>NC_140423.1:14842500-19842500 GCF_965140295.1 Lepidochelys olivacea
ACGGAAAGTCTGTTTACAAAAATGCAGATGCAACTACATGCCTACAGGTTATGTGTGTCCAAATTACCATGATTATCCATGCAAACTGGGTGATTGTGCATGCCAGTGGCTATTTAGAAGCCAACTAGCCATTTGTGCATGCATTCTCCCAATATGCACACATAAATTGTGTAACCACTTGCACAAATACAGATAGCCAATTGTGTGTACAAAATTTCTGGTACAGACCTCAGGCATCCACTTTTTGATCTTGTATGTCTTTACCATGCACTTTTCCAAAATGGGCTGCAGGGAAAAGCAATTCAATTGAACAGAACCCAGGGCTTCTACATGAAAATATAAGTTTGGAAGCCACAACTTCTCTTACATTTAATTACTTTCCCCTGTGTTTTGCGTGGCAAAGGAGCATAAAAAAGATGCAGCTACTAAGCAAGGACAGCTACTAAGTGAAGGCAGCTTCTAAATAAATAAGCAGGAGGGAATTAGTGAACATGGGTGAATTTCACCCTGTGGACCAAACCCCAGACTAATGTAAAAACGCCACTTTAATGCCACACCTCCAAAATATAGCTTCCAATGGGGTAGGAAGTCAACAGCCAATCAGCACACAACATGTACTACTGGGATGGGAAATTTTGAGCAAGGTTACAAAATGAATCACTATTTCTACAAAAACATATCAGCTTTACAGAGAAGAGTTTGAAACTGCTTAGAACTCAATTAAGTTACCACAGCTAAGACACAAAGATAAATCTTGGAAAGGAAAACAACGAGGAGTCCAGTGGCACCTTAAAGACTAACAGATTTATTCAGGCATAAGCTTTTGTGGGTAAAAAACCCACTTCTTCAGATGCATGCCTACGAAAGCTTATGCCCGAATAAATCTGTTAGTCTTTAAGGTGCCACTGGACTCCTCATTGTTTTTGTGGATACAGACTAATACAGCTACCCTCTGATACTTGGACAGGAAGTTTACATCTAGACACCAAGGTGATGGGCACATTAGAAATGAGACAGATTAGCTAGATGAGCTAGACAGACAGATCTAAATGACCTCCAACATACTCATTTGTCTGACAGCCTGGAAAAGACCAGCATTCCCAGGATTAAATGAGTTTAGAAAATTGCATTTCCACTGTAAAATATACAATCCACCTTGATATGTCAGTTTCTTGATGTTAAAGCAAACCAGGTTTCAATGAAGTAGTCCCAGAATGATACATAATACTATAAGAGAAACGAAACAATATCTAAGCAGCTGATCCACTGAAAGCTTTAAGTTGCTACCTTTTTACCGCAGGATATCAGTAAAGTGATGTGACCTGTATACACTTTGACACACTAATTTTTCTTGAGCTCAACCTCACCAAAATGCTGTACTGTCCATCTCTCATTGCTGTCTTGATAACATATTTTTCTTCATGATATCTAACTATTCGATCTTTGCAGGACTGTCAAACAATTGCTATTGTGTGGTTTCTTTTTTTTCTTTGTTTTTAAAGGGGAATAAAACCAAACTATATTTGTTGGATATAAAAAAAAATGTACATCAAAAACCAAACGAACAAGACTGATTCCCACCACAATTTTTCCGGTCCGGGTTACAAAATATTCACACACACACACAGCCCTTAGCATAGATTTAGCTCCATGTCCAAATTGCAACACTATTTTTTTCAAGCAACGTGTGCAAATACAGGGCAAGATTTAGCATAAGAGAGTTTGCAAGCTTAGGGCCAGATTCTGATCTCACCCACACTGGCACAGTGCAGGAACGACTCTGTTGAAGCCAGTGGAGTTACTCTGGTTCTCACTGAAGACAATGAGGTCAGAATCTGGCCTTCAGTGAGAGTTTTTCCCATACACAATCACAATCAACCAAACACATTTGTAATCCATAGCAGTTGGTGTTTCCATAATTGATAGATATATAAAAGCCCTTTTTGCTAAAGTTGTACTGTTTTCTTCTTCTTCTTCTTCTTCTTCTTCGGGGACTTGTGAGAGAGCAGCTACAAAACACTAGCTTTATAATTCAGATCATTCAGCTCCCTTTAGAATCCCCGGCTTAAAGCAAGTGGTTACGAGTTTTAACAATGCAAAAAATTGAGCTAAAAACAAACATTTATTTTACTTGACATAGCAAAACAGTGAATTAAAAAGTTAAATCAATGTACAATCTGAATGGCTCCTGTTGTAGCTACAAATTTCAAATGAAATAAGAATGTTATAAAAACTCCTGCATATTATACACATTTGGAAATATCTCTGTGTAACTGTTCTTTAAGTGTTCTGTCTATGAGTACTAACAGGTCACTGCACAGGAAATGCAAGAATAGGTTACATTTTAATCAGGGTATATAAAACACTGTCTAGAATGTTACATTGCCTTTGGGAATGTAGTGAGTAGGGGAACATTAACAAAGTCCAGGTCACTCTCCCCATTACATCACTGAAAAAAATATATTAGGTTAAATTATAGATGTCATATATTGGAATAGTAAGCCTATTCCCAAATGAGGATGCTGGCTAAAATAAACTTATTTCCTTGGAGAAACTCATAATCGCCCCTCTGGTCCTATGTACCTTTGCACATTTTTAATAGTAGATTTCCACTGAACCTCAGCATTCCCCCCCCCACCCCAGTGATAATGAAGGAGGATAAAGACAAAAAGGCAACTTTTAATATACTTCCATGGCAACAACTCCCCACACTGCACCCTCCACACACACACACCCTGAGATCACCAGCCAAAGTGTATCAAATGTGAACTTACTTTTACTTCAGAGATTATAAAAAATAAAGGATGGGGTTTGAAAGATGATTGTGAATGATTAAGTAACAATGTCCTTAGTGTAAACAAGTGGAAACACAGATGTAGATATCATTATCGTATTTTCCCCCTACTAGTAAATATTTCCCAAAATTATTTACCTTTGTTTAACCCTATTCGTAAGATGATAAAATCTCTAATAAACCTGCAGAGATGGCAAAAGGGTTGTGTGTGTTTGCATGTAGTTCAGCTGCAGATAACACTCTCAGGGATTTACTTATTTAACCCAAAGAAGTTTGGGGGCTTCACAAATTTGTAAGAACATTCTAGAGGTGTTCAGTTCTGCGTTCACTGACACCAACTGGATTTTGCGATTGACTTCCATATAGAGAGGATTGATTTTCCAAGAGAAGTTTCCCATCAGGCAATAAAAAGAGCATTTCTTCCTCTCTCTCTCTTCCCTGTCTCCCCCAAGTAAAACAAAGGACCTTGTTGGTTGCAGAAGCATAACTCCTACTGAAATAAATAGTAGTTTCACACATGCAAATGATGCAGTGATCAGGCCTAAGCAGTTTACAAGCTCTGGCATGAAAACAGAACTCAGACTACCAGCCCCATTTATCTGAACAGCTATCTAGTGGTTGGATCCCTTGGCATTATTCTTTGTATTCTCTCGCTCAGCCTCTTTCTTCTGTGCGACAGCTTCTCAACTGCCAGTATTTCCTGCTCTTTGCTCCTACCCACCTACAGTATATTAGTTAATCACTCCTCCAGGCCCTATTCCAACTAATTCCTCAACTGTGCTGCCACCAGCCAGTTGACCAGACAACACTGCTTCTGACATTGATACTGCTCAACCTTATTATATCTTGCATAAAAACATAAAATAAAAAACTACACAGTGTCTGAACTATTCAATATTTATTTTAATCCTCATCATTCAACATGCACCCCAGGCCTTACTTACTACACACCATTCAAACTCTGCACAGAATACAGAATTATTAATTTCCTAATTGTCTTTTTCATGGTGCTCAACATTGTAGCATGTGACCGCTTCACAATCACTGGTGCTTTAATCTGTACAACACCCCTGTGAAGCGAGGTGGTAGTATCTCACCATTTTACAGATTGGGAACTGAGATACAGGAAAATTAAAGCCAGAATTGTCAAAAGGGTCCACTACTTTTAGGTGCCCAACTTGAGAAGCATAGGGCCTGATTTTTCAGCACACTTAGCATTTTATAGCACAGTCCCGTTGACTTCAGTTGCAGTTGTGAGTGCTTGGCATGTCTGCATATCAGGTCCCACGTGTTTCAAGTTGGGTACCTAGAAAATAAGGAACACACGGTGGTCCCCTGTGGAAAGTTCAGTTTAAGTGACTTGAATATATGGCAGAGGCAGGGATAGAATCCAATTCTCCAGGGTGGCATTCCACCATCTGAACTATCCCTTCTCTTTCTGCAGTCCCCTGCCTTATTCACTACACTCCTTGCAACTTCTGCAACAAATATAGCAGGGATGCTACAGGCAACTCTATTTCACTATATAACCCTGATTCATTCCCTGAGCACTGTCCCTCCAGTGCACTAGATGATGCAGGGATACTTTTAGGTTTCATAAAAAGCAAACTGAAGAAAACATCATGTGGAAGTATATTGACCCCTGCACAGGTCTTCAGCAGGGTAGGAACCTTTAGATCCACAGCACAGATCTCTATCATTTGAGTAAATGGAGTAACTGACAGAAGTAGTAGGCCGTTAACCTCTATATGAACCAAACACTAAAGGGGGATGTGGCACACGCTTTGTTAGTGGGTTTTGCAAATATTTTCTGACAGGTTATCCCCTGCTCCTGCCCCCCCAATCTATCCCTGTTTCACTTTTTCCTATTCCCCCACCTGAGCCTTCCCATCTCCCCCTTCTATTGTTCACTCCTCTGCATTCCAGTGAGGCTATTTCCTCCTTATCCTTGCTGCCTCGGCACCAGCAGGGTGAGTACTGGAAGCACAAGACGAACAGTGTCCTTGCTCTCTGCCCAGCACCTCAGCTGCCCCCATCAGCAGGGAGAAGTAATTGCAGGATAGGTCTTGCTCAGCCCTGGCTGGAGCTTAGTGAGCTCTGTATGAGTGAAATATGCTCAGTGTGATTGTCATAAGAACGCTGTAAGGATGGAGCATGCTCAGTGAAGATGGAATAGTCAGAGAATTTTGTTGCCAGCTTCTAACAAATCTCTACTGAGCATGTGCAAATGGCCATTTTTAGAGGCTTATAATTTGGCCAAATTTGGGTGGATGGTCCTGGGGACATCAAAAGGTACCTTCCTGAATCTGGTGTAATCTCCTGCCAAATTTCAAGTTTCTGCTGCAGAGCATGGAGGTGCTAAAATTTTTCAACAAAATGACTGTCTGTATTTCTTTACACTGGCAAAACAACATATTTTCCCCTAACTTCATTTTCAGACATGGCTGAGCCATGCTTGTTGACCCTTTCAATTCATGCCCAGGCACATACCTGGCATGGGAAATTTCAGCCCAAACAGTTGAAATTTGGGAGTATTATAAGCAACTGAAACAGGGTCTTACAAAGGAAAGTATCAGGCAGCCTTAATTACAGGAGTCATTGCCGGCTCTGCCTCTAATATACACATCACGTCCTGCTCCACCTATAATAATAATCCTGAGATCCAGACAACTCACAGGACCCTCAGGCCTCTACTGTTTTGCAACTGTACCCAGTACATCCTTTTTCCTTGTAATGTTATCACACAGCCCTACTTCTACAATTTCAATGGCTGCCTAAAGAGGTAAAACAACTGTCAATCACACAATACTCTTTTCTCTACTTAAATGGCCTTCAAGAGATACCACAATATATGGAAGTCCATCCACAAATTGTTCTTTTTTAACCTATAATATTTGAGTGTATTTAAAATTTCTCAAGATGTGTTTTTGCTATGCATGAGAGATAGGCCTGAGCTACAAAATTCAGATCTGAGTCCCAGATTCAGCCATTAGGACTCCGCATGTGCTTAAAGCTAGGCACAAACTTAAGCATCTTGATGAACTGGAACCTGAGTTTGACTCCAGATTTCAAACTATCCCAGAGTCTGGGTTGTTGAGATTTGGGGTTCCTGATCGCTACTGAGATTGTCTTTAAGGATAGAATTAGCATCTACCTTCTGGTCTGCATTTCAAAACTCCTTCTGTTCAAGCCTATCTCCAGTTATAATGTAAGTTTATTGGAAATAGTGAATGGAAGAGTTCACTGTGTTAGATGATGTTTTGTTACTTTTTGACAAGAGAAAATATTTAATACCAATGTTTTTTTCTCTGCTCTGAATATTTGTTTAAAGTGTCACAAATAATTAAATGCTTATGAGTAAGAGACATCTTTAGACATTTTGACAATACATATTAAAAGGTGCTTTAAGGGGAAATCTGCACAGTTCAGCTTGTATTTGTTGTACTGTAACGATAATGTATCTTGATTACATTTGTTCCAGATTTTCATGAGCAAAGGGAGGCATTCTGCAAATGATCTTCTGTAAGGAACAGAATGACAGTGTCTGACATTCCCTGACATGCCAAGAAATGCATGAGCACTGATGTTTGCTGAGGAAAGCTATACGGCTATTGCTTGTGGGTGGGGCACCAGGAACCACTCCCTTCAGCATAAAGGAGAATGGGCATCAGTAGCTAACAATTATAATAACAATAAATAATCATAAATTACTAATAAGGGGCTCAAACGCAAGGAGGTTGAAGCACTTTAAATATATGAATATCAATAATCAGAGACAAGATCCAGTTAGCCAAAACGATGCTCAAACTGGCATAGACAGTCTAAAAACCTATCACTCAGCAACAAAGACAAACATTTAACTTCACTTGAAAAGATCCCCCTGGAGAACGTTGATAAAGGGAAGAGCATTCCAAATCCCTGGAGCCTCAGTGAAGAAGGCCCTGCTTGGTGATCTCAGATGGAATAAACAGCCCAGCTGATCTCAGGTGCTGTGAGAGTAGACAGGATAACAGGGATCTCTCAGGTATGGTTTATTGGCCGTATATTTCCTAAAATTTACTCTGAGATCTTGTCAATATAATCCCTGTAACTACCATTCCTGAGAGGCATGATAATGGGAAAATAAAGGCCAACAACCCTTAATGCACCCATAAGCTATTACCTGCCTTCATATTTCTCCCACAGCCAATACATATATTTTCAATCTAGAGAAATAACACTACCCTTGACTTATGTTTGCAACTCCTACTGACGCCAGTGGGAACTGCTGGGTTCTCACTGCTTTTGAAAATCAGGCCTCTTATTTAGATGCCTAAATAAGGATTCAGAAGCCTAACTTTAGGAACCCATTTTTGGAAATCCTAGGCTCAGTGTTTACTGCAATGAATTTCAAACAACCTCCAGGCCAGTTTTTGAAGGGTAATGTGCATATTCTGTTACAGCTTATAGTGGGTGTTACTCTCTCTCTCAGGACACCTGGGTATCATGTATTTTCAGATCCCTAGTCTGAACAAGCTGCATATAGCACAGGACAAAGGGGGAAGGTAACTATGCCACCTTGCAACTTCTCTGATCCTGGGATTTATTTGGGATAAAAATGGGTTTGAGAGTACTTTAGAAAAGCCTACAGGCTACTTTAAATTATGCTGCCTAGAACAGTCTCTGAGGAGCTCTCTCACTGGCTAGAGAGTGACAGAAGATATCCTGCTCTGGCCATGTTCCCTCCCTCGCTCAGCTATGCCCCAGACTCACCCAGGAATGCCTCCTATGACTGGAGGTTGTGGGGAGTGAGTGGAAAAGAGCTGGCTAAACTGGCTTTATGCTTCCCGGAAATTCCCCTTCATTGGAGGAATCCCCAGACACCCAGCCAGGATAGCTCCCCATCCTCTTTGCACCAACAAAGTGGTACAAAGGGATGGAACTAAGGGCCAGGATCTGGCCCATCGCCTCCACCTTTTCTTTTTCTGGTGGGAGCTTGTTATGAATGATAATATAGAGCTGGCAATTAAGAACCAAGGTTCCTGATATCTATTCCATCTCTGCTGCTGCCTTGCAATGTGACCTTGAGCAAAGCAGCTTAAATTTGTCCATCTATAAAATGGGAATAAGACCGATCTACCCCATTTAGTTTGTTCTGAGCAGTAAATGACATTGGTAACATATTTTGAAACGCAAAGACATGAACAGTCTAAGTGCAAAAAGTGCTCCACTCCTTCTTCCTACTGAAGCTTGCAATTCCCACGCATATCAGTGGGAGCTGTGCCGCTAAATCAAAAGCACGAATACTACTACAGATCAATATAATTGCTTAATTTCCTCTTCTTTTCACATGTGAATTTAATGCTACTTGTACTGCAGTTATGAATGTTTTGACACAGATGAAAAAAATTATGTTTTTGCAGGCCAACATTTTAGCTAAATGAAATCAACACAAGGAGCATCTCCCCAAAAGGCGTCTGTACAGGGTTTTTTTTTCCTTTGCTACTAAATTCTAAATCATGTGAAGATTCAGCCCTTTTCCCTGTGCAGCTTTTTTTTTTCCCTGTAGGGTATAGATGAGATGATCCACATATAGAATTGCAGCTCTGATTAATTGTGATGGCGATTTAAAATAAGCCTAATATAGTTTACAGTGAATTATTTACATCCCGTGCAACCCACTCATAGTAAAGTATTTTCTTTCCCCCAACAGAACAACTTCACTCTAAGCAGAGGGGCAGTGATATAAATGGGATTGCAGCCTGCACATTCTGATGCACTGAAATAAGCCCAGACTTTCATTCCAGTCCACTGTAAATGGAGTCTCACTAAGGCCCCAGTTTGTTATCAGTGGATTCCAATGAATATAATTATTTTCATTAAAAACAAGCATTGCATACTGCTTCTTTTTCAACAGAAACTGTGCACCGATCCCACATGAACAAACCAAACAGTATTGTCAGAAAGAGGCTTTGGGAATATTAAACAGCATTTTTTAAATTTATTAAAGCAATATTGTCTGAGATTTTCTACAAGTTAAAATCTGTGGGTTTTAATTTTATATTAACAGAGAACAGAAAGGTTTAAAAAAAACAACCAAAACCTCCTCCGATTATACTAGACTGGAATACAAGGCCTAGTGGGAAATCGGGCCTTTTCTCTTTTTACATACATAAAAACAAGCACAACAGGCTTTCCAATTAAATGAGTCTTTTGAGAGAGATGCAGAAGGAGCCAGAAAGCTCCTTAAAACCTTATTGCTCCTCATATTTGCCAAGTGGGGATGTATATTAAAAATTTATCTGTTCTTTCCAGTACCGTGCTTCTACCTGTACAGTTTTTTTGTTCTAATTTGATCTAATTTCAAGAGTTATTTGAGATAGGTTTTTTTGTTTTTTTTTTTCTCTATATGTTCAGCAGCTTTGCTTTTTCTCAAAGCTTTGCTAACCCTAGTCTCTTTTGCATCATGAGTAACTTTAATAAGATACAGTGTCATTAGATGATAACAGTTCACGCCGAACGAGGGGGAAATATAGAGAAAAGAATGAGATAGATATAATAGATACAATGAACAGAGATGAAAGAAAGAAGACAGCATCTCATTTACATTAATACAATAAAAATACAGCATGAATGTTGCAAATTTTACCTAAGATTTTTATTTGAAGTAAAGTTGAGCTCTATTGTGTCCTTATGCCTAAAAAGAACAGCTATTGGCTATTAACTTTTTGTATGTAATTGCCACTAGCAGCAATCTCCATAAAACTACAAGGAAAGCCATGGCTCAAGAACAGATGGTCTGATCCTTCAGACTAGAGCTAAAGTCTGCTTTTGGTTACATCAGTGTAAATCCAGAGTAACTAAATTCACCTGTCTACATGGTGAGCTGGCACGCAGCAAGCCAGGATATGAATCTACAGTGCAACAGTTTGCCGAACACTAATTTGCTGTGTAGACATGGCCTAGCTCTAGCAAAGTAACTCTATTCCAATAGGCATACAGAGACAGTTCAAAGTAGGAGTCAGTTAGAAACGATATTGCCAACAGAAAGTGTTCAAAAATCATAAATCAGGCCTTCAAAATACATGAGACTGGCTTAAAAAGCACAAGATTTTAAAAATAATAAATTTGCGTGGTTTCTCTTTTCCTTTTGGTATTGGAGCCTTTTGATTTTGTGTTTTCAAGCTTATCTTCCCAACCATTAAAGCTAAAAACTTATTTTTTCTTTTTAAATAAAAGCTGAGATGCTCATGTAATCACCTGAATCCAGAAGCTGAGAATTAAAGAAAATACCATATATTATGAGACTACTATACTGTAGAAGTTTACCACCATGATTAAATTAAATTGGCTTGAATGGTTTAAAAATGCTACAACTCTTGCAATTACATGCTCACATCGGTAAGAATTTTGCATCCACCTTTCAGCTAAATGCCTGTCTCTCTTTTTTCTGTGTGTGTGTGTGTGTCTGCCTGTCATACACGTATGCATATGTATGTCTTCCAAAAGGATCTATTTCCTATAAACATAGCATGGTTCCATTTTGCTGTGGAATTTTACCAGTAACTATGATCATTGCATACCTCACATTAAAAACAACCTAGAGTCTGTTCCTGTCATTTTGTAGCTATTGTTGTGACTTATTTTTTTCCTAGTTCATGAGTTGGGGGTGGGGGGAGAGAAGTGGAGGGAAGAAGAATAATTTCTTCTTGCGAAACAAAGAATCTCTTCATTTGTCTAAACTAAACATTTAAGGCAGCACTAAGATTCTAAGACCAGTTTTCCAACTTCTTTTCTTTCCTCCTGAAAAACCTTGCAAGGCAACGAATTAAAAAAAAATCAGCAATAGTTAAAAATGGGGTGTGTAAATCTAATGGGAAACAGCGTGCTTCTATGGTGCATTTCTTCTTGAAATCTTGAAAATATACTGCTCCCTGTCTGTTCTTGGAAACCAAGGTATTTCTGAGTTGCAAAAGACGTTATTATAATGTGGTCAGAAATGACAAGGAGCCAAGATCCAATAGCCTCAAGTCAGGGTCACCTTAATGAGAAAGAACTGATGTTAATGTCTAAACTTAAATGGAACTTTTAGGGCCCTGATTTGCAAAACATTTTACATACTATTTCTTTGAGAGCTTCTGCTGGAATTGAGACAGTAGATTGCAACATTATAAAAGGCTGTTTAAAGGCCCAATCAGCTCCTGGTATGAGAAAAATAATATTCAGTAATGAATGCAGAACAATCAAAAAATGTTTAAAGAATGAAGGTAGCAACATAAATAAAATGCAATGATTATACCAACCTTAGAAAACAAGATTGTAGAACTATCAGTACATAAATGCATAATCTGAACTTTCCCTAGATTCCAAAGGCAAATTCTACTTAAAAGGCTATTGGCAGAATATGGCCCATAATTTGGACACCAACTCCCCCTTTATTAACTGTGTTGTTTTATTTTGCAGCTAAACAGCCCAATTTTACAGTCGATATACAGGCAGAACTCCCAGTGAAGCAAAGTCACTAGTGAGTACTGCAGGACTGGACCCACAGTCATGCAAATTATTGGAATTAAATAGGTAATGAAAAATCACTGCTGTTGCCCGAATGAAATGTAAGGCTTCAACTGTGAGAGTAATGTGTTTCCAATTGACTCCAATATCTGATTCTGAGACAGATGAAAATGTCTCTCTGCTTGCGTGAGCACACTCTGGAGGTAAAACTTTACAAACATCTTTAATTTTGGAACGAGCAAGGGGAAAACAAAGGGCTATTTTAATAAAAAAGGCTGGTGGGATCCTTTTTCTAAAGGAGTTTGTCTGAACATGGCACTCATGTGTCTCAAAATCTGCAGTATAATCTGATAGATATTAACTAGAGAGTATTTATTTGCATCATTTTACTTTGGATCCACTAATAATACATCATCCATTAGAACAACCAGGCCTCATTCTGCCACTCCTCCCTGCTCCCAACTAGCCGACATTATTATTTTTTTTTTTTTACTTTTGAGCTTTTAAGATCTGTACAATAGTTTAACACAATAGGTGTTTAGCATCTGGTTCCAACTGTAATTGATAGAGCATGGTTCCATTCCCTTTGCTGCTGCTGCTAAGTTGGGAGCTGCAGAATTGAGAGGTAGAGTGTGCGGGGCGGGGAGGAGTCTGGACTTGCTCTTTGGAGTGTTATGCTCTTTGGATGTGAAGTAAAGCAAGGGGGAAAGAATCACAGCAACTCTATGGTGGTAAGCTGCACCCCAGGGCCTTGGTCTATGGGAGCGGTTATTTGAGATTGGTGCTGCTAATGGGAAACTGAGTCAGAAGGGAAAAGCAATGGGAGGAAGTAACAAACTCCTGCTGGTTTTAATTATACAGCCTTGAGATTACAGGGCATGGAGGAGTAGAACCAGTTAGGCAAAATAATTTTGCTTCAAATAAACAATTTTTTAAAGTATTTTAGAAGCATAGATCCCATTTACTGATGCAATTGTCTTTTAGATTACAATGGCAGTGTCTGAACTCCTTGTCAGTTCTAATCTTTCTCTGGGGGCCAATGAATTGTGTCCTGATATGGCAGACTAAAAATGAAATCAATGAACAACTGAAACAAATGAACTTTTGAGTCAGACTCACAGACTCATGGACTTTAAGGCCAGAAGGGACCATCATGATCATCTAGCACATTGCAGGCCAAAGAACTTCACTCACCGACTCCTGTCCCTTTCAGTCCTGGGTTTTAACGTGGAGTGTGGGAGTAGGAATCACTTAGCAACTCAATT
The DNA here is from genome assembly GCF_965140295.1 of Lepidochelys olivacea. Lineage (NCBI taxonomy): Eukaryota > Metazoa > Chordata > Testudines > Cheloniidae > Lepidochelys > Lepidochelys olivacea. Next base: position 14,855,050 of record NC_140423.1, read on the forward strand.
CCAAAACAGAGTTCAGACGGCGGCTAATTTAGTGGATGGGTAGCTGAGGAAGTACCTATTCTGGAAATCATTTAATTAATCAGAATGGTGAAGCCTCCTCTTGTTTGTGAACACCTTTGCTTTTTTGTCATCTGTTAGTGTCATGATGTGCAGAGTAACTGAAGGGTTCCGAGGCATGAGATATTTAGATGGTTTTGATGTGCACTTGCTTTTCTGGAGGATGTTAAAACAAAGCGACTGTGCCATTCCCACAGTTCCATTCAGTCCCATTTGCTTGGAACCTGCTTCTATTAGCTGCTTAATAAAGGATAAATGTAACATTAAAAATAAAACCACCCTGCTGGGTTACGTGTACATATTGCTTGAGAATCAGATCTAACATGTTATCTAGTTTAACCCACTGAAGAGTGCAGGGTTTCCCCTGCTGAATACATTTCTATTTAAATAACCTGTTCTATTAAGGTGCAAATTGCAACTTTTAAGTAATGATTGCTAACAGTCTTATGTTTATTGCCACACAAGGACTTTCACGAAAACAAAATCTGCATTATTCATCTCCAGCTTTGATCAACAAAATAAATGTGGCTAGGAGCTGTTTCTGCTGTACTTTTCAGGAGCTTTGGTTCTCAGGTATCCTATCAGAGCCAACAGAAAGAGAATGAAAGAAAGAATGACAAAATTGCAGCACAAAAAGATGGTAAATCCAAATTCTTCTTCACTAGAATTAAGCAGCGAACTAGAAATTCATGATCACAAAATAAAATATGTACATTTAAAGAAGCTGCAGGGGGAAAGTAGAGTATAATCCAGGGAAATTGTGTTTGAAAGCTATTTCATATCCATAGGAATAAAAACAGCATCAAAATGGCAGTTCTAGTTTGCTCCCACCCTTTTACCCCTCTGTTGTCTACTCTCATTGGTGCGGAATCACTACCCAGATTCTGCCCCAGAGGTGGCCGCATTTCAGTGATGGGTGAAGTACATTCAAGGCCTGATGCTTCTCTTACTCATGAGAGTTCTACACCAGTGCAACTCCATTCACGTCAGTAGAGTTACTCATGATTTACACTGGTGTGAAAGGAGAATTGGGCCCATTATCTGTAAAGCCTTTTGGGATCTACTGGGATAAAAAGTACAATACAAACATAACATATAATTGTAAATAAAAATCTGACATAGTATTGGGTACTGGTTTAAAGAAATGTAAACATCTGCTTTAAAAATGATCCAAATCATAGTGAAGAAGAATGATGCTTTTGAAAAAAGAGTCAGCTATAGAAAGATCATAGGTTTCAGAGTAACAGCCGTGTTAGTCTGTATTCGCAAAAAGAAAAGGAGTACTTGTGGCACCTTAGAGACTAACCAATTTTTTTGAGCATAAGCTTTCGTGAGCTCATCAAGATCATAGTTCCTTTGTTGACGTGAAATAAAGTATTTTTAAAACCATAAATTGAGACCAAAAAGGCCTAATAATCAAACATAAATAGCATCCCATTTATCTAATTACAAGAACTTGTTTCATTACAACACTGTAATATATTTCTTAGGAACACAGGGCTCAAAATTAATAATAGAAAAGGACAAAATTGCCATGTATATTTCTCTAGATAGATTTTCATCTAGCAGCAGGACTTCACTTCTGATTCACTTGCTTGTTCTCTCTAACCTTTACATTATTCATTAATCAAACTAGAAACCTGCTTTCAAAGTCAGTGCATGGTAGTAATTATTTACAGTTGTGCATAGTATTTAATTTTAAGCAATGACAAAAGCAGACATGTCCAGAATCATAAGGCTTATCATTTTTCTTCCCTGGGAGGTTAACTACCTAAAGAAGCTAGAAGTGGCAAACTTTTCTTCAACATCTCTACCACCACCAAGACAAAATAAGTGCAGTCAATGCCCTCGAACTTGTGGAAGGTATAAAAAATAAAATGTGAAAATTAAAAAATATCCATTGTATTAAATCCTAAAAAAGGAACATTGGCATCTGCCTTGATGAGCTATTCATTTTCTGTTGCACATCCTGTCTAGTGTCACTTTGTTTTACCACACTTAACAAAACCTCGATACTATTCATGAAAATGAAAGTTAGTTTTGAGAACTATATAGAACAGGCAAGTGTGCTTTTTGAAATCACACACACACACACACACACGTTCAAAGCAGGAGAACTATTGTAAGTATAAAAACCTGTCATGTTGGGTGCAACTGGATTATAGTTAAATGTCCAGTATTTTGCACATCTGAAACAACATTGATCTGAGGACAAATATAATCAAAGAAGTGCAACTCTGAGAACCAGTGCGCTTTTCCCAATAAGATTACTGAATGAGTCATGCCCTAGTTATTATGGTAATTAAAATTACTGCCTAGGTATTAAGATCCTTTACAAGAATAATACTAAACAAAATAATAATAATGTAATGAAGTTATTTTCAGGGTAACAGCATATTTTGCTGGGTCTCCACCAGGGAAATCCTGGTAGATGACAACATGGACATTATCTATAATGATTTACTTATTCTAAAGCGTCTGTTTCCATAAACCAACAAAGCTACCTCTCCCCCAACATGTTTGTAATGTACACATACTCTGACCTGAAATTCTACTTTGAACACAAAATGAAATGAAGATTCACAACACTAACAAAAGAAAAAGGAAACAATTCTAACATTGAGATCATCAACAGATGTGTGTGGTGATTGTAGTGGTGGTGGTGGGGGGCGGGGGGGTGATGGAAGGAAGCTATCCTACAAGTTAAAAATGTTAATGCCTCATCCAGTGCTAGACTCTTTGTGAATAAAAACAATAATAATGAATGGGCACAAAGCTCTTTTTAATAGATATGTTCCTGTATTAACTACCTTTTTGTAGTTAAAGGGGATCTCTCCTTGTTAGTAAATATACTGACCTTCTGCTTAGGTGCATGGGTATGCCCCAGAAGACTTTACCTACATACTAGTGTCCTAAATTGATGTAAATAAAGCAGAAGGTAAGATCTGTGATAAGTTTATACAAGTTTCCTATGTCCCAGGTCTCCAAAATTAATATTTACCTTTGAATAAGCCCCAAATGCTACTTTTCAAAGTTTATTCAAATGTGTCACAAAACTTGCCCATACATTTTGTCTTTAGATATAATATACTAAGTCTAGGGGTATTCAAAGCTTGGGTGTATGGAGGGGAGAATTAGCAGATGATCCCTAACTCATAAACAAAACAAAACTTAGCTTTTCTTTAAAGCACTAATCCAAGTAAAGACAGCACAGACACACACACACATTAAAAATGAAACAAGATAATAATTGTGCATTTCTGGCTAAGAGAATCTAGAGGGCAAGACTTACGTCACTGGCACTTGGGTTACCATGGTGAGTGATTTATTGATATGTATCAAGAATGAATAGATCAAAGGCAGCAAGATGACAGGTGATCAATCAAATGTCAAATCAAAGCTGGCAATCAACTGGAAAGCTGATTTTTCAGTGGGTGGGTCTGGCAGAAGAAAAATGAACTTCCATATTGCACTTCCCAGAAACAAAGCCCCAGACACAATTTAAAAAATATAAAGCAATTAAGCAGCCTAAAAGAAAACTCTTTGAAGCGATTTACTGTACAGGCCCATTGGTCTGTTTCTTTTTCCTGGCTTGAAATATTAAAAAAAAAAATAACCAAAAAAAAAAATCTCTTCACAAATAAAACCAAAACAATTCCAAAGTTGCAAACTATTTTCCTCTTTACAAAACATTTGCAAACCCCACTTGGCATTTGCTAATGTGTAACCTCGGATGCAACACAAAAGAGGAATTTGATTTGAAAATGTGGATTGTCTTCTAACAGTCAGAATGTTTAATTTTATTTCCTGTTGCAGTTTTCACCACCGATGATCAAAGGCTGAACTTCACCACCGGGTTCATCAACAGAGACAGTCCCTGTACTATTTCAGGCGCGCGCGCGCACACACACACACACACACACACACACACAAGTCCAGAATTGCACCAGAAACAGGGCTAAAGACAATATTTTTAAAATACCGAACCACGTTATGGAACGTGCATTTAAAAACAAAACCACCATCAAAAAAAGGCGGGGGGGGGGGGCGAATAAGGAAGCAATGCAAGAATCATCAAAGGAGGGGGGAGAGTGGGGAGGAGGGAGAAGGGAAATCGAGTGGAAGAAAGTTGGGGTGGGGGAAGTTTAACAAGGAAAGGATTACAGCTAAAGAACACGAGTTGAAGAGAAGAAGAGAGAAAAAGAATAGGGTTCAATAGACACAGGCGGGTGGAGGGGAACCTCACACGGATCGTCAATTTCAGAGTAAAGATCTTCCTGGCAATAAGGAAAGAAACTGATTCAATGTCGTTAGAGTTGGGGGTGGGGAAGGATCCAGCTCAGAAAATCAGGGGTGACCCTAAATAAAATAATAAATAATAATAATAATAAAAAAGAGGAGGTTAGGATTCAAAGTGAAGAGACACAGAGGCTGTGTAAGTGGATGGCTTCTCCTTACCTGCAGCCCGCTTGGGTGCCTGCTGTTTCCTCCTTGGCATCGCTCTACTTTCTCCAATCTCACTTCTGTCCCCAGATCCAAGAACCCTGGGAAGCTCGTGTGTCTTGTTTCTCTGGCTTTCTCTGGCTCTCTCTCAGCTGGTTCCCCCAACACCCCCTCCAGCCAAGCCTCCCCCCCCCTTTGCACTTAACTGATAGGAACCCGTTTGGTTTTTATTTTATTTTACAGAGATCTAGGTTATTATTATTTAACTGTTGCAACACTTGCTTTGCTTTGAGTCAAACATCCAAGATCAGGAGCAAATGAAAGGAACCCACAGTGCCAGAAAATAGTAATAAATAAATAACAAAATAGACATGTATATATTTAAAAGGCAGCTCTGGAAAGATTGTGGGGCTTGCTGCTTCCTCCCTTTCCTCCTCCTCCTCCTGGTAGATCTGTATGGCGGATTGGTGTGTGTGTGTGTGTGTGTGCGCAGAAAGCTGCAGGTTTGTTGCTGTCAGATGCCAGGCTGTGAGTGATATGGAAGAGGACAGAGAGGCTTTGGATGGAAGGAAATCTGGTATTCACACACATACATACACACACACACACACACACACACACAGGCAGGGCGAGGCGATGCCAGCAAACATCGATCCACTGAGCAAACTGAACATTAACAAACTCCTCCTCCGCGACCTGATGACAGGATGAAATTTACTCCAGGCAGACAGAAGGCAGTCAGTTTATTAAAGAGACAGGGCTTGCTGATCCCAAGCAAAAAAAAAAAAACAAAAAAAACCAAAAAAAACCAAACAAAAAACAAACAAACAAACAAACAAACAAAAACCCACAAACGTATGCACAGAGACACCGACAAACCCAGCCCCTGGAGTCTGCGTGCCAGCCTACCTGTACCCATCTCCCCTAAAGTTCTCCACCCTTGTTCATGCCCAAATAAGTTTCTGATCAGTGAAGTTTCTGACCCCCGCTCGTTTCTGATCAGGGCACTTTCAGAGGCTCCCTGCTTTTCTGTATTTTAGTCTTATATTAAACCTCTCGCTGTGATTTGGAAGTCCTGTAATTTCCTCTTTAGATTTTCTTCCCCAACAGCCCCCCCCCCCTTTTAGGAAGAAGGATACATGACAAACTTCTCTCTTTAGTCCCACTTTTGAAACTAGGTTGCTGACAAGTTCCCACTGACGACTGACTTGCCAAAGTGGTAGGTGGGGGCTACAGCTGTAATAAACTATATGAAGCTTTGTTCCTTTTCTCTGCCCCCAGCCCACCCTCTCCCTCTGGAAAGTCTTGTGTGAAGGAAGCTGTGTAAAAAGAAAACTGTGTCACACATTGGTAAATTGGCAATTATATTAATTGGGAGCTCCTGGCATTAGAAGAAGAACCAGCCTGGGACCTTTAGAAGAGGGGATGTTTAGCTACAGTGGGAAAATGATATAAGTATTAAACAAAATATTATACAGCATTTTCCAGCATCCTGCATCTTTATGTAGTCGTTTACACCAGTGGTTCTCAACCAGGGGTACATGTACCCCTGGGGTACACAGAGGTCTTCTGTGGGTACATCAACTCATCTAGATATTTGCCTAGTTTTACAACAGGCTACATAAAAAACACTAGCGAAGTCAGCACAAACTAAAATTTAATACAGATAAAATGAGAAAGTAAGCAATTCCAGTAATAATGTGCTGTGACACTTAAATTTTTATGTCTGATTTTGTAATCAACTAGTTTTTAAGTGAGGTGAAACTTCGGGTATGCAAGACAAATCAGAATCCTGAAAGGGGTACAGAAGTCTAGAAAGGTAAAAAAAAACTGGTTTACACTAGCGTGAAGTGTGTGTAGAACTCCATCGAGATCAGTGTAGTAGTGGGGGTGTACCAAGTCAGAATATTAGGTGGGTGTGCTCCCAAAACACAAGAATGGGTGTAAATGCCTACACAAGGTGCAAGGTAGTGAAGAATTAAGGCTTTTAATAAGTGTTATATTCTTACATTAGTTTCCAATTACTCTTTTAAAGCTAACAAGCTCAGTAATAACAATAATAATTAGAGACAGGCCCAGGACTCATTGTTCAGATTCAGATATAAACTTTCCAAAAGTTCAGGAGTGATCCAGGGTTTTGTTTTGAGTCCATTTCTAATAAAAATAATAAGTATGTACCAAGAAAAGCAGTGATCCTAAAAACAGAGTTCCTATTTTTCTGTAGTACTGGATGTCCCAGCACTATTCTAATTCACTCTCTTTATTCTGGGTTTGTGGATCCTGTAATCTGTCCCCACCCAACATCTCTCCCTCCCCCCCACCCCCATCCTCACAATCTGTGTGTAAATCACTGCCTGCTCTTGTTAGACAACTTCCAAACCACGGTCAGGGTGGGGAGTGAAGGGCACTGAAAAATTTCAAACAATGAATCTGATACACGAAAGCATGACTGGTTTATTCATTTCATAGTGTCTCTTTTATAATAGCCGCTGTTAACACCATGCAGTCTTTAAAAATGGTTTGGAACACAGAGAATCAATTCTTATTCTTTTAACAGTAATTCTTATAAGTGGATTTCACTGTGGTTTAATACCTATATTTTATTATGGGGCATATCAATAATAGGGGTTTTGTTTGTTTGAATTTTCTCCTTGATTTCTATATGCTCCAAAGTGAATCATTAATATCCCACAGAATCTAATCTCTTACTTTAGGATCCTTTAAGCTGCACTACCATTGGTTGCTCAATTATAGCTAGTATTCAGCGGACACTGGAAATGCCAGCCTGGGGCTGTTCAGGAAGGTAATGAGTTTCCTAAAGGAAAGCACTGAAACGACCTTTGTATTTAGTGCCCAAATATGATTTTATGTCTATGAAAATGTCCCCTTAATTTTATTTGCCACTGCCCCCCCTTAATGCTCTGGAAATCTTTTTATCAGCAGTTTAAAATATTTATGTCACAAATAAATGCATAGTTTAAACAATGAAAAAATGAAGAGCTATAGTAATGTGCTAATTTTTCCGCTTCCCTATAGCGCAACTCTTTCATAACTGAAATGCTAGGAAAGCAGCACTCATGCCCCATGACCAGTCAATCAAAATATTACTTAACTCTAAGATAACGGGCCTGATTCTCCAGGCGGCCTTACATCTTGCCTGGCCACTTACATCTGTGCTCAGCCAGTGTTCTATGCTGCCATATGTGTGAATGGCTTGGTCAAGTTTGCATTCACTTTGCACCGGTGTAAACGCAGGATGTAAGATGCTGGAGAATCCAACATGCAACTATAGCATCATTATCCCTTGAAGACGGGTCTCACATTATATTACTCATAGGATGAGGCATTGAAAGTTATTCTACTGGTTCAAGCAGTGGAATATGACTCAGGGAACCAGGATTCTGTTTTCACCATTCACACTGGCTGAATTTGTGCCCTTGAACACTTAAACTTTTGTGCCTCAGTTCTACATCTGTGAGTTCTTATCACCCCTTTCTAGCCCCATCTTCTCCTGGTCATGCATCTGAGATGAAAGACATTATGTATTTGATCAGAATATTTTGCTTACTTCTCCTGTGTCTCTTTAAAGGAAAATTGAATTAAAAGCTTTTTAACAGCAAGTCATTGTGCACTGCCTATTTTGTCATTTGTTTACATGTTGATAAGCAATTTTGGGGGGAAGAATCCACTCTGTTTTGAATTTCTCTCTCACTCAGGGTCCACTGCTTATGTGGTAATTTAAAAGGTTTAACACAAAGTTAAACACAAAGTTTAACTAGAGCAATGATTTGGTGTAGTCTTGGATCAGCAAGTAGAGGCTATTGTTCTCCACAGGCAATGGCTTACATCCAAGTGCTACAAACTGGGTATGGTATTTGCATCTGCAGTGACTTTTTAGGTCACAGTATGTAAGATGAGAAAGTCACTGTTTTAAATGGTTACTCCCTAGGGAAAGGGAAATTGAGAAGATGGACTTCTGAGCACAGCACTAGTGAGATGTCACCTTATCCTCAGTGATAAATGGGAGCATTAACAAGGCTTGGTTGAGAGGAAACCTACAGATTTATGGCTTCCTGTCTCCACCAGCAGATGTCATTATGGCTGACAGAACAGAATGCCTTTCAAGAGGGAACTGGGATGGGATTATGAAGAAGAGGAAAAAAGCAAGCAAAATCTGGTGTCCATTTTTATACACTAGTCAGAATCCGTTTATAATTTTGAATAGACCTGACACTGCATAGCATCTGTGGACTCACTCCTTCTGTTGTTTATAACTAAGTTGGAGAAGGTAATTTAGCATCTCTCTCAGCACAGAAAGAAACCATAATATTTGCTGAAAGCATCTTTGCACACTTAGCAATGAAAGTTTGAATAGATAGCACCGGATGCTATCTTGGCTTATCTGGAATAGTTTTAATGGGTGTTTAATATTTACCTTGGAAATGTGGTAATTGATTCTGAAGCACTATTGAATTGTATCTATTTTTATTACATTACAGAATAATATTTCTCTTTCCTGTACTGGCAAAATGTTATGACCAGTTATGGCAGTAGCAGTTATGCATGCTCAAAGAAATATAATCAAATCTCATGCTTCAGGGCATAACATGAATCCTAAAGGGGTCAGGAAGAATTTTTCTTTTCTTATTTATGGCGATATACAACCAATTGGATGCATTATTGGAGTTTTTCCCCTTCTTTTGTTGGATACGGATTTGACAGAGGAGTAGTCTGATCTGGGATGGCAAATTCTATGTTCCTAAGATGTCTTTCTGTTGTACTGAGATTTTGGCCTGATTTCTCAAAAGAATGCACACAACTGCATAACTCATTTGTACCTCATGGTGGTAATTGTGCATGGAAATGACCAGTTACAGGTCTCCATGGTCATTTCAGATGCAAATTAAAAGCCACACTGTGGCACCCTTGCTCACCTCAGATAGTAGTTTATATCATATGTAGTCATACTGATGTCAGTGGGACTACTTAATAAGTAGCACCTTACTCTTTGTGAGTAAGGGTATCACAATCTGGTCCTATCACATTGCTGGGTGCAATGGTGGTAACTGCATATACATTTTTCCAGTCTGGAAGGCTTCTATACACACTTACATAACTCATCCTGACTGACCTTCACTCAGTTCCTGACGGCCCACGTAGGACTGACTCCACAGGTGGAGTGACTGACTCCATGGACACCATACAATGAGGGGAGCGTTTCAGTTGGACTCAGAGAAATGTCACTAGATCTTTGCTTACATGCATCCCATGATCCAGAAGACACATAAGGAAAGCAGATGGAGAGCTGCCTCTATTCCCACCCTAGGCTGGAATAGCAGCCTTGGTGGTAAATTCCACTCCCTTCCTTCCAGGCAGTTGCCTGCACAAAGCTCAATTGCACCAGCATTGTGTGGGGACAGGTAAATTTCACTCTATGGGATGAAATCCTGATACTGCTAATAATTTATGCCTAAGATAACATCACGCAGCATTTCCAAAGCCCTTTGCCACCTAATCTTTACCTGAAGGATTCGCCCTTTGGTTGCAAAGAAGGCATTTCAGTTTGAACTTTAATCTAACTGCAAAAGGAATCTTTTTCATGTCCAAGTAATGAGGGCTACCTCCTTCAGCCCTTGCATCTGTGGTTTATCTTTCATTACAATATCATCAGCTAAAGTATCACTCAGGACTATACATAAGGGCTCACCATGTATTTTTTTCCCTCTCACAGCCGTTTTACAGCATTTATAATTCAGCCTCAAAAATATGCTCCAAACTGAAACTTGACTTGGAAGAACTCAGTTTAGGGGTAAGATTTTTCTTGTTTTAAATTGCACAAATATCTTTTAAAAACATACGTCAGAAAGAGAGAGACAAGGTGGGTAAGGTAATATCTGTTACTGGCCCAACTTCTGCTGGTGAAAGAGACAAGCTTTCAAGCTTACACAGGAGTTCTTCTGCAGGGTCTACGTGAGCTTGAAAGCTTGTCTGTCTTCTGTTGAAAAGAAGTTGGCCCAATAAAAGATATTACCTCTCCCATCTGATCTCTCCAATGTCCTGGGAGCAACACTGCAAACAACTTCTTAAATAAGCACGGACACATTTTAACACCATCTCTCAATCATATTGATATATCCTGTATTAATTGGTCTGATCTCTTTTTTCTATGTCTGAAGTAGAGCCTGACCTAAAACCACCTGATGTTCTGATTCAGTGGATTTTGGATCAAGCCCTTTTCTACATGTCCATTAGGGTAAAGACATCTTATTTGTCAGCAAAATGCCAAGAACATTGTTGGTATCTTCTAAATAATAACGATTAATTAAAACTGTCGGCTAATGGTTCCCCTCCCACTTAAATATGTTTTGCTGAAAACAATTATTATTTCATTTTCATCAAAAAACTGAAAACTGTATTTTTAGTGGAGGTTTTGACAAAAACTAAAAAAAAAAAATTAACTGAAAAAGTGTATGTCTTGCATAATTTTCTGTTTCAAGAAAAAAGTCATTTTCCATTAAAAACAACTTTTTGATGGAATATTTTTGATCACCTCTGTGTTTAACAGCCATACCAATATCAGTTTTACATTACAGGAGTTGCTGAAAACCCACCCTCCAATCCCCTACACCAGTAAGTAGTTTGATGATGATGACATGTTTCTTCACCAATAACACCAAAAAGCATCACAGCACACAATATTTAGAGGGTCTAAATGAAAGTTCCTGAAGAAAGGAATTCCAGGATGGCTGTGCCAGTGAATCTCTCACTCCATCCTAAACTTCCTCTGTTGTTCCTACTTTAGCTATGGTACATAACCCACCATTTGGAAACTCTCTGTGATGCCTACAGCAGGTGCAAAAAAGTGCATAAAGGAACTAATCAACCACAGTCAGAAGGATTGGTGAGAACCTGAAGCAAACAAATGCTACTGGTGATGATAACCTTGTGCTTGAGAATCCATCTACAGAAGGCTCCATACCTGTGATTTGTCCATGCTCACAGGGCCTTTGAGACACATGTTCCCCTGAACCAGTCTGAGGTCCACAGGCTGTGAGTACCTTGAGCCAGACTGCTCTCTGGTGCAACTTCATCTATGTGACTAGAGTTACACCAGGGATGAGTCTGGCCTTTTGTTCCTAAAAGTCATATTTGTGAGAGAATCCTATGTCCATAAGCTGTCCACAGCCCTGCTTGTCCATAGCCAGAGGAGAGAGGTTGCATCTCCTAGGAAAGGCAAGAAAGGAGGAAAGAAGAAGCAGTTTTCCCACAGAGAGCACAACACTTACTCTCTTACAGAGGCCAAACAACTGTGGAGTGGTGGACGCACTGAATAGCCAGGTGGGAGCAGAAGATGTGAGGCCACTTACAAGGACCAGTAATTGTGTTACTAGGGACTCTTTGCTAATGTATTTCTCTCATTCGATCAAAGATTGAAAGGGCCATCCAAAAAAGAGAGCCAATAAATTAAGAAAATATATTACGGAGTTGACGAAACCAGATAAACATCTGCAAGAGACTTTGAACTGGGTGGAATAAATGTCACCCAGCTGCTAGTCCTGAATATAATGCAGAGCTAAGGTATAGATTTTCAGGGCAGAAATTACTTATAAAAATAGCTCTAACAGTGCTGATGTGGAGAAGTAAGCAAATCCTCCTAGCTATCTGAGTAATTTAATTATAAAGCACCCAATCACCATGGTATTGGGACATATACTATCCATTACAGTGTAAATGAATTGTTCTTGTGCAGGGTAAGCCTCTTCTTTCTTTTATTGCTATTATTATTTATTATTACTATTATTTATAGTTAGAGTAAAGAATTATACTGGCTCTTGGAATTATTTATATGTGAGTGGTTTTTGGCTAAAATTATATTGTTGCTCTCTAATGCATTTAATATCCTGTGATAATGGCTGTGAGAAAGGTGAGCTGCTAAATACTCTAATAATCTGAAATTCTCAATTTTGCCACACCATGTCACCCACTGAGCCATGCAGGGATTTTTTTTTATACATATGTCAAGAAAAGTTATATGGACAAATACAACTTACACATACAAAGCACATTAGGTAAGTAAACAACACAGAGAAACCTTAACTGAAAGACTAATGCCCTCAAAAGGAACAAAACATTTATTGTGATTTTAATTGAAATGTAACTTTTTTGAAAATCTATTGTTGTAACAAGAGACAAAGTCTATTTTAAATAAGGAAACATCAATAATCTCTTTTGAGTCATTCTTCTCTAGCAAGAAGCTTCAGGGACATTTTGGGGAGAGGTGGAGTGGAGAAGGTCCACTTTCTTTGAAGGAAATGTTTACATTCTATGGCAGAACAAACCTTTGGCAAAATTCTGCCCTGGAAAATCCCACTGAATTCAATAGAAACAACTGCACTTCTAGAGCTCTTTCCAGAGGTTCACAGATTATGAGGCCAGAAGAGACGATTGTAATCACCTAGTCTGACTTCCTGTATAATGCAGGCCACTGGATTATACCAAGCCCTACAGGATGGAGAAAGAAGAGAGGCAGAATTGAACAATAAAGATAAAATGTGTCATTTCCTAGTCTGCAATGGAGGACCAGGGTGTCATAGCTTCCATTTCTTTGTTTATGAGAACCTCCTTCCAGTGATCTATGTCCTCACATCTGGTAGGAGTTCTGTATAATGCTGCTCCCTACATATATTCATGATTATGGTCATCGTATAGTAAGCTTTGGATAAGCAAATTTACAGTCCACTAAAAAGCCTGTCTATAGGTAGTGTCAGTCAACACAATCTACTGTACAAGCTATGGGCTCTGACTAGCCCTCTGCACAGCCCCATTGAAGACAGTGATAATAATTGTATTTTTACAGTCCGCCCCATCCAAGGATCTCAAAACACTTTTAAAGGGCTAATTAATTAAGCCCTACAACCCCTCGCCCCATATATGAAGAACTATAGTTGCATTTCAGGATTCCTAACTGCAAGGGATTTTCTCTCTAATGACTGCTCCTTCAACCACATCCCATGTAAATAATTTGGCCTATTTTCAATTCCCAACATGCCAGGGGTGTTTGCTACTGTCTCACTCTCTCACAGCCATAAACAAATCAAATAGCTGCTGACAATGCTGGCATATCGTGTGAAAGAGGGAGTGGCCTCTGACTGTGGCAAATGGAAGCCTTTATAATGAACGCAAAAGGCAGAATTCCAGTGGCTTGAGGCATAAAGGCCCTGCAAGCAGTTATACAACCTGCTGTTTGCGTAAGGCCTGAATCTGCTCTCACCTATGCCGATTTGGATTTCTATTGGTTTAAATGGAGTTACTCCTGATTTGTACCAGTGTAAGTGTGATCAGAACCAATCCCATGAATCTACAAATTTCTTATGTCTGTCATTGTGGGGTTGTGAATCATAAAGTTAATAATAATCTTGCATTTTTGGAGAACATTTCTGTAGAAAAGTGGTCATTAAATTGGGTTTCTCAGAGTATTATGGGGTGGACCTTTACTTCCTATTTAGTTAGTGGATGTTCCCCCTCCCCCCAATCTGTTATTTAGGTGAATAAAGCAGCATATTCCCAGCCTGCAGTCCTGTAAGACTGTTTCTGGTGCACTAAACAGTCCCATTACAAAAATGGTGATGAGGAAAAACATAAGCATGGCACCTTACGAGGAAATGGAGGCATTTTGTGCAGAAAATAAAGATGGCAGCAATATATTGACAGATAGGGCCACTATTTCATCAACATGGAAATAAAAAAAAAGTGTTGCAAACTTCATTAATTAATTGTTTGAATGACAATTGTCTGTATTATTTACATCTATCATGTTGACCTCTACTAAAGTGCAGCAGCTCTGTAACAGCACATCACAAAAGTGCATGACAGTTTAGAACAGGAAGTAAAGAATACCTTACCCAATAAAACAGATACAGACTGTAGTCATCCAAACTAGACTTTGGGCCAGAACATTAGGGGTAATGCCTTTATGCTTGCAAAAAAATTCTAGGGCATTTCTCATGGGCATGGGCAATCAAGTCCTCTATGGGTATGTCTACATTGCAGTTAAACACTCGCAAATGGCCTGTGTCAGTGACTTGGGTTCACAGGACTCAGGCTGTGGGTTTGTAAAACTTCTGTGTAGACGTTTGCGCAGAGGCTGAAGTCCGAGCTGTGGAATCCCATAAAGGACAGGGTCCCTGAGCACAGGCTCCAACCCACGGCTCGAATACCTACACAGCAATTTTTAGACCCTTAGCCCAAGCCCTTGAGACATACCATGTAGGCATACCCTATGTCTTTTCAAAAAGCAACAGCCATTTATGAGAGACTTGTCACTGCGGTATCTATATCTCTCATGGCAAAGTTACTTCTACCGTCATGTACAGGTTCAGAAATGTTTTAGAGAAGAGAATGCAAGTGACATCTACTGAATCCTCAACACTCCAAATCCAACTGACCTCATCCCACTAAGCTGATCAGAACTGATGAGTGCAGAGTTTGTGATTTTAGTTGTGCTAACCTACTCTAGGGTTAGTTTAGAAATGTACTTTGCATGACATAACCCTTTATTGCTTTGTGCAGGTAGCAGAGCACCCTTCTTATCAGAGTATAGATCCTCCTGATGTTTGCAGGTACAACATCCATATTTTTCAAAAAGTTTGATCAGCTCAATTAAAAAAATCTCCCATAAAAAGCAAAAGACTTTTACGGGATCAGAATATTCTAATTCTGAGGAACAATATTAAGAATGGAGACATTTTTGTGGAAATTGATTGACACTTTTGTGGGCCTCCATCTACTTCTGCTTTTCATGCAAACTGTGTAGTAAATGCAGGTAAAAAAAATTACCTGTCAAAATATAGCTCTGTTTGGTTACCTCTGTCCATGGGACAATTTTAGCAACTTGTCAATCAACGGGCTGCTAAATAGCCTCTCCAAAGCACAATACGCTATTTCAGACGACACGAGCGTGTCAATCATTTATTGAATCAAAGCCAAATTTGAAGCAGAGCAAAGCCCAGTTTGTCAATCACTCCTCGGTATTCTCTCCGCTAACCACCTGACAGCTTTTAACTTTTCACTTTTATATTCTGTGCAGCTAGTTAAGATCCTTTCATTTTTAATTGGGCTCCTTTTATGATTGGTAGCTAAGCAACTAATATGTTGTTTTATATGGTAATAATGGGCCCAAAACTTGAGAGCTTTCTTGACCATTCCTGTTTGTGCTTGGGAAATTATTTTCCTTCAAGTTGCTAAATAGCAGAAACAGTTATTTAATTATGGGTTGTCCTGTTGTTTCTATCTATAAACACTTTTGGCACTGTTTAAAAATAAACACTGCATGAGCTGGCAAATATATACTGCGTGAATTTAATTCGTGATAGAGTGTCTTGGAATTTCACAGCTAATTACAGGGAAAATTGGGTGCAGAAATGATAGGGGTGCCAAAAAAGTAGTTAAAAAACATTAGAGATGGACCCAGCTCAAAACCTCAGCTCTGACCCCTCCTGAAAAGTTCCAGCCCAAACATTGCACATCTGTCCTTGTATCTATCACGCACTAAATCACAGTATCTGTGGATCAGTGGCAATAAGGAGGTTTAGGGTTCAACAGAATTTCAATCCACAGATGTATTGGCATGGAATAGCTGGAGAAGAGTGGGTCCTGGAGAGCAGGACTTGGGTGGGAATGATGGATGATTCCGGCTGCCCTTGGCTGCCTCTCATTTTTGAATGTAACATGCTGCTAGGTTATGTATTCATTACAGGGCATGATTGAAGAGAGCACATGATGCTAAATTCACACACAAAGAACAGGAAGACAACACCTCCTGTAGGCTAAACCCACCAGAGAATCACAATTTCATAGCTGCTACAGAATTTCTAACCCCCTCATCTCCATTTTCTGGCCCCAGTGGCATCAGTGCTAGCAAACAAGCTAACACTGCCCAGAACACCCTCAGAGACTCTTCTATCTGTAGGCCCTTTCCTCCCTCTCTGATGCTTTGCTTATCAGACAATAGTGTATAAAAAGAAGCTGTCTCCTTTATGACCACCACTCTTTTCCTTCTGCCTGAGGTAGGCTGTGCCCTGGTTCAGTGTGCCACATAGAGGAATAAGGCTCGCATGCACCCTTGTGCAACTGCTCAGATTGTAGCTGAGTGATGTGAAGTACTCTACCGCCTCCCCTACCACAAGCAAGTGGGCAGAGCTGGCTGGATGTATATGGAGGCTAGTACGCTGTTCTCTTTTAAGGGCTGCAACAACCTACTGATCAGTCCTCCACTCCCAGCAGAACAGGGCACCACCTGAAGAATTGTGCCTCAGGGCACAATGCCTTCCAATGTTTCCTATGGAGGCAATGCATCTATGCATGCCCCCTTTCTCAGGGGTGTCTCAAAAGGGTCCATTGAGCCTTCATCAATTCCATTGAATCTAAAGGCTCTGCATTGCAATCCATTGCCACAGAAGAGATCACGACTGGATGTACGTGAACCTCTGATACAGAAACTTGAAGCCAGTTATCACACTGTAGTCTGTATTGTAGACTCTTGATAATAGACTACTAAAAGCTGAAAGGAAAACAGCAGAAAAGGTCAGGAGCCTACTGGAAATAAAGAGATTCTGAAGAAACATGATTTCAACAGCAGATTCATAAAAAAGAAACACCCCTTTACAAATTCACCTTTAAGGCAAAAGGGCCTCTAAATCAAAACCTTCCAGCTTTCACTCTTATTCCAGGTGAAATTCCTAATTCAAACAAAGTTTCCAAGACCAGAATAGGTTCTCTAGAGTAGAGTAACCTCTAAAAGCTAGAACAAGCTGGTGAACTAGGCTAAACCTCCAGGCTGGAGCAATATTCAGAGCTATACCACATTCCCAATCTACACTCTACAAAAACCCCTAGCTAGAATGAGGTCCTCCAAGCTAGAACAGACTCTTCACTAAATGCAGCATACAAACTGGAAGAAGAGAGGTATGTGCCCGGAGACCATTTTATGGTCCCTCATCCCCACCCCATAAAGTTTTGGCCAATCAACACCCTCCACTTGGCATAAAATGGAGTCTCACAACTAGCAGCAAATGCTGTAGTCTCTTCTATTATAAAAAAACAAAACAAAACCATCAATGCATTACCCCAAGGTAAAGATACATAAGTCTGGATATTATTCCTTGATAAGGGAAGTTAAAAAGGAGAAACCACATACACAGTGCACACCCTATAATTCTCTTTGGGTTCTGTTTTCCTTTCTGTTTTGGGGACTCATTAAGGAATTTTAATACAAATAACACTTTACTCATTAAATCCTTTTACAAACTTACACCCTGGGATTCTATGCATTGTGCACTGTTCTATCACTAAGTATCACCTTACTGGCCATGAGTTTGATCACAAACCTGATATACTGATATGTTTGACAAAACTTTAGAAAGCATGGACTTGGTTTTGCGAGAAGCTGTAATGAGTTTTGAGTCACCCTAGGACAGTTGGTTGCATGGGCTGGTAACCAAATGAACTCACTGTTCTCATCTGAATTTCACTTTTTGTTTCTGCATTTATTTTTACTCCCAGACTCAAATTGCTAGTGGCTGAGAACCTATGAAAACTGAAATCAGGGAGGAGAATAAAAAGGCTCAGATGGACCCCTGCAAACAGAAATCTCTGGTCTCATTGTGATTTCACAAGGGGGAATTGTGTCTGTAAACCACAGGCCTGAGTAGGGAGCGTGGTGGAGCTTTGGAGGGGATTGTGCTGCGAGTGGAGGGCATACCCTTCTCCTTGGGGGAAGATCTTAGTGTATTGTTGAAGCTATGTACATTGTAAATCTCAAGAAAAATTAGGCTGTGGGGGAGGGGAGGGAACAACCAGGTTTTGCTCTCTTATTCTGGTGTAGTTCAGGAGTTATGGAGTTAAACCAGTGTGTAACTGGTGTGAGATCAAAACTGGGCCCCATGTATGTTTAATAGCATTCTGGTAAATGGGTTTTAAGTTTGCTTGACTATATTAATGATCCTTTAAGAGATTTTTTTCCCATGCACAGATATGCATTATTTATACAATCAGACATTTGCAAAAGTTTATAAGTTTAGAAAAGGTTTATGATCCCAGACTGCTGCCACAATTTGGCACAGATTGTCAATCTTGGCTCGAAGGAAGCACAGGCCTGACTGAACATGATGCTAAGCTATCATAGTTCAGGCATCCTAGTAGAGCAGAGGGGAAACCCACACAGCACCCACCTACACAGCACCTGGTCTGTGAATCAGTAGAGACTCTCAACA
Source organism: Lepidochelys olivacea (assembly GCF_965140295.1). NCBI lineage: Eukaryota > Metazoa > Chordata > Testudines > Cheloniidae > Lepidochelys > Lepidochelys olivacea. Next base: position 14,873,820 of record NC_140423.1, read on the forward strand.
GAGGAGCTAAGATGCACAGACCATAAATATTATACCAATAAGAAAAGGGCAGGGTCAGGAAAGCAAGCAGCACTTGAAAGGAGGTTTTTAAGCCGCTCTGTGCTTGTCATACTTACTCAGTTAACAATACAAAGATGTCCTCCTGTCTGAGTTCTTTTTATCACTATTGTCCGATAACTCCTCCTAAGCTATATCTAATTCCAGGGGCCTTTTGTCCTGGCAAGGAGGATGCTTTTAATGTGTGTGTGTATGTACATCATACATTAGAAATATTGTCATTTATGAAACCCACTCTGAATGACAATACTAAATCTCTTCTGAGGTTACCAACTGTTAAAAGACTGGAAAGAAATGTTTAAAAATATCATGATAATAGGTTTATATTATCCAGTGCCTTTTATCCCAGAGTGCTTTACAAACATAGGGCCTGATTCTGCCCTCCTTCCTTTTGGTGAGTGGCAGTTTACTCTGCCGTTTCATTGAAATCAACTATATGCTATAAATGGGTAGACCGTATACGATATATGGGTCACCTAATCCATTGCAGAAATGCAACTGCCTCTGGCGTGAAATGTGGCAACTCGTGTAACAGTTGCTATTAAAAAGAGAGTATTTATCAACACCTATTGCACATCAGTATCTAAGCTACCCCCATTTTCTGCCTATACTTAGAATTGACAATATCTGTGATACCTGTGGCAAACATTACCTTTTCCAATGGCTCATGCTGCTCCTGTACCACGACAGTTAAGGCCAAGAAATGAAGAATACTTTTTCTCATTGGAAATACAAGGGGGTTGGTTAGGCAGAATGTAATTACCAAGGAATTTGACCAGGATATTAAGTTTAATACTCTGACTCTCCCAGCGATTAAAAATGGGATCTTTTGAACTCAAGCTTGGGGGCTTGAGTTCATCTCTCAACCAAGTGCCCACTAACCAGATACACAGTACGACCTACTGATCATCAGCACTCCTACTTGTATTATACCTTGGTGTAGTTGGAGATCTCTCTTCCAAACACTAATCTACCAGTTGACAGCAGTTTGAGCACTTACAGGATGATATGGCTATAAGATAATATTAGTCTAATATTTATAAATATCCTAAACAACATAACTGAAATAATTTAAAATACTAAAACTATCTTTTAAAACAGAGAAGCAAGACTTGCCAATATTAATCATTCAGTTACACAGATAAGAAATTAAAGGGAGATGAAGGGTTTCCTTATTGCTTACACATTGCGTAATATCAAATTCCGAATGGGAATAGTTTTGTTCAGGGTGATATTAATTATCTCAGAATCAAAGAGTCAAAGATCAAGTGAATTAAAAAATAGTAGAGACCCCCCACCCACACAATTGCCACCCCTTATACAAATTATTTTAAAGTGTCTTCCATGAGTTTAAATTCCTAAAGTCTATGAAGAAAAAACAAAAATCAAACACTCCACACTTAGATTAAATGGATCTTTTTAAAGTTGACCCTTACTTTTAAAGAACAGTAGCATGTCTGGTGGACTCACTTTTGATTGTTGTTTTAAATCATTAAGGGGAAAGGTATGCAGGATTTCATATAAACACAACATACATTTTTCAGAGCTCTGTCCTTCTGATTAATTGCCTATATTTCATGTTCACAGAATTATAGGGGTATTGGGCAGCCTGAAATTAAATCCACTTCTATAGGACAAACCAGGGAAGTTATCTGCAATGTAAACTTTACAGTTACATGGTCTGCCCTGCAAATGACCTTAAACTTATTCTAGCAGGACCATTCTCCAGGGGCAAAACAATGTAATTCAGTCAATGTTAGCTTTTTCCTGATCCTCTTTTAAGCATATTACTGCCAACACGTTTATATATGTACAAGTATTATGTTGTAGACTGAGTTCACTAGAGGATGTAATGAGTTGAAACCCCTTGAACTCTAGCAGAATTTGTATTGGTCTAGGTAAGCAATCCAAATTCTAGCTATCCTCCTTGATCATAAGGTTTTCTATAGCACCCATAAAAGTATCTGAATGCTTCCTGTAGCATCTTAGGACCTGTTCCAAAGTCCATTGAAATTGAGATCTTTGGATCAGGCCCAGTATATTCCTGTCTCAAATAATTCTGTATCTGATTTCAAATGTTCTGACAAATACATTTTTCTTGTAAAAATGTCATCAGATAAAAAGCACCTAACTAAACTGTGAAAAATGTCAAAGGAGAGGTATTGAATTATATTTCTGCAAAATATTAAACAATATTTATGTTCAAGGATGAACAGTTTCTAGAGGCAACATTTGGGAACAGAGACCCAGACTTTCTGGGTTCTACTCTGAGCTCTCCCACCAATTCTCTCTGTGATCCTGGGGGGTCACTTAAACCTAGCTCTGTGCCTGTGTTTCTCCATCTGTAAAATCGGTATACTACTTATAAGACCTACATGCCAGGGATGTTGTGAAGTATACTTAATGTTTGCATCATCTTTTGAGATTTTTGGATTCAAGATGGTATCTGAATGCAAAATAGAATAAGGTTTATGTAATGCAATTAAACAATCATGATATAATTAAAATTTTGAAACATTGCGCAGGCTTTTGTGCCATGCTGTTCCCTTTTAAGGGCTAGATTCCAAACCCCTTACTTCCAATGATACTAAATGGGACTGCTTGGGTATGCGACTGATTCCTGTTATGTTCACAGCATATACACAGAAAGTTAGATAATAGCATAAGTACTATTTCTGAAAGGCTACAATGTAACACCACTTTATTTCTGATAATTCAGAATGATAACATATGAAAGCCCAAAAACACACACAGAGAGAAAGCAGGCTGCTCCCTAAGACAGTGAGGCACAACTCATGCCTGCTTGCTTTACACTGGCTCTTTTCAGACTGATTGTCCACTCACTGACTCAGATAACTCAGATCATAAGGCTTTTCTTAGAGACTCCCAGCCTGCAAGCAGGATCGGGAAATCCCTCACACTTAAAACAATAGCTTGTCATTTTTAACCAGTTTTTAATACCCCACGCTCCCTAGTGTGTATACATGTTACAATCCAGCCTTAAGTTAGTGGAGAGATGTGTAGCGAATAGAATGCACCATTTTTTAGAATCTTATTTAGGTCTTCTGGTGGGAAAAGCGATCAGATATCTTACCAACAATATGTAAGCAACATTTGAGGAAATAAATGTTTTACTGTCAATCACAATTTAAATGGCTCCTTCTTCTGATTGTGTTTTCTTGATAATGCACATGCTATATGTTAGAGGTTCTTGATATTTGCCAGTGGCTGGAGTACATGATCACTACACATTATCACAGGAGAAAAATGTTCTGGAAAGCAATGACTGATTTTCACTCAGTTCATTGAATCATAGACACTGATTAGAATCACATATATATGTATTTCCTCTCATGCACAATGCAGATCAATGTAATATTATCAAATGTACTGATGTGAGCGGTGTGTAAAACCAGGGAGATCCTGAGGTTATCCTTACTACAGAACCAGATTCAGATTTTGTCAGCATCTCTTCAGTTTGCTCATTTGGGATGTTGGTTTAGATGTACATTTGGGGGAGATTCAGTCTCTCTTGTATGTTTCCTTCTTAGGATGCTTGCTGTCACCACTTCTCTCTCTTGAAAAGTCTACCAGAAAGTGGCCCGATCCTGTAAGATGCAGAGGAGCTCCTGTAACACTCCTTGCACCTCAACCTTACAGGCAGTACTCAGCGCCTTCAAGGTACAGTCCCTCAATGAGTATTGAGTCAGCTTTTCTTCTGTGGCTGAGCTCTGCTCTGTGAAGGGGTGTGTGTGCAGTGAGCAGGCATTGGGTAACCAGTTACAACCCTAGGGGTTGTTCTGTGCTGCCCTGGTTTAAGTTAGAGCAGTCCCAAACATCTATACCACAATTAAAGACCTCCTTAGCCTGAGCCCTGGGAGCCCAAGTCAGCTGGCATGGACCAGCCACAGGTGTCTAATTGCACTGTACACATACTCTTAGTGTTGCTTGAGTGATGCAAAGGAGTGGTGCATTTGAGACTCTGTCCTTATGTGTCACTAATGTCCTCTACTGGATGGCCAGGTGGTCCTACTCAAGTGTTTGTAAGTGTATTCCCTGCAAGTGCCTGACCCACAAAGAGGATGCAACCCCTATTGCTTGCATATACTACATTACATACTATAGCTAACTTAGTCTCTTATAGCTGAAGAGGTTGGGGTCCTGTGTTTTTGGACCAGAGTGCCCTGGGTCCTGTGAGGATGCTGCCAGTGTGTGTATCAGATAACTGTGATGTCTGTATATTGGCCACTGACTTGGTACAGATTGGTGTTGTATAGAGTCATCTACTGTACACTTCACATTTGCAGAACATAGGATATCACTGATATGTGGTATCTAAGTGATGGACAAATATTGCCCTTTGCACTGCACAAAGATGGACTCTCAATTTTGATCAGATTCTGTTGCTGTTTTTTGTCCAGACTCACTGTACGTGGAGAGAGAAATCCGTGTCTTAAGTTATATTCTCTTCAACTCTCATTGGCAGTTAATGAAATGAGAGTGAACACTGAGGAAATAATTAAATGTTGTGCAATTAGGACTACAGCACACTGAGATATAAATAAGTACAAAACAATATATCCTTCCATAGATTTAGATTGTCTCTATTTTGTAGCCTTTCATGAGTGCCTATGGCAAACTAATTTCTTGCATAGCACTGCGGTCTGATCCTAAGATCATACATAACTCAAGAGCACTAGATAAGGTTCTTGTCAGGCCAAAAGTAGCAGGGATATATGAGGCTGACTGGCAGATATGTGAAACAATGATCAGAGCAGAGAAAAGAAAGACAGGTTCAGCAACATTTGGACTACGCGTGGCACCTTGCCATGTGGCCAGTTGATCTCAAATTTACCCAAACTCTCCTACAATAGTCTGATGGTAAAAACCTAATTTCTCAGCAATGAAATGCTCAGACCTAGTATTTTATCCATTTGCCTTTCTCTGCAAACTTCAGTTCAAGCTATGTTGTGGTTCAGTGGGTATTATTTTCTCCTCTTTATTCTCCAGAGTGATCTGTCAGCCCCTCAGCTGAAGAGACCCTTGGAAATAGAGAACATCAGTACTCACCAAACATTATTAGGTTAATTCCAGCCAGGCTAGCTTTGATGGGAGGTCCTGACGTTGAACAAACCTGTTTCCTTCACTAGGATGTGTCAGTTAGAACCACCAACTGCAAGGATTTCTTATGTTCTCATGAAAAAGGAAGGAAACAGCTGGTAAATGTATCACAGATGGTAAAGCTCTTGGCATCTCTCAGGAGAGGGCCACCCATACAGATGGCTCATTATTTTAACATTTGGATTTTCATCTTATTAAAACATCTTTTTTCCTGGTTTTATTTAGCATCATAAATTCTCTTACACTTTAGTTAACTCAGTAATCTGGGGGCTGTGTGCGTGCACTAAGGAACATCATTTGGCTAAAGTACATATCTGTATCATCATTATTCACAGCTCTAATATGCAGCTAGTGGACTTGAACCTGATTAAAAATACCAAATGCAAGTGAATGCTCAAAAATATGACTTTATCAAGCAAAGGTCAGCTAAGCCTGTATAGAAGCTGAATTATTCAACAAAGAAAAGTACTGAGTGAAATGGGAAAATATTTATAACTGAGGCATTACGGTTATTGTGCTGTACAATGCAGTATTCATATACCAAAATACAAAGGCAGTGCACCTGTGTGTAAGTAAATATGCTACATTTATAAAGAGATGCAAAATGCTACATTTAAAAATCTGATCAGAAATCCAAGTTACACTCTGAGGCTCAGATGGTCAGAAATGTGTGCATGCAAAATTATACCCATATCTGCACAACTAGTTTCACCTTGCACTTATGATTGTGTGTGCAACCATGGTACAGTAGCATGCAAATAAAAATATGAATGTTCAGTATATGTAACAGGTCCATCTCAGAGCCCTTTTCAGAAGAAGTCGGCAAGTATCACTAGTCCTACTGTGCAGATGGGAGAAAGAGAGGCACAGAAAGGTGGAAGGACTTGCCCCATGTGACAGAGGAAGTCATGGGCGGAGCTGGGAATTGAATCCAGAGCTCCTGGCTCTCAGTCTGATTCTCTATATGTTGTAACACATTTACTCCCTGAATAGCTAACTAGTCACTTACTCATACAGTTATTGCAATGGCTGATACATCATATGCTTTTTTTTTTTTTTTGCACGTGCACAGTTCTGCAAATTTGAATCATAGATATTTAACCCTATCAGAACTGCACACAAAAATGAATAAAAAATAACATGCAATTAAAAATTAAATCAATCTTTGGTGTCTATTTGTCTATGGCTCTGTTAAGCTTTGAAGCATCCCTGTGAAATCATTAAAGTGTATGCTTATGCTGTAGATATGGATTAATAAAGGAACAGATTGTGTCACATGGATCATCCAGAGAGATGGAAAGTAGGGTCTGATGCACCTACAACATGTAAATCTCCTTATGGTCCTGATCATGAGAAGTGCTGCCACAGAGTTTTTAGGATCAGGCCAATCTCTGCCATTTAAAAGAGAAAGAAAGAAAGAAAGAAAGAAAGAAAGAAAGAAAGAAAGAAAGAAAGAAAGAAAGAAAGATCATACACCAGGTGAAAGACCAATCCTGCCTCTGGATAGGTGTGCAACTCCAATAGGTCACATACAGGTTTTGGCCCAAAAATTGTTAACTACAAAATTTCCTTTTAATAAAAAACAGGGCCAGATCCCCAGCTGGTGTCAATCGTTGTAGCTCCATTGAAACCAATTAGGTTATATAAATATAGAAGGGTAGGAGGAAGGGACCTCAGTAGCTCATCTAGTCCAATCCTGTGCACTCAAGACAGGACTACGTAATAACTAATAACTCTTCCCAACAGGTGTTTGTCTAACATGTTCTTAAAAATCTCCAATGATGCAGATTCTACTATGTCCTTAGGCCATTTGTTCCAGTGTTTAACTGCCCTGACAGTTAGGAAGTTTTTCCTAATGCCCAACCCTAAACTTCCCTTGCTGCAATTTAAGCCCATTGCTTCTTGTCCTGTCCTCAGAGGTTAATGAGAACAATTTTTTACCCTCCTCCTTGTAACAACCTTTTATGTAGTTGAAAACGGTTATCATGCCCCCCCTCTATCTCCCCGGTTTTCTCTTCCACAAACTAAACAAACCCAATATTTTAAATCTTTCCCTATAAGTCAAGTCTTCTAGACATTTAATCATTTTTGTTGCTCTCCTCTGGACTTTCTTCAATTTGTCCACATCTTTCTGAAATGTGGTGCCCAGAACTGGACACAATACTTCAGATGAAGCCTTATAGGTGCCGAGCAGTGTGGAAGAATTACTTCTCCTGTCTTGCTTACAACACTCCTGCTAATACATCCCAAAACGATATTGGGTTTTTTGGCAACAGCATTACACTGATGACTCATATGTAGCTTGTGATCCACTCTAACACCCAGATCCCTTTCCGCAGTACTCCTTCCTAGGCAGTTATTTCCCATTTTGTAAGTGTGCAGAATGGGATTTACATCAGCTGAGGGCTTGGTCCTTGAAACTCTTGTTCATTTTGAGATCAAAGTGTCAGCAAATGGTAAACATCATTTGTAATTTGCAGCCCTCTAATTTAAAAATAGCCAAACTGATTTATTATTAAATGGATGGGCTCTTATGGTGAGACTTTGGATGCCAAGGGACAGCCAAGCTGTAAATCCTTCCAAAATGGAGTTGCTAGCTGAAAAGCTGAAAACTCTGTAATGCTTGTGGGTACTGCTGTGTAATATTTATAATGTATCGTCTAATCTAATCATATCCCAGAAAGAGAGAAGGCACAGGGGGCTGGATGGCTCAGGAAATAGGTTGGCTTGCCAATCTATCAGATGAGTTTGTTGGGTCTCAGTCAATTCCTTTTTGTCTTATCAGAGAGGCCAATGAATGAGTGATCGACGGAGACCTGTGCTGCGGAGTTACAGTTGACATGGCTGTCAAAGTGATGCCTCTTGGGAGCACTAAATCCACCCAGATAAAGAGGTTGCCCCTAGTTGTTTGTACTAGTGCATGAGTATTTTCATTAGTATTGTGTTCAACGTGCACTGGCAGACTGAAAGACAAAGATAATGGCTCAACGTGCAATTTTTGACTATGTTGAAAAAGTTTGTCATTATGTATAGTTGTCCCTGCCAAGACTCATGGCCCACTTACCACAGGTGTTTGCTCTGAAATGCTTCAGAGCAAAACCTGGGGATGTAGTTGAGAGCAGAGTTGAGGGTCAAAGCCAGGGATCAGAAGCCGAAAGCCAAAATCAATGGGTGGACCTGGTCAGGAAACAGAGCCACAGGTTAGAGCCAGGGATCAGATGCTGAATGCTAGAGCCAATGGGTGAGCCAGAGACATGGTAGAGAAGCAGAGCTGGGGTGTCAAGGATATCCAAGGGCAAGAACTGAAGTGGGCACAACAGCAGGCTGTGCAGGATCAGGCAGAGGAAGCAGGACCAAGCGCAGCTGTGGGTGTGGAACATGTTGAGAAGCCAGCTGCTGCTGCTGGGTCAGGTAGTAGCTAGCTTCACCACCCCACCAATCAGGAAGTGCCATCAATCAGGCAACCCTTGGCAGGATCAGCTGTATCCAGTGTGATGTTAGGAGACTGACCCTGGTGCAGTTGGCTTCCTCACAGATGGGTGGGGGGGGCAGATTTTTTGCAGGAGCTCAGTTCTCAGTTAGCCACTTGCAGGAAGTGGCCAGTGCTCAGTGTCATTGTTCATGATGGGAACTGCAGATTACCTTTTGAAAATCCCCACTTAATGAAGGTGCCTAAATGAGAGGTGAGTTTGTCCAAAATGCTGGCCTTAATTGTGGGAATGGATTACTTCTGAAAATCTGCCAGAGTTCTTAAGACACCAGGGCCTGACTTTTCCTTGCACTCCAAGAAGAGAGTAAGTGGAAATATTGAGCTAAAGGATGCTCAGAAAATCTGCCAGCAGCTCTTGCCTGCAAATGTTGGAAAGTGGGCTGTCAGCATCTGGAATGAAAAGTGTCCTACAGCACCCACCTCATGCCTCTATGAGGGAACAAAAGTGTTGACAGAATGGCTGCAAAAAGAAACAGCAAACACGACTGAGGACATCAGCTATATTTCAAACTAAGATCATCCTTGGTTATAAGGCTACAGAATTTGAGTCACCCCAGGAAAACGTCTGTGAGGCAGAATTAGAAAACGTCTGTGAAGCAGAATTAAAGTATGAAAGAAAAGCTGATACTCATGGGTGCTCCTGCTTAGGCAGACACAACCATTTGTGTATTGTACAGATGTAGCCATGGTAATGGAGGTGTAGTTGTACACAGGGATAGGTGATGAGGGGCAGGAGTGAAGTACAGTTGGAATAAAAAGTCTGTGGCAGTGAAAAGTAGCACAAAAGTGAGCAGTGCAACATCTATCGCACCCATTCTGTGCAGTGCACAGGCAGTAGATGCTGCTGCTGTTTGCTGCAGGGTCCTTTTCAGTGAACACTGTCCAGGACCTCCACAGTTCCTGTATTTGTGGTCTTATGTGCAGAGACTAGCACTCCCCACATCCTTCTTTTGTCCTGGACCTCACCTGAATTCTCTCATCAGTGTAGCTAGATGCATGTAGTTGTCCCAACATATGTGCAGCAAGCCCTGTGATAGAGAAGAGCATACAGTGCAGTTCTTTCCCCTCCAGCGATGTCCACTTTTCCTTTGGCCTGCCCCACTTTCTTAGTGCTTCCTGTGGGCTGGACGATGTTGATGTGGGGAGCTGCTGTCCCTACACTTCTATGAGGGCTGCTAGAGGAAATTTGAGAGGAAATTTGTTTATTTTGTTCTGTCCAATAGTGGACTATGCACCTTTCCATTCACCCCGGTGGTCTGATCAGGCCCTGAGGATTTTAGCAAAGGCAAAGGTGCTCTATAACCCAAGAGAGTGCTCCTGTTTACTCACACTCAGTTTCTCTCTTCCTTCCTCTCTGCTCCGTGCTTCTGAGACTCAGGTCCCAATTGACATTATGTCAAAGGCCCAGTTCTCTTTGGAACAAGCAACCAACAGCCTAACACAGCAAAGTCATCATTTCTGCAGATTTTTCACGTGTGAATTTGGCTGCACTCTGAAACTGGGCTCGGCCCCAGACAGAGTCAGGCAAGAACAGACTGAGCATGAGGGAATTTGGTACTGAGAGTGAACAGACACCTCCTTTAGTTGGTAGGCATAGAAAAGGCCAATCTTTTAAACAAACTAAGTATTAAATTCTTAGATTCTAAGATTCAAAGATTCATCCTAGTCCTCTGTCATGGCCCCTGTCTATGCTTTGTTTGAGAGGTTATCTTTTAGCACCAGTGTAGCAAGACCAGTGCAAACCTGAAATGTAGATGCACTGCACCAAAGTAAGGTGGGACTTGTCCTGGCATGACTTACATTGGTAAATTGCACTGTCACGCTGTCTGTTTGGGGGGTTGCTCTGGTGCAGCTATTTCAGTGTAGCCACCTGAGTGCAAATTTCATTAATCTAGACACACCCACAGAGTAGAAAAAACAGTTGAATGATTATTTTCTAATCAGTTTATTACCCAGAGTGCAAGACATGTGATTGTCTGCCTTATGGCCAAAGATTTTGAGGAATTTTAAGGGGACATAACAAAGCTCAGGGAAGTGGTGGTGTTATGGAAGATGATATTCAGTGGTCACAAATTTAATGTAAAGCACATTGGAAAAAATAATGTAACCGATGTTATTAGTTTCTGTATGTCCTACTAAAACAGGAGAAAGACCTGGGTGTCATTATGGAGAGCTCATTGGAAACCTCTGTTCAGTGAGAAGAATAGGTTAAAAATAAACAAAAATGGTGGGATGTGTAGAAATTGGGCTAGAAAATAATACTGGAAATGTTTTAATGCCACTACATAAATTACTGATACATCTATATCAATGGTGCCATACATATAGCCAGCAGGCAGGATCCAGTCCCCAGGACCGTTCCCTGCAGCCTGCCGCTTATACCCCACCCTTCAAAACCATCCAGCCTGTAGCTGCTGGCTCTGCAACTCAAGGGGCTGGGGCAAGAATGAGCGGCAGGCTCATTCCTGATTGGGCACAGGCAACTGAACCCTCTTCCATTCCGCTGGTGAGCAGAGGCTCTTTGAGCAGCCACCACATCACTGTAACCAGGGCTTAGAGGAGGTTCTTGCCTTGCTCTTGCCACCATGGTAGAGTCTCAAGGACTTTGCTTCTGATCTCCCCCCTTTAACCTTCTCCTCCTGCACTCTCATGGCTACCTGTTTGGCTTACAGAGCACCATTGCCTTTAAAATGCCGTAGGGGCTGAGACTGAGGAGAGCAGCTCTTTCTGTATCCCCATCCACCATGGAAATGGCCAGAGTGAGTGTGGGGGAAGAAAGGGAGAAAGGAAAGCGATGGGAGAGACTGAACATTAGAGGAGGGATATTTCCCAAAGGGGCAGGTGGGAGGGAAATTTTCCAAAGGCATGGTAAGGGACGGGGAGCAGTTTCCCAAAGAGTTAGGGGAAAGAGAGAAAATTCACACAAATGTGGCAGTGCAGAGGCACAGGGTGAGTTAATGGATGGAGGAAGGGACATTTAAAATGCATTAATTATCTGTGAAGTCTTTAAATGGAGTATTTAACTTCACTCGAAAAAGCAGCATACCATATACTTGGATAAGACTGCAAAACTGGCCTCTCACCATTGAAGTTTTTATTCCTGGACCTTGGACTTTGAATGCAAGGGTAATTTGGCCCTCACCGCAGAATGAGTTTGACCCACTTGGTCTATACTGTGGTCAGCTCTGGTCACCTTCTCTCAAAGGACATGTGTACATAGCACTTGGGAGTCTGCTTCCAAGCATGAGCAGGCAGACGTGGTCTAGCACACTAAGAATAGCACAGGCAGCAGATCAGGCTAGCCATCCAAGTAAAAGCCCATCCTACCCCCCACGTACAGACTCTGGTGGCCATGCTGTTAGTTTTAGTGTGCTAACTTGAGCAGAGCTAGTGCTTCTCTGTCTACCTGTGTTGGGAAGCACACTCCCAGCTGCAGTGTAGACATACCCCAAAAAGATATAGCAGAAATACAGAGTGTTCCGAAAGTGAAATGATGGTAAGAAGAGGCAGAGAAGGACTTCCTTATGAGAAGTGATTAAAAATAGTAGGAGCCTTTACTTTAGAGGGGAGAGGCATAAATGGGGACATAATACTTACACAGATGATGGTCTAAAGCAGATAAGCTATGTGCTCCTATTTGCCCTGTCTCATAATACAAGAACAAGGGGACATCAGTGAAACTGAAAGGCTATAAAACTTGAAACTGACAAAACAAAATACTTAATTACAAAACATGTAGTTAACCCCAGAAACTCTTTGCCACAGAAAACATTGAAATCAAGAACTTAGTAGGAGTCAAATAAGGATTAGATATTAATACATGTTGAGAACATCTAAATTATATTAGGGTTAAAAAATAGAAATAATATCAATCTTTATGTTTTAGGTCAGAAACTAACCATTAGCAGATGGGAGAGAGGAAGAAACTTTTACCATGTGCATATATGGGCCCATAACTATGCAGATCTGGGAGGGGGAGGAGGGAGAATGGGAGTTTGCATCTTCCTGTGAAGCATCCATATCTGCTGCTGTTGGAGACAGGCTACTAGACAAGATAGACCTTATCTGGTATGGCAGCTCCTATGTTCCACACTCTGTACACAGTTCAGAAACATGTGTCCTAATTTTGCACGGGCACAGATGCTATTAGCTTGCAAATGGAGTGTGGATTAACTCTCTGAAATCTAGTATGGGCATGGGGGCTTCCTTTTTTGATCGTTATAGGGTATGAATGTGCTGTAATTCCTCGAGTGTAGAAGAAGCTGTTTGGTGACAGCCATCAAATAAAATTCCTGCAAGAGCCTGGCAGCAGAATACATTTGTCTGTTTAACTGCATGCAAAATACTTGTCAAGACAGATTCTGGTGCCCTTTCCTCAGCAAGCACTCTCATTACCTTGTGTTCCATATTGCATGGCTGAGATGGCATGTGTGTCCCCAGGAGCCTTTGAAGTCTTACCATAGCACTAACATACCCTTTTTTACATTTTGGCACATCCGATAAGGACACATCACCAGCAATTCTAGGGTGGAGTCCGGGGGGGTCAGGCAGCAACATGCAAACCAGGAGTCAGTTTTCAAATCTTCCAGGGGTTTGGTTCAAGACCATCTTAAGGTGTGACAGGCTAACACATTCCCACTGCATATGCTACAGGGTCCGGTCAGTCCTGTGGAAGAAAATAATCCCATTTCTATGGAAAGAATGGAAAGTAAAGACAGACAGTAAGAGATACAATGGCAATGAGAGTGATATAACTGCCCAGACTGATAGACAAAGAGGTGAGCATGGCAAGTCATATGATGCCAGTTTAAGAACATCTACATTTCTCCATGTGCTGGCTGATGGGGGAAATTTGTGTCTATGGTAGGGAGTTATTTAATCCACTATTAGCGCTGTTTCACATTACCTCAGCCCCATGACATAGTAGGGTATGTGCAGGCTATATGGAGTAACATGCAGATTCTATCCAACTCCCTCTACACCTATATGACTGGGTTTCCTCACACCTACCTCTGCATTTCCATGGGCTCCTCTTGCCTGCCTGCGTCTCTGCTCAGGCTATGTCAAACCCACTTGGTCCATCTCTCGTTTGAGACGCTGTGACGAAATTCAGATGAATATGCTACAACAACCAAGAAGCCTGGAAATGAAGCTTACGCACAACTTTCCGAGAAGGGAGTGTGAAGTGTCATGGAATTAATTCTCTGTTGCATCCCTCTGACTCCAGAATTAGATGGGACTATGGGTGGAGAACAAAGGATGGCATATTTGCCAGTAGTTCAGGTGTGTGTATATGATATAAAGCTAGGGGAAGAGTAAGGGTCCATCTGGCTACATAAGGCTAGGGCTGTCACTCCTTTTCTGATTACATTATTTCCCTCTACTATTAATGCTACAATCCCTTTATTGACATTTTTCCCTCCATCATTTCTACTTTCTCTCTCCCCCTTTTTACCTTCTGTTCATATGGTCCACCTTTTTTTCTCCCCTGTTGTCTTGGCTCCTTAACTTTCTTCTATGTGCATCTCTTTCTCTCTCTCTCTCTCTGTGTTCCCCCTTGCCAATTCAAAAGTGTTATTCTATCAGTTCGACTCTTTCAAGTTACCTCTTGGGCTCTCTCCTCCTTTAGCACCATCTGACCTTTCCCGAAAGCCAGCCTCGCCTCCTTGGCATCCAATTTCAGAGGCTGAAGAGATAGACAGATTTTATAATGTGATGGTCAGCTCTGGCAAAGGAGCCAGGGGGAGGGGTGGGACAGAGGGACTGGATGGCTAGTTGGTTGGAAATGTGAAACCATTGACAAACCCCACATGTGTAGAATAGAGAACTGGAGAAAGCTTGAGACATCCCAGAGCAGGGTAAAAACCCAAGAATCTGTCCTTGTGTCCAGACGGTGGTTTTACAGTATCTCTGCTTGTTACATTATCACAGGCTGGATACAGCTTGTACTGCTTTTTGTTCTCATTTCGACCTTGTGAAACAATCTGATCTGTTCCATTTTGACTGTTAAGTTGTTGCATTAGGTTTTATTTTATACACAGACTTTGTCTACACAGTGCAGTAATGTACTCTACAAGGGTGTGATTTCCAAAGTGCATGAACATGTGCACCAAATGGTCTGTGTAGTCCCTGCTGGTGCACACCTAAAGTTCTCTAGTGCACTTTAACGTGGTCATGTTCAAGCGCTACATTAAAGTGTGCTACAGAACTTTTAGAAAAAAGAAAAGGAGGACTTGTGGCACCTTAGAGACTAACCAATTTATTTGAGCATGAGCTTCTTGAGCTACAGCTCACTTCATCGGATGCATACTGTGGAAACTGCAGCAGACTTTATATACACACAGAGAATATGAAACAAAACCTCCTCCCACCCCACTGTCCTGCTGGTAATAGCTTATCTAAAGTGATCATCAAGTTGGGCCATTTCCAGCACAAATGGACTAACACGGCTGTTACTCTGAAACCTGTCAAATAAATTGGTTAGTCTCTAAGGTGCCACAAGTACTCCTTTTCTTTTTGCGAATACAGACTAACACGGCTGTTACTCTGAAATCTGAGAACTTTTAGAGTGCAGCAGCAGGGTCTAGATGGACCAGTTAGTTCACAATACATTCGTGTGCTTTAGAAATCTCACCCTCGGAGTATGAATTGTCATGCCATGTAGACAAACCCATATATATATATTTATAACATATATACAGCAGAGAAGTGTAGAGCTAGAAGGGACCTTGAGAGGTCATCTAGTCCACTCCCTGCCCCATGCTGAGGCTGGGTGTGTGCATGTGTGCGCATGCCATTGTGACAACATATTTAAGCAGCAGTTTTGCCATTGTTGAACTGTTTTAATGCTAATGTTTGACTCTGTCACTTTAGGTGTTTCCTGTTTTCAGTAATGATGCCCATAGAGCTACATTGTCTCAAAAGCTTATTCAGTCATACGGTCGAGCAAGATCCTATCAAGCATTTATATACTGCTCAAAATTACTCCAGTGGACAGTATCCTATGGAAAAATAAGTAGTCCAATAGCCTAGTGGGATAGATGTGTTGTATCAATATTTTTTCAAAAAATTGTCTTTTTGAAATTTACTACTAAAGTTAAAACGTTTCTGGTTGTTTTTATGAAAGAAGCAAAAAACACCCCCAACCTCAAAACTGGAAAAATAATTGGTTTTCCTCTGCTTTCCCTTTTTTCTCTTTTAAACCTTTTCAGTAGCAAAATGGAGAAAAGGCAGGGAAAGGAATAGAAACCAACCACCAATATTTTGGAGGCTTTAGGGGGGGAGTTGTTGAAAAGATGGATTTTTTTAAAGGAAAAATTTCTCCTAAAAATCATTTTTAAAAGGCCATTTTTCATGGAAAAAATAAATAAAAAATTAACCGGCTCTAATAAACTAAAAGTAATGAAGAAATTAAACTAGAGATTTTGAGTATTTAAAAAATGGCATTATCTACCCTCCTATGCATAGGATGGGGTTTGTGTAGGAGCTCTGCAAAATGTATTAGAATCAGGAGTTTAGTACCTGAAACAAAACATGCTTCCTGATGGAGAGGTTCTAATCCACTCCAGTTATTTAATCTCTCTGTGCATCAGTGAATATTTCCTTTTTTCCATATTTTGTCTGTCTTGTTTATTTAGTCCCGGAAGAGTTGACAGTCTTTCTCTTACTATGTAATGTGTATGGAGAGCACCTAGCACAATAAGATCCTAGGCTGGGAGATCTAAATGCTGCTGTAGTAATATTACATTAACAACTTGCATATCCCACCCTTCCCTTTAAATGTCTCGTGATAGGGAGTGTATCTAGTGGTTAGATCATAGGACTGGGAGTGAGGGAATTATAGGGATCTGTTCCCTGCTTTACCACGGAACATTTAAACCTTTCTGTGCTTCACTTTTCCTAACAGTAAAATGTGGAATCACACCACTTTCCTACCCACAGAGTGGTGTTATGGGAATTAATTCAGTAATGTCTGTAAAGTGCTTTGAGATCCACACATCCAAATGTACAATATAATTATACAAATGAGACTGAGAGGAAATATCCACTTTCACGTGAAGATGCCCCCAAGCTGTCTAAATGTGCACAAATATACGTCTACATTGAGCAGGGAATTTCCAGCACACCCCTTACATTCGCCTTTTGTTCTCTTCTGTACTACCCCCGCTTGTGCACAATGTACACCTGTGGCCTTTTGTCAATATACTGGGTTTGGTCCAGAGCAGGAAACCTAGGGATTTCCTGCTAGCCTTGTCTCTTTTTGTTGCATTCTGTTTACTTGGCTTTGGTGTGCTCCATAGAACTGTAGCCATAGCATTTACGATTTCATCCTTTTTATGAATGTTCTACATATAACATTGAAGCAAAACAATACAGCCAGATAAACAAAGAAGCACGGGCGATGAAAGCAAAAAATCTCTTCAGCAGGTCTTGAGTCAGCCAGTATTTCCTTTTTTTGCATGTTTTATCTAACAGGTCATTGAACTAACAATAGAAAAAGAGGGAATGAAGATTTAATGCTACTCATTGTTTTAAAATATATATATTAATAATAATAGTCTGATTTAAGCCAATAAAAACAAGGACATTCAGCTAATATTGATAGTTTCCCCTTAATTTTCCTTGGAGTGCTGGGGGCTCATATCTGTGATCTTAAGAACCCATTTCAAGGGCCCAATCCTGCTCTCAAAGATGAAATACTAATTTCCTGAGTTCCAGTCCCTTCTTTAACCACTAGGCAATGTGTCTTCCCACAAGCCTTTTCAAGGGTAGAGTCCAGCTAGCTTGTGACAACAGAGCGAGTGAAAGTGAAGTCAGCATTAAATATAACAGTAATATTCCAATCTTAGCATACATGAGCCATTACATGTTATTTTAATGCTATTTAAATACATAATTCAAGGTCTAATCCAGCAACCCCTACTCCAAGAAAATAGTCTCTGCTCGCTCGGTATGTACATAAGTGAGTGAGGGTTTGAGGGATTGGAGCCAAAGACACTATTAAGAAATGTAACATTTCTGACAAAATACCCACACATGGAATTTTCAAAAGCACAAAACATTGGCCTTCCTCTGCTCCCATTAAAGTCAATGGGAATTTTACTATAGACTTTAGTGGGAACAGAGTTGGGCCAACATTGAAAATGTCATTAAAACGCAGGACACCTTTTCTGAAACGTGTCCTCAGGCACGCACAGCTCTGTGTGTACTCTATCATTTGCACGTGGAAACAGCTGTGGATGTGGAGCTGCTAGTTCAGAATCTGAAAATGCATTAGGCCCTGTGGAAACTCTGATCCACAGAATGTATAAAGATAACACAGGGCACGACCCTGTGCTTTAACAACATGACTTTTGGACTGAGAGGTAAAATCACAGTTCATGAGGACCACATAAGGATATAACACACAGCACGATTCCCTATCTATGCAACAACAACAAAGCAGGCTCCCTTTGCATTTAATGCTCTTTGCTATTTAACTAAAGAACTTGGCCTAGGATTTTGTGAAGGAGTATTATTGCACATTGGCATTTGACACGGCTTGCCACATCCATGGTTGGAGTGTGCCACTGAGACATGAGCAGGGACAATGCTGAGATGCACTCTAGAATGCTTTGTGTCTGAGGGAGGCAACATGATTCGCAAAGCTCCCTGACAGGTTTCAGAGTAGCAGCCGTGTTAGTCTGTATTCGCAAAAAGAAAAGGAGTACTCGTGGTAACTTAGAGACTAACAAATAAATTTGTTAGTCTCTAAGGTGCCACAAAAGCTCCCTGAGGCGCTGCAAGAATATGCCCATTGGGCTACTCTGGGTTTGGTGCAACATGAACATGCAAGGTGGAGGAGGTCTAGAACCCTGCGTCTCATTGGAGGGTACAAGTATGATACAGCCAGGGGAGCTCAGGGAATGCAATTTCAGCTGACACCTGAGCAGGACAGGCACGTGAAGAGGAAGGCCCCTCTTGCCCTTCTGCCTCTTGAATGCCTGTGAAAGGACTTGCCACAACCTCAGCCAAAATCTTAGTTGCTGGAATCATGCCGCAGCGCTGTACATAGGAAAAGGCCGTGCTGGTACTGTCTGTCAGCACCTTAAATCGAGATGGGTAAGTGGGGAATTTGGCCTACTAAGAATAATATGCATTGACATAATTCACGGTAAAGAACAGCTCCATGTCACTACACAACAAATGCATTTGAATAATTGATTGGTATTTATTTAACATACAACCACTGTTGTCTTATCTCTGAATCAAGGAAATTGTACTCTCCCATTGATTCATGGGCTTTAAATACCCAATTCTTTTTTAGAATAAATGGAAGTTTCCATCTGTAAGTGAATCTCCTTTGACACACGGAATAACAAACTGTATGCTTGATTTAGAGATAGAGAAGCAGACTCTATGCCCAGGCTCCTCCTTTTGCACCACTCAAATGGTGTGAAAGGGAGCAGAAGCCAGCTGCTATGCCCTTGCATGGAAGAGTTCGGAGTGGGTGTAGAGTCAGCATATGCTCCCCTTCCTGCAGTCTCTGGCACTGGTGGCACGTTGGGCCTGGGCTAGAGGGACGGGGAGTAGATGTCATAGCCAGAACACGGTGCACTCCAGCTGGCATAAATTAGAGAAACCCCTGGGCTGTTACAACTTGTTCTGTGGCAGAAAATCAGGGACAGCCTGACAGCCCACACACCTCTGCTGCACCCAAAATCTGACCCATTATGGTGTTTTCCCGAATCTCCTACTTGCAGGAATAATTCCATTGTCTTATACACATTGTGTCTTGTTTGAAAAAGACTATTCTCAGGACCTGCTTCCTTCATAAAGACATGGCCAGCCATGTGAAAATGATTTAATGTAACTTTCTTCTCATCCGCCTACCTCATTTGTCAGCTTTCTCCTGTGGGTAGATAAAAGTGACCAATCTGTGAGCATCATTTTCATTTGAACATTTACCGGAATTAAAGCCAATATGCCAGTGCTTCCTACGGACGTGGAAACCTGCTGGTAACGGAATCTAATCTAAAGTATTCTAGGCTGCTTTAATCATTAATTCATCTACTTGCAATTCATTCATCTTTATTTCACCATTTAGCTAATGAGGATAATAAGGAGCATCGAAACCTAAAGACTGATCTTTTTTTAAAAGAAGTGAGCATCTGTTAATTAATTAATTAATAATAGTGACAACAATAACCTTAATTTTCCAGGTATCCACCCAGGAGAGTTATATTTTAATTATAGTTGCCATGAGGACAAATTAACTCTCCTGGATTCAAGCTTTGGTTTATAACGTTCACATCATGAGAGTAAGGAGAGAGCTATCTTCATGTAAAAATAATCAGAATATTTTTTAGAATCTCCTTCAAATGGCAGAGATGAAGAGAAGATAAATACTGCGGATGATATTTGGTATGACATTGGTAATTCTCAAAGGGACCCCACAGTGTAGTGTGCCAGTGTAGATGTTCTTTGCTTTTATGAAGGTGACAGACTTGACCTGTCATGTACAAGTAACGCCCTGGACAGACTAGAAATGTCACAGACTGCTAACAGTTACTACACGAGATATAAAAGCTTCTGTTTGAAAAGCTGTGGCACTTTTAAAAGGCTTATATTTTGAAAAGTAAAATGTTTCTATTTATCCCTTACCCACCCCCAAATATGATAGTATATTTACCATTTTCAAAAAGTGATAAAGCATGATGGGGAGAGGGGAAACAATTCTAAGAAGCTTAAAATGGCAAGTTAAATAAAGCAATTGCAGGAAGCTGGACAGAATGCTCAGTTATTCTACAGCCATTCTATTTACAGGGCTCTATTAAAATCCAGAGGGGCGGACGGGAGGGGAGGTGCAAGAGAATGGATCTAAAATTAATGTAAAGTTGTTGCTTATATTAAATGATTCTGGGCCTAATTCTCAATTCATACTAGTGCATATTCAGGATAACTGCAGTTAGTACAGCTATGCTGATGTAAATGAGCTCAGAATCATATTCCTTGTCTGCAAATTAAATTCAACCCAGGTGAGGAGTTACTGAGAGGACTTAGGTCCAGATTTAGAATCATACTTAAGCATGTGCCTAACTTTAACTATGCAACCAATTGAAGTGTATAGGACTACTCGTGCTTAAAGTTAGGCGCATGCTTAAGTATCTGGTAGATTAGGAGCCTTAAGCAACTGTTTGGTGGTCTGTGTGAAGTACATTGACATTTCAGTCAGATTCCTAGTGTTGGATAGCTATACTTCAGAGTAAATATATATCTCTGAAATGAATATTTAGTTGCTAATATTTAAGCCCATTAATTTTGGTGAAGTTACTCTAGCTTTGTACCACCGGTGTAACTGGGTGAAATCCACTCCTGTGCAAAGGGCCATGAACCACATATGTCCCCATTAAGCTCTCAAAATGCTGTTTAAGTGGAATGTAAGTGGTATTTAGGTCTTGTGTTGACCCTCTGCACAGGGATGGATTTCATGTTCAATTTTTTTGTTCTTATAAGCCACTTTTCTAGGCCATCTCCACATTGCGGGCTTTCAGATTCATATTGGAATCCAGATCCAAAATTCACTCCTCAGATCCTTCTCTAACTTCAGGGTTCTTATGGCATCAAAAACTACTCAAGTTCTGTTCCCATATTTAATGGGATGCTATCAGAACACCTTCATGTCTACATAGCCTTATATCTTGCACTTGCCTAGGGAATATCCTCCATATAGTGTTAAAATTGCATGGTTTCCTTACAGAAAGAAAGCACTTTGTCTATTTGTGAAACATTCTATTATCAGACTTCATGATGAATGAGATGTTTTTATTTGTTTCCTTCCTGGCTGTCTTTATAGGATGATGTAAGGTTAATGGTGAAAGCGGTACCAAAATAAATGGTTTCATGTAGACAAATCTTTCATTGGAGCACTTTGTTTCAGCAGACTTGGAGGCAAAACAAATGCATATCTGTGGACTGTTTGCATTGATTCCTTAGCTTCAACCTGAAGACTTTGGGAAGTTTCTCAGATTTTTTTTTCATTCCACCCCACAAAGCTCATAATTTTCAACTGAAAGGTAAATCCAACTTTGAACAAATACTGAAGTTCTTTTTCCATCCTGAGTACCACAGAATATTTTATGGAGGGATTAAGAAGGGACTATATCTTGGTCCATGACTGAGGTTCCCAAGTGCTACTACGATAGCAATAAATAATAATAATAAAATGTATTGTCTTGTTCTTATTAGGCCTGGTCTACAATGGAAAATGCTACTGTATTTAAACATGATTGAGAAGAATTGCCCTGATCTATGACGACTGCTCAGTGGTAGTCAGCATTGTCAGCTAATTTGGTTCTTTGCAAACAACACAACATTTTCTAGTGAAGATAAACCCTTAGGCTTACTTTCACCGGATCTTAGTCATACCTTTTTGAGTGTTAATTAAAAGATTCACAGAACAAACCCTCAGCTTGTGTAAGTTGGCGTAACTCTACTGAGTTGAATTGAGCTTCACCATCTAAGGATCTGGCCCCTAATTCTCAAAACCAATGGCTGCTTTTCTGGAGACTACTGCTGATAGTTAAGATCTCTCTGAAGCATTTGCTGGTTGCAGTAGTTCATATTTAGGCAAATATATCTTTGGGATGGCTCTCACTTGTTAATTTCCCCCGGAAACTTTTCACTGTCTGTCATTTATATTTGGTCTCAAGTTTCATACAGTTATGAAGCATTTTTAAAATTTGGAGTTACACTTCAGACCATGTTCTCCTCAGTTGAAATGTTGTACTTAGATAATATCATTAAACTAAAATAATGCTGTTGTTTCTTTTCCATATAGTACTTATTAGTTGGCTTGTGTGGAAGACGGAAGTTGCTTTTCATGAAGGATATTGAGATTTTGGAGTAAAACCCCAAAATTCTGAAATTCTCTGTGAAGAAAAATTCTAAAAAAACGTGTTTCGAGTTGATGAAAACAATTTGTTTAATTTTCAATGTATTTATTTTCGGTATTATATAATATAATACAAAACGTTAAAAAATTCAAAATGAAGTTTGTTTCCAATCAAAATGTTTTGTTCTAAAATGTTGAACTTTCCCCCCAGTTTTCTTCCAAAATGTTGATGGAATCGCATAGTCCAGTTCAATCAACATTTCTCTGACCAACTATACTCAGGGCTTGCTCTATACAGTAGTGTAATGTGCTCTGTGGGGTGTGCTTTCCAGACCCTGAGGGTGTGCACTAAAAGTTCAGTAGTGTGCTTTAATGTATTACTGTTTCAAACAACTTCATATTAAAGTGCACCCACAGGGTCTACATGGACCAATTAATGTGCAATGTGTTGGGAAGCTTTAGAAATCACACTGCTGTTGAATGTATTATCCCACCATGTAGACGAGCCCTCAGTCTTTTGGATAAGATCCTAAAAACCTAGCACCTCTCTGTTATTCATGGGTGTTAAGAGGTAAATTTACAAACTGTGACACAGCCTCAGTTTGTACACATTAATGTACCCACTTTTTTAGCAGCAGAAAGAATCTGTGTACTTTTGAGTCTAACTGCTTGATTTGCAACAGGTAGCTAAAGGCAAAAGTACTGTGGCTTATACCCACAATCAGATTGCAGGCACAAACTTTGTAGGTGCAATTTAAACATATCCCTAAAGATTTCATGGCATTTTCTTTAATGAGGAGGTATTTTCTCTTGTGCCCCAGAGGTGGCTGCATTTCAGTGGTGCTACTGTACTTACACCATTTATGCATAGTTTATAGTTTGGAAGGCTTTGGGACAAAAAGCTCTTTATAGATTAGTAATTATCAGGAATTCTTATGTTTTCATTTCATACTTTCCCATAAAAGGTGTTCTGTTCTGTACAGAAAGGAAATCTTTCTCTGAAAATGCTCTCTTTGGTTTGTATGCATTATTATACCAAGCGATCTTTGCACTGGTATTACAATACCTACCCTACCTGCAGATATTGAAATAACTGGGATCAAAATTATTATTGTTCTGTCTCACTTTGGCTCTGATCCCCGTTCCATTTAAAGTCAATAGAAAGGCTGGAGTGGAGCCAAAAGAAGCTCCACATGACCTGTGCTCCAGGTTAAATCCCTGGAGTTGGGAGATGTGGGCCAGTCAGTGGGCCCCTCCTACCTAACTGGCCAATGGTTGCCAGAGGCTCCAAGGGGTGGGGAAGGATCTACTTGGTGTCCTTCTGTCCTTCGCTGCGGGGGCTGTACCCCTTTCCTCCAGCCCCACCAAGTTCCATCACCTGTTCAGGAGGGTGGGTGGCATTTAGATCAGACCCTCTGAGATGGGAGTGCCTAGGAGTCAATCAGGCACTTTATAAAGAATTCAGATTTCTTTTTAGGCACCTCTGTGGAGCTCTGTAATTTAGATTAAGTGTCTTATAAAAGTTCTGTGGAAACAGGTATGTAATGGCTAGTAAAATTGCCTGTAAGGTGCTGTAGGACCTTTATCATTCTCTGTTATATATAAAAAGGCTATTTTGGAAACAGGCTCCTTATAAGTTATGGCAATCATTCCCCTACTTTCTTACAGTAAATAACACATTCTGCATAGCATGCCTGCTTTTTCAATCTGAACTTTCTCTTCCTTCATCCTTGCCTTTTACAATAACCACTCCTCAAGGAGAAGAGTCCAGCATCTGCTTAAAGGAAATAAAGTTAGTCATTAGCAAAGACTCAGCTTTTAGCACTTTGTGCTTGAAGGTTCCTACTGGTCTCCAGAGGCATGACAAGCTGTTTGCATTCTCTAATTTACAGGGGAGATGTGACACACACAACACACTTCAAATTCAGGTAGCAGCAGATACACAACCTGAGCATGAAGGCCTTACTCGGTCAAATTTCCCATTGAAACCAATGACTGAATAAGGAAGGTAGGATTATAGCCTAACAGTCTGACCACTATCATTGGATAGGGATTTGTGTCTTCCAGGTCTGCTATTTACTAGGGACAACATTGGGTAACAAATGCCTAATTAAGTAATTTAGAGATAATGAGGAAGGGAAGAAATCCTCATTTCTTATGAAAACGTCAATATTTGTTATTTATTTACTGCTTTTTTTCTTCTTTCCACATTCCCCATATGACAAACAGCATCATGAGGTGTCAGGTTAGGCTGCATCAATCATGTCCTTTTCATGACATCGTATATGTTTATATGTTGGGTGGTGGTAACCATTTATGGGTCAGGCAACAGATCAGAGAGACAATTTTCTGCAGTTTAAATAAAATAAATAAATATATAAACATACAGGCTTGTTCTGAGCAGATGGACAACCCACCCACCATCACGTAAAGTCAAACAAGCCCATTGACTGGAAGGCAAGTTAATTGAACTTCATCAACTGGGATTGATATTTTCGTAATAAAAACATATTGTGATACAAGCCTGATCCTGAGATATGCTGAGTAGCCCTCGGAAAGGAACAAGTTCAAAATTAGAGCGGGTCATATCAACTTACTCAGAACTATTATTCATCAGAGAATGAAGGTCGACCAAAGTCTAAATGCTTTCTAATATTGGATCAGTTTTGCTGCAGTTTTGTTTCAGGGGGAAAAAATAGTCTGACAATTTAGAAATGACCCACTTTGATATTTTTGCAATGTAACTTTGATTTTTTTTTTGTTTTGATATGACTTCGCTTTGAATTTTTAAAATTTTTTGTATTGTATTATACATTATAATATAACAAGTAGGTGAAATTAAATGTTTCAATTTTGTCAAAATGATTTTTTCTGGAATTTTCCTTCTTTTCAAATGTTGAATTTTGGGGTTTTTTGTTCATAATCAGAATGAGGACAAATGCTGAAAACTCACAATCTTTGTGAAATAGAATTTCTGTCCTCCACAGAGTTCTATTCAAAATATATTTTCCCTTTCCTAGGGATTCTCTTGAGTTCCACTGATTTCTGAGAATGTTTGAGAGTCAGAAAACTGACTCTCCAGGGTCACTCTGAGCTCAGCTCTTGAGGATAAATCCAAGTGTAACATGCAATCTTTTGACCCTTTTTATATCTAGGTCACAGTAACAAGGCAATTGGTTCTCAACTGATTTTAGCAGATTCCCTCATTGCAGAGCTATCTCCCCTCGTCTAGCTCCTCATCTGGGGCTATTCCATTCCTCTCAATAGCAGATTTTAACCTTTTTCAGCAAAGCCCTGATTTTCAGAGAAGCTGAACACTTGTAGCTCCAGCTGAAGTCAAGGGGAGCTGGAGTTGCTCAGCACCCTGGGAAATCAAGTCTCAGGTCACAAGGGTATTAGGCCAAGATTAGAACAAGTTTAGATATGGTTTCTTATCCTGTGAAAATGTTTGATATTGCAATAAATTTTCCTGTCCTGAATCAGGACAAAGAGTCAAAATCTTCAGTTGTATGAACCAAAAATCTGGAGAAAAAAAAAATCAGTTCACATCAATTGAAACATTTACTTTGATAATTTCAAAATGTTTCATTTAGATTTCAACCCTATTTTATTTTGAATTTTTTAAAAAACTATCGTTAGCTTACTTCTTTAAAAGTACAAAAGCAGAAAACTGGAATTTTTCGTTTAGAAAATGTTGAAACAAGACATTTTGACAACTTTGAAACTTTTTTTGAAAGTTTTCCAACTCAGAAAATTAGTCAAAACCAGCCCTTTCCCATGGAAAGTTTTGATTTCAATGAAATAGCATTTTCCGATTAAAAAGATTTCCTCAGAAAAATTCCCAACCAGCTGTAGCTAAGATCTTCAAAAATAGGAGCCTAAAAGAGAACCCAAAAATCACAAACTGACTTTTGAGTGCTCTGCTCTCTTGAAAATCAAGCCGGTGCCTAAACATGGATATAGGAATATAACTTTAGGCTAATATTGAAAACCTTTGTCTTCAGTTATTTACTTTAAATGAATACCATTGCTATAAAAATATTTCAGATGATTTTTCACTCACCAAATCTTTGTATAGAAAAGTATCTCTAAAAGAAACCAATCTATTTTCCTTTTTTTCCCACTGAATTGTGGTATCTTTGGCATGAACTCATCTCCAATTTATACTCACTGTAATTTATACGTTTATTTTCTGGAATACATTTTTGATAGTATAGTTTTTGATCTCCTAAGACTTCCTGGCAATGCCAGCAGTCATTTCAGTTTTCCTGTCTTTGAGAGACAGGTAACATCCCATCTATATTCTCATGTGGCCTTCACATTTCTGGGAATGTCACACGTTTCTGGCTGCATCTAAGCTGACTATTGTCACTCTGTGTGCTGTATGTAGTAGACAGCAAATATCAGTGCTATAGAGATCACAGATGGTTGTCTCTGTTCTGTACAAGGAAGCAAAGAATTTTCGTTTCCTTTGTAAGTTGCAGCTTCCTCAAGTGGATTGGACAAAACCAAAACCCAAGAAAAGAGCGTATTATTGTTGTGTTGGCATAATGTTGATAGATGGCACAAATATAGATTTGCTTTTAAAAAGGGTTGTTTAGTTAAATTATTTGGAGGAAGTGAAACAAAAATACATTGGAGTACCCAATACATCAAGTAGAAATGCATATCTTTAACTTAAATAGAAAAAGTGAGTTTGATATCAGGAAAGACTGCATTATTGCCCAGTCATCCTAGACAGAACAATTGTTATGGGGAAGTAGTTAATGTTAAGATGATCATAGGGATAAAATCCAACATATTTCACACTCACAAGTTTTCAATAGGCAAATAAAAAAATTCTATTAAATGTTTATACTGAAAGTCACATCTGATGTATTTTTCCCTCATGGTATAATAGGGCCTTCTCTTGCTCCCAAAGAAGTCAATATGCGTTGACTTAATGGCCCTTAAGGGACAGACTACCTTTTCTGTAAATGATCCCTTGATCCCTGTAATCTTGTGTCAGGATGTAGTAATAGAGTAAAAGTTAAAACGTTTGCTTAAAATATATATGCAACTGAATCTAAAACAAAGCTCATCCACCTATAGAATACTACACCTGCCATTTACTTTGATTCAGCTTGGTTGGGACCTGGAAGAAGAGGATTTGGCTGGGTGTTAGTAGTTACTGGAATTAAGCCTTTCTTTCTTCTCGTGTCTCTCCTCCCATCGTTCTTCCATCTCCTTCAGCTGTGGCAGCAGAATTTAGAGCACATTTAAAAATACAGTGCTTGTTCCAATTTCAGGCCATTATTTTTTAAGTGTCAGCTAGGACACACTTGTAGTACACTTCCCAAACTAGAAAGATATGTGTCAATAGATAAATATGGTTGGTGTTTTTATATAGTGTCAACCAAATGTAGATTTTCTAAAGAAAAAAAGGAAAACCATATTTATGCTCAGATTTCACATTGCATGTGATAATCTTGAGACTGTTCCTCAAACAATATGTATTACTGAGGACAGTTCTGCTATAGCAGAATGACTCTATGCTATGGAATGACTCTGAGGGTCCATATTTAAAGAGATGCCTCATCTCGGTTCCAACCCCTTTCCCCCCTGAGAAAAGTCCGCTGCCTAGACTTGAGAAGCCTTTTCCAGTCATTCCTGCTTTCCTCCTCCCATCACAGCCTGATCAAATAAACAATAAAGGGCCAGATCTTCAACTGTTGTAAATTGCCTTCCATTGAGCTATGTTGATGTACAACAGCTGAGGATGTGGACAAAGATTTTAAATGGAATAGGATCTGTCCAGAGCCTGAGTACTGTAGGAATGAAGACATCATCCCTGAATTTCCCCCAATGGAAATGAAACAATTGACAGAAATTTGCAGCTGTGATTAGACATGAACTACAAACGATGAAGTTCTGAGAGACAACAAGCAAGTTATTCTTTTATTTCCATTTTCATGCTATATACAGTAACCATTAGTAATGTCATGTAATTTAACGTGCATACAGTATGTAAATACTGCTATGTTTTCTTAGTAGTTTTAAACCCCATAAAATAAAGCCAAGTACACCTATAACTATATCTACCTGAGGGGCGGCTATCCCCTGTAAAACACGATGAGCTCCTGAGGCAGACAGCCACTACAATGGCCTGACCAGACACATAGATGTAACCCCTGGGAAGGATCTGAGCAACACATCTTTCCCTATGTGCATGCGCGCACACACACACACACACACGTTTATTATCCTGTTGTCGAGGTCACCCTTAAATGACTGGAGAATTCACGCAGTTTCACTTATGTCCCTCCTTCCCCAAACAGATTCTAGATTTTAGAATCTCTCAGGGGATAAAAAATTGCATGAGTGTCGGGTTTTGGTTTTTTCCTCCCTTTACAGAAAGTAGTAGCATTGCAGACAAGTTTAGAGGATGTTAAGTCTTGGCTTGCTAAGGGAGGCTCAAAGATACTGCAATCTGGTCTCAGTATAATGAGCCCCTTTGTTATATTTAAATACGATCATACTATCCTATACACAGCAAAGTGTTGGGATGTTTTATATTAACAATGCACCAGCACTAAAACCTCAGACAACTCTAAAAAGACACTAATTATTATTATTAGTGTTTTACACTAACAATAAATGTCAAATGGAACCCTGCAAACAAATAACTACCTGTCACTAAGTGAATGAAAAGCAATCTTAGTAAAGTGAATTAAAACCCAAACAACAGACAATTCAACAGGCAAGCACGGCTAGGGTGGCTTAGTTGCATGGTTGATGTAGCTCCTGTTATAAGAAGAGCCGTATGTCCTTGGCTGTGACAGTCCCAATAGGCCTGTCTTTTCACTGACACATAGGCCACCTGGTTAGTGGGAGGTGTATAAGCTGATATCAGCTGAAGTGCATCAGCTCTAAGAGACACTTAGTCCTGGTAAATGGAAATTGGATACCAGCGGGGATTTAGCTGTTTTATTTATTGTATGGCTGCAGTGCTTTGGGGGTTTTATCAGTGAAAAATTAAAGTTGGACAGTAGAGCACGTATTTGTTTTGGTGACATATTCCTCTTACATTTTTCAAAGGACTTTGAGTGTGTCTCCGAAAGACTTATTTTTATAAACTGTACATTTTATTTTTCTATCTTCATTTATCTTTGATATCTGATTGACATTTTCAGGACACTCTAATCCTTTTTGCTGAAGGAAGCTCTGAGAGTGGCAGCTCTGGCAATCAGCTTCAGAGAGTTCTTCACCGTCTGCTCTTACGACAGGAGTGAGGTCTATGACTTAAGAGCTGAAAGGAATTAAGATCTGGTAGAGACAAGGGGCAGACTTCCTAGGTGTCGGGAACTGCTTCTCACATGGTCCTCTGCTTAATAAAGCCAAGTTTCTTGGGGCTTCTTGACTGTGCTCTCCCAACTGTGTAAGGCTGAGTAACTTCACTGAACTGAGCGGAGTTACATGAGTGAAAAAATGTCACAAATGAGACCCCTTTGTCCTTGGAATTCAGATCAGGAGTTTAATATCACAGCCAGTAATAGGGGTGCACATATTTTTAAAGTCCAGGTTGATTAGCCAGGTTTCTTGTGTGGGTGGGAAAATATGGAAAGTTTGACTATCAGTCCAAGAGAAGCAACCAAAGGTTTTTGAAGCTTCCCTGAACCCCTTTCATCCAGAAATCAGGCTGGATACCTCACAAAAACAGATTTCTTCACAAAATGTCATGTATTTTTTGCTCCTGATTTGAGCCAGACCAGTAAATGTAGATGTATATGACAAAGAGAAAAAAAATAATGATTTTATCAAACAAGACTTGGTTTGAGTTGTGGATGAAGGTTTGGGTTAGTTCTTATTTTAGCTGAATGAGTTTACCAATTCCCAGTTTTTCTGCTTTTGGGTAGAAAAATCTTCCTAAAGTTTCTTCGGAAAGCTTGTGCATTGGGACCAACAGCAGCAATAGCCAAAATCTGTATGCCTAGTGCAATACTGGCATGTAAATGTGTGGGGACCTCAAGTTTCTTTTTATACATCCCCATCTCTCCATCTTTGCCTTTTTCATCTTGGATTTTCCTTACACAGGGGAGGAAGGGGGAAATATCACATTCACAATGGAATCTTGACTGCCGCGATCTGTATTATGATTTATTCTCAGCACTTGCCAATTCATTCTTGGTAGGTCTGTCTCCTCTGGATGTGAATAATGGGAACCATTTACAATTCACCTAAGGATGAAAATGTGTAGATGGCTGTATTCAAATTTAGTAATTTTTCCCCCTGCAAACCTTGTCTCTTATTTGCTTTTCAAACACCCATTGAAATGCTCTCTTGTTGAATATCCAAATGAATGTGTGGCACACAGGGAGTGGCATATAGTTTTTAATTTGTAGTTAACAGCTGGGCAGCAATTCTGTCATGTACAAAAACAATACTCTTAAGATACTGGCAACTCCTGCTAAGAAATTTTGCCATGACCCCACCCAATCCCCATACATCTTAAATAGAGGGGCTACTAGATTGATGTCTGATAAAGTATAGTTCTCCTAATAATATTGCCAGTTCTCTGTGGTGCTGTATTATTCTTTGAAGTTCTGCTTTCAATAAAGGGATGTAATGATGGGAAGGTACAAGTGTCATAGTGATGGGTCAATTGTAGAAAAGTGTGGGTTTCATTTAAAAATTCAGCCAAATTGCACCTTAAAGTTTTCCAAGGCTCATAAATCTTTCAGGCAAATGTGGGCTGCATTTTGCATCAATCTCCTCAAAAGTGATGAGGAGGGATTTATGACTTTGGCCTGAAATGATACAAAATGTGACACTTTCTCTTGGTTTTTCACTCTGTTGTTTTTGTCTAAGATTTGTTTTGAGCTCTGTGGGTTTGTTCCAATCCAAAATTCCAAGTGAAACGTAGCAAATGAAAACCCACATGAACTGAAATTATAGTTGGTGTCCACCCACGTGAACTGAAATTATAAATAAAGGTTTGCCAAGTCCCGGCTGAAATGAAGCTGTTGACTTTTACAGAAGACAAGCAGGAGTTATTCAGTATGAATCTCTCCTTTGCTAGCAAAACCTTGAGTGGGCTTAAAGGCCATATCCCTCTCCCAGCTGCAGCATCCTTACCTGAGAGCAAGAATCTAGCAAGAGGATCTACTTTGAGAGAGAGAAATTCACCCCATGAGGGAAAGAAAAGTACAAATAATGAAGGACCTGTAAAAAAGGAACCCCTGAGAAGTAAATCCTGGGTGAGGACTTAAGTGTGGCACGGGCGGTCACCCTCTTTGCACCAGAGACAAATTAGGACTGGTGCACAAATGAGGGGATATAATCACCTTTCCATGAAGAATGACTGTTGAACTGAGACTGCCCTAACAGTACAATGCACAAGTGAAAACATCCATGGTACTGTTATCCCACAGACTAGGACAAGAGTGTGCAATGTCACTTTGACAAGCTCAAAAAGCCAGCATGGCTGTGGAATGTAAAAAGGTACCCAGAACAAGGCTATCGGTGAAGGATGCGCAGCCCTGCAACCCCTGACTCTGCCCTGCTAGGAAATGGAAGAACAATGGGAACTGCAGAAGCAAAACCTTATCCCTATTATTGACCAAGGAACAAAATGCAGCTATCCTGTTCTCACCCTCAAGTAGTCACCACTAAGAATATAGGCAGGGACCCCGTCTACCTGCCTTTATAAAGCATAAGCCTACCTGTGATCACCTGTAGCTGTATTTCATAAAGGTGACAAATGAACAACAAAGTGGATAAAAACTCTTGCTAAGCAAAGATATTGGGTCAAATTCTGCCTTCCTGCTCCCAAGTCAGTGGGACTGGCATGCACGTATCTGAGGTCATTTGTTTTTAAGATGGTGAGGTGAGGGGAGCAATGTTCAGAGAAGAGGGCTCATAGACAGGATTATTTTTCAATAAAGAAATTTTTCAAATTTTCCCAACAGGCATCAGCAGCTCTGTAAACCACACTGTCTATTTTAAGTTTTATTTAGATTAACAAATTCTACACCCTCGCATACAGAGGCAGAATAGAATGAAAACACAAGCTGCCCGACAGAGCAATATCCAGTAAACATTATGCTGCTCAGAGAGATTTGCTGTTCATTCCCCCTCACAAATGGACTTGTTCAGCCAAAAGATGTCAGATAGCATCTTGCTAAAGGCAATGGTGCCAGTGAAGCTTGTTTCCAAGTTCATGCAGCTGATTTTTCCCCCCTACATTTGTTTTAAACTGGGAGTATCAGTCTTTTGTAGCCTACGAATATCTGAATGTACATATGTGAAATAGATGGGCTTTAAAGTGCTGGACATTCGACCGTGTCCACCAAGCAAACTGATTAACAGGAGCACAAGCACTTGCTACTATCCTCTGTTTAAAATAAAACTTTATTGTACACATTTGTTTTCAGGTAAGTGCTTTTTAAATTCTTGTTACTTTTTTATGTACTTATTTGTGTGACATTAGTTCCTGGAGTCCCTAATGAGAGCATATCTACACTGCCCCACAGGTCGGACTAAGGGGATGTGAATAGCAGCGCACGTCAAAGTGCTGTGCTGTAACTCCCCCGTGTGGATGCTTTGGGCACAAATTTAAAGGTCCTTAAAGGTCTTGTTGAAGAGGACTATATGAGTGCGAACTTGGGGTCTTTCATTTCATTCCTGCAGCATCCACGTGGGGGAGTTACAGTACAGCACCTTGGTGCGCACTGCTATTCACCCCCTCCCGCCCAGTTCAAACTGTGGGGCAGTGTAGACATGCCCAGAGATTGGGGCAACATTTTCAAAAGATCCTAGGTTACGTAAAAGCCTAAGTTCCATTTTCAGAAGTGATGAAGACATTTATGAATCTAAGTCCCATTAACATTCAAGGAGACAGACGGCTTATGGACATGACAAGTTACTGCGCAGCAAGCTAAGGTGTGACTCTGCTCTCAAGCAGGAGAAGAGAGGTTATTTTACCTCAGTATTTGGCAATGGTGTGTCCAGTTCTTGTACCCACAATTCAAGGATAAATTGGAGAGGGTTCAGAGAAGAGTTAGGAGAGTGATTAAAGGATTAGAAAACTTACCTTATAGTGATAGACTCAAGAAGCTTAATATATTTATCTTAACAAGGAGAAGGTTATGGGGTGACTTGATTACAGTCTAGAAGTAACTACGTGGGGAAAAATATTTAATAATGGGCTCTTCAGTCTAGCAGATAAAGTTATAGCACGATCCAATGGCTGGAAACTGAAGGTAAACAAATTCAGAGTGGAAATAAGGCATACATTTTGAATGGTGAGAATAATTAATCATTGGAAAAATTTACCAAGGGTCATGGAGGATTCTCCATCACTGACAATTTTCAAATCAAGATCTTTTTCTAAAAGATCTGATCTAGGAATTATTTTGGGAAAATTCTATGACCTGTGTTATACAGGAGGTCAGACTAGATGATCATAATGGTCCCTTCCAACCTTAGAATCTATGCCACTTAGCAATGTCCCCATGGGACTACAGCACAATGGAAGTCTCAGAGTGCAGCTTGGCATACTACTACATGAAAGCCTAGTAAGACAAGTCACCCTGGGTTGCCATGCAGTAACTTGCCATGTGATCAAGTCACTTAGGACTGATAGTTAAAGGTACAGAGATGTCTAAAGATAAAGATAGGTGCTTGGTGGGATTTTGAAAAGCACCTAGATGCCTCACTCCCATTGAAATCAAAGCACCGAGGTGCTTTTGAAAAATTCACTAGATGTCTGTCTGTATCTTTAGCTATCTAACACTTTTTAAAACCTGGCCCTTTGCCTACATTCCATTGAAAGTGACTTAGGCACATTTCAGAATTATATCTTGGGCCTCCATTGTGCCAGAACTTGTATATACATATAGTAAGAGACAGATCTTATCTTGAAGACCTTTGTCATAAATATAAAGGGAAGGGTAAACCCCTTTGAAATCCCTCCTGGCCAGGGGAAAGCTCCTCTCACCTGTAAAGGGTTAAGAAGCTAAAGGTAACCTCGCTGGCACCTGACCAAAATGACCAATGAGGAGACAAGATACTTTCAAAAGCTGGGAGGAGGGAGAGAAACAAAGGGTCTGTGTCTGTCTGTATGCTGCTCTTGCCAGGGACAGAACAGGAATGGAGTCTTAGAACTTTTAGTAAGTAATCTAGCTAGGTATGTGTTAGATTATGATTTCTTTAAATGGCTGAGAAAAGAATTGTGCTGAATAGAATAACTATTTCTGTCTGTGTATCTTTTTTGTAACTTAAGGTTTTGCCTAGAGGGGTTCTCTATGTTTTTGAATCTAATTACCCTGTAAGATATCTACCATCCTGATTTTACAGGGGGGATTTCTTTATTTCTATTTACTTCTATTTTTTATTAAAAGTCTTCTTGTAAAAAACTGAATGCTTTTTCATTGTTCTCAGATCCAAGGGTTTTGGTCTGTGGTCACCTATGCAAATTGGTGAGGCTTTTTATCCAACATTTCCCAGGAAAGGGGGGGTGCAAGTGTTGGGAGGATTGTTCATTGTTCTTAAGATCCAAGGGTCTGGGTCTGTAGTCACCTAGGCAAATTGGTGAGGCTTTTTACCAAACCTTGTCCAGGAAGTGGGGTGCAAGGTTTTGGGAAGTATTTTGGGGGGAAGGACGCGTCCAAACAGCTCTTCCCCAGTAACCAGTATTAGTTTGGTGGTGGTAGCGGCCAGTCCAAGGACAACGGGTGTAATATTTTGTACCTTGGGGAAGTTTTGACCTAAGCTGGTAAAGATAAGCTTAGGAGGTTTTTCATGCAGGTCCCCACATCTGTACCCTAGAGTTCAGAGTGGGGGAGGAACCTTGACAACCTTACAATCTGAATAGTAGAGACAGACATATACTGGAAGAAAGCAAGCATTATTATTCTTATTTTACAGATGAAGAACTAAGGCACAGAGCTATGAAGTGACTTGCCCAAGGTCACAGAGTAAATGTGTTGCAGAGTTAGGAATTGAACTGAAATCACCTGAGTCCCAGTCCTGTGCCATAGTCACCAGACCATTTTTCATTCATTTGTAAATGAACAACATTCCACACTGCTCTTTACACCTAGACATGTTTCCCTGTCTGTATTTGCTGAGCACTAACTGTGCTCAAACCCATCTCCTTCAAACCCACCTCTTCAAGCAATCCTCCTTTTTTTCTTTTCATCATTAATAATCACCTCAGCCTTCCTCCTTTGAAGTCTTGTCCTATCATGCTTTACCTCCCATTTGTTTATCTTGTCTTCTTTAGATTGCATGCTCTTCAGAGAAGGCAAGGCACCTTTGTTTATGTTTGCAAAGCACCTTGTGGCTTTAGCCCATCTCTAGTGAGAATTTAAGAGATATGTAGATGATTTATGGTACTAATAGTATTTTATTACATGCTCATCACATAGTGTGTTGGTATATGTACAGAAGCTTAACTAAACAATTGCCAACCAATATGGCTACAAGATAGCATTCTGCATGCCCAACCCACCTGCCAATAATAAATCTGTTGATTGCTTAAAAAGCTACTGCACCACACTCACTGTCAATGAACCACATGCCAGTTAAAAAAGCCAGAGGGAACAGAGGCATCTTGCACAGCATCTTAAAGTTTGCCAAATTAAGGGTCTGGCTGCCTGCAAGAGAAAACTGAATGCTGACTTCAGCTATAATGACAGGGCAATGGGGGGAAAGTGGTATTGGTTTATTCAGGAACCTCTGAATATAGAGGTACCTAAAAACCTGTGAGCCCTGAGTACATCAGGTATATTACAATATTAACGGGGACTAGGCAAAACAGTGAGACTTCCAACTAGCACTACTTTTCGCAGAGAAGTGAGTTAAGGGAGGTGAAGGAGACTAGAAGTCATAATATGTGGTAGCCTACCGGTACATTCTGCAGGAAACCATGCCAATGCAAAGGACTTGACATTCCACCTCCCCTTCTGGGAATTTTGTATCCTGTAGAATGATTTCCACTGAATAACACTGATTTCCTCTACCAAAAAGATGACCTTGCCTCCCTGCCAGAGGAATTAAAATGGCTCCAGCATTATAAACTTGTGTTTAAGGCAAATTGTCTCCTCAAATGTTTTAGAATTATCTACTACATCTCATCATGTTTTCACCAAATTTCAGCGAAGTTCTCTACTGTCTGGGGCATAAACTGAGTAAATTTGTTCTCTTCTTGAAACATGACTGAGGATTATTTAAACATTCCTTTTTTCTTCCTTGCTTCTCAACAACCTGCTTCCTTGAATTGTGTCGCATATTGAGTATTGATTCAGCACTTTCATCCTCCTATTTGCTCTCTCCATCCTTGGCCTCCTGGAATGAACACATTGCACAAACATTGATTCAATTTTTAGCAACATTACAAATCTCTTTTCCTTACTGAAGGTTAGTTTTAATCTTGAATGAAAATGATTAATAATTACTGGCATTACCTTTAGAAAATAGTCGTGACTCTTCCAAGGATCTATCTAACATTCATGCCATCCATTGTCTTCCTTGTATTTCAAGCATTTTGGTTGTCAGTGTCCTAAACTACTGCCTTCTTACCTACACCTGCATCCCAAGGTGCATAGTGGAAATGTCAACAAATTCCTAGATACAACAATGGTAGCATAGGAGAAAGAGAAATGGTTAGAGGTCCTTCCAGAATGCATGGGATATAAATGTTCCCTCCCCCGGAGCAGAAGGTGTATCAGTGTTCACATCTGATCCAGCCACTTCCTGATTCCCCTTTGGCTCCACACCACTCACAATCCAAATGCTGTAGGAACCCTTAAATGAGACCTACCCCCATTTCTTCCTGCCACCCAGACAAAGACCTACCACATGCAGTTGCACTAAGCACATTTGTTACTGGTTCTGGTTTTGGTTTTTTATATATTAAAGGTGGTAATAAATGGTTGAACTGAATTGAAAGGGATAAATATAGAACAGATGTGAACAGATGAAACTCCAATGGGTTTGTCTGGGGGAAATTAAATAGTGACAACCAGTGGTGTTAAATTAAAATGTCAAACTTAAGTTGATTGTAAAGGAGGACAAAAGTGTTGTAACATGCATGGATTTGGCATTCACTGGGTGTGCCAAATGAGTTGCAACTTACACACCAAGTGAATGGATTGTGGGAGTGTGGCAGAAAAAGCTATTAATATGACTCTGTAAGATGGTATAAGATTAATCAGGCACCTTCTGTTCTGCCAGCACTCTCACCACATTTTGAGCGTCTTTCTCCATTACCCTACACCTTCTGTAGACATTTACACATTACAAAGAGGGTGTAAAATGCTATCAGTCTGATTTAGTAGAACTTTGCACACCTACTTTGCACTGGTGTTAATTACTATGCAAAATGCAAAGCACTGGCAAATCAGGCCTTCTATCTTATCCCTCTACTAGAGCTGATTGAAAATTTTTCATCAAAACTTTTTTCTTTATAAAAACTGGCCTTTAAAAAACTATTTCCTGTAAACAAAAAAAAATTCAAAGTTCCTCAGCTTTTCAGTGGAAAAAAAATAAAATATTTTTTATCAAAACACCCTGGAAAGTTTTTTTTGGAAAAAAGTTTCATTTTTTCTGAATGAAAGGTCGAGGAAAAGAATGCCTGTTGTGACCAGCTCTCTCTATCTTGCAAGCAGCTTTTATCTCTAAAACAGGCTGAAATAAACCCCTAAACTGAACCATCACTTCACTTGGAGGTGCTTGAAATCAGGATATGAATCTGAATTTTATGGCTTGAGGCCATCTCTAGTAGCTGCCCCACAGACAGGTCTATAATATTTTTTTATCTAGGAAGCATTCAGTAGTTTATGGGAAGAGACAAGAATGAGTCTGAAATGGTCGGGAAAAGGTGACTTACAGCATTCTAAAAGTTTGAGGAACCAGAGGTCCATTGTCAAACTCCAGATATTCTGGAAATCTGCCTGCCTCTCTCAGTGCATTAATTAGTCACCATTTTGTTTACAAGTGCGAAATAATATTATGCTGTACTTTTATGAGACTACAGCTAATTTGAAACAATCTTCCAGAAACAGCACCAATAAAAGCTTGTGGAAAGCCCTGTTGCCATACCCTCTGGCTACTGACACAACACTATTGATATACAAATCAAAATTGACTGCCCTGGTAACAGAAATTCCCCGGGCAGAGTGCAGTTTAAACAAGAAAAAAGCTACCCTTACTACACACTGAATCAGCTTCATCCAAAATCTGATATCGGTATAAACTGCTTACAAAAGCTACAGGTGATGGGGGGTGTTCTGTTAAGCATGCTAGAATCTTGTTAGCATTTCATTTCACTATAAAGGACCTAAAAATTAAAACAAAACAGGAAAGACCCTGCTCCTGCTTATGTGCCTTTGAATGTATAACATAGAGGGACTTGGGATAATGTGTGGTTTATCATTTACATCTAGCAGGAACTCAAAACCATTGAGATTTTTGCAGAACCAGGGCTTGTTAATCCTAAAGAACTTCAACTCTGGTTCTCCAAAAGTCCAGGATAAAAGAGTAAATGTTCCTAGCTTAGCACAAAGATCACCCTGGGAACAGTGCTTATTTCCTCATTTATGAGATAATCTTATACTCGATTAATATCCTAGAAGGTATCATGTTTAGGCCTAACCATCTGAAGTTAACAAGTAACTCGGAGACTGTGCACATATATTCCCAGAGACTCAGCAGAAGAGACAACAGGAGCCACAATGTAGAGGCTTCATTCATTAATGAATTTTTGGGGTTTCATTACAGAGCTACTCCCCTGAATTAGCTGGCTGAGAGTCCTATAGTTTCCTGCCATTTATAACCCCGTGAACTTATTTTTTCTCCCAAAAGTGCAACCTCAGCTCGCCTGCTGAGGGTCATCTGCACATCACATTTAAGAATAAGACAGGTATCAGCATTTTTGTGCATTTAATTACAGACGTACCATTCTGAAAATGTGGGCCTCGCCTTCCTTGTTGCCTTCAGAATTAAAATGAGAAATTTGCTTTATATCATTCTTTCATTCAAATTAGATGGGC
This sequence comes from Lepidochelys olivacea, assembly GCF_965140295.1. Taxonomy (NCBI): domain Eukaryota; kingdom Metazoa; phylum Chordata; order Testudines; family Cheloniidae; genus Lepidochelys; species Lepidochelys olivacea. The sequence continues at coordinate 14,913,394 of NC_140423.1, forward strand.
TTGGTAAAGAGAGAAAACAAACAAACAAAAACCACAAAATAGCATAGGCTGCATTCAAAAACATGGAGACAGACTTGTGCACCCAGCAATGGGATCATGATTTGTCTAAAAAAAATTTCCCTAAAAGCAGATTGCATGTGTGATTCAGGGTAAGGAGCAAAGCAAGTTAAATTAACTCTGAGTGTTTAATTAGGTTCAAGAAAACATTTGCAATTCCAGCTGGCAGACTCACCCTAAAGCCATGCTCAGTCATGTCTTTATCGTCTCATTGTGATTATCCCTACACCTGGCCCTGATTTTCAGAAATGTTGAGCATCCTGTGGGGGGCTAGATGCTTCTAAAAATTAGGCCCATGGTTAAAGAAATAGCTATATGATTATCAAATGTTTCTCTCTACAAAAGTAGGATATGCTCATCTGATAGAGCAGGGGTTCTCAAACTGGGGGTCGGGACCCCTCAGGGGGTTGCAAGGTTATTGCATTGGGGGTCCTGAGCTCCACCACAAACTCAGCTTCGCCTCCAGAATATACAATGGTGGTAAATATATTAAAAAGAGTTTTTAATTTATAAGGGGGGGTTGCACTCAGAGGTTTGGTATGTGAAAGGGGTCACCAGTACACAAGTTTGAGAACCACTGTGATAGAGGCTGTAGCATAGACTAATTTGCCTGAATTACAATTTTCTCCCAGTTATATCAGTCGGGCAGCACTGCTGTGAGGGAGTGATATTTGGGGCCCTAAAAGTATAATAATCCCCACAAATATTCTCTCAACTGGTAGGTTTCAGAGTAACAGCCATGTTAGTCTGTATTCGCAAAAAGAAAAGGAGTACTTGTGGCACCTTAGAGACGAACAAATTTATTTGAGCATAAGCTATCGTGAGCTACAGCTCACTTCATCGGATGCATACTGTGGAAAGTATAGAAGATCTTTTATATACACAAAGAATGAAAAAATGGGTGTTTACCACTACAAAAGGTTTTCTCTCCCCCCACCCCACTCTCCTGCTGGTAATAGCTTATCTAAAGTGATCACTCTCCTTACAATGTGTATGATAATCAAGGTGGGCCATTTCCAGCACAAATCCAGGTTTTCTCCCCCCACACACACACAAACCCACTCTCCTGTTGGTAATAGCTTATCTAAAGTGATCACTCTCCTTACAATGTGCATGATAATCAAGGTGGGCCATTTCCAGCACAAATCCAGGGTTTAACAAGAACGTCTGGGGGGGGGGTAGGAAAAAACAAGGGGAAATAGGTTACTTTGCATAACGACTTAGCCACTCCCAGTCTCTATTCAAGCCTAAGTTAATTGTATTCAATTTGCAAATGAATTCCAATTCAACAGTCTCTCGCTGGAGTCTGCTTTTAAAGTTTTTTTGTTGTAATATCGCAACTTTCATGTCTGTAATGGCGTGACCAGAGAGATTGAAGTGTTCTCCGACTGGTTTATGAATGTTATAATTCTTGACATCTGATTTGTGTCCATTTATTCTTTTACGTAGAGACTGTCCAGTTTGACCAATGTACATGGCAGAGGGGCATTGCTGGCACATGATGATCACATTGGTGGATGTGCCGGTGAACGAGCCTCTGATAGTGTGGCTGATGTTATTTGGCCCTGTGATGGTGTCCCCTGAATAGATATGTGGGCACAGTTGGCAACGGGCTTTGTTGGCACCCTGACAGCAGGACTGTCTGGCTATGTAGACTCCCTCCTCAGACCCTATACTACCAGCACTCCCAGCTACCTTCGAGTCACCACTGACTTCCTGAGGAAACTACAATCCATTGGTGATCTTCCTGATAACACCATCCTGGCCACTATGTATGTAGAAGCCCTCTACACCAACATTTCACACAAAGATGGACTACAAGCCGTCAAGAACACTATCCCCGATAATGTCATGGCTAACCTGGTGGCTGAACTTTGTGACTTTGTCCTTACCCATAACTATTTTACATTTGGGGACAATGTATACCTTCAAATCAGCGGCACTACTATGGGTACCCGCATGGCCCCACAGTATGCCAACATTTTTATGGCTGACTTAGAACAACGCTTCCTCAGCTCTTGTCCCCTAATGCCCCTGTCAAGGTTCCTCCCCCACTCTGAACTCTAGGGTACAGATGTGGGGACCTGCATGAAAACCTCCTAAGCTTACTTTTACCAGCTTAGGTTAAAACTTCCCCAAGGTACAAATTAATTTTATCCTTTGTCCTTGGAATATCCACTGCCACCACCAAACTCTAACTGGGTTTACTGGGAAACGTAGTTTGGACACATCTTTCCCCCCAAAATCCTCCCAACCCTTGCACCCCACTTCCTGGGAAAGGTTTGGTAAAAATCCTCACCAATTTGCATAGGTGACCACAGACCAAAACCCTTGGATCTGAGAACAATGAAAAAGCATTCAGTTTTCTTACAAGAAGACTTTTAATAGAAATAGAAGTAAATAGAAGTGAAGGAATCACCCCTGTGAAATCAGGATGGTAGATACCTTACAGGGTAATTAGATTCAAAACATAGAGAATCCCTCTAGGCAAAACCTTAAGTTACAAAAAAGATACACAGACAGAAATAGTCATTCTATTCAGCACAATTCTTTTCTCAGCCATTTAAAGAAATCATAATCTAACACATACATAGCTAGATTACTTACTAAAGTTCTAAGACTCCATTCCTGGTCTATCCCCGGCAAAAGCAGCATACCGACAGACACAGACCCTTTGTTTCTCTCCCTCCTCCCAGCTTTTGAAAGTATCTTGTCTCCTCATTGGTCATTTTGGTCAGGTGCCAGCGAGGTTACCTTTAGCTTCTTAACCCTTTACAGGTGAGAGAATTTTTCCTCTGGCCAGGAGGGATTTTAAAGGGGTTTACCCTTCCCTTTACATTTATGACAGCCCCTACTTGCGCTATATTGATGACATCTTCATCATCTGGACCCATGGAAAAGAAGCCCTTGAGGAATTCCACCATGATTTCAACAATTTCCATCCCACCATCAACCTCAGCCTGGTCCAGTCCACACAAGAGATCCACTTCCTGGACACTACAGTGCTAATAAATGATGGTCACATAAACACCACCCTATACTGGAAACCTACTGACCGCTATTCCTACCTACATGCCTCCAGCTTTCACCCTGACCACACCACACGATCCATTGTCTACAGCCAAGCTCTGCGATACAACCGCATTTGCTCCAACCCCTCAGACAGAGACAAACACCTACAAGATCTCTATCAAGCATTCTTACAACTACAATAAACACCTGCGGAAGCGAAGAAACAGATTGATAGAGCCAGAAGAGTTCCCAGAAGTCATCTACTACAGGACAGGCCTAACAAAGAAAATAACAGAACGCCACTAGCCGTCACCTTCAGCCCCCAACTAAAACCCCTCCAATGCATTATTAAGGATCTACAACCTATCCTGAAGGATGACCCAACACTCTCACAAATCTTGGGAGACAGGCCAGTCCTTGCCTACAGACAGCCCCCCAACCTGAAGCAAATACTCACCAGCAACCACATACCACACAACAGAACCACTAACCCAGAAACCTATCCTTGCAACAAAGCCCGTTGCCAACTGTGCCCACATATCTATTCAAGGGACACCATCACAGGGCCAAATAACATCAGCCACACTATCAGAGGCTCGTTCACTGGCACATCCACCAATGTGATATATGCCATCATGTGCCAGCAATGCCCCTCTGCCATGTACATTGGTCAAACTGGACAGTCTCTACATAAAAGAATAAATGGACACAAATCAGATGTCAAGAATTATAACATTCATAAACCAGTCGGAGAATACTTCAATCTCTCTGGTCATGCGATTACAGACATGAAAATTGTGATATTACAACAAAAAAACTTCAAAAGCAGACTCCAGCGAGAGACTGTTGAATTGGAATTCATTTGCAAATTGAATACAATTAACTTAGGCTTGAATAGAGACTGGGAGTGGCTAAGTCATTATGCAAAGTAACCTATTTCCCCTTGTTTTTTCCTACCCCCCCCCCCAGACGTTCTTGTTAAACCCTGGATTTGTGCTGGAAATGGCCCACCTTGATTATCATACACATTGTAAGGAGAGTGATCACTTTAGATAAGCTATTACCAACAGGAGAGTGGGTTTGTGTGTGTGTGTGGGGGAGAAAACCTGGATTTGTGCTGGAAATGGCCCACCTTGATTATCATACACATTGTAAGGAGAGTGATCACTTTAGATAAGCTATTACCAGCAGGAGAGTGGGGTGGGAGGAGAGGAAACCTTTTATAGTGGTAAACACCCATTTTTTCATGCTTTGTATATATAAAAGATCTTCTATACTTTCCACAGTATGCATCCGATGAAGTGAGCTGTAGCTCACGAAAGCTTATGCTCAAATAAATTGGTTAGTCTCTAAGGTGCCACAAGTACTCCTTTTCTTTTCTCAACTGGTAGTTCACATCCACTTGAATTTCTGTTTTTTATATAAAGCAATCGCTACTAAACGTTGTTGGAGGGCCCAAGAAATAGGGTCCAAAGGGTATTATCTAAGATGACAGTCTAGATGTAGAAACATCTTTGCACAAGGATGCCTTGGTCAGTGGATAGATGGGTAACTGCTTTAATTATTAAACAAGAGTTGGCAAGAGCTTAAAGAGCTGCACTTTAATAAAACACATTTTTTTATTTTAACAAAATGCCTTGGATCCAGTTAAGGTTTCTTTGCTCAATATTTATTTATTTCACTTGCCTTGAGGTGGGGACTGTAAATTAGAGGTGGCCGGAAAACAAGAATTCTATTTTGTGAAACATTAGGCTTTGACACTTGTTTTCATTCTGCATCAGAACAAAAGCGAGACCTTTAGAATATTTTTTTGGAGGGGTGGGTCCAGAACACCGCTAGAGTAACCAGTGTTTCAAGGCACTCACTTGGCATGCATGGGACTCAGGTTCAATGGTGGGGAGAGACCTCTAACTGCAGAAAACTTGATGGTCCTATGGTATGCCATCATTTTGAATTCAGGTGGAAAGGATCTTATGAAACTAACAAACAAAAATAGTAGAACTATTTTTTGAGAACTGTGAAAAGGTGGGATTACTTTGGAAATGAAAACTGGGTTTGACTCCCAATATCACATTTCCTAAGTGTAGCCTTTTGTAATGAATTCCACTGATAGGGTCCTTAATATGAAAGTGTACCCTGCTGAGTTGAAAAGCTATGAGGAATGTGACATGACAAATAAACAGGAGAATGAAACTTTGGGGGAAACTTGAGTGGTTATTAGCTAAGAGCCTTTAACGTAGAGTGCTGCCCGGGGACTTAGGAGAGAGAGATCGAGCTGCTGGTTCTGCCACAGACTTCCTGTGGGACCTTGAACAAATTGCTTCTCTGTGTCTCAGTTTTCCCATTTTACAAAAGGGAAATAATACTTCCCTACCTCACCGGCTAGTGTTGTGAGGATAGTGCTGCTTAAGTTTCTAGAAAGCCTAGGAAGTACTTAGAAAGCACCTCGTTAGATTCCGGGGGGGGGGCTGTGCATAAGGAAAATGTAATGATTAAACTTTGACCTAGAGTTAAAATATTTTGTCTGTTGGGCTTAGAAGGCAAGAGTCCTGGTCCTCATAATAGTGGAAGGTAAATTTTGGGAAGCTTGAAGAGTCCTTTCCCCCATTGTCCTGTTCCACTAAGGATTGTGCAAAACATAATAATGACCATAGCGGGTCAGACCAATGATCCAACTAGCCTAATACTATGTCTTCCCACAGTGGCTGGTGCCAGATGCTTCAGAGTCAATGACAGAACAGGGCAATTTATCAAGTGAGCCATCTCCCGTCATCCAGTCCCAGATTGTAGCAGAGGTTTGTGGCCACCCAGAGCATAGGGTTACATTCCTGACCATCTTGGCTAATAGCCATTGATGGACCTATCCTCCATGAGCTCATCTAATTCTTTTTTGAACCCAGTTATACTTTTGGCCTTCACAACATCCCCTGGCACGAGTTCCATAGGTTGATTGTGTGTTGTATGAAGAAGTATTTCCTTATGTCTGTTTTAAACCTGTTGCCTGTACATTTCATTGAGTGACTCCTGGTTTGTGTGTTATGTGAAGGGATAAATAACCCCTCCCTCTTCAATTTCTGCACACCATTAATGATTCTGAAGACCTCTATCATATTTCCTCCCCTCAGATGTCTCTTTTCCAAGCTGAACAGTCCTAGTCTTTTTAAGCTCTCCTCCCATGGAAGCTCTTCTATACCCCTAATCACTGGACCACCCTTGTTGACATGTTTATTGACATCCTCAAAGAATTATAATAGATTGGTGAGGCATGATTTCCCTTTACAAAAGCCATGATGACTCTTCCCCAACATATTGTGTTCATCAGTGTGTCTGATAATTCTATACTTTACTATAGTTTTAAACCAATTTGACTGCTACTGGAATTACCAGCCTGTAATTGCCAGGATCACCTCTACAGCCTTTTTTTAACAATCAGCATCACATTAGGAATTCACCAGTCATCTGGTACAAAGACTGATTTAAGTTATATACCACAGTTAGTAGTTCTGCAATTTCATATCTGAGTTCCATCAGAATTCGTAGATGAATGCCATCTAGTCCTGGTGACTTATTACTGTTTAATTTATCAATCTGTTCTAAAACCTCCTCTAATGTCCCTTCAAATAGAGGCACTGCACTGTCTTCCCATTGATGTTGTGTAGCTAGAAACAAGGCAGGAGCAGAGGAGGAACCACAGTCAACATCAGTAATTGCTGAGGTGCACTTAAGTCACTTAGTGGTTAAAATTATCTCCCTGTTATGGCCACTTTAGGAGCTGGAATTGACACTGGAAGGAAAGGGAGGCTGGTCAGACTTAGCAGGGGAGCTCCTTTTTATTCCTTGTAATGACACACAGCTAGCAGCTGCATTGAAGGGTTTGCTTGCTATTTCAGCATTTGGCTGAGCTTGTCTAGGGGCTGGTCTAGGTATTTTGGTTACCATCTGGCTGAGGTAGGAAGGAGTGCAGAAAGGTGTGCAGAAAAGGCTGAAATAGAAAAGCAGAGATCTTCAGTTAGGCCCAACAGAAAGGGAGGGGAGAAGGATGGGCAGAGTTTTGTTCGAAGTGGAACTGCTCCACTAGGGGAAATGAGAAAGTGAGAAAGATTGACTCGATAGCCCAGTGGTTAGGTGAGTGCCCAGTGCCAAGGAGTTTATTGAGAAATTTCAGGTGACTCTGCAAATATTATTTCTTTTCAGCCTATACAGACTGCCTGGTGGGATTTTAACAACAGAGTTTTGTTCTAGGTTTTCTTTGCCTTTATTGGCATTATCTATAGCCTTGGAGCTGATGGCTAAGGCAAGACATCAGATCGGAATTTCTTGAAGAAGATAATTTTAAAGCATCACAGATCTAAAGCTGTCTGCCCACTGCTGCTCTGGAGGCAGAACAAATTGGCAGGCTCATCCAGGAGAAGGGCTTAGCTCCGTGGCAATAGTCCACAGGTCTGGATACACCCCCGAAGAAATGGAAGATCACACTGCAGCATGTGTAGACTTGGAGGTGCTGAAGAATGTAAAGGTAAATGTTAGACAGGAAGATGGATGGATTGGATTTGAAGATGCAAAATAAATTTTGGAAAACCACCTTGGGACTCTGTACTTCCATAACACAAATTGCATTATTCATTCTGTGGGCAGGTGAAAGTGTTTGCTTTTGCAATTGCACCTTAGTGAATAATCTGGAACGTTATGAAAACAGTGAATTCATCTGTTCATGAATAGTGTGGATATTTTCGCTTTTGTGCTGTACCCATCCACAGCAATATTTTTTGTATTAAATACTATGAATCCACTTCACCTGTCAGCACTATTCAAAACACAAAATGCTGCATGAATAGGAAGGATGTTCTGGGATCTCTCAGATGATTACTGTTGCTAGGAAAACCACTTCCTGATATCTTTGTGCTCAGTGTCTGCGTCTCTCTTTGTGTACAGCCTTCAGTGACAGGCAAATTCATATCAAGGCACTGGGAAGAAATAGGAAAAGTTTAGAAATGTTTAAAGAACACTGCTTAAAGTTAAAGGCGGATGTCATCTCAAATAACAGTGAAGACTTATGATTCCTTTCCTAGGTGGGATTATTGATATCAAATTGGAGAGAATTGCAGTGGTGTTTGTGCCATGAATGCAACTGGGTTGCATTAAAGCAGAAAACGTCTAGAACCTACAAAATGTGACTAATTTATTTTATTTCATAATAACAAAGTAGCTGCTGCTGAAAGTTTACTTCTGTTGGTTTCTGATTCCCATTTGTAAAAAAAAAAAAAAAGGTGGGGGGGAGTGGGAGGAAGGAAAAGTCTTGATGAAATATAAGCGCTAGGTTAGCCAGATGGGGCTTCCACATAGATTTGTGCCTTCTCTCACCCTCTCATGAAAAAAAAATCATAACATGAATCTGCTGTGATTTAATGTGGTGAATGTATTGTGAGTTGCAGGTAGTGACAGGAGGAAACTAATGTTCTGAATGTGATGGCGCGAACAGTGATCTTTTAGGACATAATTATAGACGTCTGTATACTCAGTATTATCTGTATATACAGTATTATACTGTATACTCAGTATTATCAGGATAGTAAAAATTTGGCAATTTGAATCAGACTTCCCACTTGTAATATTGCTTTTCATCCAAGGATCACAAAGCACTTAAAAAGGTGGGTGGTGTAACCCCACTTAAAGACAGGAAAGCTGAGGCCCAGAGAGTTTGTGAGGGTACATCTACACCACAAATTATGGTGTGATTGTAGTGTGGGTAAGCATACCTATGCTTGCTTTAATATAGCTAGCATGAGTAAAAATGGTAGTGAAGACATGTCAGTACGGGCTACAGTGTAGGGTAGCTGCCCTAGTACCAGCCCACCAGGGACCCTAGCGATGTACTTGAGTTGTCAGTCCACACCACCACGTCTTCACTACTATTGTTACCCATGGTAGCTCAATTAAAGCTAGCTCAGGAACCTGTACAATCACACCTTCGTGTGTCAGGAGATCAGTTCTCTCTCTGCCTCTAACTCCCAGACTCCTGCTCTAACCAAAAACTCAGCGAGCAAAAACCGAAATGTTTTGGCTGGTCAGGCAAATGCTTTTGTTTTTTGGATGAAAACACCAAAAAAATTGTTAAAAAAGGACAGTTTCACAAGGAAAGATCTGGTTTGACCGAACAGCCATTTTCAAGAGAAAAACGTTTTCAATGGAAAATTTGCAACCAGCTCTATCCCTGAAGTTCCTTTGAATATCCCAACCACAGATTCCTGTGCTCTATTATCAGTTCTGTCACCTCAGACAAGTCACCTGGCCTCTCTGTGCCTCAGCTTCTCCATCTGATAAATGGGGGTGAATACATTCTCTACGACTTCATAGGGGTGTTGTGAAACTTTATGGGTTCATGTTTGGATAGGGCTTTGAGAGGCTCAGTTGTAAGCGACTGTATATGTGAAGAGTATTTTTATCTACTGATCCAGGGGTGAATCTTGAAAAAGGTTCAGTCCTCCAAATTACACCTAACTTGCATGTATATATAACCTACTGGTTAGTGTGTGTTATAGGTACCCCTGTGCACCTGATCCACAAAATAGATGAAAGAGGCTTGGTTTTTTTAGCTGAAGCTGTAGTATTACGTGTTTTTTAGCTGTGGAGGTCCCCAGTTCAATTTCTGGTGAGTCAGCCACGATGGTGGCCATCAAGTATGCACAGGAGATGTTGCCACTGATGCTCTTCTGCTATTGTATACAAGTTTGCTGCAAAGCTGTGATGAATTTGTCAATTCCACTGGTTGGATAAGAGGATGTAGCAGATCAGGGCAGAACTGACTGTATGATAGATTGATCAGTTTTATCTCCTGGACTTGGTTTGAACTGGTCTGAATGGATCATTCCCCTCCTCACCCCAAATTAATTTGTAGCTCTGCTGCTGGCCCTAAGAGGACAATGGCTCCCACTGGAAGTTTTGTCCTATTTTTCCATTCTCTAGCTCCTTTTCACAGACCCACTCCCAGCCAAGCACAGACTTTCTCCGAACACACACTAATTCTTTAAAAGAGCAGAAAATATATTCTGTTCCCCAGGGTCCATAAGTCAATGCTTTAAAATTCTACCAGAGTAAGGAGAGTATCCTCCATAGTCATATATCCAAAAAAAGTGGCAATATTGCATTTAAAAAAGTGAACTAGCTTAACAGTTTTTGTGATAAAGAACTTGTAGTTTGTGTGTGATGTGACTGTGGATGAGGCATTAAGGCTCTCTATCTTTCTATCTCCTCCCATCTCTTTCCAACTACTTCCTCACCTCAACTCTCCCTTTCCTTTCCTATTATTTATACTTATTTGTACTGCAGCAACACGTAGAGGCCCAACCAAGATCAGAGCCCCATTGGGCTGGGTGTTGTACAAACACATAATAAGAAAAAGTCCCTGACTCATACAGCTTCCTGTCTAAATAGACAAGACAAAAGGTAGGAGAAGGGCAATGTTATCTCAGTATTAAAGATGGGTAACTTAGACTCAGTGAGATTAAGTTATGTGCTCAAGGTCACAGAGGGAGTTTGTGGCAAAGCCAGGAATTAAACTTACATCTTCCAAGTCCCACTCTTTTAATCACAAGACTATCCTTTCTCCCTCTTCTCTGACCCTTTCTCTCTCACACACTCATCTTTTTTTTACCCATCCTTCCTTCACTCTGTCCCTTCTAGTTGCCACTGAAGAACTGGAAATCAACCAAAGCATACAGTTGATGGAAGGTGGTCTATCTGCTTCTAATAAACTATCTATTGAGCTAATTTAAGTAGTCATTCAATGTTCTAGAATTTCTCAGTCTCAGTGACTAAATTCCTTCCCCTTTTTGCCTGTGGGTAGGAGCAAAAAAATTTAAATCATTATGTGGTGCACATACCCTCACCCACCCACCCACCTACCCACTAACCTCTCTCCCACATTCCCTCTTCTGCAATAATGAGTCATTGTTATCTAATTACTTTCTGCCTCTGCTACATCTTAGTGAACAAGGCATTTCAAAAAGATTTTTAAAAATATAATAAAGAACATTGCTTGAAAAAAGCGAAATAAAACATCTAGGGCTATACTGACTCCCACTTATCTTCACTTTTGCCAAGTGTAACAAGAAGTGCCTTCTTTCTATGAAGCAGTTTTTATATTAACAGTTTCATGGGTCATCAAACTTTAGTGTAGGATATTAAAATGGGGTGGAGAAAAAATGGTTCCTACCTGCCCTTTTCCCCTTAAACCTTTATTAATCTCTTCTATTGTCCAACTCTGCAATGCATTTTAGTATTCAGATTGCATACAACACATTATGCAAAATAAACATGAAATTGAAGGAATGCAGAATAATGTAGTAAGGGCAGCTACTGGATTATGGAATGACTGTGCCCATATTACCCTGTGCCTGTTTAGCACATTGGCTGCCTTTACCACAGGGACCCTTTTATGTGCCAGATTTCTATACTTAGCATGTTATTTATGCCATGGCATTGGAGGAAGGAAAAAGTTTGTTGGGATTTGAAGGCAAGCCCTAAACCAACCTTACATCTGGGGAACTGAATATCAAATCCGAGGGCTTCTGATGGAGAATGCCCTTTTGGCCTATCTTTTAAAATGAGGTACTTCAGCTCAAGTGCCTTTGCTAAGCACACCAGTGACAGCATCTCCTGCAGAAAGAGATGGCCAACACCTCTACTTACATAGTGGGAACCAGAAGTTCTTTGTTACTTTAGGAATTTGTTTTTAAGGATTGTTTCTTCTGAGTGACATGGCAAAGAATGGAGAACCCAGCTCTCAGCCACTAAACAACAAGTGATTGAAGAGCAGAAATTCAATAGGGCTTTCTTTTGTAAACAAAATGGCAGAGAAAATAACTATTTCACTGAAATATTTCCCATTCATGGATAGTTGCCTTTGGTAAATAAATATCTTCCCACCTGCAACTCTCTGTTTTTAAGGGTGTTTGAAATATCTAGTATTTTTGGCTGGACTTGCTAGACTCTCACATGGTCATTAAGAAGGATGTTATTTAAAGTTTTTTTTAAAAAACCAACAACCCTACATCAAAGATATCAACATTTTCACTTTGTGTGTATTTCCCCTGAATATGGAGTTGACAAACTCTCAAATCCCTTTATCATGTTTGAACTCAGAAAAATATATGGTAATACCAGCTGAACTAATATTTAAAGAGCAATCCACCCCAGAGTTTTATTGTCTGTCACTCTCTGTGTGCCTCAATTCTCCCAGACAGGCACAATGAGGCTTGGTGGTGAAAGCACTAGGTTTCCCTAGTGACAGCCCTCAGTTTACACTTGGTGCAACTGGAAAGAGCAGGGGAGAAAGGTGGCTCTATACTTATATGCTCCCCTGACCTTGGCTCAATAAGGGAGTGGGATGAAATAGTCCCTCTCCCCAGTATCACCTACAGCAGCCTAAAGCTCTACTTGCTGCAATGATCGCATACAGACTGATGTCCCAGCCAAGAGTCAGACAGAACCATGTGCTCTTCCCTTCCCCTGACATGTGCCATCCTCTGCCCCCTTTCTGCCCCCTACATCAGCTCGTCACTACTCAAGGATTCCTCTGAGTCCATGGGAATCCTCAGTCACCCCTTTGGAGCAGCTTTCTGGGTATTTGCAGGGTTCAGACAGCACAAAGCAACCTGAACCAGGAGCAAGAACTGAGCCCACTATACCTGGGTCGGGTGAATAAAATCCCTCTATCACAGTCAGTACTGTAAAGTTAAATAGGTGTTTCTGTTAGATTCTGATATTACATGCTTGTTTTGCTCTTCCTAATGTTTCTCTCTCTAGGTTCTTTCACTGCACCCATCATTGTGGTATCTGCTGTTCATCCAGTTGCTGGTTTCTGACAAGCACAGGCAGGACTGGGAGATAGCACGGTTTATGTCCAATATGAACATGATGTGCACCTGGGGGTTTGCCTGTATATTAGCGGCATAGCCTGCACTGTTTCAGAGTCTCTTCAAGTGGCTTTATATAGGTGTGGAATCAGACAGTGGGAAAGGATGGATCCTGTTAATATTCTCCTTGAAAATTCTTTGAGGCTTGAAATGTGTGGGTAACAAATACTACCTTATGAGTACAGTACGCTGGCTGTACACGTACTCATCTTACCCAATAACATACCATGCAATCACACCACTCTTTGCCATATTACCCTCTGGAGGTGATACTCAGAAAAACAGTGGCCACTACAACATAAATAAAGAGGAATCTGTGCTACTCACAAGTTTTTATCTTGCCTTCCTAAGAGGTCTGATCCTGTGAAGGGCTGAACACTATCAACTATCTCAGTAGCTTGGAAGACTGGACTCTTCAGTAGAAGTTGAGGGTGCTCAGCCTCCCACAGGCAGTGCTCAGCATCTGTCAGACTCAAGCTTCAGTGTCTTTACCCCTATATTTGAAGGCAACAATTACTTAAAGGATTACCTAGGGTATCTGTAGGTGAACATCTCCTTTTCTTTTCCTTGCTGCTATTCAATATCTTAATCCCAACTTGTGGGAGTGAAACAGTGGCAACCTTTAGTATATAATTTGCTTCCTATTACATTATTCTTCCAGTACAGGAGGTACCAGTGTTTGTCATTTTGGAGTGTCATATCATTACATTGCATATTGCTGTGTAATGATGTGAAATGATTAAATGACAAAATGCCAGTTTGCTGCCAAAAAATTAAAGTGGCATACTTTTATTTGCTGATGGGAAAGCTATTAATTTCTGTATGGTCTTTGCCAGATGAAATAATGTAAGCAGACTGAAAATGGGAGGTGGGTACAATTCTTTTCCTAATTTCAGCATGTCCCCCCCCCCCCAGCTTGTGACATTAGAGCACGTATCCAGTGCAGCAGGTACTGCCATATGTCAGCCTAGTATCCTAACAAATGAGGAGAGGTAGATATAAAAATAAACCCTGATTGGCATGTCTGATTGTATGAAGGAAAGGATCTGGTCACACAGAAGTCTGTAAAGGGGAAATGGTTTTAGCTTTTTCTGTTCAATATTTTCTTTGCTAGTATTGCATGGGCGATTGAACTTTGCCTTTTAGTCATCTTTATAGGAAAAAAAGAGCATACCAAAGGGTTGTAGTTAATGGGGTAGAACAGACAGACCAACTGGTGGTTAGTGCAATAGAGTCTTGACTTTTTATTCCTAATACTATTATAGGCTTTGACCTGTACATTAGGAGTTCGAAGCTCTGGCTCATGCAGATGACGCTGTAATATTTTTAGATAACCGGCATTCTTTCTTTGGCTATGAAATTAAGGTCAAAGATGACCAAGAGATGAAATCCATAAAATTTTCTTCATTTGCTTCCATTGTAACAGTGCATCAGTTTCCAAACATAATTCTTTCTAAAGGATTTTGTTTGGTTCATCCACTACGTATTTAAGTCCCCTGTGTTTCTGTGTACATATAAAAAGTATTACAATAGTGCCTTTCACTTTGATGTCAAATTACCAAAATGCTTAAAATGCAATGGACCAGATCCTTGACTAGCGTAAAAGAATACAGCTTACTTCAGAGAAGCTACATGGAAGTACATCAGCTGAGGATCTGGCCTGACATATTTGCGTTCTCATTTGGCACTCATTTTTTCCACCGTTTTTATATGGAATTCTTGACCTCTGCAGAAGTTTAAAGAGATCTCTAAGAGGAAGAATGCTCCCACAGCTAGTTGGCCACTCAGCCTTGGAGGACACTAACCATCTGTTGTCCTCCATTATCAATAAAATGGTTCCCGAACACCATCCATTATATCATCCTCATTGGGTGTCCCAGATATGCAGAAGAGCCATAAGAAATGCTTAGTAAGAGGAGACTAGAGCACTTATGGTGGAAATCATACTCTCTTAGTGGTGGCACAGCCAAAGAAAGTTTTCCCCTCCTTCTCCTCTGTCTAGATCAAAATCTGAAGTGTGTTATTCCAAGTTATAAGCTGCTTGGTGAGTATCAGCTGTATCCAGTCAGGAGCCTGGGAAGCCATTCTGAAGTCACAACTTGTGCAGAATGTGACCACCAGCTTGTGTTGAATTATGGCTACAGGGAACATATTACTAGGGGCTGGTTGGAAATTCTCTGATGGGATGGCTTTCCAGCAGAGAACACAGATTTCTTGAAATTAAAACATCTCACAGACACAGTTTGATTTTGGTGAAGGTCCGATGGTTTCCTGCCGCTCATCTGACTGGCTCCTCAGCAGTCAACCTGGTGGACTGACGGGGAGCTAAAGCCCTAGTAATGCGCAGACTTCCAGCCCAGTTGGTGCTTCCAGGGGACTTCCCAGCTCCCCTTCAGCCAATGTGGTGGAGTTTTGTTTTGAAATTTTTTGAAACAAAATTTTTGGATTCTGTTTTGTGAAGAATTTCAAAATTTTTGGTTTTCATTCCAAATCAGAACAAAGCCAAATAGTGAAATTCCAAAATCCTCCGTGACGCAGAATTGCTGTTCTCTGCAAACCTCTAGGTATTACGCCAATCTCTACAGATGGCAGTGGCTCTCTATACACATGCTTTGTGCTTTCCTAGATTGGTGCCTTAGCCAACAAGTTATGTATGTTGCCTTTTAATAATATGATTATGTGCTCAGAGAGATACGGTGATGCTTACTTTTATAAATTAAAAATTAATAAACAGCATTTTGGCTGATTATTAATATCTAAGCTAAAGTGTTGTTTATTTTTAGTGGTAGTTTTCCCTACGTTTTATTATTGTTTTTGTTTTGTTAATATGTTCTGCAGTGGCAGCAACCAAGAGAAAAATAAAAAAATTACTGGAAAAGGTTTGAATTTAAATTGTATTGGGTTTTTTGACACTGAAATTCACTTGCCTGTTATAAAAAAAAAGTAGGTAACAGAAACCATCCCAAAACAATAATAACTTTATGGAGTTCTAAACAATGGTTACATGTTTACCAAAATGTTTGGAACTATCTCTTTATTTGACATTTTTTCTAGCAAAGGAAACTGCAAGAGACTGCCTTTTCTTACTTCTAGCATGTTGGCAAAAGTACAAAAACCCCATTTTTAATGTGATAGGATTCATAAATGGACAACTATTCAACTAATAAAACTGTCAAAAGAATTCAATGTCCATATGGCTAAAACATTAGACATTTGAAAGGCATTGTCATGCTAAACATATTGCTTTATATATGGACTTATTGCCACTAATTTATTCGTGTAATGGATGAACTACTACATATATAAAATGGTCTTAATTTTTATTCATGCATTCTCTAGGCTGAAGCATAAAGAAACCAGAAAATCCATAAGGGAACCTTAGAAAACTGGATCTACTGCACTATGCAGTATAGTTTGCTGTTCTAAATCTAGCTGTTAAGTCTCTAATTTTCACCCTCACACACACTCCCAGCTTCTGATCTTAGTTACAATGAAATCAACTATGTTACTCCAGAATCACACTGGTATAACTGAGGTGCCTTTCCATTACATAGTCTTTACTACAGAGAAGCTTCTATTAACTTCAGTGGTAGATTTGTCAGAGTGAAAATTGAGTCATGACTTGGCCTAAAATATTTCTTTTTGTTTGTCTTGTGACCTGGTTGCGGTAAGGGCTTAGCATTCTCAATTCATCTGCAATCACATGGGCAGTGACAGCGTTCAGCATCTTGAATGTTCAAACCAGGAAGACTTGAGTGGTGACCTTTAGTTATTTCTATTGCAAGGAGAGGAGGAGATATGATTCTCATCTAACGGTTATGGGTCATATCCATCCCATGTAATTCCACATAGGCTTAGAATTCCATATTACCAGTAAGAACTGAACACCAAAAGATCTAATATGAATATACTGCACCGAGTCCTCAACTTGTGTAAATCTGTGGAGCTCCGTATAATTTCACTGCTGTTAGTAGTGTAACACCAGGAGCAAATTTGGTCTGATATCATTTCTGATCAAAGAGATAATCACCAAAAAAAATCACAAAAAAATCACAGCCGGCCTTGCTTTCTCCTTTAATACTGAAAAATCTGTATATAACTTAGCTGGTAAGTCCGCTTCCATGTACAACTTAGAGGAGCAGAAGCCAGCTCAGGTCTGGGATCTTCAAATCAGTATGCACTTGAGTCCATATTATGCCCCGACACCCACAGGTTTAAAAAAACTAACAAAAGGGGTACTTTTTTTGCTCTGTAAGATCTTCAAATCAGTATGCACTTGAGTCCATATTATGCCCCGACACCCACAGGTTTAAAAAACTAACAAAAGGGGTACTTTTTTTGCTCTGTAAAACCCTACCACTCTTATAATGTTATCAGTAAAGCTGTTTACTCTGATTTCTTTTAAAAAAAAACTTTTCACATTTAAAAAAAAAAAAAGCTTTGCTTCACAGTTACACTCTCTCATATTTTTAAATTCATAAACATTGCAAAATGTCCTTGGCACTTGTCTCCAGGCAATATTTCTTAATTTCATTCCTATTTTTAACACTGCAAACTTGTATAAGAAAAACAAAAGAAAATTTAAAATATCCCCTTTTAAGAAAAAAGGATCTATCAACAGCCTGGTTGGTTAAATAACTATATTATCTCAGGTTAGGAAAGGGTGACCAAACTAATGCATTTTTGCATGCTTAATTTTGGCTGTAAAATGAGTGTAAAATTCATTTCACTTTTGAAATTAATTGAAAATGTGTTTTCTTCAACTAAACCGTGGTAAAAAATGTTGCCTCAAAAGGTTATTTGGGGATAGAACAGCTGAAAACAGAGTGAGTTAATTAAAAAAAGGAAACCAGGTTTGGTTAGATAAATTGTATGTATGTTGAAAGTGGAGTTGACCAAGCTAAGCTGATTGACCAAAAATAGAAATCAGCTTACACACACTTCCAATTGTAGGGAAGGTGAGGGTATAGATTTAAACACTTGATTTTCTTTGCAAAAGTAAGACTGTAGACAAAACTACCAGGTTCATGCTGTTGGCAGCCTTGGGCAGCCTGAAATGTTTAAACTCGTCTCTCATGTCTAGTTGGGATAGATTTTATTTTTTTTGTTTAAAATTGTATCATCACTCTTCTGTGGGCCTCAGAAAAAAACTTCTCATTTCTTGTGGAGGGAGGGGTGGTGGATATCTGTCTGTCTGTCTACTGTTCTTCCATTTGAATCACTAACTTTACATACAGTTTTTTTTGCTTTTTCTTGGGGGCGGGGAGGCGCTAAGTGAGATATTGTAGTGAAAGAGACAGGATGTGAGCAGATACTGTGCCTGGGAGCCAAAAACAAGATTAATTTAGACTTTGTAAGTCTGTAGCAACCATCTTCAGGATCCCCGGAGAATTTTACCTGTTCGGGCAGAGGGTGAAGGTGGACTAAGAAAATACAAAGAATTAAAACGTCTGTGTAAAAAGAACTGTGGATTTTGCGCCCTTTACTTTGTGTAGATTCTATAGTATTGGGCTACTCCTGCACCATGGAAATCAGTGGGAGTTTTGCTACTGACTTCAAGGTGAGCAAGACTGGGGGCCTGTAAGAGAAAAAAAGCAATAGTTGCTCAGATGAGGCCAGTCATGTGGGATCACAGCAGCCAGGGAAAGAGATGTAAAAACTTAAAGGGGTAGTGGGAGATGAATAATGTAGCTGGAGTCGACATAGCTTAGGTTGACTTACTGCAGTGTCTACACCGCACTGCATAGATGGGAGGCACTCTCCTATCAACTTACCTTACTCCTCTCGTTCCCGTGGAGTACTGGGGTCGATCGGAGAGAGCGCTCTGCGGTCTGCTTAGTGGGTATTCACTATACCCACTAAATCAAGCCCCGCTGCATTGATTGCAGTAGTGTCGATTTCTAGTAAGTGTAGATGGGGCCTCATTGCTAATTGTTAGCAAAGGATTGAAAATGCTTGAGTTATACGGCCTACTAAGATGTGGTGCCATCAGATCCATTGTGAGATTGTCAAGATGAGAAGAGCAAGAAACAGGTGTGTAAGGCTTAGACAGTTGTAATGGGTTACTTCATAGGGATACAGCAGAAAAGTGGAAGCACTTTAGAAAATAAGATACTCCCATTGAGAGTCAATCTAGAAAGGTTTCTTTGGATTGACCACCAGGAGGGGACTAGTTGGAGGCTAGAGGAAAATCTCGGTTGAGCTTTATTGTTATTGTTGCTGTCTCATCTTTAAAGATGCTTAAATGAGACGAAGAAATTAAAAATGCTGTAAATATAAAACCTCATTGTTCAGAGAGACTAGAGTAAATCTGTCAGGGTCCAATCACTGGAACTGTCCCTGCTTGTCCCCAGCACCACCCACACCCACTCCTCTATGGAAATGAGTTTGTTATTAAACTCATACACAATGCTCAGTGTGCATGAGATTTTTTTAATATAACTTTTTGCCCTTCCATAGCACCTTTTATCCAAGGATCTCAAAGCACTGTACAACTTACAGTGAGAAGCTGAGGCACAGTGAGGCCGCTTCTCACCTCCCCCATTGGCTGGACACAGTGAACCGCGGCCAGTGGAAGCCGAGATCGGCCGAACCTATGGATGCGGCAGGTAAACAAACTGGCCTGGCCCACCAGGGGCTTTCCCTACACAAGCAGCGTCCCAAGTTTGGGAAACACTGTTCTAAAGTGATCATAATTTTGGGCATCTCAATTTTTGGATGCTCAACTCGGAACCACCAGGGCCTGATTTTCAGAGATGCTGAGCCCTCACAGCTCCAGTTGACTTCAGAGGGAGCCATTGCAGTCTAATCCTTCTGAAAGTCAGGCCTTTCTGAGTATTAAATTTTTTGCTTGTCAGGTAGGTTATGTTACCTGATTACAGACAGGTTTTGGAGTGATGCACATGACTAGATAGTTGGCTTGCACATTTAAATGCTTGTTCATCGATTAATATATTGGAATTAAATTTCAAAAGCCTTGTCTGGCAGCATCTCAGTGTGACAATACCAGGAAAGCCATGGATTGGGATGACACTTTATGTAGAAAGGCTCAGTTCATCCCCATCTCCAACAAAGTGCATACACATCCCAAGTTACTGCCAAACTCACCCTTCTTCCTTCATCCATAACATAAGAAATAGTAACTCAAAACAATCCTCAACCTAAACTTCCTCCTTTAGTTTAGCTTCACTTCTTCTCTAGGCCCAGGTTCCTCAACTTTGAAGTCCTCTCCCAGCACATGGGAGTGCATGAACCACATCTTCCACAGTGAGTTAGCAAGAACTAATCACTCTCTACCTTGAAGGGTTCTTACAAATGGCAACAGCAAGGTTTCATTCTTCATTGCCTCACATAGCTATGTAGCACATATATAGTTTATGTCTCTTCCTCCTCCCACCTTGCCAGCTTGTGCTGGTTCATATGCCCTCCATAATGCCACTCAATTCTGTTTGTTTTGTGATTAATAGTTTTTGTATTGTGGAAAGCATCACAAATGGTGTTATGTCCTTCAGAGAACCAGATATTATAGGGGGGAAATTGCGTCTCTAAGGGCATTTTTGGTATGATTCACAAACAGTTATTTTGCCGTTATTTTTTTAAATATACATATCTGACTGTGGGCCTCAGAGTTAGCATCCCTAAAAGCAGTGCTCAGCTTAAAAAGTAATGCATTATATTTTGAACACTGTATGTTTGACAATACATTTCATGCCTCATTTCCTGCTAGTTGTGAGCTCTAGTAAACACTCAAACAGCAAATTCACATTTTTCATGTCAAAAAGCCCTATAGTTTGTTCCTGCTAGGATGTCACTAGTTAAATAGATTCCTGTAAGGACATATTCTGTTCACACCATAATCTGTTGTGACACTAAACCTTAAGCCGTCTTCAAATTTTCATTGTTTTTCCACTAAAAGATTATTTCTAAAATACGTTATACCTCACATTCATTTTCTTTGTAAGAATTAATTGCATAAGCAGTGAGTATCTAACTAGGACTAAGTCTTCCATCCTAACCCAAAATTAAGAATTTAATGTGGATTATTCATAACCATCCTATACAGTTAATTCAATGTGATTTTCTCTAGCCTACGCAGAATTTCCCTTTCTTGAAATGACCTTACTCCTTGTAAGATCTGGAAGGAGGACAGACAGCTCTGGTGTACTTATGGTCATTGTAGCGCCTGTCGATGCAGCTAATTTATAGATATCAAAGTGTCTGTTATATTATAAAATTGAAGGTTTGATCCTGCCCTGTGTTAGGCAACATGCAGTTTATTACACATGTCCAAAATGAGACAATGAGTCAAAACACTGGCCCAATTAATACACAATGGATGGACAACACTACTATTAATGGTGGGTGGATAACACTACTACTAATGTAAGTATGCAGAGAATTCTGACCTGATTGCATTTTACACCCATTTTTCGAATGTAAGTAACTACAGAAGGATGGAAGGCCGTGGAGAATCAGGCCCCATATATCAGGGGTCTGTATTATCACTTTAAATTAACTCAGCATGGAGCTGCCTGGAATCTTCAGTTGTAATAAGCTGCCTTAAGGAACACTTATAGTATTTGAGTATCTGGATTTATGTCTTCCTTACTTCCTAGTTTAACAGAGTTTAGCTCCCTAACTTTATCCATTGTGTTAGATACTGTACATACACATAGGAGACAGTCTCTGCTCCAAAGAGCTTATGATCTAAAGAGGAACAAACTGTGGGAGGGGAAACAAAGGCACAGAGAGACCATATGACTTCACTAAAGTCACACAGCAGATTATTTCAGTCTCCAGTCCAGCAGTGGAGCTTTAAGGTTGGGTTCCTGGGTGAACTCCTGACCCTATCAAAGTCAATGGGAGTTTTGTGACTGACTTCAGTGGGGCCAAGATGTCACCCCCTAGCTGTGGCTGTCTGTCCCAAGGCTGGTAGAGAAGATCCAAGTTCAACTTCATAGCCTGGCCCCTCCCACTTGAGATCAGATGTGTCTCCTGCACCCATTTATTCAGAGACAAGCAAGAAACATGTTGCAGTGAAATCTTTTCTCAGTTGCATGTCATTCTCACTAGGGGTATGTCTACATTGCAATTCGACACCCATGATGGGCCCATGCCAGCTGACTCGGGATCACGGGCGCAGGCTAAGCGGCTGTTTAAGTGCAGTGTAGACCTTCAGGCCTGGGCTGCAGCCCAAGCTCTGGGACCCTCCCATCTCGCAGGGTCCTAGATCCTGGTCTGCAGCCTGAGCCGAACATCTACATCACAGGTTTCAGAGTAGCAGCCGTGTTAGTCTGTATTCGCAAAAAGAAAAGGAGTACTTATGGCACCTTAGAGACTAACAAATTTATTTTAGCATAAGCTTTCGTGAGCTACAGCTCACTTCAGAATGCATCTGATGAAGTGAGCTGTAGCTCACAAAAGCTTATGCTCAAATAAATTTGTTAGTCTCTAAGGTGCCACAAGTACTCCTTTTCTATCGACATCACAGTTAAACAGCCCTTTAGCCCAAGCTCGGTGAGCCTGAGTCAGCTGGCTTGGGCCAGCGGCGGGTTTTTAATTGCATGTAAACATACCCTTTGAGCCATTCGCATGTATTGTGTCTGTGGGCAGATTTTTAGCACTCTGTTTTGATCATTTATAGGGATGCTTTTTATTTACAACTCAGCAAAAGAAAAGGTTTCCCTCATAATATGAAATGTGTAATTATTTAATCTAAAATATAGAATTGTGTCCCTTTGTATTTGTATAAATATCGAAGAGCAGGATTGCTCATCTCATTCAACATGGGAAATAGCTCTCTTATACAAAGGTCCACTGAAGTCAAGACAAATGTGCGTATCACCATCTGAATACCGTTATACTATCCATTGCCTAGTATACCTGCTATATCCTGACAGGTACAGGGTAACAGCTCCAAAAGATCAATACCAATCCTTAAAAAGGAGACTACTAGGAGAACCCAGCTGATACTCAGCTCTATGTAACTGCATTGCTAACAGTGCATGGGGAGCAGCTCCGGGGGCGGTGGAATAGGGAAGGAGGGTGGCGTCCTATGCATGCTTTGGAGATGGACATTATGCTGCTTCTGAATACACTGATGCAGAAAGAATTTTTAGGAGTGGGTGACAGAAAGAGCCCTGGGGACCACACTTAAGCAGGCTGAGAACATGGAGTGGGACATGGAAGGGAAGTAGTCTCTATTCCAGTTTACAGGTATGATGGGTGACAGAGGAAACACTGCTCATCTTTTTCGCCAAAAGTGGGTCAAGCCTTGACAAAATTTGTTTGTGTAGCTGGGCTGAGTTTGGCCAGGGGTAACAAACTCAGCTGAGTTTGAAATGGGAAGTATTTTGTTTGCACAGATCAAACTTTTCTATCCTTCTCAACCTCTTTTTAATATAAGCTTTCCCCAAAAATCACTTGTCA
This sequence comes from Lepidochelys olivacea, assembly GCF_965140295.1. NCBI lineage: Eukaryota > Metazoa > Chordata > Testudines > Cheloniidae > Lepidochelys > Lepidochelys olivacea. Next base: position 14,936,805 of record NC_140423.1, read on the forward strand.
TGTCTCTTCCTCATCGTATCACACTTCTTGCGTATATTGGGAAACATTATTTAAAAAGAAAAAAATGCTGAATCCCCACAAATGTTTTGCCACCCAGAAAAGTGCCATCAGAAAAGTATTTAAACAGTGTCCATGCCAAATATTGCAAGGATGTTAGGTATCTGACAAATTGATTTGAAAGAGAGCCAAGAAATCTCTAGCAGAAAAGAACTGAATATAGATATATGCAGGACATGGAAATCTCTCCTTATAGCACACCGTTGGGTTTTTTTATTAACTTAAATGCAAGCTGGGATAAAGTAACTAGCTAAGCAGAAAAGGACCTCTTGGAGTCAGATATTTGTGAATAAAATGTCTGCTGCAGAAAGGTAATACAAATGATATACAGTCACTTTGTAGTCGTTGCCTCTTTAATTGAGCAGACTGATGTGTTGCTAGCATAATGGATCTTTGGAGCAGACGGAGAATGAGGTGCTGTTATTTTGTTCCTCAAAGCCACACATTTGAAGTGTAGGTGAATACAAACCATTTAAGAAATAATTGGTCTGACCCAGCAGCAGAGTAGCCATTTTGGCAGCAGTAAAAGAGGTGTTACTCAGGTGACAGAAGACAATGAGACAGAAATATATAACACAGTAGTTACAGTCTCAAAAAATGTCAGCCTAATGAAAAAGAGAGGGGAAAAAAACTACAAAAGAAGTCCCAATCCTTTCAGATCTATTCTTATATTATCTGCAGATTCTTCTGCTTCATTAGCCAAATTTCATCTTTCCTGACTGTTCTTTAAAAACAAACACACAAAAAACCCAGTTTTATTTGCCATCCAGGCATCTTATACCTCGCTGCAACTTCCTGGCCTCCCTTCTTTCACTTTACTTCCTGCAAGTCCATCCAAACCAATGCGCCTAATTTCACCCCAGCCTGTCACTGGTCTGATCAGATCATCCTCCCTTTTTATTAAACTGTCTTTTTTAAACTAAAAAGACGACCCCCCCACCCCCCGCCTGCCAATCAGTCTCCTTAATAGTAGACTTCTGTGGGTCTTTCCAGTGGAAAGGGATTTTTGCAGTATAGCCCTAGGTTGCTGGTATTTTATTAATTATTATTATTATTATTTATTATTAATTATTTATCTGTATTACAGTAGCACCTAGAGTCCCTAGTCGTAAAACAGGAACCCATTGTGGTAGGCACTGTACAAACACAGAACAAAAAGAAGTCAGAGCCTCATTTTTTGGAATTGATGGAGCTAAGCTGTTTTACACCATCTGACAATCTGACCCTCCATACTTTTATGTGGAATTTGAAACCTGCTATTGTTCTACTCATCATTAAAATTATATTTTCCACACTGCAGCACAACAGAAGCAGACCTTATAATTCCTTTATCAGATAAGTCCAGAAGCATCACAGTATCCTTGGTCAAAATAGCATGTACTGGTCATGTGGAGCCAAAAGGTTGAAAAGTGAGAATTCTTCTCAGCCTATTTGGAGCTGAAGGAGGGGATTTGTGAATGGAAAGACCTCGATTTTGGAGGCTATTAGAAGTAAGGTATCTTTGTAAAGGAAGAGGACACTTGCTAGCAAAGACAAGGCCAAATCATTAATTAAAGTAAATATTTGTCACAGCAGGGGTCACTAGCTCAGCAACAGAAATAGAATCCGATGAAATAATGTACATGTTCTTGGGTCTTTCTCATCGTGCAATGTCATTTTAGACACTCAACACTGTAGACAGGACAATTACTGAAGAAAGGGACTTCAGCTGTAGACAAGATGATATTATAGCCGGTGGAGTTAGAAAACATCTCTTGCTGATAATACTTTGTAGTTCTACAGCATCTGCTATTCCATGGAACTTGAAACGTTATACAAACATGAATTAATTAAATCTGCTTTCTGAGATTCTTGAGATGTTTAATTTCACTGTAATATTGCGAAATAATTAAATAATGTTACCTCCATTGTACCAAAGGGGAAAATGAGACACATTGTTTCTCAGTTTGTAGGACATTTTTCACCTAAAACCTTGAGATCATAGACACCCAACAGCTCTGACCCAAGATGGTTCCATTGACACTCCATTGAACGGAAAGGACTCTATGAGACACCAGGTTTGCCCGTCAACACAGCAGGTATATTTTACCTGGATGGATCTTTAACATTCAACAGCCATCAAAAGGGGATCCATCTTTTGAAAAATGTGTTTAAATTGTATATTTTCAAAGAAGCTTAATGGATAACACTGGTTTTGCACAATGGGACAAGTTTATCCCCTTTGTAATTTCATTGACTCTGATGGAGTCCATGCCAAAGATGAATTTGGTCCATAACATTTGAGCAGCAAGTAGTAACAATCTAACGAGGTATAACAAAGCTTTCTGTTTTAACAAGTGTTTTGCTACATAGTGATATCTTTTTTATTGCAGATGTGCTCATGAATGGTGCAAGATTACAGGGTGGACTTTCAACGGATACATGTACGACTGTGAAACTTTAAAAATGTTGATATGGACATAAGTTCTTCATGATTATCTAATCTTTAGGGCAAATTTTAAAATTAATCTCTTAAATTGTACTGGGTAAAAGATGCAAAAATACCTGTCTGCACATGTTAGTGTTTGTACGTGCAAGTGGATCTATCTCTGTGCTGTAAGGATCTGATTGAAGTCCATGGGAGTATTGGAACCTCATTCCTCAATGAGTTCTTCTCTGGATTTGTCCTTTTCAGAGGATGGTTTGAATATCTGGCTCTTATTATTATGGATTCTATGAATGTTTCAGATTCACCTAAAAGAAACACTTTGGGATATGGATGTAAAATCCTTTCACTCAACTTTTTAGGGTACTGTAATAAAAGTCTTCTTTATAATATGTTCAAGGTCTATTAAATAAGTGCATTGAAGAATTCCTGTTCCATCTTAAATGGGCTTGTCAAGTTAATCTATTTTCAGTGTCTGCATGCGTAAGGCATGTTATAGTCTTCTCTCGGTGATTTTAAAAATTAATTATTTAAGTTTCCTATTTCCACTTAATAATCTCTGCAAATTACTGCTTTCCATTTATTCCTTTATGTTTTACGATAGTGGTTTAATTATTGCTATGGGTACGTCCATGCATGACACACTAAGAACATTCATATCAAACTATTTGAAAGAACTGCTGAGCTAGGACAACTTCAGGTAAGAAAACTTTGTAGGTCCCATTTATTAATAAATCCTGGCAAGATGCTTGTTTCAAAGATGCCAGCCTGTCAAAGACTTAATCAGGAAGAATAATCCTGATCTCTCTATTGTACTGTGGGGGAGGGGAGAGATTGTTTATGATTTTAGGAAGTGTGTGCTTGTTAATTTCAGATATGTGTTTTCTTCCTGTGCTTGGAAATGAAACTATATTCACTTAGAGCTTGATCCTGTGAGGTACTCAGCCCAGTCTACGCTATGAGTTTAGGTAGAATTTAGTAGCATTAGATCATTTAACCCGTCCCCAAGACAAAGCCATTTTTGTCAACTTAAAGGGCTCCTAAAATCGATTTCTGTACTCCTCCCTGACGAGGGGATTAGCACTGAAATCAACATCACCGGGTTGAATTTGGGGGAGTGTGGATGCAATTCGATGGTATTGGCCTCCAGGAGCTATCCCAGAGTGCTCCATTGTGACCGCTCTGGACAGCACTTTCAGTTCAGATGCACTAGCCAGGTACACAGGAAAAGCACCAGGAACTTTTGAATTTCATTTCCTCTTTGGCCAGCATGGTGAGCTCATCAGCACACGTGACCATGCAGTCTCAGAATCGCAAAAAAGCTCCAGCATGGACTGAACGCGAGGTACTGGATCTGATCGCTGTATGGGGAGACGAATCCATGCTATCAGAACTCCGTTCCAAAAGATGAAATGCCAAAATATTTCAAAAAATCTCCAAGGGCATGATGGACAGAGGCTATAACAGGGACCCGCAGCAGTGCCGTGTAAAAATTAAGGAGCTCAGGGAAACCTACCAAAAAAACAAAGAGGCAAACAGCCACTCCGGGTCAGAGCCCCAGACATGCCTCTTCTATGATGAGCAGCATGCAATTCTAGGGGTGCCCCTACCACTACCCCACCCCTCTCCGTGGACACCTGCAAGGGGGGAGTCTCATGCAACAGGGATGAGGAAGATGAGGAGGAGGAGGTGGTGAAGGAGGATAGCACACAACAGGCAAGTGGAGAAACCGTACTCCCTGACAGCCAGGAACTGTTTATCACCCTGGAGCCAATACCCTCCCAACCCTCCCAAGGCGGGTTCCTGGACCACGAAGCTAGAGAAGGCACCTCTGGTGAGTGTACCTTTGTAAATATGATACATGGTTTAAAAGCAAGCGTGTTTAATGATTAGTTTGCCCTGGAGACTTGGGATGCATTCACAGTCAGTACAGCTACTGGAAAAGTCTGTTAACGTGTCTGGGGATGGAGCGGAAATCCTCCAGAGACATTATTAAGGAGACATTCAGAGGTGGCTGTTCCTGCTGGGCTGTTTGCCTGTGGCTGAAAAGAAATCATCCCTGGTTTTAGCCACGTGGTGGAAGGGGGCCCGTTCACGCTGAGCTGTTCGCATTTGGCTGGCAGGGATCTTCCCTGCTACTAGTCACGCGGTGGGAGGAAGGGTGAAGCGATCATCCCAGAAAATTGGGGGGCGGGGGGAGTTAGTTGGATTTGTGCTGCATGTTAACCTGAAAACCGCAGCCCCTCCTTTTAAATGGCCAACCCAACAGGTGCTTCGTATGGGAAAGGAGAGCGCTGCTATTTGAAACTATTCCCACATGTTATGAAGGTTGAAGAAGCTGAAAGACTGTGGCTTACCATGGCTGCCTGCAAGCCGAATTCTGTTGCCAGCCCTGCATGTGTGATCTCTCACACCAAACCAGCAGGCCTTCAATATAAGAGGCAAAATGCGGCCTTGTACCGAAAGCACATGTGCTATGTAATGTTAACAGCTTGGGTCACCGTGGAAGAGTCTACTCATTGTTCTCTAACATGTGTCTTTTTAAATACTACTCTCCCTTTTTTTCCTCCCTCAGCTGCAAATGTATCAACACTCCCCTTATCATCTCCATCCCAGAGGCTAGCGCAGATAAGAAGGCGAAAAAAACGCACTCACGATGAAATGTTCTCTCAGCTCATGCAGTCCTCCCACACTGAAAGAGCTCAGAAGAATGTGTGGATACAAACAATGGCAGAGTCCAGGAAAGCAGAAAATGAACGCGAGGACAGGAGGGACGAGCAAGATGAGAGGTTGCAGGAGCAAGAGGAGAGCTGGAGGCAGCGTGATGAGACGAGGCAGGATGTAATGCTGAGGCTATTGGGGAATCAAACTCATATGCTCCGGAGTCTGGTGGAGCTGCAGGAAAGGCAGCAGGAGCACAGACCGCTGCTGCAACCCCTGTGTAACTGCCCACCCTCCTCCCCGAGTTCCATAGCCTCCTCACCCAGATGCCCAAGAATGCGGTGGGGGAGGCCCTGGGCACCCAACCACTTCACCTTAGAGGACTGCCCAAGCAACAGAAGGCTGGCATTCAATAAGTTTTGAAGTACAGGGTGGCCTTGTCCTTCCCTCCTCCCCTCATCCACCACCGCACCCAGTGCTTCCCTCCTCCCCCACCCATCCCGGGCTACTTTGGCAGTTATCCCCCTATTTGTGTGATGAATTAATAAAGAATGCATGATTTTGAAACAACAATGAGTTTATTGCCTCTGCAAGTGGTGATCGAAGGGGAGAATAGAGTGGCTTACAGAGAAGTAGCGTGAACCAAGAGAGCGGGTTTTCATCGAGGAGAAACAAACAGAACTGTCACACCGTAGCCTGGCCAGTCATGAAACTGTTTTTCAAAGCTTCTCTGATGCACAGCGCGCCCTGCTGTGCTCTTCTAATCACCCTGGTGTCTGGCTGTGCATAATCGGCCGCGAGGCGATTTGCCTCAACCTCCCACCCCACCATAAATGTCTCCTTCTTACTCTCACAGATGTTGTGGAGCAAGCAGCAATAACAATGGGAATATTTGTTTCACTGAGTCAGTAAAGTCAGTAAAGTGCGCCAGCGTGCTTTTAAATGTCCAAATGCACATTCTACCACCATTCTGCACTTGCTCAGCCTATAGTTGAACAGCTCCTTGCTACTGTCCAGGGTGCCTGTGTATGGCTTCATGCTCCATGGCATTAAGGGGTAGGCTTGTTTCCCAAGGATAACTATAGGCATTTCAACATCCCCAACAGTTATTTTCTGGTCTGGGAAGTCAGTCCCTTCCTGCAGCTGTTCAAACAGACCAGAGTTCCTGAAGATGTGAGCGTCATGTACCTTTCCTGGCCATCCCACGTTGTTGTCAGTGAAACATCCCTTGTGATCCACCAGTGCTTGCAGCACCATTGAAAAGTACCCCTTGTAGTTTATGTACTGGCTGCCAAGGTGGTCCAGTCCCAAGATAGGGATATGCTTTCCGTCTATCGCCCCACCACAGTTAGGGAATCCCATTGCAGCAAAGCCATCCACTATGACCTGCACATTTCCCAGAGTCACTCAGATAACAGAACGTCAATGATTGCATTGGCTACTTGGATCACAGCAGCCCCCACAGTAGATTTGCCCACTCCAAATTGATTCCTGATCTGTCTGGCGTTGCAAGCTTCAAGAGAACTATAGCCACTCGCTTGTGAACTGTGAGGGCTGCTCTCATCTTGGTATTCTTGTGCTTCAGGGCAGGGGAAAGCAAGTCACAAAGTTCCATGAAAGTGCCCTTATGCATGCGAAAGTTTTGCAGCCACTGGGAATCATCCCAGACCTGCAACACTATGCAGTCCCACCAGTCTGTGCTTGTTTCCCAGGCCCAGAATCGATGTTCCAGGGCATGAGCCTGCCCCATTGCCACCAGGATGTCCAAATTGCTGGAGCCCGTACTTTGAGAGAAGTCGGTGTCCATGTCCTCATCACTCTCATCTCCGCACTGCCATCGCCTCCTCGCCTGCTTTTGCAGGTTCCGGTTCTGCACATACTGCAGGATAATGCGTGAGGTGTTTACAATGCTCATAACTACCGTGGTGATCTGAGTGGGCTCCATGCTTGCCATGGTATGGCATCTGAAGGAGAGCAGAGTTGCAGTGGAAGCAGGTGGAGGACGACGGTTAGCACCATGCACATTTCCCAAGGAAAAACACATGTACCCAAGAGCCCATGACAGACAACATGGGGAAATTTGCTATTGAGACAATAGCAGCAGAGCAGAGTTGTGCAGAAGTGGTGGATGACGATGGTTTGCAGTCCTACTGCACCATCTGCTGAAAAGAATATGGCGTCCGCACGGAAAAAAGGCGTGAAACGATTGGATGCCGTTGCTTTCACAGAGGGAGGGGCGAGTGACGACATGTACCCAAAACTACCCATGACAATGTTTTAGCCCCATCAGGCATTGGGAGCTTAACCCAGAATGCCAATGAGCAGCGGAGACTACGGGAACTGTGGGATAGCTACCTACAGTGCACCGCTCCGTAAGTCGATGCTAGCCACGGTAGTGAGGACACACTCCAGTGACTTAATGCGCTTAGAGTGGACATATAATATTGACCTAATTTCGTAGTGTAGACATACCCTTAGAATCTGTATCATAGTGGGATTGAAGGGCACTCAGCACCTTCAAGAGAGCTTCTGAGTCTTGCAAGATCAGACCCTTATAGTGAAGCAGGCATAGTTAATTAAAAGTGAATATTTGTTTGGGGCATGAAACTTTTCTTATGTATTTCTTTTACCCACTCATCACCATGAGACAAAGTCTTTAAGGAACATGTTTCTAAATTCCTATTTCTCAGTTGGATACTTGTAGTTCTTAGGCTAGTCAGTATTCATATTTCTTTCTTTGGCATTTCTCTTTCTCATGCGTTAAGTTGGGTTTCTAAGAAAATGCGACCCAAGTTGTCATGCACTTCAGAACGTGAAAGTTGAAGTCAGTAATCACCAGTGAGGGCTGTTTTTTTTTTTCAAATTATTTCTTCAATCCTGTATATTTCCTGCTTCTACCTGAAATGTGCAAGCATTTCTGTGGATACACCAAAGGCTTCTGATATGGAAATCAAAGCATGACAAGATCATTCAGACAAAAAATAGTATCTAAATACTAGTAGTGAAATTCACCACAATGCAGAGAGGCCACACATGGCCTGTTTCACAACTTAAACTCTTACAAGATGGTACATAAACCTTTAACATCTTTTAAATTTTCACCCTTTTATAGTCCCTCAGCACAGATGGTTTTTCTCAGCATCATTCACTTGAGTGAATTGAAGAGAATGAGAACTAATTACTTTTCTATAGTACAGTAAGTGTCATAAGCACTTCTTGATCAGGCACTAGAGGGCGCTTTGGCATAGATCAGTTGGCCAGTGTCTTGAAAACCATAATCCAACCATATCTAATGTTGTGGGGTTTTTTTCTTCTGTAGGATGCAATAATGTAGTATTAAAGACAAGTAATCAGAATATCCTGTACTGCAATATTATTTAGAATTGTAGGGTTTTTGAATGATAATACAAGATGGAATCGATTGCTTGATATACTGTAGTCAGTCAAGCTAGAGTAACATTCTCTGAACTATGATACCAAGCTAATTATCTGTGGTGCTGAAGCAGAGTACAAAAAACAAGAGACAAGTTCATGCACAGAGATCATTAACCCAACATTGCACCTTCAATAGAGCAAGTAATCATCATGACTGGGTATCCAAATTAGTTAACAGGGAGATTTTCCAAAGTTCCTGGGAGAGGTGGCTGCCTAATTCTCAGTGAAAATCAATGCAAGTTGGGTGCCCGATTCATCTAGGTGCTTTTGGAAATCCTACCCTAAATGCATTGGCTAGTGTATAGGTAATGACACTAGTCACTTGCATGGAAATTTACATTACCAATAGGGTGACCAGATAGCAAGTGTAAAAAATCGGGACAGGGGGTGGGAGGTAATAGGAGCCTATACAAGAAAAAGCCCCCCAAATCAGGACTGTCCCTATCAAATCAGGACATCTGGTCACCCTAATTACCAATGTGTAATTTCATATGAACCTTGAGTTTCTATTTTTTGGAGGGGAAAATGTTAGGGGTTGTCTATGTGGTGCGACAAAGCCTACTTGAAGGTCTAATTTGTAAAGTATTCTAACATACTATGCTCTAACTGCCGCGTGTAGACCCTGTGGCACACACTAAAAGGGTAGGTACTCTTTCAGTTCTTAGGCTTTGTCTACACTAGTGAATAGGGTAGCCATTTACCAGTAATCGTATAGGTTCAGTTGTGTGAGCAATGGTGCAGTTCCACCATGTTAGCATCATGCATGCACTGGTTTATACAGGGCTTAGGTGTTTCATGAAAACCTAGAAGGAAACCGATACAAACTCTTCTTCTAATATACATTCAGCCTTAGTGACCAGCATACAGTGTTGCTAATGATTTATTATATTGTTTTAAAGGTAGTTTAGTGATAGCCCTGCCACTTACCTTTTAATGCTCTGTGGGGATAAACAGTCACTTCTGTTCAGAAGGTAGTTAGATGGGGAGCTGGTGAATGGTGATGGGATATAGCTCCTTCCATCTCTAAGTTACTGGTGTGAATCTGGTCCAGGTCAGTTAGAAGTGACAAACTCTAGCATCCCTCATGGAAGAGAAAATGACAGGAGTCAGCTGTAGTGAATAAAAAGGTAATGCTTTATTCAGGCTGACTAACACAGACAGACCCTGTACTTCTGCCTGGCTCTCCAACTCCCAGGCTAACACAGTCTGTACTGCTTCATGTCACCACACAGGGTCTCCCTAAAACATGGCCATCATGCCACTGTCTGTTGCCTACAATAAAACAGTCATTATCTGAAGTCTATTTACATAAATGATTGGGTGAATCTTAATCTAGTTCTCAGTTGGCCACCACCTAGATCATAAGAACAGATACCACCACTGGCATGATTGCTGGCTCTCAGCAGAGACCAACACCTTAGTGGGCTGTGGCGACTGAACTCCCCTCTCTTTCTTAATGGTGGTTACTCCTGGTGAGCAGTGAGGCCTGTGGGATTGTGTAGAGATGTTCACAGTACTGCTGCTGAGCTGTAGCTATTATTTAGAACTTCCATCACTGGGGCTATCATTCTGGAGGTGGTCTTGTGGTGAAGGCACTGGACTGGGACACTAGAGACAACTCACTGTATGACCTTAGGCCAGTCACTTAATGCCTCAATTCCCCGTCTGTAAAATGGGTATAATAATACTTCCTTTCTCCCATTTGAAGAGTGTCTTTCCTGAGACAGTAAGGTTTTTGAGGGCAGGGACTGCCTCCTAATACATTTATACAGAGTTTAGCACAGAGTGGCCTCTTACAACTACTGCAATACTAATAATAATGGCAAACTTTAAATTCACTTTCACATTCTTTTGAAACCAAGTCAATGTCTCAGAAATTCATTTTTCATTTGTAACAGTATGTCATAATCCATCATTTAAAATCTGACCCCTGTGCTGCTATAAATTACACTAGTAATCATTGAAACCTCTGCAGAAAATACACCAGTCAGGTTGGCTATTTAGCAAATATTGTATGGATCTGTTTAATTACTGCTTCTGCACTATTAACAAAACCCGCAGGAGAGCTGAGAGCAATATGTAGGAACTAAGTGGAGGGCTGGCTGTGCTACATGTAATGAAAGGCCTTGAGTATGCAAACTCCCCTTTAAGATAACAACAGTGACATTTAGTAAAGTCAGCGCCTGTGATGGAATCAGGATACAACACAGATGCCCTTTAAAATAACTTCCTGTGAAAAATGGGCTGATTTGAGTTGCTGGAGGTGAGTGCTGGGAGTTTACAGACAGCCTACTTAGTTCACGCTGACTTTCACAGTTTGAAATTTTGTTTGTTTATTTTAGCCCTCCTGGGGTCTTGACCAATTGCTATGTGACAGAGCTTATTTTTTTTTATTTTAATTTAAAAAAAAAATTCAGAGGAGGTGAGTGGCAACTGAAACAAATCGGTTTCTGCCTCTGAAATCTGATCTGCATAGATTCTTCTTTCAGAGCCTGCTAGTCACACTGCTCTGTTTTTTCTTCACAAAAGATAAATAACATCAGTCCAAGTACATGCATTTAAAGTGTATCGCTGTGTAAAGATCATCAGAATATATACAGGATTTGGTAGAGTGAATTAGTGAACTGAAGCCTCTAATGGATATTTAGAAAATATCCTGTGGAATAAACATAATGCATGCTTAATAGAACTGAGTGAATAACTGGTTTTTCAGTTCTGAAAAAAAACAAAACGGAGTTTGGGTCTAGCCAAATCCAAAAACTGGAACAAAAAAAAATTAGTGAATTGAAAAAATATGTTTTGGGTCCAATGAAATGACCTGAAACTAGCCCAGTAGTTCATGTACTCAGCTGGGATGTGGAAAACCTAGGTTCAAGTGCTCCTTATGCCTGAAGTATTTTGTAACTTTTGGACTCAGCACAACAGGCATGATTTGAAATTCCCATTTGTTTCCACAAAGATTCAATTTATATGTGCACCACCAGTAACTGCATGTACAAAGTGACATGGGAAATGTACACTGACATCAAACCACAACTGTCTAAAATAATAGTCAAGTCCTTGACACCATATCACCTGATTTGCAAAGCAGATGTTTCATCAGGCAGATGCTTCTGGAGAGCCATCCTGCAGCACAATACTTGCATCTGCCTCAGTTCCCTCCTTCAGTGTCACCAGTAACTCCATTCAAGCTTCTACTCTAGTCCATTGGCATGGTTTATTACCAAAACATAGTTCAAATAATCCACAGTAAATTCAAATAATCAAACAGTCGGCCCATCTCACACACCACAATGCATATAGTCCTTAAAATCCATGACATGATACCCCACATGCCACACTCCGCAGCCTGCCATCCCACCTAGCCAGGCTCCTGTTCGGGCCCTTTCTGTCCCTTTGCCAGGTCAGCCATCCCAGCCCTTCCAGCTTGAGTAGAACCTTGCTCTTCCCAGCAGGAACCCCACAGCCTCTCTTCTGGGAGATCATCCTCACCATGGGAGCATCGGTCACTCCCCCATGCCCTCTCACTGTTCCCCTGGGTCCAGCTCCCATTGTGGAGATGTCAGCAGGTAAGCCTTCCATCTGGCACCTTCCACTGCTGTTCTCTGACCTTCAGCCCCCCCCCCCCCCCCCCCAGCTCTGGCTATCTGGCTTGGGGAAGTCAGCCAGTAAACCTTTCTCACTGCTCTCCTGCCTTAAGCCTTCCCCCAGGAACCACCCTATAGTCTCCTAGCTCTGGTAGCTCTGACCTGCAGATTTCCAATGGTCAGGCAGCTCTCATCTGCCATCTTCCTGACTGACTCCCAGAAACTGTTTCACCAGGTCTTTCTCACCTCTAGCACCTCAGTACCCTCTTTTTATCCTACTTAGGAGGCAGCTGATGAGGCACAGGTCTTGCAAAGGGCCAGTGTCACCCTGTGACAAATTGCAAGTTAGGTTCTTATTAAGTAGCAGGACACCAGGGTTCAAATTTTCGGAAAAATGAATACGGAATTTCAGACCTAATTCTGCATGTGTAATTATTGTGCTTGTGGGAGCAACCCTGGTAACTGTACATATAAACGACTCGTCAGATGGGTTCGTCTCACTTCCCACAATTGTGCATGTCATCTCAGTGAGTGGAAAGTATGCAGACATTCTTCTGAACATCTAGGGCAGAAATTCTTTTATTGCTGCTCACAGATGATAGTGCAGGTAAAATTGTGGATACCAATGTTTGGCAGGAACAGAATTGCCCTCCTCTATGAGAAAAGTGCTATAGTATTGTACATATCAGTGGACATACTGCTAGGCAGAAGACAAAGCTCTAGATTCTAAAAACATTTTGTTTCTGTTTCCTAGAGAATAGTACAAATCACTGGTGAGAAATTGCAATATGTACTCCTACAAGGCCAAAATTCTTTCAGATATGCACAGTGTAGCCCTGATGAGAATGCTACTTTAGGAGGTATCTTTACACTCTCTAGTCTCCTTTTCATGTGCTAACCTCTTGCAAATTCTGTAAGTCATGACGTTACAGCGAAAACTGAGCAAGAGACTATCCCTATTAGGTAAACTCTTGTCTTAAGATCCTGCCTGGAGGAATCTTCCAACGCATTGGTTCTGTTCCATCACAGCTGGGAGGAGATCTTGCTTAACCTATTGGTGGTAGTCGCTTCAGACAGGTTTCACTGTATTCCAAGGTGAGGCTGGGCCACTTAGGCTGATTCCAAGGTATCTACCCTGAAGTACATCCTGACTGCAACCTGGAGTGTGAGATTTAAAGCTATTTGTAAGATGTAGCGCAAGTACTTTTTCAGGCAATTCATACAGTGGAACCCATTGCCACAGGATTCCACCGAGTCCAACAATTTAGCAAGATTCAAAAGGGAATTGGACATTTATATGGATAACAAGACTATCAGGAGTTAAAATACTTAATGCTAATAAAAAGACTTTTGGAAGGGACACATATTTCATGTTCAGGGCTAAAAACAATCTATTGCTATCAGGGATTAGGAAGATACCTGCATGGAGGGGGACAGACTATCCCACATCTGACTTCAGTGGGGTTCCTTTCACCTTGGTCTGAAGCATCTGGTGCTGGCCACTCTCACAGAAAGGACTCTGGACTAGATGGACTACAGAGCTGATCCAGTATGGTCATTCTTATGTACCAAAGTATAGTCATCTTCCTTGCTACTTAAACTTGCATGAACTCTCTCCAAAGGGAAATCATTTGGAAACTGAGCATTCAGGGAGAAAGAACAGATAGCTCCAAGAGACATGTACATTCAGGGTGGTAGTGTGGGTGGAGAGTCTCTTGGAAGAAGCAATGTTTAATATCAGTCTGAACAAAAGTAGCAGCAGAAGGGAGGAGACAGAACATGCTCAGATGTTGGTCAAGAGTCAGAATCTAAGATTAAGACTTGAATAGACTCAGGAGCAGCAGGCAGGAGGCCAGTCAATGAATAACAATTAGCATGCCCCATACTGCTCTCCATATTGTTGCTTGCCTGCCTATTCAACCACCTCCACTCCCTGTATTTTCTTTAACATACCAGTGGTCAAAACAAATAATGACATTATGTTTTCAAGAGAAGCCCTTGAAAGCTATTCTGAGGCAAGGGTGCAGAAAAACGTAATCTCAATTTGATTCTGTGTTTAGTGGGGATTCAAATCCCAACTTAATTTAATCTTTGATTTATCCTGCAGGTACTGCCTGATTATATTCCAGTGCCACCAGTAATAGGATTGTAGGAAAGAAATCTTGCTATTAGCACTTGGAGAAATAAAAGCTTAATAGAAGCCATCATTGTCATTTCTCAGTGTAACACACCACAAATGAATGACTGCATCTCTGGGCACTTTCCCTGTTGTCTAATTTTAATAACCTCCGGTTAGAATTACATACCAAACTTTCAGATACAATTGATTCACAAAGCTGTTTGGGCCTGTGAACTTTAGCTAAAAAACACTGCATACCTGATTAATGTGTAGCATGAAATCCTAGCCCACTGAACTCAATGGCAAAATTTCCATGGACTTCAAAGGGGCCAGCAATTCACCTGGAATGTATGAAGTTGACTATGAGAAGATTGGTCCAGTGGTTAGGCACTAGATTTAGGATTTAACAGTTTAATGTTCAAGTCCCTGCGCTGCCACAGATTTCCTGTGTGACCTTGGAAAAATCATGTAGCCTCCCTGGGCCTCAGTTCCCCTTCAGTAAAATGCACATCTTGACCTCACAGGTTCTCTGACAGCGGTCTTCAAACTGTGGGTTGGAATCCCAAAGTGGGTCATGACCCCGTTTTAATGGGGTTGCCAGGTCTGGCATTAAACTTGCTGGGGCCCAATGCTGAAGCCCTCTGCTTCGAGCCAAAGCCTTCAGTCCTGGGTGGCAGGGCTCAGGTTACAGGCCCCGCACCCAGGGCTGAAGCCCTTTGGCTTTGGTGCCCCCCCTGCCCAGGGCAGCGGGGCTCAGGCAGGCTCAGGCTTTGGTCCCCCGTCCTGAGTTGTGTTGTAATTTTTGTTGTCAGAAGGGGGTCACGGTACAATGAAGTTTGAGAACCATTGGTCTATGAGGATAAAGGTGCTCAGAGACTCTGGTCATGGGAACATACAAGTACCTAAAATAGACAAAGTCCATCAAATCACAATGCAGGTGTCATCCTGCCTCTTCCTCCACAATCTGCACATTTCTATGACTGAGTCCTGTTTGTATCAATCAGTTTGCATTTCCCAGTTGCACCTTAAAATATTAAACACATTTTATTTAATTTTCCCCTGGCTTTCCCAACAAGATATCAGTTTGTTCCTATCCTTCAAAAAGCCACTGTTTAAAACTATTTTTAAAAAAAACATATTAAATCTTTAATATTCTCCTATGGATGATTATGTGCCTAAGCAGACAAGAGCAGCATGCAAATCTAGTGGCATGCCTGACAGACATAATGCATTTATATTAAATCTATTGTACACCAAGAATTTAAGAGAGCAGAGAAAATCATGCAATTGGATTAATACAGAAATTAGACCCTCATCTACCAAAACAGTTAAACACGTGCTGAACTTTAAGCATAAGTAGTCCCATTGACTTCAGCTGAGACTACTCACATGCTTAAACTTAAGCACAGGCTTAACCTCTTTGTTTGTTTGGGGATTTAGAGAAAAGATCTGAACAAATGAAATCTTTGGATTGTAACGTGCAATATAACACATGGAGGGAGACACAACACTCCCCATGCAATCATAAAATAAAGCAGCAATCTAACTCAAGCTACAAACCCTTCAATTTGTACAGGGAGAAGGAAAAAAAGAATTCTGCCACTAACTACAGGGGTAAATAGTTCATGGATTATTTATTTTACCTGCATTCCTGGTTAAATTGAGTTCAAAATAATTAGATAACCCTGTAAAAGCAATCACTGGTGCTGTTAATTCTACATAAAGATTTTCTAATGCAATACCCAATAAATAGGGTTGTCTTCTAACACAAGTTTTGAACGGATTAATATACCTTACTTAAGTTGCACTCTGCAGTTGAGTTTAAATGTTTGCTTTGGTTCTAACCAGAACTGAGTGGAGGAAGAAAACTTCCTGAATGACCTTAGATTGTCACCTGGAGTTGACTGTACTAGCTCCACCAGTTAACTCAATTGTGATGCTTTAGAGTATTTGTGGCCTTAATTGAGGGACCTAAACAAACAAATTTATCATTGCAGCCCATAAAAATGACAGAATTCATATGGTAGCATTCTTCATTCTCTCCAATTTGTTTCTCTGAAATCCCTGCAGCAATTTATTTGCTGAATATGTGAGTTTTCCCCTTATGAAAATTACAAATTGTTGTCAAGGTTAACGAGTTAATATTCTCATTCAATATTTATTTTATAAGGGGGGGTAGAAGAAGAAGCGCGACTGTTCTTGCACTTTCTTCCACTGCAAAGTCTGGTTTCTTAATCAATATGACAAGGACACTGTCCTTTGGATAATACCCTGAATCATCGGGACTAAAAAATGAGCTTTATTAATCAACAGCCCCTGATTAATTATTATAAAGTGATGCTCATACACTTCTGTACATTTTAATAATTCCTGCAGAAGGCTAACAATGTCCCCAGTGATTTGAAGGCTTTTGGGTTTGAATTTTTCTCAGCAATGTCACAATAAATAGTCCAAGGGTACTAGTGCTCTCTCACTAATCCAGTCTGTTTCAATCCAGCAAATGAGTAAAACCTTCTTTTTTCCTATTTCCCATATATAATTCATCATTTGCATACAAAGTAAGAAGCAAGAATCAGCAGTCTCATCAGTTTTCAAAATATCAAGGGACAACTGGGGTGATTTATAGCAGGCTGCATTATCTAGTTCATATAACCAGAATATTTTTGTAAAAATAGACCTATGTAATTTCTCGATAACAGTGGCTATGTACCAGATAAATGTGATGAAGGTCATTGGTCTGGAGAACTTATAGTAAGGATCAACTTGACTAGCTGTTTGCTCTTTCTGCCTCCTCACCCCACAAAAGCAAACCATCCCTGTCTTAAAATAGCAACTGTGAGTACCAAAGATACATCGTTATTTAAGGCTGTTTCAAAGCCCCTCAAAGAATATACTTGTCTGCTACAAGTGAGATGAAAAATGTGCCACCTGTTTCTTCTGCTTTCAATGCACTTTTGAAGATTGTTATTGATGTAACCTTACTGAAAGGAACAGATGCAGCCAGCAGGCAGTCTCTCTTGGTTAAAAAATTATTCAACCCCAATAGGTATATAACAAGGTGACCACAACTGGTTTAACAACCTTGTATTCATATCTTAGTGTGCATGAAGACTAGGAGTTCTGCACCCCAGTGATGTACCCCCATGGTACAAATAAATGCTAAGACAGACAGATCTTAGTTTATAAGAAAAATATTGGGGCTGAATTAACCAATTGACGATACTAAAGTAGTATGAGGGGGCATTGGTAGCCAAGAACTGTTGGTTTCTAACACTTCTGTTGCTGACTCTGTCCGTGGTCTTGGGCGAGTCATGTAATTTTTTGGCCTCAGTTTCCTCTTCTTTAAAATACTGAACTCATAGGTGGCTTGAGAGGATTAATTAGTTCATGTTTCTGAATCACTGCAAGTATGGTAGATATTAGACTTCCAGCAGCACTAGTGTCTAGAGTTTGTGCTTAAAAAGAATGCGATGGAAACATACAATGCCCTTTTCACAACCTTCTGTACAAAACCTTTTTAATTACTAGTCAATGTGCTCATCTATTCTGAGACCAGGCTGAGGATTTCTTCATGGTGAGTTGTCACAGTATGCTCAGGTAACCTATAGGTTACTTGGGTTAAGCACGTCGGTTTCTATTTGAATTCAAGAGTATCAATAATGACTTCTCCACTGGTTTTATTAATGCCAGTCAGTGAATAATAAATATTTCATTGCTTTAGAATACTGTGTGACAGGCAGGGCTCCTGCATTTTGCCCTCTAGAAATATGGGTTCTGATCACAGATAACTAAAATGAGATTAGGATGTTAGCTTTCTCTAGAGATAACAGCAGTCTAGGTCATAAAACTACCATATGGCAGATTTGGCAGTCTTTACAGAGGTCCATGGTTTAATTATCACAAAGACAGATTCAGTTCCCCATTTGCAAATGCCTGGGTCCTCCTGCGGCAGGGACTGGCTATGCAATTAAGGGGAAAGCTGTATTGTACTTGGCTGAAACAAGAAGTGACCTTACTGTGGCCAGCGCTGTCACTTCCTAACATTTCACTCATGATTAAGTTTATCTTTTCAAACAAACAACATAAAATGTCAGGTCTCTGGTATGTTTAACGTGTTGGAAGAAGGGAGGAAGGGGAAGTACAACCCACATCTCTGTATTTTGCACCAAGCCAAACTGGAAAGCACTTGTATTTAAAATAGAGGAAATAGATGGAGGAAATTATCTGGTTAGCGCCTAACTGTGATATATGCGTTAAGAAATCACTTAGGTGCAGCTTGCGATGTAACTGGCTGATTGTCCTGGATCAAACACCCTGGTGTTCCAGCAATCACTTCTCACACGCCTCCCAAAGTCCCTTCTCCCCCAGCTCAATCTGACACCATCAAGCCAGCACTACCATCTACCCCATATCAATATCGCTAGCATTGGTTCACCCTTTAGGGCTTGTGTTGGTTTTCATCTATCTAAAGCTGTCTTGCATCATCTGGTACCTCCTCCCACTCCTGATTAAATGGGGACAACATCTAATCCTCTCTCTAAATGCACTTCCTACAGCCATTCTTCAGTCAGTTTTGGGTACTCAATGGGCATAGCCCTATTTCCTAAACCTTCTCTCACCCAGACGTTCAAAAGAAAACATAAAAACCAAAGCCTTGTGTAGTCTCTAAGCTGGAGTTTTTCCAGCTGCAAAAATTATATTCCCTAGAGATTCTGCATAAATCTTCAAACCCTCCCATTAGCTACAGATCAGGCCTGAAAGCAGTTCCAGTTTGCATGTGTTTGTTTATGTCAATAGGGTCCATTATGTCAATAGAAAACAATGTCTTACACTAATGGAATATACCTCCTAGGACAAGTCAGCTTCCCTTAGCTGCTTACACCTGAGCCTACTTCTCCTTGCTAATGCAGGGACTTGGATTTTCAACACTTCTTTTCCAATCTCTAGATCTAGCTTCATATAAAATCCTAAACTGCTGCACACCCATCTTCTATGTGTTTTAATCTGTAGCTCCCACATTCTCTTCTGTGGCATTAGCACTTGTCTGCGTGATGTGGCCACAATTTTAACTGGTGTTATGTCTCAGACAAGAGAGTTAGGAGGCACCTTTGGATCCCTCACTTCCCTGCATGTGCTACCCTTAGGGCAGATCACAACACAGGGGAAGAGCTGTCACCTGGGAGGCATTATTTCCCCTCCCAAGTATGTGGACGTGGAGTGGATGGAGTGTTGACTCCACCCTATGGTGCTGTGGGCAGCCCAGTTGTGCCAATGCAGAGGGAGAAGTAATCTGCACCAGGTAGAAGGTTGATACAGATTTCTTCCTCTCAGGGTAAGGGTGGATGCAGGGCCCAAATAGTGACTGAACTCTGACTAAATTTCTATTTCCATATGAAGTCCATTATTTTACCAAAATGTGGTAGTAAAAGATTTGACAACAATGTTCATTAGACATAAAACACTTAACAAATCATGCCCTCTTACAGGCTCTTTCTGACATGTTACAAAAGGGGAAAACACTACTGGTCATTAAGTAAGTGTGTAAGGCACTCATTCTAGTGAGTACTGTAAGGTTGAATTTAACTCTCAGTAGTAATTAACAAGAGATTTGTCATTCTTTCTTTTTTGCATGTGATATTGAGAATAGTAAATTGTAGCAGTGAGATAATTGCTTTCAAACAATTACATGATACATTAAGGGTAGGATTTCAGCCATCCTTAAGTGTTTTAGGAAGACAAGTGCCCCGAAAGTGAATAGGACTTGTGTTCCTTCGTCACTTACATGCTTTAAATCAATGGGACTTGTGTTTCTAAGTCCCTAAGGTGCTTTTGAAAATCCCACCCATATTTTATAAAGTATATATAGATTTATGAAATATAGAAAGTGCTAAATGTTAAAAATCTAACTTAAACTCATGGAAAAAGTAACCCTTGGAAATTCAGAGTTATTAACAACCTCCTTGGTTCCTTATGGATGTTCATCATATATCCTGAAAATAATTATCTGTGTTGCCAAACGCACAGCAGTGCTGTTGAAATTTTTTTTTACAAGCAGTGGTGTTGTCTTTTTAAAATTCTGGTAGCACCTAAGAACCCTGGTTGGGGATCAGGACCATTTTGTGCCAGGCACTATACAAACACCAAACAAAAAGATGGCCCCTGGCCCAAAGAGCTTACAGTGTGAATAAGCTAAACAGTAGAGCTCTAATTTCTCCTTTGGGGTGTTTTGGAAAAAAGAAATGCAATAGGACCAAAGTCTGAACAACATTCCTAGGTAGTATTTTTCTTACCATTGTTACCAATGTGACACCAATTCCCTGTTTACTTGCATAGTTAGCAGCAGCAGCAGCCGCCCGACAAATTCATGGTAACATTAATGTAAGCAGAGATAATGTTGCAGACTTTAAAATCCAGCCTATGGAAAATGAGAGCATGATGTCAATGTAAAAATCAAACAACCTCAGTGGAAATCTGTGGAGGCAAAAAAAAAAAAGAAGAAAAAGAAGCTATCAGAGAATGGTGACATAGGTTATTACAGAATTAGCATGAAGAACTGCATAGTGTTTTACAACAACATGCAAGGCAACTCTGGAAAAATATACAATAGGAAAAATACTGTTCTGGTCAAGAATGGGACAGATAATCAACAAGATCTATTCCTTTGCTTATTTCCAAGGTTTTATGGTAAACACAATGACATCTTTGGAATCAAACTTTCTTCATTCTGCCTCTTACATCATCACCAGTAATAAATATTTTGTAATTAGCATTTAGGGGACAATGTTGTTAATGACAGGTAAGTACCCAGATATTACAGTGATGCCTGATAAGTACCCTAGATAGAATAAAATCCATAGATGACACTGGCTCTGGGATACCAAAAGTAGTTTAAAAAATTGCTTTCACCATGAAAGTCAGCAGATAGACTCAAATCACTTGTTGGAGGATTCTCTGCTCCTTGAAGTCTTTAAACCATGATTTGAGGGCTTCAATAACTCAGACGTAGGTGAGAGGTTTATCGCAGGAGTGGGTGGGTGAGATTCTGTGGCCTGCATTGTGCAGGAGGTCAGACTAGATGATCATAACGGTCTCTTCTGACCTTAATATCTATGAATCTATGAAAAAAAATCCACATATGGAACAGGTGTGTTCTGTAAAAAAGGGTTCCGTTTCACAGAGTGACTTCCTGATCATAACACATGTAGTAAGCAGGCGTAAAAATGGATATATAGGGAAGCAAAGAAAATTGGGTAATACAAAAAAAAGTAAAAAATGTTAGACTGGGTGAGAGTTCCTTGCCGTCATAAACCAAAACAACACAAGACCAGGAATCAGCTGGTTATTTCAATGATAAGGCGCCACATGTTCTTTGTTGTGTAAATTATGACCAGATGCATTAGACATGAGACTGATGACAACTCACCCCAGATGTACATAACTGAACAATAATGATGGGCCTTACGTGTCATGCTATATTTTTAACAAACTATACATACAAATTAAGAAAAAAATTATAACCAAATGTGACTCCATCATTTTCTGGCACATTGATTCTGAAATAAGTTCAACTTGCTAGCCTTTTTTGCAAGAACACTTCATGAAGAAAAGCCCATGGTTTTCTTTTAAAAAGAATAAAAAATAAAAATAAAAGCTAAAAATAAATAAAGCTAGCTAAGTTTACAGGTCAGATTCTGCACACTACACATCCATATGGATATCATTGTAGGGACATTGATAGGGTACTTGAGGGATTTGGTCATTCAGATCTAACTTGCCAATTCTGTGAAGTCAAGTAGCATAAAGTATCTTTCCATCAAGACAAACTTTTATGAAAAACAGGATGTAAAAGGCAGAGATTCACTTATAAGAATTGCCTCTTTGCCATATCTGATTACAGAGACAAGGCAATGAATGAGCCATTTTAAATAACTTAAATTTCATGAACTCATGAGTGTTAGGAAGTTTACTGATGACAGATACTAAATGAAAGGATCTATCTCCCACTTAAGGTTACTGGTTTCCTGCAGGATACATAGTTGTACCATTAACAGGTGGAAATCCATGACTGATATGTTTTCCTTAAAGACAGTAATGCAATTACTTGATGAAAACTGTCCTTTCCTTGTGATTTTTTTTTTTTTAAGAAAAGCTTTGTGCAAGATGCTGAACTTAGATAACTAGACCAACGGTGGTCTCTAAAAATATGTTAAGCCTTTATCCGTCAGTGTACTTAAACAAATGGTTAACTTTAAGCTCTGGAGCAGTTCCACCAAGTTCAATGGAATAACTTGCATGTTTACAGTTAAGCATATGCTTAAGTACTTTGATGGATTGGGGCCATAGTTTGCTATGACTCCTAAAGCTTGAAAAGATCACAGCCTAGTGATTCTGTTGCCCTTTGTGTATTCTCTATTGGAAGATTAGAGAATCCCCCCTCCCCCCATTAGAGTTGCTAATTTGTTGCGGCTTGTATCTCTCACCTTTAACAATCAGATTGTTTCAGATGCCAAGGTACTCTGTACAGTACTACTTAGATTGGTCAAAAGAATGCAAGGTAGCAAGAAGAGCTATTAATTCAGGGAGAAGAACAAAAAATCAGATGTAACTGAGAAAGGTTTCGATTCTTATGTGTCAGAATATCCTAATTCAAACCCAAATGGGAACCCACCCTTCTAGGGGATTCACACAGCTCCAGGTAAACAACTAATGAGCAGCCTGCCAGTTTCATTTTTATCAAGAGCCCTCAGAGATTCAACCGTGCCATTTCATAAAATATGCAGATGATAGTGGAGGGAGAATAGCAAAGGCTTTGAAAATGATTCACACAACCTAAAAATGATGTTGAAAAGGGAGGAATTAAATATTCACAAAGTGAGAGAAATTAAGGCATATTAACTGTTAGAATGTGGAAATGAAGTGACTAACATGCACAGAGATGATGAGAACTAGATGATTACAGATCTGTCAAAAGTTTCTAATTCTGACACAGTGTGATGCCGAGGTGCTAGCTGGCTGGTAAGGGCAAAAAAATAGGTTTGGGACAAGTAAGACAAACCTGACAGATCAGAGTCAAAGGCAGCAACACACTGCAGTGATTAACATTAGACTCAGTCCTGTATCAAGGGTGAACTTTAAGCTTGCAAAATGAATACTAATTATAGTTACAAAACAGAGCACAAGGGGGTTGATTCATCAGCTGTGCATTGATTTAGATGCAAAAAATTGTCACCTGGGGCCAAATTTGTCTCACCATTGGGTTCTGTGGGCTTACGCTGGGGATGAATTTGATCCCTGAGATGTATAAGTGAGATGGAAGTGTAATTTGCACACTTCTGTAATTCATTGTTTGTGTGTTCTAATTCCACTTGGTTGGAGGGCTGGGGGAAAGGAAAGAGCAGGCATCATTTACACAGAGGCAGATATATTGAAGCAAGGGTCATTAAAGAGGTTAGAAGGGCATCTAACCTGAGTATCTAATTGAAGTAGGCTCTCCCCCCCAGTCCTAGTTTAACCTGGATACAGTTCTACCTTCCTCACAGCATAAAGAGTCTGCCTCAGCTCAGACACCCGTATTTACTATCAGCTACATTGGAACAGTGATCTCCCAAAAAAACATTCCAAAATCATGAGATAAAAAAAATTATCTTTAAATCACTTGGTGCACACCTGCTAGCCCTACAATAGGTAGATCTATGACTTGACTGAAACTGTTCACGGTGGTCATCAGCAACACAATCACTTTGTTTGGCTGCATAAACAACTTATTGTGCCCATCTGTGGCCCACTGAGTACTGTTGTTGCTTCATGGTTCCATGAGAATTACAAGTACACAAAGAGGATTGGTCTTTACTGTGATCACATTATATGAATTGGCACCACACCCCCCCCTGGATATATCCATCTCGGAGCTGGCTTGTTCACCGATGAATACCATTCATCCATTGCACCCTCAAAGTAGTTTACCTGTAAGAGTGCCCTTTAATTATAGTGAGCATGGCAGAAATTAAATCAGTACCAAGTACTCTAGATGCAAACCTGCTGGCCAGATTTCTTTGATGGGCCAGATTTTTTTTTAAATATGAGGTATATGCAAACACACAATTCATAAGCATGTGCTATTACCATGACAGCACATGCAACTCAGATAAAGTCACATGCAGATTTGCCTAGTTAGCCATTTGTGCACACAATGATGCAATTTGTGAGTGCAGTCTTCTTTAGTATAAGCAGTTTGAAATGCAATAGAGTCAGGTAACTCTCGTAGGCTCCTTTCAAAATGACAGCCTTGGGGGTGTGTCTACAGTGCAATGAGACCTGTGATTAGAGCACCTGTAGACATACCCAGGCCAGCTTTAATCTAGCAACAAAGCTATGGCAGCAGAGGCAACCCCTGGGCAGGGCACATGGGGTCACGTGCCCCTCCCCACCCCATTTGCTGCTTGGTCTTGTACTGAGCATGTTCACATGGACTGAGTATTCTCAGTAACATCTGCTGAAGCCACTGCCTTCATTCGGCCCCCTAACCCCACTGTCAGTAGGTACGGGTCATCTCTGTGTGGCAGCATAGACAATAGCTGTCCAAGTAAAAACCTAGATGCCTAGGCGGCTTGCACAGCTCGCCCTGAAACCTGTGCTCCTGCAGCTTCACTGCTATTAATTCTCGATTAAAGCTAGGTCAGGCATGTCTATACATCCTCGCCCCACCCAGATTGCACTACAGACATACCTTTAAATTGCAAGGTCTTCCAGGCAGGGACCGTCCATTTAGTGTCATGTACAGCCCTGGGAACATTGTCAATGCTTAACACATCAATATGATTTAGATTGCATGAGTATCCACAGTGCACTGGTTGACTTCCAAACACACCCAAGAAACAGTACTTAAACTGAAGAGCTTGCAGACTAAAATATAAATAAATAAAAATAATTGCGGCAATTGTACATGCCAGTTAGGCATGGAAATGTGGACGCATTTTGCATATTTAATGTATTGGAAAACCTGTCCTATGTTCATACTCCAGGGGTGAAAAGCCTGAGTTTGGTGAGGTGGATGTTCTGAATATATTAGGTATGTAAAGCAGTATTGTGGCTCCTCCAAACTAGAATTAGTGGTAATTATGATATAATATGTAATGATGGGATTTAAATGGCTAACACATTTTTTCTGCTGAGATCATTTAGACATGATTCATATAAATGATTAAATTAATAGATCTTCCTCTTTAAGACTGCTAGGCAGCTTAAACTAGATTTCTCAGCAGAGACTGATCCCAGAAAAATAGTATGAATAGAGACTTAATAAAAATCAAAAGAGGAATTTCTGGGTCAGTGTGTAAATGCGTACTATAGTTTGAGGAAATGTCTACAGTCATCTTTTCCCACATTCAAATGTTAACTAGAAATAACCCATCAAGGACTTTAGAAGGTGAAAGAAAGAAACCCAACTTTCCCCAAAAGAATAGAATGGTAAAATGTACTGGGAGACAGGGACTTAAAGGATCACTGTCTACTTAGTTTAGGCTTAAAACATTAAAACTTTTCATAAAACTAAATGATTTACAAAACCTAAAATGAATGGAATGTTTTTCCTTCTTTTAAATCAAATTTCAATAAGATAAATTCCACCTCCCACCCCCCATATATTCAGGTCATTCCTCCACAGTGTTGCAAGCCCACACATTGTGATAATTAGTAAGAACAAGGACATGAAACTGACTACTTGTAGGATTTACAACAGAGCCAAAGGGAGTTAGCCACCCAAATCCTAGCAAAACTCAATGGGAGTTGAGTGCTTAAATCCCTTAGGCACCTTTGAAAATCTTAACCTAAAAGTACAAAATGCCCTGGCTGAGATTCTCTGCTGTGCCCCTGTAGAAAGTCTACACTGCAGCTGCGGGTGAGCCTCTGAGCCTGGTAGACAGATTTGTGCTAGTGGGACTTGAGTTAGTGCACTAAAAATAACAACGTGGCCATTGCAGCTCTGGCAGAGACTCAAGCTTGCCACCCAAGCTCAGACCCATGGGGTCTGGTGTGCTTGAGAGCCCAACCTACCTCCTGAGCTTGAACGTCCACACTGCTATTTTGAGCATGCTTCAGCCAGCTAGGGCAAGACTGTCAACCCGAGCAGGGAGGTTTGCTCCCACCTGCAGTGCACACATACCCTATGAGGCTTTCATCCACTTTGCACCCTCCTGATTCTGGCCTGCTCTACAGCCCCCCAGAGTAAATGAAACATCGGTGGGGGCCCTGGCAAACTAACAGCAGCCTCCCTAGGCTGTCTTGTGTGCCATTAGCATTGCTGGGAACTTCCCCAACAGTGTGTGCTGTGGCCTTACCCCAATATATTCCTCCCACCCATGGAATGCCCTCATGCCAGGGTTCCTTTGAAGGCAGCTTTGTGGCCATCTTTCTCAGTTCCTGCACTGAGGGAATCCTCCACTTACGATCCATGTCTTTTAGAGCTCTTTTAGGCCACTCCAGCCCTTTTACCTAGCATAAAGATCTCCTAGGTGAAGATCTCACCTAGAGAGATTAAGCTATTTTTACTCAAGGTTTTACACAGAGTGTTACTGCAGAGGAAAGGCTAGAACCTGGTATTTCTGACTCTCAATCCCCTGCTCTAACCACTAGTTCTCTCTTATAGCTATTAATTATCCCATTCTGCATTTAGGCTACAACAGTGAAGATGAGACTTTCCAATTCCAAAACTAGCCCTAGGCATTCCTGAGTCTGCTTACTTCATATTAGCACAATTAATAATCAGGGATAGAACTTTAGCAGCTTACTGTATATCAGCCATTCTGTTGGGAAAGGCCTGTCATCTTCTAGTTCTCTTTTACTCAGACTGAGAAATTGATAGGTCACCAGTGTCTTGGAGTACCACTCAGAAGATATCATATTTATTTTAGCTACAGCTTTGAATCAGTGCTATCCACACTGTAAAGAATTTCATTCCATAAAGCATATTTTGTCTTCATTTTTCATATTCCTCAGAATAGAACATATGGTGATCTGTTTAACTCTATCCCACAGGGTTACCCCAGTGCTATATACCAAGTGGTCTTCTATTTTTACTGTTGAATTCATGTTCTTTCCTTATCCTAAATATTTCACTTTTCTGCTTAGAATGTTAAAAATACCTGAAGCTGCAAGTCTGGCCTATTTACTACAGGATTCATGACTCATGCATGCTACTGAAATCTTGAAATATCATAGAGGTATTATTCACAGGGTGTCCAGCAAAAAGAATGGTGAAACCTGCTCTTCAAGGATTCAGGAGTCAAACGCATTAGTATAACTGGTTGTGGAGCTTTATTTTTCAGGGGGAAAAGCACAGGAAAGTTTCCTTTGCTTTGGATTAGTAGGACAACCTTTACTTTGCACAGAGTTTAAGACTGACTCTTTTGGGAGAGGAGGGGACACAAAAGTTACCAGTATCAGAATGTCCAGTTAGCCTTCTAATTTTGGTGCTATATTTCAGAAATGCTGATTGTTTCTCCAGATTCTGTTCCTGCTCCCCTCCTCCTCCGGTCTTTGGTGACATATAAAAAGCTGACACCATGTCTTAAATATCTCAGAGATTTTGTCTCCAGTCTTTCTGATGGAATTTCAGTATGGAAGGTAGCAATGGGATATCCAGACTTCCACTTTATGATGTAGCTATTATTGATGGATCAACCCAGTGAATCAGAATTGGAGGATGGTCAAAGGTGACTTACCAATGCAGGAACAACATAGATTTTTTCTAAAAACTGATCTCTCTTAACTCTGGGTTTCCAAATGAATCCATTTAGATTCATTTTATCCTGGGGCTCAGTATGATAAATTAAAATCTGTTCTGCATCATATTATCCTTTATTTATCTTGGTAGCAAAAATAGCCTTTTGAGGTTTTCGGAAAGCATTGATTGGCATATTCGCGTGTCATTGTGCAGCACAGCATAAGTGAAAAACTTCTCAAAAAAGCTTTAGTCAAGCCTTAAACAATGGGCTAAAAGAAAGCAATGTAGTTTTGTTTTTGTTTTTTGTTTGTTTGTTTTATTTTGTTTTTAAAAAGTGTTACTTTAACAATTAGATTGAGATTCAGGGCTTGTACCTAAAACTGTGAGAACATTTTCTAGCTGGTATTACCTACTAGAAGCACAGATTTGTCCTCATATCCATGAGTTATTACTAGGTAGAATACTAAGTAATACATTTCAAAAAGAAAAGGAGTACTTGTGGCACCTTAGAGACTAACCAATTTATTACAGCTCAGAGCTGTAGCTCACGTAAGCTTATGCTCAAATATATTGGTTAGTCTCTAAGGTGTCACAAGTACTCCTTTTCTTTTTGCGACTACAGACTAACACAGCTGCTACTCTAATACATTTCAGTGAGTTATCACTAGGTACAATAGACAAGTTGTGGGAGGAGGAAGGATGGTCCAGTTGTTGGGGCACTCAGGTAGATCTTGGAAGACCTGGGTTCAATTCTCTGCTCACCCACAGAGCCCCTGTGTGACTGTAGCCAAGTCACCATCACTTTTTATGCTTTAGTTCCCTGCCCCTTGCAGGGGGAAAAAATTATAATAGTTCTTTCCTACCTGCAAGAGTTGTGGTGAAGATAAATACATTAAATATTGTGACATGCTCAGATGTTATGGTGATGGGGCCCATATAAGCACCTTTGAGGGAGGGGATGTGTGTCTTTGTACTCTTTGACTATTGGGTTAAAGAGTAATAGGGGAAAATAGGCCTAGAATTTCAACCTTATGACCTGGTACTTCAAACTTCCCCACATGGATCCCTGCCACTATATGGAACCCACTGAAGTCAGTTGAACTCCCCACTGGAATCTTCTCACATGGAACAGCCAGGGCCAGCCTTAGGGGTGGGCAATCAGGGCAGTGGTCCTGGGAGCCACATCAATATCTAGGGGGGATGCATCTAGTCAGGAGGAGATTTTTTGGCTCAGCTGTTTTGTTTTTTGCCCCACCCAGGGAGGCAGAACACCTAGGGCCAGCCCTGGAAACACCTTGCCGGATAGGGGTCTTAGGTGAACATCAGCCACCTGAATCCATATTGGGTATATTGGATATTGGCAAAAAAAAAAAAAACCCAACCTGTGTCATCAAGGCTCAGAACCCAGATCTACAGGCTTTGGCTCAAGGGAGCCATGCTATGGCACTAAAAATAGCTGTGGAGATGTTCTGGCTCAGGCTGGTGCGTGCGCTCTCAGACCCATCCCCCTTCACTGGATTTCAGAGCCCAAGCTCCAGCTTGAGCAGGAATGTCTGTACCACTAATTTTAGTGCCACAGCACGAGTCCCATGAGCCTGAGTCTGTAAACCCAGGCTCTGAGACTTGCTGCCGTGGGATGTGGTTTTTTGTTTTGCATTGTAGACATACCCATTTCATCACCTTAAAAGTAGCTTGATTTTCAAAGGTGGTGGCAACCTGCAGCTTCCATTGACTTTATTGGAGTTCAGCATTTCAACTGATTTTTCTCAGTGTGCCTGTACGCAGATTTAGGTTCCTGACTTTTAAGATTAAAATTGTGACCATAATATAAAAACGATTTCAGTATTTCCAGGTGAAACCTCTGTTTTAAAAGTAAAATGTTTGGGGTGCTTAATTAATGCAAAAAGATGGCCTGGATTTGTGCAGTTATCTAAATTTTTCCTAGACTCAGGGATGTGTGTCCTCAGTTGCATCCTCACTGCTTGTTGTGCTGCTTTGTTCAGAGGCATAGACCTGACGGCACTAGCTGGACAGAAAACCATGGAATTTCTATACCATATGCCAGAATGGCTAGAAGCTCCAGAGCTGCGGGGTCATACATACTTTCATTTCAGGAGTGCCAGGTGTTGATGAGGATGTAGAATTTGGGCAGGAATCAGACATAACACAAAAACAAAATCACTTGTGCCCTCATGAATCAGAAAATCTTGCAGAGTTTGCTTCCCACTCAGCCTCCTGCGTGTCCCATTCTTCCTTCTCCCACACCTTAGCTTTTGTACGTACCTAGGTTTCAGAGTGGTAGCTGTGTTAGTCTGGATCAGCAAAAACAACAAGGAGTCCTTGTGGAACCTTAGAGACTAACAAATTTATTTGGGCATAAGCTGTTCTATTCTGTTCTGTGTAGGTTCTCAATACTGTGCTCATCACCATAGAATCTAATCAATCAGGGCCTAAAAGATGTACATTTGGGAAGCCAAAATTAGTCTTTACCCTAAACATAAATAAATAAATAACTACAGCATCTAGTTAAGCTGGCTGAAAAATGGTCAACTTTTTTGCAGGGCTGGGGAAGGGGGGAAATTGTTTGTTTTGGGGGGTTTCTGTGGGGAAAATAAAAGCTGAAATTTTACCATTTTCCACAATTTCAGCTAGATAAGAAAACTCACACTCCATAGTAATTTTTAAAATTCCAAAACAACAGGACAGAAAATAGGTTTATCTCAAAATTCCCAGGTAGCTCCACAAAACAGATACTTGTACCTCTGCTCGTAAAAGGGGCAGGTGCGGTGTGTGAACTTCAAGGAAAACTTGGCAAGATCATTATGTCAAGTGGTCTGATAGATAAAGGCCCAAACCTGGAATTAGCAGACCCACCTTCTATTATTGGCTTTGCCACAAAGTTGCTGACCTTGGGCAAGTCATTTAACCTCTTTGAGCCCTTTTATCCCCAATCTGTAGGATGAGGATATTGAGATTTACATTCCCTTTTAAAGTGCTTTTAGATCTATGGATGAACAGCACTAAGCAATCCCAAACTCCCAATTAAATTACATGGAGAGAAGGACCCAGGTCAATCCAGTAGCAAGGTTCATTTAGACGCCTCTTATATATCTCTGGTCTTCCATGGAAACCCCTTTATTGTGCTAGTATCCACAGAACACTCTAATCTATAGAAGTAGGCTCTCTGGGACAAAATTGAGGCACATACATGGGATAAAATGTGAGAATCTTACACTGTTTCTAGACCTGTTCTCTGCATAAGTAAAGGAGTTTAGACTAAATAGCATGCAATCCAGTACTTTAGCCAGCCCAAAATTCTTTCTCTCAGTTATACACACATATGCCTTACAATTGGCAGGGATCTAGTGAAAACTCTGTGCCATGCCACTGATTCAATACCTTACATGAAAGAAGTGACTAAATTAAACTGGGAAGCTGAGCTCTTGCAAGGTAAAGCCAAATGTGGGCACAAAACAGAGTATTTGTACCTTTTACTACTTGATTTATGCCCACATTTGGGTTGTTAGATGTAAAAGTACTGAGATTTGTGCCTTTACTCAAGTGCAGGAAGAAACATGCAAGTGCAAATTCTGTGGGTGCAAAGTTTATCCACAAAAAAAGAGTCCCGTGTTTTGAAAACTTGGCCTGGTATATACAGTCTTTCTTGATGAATTTGAATCTCAAAATTGCTTGTTTGTTTGTTTTTTGTGTGTTCTAGCAGGTAAATATAAGAAAATCTAGCAATTTCCTTTCATGTCAGTGGCTATCTGAGTCACGCAAAGGTTGTGTCATTTGGGGGGTGGGTGGGTTAAGGAAAAATACATGAAAATTTGCGCTGCATGTGGGTATGAAGTAGAGTATATTGCACAAAAGCTGGTTTTGTTTTGAAAATTTCCAGGACCAATGCAGTCCGGAAACTGTGATCCTTGAACAGCTCAGAGATCAGAAGTAATAAGAAGCCTCTGAATTATCTTTTGTCTGTTCACAAAGCTTGAATTATCTTTTGTCTGTTCACAAAGCTTTAACTTAATCTGACTGACTGCCTATGGTATAGCTGGTACTTGACCAGATGCAACACCAAATATCAGATGCATATCTGGATTATGCTGTATACAGGGAGCAGTCATGAAGCATGTATAGAACAAAGGAAGGGGAACAGAAGCCCAAGAGCTGCAGTTTGCCAAGTGTTTTTGATGGTTTCCCATTATGACAAAAAACAGTTCTTTAAAAGTTCCCCTTTTAGGAACAGAAATGGTTTTTGCAGCCAGGTCAGTGCACTCCCTGCCCTCTACAGTCTTGCACTGGATCCATCAGGTAGATGTGAAATGGTGACAATTATTTTTTGCTCCATTTCCCCAGACAACTCAAGAGTGTTACTGGAAGTTGAGTCTTCTCTTATATGAATCTATTGAAGTGAGTGGAATCACACCAGTTTAAAAGTGGTGTGAGAGGAGACTAAGGTCCTCTCTGTCACTGCACCATGTTCTTCAGTATTTTTACATTTGATACCGCATGTAATATGGCATTTTGGGATGCTTCCATAAATATTACCTCTTAACTTTACATCAATCACCTTTATTTGCAGGGAGAGGGGGGAATTTCAGCTAGGAATGGGCAGGCTGGTTTTGGTATCATCCAAAGGGCCCTCAATTGAAGTTGTCTTCTTATTTTTGATTGACAGATGGTGATAATACATTTGTTATCTACAATATTTATTATTTAATGTGTGTGTATTTATTATATGAATAATTTTTTGATTAGCTCAAGTATGTGAGCACCACTCAGGATGGGCGTGCAATGTCCAGCCAGCATATTACCTACCTACAGAGGTAATAGACAGAAAAACATATGGGCCAAAGAAATAGATATAAGGGTCAGAAAACTTTCATGTCTGCAGAAAGACCTTATTTTTTAAAGGTCTACATATAAAGAAGCATTTATCATTTGAACCAGTTTGTTCAACATCAATGGGTGTTTCACACCTAATCTTCTAACCACAAAGTCTCTGTGACAGAATGTCAGGCTTTATGATCCTATGTGGAGGTGCAGAGTTATTCTGCAGACTTCTCCATGTAGCCAGATCAGATGCATCTCATTAGTTCCTACTCAGCAAGATAACACCCTGAATATCTGTCTAAGGTAAGAGTAAGAGCTAGAGGGAGGGACAAGTCCAGCAGTGGAATTCATGCTTCAGGGTTACAGTAGGGTCAGGCAGAGTTTTCCCCTGCTTCCTCAGTGTATTTTGGGAGGGTTTTTTTTTATCTCCTTCCTCTGAAGCGTTAGGGGTGGCCATGGTTTGAGATAGGACATTGGACAGGGAGGGCCAGGGCCTGGAGGCAGCATTGACCATTGTGTCTCTCAGGTGCTGGCTGGCTGGCTGGTACTGACTCAGGGTCTAACTAATCACCATGTGTGGAGTGAGGAAGGAATTGTCCCCAGGTCAGACTGGCAAGTGACCGTGGGAGTTTTTCGCCTTTCTCAGCAGCATGTGGGTGCGGATCACTTGTAGAATTAACTGGGTATATCTCATTTAAACATTTCCCTGCCATTGTGGGAGCCTTGAGCACTGGTGCACCTCGGTCCCTTCTAGTCTCTGCCTGTGGCAGAGGAAAATGTCTAGCCTCCTGGGGGCTGTAATACGTTGGTCTAACTTTGGTAGTTGGGTTCAGTGTGTGGGTATTGGATGGTGTTGGTGGCTTGTGATTTACGAGAGGTCAGACTAGATGATCTTGTGATCCCTTCTGGCCTTCACCTATCACTTTATGAGTTGCTGTGGATTTTCACCAGTGGGTTTACACTGAGATCAGAATGTAGTTTTTTCTTTGTCAGAGTGGATAACAACAGACACAAGGTGAAAAAAAATTTAAAGTATTTTTAATTGTTTTCCTGACTGCCATCTTTTACTATATTTTCTACCAAAACACTCCTTGTCATTAAACATTTTTTTAACTAAAAAAATATTCTTCACTAAAATTCTGTTATTGTGTAAAAACTTGTCAAACAGTTCTAGAATTTTCTAAACGCATAATTTCTTGGGGTTCTCCAGTCAAGAATTTGGTCTGCTGTATTCGACAGGAATGTTGACATATCAATACATTTCAGTCTTAAGTTTGCTGCTTTTGTGAGTAATAGGGATAACTGGAATTTAAACAAACTGCAATGCAGCAGGGAACTGTATTGATAATAGGATACAAGAAGGCCTTTCATTACTAGGCCAGTGGATCAAATCTCACCTCACGAAGTCTGGTGAAATAATTTGAGGATCTCAGTCCAGGTCTCAGTTGATTGGTATCCTTCTTACATGAAAAACCCACTCATAGAATCATAGAAGATTAGGGTTGGAAGAGACCTCAGAAGGTCATCTAGTCCAACCCCCTGCTCAAAGCAGAACCAACCCAACTAAATCATCCCAGCCAGGGCTTTGTCAAGCCTGACCTTAAAAACCTCTAAGGATGGAGATTCCATCACCTCCCTAGGTAACCCATTCCAGTATTTCACCACCCTCCTAGTGAAATAGTTTTTCCTAATATCCAACCTAGACCTCACCCACTGCAACTTGAGACCATTGCACCTTGTTCTGTCATCTGCCATCACTGAGACCAGCCTAGTTCCATCCTCTTTGGAACCCCTCTTCAGGTCATTGGAGGCTGCTATCAAATCCTCCCTCATTCGTTTCTTCTGCAGACTAAATAAGCCCAGTTCCCCCAGCCTCTCCTTGTAAGTCATGTGCCCCAGCCCCCTAATATTTTTGTTGCCCTCCGCCGGACTCTCCTCAATTTGTACGCATCCTTTCTGTAGTGGGGGGCCCAAAACTGGATGCAATACTCCAGATGAGACCTCACCAGTGCCAAATAGAGGGGAATTAGCACTTTCCTCAATCTGCTGGCAATGCTCCTACTAATGCAGCCCAATATGCCGTTAGCCTTCTTGGCAACTGTTGACTCATATCCAGCTTCTCATCCACTGTAATCCCCAGGTCCTTTTCTGCAGAACTGCTGCTTAGCCAGTCGGTCCCCAGCCTGTAGCAGTGCCTGGGATTCTTCTGTCCTAAATGCAGACTGCACTTATCTTTGTTGAACCTTATCCAATTTCTTTTGGCCCAATCCTCCGATTCGTCTAGGTCGCTCTGGATCCTATCCCTACCCTCCAGTTTATCTACCTCTCCCACAGTTTAGTGTCATCCGCGAACTTGCTGAGGGCGCAGTCCATCCTATCATCCAGATTATTAACGAAGATGCTGAACAAAACCAGCCCCAGGACCAACGCCTGAGGCACTCCACTTGATACCAGCTGCCAACTAGACATTGAGTCATTGGCCAGTGTAAAAAACTCCTCAAGACACTGTGGATGCAAGAACAGGTTGGATACAACATTAAAAGAAATTATTATTTTAAAACATATATATACAGGTAGTGGCTCTTGCAGTACCTGGGGTTTGACTTGGGGGACCTAAGTAAGACCAAAGTAAGTTAATATTTAGCAACAGTTACTACTTATTTCTTTTTCTAAGTGTGGGGCAGGGGTAACTGTACTAATTTCAGATGCTACTGTGTTAATTAGCTAATGCTAATATGATAATAACAGTATTCCCTAATCTGCAGGTTTCATTGCAGACTTAATCTGGCTCAAATAAATACTTAAAGTAGCTAATGCTCTTTCGTGTAAGAATGAGTTTTAAAAGACTTTTCTTTGAAGGGGTAGTGCCCCCACCACACTCCCTTGACACAGCACACATTCCGTTGTTGTCCAAAATGTACCTCCATCCTGGGATTATAGTCAATTTAAATAACAAAATGTAAGACGCAAACTAAATTTTCTATTGTGTGTGGCTTGTTCCTGGGATTCCTACTTGAAAAGTCCTGGGTTTAATTCCCTCTTGTCCTTCAGACACATGGGTACAGATAGACTTTTCCATACCCTGATTTGAAACTAATGTGTCTCACCTGGTCTGGCTTGCAGCATAAGAGTCAGAAGAATATCTCTGCCTTTCCTTGCAGGGTCCTAAATCCTGACCTTATACCACAGGTCTGCTGTAAACTCATTGGAGAATATAAGACTGTTTTTAGCCAGAATTATCAGGAAACCTTATTAATTAATAAAGCAAAATTGTTTCATAGTTAAGAATCTTTGAGGAGGGTGGCAAGTGGTAAAATATAAAATGGTCAGATGAGGGTTAGGTGAGAGGGAGAAGTGCGCAAAACATTCCTTGCAAGAATTAGAATTCCAAGGGCCTCCAACCTATTTAAAATGGGTCATCACTCATCAGCACCATCATCATTATCTGCTCGATCAGGAGAAGAAGGAGGAGGGAGGGATAATCAGCAAGGGATGCTCAGCTTGTTATCACTGAGCTCTTCATTTTGGGGCTAAAACTGCAGGACTCTTTCTGGAGATAATTCATATTTTATCATTAAAACTGCTGATCAGAACCCTGTTAATATGTGCACATTACTAACACACACACACACACACACAAAAGCTAACACGATAAAATTGTAATGCTTCTATTAAATTACTTAAACTAGTTTACCCACCTCGGCATTATTCCCATCCCCACTCCCTCCTCTGCCATCACAGATGCTGCTTGTACATGGCACACAAAATCTATAAACTCTTTCCAGGAATACAAAAGCATTCTCTATGATGTTGATAAGAAACAGGACAGTCACTCTCCCCTGACATATTTGTTCTTTAAAAACAAATCAATGGTGCAGGGATTTGGCACCTGAATGCAGAACAACGGCTTGATGAGGCAAAGATTGTCTTCATTAAGGACATTAATATTCATAGAGAGTAGAAAATCTGACACAAGAGAGGACTCACTAACCTTTTCTCATATTAGATTTTTACTTCTTAACACAATTACAGTCCGGCAATGACTTAATTAATGCTGCTTTTCGTCAGGCTGCTTTAAAGAGCTGTCAATTTGGTCCTGCAGAGGCTGTCAGTGAAAGAGAAAGACAGTCATCTAGGCTAAAAAGACACAGGAAGAAATTCAAACACTTAATAACATTCAAAGTGCTATGCAAAGTCACACATCAGCCTGTATTAAGTCGAGTTTTTGTCTTTCTTCTCTTCCTACTTATGCTAATATTTTACAGGTAAAATAGGGGCAGTTACCATGCTCCAGCTCTCAAATACAGGGCAGAAAATGGAGGAAAGTCACCCAAACCATTGTCTCTTCCTGTCAGATGCTAGGTATATCTCAAACAAGCTGTGAGAATGAAGAAGAACAAATAGAACCAGACTCAATATACATCTTAAACGTTTGGTATTTCCGATCCAGGTAGACCCATAAGTGAGTGGATCTGCTGGGATGTTGCTACCATTTCCAGCACTGTCCTGGAGCCTTAAATATCTGCATGTCCAGCCAAAGTAAGGGAGTGTCTCTGGTGGGATTTGTTCAACCAAAACTCCACGATATTCAAGGGAATTCACCCAACAGACCAGGAAATTTTTTGAAGCGCAGGTGGAATTTTAAGGTTACCAGGCCTGTAATTTTAGAATATATTTTTCTAGTGATTTTATATTTATGTGTTTAGTTAGTTAAGAAAAAATACTTCATTTCTCTGCAATCCTGCCACTGGCCAGAGAGCTGAGAGTGGCCTGAACTTCAGATCTTTTGCTAAATTCAGATGCTGATCTGAATCCAGATTTCATACCTCATGCTTATTTTTCTTACACAGTGATATCTTTCCTAATTTTCACTTTAAACACTAGCAGAAGAAATTCACCCTTAACTGTTGCTATGTAAGTGATTTTTAAAATGTCATTTTCTGGGGAACCAGATGTTTCAGAGAATCTGTCTTTCTAATTGTATGACTCCATGATTATAGTAGCTGAATGCTTCATAAACATTGATGAATTTAACCTCACAATGTCTCTGTAAGGTTCGGAAGTATTATTTACCCCATTTTACAGATAGGGAATGGAGGCACAAAGAGATTAAGTAATGACCAAAGATATACAGAAAATTATAGCAAAATCAGGAACTGAAGTCCATTCTCCAGAATCCCATGATATTGTCTCAACCATAAGATTATTGTTCTTCAGATGGACTTCACCATTAGATCACTACAGCTCTGAATGGTATCGACAGAAAGTCACAGGCATCAAATGGTTGATGACTGATCTACAAGATATGACTGAGTAGTCTCAGTCCAGTTTCCAAGCGACAAGCCAGCACACAGATGGCATCATTCTTGGCAGACTCAGAAGAGAGGCCAAGGCATGAATGATCATGGAAAATGAAGAAACACTTGCTTCTTGAGTTGGTCATGAATACTGGTGGAAGTATGTGGAGGAATATCATATCTATGTAACAAAATATATTGATCATGCAACTTTGACTGTCTCACCTGTGTTCTTCCCACTACCCATATCCAGCAGGAGCTCTTCTGATATATCAAATTTCTGCACAGCTTCCACCAGCTCTCATTTAAAACAAAACAAAAAGTGCCAGGCAAATATCTCCTCCTTTCCCCCCAAATATGGAATTTTTCTCCCCCAACTAGGCTAGTTTAAGATTTGATGCCCAACCCTGCCTGTATACAGTTCTGACTACATCCCTTCCCATTCCAGATTGCATAATACCTCCGCTATTTCAATTACATATATGGACAATTCACATTGGGATTTTAATGCATTCTTATCTCCAAATTAGCAAGTGGAAACTAAGAGGTGGAGCCAGAACTATGAGTGCAACCAGCTCTCTGCTGACTACCAGTTCTTTGGACCACTAACCACACTTTACAACTTCTGGCATAAAGAATTTATTAGCACATGTTTGGGGTAATTTACATAATTTGACTGTATCGTTGCCTCATGAAAGTAATGTGGTCAATCCATCTTGGAGCCACTCTGCTCATTTAATGCTCTTTATTTTTTTTAAATTCATTTTTGGGAAATGTTTTAAGTGGATAACATAAGTAAAAAGAATAGGAGAGTAAGAACGCTGTGCTAAAATGAATAATAAAATAAATAAAATAGTGTACAAGAGTGTACAAATATCAGATTTTACAACAACAGTAATGAATGTTTTCAGAAGCTGATTTAGGCATTGCAGTGTGACGTTGTTTATCTGAAGTGTTCAGATAGTCCAACTTTGAGGGCCATAGAAATGCCATGTAGATAGGTTTTGTGCAGAAATCTCAGAAGTGACTTTGACTTTGAAACTTCAGTGGATGTAATGCTCCGTAAAAAGTAGTGCTTTTTAAAAAAATGTCAACCTTTAATATTGGGTTTGATTTTAATAAACTTGTAAGTACTTGAACATCACACTGACCAGGCATAGCAGAAGATAGATCTGTGTGCAACCTTAATGTAGTGACCTCTGAGTGCTTAACTGCAACACCAAATCCTATCTCAAGGGCAAAACTCCCATTGACTTCAATCTGAATGAGATTTCACTGAAATATATGCAAGGAGTAATAAGGCTACAGAAATGATAGAGTCTTTTTAAAAAAAACAAAGATCCACACTCCAGTCTCTACTCCATTATACCAATATTAAATCAGTGTAACTCTATTTTCTTCAGTGTGTTTACTCTGGCATAAAACCAACGTAATAAAGAGGAGAATCAGATCCACAGTACTGAATTCATTTCTAGTGGTTTCTTTGGTATGTGCTAATTTGTACAAATAAACAGTGTGAAACAAAATCCAAATAAGTGGTATTTACAAGTCTCTTCTGTTTATGAACAATCCCCCTTACACAGAGGTTGTATGGTCCTATCCATGTTGGTCCATGGAAGATTTGTGTTAATAACAAGCAACCTTGTTATCAAAGCCTTCAAGTGATAGGATATATTATATATATGGCTGCCCCCTGTTCAGCATACCCTTCTGGAACAGAGAGAGATAAAAATGAACTTTGCCAAACAAACTTCTGCTAACACTCACATATACTGCTTGTTAATATTATTATTATCTTGTTTAAAATGTGACTCCATTATTCTTGATCCTACATAGCATATGTTACATTGTAATCATTAGGTTCTGGCACAAGGTAAACAACACTATTCTAAACTTCTTAGTAATATTAGCCCATAAAATCTTTCAGCTCCGAAACGCTACTAATATTTCTCAGTCACATGATCTCATGCTCAGTTAATTATTTCTGCTCAGTTCTATTCCCTATTCTTCCATGGGTTTACTGTGTGACCAAGGGCAAGTAATTTCACCTCTCTGTATTTCAGTTTCCATATCAGTAAAATAGAGATAATAATACATACCCTAATTGCTACAGGACTTTAAGATGTCTGGATGAAAAGCGCTATGTAAGTGCTAAGGAGTGAACACAGAAATATTTATTTGTGTGAGTCAATGCCCTGTTTTGGAGATTCAGCGGGTATGCAGTCTTCAGACATGGCTCACTCCAGACATGGGCCTTTGGAAATGTGGCTGATAAACTGATTATGCTTTTTACTTGCTGAATTCTCAGTAATGTTCATCAGTACAACTGGTTGAAAAATTGAACAAAAAATATGAAACATTTTGACAAATTTTTCTTTCTGGTTTTACCTGAATTCCATTTATGTCAAACTTTTCTGACTATCTCACCTGTCATTCATAGGTATTTGTATGGCTTGCAGAGAAATGATAGAGAAGCTTTTAGAAAGATATAAAATGAAACAACAAAACTATTTACATCAACCA
This sequence comes from Lepidochelys olivacea, assembly GCF_965140295.1. NCBI lineage: Eukaryota > Metazoa > Chordata > Testudines > Cheloniidae > Lepidochelys > Lepidochelys olivacea. The sequence continues at coordinate 14,977,465 of NC_140423.1, forward strand.
AAATAAAATTTTACTTCTACAGCTTAGTGTAAAAAAAAATATAATATGCTCTTGGAAAACAGACCACTGCATTTAAATTAGGCCAGGCCCTTTAAATGTCTGTTTCCTGTGTATACAAATGAGATCACACCTCTAAATAGTTTGTCTCTTCCAGTCCAGAAGCTTCAAGAAAACACAGTGAAAACCCAAGATCTGTGAAGGTACCTTGTGTACTCACTTTACCCTGGGGAAACTTGTTTGTTTTGCAGAACAGAGGTCTAAAAGACTAGGACTGAAGTGAGCTACTCAGTCTTACCATGTTTGTAGAATTATCTTGTTGACAAGTAGAGAAGTATACATTTGAATCCATTAGCTATAAAAGGATCCATAAACATTTGAATAATGGCCTTTTACTTTTTTCACCAGTCTATCAAACACATCATGTCTTCTTTTTTTTTTTCAACAATTTTCTCACAGATAAGATAAAAAAGATCTGGATGGAGCTGCACTAAACTTTAAAGATTTTAAATATTTCTGTAATTTCATACTGGAAACAATTGTTGGGTTTTGGTTTTGGTTTTTTTTTTGGGGGGGGGTGCTTTGTTTTGTTTTTTCCTGGATTCTGTGCTCATATCTCTGCCATAGCCATTTGCCAGTAGGAAAAAGTAAACATATCATAATCAATGAAAATTTCCTCCACTCAAATTGCTTCATTAAATGTTAAAGTAAAAACCACCACACAAATGAATTTGGTATTGAAGGAAGTGAAGCCCTTCATATGGTCCAACGGGAGTTGCATTGGGCCATTGAGGAGCATCAGAGTAATAAGGAACGAATAAAAAGAAAAGCAGAAAACATGGGTCAAATTTTCAGCAGCAATTGTGTAATCTAATTTCAGTACAGATACCTACCTGTAATAAGATATAACCTTGTCATATGAATGCAACTACGGAGAATGTGCATGCAATACCATTAAGTGTGTGCTTAATCTGTCCAAGCATCATTCCGTAACTCTAACCCTGTATGTTATGTTGGCCTAGACCTGAGGTGTATTCAGCTCCTGCTTAAATCAACTGAAATTTTAAGTGAACATTGATTGCAGGATCAAGAACATACAACATATTTAGAATGGTGTCTAAATAGAGGGCCAGATAATCACCTAGAATAAATCAGCATAGCTACATTGAAGTCACTGGATTTACACCAGCTGAACGTCTGGCCCACAATGTTTTAGGACATTTTCCATGACATATCTGCTGCTCTTCAAGGATGGTTATTCAGGATCTTATCCAATATTCATTGAATTCAGTGGAAACACTCCCATTGACTTCAGTAGACAATAGATCGGGCTATTAAACTGGGAGCCACCATACATTGGTAGAGGAAAGTCTTACTTCAAGCATAAATCTCAAAAGACATGTTAAGGAGTACATCTGAAAGTCATCCTGAACTGAATTCTGGAATGGCTCCTCATTGTATCATGGTCACATTATAACAGAATCATATATAGTTTCTTATTGTAGTTGCAGCACTAGGTAGTTCATATTCTAAAACACAGTATGAAACAATAATTATTTTATTAATTGGTTTTGAAAATGGAAATCCATATATTTTCTGTATATGACAACAAACAACATTCTCAAACTGAAATAGGGGATTCTTGTCACAGATGGGGTGGGGGGTGAGGGAGGAATCTAAGTCATTTCCCTTCCACTCTATACCACAAATAGTTTGTGGCTGAGCCAAATGTAATAAGGTTTGACTCATTTGTAGGAATTAGCATGACTGAAAAGTATGCCAGATTTCAAAACAATTTCTAACAGTTTCTGTGATACTGTGTAAGCAACTGAAAATTGGCATGTTGTGTTGTGCACAAGTCAGCCAACTTCTGTCACTGAATAAATAGATTTTCTAGCAGGAGAAAGAGAGAGTTTTCTAAATGAAATATTAGGAAAAAATACTGAAGCTTTTATTAGCTATTTTAAGTGGAAATGAACCTAACCCCAAAAGCTTGTATCCACACACCTGGAACTTTCAAGAAGTTTCTATCTGGTTCCAAAATGCAAGATGTGGGCACATCTCTAAATTTAAAGTATAAATTAAGTGTGTGTGTGTGTGTGTGTATATATACATTGCAGTATGTATGTCATGTACACATGGAGATATGTTTTCTTTCTTGGATATGGCTGAACTCTCTAATCTATATCTGAATGTGTTAATTTTTCTAAGACTAATTTTTCATGTAAACTATCAATTCCAGGATCCCAAGATCAAGGACCAGAATCTAGGTTATGGGCTAGTTAGTTATATCTTCATCTACTATATAAATTAAATGATTGTGACATTTGTGTATGTGGACAGAAGGTTTGATTCTTCATTTTCTTCCACCTGGGGTAGTAATCTGTGTAAAAGGAGCACAAATAGGCTGCGGAACCATACTGGTTTGTTAGTATTGGCACCTATTTGCTTTATGCAGGTGAAAATGATTATACAAAATACACTGGAGAATCAGGCCCAGTGATTACAGAATGAGCGTAAGATGCCACATCTGGCATGAGTGACAGGAGATTTCTGATTTGGTAGAATTTTACACATACTTTGCACTCCCTTCATACAGTTGTGATTCAGAAATGCAGATATTGTCTGTAATGAAAGACTCTGGACCAGATCCTCATGGAATGATGCCTATTTGCATCTTCCAAGGATTTAGCCTGATATCTAGAGATCATAAGAGTCAAGAGAGTGAATATTGAGCAATTGAGAGGGGAAGGAAGTTTTAGTTAAAATGTTTCAAACTCTTTGTTTTGCCTGCTTGGTTTTTGGTAACCTCTAATCCATTTCAATGGCTAATTTCAAATAAATAGCTCAGGACTATCCATCTCTATTTGAATCTTTCTCCAACTCCTTCCATGTTGCCCACTCCACCTGAAAACCTTCTCCCTAAGCCAGGTCACCATGACTCCATCTTCTCCTGGTAGATCCCCCAAACAAAACAAAACACAAATGGTGGGGCCAACAATGCACAGAAAACATCATGGTTCTGTTGCACTGTTTTTTTGCTAGATTCCAACTTTTGTCTGCACATTCCCTAGATGGTAAACTTTTTAGGCCAGGGACCTTGGGAAGGATTTGAAAAGCGTTCAGCATTGATCTAGCTGGTCCCATTGAAACCCAGGGTAGAACTCCCACTGACTTAGTCTGTTTGAAAATCTCACCTTTTCTTTGACAGGACTGTAAAATGCCTGATACACTGTTGTCTCTATATAAATGAGAGATAAATAATAAACATATCCCAGGGCATCCAAAGCTACACATATAAATCCATATTAAATCCAAGGTTCATAATTTATTTTGTTTTATTGGCTGTGGGGAGTTCTTCCAGTTTGGAAAATCTTGACTCCGTGCAAAGCAGTTTCCTTTAGGAAGTGCTTAAGCAACAGCAGTCAGTAGTTCAGCTCATTTTAGACTGGGGCATGCTGGAAACACAATGGGAGAGAGAGTGAAGTTCTGGTATTTTGAGTTTGTCAATAACAATCAAAATCCTTTTTCTTTTTCCCCAAAATCATTTTGTATCCATAACAACCCTAATTCAGCTTGGCCTTGCAGGAAAGAGAAGTGGCATCCCACACATTAATGCTTTGCAGTGCTCTGTTCCCTGGCTTAGGTGGGAGCAGCTTTAAATCGTTGGGGGGAAAGGGAGGAAATAAAAGAGATAAAACAAGCTTTTTGAACCCTGTAATGTAAATTTGCAGACAATTATTCATTATGAACTGCCTGCAGCATCACACCTCTCTCACCTTTTGCTGGAATGTCTGAATATTAGGGTAAACAACACAATGCTGTCTTATCATAATGCGGTCTGTTTCACTGCAGCAAGAACTTGTCAGAAACAGATTGTGATGTTGACTTCTCAATAGGGGGAAAAAAGGGCCTAAATTAGACTTCTATAAAAAGAATATTGCATATTTATTTCCACAATAACACCAAGGAAAAGCGTTAGTCAAGAAGCAAGCAATTGGGTGAATAAATAAGCTTGTCTTTGTTCTCATCAATTAAGTTATTACATCAGTTGGAAAACCAGTGAATTATAATACAGATGTTTAATGAAACACTGCTGTGCCTATAAGTCAAACTCCTATTTTGTGGTGTGATTTTGGCTGCATAGTTTTGTGTGTGTTAAACCGTATTTATTAGCTGATACCCATTATTATTTTGAGCAAGGTATAATTCAGTTGTCAGGCTCCAGCTCTGGGAAGGAGATTTAATCAGTGAGAGCCCGCTTTGCTGCTGAGCATAAAACAATGTGGGTTTCATGAAGCAATCACACCAGTGTGAAAAAATGGGATTAATTAGTATTGTACAAGAACAGGCAGCATGCTCATTAAAACCTTGTGAGCTGCCTCTTGATAAACTGCCACTTGATAGGGCCGCATTAATGTGACAAGGCAAAGACTTTATTTCCAAATCCTTTCTGATTATATCTCACTTTTAAGTTACCTGAATTGACTCTCCAAGGCTTTTGGAATACAAAGATCAAAATTGCAGCAAGAGATCCCCAAGACACCTGGACAAAGGAACCATGCTCAGATAGCAAGGCTTCAAACGACAACTTTTCTCTTTAACTCCCATTCAAACAGAAATCAATAGCTGTACAATGAAGCCGCTCCAAAGGTGGTAAATTTGCATTTACACTCAGCAGGTTGGGCTGAAACTAATTTGACGATTGGCAACTGCCTTAATGAATCCCATATACAAATTCTCTGTGTAACTGTTTACCAAATGCATCCTATGTTTATAGATATATAAAGTCTTATGAATATTCCTATGGTTTCTAATATGCTTTGAGGCAAGGGGGGGAAAACAGGTAGGTATTCCGGTCTGTACATCTATTTTATGTAGTTTAGGGTTATTGCTGTCCAATGACACACATGGGTGTATATATATATATTATCCTTTCCTTTAGAAATGTTCACAAAATAAAAATGTAGATTTCTACTAGCGGATTTGTTTCTACATGACAAAACGTAATAGGAGATATGCCTGAATAACAACAGTAAATGTTGGATAGGATGTATTTTTGATCTTGTGTGTTATTTTCCTCTAGGCATAATGTTTTATTCCTTCCTGAATTTGTAGCGGTTCTGATGATTTACTTGCACACCAGTTTTTCCTTTTATTTATTTATTTATTTCTCCTAGCTCTTGTGAATTAGCAGCTATAATAAAATTAAATCTGAACTTTTAATAGTTACCCAAATCTACAGTCTATTGTGTGATGTGTAAGTGAACCAAGATGCTGACTTTTTATGTCGCTTTAGCTGACATTGTATATAAGGGCCATTGTAATGCAATATACTTATCTGTCAGCATGTATTTGTAGGTGTGGAAAATGCCACTCAGAGAACAGAGATCTCTGATTCCCTGAAGCTTTTTCCAACTATTTTATTTTTAAGCAAAAACATCTTGTTAAATCTCAACAAAAATTAAATTAATGCTTTCGACCATAAAGTCTGAGTATTCAGTTTCCAATTATAGATTGTTTGCAATCGTACTTGTGTAAATCCACTAGAAGATATGAGTGTAAGGCATCAGACTGGAGGCAAGATACCTGAGGTGGCTAGATATGGATGAGTACAACGCTTTACAAAGTGATGGGTTGCAATATTATTAATTTAAACCCTACGATTTCATTGTTGTGATCTGTGCTGCATGATGTAATGCAAAATGACAGCCATTGAATTAATAGAAAATGGGATTCATCTCTTGAAATTTCACACAAAATAGAAGCAAGAGAGACAGACAAAATAAAGGGAGATAGATAGACAGACTGATAAATACTACTCATACCTTTAAATTTAAACTGAATGGGTGAGATAATTTTAAAGTACTAATGGTATTTATCAACAGTTTGATGGCAGAGAAATCTCTCTCTCTCTCTCTCTCTCTCATTGATTGCTTTGTTGAGCAAGCCAGTGAATATTTTACACTTTGTTTCTTTTATTTTAGCAAATGAACTGCCTGGAGCTAATGTAGCGTAAGTGGAAATTTCAAGCCCCGACATCCACTGCATGATCCTGTAATAGGAACTTTCTTCCCCTGCAAGCTCTGTAGCATTGTCTAACAGCAAACTCCCTGAAGCCTTTCAGGTAATCACGTGGCTGATTTATAATCCTACATCTTTGGAAGAGGTTAGCTAGGTAGTTTAAATCGTTGGTTTTCTCTAATGAACTGGGGTCAGGGAGAAAGTATTGTATTATAAAGGCTCTATTTGGTTGTTACTTATGCCCTACATACCTCACCTCCACATTTTTTACATAAATTAAATCAAAATGCCATTTTACACAACGGTATTACTGAAAATTGCATAAAATGAGCGTTCTTCCTCCTATTTATTCTGTATCTTGGGGGAAAGTGCAGCTGGAGATTCATGTTCAAGAGTGCAGAGTGACAATGGAATGAAGGAAGGTTTCTTACCCAAAGATGGTGTTCCACAGGGCTAAATTCTGCTCGGACATATGCCTTTGAAACCCCAGTACTAATGCCTAGATAGCAGGGAGATGGGTGTATTAGTAATGTATGAGATAGATAAATAGGCTGATCTCAGAGAGGTTTCCAGAAGCTTGTCTAAAAGTTCCTGGAAGTTTGGAAAAATTGTGTGATATCCATGAACCTCATAGGCAGCTCAGTCTTGCACAAGCAGCGCTTACTCAGTAGATGACCATCTTGTTGTCCTTGATAGCAGTACAGTGATGGTACTTGTATAAAGGTACACTCCTTTTGGACAATTTTTCCCCATTGTGTTCAGGATGTTCTTCAACATCAGTCACTCAACCGGTTTTTACTCTGATACATTATTTATACATTAAAGGCAAAACTAATATTTGAATTACTTACTTTCCTATGTCCCTCAGTAGCTGCTTAATGGAGTATGAGACTCTTAATGTGCCCTGAAACGTCAATGCCAGAGAGCAACTGCCAGGGCTACTCTTTCCTTAGCGTAGTTCCATGTTTGGGAAGTAGCGGGGTAAATTATTCCTATCTTGGCCCACAGCAATTCAGATTGTCCGTTTCCTGTTACCTAAAGAGTTCTAGTAGCACAGCTTTTTTTACCACCTGGCCTGTACCTCTGCAGAGAGATGGTTAAGCATTCACTGGTTTGCATTTAGAAAGACTTGTAGGACCCACTTCTTTGCCCATGATTTCCTTCCCAGCTGACTGGTAAAGCTGCAGGCAGCAGAGGAGCAGAGGGTCTGGGCTCTTTCACTGAGCACTTCAATGTATCAACTTCAAGGCAGAAGCCCAGAAATGTGGGGTATTAGATGTGCCATCATCAGAAGGATCAACCAGGGTGAGCCATATTTAAGCAGCTTTCGCTGTATCCTCATATGAATTATTGATGATGGAGACTCGCTATTTGCAAATTGTTGTATACAGTGGTGTGGTAGCCATGCCAGTCGCAGCATGTTAGAGAGACAAGGTGGGTGAGGTAATATCTTTTATTGGACCAGCTTCTGCTGGGGAGAAGGACAAGCTTTCAAAGTTATGCAGAGATCTGAGGAAGAACTCAGTTGGGTACATTGCACTGCCTTATATCCCTGCACTGCTATACCATGTGAGGTCAATTTGGCGCTCTGTGAGGTAGAAATATTTCTGTAAGTCACAGAAGCCAGAAAGAACCCTCGGAGTTTTCATGTACAGAGTCCTCAGTTTGCACATAGGGATGGCAGGGTCAATTGTCACAGCACAGACAAGTAATACGGGTCATTCATTCTATCAAAAATATGTGTAAGGACCCTTGAATAACTGGAATAAGTTATGGAAGTTATCCCTGTAAAATGTATGTAATGTTAGATGTGAGGGTAACATGTTTTTAAATTGTATGCTACTAAGTACCGGTAGGGTGCTACCTAGTTCATTTCTAACCATACTAGTTAGTGATACAACACAGGAAATGATGATTCAAAATACTTAGAGAGAAACATCCTGTGGCACTTACAGGAGAGTAATACTGGGCCCTTTAGTAAATGTGGGACTGGAATTCAGCCTAGGATTGTCTAGGGGCTAGAGTAAGACATGAGCTGCCAGGACTCCTTGGTTTGGTTTCCAGCTCAGCCTGTTGTGTGGTTTTGGGTAAGTCACTTGTCTGTATGCCACAGCATGGAATCTACTCACATACTCTTTACCATCATCGCTAAGACTGAAGATACTGAAGGATCTCATATAATTTTACTGAACCTTCAAAAGAAAAATATACTCACCCCAGGTGAATGGGCAAGTAGGATTTTGTAGAGTTGATAGATCTTATATTAGCCCTGAGCCAGTAAAATTCCACCTCTCTTTCCAGAGATTTCCTGACCACCAAAGTGAATTTCACTGAATAACTTGGATATCCTGCAATAAAACAATACTCCTTTCTTTGGAGAGCCAGCCCTCTGCAGGATGGTATATTGTTGGAGCACATTCAGCTTGGGCAGGGTGATGGACTATGATTTAACATGTCTTCTCCATCTCTGTCTCCTCCAGTCTTATGAGCGTGTGCTGCGTTGGAGAACTTATTAACTCTGAAACTATGAGGATACTTCACCCATCCTCTGGTGTTTCAATCTATCTAACTAGTGAAACATGTACACGGTTGGAAGAAACTCTTCAAAACATTGCCCAGGATATACTAGTGAAAATACTTAATTGTTTGAAAGGTTTGCGGAAGGATCAATCTTGTGAGCAGCAATATCCCTCTTTCGCTCAGGATTTTTCATTCAAGCCAATGAGAGAAGAGCCAATGAGACAGGCAACCTGGAAAAGGGGAGGAACTGCTCCAAGAGCTTCCATGTGGTCTCTGTTGCTATAGAAACCATTTCTTTTGTCTGCATGTGCAGCTGCTTTATTTATAATCTGGCTTTCAGGTAAGGCAACTTGTGTCGTGACATGTGGAAAATAAAAAAGGAGGATGGGGGGTCAAAATGCTTAAAAGAGGGGAAAAAACCACCACAACTAGACACGTACACAGATAAAATCCAAGCATGTAGAGTTACAAGTCTTTTCCCCCTTGCAAGAATGCAGCAATGCACTCAGCCTGCTGCATACAATGTATCTGGATATATACAAATATCCTTGTCCTATAGGTATGTATATTATCTTTGACTTCCAATTGAGCGTCTACAACCCAGGTTGATATCCTTTGAATGATGCAATCTCCCTATAAGTGTCTAAACAAAAGAAAAAAGATATTTGTTTTATTTGAACAATTGATTTTTCCTGGCTGCATCATACTAGGGGAGAGCTTTATAGTTACTCTCTTATTTTTCTTCAGTAGCAACACACATATAAAATATGAATTAGAGCTCTCATGTGCCCACTTTGAGGGACTATCCTTCTCTTTCTGTTTGTCTGAGAAAAACCTCAGTGATTGCCGTGAAGTAACTTCCAATTGCCATCTTGTGAAGTGCAAAATAATCCCTGTAGTTTATCCATTAAAACAAAATCCCTTTAAGCTTTTAGTTGAAAAGGTGCTACAGGATCCCAACCAGATAATGCAATGACTTGTAACTACTCTTAAAATAGAAGTAGATGTCACAGCTAGAACTCACCACCACATGTTGTTACTGAAGCAAAATATTTCGAAAGTTTCAAAAAAAAAGATTAGCCATTTATATGAATCTGCATTTCTATACTGACACTAGCTAGGACAAAATGACAAAAACTGTCAGCCCAAATGCTTCAGCGCAGAAGAAGATCACCAGCTGATAGAAACAGAAAGACATATTTTCTAATGTATAGTTGTACATTTGCAAGTGTTATAGGCGTTGTCCCCTTTCTCTGGGGCATCAGGTACTGGCCAGTGCCAATAAAACATGTTTTTCATAATCCAGAGTGAGTCGGCTGGAGCGGTATAATAGACACTTCTAGCCTTTTTTTAGGGAAAATATATTTTAAAAAATAGTTCAGCAGCATAACATTATCTATCTAAGGACAATGAAAGAACTCAGGGCCGTGGCTATGGACCTCCAAATGACAAACTAAGCTTGGGGTAATATTTGCACTAACAGTCAAAAATAATCGCCTGCTGATTAAGGTCTTCTCTAATAACAAAATTATATTGCAGATTTCCTTGACTCCAAGCAGAAATTCACGCTGCTGGCATTCTGAATAATGATAAGGGCCTGGTGACGCAATATATATTCTGGAACACTTTGTCCACATGTTATCGGAATGGCCACAATGAAAGAGTTATGGGAAATATATCATCGTCCCTAAACTAGAGTTTATACAGAATATTACTCTGCCATGGGATCCCTTTATCTACATTCTAGATAGCCTGACAACGACTCCCCAAATGCTTGAAACCAATTTAAAAAAGGATAGTAAGAGCTCTCTAATAGCCAAAGTTATTACTACTAAAGTGTAAATCAATGCAGTGTATATTCCAAGAAGGAAGTATGGATCTAATTGAGCTTTGTCTTAATGGAAAGAGCATTTTAGATTAATTCTACATATGTGAAGCCAGATTTTACATATTGGTGCCAGTTTCTGCAGTCAGTTGTGCCTGTGGATCTCCTGTTGACTTCAGTGGACTATGCATACATTCGTCTTTAGAGCAGAATTTGACAAATGTTCTGCATTTTTTTACCTTATATGATTATACATAATCAGTTGCCTTCCTTCCTTATTAATCTAGTCCCATTAGTTTTGTAAGCCCTATGTCAATGCCCAGCTTCAGCTGTGCTGTATGCAAAGCAAATGGATGAGGGACATAGGGGTTAGAAGGGAGGAGGACTCTTCTACAGGTACTACCTCACCCCTACCCCACCTCTGACCCCACTGTGTGTTGCTGTTCAGGGACTCCACCACACAGGGTACACCAGCCCCTATGAGGGGTCCAATTCTGGATCTGAACCATAAACCTAATTATCCCGAGTTAATCCGGCAATGAAGAAAGTTGGAAATTGGTCTCTTTCTTATTAATAATGAAAAAAATGATGAAATTCTCTGAACCTGCCAGTGTCATGAGCAATGCCACTTTTCACTAAGGCGACTGGCACTAGCTGTAGGCTGAGAAATGCCAATTATAATTAAAATCATTATTTTCAAATACATGTTGGTTTATTCCTGGTGAAAAGTGAAGAGAAGTTTAGAGTGACAGATCTCTGTAAAATGCAAAAGAAAAAGTTTTTTTGAGGCTGCCTGTAACAATTCAGTTTCAGGTGTGAAACCAGCATTAGGTCTTCCTTAAAAAGCATATTGATCAACCTGGCATACTGCATTATATTAGTGTAATTCAGATTCAGGCTGAGCCATGTAAATAGAACAGATGGTGATTTAATAGCCTTAATTTTCAAAAGTCGCTAGTGTTTTCTCAGTTCCTCCATGTTTATATGCCCAGCTTTCAGATACCTTAAAGGAGCATGATTTTCAGAAAAGTGCTGAGTGCCCATCCTCTGAAAATCAGGTCCCTCTAAGAGTTCTCAGATTGGCCACCCAAATACTGAGACACCCAAATTCACCAGCCACTTTTGAAAATTTAGGCCAAAAGTGGTAATAAAATGGCAAGGAGCAGACTGAGCTCCAGAATTGTTTTTGGAGGGGATTTCAACCTGATTAGAGATGGAGATTTGCTGGTGAGCTAAGGGCAACAAATTCTTTATGCGTCTGACTAGGTTTAACTATTTACCTATCACAATGTGCAAGTAACTGTAGTATCTAAGGGCCATATCATTAACTAGGGTATTCAGCATTGTCATGGCTGGACAGTAGTCTCTGTTTCACCCTTGCTGGGTTTCTGTTCCATAATTTGAGCTTGATTCAAAGCTGTGGCTGCAGGAGGGTATAAATTGCATGCACAGGGGCATCTGCACCCTGTTGGTTGTTCACTACTGGAGTGCAACTTTAAACTCAGGCCTGGACTTCACAGGAGCCCTAGTAGTAAAAATAGTGTCAGAACATCTTCTGAGCACTCTAGCCCCTCTGACTCTACAACAGCCCCTGGCTGCCTGGAGAGAAGCAGGGTCTGTGAGCAGCTTGAGGTTGCATCTGTTCCAGGATGACTTTTTACCACTGGGGACCTGGAACCCAAGTTTGGCTGGAAGGCAGTGAAACTCAGAAGCATCTGGTACAGACCACTATTTGTGACAGGATACTGGACTAGATGGACCACTGTTCTGATCCAGAATGGCAACTGCTATGTTCCTATGAATTTGGTCAATTACCATTCGATTTAGATTCATATGTTCAAGTTGATCAAACAACCTCCTTTTCCCTGAGCATTTGTGCTGTGGCATCTGCCACCATTTGGCAACAGGAATTATCCCAAAGGGTACAGGGGTCTGGTTGGAAAGCTAGAAGCTAATGAGGGATCTAGATATAATTCCAGAATGAAAAGGAGAAAGCTCACTGAAAGCTTGATTCCACTCACATTGCAAGTGACTAGGATACATGCCAGGGAAGATGCTATAGCTGAGGATTATTGCCAAGTGCTACTGAGGACGTCTGGCAAATACATTGTGCAGCTATTTTGCCATTGCTGTTAGTCTTAAAACCTTGGGTTTTTACCTACCTGTAATCTTGTACTCCTGTCCGTTACATTCCAAATCTTTCTGTTTAAAAGCATTTTCACTCAATATGATTAGCTGCTATTGGGAGGGTTCTGTATTAATGACTCAAAGCTCAACTTAAAATATTTTGAGAAGGTTTTAGTGGGCCTGGTTGGGATAAATTAAGTCTATTTGCCCCCTGATTGCCTTGTTGGATCTTTTTGTAATTTCCCCTTGTATTCCTTTCTGTTCAATACTTTTCAAAGTACTGAGAGTTTAAAGAGGTACAATAAATCCCAGATCAGTTTTTAATGACCATGGTAAGCCTGCTTGTAATATGTCAGTAAGCTGAGCCTAAAAGCCAATGGGGAATAAGCCATTTCTGCCTTAGTAATTGCCTCCACAGAAAGATTTATAATGTTATTATCTGAATCTACAAGAAATAACTCATGGAGCTGAAATACCTGAAAAAATATTACAATTCTTTTAAAATCTAGTCATTCATAAATGCTAAATCCTAAAAGTTTTTACAAGATGTTTTATGTTAAAAAATAAAACCCAGAGAAAATATAAATGTACTTTTCTTAATCAGATTCTTCATGTATCTGTTTGCAGCCTTGTAGTTTGTTGGGAGGAGAATGGTGCAGTGCATTGCTCAAACCTAGCACTGTGCTGTTGATAGCACAAATGAGTACTGAAAAACCACAGAGAAAGAACATTCCTAGTCATTTTTCTTTAGCTAAGTATGATTCCGGGGGGGAAGCGGGTTAGTTAGTACTGTAATAAAATTAATTTTAGCATTAAAAATCACTTTTCCCCTATTTTCCCGTGAAAAACCATACAAAATGTCCTGATAAATGTACTGCAGCACTGTTTAAACCATTTCAGCCAGCTTCCTTTGCCCTTAGCATTCCCCAATCAGAAGATATCATTCATTTCTTTCAAAAAGCAGGAAATGCACTCTTCAATTTGTCTGGTGTTTAACAAAGTGCTTGAATTGCCATAGCTACTCTCATCTTCTCGTGCTTTAATATAGTGCAAGATTTATACTAATTTCAGCTAGACGATATTCTTCAGAGTAGAAAACTATTACACTTAAAAAGGCAGTGTCAAAGTATTTTTCATATTTTTTTTTTAAACAGTAACCTCTTGGAAACTTGAACTTGAAATTTCTCCCCTGCTGATTTATTTTATTTTATTTTTATTTTTTGTCTCTGTCTTGCATGCATGCTGGTTTGTTGTTGCAGAGTTGCTCATGAGTGCTGGGCTTCTGGCATAATTTTGTTTAATTTCTCTTCATAGAAATCTGCCTTCTAGTGAAGTGTATTTAAATAGTGATAAAACTGTTTTTTAATGAACCAGTCCCCTGCCCACCTGGGGTTTGATCCAATGTCCACTAGAGTCAAGGGGCTTTGGATCATGCCCTCTGTGGTGCTTTATGCATCATAACTATCATCAGTTGTGTTTGTTTCTTAGGGCATGTCTACACTTACTGGTAGATTGGCACTGCTGCAATTGATGCAGCGAGTATCGATTTAGCAGGTCTGGTGAAGATACGCTAAATCGATGGGAGAGCACTCTCCCATAGATTTGTGTACTCCACCTCCCCACGAAACGTAAGGGAAGTCCACAGGAGACACTCTCCCGTTGACACAGCGCAGTGTAGCCACCGCCATAAGTGGATCTAACTTCGGCAACTTCAGTTACGTTATTCACTTAACTGAAGTTGCATAAGTTAGATCGCTTTACCACGGTAGTGTAGACCAGCCGTGGGGTCCAATCTTGCTGTCTTTGACGTCCATGTTAAAACTAATGTTGATTTCAGGGTGCGAGATTGTGCCCCAAAACTGCAAGCTTATTGAGGCAATAATCCTGGTTGAAATCCCAGCCTCACTCAGAAAATTTTGCCATTATCTTGAATGGGACCCAGATTTCACCATGCCCTGTACTATCCTGCTCAGAATACAGAAATCACTCAGTAAAGAATAATAATTTATTCATCATTATTGAGTATTATGAACTTAGAAGTTTTTTTTACTTTGAAAAAAAAAATTAGCTCCAGGAACTAGATGTTCTCTCCCATTCTGGGCACTCAGACCTTGGCAAGGTCTCCTGAATCTACTATGTCTGAAAAGAATATTTAAAGGTTTATTTCTTGAATTTCACAATGATCTACAAACAGAAGGGTGTGTATCTGCCTCTGGATGTGCATGCATTTCCCGTTAGCATTAGTGAAATTCATGCATGTGAATAAGAAAGGAAAATACCCTTTAATATGCTCTTCATTTATTTACCTCAATTACAAGTTCTACAGCTAGACTGTTAAGCGTTTGGAGGATTTTATCTTCTTTCTGAGGCAGTGTGCTGTGCATTTTTTCAATACTGAAACATAGCAAGATAGCTGAAGATTTTAGGAAACTAATGGAATTGAAATTTCTGAACCAACTGTCTTGAAATGATGTTTAAGAAACCCAAAAAAACACACATGCACGCACAAAAAAAAAACCCAGCCTCTTTTATGAAAGCCTATTTCCCTTAAAAGCAGCTGCATACTGAGTTGACTCAGATTTAGAATTTGAACTAAGCTCGGTGCATTGTTTATCGTTAGCTTTTAAAGCCTAATCAGGATTGAGATCAGAACATAGCAACTAAAATAAAATAAAACCCAGCGAACTAAAACCCTGTGAAGGAATTGCAGAAGATGCAAGGTGACAGACTGGAGTGAGCCATCTTGAGCCACATCCTTAAACAGGAGGAATATAAATTTGTTTTCAGCTGGATTGTCGATAATAGGATTGATGGCAGAGAGAATTTAAACCGCAATGAAGGGTGAAAGAATATCAAAGTACCCTATTGCTTCTTCTGTTGGAGACCCATCCTGTAAGAATCAGGGCTAAGTAAGGAATTGAGGTTGGCCAGGATTAGTCTCTGGTTACTCATTTTGTGCCACGCTTTTTCACTATTGTATGTAGCAAATGTTTGCTGACAAGCTAACCAGGAATAATAGAAGGATAAAGGGCTAGAGTGACACACTGAATGTTACAATTGTTATTCCTGTCTTCTAAATGTGGTTTACCTTTGACTAGGTCAAAGGTGACTAGTCTAGGAATCTAGGCAACTAGGAAGATGAACAGTCCAGGATATATGTGTTACTCATACCTAAAAACCGATGCCACATTCCTGCAAAATATTTGCCTATGTGAAGTCCCACTGAAGTCATTGAGGCTCTACAAGGGAGTAAGGGCCCATGCGAGTTTTCCCTTTGCAGGATTGGAGCCTGAGTTATGAATACCAGCGCAATGCCTATTCTTGTTCTCATGAAAATGCCCATCAGTTGGTTGGTTGGTTGGTTGACTTGTATCTTACATGGTATACACAACATCTTTCAGAGGTTATTCTCCACCACCAAAAAATAATGGTGTTAATAATGGTAATATACATAACATGTGTGTGCTATCTTGGGATCAGACTGTCACCTGGGAATCTGGACCTTGTACTTGGGCTGCCCCATCAGTGGAAAGTGGCCCTAAAGTGGCCATGAAAGTTCTTTTACTGCCCCATCTCACTGCATCCAGTGTAGGCAGGTGAAGATAAGGAGGGGAGGAATGTGTCTCAGAAGGCCAATGGCATTTTGGGATGTATAAGTAGGGGCATAGCGAGCAGATCAAGGGACGTGATCGTCCCCCTCTATTCAACATTGGTGAGGCCTCATCTGGAGTACTGTGTCCAGTTTTGGGCCCCACACTACAAGAAGGATGTGGATAAATTGGAGAGAGTCCGGCGAAGGGCAACAAAAATGATTAGGGGTCTACATGGAAGACATGACATATGGAACACATGACATATGAGGAGAGGATGAGGGAATTGGGATTGTTTAGTCTGCAGAAGAGAAGAATGAGGGGGGATTTGATAGCTGCTTTCAACTACCTGAGAGGTGGTTCCAGAGAGGATGGTTCTAGACTATTCTCAGTGGTAGAAGAGGACAGGACAAGGAGTAATGGTCTCAAGTTGCAGTGGGGGAGGTTTAGGTTGGATATTAGGAAAAACTTTTTCACTAGGAGGGTGGTGAAACACTGGAATGCGTTACCTAGGGAGGTGGTAGAATCTCCTTCCTTAGAAGTTTTTAAGGTCAGGCTTGACAAAGCCCTGGCTGGGATGATTTAATTGGGGATTGGTCCTGCTTTAAGCAGGGGGTTGGACTAGATGACCTCCTGAGGTCCCTTCCAACCCTGATATTCTATGATTCTATGATCCCTTGACTAAAGCCACTTTTGCACTCTTCTCCTACCCTGAGTTGCACTGTGCACTCTGTGGCAACAGCCAATGGTCAGGGCCTTTGTATCAGAACTGTATTGTCAGATTTAAGCCATGATCCTGCAACTGACTCCACACAGACAGACTCTTGTGCCCATGTGACGTTAGTTGCAAGACTGGGGACATAGACTGTAAAATTCTTAGGGTAAATATTTATATGTATGGTGCTCAACAAATGAAAAACATAGTAGCTTTCAAATACCATCAATTGTCCCACTGGCATCTCAAAACATCCCCCAAAAAGAATGGCAAATTCTCAAGGCCTCAGCATTAATGCAGCTTGAATGAGAAGACAATACACATTTTGATAGAGTGCTTATGAAGCAAGCCTTTTAAGTAAAGGAAAATTCAATTTCCCCTCCCCCCTCCCAAAACAAAGAGGAGTTGAATTAGGAAACTGCATCACTCAGTGCTGTGAGGAAGTGCCTAAGTCTGTATAGTCAGGGTAATTACTGTCAAGAATCTCCTATTGAGGGATCCTTGAGAAGTGGGAAATGGATGCAAAGAACTAGTAAAAACACAGCCAATTGATTCTGGATTTATCTGCAGAGGATGGTTCCAGGAGGGAGGCAACTGTGGAAAAGTTTGTATTGCTTGTAGCATAGATTCAAGCTTAGAAAAACAGCTAGAGCTACAGACCTTAGGACGACAATGCTGATAGTGTACTGGGTGTAGAGGATTACATTCAGATTACTTCTGCGTTATGTTTCTTAGACAGTTTAGTATTTAGTGTTAAGTAACTTTTTTAATTTTAATTTTCAAAACACAAATGTTTTTGTGCACTATTTTCATCCAGTCTCCAAATATTACACACGCCGATTTGCATTCACAACTGACCCACAAAACTGGGTTTGGATAAATGGTTCTGGGTTTTGCCTATGTGTAATACATGAAAATGACATAGGTCAAGAGAAGAATATGTAATGTCCTTAGACAAGAGCTAACTGATCCATTATGTTCCTGTGAATCAAAATATGGGGGAAAGATCCAATCACATTTCCATTTGTCTACTCGAAACCTTAAGCATGGGATATGAAAGATCATTCGATAGCACAGGGAGTATCTGCCAGTGGAGATGGGACTAGAGAGCTCAGAATATACCAGGACAACACAGTGAGTGAATCTGTCATACACATAAATCAGCCACACTCCCTCTGCATTTCTAATTGTCTCCCTAAAAAGGTTTTAGTCAGCCCCTTAAAATGATGATCATACAAATGCATTCTTATGGTGTCTGTTTGCTTTTAGTTATGCAAATTTGTTCAAGAGAAATGATGCACTCAGAATGCTCTAAAAAATTTTAAACCTACAGATGTCTATAGTGTGTCAGAATGTACAGTTAATGCACACCAACTGGGTCTGGGATTGTAATGATTTTGGGGGAGGGGAGTCTTTAAATAAAGAGATCTCTGCCTTAAAATGGAGAACAAGGCATAATCTTTTCTTAAAAGAAGTCTGTAAATATTGGTTTATAATCTTTGCTAATGCATTTTCTGTGCAGTTGCTTGCTGCGTCTATAGTGGGAAATTGGAAACACAACTGCAAAGGCATAGATTAGTCTTTTCACTGCAGTCAATATATTTAAACTTCCTTTTCTAGTATTAGAATTCCATTCATTTTTATAATCCTCTTCATAGATGGGATAGTGTTGAAGATCAGAGGAGCCAAGGAGACAAAGGGCCAGGACCACCAATATCCAGCACATTCTAATGCTACTTTTAATGCTCAATTTAGAAAGTGACATAAGAGTCAGCAGTTCCAGTCCAGCCCAGGTCAGCAGGACAGGAAATTGTTACCAATGTGATGGGCTGTTTGCTGGCTTTCTAAAGCTGGTTGAAAATTGCCATTTATTTTTCAGCTTTTCAATAAAAAACTTATCCCTGACAAAGTATGGATTTTGAAAACCATTTTTGGTAAAAAAAATTTCAGTGTTTGAAAATCCGGGTCCATAAACATTTACCAAATACTGAACATTTTTGCCAAACACTTTTTGGTTTCTGTCTGTAGATGTGTTTTGTTTGTTTTCTCAAAAAAATGGAAAAATTTGAACAAAGTGACTTTTTTTTACAAAAATGTTTCAACCAGAGCAACTGGCTTCTATTCCAGCTCTACAACTGCCCTGCTCCGTGACTTTGGGCAAGTCATTCTACTCTCTGTCCCTCTGTCTTTGTTCCCCTCCCCACTTGATCTTTCTTGTCTATTTAGACTGTAAGCTTTTGGGTTGTGTAATTGTATCTATTGTACCTAACACAATGGGACCCCAGTCACAGGTAGGGACAGTAGTCACAGCCATAATACAAATAATAATAATTAATAATAAATATCCACATTAAAATAAAATATCACAGCCTGATATTTTGGCATTGATCACATGGGGCAACTAAACGGGAGACTGACTAAACATGGAGACTTTTAGATTAAAAATGGGACCTACGATCAGGGGCTGATTTTTCACTGCTTTACACTAGTTTTTGCACAGCTGTGACTTCAAGGGAATCATACCAATTAAAACTGGTGCAACAGAGTGGTGTAATTAGATCCCAGCACTCAACCGCTGAGGGCTGAGGCAAATTTGGTGGGGCAATGAAGGATGCTTGCATTGTTGTGGCTTGTGCTGAACCCTTCCTCTGGTTTAAAAGTCTATCTGGCAGCTCCCACAAGCACTAAATTCATATATTAGAAAAAGTAAAGCAAGATGTTAAAAACCAAAACTGTGACTATGATACTGTGAATTTATAGAGCCCTGCACTGCCCTAAATCCACAACAGAGCTCCCATTGATGTCAGTGGGCATTATATGGTCCCTAGTATGTCAGGCCATCTAAATTCAGTGGCTTAGCACTTAGAGGGGCCTTTTGGAAAACATCTTGAGTGTTATGATTTACAGCACTGTAGAGCTGATTAAAAAGTCACTTGTTAAAAAGGTATCTTTTATTATAATTGCTAAATATTTTTTTGGTGTGGTTAGTAGGTTTCACCTTTAAAATGATTTATGTGTCCTGGCTCGTCTCCCAAGCTGTCAGATCAAAGCCACTGGCTGGTAAAAGATTTGTACTGGACTGACAGGAGCTTTGCAGTGGTCCATATTTTCACACGTTCACACTGCACAAGTAGGGGGAGGCAGCGTATTCCAGTGGATAGGGCAGGAGTCAGGACACCTGTGTTTACTCCCAGCTACTGACTTGCTATGTGATCTTGGACAAGTCACTTCACCTACCTCTGCTTCAGTTTCTCCAATGGCTGCAATTCTTTGGGATGTCTATGTGGAAAGCAGTATTTAAGTGCTAGGAAATTGATGATCATGCACTTTGATGTCAGTGCACCAAATTTGATAAGGAAGAGTGCCCTGATTTGGGTCGTCTAAGCAGCACATACAGGAGCATATATATTGTGACAACAGTAGGTCCATACAAGCACAAAGTAAGCCGATCCTCTCCCCCATGGCTCTGGTCTGCCTGAGTTCTCTTCCTCCCCATCCTGGTCCTCACTACATGGAGCCTTTGTGCTGTCCTGTAGCTGTCCACATTGGGAAGGGAGAATACCAACTAATCAATCCAGATTCTTCTCCCTGTTCTAGACTAGAGATGGCTGTAAAATGGAAAGCTCTTCCAGAGCAGCAAATGTTTTTGAAACACTTTTCATCTCAAACTGGGAAAAAATATAAAGGACACATTTTATTTATTTAATTTATTTATTTATATTGTATTTAATTAATTTATTTATTTGCTGGGAAGGTTTTTGAAGAAAATGTTTGCTTTGGGGGAACCAAAATGGAATTTTTGGTGTCCCGGCTGCCCATCAGCTCTGGAAAGGTAGAGAGAGCCAGGCCACTCAGCCTGCCCCCACAGCTTCTGGAGCCAGAGATCCTGGGTACTCAGCGTTCCTCCTCCCCCGCAGCTGTCTGCCTCTCCAGCTCCCAGAGTTGAGTGGGAGGTTGAGAGTCAGAGAGTCAGGGCACTCAGACTCAGCAGCCCTCTGGAAAAGCTTGTGTCATGTAAAGTGAAATTGACAAGACCCTGGAAGGCAGGCAGCCAGGGCATGATCATTTCAATAGTCCCAGTGGAATCGACTGTTTTATCAAAACTGAAATTTTCTTGTAGAAAATTTTTGTTTTGCAATAAGTAAATTTTTCATCAGCACATCATTCCAACAAAACCTTTTTGACCATCTCTACTTTGGATCCGTTATTATATATGTCCCAGGCCTTGTTAGATTGGATCTTAAGGAACCTTCCAAGCGCAGCTTGCCAGACAGAGCGATGTCCTGATTAGCAAAGGACTCTGAGTCTCTGACACCCGATTATAGACCTGTATGTTCAGAATCACAGAGGTCAGCAGTAACTGGTTTTTCTCATCACCCCACTAGTGGCTGCATATCTTCCTCTAGCTGACAAGCAGCATCCCCACAGGAAGGTCTACTCTGTGACACTGCTTGCCAGGAATGGCATTGATCACTTGTGGAAGAAGTTGATGCCGGCAGAATACCATGCAAGTGAAGTCTACAGTATGCACGGTGCTATTTGGCTTCCAGCAGACTTGACCCCTGTGATCAGAAAATACACCAGACAAGCCACCTACGCAGTGATTGGTGCATTGTGGGATAGGAGCATGAGGACTGTTTGTACCACTAGCTGTATTATGTCAGTGACTCCTGTCCACATTGTCATTCTCTGGGTGAAGACTGGACTGGGTGAGGATCATATAATGGTTGCCTTTATTTGAACCAAGTCTAATCCAAATAAGGATGTGATTGCTGGTGAATTGTTGGGAGCATTTAGGCATCTGTGTTACCAGAGACGCACATGGTGGTTATCTTTGCAAATTTCTCTAGGGTAGCCTAGGTCTGAGGGTAATCCAGAGGAGAGAAATGAGTTCACCTGATAGGCAGGAGTGAATCTGGTATGTAAGAATATCAAGAAACATCCTTAAAAAAGCAATTTCACAGTTGAGTTGCATTTTTAACCCATCTTTACTCTTGGCTTGAAGTCTGCAGCCACCCCTACAAGTTTGTCTTCTGAATAAGATACTGCTTTTCTAGCAGAACAAAAGACCATTAATGACACCAATTAACCAGTGTAATTCTCATTTACACCTCTTTATTGCCTTCCACATACAGTATGTGATACATCATACATCCCATTAATTGTTAACATACACGTAAGTCAAGATCTTTTATTATACTGGGTCATCATTCATTGATACAAAGATATTGTCATATTACAGCTGAGTCCACAGGCACCACTGTAATGGGGAATCCAATACCATTTTCAGGGCAAAACTGATTGCGTAACTAGGCCCTTTGAAAATGCTTTGTATGAAATCTGGTCCCCTTCTAATAGACATTGATAAAGAGGAAGGTGTGATGGGGACTTGGAGTGAGTTTTGCATTCTTTTAAACAAATATTGAAATAAATCATTGTGGTCATTTTAAATTAGGAGACTGAGCAAGATGGTTATTTCATCATATTGTGATACTTTATGATTTCTACTCATCTAACAAGCATAATACAGTAACCCCTCGCTTAATGTTGTAGTTATGTTCCTGAAAAATTCTACTTTAAGCAAAATGATGTTAAGCGAATCCAATTTCCCCATGAGAATTAACGTAAATGGGGGAGAGGGGTTAGGTTCTAGGGAAATTTTTTTCACCAGACAAAAGACATTATGTACAAACACAGTATAAGTTTTAAATAATTTTAAACAAACAATTTAATACTGTATTCACCAGTGATGATTGTGAAGCTTGGTTGAGGCAGGAGTGCCAGGCAGACGAAATGGGACAAGCCAAACAACCTTATAATGGAACATTGCGCAACTTTAAGCGAGTATGTTCTCTAATAGATCAGCAACCTAATAACGAAACAATGTTAACCAGGACAACTTTAAGAGAGGAGTTGCTGTATTTTTTCTAGTAATTACTCAAAATATGACAGACTTCATTTCACTAATAAAGTGGCGCCAATAGTTTGAAATCAGGGGTACAATTTTGTAAAGCCCTAAGGTGAGTTAGGAGCCTCCTGTTTTCCAAAGTGACATAAATACTTAGGATCTTTTTGAAAATGGAATTTAGGCTTCTAAATCACTTAGGTGCTTTTGAAAATTTTAATCCTAAATTCTCGTTGTTTTTTTCTCTCTCCTGTTGTTCTATGAAAGAGACACACATAACAAGAAACCGACTGACTCTATATGGGAGATGTGAAATTACTCACAAAGTGCTACCACACACCCCATAATAAACTGGGAAATATATTATGTCTCTACTTTCTTTTGAGGATAATTGTTATTTGTAACATTAATAGGTGAGAAATTTTCAGACATATATGTGTCCCTTAACACTTTGCATTTCTATTGGACTTTTCATTGAAAAGTCTACAGATGCTTTGCAAATTATATTAAATTTCACAGTATTTCTGTGAGATAGGCAGGAGTACAAGTTGGATGGTACCCACCTGTATGCAGTACCGACAAGAGATTTTTAGCAGGTATGGGGCATGGGAAAGATTTGGGGCTGCGTACGGGCCGGTACTGGCGGCCACTTCTTACCAGTATGCCATACTGGCCCACTTTCACCCTGAACTAGTCTTACATGCATTTTGTTAACTGGAACTGGAGCAGCAAAACAAATGCCTCATTTTCCAGCTTTGTGGGTGAGAGAACTATAAGAGAAGATTATAATGCCGGACACTGATGGCCTTAAGCCAGCTGCCGCAGGAATCTGCCAAGAACTTTGCTGAAAATGTGTTCCTCATCTTAGCAATGGAGCTAAAACTTATCATACATCTGCCCACCTTTATTTGAATGAAGCTCCTTCTGATCTGACAGCTCAGGCATTGTCAGTTTCGTCCAGAACAATTTACAAACTTGGAACCTAATCCTGTAAACCCTTAATCATTTGATCAATCCCACTGAAGACAAATGGGACTGTTTGCATGACTATGGACCACTTTTGTGGACTGGTAAGAGTTTCGGGAATCTGTTCCTATAAAGGAAGTCGAATCCCGCATTGAAATGCAATGTTTGGGTACAATACCATAAAGAGGTTTAGGATACAGTTCTACTTAAAATTTGTCTTTTAATAAGTCATACATATGCTGAAATGGCTCCTCACCCAACTCCCATATTCCATATAAACACACTGAATACTACATATGTGGGGGGAAAGTGAGTAGTTAAACATGTTGATGTTTGTAAATACAAAGGGGGGTGTCAAAGGGGACGAGAAGAGCGTAGGGGCCCGGGCTGGGGGCGAAGTGGGGAGGAGTCACATGGAGGGTCACGTGGGGAGGTCATGTGCACACCCCCCCCCGTGTCCCTCCCACAAGTGCAGTACCAGCAAGAAATTATTTCTACCTGTACCACTGAAAGTAGGTCAGTATTATCATCTCCTGTTAGCAAATGTGTAAATTAAGTCACAGAGAAGTTTAGGGAAGTTAGGATCCTAAATACCTTTGAGGATCTGGGCCTTAGTGTCTCCTCCTAGAACCAAATAATAAGTCATTGACAGAATAGGAAATAGAACCCTGAATGTCTGTTTCTCCACACCCCGTGCTAAGCACTAGTCAAAGCTCCATCCTCTGTTCAGTAAACTATCAAGCTGAAATTTAAGATGTATCTGCTTAACTTGTACATCACTTGCTTTACATACAATTTTTACTATGTGGTAACTGGTGGACCATTATGCTCAGTTCTTAATACTAGTAACTGGTGCTGATCAGGAAAACTAAAATGGGAAAAATTTCTATCAGAGAAGGCAGCTATATAAAAATCGAAACACAAAATCTTGCCAACATTTCATTTTGGAGAAAAACATGTGGGACAGGGGAGAGGAATATTCTGAGAAAGCTGACATCCCATTTTGACATTTTCAGAATGTAATGTTTAGTTTTTGCATTTGAAATGACTTTTCATTATAACTGGTTTATTTTGTATGATTATATATTATAATATAGCATAAAATAACATTTAAAAAAGTCAAAATCATTTTGATTTTGTTGAATCAAAATGTTTTCATCAATCCAAAATTATTATTATTATTTTTGCAGATTTTTCTTTTGCACGGAATCTCCAAGTTTGGAGCTTTTGTTCCTAGTTGGAATGAAAACAAATTTCAAAATCTTCCCAAGACAGTTGGACTTCCACACAGCTCTACTAATAAACCTTCGATTGTGATGCACTGCTGAAAAGTCCCATTGGGAAGAGTGCCGTTGGTCAAAACCTTTCAGTGCTACAGTGCTTTTGGTAGAAGGTGCAGCTCTGCATCTCTTCCCCCTCTGCTCCAACTATTCTCCTCCTTGCTTAGGTGTGGTCTCAAATAGTAACAGGTCATCCCCTCAGCTGGTCTGCACAACTGCATGAAGACTTGTGGTGAGTCTGCATCTTCTTTGTGTCCTCCAGGATCCTTCCTCAGTGGGCTTGGCTTTTTTCTTACCTTGCCCTGCATCTCTGTGGCTCTAGAATATTGCTTCTCTACTGTCACCCTGTCTATACATTCCAGCTCCATTACTCCTGTTCCTTAATTTGAACAAAAGAGAACTAGGAATTATTGGAACTAAGAATTAATAACAGGGTATTAAAGGAAGGAGGCAGTGGCTGGAGCCATTACAAGGTAAACTTACTACTGTTACAGTAATACTCAAAATGCATCTATGCTTCTCTATTAAGCCAGTATGTACCGTTATAATATATAGAGGGAAAATAGCTACAAAAGAGTGGTTTGAGGTTAAAGTCACTGCAGATATGCAGCCTAATAAGGTGTTAATCGGGCAGCAGGTGAACATAAATAGAGAGCACAGAGTGTAGGTGAATGAAGAAGGTTTATTGTGGATGTAAAAGCAGTGTTAACGCTGTATCTCACAATAAAGACCTGCTGAACTTTATGTACCTGACTGGAAGTCTGTTACCAGAATAAGCCTCAAAAAGCAGAAGTGATTTTCATTCTCTTTGACTGTACTTTAGTAGTTGATTGAAGTAACAGGCCATGAAACAACTTTTAATAAGTAAATGAATGGCTTCAGGGTGACAAAAGCAAAGAGCTATCCATCCCTATTATGCCTCCTGCCCCAAATTGCTTCAGGGTAAAATCCTAGTTAACAGGGGGAGGTTTCTCCAGTGAGATAGATCATGTATGTTAAACCTTTTCACTGCAAACTTATGACTGTAATAATAGTCCACCATGGCACCCTAATGGTTATTAGAGGACCATCTTCAAAGCAAGATCTGTGACTTCAGAAGAACACTGATAAATCATTATGAGTAACTATCTTTTATCTCCATTTAACAAACAGGGAAACTAAGGGTTTGTCTACACAGCAACTAGACACCCATGGCTGGCTCCTGCTAGATAACTCGGGTTCACAGGAAACAGGCTGTTCGGCTGTTTTATTGGTGTGTGGACTTGCTGGAGGCTAGGGTCTAGGACCCTGCAGGGTGGGAGGGTGCCAGAGCTTGGGTTTTGGAATTGAATATATGTGTGTGTTTATTTTTGTGTAGGTCTGTGTATCTCTTGTGCTAGGTAAAGAGTAGTTGTGTTGAGAATTCTGTGCAAAGTCCATCTGTGTGTCTGTTCACTTGCACTATCATGTGCCCGTGAACAGTTAAACTGTAAATCCCAAGTGCCCACATGGTTGGAGTTCTGGGAGAAGGTAAGTTAGGTAGTTGGACTGCAGGGTCCCATCTGTCAGAAGGGGGTGCTAGCATGTGAGCATGTGCCTAGAGACCCCAAGCCAGGGACAGTGCCTGGACTCTGTTCTGCATCAAGAGGCTTAAAAAGCCCA
This sequence comes from Lepidochelys olivacea, assembly GCF_965140295.1. NCBI lineage: Eukaryota > Metazoa > Chordata > Testudines > Cheloniidae > Lepidochelys > Lepidochelys olivacea. Next base: position 15,004,055 of record NC_140423.1, read on the forward strand.
TAGGGCCCAGTAAAGTGGATCCCAAACTCAACAGCTTGGGTAGTGTCTACCTAGTGGGAGCTCTCCCGGGGCTGTATGTGTGATACAAGCTCCTGGAACATTATGCTTTAATCACTAGACCAAGTGCCTCTCTAGAGACTCGTTGAATTGCTGTATAGCTTTCCTTCCCTGCCCATATTCTCTGTGGTTCACTGTAAGGAGACTCCATTGTTGATTCGCACTGACAGCAAGAGTTAAAGCCCTGCATAATGCTGATGAAGTTCTGGTGATTCATTGTGGCAGGTGTGGCTCATTTACTCTATCTAGGATTTAAAGGCGGGATCAGGAGTGGCGTGCCCTTCTGGAGAGTGAGAAGGAGCTAATGAGCTAGGGTTGAGGAAGACCTATGGGGAAACCCTAGCTATAGCCAAATTCAGGGAGGAAGTTAATGCTAATACTGTGTTACTGTTGCATTACCAATGAAACCAAATCCCAGGTTGGAGATGAGTTTCAACACTTACTCAGGTTTCAGAGTAACAGCCGTGTTAGTCTGTATTCGCAAAAAGAAAAAGAGTACTTGTGGCACCTTAGAGACTAACCAATTTATTTGAGCATAAGCTTTCGTGAGCTACAGCTCACTTCATCGGATGCATACTGTGGAAACTGCAGAAGACATTATACACACAGAGACCATGAAACAATACCTCCTCCCACCCCACTCTCCTGCTGGTAATAGCTTATCTAAAGTGATCACTCTCCTTACAATGTGTATGATAATCAAGTTGGGCCATTTCCAGGCCCAGAGAAAACCTGGATTTGTGCTGGAAATGGCCCAACTTTATTATCATACACATTGTAAGGAGAGTGATCACTTTAGATAAGCTATTACCAGCAGGAGTGTGGGGTGGGAGGAGGTATTGTTTCATGGTCTCTGTGTGTATAATGTCTTCTGCAGTTTCCACAGTATGCATCCGATGAAGTGAGCTGTAGCTCACGAAAGCTTATGCTCAAAATTGGTTAGTCTCTAAGGTGCCACAAGTACTCCTTTTCTTTTTGCGAACACTTACTCAGGGGTCTGTGTGTTCTTGCTGAGCCCATTCCCATTCACCTACAGTGATTTGTGTATCTCGTGTACTGCAGTCTTAGAACTGAGTATGAAATCCCTACAGGATACAAAGTAAATTATAGAATACAGAGAAAGAGAGGGGGAGAGAGAATTATAATTGTATGATAGGTGTGGGTGTGTGTGCAGTAAGCTTGCATATCTCTATCTCTCTAAAAATAGACAGCAGAAAGAAAATCTTGGATTTCACTGAAAACAATAATTATGCCAGTTATGCTCAGAGCAGGAATACAATACTGAAAGTACGAGTCTGTGCAGCACATGGGGAATGGCAGCAATACATACATTCTGGGGTGCCAGAAGTTAATGCTCTCGGGTTGCCCATGAGTGTTCACATCTGCCTGCTCTTCTCTGGAAACAAGGAGTGAAATCCTGCAGGTCTGACACAGACCTTCTCAGGGAAAATTCCATTGGCTTCAATGGCATTGTTCTGATGCAGGGTTTGACCCAGTGCACTCTCATCATGTTAGGGTGTGCCAAGCTTCATCACTTGGCCCAGTTCATCACTGACACAACTGCATTGACTTCAATACATTTCCCCCATATATGACAGCAGTGAATTTAGCCCTATATTTCTTGGCCATGGGGAAAATGAATTACAGTGTTATATCAAAGAGGCACTATAAATATACAGAGGGGAAAAATAAGGCAAAAATTTCATGGAAGGCATTAATTACAGAAGGAAATTCCAACTAGGTATAAGGGAAATTATGAGAGAGCTTGGATATGGATCAGAATGTTGCAGTTGGTCTCTGTGTTTATAATGAGCTAGACCAAAATTTTGGATGCAACCATTTTAGGGGAATTTGGGTCTGGAGCCAAACTTCATGGCTCAGACTCATTTCTGATTAAGTCATCTGGCAACCTGCTGACACACGAGGAGAAATCTTCCTTATTGTTTAGTCCAGTTAAGTTTTCACACGATGAAACCTCTACTGTTACACTTAGGAGATCATTCCAAAATCTAATAGATTTTACACTAACAAAATGTTTCCTGATACTAAGCCTACTATTTCCATTATTCCTAGTTATAGTCCTTTAGACCAAGTTCTGTATTTCCTGTCCCTTCTTGGCCTTTACTCACATCAAATAATTGTAGAGCATTGTCCTATCCTTCCTAACTCAGTATTTGTCTGGTACTGAGACATCCAAATCTGTACACACATTGCCATATAAAGCAGGTTTATCAGGTCCTTGGTCTCTGGTCTGTTGTTTCCATGTGTGCACTCCATCTTTTACCCCCTGCCCCCCACTGAATTGCATTGCAAGCCTATATCTAACTTGTCTACTATCAACCTGAGTTTTCCTCTATTAGCCTTTCCCTCTCATTTTATTTATATATTTGGCTATCTGTGATTTGGATTATTGTATGTTTTTCTTTCTAACTAAGCAATACCACTCAAAATTGAAAGAGTTTATTGTAACAAATTCAAATAACAATAAAGTCAACCACGATTTGCTGGTGGATGTTGCATAAATAGAAAGAACCTAAACTCCTAGATTAAATTATTCATTGCAAATTTTCTTCTCAGCTCTCGTCTTTGCAAAATGCAGACACACCAACAATACTGAAGCATCATTCCCAGAAGAACAGGGCACAGAAGTAGCATTCTTGTTTTGATACTTGCTTTCTCTAATCATTTGTGTATTACTGGTCTGGAGATTTTGAAAGAGAGAGTATTTCATCCTCCCTTTGCAAAAAAAAACTAGGATTTCTGTGGCCCTGATTTGCCAGTGTGATCAAGAAGGACTTGAGGCAAATCTGTGATCCTGGAGATCCGGCCAATTTCCAGCATAGAGTAGCCTGAAAAGTGATCTAATTTATGGTGTCTACTAACAGAATTGTTACAGCAGCCAGGGATCAACTAAGCATAGGGATGGCCAGCTATTTCCCATTTTCCATGGCCACATTTCCTATGTCTGTGGCTATGAACAGGTACAGCAGCAGTGCATCACCTAAGGATTTCCTAATACAAACTGGGGTGGGTCTCGGTGACAAGATTCTCTATAGTCCTAGCAGCATAAAGTAGCCCTGGTTATCAGAGAGTTGTGGTCTATGTCTTTTGGGGGGTTACTGAAATTAACTGCTGAATGTTGTTTGAATTATATTTTTTAAAAATTGGCTCTCTTCTAATTTTTTGTCTGCACGTGTAACTCACACACGTGTTCTGTCCCATCTAGTGGCACCGAGACCACTTAGAGAGAGAGAGAGATTAATGAGTCTGCTCTACAGCCTTAGCTAAGGGCCATATGGATTTTAGCTTATGCAGTAGAGGCTCACGCACTAAGCTCCAGACCAGGGTCTGTTGGCGTTACAAGTGGGACCGAACCTAGGACCTCTGGATCTTGGTGCATGAGCCTCTATTGCAGGAGCGAAAAGCCATATGGCCCTTAGCTAACACTGTAGAGCAGACTCATTAATCTCTCTCTAAGTGGTCTTGATGCCACTAGATGGGACAGAACACCACACCCAACAGGTGTGTGGGTTACACGCATATGTGTGTGTGTGTGTGTAGGGAGAAGAAGGGCAAGAGTCAGACACTTTTTTACAAAGTAAAGAACACCTCCTCTCTGGAGTACAGCACTATTCAGGCTCTAACACTGGATATTGTGATTAGCATCCCCATTTTACACATTCTTACATCTCACAGCCTACATTTAGCCTAATTCAGTAAGTAGCCTTTTGTGACGCTCCCCAAACTCTTTGATAGCTATGTGGGAGTCACAATTAGCTCCCTTTAAAACCTAAATAGCTTCCCAAAGAGGCGAATGGGCCAGGGATGTGTCAATTGAGATTTTGATAAAAACCCAGTAGGAAATTTGTCTGTGAGTCAACTTATACGAGCTAGAAACACTGTAATGTGAACAAAGCTCAGCAAAGCTCCTCCAGTTGCCCTGAAGTATGAAGTGTTTCATTTGTGAAATCCCTAAAGCCTGCCAATACTTGAAGGCTTCTCATGATGCTGAAGGTGCACTGCAAAGTCAGGGTTAGTGCAGATGGATGCCAAAGGACCGAGATCATTTTTTGTAACCATTTGACAATTCTTAAAGCTTAATTTCCTATCTTACCGACAGATTAAGAATAAGATACCAGGTGGTATGTTTAGGAAATTTAAAGCAACTGTACAATGCTTCTCCCCAGGAAGTTCATGTAACTCCAAAATGGTTAACTTTTCAGAAAGAAATCACTGGACCATATATCATATAACTCCATTATAGTCACCCTACAGCAAACTACTTTGGCTGTTGACGAGATACCCCAAGTCCCTGCTGGATATTGTGATGTACAGTAATGAAAGGCCACTCATGTTGTGTGCACTCCAGAACATATCACATAGATTGAATGATGTTCATAAGACAAAAAAAACAAGACACCAGTAAGGCATCCAGCTAAGCAGTATGGCTCTCAATTAGTTAAAATAGGAAACATCAAGAAGAAATATAGTTTGAAATGAACATGCTGAGTTTAAAAGCATGATGATTATTTCTCAAACAGAGAAAAAGATGTTGCTTCAACATGTACAGTATCACTTTATTGGAGTCACAGAAAAATGTCTCCTTTTTAACATCAGCTGAGTTGTTATCTTTGTTAGAAAGAGTTTGAAAAGCTAGGGTGCCATCTATTTTGTGTGGGTGAGGTTTTTATATGTGGGAGAACCCCCAAAGTCTAATAAAAACCTTTTTAAGTAAATCTCACATAGCTCTAATCTCTCAAAAGCTCCCATGTTCTTCTCTGCTGTTCTTATTTAATTTTTAATAGGAACAATTCCATGCAGCTCTGAAGCATGGCTCAATTAAGAAATATTCCTACCAGGCAGCTTGTAAATCCTGGGAGGCTTTTTTTTTTCCCCTACAACTCTCAATTTTGGTTTGTTCAGATTTAGAAAAGGAGATTATTTTTAATTGCATGTTCCATTTCACACTGGTATTTACAAGTAGACAAAACAGCTTTCAAAGGCTCATGTATTTTATGCTAGAAGGAGACCATGGACACCTTGCTATCATAGTCTTTTTGAAATTACAAAGGGGATCTTTGATCTAATTCCCCAGATATTAGCTGCCCACCAAGTATCTCTAGGTTTTGGGAAGTAATTAAAAAAAAAACCCATGTCTGAATCAAAACTCCAAACCCAGGTATTTTAAAGTAATCAAACCTTAACTCCTTTATGATTCACTTTTATTCTTATAGTTTATGGCACTGTTCTTGCTGCTCTAGTTAAGTTGTATCAGCATTTCTATTATAAAATGCTGCTTTCAGGGGTTTAAAACTTAACCGCAAAAATTTGCTCTAGGTTGAAGCTAGCATATAAAATTTGTGTCTGAAGGAGCCATCATGTCTTGCTTGAAAAATCATGTTTGTATCAGATATATATGATATATCTGTCAAAATGCAGCATTTTTGAGAATCCCATTGTGTGATCTTACAGTGGATCACAATGCTGTTGTTGTGTCTGAATGAATGTGCACTGTTAATTAAGAGAGAAATAAATTGTACTTTCAGCTATACCACTTTGGACAGTGGTCATGGCAGATTTCATTTGCTGATCCAGAGTTTACTGCTGTCTATCAGAGTCTTTGCATTTACATCAGTGGATTTGGATCAGGTCCTAAGGAGGGCTGGGTCAGCATTTGTGTGGGAGACCTCCAAAGAAAACCCAGAGTGCTAAAACAATGGTATTTGTAGGTCAGTAGATGGTGTTCTTCACTCTGAGTCCCTACTGAGCTAATGATATGGTGCTACTTGACATGCCATTTTAGATGGGATGTAAAACTGGACAGCTTGACTGCTTATACTTATTAAAATTCCCATCACGCTTGCGGTAGTTTTAGCCTAACTGGCTGGCCAAATTCCAACTTAGGTAATGATATTCTACCTACTTAAAGGTCCCCTGCCTTTTTCAATGGGATGTAATGTCTGCCTTCACTTCCTAAACTTTTGGGTAGATAAAGTTGAGATCAGTTGCTACTTTCCACGCCGCTTGTCTGTGTTCGCCCAATACCTATAAAAATGTCTCTCTCTATATAGAGAGATAGCTAATAAGGTATCCAACACATGTAATTACATATCGGTAACTATTAGAGCTGGCCGGAGGATGACAATTCCATTTCATGACAACTTCTGAGGTTCCAAAATTTGTTTTTGTTTTCGTTCCACCTTAGAACAAAAACAAAACCTTTCAGATGTTTTCACAAAATGGAATTGTGTCAAAATGTCCATTTTCAGATGAAAAGGGGCAGGGATTCAATGCAGATGTCTTTCTCTCTCTCTCTCTCTCGAAATGACCAGGGAGTAAACCCTGGACCTCAGAAAATGTTGTCAAAATCTATACATCTCTACAAAACATTTTGGCTTCATCAAAAAGCATATTGTGATGGAGCAATTCTGCTCTCTCAAACAATGCAAGTTACACTTTATGAACATCTCAACAAGTGCATTTATTATTTTTTTACAAAGGCATTTAAATAAACTGGCATCTTTTGATCCAACCCTTGCCAAAATCAAGAAATACAAAGTTATGGCTGAGATGTCCATCTTTATCTTTTATGGGACTCTCACCCTCTCACTGAGTTAGGGGACTGAAGCATTGGTCTAAACTATGAAATTATTGGCTTTGGTTACTTGGTATCACATTATTTCACCATCATAGTTTTTATTTTCTGCTATTCTTGAGTACTTGAAGGCAAATGGCAAAAGGCCACCAACCAAACAGATTTATTTTTCTGCATTCCATTTTATACACTTTTTGTATTTTAATGAAAAGCAGTTACACACGTTATCTCCACAATCCTCAATCTTCTCAGAGACAAGATGTGCCAAACCTCACTCTTTCGATCAGATCCTTTGCTTACGTAAGTCGGTGTCACTCCTTTGAAGGCAACTTCCAGTTTACAATATCTGAGGACCTCACCCTTTTATTTTATATCCGACAAATCACCATGTGATAAGTGTCATTAAATAGCATCTATTGACCAAGAAAATTAATGCATGTTTCAGGAGATTTCATACTTCAAACTGTGTGGCAATGGATCTGTGAATTGCTTACAAATTTCCAGAGTCATTATCAAGATGTGGCCAAATTCAAAACAGAATTGTTGTTTCCCAGCCAGACTTTGTATAAATCAATAGATTTACACCATATTTCCCCATCACTGGAAGCACATTTCCCCATCAAAGCACATTTCCCCAGTATGTAATAGGACATCCCTAAAACGCTTTGGAATAATCACACTTCCCTCAAGATATGACTAGGAAACTATTTATATGTGAAAACTATGCAATTTGAGAACTACAAACCTAATGTTTTGCCATCTATTTCAATTTCCCTACCCACCAGCCATGCAAGGGTTTGCATGGATATGTCTAGGGAACAGGGCTGGAGGCATGGGGTCTTTTTTTTTTTTTAGGGACACCCCATCAGTTCCACCTTGTGAATCAATCTGTAGGGAATAATAGGTCCCCAGTCTCACCTCAATGATATTTTAGCCACCCTTGCTGAAGAAGCAGGAGTCAGTCACATGGTTATACACGAACCCAAGTTCTACATGCAGCAAGCACCCAGTTAGGCATATTTGGTAATTCTATCATTTTTCTTGCAATGTTAGTGCTGATCCCAGGTGCTGGACTGACAGCCCTGGTAAATGAAACCCTAACTTTATTCCAAACTAAGGGCAGTGATGGTGCAAGAATCCCCACACTGCCTAAGTGTGCTTCATGCCTAACCTGGAGAATCTGCCGCCACAGGTACAAGGAGAGCTGAGACTCCATCACCTGTTCAAACCTTAGTACCTCTTCTGAGACTGAGAACAAATATTCCATTTGTGACTCTGGTTTCTGTCTTCTGAACACTTCTCCACTAGGAGCTGGCCTGAAGTCAAGTTCACTTCACATAGGCCCACCAGACAATAAACGTGGCTCCAAGGCTGGATTCTTCAGCCTTGACCCAGGAGGCATATTTGATTTATTGCCATTTCAAAAGGTTTGATTAAATTTAACTCTTACCATGCCACTAATACTAAGTTCAGTCTGTTATGGAAGGAACTGAAAATTGCTTACATTATTTTATATACTTAAAAAACAGTTTGTCCACTTTAAAATGATGCTTATTTACCAAGAAAGGAAGCCAGCAACTGTTCTGTCATTGGTGAATAATGCCATATGAGTCCCAATTATGCAATGCTGGGAAAATTATTGTCTCTAAATATAGCCTTGTTTGATATGGAAGTGTCTTTGGAATAACAAATTTTCTCTTATGGATGTTAATATTATACTTTAATAAAACCAAAATCACTGCTACAAATCTCAAATTTAGCTAAAGGGCATGCATTGTAAATTCAAATTTGTTACCCTCACTTTCATAACTCACAAGAGCCAGTCCACTTGGTGACTCTGATTTACTTATTCCTGTCTTACTAGAGGTGCTGGTAGAACAAATACATTGTAGTATTTTGTACTGAACTGACAGGAAAACCATGCTTAGCGCTGTGTAAAACCTTCCCATTGTTTAATGCTTTCTGTCATGCTATCACATTCTCTCTACATAATAGAAACAGCACCCACAGCTAGTGGGCTGCAAATTATAAAATAGTTCATCATTCAAGGCTCCCCAGCATATGATAGTATTGCAAATATTTATATTAGCAGCTTTTGTGCTTGACTGCAAGACTGGAGGTTTTTCTGAAAGTCTTATCAAGAATATAGTAATAACTACAGCTCCGTGCACAAACACTGACCTCAAAAAACAGAGCGGGTGATGGAACTGCTGAAGTTCCAGCCTTTTACAAACTTGTTTTTCCTTTCAGGGCAGAAACACAAGTCAGTATTTGCAAGTAGTTCCTACTACACAAATGCCCATGCTTCCTTGTGAAAATAGTGGATGATCTGCCCTGCAGTAAATTTACAGTCATGACAGATTAGGTGGATTTAGATGGAATTTAACAGAATTTCTATACTTCAAAAGTTGTGTTTGCTGGTTAAAGTTTTGAATGTTGTCCTTGAATAAAATAGATGGAATTCTAGTGGGGAAAGAAATGGTATTTTGTCACACATACACAAACAACTAATATCATCCACTATTGTCAGGACTAGAATGAAGATCTGTTTTCACCAGGGAGATAACCTAGCTTTAAAAGAACCACTTGGGCTTAGTTTTGCATTACCCAAAATGCAAATTACTCTTGACCACACCAGTGTGGGAAACTTTGGCAGGAATTCTGTCTCAGAACTCAACCAACAGCTCCCAGCGTACAGGAAGAACTCACCTGCTGCTGCACCTCTTCAGGAGGGCAGGATACTCATTGCACTCATTGAGAAAACATTTTGAGATGGATAAATGTTAGAGTGGAGCGGTGAGAAGTCACTTCTGTCTGCAAATCTGGGGCTGTCATTGAATTTTTGACTTTGTACACTAGTTCATTTCTTATAGCCATTCATGAATCATTCGTTAGTGATACAATGGTTATCAGATGCCACAGGAGCATGAAAAATTTCCACTCTAATAAACGCTATCGTAACTATCACTTCTTTATGATGTGCAAGAGGATATGTACCTGGGATTGCCAACTTTTCATCAGCGCAAAGTCGGACACCTTTTCTTGGGAATTCAGTTCCTCATCAAACTGTTCTTCTCAGAAGTTAACTTGGTGTAGTCAAGACAGGTACAGCCTCCCATGTGCACACCTACATGCCCGCTTGCCCCTGCATCAGGGAAGTTGGTCACGATCAAGGATAACATGCTTGGGGCGGTGGGGGGAGGTTGATGATCACATCTAGGGCTTCTAAGAGAACAGGAGGGCAAATGAAGTTAGAAGAGAAAGAGACAAGCAAGGAGGATGTCATAGGACACAGGACAGGGGATGTAGGCAAGGACATAATCATGGCAAGCCATGAAAGTGAAAACAAGGAGGAAGTGACATGTTCATACTGATGGGACAGAAGATCTGTTTTAGTAGTAACATGCTGAATAACCTGTTTTTCACTCCTGTGCTGACAGTAGTAGGCACAATGGGCCTGATTCAAGCCACTTTACAACGTCAGTAACATAAAGGGGCCTCCTTAAAATGGGCTTAAATGTAATTTACACTCATTTTAAGGTCTACCTAGATCAGGGAAAAAAGTAGCCTTAATGTAAATGAGAATCAGGCCCAGAACTTTTATTGTGTCAAATGTGTTTGAGTTCTTGCCCCACTATGTTCAAGGCTCCTGCTCCTCTCAGTACAGGGTTACCAATGGCCGGATTTTGAAAGAATGCCTCCAATTTTCTCAGCACAAAATTATACCCACAACTTATTTACGGGTGTAAATCAGAGGACGTGTAGGCAACTATCAGATAGTGCCCACCTACTGTGCAGCTGGACAGCTATGGTAAATACTGTCATTTGTGCTCACAATTAAATGAGGGTGCAGGGTCTAACCAGAAAAGAAAAGAAAAAGCCACGTTGAGGCCTCGTTACACTTTGAACCTTAATTATACTTTGTAGAAATCCTCAATAATATATTGAAGGTTCTGAAGACTATAATGAGAGTTTAAAGGACTGAACAGTCCCTCATTTTATATTGTTCCATAATATGGGAACAACAAGGTGTCACTCCATATAGTGAATGGCAGGTAACAAAATACCAGAGTCGCCTATGTATCAAATGTTTCGCCAGTTTTCCAGATCAGCCTGAGGCCCAAGGGCAATCCCTGCACCCTCATGACTGTTTCCCTCCTTCATCTGCCCTTTTCTTTATCACAACTGATCAATTCACTTCCCACCACCATCACCACCTCCCATAGAGTCATAGATTCAAAGGGGAGAGGGAGCCACTGTGATCATCTGTTTGAGTCTGACCTATATAACACGGGCCATAGAACTCCCCCCAAATAATTTCTTTTGAACTAGAGCATATCTTTAAAAAAAATCCAATCTTGATTTAAAAATTTCAAAACCACTTGAATCCCCTTGTTCAAGTGGTTAATTACCCTCACAGTTACAAATCTATGCCTTATTTCCAGTCTGAATTTGTTTATCTGTAGCCATTGGATCATGTTATACTGTACTTTTCTCTGCTATCTTGAAGCGCCCACTATCAAATATTTGTTCCTTATATAGGTACTAGTAGACTGTAATCAAATCTCCCCTTAACCTTCTCCTTGGTTAGGCTAAATAGATTGGGAAATAGATTCCCATTTTTAATTGTTCTTGTGGCTCTTCTCTGACCCATCTCGAATTTATCAACATCCTTCTTTAATTGTGGACACCAAAACTGGACACAGGATTCCAGCAGCGGTTGCACCAGCACCAAATACTGGCTTAAAATAACCTCTCTACTTCTACTCAAGATTCCCCTTTTTATGCATCCCAGGATCGCATCAGCCCTCTTGGCTACAGCATTCCACTGGGAGCTCATGTTCAGCTCATTATCCAGCCTGGCCCCCAAATCTTATTCAGAGACACTGCTTCCTGAGATAGTCCCCAGGCTGTCTCCTAACTGCCTCCATTTATCTCATCCATCTGGCTCCTTGCAGCTCCTTCTGTCCTTTCTCTATGACTTCTCTGCCCCCAGCACGTGAATGAGCCCCCTTTCCTACTCCCTACAAAGTGCCCTGGCACCTGCTGTTGGTGAGGAAAGAGGAGCAGCTAAAGATCAGGGAAGAGAGGGGAAACTGACCTGCCAGGTGAGGAGCAGCTTAGAGAAGATGTAGCAGCTCCTCAGACTGGACTTTCGGAAACCTAGGCTTGTCACAGACAAACTGGAGCCATTGCCTTCTGTATTTGGTGATTCATTTCTGAATGCATATGATGAGCCTCAGGAAGGTCTGGCTTAAACACTGTGGGGAAGATCTTCAGCTGGTGTAAATCAGCTTAAATCAGCTGTAGTCGTTGGAACTATGCTGATTTACACCAGCTGAAGATCTGGGCCAGAAGCTGGATATTAAAATTATGCCTGGTAACTTTACAACCTATAATAACTTCTGTAATTATGGACATTAAAACGAGGGCAACCTCTTCCCATGCTTCTGGATATTGGAAGGGCATCAGAGAGAAATTCTCTCCCCTTTCTAAAGCATTGCATGCCTAGGTCCATTACATAGGGTTGGGGTGGTATCTTCCTCCTATTGCCAAACTCAGCGTGATAGATTGATGGTCTGATGCTATATAATAAGGGTAAGTGTCTGTATTAATGCATATGGCAGAGTATGCATCATATTAGATAAGAATGGCATTTCACCAGCCATATAGTTGCAAAGTAGAGCTGACTCTGAGTGATGGAGAGGTGAGGACTATTTTAGGTTATAATATAGTGTTCCAAGTGAATATGAAACTATTTGGGATTATCATTAAATTTTTAATTTAAACAAATCAAATTATACTAAATTAAAGATGTATTTAGTCAACATTGTAATATTAAATGCTTAAAAATTTTAGCTGTCCGAGATAAACATAATAAAATGGCTCTTGTTTAATCTACAAATTAATCCAAAAAAATAAATTGCATTTTCATTACCTTGATAATGATCAAGCCAAAGCATGACTGGCATATCCCTTTCAAGAGACAGCCAAGCAGCAGAGAAAAGCAACCACTATGGGTCAGATTCAGCTGTCATTTACACCCTTGAAAATGTTGAGTAACTCCATTAAATTCAATGAGTTTATTCCAGTTTGCAATGGTCTAACTGGGAACAGAATTTGGCTCCGTACCTGAAGTTAGCCCAACACATTCCTACCCTGTAGATGGCTCTAGTAATGAAAACCTATCTTGCAAATGAGTCATTGTGAGAAGACTGTGCTGAAGATGTTGAAAATCAGGATGATGCATTTGAAAATGAAATTAATCAATATGAAGATGAGGATCAGCAGTCTATCAGAGCAGAGCTGTTTGATAATAATGAAACCGAGGAAACAGCCAGCACTAGGGAAACACATGAAATTGCAGGAAATGTCAGTGATAATAATGAATTAGTAACTATTTCAAGACACAGAAGAGACCGAGTTTGCAGACAAAGAAAGGTGAACTAGAAAGTTATGGCACTTGTGAGAGGCCAGATTTTTTGAAAACTTGGCTGTATAAATGTGTATGCAAAATATATGTCTAATTTCCTTCTGCAATTACCCTAATTGTGTATTCAAATTAAACAATCGTCCATGCAAATAAATTTTATTCATAATTTATATGCTGAGCTGCTCAATCTGCAATGCAATGGTGGGAGCTGCATGTGCAAAGTGGGTTATTCAGTTACCCCAATACTTCCCCTCCCCCCGGGACAAAATGTTTATCCAAAATTAGGAAATAAATTGAAAGGATTAAAAGGTGGAACAAATGCTCATCAGTTAACATCACTAACTGGTTAAAACAACAAATTATTGACGCAATCAGTAATCCTATCTTGCAAGATCTTCTCTCTTAGAGATAGGTTTCAGAGTAGCAGCCATGTCAGTCTGTATCAGCAAAAAGAACAGGAGTACTTGTGGCACCTTAGAGACTAACAAATTTATTTGAGCATAAGCTTTCGTGGACTCCTGTTCTCTTAGAGATAGTGGCTACTCCCCAGCACATAGCAGCTTTAACAACCACCATCCCCATTAGTGCCTCTGGCCAGTACACAGCAGGTTGTCATGTGGCAGTTCTTGCTGCAGTCACATGATATCTATATTCATTGACTGCACTAGTTGGCTGGATACTGACTTGCAAGCAGAGTGTCAATTTTGACCTATAAAGCCCTAAATGGGTTGAGAGCTGCCTGTTTAAGTAGCTACTCTCCATTTGGCATTCAGCAGGTGAGGTTAACAGAGATATTGGAGAACCCTGGTTTCGAAGAGAGCAAGAGAGAGCTGCTCTTGGAGAATTCATCTGGAAGGAGACCTTAACTTCGGAACTAGCTCCTCATGGCCCCTTCTCAGTAGCCCAAATCTGTTGACCTACAGGATGCACTACAAACTTGTCTACTCCCCCACCGGTTTTGAGAGTGGGAAAGGTGAGTGGAGTCTTGATCTCTGTACATCAATGGCTGGGATTTGTTAGTGTTTTAATTCCCCTTTGTGGGTTTTGAGAAGGCTGCTTCACTTAGTTTTGTTGTATTGGTGGTGTTGTATTGTTTTGTGTATTTAATATATGGCACAGGCTCCTAGAGGCCCAGGATAGGCACTTTTTTATGCTTTGTATAAACCTAAAGAAATGTATATCATGAGGAGCACAGATAAGTAACTGATGGAAGGGCTCAGAGTTGAATTAAAATATGATTTCAACTGACATTCATCTGATGAACCTGCAAGGGAAAAAATCCCAAACAGGAGAAAAAAGACAAATTATGGGACACAAATACTTGGAGAAGTAACCTAAGGTCACCACTCCATGTCCCAATCTTTCCACATGGCATGAAATCACTGTTGGTTTGTTTTTTAATCGACTGCTTTGAGGTAGATACAGTTAACTTAATAAATGGCAGGCGTTAGCAGCTCTAAGCTGATCTTAACCGCCACAACAGGAGCCAAGAGGGGGAATTCTCCATTGCCAGTGATGGTAAAGAAACTGGTAGTAAGAGGCATGAGATCTGTTTCCTGTCCTAAATGGCTGCCTATGTGGCAGCCATTACTGTAGTATCTGAGCGCCTCACAGTTGTTAATGTATTTATTCTCAGAGCAGCACTGTGAGGTAGGGAAGTGCTGTTATTCCTATTTCAAAGTTGCGGAACTGAGGAACAGAAAGACTAAGGCCCAGATTCTCAAAGGCTCTTAGGTGCCTAATTCCCTTTAGGTACCTAATTTCCACTGAAGTCACACTAGGTGCCTAGCTGCACCTTTACGCACCTAAGCACTTTTTAAAATCTGGCCCTAAGTGACTTGCGTGAAATCACATAAGAAGTTTGAGGTGAAGCAAGTAGCTGAACTCAGGTTCACTAAGTCCTACTCGAGCTGCCTAACAACTGGGCCAACCTTCCTTCTAGGGTCTTGTTGTTAGGGTGCAATATGTGATATGCTGTTCTGGGTGGCGGGGGCTTGGCCAAGAAAGGGGATCCACTTTTGGAGTACATTAGGACTAACTAATTCTTGGTATCAATGATTTCAGTAGGAGTTCTGACAACTAATACTTTAGGATTTGGCCATCATTTTGCAAGATGTTGGCTGGAAGTTTTTATTTATTTATTTTTAAACATTTAACAGTCAACAGTGGAGTTTACCCTACCCTTCAAAATGTAATCCATAGTCAGTTACTCTAGCGTAATATGTAAAATGCAGCAAGTTCATGGGAATTACACAGAGACTAACTGCCACAGAAGCCACAATCTAGCCTTGGATAGATGTTTATTATATATTTATTAGATCATACTCCTAAATCAAGAAGTTAGACATCTTCATGGGAACTGATGCTCATTTACGCTATTGGTATTGTAAAGGGGCCTTAAAGTGGATGTGTAACATTTTCAAAAGCACCTAAGTGAGCACTTTGACTTTCAGTGTAACTGAGGAGCCTAAGTCCTATTCAGGCATTTTTGAAAATGTTACGTAGTGTAAATGTAATTTTCACACGCTTTAAAGCTGCTTCATGTGCCAGGAAGGTACAAGTGGCCTTAGTGGAAAGGAAAATCAGGCCCCTAAATTTTAGTATTTTTGCTCACAGTTAATTGTTCCTTCAAAGAGCTAGATCGCTTAGAGGCTCCTTTCAAAATCTTGCCTCTTAGGAACACAAGTGCATTAATTGGCTTTAAGTGTATCAGCCTCTGTGAATGGGTTGATGAAATGACTAGTCCCAGCCTGTCTTATGCCTTTAGGTTGTTTGAGAGTTTAAAAAAAAATTCCTAATGATTATGTAATTTTAACAAAATAAAAAGTTCTCTGTGTGTTTTGATTTCCTAAATCTCTTTTAACTGCCTCATAAAGAACTAAAACAGTTTGTTTACCAAATCAGTGTCATTGGAATATTTGCCTGTGAGATCAAGAAAAGAAACTCCACCACTACAAATTCTTTTTTGCCTTGATAATTCTTTAAATGATCTCCAACTTTTTCCTCGTTTGTTGCTTATCCAATATCACAAAAACATAACTGCAAAAAGTGGACAATACAGATTAGACAGGCAGGATGAGATTCAAGCTCATGCTTTAAGTTAAACGTGCTTAAATATTGTCCTCGTAGGATAGACTTATCACAGTGCTTGGGGCCCCAGTCATTGATGGGGAGCCTATTGTGCTAGGTGCTGCACAAACAAAAATGGTTTGTGGTTCAAGGGTCTTACAATCTAAAACATATGCTTAACTGTTGTTCCTGAATTAGAGCCTTGATTATTAATTAATGCATGTGAAGTATTTTGAGATCCTTGGATGAAAGCTGTTTTATGAATGTTACGGTAAAGTGTGATTATAAGACACAATAGGACTTCTCAATGTATATTTTTCTGGTTTTTCTTCCTTTTAATCAATACATTACATTTCTATTTGTTTAAAATAAGTAGCAAATAGTTTTAGAGACCACCATTGCATACTTATATTTCTAGAAAAATCCTTTACATTTTCTTTAAGGGAAAAAACTGCAGAAGTCACCCCCGTCCCCAGTTCACTAACATAGAACATTTTTCTTATTATATCTTAAAGTCAAGTTTTCAAAAATTATTTGCATGATCAAAAATCCCCAAGTCAGCATGCAAACAGAATACATTTTAACTGCTTGTTTCCAAGTGCCAGTTGCACAAACGTATTTGTGCTTTTGTATTCAGAAATGATTGTGCTTGCAGAACTGAAAGTTCAACTCTGCAGAACAGTTTGTCCTTGAATTTGAAATAGAAAATATTTGTTGAGACATTTTTGAGGTATTTATCCAGATTTAATGTATCAAATAATTAACCATATGTTTAAATCACAACACTTTGGCCCCTCTCCTGCGAGCCTTTGCTCATGTGAATAACTTCACAAACAACTGGCTTCATTGGGACTGTTCTCATGTGGGTGTTTTCAGGATTAGGGGCTAACAGAATTTTAAGTAACATTTACTTGTATGATCTTTAAAATAGTGCTTCTAAAGATTAAATGAAATTCCTTGGAATTGTGATGCAACAGTGTTTACTGCTGCCCACGTTCCGGCAGCGGTATTGCCGATGCACAACTATATTGCAGAATCCTATTGTAATGTCATAATAGCAGAATATTTTCCGGGTAAACTGGGATAACTGGGTATTGCCTTTTATCTTGGGTTTGTATTTAAAGGGTTAAACTGAGAACATCAAACTGAGAACGGGTTTTAAAACCCCTTTATTGGAAGAATTCAACCAATATAGCCTATTTATTTTTTTATATTTTTCATTTTCATTGAGTACTTTTAGCACCTCTGATGACAAAGGGGGGGAAACAAACAAAAATATTGCTTTCAGCCTATTGTAATAAATAATTTGCCTCAAGTTCCAAGTCTGTTGTTAAATGAAATTTGAGGTAATCTTCTAAGCAGAGCTTCAGGGCACCTGTGACTTTTAAATGGAACAAATCTGTTGCTAGGGAAATACACAGTTTTAAAAATTAAGCTTGAGGCTAAAAGCCTCAAACAGTAAATCTCTTCCAGCACACTTCTCTGGGGATAAATGTACTATGCAATCTACAAGCAGGGTACCTGGCCTACCTTTGGGTCTCAGTGAAGCAAAAGTCCCTTTGTCCTTCCTTACAGTACGGATTCTAGCGGGAGATCCTCTGTGCCTTGTTGAGTTTTCAAAGACTCCAAAACATCTCCTGAAATTACTCCAACTGTTGAATTGGCAGATGATCTCTAAACAACTACAGCGGGTTAGAAAAATAGATATGTGGGCACAGTTGGCAACGGGCTTTGTTGCAAAGATAGGTTCCTGGGTTAGTGGTTCTGTTGTGTGGTATGTGGTTGCTGGTGAGTATCTGCTTCAGGTTGGTGGGCTGTCTGTAGGCAAGGACTGGCCTGTCTCCCAAGATTTGTGAGAGTGTTGGGTCATCCGTCAGGATAGGTTGAAGATCCTTGATAATGCGTTGAAGGGGTTTTAGTTGGGGGCTGAAGGTGACGGCTAGTGGCGTTCTGTTATTTTCTTTGTTAGGCCTGTCCTGTAGTAGGTGACTTCTGGGTACTCTTCTGGCTCTGTCAATCTGTTTCTTCACTTCAGCAGGTGGGCACTGTAGTTGTAAGAATGCTTGATAGAGATCTTGTAGGTGTTTCTCTGTCTGAGGGGTTGGAGCAAATGCAGTTGTATCGTAGAGCTTGGCTGTAGACAATGGATCGTGTGGTGTGGTCTGGCTGAAAGCTGGAGGCATATAGGTAGGAATAGTGGTCAGTAGGTTTCCGGTATAGGGTGGTGTTTATGTAACCATCGTTTATTAGCACTGTAGTGTCCAGGAAGTGGATCTCTTGTGTGGACTGGACCAGGCTGAGGTTGATGGTGGGATGGAAATTGTTGAAATCATGGTGGAATTCCTCAAGGGCTTCTTTTCCGTGGGTCCAGATGATGAAGATGTCACCAATATAGCGCAAGTAGAGTAGGGGCGTTAGGGGACGAGAGCTGAGGAAGCGTTGTTCTAAGTCAGCCATAAAAATGTTGGCATACTGTGGGGCCATGCGGATACCCATAGCAGTGCCGCTGATTTGAAGGTATACGTTGTCCCCAAACGTGAAATAGTTATGGGTAAGGACAAAGTCACACAGTTCAGCCACCAGGTTAGCCGTGACATTATTGAGGATAGTGTTCTTGACAGCTTGTAGTCCGTCTTTGTGTGGAATGTTGGTGTAGAGGGCTTCTACATCCATAGTGGTTAGGATGGTGTTTTCAGGAAGATCACCGATGGATTGTAGTTTCCTCAGGAAGTCAGTGGTGTCTCGAAGGTAGCTGGGAGTGCTGGTAGCGTAGGGCCTGAGGAGGGAGTCTACATAGCCAGACAATCCTGCTGTCAGGGTACCAATGCCTGAGATGATGGGGCGCCCAGGATTTCCAGGTTTATGGATCTTGGGTAGTAGATAGAATATCCAAGGTCGGGGTTCCAGGGGTTTGTCTGTGCAGATTTGCTCTAGTGCTTTTTCAGGGAGTGTCTTGAGCAAATGCTGTACTTTCTTTTGGTAACTCTCAGTGGGATCAGAGGGTAATGGCTTGTAGAAAGTGGTGTTGGAGAGCTGCTGAGCAGCCTCTTGTTGTCATCATGAATAGGTCGGAATATGAACAGCACCTCCTTTGTCAGCCTTTTTGATTATGATGTCAAAGTTGTTTCTGAGGCTGTGGATGGCATTGTGTTCTGCATGGCTGAGGTTGTGGGGCAAGTGATGCTGCTTTTCCACAATTTCAGCCCGTGCACGTTGGCGGAAGCACTCTATGTAGAAGTCCAGTCTGTTGTTTCGACCTTCAGGAGGAGTCCACCTAGAATCCTTCTTTTTGTAGTGTTGGTAGGGATGTCTCTGTGGATTAGTATGTTGT
Organism: Lepidochelys olivacea; assembly: GCF_965140295.1. Lineage (NCBI taxonomy): Eukaryota > Metazoa > Chordata > Testudines > Cheloniidae > Lepidochelys > Lepidochelys olivacea. The sequence continues at coordinate 15,023,540 of NC_140423.1, forward strand.
TCAGAGGTGTGTTGGAAATATTCCTTGAGTTGGAGATGTCAAAAATAGGATTCTAGGTCACCACAGAACTGTATCATGTTTGTGGGGGTGAAGGGGCAGAAGGAGAGGCCCCGAGATAGGACAGCTGCTTCTGCTGGGCTAAGAGTATAGTTGGAGCAAGGTTTGAATAGTGTGCAGTCAATATGGCAGGGGCCACACACTGAAGAAAGAATTAAACGAATTATTGAATAGATGCTCATTAGTCAAGTACCATTCATTCTGAGCACTGTGTGAGGCAGAGGTCCTACAGGAAAAAATAGCTACCATGATGCATACACACAAGGGGGGATGAATTAAGTTCCCCAGGCATCTGCATATAGGATATAGATTTTTTTTAATACACCCCATGATAGTGCAATCTTTCTATGAGGCCATTCTTATGATCTACTACCTTGTATTATGTTTCTGAATGTTACATATTAGAAACATAGAGTAATTATTTTTGGTCATGTATCATAAATGTTACAATAGCTAGCTAAATTGTAGTGTATTTTGCAGCATCCCCAGACAAATGAATAATACTTTGGTTTCTATCTCATTCTGTATTTATATTAATGACTTACATAGAGGCTGACTGATCTAGCTGTTCTCAGCTTACTTTTCAATGCATTATGACTTTGGTATTTTGGTCAATACGTTGATCATTTGTATGACGCCCCATCTTAAACTGTTTAATAAAATGTAAATAACAGGAAGGTATATCCAAAGTCAAAATAACTCATTATTGCTGGTTATACACTTGTCAAAATCCTAAAGGGGCCATGACCTGATTGTAATTTTCCCCTAGAGCCATACAATAATTTTAGCTGTGAAAGGAAATTTTATGGCATGTAAGATTAGCCCACACTAATGCAAGGTCAAAAATAATAGAATCAATAAGCAAACTCAATACTGCTAACATTTTGAGAAAATTACTACCAGAAAACAATGTCAACAATGGATTGAAACGGGTCTCCAAAGTTGTCTTATTGATTTCCTTTCAGTTTCATGACAATCCAACTCTTTTTTTCCTTTGCAATATGGCATTCTTTTGCTTTTTTCTACCCCACCCCCAGATCTGCAAATTATAACTGTAGAATATTTTTTACAATGTTTACTATTATGAGTATGGCAAAATGAATGTGATTATGCCTACATTATGGAATAGGAAAGAGCCTCTGATGCCATCAAATAAATGCCTAAAAAGCCATAGACTGGTTTTAAAGGTTTCATTTTGTTTGTGATGAATGAAAAAACCAGCACAAAATAGAAAATAAAGTGAAAGCAACTTTTGAGTTTTGTCTGGAACTGTCAGAATCAGGAATATTAAGATAAAGACAAATTCAGTGCTTAACGCATACTTGTTAAGTATTGCATTTCATACAGTTAATACTTTATGCTATGGTACAACCCCAAACCACACGTGTTATGTCCATGAAATGAATGAGTTGTAGCCTTAACTTTAAAATGGAGAATGTGTGATCTAGTGCTTTGAGTCAGGAGCTGACTTCCTGTTCTCTACACCAATCTGATGTGATTGTGAGCAAGCCGTGTAATTTCTGTGTGTGTGTGTGTTAGTCTAGCCTCCTTTAATAAGGGTATAATACATCTCTCCTAGAGGTTGTTTGCAATGTGTTAATGTTTGTACAGTGCTTTGAGATCTTGGATGAAAGGCTCCAAATAAAAACAAAGCAGTAGCATTATCACTCTTTTTTGCTTTAATTCTTATTAAAATCCGCCCAAAGGTTGAGTACACCACTTCTACTCTTTCCCTTTACATGGGTGACTGGATGTTTCTGGTTATTTGTATATTTCACGTGAAGCATGCCTGGTACATAGAGCTGGATGAATAGTGGGAGAAAATGTTGCAAATATTCACTTGAATTAAAAAGTGTATTTTGATTCAGCCCTTTTCCGTGACCCTTTCATGTTCCTTTTCAATGAACATTGGAGTATTTCAGCTTTGCTGACACACATACTTGTGGGAAAATATTTTAAGCTCAAATGCTTGAATATTCATCAGAAGCAAAATTGCAATTGGATTTTCAAATGTAGTAGAGAGATAGTAACATATGATCTGCATAACAAACCAACATATGGTGGGTGAACTGTGACTATTCACAATGAACTGTTCATAAACAATCTGCAGGGCAAAAATAAGGAGTAAACTTGAGAATTTTATGATATGTTTGCAGCCATTATGATCATGAAAAATAGAATTAATCCAATCTATTATTTATTGCTTAACATGTCTTCAGCTCTCCTTTAAAGTATCCTCCACTAAATTGGACAGCATGCTTTTAGATGGCAAAAAGACAACGTTTCCTCAGAGATCAAATTTCCACCATTCTACCAGTCTAGACTGTCCACCACTATGGTCTCGATTTAGGAGAGTCTCTGTACGCCCATGCTGAAATGATGCCTACCCTTGTAAAACAAAATGTCCTGTTTCAATGCAGGCTTCAGTGCATCAGGCCACTTGCTCTAAGGAATAGGAAACAACAATGTAAGGCTCTTCAGGCAGATGATGTATTATAATTCTACGACCTCATCAGGCAGAACAGTACAAAAACTAATAGTCCAATAAGGTGAGATGCACCACTGTTGATTTGTGTGCATTTAGGGCTAGTCGTTATAGTGTTTGTTTATAGGAGCCCAATCGAATATTTTTTTTGCTTTCCTTTCCTCCCCCGTCCCCTCCGAGTTTAATACTTTGACCATGCAAATATATTTTCGGTTGAGGCTTAATAATCTTCACACCTACCTGAGATTTGGTGTAAGTAGGATCAACTCAGCTGATGTTGCTGGAGTTATGTCCTATGCACCATGTCATACCCTTAGCACGTGAGCAAAATTATTTTATATTTGTCAGTGGTCATTGTTGACAGGTTCAGCTGCATTTTCTTTTATTTTAAAAAATGTATTTTGAGTGAGAGATGAATGGGTCACATTCATCTTTGGTGTAACTCCACTGAAGTCTGTCTCAGCGATTATGGACAAGGGTGCTAGAAATACCTAAGTGCTATATACAGTAAATAGGGTTTCCATAGTGTTGTCCATAGTGGACTCTGCTCTGGGCTTCTCCAACATTCAGCAGCTTTGCATCTGTCCTGGGTACAACACAACTCCCTTCCTCGCCCAAACATAATGCTTCTTCTTGGCTTTCTTGTTGTAATAGTTATATTAATTATTATTAGGGGCAGATGTATTATGCAGTCCTGATGTAGTCATTGCTGTAACAACATCTGTGTTTTGCAACAAAAGCAAGTGCTGTGTTCCTTATAAATAGGGCTTAGCTTGTCATAAGGGCAGGCTATCAAAAGTTCATTTGAACAAGATGATTTTCTGTGAGCCTGATGCCACCAGCAGGAACAGCTGTTTGGACAAAGCCAGTATTGGCGACTACTCAGTAGGCAAGATTTAGCCAACGAATAACGGTGGAGTTTGTGAATCTAATCAAACTTTGACAGTCACCCAGAACTTGTTTGGAATGCATTTGTCACTGTCATTTTAAAAAAGCCTCCAAAGGGAGTTGTCACATAAAAGTGTGTGGTATGAACTCAGGGACCTAAAAAAATCAATCATGGCAATTATTTTACTAAATTATTTTAAACAGTAGTGTGTCCAGAAATCTCTCCGTTAAATGTCTGCTGTCACAGCAACAAGCTGTGCTGTTTCCATCTCTGACCTTTTTCATGTTAAAATGTGTGTCAGTATGTAAAACAGAAATGCTCCATAGGAAGATAACTGCAGCGCTGCTTTGCTTTCCTGAACCAAAGGTCCTGAAGATACATATTTTGCAGGAAATGAGTATAATGGGACAATTCACTATTTTGTAAGGGTCGGGGGGGCAGAAAATCTCAACAACAAGCAAAGGTTGCTTTTTTTTATGGTTGTTTTGCCATGTTCATTTTCACTGTAATATGTTTGAGGGAACAGAATGAAAGATTTAAATGGCACATGTGGTGAACAGATGACTTGATGATCAAGTGTGAAATGACCATTAAAACACTGACCATTTATCCTTAATACTTCATTCAGACCCGAGATCCTAAGTGAAATGAGTTTAGTGGTTTCAGATCAGTACCAAGTGGACAGGAGTCCATATGTCACAGAAATCTAAATCAGCATGTGCAATTGAACATCAGTAACAGCATTGCCTTAGAACAGACACGGATCCGATTCATGGTTGATGACAATAAGGATCTGAGTAGTTCCCCCAAAATGGGTTTTGAGAAACATTTTAGAATGTTTTGGAAATGTCCATAACTTTTTTGTAAAGGGTGTTTTAGGGTTGGTTGATTTGCTTGTATTGTTATGTTTTTGTGTTTCTCCTATGAGAAATTATGGCCTAATAATTTTCCTAAAATTGGATGCAACCAACACCCTCCCCCAATTTACACCAACTGAGAATCTGCCCCACCATTCCTTAGGGATTTTAGTCAATAGATGGAATCTGTGTGTCATAACAGGAGTGTTTTTAAAGCTACATTAAAATACATTTGTAAGGCACTTTGTCGTGCCTGGATGAAGATGCTAAGTGTGAATTTATTATATTTATGTATTTATTTATATGTACTATGGCAATATCTGGTCATGATTGGGGTCCTACCGTGCAAGATGCTGTACAAGCACAGAATGAAAAAATTGACAATTTAACTTAGATATTATTACGAACTTTATATACAGAAATCACATCCATCATCTCTGGCATGAAAGAAACCCACTCTTCTCTTTCTTCTTTGCCTAGGAAATCATGAATGTATTTGGTTGATTAAATTTAACACATCAATAATATCTGCATACTACTGTGCCTCAGAACTTTATAAAATCAGCCTCTGGGATACCTATTACTGTAGTTCTCTGTAAATATATAAATCTGGTACAGACAAGTAAAGGAAATCTTCATTATCTGGACCCATGGAAAAGAAGCCCTTGAGGAATTCCACCATTAACCTCAGCCTGGACCAGTCCACACAAGAGATCCACTTCCTCGACATTACAGTGCTAATAAGCCATGGTTACATAAACACCACCCTATACCGGAAACCTACTGACCGCTGTACTGACCTACATGCCTCCAGGTTTCATCCAGACCACACCACACAATCCATTGTCTACAGCCAAGCTCTATGATACAACCGCATTTGCTCCAACCCCTCAGACAGAGACAAACACCTACAAGATCTCTATCAAGCATTCTTACAACTACAATACCCACCTGCTGAAGTGAAGAAACAGATTGACAGAGCCAGAAGAGTACCCAGAAGTTACCTACTACAGGACAGGCCCAACAAAGAAAATAACAGAACGCCACTAGTCATCACCTTCAGCCCCCAACTAAAACCTCTCCAATGCATCATCAAGGATCTCCAACCTATCCTGAAGGACGACCCATCACTCTCACAGATCTTGGGAGACAGGCCAGTCCCCCAACCTGAAGCAAATACTCACCAGCAAAACACACTTAACCTCACACAACAAAAACACTAACCCAGGAGCCTATCCTTGCAACAAAGCCCGTTGCCAACTGTGTCCACATATCTATTCAGGGGACACCATCATAGGGCCTAATCACATCAGCCACACTATCAGAGGCTCGTTCACCTGCACATCTACCAATGTGATATATGCCATCATGTGCCAGCAATGCCCCTCTGCCATGTACATTGGCCAAACTGGACAGTCTCTACGTAAAAGAATAAATGGACACAAATCAGACGTCAAGAATCATAACATTCCAATCTCTCTGGTCACTCGATTACAGACCTAAAAGTGGCAATTCTTCAACAGAAAAACTTCAAAAACAGAATCCAACGAGAGACTGCTGAATTAGAATTAATTTAAAAACTGGATACAATTAACTTAGGCTTGAATAAAGACTGGGAGTGGATGTGTCATTACACAAAGTAAAACTATTTCCCCATGTTTATTCCCCCTTTCCCCCCCCCCACTGTTCCTCAGACATTCTTGTCAACTGCTGGAAATTGCCCACCTTGATTATCTTGATTATCTCCCCCCCCCGGCCCCGCTCTCCTGCTGGTAATAGCTCACCTTGCCTGGTCATTCTCCTTACAATGTGTATGGTAACACCCATTGTTTCATGTTCTCTGTGTATATAAAATCTGCCCACTGTATTTTCCACTGCATGCATCCGATGAAGTGAGCTGTAGCTCACGAAAGCTTATGCTCAAATAAATTTGTTCGTCTCTAAGGTGCCACAAGTCCTCCTTTTCTTTTTGCGGATACAGACTAACACAGCTGCTACTCTGAAAACAGATCTAAGATTGTGTAGTTCAGCCAAGATGCATGTCCCAGAAACCAACTGAGAGTCACAGTTGTGAAAGATTTCAGAGTAACAGCCGTGTTAGTCTGTATTCGCAAAAAGAAAAGGAGGACTTGTGGCACCTTAGAGACTAACCAATTTATTTGAGCATGAGCTTTCGTGAGCTACAGCTCACTTCATCGGATGCATGCCGTGGAAACTGCAGCAGGCTTTATTTATACACAGAGAATATGAAAAAATACCGGCCACGTACAGTACAGCTATTCTGGGATACTTAACCTGAGCAAATGCATACCCAGAAAACCTGTTGTAGAAGTCCAAAGTTGACCCTGAAATAGCAAAAAGCAAAGAATTCCAAAAATATTAAATACCAAAAAAAAAGTAGTTATAGGAAGGAACTAAATCCTGAGTTTAAATGTGATCTAATTGCTAAGGCGTGGAGACTGAATGTCAGGAAATCTGAGTTCTGTCCCAACTCTACCCTCCGACTTCATTTCTGATCCCTTTTGTGACATTGAGCAAATTACTAAACTGTATATGTGTTATCATCTAGACTATAACAAGGAGTCCTGTGCTACCTCAGAGACTCACAAATTTATTTGGACATAAACTTTTTTGGGCTAAAACCCACTTCATCAGATGCATGGAGTGGAAAATACAGTAGGAAGATCGATAGATACACACACACACACACACACACACACACACACACACACACACACACACACAGTACATGAAAAGATGGGAGTTGCCTTACCAAGTGTGGGGGGGGTCAGTTCTAATGAGACAATTCAATTAAAGTGGGCTATTCTCAACAGGAGGAAAAATCACTTTTGTAGTAGTAATCAGGGTGCCCCCTTTCAAACAGTTGACAAGAAAGTGTGAGTAACAGTAGGGGAAAATTAGCCTGGGGAAATTTAGTTTTTGTAGTGACCCATCTAGACTATATATCTTCCCCGAGGAACAGATAAGAACCACAGAAGAAAGAGAGCTATTTATGTTTAAACACAGAAAATGGTTCAATTTTTGTCAGCTCCCCTTATGACTTCGTCTGATTACAACTGCAGCACAGTCCCAGACCAGATGTGAACTGTTAGCTCTTCATGCTCTAAGCCACAGTACACAGTTCCTCCCATCTGACCAGCCACTGTAAATCTGCTCCATGGTTTGAAAATAGAACAACAATATTCTTTTCAGAGAAACTGTAACATATGGAAATGAGGCTTGGTGCTGTAGATGCTCCCGTTTGAGATTATTTGACTTTGCTAAGTAATGAAGAATTGCAGGAAGGTTATATTCATTCTCTCCCAGAAGAGGGTAGCATGAGAATTTCCTGGAAGATAATAGAGCCCCACAGTGGGTGAGATAACATTTTTTTTTTTATTGGACCAACTTCTCTTGAAGAAAGAGACAAGCCATTGAGCTACACAGGGCATTAATAGTATTGTAAATCTGGCATAATACTGGCATTTTCTTCAGGACCGAAAGAAGAGCTCCGTGTAGCTCAAAAGCTTGCCTCTTTCACCAATAGCAGCTGGTCCAATAAAAGTTTTACTTCACCCACCTTGTCTCTCTAATACATTTTTCCTGCGAGCTGAACCCTAACAACTGCCGACATGTATGCAGAAATAGGAGCCATTTTGTTCTCAAAGTTACTGTTGCGTTGTACATATACAAACTCGGAGTGCTCTCTCCTGGAGAATATTTTTAACATGATTATTGTTGGCATTGGTTTATAAAATAATAGTAATTCTGACCCAGTGGTACAGTTGCAGTTGAAGTACAACAAAAGAAAATGTAGCTATAGTCTTCATGGGAGAGAGAGCATTTGTATATTTCCTCTGTACCAAATGCAGTAACTTCCCCTCATGCCATAGCAGCTACCCCTGAAGGCAGGCAGACTCTAGGGGGCCATATTTTCTAAAGAGCTCAGCTCTCATTTAGGCATCTATATTAAGTGGCTGCGTTTTTCAAACGTGTTCACCTGTTCACCCAGGAGCTACTGGGTACTGAGGGCTTATTAAAATCTGACTCTAGCATTTTAAATGTGCAGGAAAGAGGAAACAAAGCACAGCTGGTATAGAGTTACATACTTCCATTGTATTCTTGCCTGTGTTATATGCCAGATGTTTTATGTAGCTAAACTTGCAGCCAGCTTACTTCACTGGGGTTATATGACATTTTAGATGACAGAAGTCCAAACTGGACCCTGAAATAGCAACTGCTATTTAGCTGACTGCGAACAGGCTTTGGAGGGAAAAGACGAAAAATTATTCTTCCAAAACATGATTCCATAATAGCTCCTACACTGAAGATGGTGGAGGGTGGGAGATGGGGAATCTTCCTTCTAAACTAGTTTCTTCATATTAGCCATATACATATCAACTTGAAAAAAATAGTGCAATATGAGTAGTGATCACTGGTTATTTGGCACTCATCTTCTAAACCAAATGGCACATTGAAGCTATCACATGCATGATCAGTTTTGCATGTAGACTGAGCACACATGCTTCTTAGTAAAAATATATCGTTTTTGTGATCACGCCATTCCATTATTCCCATTATGGGTCTTAATGTAATCACAAAGTTTTCAAGGAGGTATTAATTCAAGGTGTTGGAGATGACATTTATTCCCTAAGTCCACAAATGCATATGCATGCCTACTTTGCACTTGCAATATGACTTACATGTATTCAAATTTCTCAAGTGCAATTACTGTATAATTGGCTAAATATGTGCAAAGTGGGGGTATTTGCCTGCATGCATGTGTAAGGTAGTTGTACAGATTCACTGAGACCTCAAGGCCGAGAATCTGTTGTCCGACTGGGTTGTAAGGAAAGCAAACACTCAGCCCAAGCTTATGGGGATGATACTGTGTTAAAGAGGGGGATGCAACCTTTGGTGCAAACTTAAGGAAACAATCTGAAGAAAGGTAGAGAATGAAGTAAAATTCAGTGCAAGCCTGGGGCAATGGTATTACTATATGAGGCAAAACCATGGATACTCAGTTTAAGAAAACATGGTGGGCACCATTCTCCCCCTCTACTCTGCTAGTGGAAACCAGCAGAAACTTGGGAAAGGAGTCCCAGAGTCCAATGTCTACCCAAAGCAGGACTTTGAGCAGCACAAGGCATCCTCATGATGTTTGTGGGTTCCAGACATGGCTGATGCAGCCTGAAAGAAAGTAGGAGTGGCATTAAATTCACTAGGACAGGAAGTATGGTGCAGCGGTTAGGATACCAGCTTCGGCTGTGGGAAACGAGAGTTCAATTCTCTTCACCACCACAGATTTCCTGTGTGATGCTGGCAAGTCACCTAGTCTCTCTCTGTCCCTGAGATCACCTTTTTTTAAAAAAAAAAATGGGGATAGTGGTATTAACCTACCTCAAAGGGGTGTTGTGAGGATAAATACATTAAAAGATTGTGAGCCATTACACTAATGAGGGCCACATAAGTAACTAAAATACATACATAAAATAGATACATAATGACTATAGGATCTGACACATGGCACATTGTTCTAATCTATTTTTTTTCTAGCTAGAAACACTTTCCCATAGGAAAAAGTCTGTGCATTTAACCTGCATGATCTGTAGCTATATAAGTAAAGGGTGTGTGTGTAATATCATAATGGGATACTGCCATGTGTGCCATAAAATCTAAAGTTAGTAATACATAATGCAAGAGCAGATTTTCTCACTTTATTTCTGTATCTGGAAAGTTTCAGCACTGACACCATATCAATATTTATTAATGCATTGTGAACTAGAACCTGTGATTATTACTCATACTATCTCTTTACAAGCTTCAGCTCAGAAGAATAAAACCACAGCTGCTTTTACTCTCCCCATATTTTATTCAATGTTTTAACAGCTTTGCCATAAATATCTTATCCATTATGATTCAGTTGTGACTGTATCAACGTCACATCTCCTGTTTTATTGCTGTCATTACAGTTAAACAACACACTTGTTAATTCTGTTAACTAAGTTCATTGTTCTCACTAGTCAGCAATCTCCATTTGTTGAGTCCACAGCATTATTGGTTGTAAATCAAAACCAGTGACTGATTGAAGCATTTTCCTTCATTGAAAAATGACAATAAGTTCTACATTAAGGCTACTTAATAAAAAAACCTATTTGAGAGGCCAGGTAATTACTGATTTAGTGAAAGCAGAAATACTGGTATTTGTTCTCTGCAAGTCCCATCACATCAACCAGATGAAAGAGGTCTGAGTATACACTAAGTTGGGGTGAACTACTCAATACGTGTACTTGATACTATCAGTGTCAAAAACAAGATCAGTGAAATGAAGAGGAAGAAGAAATGTTAGAGAAACAATCAGATGGAAAATATCTTGCTCAGTTTTATAACTGCTTACCTTCAGTACTAGCTTGAATGCTCACTACTTCTCCTTGAAGTTGGCAAGCCACATGACCCTTGTCATAATCCCTAAGCTTCCCTGCTCCCTCACGGTAATAGCTTCGTTTGGCAGGAAAGTGTTAGGTGAAACTGTCCTAAAGATGCCTTGACAAAACTCTCTTGCTCAGGACTTCTGAGTTCTGGAAAATATTCTTTGTGCCATAAGCAATAGTATTCAGAGAGCATTCGAATGTACTGTGATTAAACTGTGCTGTCCATTCCAAAATAATGTATCAAACTCTTCTCCCAACTACTTAGACACCAAGATCTCTCTCTCCCTCTCTCACGTGTGTGCGCACCTATGACAGAGAATGGTTTGATCCATCCTTCCTGTGGGAAATATTTAGAAGAACTATTTTAACTTTGAAAACTCCACTGGATCACTGCTTCTTGGATCCAAACTGCGCCGGAGGGCTATGTGCCCACCCCGACCTCTGCCAGCTCTCACTTTGACAAAGTGCTAAGTGTGGTATCTTCTTTGTGTGTAATCACTTTCCCTTGGGAGCTCCCAGCAGTGATTGCCCTTTACCTAACAAGCACCATTTCCAATATTTTTAAACAAAACTGGGTTTATTTGACACTGAAAACAGGAAAATCAAGAGTAAATCCAAGTTAAGGAAAACATAACATGCTCATCACAGTGTTATACTAACTATGAAGGAAACTACAGAGGCTAGATCAAATAATTTAAAATCCATTCATTTATCAGGATTAAAAAGCTGTACAATTAGTCTATTTGCCTCTGTACTAATTACAATCTTGCTCCCAGTCTCCTCACTGCAGCAGGGAGTAGTTCTGTACCTGTGGCTGCTAATGCTCCCTGATGGACCAGAGCAACCACTCTGATGGGTACATTGAAAGAGCAGAGTCAAGACTCCATCCACCTGCACAAGAGGGTATGTAGCAGTTCTGTGAAGCCTGCAACGTCCCACATGCAGGAAGTGTCAGCATGGTACACTGGTGTAAGGGGTTAAAGAGGCATAAATCCCTTGTACCGGCACACAAATGGGTCATAACTTGGTCCTAAACAATTCCAAGTACAATTCCTTGGTCCTAAACAATTCCAAGTAAAAAATCAGTTCTCTTGCCTCCAGTAACTATGCACCTACATCTAGGATTGATAGAAACTGAGATTTGGTGAGCTGCTGTATCTTGGCCCGTTTGAAACTGACTTTTGTGCAAAAAATAGAATCTGCCCTTTTAAGGATATGTGAGTCAATTGATTTCACAACATGAGTAAGCCTGTCTTATTTTTCAAAATATGTAGTCATTAGATCTAATTTTTTTTAAGTACAATTCCTAAAGGAAAATATACCTAGCTTATGATTTGAAAGCTGTCTCTTGAGAAATCTTCTATGCCTGGTGATCATTTGAATTCCTTGCAGTCCTTAACTTGCTGGCTGTGTGTTAGAAATCATTTTAAATGAATTGAATAGAATTCACAAGTGTTATGTGCCAGCATATGATGAACTCTCAGGAAATATGACTCAAATCTAGCTTTTCTTCTTTTTTATTGTAATAAATAGGAATGGACAAATATGATTTTAATGACACATGTCTGAGTGAGATCTTTTCTTGGCCCGTTATCAGTTGGAAGCATGTAATGTGTTGGATAAGTCAGCTGGTTCAAGATATTCACAAGATTGAAATTTTTTATTTTGCTATATTTCATTGACATTTCCTATAGATACATAATAGGATGGAACCTCTACGAACCAAATAGAGCCCGGGGTATGCATGGGTGCAGCTGCTATTGATGCTAATTAGGCCCAATTCTGTCAATTAAAATACAATTAAATGTTGTTTTTTCCTGAGATATATGTATATTCCCATTTTTAACCTACAATAGCCATTCCCCCCCCCCCCACCTTTCATAGATGAAAGGTTTGTTCGCCCTAACGAACTGTTGAGGTTAGGGTACACCAAGCAGGAAGCCCTGTCAATGGAACCAGCTCAGATTCAGAGTTCCAAAGATCAGGCAGTGTGGCGTAGCAGAGCCATATGGTCTACTAGAGGGACTAAGAAGAGCTTGATTCTATTTCCAGCTTAACCATCAGACTGCTGGGTGATCTTGGGTAAGTCATTTTAACCTCTCCATGCCTCTGTTTCCTCATCTGTAGAATGGGGATAATTATACTTAACTATGCTGTAAAGTGCTTTGAGATCCATGGATGAAAAGCACTTCATAAGACTAGAAATCCTAATTAAATCTGCCTGCCCACCTTTTGGGGGAACTTGAACTATAGGGGGCAGATTTTCAAGTGCTTGGCACCCACAGTCTGGATCAAATTTTCCAAAGGGCTCTTCTCCGATTTAGACAAACAAATAATTATCAAAAATGCTCAGCACCTAGCAGCTCTCTTTGTGACACTCCTGTCTAGATTTTTCAGAAGATGATACAAAATTGTTCAAAATAGTTAAGTCAAAGCAGACTGTGAAGAGTTACAAAGGGATCTCACAAAACTGGATGACTGGGCAACAAAATGGCAGATGAAATTCAATGCTGATAAGTGCAAAGTAGTGCACATGGGGGGGAAAAACAATCCCATTATACATATATAATGTTACTAGCCAAGAAAGAGATCTTAGAGTCAAGCAGTCAAAAAGGCTAACAATATGTTAGGAGAAAAGGAGTGCTTGTGGCACCTTTAGAGACGAATAAATTTATTTGAGCACGAAAACTTATGCTCAAATAAATTTGTTTAGTCTCTAAGGTGCCACAAGTACTCCTTTTCTTTTTGCGAATACATACTAACACGGCTGCTACTCTGAACCCTGTCAATATGTTAGGAGCTATTAGAAAAGAGTTAGAAAATAAGATGAAAAATATCATAAAGCCAATATATAAATCCATGGTGCACTGACACATTGAATACTGTTTCCAGTTCTGGTTGCCTCATCTCAGAAAGGGCATAATGGAACTGGAGAAGGACAACAAAGACGATCAAGGGTATGGAATGGTTGCCATTTGAGGAGAGACTACAAATATTAGGGCTGTTCAGTTTAGAAAAGAGACAACTTGTAAGGATTTGATAGAAGCCTGTAAAATCATGAAATGGTGTGTGGAAAAATTAACAGAGAAGTATAATTTAGCCATTCACACAATTTTAAAAAAAACTAGGGGTCACTCAATGAAGTAACATACTGTAGCTTTAATACAAATAAGAGGAAGCACTTTTTCACACAACACACAGTTAACCTGTGGAACTTATTGCCATGGGATATTGTAATGGCCAAAAGTATAACTGGGTTCAAAAAAGAATTACATAAATTCCCAGGGGATAGGTCCATCAATGGCTATTAGCCAAGATGGTCAGGGATGCAACCCATGCTCGGGGTGACCTGAAACTTCTGACTACCAGAAGCTGGGAGTGAAAGACAGGGGTATGGATCACTCCATAATTGCCTGGTTCTGTCCATTCCTCCTGAAGCTCTGGTATGGGCCACCATTGGAAACAGGATACTGGGCAAGATGGACCATAGTTTGATCCAGTCTAGCAACTCTTATGTTCTTAAGAGCTCAACATCCCATATGTGGGCTGAACGCCTGGCCACTTATGTTAGTACATCAATGGGAGCTGAACTCAGTCTATGCCTGTTTTGGCTAGAGTTACAATAGATGGTTGTGTTGAGCTCAGGTGCTTATAATTAGACACAGGGTTAAGTATCTTGCTGAATTGCATACAGAAAAATGCACCTCATCAGGGGCCCGTGAAAGTAAGGTACTTCCCACCTACACTAGAGTAAAAGACTCCTAAGGCAGGGTAGTCTTTGTTTAAGATAGGGTAGGATAGCTACAGTATCAATACAGTATGATCTTTCTTCATTCCCTGTAGCCTGACAGCATATTTTTGTATCACTTTTTTGCTTAACCACCTTTTGCTATGATCAGCCTCCACTCAGACAGCAGTAATGACTGAGATAAGCAATATGCTAATGGTGTAGTAATGCACTGCATACCGTAAAGTAGTCAGTGGTAGAACAAATCCTAGTGAGGTACAAGAGTGGAAAGGGATCATAGGATGGGTCTGCTTCTCCCCTCACCCATGATTCCCCTGTGGGATGGGCTGTTCTCCTGGACCCGTCCCTCCCTTCCCGGTCTTAGGTGGCATCTCCATTTCAGTGCTGTGGTCCAATTCTAATGCCTCTGGTTGGGTCACATCCTTAGCCCCCTATTTCTTTTTTTTAGCTGTCATTCCGCTTGGGAGAGCCAACTTCTGAAACCGAGAACATGTGGGAGACACTCTCTGGTATCACTCCCATGTCTAGGGGGCAATAACAGAGACCACCTCTTGGGTGTGGTGCACAGTGGGGTAGGGCTGCTGTGGGGCAGTTGCCAAACTATGGCTGAGGAGAACCTCCCTGGTCAGCACTGGAGCAGCATTCAAAGGGAAGGGAGACAGGAGTCAGAGCCTGTCTGGGCAGTGAGGCTCTGGCAGGGTTCTGTGTCTCCACTGTGCCAAGTTCAGGGTTTGGCCCAGTGTAACGTCTATAAGCTTTGCCTCAAGAATGTATGAAGCTGAAAAGAAAACTGTTTCTTCAGTTGTAAAGAGCTGTGTGTATAAATGGGACACCACTCACGTGACTGCACAAAATTATGCTTCAAATTATGTCACTTTAAACTGGGCATTGTTCTTATGCTGTTGCGTTGTGGCGGGTTGCTGTTTTTCTTTTAACAATCAATTATTAAATTTATTGACCAAGAAATGAAAGAACTTGAGGATACAGTGGAAAAACAAAGGCCTGCTTTATTCTGAATATCCTCTCAACTATTAAGTCTGTTTGCTTATAAGAAGCCTCAGAGTGGCTGCTGTGTCCCTTTGCTGAGATGTTTGTGTTTCTGCAGAATTAGTAATTGGAAAGGGAGTGCCACTAATTCCCATTTCCCCATTTGAAACTTACTGCTAGGTAGTGTATCAAATTGAACACAATGTGTAGCTCAGCTCAGTGACAATCAGTTTACCCATTTGTTGGTATTTTTAATTGAATTTAATAATGGAACTAAAGCTGTGTGGAGCAGGGTGGCAATTGATTCACAGGGGCCTGTTGGAACCTGTTCTGCGCATGGGTTTTGTTTTGACATTCAGATCTGAATCAACTCCAAAATTACAAGTGAAACTCAGAGAAAACACAGCCCAAAAGCAACTTCAATCAGCCCAGGCTTGCTATCCTCTTGAAATTTGAGCCAGGATGGCTCAGAACTCGATTCAGTCTCTCTAAAAGGCTCTCGGACCTCAACTGACCTGGTTGCCCTATGATTAAGGCATAGGACTGAGAGATCTGGTTTCAATTTCTCACTTGTGCGTAACCTTAGGCAAGTAATGTAATCTCAGTTTCCCTATTTGCAAAATGAAATGAATAGTACTTTGCTATAAGGGGTTATTTTTGAGCCTTTAATTCAATCATATTTATAATTTATAAAAAACTGAGTTCCTCCGATGGAAGACGCTAAGGAGGGGCACTTTAAAGGAAAAAAAAAAGCTGGGCATAATTCTGAAGGGGACTTCTTTACCCTAAACTTTGCTTTCAGCACTTTAACTGTATTCCATATGGACCTTTAACTCAGCTTTGTTTCCTTTCTATAAAATTTTGTTCCAAGGAATTCTAGGGAGGACTGATCTTTTCAGTAGGAAGCATAGTTCTGAAAAGAAGTGATTAGAATGAGGGAGGGATTAAATAATACTTAGCATTTATATAGGGCTTTACAACACCAGAGTTTTCTACTGTACAAATATTAAGGGTTGTAACCTGATCTTGAGAGGTATTCTGCTCTTATCAACTCACTGAAATCATTGTGTTTGTATCTCTTGATCACACAAGACCTGATTCTGCAAGCCTTGTTCACAATGAGCATTACTTACACATGCAAGTAATTCCATGGGTTCAATGGGGTTCATGTATTAATAGGCTGAAAGGTGAGAGAATTGGACTGTATCTCTCTCTACTTTACAGCACTTACTGATAAGAGCATTTGGTGATAACTGTGATACCCACTATGTTGGGTGTTCTTGTTTTGATTTTATTGAGTGGTTGAAATCCATGGGATTACTCAGCATGAGTCCTACTGGAAGGGTTGCAGAAGTGGAAGATGATGCACCATGGTGATCCTCAAAGGTTAATTCAAGTTGCCACTTCCCTTACTAGCTTTGGGGTACTGACAGTGGGTACAACATGGTGTGTTAACTTATATGCCATTTCCATGGCAGTGAGGAAAATAAATGTGCATCAGTCCTGAAGCTCAGGCCGACCTGAAAGAGAGGCTTCCTGACTGAAAATTTCAGTAGCCAAGTCTCAGTTCTAGACAGGCATTTGCCAGCTGGATGACCTCTAACTTGGCAACTGAATTTGTATTTGAGAATGTTATTAATCTGTGCCAAATATATGATCTCATGTGAAGCTTGTACTTGGTATTATTTAATTTCGTTCCAATTATTCCAGAAAAAACAATTAAGAAAATGAATAATTATAAAAGTAAGGTCAACTCAATTTTCTCTACTAATGTTTTTAGTTACTAAACTCATTATTGCTAATTCATTTCATAATCTTTGCCATCTAACCTAATTTGTTTCATTTATAAGTGGCAAGAAGGGAGCATCATAAAACTTCAGTGAAAACAAAGCAGCAAAACCATAAAAAGAAAGGGAGTATTTGTGGCACCTTAGAAACTAACAAATTTATTTGAGCATAAGCTTTCGTGAGCTACAGCTCACTTCATCGGATGCATTCAGTGGAAAATACAGTGGGGAGATTGTGTATATACACAGAGAACATGAAACAATGGGTGTTACCATACACATTGTAACGAGAGTGATCAGGTAAGGTGAGCTATTACCAGCAGGAGAGAGGGGGAAAAAAACCTTTTGTAGTGATAATCAAGTGCCACACACTCTCTCAAAGAAACTGCAGAACCACCCGATCAACATCCTATACAGCAAACAGGGAAAGATTAAGAATGAGCTCTCAAAACTGGATACTCTCATAAAAAAACAACCTTCCACACAAAGTTCCTGGTGGCTGGACTTTACAAAAACTAGACAAGCCATTTACAACACACATTTTGCTTCTCTACAAAAGAAAAAGGACACTAAACTATCTAAACTACTACATGCCACAAGGGGCCACAACAGTGGTTCCCTTAACCCACCCAGCAATATTGTTAATCTATCCAGCTATACTCTTAGGACAGATTTTTCTGCTGGGCTATCTCGGGGCCTCTCCTTCTGCCCCTCCACCCCCACGAATATGAAACAGTTCTGTGGTGACCTAGAATCCTATTTTCGACGTCTCTGACTCAAGGAATATTTCCAACACACCTCTGAACAACATACTAAACCCACAGAGACCTTCCTACCAAGACTACAGAAAGAAGGATTCTGGGTGGACTCCTCCTGAAGGTCGAAACAATAGACTGGACTTCTACATAGAGTGCTTCCGCCAATATGCATGGGCTGAAATTGTGGAAAAGCAGCATCACTTGCCCCATAACCTCAGCCGTGCAGAACACAATGCCATCCACAGCCTCAGAAACAACTCTGACATCGTAATCAAAAAGGCTGACAAAGGAGGTGCTGTCATAATCATGAATAGGTTGGAATATGAACAAGAGGCTGCTAGGCAGCTCTCCAACACCACTTTCTACAAGCCATTACCCTCTGATCCCACTGAGAGTTACCGAAAGAAACTACACCATCTGCTCAAGAAACTCCCTGAAAAAGCACAAGAACAAATCTGCAAAGACACACCCCTAGAATCCTGACCAGATGTATTCTACCTGCTACCCAAGATCCATAAACCTGGAAATCCCAGATGCCCCATCATCTCAGGCATTGGCAACCTAACAGCAGGATTGTCTGGCTATGTAGACTCCCTCTTCAGGCCCTACACTACCAACACTCCCAGCTATTTTCGAGACACCACTGACTTCCTGAGGAAACTACAATCCATCGGTGATCTTCCTGATAACACCATCCTGGCCACTGTAGATGTAGAAGCCCTCTACACCAACATTCCACACAAAGATGGACTACAAGTCATCGGGAACAGTATCCCCGATAATGTCACGGCAAATCTGGTGGCTGAACTTTGACTTTGTCCTCACCCATAACTATTTCACATTTGGGGACAATGTATACCTTCAAATCAGCGGAACTGCTATGGGTACCTGCATGGCCCCACAGTATGCCAACATTTTTATGGCTGACTTAGAAGAACGCTTCCTCAGCTCTCTTCCCCTAATGCCCCTACTCTACTTGTGCTACATTGACGACATCTTCATCATCTGGACCCATCTTGAGGAATTCCACCATCAACCTCAGCCTGGACCAGTCCACACAAGAGATCCACTTCCTGGACATTACAGTGCTAATAAGCCATGGTTACATAAACACCACCCTATACTGGAAACCTACTGACTGCTATACTTACCTACATGCCTCCAGCTTTCATCCAGACCACACCACACAATCCACTGTCTACAGCCAAGCTCTATGATACAACCACATTTGCTCCAACCCCAGACAGAGACAAACTCCTACAAGATCTCTATCAAGCATTCTTACAACTACAATACCCACCTGCTGAAGTGAAGAAACACACTGACAGAACCAGAAGACTACCCAGAAATTACCTACTACAGGACAGGCCCAACAAAGAAAATAACAGAACGCCACTAGCCGTCACCTTCAGCCCCCAACTAAAACCTCTCCAATGCATCATCAAGGATCTCCAACCTATCCTGAAGGATGACCCATCACTCTCACAGATCTTGGGAGACAGGCCAGTCCTTGCTTAGAGACAGCCCCCCAACCTGAAGCAAATACTCACCAGCAACCACACACCACACAACAAAAACACTAACCCAGGAACCCATCCTTGCAACAAAGCCCGTTGCCAACTGTGCCCACATATCTATTCAGGGGACACCATCATAGGGCCTAATCACATCAGCCACACTATCAGAGGCTCGTTCACCTGCACATCTACCAATGTGATATATGCCATCATGTGCCAGCAATACCCCTCTGCCATGTACATTGGCCAAACTGGACATCTCTACGTAAAAGAATAAATGGACACAAATCAGACGTCAAGAATTATAACATTCAAAATCCAGTCGGAGAACACTTCCATCTCTCTGGTCACTCGATTACAGACCTAAAAGTGGCAATTCTTCAACAAAAAAACTTCAAAAACAGAATCCAACGAGAGACTGCTGAATTAGAATTAATTTGCAAACTGGATACAATTAATTTAGGCTTGAATAAAGCCTGGGAGTGGATGTGTCATTACACAAAGTAAAACTATTTCCCCTTGTTTATTCCCCCACCACCACCACTACTGTTCCTCACATGTTCTTGTCAACTGCTGTAAATTGCCCACCTTGATTATCACTACAAAAGGTGTCGTCCCCCCCATCCCCCCTCTCTCCTGCTGGTAATAGCTCACCCTACCTGATCACTCTCGTTACAGTGTGTATGGTAACACCCATTGTTTCATGTTCTCTATGTATATAAAATCTGCCCACTGTATTTTCCACTGCATGCATCCAATGAAGTGAGCTGTAGCTCACGAAAGCTTATGCTCAAATAAATTTGTTCGTCTCTAAGGTGCCACAAGTACTCCTTTTTCTTTTTGCGGATACAGACTAACACGGCTGGTACTCCTGAAATCGGCAAAACCATGTCATTTTAGTGATTTCCTGAGCAAGAAATTATCCATTGTTAACCTTTATGGGAAGAACTTTTCTGATTCAACCACAATATAGTTGTTAAATTTATCAAACAGAAATTTCTCTCCTTCTATTTGTAACTGCAGCTGCCTAAAGTAAAACAAAAATGTAATAATTGTATTATATATTTTATAAATGAAATATACATCTGTTTTCTAATGCTTAGAAGCAAGCCATTTTACCACTTTACTACATAATCAAAACTAGGAACTTATAAGTGAATTTCAAGTAGTTTTTTGCTGAATCTGAGTCCTGGGCCTGCAAATCTACCCTGGAAATCTTTTAAGAGCTAGTTCTCTCACAGTATGTAAGACCTGGGCTAAGATCCATTGAAGTCAATGGGAGTCATTTTATTAATTTCACTGGACATCAGCTCAGGCCTTTTCACTTTAATCTTGCAAGATTAATGTATTGGCAGATACCTGCACAGTTTACTCCTGGGGGAGCTTTGCGCCACTGCGCATGCGCAGAATTCATTACTTCCATGCAGAAAAATTGCTTTCTGACAGGGAAGCAAAGGGAAGCCTCAAGAGTGGTCACGCACCCTTCCCCAGCATAGCGGGTGCATTATTTCAGGCACCCAGAGCAACTGGCAGAGAGGTAAATCACAGCAGGGGGTGGGGCTGGGGATACTTCAGCCAGTGGCTACTTCCCTGTGCCAGGCCCAGCTGCTAATCCTGGCTGGACGGGGGATGGGGAAGGACGGTACCACCTCTTTCCCTAGGATTGGCAAGTGCCTCGTTTTCAACTGGAATGCCCAGTTGAAAAGGGACCCTTGTGGCTCCAGTCAGCACTGCTGACCAGGCAGCTAAAAGTCTCGTTGGCAGGACTGGCAGGCTCCCTACCTGGCTCCGTGCCACTCCCCAGAAACAGTGACATGTTCCTAGGCGAAGGGACAACGATTGGGGCTCTGTGTGCTGACCCCGCCCCAAGCGCTGGCTCCACAGCACCTATTGATCAAGAATTGCAGCCAATGGGAGCTGCAGGGGTGGCATCTGTGGGCAGAGGCAGTGTGCAGAGCCACCTGGCCACACCTCCATCTAGGAACCGAGCGACATGTCACCGTTTCCAGGGAGCTGCCCAAGGTGAGTGCCACTCGGAGCCCACTCCCCTCTCACATCACAACCCCTGCCCCAGCCCTGAGCCCTCTCTTGCATCTCAAACCCCACCATAGCTCAGAACCCCCCCCCTGCACTCGGAACCCCTTGGTCCCAGCTGGAGTCCTCTCCTGCACCCCAAACCTCTCATTCCCAGCCCGGTGAAAATGAGCGAGTGAGTGAGGGTTGGGGAGAGCGAGTGACAGAGGGAGGGGATGCAGTGACAAGGGGGATGGAGCCTCGGAGAAGGGGCAGGGCAAGGGATGGAGCCTTTTGGCCGGGGTGGGGAAGGGAGCGGGGCAAGGGTGTTCAGTTTTTTGTGCAATTAGAAAGTTGGCAACCCTATCTTCCACTGCAAGGAGCAGACCCAGGAAATCTTCCCAGGTTGCAGGATGCTCCACACCCCTCCCCCTGCTTCCTGCCCCATTGCTCCTCAGCTGTGGTGGGAGGAGTCACTGTACGGGGAGTTGCTTCCTCTGTCTGCCACCCATGCATCTGGACCCCCCCATTGAACCTTTCTCCCGCACCCGGAACCTCCCCACTGAGCTCCCCACATCCTAACTCCCACCGCACTGAGCCTCCTGCATCCAGACCCCCACCCCTGCACCTACACTACCGCTTGCTGAGCCCCCTGCACTTGAACCCGCACCCCAATGAGTCCCACCCCCTTGCACTTGGACCACACCTCACTGAACCCCTGCACACCCGACTCTCCCCCCTCCTCCACTGCGCACCATCCCCTCATATCCAGACCCCCTCCCACTGAGCCCCAACCACCTTCACCTGGACCCCTCTGCAGAATCCCATTACCCCTGCACTCAGAACCCCAAATGACCCCCTGTGGCATCCAGATCCACCCCCACTAAGCCGCTGTACACAGATTACCCCACATAGAATCCTCACCCCACACCTGGATCCCTCCACACTTGGATCCTGCTGAGATGAACCTGCCTGTCCCACACCTGGTGCACCTGGCATGGAGGGGTAGGGCCCTGGGGTGTTTCTCGAGCAGGCCTGGACCTTGCACTGTCAGGGTCAGGTGCAGCCGAGTCTGTGTCCTGGGGGTGGGTCACAGGGGGCTCTCCCACGTCTGTGCAGCCAGTGGCCTGTGCTCCCTGCTGCTATGTTGGAGCCTCCATATATATTTATTTACAAATAAAATTTGCCAAATTTTAAAATATTGTGTTCAGAAAAAAAATTTTGTGCAGAAATTTTAATTTTTTGGTGCAGAATTCCCTCAGGAGTAACAGTTGTGATACCTGCTGACGTCAATGAGGCTCTATCTTCTTGCAAGAGGAGTGGGTCTCTTTTCTTGCGTTACTAGCCGAAACCAAAAAACAGGAGGAGGTGACTGTTTTTAAAAAAAAAAATGCATATGGGAGAGAAGGTAAGGGTTGGGTTCTGATCTCAGTTATGCTAGCATTAATTAATCTATTAAAATGAGTGGAGTTGCCTCTTATTTACTGTACACTGGTTTAAGATCCAAAAATGGCCTTAATGGAACTTTTTTAAAACACTAAACATGGCTGTTTGCTTTGAGCTTTAGATGAAAGTTCTTATTTTATTTGAAGAGTGATCCCCCATTATGACAGATAATGAAATAATTGTACTAGCTATAGAAAAATACTCCTATTTCAAAATCAAACTTATAGTAAAATCCTTTGAGCTATATTGATATGTAGGGATAGTAAATTTAACAATGACATGTTGATGGGAGCCTTCATAATTCCTTAATTGTAGGGAAATCATTATACAAGAATGTTAAGGTGAAAAGGAAACCTTTGTAGATGTTTAAAGGAGCATATCCACTTCAAGAAGCCTAAATTAAAAGGGGGGGACAAAGGTCATGGGCAGTCTTTCACTGGTGATGGGTTTATTGAGAGAGAGAAGCCAGTAAAAGAATAAACTGCTATATAAATTTTCTCAGTATGATGTTACCAAGAAAAGGAAACATTTAAACTGAGAATTTGAAAAAAATAAATAAATGAAGATTGAGGTATTGCCCCCGCCCAGTAGGGCTTCTGCTGATATTTTGGTAGCAGCAGGATATCTTATTGTCTCTTCTTGAAGAGCTATCAGTGCTCTTTGTGAGAAGAGGAGTGGATACTGTGTAACTGCCACATCACAAGTGCAAGTGAAAACAGAGACAGACGATGTTATGAACTGCTTAATAGCATTACACATGGTGAGACTGGTAAGAAGAATTCTACAGATCAAAGCAGCTTATGTCTGAGGCTTGAGGTCTTCTATCTCTCTTTTCTTACCTTTCTCTCTATCATAGCATTCATTCTTTCATCCAGGCTCCTCTTTCCTTCTGATCTCCTCATTCTTTGTCCACCAATTCCGCTGGTATCTCCAGTTGTCCCCCTGAGAAGAATTAACTCTCTAGATGACAGGTTTCAGAGTAACAGCCGTGTTAGTCTGTATTCGCAAAAAGAAAAGGAGTACTTGTGGCACCTTAGAGACTAACCAATTTATAATCTCTAGATGATTTCCCACCACTCCTATATCAAAAGTGGGATCAGTGTGGATGTGGACGACTCAAACAAGCAGTAACAAATTAGGCCAATTGCTGTATTAGAAACCCTTAAAAGATCCCGATTTTCAGAGGGGGTCTGTTTAAAACTATCTGAAAATTGGGTTCCTTAAGAGATTTCTCAAGTTGGGCATCTAAAATCCGTAGTCACTTTTGAAAATCGTGACCTAAGTGACCAATGTGACACTAGCAGACCCGGTGCCAGCTCTTGCCAAGACTTGAGACATTCACTAAGAACTGACAAACTCACAACTGGAGACCAGACCAGTTTATATGTGTGTTAGATTTGCTGAAAATAGATATTAATCTTATAAGAATGTTTTTACTGTTTAGACTCTATGAAATGCTTGTAAATTGTTGCATGCATTAATCTCGCTTGTAATGTCTGTGTTTCATGCTATACAAAAATTACGTAGATTTTGCTTTATAACTTTGACAGTTTTTTGCACTGAAGTTGTGAACCCAGGGACAAGAATTGTCATTCCCACCCCTTGCCCATCCAGGAGGACTATCGATATTTAAGTGGGCTGTTATAATACAAAAACGTTGTTAGTTGCCCCACCTGTGCAGGAGGCCTTGTCCCATTGCTTTGAAGGCTGGAACAGGGAAATGAAAAAAAATCTTCACATCAACTATTTTTATCTCTTGACCCTGTGAGAATTCAAACAGCAAACATGCCAAACTAGACCTAGCGATCCCCAGTGGCTGCTTCCTGGATCCGGTTTGAAAGATGCTTTGAATTGATAGATCACTATAACTCTGTCACTCTTAGGGTTTAGATTGCAGCTCATTTGTTCAAATGTTTCCTTGCTTTAACCTCTAAACAACTCTTATTTCTCTTTCCTAGTTAATAAACCTTTAGATAGTTTATTACAGGATTGGTTATAGGTACTGTCTCTGGTGTAAGATCTGGGGTAGAGGACTGGCCTCTGGGGATGGGAAGTAACCTAAGTATTGTGTGATTATTATTTTTATTTTTGTGTAAGTGACCATTTATCACATAGTCTAGTTTGTCTCGTGGCAAGATAGACCAGTGCTTTTTAACCTCTGCAGTCTCAGGGGTCGATCTGTCTGACTCCATGGCAAGACCGTTATAATGATCCAGGAGTTCCCATTTGTTACTGACTTGGTAAAACCTAACTATCAAACATACCACCACTCGGAGGGATCTGCCCTGTTTTTGACAGTCTGCCCTGAGGTAGGCAGTCAGTTTCGTGAGCCACTCCAGACACTGTGACACTCTATAGGTATGTATCTTTTGGAGGAGGGGGCAGGAAATCTCACTGAAACATTATCTGAAATGAAACTACTCAGGTTGGCAACAACTGCATGTCTCTAGCACCTCTGTGGAAATTACACTAAACTAGACCCATAAAGCCTTGGATTACTTAGGTCACAAGATTATAACTGTTGAATTTATAAGCATAAATTTTAAAAAGTGCCAAAATGGTTGCTTTTTTTTGTCAAGTAAAATATTGTGACACCTCCACAAGGATCTTTCTATTCAGACTTTTGGCTAAAACCGAGTGTGGGAACAGTTTAGTATTTGATATATCCTCTGCCAGAGATAATATCCTGCCTTGGAAGGGAGGTGGATTTGAAGAACTAATAGGTCTTTTCCATCTGTAACTACTGCCAGTATTCTCATATTTTTGATCAGGAAAATGTGTTGCTGAAAACTACAGAGAATAACCATCCCAATTGCCTGTACCAAAGGCAAATTTTGTTGGATGAGTAGAGATGTTGATGAATGACATGATTTGAAATGTTTTCATCCCAATGGCTTCCTCTGCTGGTGTGTTTCGTGTTTTTTGTCTTTGATTTTTCAGTTGCCAAAACGCTTGATGAGCAGATTTGCGGATAATGACACTCTTACTTGGGGGTTTAAATAAAAATCTGTTCCATTTGCAACTGAAAAGACCTAGAATTAAATTTTAAGCAAACTGGGCTGGAATTTGATCTCACACCAGTGAAATAAATCAACTGAAGTCAATAGAGTTACACTATAAAAAGCTATAAAACTGTGTAGTAAGTGAGCTCCAAACCACAGGCCTGTTGTTTCTTCCTTGGAGAAGGTTAGGGTCAGAAATGGCTGATATTGACAAAATATTATCTTGCAGTAAATTTTCACTATCCACTAGAATGGACTTTTAATATGCAGAAGTTCCCACTTTCCTGGAGAGGAAGCATTGGAAGAAAAAGCAAAATGAATTAAGCATTGCAAATTTCTTACTTTATAAAACAAATACCTACATTTTGTAATCAGTCCCTCTGTCTATTATTCACTATGAGTCATCAGACTTCGTGGGGGGGGGAGAGTGAATTTGTGTGTGGAGGGTGAGAAAACCTGGATTTGTGCTGGAAATGGCCCAACTTGATGATCACTTTAGATAAGCTATTACCAGCAGGACAGTGGGGTGGGAGGAGGTATTGTTTCATGATCTCTGTGTGTATATAATATCTGCTGCAGTTTCCACAGTATGCATCTGATGAAGTGAGCTGTAGCTCACGAAAGCTCATGCTCAAATAAATTGGTTAGTCTCTAAGGTGCCACAAGTACTCCTTTTCTTTTTGCGAATACAGACTAACCCAGCTGTTACTCTGAAACAGGGCAAAAATGAGAAGACTTTTGTCCAGACAGACCTTGGGGTGGACAGTCACACACATAGACTTGAGCAGAAATGAACTAGGGAAAAGGTTGTTTGGGAATTGTTTGATAGAAGTATTCTTATTCCTTGTGAACAATTAAACAAGAAGAGTGGAGAGCTGACTAGTTTATATTTCTTTTTTCATGTGTAACTAAGAGCAAATATTCAACATCTTTTAAATCCAACATTAGAACAGAAAGATGCAGGAACCTCTAGTTCATAAAAAGATTCATAGAGCCTTAGGCCAGAACCCCAGATAATGTATATCTGCATAGTTTCATTGAAGTCACTGGAGGCTGTGCCACATCATATCACCCAAGGGTCTGGCCCTATATCTTTTATTTGTATAAATGTGTGAGCCTTGTTGATGTCACCTGTACAACTCAGTTGACAGTCCAGTGGAATGAAAACCTCTTTGTTAGGAGATTAAGTACTGAGAAATGAAATCTTATTCTGTAGAATAAACTGGAAACCTTAAAATGTAACAGTCCAATTTTCATCCTCCCAGTCAACATGCCACTGAAAATGCCCTGACATAGCTAAAGCACAACCATTGTCATGTGAAAAATCTACATTTTCACATGAAAAAAAAAATGTATGCACGCAAGGCCTAGCAAGGGATTTTTGCAAGTCCACCCATTTTAGTGTCAAGTATGGCATGTGCATCCAATGATACATCTACACTGCAAAAAAAGTGTTCTTATTTTGGGTTAGCTAATCCAGGTTAAAACAACAATGAAGACATGGCAACTCTGGCTGGCAGCTCATGTTCAACCCCAAACTCCCTTATAGGCTTTAACTCAAGCTACTAACCTGTGTTAAAAGCCGAGTTGTATGTTTTCATGACTATTTTTTTGTAGTGTAAACAAACCACTAGGAGGCTTTAAAAACGTGGCCCATTATCGATCTTTCCAGCCAGCAGCATTTATGATGTATGGGATTTTTGCATGGCATGTTTCTACATGTAACTAGAAAAGGCCACTATCCTGGAAGCATGAACTTCTGTAATATCATGGGAATGTATTTGTATCATCTCCTAATAATGCCAAAGTTAACTTTTATGTCTCACTTTTCAAGGAGATGCCCACAAAACCCCCTTTGCTGTTTAATCCTTGTAGGATGTCCAGATCTCATTGAAAACATCTCTAGTAGGTGCTAAATATGCCAGCATCTGCCTCTTCAGAATGCTCCTCCAAAACCGTTATACAAAACGTTGTAATATTTTAGTCTGTAAACACACATTTTCTTTTTCTTAAAAGTAGGTTGGAGAGAAGCATAAATTAGAATCCTTAAATCATAAGGTGACATCCTGGCCTCATTTAAATCAATGGCAAAACTCCAATTGACTTATAGAGCCAGCATTTCACCTCTAATGTTTAGGATATAAAAAAAGACCTTTAAGGTCCTACCTACACTATTATCAGGCCAGTGAAAGGTTGTTTCCTGTAATATATTTTCTGGTGTTTGTTTTCCAGTCTGCTTTTCAACAATGGGGTTTCTACCACTTTCCTCAGGATATTATTCCACAATCTAATAGATCCTGTTCATGCTGGACTTCGAATCAGCTTTCAAATACCCAGTAGTTTCTTCAAAGCCTTCTGAAAAAGAATTGTTTTCAAGGATATATTTGCTTTGCCAGTATTATGATTTGTTGTTCATCTTGTGGATTTTTAAAGATCTCTGTACTTGGTATTCAAATTAATGGCCTTGCTGTATTTGGCTGGATAAAACACGCTCAGTACAATGTACATAATACTTACATTTCTCTGATATGCATACTTGGTAAAAGCTTTCTCAGTTTCATCATTTAGACAGGTAGGATCCAATAAATCATGCACTGCACTCACAGTGGGATGACAGTGGGGTTGGGGGTAGAGGAAAATATCAGGCAACTGCTGCAGGAGACCCATCCAAAAGCCTTGAGCCAATGTTTAAACCTGAAAGATGTGAAATGGTTTGAAATGCATTAAACTGATATTCTTTTTCTTTCTCCACTTGCAAATGCCTTGTTAGATGTTTCAGTAGAAGCTTATGTTTCTTATATATGGTCTGCTCTTGTTTCCAAGCCCATATGTAACTAAAGTATTCTAAATGCATTCTGCCACTGGCCAGTTGTGCACCCTTGCACATAGCACTTAGTTCTAGATTTTCAAAAATGTCCACTAGTGTTGAGTACCTCTGTTTTCTTGGATATACAGCTTGAGACATATGGGGCCTGATGTTCAGAAAAGCTGAACACCCTACAATACTAGCTGATGAAGTCAATGGGAGTTGCATGTGCTTGACCATGCTTAAAATTGTACTTGATATTTCTAAAATTGGGGGACCAAATACTGAGGTGCACACAACTAGTGGATACCTTTTGAAAATCTAGTCCGTAATTTCTCTGATTCCGTTTCTCAGTGTATAAAATGGGAAAGTGCCAATCTGGATTCAGCACTGTGCTATTCCAGCTCTTACAGAGAGATGTTGTGATGGTAACAGATCATCCATAGCCTCAGCTCCAGTGGGTCACCCCACCTCTTGAACATTTTTGAGCCTAGATTTATCAGGGAAGACCTCATTGCATGCTGCAGAAATCCATTTGTCCATTGTATGGTAGTGGCAGCAGCAAAGTAGAATGGGTCCCCTGGTAATCTGTCAGTAGAATAAAAATACATTCTTGATCTCAACAGTCTGGGAGGTCAATAGCTGAAGGAAAGTCTCTGAGCTTGATTCTCCTCTCACTTTTATACCAGTTTCAAACCCTGTCTTGGAAACTGACTATTCAGCAGTTAAAGTACAGTAGCTAGGGGACATCTCCTACAGTATATACAGTGGACAATGGAGAAATATTACCTGAGGGCCAAATTCTGTTCCCTTGGAGGGGTAAATTCAACATAACTCCATTGACTTACATCTAGTCAGTCCAGACTTGCACTGATGTAAATGAAAGAGGAATTTTAGCCCTTGGCTAGAATTTCTCCACTTGAAACTCTCCATTCTCCACAGTATGCTATACAGATATATGCCCCCATTATAACTTTAGCAACTGTAAGCTTAACTGCTGAATAGTCAGTTTACAATACAGGTTTTGCTATTCATAATTATTGTCTGGAGGAAAAACATCAGTAGACTGTGTGCATAAACAGGCCAAGTATCCTTGTTAGATGAATGCAATGGTAATTTAATGGAAAGGATCAACAGAAAGGCAAATCTATTGCATCTCATCATTTTCCCCTAAGCTTTCACTTAATTTCCTCCTAACACACATTGTCATGACTTTTTTTAATTTCACACCAGCTTTTGTGAAGGTTAGAACATCTAATCAGTGAGAACAGAACATTTGTCTTTTTTTTTCTTTAATTTAAATTCACTGCTTGCTAGTCTACTCCCTTAAACGCACAAGAACACAAACTGTCTTCACAAACCTATATACACACTGTCTCTCATTATCTCACATCCTTGTGTATGTATGCACATGCTCTTTCTCTGCTTCTCTCACTCATGCACAATCACACAGTTTTCTTCTTCAGCATCTCCAGTTTTACTTCATAACTATAATGTCTCACTGGATCCCACTTCCGTGGCAATTATCCTGTTTTTTAAAAAATGAGGAAAATAAACCTTTTGCTTATCTTGAAGCCTAAAACAATAGGTGTTTAACTGAGTGTCAGAGAGAGAAAATTAAAAGAATCAATGTAATTTTCAGTCTGGTCAATGTAATTGGTATTAATTTACCGCTCCTCTCAACTGATCAGAATCCTTTTACCCTTTCCGCTACTTGGTAGCGTCTCAGCAAAAATTACCAGCATCACCCCACTTCTTGCTGTAGGCTGTGAAAACGCAACCTACTATAGGTTTATCCATGCACATTCTAAAAAGAAAAGGTCCTACATTTCTCCTTCAGATTTCTAAGCCTCGTGTTTGTGCTAGCCATATAAGTATTATGAATAAGAATATAAATTCCAGATTGTTTTCACCCAGACTTTAAAAATTCTAAGCTCTGTTCCAGAAATACAATTTAGGTATTTTTCACCTCACATTAATTGATGATCATGCTGCTGCCATAATGATGCAGTTTCCCAATAGCCTGGACATGCCTGTTCTTTAGCTGACGTCATGATGATAACAAATTGCACATTTAATAGTCTAATGGGGGGCGGGGATGTCAGGTTATGAAGCTCATATCCCCAAAAGAAGCTCACGAAAGCTTATGCTCAAATAAATTGGTTAGTCTCTAAGGTGCCACAAGTACTCCTTTCCTCTTGTACCTGTCCCATTGGGATTGGAAGCTCTTATATATAAGGAGTTAAAGGTAATGGAGCCCCCACTAATCCACAGTCCCATTAATACTGGTCACCATGAAACATGAAGGTTTATGACCAAACTTGTTTAAAAACCAATTTGAAAGATTTGTTATTAAAAGGGATATGCTTCACTACTTTTACTAGTTACTAATTCCATATTTATCTAGCCATTATTGGTAAAATCTGCTTAGCTTGAAAACATAAAGTTTTCCCCTGTTTTTTAATTCAGTGATTCCTGAGTTGTTTTTTTCCCTCCACTGGATTCCTAAAAGCAGCAAAAAGATAACCAGAGTTCTTGTTTACTTCATTGTTTGTGCATTGGTATAATCAAACATCCATAAGAATGTGAACAGATCTGAGATGAGTTAATGCTTGTTCACTTAAAAAGTAGAACTGTACAAAACTAAAGGGTTTAAGATTTCATTATAAACCCCCAAACCTGGGTCAGACTCACTGAAATTATTTTTGGTAATCTTGGGTTGACTCTCCATGGTACCAAATCCATCCACTATCTAGTTATTTATACCATTCTTACTTTTATTATTTGTTGTTGTTTAGGTAATCCCTACAGGCCCCAATCAAGATCAAGGGCACATTGTAGACACCTAGTAAGAGACCTGGTCTGCTCCAAAAAATTTACAATCTAAATAGGAAAGACAGACAAAAGGTAGGAGACAGGAAGTATAATTAACTCCATTTTACAAAGGGTAAACTAAGGGTCTGTCTACACTTTGAGCTGGAGAAGTAACTTCTAACTTGAGGAGATATGCCCATGCTGCCTCTTGTGGAGCAAGTGTGCTAAAAACAGAAGTGTAGCTGCAGTGGCAGAAGTGGCAGTGCAGGCAGTGGGGAGGGTTAGCTGCTCTGAGAATATACCTAGCACCATGGATGGGATTGTACTCATGGTGGCTAGCCCCTCCCACCATTCACATCACCATGGCTACACTTCTGTTTTTAGTACACTAGCTCTATCAGAGCTAGAGTGGGTATGTCTCCTTGAGCTGGAAGCTATACCTCCTATACCTCAGATGCAGGGAGATTAAGTGAATTGTCCAAGGTCACATGGGAATCCTACATTAGACACAAGCAATTTAATGCAGCTCTCCCGATTCTCATCCTAGTTCAATAACCACAAAACCAATTATTCCGTATTATTATGGACAGATCTTGGGACAAGTTTCAAGCAAATCTGGGTTGACTGTGTTTGAGCCTGAAATCAGGTGAAACTTTTCAGTTATGGCTGAGTTTTGCTTTGAGCGTGGGGAGCGCTCACAGGGTATAAACGTATGCAAAGTTCATAAAATTAAAAAGATGTTTGCAGTGAGGGGTGGGTCTCAGAGTCCAGGTTCCAGCCTGAGTAGGAATGCCTATACTGCTATTTTTAGCCATGTAGTACAAGCAGGAGTCAATTGACCCAGGGTCTGAGAGTCACGGGAGGAGGGGAGGTTGTTTTGGTGGTTTTTGCCAGGTAGATGTTCCCATGGTTTATTGTGTTTCTTGCATAAATGGCTATTTATTTTAAACTATTGCTTTCTATAAACAGGATAGGTTTTTGGAATCGGAAGAATAATCTCTACCAACGTATAGCCACTTCTTAATGTGATCAAGCATTAGGTCCTTTAACTGAGATTCTATCATTCTCTAAGGTCCTGATGCTATCAAGGACACTCACGTTAGTGTATCTGCATCAGTCCAGTTACTATAGTCCACATTGCCCAGTACAATTTAGTTAGCGTCAGTGCAGTGGTATCATCTGGTGTAGCTACGTTAATGTAGTTACACCAGGTTGAATTTTCTTAATGGAGACTGCACCTGATGTTCACTTCCTGACAGTTTTCTGGGGCTTGGAATCTGCATTTCAGCCAAATCCTTGCCCTAGCATTTTCTGATGAAGGTACAGCACCCTACATTCCTTCTTTTTCATACATTTTAAATTCATGTCACTTGGCAATTCATATGAACAGCCCTTTCCTTTATTTTCCATAATGTCTAAAGCACTAGGAGAAAAGCTTTGGGAGTGCACTAGGAGAAAGATGTAGATAATTATGGTTTTAAAGTTTTAAGAGGCTTTGTGCATCATATGAAGATTTATACTTCACCAATAACTTTAAAAAAATTAAATTGATTTATCTACAATTGTGGTATATTTAAGACTTTTAAAACGCCATGGCACATGTGGCTTTCCCTGCATGATCTGAAGTATTTTCAAAATACTTTAGAATACGTTAATGTGTGACGTGTCTACAGGCTATTAAAAATTATCAGAGGCGTAATTAACTCTTTAGGTTGTCTGCTTAATGAACACAGCAGATTTGCTAAGGCATTATATATCACTTAGTCTTAGTTGTGCTAAATTGCTCAGCCTTTAGTCACAACAATTGTAACGAAGCTTGGGATAAATCATGCGGAGTGTGCTCATAATGCTAAACCTATGGCTTTTTTTGTGCTTTTGCGAGCATGAATTCTTTCTCATTTCAACAATGCAATAGAAACAGGAAGAATTTCTAGTTTATTCTTTTCATGTTTGATTTAAATCTGTGCTCGGGTGTAGATTCTCTTTATTGTTTCATAGTCAAACCCTTTTTGTTTTTGTTTTTCCTGTCTGCAATTAGTTTATATCAAAGAATTTCAGCCTTATTAATGAGTTACTTTGAATTATTTTACTGGTCACTAGCTGACCGACTAGCTAGAGTTTGTGATCACCTTTCAGCTCCCCCATCCCACCCCACCAACCTCTCCCACTCATGGGGTGGGGAGGTCAAATTTACTTACCTGTTCATTAGAGATGGTCAAAACACAGAATTTCCAGTCTGCAGAGAAGGCCAACATTTTGAAACTTCCTTTCATCCTTAATCAGAACAAAAAAAATTAAATTTCAAAATTTCTGGCAAAACGAAAATTCTGAAAAACATTGTTTTGGAAATATAGAAATGACCTTATTGAAGCACTTGGTTTCAGACCACAAGTCCTCAATATTTTGGTATCACTTCTCCTGCCATGGAAGTGCAGCCACCACTTGGGATGCAGAAGCTGTTTCCTATCTCAGAGCAGTACTAAACATTGCACAAATAGGAAGATGAAGGAATACCACATCCAACAAAACTGCAAAGGACATTTATCAATCGAGGTACATATTTGGCCACTATATGGCTACTATATTCTATAGTAGCTTGAGTGCCTGACAATCATTGCGTGAAATAATCATCACATTGCCCTTGTGAATTAAGAAAATATTTCCATTTTGCAGATGAGGAACTGACATTGGATCCTAAGATCACAGGGGAAGTGTGTGACAGAGGAACAGAATTGAGATCTGCTGAACCCTAATCCAGTAGCAAGACCATCTTTCCTTGCTCAAAGGTAGCAAGATGTTGGACATGGCTGTTAGGCTAGCACCCTTATTAATTTTTCATAGATCCAAAAATATTGCCCTTTAAAAAAAATGAATGCACTACAGCTTATTTCCTAAATCAACTGTACGCTGGAATTTTACCTTCACTCCTGAGTTGAGAGATCACATAATGCAACTGCAGTCAATATTTACATTTCATGTATTCATATTTAAAATAGAAAACAGGAAATTGTATGTAATAAAACTGACATTTGTGCTGACCCCTTATCACTTTTTCAGCTGTGGTTCTTTCACAGTCTGTACTCCCGGCAGGGTAGAACCTTATTCTGTCTTTGAAATAGTTTGAAACAGAATCTCCTCGGAGCACTTTTACTAGCACATCAGAAGCACTTCACCCTTAACTTTTCAGTGATAGGTGAAAAGGGCCTTTTGTCCACTCACAAACGCAGCTGAAAATTATTTCTGCTTCTCTGATGACAGATCCTGTCTGTCAGAAATGATAGATGGGCATTTCCTTAAAGGAAAGGGGGGGGGAAACACTTGACATGGAAATTGAAAAATGGTGTGGTTGCTCCTGGCCAGACTTTTTAAAGAGAAGTTGACAGAAAATTTGAAATATGGTGGCTAAGCCCATTCTATCATCTTTTTTTCCCCATAAAGAGTCAGCTGCTCTCCATTATCAGTATGCCATTTGGGCCAATGAGTTAAATATTAGGATCTAGCACTGCACAAAAGTCTGAATGTTTTTACCATATTTACATTGTATTGGCATTTTTCTGATAATGAGTTGAACATTTAGCCACTCTTGGTTACTAAAGAGTGATAAGATCTTCCCAGATCTTCAGAATTGAATGTGTGTGCATTTGCACACCTAACATGCTTGCAGATATATGACCCGGTCCATCTGTCACTGAAGTCCATAGGAGTATCTCCATTGACTCTAATGGGAGTTGATTTGACCCTCACGGCACTGCATGTGTGTGTGCTTACCTGAAGGCAGAATTAATCCAATATGTATTCCCACTAGTGTAATGCTGTTGGGTACTGATTCCATTCTCACTTCATGCTGGTGTAAATCAAGAGTAATTCCAAATGAAATCAGTGGCCAAAATGTTTTCCTGCTCCCAGATCCAATTTGAAAGGTGGGATGGGTCAGCCCTTTCCTTCTCAGGACCAATGTTTGTTGGCCCTGGTATAGATTAAAGTAGCCTTGGGGCTGCTCTAACTTGTGACTGCTGACAATGCAGTGTCTAAGGGATTATACATCATATGGAGATGTCCAGAACACATTGTATTCAGGCTATTCTCTTTCTCCATCTCTAGTAACATGAACACCTCTCTGCACACTGCTCATGAATGGCAGAGTGGCACAGAAGCTAGGTACACAGGCTCTGTAACAGATAAGAAATTCCCTGTGCAAGGGGAGTTCTCAGCTGATCAGATCCACTTCCTATCTTGAGTAGTGCAAAGAGGCTGGAATGCAGTAGAGATTCCAGCTCAGTGGTGTTATTCAGATGCAACACGTCTATGTGTGAGATCAGAATCATGTCATAGGTATCAAGGAAAATGAACATCTATAACAGGTCATGTATGGCAAGTTAGAAAGGAACTGGGAAACTGCAAAGCGAAGGGGTAAAATTGCACTTAGCCCAAGTGAAAGTGGTGCACGTTCTTGGAAGCCCAAGTTCAGTATCTAAAGTTAATGAAGTTATAGTCTTAAGAGTTGAACCTTTGATAAAGCAAAACATTTTGTAACACACACACTGTACAAGTGCTATTGCCATTTAAAACTTGCTTGTATCTTTTGCTGCATTAAACTAATGGTTCCTCCAAGATATCCAAAGGCCCCAGTCCACCTGAAGGATGACGTGTCTTCAGGACTCAATACATTTAGTGATGACAGGCCTTTTTGTTTCTTTTGAAAGTAATAGTGGGAGTAAAAAGCTATTTAACTAACAAACGTTGTTACCTTCCTCTAACAGAAATAAATTCCCAAACTGACTGTCTTCATATTTTCTAGGGTAAAATGTGTTGCCA
Source organism: Lepidochelys olivacea (assembly GCF_965140295.1). Taxonomy (NCBI): domain Eukaryota; kingdom Metazoa; phylum Chordata; order Testudines; family Cheloniidae; genus Lepidochelys; species Lepidochelys olivacea. Next base: position 15,059,952 of record NC_140423.1, read on the forward strand.
TATAAAACCTCTGTGAGTGCCAATTTCTAGTCTAGAATGAAAATTTCACCACAATGTAAGCCTCTGATAGTAGGAATTTATACTAGACATAAGTTATTGAATGTAAAATTGATACAGAAAAGGTTTAAAAGCAACTGCCAAAAGAGGTTGGTTGGTTGGTTTTTTACATTGGTTTGCAAAGAATATACAATATTGATTTATTTTTTAAATGTAAAACAAAGCCTTAACTGTCATGGAAGGCTCCTAACAGGTGATAAGCATAGTATACACACTTAGATTGTTGGTTAGGAATGTTTGTTTAGCTAAAATAAATCAATCCCATCACCCCAACTTTCTTGAGCAACCTTTCAATAACAAACCATTGTGTAATACTGTAGTGTTCCTGAGCAACAGGAAAGTCAGATCAGTGTGCAGAGTCCAGTACCTATGAGCAATATTACAATAACAAAGAAGGTTGGAGCAATCCAGTATCCATGCCCAGTGCTTATGAATAGCATTACAGTTAACAATCCATTGTGTCTAAAACACAACAGTCCTAAATAACTTTATAAATATGAACCAACAAGTATGTGAAATACAGGGAGGGGGGAATTTGCAAAGGAACAGATTTCTGCTTCAATTTTCCAATGGTTTTATTTTAAACTACACTGAGGGAAAAAAATTGTTAGAACTTATGAAAAATAACTTGACATTGCCTTTTTAAATTGTCTATTGATATCCTAACGCATACTGGCATTTGTTCATCCAGATCTCTCTACACACATATATTCATAATGATCCATCCTTCAAATGGCACAGTTCTTCTGTGGTTGCTACCTGTCAGTGCTTGTACTCGAAAACCTTGAATATCAGTGACTCACTAATGTTTTATGATATTTTACCTTACTTTATGGTAGTCATTTATGACAAGACCAAAATGACATAAACTGCCATAAAGCAAAGCAGTGCAATCATACAAATGACCATAAATCAAGGTAGCAACAGAAAAAGGTCATAAAAGGAAAGAAAATTGAAGAAAACAACATTTGAGCTTAGATTCAGAAGTCTGGAGTTAGCAGCCCCAAAGTCGAGGACAGATGGATGTGAATAAAAGCAAATTCAGTATCCCAGTGTTACTAATAATTTCGTGTATGCATGGATGCATCGACAGATTGATACATTGTTAAATCTTCTTTACTTGTAAGACTGTTATGATGCATATATTAGTCTACGTACAGTGTGCCCAGTTCTTTCTGGTGACACAGTAGCTTCTATTTGTCTCAGTTTGCTATTGAAGTTGTCCCCAGTGCAAATAACTTTTAAGGAAGTTTCCCCATAGCCTTTACATATTTGTTCAGAGACCATTTTACTGTCCCATTGCACTGTAAAATAGTCAGGATAGGTATAGAGGCTTCCTAGAAAGATGATACATCCTTTGGCTGGGGGAGAGGCTGCCTAGTCTGATCAAGAGAGAAAACTGGATGTTGCTTGGAAAGGGGATAAAAACGGAGCTCCAGGCACTTGTGAACTGGGGTGGGTGGATCAGGTTGGAAGTAGTAGCTTATTCCTCTGTATGAGGTCAGAAATAATTGAAGGGCTCTGTCCTGTGTGGTGGTCAGTGTGCCATGGGAAGGAGTGAATCAATGGGAATGGAGGCCCCAGCATCTCACCATATCAGAGGCTAAAAGGGAGAAGGGGGAACTATATGGAATGAAGTAGAACTGTATGTACACCATACCTTAAAGTTATACTATCATAAAAATGAGAAACTGCTAGTTGTAGAGATAACAGCATTTACGAGGAAGATTTATGGGCAGTCCATGGGGTATGAATATATACAGTACAAAACACCAGTGGGGATAAATTCCAATGGACAACCCTGTTGTTTTAACAGTAACCTTGAAAGTATTGTTGCTATCATCATTTGACTAAAGAAAGTGTTAATGGAATAATATATATTTCATCTCTTTTTCCACCCTGTGCCAATCACCTCTATATTAACAGCTACTGGTGCTTAACAAAAATGTGTACTGAGATAAACATTGAAGTTTAATTACATTTATTTTAACACCGCATCCTTGCTCATCCTTGTACCCACCACCCTACTTGCAAAGCTATTTTCAGTGGAGTCTGTTTTCTTTTAACATTATAAATAAATATTTGTATTCCCATTCTTTAAGACCTCTGCTTATCACCCTATAACTCTGCTTCTCCGTTTCTAAAGCCAGTCTCTTTCCCCTTTTGTTGGTACAGTGGTAGCATTTGCATTAATTACTGATGTAAACTATGCCAGTCATATTTTATACGTGTATGGCCATTTCATTCCAAAGCACTTAATAAATTTATGTACATCCAACCCTTTGAAATATAACTGGTTCTGGGGTGGAGGGTGGCAGCCAAGCAGGCAGCTGTTCCTGGGAGGTGCTGAGCATTCACAACTCCCATTGTCTTCAGCTCATGCTGTATAAAATTCCTGAGTCAAGAAATTAGACAGGGGATAAACTGATCAGGTATTCTAGTGCATCCCTATTTAGTGCCGGATTGCTTGCTATGGTACATCTTCTACAGTAGATTGTAATGATGGGAATGAAATTGATGGTAAAGAACATCCTGACTAGTGCTGGGTGAAATTTTTCATACAAAACTTTTTTCATCAAAAATTACAGATTCAGGTTGACCCAAACACTTCACAGATTTGTGTTGAACATGTCAAATTGTTTTGGCTGGAAACAACAAAAACAAATTCAGAAAAAAATCAGTGTTTCATTTCGACATTTTTGAAATGAAACATTTTATTTTTTTAATTTGAAATGGCTTTTTTCCAAAATTTCACTTTATTTTTATTTAAAAAATCTAGAAAACAAAACCAAGTTTGACAAGACCAGAAAATCAGTTATTCTCACAGCTCTAATCCTGACTTCCCCAAAACACAACAAGGAGGCCTTATGGACTAGAGTAAATGAGCTAGAAAAACACTTGAACTCCCAGGAAGCCCATGTGAATGGAAAACTACTAGGATCTGTTCTTTTTAAATGATATAAGGCTTGATCTACTGCCACTGGCTCAGACGGATTAGGGAATGGGGGATGAAAATGCAAGTAAGGAGAGGTCTTTGTACCATGGGGAAAGGCAGGCAGAATTTGCATCCAACTTCCTGGGGGTTCTGCCAGTTCTACTGGGGCATCACTGAAATGCTGCCTGTGGAAGCTGCCCAAGGATGCCCTGAATCAGTGAATCCCACAGTCCCCGTGGCCAGTAATCCCACTTTGGGGGTTGTGCAGACCTCTGTTTCCTCCGTCCAATGCAGAAAGAGATTTGGGGTGCCTTGCACGACTGCAGTCTACTTCTGGATGAACTTTATGCAGTTTGGGGCTCTATGGGCTGGGAGTCCTAGGATATTAATCCATGGGAAGAGCAGTGGACAAGCCCTTTAAATATCTTAAAAGTGAAATGAGCTCAATAAAGAAGGGTGATCTTGTGGAGTAGGAGCCAGGAGTTCATTTCCTGGCTCTGCCATAGACTAATTGTGTGACCTTGGGCAAGCAATTTAATCTTTCTATGCCTCAGCTCGTGCCCTGTAAAATGGGGAGGATGCTACTTCCATATCTAACTGGGGGCATTTTGAACATAAATTAATGAATGTCTATGAAAAGCTCAGAAACTGTGTGGTAATAGGGAGCATATAAGTACTTAGATAAATGAAATAATTATAGGCATTCCATTACCCACATATCACAGTTGTGACCAGACACCGTGGCAACTGGATGCTTTATTGATGGGTCATATTAATACAAGATTATTAGATATGCCCTCCTTCATTGCATCTGTATGTCCTACAGTAAGAGCAATGATTAAATTAATCCAATTCAATCTGAACAGGCATAGGGCCTGCTTTTGTTCCTATTCTAGTCAATGACAAAATTTGCATTGAGTTCAGTGGGGTAGGAATGCCTTTGTTCCTTGTGGGTCATCAGCATTCTCTTGCACTTAAAGATCAGGACCAGACACCAAGAGCAGAATACAGTGCTTCTTACTTGCAAGAACAATGTAATCTGCACAGAAATCAGCAGGATAACTCACATGAGGAAATGGTTTGCAGAATCAGTGCCCTAGATCCAATTCTTCAGCCATGCCACGTATACCAAGAGAAATTTCATTTGCCTTTAAAAAGACTTTTTGCAGGACTGAGTTACCCTGCTCAAAGGAGCACTCTTTTTTACCTCTTTTCACTGACATAGAACATTTATTTATTACAATGGAGCTTCTGCTGTTACTCTACTCAAGAAAATAAAATAGGACAAATTAACAGAAGGAGCCAAGAGTAAAAAAGAAGCTGGTATCTGCATTTTTGATGCAGTCTATGCATTCTCATTATTACATTGTCTTTTTGTATTACTTGTGATTTATAATGTAATTGGGAAACTATGGAAATGTTAATGGGAATGATGCTGTTTTGAAAATGACAAAGTTGTTTACTAATTAGTGCCTTTAACTTAGACTAATTTTTGTAGTATTAAAACACTTTAGAAATACCCTTTTTTGAGCGTTGCCTTGAAATTGTTGTCTAGTTTGAACTCCGTCTTCAGTTAACTGAGTTTTCCCCCTTAAAACTAAGGACACGTAAATTAAAAATTTGCTACACTGGAGTTCAATCTCAAACCTATTCATTTAGTTAAATATTTAGATGAGAAATTGTTGCTTGTATGTTTATTTATTTATTTTTGTAACATCCAATGTGCTGCTCATTATCTTAGGGGAGATGGAGAATATTGCAATGATTATTAGTGAGCTTGGTAATGAGATTACTGAACCATTTGGAGTTGACTTTTTTGTGATGCATAATTACAGGGGTTTATTTACAGTGTGATTTTTTTTTAAATGATTCACATTTGTATTCTTTGTTCTTTCTCTGAAGGATTCAGTTCTTTAACTCTGTGGATGCTTTGTAATTCCCCTGAAATGGAAATGGAAAAAGAATGTTAAACAATAAAATATAAACAAAGATTTTAAACAGCTCTGTAGGCCTGATCCTTCAAACTCATGTATATAAGAGTAGTTTCGCTGAGGTCAAATGGGACTATGCACATAGGTAAAGTTACACCAAAGAGTAAGCATTTGGTCTAGGTTACTGTTCCAGTGTCCATTGAAGTCAATGGAAAGATTCATATTGATTTCCATTGGCACTGGCTGGGACCCTAAATATATGATATTCTGATAGCGTATGAACAGAAAGGAAAAGCCACCATGCAGGTTCAGATATCTAGCAAACATAATATGGACATTTATATTGTTTTATTTCTTGCTTCTCTATATGACCTGGTCCGAAGCCCATCAAAGTTGATATAAAGACTCTCATTGACTTCAGTGGACTTCCTCCTGTCTTCCTCCTTTTCCTGCAGTGCTGTTAATATGTACTTTCATATGCTTCCTTTAAACCAGGGATAGTCGATAGGCAGACCAAGGGCCAAATCTAGACCACCAGATGCTTTTGAATGAACCCCAAAATCGTATTTACTTATTATTAGTATCATTATTGTTGTTTTCTCTGGAGTCTGAACCTTGTCTATACCTTGACCAAGAAATTTGGACCTTGACAAAAAATAGACTACCCCTGCTTTAAACCAAGGCTCATGTGATCCAATGGATATACCTGTTGCACTGTATTTTTCCTTTAAAGGAAATGAGTTCTTACATCATAAACACTTGTGTACTATGAAAAGCAGTGGCAGTCATCATAAATACAGCACATTTCTGAGACTACACAGCAAAGTTGTTCCTTCTCATCACAAAGTGACAGAGAACCTGATTAGAGTATCCCTGCCATGAGGAAAAAAACAGACAAAAAATATTGTATGTTCTGGGTAAATTTTACTCTTCAAATTACAGATTCAGCTAAACTGCTATCCCCCTCATTGTCATAACTTGTCACACTGTCAGAATTTAAGCACCTTACCAATCTTCTGGGAGTAAATGTCCTTATGTATATGTCTTAAAAGATAGCTACCCTGGGATTTCTATCAAGCTTACATGACCATATATTGATGCTAGACTTATTTATTTCAGTGGTTCTGAAGTACAGTTAATCATTTAACTAAGGTGTCCTGTGTGGTACATAATTAATAAAACATGTTGGCTTTGGAAGAGAGCTGTGCGTGAGATTCAGGTGAACCAAGAGAAATATTGTAGCTTCTTTACATTCAACAGAGGTCCTAGACTGTACAGGTTGAGATCCTCCATCGACAGAAATGAGGAACAATGTTAATTTTTTTTCATATACCCCCCCTTCCCACATCACTTTCCACAATCACTCAACTTAAACACTGATCAACTGCTAAATGTTTGCCGAGAGAGTAAAATCATTAATTCAACTTATCACTGTTTTGCCTCTGGTGATTGCTGTCACTTCAGGTAATAGCTTGTCTGTGGTTCTGACCCAATTCCAAAACCTGTTTTACCATACTCAACCAATTAATCTAATGGTTCATTAATTGCAAACATCTGAAATCATTAGAACCTGATTGAGCACAAAAGCATCAAACCCTGGGAAGCTGTGACTGCTTAGCCAGCAAATGGTCTCATTGCAAAGGAATGTCAATGTTTATAGTAAATGTAACCTAAACTGGGGTGTTCATTGACATATCCCTCCATTTGTATACAACGACTCTGACATCTATCAGTTCAAGAGTGCATGATTTATCCACTACTATATCCTGGAACTGACAAGCCAAAGATTACAGCTTAACCTACATGAAAGCAGAGGCTGTATGCGTTCCTAAAATAAATATTTAGTAACTGACAAGCTCTGGTTAATATTAATTCATGATAGAAAGCAGTCAATTTAAGCTTACTTCATGCCAAAATCTATTTGTATTTTGTAAATTATTTTTCATGGATGTGGTCTAGAGAGGTTCAAGAAAATATTGGGGGGGGGGCGGGGTTACCCATCTGTATTAAAAGAGAACCTTCCACTTATACATTCTTTTCCACTTCTAAATAGTATTTTTTATCTAAACAGCACTATGAGAGTAACTAGTGATGTAGTTATTTTTTTAAGTGAATTTAGTGTGTGTGTGTGAAAGATCTCAAATGGACAGCATCAGAGAACGAAGCCCTGTATTTACGCAGAGAATGTATACAGCATGGATAGTAGTACTGCTAGCACACAGCCCCTTCTTCACTGTGCCTCAACCCCGAACCTGAGGGTGAACTCCAAGAATGAGATGGGAGGTCCGTCTCTCTGACCTGGACAATCTTTGACTTTCTGTTTTTAAAAGAGTCTGTAAATGGTGCCAATTGTGCTGATGTTTTTGACAATGGGTAAAAATGGAGGGGGAAAGAATGGGGGTGGGGAGTCCGCAAAAATGTTTCCGAATTTTCACATTTTCTGACATAGTTTTTGAGAAGTTTTGTTGACATGGTCTTCTCCACTATAGTATAACAGTCTAAGACCATAAATTAATGTTCTACTGGCCAAGGTTAATTTATGCATAGAAAGAAAGGGAGATATTGAGCTTGTTAGTTCAGAGTTACTGAGAAGAAAGGTTTGAATATGTGTGCAATAGGAAAAATAATATTGTTGCCCTTTTTGACCTGAACAGTTAGCCAATATTCATGGTCTTCCAGGTTGTTTCTGTTAGAAGCAGATGATAGAGTTGGGTATTTCTTTGATGCAATCCTGTATATTTAGAAGAATTCCCATAAAGTATTGTTTCCCTGAACACAGCAGGACTCAAACAGCAAGAGGCAGTTTCTTTGTACACAGTTCCCAACCTCTTTCCAGCCAACACTCTACCCAAAAAGCTATCTCACCTACCTTTTTCCCAAAGTCACACTACAGGTGCTTCCCTGGCAGCCTCTGGGGCTACTTTGCTGCCTCAACTACAAGCTTTTGTCATGTTCCTTGGCCGCTTTACTCACTCACACCTCCATCCAACAATACACAGCCTCTTGCACTTCCATGCAGTCCACAGCAACCCTCTGTCCACGTAGCTCAGATTCCTGAACAGTCTTGCATGTGGCCTGTGATTCAGGCAGTGGCTCCAATTGTTTCAGCTGTCTTAGCCCATAAACGAGTATGACCACTTCTTACATTTATTCTGAATGAAGAGTGGCTGTTACACCCACCAGATTCAACAAGGTTTCACCCAACGCTCGGCAAAATAATATTGCCCCTTTTGATCTGAGTGGCTAGTCAAAAGTTTGGGGTCCTGGGGATGCTCCAGATGGAAGTAGAAATTGGTGGTCTTCTTTTTTCATGCAATCTTGCTTATTTACAAGGAATGTATGAAGTCCTGCTCCTCTGAACACAGGAGGAACGGAGAACTAGAGGAGATTAGCATAGAACACCATGCTCTTTAGCCAACAGACCCAGAAGCTCTCTTTGGCTTTTTCCAGAATCTCACTAGGCTCACCAGCTACTGCTTGACTTTCTTAATTTTTGCTTCTGCCTCTTTTCCTGTTCTTGTCTGTTCTCTAGTCCTCTGTGTTCTGCCTATGTTCTCATTCTCTCTCTCTCTCTCTGCTCTCAACATTCAAAACTGCTGGGTGGGTTCACCTAACTCTGTTGTCTTAGGCTGGGGCTTGTGATTAATTTGTCCTTACAGTTATGAGAACAGAAGGGTAAGTTCTCACCCTTTAACCTCAGTGAGATTTTTTAACTCGACCCATAACAAGGTTGCAGCTAGTTCATAACAATAATACTGTAGGCATAATAGCCTGAACCAAAATTTCCTATTCAAAAACCATCCGAATTTTGGAGGTGGCTTGAAATCTGACCTTTACGCTCATCTTTTTATTTTCTGCTCCATCCCAGCTCGTGTGTGTGTGTACATATGCGCAATATATTATTGTAATCAGACCTGGGTGAATTGGGAGAACAAAAGATCTGGCTAGTGGAAGGGACTGTCACCCACTTCAACATCCATCCAATAAAGGGCTCCATAATCACTAAAGTACAGAAAAAAGAAGGGCTGAAAAGGGGCCTAAGAGAGAGCCACCACTTGGCAGTGGAAGCAGACAGCTGGAGGCAACAGTTTAGGAGTTGGCTGTGGAGAAGCCTGTGGAGACTCTGGGGGTATTTTTACATTGCATAGTAAACTTGGGTCTGTGGGACTCATGCCTGCAGGTCCATTCTTTCCCAACTCACGCTTGAGCATCCCCACACTGCATTGCTATGCAAGCCTCATACCCGTGCCATCACGTCCATACTGCGCTACCAGACCTGAGTCAGATGATGATGACTCTGTATGTTATCTCAGGGTTCTTAGTGCCTTTGTTAGCTTTAGCCACTCTAGGACTTGGTTCAAGATGTACTGTGGGAGACCTTGTCTGTCCATCCCATGGCACTTGACCAGAAGTGATCTTAGTCACCGAACAAATCCAGCCAAGTCATTTTTGAGTCTGCACGCTCCCTACAACTGAACACGTATCTTGCACTGGCAGACTAATTTCTCCTGCTCACACTTTCACTCCTGTTTCATGTTTCAGGCAGACATCTTTGAGATGCTGGGGGATATTTTGGTGGCAGAATTTTTCCTATTGAAGACACCTCCTAAATGGAGGTACAGATGTGGACAGCCGTGACCCACCTGATGCTTCTCATGCCTGTTGAGATAACTGCAGATTCCCCATATATAGATTGGTGCTTCTGGAACAGGGCCGTGGTCACAGACCAGTGGAATCACATTGTCATGCAGACTTGGGATGACCAGCAGTGGCTGCAGAATTTTCGCATGAAGAGGTAATGTTCCTGGAGCTATGGGAACAGCTTGCTTGGATCCTCCAGCATCAGGACACAAGCCTGAGGGAGGGCATGCTGGTCTGGAATCGGGTCGCTATAGTCATCCGATAGCTTACTAAAGGTTCCTGGCTAACCAGTTTGATGCTTGCAAGTGAACTGTGGGGGTGGAGTTTTGTGAGGCGATCAGCACTGTGATTTATCTGAAGGTGGTGGGCATAAGCAATGTTCCTGAAATAACTGCTGGCTTTGAGAAAAAGGGCTTTCTGAACGGCTTTGGATCTATCAATGGAACTCACGTGCCCATAGTTTGACCTCCACTAGGAGCATATGAGTACATAAACCACAGACTCCGTCATTCTGCAAGCCCTGGTTGACTAAAAGGCAGGTTCATAGGTACCAGCATAGGATGTACTGGTGAGGTGCATGATGCTAGGGTTTAATGAAAATTGGGACCTCTTCATGGACTGTCTTTTGGGACTGAGCGAGGATCCATTGGTTTGATCTTCTGTATTGTTCCTAGGGCAGGGATTCTCAAACTGGGGGGTTGTGACCCCTTCAGGGGGTCATGAGGTTATTATGTGGGGGGTCACAAGCTGTCAGCCTCCATCCCAAACCCCATTTTGCATATTGATGATAGTGCTAAATGTTTTAAAAAGTGTTTTTTCAATTGTAAGGGGGGGTTGCACTCAGAGGCTTGCTGCATGAAAGGGATCATCAATACAAAAGTTTGACAACCACTGAGGGTAATTGCATCTTTTGCATTTCAGCCAGTCGTAGTAAAGCAATTCTCTGTTTGAGTGTGGGAATGTTTATGGAAATTCACTAAAGGATAGATCTTAGTGTTTGGAGCACCAATAGTCCTTGACCCTGAGCATATGGTATATGGACCTCGCTACCAAACATCTAGCAAGGACGTATGTACACGTATAAGCACTCACAATGACACACTGCATTGTGATCAGTGATGATGTAAATATCATTATAAACCAGATTTTCAAAAGAGCTTAGCATCCATGATTGGTGTGTACCCAGTGCATATATGTGTTCATAAATATATGTGTATATATACTTAATATCTCCTATATACAGTTGCGATTTCTGGCATATTACAATTCTGTTGTTCAGTAGATTAAATTATTCTGGAGTGACATTTTAAATTCCTTGGCAATTTTTTTTAATGGAAATATGGTTCACAATATTCAATGAAAACATTACATTCCTCTGTCATTAGGGTGGATTTTGTTTGCATGCTCTCTTCCTGGAATACTGATGTTAATTTTTACTTCACTTTAACCTTGCAAGGTATGAAGCAATTTAACTGACTAAGTAACCTTTCATTAAAGTTCAATGCAGTACTTAGGGGTGTTGGGTGCATTAATTGTTAGCTGACAGCTATTATTTCTGTGAAACCTTTTTATAGTAAAATTTCTGTTTGATGAATTGGAATTTACCAAATTTGCATTTCACTGAGCCACACTCAACTTGTGCTTCGAGTTACTGTAGATATTTAACTGGAAAACCAATAATTCTATAAAGTATTAAATATTTATTCAAAAATTTAAAAAAACCTTTCACTTAGATGGAGTTCATTAAAGATTGAACTTGGATCTTGACAGTGTTGACTTTGTATGCAGGGAATCATAATAGTACACTATTAGAATAAGAGCACTTTTTTCATATAGACATGATTTAATATCCAAGGCCAAATCCGGGACGGGACCCTGCTGTGTGTGTGGCATGAAGCCTACTGGAGCTGTACTGACCAGCCTGGCTCCACAGATGCAGAGGCTTAATGGAAACCTGAGGGGGAAATGCTCACCAAAAGGGTTGTGACTTGCTAAGCCTCTGCTGTGCCTAGGGATGAAGTCACAGACTCTGCCCCACCCAGGCAATGGGGGATGTTATTGGATCTCATAGTGCGTGGGCAGAAATTCCATGGGATTCCTCCTGCTAGTAGACTTAGAAAGGTTAAATTAAGCAAACCTTGTTCTTCTGGCTGAGGCCCCTTTCAGCCCTTAAACTGAACCAAATACCTGTTCCCCTCTTTCCCCCACACCCCAATACTATAACAATCAAAAGGGAAGAGCAGCAGTGCTGATGGTGGCAGGGAGGGCAGAGAAAGAAAGCGAGATAGGAGTTGAAAACTACACCAAGGTTGTGAGCCTGAAGAGGAATAAGCATGGTGGCATTACCAACAGTGACAGAGAAGGTAGATTTTGAAAGTAATTAGAAGTTTGAATTATAGTCAGTTGGTGGGAAAACATCCTGGAAGTGATGTGAGTCTGAATGAAGGGTGAAAGCTAATGGGCAGAAAGAGAAATCTGAGAGCATTAGAGATGGTAGCTGAAGCTGTGTAACAGACTGAATGTGGTTGTCCAGAGAGGAGGTGTAGATGGAGAAGGGGAGAGGACCAATGGTAAAACCCTGAGGGATGACATTAGGAAGGAAAAAGGAGCAGCAGGAGGAGAAACCAAAGGAGAGAGGAGTTGTAGCAGTAGAATGAGAACCAAAAGAGTACCAAGTCTTCGAAATCCAGAACACTAAGAGTGCCCCAGGGGAAGGGGATGGTCAGCCATGTTGACAGTGGCAGAAACGGCGATGATTGAAAACAGGCCACGTGACTTTTATGCCCTTTATATGCATTGGACTTGTCAATAGCATGACCAGATGTCCTGATTTTATAGGGACAGTCCCGATTTTGGGGTCTTTTTCTTATATAGGCTCCTATTACCCCCCCACCCGCTGTCCCGATTTTTCACACTTGCTGTCTGGTCACCCTGCATGTCAATGATACACTATGACTATGACTGGTCAGAGCTTGATTTAAAGGGAAACCACTCAAACTTCTCTTTCAAACTTCCTTATGTAAGCCTTTCCTTGCTCACTGACCATGACTCTCTCTGCTTTCACCCTTGTTCCTCATCCTTAGATTGCTTATACTGCAACCATCCAGTGTGAGCTTACTGGGACAGGGACCCGTGTATGTGTTTCTGTGAAATGTTGCACATTATCAGTATATAAATAATAATGAAAATATCCTGTAGGTGTTTCTCTCTCATTCAGTAATTTAAAATGAAGCACTATTGACTTATTGGTTGATGGCAGACTGGAATCCCGTCTCTAAAGTAATCAAAGAGGTGAACAGAAGTTGAAATATGAGTCATCGGTAACAACTGGCCTAACCTGACAATTACCTGCAAAATGTTGGGTTCAGCGTTGCTTACTTATGAACTACAAAAAATGACTGGTTGAGATCTCATGGTGTATTGTCTCATCGGCAGTGGGAGGGAAATACTGTGTGATTCAGCCCTCCCATATCCCAGAAACATGACCAGGAGAGAAGAAAACAGAGCGGTGAGGAGAAATGCATGTCTTCTAATTGTGATGAGGACTACTTCTCTATAGAATCCATCTCCTGACTCACTCTGTTGAAGTTCGGTTTAATTAAATAAGCAGTGAAAAAACATTAAGCGTAAAATTATTAGATTAATCAAGAGACAAACTTATGAGACAAACAGAAGAAATGCAGAACCTCAGGTGTGGGAACAGCCTTTTCCAAAAGAAAGGGTGGAGGAGAAATGGAGTTGTCTACGGTATATGCCCTAGTCAGAAACCTCATAGAATTCATAGTAGTTAGTGACCAGACTGCTCTGGGAACCTTGAACGTTTTCAAAGATACTAATTGAAATTCCCCATGTTTGCACTTCCGCAGAGATGATCCACATAGGGAAAAAGACTTTCCAATACATAAGCTATAGGAGGCTCTGAAATAAGTAAGAGCAGAGCGCAGCACCATTATGGAAAACGTCAGTATCATACTATGTGGGGTACCTCATCCAGTGCATAAATGCCCCAATAACTATATGGGTTAAACAGACAATCACTACAATCTCCAGTGAATTCACACAGAAAAATGATAAAAGAAAAAACACGCGATCACCTGTGGGTGAACACTTTTTACAAAGAGGTCAGATATGGAGTGATCAATCAGTCCTCATGCTCAAAGGAAACCTGCACAATACCTTCAAAAGACAAGCATGGGAACTTAAGTGCATAACTCTGTTAGACACTTAAAAGAATGGGTTCAGAGACACTGGTTTTATGACTTTTTACAACAATTTGTAACTACGAACAGTACAGCAGAAGAAGAGACAAACATTCAGTTTGCTGGAAGCAGAGAAATGGACGTAGCACATTCTTTTCACGAGAACTAGTCATGAATGTGTTCTAATGGTTCCACAAAGAAGAAAAAAGATTTAAATAGATTGGGGGAGACATCTCAATGGGATGTCAATGCTAAGCAGAGTACATTAGAAATTGACAGCGGGATGTTTGAAATATACCAAGCTAAGAGCAAAGGCAGGCTGACAGCTGGTGTGCTGCTGCATGTCCCTGGTGTGTGGGACAAACAACATTTCAGGTTAGGCCCATGTACAAGATAGCACATTTTAAAATAACTACACAGAAATGCCACATCACGGCCTCTACACAGAAGCTTCTACCAAAAAAACAGTAGTGAAGAATTTTCAGAGAGTGAGTGCTAATCAGACAGCAGGAAAAATTGTTCACAGAAATTTTCAGTTTTTCTGTTTCCATTAGAAACCATTTTGATAGAAATTTTCTGACTTTTTGTTCTCATATTGAGGTGAAATGGCTGGTGAATCTGAAAACGTCTTGTTTGAGAAGATGGAAAAATATTCTTCTGGAAGAGACTTGAGTTCATGTTGGGGACATTTCGGAAAGTGCCTATGCTGAACCTGCCGCCAGGTTCCACATCCTCCTCCCCAAAACGTCCTATGAGGCGGTGGGGAGTTTGGTATCCCTTGTACTCAGCACCAGCGGAGGGTACAAGGACCAGAAGGCACCCATTCCCACACCTTTGATTTTTACTGCAGTGTAGTTGTAAGCAAGCTGTCCTCGTTTCTCTTCACTTCTCCCCCCCGCCCCGGGTTGTTAGTCCTTCTGCCCCAGCTTATCTTATTTTTCATTGCTGTTTGTGTGCATAATAAAACTTTATGGATTGAGGAGAAAAGGCTCTTTATTCATTCAGCCCACTGTGGCTAGTGGGGTGTGGAGTTTAGAGGAGAGAAAATGCAATGAAAGGGACAGCTTGGTAAGGAACAATACAGATAACTGTCACATTACTGTGGATCGTTGCTAAAACTGGTCTTCAAAGAGTCATGGAGACACACAGCCCCTCAATGTGTTCTTATTGCCCTGGTGTCTGCCTGGCAGCCAATTTTGTGCAGCTAATTTGCCTCAACCCCCCACCCCACCAGAAACTTTTCTCCCTTTGTGTCACAGATAGCATGAAGCACATAGCAGGCAGCAATAACAATGGGAATATTGATTTCACTGAGGTCTAACCTAGTAAGCAAACGACACCAGCGGCCTTTTAAACATCCAAAGGCACATTCCACCACCATTCTGCACTTGCTTAGCTTATAGTTGAACTGGTCCTTACTGCTGTCCAGGCTGCCTGTGTACGGCTTCATGAGCCATGGGACCAAGGGGTAGGCTAGTTCTCCCAGGATCATGATTCGCATTTCAACATCACCAATGATTATTTTGCAGTCTGAAAAGAAAGTCCCTGTTTGCAGCTTTCTGAACAAACCGGAGTTCCTAAAGATGCTCGTGTCATGCACCTTTCCCAACCATCCCACGTTGATGCCGGTGAAATGGTCCCTGTGATCCACCAGCGCTTGCAACACCCTTGAGAAGTACCCCTTTCAGTTTATGTACTCTTTGGCAAGATGGTCTGGTGCCAAGATAGGGATATGCATTCCATCTGTAGTCCCACCACAGTTAGGGAACCCCATCCTGGCAAAATCATCCACTGTCATCCACTGGGCATGTTGCCCAGAGTCACTTCCTTCTTAGCAGAAGTCTGTTGATTGCCCTTCAAACTTGGATGACAAAAGATCCCTCAGTAGATTTACTCACTCCGAATTGATTCCCCACTGACTGGAAGCAGTCTGGCGTTGTGAGCTTCCACTTGCTTCTCCACTGTCAGAGCAGCTCTCATTTTAGTATTGCTGCACTTCCAGGCTGGGGAAAGCTTTTCACACAGTTCCTGGAAAGTTGTCTTACGTATTCGAAAGTTCTGCAGTCACTGCTTATCATCCCATAGCTGCATAATAAGGTGGTCCCACCAGTAAATTCTTGTTTCCCAGGCCCAGAAATGGCACTCACCCATGTCAAGGTGATGCGTGACTGTCACCGTAAACTGCAAATTGTTCTGCTCCATGGCTTCCAGCAGGGCTGCTTGCGGGGCATCACATAGTTCTGTGCAGCGGCTCCTGTATCGGCTGAGTAAATACTGCAGGATAAGGTGTGAGGTGTTTGTAATGCTAACAACAACAGCGTACAGCTGAGTGGGGTCCATGCTTACCATGCTATGGCATCTGAGTGGGTAACCCAGGCTTACAAAAAAGACTTAGTTAGTTTGTCGTTGATTGGAGGGAGGGAGGTAAGTGCATCATGGGGGCTAATGCTATGTTCCCTTAACCACCCGCACAATTGTTTTGGTACCATAAGGCATTACTAGCCCAACCCAAAATTCCACTCAGCTACATGCACTGTGGGACAGCTACCCATAGTGCAGCACTCCATGCGTTGATGCAAGCCCTGCTAGTGGGGATGCACTCTGCCGACACAATGAACATAGTGGGAACGCGCAAGACCGACTTGCTTAAATCAGAAGCTCAATGTCGACATACATAAAATCAACTTAACTTTGTAGTGTAGACAGGACCTCAGTCTACCACCTTGTGAATAAAGTCATTGGAGTCAATTTGCATCAGTGACATTCTAGACCATGTTGTCACAATCATTTAACTCTGCTACCGTTTTGATAACATGGGGCAAGTTTTCAAACCAACCTCCAAAATTATGCCTGAAAATTTTCCATTCCTATTGGTTTCCCCCAATAAAAAAATTAATATTTACATACTCGGGCAGCTACCCAAACGAATTACATTGGTAAGTACAAAATTCATTTTCTAAGTTGTATGAATAAATGGCCTTTCTGCATGCCAAAAGATGCGCAGGCAAGATTTACATAGTCCTCTTCTGAAGTTGTGTTTGGAAATTTTGATCATTCCTTTTTAAATTCTCTCTGGCTTCAGAAAACCAAACTTATGTATTTACATGTGTTTTGGGCTTGTGGAAGGGTTTGAGGGGGTTTTTTTTTTCCTCATCCATCTTTTTTTCCTTGAGATTACATTCTCGTCTGCTTTATTTGAAAATGATCTCTGCATGTGTGTTTTCTATTGAAGCAGTGAATCTTAAGTATGTCAACAGCTGCTATAGTGAGCAACTTCTTTGTGATGTATGCTAAAAAGAATCTTTCGTGGAAAGACGTATTTGGCACAGAGTGATAACTTCAGCGGTGGAAACAAACCTGACTGTTGCTTAGTTTCTAGCAACTAGGTCACAGCATTCTTGACTGTTAGCATCATTCATTGGCAAGGATAATGCACTTCCTGCTTTCCTAACTGAACAGGATATTTTTAATTTTGCACAAAAAGAAAATCAGTGAGATAGAGAGGGAAAGGACAATGTGTTTACAGTGTCCTAAGGGAAAGTTTCTCTGTGGGGTAAGTTTTCTAAGGGGCTGATCCAATCTCACCTGTTTTTGGTGCAGCTTACACCTGCAAAAATTGCACCTGCAGTTTTGTACATGCAAAATGAATTACAGGTGCAAATCAGAGCACTTGGACATCCAGCCATATAATTTACACTTGTAATCACAAAGTTAGAAGTGCAGAGCTGTTCTGTAATTCAGGTGCAGGTGCAAACATATGGATGCAATTGAGCCCACAAAAAGAAGGCTGCCTTTCTGAAAATCCTGTCCCATATTATCCTTTGAGATCTGATTCCAGTACAGGATAGCATGAGTTGAGACCTATGTGACAGTCTTTATTCAGAATGTTCTTGTTAGGTTTGTTTAGTTTTACAATGAACATTAGTGCTGCTTATTGCACCCATTATGTACACACTGATTGAACTAGGATCCTTGCTTTTCTAGGCAATGTGATCTGCTTTGCTATAACTGGACAGCAAGAATTCAATTGCCTTAACCCATTTTAGAGCTGACAGGACATTTTCAATCTTAAGCAGTTTTGAACAGAAAATGGTATCTCAATGTTGCCTCTGGAAAAGGTTCAAAAATATGGAAGCAAATGGGAAAGAAAAGGAACCAAATATGGGGGAGGGGGGAAAAGGTAGAGAAAAGGGGGAAATTAAAAAAAAAAAAGCGATTTTAAAAATCCAAAACCGAATGTTTATTGGATTTTGGTTTTGTGGTGACTACAGCAATGTTAAAGCAAATTAACTTCCCAGACCTTAGGATGTGTGATGGCCAGATATATTGATACAAAATGTTATGAAGTTGCCATTAAGGTTTTGTGATAGAATTTGATAAAGCTGGGGGGTGTATTGCTTTATGGTATGTGTTGGAGATGGAAGCCAAAGCCTCATGGAGTTTTGGTATCTGCAGGTTGCAAAGAATGCAGAAGACTTCTTCCTTCATTTGAGATTTTTATGCTTTTGACACTTTGAGTGACTGCGGCTTATCTTGATGTAACCTTAACTGTCACTCAATATAGGTTTTTTGTTTTTTTATTAATATAATTGTATCTACATATATTAATAGTATGGCTAGATTTGCAAACATGCCAGGCATGCATGGACATACATCATTAGCACATGCAATTGTGACAATTGGTATTGGGTAATGGCTTGCAAAAATGACAGTAAACAGTCATTTGCATGCACTATTTAACATTTTGCATGTGTAATTGTGATACTTGTGCACTTGATCTAGGCATCCAAGTGCACGTCTAATGTGTCAGAAAATCTGTTTCACAATCTGTATATTAATATAACACTTTGGGATACCCTGTGAGAACAGGTGTTATATAAAATTTAAGAGTATAATTGCTGTCATATGCAAAATGCTCTTAATAGGATGATGCCTTCATGTCAAGAAGCAAGCAAACTTGAATGTTGTTTATCAAATGTAGCAGATATGG
Organism: Lepidochelys olivacea; assembly: GCF_965140295.1. Lineage (NCBI taxonomy): Eukaryota > Metazoa > Chordata > Testudines > Cheloniidae > Lepidochelys > Lepidochelys olivacea. The sequence continues at coordinate 15,078,705 of NC_140423.1, forward strand.
CTATTTTAGAGAAATGGAAAGGGGGAAGAGGGAGAGAGAGGCTGTGTTTAAAGTTTGTATTTTTTTAAAAAAAAGATCAGAGCTGTCTTGGCAGCAAGGAAACAAGTGTCTGAATCCTTTCGCACTAATTTTTCATCTACCCCAAAGTCAAAACAACACTACAACCTTCCATTTCTTCTTTTATAAGTGAGCTCATAATAAGTCACTCAGAGATGAGTGTAATCATACTGCAATGCACAGTTAGGATAACGTACAACTGAGACTCTCTAAAATATACGTATCTTGGGGAATCATGGTATGCCTTGGAGGAATGCATTAAATGTTATGGTTAATTAACTAATTTACTTAATCAAGTTTAACAGTGGTTTTAACTTTAATGGCACCATTACATTTTAATATGAAAATAACAGGCTGTATTCCTAGCATTCCCTCCAGTCCGCCGCCTCTTTACCATCCACTTTACAGTTTGATTCTGATTTGTGAAGCATTATACCTGTTTATAACATCAAGCATGTGTAATACAATATGTCTGGTGTACATTACACATACACACCTCACAAAAAGGTTGGCTGAAGTTGTATCTTCTGACAGGCACAACGTGCATTCTTCAGGAATTGCACAGATTTTACATGTCCTTCTAGGGTGACCAGATAGCAAGTGTAAAAAATCGGGATGGGGGTGGGAATTGGGGGGTGTAATAGGTGCCTATATAAAAGAGAGCCCCAAAATCAGGACTGTCACTATAAAATCAGGACATCTGGTCACCCTATGGCCTTCATGCATGTAAACATTTGAATGAAAATACAATGCAAGGACACTTAAGGTCCAATCCAGCAAAATTTTAAGCACATGCATAAATTTAAGCCATTGAAGTCAAGTGAGACATGAGGCATGTGTACCATTTAAGTCCAACTTAAGCCCTCTTGCACAAAGGATTTACTTTTTTGGAGAACTTTTACTTTCAAAGGTACAGGAGACTACTGTAGAGATTAAACTAGGAAAAGTTGTACAAGACAGTGGAGATAATGAATCATGAATTCTGTAAGGGTGAACCTACCATGCTGAATCAAAGTACAGCTGTCTCAAATTTGCTCTGTGTGCATTTTGCAACCAGTAATTTTTGTCATCAATTTTCATATTTTTTGTTTAAACATATTTGTCTTTTGGACAAGATAGGTCATATTTCATACATTTGATGAATTTTCTCCTTGGTCCAGTTTTACAGAATTTGCACTTAATTAATTGCACAACCTTTAATTCTACAGACTGTTTTTAATGTCCATGTAGTTTCAAATGCACATACATAAAACAATTTCCAGAAGTAATTGTTTTTGTGTCACTGCCATTGAAAGTGCACTTATTAAAATGTATAGAAAATGGCACACGTTTCCACAGTCGTTTGCACTAAATTGCATGTATGTTGTTTGCATGTCCTTGCAGTGCCTGTGTTGACATTGGAATAGGTACATGCATATACAATGACTGACTTCTGAGAGTGCATTGAGCATTGCCTGTGTACAGTTCTGGGCTCGCCAGAAACGCTCACTGTTTTGCACGTGCGCTTTTGCAAATGTGGGTCATTTTTCATGTGTGTACTAATTAGAAAGAAATCCAATTATATGTTGATGTATCATTTCAATTTGGCATTCACTAAAAATATTTCATTTTTAAAATGCAGGAGAAATCCTGTGCGTCCAAATGTTATATAAGCCTGGCTATGAAAAAAAAACTGCCTTTCATTATTACAAGAGCTAAGCACTGAAGGCTGAGGCACTTTTAAAAGCCTCCTTAGTTCTTAGCAGATTCACAAAGTACAACTTCTTCACCCATCCAGACAGCACACTGTCTGGAAATGTGCCCATCAAATCTGTCTGTCAAGCCACCAGGCTTTTCCATGCCTGGTAAAAGGCAGACAGGAAAGAGTAGACAAAGGTCAATCCTTGTCAGTTTCTTTGTAAATGTAATTGTGCTGCCAGTTTGCAAAGCACTGGCTTGTATCCTAGCAACTTTGCGTATATGCGGAAGAGTTAAATACATATTTTTGCTTGTGTTATTTTCACCAGGGTGGTTTTGTATTGTGGTGCTTTTTGCTTTGCGTAGTTTTGTTTTTTGTGTGTACATATAAAATGCAACCTGACATAAGCAGTCATGCTGGGCACTGAAAAAACATATTTTACTTGAGAGACTGTCTTCTAATAATGGTACAGTGGAACTATACTGATCGGGCCTGGTTCTGATTCCATTTAAACAGACATGAAACTGGAGTAACTCCATGGAATTAAAGAGATTTGCTTCATATTGATATTAGTGAACTGAGATCAGAATCTCTGTATATTTAGGGATGCTTTGGAGTAGTCTCTTATAATGGGAGATTGTCTAACAAGGATTTTTTTCTAGTATAGTTTTCACTGTTTCATAAGTTACTCCTGTTTTGGACAAAGACTAATAGAAAGGACAATTATTTTATTGGTGAGTTTGGTGTGGATTTGAGGTTTGGGAGAAGATTCATAGGGACAAATTCAGCCCTTGAGTAATGGAGTACAACTTCCCTGGTATTAGTGGAAGTTACACCTACTTACACCAAAGATAAATTAGGCACAGTCAAAGCATTCAAACTTCAGACAAAACTGTGGGGCCCAAATTCTCTGCTGGTGTACATTTGCATAGTTCCATTGACTCTTTGAATGAGTTGGCCTAGAACACACATTTGATGTTGAGAGATACATTTTTTGCAGGAGCAATTTGTGCCTATAAAATTGGTGCCAGCAATTCTGATTCCCCAAAATAAATTACAGGTGGACATGTGCCTTTAACTATCTGAGCAGCACCTGCAGTCAGATAGCTAGAGGTATAAGTACCCTGGTTTGTGCCCTCAACTCAACTGCAAGTGCAAATATGTGGGTGCAAATTTTGCAAGTCCAAACAATACTCACAAAAAGAGAAACCTATCTTTTGAAAATTTTTGCCTTGAGTACAATCAGAGATGCTACAATTGGAGATGGAGCCGTAATACTATAAAAAGAAAAGGAGGACTTGTGGCACCTTAGAGACTAACAAATTTATTTGAGCATAAGCTTTCGTGAGCTACAGCTCACTAATAAATTTGTTCGTCTCTAAGGTGCCACAAGTCCTCCTTTTCTTTTTGCGAATACAGACTAACACAGCTGCTACTCTGAAACCTGCCATAATACTATGTTAATCCAGTTTTAATTTAATGGACCAAATTCTCTGCTGATGTAATTCTTTTGATTTCAATAAAGTTACACCAGCAGAAAATTTGGTCCAATGATTTTTATAGTTGTACTGACTCTTGGGAATTTATCATTATAGACATATACTACCTTAACTGATTAAAAACTACAAAGAAGGATGTCTTGGTGTGACTTGCTCTCTCTCAGCATAGATAGTAATGACTCATGCTTTGCACATGGTGTTTTTCCCCCTCGTCTGTAGATCTCAAAGTGCTTTATAAATGTAGTGCCCAAGCTGTGCCTGTTAAAGCAATCGGACATTTTAGGGTTCCAGAAGAAGCCTCCTGGAACACTGTGGTACATAGGGGGGGTGTACTTGTGGTGATGCCTCCTTAGTAGGTCGCAGCATGCATTGCCTTCTGTGGCTGGCCAGTTCTGCCAGCCCTACGTGGTTGGGGCAAGGGTAAGCCATGTCCTGCTCTAACTCTTCCTCACCCCAGTTCCTGCATGGGGAGCCACAAGGGGGGGGCAGTTGCCAGGGAGCTTCTTTTGCTCTTCCCTCTCCAATTCCCTTTACACCTCTTGCAATGTGAGGAACAGTCTGCTTGTTAGCTAATAATTCTCCTTATAGGAAAACTAAGGCACTCAGAGGTTAAAGGGTAAGTTTTTAAAAGGTTTGGTCTCCCTTTCTATGAGCAGGTAATGCACCTGAAAAATGTGCATTTTTGCACCTGGAAAATGAATAATGGTCACACATCTGGGTACTGGCTCCTAAAGTACCAGATCTGGATGTGTAGTGAGAGGCTCAACTAGTTAGGTTGATGCCCACGGTTGAATCTCAGCCATTAAAATGCAAGTGCAATTTTTGCCTTTTGAAATATGGTCATAAGTGATTTGGCCACACAAGGAGTTTGTGGTAGTCAGGAGCAGAGGTCTCCTCACTCTCATCCATACCATAGCCACTGAATGCCACCACCTCTCTGCATACGAACCGGATAACTGGGCAATATTAGGTAGCTGACATTTTAGGCTGACAGGTTTTTCATTTCATACTGGCATCAGTGTGTGCCAACGTCAGCTAGGTCATTTGCTGCTGCTGCTGGTTTATTATTTGCTCATTTGAAACAGCTCCATATTGTCACATTAGAATCTTGGCTCATTTGTAACAGTTTCATTTTGCATCATACTGAGGTTTCTCCTACTTGTTCATTGCAGTTTCTAAATCACTGCTGGACACAAAGCTCTTCTCAAAGAGGTGGTTTCTTTGGGCATGGAAGGATAATTGCCGGAAATTACCTGTTCATGCCTCCTTTTTTTGGACAGGCCAGACATGCATACTACACTCCTCCTTCCTGCGCTCCAACAGGTATCAGCTGTACTAATTAAAACATTAGAACTGGTTTTAAATCTAAGTTCCAATCCTGCAGCCAGATTCTCAGCCCTTCTGTGGCACCCTTGTTCCTTTCCAGCAGCACAAAGAGACCATCAAGCCAATTTAACTGGCTAGCTGGAATTCCCTGATGGGAAGAAATCTTGTGTGGTGGCATGACCAGGGAAAGGGGACACACCTGTATCACCCTCCCCCCATGTTTCAGGGATCATTGGCTGAAGGTATTATTGGCCCCTTGATATTCTAGACAGCGGGCACAATTTAGAGTGGTCCTGCTGGCCTAATAAAATCCAGGATATTCAAGGGGTGAGACTGTCATTCCACCCATATATCACCCTGTGGGCCTCCAGCATTGAAGGAGTCAGATCAGTGCTAATGATTGCTCTTTAAATAAATAAATAAAATTTCAATATGAAATAACACAAATGGAAAAAATCCAGGTTTATGGGGCAAAGAAGCTGACTGAACTAACTAGAAACAAATAAGAAAGGTCTGACCAGGCTGTTATAATAAATCACAAACAACTTGTTCTTTGTTTTTTAATGTTCCTGGTTGCAATGGGGTCAGCTGCCTCTTGAGCACCCCTTCCTAGCCAGAGGTCACTCTGCAACACCCTGCCTCTGTTTCCCCCACTTCTGACACCCCCAAGAACTTCACACAGGATTTCCTGTGCGCTACCACCCCCATTGCCCCCACGCCCCTGATTGGGGCTGATTTGATAACAGAAACTGTTCAAAATAATCCTTAGGATCCCAAAATAGAGCCCGTTACCACAACACAAACATTCATACTTAGCTCTAACATCACAGCTGTCCCAGTCTGTTCTCACAGCCAGTCTTCCTGCCTGGAGCTTAGCCTTTTGACTCTGACCTCTGGGCCCAAACCCAGTGAGGGTTTCCTACAAGAGCCTCTTACTCATTGGGCTTTGACCTCTAAACTCCCCTGAGGTCAGGATTTTTCCTGCAGCAGCCTTTCTCACTTCCTCTTGCTCTTGATAGTGGACTCACCTGATCCAACTCAGGTGTGCCTCTTCAGGGTTGGCTAGAGTGATGCCCTTTAGCCTTTAAGAGGCAAGCTACCTGGTTACACTGAACTAATAGGGTCTTAGCGTAGTGAGAAAGGTGTGGAGGTTCCTTTTGATTTTTATTCACCTGTAACTTTTCTAATTAACATTGTAATTGCTCCTTAGAAGCAGACACAAAAGCTCTCAGTGCAAAGGAATAATGTTCTTACACTCATGTTATTTTCTGTTCCAGTGGTTCTTTGGACATTATTATTATTATTTATTATGTTATATTGTTTTATGTATTTCAGCTGGTGACAGGAGATTGTTTTGAATTGAGGTTGGGAGAAGTTTCCATGCTATGAGTTTCCATACTGAACTATGCAGCCACCTTGTCTGTTTGGTTAGAAATGGCATAAAATCAGGTTCTCTCAGGTATTTCCTTCTGTTCCCAGCCTGAACCAGAAATCTTGACATAATGCAAAGTGGTGGGGAAATAAAAAGGTAACTGAATATTTCTGACCATTGGAAAAGTTCAACGTGGGTGTTGTAACATACTAGTGAATGCATCCAATGAAGTGAGCTGTAGCTCACAAAAGCTTATGCTCAAATAAATTGGTTAGTCTCTAAGGTGCCACAAGTCCTCCTTTTCTTTATACTAGTGAAGGACTCTTATGGTGCAGATAACAAGGCTGTGAAAAGTGCAGTGGATGTATATGGGAGGCTACACTGTCTAGGTAGGAAGGACTGGCTCTGGCACCCCAGTCTCGGGCACTTGCCATTGGTAAGTCGCCTGTCAGTCCTTTTGTTTTTTCATTCTGCTCAATATGTAACACTTAGCTATCCCCCCGTGTCATAAATATAAAGGGAAGGGTAAACCCCTTTAAAATCCCTCCTGGCCAGAGGAAAAATCCTCTCACCTGTAAAGGGTTAAGAAGCTAAAGGTAACCTCGCTGGCACCTGACCAAAATGACCAATGAGGAGACAAGATACTTTCAAAAGCTGGGAGGAGGGAGAGAAACAAAGGGTCTGTTTCTGTCGGTACGCTGTTTTTGCCGGGGATAGACCAGGAATGGAGTCTTAGAACTTTTAGTAAATAATCTAGCTAGGTATGTGTTAGATTATGATTTCTTTAAATGGCTGAGAAAAGAACTGTGCTGAATAGAATGACTATTTCTGTCTGTGTGTCTTTTTTGTAACTTAAGGTTTTGCCTAGAGGGATTCTCTATGTTTTGAATCTAATTACCCTGTAAGGTAGCTACCATCCTGATTTTACAGAGGTGATTCCTTTACTTCTATTTACTTCTATTTCTATTAAAAGTCTTCTTGTAAGAAAACTGAATGCTTTTTCATTGTTCTCAGATCCAAGGGTTTTGGTCTGTGGTCATCTATGCAAATTGGTGAGGATTTTTACCAAACCTTTCCCAAGAAGTGGGGTGCAAGGGTTGAGAGGATTTTGGGGGGAAAGATGTGTCCAAACTACGTTTCCCAGTAAACCCAGTTAGAGTTTGGTGGTGGCAGTGGATATTCCAAGGACAAAGGATAAAATTAATTTGTACCTTGGGGAAGTTTTAACCTAAGCTGGTAAAAGTAAGCTTAGGAGGTTTTCATGCAGGTCCCCATATCTGTACCCTAGAGTTCAGAGTGGGGGAGGAACCTTGACACCCCGAAAGGCTAAGTCTGATCCAAGATCCACTAAAGTCAACGGGAGTCTTTCAATGGACTGTAGTTCAGGCCCTTAATGAATTAGTATTTGCGAAAGACTGTGAGACCCTTGCTGGCACTACTCTAATAATACATAATGTCAATAGTAATTATGGATGACAGTGATGGGCACCTCAAAAATACCTAAAGTAGATAGACCTTATATCTTACGGACGTAAGAGCTATGTGTTCTTGTTATTTTGTTACATAAACAATAGCTGCCATTCAGTCTTAAAATATCTTACTTTACTTTGCTGCTTCATACCTAAAGACAACAAGGACAGATCCTCAGCAGGTGTAAATTGGCATAAACCCATCTGGCACCATGGTCTACGCTATCCACAAGGTTCCTGCAAAATTAAACCATTTTTAGTTAGATAAGAGCAGGTGTGTGGGGAGGAATACAGAAAATTGCTTTAAAAACCCTTCTCTTTGAGCTGTTTTACTTTATTGCTTTTAAAGTAATCTTTTAGTCAAAACAATTGTATCCAAGCTAAAAATTCACATGCCATGTTACAGCTTCATGAAATGCAAACTGATTGAATTATAAACCTATAGAAAACTTATTTTATTATGGAAATGTAAACTGTCCCCTAAGCATAGTATGGGGAGATGATGCTATAACAACATGCCAGTAAGTAATAAACAACCCCCAATATTACATCGTGTGACTGCATACAGCTAGAAATGTATCTGTTTGGGTGTTGAATTATCCCCAAATTTGAATTATGGGTATAAAATTCAAATTATCCCTTTCTAGTAGTATAAAGCCTGACAGACATATTTTTTAATAAACCTCTTGTGCTGCTTTGCATTATGTCGCGTCCTCCAGAGTTAAAGCCACAGTTTTCCTACCATGATTCATCAGAAATCAAGGGGTGGGGGGGAAGTAGTTGAGATCTGATATACTGAGCACTCTTAAATTACATAGCAGCTTCAAGTATAGTGTCTGAGGAGACAGAAGCAGAGTGAATAAGTACGTCTCAGGCTGTCATGTCCATGAACTGGGAAACTCACTGGCTCATTTAATCATTTTCTGGTACTTCTGCTCATCCATCGATACAATAGGCAACCAGACCAGGTTTACAGAGATGAAAGCTAGAGTAATTCACAGCCAGCTGTAATTCTTTATAAAACATACAGTAAGTATTTTTGTTGACTCCTACATGACATTTCCAAGGTGGTTGGGAAACCAGGCCATTTGTTACATGGCATCCAGATCAATAGAAAGCACAGAAGAAAGCAAGTAAAGTTAAAATCCAGTGGAAAGAAGGGCAGAACAACTTCGAAGCTTGAACACCTATGGTTTAAATGGAGAGTTCACAAATCCATCCAATTTCTTCAGCAGCTGATACGGGGCCTAAAGATGATATTCAACAATATGCGGTGTGTCGTAAATCTACTCTGGGATCACTACATGCAGTTAGCATGCTTCTGTACCTGAGTGTAAAATAAGTGCATTTGCACAGTTATCCAGTTTGTGTGCAACTGCAGTAATTGCATATGCCCATTTATACTCATGTGTGTACTCATTCTTTGCATACTCTTGCATGAGTGAATCTCTGTTCAGTTACACTAATTTTACACTAATGAACCTCTATGGATGTCACTGAAAGTTACATATTTCTATCAGCATAAGTGAGATTAAAATCAGTCTCCTAATGTTTTGGTAAATATGTGTTTTCCTAGAGTTAATCTATAAAAGATGCAAATAAAAAAATCATACTAATCATGCTTCTTATACAATATGGATATCAAAGGGCCTAATCCAGAGCCCACAGGAAGGACTCCCTCCCCCTTGATTTCACTGGTCTTTGTTAGATAATTCTTATTATTTCCACTTTTATAGGGGAAGAAACTGAGGCAAGGAATGGTTCAATGACTCGCCAAAGGTCAGAGGAAGTTTGTACCTGAGCTGGGTCAGAGTCTTACACTTTAAACACAAGAGCATCCTTCCTTAATCTTTAGATTTTGTAAACAAGTTATACTATATAGAGAGGGGGCTTGTTCTTTGAAAATCTGGATCTGAATACGAATTTTGAACATCCCTTGTTTGGACTCAGAGTTTCCTTCATAACATTATAAAGATTGGGCCTCTTTCAGCTTATGTTTTGAATGCTCATTATTCAGGAGTGTTTGCTTCCAGGTTTTTTGTTGGTGTGTTTCCCCTCCCTTACAATATGGAAACAAATCCTCGTAGGGTTTCTAGTCTCTAGTCACACCTCAGTGTCTGAAAAATTAACACATCACCTGGACTTTACATGTAGAGATTTAACTTTTGATAAACAACAAAGTCAGCTACTGCTGCGCTAGCTATTTTTAACCCACCTTGTGAGTGTGCTTTTTTTATTGCTTTATACAGCATATCTGATTCTCTCTAAAGCACAAACTAAAAAATCTATCCGGCTGTCATTTGCTGCATAGTGCCATCTATCATCATGCAGCTTGGCAGCTCTAGTGCATGACAGAGAGAGAGAGAGAGGGGAGCTAAAACAGGAGGCATAGTCAAGGACTTTCACATGTAACAAAAAAAACTTGTCACAGTTATTTATGACTCTTGCTAGGGCACATAATAGGACACATAAAACCTCTGTTTCAGTTTCAAGCACCTTCACATCCCTGCTCCCTTGTCGAAGTTGGTCGCAGGCAGTTTTGCTTTACACATACAATTTCCTGAACAATGCCGAGCACTTGTGAAGTGACAGTGACAAATACTAGAGATGCTGGCTGCAGCTCTGCAGGCAGCTACAGGAGCAGCGGTGTCAATAATCCAGCCCGGCTCTCCAACGATACCAAAACACCAATGTGAAATTCTGCTTCTCTGGCCAACTGCCTTTAATGTCATTGTTTTGAAGTTGTAAGAAGCTTCCTACAGCCCTATGTGATCCCAAACCCTATAGGAAACAGAGTGACTCCTGTCTTAATTTGTCAGAGGAAACTGCCAGGAATCAGATTCGCTAATCTTCAGTGTAGTTTGGTTTTGTGATGGTTGAATATCCCTGTTCCAGAATGAATGGTTCAATTAGTTTGTTTTACCTCTTTGCTGGCCTAGAGTAAGGTCATTTTTGTCAGGTTCTATCATCTCAGCCTTGTGCTGTGGTATTCTTGACTTTGCTGATCATAAAGTAACCTTTGCTTCAGGTCCCAGCTGAGGAATTTCACAGACACTCTGTCTACTAGCTCTCTAGATGACAGGCTATGCAGAGCTGTGCTGCTAAGGGTACCTTGCTAATTAAACATCAAACTTGGGTCCAGTGCAATAAATGATCTTTTCTGAAGTCCGGAGTAAGAGCACAGATAGATATTAACCTTGAACTCCCCATTAAAGTCCTCTGATGCACTTTTTGTTTCCCTTATCTCTTTAGTGTTTCTGAGCTCCAGTGTTAAATAGCAGACTATACATATCTTTAATCAAATTAGTAATAGAGGGCCATGATATATTTGCTGCCATGAAGCAACGCAAGTTGAATATAAGGTCCACAAAAATGCCAGGAATAGGAACTAAGCAGAAACAGCTGAAAACTAAACATACTAACTTTGAACTTAACTAAAACTAACCAGAATTTCTCTGCTCCTAAGACAACAGCAAACTAGCTCCAGTATGAAAACCCTCATTCCATCTCTATACTTCTGGCTAATACCTTTTAGTATTACCAATGCAAGACCATGTATATCCAACCAGAATGCATGTGAACTCTTCCTTAACCTACCATAACAAAAAACATGCAGGCCTGGTAGGAAAACAGCTAGAACTAATTCAAGTACAATATTTCTAGCAAGGAATTTGAGGTTTTTCACTGTTTTGAAAGAGCAGTTTTAAAAAAAAAAAAAAAAGAACACCAGGCCATGACCTCAAGATCTTTTCTTGTACCTGCCAATTGATTTCTCTGGTATGTTTCTTCCTTGTTTCAGGTATGTTGGAATGAGTGTGCAGGCTACATGCTGAGTGGTGCATTTCAACTTGATTCTGCCGCAATTATAACCATCTTGTCATGACCGTTCCAACAGGTTAGAAGAGTGGAAAGAAGTGTTTAGAGGGTGTTCTGACTTGGTCCTGATATGTTAGTGGTAGTCATTTTTCAACCTACTTAGCTCTTCCTCTTATCGGTGATATGAGAGAGGTTTTTTACATATGGTAAAATCTGTCTCTGCCTGTTTCTCAGCAGTCCACGTTCCAGACCTCTCTGCAATTCGATAAGAGACTTCCTAGCAAACAGGACTTACTGCCGGCTAGTTGCATAAAAACATGTTTGCCAATACATTTTGTTTACCAACTCATAAATGTTAGGCATAGCATACACACCATTAATGGATATTCTATGCACTGTGTGTGTGTGTGTGTGTGTGTTGGGAAGCTATGTTAACCTTTTCCCACAATTCTGTTCAGCCATGTCAAGTATCCCTCAGCACATTGCATAGTTGAAGTTGACTTTGGCATTAGAAAATGGGAAGAATGCAAAAGTCAAGATACATGAATGGTATGTCCTAGCTCAGGTTTGGATGTACTACTATGCCTAAATGGTTTGAAATGTAGCATCCAAAACAGAGATAAGAAAAGTACAGAACAAAACAAGAAGTTAAGGAACTGTTATGAACTGGTAGCTGGATGTTAGTGATGTGCAAAGAGTTCTGTAACTTGTAGAATTATGCTACAAATGCTCCTAGCTGCAATGCATACCTTGGAAGTACACCACCTGTGCAAGGTGAACGTGCTGTGAGAATATCCTTCCCAGCAGGAAGGTATGTGTATGTCTCCTTTTCATATTGTGCTGCTTTGTCTTCAGAGAATAAATTTGGCTAATTTCAGGTCTTTGGTCTATTGAACATTTAAGAACAAACTGTAAATGTAGTCACTACAAATATAAACTGAAGCAGCTGTTTGTTCTTCACTTCAGCTGCACTAGAAATCACATGCTGTTTTCTGTTTGCTTCCTTCTTCCCAGTCTTTCCAGGTTAAATACATACAGACACACACACTTCTATAACTTTCATTTTATTTCCTCTCTTTATGTTTTGGATTCTTTTTTCCCACCTTAGTGAAAATAGTAGAGGGATCAAATTTTAAGAAGAAATAATACCTGTTTCCACCAACACTAATAACTGAGGATGTTTTCTTTACATAGCAAGTATCTAGTTGGATAGTAACTGGTTCTTGTAGAAGGTACTTGGACAGGCCATTTATGTGGATGTCCATAACTATCCTTAAAACAACAACAAAGGTGAATCTTCTTACTTTAACTGATGTTTTGGCATGTTCTTTACCTGCTGCATCTCAGCCAGGGCTTTTGTTGACTTTATTAAGCAAAGCGGCTACAGTGAATTGCAGTGTTGTTGTAGCCATGTTGGTCCCAGGATATTAGAGAGACAAGGTGGGTGAGGTAATTTGATGTGGACACAGTGGCAAAATGAGGCCAGACACGTGCATGGAATTAAGTGGTGGGTCACAATCTTTGTTAAACTTCAGCACAGGAGACTGGCACTACCCACCCATCACCCATATTCTCCTATACCAAGCATTTAATTGGTTCTGGTGTGGGGATTACAGGGCACATTACCATATAAACCTAACTCAGCTCTTTCTGAGTCCTAGCACCTCTGAGTCCAAACCCCCTGTGTGGGGCACAGAGGGTTCATAAAAGTGGGGACCTTGGCCTATGAGGTCTGATCTTGGCCTGTGAAGGCCACAAGGTCTCACCTTCTCCCAAGGCCCATCACCAAAATCCAATGTCTGTTACTTCTCCTTAAGCACTGGGATCTTACAGACCCCCTTTTTTATGCTGCCCTGTTGGAACAGCGCTTTACTCCCATAACAGTGCATTATGCTGACCCTCCTAAATTGCTGTTTATACCTGCATTGGGAGTGAAAACATTTCCCATCAATAAATGCAAAGCACACATTGGCGCTTTTTTTTTTTTAATGAGGTTTTGGCACTGGCAACCTGCTGTCTGTGAATGCTTGCTGGGCAGGCCGATAAGGAGTCATGCACTCGAGCCAAGTTCCTGGTCTATTTTACCTCAGGGTAAATCAGGTTGCTGTGCTGCCCTCTGTCTAAATTCTCTGTCAACCTTATGACCTAGGGCCTGACTCCTGCCGCCTCGCCCTAAGGCAGCAGGAGGACTGAGCATTCTGCCCTGATCCCTCAGAGTGGCTCCTGGAGTTGGCACCTGCAGGCCATATCCCTGGCTGAAGCCCCCAAGCCATTCCCTGCTGCCCACCAGAAGCCTGAAGTGGGGAGAGGCATAGCAGGATGCAAGGAGCAGTGCATTCCTGAGGCTTCTGCAGCATGCCCCTGGCCTCTCCCCTGCATGCAAGAGAAGCAGTGGGGGCCAAGGCAACAGACCTGGCTCCAACAGTGCCACTGGGATACATGCCCCCCACCCTAGCTGCTGTAGTGACACTATATACCCTCCTCCCCCATCCCCAGCAAGTAGTGGGGGGAAGGGGTGCAGCAACAAATCCCGCTCCACCAGGGCCACCACTGGTCCCGTCAAGTTTCCCCACCAGTTGAGGCAGGTGGGTCGCATATCTTTTATTGAACCTGAAAAAGAGCTCTGTGTAAGCTTGATCGCTTGTCTCTTTCACCAACAGAAGTTGGTCCACTCGCCTCATCCCCTTGTCTAGCAAAAGTGAACATTATTATGAATCATGTAATAGTTCAACACACTGTGCAAATGTGTTCCCTGATACAAAGTCTGGGACTATGGTGTTCAAGCACGGTTGTTTTTTCCTATAGCTGCTCACTTAAAGTGATGTCAAAAATCATAAGGGAGATTGAACATAGCTGACTTATGTAGTTCTAACAATATGTTTGCAAAGTGTTTTTCCTTTCCAAGTCATTAATAGAGAGTGCATTAGTTCTTTCACCACAGCCTTGGATATGGTAGTTGAAATGTCTGACTTACGTATTGCCCAGTGGTACCGTTATGACTGTATGAATTACTCTTACACGGTTGACCCATGTGCAATGAATGATGAGAACCTGTTGTCCTCTTGTTAATTTCTGTCGTCCTCGTACTTTTCCTACATACTTATAGCATCTTCTAACTGTGCAGCATTCTGTGGAGTGGAAAAACATTTCTGATAGGAGTATGAAGCCTTCTATTTAGGACTGACATGAATTTCTGGAAAAATCTGCAAGGAACCACTACCAGTGGTAACTATATAATCCATGCAGTGGAAGTTTTATACGGTTTACGCTTTAATGCTCTACATTTTACTTTGGGTTTGCTGCTCAGGTAGATACAAGTTTACATTTTCATATATGATTTCAAGTGTTTTGGGAAGCTGTGGAATTGTAAATCCTTGGAGATAGGGGCTGTTTCTTCTTTAAATTTAGAAAGAATGTGGCATATTTTGGACGCTACCACAATGTAAATAATTAATAATGATATGAATGCCTGGCTATGTGACTGCAAAATTCAGAGGTCATTGCAATTTAATTAGCTTCATTTTTTGCTTCTTTTTTGGTCCTTTCTTACTCCAAATTGTATTTATTTTGAATACAAAGATATTCACTCTCCCTCCTCATGCTATATTTTTACAGGGCTATAGAAATAAAGTCGGTTGCCATAGTCTGGGTGTGTTGACCCTGAGCCTTGATGAGGCAAAATAATTACCCAGAAAGTGGGTGAATGTACAAATTTTTGATTGGTGTGTGTTTTTAAAATTGGAGTATGACTAAGAATAACTGTAGGACAGATGTTGGTATTCCTTACTCCTTTGTTTACATTTTTCAGCTCTCTCCTTCTCATATAAAATGAAGGTTTCAACTTGTTCCTCTGTAGTATCCATTGGATTTGTTT
Source organism: Lepidochelys olivacea (assembly GCF_965140295.1). Lineage (NCBI taxonomy): Eukaryota > Metazoa > Chordata > Testudines > Cheloniidae > Lepidochelys > Lepidochelys olivacea. Next base: position 15,093,796 of record NC_140423.1, read on the forward strand.
AATAATCAAACATATCTGATTTGCTTGGCTGACGCTTTGGAAATATAAACTCCAATTAAAAGAGTAAAGGTATGTGCTAAATTCAATGGCCTTTGCACATGAAAATTAGCCACATTTTGTAATCTTTCCCCCTTAAAAATAAAATCTGGCCCAGAATGTCCTTATCTTGGGCCAGATTTTTTTAAAACATTGGCATTGCAAACATATGCCTAATTGGAAAGGGGAGGCTGTAGACACAGATGAGCATAAATGATGGGGTCTAAATTAGCTGTTACCAATTCAAGGAAGATCTTGGAGTCATTGTGAATAGTTCTCTGAAAACATCCACTTAATGTGCAGCGGCAGTCAAAAAAGCGAACAGAATGCTGGGACTAATTAAGAAAGGGATAGATAATAGGATAGAAAAATATCATGTTGCCTCTATATAAATCCATGGTATGCCCACATCTGGAATACTGTGTGCAGATGTGGTCGCCCCATCTCAAAACAGGTATATTAGAATTGGAAAAGGCTCAGAAAAGGGCAACAAAAATGATTAGGGTTATGGAACGGCTTCAGTATGAGGAGGGATTAATAAAACTGGGACTTTTCAGCTTGGAAAAGAGATGGCTAAGGGGAGATATGATTGAGGTCTATAAAATCATGACTGGTGTAGAGAAAGTAGATAAGGAAGTGTTGGTTACTACTTCTCAGAACACAAGAACTAGGGATCACCAAATGAAATTAATAGACAGCAGGTTTAAAACAAATAAAAGGAAGTATTTCTTCACACAATGCACAGTCAATCTGTGCCAGAGGATGTTGTGAAGGTGAAGACCATAACAGGGTTCAAAAAAAGAACTAGATAAATTCATGGAGGATAGGTCCATCAATGGCTCTTAGCCAGAATGGGCAGGAATGGTGTGCCTAGCTGCCAGAAGCTGGGAATGAGCGACAGAGGATGGATCACTTGATTACCTGTTCTGTTCATTCCCTCTGGGGCACGTGGCACTGGCCACTGTCGGAAGACAGCATACTGGGCTAGATTCATATTGGTCTGACTCAGTAGGGCCATTCTTATGTTCTTACGTTGTGCACACAATTATCTGATTTGCCCACACAAACCTGGGAAATTGTGCACAAAAACTAGGGATGCAGTTACATGCACATTTTGTGTGTGCATTTGCATGCCTAACATTTTTTTAAAATCTCTGCTCATAACACGTTTTCCCCTACATTGTAGATTAACATATAGTGAAAGATCAACAAGCAGAAATAAGACATGCCTTTTATCCTAATAGAAAAAGGAAATTCCACCCCCATATTCCCTGTCTCATAGTCATTTACACAAACCATGTTGTCCGTCACATAAGTGCATTGAGACACATTTCCAACGTGGAAAAAGTGGACTATTGTTCAAGGGCGCCTATCCAAGTTTTAGATATGGCTTTAGAGATGTTTCTGCACTAAAAAATGTACCAAATTTACACATTCTTTTTTAGGTTTTAGAGTAGCAGCCGTGTTAGTCTGTATTTTCAAAAAGAAAAGGAGTACTTGTGGCACCTTAGAGACTAACAAATTTATTGAAAGCTTATGCTCAAATAAATTTGTCATTCTTTATTAGGCAGCCAATGAAACACTGTTCCAAGGTAAAAGGGTTTAAAGGATTTTTTTTTAAATCAAGCTCTTAATTGAGTTCAGAATTTTAAATTATTAAATATTTAGCCCTATTTGGGATTTTATTTCCTCTGATGGCACACAGCATTGTTCTTCACTTGAGATTCTGACACCAATTTAGCAAGATGTGGCAAACATACAGCTACCAAGGAAATAGTTTCCTTAGCAACAAGGAACCTATTGACAACTCTCAACACAGAACCCACTTTAGCCCCAATCTGTGGTGTTTCTATTTTTCTGTTTTCTACTGTTCTTTGCAGCAAATGTGACTTTAGAGGATCAAATTCTGCTCTCCATATACACACAGGCAACATCGGATCCAATGGCAATTGCACATGTGTGTAAAAGAAGAAGTTGGTGAGCTGTGGTTTGTGCCATTAAAACCTGCATATTTATCCCCGCATATTAATACTTACTTCAGATGGCATGCAGGTTTTATTTCCCATTCTAAGTAAGACTGTAGTAAAATCCAGGGGTAAGCTAAGTATCCAGTTTTCACTAATGCCCATTGTAAAGTAGGGGAAATAGGAACATGACTTTTGCTAACTATAGCCAGAAGACATTCTGGACAATGAATATTTACATGTAGTCAATGCAAGAAACCTGCGTAAATACAACATTAAGTGTAAGACTGAAAACCAAAAACATTCAGGAAATTCAAGATAAAAGAGAGAGAAACGGTTAACCAATATAAGACTTGAGAACTGGCCCCTGACCGCACTTATAATGTCAAAAATAGAATAATGTATTTTCCTCTTTTGATACTAATCAAAGAAAGGAACTGATCCTGCTTTCATGGAAGTGTGGTTACTAATTTTGATGGGAGAAGATCCAGTACACCTAGAGGGTTACCTATTCATTACAAGGCTCCTGCATTACTCCAAACCACTTCCTTATTGAGTCTATCAGTGTATTTAGACACGTGTCTCCCATTTAGATCCCAATCCTACAGGTGATTCCATAGAGGAAAAAAGATCGGCCAGTGGTTCAGGCAACAGGCGAGGAGTTGGTTGGGAGATCTGGGTTAAAGTTCCTGCTCTGTTTAGCCTTTGGAAAATCACTGAGGCTTAAGATTTTCAGAAGAGTGATTAAAGATTTGGAGCATTTCAGTCTTTGGATGCCCAACTTGAGATGCATTAAAGGGACCTGAGTTTCAAAAAGTGCTGGGCATCTACCCTCAGAAAAACAAGCCTCTCCAAATTGCCTCAAGGGGAGGACCCCAAAATTGAGGCACTCGATCTGTCATGGAACATTTCTGAAAATCTTGGCCCCAGTCTCTGTGCCTCAATTTCCCTCTGTAAAATAGTCCCTTACAGAGGGGTTGTGCTGATAAATACATAGAAGGTACGCAGATACTATAGTAATGCATAGATTCATAGATTCCAATGCCAGAAGGAACCATTGTCTGTCATCTAGTCTGATCTCTGGTATAAGACAGTCCAGAGAACATCCCCAAAATAATTCTTGTGTATTTTTTTTAGAACACCATCCAACCTTGATTTTAAAATTGTCAGAGAGAATCCACCACTCTCCTTAGTAAATTGTTCCAATTGTTAATTACCCTCAATGGCAAAAATTTACACTTCATTTTCAGACTGAATTTGTCTCGCTTTAACTTCCAGTCATTGGATCCTGTTATAACATTCTGTGCTAGACTGAGAGCCAATTATTAAATATTTGTTTCCCATGTGGATATTTATAAACTGTAATCAAGTTACCCCAAACCTTCTCTTTGTTAAATTGAAAGATCTCCATCTTTTTAGCTTATCACTATAAGGCAGGTTTTCTAATCCTTTAATCATTCTTGTGGCTTTTCCCTGAACCTTGTCTAATTTATTAACATCCTTCTTGAATTGTGGGCAACAAAATGGACACAGCATTCCAGCAGTGGCCCAGTGATAAATACAGAGGTAAAATTGCCTCTGTACTACTCGAGATTCCCCTGTTTATGCATAGCCAGGATCACATTAGATCTTTTGAGCAGAGCTTCACTCTGGGAGCTCATGTTCAGCTGATTATCCACCATGACTCCCATATGTTTCTCAGAGACACTACTTGCCAGGATGAAGTCCCCCATTCTGTAAGTATGGCCCACACTATTTGTTCCTAGATGTCTACATTTATGTATAGCCATATTAAAATGCATATTGTTTACTTGCGCCCAATCTACCAAGTGATTCAAATTGCTCTGAATCAGTTACCTATCCTCTTTATTATTTACCACCACCACCCCCATTTTTGTGTCATCTGCAGACTTCATCAGAGATTATTTTATGGTTTCTTCCAGGTCATTGCTCAAAATGTCAAATAGCACAGGGCCAAAAACCAGTCCCTGCAGAACTCCACTAGAAACACACCTTCTTGCTGACAATTCTCCATTTGCAATTACATTTTGAGACCTATCAATTAGCCAGCTTTTAATCCATTTAATGTGTGCCATGTTAATTTTATATTGTTCAAGTTTTTAAATCAAAATGTCGGGCAATATCAAGTCAATGCCTTACAGTAGTTTATTATGTGAGCACTATGACCTTTAACAAACCAACTTGTAATCTCATCAAAAAAGGGTATCAAGTTAATTTTGGGGACCATAGTAATGGAGTACCTAAGATACTCGTTGACTTTGGCGGGCCTCAGGGTAGACACAGAGGCTGGCTGCATGGAGCAGTTTGCAGCACCAGATCCTCAAATTGTAATCTCCTTGGGTTAAGGAAAGTCTTTTTGCACCTTGTGTAGCACCAAGCATGTCACTGGCACACAGCAAATAACAAACTATTGTTGTTATTGATTTAATTAATACTGAAGTGATAATCCTTCCTTCAAAAATGAAACTGGGAATGAATTAGTTAAATTTTATGCCATGCTTTGGAATTACAAAGCACTATATAAATGTTAAGTATTAACATTATTATTATATCCAGCCAGCTGCTATTTGGAACTCAGTGTTTTGTTTCTGTCAGCGTTAAGGACTTGGGGCCAAATTTTCAATAAGGTCTCCAAAGCCTACAAAGTGTGCAATCATAACCATGTGCTCATACAAGAACATGTGTCATATTCATTTTCACCCTAACTGTTGCACAATCTTAACACTGTATACAATTAAAGGAGAAGGAGGCAGAGAATGATCAAGATACATCATTTGGGCTGAGAGACAAAGAGCCTGATTCAAACCCCTTTTAAGTCAATAAGAGTCTTTCAGTTGACTTTGGTGGGATTATGAGTCTGGCTCTCAGAGAGACCTATTTCTCCTGAGTGCAAATGAATACAGAAATTGTGACCTAGTATATTTTGGGGGAGCATCTTGTAACCCCATATTCCTTATCTGTATATAATTGTGATATTGAGTATAAAGCATGCCATGTGTGGTATCCGGGAAAAGGTTATGATCGTCTGAAAGTTACTGTTCTATTTAAACATGTATATCTTTTGCGCATATGAAGTTATGCGATTGTGTTGCATGGTTGTCACTAAAACATGCTGTAAGTTGGGGAATCAGCCAGATATTAGTTCCCCACAGACAGCAGCAAGGAAAGTAACCAATGCCAGGGTGGGGTGTCAAACAACCATCAACAGCCATTGTCCAGCAAGGGAGCTACAATTCAATGACTCACCAGCATAAGACCACACCAGGGGAATTGCTCAACCTTGCCTGGGGACTCAACAATGCCTACCAGATATGCCGGGACTTGTGTTCTCCGAGCACATGGGACTGAGGGTATAAAACAGAACACGGATGCCCCATGGTTGGCCTTTCTTCTGCCCCCACCTATGCTGCAAGCAACAAGGACAGTAAGAAGATTTAAGACTCCAGCAGAGAAGATTGGGCCAGGTTTCAAGGGTGAAATCTGTGTACTATGAACTGCAATATCCAGTGGGGTGAGAAAAACTACTTAATCTAGATGTTGCCCAGTCTAATAGGGTTGAGAGTTTAGACTGCATGCTTACATTTTCTTTTCTTTTCTTTTCTTTTCTTTTGGTAACTAACTTATAATCACTTTTGTAGTCAATAATTTTGTTTAACTGTTTATCTTTACCAGTGAGTTTGTCTGAAGTGTTTGGTAAGGATGCTTGCTCAGGTTGCAAAGGCTGGTGTATATCCACTTTCCATTGATGGAAGTGGTGAACCAGTTAATACATTTGCACTGCCCATCTTGAGCAGCGCAAGATAGTATATTCCTGCGGTACAAGTCTGGGAGCTGGGGATATTTGGCTGGTGCCTTTCTCTCTGATTCAAGAGTGGGTCTGAGAGTATTCATGCAATCTAGCTGAGTGTGGGGCTCCACATGTGGTTGTGCTGAGTGATAACAGGGCCTGGAGGGGTTTGCTGCTTGTCACTAGCAAAGCATTGTGAGAGACAGCCCAGGCTGGAGAGTTGAGGAGGCATAGCAGTTCCCTCAACTCTCACCCTGGGAATCCAGTCACAGAAATAACTTCAGAAATCCCTCCAGAAGCAAGTATGTGAGGAGAAAATGAGCTAAATGTAGTGCACTACTACTGTCTTGATTTTTTTCAGCTGAAACTATTTGCCAAATTTGCCCCATATTCATGAATAGTTTCCATTGACCCAAAACTATATATTTTTGGCTAATAAACGATTCATCTGAAAAATTTCGCCCATCTCTAGTAGATTGTGCTGCTGAATAGAACTTATGTCAATTATTTTTCCCAGACCTGAATGACCCAATTCACTTCTTTTGTTTGCACCCTTTTCTTGTAGAAAAAGATCACAAATATTCAAATTCTTGAACCTGTGGCAGCTCTTTAAGAACTCTACTTTCTTGCTGCTAAACTGATTTAATTAAATTGCTGTATCAACAATTCCACATTGAACAATTCTTTTATTCTGAATGGTTGTGATTTGATTATCTCTTCCATGAACCCTTGCAATTGTGTGGATATGCTTTTGTATAATTAGATGAAGTGTGTTCTGAACACCAACAATATTTCCTAGCCATTGGTTTTAGAAAACCTTGCCAGAGAACATGCTAGTAATAAACTGAAGGGTTTTTTTATTTTTATGCAAATAGAAGTATTATAATCACCATATACTTTAGCATTACTTGCTCTCCAATCTGAGGAAATGCTAATTTAAAACATAACTTCATACAAATTATTCAGTGGAGCATAATAAAAAAGCATGAAACTTCCTTCCATAAAATTTTTACAGGCATTTGGGCAAGGACAGTAATAGTCTAGTAGAATTTTTGTTAAAAACTGCTAGCTAAGATGCTCTTGTAAGAAGTCTAATGCAGTGTGTAAGCATGCACCCGTGTAAACATACACAGTATGGGGCCAAACAATTGGATTATGCAGGCATAACGGAGAGCATAATTTGGTCCATAATCTTTAACTGATTTCTCTGAAACTGTACTCTGAAGTATTTCCTCAAAAGTGCAAGGTGTGCAGTTGATTGCCGTCTGACAGTTGAAGGTAATAGTGATTGCAATGGGCAGACTGGCGCCATCTTGACTTATCTATAGAACATGTACAGGAGATAGAGCTGAGCAAATCATTGATTTTTTTTTTTTTTTTGGTACAGTGGCCAAACTGGAAAAAAATTCATTTCATGTTAAGCAAAACATTTTGTTCACCTCAAAATATCTTTTTAAATTTGGTTTGGGGGTGTTTTTATTCTTTTATTAATTAAAAAATATCTAGCTAAATTTCAGAATTTCAAAATGAAAAGCTGAAATTTTCCAGGAGAGGTATCATAACATTCTCCAAGCTATCCTGTAAGCTTGCTTCAATCCTTTGGCTCATCCATTTTTAGGGATGAGATGGAAGTCCAGTTTCTAGTCCCATGTAATCCTTGGCCTCCCCCCAGAGACTGCTAGCCCAGATACAGGGTATGATGAATCTGAGCACTCAGGTGGTGATCTTGCTGATGAGGCTGTCTCAAAATGGCTTTGCAAGCTGTGTGTCTGATAAGAAGACCATTACTCATGGATTGCCCAGTGTATCATGTCTTCTTTATCTCTCTCCCTTTTAGACTGTAAGCCCTAAGGAGTGGGGTCTCTCTTTATTTTTGTGTGTGGTACAGTTCTGGGCACAGTGTCAATGCTAGACATACTAAATAACAATGTGGACACTTCTCATGAACCAACAACTTACTTTGTTGGCAATTCATTTCCAGAGGCAAATAAAAGCCTGTTTGAAAATGTATCCCTCTGTGTATATTAAATAGTGATGATTTTCTGTTGACCTCTCCTGGATTTGAGCAAGTGACCTGGAAGAGATTTAACCTCTATATCTTAATGCCAGCTCCCTGAGCCATCCAGTCCCTCACACTCAACGTAGATGTAATTTTTGTTTTTGTATGCGGGAACAGACATTTCTTGCTTTCATCTCTGGTGCATAATGGTGCCAAAAAGTAACATTAGGGATATGCTATTGCTTCTGTTTTTCTGACACTTATTAAAAACTCCATATGAATACACCACCGCCTGTTGAGGTCACTCATGCTGAAACTCCGTGTTACATAGATATTGAATGCTGTGGATTTACCATTGCTGAACTTATGTAACCAGCCCCCTATGCCTCTTTGGCTATAGATTATCCAGAATTATGCCAGAGGAGGCAGGATCCTGAGAGTGGAGATTCCCCAGGGCAAGAAATAGTGGCTGCAAACTCCAGTCTGCCAGCAGCAAGTGCAGCCCAAGAAAGGCCAGGTGTGGGAAGTGTATTGTCATGACATCTAATCAGCTTCAGAGCTTTTGTGAAGCCCTGCTGAAAACTAGAGCTATCTTAATTCCCCTCCTCCTGGGGTTCACAGGAAGTAGTTGGTCTCCACCCAACCATCAATGAATCTGGCCCATGTAGCTTGGGCTGTATTTTGTGTGTTTAAAAAAAATAAGTGTGAGGCTGTGAGAGCTGTGAGTTTATCAAAAAGAATTTAGTGAGTCCAGAGAGTTCAGAAATAGACTGAGCCAATTCTGTACTGTTGCTGCTCAGTGGCCTGTACGTCATCTTGAGAGTCTTCATGTTTTTACAGATGGCTGCATTGAGTTAGAGGCTCATAGGAAAAGGAGCTGGAAAGGTTGTCTGCAAGATGTCAAACACCACATTTCTTTTTGAATTTTCATGACCCTGGATTTATATTTGCTGTAATAAATATAAGGCATATACCAGCAAATCTCTGTAAATATACAAATTATTCCATATCTAAAAATGAAAAAAAAATCTGACAGAATAAGAATTTCATGGGTTTGTTTTTGTTTATTGTTATGTAGAGTTTTGTTATACTCACTAAGATTATTTATAGTTCATTCAGACCTGAAACTTTCAAATTCCACCAGTTCTGGGTGAAGGGAACAGGGGGTTGGTTTGTTTGTTTGAACAGGAACACAATGATGTTCTAGCAAATTCATATGGGAAAGGTGGAATTTAAAGGCCCTGCATATGAAATACACACAAACAGTAGATAATAGAGATGAACAGTACAGAGGTCAACTAAATATGTATAGGTAATCATGCTGTTCAATTACATTACATAGTACCTAGAGAAACTGCCATTGGCAATAACAAGGAATTGGATCACGCATTCCCCTATCAACACTGGGCATCACTGGCAATCATAAAGAGGCTGAAACATGGGAACATGACTAAGTTAACAGAACAAAGATACCAAGAAACAACACAAATATCCATGATCAGGCTGTGGAAAATGAATATGTAGGAGGACTCAATGACACAGTGGGGCCTGGCAGGTAGTGAGTGTGGAGGAGACTGGGACTTTCTGAGCAAGGAGCTGTGGGGTGAGTGGGACCAAAAGTCTGGGGAGTCCAACCTTAATTCACCACCCCTTGTGTGTATGCATAGTCATTTATTCCATGATCACATATTATTTTTTCCTTAGGACCCTGGCCACATTCAGTACATAGGATTGACCTGCTTTGGGGATGAATCAGGGCTGGGTACTGATGGATCCGACAGACAATTGTCTCCCTGCTTCATTTGTTGCAGAAGTTGAAAGGTGTGTAGTAAATGAGGCAGGGGTTGCAAAAGACAGGAGGTTTAATCAGAATGCCACTCTGGAGGACTGAATTCTATACCTGCCTCAGCCACAGAGTTTTTATATGTGGTGCCAGAGAAGTCACTAAAACCAAACTTTTCACAGATGGTCACTATTGTATGTTCCTCACATTATGGGCGTCCAACATGAGACCCTGGGCTAATCAGTCACAGCTGTAACTGAAGTCAATGGGAACTCAGCTCTGAAAATATAAACTGATATGTAATATTAGGTACTCTGAAAAATCAGGTCCCAGGTGTCTCAAATTGGGCACCCAAAATTTGTGGATACTTTTGATCTTTATCTCTGCCTCAGTTTCCCATCTGTAAAATGGGGATAATAGCCTCTCATCTCAGAGGGGTGTTGTGAAAATTAATTAACTAATGTTTGGGAAGCACTGTAGGGCCAGATTTTTAAAGATATGGAAGTACATAAAGATTAGTGCTGGGCAAGCTTTTCGGGGCGGGGGGGGTCAAAACTTTTCTGCAAAAAATGCAAATTTGGTGGCATGAAACATTTTATGAATTCATGTCAGTTTTGCCAAATAATTCATCTAAAAAAACTCAGAAAATTCCACAAAATTCTGAAAAATCAAAACAACAGTTTGCATTGAAATTAACTTTTTTTCTTTTTCTTTTCTTTAAATGCAAACACAGAAAAGAAAAGTGCTTGAAATTGAAATGAACTGTTTGGTTCCAGGTCAAATTAAATGTTTTGTTCAATCTGAAATTAATTTTTCTTTTTATTTTCACTGAAAATTTTTAGAATATTTCACCTTCTGGTCAATCCAAAACCATTTTTTTTTCCAGAATTGCCAGTGAATCAGAAATGCTGCTGTTTGTGCAGCTCTACTAAAGATGCAAACAGGTGCTTGGTGAGCTTTGAAAAAGCACTTAGATACCTAAATTCTATTGATTTCACTTTGGAAAATCCCATTAGGCATCATTCAGCATCTTTAGCTACCTAAATACATTTAAAAATCTGGCTCTCAGATACTATACTGATAAATGCCATGGAAAGCACCAGGAGAAAATTAATTATTCTATATTCAGAACAAGGTTTGACTAGTGTGCAGTAAATAAAGCATGAGGCCACATTAAACAATAAGGATAAAAAATAATGTTGAAGAGCTTCTCATTCAGTGAGCACTGTCCAGCCTGTGCACTGAATGAGGCTAGGGTCCGGTGAGAAAATAGCATGTGACCATGTAATTAAAGACACATGCACAAGGGGAGTGAATTAAGGTTGCACATATAACTGTAATTTTGGCATTTCCTAATGTTTGGAGTGTTTGACTTTGCAACCTTAATATTTTTAGCATATTTTTGTTTGTAATATATACAAGCTGACATTTTTTCAAAGCCACCTTGAAGAGTTGGTGCCCAAATTCATACTAACGTCAATGGGAATTGTTTGTCCAGATCCATTAAGTGTCTTTGAAAATCTCATCCACAGTAGATAGTTCAATTTGTTGGCAGTTCCAAAAAGAAAAACCTGTTTGACCCAAAACAAAACAGAAAATTCTGAAAAATGTCAGTGAATCATTTCAGGGCACTTTTTAAAAATAAAAGCAAAGGAAATGAAGGGCTAGATTCACAAACAAGCTGGAGGAGGAGTGGCAATAGTGGTGCTGCCCACCTTATCACTTTAAGGGTTTGTCTATTCAGTAGCTGGGAGCATGTTGCCTCACAGGGGTAGGCAGACGTGCTAGCATTATTCAAGCTAGCTCCATAAAAATAGCAGTGTGACCACAGCTGCCCAAGTACATGCCCAGGTCAGGTAGGATTGTACTCGGGCACTTAGCCCAACCCACCACAACCACAATGCTATTTTTAGCATGCTAATTGGAGCAGGGCTAATGGGTGTCTGTCTACCCAGGCTGCAAAATACCCTTGCAGTGGTTGTGTAGCCATATTTTCAGTCCAGTGGTAAAAGCACTCACATGGAGACATGGGTTGAATTTCCCACCTCTTCCTGATGTGAACTTGAGTCTCCAGCAATACAGGAGGGTGCCCTGGGCTATGGGATATTTTGCTGGGGGTGTCCCTCTATCGCTTTCCCCCACGCCCTTCATTTTTGTGACTAGCACCTAAATCCCAAGAAAAAAAAAGAATTGGCCAAAACCGTTTGGTGAATTTGTGTCATATTTGTGAATCGTTTCAGGTCAATCAAAACTGCACTTCCAGGTGAATAAACGATCTGTCCAAAAAATATTGCCCAGTGCTCATACACAGTATTTGATTAGCAAACAAGAAGGTAACAGCCTTTGGCTAAATTACAGTGCTAATTTCCAATATTCTATTATTCAGAAAAATCATGCGGAATATACTGGGAGGTTTTCTTCATGGACCTTCAATACACATCTTTGTAACTTTCTATTTCCCTGGTAAAAATATCCAAATACAAGTGTTCTGCTGTAAAACTGCAAATATATAAACACTTCGATAATGAAAATGTAGCCAAATCAGCAAATGATGCTACACAAGCTACCTTTTAGATCTCTCTGTGAATACACTGGGGACACACAATCCAAAAGTTTTGGTGTCCGTCAGATTTTGGGCATTCGGTATTGGACTAAGCTACCAATTTTTACTAATGATTTGAAAGGCAGAGAAATAATCCAGTAACTATGTTGCAGGCTGAATTGACTACAAATTACTACATGTTTCGAAGGTTAATGAGAGAGGAATTGAACACGTTCATACACGTGGATAGCTCTGTTTCTGTAAGAGCTGTTAATTTAGGATAGCAGTAATAAACCTATAAATTAAAGGTTCTTAATTGTCACTAGAAAATATTGCTATCTTTAAATGCAAATGTAAACTGGGGGGGGAACCTTTCTTTTTTTAAAATGAGCATGAGTTAAGCAAAAAAAAAACAACAACTAGGATTTTATTTTCCTTTTAGCTTTAGCTGGGGAAATGCTGAATATGCAGTGAATTTTTTGTTTCATTAATAATAATAGGAAATGGTAGATCGTGGCATCTCAGCACAATTCTAATTTAATGAGAAACAATAAAATAGTTTTCCAAAGGGGCCTATTTAGGCCCAAGAAAAGGGGATATTAAAGTTTCAAGATTTATTTTACTTTCATTAAGGTATGCTGATGTGCATTTTCTATGGCTATATTCTATCTGTTGATTAGATCTTTTTATAATTTCCTTATTTGGGAGAGAACTGGACTGGTATTCCTCAGACCAGATCATTTAGAAAAGTTGTTCAACCAGGTCATTTTATTATAGTTAACAGTTGTTGATCTACATTGTAAAACATTTGCTTTTGCATATGTATAAGACAGTTTTGTGCAATAAAAAGAAGTGCAGATTCCAAATTCAGTTGCACAAATCTGGATCTTAAATGTTTGGGAAATTGAGGAGATAATTACTGATCAAAGCCTGGGGGAATGCTATGGAAGCCTCTCTAAGCAACTGTGCCTGTGCAAATCGGTTATGTGCAATGACCCTACTTTAGGGTCAGAGTCCTACATCTCTCTGCAATAAACAGGGCAAACGTGGTGGTTTTGTGGTGTGGATGAATATCTGGTAGAAACAGGAGAGAATCAACTTAATGTCAATGAGTATTGTACAAATATATCCAAAGGAGAAATTTGGTCCATAGCTTTAGCTACTTGCTAAAGCTGGTCAAAAATATTTTTCCACCACAGGAAATTAAACTTTTGGTCTGAAAAGCTAAATTTTAAATCCAAAAATGATGACATGGTGCATGGAGTTGAAGTTAGTACTCCTTTTGTCCCCATTCTCCATGGGAGGCTGGGCTCACTGGCCTGGACTACATTTCCCATGATGTACTATGGTCTCCTCTCTAACTGAGCCATGGTAGTTCATAATGGGAGATCGTAAGAAAGATGTTGCCAGGCTGGGGAACCCATCACTATGGATGAAAATATGGGCACAAAGGATCTGATTGACAGCTTCCATGATGCACCATGGTGGCATTTCTAGATGGATTTTTTTCTTTTTAGTTTTTACTAGGGCTGTCAATCACAGTTAACTAACATGATTAACTCAAAAAAATTAATCGCGATTAATCGCACGGTTAAACAATAGAATACCAATTGAAATTTATTAAATATTTTGGATGTTTTTTCTACATTTCCAAACATCTTGATTTCTATTACAACACCGAGTACAAAGTGTACAGTGTTCACTTTATATTATTTTTTATTACAAATATTTGCACTGTAACAATGATACATTTTTCAATTCACCTCGTACAAGAACTGTAGTGCAATCTCTTGAAGTCATGAAAATGTAACTTAAATTACATTTTTCAACCAGCCTTGCTACTTGCCTATACCATTTTGGATTCAGCCAAGTAGTAGGCCACATTTTCACATGGAGTACACCATCAAAAATGGACACGCATCTGAAAAAGAACCACATCTGTGCATGCAAATCTGATTGGCTAAAAAAATTCCATGTACAGGTAAAAATGTCTGTCTGAACATTACAGTGTTGAGTCACAATTGTGTTGTCATGCATTTTTGTGAGTGCATCTGTAGCATTTAGGAATAACCTTACCCCCACCATACAGGGAGGTGAAGCCTTCCTCTTCCTTTCTCAGGGAATCAGAGATGCTTACGCTGCATGTAGGGATATCACTGTAACATTCGCACCAGCTCTGAACCTGCTCTCTAGTATTTATTCTCACAGATCCAGAATAACTGACCAAATGCCTATGAAAATATTCATCTGTCAACCATTTTATATAATATTCTTTTCAATGTTGTTGTTTGTTATTATTTGTGTTATAATAACACCTAGGAGCCCCCTCTTCAGGACCCCAGAACCTGTACAAACACAGAACAAAAAGATGGTCCCTGCCCACAAGACCTTGCAGTTCATTCCATCCAGCATCTCAGACCTGAATCAGAGTAACAGCCATGTTAGTCTGTATTCGCAAAAAGAAAAGGAGTACTTGTGGCACCTTAGAGACTGACCAATTTATTTGAGCATAAGCTTTCGGCACACAAGTACTCCTTTTCTTTTTGCAGACCTGAATATATCACTAACTAACTGATGAGCCAGGTTCTATTCTTAGTTGCACTGTAACTGAGAATGGAAACTGGCCCTTTGATGGTGGTGTTCCCCTGTTTAGATGTGTGATAACTGGTGGATCTCCTTGTATAAGATGACGTGGGCCCTCCATGATATTATCAAATGTCATTTGGAGTAGAAATGACTGTTCCTTTCTGTTAATTTCTTTGGCTGTTTTGTTTGGCAGTTGCTATAATTTAACTACAACGCCTCTTCTTTCCCCCCAGCTGCATTGTATATACCTACCTGTTTCTTCTCATATCATCTTTCGCTGCAACCCCCAGTTCTCCTACACAAGAATTAACATAGTATTTTGAGGTGTAACATGGTATTATGTTACACCCCAATACTATGATCCCTCTGATCATTTCTTGGATATTATTCCTATCTGAACCATCTCACTGATGAGCTGGCGAGATGTCGAAGACCGTATTGTCCGTACTAATTCCATCCCTCACTGCATTCGGCAATTGTCAGTGAGAACAATGTTCACTGAATTAAACTTGTTCCTAGTCATCAAATTATTATAACTTAGTTTCAGCAAATACAGTAGCTGCTCAAAAAACACATTACTTTGTGGAGCTGGGTGAAATATCTTGCACATATAGCAAATGTGGCAAAATTTGCCAGTTCACTGATTTTGCAAAAAGGCCAATAACTAAATAAAAAAGAGAGCGAGAGCAAGAAATCTCCATTTTTTTCCTGCTGTAATATCACTAATTACCACATTAGCAAAAAAGATAATTTCATCAACAAAAAAAGTGGTATTTGTACATTTCATGTAAGTGATACTGGAAGTGGTAAACAGGAACAGAGAGTTTGTCATGCATGTTCAGACCAATATGGGCAAGTACTTGACAGCATGGCGGAGGGGGGTGGGGGGGCTGCAGCGAAACAAGCTAGGACAAGGTCCTGGGCAGGAGCATTGCCTAGTGGATAGGGCACTGAATTGGCCTCAGATGAATTCCTGTCTCTGCCACAGCTGTGTGCCTTTGGGCAAGTCATTCCAGGTCTCTGTAACTCTGTTTCTTCTGCCATATTTTGCTTGTCTTGTCTAGTTAGACTATAAGCTCTTCGAGACCAGGACTGTCTTCCACTATGTACAATGCCTAGCACATTGGGTCCCAATCTTAAGTGGAGCATCTCGGCACGACAGCAGTGGTTCCCAAACTCTGGTCCATGAGCTTCAGGGCCGTCCTTAGGCATCTGCAGCATAGGCGGCTGCGTAGGGCACCTGAAAATTTGGAGCACCACCAGGATGTGGGGTTCTTCTGCTTGTGCTGCGCTCTGACTCCACTGTCCCTACCCATGGGCAGGCTGGCCGGGTTGTGTGCAGTGTGCAGCCGGCGTCTTCCTAGCTGTACATGTGCAGAGTGAATCAGGACAACGAATCAGCAACACCTGTGGGAAATTTTTTTTTAAAAAAAGTGGGGGGGGAGTGGAAGAAGCCCCATGACTCCTCCCCCTCGCCCACTGCTCACTCCCTTCAGCCCTCCTGGTGGCCAGAGGGCTTCTCTCCACCCCTGGGAGATCAACAAGGTAGGAGCTGGCGTGGGGCTGTGGGTGCCGGGACGGAGCTGTGTGCGCTGGAGAGCAAAATCTCCTCTCAAAGCTGGGTGTGTGTGAGGGGACACTGGCCAGAGTTTCCATCATTCCCTCATGCAGATTAACACATAGGCCAACAGTGCCCGAGCCCGAGCCCAACCCCACCCCTAGACAATATGGGACCCCCAGAAAAAAGGGCACCCAAGCAGACAGCCCAAGCCATGGGGTGGAAGAAGCTTCAAGTTCACCTGGGTGCCCTGTCAGAAGCCATGCCAGGTGGGGGGCAGCAGAGGGAAGCCCCAAGCCGCAGCAGAAGCCTACTGGGTGGGCAGCAGAGGGAAGGGCGGTGCCAGGTGGGGGAGGGTTCTGGGAGTTTGTGGGGGATGGGGTGGCTGTGCCCCCTCAACAAACTGGGGTCAGCACCACCGGCTGGGGACTGCCTTCAGTGGAGCCCCTGCCTTCCCCTCCCCCATCCCTAAATATCCCCCTTCAGGTAACTTGCATAGGGCCTCATAAATCCTAAGGATGGACCTGATGAGCTTGATGGTCATCAATTAATTTCATAATATTTTTTAAGATGGTGGTACGTGAATCAGTAAAGTTTGGAAATTGCTTCTCGATAGTAATAAAAATAATAATAATCATAAAGATCCTTGGCTAGTGTGAAGCAGCATAGCCTCCTGATGTCAGGGTAGCTACACTGATTCACACCAGCTGAGGATCTGACCACGACTATGTAATGCTGCACATAGAGAAAGCTTTCCTTCCTGATCTCTGTAGTCATCAGTTTATGTCCTGAAGCATGACATTTGATTAACCTAAATTCGGCATCTGTACATGTAAATGTTGATGCTGGTGATAGTGGAGGCATATTGGGAAAATTATAACTCTCAGTTTCACAGAACATCTCCAGCTTCTTTGCTGAAGCAAACGAATATAATCGTTTTTACTCACTCCCACCGCTACATTGTTGTCCAGAGCATAGACATGTAGGATATAATCTTAATATCATTCATGCTTTTTTGCCACAAAATAAATGAGTATTTTAGGTTTATAATGTCACATATTATAATACTGGATACTATGAAAAGCAGTAGCTGATTTACAGGCAAATGTTGTGACTGCAAATATCTAAAATACTATACACGGGATGTGGTTATCTGTCCCTTTGTAGATACATCATAAGTATACATATACTGTAGACTAGAAAATTAATAAGCTACTCAGAAGTTTAGTTGTGTTCATTTGTGTCTCAGCAGTTTGACTGGGCTCAGCCCTTGAAAACACAACCCACATATTGATATACCTTTTGTAAATGTCAAGAGAGGATGTACTTATTCCTTTGGATAAGAGGTGGCAAGCTACTGAATGCAGTATGACTTTCCTGTTGTATTCATCCAAAAAATCATTTCTCCTAAAAGCTGTAGTCAGGATGTTTTCTGTTCACATGGGTAAAGAAAATACATAGAAATTAGAACCAATCTATGCCTGCTGTCTGAAGCTCTACTGGGGCTAAGGAAGGAAATGAAGAGAAGATAGAAATCAGTCCCAAATAAATAGTAGAGAGAACCTGACATTCTTCCGCTGTTGAGAGGACCCTTGGATAATTTGGGAAGATAGAAACATAGGACATTGGACTGAAAGGGACCCCTTGGGTCACTGATTCCAGTTCCCTATAATCCCATTCATAGACTTTTCAGTTATCATTTATTGTAAGGTTTTCTGTAGAGAAGCAGGAAGGGAATTCCTCTTCAGGTTTACCACACTAGGAGTGAAATCCTAGACCCATGGAAGTCAATCACAAAAGTCCCATTGTCACCAGTTGATTTCACCTCTTAGAAGGGCCTTTTTCTTCTGACACTTGCCAGGAAGCAAGCACTGTTTTAGAATCCTGCACTGAGGATCAAAAATGTGCCAACCTATCCTTTGCTGTGGGTTCTGATCACAAGGATTCTTAATTTTATTCTATATGAGGTTTTATACAGTGTTCGTCACTGTGGTAGTAGTGCACCTTCCATTAGTGCATTACGCCATATGACTACACAGCTGTCGTGTGTTGTTTGTTCTCTTATACTTTCCACACACAGTGAAATATGTGCCAGGCGAGATCTTGTTTTGATAGTGTGTCTCTTTTAGGATAGACAGACAAACAGATAGATGTTGCTATGTGTTTATATTAGACAGAGCAAGGTTAAAGAAATATGCCTTGTACTTGGAGCAGAAAGTGGTGAAGTTTGTAATGGTCCTTAGTCCCTGGGGGAATTTGTTCCTCAGTCTCAGACCATGCCTAGAGAAGGTTCAGTCACCTGCACAGATGAGATTTACTCTTCTTGCTGAGAGGTCTATTGTGCCAGATGTGTGTAGTTGTCAGCCATGGTCTTTATCCTGGAGCTTTAGATGATCTTTTAGAGACGCTGAGCCCAGGCCATGGAGAGCTTTGAACATATAAAGAATGAGACCTTGAACTTGATTCAAAATTCTACCAGAGCAAATATAGAGAGTAGAGGATAGGTCTGATATGTTCATGGTAGCCTGTGTTGCTGAGGAGATGAACTGTGATGTTCTGTACTCTTTGGCATTTCCTAAAGGCTGAAGGCTTCACACCCAGGTATATTGCATTTTTTGTAGCCCAGCTGAGAGGTGATGAAGGCATGATTGACTGAGGCCAGGCCTTCATCTGCCAGGATGACATGGTGTTTCCTAGCCAGGCACAGATAGTAGAAAGTGTTATTTGTGGATACTTCTATTTGAGAGCTCAGCATCAGTGAGGAATCCAGGAGTCCTCCTAGACTACAGATTGAATTGACCAACTGTGATTATGTATTGTCAACCATTGCAGCCACCAGTTCTTCAAAATATCATCCTCTGCCCACCAGTATCACCTCTGCCTTGCTTCCAGCAGCTGTTTTTAACCCAAGAGCTGATCTCATCTAAGCACTAGGCCATCCTAGTAGTAATGGTATGGGTCATATGTTATGAAGGATAGGTACAGCTGTTCGTTATCTGCATATTGCTGACACTTGAGTCCATGTTTTCTGACCCGCTCACCTTGTGGTTGCATGCAGATGTTGAAAAGGAATGCAGAGAGAATTGATCCTTGTGGAATTCCATAAGTCAGGGGGTCTAGTGGTGGAGGTGCAGTTCCCCTCCACTACTCATTGGGATCATCCTTCCAAGAAGGACTGAAATCATTTTAGCACGTGCCCTGGACCCTGCCACTTCTCTCAGGTGAGAGAGCAGAATATCATGGTCAATAGAGTTGACTGCTGCAGAGATATCCAGGAGGATGAAAATGTATGTCTGTCCTCTATCCATTGACATTAGGAGATCATCAGTGCCACTAAAGTGGTTTTGGTTCTGTATCCTGGCCTGAATCCAGATTGTGCCACGTCTATAATGTTAGCTTCAGTTAGATGAGCTTCTAGTTGGCTTTCTGTATGAGCTTGCTCAGGAGTCGAAGATTTGGCACTGGGTAGCGGTTTGTTAGGGCTAAAATATCAAGGGTGGGTTTCTTCAGTTTTGGTTAGACTATTGCATGTTTAAAGAAGGAAGGGAAGATTCCTTCTCTGAATGAGGCACAACAACCTACACAAAGGAAGGTATCCGAGGGAATGTCTATATAGGGACATTCAGGTAAACCAGATTAACATTGCAAGTGATGACGTGCCCTCAAATTGTGAGTTTAAATTCACACTTTTAGTTAATTTGGTTTACCTTTTCTGAGTGTCCCTTGTAGATATTCACTAAGTGGTATCTTTTTTGTAATTTCACATTGAATATAAGAGGCCAAGTTCTGCTCTCATTTACACTGGAGTAAATTCAGGATAACTACTTTGAAGTCAATGAAGTTATCCTGGATTTACCACAATTTAATTTAGAGCACAATTTGGCACAAGACTGAAGTTTCTTCTCCCTCACCATAGTGTAGTTTCTGCATATTGGTGCTTTTAAACCTCAATGGCAAAGATTCTCGCTAGGTTGTGGAAAGAAATTCCTCCCCATAATACAACTAGCAACAACAGGACAACAATCTTACCTTTGCCACATTTCCTGGAGACATGTGCAAAATGTCTCCAGGCTCAATTGACAGATATGGGTAAAGAAAAATGATTGCAGGCAGCAAAACTCATCCTTCCAGCATAAGATCTATGCATTTGAATACAGTTTATAAAGTTTCTACTTAGAAGCATTTAACTATAGGAGCAACTTATGTGAACAGTTCCTTTTTTGCTCCTAAGTCCAGAGTTTGCAAGGCTTTCCTTTTCAAAACACAGTCATCTTTGCAAAGCACTTTCATATTGTCAGACTTGCTGGGGAAGAAATTCAGTCAGCCATTAAAAGGTGGGAAAGCTTCCTGCTGTTATGTATATGAGAGCGGGGCATTCTCTTGTCACATGTCAGATACGCAGCAGTAGAGGGAAAGAAAATCCTGTTGGTATATGATGGAGTTTGCGAGATCTCCAAACCGTAATTATTGGAATGCGTCCTGGGATAAGTGATGCTGTCACTGAACCCTGATTAGTTCTGAGGCAGGGTGGATGCAAGAAGGAGGAAAAATAATGTCAAACTTGTTCATTAGCAGCTAGTAAAAGCTATCAAAATTGTACATTCTGAAGAGCAATCTGTCATCCACTTCCTTTAAATTAGAAACTTGGTAACACTATGCACTTATTTTGCACCTTTCACTTCCAGACCTCAACACACTTTTTATATACATTAACTAAATCTCAGAATGTCTCTGTGAGGTGGGCAAGTATTAGCATGCCCATTTTAAGATGGGATAAACAGAGGCACAGAAAGGGTAAGTGACTTCCCCGAAAGTCACACAGCAAGATCAGTAGCCAAGCCAGGAATAGAATTCAGGAGACATCTTCTCTAACCATGAGACAAATGCTCCCTCCAACTGATTTAGAGAAAAGAAATATGTAGCTGGAAAAATAGTTCATGACAGATGCATCAATAAGATCAATGAGCATGAAAAATACATTTCTGAGCCTGCATCTTGAACGCCACATATGGGACATGAGTTTTAGATTACTCAGCTCTCAGCATGATCAAGAATTCTGCCCATTTACCATGTTTAATAGACATGACCATTCTCAAGACCAGAACATTGGCCCCACTAAATCTGTTCTGTCTACCAGTTGGGTGGTACAAAGCAGGCTTAAAGTTGGTTTTAACCAACAAGTGGAGGATTCCCCCACAGTTAAAGAAACTCTTCAGTGTTGTAGGGCTACCCTAATGCTTCTATGTCACTTCTTCCCCCAGCATAGGGAGCCTGGCTCAGGAAAAGAAAGCATGGAGAGAGCACTGTAGTGAGCCCCAAATGCCAGAATAGCCCTTGGGGGTCATGGGCAGCCAGGTGCAACTTAGAGCAGCCCAAAGCTTCTTTGTTACTCCAGGAGTCAGACCAGCTCAAAATCAGGGGAACGCAAAGGAGGCTTCTCCCTTTTCTACCGCTCAAGCCCCAGACTAAAACCCAGCACCTGCTCAGGATTTAGCCAATAGGTCTGTGAGCTCAAAACTTTTTGGATACATCTGAGCCATTCTTCTTGATAGGTTTCAGAGTAGCAGCCGTGTTAGTCTATATCCCGCAAAAAGAAAAGAAGTACTTGTGGCATCTTGGAGACTAACCAATTTATTTGAGCATAAGCTTTCGTGAGCTACAGCTCACTTCATCAGATGTGGCTCACGAAAGCTTATGCTCAAATAAATTGGTCATTCTTCTTGATGTTACTTGTTTGAACATTTCACAAAAGTAAACCTAGCTTTCAGCAGACTTTTGAATGCTTTATAAAAAAAAAACTCAGCAAACATTACTCATTAAATTGTGGAAAGATAGTCATCCAAAAAATGTGCCTTTGGGACTTGTGCAGCAAAAGGAAACAAAACAACAATAACAAGTCCACCTTGTTTCTTTGGAGAGAAACTTTTTTTTTTAACAATCTACCGATATGGAATATTTTCAGCATTTCCTGGATGACTTTCTAAAGGCTTAAAACACCTAAAGGCATTCCTGAGTGCTGTTCTTGGGAAGAAAGCTTTACTTTAAAGACTGGACAAACGATGCACAAACACTTTGTAATAGTGCCTCTAAGCTGGCTATTACCACAGTGGGTTTATACATGCATAGGATTGGACAGTTACTACTTCCAGTCAATGCTAAAGAGGTAACTAGTACTAGAGGGTTCTCTCTCTGTAGAAATTAGGAGAGGACTAAAGGGGACTCCCAACTGTAAAACAAAACATGTCAGGAGGGAAGGGATTGTCTCAGAGTGACACTAACAGCTATGTGGCTCTGTGAGGAGGGAAATATGAGAAGGCTTTGTGTGTATTTATAATGACAGGTTTCAGAGTAACAGCCGTGTTAGTCTGTATTCGCAAAAAGAAAAGGAGTACTTGTGGCACCTTAGAGACTAACCAATTTATTTGAGCATGATGCTCAAATAAATTGGTTAGTCTCTAAGGTGCCACAAGTACTCCTTTTCTTTTTGTGTATTTATAGAGCACTAGAGAATTGTATATTTAGAGCCCCCAGGTGAACTCAACCATACTAAAAGAACAACAGTCAGTGGTGTAGGGATCTTGGCAAACAGGTTCCTGTGACATTTCCTGGACATATTCCAAAGGGTTCAATAGCTCCTTCCTACAGCACGTTTTCCAGCTTAGTAATGAAATTCAGATAATCCTGCCAGTAATTTATTACAATTATCAGGGAAATTTGTTTTTTCTTTCAATAATTTTAACCTGGTGCTATGTGACTGATAGACAGAGGGACACTGGGCCAAATTCTGCACAGATTTACACCACCTGCAACCCCATTGAAGTCCTCTGGAATACAGGGATTTGATCTAGAGAGATGGTCAAATTCAGGGCTGATGTTTAAAGGGGTAAGGGAAGTGGGGAACAGGTTGCGTTCCCACCTTGTTCCAAATAGTTGACACTTGCCATATATGGTCAGTTTAGCCTTTCTTTGGATTTAACTTTATTGGTAACTTAAATAACAACAGACCATAACCTGCAGACAGAGCTTTCTCCCAACTCTGTCTTCCTCTAGTTTCCTTGGATAGGATAATGCCATCTATCCCAGTGCAGTTAACAAACCACATCCAATACAATCAGGCACCAAAATATACTCAGCATCACCCTTATGCAGGGTTCTAACTCCCACTGACAGGGAAGTCAACAGTCTGGCATCTCTGTATGGCTGTAGGACCTGCCATCCCGTTACAAGGGATAAGGGCCAGATTTTCAAAGGTATTTGGGTGCCTAAAGGTGCAGATGGGCATCTGGACACTTTTCAAAATCCCATTAAGTGCCCATCTGCACCTTTAGGCACCTAAATACCTTTTGAAATCTGGCCCTAAGTTACTTTTTGGTATGTTGGCCTATATAAGTCTGGATCCTGAGGGACTGAAAGAAGGTACAATTGATAATAGCTTCCACAAAATGATGCAGTGGTTAAAATTCCAATGATGGATGGTTGCCTTTTCCACACTTGCACTCCAACTATTGGAAATGCAGAGCTGCAATCCTGGTAGGGAAAAGAAATAGAATGTAGACACAGCCTTAGACTCATGTCTGAATTTATCTCAGAAAATAGCTTGAGCCACAAAATTCAGATCCAGATCCAAATCTGGATCCAAACTTACCAGGGCATCTACTCTGTCTTTACAGAAATGTGCGTGAGTTACAACTGAGCTGAACGTCCCCAAATTTCAAGGAGGTTCAGATCTAGGCTTCAGCACCTTGCACAAATTGTATCATGGCCACTCATATAAATACACCTGAAGGGCAAGCATTTTGCCTTTGGAATAGATTGTGTCAGGTGGTTTGGTTTTGTTTAAAACTCTCAGACCCTTTTCAGACTCTGAGACTCTCAGATTCTTCTATAAGGCCTTTGTGCCCTATTCTAATACCCCATCCCATTTCAAAGTATGCAAGATAAGCCCTTTCCTATATGCTGAGAGCTATATTGATAGTATCTTTTCAGAATACAATGTAAGTATTTCCAGTGACATGAACAGAACAGTCCAGATCAGTACTTCTCAACCTATCTAATATTGTGGGCCCCGTATGCAGCCCACAATGTGTTACCTAGGCAACAGGTTGAGAACCACTGTGGCCCCCAACCCTTCCCGCCAGAGACCCCTATGCCCAGCTCCTGCCCCTGCCCAGAGACCCCTTCACAGAGTGAGACCACGAGCAGACCCCACTACTGGGCTGCAAGGCAGCGCAGCCCCCCACAGCATGGAGCAGGGCAGCTCCGGACCCCACAGCGTGGGACAGCGCAGCCCTGGACCCCACAGTGCGGGACAGAGAAGGGTAGGGCAGTCCCGCGGCTCCGGGCCCTGCTGTGCAGGGGTGGGAAGGGCAAGTCAGCCCAGCCCCAGACCCTGCCGTGCCTGGCAGCAGGGTGGCCCCGGACCACGCCACATTGGGAAGCAGGGCAGCTGGGGCCCCGGACCCCACCGCACTGGCAGGACAGCCAGGCTGCCCAGACCCCATCCACGCAGGCCCTGTGGCTTTAGCACACAACTGGGCCGCAGCTGTGTGCTAATTGGGCCACGCATTGAGAACTGCTGGTCCAGATTCTCCACTACATTCAGCTTAAAGCTGAGCAAGGGCCTATCAAGGAACCGGTTCTGGCTCCCTGGTTCTCTGCTTCGCCCACAGCATAGTTTACAGTGTAATTTATAGACTACAGGGCTGGCTGCTTCAAAGCACACCAGCCAGCAATTTTTCCCCAGGGACCATATTTCAGCCCTGGAATGCCAATATGTACACTCCAGACACTCCTTTTTACCTGACCCGCCCCACCCCGGGGAGTTATTACAGCCTGATAGGAAACTGTTGCATGGGAACCTTTTCCTAAAATAGCAGCAGCACATCGGCCAGTGCTGTGGGATACAGCTAAATGTGGGTGGTTGAAAATAATTACTGTTTGATCATTCAGTGCCTCGCCTTTTTCCTGCTCTCTTTTGAAATTAGACTGTTCCACTTCTAGCCCTGCCCTCCAGCTGCTGAAGCAGAATTATCTGTCTCTAACGTTCAAAACAAAGGGTTCCTTTCAAATATAAGGGTGTGGACTTGGATTGCTTGCCAACTGGTATAGAAATCAAGAATTTGGTCCTGTGGGGAGCTAAGAATCCTCAACTTCTGTGGGAGTTATCATAGAATATCAGGGTTGGAAGGGATCTCAGGAGGTTATCTAGTCCAACCCCCTGCTTAAAGCAGGTCCAATCCCCAATTTTTTGCCCCCAATCTCTAAATGGCCCCCCTCAAGGATTAAACTCACAACCCTGGGTTTAGCAGGCCAATGCTCAAACCGCTGAGCTATCCCTCTGAGGATATTAATGACCTTGTTCCAAATCCCTTTCAAATATTCCTTCAGTTTGGAGAATCATGTGACAGTTCTGTCGTGTCAAATGCGGATTGCATCATATGTCATTGGCTTTACTTGGGATGAGATGCACTATGGGTAGGGTCCTACCAAATTCATGGTCCATTTTCATAAATTTCACAGGCGTAGCATTTTTTTAAATCATGAATTTCACAGTTTCAGGTATTTAAATCTTAAATTACATGGCTTTGTAACAAATCATGAATACATATTTAAAAATGGCAAAATATAAACATGTAAAGCCCGTAAGACTTAGCGTTTCTCAAACTGGAGATCCTGACCAAAAAGGGGGTCGCAATCACAAAGCTATTGTAGGGGAATTGCAGTATTGCAACTGCTACTTTTGCGCTGTCTTCAGAGCTGGGCAGCTGGAGAGTGGCAGGGGTGCCCAGCTCTGAAAGCAGGGCCCCTTCCAGCAACAGTGCAGAAGTAAGGGTGGCATGGTTTGGTGGCAGTAGCATTGCCAGGATTACTTCTGCGCAGTTGCCGGCGGTGGTGCTGCCTTCAGAGCTGGGTGCCTAGCCAGCAGCCGCTGCTCTCCAGCCGCCCAACTCTGAAGGATAGAGTAAAAGTATCCAAAAGACCAGATTTCACACGGGAGACCAGATTTCATGGTCTGTGATGTGCTATGAATTCTGCTATGAATTTGGTAGGGCCCTAATTATGGCATGGTCAGATTTAATCTGATGCAATGTTGTACAATCACTTTGATTGTTTTAAATTATTTCAAGTCAGTCACTTATTATCATTTTGGCTTGCAAATATTGACATATCAGTATTCTATCCATGGCTGAACTGACATGAGCATATAAATACAAAGTGAAGCAAGCTGGCAAGTACTTTTTGTTACAGCTACTCAAATTAAAGACAGGTACTTTGGTGTGTCTTCTACCAGAAACAAACTGTGAAAATTCATTTCCCAGTGCTAACTGAGTGGTTTGGGGTTTTTTTTTTGTTTTTGTTTTCTTTTTGTTTTTGTAATTCACCGTGATCACACTATATATGCAGATAGAAGGTAAAAATAAGCTTTTCAACTCTTCCTTGTTTATACAATTTTAGCAGCAGTTTATAGAAGTGGGTGCTAATTAAATGCTGTATTTTAATGGAATTCCTATGAATTTGTAGAGTACATGCCGGAGAGACATTCCAAATAATTTACTTTTAAAACAAGTGGGATCAAAATAATTCAAATATTATGTTTTGATTCCCACTACCTTTATCACCAAACCTATTATGCTTAAATGCCTCACATGCAGAAAAGAGTGGGGGAAAGAGGATCAAAGGAATTTTTTGCTCACTTAATATTTCAAGCGTGGCTATTTAAATAAAGGTTTCCCCCCTATTTTGATCAACCTGAGACACCTAGTTATAGGCCAGATTTTTAAAGTGTTCAGCCATGAATTTGCACACAAAAATCAAGTAATTGTGCATTTGAATGGCTAATTACGCACATCTGCACACACAAGTACCAATGTAATTTGCATATGCAATCGCAGGAGTCGTAAGTGCATGTTAAGCACATATATTTTGCCCACACAATTGCACTTTTTTGAAAATCTTGCCCTGAAATATTTCAGAAAGAGATTTTTGTGTTTTTTCACAAGATTTTGTGGAAATTTTTGAGGTTTGTTTGCTACTTAAACCACAGTATGAAATCTCAAACCCCATCATTTTGATTTATGGCATTTTCCTGAGAACTAAGTGGAGAGCTCTCCAGTATGAAGTGTTAAATTGTAATTTACAGGGCTACAAGCTGCTGTTCAGGATAATGAAAGCTAAGGGCTACACTCTGTGCTGTGACTCCCAAAAGAGAGAATCCAGGGGAAAGGGTGTGACCTTTTTACCACCTGGATCCCAGGGTGGACCCTGGAACTACTGTAACTTCTGCCAGCCTCCCCAAGGCTGCCTTTGGGATGCACTGCAGCCCAGAATTTCTGTAAGTCTGAGGAATAACAACCTCCTATCTCTGCATCTGACAAAGTGGGTATTCACCCACGAAAGCTTATGCTCCAATACATCTGTTAGTCTATGAGGTGCCACAGAACTCTTTGCCGCTTTTACAGATCCAGACTAACACGGCTACCCCTCTCATACTTAATCTCCTATCTCTGACACACTGCCTACACTGCTCCTGCACTCAGAGAATTCCTTGCCAATCCCTTGTGGATCATTTATAGCCCTTATATGCTGTCAGAGACACATCTACAGACCAGAGTGGAGGGCAGAATCACCACTCCTCCAGAGTCTTGAAGATATTGAAAACAGGTCAAGGACCATGGGCCTAATCCTACAAAATGCTCAGCCCATTTGGCAGAGTGCTGAGTTCCCTCAACGCCAATCAAAAGTCAAAGGGACTTAAGGATGTTCAGTCCTTTGGAGTAGTTGTTCGGTAGTTTGAACAAGTCCTGTGTCCGTACTCAAGGGCATCAGTCAGAGGCACCACTCTTTGCCCTTGATATTAGGGACAGGTGCATTGGTTTGGATGAAATAAGAAGTGGCCCACGTTTTCATGGGGACTGATCCTTTCTGGAGGTTCAGAAATCTGTGTTAACTTCATTCTTGCACTTCTCTGCGCTTCTGAGTCATAGATCAGGTTGGAAGTTGAAATGACAAAATATTTTGAAAGTATCTGTTTTTGTGTCTGGAAATGTAGAAAGGCAGAGCAATTCTATGCCTTCTAGATACATCAAAAATTCAATGTATACCTTATTTGTTTGAGTGAATTATTCAACCTAATTCAAATATAATGTGCCTAATTCGCCTTGTGCTTGCAACAGTTTTACATTGACTCCATATGTTATCTCCTAACAAATAAGAAGAGAACCAGACCCCCAGGTACAAATACAGACCATAGTAGTTTGGTATTCCTGCTTCACAAGAGCATAGAAAAAAATTCCCCATTCCAGAACATTGGAAAAAACATCTCATAATAGAGACCTCCATCCAGCCTAAGTAGGTTTTGAAAATACAAAGAGGGGATAGGGACACTTCAAGGAAAGTTAATAAAAATGGCAAAACAACATTGTCAGAGTTATTAAGAAATTGCATACTCCATGAAAAAGTGATTGCAAATGCAGAGACAATAAAATCTGAAAGTTGTTAAACTCTAGATTGATTACACATATGATTTTCCATTTATTATATTTCATTATTTTAAAATGGATACTGAGTCATAAACATGGCTGCCAATAAGTCCACCTGGGTCCTATGAAAAAGATAATAAATACTCCTCCCTGACTTTTTTCTGTCATATTACAGATATTGCAGAGATTGCTTTGGGGCTTTCAACCAGGGCCGTAGAAACCTCATCCCCTGTGCTTTTCTCTACTCCATAAGTCGTGGTTATAAAACATTTTCATCTGTGTTCCGTATCAGAAAGCATCTGCATTATATTATATTTCATCTTTGAGCCAAGAAAGGACTATATTTTTGGAATTTCTGAATACGGTCAAATTTTCATTGCTAGAAAAGTAGGGAGCGGGGGGAATCCCACCATACTGTCTTGCAATGACCTTACATAGAAAAAAGACCTGTAAGAAACTTTACAAGGATAAAGGATATTGACTGACAGGGCCCAGTTTATCGCTGGTGTAAGCCCCTTTAACTTACATGGGGGATGAATTAAGTTTACTTATTGTCAATAGCATTTTTCAGTTGAAAAGAAAGAAAGAGAGGGAGAAATTGGTTATTAATAGTAAGCGACATTTCAGTATTCTGTAACAGCAATAAATTAGCAGAGCTTAAATATGTTCTGCAAAGTAGATAACAACAATAAAATAATCATGAATATTTCACGTATAAAAACTAGATTCACAAAAAAGCAAATCCCTTGGAGCATTTTTTTTATCATTATTTCTAGAGTAATTAATTTTCAAGTAATATAATGTCAGCGTGGACTACACTAAGCATATCTATTTTGCTAAAAAGATAGAGGCCTGATCTTGTGGTCAGTACATAGCACTGAGAGCCAAGAATATCTGGGATCTAATGCCAGAGTTGACATTCGTTCCCTGTGTAACTTCGGGAAACTTAGCCTCTCTACCTCCTCTTCACAACATATAAAATGGAGAAAATAATATTTAACTCCACAGGACTCTTATGAGGGCAGATAAGCCAATATATGTACAGCAATTTGAAGATGGAAAAGGCTACGTCAATGCAAATTGTTAATTCCTTTTTTTAGGAAACCTACATAGTTAACACTTTAGCAATCATTTCTTGCCTTTTTGCCCTGTTTTAAATTATTATCTTGAAAACACACAATAGCAACTTTTTGCTGAACTTTAGCCAATCAGGATCATCCCTCCGAAATAATGTAAATACAATTAGTTGATTTAAAGCATATTTCATGTTATGCTTATCTGCTAAGTGTTTCAGTTATGGCATTCATACAGCATGAGTCACTCATACATATTCCTCAAGGAAGAGCCAAAAGATGGAAGGAAAATGCAGCCTGAGGAAAAAGTCTATAAAGATTTTTCGCTTTTCTAATCCCTTCTCTCTAATGTTTCTTTGTAAATTTGTCAGATGGGAATGAAATTGCCTCATAACTCTCCAGACGTGAAGAGCATCACTGCACAAAATTACGTACTTGTCAAAGCAAGGGGGAATTTATGTTGGTGTTCCTGAGATGTGATTTTATTCAGTCTATTTCCTTTGTGCACATCATAGCAACTAGAGAGACAAAAACAACTAGTTTATGTATGTTCTTTTTTCCTTTGGTTTCTTTTCTTTTTTTTTTCTTCACTCTGGTGAATTTTTTTTTCTATTTTCCCTGTTTGTTTCTTCCCCCCACCCCACCTTTTATCTACTGCTTATTGCTAGTGACAGTAAACTTCCACCCAACAGTACAGTGATGATAGCAGCTATGATTCTACCAGCACTAGGCAGTTCAAACAAGTACTAAGATAATTTCCCTATGGAGCATACAGGAAGGTGTGGGTTCTTTTCCGGAGCCATGACAAAACCTGCTCAGGACAAATTTTGGTTCAAAAACCTTTAACATGTCTTCCAGACAGCAGAAACTTTATTTCAATTAGTTCTTTCCCCTGGGTTTTTGTATTTTAATTTGAACTCCGTGCATTTCCCATCTGAAGGCTCTGCCTTTGTATCTAGCTACTATGGCTAAATTTGCCATAAGCCTTTTCCCAGTATGTTTAGGTCCAGCTCCTTGGCACTATTTAAAATTGTGTGGATCTTGGATTTTGTATGGGTTTTTTTTGTTCCTTTCTCTTTAGGGCTGGAATCTGCATAGGAGATGAAGGGATTTGGGCACCTAAATCCCATTGAATTTCAATGATACTTGGGTGCCTAGTCCCCTTAAGCATCTTTAAGAATTCCAGCCTTAAATATTATGTATACTTGTATTTGTCTGTGTCCACATTGTTAGTTTCTTTTTGAAAAATATACAAAATAGGTAGGTAAAGGCTCAGTCCTTTATCAGAGCAAATTAATGTACCTAATTGATCTCTGGTTCTTTACAACACGGATAACTATAGTATCCAGATTGAACCAGAAAAGGATTGTCCATAATGGACTTCATAGTGAACTCTGCTCTTCACCTCTCCCAGATGCTGAGTTCTTCTCGGCTTGTTTTGTTTGTTTTTTCTTGACTTCTGTCATAATAGCTGGGTTTCCCAACGTGTTTTGAAAATAGCTAGTCTCTGGGTTAGTCTTGCCTTATTCATGCAGGTACTCCTAATGAATCCCTACTTATATGAGCTAGCTATATATGGGGAGCTAGTCACAGCTTGAGTTGGGCTCAAGTTACAAAGTTCATACATGGGTGCAGATCTGGACTTGTAGGCAACGGAGGTCATTTCCATGGTGTGGTCTCAAGACCATCTATGTTGCTAGCATCACACATGGTAGACTAACCAAATGAACATGCAAAACTAAAAGTACAGTTGTGTGAAGTAGTTTACAATATGAATAGAATGACTCTAAAGCAGGGGTGGGCAAACTTTTTGGGCCTAGGGCCACATCTAGGTGGGGAAATTGTATGCAGGGCCGGGGCAGGGGTTTGGGGTGCAGGAGGGAGTGCAGGGTGTGGGAGGGGGTGTGGTGTGCAGGAATAGGCTCAGGGCAAGGGATTGGGACAGAGGAGGGGTGCGGCGCTGGGGCGGCAGCGGTGCACACCGGGGCCAGGGCAGGCTCCCTGCCTGCCTGCCCTGGCCCCATGCCGCTCTGCTCCGGGAAGCGGCCAGAACCACGTCCCTGCGCGGCCCCTGGGGGAAGGGGGACACAGGGCTCTGCGCACTACCCTTGTTACGCCTCCAGGTACCTCCCCCAAAGCTCCCATTGGCCGCGATTCCCCGTTCCTGGCCAATGGGAGCTGCGGGGGGCGGTGCCTGGAGGCAAGGACAATGTACAGAGACCTCTGCCCCTCTCCTCCCCCCCCCGCAGTGTGGTGCTGGCCTTTCTGAGAGCGGTGCAGGGCCTGCAGCACCACAGGGTGCAATCCTGCAGGCCGGATCCGAAGCCCTAAAGGTCCAGATCCGGCCCCCAGGCCGTAGTTTGCCCCCCCTGCTCTAAAGAAATAAATGCATTAGGGGAATCTAGCAAAATACTAGTTGGATGCATGCCCAGAGCAAACAACTTTTCTTCAGAAGGAAATGAATTATTGTTTTTTTTATCAATATCATGAATATGATTATGGGGCGGAGCCAAATTTATGTTAGGGCTGCTATGTTGTGACAATTTTACAAAGCGATATTAGAATAGATAATTTACTTAGCTTGTAAACTACCTAGAGAAGGGATTGCCTTTTTGTTCTGTGTTTGTACAGCACCTAGCACAATGGGGTTCTTGTTCATGAGTGGGACTCCTGGATGCTACCCCAGTACAAATAATAATAATAAAACTACTTAGATGGCAAATCTAAATCCTGCTTTCTCCTTACTCCAAAGATAAGTGATTTTTGAAATAAATGAAATACTCTTGTGAGCAAAATTTGGCTCCCCATCACCCATTCCTGCATAAAAAACACAGAGACTCAGGCTAAGTGTGTGATCCTGTGTGTGATCCTCTTCGTATAAACATACAGCCAGGTTACTTGATTGACCACCTTCTATGTAACAATATAGGCAAAACTGGCCTTATCCTATGTGTGTTCCTAAAATAAAATGTATGTATATTCTCTGCAGTTGCAACCCTAAAAAAAATGGAAATAAATGCTGCATTATAGTCACATCTTTAGGAATACACAAGGTAGCAGGACCTAAGTCATGGTTCCAAACAACCAACAGTAGAGTGTATAACTGTACAGAGATGTTATATATTCCTTCTTTAAACAAAAGATAAGAGGGGAAGAGTTCTCTCCATTGAGTGCCTAAATATAGAATCAGAGAGATTAAGGCCAGAGAAGACCGGGAGATCATCTAGTCTGACTTCCTGTAAATCACAGGCCACCAACACCACCCAGCACCTGCACACTAAACCCAACAACTGAAGTTAGACCAAAGTATTACAGCCCACAGGCGCCTACACTGTTATGTGCCACAGGCAGAGAATAGGAGGACCAAGGTGCACGAGTGTCTGTGAACCCCGCAATGACAGGGAAATGATTAAGTGAGATATACCCAGTTAAGCCTGGCAAGTGACCCATACCAACATGCTAAAAAGAAAGGAGGAAAAAACCCAAGGTACTGCCAATCTGACCTGGGGGAAAATTTCCTCCTGACTCCACATATGGTGATCAATTAAACCCTGAGCAGCCAGCCAAACACCTGAAGAAAGAATGCTCTGTGTCACCTCAAAGCCCTGGCCCTCCCCATCCAATACCCCCTCTCCAGCCATGGCCATCTCTGATGCTCCAGAGAAAGGAGATTTTTTTAAAAAAACACACAGAATACATTGTAAGGGGAGAGGAATCCCTTCCTGACCCCTGCAGGTACCTGGTTGAAACCCTGAAGCATGAGCTTTTAGGAACATAAGACATAGACTAGAAGTGAGCCTCCGAGCTGTTGAGCCTTGCCCCCTACCATCACAAGTAGCCCTGTTGTATAAGTGCACTCATTTATTTGTCCAGTCCTCTCTCAGAACCAAATAAGTTGTTTGTCCCTACAACACCTACTGGGAGGCTGTTCCAGAACCTCACCTCTCCAATGGTTAGAAACCTTCTAATTTCCAGCCTGAATTTGTTCACAGCCAGCGTATATCCAGTTTTTCTTGTGCCAACATTGTCCTTTACCTTAAATAGCTTTTTCACCCTCCCTGATATTTACCCATTAATGAATTTCTAGAGAGGAATCATATCTCCTCTCCTTTTTGTTAGTGTAAATAAGCCTCCTCTCATAACATATGGCCACCATTCCACAGAGCATCCTACTAGCTTTTCTGTGCACCTGTTCCAGTTTAAATTCATCTTTCTTGAACATGGGTGACCAGAATTGCACACAGTATTCCAAATGAGGTCTTACCTGTGCCTTGTACAATGACAATAATACTTCTCTTTGGAAATATATATTTATTTTGCCTGTATTATGGTTTGATCCTACAAGCAATGTATGTGCAACTACCATTGAATTCAATGAGCCATTAATATTTGTCTGTTAATGTTAGATATTGATCAATGTTTTGTCTAGAAGAGAATATAGCCCAATGGTTCTCAAACTGTGGGTTGGGACCCCAAAGTGGGTTGTGACCCCACTTTCATGGGGTTGCCAGGGCTGACGTTAGATTTGCTGGGGCTCGGGCCCAAGCCCTTCACCCGGGGTAGGAGGGCTCGAGCTTCAGGTTCAGCCCCAGGGAAGTGAGGCTCGGGCTTTGGGCAGGCTCAGGCTTTGATCTCCCCTCCTGGGGTCATGGAGTAATTTTTGTTGTTAGATGGGGGTCGTGGTGCAGTGAAGTTTGAGTACCCCTGGAGAACAATGAGCTAGCAGTCAGGACTACTGGGTTCTGTTTCCTGCACTGCCACAGCCCTGTTCTCTGACATTTCAGAGAAGCAGTTTATCCATCTATATATTGGGTATAATAACATTTACCTCCATACAGGTGGAATTGCATGGCTAGTTTTAATAATGCTGATAAAGTGTCTTGAGAGCCATCTAAGAAAGATGGTATGTAAAGGCCAAGCCACATATTGTACTAAAGTAAATTAACAAGCTTCATGGCAGAATTTTCTACTATTACTCCTTTTTTTACCCTTTTATATTTTCTCTGCTGTTTTGATCAGAACATACATTGTTTATAACCCCTAGTTTACTGGCCCCAAATATCATTACAGCGTCTGCACTATGATATATGTTTGGTTGTTACCCTTTTAATGGATAAAAAAAGATTTAAGTACTTCATTCTGTTGCATTTTGACAGCTGTTAGCCATCATTTTTCCATTCACCTGCATTTAGCAATCCCATAAAGGGAGGCAATCTTAGAACTAACAAGAGCTGGGCACTGCAAGGTGATAATTCTGTATCACTTTGGCCTATAAATACCTGACAGGCTTTGCGCTGAGTCAGCAGTCTGTAACAAAGTGGCAGCCATGCCCTTTTATCTGTGTGAGTGTTTCACAGCAATTGGACTATCAGCCCCTGCAGTGAAAATCTATAGTATCGATCAGGCCATTTCTCCACTGTAATTCTTTTGTAGGAAATCCCTGATGACAAATTTTATCTGCACCACTTTTTGATCGCTGGTTTGATGTAAGCGATCTCCAAGGGCAGAGTTAAGCTCTTGGCCGTTCCACATTATCAAGCACTAGCTTTATTTACTGAAACTACACTTGTGGTCACCAAAGAAAATAAAAAGAGAGAAGGAGGGGGCTGAAAATTAGGAACGAAATAATATTTCAAAGAAGCAGGAGTGGGGGGAAAACAGATGCATTAGCTACTTGACTCTGTGCAGGTGCCACGTTTATAAACACACAAATAGTAGAAATATATTTTGGTAAGAATGCCTACATAATGCAGCATGGTATATTGAAATTGAAGTGTTTGTGGACTTGATCCTGTAAGCCCTTGTTTTTGTGATTGGTCCTGCTGGTTTTAATAGGACAACACTGTTGAAAAAAGACAGGTCACATGAGTAAAGGGTGAAGAATTAGATTTGACTCCATTTTCAGATTTATAAATCTTCCTTTTAAGCTGTTTCCCTAACACACATGTAAGGGTGCCTGACACAGTGAAGTTTGCTGTCCTATTAAGTCTTCCCCCTCCCCATGCCCCCCATTATCGCAAGAGGTTTGGAATCTGGGTCCAGTTCTGATACTAATTCAAAAGATCAGATGCTTATACAAAGCTTGCACACAATTAATTCCTGGTAGAATTCTGACAGTATATGGAAGTGGTAAACCAAGGATTCACTTTTAGGCCCTTTAGTCTCTGGTTTGAACATGAAAATCCTACAAAAACAGGCTTGCGAGATTCTAGCCCTTCTATTTCTGCTCAAACCCAGGAGCAGAGAGAAACTATAAAACACTGAAGAACAAAGGAAAGGTGTCAGAGTAGCAGCCGTGTTAGTCTGTATCCGCAAAAAGAAAAGGAGTACTTGTGGCACCTTAGAGACTAGCCCACGAAAGCTTATGCTCAAATAAATTTGTTAGTCTCTAAAGTGCCACAAGTCCTCCTTTTCTTTTTTAAAAGGAAAGGTGCAGTTCTAGAAGAGGACCCAGGTTTAGGGATGTCCTATTTTTAGCTATCTTGCTTGGTCTTTCCTAGTGTTGTACCAGTGACATTTCCCCACACAAGTCCTATTGAAGCTAATGGAATGTGTGTCCCGCAGTTAGCTCATATTGCCACAAATGCAGCACTACAGATTCCAAAATTTAGTCAGTCTTTGTTTGGCTTTAATGAAGAGGTATAGCAAGCTCAGTAGAGGCATGGTACTGCATTCCTTGGACCCTTCCCTCTTCCCCCAAATATTCCATTTGGCTTTTGAGTGCACAATGAATGTAGACTTGGGGACTATAGTTGCATCCCTACTAATAATATAGACTTATTTCTCACAGATGCGGATAAAAGCTTTATCTGTACACTAGCCATACTCGGTTAGTATTCTATACCCTTGCTTACATATTTCCTCTTTATCCAACTATTCCAACAAGAAATACTGAAAGGGTGTCCATGTTTCCCAAAAATTGTACCAGCCGATATTCAGATGTTTTTATTTATTCATAGCCCTGAATCTTCAACATATCCCAAACATGGTAAAGAACAAAACTACTTAGAGAGTGCTCTGCTTTCCCGCCCCTCCCCCCCCCCCCGATAGGTTAGGTATAAAAACAAAATAGGTTGCATAGCGGTGAATTCCTGATTATGAAAATGTCTTTCTGTTTCCATGGTTGTGCTTCTGCATGGAATTATGTCACTCCAGTGAAATTCAATTTTATATCCACAGCTACATATTGGGTAGGTTAAGATTAAGAAACTGGAACTGGATGACCAGGGATAGATCACTCAATAAATTGCCCTGCTCGGTTCACTCTCTGTGAATAATCTGGCACAGACCACAGTCAGAAGACAGGATACTGGACTAGATGGACCATTGGTCTGAGCCCCTATGGCCATTCTTATGTTAAGGATGATCTCAGTTTGATAGAGATACTAATCCTAATTTACAAAGGGTTTTAAGTGCACAAGTGTGTGTGCAGAACAGGCATTTGCAAGCACAATATCACAACAATCAATTTGCACATGCAATTAGAGTTTTCGATTATGGTCCTTGCAGGCATAAATCAGGCATGCATTTATGTGAACATTTTTCACTTCTAGTTCCTTACCTAATTCATTGAAAATTTGGCTTGTTATTACTGGAGCACTGAAAGGCATAATAGTTTGAGATGAGTAGTAAAATTATCCATTTTTGACTCGCTTTTCTTACAATATTTGATTCATTCTGGATGCTATCCCAAAGAGGTTGCTTTTCTCATCCCTTACTTCAGCAAACTGACTTAAGTTAAGGGAATCAACAGTCATTAGGTTGGAGAACTTTGGGGAAACCTTCTTAATTATACATATAGTTGAATTAATTCAAAATTTACCATGTGGGTTCTTACTATGTAGACTTATAAGCATGGAGACAAATAATTGAAGTTTTGTTGGGCATTCACAACACATTTAGAAGGCAATAAGAAATATTCATAGTTTGTTTATTTAGATGTTTAGTGACCAAGTATCTTATGTTCAAGGTGCCTCCCATAAAATAATGGACAGTATTCAGTACAAACAGTTGAGACCTTAAAGTAATTATACAGTTACCATTACAGTATTACCACATCCCCAGAAAATAATCCTTACTGCATATCACCTTTTTTTAAAAAAAAATCCAATTATTTAATTGGATTTATTTACTTAATTGCTCACGCCCTTTCCAAACGCCTGGGGGAAAACGCATGTCCTTGGAAGGTTAGCAAATGCCCTGCCACAGCTAAATCACATTGATAAAGAGGCAGCTCCAGCTCAGATGCCCCTGAGGATCATTACAGTACCATGGGAATGCAGAGGCGGTCTTTTGGTAACCAGGTACTAAACCACCCAGGAACTTGCTGGCAGCCAGTGCAGATCCAAGTAGTTGTAGGGTTTGTACTCTTTTGTGATTCAGTCAGCCCTCAGGGTTTCTTTTGTTTGTTTTAAGTCTTTCCAATAAATTCAGCACTGGTGAAATGTACCAGCTTGACAGCTTAGGCAGTTGATTTTGTGTGTGATACACACACCTGTTCACTAGGAACTGTATTCGGACCACCAATGCATTTTACTTGAGCTACTGAACAGCCATCAAGTGGTAATGACTTTCAGTTGCTACTAACTTGGGCTGGAGTTGAACCAGTGACCTTGAAACAGTCTCTAGTCCATTAACAATCCCCTAATGTTTGAGTGTTCTGAATACTGCATAGGGGCTTTTCCTCTTTTCTCTTTATTTCAGTTTTTAAAAGCACTTAGCATTGGTGGGTGGGTGGAATTGAAATACTCAATTTGAACCGTTTCAGAGTAACAGCCGTGTTAGTCTTTTTTCACAAAAAGAAAAGGAGTACTTGTGGCACCTGAGAGACTAACCAATTTATTTGAGCATGAGCTTTCGTGAGCTACAGCTCACTTCATCGGATGCATACCGTGGAAACTGCAGCAGACTTTATATACACACAGAGATCATGAAACAATACCTCCTCCCACCCCACTGTCCTGCTGGTAATAGCTTATCTAAAGTGATCATCAACTTGGGCCGTTTCCAGCACAAATCCAGGTTTTCTCACCCTCCACCCCCACACACACAAACTCACTCTCCTGCTGGTAATAGCCCATCCAAAGTGACAACTCTCTACACAATGTGCATGATAATCAAGGTGGGCCATTTCCTGCACAAATCTAGGTTATCTCATCCCCTCACCCCCCTCCAAAAAACACACACACACAAACTCACTCTCCTGCTGGTAATAGCTCATCCAAAGTGACCACTCTCCCTACAATGTGCATGATAATCAAGGTGGGCCATTTCCAGCACAAATCCAGGTTTTCTCACCCCCCCACCCCCATACACGCACAAACTCACTCTCCTGCTGGTAATAGCTCATCCAAAGTGACCACTCTCCCTACAATGTGCATGGTAATCAAGGTGGGCCATGTCCAGCACAAATCCAGGCTTTCTCCCCCCCCCCCTTTTTTTCCTGGACACACACACACACAAACTCACTCTCCTGCTGGCAATAGCTCATCCAAACTGACCACTCTCCAAGTTTAAATCCAAGTTTAACCAGAACATCTGGGGGGGGGGTAGGAAAAAACAAGGGGAAATAGGCTACCTTGCATAATGACTTAGCCACTCCCAGTCTCTATTTAAGCCTAAATTAATAGTATCCAATTTGCAAATGAATTCCAATTCAGCAGTTTCTCGCTGGAGTCTGGATTTGAAGTTAAACTTAGTTACGCATGACTGAAGGCTACTGACACTCTCACCACATAACTGCAGCTTGTCACTCACATGGAAGAAAGGTCTAAGTTCTCCTTGAAGGTTTTGAGAATGTGTGAGTCCATTGCAAACAGGTTTCTGAGATATTTCCAAATATCATTCCCCCTCCTCTTGCTGGATTTGTGTGTATGTGTATTGGGGCCGGGGGGGGAATGACTTTTCTGACCATAAATAGTCTTGAAATAGGCTTTTAAAATGTGGCATCATGGTAGATCCTATTTGGCCAATTCTGGGTAAACAATCTTATCAAAGGTGATCAGCTTTCAGTCATGTCACGTTAGCGTGTAGGTTATATACACTAAGGTTAATATGCTAAGTGGAAGGGTGCTTATCTATAGCAAGGACAAAGTGTAATGTTCCAAATGCAGCATTAAAATCAAAAATACAAATGAATTAGGAAGGTTCTCCCACAAATACATATGATGGCATTCGTTATAATCCTACATTGTGAACCAGACCTGGTGTTCCAGATATGGAAGATCTGATATTGACTTACCTGACCCAACCAGCTGCCTGAGATTCCACCCCTGCCCCCGGATATTTGCCTTACTACACAATCCAAGGAAAGGGTCATGTTTTTGCAACACTCCTAACAATGCTATCACTAAAATTCATGTTATAGCCTCAATCCACATCAATAAATCAGAATTGGCTAAAAGTTTGGTAGCCTACCCAGAAATACCACTTACTCAGATTATGCTTCAAAAAATAACATATTTCAAGCATGGTGACAGCAAAACCCAAGGATTTTATAGAAAGATCAGGTACCCAGAAACCCTTTTCCTAGAAAAAAGAACAGGAATACTTGTGGCACCTTAGAGACTAACAAATTTATTTGAGCATAAGCTTTCGTGAGCTACAGCTCACTTCATCAGATGCACGCAGTGGAAAATACAATGGGGAGATTTATATACACAGAGAACATGAAACAATGGGTGTTACCATAACACTGTCACAAGAGTGATCAGGCAAGGTGAGCTATTACCAGCAGGAAAGCGGGGGGTGGGGTGGCGGGGGAGGACCTTTTGTAGTGATAATCAAGGTGGGTCATTTCCAGCAGTTGTCAAGAACGTCTGAGGAAGGGAGGCGGGGGGAATAAACATGGGGAAATAGTTTTACTTTGTGTAATGACACATCCACTCCCAGTCTTTATTCAAGCCTAAGTTAATTGAATCCAGTTTGCAAATTAATTCCAATTCAGCAGCCTCTCGTTGGAGTCAAACACATAGCTGGAATCAGTCTGGTTCTACCTGTGTGTTAGAATTGGTAAAATAGGTATTAGAGTTCCAAAAATGTGCTCAGTGTTTAGGCTGTATTGAATGCTTGTAAGTTGCTACCTGCATTAATGTCACGTATAACATCTGTATCCCATATTGTAAGGTAATGTTTGAGCATTTGCATTGTAAGTCTCTGAAAGTGTGCAAACCATCAGACAGGAGGAAGCATTAACGAGTGTGAAATACTAGACTATGTGTATGCTACCACTTTTGTCGATATAACTTATGTCGCTCAGGCGTATAAATAAGCCACCCCCTGAGCGACATAAGTGGTGCCATCCTAAGCACCAATGCGGACAGTGCTATGTTGGCCAGAGAGCATCTCCTGATGCAGCTGCGCCACTGTAAGCTCTTTAGTGTAGCTAGGGTGACCAGACAGCAAGTGTGAAAAATCAGGACGGGGGTGGGGATGATAGGAGCCTATATAAGAAAAAGCCCCAAAAATTGGGACTGTCCCTATAAAATCGGGACATCTGGTCACTCTAAGTGTAACCGTAGCCAAAGTCTCCAACAGGTCTTATGTCCTGCCTGACAAAGAAGGCCCATTGACACCAGATGAACTATTGTGCAACAGCAGCGGACAAAAGACTTTGTTGATTGCTTCTCCCTCCCCCTATGAAGAGGAGATGTGCAAGTGAATTCCTCCCATCAGCTGAGTTTGCAGAAGGGGGGAAGGAGTAAAAAGTCCTAACAAGGAGGAACTGCTTGGACCCTGAGGGGCAAGGATTACTAAGCATAAGCAAAAGATCCCCAGTGCTTAGCTTGGGTTAGCCCTTAAGGACACAGAGTTATTGGCTTATCATAGAACCTTCTATTAGATTTTGAAATTTAAGATTGGAACTCATTTGTGTGTATATATGTTTACCTGCTTTAACCTTGTAAATAACTCTCATTTCCTTTTCCTATATAATACATCTTTAGTTTTGCTACAAGCATTGTCATTGGTGTGAGATCTAAGGTGCAATTGACCTGGGGAAAGTGACCAGTCCTTTAGAACTGGGAGTAACCTGAATATTGCTGTGATTTTTGGTGTAAAGGACCATCTATAACAAAGGCAGCTTATCTGGGTGGCAAGATAGATCGGAGTACCCAAGAGAACTGTCTGTGACTCCATGTTAAGGCTGTTACAGTGCCTTAGGAGTTCACACTTGATAACTGATTGGTGACACCTAACTATAAAACTCACAAGCAATTTGGGGTTTCTGCCCTGTTTCCTAACAGTCTGCCTTGAGTATGCTACACTCTTAAGCCAATACAAGAGAGCTTGAGGGGGCCATTTCCAGAATTTAGGTAATTTTATGCATGTAATATCCTGGTGACCACCAGTTACGTATCATAACATCACACAAAAGTGAGCTAGACAGCTCAGAATAGTCATATGATGATAGTGAAGAGGATTAGAAACCAGGGAGGACAGAGGAGGCAGAGGACGCATGAGCCGGTTTACAGCTAGAATATTATGTGCTGCTCAGTAGAGACCAGGGCACAGCATTGTAAAGCAAATAAAATAATTATATGTACACAGTGGATTGAATCCTCAGTTGTGCCATGATCAGGCTTGATAGTAGCTGAAGTGGGAAAGGGAAAGATGGCTCTAAGCCACTTTTCTGCCCTCCCTATGATCCTAGAGGAAGGGAGTGGCTTAAAGCAGGAATTCTCAACTGCTCATTTATGGTTTAAGTATGAGCACCAGAATAAGTGTCCCCACAGGGGGTCCTATACTGAAATAACTATTCCAAAATCGTTGTAATATTCCAGATTAGCTCTTTTGGTAAATTTCCAGGTGTAGACAAGCCCTTATTAATTTTCTTCCTATAGTCCTCATTTGCTCCAGCACCAAAAATAATACAAATAATGGTGTGAGTGTGTGTGTGTGTGTGTGTGTGTGTAAAAGTGTAAGTAAAATGCCTGATATGCAATTTATTTTTTGGTCTAGCATGGAGCAAAGTTGCAGGTGTGGTAATTGCATCTACAAATGTATGTACATAACTGTGCATGAATTGACACGCTAAATCATCTGGAAATCTAGAAAAAATCATTTTCTTACTATTCCGTGTCTCATTTTGGAAGAACAAGATATCACTGATACAAAGGGTCAGTTCTTTAACAATGGAATTTTATACTATCACCAAAGAAAAAGTAATCATCCTAAATTTATGTGTGTGTCCCTTTTCTTTCCTATAGTGTCATATTCAGGTTCCCACTACTGCTGAAGAGAAAAATTCTCTCCTGGTACAAATGGGAAATACTACATTGAAATCATGGAGCTACATCTATTTAGACCAGCAGACAATTTGGCCTGTAAGTTTCAGCACAGTCCTTTCTTCAATGGGATAATTTAAAAACATATGGGTCTGCCAGTCAGAATGTAATAAAATGCAGAATATACTTGTAAAAAGAAATTTGATATTTACTGTTCAGCCATGTAATATCCTCCACTTATACAACTCCCTCAAGGATAACTTTATGTAGTGACGCTCTTATATTATCCAAAGTGCAGTCCTTTTACAGATGCTCCATTTTTCATCTTTCAAACTCTCTTGCTCCTTTTTGACATTCTCCTTCTCTTCTCTTCTCTATCTTTCTTTAGGAAGTGCCGGTCCAACAAAGTGTGGTACTGTGGTAGCAGACAACGGCAGCCCAAGACAATCTGCTGCCTTAGGCAAAACTTCAGTGTGCCACTCATCTTTTGCTCCCTAAAACAGAGGGTCTCAACCAGGGATGTGCGTTGGACTTTCAAGGGGGAGAGGGTGTGATGAACCTTCTGATGGTTCGGTGGTTATGGTAGGCGTAGGGAGGCCAAGCACCCGGTTGCAATATCGCTCACTCAGATTTGACCCTCTCTCATTACATGGGGATGACCAGGCCAAATTTGAGTGAATGGCTCTGCGACCTGGTGTGCAGAGTCACAGCACCACTTAGGTTTGGCCTGGCCACTTCGCCATCACAACAGTCAGGCGGCTGGGCCAAATTTGAGTGAGTGATGTTGCGCCCAGCACAGGGGGTCGCAGCACCACTAAGGTTTGGCCCTGTCACCCTAGGAAGAATCTGCCACCCTAAGCAACTGCTTAGTTTGCCTATAGCTAGAGTGGCCCCTGGTAGTAGAGATGAGTAGCCACTACAGACAGAACATCATAATGATTTCACAATACAATTGTGGGTAATGGTATAAGCTGAGTATATTTTAACTCCATGGAAGATCTAGGCTCTGGTTCTTATTTACACCAGAGTACATCTTGACTGTTCCATAAAAGTAAATGGACTTACCACTGTCAAACAGTATAAGAGAGATCAGAATCAAGCCCTGGGAATAATGAACAATGAGGTTACCCTTCAAGAGAGCTGATTTACACTAGCTGAGGATTTGGCCCTTTCTCTCACTAAACTTTGCGGCCATATTCCAGTCTCTAATAGAGTGGGTGTCAGGTACCTGGATCCAAAACTAGAATATGGTCCTGTGTATAAAATCCTCCTAGATTGCATCCTAATCTTTCACTATTACACTAGACAGACAGAGGGATGTTATACTGAACAGGAAGCATATAGTATTTGCACATCTGCTACACCGA
Source organism: Lepidochelys olivacea (assembly GCF_965140295.1). Lineage (NCBI taxonomy): Eukaryota > Metazoa > Chordata > Testudines > Cheloniidae > Lepidochelys > Lepidochelys olivacea. The sequence continues at coordinate 15,138,214 of NC_140423.1, forward strand.
GCATCTCAATCTGGTAAGTGGAGTGCTGAAAGGCTAGCACCCATACAGGGCATAGAATTAAGACCTGTGCTGTGTGTTTTGTGTGTGTAGTTGTGGAAGTGGTAAGCTATGTTCCTGTGGATGGAGGAGTGGAGAATATATACCGTACATTTCCTTGCTCTTTGGCTTTGAGTCGGGAATGTTACGTGTGGAGTGCAGCAACGTGTGACTATTATACTTATTCTCATAGAAAGGATGATCATGTTGAAAGCCCAGCCAAGGAGCCCCAGATTTCACTGTGATGGAAATTCAGCATGAAAAGCCAGTACAAGTCCCTCTGTACCAATTAAGCCCCCGTTGGGTCTGTGCATGAGGTCAGCAAGCTAACGAGCTGTAGAGGGCTGTCGTCTTCCCCACTTTGTACTGTGGAACTAGTCTCCATGTATCATCTATGTATGGGGGCAACATGGGAAAGGGCTAAGAGAGAGGCTATGGATCTACATGCACACAGATGCAGTTCCCTAGTATCCCATGCAGTAAATGTGGAAGGGCTGCAGCCATTGTTCTGGCATATAGAAAGTCCTGCATCCTTACCCTGGGTTAGTGCAGACAATTTTCTTCACCAAGCTCTGTTCACATTGAGTACAAATACAAATGCCTTACGCAGGTGGTGTGAATTTCACACTTTATTAGCCGTGCTTTTCTGTACGGTATTTTTGCAGTGTGCTGGACTGAAATGACTGCTTTCACCAAAGATGCTGCAGCCAGTACCATCCCCCTGTGAGCCAGAAAGGGAATGCTACGGCCGAATGCATCCCCTGATGGGATTTAGTCAATCACGTCTACAATATCTCCTGACCTCAGCTTTCATATAGGTCAAGAACCCAAGTCTGCTTCTGGTCCCAGGTCACTGCACAATGAGCTGCTGCCATGCTCTGGGTGATAATAAGCTCTTGGTTTTCAGCTGGGGGTTAGAGTGATGTAAAAAAAAAATACCCCCAAACAACCCAGACCTCTGTTTGGACTCTAATGCAAGGGAGAGATGCATGCCTGCTCTGGAGGAATTTAGACTATTAATTAGGCTGCACTCTTTTATATTTACCTTTGAAAGCAGTGCATCAAACAACACAGTGTATTGCACATCACTTTAACATTGTGCATGGCATGGCGCATAGGCTTCTGCAATGTGTAATGGAAGTTGACAGAAATTTAGAAAAAGTTGACTTTAGATTGAGAGGCAGTGATCAATTCTGACAGCATCTTGCTCAACTAGATATTATTTCTGAACTGCCTAGAACCAAATGCCAGTGAGCAGTGCATGTCTTTCCAAAGTTCAAGAGGGTAGATGCAAACACAGGCCATAAAAGACCTGCATGTCTTGAGCTTGTAGGGGTCATAATTCTTTCCAGCAAAGTTACCTTTCCTGTTTCTATGAATTACTCTTACATTCTTGTACGAGATATGGTTTGAGGTATTTATGGTGCATTCAATTCTGCTATCATTGATTTACTGGACTAAACCTGCTCCAGGATATGATGTAAAGCCCCTAATTCCAAAAAAAACCTCTTACATCTTGGTGAGAACAGCATTTTCTGCCCTGTTGCCCTCAAGCAGATGACCAATGGAGATAAACAGAGGGCACTCCACTCTCGGTTGCAATGTGCTTGGTGATGTGAAGGAATCAATCAGACAAAAGCAGATTATTAGAGTGTCTGAGAGAGATCAAACATTGTTGGCATCTTCACCCACACACGGTTGATTTACAGGCAAGCTGATAAAGTGCTGCAGCTCACTGTCAGAAGTACATGACAGCTCCTCTAGCTCTATGGATAAATTATTGCTGAAGCCCATGATAACATTTCTCCACCTAGCAACCAAACATAACAGGATGTGGCTTTTCGTACTAGAAGCCAAAATGATACAAAGAGAAACATAGGAACTCTTCAAGCAGGAAAGTAGTGCACTAAGAGAGAAATGGCTTAAGGGAATCACACACACATGCATGCACACATACTTTATGTATCTACATAGAGTGGGGTGTAAGTAACAGGAAAATTTTTAGAATTGCAAACTTGGAAATACATATGCAAAATAATCCTGCATAATTTGGTTACGCAAATACTGCAACAGCGTGCCCATTCATGGTAATCATGCAGTGGTATGTGCATACAAATTATGGCACACAGTTTCAGACTTCAGGGCCATTGTCTGAGTTTTTGAGTCTGTTTTTATGTCTCTCACACAGTAATTTTTAGAGCTGTACCTTTACCGTCACTCCTCTTTCAACTTCACAAATATGCACAAACACGCAGAAAAAACAAGCAGTTCAATTAGGTTTGTGCTGCTGACTGGAGAAGATAGCAGTGATATGGAGATAAGCCAGTGATCTTGCTGGATGTAGCAGCCTCACAGTGCTTTTAAAAACAATGATCTGGAAGACAACATTAAACAAAAATATAGTTCAAATCATTCAAAGGCCTAGATACTATTTTACTTGTATCTAATATCTTATGTTGTTAATTCTAATGCATATTATTTTATATTATTACATTGTAGATTTAGTCAATTGGATTTTGCTCTAAAATTAAACTGGGTTAATAGCATTATTGGTTATTAGAGCAGTAAGTGTTGAAATTTATGCCCTAAAAGGGGTAAATTAAACTCTGACTCAGGAGTTCAACTTTCTCAAAGATTAAAGGGACACTTGTCAACTTAAAATCTGCAGTTTCAAACACTGAGTTAAAAGTAGTTTAAGTCCTATCCTGACTCAAAATCACCTTGCCAGTTTTTGTTGTTTTAATATACATCTTTATATTGTTTTTTTAAAAAATAGTTTTTTCTTATCACTGTTGCTGTATGAAATATCCATACACACAGAAGAGTCGGAAAAAGAGCATGAAAATAAGTATATAAAGGATACTGTTTGTACACAATATGTTGCCTAGTGAAAAATATTAAAACACGGAATTTTTTCTCTCTCTGAACTCCTCCAGTTTATAGAAATCATAGATATTACTTGGAAAACCATAACTATCATTTTTTGATCTGATAGCGTTCCTTTAATAATTCCTTGCATTGTACTATTAATTTGTTCCAGTTCTCCTTATACAGACAGAACTCCCATTGGCTTTAGTCAGAGTTCTGTTTGCCTGGATCTAGTATTCTGGGCCCTGGTGAGCCCAAATTTCAAGAACTGCATTTGCACATCTAATTTGTACCTATACAATTATTGCTGGGATTGAGTGCAGTCATTGAGTGCAAGAGGACTCACAAATCTGCCTAATTAACCATTTACACATGCTGTTGGCTGCTTTGTGTGCACAACTACAATAACTACATTTGCAATTTTGAATATGTGGGCCTAACTAGAGAGTTTTCTCTATGATTAATATCACCGTTCTCTCTGGATTATTTGAAGTGCGTTCCTCTCTACTTTGGTTCTCTGCATTGGGATATCAGAGAAGGGGTTCTGTGGTTGCTAGACATATTTTAAAATATTAATATACTGTTTAGCCTAATCCTACACACACACACACATACACTGTAGGTCAATTTTCAGTGGACTGCATGGGGAGGATTTAGCTGTGTGACTCCTGTAAGTGGCTTAATCCTTGCTACATTGAAAAATTACCCATAAATATTTCACCATTATATTTTATTATTACAGTCAAATGTGTTGATGTACTTATTATTTAAGGGATAATAGGGCAGATGTCCCATTTTATGAGGCAATAATCTGGTTTGCTTTGGCTCCATAGTTTATCCCTACCAATGAGCTGCATTATTGCTAGGAAAATGGGGAGCTTGTCCGATTGTAGTAATAACATCCTATACTTCTATAACACCTTTCGTCTCAGAAGAATCTTAAAGCCCTTTACAAATCCTACCAAGAATGATATCAACAGCACCAGTTTTGGAATCAGGGCCAGAACCAGAGTTTAGACTGATTGTGCTTCCTGATTCTCCTTTCGTGTACACCGTTGTAACTCAACCAACTCGTGTAAGCATGTGGAGAACGAGGCCCAAGGTGCTGAAGGATGTCACTCACTCTGAGACCCCATACTGTAGCATATGAACATGATGCCCTTCTTCTCAGACATCTTGCAAACACAACTTCGTAAAAGTATGAAACAGATCTCTGGGTATGTCTACACTATGAAATTAGGTTGAATTTATAGAAGTCGGTTTTGTAGAAATCGTTTTTTATATATTCGAGTGTGTGTGTCCCCACTGAAAATGCTCTAAGTGCATTAAGTGCGTTAACTCGGAGGAGTGCTTCCACAGTATCGAGGCAAGCATCGACTTCCAGAGTGTTGCACTGTGGGTAGCTATCCCACAGTTCCTGCAGTCTCCGCTGCCCATTGGAATTCTGGGTTGAGATCCCAATGCCTGATGGGGCTAAAACATTGTCACGGGTGGTTCTGGGTACATATCGTCAGGCCCCCGTTCCCTCCCTCCCTCCATGAAAGCAAGGGCAGACAATCGTTTCGCGCCTTTTTTCTTGCGTTACCTGTGCAGACGCCATACCAGGGCAAGCCTGGAGCCCGCTCAGGTAACAGTCACCGTATGTCTCCTGGGTGCTGGCAGACGTGGTACTGCATTGCTACACAGCAGCAGCAACCCATTGCCTTGTGGCAGCAGACAGTACAATAGGACTGGTAGCCGGCATCGTCATGTCCGAGGTGCTCCTGGCCACGTCAGCAAGGAGCGCCTGGGCAGACATGGGTGCAGGGACTACATTAGAAGTGACTTGACCAGGTCATTCTCTTTAGTCCTTCAGTCAGTCCTATCGAACCATCTTATGGTGAGCAGGCAGGCGATACAGATTGCTAGCAGTCCTATTGTACCATCTTCTGCCGGGCAGGCAAGAGATGAGGATGGCTAGCAGTCCTATTGTACCATCTTCTGCCGAGCAGCCATGAGATGTGGATGGCTTGCAGTCCTTCTGCACCGTCTGCTGCCAGCCAAAGATGTAAAAGATAGATGGAGTGGATCGAAACAAGAAATAGACCAGCTTTGTTTTGTACTCATTTGCTTTCCCCCTCCTCCCCCGTCTAGGGGACTCCTTCCTCTAGGTCACACTGCAGTCACTCACAGAGAAGGTGCAGCGAGGTAAATCTAGCCATGTATCAATCAGAGGCCAGATTAACCTCCTTGTTCCAATAAGAACAATTACTTAGAAGCACCATTTCTTATTGGAACCCTCCGTGAAGTCCTGTCTGAAATACTCCTTGATGTAAAGCCACCCCCTTTGTTGATTTTAATTCCCTGTAAGCCAACCCTGTAAGCCATGTCGTCAGTCGCCCCTCCCTCCGTCAGAGCAACGGCAGATAATTGTTCCGCGCCTTTTTTCTGAGTGGAAGCCATACCAAGGCAAGCATGGAGGCCGCTCAGCTCACTTTGGCAATTAGGAGCACATTAAACACCACACGCATTATCCAGCAGTATATGCAGCACCAGAACCTGGCAGAGCGATATCGGGCAAGGAGGCGACGTCAGCGTGGTCATGTGAGTGATCAGGACATGGACACAGATTTCTCTGAAAGCATGGGCCCTGCCAATGAATGCATCATGGTGCTAATGGGGCAGGTTCATGCTGTGGAAAGCCGATTCTGGGCTCGGGAAACAAGCACAGACTGGTGGGGCTGCATAGTGTTGCAGGTCTGGGACGATTCCCAGTGGCTGCAAAACTTTCGCATGTGTAAGGGCACTTTCATGGAACTTTGTGACTTGCTTTCCCCTGCCCTAAAGCGCATGAATACCAAGATGAGAGCAGCCCTCACAGTTGAGAAGTGAGTGGCGATAGCCCTGTGGAAGCTTGCAACGCCAGACAGCTACCGATCAGTTGGGAATCAATTTGGAGTGGGCAAATCTACTGTGGGGGCTGCTGTGATGCAAGTAGCAAGTGTGGAGGTCATAGTCAATGGCTTTGCTGTAATGGGATTCCCTAACTGTGGTGGGGCCATAGACAGAACCCATATCCCTATCTTGGCACCGGAGCACCAAGCCGCTGAGTACATAAACCGCAAGGGGTACTTTTCAATAGTGCTGCAAGCTCTGGTGGATCACAAGGGACGTTTCACCAACATCAACGTGGGATGGCCGGGAAAGGTACATGACGCTCGCATCTTCAGGAACTCTGGTCTGTTTCAAAAGCTGCAGGAAGGGACTTTATTCCCAGACCAGAAAATAACTGTTGGGGATGTTGAAATGCCTATAGTTATCCTTGGGGACCCAGCCTACCCCTTAATGCCATGGCTCATGAAGCCGTACACAGGCAGCCTGGACAGTAGTCAGGAGCTGTTAAACTACAGGCTGAGCAAGTGCAGAATGGTGGTAGAATGTGCATTTGGACGTTTAAAGGAGCACTGGCGCAGTTTACTGACTCGCTTAGACCTCAGCGAAACCAATATTCCCACTGTTATTACTGCTTCCTGTGCGCTCCACAATATCTGTGAGAGTAAGGGGGAGACGTTTATGGCGGGGTGGGAGGTTGAGGCAAATCACCTGGCTGCTGGTTATGCGCAGCCAGACACCAGGGCGGTTAGAAGAGCACAGGAGGGCGCGGTACGCATCAGAGAAGCTTTGAAAACCAGTTTCATGACTGGCCAGGCTACGGTGTGAAAGTTCTGTTTGTTTCTCCTTGATGAAACCCCTCGCCCCTTGGTTCACTCTACTTCCCTGTAAGCTAACCACCCTCCTCTCCTCCCTTCGATCACCACTTGCAGAGGCAATAAAGTCATTGTTGCTTCACATTCATGCATTCTTTATTCATTCATCACACAAATAGGGGGATGACTACCAAGGTAGCCCAGGAGGGGTGGTGGAGGAGGGAAGGAAAATGCCACAAAGCACTTTAAAAGTTTACAACTTTAAAATTTATTGAATGCCAGCCTTCTGTTTTTTGGGCAATCCTCTGTGGTGGAGTGGCTGGTTGGCCAGAGGCCCCCCCACCGCGTTCTTGGGCATCTGGGTGTGGAGGCTTATGGAACTTCCCTATGGAACTTGGGGAGGAGGGTGATTGATTACACAGGGGCTGTAGTGGCAGTCTGTGCTCCAGCTGCCTTTGCTGCAGCTCAGCCATACACTGGAGCATACTGGTTTGATCCTCCAGCAGCCTCAGCATTGAATCCTGCCTCCTCTCATCACGCTGCCGCCACATTTGAGCTTCAGCCCTGTCTTCAGCCCACCACTTACTCTCTTCAGCCCGCCACCTCTCCTCCCGGTCATTTTGTGCTTTCCTGCACTCTGACATTATTTGCCTCCATGTATTCATCTGTGCTCTGTCAGTGTGGGAGGACAGCATGAGCTCAGAGAACATTTCATCACGAGTGCGTTTTCTTTTCTTTCTAATCTTCACTAGCCTCTGGGAAGGAGAAGATCCTGTGATCTTTGAAACACATGCAGCTGGTGGAGAAAAAAAAAGGGACAGCGGTATTTAAAAAGACACATTTTATAAAACAGTGGCTACACTCTTTCAGGGTAAACCTTGCTGTTAACATTACATACAGAGCACATGTGCTTTCGTTACAAGGTCGCATTTTGCCTCCCCCCAACACATGGCTACCCCCTCAACCCTCCCCCTTCCCCGTGGCTAACAGCGGGGAACATTTCTGTTCAGCCACAGGCAAACAGCCCAGCAGGAACGGGCACCTCTGAGTGTCCCCTGAAGAAAAGCACCCTATTTCACCCAGGTGACCATGAATGATATCTCACTCTCCTGAGGATAACACAGAGAGATAAAGAACGGATGTTTTTTGAACACCAGCAAACATACACTGCAATGCTTTGTTGTACAATGATTCCCGAATACGTGTTACTGGCCTGGAGTGGTAAAGTGTCCTACCATGGAGGACGCAATAAGGCTGCCCCCCCCAGAAACCTTTTGCAAAGGCTTTGGGAGTACATCCAGGAGAGCCACGAATGCCAGGGCAAAGTAATCCTTTCACATGCTTGCTTTTAAACCATGTATAGTATTTTAAAAGGTACAGTCACCAGAGGTCCCTTCTCCGCCTGCCAGGTCCAAGAGGCAGCCTTGGGTGGGTTCGGGGGGTACTGGCTCCAGGTCCAGGGTGAGAAACAGTTCCTGGCTGTCGGGAAAACCGGTTTCTCCGCTTGCTTGCTGTGAGCTATCTACAACCTCATCATCATCATCATCATCTTCTTCGTCCCCAAAACCTGCTTCCGTGTTGCCTCCATCTCCATTGAAGGAGTCAAACAACACGGCTGGGGTAGGGGTGGCTGAACCCCCTAAAATGGCATGCAGCTCATCATAGAAGCAGCATTTTTGGGGCTCTGACCCGGAGCAGCCATTCGCCTCTCTGGTTTTCTGGTAGGCTTGCCTCAGCTCCTTAAGTTTCACGCAGCACTGCTTCGGGTCCCTGTTATGGCCTCTGTCCTTCATGCCCTGGGAGATTTTGACAAAGGTTTTGGCATTTCAAAAACTGGAACGGAGTTCTGATAGCACGGATTCCTCTCCCCATACAGCGATCAGATCCTGTACCTCCCGCTCAGTCCATGCTGGAGCTCTTTTGCAATTCTGGGATTCCATCATGGTCACCTCTGCTGATGAGCTCTGCGTGGTCACCTGCAGCTTGCCACACTGGCCAAACAGGAAATGAGATTCAAGAGTTCGCGGTTCTTTTCCTGTCTACCTGGCCAGTGCATCTGAGTTGAGAGTGCTGTCCAGAGCGGTCACAATGGAGCACTCTGCGATAGCTCCCGGAGGCCAATACCGTCGAATTGTGTCCACAGTACCCCAAATTCGACCCGGCAAGGCTGATTTAAGCGCTAATCCACTTGTCAGGGGTGGAGTAAGGAAATCAATTTTAAGAGCCCTTTAAGTCGAAATAAAGGGCTTTATTGTGTGGATGGGTGCAGGTTTACATCGATTTAACGCTGCTAAATTCGACCTTAAGTCCTAGTGTAGACCACGGCTCTGTGGAGAATAATGTCTTGAGATAGATAGTTGCAGTGCAGAGCCAACCTTTATATTTATTGGAAGGATGGCTAGAAACCACATCAAATAGAAATGATTCCAGCACTCCATTAGACAATTTTCTTATTACAGATGATTTACAGTGTATTTCCTCTACACGGTCACAAAGTTAGGCAGCATTAGTGGCCTTTTGCTAGATACTAGTGCTGTTTCCAGATATATATATTCTATGTTCCATGTAGTTTGGTTTTGCACTGCGTCAGTGGTGAAAAGAGCATTTAAGTCTAGGCTGGGCTGTTGTCCCTGTGCTATTTTTACAGGCAGTCAGTGAGTAAGGAGGAGTTTCAGATTGCCTAATAGCCTCAAGTGCCTAGGTATGCCAATTCCCAGCAGCCATTTTATGGGCTTGTCCCACTTGTGGGTCTCATTATTTAGAGACTAGTGGTTAGTCTCTAAATAATGCTATATAACACATGTGCCCCCAAGCATCCACCCCTTCAGCTAGTTCTGGTGTGGTTGTATAACAAAATACCTCATCGCTCAATATTTCTAGGGCTACAGACACCTCCAGGACTTGTGATTACAATGTTTTTTGTCAGTTGTAGTCTGTTCTGGGGGAAAGAGTTGCCAAATTGAGGTTAGGCTGATAATGTATGTTATCAGAGGAAAAAGAAGGATTTACCCACAATCTGCTGTTTCTTCCGCCTCTTCATTCTCTCTGTCTCATTCTTTTTCTCTTCCTTCTTTTTCTTTCTCCTTATCTAGCTGAGGAGCCAGAAAGGCAAAGTAACTTTATTATTTTATGGCAAAAGTGTAATTTTAAATAGTAAATATTGTTTTATTTGTACTTGTACCTGAAAGTGGAAACTGGGGTATTGAGGACGGTGCCGTTAAGGTCTAGGGTGACCAGATAGCAAGTGTAAAAAATCGGGAAGGGGGTGGGGGTAACAGGTGCCTATATAAGAAAAAGGCTCCAAAATCAGGATTGTCCCTATAAAATTAGGACATCTGGTCACCCTATTAGAGTCTGAGTTTTTCAGACAGACAGAGTGGGCAGGACACTGTGAATGTCGTCTTGTTATGCACAGCTATTTGGAACCCAGCACCAAATAAAGCAGATCTCTTGCTAGAACCTTAGGCACTGAGGGAACATCACAGAAGTCAGCCCTGGTTAAGCTGTGTCATCTTTGATTAAGGAAGATAGGCAGATCAGACTGTGTATGCTCTTTTCACAACAAGGGACCCTGTTCCTCCCCTTTGCAGGACGTAAGTGACTCCCATTGATTTCAGTGGAAAATACCTGTGTCCTTCAGAGTGAGTGTGTATGCAGGGGTCCATACAGCCCCCATTTGGGTAGACAGAGTCAATGGACTCCTTCCATAAACTATAAAGCTTATGCTAGAAAATCTGGAATCTCTTGTGACCTTTACTTTTCTGGGAAAATACTACCAAGTTATTAGGTCCCAGTTTAGCAGGGTACTTAATCAGAGGCTTAAAATCACCCCTACTCAGTACAGTACGTAAGTAGTCAATGGTTATTGAAGCAGCAAAACACTGAAGTCAGTGAGAATTAAGTATATGCTTTAAACTAAGTATGGGTTTAAGTGTTTTGCAGAATTGGGGCTCTCACCTAGTAAGTTGCAAACCAGGCTGCATGGATATGCTGCACTGTACAGCATCTGGTACTTTGGAAATTAGCTTAGGTGGATGGGTAGAGACCAGAGAAAAAAGCAGCCAGACAAATCCAGTAATCTGGCAGTGAAATGCCTCTTGAAAATCTTTCATTTCTTAACAACTTCTTAAAATTATCATCATGATAAACTTGTGAAAGAAGATGGAGAAACAAAACCACTCACAAAACCTACCCAGAGACATACCCTGGTGTATCTCATGTGCAAAAGTGGCTTCTTTATTGCTGGCGATGGGCTCAATTCTCAAAATTTCCAAACACAGCAAAGGCTGGCAGTGCACGGAGCCAAGGAATAGGAAATCTCTGCTTTCGGTGTGCTCAAGTTCTGTGCTCTATAAATCTTGTGTAAATCAGGATACTCAAAATATACCACTTTTCAGTAAGTACTGATGCAAACAGGGCCAAATCCTGCAGTTTTCAAAGAGAGTTAAGGGCTTCAGGTCAGATTTTAAAGGTTTTTCATAGATTCATAGCTTTCGGAGCCAAAAGGAACAATTGTTATCATCTAGTCTGACCTGCTATATAACACAGGCCATAGAACTTCTCCAGAATAATTCCTAGAGCATATTTTTAGAAAATATCCAATCTTGGTTTAAAAATTTTCAGTGATTGACAATCCACTATGACTTGGTAAATTAAGAATCTAAGACCAGATGTACTGGGTCAAACAAATGGTCCATCTAGCCCCGTACCCTATCTTTTGACAGAGACCAGTGCCAGAAGGAATGAACAGAACAGAACAGTGTAATTATCTAGTGATCCATTTCCTACCATGCAGACCCAGCTTCCAGTTGTCAGAAATTTAGGGACACCCAGAGCATGGGATTGCATCCCTGGTGATTTTGGCTAATAATCATTCATGGACCTATCTTCCATGAACTTACCTAATTCTTTTTTTAACCCAGTTATGCTTTTGCCCTTCACAACATCCCCTGGGAATGAGTTCCAGAGGTTGTGCATTCTGTGAAGAAGTTATTTTAAACTTGCTGCCTATTAATTTCGTTGGGTCACCCCTGGTTCTTGTGTTACATGAAGGCATGAATAACACTTTTCCTATTCACTTTCTCCATACCATTTATGATTTTATAGACCTCTAGCATATCCCCTCTCTTTTCTAAGACAAGCAGTTCCAGTCTTTTTAATCTCTCCCCATATGGAAGCTGTTATATACCCCTAATGATTTTTGTTGCCTTTCTCTGTACCTTTTTGCAATTCGAATATCTTTTTTGAGATGGGGTAATCAGAACTGCACTCAGTATTCAAGGTGTGGGCATACCATGGATTTATATAGTGGCATTATTGTATTTTTGGTCTTACTAGCTATTTCTTTCCTAATGGTTCCTAACATTGTCAGCTTTTTTGACTGACGCTGCACACTGAGCAATTGTTTTCAGAGAACTATCCATGATGACTCCAAAATCTTTCTTGAGTGGTAACAGCTAATTTAGAACCCATCATTTTGTAGGTATAGTTGGGATTATGTTTTCCAATGTGTATTACTTCGTGCTTATTAACATTGAATTTCATCTGCCATTTTATTATCCAGTCACCCAGTTTTAAGAAGTCCCTTTGTAACTCTTCACAGTCAGCTCTGGACTTCACTAACTTGAGTAATTTTGTCTCAGCTGCATATTTTTCCATCTCACTGTTCACCCCTATTTCCAGATCATTTATGAATATGTTGAACAGCACAGGTCCCACTACAGATCCTTGTGGGAACTCCGCTGTTTACCTTTCTCCATTGTAAAAACTGACCATTTATTCCTACCCTTTGATTCCTATCTTTTTACCAGTTAATGATCCATGAGAGGACCTTACCTCTTGTCCCATGACTGCCTACTTTGCTTGAGAGCCTTTGGTGAGAGACCTTGTCAAAAGCTTTTCTGAAAGTCCAAGTACACTATATCAACTGGATCACCCTTGCCCACATGCTTGTTCACATCCTCAAAGAATATTGGTGAGACATGATTTCCTTTTATAAAAGCTGTGTTGACTCTTCCCAAATGTGTTTACGTGTCTGACAGTTCTGTTCTTTACCACAGTTTCAACCAATTTGCCTGGTACTGAAGTTAGACTTACTGGCCTGTAATTGCTAGGATTGCCTCTGAAGTCTTTTTTAAAAATTGGAATTACATTAGCTGTCTTACAGTTATCTGGTACAGAGGCTGATTTATGTGACAGGTAACATACCATAGTTAGTAGGTCTGAAATTTCATATTTGAGTTCCTTCAGAACTCTTGGATGAATACCATCTGGTGCTGGTGACCTATTACTGTTTATCAGTTTGTTCCAAAACCACCTCTACTGACACCTCAATTTGGGATAGTTCCTCAGATTTGTCACCTGAAAAGAATGGCATAGGTATGGGAATCTCCCTCATATTCTCTGCAATGAAGACTAATGCAAAGAATTCATTTAGCTTTCCTCAATGGCCTTATCTTCCTTGAGTGCTCCATTAGCACCTTGGTCATCCAGTGGCCCCCTGACTGGCTGACAGGCTTCCTAGTTCTGAGGTATTTTTAAAAATTGATGTTAGTTTTTTGTATCTTTTGCTAGTTGGTCTTCAAATTCTTTTTTGGCCTGCCTAGTTATATTTTTACACTTGACTTGTCAGAGTTTATGCTCCTTTCTGTTTTCCTCAGCAGGATCTGACTTCCAATTTTTAAAAGATGCCTTTTTTTGCCTCTAACTCTTTTATTCTGCTGTTTAGCCATGGTGGCAGTTTTTTGGTCATCTTTCTGTTTTTTGTTGTTGTTTTGATTTGGGGTATACATTTAGTTTGAATCCCTATAATGGTGTTTTTAAATAGTTTCCATGCAGCTTGCAGGCATTTTATTCTTGTGACCTTTCCTTTTAATTTCCATTTAACTGGCTTACTCATTTTTATGTAGTTCCCCTTTTTGAAATTAAAAGCTACTCTGGTGGGTAATATATTCTCCTCTTTGTTCCACTTATGACGAAATCAGGAATTGCCTTTCCCCTTGTGAGTTCTAGGACTAGTTGGTCCAAGAAGCAGACATTAATGGTGTCTAGAAATTTTTTCTCTGAATCCTGTCCTGAGATGTCATATACCCAGTCAATATGGGGATAGTTGAAATCCCACATTATTAGTGGGTTTTCTGTTTTTGTAGTCTCTCTAATCTCCCTGAGTAATTCACAGTCACCATCGTGGTCAGGTGGTCTGCAGTATACTCCCACTACTATATTCCTGTTATTCAAGGTGAGAATTTCTATCCATAGAGATTCTTTGGTACAGTTTGATTCATTTAAGATTTTTACTATATTTGACTATATACTTAAATAACAATTCAATGGTTAATTACTCTCCCTGTTAAAAATGTACGGCCTGCATCTGTAGGTACCTAAATACCTTTAAAAGCTTGACCCCAGAAGATTTGGCCCCAAAATAATACTTCAGTATTGTGCCTAAGGAATAACACTGGTATCAGACCTATCACCCAAGCACAAGATATAGCTCTGTACAGCATTTACATCAGTAAAACAAATCCTACTATGCCACAAGATTTCCCCATTAGTAACTGAATGGATATCTTATCTCACTCAGCCATTAGGTCCGGGTTTGTTAAAAGTTTATTGGCTTTATGGATGAGAAATCACCAACTATCTGTATAAAATTATCAAGCATGATCTAATGTCTCGGAACAACTGATTCAGTGGGGTATTTAAGTATGTGCCTAGTTTAAGCACATGAGTAGTCTCATTGAATTAAAAAATATAAACAAATAATATGAATAGCTAGAGTGAGAAATGAAATTGGCAAAAAAAAAAAATTCCATTCTCTCCTAGGCCAGATTTTCAAGAGCTCAGTTCCCGGTTAGGCACCTAGCTCCGTGCCAGACTTTCAAAAAAGCTCAGCAACTACCCCACTGATTTTCTTTTGAAAATCTGGCATAATGTGTTTTTATTTTGCTGTTAAAAAATCTGTTAAAAATGTATAATTTCAATAGAGCTGATACTGCAAAAAAAACCCACAGAAATTGGATAAATCCAATTACATTAAACTGAAAACATTTTTAAGATGGATCATTAATGTTACAAACTTTCTAACGGTGCCCCGGTAAATTAGACAGAATGAAAAGGTCTGTGATGAAGGCAAAGCATAAAGACATTTTATCTGAAAGCCCCTTTGGAGCTCCTTAGAATTTGTCTTGGAATGTACAGTAGATTTGAGAAAATTGGCTCATGTATGCCATCAATTACAAGGTGCAAGCCACTTAGAACTGCACCCTACAGTATATGGCAGAATTGGGCCCAATCAGTCTATACTAAAGAACATATAGCAGCTTTTATGTTGATAGCAAAATTCATATTCAAGCCGTACAGGGTGTAAGATCATGTTCCGTGCTGCTGACTGTTAGTTATTTAAGACAGTTGTAATTCCACTTGAAACAATAGCAGAGCTGGAGCCTGGAGGGCACATTCTCACAAACACAAGCACTACAATATTTTACTAATTCCTAAAGGTCTGTTTCTTTCTTTGTCCGTGGGACTGCAAGAAGGAACTGCGGGAGAAAGAGAGGGAGGGAGGCTCCATGCTAACTCCAGATGTTCAAAATATGTTAGTACCCAATTACTGCTACTGCACACACACACATTGCGAAATTGTTCAGGCAAATGCATATCCACTTCTGCTTATTCACAAAACAGTTAGAGTATGTACAGTGATCGTGAAACCTCGTCCACACTACCCTATTCCACTTCATGAGTCTCCCCCAACTGCTTGCTGGAGTGATCACACCTAAAAGTCAAAGGGTATTTCCATCACTGGACACCTCTCAAACCTTAGCCTCTTTGCCAGTAAGGGTGCCAGTTGTGATTGTGCTGTTTTTGGAGGACAGATATCTGTCTACTGAAAAATGGACTTAGACCAACAACTCACTTCACAATCAGCATGTCTTCAAAAAAGACCCCAAAAATGCAGTTCTGATTTGTAAATGTACTGTGAATGCAACAGGAGCAGTTATAACTCAAGACTTACTTATGCAACGCTGCTGTTGAAGCCAATGAGAGATGTCAAAGAAGTAAATATATGTTGCCTGGCATCTAGAAACTATGCTGATTTGCACTAAGGATACATGGACCGACAGTCTTGAGTTAGGACTGAAAGCTTTTGCTGATCATGTTTAACAAAATCTGCCATGGTTCCCCCCTCCACCGCATAAATGAGTTTCCAAATTGTGTGGGATATAATTGCCTCCTGCTTTTTTTAAATGAAAGCCGGTAGCAGCAGGGAGCTTCTACAACTCTGTGAGTATTCAGACAATTTGAAATGCAATAAAGAAAATATTTTTTGGTGGCATCAGTTTTGAAGCTGCGGATAGTAGGACATAGAGGTGTGATACTTGTGTGATCAGCAATAAAATTCTATATTGATGAGAAAGTTAAATATGAAGTAGTTTAAGTAGCTATTTCTTTAGTACTTTATCTTTTGCCAGTGACTGAACAGCTGCTAAGCACTGAATGCTGCAGAAAAAAGTATACACTTCTCTGGTACCCTGCTATTCTGCATCTATCCATCCTAGTTTTTGAGATCCCTTTGTAATTAATCTTGAAAGATTTGATTGAACTTTTTCTGGGCAAATAAGGTTCTGTTATATTATCAATTATTATTATTATTATTACTCGTTTTATTATTAAAATAATCATATCCTATTTTAACAAATTAAATGTTAATTATTATTTTTCCCATTTTCATGCACTGCTGCACTTCCTGCTTCAAATACACCAGAAGTACTAAAAGTTCCTTGTTTTCTCCTCAACTGCAGGACCCATTCTATAAGTTGGTGAGAGTTTGTGTGAGCCTCTGAGCTTCTTCAACTCCAATTAATATGGAGTCTGAGTCTGAGATGGCCTTGCAGATCACTGGCACCTCACAAGATCAGGCCTACTAACAAGACATACCACAAGCGTAAGACAAGTAAGTGATTTTCACCCTATTTCTTCAGACCAAATAGTTTGACATAAGCTAGATGAGGTGTGTATAGGAATCTAAAATGTGATGCTTGTTCCAGTTGGACTTCTAAAACTATCACAAGTTGGCTTTGTTATCTGCAACATTTCCAGGAGATGTGAGTAGTCTACATTTAGCTATATGTTGTAAAGTATATGAATTTCTAGCAAAAATTATAAAAAGTCCTGTAATTAAATGGTTAGAGCTGCAGTTTTCCAGGCCAGTGAAGGCACCTAGGGTTCTGGCACTTGGCTTGACAGAAGACCAGTCTGTTCAGTGGAAATACTGGCCTCCTTCCTTCCTGTACCAAAATTCCAACACTAATATAAAGTGAAGATTTTTTGTATTCAAACATCCTTAATTGCTTTCAAATAGAGCACTTCTGTTACTATCAGATTTCTAACATATCCCATGGTAACGAGTAAAGCTAGGCAAATAACTCAAAATATTTTCCACAAATACTCCCTTGAATAAAACGTTGAATTCCCTTCAGCAGTGTTCACACCCTTTTAGTATTTGCTTTCTGTGAATATTCGAGTGAGTGATTTATGGGCAGGAATAGTCCCTGAAACAGTGAATTTTAAGAGAATGTTACATAGTATTTGTGGAAAGTGAATTTTGAACTCAATAATATGGGTCTCTTTGCCAGAAACTATCCAATCAGGGAACAGAAACATCACCATGTGAGTTCACTTGGAGCTAATCAACTCACCTTGATATTCAATACTCAATAGTCCAAAAAACCCCTGCTTCTGAACAATATAAAGACCAAAATTTAGGGTCAGATTTACAAAGGAAATTAGGCGCCTAAAGACTCAGATAGGTGTCAGTGACTCCTATGGACTTCAAGGGAGTCATGAAGTCAATGGAAGTTATGAACCAAACCTGCCTTGGCACTTTTGTAAATCCCACCAGGTGTCTATCTGCATCTGTAGGTTCCTAAATACCTTTGTCAGTCTGGCCCTTATCAAAGAAAATATTCTGAAAATGTCAAATACTGAATAAATCTGAGAAAACGATAAGCAACACACAGCCAATCTGTGAAGAGAAAAAGAAGCTATTTCATTGACTAAATTGTTTGCTATAAATTATTCACCAAACCCTAATAGTAAATGCAGCACATACTTCCTCCGCTTTTTCAAGGGTTTCCTCTTCAAGACTTACTCTTCAACATTCATTTTATTTTGGATGATGAGCTGGTAAGGCCTCATGTTTCAAAAATGCACACATATTGTGTGCCAAATTTGCATGTGCAATTACTGCCGCTGCATGCATAAATCAGGGAAGAGTGCACACAACTAGCAGTGGTCATTTCCATCTGCAGTTACCCAGTGTGACTACTTAAAGATGAAAAGTGCATGCACAAATTAGGTATTCAGTTACACTAATGAACACAATTTTTAAAATGTAGACTTAAATATTTGCTATTGAAGTTCTTATTCCAGTCCCTAGGCAGTTCCAGTGTACCACAGGAAGAGCTGTATTTGTTCCCTTTAAGCTCAAAAGTATCCTCATGACATCTTTGAAAAACATATTTTAACTGCTCTGTTAACACAACCCTTTCAAGAAGCCAGAATGCAGTCATGTATTTTGGATGATCTTCAGCTAGAACACTGTCCCATTAATGCATCAACCCTACCATGTAAAAGATTTTTGGGAGGGAGGGGGGAATAAATGGGAGATAAGCCAAAAAAGTCAGACTAAAGTCTATAATCTAAATTCATACTTCTAAATAAAGATGGACTGAGTGTGTTCTTATTACCCAATTCTACCAGCAGTTGTCTTTCTTTATAATGAAGAGCTAGAGCACTTGCTTATGGTTACTTATGCTACACCATATGTCTGCAGCCTTTCACGCATTGCAAAATATCACAATGGGAGAGCTGTTTTACATCTAGCAGAATTAATAGCATGTAGTCTAAGGATAGGAAATGTGACTGAATATAGTATGTGCATTTCCCAAGAACTGGAAGAGTTTGTGCTGAGCCCCGATAAAGAGATATTAAGCATATTTTCAAGGACTACCATAGCGCCATGCTTTTTTATGAATTAAATCCAAGATGTGTGAGCACTTGGTAATTTCCCCCATCCAGTTTGCTTATCTCATGCCACTCCCTTCTCCCCCCACTAGTTAAATGAAGTCACATCTTTCTTTTATTAATCAGGCACTTTGTTTCACTGTTTCTTTAATTTCCTGTATTTTCCTACCACAGAATTAATTCACTTTATTTCTTAGCCCAAGAATGATAACAGGGTTTCTATAAAAATGAGCATTCATGATCAAAGAGCAGCTCTGTATCACAAACAAATTACAACAACTGGGCATGCTTTTAAATAGCTTAACCTAATTAAGCTCAAACACTTTTGGCAAAAGCTTAAAAAAATTGGGAGTAATTGGAGCTCCATTCAAGTTCCTGACTTAGTGTATTTTAGTTTTATTTTTGGGGTTGTTTTGTTTTTCCTATTTCTTTTAGAGGTTTGCATAAACAAACTATTTTGACAGTGGTGCCTTCTTGGGAGAAAGAAAAATTGTTGATACTGAAAACTCTGGCAACTTTTCCAAATTAAATTTAATTCGAACTGCTCATATGTGGGCTTGATTTTTAATCACTTTGGTGCACAGCTGCACATACAAAATGCAAACTGTACACCTACTTTGCATGTGCTAAGATTATGATCATATTCAGGCATCAGGTAATTGTGCAGACAAATAACCATAATAAGGAATTTGTGCATTTGATTACCCAACATGTTAATGGAATCGTGGTAAACTTCTTTACAACTCAAGTCTTTTTATTCTAGTAAATAAAATCCAATGCACTTTCTAACTGCACAGTCTATCATTGCCATTAAAAGTCTCAGTAGAATTACATTTTTAGTGAATGCTGAAGGGTGTTATACTGTAATACCTCATGCCACTGCAGAGGTGATGCATGTAGGAGGTCCGCGGGGGTCACGTGCCACCCCAGATTTCTGCCTTCCATTTAGCACAGAGGTTTTCAAACTCTTGAAACAGTTTGAAAACCATCTCCTCCAGCCAAAAGCCAGCAGATTGGAAGCTGATGGGAGCCGCCTGGCCAACTCAGGCCTCTGGTTCTCCGCGCTGTGGGAAAAAGCACACCGGCTGGCTACCCGGCAGCCCTCCCTGCCTGACTCCCCGAACCAGGCTGTCTCTGCATGGCCAGGCACTCTCCAGGTAGGGCAGGTGGCACAGCTCCAAACTGTGCCCCTGACGCGCTCTTGCTTCTCCCCCAAAGGAGCTTGGTGCTGACCACCGATGCCCTCTGGAATCAGCCCCTGCCTGCGGAGTCTGGCTGCTATGAGATGCTCCCCAAGGTGCTTGCTAACTGCTGCCCTGGCGTTCCTGGCTCTGCTACTGCTCCTGAGCCAATGCCATGGGGCAGTCACATGCCTTACCCCCCCCCCCCAAAATTTAAATTGTATCATCTCTGTGCCCCTGCCTGGTACTGAATGGAATATCAGAGCAGTTCAAGTGTGTGTCACAACACTGCTTCTGTGAAAGGAGATTCTCATTAGTTTGAATGGTGGTAGCCTATGCTTTTGGAATATGGAGATTTAGGAAGGGATTTTAAAAGAAACATAAGCAATTTAGGAGACCAATTCTAATGGGATTTAGGCATGTAACTCCCTTCGGCACTTTCAAAATCTCACCCTGAAGTTCTGTCTCCAAAAGAAAGAATATTAAATCCTGGGTGGCCATAGTGCATAAATATTTTTTTTCCAATGAAGGACTCATAAGACCACAGCTTAAAAAACAATGCTGCTTAAAAAACAATGCTGATCAATAGATAAAAAATATTGGCCTGGAACAAAGAACTCTACGCAGTGAGAAGGCATTTCACTTTTAGGAGAGCTCATCAAAAAAGTCTGTTTGTTTCTTCTTCCTGAGTTCAACCCTAAGCAAGTTTACAACAGTATACTGCAGAACTTGACCTTCTTTCATTGAAGTGTCATAAATATAAAGGGAAGGGTAAACCCCTTTGAAATCCCTCCTGGCCAGGGGAAAGCTCCTCTCACCTGTAAAGGGTTAAGAAGCTAAAGGTAACCTCGCTGGCACCTGACCAAAATGACCAATGAGGAGACAAGATACTTTCAAAAGCTGGGAGGAGGGAGAGAAACAAAGGGTCTGTGTCTGTCTGTAGTCGTCTTGGCCGGGGACAGAACAGGAATGGAGTCTTAGAACTTTTAGTAAGTAATCTAGCTAGGTATGTGTTAGATTATGATTTCTTTAAATGGCTGAGAAAAGAATTGTGCTGAATAGAATAACTATTTCTGTCTGTGTATCTTTTTTGTAACTTAAGGTTTTGCCTAGAGGGGTTCTCTATGTTTTTGAATCTAATTACCCTGTAAGATATATACCATCCTGATTTTACAGGGGGGATTTCTTTATTTCTATTTACTTCTATTTTTTATTAAAAGTCTTCTTGTAAAACACTGAATGCTTTTTTCATTGTTCTCAGATCCAAGGGTTTGGGTTTGTGGTCACCTATGCAAATTGGTGAGGCTTTTTATCCAACATTTCCCAGGAAAGGGGGGGTGCAAGTGTTGGGAGGATTGTTCATTGTTCTTAAGATCCAAGGGTCTGGGTCTGTAGTCACCTAGGCAAATTGGTGAGGCTTTTTACCAAACCTTGTCCAGGAAGTGGGGTGCAAGGTTTTGGGAAGTATTTTGGGGGGAAGGACGCGTCCAAACAGCTCTTCCCCAGTAACCAGTATTAGTTTGGTGGTGGTAGCGGCCTGTCCAAGGGGTAATATTTTGTACCTTGGGGAAGTTTTGACCTAAGCTGGTAAAGATAAGCTTAGGAGGTTTTTCATGCAGGTCCCCACATCTGTACCCTAGAGTTCAGAGTGGGGGAGGAACCTTGACATGGTGGCACAGTGGTGGGATTAACCTGAAATCATTTTGAGATCCAGTTGAGATTTTTTGAACTAGAAATACAGATTTTAAAAAGGAATTTTTAGGAAGTCCAGAAGCAGCTTTGAAACTGAAAGCAGCTTGGTTTCTCTCTGCTTTGTGGCCAAGCAGTGACAAAAGGGGATTATCTTGTGAATTGCAGGTTTTCTTTGCCTGGAGGCAGGGTACTTAACTCCTGCAGGGAAATTCACAGTCTTCCAACCCAGAGGTTTTTTTTTCTTTTCTTCCTAAAAGTAAATAGGGGGTGTGTGCTCTACCCATTTGCCTGGAGACAAAAGTGGCAGGGTTTTTTTAGGATTTTGATTTTTTTTTTGTTTTACAAGGAGCACAGGTTTGAAAAGAAATTTTTTTTTTCTTTGGGCTGGGTAAGCAGTTTTCCAAGTAGTTGGAGGTTTTTTGCTTTAATTTGGGCCCAGAGCAGAGACAAGGGAATTGTCTTTTTCTGTAGGCTGACAATCACTATCAGAGAATAGGTATTCTATTCCAGCACAGCAAAATTTTACAGCCAAGTTTTGTTTGTTTATTTCTAAACCTCGGGGGTAAAGTTAGTTAAAAACAGAGAGGTTAGAATGGCCAAATCCTCAGCTCGACTACAGCTGGAATTAGCCAAATTTCAGGCTGAGGAAAAACAAAGGGAACATGAAAGACAGATAGAACTCATGCGGCTGAAGGAGGAGGAGAAGGAAAAAGAGAGGAAGCATGTGGAGGAGATGGAGAGGATAAAGGCCCAGCAGAATATACCAACAAACCCTAGCAATCCTTCTCCAGGTACCACTTCCCATCCCAGAAAGTTCCCCACCTACAAGGCAGGTGATGATACTGAGGCCTTCTTAGAAAACTTCGAAAGGGCCTGCCTTGGGTACAACATCTCTACTGACCAATACATGGTAGAGCTGAGGCCGCAGCTCAGTGGACCCTTAGCTGAGGTGGCAGCTGAAATGCCTAAAGAACACATGAACAAGTATGAACTGTTTAAATCCAAGGCGAGAGTCAGAATGGGGATAACACCCGAGCAGTCTCGTCGGAGGTTCAGAGCCCTAAGGTGGAAACCAGACATGTCATTTACCCGACATGCCTACCACATTGTAAAACATTGGGATGCCTGGATATCAGGAGCAAGTGTTGAATCTCCAGTAAATTTGCCCTTCCTAATGCAAATGGAACAATTCTTAGAGGGTGTTCCTGAGGAAATAGAAAGATACATCCTAGATGGGAAACCCAAAACTGTAATTGAGGCAGGAGAGATTGGAGCCAGATGGGTGGAGGTGGCAGAGAAGAAGAAAACTGGTCGCAGTTGGAGCGGAGACCAGAAGGGACCACCCCAGACCACACCCTATTACCGGGGGCCGCCCAAAGCCCCACCTACCTCCCAAAGAACCCTCCAGACCCCTTATCGTCCCACCACCCCGTTCTCCAGCAACCCTCCTCGCCCCAGTGACCCGTCAGCTGGACGATGTTTTAAGTGTAACGAGCTGGGGCATGTAAAGGCCAACTGCCCCAAGAACCCCAACAGATTACAGTTCATTGCACCGGAATCACACCAGAGGTCCACAGGCCCAGATACCTCCCAGATACCCTTGGAGCGGAGGGAAACTGTGAGTGTGGGTGGGAAGAAGGTCACCGCGTGGAGGGACACCGGAGCACAAGTGTCAGCTATCCATGCTTCCTTAGTGGACCCCAATTTAATCAACCCAGAGATCCAAGTGACGATTCAACCCTTCAAGTCCAACTCTTTCAATTTGCCTACAGCCAAGTTGCCTGTCCAGTACAAGGGCTGGTCAGGAATGTGGACTTTTGCAGTCTATGATGATTATCCCATCCCCATGCTGTTGGGGGAAGACTTGGCCAATCATGTGAAGCAGGCCAAGAGGGTGGGAATGGTCACCCGCAACCAGGCTAAACAAGCCGTGAGGCCTAGCTCTGTTCCGGAAACTTCTATCAGGACCCAGTCAGAGGTGATGGACCTGGACCCCAGGCCAATGTCTGCAACAGCAGTAGTGGATCCAGTCCCAGAGACCCAGACGGAACCAGTCCCAGAACCGGAACCAGCCGAACAACCAACACCAGACCCCGTGTCAGCACTGAATCCAGTACTTGCAACCTCAACACCAGAGGGCCCCACCGAACCTGAACTGGCAGCAGCCGATAACCCTACACAAGAGGCTCAGCCGGAGCCTGAATCCCAACATAGTGCACCAGCGGAGAGCGGTTCACAGTCAACAGAAACAGCTCCATCCCCTATATCGCTTCCAGAGGGACCAAGCCTAGGTCCACAATCCCATGAGGAACTGATGTCTCCAGCATCAAGGGAACAGTTCCAGACCGAACAGGAAGCAGATGAAAGCCTCCAGAGAGCTTGGACGGCGGCACGGAGCAACCCACCGCCTCTCAGCTCTTCTAATCGATCCAGGTTTGTTGTAGAAAGAGGACTTTTATACAAGGAAACTCTTTCTGGGGGACACCAGGAAGACTGGCATCCTCAGAGACAGTTGGTAGTTCCAACTAAATACCGGGCCAAGCTCTTGAGCTTAGCCCATGATCACCCTAGTGGCCATGCTGGGGTGAACAGGACCAAAGACCGTTTGGGGGGGTCATTCCACTGGGAGGGAATGGGCAAGGATGTTTCTACCTATGTCCAGTCTTGTGAGGTGTGCCAAAGAGTGGGAAAACCCCAAGACCAGGTCAAAGCTCCTCTCCAGCCACTCCCCATCATTGAAGTTCCATTTCAGCGAGTAGCTGTGGATATTCTGGGTCCTTTTCCGAAAAAGACACCCAGAGGAAAGCAGTACATACTGACTTTCATGGATTTTGCCACCCAATGGCCGGAAGCAGTAGCTCTAAGCAACACCAGGGCTAAAAGTGTGTGCCAGGCACTAGCAGACATTTTTGCCAGGGTAGGTTGGCCCTCCGACATCCTCACAGATGCAGGGACTAATTTCCTGGCAGGAACTATGAAAAACCTTTGGGAAGCTCATGGGGTAAATCACTTGGTTGCCACTCCTTACCATCATCAAACAAATGGCATGGTGGAGAAGTTTAATGGAACTTTGGGGGCCATGATACGTAAATTCGTAAATGAGCACTCCAATGATTGGGACCTAGTATTGCAGCAGTTGCTCTTTGCCTACAGAGCTGTACCACATCCCAGTTTAGGGTTTTCCCCATTTGAACTTGTATATGGCCGTGAGGTTAAGGGGCCATTGCAGTTGGTGAAGCAGCAATGGGAGGGATTTACACCTTCTCCAGGAACTAACATTCTGGACTTTGTAACCAACCTACAAAACACCCTCCGAACCTCTTTAGCCCTTGCTAGAGAAAACTTACAGGATGCTCAAAAAGAGCAAAAAGCCTGGTATGATAAACATGCCAGGGAGCGTTCCTTCAAAGTAGGAGACCAGGTCATGGTCTTAAAGGCGCTCCAGGCCCATAAAATGGAAGCATCGTGGGAAGGGCCATTCGTGGTCCAGGAGCGCCTGGGAGCTGTTAATTATCTCATAGCATTCCCCACCTCCAACCGAAAGCCTAAGGTGTATCATATTAATTCTCTAAAGCCCTTTTATTCCAGAGAATTAAAGGTTTGTCAGTTTACAGCCCAGGGAGGAGACGACGCTGAGTGGCCTGAAGGTGTCTACTACGAAGGGAAATGTGCTGGTGGTGTGGAAGAGGTGAACCTCTCCATGACCCTTGGGCGTATGCAGCGACAGCAGATCCAGGAGCTGTGCACTAGCTACGCGCCAACGTTCTCAGCCACCCCAGGACTGACTGAACGGGCATACCACTCCATTGACACAGGTAATGCTCACCCAATTAGGGTCCAACCTTACCGGGTGTCTCCTCAAGCTAAAACTGCTATAGAACGGGAGATCCAGGATATGTTACAGATGGGTGTAATCCGCCCCTCTGAAAGTGCATGGGCATCTCCAGTGGTTCTAGTTCCCAAACCAGATGGGGAAATACGTTTTTGCGTGGACTACCGTAAGCTAAATGCTGTAACTCGCCCAGACAACTATCCCATGCCACGCACAGATGAACTATTAGAGAAACTGGGAAGGGCCCAGTTCATCTCTACCTTGGACTTAACCAAGGGGTACTGGCAGGTACCGCTAGATGAATCTGCCAAGGAAAGGTCAGCCTTCATCACACATCTCGGGCTGTATGAATTTAATGTACTCCCTTTCGGGCTGCGAAATGCACCCGCCACTTTCCAAAGACTTGTAGATGGTCTCCTAGCGGGATTAGGAGAATATGCAGTCGCCTACCTTGACGATGTGGCCATATTTTCGGATTCCTGGGCAGACCACCTGGAACATCTACAAAAAGTCCTTGAGCGCATAAGGGAGGCAGGACTAACTGTTAAGGCTAAGAAGTGTCAAATAGGCCTAAACAGAGTGACTTACCTTGGACACCAGGTGGGTCAAGGAACTATCAGCCCCCTACAGGCCAAAGTGGATGCTATCCAAAAGTGGCCTGTCCCAAAGTCAAAGAAACAGGTTCAATCCTTCTTAGGCTTGGCCGGTTATTACAGACGATTTGTACCGCACTACAGCCAAATCGCTGCCCCACTGACAGACCTAACCAAAAAGAAACAGCCAAATGCTGTTCAGTGGACCGGAAAGTGTCAGAAGGCCTTTAACAAGCTTAAAGCGACACTCATGTCTGACCCTGTACTAAGGGCCCCAGACTTTGACAAACCGTTCCTAGTAACCACAGATGCATCCGAGCGTGGTGTGGGAGCAGTTTTAATGCAGAAAGGACCTGATCAAGAATTCCACCCTGTAGTGTTTCTCAGCAAAAAACTGTCTGAGAGGGAAAGCAACTGGTCAGTCACTGAAAAAGAATGTTATGCCATTGTCTACGCTCTGGAAAAGCTACGCCCATATGTTTGGGGACGGCGTTTCCACCTGCAAACCGACCATACTGCACTAAAGTGGCTTCACACTGTCAAAGAAACTAACAAAAAACTTCTTCGGTGGAGTTTAGCTCTCCAAGATTTTGATTTCGACATCCAACACATCTCAGGAGCTTCTAACAAAGTGGCTGATGCACTCTCCCGTGAAAGTTTCCCAGAATCAACTGGTTAAAATCGTCCTTGAGATGTGGAAAATATTGTTAGTCTTTATGTACTTGGTAGTATATTTAGAGATGCATGTGTCTTATTAACTCTGTTTTCCTAGAGCTCCAGGAAGAAATCCCAGCCAGTGTTTCACCCTAGCTGAGATTTGGGGGGCGTGTCATAAATATAAAGGGAAGGGTAAACCCCTTTGAAATCCCTCCTGGCCAGGGGAAAGCTCCTCTCACCTGTAAAGGGTTAAGAAGCTAAAGGTAACCTCGCTGGCACCTGACCAAAATGACCAATGAGGAGACAAGATACTTTCAAAAGCTGGGAGGAGGGAGAGAAACAAAGGGTCTGTGTCTGTCTGTAGTCGTCTTGGCCGGGGACAGAACAGGAATGGAGTCTTAGAACTTTTAGTAAGTAATCTAGCTAGGTATGTGTTAGATTATGATTTCTTTAAATGGCTGAGAAAAGAATTGTGCTGAATAGAATAACTATTTCTGTCTGTGTATCTTTTTTGTAACTTAAGGTTTTGCCTAGAGGGGTTCTCTATGTTTTTGAATCTAATTACCCTGTAAGATATATACCATCCTGATTTTACAGGGGGGATTTCTTTATTTCTATTTACTTCTATTTTTTATTAAAAGTCTTCTTGTAAAACACTGAATCCTTTTTCATTGTTCTCAGATCCAAGGGTTTGGGTTTGTGGTCACCTATGCAAATTGGTGAGGCTTTTTATCCAACATTTCCCAGGAAAGGGCGGGTGCAAGTGTTGGGAGGATTGTTCATTGTTCTTAAGATCCAAGGGTCTGGGTCTGTAGTCACCTAGGCAAATTGGTGAGGCTTTTTACCAAACCTTGTCCAGGAAGTGGGGTGCAAGGTTTTGGGAAGTATTTTGGGGGGAAGGACGCGTCCAAACAGCTCTTCCCCAGTAACCAGTATTAGTTTGGTGGTGGTAGCGGCCTGTCCAAGGGGTAATATTTTGTACCTTGGGGAAGTTTTGACCTAAGCTGGTAAAGATAAGCTTAGGAGGTTTTTCATGCAGGTCCCCACATCTGTACCCTAGAGTTCAGAGTGGGGGAGGAACCTTGACAGAAGTCAATGGTAAAGCCTCCAGTGACTTTAATGGTGTAGGATCAGTGCCCCATGAAAGAAAATTATTTCTCTGTTGAAGAGTTAACTTATTTTAGAACTCAGTCGGTAATTCTATTCTGTTCAGGTTCTTATACTGCCTTCCTCACCATAGTATCTGAGAACCGTCCCACAGCGCATTAAGCAAATATCATCTGTCTTGTGAGGTTTGTTCTTTCTCTCATCCTCTCCGCAGCGGGGAAGAATTGTGTGTGGAGTATGGTGTTTTGTTTTGGTAGGGTTTTGTTTTGGTTGATTTTTAATTATGCATTTATGGCAAATAAGTGATTAAATCAATTGTGAGTCTTTTTCTGCCTATAGAATGTCTGCGAGTAGATGCATCTGATGAAGTGAGCTGTAGCTCACGAAAGCTTATGCTCAAATAAATTGGTTAGTCTCTAAGGTGCCACAAGTACTCCTTTTCTTTTTGTGAATACAGACTAACAAGGCTGTTACTCTGAAACCTGCGAGTAGATAGTGATTTTCTAAAGCTTATTCTTTTGTGTGTGTGTGTGTGACTTTCATTTAATCTACAGCTTTGTATTTGAATATTCAGACACTAAAATTCAAGCTGGGTTGCTTACTTGTGATTGGTCATAGAAGTCACATTGTATCAGTTTTGCTCACTGATTGGATGAGCATATCTCTTGTAATCAATTTCCAGCATGAATGCTTATGGAAAAAGAATTTCAAATGTGCTTTCTATTCTGTGAGTATTCATGCATAACATCTTAATACTTTCTGTGTTCAGTGAGTATTCATGCTTGTAAAAACTAACTGCACCAGTGATTGGAGATGAACCCAAAGAGGCCACAAACATGGCCAATGCAAATGTATATTTACATTTGAACAAATATTTTTTGTTTGCATGGTTTACCCATCTCTATTGATTTCATTTTTAAGAAAAAGCACAAATTTTTAAACTAATAAAATTTCTTTCATTAATTGGAAAATAGAAGAAGCACTAAACCAAATTACCTGTAATTATATAACCTTCTGATTCTTACTGAGTTTAACAGATTAAATGTTCCATTTTTACAACTTTCAAGGTTAAGTGCTCATAATGGGGCATGCTGGTGAGTAAGTCATATAATCCACAGCAAGTGGCACTCAGTAAACTAAATAGAAGATAGTTAGTAAAGTCTACAACATACAACTTTAATCTAATGCTTAAATTATAAGGGAGCCACTTGGCAAGAGCTAAAGGCTGTTTGCAGGTTCAAAATGTTCATGGTGCTCTCAATAGCAATCTAAGACTAGTACTTCATGTCTCGGGCTGGTGTGAGGGCCAATTCAGAAGAATTGCAAAAATTCTGCTGTTAAATCTCCAAGCTACAGTAACTCATAACTGGAATCTTTTATCTTTGAATAAGCAGTTGTTTGTAGTATGTAGCTTTCAATCAGTATTACATCATTGCTTTCATAAGGGTTAAAAGTCAGTGGACATCGAAGCCATGAATACAGAAGCTAAGATAAATTCAACCCATATCTTATCAGAAGTCTTCAACTTGATGTAGTCAGGCTTTCATTGGTAAGTATCACTACTGAAACCCATAGCCACCTTTGCCATAAATTTCAGACACACAGCTCCTATCAAATGCTCCCTGTATATTAGCGCCTGGATTTTCTGACTCATGTACTTCCTTTTTTAAAAATTTGAGTTTTTCCCTATTCTATTGATGTTTTCTTTGTACAATCTACCTTGAAAACTATATAGTAGTTGTAAAGTTAGCTCCAAAACCTCTTTAAACCTGTGAGCTAAACTACATCATTAGAAAAGGAGTTAATTTTTCAAAAGGCTGCCTATATTTGTTTTAAAATTGTAGTAACAGTCCTCTACCCAAAACCACTACACCACCTTCGCACTGCTGTTTTTTCCCTGACTGTCCTTGAAATGACCTTGGTTTAATTACCTGCATCTCAATGAGTGAATCTACATAGAAAGTGAAGGTTAATTAATGAAGGATCGTTTCTTACTCTAAACCCATCAGGCACTGGCTGACAGCAAGTCTGGTCCATGCAGTATTATCCTATATCTCATTGCAAATGGTCAGATTGATGGGTTAGCTTTCGTCTAAAGAGAAGAAAGAGGACAGCTTATTAATGATGAGCAGTGATGGTGCTGTTGTACAAAAGTTCCCAAATATGGTATTGGAGTCTATTATCACCAGTGTTATTGAGTATCAACTTTTTCCAGTGAATGGTTATTTTCAGTAGTTTTATTTATCTCCTAAACTATTCTGGGTACAAAGTTGGCATCAGGTTTCTCAGACCAAAACTTATAATGTTAATTTAGTCATGTGATAAGTGACCAAAAGGCAAAATAATTAGAGATCTCTGATGGTGTGACTTAATATAGCTCATTCAAGTAAATGGACTTAAATCAGTTTACAGCAGCTGAGATTCTGGCTCCAGGGTTTATTCTGTTGACTTGTAGTCTTAGATCTCAAAAGATATATATTTGCACAAGATTCAAATAATTACACTGTAGAGCTCACCTATGTTAACAATCAATGTGGTGTCCAGCAAACTATTCATAGACATGGCTGAACAGTTCCTCCCCTTACCATGTGCCTTTTCAAACATTCAAGAAAGCTGTTTCACAGCTCAAAAAAGGCATGAGCAGAAGAGTAATGAAGCAAACTGAGGAGGGTCTTACTGTCATTCTGTCATCCCCGTAGGTAGATCACTGATTAAATAATGGCTACCATGTCATTTACAGCACATTGAGCAATATGCTAGGATATCTGCCCTGCTAATCTACTATCACTGCTGTGCCTACAGCAAGGCAAACATTATTATCATGAAAGCCAACTTCGTTTGTTAAAGGTTATTGAAAAACACCAACATGAACCCACTGAAGGTGACAATGAGATGAACCTCAGACATGGGCTATGGCTTATGACTTTGAGCATTACATTCATTATTGTAGAAGAGTTATTGGTATCACTGGTATCAAAAAAACCTGGGGTTTGCAGAAGAGTCCTGAATGTGAGTCCATAATGCACCTGGCTTTTCACACTGCTTAAATTTACTATTAAACTGTAAAGTGGTAGAAGTTTTATTGCTTGAGAATTGGCCACACACAAGAAAATATTCTGAATAGTAAGCAATGGTAAATGTGTGGACCAGATTTTTTATTATTATTATTTATTTATTTAGTATCTTTGAGGGCTATGATCCCATTATTCACTTGTTAAATAACAATTTCCTGAGTGACAATGTACTGAAAATGTTATTGGTGTGAGATAAGAACTGTGAAAGGCACCTAGGGCCAAAAATAAAATTCCATCAAATAACCACAGGAAGAAGACAGCTTCTTGAAACTAGTAGCTGAAAACAAAGGTGCAAATCTGTTTGGCTGACACATTCTTCAGAGGTCCCTAAAAGCTACACATATCTATGTTGGCAAGAAGGAGATCTGAAAGGCAGATACATTTCTCATTCTTACCCACTCAACTGGTACTGCAACTGTAAGGTAAGGTCTTCCTTCTTTTTTAAATAGTTTTTCAGAAAGTCAGTGACAAGTTGCCTGTTGTGTGCATATCTTTGGTGAGGAAGAATGAAATCAAGGTACTGTCACCAGTGAGGCCAAAGGATACTAAGCTATGGTGAAATTCACGCCTGTGGAAAGGAGGGACACAAGGCCCATGCACCACTTAAATCCAAATTATGCCAAGTTTAAGTCTCAAAAAGTAAGACTTAAGTGCTGGATTTCTGCACAGGGGTGAAATTCATCTATAGAGATTGGTCACATTCATTTTTTTTAAAAAAGCTAGTCTCTAGAGCCTCTAATTCAAAACCCACTGAAATCAATGGAAACCTTTTGATCAGGCTCATAATATTCACTGGGATATCACAATCAGTAGACCAAATAACATAAAAAATTCTCCTCATCAGCATATCCTGATCAATGTCTAAAGGGCAAAACAGAATACTTTCACCCCATACAGATACCTGTGAGACTTCACTATAAGTCAATTGCCAATCCTTCCCTCATTGAGGTCAGTGGAAATCTTTTCCATGTATTTGAATGAGAGCTGGATTGGCTCCTGAGTGAACTAGGAGACTGATCCTTTCGACCAGTTTTTTCAATTTTTCCATGTAGATGACCTCTTATTCAAAGTCAAAAATTTTCAAAGTAAGATATGATAACAATAAGCGTTTATAACTTATTTGTATGTGTATGTTTCAACTACATTGGATCTCACAAACTCTGAATGATTTGGCTGCCCCAAAGTTATTCTGGAAAATGCATTGTTTTTAAGATTGTAATAACATTTTCAATGCCTCACAACCACCACCACCACCACCCAACTCCCAGATTGTTTTTTGTGACCCCAATAGGTCATGAACCACAGGTTAAGAAGCACTGCTTTAGACAAGGAAGGCCCGGAAAAAAGTTAATCTTTTACTTTTCCTCTCCTTTAAAGCTTCAGGTGAAAGAAGGTCAGACTGAGCTTAAGCGGTCACACTGAATGCTTTTTTTCATCCACTAGACAAATCTAGTTCTTTGGAAGCTTCCAAGTGTACATCCAAACCTTTCAGTGGGAATGTTACCCTCCTTTTCTTAGGGAGAAAATATCCCGTGTGATCATGAATCTGTCTGCCTTTAAAAATGTGTTTTTTCTGTATCCAGAAATATTAGGAATTATATCTGTTTTGGAGATGTGCCAGAATTTAACTCGTTATGCTTTTCCATTTTCGAGTACTAAGAAAAAATGAGATATAAAAAGTTTTCTATAACCATGAAACCAAACTCATTTACCTTTGTAATTTCTATTAATCTACTACTAGAATTCATTTTTCATTTAATTCGGGTCTCTAATGGTTTAAAACTGTGTCTTTGGTCTTTACATGTTTGTGGTCCCAGGCTTGTCAAGCTTTTTCGTCTTCTTTATGTTCAGTTATTTTAACTTTTAGTGGTCTTCTAGCCAATCCTTTATCCTTTTTATTACAAGAGCATGAAATTTTATCATCCCCTAGAGCTTTGTTAGTCAGCTGCTACCAGGTTCTTAACCTTAGTTAATTTATTCCTTCATTTTTGACTTTCAGATATGGAGCATGCTTTAATATTTTCTTTTTGAATACGAAAGCAACTCTTACTAAGTAGTTTTATTGCATTAATAGATTTTTATTTCATCTTTTATGGTTGTGTGTAGGTTTCCTGCTAGTTATATTGCATATCATTTTGCATAACAATTTCTAATTTTGCATAATATAATTTCAATTTTAATATAAGAAAGCATGGGTAATATAATAACAATGACAATAAACTTTAGATAATTTTACTAAAGACTCATTTTAAACAAAGATGCCATTTTTAAATTATTATTATTACTTTAGAACCAAAAGTTTTATTGGTGTTTGTTAGCAACTTCCTGAACTAGAGCAGCTAGCCTCTGTTGAGAAAGATAAAGATTAAGCCACCAAAAATGTATACATTTTGATTACTATGTCTGGGGATGTTTTTTAATGAAAGGTAAGATTTGCAGGCAATCTCTTGATTTCAACAACTGGGTCTTAAAAAATTCCAAAACAACTGCATCAAAGGTTGCTAGACTCATGATCAGATGATGAGAATTAGCACTACTGAGTTCCAGGCATTAAGAAAAAATACGTGGAGGTGGGCCTGGGCAAAGAAGACAAAGGGGCATAGTCAGACAGTCAGACAGTTGACTGATCAAATTGAGTGAACGGGGAGCAAAGGGAGACAAGACTATACAGATAAAAGGAGCTAAGGAATTTGGAAGGGGCTTCAAGCTGAGAACAAGGAGGGTGAATTTGGTGTCTGATGCAATAAGAAGCTAGTTGAAGGGATTTGGAGAAGGGTAAAGTTGACCAAGGGTTTGGGCCAGGAAATAATTTTTGCATCTGAGTTTTGAATTGATTGGAGAGGAAAAGAGGTGATTGTCAAGAACACCAGAGAGATGTTCCTGCCAAGGCTCAAGAAGCTCAAATTCTGAACGAAGGCCTTTGTTGTTGGGAATGGGAAGGAATGGATGGTTTCTGGAAAAGTTGTGAGAGAAAACCAGTAGGATTTAGTGATGGTGTCGGGGCGGGGCGGCGGGAAGAGAAAAGGAGAGAGAGGAAGTGGAGTTGTTGACAACAATGGAAAAAAGTAAAGGCAAGTTGTTCAGGAAAGAGAGGAATTCTGTGTTGGACTTATTGCGTTTAAGTTGAGGCAAGACATCCAGGACAAAAGGTCAAAGAGTCAGCCTTCTCATTCAGTACCTGCTTTCCTCTTCCCAAGCACGCACAGGCGCAAACACACACACACACGCTCATGCACCAAGTAATATTAGCAGGGAATGAGGCATTAACATTCCATAAGACAGGAATAAAAATTCTGCTTTCTTTGCACTTTGCACCAAAATGTCAGTTGATAGAATAGAATCATTAAAAAGCAGATGAACAAAGAGTTAAACAAGCTACATCACAATACTCAAGACATTGGCTAGTTGCCCAGGAGCTGAAGTATAAGTTGCTTGTTTGAGGTATTATTTTTTTTTTCTGTTTCAGTTTACATGATTTTCTATTAGTCTTGAATGCTAATAAAAGGATATTTTCATTTTAGAACAGGTAAGTGTGCCGATGATTTCCATTCTGTAATGTGATATATGTGCTATTCCACCAGTATTTATTTCTGTGTGTGTGAGAGAGAGAAAGAGAGAGAGATTCCAATCCCCTCAGAGTTTTGCTTCTGGCCCACGGGGAGCTAACATTTAACATGATTAATTTTCTTTTTTAAAGAAATGAACATTTCTTTGTCAGGTAGAAGCTTTTACTCATTCTGACATGAGGCTTTCATAGAGCAAAAATATTACTAATACTATTTTGCCTCTAAAGTGCATTTGTTATCAATATGCACTTAAACTAGTGATCAAGAGTTGGTGGGAGAGACACCTGCTCTGCATTTCTTATCTGTTTAATACCTTAGGGATACATCACTTAATAATTTAGTGCTAAACCATTTAGCATTTTAGCCCATCATCTCTTATATTACACATAGGATTTCAGTAATGTCTGATAAAATTATGTGTTAGCTGCCTTATGTGTGTGTAAAACTTAATAAGTCTTCTTCTCCCCCCTCCCCCTCAAGTTTAATAACTGATTTCTTACATTTATGGATGTGAAATTTTATTGCTCATGGATATAGTTTGAGCCTAAATCTTCATATCTTATAAATTGATTTTTAGTTTCCTTTTTGACCTTATGAATTTCAATCAGACATTGACCTCTTGTTGCTCATGAATCTGACTGATTTAATGCCATATAACAATAATACTATAGAAAAGCATTATCATAAGAGCCCACAGGGTTTGCTGAAACCCGTAACTAGATTTTGGAGGCCTCTAGCAATAATAATTCTTGACCCAAGACTATTCTTTAATGCCTTCATTCTTTACTGTTCTGGACTAGCCAATCCTTGTTTTAGCACAGTCAAGAAAAGCAGTGGACATTCCCAGGAGGTTATGAGCTAACATTGTACATAAAAGATGGTGCTCAATATACTCCAGTAATGAGAAGCATATAAAAGGCTAATTTTATCTGGATTTGTCATGTTTAGAAGTGAAAGGGAAAGAGTACATAGGAGACTTTTGTAGTAAAATTACTATTTTTGAGTGCTTAAGCTCTCTAAAAATAAAAACATAATATTAATTGTCTTTATAGATTGTATTGTTACTCTTCAGTCTATTATTGTGACTACAGCCTAAGTAGAGGACTTGAACAATTGTGCCTTTGTTTGCTTGGCTGTGCTAATTTAATTTAATTTAATTTAATTGCTGATGTGCTTTCCTGAATAACTGTGTGTTGATCATTATTCCTATAAGAAGGACTCTTAAAGCAAAAATAAAAGTGTGAAGGATGTGGGGGCTGCTTAGTATTAATTTATGAATAATGTATGTTACTGGGCTATGGGAAATGTTTACTGTATGACTGTGCTGGAATGTTTACCATATGCATATGAGGGGGTAGTTTAATAGCATGGTTGTTGGGAAACAAACAGGAGGGCAACACAATGGATCAAGATAAAACACCTCCTAGTAAACAATAAAGAGCTATTAGCTGTGAAGATTCTACTTCCAGGCTTCAGCCAAAGATACATAGCTGTTTTGCCAAGGCTGGGAACTGACAGATAAAAAGGACCACAAACAGTTAAAACCTTTCCTTGCCCAGAGGTGGGGAAGGGCAGTTGTTAGGGAGCTGTTTAGGAGGAGCAGACTGACAGACAGACAGTTGCTTGGGGGTCTGAAGAAGCTAGGACTAGGATGGTAAGCCTTAGGTAAGATGCATATAGATTGTTCCTGTTAAAAAACCTTTTCTCATATGCTTTTCTGTGTTCCTACTGTTAATATTAAATATTAATACTTTGTTTTATGAAAATTGATGGTTGCTGGTTGCTCCTGAAGGGAAGACTTGCAGGTGCCATACTCAACTGAGCCTGCTGTGTAATCACAGTTGGTTACATGGGGTGCTGTAAACCAGGCCCCAGTCTGAGAGTGGTTGAATCACAGGATTCCATCCCAGAGAAAATAAGGGCACAAGACATATACCTGAGGGGGTACACGGTTTATTAAGTGTTCTGCTCATCTCAAATGATTGATAGTTGAAGCCTGGATCCAGAACTCATTTGGCTCATGGAAGCATAAAATCTGCCTGACATGCCGCTCATAGAATCATAAAAGTTAAGGTCAGAAAGGACCATCATGAACATCTAGTCTGGCCTCCTGCACACTGGAGCCCACAGAGTATCACCCACCCACTCCCGTAATAGACCCCTAACCTCTGGCTGAGTTATGAGTTTAAACCTACAAGTGACCCATGCCCTGTGATGCAGAGGAAGGTGAAAAAAAACCCAGGGTCTCTGCCAATCTGACCCAGGGGAAAATTCCTTCCCAACCCCAAATATGGCCATCAGTTAGACCCTGAGCACGTGGGCAAGACCCACCAGCCAGACAGCCGGGAAAGAATTCTCTGTAGTATCTGAGAGTTCTCCCCATCTGGTGTTTCAATAGCAGACCAAAGCTGTGAGCTTTATGGTGGTGATGTGTCTGTCCACCATGTATTCCTATAGTCATAATGGCTGTCTCCAGAACATATGCAGAACTGTCATATCTGCACCCTTTGCACCCACTAAGTATATATTCTTTAAAAAGTTTTACAGTTAAACTAGCTCTTTGTGTGAAAAACCATCAGGAGGACAGACTGGTACCTGCTACTCAAACTCCTGGAAACTAGTGCTGCATCCTGCCAAGACCGAGGAAGCAGGAATTGTCACTCTCACTTCTTGTTAAGGATGCCATGTCCTTGATGCCTGGTATTTAAAAATTAATTTAAAAAGACCTCTTTAATGCTGTCCAAATATACATGGACACAGAGTCTTTCCTTGGAGAGCCCTTCCCTGCATACTGATACCATATAGTGCAATCATTGCAAGCATGCTGGGTTTCACTGAACTTAATGGGACTCCACCAGACACAAGGATTCACCTCTGTAGATCTGCCTGAGGGATCAGGGCTCATATTGGTCTTTTTGGAAAGAAGTCAGGGTTCAAATCATCATTTAAGGTCCAAAAATTAAAACTAGGTTAACTCCCTAATGAAATCAATCCCAATTCCTTTCTTTTAACAAACCCCACACTGACCTTTTTCTAAATACCACCGTACCTCTAGTCTCTGTGATAGGTAGTATTTTTAAAGTGCTAGATTTTGAAAATGAATGTCAAGGTGTATCCAAGAAATGGTAATTTACACTCTGACAGGCCTGTAGTCTGAAATCTAAACATACCGGCAGAACTGCTCCATATTACTTTACCAAGATTAGAGTAGACCACTAAGCATATTGAAAAATAAAAACCCTGCCAAGTCATTCCACCTTCTATGAGCTATTTAAATTATTTAATGTTATTTAAGGTTACCAATTTTGTGTAGGTACTTGAGTTTATGTTGTGTTATAATATGAATGAGGCTGTTTAGACTTTGCCTTTTTATCCAGTTTTCTCATTGTTTGCAGAAGTTTTGCTTTTTTCAATACCTGATCTTAGTCACCTGCTGTTAAATGTACTTCTCATTTTGAAATTACAAACCCAGCATCAGCATTATTGCAATTAGTGATTACAAAATATCAAAAGTTTTAGGAATTCAGTTCAGAGGAGCATACAAAGATTTGGTATCCACATTTTCAACATTGCATGCATTCAATCATTTCCCTAAAATTTGCTCATATAGTTAACAAAATTGTTCATGCAAATGAGCAGTTCTGTTTGTCTGCACATGAAGTTATCTGATCTGTGTGCTCAATCACAGTAAATTCACGTTTAAATTTGGAACATTACAATATGAGAGTTTTGCTCATGCAATTGCATGCCTAATCTCTCTTTTTTTTTAATTAAAAAAAATCTGCCATCAAATGCTTTTCTGATGCTCGTTGAAATGTGTCTGACACACATGATTTCAAGTACTTCCTTGACTTAGCTGGAAATGTGACAAGGCTAGCTTTTCTCCTCATATTTGTTATGGCTACTGCTGATTTGGGTTCAAAATAAGAGATAAAAACATGACTGATTCTTTTTATTTAATTTAATTTTATTAAGTTTACCAAACTTCTTTGACCCTTCAAAAATGTTGGCTTTCCTTTGATTCAGTGTTTGGTCAATTCCTGAACCACTTTGCCGATCAAAAATTCCCTTCAAATAGGCTATGAATTTATAAAGTAGTAAATGCTTTGGATCCTGGCACTGTATCTAAAAGACCATTTTCTCCCTTGTATGGTATGAATGCAGCTGAGATCAGCAAAGGCATTGGAATTATATATCCCTATGTTAGAGCTGTGCAGATAACTGGCTTTTCAGTTCTCTGGCAATTCTGAAAAATCAGGGAAGAAATTGTTTTGATTTTGAGCATTTAACTTTGTATCTTTTTAATAAAATTGAAGAACATTTCAAAACAAAAAGTTGCTTTTAATTGGAAAATTAAAATATTTTGTTTCAAAATGTTGAAATGAAAATGTTTTGACTTTTTCAGACTTTCTGGTTTTGGTTTTTGTTATTTTAAGGAAACAGCTTGGCAAAACCAACATAAATTCACAAAATGTTTCTGTCTCCCCAAATCTGCAGTTTTTGCTGAGAAAAAGTTTTGGCCAAAAACTTTCACCCAGCACTACCCTAAGTTTGATATTAGAAAACCTAAAGGCAGAGTGTTTTCAGGGAGGACTCCTCAATGCTGGAACTGGACTTGGTTTGAAAGAACTTGAATTTGTTATATGTGGTGGTTCTAATCTTTCTGTTGAAGTAGCCCACATCACTATAGTAGCTAATCTTCCTCTTCTGCCTAAGGGTGCAAGGAGGATTAAGTGGGAGGGAGACTATGCAGGGAGAGTGAGTCTGTACATGTGAACATTGGTTCAATTTGTATTTCGAAGGTGGTATTTTAACAGATGTACCTGCTCCTTTAGTAGATGGAGTTAGCATATTTTAAATAAACCAGTATAATGAATGGATTTTTAAAAATGCAGAGAGGGGGGAAAAAAGAAAATTTTCTCATTGCTGTTCCTAGTCCGTGGCTTGATATAGTACTGAACAATCAGATTTGCCAGGGATCATCAGATCTTCCTTCTTCTTTTTTGGTTCTTCAGCAACAAGAATCTATGTTGATTTCCTGGTGTCCTTTTTAGTTATGCTGTATTACTCATAACAGCAGGGCAGTGGTAGCTGCCAATACAAATTTAATCTTTTCTGTTTATTTTGTAGTGTCCTGTCAAAGCAGATAAGTCTGCTTTGCATTAGAGCTCAAAATTTAATTGTGGGAAAATGATGAGTCACTCCAGTTAAGGTAAACCAGTGTCTGTGTCAGAGGGTTTTCTTCTGATGTGCAAAGCAATGAAATGACATTATAACCACAGGCCAAATTCACTGCTACTAACACAGGGAGGTGTAATTTAAACTTTTGTGTGCCAGCAAATCCTCTTGTGCCAGGGAAGAGATTCACTCAGGGATCAAACTAGAAGATATAAAACAAAAAAACAATAGTACTAATCTCTCAGGCTTTGCTCACCAACCAACTTCTACCCAGTACACCAAAATGAAAAGTCAAAACAAGAGGCCACTCACAATAAATTGTACAAGATATTGCCCATATGATCATCTTACCTCTTTTTTACCTGTTTTTGCCAGCAATTAAATAGTAAATAACGTTGACATTGAGTGGTCATCCTTAGGCATCAGGATTAACACCAGTTTTAGAATAATAGAGGCAGTTCACATTTCTCGGAGGGTTAGTGGCACTCGAATTTAAACCATCTTCAGAAGGTCATCTTTCTGTTTCTCTTTCATCCTTTCCTCATTAGCATTAACCATACCTCCACAAGAGTTCTATGCAGTTGTACTGGTCCCTGTGCAATCAAGCCAATGTCCTCTTCTGGTGCCAGTTTAAAAGCTCAGTTCGTGTTTGCCAAATGTGCCTTTATCCCTTGAAGAGAGAAGACAGAGTGAGACATCTATTTAAGAACATGAATGTTAGCCTCCAGGTAACAGAATTTCAGATTAGCTAGGTGCTATATTTTCTGACGTAAATTCTCCATTCAGCTGTGCTGTTGCAATGATAATGACTTCAGTAGGGTGCATCCGTGTAACTATATTGTGAATTAGGCCCAAGGGATCAGAACCTATTTCATACAGTTCTGGCAGCACAAAGCAGCCAGAGACTGGTGTTGCTACTTAGCTCAAGGTTCCCCAGGTGGGGT
This sequence comes from Lepidochelys olivacea, assembly GCF_965140295.1. Lineage (NCBI taxonomy): Eukaryota > Metazoa > Chordata > Testudines > Cheloniidae > Lepidochelys > Lepidochelys olivacea. The sequence continues at coordinate 15,178,655 of NC_140423.1, forward strand.
AGAGCTGATGTAGCTGACTTTATGCATCCCTCTCCTTCCCAATCCCCAGCACAGGAAACAGTCTAGGAGTTAAAAGTAGTGTGACGAGAGAACCATTCTGCTCCACCAGTCTCTGGATGTGGGAATGGCCCGTTGGAGCTGTGGGCCGTTAAGTGTGATTTACAGCAGGCCAGAGACCTCTCTAACTTGCACTGAGGGTCAGCCCCAGGACAAGGAAGCTAGAAAATCCTCTAAAAGCCACTTTCTTGCCCTGCCTCCATGAACATATCTCATCTGCAGCTGAGAAGCTAGCCCATTATGTCCATGCCAGGGCCAGTTTTCTTCACTATTTTTTATTTTTGCTCTTTAAGTGCCTTTCTCGCTTTTTCTTTGCATCCTCCCTTCCATGGTGCACATCAAACAGAAGAACAAATCTGACGGCAAAGCAATTTGTCTGGTGAAAAATCTTTTCATATATTTCTGTATCTGTCCCATCTGACACGCGTAGTAGGTCAGAACATGCCCCATGTTTTTGCATTAACAAGAGTCTTGGTTGTAATACCCCTGTACGTGCTTTACAGTCACCTCATTCAAAATAAATCTATGTCTTATCAACATGTCCGTACACCCAGCTGTTCATCTGTTCTCTAGAGAAAGTTCAAAAGACAAAGGCCTTTGCTGAACTCGGTAGGAGGCCCAAGTAAGGAAGCAGAATGCTCTCATCCCAGATGTCCAAGATAATTACCAGACTTGTCTGGTTCTTATTTTTTTTCTTTTTTTTTTTTTAAACAAAACCATGCAAGAATTACCTATTTTTGTGTTTGTTTCAAACTCCAAACTCATAGCACTTTTGTCTGAAGGTTATCTAAGTGGAGAAAGGATGGTCTTGTATTTAAGGGCCTGTTCTCAGCTTTGCCACTGACTTCTGTGCCCCTATAGGTAAGTCTTTTTACCTCTCTGTGCTTCAGTTCCACATCTGTAAAATGAGGTTTAAAAAATGTAACTTCCTTGTGTCCTCAGATCAATAGTTACATACACTTCTGAGAACTTTTGCCATTGATTTGCAACTCCTAAAGGGTTCGTTATTCCTGGGAAATTCTGTTTGGAGCAATAACTTCTTGGGCCTCTTTGCCTATGATAAAAATAGTACCCAAGTGTATGGGAGAAGCCAAGGGATTCCTTACTGGACTTGATTTGAGTGTGACACGTGGAAAATTAGTTCTACAGCAAAATTTTCAAAACTGCCTAAGTCCCATTTTCAAAAGTGACAGTCACTCAGGAGCCTAAATCTCACTGAAATTCACTGGAACTTGGCTCCTAAGGTCCAGATTGACAAAGGTATTGAGGTGTCTAAATACTTAGGTGCTAAGTGACTAAGTCACTTTTGAAAATGAAACTTAAGCTCCTAAATTGCTTGGACACTTTTGCAAATTTTACCCCTAATCATTATTTTGTTAAGGAATGCTCTAATGTGGCTGCTGTTGAGTGGTTGTGTTCATATACAAATTGACTATTGTAAAAATAGAGAGTACCCCTTACACACCTTTGAAAATTCCAGGCCTAATTTCTACGTGTGGACTCTTGTTACATAAAGTCTGAATCATCGCTTCTTAATGGGTGCTAGTGGGATGAAAAGCTAATAAGTAAAAGGGGTCAGAAAAGGAAGAGGTGGTTTGATCGTAACTTGGTTTTCTTTCAGAAAGCCATGAGACCCCTTCATGGTGGTTTTGCCAAACCCTGAGGATGTTGCTGCTGCTGCTCTTTGTCCATATTGTACAATGGGCTATTCTTGTAGAGGACTGAATTCTGACTTCTCTGGGAGTGAGCTTAGCAATGTTTGATATTATGGCCTTGCTGCATTGCTTGAAAATCATTTTAAAGTTAGATTTCACATCCTACATCTTGCATTTCCAGCACCTTGTGATATCAGTTGTTGCTGCTCTTGGAAAGTGTTAACTGGATAGCCCGCTCCTTTAAGGACCAGAGGGCCCGGGGCCAGTCAGCTCTATTCAATTATTAGACCCACCTGAGAAGGGGTCAGATGTTTGCTATAAAAGGCTGACAAAAGTGAGTTGGAAGGAGTTGTAGGAGGGGCAGCAGCTCCTGAAGTAGGCCCTGAAGAAGGGTGATTGCAGGGAAGGCAAAGGCAGAGTGTGCCTTCCTTTCAGTACAGAGAGGCACGGGGGGAAGGCTCTGGGAATTGTAGGCCATGGTGGACAGAGGATCTGCTTTGTTTTGCTCTTTTGACTAAGCTTAGTGTTTGAGTTAATAAACAGTGCCCTGAGGGGAGGGTCTTGAAAGAGACTTGGTCATGGCAGTGAGTCCTTCCTGAGTTGGGAAGACAGGCCAGCAACCTACAGAAAGCCTGTCTGGAAACATCTCCAGACGACTGCTTTAGGAAAGGTTGAGTTAACTGTTCTTTTAGTGGTGGACGTCAAACAAGGGTTGAAGTATCATGATTGTCCATCCTTCACTGAGGCTAGTGAAATAGTAGCTGTTAATGTCTGCTCTGTTTATGATATGTTAGCAAATGTATGCATCTCTGATCTTCATCCACATTGCTTTATATTCTGGTAAGATGGCCAACTTTCTGTTTGAAAGGCAGCCCGTTTCAAGTGTAAAAAACTTAACACTGGTGAGATGTCTATGGGATATTGAGTGTCTATGGGATATTCAAATGAAAAAGAATGCCTCAAGTTTTCTTGAGAGATGATAATCTGTTACCAGAGAAAATGCCATAAACTGATTAGAAGGAAGGACTGAAATGAGAAGTCAAAAGCTTTGGTTTAGGCATAGGTTGGACAAATGTAAATTAGTATGAAGAGGAAATAATGGTATTACATAAATGGTGACACAACATTTGTTTAATTCATATTTCCTGTAACAGCTTTAGGGTGAAACTCACCCTCATGAAAGGGTCCTCACAGTCCCGAGGACCTCTGTAACACTTATGCTCTACTTATACTACTTATTACGTGTGAAATTCACCCCAGTGTGGAGGATCAGCCCAAGATCTATGCACCAACTAAGTCCCACTTAAGACCTTTTTTGACTTAACAAGGGACTAAGTGGTACACAGAACAGGACTAGTTCTCTGCAGAGAAGTGAATTTGATCCCCAGTAAATTTAATGTGTGCTTATAAGCAGACCTTTGCTTAAAATAACCCCTAAAATTCTCTTTCATACATAACTCATGAGAGGGTTATTCTGTAAAAGGCTGCTTGACCAGGTCCTTAGAACAGGAATTTCAATACTTAAAAACTATTTTAGAGCCTTAAGCATGGTTTATTTCAGTGATTTTTCCATTTGATCAAACAACATGGTTGAATTAATAGAGCCCATTAATCATGAAATGTTAAAAAGCGTGTAGCTTTTTGGATGCTTTTTTTTTTGGATGGATTCTTATTTTACTTTTAAACTTTTGAGGAAAATCAGTAAAGGGGATTTATGTAGTTCAGTGATACTTCCCAGACAGATAAAATGTGTAATACTTTGCAGAGACTATAGAGCAAGGGGAATATGGTTAACAGTGTGAAATGCTTGTACCAAAATACAAAATTTCAGATATTTTGCAATTTTTCACAAAGTCAAAAACAGGCCCAATTTCATGGACAATTTCCCTATGATACCTTAAATTTGTTAACTTATAAACAGACCCATTTTTGTTAAATTGCTTCCACTTTCCACGCAAATGCGGAGCTCAAGTTTTTGCATGTCTGTGGTGTAAATATAGATTTTCTGTTGAAACTGTAACTAGAATGAAAACTGAGGACATCAGAAACCACAAGAAACAAAAAATTCCATATGAAATTCCATTAAACAGATATTGAAGCTCTAGTTATAACTTGAGTGGTACTGAATCTCTGACAGGACAGCTGAGCACTTCACAGATATCTTGGAAGCTACAGTTCCATTATAAAACATGCCATGTACCTGTAGACCATTGGAAAGATGTGCGTTGGATGCTTTACATCATGTCTGGCAAACTTTAGACGTGTGTGCCCAAAGCAGCATGCCAGCTCATTTCTGCTGTCTCTCCAACACCCTAGATTGTAGTTGTAGCTTTGTCGATACCAGGATATTAGAGAGACAAGGTGGGTGAGGTAAAATCTTTTATTGGACCAACTTCTGTTGGTGCGGGAGAGAGAAGCTTTGGAAAGTTTGTCTTTTTCACCAACAGAAGTTGGTCCAATAAAAGATATTACCTCACCCACCTTGTCAACCCAGATTATTGAACTGTGGGGCCAGCTCTAGGGGTAGCTGGAAATAAAACATGGCATGTAATTTCCAAATTGATTTCAGAAGGTAGAGTGAGCACCGAGGAGTGCTGATGTAATTAGCATGCTTTGGGGTGAACCACCATTAACAAAGAACTTTGGAGTGGGCAGGTCCAGTCTGCATGATGCAACTTTCCAGTTCCGAGTGAGAATGCAAAATAGGGTGCAATGATGGAACCAAAAAGGTGACTCTGGAAGAGATTATTATGATTCATAAGTAATCATGTTAAAGAGAGTAAATTGATAGTTGCTGTATGCAACATAATTTCTCTTGTAAAAGTATACAAACAACATTTTCCAATGCTGTGAAAGCCAACAGTGATAAATTCACTCAAAGTCTGAATAATCCGAATTCTTTCAGAGCCTAATTTTTCAAGAGGCCTGTACAAAGGCGCCCCCCAAACTGAGCTCTTCAACTGTGCTCTGAAATTTGCAAGTACTTGTGTTTGCAGGCACAAAAAACTTGCATTTGTGCATGTAAATTAGGTAACTTCACAAGCCAAGAAGTCATTAGGAAGCTTGATAAAAAAAAAAGACATTGGAAATCTCTTGTACATGCAGCCTTGAGCCTACTCTTCTATGTACAATTTGTCACTTGTGCATTCTCATTGGAAGAGTTCACATGCAAGTGTTTTAGACCCATTTTACAAGCACATACCCAGTTGCGTGTGCACAAGCAAACGTACTGTGAGAATGCAGATGCACACATAGGCACAAAATGCAAAGAGCTCCCTGACTTCTGATTTAAAAATTGAGAGTTAGGTGCACAAATGCCCATTTGAGCAGGCAAAATATCTCTGTGGCTCAAATGCATGTTTTTATATGCAGAAATGTGTACTGTGGAAATTTCAGTCACAGTTAATTAAACACTTAATGTAATGATTGAACCTGTCTCTTACCTCACTTATGACCGATTTAAACTAGGGTAATTCTATTAATTTGTTGATGAATATAATTTTACATGAATATAAAAAAGATGAGAGGTGGGTCCATTAATTTAATATACCAAAAAGAATAGAAAATATCAAATTCTAAAAATTCCATTTTTTCTCATTGGTTACAAAGAGAGAGACCCATTGTCTCTCTCACCTTTAAACCACAGTGCATTTACAGTTCTTACTACCTCTTCTCTAACACCCTGACTTTGTTCAAGTGTAAATTAGGAATAACTCTGTTGAAATCAATGGAATTACACCAGTGTAAAACTAGGGTGCATGAGAGCATAATCAAGTCTGTTCCATCTGATTCTTATGCTATGGCTCTTCTGCGCAGTTACTTTAGTCTTGTTACTTTCTGCTGACTAACTTAAATTTTGTCTCTGTATCGCCAATAGGCTCTCTTTGTGAATTCTGAATCTGGAGTCCAGTGAACTTTAACCCAAAGAGACCTTGCTTTTTTACAGTGGGGAAAGGAAAAAGCCTCAAAAATACTTTATTAAATCTGATGTGCATTTTGGTTTTGCCATGTTATGACTTACAATGAAGTAATACACCATAAATTCACAGCATTTATGTCCGTGTGACCGAGGACAAATGCCAGAATGGACATGTTCATTGGGAAATTCAAGGCACCTGTTCCTGTGGGAAAACTTTTTACCAGTACTTTTGTCAGCTAGTCCTAAATACATGCAAAATTGAATGAATGAAGTGCCAGGCAATATATGTCATGTAACATGGACCCTAGTGACACACATGATGCTGCCTGTAACACATTTTGCACTGAAATCCTGACTAGTGAAAGAATCATAGAATCATAGGTAGGACTGGAAGGGCTAAGTATTATCTAAACCATCCCTGACAAGTGTTTGTCTAACCTGCTCTTAAAAATCTTCAATGATGGAGATTCCACAACCTCCCTAGGCAATTTATTCCAGTGCTTAACCACCCTGATAAGTTTTTCCTAATGTTCAACGAATGTAAATTACCCCTGCTGCAATTTAAGCCCAGGGCTTCTTGTCATATCCTCAGAGGTTAAGGAGAACAATTGTTCTCCCTCCTCCTTGTAACACCCTTTTATGTACTTGAAAACTGTTATCATGTTGCCCCTTGGTCTTCTCTTCTCCAAACTAAACAAACACAGTTTTTTTCAATCTAACCTCATAGGTCAAGTTTTCTAGAGCTTTAGTCATTTTTGTTGCTCTTCTCTGGACTTTCTCCAATTTGTGCACATCTTTCCTGAAGTGTGGTGCCCAGAACTGGACACACTACTCCAGTTGAGGCCATATAGAATGGAAGAATTACTTCTTGTGTCTTGCTCACAGCATCCCAGAATGATGTTTGCTTTTTTTATTTGTTTGCAACAATTTTACACTGTTGACTCATATTTAGCTTGTGATCCACTGTGACCCCCCCGATCCCTTTCCACAGTACTTCTTCCTACACAGTCATTTTCCATTTTGTATGTGTGCAGTTTATTGTTCCTTCCTAAGTAGAGTACTTTCCATTTGTCCTTATTGAATTTCATCCTATTTACTTCAGACCATTTCTCCAGTTTGTCCAAATCATTTTGAATTTTAATCCTGTCATCCAAAGCATTTACAACCCCTCCCAACTTAGTATCATCCACAAATTTTATAAGTGTACTCTCTATGCCATTATTTAAAATCATTTATGAAGATATTGAACAGAACTGGACCCAGAACTGATCCCTGCTGGACCTCCCTTGATATGCCCTTCCAGCTTGACTGTGGACCACTGATAACTACTCTCTTCGAACAGTTTTCCAACCGGTTATGCACCCCTTCTAGTAGCTCCATCTAGGTTGTATTTCCCTAATTTATTTATGAGAAGGTCATGTGAAACAGTATCAAAAGTCTTCCTAAAGTCAAGATATACCATGTCTACCACTGCCTCCCTATCCACAAAGCTTGTTACCAGGTCAAAGAAAGCTATTAGGTTGGTTTTGTCACTGCTTGTCCTGTTACCCTGAGTGCCTTAAAATGTTCTGTTGCTGTAGTTCTCTGTCTAGACATTCCCAGCCAACATACAAGCATGCACCGGGTGTCTTTGTATTGAGCAGCCTTGGTTCAGCAACTGACTCCAGTAGCCTTGGTTCCAGCTTCTTACATCACTGTCACACTGGTCTCCACCAGCCTTGGTTACTATTAGGCAAATGACCCCAACACATTCCCAGTTCCAAATTTCCTCCAAATCATCTGCCCTGAAGTATCCTGCCCTCTCCTGGAACATTCAGAGAAGTAATAAGGTTCGGTGCTCCTTTAAAGAGACAAAAGCCCAGCTGATTACTTTAACTGGAGTTAACAATCACTTCAATTCAAACACAGCTTTGGGTTGGTTTAGATTCAAACTAAAACAAGTTTACTGACAAAAAGACAGGTTTTAAGTGAGTTCAAGTACAAAGAATGAAGACAAAATGGTTACAAACAAATAAAAGTAAAAAAGACTTTCTAGTGGCTAAGAACTCAACAAGCTACAGTCTTGATTCAAGGTAAAATTCTTACCAGTCTTTCTTCTTTCCAGCCATGGCTGACTTTTTCTCTCAGTCAGAGCTGGTTTCTTTTGTCTTTCTCTCTTGCAAAAGTTCTTTATCTAAGCAGTATTTTCACTTGTATTCAATTCCCAGAGACTTTAACCCCCTTGATTGAAGGGCCCATCCTTCTCAGCTTGCAAGCTCTGGTCCCGTTTGTCTGTCCATTGATTCATGCCAAGATATCATCTTCTCTCTCATTATGTCTTCCCAAACTTGTTGTTTTGTCCCCAGACTCTGGATGGCCTCATGCTGTTCTTTCTTTCCTATGGACTTCTCATTCCCCTGCTGATTCATATGTAAATGGGGCTTCCGTTGTTCTGATTCCACCATGCTTAATTTACATAGACTAAGAATAGATATCTGCCTTCCTTCCTGTCTGGGGAAAAAACCTGTTTCTCTCCCTTTGTTTGGTCACAGACTCGAAAGCATAATATTAGTGAGTAGCCATAATTCCTTATATAGTGTTGATGCAAACATGTCACAGTGATATTAATCATCAGTAAAAAGAAAAGGAGGACTTGTGGCACCTTAGAGACTAACCAATTTATTAGAGCATAAGCTTTCGTGAGCTACAGCTCACTTCCTCAGATGCATATCGTGGAAACTGCAGCAGGCTTTATATATACACAGAGAATATGAAACAAACATATTCTCTGTGTATATATAAAGCCTGCTGCAGTTTCCACGATATGTATATATAAAGCCTGCTGCAGTTTCCACGATATGCATCTGAGGAAGTGAGCTGTAGCTCACGAAAGCTTATGCTCTAATAAATTGGTTAGTCTCTAAGGTGCCACAAGTCCTCCTTTTCTTTTTGCGAATACAGACTAACACGGCTGCTACTCTGAAACCTGAAATTAATCATCAGTGTGTCACCTCTTCACATATGATACCTTGCAAGACCAATTTTAGATACAGATTATGAAGTTTGCCAGAATTGGGGTATGCTGGGCTGGTCAAGCCAGCTGAAACTCACGGCTACATACCAGGGAGTCCCTTGTCATCTGGGGGGTCACACCTCCCCATTTACAAAACTGCTGGAGGGTTAGCCACTGGTTAGCCACTGACAAAGGTCAGAACTCTCTTTTCTGAACAGGGCATCTCCCACCATGTTTTCTTTTGCCTTTATGTGGAAAAAGCTTGTGTTGTCTCCTTTGTTTGTTTATAGTCTCTAAGACAAAATATCCATAATTTCACCTACAAATATTTCATAGTGACATTAATGACCAGTGTCTTATTAGATTCAAATATACTACATCACCTTTTAAATAAATACCATGACACCAGTGTGTGAGGTGTAGTGAGTATGTCAGACCTGACATGAGTTGTGACACACAGTCATGAACCACCAATAGGCCTTTTTGTCAGAGCCTGAAAGTGTTAATTTGGGCTGACCTATACCAGGTTAATGTTATGGACTTTGTTGCAGTCTTTCATAATTTAAGTGAGGTCAGAATACAGCCCTGAGTGCAGAGGAGTAACACTGTTAGTCTCAGCTGGACTGGAGGGATGCTAGTGGCATGGCTCTTAAGGGTACCTCCTGTCAGTCAAGTCACGGGGCAGATGTCCCTTATGAAGGCATTGGGTAACCCTTTCCCCTGTATTCTGAACCTGATTGAAAAGGCAAAAATGAGAGTTAGGAAAGAAAAGTGAAATATCAGGAAAATAGAGGCAAAATAAGGGGATTAAAAGGAAAAATTAAAAGGGAGAATGGAAGAAAGTGAAGCCCACAACCAATCACATCAGGTTTAGCATAGAGTCAGGTGGTTATCTCAGATTTGAACAGGACACCAAATTGCACAGATATATTCCAGTGGTCAAACCCTGGTTCATTCTCTCAAGGATTGTGCATGACTTCTCCAAAAAGTGCTATGTTTTTGACAGCCTGGGGGAGTGAGAGTTCCAAGGCTTCTCAGTGTCCCAAGGCTAAACTGAGCAAAGGCCATCTTATAAAGTTGTGTCAAATATGACTAAAAAAGTGAACAGCTGCATTTAGATATCACTTTTCATGAACTATGGTAAATTAGTGAACTAAAGTGCAGCCAGCAAAATCTTGAATGGGATACTGTTCCTCTTTGGACAGCCTGGACGTGATTCCAATGTGCCCATCCCTACAAATTCTTCTTCAATATTTCTATTGTGGTAGTAAATCTGGGAATCATGGCCCTAGTGTGCTAGATGCTGTTTACAAACATATGAAGGCAAAATCCTTGCCATGAAAAACAAAGAGAACCCAGGTCTCCTAATTCTTAGTACACCACCCTATTCTTCACTGACCCTTGCTGCTTCCCTATGTCTGAGTGGAGACCCCATCTTGAGAGGTGCTGAGCCTTTTTATTTCCCACAGACTTCAAGAGTAATAAGTTGAATTCTCAGTTCTGACCTTGAGCAAGTCACTTAGGCCTAAATTTTCAAGTGACCATAAATATGGCGTGCCTCCATTTTTGGGCACGCAACTTGAGATGCCATTCCCTAGGGACAGTTTTTCAGAGGAGCTCAGCTACAATTCCAGTTGAAGTCAGTGGGCGCCACGGTTGCTCCATGCCTCTGAAAACCAGGCCAGAGGTGTTTTAAGTTGGCCACCCTAAAAACTGCGATACCAAAAAGGTAATGGATACTGTTGAAAAGTTAATCTGAGGGTAATAGTTCCTTTGTAAATCACTTTTACATCTGTGGATGACAAGTACTATGTAAGTGCTAATATTGCTGTTGGCACTTTCCCGGATAGTGCATGGAGTGGAAATCAGTTCACTAATTGATATTACTATCTCAAGAATTCATTTCAAATAATTTCCATGAAGCAAAATTTATACCCAGGTCTCAGAGGTGAACCCACTTGACCAGAGCCTCCAGTTTGGGATGTTATGCGTTCAGAAGCAGTGTGCACATTCCCAAATCTCTCTATCTCTCTCTCTTTAATGCTTATTAAAACTAAAAGCATGACCTGCCACATCACATTACATTAAAACATGATGTAACTTCTTAATTTTTTTAAACCATTTGTTTTAATTTATGGTGTTGCATTATGCCACAAAAAGCTTTTGTTTTCCCTGAGTAACTATAAATTTTGACAGTGACTGTTTATCCAGAATCTTTGGCAGACCGAAACAGAGCAAGCACTGGCAAAAAGCAGATATTTAACAGCTCCAGACTAACAGCTTATGAATCACCAAGCTTGAGTCCTGGCATGCATGTCCCTGCAGGTATCCTACAGAAATCACCCATCTTCCCTTCATCTCCCACTAATGGCAGTAAGGTTGAGTAGCTGACTGACTCAGAACTACTGAAAACTTGGCCTGCTTTTATCCTTTCAGTACAGTTGTGTTCTTGGAGGAAAGTACTGTCTGGCAAATGATATTGAACGAATATTCTGGGAGCAAGAATGTCCAATAGGGGCTTGATCCTGAAAGGAGCTGAGCACCTGTAACTCCCCCAACTCACTACCACATAGAGAAGGGTTTAAATCATAATAGTACTCTGTATTTATATAGCTCTTTTCATCCATAGCTCTCAAAGTGCTTTTGCACAGGTAAGGAATCTGAAGCACAGAGCGGTAAAGTAATTTGCTTAAGATTATGCAACAGCTCAGTGATAGAACCAGGAATAGAACCCAGGTGTCTTGATTCTCAGTCTACAGTCCTCTAATTTCCCCCTGCTGATACTCTCACCTTCTTGTCAATTGTTTGAAATGGGCCACCTTGATTACATTGGCCTCATTAGCACTACAAAAGTGATTTTTTTCCTCCCTTGGTATTCACCCGTTCTAGTCAACTTTTGAGAATAGCCCACTTCCACCTTAATTGAATTGTCTTGTTAGCACTCATCCCCCACTTGGTAAGGCAAGGTAATTCCCATCTTTTCATGTGCTGTATATTTATACCAGCCTCTATATTTTCCACTCCATGCATCTGATGAAGTGGGTTTTAGCCCATGAAAGCTTAAGCCCAGATAAATTTGTTAGTCTCTAAAATGCCACAAGGACTCCTCATTGTTTTTACAGTCTCTCAGATGATCTTTCCCATGGGTGGGTTGATTGGTTTATTATTTTAACATTCTGGACGTTCAAGTTGTCACAGTACAAAAAAACCTATATTTTGACTGAGAATGGATCTCGCACACCGTACTCCCATGTATAGTGCTTATTCATGTGATTGCTCCATTACACTCAATGGAGCTACTCATGTGAGCAAGGTTTGCAGGCCCTTGATTTTTAAACAACTGCTTTACAGGGTGGACTGTGTTCCATAAATCCATAGCACAGGAGTATGGTCCTATTGGTTTAACTGGGCTATAATCCTCTACTAAGACTTGCACTTATTTCTCACACAATTGATAAAAGTCATAACGCTGTCACTCTCTGGTATACTAGCTGTGCTCAACTTTTATTGCTTCCTACACCCATGATCCATCGTGCACACATGAAGTATAAAACCTTCCTAAAATCATAGCCCCTTAGCTAAAAGCTTTTCTTCTGAGACACAGTCTGTTGTGAATTATACTGTGGACCACAAATGGCAATTGCTCTTGGGCTGCTGCCTCCAAAATAGATCTATTTTAGTTGGATAACCTTTTTTTGAAGGGGTACTTCTAAGACACCCATATTTATGGGCTCACTGATATACCAAACCACCTAACAGGGAGGAAAAAGCTACTTGAAACCCACAATGCAAACTTCCCATGTCTTTTTTTCATCACATATGAAGTGCTGGTTGTCACAGTTCAGGACAAATGTACCCAGATTCCCCTTCCGTGGTCCACCAAGGCCACCCACTCTAGGCACCTGGCTACTTAGCCATCATCTCTCTTGGGCGGAGACCAGGGGTCTCTCCCTCCTGACCTAGGTTTTTCCAGGCTGTACAGTTCCCTGCCTATAATGTAATATTCCCAGTAAGCCAGACTGCCTAAACAGACCAGCACTGCACTTTGCTTTCTTTCCAAAGCTTTTGAATAGCATTATTGCCAGCAGTCACAAGTTACCACACAGCTCTTCACAGGCAAGCATATTTATTCGTAAGGCAAAAGCATTACAGAGAAAAAAATTAAAAATGCAAGCTCCAATGCACAAGCTAAAAGCTTACCAGAGGTCACCCATTAGTCTTGTCAAGCCTCAGTAGACCAAAATCCTTCCAGACCTTCCCAGAAAGGACAGGGGCTTCCCTTGGACAGAAGGTTCTGTCCTGTTTTGTCTGTTGGTCTCTGGAGAATCCAGTTTGAACTAGTATACATGAGCCTGTCCAGGTGTTGGTTACTTCTCTGGAGGTGTTACAATCTGAGTGAATTTGTTTAACCTTCCCCCCGACACACACACTGTTCTTAGTTCCTGGAGCAGCTGTGGTCACCCTCCCCCATGGAATTACATGCAGTCCCAGGCCCATAATGGTACATAAAATTAATACAGTAAGCTCTCTCAAAGATATGGCTGGAGATTGCCATATCTACACATTGTTTATAAAGGATACCACTGGCTATAAAGTACTCCCTACTTTTTGTCCATTATGTAATAAGCTCCTCCTATATTAAGAGAAGACAGAGAACATGAATGCAAGAAGTATAGGCTGTAGGTGAAAAATCTGTTGGAAAAATCTGAGATTAGTCCAAAAACTGTCTTGCAAGTCTGGTTCTTCATCTTATGTGATTGTTTAAATTCATTTTACAGTGAAGCAATACAATACTTTTTAAACACCAGATGCCAAGACTCCTAGAGAGCCAGGACATAGATTCAAGGTTGAATAACTTACAGAATAATTATTTAAATAGATTCAAGCGTGAGCTCTTTAGGTCCCTAAATTTAGTATTCCTTTGAAAAACAAACAAACAAAACCCTTACAATAAAAACTAACCCACTTCTCATTGTATTCAAGTTTTCCATTTGTCTCATTTTAAAAATGTTATGTGCTAGCAATTTATTAAAAATTCTACACTGGTATTTCTACCTCAGACACTAATTTGTGGGCATATTACTCTCAGACTCATTGACTGTGCCAGAGTGAATGATCTTGAAAACCTGCTGGAACACCCCCCCTTTAGTACATACCCTCAAAATTTGGAATTCCATCAAATTATGTGTTTAATATATGCAACTGGGCGTCCAGCCCTCTGAGCTTCACCTACAAATGCAAGTTTTCAATGTGTAAAATGGGCAAATATAAGATGCACATATAGAAGTAGGATAAGAAAAGTTTGAGGCTGGATGAAAATAAGGACGGCCACACTGGGTCAGACCAAAGGTCCATCTTCCCAGGTCCATCTTCCAACAGTGGCCAATGGCAGGTGCCCCACAGGGAATGCGCAGAACAGGTAATCATCAAGTGATCCATGCCCAGTCCTGCTCCACTTGAAATTAGAGGGAAATTCCCATTTCACGGGTGTATCAATGGGACCTGATTTATACAATCTACCAGTTATGGGGTGACACAAGGATCTCATGTTATTGTAACATGCCTCCAAGTGTAGGGCTGTGCAGGTTCAGCAGTCCCTCACAACAGCGTGTGTGACACGCCATACCTGCTGTCATTTGAAAAAATACCAGCTTCTTAGAGCACTCTTTCTGAAATAAGTCTGCTAGGACACCAGCATTTTTGGCACTGAACTTACCATTTTAGAAACACTGCCTTCTGCAACCTACTTCTAAGACAAATATTCCATTGAAAGAAATGACATGGCATCAGATGGGTAATGGAGAAAGCAAAGGTCAATAATTTTAAAGGCATCCATTAATTTTGGCTGCCTGAATTGCTGAGTGTCTTTCTTCAGATACCTAGAGTCTGATTTTTTCAGAAGCACTGAGCATGTGCGCACCCTCACCCCGACTCTCAAATGATGTCACAAGGTCCCGTCATACGAAACAAAAGCTGACTCTCACCTTACGAAGCACAGGTGGAAAATCGTGCCCTTCCACAGAGCTGCTACCTGGCCATCCAGTAACAGCCTCAAGTCTAATAATCTCCCTAAATTTCAAACTTAAATCTCAAACAGTGGATGCACATCATCAATTAATGGTGCTGTTATAATTCGAGACAACTCTTCTGGATGCATTTCCCCTCTATCAACATTATCTGTCTCATGCAGATTGAGCCTCAGTCTGCTGGACCTCATGCAAGCCCCTATCTCTTGTAGGCACAGGGTCATCTGTTCCACTAATCCAGCAGGATTGGTGTAATGCAAATATATAGCTGGATGTTGTCTGTAGACTGCAGACACTGTACGCCTCATAAAATCATAGAATATCAGGGTTGGAAGGGACCTCAGGAGGTCATCTAGTCCAACCCCCTGCTCAAAGCAGGACCAATCCCCAACTAAATCATCCCAGCCAGGGCTTTGTCAAGCCTGACCTTAAAAACTTCTAAGGAAGGAGATTCCACCACCTCCCTAGGTAACGCATTCCAGTGTTTCACCACCCTCCTACTGAAAAAGTTTTTCCTAATATCCAACCTAAACCTCCCCCACTGCAACTTGAGACCATTATTCCTTGTTCTGTCATCTGCATCTTTCAAGTAGTTGAAAGCAGCTATCAAATCCCCCCTCATTCTTCTCTTTCACGGACTAAACAATCCCAGTTCCCTCAGCGTCTCCTCATAAGACATGTGTTCCAGTCCCCTAATCATTTTTGTTGCCCTCCGCTGGATGTTTTCCAATTTTTACATCCTTCTTGTAGTGTGGGGCCCAAAACTGGACACAGTACTCCAGATGAGGCCTCACCAGTGTTGAATAGAGAGGGGAACGATCACATCCCTCGATCTGCTGGCAATGCCCCTACTTATACATCCCAAAATGCCATTGGCCTTCTTGGCAACAAGGGCACACTGTTGACTCATATCCAGCTTCTCGTCCACTGTAACCCCTAGGTCCTTTTGTGCAGAACTGCTGCCTAGCCATTCGGTCCCTAGTCTGTAGTGGTGCATGGGATTCTTCCGTCTTAAGTGCAGGACTCTGCACTTGACCTTGTTGAACCTCATCAGATTTCTTTTGGCCCAATCCTCTAATTTGTCTAGGTCCCTCTGTATCCTATCCCTACCCTCCAGCGTATCTACCTCTCCTCCTAGTTTAGTGACATCTACGAACTTGCTGAGGGTGCAATCCACACCATCCTCCAGATCATTAATGAAGATATTGAACAAAACCGGCCCGAGGACCGACCCTTGGGGCACTCCACTTGATACCGGCTGCCAACTAGACATGGAGCCATTGATCACACCCGTTGAGCCCGACAATCTAGCCACCTTATAGTCCATTCATCCAGCCCATACTTCTTTAACTTACTGGCAAGAATACTGTGGGAGACTGTGTCAAAAGCTTTGCTAAAGTCAAGGAACAACATGTCCTCTGCTTTCCCCTCATCCACAGAGCCAGTTATCTCATCATAGAAGGCAATTAGATTAGTCAGGCATGACTTGCCCTTGGTGAATCCATGCTGACTGTTCCTGATCACTTTCCTCTCCTCCAGGTGCTTCAGAATTGATTCCTTGGGGACCTGCTCCATGATTTTTCCAGGGACTGAGGTGAGGCTGACTGGCCTGTAGTTTCCAGGATCCTCCTTCTTCCCTTTTTTAAAGATGGGCACTACATTAGCCTTTTTCCAGTCGTCCGGGAGCTCCCCCAATCACCATGAGTTTTCAAAGATAATGGCCAGTGGCTCTGCAATCACATCCGCCAACTCCTTTAGCACTCTCGGATGCAGTGCATCCAGCCCCATAGACTTGTACTCGTCCAGCTTTTCTAAATAGTCCCGAACCACTTCTTTCTTCACAGATATCTCCTCGTCTCCTTACTAGCCATTTTACGGCCTCATATACATTTTGGACATAAGTGGGGAGAGGACCAGAGCAGAAACCTGAAGTACCTCACATGAGAGAGCTCTTGGAAGATTGCCATAAACATTTTGTGGGTCTTTCCACATCAAAAGGACTGAAATCACAGGAATAGAGATGCCCAGGGGACAATTCCATTTTGCGACAATTTTTGAGGGTTAGACATTTGTTTTTGTCCTGCATTGGAATGAAAACTAAACCACGCAACTGTTTTCATGAAATAGAATTTGAACACACACACACATGCACCCCTTCCCAAAGTATCACTGGATCAATACGCCCCTATGAAATGTTTCAGCTTCAACCAAAAAAACATATTTTGATGAAAACACAATTAGTTATAAATGTGCCGAACAGCTCTACACTGTAATTCGATCCATTCCTACTAATTCAACCTCTGCAACACCACCTTAGGGACATCAAAAGTACTGTTTTATTGTTCTGATAAAATCAGCCTGGGCTTGTACTTTTGTCCATAGCCAGGCACCACGCAATGGCCAATGCCACTTAGCAGAATAATTCTTCCTGTTGAAGGTTCGAAGTTGGGCAGCTGCTCCAGTGCCGCAGACTGTATAGTTTGTACCATTTTAGTAGGGGGCTTCTACACGGCAGGCTCTGATGAAACCCCAGATAGCCACCGCAGACCACTGAAGGTTACTTCCATAAGTACTCTTAATTAATGAAAACATATGCTGCTAAGTTTCAGAGTAGCAGCTGTGTTAGTCTGTATCCGCAAAAAGAAAAGGAGTACTTGTGGCACCTTAGAGACTAACCAATTTATTTGAGCATAAGCTTTCGTGAGCTACAGCTGAAGTGAGCTGTAGCTCACGAAAGCTTATGTTCAAATAAATTGGTTAGTCTCTAAGGTGCCACAAGTACTCCTTTTCTATATGCTGCTAAGGTAAGTTACAGGGCCCCAACAAATATATTGACCTAGAGCTGTCACTGTACCCAAATTCTCAGAGAGGCATTCCAGCTTGTCTTGAAAATACACATATAAGGCTCCATTCTGCCACCCTTATTCATAATGAGTACTACCTCACTCTTCAAATAATAATGGGGATCATGAGACTAACCTCCTTTGTAAAGTTCTTTGAGATCTACCCAGGGAAAGTGCCATATAAAACAAGATATTATCATCTATTGTGACAGGGTCGGGCCAGATGGCTACAGGAGAGTGGTAGAAGGCAGATATATTAGCCCCAGGTTGAATAGGTCCCTTTTCCCTGGGTAAGGTAACAGGGAAGGTTCCAGAACAATCAGGAACTTTCTGGAAACAATTAAGACAGACAGGCTGATTAGAACACCTGCAGCCAATCAAGAAGCTGCTAGAATCAATTAAGGCTGCCTAATCAGGGCACCTGAGTTTAAAAAGGACCTCACCTCAGTTTGTGGCACATGTGTGAGGAGCTGGGAGCAGGAAGCACTAGGAGCTAAGAGGGAGACCATGTACTTTGGAGGACTGAGGAATACAAGCATTATCAGACACCAGGAGGAAGGTCCTATGGTGAGGATAAAGAAGGTGTTGGGAGGAGGCCATGGGGAAGTAGCCCAGGAAGTTGTAGCTGTCGCACAGCTGTTCCAGGAGGCACTCTAGACAGCTGCATTCCACAGGACCCTGGGCTGGAACCCGGAGTAGAGGGCGGGCCCAGGTTCCCCCCAAACCTCCCAACTCCTGATCAGACACAGGAGGAGTTGAGCTGGACTGTGGGTTCACGAAAACGGCCAAACTTAGGGCTGCTGTGAATCTCCGAGGTGAGCAAATTCACCAATAAGTGCAAGACCCACCAAGGTAGAGGAGGAACTTCGTCACACTGTGTGTTTTTCAGCTGCAGTCTGGCAGCTGTCTAATATCTCTCATTTGTGCTCGCAAAATTAGAGGCCATTTTTCTTAGCAAACGTATCACATTGTTTTCTCCAGCTCAGTTTGTCTCATATCCACTTTGCTGTGTTATTTCTATAAACCCATGCCTTACTGCATATGTTTTGCTCTGCTTTCTGATAACCTAAAATGCACACCCCTCTTGGTAGACATTCCAATATAACTAGAGAAGGCTCAAAATTGTTACATTTGGATTCAGATCTAGATTTTGATTCCCAAAAGTTCAGGATCTTTCATTCCCATATTAGAGAGAGGGGCCATCTATGAAATTCAAATCTCAGTCCTCATCCAGTTTTTGCACGCCAGTATGGTTCAGGGGAATACGGATGCAGGATTTCAGTTCAGGACCCTCTCTAATTTTAACTCTTGTTCAAATGTGGCCATCCAATGCAGTTAGATCTATTGAATTAATTGGATCTCTGTTAACAAAAAGGCTCTCTGCTTCGCCACGTTTTACTTGCTCGTGGTTAACCACATGCTCCTTACCTTTATATCAAGTTTAAAAGCAAAGTTCATTCAGTAAATTTAGAATTAAAATGTGCAATGAGATATCAGACTGGGTGATGTTATAAGAAGGAACAGTATACGGTATGCTTTATGTGCTTTTGGCTGTTCCACCCTACATTGCAACATGTGCACCCACTCTTGTAACCTTTAATGCTGTGCAAAGATGATCTGTCATTTCTAAAAAAATATTGAAGCAGCTTTGAATCCTTACTGCCCCCTAGAGAAATTCTGGTAGAAAAGCTCAAACTGACAGAGTCAGCAAAACAAAAAACTGCAATACCAAACTGAACTCCACTGTTGTATACCAACCACATACGTATAGTGTCAGTTGCAAAATCCGTAGAAGCACAAAATATCTAGAAGAGCCTCGTTCGGTGTCATTTAGTGACAAGATCAAACTTGTACAGACTCCAGTTCAGTGTTTTTAAGCGCTATACCAGAGTTAGTAAAAATAGCTATGTAAAACCACCAGTTTTTACTTTACAAGTGTTTCAGTGTGAACAAGAGAAACTGCATTATTTTTGTAGCAGAATGATGAATGCAAAAGTTGCCTTTCATTTCATCCCAAAAACACGAGGCCCACGTTTTTCAGAACTGCATGCATGCAACTGTGTGTACACAAGTTCATGTGCTTTTGTATGTGTGCATTTGCAATGACTATGTTGTGCATGCTATTATGGTAAGTGTGGATGAAATTCAGCCCTGTGCAGAGGATATGCCCAAGGCTTTAGTCACATTTAAGTGTTGCATAGGGCTTGAGCTGGCGCTCTGCCCAGCAGTGAATTTCACTTTCTGTACATAAGTGATCTGTTAGACATCTAACTCACTGTTTGCATGCACAATTATTACAATTGCAAGGGCAATTAGAGTGGTTTATTGTGAAATTCACCTGTTCCCATGTTTGCACATTTTTACAGACAGCTGTGTGAGTATAATTCTAAAAATCTAGCTTGAAGAATCTAATGTAAAAAATGAAAAATGGGGTATCTTTTTACGATCATGTGGAAATGTGATTTAATATGTTAACGCTTTCATTGTGCCAGCAGAGACAATATTAGCAGTGTCAGCAATGAATGACAGTAAAGCAGAGAGGAGTATTTGCTTCTCAAGTATATTCTGTAAAACTGGACCCATTGTTTTACATTCATATCAAGAACAGTATAAACATTTTAAAAACTATATAGTTTAAAACAAATTCTCCACATCCTACTGTCACATATCTAACAAACGGAGAGGGTTTGTTTTATTGCCCAATCATCTTTACAAGGTCAACACATGCCTAACAGAGTTTGATCTGTACCAGACAAATCCTGTTAAACATGGCAGAGTAACAGATGATATTACAGGATAGTGCAAGCAGTTTTGACTGCCCTCTAAAGGCATGTGTGTCATGAGCAAACACCTGAATTCCTGAGCGATACCAGGATAGGTGCCAGAGGGTTATAAATGGTTAGTTCAGGACTACATCCCCTTGTTCATTTTGACATAAATTTTCAAATCCAGAGCACAGATGAGAATTTCATATTGTATATTCAGTTTTTCAGACTAGCCAGTTAGGATAGAAGTAACAAATACAACCAACAAGTAGTCTCAACACAGAGCTGGAGGTGCACAGTCTACCAATGAAACACACTACAGGGATTGCTTATTTGGAAACAAAAAGTCAGTCAGTGTATGAGGAACAAATTGCTGTGCCTTGCAGCTGATCTGTCAAAGGATAAACATAAATATTGAATGAGGGGGGAGGATTTTGTAATTTCTTCTCTTTCTCGTGGCAAAGCTTAAAAGGTTTAGAGGTTTTGTTTGACTAAAACTCAACTCTGAATGTGTCTCTTATCCAGACCTCATCAGCCAGATTTTTGTAACTGTGACTGTATCTGTGCATCTCATTTGTGTTTGTTAGTAGATACCACAAAAGCACAGGTAACCACATTTGCATGGACAGTTGAATAAATGCAAAGGCCACTGCATGCACAAAGTCATCGAAATCTGGCCCAAGCTTGAGTAAGTAGAACCAGACTGAAGGCACCCCAAAAAAGCTTCTTTCTTTGTTATTAAAGTATTATTTGTATTACAGTACCACCTAGAGGCCCCAATGTGCTAGGTGCTGTACAAACACTTAGTAAGAGACAGTCTCTGCCCCAGAGGCCTTACAATCTAAATAGAAAGGATTGGTACAAAGAATGAAGAAACTTGCTCATTGTCTCACAGCAAGGTAGTTTTAAAGCTCAAATTGAACACAGGACATCTGAATCCAAATCTAGTGCTATCTGCACTGGAATTCCCTACCACCCCATGTTCTCTATTTCTTGCAATGTTTTGTTTGTCACATCTGTTTTCAGTCTCATGTGGAGTCATGAAGCAGAACAAAAATTTAAAACAGTTGAGGGGAAATTTATTCAAACTTTTTTGATCCTCAAAAAAAGGTTCAGCACCGTTTGGAGCAAAGTTTCAGGTGGAATCTTATTTTATCCAAACCTGCTCTGCCACATATGTCTAGTTCTTATCAACCAGATCAATTCGGTTAATTTTCCATCTCTTGCTGGTTTTCTCTCTCTTTCTCTGTCCTGGAGACAAACCTGCCATTGAAATAACTGGGAGTTTTGCCCAAGTATGGCCTGCAGGATCAGAATACACATGCAACTGCCACTATCATTTGCGCTGTTCTCTCTAAATGGAGGTTTGTCAGTCCTCTGCCTAGTAAATGTCATTCCTGTTTATAGCATTTCTGGTGCTTAAACGTTGGTTCTGGAAATCTCCCTGTGTGAGAAAATGTTTCTCCATGTCATAGTGATGACCCACCAGTAAGTAGTGGGGTGCTGATTAGTTAAGTACATAGTCTACCCACAGATCAACAGGTACCCCTTTTCCACGGAGCGTAACACTTCATGGGGGTAACTGTGATAGTGTGACACTTTGGGGGTTTACCCAGACCACTAAGGGGTTCTGTCACTACCTATCCTGCAGCTCTGGGTGCTTCTGTGCTGTGTAGCTTTGGCTCAGAGCCATGACACCAGCAGCCTGCTCACAGAACAATGGTCTCACCCTGGCTTCCACCAGCCCAGTTATTCCTTTATTTTGCTTAAAACCATTTCTGACTTTCATGCCTTGTTACTTGTATCCATTTAAAGTCTCTTTCTAGTTAATAAATTTGTTTTATCTGATCCAATGTGGTTAAATTGAAGTGTCTGGGAAACTCCATTTGGGATATCAAAACATGAGCATATTATTTCCATTGATAAAATAAGGGACCTATATAAATCTGAATTGTCCAGGAGAGGACTGATCAGTACAGGACATACATTCCTGGGGGCAAAATCTGGGACTGGGACTGTGTTGGGGTCACCCTGCAGTATAATTCAGGCTGGTAAGAGCCTAGGTGTGGCTGGCAGGCTGCAGCACACACAAAGACATAACCGGGAGTGACCTGCTTGCTGGAGGTTTTGTGTGACCAATCCAAGCTACAGCAGTAAGCATTGTAAAGGACACTCCAGTTTAAAGGGCAGGGGTGATACACTACTCATTAGTCTGGATTGTACCCTGCATATGTCACAGGCTTGTTTGACTTTTTTTAAAATGCATATCAGTTTATCATGTGTCTGTCATATTTTCCTAGCAACTTTATAGTGTTAGTCATTTCCTTTTGTGACCTGGTTAATAGCAGAAGCAACAGTTCTTGTCTCTCTGACGGCAGAATCCAACTTTCTGGCAAATCAAACAACCTTTCTGTGGTGAATTTCAGCATTCTAACAGTGGCAGCCTGTCCTCCTCATCTGAATGCCTGTATTATTCTTGGAGATGTACTGGACTAAACCGGAGATTATTTTGGGGTGGGGCCAACAAAGAACATCTTTTCTTCACAAGTGTCAACTGCATTATTTAAAACAATATCTTTTGACTCTGTTCTTGCACAGAAATTTAACAGGCTGTTAATATCAAACCACTTTTTGCCTCTAACCATTATTGTAATTCTGTCCTCTAGCTCTTTTTCCTCTACTAGGCTATCAAAAAACACCTTCCTAATCAGCAGTATACACGATAGGATAATAGATGGCACCAGAGCGAATTACTGTACTGTAATTCACTCTAGGGCGCAGCCTAAACCTCAAGATCATCTTTATGAGCAATGGCAAAACCTAGACAGTGAATGCAGTTTATTCACTCTGGGAAAATTCTGTTTTGTTTTTTTAATATAAATATATTTATGTGCATCTGTTTCTGTGTGAAAAATAATAATTGATTTCATTCTAATTTTCTTTCATTTGCAGCTGTCCTGCTGCCAGATGATTCTGAGGTGCAATACCCCAGGAGCAATGTAAGAAAACAATTGTGCCTTTGAGGGGCACAATTTTCTCCCTGCTTCTCCCTTTCTGTAGAGCAATAATAATTTACTGCTGGCTTCTACCAGCAAATTACAACCTGGGCAGGTAGTCATACCTATGCTTAAAGTTTACCAACACTTTCCATTATAAGATCCTGTTTTCAGTTGCTTATAATTTTGCCAAAATTAAATTGTTTGGGCTGAAATTTTTCATGCTGAGTGTCTGCATGAAGATGATTTTTTTAAATGGTTCAGCTGTTTCAGTGTTGACTTCAGTGGAGTTATTTGTGGAGCAAGGCACTATTCAGTGTGAGTAAAGATATTAGAACCTGGCTCAAGGCATGGGTATAGATCAAGGATCGGCAACCTTTGGCACGCGGCACATCAGGGAAATCCACTGGTGGGCCAGGACGGTTTGTTGACCTGCAGTGTCCACAGCTTCGGCCAATCGCAGCTCCCACTGGCTGCGGTTCGCTGTTCCAGGCCAATGGGGGCTGCAGAAAGCTAAGGGTTAAGGGATGTGCTGGCCGCCACTCCCCACAGCCCCCATTGGCCTGGAACGGTGAACTGCGGCCAGTTGGAGCTGCGGTCGGCTGAACCTCTGGACGCTGCAGGTAAATGAACCGTCCTGGCCTGATGGGCCACGTGCCAAAGGTTGCCGATTCCTGGTATGGATAGAGATCTCTCTACAGAAAGCAAGACGTTGAATCATAGAATCATAGAATATCAGGGTTGGAAGGGACTTCAGGAGGTCATCTAGTCCAACCCCCTGCTCAAAGCAGGACCAATCCCCAACTAAATCATCCCAGCCAGGGCTTTGTCAAGCCTGACCTTAAAAATATCTAAGGAAGGAGATTCCACCACCTCCCTAGGTAACGCATTCCAGTGTTTCACCACCCTCCTAGTGAAAAAGTTTTTCCTAATATCCAACCTAAACCTCCCTCACTGCAACTTGAGACCATTACTCCTTGTTCTGTCATCAGCTGCGACTGAGAACAGTCTAGATCCATCCTCTCTGAAACCCCCTTTCAGGTAGTTGAAAGCAGCTATCAAATCCCCCCTCATTCTTCTCTTCCGCAGACTAAACAATCCCAGTTCCCTCAGCCTCTCCTAATAAGTCATGTGTTCCAGTCCCCTAATCATTTTTGTTGCCCTCCGCTGGACTCTTTCCAATTTTTCCACATCCTTCTTGTAGCGTGGGGCCCAAAAACTGGACACACTACTCCAGATGAGGCCTCATCAATGTCGAATAGAGGGGAACGATCACGTCCCTCGATCTGCTCGCTATGCCCCTACTTATACATCCCAAAATGCCTTTGGCCTTCTTGGCAACAAGGGCACACTATTGACTCATATCCAGCTTCTCGTCCACTGTAACCCATAGGTCCTTTTCTGCAGAACTGCTGCCTAGCCATTCGGTCCCTAGTCTGTAGCAGTGCATGGGATTCTTCCGTCCTAAGTGCAGGACTCTGCACTTGTCCTTGTTGAACCTCATCATTGTGTACACAATTTTTATCTTTTAAACATCCAAATATCTAATTGTTCCTGAAAATCAGGTACTTAGAAGACAAGTGTCAGAAATTGCACCCACAAACAGTGGGCAAAAGACTTTACCCAGAATTATTAGCACCTGCAGTTTATAGGTGTAAAGAAAAAAGCAACCTTGTAAAAATCTGCTCATTTGTTTTTATCGTTATAAACGATTTTTTGAGTTCTCAACACAGGGTCACTACCACCTGACCTTCCCCTATTGATAAACAAGAGGGGAATCCGGGGTAGATCCCTGCTAAATAGGAGGTGGGCCCCAGGGTGGTCCTGTTATAGAAAAAATGGTTATGGGAAAGTGGGTCATAGTGTGGAAGTTGTTGAGAACCATTTTTTGAAACACTTTGTAATAAACGGAAAGGCTTATAAAACAGAGTAACAGATTAACTTCCACTTTCAGTCACATCAGTGAAATTGAATTATTGTCTTCACTATAACTGATGTCTAGGGTTGACACTCATCCATCAATGATCGTCTAGGGATAAACAAATCAATCCTGCCATGATGCTGAAGGGAAGAACTACAGAAGATAGCCATCACCAGGTGTCCTTTCCCACCCAAAGGGTCCTGAAAGTCTAGGTCAAGGAAAGTCCATTTGTCTTGTGTTCTCTGCACAGTATATGTGGAATACAGAGGGAGAAACAAAATATGCATCTGATCATATGTACGTGTGCAGTTGCCTGCTGTGTTATCACCTCATAGTGGAGAGTGGCTGTTTTCCAGGAACTCAAGCCAGTACTACCGCTGTGCAGAGTAACAAATGTCTTTGGGACAGAACTGTCCTTTTGTTCTGTGCTTGTTCATGGCTTAGCATAAAGGGCTCCTGGTCATGCCTGGGGCTCCTTGACTCCATGATAATAATAATAAAATGGTGACTGAAAGTGAATATGAATAATGAAGCTGTTACATAAAATAAGAATAGGACAACTACACAAATCCATTTAACAGCATTTTCTAATTTCTCAGAAGTTACCCAAACCCTCTAAAAATACTGGTACAAATACATTAATTTAATTAATGATGATCTGGTATTGCTTCCTCATAATGCTACCCAAAAATACCATTTCCTTTCCTGTATTCATGCTATGATCCCTAACTGACAAATATTTTTCTCCGATGATGTTTGCATTGGAGGTTTGTGTATGCACTGAGAAGGTTAAGAATCAGAACAAAGTGGTGAAAGTCTAAATTTCCGTAATTGTCTTTCAACAGAAAATTGGATTTTCAAGTGAAAAAAGTGTCTGCTTTCCATGGAAAATTGGTGGTCGGGGGGGGGGGGGGGAGTTGTCACACAACTGTATGCTGGAAACCAAAATTTTGGCTGAAACCAAAATTCTGCTATTCAAATTTCTGCCAAAATAGAAATTTTGTGTGGAAAATATAGATGAGGACAACCTTGTTTTCCTTTCTGTCAAAACTTTCTGTAGGAAAAAAAAATTCAGCCAGCTCTGTCTACAAGTGGATGACCCCAGTTCATACAATACATTACTGTAGGTATGAGTAACTTATTCTATGAATCATTGAAAACAAACATTATATCCGGGAAAGATTCTCCTACCCTTATTCACACTGAGTAGCACCTGACCCCATGACTGGTTCAAGTTAAATCAATGGAACTGTTCAATGGTAGGCTATCGCACAATCCTTACTTGGTCACACAGTGGAACAGGGAAAGTAAGTGAAACAAACACATTGCGTGCTAACTACCCCATGTAGGCCCTGCTGGCATGCTCTAAAACAGGGATCAGCAACCTTTGGCATGCAGCCCGTCAGGGAAATCCGCTGGCGGGCCAGGACGGTTTGTTTACCTGCAGCGTCCGCAGCTCCGGCCTATCGTAGCTCCCACTGGCTGCGGTTCACCGTTCCAGGCCAATGGGGGCTGCGGGAAGTGGCGGCCAGCACATCCCTCGGCCCACGTCGCTTCCTGCAGACCCCATTGGCCTGGAATGGCGAACCGCGGCCAGTGGGAGCTGCAATTGGCCGAAACTGCGGACGCTGCAGGTAAACAAACTGTCCTGGCCCGCCAGCGGATTTCCCTGACGGGCCGCGTGCCAAAGATTGCTGATCCCATCTCTGAAAGGTACCTAGTTTGCATTAACAAAGTCCCCAAAGGTACTTAGTTTGTGTTCATGTAGCTCTGTTTCAAACAGAACTATGCTAATGAGAACTAGACACCTTTTAGAGCATGCCAGCAGGATATACAGCAGGGGCAGTTAGAGCACAAGAAGTTAGTGCTTCACAAATCATATCCTTCTAATGCGCTTTGCCACACCATGTAGACAAGCCCTCAGGAATACATAGGTTATTTTTTGAAAGCATTCAGCATAGGCCTACCTTCTCCCTTTGCAAGTTCAAATCCATGACATGAAGCAATATTTTAATTTAAATTGTACGGTGCGCTGACCAAGTCTCAGTAACAAAATGAACTTTCAGAATAAGGCTGAGCAAAGTTTTGAACACAACTTCACCAAATGACCCATTTTCACAATTTCATTCTAGGCAATTTGGGGGGGTTACAGAAGATGGATTTTTTGCATAATTCCAGGAAGTAGGGTTTTCACACTAAAAATCTGAGAGAATGTATATTGTTACCTTTTATTTTATTTCATTTTAAGTTCACTTTTGCTGGAAATGTTACCTATTTTCAGGTAATTCTTTGCTTGTTCCAGCTCAAAAATAGGTCACAGACAGTAGACCATTTTTGTGTGGGCAAAATGCACTAATATATTAAAAAGGAATTTTTTTGTTTTTTTCATTGAAATGTAAAAACATGCATTTCAAGTATTGTCCAGATTTTAAAATTTTTACAAAGATCAGCTTATCAAACAGCTGTGGGTTTTATTCAGGCAAAATTCCGTGGGAATTTGCTTGAATAATTGTGTCTGAGTAAGGCTACTTTAATTTGCACTGGGACTGAATTGTCCCCTGGCTGTCCCCAGCATCAGGTAGTGAAATAAAAGGGTTGTAAAACCACCTTTGACCCCCTTCTCATACCCACGCACCCAGAGTTGTGCACTGACCAGAATTCAAGGATCAAGCCCATATTGACAAAACACTCCCAGAATCACAACCTCTACAAAGTCAAAAGTGTTCAATGCTATGGCTACTTGGAGGTAAAAGTAACATCTTGGGAGCAGCACCTCTGGGAAAGACATTCTCATGGCAACCTCCAGCTGAGGCCTGAGTTGGGCAGACACCTTCATGACAGCCTCTGAACAACCCTGTGCACTGGAGTCATTTACAAAATTGGCTTAGCTTGATTCTAGGATTGATCCTGCGAGGTGAAGAATGTGTCCAGTGATGTGGTAAAAATCTTCACCTCACTGGGTCGCAGTTGAAGATGCTCGGAAGCTTGCAGGATCAGGCCTCTAGGGCAGATCTTCTAAGACATTTGGGTGCCCGAATCTAATTAAAAATCAATTGGAATTGGGCACCTAACTCCCATCTGCACCTTTGAAAATGTCTCCTATAATGTACAGCATAGCTATACTGTGCTGAAGAGCAGGTGTCTAAAAATGTATTCTACATCTATTTATTTTAGGGGCTGGAGAAACTTAAGAGAGCACCCTATAAAAATACTTAGCATTTACAATACATAGCAATATGTATCTTCAAAATATTGTGCAACATAATTATCTTATGACAAATTAAGATTTTAATATTTCAAATATATATGATTTTTATATATAGTATGTTTGTTTTATATACTGTACCCAGGCTGTGACTTATCTATAAATAACAGGTAAAAGTGACCAGTAAAACACAGCTCTGCAGATGACGTGTATGAATATCTTTTTAAGAGAATTAACAGGGACAGGAACTATAGTGGGGATCATAAATGATGACAATAGAAAATTCTTTAGGGAAAATAGTCTGACACTGCAAAAATTCATTGACATATGTAGGGCAGCTGAAATAGCCCAAGAGCAGATACAAATCCTAACTGATGGTCATGTGGTGAAATGTATTAGAAAGAAATTACAGGAGATGAAAACGCATAGGTAAAATGAGACAGAACTGGATGCACCCTGCTGCAAAGAAAAGGAAAATCCTGTCTGAAAGAAGCCATCAACTGCTAGAAGCAGTACTGGAATTAGAGAGGCCAAAACCAGAACTTCAAATCCAGACTCCTTTGAATTTAGTGGAAAGTCAGATTCATGTGACTGGATCAGAACCTGTCCCTAAGTAGTTGAATCTGAGGTGGAGTCAAACCTGGAAGGAGCTTATTTTCTGCTTCTGGCTTGGATGTGGCTGAAATCTCACGAGAACAGCTAGTGAGATTTCTGCTGTTTGGGGCTGAAAGATTGAGGGAACAGCTCATGAGATTTCTGTGCCTTTAAATATGAACTCTTTGTTTTACATGCCAATGTGTATATCCGAAAGTGTGCTGCTGACATTTTAGTAAGAAGTCCATGTTTGAAAATTAGCTAGATTTGAAAAGCATTTGTAATTCTGCTTTTCCTGATCAGTTATTTAAGTATGCTTTATGTAATCTATCTCGTCCAGTAAGGGTTGTTCATCTATTGCAAATTGGAAGTAGGTCAATCTGAGAACTAGAGCTTCTCTAGTTATCTCACTCATGGATGTTGTCATGTGAAACTGCTAAAGGTTAATTCTTCATGGGGCTTGAGTGGTTTTATGT
This sequence comes from Lepidochelys olivacea, assembly GCF_965140295.1. Lineage (NCBI taxonomy): Eukaryota > Metazoa > Chordata > Testudines > Cheloniidae > Lepidochelys > Lepidochelys olivacea. The sequence goes on from NC_140423.1 coordinate 15,208,104, forward strand.
GTTGTTTGAATCTGCAGATAAACTAGCTGCAGACAGATTGTACCCTGGGATTTTAGAACAGAACACTAATTATAAGGGAAATTATTTGAATCCTTGAAGTGTGATCTCACTGGTTGTCCTTTGGCCAGTAGCACTTTTAGATTCTAACAGTAGGAGAAAGAGATCAAACTCTCCAGAGCCACAAGTTTGAAGAATTCTATCTGCAAAGTCCAGTCCTGGCTTTAGTTATGGTGGATCCTGTGCAATGAGGAGCTCTATAAATAAGCGCATTGAACACTTAATTCACAGTTAACACTAACCAACCTCTCCCTTTAGAACTAACATGAGCAAGCATTTATTAACTCTGCTAACCAATCACTGGCAAACAGGGAGGCCAAAGGAATATGAAGTGCTGCTGTGGAAATTGACAAAATTAACAAAAGTGCAATAGGTAGAGTTGATTGAGAACAGGGTTACTTATTCCACCCTCCCCACACACACACAAAAAAAATCAGAATTTCAATATTGTTTCTATTTAACAGGGTACAAACTGGATCCATTTTGCACAATATTTTACTGAAATTTTTCATTTGCTGAAAACCTGATATTCGCTAAGAAAAGAACTGTTTTGGAAAACAAAGAATTTTGATAATGGTTTGGAGACTGACTCTGATTTAAAAGGTTCAGTTAACAAAAATCAGAATTTTTCAAAAAGTGGAAAATTTCAATCATGTTGACAGTTTTTCACAGAACTGTTTGTTTTTGAATAGAGGCCTGAAACAAAAAACAAAACAACATGCCAACAAAGAAAACTCAGTCTTTTTTGTGTGAAAAGTTTTGAGCCACTCTAGTAGCAGATATTAAATTTATTGGGAGGAAGGTTATTCTGACATCAAAGTAGAGGGATTATTTTCACTCCACACAGGTCTTGTCTATACTTGTGGCAGCATGTGAGGTACACGTAGTTACACACAACAATGAAAGGCAGGTTGCATCCTCACAGCATTGTAAAACTACATGTGGCAGGGAAGGGCAGCGGCAGCTCTATCTACCCCGCTGCCTCCTTCTGCTGGAGCCTTTCCCTGCTGCCTGAATCTTTCACTCCAGTGGGGAAAGGCTCAGGTAGTAGAACACTACATTGCTAAAAATAGCAATGTAGACATGATAGGCACTACTTGGGCATGTAGAGAGCTGTGTAGGTTCTGAACACTAGGATTCTGGCATATCTGTACTCTACTTGCCTAAGCAATGCTTCACTGTCTACACCGTTAGCTGCATGTGCCACGTCTGTACTCTATATACTGCCCTAAGTGTAGACCTACCCATAGAGACCATAATTCAGAAAAATAGACCAGGATGTGACTGTCCCTTGCATGGTGGGAGTGGGAAGCAAGGTGCCTTTATGTACGTAAATCAGGTAGCTTGTACATTCAGATATGATCATAGTTACCCTTGTGTGTACAACTTCAGTAGCTACACTCACCAATTAGGCACAGTATTTTTGTGTGCACAGTTGCACACCCAACTTTTCTGAAAATCTGGACCTCTACCTAAGCCTCTGAAATGGTTTCCCCACTCATAAAATGATTACGAAGCACATTATACACTATCACTGCAAAGTGACGATACTGAGGGCAAGATCAAGTTAATATTGATGAAAAAGGCTAAAAAATTTACAAAATAAATAAAACACTGAAGTGTTATGATATATAACCACCAGTCAAGCTTTTAGCCAATATTTCAAAATTAAGACTTGTAACAGTTACTAGAAAATGATTCACTGGTAGCTTATGCATCACACTTCATGAATAATTATGCACATATTGAGAGAGGGGGAAATGGTAACAATATCCCTCATATAACTGGATACCAAAGATTTCAACAGTTAATCTCTGGCATAGTAACAAAGACAGAAAATTATAACAAATAGAGACAATGGTAAGAATAATATTCCTGTGTTTCTCTATCCAAGGTGAGTTAGCACACTATGGGTTTGATTCTACTCCCATTGAAATCAATGGAATAACTCTCGTTGACTTGAATGATGCAGGATCAAGCCCTGATGGGCTGTCTCTGAACCTCTTACTAACAATGGTGACCAATTATTCCAAAAAGCAATCCCATTGGCTGACTTTTTTCCAAGGAGAGTAGGGGGTTGGCAATGTGATCCTAAAGCTTCAACTTTACCGGCTGTATTTCATAGACAGCCTAGGCTGATAATCTTTCTGTGGCATGTTTGAAGACCTCCCACAGCCAATGATACTGAAATGAAAAGAGGTGAAATAAATATATATGAAGATGCAGCCTACTTGCAGCCCAGTAGAAAATGAGAAAACAGCATAAACAGAAAGAACAGGATGAAGAAAAGTAATGAGGGTGTGGATGTACAAATAGTAAATCTTCCTGCTACTGTTTGAAAACAGATTACCTACAAAAAAATTTATTACTTTTTTTGAGGCAGAGAGACTGGTCTGGCCTCAGTTGAGGGTGCTCCATACTTTGAAAATCTGTCTCACTGCGGCTTGGAGAGCTGATTTTCAACAAGTCTGTGGAAATGCACTTACAAAATTTGTAATGACTATCTATTTGCATATGGAGAACCCCACTTTTGCAGGATCAAAGAGGCACAGCAGCAAATTTGCCAGGTGCCTATCATTTGTAATTGAAGTTTTGCAATTTACTATTTTAAGTAATACCTCCTCACTGTTTACTCCGTTGAACTTGAATTTTTGTCCTTCAACAGGGGACTAGTGGTGGCAGGGTATGATTTTATAGGCTACTATCGCTCTTATGGGTCCGTCCTTGAAGTTTGTTCAAAAGTTTAAACACACAAGCCCAAACCCATAAATCAAACTCCTCTCATTCAGATTCCTTTTCACACATCCGCAGTTCATCCCCACATGCATTTATGCATTTGCTTTACATTTTTTGTGATCGTGTTTTTACCTAGTAACATTGTAAATGTTTAAGCAGGTGAACATTTTACAGCTAAAAGAAATTTAAAGATGCCATGCATTTGCCAAACAAAGTTACCATGGCAAAGCATTGAGACACCTTCAAAAGAGCCTCTCTCACTCACTTTTTCTGTTACTCAAAATACAGGCTTTACAAAATTGACATCTTAAAATTAAAATGTTTTTTCTGAAAGTAATAGCCAAGATTGTAGAATATTTATGTGATCATTAATATTTGAATTTTGAATAATGTATACATATATATTTCCACAAAATAATATGATGCTTGTTATATTCCAAAGTCATATTTTTCCCCCATAACAAGTACAGAAGCAGTTTTATTTGCATTACTCACTGCAGGTATGTAATATCAAATTACACCACTAATTCTCTTTGTTTCCTGAAAAATATATCTGTGTGAGACATTTTTACTCTGCATACATAAAAGAACTATTCTAATAAACATCTTTTATAAATGCAGAAATCTTCTATGCACTTATCATTTAACCAAATTTGGATACTTTCCCTGTGTTTATTTTAAAATCATACCATTTTCTTTCTTGTTAATTGCACCTGGTCCATACCAAAAGTTTTGTCACTAGAATATCTAAACTAGAGCCTTCTATTTTATCAGCAATGGCATATATGTATGTGCAAGGGCATACAGCTGCATATCAAATAGCACTTGCATGCTCTGCCATTCACCATCACTCTTCAGGATGCTGATGAATGTGCTGACAGACAAAGGCTAATTGGCAGACTGTACGGAGTCAGTTTTTGATGACACAATAGAAATAATAGGAGACAGAGAAGGTAACAAAGAAAGTTTAGAGGGAATAATAAAGGAAATATAGTCTGAGAATATTTCACATGAGGAGAGAGGGCAATCTGAAATACAGTGGGAGGGAACCAAAGGACCAAAGGATTACATAAAAGAATGAAAGGGAAAAATGAAGAGGGGGGGTAACAAGTTCTCCATGTAGTCCTGGTGTGACAGACAGACATGATGATGTGAATATTTACAGCCATGTGAAACTTGGTTTGGGGTTTCCTTACAAACTCAAAACCCAGAGCTGGTTCAACAAATGACTGACCTGTTTAATGCTTATTTTGCATCAGTCCTCACTAAAAAGGTAAATTGTGACCAGATATTTAATACAATATTAACAACAAGGAGGAAAGGACACAAGCCAAAATAAGGACACAACAGGTAAAAGACTCTTTAGATAAGGTAGATGCATTCAAGCCTGCAGGGCCTGATGAAATTCATCTTAGGGTGCTTAAGGAACTAGCTGAAGAAATCTTGGACCCATTAGTGATGATTATCTTTGAGAACCCGTGGAGGATGAGTGAGGTCCCAGAGGACTGGAGAAGGGTAAAGATAGTACCTATCTTTAAAAGGGGGAACAAAAAGGAGCTGAGGAATTATACATCAGTCAGCCTCATTTTTGATCCCTGGAAAGATATGAGAACAAATTATTGTGCAATCAGTCTGTAAGCACCTAGAGGATAATAGGGTTATAAGTAATAGTCATCATGGATTTGTCAAGAACAAACCATGCCAGACCAGGGGTCGGCAAACTGCAGCTCTGGAGCCGCATGCGGCTCTTTGACTGCCCCCTTGCGGGCAGCCGTTTTTTGTGGGGGTGCGAGGTGGAGGCTCTGGCCGGGAGGTGCTTACCACAGGCAGCTCCCAGCCGGCAGCACAGCAGGCTGCCTACCTGCCTGGCCCCATGCGCTCCCAGAAATGGCTAGCTGCTGGCACATCTCTGCGCACCCCTTGAGGGGGAGGGGAGCAGCGGGTCTCTGTGCGCTGCCCGTGCCTGCAAGCCCCACCCCCACAGCCCCCATGGGCCAGTTCCTGGCCCATGGGAGCTTTGAGGATGGTGCTGGGGGCAGGGGCAACATGCGGAGCCACTTCCCCCCACCCCACCAGGGGCACGCAAAGACATGCCGGCAGCTAGCCACTTCCGGGAGCAGCGTGGGGCCAGGGCAGGCAAGCAGCCTGCCAGCCAGGAGCCATCTGTAGTAACCACTTCCCAGCCAGAGCCTCCACCTCTCACCCCAACCCCCTGCCCCGTGTCAGAACTCCCTCCTGCACCCACACTCCCTCCCAGACCGCGCACCCCCTCCTCTACCCCAATTCGCTGCCCCAGCCCGGAGCCCCCTCCTGTTCATATTCAAATGGCTCATTACCAAGGCAACTGTTGTCTACCAATAAAACTCTTGGAATTTCTTGTGAAAAGGAAGCGGATGTGCTCTGTCTTTACTAGTATGTTCCAACGTCCAACAGTTTGAAAAAGTGTACAGTCAGAAATAAAATAGATGGGATAAATACCTTCAATCAAAACAAAGTATTGGTGAGTAGTAATAACTTTAATATGTTCAATTATTATTAGTTGATAAATTCTTAACTCTGCAAGTAGCTTTGTGTGTGATGTGGCTCTCGAAATATTTTGGTCAAAGACAAAAACCAAAAAATGGGTCTTTTTTGAAAGGTTGCCAACCCCTGTGCCAGACCAGCCTAACTTCCTTTTTTGAAAGGATTACTGGCCTATTGAATGGGAGGTGGGAGATGTAGACATAATATATATTGATTTTAGTAAGGCTTCTGACACAGTCCTGCATGACATTCTCATAAGCAAAGTAGGGAAATGTGGTCTAGATGAAATTACTATAAGGTGGGTTCAAAACTGGTTGAAAGACTGTACTCAAAGAGTAGTTATCAATGATTTGCAGTCAAACTGGGAGGAAAGTATCTAGTGGGATCCCACAAGGGTCTGTCCTGGGCCTAGTACTATTCAATATTTTCATTAATGACTTGGATAATGGAGTGGAGAATATGCTTATAAAATTTGCAGATGACCCCAAACTGGGAGGAGTTATCTCTTTGGGAGACAGGATTAGAATTCAAAATGACCTTTAGGAAAGATATGGGCAAACTGGAGAGAGTCCAGAGGATAGTAACAAAAATGATAAAAGGTTTAGGAATTCTGACCTATAAGAAAAGATTTTAAAAACTGAGTATGTTTAGCTTGAGAAAAGAAGACTAAGGAGGGACCTGATAACAGGTTTCAAATATGTTAAGGGTTGTTATAAACAGGATGGTCATCAATTGTTCTCCATATCCACTGAAGTTAAAACAAGAAGTAATCATCTTAATCTGCACCAAGGTAGATTTACATTAGACATTAGGAAAACCTTTCTAACTCTAAGGATAGTTAAGCACTGGAACAGACTTCCAAAGGAGGCTGTGGAATCCCAGTCACTGGAGGTTTTTAAGAACAGGTTAGACAAACACCTGTCAAGAATGGTCTAGGTTTACTTGGTCTTGTCTCAATGCAGGGTGCTGGATTACATGACCTCTCAAAGTCCCTTCCAGCCCTACATTTCTATGATAGTATGATTCTGTCAGCTTCCACACATGGTTTTCAGCACTGGGCTTCATTAATGGAGATACAAGTCAGGCTGGGAGAACTTGTGTATTTGAAAATATTTGCACCCACCCACAGTTCAGACCACTTTGATGTTTAATGCTTCAGTCCTGCAAAAGGGTCTGGCACATTTGAAATCTTCTACCCAGGCCTGGGCCCACTGGGACTTGGCAGGATCAGTGCCTATGTTGCTGATTGCCAACTTCAATCCAGGATTTAGACATCCAAGTGGTCTAAACACTACATGTCAATAACTGAAGAGCCAGTTCTGCATCCATCATTATTTTCTTCTTACAAAAATGAAGACCTCTTAAGACTTGGCTGACATTTGACCATTTGCTTTTAATTTTTCAGTCAAAAAATATAAACTTGAAAACCCCACCATCACACATATCACTGTGCAAAAATGCATTATAACTTTTAAGTCTCAAAGAAATGTACAGCCCATGTAAATGACCTAATTACTTTATCTACAGCTGGTGTGTCCCAGGTCAGTGTACAGATATATGCAAAAGCCAATGGCAGCTTTGGGAAATTAGCTTTTTGATTATAAAAGAGCAATACATGTGTTCTCTCACGTGTAAAGTGTGCCACTCACTGAAAAATAATCACATAACATTGCTGAATAGGTAACAGAATGGACAGGAAATGTACTTCTGACTAGGGGGTGCTCTTATTAGTCATGTGCTCAAGGGGGCTGGAGCACATGACTTATGAGGAGAGGCTGAGGGAACGGGGATTGTTTAGTCTGCAGAAGAGAAGAATAAGGGGGGATTTGATAGCTGCTTTCAACTACCTGAAAGGGGGTTCCAAAGAGGATGGATCTAGACTGTTCTCAGTGGTAGCAGATGACAGAACAAGGAGTAATGGTCTCAAGTTGCAGTGGGGGTGGTTTAGATTGGATATTAGGAAAAACTTTTTCACTAGGAGGGTGATGAATCACTGGAATGGGTTACCTAGGGAGGTGGTGAAATCTCCTTCCTTAGAAGTTTTTAAGGTCAGGCTTGACAAAGCCCTGGCTGGGATGATTTAGATGGGGATTGGTCCTGCTTTGAGCAGGGGCTTGGACTAGATGACCTCCTGAGGTCCCTTCCAACCCTGATATTGTATGATTCTAATATTATGTGTAATATATATGTTATGTTATTATATGGCTGTTAGATATTTTTGATGGTAACTTCACATGAGAGCTGGTCAGCTAATATCCTCTGATAATCTTTTTGAATTTCACAAAAATTTTCATATAAAATATTCTATGCCTATTTTTTCTTTATTTACCCAGCTTTTCTCTGGATGGTCATAGCTACAGGGATCATTATTAAAAAGTTAACACTTACCTCTGCTACAGTGAAGTAACTGAGGTGTCATGACTCTTTCCTGTTCCCGTGGCATATGAATCAGTGTTCTAAAAATTCACTGTAGCAATCACAAAATTCTGCTGGAAAGAATCACTCAGTAAAATCTATTGAGATTTCAGCCTACCACCTTCCTTTGTTTCATAACTAGGAGGTGTCTAATAAATGCAAAATCTCAGTGAATAGAACTCAGCGGGACCTATTTTTTTCTCCTGACTCCCGTGATTATTATAATTTGATTTTTATAGGTGTCTATCCTAAGACCCCAGCTAGGGAGTAATCTTTACTGAGTCATGAACTTTCACATCATTAAATCTCTCTACATTTATTTTAAACATATCAGAAGTGTCAAGTAACTTTAGATGTACAAAATTTTATTTGCATTGGGTAAAGTGAAATTTAACCACTTGGGAAAATAAATGAAATAGTTTCCTGAACAGTCAGGAAAGCAGTGAGGCTCCTGAGTCTGTGATTCTATTCATATGGCTATATAGCATATCTCTTGCATAGGCCACGACACGTGTTTACAAGGACAAGAATCTGAGTAATTTCCTACTAGTTTGAAAGGAATATTAAACTCTTCTGTCATTAGGAGGTATATTATTTATGTTCCCTTTTTTATTGTTGTTGTTGTTGTCTATTTTTTAAAATATTTCATTGTTGGCTCAATGCTGACTCCTGATAGAAAATGATGAAATGCCCAATATGTTAAGAAACTTTATCACTAAATCAGGAGCAAAACTATAAATTTTGGCTTTTGAAACCAAACTGACTGTTGAGGATCATTTTGCTCCTGAAATATTACAGCAGTGATCAATTTGCTGTAAAATCAAACAGTTTACCTTGGCAATCTATAGATGGAAAATACGTTATTCTTGAGCAAAGTTTATGCCTTGCCCAAAGGATAAATTAAATTTTATGGGAAAGATATACATTATTATCTGCTTATCTGCTTAACATATTCTTTTCCACATCATTATAAATATTTTAATCATACATTTGATCTTATGTATATTAATATGGTAATATTTTCCCATATAGGACCAAACACAGTTAATTCCTCACAGAACAGGGGAGAATAGTCCAATCTTCACCAAAAAAAAAAAAAAGAAAGATAAAAATTTTAGCAGAGACAGGTAAAGATGGGGCTAGTTTGTGATCCTCTTGTGAAATAAAATGTTCCTGAAGTGAGGGGAGGAGTCAATTAAGTCATTATTATTAATTATTGTTTTATTATTTCACATTTATATTACAGGTGAACTCAAGATTGGAGTCATGTTACATTAGGCACCGCAGTGCCTTGAAGGGGTTTATAATCTAAGACAAGCAATGTCTGAAAAGTGTGGAGAGACCATCAAATATATACGTACTTATATACATTTGCTATTGATTTTTAATTGCATAAAGGAATAAACAGGAATCAACTTTCCCCAGCTGCCCCTCTGCCTAACCTTCATATGCTGGATGATTTCCTCTGGAAGTTACCGTTAAAGTGGGTATTCAGAAAGGATTTGATGGAGAAGAGAGGACTAAGGAAGGCCTTCTATGCATAAGGGACAGCATAGAAGAAATCCTCAAGATATTCGTGGGAGGAGTGAGAAAGAGCATGGCATTATTGGTGGGATAGAAAGTCGATGTGATAAGAGGCAAGAGTGGATAAGTAAAGAGAAGCAAAAACCAATGGACTACTTACCTGTGATGGTATTACTCAACGAGAGTAAGGAGGCAGACTCAAGCCCTCTGTGAGTAGTTTATCTGGCCATCTTTAAGAGTAGAACAAGACAGCAAAGAAGGAGGCCGAATGCCTCATCTGTAGTCTTCAGTGTCTGTCATCTCAGTCTCATGTTATTCACTTGGAATACTCAATGTGATCCTATGTTGGTCAAATGTGGAGATATGAGTTGGGATTTTCAAAGATTTAGACATGAAAATCCTACTAATTCAGTTTCCACGATATGCATCTGAGGAAGTGAGCTGTAGCTCACGAAAGCTTATGCTCTAATAAATTGGTTAGTCTCTAAGGTGCCACAAGTCCTCCTTTTCTTTTTGCGAATAGGAGCTGTGTGGTTTAACAGTCACCTTTGAAAGTCTCAGATATAGGTTGTGGTAATGTCATTTTCCTGCTTGACAACCCTTTTCCACTCTAAACACTCACTAGTTTTCTTTCTGTCACACAAGTTATCCATCTTCTATTTTTTTGGTGATATGGGTACTCTTGACATATTTAATCTGTAGTCACCTTAATCAGTACTTGCTTCTCCTCTTTGTTTTCCATAAGTACTTATTCCCATCATTTTTTCTTATCCTAAATAAGTACCTAAAATAGCTACGTTTAGCCTATACCATGGCCTCACAACAGGGAATATCTCTGTGCCAAGAGCCTTTCCCAACTTTTAAAGAAAGGAAAATTTAAGATGAATAGCAGGAAAGGGAAATCCCTCAATATGGGATCCCAACCCTCAGTATGGGACCATCCTGCATTGTCAGGAAGATGAACTTGATAACCTACCAGGTAACTTAACTTACTCACTGGGGTGCTGTGAGGATTAATCAGTTAATGTTTTACAGCCCTATGAAACTGCAAAGTGCTATGTAAGTGCTAAATATTATTATTTTTTATTACATCCTTTGCACTTTACATGCAAGAGTGAACCATTTTGAGAAGACAATGCAAGTGTGTCTATTATTATCCATGTTCTCAATCATCATGAGCAAGTTCTGCAACTCAAATTTTCATCTCAAGAGTATGCTGCTGAAATGTAATTATTGGAGGTGTATAAATGGTCTGCTGTCTCAGATCTTTTGTAAACGTTAATCCTATTCTTATAAAAACCAACTCTAAAATGTAGCTGTTTGGAGTAGGGGCCTTCTTTTTGTTCTGTGTTTCTACAGCACAGTGGGGGTCCTGGTTGATGGCTGGAGCTCATAGATGCTACTCTAATACAAATAAATAATAATAGTCAACCAGAGGTAATGGTGTCACACAAAAGATCCAAAGCATACAATAACCTGAAAATTATAATGATGATGCAAATAGTCAAATTCTCCCAAGAAATTGTGACTCACATAATATGTAATATGGGAAACCAGATAGCAAGTGTGAAAAATCAGGACACTTTTTTTTGCGGGGACAGGGGTATAGCTGCATATATTTAAAAAGCCCCTAATATCAGGATGGTCCCAATAATATTGGGACATCTGGTCACCCTAGTGTTATAAATACTGAGATGTAATCACTTTATGAACATGGTATATGACCTAGTCAGTGACGGGAAGTTATTGTATACTGGGTCATCAGACTTTCCTGTACAAATGCATTGATCCAGCTTAATATGGGCAGTGGGAAGAATAAATAGGAAGGCAACACAGTGATCCCAGATAGCAACTTCCCAGAAAACCTCAGGAGGAATTACAAGACAATGGCACGTTTCCAGGCTATAGGCCACAATGACACAGCTATTTTGCCAGGCTGGGAGGCAAGAGATCAAAAGAACACTTAGTTAAAAGCCTTGCCAGCAAAAGAAGTGAGGAGAGGCTGAGGGTGGGGGGGAGACAAGCTGACAGAAGAAAAGCTCTGTGGAAGAGTCTATAGGGAATTAGTCCTGCCAAGGTCCCCATGTGGAGGATGGTTAAACACCTGGTAAACTATGCATGCATATAATCTGTTTTATTGTTTTTTAATATGTTTTCATTAAATTACTTTTGTTCTGAATAAATTATAATTGGCTTTAAGGAGGCTGTCTGGGGACTGCAACCAAAGGCCTGAGTCCTGAGTGGTAATGGGAAACTGTGAATTTAATGATAGTTTTGCCACTTTCTTCAGTGGAAATAAGATTGGGCCCAGTGGAGGGACAAGGATATACATGTGATATTTACTATTCCTTATCTTTTGGAAACGAATGGCACAATGGAGGTGGTTCCAGTAATCATGGTATCTATCTCTCACAACTCTACTATATTTGATTATTATTTGATTTTTGCATCCTGAGCAGAAACCTACCAGATTTGTCTGTCTCAATTCTGCTAAAGCTGAATATTTTCATACATATGTATGTATATCAAGTTTTTATGAGTATAATTTGGGCTTTTCAAAATAGTGACACAATAACAAAGCAAAATTGAGACATGCATGTAATTTAAATAATGATTCGGTTTTCTCTCTCCCTGGTGCTGGCACTTTGATGGTATTTTCCCTTCCATCTTCCTTCTGCTGTTCGTTCCCAATGAATGGATGTAGCTATGAGGCGACCACACCTAATGCAAAAGGTGTTTGATACTTCTGCCAACCACATATCAAACCTGAGGGACTTGGACGGTTGTGCATTTGGTGCTCCTGCTGAGTTTGCTAAAGGTTACTATAGCAGTGCTCTAGAAACAGCTTAAGATGGGAAGATAAGCTACAGGAACTGTCAGGTGGCAGCTGCCATTTACCTCTGGACACCATTTTTCACTGTCATAGACCCAGATCTTCAGCTACAGCCAAGCAGCACATCTCAGAGGGGAGTGTGCAAAACTGGCCTTCACATTTCTTTTCAGCTCAAATACACTCAATGAACTGTTCACATCAGCTTACAGACATAGGGCATGATTTTCTCCTCTGGCAGATCTCTGCTCCATGCAAGAAAGAGTGGGGAGCATCAGGTAGCCAGTTACAGCTCCATGATTATCAGGGCTACATTCAGTCCTGACAATGCTTAGAGCTGCTGCTGGGTTATGCTACTGGCATAGAGTTAGTAGAGGATAAACTGAGGGGAGTGGAGCTCTGCCACATTCACCCCACCAGACATGTCCCCTGTGCAGGGGTAGGGAAGCAGTAAGCACAGACCCAGATCTGGCATATTTACACCTAGCAGAGAGCCATAGGAATGATCCTGCTGGGCATTTGCAGCCTGATCTGAGCAGTGCAAAGAGACTTTAGCACTGTAGAGAATCTAGCTCAAAGAATTATTCACAGAAAACACTCTGTGAATAATTTTAAAGAAAAGAAAATTAAAAATTGCTCAGGGGCAATTTGTGAACAGAAAAAAGTGGTTAAATTTACCTAATAAATTATTTACAAGGTGAATAATTCATAGCAGATACAGGACAAGTTTAGAAGAGTGTGGTTCAGAGTCAGTAGGAAACTCCTGTAGTAAATGAAGTTGACAGAGAAAACTTTGCACTTTGTAAGACACAGTTTACTAGGCTGCAACATAGGAATTTCCATATAGAATCAGAAGAGTGGTCCATCTAAAGCTGCAAGAAACCCTGTAGTGGACAGTTATGAAATAACGTGCCCTAACGAAAGCTTCTTTTTAACCATGGCCCCAATCCTGCAAACACATTCATATGCTTTAACTTTAAGTGTTGGAGCAGAAGAGCTGATCAGGACATCTTTTGATAAAGTGGTTTTTTTCCACCAAAAAATGCCAATTCATCAAAACCAAACCTGTTCACTGGACAGGGTCAGTTTCAACAAATTTCCTGACTTCAAAAAGTTGAGAAAAAGTTTCAAAATTATCAAATGTCCAGTTTTGACATTTTCTAAATGAAAAGTTTCAGTTCTTTTTGGTTCAAAATTACTTTTCATTTGGAAATTTAACTTATTTTATACTAAAAAAGGATGGTTAGGGCACTTGCGTGGGAAGGTCAGTTCCCTGCACTGCCACAGACTTTCTGTATGGCCCTGGCAAATTACTTGGTCTCTCTGTGCCTCACTTTCCCAGCTGTAAAATAGGGATTATAGTACTTCCCAGGAGTGTTTGTGAAGATAAATACATTAAAGATTATGAAATGTTGAGATACTATGGTAATGGAGGTCAGATAAGCACTTAAAACAGATAAAATTACTGCCCTGCTTAGCTAACGAGATCTGCTGAGATCACAGCCCAAAGGGAATTTTGTAAGGCCAATAGCCGTTGATTATGTGAGGTACTATGTTTTGAACCCTGCTGCTGCAGAACCAGCAGGAGTTACAAACACTACTCTCAAGAACAGTGATATCAGTGTGGTGTGAAGAAGAATGCAGATACTCCATGCTCGGTTTGTTTTATGCTCCATAAGAAATTTTCTGAAATTGAAGAGACCAGTCTGACAGACATTTTCTCTCTCGTGCTGATTGGCTGGTTGCTCCAATGCCCTCCTACACAAGCAATTCACTTCAACCTCTCTCCACGTGTCCTCCATGCTCCTCTCCTTTCTTCCCTTCCCTGTCTCTGTTTCTTTCCTTCCCCTTTTCACTTTGGCTCCCACCCCTGTATATCCGCTGCTCTTTCTTTTGCCTTTTCTTTTAGCAATTCTCATCCTTACAAAACCAAATCTGAGTTTTTGTAAGGAGGAGAACCACCATGATGTTGACAAACCATCATATGGATCACTATGCTTGAATGTTGTATCCCTTTTTCCCCAGCTGCTCATCTATTTTTTCTAATTAGATTGTAAGCTGTTAGGGCAGGAAATGTTTCCTACTATGTTTGTACAGTGCTGTGCACAATGGGTTTCAAATCTTAGTTGAAGCCTGTAAGCATAACTGCTATACAAATAATAAATAGGTAGTTATATAAGATAAATAATTTTTTTCCGGGCCAAATTCCAGGTTGTGCCCATAATTATGCAACATCCCTGTGCCAATAAATAATGCAAGTGCTCCTACAAATTGGATAATTCCTGTGCAAATGTGTACCAGGAGTGGCCATTTCTACTGCAGCTACCTCACTTGTGTCCATAATAGTGAATGCAAATTAGGCATTCAATGGCACATGTTCTTTGCACACCTAAATTCTTTGGAAATCTGATACTTTATTTTCATATTTCAAAGGAGTTGTTGCAAATGATAGCTTTTATGTTTTTAAACCACTATCATACAGTTTTGCTGGTCCATCCTTAACCAACTTTATATTTTGCTTAGCTTTTCCTTCTTGTGCACATTTATAATTTTATGTATAACCTATTTGTAGTTTTTTATTTATTATCTGCATATATGCTCACACAAAGTTGTGAATTCATTGGTTTAAGTTACACACTTAATGTTATTTTAACATAGGGATTTTTTTAATGTAATGATATTTAATTTGCATTAGCACAAGTGACATACAATGGATCATGCTATTATCATGATTTATATCAGATGAACTGGCATAAATTCAACATTATAAATTGAGCCTATAAATGAAACTATTATTTTACAGGCATTACTGTAATAGAAAGGCTAAGGACCCTCAAGTCAACCTTAGTCAAACCCACTCTTTAGAGTTCTATATTTTATGCCTGCAATAAATGCTTTTGTGAAAGCCCATAACCCACTAAAAAAAAGTCATTCGAAGTCTATTAATTATAATAATACTATCCAAAAAACTGTGAGGGCTTATTTTTGTGACATCACTCTGATTTCTTACTGCCTTAAATTATCCCTTTGTTGGCTTGCTGAGATTAACAGTCATACTTTTGTCATTAAATATAAGGAGTTTTAAAGCCTGATCCACCTTAGCTCTAATTGATATTGCTTTCATTTGGCAGATAGTGACCTGATTTATAATTTAAATATGCATCATTATATGCATCTCTTCTGTATAATGAAAAAGCAAAGTTACTCTCATCTTTTTCTGCAATGTTAACATCAAGGAAAAGTATCTTTCTTTTTTCCCTTTTATACTCTGAGCCTAATTGAAAACTGTTCATTGAATTTCAACATGATAGAAAAGTCTTTTTATCTCTCAATTTGTCCATTAGCTATTATAATTGAAGTATCTGCTACACAGCTGAATTGATATTGTTCTTGTTTAAATTCTGGATTTCTCTAAATCTTCCATGAGGCATCAACTAAAAAAAAATATGGGTTAGGAGACATTAGCTAGCAATAATGCCTAAATGGGACATTAGACTAGCACTCCACATGTATAAAGCTTCAGAAAGTAGGAAGTCATCTAATTTTGCTGGAGAACGTGTTGCATAATAATCTTAACAGCATGACCGTAAGGATTGCTAATTGCCACATCTGTTTAACATCTGTCAGATGTTTGCCATATGTTGCCATCAATATTCCAACTGAGTACATTACAGGGAGTTTGATTGTCTTCAACTGTTATTTATTTGCCACAGACATTACTAAAGCCAGTGAGTCTATTTATGTTAGATCACTAATTATGTTTTAAAAGCTTAATGCAATGTCCAGTTTTTCAGGTTCTCTAGACCCCATTTTTGGGATGTAACCATTAACTTTACTTTTCTGCAACTTTCTGAACTGATTATGAAACTTCAACTTTATGATAGTAAATAATTTTTCCACAAAATAGCTTATTCATGTTATTTTATGCTTTAATAGTGAAGTTTTTAAGATTTGTTAAATATACCACTCATTTACAAAACCCTCTTAATAAAAAAAAGAATAATAATTAACATACTACCTAGATCTTATGTAGTGCTGTTCAGCAGTAGATGTCAAAGGGCTTTACAAAGGAGGTCAGTATTACTATCCTTTGCTGATTTATTAGCTATCATGTCCATAGTTCAGGGATGGAGATAGTTTCATTGTCAAAAAAGAGGGTTTGGTGGTTGGACTCCTGAGTTCTATTCCCATCCCTGAAACTGACTTGTTCTTCTGAAAAGCCTCACAATGACCTTGGATAAATCATGTAACCTCAATTTACCCATCTTTAGAAAAGTTAACACCTACCTACTCCACAGATGTGACATCAGGACTAATTCATTAATGCTTAACCAGATCCTTGAGTAAAGGGTAACATGGTGCAAAGTGTTATTCATATATTTATATAAAAAGACCATATGCTTGGTCTTTTAGTGATCATTTAAATTTTTTAAATCTATATATTTTACTGGACTATGCTAAGCAACACAGTACTTTTTTGTTAAATGTTACCATTAACTAGAAAGCAGAGATTGACAGACTGCAAACGAGGCAAAATATGTATGATCTGATTTAATATGAGTTGATAGATGTCACTGATCTTCATTATAAATAGTGTGTGTAAATTCCATATGATGTATTATTTATCCATAGTAGCTGCCTTTTTGTTTCATTAATAAACCTGGAAATCAGAGATATACAGTTCTGATGATGAGATTTTGGCAATACGAGACATTCTGGTATTTGTCTGCAATTGCTCAATTATTTGCTGATTTTTTCTTTCTATATAAATTATTTAAAAATGGGATATTTGTTCAAGACTCTTTTGATTTTAGCTCATTTGTCCAGCTGAATTCTTTTTTCTTCTTTAATGAAAAAAGATAGTGCAGTGTAAGGATTTCCACTTTGACCTAAACCATAGCTCCTTTTAAAATTTCCATTCTATTGCACCACATGGGCTATGTTAAACTTGTTTGCATTAGGCTATGAAAGGTCTAATAATCTTAACCAAAGCTCACAGTACAATGAGTCGTCAGCTGAAAATAAATCATCTTTTGGTCAAAAGCACCCAGATGCTACTATACTACCCATAATTAGAAATAGGTAGTAGGATTCCACTAAGGCAGTGTTTACTGATATGCACATTTTGTCCTGTCTGAGGATATTAAAAAAGATACAGATGTCAAACTCTAGAGGGCACCAACAGTAGCAAATGGACATAGTGCACTATCTTAAATCTCATTTTGAAAACTAATAGTTAAACCTAATCTCTGATCTTCACATTTTTAACCCAAATTAATCTGAGAGGAAAGTGTGTCTAATATGTTAAAACGTTAAGGGAAATCTTAATAAAGTTGACATAACTGGAGTAACAAAAGCTTTGGATAAAGTCCCTGATTAGATGGATCACTTGATGATTACCTGTTCTGTTCATTCCCTCTGGGGCACCTGGCATTAGCCTCTGTCAGAAGACAGGATACTGGAATAGCTGGATCTTTGGTCTGGCCCAGTATGGCCGTCCTTATGTACTAATCCTATGGGAACTTGCCACTTTCCAGGCGGATATTACCTGGGAGACAGTATATTTCTAAGCTTTTTAATGGGCATTGTGCTGGACTCTGGAAATCTGACAGACATGAATTATTGGAATTTCCTTCCCTTGAAGGAAAACAATTTTGGGAGGGGGAGGCGGGTTTATGATAAATAGCTCAGTAAAGTTGTCTGTCCAGTCACAATGTCTGTCCAGCATACCAGTAGTTTAAAAAGTTAATAGGATGCTTGCATGCATTAAAAAAAGGATAGAGTAAAATAACATTTTTAAGTGAATGCAGTGGCATAATATTGAAAATAGGAGGCCTTCTTCTTGAGTTCTCTGGCCATTTTGTGGCTGCCCCACTTAAGGAAGAAACAGTAGACACTGACCGAAAGAAGGCCATTGAAGATGGTTAAGGATATATTGGGGTTTTCTTATGACAAGATATTTAAAATACTCAGGCCAAGATTTTCATAGTAACCTACCAGTTCCCAAGTCAGTGGGAGCTGTGGGGGTGCTCAACACCTCTGAAAATCCTGCCGCTTTTCATGAGCTGTTGAAGAATCTGATTTTTAGAAGCACTGACTACCAGACGCGGCTGTTGGGAGTTAATGGCAGTCGTGGATCTTGAGTACCTCTGAAAATCAGGCTTTCTGTATACTTAACTCTTTGCCTCCAAGTGAGAAAATTTTGGCCTAAGTTTATTCAACTGACTGAGGTTTTCAAACGTAAAAAGTGATTTTTTTACTAAAATCAAAAGAGTCTTGAACAAATATCCCATTTTTAAATAATTTATATAGAAAGAAAAAATCAGCAAATAATTGAGCAATTGCAGACAAATACCAGAATGTCTCGTATTGCCAAAATCTCATCATCAGAACTGTATATCTCTGATTTCCAGGTTTATTAATGAAACAAAAAGGCAGCTACTATGGATAAATAATACATCATATGGAATTTACACACACTATTTATAATGAAGATCAGTGACATCTATCAACTCATATTAAATCATCTAGCCCTCCCCATAAAAGGCAAGCAAAGGAACCCTTGAAGAAATGAAAGGGCAAAACATTTAGAAAAGGTAGGGATGAGGCTGCTTTAGGAGCCATCTCATCAAGCTATGTAATCCAATGACCTGGGTGAGGTGGTCAAGACTTTGCTTACACCAGTGAGTTCAGGCAGACCTTTAAAGGGAAAATTTCAAAGACACAGAGAAGAGTTAGGTGCCGACCTGCCATTGAAATCCTCTGGGAACTGGGTACCAAGCTTTCCTGTGTGCCTTTGGAAATCTTCAATCTTAATCATCTAAAAGTGATCCATGTTCTCCAGGCAATCTCCTTATTTTCTTCTTACGTGCATTTCTAATGCTGTTTCTAGACAATTCAATTGTGATTTTCTTATCTGTATACCACGGAGAATACCATACAAGACTTTATAAATAGCCATTAAGTTTATCTGCCTGTCACTTGGTTTTGATTATGCCAGATGACAAATTTTCTTGTCAAGGTTCCTTCCCCACTCTGAACTCTAAGTACAGATGTGGGGACCTGCATGAAAGACCCCCTAAGCTTATTCTTACCAGCTTAGGTTAAAAACTTCCCCAAGGTACAAACTTTGCCTTGTCCTTGAACCCTATGCTGCCACCACCAAGCGTGTTAAACAAAGAACAGGGAAAGAGCCCACTTGGAGACGTCTTCCCCCAAAATATCCCCCCAAGCCCTACACCCCCTTTCCTAGGGAAGGCTTGATAAAAATCCTCACCAATTTGTACAGGTGAACACAGACCCAAACCCTTGGATCCTAAGAACAATGAAAAATCAATCAGGTTCTTAAAAGCAGAATTTTAATTAAAGAAAGGGTAAAAGAATCACCTCTGTAAAATCAGGATGGTAAATACCTTACAGGGTAATAAGATTCAAAACATAGAGAATCCCTCTAGGCAAAACCTTAAGTTACAAAAAGACACAAAAACAGGAATATATATTCCATTCCGCACAACTTATTTTACCAGCCATTAAACAAAAGGAAATCTAACGCATTTCTAGCTAGATTACTTACAGACTTTACAGAAGTTTTTGAGACTGCATTCCTGATCTGTTCCCAGCAAAAGCATCACACAGACAGACAGACACGCCCCCAGCTTTGAAAGTATCTTGTCTCCTCATTGGTCATTTTGGTCAGGTGCCAGCCAAGTTATCTTAGCTTCTTAACCCTTTACAGGTGAAAGGGTTCTGCCTCTGGCCAGGAGGGATTTTATAGCACTGTATACAGACAGGTGGTTACCCTTCCCTTTATACTTATGACAGTTCTCATATATTATGAGAAGAGATCATGTGATTGTTTCGAAAAAGGAAAAAAAATACTTGTCAGCATTGTACTTAGCCTTGTAGTGGGTATAACCTCAATAATGCCAGCTCAATCTCCATCCTTTTTCCTCCCTGAGGTCCAGGAAGAATGATCTCTATAGCTTTTGGGTGCTTCTTGCTATCCATTCTATTGTGGACAGTGGTGAGCTCCTTATCTGGATTATGGTTATGTGGCCAAAGCATTGCCTCATCTTCAGTTTGATCATTCCTAACCATTCCATGGAGCTTATACACTGAAAAGAGGGATGAGAGGCAATTGTCAACAGTTTGCTCTTTTAAATATGGATAGATATTACTCATGTAATTTGACAGTTCTTGACTCTCAGCTGTATAATGTCAGTGAAATGGTAGGAATTTCAGCAGCCTAACTTCTGTCTTACTTCAAGATAAGTTTATCAACTGTAGCCCGAATCTATGCAACGCATAAGCAAATCAAAACTCATGTCATGTTGAACTGCTGTACTGATGCCTGCTTCTTACTATTGCTTAACATGTCCGTATGGTCTTAGTTGTGTGGCAGTTTGTAAGTTCATAATTACATTGTAAAGCTTTTGGGGCAGGGATTGGCTCTGATTATGTGTTTATACAATGCATCGTGCAATGAAGCCTTGATCCTGACTAGGGTCTCTGAGTGCTAACGTAGTACACATAGTGTGTAATAAACATGATGACAGGTGATGGTCAATCTTCATAGTCCTTCTACTTTCATCAGTTATGCACTTTGTCTACAATGTGGAGACTCTTTGTAGCATTAAAAGGCTTGTCAAATAACGTGAAAATGATAACTGACATTTATATTATGCTTTTCATTACAGAGATTCTCAAAGAGATATACAAGAATCACTTCACCTTGCCCACATAGGCAACCACCTCTGGAGACTGCTGTGGCAGCTGTTTTCCAGTGTATAGCAACACTACAAAACTGTTTAAGGTAAGTTATGTGTCATTGACCACATTTTCATACATTTTAGTTGCTTGACTGAATGTCTAATTTGTGCATCTGATGTGATGATTGCTATTGCACATCCAATTTGAGGAATGTTATGCAAAAAATACTGATTTTTCTGTTTAATTTTAAAAAAATAACATTCGGAGGAAGAAATCACTTAATATTCTAAGACAGTGGTTCCCAAACTTGTTCCGCCGCTTGTGCAGGGAAAGCCCCTGGCGGCGCAGGCTGGTTTGTTTATGTGCTGCTTCCGCAGGTTCGGCCGATCGCGGCTCCCAGTGGCCACGGTTTGCTGCTCCAGGCCAATGGGAGCTGCTGGAAGCGGCAGCCAGTACATCCCTCGGCCTGCGCTGCTTCCAGCAACTCCCATTGGCCTGGAGCAGCAAACCACGGCCACTGGGAGCTGCGATCGGCCGAACCTGTGGACGCGGCAGGTAAACAAACCGGCCCGGCCCGCCAGGGGCTTTCCCTGAACAAGCAGCAGAACAAGTTTGGGAACCACTGTTCTAAGCTGACACCTCTTCTTGGGGTCTCCAAATTCATCTTTTCTGTGTCTATCTTGTAAACTCCTCAAAGAGTTTTGTGTCTGTCCAGTGATAAGCACATTGTTGGCACTTAGCAAATAATAATAAATATTAATTAATAAAATGTGTGTATATAAATCAGGTGTGCAGTTGTGTCTTAACAATATGAAAATCTGGACCTATATTCCTTTTCATCATGTATCATTTTCAATATAAACACAAATAATTTTAGATTTCAAGAATATGAAATGTGTACATAAGCTAGTATTATTAATCTGTGTATAAATTTTGATGTAGGTATTTATCGAGTTAAATAAATGTAATTAGGGCCATATTCTCTTAATTGGCAGAGCTGTGCTTGGTACAGGACCAAGTGGGTGGAAGGCAACAGTAGCTTTCAACTATCCTTTTGCCACAATCTTGGGAACAATCTGGGCGTTGCCTGGCCTCCAACATGGGTTTAAACTTACACTAGGCTGCCCAAGACTCCATGGGTTTGTTCTGAGAGCTGGAAATTGCTGGGGCTTAGGCAAGGAGTGGTGCAAAATAAGGTTGAGAATCAGCTTCTTATTTTTTAAAGTGCAGTAATTATATATCCAAGGGCAGAGTTTGATCCAAAATGTATGATGTGTACTAGCAAAATCTCTTTTTTGATTGTTTTGCCATCTTTAGAGTTGGTCAGAAAATGGGCTTTTTAATAGAAAAATTCAATGTTTCAAAAAACTAAAAAAAAAACCCCAAACCTAACACCTTTCAGTTTTCAAGAACCAAAAACTGTAAACATTCACAGAAAACCTGAAAGTGTTTGGCTGAAACCTGCCAAAAACTGAAAAAAATTCTGCTGAAAACTAAACCTTTTTCAGTTTTTGGCTAAAAAAAAATTGATGTTTAGATTTTCAGTTTTCCAACAAGAAATAAAAAATTTTGGAGTAAAGCAGACTCTTTTCATAACCATTTTTCTTTTGTTGAAAATGCAGTTTTACAACAGAAACAAATTTGAGTGGAAAATTTTCAACCAGCCCTTACCACCATCGAATGCCAGGATGCAAATAGCTTTGCAGCCTCTGACATTTGGCCTCCAAACTTCTGATACTTTTCAACAAGACAGAACTGGCATCACAGAAATGGCAATTTTAATTAAAACTTTCTCATTCACATACAGTACTGCATATCAGCAACATACCTGAGAAAACAAATACTTCTCAGCATATACAAGTTCAGCAGTTTTACTGTACACAAATAGGTGATGCTTTATAATAAAGGTGAGTTCCACATAGATCCATTTACCCCCAACAAATTCTAGCAAATTTTGATTGCTTCTCAGCTTTTTCCTATGGTAGCAAAGAATTTCCTGGTGCATTCCAAGACATGATTTTCAAAGCGTGTGAGGTGAGGAAAAAAATCGAATTAATTTTTCCTCACAAGTAAAAGACCTCCGACTACTACCTTCAGTAGCTCAGGTACATGTGCTGCTGGGCTATGCTGTTTCTCATGTGTCAGTGCTATGTACAATTAAATAAATAATCCACAGAGGTTACTGAAACTAATTCAGTAATAGCAAATTATAAACACAGGTCTGGAGACCAGGCTTTCCAAGTACAATAATACTCGTAAGGTGGGCAAGAGCAATCTACAAAAACTCTTCCTAATCCTGGTCCAGATTTGGGGCTGAGATTTTTAAAGATGCTGAAGGAATTTAGATGCCTAGCTCTTATTTAATTTTAATGGAATTTCTCGTCTTAATTATTTTAGGAGATTTTTTAAATTTAACTGTAAGCTTTTTGTTTAAAATTATTGTTTTCTTATTATTTTTAAAGCTGTCTTTGCTACCTCTTCTAATGCCCATAAAAATACCTTGTATTTCAGTAGCACCTTCCATCTGATGATCTTCAAGTTCCTTGCATATTAGTAACTAAGACCTGTGTGAAAAGATACATTATTATCCCCGTTTTACAAATAGGGAAACTGAGGCACAAAAAGCTGCATATAAAATCTATACCTCTTAACTCCCACTCCTATCTCTAAGCCACAAGACCATCCCATCTGCCATTTATTATGGCCATCTACTGATTTCCCAACTGCTCTTTTTTCTACTTCACCTCTCTATTGGACACTTAACCCTACATTTCCAAAGTGGTGCCTGTAGTCTTTCAACTCCCATTTATATCAATCGGAGTTAAGATGCTAACTCAGTGCACAATTCACCCTTGGACAGAGAGGGGCCAGCACAAGAAATGGTGCACTATGTTGGCCCGCTACACAGGGTGAAATTTCACCCTCAGTTCATGACAATTTGAAAATGTAAGACATGGGCTGAGTCTGTCTAGATGTGTATGATGTAACTGGTGCAGAAGTACTGGCATCTTCCGCAGCAAAGAAATGCATGTGTCATGCTGAAAATGTGTTTCCTGTGGCAAATCTTTGGAAGACCCTAATCTGCTGTAGTCTTTGAGTCTCAAGACACTTCTTAGAATTATCTGAGTAATTTACTGGGGAAGGCATGGCATTAGTGGCATGAGCAGAGAACTGGGAACCTGATATACCTTTCCTTCAAAATTTGACAGTGACTCCCACTGTGGTCGTGAGCAAGTCCCCTTAACCTCTCTCCCTCATTTTCCGCCAATCTGTGACATGGAGATAAAAAAATATTCACCTCCTATGGATCCTATGGATGCTATGAGGACCAATTAGTTAATGTTTGTCTAGTTCTTTTGAAAATAAAAACGGCTAAGTATGATTATTTGTAGCATATTCTTATTTCTTTGTTTGATTTGGGGGCGGGGAGGAGAGAGGTGCAGTCACAGAAACAGCCTCATGAGACGTACATCTTATTTTCATGAGAGTCCCCAGAGATAGCAGTTATATTACTCAAAAGTTAACTTTATGTTGTAAAATACAGGTAGCAACCAGTCAAAAGACACAAAGTGTCTCTGGAATTTAAACTTGAGTGTTTTGCTTAATACAGCTGAGCAGAAATTTGTGCTGTCAGTGAAGTTTTCAGAGTCAGGCTATGCTATTTAAAATGGAATTTCACACTAATGAGACTAAAATAAAAGAATGTCTGGAAGGAGATTTCAAAGTACACTCAATTGTATCAGTCACCGCATATAAACAGAGAAAATTGCATCTGTAACCAAACAGCATCCTCTGCTGGACAATAACATTTATTCAAATGGCTTTTACCAAAATGTTGACATTGTGTTTTGAAGACAATGTTTGGAGTCATACTGGTCCTGAAGGAAAAGAGGAGAAAGTACGGTGCTATAGATTATACATTTGGCATAAAGAACTACTCTAAACATTAGTCTTTAAAATGGTGCTTCATGTTAAATCTCCAAATCTGGATAGAAAGTTAGACTCCATTTACTCCAAGAGTAGATCTTAGAAGCACAGAATCGTAGGACTGGAAGGGACCTCGAGAAGTCTTCTAGTCCAGTCCCCGGCACTCAAGGAAGGACTAAGTATTCTCTAGACCATCCCTGACAGGTGTTTGTCTAATCTGCTCTTAAAAATCTCTAATGACTGAGATTTCACAGCTGCCCAAGACAATTTATTCCAGGGCTTAACTACCCTGACAGGAAGTTTTTCCAATGTCCAGCCTAAACTGCCCTTGCTGCAATTTAAGCCCACTGCTTCTAGTCCTATTCATTTTTAGCACATTTTGACTTTATCCTTTCATGTTTTATCATTAATATAATTCCTTTGTGTGCGTGGAGGGGGGGATATTTATCAGACCTGGGTTAATAATTTGTAACAAATAACATTCAACAAATGCACTCGCTCTCTCTGAATAGACTGTAAACAATTTACAATTTTTTCCACTGTATTTTTTTATATAAAAATTTTTGGGAAGGAATTTCTGTAGCTAATTTTTAGTCCATGGTTCTTTTATAAGCAGTTTGTTGCCAGTATTCGATACTCCGTCTGTTCTGAGTAGAGACACTTGGTATGTTTCTGTTCCTTGGATAAACCTAACTCTCATAATCAGGTTTCCAGTGCAAATCTGAAATTAGCTATCAATGTCTATTCTACAATATTCCCTTAAAATTCACTGTTCTTGCCAGTAAACTCATTTGCTACAAGGTTCACAGAAAGCAAACACCGAAGGGAGTGTGACCACAGTCAGAAAGAATTAGTTTTAAAATTCAAATTAATATTAGCTGCATTTTTGCATAGTATTTGCCCAGCTCTAATATTTAACCACAGAAATTGCTCTAAAGGAACATAAGACATTACCCTGCCATATTTGCTATCCTTTAACAATTTCATGCTCCTTTCAACACCTGGACAAATAGACTACTGACAATTTCTTGTGACATGATGTAAACCTTTAGGAAGGATTATTAACTTCGGAGTGCATGGGTGATGCAGAGTTCAAGAACATCCCTGGTGCGGTGCAAAAGCAAAAGAGGCCTTAGGTTAGGACTGAATAAACCAGATGCCCCAGTAATTTAGAGGTTTGTAGTTGAAATTGCTCAGCATGAATGTCAGCTGGGTGTTTTGTAAAACAATCACTATAAACAATTAAAAATGTGTTATCAATAGGGCTCTTTGCAAACCAAACTTGGCAAAAAAGATTTGTACATTGTAAGGCCAAAAGGGACCATAAGACCTCCTGTGTAAAAGGCCAAAATTAGGATCCCATGCAAATGAGACTTAGCCTAAATGGCCAGTATGGGATCAAACCCTTGACCTCAGTGTTAGTAGCACTACAGTTTAACCAAATAAGCGAGCCAGCCCACAACAAAAAGCTTTCTCAAAACAAGAGAATGAATGAGAGGCCTTTATATAGTCAGTCTAATGCTCTCCCAGCTGACCTATTTTTTTGTCAGGTGAGTAGGGTCAGTCTATACTGGGATTTATTCCTTAAGGGTTATATTGAGTTTTTAAATTCAGTCCTGGAGGCTGGGGCAGTGCATAGCTGCACTGTTCCTTCCAACTCTGAGACACAATTCCTTCGCTGCTCCACACTTGCTCCAAGGATGAAATATGCTACTGCAGCCTTTAAAAGAGTCCTGCTTCCTTCACCCCTTGCAGTCAGTCAGCACCACTGGCTGTCACACTGGGAAAATGGGAAGAACCATCATTGCACCAATTTTCTTGTCCATTAAATGTCCATTCTTGTCTGTCATATTAAACATCACAGGTACTAATAACATATAAAGGAGCCTTTACACATATGAATCATCCTATTGAACTCAGTGGGAGCATTTGTATGATTAAGGAATATGGGCATGTGGTTAGGATTTGCAGGTCCAGGCGCTAAGAATGCAGTATACTCCCCACTAGTTTCATAAATGCTTCAAAATTATACAACACAAAACGCATTTTTCCCCAGTCTTATCCATCATCACTATGTCAGGTTGAAGACATCTTTTAATTAAAAAGGTGGGAAGGCTTGATCTCCTATGGCTAATATAGAAGCAGTGATCATTTTTACAGTCATCAGACATAGTGAAACACTCTTAATTCCTTTTATTTCTATTTGCACAAATTGGGGTTGGAAGGGGGGCGGAGGAGCCAGAGAGAGTTTTTATTTTAATTTTATTTTATTTTATATATTTTGTGGAGAGATCAATAGGCATTACCAGTACTTAAATTATGGGGCCTTATCTAAATGCTTGGACTTTATGAAAGATGATAAGATTTGTAGAGAAAAACCTCAAAGAAGAATATTATTCTTGGTAAGCTTTGGTGTGCATGAGTTAATAAATTATAGTAGTCCTGGTCCTTAGGAATTCTGTTCTGTCTAAATTTCAGTTTTGTTTTCCACTTTCCTTCCCTGGCGGAGTTGAAGCTGGGAATAGCATCACTCAATGGCTCATTAGTTTGATAAACTGGCATAAGTGACTATAGCTACAATAGGTACCTCTAGAACAGAAGCATTTATGGGGCTCACGGGAATTCTGAAAAACACCAGAAAGTCTTTAGGTACTGAATCACAGCCACGTATTCTGAATCTTTAATTTTTTTATTTTTTTTCTGCAAGAATGTCAGCCCTAAAATATGGAATATGCTTTTCCCACTTGGTTTCTATTACTTGTAAAGCATTCAAAAGCTTCTAGAATAGAATTATCTCTGTACCATGCTAGAGAGCAAGCAAAACTCCTCCGAGTATTAAAGGAGTCCCTCTGCTGGGGTTGCTTTCCATTTTCGACCCAATAATATCATAAAAATGACTAAATATTAGTCTTGAGCTGTGCAATTTTGAATCCATCATATATTTGTTAGTTATCATGTTTATCCTAGCAGTGTTTCACCATGCTGCTTTATTTATACAACACATGGCTAAATAAATTTCACAAGATAACTAGTTTATTTTCAGAAGTGACATATCCATCAAAATAACCTGTTAATTATGACATAGCAAACCTTCAGTATAAATTGTTTGTTTTAAAGGTTGTTCAGGTTATGATAGCAGCCAACCAGTATCTAGGAAAAAAAGAGAATTTTAAAAAGAAGCACAAAGCAATAAGAAGAGAAAGAAGGAGTGACAACCACAACAGAGACAGGGCTGGCAAAGATGAAAAGTAAGATGCAGATGCCTTTTTTTAAAAAATCCAACCACTTTAGAATTCTTTGTTGTGGCTCTGATGAAGCACATACTAAGCTTAAGCATGAATAGGAGTTATGTATGTATTTAAAGTTAGGCATGCAAGTATGTGTTTTGCTGAATAGAGATATATTTAAGCATATGCTTAAAACTAAGCCTGTGCTTAAATGATTGCTGAATCAGGGCCTGACTGTCCCAAATAGCAAGAGGGAAATTAGCATTCAGTGCATCACTAGTAGGACTCTGGGTTTTCCCAAAGCTACAGACAGCAGATCTAGGCTGCAGAACCAGGGCCGGCTCTAGGTTTTTTGCCACTCCAAGAGCGCAACTGCCCAAGCAAAAAAAAAAAAAAAAAGGGTGGTCGGAATGCTTACTTTGCCTTTTGCCTAGAGCCGGTCCTGTGCAGAACCTGTTGAAGAAAATATTGTGAGGATCAATTAATTTGAAGTTTTAGGACCCAGTTTAACTCCCACTGAAGTTGCTGACCACAAGATGCTAGGTACTCAGCACTTTGGAAAACAGGCCACTCATTGAAGTACCTAAATATGAATTTCACCATTTCATTTTACAAAGCTTGACCTATATCCTCTAAATGCACAATATTTTTCCAAGTTAAATGAAGGTATAAATGGTTTGATATTAGGCCTAGATCTTCAGAATTATATGTTTGTGCACTTAAAACCTAAATCAGGTTGTGCATTTACCACAGCTCTGCATACAATTGGTGCATATGCAAACAGACAGCATATGTGCACGCAAATGATGCAGCTGGTCATTTGTTTGTTCAGCTTCACACACACTGTAATTTAACATGTAAATTCCAAAAAGTGAGGCTGATGAACATTAGTAATAAATCATTGATGTGTGGAAATAAATACGTATAATCAGAAGCTTACCTGGAAACTGAGTTTAATCCAGGATACTTACCCCTAAAATTTCCTAATCATGGCCCTGCATTTTTTATTTTGTGATGGGCAACAAAGCTTGATTGCTGCACAAAACACTGAAAATTTACCCAGCGTAGTTTTTAAACCAACTTTCTGACAATGAATAATTAGATATATTACAAGGAAACAAATTGTTATTTGGTTATATTATTCATTTGAGGTATATTCTCTGTTGTCAGTGTGTTATGCGTTAGCACAGTGAATAATATTCACACCGAATTATTTTAGGGTTCATAGAGCAGTAAGAGATATCTTCATTTAATCCGATCGCTTAATCTGAGAAGCACACTTATATTGAAAATATTGTATAAATAGAGAATGTATTTGATGTCAAACTACCTACCTTGCATTATGAATTGAAATGACATTATTTTAAAACATTTGAAAAAGAATTATTGTAATTATACGTTATCATCATGGAGACAGATTACCTATTCTTTTAACATAATTAATTTGATGCACAATGAATTTATGTTGCTGCATATGTCATTATCCATCAATATAATGATGAATTACTAAGAATTATTTTCTAGAATCTTTATTTTAATTGCCCTGTTTATTTTTCTATAAATCCATCCTTCATTTGTCTCTTTCTCCTATCTCTGAAAATTTTAATTACGATTTACATTTATTTTCCTTTTCCCGCACCCACTGGACCTGATTCTCATTTCACATGCAGTGGTTTTACCCCACTGTAAATACACTGGGTACAGGGGAATAAATCCTGATTTACATCAGTGCCTGCAAACTTAGAATGAGGCCATATGCCTTTTTTAATTCCAATAATTTTTACCTTTGTACTTTTCGTAATATTTCTCTTCTCCTACACCCATTCCTTTAACATTCCTTTAATCTGATTTTTTTTCTCTTCCCTGTTAAACCTTTCCCACTCTATCTGGTTTGCAAGACAAATACAACAATAAAAGGTATAATATTTTAGGGGTTTGTCTCACTTTTAGAGCTTTATCTATAGTTCATATAAATTAAAAGGTATCTTTCGGTTTACTTCAGGGGATTTTGGATCAGCTCTCTGGTTTTTCTATGATGGCAAGCTTGGATAACACTGCCCCTGTGTGATCTCAAATGACATAAGGATGTCTGGAATTTTTGTATAAAGGTAATAGTATATGCAGTTCTTGCTGTGCATAAATCCCTTTCCTTGGGAAACGAGTTAGGCCATGATTGTCCAATGCAGTGCTCTGAAATGGCTGTTTAGAATTCCCTGGTTAGGGAACTGTTTACACCCGTATGTTTTTTAAATTCTTCTTTCATGATTGGTTTCAGAGTAACAGCCGTGTTAGTCTGTATTCGCAAAAAGAAAAGGAGTACTTGTGGCACCTTAGAGACTAACCAATTTATTTGAGCATGAGCTTTCGTGAGCTACAGCTCACTTCATCGGCTGCATGCCGTGGAAACTGCAGCAGACTTTATTTATACACAGAGAATATGAAAAAATACCTCCTCCCTCCCCACTGTCCTGCTGGTAATAGCTTATCTAAAGTGATCATCAGGTGGGCCATTTCAAGCACAAATCCAGGTTTTCTCACCCTCCACCCCCCCACACAAATTCACTCTCCTGCTGGTGATAGCCCATCCAAAGTGACAACTCTTTACACAATGTGCATGATAAGAAAGTTGGGCCATTTCCTGCACAAATCCAGGGGTTCAGTAGGCCCTATAAAGTCAGATATGAAAACCCGGTCTCTGTCCAAAACAGCTTTCAATTTAAATAAAGCCCTAATCCTGCAAACATTATGCACTTGATAAAATTTACTTCTGTGAGTCAAGTTATGCTATGCTTAGTGTTTATAAGAATATTTCTGTAGAAACATCTCATGAACTGGGTGATTCTTTTGAAAGTTAAACATTGTTTAGTGTGGTTAAATATGGAAGTTCGCTGAATTGATCTTCAGCGGTGCTGTAACTCAGAACTGCTTTCTAACATTGTGTGTGAAGTTCCACAGATTAAAGAGTACAAGAGTGCAGCTTCACCCCTTTTTCATTTCAGGAGGTGTTGGCAAATGTCTTTCCTCAGAGTGCCCTCAGTTCTTTCCTTGCAAGCGTAGGGAGCTAAGAAGCTCAGGCTGCTATTGACATGCTGGACTGGCCCCAAAATGCTTGTTAGTAGAGAAATGGCAGGAATAAGGGGAAATAAATTCCTTTATGAACTGCCAGCTGTAGAAGTGATGTTTGCCTGCATCTAATGCTATGTCTACACTATGAGTTAGGGATATAGTTCCCAGCTCACATACACATAGTTGCACTAGTCTGATGAGAGCTACCACAAGTATAAATATAGTAGCTTAGCCGTGACAAGTACAAACCTGCCTGAACCCCATAAGTAAGTACTCGACAGCTGCACTATTTTATACTTGTACTTCCTATGAGTTAATGTATTTCTTCTTTTTAATCTTATTCAGCTGACTGAGTATCAAGAGTAATAGTGATTGTTGGGGAACTGGATGGTTCCAAAGACTGGTAATGCATTGGCTACTGTGCCTTTCACCTCTGTCCACTGGCACTGGAACAGTTTTTCTAGTGGGGGTTCTGAAAGTCATTGAACAAAACTGTAAACCCTATATATGATGGAAACCACTTCAAGCCACGGGGCGCTGCTGCATCCCCAGCACCCCTAGTTCCAGCGCCTTGGTCTCATTGGTTCAACTCCAGTCTTCACTGGTATCAATTAAAAGTTGTTACCCAAGTGTCTCTGGACATCCAGTCCAAAGGAGAAGGCAGATTAGTGAGTAAATTTTCAATTCTGTTGCCCATGCTGTATCTGTTGTGTGGATAAAGGAAGGACTTCAGTCTTCCTGGGTGTCATTCTAGCCCCTTCCACAGGTAATAAATTCAGTGAAAACAAACAAAAACCCAAAACAAATAATGTCTGAGATCTGTAGTATTTTCTAATTGGGTCAGGCTGATGTTCTGATGGAAGGGCAATAACACAGTGAAAACTTATGAAAACAAATTATTCTACACTCCAAAATACAACTGTAGCTGAAATGAAGTATAGTACTATTGCAGAAAAAAACAATTTGGTTATATCTACCTTGGATAAAAGTAAATATGCTGGAAAAAATAGTAAAAAGGGTGAGAGCTGATGTTTCAATGATGAAGCCTTCTCTAAACTGTGGAAAAATAGATTAAGGTTGATTGTTATAACTATCCTAACCATGATATATTTTGGACACACTCCAAAGAAAGCATCATTAGCACTTACCATATTTTCTACTTCTAGGTTGTTTTCATAAACCCATTTTATAGGCAATAACTATATATTTATGCTGACATAATAGAAGGTGGGTTTCCAGAGTTTCAATGGAAATTCTGTAAGTCTAATCTAGTGTGATTTGAGAATCCCAAATGCATTTCTAAAACCATATCAATGTTCAGGATATAATAACCACTGTGGTTTAATTCAACTTTGGGGATTATTCTAAATCATTTTATGGTATTATTTAGACATCATATCTAGAACTGGGATTAAAATTTACCTGTAGTTTCAAAGGGGGATATATGTAGTGTTTTCAATCATCATCCTCCTGTACCTACCATGTGCTATTCAACACATTTGTTCAGCAGGCTCTGCTCTGGAGACCAAAACTAGGATTTTCCCCTCCTGCATCCTCGTCAGTCCTATGTCTGTAGCATATTGTTTTGGCAAAATAAATCACCAGAGATATCATATAGATGCCACTTTCCCAGGGGAGTAAAACTCTAGTTGGAACATGAACTGTAATTTGAAACTATCCGTTTAGTGTATACACTAAACTGCCAGCATTTATAATTAACTACACACAAAGGACTAGGTGAAAAGAATATTCAGAGTACAAAGTCAAGCACTCAAAAGTGAGGAAATATCAGAATTAAATTTGCCTGTTCAACCTTAATTTACCCCCTTTGTGCAACTGCATTAGGATATAGTCTTTAATCACATAATACTTTTCCAATCTGCTCCCTCTATGCTCTTCTCCCCTCTGCATTTGAGAGAAACTGTTTTCCCTTCTATTCTGCCTCGGAACTAGCAGAGGAATCAGTGAGAGCACAGCAAAGAGATTATTCCTCCTTTTACAGTTGATACCTAGTACGCAGTAGCCTACGGAGTAGAGGCACTTAAAAACGAGGAGTCCGGTGGCACCTTAAAGACTAACGTTTATTTGGGCATAAGCTTTCGAGGGTAAAAAGACTCTATGCATCTGAAGAAGTGGGTTTGTTACCCATGAAAGCTTATGCCCAAATAAATGTCAGTCTTTAAAGTGCCACCGGATTCCTCGTTGTTTTTGTAGACACAGACTAACAGGGCTACCCCTCTGATACTTGGAGGCACTTAATTTGCCTTGCTGTGCTTGTAAATATCCGAGCTGTGGGAGCAGTCCCGGGTGCGCCGTGTGTGGGATGGGTAAACACGAGCACCCTCTTGTGCAGAGCTGGGGAGAGACAGGCAACAAGCAGCGTGGAGCTGTATGAATAATAACCAGCAAGCCCCAGCCTGCAGACACACACACAGCACCAGCCTGCACCGAGTGCCTATGGAATCCGCAGCAGGCTGCCTGGCGCTGTACAGAGACCCGGCTGCAGCCTGCCCAGCGTAGAGAGACTCTGAACAGGCACCTGCCGAGAGCCGCCCAGAGAGGCGAGGGGCAGCAGCCGCCCCGCTCCCCTGTGTCCCCACGTGCCGTCCCAGAACTAGCAGGTGGGTTCCGGGCCCCGTGAGGGCAGCGGCCTCCGCGGCTGTCACTGAGCATGCTCGCAGCGCGCGGGCACGCTCGGCTTGGGCTTCTCCACGTCCGTCCCTGCCCGGGGCGCGGGGGTCCCCGCCGCCGCCAGTGAGCCTCTTGCCGGGGGGTGGAGCTCCCGGGCCAGGCCGTGCCGCGCGCCATGAACCCGGGCGGCGGGAGGGCGCCGGGCTTCCCGGGCCCCGTGCCGTGTAAGTGCCGAGCGGGCAATGCGCGCTCCGGGGCCCGCGCTGGGGAAGCCGAGCCGAGCCGGGGCCCGGGCAGGCCCCGAAACCTGAGTAGCGCAAGAAGCGGGCGGGAGCCAAGCCCGGGAACGTGGCTCGGGGAGGAACGCGGGGGAGAGCAGCCGGCGGGCTGGGCGGGCTGCCCCGCCGCGCAGCGGGGGCTGGGGGCGGCCGCGGAGAGAGGCTCCCCGGGCGGCCCCGCTTCGGAGTTCCCCCGTCGGGCCTGGGTCTGGGCGAGCAGCAGGTGCCGCCGCCCCAGGCGGGGAGCCGGGGCGCAGCGAGGGGCCGGTCCTCGGAGAGAAGGCGGGCGGCGGCCAGAGCCATCCGCCGCCGCTCAGCGCGGGAGGGCGGACCGCAGCGGGTCCCGGGCTCCGACGCCCCGCCCAGGAAGAAGCCCCTTCTTCCCGGCAGCGGGCGAGAGGCGCTGCCCGGCGGAGATCGACTCTGGCCTGCTGCCGCCCGTCCCCAGCTCTCCTCCGGCCACAGGCTCGCGGGGGAGACGGGCAAGGGGGGTGGAGATCGGGGGTCAGGGAGAAAGAGGGATCTGGGGGGTGAGGGGCGGGAACCGTTCTAGCCCCCCACTGGGGAGGGGGCGTGAGACGCTTGGGGGGCGTTGGGGGCGGGCAGAAGGCTGGGGGCGGCAGGAGTAGGGCACAGAGGTGTGGGGGCAGACAGGGCTGTTAAGGAACAGTAACGGTAAGAAGGAGGAGCTGTGAGTGGGGGAGAAGGCAGGGGGAACAGGTCGGGGACTTAGGGATAGGCCACATGGGGCAGTTAGGGGTAGGGGAGGCAGGGGAAGAAGTTGGATGTTAAGCAGTAAGGGCAAGGGAGGAGGCGGGGCAGAAGGTGGTGGGAGGTAAGGGCAGAGGGGAAAAGGCCATCTTACTGCTTGGGCTCTGCTGGGCAGCACAGAGGATGCCTGCAGGGGAGCCAAGCAAGAGTTACCCTGACACCTCACTCCATTCTGCTTCCAGGACTATCCATGTTCATTAAGGACCCATCCACCCACAATTGGAGCACTGGGCAAGGGGCTACATTTTCTGGGAAAGCTCCCCAGGTGCATAGGGCAAGCCCCCTGGGCTTAATGCAAGGAGCAATGGTGTAGGTCCTTTGGTCCAATTCACAAAGGCATTTTGCAGTAGTACAAGCCTCCTGGCTGTGAGAGTGTCACTGCGCAGCATGCAAAGATGCAAGTTCCCAGAGCGCAACTGTCATGTAAGCCCCTATAGCCTAGTGAGTAACATGGAAACAGAATGTAACATTATCAGCAACCTAAAGTTCAGCATTGCAGGCATGCAAGTTTCACGAATGAAGTTTCCCAGGAATCTTAGAGTAACTTTTTTTTTTAGGTTGGCTATGATCGAATGGCTTTGCACTTCAGGCTGCTCAGCACACTCTGCTCCTACTGAAGTCAGTGCCCAGAAGCTTCATATACCACTAAATATGTTTAGTTTTTCATTGGTTGTAATACCCATGTGCTGTCATCTGCTGAATGCTATGCCTCTTCACATAAAAGACATTATTTATAGAAAGAAAAGGTGTACTTGTGGCACCTTAGAGACTAACCAATTTATTTATTATTAATATTAATTTATTAATATAAATTGGTTAGTCTCTAAGGTGCCACAAGTACTCCTTTTCTTTTTGCGAAGACAGACTAACACGGCTGTTACTCTGAAACCTGTTAGTATTTACAGAGTTCAGCATCTTGGTTTCACAGTTCCTATTATAGCTCTCCCAATAGTAGGTGAAAGGGAAATGTTGCAGTTATTCAATGAGAAATTGGAATGCATGATATTCTAATCGAGGTGTTGATCCATTTGATAATCTTATTGGAGTCTCTCTTTGCTTTTGTGTAGGAATGTTTTATGTTTTGATTTCATCAGTGTAAATTATTTGATCTCCTTCCATTTTTGTAGTTCCAGGAGGCACCACTGTCCTAGTGGAGCTCACCCCAGATATCCACATTTGTGGCATTTGCAAGCAGCAGTTCAATAACCTTGATGCCTTCGTTGCTCACAAGCAGAGCGGCTGCCAGCTGATCAGTGCAAATGGAACCACTAGTACAGTCCAGTTTGTTTCAGAAGAAACTGTGCCATCAACACAGACTCAAACCACAACCAGAACAATCACTTCAGAGACTCAGACCATCACAGGTATTGCTTAGGAATTTGAAAGCACACATCCTATAGAAAATAGAAATGTAAGTCCATGTACCCCAGCACATTACGTTAAAACACCAATTTGCACACAAGTATTCACATATGATTTGGTGAGGGAAGGAGAAGCAGTCTGACTACTTTGTTAGCTTTGGTATAACACTATGCACTTAATTTGACAATTAAAACTGTGAATCTGTTTATAGACTGATACAACATGCAGCCAACACTTAATGAAAGGGAAACTGTAATCAGTGGCAGTATTCATGAAAAATACTTAAATTACAGGACATTTTTAGTGGTGCCCTTTTTAACAAACACAGGCTTAGAGTTTTTTTGGTCTTCAGTCCAGGTCCTCCTTATAAGAGAACACTGCACTGGAACAACTGCTCTCACAATTAGTTAGCTAGAAGTATTTACTCAGTATTCCTACCTCTGCAGAGGTTTAAGTTAGGCTGAAGCATATGCAGACCTTTACTTGCATAAAGTTACATGCGTGCATGTTTTCAGGCTCAGGGCCTCATTTAATTTGAATTAATTTGAACAGACACATTAATTTTCAGAGAGATTTGCAGAAACGTTTTGGGATAAAGAATCTGATATACAAAAGCCTTAAAACTAGTGAAAAGATAGGATAGTCAAGTGGACTGAATTCAGGGCTGGCTGCCAGGAATTTTTGAGTTCTAATCCCTGCCTGTGATTCACTGGATTTTGGATGAATTTCTTAAATTATCTGCCTCTTATTTACTCACTTGTAAAACAAAGGCAATATACCAATCTATTTGATGTTAGGAAAGCGGTGAGATTTAATCAACTTAAAAGCCATTAATTGGTCTGCGTTAAAATGTTTTTTCTTACTCTGTTTACAGTTGACACCTAAAATTCCTATAACTGAAAGAGATTAGATATTTTAAAAAAACAAACCTATTTTTTCAGTTTGTTTACTTCATACTTTTGACAGCATTTTGTATAAAGCCAGTTTTGCTGTTTCCCCTGAATACTGATTTAGGGCTTCGATCCTGCTAACATTTAACAACATGTATAACTGTATTTATATAAGTAATCTGTCCCCACACAAACAGCAGAAGAAACTGACTCAGCCCTGAGTCCTGTAATTGGATCCACACCATCACACCCTTGTGCTTGTGTAAAATCCCACAGGTTTCAGTGCAATTTTGTACTGGTGCAAAGGACTTGCAGGATAGGGGCCTTCGTCAGTTTCTTTTTTGGTTTACCTGGGGCTTTCACTTGTAATAGGTAGAGAAAAACATTTTATAAAATAATAGGCAAATGTGATTGTAAAACTAGAACTAGGTACGGGTGGTGCTTAATAGAATTTGATACGAACTGGAGATGTTTATGCTAAGAAAGTGGGCCATTTTTATGTTTTTAGTTTCTGCTCCAGAGTTTGTTTTTGAGCATGGCTACCAAACATATCTGCCCAGTGAGAGCCGTGAACCTCAGACTGCTGCTGTTGTCTCTCCATCATCAAAAACGCGTTCCAGAAAATCCACTACTGCAGTTGTCCAAAAGAAATTGAACTGCTGCTATCCAGGTTAGGTATTGGCTACGTCGTCCTTTTTTTCTTTCATTTTTGCAATTGGTGGGCTTAGGATAGTTATAAATATGCTAGGCTTGCCTAATTTCATGAAATTAATCTGCACAGAATCTAGAAGACAGCATGATATGCTCCTTTACGCCTGATCCTACACAATTAAAGTCAGTGGGAGTTTTGCCATTGACTTCAGTGAGTGTTGAATCCAGCCCTCAGACTCTGATCTTGCTCTAATGATGTGTGCTGGCCAGGGTCACTGGGGCTCTACCTGGCTTCCAGGTGTGCTGACACACATCGCTGTAAAAGTATGTCCTGATTTGTATCTTCCTAACTGTGTTCCCAATCTTGCAACTCATGTGAAGAATCCTGAAAGTTATTTGCACTGTATCCACAGCTCTGATGAACCAAAATGTTTGCAAGGATGTACTGATTTTAAATATTGTCAATATTTAAATCATATTAATCAGTGAAGTTACTGTATAAATTCCTGCAAAACAGATGCTTAATTCTTTCATATAGGATTCAGTTCTGCAAGCCTTGGAAGTTAAACTTTCCTCACATGAGTAGTCTTGTTTATTTAAATAGAGTTTACAGTATTGTTTCAAGTCTTTCCTTTACCTGAGAATCTTATTTCACACGCACAGTCTTAGTTTGCACACACACAAACTTTCAGGGCCCTACCCAGTATTCTGGACTCAGGCAAAACTCCTGAGAATGAAGGCCCCAATGTGTTAGCTAGGCGCCCACTATCTCTAATCTGAGACTATATATGAAATTAATTAGTCTCCCTGTGTCCCCTGTGTACTGTAGAGTGCATCTCAAAACCCAGGCAGAGATTCCACACAATTTGTTTTAGAGATTACCACGAAAAATTCCAGAATGAGTTAATGCAGAGAATGAATTATCTTCTAGGGAAGCACTAGAAGACTAAAGTTTATAGGTAAGTATAGCTACTTACTTATTGTAAGTAAGTGTATGTAAACAAGATGTGGACTTCATTTTCCGGCAATGTTGAATGCCGTCTCTTTATTTTTATACAAACACAGAGCCTTGATATATTTGACAAAGAAATGTTACAGATACATGCCGAGAAAGGCAACATCCTGAATCTGTCAAAGTACATGTCCCCTGTCCCGTTGTCTTGTTAGTTTCTCTTAAATTTAAAAATCTGATTTTTTGTTTGTGGTATCTAATTTATTTTCAGGTTGCCAATTCAAGACATCCTATGGTATGAAAGATGTGGAACGTCATTTAAGAACACACACAGGTAAAATCTAAAGCCATCACCTTCTATTTTTCCTTCTTGTTATTGTCAGTAGATTTTCCAGCAAAATAAGCATCTAGTTTTAGGTGGTACAACCTACATGTTCAAGAGGCACAATCCCTCCCCTAGCTTCTTGGAATGCAAGGACTGTCCTTTTGCATGCCAAGTCTCTCATTATGGTACAAACTACTTTAGTGTAGGCCAGTTTGTAACTTAGTCATCTGGCCTTCAGAGTTCAGAACATTAAAAATGATGTATGCTTCACTCATCACTGACACACGAGAACCTCTGTGGCATGAATGGGAAGCTGTTTTTCAGTGCATCACCGCATTGTACTATAGATTAGGACAAGAAGTTAAAGAAAATCTAGTTTGACACACTAATTCTAAAAAAATATACAAATCATTTTCAAATGAACTTTCAAAAGCTAGTGTAAGGGGACAATTTTTTCAAAGGGTCTTCTGAATTGTAGTTGCAGTGTTTGCATTCCTTACCATCTTTTCTGTGCAGATTAGGAGGAATGGTTAACCTGGAGGTGTTTGAAGGCATAAACATTGGAGTTTAATTAAAGGAGGCCTTTGGAAAATTCAGGCTATTGCGATTTGAAAATTCTATATAGTTTCTTTTTGTTTTGTTAAGTTCCAAGATTGTGTCATTACAAAAATTGTTATTTTGACGCTCTTTTGATGGTTTTCAGGAGATAAGCCCCATAAATGTGAGGTGTGTAGCAAGTGCTTCAGTCGCAAAGATAAGCTGAAGATGCACATGCGTTCCCATACTGGGGTGAAACCTTACAAGTGTAAACACTGTGACTATGCAGCTGCTGACAACAGCAGTCTCAACAAGCACCAGCGCATCCACTCAAATGAGCGTCCTTTTAAATGCCAGATCTGTCCTTATGCGAGCCGCAACTCTAGCCAGCTTACTGTCCATCTCAGATCCCATACTGGTAAGTCTAGACTGTAAGACTTCAAAACGTGTTGGGCCATATTTGAGGTATTTTAATGCTAAAACTGTAGATAGGTGCCCAGTGGGATTTTCAGAAGTGCAGAGGTGTCTGACTCCCAATCTGGAGTCAGTTATAGAACAGTTGCAACAGTTTAACTAAATTGATTGAGATATTGAATTAGTTAAACCAGTACAAACTCCAAATGTAGACACCCTAGAACTATTTTAATTTCTCCATAATTCATCTAGTTTACATCTGCAAATGACCAAATTCAGCTAAACCTCCACAGACCACTGCTGGTGGGTCCCCTCCAGATCAAGGCTGAGGCATGTTAGCAAGACAATAAGAGGAAACTGGCCTTGCTGCTGCCCATGCTATACTTGTTCTGTGAATAGATGATTTCAGTCTCCAGGGTTGTCAGCCCACACACCTTTTGCAAACACTAAATCCATAAGTTCTTATAGTTAAATTATTTTCCTAAATTCTCTTTTAATCAGAGATTAATTCTTGTAGTTTGTATGCAATTTGCTGTAAAGATAACTGATCTTTTTTGTGACAGTACAGTTATCTCTGACATACGATGCTTTTCACTTATTCTGTGGTATTAGATTGTTTCCATGCTTTTTACGGGTTTGATAAGTTCTGTGAATGTTAGCTGCAAAGCGATTACTATTCAGGGTTTACTATATTAGCTTTGAACCTGCTCTAGGTTCTGATTTTGAATTGAGGTATTACACTGTACATTAGTTCAGATGTAGGCAGTGTGGAATTTATTTCCAGCAGATAAAAGAAATAAATCACATGTGAAATGTGGAGGAGCGGCGGGTCAGACCAATCTGTCCTGAGCAGAGGAGTCTTTTATGCTTCACAAATCTGCTGTGATGCCATAGGCAGGACAACTAGGGAGTTGTTTTACAAGGTTCACCTGTTTCTGCTGCTACATAACAGGATGTGATGGGCAGTAGGAATTGTACATGGGGGAGTCAGATAGTAATGATAGATAGAGTCCAGAGAACACCTGATGTAGATTTACCTCCTCTAATGCAAGTGTGCGCAGGTACATATATGTAAGCTGTAGCAGTTGTGCCTCTCGAAGGATTAATCCATGGAAGAAGGAAAACAGTAGTTTTGTTTTATTCTTCTCCGCTTTTCCACCAGAGTATGGTAGATTTTTCACTGCCACCTGTGAAGACTGGTTTCAGAGTAACAGCCATGTTAGTCTGTATTCGCATAAAGAAAAGGAGTACTTGTGGCACCTTAGAGACTAACCAATTTATTTGAGCATAAACTTTCATGAGCTACAGCTCACTTCATCGGATGCATCCGATGAAGTGAGCTGTGAAGACTGATGAATTGGCACTTACATATTTTCTGCCACTGGGAGGCCAAGTGGCCCTGATTCGGAAGGGTTCAGCCAGTGAAGAACAAGGAGTGAATAAGCCCTTTGTGATTTTTAGCAGATAAATAGGGTGACATGGGCATGAGAACGCAGGCTTGCTTTGCCAGTTTAAAATCACAGCCTTTGTGTCAAGTTACCCTTTCAGGGCCATATGCTCCCCTCTTCCAAATAAATAATTTGACTTGTTATACTAGAACTTGTGGAATTAAAGTGGTCTCTTCCCTGCTGTTCCAGGTGGATGAGGGAAAGAGGCATGTGCCAGGAGCAGATTCTCTAGGGTCTGCTGAGAAGTCAGCATAGTTCCCAGTTTATCCACATAGAAAAGTTACCCTTCACTTTAGGTTTCATGACTCTTCACTTCATTAGTAGCACAACTCCCTTTGAAACCATGCTGCATTTGCCTTTGCCCTTCCAGGCTTGAAACTAAGATGAATTGCAAACAAAGAGGGGAGTTCTTCAAGTAAGTCTTGTATAGATTACCTCTGGGAACACCTCATTCTGTAGTGGGGATCAGATTTCGTCCCTCCCTCCTATCTATCTCTGGAATGCCTATTCTTGTCCATGGTGGCTAGGAGGCAAGAGGGAATGTGTGTAAGTGTGAGCTGTGTTCCTGTTTCCACAGATTTGAGGTCTTTTCTGACCCCATTACTACTTCCCTTCACTGCTCAGTATGCGATGTCAAGTCTTTAGAGTTTAGTTTCTTGCTCTATCTTTCCCAAGTAAATCTTTTTAGATATGAAGAACTTGTAGGTGTAATTTGTTGCATATAAATACAAAGCTTTAAAAAATGATTACATCCCTATTATTGTTCACTAAGAAATTAAATGGACTGGATTGGGTTAAAAGAAAAATTCAGACAGGTATTCAGGATGCAGGTCCTAATGGTACTGATCAACCATTCTTTGTACTGCAGGAAATCTGTTAGAAATTCATAGAGGTAAATGTCTTTGTGACCTACAGTAGAACCTCAGGTACGAAAATTTTAGGAATGGAGGTTATTCATAACTCTGAAATGTTTATAACTGAACAAAACCTTATGGTTGTTCTTTCAAAAGTTTACAACTGAACATTGACTTAACACAGTTTTGAAACTTTACTATACAGAAGAAAAATGCTGCTTTCCCTTTATTTTTTTTAGTAGTTTACGTTTAACACTACTGTACTGTATTGGCTTTATTTTTATTTATTTATTTATTCTCTGCTGCTGCCTGATTGCATACTCCTGGTTCCAAATGAAATGTGTGGTTGACTGGTCAGTTCGTAACTCTGAGGTTCTACTGTGTATAATTTGGAGTCAGATTTTATAAACCCTTGCTAATTTGATTAATCCTTTCATTCTCTTAATTTCAGTGGAACAATTCACATGAGTATTAGTTTTCAGGATCAAGGCCCTGAAGTTCTTTGGTACCTCTGCCAGTGTCAAATTATGCAAGGCCAGTAGTGTAAATATGTATAATAGATCAATCTGCAATTTAAAAAACACATGTATTGCAGAATTTGAGTACAAAAGTAACACTGTCAGTCCATTATATGAAAATTTGAGCTATTGAAATATGCACTATGCCTTCATCAGTAAAGTAGGTAAAAATTCAATAACGGAATCTTACAATTCAACTAGAAGAGTATGCAGCTGTGACTGTAAAATAAATAAGCTACACCAGCAACCAGTGTATCTTTGTTAATAAAAATCTTTATCACAAACATAATACGCTATATATCTCAATTATTAAACAGATGTGAGATTTGCACAGTATGCCACAACTTGATTTGAAAAATAAGCAGCTAAATCAATGACATGTAGCTGGATAAACAAATTAT
Source organism: Lepidochelys olivacea (assembly GCF_965140295.1). Classification (NCBI taxonomy): domain Eukaryota; kingdom Metazoa; phylum Chordata; order Testudines; family Cheloniidae; genus Lepidochelys; species Lepidochelys olivacea. The sequence goes on from NC_140423.1 coordinate 15,251,150, forward strand.
GCAAAATTATACAAATATCACAAAGATCTATAAAATATTAACTATTAAAATAAATTAGCCATATGCAGTTTGATTATTAATGAACAAAGCATTGACTGAACTTAGTACATTCCTGCATTTTATTTGTCTTACATAGCACCCTATAGTTCTTTCACTTTTCTCCTTCCATGGCGTGACAGAGTAATAACAAAATGATGTCTTACTGTTCAAGTGGATCAGAGAAGAACTGTTAAGAATGAATAGTATTGTTTTGAAAATGCTATTTACTACAGTCTGCTTCTTCTTTTGTTTTTTAAATCATATTCGGAACGGAGTCATTGTCTTGTAAGTCCATGCACTGGATTTGATCCACTGATTATGAATTAAATATATGTGGTTATTTTGGCTGCACATATTGTGACAACCCTACAAATGCAAGAAAATGCAAAGAACAGAGGTTTAGGCCCTGAAGATGTAAATGCTTATACATGTAACTAACTTTACCCATGTGAGTAGTTCCCTTGAAGGAAACGGATTATTCCTGAGGTTAAAGTTGAGTAAATACAAAAACGTTTGCAAGATTTAGCATTTGAATCCTTTGACACAGATTTTCAGCTGCAGCTGTTTCTAGTCTTCATGTGTGTGCCCATAAAAAATTGTGCATGTACATGTACTGTGCGGCACACATCTCTACGTGCATACTAATTTTAAAAAAATCTTTTAACTGTAGTTTGTGGAAAGTTGGTTGGTAACATCATGCAGAATCCTCCATTTCCAACGGTTGAATTGCATTACAAATTGCAAGACAAAACTATTCACTAAATAGTTCCCTAATGTTACATTTCTATATAAGTAAACTCATATGAACCCACACATCATTATTTATCTTTTGCATGTTTCACTCTTTTTAATTTTTCTTTTCCAATTATTGTGCCCCACTACAATTAAATTTTTCCCCATACAAACTGTAGGAAAATCCTATAAATCTGGAGTAACCACTGTATTTTCTGTGCATCCAAGTACATGATACTAAGTGTTGTCCTTCCCTATCACCTTCCCTCTTTGCTTTTTCAACATTTGCTTCAAAAACTGAAAATCTAGCTCAGGGATCGGCAACCTTTGGCACGCGGCTTTGGCAGTTCCCACTGGCCACAGTTCGCCGCTCCAGGCCAATGGGGGCTGCGGGAAGCAGCGGCCAGCACATCCTTCGGCCCATGCCACTTCCCGCAGCCCCCATTGGCCTGGAGTGGCGAACTGCGGCCAATGGGGGCTGCGAGCAGCCGAACCTGCAGACGCGGCAGGTAAACAAACCGGTCCGGCCCGCCAGGGGGCTTATTTGAAAAATAAAGGTGCAGATTCTACAAATGTAAGAAATTTGAGCCAAATATCCTAGGGCAAATGTGGCATAGAAGAATAGGAATAGACATGTGTACATTATTTTGGAGGATGATTTTTAATTTGGGTCTTCAGTGGTAAATATTTTATGATCAAAATATTTTAAAAAGATGATTAGCTAGTAATTTAATTCCACATAGTTTGGAACTGATTTAATACTCCATCATGCTTAAGTTCTCAGCATGACTACAGTTATGTGTATATGCTAACGTATATGTTTAGGAAAGGTTTATAATGCATCAAAATCTAGCAAAGAGACAACTTTTTTGTTTTTTAATGTTTATCTCAATTAGTTGAAAGCATTAGTTGAGACGTTCAATCTTATTAATGAAGGAAGATTGAGAATCTTCAGTAGCTTGTTTTGGAACAGTGTTCCACCATTTATATCACTAAAATGAACTAGAAATGGAGAACATCTGGAATACAAATACCAAGAAACTGCAGGGCCTGCAAGCATGCCCACATATTCTCTCTACCCACAAGCACTCTGCGCCAGGAGTGGCTACTATGTTTCCCACACAAAAATGTCTCTGATCAGCTACAGATGAAACAAGAGAATGCAACGTTTGAATTTCAGCTCATTAAAGAATTTAGTGCATTGTGGAAATATGATGGGAAATTTTAACTGGAACAAATTGAGTTTACGTACCAGTTTAAGTTTATGCAGTTAATTGCAACTTTCAGTCTATCCCGGAAGTACTGTAGATTCATGGCTTGACTCCTCTAATTTAAATGCGTGTTTTGTTGACAGGAGATGCTCCGTTTCAGTGTCGGATGTGTAGTGCTAAATTTAAAATCAACTCGGACTTGAAGAGGCACATGCGTGTGCACTCTGGAGAGAAGCCATACAAATGTGAGTTCTGTGATGTCCGCTGTGCCATGAAAGGGAACCTGAAATCGCACATCCGTATCAAGCACAGCATGGAGAACACGCTCAAGTGTCCAGAGTGCGAGTTCCAGTGCGGAAACAAAACAACCCTTCGGCATCACTTAAGAGCCCATCAGCCTGAGCAGCCAGTGAAGTGCTCAAAATGCAACTACTCTTGCTCTAACAAGGCAGCTCTCAAGGTGCACGAGAGAATTCACTGCGAGGATCGCCCTTTCAAATGTGACTTTTGTAGCTTTGATACCAAGCAGCGGAGCAATCTGACCACGCACGTGAAGAAAGCCCATGGAGACAAAGTCAAGATCAAAAAGCAAACTACTGAGAAGAAAGAGGGAGATAAGTTAAAGCAGGGCAGCTCCAGGCAAGTAGCCAAATTGGATGCTAAGAAAGCATTTAAATGTGGCCTGTGTGAGGCTTCCTTTGTCCGAGAAGATTCTCTTAGGAGCCATAAGAAACAGCACAGAGAGTATAATGGGACCAAAAGTACTGAACTGGCTGTATTGCAGTTGCACATGGACCCCAGTAGGCAGACCAGTGCCCCAATCACTGTAAGTCACCTTCAAGTCCCCATTCAAGCCACTCAGGTTTCTCCTTACAATGAAGGAAGGGTCAAGATCATTGCTGGCCATCAAGTGCCTCAAGCTAATGGAACAGTTCAGACTGCTTCAGTGAATGTTATGCCTCCCACATTAGTTGGCCAGAATCAGGAGGACCTATCTGCGAGTAGCCAGTTGCAAATACTGCGCCAAGTCAGTCTACTGGCACCGCCTCATCCCCCTGTTTCTCAAAGCGAAGCTGTGTCAGTGGGGCAGCCAGCCGTTCTTCTCACTGCCCAGGACCAAAGTGACAGCAATGCTCTCCACCAGACTTTGATTTCTGCTGCTTCAGTCAGTAGTCACAGGGCTTCAGCAAGCCAGACTTTCATCAATGATTCTGGAATCAGCTGCTCTGACTTGGAAGGGCTCAATGCTTTGATTCAGGAAGGGGCAACGGAAGTGGCTGTGGTTAGTGATGAAGGTCAGAGTATCTCTGTGTCCACTTCAGCTCCCCCTCCTCCCATCTTTTCCTCATCCTCTCACACACAAGCACCTAAGCAGACCTACTCCATCATTCAAAGTGAAGCCCATACAGCTTCACTGTGTCCTGCAGACTCCATACCGGATTAGTTTTAAAAAACTAGCGCAAATTCCACCCTGGATTGCCTTGTGAAGCCTTGGAGTCAGTGGGATTTTCATGACACTTAGTGAGGGCCAGTTTTTCAGGAGTCCTAAGATTGGCCTCTAAAGTTCCATTTGCACCACTTTGCACATGTAGTCGTATGTTGCATTCTCACATACTCATACAGTGACTTGCACATGAGGGTGTGCACAATTACATGTATTGGAAACTAGAGGCTTCAGTCTTTGAAAAATGTGAACCTAAATATCAAAGCAACTGTTTAAAATTTCACTTTTAAAAAAACTTCCCAGAGCAGGATTTACTTTGCGCAGCAAATGCCTTATTTAAACAAAATAGCTTTTTTTTTAATCAGATGCAAAGAACATCTCGCTTTAAGATACCATCCCCTGTGGAAAAATCTGAGGGCAGGTCTATATTACAGGGGAAAGTCGATCTAAGCTATGCAATTTGAGTTACGTTAGTAGTGTAACTCAAGTCGACACGTAGCTTAGATCTGCTTTCACAGGGTAGGGGTCCAAACTACGCTATGTCAACAGGAGACGCTCTCCTGTAGACTTCCCCTACTCTTTTCCATCTGGTGCAGTACTGGAGTCGACAGGAGAGCAATCTGCGGTCAATTTAGCGGGTCTTCATGAGACCCGCTAAATTGACCCCTGATGTATCGATTGCCACAGCGTGGATCCACTGGTAAGTGGAGACAAGCCCTGAGCAAGGTGGCTTTGTACAACGAACCAAAACAGTTGTTCAGAGACCCATTAACACCTAGCCAGCCTGTCCCAAACCTCCTCTTGCAGGTTACTATAGGACCTACCCTGTAGCTGTGCTCTACTGCATATAAGCCCTGATCAGGCAAAGTATTTAAACGTATGAGCAGCCCCATTGTTTTAAGTGGAACTACTCTCATGCTTAAAATTGAACACGTGCTTAGGTTCTTTGCTGGATTGGGGCTGTGATGGGAGCACCCTCTGTGGTTAATCTGTCTGTTGCTAACATAGTACAGCAGTGGTTCTACTTTTTGGACTTTGTACATGGTACCAATAATTTCCCCAAAACAAACGTCTGTTCATTTTTTTTATTACTTGTTAGACAATTCAAACTACTGGACATAATTCTAATAGAATTTCGTATTATCTAGGTGCTACTATTTAGATGATAAAAAATTAACAGTATATTAAACAACATTAAGAATTAAGGGCCCTAGTCCTTCAACTGCTTATGGATTTGCTTAACTTCACTTGAATAGCCCCACTGAAGTGTTTGCAGGATTGGGGTCTAAATTTGTAAATGTTGATTTTTTTTTTTCATTTAGATTCAGAACCAGACTAATCAGGATGAATTGGAGCCAGATTTTCAAAAGTGCTCAGCACACAGCAGCTCCTAATGTGACAGTTGTCACCAGACTTTTCCAAAATGCTCAGAGCCCTTCTGGCTGAGTTTTTTTTTTTTAAAAAAATCTGGTCACTGATTTCTAATTACAGGAAAAGTCTATTGAAGTCAGTAGGAATTGGGGGCACTTAGCACTGTGGTTGAGACGCTCATGCAGAATCAGGCCCCAAAGTATTTCTGTTAAAATAATAGGCTGTTGTCTGTGTGTTGGTGATATTTTGTGTCATAACAGACTTTTTATGCAAATCATGTATACAGCACGATGCTCTGTATCAGAAGGGTCCTTCAAAAAAAAAATACAATATATTTTTCCAAATACAGTGCTGTAATTTTATGTCATTTGTTTTGGTTTTGAATTATTTGTTTTCAGTTGTGTGATTGAAAACAAATGTATTTTGCATTTCCATCTCTGTTCTTTATATGTAAGAATGCAGCATAAAGAGAGGAAAAAGAAAATGTCCTCAACCTTTTGCAGTACAAAACCTAATTATAGATTCTGTTTTGGGAATCAAAAAGCTAGTTAATTTAAAAAAATATAACTACATTAATATTAGTACAGAACAAGATAGAGGTGGTCATTTGTGTGCTTAACATCACCATGCAATGAATGTGTATTTATATAAAGAAATATGTACATGTCAGTATTTGGCTTCAGCCATAAAAAATCAGTGGATCTGATTAACAGTTTAGTTAGGTCAGTGGTTCCCAAACTTGTTCCGCCGCTTGTGCAGGGAAAGCCCCTGGCGGGCCAGGCTGGTTTGTTTACTTGCCGCGTCCGCAGGTTAGGCCGATCGTGGCTCCCAGTGGCCGCGGTTCGCTGTTAAAGGCCAATGGGAGCTGCTGGAAATGGCGCGGGCTGAGGGACGTACTGGCCGCCACTTCCAAGAGCTCCCATTGGCCTGGAACAGCGAACCGCGGCCACTGGGAGCCGCGGTCGGCCTAACCTGCGGACGCGGCAGGTAAACAAACCAGCCCGGCGCGCCAGGGGCTTTCCCTGCACAAGCGGCGGAACAGGTTTGGGAACCACTGAGTTAGGTATATATGTGCCTTTTTAGAGAGAGAGAGTGTGTGTGTTTCTCCATGGGTATGAAAACATGTTTTGATAGGATACATAAGTAGGGCCATATTTGAAATTAGTTTTATAGTATCTCTTTAAAAAAAAAGTCCATTTGCACATGCATTTTCTTCCAGCCTTACTTATGTTTGCTTTCACAAATCTGAATCATATCCTTAAAAATGACATGGGAAAATGCAGACACAAATTATAGGTACAGTTTTAGAACCCTTCACTTTTGTTGACAGAGGAGTTGATTAGATGCGATCTGTATGCATGAATCCACCAGCAATGCCAACTTATTCCATGAAAGCCCTCAATGTAGTTTTTGTTTAGGCCTTAAAATCATGTTCCTTTTAAGAAAGCAGTTCAGAATAATAATCTTGATGCCTGAATCCTGGCTTTGGTTTGATTAGAACAAATTAGCAATATATACCCTCCAACCTTCTGGACGGGAGAAAAGGCTATTGTTTAGTTATAAAATAAATTTTGAGAATGTTAAACAGGGAACTAATTTATTAGTAAAGAAGATGGCTTCTTAGCTCCCAAGCTACACTGCTGTTTAAAGGAGAAATTTGTGGATATCTACATTTAAAAAATATTATCAACAGTCCATACTCTAATATAGTGATTCTTGTTCTCAGCCTTCCATATGATGGTTCCATTTGCAGCTGCTTCTCTTCATAGCTGTCTGAGAGTCATCTGTGCCAATTCCTAAAGTGCTATGGATAGAGGCATGCTGATTTATGGTGAGCTCGCATCTGAGGAGGACTAGTTGCAAGTCATTGAGCAAACCCGCTGTAATGTAAGATCAGAAACGGAATGGGAAGGGAGGTTGCTGTACGCAAAGCGAAGAAGAGGAAAAGTATAGTCTGAGCAATTAATTGGGAGCCTGGAAATTTTGAGTTACAATCCTGACATACTTGGGTTCCCCAACTGTAGAATGGACATAATACTTACTCTCTCAAGCATGTTGAAAACTTAATGATGTTTGTAAAGCACTTTGAAGATGAAATAGCACTTCGTGCTCATATTATTTATGGTCACTGATCTTCAGGGTGTGAACTATTGCTTTAGCTGATCGCATAATATTTTACCTATGTTTGAATTAAAGTGCACAGTAAAATATGTGATGATGTAGTAGATCAAGATACATTGGGACTTTTACCGCACTCGAGCAGTATCGCATTTGTCCTTATTGTGTGGCAAACTGGGGTGCTGTAGATTCATGCCCTGGGTTGGCGAGTAGTCAGTTGTCAGGTAGACAGACCCTTAGTATTCTCTGTTCCTCCCAGTCAAACCATCTATAAATGCTTCCGGGTACGTAGTCAGTGTGCACATTCTAACTTGTGAGATTGAGACTGGGGAAATGGTATGTAGTTTGAATATAGTTACAGTGGGCAGGCTGTAGGGAAGAGCAAGCAATAGGTAAAAGAAGACATTAAACAAAACAAGCAAACATTTTAAATCTTTTAACAGCAAACAACATTTTCTCCCCTCTCAAGACAAAACTTCATTGAGCTTCTAAAACCCTAATGCTGTAAGGGAGGGTATTCGGTTTGATCCCTCATTAGTGGAACGACATGGCAAAGCCCTTATTGACTTCTGTGTTAAAGGAACCAGCCCCTTTGTCGTACGCAATGATAGGCAATTGGAGAACAACATTGAAAGCAAACTCAATAAACCAACCACCAAAGGCTTATGCCCACTTTAGGCAAATATATATTTTCAAAATAAACGGGAGAAAAAAGACAAAAGAACAAAAAAAGTAAAGGAATGGGAGAGGAAAGGAGAATGACATCGTGGTTTCCATCTGCTAGAGAAAAATAATCAAAGGTTTCTAAAAAGTTAGACCTAATCTTTTCAAATTTGACAGAGGTCCCCCTTTTCCAAAAGGTACTTGCTCTTTAGCTGCCAGGTGAGCCAACTTGCTATGCCAAGCTTCTGTTCCTGGAGGCAGTCTGTTCTTCCACCTAAGCAATATAAGTCATTTGGATACAAGCACTGCTTTAGAGAACGAAGTTTTCTATGAGTTGGAGAGGTTAAGATGATGGGAGGTATCTATTATCATATTAATCGTCCTACCTACTTCTAGCCAAAAGTATTATTGCATGGGATAGTCCCAAAACATGTGAGCCAGTTTGGTCTGGGAGACCCACATTTCCAGCAGCAGTCTGTTTTGGCAAGGTCAATGCACTGCAATCTATGTGGGGACTAGTGTCAACAAAAACAGCAGAAGATCATTGTTTATCCTTGCAACGTTCTTGTGTCTAAACCTGAAAATCTTGCTCCTACTCTATTTAAATAATGCATTTGGACACCTCTTGACTATAAAATCAACGAGCAAAGTCAAATTCTGGGCATAATAGCAAATTTGCTCATAGGGGAATCTATGATAATTGGAATTTTAGGTGGCAACCCAAACATATGAAATATTTAGGAATCCTCAGCCCCAGTGAGCTGGAGAATCTGTTCAAAATTAATTTAGAGCCCATTTTAGTTCATTGAGATATTTGGGCAGAGGGCAAATCCTTACTCTTAGCCTTTGGGCCAAAATTTATATTATCAAAATGAATATGCTTCCCAAAATGTATACCCTGTGAGTTCTCCCAGTTACTATTCCTCCATTTTATTTTAGGAAAATTAACAATTTTTTTAAAATACTTCTCTGTGGGTGGATAGGAGGCCAAGACTGGCTTTATTTGACTATAACAGGGTTCAAAAAAGAACTAAAGTTCATGGAGGATAGGTCCATCAATGGCTATTAACCAGGATGTACAGGGATGGTGTCCCTACCTTGTGTTTGTCAGAAGCTGGGAATGGGCGATGGGATGGATCACTTGATGATGTTTATTCATTCCCTGTGGGGCACCTGACATTGGCCACTGTCCACTGAATGCATCCGATGAAGTGAGCTATAGCTCACGAAAGCTTATGCTCAGATAAATTAGTTAGTCTCTAAGGTGCCACAAGTCCTCCTATCGGAAGACAGGATACCAAGCTAGATGGACCTTTGGTCTGACCCAGTATGATCATTCTTATGTTCTTAAGTAAATTACAATTCCCAATCACAGCTGGAGGCTTCTGTTTCCCCAAGTTTCAGCATTATCATGCAGACTTTATCATCAGCTAGACAGCCCTCTGGCTCCAGAGCATAATAGTGGAACAAGAGTTGGTCCATCCCCTCCAGTTGGCAGGAATGCTGGGTTCAATTTATTATGGTTTTGATTTTAGAATGTCTTCTACAGCATTGGCTACCAGAGACTCACGGGCTAGTTTGGCTAGAAAATTTAAATTCCATCTCATCTCACACGTTGATGCTGTACTTCGAGGCAACCATTTGTTGAAAATTGACAAGCTACCATTTAGTGTGGAAAGTAGAAGGATAAGAGGATAATTTGGTCTGTTTATTACAGTTTTTCCAATATAAATGCACAAACCTTTAGTTGCTGGAAAGCAAGATTCGGTAGTTTTCATATCTCTGTATGCAGCTATTACTGTATATTGGATTTCAGATTTCTTTAAAGTGATGATGAAATATTTTATATCATCTGTAGGTGGTGCCAGAGATTCAGATAAAATTTGAGCTTAGCCAGTTACTTGAAGTACATATATTTCCTGTGAAACAGAAACTTTGTGATTTTCTGTCTTCAACTCTTTGCTAGTTGCAAATGAAAAAACATCTCTATAGCTACTTCCATAAGAAGTTGCAGGACACTTAACAGCAAAAATTGTCAGCATGTTAAGAGCAATTAAAAGAACAAACTATGACACTCAGTAAAGATCTGTGTTGTCCCACTCAAAGCAGATTTCTAGATAGAACCAATTTAATGTAAGTGTACAGAGAATTAATTTTAAAAACTCCCTTTCAATTTAGTTTTAATCTGTAAACAGTTTGCAGCCTGTAGTAGAGCAGCTGAGTAAGTTGCGTAAAATAAGCAAAGTCAGCACAAGTGTTATTGGTCAAAATTGGCTGAATTTACACTTGTGCAGCTCCTCTGTGTGTGCACTACTGTATCAGAGTTCCCAGGAGCCTTATATTAACTCCAGTGTCACCATTAGACAATTCTGTTATCTGCATTTCACTTTCTCGAAACAGAGTTGTTTGCCTTTTAAAATAGGAAACCAGTAGATTGATGTATTATGAAGGCTAGCCCTTTATGCTAGTCCTATGTATAGTTGTAAGATAAACAGGAAAGATAAAAAGGTGAGAATGAATAGACAATGGCATAGTACTGCTGTCTTCAACAGTTCAGCGGTTTGCATTACACTCGAGGAAATAATCTATAGAGTTAGGTTTTTCCCCCCTCCATACTACAAAAATAGGGTAGCCTGAAATAAAGTTGATTTTTTTTCTTCCACAGAACACTAACACAAACATGCAGTGCTGACCATTGTGTATTAGAGCTGATAGAGCGTGTTGCTTTAATATCTGATACTTGTTTAGTATGTTCATGCTGCTATCAACTGAATTATTGTTTCCTTGTTAATTCATAACAAGTCCCTCTCTCTTATGGAGCTTGTTTGTTTTTCTTGAGTGCCATGGAATTCATAGATCCTCCTGGAATTCCGCCACGGTCATCAGGTTCTTAAGCAATTTGTCTGTCCTTTCTGGTGAAAATAATATGTGTACATATATAGTGTACATTTATAGTGTCCATCATCTGAGGATTTGAAATATGAGGATCCTCGAAGTTTGAGTGCAGATATTTACATAAGCCTCACAACATCCCTGTGGTAAGTATTTACAGCTATTTTACAGTTGGGTAAACTAAGGCATAGAGTTTGTGGTTTGGCCAAAATGTAACCTTAACAGTTAGTGGCAGAGTCCAGAACAGAATTCAGGAGTCCTGGCTACTAGACAGAAGTACCTTCCACTCTACACAAAATAGATCATGCTTAGTTTCCGCTGCAGTAAATTCTGCTCACCGTAAGAGGAACATATCAAATATAGGGTAAATTTTTCAACAGTGCTTAAACGGTGTATGAGACTAACTTCCATTGACTTTCTTTGGGACTTAGAAGCATAAGTCACATAGGCATTTATGAACATTTTACCCACTGAGCCCAAGGCATGAGTGCTATATCAGTTATAGTCCTGACTTTTTAATAATGATGTTTTCATCCTGGACTATTTTCAGTAATAATAACAATAACTCACTAGCTATTAGCAACAACACTAAGAAATCATTGATTCTTAGTATACATATTTCAAGTAAAATATTTTCCCCACACTTAAGGCTTTTGTTTACTATGTGACATTGATTGTAAAAATAGGCCTTGGTTTCATAGACGATGAACTGTCATTTGTAAGAGTGACTGTACTATATTATTAGTCTTAATGTTTTATGTAATTTTTCCTGTGTTTTCTTGTAATGTAACAGATGGAAGCACACAAAACCAAAAGAGGAAAATGCCTGTAACATGTTTCATTTTGTGTCAGTATTGCAGTTATCTGTGTGATCTCAAGTGTCATGTGCCGCAATGTCTATGCGAGCACAGTGGGGTGGATTATGGGCTTATCTTCAGGGCCATATGCTATTTTCCTCAATCAGTGACACTACTCTCCCCGTCTCTGGGGGACTTAGTCTGTGATTTATACCAATACAGTTTACCTGTGCATAAAACCGCCGTAAACACTAATGCACATTGAAGCTTGATTTATCAACTCTGCCAGAGGTTGGCACTGGTGGAGCTACACCAGTCGTCACTTACACTGGCTGAAATCAGGCCAAATCCCCACTGTAGATGAGCCCTTAAGATGAGTATGATTTTGCCCAAAGTTAAGTCACGGCTGGTCTAGGCTTGGAAATATGAGTTGAAACCCTAGCCCCACTTGAAGTCGATGGGACTTTGACCCATGGAAGTATCACATTTTGGCCTTCATTCCACATACAGTCTCAGTGACTCTGGCAGAACCAATAGTAGTGTAGGGTACCATTCAATGTGAATAAGAATATCACACTCTGAGCCGTAGGGTTTTTTTAATTATTAATCTTTATGAGGAAAAGATGAAAATGTTAGAAAAATGCAGAGACACTTTCTCTGAGTTACAAGCAATTATAAAATGCCTTTTTGTGTTTTAAAAAAGAAATGTTGCACAATATTTTTCTGTAGCTCTCTCTCATCTGACCTTTTTCCATGTTGGCAGCCAGCTTGCATTCAGTGTCTGTCCTTGCAATTGATGTTCTACTATCAATACAATATTTGGTATGTCCTCTGTGGAGAGGCCTGCATCCTGTAATTTCAGTGGTATTGATTTGATGATCTAATAGCCTTTTGCATCTCCAGTTAGAAAATCTTTAATCTTTTTTATTTAAATTTTAAGACAAGAAACCAACTTTACAAGTAACTAATGTCCTTCATCAATTATCCAGCTAACCTTTCATAAGATAATGGTTTCTATAGTGACCTCTAGGAAATAATGTCTCAGATATAATTGTGAATTAGAAGTCTTTAATAGGGAAAGACTTATTTTCTCTCCCAGATATCTAGTTCTGCCTTGGCATTAAGTGTGGTTTGGCTGAAATTTTTCTTGGTTAATGGCAAAAGAAAGGTGAATTTTATGGAAAAAAGAATCAAGTGAATAGGATAAAGTAGTATTTTAAAGTTTTACAAAAGAAATTAGATTTTCTTTCAGTATATTCTTGCATCTGTTTGCCCACCTAATTGAAAGACTCTGTTCTTAAACATCTTTCATTCTACCAGGACCCCAGAAGGATAGAGAAATGAGGGACACAAAACCATTATTCCTTCACTGTAGACTGGAGAACTTTCTGCAACCTCAGATGCAGGATTCTCTATTTCTGATGTAAATTTTCAACAGTGAAAGAGAGGGATCTTTGCAACTAAAATGAGTGATAGTCTTCAGAATGAGGGACATTTAAGAAGTATTTACAAAGTTTAGCTCCACTAGGATAAGCAGCATTGCAGGCATAGGCCAGGTCTCTGCTACAATCTTTTGCCATCATAGCTATGTTGGTCAAGAGCGTGATGAAGTATGATATGCAAGTGACATACCTCTGCAGGCTAAGGCCTTGTCTACGCTGCCACTTTACAGCACTGCAACTTTCTCGCTCAGAGATGTGAAAAAACACACCCCTGAGCGCTGCAAGTTTCAGCGCTGTAAAATGGCAGTGTATACAGTGCACCAGCACTGGTAGTTACCCCCCTTGCAGGGGTGGTTTTTTTTACAGCGCTGGGAGAGCTCTCTCCCAGTGCTGGTGCCACAGCAAAGCTTTAACGTTACTAGTGAAGACATACCCTAAAGCTCCTGATGTAGGTGCACTTATACCAGCAAAAAAATGAGCTTTGGGGATTATAGCTTATTTCACTTATGGAAGGGCCAAAATAAGCTATTCCAGCAAAAGCACTCCCTTGGTCAGACTGAGGTCACATCTTCAATGTTTTCTTCGCATGCAGGAGAGCTAGAAGCTTAGGCCAGTATTCTCTAATCCACTAAGGCTACTTTGCATCACATCATATAATCAGTACAGAGTGACAATAAAATGGCTAGAGACAGCCTGTGGAAATTCCCTTGTGTAAAAGAGCTCTCCATTGGCCAAGGTAGGTTGTTGTCCAGCCACACCCCGTTTCTTGAAAAGTGGCGGGGAAGGGGCATGACAGGCATATGGTGGAACACAGCTGCACTACATCTGCTCGTCCACTGGAGTAAGCTCTGTTATATCAGCAGTAAAAGTTAAAACTGGCCCCTTACTGCTCCACCTTTCACTGTGGCCCAAACAGCCAAGAATCAGGGACTGCTACTTCTCCATCACCTTTTTGCTTGTAGTGTATCCTTAGGTAACTCACTCGCAGATTTCAGTTTTTAAAACGTAAAATATTCCCAGTTCCTTTTGAGAATAGACCAGGGCAGGAGTGTTGCAACATTATAAATGTGAAGTATTAATATAGGCCAAGATTTTTTTTTTTTTTTTTTAAGACTCTAAAGTTAGGTTGCTAAAATCCTATTCAGGCATCTAGATCAGTGGCTTGATTTCCAGAAGTGCTGCTGACCCTGTAACACTTCTGGAAATCAAGCCACTGATGTAAGTTTCTAATTTCATAATTGACACCTGTTTTCTTCTAAATCTTCGCCTTAGTGCTACTGGAAACCCTCTTTAAGTGGGTCACAAAAAATATACTTGCTGCTGGATGAGATACTACAGTGATGAGCAAGGTATAAATACCTAGATAGATACTCTAGATAATCACATTTGAGGGCTGCATAATGGCCTGAAGGAGAATGTGAAAGAACAGGAATGTATAAACCTTAAACTGTCTAATGCATAGCAGGCAAATAATTCAAGTTCTCTGGGAAATGCCTTTCCTTAACATTCATGGAGGGTTTTTTGTCTGTCCTTTTGCTAAAACTGTACAGCAACATGAGATGCCTCTGCAGAGAGATGTAAAATGAAATGGGTAAATAGCGGGTTTTTAAAATTTTATAAGCCTGATTTAAAGCCTGTTAATGTCAATAGAAAACTTTCCGTTGACCTCCCAGGACTTTGGATCAGACTCTGCATACAGTGTGGCTAGGAGAAAATGAACAAGTTGCAAACTTTTGCTTTTTTCCCTTCCTTTAAAAGTGTTCAAAATTTGTCATACAAAAATCAATTTTTAAACAATATTAAATGCTGCCTGCTTTGTAAATCCATGTAGATCAGCAGACGGTATTACTTTTAATAGTGATATTCATGATGGGGGGAAGGGGATTGCCAGCAAAATTGCTTTTTGGTTGACTCTGCTTGAGAAGTGCTCTGCAGGGACCCATTCCCAATTGATTATCTTTCACTGCTAATAGCTTCAAAGACTATGCGGTGGACAGTCCACTTTTACATTTAAATATAAATCATGATAGCCTTGACAGACTGATGATCAAGGAAAAAAAGGGAAGAAAAAAACAGTAAAATAGATGTACATCTGATATAACTTTCACCACCTCCTCCAGGGCAGTTGTAATAAAACTAAGATGTTTACAGTTTGATAAAGCTCTTTATAATGGATTGTGAGTGAAGGCTCTCCCCAAAAGATCTACAATTGATGGTCTCCAAATAGCATGTCAGCATTAAAGGTGCCACAAGTACTCCTTTTCTTTTTACAGTGTCAATGACTCCCATTTATACCTTGTTTGAAACTGAGAATAAAGTTCTAAGCACTGAAACAACTAGTGTGGGCTGGTCTCAGCTAAGTGTATATAATTCAGTACTTTGATGAAACTAAAGCAAAAGAGAGATCTGGTAAATCAGCAAGGAGTCTGGTGGCACCTTAAAGACTAATAGATTTATTTGAGCATAAGCTTTCGTGGATAAAAATCCCACTTCTTCAGATGCACGGAGTGAAAATTACAGATGCAGCCATAAATATACTGACACATGAAGAGAAGGGAGTTAATCTGGTAAATCATCTGGTAAATCAGATTGTTTGCAGTGGAATCATACTAATAAACCCAACCTACTAATATTGTCTTTGATGTGGCATCATCTACAAAACACATGTTTAGAAATATGTAGCTGCATATATAACACACAAGATCCTTATACGGGGCCTGATCTAAAGCTCCTTGAAGTCAATAGGATTCCTGCCATGGACTTCAGTGGGCTCTGGATCAGGCTCCATGTCAGAATGCACTCAGTGATATTCCTCGATACAAAAAATTGCATAACTTTTCCATAGGTTGAACTTAATTAGGAAAAGACCAAATAAAGCAAATCAGTTTGTGCTACTTGCCCGTTTATCTTTCTGACATGTCAATAATCTATTAATATTCTGTGCCAGATGTTTAACTATTTTACATTGGATAGTTGCATACCTATATTGCTGCATTTGCATATTTAAATCCAATAATTACATGCACAAAATTCATAATTTAGCCATTTAGCTACACAATTATACAAGTTCTGTGTGACATCCAAGTATTTACATGCACAATTAGCCTGTTCTTTAAGAAAACCATGAGTTTTAGATGACATAGTGAAGACTGACTAGGAAACAATAAAACCTAAAGAAAAAAAGGTTGCCAGGCAAACACAATGCAGCATCAATATGAAGTGTCTAGTACATCAAACAAAAAGTTGATTCCTTCTAGATCACAGGAGATCAGAGCTGTTTTTAAAGTTAAAATATTAAATATAATTATACAAATATAAGTAGAGAAAGAACTTTGATTTGAACAAACCCAAAGCATATTGCTTGAGGGAACCCTCACAACTGAGCCCCCTGTCTTCCTAATTTAAAGCTATGCTGCTTTAAAACTGTTACTAACAGCAGACGTATTTTGCTGTGGTTCATTCTTCTTGGTGAAGTAGGGAATTCAGCAGTGGAAAACTTTCAGTGAAACCTGTCATGCTTATCCTTCCAGCTGACTTATCTGATGTAAGTAGGTATCACTATCATAATACAAAATAGTTTGGTAGCAAGGAGGTAGTTAGAATGGCTGATGAGCTGAGCCATCGGTAGCAAATGGATTTCTATTAGATAAATGCAACCCTCAGGCATAATGAAGCACAAGTTATGGCCAAGTGTCAGTGATCATCTTATAGTAATAATACCCTTGGAGTTGTTTTTTTCATGATCATGAATAATTTATTGCAGTTTAAGAAAGAGGGCAAAGTTAGAAATGCAGAACAATTATATCCGCTAAATTCTGCAATCCAGGAATTGACCTAATTTAATATTTTAGAAGGCTGGTTAATCACAGTTAAATGAGTCCAAGGAATTTTAAAACAAATTGTTTGGTAGAGAAGCAAATAAAGTGTTGCTGCAATTGCTGAAACAGAGGTCAAAGCCCCTACATGAACATACTCACTTTATACCTACAACCTGTTGATAATGATATCAATGCAAAGTTGCCTGTTAAAGCTGCGTTTAAAAGCAAGTCTCCTTTCTACTCCATGGAAATCTGCTATAAAATCTGCTATAAATACCCACTTTATAACAATGGCCCAATATATAAGTTACTTAGTTCAAAAGAAGAGCTTTTGGTGGGAGGGGGAGGAGTAGAGTAACAGTAATGTGTTGTAAAAGCTAAGTGGCTTTATTGGCACTTTAAAATACCCTTTTATGCTGAACACTGTTGGCTCTGCATATATACAACAGTAGTTATGTATTAAAAATGTGTGTCAATAGTTCCACTGGCATGGGGTACTTTGGATGCCAGATGTTCCCGGAAAGCTTGATTCACTACCCAGGCTGGATTTTACCAAATACTGGGGAATCCTGGTCATCCTCAGTTAAAGCACTTCATCTATCAACCACAAAAAGCATTTTACAAATTGTGCACTGTCATACACCCAATGCAACTGTTTGGGAATGTCCAGGTGTACATCATAACAGTGGAATATCTAGTCTGGAAACCTCAGGTGGTTCAGAACAAGTTCTAAAGACACCATAATGGATAATTATAGAATACGCTATCCATTGAGTAGGTCTCTCCCTAGCAGATGGCACAGAGTGTGACATAATATCCAAGACACTAAATATGTAAACCTTAAAGGGACAGATTTTCATACAGATTAGCCAGGTAACTGTTCCCACAATCACCATAACTGTGCATGTAAATTGGGTAATCTGTTTAAGATATTTCTAGAGTGATCACTGTAGTGTGATTAGCTGTTTTCATGTGCAGTTAGCACGTTTGCCTTTGCAAAGGCAGTAACTGCACATGGAGTTGTGCACACATTTGAACTATATGAAAATCTGATTTAATCTAACAAAAATAGCATTATAAACTGTGGTGCTCTTCAGCAAATAGGATCCAATCGTTCTTCTCTAGCATCTTCCACCTGAAGATCTCAAAGCACTCTACAGATACTACTGAACTACACCCCACTATACCTCTAAGCTAGGTAAGTAATATCTCATTTTACAAACTGAGATTTTCTAGAATTTGAGGCCAGAAAGGACCATTAGAAAAATTTTGTATGACCTGTCCATCACAGGCCATTAAATTTCAACCAGTTACCCCAGTATGAGGTTCAATTTGTATTGACTAAAGCATGATTTGTTTAGCTAAAGCATAGCTTCCAGAAAGGTATTCAGTCTTAATTTGAAGACATCAAGAGATGGAGAATTCACCAGTTCTGTTGGTAGTTTGTTCCAATGGTTAATCACCCTCATTGCTAAATATTTGTGCCTTAATTCTAATCTGAATTTGTCAGGTTTCACCCATTCTTGCTATGTGTTAATAAAAAGCCCTTTAGTACCTGTGTTTGCTCCTACTGAAGGCATTTATATACACTAATCAAATCTGTCTTTTTTTATAAGCTAAATAGACTTGGCTCCTTAAATATCTCACTGTAATGCATTTTCTCCAACTCCTCTAATCATTTGTGGCTCTTTACTGCATCCTCTCCTATTTTTAAGATGTGGACACCAAACCTGATGCAGTATTCCAATATGGTCTCACTACTGCTATATACAGAGGCATGGGCAGCACGTCTAATAGGCAAGGGAAGGCTGTGCCTCCCCAAACAGCCCCATGTAGCCCCACCCATGTTGTAGCTGGAGGCCCCTTCCCTTCTTGCTGCTTTTTGGCCCCAGCTCAGGCAGGCCGCTCCTCTTCCAGGAAGGGAAGCTGGCTGGGGCTAGGGCAGCTGTTTCCGCTAGATTGGAAGGTTAACTGGAGAAGGTGATCAGCTGACCAGAACTGGCAAAACCCTTACAGCTGATTATTCTGAGGCAAGAGACCTGAGACACAAACCCAGCTCCAGGAGGGTGGTCCCCTTCTCCCAACTCCTTCCCAGTTGATTGGGTGAGAGGGGAACCTTGCCCTACCCTCTCTTCAAGGCTTTGGGGCCTTAAACGTATAGTGTCAGGATTCTTTCCCCCAAGTACCATTCATTGCTGGGACCCGTGCGTCTCTCTCTATATCTGTTCAACTCTTCCAGACCCTTAAAGGGCCATGCTAGAAGGTAATGTGTGCTGACGGCTAGATGCTACTGCCTTCCATGCACACTACCCCATCACAGTATATTTAAACCATTACTGCACATGAAGTTATGGAATAAAGTTTCATTGTATTTGTCAAAAATTCAGCCATCCTCATGCGGCATGTAGAGAGGCTGTTTTGTTGCCAGAGAGCAACCTTTTTTTTTATAAGCTTTTTTCATTGTGGATGTGTAACAGGCTGTGAAATAAAATACTCTCAGAGCAGCACTCTTTGAATCCTCTTCTTCCGCTACACTGTATGTGAATCATTGTCTGAAGATGGAAGAGGCAGCTTACTGCTGGGGGGCGGTTCAACAGTTTTCTTTTATGGAGACCTCCTGTGACAAGTACAGCAATGACTTTACACTGAAATTAATATTAGGAAAGTATTTCTAGCTGTCTTTTAGTGAGTTTTGCCAGCTAAAAACCAGGAGGAGCCAACCCCGCAGAACCAGCCAGCTCTTTACACCACCAGCAAATGCTTTGGACACCACAGCTGGACTGTGTCTCTGGTTTAGTGGTCTATAAGTATTCTAAGTATAGTGGTCTTTGAAATAGCTTTGTGGAGCCACATTTTCAAGTCCCAGCCAGGTCTACTCATGTAGCTTAAGTTGGAAGGATGAAAAACTAAGTTAAGTACCAAGTAGTTTACTGCGTGTAAGTCAAAAGAGAGTTTAACAGCTACTGTCTGGACATTACAGGCAATTAACATTAATGGGACTACCTGTGTGAAAATGTTTCAGTGTAGCAGCCGTGTTAGTCTGTATTCGCAAAAAGAAAAGGAGTACTTGTGGCACCTTAGAGACTAACCAATTTATTTGAGCATAAGCTTTCGTGAGCTACAGCTCACTTCATCGGATGCAACCGATGAAGTGAGCTGTAGCTCACAAAAGCTTATGCTCAAATAAATTGGTTAGTCTCTAAGGTGCCACAAGTACTCCTTTTCTTTTTGAGTGAGTAAAGTTTGCAGGATTAGGCCTTTAATATTGTAAACTCCTTGGAGTAGAGTGGACCTTGTTCTCTTATTTGTTTGTGAAAAACCTAACATGCTTTTGGTGGCATATAAGTCAATAACAGATAAAATGATTTCAAAATATTTTGTTTTTAGATTGTATTTGTAACTTTTAAGCTTCCCCTATCTAATCTAATCATGACTTGAGATCATAAACAGTGGTTCCCTTCCTCCATCCATAATCATTTTAAAGCATTTCTGTTCACTTTTACAGTGAGAAGCATTTTAATTAAAATGTCAATTTTAATTTCTTTTAAAATAGCTGAATTCTCTTTTTACAAGCTGCATGCATCAATTATCAGCTCAGTGGAGACCATGCATTATTCTAATGATGTTCAGATACATCAGATTGGAAATACTCTTTTCCAGTATTTTAATATACTTGGCTCTGCTACTGTGTACAAAGTGTGTTAACAAAATTATCCTGCCAGTTCTGTTATTAGCCTTAAGATGTCACTAACTGACTTGGCCTTGGCTTTCTCTGCTGGTTTGTAGTACAGCTGGGAGGTTGGGACGGGGAAAGCGGAAATGGCCTGTTGTTCTTAACACATCTCCTACTTCCTACAGTGACTGACAGACAAGGTGCTGATGTCAATTGTCTGGCCTTACAGGCATTCATTAAACCTACTTATTTCACCATCCTTTTAGTTTCTTTTTCTTCCTTCGGGTGCAGTTAAACTAAAGAAATGTGAAGTATGTTACTAACTAACTGCTTTTTCCTCATCCTGGCTTGCCCCAACCCACCTCAACTTTTGGGCACGCACTCATTTTATCATGTCTGAACTAGGGCCTCGTCTACACAGTTTTGGTATTGGTATAATAATTTTGATTAGAGGGTGTAGGGTTTTTTTTTTAACTGAAATATTTATACTGGTACAACTCCTAGTCCTTGTCTACACTGGCAAGTTTCTCCGCAGTAAAGCAGCTTTCTGAGTTGTAACTCCCGAGGTGTACACACTGCCAAACCACTTAGTGTGCAGAAACTGCGCAGTTGCAGCGCTATAAAAATAACCATCCCGACGAGAGGCGTAGAGCTTTCTGTACCGGGGGTACAGCGCCCAGGTGCCAGTGTAGACACCCTGGTCAGTTACGGCACTACAGTTGGCCTCCGGAGGGTGTCCCACAATGCCTGTTCTTGCCTCTCTGGTCTTTGGTTTGAACTCTACTGTCCTGCCCTCAGGTGACCAACCGTCATCCTCACCCTATAAATTCCTTTGGAATTTTGAAAGTTCTCTTCCTGTTTGCTCAGTGATGCGTGAAGTGGTCTCAGTGCATCTTTCCAGGTGGCCAGCCCTGCTCCATGCACCAGGCGATGCCCCCACTTGGAGCAATGCCGAGCTGCTGGACCTCATCGCCATTTGGGGAGAGGAGGCTGTCCAGTCCCAGCTGCGCTCCAGCCATAGGAATTATACCACCTACGGACAGATTTCACAATGCATGATAGAAAAGGGCCATGACCAGGACACACTGCAGTGCAGGGTCAAAGTGAAGGAGCTGTGGAACATCTACAACAAGGCACTGGTCCAGTGCTGTGCCCACGAGCTGCCAGTTCTACAGAGAGCTGGATTGATACTCCGCAGTGACCCCACTTCCACTGCGAAGGCCACTGTGGATATTTCGGTGGCTCGCATGCCAGTTGAGAGTGGGCCGAGCCATGAGGAGGAAATCTTGGATGAGGAGGAGAAGCGGGACCCAGAGGCAGAGGATGACCCGGAGGAGGCTAGCCAGTCACAGCTGTCAGATCTTGGCAAAGCACAAACAGGAGAGGAGGCCCCTGGTAAGTGGCTTTGATTTTGGGAATCACTGAAGCAAGTTGTTGGGGGAAGGAGGCTTGTGTCTGTATGATGCGTGTACCACCACAGGCCGAATCTGAGCGGCGGAACAGGGTGTTGATTGACTCCCTCACTTCACGGGAATCTGCCTCAGAAATCTCCAGGAAACTCTGATGGAGATACTGGGCAATCCTCTGCCACAGGTTCTTTGGCAGAGCTGTTTTGTTTCTTGCCCCATTAGGGGTAACTTTCCCGCGTCACTCTGCCTTCACTGGGGAGGGGCGGGGAGATCATTGCAGCATCTGCCCTGACCCCTATGGGGCTCATCTGTAACCCACAGGCTTGCAGGATTCCCTACTCACCCTCAGCAGCAAGATATCTTCCATAATGAACACAGCCTGTGGAAGATGTGGGGACAGTAGGGTCCGGGAACACGGATTTCCCCTACCCCTGCAGCTACTCACCATTTTGGGGGTCTTGTGGCTCATGTGTGCTTGCCTGGGGTCAGCCAGTTAGTGACAGGTATATGAATAGTGGCTGTGTTTTAAATCACTGAATCAATTTTCTCTGTGTTGCAAACAATACTGCTTCTGTAAAACGTTGCGTTTTGGCTTCTCAGAGATGACCTTGGGAGCCCAGCCTCCCTCTTTGTTATCGCCGGCTGAATGGTTGCGCAGAATTAGAAAACAGCCATGAAAAACTAAGGAGGACTTTCTGCTTGAGGTTATGGTGCACTCCACAGCCGAAAAACAGGAATTGAAGGAGTGGAGGGACAGTGAGAAGAGGGACCGAAAGGAGAATGCGGCGCACCAGAAAGAAGCCACGGAGTGGCTCTTAAACATTATGGAGCACCAAGCAGACACGCTCCAGGTGATACTACCTCTTCAAACGGAGCAGCTCTGTGCCCGCCCTCCTCTGCAGCTGCTGTCGCAAAACTCATTCCCATGTACCCCTCAGACACTGCCAACACACTCTTATCAACCTCCTAGCTCCAGTCTGTACCCCCAGCATTCCACTCCTTCCCCCGTCACAATCCTGCACTGCGGACTCCCAGTACACACTGCACTCAACACCTATCCCTTTGCGGTTTAGTCCTGATGAAGTATAGTACCCGCTGCACTGAACTCCAAAGGAGAAGCTTGGATATGATCCCTGGACATACACAAATCTTTAACCGTCCTGGGACTCCACCTCCTCCTGGGACCCTGCCTTCCCCCATCTCCTCACTGCTGATGTGGTTTTTTTTTGTCTCTCTGTCTCCCCCGTTTGTTTTCAAACCAACACAATTCTTTTCTTAAAAAATAACAATCTTTATTCTATTAATTGAAAGTAAACAGAGCTCTGCAAAGAAACAGACAGTTATCTTGAACCTTCATAGTGCATCATTTGCACCAATCACAATCACCTCCTGGCATTACAAGCACTGCACTCTCGAGCATAGCAACAAATATTAGTGGCTTTCAGCTTCAAATTGCTGCCTCAAGGCATCCCTAATACTTATGGCCCCGCGCTGCGCCCCTCTAATAGCCCTGGTCTCTGGCTGTTCAAATTAAGCCTCCAGGCGCTGAGCTTCAGCGGTCCAGCCCTGAGTGAAGCTTTTACCCTTCCCTTCACAAATATTATGGAGTGTACAGTATGCGGCTATAAGCATAGGAATATTGTCATCAGCCAGGTCCAGCTTCCCCTATAGGCAGCGCCAGTGGGCCTTTAAATACCCAAAAGCCCACTCAACAGTCATTCTACACTTGCTCAGCCGGTTGTTGAACCGCTCCTTGCTGCTGTCAAGGTGCCCCGTGTGTGGCTTCATAAGCCACAGCATTAAGGGGTAAGCAGGGTCTCCCAGAATCACAAGGGGCATTTCGACTTCCCCTACGGTGATCTTCTGGTCTGGGAAGAAAGTCCCTACTTGCAGCTTCCTGAACAGGTCAGTGTTCCAAAACATGCGTGCGTCATGCACCATTCCAGACCAGCCTGCATTAATGTCCATGAAACGCCCACGGTGATCCACAAGCGCCTGGAGATCCAAAGAGAAATACTCCTTCCGATTAATGTACTTGGTGGCTAGATGGTCTGGTTCCAGAATTGAATATATGTGCCATCTATTGCCCCTCCGCAGTTAGGGAACCCCATTTGTGCAAAGCCATCCACAATGTCAGGCATGTTGCCCAGAGTCATGGTATTTCGGAGCAGGATGCGATTAATGGCCCTGCACACTTTCGTCTACACGAGTCCAACGGATGACTTTCCCACTCAAAACTGGTTAGCTACCGATCTGTAGCAGTCTGGAGTAGCCAGCTTCCACAGTGCAATCGCCACGTGCTTCTCCAACGGCAGGGCAACTCTCATCCTCGTGTCCTTGTGCCACAGGGCTGTGGCGAGCTCATCACACAGTCCCATGAATGTGGCTTTCCTCATCCAAAAGTTCTGCAGCCACTGCTCGTCATCCCAGACATGCATGACGATGTGATCCCACCAGTCAATGCTTGTTTCCTGAGCCCAAAAGCAGTGTTCCATTGTGGTCAGCACCTCCGTGAACGCCACAAGCAATCTTGGGTCGTAGCTACTATGCGTGACAAGATCAATGTTGCACTCCTCTTGCCTTCATGGTTTAAGGAATAACTCAACTACCACTCGTGATGTGTTAGAGAGAGCGAGCAGCATATTGGTCAATAGTGCAGGATCCATTCCTGCAGACCGAAGAGGCAGAGTGCACAGTACACAAACCATTGAAAAATGGCGCCAAATGCGGATGGAAGCACAAGGATTGCTGGGATGCAAAGTAATGCATCACGGAGCATTGGGACAGGACCCTGGATGCCCCGTGACCTCCTCCGCCTTCCCACAACTCTTAGCGGCAGAAGAGGAGAGATGCTCGCTGGGATAGCTGCCCAGAGTGCACCGCTCTGAATAGCGTTGCAAGTGTGAACATGCTATTGCGCACGCAGCTGACAGCGTGAACACACAACAGCGGTTTCCCTTCAGCGCTCTCTAAGTGGCGCTGTAACTGCCAGTGCTATAAGTCTGCCATTGTAGACATACCCCTAGTATGAGCACATTTATACCAGTATTAAGGTATCTTATATTGGTACAGTTTATTCTCCTCCCCATGCAAGAATAAGCTATAGGTATAACTGCATCCACAATGGGGGGAGATAATACAACTTT
This sequence comes from Lepidochelys olivacea, assembly GCF_965140295.1. Lineage (NCBI taxonomy): Eukaryota > Metazoa > Chordata > Testudines > Cheloniidae > Lepidochelys > Lepidochelys olivacea. The sequence goes on from NC_140423.1 coordinate 15,275,905, forward strand.
TGAGTGTAGGCAAGACCCAGATTATGCTTTCTTTGGTGTTATCCTGTTCAGTTTAGGTTTGTATAGGGTTTGATCCAAAGCCCATTATAATCAAAGATTCCTGTTGACTTCACTGGACTTTAAAGCAGACCTATACAGCACCCATCACCTTGGTATCTGTACATCTGGGATCCGGATCAGTGACCATGTCTTTCTTTGTCTTCTGTGAAGCATCTCTTTGAGCACTACAAAATAATGACAATAGCAAGGGGCCTCTTAGCCCAGTGTTGAAACAAGACTGCAATATTTACAATAGATAACTAGTGTGGATTCCAAACAATTTAGTTTGACATCACATTTACAGATTCAGTCACCTTACAAAGACCTATATAGCACCTCTTCTCAGCATTTTGCCAGGATCAAGGATCAGACTGGCAAAAATGTTGTGACATTCTCATTTATGCACACATCAGCCATTTTAACCATATTTACATTTTCTAAACAGATCCAATATCATTTTTTTTATATGAACACTGGTTTTTAATTAGGCCTAAAATGTAGCATCAGACTTTTATTCATAGATCTTTATTGCTTGAGCAACCACTACAACACAATGTCACTAATTGTATATCTATCTTTGTTTCACACCTACAAATCAAATTGCAAGCACTGTCCTGGATTATAGGGCTTTTTCCCCCACTTATTTCATTTGTTTCTCTGTTTTGTCTCACAGAAACATATTCCTGATCTTATTTTCAATTCACACTGTAGATGTTTTCCTAGCTCTGGCCTGGTCTACAAAGAGGTTTTTTACTGATATAATTATAGTAAAAAATTACTATAGTGGATTGTCTACTAAAACAGTTATAGCAGTCACTACTGGTACCATACCAGTATAGCTTATTCCCCTTCCCTGATGGGAATAAGGTATACCTATATAACTGTGTCCACGCTAAGTGTGTTTTACCATTTTAACTGTACCCATATAAAGTGATACAGCTTGTGTGTGTAGACAAGGCCTTAGTTTTAGACCTCAGGCCTTGCCTGCCCTGTCATTCACTGACGATTGCACAGCTGTGCTTGTGTACATATGTCAACACGGGAAAATATGAGGGTCTTTAAAAGCATATTGACAGTCAGCAGAGAAAATCAGTATCCTGTAAATCAGGAAAGACTTTTTTTTGTAATATCACTCATTAATTTAAGGGACTAATTAAATACAATGAGAATCATCTGGTTACCAGCATTAGTTAACTGATGTTAAATGTTTAGTTTCAATTCTATGGGGAACAATGAATTTTCAGCCTTCTGTGGTTCACTGATGTCAAAAATAAAAGAAGCAATAAATTGTAAAGCAGTAGACTATACTGAGCTATGCCGTAAGAGAACAAAATCTAGTGCTTAGATCATCGGTCTGTTTGCCACTGCTCTACCCTGCATTCAAACTCCCTTTCTGACCTTGGGCAACTCCATCTCTCTGTTCCTCAATTTCCTCTTCTGTAAAATGAGGATAATACTTATGCAGCTGCACAAGCGTGTTGTGTGGGACTAAATGAATGTTTGTAAAGCTCTTACGGAGATTCTTAATTGGAAGGTACAAAATGATTCCAGTTCTTCTGACTGTTTAGTCTAATGTTAACATAGGAGGTATTGTTTTTTTAACAGTCTTTTACATTGGATGTCCCTTCCAATTGTACAAAATGCAACAGTTTAAGTTCTTATGAGTTTTGGCAATTCATTTTTATTTTTATTTTTTTTAGTTCTCATTAAATTTTGCTTTGATTTCAAATGACCTAAAATACTCAAAATGAAGTCATAGAAAGCCATTGACATGTGGGTCACCATGATTCAACTCTGTCTCTGACAGCTGTGACAAATAAAACCTGGCATATGTGCAATTGAAAGCTTTGTCAGTATCTCACTTTAGTCAATATCTGGCTTGAGTTTTGGAATCACAGTAAAACCTGATCTCACACTTTGTTCTGAATGGTTAGCAGAGCTCTACAGCTCCCCTACTGAGGGATTCCTATTGCTGTCACTAGAGCTGATTGGTACATTTCAAAACATTAGAAATATCAATGTCCGCAAATTTTTTTGCTGAAAATTTGCCATTGTTTTCCAGCTCTAGCTGTCACTTTCCACATGATGGCTGTTGCCAGCAATAACAATAGGAGCATGATAGACCCTAACATTGCCCCCTTTTCCTGGCCAAAAGAAAATGAATAAGCTTTACATAAATAAAAATCAGGAGAGAGTTTTTTTTTTTTTAATCCTGGTTTAGTTTAAACCATCAGAGTCTGGTTTTCAGAAAATTAGGCTTGGAAATGCATGTTCAAAATGTGAATTCAATTTGCATGAACAATCAATAGGTCTGTGTGTGAAAACTTTGCAACTGTGAGTGCAAACTGGGCAATTTCAAGTGCAAAGATCGTTAATTGGCCATTTTGTGCACTATGGCCTCAATCCAGCGATGCACTCTAACCACATGAATACTCCCAGTGGTTTTAAGTTATGCCCATACCTAAATGTTGCGCTGAATCAGGACTCGGTGACTGGAGTTGCATGCCTCAGAGTTTGGGAGTCTCATTTTAAAATTACTGCTACACTCCCATAAACAAAAAATAGTCACTCAGTCATTGTAATAAAAACCTTGATAAATTTTCATAGAAAAGGGGATCTTTCAGTAAATAAAAGCAGAATAGAAGTAACTTCAAAAAGTTCTCTGAAATCTTCATCAATAGAGAAAGCTCCAAGAAGCTCTCCAAAAGCTAAGCACTTGATGTTTTTATTTTCTTCTGGATTCATATTCACCTTCCTGCCAGATCAAAGAACCTGAATCTTAAGATATGAATATTGCCCATTTTCAGATTTGCACTTAATTCTTCTAATGCATGACTTGCAGTGAGTTTTTATGAGGAAGTTTTATAGGCCAGGTCTTATATTCACCACAGTTTGTATCTGTAGCTGTTGAATAATAGCTGACTGCGTCTCCAAATATAATAAGTATGTAGGCAATGAGTCAGACTTAATAGTCTTCATTGGATTCTGATATTTATTGCAAAGTTGAACTAAGTGCTTTGACAAAGCAGTTTTTACAAGCACTAGTATGAATTGAAGCTAGCAGTTACATTAATTTAATCTCTGTTCTGTGGATATGATGAAAAACTTGGCAAGAATTTAGACAGTAGCCATGGCAAACGTTACAGAACACCATTGTGGTTAAGGGATTATATAGCTATTGCCAGTGGCTGTACAAAAGAAATGATGTTTTAACAGTTAGCCAGTGAGAAACCATAGTATTTCCATTATTATACAAACAGGTCTTAAAGTCATTGCCTTTCTTCCTGATGTGTTAAAAGCAATTACATTGGTTAATAAAATTCAAAGACCAGTTTTGTTTTTCCTATTCACAAAGTGTAAAGGACAGATCCTCTTTAGAATGCTTGGTGATATAGTCTTGCCATTATCTCTCCAGCTATTTTTCTAAGTAAAATAAGTTACATATTTAACCCTGTCTGAGACAGAGACAGATTAACATTAATAGATAATATAGGCTTTAAAAATAGAACTATAAACTGGAGAAAATGAGGCAAAAATAGGAAGGAAAGGTAGAGGAGAGGATTTTGCTCGGGGAACAACAGCTATTATTTAGAACACACGGACAGGCAACTGGCAAATATTTCATTTTCTCCTACTTAGGCTTGGGCTATACTTAAAAGTTAGAGCAATGTAGCTGCAGTGCATGCCAACCTAACCCCTGATGTAAACATGGCTAGTTCAATGGAAGGCTTTAATTTGATTCCGTCATCTCCCATTTACTCCCAAGCCAAATCTGCATCTCCTGCTCATGATATCAACTGCAGAAGAAATAGATTACTAATGGCAGTCAGTGTGATGAGACAAGCAGTGCTGAAAGTGGTGGGATTTATGGGTAGTCATGATAGGCAGATATATTGCACCATAGGCAACTACACTGCACACATTGCTGTTTCTATACCAATCATAGGCTGGGAACATGGATGACTATAATGTAACTATGGTCTCAAAACAATTAGGGAGAGATTCTCACAGTCATTTTTGTTCTTCCTCCTTGGATTTCTTGAGTTATAGAAATTGCAGAAATTATCACCTACTGTCATATGTCCCTGCAATATGAATAAGTGTGTGTGTTTGAAAACAATCCTCATACACTTCAACAAAGAGCCTATTTTTAGAGCTGTGCAAAATGTCCTCAATGAAACACAAACCCATGCCAAATTTTTCTGGATTTGGATTCCAAAATACAAGCTCAAACCCAATTCTGAGAGGTTTGCTAAAATTCACAAACCTTCTGGCTGAACCTGGGTCTAGTTTCAAATGAACCTGGGCCTATTTTCTGTTCTTGCATCAGCACTACAAGATATTTTGTTTAGCAACACAGCACCAAGTGAAACTCTATAGTTTCCACTGAATTTCTGTTTGAGATTTTGGCTTCATTCATATGTGTAATTGAGGCTGTTCATATCCCACACATGTTGAAGCTAAAGAAAATATTCACAAGATCTCTGAATCAAAATTGCAAAGTTTCATGCAGCACTTGCAATAACAACCTGCTTCTTTCAATTTATTTATGACTTGAGACTATCCTAAGCTCTGGATGCATGCAAGAGCCTCAAAGGGATGATTGTCTGTTCTTTAATTCACCTATAAAATTCAGTAAAATTAGCTGATATATTAGATGTGGCTGCTCATTTGGAAAGTCCAATTCAAAACCTAGCCCTGATCTTCAGATCCAGCTTCTGTCACAATTTTGCACTGTCAGGTGCTGGAGCCTAATCCCTGCTCATGATATTAGAATTTGCAGTGTCATAACCTACATTCTAATACCTACTTGCTTATGTGTTTGACCTTTCAGAAATAGGTACTGTACATATGTATTCATGCAAAAATTGTGCCAACTTAGGGCTGCAGTGAAAAATCAGGTTCTCAAAATTTGTTTATCTTATTTCACTTACACAGACAAAGATGTATTTTACAGTTGTTTACAATTGAATTATAAGTTCAGAGTTGTTCAGAACTGCTACAAACTGAAGTTACATTTTTACAATCCTTATTCATAATTATATGTAAATTGGGAACATGTTTTTCAAAGGTAGGTGCAATGACTGTGTTGCCCAGTGCTTGTATCTGTACTACGGGTAATTATATGCCGAAAGGACCATTTTGGGACTTTCATTCAGATTTTTTCAGATGCATTAAGTGTATTTGCATTTTTGTGGATCCACTAACTGGGCCAAGATTTTGAAATTTTGTCTTTAATGTGTGCTTTTAGTTGCTCACATTAAATATTTTTACTGTATTTCCCCTACCACCTATTGTGTTCCCAGTAACTTTTCTTCTGTGGAGGGAGGTGGGTGACAGGCAAAATGCTGTCTTTGCCCCTCAAGGATTGCTTCTTGGTTAATTGGAATATTTGGCTCTTTACCCTGATGATTAAATGCACAGCTGACTGGAATTCAGAATTAATTTACATACCTGAGCCACCCAATTCATGATATTTTGCAGATAGCCAGCTGAGCATGACAATGCTTTTAAAACCCCATTTAAGGTTTAAAGGTTTTTCTGCAAAATAGCAGTTTGTGATAGAGTATCTAGATTGTATGAAATGAAAAAATATAATTTAAGGAAGCTGACTTTATATTGGGATAAGAGGAAAAACATCAGTTACTGATTACATGCTTCAATCAAGGTAAGCATGTTTGTCTAAAGTATTACTACAACTTGAGTTTCAAACACTTCAAGATTGTTTGCCATTTTTCCATGTATCGGCTAGCCTACGGCATTTCCTTTATCAAAACTTTGGCAAATCTTTAACCCAATCAGAGAATCTTGCCTAATTTATGCAACTATCTATTTTTTTCCAGTGGCTCACTCAATAATATGTTTACCTCTTAGGTCTGTGAAGACCTAGAATTAAAACTGAAGAGTTTGTTTTATGCCTATAGTTGCTCGGGAGAAAAAAAGATGGTTTCAACATCCTGTAAATTATACCAGTTTTAAGCAATAGAAATTTGCATGCAACAGAAGATATATTGACATTTTGTTTTATTGTTTATTTTTAGAAGCTACTTTTAATGGTCACACACACACACACCCTGGGAAATCAAATAATTACAATTGAACCAACCAACACCTCAGTTATTTGAATTGATACCATGTTGGGGACGCTGTCCATACTTCAAAACCAGACTGAAGAGATCAACCATTGATAATTTAAATCTTCACTACTTTATCTCTTTGTTTGCTGCTTGGAATGCTATTGATATCTTCTTTGTCTCTGTAATTGTTTTAATTAGCCACCCAGCATGGGCCCCTGACAGTGCTTGTGATAGAGTATTATGGTCAACACAGCAGGATAGTGCAGCCTGTTAACATGAAACACAGACTTTATGGCAGGCTTAATTTCTTTTATTTGTGGCAATTTTATTTTTTCTGTGTTCTTCCTTTTTGTGTGTGTGCATTATTCCTTGAGGGATGAAAATAACTTCCCAAGAAGCTTTGTTTTTAAAGACTGAAAAGTGTGAAAGCCTTTATCACAAATATTTATCAGGGAAACTCCAAGTGCTCTGATTAGCATGCCACAGCTCAAGAAGCAAATTAAAAATATAGGCTGGCTGAATTACCTAACATTATTGTGCCTAACTGTTACAAGAGAATAAAAGCCCTTGTGAATGTGGGTGGAGGGGAAATATTCACATACCAAACATCATCATGTCTTCAGCCATTAGGCTGAAATTTCTGTCAGTGACTGTACTTTTTTTGTTGGCGCTTCTTTGTTTGGCCCTACGTTTTGTTTGTTCTTATTGAGCACATCCTTCTTTTGTAAATGGAAATCTGGATGTTCAATTATGATGCAGAGCTGCAACTCATTAGCAGTACTTTTTTGTACTGTTGCCATTTCCAGACAATTCTGTCACTGAATGTGGGGGCTTTTGGGAATGTTTGTATTTTTTTGACAGGTTTCAGAGTAGCAGCCCTGTTAGTTTGTATTCGCAAAAAGAAAAGGAGTACTTGTGGCACCTTAGAGACTAACCAATTTATTTGAGCATAAGCTTTCGTGAGCTACAGCTCTTTGTTAGTCTCTAAGGTGCCACAAGTACTCCTTTTCTTTTTGTATTCTTTTGGATTTTTTTAAAGTGTTTTTGCTAATGTGAAAAATAAACCTGATTGCAGATACAGTATTTCTGTATCTATGAACAGAGGTGCGTGGAGAGGTACTTCGTAAAAGTAAAGGGTTTCCTTTGAGTCTGGATTGTTCAAATTAGCCCAAGGTCAGTCCCTGCCAATTATTACCTCACTTCAGCTGTTCTCTGGACATTAATAAAAGCATTTGCTTTATTAATGTGGAATCCAGTTAACTGTTTAGCACTTACAAAGCAAAGTATGTTGTTTTTCATTGTGCTGAGCATATTTGCTTCATTTTCTTGGACTTTTAGAGGATGGCTTATGATGTAAATATTAGTTTCATAAATTGATAATGGATTGAAATTGCTCTCTTTCATAGTTCAGTACAAAGTCAGAATCTCTATTTTACGTTTCCAGTCCATCAGTAGTTAAAAGTAACTTATGCTTAAATGTTCAGTGTTGCCAATTCTGTTGACTTTTATAATAACTTACATGATATTTGGTATCTGCAATGTAGTTGTAGCCATATCAGTGCCAGGATATTAGAGAGACAAGGTGAGTGAGGTAGTATCTTTTTATATGACCAATATCTGTTGGGAGAGAGACAAGCTTTCAAGCCACACAGATCTCTTCTTCAGATCTGGGAAAGGTACTATTTGGTGTCTTTCTTAAAGCTCTAGCTCCAGGAGTCAAGTGATAATGTGAGAATCTCAGTGTCCATTTATTTTAAAAGTATGTTTAGAATCCTTATGATTATGGAGGAAAACTTGAAAATGTGATTGTTCAAAAGGACAATAAAAGACTTGGGGGCTTTTAAAAAGAAATTGGCTTAAAAATAAATCTCATGATTGGGGGTGGGGGAGTGTCTAAATCATGATTTTGAATAGTTGGGTTTGGCAGAACTGTTACTTTCAGCATAGAATTGATAAATGCATCCCTGCAGAAAGGACTATAACCCATATTATAAAAAGAATAAAGAAGAAATAGAAAAGATGTAATTTTAATGATTGTTAGAGAGGAAAACCAAGTCACACTTTCATACCTTACTAAATTTAAAAACTGACTTCTTCCCATCAATAGAAAACAAAAAGTATTCTTACTGATAGAATATTTAAGGGGTAAAAGTATGCTCTGCATTGGACAAAACAAGCACAGTGTTCGGGAAAACGAATTTCTAGTGTTCTGACACATTTCAGTGTTTCAGGTGGATCAAATTTTGGCTCTGTGCCAGTGCCTCCTTAAATGTATTTTAAAATGTAATTATTTTATTATGTATTTATTTATATAGTGCCCACATTGCGTAAGCAGCTTAACCATCATGAAAGGGCAGGGATCAATATTTTCATTAGCACAAAGGGAGTGGAAATTGCCCTTATATTTCCTACTGAGGATTCTACTGTCATATTAGTATCCCTCAGCAGGCAAAGGGCTGGCATACCTACGCTCGGGTGCCACCCCCCTCTCATCCCCATGGTGGAGGGTTCATTGGCGGTAGCAAAGGGGCATGGCAGAAATACAATTCTCAGCTGGTGAACAGTCCTTTGGGGACCAGCTAGTTGAGTGAAGAGAAGCCCTCAGGTGCAGAACCAGCCCCAGAATCAGGGAGTTATAACTAGATACCTGAAAGCTCCCCCCGCGCTGAACTGAGTGTATCTTGGCCATTGTAGAGAATCTGGCCCATAATCCCTTCTCCAAGCATCTGACTTTAGGCCCCCTGAAGTCAATGGGTAGGGCTCAGTCTTATGCATGGTGGCTGCATCCTGCAAGGTGCTCAGGGCTAGATCTGCAATGGGGAATTAGATGGAGTGTTGCAACTAATGTTACGGCCCCAAGTTCGGTGCCCAGGCAGTCTATACAATGCATGGGGAGAGTTAAGTGCCTCAGAAGGGGATTCACAAAAATAAGCAAACTGAGCAGGGAGCTGTCTAAGCTAACCAATAGGAAATGTCGAGGAGAAGGGTGAGACCTAAGCCCCACCCCTCAACCGGTGCCTCCCTCTGCTCAGGATTCATAGCTGTGAACCCTTTTATGGAGTTTGGCACCTAAGCCCTTTCTTACATAAAGGTGGTGGGATAACCTTTATCCCAACAATTAGAGCACTCACCCACAGTTGTGGGAGACCCAGTTTCAAATCCCCTCCTCTGCTTGCTGTGGAGCAGGGATTTGAACTCCCAGGTGTGCCCTTGCCTCTGTGCAATGGGGGTGGGTCTCGCCCAATCTCTCCTTTTGAAGCTGTTCCACTTTGTATAAATAATCTAATAGGCATTGGGCCAAAGGGAATACAAGTGATTCTATACTCCAGGGTCAGGCAGCTCACCTGGGATGTGGGAGGTTCAAGTCCCTGTACCTGATCCAATGACCTATTTAATTATTCACCTGCCAATGGTATTTATACATATAGTTTGAGTACATACATGCTTACATATGCAAATGACAGAATTTTCATGGGCAGATTAATGTGTCCAAATATTAGTGCACCTAACATACACACACACAATTAGAGTCTGTTTTTTTTGTTTTGTTTTTGTTTTGGGGTTTTGTTTTTTTCAATTTTGGTGCATAGATCTTAGCATTACAAGTATTTAATAATAGATATACCTAATAAAACTGCAAACAGTTATTCTTTCTACCAGAGGTTGCACTTTCAGTGAGCAATGACAACAAGGATCATACAGGAAAATAAAAACGTTAGGAAAAAAACAGACTATGGCTAAATACTTACTCAGTTTTTATTCAGGAAAATCTCAGTGGCAATTTTTAGTGAGTAAGAGTTGAATGTATAAAATCTAACATGACAATAAACATGAGGAATTAATTTGTAATTCTTGAAGGAGATTTTTAAAAGTTATGAATGGCTGATATCTTTCATATAACATCTTTCATCTTCAAGAATCCCAAAATACTTTGCAAATTACAGGCAAAAACTTAATTGGGCACATCCAAAATTCCATGGATGCTTTTGTATGTGCACACATAAGCTGGGTGGATACATCAGTAACTAAACACATTTAGATTCCTAATTTGACTCTCAGAATGAACAAACTTTTTCACTAAGTTGAAAGGAAATTCATGAAAAACTTTCATATTACAAACAGTTAAAATCACTTCTTTGGGAAACTTTCACAATGTGTATCCTCTATCTGGCTCATGCTATTATTTGTATTATGGTTATGCCTAAGGGACAATTGAGAATGGAACCCTATTGTGCTAGGCACAGAGTAATGAACACTCCCTACTCTGAACAGCTTGATTAGTTTTTACCTATATTTGGTGGGCAAATCTCAGACACCAAATGGTCCAATCCAACACCAGTTGAAGCCAATGGGAGTCTCCAACGGATGCTGGCTCAGGCTTCAAAAACTAAACAAGTTAGTTTTAGACAGGTAGAACTTTGCACATGGGAAGACTGGAGCAGGAAACCCGTCTAAGTTATCTGAGTCTTGCACGCGCTAGACTTCAGCACAGGAAAAATAAGGGCTGCATCATCTCTGCTACTCCTTTTACCAGACAAAACCAAGTCTTTTAAAACTCAAAAAGTGCACTACTGTATTTGTTGCTTAGTAGCTACCATGGGTCAGAGTTAAAGTTCTGACTGGAATGCCTAATATGAAAGGGATACTAGAATCTTTTTTTCACCTTAGCTGATCAGTTCCATATTTTTTAATGCTTAAGTTTTTTTTATTAGCTATACCATTCTTCACATTTCTCTAAGTTGTGGCCCAGCATGCAGCCATTACCACGTTGTGGGAGTGCAGATGCAACCTTTGTACACGCATGTGTACACACACACCAAGCTGTGCTGGGAACTCCTCACCTGAGTGCATGGTGGAGGTGTGTGTACACACACATGTACTGTGATGTGTATGTGAAAAAAGGCAGTGTGCGTCTTCTCCCTACTCTTTAAAAGAAATGATTGACTTCATTTTATCACACAATACCTAGACAGTAAGTAACACAAGCGACAAACAAGAATGTGGCATAATGATGGGATAATTTAATTCACTGCTGTAGTTACAAATGTTTTATTTCCATTCTGGCTGTGAGAATGGGTGAGTTTCTGAAATGGAAGAATGCATAATGTGGCTTGAAAAACTATTAATTTGTTGCTCAAGACTTCCTGTAGTAATGCATTTACCAAAAGCCATCTGAGTGTAAACAACTAATTGTAAAGGTCGGGTGATTATTTTCTAGTTTTCATTTTGAACTAGATGGTGAAATGTTTACATTTCCTATAGATATGATTGATGCCAATAGCAAACAAGAAAAAAAATTTTACTGGGTCAATAGGTTACTCACAAATGTGTGGACAGGTTAATCCCAAAGCTCCTGTCCTTCTTAAGTGACCATTGTTATTTATGTATTCATAACCCTGGAAAAATCATAAAGACCTTTCCCCCCACTCCAGGAAGTTAAACAGATGCATTTACCTGTTACAAATGACTAACTAAAAGTAATCCTCAATTTTTATGACCTCTCACTGCACTTCCGAATGAGGTTTTTCTATCAAGGCACTGGAAAGTATTACTTTCTGCTCAGGTGTAACTGAAATCCTGAGTCATCTATTCAAGAATGTTGTTGCTTGAAAGATATTAATTGCTTCTCAAACCTTAGAACTAGTCTAACTTCCAGAGTTTAATGGAGCAGATAGATTTAGGTTCTTAATCACACTGATTATCCTCCCGTCCAGAAATATGACACTCTCTGGAATGGATCGTTCATTTTTACTGTTTTAGGATGTAATGATGCATGGCATTTATCATCAACTAGTTGGGAGCATTTTATTGTTTGAAAAGGAGGAATCAACATGCAGCATTTTAACTGCACATCCATGCCTGTCTTTGTTCTTTTCCTTTAACAACTGTGACCACAAAGACCCACATTTTAGAGAGAGCACCTGCTCATCATTACAGTATAGTCCCAATCTATCCAACACTGGCTAACCAAAGCTCCCAACTGACTTCTATGTATTTGGTTCCACCCTGGGATTTTTCTGAGTCTCTTCATTATTGCCTGGCTGCCTGACACTAACCAGCATCCATTCAACACAGTGCCAAGATTCACTGTGATATGCTAACCAGTCAGGTCTAAAGGGGCCATGATTCCTGGAGCACATAGTCCCAGATCCACAAAAGGATTGCTGACTTTTAGCTGCCTAGCAAGTCACTGGAATCTACAAACCCTGGGTTAGGTACCTAGGCTCCCTGTACAATGCACTGGGGGAGAGAGAGACATCTGAAAATGGGATTCACACAAGCCAGAACACCAGGTGCGGAGCTGCCCAAGCTAGCCAATGGGAGATGCTGACTTGAGAGGTGTGTCCAAAATCCCACTCCTCTCATAGAGTTGGGCACCTCCGTCTTGGCTGCAGGCAGGCACCTATCTCTGCTTATGATCCCCCTCTCCTGGAGTCAGGCACCTAACCCATTTTTCCAAGAATGGCATTGGTGCCTGCTTAACTCCACACACAATGGCTGGGGAGGAGGGAGCTGTCCCTCATAACCTTTCACTAAGTGGTTAGGGTACTTACCCAGGAAGTGGGGGACACTTCTCCGGTGAGTGCGCTAAGCAGTGGGCAATAGAGTCATTCTCATTCCTTCTCTGTACAAATCAATATGTAATTATTTAATACAAAGTGGAACAGCTTCTCCAAAAGAGACTCAAAATATCCCATAGTCGGTGGCTAGGGCACTCATCTGGGAAGTGGAAAACCTCTGTTCAAATCCCTTCTTCTTCAAGTTGTTGTCCATATGGGTGCTCTGAGGATATGCACACACCTGTTGTAACTGTTCTCAGGGTGCCCAGGACTGTCAATCAGCTTGTTACCCCCTGCCTCCAGCATGAAGGAGTCTTGACTCTGGTAACGGACTCTGGTGTTGACTCTGACACTACCAGCCTTTCAGCTTCTCAGGTACGCTTCACCAGCCCTGACCTCGCCTTATAGGTTATCAGTAGCAGCACCCCATCCCCACATCCCTTTGAATTGTTCCCCTTTGATATCCAGCCCCCGATACAGACTACTCATTCAAATCCCAAGCCCTCATGCAAGAGGACGCACCAAGATTTTCTGCCACCAACACCTCAGGACCTTCCTTGTCTTCCTCAAGAAGACCCACCAGAGGAACAGGAGCAGAGAATAGAAGAGGAGACTTCAACCTCCTTTTCCTCCCCAGATGAGGCAACTGTGCCCCCTCCAACATCTTACATGAATGACTTCAAGGTCTTTCAGGACCTGCTGAAGTGCATAGTAGAGTGTTTACAGATTCCTCTGGAAAAGTCCAAGAACAGCAGCACTCCTTGGTGGACATCCTTCACACCTCTCCTCTTACATAGTCCTGCCTTTCAACAATGCCCTACTGACACAGCATGGAAAACTCCAGCTACCATCCCACTCACCTGATTAAAAAATGTGTCCCAGCCACAGGCTCAGATTATCTGTTCTCCCATCACACCTTTCACTCTGGCATTGATAACCAGAATGAGAGAAATAGGCAGCATCGCTTCACTTCAACACCATCTGATAAGGAGCTTAAATGACTGGACCTTCTAGGCCATAAGAGCAGGTAGGCAGCCTCCCTTAATTCAGAATCACGAACTATCAGGCCCTGATAGTGAAATCTGAAACCTTTTCCTTTTTTTTTGTTTTTGTTTTTTGTTGCCTGGCTTTTTTGTCTCCTCCACTGAGAGGATGAGGGGCCATTCTATTCCACCCAGCGACTGTCTAAATGGGTTTTGGTGTGTGTCCTGGCATGCTATGAGTTCTCCGAAATAAACCCCACCCCCACCGCCTGAAGCATTGCTTATTCCACTAGGCTCAATCCATTTCCATAGCCCTCCCTCCAAAGGTGCCCTTTAAGGACATTTGTAAGGCAGCCACCTAGTCCTCCAGACACAAAGTCTCACAGCATAATGCCTCAGTACATGCCTTCAGAGTAGATATGGCATTTGATTAAGCTGTTCTGTACTGAATTTGCTGCCTCCGCACCGTCCTCCACAGGGAGGTGGTACTAGGGAGCCTTCTCATGTGGAGCACCCATAGGGACAATAATTCAAAGGGGGCGATACTTACCTTGTACAATCACTGGTTTAGGTCCTCTCCTCTCTATGTGACCTTGTACTAGAGCATGAGGAGGTGTACAGTGCAGGTGAGGACCTGTGGGCACTGATAACAAAAAAGAAAATCTTTGGTCAAGAGTGCATGAGCCACGTACATCCTCACCTGGGGAACCATAAGGACAAGACACCGCAAAGAACTCCAGTTCCTCTACAAGGTAAGGAGCCTCTCCTTCTCATCAGACAGGAAGGAATTGAACAGACATTCTCTCTTGCTGAGTGAGAACCCTAACCACAGTACTAAAATGATATGGGAGGCCACCACCACTGCTACCTCCTCCCCTGGCGGTTTTCTGTGGAGTTAGGCGCGCTCTGAGCACGCCTATCAGATTGGGCCCCCAGGCAAGATAAGTGGGGTTTCATCTGTCATCACCTGGTTTGAAGATCACACTGGGGCTTAGGCCTGAGAGAGGCATCAGGACTAGGGTGACCACCTTTCAAAAGGCAAAAGCAGGACATATGCAGGAGTCCTGCCCCTTCCATGGCCCTGCTCCTCCTCCTCTTCCCCACAAGTCCTGCCTCCTGGCCAGACTGGAAGCCAGAGCCGTCCAGAGAGCCTGGGCTGCTATGGGGAAACTCGGATCCTCCACCTGTCCTGGGCGAAGAACCGGGATGCCCAAGAGCAGCCCCTGTCCCGGATCCCCATCCAACCGGGACTTGAACTCTTCATTTCAAGACTCTCCCATCCAACTGGGGAAGGGTGGTCACCCTAATCAGGACACCTGCCTGGGATAGCAGTGCACATGCTCAGAGGTAGTAACATAGATGCCTAGGGAACTTTTTACAGTGAAAATGTAGGCACAGTGAGTTTAGACACCTACAAGGTTAGGCAGCTGCTAAATGCGGGGCTCTACAGATTGCAGTGGTGCTCAAATCTGGGACTTAGGTGCCTTTGTGAATCTGGACCATAGCCCCTATAAAGCCAGGTGATTTGCAAAGATAGCCAGCATTCCAGATGCTGGGCTTCTGATGCAGAGAACCCAGAAATAATAAAGAGAATAGTGCATGCAACCTGGCTGGCATCCTTTAAAATCAACTGGGTCAGCCCTGCAGGTTTAGAATATGGTGTTTCAGGGTTGAAGTTCTTAGAGCTTACTCCAAGTCTTTTTGGGCTAGCTCCTCCAATCATAAATGTTTCAGATGTTCCCTAACTGGCTTTGTCTGCATTTTGTTTCGAAGAAAACATGCTCACTTTCTTCTGATGTAAATACACTTGGCTGAAGTGTGAAGTGGAATCTTGGTTCTTTAAATCTTAGCAGGCCAAGAACCTTTTAATTCTGGGCCAACGTGGACTCTCAAAGTAACAATGTTAATTCCTCATGTGAACTTCATTAGTGGCCCTTAATTTTGAGAGGTTATCTAAATTTTATCTACAGTAAGCCCTCGGCAACACAAATGCTTGATTTTGATAAATACTTGTTAAGACTCAGGATTTACAAATAAGAATCATGAGGGTTTTTTGCTCTGGAACTTTTAAAATATTCTTATTGGCTATGTGCGAGTTGGGTTTCTGAGCACATAGCCATCAATAGCTTAGGCATCTCCAGCTCCTTGTTGCTAATTTACACAAGCTTATGTAACAGTTCTGCTTGCAAATTACATAGTTAGCCACTGGATTCAGAGAGTGTAATTATTTTTGCATCTATATAGAAAAGACGAGCTACATCCATTTACTCCAGCGCAGGATCCGGCCAAGTAATGTAAACCATGTTCTATATAGAAGAATGGAAACTTTTTTCTTGTCTTACATCTTGTCTCAGTAATACATTTTACTTTAATAGGTTAAAATGTTTTAAAGTAAATATTTTCAGCCTGATATTGTTCACGTAAATTTTTTTTGATGAACCGTGCTGAAGTAATAAAATGAAACTTTCTGAAAATATTTCTCAGCTGCACAGAAGAGAATTCTGAGTACTTCATGGTCCCAATCCTGCAAAAAGAACATCATGGGTGGGGCCCTGCACCCACTTGGAATTCCACTGCAATCAGTGGGACTCTGTGCAGGTGCAGAGATCTACCTGCATGATTCTCTGTGTAGCTTCATTGACTTTATTCCATACAGCTAAATTCTGCCCCCAGCTATGCGCAGGGAGGAATTCCTACTGGTTTCCCTGGGAACTGAGGGCAAACTGTGGACTGATAGGCCTCGATTCTTCAAAAGAATCCACTGGGTAGACTTCCATGATTGCAGAACCCTCATGAAATCAGCAGGGCTGCATGCAGGCACAAAATGATTGTCGTTATTTGGGTTTTAATTTGTAAAGGTTTGTAAAAGTTACGAGGCATATTAAAAGACCCAACCCCATCACATTAAGTCAAAGTCTCTCTCTGTCTAAAGTAGACTAACTTTTGACCATAACAATCACATCATTTAGCCAAAAGCCTGAGAAAATAAGACCTTGCCCTGTAACCTAAAGAACAATAGACTTGTGTTCTGTTGGACTAGAGAAGGCCAAGAGCCCTCTGTTGAGACTGTCTTACCACCACCCATAGAAGCTATCACTCTGAACACTTCAGCTGATCTCCGCTGAGAAAGGAAGTCCTTATTAGGCTTTACAGATCAATGACAACACCATCTTCATGTAAATTCACCATCAGAATGCAAAGTGAACACTGCACTATGAAAAATAAATCGGGTAAATCCAAATCAAACAACATTTAGGTGAGCCCTTTGAACAAATGTTCCTCCCAACATCATGATATTTGGGATGGAAGGATTTCAAAATCTGGAACAAATAGGGATTGGAAGGTCAGTAGGTGAAAAGATCAAGAATAACCCAAAGTCCAGCACATCACATTGTGGAGCCAGGAATATAGGGGAAGGGAGAAGAATGAGATGTTCACTAAATCCCTATATGCCAGCAGCTGCATTTGCAGCATCTTAGAATATAATCAAATCATCCTGGTAGTAGTGGGCCTGACATTTTACAAGAAGCCAATGTGTGGGTTGTAGTACTGGGTCAATGCATGGAGAACAGACAGAATCCTCACCACTGCATGTTGGATTGATTGAATCCTATGCAATGCCTTATCAGGAAGAGCTGTCAACAAAGAATTCCAATAATCCAATCGGGAGGTCACGAGTGCAAGAATAAGCACCTACAAATCGGATTGAGAGAGCAAAAGCTGAAGCCAAGCAATAGTTGAGAGATGACAGAATGGACTGTTTCCCCACGCTGCTAATATAATTAATCGAGATTGATTAGCTCATCATTATGCCCACTTTTGTTTGTTTTACTGTAGAAAGGAGACAAGCTAAGATCATGAGAAAAGAGCAGCCAAAGAAAGAGAGAAATAACAAATCAAACCCATCTCCACCATGCTCGTGGTTAACCATGGAATATTGTGAATCTCATAATAAAGAAAAAGAAAAACAGCTACAGCTCGGTCAACTCAATGGGAAATATAAAGCCATTTGCTATCAGTAGGGCAGTGTTGTCCCAATCCTGGAACATAGACTGTGAAGAACAAATTCTTGAAAACTATGGGCACTTTACACTTATTAAGGAAACCTGATTAAACTGGTAGTATTGACTACACCAAACAGATCCTCTGGTGAAAGAAAAGACTAGGGCTGAAGAATAAAAAAAGACCTGTCAATAACAGGATAGTCCTAGGTAAATTAGCTGAATCTGTGTGGTTCTTAAGTCTGTTTCAATGTGTTCCTCATTGTATCACATCTAACAGATAAGCCACTATGCCTAAACTATTTTCCTTAAAAATGATGTAATTCATAGAGGTGAATGAAAGCTAGAAGGGCACGGCTCTTGTCCTGGTTTGGCACATCTCTATGGCTAGTGCTGTTGTGGCTTTGAAGTAGGAGGGGGTTTTGTATTTAAAAAGAGAGTGCTGCTTTATGAGTTAAGGACTTTGGCCTTGATTCAGGAAAGCATAGCTATTTGAGACTGCATTTAAGCACATGCACAACTTTAAGCATGAAAACTACCTCTTATTTGTGCTTGTTCTTCCTTAAACTTTAAATCTTTCTTCTTGCTACCTTCATATTTAATCATTCTCTCTCATTACAAAGACAGGAGGGATCACTGCAATAACTTCAGCTTCATCAGGTACTGATCCACATGAACTCCATGCAGTCAGAATGCAACCACTTGTCTCCGTAAATTCTATGGGTACTTTGCACTTAGACAGCAGCTGCTGGTCTGTATAAATGCCACGAACATGTAATCAAATGGCTACTGAGGGCCCCATTAGCTAAATGGACCTCTTGGGCATGTCAGTTAACCTTCCTTCAGGGAAAGATATAATGTTTCCACCTAGTTGCAGCCATGGGACACCACACTTGACATGCCAAGTGCACCTCATCCAAAGTGGAGTCATGAGTATAACCATGGTGATTAGGCTTTTGACAAATACATGAAGGGTGTGGGGGTTGGTCAACCTCAATGTTTAAGAACCCCCTGAGATTCCATAGAAATATTTGTAAAATATTGTGTAAAATCGCACCAAGATGGTATGATCAGTTGTGCTTATTCATCCATCCAATGAAAAAGGGGCCACTTGATGGAATTAAAAAGCAACCAAATTAAAATCCATAATAAAAAATAATCTTGGACGCAGTATATGATTAACCTGTGGAATTTACTGCAGCAGGATATTACTGAGACAAATAGTTTTGTAGGATTTAAGGATTAGACACATGAATAAGAATAGCATTTGCTGGTTACACTAGTTAGTCCCTCCCCCAACCCCTCTTAATCCTATCAGTCCATCCGTGAGGTCATAAATTGATCACCAGCCCAGGGAGGAGGACAATCCTGCCTGCACTCCCCCAGCCTGTGATACAGTGTTGACCAGGTGCATTAGTCCATAGTTTCTCCTTCCCTGTGAAATATTGAGTATTGGTATAGACCACTTCAGCAGGCACCATACTGCATGAACCATTGCTCATCTCTGCTCTGGCAATACCTATGTCTATATGGGTTGAGCCACCATTATTAGCCTTCTACACTCACAGCTGTTTTTTAAATAATTTTAAAAAATCTGGCAGCATGGCCAAATGCCTCGAGACAACCTCTTTTAAGTAATAGAGATGATATTCTTGTTGCTGACTCTCTTAAATTAAAACACAGGGATGCTGGAACAAGGAGTACTGGGGGGTGCTGCAGCTTAAAGTGGTCCCCCTCCCCCGCCCTCCCACTCCCCGGCTTAAAGTGGTTTCCATCCTATACAGGGTTTAAAGTTTTGTTCAATGACTTTCAGCACCCCCAACACCACTGTTAAAGCACATCAATTTTTTTTTTTTCTATTGACTACAGAAAATCATTTTCACTCAGTAACCTGCCTGCGGGTAGAATTGCACGCTTAGAAACTTTTTTTAAAAAAAGGTATTGAGAAACCATTATTTTTAAGGCAGTATAAACCTCATAGCCCAGATCCTCGGCTAGTGTAAATTAGCATAGCTCTGATGTCAGGGGAGCTATGCTAGTTTACACTAGCTGAGGATCTGGCCCTTCATCTGTAAAGTAAGCTCAAATGAGCATTTCTACATTGGAGAATGATGTGCTATGAGTATGGACACCAGATGAATCAGTACACTTGTAGGACAAACAAACAACATTCAAGGGTCAATATTATGTAGAGAAAGTTTTTCTTTAAAAATCTTATTAAAGTGATTTATGATTCTTAGAAAACAAATGTCCAGGTGACAACTGACTGATGTATATCTTTATTTAGTTAGATGTAATCCAGTGTTTTTGTTTTGGACTGGGAGATATAATGCTTCAGTTTTAAGGTCAGAGTCTAATTTGAGATGTCACATGCATTGCCATGTACTTTTAAACACACTGCTGCAATGGTCTAAGCATGCATAGGAGTAGATATTTTGCAATATTGGGCTCTTCTCCGGGGTCACTACTTGGCTAAAAACTGGAGTGTCAACGTTTAAAAATAATGAAAATCAACAAGTTACAAAATGCTTTATAAACCATATTGCTACACCACCCAGTTTTCAGCCCAGCTTCCAATATGGCCTAACTACTTTTGCCTTTTTTTTTATTTTTTTAAACTGCTTGTGCCCACAAAGCTGAGTGTGAAAATGCAGGGTATACACAAGCAAAATGGATATGCATCCAACTTTCTGGGAGCTGCAATCACTTGCATTTGCAAAATCTGAAGTTGGATTAAGCCAGAACAGATGGATTTGTATTAAGGAGTGAATGTTAAAGTTCTACATTTTAAATACAGAATCCTAACTATCCTCCTCTAAAATGAAGGATGAAAGAGCTGCAAATATTGGCATAGTTATTTTTGTTTTTCTAGTGTAGCCTCTTTTTAGTTACCTGTTGATGTAGTCCTGTATCTTAACTATACTATGGTTGATGATAATGCTTAGGGTGACCAGACGTCCCGTTTTTAAAGGGACAGTCTTGTATTTAAGCCTTCCTGCAGGTGTCCCGACTTTTTCTGGAAAACGGCAAACTGTCATGGTATTTTCTGTCTCCCCTCATTAGCCAAAACCCCACACAGCGCTGGCCCAGGGAAGCCTCTCTGCCCCTCAGCTAAGCACTGGAGTGGTGTGCGGGGGGAGCGATTTCCAGCCTGTTCATGCCCCAAACCTGCAGACTCCACAGCAGTCCCCAAGGCAGGGACTTAGTATCTTCTTCACTCACACCCCCCTTCACCTTGTGTCCTGCTCCCAGGGAGTGAGGGGCTGCTCTTTCTCCTCCATCCCCCTGCTGAGCCACTTCTCTGTCCAGGTTCACTGAAGTCCCTGCAGTCAGGTTCCCTGGGCCCTGGTGCACAATGCATCCTTAAGGCTTAACCCCTTCCTGCCCACGCTATAGCCAGGGACAGGAGGCGGCTGGGTTACGTTGGTGGCCAGCAGCAGCCTGAAGGTGCTAACTTCCTTTGGACACAGTGCAGGCAGGAAGGGACAAGCTGCTTCCAGCCACACAGAAACAGGGGGAGGGAAGAAGAACTTTGCAAAGACACAGGCCACACAGGCCAGGTCATCCCTTCCCGCCAGGGGTTCCCAAACTTGGTTCGCGGCTTGTTCAGGGTAAGGCCCTGGTGGGCCGTGAGACACTTTGTTTACCTGAGCGTCCACAGGTATGGCTGCTTGCAGCTCCCAGTGGCCGCCATTCGCCGTTCCCAGCCACCACTTCCCCCTACCCCCTCTAGGGCCTTCTGCCCGCCTGCGGGCCTCGCAGATCAGCACCTCCTCCTCCTCCCTCCCCGCACCTCCCACCCACTGCAATCAGCTGTTTCACAGCATGCAGGAGGCTGAGGGGGAAGAGGGGGGTGCAGCAAGGATGTGGCGCACTTGAGGGAGGGGGCGGAACTGGGTGAGAAGAGGTGATGTGGGCGTGGAGCGGGGGTGGGAAGAGGTGAGGCGGGGTGGGTTGGGGCTGTGGGGGAAGGGGTAGAGTGGGGGTGGGGCCTGGGGCAGAGCCAAGGGTTGAGCACCCCCCGGCACTTTGGAAAGTCGGTGTCTGTGCCAACTACACAGTATTTCTTTTTAACGGGCTCAGTCAACTTGATGTTTGTTTGTACAATTGATTGCCATTGAACTCACTTGAATAAGAGTAATTTTACCAGGTGTCCCATATTCAGCATAGGGAAATATGCTAATAAATGCTGTGCCTACAGACACCTCAAAAAAAAGTTTGCTTTCTTCTGCACCTTTCAAGAACATTGCCTTTTAATCTCCTTAGATTGTTATGTCCACAACAACCACTTGTAAATATAGTTAGTTTGATATAAATAGAACAATAGGAGGGAGGATACTTTTTCTTTTTTAAAATGTTGTCACTTACCAACCGGGAGGAGAGAGGAGGGAGTAATTAGGATGTTTTATAATAAAAGACCATTTAAAGGAATAAATGACCTGAATCAAAGGTCAAAGCCTGTAGCCAGTGTTCTTCAGGAGATATTTTTTCAGTGTAAAATGATTTAGAAAAAAAATGAGTGAAAAGCTGAATAAAATAGGGGGCATTTTATGTGCATGTTCAGACAAAAACAATTTTAAAAGTATTTTTAAAGTTTCTCATTTAAATGTCTTTCTTTTTACTTACCTTTGCAAATATCAACAACATTCCTGCACACTGTAATCAAATACTTTCCCCCAAAAGCCATGGAATGTGCCATAATTTGTCAAAGATCCTTACTGACAAGTTTTTAGTAAAGTCCACTACAGCAAACCTTCTTGGGCCCCCTTGACCCACGTAGCAGATGACCTTTGACCTTATTTGGGCCTCTTTTATGAGCTTCTTTCACTCTGACCAGATGGCTAAACTATCAAAGGTTTTTATGAGTAAAAACTGCTTTTCAAACTCACAAGTTGTATATTTCTGTCCATGTTAATGTGAACTATCAACCCAAAGGCTTTAAATTGAAAACACAAAAGGTGCTCTGCAGCTGCCCTGGTCTGAAATGGAGTACCTTGCATTGTGTGGACTGGGTGGGGATGTTTGCAGAGTAAACAGCTGATATCCAGATGAAAACAGTTTAAGGCCAAATATTTAAAACCCCCATCAAACTAATAATTGATTTTTTTCCTCCATGACCTTGTATTAAGACACACAGAAAATGTGTTTTGCAGAGCCATTCCAAATTATATTTTTCTCATTAGCCCCCCACCCTCTCTTCTAATTATAACCTACCAGGCTGAGTGGCAAATTAGGACTAATTAGATCAAATTGTGTCAGAAACAGAAATAGCAAGAATACAGCCTTCTCACTCAGTTTGAATTTCAAGACAAACATCTCTGAACACCTGGGAATCACTTTCTTAGAAACTTGGTAATTGAACTGTCTTGTCCCTTCAAACAGTCTTCCTTAAAATTACCAATGGGTATGTAGCTTTTAAGAAAAAAATGTACTAACCTATGTTAGTTGATGATGATTATACTTACAAGTGCCTAGGCACTTCTTAAATGTAGTGATCATAAATATTTCTAGTAGTGTCATTCAGTGACAGAAGTATTTGGACTTCCTGTATTTAATAATAATTTAAATTTTAATAATAAAAATCCAAGTTGGGGAAATGGTAAAGCAAAAAGGAAAAAGTCTTACTATCTTTTCTGAGACAATTGGGTAAAAATATAACCTGCTTTTCCTCCTTTTCTCACAGATTACCTGAAGCTCTGTTTCCAAACTGTTGGTTTTAACCCTTTAGCTTCTGGGATGAAATCACTCTTGCTGTGACTTGTTTTTGGCTTTAGGGGAAGGTCAAACATTGTTGATGAGCAGAAATATATGTTGCCGAGTTACATAAGTAACATGTTTTGGAATCTGTCTTCAGTCTAACACACTTAATCAGAAGGCCAAAAACATATCCACACCACAAAACAAAATTAAAAATAATTACAGGTTTCAGAGTAGCAACCCTGTTAGTCTGTAGTCGCAAAAAAGAAAAGGAGTACTTGTGGCACCTTAGAAACTAACAAATTTATTTGAGAAAGATGACACAACTCACTCTGAAATATAGCCTCTTAATGAACATGTATTTCAAAGAGAAATATCCACAGGCTTTTCTGAATTTAATTAATGAGATTTTTTTTTTCAGTTCAGATAAGAAATACATATTGGCAAAAAAGCCTATAGACTGGTGAAGTTGCCATGTCTGGTAGCATTGCAAAATAAAGGTCAATAAGTCATGTTTGCATTCCAAGAGCACATAGGATTACTCTCTTTTTAAAATTTGGCAGTAAATCAGAACTACTGTATCTATAGCTGTCAATCATGAGAGAAAAATCCAATAGAGATAATAATGTAGGGAAAGTAGATATAAAATATATTAAATCTTCCCTCCCAGAAAATTTTTCCAGCTTATCCTTACCTTCTGTCCAAAGCTTTTCACTTTCTCAAGTTTCTTTACATGTGACTTGTTAATCCATCAGCCTTGTTTATCCAACCAGGTTTATTAATGACAAATGTTTCTGGCCTTGTTGAGTTATGACTGTAAACTGAAAGAATATGAGAGCCAAGGTGAAAAGGTGATTTCTTTATAACAGCTGTAATTTATCCTGGGCTTTGGCCAGGCCTTTGATTTTGGACTGGCTCTGGATATAGTATTCCTACTGATTGCATTAGAATAGCCCTTAGGGGTCATGCTGAATTCCAGGGCCCTGGAACCAGTTAGAAGAATGGAAGATGACCATATGTGCAGGGTTAGAGAATGATAATAAGGTGCAGCACAATAAAGCACAATACAAGCCTGGGTGTTTTGGAAATCCTCTGCCATGCCTTGTGCATGCTGTCATTCATACAGGCATTACACAAGAAATGCTACTTAGCTTGTTCATGGGGGAGAAAAGAAAGCAAGAGAAAAGAAATTAAGTATCTTAGTTAGATCCTGGGTTCATTAAACATCTCTTGTCATGAGAAGTTTAAGTGTATCATATTACTACTGTTTAGATTTCAAAAAGACACGGCAGGCCCAATGCCATCTAAAGCAGCTTCATAAATTGCTATTCTGAATGTAATTCTTGTTGTACAAAAAGCTAAACATTCTCTGAGTCTCATTAGGTAGGAGGAAATGTAGAACATGAGATCCCCGTCTCTGATTTTAACCTTATCTTTTATAGACCTGAAAATTAGATTCTTGAGAAAGGCAGATGTTCCACTACATTGCCATTTCTCCTTAGGGAAATTTATTGTTATAGGCAATTAAATGTAGTGTTGTGGCATTTTTGTGATTTTTGTATTCTTTATTTTTATTCCTTTAAAACAAATAATTTTACAGTTATACAAGATTCCATGTTGGATGCAGGGCATTCTATAAAGGGGACTGAAGTGTACAAACTGAGCAATGTAGATGTATCCTCACCCAAAAACATAGCAAATACTGATAACATTTTGGTGCATGTATCTGACGCTGTCTTACACTCATACTTGCAGATTTACCAAATCATCATCAAACTCTCGTTCACAGCATGTGAACAGAACTCAGTGCAAGCTGAGCAATCAATGATTTCCGCCCCACCCCCCAATCTATTGCTAATGGAAAATACCAGAGCAAAATCTCTGGTGACTGAGGTCCACACTCTAGAGGCTAAATGCAACACAGTAAGTACCAATGCAAGCTTTCCCCACACCACATCAAACCCATGAGCACCTTTCTTTCCGTATGCAAACACATGGTTAGTGATCTAATTACAATTGTACAAATCACTATGGGGGCACTGTGTGCCTTCAAAAACAGAGCAATCCTACCTCTTAAAGTACAATTTTGCTTCTTGTTGAAAGGTCCCACTTCTTGGAAGAGCAGTTGATTTTCATGCCTCAGTGAAGCATTGCTGATGTTCTCCAGTTGTAGCAATGCTGATCAGTAGCCTGATTCAAGACCCACAGAAGTCAACTGGAGGCTTTTCGCTGACTTCAACAGGCTTTGGATGATACCCCTGTTGCAGGGCATAATATTTGAATTATTTCAGATCTATCTGATATCTGAATGTGGGCTAACTAGTTAATTGTGATAATGTATAGTATATCATCCGTATATGTATAAAACATATATAAAAAAACTGCTTACAGTATCTATAATCCTACTTGTCTACTCATCATAAGCATCAAAAGGACAGAGTACATGCCACTCTACCTTCTTTAGATGTATTTCCCATAAGTGAAGATGATTATATGCATCTAAGTCCAAAGATAAGAATAGGAATCTCAGTGCAAGGTTCCCATTAAAAAAACCCTAGCTTTTCCTTACATGTTCTGCTTTTATTATGCCTTTTTTAAAACTTTGGATTTTGTCACTGTCAATATAAATAAACTTATGAAACAGAATCATTCAAATCTTATCGCCTACTAATTTCATCATATTTAACCTGCACAGAATCAAGACAGCCCCTTTTAAAAAGAGTACAGCTGTGCATACACAGGAAAATGCAACATCTGACACCCTGTCACACTATCTACAGGAACATCACACAGGTTTGCTTTTGTAAATTTGATACTATTCAAAATCAAATGTGTTGAGGGTCAGGAACTGGATAGACTATGAGATGCCTGAGCCTAACAACATACTTGACTTTGTTGTCTCAAGTGAGGACATCGAGAAAAATAAAATCTTTTGTTATATTTAGTCTATGTGATGATGTGGCATTCAGCAGACTAAAACTACGGGTCACAAAGGGTATGTCTACACTATGGAATAAGGTCGAATTTATAGAAGTCGTTTTTTTAGAAATCGGTTTTATATATTCAAGTGTGTGTGTCCCCACAGAAAATGCTCTAAGTGCATTAAGTGCATTAACTCGGCAGAGTGCTTCCACAGTACCGAGGCTAGAGTTGACTTCCGGAGCGTTGCACTGTGGGTAGCTATCCCACAGTTCCCGCAGTCTCCGCTGCCCATTGGAATTCTGGGTTGAGATCCCAATGCCTGATGGGGCTAAAACATTGTCGCGGGTGGTTCTGGGTACATATCGTCAGGCCCCCGTTCCCTCCCTCCCTCCGTGAAAGCAAAGGCAGACAATCGTTTCGCGCCTTTTTTCCTGAGTTACCTGTGCAGACGCCATACCACGGCAAGCATGGAGCTCACTGTCACCCTATGTCTCCTGGGTGCTGGCAGACGCGGTACGGTATTGCTACACAGTAGCAGCAACCCATTGCCTTCTGGCAGCAGACGGTGCAATACGACTGGTAGCCGTCATCGTCGTGTCCGAGGTGCTCCTGGCCACGTCGGCTGGGAGCGCCTGGGCAGACATGGGCGCAGGGACTAAATTTGGAGTGACTTGACCAGGTCATTCTCTTTAGTCCTGCAGTCAGTCCTATTGAACCGTCTTATGGTGAGCAGGCAGGCGATACATATTGCTAGCAGTCGTACTGTACCATCTTCTGCCGGGCAGGCAAGAGATGAGGATGGCTAGCAGTCGTACTGTACCATCTTCTGCCGAGCAGCCATGAGATGTGGATGGCATGCAGTCCTTCTGCATCGTCTGCTGCCAGCCAAAGATGTAAAAGATAGATGGAGTGGATCAAAACAAGAAATAGACCAGATTTGTTTTGTACTCATTTGCTTCTCCCCCTCCCCCGTCTAGGGGACTCATTCCTCTAAGTCACACTGTAGTCACTCACAGAGAAGGTGCAGCGAGGTAAATCTAGCCATGTATCAATCAGAGGCCAGGCTAACCTCCTTGTTCCAATAAGAAAAATAACTTAGGTGCACCATTTCTTATTGGAACCCTCCGTGAAGTCCTGCCTGAAATACTCCTTGATGTAAAGCCACCCCCTTTGTTGATTTTAGCTCCCTGAAGCCAACCCTGTAAGCCATGTCCTCAGTCGCCCCTCCCTGCGTCAGAGCCATGGCAAACCATCATTCCGCGCCTTTTTTCTGTGCGGACGCCATACCAAGGCAAGCATGGAGGCCGCTCAGCTCACTTTGGCAATTAGGAGCACATTAAACACCACACGCATTATCCAGCAGTATATGCAGCACCAGAACCTGGCAAAGCAATATCAGGCGAGGAGGCGACGTCAGCGCGGTCACATGAGTGGACACAGATTTCTCTGAAAGCATGGGCCCTGCCAATGCATGCATGATGGTGCTAATGGGGCAGGTTCATGCTGTGGAATGCCGATTCTGGGCTCGGGAAACAAGCACAGACTGGTGGGACCGCATAGTATTGCAGGTCTGGGACGATTCCCAGTGCCTGCGAAACTTTCGCATGCGTAAGGGCACTTTCATGGAACTTTGTGACTTTCTTTCCCCTGCCCTGAAGCGCATGAATACCAAGATGAGAGCAGCCCTCACAGTTGAGAAGCGAGTGGCGATAGCCCTGTGGAAGCTTGCAATGCCAGATAGCTACCGGTCAGTTGGGAATCAATTTGGAGTGGGCAAATCTACTGTTGGGGCTGCTGTGATGCAAGTAGCCCACGCAATCAAAGATCTGCTGATATCAAGGGTAGTGACCCTGGGAAATGTGCAGGTCATAGTGGATGGCTTTGCTGCAATGGTATTCCCTAACTGTGGTGGGGCCATAGACGGAACCCATATCCCTATCTTGGCACCGGAGCACCAAGCCGCCGAGTACATAAACCGCAAGGGGTATTTTTCAATAGTGCTGCAAGCTGGTGGATCACAAGGGACATTTCACCAACATCAACGTGGGATGGCCGGGAAAGGTACATGACGCTCACATCTTCAGGAACTCTGGTCTGTTTCAAAAGCTGCAGGAAGGGACTTTATTCCCAGACCAGAAAATAACTGTTGGGGATGTTGAAATGCCTATATGTATCCTTGGGGACCCAGCCTACCCCTTAATGCCATGGCTCATGAAGCCGTACACAGGCAGCCTGGACAGTAGTCAGGAGCTGTTCAACTACAGGCTGAGCAAATGCAGAATGGTGGTAGAATGTGCATTTGGACGTTTAAAGGAGCGCTGGCGCAGTTTACTGACTCGCTTAGACCTCAGCGAAACCAATATTCCCACTGTTTTTCTGCTTGCTGTGTGCTCCACAATATCTGTGAGAGTAAGGGGGAGACGTTTATGGCGGGGTGGGAGGTTGAGGCAAATCACCTGGCTGCTGGTTACGCGCAGCCAGACACCAGGGCGGTTAGAAGAGCACAGGAGGGCGCGGTACGCATCAGAGAAGCTTTGAAAACCAGTTTCATGACTGGCAGGCTACGGTGTGAAAGTTCTGTTTGTTTCTCCTTGATGAAATCCCCCGCCCCTTGGTTCACTCTACTTCCCTGTAAGCTAACCACCCTCCCCTCCTCCCTTCGATCACCGCTTGCAGAGGCAATAAAGTCATTGTTGCTTCACATTCATGCATTCTTTATTCATTCATCACACAAATAGGGGGATGACTACCAAGGTAGCCCAGGAGGGGTGGTGGAGGAGGGAAGGAAAATGCCACACAGCACTTTAAAAGTTTACAACTTTAAAATTTATTGAATGCCAGCCTTCTGTTTTTTGGGCAATCCTCTGTGGTGGAGTGGCTTGTTGGCCGGTGGCCCCCCCACCGCGTTCTTGGGCGTCTGGGTGTGGAGGCTATGGAACTTGGGGAGGAGGGCGGTTGGTTACACAGGGGCTGTAGTGGCAGTCTGTGCTCCAGCTGCCTTTGCTGCAGCTCAACCATACACTGGAGCATACTGGTTTGGTGCGCCAGCAGCCTCAGCATTGAATCCTGCCTCCTCTCATCACGCTGCTGCCACATTTGAGCTTCAGCCCTCTCTTCAGCCCACCACTTACTCTCTTCAGCCCGCCACCTCTCCTCCCGGTCATTTTGTGCTTTCCTGCACTCTGACATTATTTGCCTCCATGCATTCATCTGTGCTCTGTCAGTGCGGGAGGACAGCATGATCTCGGAGAACATTTCATCTCGAGTGCGTTTTTTTTTTTTTCTTTCTAATCTTCACTAGCCTCTGGGAAGGAGAAGATCCTGTGATCTTTGAAACACATGCAGCTGGTGGAGAAAAAAAAAGGGACAGCGGTATTTAAAAATACACATTTTATAAAACAGTGGCTACACTCTTTCAGGATAAACCTTGCTGTTAACATTACATACATAGCACATGTGCTTTCGTTACAGGGTCGCATTTTGCCTCCCCCCACCGTGTGGCTACCCCCTCAACCCTCCCCCTCCCCGTGGCTAACAGCAGGGAACATTTCTGTTCAGCCACAGGCAAACAGCCCAGCAGGAACGGGCTCCTCTGAGTGTCCCCTGAAGAAAAGCACTCTATTTCAACCAGGTGACCATGAATTATATCTCACTCTCCTGAGGATAACACAGAGAGATAAAGAACGGATGTTGTTTGAATGCCAGCAAACATACACTGCAATGCTTTGTTGTACAATGATTCCCGAATACGTGTTACTGGCCTGAAGTGGTAAAGTGTCCTACCATGAAGGATGCAATAAGGCTGCCCTCCCCAGAAACCTTTTGCAAAGGCTTTGGGAGTACATCCAGGAGAGCCGCGAATGCCAGGGCAAATTAATCCTTTCACATGCTTGCTTTTAAACCATGTATAGTATTTTAAAAGGTACACTCACCGGAGGTCCCTTCTCCGCCTGTCGGGTCCAGGAAGCAGCCTTGGGTGGGTTCACGGGGTACTGGCTCCAGGTCCAGGGTGAGAAACAGTTCCTGGCTGTCGGGAAAACCGGTTTCTCCGCTTGCTTGCTGTGAGCTATCTACAACCTCATCATCATCATCATCATCTTCTTCGTCCCCAAAACCTGCTTCTGTGTTGCCTCCATCTCTATTGAAGGAGTCAAACAACACGGCTGGGGTAGGGGTGGCTGAACCCCCTAAAATGGCATGCAGCTCATCATAGAAGCGGCATGTTTGGGGCTCTGACCCGGAGCAGCCGTTCGCCTCTCTGGTTTTCTGGTAGGCTTGCCTCAGCTCCTTAAGTTTCATGCAGCACTGCTTCGGGTCCCTGTTATGGCCTCTGTCCTTCATGCCCTGGGAGATTTTGACAAAGGTTTTGGCATTTCGAAAACTGGAACGGAGTTCTGATAGCACGGATTCCTCTCCCCAAACAGCGATCAGATCCCGTACCTCCCGTTCGGTCCATGCTGGAGCTCTTTTGCAATTCTGGGACTCCATCATGGTCACCTCTGCTGATGAGCTCTGCATGGTCACCTGCAGCTTGCTACGCTGGCCAAACAGGAAATGAGATTCAAAAGTTCACAGTTCTTTTCCTGTCTACCTGGCCAGTGCATCTGAGTTGAGAATGCTGTCCAGAGCAGTCACAATGGAGCACTCTGGGATAGCTCCCGGAGGTCAATACCGTCGAATTGTGTCCACAGTACCCCAAATTCGAGCCGGCAAGGCCGATTTAAGCACTAATCCACTTGTCAGGGGTGGAGTAAGGAAATCGATTTTAAGAGCCCTTTAAGTCGAAATAAAGGGCTTCATCGTGTGGACGGGTGCAGGTTTACATCGATTTAATGCTGCTAAATTCGACCTAAAGTCCTAGTGTAGACCAGGGCATAATATATTTCAAAGGGCTTCCCTTATCCTGAAGTCTATTTAGCAGGTGCTGTGTGTTGTGTTTGCTTGTTTGGGGTTTTTTTACATGACAGAAATACATGTCCATAAATGACAAAACAGAGATATTAGGGGAAAAATAAGAGCCAGACTGTCAGAAAAGGCATGGGCATGGAATAGTGCAATTGCACATGCAGGCTATGTAATTGCTCTTGCAAATGCACCTAATTGCACGTGTGTAGTTATGTACATGCACAATCATGGTAACTGTCCATGCTAAATAGGTGCACTATTGGGTACGTACCTTGCATGCCTCTAACCTTTTAGAACCTGGCCCTAATTTCCTATATTGTCAAATTGCACAATTATGGCAAAGAAACAACTTTGGATAGCATAGATATTCAAGACATTTGAAATATAATTAGTGGGCTAGATGACACAGTACGCAAGTGCCCAAGCTTTTCACCCCAAACATCTGCATTCAAATCTAAATTTAGGCCACAAGGTACAATGGAGGTTTAGTCTCATTCTGGTAACCACTTATGCCTGTTGTTTCTTTTCCCTGGCTCTGTCTACTTGTCTATCTTCAGACTGGAGTATAAACTATTCTTCTTCAGTGTTTGAAAAATGCCTGGCACATACAGTGGGCAGCCCTGTAAATAAATAATAGTGGGGGGAAAGGTGAGTCATATTAATATTGCCGCCCTCAAGCATTCGAAATGTCATGAGATTGGCTTAAAAATCATGTTGTTTTTTTTTCTTTTGTTGGTTTTGTTTTAAGAAATGCATGCTGAGTTCTCTTTGGCCATGTCTACACTAGCACTTATGTCGGCAAAATTTTTGTCACTCGGGTGTGAAAAACCACTCCCCTGAGCAACATCATTTTTGCTGGCAGAAGCGCTCGTGTGCACAGCACTGTGTTGGCGGGAGATGGTCTCCTGCCCACATAACTACCACCGCTCATTAGGCTGGTTTTATGTTGGCAGGAGAGGTCTCTCTCATCGGCATCACACGGCTACACGAGCGCTCTATACATCGGTATAGCTGTGCTGCTGCAAGCTTCTAAGTGTGGACGTGGCCTTTGTCTTTTGGATTTTAGCCATATTTTCAGGCCTTTCTGTGCAACCATGAGGGCCAGAAACTCATTATGTGAGAATCCCAGTTCTCTTTTTCTTTCTACATCAACTGAGATGGGGTTTTAAAAAGTGGGAGTGAGCAACACTGTAATATTGCCCAACCCACCACACAACTTGTGCATGACAGACAGTGCCCGCACAAGGGAAGGCCAGAGGTGGAATGACCGAGCTGTTACCCTCAGTCCTGACCTGCATGTCTTCAGGGGCAATGATAAAGTGCTGCCTCGGCAGCGCTTTAACCTGGCTGTGTAGCTCCCAGCACTGCGGCGCTGTCTGCTCTGCCACTTTACAGCACTGAAACTTGCAGCGCTCAGGGAGGTGTTTTTTCACACCCCTGAGCGAGAAAGTTGCTGCGCTGTTAAGTGGCAGTGTAGACCAGGCCCCAGTCTACTGAAGCTGCTTCTTGCCCGGCTAAAGACAATCCGATCCATCACACTCAAGAGCAATGAACTGAAACAGATGCATTTTAAAAAATGAATACAAAAACATTTTCCCTGATCCAAAGCCACAGAAGCTAGGACATGTTCTCTGAATTAATATTGTGAAGGCCCTCTAGCAGGAACTGCACCTTAGGGTCACATAATGGAAAGACATTGCTTTATCTTCCCATCTGATATGCCACCAGCCTTCTTTTACTCCTGCTGGAATTCTATACCACTGTGCCAGGCAGAATTTGTGCAGAATTAGTGTTCCCCTCAGAATTCTATTTTTTTTCACTCAGGATTTGTGATTTCCACCAAAATGCTTCTTTTTTCCATTTTTTTTCTGGCTGGGGCTCCCGCTGTCTGTGTGTGATTATTTTGACAAATAAAATATGCAGGATTTTAAAATATTGTGAATAGAATTTTTAAATTTTTTGGCACAGAATTCCCCCAGGAGTATTATTTGCAGAAAGCTGACCCTGTGTCAAAGATGATCTGACTGACATTTTCTATTTCTGGAAATGATTATTCTGTTTATAAAAAGTTCAGCTAAGAAAAGCCTTGAAGTTTCCCTCTCCATTTCCACCAATCTTAAAGATTGAGTTACAGTCTCCATTTGTGATAAACTTTGGAAGTTATCCTTAAGAGATTTTGACCCAAAAACTAGAAAATACAAAATGTATTAAGGTATAAATGTTGTGAATATGAAAAAGACAAAGTAATACTGACAAAGGAGATGAAGGCAAACTAAAGCAAAAAAGACCAGACTTCCAAAAGTGCTTAGTACCCAATACTATTGCAAGATCTTAAAAAGCTCCTATGTAAGCACTTCTGATGAACACACAGTCCTATGTGTAATGAAAAGAGAGATGGCAGTATTACATATTTCTGGCAATCGTATCTGAATTTTTAATCTCTCATACAATCTCAGCAATTGAAGCATCTCTTCCAAAGCTTCATTGCTTACTTTGTTATTCCATAGAGAGCAAGGTTTTCTCAATAGAGATTCTCTTCTAATTTTTTTTTATTATTATCAATCTGTTCTGTGCTATAAATACTCAGTACTCGTTAGGGCTCTTTCGAACAGATTCACATTTCCCTTTTCTAGCATTCAGTTCTCCCACTGAACTGATAAGCAGATCAGTCACTAACACATCAATAAAGAAGAGCAATGTTGTACCTTAATATTTGACATCATTACTCAACACACCCATGCAAAACAAACTGCAAGGAATGCAGTTTTTCATGTTTTATCAGCTGTAACTAAACATGTGGTTACAAAAAAAATGAATCACTCTAAGTTAATGAAGCTTTAGTTATGATTTCATATAATCCTTTTTAAACAAAACAAATTCCATTGAAAGAATATAATAGATTAACTCCAGGACTGAATCAATTTGTTTTAACTTCAATGTTATTTACTACCCATCCACTTTCCATCTTAGGCTCAAACTCTGTTTTGTCACTGCCAGCAGCACTTTTGAATTTTGTTTAAAGTAACCTAAAATACTCTCTGCTCTAGTTTCCTAGAAACAGTACGTCAGTGACATGCTGTGGCATTTTTAGCCAGGCATGCAAAATGGCATCCTCTGCACTGCGTGACTTTGTGTATACAGTACATCATACATGAGAGGTCATGTTGTTCAAAGGATGCCGTTTTGTTCTCTGTTTGGGGGCCAGATGGAATTGTCCCACTGGCGCAGCCTGGGACATACAATGTATGCCTTGAAGAAAATGACAGCCTGCTAATGCATAACGCCCCTTTTTAAGATTTGAGTCCAAGGGCAGGTCTACACTACAGCTAGGATCCACTCTCTGAGATCGATCCACTGGTGATCTAGTAAAGACCCGCCAAATTGACTGCAGATCACTCTCCAGTTGACCCCTGTACTCTACCCCTGACGAGAAGAGTAAGGTAAGTCGATGGAAGATTTTCTCCCGTTGACCCCCTTCAGTGTAGACCCCGCGGTAACTCGACCTAAGGTACGTCAACTCCAGCTACGTTATTCATGTCGCTGGAGTTGCGTAGCATAGGTCAACTTACCGCGGTACTGTAGGCATAGCCTAAGTGGACTAATCCGTTTTCATGACTGAAATGCTGGTTTAGCAGCAAGAAAAACAAATTCAGAAATTTTGGTTACTCAAGTGCCATTTACATGCACATTAAACTCGATAGAATAATAATGTTTTGGTCTTCTATAGTGCCTTCTGTCAATAGATCTTAACTATTTTAAAGCCATTAAGAAATGTAGCATCACAATAGCCTAGTGAGGTTGGAAGAGTCTATGTGGAATGGAGAAGCCAAGGCACAAGTTGTTGAAGTGACATGGTCATACAGTGAATCAGTCGTAAAACCAGGAATAGAATTACAATTTCCTGATTTCCAGCCTCATGGTTTGACCATAAATAACCTCTAGAACAAAGTTTAGGTTGTCCAAAGATTCAGAAAAGCCATAGGGATGGGTGGGTGCTCTCTGGGGTGAGTAATATGTGGGGTTATTACACCAGCCTCTGACATTTGGAGACCTGAGTTCATGTCCTACATTAGAGCTGCCCCCGAACAGGTTTCCTATTGAGCAACAGGGGTCGTTTCATGGGACAAAGAGTCAATCCCAACAGAAGTCTGGTTTTCCCGTAGGAAATTCTGAAACAAATTTTTTTATTTCAAATCTACATTTTTGGAGTGGGAAATGCAATTTTAAGCTTAAAAACAAAACAGACATTTTTGTTTCACTTTGAAATGCTATTTGGAACAAAAACTTTCATTTCAAATTGGTTTGAAACTTACTGGAGGAAAATTTTCTCAGAGGGAGGAGGGGAATTGTTTTCTGGCCAGCTTTACTTAGATCATAACTGAAAGTGAGTTTGCTGGTTTCCTCTTAGAGGATGGTCCATAAATGCACTTATGTCACTACCTTAGTTAGCCAGTTGCACCTACACATAGCCCCCCATAACAATTGTTTGTACTCTTAGCGGTAATAGTACAAGCAAGGGGACTGTACACTAGACTGAGCTCAGCCAGGATAGAAAAGCCCTTTCTGCTGCTCATGCAACTTAGGGCTTGTCTACACTGGCACTTTACAGCGCTGCAACTTTCTCGCTCAGGGTTTGAAAAAACACTCCCCTGAGCGCTGCAAGTTTCAGCACCGTCACGTGCCAGTGTAGACAGTGCACCAGCCCTGGGAGCTATTCCCCTCGTGGAGGTGGGCTTTTTAGAGTGCTGGGAGAGTTCTCTCTCAGCGCTATGCCACGACTACACAAG
This sequence comes from Lepidochelys olivacea, assembly GCF_965140295.1. Classification (NCBI taxonomy): domain Eukaryota; kingdom Metazoa; phylum Chordata; order Testudines; family Cheloniidae; genus Lepidochelys; species Lepidochelys olivacea. The sequence goes on from NC_140423.1 coordinate 15,311,876, forward strand.
CCACATTAAAGCATTGCCATGGCAGCACTTTAACATTGCCAGTGAAGACGTGCCCATCAGTGGGAGAAGAGGGCAGAGCCTGCTTCAAACACCTGCCAGAATTTGGCCAAAGCTTGTTTAACAAACTGCTTATAAGTGAAACTCAATGTAGCATATGCGCTAGTTGCTCCAAGTGCAGAAATACCTGCTTGTGTGCTCAAATGTTGGTTTTTTCTGCATATCTTAATTAAGACTACTACAAACTGCCAGGGATTAGGAAGAAATTTCCTTCTTGTATATGTTAATGCATAATTGTCTGTTCTGAGTGGTTTATACTTTTTCTATGGAGAATATGATGCTAGCCACTGTTGGAAACAGGACATTGGATTAGATGAAGCATGGTTGTGATTCATTGTGTCAGTTCACATATTTCTATGCCCATTTACTCCTAGCCCAGCTCTAAGATGCTTTTTAACTCCTTATAATATACAGAGTCAAATTTTCAAACCTCCTCAAGCCAACTTGCAATCTAGTCCACCAGTGTTTTCGTATACAGTGAATTACTTCCACAAAAAGAGGTGTGTATTATTTTGGCAGTACAAAGCTCATGTTTGCACCTGGAGACCATGCAGTTGAATACCTAATGTCTGATATACATGCACAAGTAGCTGTGTTTTGGGGCATAGGGATTATGCCCCATTTACAGATGCAATCAGTCTCTCTCACAAGGGGATGTTCAAAATCAGAGGGCAAAGTTTGAAAATGTGGCCTGTTGGTAAGGGTTTGAATGAAAGTGGTTGACTATATAAATCCCAATTAGTATCTCCTGGAAACTCCTTGGAAACTTTACAGACAGGTAAAATCAGAATAATAAACTCAGGGCTTGTCCCCGCTTGAAAGCTGTTTTGAGTTATATTTGTCTACATTAAGTGATCCAGAACAACTGTTGGGCAAGCAGGGCATCTACAGGCATCTACAACCCACCTTGATATCCTGGGTTAAGCTACTTCCCCCTCGAATCATTGTATCCATACAATGCTGTGTTGTTCTGAAATAAGCACTCGCATTCTAAGCAGATGTCCCATGGTGCAATGCTTCTCCACTATGCTCTGTGCATTCTGGGATTTTTTTCTTGCTGAGTATTGTGAGATAGCTACCAGAAAGCACTGGAATTCTAGGATTTGGGGTCAAACTAAATAATTCCTATTATTCTTCTCATTGCATCCTATCATTCTTTGGCAAGCTCACACCATTTTCAGAGTGCCATCAGGCAGCATTGTCGGAAACCCTGCTGAGCATTGAAATCCTGACCATCATTAACACAAACAGTTTGCTTTTTTTGTATGTCAAATTGTGCCGTGGCTTGAGAGGCAGGGCAATATGGACACCTGAGGAGAAGATGGCTGAATTTGAGCAGTCATTTCTGTATGACTTATGCCTAGAGTAGCTTCTCTTGGTGGAGCACTGCTTCTGGGCTCATCCAGCTAGCGCTGAGGAGTGGGACAGGACAGTGATGCAGACCTGGGATGAACAACAGTGGTGGCGGAACTTTAGGATGTCAAAGATGAATTTCCTAAAAATCTGTGCATTTTTGGGGGGAGGGAGAAAACCTGGATTTGTGCTGGAAATGGCCCACCTTGATCATCATACACATTGTAAGGAGAGTGATCACTTTACATAAGCTATTACCAGCAGGAGAGTGGGGTGGGGGGAGAGAAAACCTTTTGTAGTGATAATCACCCATTTTTTCATGGTTTGTGTGTATAAAAACGTCTTCTGTATTTTCCACAGTATGCATCTGATGAAGTGAGCTGTAGCTCACGAAAGCTTATGCTCAAATAAATTGGTTAGTCTCTAAGGTGCCACAAGTACTCTTGTTCTTTTTGCGAATACAGACTAACATGGCTGTTACTCTGAAACCTGTGCATAGCTCATCATTCCTAAGCTGCACTGCTGGGCCACCCACATGATTTCCCCACAGCATGGAGAAGTGCCTGGTCATCACCAGCTGGAACCTCACCACTAGCTAACCAGTTTGTTACTAAATCACCTGTCAGGGATGTGTGTGCTGTTATCAAGAAGTACTATTCCCCAAGGTCATAAGGATTGCCTGGGAGGTTATTGATGGATTTTCACAGTTGGGATTTCCAAACTGTATTGGGAGCCATTTATGAAACCCAAATACCTATTGTTTGCTGTCCACAGCAGCACTCAAAGTTGATCAACACAAAGGGATATTTCTCCAGGTGCTGGAAGGCCTGGGGGTGGGGCGGGTCACTGTAAAAGGACCATAATGTCAGGACCTTTTGGAAATGCTGGCCTGTCTTCTGCAATGGAGAAATGGAACTTTTTCTCCAAGGACAAATATGGACACTGATGATATTGTGATTCCACCTGTCATTCTAGGAGGACCAGTCTTTACCATCTGCTTTTCTGGCTTATGAAGTCTTATACTGAACATCTGGTGAGAGAGCTAGGAGAGAGGTGGACAGGCTTACTGAGCACATTATGAAAAGCCAACAAAAGTGTCCTCTATGAAATGCTGGAAATGGTTAGGGACACAAGGTCAGGGATGTGTTATGCTCTTCTTTTGAGGCTAGAACAATATTGTGAACCTTTGGTGTAAGGTTTTTAGAGGGTGTGTATGTGTGTGTGCGTGCGCGCATGCTTTGTGTAGGGGATTGATTATGATGATTGGTGCAAAAATTTTAGTAAGCTTCACTTGGGATTCTTATGTTGATTTGTCCAACACTTTTATAAAACTTGTACACCACATGCCAACATTTCCAAATAATTTTTAATGAATAAGAAATAATCCACCAAGTTGTACATTGTGAATAGTTAAAACAAAACCTCTATTGAACATGCATAATTTAAAACCCAATCCAGGCAGAACTAATAAACAAAGAATTGCATGTCTGTGCTTTCAAGATCTCACATTGGTATACAGGGGAGGAGAGGTTAAAATGTTGTGTGTGTCTTGGGGTATGGGATGGGGGTAGATCATGGCAGTTAAGGATTCCTCAATATCCACTGTTGTCCTGTGATTTGGATTGTTGAGGGAAGGGCCAGTTCCTTGGAGTTAGGAAAGTGAAAGGTGCATCCCAGTATGCAGAGTTCTCAGAGGGAGAGGGCTGTGGGTAGGTTGGGATGGACCCTGTACCTCATTCTTCTCTTTCTCTCTGTCCATGGGGACTGTAGCATGTCCACTGCCAACGCTAAGGAAGAGGAAAGGGAGTGGACAACAGAAGTAGTTATTGTCCAAATTCTAGTCTCCATGCCACCAATCATTTAAATGTTGTTTTTTCTAAATTTTGGAATTCCATTCCCATGGTTTCTTCCTAGCCTGAAGTGAGTTTGGAGATGGTGAGACATTTTCAAATGTTCTTCCCCATTTGTATAGGACTCCAAGGGGTGGGGTGGTGGCTGGGAAGTTTTGACTGAGACACCTGGGAAGACTGTTAAAAATTGCGTGTACAATCATGCAGATTGTTGGTGGTCTGGGGTTAGTAGGTGATTTTGGTAGTAGCATGGTCAGGCCAGTAATTGCATGTGCACCTTTGCAGGCTACCCTTACTTTGGATGTTGTTAACCTGAGGTGTGTCCCCAAAAGGCAGAGGGGGATCCTGTTCAGAAAGGCAATGAACAAATCAGGAAGCTATACCGCACTGCTATTTGCCAGGATGATTCCCCCAAATCTCGTGTGGGAGTGCAAGGGAATCACAAGCCATATGGGCAGTCTTGACAGAGTTACATTTATTGTGCAGTGTGCATGCCAGAATGGAGCACCATCTTTGCCTTAAGTTCTCTTATATGATCAGCATAAAGTGCCTTGCAAACTAAATAGAATTCTGCAGTAATTTTTCTGAATCCAAGGGAGGGAGTATGCCTGAATATCTTATAATGCTTTAAACTCTGTATGCATTTTGAAATGTCTGCGTAGCCTGAGTTGGAATATCTTATAATGCTTTAAACTCTGTATGCATTTTGAAATGTCTGCGTAGCCTGAGTTGGGCAATTTACCTTGTAAAATCTCAGGCTAGCTCAAAGCTGAGGGCATAAATGAAACTGTGAGCCAGAAAAATGTTACGACTGCTTTTTCTTTCCTGTATTTGTCACTGCAAAAAACATGTCTTCCATTCAGTGTATGCTATTTTTTAACGATGTGGTGCCGTCATCTTGGTCATCTGGGGCAAGGATCAGTAAGCGATATGGTGAGGAGGGGTGAAAGGCATGACCTGGAAAGCTTGAGGGGTGGTTGTGTGCTTACATATTTTGCTTTTTTATTCTCCAATGTGGCTGCCGGCCATTTTGAGCACCCAACTGTTAAAAGCTGAGGAGGCAGAGAGCAGCTAACACAATATGCTGACACCCCGACAGTATCCAGGACAAATGTGTTTAAATCCCCCAATGCACTTTTATTGTAATATAACCCAGATTATTTGCAGGAAGAGCTCCCCTCTCCAAGTTAGTTCTCAGCCTGTGATTTGGATGGCTCCTGTGTCTCTGGCAGTCTCTCTGGTTTAGTAGCTTTGGGTAGATCCTGAAATCCAAGATCTCAGTCTCCTTCAGCTTGGCATCCTGGTCGACATCTGTGGGGTCCTTGGTGGAGTCCACAACATGCTGTCATTCAGTGTGGCATCTCTGCCAGAAATACCATCCAGCTCATGATAGTATCTGCAGACTATGCAAGCTCTGCCAGAGGTCTTTCATTATTGTACCTGACCTTCTTATAAACCTTCTGGAGCACCTTTCCCTTATTGCAGCATTGGCTCAGGTGCCAGGAGTGCCCCTCTCACTCATATGTTCTGATAGCAATGCATTACAGAGACTCCTGTTTGGATAAGTTGGGTCACACTCCTCTCCCAGTGAAGGTCCAGACCTCATCATGGATCTATACGGAAGCATGGCTGCTGTATAATTGGTATTTGACTCTGGTTGTGTGAACTTGACATGAGCTGGAATCACAAAGGACCACAGACCAGCATTTAATTGGGAAGATTACATCCGGTCTCTGTGTCTCAAGAGGGCACACAGGTAGCTAACAAAACAGTACAGGATAGCACTGGGAGGACTGCCAGATGCAGAACATTGTTGTATGCAGTTTAGTGGTAGCTGTGTCAGTCCCAGGATATTAGAGAGATAAGGTGGGGGAGGTAATATCTTTTTTTATTTGACCAACTTCTGCTGGTGAGAGAGAGAGACAAGCTTTCGAGCCACACAGAGCTCTTCTTCAGGTCTGGGAAAAGTACTTGGAGAGTCACAACAAAATGCCAGGTGGAACAGATTGTTTAGCATAAGTAGTTAGCACATATTGTAAGGGACTATGTAATGTAAAGTGGCCTGTTAACACTTATACAGTCATAGGTTGGTCCCTATGGTCCCAACTACTTTGTTGTTTGAAGACTCATCCCAAATCTCAATAAATTTACTTCCAAAGTGGGTTTGTTAGTGGGGGTTGAAAAGCCAGATAATTTGAAACACAAACTTGTGTCAGAGTAGCAGCCATGTTAGCCTGTATTCACAAAAGGAAAAGGAGTACTTGTGGCACCTTAGAGACTAACAAATCTATCAACTTCATGAAAAAATTCATACAGATACAGACAGACATCATCTTCCTTTCCAAATGCAAACAGATGGACATCATACATATGCTCAAATAAATTTGTTAGTCTCTAAAGTGCCACAAGTACTCCTTTTCTTTTTACAAACTTGTGTGTGGACCCAAGGCACTTAATTCGAAAAATCTCAATTTAACCTGAAAGAACTTTCAATTGTAGAGAAATCCTGAGAGCTCAGGTCTGTCCTCTAATACACCAGTATAAATCCAGAATAATTTCCTCCATTGTATCTGAGAGCAGAATTGGGCCCTATGTGGCTACCACAAAGAATATTAATTATTAGTCACTTAATTAAATTACTAGTGAATGCTGGTGTAAATATAAAAAGAAAGAAACCTATTCTGAATCCCTTAGAAGGCAGAAAATGAACATCAAATGAAAGAGAATGTCCATCCAGAAAATTACATTTTCATATCCTTGTAAATTAAATTAAAACAACAAATGACACAGTATGCCTTGACTGTGTAGCAAAGGTGTTTTACTTATGTTAAAAAAAATTTGTTTAGCTCTTTGACTTCCTAGATGCTGTTGTAAAATCTGTTGTTTTTAATTTATTACTCTGAAAAACCACACACCTTTGACAGTGAACTATGACATAATTAGATGCAAACTACACATCTAAAAGCTGTTTACTTCCTGTAACTCTAGGATAACTACTAATGAATCACTGACTCTTGGGATTCCCAGTTTGTAATGGAACGCTCTGCAAACTTCTTATCAGATCCACAATGATTTCTGATCACAAAAAAAAAAATATTAGTCCATTCTAAAGCATTTCTTAGCATGTCAGTCAGAGCAGTCATGGTGAGTCTGAAGGGATAAGAGAAGATAAAGTGTATCAAAGCAGGATCTGACATTTGTGATGCTATGCAGACCTTTCTTTCTAAGAGCATCTTGTGGACTGGACTGACAGCAGGGATTAATCCATGCAATGGCAATAAACAATAGTTGAAGTGGGGTTGAGGCCTACCACCTGGATGTTATGTTCCCATCCCTAAAGAAGCCTGTTTCATGCTGTGAATGAATATATATGATTCTCAAAAAGAAAAGGAGTACTTGTGGCACCTTAGAGACTAACCAATTTATTTGAGCATAAGCTTTCGTGAGCTTAGCTCACGAAAGCTTATGCTCAAATAAATTGGTTAGTCTCTAAGGTGCCACAAGTACTCCTTTTCTTTTTGCGAATACAGACTAACACGGCTGTTACTTTGAAACCTGATATATGATTCTGACTTTGTTTCCCTCTCTCAGCAACAGGTAAAGTGCTTTCTTTTGCAAATGAGAAAGCAGCAGGACCTTTGATTCACATGTAAAGCTTTAGTATGTTTTGTGCATGACTTAAAACAGGTATGAGAGGTATAGAGTGACATTTTTGTGACTTTATGCAAATAAGCATTTTGAAACTGGCCCCATCTGAATCAGCTTGAATCTTACCTGTTTTGTGTTAATTTCGCTTTACAAGAGATATACATGGCTGCTCTCTGGGTTTTTCTGTACAGGACAAAGGGAGCTTCTCCTTAAAAGTTATGTAGTACACAGAGAGATGGTACAACCTCAGTCCTGTGAAAGGAGCTGGGATGCTTATCAGATTCCATTATGTTTATTGGAACTGAGTTTGTCACATCCGCTCAAGTGTAGCAATGCCTTAAAGGGGGCAAATGAAGGAGAAGATGAGGAAGCTCCCCTCCTCACCCTCTCTCTGAATGTAGCAATAATGACAAAAATATGGTGGTTACTGTAATTCCAAAAGGACCTCAAAAGACACAAAAGTTAGAATGTATGCACACTATTCTGAGAAAGTAATGTCTTCAGCAAAGCACATCTGAGAAGTTGGCTATATAGAATCCCTTTCCTCAGTTGCTGGCCTAATTTAATCTCCTGTATTATCCATGGAACCTTCAGGGTCAGACTATGTAGGTCAGGGATTCATTGACATAGATGTTCGTCTTTTTTTCCCCTAGTCAAGAAGAAAAGGGAAAGTGGGCCGGGAAAATGACAGCAGGCCCTGACAGTCGTGTCCGAAGATGATCCCTCTGAAGAGGCCAGGAGCATGGGGGATGAGAAAGGGAGGGATGGCAATGAAAAGAAGAGTGCTCCTTGGAGCCAAACAGGGGAAACACACATGCACTTGATTTTTGAAAGGTCTCAACCCAGCCTGGCAGAATCAAACAGACCCTGGTGTTTACTTTTGCTGACAAAAGTGGGGGTACAAAATGGGAATCCTGATTTAAGGGTGAGCAGGAAAGTATCCTCATTACCCATAATCAACAAGGATATTGAAATAGCATGGTATAATACTCAATAGCAATAATTATGCCCAGTCAAATGAGTTTGTACAGCAAGTAGTACAATGGTTAGGCTCTCTGGTAATATGAATAAGAATAATATCGCTACTACTGTATTCCTAATGGCAGTAAAACAGAATTGCTGCCCACCCCGTTAACTTATTTGTCAGATACTTAACTATCTCATAGATTTGGGGGGGGGTCAGTTCTGCAGGAACCTCAAAGGGTTGGAGGAAGGAGGTGATACTAGTGTAGATTTCTCGCAGAAATACCTCCTGTTGGGTTTTGCTTTGTGAGCAAATCCAGGGAACACAGAATTTTCACCAAATTTGGTTGGCATTTTTCGATGAACTCCAATTAAATGACAAGACAAGTATCTAGAGAGAGAGTGGGGTTTGTAATCGTTAATAGAAGTTACATTAAAGCATATGCCATTTAATAGTGTATTTACAAGTTGGCAGAGTAGGAACTCATGTCAAACATGTACCAGAATATTCTCTGACCACAAAGGAGGAAAACTAGTTATTTCTCAACTTCTTTTCTTCCAATCCCAGCCAGGAGCCCATGATTCAATCCCATAATGTGCTTCTGTGGCTAAGTGACTTTCCCAAGGTCATACTGGAATTATTTGGCAAAACAGGGATTGAACCCAAATTTCCCACGTCCAAGGTCTAGCACTCTAAGCAATGGGTCATCTTTCCTTTTCTGGAGCCTTCCACACTGGATGTACATCATCACTTAGAAGACAAGAAGAGCAGTTTCAAACAGTGTCATCAACTGAGACTAACAGATGCCCCTCTTGAGTCCCTTACCCCTTTAAATTAAAAAGGGGGTTGAGTGGGCTAGGATTCATCAGATGCAAAAGTCCCTTGTGAGAGAACCATTCTGTCACTGTAGTGGGTAGATAGCTACGACTCCTCCTTCCTTCTGGTTGGACAGTTTAGTGGTAGTTTAGGAACATTAGTTTACTCACTTTAAGCTTTGATTCAAAGCCTATTGAAATAATTGGGAATCTGTTGCCCCAATGGACTTTGGATCAAGCCCTTCATGTCGACAATTGAGCTTTTTCTAAATAAATAACGAGGGATACATTTTTAATGGTGGGCAAAGTGAATGTGTCTGCCAAAGTTCACGCATATGCATGCAGTTTGATTGGGTGTGCAAAAGGACAATCATGCAGGTAGTTTCCTATGTGGGACTTTCAGTAGTCATTTTTATGTGCAAATGTGGTTACAGTGGGTTTTGCAGGGCCATGCATTATGTCCTCTTCTGAAACTTGGCTCAGAGAGTTTAAAATAACTTGGCTATAGTTATGGATAGACTCATAAAAGAAAACCCACCTGCCAATGACTAGACGAGACATGCGTTGATTGGATATAGTATCCAGACTCACTCTGACAGCCAAACAGGAGCCTTGAAGCAGACACTCTCATTGGCTTTTGCAGCAGTCAGTCTATCACTGGTGATGGCCCAGTACCTCACATTGACTAGTGCAGCCATATCTCCATTGCTGGTATCACTTTAGGAGTAAATTATTTTGTACAGCTCCAGCAGTGGATCTCTTAAAATGTCTATAGCAACCAGATGTTGGCTCTGATTAGAAACATGCATTATATATCTGTAAACAGTGAATCTTTTTGAAAGGAGAATCTACGTTTCAGCTTAATATACAAAGTATTTGTGTAACCATATTGCTATGCTGGACCTTGTGAAAGGTTAAAGAGGGAAAATATATCTATATGGAGACCGAATCAGTGTGGCCTAGTGGATAGGGCACTGGCAGGAGACTTGGGTTTTATTCTTGACTCTGGTACTGACCTGCTGTGTGACCTTGGACTTCACCTCTCTCTGCTTTTTTCCTTGTTCACTCTTTGTCTGTCTTTTTAGTTTAAACTGTAAGTTCTTTGGGGTAGGGACTGTCTCATTTTGTACAGCCCTCAGCACAGTGGAGCCTCTAGATGCTACTGTGATACAAATAATAAGAGTAATATTAGATCAATAGCGACATTACGCAATACAAACTTTTGGGCCAAAAAGCCTCTAGCATCAGAAGGATGGAAATTTTGATCCCCAAACCTTGCATTTGATTTATCTGTTGATCCAATAATAATATTACTTCACATTTATTCCAAAATGCTTTCAAAACATTAATTAATTAAAGTCCCACAGCAACCCTGAAAGGTAGACCTTGCATCATCTACCTTGTCCACTTATGTTAATTGAACTACTGTATTAAAAAATGCATTGAGTGTTAATCAATTATGAAACATGCTTGTCATTGCAACAGTAATTAACCTTTTGTCGATAGCTGTTTATCGGAGGATTGCAAAGACTTCAATACTCCAGAGACTGTGAAAATAGGTGGGAAGCAGCACTCCCTTGACATCTGAATCTTAAAACATTTTGAATGCCTATATAGCTTGTCCGAGGGGGAAAGGTATTTGTGCAAAATGTTCATGTTTGTCTTTTGAATGTTTTTTTTCTCCCCCATTCAGTAATAGTAGTTGCCTTAACAATGGCAAGAATCTAGTGTATCGGTGAGCTGTATCCCTTGAACTCCATCTCACAGAACAAAAGATTTCTAAGAAGCATCCATGCAGCAGATGTTTAGTTATCTGAAGTGTCAGAATGCCAATTAGATATTGAACATGGCAGGAGGAGGGTGGAGTTTCCAAAACAAATGAATGATGAATAGGAACAGTTCCCGAGTTTAGTCTAAAGTCCTGCTGTTCTTTTGTAAAATGATTTGTGGCAAATTTGTTTTGTCACTGAGGCATAGTTCCCCCTTAGCTTTTAAGTGATTTTTATAACTGTCCAAAGGATACTAATATTAAAAAAAAAAGTGACAATAAAATGCCCTTTTGTTGTTCAGAGCGTGCTGCAAAAATGAACATGATCTTAAATGTAAAACCAAATAAGCCTCTCATTCATATAGTGAACATATTGTGATCACATGCTCCCATAATGAAAGCCTAGTCTTATGTTGAAAAAGGGGGAAAGTTACAGAAACATGAATGAATGTAATAAGTGGTGTTTGTTCCAGAGATACATTTGAAGTCCTGTTGAAAGCAAGAGAGCTGGGCCATTAAATTATATTTTGATCTTCATTGTTTCAATCTGCCAAATTGCAATCTTGTTTGTGACAGCATGAGAAGGGTTAAAAAAATCATCCATGTTACAAAATGCTTCTACAGTACACTTGCATTTTTATTGTGTCTGACCTCAGTAAATCATTTTTAGAAATTAATATAACATAGACATTTCAGTTTAGTGTTTTAGGTGGCATGACAGTCAAAATAGTTTCGTTTGACTTGTGAAATGCTTTAGGTGGTCCTTACCTAATAATTGCACACATCTAATAAATGTACTTAGGACAACCAGCTCTGTGTGTCTTTCTGTCAAATAAGAGTAATACTGGACAATGTAAAATACCAGGCAAAACAGCAGAGAGGAAATTGGGCTTGCATTGACTTAAATAAGCGAGTGCTGTGACAAAATTGTTTAGTTCTCTTTTGACCTTTTGAGGTCACGTTTGACTATTTATGCTATCTCCTAATGCTCTACTTCTCCCTGCCTGGTAACAATTATGCATTTGTGCTGTTCTTTGCCTTCTCAGTTGGTATATTAAACAATAAATAATTACTGCATAAAAATATACACTCCTATTTTGCAGTTTCCTGCTCACACCCATCCAATTCCAAATACTATATTTTAAACAGTTTCGTGAGTAAATCATCATTTTAAAACTATGCATTTTAACAAATTTAATGGATTTGTTTTTAAAAATAAATCAGCATCAAAGACCAGGAGGCATAAATTAAGATATGGAAATATGCAGAGTATATAGAAGAGAATATAGTTGTTTTTTTAAGAGAAGTTAAACACTCTCGGATTTATTCCGATCTCGCTCACAACAGTGTCAACTAGGAAGAACTCCAATGAAGTAAATAATAAGGACAGGATCAGGCCCTGTTTAGCAGGCCAGGATATGGGTAAAGACAGAAGGCTTGATGCTCATCTCTCTTACCCTGGTTTTATGAGCAGTAATTCCACTGACTTCAATAGCACAGCACACGTGAGTCAGGTATTGCAAGATTGGCACTAGGGTCTTGTTCCTGCAAAGTGCTGAGCACATTCTGTTAGGTGCAGAGCATCCTCAGTTCCCACAGATGTCAAGCAGGCCTAAGCTCCAACACTAAATATGTAATACACTTTGCCTACATTGTTCTTTTGTTACAGTGTTTAAAAGCGTAAAAAAATGTATGGGACTTTTTTATAAATTGCAAAATTTTTCCTGTATTCATAAATAACTTTCTTTCCAAGTTGAATCGCCTCTTAGCGAGAACTGAGTTTGTGAACATATTGGGTGAGGTCTGTCTCTGGGATAGAGTTGATCTCTTTTGCTGCTTTTACTCTTTATACAGCAGTTAAGGATAAATTCACCAGTGGTATAATTGGATGCAATTAGTCCAAGCATGTCTATTATTTTTGCAGATAAGTGGATTTATTAATCCGTTTGAGATCACAGCGTGCTTTTTACAGTGATGGAGTGAAATCAATGTGATAAAGCAACAATGTATCCTTTAAAATATCTCATTTTACTGTGTTGCTTCTGATCACCATTATCGAGCAATATGGCCTGCACATCACAAATTAGTTATGCCGACATAAACTGACAGAATCTCTGCCCTTGATGACGTTACAGTACGTAAAGCAGTGAAATGGGACAGGAAAGCCATTTCCCATGCTATTTCCTGATTTCCTGCTCTCTGCATTCCAGCACATAAACCTTTAATTCATTTCAGAATGCAAAGGTCATGACAAAAAGTCAAGGGATAAATATACCCTTTTGTCAAACAGAAGGATAACAGCAAATTTTACCAAAATGTTTCTAAATCCAGGTGTTTCCCATATACTGTATTCAAATGTGCATCTTTGAAGACTTTGGTAACATTCTAGCATTAGACATTTTAAGAACTTAAAACCCTTAAGCCTTATGCTTTAAAATAAAATTCTTTGAGTAACAAGGCAGTAAAATATGCACATCTGTATTTGTGTGAGGCCATAGGTCTGTCTTTCCAAAGAAATTTGGAGTGCAAGTGGCCTGTATACTGCATGAGCTAAAGCAAAGCTTTATGCAGGGGCATGTTTGTCCCATAGAAAACACCATACACTGTATATCTAAGTTACAAATGATTTGTTTATTAATCTACTATGACTGATCAATCAAAATTTAAATTAATTGGGCACCCAATTCCCAAATTCAAGAGAAAAATCAGGGGTGTGGGGTAGGGGAAGAATGGAGCTGCAAAGGTAAAAGGATCTCAAATCCCACATCTTCTTAAGCATGCAAGTAAGCCCTGCAAAAGCTCAATAGATGTCAGTACAACAGTCTTCAGTATCCCTCAAGGAGACAAATGCAAGCTCTAGGAGAATATCCTTCACAGCTTGGTATCTAGGTAAGGTCCTGCAGAGACTCAGTCATAATCAGCTTTTAAACCAAGTTTCTGTCTCTGTTACTGTAAGAATTTGCCAGGGAGAGGAAAAGAGTGGTTTTATACTCATTGTTTAAAGAACTGGAGGTGGGGAGAAGATTCATTAAAATGCTTCCCCTATCTAAACTAAAAACCAACCCTCCGGTGTCTTTCTCCTGAAGAGGAGTTATCCACCAAAATTCTGATGGTTACATGTTACCATTTGCCTAAATGCTTTTTCAGAACTGCACTTTCAAAATATATAAAGAATCGGGGGGAAATGTTGTACTTGTTCTTTTTCCTCTGTGAAAGCAAACTGCTTGATGCTTTCTCTGTTTGCAGAATATCTATGAGCAAATTGTACTTTCCTCAAATTAATAACTTCTGTGAAGTCACTAATGACTTATTAAAATACATCTAATTTTACATGATTGTGAACAGTTTGCTGCACGTAATTCACATTGTGAATTCAATATTCACATTGTGTGACTGGTCAGTTAATCCACATGGCATCATGTCTGCTCCCTCGTTGGAGGAGAATGGATCCATTCCTACTGCAAATCAGTGCATGCACATTTAAAATTTGGTTTCTGCATCATTAAAATTCACTTTCAACAAAAATTTGCACTGGTTTTAAAAAAGGGACTGTGAAAGAGGTGAGAACCTGATCAAAGTACATTCAAAATCCCCATGCATTTTCCTGGAACATTCTTTTATACTTTTTCCTTGTTTAAGCTGGAACATTGTGGATTCCGATAAAGCTACTACAATTAAGGTTCAAAATCTGAAGAGAAGACAAAGCTGAAACTTTGCTTTTATTTCACTCCATTGTGCCTACAGTAGGAATGTGCCACAAAACAATAGGTAATTTTAAATACAGCACCTCATGCTGCGAGCTTTCAGTGGGTTACAGTTTGAGTTCCACCCCAACTTTAAAGTTCAGATTTTTTTTTATTTTATTTTATTTTATTTTAAAGGCTAGAGCTGCCATGACTATAGTTAAAGCTGGCCTGAAGGATGAGCCAATGGTTAGGACATTAATCTAGGACTTGGGAGACCTGCCTTCAAGTCCCTGCTTTGTTACAGACTTCTTGTGTGATCTTGGGCAAGTCATTTTGCCTTTCTGTGCCTCTATTCCCCATCTGTAAAAGTGGGATAAGAACACTTCCTTACTTCACAGGGATGTTGTGAGGATAAATACATTAAATATTGTAAAGCCATAAAAGACTTAGGTAATGTTATTATTTATTCTAAAGGCCAAATCAGCCTCCCACAGTCTTGGAGATGGATAGGCCCTCCCATTAAGTCCTTCAGCAAAAGCAGCCAAGAAAGACACAACCGTACTGCTCTTTACATTCAAGGCTGCCAATAGCAGCTGTTAAACTTGCACTCTTGGGTCTTGATTCTCTCCTCCTTTACTGCTTTGTGTCCTCACTTACATCTGTGCAAAATGAATGCGAAGTGATTGTAAAATGCTACCAAATCAGAGTGGTGGTGGTTTACTACATATAAATTCCTTGCACAGTACAAAATGTATTCACTGTTCTCCCCTCTGTTTTCCTAAACTGTTTTATAATGTGTCTGTGTTCTACTAAGCTGCTATTGTATTTCACCATGGATCTGTTTGCATTTCACTGGGGATGATGGAATAGTTTTATCGTGTCCGTGTAACTCAGTAAAGTACCCTGAGATCCTGTAGGGTGAAAGGAACCATGTAAATGAGTATTGTGTGTATGTATTTATTTATTTATTTCATGTGGTTTCTCATTTTGAGAAAAGAAGTGTGTCCTCCCCATTGACAAATATCCCATAAGCCCACCTTCCTTCTGCTGTGTGAGTTCTTCGTGGAGCCCCTGTTATCCATTAGGGCTTGTTTACCCCGGGGAAACTTACCGGCATAGCCATAGCAGTATAATTATTACTTTGTTTCTCAGTCTCCATCTCAGAAAATGACTCTGTCTTCAGAGTCTTTTCCTGTCCCTGCCTCCACCTTCCCCCGTGTGTGTGTGTGTGTGTCCTCCTCATCCATCTCCATATCTCTGCAGTCTGAGGAATCACAATTATAAGGACAGTATACCCAAGTGTACGCGTTCCACAGCATTGTTCAGGGGTTCTCAAACTTCATTGAACCACAACCCCTTTCTGACAACAAAAATCATTACAGGACCCCAGGAAAGGGGACCTAAGCCTGAGTCTGCCCAAGCCCCGCCTTCGTGGTTGGGAGCGGGGCGCCAAAGCCTGAGCCCCACTACACCAGGCGGGAGAGGCCAAAGTCAAACCTGAGTCCGGTCACCTAGGGCCGAAGGCGGCAGGGCTCATGCTTCAGCCCAGGTTCCAGCAAGTCTAACGGCAGACTTGGCAACCCATTAAAATGGGGTTGTGACCCACTTTGAGGTCCTGATCCACAGTTTGAGAATCGCTGAGCTAGGCGCACCAGGGATTGCAGAATGTATATTCCCCACTACAGTCAGGATCTCAGGGTGGGATTGGTTCTCATAAGCAGTAGAAGCTAGGATCCCTTTCTGCTCATCCCTAGGAAGGGGCATTCCCCCTCAGGCCAGTGACTACATGCCATAATCCAGCACTAAACAAGCCAATAAAGTTCATTAGCTTTAGGGGGGTGTTTGTTTGTTTTTTGTTTGGGTTGGGTTGGGTTGGGGTTTTTTTGGATAAAAAAGGCAGCCTTCTGGATTAAATGGATTAATTGCAAAGGATCTCCAGATGAATGAATACAAAATACAGACCACTATTAAAAGAAGAGTCTAAACAGAAAAGGCACTTAAGACAACAAATGACAGGATGCTGCTACAGATCCAGTGCTAGTAGAAACTGACCATATAATTAATCAATAGTCCAAAGAGCACAACTATTGAACCAGTGGTTTAAAACATCTCCACAATGCACACCACATATAAATGCATAGCTAACTGTATTTTTTTTTCAAACAATCAAAACAGACAGAGCATTTTGTCCCTACGACCGAAATACAATGACGTTTCCATTTTAATATAGCAGGATATTTAGGGGAACATGTTCCAGATGGGTGGCCTCCCTTTTGCAGGCACAAGTTGAACCCACGTTCACCGTTAATTTGCAAGTAGAAGTCTGAGTGCTTGTGCCACTAAGTAAGTAACTGCAAGTGCCAGTCGAATAGCTGGAGGTACAAGTACTCAGATATCTCCTCAGGGTTCATTCTGCAGTTCTGCAAAAAGTGAGCCTGGGACACAGTCCAGCTAAAAACCATCATTTTATGTATATGTTAACTGAAGGTGTGCATTTGATGCTAATAATGCCCAGTGATAGATAGCATCTATCTGTGCTGAAACACTTTTTATTGTATAATATTTTTAGCATTCACTGATCTATTTTCATAGAATCATAGAATATCAGGGTTGGAAGGGACCTCAGGAGGTCATCTAGTCCAACCCCCAGCTCAAAGCAGGACCGATCCCCAATTAAATCATCCCAGCCAGGGCTTTGTCAAGCCTGACCTTAAAAACTTCTAAGCAAGGAGATTCCACCACCTCCCTAGGTACCGCGTTCCAGTGGTTCACCACCCTCCTACTGAAAAAGTTTTTCCTAATATCCAACCTAAATCTCCCCCACTGCAACTTGAGACCATTACTCCTTGTTCTGTCATCTGCTACCACTGAGAACAGTCTAGAGCCATCCTCTTTTGGAACCCCCTTTCAGGTAGTTGAAAGCAGCTATCAAATCCCCTCTCATTCTTCTCTTCCGCAGACTAAACATCTCCAGTTCCCTCAGCCTCTCCTCATAACTCATGTGTTCCAGTCCCCAAATAATTTTTGTTGCCCTCCGCTGGACTCTTTCCAATAGAATAATTTTGCACTGACTTGAACTTGAATTCCACTGGAGTTATATGACCAAAAGAAATTAGCTGCCCGTTTGGGGCGGGTTATTGGAATAGTTAGAATCCAAGACTTCACCAATATGCCTTCTGCAGTAGGTGAGGGTCAGGGAGAAACATATGGGGAAAGAAAGTGATGGCATCATATGCCCAGTATTACTATGGGATGCTTTGACTTTTACTCCAAGGTCCACAAGTTCCTGGAAAGAAATCAGAGACTGCTATTTCCTTGCCTCCAGGTGTGTGTTACGATGTTGTTCTAAACGTTAGCATGTAAATAAATTCCTGTCTGGACTTCATGCACCCCTCTGTAGTAGGAATGTGACTACCTCCGCCAAAAGTTAAGGCCACGAGTAAGTCTGACTAAGAACACTTGGTACAATATATTTAAATGATCTAAGCCTATGGCTACAGTAGAGAGCTTAGAGCAGCAGTGCAGCTGCCGTGCTGTAAGTGCTCTTACCTGATGGGAGAGAGCTCTCCCGTCGACTTAATTAATCCACTCCCAACAAGCGCAAGTAGCTATCTCAGTGGGAGAAGCTCTCCCACTCATATAGCTCTGTCCACGCTGGCGCTTACATCATGTAACTTACGTTGCTCAGGGGAGTGGCTTATTCACACCCCTGAGTGACATATGTTATACGGACGTAAGCGGTAGTGGAGACATAGACTAAGATGGTAAATGATATACAGAGTGTTCACCAGATTTGGCCATTCAGGTGATTTTCTAGAGACCAAGGCAACATTATTTTTTAAAGACCAGGGAAGCAGATGATCGAAAAGGCAACTTGACATGGAGGGAGTAAAAAAAGGATACGGGTGAAATCCAAGCCTCATTGAAGTCCATGGGAGTTTTGCCATAGACTTCAATGAGGTCAGGATTTGATCCTTAAACAGTAGGGGAAAACAAGAGAGGAGAAGGACCTCTCCAAGAAGAAAAGAGCTGGCAACAGAAGTGAAGGAGTGAGAGAAGTCCTTTTCCATGTCTTGTTCAGCCTCTTCTTCCCCTTTTCCATTATCACTTACTTGTTTATATTGTGGTAAAGCCTAGAGGCCCCATTGTGCTGTGGATGAGACAGACATGTACGTAGACATGCTCCCCACCCCCAAAGGAATTACAATCTAATTTGAGACAAGACACAATAACTGAGCGAGATGAACATAAAGAGGGCCAAGTGAAGGGTTCTACCAAAAGATCATGCTACACAAATGCATTCCCGAAGGAGACAAATCAGATGCACAACTGAGGCATGCTTATCAAAGCAGCATGAACAAGATAAAATCTGGAAAATGCAACCAAAAAATAAAACACTCCCCTCTGCACATAATGAATGTTGTTTGCTTCAGAAATGAGCTTGGTACCATCAGGTACTGAAACTAGAAAGCCATCTTCAAAGACAGAAAAATCTTGTAAATAAAATGTGAAGGCGATAAATAGATTTAGGGTGCTGTTTGCCAATTGATAAGAAAAAGTACATTTACATCAATGTAACCAAATATCTTATCACAATTGCTGACTTCAAGGTCTCTATTAATAAGGGGGGAGGAGGTAGGCAGGGCATAAACCTTCTGTGGTCAAGTCTGTTCATTCAATTTTCTTTTTCAATTATATGCATGATGTGGATACAGATGTTTTGTTCTGAAGCCACATATGGATGTGAATAAATGTCCTATCAATAAGGTGATATAGGGCTTGATGCTGAGCATTCTTACCCTGATCCAGCAAAGCACTTGAGCTATCTCCATTGATTTCAGCTGGTTTGTCTGTCTCTGATTAGACTTATTCAATTAATGTGAAGTCACTGGGATTTATTATGTTTAACGTTAAGCATGAGTTTAAGTGCTTTGCAGATTGATACTAGAGTCATCTGCACCCTGCAGGACTGGACCCATAATCAGTAGTACTTCATTTCTGTTCAATTCTGGGACTTTAATTAGAATTTTTGTGATTAAAAGGTAGCCAGAAGTATGCAGGGAAAACAAGTTTGGTTAACTCCATAGTGCAATAATTTTGTGGAAAAAGCATGTTCCTAGCTATCTTTTAACGTACTGTAATACCTGTAAAACTGGCATGGAAAGGGGAAATTTTTCACATGGTTGGAAACCAAAGTCTTGATCTTTACAATAACTCTGTTTTGAAATATATTCTAGTATGTTATGTCAACAAAAGTTATATATGAATCATAACAATTAGAGATGGGGGGTGGGAAACCTAGCAGGTCATCTACTTTCCTCTCCTTCCCTTCATTGTAATCTACTTTGTATTTTGTCTAACAGCTTTATGTGGTACAAGTGACAGGGCTTCCACCACTCCCCTTGTGTTGTTGCACGGTCCCCTAGATTCAATTTTACTGTTTGAAAATATTTCCTAATATTCAGTCTAAAAATTGCCTTTTCTTCATTTCATCCATGACTCCTAGTTATTTGATCATTGAAGAGTATGTTTTTCAGCTCAAGTAATTCACGATGTACCCAAAGTATACCCAAAGTATAAATACCCAAGTATTTCACGATGGGAGGGAGATCCAAACATAGGATCAGTTCAAGAAAGTACCTAAGGATAGGCTGAAATCCATTCCTAATCAGGAAATCACTTAAGCACATGCTTAACCTAAAGTCGATGTGATTTAAGCACATACTTAAAGTTAAACATGTGCTTAAGTGCTTTCTTGAATAAGGAAGATATATAGCCTTGATATTTAGGGTGGGTGTGTGGGAGAGAGAGAGAGAGAGAAACACTGATGCGGGGGGGGGGGGGGTGGAAATAACCTAAATATCAGCAGATAAGTAAGAATTTTCATTGGGCTGAAGTAGTACGTACACATTTTTTCTAATAACATGCGGAACAGGCTGGCTTAGCAATGAGATACAGGACCCTTTTATTACCGGAGGAAATGTAGCCTAGTGGATAGGACGCTGGACTGGCGCTTGGATTCTACTCCTGGTACTGGCCTTCTTGGACTTTGGGCAAGTCGCTTCTCCTCTCTGTGCCTGAATTTCCCCATCTATAAAATGGCGGGTAATGATACTGATCTCCTTTGTAAAGTGCTTTGATACACTGATGGAAAGCTCTATTTAATAGCCGAGTGGCAATATCATTGAATCTCTTCTTTGATTCTGGCGCAATCTAGGATAGCTACTAAAAATCATTCCTGTCCGATCACTATTTGCTGGTCTATCTGAAATAAATGGTGGTCTCATTCTAAGCTTTGTCTTCACTGATAAAAATAGACATTTTAAATCTCAGGTAACTAATGCACAAAAGCTATCCTGAGGTAAAAACACAGAGAAGACAAGACACGTTAGTTGTAGCATAAGGTAAACTAGTAGAGGTCAGTCCTAGGTGGGGGTATAGGGCTGACCTTGGCGAGTTTACCTCATGCTAAAACTGAAGTATCTTTTCTTCACTGTATTTTTTATTTTATCGTTTTTAACCTTGGGATAGCTTATGTGTTACTTACCTCAAGCTAAAAAGCATATCTTTCTTTCAGCAGTAAGGACAATGCTGTAATCTGTGTTCATCAGTTGCCCCCTTGTTGGCAGCATTAGCAGAGTTCAAGGGGAATTAAATACCCTTTCAACGCTAGTGATTCCTCCAGGACAGGGATGAAACATGTAGGCCGGGCTGTGTCAAGGAAGCCCGCACTGCTGTTGAGTGTGCTGTACGGTTCTATCTTCAGAGCTGTCAGTCTGGCACCTTTTACCACCATAAAATACTCCCATTTTATTTTTTTTAAAATGTCTGCAACACAGTGTAGTTGTTATCTGCCTCCATCCTCCTTTGAAATAATATGTAATTAAAAGATGAGTTACAGTTACAGGCCAGGAAACAGGTCTGCTGATCCTCTCTGGAGGAATAATAAATGATATTGGGAATGAAAGTTCCATACCTTTTTATGTACTTCCTGTAAAACTGGCATAACAAGGTGGCATTTTTTTTCATGATTGAAATTACCAATGCAATAACAATGACTTAAAGTCTATGCTGGTCAGCTGCTAGGTCTGCTTATCACAGAGCATTATTTTAAAGTGGGATGTGTATAGTCTCCATAACCAGGTGTTTGCTGCACCTAGTCACACAAGTCTTTCTGTTTGTTGCAAAGTTAACATAGAATTTGATGCTACTGCCATAGTCTGTCAAGCCCTAAATATTACAGATATATTGACGGGTGCTCTTAGGTAACAGCATCCATAATCATAAAACTCTTTTACAGTGCAGTTTTACTCTGACATGTAACTTCATTAAATGACAGTGTGAGAATCTGGGCCAATTAGCTCTCAATTTCTATGTCAAACATGCTCAGTTTCAGGTAAGAAGATGTGTTCTGTTAGTGCTGCATGTGCACCTTGGGATCTGAAAATCAAGCTGGGTTCTTTCATTCTCTGGCATCATCCTCAATAAAAAAGGTTTCATAAGCCAAGCTCCGCCTTCATTTATATTTATGTGACCCTGTAGCTTCAAAGGGTTTGCACACATACAAGTGATTGGAATTGAGTAAATAATTCTGCTGTGGAGGTAGATCCCAAAATCCAGTGGGACCTGACTACAAGTGTTGGGTGGGAAAACAGAGTGAGTGTGCCAAAGTGTTGCAGCACCTCTCACTCTGCAGCAGGCACACAGCACAGCTGGGGGCAGCGAACAGCAGGAGCAGGGCTCGCAGCTGCCAGCGCATGCAGCCACCGCCATGTTAAACCCATGGGCAGGAGCAGGAGGTGGTGGCAGTGATGCTGATGCTGATGACTCAGGTTGGGGGAAAGAGGCGGGTTCAGGTTGAGTCAAAAAACAACTCAACCTTCTCAGACTTGAGTGAGGTGGGCTTGGATTCAGCCCAGTCTGGGTCAGTCCTAAAAATGAAAACCAACTAGACATTTATGCTGAGGTACATTCTCCCTCACAGAAGTTGGCTCTGCATTGCAACCAGGAGTAAAATATATATTTTAGCCACTGAAGTAATGAGATATAACACTGGATACACATGAGGGCTGAGTCTGATCCCACACCAACACATATTCCACTGAGGAAATGTCAATGGAAATAAACAAGTGTTTAAAACAAAAAATAAGTGCACATGAGATCAGGATCAGGCCCAGGAAGTTCAGTAGAGCCTCAGCGTTACGAACACCTCGGGAATGGAGGTTATTCGTAACTCTAAAATGTTCAGAACTCTGAACAAAACGTTATGATTCTTTCAAAAGTTTACAACTGAACATTGACTTAATACAGCTTTGAAACTTTACTATGTAGAAAAAAATGCTGTTTCCCCCCCCCCGCCCTTTTTTTTTTAAAATCCGTTTACATTTAACACAGTACTATGCTGTATTTGCCCTTTTTTTTTTGGTCTCTGCTGCTCTCTGATTGTGTACTTCCGGTTCCAAATGAAGTGTGTAGTTGACTGCTCACTTTGTAACTCTGATGTTCTACTGTAGATCTTCTAAGTGAGAAGATGCCATTTTACATAGGGTACATTTGCACTGCAAAGAAGAAGGCTTGGAGCAGTAAGTTTCAGAGCCCAGGTCATCTGACTCGGGCTTGCACTAGGGGCTAAAAATAGTAATGTAGACATGCAGGTTTGGGCTGGAGCCCGGGATTGGAGCCCCACCCTTGTCAGATTTCAGAGCCTGGGCTGCAGCCCAAGCCCAAACATCCTCCCTGCTGTTTTTAGCACTAGTCCAAATCAGTTGACCCCAGTGGTGCTGGAACATTTTTAGTAGTGGGGGTGCTGAAAGCCAGCCCCCTTACCCTTGTCCGTAGCCTCCCCTCACCCCGAGGTGAGGCTGGGAGCTGGGCTGTGTCTCCAGGAAGGGGGGACTTCGACAGGGGTAAGGGGGCCAAGGCTGTGACCACAGTTGGGGGCCGGTGTGGGGCCTGGACGCAGGGCCCTGGGAGTAGAGCCTTGGGAATGGGGGGCTGGGTGCAGGGCCCCAGGCATGGGGCCAACAGCCAGGGAGCAGGGCCGGTGGCCAGGGCCCCAGGTGCAGAGCCCCTTGCATGGGACTCAGAGTGGGGCCCTGGGCACAGGGCCAGCAGCTGGGGAGTGGAGCCGGTCGCCGAGGCTGGTGGCTGGGACCTGAGCCCCAGGTGTGGGGCTGGGGAACGGAGTGTGGGGCACAGGGCTGGGAACTGGGCGCAGAGCCGGGGAGTGGAGTCCTGGGTGCAGGGCAGGGAACAGAGCCCTAGGTGCAGAGCTGGGAACAGAGCCCCAGGCGCAGAGCCAGCGGCTGAGGAGCGGGGCCAGCCCCTGGGACCCTCGCTGGGGAATGGAGCCCCGGCCCTGCATAAAACCTGGGAGTGCTGCAGCACCCCCAGCGCCCCTACTTCCCACACCTATGCTTGACCCAAGCTCTGAGCTTCTCTTCCATGGGTCTTTTGTTTTTCTTTTTCTTTTTTACAGTATGACTTTCTCTTAGTCACTTTTCAGAGTAGAACCACAATTTAAAAGGGTTTTTGCTGTTCTGCTAATTTGATGTTGTATAACATGGTAGCTTAGTTGTATGCAATGTAGCTGTAGCTGTGTTGATTCCAAGATATTAGAGAGACAAGATGGGTGAGGTAATATCTCTTTTATTGGACCAACTCTTGTTGGTGAGAGAGACAAGCTTTCGAGTCACATAGAGCTCTTCTTCAGGTGTGCGAAAGATATTCCGATCACCACAGCTAAATGCAATGGTAACTTAGTTATCATTTTACCTGATATTTAGTAAGACTGTTTTATTGCATAAAACACATTTTTGCTGGAATACTGCCAATAAGTGTTTGTAGTCCACAACTGTAATTTAATTTAAAAATGCAGTTAGTTTATTTCTCTGAAGAATAAGGAACAAATGTGCCCAGCTCTGCTCCTGCAGTTAACAGGACTCACTCCCAGAGAAACGTGTCCCAGTGAAATAAAGTTACACATTTTTAAATTCTAAAACTGTTATTTCAAAATGTTGACATGACACTGAAAATTCATTCTGTTGCACAACTTGCATTGCCTCTGTTAGCTCAAAGCAGGTAATTAAGATACTGTATCCTCAACAAACTTCATGAAGGAAATATTGTGTAATTCTAAAGAAAATGTACGTAAACCAGTGATGGGTGAGTCTCCACAGGTTTGGAGATCATGTTTGATACTGATAAGCTTGTTTATCCCTAATCTCCAAACCTGTTGAGTCTGCAAAATTGGGATGGAAAAACTTATTAGAATAGAAGTTCTGGGATTTTTTTTTTTTTAAATAAGGTTTCTAATACTTCTGAATCCAGACCCAATTATTCACACCACACCAGCAGTCTCTCCCAGTATTTCAGGATGTGCACTTAGGACAGGATGCTGGAACCGGGGGCGTGGCAGCTTGAAGTGATTTCTATCGTATACAGGCTTTACAGTTTTGTTCAATGGCTTTCCACATCCCCACTATAAAAATTGTTCCAACACCACTGACTTAGAATCCTATTTAGCAACTGTTACTGCAAATCTGGATGTCAGTTTATATGGGCTTGATTCAGAGCCTGTAGAAATTAATAGAAAGGCTCCTGTTGTTTTCAACAGGCTTTGAATCAGGCCTTCTCGGAATATATCAACCCTCCTGGATGGTATAGCAGTCTGAATCCAAATCTTTTCAAAATGAGGGAAGAAATTGCTCCAAAGTGGTTGGCTTGTCTCTAACTTAAATTACATAAATAAGCAAGTGGACAGTGTGAAGAAATTTTATTTTTGATTTTACCCTTCTAGATCTGTGATGCTTTTGTAATGTATTAGTTATTGTATATGCGTCTGACTTTATTATTTTGTCCATGCCATTCCTGGACCATCACCTAGAAAGTTGGTGCTGTTTTAATAACAGTAGCTGGCTCTGGTATCTTTCCATCCAGTGTACTATTTTAAAAAGCCCCATGCTCCTAGTGGTACCAATTGAGTACAACATTAGGAACCTCATAAAATATGCTGCTTCATTAGCATACATTGTGACCATTGTTACTCTTGATTTAAACTTGGGCCTGAACCAGAATCCTGGATCGGAGCACTGCCAATTTTTTGATTCAGGATTCAAATAAAACTTGGATTCAAATTCCATATCTCAGTAATGGGCTGAACCAAAACTGATTATCTAAGCAATTCCAAACTGTGGGGTATGAAATTCAGATCTGGGTTTGAATTTTACTTTGTTGCAACTCCTTTGCCTGCTATGTATACCACTAGAAGGAAAAGCTGCAAAATTGCATTCAGGTGCTCAAAGACTATTGTGAGGGGGGCTATATAGTTAAGTTGAAAAACATTCTAGAATTCTAGGAGTCAAAGAGTGAACCCCAATTTATTAGCACCCCAGGCACAGTCAGGAAGCCCTTTTGAGAATACATGGGGCAAGAACCCTGTCCTGGGGAAGAGCATAAGGACAGCATTTTCAGTTTCCAAAAAGATTCTTGTTTCCAACTGAATGTTTGTACTAAATAATTTTAGCATTTAAATAGCCCATCTAAGTATTGTAGTTAACAACAACTTGAGGAGAATGGGGTAGTGGGAGAGTTGAGTTCACACCTTTGCTGCTGCCCTTCTTCATCTGCAGACCATTTCCCCTCTACCCTGACCACAACTGTGCTAACAGGTTTCAGAGTAACAGCCATGTTAGTCTGTATTTGCAAAAAGAAAAGGAGTACTTGTGCCACCTTATGCTTATGCTCAAATAACTTGGTTAGTCTCTAAGGTGCCACAAGTACTCCTTTTCTTTGTGCTAACAGGATAGCTGTGTCAGCTTTTTGCAGTGGACAGTGATAGAGCCAACTGAAATTGCAGAGAGAACCTAAAATCCTAGGTTTCAGAGTAACAGCCATGTTAGTCTGTCTTTGCAAAAAGAAAAGGAGTACTTGTGGCACCTTAGAGACTAACCAATTTATTTGAGCATGAGCTTTCGTGAGCTACAGCTCACTTCTGTAGCTCACGAAAGCTCATGCTCAAATAAATTGGTTAGTCTCTAAGGTGCCACAAGTACTCCTAAAATCCTAGACTACGTAATTTGGATTCTGCCAACAACTGAGTGCAAAGCCCCTCATGTCCTGACTTTTTTAAATATCTTCTTGATCAAGCAATTTCTAACCAGTTGTTTCACAGGAATTGTAAAAACACATTTTTTAATGAACTTGACATACCTTTGCCCCTAAACAACCTCCACCTAATATGCATTTACTTTGGAGTCTCTGGAATTCTTCCCTGTTGTCACAGCATATATGTTGCCATGGAGGAAGGCTATTAATGAGAGGAAATGAAATTAGATCACCTCTGTGTGCATTTATCTGCTCACAGCACAACTACAGTTTTAAGGAGAGAGAGAGAGCTTTTGTGGGAAGGCAATTAATGCATGCAGGTGCACAGGAAAGGAGAACACATCTCCCATAGACTTTTGGAAGGGGCAGATGGTATTCAGG
This sequence comes from Lepidochelys olivacea, assembly GCF_965140295.1. Taxonomy (NCBI): domain Eukaryota; kingdom Metazoa; phylum Chordata; order Testudines; family Cheloniidae; genus Lepidochelys; species Lepidochelys olivacea. Next base: position 15,338,503 of record NC_140423.1, read on the forward strand.
TATATATTGCTTTTCTGCATCCTAATTATTTCAAGAATTTTCACAGCTATAAAGCATCATATTGAAAATCTAATGAAAAAATTAGGACTTGTGTGTTTCCAGAGTGGTCTTAAAAACACAGCAGGAACAAATGCAGGTTTGATAGTTTTTCAGCTCATTTAGGGATTCATTAAAGAGTTTCTAATGCCTCAATCTTTTCATTGAGTCACGTGTCCAGCAGCAATGTAAAGATAGAGTGAAGAGCGGACTTTTCCAGTGGTGGAAACCCCCTAGCAGTGGTGCGGAACACTTTTCTAGTGGGGGTGCTGAAGGCAGACACCATGTATTTGGGTTGTTATTGCTACTTCAAGCCAGGGGGTGTGGCAGCACCTCATTCCAGCACCTATGTCCCTTAGTGCTGCTGCAATTAAAAGTGGTGGGAGGCAACATAGGTGGGATGACTTTTGTAATTTCTGTGAACTGCATATGTCATTCTGTTTGAAAAAAGTGTTTCACTAAAGGGGATCTGATTCTAAAATGGGAACAGGAATCCTAAGGGGAAAGAGTTTTGGAATTGGAACAAAGGGAACAGCTCCCCCCAAATGTGAGCAATTGAAGAAAATCAGCTATGTCCAGTAAGTTTAAACCAGTCTATAGGCAAGTTGTTGTTTGTTTGTTTTTTAACCCACAAGTCAAATCTTTGTAACCTTATGATTGGTGAATGGACAGTAGAGGAGATGGCAATAATCCCAGAGAGATACGGACAGTGCATGGGCTCAATTATGGCCCCAACAGCCTAATGCATGCTGCACAGAGTAATGAGGTGTGTCTTCTAAGTGGAGGCATTGTGATTTTCAGAGGCCAGGAGCAGATTTAATGCTTCTGGGAGTGCAGGAGGAGCATGTTCACCAACAGCAGTTTATTATTGAGTCCCAGTCTGGTTGGCGTCTTGGTGCTATCACAACATAGATGTTAAATTATATTAATATGCCTGTCAAACAGGTGCAGCACAGTGGCCCTAATACAGAGAAGAATCTGGGCCTACACATCTTTACTTAGTTGCTACCCTGGATTAGTAAATTGCCCACATAAAACTAGCCATCCTTTTATCAAGCAGTTTTCAATCCATGCCCTTGTTTACTAGGCACACCTCCTCTATGCTAGCCAGAGTGGAAAGTAATTAAAGCTAATAGAAGCTGCATCTTTTTACAGGAAGTTATACAATAGAGCAGAGATTTGCTGGAGGACTTCAGAGAACTGGCTAGACGCTTGGTGCTGGCTCCTGCTTAGTCCAGCTACTAAAATCACATTTCAGAGTGACAGCCGTGTTAGTCTGTATTCGCAAAAAGAAAAGGAGTACTTGTGGCACCTTAGAGACTAACCAATTTATTTGAGCATGAGCTTTCGTGAGCTACAGCTCACTTCATCGGATGCATGCCGTGGAAACTGTAGCAGACTTTATATATACATAGAGAATATGAAAAAATCACATTGACATAGCTCCAAGTATATTAAAACCCTCCTAATGTTACTTTTCCATTGGAAGCTGCCACAGGGCTGTTGAGATCATTGAATAGGAAAGGAGTTGGTCCAGGTGCTTCTGAGAGCACAGGTGCTCCATTACAAAATGTCAGTAATAAGATATAGTCTATGCTGTGAAAAAAATCTGAACCCCAGTGCAGAGAATGAAACTCCAAAAAGATATGGAGCATTTTTATACTGAATCCTTTGTTTAGCCACGCTTTAAATTTCTGACCTGGCCACTTCACCTTGAATAGTCCCCTAGAATATGAGAATTTATGTTTCAGAGTGGTAGCCGTGTTAGTCTGTATCAGCAAAAAGAAAAGGAGTACTTGTGGCACCTTAGAGACTAACAAATTTATTTGGGCATCAGCTTTCATGGCCTAAAACCTTCATCAGATGCATGATGAAGTGGTTTCAGAGTAACAGCCGTGTTAGGCTGTATTTGCAAAAAGAAAAGGAGTACTTGTGGCACCTTACAGACTAACCAATTTATTTGAGCATAAGCTTTCGTGAGTTACAGCTCACTTCATCGGAAGCTTATGCTCAAATAAATTGGTTAGTCTCTAAGGTGCCACAAGTACTCCTTTTCATGATGAAGTGGGTTTTAGCCCACAAAAGCTTATGCCCAAATAAATTTGTTAGTCTCGAAGGTGCCACAAGTACTCCTCATTCTTTTAACTATTTATGCTAACCTATCTGTTTGATCTCGTATTTAGCTGTGATAATCTGAGTACATTTCCAAGACCCGAGGAAGAGTTCTGTGCAGCTTGAAAGCTTCTCTCTCACGCACAGAAGTTGGTCTAATAAAAGATATTACCCCTCCCACCTTGTCTCTCTAATACAGGGATTCCCAAACTTTGTTCGCGGCTTGTTCAGGGTAAGCCCCTGGTGGGCCGTGAGACACTTTGTTTACCTGAGTTCCCACAGGTACGGCTGCTCGCAGCTCCCACTGGCCGTGGTTCACCTTTCCCGGCCAATGGGAGCTGCAGGAAGTGGGGGACTGGGAACTGCAAGTGGCTGAACCTGCGGATGCTCAGGTAAACAAAGCATCTTGCAGCCCACCAGGGGCTTACCTTGAACAAGCCGTGAACCAAGTTTGGGAACCCTTGCTCTAATATCCTGAGCCCAACATGTCTACCGCAACACTTCATACATGACCTGGTGGACTAAAAGTGCTGGTTCAGAGACATCATAAAATTTTTGTTTAGTCAATTTTGTTTCTTTTATTATTCACTATTTTTATAGCATTCAAAGTAGGTTATAGACAAATAAGGAGAATAGGTCCCTGATTGAAGGAGCTTATGTCTAAATTGACAATGAGCAGGTGAAGAACAGAATGTGACAAAACCCAAAGTGACTGAGCAATTAAGTTTAATGTGTCTTCTCAGATCTGTGGTTTCTGTTCTAAAATCATTACCTGAGTGGATTCTCTTCACTTTTGATTTTATCATTTTACATATATAGGTAATTGTCCTCCTTTTAGATAGGAGGAAATGGAGGCCCAAAGTCACCCAGAGAGTCAATCACAGAGTAAGGAACAGAATTCCACTGTTATTACAATTAGGTTATGCTGCTTAGTCTGGGACATAGATTATTAATACATATACATGAATGTTGGTTGAGTACATTCTGAAACCAGATATTGTTCCAGCTCAGTAGCTGAAATTAATACCTCTGCTATTTTACATGAAATAAATATAAAGGAATCAGAGTAAAATTTTCAAAAGTGCCTAAGTGACATAGGCAACTAATTCCTATTTTAATAAGTGACTTAGGAGCTTAAGTCTCATTGAAAGTCCAAAGGACTTCGAGACTTTGTGCTAGGAGCCTAACTTTCTTTTTAAAAAATACTTTGTACTTTCCAAGGTATTGTCACAAGGGAGAATTCATCAATGGGAGCTGTCTTTTTCTTCTTTAACCTTGCTAAAGGCCAAACAAAAGCTGTACAATAAATTTTGCTCCTGTGCTGAAATTTTGTATGACCAGTTGCAGCCTACAGGGAAATGTCAGAGATGAGCCACATAAGCCCTCAAAAATAGGAGTTTATAACGATAACAATCAAAGGCAGTCCCTTAACTCTAGCTTGTGCTAGTGTGCATCACTATAATACAATTTTGTATGTTAAACAACAGATGTCAAACAGAAGAAAGGAAAGAGGCCTTTGCTTTTCTTCTGCTGTGGACCTTGTTCTTCCAAACCAGCCATTTTTTCAGTTGCCATGACAGTGTTAATAGGAGTTTATCATTTTCCCATGCCTGCTGCATACTAATGAGGGATCAATTCATGAATGTTATCTGTAAGGCTAAGAAAGGTCCAGCACTACAATCTCTGATTGTATTCAGAATAGGGAATGCTGCCATTTCCAAACCCCCCCCCGCCCTCCACACACACATATGCACACACGCATAATTTTATATGAAACAGAAGTTTCTGGTACTACCCTTTTAATTAATTGCTAAATATCTTAGATATTTCTAATCAGTGGTAACCAGATGCTTAAGTATTATGTTATTAAATTGATTGACCAAAAAGTTTGACTTGCTATTTCCTGATTTGTCATGGGAAAACCAGCCATGAAATATGCACAAAAGATAAGGGAATCCCTTTAGACATATGTAAAGAAGAAAACAGAGATTTGCATGTACTGGGTATAACTTTGGAAACTGGAGACTTTTATGGGTCTGATATTTTTGTGTAAATGTATAAACAACAAATTGATTTGTATGCTGAGTGAAAAAATAAGTTAATCTTATGCAGGATAAGCACCTGGGGCCTTGGATTTGACCCATTAGTTCTATATTGTGTACTGTATGCCTAATCCTGCGCCTATCAAGCATCAAGCCAAAACTCCCATGGATTATAATGGAAGCAGGGTGGGAAGCCTGAAATGTCAGCAGTTGAGTATGGGTGTGAAAGGGAATGATTTTACTTTGAAAATTGTTAAGGGAAACATGCTGTGATCGCATAGATGGAAAAATTATATACATATATGTAGTATCATGCTCTGGGGAAAAAAATCTGTCAAAAGCATAATTTTCCCCCCACAACTGTTTCTAAGCTGCATTGAGAGATCTATGTACTTAACTGTTTAATACCCATATTGTTTTCTTATTTTTATTTATGTATATTATAGTAATATGTAAAGGCCCGAATCAGGGCTACATTGTGCTGGATGCTGTACAAACTTTCTGTGTTTTCTTTAATCTTCTTTCCAAAAGAAAAACCTTAGAAAATAACCATATTACATCTTTATTGCTATATCTATAGATCATGTGGCAGCTTTCCTTTTAGCTCTTGTTGGTATACAAGGCCAGAGAAATGAAGAGAGAAAATGAGAAACTTTCTTATGATTGCTTTTTTCTTCAATATTATTTTTAAGGTATATCTCAGAGGCATTTTGTGTTATTTTGTTATTTGCAGTTGTTCTTTTATCATTATCTTCAGGAAACAGCATTAACATGCTGCAGATAAGAGGCACATCCAGATGTGCATATCAAAGGATGAACAACTACTTATTAAGAAAAACTTCTTTTATGCCAATCAGGGTTCAAAGGAATAGTAAAATCTATGGCATAAGTGACAAAACTGTCTGGCAATTCTGTTCATTGTCAACATATTGCACTCAAATCAGGCAGGGACACTTTAATCAAAACAAAATAGTGGTAAAGTGCATATAAAAAGAATAGATCTTAAAAAGTCACACCCATCCTCCTATACGTTGTTAATGTCAGGCATTCATTTAATCCTTGCTGAGTAAAAATAAATCATTGTGAAGTATTATTTTGTTTTTATTAAAGTTACCTCACAGTTATATCTTTATATTTGAAGCATTATTTTCACAAAGGGCTCTGCTTCACAATGCCTCAGATTTTGGGTAGGCTGCAGAAAGGGACTTATGCCATCCACCCCTGTTAGTTATACACAATTGGTATTCTTCAGTATGGAATGCGGAGAGCAGATGGGATATTAGTGGTGTCGTGTTTGGAAATGCACACAAATTAGTAAAGAATTTCAGTTCATGGCTATAGCACTTAGAAGAACATCTGAGAGCAAAATTCCTTAGACCTATATTCTCCCATTAACTTCTGTGGTATAGTTGAGTGTAACTTAGAACAAAGTATGGACCTGAATGCACAAATTAGATTCCTCTGCTCAGGGAGGTGCTAACTTCTGTAATTACCACTGACACAAGAGGTGACCTGTACTCTGGCTGTTTTGCAGTTTGGGGCAAACATAGAAATGAGCTGGTCTTAATTCTCTCTTTGATAATTTAGCCACATACATCTTTGCCATTTTTCTCCTATTTGAATAAACATCTATAACATAAGAAAAACAAGGTGGGTGAGGTAATATTTTTTTATTGGACCAACTTCTGGTGAAAGAGACAAGATTTTGAGTTTACATGGAGCTCTTCTTCTGGTGTCGGAAAGATACACAGAGTGTCACAGCTAAAACAAAGGTGGGACTATTTCCTTGTCTCTCTCTCCAACAGAAGTCGGTGCAATAAAAAATATTACCTCACTCAACTTGTCTCCCTAATATCCTGGGACGAACATGACTACAACAATAATGCAAACAATATAAAGCAACCGTCTCTTTGTTTGATGTATCAGTCCCTCTCATAAACAAGGGTGCTGGTGGAATGAAGATTTTGGCTGGTGGTGGTTATTCCAACATTTAGGATGTGATCATTTGTAGTGCTTTCTTTTAGGATATTTTTGATTTATCCTGAAGTCAATTGGCCAAATTCAGAACTGCTGCGCGTGTAGTAAAACCAATTATCTGAATTTGGTCAAGTAAGTGAAAATCCTCATTTTGCCTGTTGCTATGAACCACACCAGAGATTGTCAGGAGTCCCCAACAAAAAGACCAGCTCCTTTTGATAATGTCAGGTTTCAGAGTAGCAGCCGTGTTAGTCTGTATTCGCAAAAAGAAAAGGAGTACTTGTGGCACCTTAGAGACTAACCAATTTATTTGAGCATAAGCTTTTGTGAGCTACAGCTCACTTCATCGGATGCAACCAGATTAATGGCACAGATCTGAACATCTCTGAACATCTCTTCTATTATCTATATGCATTTATAACTTGAGAAATCTTAGCTGCTCAGGTCCAGAGATGTAAAATTTGCTCTCAGATGCAGTAACAGGCATCCTTATTTATGTGAATTTAAGCAAGATTTATTAAGGTTCACATAACAATGTGTTGAATGAAATTAAGTTGCAATCAAACCAATATCTTTCTTAGCGGTATCTTGATTATTTGTTCATGATCAATCTTTTATGGCAAATACATTGACAAAATAATGTTCACACTCCTGGCCTGGTAACAATGTAAAATATGATATTGTTCATTCTTTAGTTGTCAGCATAATCTGTCAGAGCTCTTGGCCTGTTTTTCTTTTTTAATCTACATTGAAAATATGAGTTTGTATAATGCGTTATAGTTTATATAACAGCCTCATGTGGTTTTATGCTATAATTTCACATCAGTTCTACCTCAGAGTTTCTAACAGGTCAAGTAACCTTCTGATTTCATTTAAAGTTTCCATTATTCTCTTCTGAAAGGGAAAATCTAGCTCTTGTTTGGACAGCTTTGGTAACTCCAAAGGAAAAATTGGGCATTATAGTGAATACAAAAGATTCACTTTCCATGCATTAGGCCTTTCAATTGCTTTCTTAATGCAAAGTTGGACAGGAGAGTATAGGCAAGAAAAAGGATCATTTTGTGTCCATGGTCAGATGTCAATATTGACAGAAATAAATTGAATTTAACAATAGATCCTTGCAAAGATGAATGTCATCTGACTAAAATGTCTAACTAGATCCTGCACTGTTGCTGCGTCTTACAATCCCTGTTTGTGATAAATTGCTTTGAGATTTTTTGCTAGTTTGACCTACAAAATGTAAATGAGACTGGAATTTCAAAACTGGCCTGATTTTAAACAATAAAGTTACAAAATATAATTTGGGTGTAGAAGACAGGTCAGGATTTAAGTACTGATGTTTTCAAAAAATGCCTAATGGAATTAGGAGCACAAGTCTTATTCGCTTTCAATGGGATTCATCTAAACTCCCTTAGTTTGCCATATAGGTTAATGAAGGTAGTTAAAAAGTCTGTGGAATACCAAACTGACAGCTTTCTTCACCAGAGACCTTCCTGGGCAAATCCTCCTTTGTCTTTGAAATGAGCCTTTGACATTCCTCCTTTCTAATGGTAACACTACTGTTCCAAAAACCAATGAGCAGAGAAATAACTTGAAGCAGCCTAAAGATTTTATGGGCAAGAGGGTTATGCAACACTTAAAAAGAAAAGGAGGACTTGTGGCACCTTAGAGACTAACAAATTTATTTATGCTCAAATAAATTTGTTAGTCTCTAAGGTGCCACAAGTCCTCCTTTTCTTTTTGCGGATACAGCTAACACGGCTGCTACTCTGAAACATGCAACACTTAAACTCTTTTTTTCCAGTAGAGTGTTTCCAGCATATAACACAGAAGTAGGCCCCTTCTTAGGAGCCCATGTCCTGTGGCTAATATGGATTCCACCTCTGAGCATGTCTTTAGTATCATTGTGAGGTACAGGGAGGAAAGTCTAAACCTAATCCAAAAGCAGGCTTCCATAGACTTACAAGGGCTTTGTGAGACTTAATTTGTTCATGTTTGCAAAGTATTTTTGAGATTGTTGGATGAGAGGTTCTGTAGAAGTGTAAAATTGTATTTATTTCAGTATAGATTATTTCTCTATACTTTGCATTGCATTGCTTTGTTTTCTGGTGGGTCAAATCATCCACATGGCTACCTGCCTGTCTAGTATGTCTCAGCTTTTATGACATGCTCATTCACCATGTTACCTGACTGCCTAGACATTCCCCTACATGACTTTGATACTGAAAAATATACCCTCAGTTGTGCCTTTCTTCCTGCTTCAGAAATGTATACATTGGGTATAAGTTTATATTTTATCTGATGTCTAAATTGAATGCAAACTTCTAAGCAAAATGTGTTCTAATTTTAGCTTTCATCAGTCCTATAAAATCAGCTATGTTCTGAAAATGAAATAATTTTTACTAAACAAATGACTCATCTTTTTTGATTGCCACTACAGACTGCAAATTCCTTTTGTGTCTTGTCACATATGTGGATAATCAACCATAAACTGAGTTCTAGAAAGCAGAGAAATAGACAATAGTTTCATAATCATGGTGCTGTTACTGTCCTTACAAAGTTCTGAGATGAGCTCACTAAGGTCATTTCAGTTAGAGTGCCCTTTTATGGTTGAATTTTTCAAAAGGCAGGGCTGGTTTAGAGTCATGGACACATGTGGAAGGTCAGTGAGTAACTTGCTGAGTCATTTGATTCACACTCAAATAAACTTCCATAAATCTTACAGCAATGAGGGCGGTCACACCTAAGGGAGGCAAAACTGGCATCTGCAGAAATGAAGTAAACACATTTGTCTGACTATAGCCTGATTGTTTAACAATAACCATTACTCTACAGTACCCATTACAGTGAATCGGTCTCTGTGTGGAATTGCAGCTCTCAGAATAAAGGGGTTGAGATTGTTCCTAAGTGCATGAATCCGTTAGGAGCTGATCCTATGTTCTTGCACAAACAACGGGCGCTCTGGTTGTGTAAGGAATGCATGATTGAGGGTCTGTCCATAGAACACAGATCACTAAATGGTTTAGTGACCTTTTGACAGTATTGGGAGGCAGTGTGACGGTATTGGTTAAGTCATGAGATCTGCCCTGTGGTATGCCATGACATTTTTAGTCAGGCATGCTATTCTATCCTTCCACGCAAAATGGCATCCTCTATGCGGCGTGACCTCGTACGTCCTCCATGCATGTTCGGGGGCCAGGTGGGCACAGTTGGTCCTGGGCATGCAATACTGAAAATGGGATGTTGGGCAAATCACTTAGCTTCTGTGGGTTCATCTATGTTAGGAAATATTGCAAGCCATTTTTCTATACCTGTACTACCAAGAATCTCTACTGTAGCCTGGGTGCAAGTATCTTCTGCACTATGGAAAACTTTTTGTGTATCTTATAGATCTGGCTTATGGACCCCCTATACTATATAGGCTTGACTCTCTTCTGACACCTGTGTAAATCAGGAGTCATTCCACTGAAGTCAGTGGCATTACCTGATGTAAATTAAAGGAGAATCAGGCAGGGGTTCTGGAACAATTTTTATAGTGGAGGTGCTGAGAGCCATTGAACCAAATTGTAAACCCTGTACATAATGGAATCCACTTCAAGTCAGAGGGTGCGGGAGCCCCCCACACCCTTAGTTTAGATGTGGCCTTGGGGTCTCCATTTCAACAAATGTAAATGGGTTTAATGATATCTACATCATGGGTGAGTTTTAAAATATAATGTGTTGATGCCGGTTTAACACAGTGTTTCCACAGTTGTTCTCGATTAGAAAGTATATGGTGTTTTTTGTTCAGTGTATGCCTCTCTCATGTGACAAATGACAAAGCCACTAATATCACTGAACACTCCACCAATGCCCCAAAAGGTGAAAGTTCCATATGTTGTACAATATAGTCCACCCATATTCGCTGTACAGTGGTGAAATGGCCAGAGGTCACAGTGCTCCTACTTAGCCATAGCTTATGTGCTGATAACTTATTCCAATTATCTCATTCCTATTTACTTTACCATTCTTAGATAAGGGTAGGAGTCACATGACACACAGAATCACATTCCTATTGAAAACCTCATGTGTGTTTTTTCTTTTCTCCTCAATTTCATGGATTCCTCCTCTCCCCCAGTATATCAAAATTGAGTTTAAAATAAAAGTTTAGCTGAGCCCCATAATTCTGCTACTCATGTGGGTAACTCGTGCACAAAGGGCTATAAAAGAAGGTATGTATAGATCTCCAAGTGAGAGGGGGAAAATAAGAAAGCTTTACGTGACTGGTCTCTTGTTCAGCATAATAAACTCATTGGGCTTAACCATCTCAAACTGTTCTATTATCAAGGACAAACAGCAGGGCAAAAGAGAAAATTTGGGTCATATTACTGTACTTCCAGGAATATAAACTCTGCAGTTATTAAGGTATAAACACATACCTTGCACGTTTAAAACTTTATTTTTAAAAAAAAAAAAAAAAGAATGGAAGTAAGAATGAAAGTTAAAACCAGGTGAGACAAAGTGATAACAGAGCTTTCCTAGGCTAATGTCCATTCAATTTATTTATTTATTTTTTTAATTGAGAAGAAAGAATCCTCAGGGAACAGCCTTGGTCCTCTCTGTCGATCTGCGTTAGCATATGTAAAGATGTACACACGTGTCTGCATTAGTCTGGGCAAATACTGTACATCATAGAAGAAATAAAAGGTTCAAATTTCAAAGTGACTTTAACTCAGACTCTAAATCTGTGCACAGTTTCTGTGCACTATTGTTTGTAAAAAATTGTACACACAAGCTTATGCACAACCAAAAATCAGATTTTCAAATGCACATTGCCTTTGGGTATGCAAATCCCTGACTGGATGAGCACATGGCTAACTACTCACTTATCACGTGCCTGGGCAAAATAAGGAGCTTGTGCTTGGAAGGTACTTTCAAATGCATACAGACCAAGACTCTGTGAATAATTCTCTGTGAAAATCTAGATTGTCCATGAGCAAGTCGTTGCAAATATTCTAAATTAAAGATATATGTTTCAATTGGACACATCAGGCCAGATTCTCAGGTGCAGTAAATTGGTGTGTGAGCGCTACACCAATTTGTCTCAAGTAAGGGTCTGGTCATAGGGTCATATTGTTCCTGTTCCTTGATTGGATTGGTCCACTTTAGGATGAAAAGTGTCTTTTTTAAAAAAAACATGTTAGTTAACACATTTTAACTAACCCATTTTAAATTCCTAATATAGACAGGTCAAGTTGAATTTTAACACGTTTGCTATCTGGGTATACCCAAGGGGAACCCTTGTTTGGGTGTTAGCGAATATGTTTTAATCGTAGTGTGGAGAGACCCCTAAGGTCTATGTCTTCACTGACACAAAAGGTGTGTTTTTACTACAGGCTAACTAATGCATGTTAGCTATCCCTCTGTACAAACATAGTGGACACAAGCCTTTTTAATTTTGCCACAAGGTAACCTAAGCAAGATCAACAACTGTGGGCGAGGAATGTATTGCTGACCTCACCTAGCTACCTTCTGGTAAACACAGCAAGTGTCTTGTCTCCACTTCGGATTTTACAGCAAGATAACTATCATGTGTTAGTTACTGCACTGTGAAAAACCACCTTTGTGTCAGTGAAGACAAAACCTCAGAGGCCCAGATTCAGGAAAGAACATAAGCACATGTGTACGTCCACTGCTGAACAGGAAGGCACTTAAGCACGTACTTAACTTTTGAGCATGTGCTTCAGTCTCATTGACTTCAAAGATTAAGTGTTTTCCTGAACTGTGGCCAGTATCATGTTTCCAGTGTAAATACTCAGGTTTGTTAGTTCAAAATTGCTTTCCATAAATATTTTCTAATATTAAAATTCACTGTTTCTGTAAAGAGAAAACACATTCATTAATGTATTATGGAAAGTAAATACAAAAGGGATGTGAAACTTGCAAATCAAATTCCCTATTTTTTTATTTTATTTTTTTATTTGCTGCAAACATTTTGAGGTATTTTCCCAGCTCTCTGTCTAACAAAGATGGGGTAGTCCTTTCACCTCTGGCCATATCTATGGCTATGCCAAAACAAAACAAAAATTAATACCTAAACTGCCCTACAATAAAGGCAATAGCTTATCATTAACATGTAACTTACAATTTTCAGTGAAAATTATGGTAGTTATTTTTCACTTTTCTGAAAGTGAGTTTTCCCCTTCTCTTGCTTTGTATCAATGAACCCTATTTTAGTGATTCATACTCCTGAGATATATGAAGTTGAAGACTGCTATGGCAATAACTTGCAAAATTCCTGCTTTGATGTCATGGGAACCCTGCAAATTCTTTTGTACTTGGCAAGGGCAAAAGAATTTGTCTGCCCTTTTTTAGTATTAGCAGGTTTGGTCTCTCTGTTTTATTGGTGCATTTGTGCATGAATGTGCATACGCTCACCTCCGCCTGTGTGTGGGAGAGATGTTTAGAGTTGTTACCCTTCTAGATCAAGGGGAACAGAATAAAGCACTCTTCAGCCTGATAGTCTTGAGCTGCCTTCTTTTACGTTAGCGGTAGTAAAGTTGTCATTTCTGTGAATCTATAAATTTAGGAATGTGAATGAAAGTGAAATGTGAACCTCAGGCCATCCTGTGACCTCAAAATGTGACATCTCTGAGATTTTTGTCTTCTAAAGGGACTTTTAATTTGTAATTTATACTTTACTGTTTGCTCAGTGAAAGAAAGTACAATTTCTGCATTAAGGATATGATAAATCCATTTATGACGAGCAATCTTAAAAATCTGGAAGGGCCATATCTTCAATTAGTGCAAACCAATATATAGTCCCAGTGAAGTCAAGGGAGCTAAGACTTTTTATACCAGCTGAGGACCTGGGTGTTTACCCAAAGTTTAGTTGGACTATCCAGATCTCACTGGAGGTACACTAGATAGGACTTGGCCCCTTGATTCTGAAAAATATGTTTGAAATAATTCACTTGAGCAGATCTTTTAATCAGATTTCTGAGACTTCAAATTCATGACTGGATTCGAGGGATCATGGAAATAGTCTTTTTCATGGCACGTCAGTGGTGCTGGTCCCAGCCAGAATCAGGAAATCCAGAGCTGGGTAAAGGTGCAACATTATGAACATGTATTACCACGAGATTCATGTTTCTGTTAGTATTTGCAAATTTCTGCTCTCTTGGGATGAATCTGCTTGGTCATTTGTGCCTGTAATTCATAGCCTGTGGCACAAAGCAGTGCTATCATGCATCATCTCCAATGGGAATTGAGGCGACATTGTGCTTCTGCCAGGTACAATGCTTGTTGAAGAGCTGGAAGTGTGGGGATCCTTGTACGACCCTTTGAGAACGTGGTTCAGGAGCTCTCCCTTGTGCAGGACCAATTCCACAGTCCAGTGCAGAGGGAAGTGGTGTAATGTTCCGCTAGAGGGGTTGAAGGTAGATAAAAGCTCCTTGTACTCTACCCCACTTTGCACACTCCTGTAGTGTGAAGCACAGTCAAGCCTATAACATATAAGAGGCCAACCTGAGCTGCAAATTATAGACCTGACTCTGAACATTTCTAAATCTCTAGGAGGCCAGATCCAGGGTTCACAGTCAGTATACCCCTTTTTTATAGGATCTTTTGTCCTCATGGACAGAATACAAACCTCAACTTATGTTAAGTGCATCAGTGAGAAAGAGACTCACCTCCTAGCTAAGCAGCTTACAAACTGAAGCCCTTTTGAAATTGCTCTGTCTATAGCAATATCTGCATAGCATTTCCTATGGTTAGGCACTAACTGCAATTCTGACGTTTGCCCAAAATAAAAATAAACTAGCCCCCATACCTAGGGGGAGAAAGCTGGTAAAATACACACCATTCTATGATGTTTCTGTTTCCTTAAAAATAGACAATGTCCCCTATTTCCATGGTTGCTAACATTACTTCAATCTGGCTCACTGAGCTCTTTTCAATACACTGTAATCTAATTGTTCAATTTTTCAGACAGGGAACACCAGTGCTTTCCCTTTCTGAGCCACAGAAATGTTCCTGCTGTGAACTCTCAGCAAACACCAGCTCACCAGCAGGGCACAGAGGGGGAACTTCCAGGCTGATTTCCTCCACAACACCAGGGGTGGTGGTGGTGTCCCCATGGGCTTCTCTGGGCCCACTTTGCGGGTACTGGGGGGGGTGGTCTCCTCTATAGCCTTTGCGTGCTTGCAGCCACACCTGCCCCAGGCTGATAAGTGACTGTTCCACTAAACAGTTTTATGAGAAATCCACCTTAACAACTTCCAGTAAAACAATTCCAGCAGCCTCCCCCATCCCTCCCAGACCTCCCCTCCTCTGGTCGCTATGCTCAAAAACTGGCCAAATGTGAACTATTCCATCTCTGGTTTTATTGATTGGACATAAAAGTTTCCTGCAGCTCATAAACATTTTGCCATTTATCAGCGCAGTAAAAGATGTTTGTTGCCAAAATATGAAAATGATGATGGGATTAGTACTTACATAAATAGTCTGCTTAATCCCCTTCAGTGATATTTCCTGAAGGCAGGCCAAAACAGGCATCTATTTTACATTAAAATACAGTGTAGGGACTGCTGCTTTTTAATTCTGTGTGGCAACAATACTAATCCTGCAGTATCAAATGGATAAGCGCTGTCCTATGGAAGTCCATTTTATAGTTTTTCTTGTATGTACCAAATTGAAGGAGGTAAAAGAAATAGAAAGTGTGTTTTTGTGGGGGTGGGGTGAGAGATCTATAACTGGCATGTTAATAAAACTCCAGTTTGTCACTTCAGTAGCACACCCTGAGTGTAATAACTAAGCTTCCTTTCTATACCCCCTATGAGTTCCTTTGTATTGACAAATGCCATTTGTTCATTTACGACGTGATAATAAAAACCTTCAGTTTTAGTGAATGTTGGTCTTTTCCTCTCCTGACACAGGGGCACCAAATGGTTTGTACTGCACTCAGCAAGGATTTTTCATTAAAGATCGTCACATGAAAATGAACTCTATCTGAAAATCGCTTAGTAGGGAAAGCACTGATATTAAATAGTTAGTCTGGATAGATTCTATACCAGGATAGCTGTCACAATACTTGTTGGCTTCGATGGAATACAGATACACATGCACACTAAACTCATATATTAGGTTTTATGTGCATAGCATTGTTCACACTTTAAAAGCACAGATTCATAGTAACAACAATCATATTTTTGTTTCAATTTTCAGTTTTTTTTTTCTTCCCCACCCATCTTTAAGCAGTTTGGAGCATTTCCTCTGATTTATTTATATATCTTTAAATGCCTCGCTTCCAAATGTTTCCCTGAACTTCAACAATTTTTTTTTTAAACTAACTTTTCAGACTTGGGTGCCAATTTTGCAATTCATAGGTAGGCCCCAGTTCAGGAAAGTGCTTAACCAGTCTGCTGAACTTTAAGCACATGCTTAAGTCTTGTTGGCCTCGAGTGCATGCTCAAAATTAAGCACATACTTAAGTGCTATCCTGAATTGGGTCCC
Source organism: Lepidochelys olivacea (assembly GCF_965140295.1). Classification (NCBI taxonomy): domain Eukaryota; kingdom Metazoa; phylum Chordata; order Testudines; family Cheloniidae; genus Lepidochelys; species Lepidochelys olivacea. The sequence goes on from NC_140423.1 coordinate 15,354,162, forward strand.
GAGACACCTAACTAAGTGGTCTGATTTTCAATGGTACTGAGCATCATTTCCCCTCAATTAAACAGGAATATAGATGCATAACTATGCATGCCTGAAATGGAAAACATTGGCCATAGTGATAGAAGTTTACAGTGTTTTGACAAAAATGTGACGGTCTACCAAATAATTTTAAAAATCTAATGATAGACTGTTTTCCAAATGAGTATCCTGTTTGACGGGAGACCTTTATTTTAGACTGGGAGAATAGCGTCCCTATTCTGGGTAGGATTAATCACAGTAGCTGATTTCTACAAGTACTACATTAAAGTTCATAATAGTTATTCAAAAAGAAACAAAAAGCAATTAACAATTACTAAACCAAAAAGTACTCAGCCAAACTGGAACAGAACCATGTACCAGACTATAACAGATCACCCACTGTGCTATTTCTAGGGCAAACTCTAGGAACGCATCACAACCTTTTGCAATACTTTGGCATGGAAATGTTAGTTATTTTTTTTAATCTCCCATATATTTGGCAGAATATTATCTGTAAGGGGAATGTTTACTAACCACAAGAAAAGTAATAATAATTGCTACAATCCTCCCTAGATTATCTGGGAGAGCATTTTATCACTAACATTATCACTTGTTGCCATACAAGTAGGGAGATGTTAGCCTGGAGGATGAAATAGTTTAATCATGGGGAAACGATTTGCAGTGCACAGATCTCAGCTGGTTCCCCTTTCATCTGCTCTCAGTTACTAAGCGACTTCTGAAAATCTGTTTTGTAGCTGTAATAAAATTCATTCTATGGTCTCTCACACACACCAAATGGTTTGCCTAATTCAGAAGTGTTACAATCATCAGGAACAAAGAGAGAATTCATAAACTTTACCCTCCCCCCGCCAAAAATCACACAAACCTAATACTTTTCTCCTGAAAAGAAAAACAAGAAATTAACAGTGACACCTTGCTTCTATTTTCAGAAAGAATACAATAACCTGGACATGTAACCCTTATTTCAGAAATAAATCGGCCTCAAATTAAACATGTCCTGCCAATCTCAAGATTCAGTATCCATGAAATCTGATAGTACATCATTTCTGAGTATCTATCCAGACACATGCATATTTTAAGGGAGTAAAAATGGCTGTACCAAGTTTTACGGAGTACTCTGAGTGTTATGATGGATTCCGACTATGAACACAGTTAATATATGCACATGCTCCCAACATTAAGTGAGAAATACCGAGAAAGTCGGTTTTAGATTCCATTATGTTTTAAGTCCCTGGGTGAAATTCTGGCCCCACTGAAGTCAATGGCAGTTTTACCATTTACTTCAGTGAAACCAGGATTTCACACTTGGAGATATAGATACAAACTCTATGCCATGGTGACAAAGGGCTAATGATAATAAACAATAGTAAAAATAACTCAATAAATACTTGACATGCATATAAATCTCAATCCAGTAAAATAATTTAACCAAGGAGACTACCATATGCTTAATGTTAACGTAGTTTACGAGGCCAGAGCCCCCTTCATTCAAGGACTTCAATGTGCATCACAAATACTAAATACAACAGTTAGAACCTGGTCCTGGCTGTATTTGAAATGAATGGCAAAGCTCCCAGTAACTCCAGTGCAATCAAAGCAGGTCATCAGCCTCACAACCTTTGTCTGACATAGCTGTAACTGTACCCATTTAACACATGGGTATATTGGGGCTCGGGAACTTTCCGTGACTCAACTAGTCAGTGAAGGAGCTGGGAACAGCTTCCTGACACAGTTGTCTGTGCTAACCTGCACATACTACCTACCAAGCATCCTCTCTTTCACTTGTATTTATAAAGACAAAGTATCGGATCTAATACAGTGAATGTTTTGACATTTTCAATGCTGGGGAAAGTGTTTGCACAATGAAAGCTCTTATTATAACTGGGCAAATAGGACTAAAAATTTTTCACAAACACCCCCTGGAATTTTAAGTGAATGCACCTCAGCCTTGCTCACTGCCTTGTTATATTCACTTGTCATGATCAAAAGATGACCAAACGATTTTACCAGCCTGTTTACAGAAAACAAAGCAAACAAATTTCAAGGACAAATGTGTGATTATTCTCAGAAACCAAATGCTGAATTTTCACGTGCGGATATTTGCACTGGTAGTGCTTGTGTTGATATCCAATCGGAGAGGAGAAACAGTGCCATGTAATTCAGATATCCAATAGTATCTAAGAAATACAGCGTGACTTTTGAAATCAAGGCTCCGCCACAGCCAACTGTTCGCACTCAATAGAGTTTAAAATGGGGGAAACGATTACATTTGAACAATGGATAGAGATAAAAAAAGGTATGATGTGCTTATGGATATTCTATCAGTTGATTTTTGTTTTTTGTTGTTGCTTGTTTTCATTTGTTTTGTAATAACTTTACCAAAGGCAACCAGAATACGTATCATTAACACATTTTTAAAGAGTTATATGGCATAAAACAAAATTCTGGACAGATTCTGGTATGCTTGCTTGCACTGAGTAGCTCCTTGCTCCATAAGTGGTCCCACTGATTTCAAAGTATCTGGTCCCCTATGAATTGCAAGCCTGTTTTTAAACCAGAGTTGATAGTTAATCTTTCATATTTCCATGAAAGCTCATCAACGTATTATATTTAGAAATATGTCTGAGTGACAAAGTTCACAATCCAAACTTCTCCAAAGCTTGTATGATTTCAGATGAGGGGTCTGATTCAAGCCCACCATTAGGTTTAGTAAAAAGCTTAGATTAGTTACAATATCTACAATTTAGGTGTCTTGGCTCCCTGAATAGAAGGTTGTGGATTCATCGTTGACTATTAGAAGCTGAGAGTTGTACCTTAATGTGTCTAAGGAAAATTATCTGTTGAATTGCATAAAGTATTGGATTTAATCTATAAAACTGATGTCACAAAGTATTAATGACCTCTGTACAAGTAACATCCAAGCAAACAAACATACCTCTTTGTGTGTAAATTTGCTAACATTTAATGTTTTTTAACTTGATTAGAAGTGCTTTTTAACTTCTAACATACTGATACTGAATATGTCTGCTGCTTGAATGGTGTATTCCACTAATGATGTACGAAAACCTGTGTATCTATGTTGCATCTGTTAAAATTCTTCAGAAAATAAGACCGCTATATGCAAGCAATGGGTTGGTTACTGAAATAAGCGTTTTAATGTTTTTCATATTACCTTATCTCTTCCTTTTGCACAGAAATGACTATTGCTGAACAGCAGATAACATCTTCCTCTGAGTGTAAAGTGCTGGGGTGAATTCAGAAAGGTTGATGAAATGCTTCAGTTCATTTGCCTCACTCCCTCACTCTTCTTGGGCTCAGTTGCTTGCCAACGTACTATAGGCCGTTATTGTGGTCATGCAATAACCAAAGAGATCTAGTGCTAGGTTCACCTTGATAAAGTAACTGGTGGAGACCGATCTGCATCAAATCTGGTGCATGTAGGACTAATCAAGAAGGAAAAGCAAACAGAAATATCTGACTCTTACCAGCAAAGGCAAGGAAATTCATGTAGGTCAGGATGTCTCTCCATCCTTAATGTGGTGTTGTGCCTATGTGTTACCTCAATCTCTGAAGAGTGATTTATTATCTTCTTTATGTACAGGTTTTTGACACAGAAGACTCCTGTAACTCAGAATGCATTTGCATTTGTCAGGTAACATTAGTTTCTCTCAGGGTCCAGGCCCTGATTCAGCAAAGCACTTAAGCACATGCTTAACCTTGAAGCATGTACGTAATGCCATGGAATTTGGGGCCCACATCCTACTCTCTGGGACTGCCATGGTTGTGAAGTCCGTATATATGCATGGGACTGAAGTCAATGGAATTTCATGGGTGTAAATGAAGGGAGAATTTAGGTATTGATATTGGTTAGGTTCGTGGCAACCTGTGACTACAGTGATTCTAAGATCACCATTGTTACTAACTTATGAAAACATATCTGTCTTTATAGTTCCCTTGTTCTCCCATCCAGGCAGAGATTGTCTGTATGTGACTTGTTTCTACAGTGCTTAGTACAGTATGGCCCTGATCCTTGAGTAGAACCATTAGGAACTACAATAAGAAGACCAATTCTACTTTAAGGGGGCCTAAGAGTCCATCACAAAATATGCGTTTGAGCAATTCTCCCTTTTGATGTACAAGGCCAGTTCTGCACATGTGTAATTATCTGTTTGCACCACTGCATTACCTAATGTGCAATTTAGATCCAGTTCTTTGAAATTTTGCATATAATAATTTTTTTAACCTATTATTAAAATAGAAATGATTCATAACCTTTTCTGATGACACCAGAACTGATAGATTGTTAGTGCTAAAGTACGAGGCATAATTTCAGGTCCATATGGTCATCTGTATATAAAGGCAACCATTACAATTCATGCATTTTCTTACTGTGGGATTGAGGGGGTCTCTGCAGGGGTACACTAGCACAGTTCTCAGTGCACCTTGGGGGCCTACAATAGGCTCTTCAACTTCTAACAACATCCAGTCTGTCCCACACAACATATCCCTAGATCCTACAAATTCAGTGCAACATACCATTCTTCACAGAGGGAACCACACAGCTCAGGAGTCTGGTAATGAAGTCTATAGTTTAAAGAGAAAGGATGGTCTAGTGGCTAGGGCATTAGCCTAGGACCTAGGAGACTGATGTTCAATTCCCAGCTCCGCCACAGATTTCTAGTGTAACCTTGGGCAAGTGGCTTAATCTCTCTATGTCTTGGTTCCCCATCTGTAAAGTAGGGATTATAGCTCTTCTTTACCTCACAGGGGTATTGTGAGGATAAATATACTAAAAACTGTGAGATGCTCAGATACTATGGTGATTGGGAATTATATACATTCCATACATAGAGTTGGTGATCAAATACACTGGCATGAGTCTGTCTTAAAGTTGCTTCTGTTTCACACTTGATAGGTTTGAGTTACTCTATATGGAATGAATCTATAGGGTCTCAGACCAGTTCTTGTGACTTCAGCTCATTTGGTGTGGAAACTAAACCTGTTCCCAAACTCCTAGATGTGGCAGTCCCATGGTCAGGCACAGTGGCAGAGGCTCTGATGCATGTGAGAGAGAGGGAGAGCAAAAAAGAGCCATATAAGCTTGCATTGCGATGTCTCCCTGAATTATTAATTATTATTATTTTACTATTATTTTATTATTAATAATAATACCTAGCCACAACTTCAGTCATCTGGTGAGGCTGCCAAATTGGTACCTTCCCCAATGCTAAACTCACCAAAAAAAAATCTAACAGTTTTATTATTTTTGTTTATCTTTAATTGAGTGGGAGATTTTAGTTACAATTTTCCTGTTATAGTTGAAATAGCAAAGTAGCAGTCTGGACTAAGTTAATAAGATTTTGTTTTTAAAATTAAACTTATTTTATTTATTAAAAAAATATAATGAAAGGATCTGATTTTTGGCAGCTCTACAATGAAAATGTAATAAATCAATTTTATCTATTTAATAGAAAACAGTTTACATGCCAAGTTCCAGCTTGAAGCAATGGATCTATAGTCCTCTGAAAAGCTTTGTTCGTAATGAAATGACAGCTGACCCTTAACTATAATGTGATGTTATACCGTATGTCTTGTAGTATGAGTATACTCAGAATAATTTGGAACACACACATCTCTCCACCTGTACAGCTGTAGAATCTTTCTATTATCTAGGTTACAAATACCACAGTCAGCATTAGGAGTAATTGAATCAAGCAGCCACATGATGCCCCAAAGTGAAAGCTCATTCAGTTCCCCAAGAGAAAAGTCACTCACTACTTGTTTCTGCCCTCCTAAACATAAGGTAGCAGCTCTACTGTTGTCTAAGTGCATGAGCTTTTTAACCATATAACGGCAGAGTTCCAAGGACCTGTCATATGGTCAGTGAAAATCCCTGATGAAGTCTTTACATCTTTGACTCCACTGATGCACGCTTGCTGGGAGATTCAAAATTTCTATGATCAGCACTGGGAAGCATATGGACAGATTTTCAGAGTTGCTCATTCGTGCATCTGATTTGCACATGCAGTTATCAAGACTGAGGAGCTCTTTTTGAAATTAGTGGACGCTTTGTCTGAATAAGAGCTGAGTAAAATAAGAGGGCAGATTTCCAGTGTTTTGTGTGCACCTGTTTCGCATCTGTACAAAACTTGATTGGCTACATGTGTGTGGTAATGTGTGCAGGAAAACTAGAGTCTGTGCAAGTGCACTGGAATTTGTATGTATACAAGCAGATGTTGTTAAAAAGAAAATTTAGACTTGGAGTAAGGACTTGAGGATTTTTACCCTAGAAATCTAGACATATTTATGCTTTTGCTTAAAATTCCAGTGAAAGCAAAGGATTGTTTTTCTTGCTTAATGTTGGAGAATTAACATAACAGCATTGTTCTAATGCATGAGAACCAGGACATGAATCTGACCATAAACTGAATGTGAAGCTCAACAATCTGGCATCCAGGCTAGATCCTGTTCCTTGCTGCTCTGTTGTGCTGGAGAAATCAAAAGAAACAGCTTTGCCCTGTGTGAGCTACCATGCCAGCTGGTGCATCACAGACCCTGCCTGCTTCTTAGGGGATGTACCCAGCTTTCCAAGCTAGCTAATGTGTATGCTATGGGCATGAGCCAGCCAGGGATACACACTTTTCAAAGGAGTAACCCAGTGCATGGAGTAGCAGGCTGCAGTTGTTGCACTTAACCGTCCTGCCTGTACTTGACGCAGGGCCAGCATCCCCACCAGTAGTGTAATAGGATTTAAGATTCCTTGTCCAAGACGAGTGAAACTAACAGCAACAATGATGAAAAGTTCATGAGGCTTTTACATTTCTTCTGGTTGTCATGATCTAAGGCAGCCTTGCAAAAATTGCTATAAAAATTCATCAGCCAAACATAACATCTAGTCACCTGTGAGGATGGGAAGGAAAAGCTAATTGTATTTTGCTAAAAACAAATTCAGTGGGAGTTAGGTGCCTAACATGCTTAGGTGCTTTTGAAAACCCCACTAGGTGCCTATCTGCATCTTGACAGGCCTAAATGCTTTTGTAATTCTGACCCTAAATCAGTTCTGAAAATGAGAGTCGAGAACCTAAGTCACTAGGGTGCTCCTGAACATTTTAGCCAATGTGCTTGTTCATTATTTGTATTGTTGTAGCACCTAGAGGTGTCATTCAGGGATCAGGATCCCATTGTGCTAGGTGCTGCCTGTACACTTATTCATTGAGCTGGTTGGGAAAATGGTGAAAAATGCTTGTACACATTTTGTTTTGAATTTTTCATTAATTTTTGAAAACATTTTGACCAGCTGTAGTTATTAGCAATTCACGGCAGGACATGTTTAACAAAAAAATGTCATCTTTCCAGTATCAGGCTTCCCCTTTCAAATACCACCCCCTATAACATGAATTTAAATAATGTGTTTATTATCTAAGCAGCTTATAAGAAACATGGCTGGTCTATTTCTCCTTAGTGGGCATGTAATCATTGAATAAAATAACCACAGAAATCACAATAGTTAAGTCACTAGCTATATTTAAAGCTGACCTCAAATCTTTCCTCTAACAGAAATACCACTCTAGTCACTTCTAAAGCTTTAGAGACCTCAACCTACAGTGTTTTCCATTTTTACCACTATGTGCTGTTATCTTATGTCATGGTATCTCTCCTTATGTACATTTTATTTATATCTTGTTGCTAAGATAAGCACTCTTGTTTTTGAAAGCCAGGACTATATTATCAGCTAGCTGAAATCAGACCAATTGAGCTACATCTGATATAAAGATCTTAAATAAATCAATACAATCTTCACCTCATGAAATGCACAATTTTTCCTTACTTGTTTTCATGCCTAAGGTGTGTCATGTATTAAAATCCACAGCTGAGCTAAACTTTTTCTCCATCCCTCCACCTCCCACATTTTGTGGTTCTGATTCTCCCCTCAAGGCACTTGTGGAGGTCTGGGGAGAAATCTTGAGAGCTTTTAAAGGATTTTAATATGTTTTCTATTGCATTTTTATTTTTAAATAAAACTTTTAAAGCTTTTTTCTTTGTATGAAGCAAGTAAAGCTGATCGTTAAAGGCTTTTTGTGTCTGAAATTACCCATTTTATAATAAGAATCTTAATAACATTCAGTGATATTTCATAGCATTCGGCACCTTACAAATGTTTTGAGCAACACTGAACTTTAATTCTTTTGAGATTCCTTTGTTAGTAAGGGGCTTCTATCTAATGGCCGAATCCTGCAACTGTTATTCAGTGACTGGGAGTTTTGCTTGACTAAGATGTCTGCTACAATATTAAGACCTCATCTTGTAAACTTGTCCTACTGGTTTATAATATTTACTACTGTGAGTAGTCCCATTGTAATCAGTGCAGATACTTACTACTGGGTGCGGAGCTTTCTAGCATGGGTAATCCTATTGATTACTAGAGTAAGCATTTGTAAATTCTAGCCCTCAGTCTCAAGCACACAAGAAAGTAAAAAGCTGCAAGTGCTTTTAAATATATGACAAACTTTTAGGAGAGATTAACATGTATTACATTGTTGGTTTAGTTTCACTTCCTCATTTCATCCACATCTGAAAAATTAGCTATTCAATGTTTCAGGTAAATACAATGAAAGTTGATCACTAGAACTAACAGAGATGGCTTAGCTGGCTGATCTGCTCCATCCCCCTATTATCAGATCACAATCCCCCCTCCCCACCCAACCTTCCCTGGGTTTGGGAAACAGCAGTGAACTTGTGGGAAGATTGCTGCCGAGTTACAGTAAAAGATTTTCTGTAATGGTATGGTCCAAGTGTCCGGAGATTGATCTAATCACAGGACCAAAGAGGGAAACTGGTGTTGGAGACATGTCAGTTTCACTGTCTACACAATCAGTTTGAGAAGGAAGAAGCCTCTGACAATGGGCATATTAATAATATTTTTAAACTTCTCTGATGATGATACATTCCTACACTATGTAATTGGATTTGATTTATGCAAATATGTGAAGGATCACAGCCCAAGTTTTCACAGCCTAAGTGGTGTCAGTTTCATTAAGAATTTTAACATGCCAGATGGCAGAATTCGTTTATTCAAAGATATATCTGTCTATCACTGTAGTATTTAGCTAGAATAAAAATGTATAAAACATATGATTTACCTCCCTGTAATAATCTGTTTTTACCCTGCTAGCTACTCAGCTTGCACTTTCAAATCCATAGAACTCAAAGGCAAAATTGGACAAAAAGGCAGTACCTGCCCCAAATTGCCTACAGTCTAAGTATAAGGCAACAGCCAACAAAAGATACAAGAAACAATTAGATGAAACTGACTTCAGCATGAGACACATGCATGTAGGGCTGCAGGATTAGCCTGATCAGTGAAATCAATGGCAGTTTATAGTTAGTGTTTAACTGGACTCTAATAGTATATTAGACATGATGGTGACGGGTCCTACTCATTTGAATGTTTCCACTGATATCAATGAGTAAGGGCTGCTGGATTGGGCCTTGCTGATTCATTGTGGCACTTGATTACATAGGAATTTAGATTTGCCATTCTGGATCAGACCCCTGGTCCATCAAGTTTGGGACCTTGTCAATACCCTGCACTTCAGAGAAAGGTGAAAACCATCAATAATTCACCCTATCAAGTGTGTAATATTATACATGAGAGGGTGGGGGAAGTCCTCTAATCTTTACTAAGATGTATAAGATTTCTACACAGAATAAGTAAATGTTGGTCAAGATATTATTATTACTATTTACAGTTAATTTTTTCCTTTCTTTAACCTAGTTTCAAAATGCATGTGCCTTGTCAGAGACAGAGAGAGAGAGAGGTATTTCTTTCCCCATGATAGTATGTACATAGTTAAAACTTAAGGACAAATGTTCCATAAAACCTTGCCCAACCCTTTGTGAATTCCCTGCATAACTCACACATGCATCCTCTAACTTTAGCTAGTCCATGCTTCGAAGTTGTAATTTGCCCTCCAGTCTTTTTTGTCTTTTTACAATCTTCGAGGTGGCAATTAGCTCAAGAGATGCACTTAGAGCTTTGCCTTCAATTACAGATCCCTCCATCTCAAGTTCTGTGCTGTGCTGTGCTCTCCTATGCTAATTTGTGTTTCTTTTTGCATGAAACGTTGATTTGAATTCTTCACTGGTTCCCTCATTATCTGAGTCTGTCCCATGCTTTGCACTCATGGGTGGGGTGATCTGGAGGCTTTATCTCTTGCCAGTGCATATGGTAGTGCCTGTAGGCAGAATCACTGAAGTAAAAGAAAAATAATATGACTCATACTGACCATTTCTATAGTACTTTTACATCTATAGACTTTAAAGTGCTTTACAAAGATGAGTAGCCATTGTTATCCCCATTTTACAGATGGCAAACTGAGGCTCAGAGTGGAACTGCACTGCAAGGGAACCAGGAAAGAGTTAGCAGGGGACAGAGCTAGTGTGGAGGCACAGAGGTCCTGAGGATGCACCCTGCACACTTTTTTCCATGAGGGGGGTCAAGCTTCCTCCCCAAAGGATGATTTGGGCAGGACTATTGAGAGAAGATTATCATGAAGTTTCTCTCTCCTTTATGTCTGTTAATTGTTTGGTTTTTAACATGATTGTTAGCTCTCTTTATATAAGTTGTATTCAGATTACAAATCTCACCATTTCCAGAACTAAACTAAATTTCTTCTACTTAGCTCAGACCATTCTTCCCACACCCACACAGACACCCACTCTCTGACACATACATGCAAGGCAACTTTAAGTATTTAGAAGGCACTCAGATGTTACAGTGATGGGTCTTATTGAGATAGTTGCCTAGAATGATGGATTAGACCGACGATGATGTTGCCATGAGATAAAATCCTGCAGTATTCAATATTCTGAAACATTCAGTAGAAAGAACCTCAGAAGATATTCCTGAATATTGAAAAGATGCTAAAACATTTCTTTCTTCACCCCAGTGATATGCTGCTCAGTTCAATGGTTGCAGGGGCATAATACAGTAGATTACCTTTTCATTTTATCCTTCACCCCCCAAATGTATGCTGTTGTATATTAAGTATCTCACTTGTAAAGTTAAAGTAGCTCATAAAAGTGTTATGTGAAAAGTCAAAACGTACATGAGAATTGTTACATTTTCTTTGTGTGACCATAATGAGGTTATTTATGGTAGATGGAGGCAGTGTTGTAGGAAAGATTAAAGGTTTTCATAATAAAGGAAAGCAAGAGCTCAGGAACTGGGTGCCTCCTAGAAGCAATGGCTCTCAAGACAGGATAAATCACCCAAGTAACCATTAAAACTTCAAGAAGATTGCTTGTAAACCTCCAAGCAATGCCAATAAAGCATATTCCTTGCCATACAGCAGTCCATATGGTGGGGCTCAGCAGTTTTTCAAAACTAAGGTCTAGTCACAATTTAACACTACTGTCTTTTTTTTCCCTAGGGCAAAGTGCCATTGAACCACTATCAAGTCAATGTAATCTTTAAATTTGGAGGGGGCTGGGGGGGGGGGAAATCATGGAAAGCAGACTGCAGTTTTATGTAAAAAGTTAACTTCTCAGGAGATGGTGCTCTGAAGAGAGTGGAAATGTTCTAGGATTCCCATGTTCCAAGAATCAGCACTATTTCCCAGTAGGGCTGCTCGTGCAGATCTCCATGAAGAACACGAGAGACACATTTTTACTGGCTAACAGGAAGTTAGGGAACTATTTCAAGACCCCTCTGGGCTCTAGTTTGTTTTCATCTTAAAAAATCAAGTCTGATTAGGTATGACTTCCCATCCCTTTTGCTCCAAAATGCTGCCAAGGCAGTGAAAATGGAAGTAAATCACAATTTAGGCTTAAATGTGGCATAAAACAATTGGGTGGGACAAAGCCTGAAGTCCTTCCTCAGATTTCACTCAGGTAAAAATCTCAGGGTCAAAACCTGTGGACTTCGCTCCATTCTTATTCTTTCCTAACTCAAGCAAATTTTAAATTTGGCCTTCAAGATTTGACCCTCGGAGTTTTGCCTGAGTAAGGACTGAGGAAAATGGAGTAAAAATTAGTATGGAGCAATGCCAGTTTATGTCAACTACGGATCTGGGCTAGAATTCTTCCTCGGTTGTTTTCAGTCCTTATTCAGGTAAAACTCCCAAGGCCAAATCTTCATACATGAGTTTTATAAAATCATCTAATAGATTGGGACAAATCTGTGAAGGATCCTAGCTCTAAAGGCTCTTGGCTCTTTGGGGTAGTGGCCATCTTTCTCTGTGTTTGTACAATACCTAGCACAATGGGATCCTGATCCCTGTTTGAGGGCTGTAGATTCTAGTCAAATAATAATGATGATTAAACATGAATAACACCCATATATGCAACTCAAATATAAAATAAATATTCAGCTTTCAGGAAGTGTTTTGCCAGTAGAGGTCATGGTTTTATAGCGGGAATTCCTCCATTACAGGGCCTAATTCTCTGCACACCAATGCTAGTATTAAACACTAGTGTAAATCCGTTAGGCTAGAACTTCAGCTGGTGTAAACTGATGTAATTCTAGTGACTTTAACAGAGTTGCTCTTAATCTGCACTGAAGTAAGGGACTGATCTAACACCCTTTGGAGACAATGGGAGTCTCTCCATGACTTCAGTGTCCTGTGTGTGAAAAGAATCAGGTCCAAAGTGCCTACGCATGTTTATAAAACACAACTCCAGTATGGACCCAAATACAACCCTTACATACCACAGTGAGGAGTGCTATAGAAAATAGTAAAGGCCTAGCTTTCAGAGGTAATGAACACCCACAACTCCCAGTGAAGTCAATCAGAGAGACCAAGTGGGTAAGATAATACATTTTACTGGATCTTACCTCACCCACCTTGTCTCTCTAATAGTGCGGGACCAGCATGGCTACAACAACACTGCATACCATGATATTCGTGGAAGTTCCCGTGCTCAGCATCTCTGGAATTTGGGACTGAAGATGATGGGTAGATAGGCAGATATAGATAGAATTATGCCTCTCCAAAGGATGAGCATTACTGAGGAGAAGAAGTATCAGTTCCTAGACGCATTATGCCTCAGCAAATGCTTCCCTCACTGCAGGCATCCCCGCTCAGAAGTGCCCCCTCAGATGCCACTCCGCAAGGCAGGCAAGCAGCCCCTTTCCTTACCACACTGGAATGCTGGGATATAGACCATACCTGCCCTGTAAGGTGGTGTCTATAGTGAGCCTTGTCCTGAGAACTGTGCTGTCTCCCCTGCAGCTCCACCAATGGAAGTAATGGTAGGAGCACTGATGTAGACTATCCACCACCATTTTATCCCACTTATTGCCTAACTCCAGCAGCAGCTGGTCTATGTTGGTATTTTCTGCCATTGCTTCCAGAAGTATGATGGGAGATTTTAACTAAAGGCTTAGCATAGACAAGGATTGTGCGGATGCAGTGGGTTTGTAAATGTTTTTTTTTATGCCCTTTCCCTATCAACATGCCATTCTAGGGGTAGCCATCATGTACCCCCATATATTATTAATTAAAACATGTAATCACTAAAAGTTCCACTGATAGAGTCAGTCAGAGAACAGGATTTAAATGGAGCAACTTAATGGGTATTAGGAAATCAAGCAAAGAGTTATGAAAACATTGCATGACTGCATGGGTATTTCCCTTCTGCTTTTTTCACAAATCTATCTACTCCCAACACAATATTTGATTTTTAAATGACATGCCCTTTTGAGGTAACCATCTCATTAGCAGACCAGTACCATTCAGCAATTCATCCAGGAATGCCCCTGAGATTTCAAGTTAACATGGAAATCTTAACAAGGACACAGAAGATAACTGCACTATTGCATTTCCATTTTATGGCATCTTTTTATATTCCGTAGTAGGCTTTTCTGAATAAAAATGAGACAGCCTTTTAAAAGTCCTTTTTATTATTTGCATTTGGCAAAAACAGCCTTAATGAGCTGTTAAGAGTCATCCCTCCTGTCCTATTGTTGGAGATGCATGGGAGCCTGTAAAGTGTTGAAAAGCCAAAAGACAATTTATGATCCCTGATGCTAGCCCTTCCTGAGACAATTCTTCAGAAAGGAAGATATTTGGGGGCTAGGAAGTCCCACTATTTAAATGCATGAGTAACTTTTACTGGAGTCAAAACTGTGGAGTTTAATTTCATTTCAGAGTTGTTAACACTATCTGTATTTAGCTGGAGATGTTACAGAAAAGTTTGTGTGTCACATTGATTCAAGTGTGCAGACGCGTTAGAAAACAGGAAAGATGATTCAGTTAAAATTCACTTTTTATTTCCAGTAATGAACATATTACATCACTGCAAGTAGGAATTAATCAGTTTATAAAAATGTGGATTTTGATTACAATGGCAACAGTGTTTGATATCTGGAGGATGTGAACCCTTTGTCTCAGTCTTATTAGTTTGGTGCACATAGCTCTATAATATGTAATGAAGTAACCATTCACTGGCATATGGGCCAGCCGGGCTGTTCAACACAGTGGGGAAATTTTTAACAGAAGGGAGTTTCACAAGCTTAATGCAGTGGACACATCTGACACTTTACATTCTTTTCTCTTTGAAAATGGACTGGAGATGGTGAGATGTCTGAAGTGTTTGTTATTGACCGGAGGTGTTGAAAAGACAAACAAATATTTGACACAAAGGCAAAGACCTTGGATTTTATCACTGACACATCACAAGGGAAAAGTAAATAGTGTATTAATTTTGTTGTCTGTTACTGAAGATGACAACTTTCCCCAATCTCAAGTATTGATCTCCATCAGCCTTTACCAGATTAAATACTGTAACTGAATGAAGGGTCTGCTTGTCTATTTGACAGTAATTAAGTGATATTGTCACTGTCTCAAGAAAGATCTCACCCAATGAGTTACTAAGCTATTGAAATCTTTCCTGTTTTGATGGAGCTATATTAATGTTGACTGTTAAAGCATGTAGGTAAAAATAAGGTTAAAATGATGTTTCAACACAAAGACTTTTCTCAGATTTGATAAATATTCTGTAGCTCACGAAAGCTTTTGCTTAAATAAATTTGTTAGTCTCTAAGGTGCCAAAAGTCCTCCTTTTCTTTTTAAGGAACAAGCTATTATCATCTTCTAACGTTGTCGGGGGGGGGGCGGTGTTAAGTGTATTATGCTTCTAGTGAGCTAACTAGCTGATGGTCATTAGCATGGTATCTGAGCACAGATATACAGCTTTCTCCTTGGGAGCAATATGTGGAAGGGAAATCTGAGGTTGGAAAAAAAACATTTAAATATTTAATTTAGTTCTTCATGGCAAAACTTGATATACTGACTGGCAAGAAAACACAAAGTACTTCCAGAGATGTCTGAGGCATAATATTGAAATGATCTCTGCTGTGATAGTGCAGCAATTCCAAAGTATTTCCATACCACTCTTTGATTTGATACCTTTTTATAAAAATCAGTTTAAAGGTACTCACAGATGACTTGGGGGTCTGATCCAAGGCCCACAGAACTCAGTGGAAAGACTCTCATTAATTCCAGAACCGACTGAAGCAGACCCTGATTGTGCCCTTGTAGGCACAACTGCATATGGAAGGTGATGAAAAGATGCATCACCCCCAGAGGAAGCAGTGGGGTGCAGTATACTACCCCCTGCATGGTTGTCCAGCTGTGCTAATACTTGCATGAATGGGTGGAGCTAAGGCCCCAGCTCCTCCTTGTTCCCTTTGAGGGGCTGTAAGCCTCCAAGGGAGGAAGGTTTCAGTGTAGCAGCCATGTTAGTCTATATCCACAAAAAGAAAAGGAGTACTTGTGGCACCTTAGAGACTAACAAATTTATTTAAGCATAAGCTTTCATGAGCTCCAGCTCACTTCATCGGATGGAAGAGAGGGTAGCAATTGGAATACTGTCTGGCCTTCATGGACACCTGCAAAAGGGCCAATCAGAATTTTGCCAAAAGTGTACAGTCTAGTATACATTTTGCTTTTGATCTAGTTTTGCCAATCCATGGCATATCCTTCAGTTTATTTTCATTTACATTACAAAATGTATTTTTGACCAAATAATGCAGTTATTTTCAGTGAGTCCATTTCTTTTACCGGTGCACATAAGTTGTTATTCACAGAATGAAGTACTACTTGGCATTATTAAAGGTACAAGAATGGGGCACTACACTTTATTTGTGTCCTACTGTGAAGCATGAAAAGGGCCAGGCCCTGTAGTGATTGGTCACACTAGTTTCCCATTGATTTTAACCCATGCCAGACTCTTTATTTTTTCAACCACAGTCATATTTTCCAAGGTTCTGATTGTGTGTCTTTATATTCAGAAATTTCCTGCAATTTCCGGGCCTGACTGTGATTGACTGGTATAAATAGTTGAAGTCAGCGCAGGGACATTGGTGTAAAACTGGTCAGAACAGGCTCTTTTGTCTTGAAGAACAGTAGAGCCCAATGGGAATGTGAAGCAAAATGGGTGGCTTGTCAAAGTTAAGATAACAATTCTCTCTGAATTGAGTAGCCCATTGAGGCTCTAGAGTCAGGCCCATAAGCTGAATTAGTGAATTTGTTATTGTTGTTTGAAATTTAAAAAAAAAGAAAAACAAACCTGACACAGAAAATGTCCTTCCCACACCTAGTTTAATGCATTCCACGGGCCAAAACCTGCTCAGGCCTTTCTGGGCTCTTATTCAGGCAAAATTGCCATTGGAACGATGTTGTTTGTAGGCAAAGTCAAGGTAAACTGGAGGAGGCTCTGTGGTCATAACTGGTTCCAATAATCTGTTTCTATTTGGTTGGTAGCTCTGTGCAGCTGTTGAGCCACCCAAATCACCCCCTTCCCCGTACTATGGAGCCCCCCTATAGAGCACAATGGGTTGTGGACAACCCCTACGTCAAGGGCTCTCCAATTGTCCTCCCTTCCTGCAAACCAGTTCTGCTTCCCTTCCGGGTGTATATGACTGCACTGAGGAGAAGCAGGATCTGGGTGTTTGGCTGTGATGGGGTTTAGCCTGTATAAAAACAACAGGATTCAGACTCATATATAGGGCTCTATCAAATTCACAGCCATGAAATACGCGTCACAGACTGAAATCTGGTCTCCCCCCATGAAATCTGGTCTTTTATGTGGTTTTGCCCTATACTATACAGATTTCATGGGGGGAGACCAGTGTTTCTCAAATTGAGGGTGCTGATCCAAAAGGGAGTTGCAGGGAGGGGTCGCAAGGCTATTTTAGAGGGGTCACAGTATTGCCAGCCTTACTTCTGCACTGCCTTTTGAGTTGGGCAGTGGAGAGCGGCGGCTGTTGGCCGGGGACTCAGCTCTGAAGGCAGCACCCCTCCAGCAGCAGCGCAGAAGTAAGGGTGGCAACACCATACCCTCCCTCCCTTACTTCTGCACGGATGCCTTCAGAGCTGGGTGGCCAGGGAGTGGCTGAGGGCCCAGCTCTGCAGGCAGCAGCGCAGAAGTAAGGGTGGCAATACCGTACCGTGCCATCCTTACTTCTGCACTGCTGCTAATGGCGGCTCTGCCTTCAGAGCCGGGCTCCGGGCCCGTAGCCGCCGCTGTCCTCTGAAGACAGCATCGCGGCCAGCAGCAGCACAGGAGTAAGGGTGGCAGTACCGTAACCCGCCGTACAATAATCTTTGGGGAAAAAAACCCCGCAACTCCTTTTTGGGGTCAGGACCCCTACAATTACAACACTGTGAAATTTCAGATATAAATCGCTGAAATAATGAAATTTACAATTTTTTAAATCCTATGACCATGAAATTGACCAAAATGGACCATGAATTTGGAAGGGCCCTGCTCATTTACTGATGTGTTTATTGTCTTGGGGAAATGGGGGGAAATTGCACATATTTTAAAATGGTCCATGGGGTCTGCTACTGTTCCCATTTAAGGCAATGGCAAAACTCCCTCTGACTTACATTGGGGTAAGATTGGGCCCAAAATCAGGTAAACAGTGCCCTGTTGTTTTGTTAATACCTGAACTGATAGACCAAAGTGTACCTGTAATCTGTTACCCATAATGTACAGCATTTTGTCTCAGCTACTTACTCCTCACAACACAGCCTGACACAGTAAACAGATTAGTGTCCTTAGGCCAGATCTTTGCTGGTGTAAACTAATGTTACTGGGTCAATGGAGCTATGTTGACTTACACTAGCTGAAGACCTGGCCTCTTATTTTGATACCTTCTGAGTTCTGACTACCAAAGTTATTCCTGCTTGAATTGTTTTTGTGTGAACACAGAACAAAAACTTTCCGAATACTCGCCCATATGCTGTATATAGAAATGAAACATCTCATCTCTGGATTTACCAAGCAATTCAATATTTTCTCAAATCACATTCCTCATTTTTTTTCCTATTCTGAAATCAGCTAGAACTGACAAAAATGAAAAGACCATAAAGTGCAACTGGGCTGTGAAGTAAAATGTTAATGTTAAGGGAAAGGATTATTCTATTAACTTGTGGAACAAAGCTTTCCTAGTAAATGTTGTATTCGGCTATGCATTGAGTTCTTTTGTCAACTTTACAGCACAAATCACACTGTTCCTGAGTGCTCATCCACAGCAGTATTCTTTAATGCTTAACTCAGTGACCTCACAAAAATAATTGGTGTGAAGCAAATTTACTTAGCCTTCTGCCTTTATTTGCTGACTGAATGGCTGAGAGAATTGTGCATATTGTTTATGGAAATGAAGAGGGAGAAAAGAAAACAGAATGCTAGTCTACAGATAAAGATGGGCCCATGTGTAGATGAAAGACACTACCATTGTGACTTAGGTTTGCATCTCTCCTTACACTTCTGGAAAAATAGATTAAATAACTTATATAAATGTAGATATACTAGTACAGCTGCAAAACAACTTATTGATTGTATCTTTCAAGATCTAGGAAATATGTTCTCATTACAGTGGTTTAAAATAGTTAGCTAGTTAATACTTAACTTTTTACAAGATAATTAAGTAAAAAAAAAGGCTTAATGAGTTTTTTAAAAATACAGAGTGCACTTTCCCAAACAATTTCCCCACAACACAAAGATAATACATTATATATTAGAAGAATCCGTAAAACTGCATCAAATTCTGTTATCATTTACAGTAGTGTAAATCAGGAATAACTCCATCATAGTCACATTTGAATCCATTTAAATTTATACTAGTAAAACTGAAATCAGAATCCAGACCGGTTTTGGGGCCAACACTTTTTCCGTGCTGTTATGCTGATTCCTTTGGTAACAATGCCTGTGGCAAATCTGGATTTGTCCATTTATTTTGAGATTCTTTAGATGAGACCAGCTAAAAGGCAAACCGAAGAAACCATGGTTATTAGTCTGACTTTTTAAAAAATCTTCTTTAGAATCAAACTACATACTTTGAATGTATTGAATCATTTTGCTTGGTGTACATGGGATATTATGTATAATACTACCTAAGGGGACAAAATAGCTTCAAGATATTAGCTAAAGAGAACTAAACTATGCATTTCAGAAGGTGGTGTTAGCATATTTTTCATCAATACTATACTTAACAGCAGCTACCTAGCAGGAAATGGTATTTAACCTCTTGTTTTAATGTAACGAGATTACTTTGTGTGCTTATGTTACATTCCATTCATAAAGGCTCACCTGTGTCCAGTTAATTAAGATTCACTGTTTGGCTTCTTCATTTTAAAGTTTAACAAAATGCATCTGCAACATTCCTATTCATGAAGGATATTTTATTTGTTTTGTTTTGTTTTCTCAATGAAAGGCCATATTTACAGCAGTGTAAAACATAGTGATTTGAGGATTATAGGGGTTTGTGTGAACATTTTATCTGACTTTGACCCATGTGATTTTTCACAACCTCTGAGATTCAAATAAAACTAAAATTACAAAGTGAAGGTCAGCTGAAATAAATGAGCTTTACCTGGTTTTGAGTCAAAGCCATGTAAAACTATATTTTCACTTTATTTTGCTACAAAACCTTGCGTCACTCTGGATTCTTTTGCAATGTGACCTATATTTATTATCTCAAAACTCATCCCAAATTTTGTCAAAAGGCCCATGAATTTTGACATGTTACTTTTTGAAGAACCTGCTCTGAATTTTGAATAAATCAGGTGAGGTTTGTGTAATGCGTTTTGTTTTCAACATTTTGCATGGCACAAGTGATATTTCCGTTGCACCTAGAACAGTACTTCCTCCTCTGCCACATATAGTATGAATTTTTTCTAATATAACATTGTAAGCTCTGGCCCATGTCTTTTATTTGTTCTGTGACGTGATCATCATGCTTTTGGTCATTGATATAAATAAGAGATAATATTAAGAAAAGTTAAAAGAAAAAGTAAACCTCACAAGCAGCTGCATGCTGTTTGGCAGAGAATATTCAGGTGAATGTTCCAAGAACAGTATAGGCAGCATCTCATTTCACCTTCAATGTGCTTCCACAAAAAGCCTTAAAAATAGAGGGGTATTTTTTTGTTATCTGATCTGTTATAGATAGATAGATTTTGCTTTTCTAGAAAAACAAAACAACAAATAAAGTTGTGTACCACTCAACTGAGAAGTGCCTGATTTAGTAATCGAGTTGTAACGAAACCATTCTGCTGCTTGACAAAGCAATGAACATAGCATACCCATAGCAATATCAACACAGCAGCACAAAATCCAAATCTCTCCTTCACCCACCCACTTTCCTTTAACTTCCTTCAGTATAACCCTTAACCTTTGTTTGTTTTCTGTTGTTCCAAAAAACAAAAAAAAATTGCTAGCTTATAATAAGCGTGAGCTGTAAAAACATGTTTTTCAAACCACGATTGCATTTTAAAAACAAATGAGGAAAAAAGTGTAATTAAAAATACTTGTTTTTCTTCATGACAACAGGAGAACTGGATCTAAAATGCATTGGACTGTTTGTTTCTTTAAGACGGTATTGTCTCTACTCTGAAGATATTGGTTTCATGTAATATAGCTGATGCCACGGTAATTGTCCCTGATTAGTGAATAAAGTGGCATAAAATCCTATCAGAAGGCCATAGTACAAGTATGTGACTTAACTCTTAACATAGTATCTAGCAATGGTTACAGTCAAACTGTCAGTTAGTATTCACAGGTTGGTCTTAGAAAATGAGGTATAAAACACATTGTGGGGTATAATTTCAGCCAGGCTTCTACCTGGCATCTACTTGTGCCTGAACTTCATGGGTGCAAACAACCTTCAAATAGTCTAAAGGCACGTCTACACTACAAAATAAAGTTGACCTAACTTACATTACCATATAGCCATCACAGTAATTACATTGCTTGTGCGTGTTTACACTTTGTTTCTTGTGTTGGCAGTACATGTCCTCACCAGGAGCCCTTGCACCAATTAAACTCTCAGTGTTGGGCTTTGGGGGATGGCTTCTGAAAGTCAGCAATGGTCGATGTAAGCAACACAGTATCTACACTGACACTGCATCAACCTAACTACACCATCAACATTGACTCTATGCCGGTTGTGGAGGTGGAGTTATTAAGTCAGTGTAGCAGGTGAGTTATGTCAGCAGGAGTGAAATTTTAGTGTAGACACTTAGAGTTAGGCCGACGTAAGATGTCTTGCATCGACCTAACTCTGTAGTTTAGCCTAGGGCTATATATGGGCCAGTGCTGTCACTTGTGTGTTCGCAGCAGTTAAGCTATTTAAAGGGTGCGTGGAAAAATATATAACAGAAGTTTGCACCGGGCATAAGTGCAGGTGTAACCCACATACCTTCTGGGTGTGGTGGTGTGTCCCATCTAGTGGCACCAAGACCACTTAGAGAGAGCAAGAGAGATTAAATGAGTCTGCTCTGCAGCCTTAGCTTAGCCAGTTGGCTTTTAGCTCATGTGGTAGAGATAGCGCATCACATCAGCATATGCTCCCCTCTTTGCAGTCTAAACAAATAAAAGCAATGGATTCATTCAGGCTACTCAAACCAGTTCCATGAACTAAACCCTCTGCAGTCTATGCCCGTGTCTTCAGTGCTGAAAAAAAAAAAAAAGTATCTTTGCCTAAGGATAACTAACATATGCAAGCTAAACCAAGTTAAAAACACCATGAAGACTGGGCAGCTCAGTTTTACCACATGGTAAATTCACTAGGTCAATCCCTGGAGGAGGCGTAAGGCTGGTTTTACCTTACAGTAACACTGAAGTGCCTGGTCTTCACTGTGTTGTTTACCCTGGGTTAGTTCATGCATATTTTTAGCCGTGAAGACAAGGCCTCTGCCTTCCATTGGCGAGGTCACAGAGCACTGTGGTGGCCCAGAAGCCAAAAACAGAATGTTAGGTCTACTGCCCCATGCTGTAATTAATGGGAAAGGGATGAAGGGGAGGGCTCGATGAATCATGATGGAAGGCGCCCTCCTTGTACCTGGCCAGGACTTCATGGGGATGGAGGTGGTTGGGGTGAGGGTTGTGGATCTTTTGCCTCTTAGGTTCTGACTGTTGCATCTAAGACATTTCCACAGTCCCTGGAGAGCACATAGCTCAATGGCCATGCATTTAAACCCACATGAATTTTTCACTACTATTTTTCCCATCCACTTATATTTGTATTTGAGAGGGGAACACAGGCACCAAAGTTATTTAACGGTTATAGGCAGGGTGCTCCGCACTGAAAGTCATTGACCAGGACTGTAATCCGTTTATAGTAACAGCAGAACTACCCAGACAGGTAATTAACACCCAAGTAACAGGATTATTCACTTCACAGTGATATTTGCATTTGCAGATTTGCAATATTCTTAGAGTAAAATGTTCCTGTTAAGAAACCTGTATTTGCATATCAGCTTCTCCCTTTATCTTAGCTGAGTTATATCAGCCTAGTAACTTGAACAATGAAAGAACCTGAAGCAATTATGTGACATCCTATTTGATATAGTTCAGCGTGGTTGCCCTGTTAGTTTGTATCAGCAAAAACAAGGAGGAGTCCTTGTGGCACTTTAGAGACTAACAAATTTATTCACCCCTTCTTGTCAACTGTTGGGAATGCCCAAGATTACCTTGGGCAAGCTTTGCAGTGGGGATCCAGACAAAATCACTTGAGTTTGATAGTCCTCCAGTGCCTTTCCCACAGTTCTCCCCCTAAGGACAGACAAGTTCTCTCACAATAGAACAGGAAAGAATCCTAGAGCAGTTCAGTACAAAGAACTATGGGATATGTCCCCAGACACACATGGGTGAGTACAGAGTGAGGAAACAGTAACACAGATAGGGCTTTCACCCTAATTGAATTGGCCTCTTCAGCACTGACCCCCCACACACACACTTGGTATGGCAACTCCCATCTTTTCATGTGCTGTATATTTGTATCTGCCTACTGTATTTTCCACTCTATGCATCTGATGAAGTGAAAGCATGAAAGCTTATGCCCAAATAAATTTGTTAGTCTATAACGTGCCACAAGGACTCCTCCTTGTTTTTCCTATTTGATATAGTTCTCTTTCCTCCACAAGAAGAAAAAAAGAGCCTGGATCTCTTGGGGGAATCTGCTTGCTGAATGTCACATGGAAGAAATAAATCCTAAAACAGTAAGGAAGTAGTGACTTCCCTAAAGTCACCCAAACATCATGTTCTGAGTTGAGAATACTGGGGTTAGTGTATTGGTTCTCCTATATGGCATGATCAATTCAGCACAACTGGTGGTTTCAATTAGAGTGAACTTCCGAAGAGCAACATAATGAATTCTCTAATCTGCTGGCAATGGGTGACTTTAAAGAGATGTGTGAGGCAGATGAACATGTCTCAGATTATTTTTATCAACATTTGAATGAGAAGTTGAATTATAGGCACAGCAAACACTTATGGACACACATAGCACAGCTGCAAATCTATACAAGTGAACACTAGCTATTTAGAATTCCAGAAATATGAAAGGTTTCAGAGTACCAGGCGTGTTAGTCTGTATTCGCAAAAAGAAAAGGAGGACTTGTGGCACCTTAGAGACTAACCAATTTATTTGAGCGTAAGCTTTCGTGAGCTACAGCTCACTTCATCGGATGCATAAAATCATGAAAGTATGAAAGATTTCCCCCTCCACAGAACCTTGCCCTGAACTTAATTCCTTCTCATGAGGACGAAGGGAATAATTTAGAAAAGACTAATCAATGTACGAATGTTCCTCAGGGAATGTCCTGTACAGCCGTCCAACACAACGTGACATTGTTAAATACTAATGTAAGATCAAGAAAATATAGCAAGTAGGTAAATTTTCAGTGATAGCTTCTCTACACTCCATATGAAAAACAATCACAATGATCCTTTATGCCCCACCTAATGGAAAAATACTGATACAAATAGTCCTAAGATTTTGCATTTCCAGTCAAATGCTCCCAACTACTTACGTTCTTGTCTAGAGCCCATAGCCAGCAGCCCAGTAAATTAAAGTTTTGTCTGATTCCTTTAGTGTATGTGTGTGTGTATATATTCTTTAAAACATTCTCTGAGGATGTTCCCTGATTACAAAGTTAATTTAAAAGGACACTGTTGTGGTTATTAGGCCAAATATTTGATTTGACCAACCATATGTGTTTTTTTCTTATATTTGTTTACAAAGTCTGTGCAATTTTTTATGTTTTTTTTTCTTTCAAACCAAACAAAGGTTTTTCTCAATGCCATCAGCAGTTCAGGCTTCATGAGACGCCCTGCAAAACATACCTGGTGTTCATACGTAATGGAAGGAAAGCAAATCAGAAAGAGAACAGATTTCTTTCTTGCACTTCCAAAAGGGGTTATCTTAATAAAGCAACTGAATAAACAGGATATTTTTAAAAGTTACGTAAAACACTTTGACCATAAGCCTTTCAAATAAACAAACATTAACACAGCATTTGTCAGCAGACTATAGAGCGTTGATTGATGTTTACAGAAGTTCCCACACTTCTGATCTCCTTCTCCCACATATACAGACTACTTCCATATCTGCTCCACCCCCTCTGGATATAACAGTCAAGCCCTGACATCCAGACATGTCCACTGTAATTAGCATGTGCTCAATTTGTCAGTTATTCAGTCAATTATTCAGTCAATAACTTGTTAGATGTGTGCACGCGAAGAGTGTGGCTGGATAAACTTATTTATTTATTTAGCCATAAACAACTTCAGTCTTAGCTACATAGCTATGCAGAAATTAATTGCTATGGCATAATGAAAACTAAACATGGTGCCGTTTTCAAGTTCTTAATAGACATTGCCTCATGGAACAGAATCAGACCAACCCTACTGTGTATCTAGCATTTCTGGCCTAGGAAATGACAAAGATAAGTGCTGATGGAGAGTGAAAGACATATATATATGATCTGAATATTTTACTAAAAGAGAGATCCTACAATCCTTCCATCACATATCAGCTAAGTAGCCCCACTGAAATCATTAGGGCTGATTGTTGAGTAGAGAACCGTTCAGTGTGAGCAGTGGTACCCCCAAATAAGAAAGAAATGATCCCTGCCTAGAGTGGGAAATACCACAACCTCAACTGCAAATTTACCTACCCTGATGGTAGATGCTGATTTAAAAAAAAAAAAAAGACTTTAACATGACAAAAAAGAGAAGTAACTAAAATGATTAGATTATTTTATAGACAGATAAAAGAGAATCCTAATAAAGCATCACATCTCTGGTGCCTTCAGCAAGGTGTGTCTCTCTGGATGTGGCTTCACTGCACAGTTCACCCAGGCTCTTCCCTGTATTTTAGCCCAACTCAGCCACCTCCCACCATCCACATGGAAAACCCTCTGACCTGGGTTTGGAAGTGCTTTAAATCCAGGGTAGTTTACACAGCTGGGGGCATACATTAGAACCCAGGCTCCAGATTACCTTGGGCAAGCTTTGCAGTGGGGATCCAGACAAAATCACTTGAGTTTGATAGTCCTCCAGTGCCTTTCCCACAGTTCTCCCCCTAAGGACAGACAAGTTCTCTCACAATAGAACAGGAAAGAATCCTAGAGCAGTTCAGTACAAAGAACTATGGGATATGTCCCCAGACACACATGGGTGAGTACAGAGTGAGGAAACAGTAAGGCAGATAGGGCTTTGCTGAGGGGATACTTGCACTTGGGCTAAGCTAACTTAGGTGCTCAGAACCAGGTGCCAATCACCTGGCTTAACAGGTTCTGAGCACCTAAGTTAAGTGTATTTTAAATGTACCCTTCAATGCCCAGTACCTATTGGAGCAGGTTTGGTTTTGTTTGTTTGTTTGCATTTTCATTTACATTTTGACAAACCTCTCCCCCTCCCCCCATGGACTCTTCCTTCCCCATCCCCCTTTCTTTTCCAGTTTTTGAAGCAGCAAGAGCTGACAGAAATTTTTCCATTTTTGAAAAATGTTGTCAACAGCCTGGAATTTTGAAAAAACAGTAAAAATTATGAAAATTATTCTTGATGATTTTACTGGGCTTTTTTGTTTTTGTTTGTTTGTTTTCCAACTACCTCTAGTATCTAGGTATCAGCACAAGATGAGGATTCATATACAGTTTGTGTGTCCATTTTGCATGTGTAATTGTGCATCTTGCTTAAATTGTATAGGCAAATCAGTTATTTCTGCACAGAAGACATATAACTACACACTCAGGTGCATAAATTGAGTCTTTAGCCATTGAAAATCAGGCCCATGTGTTTTGGTTTTTCTTTTTGACACTTTTATCCTTCTTTTTCCCCCGTCAGTCTCAAAATAGAAAAAAGAGGAAAAACAAAACCATTTTAAAACACCACATTTTGGTAAAAACAAATTCACACATACACAATCTGTTCTTTTCAAAAACTTCAAAATGTAAGTGTTTTTTTAATTTTTTGTGTGTGATTTTTTGTTTGTTTGTTTGTTTTACAACTAGGCCATTCTGGAGTCTTTCTGGAAACTAAAGAAAGATGTCAGCTCAGCATACTCCTTTAGCAATTCCTGTATAGTTCCCTATTTGTCTATGTATCTAAGCAATCATCGTTGCAAAGTTCCCACTGACTTCAACGGGAAGCAGGGTCAAGCCCACAGTTGGAGGAGCATGCCTGGATAGGGATTTAATTTCACAACAGCAAAACTTAAATATTCTTTTCATGCATTGGAATGTGTGTCATGCTTCCCAGCCCAAAGCCATAAACTGGTCATCTGCAACAAATCTCAGGTCAATTTCATGCAGAATAAAAAAAGGAGAAACTAGGGAGCTGCTGTTGTAGCCCTATTGCTCAAAAGCTTGTCTCTTTCACCTATAGAAGTTGGTCCTGTAAAAGATATTACCTCACCCATATTGTCTCTCTAAACTGGGGAGCTGTCCAGCAAGAGGATAAAACAAAACAAAATAAAAGGGCCAGATTTTCAGAAAATCCAGATTTAGACACCTGAAACTAAATCCTCAGCTGCTATAAATTGGCATAGTTCCAGTGAAGTCAATAAGTGGAGCTGTGCTAGCTTATCCCAGCTGAGGATCTAGACCTGTTTGTATCCATGCCCTGTAAATATTACATATGCCGAGTTGTCAGCAATAAGAAGCTATTCAAGGGAAACCTCTACTTTTTCAAGATGATGAGACACTTTCCTCCTTTTATAGATATGTGCACACGCACACCCCCTCTCAATATTTGCTGTGAACAAATATATTATTTCAATGCCCTACATTCCATAAAAGTGAGACACTGGATGTTACCATTAACTTCAGATGAGGGTTATGGAAAGCACCCCTTGAAAATCAGCCTCCACGCGGCTCAAGTTGACAACCCAGGAAGGGCAGCCCTCAGCCCAAATACCTGCAGAGCAGTTTTAAAGCCCAGCAGCCCCAGCCTGAGTCAGCTGACACAGGCCAGTCATGGGTGATTAGTTGCAGAGTAGACATACCCCAAATTAGGAATCATTTTCAAAAATATAGTCCCTGACCGTTCTGTGTCTCAATTTCCCCATTTGTAAAATAAGGATAGCAGTACTTTCCAAACAGCATGTGAGGATTCATTGAGGCTATTGGCTGGGTCATGCACTTAAAATTAGGGCATTGGAAAATGATTAAATAATAGTTTCAATAGTGTCTTCACGAGCATCAAAGCTTCTTCCAAAAAAGCATAGGTGATCATAGGAATCATAGGAAGTGATCATAGGAATCACTTTACTTCACCTTCTACTGATATGTAGCTCTATTCAGGGCTAGAGGCCAACATGGCAGCCACTGTAGTTGTGCTGTAAAAGAAGCAAACTAAGGGATAGATAGAACTGATTGATCTGTGTGTGTGTGTGTATATATATATATATATTTTGTCCATCGCTAGGTACTTGAGCACATGCCTATCTTTAAACATGAGTTGTCCCAGGACTACTCACATGCTTAAAGTTAGGCACATGCTCAAGTACTTTGTTGCATCAGGTCCTAAACCTCCATATTATTTATCTGTATGTGTTCTACTTTACATTCTAGTTGTAAAATAAATTGTAATCACATATACTCACAACTAATTAAAAACAGTATTATCCATATTTTTCCTATAGTAGGAAGATATGTTGTACAATTACAGAGAATGACTAACCATACTCCCCACTCAACTTGATAATTAATAGGAATAGAAGAGAAAGCCTTGTATTCTGAGTGCTGATCAGGCGGCAATGGCACGCCAAACATCTGAAGGAAAAACAGTTTGTTAATTGCTGTCTAGACAGTTTATTGCTGCAATAAGATCAAAACACAGAATACTGAGGTTTGTGGTATGAATCATGCAGACTAAACAATTGTTTTATTGCATTTACAGAGTACTTGATTTATAACACAGTCAGATTGGTAATAAAATTCTTCCATCGTTTATACTGAATAATTTCACCCCTTTTTGCGTTTCCCTGTTATAATTCCATCTCACCATCTTTTAAAATGTGTTTTCTCTGTCATGTATAAACAGTTTCTTATCTTGCACCTCCTTTATACCATCACTAAACATACAGTGCTCAACCAAGCCGTAATCAGGTGATGATAGTGTATATTATGCACCAAAGAATAGGCTTATTGGAATGAACTCTGTAACCGAGTACATGTAGAGGAAATTTAAGACGGTGCCACATGGTAAATATCCTCCTGTGCATTCCACATTACAAATTTATCATACACGCCATTGAGTTATTTTCTTACCTTTTTGCCGTGCAGATCTTTTACTGAGAAGTTTGACTCCTCCTTCATCTTTGGGTGTCTTCCAAAGGCAGAGGTTTAAGGGGAGTTTCTTTGTGGACTCAGTGATTTCTAGGATATTGAAAGTTTCTATTGCCTTTTCTGAATTCTGAACTCAGGCTAGTTGAACTCATGTGGATGAAATGGGAGCTACCTGAACATCTGCCCCAAAATGCCAGCTTTTTCTGAGGATCAAGAAAATCTGGTTGACTTTTTATTTTTTTAAATAAACTTTTGTGGCTTTCTCTTCAATTCTTGGTTTCAGCCAGTGCTGGAAATGCCAAAACACATGGGTAAAAAAAAAAAAAAAAAGAGAGAGAGAGAGGGAGGGAATAATGGGCCAAAACAAAAAGCCTCCGGCTTTAGAGAATTCTGATTAGAGATCCAAACTTTATGGCTGACCATTCATTCAGTTATGGCCAAACCAAAACTGCAAAGCAGAAGAATTCCAAATCTGGAGGATTTTGAAACCAGATCCAATTTCATTACGTGGAAGTTGACATTCTGGCTCTATTGAAATCATTTGGAGTTTTTCTATTGACTTCAATGAAGTCAGGATTTCACTCAGGAAATTTAGCATAAATATGTTCCTATTGTAAATCTGACCCAAAGAGAGAAAAAGAAGTACTGGATTTCTCATTAAAAAGCTTGTTCCATATGATGTCCAGCCAGAACTCTAACCAAACAAAAAAATAGTTTGGATAAGTTCAGCTCAGCATCAAAATGGAATTGATAAATCTTTTGCAGGTTAACCCTCATCCCCCTTGACATCAGGAAAATTATACATAGCAAGGGCCTGATCCAGGGAAGCACTTACATACATTATTCAAAATTCAAGTGTAGTCCCATTGCAGTACCTGACTTCAATGAAACTATCCATGTATAAAGTTATGCAGATGCTTAAGTGCATGCATTGGGCACAGTATTACACAGTTGTGTGGCTCACTTCAGTATGGAGTTCAGACAAAGCCATCTTGCATCCTCACAATGGTACTACACACAGCTGTGCAATATTTGACTTCTTTGTGCGAAAGAATAGATGAAACACATCCCGCTGGCACCAGTGTCAGTAGTGACCCTAAAGCAAATGGAAACTTGATTGGAGATGCAACCTTTGAAGCCTTAAAGGCTTTTAAAATTAGGAAATAGTTATGCGTGTTTTATTAAGGCAAGTTTCACTGGATAATAAATTGGTGGTGGCTGCAAATATGCCCATTTCATTGGGAAACAGCTTTCAGCATTCATCTTTTAGGCAAAATAGTAATCATGAATCATGTTTCCTTAATAACCTTCAGCTTGTCGGATCGCAAACTACTTCTATACATCACCACTAAAATTCAGCCACCTCTGGGGCAGATGGCACAAGACAGCCACTATTCAGGGATCCTTTAATCTTACTCAGCTCTCAAAACTCTTAAAAGTTCCATCAACTAGACAAGCACTACACAGGGCAGCAAATCCAATGGCTAATAATCCCAGAGAGAGAGAGAGAGACCATGAAATTTCCCTCTGACTCAAATATGTAAGATCCTGTGTTATTGGTATTTTTCATGTATTCATTGACCCATGATACTGTGAGCATTTTAAAGATGTCAAGGCCGATGCTCAGCAGTTGGTTTCTATAGAGCTACACCAATTCACACCAGCTAAGCATCTGGTCCTTCATCTCTGTCCTGATGTCTAACTTTGGGCTATGTGATCCTATCATGTAATTTAAAAACTGCAGAATGTTGGGGGTTGTTTACAGATTTGCACATTTCTTAGACTGTTCCATTGTATGTTAAATTATATTGGACTCATTCCTGATCCCTTTTACAAAAGGCCATTGTTTGGTTATTTATCTACATATAGCTAGCCTACTTGACACTGGAATGGCACTGCCTCTCAGGAGGATGCCATGTGGAATTATACTTGTACCGTGTAAAGAGTGGAGTGTTTAAGAGTGAGGATTATTTTCCAGAGTTTCCATTTGGGCTGAATTTTTAGTGATACTGATCCAGATGCAAAGATGGAACAGGAGTCGTTTCGGATTTCAGCTAGAACAGGAGTTTTAATGTTAGGAGTGATTTCAGAAATTGTTGCTGGATTTATTCACTGTTAATCATTATTGTTTATTAATGGCCTGATCCAATGCTAATTGACGTAAATGAAAAGACTCTTGTTTACTTCAATGGGGCTGGACCAGGCCTTAAAGGATACGTCCTGCGAGAGGCTGAGCGCTTGGGCCATTCCACTTACACATGTGATTAACTTTAAGCATATGAGTTGTCCCATCACGGCTTCAGTGTGTCCACTTGATGTGCTTAAAGATAAAACATGATTAAGTGCTAATTCCTAAGTGCCTACAGTGTGCTCATCACAGAACAAGATACAGTTCCTGCTCTTTGGAGCCTAAATATAAAAGCCGTATTGAGGCATCAAAGTCTCCACCAGAAGTCTGTGGATGAGGAGTTGCTCCATACCAGGACAGTGTCCAGCAGTATTATGCAAGGAGCTGGTATCATGTCTAATAAGGAAGCAGTTTGTTTATGCCTGGAAGTGAGACATTCTTGGACTTAGCCATACAAATTTGTGCTTCCCTAGAGCTCAAGGTTTATGTATATTTCGTTCTTTCTTCATGTAAGAGGGAGAAAAAAAGCTGTAACTTTATCTGATTGTTATTGGTTATTAGCAAACTATTACATTTAAATTGAAATGCTGAAGGACATGTATTGGACTTGATTCTGATCTCACTTGAATCAATGCAAATAAGATGTGGCTTGACACAATTACATAGAGTTAAACTAGCACATGGGGGATCAGACTCAAGCTCCTTGTCCTAGTTTCTGTCACATAAACACCAAACTGTTGTAAATAACTAATTTCCAAACTGTTTATTATCCAGGGGAAGTAGCAAAACAGTTGTATCATCCAACACATCCTAAGAATGGCTTCTCATTTTAAGAGCAAATAAAACTAAATGGCACTGACTTGTTAGTGATGCAGCTTGTGGAAGTGAGCAGAAACACACAAAAAAGAACTTAGTCGGACTGGGGCCCCAAGACAAACAGGGGAAGGGGTGGAAGAAAGACTGGACAAGAGTAAAGCTACCACATCTCACACAGATATTCCTGTTTACTATTAACATGGAAATTGTCTCTGCTCATTAGGTGGCAAAGCATCACTTTGCTTTCATTGGAGATGCCACTGCCGTGTTATTGGATTGAGAATGGTTTCCACAGCTGTTGCTGCACCCACCCTCAGTCAACATTCTCACAGGAATAATGTAACACCTATCCACAGACAGAAAACACAGCACAGCAACAATTTAAAAAACAACATCTGAGTTAACTACTGTGTTGAGGAAACAAACTCTTTTAAAATTAAATAAATAAATTAAATAAAAGACCCGTATTCTAATGTGTTTATGCCATTTGTTGCCCTGAAGACTTTACTGATGTGGGAATGACATTAATTCAGATCTGAAAAAGATGCTGAGTAGTACTGGGAAGGAATACGGACTATTTTTATCCGTGGTGTAACTTAATTGAAATCAGTGTCCTACATTTTCAAAAGTGACTATTGATTTTGGACGCACAATCTCATGATGCCTTAAAGAGGCCTGATTTTTCAGAAGATGGAGTATGCACCGCTTCCAGAAAACCAGGTCCCTTTACCATGTCTCCTGTTGGGCAAACAAAAAATTAGGCACCTGAAATCACCACTGGTCACTTTTTTGAAAATTTAGGACAGTGGAGTTACAAGTATGAACATGAGCTGAGACTTTAAACATATGTCACATAATGTATTTGATGGGATTCAGATGGAAGGTTTGGATAGTTTGAGTAATGAAGCAATCCACAGTACAGACGTCTGCTGGTCTAGCTATGTTGGTCAGGGGTGTGAAGAAATTCCTGATAGCTGTGCCATCAGAAATCCCTCATGTAGATTCAGTTAAACTAGCAAAGCTGTGTTTTTACGGATAAAAGCTTTTGCTATATTAATTATATATTAAGTTTTGCTGGTATAGCTGTGTCCAGACTAGGAGTGGTTTGATGGTACAGTATACTAGTATTCCTAGACCAGTAAAAGAGCTCCTTGTGGCCCTTCTTAGAGCTCTACTAGGAAACACTCCTAGCGTAGCTGCAATATATACTGACAAAAAAAAGCCCTTTTGCTGTTATTGCTTATACCAGTTCCCCGCAGCCTTTTTTTTTTTTTTTTTTTTTTGCATCTGCACTAGGGCTTTTGCCAGTATAGCCATGTTGGCAAAATATCTGACCATACCGGCTATGGTGAATTTTAGTCCACGTTATTTATTTTAATCTCTTTTGGGTCCAATATACTAGATATTGATGGTGGCACTTTTTTAGTTATTCTTGCAATTTCCCTCCAAATATTAGAAACACTAATTCAATCCTATAAAATGCACAAATAAGTTCCTCTTTACCATATGTTTTTCACATCACACAGGAAATATATTAGTGTGATGGATACCATGAACATATAATTAGCGCTTAATACAACAAACTAGATAACTCCCATTTTCCAACCAGGCTCCAAAACTTCGTGTGCATTTTAAAGCTATTGCTGTGCTTAATCAGGACAAGCACCTTTGAATTCAATAATTATTGTTCAGTATGCCTCGTATATGTTGGATGTGGTAATAGATTTAGGCTGAGAATTTCAAAAATTGGAGCCAAAAGTTAGGCATTTAAATCCATATTTAGGCATCTGCCAGATCTGAAGTGCTGAGCACCCGATAGCTCAAACTGACGTCTGCAGGAAAATGTGCCAGAGGAAAAGCTGAGTAAAAATTAGGATTTAATCCTGTAGGTACTAAGCACATTGGGCCAGATTTTCAAAGTGCCTAAATTTAGGTGCCTAAAGATGCAGATAAGTGCATAGTGGAATTTTCAAAAGCGTCTAATCAGGTTGGCACCTATTTCTTGATTTCAGTAGGAGTTAGGTGCCTAATCTGCTTAGACATTTTTGAAATCCCATGTCTATCTGCATCTTTGAATATCTAGCCCTTTGTTCCTGAACCAGCAAAATTCTTAAATACATGCTTAACTTTAATCCGATGAGCAGTCCCATTGTAATGGCCTAGCTTCTCGCTATTTTTCAATTGTTCTTCCCAGTGCCTCTGTATATATTTAGATATTTTAGGTGCTGAAGAATCTGCTTAGGAAGGGGTTGTGATAGTAGAAAACTTGTCCACTTTATTTTTATTTGCAGCTAGTCCAGTTACAGAGACTGATCTCTTGCAGTATGTTGTTGTGTTCTAATTAAAAAGCAACGTGCCAGCCAGCATGGCTGCGTTTTCACAGAATGCACTATCTGAACAATGGCTGCTAGGGGAAGCAAAGGCAGGCTATTTATTCTCCTATTACAGACCATTTCTATGTTTATACCATCTTGTTTAACTTACGCTTAATGCACATCCTATGACATACCCATCCTCAGAAATGTTTATGAAAATTCTTTATAAGCAAAATATTTTACTTCCATTGAGTACATTCAGATACAGAACAGTCTCATTTCTGTAGGCTAGTTTAAATGCACTCTGGCTATCCCCCACTATGTATCTTTTTTTTAAATTCAGCCCACCCACATTACTATAGTATGACCCAACAGTATGGATTCTCCACCAGTCTTGTTTTGTTATTCCTGACATAGTTGCAAGCAGTAATTATCCTGCAAAAGGTTAAATACTTGTTAGGACTCCCAGAAGATAAATTATTAGCCCCAAATTTTTGTTTATTCGTTTTTTGTTTTTAATTTCCTGTACTTGTTAGGGAGTGATCCTGTAGCCCTTACTCACACAGATGGTCCCATAGGCCTGATCCGACATTTTCCTGCTAATTGTGTAGTCACTTGTGTAAAGTGGGTGCAAAGTCTTACAAAGCAGAAGAATACCATTTTACTCTCACTCTGTACTCAATCTGCAGAGGTATAAATGGCTGCACGGGATGCTGGACAGTGGGGAATCAGGCCCATAGACTTTAAAGGGGCTGCTCAAGTGAGTAAGGGTTAGAAAACTAGTGTCTTGATCTTAAAAGGTGCTGAGTGTTTACAGCTGCCTTTGACTCAGCACTGCAGAAAATCGGGTCGCAGGTTTTTGTATGGGGATTGGTTTCTTTATGCTGTAATCTCACTACAGTGGGAATTAAGATAGTTTACGATTGAACGGGGATGAATAAGGGCTTCTCTAATAGGGAATGAGCCCGGAATAGATGATGTGGAATAGCTGTTCCACACTAGTTCCCTTGTGGATGAATTTATTCTGCACTGAGTGCCTTTGTGTGGTTAACTTAATGCACTTTGGAAGGAACTCTTAATGCAGACTGTGGCCTGGTCTACACTACAGGGTTAGGTCAACAGATGCTGCCTTGCGTTGATCTAGCCGTGAAAGAGTCTTCACTTAAATTTGGCTCCTGCCGACGTAAGTGCCTCTCTACACCGATTTAGTAACACCACCTCCTTGAGTGGCGGAGAGTCAGAGTCAATGTAATTAGGCCGACAAAATGTCAGTGTAGATGCTGCGTTGTTTACGTTGACAGTTACTGGCTTTCAGGAGCCATCCCACAATGCCCCACACTGATGATACAAGTGCTCCTAGTGAATATGCATACCTCCGACACAAGAAGCCAAGTGTGTACATGCTCAAGGGATTTAATAACTGCAGTGACTGTGTGCCGATGTAAGTTAGGTCAACATAATTTTATAGTGTAGGTATGGCCTAAGAGTGTCTACATGGGAAGCTATTGTGAAATTGTTATTGCACTTTAAATGTACACTCTACTTTATTTCACAATAGTTTTACTGCGTAGAATACCCCTAAAATGGGATATAATAAAAGTATGTAAAAGAGCGAATTATGCAGATGAAGTAGTTCAGGTGCTTTAGAGTAGCAGCCGTGTTAGTCTGTATTCGCAAAAAGAAAAGGAGGACTTGTGGCACCTTAGAGACTAACCAGTTTATTTGAGCTCACTTCATCGGATGCATTCACGAAAGCTTATGCTCAAATAAATTGGTTAGTCTCTAAGGTGCCACAAATACTCCTTTTCTTTCAGGTGCTTTAGTTTTTCCTGTCTCGTAACACAAGAATAATGGGACATTCAGTGATTAAAATATATATATATATTTTTCATATAGTGCATAACTACACTGTGGAACTCATTGCCACATGAAGTTGTCAAGGTTATGAAAGTAGCAAGTTTCAGAAAGGGGTTGGATATTTATATGGACAGCAGGAATATGAAGTTATAATTGTTATTGGTAACAAAAATGTTGGAAGGAATATTAAACCCAATGCTTTAGAGTTTTAAGTCAATTTCTAATTATTAGATATCTGGATCTGACCAAATGGGCTGATTATACCACAGCTGCCTTTGCAAGGTTCTTACACCTTCTTATACTTTTCACCCATCATCTTACACCTTCTACTAACCGTCTTACATCTTCTGGCTACCATCAGAGACAGGATATTAGATTAGAATCTAATGATTAGATGGACATCAGGTGTGATCCAGTATGGTAATTTTTATGTTCCTAGAATCAAAGAAGATAGTAAGGTTGAAAGCGCAGATATTACATTGATTAATACAGTATATTTTTGTTCTCGGCTTATATAGCATCTCACACAATGGGATCCTGGTCCATGACCAGGGGTCATAAACGCTATTGTAATACCAATAATAAACAATAATAAATGCCTAGATAGCTCATCCAGGCCAACGGAGGATTGTTCCCTAGAGCATGTGACTCTTCCCTACGGTATTATCTCCATAATGTGTATGGTATCAGGTCCTTAATGCCCTGTTAATCAGAATTCTGGTAGGTGTGGCTGGGGTCTTTATGCAGCTGCTGCAATGTTAAACTCACCCATCTCCTATGTTGTTTATGTTTACTATGTTCTGCAAAATCTGTGTAAAAATATTTTACATGCTTTTAAAACTCATGAATATAATGAATATAAGGCAATCTAGCAAATTAGTTTGATGTCAGGAGGCCGAACTTGGATCCACATAGTGTAGCTGAGGCATCTATCTACCAATGAAGAATCTGTCGCTTTGTGCCAATAGATCATGGTGGCATGCCATTCTCTTAGGGGGTTAGAATGCCTTTTTTAAATGATTATTGTTCAGTCATTACTTCACTTCCTGGCATCATCTCCTTTGAGATTTTCTTTTCCCTTTTTTTAATTCCCCCTGCAAGCTGTGCCAGTGCAAACGGGTGTGTATCTATGTGCAATATGCTTTATTTACCAGTTGTGAACGTCAGACTTAAACCAGAACTTGTGGAGACTTTGAGAGGCATGTTTCCAGTCAGGCTGAAGCTGAACTCTGATTTTCTGAACCCCTTGTCCACATACACCATTGATTGTGCCCTCAAAACTGGATATGCGCTTGGTTTGCGTATGCAAATCCCATATTTACGTGAGCAACCTGCAGTAATACCGACCCCAAATGTTCAAAAATCATGAGTCAGGTCCCTCCTTAAAATCACAAAATTGGCTTAAAAATCATGCAATTTCACAAACAATCCATTTTGGGTTCTTTTTATGTTTACTTAATGGGATTTGAGCCTTTAGGGTGCACTCAGATCACATTTTCAAGCATTTTTTTGCAACCAGAAGTGCTACAAGCTTACAAAAAACAACAACTGACATTCTTATTTGTCTTCAGGTGCTGGGGCCTTAAGTCAAATGTCAAATACCATGACACTCGCAACAAAATAGCAGGAGTTGGCAACAGAAATGTAAGGAGCTGCTCAGCATGCACATGCAAGTGAAGTGGCTGGGTGTGCCAAATGGGTGCTCATCCACTCCGTAGATCCGGTCAGCTGCCCACGCAACTGTGGACTTCTATAATCAGGACCCGCTGTTGAAAATCTGGGCCCAAATAGTGCTAAGGAATTAAGATGATTTTTTTTTCATTCTCTTATATTCATTTGCTCCTATTGTTTTGATTGTGAACACTTTGAGGCAGGGACCTTTTTTTTTTCCCCTGTTTTGATGCAGAACTGTGTACACTGACTGCTCCAAATAACCAGCAGAAAAATAATGAGGATGACTGTGTGAAAACTGAAGGAGTACTTGTGGCACCTTAGAGACTAACCAATTTATTTGAGCATAAGCTTTTGTGAGCTACAGCTCACTTCATCGAAAGCTTATGCTCACATAAATTCACATAAATTGGTTAGTCTCTAAGGTGCCACAAGTACTCCTTTTCTTTTTGCGAATACAGACTAACACGGCTGCTACTCTGAAACCTGTGTGAAAACTGATTATTGTTGATGGCATTACTTGTACTGAAAGCTTCATTAGCATTCAAAATCCAAGTCATTCAGCCTGATTTCACCATTACTCATAGTCAGCTCAGACAAATGCTTACTTGTAAAGCATGTCTAGGAGAATCAGCATTCAATATTTTGTATATAGTGGGTAGGTGGATGTGCCATTTCTGGATTGGATTTTTTCTATCATTATGTCATTTTGAGGTAACATCCTGCAAAATGATGACACATGACCAAATCCTTCAGCCCTCAGGCAATAACCTTACTTCCTTTGTGACATGGCTGTAGGGCTGAATTTTGTTTTTAAGTTAACTTCAGAAAGTCTCCAAAGACCAAGTTCTCTCTAAGCTTTCACCCTGCTCAAAATCAAAGATGATTTCTCAGCCATTTAAAATCTGCACGAAGACCTGTGGCTTGGACTCAAATTACAACTTGAAAAGGTTTGCTTGGAACAAAGTCCTCAAATGTATTTAGTATATAAAAAATGATTTTCTAAAAAAACATACAAGATGTTCTATTTCACTTAATTCTCTGTATTGATCTCTGGATCATCATCATCTTCCTCTTCCTTTTTTCTTCTTTTAATGCATTTCTATTTCTTATACACACACACATACACAAAGCTGTTTCTTTTACAAAACAGACACAAAGAAGTTTTCCTTCCCAATCAGTAATTTCGTTTTCTTTTGTAATTGTAAAAAGAAACCTCTGAAAAATCAATATATCATTGCCAAGTCATACACAAACAGGGAATGGAGCAAGCTTAGTAAATACAGGAAATTGCAATTTTTTCACCCTCTTTGGTCAGTCTTTCGCATACTCAAGGTGACTTCCAATCTCTTCCACTCTTCTGGTTTTTCAAGCAAAATAAAAGTTTTGAACTCAGGCATGGGAAAAAAAAAAGTTAGAGAAGCAAGTTTTAGAAGTCAAGATCCCTGCTGTCCTAAATTACAACCTAAACAACCCCCATCCCCAAAGTGATTGGCTCCTCAAGGTAATCTGACCTCTCTTAATTAACTACCCAAGAGATAAAGGTTGCTCATGCTAAAGCCATCACAGCAAAGCAGGCTTGAGAATTGGAAAAACATTGAGGAAAAGGTTAACTTTTCAGCTACAGATTGATTTTTGGCTACTTTTACTCTTATGATGTGCAAATTTGAGAGAATTTGCGCTTCTAAACCTAACAAGATGGGGCCTTTTTGTAGCATCTGGAGTCCATTGAATAATCACTTTAATTAAAACGAGTAAGAGGTCACGGAAGGGGTGAGCTTGCAGGGGCTGGGGCCCATCTTCTCTTTTTGCAGGCACAAGTGTCATCTACAAAATTTGCATGGAGGTTTTTGAACCTGAAAAAATGAACTGTGGGTACAAATGATATCTGGGGGTTTCTAACTACCTGATTTTGGTGGAGCCGCTGGTTTCTTCCAGTGGCAAGGCAACCTCCTCCCTCTGGCTCCTCCTCACCAGGGAAATGAATCATTTTTCTTGTAATGATTTGTTGCATCTGATGCCCCATCCGTCATGTGCTCACTGTTTGTTTAAACTATAAGTTCTTTGGGGCAGGGACCTTGGGTAGAATCTTGGCACTACTGAAGACAAAGGTGAAAGTCCCATTAACTGCAATGGGGGCAGACTTTCGTCCCTTGTCTCCTTATTTGTGTGAAAAGAATTTCACATATTTCAGGCAGAGTGTGTATATCAAATAACAATGGGCCTAATCCTCAGCACCTTACTCCAGTTGAATTCAGTGTGTATCTGTCCGGATAAGGACAGCGTAAACTCCAAGTAAGGAATTTAAGATTTGGTCCATTAATAAAAATAATAATAATTAAAAATTATTAGTATTTGTTAGTCGTATACTTTAGCTATTGATTGGACATTGAGTGCATGACTTTAATGAGAGCATTCAGTAACTTGGAACAAAATTACTATTTAGCCTACTATATATTGTCACATACTGTTACCGCAAACATATATTTGATTGTCTAATTTCATTTAATTTGATCTCTAGTTGCTCCTGTATCGCAAGAACAACTGGATGCATTAGGTGATTTGTTCATGTTGTCATTCCAGGAACCTACATAAACATTATGATTTAGAAAAAATAAATAAATCAGGAGCCAGTTATTTCTGGAGGGTCAAGTTACCTTTAAACTCAGGTAACATTAAGAGCTAAATGATCAGCAAAGGGGCGTGGGGAGTTATAGGCATGCAGCTCCCAGTGTTATCTTCTAATAATTGGAATTCCAGCAAGGTGGGACCTCCTTTTTTTGCTAAAGTTGTTTTTTGCTGAAGATAATCAGGATTTTGCGTGTCTTGACAGAATGGCTCAAGGAGCTACAGATTTGCTTTGGCCACCCTATTTGGTCTCGGGTGTTTTTGTAGTTAAACACTTCCTCCTGGATGATCCTGAGCTGTAATGTTCAGCTAGGAATTTGTGAAGTCGTGGTTTTGGGTTGGCCCATTACAGGGCAAGCTCCAGATACAGATGCAAACTTCCACAACGTTTCTGAGGCTCTAGGCTTCAGATACATCAGTGCTTTACAGGGAATTCTGAACTGTGCCGAGCACATTTCTGAAGCTGTCAGGCTCACTACCTATTGACCCTTCCTCCTTGTTCATTGCCAGCAAAAAAGTGTTTGTTAGAGTCACAATGAAAAAGAATCATTAAATGTAATTTGGAAAAAAAATGGAAATTCAGATTTTTTTCAGTGCCAGAAGCCGATTCAACCAGGTCAATGAATTGTTCCTGCTTTTGGCTGCACTGTTAATGCAGCATGAGGCAGGTATAAGACATGATGGAAGGCATTTCAGCAGTGGCGTTTGGCCCTCAGAAGGTGGTGGCCAGTCTTGGCAAGGAGATCATGCAGGCTGGATGCTGACATGGCACAGTGGAGACAGATGATGCTGGTTGCAATCTCTGTGGATTCCCCCATCAGATGCAGAACCACAAGCATGGAGTGGTAGGACTAAATCAACATGCAGAGCTGGAATGACCAGCAGTGGCTCCAGAACTTCTGCATGCAGAAGGCCAGTTTCCTAGATTTGTGTGAGGAGCTTAGTTGCAGCAACCCTCCAGCTCCAGGACATGCAGATGGGAGAGGCCATATCAGTCCAGAAGTAGGTTGCTATTTCCATCTGGAAGTTGGGTACTCCATGCTACTACAGATCAGTGGCTAATCGGTGTAGCATTGGCAAATCAACTGTTGGTGCTGTGGTAGAGTTTTGTCAGGCAATTTTTGTGGTTTACCCACCGGTGGTGGATATTGGTAACATTCCTGGCTTTGAGAGAATGGGGTTCCTGAACTGCACTGGACCTATCAATGGCACACATATGCCCCTTGTCTGCCCACCACAAGGAACAC
Organism: Lepidochelys olivacea; assembly: GCF_965140295.1. NCBI lineage: Eukaryota > Metazoa > Chordata > Testudines > Cheloniidae > Lepidochelys > Lepidochelys olivacea. The sequence goes on from NC_140423.1 coordinate 15,395,947, forward strand.
ATGACTATGTCAATCGAAAAGGATTTTGGTCAACCACAAAGGCAGGTTCATGAACGCCAACGTGAGTTGCACCAGTAGGGTGCATGACTCGGAGCATTCAGGAGATACTGGTATTGACCTATTTGGACAAGAAGAGACGTACTTCCTCCAAATAATATGGTTATTAATGGAGTATCTGCCCACTGTTTTTTAGAGGACCCAGCCTAACCTCTACCTCTCTGACTGAGGAAGCCTGGCAGAAAAATAAAGAGCACCAGGCAGAAGAATAAAGTTTTGGATAAAATTTAATTACACACTGAGCAGCTACATGATGGTAGTAGAATGCTCATTTGACTGCTGAAGGCAAGATGGCACTGTCTACAAACCTGTTTGGATGGCAATGTGCCCAATGCCATTCATATTAATGGGACGGGCTGTGCACTGCCCAACATTTATGAAGATAAGGGGGAGAGCTTTTGCCAGGGGTGGCCTCAAGATTTTGCAGGCTAGGCACAGGCAAGCAGGAAGTGCAGTCATCAGTGGGGCTAGGTCTAGGAGAACAAGGAATGCCTTCTGTGTACACATCCTTGCCTTGCAGAGGTACTGCATGGGGAAATGTGATGCTGTGCAGTGTTGTGGTGCTCATACCATTTTATCAATTTGTCATTGCTTTTATGTGACCTATTAAAAGCTTTGGATAAAACTTCCTGCCTCTTCCTTGTTTCCCAAGCATCCACAACCAATGTAGTATACAACCAAAGAAACGTTATTAAAATTTTTGCAAGGAATAAAAGCATACTGTATTAAGAACCAAGGTAAAATGTGAAACACTAATAGAATTGAAAAGTGCTATGTGCTGTGAAAACTGCCAGAGACACCAATCAGTGCAGTCTCACTGGTAATGGTATGCACAGCATCAGTGTACCTGTTCTCCTTACCCCACGCAGTTACAGGATCGAGTAAATAAGGAAGTTCCATTCCAGTAGTGTATGGACTGACTCATAGCCCACCCCACCCCAGAAATGTCCAATGGCTGCATGGGTTGCAGATTGTGGTAGCATGGAGGGGAATCCACTGGTGCAGGTGCTGCTGTGACAGGTTTGCATCCTGCTGTCCATCAGGGAGAGCATCCACTCAAGCAGCTGCTTCTGTTGCTGCCAGTCCTGCTCCCTCATCCTCCAATTGTGTTCTGGTACTCCACCACCTGTCTCTCCTCTTCTGGTTCCACCCCAGTTGCTCCTTCTGGAATCCAAGGTGCCGATCCAACTTGTACCCAAAGTCATTAAGCATTTCTTGCAGTAGGTTGTTCTGATCTTTTTTCTTTTCCCCCACCAGACCTGAGTGGCTGCCTCAACCCAGCAGAGATGGCAGACAAGGCAATGAAAAAGCATATTATATATTTGTACATGGGGGGGGGGGGGAAATGTATCTCCTCTTTTACATTCTGCATCACAGCAAGGTCACAATTGGAAATTTGTATCTACTTGGTGTACGCCTTCATATCATCTTTACATGTTCACCTGTTCAGAAGCAGCTGCATCTTAGGTTACCAGCCCACAGAGACTATGATAAGTATTTCATATTTCATTTATTTTTAATCAACTGAGAAATGTTTGGGTCTGGTTGGTAGGGGTTCAGGGCCATCACTATTTCAGTCCGTGGGAGATTTGGAGGATGTTCATCTGCTAGAGATCCCAGATTGGAAGATGGAACAATTTTTCCAGGCTTCTGGTAGAAAACCATCTATGCCAAGTTGATATTTGATTGCCTGATAACTAATTTAGCGAAAGTCTGCCTGGAGAGGGCTAGTAAGCTACAAGGCATCCGAAGTTTGCCTTGTCTAGGAATCTCACTGGCCCTGTTGAATTTCTCCTGTATGAAAAATTTGCATAAATCAGAAAGTATGTTACTCAGCCCAATTCTCCCATTTTCTTCTTCCCTGAGAGCCTTTAACCTTTGCAGAACTGCTCACCTTGCATCAGCTTGTTTATACTAGGGAGCTTTTGAGGTTACATTAATTTACACTGGGCAATGGGGAGGGCCAAGAACGCAAAAGGTGCAAAAGTGACTTAAAGCCACTTTTGTGTCCCCTCCTTTACTCCACCAGCCAGAATGGAGAATCTGGGCCATTACTTGGATAATATTGAGATCGTTACGTAAAATAGCGTTAAAATAGGAATAAACATTTTTGAAGGCTTGTGTGTGTGTGTGTGAGTGACAGCTGGTCACTTAAGGGAACCATAGATTTGTTTTTCAGACCATTCTATATATTTTTCCTTCTTACGTTACGCAACATGCTATTTTTCTGATAAGCCTGTTTATGGTGTGACCTACTTAGCAAGATCACTGGTGGCTCCAGTCTCACAGCATTCTAAAGAGTAAAGGCCACAAACAGGAAAAGATATTATATGAAAAAATGTTTTTCAAGCTTTTGTCCTTTACATGCTGAAAGGTGTCAAGCACTGAACCGATTCTTTACACCACCCAGTACTGAGAGTATTGTTCAACCAACTGCCCTTTTCAAATGTAAATGGATACAAAAGCTATGTCAGCAAAAGGAATTCTTGGCTTAAACTGTGGCTCTCAGCTTATGTCGCACAATAAAACATGAGACCTATTAGTCCATACTAAAGACTTGTAACCGCATTTTAAAACTCTTTTTCAAACACAGTTACTGCCTAATATGGCTGTATCCTGGTTTCAGCTCACACCCAGCCTGGTTAAAACCATGTTACAATGGTATTAAGAAACTATGCTATTCATTTGCTAAGAGGGGAGTCTATAGTGTAGATTCTGATGGTGGAATTGTCTAAAAAGATCCCTTCCCTGTCTGCATGAGACTTTAACCAAGGCTAGCTGCAACCATGTTGGGAAACAAGGTCAGGATTTTCAAAAGAGAGTAGTGTTTTTCAGCACCCATCTTCTGAAAACCTGTCTCTTTCAAGGAGTCTCAAGTTGGGAATCCAAAAAGAATTAGGTCCTTTCTATAATTTAAATGTGAGATGGTCAGGGAACTTGATGACAACTCCGTTGTCCCTTAATCTAGTTACAAGCATAGCTGGACTTTAACTGTACATAACTAAGCTAAAGTTCAAGGTGTTGAATTTTATTTCCTCCCCCCTAAAATTTTCCATCATTCCTAGCAATGGTGCAAGCACTAGCATAGACAAGGTGTCATCAGCCAACAATATTTTTACAAGTATGTCATCTAGATTTGCTTTGAGCAGCTGGCTAAAATAGCTGCAGCTGCCAGAATCTTGTCTATTTATTTGTATTGTGGTATCACCTACAGGTTCCAATCAGGTTCCAATCAGGTTCCCACTGTCCTGGGCACTGTACATATATAGAGAAAAAATAAAATTCTCTCCCCCAAACAATTTACAATCTAAGTAGTTAATGAGACAATAAGTGGATACAAGAGATAGATAAGGGAGCACATTGTGACAGTCAGACCGTTATGATTAGTACAATAAGCAGCAGTCACAGCATGCTAATTGCCTAACCTTTGTCAAGTATTTTGTAGGCATAACGGCAGAGAGAGATTCAAAAAAGGATAATGTGGCAGCTTTGCAGACAGAGCTGTTACTAACCCCTATGGAGCTGCACCCAGTGAAAATGTAGAAAATAGACCACTGCAGCCACAGTCATTGTAGGATGCTAAGAGCCTCAACTCCTTGTGATACTAGCTGATCAACCATCTTTCAAACTTGGCTGTGGCCCAGAGAGATTCTAACACAGGGCAGTCTGCCAGTGTGGATTGTGCTAGATCTGAACAGCCACGCTTTAGACGGGTAAAGCAGAGGCTTTGAAATCTGCTTTAACACTGTTTGGCACCATCAGCAGTAGCTGATCAAACAGCATCAGGGCCCAGTTTAGCCAAAACTGTATATAAACCATGTCTAAAACCAGATTTTTAAATTCAATTGTCAGGCTCTTTTAGACTAGGCCTATAATACCAACTGTGCTACACATTCAGCTATGTCCCAGTTCCAACACATTTCTCCACCAACACTATTTTGCAGTGTAGATGGGACATAACCTTGCTTTTAGAATTGTGTGGAAGTCAGATTTTGGCTGGCACTGAGCTGTGCATGAATCGTGTGGGGAGACATCCATGTTTTAACGAGGTCCCCAAACATGAAATCACTTGTAGTGTAGATGAGACTTTAGATAGTTTAAGGACGAGTAGTTTAAAATTTCTTTGTAGAGAAAAAAGAACAGTTTTTTTTTTTTTTTACTGCAAATGTATTAACCTTTGGAGAATGTACATTCATGTCAGCAGAAACATCTCTCAAAGCATCTTTTTTGCTAGCCATCTGGAAAACACCAGTGCTGTATGGATAAAAGAACTCTGTTTCTTGCTAACCAGAAACAATTCTTCTATTACTCATGTTAGACTCCTCTCTTTCACATTACTTTTTACTCAATGACTCCTATGCTACATAGCTCAGTGGTTTGAGCATTGGCCTGCTAAACCCAGGGTTGTGAGTTCAATCCTTGAGGGGGCCATTTAGGGATCTGGGGCAAAAATTGGGGATTGGTCCTGCTTTGAGCAGGGGGTTGGACTAGATGACCTCCTGAGGTCCCTTCCAATCCTGATATTCTATGAATCTATGAATGTTACTATAAATCACAGAAATGCTGATTGGTCACATAGAGCATTCATCCATCCCAGCAAGTATGAATTAGCCAGACCTTAACCATACAGGCTTTTCAAGCTCTTCCAAGTCATATTACACCTTACAAGTAATTTTCATTCTTTAGGCTGAACTGCTGAGCCTTGTCTACGTTGGCCAAAATGGGCTCATAATTCACTGCTATTGCGGGGGTAGCAACAGGGCAAGCTGTACTGCCGACAATGCTCAGGTAGGCTCAAGTTGAAGCACCTTAGCACTAAAATATCTGACTTAGGACTTGTCGGTATGGAGAAATTTACTGGTAGAACCATACTGTGTTAATTATACTGCTCTAGCTATAAAAATAAGAGTGCCCACTTGGGGAGTTGTAGCAGTTTAACTGTAGTGCTATCATTATATTTCCCTGTGAAAGCAAGCTTCAAGGATTATTTTAGTTGAACTATGATACTAAATACTATTAGGAGAAGGAACCTGGTTTGTCTTAGTCTCCATTGACCACTAATTTGTGTTCAGCATTATGTTATCTAACAAATAGTTCACAATCACATTCAAACATGGTACATCTTTGCAGTGTAGACAAGGCCTTTCAGTCAAAGCCCCTTAGGGTATGTCTACACTGCAACTAAAAACCCGCAGCTTGCCTGTGCCAGCTGATTCAGGCTCACTGAGCTCGGACTGAGGGGCTCTCTAACTGTGGTGTAGATGTTTGGGCTTGGGCTGGAGCCCAGGCTCTTGGACCCTGTGAGGTGAGAGGGTCCCAGAGCTTGGCAGCAGTTTCAGCCCCAATGTCTACACCACAAATAAACAGTCCTTTACCCCAAGCCTCATGAGCCCAATTCAGGTTGCAGGTGTCTAACTAGTTTTATTCCTACTTCTTTAACAGACTTCCTCTGTGAATTTGGATGACTCCTATAACCCTCTGTCCCTACATTTCCTCACCTATAAAATGGGGATAACAGTTAGTTATCTGTTATGGGGGATAGTGAAGCTTCATTAATTGGGGCCCAATCCTGTAAAGTGTAATGTACATCATGGGAACAGACTTTCTCACAAAGTTCCCATGGCTTCCTGCCAGGTTCCAGTTGGTCCTGTAATACTATAAAGCCAGCCTTACTTGTGGCATGCTAGCATTTTTCCTCCAATCTCACTAGTAACTTCAAAAAGAAAAGGAGTACTTGTGGCACCTTAGAGACTAACCAAAATAAACTGGTTAGTCTCTAAGGTGCCACAAGTCCTCCTTTTCTTTTTGCGAATACAGACTAACACGGCTGTTACTCTGAAACTAGTAACTTCGAAATTAAGAAAGAGGTGCTGGAGAATAATGGAGGCGGAAAAAGATGTTAACCAGATTTTTTTTTTTTTTAAACAAACTCACGTAAAGGTTTGGTTAGAGTTGAGTTTTAACTTTCTCTAAATCACATCACCCATCTGATACAAGATATTGCTCTACGTGACTTTTCATGCTCTAAGAAATAAAGCTGATAATGTTTACTCTTGCCTAGATGAAACACTTGAGCATTTTAACAAACATCCACAGATTTGTTTGTTTACCTGCCTAGCCCACATGCTTGTCATTCCTCTTGGCTGTGGAGCCAGTTGGAGTGTCTTTCAAAATATTACAATCCCTATGCTGCTCTTTCGTTTACTTACAAGGAAACCCTAGAAAGATCACCTAAGTTACCCTTTCCTGTCTTAGACGTCGTGGGTCAAATTCATCCCATGTGTAACTGCACAGACATGACCCAGAATAAACATAGTCTGCTAGTTGCATTCATAAAAATAATATTTTAGAGAAGTTGTTTGCTTTGAATACAGCAGAGATTGGTAAGAAAAGAGCTAAGAGGATAACTAGGCATTTTAGCCAACAGTGTAACTTACCCTTGAAACCCTATGGTTCTTTGATTCTATATCATCCATCTATAGTAGCTCTCCCCAGTTTCCCATGTTTACCTCCATGTCCCTAATGGAATTCTGAAGATCACCCATTTTAGACCCCTTCCTTGCCTCTCAAGTGGCTGAATCCTGTGGTCGTCAATTTGTTGACTAAGCAGAGTGGAACATGACTCCCACAGGAGCCACGTCAACCCCACTTCTAAATTGTAACTGCAGGATGATGTGATCCCTCTGCACACACCCGTTTATGAAGCAGGGGTGGACGTGAAATCTGGGGCTCTTGCATAACAGTGCAGAGCTCTGATTACCAAGCAACTGAGCCATCTCTTATCAAAAAGCTTTAATCAATGAAATCAGAGCTGCTCACATTTAACAACAACTAGTTATAAATCGATAGTGCTTATGGCAGTGGCAGTCAGAAAAGCTAACAGAATGTTACAAACCATTAGGAAAAGGGTAGACAGTAAGACAGAAAATATCAGAATGCCACTATCTAAATCCATCATACACCCTCACCTTGAATACTGTGTGCAGCGCCGGTCGTCCCATCTTAAAAAAAAAAAATAGTAGAAATGGGAAAAGTACACAGAAGGGCAACAAATATGATTAGGGGTATGGAACTGCTTCCATACGAGAAGAGATTAAAAAGACTGGGACTGTTCCATTTAGAAAAAAGACGATGGGGGGGAGATGATAGAAGTCTGTAAAATGAATGATGTGCAGAAAGTGAATAAGGAAGCGTTATTGACCCCTTCATATAACACAGGAACCCAGAGTCACCCAATGAAATTAATAGGCAGCAGGTTTATAACAAATATCAGGACATACTTCTTCATGCAACACACAGTCAATCTGTGGAACTTGTTGCCAGGGGATGTTGTGAAGGCCAGAAGTATAACTGGATTCAAAAAACAATTAGATTAGTTCATGGACAGTAAGTCAGGAATGCAGCCCCATGCTCTAGGTGTCCCTAAACCTCTGACTGCCAAAAAGCTGGGTCTGGACAACAAGGGATGAATTGCCCTGTTCTGTTCATTCACTGTGAAGCATCTGGCACCGTCCACTGTCAGAGACATACTGGGCTAAATGGAGCATTGGTCTGACTCAGTATGGTCATTCTTATGTACTTGAATGACTAGGTTACATCAGCTGTGTTACATTTATTAGGTGACATGGGAAGAATATGGAGTATAGTTAACACTAAATATTTAGCAGCTCTTTATTCGTTGACTTGTTAAATATTTTACATCTGAAATATTTTAGTCTTGGATTTTCAAAAGTGCCTAAGATAGTTAGGTGTCTAGATACCCTTGATTTAGGCTCCTTTTGAAAATCCCAACCTGAACCTTTTAGAGCCAGGGTGTAGAAACTATAAGAGATTAATTCAGAGGGGAGTCTTAGGCCATATCTGCATGGGAGCGCTTTTAGCGGTGTAGGAATACCAGAATACTATAGCAGCAGAGCACTGGTTAGTAAAACACACCTCCGCCATGAGTGAAACCAGCTATATTGGTAAAAATGCAGTTTTGCCAATAAAGCTCCGTCTATACTAAGGGCTTGTCTACACTTACTGGGGGATCGACGAGCGGCGATCAATGCATCGGCGGCCGATTTATTGGGTCTAGTGACGACCTACTAAATCAACCACAGCTTGCTCTCCCATCGACTCCGGTACTCCACCGGATCGAGAGGAGTAGGGAGAGTCAATGGCAGAGCGTCTCCCATCGACATCGCATAGTGTGGACCCTGCAGTAAGTAGGTCTAAGCTACATTGATTTGAGTTACTCTATTCGTGTAACTCAAATTATGTAGCTGAGATCGAATTTCCCCTGTAGTGTAGACAAGGCCTATGGTGCACAACTTTGCTGGTCAGGGATCACACCTCTTCAACCCCCAACTGACATAGCTACACCAACAGAAGTCTGTAATGTAGACTTGGCCTAAACTTGTTTAACTTAGGCCTTATTTATACACAACAGTTGAATCATTTTAACTATCTTGGTTGAAGTGGTACCAACTCCCAAGTGTGAACACAGTGAAATAGGTATAACTAGTTCCATAGGAAAGGGGAATAAGTTATACTGCTATAAGGCAGTACCTTTATACCAATATAATTGCATTCACACTAGGGATTGTACTGAAATTGGTAAAAAAAAAAAAAAAAAAAAAACACCCCCTAGCCTACATAATTATACTAGTGCAAAATTGGATGTGTATGCCTTCTTCTAGTGTCCTCCTTATATAAGTTACATCCAGCTGGACTTTCATCCATTCCCTTAGGGCTTATTTACATGGGAATGTTATACAGGTATAAGATAAGGTATTAATTTAAACTGATATGGTTATAACCCCCTTGAGAACACTCTCATTCTGGCCTTTTTCAGTGTAGTTGAGCTAAACAAAAAAAAATAATATTCCTATACCAGAATAAGAGTGTTTACGTGGGGGGTTATACTGGTATAATCATGTTGGTTTAACTACACTGGTATAATTATACCGGTATAACAGGTAAAACATTCCTGTGTATACAATCCTTTAGATTCAGTTAGATTTCGATTCCTTTAGAGCTACATGTATGTAATTTACCCTACTCACTAACCACTTCTGAAATTGAACCTCTGTGGGTATGCCTATACTACACAGTTAGCCTGGGCTAATGCCAGGGTTTTAGCCTTAACCCCCTCCTGTCTATACAGTAAAACCTCTGACCAGGGCTTGGGGGTACATTTAAGTCCAGGCTAGCTTACCCATCTGGGGTTGGGGGTTAGAAACTAGATTCCATTTTAACTTGGGGTGGAACCCACCCATTTTTCAGTGCGGGGCAGGCTAAATCTCAAGACTTAATCTTGTGCAACTGGCTCAGGGCTGAACATAATTTATCCTTGTTTACACTGACTACAAAGTCATGGTTAGCATCATGTCAGCTAACTTGAGTCTTCCCAGCCATGTTCAAAAAAGGGTAACATAACATTGTGAAGTGGAAGTAAGCCCAAGGACTCTGGACTGGAGTCATTTACCTAGCAAGTAAGTTGCAGCAATGTATATATTGCCATGCTAGGGAGAGGAAGGTAGCAGGAAAAGTAAAAACAGGAAGATATAGGTGCTGGGGGTGCTGAACCCCCCGGCTTGAAGTGGTTTCTACCATATATAGGGTTTACAGTTTGGTTCAAAGGCTCTCAGCACCCCCACTATACAAATTGTTCCGGCACCCCTGCAGGAAGATGTCAGTAGATGTAAACTATTTTACTCTCCAGGACCCTCAAAGTACAGATTACACCCGTGTCTGCGTAGATTACTCCCTTATGGACTATCTACATCAGGGAAAACGTGCGTTAGTATAGTGAAACGGATATGGCTTCACTGGTACAAACCAATAATGTAAACATGCTGCACTGATGTATAATGGGACTAACACTAGTGCAACTTACCCCAATAAATTTTTTCATGAAAATGTTGTTTCCTATTTATCATTATTATTTTATTTTATTATTGAACTTCAAGATTTCAACAAAAATATTTTTTAACCATTTTCTACTCAGCAAGGAGCAGAACTGTTCATAGTAGAACAGCAGAGAATACAGGACAATATTTATTTATAGTGGTGGAAATATATTTTTCCCATGAGGTCGTCGGTTTGGGACACTTGTCAGGTTTGCCTGTGTCCTGATCAATTTCATTTTTAGGTGGCCTATTAGGACCATAATAATTTCCTGCTTAGACGAAACCTGTGAATCATCTAGTTTAGTATCCTGTCTCTGGCAGTGTTAACTTGTAGCAATGAGTTCCACATGGTCATCATGCATTGTGTAAAAAGCTTCCTTTTATCGGTTTTCAATGTGGAATTAGGCTGCAATCTTGGAAGTGCGCCTACCAGGAATGGCTCTTAAGCATTGCTGGTGATAAAACATTGATTACCTCTGAACTTTTCTAGAGAATAAATGTCATGTCAAAAAAAGAAGCCTTGTAGTTTTCAGATGGAGAAATTGTAATCATGGTAATCCAGATGATAATACAAATTCCAAATAATGTGCCTTTTGCATCTGATGGAATCACTCGATTGATCCTATTTAAAATTATAAGTAGGTGGGAGCCCATTGAAGAAAAGGCATCATGAGACCAGCTTTCACGAATAACACCATCTGTCTTCTAGTCCTTCTTGAATGGTTAGCATCCTGGTGTGTTCTGCTCCCAACCTTGATCTCTTCTTCTGAATTCCAATTGCCAATAGACCTCAGACCCAGCCTTCTTGCTTTTCAGTATAAGTTAATATTTCATTATATGCTTGCCTTTCTTCCAGCAAGGTTTGGTTGTATTGGGTGAAATCCTGGCATCACTGAAGTCAATGGCAAAACTCCTCATTGGCTTCAGTGGACTAAGGATTTCACCCATTATTTTTTAAAAAGCTTATAACAAACCCTTTCCTATAAGTTGCCTATCTTAAACAGTGGACTGACTACAAATGGTTGCCTTTCATTCCCAGTTTGGTACATAAAATAGTGTGTTTAATAGATTGTTATTTGGCTCAGTGATGTTATGTGTAATGTCACCTCTATGTAGCGAACAAAAAATGTCAGTTATACTGAACATATATCAAATGTATAGGGAGAAAAAAACTCACCAGTGTAAATATGTAATCTATCTATCTATCTAAATCTTGTTTAACAATCTATTTTATCTGGACACACTTTGCAAACTAAGAGCATTTCAAACTGTTAGTTAAAAATATAAAATTGGCTGAAACTAAAGCTTCTGTTTGTACAACTATACAGGACTGGAATAAATGCTCCACAAAGATTCTTTCTGATCAGAATAACTTGAAATCTGAGTTAATCTCTTTTGTTATATATTAGTATATATGGTGTTTCTGATAAGTGGTTTTATACTTATGTTATTATACAGAGAATCTGAGATCCTGTTGTGCCAGGATCAGGATGGTATACAGCAATTATTTATTTGTCAGGGAGACATCACACAAAATAACCCTGCTGCTCACCCTAAACATCAAAATCTGTTCCCTGATTCTACATGTTCACTAGCTCCCCACAGGGTGAAAGAATGGTGGAACGGAGTGACGCAAGAGCCTTTGGAGTGTGTAATAGGCTCCGCCTTCGGAAGCTACAATGTGTGCAACACCCTACTTCTGTGGTTTTCATTATCATTTGCTAAATGCTAGACAAGATCCCAGTAAAAGGCACTGCAAGAAAAACCTAAGATAATAAATAGATAATTAGATCATCATGATGCACTGTGCACCTTGGTCTGCTGAGTCAAAATCTTTGTCCCCCACACACACTCCACTTTCTAGAAATGTCACAAAGAGTTCACTGGTGTACAGTAGGTCATATTTTTGGTGAATAAATTTTGAATAATAAACCCTTGAATATAATAAATGCTATATTGTATTACTAAAAGATGTTTTGAAATAAACAATTTGCTAGTGTTATTGTAAAGGAACTATTAAAATGAGACTAATGTTGTACAATGGTCTTTAATAATTTTTCTCGTATCTTTATATATCATTGTTTCTTATATATTGCCTCTCCTATCTATACATTGTATGGCGTTTATCACCACAGTATCTGAGACCCATCTCGTCAAAGGGATTTAGGTACCTTAATTCCTTTGAGAACATTGACCTGAGCCCCTCACAATCATTAATGGATTTTTATCTTCACAATGTCCCTGCAAGGTAAGGAAGTACCATCTCTGTTTTACAGGTAGGAAACTGAGGCGCAGAATTGATTAAGTGACTTGCCCACTCTCATGCAGAGAGTCTGTAGCAAAGCCAGGAACTGATGCCAGATTGCATGAGTACTAGTCCAGGGCCCTACCTACTAGGTCATCTTTCCACCTCTCAAATTGTAAAATAAAATATTTTAAGCAATAACAATATTGTTATTCATCATGGCTATGGGACTGAAAGGGTTCTGAATGCTTTGCAGCGCATTCCCTAAATAGTTTATCATCTATGCTAAGCTTTTAGAGTAACAGCCGTGTTAGTCTGTATTTGCAAAAAGAAAAGGAGTACTTGTGGCACCTTAGAGACTAACCAATTTATTTGAGCATGAGCTTTCGTGAGCTACGGCTCACTTCATCGGATGCATACCGTGGAAACTGCAGCAGACATTATATACACACAGAGATCATGAAACAATTCTGCTGCAGTTTCCACGGTATGCATCCGATGAAGTGATCTGTAGCTCACGAAAGCTCATGCTCAAATAAATTGGTTAGTCTCTAAGGTGCCACAAGTACTCCTTTTCTTTTTGCTAAGCTTCTAGTCATGCAAGAAGTTCTGCATCAGAAACTTCTACCCCTGTGCAGATGCCTGTTGCCACGGACAGTGCGGGTCAGATTGGGCACAGCCAACCTCCACTCATGAGAACACTTTGCAGGATCAGTAGCTAAGGCTCCAATTTACTTCTATGGGGCTCCAACCCTGTGACCCAAATCCACACATAGAGACATTGACTTCAGAGGGACTCTAAATGGTTCCAGCAGGTCTACTGGTGTGAATCTGTTTGCAAGACCAGTGCCTCTCTTAAGATGTGATGTAATAAGTGGCAGAAATAAACAGCAGAGAGATTATACTTGGGCAAATGCATGTCCTTTAAAAGAAGTTTTTGTTCTTTGTTGGTAGTTTTTCAAATTCCAAGGTTTTTTTATTTTTGTTATCTACTCTACTTTTTGCAGTATTGTATTTATTTAATAATTATTCTCACTGACCCATTTTTGGTGAGCCTCCCAGAAGAAAGCGAGTCTTGAATAAGGTATTTGGAAGAAAATAAAGCAATGTGCCAGAGTTTACATACACAACATTATTCTGTATCCTGGGTTTTACTTTTTTTAATCCTCCCCTCCCACGCCTCATACCATCCCCACCATGCACCATATTGTCCTCCAATTTATCCAGTTGGGCAATCACATGATCATGCTCTTTTGCTTTCCCCATCATATCTAAGGACAAACGGAAGAATTAGCCCTCCACATTGCATTGTTTCAAGGTTCTGCTTTACTTAAAAAATAATCTTTAAACCACGCATAGAAAATAAAAAGGACAGGTGAGATAACAAAGGTTTTGTCCCCCGGATAGCCCAGAAAATCGGGCTGCCAGATTGTTTGTTTACTCTCAAAGATGGATTCATGCTCCTCTTCCACCCCCCCTCCCGCCCCTTAAAGGAAATATGATCCAATCAGGTAGTAGGAAATGATGAGACTGGCTCCCCCAGAGCTATGTTCGGAGCACACGCTTTTGTCACATGCATGGGACAGAGCAGCAGTGGGAAAACTACAATGCCCAGCGTTCCCCTCTGCTCCCTGATCAATGGACCTTATTTGAATAATCTGTGAGCCTTTGGACTCAGGCCAATCAGCTGTCAGGGACCCATGATAAATCGCAATGCATTATTGATAATCATAATTACTCTGACATGCGCATTCCGCCCAAGGGGGGTAATTTCCCAACTCTAGGAATTTGTTGTGAAGAAAATAATTGCTACTATTTTGCTCCCGATGCTTGTGCACCATGTCGAGACGCAAGCAGGCGAAACCCCAGCACATCAACTCCGAGGAGGAGCCGCCCCCAGATGCTGCAAGTGGTAAGGCGCAAAGTAAGAGACGGAGGCTTGCCAATTACCAACTTTAATAGATGTGCAAAGAAACCAGCCAGGGACTAAGGGGTTTTGTGTGGGTGCGTGTGTGGCTTTTCCCGTCCCCTCCCCCCCACCCCACACGCAGTGGATTCGGCTCGAGATCATGACCCCACACTGACCACTCGTTGTTTGTACCATTTATTCCCATAATCTGCCCCCCCCCAAAAAAACCCCCAACCCCTCATTTATCTTCAATCATTGTTCGACTGATATCGGGCCTGATCCTCCTTTTTCTTCTGAAATCGCAACGGGATTCCTCCCCCCCCCCCGCCCCTTAAAACTGTCCGGTGGGTCTGCCCAGAGCTCCAGCCCCATGGCTGCTCCTTGCTGACCACTCGGATCGCAGCCGAAATCTCTCTGTGTGTTGCCCTGCCGTCCCTGTTGGGTGTGTGTGAAAGCCTTTCCTCCCCATCCCCCTTAAAGTTTAACGTGTGCTGGCTCTAGACGGGAATCCGGGCTCTCTACCTTGTGTCATGCCAGGGAAGCAGGATGCGATCTGCTACGTGCCTTGATACAGCCAGGTTTGTTGTAGCCTAATGCAAGGTGAACCCCCAAACCCTACCCAGCCGGAAAAGATTTGGGGGGGGGGAGAGACAGAAAGGAGTTGCAAACCATCTCTTTAGCGCAGGCATAGGGAAAGGCTTTAGTTTTGTTTCTCTGGATCTATTTTATGGTTCTTTTGGTGGGGATTTCTTAAAAACAAACAAACAAAAAAAAAACCCTGCTTTGGCTAGTTTGGTTGGAGATCACAATCGCCCTGGACCTTTTGTAGCCTGACCTCCAGCCATCTTTGATTTCCGACTTCCTAAAATAACTCCGGTGAGCTAACGTGGTGTGTGTGTGTGTGTGTGCGTGTGTTTTGTATTTGGGTGGGGTGGGACTTTTAATATCGGGAACCACTATTAGATGCTCTGGATCTTTGTATTTTAGAGGAAGGGAAAATTACGTTTGCAATGAAGTTATCCCTGATCTTTGGGAGCGGGGTGCGCAGAGGGGGAGATCGGTTGTGGATGGGTGGGAGTGGAATTGATCACCTAGCATAAGTGCTGTTAGTTAGAAACGAATTGAGCAGAGTTGTAATTCCTGGATCCTGTTTGAAAGTTTCATCGAGACTATGCAGTTTCTTCTCATATGTTCCCAGGGTTTTTCTGTTGGTGCGTTGCTAAATTGGGGAGAATTTGTAGCACTTGTAGACGACTGCATGGGCCGATTCCTTTACTATTAATTGTCAGTTTAAATTTCAACCTACTCTTTAAAAAAAAAAATCGGTGCGGATCTAATGCCACTCATCGCATAATTCCTATTGACCGACTGGATATCAACCTCTGCAACTACTTGGGGTTGGTATTATTAGAACTGAATTTGCCTGGTTATGTAGATCAGTGGATTTCTCTGGTCTCAATTAAGAATCGTCAGTTTCAGTCCCGTCCCCAAGAGAGATGAAGGTGGGATTTGTAAATAGTTCAGATTTATTTTATTATTATTAAAGCACCAACTGCCTCGAGATATTTGGGATGGGAGGGTCCGCAGGATTTTACTAACCCTAAACAACCTGGACTCTGTAATTCTGTGGGTCGGCTCTTCTGTCTTTAAAGGTCAAATATTCAAATAACTCCCCAAATTCAATGCTTGATCACTTTTTCCGCATAGGTAGAAATGATCAATAACAATGTATGTAACAGGAGCCGCCTATTCCCAAACCGCAGGAGATTAGGATTCTTATTTCTCTTTCTCCCCCCCCCCCTTCTTTCTTTGAGCCGAAATGTCCAATTGTTGGGTCCGGTTAATGGTGACTTAAGAAACAGCAAGCTGGCCAGAAGGCAATAAATCCCATGTTTAATGCATGACTGTTTTCCTTTGTGCATATGGTTAGGCTGGGGGGATGGAGGTGATGTTTCCACATGTAAATCTCTGCCCACTGCTGGAGAGTCACCTCCGGGGGCTGTGCTGAAACAAAAGGGTTAATAACTCTCCTGAAGCTGCAGAGTTACTCCAGAGGGGGTGGGGGAGGGAGAAGAGAAGGGTTTTTCTCATCCTTTCGAGTAACAGGTATTATCAGGGTTTTTTAATGATTTTGCAAGGTCTCGAAGGACAGCAATTTAAAGCACCATCTCTGGAACTTGCCTGGTGGGTGTGCATGTCTGTCAGTCTATTAAATACCCAGAGTGGGGTGGAGTGTGTTTGGTTTTTGTTTTTGTTTTTAATCCTAACTTTTTTGCTTTGGCTACATTACCTTAGGTTCGATGGGCATTGGGGGTGGGGGGGCTTGTCAATCTGTAACAGACAAAATTAGCCCGGTATCCACAATGTAGCGCATTGCTTGACTTTAATTTATTGTGGAACTTGAATTGCTTTCTTGCGCCACCCAGGGGTCACTGGCAGTACTAGGCGATCTGTAAAGAAAACTTTGAACATTCCCCCCCCCCCCAAGGTCTTTTGAAGTTGGATGGTAGCTTCCCCTTCGCCCATAGACGCATAACATGGTGTTCAGAGCTGCAGATGACGGCTCCTGCTCTTGAAGGACTTGTGGACAGACGGGTTGCCCCTTCCCCCAGTGCCCCGCCCAAACTTTGTATTATTCAGAAGCCCTGCTGGTGAATCTCTGAGCAGATTTCCCTCTGATCTTAACCTTCCTCCCACCCCCGCAGAATGGGGCTAGTGTGCCGCCCATCCTGAGCCAGAGCTACCTGACTGTTGTTGCTCTTTCTCCACTCCTACAATACCAGCTTGGAACAAAGTTATAGAAACCGTTGCAGAAATCTCTCCGCTACTGTTTGTGATAACGATCAGAAGAAGTGGGTGGGAGTTAAACCATCTCTACGAACCCCTTAGCTAAATAAAACAGCCTTGACGTGATACCAAAAAATAAAATAAAATCTGGATTTAGGATTAACCATAATTTATCTCCTACTCTTCAGAAGAATCTAGATATTCTCCGACCTAGGTGTGTCCATAAATACCAAGGGATGAAGCTCCATGACAAAGTTAAAATTCCTGCCAGATTGCCGGAGAAATGATCAAATATATGCATAATGGCAATAATAAAATCAAGCCCTTATCTCGCTCTTTTGCAAGAGAACATTTGCAAAGCAATTTGAGACCCACCTCTGAGAACAATGCAGTGTGCCAGAAAATGGTTTTGCTAACCTGGTGATCGATTAACAGGTCAAAAAAATCGGCAGGTGGTCACTTGAGAATAATACTACACAGTGGGAAATTAGCATTTTCACAAAAGGGTTTAAACTGCCCATTGTACTGGATTACAGCCATTAAAATGTAGGATTCTTAAAATGCAGTATACGACTCTTAAATAATAATAAAAAAAATCTTTCCAGGCTAAGAACTGAAGTTGTATACTGTATGTGGGCATCCATTCACATTGGGATCCCCACAATTGAGTTCTGTAATAATTCTCAAAATATATTTTTCTCAGCTCATGCTGCTATAAAGGAGGTATTCTTAGTTGTAGCTTCTCAAAACAATGGGTTTCATGCAGTAAACTGTGTTAATGAGCCCTTAGAGATGTGAGCCACTGATTCCAGAACTTCTGGTGCAAACATGATTTATGCTGCAAAAGTTGTCCATTGAGTCGGTGTGAGGTGAAGCCAGATAGCGCTCGGAGACGGGTCAGGTTATATTTGATGGAAATATTCAGTGCGGCCCAACTTGAGAACTCAACACGCCTGCCGTGGCCCGTTGCTGCGGTTTAAATTAACAGCTAGTTAGTGCTGTTTGAATCTACCAGAGCTCTAGGTGGGTTCAGTCACCATTACTGCATCCAGGGCTGACTGTGCGCTGTGGGGTGTGCTGGGGCTGGCTAATCTGTGCAGAGCTGTAAATTCTAGCCATTGGGGGAAGCATGCAAGGCAGGCTGACTGACTGACTGGAAGGGGGAAAATGTCTGTCTTGTTTTTTCCCTTTTACGTAAGTGAAACGTTATATTGGTTGTCCTGATCAAGTCCTCTTGCTAAACCCTGCAGCATGTGACGTTTTGACAGAGCTGCTGCTCTAACCTTTGCCTCCTCCTGCCTGCTGTGGGTGGTAAGTTGATGTCAAGCTTACAATTAGGACTCTCATGCAATTGACCTTGGCAGCGGGGTTTGCGCCGTTTAGCTTGGTCTTAAACACTGTACTAGTGTTAAGTGTGGTCTCGGGCCGCCTTGTTTATGGGCGAAGGACGGGCCGGTGGAAGTAATTGAGCGCTGAGGAAGAAACCGTGGTGGGTCAGGTAGAGCAAAAGACTTTTCCTCCACTCTGGGGTGTTGCAGCCAGGCAGGTTTCATTGACTTTTGGAGTCCTCTGTTCTGCTCTTTGCAACACCGAGTTATTTAATTTTCCCAGTGTGGAGTTGACTCTGTCTGTCCTGAACTTAGCTTCCGAAATGTTCTTCGCTCCGCAAACCCAAGAACTCGGGTTTACCTGCAGCGTGTAATCCAAAATGTTGGTAGCTTTTCTAGCCTATTTTAACCACTGCACTTTTCGACCTCCGTTTTTAAATTAGCATAGTTTGGGGGGCAGATGGTAACCTACTTATTTACATGTCCTTAGGGAATGATTAATTTGTTCCAGCCACCAATAACGAATGAATTTTAGTTGCATGTTTGTCGCTACTGCTGTTTTAAATTGCAATCTCTTGTTCTGGAGAAAGTAGACGGTTTTTGTCATTTTTGATCGAGCTAACCTGCCTTCCCGGCTCCAGAAATGGATATTGTTTTCAGTGTAATACATGAGTGCCCTCCACTGTTCGGCCTTTTAAGCTCAGTTGTTAATAGCAGCATCAGAACATGTTTGCTAAAGCTTTCAGTTTTGAGCCTCAGCAGGTAACTGCAGACATTTTAAAGGGGTTTGTCATGGCATTCAGTAACTTTGTTTTTAAAGCCCTTTGAAACTACACCAGAAGGTTAATCATGCAAGGACATGGAATTTAGAGATCTAGTCCTAAGACTTTTAAGAGTTGCAATCTCTGTTTTTACAAAATCCTTCTTTTATGTGAGGATAGCTAGAGTCTTAAATTTGTCTAAATGATTTGGTACCTTTAGATTTTCAAAGCAATTTCTGTGAAACTTTAATATATTCTGGGTTAACCTAATTAGTACTCTTAAAGGTTTGTTAACAAGGTTAGATTAAAACCTTGGAAGACAATTCACAACCTATAAACTAAAAGTATTATAAGGCACAAGAAGTCTCTTGTCTGGTTATTCTTGGGTAGGAAACTGGTATTGACTGACTTCTGCTGTGGGAGATTTAATTACATTGTCTCCAATCATTATTGGAAACTTCAAATGTTTTAAAATAAACCACCTGCATTTCTTAAAATTGGGGAGGGAGCCAAACTTATTTACTAAAGCAGATGGGTCTTGGTAGTTAGCTGTTTTGACACGTTTATTCAGTCCTATTTTTCTTCGACATGCTTGTGAGGGTTTTTTTTTTTCCCCCTGAAAGGCTTAAAATAGCACACTTTGAGTTTGTTGCAGACATTGCTAGACTTGAGAATAAAGTGTCTAGTCTAATTTTTTTAAATGCTGGTTGAGCCCTTCAAAACTAGAAATTACTAAACTGATTATTTAAAATTAATTTTTGAAAGCAAGGAAGAAAAGGAGTGTATGATTATGCTAACAGTGACTATTGGGAAAGTGAGAATAGATAAACTGATCAAATTTCTGTAAAAATGAAGAAACCTCACAGGGTATTAACTTCAGTTACTGTGAAGTAGACACTTTAAAATTTGGTGTGTGGGTGTTTTTTGTTTTTTTTGTTTTGTTTCATGGTCTCTGACCAACCACCCTCCTCTCCTCTTTCTTCTTTCCAATAGCTCTTCACTAAATCAAATTAAATCAGGTAAAAGGTGTGGGGTATTTTATTAATTGTCTTTAGAAAACTTTTTTTAAAAACTTAAAATTGAGTCTAAAGATTTCATCAGACCTTATTGTAAATTACCACCTTATCCTACACAATAGTGGACTCTTCTCCCCCCCCATCCTTTTGGCAGTGATTGAATCTAAAACCCCTGCTGGGTTTACTGCATTCTTCTAACTTATTGGATAACTAGATGCTGAGAGATAACATTCCTGAAATTCGAAGGTGGGGAGGGGGGGATAGAAAACAGTAGAGGTTCAATCCCTGTGAAGCATTTTTGAGCGGGTTAACTTAAGTGCATGAGTAACTGTTCTAACAGAACTCCCTTGCTACTTGACAAATACTGTTACAGTATTTGGACAGAGTTCTCCACAGATGTAGACATGCATGGTGAACTTTCTTTGCACAGAAGTAACCTTACATTTTAAGACTGTTAAGTATGTGTCACTGATAACTGTTTCTAGGGTGGGTTGGTAGAGCAAGGCATGTTTTGGTAAATGAGGTGGCCTGATTGCAATCACTGGAGTGTTCCTACAAGACTGGGAAGAGGAGGTGGCAGCTAGAAATCAAAACAAGGATCTCTGGTGACTTTTTTTTTTTTTTAATTTTTTAATTTATTTTAAGAGCAGATTTCCCCCCGCCCCTGTCTCTGTCTAGGATCTCAAATGTTTGTGGTGGTGGTATAGCCATGTCAATTCCAGGATAAAAGACAGAAGATGGGGGAGGCTATATCTTTTAATGGACCAACTTCTGTTGGTGAGAGAGAAGCTCATCACTCTTTGTCTTTCTCTGATCTCAGTACCTATAATACCCAACTGTTTTACCACTATTGAATGCACGATTGTCACTCTGTCCTCAGGACACACAATACTTTCAAAAGACAAGCCTGGGGGCTTAAATTCATAACTTTGCTAAATATTAAACATGGACTGAATAGAGACTGGATTTATGGTTTATTACAATCTATATTCCACTAACACCCCACCACCCCTCCAGTCATAGGGAGGAACGGGTTTAATGGGCCACTTTACCATAAATGGTCCCTTGAAATGTGTTAACTACTTATGCTAAACAGTCTTACACCTTACATCACTGGAGCGGTGCACACTGGCAACGCTTTAACTAAGGTGGCTTATATGGTTGCAGCACAGCACTGGGAGAGAGCTCTCCCAGCACTCGGTTGTTTTTTTTGTTTTTTTTTTAAATCACTCCCATGAGGGGCGTATACAGCACTGAAACTTGCAGCGCTCAGGGGTGTGTTGTAAATTGCCAGTGTAGACAAGCCCTATTATGCTGACCTCCTGTTGGCTCAGTTAATCCACCTCACCCAAAAGGCAGTAGCTATGTTGGTTGGTGGTCTCCTGGCATACAGTAACTCCTCACTTAATCATCCTGGTTAACATTGTTTTGTTATTAGGTTGCTGATCTATTTAAAGTCGCATTATGTTCCATTATAAGATTGTTTGGCTTGCCCCGCTCCACCTAGCGTTCCAGCCAGGGAGCGGGGTCAGGGTGTGGGGGCTTGCCCCAGTCCGCCTAGCGTTCTAGCCGGGGGACAGGGAAGCCCCCGACCCCACTCCCCTGAAGGAGCATGCCAGGCGGGCGGAATGGCTTAAGCCCCTGCAGCCCGACCCCACTACACCCCTGCCTCAACCAAGCTTCACAAACATCATTGGTGAGTACAGTATTAAATTGTTTAAAATTATTTACAATTTGTACTGTATATGTACATAATCTTTTGTCTGGTGGAACAAAAATCTCCCTGGAACCTAACCCCCCACCGTTTACATTAATTCTTATGGGGAAATTTGATTAGCTTAACATCATTTCACTTAAAGTAGTATTTTTCAGGAACATAACTACAGTGTTACTGTAGTACTGTGTACACTGGGAGTTAGGTTGGTCTAACTATGGTTTTATCTACACTGGCAAGTGAAAGACAAATTTCATGCTGTTCAATGGCGTCTTTTAAAAAACACCCATACACCCCCAAAAGACACAAGTTTTGCTGACAACAAGTGCTGGTAGGACTGCTCTCCCGTGGACACCACCACTCGTTGGGGTGGCAGTTTTGTGGGTGGGAGAGCGCTCTCCCACTGACAAACAGCAGGTAGGCTGTGCGCCTTTTAACGGCAGGGCTGTAGCAGCACAGCTGTGTCGCTAAAAGTTGCGCCGTGTAGACGTAGTAGACATAGCCTTATGTCTCTCTCGGGGGTGGATTTTTCACGCCCCTGAGTGATTGTTGTTATACAGTCATAAGTCTGTAATGTACACCTGGCCCAAGGGCTTGTCTACACTGGCAATTAACAGCGCTGCAACTTTCTCGCTCCCGGGTGTGAAAAAACACACACACCCCCTCCCCTCAGAGCGCAGCAAGTTGCAGCACTGTAAAGCGCCAGTGTAAACAGTGCCCCAGAGCAGGGAGCTACACCCCTCACGGAGGTGGGTTTTTTGAGCTCTCCCAGTGCTCCGCCGCAACCACACAAGGCAAGCAGCGCTTTAGCATTGCCAGTGTAGATTAGCCCTAAGCTTACCAGACCTGGAGAAGAGCTTTACGTGAGCTCAAAAGCTGGTGTCTCTCACCAACAGAAATTGGTGCAAAAAAGACATTACCTCACCCAAGTTGCCAATATTGATTCATTTATATTCAACCCTCTGCCCTGTGAGGCACAAAAGTATCCTCCGTTTCACAATTGGGAGGAGATCTGGAGGCGGGGAGGAAGGCTGTGTCTCACTATCTTTCCCAGGGTTACCCAGGAGTCTATACTGGGAATTGAATTCAGATCTTCTCAGACCCAGTGAATGTGAGATTGTCAAAAATAGGGAAACAAATGAGCAATATGGGACCACATGAGTGTATCGGAGGGAAGTTAACTAGGGCTGACCAGAAACCAAGATCTCCCATTTCGTGAAAAATTTTGTGATCTCAACATTTTTGTTCCACCTTTTTGGAATATGTGTGAGGGGATTTACAGATTAGGTCCATAGCTTCTCCTTTTTTACCAGTTTAATTTCAATTGACACAAGGTACTCATCTGCCAAAACAAGTCTACTATCAATACAAGGGGGACGCTACCATTCACATTTATCTTTCTAATCCAGTCAAGTTAAATCAGAGTCCCCCTCAAAGTTATACTGTTTTTTTGCAGGCAGAACAAAAACCTCACTGCCTTAATCCCAAATTTGCAAGTGTTTGGAACAAAGGCTGTGGTGGTTTAACCTGCAGCTTGGTGGGTTACATATTGGATGGGAGTGAGATTGTTCTTGTGAAACTTTGAGCCTAAAAAGCCTTTTGAGTCAGTGTGCATCTTAGTTCCAGGAAGGACAGTGGGGTTTTTTTCTATTTTTTTTGTTGTTTGTTTGTTTAAAAAAAAAAACTCAATTTTACTCTCCCTCATCATTGATAAGGGTAGAACTAAATTTATGGAGTTCTAAAATGTCCATGTTTGACTTTGGTTGGTCGCTTTCTGTTGACCAAGTCCTGAATCAAGTTGGGCCTTAAATTTTTAGGAGACTGAAATTTCCGAGTAAAATTTTTTTCAGTGAAAAATGGATTTTTAGCTACAGTGGTTTATTTCTTATTTCTTTGGAGAGCTGATTGTATATTTTGGGTGCAGCACTGAGAGTTGGTCACTATGATCTAGCACTTTACCTTTTGCTTAGGGGACTGCCTGGCTATTTATCCGTAGGTTTAAAAAACAATTTGGTAGAGTTGCTGGGGGTGTGGAGAGGAAATGCTTTGTGTGGTGGCTTGTATTTTTCTCTTTTTGCGGGAGGCTCTGTTTTGTGTATTTCAGGGCAGGTCTACACTTAATGCTGCATCAGTGGAGCTGTACCGCTTAAGTGAAGACACTCCTATACCAACAGGAACTCCTCCCTCTCAGCGTAGTTAATCCACCTCCCCGAGAGGCAGTAGCTGCTTCTCCTGTTAACATAGTGCTGTCTAGATGGGGGATTAGGTTGGTATAACTGTGTCACTCAGGGGTGCAGATTTTTCACACCCCTACATGACATTATTATACCAATGTAGGTCTGCAGTATAGACCTTGCCTCTGTGTGTGTTGTGCAGTTCTGCTAATCTGAAATATAGGGCTGGAAGGCACCCAAGAGGTCACCATCTAGTCCATACTCCCCTTCAGGCCCCTTACACTGAGGCGCATATTACTTCAGTTGCTCTTATACAGGCCTTGTTTTGGTAGCTATTGTAAGGCAGAGATTATATCTCTCTCCACTATAATGTTACTGTGAATTTTTCTTAACCTGACCTAGCTTAAGGAAACTCCTTCAAAGCCTTTCATTCTCTGGGCAACTACAGATTTCAACCCTAAACACTTTTTTGCGTTTTCATTGCTGATAAAAGCGTGTGTGTGTGTGAGAGAGAGAGAGAGTGTATGACTGATTCTCTGTTACTCTAGCCAAATGTCAAGGTTTGGCGCATCCTCCCCCATGAAATTATTCTGGCCCAAACTATATACACTTGCCTGAGTTGTAGGTGTAAAAATGTCTGTCCATGTAAATCCCCCCCTTGCACACACAAGATGCACGTTGTGCAGCCTGGTAACCTATGTCTCTGATATAGGGGCTGTAATTATTTTGCAGTTGAATGCTTTTTAAAGTAAGCTGGAAAATTAAGCTTATCAATGATCTGTGATAATCGTGACCACTTACTCTATAGTCTTGGATGCTGCATTTTAGTAACTAGACTACTGAAATAACTCCAGTCCCTGGGTTATTGGCATTATTGGACCGGATCTTGTGAGGTGCTAACACCCTGAACTCCTACTGAAGCCATACAGTGTCAGGCCTCTACACCATTGACCTATAAAGATGAAACTCAAACAAAGTGCCTCTGTGATCAAAGGGTCACACAGTGTGTGGCCAGAGGGCACTTTATGGTTTCCTGGTAGAAGATAGAATGTCTCCAGTGCTGTGTGTATAGGTTGGTGGCAGGAAAGGGGAACTTGTTAACGAATAAAATAGGGCTGCAGCCTTCTGAGGTGAAAACACAACTGATGGAAGTATACGATTACTGTGGGATTTCTTGTTAAAGTTGGGATAATAAATGTGACATAACTCATCAATGGTGAGTTGATGAGTGGCTCCTGGGTGTCCGCTGACCTAAGGCGCTTAAGGCTCTAAATCAGGGTCATTTGGATGAGTGTTAACACCTTTTTCAGACCAAGGTAAAATTTTCCCCTCAAATCTTTCTGCAGAATTTTTAAAAGTCTATGTAGTTTGGAGGGGAGGGGAACCAGAAAAGTCTGGAAAAACAGGAAAATTCCTCTTCAGCTTTTGGCACATTGAAGGGGGAAGTGATTACACCTGGGTTCTTGTCTAATTTACAAAACATAATCTTTCTGCTTCCTGCACCCCACAGACTGTCTCTGACAGGCAAGTGCTGTTACATAAATTCCAAAGTGAGTGTAGTTCACAGTGGAATGCTTATCTTGCAACCCACCTTGTACAGAGACAAGGTGGGAAAAGAGCTCCATGTAGCTCAAAAGCTTGTCTCTCTCACCAACAGAAGTTTGTCCAATACAAGATATTACCTTCCCACCTAATATCCTGGGATCAACACAGCTACAACTACAATGCATATACCAAATATCCTGAAAGTTGTCGTAAAAGTCAAAAGAATTTGGTGACACTGAACACCCACCTTGTCTCTCCAATGTTCTGAGACCAACGTAGTTCCAACAACACTGCAAATCCATCCTGTAGTGAGTTGTCCACTCTCGATAGTCTAAGTGTTAAATTATTATACTACTACCCCTTTCTATTAAGGTTTGGCCACCCCTGGCCTACACTCTGATCCTCCTGAAGATTATAATATGCTGCTCAAAGTCGGAGAGCCTGCTCCGGGCTTCTGCCCTGCAGTAGGGTGGTGGGGCTCAGGGCTTCAGCCCCATGGGAGGTATCTGTTGGTGCTCAGGGTTTCAGCAAGAGTGGGGCGGAAGCCCCAGCAGGTACCTCCTGGAGGGCTGAAGCCCCTAGCCCCCCTCCCCACTGGGCAGAAGCCCCTAGCCCCACCACTCCACTGCAGGGCAGAAGCCATTCTGGTAGGTGGGGGAGGGGGGCAGGCTCTGTGAGCCACACTTTAACTATAAAAGAGTTGCAGTTTGGCAACCTCTGGTATATGCTAAAATAGTGTGTGTGTGTGTATATCTATATATAATATGTGCTCTTTCTTAGAACAAAATGAAGCTTTAAAGTTGTTCCACATGAATGTTAAAAATGTAGGCTTTATTAGCCCTTTCCCTTAAAAGTAGCATTAAATTAAACAAACTAGTATTCACACAAAGGTTTGTCTTGTGTTTATACAGTCTGATTTGCTTGAAAGGAAGTGTTTCCTTTCAAAAAGTCTCATTATTATAAGAGCTGTAATCTACTTAACATGATTAGTTCTCCATTGATTTCTAGTATATGGACTATAACACCAGGTTTATTCGTTCTATCAACCCTTTTCATAAAATACCTCGTATACTGTAATATGGGAGAATAATTGCAGCTTCACTGTTTCTATCTGCAGTGGTTATGTGCTTCAATGGAATCTTCATAAAATGGAAGGCAGTTACGATGTATGTTAATTCTAGTGATTCACAGCTTCATATGGCTTTGCTAGAATTTGGCCATTGACCCTCTAAATAACATAATTTATTAATTTGTTTACTTTGTATTTAAATCGTGTATGCACTCCATTACTTTCTTGCCTTGAGTTGTTTAAAAAAACAACTCATCCAAGCACTCTTAGTTAGAGCACCCATTTCTATTTTTACATGTGTAAAGAGACTTCTAGTGACCTAGTTTTCCCCATTTGAATTAGGAGGTAACATCGCTCCTCTTTCCGTCACAAGGCGGACAATGGGAAAGTATACCACTTTCACAGACAAACGACGTAATGTGACCTTGAGCAAGCTACAAAGTGAATCAGTAGCAGAGCTTGGGATAGGACTTGGGAATCCCATCTCCGAGGTTTGCATTTGGTCCATGTGTCTAAGCTCCCATTATCTTGCATTTATAGCTTTTCAATTCTTGGCTTACTTACAGCCTTAACCTGGAAAAAACTTACCCATGTGCTAGATGTATGTATACATAGGGAATACTTGACTACTTTTTTTTTCTCCCCCCTCCTTAGGGAGTCCACAAAACGCCCCAGGTGATGGAGATGGTGAAATGAGTTCCAAAAGGTGCCGAACAGAAGAAACCAATATCTGTGAGAAATGTTGTGCAGAGTTCTTTGATCTCTCTGAATTCCTTGAGCATAAGAAAAATTGCACTAAAAATCCACCTGTCCTAATCATGAATGATAGTGAAGGAACAATACCCCCTGAAGACTTCCCTGGAGCCTCTACAGAGAGCTTTCCAAATGATCGACAGGATAGCCAGCCAGCCAAGGACAGTCAGTCAAAGAGTTGCACTGGTTCTGTGGAGAAGAGAGAGGGGAAAGTTGATACTGAAGCAGTGGGAGGAATGTATCTAAAAACAGAACCTCCTGTTACTCCTGCAACTCATGGGCTACGCTATTTACCAAAATCCAAAGTACCAAACACTAATGTGACTTTGCAGACAATACGTGGCACTAAAGTGGCTGTGAATCAACGTACCTCTGATGCTATCTCTTCCTCAGCAGCCAGTTTTAATGCTATTCCAATGATCCTTGAACAGCTCGTGTGCTTGCAGCAGCAGCAACTCCAGCAAATTCAGCTCACAGAGCAAATCCGTATTCAAATTGCCATGATGGCTCCTCATGCCCTACATCCTTCAATAGTAGCTGCTACTGATCCACTAAAAGCTTTGGGTGCTCAGATGTCTCAGCAGCTGTCTGCTGCTGTTGCTTTAATTGGACAAAAAGCTGGAAGCCAAAGCCTATCACTGGAATCCTTGAAGCATGGAAAACTACCTCATTCTAACATGGTCATTCCAACTGCTGGCTCAGTAGCCAGTGGGCTTTCTTCTTCCTTCTCCCTGAAACCTGAAGCAAACAGAAGCCTCCCAAGTTCTATGTCTCGTTTTCCAAACCCTTTACTACCTCAATCATCCAGCTCTGTCATCTTCCAAAACCCACTCTCGGCAGTTTCTTCAGTGATTGATCCCTCAAAGAAAGGGAAAGGGAAGCCCCCCAATATCAGCGTGTCTGAAAGCAAACCAAACACTGAAGAACCTTTCTTTAAACATAAGTGCAAGTTCTGCGGCAAGGTCTTTGGCAACGATAGTGCTTTGCAGATACACCTCCGCTCCCACACTGGCGAAAGACCCTACAAGTGTAACATTTGTGGTAACAGATTTACAACCAAAGGAAACCTTAAAGTGCATTTTCAGCGTCATAAAGATAAGTACCCTCACATTAAAATGAATCCCTATCCAGTACCTGAGCATTTGGACAATGTGCCCACCAGCAGTGGAATCCCATATGGAATGTCTGTACCACTGGATGAGTCTAACCTAATTGTGGACAGCAAGCCTATTCTGGCATCACTACCTACCTCAGTAGGTACTGGCTTGCCTCAGAATATCTCCAGTCTAGCATGCATCAAGGAGTCTCTTGCCAGCACATTTTCAAGTGACATGCAGCCAAGGCCTTCTCCAGAAAGCGAAGGTGGTTCTTCCTCATCAGGAGCAGCGAGTCACGAGTCTGGAACTGAGCAGAGCCTGAGCTCACCGCAAGCTAGCTGCAGTGTGAGTGTCTTCCATGTAAGCGGAGCAAGTGAGCAAGGTTCAGAAACATCTAAGCTACAGCAATTGGTTGAGAATATTGACAAGTCCACCACAGACCCCAATGAGTGCCTCATCTGTCACAGAGTGCTGAGCTGCCAGAGTTCACTCAAAATGCATTACCGTACTCACACTGGAGAAAGGCCATTCAAGTGTAAAATTTGTGGCCGTGCCTTCTCAACAAAAGGTAACCTTAAGACTCATTATGGTGTCCACCGGGCAAACACCCCCCTAAAGATGCAACATTCCTGTCCAATTTGTCAGAAGAAGTTTACAAATGCAGTTGTATTGCAGCAGCATATTCGCATGCATATGGGGGGACAAATTCCCAATACACCTATGCCGGAAAACACTTGTGATAATACTGATGTGGATCCTACTGTGACTGAGAAGAATGGAGACCTGACTCGCCCAGGTGAGAACATAGAAAACGTAGAAGAGATGGAAGAAGACCTAGACTCTCAGGATGGCCCTAGCAACTCTTTGAAACCACCAATTCCATATGATGCACAGTCAGAATCTCCAGGCACAGCATTTTCTGGGATTGCAGCTCTGGAGAACCAAATGAAAATGGTAAATTCAGCTTTGAACTTGCAACGGCAAAGCAGCCTGAAGTCTAGCGACAATGGTTCAGCAGAAAGTGATGGCATGACGAATGATTCTTCCTCTGTGGCAGGTGATCCAGATTATCAAAATGGCAGGAGTCCTGCCGCCTCTGAATCTGCTTCATTCCAGGCATTGTCCCCAGCCAATAGCCAATCTGAAAGCATTAGGTCAAAGTCACCAGGTTTCAACAGTCAAGAAGATGCTGGCATGGGAAATAAAGCTGAGGGCCCTGAAAACCATCTTGCAGAGATGGAAGGGGCTGGCGCTTTGGATCTAACTTATGGCAATATTGGTCGAAAGGTCATCAAAGAAGAACCTGGGTTACACTTCCCAAATGGAGAGTATGGTGAGTTATGACCAGTAGCTGCACACAACTCCCCACAACTAACAAAACCATCTGGAGGGGAGCTCCTCAGAGGACCAGTGGGAGTAAGACCCCCCCCCCCATCCTGCTGGTTTGGTTCCTTTTCAAAAGGCACATGGTGCTTGTTGCTCTGCAAGCCACTGAAAATCTCCTTCCTAGTTTCAAATTCCCATTTGAAGGTAAAGTCTCTCTCACTCACACACACACACACACGTTTTCAAGTTGTAACCTCCTGCTGCCTAGTGATCACGCACACACTCATCCCATTTACTGCAATGGGAGTTGTGCTCAGTATCTTGCATTTTGTCCTAAAGTTATTAATTAGCTCTCTAAAGCAGACACTTCAGTGTTGATAAACCATGGAACAGACTGTTCAGCACTAGTATATGAAGTGTAAACCTAGCATCGCGAATGCTGTGTCTGAGCTTTTTGGATCAGGGAGAAAGTTGTTAAATCCTGAATGCAAAGGGACATATTTGAAGAACCCCATCTTCCTCTTGCCTCAAACAGATCTACAACCCATTAGCACCAGTGTGCCTGCAAATTACAGCTTGCATGTGCATTGAGTGTTGGGCTTGTGCACCTTCAAAAATCTGGACCCAATATCTTGCTTGCAAAGCTTAAACAGAGCTGGAATGTGTAGTGGGGGTAGCCTAATGTGTGTGTTCTTTCTCTTCAGGTCACAGCAGCATTCATGCTGCTTTTGTCAGGGCACCACCAGCCCTCATAAAAGTGGAAATGCCTAGTGAGCGTCCTATTAGCACTAGCCATTTTATTGGCCCACCAACTTTATCACCTGGTGTTCCCCCTCTCCTGGTGCCACGGCCTAAGCTTTGCCGTCCAGCTAAACAGCACATCTGCACTACGTGTGGGAAGAACTTCTCCTCTGCAAGTGCTCTTCAGATTCATGAACGGACCCATACTGGTGAAAAGCCATTTGCATGCACCATCTGTGGGAGAGCCTTTACCACAAAAGGAAACCTGAAGGTAAGCAGTTCTTAAGGGGGCTGAGGTGTGCTGATGCCTGCCTTTGGAATCCCCTTCACTAAGAGTCTCTTAAACAACCTCGCTAAAATGCTTCTATTCCTCCTAATCATAATCGTCCACACTTTAAAGATGGCCACTAATAATTTCTCTTGGCCCTCTGGGTGGTCATTTAAGACGGAGTTTACTATAGTCTCTCAATATGCAAGGATCATACAGCTCTCTAGTAGGCCTTGAGATCAGCCTAAATCTACTTTAAAAAACAAAAACCCTGTAGGGGAAGAACTGTAATTTTTAACTGCAACTTATAACTGCTTTGTTTAGAAACCCTGCCTCCAAATGCTCCTGAACCATGGTGTGGGATCTGAATTTAGTAGCCGAAGCCCATATCTAGATGATACCTCAGCATGCAGGGAAAAGCCCTGTTTAAAAAACCAAAACTGTATTTGATCTGATTCTTTCAAACCCACACTTTTAAGCAATGATCATTGTTCACCTTAATGAAACATGTTATAGGCTCCACTATTGCTTGGAGCACATTGAGAGTCCCCTGTTGAAATGGCTGTCACTGGAGCAAAGTTCTGCAACAATGTTCAGGGATTTCAGTTAAGCACAAAAAATTGCCCATCGTGCTCCTGTTTATCAGATTAATCCATTTATCTTTTAAGGAACACTTAGCTTCCCCACCCACACTATGGTTTGACGCTGTAGAGCTTCAAGATTCTTCCTCTTTAACAGCCTTTGCATAAGCACTCTATAAGGAGTGGAGGAGGAGGAGAGAAAAGAGATGCTCAAACTTAGAAAACAAAATGAAGACTGGGGCACGGATAGCTGCTTGTTTGTAGGTGGGTGGTCTTTCAGGAGGTTCTCTGTTTGTGCAGTAATATGCTATTTGTGTTTTCCAACTACACAGGAGTGTTTTAGCTGCCAAAATTCTATTCCTGCTAAACTTTTTGTAAAACCATTTCTATAAGTCCTTGCCTTGCCAATATTCCCTGTAGCCTATTCTTAAGAACCAATGTATCTTAAATTGTGTAGAGGAAAAAATAAACTCTTCCCATGCACTAAGTAACTGACTACTTCTGTTCTTGCTTTCCCTCTTTTTGTTCTACTTCAGGTGAAAGTAAACAAGAACATGTAGGGCATATAAGCCATTCTACAGTAACAAAGATCTAAACAAAGATTTTGCTGTAGTTTGAGTACAGAACTACATAAACATTCCTCTGAATGTTTGGCTTTACTTTATCTTGAGGCTCAGATACCCTAGTGCTGGTGAGGTATAAGAACTTGGATAGACTAGAACAGGAGCTAAGAATTATGATAGCTCTCATCTTCTAACTTCTCCTACCCCCTCTTCTGCAAGGTCCATGTTGGAACTCACATGTGGAATAACTCTGCCAGGCGTGGAAGAAGATTATCCATTGATAATCCCATGGCTCTGTTGGGGAATGATCCAAAGAAGGTATCTGAAATGTTTCCAAAGGATATAGTGCCTCCTTCAGTGAACATTGATCCCACAGTATGGAACCAGTATGCAGCAGTACTCAGCAATGGCTTGGCAATGAAGACTAATGAGATTTCAGTGATCCAGAGTGGTGGCATACCTTCCCTTCCAGTCACCATTGGGAGTGGCTCTGCAATAAATACTGCAACAGTCTCCAAGATAGATGGGTCCCAGTCTGGAATTAGCTCGGATATGGAGAAGGCTGGTGGTGCTGCTGCAGACAATGTGCCAAAACACCAGTTCCCTCACTTCATGGAGGAGAACAAAATTGCTGTTAGTTAGAAAAACTCTTTGTGAAGGTGAAATGCAGAAAGAGCAAATATATTTACAAACATATTTTTAAGAGATTCCATCTCAACCTCCTATTTTCCTATTGACATGCAAATGATTTTATGGTTGTCTTTGTAAGAGTTGCCCACAGTACAATCATGATGTTGCTTTGCAAAAGTAGTAATAATAATAATAAAAAAAAATAATCCTCTTATTTGGAAAGATGCGGGTCTTGCAAAGTATTCCTTGTTACTTGTGACTTTAATGTGTACAGCCTTACAGAAGTTTCACAACTTGAAATTCCAAAGATTATAACATTTGCCTCTGTTTAAACTGAAATCTTTGGGGGTTTGGAACACAGTAGAAACAACCTACTGTTCATGGAAAAACTTTGTATTTACAGACGACACGAAAACTTACTATGCGGGTAAATATTCTAGAATGTCTGCCACCCTTTTAGAAATAGTCTTTGTGTGGGGTTTTTGTTTTTTGTTTTTTTAATGTACTTTTTACTATATGGCTACAGATTTTTTTTATTTTTATTTGCCTCCGAAGCTGTAAAAAGATCTCTTACTGGCTTTTTTCCCCCTTTGATCATTGCTCCTAATAACTGAATACTCTTGTATTGTTGACTGCTGCTTATTTAATACTTGGACAGTCCCTTAAGAATAGTGCCAAAACTACTCCTTCCAAAGATGTGCAGTTTCTCCTAAAATATTATTTGTACCAAGAGCCCTGAAGAAGCATGGGTAGGTATGTATATACTTTTCCTCTCTTCCCCCTCCCCCCTTTCTCCTCTAGAAAGAGAAGGTCAGGTCTGAAAGCTCTGCAAGGAATCTCAGATGACTGTTGCATCTAAGCTTTGGAACTGGTTTCCTTTAGCAAGAGGAACGTTTTTGTGTTTTTTTTTGTTTTTTTTTAAATTTTGAGTTATTTAGGAGATCAGTTTGTGTAAACCTGTATTTAAATACAAAAGTACTCACACCTAAGTTTAATGTTTTGTGGGTTTTTTTGGATGGCATTCCCACTTTGGTCATTAAGTTTCTTGGTGATTAGTGCACTTGCATTACATCACAAAACCATGGTGACCCATGTGTATTGTATGAAGGTTATTGGGATAGCCCTCTGGATTCTAAGTTATCTACCTCATTTTTTTTCTTTGTAGATGTAGTGTCTATTTTTCTATAAATGACCACTGTAATGAACTGAGATTCAAGCAGATGCTTCCATGCACTATATGAAACCAAAACCTGATGTATTAGTGGAAGCACCTGAAGACTTCGTGGACTTATTTTTCACTCTTCTTACATTTGCTGGATCTGTGTAGGTAACAAAATCTAAAGCTAGATTGAAGAACAACTAAGCATTTGGTATTAAAGGACTGAATGATGGAAAGAAGTCTGATTTCTGACTGCAGGAAATCCTTTGAGTCCAGTCTCAATTGTGGAAGGGCCCCCCCCCCTCCAAAATGCAGATCACCAAAAGTTTGTGTAATGTTGTTGCACCTGATTCTTGTTTATGATCTATTTTTGCCATGTTGTGCCTTTCCTGCTGGACTTGTAAGTAAGAACACAACAGTACCTGTTTACACTGTAAAATGGATATTGTTACGTCGAACATGCCAAAGGCATCCCAAGTGTCACGTTTCTGCATTGTGAATGTATGACTTAAGAATTCTGTAGTTTTGAGTATCTGATGCATTTCTGTTGATGTTTTGAGAATAAATTTGGGATGGCTTTTTCGCACTTCATGCTTACATTTTTCTGGTAAAGTACTTTTGTCCCCTTTGAACTGAAATTCCAGTACGCCTAGTAATACCTTTGCCTCCACAGAGTCTTTTTTTTGGTATTCGCATGCTACATGTTGGAGTTTAGTTTAGTTAATAGGGGAAACACTAGTATGTGCATGAATATTGATTTGAACTCTTAGCAACAGGTATATTGCAATTGGGCTACAAAGGGAAAAGAGTACTAGGTCACAGTCACTGACACACCTATCCACAGTTTTATGGGTGTCTAGGGCAGGGATGGGTGGGTGTGTTTTGCAGATGTACAGCCATATCTTTCTCTGCCAAGCAGATCTCTGGCTCGGTAAGTGGACTAGTTAATTCTGGCTCCCAATTTCTGAGGGTCAGAACATGGCTGCCCAGAAGCTAAGGTGCGTGAGTAGGTTGCCCCTTTGTAACCTCTAGAGGTGCTTGTTGTTCAGGTCTGGTTGGGTAGGGTTTTTTGTTTTGTTTTTTGTTTTTTTTTGGTGCACCACTGATTGGGTGAATAAGATGTGTTCATGCAGCCATTTTCTATTCTAGCCAGCAAAATGGGTAGGGCTTCTCCAGCCACCAGGAGCTTGTCATCACTGTCTTTAGTGGACCCTATACTAATAGAAAATAAGTGATTCTTGGCCACATGCCCTGACATGCCAACCAGCTCAAACAGGAATTCTCTTGGGAAGTTCTAGGGTGTGTAATTATGCAGAAGGTCAGACTAGATGATCATAGTTGTCCCTTCTAGCCTTGGAATCTCTGGCCCCCTACAACAGACCGCAAAGAGTAGGGCCTGGATCTGACATACTATTGCCACAGGCATGTCCTGTCTGAGACAGAAACAGCTCTGGGCATCTGCAGGCAGATTATGGTCCCTCTTGCACCATCTGGATGATGCAAGAGGACCATGACATAGCTTGAGGAACTTGCTCCATAGAACTTGGCTGCTGTGCTCCTTCACCAAAGGTGTCTCTTATACTCAGTTCTAGAGAAGGAACTCCTCCTTTCTAAATTCCAAACTTTAAACTCTCCTTTACAGGAAATCATGATTTTTTTTTTTTACATACACTAATGTGTAATCTAAGTTTAACATCACTGTTTAGCATAACACAATTCATAAAAGTGCCTAGTTTTTTCACCTCTGCATTGTAATGCAAACTGTCTCTCTCTTCCACTTACTTACTCTACTAATATGGAGTAACTTCTTTCCTTCTCTTCACCAGCTTGTACACTTAGAATCTAAAAACTAAGGCCAGAAAGGACCACTGTGGTCATCTAGTCTGACACACGTACACAGGCCCTAGAACTCTCCCAAGATAAGTCTTTGGATGTTTTTTCTAAAACATGCTCTATCTTTATTTTAAAGTTGTCAGTGACGGAGAATCCACTGTGACCCTTAATAAATTGTTCCAATGGTTAATTAGTCTCACTATTCAATATTTATACCTTATTTCTACTCTGCATTTGTCTAGCTTCAACATCCAGCTATTGGATCCAGCTCTCTCTCTGCTAGAGAGAGGAGTCCATTATTAAATATTTGTTCGACATCTAGGTACTTAAACTATAATTAAATTACCCCTTAACCTTCTCTTTAATCTAAATAGCTCCAGCTCCTTGAGTATCACTATGACAAGCCACGGTTTGGCTACTGCTACCCCTGCCTTAGCCACATATGGCTCTTTTACCATTAAAGTGGGGCTCGTGTAGCCCTCCATGCTTCTCCCCCTCCGTCCCTTCACCTACCAGACTTGGGGGGAGAGAGCTCAGGACCTGTGCCTTGCAGCGGAGTGGGGGTGTAGGGACTTCTGCCCAATGGGGAGGAGGGTCGTGGGGCACGCTGGCTGGGGTTGGGGGCTTCAGCAGCAGCAGGGCTGAAGACCCTGAGTAGGCACACCCTGGTTCTTGAACTTCTGAAGATTGTCATATGCAGCACAGAGGGGTTAGTAAATTTGGCCATCCCTGCTATATGGCTTTTTTCCTTTAATTCTCATGGCTCTTCTCTGAATCTCTCCAGTTTATCAACATCCTTGAATTGTGGGCAAAAGAGCTGGACACGGTATTTCAGTGCCAGTTGCACCAGTGCCAAATGCAGAGGTGAAATAACCTGTGTACTCCTATTCAAGATTCCCTTGTTTGTGCATCCCAGGATTGTATTAATTCTCTTGGCTACGGCATCGGCTTGAGAGCTCATGTTCAGCTGATGATCCACCACAATCCCCAAATCTTTCTCAGAGTCATTACTTCCCAGGACAGGGTCACCCATCCTGTAATTAGGGCCTATATTCTTTGTTCCCAGATGTGTGCATTTATATTTCACCCATATCAAAATGCACACTGTTTGCATGCACTCAGTTTACCAAGCAAGCTAGATCACTTCAAAGTAGTGACCCATGCTTTTCATTATTTACCACTCACCAATTTGTGTCACCTGGAGACCTTATCAGTGTTGATTGTTTTCTCTTCCAGGTCATTCCATGTGGGACATGGAAGGTAGCATAGCATTAGGAGCTGCTCTAGTTCAAGGCAAACTGGGCAGGTGGCTGGGGCAAACCTGAGTGAGTGGTGCTGCGCTTGGGTATTTTCCACCCCACCCTCCCCTCTACACCATCTCCAGGGGTGCATCTCTTACGACACAGTCAAAATGGGTGTCACGATCTATGCTTGAGTTTTTGAAGACAGTTGTTACTAATGTTCCAGCATTTGTCTTCATCAACGACTGACTGCAGTCTGCAAAGTCTACTGGTGGGGGAAGGAGGATGCACTTACATCCCCCCAGCGTGTAGGCAGCTAGCACTGCTCAGAACATTTTCAATTAAATGAAGTATGCTGTTTTTTCCCAAAGCTGAAACAATTTGCAGAGATGTATCTGTCCCAGCAAAGACTTTGTTGGAAAGGAGTTGGAGGGAGAGACTCACAGCCTAGCATGTGGTGGTTAAAGCACTAGCCCACCATGTGGAAACCTGCTTCTAGTTACTGCCCTGCCTTATTCAAAGTGATCTGGGATGCAAAACTGCTCTGAATCAGGAAGGGCAGAGCCTTTCGCCTGCATCTGCCACAGCCTAGATTAGAGCCCTGACCCCTAGGACAAGAACACTCCCAGGTTTTGATCGGTCAGTGGACATTTCAACACCTCTTAGTTTTTACAAAAACATTTGAAGTGTTTAGTTTTCCAATATGGCATGAAAACAAATTTTGAAAGTTGCTGCAAAATTGCAGTTGTTGTCCTCCAGCTAGCTGTAGTAGAGGCTGCTCTTGTAATAGCCAAATTATAAACCTTTCAATATTTTTTGAGAGGGTAAACTTGATTCAGGTATTCTGTGTCTATCAGTTTATTACCAGGGCATCTCATTCATATTTCATGTAATACACCACACCTTTTAGGTTGAGAACAAGCTGGATCCCAAGACTATTCCTGCTGTGACAATGAGTAGCTTGGTACCCCTCCTGGTAAAATGTCAGTGACATTTAGGTCAAATCAAACACCTCTCCATGCTTAAAAGCTGCTTAGATAGCAGCTGCTGGAAGAAAGGAAGCAATAGTCAGATGGCAGAGGCAAGGACCTGGTCTTAATTATCAAAGAGCTACCCTAAATTAGGACTTGCTATATTGTACATCCATGCACGCTTCCATGGATAGTATGAAAGAGGCATCCTAAATTCAAAGGACTAGTTCTGTGCAGCTAAAGTGTGTGCATTCCACAATTATAGGGTGACCAGATAGCAACAGTGAAAAACCGGACCGGGGGGGGGGGGCGGTAATAGGTGCCTATATAAGAAAAAGTCCCAAAAAACAGGACTGTCCCTTTAAAAACGGGACATCTGGTCTCCCTACACCAGCGGTCTCCAAACTTTATGTGACGAGGGCCATGTTAAAATTTTGAAGGGGCTTCACGAGCCGAAGCAACTGTGAAAGAAATTAAATATATGCAAAATCATTAAAAAAAACACTATACTGTGTCAGTGTTGCATTAAATTCTAAATCAGGTATAAAAGTTAGTAAGTTGGCTCCCCTTTTTGGGTCTGCTTGCATTAAATTCTAAATTCTTGCATTAAATTCTAAATCAGGTATAAAAGTTAGTAAGTTGGCTCCCCTTTTTGGGTCTGCTCTGCCCTGTGCCTGCTCTGCTGAAGAAAATGACAAAGGATTGAAAGTTTGGCTATACTTTGGTAAGAGGAGCTCCAGGTTCCCATTGTTGGTTGGGACTATTTGGTTCTATTAGGGCTGTAGTTAAAATTTAACCATTATGAAATGGTTAAATTCCATCTTCTTTACTCCATTTATTGGAGATGTAATTAAGCATCTGGCTTGTATTTTTACTCTAAGGCAGGGGTATGTGCCTGCTTGGCTGCAGCAATGACTCTCCCCTAAGTTTGCTCCCCTTTTGGGGGGACACTGGCTCCTGGGGGCACTCACAGCTTTGCACAGCTCAGCTGAGCTACTCCCCTCCCCCCTCACCTGAGCTGCTGCCAGCGGCCCCTCCCCCTGCCTGCTCCGGGGGCCTGCTCAGCTGTTCGCATCTCCCCTGTTGGTTGGAGGGCCAGACAAATGGAAGTCCCGGGCTGGATCCAGCCTGTGGGCTGTAGTTTGGAGACCCCTACCCTACACAATTAGTTATATGGCACCAGAAGTCCCTGCCCCAAAGACATTACAATCAAATGAAAACAGACAGCAGCAAGGAGAGATGTCAAAACAAGCAAGGGAAAGCAGATCACTGAGTCTCTTTTCAGTTCTTTTTAAATGCTTTCTCTTATTTGAAAAAAAAAAGGGGGGGGAGTCTTGCTGGAGTGGAGTGAACTCAGCTACAGCAAGTGATTCATGTAACATTTCAGAAGAAAAGGTTGTATTGTAATCTACAGGTGGAATAGAACTGTGTTGGTTCTGGCTACAATTGTTGCAAGGGTCTCATCTATACTAAAGTGTCAGTGACCCACTTATAATACTGTCCCATGGCTCAGTTACAATATAGTTCCAATTTGTGCACAGATGGGATCTTAACTATGCTCTGCAGCGGGGCTACTGCAGCTAGGGTGACCAGACAGCAAGTGTGAAAAATCGGGATGGGGTGGAGGAGTAAAAGGTGTCTATATAAGAAAAAAGCCCAAATATCAGGACTGTCCCTTTAAAATTGGGACATCTGGTCACCCTAACTGCAGCAGACATGTCTGACCTTTTATTGTGACTACAATCAGATCTCATCTATATTGCAAGAGAGAATTAGCCTCTAAGAGGGGAGAGCAATGTTGTAACTGGGTGCCAGGTTGGCTACATTTGCAGAACAGGTGGGACCAGAAATTAACTCCAATCTACAGTGCTGAAAAATATGTGCTCTAAGCAATTTTCAGACTCACTGTAATGGAACTTATTGAAGAGGTAACTTTTAGTTTTAAAGTAACATTTCCTTTTTATTATTTATATGCTCATGCAGCTTGGGAGGAATATCACTGCTGCCAACAGTTATGTCAGTGTACGTGGAGAGGGACTGGGGCCAGTAAGTGCACTGTCTCTGTTGATTAGACACTCTGATTGCCCGAAGCACCATTCTGTACTTCTTGTAATTGCTCACCTTTCCACTGCAGCTACTTAGTGGATTTGTCCTAGCTGTTACTAATATAGAAGCAGCAGATTTACTCGTAGGAGTCAAGCCAAGGATTGAGTCATTCTCCTAGAAGCCAGTAAAAGTTTGGCCCTACCACTAAGATGTTCCTATAGGCCAGATTTTCCAGGCTATTTAGGTGCCTAAAGATGCAGATTTTCAAGAGTTCCTAACTTCTCTAACTACCTTAAATCCCCCTAAGTTTCTATCTGTATTTACAAAAAGAAAAGGAGTACTTGTGGCACCTTAGAGACTAACCAATTTATTTGAGCATAAGCTTTCGTAAGCTACAGCTCACTTCATCGGATGCATACTGTGGAAAACACAGAAGATGTTTTTATACACACAGACACCCATTTTTTCATGGTCTGTGTGTATAAAAACATCTTCTGTATTTTCCACAGTATGCATCCGATGAAGTGAGCTGTAGCTTACGAAAGCTTATGCTCAAATAAATTGGTTAGTCTCTAAGGTGCCACAAGTACTCCTTTTCTTTTTGTGAATACAGACTAACACGGCTGTTACTCTGAAACCTATCTGTATTTAGGCACCTAAATGACTGGGAAAAAAATCATGTCCCATGTACAAACCGGCATGATTTGCATAAAAAGTACATCACCAAACGCAGAGGTGATCAGACTATGGTCCATGAAGCACTTACACATGTTCAGTAGTTGAAAAAGGAAAAAAAAAATTGCAAAGATTTACATTTTTCTTTGTTTCTCAGGGTTTGAAATAGCCCCATTGTTTAAGGGTTTCTTTTAAATGCTGGGTGTTTGTACCAAAACTTTAAATGTTAGTAACCACTTTGATAGTTTCACTAAAAGCTTCCATAAGTCATAAAAGTTTGCAAAAAAAAAAAAGTTTTCAAGTCAGGTTTTTTGTAACTAACATTTTTGATTTTGAAAAAAGGCCATTTTTAAAAATAAAAAGCTTTTTGTTCAGAAAGTGTCAACTACTTCCACTCAACACAGCTGGAAACATACCTAGGGCCTGCTTTTTAGAGGTGCAGGGTTAACTCCAGTTTAATTCTACCAACTTCTATAGAGGCTGTCGCTCTTTATGGAAATAATCCTCATAGTACTGAGTGGGCTCAGTAGAGCTGATAGCCTTTAAAAGTAGCTGTAAATGAGGAGGGAGGAGCCAGCCTGGGCCTGTCACTACATAGCAGTAGAAGAGAAATCAGGAACTGCCTTTGCTTACCAGAACCACCTGAGACTAGAGCTACAGAGTGGAGAGGTGC
Source organism: Lepidochelys olivacea (assembly GCF_965140295.1). NCBI lineage: Eukaryota > Metazoa > Chordata > Testudines > Cheloniidae > Lepidochelys > Lepidochelys olivacea. The sequence continues at coordinate 15,437,002 of NC_140423.1, forward strand.
TAGTGAGGTACTTCAGCTTGCAGAAGGGAAGGGAAACCTGTGAGGGTGAGATTAAATGAAATGACAGAGTAAAAACAGACCCAGATTTATATTTTCCAGAAGGCAAAACACTTGCTGCACTGAAGTTAGTTTAAAATCTATTATTAATAGTTTCCATGAAATAGCATTGTGCTTGCCCACATGGATGTAATGTATTTGGAAGCGGGAGGGGCGGTGGCCATGTGATAATCTCCCTATTGTGATATGACCGATATGATAAAGTTTGAGAGCCCCCCAATATAAACAAAGGCCACATTGGGCCTGAAAGCTTCAATGTTATCACTCACTTGTGGGGCCCATAAATGTTATCACCATGGTGCTGAACATTTCTGAATCTCTGCTAAATTTCAAACAAGGTTTCTAGCTGCCTGCATTATACCTATCCTCCCCATGCAGGCTGGCTCACTGTGGTGAGTGCTCTCCATGTTGCCCCACGTGGGTGGGCAAATCCGGACTCGAGCATGTTTGACACCATCCCACATTCATCACTGACCTAGAAAAGACTCTCTCTGGCTGCACTCCCACAGCAGGAGGGGAAATATAATTGCTGAAGCACAGAAAAGAGCTGTTGATCACAGACACCCGCTTATTTTCAAATTTTCTATTCTCAACACTTAAGATAAACTGTATAAACTGCTGCTCTGCTTCCATTTTTGGAAATGCCATTGATATTTGTGCAGCAAATCCTGGGTGAAGGATATTGACTCTGCCCTGGGAGAATCCCGCTGTTCAGTTACTAATGTGGCTGGGAGTCAGAGGGAGGATGCCCTGGCAAATTTAATGCGCCCTATCTATTCATGTTCTCTTATTGGCCTCCCTTGCTGTCAGGCTCTGCATTGTTATGATTAGCTTTTCTGATGTATTCCATTTCACAACTCCACAGGAAAATCCTTCACATTAGAAATGTCCCCTCAATGACAATGGCTGTACCTAATTCTGGACTCTGTTTAGCAACTCTTTATTCAGGGAAAACCAACCAATCTCCAGAGGTTTGTGCAATAAAACCAGCAATAGTGTGCCCATAAAGCAAATTAAATACTAATACAATTACACCTAACAGCATGATGCCTATTTTGGGGTGGGGAGGTTGAGGAAGAGAAGTCAAGTCTAGCTAACAAAACAAACCCTGCCATTCTAGCCCATTATGTACAATAAGCACAATAGAACAAGTTATTTAACCTGCATGCTATTATAGTGTATTGTGTTTTTCCTGATTAACTGAATAATCTGCTTGTTCAATTGTTTTACTATTCAGTATTAAAATCTGCATAGTAACATGGTTAAAGCTGAATTTCAACTTCCATTATAGCACTTCCCAAATTTTCAAAAACCAGACAGCTAGGGTGGTGCAGAGCAACGTAAGTCTCCCCCATTCTGTTCTGCTAATATGGTGAGATTTGAGTTGCATGCAAATATTTTTATTTTCCTAAAGCGAGACTTAGCTTTCAAAAGCCTAGGAATTGATGCACTATAGAGAGATGGAATTAAATTGTCCATATAATATATAATTCCAATTGAATTTTCATGTCATCCTCCTTTTCAGTTGCTTATAGCTTCATCAAAAATTTTCTTTTTATTTGTGAATGAAACTGTGTGTGTGTGTGTTTGGTGCATCAATTGATTAGAAATGTGCATACACAATTCAGAAATCAATACACTTCGCTTTGCCAGTCTTGTTGTGGTCTAAGAAATGAGCTAAGTTTGGACAAAATTGGTTTGGCAGGTTTAAAGTTATAAATGCCAAATTTTTGTGGGACTTTTACCCCCATAAGATTTGCTGATAGATGTTTTGGTGTTATAACATTCTAAAGTGGCTTGCAATGCTGGATGTGTTGTGAAGTGCTTTAATTTGATCTCAGCTTCCAAGGAATTTTTAAATTAAATCTTCAAATGTGCAATTTTTGCACAAACACATCATACTCTAAATGACAGTGCTTTCAGGTGTGAAATTTAACTATTGGACTATGAAGTCCATTGAACCTTATATACATTTCAGAAGGTTATTAATAAGCATTGTCATAGCCAAGACTGGGAGGTAGCCCAGGTGACCCAAGATACCACATGGTCTGTGAATGAGCACAGCTCTAAAAGCTAAGAATTCCTCAGGACAGATCATGGCCTGCAGTAAGGTACCGGTGCACCACCAGAGAAGCACAAAGAGACTTTAAAATTCCCCTTGATGGGCAGTTCTGATTTCTTCCAATGTCAGGGAATTCTCAACTGGTGTGTAGTTTTCAAGGAATGCATATTTTAGACACATTGCACTTTAGCCATGTGAGAAGCAGTTAACTTCAGTGTGAGAGAGAGACGACAGGGCGGCGTGCGGACATATTCAATTTCTCTCAAGCCACTCCAATAAACCAGCAAACAGAATTATCTGGCTAGACAATACAAAAAGCCAAAGCACATACTTGAAAATATGATTTACTTTAGATATGTTTGCATTACTTCTGCTAAGAAGAAGCCATCACCAGTTTCTAATGGCACCAGCATTCCTCTAGAGTGACTTGTGAGGCTGAACAAGGATATGACTCCTAATACCCTCAGTGGTTTGGAACAACCCATTAATTAGGCTAAATCTGAAATGCTAGCATTACACTGCCTTCCTGTCTTTAATTGCAGCCTTTGTCCGTTCTGCCTGCTACACCTGGATCTCCCTTCCACTGTGCACTACGCATCCTTCTCTTCCATTAAATCAATGCATTTTTAACCCACTCTGCTGTGAGTATTGCTGTGGCAATAACTATACTTCTATTATTTTAAATAATGATCTGTGTTAAAACCATCTTATGGTCACCTGGTACATTTTAGGTCTGATTGTATGTTTTACCGATTTAGGGTCCAATCCTGTAACCCTTACTGGCATGGCACTGTGACCCTTACTCATGCAAGTTGTCCCATGGAATCACTGAGGGTTACAAGATAAGGGCCCACTTAAGACAGACAGTACATCTCGTATGTCTGTACAGGGTGAGGCAAACTGTCAGCATTTAATAATAAACCTACGTGCCAACACATTGAATTTTAATTTAAGGAGAAAAATAGAGATTCTCCTTTAACGCCAGTGAAATACATTGAACTAGTGGAGCACTACAGAAGGACAGCATGAAAAATGGTAAATACTGTGCTGGAAAACACTGTCCCTTCTAAACAGAGGAAGTTGGCATCTATGCAGGACTGCCATAGATAAATCCACTCTGACACTTTGTTAGGATCTCTCCCAGCATTTCCTCTCCAAATGCCATACAGCTGGCAGCATGAAAAACATCTTTGCTGAAAATGTGCTGTCTGATCACAACTCAGAGCTTGTGGCGTGGACGGGAAACTCTCAGAGACCAATGTCCTCTTGCCTTTGAGGAGACACTCCCAGTTCTCTAAAACCTGGCTTCACAAACTGAAGAAGGGAACTTTTCGTTTCAACTTCAACACTTGCTTCATAATGTTTTCTGCTAATAGTCTGTAAAGAACGGAATTATTAGACATACAGATGAACCTGATTTGCTGGGAAGAATCAACACAGCTTTTGTAAAGGGAAATCCTGCCTCACCAATCTATTAGAATTCTTTGAGGGGGTCAACAAACATGGAAAATAATGATCCAAGGGATAGAGGGTATTTGGGCTTTCAGAAAGCCTTTGATGAGATCCCTTACCAAAGGCTGTTAACCAAAGTCTGCAGTCATGGGATAAGAAGGAAGGTCTTCTCATGGATCAGTTACTGGATAGAAGCAGAAAACAAAAGGTAGGAATAATGGTCAGTTTTCAGAAGAGTCAGGTAAATAGTGGTGTCCCCCAAGGATCAGTAGTGGGACTAGTGCTGTTCAACGTATACATAAATGATGTAGGAAAAGGGATAAACAGTGAGGTGGCAAAGTTTGCAGATGACACAAAGATAGTTAAGTCCAGAGCAGACTGCTAAGAGTTACAAAGGGATCTCACAAAACTGGGTGACTGGGCAACAAAATGGCAGATGAAATTCAGTTTTGATAAATGTAAAGTAATGTACATTGGAATCATAATCCCAGCTGTACATACAAAATGATGGGGTGTAAAATAGCTGATACCACTCAAGAAAGAGATCTTGCAGTCATTGAAGATAGTTCTCTCAAAACATCCACTCAATGTGCAGCACTAGTCAAAGAAGCTAACAGAATGTTAGGAACCATTAGGAAAGGGATAGGTAAGACAGAAAATATCATAACGCCACTATATAAATCCATGGTACACCCACACCAGGAATACTGCATGCAGTTCTGGTCACTCCATCTCAAAAAAGATATATTAGACATGGAAAAGGAAGGGCAACAAAAATGATTAAGGGTATGGAACAGCTTCTATATGAAAAGAGATTAAAAAGTCTTGGACATTCAGCTTGGAAAGGAGATGACTAAGGGGGAATAAGATAGAGGTCTATAAAATCATGAATGGTGTGAAGAAAGTAAATAAGGAAGTGTTATTTACTCCTTCACATAAACACAAAAATGAGGGGTCACCCAGTGAAATTAATAGGCAGCAGGTTTAAAACAAACAAAAGGAAGTACTTCTTCACACAGTGCACAGTCAACCTGTGGAACTCCTTGCCAGGAGTTGTAAAGGCCATAACTATAACTGGATTCAAAAAAGAATTAGGCTCGTGAAGGATAGGTCCATACATGGCTATTAATCAAGATGGCCAGGGATGCAACCCCATGCTCTGGGTATCCCTAGGCCTCTGACTACCAGATGTTGGGACTGGACGACAGGGGATGGATCATTTGGGGATTGCTCTGTCCTGTTCATTCCCTTTGAAGCATCTGGCATTGGCCACTATTGAAGACAGGATACTGGGCTAGATGGGCCCAGTATTTATATTCTAATGTATATTCTAATATTCTTAACACTGGTTAAATTGTATATGTGGTGAATGTAGAGCTGCCAAAGCCATTTTAAAAACTATTTTGAGAGCCGTCTTGTAGAGTAGTTTCCCATGGTTTCCTCACATGGGTTAAAAGGCAAGTGTGATCAGATGAATAATTAAAATCCTATCTAATGAGAGACATTGTTCAGCCATTCAGCCCTTCTTTGTTTGGCATGGTCAAGCTTTGGAAAAGTTATACAGAACCTACTAAAAGCCTTAAAGACTTAATTTCTGAAACCTTGAGACACTGAAGGTCACGTGCATAAAAAATGCATGAGGTGCACTGTGAATGGAAGGTCACTGCAGAAGGCATGTAGGCGCACAGAAAGGCTCATGGGGATGTCATGGCCCTCCCTCAAGGAGTCTCCAGGGAAGGCAGATCAGCATTATATATGGCTAATACTGTTGCAAGCATCGCAAAGCATTTTGAGGATGGTCAAGGGTGTGTGAGTGGAGAGTGGAAGTTTCCTTTGCAGAATACGAGAGGCCGGCGGGGAGAAAGAAGAAGAGCAGAGAATGGGTTAACTCAACACTTCAGCTAGCTCCGTGTGAAGATAAGACGCTGGCCCCGGCCCAAGGTCATGGGCTCAACAAGAAATCAGCAGCTGCCCAGCCGTGAGAAGAGGAGAACTAAGTTGAGCAGAGCTGCAGAGATAGCAGCAAGAACAGTGAGAGCAAATGAGATGGCAACAGCGAAGGCCAATAGAAGAGAAAACAAAGTCTCCGGAGCCGGGATGTTTTGGGAAACCACAAGCTGGTTTGGACTGGCACAGAGAGCATCAGAAGCAGAGGTCCCTGAGTGGAATACCCGCTTTCCCCCCACCCAAGGAGGCCAGGACTTAAAACCCTCCTGAGAGCTGGAGCAACTCGGCGATCAACAGCGGATCCTTGGATGACCTGGGCCCAGGACACCACTACCGTCCACCCTTCCCTGCCTCTTCTTCTGACATTATACCCAGGCCTAGCCAGTCTCGGGTCGTGCGTGTGTGAGTATGAAAGTGGGTTAGGGCTTGGGGAGCTAACCCTTTCTTTCTTCCCCTGAATGACGTGGAAGCGTTCCCATCACTCTCTGCTGTTGTTTTATTATTTTATCAATAAAGCTTTAAAATTTAGATGTTTGGTGTGTTTCGTCATTTCCACCCCCCCAACAATCCTGTGGCATCAGCCTGATCAACTGATGCCCCAGGCAGATTGGTAACAAAAATCTGTCACAGGGAAACTGAACAGGGTAATATTACAATAAGACTGAAACAGTCACATAGCCATCTCCTAGTGCATCATCTCCACACACCTTAAGTAGTGTCTACATGATGCAAAAAGGTGCTCTTTTCAATCAAGTTAATTCATTGAGTTAGCTTAACTCCCCCATAACACTGTTTAGACCAGGGGTTGGCAACCTATGGCACGCATGCCAAAGACGGCACGCGAGCCAATTTTTAATGGCACGCTGCTGTCTGCTGGGGATGGCAGACAGCAGCGTGCCATTAAAAATCCTGCCCGGCCTGGCTTGCTCTTCTCCACCCCTTGCCCACCGCTCTCTCCTTGCAGGGCAGGCAAGCTTCTCTCTCCCCCACCTCTTCCCCCTGCGTGCTGGGTTTCTGCCCCTCCTCCTCTCCCTTCCTGCTGCCAATCCCCTTACTAGGGAGGGGGAGAGGGAAAGGCAGAGCACAGTGCACTCACGCTCTCTGCTCCGGGGACCTTGGGGAAGGGGATGGAATCAGCATATCCCCTCCAGCCCCCTGCCGTGAGCCACTCAGGGCAGGGGGCTGGGAGCACCCCCCCACGACCCCAGCCCACATCCCCAGCCTCCTGCCCTGACTCCTGCACCCTCCTCACACACCCCCAGCCCCCTGTCCTGATTCCTGCACCCCCCACACATACCCAGCCCCCGCAAACCCCATGCCCTGACTCTTGCACCCCCCACATCCCCACCCCCACCCTGAGCACCAAACGGGAGCTCCTGCACACACACACACACATTCCCACCTGTACCTCTCACACCAAATAGGAGCTGCCCAGATAAGCACTCCACACCCAAACCTCCTGCCCCAACCCCGAGTCCCTTCCCTCATTCTAGCTCCTGGCCAGACCCTGTACCCCAACCCCCATCCTGCTCCTTCACCCCTAGCCCTGTTCTCAGTGCACTCCCACCCTCATCTCAGTGCAGAGAGAGGAAGAGAATGGCTAGAACCAGGGAGAAGGTAAGTACCTACTGTATGTGGACAAGGCTGGGACCCCAGACTGGCACCAGGATTGAGCGGGGCCGGCAGCTGGGACCCTGGCTGGCAGGAGCCGGCGGATGGACCCCCAGACCGGCAGCAGGCTGAGCCGCTCAGCCCACTGCCAGTCTAGATTTCTGGTTGCTAGCCCCTTGCCAGCCAGCGTCCCGGCCACAGGCCCTGCTCAGCCCACTGCCGGCCTAGGTGAACGGAACCCCAGGCCGGCAACGGGCTGAGCGGGCCGGCGGCGTAAGATCAGCATTTTAATTTAATTTTAAATGAAGCTTCTTAAACATTTTGAAAACCTTGTTTACATATGACAATAGTTTAGTTATACAATACAGAGACTTATAGAGAGAGACCTTCTAAAAACGTTAAAATGCATTACTGGCATGCGAAACCTTAAATTACAGTGAATAAGTGAAGACTCGGCCCACCACTTCTGAAAGGTTGCCGACCCCTGGTATAGACAGTTTAACACCTTTACAATTGTGTTAGCTAGTCATGTTGTAGCAGCTTTTATGATGTCTATACTTACTCTCTAAGCTTCACTCCCTTTTCCTTCCCAGAGTGGTACTGCTGATTGGCTAGAAGGGTGCCACAAATCCTGCTGTCTTCCATTATCTTCTGTTCAATTTACCCTTACGGAGGTGTGACTCATTCAGAGATGAATATTTAAGAGTGAAGATGACTATTAATTTTTGGTAGCTGCATTTCAGTCTCCTGAAGCTAAAACAAAAGTTGTGCACTTTCCCTGCTACTGCTTGTGCACCTAATTTGCATGTGTAGTTAACATGACTGAATGTACAGATTGGGCATTTGTATACATAAAACACCTGGATAATATTTTAACTAGCCATTTGCATTCAAAAAAGGCAGTTTTGCTTGAATAGTCACATTCATTGCAAGCCCAAATTAGGCCTGCAGCCCCGAGCAGCTCAAATTCAGAAAAAATTAACCTCTATGGTCCACAGATCCTGGAAAACACATGTGCATGTACTTAACTTTAAACATGTGAGTAGGCTCACTGAGGCCAATGTGACTGCTCATGGCCTTAAAGTTAAATGCTTTGCTGAATCAGGACCAGCCTAAATCTCTCTGCATGGGAAGCAGGCTATCCACCCCTTGCTGATGTCCAGATATAGAAGGAGTCTAATTTTCCCCTTTCCACATCTCCGTATACCTGTTTTCAGTTCTTTTTATCCCCTCTTTTTACTTGACACTTTCACCGTTTTATGTAAAAAAAATTGTTAGCCTTGCAAATTTGCAAACAACGTAATAAATATTAATTTATTCTAATTGTTAAGCTGCACGTTCTGCCTTCCTACTTGTGCCCCTAGATTTTTCCACATCCAAAAAACTCACATGCTAAATCTCATAAAAATAGCTTTTATGAAAAATCACAAAATGGGCTCATTTTTCCCAAAATACTGCACTCTTTGTATTTGTTTATTTTATTTTATTAGTCACACTTTTGAATTTGATCTCATTCTGGATGAGTGAGAGGGTGTCAGTCCTGTTATTCTGTAAATTAGGCATACAAGGGATTTTTTGTGTGTGTTTCAATATATCTTTGTATGAGGAACAAAACAAAACCTTGTAGAAATCCTATGTTTCCCCAAACCAAAACACATGCATGCTGAAACTTCATTATAAGAATGCCAAATGGTCTTTCAATAACAGAGCCTGTGGCAGTGTGAGCTTTATTGTAGTTTCCCTTCGCAAGTGTTGATGGATTTATGAAGGGCTTCATTACATATAAGCTTAAAGGATATCCGCTATCACCCACTTGTCAAAAGAAAAAATAATATCAAAGCCATCCGTCCAGATCAGAGATACAGGTGCTAACAGCACATTATAGTCTGGTAGTGATTAACTTGCCAATTAATTGCAGTAACCTTGTCTGAGTTCAGACATTTAAAATATAAATTTAAGAGATGAATGCATCATGTGTAGACTTAGGGCACATGTACATTGCTACCATATTGCTAATCATTCCTGCCTTGGCATCACAGATCTCACATTTGCATTTCTGTTGTAAAAATGCTTCCTCCGATCTAGGCATTATGCACAGAGGTAGTGACTGTGTGTGTGCATTAAGCCACTGGGAACAGGCTGCTCTTGCATGTGTTCATTCTGGTACTTGTTCTTTTTTCAGAAGAGTGAATTTAATAGGCTGAGTGTGTTTCAGTATTGCCTGAAGAAACAGGATGAGTCTGCCTTCTCCCTTGCCCTCCCTGAAATGAATCAGTAGCTGGTGGAAGTAATGCAGCACATGAAATGGTCTGCTGCAGAGTTAATGCATGACTGCAACTTTTCAATCCCTTAGCAACCAAATCTCCACTCTCGCAGTTTCAGATGTCTCTACCTTACAAATGATGGAATTGCAAGCACAGTCCCGCTGCCATGTGGAAAGTATGATACACCTTGGAGCTAAATTCTCATACAAATAAGATGCGCAAAAGCATGCACAAATTGTACACTTAATTTGTGAGTACAGAAGTCAAGTAATAGCATGCACAAATAATCAGAATTACCAATTTCAGTGTGCAGTTATCTGTTTCTCATGTGAAATCATGGTAACTTCATGTGTGCCTTGTCCATGCAGTAGTACATGGATAGAAAAGCAGGGCCATTACCATTATCTCAGTATTTTGAATAGTTTGATTATTAAATTTTGAAAATGACATGCCATATGCACAGAGGCAAACAGAACTAAGCAAACACAGATTAAGTCCAACATATCCGGTTAGACATTCATATTAACCTTCCCAAATAAAAAAGCCAACATAATATATTAGTATTCAGTATTTCTGTAGAGCTTGAGAAGCAAATAAAAGACACAGTCCCTGACTGTGTCTAGCAAATGCAGTCATCAAGTCAAAAACACAGCAGAAATGGCATATAGGAATTTCCATAGTGGATCAGACCCAAGGTTCATATAGTCTAGCATCCTGTCTCTTGCAGTAACCAGTACCAGTTGCTTTAGCTTAGATGAAGGTGTAAGAACCCCACAGTAGGCAGATGTGGGGTAATATGCCCCCCACTTAGGTCTTATAGCAACAGACAATGTTGGATAAAGGGTAGGAAAGTGAGGTAGGAGGAGGGCAGTGGGAAAGGAATGCAGAGAACAATTTTCCCACAGCAAAGAACAGGTCATAGACATTTATTTGCATGTTTTACGTTAGTTACATCTGAACAAGAGTTATGCGCTGCTGACTAAGTTTGAATTTGTATTAAATGGAAACCCTAAAGAACAGTTAATATGCCAAGTGAGCCACATGCTATTGGAGTAGTAGAAGTGTAGCCACAAAAGCCTGAAGATAATTCAAAGCTAAAATATCACAAACTTTTAAGGTGCAGAACAACATTTATTCAGTGTTGCTGATTCTTGCACTTTAATCATGAGTCTCACAATATTTGGCGTTTTTATTAAAGCCTCAGTTCCTAAAGTCAAGAGACTGTTGTGCTTTCACTTATATTTTTTTAAAGGAAGTTTCTAGTCCTGGGTGGTGGTGGAGAAAAGCTTGAAAATGGGACTCACGTGTTTTTTTGGGGGGTTCCTGGCTCATAATTTTTGAGTGCTTGGGGTTGGTGAAACTGTTTATTATTACAGCATCAGGAATGTGCAGGACACTTTACACATAAGAAGAGCTGGTAAAAAAAAAAAAGTGGGGACAATTTCAAAACAGTTTGATGACAAAATTTTAACCATACCCATAAGCTGGTTTTTAAAATAGCACAAATACTTTTACAATAATGTTGACCAGCTCTACAGACAAGGTCTCTGCCACAAGTAACTTTTGGGCCAGATTTTAAAAGGCACCTAAAGATGCAGATGGGTGACTAGTGGGATTTTCAAAAGCATCTAGGCACCTAGCTCCATTTGATTTCAGTGAGAGTCAGGCACTTAAATACCTTTGAGGATCTGGGTCCTAGACACTTCTGATATCCCACTAGGCACCTATTTGCATCTTTAGGAATAGAAGTCTTTTCAGTGCTTTGGTAGACTTTGAATCAGCTCAAAGAACTCAACTCTGCAAATCTTACTCACTTGAGTAGTCTTAATCTAAGACTACTGTTGGGCTATTTGGGTATATTTCTGCATGAGGGCAGCACCAATGTTGATGTACCTGTGTTGGTTCCAGGATATGAGAGAGACAAGGTGAGTGAGGTAATATCTTGACCTGGTTACCTTTTCCGAACCTGAAGAAGAGCTCTGTGAAGCTTGAAAACTTGTCTCTTCCACCAGCAAAAGTTGGTCTAATAAAATATATTACCTCACTCACTTGCCTCTCTCTTTACCACTGTGTCATCTAAACTTTGTTCTGAGCAGGGTCGTAGATTGATGAATTTCCCTAGTATAGAGAAAGGCCCCCTATGTTACTAAGGCTTGGGCAGGAATGGCCCTAAATTTGCAGGATATCGCCCTAAATTTGACAAAATACAGAGGGATTGTAACGTAAAAGTGGTATTTCTCACTGTCCTCCTCATGTTGTGTAAGAGCGATGTACCACTGGTAATTTTCAGTAACATCATATGTAATGAGCAGGAGTCAGCGAATGAAAGATCTGAATGAAGATAGAGTAGCTGGCTAATGCAACAGGAATGTCAGGGAGATCCAGGCGTTAGGAGCAGCATGGAAAGAGACATGATGAAAAAGTGGGAGAAGGAAACAAAAAGAGCTGTTGAGTGGAAGGGGGGAGGAAGAAATGAGATCAGTGATGTAGGCAAGAAAAGATGCATACAGAGCAGTAGTGCGTCCCTTTAAAATCCCCTTGCTTCTCCATGCCTGTTCACAGATACCATTGGTAACCTGAGAAATCTAGCCAGCTCTGCTGTTGGAACATCTGTAGTGGAAGAACAGATAAAGAATGTGAAGCCATTTGCTGCAACTCCATCAGTAAAATATCAGAGCAGTGTCTGTCTATGTGCCTTTGTTTTGTGGCTCCCAAAAGACTCACAAATGTATTTAGCATATAACAAAACAGAAGCTTCTCTTTGCTGTAATAGAAAAAGGTATTTAAATCACCTGGTTTGGCTTTGTACAGCTGATGGGATAAAAATGTGGGCTTGCCCTTTGACCTTTAAAAAATGCTGTTCTTTAACAAATTCTTCCACACTTTAACAATGAAAAGCACATTGGTGCTCAATAAATAGCAATAAACTCTTCCTGCAATATAGCTACGATAGTAGGTTGCCAGTTGGATCAGAATTGGTGCTGTCCTAAATCACTCAGGAAAAAAAAAGTAGGAGAAGCTCTGCCAACCTTTAAGTTTAATGGGACACTATTGCATCAACTTAATCCACATTTAGATCAGGGGTTCTCAAACTGGGGGTCAGGACCCCTCAAGGGATCATGAGGTTATTATATGGGAAGTCACAAGCTGTGAGCCTCCACCCCAAACCCCGCTTTGCCTCCAGCATTTATAATGGTGTTAAATATATTAAAAAGTGTTTTTAATTTATAAGGGGTGGGGGGAATCACACCCAGAGGCCTGCTATGTGAAAGGGGGCACCAGTACAAAAGTTTGAGACTCAGTGATTTAGAACAACCTGGGGGGCATAGGTTGGGCCTGAGAGAAGAAAACAAAGGTAATGAATTAAAGCTGTGAACAATAATTAGCCCCTTTCTAATGAGCAGTTATGAGGTAGGAATTGGGTGGCACACAGGTCTTTCCAGGGCTTCCTTGTTTGCCTCAGGCTCTGTGCATGCAAAAACTAAATGTCAGAGAGAGAAGCTAGTGGCATCAGAGAAACCAGAGTGGGTTTTATGGCACTTGATTTAACAGATTGAACTCCTCAGCCCCTAGTCATAGACTTTTTTTATGGGGACTGTCTCATATTCATCCAGAAAATACAAAGGAAATATGCATCATGTTTTTTTCCCATCTAAATCAAGGGTTGGTGAACAAGGGAACTGCGTGGCTGCTATTCCCAAGAGAGTGTATGCAGTGTCTTTAACAAGGCTAATCCTATCCAAAAAGTGCTTTGCCCATTTGGCTACAGTTCAGCCTAGATCATTTCTGAAGGCTACTGTTTTTTACTGTGATTTTCTCAATACAAAATGAAAAACAGCAGAACACAAAATGAGGGTGGGAAATGAAAGTCCACAGGAGTTTGACTCTCAAAGATTGTTTCTTTGTACCGCAAGACGCTCTGTTAGTGAGTCAGTGGACTGTGGAATAACAAAAAGAACAGGAGAACTTGTGGCACCTTAGAGACTAACAAATTTATTTGAGCATAAGCTTTCGTGGGCTACAGCTCACTTCATCGGATGCATGCAGTGGAAAATACAGTAGGAAGATATATATATACACACAGAGAACATGAAAAAATGGGTGTTGCCATACCAATTATAACAAAGTAATCAGTTAAGCTATTATCAGCAGGAGAAAAAAAACCTTTTGTAGTGATAATCAGGATGGCCCATTTCCATAATCAGTGTGGCTGATATGATTAGGTCCTATGATGGTGTCCCCTGAATAGATATGTGGACACAGTTGGCAATGGGCTTCGTTGCAAGGATAGGTTCCTGGGTTAGTGTTTTTGTTGGGTGGTGTGTGGTTGCTGATGAGTATTTGCTTCAGGTTGGGGGACTGTCTGTAAGCAAGGACTGGCTGTCTCTCAAGGTCTGTGAGAGTGCTTCTATTGTTGTTGCTGTATCTCTATTAATGTTCATTGTCACTCGGATGATTATGCAAAGATTCCTGTAACAGCGAAGGGCCAACTTGTGAACCATGCTATGAACCACCTTACTTCTCTGCTAGAATTACCAGCATCGTGTGTCACAGCATGGGGCTGAGTTATTTCTGTCCCTTGCATGTGGAAAGGGAATAGTCAGGCAGGTGTGAGGAACTGGCATAGAAGAGGACATCAGCTGCACTAGGGAAAGGACCAGTGCAACTTATTTCCATCCCGAAGCATGGGGAACTGTGGCCAAATTGTGATGCACAACATAATCTTTTAAAGCTCTTATTTGTGCCAATCAGAGTCAAAGTGAATAACACTTTTTTTTGGGGGGGGGGTGGTTATATCAGTTACAAACAGACTTAGGTTTTCAGTCTAAGACTACAGTTAGGAGTGGTTTTGTGGCTACTACCGATTACATTACCTCTCAAAGCATTTCTTGGCTATAATATAATACCCTGTTTAGGTGCCTTGATTGCTACTCTTATTAAATTATCACTTTGAGAGAATGTTACCAGCCTGTTTCTATCTCACAATAAAACATCCCACTCAATTTATTCCTGCAACTGAAGGAGATGGCATTTTAATACTGAGGAAAAATGTCGTAAAAAGATGCTTCCCGTATAACCATATGTGACATTTTATGAGGTGGACTGGTTATGGGGAATTAAGGGAATCCCACTTCAATTGCCCTCTTGAGTGTGAGGATGGGCAATGAGACTCAGCAGTCATGCTGGAACTCGAGGTGCCGGGGGTGCTACCACACCCCTCCCCCCCAGCTTGAAGTAGTAACCACAAACACCAAATATCTGGTTTCCATCATCAGAACCCCCACTATAAAAATTGTTCCAGCACTTAACTTTAAAATCAATGGACTACTCAGGGTGTGTAAAGTTAAACACATGCATAAGTCTCTGTGGGATCAGAGCCTTCGGTTGTAAATTCTTTGGGACAGGAACTGTATCCTGTACAACACAGCACATGCTTACCCTGCTGGCACCAGGGTTTTAAAACATCTGAGCTGAAATGTAGCACCTTTAATCCTAGCATGGGCACACTTGCACTGTTGCTTAACAAATAATAAATAAAATAATGTTAAAGTTAATAACTTTCTATCATGCATTTTCCTTGTACCAAACCTGGACAGCTTTCAGGATGAATGAAAGACAGGCAAAGAGAGTAGGTTTTAACTAACTTACAGCTAAAATAGAATACTTCCCACTTTTCAGTATATTAAGAGAACAATGATTTCAAATTTATATTTATGTAAAAATGGATGATATAAAAACCCATACAGAGAAGTAAGGTTCTTTTAGCAACACTCATTAAAATATATGCTAATCAAGGAGAAACTATGTGATAATATGCACAGTGCTTCTTTCCTAAAACAACTTCCTTATAGAATAAGTTTTCTTAGCAAAAGTTTTGCTGATGGTAGTCCACATTTGCCAAAGTCATGTGTAGGGCTCAAGCCAGTATGTGGCCTCTGAGCACACTGATCAGATTGAGTCCCATTCAAAATCCAACCAGGGAGAAGTTCGTTAGAGTACTCACCTGGGACATGGGAGACCCAGCTTCAATTCCCCCTTCCCTGCACAAGGGGGAGAAACAACTTGAAGAGAGGTCTCCCATCTCGTAGGTGTACTTTCTAACCATTGAGCAATGGGACAATCTGATGTGAGTATCCCTCATTCTCTCCTGATGAAGCTCTTCCACTGTAGATACCTCATGAAAGAATGGGTGGAAAGGGGGGCTGGTCCCACCCATAGGCGCAGACTCCGTGGGTGCTCTGGGGCTGGAGCACGTATGGAAAAAAAATAGTGGGTGCTCAGCACCCACTGGCAGGCCCTGCCAATCAGGTCCTCCCTCCCATCCTCTGCTGATCAGTTGTTCAGTGGCGGGGGGGAAGGGGAGGAGCAGGAAGAGGCAGGTTGCGGCCTTGGGGAAGGGGTGGAGTGGGGGCAGGGGTCAAGTACCCCAGGAAAATCAGAAAGTCTGCGCCTCTGGTCCCACCTCACAGCTGGGTGCCCTGACCACTGGATTACAGTCATTCCTGCTTACACTCTTTCGCTGGTCCAATGACTATTTTAGCATTTATCCACAGTGGAGCAGTCAGTGGGCCACATAGAGAGAGCATGAGTAGGAATGGCTGTAGTACAGTGGTTAGGGCACGTACCTGGGAGGTGATAGACCTTGGGTCCAGGCCCTGCCCCACCACAGGAAGATTTTCAAGTGGAGAAGGAAGCAAGCCCACATTAAGGCATTCTGTAGTCAGGTATTTATGTCAGAATCTGAGCTTTCTTTCTTTCTTTTGCAGTGTTGTTGTAGCCACATTGGTCGCAGACAAAGTGTGTGAGATAATATCTTTGATTGGACCAACTTCTGTTGGGGAGAAAGTCAAGCTTTTAGGGAGCGCTTCTTCGAATCTGAAGAAGAGCTCTGTGTAATCTCGAGAGCTTCACGCTCACCAGTAAAAGTTGGTCCAATCAAAGATATCTCACCCACTTTGTCTCTCTCTCTTTTTTTAAGTGAGTTCTAGTTTTCATGGTTGCAAAGGAAAGCTTGAAAACATGAACTGAGTGTAATGATATAGTAATGTCTGCCTGAGTCGGCAGACAGAATAACACAATAGCTCTGAGAGGGGTGAACTGCCCTATGCATCACTATGGATAAAAGGTGGGGTTTGGTATTGTATTAGCCTAATAATGTGTTAAAATACAGCTCACCCTGTCCATGCTAAGGCTATGTCTACACTGCATTTTCGTTGTTAAAACTTTTGTCATTCAGGGGTGTGTTTTTTTCATATCCTGCAGCAACAAGTTTTAATGACAAAAAGCACCGGTGTGGACCGCCCCTTGTTCGGGGTAGTTTTATTTTGTCACCGGGAGACCCCTCTCCCGGCGACAAAGAGCGGCTACGCGGTGCACCTTACAATGATGCAGCTGCAGCGGCATGGCCATATGATTGTAAGGTGCACAGTGTAGACATAGCCTAAGGCTTTAAAACATCTAACAAAACTCACCCACCCATCATTTACCCTAATGTGCACAAGCCCTGATGTTTTAGTGCTTAGACTCTACACTCCAGCAGCTCTGCCAGCACCACCCCAGCAGGGGATGCTGGCTATAGTCAAAAAAGAAGAGCTTAGACTACCCAAGCAGATACATCCTGGGTGCTGGTATCTGGTCATCCCTGACTGCTCCAGGAAAGAGAGGACACTCTCCTGCCATTCTTAGTGGGGGACAAGGGAACAGCCACCCATCTGCTGATCCTGCATCTCCTGAGGAGAGGTGACACTCTTTACTGACACTCCAAGTGGAGGACCTCATGGTAGCCTTGTATCATGGTGTGGATCGCCTCCGCCTCCCCACATTGCCTTAGTTAGCCAGGCAAGACAAGTGCTAGTCCTTCCCTCAGCATCTCCTCCTGCACACCTGATCTCCGCCCTCATCTCCACCTGAAACCCTTAGTTCCTGGCAGCCTCCCAACCACTAGCAACATGTCTGCTCCCCTTTAAGTCCCCATGTCAAACTCCAGACCTCTTTTCCCACACCAGTGTCTTCCCAGTAACGGATCCAGTGCTTGGGGTGTTGCCAGAAGCAGGCAGAAAGTTACAGCAGCTGGGGGAGAGGGAGAACTATGAAGAAGCACAAGGGTGATGAGAAGGCAATAGGAGGAAGTACTTAACACACTGTGAGAGTTGTAGGGACAGAAAAAGGAGCTGGGGTGTAGTAGGGGGAACAGTGGGTCTGAAACTTGTTGTTTGAGTAGGAGGAGGAGGCAGCTGTGTTGTGGGATGGGATGCCTGGAGAAGCTGTAGGGGCACAGAGCATGGGAACGTAAACGGGATAGTGCAGGGGTTCTCAAACTGGGGGTCGGGACCCCTCAGGGGGTTGTGAGGTTATTACGTGGGGGGTCGCAAGCTGTCAACCCCCACCCCAAACTCCGCTTTCCCTCCAGCATTTATAATGGTCTTAACTATATAAAAAAGTGGTTTTAATTTATAAGGGGGGGGGGTCGCACTCAGGGGCTTGCTATGTGAAAGGGGTCACCAGTACAAAAGTTTGAGAACCACTGGGATAGTGTTTAGTCCAGCTGGTTTGAGTAGCCATAGGAGGGAACTGTACTGACCTAAATTGGTGATGGTGGTGGTGGGGTTGTAAGGACAGTGTCAGGGATCAGTACCCAGGGGCCGGAGTGCAGGAAGTCAGTGAAGTAAAGGAGCCAGTACCTGCGGGGGTGGGCGTTGGGTAGTAGTTGGGAGGGTATCTGAGAGAGGGAACAGTGACAAGTAGATAGGATGAGGGGGTGCAGTGGGAGGGGGTTCAGTACCCAGTGCCTGGGGCATGAAAGTGCAGGGGGGGAGGTATAGGGCTTGAGGGCAGTTTCCCAGAGGGGTTGTGGGCAGGTGCAGTGGGAAGGGGTACAGTGACCAGAGGTGTATGGGCAGGTGCAGCACATGGAATGCAGTGTCCAGTGGATGTGGTTTAGGAGTTCAGTGAGCTGTAGATGGGGTGTGGGGGTGCATTGTCGAGCAGGTGTGGTTTAGGGGTGCAATGTCGAGCAGATGGGGTTTTTGGGTGCAGTGGACGGTAGATGGGTTGGAGGTATCGTGTTGGGCAGGTGGGGTTTAGAGGTGCAGTGGCCAGTGGGTGTGGTTTAGAGGTGCAGTGGCCAGTAGATGGGGTGTGATGTGCAGTGTCGGGCGGTTGGGGTTTAGACGTGCAGTGACCAGTAGATGGGGTGTGGGGGTGCCGCGTCGAGCATGTGGGCTTTAGAAGTGCAGTGTCCAGTAGGTGAGGATTTGGGTTGGGGTGCAGTGTCGGGCGGGTGGGTTTTAGGGGTGCAGTGTCCAGTGGGTGAAGATAGGGGTTAGGGGTGGGGTGTAGGGGGGCACTGCCAGTAGATAGGATGTGAGGTGTAGTGTCCAGTGGGTGAGGATGGGGGTTGGGGGTGCAGTGTCAGGCGGGTGGGTTTTAGGGGCGTAGTGACCAGTAGATGGGGTGTGGGGTGCAGTGTCCCTCGGTGAGGATGTGGGTTGGGGTGCAGTGTCCAGCGGGTAGGGTCTAGGGGTGCAGTGACCCGTGGGTGAGGAGGGGGCTGGGGTGGGGTATACGGGTGCAGTGCCATAGCTCAGCTGGAGGAGGTGCACAAGGGGTGCAGCGCCCGGCGGAGGGGGCCTGAGGCCGGTCGGTGCGAGTGGCAGGCGGCGAGCGGGCACGTTACCTGCGTGCTGGAAGCCCGGCCCAGCCCAGCCCAGCCCCCCTCCCCGGCGCTGTCAGACCGCGGAGAGGCCGGGCCGAGGCGCTGCTGGGAAGCCGATCCCACTCCGCTCCTCCCCGGCTGCGCCCAGCCGCCGCGGCCATGACCGATAACATCCCCCTGCAGCCCGTCAGGCAGAAGAAGCGGATGGACAGCAAGCACCGGAGCGGGTGAGCGCGGGGTCCGCAGCGGGCGCTCCCCTCGGGTCCCGCGGCTGCCGTGGCTCCCCAAACCCCGGCTTCGCTTTTTCCGATGCCCGGCTGGCTGGGCTGCTGCCCCGCGGCTGCAGGGGGCTGCGCCCCTCTAGGGCCCTGCCCGGTGGCTGATGTGTCCGGCTGGGCTCCGGCTGGTGCTGGGCAGCCAGCCCCGCCCTGGAACCGGCTCCCCGGTCCGCTCTCGGGGGAAGGAAGGAAGGAAGGGAGCGAGCGATGGGTGGGGATTGCCCCCTCCTCCTCCTCCTCCTCCTCCTCCTCCCTGGGCTGGGGAGAGGCGTCCCGGCAGCGGCGTCCCGGCAGCGCCGGGGACCCCGGCTCTCTCGCCATGTGGCTGGCTGGGGCGCAGGGGGCCCGGCTCGCCTTTGTTTGTTCCAGCAGGGCCCGGCCCCTGGGCAGCAGCCGCACAACGCGCCCAGGAAAGGACACAGCGGGCTCTGGCATTAGGGGGTCCCCTCTCCTTTGGGAAGGGGAGGCTGGACTGGGAAAAGCTCCCTTCTTTTGGGAGGGGGCCTAGGAGGGTCGCTGGCCTTGCAGCCCCCCGGAGAGGCTGAGAGCTGGTGTTGGAAGATGGCATTACTAGGGGACCGATTGAGGTCTCCTCTCTCGCCCGGGGCTGCCTGGCCAAGGTCCTGCAGGGCGGCGGCCGCAGCGGCGTTCCGGCAGGAGCTGACAGGTTGTTCCTGACGCCATTGTCTGTGGCACACCCAGCGCCGCGATCCCAGCCCAGCGAACTGCAAGAAAAGGGCAGGATCCTGCCATGGCAACCTGGTTACGCTAAAACGATAGGCCCTGCTCCCTTGTGCAGGCGGAGAGCCCCTTCCCTGCCGTCTCGCCCTGGGACTGCAGGACCTGTGCATCTCAGGCTGGGTGAAATGAAAGAACAGAGCCCTCTTGGAGGCTCGTATATTGCCAAGCTTGAGGAATGAGCCTCAGATGAAGTCACTTGGCACTCCATTTATTACTGCTGTTATGAAGAGATCACACCCAGTTTTTCTTCCTTGCACAAATGTAAACAAAGAAATAGCCTGACAGCTTTAAGCCGTAGTGTCAGGAACAAACTGGCAATGGCCAGATTTTCAGACGTATTGACTTTCTCAATGGGAGCTCAGCTCCTCTGAAAATCAGCCCATATGCTTCAGTGGCACTCAGGCACCCTGGTGATTGGGAGGGCTATGAAACCCTTGGCTGGATGGCTTGTTGGTAGATTATCTTGGGGGAAGGGGAGGATGTGTATGGCAAGCCATTTGAATACAGATTTTCATTTAATGTATTTATCATTTAACATCTGATCAGGATCATTCTGTTGCTTAGCTCAGCGTAGGCAGAATGCAGGTTGTTGCTTCACTGAGTGGGTTTTATTAATGACAATACACTTGTTTTCAGGAACAAATATATTTATAACTTTATAACAAAGGGTTCTAGCTACTTACAGATCTTACCATTTTAATTATATTGGTACAGCTAAAGCAGTGCAACCCCTGATGATGTATTGATTATATTGATATAAAGGTGGTTTATTCCTGTGTAAAAAGAAAAGGAGTACTTGTGGCACCTTAGAGACTAACCAATTTATTTGAGCATGAGCTTTCGTGAGCTACAGCTCACTTCATCGGATGCATACCGTGGAAACTGCAGAAGACATTATATACACAGAGACCATGAAACAATACCTCCTCCCACCCCACTCTCCTGCTGGTAATAGCTTATCTAAAGTGATCATCAAGTTGGGCCATTTCCAGCACAAATCCAGGTTTTCTCACCCTCCACCCCCCCCCCACACACACACAAACTCACTCTCCTGCTGGTAATAGCCCATCCAAAGTGACCACTCTCTTTAAAATGTGTATGATAATCAAGGTGGGCCATTTCCAGCACAAATCCAGGTTTTCTCACAAATCCAGGTTAGTCTCTAAGGTGCCACAAGTCCTCCTTTTCTTTTTGCGAATACAGACTAACACGGCTGTTACTCTGAAACCCATCTTATTCCTGTGTAGCTATTCCCATGCAGGTAAGGGAATAAGCTGTACCAGTATTTTATACCAATGTAACTGTGCCCACACTAGGGGTTGTACTGGTATAACTATTTCAGTTAAAAAAAAAATCACAACCCTAACTGACAACATTATACCAGTACAAAATGTGTGTATAGATTTGGAATCGAAACTTGCTGACTGGAAAGTAATGTTGTATTATGATGACAAATTGTGATCCAATGACAAATTAATCTTTTTTGTTTTAAATATCATATACAGTTGTAGCAAATACACCAAAATCTCAGAAGAAATAATGATTGTGTTGGAACAAATAAGGAAGAGTACATATCAATTACCATTTTGTTACATTTTTTGGTTAATAATTGTGATTTGGATTCTTTTTAACTGAGGTTGTTGAGCAACCTACAATGTTCTGTTGATGGATAAGGTTTCTGTCATGTAGCTGACAGTATGTTGATTTAATAATGTGAAGTTGGCCTGGACACTGAGGACTAGACTGTGGAACATGTGTGCTATATAGCAGTCATGGTAGTAATCTGTTAACGACAGTTCCTGGGTTGGCCACTGCTTAAAGTTCAGTTATGAGATAAAGGATCAGCTATATGAGGGGCTTAGGGTATTCCTCAATGCTCCTTAGCTGATTTGCTTTCTTAGAGGTCTCCACAATCTCCATAGGTCTCTCTTGGGCATTCTGTTGTGGTGTGCCTTGTTAGCAGATGCTGACAGCAATTACCCTGATGTAACGTAAGCACTAGCCCTATGTCACTGGCTAGGGAGCTCTCACTTGGAGGCAGTATTTCCTGTGCTAGCAAGAACTGTTGACAGCTTGCTCTTATGATGCTGCATTGATTTAGTGGTTTGAGATTCTGTGACTTTTTTGTTTTTCTTTATACAAGTCCTGATCTCTCTCTCTTTTTTTAAAGACCGGCACACTCCAGAAAAGTGACTTATTTACAATGATTTTCAGAGTCTTGTCTTTTGTCAAACAGCCTCTGACATAAGTTAGTTTATTTGATCAATATATTGGGTGCATTGGCAAAGTATCTAAGCAAAGCAAAGCGGCTCCCTTTCCCCCCAAATATTATAAGTCTTAAGAGAGAGCAACCAGCCAGACAGTATAAGTCCTTGCTCTGTCATCCATCTCAAGCCCCCTGGCACAAAATGATCCATTTCCAACTAATTAGAGAGGAACAGGGAGAAAATGGTAGCAGATGCAGAATGGGGTCCTGGCCCATGACTGGGCGTTCTATGTAGTACTGCAATGCAAATAATAATAGTATAAACCCCCCAAAAAGTGGTATCCAGGCTAACTCCTGGAAGACCCTACCTTATAATATGGTTTTGATTGCTGCTTGGATTGTAAGAGACTCTTTGTGGCATTCGTTATATGTGTATACAGTGCCTAGCACAATGAGGTCCACATCTCTGATTGGAGTCTCTATGTGCTACTGTAATATATATAAATTAATAATAATTGACCAGTGATCCCTTCTGACCTTAAAGTCTCTGACCCTAACTTAACAGTAGACCTCTCAAACTGAATGTAACTGCTGGGAAGGCACATAAGGCAAGAGGAGATTGTATTAGTATATGAAGTCATTCATTTAGGTCTCTGAGTATATGAACAAAGAGCTAGAACTGTTTGAAATACTTGCAGCCAGTGTAGGCCATGGAGGGCAAGTCCACGTTACTGATCTTCCTCCTCCTTACAAGGCAGCAGCCATGTTTCAGCTTCCAGATGCATTTCAAGGGAAACACAGTGAGGAACTCATTACAGTACCGTTACTGAGATGTGACAAAGGAAAGGTTGGCTGTGGACCATGTCAAGGAGAAACAGGTGTTTTAATAAGTTGGTGATGGCAGTAGCCATTCTTGGCCATAGCCACAACATTGACCCCCTCCCTCCGCCCCGTCCAGTGTGCAGGCAAGGGTGACTTCTGAATTCTGCAGCTGTATTGCTTGAGTAATGGACACGTTTTTCACAATTTTCTTGTCACCTTGGTCTGGTCTTGACTGAGTTATATAGTTATCTCACCCAAATAAAAATGCCAATTTAGCTATGACATCCTGATAACCACTCTCTGGAGTCTATAATGTCAGTTCAAAAAGAGACATGGTATTGAGTAATCTCAAAATGCTGATGATAGTGTCACAGCCCGTACCTCTGTAGGGGCTTCTGGGGGTTATGTATCCTGAGACAAAAAGCTGTGGCTTGCTTTCTTGCTATGGACAGTACCCAAATGTACCAAGCATATCAAAGAACATATGCAAAGACTTGATCTCTACCCTGAGCACCTTCTAATCTAAGGACCCATTCCTACTATGTAGATCATGCAGGAAGACTGCTGTGCCTATGTAGAGACTATGTAGAGGCAGGCACTGTTTTTTTGTTCTGCATTTGTACAGCACCTAGCACAGTGGGATCCTGATCCATGACTCTGGCTCCTAGGTGGTGTGGTAATGCAAGTAATAAATAATAGTAAATGTGATGCAACAAGTGAGGAAAACCAAAGAATAATTGGAAATGGGATGAAGAAGGACAAGGATTCCAGTAATAGGTCACATGGTTACTCGTTATGGTATTGAGCTTAATGGTTCCATTAAAATGGTAAATTAGCTCACTTGTAATCAACGGGGAGAGATTGGAGTGAATAGATGAATAAATGATTTTTGGCCCCTATCCTGCCTCTGACTGTGTGGGTAAACCTCTGCATTTGTGTAGAGCTGCATTGATTTCAAAGGGGCTACAGACAGGAACAGTGTTTCTGTCATGCAAAGTCAAGTGCAGTATCGGGGCCTTTATTTATTAAGTGCGCACTTGGCCCTGCTGCACAGCCACTTACAATGCAAAAACATCCTAAATAATATAAATCAGTTTAAAAAGTCAAGGGAATATAATGGCAAAGTGGTGGTATCCTCTGGAAAGTGCTCCCCAAAGTGTTTCCATGGGTATTTCTTAATGACCTCTTGTATAAAATTTAATCAGTTGACAGTGGATTTTTTTTTATGGCTATTACTGCAAATTTAGCCTGATATCTGCAAATCAAGATGTTGTCTTTCTGCCTCTTGCCTCATCACCAGTAATAAAGATTTGGTAAGAAGAATTTAGGCCCCTGACAGACCCTCCCAAGCATAGAGGTCCACTTGTGTGGACCCTCATACTTCACCGGTGCTTTGTGCAAGCATAAGGGTCTGAACTGCATATTTCTAACTGCAGGATCCGAACCATAGATAACAGTTCTACTGATTATGCATGTGGCAGAGTAGAACCCAGCTCACTGTTCTATAGCTGTACTGACTCTGCGATCCTAAAAAAACACTTAGTCCAGGGTCCAGTTCTGCTATTGGGTATGAATGAATGGATGCCTGTACTGACAGACCCTATCTGAAACTGGATCCACATGGATCCTTTTGCAGGATAAAAGGGCCTCAGTCAACAAAGGTAGCAGATACAACTGAAAGTTGCAAATGATATAAACACGTTGAATGAGATTTTTACGTAATTTTTCTGACCCTTTGAAATCATAACTGTTGTGATAGATTATGGATTGTTGTAGAAACCTATAACTTGGGTTAATGCTGTTAGTAATTTTTTGACCCAAACAGTAAGTGTTTGATTTGAATATAGAACAACTTGTTTTCGTACTCTATGAACATTTTCATTTGAATGTTTTTGTACCTTATTTAAAAAGGAAGTAATTAAAAAATTCAGTAAAAAATTTATTTTAGAGTAATGTGCTTTAAGCTCAACAACTATATACATCAGTGACTGCTACTATGATACTGCAGGTGTTTATCAATATTAGTAGAATAGAGTATAATATAGAAAATATAATATAATTTAAATAACATTAGTAGCTAATGGCAATATTTTTAGTTCCATCTGAAAAAAGTGGAAATATCTTGAGTGTTTCTAGCTTTAGCAGTTGATGATTCATTTTATGTAGAAAGACTTTTAAATTTTGTTTGATTTTGTTACTCTTATGTAGAATAATACTTTAGATTATTGAACTTTGAAATGTGTTAACTAATCCTAACTACATCTCCACGTGATAGGGGTAGTGTAATAGGTTGGTACCCATTCAAAAAGTGTCCAGTGTTTTCTTGGTTTTAAAAAAAGCAATTTGAATGTATTAATGATTTCATAGGAATAGTAAAATATTTTGCAACATCCTCGTCCACAATTGCCACCTCCCCCCTCCCCCCCGGAAAACAACAACAACAAAAAACCATCTAAAGCAAACAAAAACCTGCCCCAAGGGAAAAAAATCTATTGGTTTTCCAGGTAAACTTGCATCTCCCTCCTACACAATCCATTTCTTAAAGCTTTATTTTTCTAACACAAATCCTGTTTAAAAAAAAAAAAAAAAGAACATGCATTGGTTGATTAATCAAGCTATTTGAGGTTTGGCATTTAGGGTCTGTGTACAGTTCTTTAAGGAAAACAAGTGACTTATGTTGGAAAAGGTTGAAAACCCCACCTTTAAGGGATGACTTATTGATTGACTTCTCAATAACCTGCAAGGAAAAGTCAAGAGCGAACTTTCAATAATATGACAGATTGTTCCTGGTTCCAATTGATCAGCATTATCAAATGCATTTTTGAGAGGTTAAGATAATTCAGTTTCCAAAGGGGAAGAAAGAAAACACTAAAGAGGCGTCCTGAAGTTTTTCTATGTTGATCTCCTCGCTAACAATCTTTCCACACCTTCTTTCACTTAAGCAGTTATCCTGTGATTTGTCTGAATTTTATTGTTAGCTCTTGAATACGCAGTCCTAGCCTTGATCTGCTAAAACACCAACTGCTGTTACAACAATTCATTAATAATTATTGTGCTTAGTGAAAGACTAGCCCGTGTATGTGAGTGCAGGATGTTAAAGCAGAAATAATGAGTTTTAGAATTCTATCTTCAGAGAACAAAATATAAGATTTCAGTGAGGACTTTAAAGAATGTTAAATGTAGTTGAGTATCTTCCCAAGAAGTTAAATATTTGCTTCTAGGAATGGGCACGCAAGTCTACACCACAGAAATATCTGCTTTCCTGCTGAAAGTTCCATTACAAATTTATCAAATGGGTAGACATACTGCACCTGCATAAGTGATGTGTAGAGATGAACTGTTGCCATTCAGCATTCCTGGATATGTTTAGTTTGGATTGTAAGTTTCTGCTCTCTACCCAGTCAACAAAATTGTCCAGATTGCTTTGCTGTTTTGTGGGACAACAGGAAAAAACAAGGTCAGGGAAGTGAATAGGTGTTAAATTCCAGCTGTGGTGGTTTGACTATAAGCTTTCATAACAAAAAGCTCTTTAGGGATCTTCTCGAACATACAAGTGATAAAGGTCAAAGTTTGTATTCCTGGCATCGTTAGCTATATTTTTAAACCTATCTGTGGAAATACACTGGCACATGCTTTCTTTGTTTAGTTTTACATTTTCTGGAGAAGGTTGGATGTAATGTGATTCTGAAACTTGCTGACTGACTTTTCCGGTTAGTCCATTAAACCATCAACTGCAACCCATGGATTTGTATTATTGCCGACTGGAGTAACACGTCTGTTTTTTTGGGTTTTTTTACTGCAGTCTTTAAATTGGATAAAAAGTCTGTGTTACAGAACTGCATAGGTCAAGTTCTGCCTTTTTTATTATAAGGTTCTGTAGATAGTATGAAAGTACAAACAGCATATAAATAGATATCCAGGACTATGTGTGATCACTTAAAAATGCCTTCAAATAGAAGAGAAAATATAATAGGGGAATCTCTTGTAAATTCTCTGCACATGTGTTGGAAATCAAATGTGTTGTAAGTAGCGATAATTCTTCTTTACTTGGACAATATTATATGTATCACTTTCAGAACCCAGATAGGCAGGAAGTCTTTTTTCTCGAGTTTAAGTACATGTTGAACTTTCTTTCCCCCGTATCTAACGAAGTTGTGAAATCTTTGGTTGGCTAGGAGTTGCAGAAATTGGAAATGAATTATTAAAAGTTAACATAATTAACTGTTGTTCAATACTTGTGTTTGTAGTGAAGTACTGTTCCAATAGCAACATTCCTGTTTGTAGTGGGGATATTGTGTGAGATGATAGCCTTGTTTACAAAATGTGCTCTCACTTTCACTTTAGCACCTAGAGTTAAATCATGGTCCATTACTCCTCTTTTTCCTTTGGTAGGGTCTACTTCTTAAGTTTAGACTGACCCTGATCCAGCAAAGCATTCAAGCCTGTGCTTAACTTTAAGCACTTGAGTTTCCCTATTGAAATATATGAGACAATTCACATGCTTAAATGATTTGCTGGACAGGATCTTGAGCTTTAACTATGGTCAAATCTGCCTTGTTACTAAAATCATGTTAGGTGTTATATATACTCAGTGATTTATAAGTTCATAGTAATTTAAAGAAACTAAGTGCTGTTTAAAATGTGTATATTTATCCCCACACAGAGCACTCCCTTTTATAAGAACATTCAAGTCACTGTTTTATGGTAGCATCATTCATGTAATTTTCTATTGCATTTCTGAAGAAACATATCAGTGAGCTCTTTATACCCTTTAAAGTTTTAGAAGTTAGTTTTGGATAATTTAAAATAATCTTTGGAACATATTGGTGAATTATAATAACCCAAGAACATATTAGAAGTTCTGTGTTAAAATATTTGGTCCCCCTTTTCGCCCTATCTCCTCATGTAACTATAAAGATATGTAGCTCTTTATTTCTCTCAGTAAAATCCCTAAAAGAGGCTCAACCTGAAAGATAAGCAAAAGTAACTTTGGTTTCTAATATGTGATTAGCAGGAGTCTGTCTGGAATTGTGAAGCAGGTTGTGGAGATAAACTGAGCATTGTAAATGCACGTTCCTTTTGGTAAAGCCTCTGTTTTAGAACTTCACACT
Organism: Lepidochelys olivacea; assembly: GCF_965140295.1. Lineage (NCBI taxonomy): Eukaryota > Metazoa > Chordata > Testudines > Cheloniidae > Lepidochelys > Lepidochelys olivacea. Next base: position 15,465,208 of record NC_140423.1, read on the forward strand.
GAAGGTCATTCTAAATACAGCAGTTAACATGAGTAAATCTGGCTAACTTTGTGTCGCTTTCCTCTCTCATTGAGATTTGAGAAAACAATCCTCCCATTCCTAAAAATGAACAAATATATTTCCCTTTTGACACCCCTCTGAGCACCAACATTTTCATTAATTTATTTCTTAAATAGCACTAGTATAGTTTAAAGGAAAATTATTGACTTAAATCACAGCTCTGTCTGAATTTTTTTTTCCCTAAGTCTACAAGCAACACCTTTAATAGACGTAATTAAATACTTATGATTAGAATTAGATTTAAAAAAACATATTTTTAAAGTTTAATTTGTAAACTTGACTACACTTTTTGTGAGGTCAATTTAATTGTTTTGCCTTGTATAAGTCAATTTCCCATAGTTTTTTCTGTATCTGTCTTCCATTACTCCTTTTTCTCTCCTCACTGACTGAAAGATGGGGTAAACTTTTAAAAAACAGGAAAGTGTGATTGTAAAACTGCAAAAATTGGCAGGGAGATTCAGATGCAAGAGTGGTACCGGAAACTACTTTTAACTCTCTTTTGAAATTGGATAGATTTTGAATTATTATGAATCACGTTTATTATGTTAGTACCTAAAGACCAGTCAAAAATGTGCTAGGTATTGTACAAACACAGAGTAACACACAGTGTCATTTTCTAAAAGTAATCAAATGTAAATAACCTGGGTGAAAGCGCACATTAAAAATCAGAAACTGTCATTATAGATACTTGAAGGGTAAAAGATGTTCTAGATTATTTTACTCCAATAAGTTGAGATATCTGTTCATTGCTTCAATCAGTCAAGTTACTAACATTGAAAGCTGTATTTATTTCTATTAAATTTTCCAGAATTCTCATACATTTTCCTCTAGCAAATGAACAAATAGTTTGTGGGTGAGCAGCAGATGCTAACTGGTGAGGCTGTGATAAAGCTGACCTGTATATTGTTATAGACCGAAAAAGGTGATGAACCCATAATTTAGACACTGTGTGTTTTCACAGAAACGTGACAAAGCTGTAGGGAACCAGTGCTGGGATCCAGTGTTTTAGCTGATGGCATTTCACCCTTCTTCTCGACCAAAACTACTATTCTGTAATCATAACCGCCTGTAATTCTGTCGAGAGAAGCCATAGGTCTTTCACCTTTAGGAGCAGTAGTGGTGTACTCTGCAGTACTGTGTAATATGGGACAAGATTTTTATTTGATTCCACGCTTTCTGTGAGGAAGGTTTTTGCGAAAGTTAATAGTTATAGTGATCACTTTTATTATAATTTTTTCTTTTGAGGTTATAAGCTCTTTGGGGGTAGGGACTGTCACTGTATGTTTGTACAGGACCTAGCACAATGGGGCTCTGATCTAACTGGTGCCCTTAGGCTATACCACAACACACACACGTTATCTTTCTGATAAGTTTCAGAGTAGCAGCCGTGTTAGTCTGTTTTTGCAAAAAGAAAAGGAGGACTTGTGGCACCTTAGAGACTAACCAATTTATTTGAGCATAAGCTTTCGTGAGCTACAGCTCACTTCATCGGATGATGTTTCACTTACTGCTTCTTAGTGAAATGTAATCACATCAGAATAGTGATCTGATTATGTGGGAAATCATTTTGCACTGGTCTAAAAAGAGTGAGAAAATGCCTCTTATAAAAGTTTAATCCAGTTAGATGTCCATGAAATACTTTGAGTTAGACTACCTTTTCCGTGCTAGCTTCTGTAAACCAATTGGATTTTCAAGCTTTTTGGATTCTGAAGGAGTTTACTTAGCAGATAAGATTTTTTTTTCCCTGTGTTTATTTGCAGATGGGGGTGGAATGCATGAAAGCTGATACTTTTGTATAAAACCACCTTTGTAGCAGTGAATGGTGTGCTCTATTCATCATGCTGTTTCCTGTTCTGCAATACGTATATAGAGAGTTTACCTGCGGAAAGCATTGAATACTTCCTTAAATGGAAATTTACTTGCTTTATTTCTGATCAGTTAGATACGCAGTTACCCAAATTGTTTGAGCAGATGACTGTTATAATTTAAGGCAGACATCTTGACATTGTTATCTAATGTAGTGAGTCAGATATGCATTTCTATCTGATCTCCAAGGCATTCTGTTGTAAGCTTGCATCTGATACTGGGCTGTATTTCAAATGTCAGTGAAATCTAATACAAATTCTTTTGCTATAAAAAGGGGGGAAAACATTAGCTTTTATTTCAAGCAGTGACAGGAGGAAACTTGAAGGAAAAACAATCTTTGCTGACCTGGAAGGCTACAGCATTGCCATTTTGAAAAAGAGAGAGACTGTTCCCGAGTGTGTCCTTTTGTAAGGACAAAGGAGAGTGGGAAATTTCTGTATCTTCTAGCAGATACAGAAATACACATGTGAGGAGCGATTTAAAAAGACTGGGACTGTTCAGTTTAGAAAAGAGACGACTAAGGTGGGTATGATAGAAGTCTGTAAAATCGTGAATGGTGTGGTGAAGGTGAATAAGGAAGTGTTGTTTACCCCTTCACATAACACATGAACCAGGGATCACCCAATGAAATGAATAGGCAGCAGCTTTAAAACAAACATAAGGAAGTATTTCTTCACACAGCACACAGTCAACCTGTGGAACTCATTGCTGTGGGATGTCATGAAGGCCAAAAGTGTAACTGGGCCTCAAAAAAGAATTAGATAAGTTCACAGTGGATAGGTCCTTCAATGACTATTAGCCAAGATGGTCAGAGACACAACCCCATGCTTTGGGTGTCCCTAAACTTCCAACTGCCAGAAGCTGGGACTGAATGACGGTGGATGGACCACTCAATAATTGCCCTCTTTTGTTAATTCCCTCTGAAGCATCTGGTGCTGGCCACTGTTAAAAGACAGGATACTGGGCTAGATGGACCATTGGTCTGACGCAGTAAGGCCGTTCTTATGTTCATCTGTTTGTTCTCCTATTCCTCCATTTCTCCTGGGTATTAGGGGCCTTTGTATTTCTTTCTGATCCATTTGGGACCAGATTTTTTGCTAGCTATTATAACTGGGATCAAAGCAGTATAATGCATGTCAAGTTGTGTCAGAAGAAGTGCCAAATGGTTGTAACTGACTTGTGGATAATAAAAAGAGGATTGCTGTATTGCATTGGATGTTTTAACGACACTGCTGATCCAAACAGAGCTGGCCTTGGGATAGGGTGCAGCCTGCCTTGGACTGATGGGACATGGAATGGATCATTCCGATTATAGGTTTGAAAAGATGTAATAATTATTTGCTGGGGAGAAGATTGGGAGACCATATTCTTCAGGATGAGTATGGAATTCCAAATCACTACCAAATCAGCAGGAGAGTGACAGAATTGTACTGTGTTCTTTATGGAGCTGGAGACCGAGGGAACTGTACAAGTTTACAGCCTGGTCAGGAACCATATGCAAAAGGTGCATAGATTTAATTGAGCATAAACACTGCAGGCTCGGGTGTTTAAGCCATTGCTTTTTCTTAGCAGAATGTGGGTAACCCTCCCATTACGGATAGGATTCACTTTAGTAATTCAGCAAATATGTGTCCTAAGGTGTAGCAATAGAAAGAAAGATTGGTGCATGCTGCTCAGTGATGTCACAACTATTGATTGTGACACAGTGACAAAGTACAAACTGATATTGTTCACATTCTTTGGGAGTGAAGTGGAGTTTCATACGAATGTGGATTTCAACTGCCTGAAACCATTTTCGGGCAATAGATAGTGAAATTTGTTTTCTGAAATTACAGCTGCGATAGCAGACATTGACCTGCGCTGCCTGCCCTGTGCTGTACAGGAGCTTTTTGTGAGGATTGTAAACAGGACAGAGAGGCCGAATTCCACCCCATGTGTAAACTGTAGGGTGTGGCAGCTACCAGTGCTTCCGAATAACATGCCCAGTCTACAAATAGCCATGAAAGAGGGAGGTCCTGAGCAGTTTCAGCTGTCCCCGGGGAAGAAAACTCACTCAATACTGCCAACTCTAAAGATTTAAAAATCATGTCAAGCTCCCAAAATCATGAGTGCCTTAAAATCATGAGGGTTTTAGAAGGAATGATTTGGGGGTTATTTTTATTTCCCTTCAGGTTTCTGAGTTTTCAGGGAACACTCAGGTCACATTTTCTGTCTTTAGTCTGCCACGAGCAGGGCTGAAAAAAAAAGAAAGACGAGATCCTCATGTAATCTGACCTCTTGGGAATCTTGTGGCTTTAAGAAAAACATCAAATATCAGGAGAATTGGTGACACTGATTACTTTCAAAAGCCATGAATATAGATTTCTGGGAGTTCATGTCCTAACATACGTTGGAGGAAATTTAACTTATATATAGTATTTATCTGAAATATGACATGTATTCGGTTTTCTGATTCTGGCAAATGTATCTCTTTAGAATTTGTTGATTTCAGCTACAGCAAGATCAGGCCTTGGTCTTTTTATTACTCATGATAGGGCCAAAATGGCAGATACTCATGTTTTGCAAGAAGGTGATATAGAAACATTCCTTTATACTGTAGCTTGCCTAGTATTTTATCGTTCATACTTCAAATACATCTACAGTACAGTAGGAGGTATCCTGTAGGCACAATATCAGTTTTACCCAAGTTATGCTGAAATTTGTGGCTTTCAGGATTTCCCTCTGTGGCTTTTACTAAAGGACAGGGGAGATGTCACAGAGCCTTAATGTTAGCCCCAGAAAAGGGAAGAGTAGATTAATGGATTACAGCTGGAAATGTTTATTTCTTGTTTGTTTTAGCTAATTTAAAGTTGGTGATGGGAGGAATATAGTGCTGAGTCTGTGGGTGTTCCAGGGCTGGAGCATTGACAGGGAAAAAATGGTGGATGCTGAGCACCCACCGGCAGCCATCTCCCCTCCCCTCTCCTCCTCTCCCCTCCCTCCCAGCGCCTCTTGCCCACCACGATCAGCTGTTCTGTGGTGTGCAGGAGACACTGGCTGGGAGGGGAGAGGAGCAAGGGCTCGGGGGAGGGGGCGGAAAGTGGCAGGGTGGGGGCGGGAAGAGGTGGGTGGGGACTGGGGGGAAGGGATGGAGTGGGGGCTGGACCTGGGGAAGAGCCGGGTGGTTGAGCATAGAAAGTCGGCACTGCTGGGGACGAGAGTGGCTTCCATGGCACAAAGAATGCTATCTGGGTAGAAAATCAAAACAGGCTTCCAATTTTGATGTTTTTCTGTGTGACTATTTTGGAGGAAATAAAAACATTAATACTCCATGCATTTGTTTTTTGCCAAATACTGTGTTATGACACACACTAAAGGGCCAAATAAAATTTATATTATCTGAATATTTTGTACCTTCTATTGTTAAAAGTATCAGCTAAGGTTCCTATCACTTAAGGGGGTTGCAGGGAAGGGAGAAAGTCTGCATCTTTTTTCAGTTAGTTTGATTTGGGCATTTAACAACATCTTGGGTATTTACATTTCTGCTGCTTCCCATCCATAGTCAGTTCACTGACTCTTTTGTTCATGTGGATCTTCATACAGCACCCATGAAGTAAAACAATGAAAAGCAACAACTCTTCTAGCAAAATATAGTCAGAGCAGTTTTGTGTCACTCAGGCCTAGATCCTGCAATTGGATCAATGCAGAGAGCGTCCCTGCTACTCTGTTTCCTTAGTTCCAGAAACTTGTTTTGACAGTAAAGGACAAAACAAAACCAGAATCCTTTTTTTGCTATGTGAGTTCCTTATATCTAAGGCTGCATCAGCCTGTGATCTTTTCATGCTAATATGTGAGACTTCAATCAGGGAATGATAAGAGAACATGAATCTCAAATTAGAATTTCTCAGATGTTTCCAATCTAATCTTGGAAGAGATGAGCTAACTCAATGTGTGGACTTGGGCGAGTCACGTTATCTCTCAATGTTGGTTTCCTCACATCTAAAAAGGGAATAATAACGCATTACCCACCTACCCTTCAGGGATGTTAATGAGGATTAACTAGTTAATGTCTGTGCAGTGCTTTGAACATAGAAAGCACCATAAAAATGCTGCATATCATTAACAGTAAAACAATTTATATAGGGCCTTATCCATAGCCCATGGAAATCTTTTCATTAATGGGCTTTGGCTCAGGCCTATAGTGCCTCAAGTGTGCTAGGTGCTTTGCAGACCAAAAAAGAGTCCAGGTCTCAGCCCGAAGGAGCTTACAATCTAAATGGACAGTGAACAGATAGAAGATGGCAAGTGATTTGAACAAGCAGCAATGCTCAGTACGCTTCTGTAGTTTTTATATGGGTTTATTTAGCAGTTTGCTGGGGGACGATATGGGGGAGAGTCTGTGTTTAATAAGTTTTGTGGAAGAAATATGGGCTGTTTTGTTAAGTGAGGCCAGGGGACGTAGGCTGGATCACGGAGGGGGATAAAATGGAGACTTCTTAAATTAAATATGTCCTTCCAATAGGTGTTGTGAGTGTATGAGATGCTGCGGAAGAAGAGACCCAAGGCCTCGTACGGTTTGGCTTGGCCATCCAGAAAAAAGAGACCAGAGATACCCTCGCAATGTGATCAACAATCAGAAATACAACTTTTTTACATTTCTTCCTGGGGTATGTATGCCCATTAAACTTCATGACTCCGTACCCCTAACACCTTCCTCATTTTCAGTGGTTTTTACAACATAGTGAATGCTGAACCTTAAGTCAGAGGAAAGAGCTAATATTCTGATCCCTTAAAGTAGTTAGGAATATGCTTCACACACTTTGCCTAAACTCAGGGCCATAACCAGAGCAGGGCAACAGCCCAGCGCACAAAGCCATCAGGACAGAAAAATGGGGCAGGGGTTAGGGGGTGCAAATATGCTTGCTCACCCCGGCATTAAAATGCCTAGTCACAGCACTGCCTAAACGTCACTTTTTGTTGAACGTAAAATTAACTAGTAGTTTGTATGGTTGTAGAATAGATGCCATACAAATCTCGCATTGTTGTCTCTATGGGTCAAATTCACTCTGCCCAAAGCTTATAGGATTTAAGGGAGGGGATGAATGGAATCTACCCGAGTCATGTGGATGGATTTCATTGCAGCCCTTATGCTACTGCTTTCGAAGCTCATGGGCTGGAATGGCAGCCAGAACACCTCTATACTGTTACATGGGGTTCTTGTTCCACTGAATCACGCAGGCCCACACAGGCAGTCAGTTCTCTGGCAGCATATTCAGGGTTTCTTTCCAAAATTCACTGGCAGAGCAGACATGCTGTGGTGACTGTAGACTATTACCTAGTGTCTAACATGTGTCTCTTAAGCAAGCTCATTGAGAAACTTCTCCCAGTGCTGGGATACAACTGATCAGATTGCATATGTTGCTCAATGGGTTACCTGGCAGGTTTATTTCTTTTGCCTATGGATAAGTTATCTCAGTGTAGCACCTGATGAGCTGGACAGACAACCTGTTCATCAGATTTGACAACTTCCACTCTCACCCCCATATTATGCTTTTCTCAAATCTGTTTATTCATAGTCCTTCAATGAAGAGTTCTTATGAATGTGCTTGGGCATATGGATTTTTGAAAACTGCTCACAGCAAGTACTCCTTTGAATATTTGATACTGGTTTGGGTGATTAGGCAGCTAAGTCACCTGATATGTGTTCTATTCTCTGATTGGATGATCTCACCTCTATAAATAAGAGGATTACCTGAAGAAATCACTGAGGTACTGAATTTCTTGAGGCTATTCTGCGGAGGGAGCACTTTATTTAGGGAGAGACACATGGCGAGTCAGAAGCAGATTGGGGCAGTTTTTGGACATCCCCTTGTTGCCCACCTGTTGGCTGTAGTTTTCTGTGGTACGCTCTTTCTTGCTGGCTGGCCCTTCTTCTTGCTGGCTCCAATTTCTCCCTGACAATGGCAACAGGGCAGATGGCCTTTCTCCCTATCATCATCTCTTCTGTGTTGCATCCACAGGCTACCTACCCTCTGGCCACAGAACCATCATGATGCATGGCCAGATCATGTATGCCCTGTGCTTTCAGCTCACATTGTCATAGGGCATGGCTACACTGGAAACATCAAAGCTCTGTTGTGGAAGCACTCCCTCGGTAGCGCTTTGAAGTGTGAGTGTGGTCAGGCGCTCACCCAGCACTCCTGGTAATCCACCTCCACAAGGGGATTAGCGCCAAGCGCTTGGCTCCCAGCTCTTGGAGCCTGTTTACATTAGTGCTTTAAAGCGCTCTGACTTGCTGCACTCAGGGGGGTGATTTTTCACACCCCATAGCCAGCAAGTTAGAGCGCTATAAAATGTAAGTGAAGCCAAGCCCATAGTCTCTGTCATCAGTTTAAAAGCAAAACCAGTCCTTGTTGAAACAGAGGTCTGACTGGTGATGGTTCAGTATGCAAGGGACAGTGGAACTACTTTCAAAACCAGTTCAAGTTCAAACTGCATTTGTTTTAAATATATATTTAGCAGATTTTTGTAGGCAAAACATAATGTTGGTTAGGCATCCACTATTTACAGTTGCTGTCACTTTTCTGATTGGTATTTATCAAAAGTTTAAAGGTAAAATTATATGTATGTATTAAAGACTAACTACTGCAGAATCTGTTGTATAGCACAGCTACATTTGTGTGCATGTTGTTATATTCACCAAGATGATCTTTTGGAAATTATTTCCAGCACTACTTTGCTATCATTATTTAGGATTTAGACATTACAGGAGCTAGCAGAAATGAATGTCTCTTATCACTAGTTCAATATGCATAACTCTGAGATCTCCATTAACCTCTCCCCTCCTCCCTTTTTTTGTAGGTGCTGTTTAACCAGTTCAAATACTTTTTTAATCTTTACTTCTTGCTTCTGGCCTGCTCTCAATTTGTCCCTGAAATGAGGCTTGGTGCACTTTACACCTATTGGGTTCCCTTGGTAGGTAATGTACGGTTTGTTTATTCAAGAAAGTGTCCGTGTTTAAATACAAAATGTCCTTTGTTGTCTTATCTCTCTGATCTAAGTAATTCTGTGTCTCACATGCTTTTTTGGCAGCTTATTTGTAGGAAGTCTGCTCTCTAAATGTTCTGAGTGCAGATGCTTGTACTCGCTTTTAAATTAATTTCATACAGGTTGGACATTTAGGTATGGTAGGACTCCGTTACTGATACCCTCTTCATCTGAGTTAATAGGGGCATAATTCTTTGTCTCTTACACAACTGCCACTAGGCATACCCACCACTGGGGCAACTGGCCCACTTCTACACTCCAAAAAAATGAGAGACTAGATGGCGAGCAAAGTAAACAGCTTCCTGGCTCCTGTGAGTATTGATCACAGCTGCTAAGTTATTAGAAAGTTAAGGGTGAAGATGGAGGGTCTGCATCAGAGCATTTTGCTTTGGCACAGCATTCCAGAAGAGGGCTGCAAATCAGCAGGATTTCAGAAAAGCTTGTCAGGTGAAGCAAAGGACCAAAGGGCAGTTTTCAAAAGCGACCTTAATGAATGACCGTATGTGCAACGACAGCAAATCATGCAGTCCCGCCAAACAGTTTGACTTAGAGTCTTTGGATGGGTCAACAGGCTGATTTTAAAATAAGATGTTTTAGTTTCTTAAAATACATATTTTTACATTTCATTTATTCAAATTTGCTTAGAGCATAGATGCTTCCCCCCGAAACCCCTGACACACACACTTACTGATTTGTCATTTTCCAAACATATATTTCCCCTGAGGTTGGAAGAAGTCAGAAAGCCAAGTTCGCTACAGTCTTTGGGAAAGGATGCTAGCTAACTATTTGAGATGGGGTTTCCCATCTCTCGTTAAAGTTGTTAGGCAGATCTCTAGAGTAAATTGGTGCATCCACAAGGGTTCCATGTGGCTTTATTTCAATCTCAAATCTGCAGGAAGAGTTGAATAATTTCCCTATTACAGAGTTCTCAAATGTTTTCTGTCTGCCCCTTACCTCTTGCTGTGTGCATAAACCAAGCTCCCTTTCTGCTGCCAACTGCTCAGAGGAACCTTGCCATGTTGCTGTCTCCAGTGGAAGTCAGGGTGGTAAGGTGTCAGGAGATGACTTTTTTTTAATATTTAGGTTCCTGTTTTCAGAATTATGTGCATTTGCATGTACATGTACATATGCACGCCTGGGCAGTCATGACAGATATTCATATCAGCTCTTCAGTAAGATGTCTAGTCATCTGTGCATGCAATTCTAAAACTCTGGACATTGGGTTTTATGGCTGACTACCTTGACTCCATTGACTGTAGAGTACATAGTATTCTGGGACAATAGAAATAAGTGTTTAGGAGCAGACCAGATAAAAAGGGATGGTGATTTAGAATTTTTTTTAAAAAAGGACACAACACTGATTTTTTTGGGAAGGTATGGAGGGGGGAAGGAAGAGTTAAAAAGGCACAATAAGGAGTGATTGAATGGAATGATAAGATAATTTAAATTACCTGAGCAATGCACATAGGAACGCACTGCACAAGCCAATTGAAGCTACAAGGGCCACTTAAAAATCTATAAAAAGAAAAGGAGGACTTGTGGCACCTTAGAGACTAACACATTTATTTGAGCATAAGCTTTCGTGAGCTACAGCTCACTTCATCGGATGCATCCGATGAAGTGAGCTGTAGCTCACGAAAGCTTATGCTCAAATAAATGTGTTAGTCTCCAAGGTGCCACAAATCTTCCTTTTCTTTTTGCGAATACAGACTAACACGGATGCTACTCTGAAACCCGTTAAAAATCTATGCACCTCTAAACTTTTTTCCCTTCCACTTCCAGTAAGCAGCCTCCTGGGGGTTTACATCCCTCTCTTGCACATGAGGTCAGCTGATAGTTAATCACCAAGAAATACCCTATGTTTTCTGCATAGTATTTTAAGTACATTAACAGTTCAGCTTTGACAAACAAATGGCAGAAAACACTTGCATCAAACCTGTGCTGCCATCTGTCTTCACTCAGCAGGGCTGCAAATGAACTGTAGTTATCTGGATCTTCCAACAGGGTTTAGAAATCCTTGGGTGTAACTTGTTGCTTTCAATATAGGAAGCAAAAACATATTTAAAATAATCATAGATCCACAATGATTTTAAAGATGACACTTTTAGGCTGCTCTTTGGAAATCACGGGTGGTAAAATCCCTGCAGTGTTGATGGTAAAACATTCTCCCCATTTTCAACTGAATTGGGAAAAATGATTTCCATTAAATTTACCTCAATCTGATAATCCTGTTTGCAAAAGCAAACTGATACCACAGAAGTAAAGAATATCATGAAGTTGCTACTAAAACTCTGCTGGTAGTCAGCCCTGTGCCTGGTTGAATTCATGTTTTGGCATATACGTATGACAAAGTTATTGTATTTGTATTGTATCTGTTTAGGAAAAGTGAGTGTGTCACAAAACTAGTTTGAACAAGCCCCCCCCACTCACTCTCCCCTATCCCCCAACAGGTTTTTTATAGAATCCTATAAGCAATTGTGATTTGTCTAGGCCAGATGAGCAATTAGGACTCAGCATATGAGCTGCTAGAGAGTAGTATAAGAAAGGTCTTTGTTCATTACTGACTGCTGATACAAGTGTTCGGTATAGAATGACATACATGATGGCATAGTGAGGCAGCACATGTGGGAATATTTTTGGATGATTATTTTAAATTCAGATACCCAAACTCTTTAGATTCCTGATCCACAAAGCAAGCTAAAAATAATCAACACGGATTGTTTCTTTCCCTTTTATCTGAAAGCACCTAGGAGTTTTTGAAATCGTTAAGTGACAGAGAAGCCTTCAGTCTTTTTTTGCTTGTCAGTTACCCAACTGATATATCTTTGAGTGGCTCAAAGTGAAATGTACTGACCCTAGCCCTTCTGGAATGAAATGCTTCTATCAAAAGATCATCTTGTATATTATTGCCTTCCTGGCTTCTGTAATTTGAATCTATTCAATGTCATGTTTACATTATTAAAGCAATTCCAAGCCTTAAGGACATATTCTCTCTTGATGTAAGAATATAATTCCCGTTAATGTTAATGGGCACTATGTATGGAAGGTAATGAGAGACTATCTCAGTAGTTTGTGTATTTAACCAACTCTCTTCTCTCCACAACAAAGCTGGTAGATTTTTTTGTTTTGTTTTTTTGTCTTGTCAAAACATGTTTTTTTTTTGTTTTTTTTTTCATGAAAAATGGCTTTTATTTTCATTTTGGCCAAAAATATATTGGGAACATTTTAATGGTGGTCACACAATGGAGACTCTACTTTTTCAGTATATTGGGGTTTTGTCAAAAAAATGGAGAAGTTTATGGAGGAAATTTTGAAAACTTAAAAAAAAAATCTTATAAAAATTAGCATTTTTTGAACAGTTCTTCTCTATTGTACAGGCAGAAAATTGCCATTAACATTAATTGGCACTGTGTACAATTTGTGGAATGATTAGAATTATTATTATCTATTATTAGAATAGGTACCAAAGTGTATTCTTTGCTAAATACTCAAGTGACCTTGAAAAGGGGGCGGGGAGGCTTGATATTTTAAATCATGTGTATCTTAATTAAACCTCCCGCAGTCTAATAAACAGGAAAGTTTTTAGGCTGAAACTTTCAAAGGCGCTTGAGTTAGGTCCTTTTGAAAATGCCCCCTTTAAATAATGCAAATACATGCAATACCTTCTGCATTTCAAAGCTAATGTCAGATGTTTTCTAATGTATCCTGTGGTTGTGCACTGATACGTATGAACTGTGGCTAAGACACTGCACAATTTTATTGCAGTGTTGTATGTTTTAGGTGAGACTGTGTGCACAAAAACCAAAGCTATAAGAATGTCTGAATTTAGTTGCAGAAAATGCTGTCCTTCAGTTTCAGTAAACCAGAGACAGTTTCTTGTTTGAAAAAAACAAAACAAAAAAGGACATGCGAAAAGGTTAATTATTGTCAGTGTCAGGTAGTAATATTGTGAACACTCTATGCCCAAGGTTTTCCAATATGATCTGTAATTTTGGGGTGCCTGACTTGAGGTGTCTTTAAAGAGGCCTGATTTTCAAAGGGTAGGTGCTCAGCACTTTCTGAAAATCAAGTCCCTTGAAAGGCAGCTTAAGTTGGGCACGCAAAAATTCTTATCCCGTTTGTTATTTACTTATCAAACCCTTTTCTGCATTATTTATAAATCTGTCTGTGGTTTTCATGTTTCAACTGTCATGTTTTCAAACAATTAAAAAAAATTGAATTTGATTGGATACCTAACAAATACATTGGTTGACAAGATCCCTGCTGCCTGATGACAAGATTCTGTAATATGAATTTTCACATGGAGTGTAAAGCACTTGCAGCTCTGTTCATTGACATGCCAGATTTAGCAATGTAGTGAATCAGAGCTGAATAATGTCTAATATAAAATGAGTTTGCGATACTAGCCCAAAGAGGGAGTTGCTTTGTCTGAGCTCTGCTTATTTTTAGAGTCTGGTAATACTAAAAGTATGATGTGCATGTTCTCCATGCTGTAAGAAACTGAAATAGTTCCTCTCGTCTATGCTTTAGTACTGTGAGTAGTCACATTAATTTTGAGGCACTAGTCATGGTAATAAAGTTAGGCACATGTATGTTCGTAGGATCAAATTAGATGAACTGTCCTGGATAGTCTTGTGCTTAAGGCACAAGACAAGGTCTCGGGAGATCTGGCCGTGCAGTGGGTTTCCTGTGTGATCTGGGGCAAGCCACAGCGGCCCAGGCCCTTCAACATGTTTAGGCATGAAACTCCCTTTCATTTCACTGGGGGTTAGCCCATGTTTACGCTACAGCGGCACGACTATGGCTCTGCAGCTGTTCCTCTGTAGAGCCGTAGTATAGATGTTTCCTGCATCAACAGAAAGAGTTTCTCCATCAGTGTAGGTAATCCATCTCTCCAAAAGGCAGTAACTAGATCAATGGAAGGATTCTTCCATCAATCTGGCTGGGTCTGCAGTGGGGGTTAGGTCAAACTAACTATGTTGTGCAGGGTGAGAAATTTTTCAGAGCCCTGAGTGTTGTAGCTAGGTTGACCTAAGTTTTAGATGTAGACCAGGTTATTCACCTGAATACCTGCTAGGAGCCAGGCCTTAATCTCTCTCTGCCTCAGTTCCCATCTGTAAAATGGAAATAAAACTTCCCTACCTTACAAGGGTGTTGTGAGGGTAAATTGTTTGTGATGTGCCTGGCAAGCAGTACAGAAAGCCTATAAATAAAACTATATTTAAAAAATGTGAGTGTATTGTTATCTTGGTATCAGTGTTCTGTATAACACTCATCATAATAAGTAAGCAATAATAAGTCAGGAAAACAAGACGAAAACATTGAATATAGACATGGGCATTGGTCAATATTGTGCATTACATGGATCTGAGACAGAGGATGTTTTCTGGCCTCTTACCCATTTAGTTTTTTTCTCCCCCTTTAGGGTTTTGTGCTTGCAGTTACCATCATTCGCGAGGCAGTGGAGGAGATCCGATGTTACACACGCGACAAGGAAGTAAACTCCCAGATCTACAGCAAGCTCACAGCAAGAGGTCAGCTCTTTGGCTCCAGTTCTCTGCCTCTGCCCCGCTGTATCCTGTAGCAGACTGCTGGAATAGCAGGAGTTGCAACTCAATCAAATGTTGCTGACAGTCAGAGAAGCAGAGTTCAAGGAGGGCGGGAGGGTTACAGGCATGCAGGCACGTGGCTTAATGTCCACTTTGTTGCTTTTAGCACTGGAGCACTACAGGTCTCGGTAGACTTGCAGATAGCTTCTTGCGTAAGTACAGTTGAAGCTGCCAGTTATTGAACGTTCCCCTAGGAAATAAATCGAGAGCAAATGTGAATGGGCAAGTTATTTCAAGTAACTCCTGGACATATTGTATGCAAAGTGGTAAGAATCTCAGTGTTCTATTTATAGGGTGTGTGAGGCTGTATTTGGTACTGTGCAGGCTGAATGGAAAGATGTAGTTCCTTTCCATAAATTTAAAATTTAAATTACACACACACACACCAGTCCAGGCAAACGTTGGATGTAGGTTGAACTTTCAGGCAGATCAGGCTCTTGAAAACTGATAGACCTAAATCGCAGGCCATTGTAAAACCTGTGCCCTGACCTTTCCTTTGTGGTACCATGGCACGTTGGAGAAAATGGAACCTGGAACTGAATCACCTTGGAGTTTGCTTCTGCAAAATGAAAGCAAAGTATCCTTGTCCCTCCTCTACTATAGATCCTTTAGTTGCCTGATTATCAGTGAATGGCCTCATGGGAGCAGTGTTTTTTAAAGGAAGGGAGGTCCCTCAGTGGCCAAGGAGAGGGAGAGAGATCCAAGAGCAGCAAGTAGATGGTAGATGGAATGAAGGCAAAACTAGGCCTGAAGTAGCGATCGTGTGGGGGTTCAAAATTGTATTTTATTCACATGAGTAGTTGTGCATGAGTCTTTCAATAATACTTTTGCTTTCCAGGTACACTTCCTGGCTTGTCACTTGTATGGAAGGAAATAATGTGCTCTGCTGTGTGCAATGAAAGATTTTCACAAACCAAGATCTAATAAGGTTGCTGAAGTAAATATAAACCCAGATACAAAATACAAAACTAACGCATAGCTGTTAATAACTAAAGAAAGAAAGAAAACTGCAGATTATCGGTGGCAGTTATTTACTTAAACGTTCTAATAACCTTGTTCTAGCTTAAAAAACTTTCCAGACACCAGTTAGCCAAAGGGACATGCAACAGATAAGGGTGGGAGGGGTTCGGTCCAGTAGGGTCCAGGGGCAGTTAGAAGGACACAGCATAACTAGTTAAGATAATTTACATACACATCCATTATTACCCCAACACTTTATACATGCACTTGACTATGGCATGAAAATTCACCTTGCATGTTACCTTAGCTGTGACCCTACTATACAAACTTAAGAACTCTTTCAACGTATGCACCACTAATTATATTCTTCTTATAACCATGTAAAGTGTATAATTAGTGACCTAAGTGCTGAAGGCGCTCATAAATGTGTAGGTCAGCGTTAAGGTGGCTGAAACATATAAGGTGACTTTTCAGATGTTAATATTTTCATTAAACCAGATATGTGAGAAGGGGTAATGAAATGTGCATAAGCTATTTCATTATTTCCAGGGGTTTTTTTATGCTTAACGTTTTTTTAATGGTAATGATGACATTACGTATTTTGTGGAAGAGTTAAGCAGCCTGAACTCTAATTTTTCTGTACGTGCTTGTGATCGTATGAAAGAAATGGATCCCTGAAAGCATAACACAGTCTGGGGTAGAAAATACTTTGCACCAAGCTCCTTGGAGATTGTGTAGAGAAAAGCATGGTGTCATGCTCTCCTCTCTGAAGTGTATAGGAGGAGTAGAAGAACTTTGCTCTTGCATATCTTAAGATATGTCATCTGGGTACCTGCCAAATTCCAGTTTCTACCTGGCTCTACTGGGCATGCACTTCCATAACCCTGCCACCACCACCTGACCCTCTTTGCCAAAAAGCTCACATCTTAGTGTGTCACTAGTGCTTTGTTGTGAAAAATATTACATGTTGACATTCAGCTAATATTTTTGAATGTGGTTTTCATGACAACGACAGAAACATTAACCAGGGATATTGCTAATTTGTGTATTTTGAATATATTTTGTTTAGCTGCCCCTCCCTTGAACTCTCTGAATAGTTCAGACTGTTAAGTCATTTATAAGCCAAAAATAAAATAGACACTAGATCAAAATTTTTAATAGGGTATTTCCAGACAGTTAAACTATAGGATAGATTCACTTCAGACTTCCTCAAAATTTCATTCTGTACCCTAAGTATCAGTGGTGTGATTTTTGGTTCAGATCATTATCTATATTATGCCTAACAAAGAAGTGTAAATCCCACTTTAACTGAAGAATAATAGTTTTAACCATGGCACAGCTAGCAGTGCTGCCCAGTGATGCCAGGAGCTTTTTTTTTTTAATGAGAGTGAGCTGAAATTAAGTAGCTTCTTTTTTGGGGTTCAGTCCTCTTTGATATCACAAAAAAAATGTAGCCTCTCAATTTGAAGGAGGAGTGATCTGAGCATGTGTGTAAAAAAAGCTGCATGTGGGATTCATGCTATGAACATTTTGCAATTTTCTGAGAACAAGCCTTCTTTTGCATGTAGTTGCTTAAGATTATGCATATTTCACAGGCTGGGAACTGTGAGGCTGCTGTGGAATAAACCATAGCAGTTGCTGAATATTAAATCCCCTTTTAATAACATGTTCTCACTACAACATTTAAAATGCTTGGCAACCAGCAAAAGTCCCATCAAAGAAGGGTTTACTACATCTATTTAAAGGTATAAAAGAGTTTCCTTCTGTGTTCTATTCATTGATCTATAAGGGGCCTGACCTTTTCTTAGTTCTTTTCATATTGCAATTACGTTTCCCATGAATGATTTTCCCTCCCTTCCTTCTTAACTTCACTAATTCTTGAAAGAAACTGAGTGGGATGGGCAGCTGGACACTAGCATATAATACAAGCCATTTCATTAATTTTTTAAAATATATTTGGTGAGGTAACAATAAATGAGACACTACAGTGGTCCAGTCAGAACAGAATGTATATAGAAGGAATCATGAAACTATTTATTGTAAGGCTCAAATGTGCAGTGGGCACATTAGTAGTGATTATCTAAACTTTAAAATATGTATTTTCATAACAATTTTTGGGAAAGAATTAAACCATTTTGCACAGTAGGAATGGAAGCTAGCAACTTTCAGGGGCTTAATTGTCAGCCACCAGAGACCTCAGACAGTTAGGCCCCGGGTATGCGAAAGTCACCAGTAGCATTAGTAATAGAGTCTTATTACCATTAATTTTAATTAATTATTTTTGGGTGAATTTACCAAAACTCCAGATACTTAAATTGTAAGCTGTTTGGTGCAAGGATTGTTTTTTGGATATGTTTCTACAGCACCTAGCAAGATAGGGGGCGTGGTCAATGACTGGGGCTCCGAAGTACTATCACCATACAAATAACAAGAGCATATCACATTGAGAAGGGCAGTCGAAGAGACACTACAAGTGACTTAAAGGCTTTTAAAATGTTGCCGTGTGTTTTTAATTGAGGGCAATTTCAGCCCTATAGATGGCCATCAGCATGGGAGAGGGAGAATAAGGAGTGAAACTGAACACGGCTATACTTGAGGAATAACTGTGGCAGAACTAATTTGTCATAAGAATATTCATCAGGAAATTGTAATCTGTGCTGTTGAATGTCTCTAAATTGCTACAAAAACTAGAACTCGTGTAGTTTTTCTCTCTTCTCCCCACTGCCCCGTGAGCACAAATCTAGGCAGCTTAGTCAGAGTTAAGCATGAACTTAAGGCTATGTCAACACATGAGACATTACTGACACAGCTGCACCACTGTAAGAGCTCTCGTGTAGCTGCTCTTTGCTGATGGGAGAGAGCTCTCCTGTCGACGTAACTGAACCAGCGAGCAATGGTAGCTATGTCGGTGGGAGAAGCTCTCCCACTGACATAGCGCTGTGCACACTACCACTTATGCAGGCGAAACTTGTGTTGCTCAGGGGTGTGGGTTTTTTTCACCCACTGAGCAACATAAGCTTTGCGGACATAAGTGGTAGTGTAGACATGACCTTCGTCGGTGAGATGTAAGCATGTGCTTATGTGCTTTCCTGAATAGGGATGGATTTAAAAAGAGGCCTAGGTGCTTCCCTGAATTAGCATCATCTTGTCTTCCTCTGTGCATCTTTCTCCTGCTTTGAATTCCTGCCAGTTCCTTCTCTACAGAGATCTGGATTTTCTGTTCACTTGAACAGTATCTTGTTAATGCACTTCCAAGCACAACTAATCTCACCAATCAAACATGAACTCACCAGCATGCCGTACTGCAACAGCTTCGGTATTTTGCAATTATTTGTGACTTGCAGTTTTCCTCCTGTTCACCAATTTTCTAATGCATCCTTTTGGATAACATCTTTAAGATTCAATAAGCTGCTTTCTTGATAGCGAAAAAGGGAGAATCCTCTTTGGATCACTTCTTATTTGGAATATAGTAGCCAAACTCCAGTACTGGTATAATAATAATTAATAATAAAAATTAATAATTTCCTTACTATAGAGGGCTGTATCCTTTATTCTGCGTAAAAGAGAAATTATTACTCAGCCTATTTTGCCTTTTTTTAATGGGTTGCTGCTGTTACTTCTTTAAGCCCATAAATATTTTAGTTAAAAATCAGCAAACTTCTAGAAAGTTTAAGTAATGTTTTACAGGACAGTTGTTTGGATTGTAATGGTCAACAATCACATTTCAAAACCTACAGGACCACTTTTGTTTTAAAATCTGCAGGCTGAATTTCTGCTTGATAGAGAGCTAGGTCTTTGCTTACAATTCCAGGATTGTTCTTGTTTTCTCTCACTTTTTTTCCCTTCCCTGGGCAACAGAGCATAATAGAGAAACTACACAAATGGTAAGAAATGTGAAAAGAACTCCTACCGAGTGGGTGCTCCTTAAGATACAGATCACTGGCAATTACCAGCCATATAAAAACAATATTTTCCCAACCCCTCTCTGCCGTGCTCCACAGTTTATATAGTGTTAGGCTGTATAAGACAAAAGCTTAATGGAATGGCTCAAAACAAACTATTTCTGATTCTAGGGTGCAGAATCTTGTTTTCATAAACATTTGGCTTCAACTTTTAATTCCGAATGAAGAGTGTTTTGATCTCTGCTGTGATAAAGGCTGTGGAAATCCCACATAAAATCTCCATAGAGGCCTTTATATGGTAGAAAGAGACATTTCCTCTTGCTGGTATGTTTGACGTTTTAAATAATCTGCATAATGGTGAGTTTATCACACTGAGGATCTGGTGGAAATTCAAAAACCCATAGCTGCGTGATGGAGTGAAATATTTCCACACTAGAATGCACGTTTTCTGTCTTTTGTCAGACACAAATAGCATGTTTCAGGGCACATCAAAAGCTAATATCAAGGAACTTGAGGGAATGATATTTGTTTTTGTATACAAGAAGGGGCATACACATTCCTTTGTTTCAGGAAAATGGAACAAGTCCTGTCTCACACTTTAAGAATGAAACCAATACCATGTAAAGGAAAAACCACCCTCATGTAACATAATGGAGCAGAATTTTGTGATCTGAATTTTGTGTTTAAGCATTTTAAGGAACTTCAAAAAATGGAGGCCTTAAAACATAACATTTGAAGTATTTTTAGTTAATCCTTGTTAAATCTGAATTGTTTTAAAAATGTACATTGCTGCTTGTCAAAGAAGAGTACTGTTTCATGCATTTATAAAAGTGTCCGTATTTTATCTTCTTATCTTTTACATTAGTTGAAAAATACTGAGAATGATATTGAAGCATTTGTGTTATTCGGTATCTCAAATGTGCATAAGCAAATTCCAGTATTCAGTAGCTGATTTAAAAAAACAAAACAAAAAAAAAAAACAAAAAAACTATAGAATTCCCAAGATTAAAATAAAACTAATTTTAGTAAATTGCTTTATGGGAGTCCTGACTGAAAGGAAACATCTGGTCCTGTCTTCTTAGTGTGACATACGGTGTTTCCCATAAGATGTCATCCATGAGGGGCCATGAATTTGGTTGGTAAAGAAAATCAGCTTTGCTAGTTAAAAGGGAGGGGGTGTATCTCACGCAACAGGCTTCTTTAGAGAGTGCAGATCGGTTAGAAAGATATTTCTGTCATCTGTCCCTTTTTTCCTTAAAAGTGCCAACATTGAGATGCTTATGGGATGAGACCATGAATACCAAGGTGTATTTACTTGTAGCAGATTTATTGTAATTTCCCAGACGCTGATGTATGAGGGTCTGTAAAGCTTTTTATGCATGTAATGGAAGTTACAAGGTGGTGATGTCCAGGGGGTTTCAAACTTTTTCCTAGTGTGAACCGTATTTTAATTCAGCCTGTCTCATTAACACTTCCTCTCCATTTGCAATGCCACAGACCATTTCCCCTCATACTCATGATTGCCTAACATCCCTGTGGCTCACATGGAAAAGTGATGCTAGGAGAGTATGTCAAGTATTTTAAATGACTTGGAGTTAAATTTAGAAGCTGGAAATGAGGGGCCAGCACACTCTGACCACCCAGTTTTCCACATACCCCACTCAGTGCTCTGTGCACCATGGTTTGGGAACCTCTGTGGCTACGAGGAAGGAGTGCTTAGGGCTTCTTTCCCTGTACAGTAGAATATTCACCAGTGTTCTCTATTATTCCATGAATGACAATATGAGGAGGAAAGAGATGTAACCTGCCAGACCATTTTAGTGTCATAATGTATTGTGTTGTATAGGACATACAGAAGGGGGCTAGAAGTGATGGTTTTGAAGTGCTGCATTCCCTTTAAGCCTCTTCATGGAAGGTAATGGACTCTAATCCCTTGGTATGCTGCCTGCCCTGCTAGCTATGGATTCAGTAGCCCAATAGTCATTTTGTTTATCTTAGTTCACTAAATTCTGATGAGCCAAAGCTCAAGATCTGTGAAGACCTACAAGATATTTGTAAATGGACCTTGACTGCTTATAATTTGTAGTAATAATTAAAGCAGGTAAGGAAGTCTGTGTTTATTAGCAGCAGTGATGAGGCATGTTGTTCAGGACACAGTGTATCACCAAAGCAGCAGGCTGCCCAGGAGCTTAGAATGGCTTTCATTGTTAATTTGAAGCAGAAACACTGAAGCATATCCTGAGAGGGATGCTAATGAAGGGACTGCCAGTAGTAAAATCCTAGTGACCTTTGTGCTTTGTGCTAATTTCCCCTCCTTTTTTTTTTCACCCCCTTTCTGAGCTGGTAGCTGGCCCGTTAGCCAATGAATTGCAAATTACAGTAGGACTGTTGTCCATGCTGGGGTTCTGCCTGGCATGAACTCCCACGAGTCTCCCCCCTTCTACTCAAACCACAACAGATTAAAGAGGCTTTTGTTGAGTATAGCAGGCAGCCACATAAAGCAGAGTTCAAATTAACTGATAATAAATCTCTAGTCACCATGAGAAGCCAAATCTAGAACTGGCTAATGATTTAAAATTACTAGCCAATTGTTAAATTAGTTCTCTGGTTTAAAACGACCGGTAAAAATGCTTGAAAACTGCAAGGGAATAAATGTTTATACCTTCTTGTGAGGGGGCATATCTTACCATGTTTATTCAGACAAAGCTCTCGTTGACATAAAGGAATGACTGTAGAAGTGGGCCATCTATAAGGTTGTAATACAAAAAGGAAATTAACCGTGAGTTAAGGTTGACGTATCTGTTTAAATTATTGTGGTCAGGTATTATATTGAAGATGTAAGCCTCCATTTTCCACCAACGTTGCTGAAAAGAAACACCGGAAATTCATAGCTCCTTGTTACATTCTCATTGTTATACCACAGTCTGCCTAACAAGTTTTGAAAGCATTTTTAAACTCATGGATGCTAAGCACTATAAAAATAATAGAATAACTTCACCCTGCTGGGTCATCACTGGGGATTGAACCTCGGATCTCCAACACCAAAGCATAGGCCTCTATCACTTTAACTAAAGCATCAGGTAGAAGTAGTATGGACCAGCTCTGTATGTTATAGATTTGTTATTGGCCACCTCCAAAATAACAAATTTTAAAGTATTCCCAAACAGTTTCCAGGATAGCTTTGATGGACCTTTAGCTAAAGATCCTGCTCAGCTGTGTGTATTTATACTGTATCTTTTGCTGAAAAGGTTGTAACTTACTGAAGTTTGTTTCACTTCTGCAGGAACCATGAAGGTGAAGAGTTCTAGTATCCAAGTAGGGGACCTTATCATTGTTGAAAAGGTTTGTGTGGATTTGTATTTGTATTGTGTGTATGTGGGGGTGGGGGGATTAGTTTGTAAAATACTTTTCTCGCACAATTAATAAGAATATTTCACTAAAATCTGCCATGTCAGTGTTTTTTTACCATGGCTAAAATTTTAGTGATGATATTTAATAATCTCTCCTAGTAATATTCCCTTTTCCATAATTTTATACTGTATTAAATAATTCTCAGTAAGTTTCTAGAAATTGGAACAAATTTCTCTGTGGAAGCCTATGATCTGAAGTTTCCATTTACTTCTGCATGACGAGATAAAAACCCCACATGGTCCTACAATCTGTAGTAGGCCAAATTCTTGATCCAAGTGCATCAATAAAATGTGCATGTGCAAATGCTTGTAACTGAGTGTTTGGATACACGAAGACCCACTTGACCTGAACAGGTACCTACATTGCATGTTCAAATACATTATCCCTGTATGAAGCTTGATGGAGAGTCTCTTGCACAATATTATAAGTATCTGTAGCTGACTGGAAATTGAAAACCTAGAAAACTATGTGCTTTATATGACCTCAGATGACCCTGTATCAACTTGCCCCTTTGTTCAGAGGATGATTTGCACAGACTTCCACTTTCTGTTTCTGCAGATGTCTATCAGCAGTAATATAACAAACAACTTGTACAGATGAGGGGTAAACAGAACCTGTATAGAAAAAAGCACATGCATGTGTCTTTTTACTAGCATAGGCCTTCTTGGAAGGAAACCAGTACAGGCTTTAAGCTCCTAATGCTGGATTGTTTGAGACTCTCCAGAGCTAATGGATGAGTTCTTTGAAAACCTAGAGCCTGAGCCAGCTCCCATTGAAATTGTTGGGAGCTGGCTCCTAATGCCTTTGTCTTTGGATTTCTACAGTGAGCTAGCACAGGTAGAGGGAAGAGATCCTGTTTTGGAATTCAAAATAAAATAAATCCTGAACCCCAACTGGACAAAGAATTAAATATTATTTTTGAAAAAACCTTAGTTTTATGCCACGGGATGCAGGGGTACACGAACGTGCATACAGCTATGCGCAGTAACAGCCTTTCCTTTTGTAACAGAACCAGCGGGTCCCTGCTGACATGATCTTCCTGAGGACGTCAGAGAAGAATGGTAAACATCTGGAACTAATTATGAAAATAACCATTAACCTTTCACTGGTTATTTGGAAAAAATAATCATTTGAAAATGTAACACAAATGATACAGTTTTAGAGTTACAAACACTTGATGGATTGGCTCTTTTGTGTTGTTTTTTTTGTTATATTCTGATGGTTTTTGAAAATTAAAGACAGTTGACCTTTAGGTTGAGTCATAGTTAGTGAAATCACACAATTGCTTTCATTACATGGAGAATTAGCTATATGGTTAGAATTGCCATTCAGCTTTGTCCTGCTGAAACACAGGATAGTTTGGGTAAATGTTTAATCAGGGGGCTTAGAAAATAGGTTGACTATGTCTTACAGATCGAGTACACTGATTTGCTGTATTCAGTCATATAAAAGGAAAGGAGTGCTTGACTCCTCAAAAATAACATGGCTTCCGTGCCTTAGGGACCCCCATTGTGTGTCTGTAATATGGTTTATTAAATGAACAGTTGCCAGGAGCACTGTTCTTTTAAAACATTCATACTCGTTTCTCTTTGTGTCCATTGAAATCGTTGCCAGTCTCATAGCATTTGTAACTCAAAACAGCCTTTACATACATAAGGTAGTATATGCCTTACCTGTCATCCAGCACTGTATCCAAGTGTCTCTAACTAGCTATTTATTATATGTGTTTTAGCCTCTTAAAATTATATTTATATTTTTTTTACTTTGATTTGTTCCCTTCATATAACTTACTTGAAAGTTTGGTTTGATTTGTTTGTTTGTTTCCTTAGTCTTGGCTTATTTAAATAGCTGGAGTCTCAAGAAACTTTTCATTTAAATTTCTCATAAAGGTTACTCTTAATCAGCTGTTGTTTTCATAGGAAGAAATGTGTCCTATCTCAGGAACTAATTCCATGAACCATATATGTACTTACAATAGATTTAAAAAGACCATTAACAAATGTTGAACATCCACAGGATCTTGCTTCCTCCGGACTGATCAGCTAGATGGTGAGACAGACTGGAAGCTGCGGCTGCCAGTTGCCTGCACTCAGAGATTACCCACCGCTTCTGTAAGTAGTTTCCTAGTAAAAGACTTTTTTGAATTAACTGTTTATCAGTGTGTCATGAACAATTGAAAGTGTACGTAATCGTACGTAATCTGCCAAAAGCGAAAAATGTGTGTTCTGTCTGGCTTTCACAGAAGGCAAAATAATTGCCATTTTGGAATCAGAATTGAAGACTTTGAAAATTATTTGCACACTTGATCCTCCTGCCAATATTTGTACTGAAGGGAAAAAATCCATTCTTCCACAAGATCATGGTTTCTTGATATTTTGTTTGGTTGGTTTTTTTTCTGTATTTGCGGGGAGAGGAGTGGAAGGGGAAGGATTGAATGTCATTTTTATTATTCCAGTTCTCACTTCACAGCTGGTTAGGCCTCTGGGATTTTGAAAAATGGAGGAAACCGACAAATTAAAGTACAAGTAGTGGTATATAGACTGTGTTTTGTTCAAGAGACAATAAAGTGGTATTGGAAGAGAGAGATTTGGGTATGAATGACATTCACCTAACTTCTTATTTGAAATGTACTCTTAGTAACCCATTGATCTATGGTTAAAATACACCCCATAAGGTGTACAGTAACCACTTCTGCAGCATGAAGTATTGATCTCAACATGCCTTATGCAGTTTTGAGGCAAATTTGGCAGCTGAAGAGGAATGACAATTAGAACTTCTTTTTGCCAGGAAAGAGAGAATAGCAGAAGACTTCATGAATTCAACTGGGTACTTCAACAGACAGGTTAATATTGTTTCGATACAATAGTGATGGATCCCTATGGAAAACTTAAATAGAATTACTGAGCTAGCATCCAAAGAACTGCCTTGAAATAGGAGCCAATCAAATGGGGCATGGTATACATGAAAGTCATCTACCAGTAATTTATTATAGAAAGGTTCATTTCCTTGATGACAGTGCACTTCCTGCTTTCTCAAATACTCCCCTTTCTGTTATTGAGCTCTACTGCAGTGGTTCTCAAACTAGGGGCGCCGCTTGTTCAGGGAAAGCCCCTGGTGGGCCAGGCTGGTTTGTTTACCTGCTGCGTCCACAGGTTCAGCCAATCGCGGTTCCCACTGGCCGCGGTTCGCTGCTCCAGGCCAATGAGGGCTGCGGGAAGCGCCGAGGGATGTGCAGGCCGCCCTTCCCGCAGCCCCCCGAGGGATGTGCAGGCCGCCCTTCCCGCAGCCGAGGGATGTGCAGCCCCCCCCCACATCAGGAGTGGCAAACCATGGCCAGTGGGAGCCGCGATTGGTCGAACCTGGACACAGCAGGTAAATGAACCAGCCCAGCCTGCCAAGGGCTTTCCCTGAACAAGCAGCACTCCTAGTTTGAGAGCCACTGCTCTACTGTACTACAAGAGAACAAATCATGTGACCTGACAATGGAACTTTTCCTGCCACTTAAGCAATTGATTGCCTTCATAAAAGGAGAGTTAGAGCATGGTTATTCCTCTTTGCCATCTGAACTAAATATATAACCATTGAATGCTATGTGTCTTCCCAAATCCTGCAGAACTCTGTTTGTGTGTTATAAGAAACAAAACAAGTCAGCTGAGTGTGCTGCTGTTTTGCCAACTCTTACTGTGGCAACACCATTCTAGTGAAGCTATTGTAATGATTCTACTCTGTCTTCATCGGCTGAGAGATTTTCCGTATGAGTACATTGAGTGTCTTTTTTTGATTTGCTTAAAGAAATGTTATTCATAAAATAATTGGAGGCTTAAAGGCTTTATATATTGTGGGATAATCGTGTTTTAACTGCTGCCATAACATGTCTATTCTTTAGGATCTTCTTCAAATCCGATCCTATGTGTATGCAGAAGAGCCCAATATTGATATACATAATTTTGTGGGGACCTTCACCAGAGTAAGTCTACTGATATGTTTTAAGCATTATATATAAGCGTTTGCCACACAGACCTTTTGAATAGCATTTTGGTTCTTGGAAGTGACTTTAAATTGCTTCACGAGAAATGCTGAAATGTTGCTTTGCCCTGTACAAATATACTAAAGTCAAATAGGTTAATAGGGATCCTTCTCTCTTCTAAATAATATGCATCCGTGTGTTAAATAAAATCTAAAGCTTTATAATTCATTAAGAGTTTGCCTTAGAAACAAAAGACAGCAGGCCACTCAGCATTAAGGGTCTTATCCAGATGGAATTAGTTGTGGCCATTTGGGTCCAACAACATGGTGCTGCAAAATAAGCTCACCTGTTCAGAAGGGAGGCTGGCCCACCACACAAGTGGTCAAAGACTGAAAAAATCTCTGCCATTCAGAGCTGTGTGGGGGCAGAAGACTTTAGGTAAATAAGCCAATGGCCATCAACTCCTATTCTGGGTTGGTTGGTTCTCCCCTCTCAGGGTCAGTTGGTGGGAGTTAATGTGGCAGTCTGTAAGAGTTAATGTGGCCTAATACATGTGCACCTCCAATAGTCTGTTCTGGCCCTAGGTCCCTGAGAATGTAACATTTTAAAAAAAATTAAGCTGTCTGTTACTCTGGGGGGTGGGGGAAATGGAGAGAAGAGATGCAATGGGTGTTTGGGCCCAAAACTTCTTCCACTGCTCCCTGGAGAAAGGGGATTGTGATGAATGCATGTTATATATGGATTCCTTACTTTTAAGACCCCCTTTCCCTCCTGCTTGAAGGAGCATGGGCAGCTTGGTAAAAGCCCTGAGACTTTTTAGGCCATTTTCTGAATTGCTTGCCAACATTTGTTTATTTTAAAGTGATAGACTGTGATCTCACCATCCTATAGCTGCTGCTTGATTGGCTTTACAGAAGGTAGTACTTTCATGGAATAGGGAGCAGCTTGGGCAGCTACTGAGCCTGGGAGGTTTGTAGATCCCCTTGGACTATCCAGATAGAGAAGCAATTTTATGTTAGCCGTAAAAAGGCCTTAATTCCCCAGCACACTGTAATGCAAAGGTAAAGCATGCTCCTGATCCCTGAAAAAAGGATACTGAATCTAGCATACTGATCACTCTGTGTCATTTACTGGCATGGTTCAGATTATTTATTTAGCTTTCCAGGCATTTCTGAGAGGCTTAAACTGCAAAAGGAGAAATTTCACTGGTACCTTTCAGTAAAAGACAGATAAATGTCAGTCATTTGCATGAGTGAGTGGATCGTGTTGGAAAAACATACCCAATGTCGTGGTTCCTGAATCAGAGTTCAGCTGAAGATTTCAAATCACTTTCAAATAGTTATAAGAAACAAGCCACCGTTCTTCTAACTTGGAGAGGAGGGGCTGCCTGTGCAGGAAAAGGCACAATAGTAGGCTTCCCCTGCCCCCACCCTTTCATCCCACTGTGAAATGCCTGTGTTTCTAGCCCAACCAGGAGGATCTGATGGTTAAGATTTTAGGATTTTCATAAGCTTAGGATGTTTTCCCTCCTTTGCTTCTCTGTGTGTCATGAATGCATCTAGTAAGCCGTTTGAATGCTGTTTGTGTATCCATTCTAGGAAGACAGTGACCCTCCAGTGAATGAAAGCTTAAGCATAGAAAACACCCTCTGGGCCAGCACAGTGATTGCATCAGGTAAGATGGAAGCACGTATAATTTTTTTGAGGAGTATGTTAGCAATTTTTAAAAATCCTTTTGTAATTTGGAATAATCATCTCTGTCAGAGAATTTAGTGGTTGGAATGAAGTTTACCACTTGTCCTAACATCTCAGGGGAGCTGAGCTGACATCTAATTACCTCTTGGACATTTATAGATGAGAAGGAACTGGAATTCCAGGGGCCTTTGGGCGCTTCTTAAGCGTCTGCTACCAGAATAGCACTTAATTGCTACATTGACATTCTAATCTGTAACAGAAATGGTGTCAAATAGAGTCTAGTAATAGAAGCTAACATAAAAGATCTTCAGGTAAATGCTTCCACTAGGTTATGGTTCTATAAATAAAAAGCATTCTGTGATACATTTTGGGTTGTTACATACACACACTAAAGTTGCTAGGAATGAGAGGAGTCAATATTCTCTTCTGAATGCTTGTCTGGAGAAAAGGCTCATTCTTTCACTAGCTAAGGTGCCCTTAAGTAACAAGAGAGTGTCAGAAGAAGAGTGAAATTCTGCAGTGCAGTTTGAGGATTGAAGTTTTTGAGTTTTAGAGGTTTCACTTTATGGTTTGAGACACTTCACAAAGTGACTGATGGGAAGGAATATGAACTTCAGAAAGTTTCTCTTTGTAATGGAACAATCGAAACACCTCCTCTTCCCCTCCCCCCCCAACATTTCATTAGCAGAGAAAGGTAGGTGCATTTCATTTCTGCAATGTTTCCATCCAATTCTCCTGCTCCTTCTCTTTAAAATATGCTAAAATTTAATATATGTTGTCACAGTGATATGTCAAAAGGTAATTAAATATAGCTGTCCAAATATAGTACTGTAGAGTAAATCTTATTTATAGTTCAGTAATTGTCAACTGATTGGCAACTAACCTTCCCCACCACCCCTGATGCAAACACACAAGTACTAGTGCAGGCAGCTTCAAATATCAAATAGACTGTTCAGAGCACATTTTCAATTCAGTCCATCTCCTAAACCAAATAAGAAGACAAAGAGGCAGGAAAGCCATTGTTCTAGTAACTCTTGCCTCTTCAGATATGTTTTTCTATTCTATCTTACTTATTTTGTGTGCTAGATAATTTAAACTGGAACTCTTAATCAATTCATATAGTCTTCTGAAGTCTTTCCTGATCTGTTAATGGCTCTATATTTGTATGACATGACCAGACTCAGAGTGAAATTATGTCCCCATGGAAATCAATGGCAAAAGTCCTTTTGACTTCAGTGGGGCCAGGATTTTACCCTCAGTGCGCCTAGAGAGTATTGTGCTCTTCCCAATCTGTGCCATCAGATGTGCTTATATGCACATGGGCTGTCATGTATAGGCACTTGTACTATGGTGGGAGAAACTGCATGCATTCAGATCTACCCGATAAGCTTATTATTTACAGTAGCTCCCAGAAGACCCTATCAGGATTGGCGCTCCATTGTTCTATCTTCTGTACAAAATGATACAAAGACTTTTCCTCTGCCCTAAAGAGCTCACAATTTGAGCCCAATCTGTCACTTATGCCTGTGAGCAAAGTTACTTGTGTACACATGTGTTTGTGGGATCAGTCGAGAAGAATGGCATTTTAAAATATTTTAATAGCTTTTTAAATAGTTTATACAATGTAGTCTATTTCAAATATCCATAAAACAATTAGGAACAAGTACCCAGTGAAAATTTTGTTCTGCTCAGAAAAATTAATAGGCCTTTTCCATCCCCTAATAGGCTTTCCCCCTATTTTAACTTCTGTGATTCTACACGGAACAGTTTCCCTATCTCTTTAGTAGAATAAATAATACACATGCGATTGGGGGCAGCACTGAGTTAAAGCAGAGCTTTGCAGCATGTCCATCTGCTGCTGCGGTAGGAGCGAGTCTGACTCCGCTTGCTGTTTGCTGTCAGATTTGGAGTAGCCTGCCATCTGCTGATCTGAATTAGTGTGCTTGCCACCTTCTGTCATCTGGCTCCGGAGACTTATTTTTAAAGAATGCTTCCCAGGATATTTTTAGTTTGAATTAGTTTTACATCTTAAGTTTTATTTAAAAATAATATGTTTGCGGCCTTCTGAAACCTTGGTTAGTAATGGGCATGGTGGGAATTGGGCAAGGTATTAAAACCGCAATATTTGTTAGTCTCTAAGGTGCCACAAGTACTCCTTTTCTTTTTGCGGATACAGACAAACCCGGCTGCTACTCTGAAACCTGTCAATGGGTTTAGAGCAACTAAAAGAATCTGGTTTCTAAGAGGCATACACTCACTGTTAGCCCTTTTGAAATGGCTCAGTGTATTACTTATTTTAGCATTAAAATATATTTGCCACCTCCCAGCAGCTCCATCTGTTCCTGCATAGTAGGAATTAGTATGATTCTGTCTCTTCCTGAGAATAGGCAGGCGTATGTCTAGTTTAACATTCACGATATAGTTTTAAAGTTACGTAATACATTTATTTAGTTCATGTGATTATGCCTAGCTCTCACTGGTCCCAATGACTGTAACAGCCTTTCTCCGACCCTTTGCCTCTCTGTTAATATTGTAAACTGTTCAGGCCAGTGATTGTTTCTTAACATGTGTCTGCACAGTGCCTAGCACAATGGGGCCTCTACAAAGCTACAATATTACTGGAATTTTTCCATTGACTTGAATGGAGCAGGATCAAGTCCTGTGTCTCCTGTTTGGATGCAACTTCACTGCTCTGCTTATAGCAACTTCATGCAGTTTTCTTTTATCAGAATTTTATAACTGAGAAAGAACTTACAAACCACAGCACTGACTAAAAATTTAATTTTCCAAACGTTTGATAAAACTTGGATCTTCTGCCTATCCAAATCTAGTGAAGACTTTTCAAATGGATTTTTTTTTTAAACCAAACCCAATGAATTCAGTTTAATGAGCTCTTAATTTAAGAAAGTTATTGGTCTTCCTGACTCTGCTGCTAGACTGAGTTGTCTTCCAGATGTCAGTTATTTTACAAAGAAGAAAAAAACCCTCGGATTCCCATGCATTGTGGATCTGTCTGTGTGCAAATGGAATGCTAATTCTTAAAAGATGAGCTGGGGTAGTAGAAAGGAAATGTACCTGGCATCTTTTGCACAGTTGCACAAAAGAAAGATCAAACTGAGCTGTATAGTTTAATCAGGAATATTTGTCACTACAAATATACGGATTCATGGCCTGTGTAATTTATCCATACAGTGTAGTAGGAAGGCCATCAAAAGAATATTGCGCTAACTATTGCAGATCAGCTTAGCCTTCTTTATTATGATGCTCCCCTTATTGAAGTTGCAAAGTTGTGTGTGATGAATGTCTTATTGCATGCCCTGTATGGAACATGGTGTTGTGATAATCATTCTGTCATCCGTAGTCTGTTACATTCCACACAGCCCTTAGCACAGTGGTCCCCAAACTTTTTACCTCGTGCCCTCCGCCTACCCCGGAGCCAGTGCTGGGAGCGGGGCCAGGGCTCTGAGAGGTGGGGACTCCGACAGAGGTAAGGGGGCAGACGTTGGAGCCACACCTAGGGGGCGGGGCCAGGGGTCGAGGTCGACATCCAGGGTTTCGGGTGCAAGGCTGGCAGTAAAGGCTGGCAACCGGGTCCCAGGCATGAGGCTGGCAGCAAGGGCTGACAGCCGGGGTCCCAGGCCGGCAGCCAGAGCCAAGGCCAGGAGCAGAGTTGGGTGGTGTTCCCCCCCCACCCCCCCACATTCAAGGCTGGCCTGGGCCCTGAATATTTCTCTGGGCCCCACAGTTTGGGGACCTCTGCCTTAGCACTACAAAGTAAGTCTTGGACAAGCAGCACACTGAGGGAGAGAACCACATTGGAGTCATGGATTTGCATGAATGTCCTCTGTGCATCTAACACGTACAAAATATCTTTAAAAATATAGGCCCTAACAGCTGTTTATATGCCCTGCACAACTTGTTTGCCCTTGTATGCCCTGTGAGAGAGGCATAATTCCGCAACCTTTATGAGACAGGAAGAGGAAGCCATCAAGGCTCATGGTCACGTGTCGAACACATTGGATTGCACAGTCCTGTTTCACTGAAATTGCCATCAGGGCTACAGTGACTTCAGACTTGTGAAGTGCACCAGTTAAAGATGTTCGAGTGCTTCTAGGGCCAGAATTAAAATATAACTGCATGCATTTGATCAACATTCTCCCAAAATTATGGAAGCACTAACTGGATATGAGTCCTTGGGGTGTCTGTCCTACTAAGTATTCCATCACCCACAGGAGCTTAGTGCTGGGGTAGAAATGTGCAATGCTGACATGTTGCAAAATGTATGCAATACTGACATTCTGCAACTAGATAACCACGTTGCTGTTTAAATGTTGTATTATATTTCCATTAGCTAGCAGTGATGGCCACTAGAATGAAGTGGCTGTTTTATGCTTTTCGAGGACAATAGTAAGGCTTAAACAGTTTGTAGCCTCTAGGGCCGGCAACCTAAGCAACAGTACAACTTTGTGGTGGCAATTGGTGGTGGTGAACCGAAACCCCTGCTTTTCAACTCCTTTGATTGCAACAGGGTGGGAATTCACACCAAGAGTTTAAGGGAGGAAAATGGGAGAAGGGGGTATCTTATCCTTTTAGGCACTATAGTAGATTAATTTATGTTGCCTTATCTAAAGGTTAATTGCACAGACGATAATTAAGAGTGCTGTGTCCAGCTTCAAGCATTGGCATTTGTAGGAGGGAGATACTCTGAATATAAAAATCAGTCTCCGTTTCTCCACCCTTCCAATTTATATCCCATGTATTTGAATCAGTTGATTTGATTTTTTTTGTTTTTTTGGGGGGGGGTGCTCTCCATGCTTTCTAAAATTAATCTACTAAAAACGTGCCTGCACATTGAGTCCGTGGATAAAATAAACCTTTAAGAACAAGCATCATCCCAACCATTTTTTTTAAAAAAAGCGCCATTATTTAACCTGTTCATCCCAGAATAATATATATCGTGTTTTTTATTTCATTTAGGCACAGTTGTGGGAGTTGTTCTTTACACAGGGAGGGAACTGCGCAGTGTCATGAACACTTCAAATCCACGAAGTAAGGTACAGTGTTTAGCCATTGGTGTACAATAGTAGACAGTTGGGCCACCATAGTACCATGGATCTCAACCTGTGGGTTGTAAACTCATTCCCACTCCTGATGTTTGACTAAGCTGATTTTCTAGGTTCTTAGTAATCAGTTCTCCTCAGATACGAGAAATAGTGTAAATTCATTACCCCAGTTCCTATGGCACTGCCTTTGCGTCACCCATGGACTCCTTATTTCTTCTAAAGCACCATGTGAACCGAGATTGTTTATGGGGTGCATCTGACGATAACTAGTTGAGGGAGAGTTAGCATACAATCACCGCATTAAAGAGGCTGAGAATCTCTGATCTAGCCCAGTATTCTATCTCTTGCAGATACATACGCCCATGGGTGTAGTTTGTTGGGTGGGGGGGCGGCAGAGGGGTCATTGCTCCCCCTCAAACTGCAAGCCTTGGGCAGGTGGGCAATTGCCCATCCCCACCACACTCAGCCCCATTTGCCTGACTGGACCTGCCCCTGCAAACTTTGCGTACACCTGCTGTTTCAGAGAAAAATGAAACATTATCAGTGGGGGCAACCATGTAAAGGTTCATCATGGAGATACTGTTGAGTTTCTGTCTCTTACACAGCAAACATCTAACCAAGGTGTAAACTGGGCAGCATCAGCTGAGTAGTGATTTACTTCCAGTGTGCAATTAAGGATACTCCTCATAGGTGGTCTCTTCCTGTCTTACTTTCTCAGGCCTGGTCTACAAGTGGTTTTTGGTACCAGAATAGTGATGTATGTTAGGGGTACGAATCGTTATTTATCAGTAATTATATTGGTACAACCCCTAGTGTTCGCTCAGTTGTAGTGGCTTGGCTTATTGTGCAGGATTAAACTCTACTAGTATAAGTACATTTATACCAGTGTAACTGGATCCACACTAGCTTTAACTATAAAGATAAATTGAAATTGTGTACACACAATCTTGTATGGTGTCCCTTAGCTAAGTTTAGTTCTGTGGATGTTAGTGGCCAGTTGCTGACGATATGAGGTGTCTCAGATCTCTTCACCCAAGTGCTAACCGAGTTGATCTCTTCTAAATACCGTTTTTTTTTTAAAAGGCCGCTTGCATTAGAAAGTGGCAGCAGCAGGTGTGTAGAACTCCAGTGCTTGTGACACTGTAACTCCAAAGGCTTGGAAGCATGAAGGTTGAGTTGGGGAAAGTGTTGCTTTGAAATGCAAAACAGTACAGGGATTTAAATGAAGAGATGAAAATGTGTCTGGGGATGAACGTCTTGGAACGGCCAGTTGATTTGAAACTAATGTTTAATCTCGCTCTTGCTGTTTTTAATTTTGTGCGGGTCCCCACCCCTGTAGTCTCTAGAGCTCTGTTTCGTTTATTGCATTCATTTCTTCTGCATTGGAAATGTACGCATCAGTCCCATTAGCTCTTTGGGTGCATGCACACTCGAAGGCATGATGGCAGCTCATGCCAAATATGAGAACACGACATGGATTAATCTCTCGATTTTACACTGTGGAAAATATTTTATTTTATTTGCTTAGATTGGCCTATTTGACTTGGAAGTGAACTGCCTCACCAAAATCTTGTTTGGAGCCCTTGTGGTGGTCTCGCTTGTCATGGTGGCCCTCCAGCATTTCGCAGGCCGCTGGTATCTTCAGATCATACGATTCCTCCTCCTGTTTTCAAACATCATTCCTATTAGGTAAGCCAATCAATTAACCCTTCCCAGCAAAATGTATTAGCCTTCTACTCTGCCACACTTTAACATACACATCTAGAATTTTACAATATTGGACTTACTTGTTAGGTCTCCAGAAATGAGGGATTAGAAATGCCTATTGCAGGGACAGCCTCTCTTGCTCTATAGGCATCCTGTTTCCCTGAAGAGAGGTGAGCAAAAATGAAGGGGGTGAGGGGAAGAAAGCAAACCACCACGATTTTTAATTTTTTTTTTAACCTCTGGTTTTTTGGTTGTTGATCATTTTGTCCCTACTTAGATGGTGTGTCCATCTTCCATTCACAGTGTATCTTTTTTGCTTAGCAACTTCGAACTTCTCATTGCTGTCACAGGAGCTAATACATGGTTCTCCCTCAACACTTTCTTGTGCTGATCAATTCTAATATGGAAGTCTCATCCTTTTATTACAGCACTTTCCTGTGGTAGCTCATGATGTTTGTCCAAAGGTTTATAGCAAATTTATTATCCCCATACTTTGGGGACAATCTCAGATGATATTTTTTTTTTAGCCCTTTTGTTCTTTTTTTCCCCAACATAGCTTACGTGTGAACCTGGATATGGGGAAAATAGTCTACAGCTGGATGATCCGTAGGGATTCCAAAATTCCTGGGACAGTGGTTCGATCCAGCACTATTCCAGAGCAGCTCGGACGGATATCCTATTTACTTACAGACAAAACAGGTATGCAGGTAAATGAGTTATCAGGAGTTTTGGTGTAGGCAAAAGCGTGAAGGAGGTCTTTGGGTAACATTTTCTTTGAATAGTCAAATAAGTTAATATACGTTCTTCTTTGATGGGGTAGGAAAATGTAACACAGTGGTCTCCAACCTTTTTACAAGATCATTTTTTGAATTTAAGTGCAACCCAGGATCTACCCCACCCCTTCCCTGTGGCCCTGCCCCTTCACCAAAGCCGTGCCCACTCCATCCCCTCCTCCACCACCACCCCAATCGCTCGCTCTCCAACGTCCTCACTCACTTTCACTGGGCTGGGGTAGGGGGTTGAGGTTCGGGAAGGGGTGCAGGCTCTGGGCTGAGGCTGACGGGTTCGGAGTGTGGGAGAGTACTCCGGGCTGGGGCAGAGTGTTGGGGTGCAGGAGGGGGTACAGGGTGCTGGCTGTGGGAGGGGGCTCAGTGCTGGGGCAGGGGTTTAGGGTGTAGGCAGTTGGCTCTGGGAAGGGACTCAGGGCTGGGGTGCAGGCTCCTGCTGGGGGGCACTTACCTCGGGCAGCTCCTGGTTGGCGGTGCAGCAGGGCTAAGGAAGGGGCCAACGCGCCCCTGAAGCCCCTGGGAGGGACATGTGGCTCCATAGGCACTACCCATCTCTGCAGGCACCGCCCCCGCAACTCCCATTGACCACAGCTTCCTATTCCCAGACAATGAGAGCTGCAGGGGTGGTGTCTGCAGAGAGGGGCAGCGCGTGGAGATCCTGCCTCAGGCTGCGGGGGCGCGCTGGCCACTTTTGGGAGCAGTGTGGGGCCAGGGCAGGCAGGGAGCCTGCCTTAGCGGCTGTGCAGCTAGAGATCCCTATCGACTGGTAGTCTCCAGGATCGACCAGTTGATCGCGATCGACCAGTTGGTGACCACTGATATAACGTATCTTCTTTTCTAACCGGGATTTCCTTTTAGAAAATGTGGTTCAGTATAAACAATGTTTTGAATCTCCATGTTGTTCTCATATATAAT
Organism: Lepidochelys olivacea; assembly: GCF_965140295.1. NCBI lineage: Eukaryota > Metazoa > Chordata > Testudines > Cheloniidae > Lepidochelys > Lepidochelys olivacea. The sequence goes on from NC_140423.1 coordinate 15,502,176, forward strand.
AGAGCCCTTCCTTAATGAGGGGGTGTGCACAGAAACGGGCAAGAGACCTGAATGATTTTTCACCCCTTATGGTTTATTGTGTGTTTTTCTCACCATCACTCACTTCTGTCAGTCTTTAGTCCCTGTTCTGTGAGCTAGAGGGAATGGAATAACTTCCTTCTTCCCCTTTTTTTTTTTTTTTTTAAAATACACTTATTTTCAGTTTGGAAGTTGGACAGAAATATACAAAATAAAGTTCTGTTAGTTTTCTTCTTCTTTTTCCAGTTTTTCTCCCCAGAATGAAAAACTGAAAAAACTTTTTTTTTTGGCTTGAAACACAGTGTTTTGATTTGTGAAATAAAATTTACCTTTTCAAAATGAAACTTTAAATCAACATTTCCAGTTTTTGTGGCTTTTATTTATTTTGGTGAAGTTTTGGTGCCTTGAAAATGCATTGTTTAGCGAGCAGTAAATTTGCCAAATACATTTTGCCCAGCTCTACAGACAACCCTTCTTTAGGAACAGAAACCAGTCACCTGCCATCATTCCAGCGTTTATTGTCATAGAACCTTCACGACTCTGGTCTAGGACAACAAAAGGCCTTAGTTAATAATCAAGGGCCAGATTCTGGGATGTCATCCCAGACCCATTTAAGTCAATGGATAAACTGAAATTGACTTCAGTGGGGTCAGGATTTCACACTGATACTCTTATCTCACTAAGCAGTAAGTTACTTGGTGAATAGTCTCATTTTAATGGAGCTCCTAGCCAAGTATTCTACCACTCCCTGCAAGAATCTACCCACAAATTATTAAGCTTGAAGCTGCACTAGTAGCTTATTATAGTAACTAGGTAAACATCTGTGCTCCCATCTCATCCTTTCTCTCTTTGTTGGGAAGAGCAGGGAATAGGGTTTGACTGGAAAATAAGTATCTGCCATGGCTTGGACGTGGCCTATAATGCTGCTTCTGTTACAGGAACTCTCACACAGAATGAGATGGTTTTTAAACGGCTTCACCTTGGGACAGTAGCCTATGGACTGGACTCCATGGATGAAGTGCAGAGCCATATATTTAGTATATATACGCAGGTAAAGTAAAGTCTGATTAACTTAACTCTTAGTTTGACAGGTCATTGGGCTGTTCATAAAGGGATCCTGACTACATAGCTCAAATTTTCAGTAAAACATATAGGCAGCTGCATGATTAATATGTATATATGTATAATTACCATACATACCAGCCGTGGCTGAAAAAAAAAAATCCTGACATTTCCGAGTTCTATCCAGAGATCATAGAATCATAGAATATCAGGGTTGGAAGGGACCTCTGAAGGTCATCTAGTCCAACCCCCTGCTCGAAGCAGGACCAATTCCCAGTTAAATCATCCCAGCCAGGGCTTTGTCAAGCCTGACCTTAAAAACCTCTAAGGAAGGAGATTCTACCACCTCCCTAGGTAACGCATTCCAGTGTTTCACCACCCTCTTAGTGAAAAAGTTTTTCCTAATATCCAATCTAAACCTCCCCCCCTGCAACTTGAGACCATTACTCCTCGTTCTGTCATCTGCTACCATTGAGAACAGTCTAGAGCCATCCTCTTTGGAACCCCCTTTCAGGTAGTTGAAAGCAGCTATCAAATCCCCCCTCATTCTTCTCTTCTGCAGGCTAAACAATCCCAGCTCCCTCAGCCTCTCCTCATAAGTCATGTGTTCTAGACCCCTAATCATTTTTGTTGCCCTTCGCTGGACTCTCTCCAATTTATCTACATCCTTCTTGTAGTATGGGGCCCAAAACTGGACACAGTACTCCAGATGAGGCCTCACCAATGTCGAATAGAGGGGAACGATCACGTCCCTCGATCTGCTCGCTATGCCCCTACTTATACATCCCAAAATGCCATTGGCCTTCTTGGCAACAAGGGCACACTGCTGACTCATATCCAGCTTCTCATCCACTGTCACCCCGAGGTCCTTTTCCACAGAACTGCTGCCTAGCCATTCGGTCCCTAGTCTGTAGCTGTGCATTGGGTTCTTCTGTCCTAAGTGCAGGACCCTGCACTTATCCTTATTGAACCTCATCAGATTTCTTTTGGCCCAATCCTCCAATTTGTCTAGGTCCTTCTGTATCCTATCCCTCCCCTCCAGCGTATCTACCACTCCTCCCAGTTTAGTATCATCCGCAAATTTGCTGAGAGTGCAATCCACACCATCCTCCAGATCATTTATGAAGATATTGAACAAAACCGGCCCCAGGACCGACCCTTGGGGCACTCCACTTGATACCGGCTGCCAACTAGACATGGAGCCATTGATCACTACCCGTTGAGCCCGACAATCTAGCCAGCTTTCTACCCACCTTATAGTGCATTCATCCAGCCCATACTTCCTTAACTTGCTGACAAGAATACTGTGGGAGACCGTGTCAAAAGCTTTGCTAAAGTCAAGAAACAATACATCCACTGCTTTCCCTTCATCCACAGAACCAGTAATCTCATCATAAAAGGCAATTAGATTAGTCAGGCATGACCTTCCCTTGGTGAATCCATGCTGGCTGTTCCTGATCACTTTCCTCTCATGCAAGTGCTTCAGGATTGATTCTTTGAGGACCTGCTCCATGATTTTTCCAGGGACTGAGGTGAGGCTGACTGGCCTGTAGTTCCCTGGATCCTCCTTCTTCCCTTTTTTAAAGATTGGCACTACATTAGCCTTTTTCCAGTTATCCGGGACTTCCCCTGTTCGCCACGAGTTTTCAAAGATAATGGCCAATGGCTCTGCAATCACAGCCGCCAATTCCTTCAGCACTCTCGGATGCAACTCGTCCGGCCCCATGGACTTGTGCACATCCAGCTTTTCTAAATAGTCCCTAACCACCTCTATCTCCACAGAGGGCTGGCCATCTCTTCCCCATTTTGTGATGCCCAGCGCAGCAGTCTGGGAGCTGACCTTGTTAGTGAAAACAGAGGCAAAAAAAGCATTGAGTACATTAGCTTTTTCCACATCCTCTGTCACTAGGTTGCCTCCCTCATTCAGTAAGGGGCCCACACTTTTCCTTGGCTTTCTTCTTGTTGCCAACATACCTGAAGAAACCCTTCTTGTTACTCTTGACATCTCTTGCTAGCTGCAGCTCCAGGTGCGATTTGGCCCTCCTGATATCATTCCTACATGCCCGAGCAATATTTTTATACTCTTCCCTGGTCATATGTCCAACCGTCCACTTCTTGTAAGCTTCTTTTTTATGTTTAAGATCCGCTAGGATTTCACCATTAAGCCAAGCTGGTCGCCTGCCATATTTACTATTCTTTCGACTCATCGGGATGGTTTGTCCCTGTAACCTCAACAGGGATTCCTTGAAATACAGCCAGATCACGAGTGAGGCTTAATTTTACTTAGAAATCACTGTCAACCCTCAGTGGCCAGGGCTCCCCACTGTCAGCCCCGCAGCCAGGGTTCCCCTGCCAATCTGGGAAGTGGGAGAGGGGACCCCACTGCAGTCCCTTCCCTTTCCCCCTCCTTCTCCCCCCCCGGCTGCAGCCTGGTGAAGGTGAAGAACCTTAAGAGGAGCATAGGTGAGGCTGGGAGGGCTGAACTATGGTCTGGGGCCTGCAGTGGGGCTGAAGTGAGGCGGGAGGGGGCTGGTAGGGTGGGAGGGCTATATTGATCTGAGCAGATGGGGTGAGTGCTGGGAGGGTGAACTGAGTGCAGTGGGGGTTGATGGGGGCTGTGGGACTGAACTGAGGGGGAGTTGAATTGAGGGGGTTGGGTTGGGACACAACTGATGAGGGACTGTGGGACAGGACTAATTGCTGGGCAGGAGAGTGGCAGATATGGGGGTGAGAGCTCCTGCAGCAGGGGCCAAAATCACCTTATCCAGTATATGTGGGAGTGGGCAACACTAATTGTCATATGTACACACCCTGGGGATGGCCAGTATGCGTTCAAAAATCAAGAGACTGACCTAAACACACAATGCAATCTGTTTAAAAAAGCTCATGAATTTTGGGCCAGAATTATGATTTTTGATCTCTTGTCGTTGGTAATACTGCATACAGTACAGTATCAGAAGTTTCCTGGGAATGTTTATGGTCCAAACCAAATATCCACTTTTCAAAACTGGCTACAACTTGGAAAGTTCTTCCACAGCGTTCTGTATCTTTTCAAAATTGTGTAAAATCATAGTTCAGGCTGATATAACAGTAATTTGTACTTTTGAAACTTGGCCAATTTTTCTCAACGTTAAATACCTAAAATCTCCAGGTAAATCACATGAGTAAGTACAGTATTTGACTTACAAAGCAAGGCCATCCTAGATGAACACCTGTCAGGGATGGTCTAGATAATACTTTGTCGTGCCATGAGTGCAGGGGACTGGACTAGATGATCTCTCAAGGTCCCTTCCAGTCCTATGTTTCTATGATAATGGGAGATTTTCCCTTAGCATTCCTTCTCTATGGTAGTGAACAATCTTGAACTTCTTTGTTTATATGCTTGCGCTCTTTTGGTTCAGTTTTGTATAACAAATAGACATCTTTTGAACTGTAAGGGTGAGAAAACTATATTTCCTGGCTCTGACTTGTAATTTCCTTTGTCATTCTCGTAAATTGGGTAAAGCTACCAAAGGACCCTAGCAGTCACTCCTGCAACTTCCTGTGAAGAAAAAGTAATGACCACAGCTGTGCCTACATATATCATGAAGGGCACATCCAAAACCATCAGCACCAATCCATGAAGTATGAACACATATCCTGTTGTCCTAGATTTGGGATTCATAATTCATTACAATCCTTTACAAATCCTCTTCGCAATAGATTGCTTTGAGCCTTCAATTATTATTTGAAATTTGTTTACATTTTAGTATTTTTTTCTGTCTCTTTTAAAGGGAAATGGTCCAGTAAAAATCAGACTTAAAAAGAACTTCCTCCCCTAAAACAAGTGAAAGTACTCTTTTTAAAAAAAATTTTTTTAATCCAAACTTAGTGAAATGCAAAAGGTTGGTCAATTTAACATTTTGGGTGCATGTAATAGTGTTAGGCTCCTGGGACTGCATTGCACACATTGCAGCAGAATGGTTAAATTCAATGAAAACACCTGTTCATTGAGAATTAAAATAACTAAACGTCACTCTTTATGCTAATGAGGGGCTTGATGATTTTTCATATCAAACATGTCATACCTTTTCCCCGAAAACAGGATGAATTTCTACTGCACTAGCCCAGCAGGTTAATTACCCTTGAAAAAATGTTTAACCCTTGGGAAGTCATCAATAGTTAATGTTTTCGGTTGTCTTTTAACACTGTTTAGATTAATAGTAATTTAGTCATCAGTAAAATGGGTTTTTTAAATTTTTTTAAAATTTGTTCTTAACAAGCAGCTTTCTCTCCAACCATTAGACCCTCCTGCAGCTAGAAATAGTTTTGCAGTGGCTTATTCATGATCAGAAGTCTCGGTCTTTAGTGACTGCTCTGTTCCTCATTTGTAAAATGCGACCCTGCAGGTTCAGTCAGTAGAATTTGGCAGCAGATGGGTGGGTCATTGTACAATGGGGTCTTACTGTCAAACACTTGTATTTCTTTTTGGTTATGGAGTCACTTCACATAAGACAGTGTATATGCCAAGGGACTAACATTCTCCCCAAAACAAAATGCCAAGTGCAGTAATTTGCTTCTTTGCATATCACATCTCCTTACATTTTGACCTAAGGTATTTTAGAACCAACTGAATGCACAAACCTCCCAAAGTTAAAATATGAAGCATGCATTCTGCATGCAAAAAAAAAGACAAAAACTGCAGTGTAAAATAGGACTCTTCTCCTTGGGGTACGTCTATATAGCAGCTGAGAGCGTGCTTCCCAGCATGGGTAGACAGTCATGCGCTAGCTCTTCTTGAGCTAGCATGACAAAAATAACAGTGTGGCCATGGTGACATGGGCGGCGGCTCTGGCTAGCTCTCAGAGTACAAACCCATCTGACCCCTGGGTAGTACTCTGATGCCTAGCCCAAGTCGTTGTCCGTGCTGCTATGGACACACTGCTATTTTTAGTGCAGTAGCTTGAGCAGAGCTATTGCATATCTGTCTGTCTGAGCTGGGAAGCATGCTCCTGGCTGCTGTGTAGACATACCATTGAAGTGTGCTGTATGGTTGTAGAGGAGCTGTTCTGCTCTTTCTTGAATCTGAAAATCTCCTTTCTGTGATTCAGCTGGCCTTTGTACAAACTGTCAAGCAAAGCCCCTATTCTCCCTCCCAGGCCAATGGATATTTGGCATTTTGAGCTGTCTCTTCGTGAGATATCCACTGGTGTGTGTGCCTCAGGTATAATGTGTTTTGTTTGTTTCTTTTGCCTCTCAGGTATAGTTGCACACCTGGCATTCTCAAACACCTCAGAATCTTTATGTGCATATTAGTAGGTGCGGCTTTCAACTGCTGACTGCCTTAGCCACCTACCTGCCTTTTGTTCTTTGGCTTTCACAGCCATTTTGGCATCTGATCTCTGTCAGACATTGAGAGCTGCTAGTCAGTCTGAACTGCCAGATACTTCCTGTCTATAAACATTTCTCTGTGATCAGGCTACACCTGTTCAGGCACCATCTCAGTCTGAGAGGTGAAGAAACTTGACTAGTGGTAAATTACTTCCTAAAGCATCCAGTATTAATCAGGACAGGGTACTAGACTTAATGGATGAATGGTTGAGTACTGTATGTGACTCTAAATGTGGTTGAACCAAGGACTTCACTATTCCTATTGATTTTATGTGGAATGCACCCTAATATCAGGGTGATGGGTAGCAGTTTAAAACCCACAGATAGATTTTAGATTTATTAGAGACTCAAATTTTGAAGATAGCATTTAATTTTTAAAATATAAGAATATATATATATATTATAAGATTTATGGAAGTTCAGCACACAAGTTTAGCACAGAAATTTTGTAGAATTAAGATACTTTATAATTAGAAGCATTTGCTAGTAATGATTCATTTAAATTGTAGTTCTTCATTGCTCTTATTTTTACCATGCTATGCCCTTTGGCCTGGAAGTGAAGCTTTTGTCCTCTTGACATTAAAGGTTAACAGAACAGGAAACTGGATCACTATGTCTCCTCTTTGTGACCAGCATACTTTAGTAATTGTGTAATTACCAGAGGAGTCTGATTCTGATACTAAAAATAGTATTAAAAATTAAATGAACTTAATTTAAGTTTCTCGTTCCATGTGAGCCCATCTGTTTTCTGTTTTCAGCAATCCTGTTCATGCGTATGAAAGCCATTCATTCTCAAGCATAAAAACCACTGGGTCTTTTGCTGACCAAAATGTGATTTCAACGGAACACACAATCTGGTGATTTTGGGGGAACATTTTTATCCACTAAGCTTGTGTAGTGATTTGGTGGATCAGCAGCAAATGACCCTTTTCATTCAAGCTGTGCTGAAAACTCTTGGACAAATATCTTAGGGAGTTATTTTTTCATTTCATCTCTAATTAAGTAAATCTAACTTCATTTAGCTGCATATAACTGGGAAGTGGTCTCAGTTATTCCCATGATAACACATACAAAGAAGATGCCCCAGTCAAAAACATATCCCAAGTTAGTGGAGGTGTGTGTCCATGCAAATAGTATGTGTATGGTTATAACAGAAGCAAGATCCTTAATGATACTCTATTTATTCCTGCTTTTCAAAACTGTCTACGCTTTCTTTTCTCCTTTCTCGTTAGCAGTCACAAGACCCTCCTGCTTTAAAAGGCCCCACCCTGGCCACCAAAGTACGTAAAACCATGAGTAGCCGTGTTCATGAGGCTGTGAAAGCGATTGCCCTCTGCCACAACGTGACACCAGTGTATGAGTCTAATGGTGTGACAGATCAGGCTGAAGCTGAGAGACATTATGAAGACTCCTGCAGGGTGTACCAGGCTTCCAGTCCTGATGAGGTGAGATTTCCTTTTTTCCCACCCTCTTCTCCCTCACCTCCATGTTTTTAAGGGTTTGAAATAGGCAATATCTGAAGGAAGCCTCTCTGAAATGGAAGAGCTCGGTGTCAAACCATCAGTGCTAACTAATAATTGCTAATAGAGCATCCTCACGATGAATTATGTCATTGTCACATTAACATACATCTCTACCCCGATATAACACGACCCGATATAACACAAATTTGGATATAACGCGGTAAAGCAGCGCTCTGGGAGGCGGGGCTGCATGCTCTGGCAGATCAGCGCGTCAGCGTGTCTGGCTCCGAAACGCTGCTCTGAGCAGCGTGTTAAGGGTGCCGGGCCAGGGCCGAGGGGTTGGAAAAGGAGCAGAGGGTCTTGGGGGGTGGTCAGGGGACAGGGAGCAGGGTGGATTGGATCGTTCGGAGGTTCTGGGGGCGGGGCGGTCAGGGGATGGGGGCGTTGGATAGGGTGTGGGAGTCCCGGGGGGCCTCTCAGGGGGCAGGGGTGTGGATGGGGTCGGGGGACAGGGAGCGGGCAGGGGGGTTGGATGGATCAGGGGTTCTGAGGGGTCAGTCAGGGGGCGGGAAGTGACTATTAAGAATGGAAATGCTCGAGGCCAAAGCAAGTTCGATATAACGCGGTTTCACCTATAACACGATAAGATTTTTTGGCTCCCAAGGACCGCTTTATATCAGCGTAGAGGTGTATTTGAAAATAAGTCTGTCACTTCTATTAAGAAAAAGCATAATCAAAAACTCTTTACTATAGGAATGAATAGGAAAATAATGTAAGTGCTACGTGTCAAACAATAAATATTTTAGAAGTGAAACAAACCCTCCCTCTTTGCTTATATATTAAACCAATTTTATGTATATTTAGCAAGGTGAACCACAGCTCATCTTTAATTAAAGGCAAGCCTATTCTAGTCAAGTCAAGGGGTCAGACTTTTCTATGCAGTTATGGGACAAAGGAAGCATAAACTGACCGCAAATGCCCAGCAAAGAATTCTTCTGTCATAGAGGAACTCGCTGCTGGTGCAAAGGTCCAGATCTGGCACAGATACCTGCAGTCCCCCACCTCTATGGGTATGTCTAAACTGCAATAAAAGACCCATAGCTGGCCTAGGTCAGCTGACTCAGGCTCATGGGGCTCGAGCTATGAGGCTATAAAAGTAGAGTGGAGGAGGGTCTCCAATCTGAGCCTGAACTTTACACTGCTATTTTTAGCCCCAGAGCCCAATCCCCTGCCCCCCCCAGCCCAAATCAGCTTTTGTTTGAATAATTACACTTGCCCATATCTGCTAGAAGACTGAAAATTTGAAATTTTTCTTAGAAATTCCATTGATGATGTGTAGATCGTTGGCAGTATTTGAACGTTTTTTTTTCTTATTGCTTTACATAAACAGTTTTTCACTCTTAACATTATAAGACTAGCTAGGTTTCCTAAAGGTGGTATTAAAGGTGAGGAGCTGTTCATATAAGAAAATTTTTAAATCCTTCAAATATCCAGAGTTCTAAGATTATTCTAGTAAGGTACAACCTCAAAAGATTGTGCTGACGACTTGCCCTACGTTGCACATACTTTTAAAATATTTCCTATGATTACTCACTCAGATAGACCATGATCTCCTTTCAAGAGGACAAAAGGTTTCCTAGCCCCCAGTATAGGATCATTTTAAGTACATTCTTTTGTAAACAAAATTCTTGTGCTCGTGGTGACAAAAAGGGTATTTGTGTCTTCATGGTGCTTGGAGTGAACAGGCACTGTGCAAATACTGCTTCCGAGCTGTACTTTTTTTCTGTATTTTGCTTACCTGGGTTTCTCCTTGAAGTGCTGCTCTCGCCAATAAAGCAGTTTTACAGAAGTAAGTGCCTTTGCGTTGAAATTGGATCCGAACAATTTCCAGATGTTAATTTTTGTGGTCAGTATTTGAGGCTGTTTCCTAGTGAATTTATTGGCTATTTACATTCATAGCCTCTGTTTCTTTACCTACATGCCCGTATAGTCTCAGTGAAGTTTGACATATTTCCAATTGTAATTGTAACTCCTGCTTTAAATTTTTTTGCAACTAATGTGGCTGTAATACATGGTATTTTTATATTGTAACTTTATAACTAATCTCTCTGAAATTATACTTTTGTCTACATTGTTTTCCTTGCAATGATTTGAACTGTGAATTACAAGTGGTTTCAGAAATTAGATATGCTTTACTGAAGACATCTTGTCTGTAGGTCTCAAGAGCACAAATATCAGTCAGACATCTACTATGTGTCTCACAATAGGGAGTACTAAATATGAAACCAGCGGTAGTTAAACCCTTCAGGAAAGTGTGATACTGTTAAATAGCATTCATGGATTCCTAGAGGGAAAGTCTTTAACAAGCATCTAAAGCCTACTTTGAAATTCTATATCAATAAAATATTAGCATGTCAGGAGAGGTCAGTTTATGAAATGAGTACAAAAACTTTTATTCTTCTTACTTTTGAACAGTGAGGGTAATTTCTACTAGTTGGAATAGGATTAATTTCCTGTAACAGAGAACAGGATTTCCTAAATTTGTTTCCTGTGCATATTCCCATTTAGAAGTCTTGAAGTATCTTTATTCAGATATCAGTTACAGCCTTGGGGCTCTTTGATTGTGTCCGTTGTAGCCATACAGTAACTAACAGGGGAAATGAAATAGATATAATCTGATCAGAGATAAGCGTGCTTGGGATTCTTGGGCAAACAATCTTTAACTCTGACAGCACTCCACAGCTTCCAGGACACGAAAGAGTGTGCTCCACTTGATTACTGCCATTGTCTGTGTTCCTAGGCAATCCAGTTGGGGACATTTGAAGAGCAACTAATAACAAGGATCAATTTGTCTCTCTTTAAAATGAAATTTGTTAATCAATATCCATTTCAGTGATGGCTTGAGTAATTTAATGACTGGCCAGAGAGTGACGTTTAGAGACATGGAATATAGAGTTGCACTAGCAATTCTAACTTACACTGCAGAGAAATATATCTAACATAGTATAGGCAAACAGAACAATATCCAGAGATTCCTAGAATGTAGTAATAAAGGTTTATTAGCTATTTTGGTTGCTGTTCAACTCTGAGCATGGAGGACTCTCTTGCTATGTTTCTCTCAGTGGTCACAGGGTTCTCTGAAATCGGTTTTACTCTTGCTTGCTTTATATATAAATCACACACACACGCACGCACTTAATTTCCCACCCACACTTATTTTCCAACTCAGATGCTTCTCTCAGACAGCATGACTGTGACTTGTAACACACATAACTGTCAGTTTAAATAGCGCAGTGTATGTCAGTTTCCTATCTTTGATTACTCTGAAAATGCACTCCTATGTCCAGTAAAACAGGGTGCCCAAAATCTGCATCGACGAAGGCCCTGTTGATGTTGACACTATTATTTATTTTCTTTATGGTAGTGCCAGGGCCCCATTGCACTAGGTGCTGTGTAAACCTATTAATTTTAATATTTTCAATTACAGCTAGTCAGCAAACTTCAAAAGTTTCAGTGAAAAATGTTTTTTGGGCAGAGGCAGGAATTCTGCGGCTTTTGGAGGTTGGAAAGTGGTGGTTTAAAAAGCCAGTGCCATTTCCCTTCCCCTTGAGTTGAGTACTGAAGGTCCAGGGTAGAGTTAAGAAGGGACAGAGGGGTTGGTCTGGGACCAGAAGGTGGGCGGAGACAGCAGCAGGAGGGAGGATCTGCTTCTTTCTTCTCTTGTGCAGGCTTCTTCTGGGTCCTAGAGCCCTAGGATTGTGTTGCACTCTGCACCACCTTATGAGGCTTGTAAGGTCTTCACTCAGCTAATTTTTCAATTATGTTATATTCAGTTTTACATATTACCCGAAGTGTAAACTTTTTTGGAAATTTAAATGCTTGTTGTCCTGAGATCTAACTTAAATGGCAGATCAAGAAAGAAAGGATCTATTTGGAGGGGGGAAGTGAGCCTACCTCAATAGCGGTACAACATATGGAAAATCGACACCTACTTCTCTGTAGTTTTTTAGTTTCCAGGAGATGCTGATATTAAATATGTGTAACTGAATTAGTGTGTTAAATGTAGGAGTAAAAGGAGTCCTCCCTCTCTGCCTGAGGTGCCGCAGAATTAAACCATCTGCAAAGCTCATAGGGAAATGATTCATAAATTGACTAAGAAAGTTTTCCTTGCAGTTGCAGGTATTATTGGATTTTTAAGGTCAGAAGACCACCATGATCATCTAATCTTACCTCCTATATAACATAGACCATAGAAGCCCACCCAGTAATTTCTGCATTAAGTCCATAACTTCTGTTTTGAGCTATAACATATCTTTCAGAAAGATATCAGTTTTGATTTAAAAACTTCATTTGATGGAGAATTCACCATGTCCTTAGGTATATCCTAGTGGTTAACTACTTGCTGTGTTTCAAGTGGTTTGTTTTAATTGCATTTTTTCTAGTCTGAATTGGTCTAGCTTCAGTTTCTAACCATTGGATTGCTTTATGCCTTTTTTTCTGCTTGAAATATGTATTTGGTAAATGGGTACAACTTGGCTTTTGAGCAGAGGAATAGTTTGCAAAGTATGGGGAATCCTAGCAATCAGGAAACTTCTGGCAATGAAGTATACTTAAGTTGATTTATCACCAGGGATATTTATTTTAGCCTAGATTGAGAGCCAAATAGATATTTCTCCATTCCTTCTGTAAGAGACTTACACCTTGTATCTTGTCTTAATGGCAGTCCAGCCATTGATTTATTTCATTTTAATTGTGGAGTCCAAGATAACCTTGTTTATTATATCAATTCTTTTTTATGGAATCAGTTATTGTAAATGTCCTGGTAAATCACATATGGATTTTGTATGTTGTGGGGTTTGTAACTCTCTTTATTTATTACTCATGGTAATTACTTTTCATTTTATGTAACATATGAAAACTTCAGTGATGCTATATTAGGGCATGGGTGGAAGTGAAAGGTTTAAAAAACAAACCAAGGCCTCTAAGGTACAAAATCTATTATTCTCCTGATCAACAAGACACAAGCAAATTAATGGGTTTCAATATTTCTGACTAGCTGATTCCATGTAATTCTGGTCCTCTTATTCTTAACACATCTGCTTGTTGCACACTTTCCTTAACAGCCCTGATGAAGCTTTTGTCCCCTATGAAAATTTTTTATAAAGCCTTTTTTTACCTCACTGCATGACGTTGACAGTCTAGAGTGAGTGGAGGAGACAGACCACCTCTTTCCTTTTTTCATAGTCCAAGTACGGTAACATTTCTCATCTAGTCCCTGTCTCCTGCATGAGAAAATCCAGGTATTTTAATAATTATTTTTCCATGAGACTCTTACTTGGCTGTGAAGGGAACAAGGAAGTTTAGGCCTTCAGACAACTGCAGATTTCAAACATGTAGACAAATAAGCGTGAAGTGTTCTTTTCGGTCTGTGAGATTTCAGAGAGTGATACTAATGTAACATCGCACTGTGGAGATGGGATAGAGCAGGGGTGGCCAGCCCATGGCTCCAGAGCCACATGCTCCTCGAATAGGCACCGACTTCGGGGCTGGAGCTTCAGGCACCAACTTTCCAATGTGCCGGGGGGGAGAGGGAGATCACTGCTCTGCCACATGCCCTGTCCCCACTCCGCCCCTTCCCGCTCCCTCCCCTAAACCTGCCATGCCCTTGCTCTCTTTTTTTTTTTTTAACAGTTAAATAATTTGCCTCTCCAAATACCACATTGTGGTTCCAAATCCACGAAAGAATTTTGTGCTGTAAAAAAAATAATCTAACTAATGATGTATGGTCTAATTCTGCCATACATCCTCATGCTGTGTGAAGAACCTTAGTCTGTGAGCAGTCCCTACTGAAATATCTATGCAGGGTTCTGCCCAGCAGGAATTCAGGTGACCCTTTTAATAAGTTCTTATTTCAGCTGCAATGACAGTGATCTAAATCTGAACTAGTATTGGGCTCTGTGCATTTAGTTGGACCATGCTTTTTGTCGGAAAAATATAAAATGATGGTAAGACAGAGTAAAGAAGTGAGGTAGAGCAGAAACTGGAAGGTGTCTTAATGCAAATATTCTGTATAGATAAGTTCTGAATTAGCCCTCCAAAGTTTCATTTATTGCAGTCCTGAGGGGGAGCAATTCCTTTAAGTTGAATCCCACAAACAGTAGTATATGAAACGTCGAACACAAGAAGCAGCATTTTAAGCATGTTATTTCCCGCCGGGTTTTAGGGTAAATGAAGATTTAGGCACCCACTTTGCAGTAAGTTTTTTCTTCAGTACATTGTAATCATGTGATGAAGATGGGTAAGCTACTACACAGATTCTAAGGGGGCTTTTAGCAACATGGTGAGTGTATGAGAGACCTAGAGCCAGGCTGTCCAAATCCTAAAAATAGTCAATAAGCTTTAGCTTGAAGGAGAACCTGCCACGGAGAGTCACACCAATAGTTCTAGACTTGAAATACCTTATTAGATTGAGGTCTGAATGGCCTATTGAAGTCAGTTGAAACTTTGGATGAGGTCCTATGTGCTGTAGCATGTTAGAAACACTAGGTTTAAATGAGGGCAGTGTCTCTTAATGTGTGCCCACACCTTCCACTGAGGGTTAAAGCAGGTACTTCAAGTTGAGAGGATAGCTCCATAGCTTAAGTATTGCATGTGTTGTAGGTATTTTTTCATGAACTTTCTTGGAAGACATAACTCCTTTAGTAGTAAACTGAATACTTTGTCCTATTGCTTGCGTTCACTAAATAGACTTGTGACGAAAGAGATGAAATGTCAGCAATAATTATGGTTATAGAAGTGATTTCTTTAATGAAGAGAAAAGATTATTAGTAAATAAGTCTCTACAAAACTGGTCTTCATTCCACTGAGCTTCTCAACAAGATAATGGCTATAAGACAAGACAGGTAAAGGATTTTTATGTGCATCTCTTTAGACATGCCACTCTTAATGGATGTCTATAAAAATAGGTGAGAAATCCACTGACACTTATGTTTTGTTTTTATTTACTTAGGAACTAGCGCACTTAGGATACAGCAGGCTTTCTTCTAAGAGATTTATATGCACTGTTGAGTCTAAATCTTTCCTTGCTGAAAGAACCTGGGATGTGCACTGAATATAAGTGCCAGATTGCAAGCACTAAAATGAATTAGTCCAGTTCTCTGCTGGTGTAACTGCCTTGTAGTAAATGGAGTTACACAAGCAGAGAACTTGGCCTGATATTTGTGTCAGAGGTAGTAGGGTTGCCAACTGTGACTGAAGGTATTCCGGGAGATTCCAAACCTTCCCCCCCCACACCCCCCCCACATGACGTAATGTCATTTTCTTAAAATATCCTATTAAAATCTCCTGGATTGCTTTTAATAGGCACTGGGAGATCAACGCTGATTCTGGAAGACTCCATGCCTATCCTGCAGGGTTGGCAACTATAGTCAGAGGTAGGACTGAGTTTTAAGAGTTGGATATAGATTTAGCCCAAAATTTTGTATGGGGGAGGGGGAGGTGTTTTCACTGGGGAGAGGGAGGAAAGGGCATTTCCTAGTATGTGCAATGTTTCCATCTGAAACTCATCCTGATCAGATTTAAATAACCTATTACTAGCTGTGCTGAGTCGGTGCGGTTGTCTCGAGAGAATATCACACTGCAAGAGGCTGAAACTCTCATTTGTCCTCGGATCTTTAGAACTCTCCTCTGCTCAGCTTTGTTTACAACAGTAGTTACATCCTTTGACATTGTAGCCGAATGCCCAGCGCACAGTAATGCCACATAAACTCACTGCCTGGATCTGTTTCATTGACTTCCTTTTCATTTCCAGTTTCATTATGGGCTCAATTCTGCTCCCACTAACCTCAGTGGTGCAGGATCACATCCTGTGTCATCACTTCGGGTTAGTGGCGTATTGGCAACTTAGACTTTCATTGCTTTAATATCCTCTGCTTGTCTTAAACCCATTTGAATGGGGGCAGTTATGTACTGTGTGTTCCATCGCCAACTTTATTTTTTTTTATTTTAACATCATCTGGCTGGCTCAGAACACAGTGTAGTGCATGTCATGTGTTATTGGACATTAGTAGGTCCTTCCAGGGACAGAGTAATTAATATTGTCAATAGGCAGGAATGGCCGCAGGGAATAACACTAAAGGGCCATTTGTTCACATTACATGGCCAACGTAGAAAAACTGATCCGTTTTACAGTGACGTTAATGACTGAGTAACTTTTTCTTCAGTTAACCCACTGTCCCTTCCCCTCTGGTGTTCATTTACATGACCTCTGAACCACAAAGCTCAGCAGTCTATCTGACCTGTGATCTTTCTTGTATTTAGGTGGCCCTGGTACAGTGGACTGAAAGTGTAGGCTTAACACTGGTTGGTAGAGATCAATCCTCCATGCAGCTGAGGACACCTGGTGGTCAGATACTAAACTTCACCATCCTCCAGATCTTTCCATTCACTTATGAAAGTAAACGTATGGGAATCATCGTTAGGGTAAGTTGCTTTTCATGTTTCTTTTCATCTTCATGTAACTCTTGCAAAACACTGACTGAATAAGCAAGTACAATCTGTTTGATATCAGCAATGTTGTTCTTTATGGGAGAATGTTACATTATCTCAGATACCAGAAACTAAAATATTTTTATACGTTGAAGTACTGTCCTTCCATCCCCCTGGAACTGATAAGTAAAGTGTATTTTCTTTCAACACAAACTCCAAAGGCCTGTGGCAGTCCTTAACCCATAGACAGTAGGAAAAGAATTGTAGCCACTGTTGAAAGTAACAACAAAAGAGCACAAACTCCAATTCAAGAATCACCATAAATAGATGCAGATTTACCCCTCAACTACAGCTAAATCAGGAGTTCTAATGACTCATAACATATCTACAGTATAGTAGACTGTATGATGACTTCTAATGACTCATAACATAACTACAGTATAGTAGAGGGGCTACTGAAAGTCAAACATATATTTTAAGAAGGTACTTTCTGGTTTGCTTCTCATTAAGAAGTAAACTGTCAAATGAGCATGCTGGGATTATATTATTTATACAATGTATATTAAAATGTAAAATAAAGCAAGAAGTGGGGCAATAATTAACAAATTACTATGTGATTTCCTTTCTTTTTTCTGTGCCCTGATAGCTATTATGATAAGCATTTTTTCTGGAACAGAGGTTTCCTTGAACTACTTGGTGCATGGGGTTTCCCAGAGGAATTAGGGTAATCAGGTGTATTTGTAAAAAGAAAAGGAGTACTTGTGGCACCTTAGAGACTAACCAATTTATTTGAGCATGAGCTTTCGTGAGCTACAGCTCACTTCATCGGATGCATACCGTGGAAACTGCAGCAGACTTTATATACACACAGAGAATATGAAATAATACCTCCTCCCACCCCACTGTCCTGCTGGTAATAGCTTATCTAAAGTGATCATCAGGTTGGGCCATTTCCAGCACAAATCCAGGTTTTCTCACCCTCCACCCCCCCACACAAATTCACTCTCCTGCTGGTGATAGCCCATCCAAAGCGACAACTCTTTACACAATGTGCATGATAATCAAGTTGGGCCATTTCCTGCACAAATCCAGGTTCTCTCACCCCCCTCCCAAAAACCACACACACAAACTCACTATCCTGCTGGTAATAGCTCATCCAAAGTGACCATTCTCCCTACAATGTGCATGATAATCAAGGTGGGCCATTTCCAGCACAAATCCAGGTTTTCTCACACACACCCCACCCCCATACGCACACAAACTCACTCTCCTGCTGGTAATAGCTCATCCAAACTGACCACTCTCCAAGTTTAAATCCAAGTTAAACCAGAACATCTGGGGGCGGGGGGTAGGAAAAAACAAGAGGAAATAGGCTACCTTGCATAATGACTTAGCCACTCCCAGTCTCTATTTAAGCCTAAAGCTATAAAGCCTAAAACCAACCTTCCACACAAACTTCCTCGTGGCTGGATTTTACTAAAACTAGACAAGCCATTTACAACGCACACTTTGCTTCTCTACAAAAGAAAAAGGACACTAAACTTTCTAAACCACTACATGCTACAAGGGGCCACAGCAATGGTTCCCTCAACCCACCTAGCAATATTGTTAACCTATCCAGCTATACTCTCAGCCCAGCAGAAGCTGCTGTTCTATCTCGGGGCCTCTCCTTCTGCCCCTCCACTCCCACGAACATGATACAGTTCTGTGGTGACCTAGAATCCTATTTTCGACGTCTCCGACTCAAGGAATATTTCCAAAGTACCTCTGAACAACATACTAATCCACAGAGGTCTCCCTACCAACACTACAGAAAGAGGGATTCTAAGTGGACTCCTCCTGAAGGTCGAAACAGCAGACTGGACTTCTACATAGAGTGCTTCCGCCGACGTGCACGGGCTGAAATTGTGGAAAAGCAGCATCACTTGCCCCATAACCTCAGCCATGCGGAACGCAATGCCATCCACAGCCTCAGAAACAACTCTGACATCATAATCAAAAAGGCTGACAAAGGAGGTGCTGTTGTCATCATGAATAGGTCAGAATATGAACAAGAGGCTGCTCGGCAGCTCTCCAACACGAGTTTCTACAAGCCATTACCCTATGATCCCACTGAGAGTTACCAAAAGCAACTACAGCATTTGCTCAAGAAACTTCCTGAAAAAGCACAAGATCAAATCCGCACAGACACACCCCTGGAACCCCGACCTGGGATATTCTATCTACTACCCAAGATCCATAAACCTGGAAATCCTGGGCGCCCCATCATCTCAGGCATTGGCACCCTGACAGCAGGATTGTCTGGCTATGTAGACTCCCTCCTCAGGCCCTACGCTACCAGCACTCCCAGCTACCTTCGAGACACCACTGACTTCCTGAGGAAACTTCAATCCATCGGTGATCTTCCTGATAACACCATCCTGGCCACCATGGATGTAGAAGCCCTCTACACCAACATTCCACACAAAGATGGACTACAAGCCGTCAGGAACACTATCCCCGATAATGTCACGGCTAACCTGGTGGCTGAACTTTGTGACTTTGTCCTTACCCATAACTATTTCACATTTGGGGACAATGTATACCTTCAGATCAGCGGCACTGCTATGGGTACCCGCATGGCCCCACAGTATGCCAACATTTTTATGGCTGATTTAGAACAACGCTTCCTCAGCTCTCGTCCCCTAAAGCCCCTACTCTACTTGCGCTATATTGATGACATCTTCATCATCTGGACCCATGGAAAAGAAGCCCTTGAGGAATTCCACCATGATTTCAACAATTTCCATCCCACCACCAACCTCAGCCTGGTCCAGTCCACACAAGAGATCTACTTCCTGGACACTACAGTGCTAATAAACAATGGTCACATAAACACCACCCTATACCGGAAACCTACTGACCGCTATTCCTACCTGCATGCCTCCAGCTTTCACGATCCATCATCTACAGCCAAGCTCTGCGATACAACCGCATTTGCTCCAACCCCTCAGACAGAGACAAACACCTACAAGATCTCTGTCAAGCTTTCTTACAACTACAATACCCACCTGCAGAAGTAAAGAAACAGATTGATAGAGCCAGAAGAGTTCCCAGAAGTTACCTACTACAGGACAGGCCTAACAAAGAAAATAACAGAACGCCACTAGCCGTCACCTTCAGCCCCCAACTAAAACCCCTCCAACGCATTATTAAGGATCTACAACCTATCCTAAAGGATGACCCAACACTCTCACAAATCTTGGGAGACAGGCCAGTCCTTGCCTACAGACAGCCCCGCAACCTGAAGCAAATACTCACCAACAACCACATACCACACAACAGAACCACTAACCCAGGAACTTATCCTTGCAACAAAGCCCGTTGCCAATTGTGCCCACATATCTATTCAGGGGACACCATCACAGGGCCTAATAACATCAGCCACACTATCAGAGGCTCGTTCACCTGCACATCTACCAATGTGATATATGCCATCATGTGCCAGCAATGCCCCTCTGCCATGTACATTGGTCAAACTGGACAGTCTCTACGTAAAAGAATAAATGGACACAAATCAGATGTCAAGAATTATAACATTCATAAACCAGTCGGAGAACACTTCAGTCTCTCTGGTCACGCAATCACAGACATGAAGGTCGCTATCTTAAAACAAAAAAACTTCAAATCCAGACTCCAGCGAGAAACTGCTGAATTGGAATTCATTTGCAAATTGGATACTATTAATTTAGGCTTAAATAGAGACTGGGAGTGGCTAAGTCATTATGCAAGGTAGCCTATTTCCTCTTGTTTTTTCCTACCTCCCCCCCCCACAGACGTTCTGGTTTAACTTGGATTTAAACTTGGAGAGTGGTCAGTTTGGATGAGCTATTACCAGCAGGAGAGTGAGTTTGTGTGTGTGGTTTTTGGGAGGGGGGTGAGGGGGTGAGAGAACCTGGATTTGTGCAGGAAATGGCCCAACTTGATTATCATGCACATTGTGTAAAGAGTTGTCACTTTGGATGGGCTATCACCAGCAGGAGAGTGAATTTGTGTGGGGGGGTGGAGGGTGAGAAAACCTGGATTTGTGCTGGAAATGGCCCAACCTGATGATCACTTTAGATAAGCTATTACCAGCAGGACAGTGGGGTGGGAAGAGGTATTGTTTCATATTCTCTGTGTGTATATAAAGTCTGCTGCAGTTTCCACGGTATGCATCCGATGAAGTGAGCTGTAGCTCACGAAAGCTCATGCTCAAATAAATTGGTTAGTCTCTAAGGTGCCACAAGTACTCCTTTTCTTTTTGCGAATACAGACTAACATGGCTGTTACTCTGAAAGGTGTATTTCTGTATGCAGTTATCTTATGTCTTTAATGACAGTGCTAATTAGACATGCACCTACCTATACACTTGCACACTTAATTCTTTATTTTGGTCCTATGCACTAATACAGTGGAGACTAGATTTTCAAAAACCTGATTCAGCTGAAAAGGAGCTAGTGCTAGAAACAGTGAAAATATGATTGTAATTTTTTTCTGTTTCTCTCCCCTCTTAGGGCTGTTAACTGTAATATTTCTCTTGATGCTTGTTACCTACTCACAAACTGGTGAACCCATATTTAAACCTTTCCAAAACATTCTTAGCTCTCTTATCAAAGTGCAGCATTATTATTTATTTATTTTTGTTTTGGTAGTGCCTGAGGACCAACCAAGATAGGCCCTACTGTTAATCCTCAATAGCCTTGAAAGGAAAACTATCCCTCCCCATTTCACAGATGAGAAAGCTGATACAGAGTTGAAGGACTTCCCCAAGGTTTCAGCGGGAGTAGTTTTACACCTTGGGGCTAGAATTCTAATAATTTTGGCTCTCACGACTATGTTCTGCTTAGTGGACCTCCCCATTCTTTAAATGAATAGTGGCTGAGGTGTCTGCACTGCTAAACAGATGTGTTTTTTACTAAAGCACATGAACTGTCTTGAGGTTTAAAAACACAGTGAAGACCAGGCACTTCAGTTTTACCTCCAGATAGCTCATGCATGTTAGGTGTATTTGTTTTTTGGTTTTTTACCACTGGGTGACTAATGCATGTGAGCTATCTGGAGGTTAAAAAAAAAAACAAAAAACCAAACCCATACCTCGGGCGGTAGTATAGTGCTGACCTCATCTAGTTTACATTATGGTAAAACTAACATGCATTGTCTTCACTCTGTTTTTACCCTAAGATAGTTCATGTGAACTTAGTTATCTTGTCATTAAAAGTGTACCTTTTTAGCAGCAAAGACATGGCCTAGGAAGGGCCTTGTACCACTCTACTATTATTACAGGTTAGAATGGTAAGACAAATCTTACTTGTATTTGTAGGCATCTTCAATATGAGATTCTGCTATACAGTCACATGAAGTTTATTTCATTGTCTCATGCTTTATAGTTTTTTATAGCACCACAAGAGTGAGGTGCTTTTGCAGACATGAAGAGGCAAGAAGGAATTACAGTCTAAACAGATAATGTAAAGTTGAATGATGCAGAGGATGGTATACAACAAAAAGCTAAGTGATTGATTGGAGAAGCTTAGCATGCATCTGGTTCCCTAATTTGTGTTGACATACAGATTAAGATATAATGTGAACACATGACGGTGTCAATAAACTAAGCTATGAGTGAGGAGCTAGGCAATGTTGATAAAAGATTTATACAGCACCATCAATATATTAATATCATGTCCCATCTCATTTGTGGCATTTCAGACCTTGAATCTGCCATTGGTTCAGGACTCAGTGCTTCCCATTCTGTGGCCTGGACCCTGGCACCTTTTTGGGGGTGGGAGTGAAGGGAAACAAGAGAATTTTATTGGCAGGCTAGCTTTAAAAAAACAAAACCCTGTATTTGGAATTGCTCCATGTTTTGGAACAATAGAATAAGTCCTAGGGGGAATGGACTAGTGGTCAGAGTGCAAGTGAGGTAATCAGAAGTACATGATAAATACAGGAATCTAGAAAACAACTGGATATCCTCGAGAATACAGTTCATAACTTTGTTCCGACAAGTGTCTGATATTAGACCTAGTTGGGACAATGCGTTCACCAAATGCTCATAGAAACATAGCGAGTGCTGTGTTCCTTTTCATCAGCTGGATTATTTCTATAGTGGAAAATGGTGTAGACTAAACAGGTGGGTTGGCACCATCTGAATGGTCTCTATGAGACCTAGAGATTTGACAAAACTTGTGGAAAAATTTCAACAAAATCTCTCCCTCTCCCCAAATTTTTACTAGTTTTGTTCCATTGCAGTAGCACCAAGTGGTTAACAGTCACCAACTTGAATTTCATCAAGGTTTAAACTTACCATCCCTGCAGAGAGATGGGTGTCCCTGAAACGTTCTGAACTTTATCTTCACTGAAAGGGAGAGCTTTAGTTAGCTTCCTTTTTTCCTTCCTCTCTGACAATCTGACTATCACTTAGGGTGGCATTGGACCTCACAGGCCAGGATTCTCAATTCCATCCTAGTTTTTAAGGTAACTATAAGCCACAAGTTTCAGAGTAGCAGCCGTGTTAGTCTGAATTCGCAAAAAGAAAAGGAGTACTCGTGGCACCTTAGAGACTAACCAATTTATTTGAGCATAAGCTTTTGTTAGCTACAGTTCACTTCATCAGATGCTTATGCTCAAATAAATTGGTTAGTCTCTAAGGTGCCACGAGTACTCCTTTTCTATAAGCCACAACTCTCCCTACCTAATTAAAAATATTTCTAATATACAGTGCATATTAGGTATGATCCCTCTGAAGACAATAGCAAAACTTTCATTCACTGCATTTGGAAACATGATCAGGCCTAAAATCTTGAGTGTCTACATATATTATACTACTGTGGTGTCAGGGTGGAAGTTTTGGCCCCTCTCCAATGGGCTTGTGAAAACCTGTTCCTTCAATGTTGTGTGGCTGAACAACCAAACGAGCTCTGTCTTCTGTTTTGAACTGAAGCAGATTTTAATTAGCAGGTGCTAACTGGATGGGTATCACCACATACTGTGTTTCTGCATGCTCTGAACTCTTGTCTTCTAACAAAGTTTTCATTCCTTTTTATGAAAAAGGTTTTTTTGCTTAACAATTTCTAGTTATCAAGTAAAATTTTGTATATTTATACCAGTGCAGGTACCAAATATTATTTTTTACCTACAAGCCACCAAATACACTGGGTGCAACTGAACCAGTTATTTCATCAATATTAATTCTAAAAATAGTGTTTTAACTGTTGGTAAGAGTCGTGTGTGGGGAAAAAATAGCTTATTGAGCAGATAAGTGTATAAAATAAATTCACAGTTGGAAAAACAATTCTAAAATCTCTTCCTTGAAGCTGTAAACTTCTGTAAGACTTCAGAAAATTATCTGAATAAGATATACAGCTAATTTCCTCCTGTCCTACTTGTCCTTATAGACACACAGATTTTAGCACCAGAAGGGACCAGTATGGCCACCTAGTCTGACCTCCTGTGTAATACTGGCCATAGAATTTCATCCAAGGATTCCTACACAGAGCCAAAAAAATGTGTGGTTGAACTTCTTCTCAGAGATGCCTGCTTTCCCTTGTGGTCCTGCCTGCTCTGTCTCTTGTAAAGGGTCTCTTTGTATTATTACTATGATAACGTTTAAGCTTCTTCAGCAGATGAGGACTAAGGTGGCAGTGTATGTTCGCAAGTAGCAGATGTTGCCTCATTTAAGACAATTTGGCAATATTTGCTTGTTACATATATCAACTGTCATTGTCTGGTGGTTTATTCTTCCAGTTCTAAGAAGTCTTGTTATAAGAAAGCAGCCACCCTCTTTACAGAATTGTTTACTTGCTTATTTTCATGCTAAGAAAAGGGTTACATTAAAAAGATATTTGTTTGTTGATCACAACATTTTCCACTCTGTTTTTTTTTTTCACACATGTGGAATGATGATGATTGCTTTGCAACAAAGATAGCACTGTTGTCATATCTGGAACTGAAAGAGGCCTTTGAACCATGGCCAGAATCAGACCACGATGGAAAAAGATGAAGCTCTAAAACAATACAACTGGCAAATCTCTCTGTAGATTTATAGTGTGATCTTACCATAATATGAGAACGTGCTAACCTCCTGTTGAACTCTGCAAGAGGAAATGACTAATGCAAGGAGATAGTTGATACAATATTTATATTGGACAAAATTTATAAACTATCTTAAGCCAATTCTATAGCACAGGAAGTAGAGTCTTTATTCAGTTTCCTACAGAGATGTTGTTAAACACTTTTTCTTAATCAAATAATTTAATACATAAATCTTTTGTCAGTGCCAGAAAGCTTAATTTTTTTAAAACTAAGCATGTTCTGGGTTTTCTTGGTGACCTGTAAAACTTGAACTCTGAGATGTATGAACTGTGCATATTGACACAGAGTCAACACCATCAATCAGAAATGGTTTGTAATGCACCTGTAAGAACCACCACATGTTCCTGGTAAAGGTCTCAAAAAGACTTAAGCAACAACATTCAAACACAAGCAGCTAAAGCTAGGCACTTTATTCCCAGTGTAGGGACCTGAATGAAAAGGTGTCTTGATAATCAGAGATATTGAGTATCCACAGCTCCCATGAAGTTTCCTCAGCAAAGGAATCCATTTCCTTCTTCCACGCCCATTTTAATTATTTTTCTTCCATGCTGCCAGCTGTGTGTGGAAAGCACCCTCTCCAACACCAGTGTGCCAGGCCTTCGCCCATTTCTCAGACCAGTCCCTCTTCTTCCCACATCACTAACCCACATCAGTAAAATGTCCTTTCTGCCCTAGTGAATTGTCAGATGGGAGATGGGGAGGGGGAAAAGATTAAAAAACAAAACACAACACACACACACACACGCCCCAGTTGCCCATTCCTTCTGGGTCTCCTAGTGCATCCTTGAGGCAGGGTTTTTTATTTTTATATAGTGTCAGCCATATCTCCATTTAACTAGCTTTTGTAGTGGTTAGAATACAAGGTAATTTTGCATCATCTAATGTAAACTGGAGAGAGTACTTTGCAAACATTGCATTTTTTTTCCCTATTCCTGTCTTCTTTGGAAAGTATTTTGGTTTTCTTCATTCACTGATGTTTCCAAACCTTCATCTTTTTGTTCTGTACGTTTTTTTTTCTCCATCCACAGATACTATCTTGGTTTACGGTGCAAGTTCTCCTTGCACATTGTTTGATCTCCTTTGCAGAGTTTGCCAGTGTTTCCATTAGCCCACCATACTAATAACTGTGACCTCCTTAGACATTTGCCTGCTCAGAAAGGATTATGAATTTGTAACAGTGTAAATATGCTTTGCTTGCAATCTACAAATTAGTCACATCAGGTGAGGCAGGCAGTTGCCTAACCCCTGGTGGCAGGCCAGAGTTTTAATTGTACTTATATATACAGCATAATTATAATACAGGGAGCCGTTAAGATTGATTTTACTCAATTAAATTGTATTTATTTGTTACTTAATTTTCCCCTCCTAAGTGTAAACATCAACGTTGATTTCCAGGATGAAAACAAAATGCACCAGTGTCATGGTTACACTAGACCATTAATGATGAGAGTTAGGAAGGGGGATGACTATTTTCCATATAGAATAGTGTGAATACATCCCACCCCTTGGTTTGAGCCAGTATCACCTGTTATTGACCAAGAAGTTGATAATCCTTGCATGAAGTATCTTGCTGCTTGCTGTAGATAATTGAACCCATAATCTTTCACCATTTTCTTTCCTCTCTCAGGATGAGTCAACGGGAGAAATCACTTTCTACATGAAGGGAGCCGATGTAGTCATGGCTGGCATCGTGCAGTACAATGACTGGCTAGAGGAAGAGGTACAAAGTGGTCTCACTTTCTTAGGCGTAGAATATTTACTTCTTCAGGCAGATGCTGCTTGTTCCATGGCAACACATCACTAAGCCCTTCTGACATTACGTTGGTGAAGCAGGCTGAGGTAGCTGTTAAAATGTATGCAGGAAAAAGATTGTTTGGTTTAGCATTTTGGTTGGATTAACCTGTAGCCAGAAATACAGATACAGTATTAGTCAATGTAAGGAAGCCATGTGGTGAATTCAACCCATTTAGTCCAGGATAACTCTGGTAAACAAAATGGACGTTGTCCAGGTTTCTCGTTCTTTGTCTGGTAATTCCTCTTTCTCACAAGATTTATCTTGGGTAACTGGGCCTGATTCTGCACTTGGCTTTATTTTAAACTGCTGGGTCTGTTTACTTTTTGGAAAACCAAGAATTGCATTTTGATTTTAAGTCTTTCTGAACCTCCCTGCTTAAACCCATTCCATCGTATTGCTGGTAATGGTGAACAGTCTCCACAATAGCAGATATAAATGGTTCTTTTTCTATTTGACTATGTAGGAATATTGTAGTGTCTCTTTAAATAGTTTGTGAACAAAAGATACAGTACTTATTGAAACCAATGGGCTTGGATCCCTTCTTACTTTGGTATATATTCAAAGTAACTGAGCTCAGTGGAGTAACTGAAGCCAATGGAGTTGCTTATGCCAGTTTGACACTGCTGTGAGAGGAGCATCGTTCCAGATCAGTTGTACAGCCTACAAATAGAATTTGAGATCTCCTCTTCCCTGGTTACTTTATCATGCTGTTTATCTGATGCTATGTATTCAACTGGGTTGTTTGACTGGAACAATTATTTTGTTAGCATCGTATCTACTGTTACAATCTCTGAATCAGTTAAGTTGTGATGTGGGTGATCATTTACAATATGACACTTCTTTCCAGTGTGGTAACATGGCTAGGGAAGGCCTGAGGGTCCTTGTTGTAGCGAAGAAGTCCCTGACTGAGGAGCAGTATCAAGACTTTGAAGTAAGTTTGTATTTTTATAATCATGTAAGTGATGCCCACAGAGTTCTGATTTATAGTATCTGCTTTCATCTCCCCACTCGTTATGTCCTAATCACCATCATGTTG
This sequence comes from Lepidochelys olivacea, assembly GCF_965140295.1. Classification (NCBI taxonomy): domain Eukaryota; kingdom Metazoa; phylum Chordata; order Testudines; family Cheloniidae; genus Lepidochelys; species Lepidochelys olivacea. The sequence continues at coordinate 15,529,516 of NC_140423.1, forward strand.
CTCTTGTAATCAGCTGGAGGTGTCTACTGAGTGGTGTGTACTACTCCCTAGGCCATTGCTTCTGCCATCTCCACAAGTTCCCATTCTAGGGATTGATTCCACAGGAGTTGCAGCCCAGGAATCCTGCCCCGTAGACTTCTGTTGTTGCCATTTTACTTCTGCCAACATTCAGTGCTGCGTAGCCATGTTTAAATTTACTGAAATAACCTGCGTTGACATTTTGAATCTTCAATTTTGTATCCTGACATTTGCAAAACAAGAGAGAGTCAAAGAATCCTGTGTACTTTCAGGTGTTTTGGAAATGGGGGCTCCAGTTGCTTGTGTATGTGACTCCGGCAGATTGATTTGTCTATTTACCACAATCTGGTCTAGATGAGCCAAATTTCAAGATCCACCTTCAAAATAGCACTTGCAAATTTTGTGTATACTGAAGAATTATTTGTGAGCACAGATCAGATAACTCTGCATCTAACTGGCAGATTTGCATAAGCGTACCAGGAAAGATTTGTTTAGCCTCATTTGTCTTTGCACTGTAGAGTTAACGTTAACCAGTCATTACAGAGGACAGCCTTGAGGTGGACTTAGCCTATGGCCTTCAGAGGCCTGAGTTGTGTCGTGTTGTTTAATCCTGTATTCCACAGACACACAAACACTCCTAGTTTGAATTACAGTGACTGGGTTTTTGTCTTGTGCTATTCTCAGGCACGCTATGTTCAGGCGAAGCTAAGTGTGCACGATCGCTCGCTGAAGGTAGCCACTGTGATTGAGAGCCTGGAAATGGAGATGGAGTTGCTGTGTCTGACTGGAGTGGAGGATCAGCTGCAGGCAGATGTCAGACCCACTCTGGAGACCCTGAGAAACGCTGGCATTAAGGTTTGGCTAACCTAGAAATGGAATGCGGAACCTCAGTGTAACTGACACTGCAGTTGATGATAATGGCCAGACAGTTGCGGGGAGACTCTCTGGAATGTAACATTTGGAGTAAATGGGTCTGTCTGATGATAAACCCCCATAAAATTGTGATCTCCATTGAGTGTGACTGTTGCAATAGGTGAGCAGCAGTGATAAGTGAAAAATTCTTTTTCTATTGGCTGTAGAATAAGACACCAGCAACAAAGAAACTCTATATATATTATTCAGTCCAGAAACAACCTTATTATCTAATGTTGGTCTGCTCTGTTGGTTAATGGAAGTGCAACAGGACATGAAAATGATGACCCCATGTGCTCTGATTCAATGATTATATCATGTTATCATCTAATAGCTAGCTAATATTTTTGTACAGCGCTTTGACTATATAAAGCATTGTAAGTGCTGAGTACTAGCTGAGCACCTTAAAATGTGTCACCATCGCCCAAAATTTTTTAATATACGAAGAAACCAAATATGCAGACAGAATAGTATATATGAAAGGTAAGTATAAAGAGTCAGCCAAGCTAGTCTTGTAAGTGGCTGCAGTTAAAGTTAGCTCGGCTTTATTTCCTTTCTCTTCTGGCACCCAAATTATAATGTGCAAGTTTTTGAGCACTGAAGTTGAACCACACAACTATGAATTTTTATGCCTTGATATATAGCCACCAGAGGGTGTCTGAACCAAAAAGAATAATTCACAAGGATTTTTTTTATGCCTTCTAGCTTTATATATCTCCACCACTTGTGCACCTACAGAATTAGCCATACATAGATGGGCAAAGCCAGGGATGATTATGGTTTGACTCTGCCTTTGCCCAAAATCTTGTCAGTCAAGTTCTAGGTTTACAAAATCAGGGGTGATCTGGAACTAGCACTCACAGTTGGGGGTGAAGAGTTGGATAAAAGGTTACCATTCTGGTTCCCTATTTCAAACAGTAAATAAACAAAGCCTCACTTTGTATTGCAGACTCAAAACTAGGCTGTTTCAGATCCAGTACCCAGTTTACCTGAATTCACAAAGTTGTTGTTTTTTCTTGGGGGGGCGGGGAAGTCCTCAATATACAGTTTTAACTTTGATGCCATCTCTAATATCAACATAACTTTGCACATGTCACTGAGTAGGTCAAACAAACAGAATGCAGTTCCCATAGTTTCCATAGCAATATTTTGATTTTTATTAGTTAAGTCTTGACTGTTTGGTCCAAAAATGTTTGTTTTGTTAACTTGGCTAAAGTCACTGCCTTCATGCTGAATGGATAGCCCTGTTAGTGACTGCATACATATTGCTGCAATTTAGATGTTCTGCTGCTCATGTTCTTTGGGATTCTGCATGTCAGTAGAGAATGAAGACTGAAGGCAGTTTTGTAATTCATTCTGGAGCTATCTGTTTTCTTTATTTCTTTATTATACTATCTTGTTAATTACAATAAGTGTCCTACCTGGTTTTTAGCTTATTAAACTCCTTTTAGTGAATGAAACAAACAAGTGGATCCTTATTTGATCTGCTCCAACAGGGGAAGGCCTGGAGGGAATTAAAAGCACCAGGTAAAGAATAGCCAAAACCCCAATCATTAATATTGTTGAGAAAATTCCCTTCCAGATTATAGCAAATATCGGTCAGCACTGCTGACTGCTTTCTAGTGTCCTCGTTTAATGACTGAATTGTTTTCATATACACTGTCTTCATTGTCCTTTAATTAGGGCAACGGAACAGCTTCCATACAAGGAAAGATTAAAAAGACTGGGACTGTTAAGCCTAGAAAAGAGACCACTAAGGGGGAATGATAGAGACCTATAAAGTCATGGTGTGGAGAGAGGGGAAGTGGTGTTTACTCCTTCACACAATGCAAGAACCATGGGTCACACAATGAAATTAATAGGCAGCAGGTTTCAAACAAACGTAAGGAAGTACTTCTTCACACAACTCATGGTCAACCTATGAAACTCATTGCCAGTGGATGTTGTGGGGGTTCAAAAAAGAACTGGATAAGTTCATGGAGGATAGGTCTATCTATGGCTATTAGCCAAGAGGGTCAGGGACACAGCCTCATGCTGTGAGTGTCCCTAAACCCTCTGCCTGCGAGAAGCTGGGACTGGACAGCAGAGGATGAATCTCTCTTCTGTTCAGTCCCTCTGAAGCAGCTGGCACTGGCCACTGTTGGAAGACAAGATAGTGGGGTAGATGGACCATAGGTAAGACCCAGTGTGGCCATTCTTATGTTTAGTTTGTTCCACACACACAAGGGTGGTGAGCTAACTGCAGTTGCATCATCTATATTTCAGGCAGGGCCATGCAGGATCTATTTGCAGCGGGGGCTAAAGATTTCTGTCTAAAACTTGCTGAGGATGGGGAGACATTCAAAGGGTCTGCCTCTTCAATTTATGTTTTGTGTTTTATCAGTGAAGTCTTGAAATGCCAGGTGGAAAAATGTGCACATTTCTTAACCCACTGTATACTGAAGCATTTTTCAAACCCCTCAGTTCCTCTGTGAGTAGGGGAATTCCCTGCCCTTTTTAAATGGGATTCTGTTGTAGAGGAATTTGTTGAACACCACACACGTTCTGTTGTAAATATGGTCTATTTGCATGCATAAGACCCCAGAGTTCCTAGAAGTTCCCTGTAAACATAGTGTGTGTTAGGTTTTGTGTTTATTTGGGGATATAAAAATACTTTGAATTTCAGGTGTGGATGCTGACAGGGGATAAGCTAGAAACAGCTACTTGTACAGCGAAAAATGCTCATTTGGTGACCAGAACCCAGGACATTCATATATTCAGATTGGTGAGTAGTGTACACTTATTCCCTGTGGGTGAAATTCACCCCTCTCTGGACTTGGTTAAGAATTAAGTGGAGGATCAGAAGGGATAGAATACCCCAATCTATAGGCAGGCTATTGTGCATTACTTCCATGGTGCTTCCTCCAGCCTGTGGCCTGGAATAATGGCTACTGCTCTGCACTCCCTACAAGGGTGGTTCCTGGCCAGTGATTTAGCGTAAGCAGGATACACACCTACCTCAGATCTCCCCTCGAGTCTGATCCTCCACCTATCAAAGTCAGTGGCAAAGCTCCCATTGACTTCAGTAGTGCTGGATTTACCCTCTGTGCTGCTCTGTTTGGAGCTAGCATGGAGCCCCTGCAGCATACAAGAGTAAAGTGTCTTCCTCCCTTCCACACAGGGCTGTTCTGCCACACTGCAATGGTGGTTTGGCATCATGGAGGACCTTGAGTGGGCACTATGCCAATAGATCACTTCAGTCCCATGAGCAGAGATAATAGTGAAATTGGGCAGGTCACTGACGATACTTGAGATTTACAGTTTTTGAAGTTCCAGGAGGACCGTGTAATAACTATGTAATTTCTCCTCATGGTTCCAAAAATACTCAGAGGGCATCCCTTAGTCCAGTGGTTCTTAACCTTTACTGCAGCATTCACCCCTTTGGTTCTCAAAATATGTTCTCGCACCCCTTATCAAAAATCATTGAAGTAGGTCAGTTCTTTAAACCTAGAAATATTTTTCTATTTGTATATTACAGTAATCATTAAAAATGTATAATTTTAATAAATACATAAGTTTGATGAAACAAAGTAGTTGTTCTTACATGCCTGTGCTTAATTTGTGTTTTCAATGATTTACTTTCTAAAAAAATCTGGCATGTCTTGCACTCCCAGAAAGGGCATCAGTCCCCAGACTGTTGCCTCATCACCTGACCACTGCAGGAGTCATGTAACCCTAAAACCAGCACACACCTTGGGCCGTTTATTTCAGCCCTCATGAGCAAAGGCCCTTGTGTAACTGTGCTGTTCATTTCTGCAAACACTAATAAGAAACCTAGGGTTGATTTTCCAAAGTCTCAGCAAAAAATGATGTGATGCATATTTCATAAGAAGATTGGTTAATTTCTGTTCTTTCAAATACAGTTTTAGGCCCAAGTCTTCAAGATTCTTGTGCATATTCAAACCCCACTCCCTGACAAGGGAATGAGAATTGAGGTTTGCACACAAAGAGGGCAATAGGGATGGGGATGTAAACCCCAGTTTACACACACACACACACACACACACACACGAAACTTGAAAATGTGGACTTTAATTTCCCCCCGGTTTTTTTGGTTCTCTTTTTAGTCAGAAGTATGTTTGATAACCTGATTGATTTGCCAGCGTCCTGGAGTATGTGTTCAGGATTGTATTAATTTATTTTGTTCTCGCCAATCACATACTTTCTCAGCTTCTGTGCTCATTTCCAGGTGACTAACCGCGGAGAAGCTCATTTGGAGCTGAATGCGTTCCGTCGGAAACATGACTGTGCGCTTGTGATTTCTGGTGACTCGCTAGAGGTAAGCTTCGAACTCTTATGACATCTGTATAGGAGTCCCAAGGGTATTATGTGTGTGATTTGGTTTAGGGAAATATATGCCGTATAATCATCTTTGAAACTTCCGTCTCCTGTAAAACAGGTGTGTCTGAAATACTATGAGTACGAGTTCATGGAGTTGGCTTGCCAATGTCCAGCTGTGGTATGCTGCCGATGTGCCCCCACACAGAAGGCCCAGATTGTGCGCTTGCTTAAGGAAAGAACTGGCAAACTGACCTGCGCTGTAGGTGAGGAACGCAAGAGAAACTCTAACTTATGGTATCGCTATCCATTGCAGTCTCATTTTTATATTCACTTTTCTTTTAATTAATTTTTAAGACATTGAAGAGAAACGGATTCAACTCTTCTCAAACAGAGGGAAAAACATACAAGTCTGCTTTCCTTTAGTTAAAAATTAATAGATCATTTTTAGTATTAATTTTTTTTTCTGAATATACAGTACACTATTTTCTTTTCCTGATTTAAGTGCTCAGCAAAGAAAAAACAAGGGCCTTTGTCCTCTTGCTCTTTATTGCGTAAACAAGCCTGAAAGATTATTTTTATTGTTCTTATTTAATTCTGCTTTTTTTACATATACTAGAAATTGAGGTCAAACCTATAAAATGTTTTATATTAGATATGAATTTAAAAACATTAGCTCCCCCTATTAAATCAAGTACTTAAAGTACATAAGTATTATGAAGTCAGTTGGTCTACTCATGTGCTTAAAACTAAGCATATACTTAAAGTGCTGTGCTGAATTACAGTCATATAGAGAATATAAACCCATATGCTTTAGGGCATAAACCAGCCACTAACTGCTGAAGTTAGGAAGAAATTTCCTTTATTATTATGTAAGACCTGTGTTGCCTGGTATGGCAACTCTTCTGTTTTCGAACTAAGCAGTCTTCTTTCATTTCATGACGGAAGTGGAAATATTTTGTGACACCTCGTGACATCAGTGGTAACAAGAAATAACAAATAAAATGAAAGTGTTTTGTGGAATAACCTATAAACTAAACTGTGCATATTCATGATTTTTTTTGGCAGGGGGGAGGGCAGAAAAACTTCACAAATATTGAGGTTGGGTTTCACAAAAAGAAGAGTTCACATTTCATATGGAAAAATTATTCATTGTGAAGCTAGAGAGACAAAGGTGTGTGAGGTAATATCTTTTTTTGGCCCAATAAAAAATATTACCTCACTGACCGTTCTCACTCTCATATCCTGGGATGAACACGGCTGCAACAACACTCATTTTGAAGCTCTAATTCTAAGCCAAGCTGCTAACTTTACTTCAATATTCTGGATGAAATTTCATGGCCTGTGTTATACAGGAGGTCAGATTAAATGATCTAGTGCTCCATTCTGGCCTTAAGATCCTACGAATCTATGAAAAATTGTGCAAGACATTTGAACACCCAATTCCTATTTAAAATTGAGGGCATCCACTCCTTCTAGCTCACTTTGAACATGTCAAGCCTGATGATTTTATTCTAATTCCCCATGGGCTAACATCCTTTCTGACTGTAAAGTTTATGAATTTATTAATTTAGCTACATTCAATTGCTATAATAAGTGGCTCTCTTACCATATTCCCTGTCCTTTCTCTGTGCTCTAACATGCAGGCGATGGAGGGAATGATGTCAGCATGATTCAAGAAGCTGACTGTGGTGTTGGGGTTGAAGGAAAGGTGAGACTATGAAACACACATCACATTTGATACGATTTGTCATATAAATGCAGAGGCTGATTTCCAAGTGCCCCTTTTATTGAATCCTTGTTGATTCATGTCATAGAGAGAGCACCTGCCTTGAGAAGAAAAGACATTGGGCCAAAAACACTGGCCCTTTTCAGGTTAGGATGAAAAATAGGCAGTGATTTAGCAAAACTCATGTTGATATTTACTAGAGGATTCCACATAGTCAAACCTGGCTATTTCATTCTTGCTTCATCACTATAAATAGATGCTCAAAACATTTGAGTTGTAGCTGGTTCTATAACATATTCATTAGAACTGTTTTGTATTAATTTGGAAAACAGTGACATTGGCTCAGGAGTCCACCACTTTACTGTACAGAATGCCTACATACCTTGGAACCAGAGGAATGCATTTGCAAAGAGTGTAAAGGCTGTGCATGAAATGGGCCAAAAAATAAAATCAAGGCTGTTTGAAAGCAACCTTGTGAGCCTAAAAGGTTGTGTTATAACTCATTTGCTGGCCCAGTAAATGGTGGTATCCTATTATCTCTCATAGCCACTGCAGTACACTTCTCATCCAGACATTTTCATTTGAGTACTTGTGGTACTGACAGTGGGTATGTTCCCGATATAGCATCTGGTAACATAGGTGATGTTAGTGCCACACTAACATGCATGCTGTGAACCGTAATTCACAGACGTTCCTTCTGGGTTTGAACCATGAAACCAAATAGGAATTGTCCGTGTATGGTCTTTTCATTCGTTGCGTGAGTGTTGGGGGCGGGAGATAGAGGAAATCGGGGAAGCAGCTGGGGGCTGAGAGAAGAAATAGAGATGCTAAGATAATGTTTTTTCCTCATCCAGTCCTGTTAAAATAAATATATATATATTGGGGGGAGGGGAAGTGGGCAGAGTTGGTATTTTTACTGTCAATACTGTTTAGGCATGTATTAACATGAATGGTGTTTCTTAATCTTATGTAATCTTGTGATCTCATGGTCTTTGATTTATTACCCTACATAGGAAGGAAAACAAGCATCCCTTGCAGCAGATTTCTCTATCACTCAGTTTAAACATCTGGGTCGGTTACTGATGGTGCATGGAAGGAACAGCTACAAAAGATCTGCAGCTCTCAGCCAGTTTGTGATCCACAGAAGCTTGTGTATCAGTACGATGCAGGTGAATGGACTGGTCCATCTTGGCGGGGCGTGTGTGTGTGATGGGGGAGGGAATGTGAAAAGTTCAAAAAACAAGCTTTGCATTTCGCATTTGACACAGTCCCTGGCTCTCCTTGGAACTATAGTGGGCTTGATCTTGAAAAAAGGGTAACTTTTTTGCATGAGAAGAGGCTCGCCTCCATGTAAAGGTGTTTCCATTTTTGAACAGTCAGCAATTTTTTTTCAAAATATTATTTTACTTTATTTTGGGAACAAAACAACATCAAACATCAAAAACGTGTGAGCTTGGAGATTTCACATATATGTCAATGTGACAACAGCCATTCCATGGAAATCTTATAAAATATTGTATTTCTTCAGGTTTCAGAGTAGCAGCCATGTTAGTCTGTATTCGCAAAAAGAACAGGAGGACTTGTGGCACCTTAGAGACTAACCAATTTATTTGAGCATAAGCTTTCATGAGCTTTCTTCAGTATGAAATGGCTCCTAAAGCCTCTCTTCAGCAAGTTACTTAAGAATGTATAACTTTAAGCACATGAGGAGCCCCACTGAACTCGATGGAACGTCTCGTGTGCCTAAAGTTAGGTGCCTTGCTGAATCAGGGCCTACTAAAAGCTCAGTCCTATAGGGTGCTGAGCACTTTAGGGAGGTGCTGACCTCATTAGGAGTTGAGGCATGTGTTACCCACATTAAGTGCTCCGCATCTTGCTAAACTGAGCCAAAAGAGATTGACTTCAGTGGGAAAAAGAATGGGGTCCTCAATGACAAAATATGTTTTGTGTTCATAGAATTTCGGGTATTTTTCATCATGTTTGCACAACTTCAGTATTGAGCAAGCAAGATTGATGTGTATTTGTCAGTTGATTAAAAACAATAGGTTGCGTTAGACTGAGATAGTTTAAAGAAACATATGAGTTCATGAGCAGAATTCTGTCTTCAGCTATGAGGGCAAGATTCTTGGACATATTTGGTGACAGTGGTTACTGTTTGGAAGTTTTTCTTTCAAGCCATAAGACTGCTGACAAATACATCTCTTTTAAACAAACATTTTTCAGTAAAATACGGGATCATTCCTGTTTTTGAGAATGCAGGTACCACCCCCATTCTGAGGTCAAAAGTCCATGCTGGAGTTTCTCTTTCCTTTGTCTCCATCACTAAGTGCTAATACATTTTACATTGTGAAAACATTGTGAGCTACACATATCTAAACCCCTGTCCTTTAGGACATCTGGATGAAAACAGCGGGCTTTAGATGAAACACTCCAACCTCTCTTTTTGCGGGATTATATAAAGAGAAGTTTACCAAAAGGGTTCAGTTCTTCACAGTTTGCTGTTAAATATTCTCCTTCATCCAAGTTTTGTGCAGGAATCAAGGGAACGGTTTTACAGTCTCCTGTCTTCATCTAAAGAATTTTGAGTCTACTTCAAATACTTTTCAGTTTGGATAAAGTAGGATTTATCAAATATAACTTACACTGCAGCTTTTGAAGCCTGACAGTCCTTTTCTTTTCTTTGCTAGGCTGTCTTCTCATCGGTGTTTTACTTTGCATCAGTTCCTCTCTACCAGGGTTTCCTCATTATTGGGTAAGAGCAAAATTGTTCAGGAAAAAAATGTGAAAACCCTGTGCAAAATGAATAGATTCCTGTCTGAAAAGTGATACGTGTGGAAGTTTATCAGAGGTATGCAAGTCTCCTTAGTATGTGTACTGGTAAGTGCTCAGTAGTGCTCTTCATTGATGCCTACTGCAAATGCCACTTCAGAAACTGGAGAGAAAGTTTCATCCCTGTTCCAGCCCCTGTATGCTGTTGTAAAAGGCGGGGTAGTGTAAAGGGGCTCTAAAAGCCCTGGATCTGGCCAAAGAAGAATTCCCCTGGTTCAGGAACTGAGGAAGACAGAAGCAGGCTATCTTCTAGTGATGTCTTTGTGAGCCCATGACACAGGATTGTGGCAAGGGTGAGGCTGCAGCACACAATGCTGTGGAGATTCTGGGCCGCAGTACTACCCATAAGAAGCTAGGCAAAGGCTGTGTCACCTGCATAGCCTGCCGGGGGACCTTTGTATCTCCCTCTGAGCAGCCCAGAATAAGGAAGGTATAAAGGTGGCTTAAAGTCACCTTAGTCCTCCTCCTCCCTCTGGGCTCTGAGGCACAGCCCCAAATCTCACTATGCCCATGTTATGGTGCTTGCATAATATACATTTGCTCGTGCTCTCAGATAAGTGTGTTCAAAAAAAACAAACAAACCCAGCCCAACCCTCTGAACTGAATTACATAGTCAAATACAGCACTGAAAGAGTTCCAGCTCTAAAAGGAGTAGAAACTCTATTGGAAAATGTGTAACATCGGTTGCAATACCTGCAGCTTCCGTTTAGGAATAGTTCTATTCATAAATTTAAAGTAGTAAATGTTGCAATTTTTTTTGCTGTACATACAGTACTGTGTTTCATTTTTGAGTTTATGATGTGACTATTGTTGAGATGCAGGGAGCAGCATATATTTCCTTTTTGAAGACTGCTGTAGTCATTTTTATAGCTTAAACAATGTGTGCTCTATTGATGTCTCCTGTCTTGTTCTGCTAGGTATTCCACAATCTATACAATGTTTCCAGTCTTCTCTCTGGTCTTAGACAAGGATGTCAAATCTGAGGTTGCCATGTTGTATCCAGAGCTCTACAAAGATCTTCTTAAGGTCGAGTAGATCTTATTCTGTTTCTCCTCCATCTGCTTCATATATAATCTTTGGCTTGATTTGGAACTGGCTTTCAGAGAGAAAAACCAAACACGATATCCATAGACATGATAATTTATTGTATGACTCTGAAAGTACAGTTGTCAAGACACACAATTCTGTTTACAATTTTAACTTATTTTTATTTTTTCACAGCTCGTTGTGTGTGTTAACAGTTAGCTGCTTATTAGAACAGACCATAAAATAGAATTTCCAGCCTGTGGAAAATTCTGAATGTTTGAGATTTTGTTTCCTTTCAAATCAGAATGAACTATCGAACCTCAGAATTTCCCACAAAAAAGAAATATTCTGATTTTGGAACATGACACCTCCACCACTTTTCCTCAGTTTCTGTGTTTCTCTCATCATGGCTTCTCACTTCCACCAGTGGTGGGCCCTGATGACATGAAGATGGGATGGAGCAGGCACTGACCCAGCACCATGCTGAAGCTGTGGGAAGGGGAGACAGTGATAGGGATCCAGCATCGTGCTATGGGGACAGAAAGACAGGAACTCTGGGAGGAAAATCCACCAACCCCTCCTTTCTGTTGAAAATTTTGTTGAAATTGATGTGTTCCCATTAAATGGGTTGATTTTGTGAAATCAGTATTTTCCAATTGAAATCTGTTCTGTCGGAAAATTCTGGACTAGTTCTACTGCTTATGATCTATTCAAAAACAGTAGTTCAGATGGTTTCTTGCATGGAGACTTGCCTTACAGGTGACCTAAAAAGAGAACAAAAGGTTGGTTTTGTGCTGTTTTTGCTGCTTTATGATGTGTACGGGAAGCCTGAAAGAGTTTTCTTTGTTTAAAAAAAAAGAAAGGGGGGGGTGGGGGGAAGTCCACTTGATTTGATTTTTACCTTAGAAATGTGAGGAATGCCAAGCCTTGCCACCCTTTTATTTTTCTGGAGAACTCTTTGAAGGATTTGGGTATGTGGACTAGGAACATCCTTAATTGAAGGGAAGGGTGAGCTGATTCTTCAACAAAGACATCCTTTCCCCCAAGAATTTCCATTAAATGGAGTCCAACAGAAGCAAAGTGAGTGTTTTCCAACAGTCTGAATAAGTCGCCGCCCATCTCCATCTGGTTTCACTCTCATGTGATCTCTGAGGTCATAAACCACTAATTCTCCAACCATCCCTAGGCCTGGTCTACACACAGTGTTTTGTACTGCTATGTTAGTTAGAAGAATGATTTTTATTTTTTTACATTTTTACTTATACCCAGATTTCCCCTCGTGTGGATGCAGTTCTAATGGTAAAAAGATACCCTATACCAAAACATAGTTTATTCCCATTCCCGTACAGGAATAACTATACTGATATATAGAAGCACTGTTTATACCAAAATAATCGTGACAGTACAGTCAAATGCCTATTATGCACCATGAAGAAGCACAAAAAAGACATCAATTTTCTTCCCTTTGCAGGTCACCTCTAAACCATCTATTTTAGATTTATGAGTCAGAGTTGCTTGAAAACCTATAAATTAGTTTTCAAAAGTCATACTTGCTGTCTTTCTTTTTCTTTATAGGGGCGACCGTTGTCATATAAAACATTTTTAATATGGGTTTTGATAAGTATCTATCAAGGTAAGAAACTGCATCTGTTTTCTCAGCGTTCCCATACCTGTCGGGAATTATATAGCTGCCCTGCTGTATTATCAAAAGTAGAGTATTGCTGGAATAATGACTCTTTAGGATAGGGTGGAAATAGCCATTCCTTGCATCAGAACAATGATAGCAACTATCTTACTAATGCAAAAAAAAATCACCTAAAACTAAACATTTTTAGCAAGTGGCTTACCAACATTTTGAAGTACTGGGTCATGATAGGAGACCTCATGGGAGTCAGGAGATTTGGGTTCTGTTCCCACAGTGGCAATTGATCTGCTTTTTGACATTGGGCAAGTCTCTTCACCATACCCTGCTTCAGTTATCCCACCTGTAAAATGAAGTTAATGACACTTGCCTTTGTTTTTAAGGGAAACCACTATATAAACACAGTATTATCTATGAGTCATAATAGTCCCAGTTCTGGTTACTGCCTAGCTGAGATGATTGTCTTATTCCCAGCCAAGGAAATGACCCTTTCTGGTAGTGAAGAATCTGAAGAAAGTTCTAGTTCTTGAGATCAAATAACTTCCACTTTATCTGGGATTTTATCTTCAAGTTTCTAGAAGCTATTAACAAAACTTTTTTGAATACCCTGTGTTTGTTTCAAGTGTGGATGCACCCATTGGTTTAGCTCCTAGGAAGTCAGCCTGTTGGTTTAAAAAAGAAAGAGAGAACCTCAAGCACAAGTGATTTCTGTTGCTGTTTGCTAAGGAAGCATGCAACACATGCACATATAGTGTTGAGGTTGTATAGTTAAAATGGCCATACGATCCTGTGACAAAAGGATATTTTTCCAAAAGTCCTTTATCAACAGAAGCAGGAAGATATGGGGCAAAATCAGCAGTTTTAAATGACCATCCTTAAATGGGGAGTGGGGCCAGCAATATAAAACCTCTATTAGATTTCAGGGGATAAGTCTAGTGCAGTAGAATGCTATGGCAGGAATAATGGTCTCCTGTTGCTATTATAAATACTAAGGCAAAGCCAAGACATTTATAGGAAGTTCACAAGTGGTGGAAAGTCAAAGCCAGAGGATGATGCATTGGAGGAAAAGTTCTTTCTCAGATGAGGCCACTATCCTAAATACAGTATTTGGTTAAAGTGACTTCATATCTTCTGTGCTAAATGACTAGAAAGCAGCAGGCTAAACAATTAGACTAGTTGCTAGCAGTGGTGGGCCTGACCCAAAACTGAACAGCCTCAAACGTTGAAAAGTTCAGAGCTGGATCTGAACTTTGTGGCTCAGTCTCTAGTCCCTTGTAGGGTTTCCCCTCAGAAACTATTGTGTGATGGATGTTGGTGCCAATTACTCATGCTGCTGACATGAATTATTTGTGCAGGTGGCTGGGCAGGGAGTTGTGTGAGCTTTCCAACCTGGAATAGAGGCCCAAAATAATGCTTCCTTAATGCCGCTTTAATTTGTGCTTGTTTAGGGTGGAGAACATGGCCCACGGAGGGCACAGAAAACCTAACTATATGCACTCAGCATCCCTACACCTTGTGCTTCCATCTGGACTTCAGGGCAGCACAGTAGAAGTTACAAGAGTTTGATATATGTCTTCTCTTTTGAGTGGTGACTCCTTTTTTCTCTGTAAGGACAAATAGATCACCATAATCTTCAAGTGATCTACGACAGTAGCTAAAATAATATACTTCATATTTCCACATCAGTAAATCTGACATGCCCCATGAAACATTGACCACCTGTGTGATGTCTTTTACTCATTGTACAGGAGTTCTTTTATCTTCTTAATGCCATGTCATAAATAACTGATTTATTGTCCAACATGCATTACCAAAAGCCATTGCAAACTGTCTTAAGAGGTGACGATATGTTTCTGCTCTTTCAGGACTGAGACTGATGTTTAGAACTTAGATTGATGTTTAGCGGTGAGATATCCAGCCTCTCTCCTTCTTTTTCCTCACAGGGAGTATCATTATGTATGGAGCTCTTCTGCTGTTCGAGTCTGAATTTGTCCACATTGTGGCCATTTCCTTCACATCCCTGATTCTTACAGAGTTGCTGATGGTGGCATTAACAATCCAGACATGGCACTGGCTCATGATAGTGGCAGAGTTGCTCAGCCTCTCCTGCTACATAGCCTCTCTGGTCTTCTTACATGAATTTATTGGTAAGGTTAAATATCTTGTATTTCTTTAGGTCTTTTCAGACAAATGTTTACATGCTTAACAAGAGGTTAAGGGAATGAATTGGGCTCACAACTGCTGATGAACTAACCTACTGTAAGTTACCCCAGGGACCAGATCCGTTAGCTTGAAGGCAGTAGCAGACTCTCAGATCTCATTACACAGTCCAGCCACTAGAGAGGGACAAAGACACACTTGGCCAATATGCTACACAAAACACCACTTGATTGGGTCATCTGTGGGGACTGAACCTGAGACCTCTGAATGTAAAAGCATCACCCTTTGTTGCTGGAGTGAAAGACCATGTCCATTAGCTGCATGTAGTAGTGGACTCACTAAAACTTGTCTCAATTTCTTTATTTCATTGGGACTTTTGTTTTATATTTTCATTTGTCTAAATGGAAGACACACCTCACATGCTAGAAGAAAACAGATAATGAATTCCACATTTCCCTGGGCAGTCAGTCTGTTAAATATCAGATCCCTGCAGCGTGTTTCAGTGTGCTATCAGGGACCACAAGATGTCACTACTTCCCCCAGAAAGCCTTGTAAACTCCCAGGATGATATCCTGCTACAGAATAAAACAGCCCTCTCATTTTCTTGTTCAAAGCCTCCATGTGCAATAAGGCTATCTTGTACAGGAAAGTATTGTGGCTCATCTTTGAATCCACTTCAAATATATCCACAGTGCTTCCGTGATTATGTAATGTAAATGGGTAAAAGGAGATGCTACATGGTATCAGCATGAACGGAGATAATTCATATTCAGCACTACTAGCGAGTCAAAGAAAAAGAACTCCCAGAGCTAACATCCATCTACGGACCCTGTAAAGGAAGCTAATATAGGTCATTCTGCCAGGGGGGTGAAGGATTGCAATATTTCATACCGAGTTTATTGTCTATAATTGTTTGTTTAGACAAAATACCTTATTGAAATGAGATGAGCAGTGTGTTAGGGAGAAAGCTGTATCCTTCATGAACAAGAAAGGAAGAGAGCAAGAGGTGGTTGGGGAACAGAAATTGCATTGGTTTAAAAAAAAAAAAAAAAAGATAAGGAGCAAAAATGCTGTTTTGTGTGTGTGTGAGGAGGAGGAGGCTGTTCCAAAGCTTTACTGGGCTGAATTTTTTCCCCCTGAAGCTTTCACTTTGACCTTTGACCCTCCCCATGCAGTGCAATTCTGACTTCAGTCTATGGCCCATCTCCATTGCTTCTGTGCTCTTTCCTTGCAGATGTTTACTTCATTGCAACCTTGTCGTTCTTGTGGAAGGTCACAGTCATCACTCTGGTGAGCTGCCTTCCCCTCTACGTCCTGAAGTACTTGAGGCGAAGATTCTCTCCCCCCAGCTACTCAAAGCTCACGTCATAGAGCTGCTCGGCCCACAGAGCAGAGACTAATTTTGCACACCGTGGAGAGACAGAAATCATGTATTCGTCATCATAAGAACTATGTCCGATAGTTGCATAAGGATTATGCAGTAATCAATATTATGTGCTGCTTTAATGAAAAAGACTAAGAACTGCAGTAAACTGAAACCTAACAGTAACTAGAGTCTTTTGGGGAGGTGTAGGAGTTTGTTCAGTCTTTGTCACTTGGATTTACTTAATTGGGGTCAAATGCATGTAACTGCAATGATAATTGGTTTCTCATGTGAGATCAGAGTATCTGAAAGCTGCTAAATGACCTTGAAGTTTATACATGACAGATGTTTTGTTTTGTTTTTTAGTTTAAGTGTCTGTGATGTTCCTTGCATTGTGTTATATTTTTATATTATTATTTATCTTTTCAATTCAAGTAGAGAGAGTCTGTGTGTATCTTTGGAAGTCCCTTAAAATAGGTGATGTACTGTATTACCAACGGGTGACTACTGGGTGGTGTCATGCTGTTTTGATTGTAGGGTTCCAGTGTTAAACAGATCTATACATAATTGAAAACCTAACTGCTTGAGTTTTTCCTTCAATCAAAATGAAAGATCTGAATGTAGAAAATCTAGTGTGTTTTGATGATTTCCAGCAATTAATACACATTGAGAAATATCATCCAAAAAAGGGAAAATTCCATTTTGTTTAGCTTTTGTGCTTCTTGTTAAAAGGAGCTGATGACATACAAATAACTACACTATATAGTTATGTTATAGGAGAAAATTACCTAAATTCAAGCAAAGCCTTTTGGAAGGAAACTTGCAGCTGATCAGCCTTTGAACGTGTTGACAGCATAATAAGAGACTCATCCTATTCTGCAGACAATGTGGCAGACGTGTGTTGAATCCTTGGAGACTGAAAGGAAAGGTCACAGGGCTGTTACTCTTCACAGTTACATAAAATCTGTTTCCTGTTAGGCTGAATTAATGAAGATGAGCTGCAAATAAGCCTAGGCAGTCATCTACATGCGCCATTCATGACACAGTCTACAAAGAGAGGCAGTTTGAGATAACTATGGAATTTGCATTGTTTAAAACTGGAACTTGCCTCAGTGGACATGAGTTTGAGAGCGGGCAGAAACTGAGCCCATGCACAAAATGGTTGTTTGTTTAATGTGAAGTACAGATAAGATTTCCATTTATTTTAAACAGCAAAATTCCCAGAGGGGGGCTCTGTGTGTGTGTGTATGTGTGTGTGTTGTTAATTAAAAAAAGCATTAACTCACATAATTTATAAAGCATTCCTTGCGGATGGAGACAGAAATATATGACTGGAATGCTTAGGAGTATGGCAATGAGCTAATAGAGGCTTCCACCACTAGGTCACATGTGTCATAGTTTTAGTGACAGTCACACTTATCTAATAACTGTTTAGTCTGTGATAAATGAGTTGTGTAGTGTCCAGCTCTACTGAAGCAGAATCCACATCATAAAAACCACCGTCATAACCGGAACTAAGCACCCTTATTTGCAGGGTCAGCAGGGAGACCAGCAATGACTAATCCAAATACCCTGAACTTCCCTTGCGGTATTTTTAAATTGTGCTCACGTGGGGAGCAGCAGGACAGGCCCTCTCTGCCATGCTGTACCTCTTCGATGGGTTGCCAACTTTTGTTTCCATTGCTGCAGATCTGGCACTTTCACAAGCATTCAAATGATAAATAAAATTTTCTGGCTTACAAACTTGAATGCAGAATTGGATCAGTGTTTAAAATGAGATCTGTAGTGGGCAGTGACTTGCACCTCTATGTTTTGGATTATCAGCTGCAGAAAACCCTAGCACTACTTAGTTGTCTCACTTGCACTTGGAAATCTAATCTCTGAAGAACATGCTGCATGACCTTGCTACCCTTGATACATGTGGGTCCAACAAAGACCAAGTCATGCAAGTTCCAAACACTTTAGCAACCTTGAAAGGACTGGGTATCTGTCAATCATTTAATCACATAAATGGCTGAGAGGCAGGAGGAGATGCGTGCACTTGCGCTGCAAAAGCCCTTATGACCTGTCATTGTTTCTCAAAGAAGAACCCTCTGGAGAAACCAGGAGCATGAATTGAAGCAGTATGTAGGATGTTCCCAGAGTGGGTGAGTCAAAACCTGCTGCTTTTCCATTCTGCAGCACCAAAGGATCAGTTGAAGTATATTGATTTCTGCCCTGTAGATTCTGGGTTATCTACATAAGTGGAAA
The DNA here is from genome assembly GCF_965140295.1 of Lepidochelys olivacea. Taxonomy (NCBI): domain Eukaryota; kingdom Metazoa; phylum Chordata; order Testudines; family Cheloniidae; genus Lepidochelys; species Lepidochelys olivacea. The sequence continues at coordinate 15,547,762 of NC_140423.1, forward strand.
TCTTCCTGGATCCCCTCCTCTTCCTGACAGCTTGTTCCTCTTTGGAGCCATGTTGCCAGTGGCCCTGTTCCTCCAATAGGGCTCAAAGAGCATGAAGTTCATACTAGATTTCCTGATGGGAAACCTGCTAGGCTCAGAAGAGAGCATGCCATGCTCCCCACCTTCGCATTCTCTGAATTGACAGTGCTGTCACCACACTGAATTGACCTGAAGGGGCGGCCATGAGCCTGGGGGAAAGGGAGCCTGCACTATTGGCTCTTTTCACCCCTACTGTGTGTTCTAGAGCCCTTTTGTACCCTCCTCCTCCTTGGTCCTTTGTTCCTTCTCATGCCATCGCGGGAAATACCAGGTCCTCACCATTCAATAGTTCTATGTATGACCATTTTGATAGTGGATGAATAAATGTTTTAGACTGCAGTGCAAGATGGGAAATGTAGCCTCCAGCACTGCTGGCTACAATGGTCTCCTTTCTGCATACTTGATTTAGAGTCTTATGTTTCAAAGTCCATTAGCTCTTTTAGAGGAATAAGAAGAGCGAGCACTTGTTAAGATAAAACAGTGGCTTTTCTTTTGTGCTACATGGCTTTGATTTGTCTTTTCTCTGGTCCCCATAAAAGCAGAATACTCAGTGGCATCCTCTATAAACAACCCAGCAAGAAGGAAAAATTAGCTAGCTGCTGTATTTATGTTTACAGTATTTTTTAAAAATTCACCTTCGCACATCCCGTCACAAACTTTTTCCAGCAAAACATTTCCACTCTTCTTTTTTAATACAGATTTGTATCAGGGGCGGCTGAATTCTATATTTTTCTATGATTTGTTTCAGAGAAGAAAAGCCGTGTCTGAAAAGCTTTGTTGTAGAAGAATTGGGTTGTCAGTTTTTTGTAAATGACATCTGTTCGCCAAAAAGATCCTTCATGTTCTCCTAGTGATTTGCTACAGTTACAGGATAGGGTCAGTCATACATTTGTTGCTGGCTTCCCAGATCAAAATTTTGATTTAGCAGATTTAAATGTAATAATCAAGAATGGTTCTGGCAACTTGTTGTGACTGACAAGTTAAGTCTCTTGTCCTTGTCATGAAAATACATGACAGTAGATATATTTTAATGACTCCTGTCTCTAATAGCTGTGTATTAGTAGTTAAATGTCCTGTAAGAATAACAGTGCCATGCTACTGAATGTAAATATTTGGAAAGTATAATTTAGAATTCACTGTCTCCTGGAGTCAATGCAGTTTACACTAAATGGACCATATTGGCAAAATCATAACTTATACCAAGAACGGGGGTGAATTGCAATTTCAGTAATATTTAATGGCTTCATAACCTTAATGAGGAACTCATATTAGCAATGATGTGATTAATCATCTTTAGCATTCTGTGAAAGGGGTGTAGCTAGTTTCTTGCGCAGAGTTGTAAATCTAGGAAGTATTTCTCTTTGGGTATAATTTTTTTTTAAAGCAATTAAAAAAAAGGGTAAAACTGCCACTTACAAACACCAGGGATGGGAGAGGTATGATTGTTATTTTTTTTTAAGTTTAGCACTTTGTATGTAAACTATTTCCCCATATGTTTAAAAAAAAAAGTTTTTAAAAGCAAAGTTTCATTCAGATGTTTGTATTTACTGCACAAAGTAAATAGGTGCCATACTGGAAGTTTAAGTTACAGTACATCTTTTCCTCTGTTATACTTGAATTTTGTGCTTATTTGGAATGAGACTTTTTTTTTTTTTAATAAGGATGTATGTCTTGTTTAGCAACTTCTTTATATTTGTGAATCGTAGCAGTTTATGTAACTTCCATTTTATGGAGCTCTTCTACGAATAGTATTCTAGGAGACAGCAGTATGTGCTTCATCGCTTGCTCTTGCTTCCCATGCTTACTTTAGAAAGATCTCTGATCAGTGCTCTATTTCACTTTGCAGTTGGTTACCACAATAGCCTATATTTCATAAGAAGTTCATTCTTTGAATCACTGATGTAGCTAACTAAAGGTGTGCAGTCATGCTTTTTTTTTTAAATAGGAGGTAGATTTTCTTGCATTCAATTGCTTATCGCCTCTCTCTCTCTATATATATATGTGTGTGTGTGTGTGTATACACACACATCCCATACCTCTTTCCCTCCCCAAATCTTGTCCTATTTCTCTTAACAGCCATCTCTTTTCCTTTGTTCAGAATGGAGCTGTAATTTAATAGGCTGTTTGTTCAACAGTAACAGCTTGAACCTATACAGCATCTTATCTCACCAAAATTGTGTTAGCTGTAAGCAGTGACATCATTAGTGTCATCACAGCTGTGGGAACACAACGTTTAAGTGCTGCAGCTGCTGCAGAGCGAGAATGAGCAGCACCAAACCCTCTACTTTTCTATAGTCTGCTGAATTAATATAACCATACACTCTCATTGCAAACTCATTTAAACCTGTGTGTGACTCTAGTGGGAAATTATTGCTGTTTTAGGAGGTTAGGCTGGGGTTTTCAAAGGCACCTAAAAGAGCAAGTTGCCTGAACCCCTTTGGCTTCTTTAAAATTCAAGCCTTAAGGTTTGGGGGCGATTTTTAGTTTTTGTTTTTTTAATGGCTGCTGCAGAGTTGGGTGCAAAATACACCCCTAATTATCACCTGCGCTTGTCACAGCCATGTGTACAAACAAGCTAACTGCACAAATCACCATCATGAGCTATTTGCCCACTCAGAATTTCAAAGGGAGTTCTACTTGCCCATGCAATTGCACATCTAGGGCCCAACCTAGTGTTTCTGTTGACTTCAGTGTTGATGGACCAGATCCTTAATTCTTATTAAGAATCCAAGCCTTTAATCTGCATGAAATCCTGGGTTCTTCAACTTTGCCAAGATGGCGCATTATTGTTGCCTAATAAAAGCTGTGTGCTTCTATGCCTTTAAAAACTTTTTCAATTGTATGGGGAAATGGATTCTGGTGTCAAAATGATATTTATTGAGATGCCAATGTTTTGTACCTGTCATTTAGTTAAATAAGATGTAAATACCTTTGATTCAAGAGAAAAATGAATGCAAATTATTTATTGTTCTGTGGAATTATATGTTGCAGACATGTAAGAATTTAAAGGGAATGATGTAAAAACAGGTGAAAAAATAAATTTTATGCAACTTCATGCTTTTATGTATATACACTTTGCATGATGGGCTTGAGTTAATCTTGTCCTGATCAGTCCATGATGTTTATTCTGGGGGTATAGTATGTAGGTTTAGATCTATTACAGCCTTTTTAATTTGGATGCAGGGGAAATATGAAGCTGACGTAAGATACATTTTTACTAATTTGTGTGCAATTGTTTCATCATATCTTTATTATAGACAATAAGTTTTCTAGCTGATTTATTCGGCTCATAAACTAGAAAATACTCTCATTGGAAGCATGTGGTTTTGCCATCCTCCACTCCCTTAAAAATAATTTGCTGGATACAGCAATGTAAAGAATTTAGCCACTTGTGATCTTATATCCTAATTTAAATCTTCCAGAAGAATAATGCTAAATAGCTTTTATGAAGAGCATGGATTGGTGTTAAGAAAGCTATTCACCAGGATAGTTACTCATTGTAAATGTATCTTCTCTGGGCCATTTTTTCTCCCATTCTTCGTATTGGTGTAACTGCAAGCAAACTGCTATAGATTGTCACAAGCGCAGACCCTTGCAATTTTGTCCACTAGGTGGAACTTAAGTATTGAAATAGCCTACCTCAGTTTTGTGTTTTCTAGAACCAGTTAGTCCCAGAGTACCCAACTGTCCCAAGTCTTTCTACATTCAGTCTAATTTGGAAATTCAATTTCATAAGCCCTAGCTCATTTAGAAAAACGCTGGGTCTAATTCTGCTCTCATTTTAAACTAATGTAACTCCATGGAAGTCGGTGTTCATCCTGATATTCACCACTGTAAATGAAGAGAATCAGGCCCTTTTTTTGGAAAATAGATGATTGAGTAATGTTATTTAGGGATGACTCTTCTTCAGAAGTTCTCCTATCTTGAATGTTTGATTATTTAGCTGCTAAACGGTAGCTCCAAAAGCACCACGGTATCTTTCAAATGGAAAAAAAATTGCCTGTTTTTTATATGGAAACTTTTTCGAAAAAAAAACAAAAACAAAATTGAAGCTACATTTAGAGTCTTCCTGTGGAAGACTCTGATAGAATGAAATAAAAATGAAATCAATAGGGTTCTATGGAAATGTTATATAGATTTATTAAAAATACACTGAAGAACACAATAAAAATGTAAATAGAGAATGAAATCTAATTTTTGAGCCATTCTAAAATAATTCTGTCATGGGGATAAAATTCTCTACAGGATGTCTTTAAAAAAAGTATGCAGAAAAAAATCATTGTTTTCTATTAGATTCAATAAGACTCAGGTCCAAAGTCATAACCTGTTTCATAATTAAAACATTTTCAGTGATACATAAAGTTAAAGCAAATGTTGAATAAACAAATTTTGTGATGTTTGCACACACAAAATGAAAGCTGTAGCCTCTAGAAGTTACAGTAACAGACTTCACTCCCAACTGTTACCAATTTCCCATTTTAAAGCTGGCCATAAATTAATGGAGAAGTATGTAATTAAAAAAAGCTAGAAAGAGTTTTGCTAAACTCACTCTGGGAAGGGAATGAGAATTTCTGCAATTTTTTTTTTCACCCAAACATTGCATAATATTAGAAAGGTCAAAGATTTCCATGGGGGTTTAATTTCATTCTTCATGAGGCTGTGGTCATACAAGAAGTTTGAACACTGCAGGGGTTGGCAGATTTTTGGAAGATCACTCATCCTGGGATAAGTTTTCAGACTAAGCTTCACCAAAGAATGCCAGCCCCTTCCCCCCAAGCTGTGATTGTATTCTATACTACAGTCTCTTCTGTAGAAACATAAAAAATGGGCTTGCTGTTGGCTGGTAATTCTGGGCTCCTGCCACTTTGTGTTGCCTAAAAATATGTACTGGTTTCTCTTTACTTAAAAAAAAATTGGGGAAGGAGCTAACTCTGATTATGGATTCTGGCTTTTGCTTTTTTTCTAAATTAGGTATTTGTGTGGCCCCCATACTATAATATCTATCTCAACGTGTGCTCTTAAAGTATTTATCCTAACTGCAGCCCTGGGAGGTAGGGCAGCTCTTTTATTCCCATTTTACAGCTCGAGAGAACTGAGTCCCAGAGAAACTGTGATTTGCTCCTGGTCGCACAGGAAGTCTGTGCCAGAGCAGGGAATGGAGCCCCAGGTTCTTCTGAGTCCCAGGCCAGTGCTTTAACCACTGGAGCATCCTTCCCCGCACCTGAATCAACAAAGTCAATACAGTGGGAAAGGCGTTGAGTTCATAGAATACTCACATCTGCCCTTAGATTCTAGGTGTGATCTCAGGCCTCCAAAATTTTCTTGGTTGTCCCCTCAGAGTTTCCATAAGCCCGAAACCAAAAATCTTGGCTCTTTTCCCATTTCAGATTTAGAGAACCATTGCAGCTCAAAAATAACTTTTCACTAAATATTTTGCAACTCAGTGCTGAAGTCATGAGTGTCAGAACAAAGTGAGAAGCAGATAACACCACTAGCTTTATCACAAATACACTTACCTATGGCAACAGAATGAAAGTAAAAACTACTGAGAGCACTGATGCTGCTCGGTAACACTAAATCCCAGTCCTGCTCCCATTGACCTGAATGGTAAAATTCAATCAAGGGCACACCATTTGATGCTTCTCATATGGTCCATGAGCCAATTGGCTATATAACCTTGCACATAATTGGCCCTTTGATTTTTGTGTGCTCTGACGCTACATCTCTTGAGTTCAATTGCTGTCTCTAGATGACATGGTGAATCCTCCAGAGTCCTGAGCATTGATCGTGACTGGAGCTGGAGGCATTCAGCAGTTCGTAGGATCCGGCCTCTATAAGACTGTGCTTTTATTTTTTCTCCCACCCTGCCACTTAGACCCATTCAGTTGGTAGATATAATGGATAAACGTGTTACAGAAAAAGTGATTTAAAAATATGGCACCATTAAAACAACAGTGTTCCCACTTTTTACGTTTCCTTAACTTGGCTTGTTGCAGTCATGCACGTAGGAAAGAATATTGTGTGCTGCTCAGATCGTTTCAAATAAAGAAGTAGTAACAAGAACAATCTGTGCAAAAGAATTTAGTGCATTAAAGATGGGGGTAATAGTCATTCTCATTTCTCCCTTTATGTGAAACAGATTTTATTTTAAATGCACTCTGAGTTGCTTAACTATATCCAGAAACTTGTTTACCAGGGGAAAAGTATAATTGCCCACAATATAAATTAGAGCATGAACAAAGGTGAGCGGATTACACTACCACATTTAAGTTCAATTATTTCAAAAATGTTGAACTAATTAGATTGCACACACACCCGCTACACACACAGACAAGGTGTCTTCTATGCTCTCAGTTTCATGATGCAATTCATCTACTCCAAAAAAATATATTCTAACTATGCTATTGGCACTACACTTCTCTCTGCATACAAAATGTAACTATGTAAGAGCCTGAATTCTACCACAAGAAGTACTTGAGGCCTGTTGTATCTGGTAACACTGACAAACATCTGTCACTTTACAAAAATTCTGTGTGGAAAAATGTTATGAACGGTGGTCAGAGACCTGGGCAAGTAACGCCAACATTATGTTGAGACAAACTGTCATTCATTTTGAAGATCTTTATCAGAAAGTTGTTGGTGCCATGCATTGGCATTTGTGAAGTGTATCACCTATCTCAAAATTAGTGATGTAACCTTCCTGAAAACAAATGTCGTCTAGTGCTGAGTCTACCATGAAATCAAAGCACATTGTTCACAGCAGCAGAATTCCTTTGCATCATTTGTAAATCTGAAGTTAAGCTTCTGAATAAAAGGCACATTTATAAGGGTCGCCATTATTTCTGCTAAACAACACCACCTTTCTGACACATTTGGTTTCTAATGAATTGCTGTATTCTGCATCTTCTGTTGCTATGACTGCATTCTTGTATCTCATTGCAAGCAGGGCCATCTTTGGAATTCTTGACAGTGTGGAAGGCTTTGAATGGGGATCAGCTGTATTTAGGGCAGATCAGGGCTCTGATGTGGAGCTGAAACCCTAACAGGTAACTATGAGGATGCCTTTGGCTTTGATCTTGTTAGGTCTCTAAAGTGAAGACTTTCTTGGGCCAGAGAATTCTAAGATGCTACAGAAAGTGAGTGATTTAATAGGGAGCTTTCTGAACCAATGCCCCAGCATGGTGCAAGTGGGCACTGTGCTGCTAGAGATTAGAAAACCTGGATTTGGGCTGGAAATGGCCCACCTCGATTACCATACGCATTGTAAGGAGAGTGATCACTTTACATAAGCTATTACCAGCAGGAGAGTGGGGTGGGGGGAGAGAAAACCTTTTGTAGTGGTAAACACCCATTTTTTCATGGTCTGTGTGTATAGAAACATCTTCTGTATTTTCCACAGTATGCATCCGATGAAGTGAGCTGTAGCTCACGAAAGCTTATGCTCAAATAAATTGGTTAGTCTCTAAGGTGCCACAAGTCCTCCTGTTCTTTTTGCGAATACAGACTAACACGGCTGTTACTCTGAAAAGTGAACTTTGATGTCCCTGTCAAATTCCAACTTGGAAAATTATTTCTCCCTCCTTAAATTGCAGCTGAAAGTTGAACCCGAGAAGCTTATCAAAACTGCACCTACACTAGACTTATTTTTCCTTAAGATTTCCCAGCATTTACCCTGGATACAGCTCCTTGGGTAGGAGCAAGGTTGGAAACCCTAGCATAAACTGGTCCCTGACACTTTACCACTGTTGCCTAACCTTCCTCAGAGCCAGTCTAGATTACATGTTGGTTTTACATAATAGGGTTCGAAAAAGAACTAGATAAGTTGGTGTCAAAACAATTTTCCCTGATGCACAGTGGCTTAGTTTCTCCACCATTACAGCTGGGATATAAGCTGAAGAGGCTTCAAAAAAGAACTAGATAAGTTCATGGAGGACAGGTCCATCAATGGCTATTAGCCAGGATGGGCAGGGATGGTATCCCTAGCCTTTATCTGCCAGAAGCTGGGAATGGACAACAGGGGATGGATCACTTGATAATTACCTGCTCTGTTCATTCCCTCTGGGGCACCTGGCATTGGCCACTGTCGGAAGACAGGATATTGGGCTAGATGCACCTTTGGTCTGATCCAGTATGGCCGTTCTTATGGGTAAAATGCCAGTGACTGTCTACACTAGAGCTCTGACTGCAGGAGCTGTGCTGGTGATAACAACCCTGGTAAAATTGGAGCAAACGCCTAGCATTGGCAGGATAAACTCTCCTAAATCCCATTGTGCAGTGGTCCTGGTGTCCATTTTCTCAGTGGCCCTGTTTGATTTCCATTGGTTCTTACATAGCTATTGCCTGCACACATGCATTTACACCAGGATCTGCTCTAATCGCATTTAAAAAATGTGACTGGAGCAGATACATCTTGAAGTTATTAATATGACTTTAAATGCCATTTTGCTTTAGTTCCAGCCAGAGCAAATTACTTGGAAGCCTGACGGCAAGGGGAGGGAGCTGAACATTAGAGCTGAATAGCTCTCAGAGTTAAGAGTTTGGAAACAAGTAGAAGATCTTTTCCCAAAAACATTAGCTGCAAACATTGGTCCCTCCCTTCATTTGTAATGTGGTTGTCTCCAAGATCAGGTAAAGCCTGAATGAGAAGATGGGTTCAGTTGTCAAATATAGGGCCTGAGCCTTACACAATCATCTTCATCTCTCACTGACCAGTGTCAAAGCAAAGTGGCTTAGATTCTCCACCATTACTGCTGGGCTATAAGCTGAAGGGGCTTCAAAAAGAACTAGATAAGTTCATGGAGAACAGGTCCATCAATGGCTATTGGCTAGGATGGGCAGAGATGGTGTCCCTAGCCTCCGTTTGCCAGGGGATAGGAATGGGCAACAGGGGATGGATCACTAGATATTACCTGCTCTGTTCATTCCCTCTGGGGCACCTGGCATTGGCCACTGTCAGAGGAAAGGATACTGAGCTAGATGGACCTTTGGTCTGACCCAGTATGGCCGTTTTTATGTTCTTATTCAAACTGAGATACACATTACCAGCTCTTCTCCAGATACAAGCCTAAGCATCTGGGTTTTTTGGTGGGTTTTTTGTTTACTGAGCCATATTGTTGCCGTTTAGCTAGCTCCCAATCAATGAGAGTTTACATTTCAAATCAAACTAGTGCCAAAACATTCCAGGCAACTTACTCAAGCTATAGACAAAAGAGCTGCTGATCTCTTCTTCAAGGCCATCTCAAACCTCCTGTTTGGTGCGTGTACTTGTTTGGTTTGGTTTTTTAATTGTGTTAAAGTCTAACTTCCCCATCAGCTGTAGGGGAGACACATTTGCCCAGGCTCCAGGACACAAGATTGTCACATGAAGTTGTCATTTACACCATTAATCTTTAGAAAAGTACCCTCCCATAAGCATCATGGTGAGAAGTGTATTATGTAGACTTCTAGGGCCAGATCCCCAGCTGGTGTAAATTGGCATAGGAACCACGCTGGTTTATACCAGATGAGGATCTGGCCCTTATTTGTTCAAGCCAAACTTTTGAGTCCCAAAAGACTTCGCTATTGAAGTGAGAAACTAATTTTTACAGGTCTAGCATTCACAATAAATAGCCTTCAATTGAGAGAAACATCTTGTATTTCATGTTTGAATGACAGCTCTTGCCTTTAGCAGGCCATGTTTCTTTTTGTTATTTCCCCATTAGGATACCATGCAGTGATGTGATTTATAACCATTCCCACTCTTCTCTCTTTCGGGTCAGCTCCTTTTGCCATTCCAGCTTCAAAGAACATAATCCAACAAAGCGTTCAGTAAAACCAGAGCCTGAAGGAAATATCAGGTGTTAACATCCAATAAAAATCGGACACGCCTGAATAAAATAGAATTGCAAGGTACCTCTTGTTTGGCCCAGACAAGAACTAACCTAATACAGAGTTTTTATTATGATGGCAGGTAAGGACTAATTATAGAACCTGGACTACATCATGAACTGACTTGTCAAGTTAAATTACTGTTTGAAGTATCTACAATTACATTGTGAAGGCTTTCTCCATCCTTATGTAACTGAATACATTTGCTCTCAAAAAAAAATAGCAACTAAATTTGAGGTGCTGAAAGAAATACTGCACTAGAAATAATGCTTTAGGGAACATTTTATATGCTTTTAGGTAAATTAATGACTGATTTTGAGGGGTTTTTTTAAATGCTGTGCACAAATACATACCTTTAAACATTTTCTTTCAAACACCAAGTATTTTAACAACAGTGTAAGTCAGATTTTACAGGCCATGTATTTCAAGTATGGAGTTCATTAAATGTGAGACATTCTATATTAGCTCCAGGGTGTGGCCAGTGTCCATTGTAATGAATTGTAAATTGTGCTTAGATCAGGTTCCCTTGGCCGGTGCTGTGATTTTTAAAGGGATAGCATCATCTTTTCAAAACACTGATTAATAACTAAATACCTTTCTTCATCATCATCATGGGTTAGTTTAATTGTCATAAGCTGCATCTAATAATTGCATCCTTGTTGTCGTGCCCCCCACACCAATCCCCATACACCTACTGTACAGGTGTTTAATTGCTTCATTCATTGTAATTATTAATAATGGACAACATTCAACACAGCTGTAATTGAAACTGATATCATTCACTTATATGCAGTGTTGTTGTAGCCATGCCATCCATTTATAAACACCACTCCTATCATAGGATAGAATCTGACCTTACATGCAAGAATCACTTCAGATCTGGGGTAGAACACAACCTTTAAGAGTGCACAGTTTAGACAGGAAGTAAAGTACAGCCTGCAGTTGAAATTGTGGCAAAATGCAGAGTGCTATCATCATAGTGAAAGTCACTGTCTTTAGAACGCTCTCGTCTTACAGTACTACTTCAAACCATCTTTTTGTCACCTTATTTTCTAAATAAAAGGATGCCATGTATTGTTACATTTCTGTCTTGCCTAGACTAGCTTTCTGTGAGGTGTTTGCCCTTTTCAAGCACTCCTTACAACAGTTCTGCCAACACCCATCCGTTCTGATTGGCCCCACCCTTGCTAGACCTAGTTCTCAGCCTTTCTTGAAGTGATGCGAGCAAGTAGGTCTAACTGTGCAGTAGTTTTGGGAAAGGTGCGGGCACACAATGATAAAATCATCCCCTTAGTTTTCATTTGTACACTACATAGAATTTGAACCCAGATCTCATAAAACAAAAAGCTAGTAAAACAATTCACGATCACCTCCAATCATTTGAGCCCCTTCAAATCACTCAATTATATACGCTTTACATTTCCACTGAATTAATAAATAAAGATTTATGGGTTAGATCACCCACTATTTTAGATTTATAACAGCGCATGCACAATGTACAACTAATGTGTGTGTATAACTACTGTGTTTTAATCTGCAGATTGGGTAACTGTATGTGCAAATGTGACTAGCTATCCCAGTAATTGCAATCACAAATATGGGGCAGATTTCCTTCTACATCCAGCTTCCACTGAATGCAGCAGGGCAAGAGCGGTTCTCAAGAAACTTGTTATGGATCCCTGATTCTCTGCTCAGCTCCCGCCCTTGGTGCAGGTTAGAGCAGATCAGGGGCTGCTCTAAACTGAGCCAGCTGGTTGTGGTTATCTAGGAGCTAGCTATACATCAGCTGGAGGTAGCCAAAGCTCATAGGTCTCCAGTTACTCCTTGTCCCCTATGCCAGGGACTGCAGGGAAAGAGGTGTATGAGCCAGCTCTATACTGCTAGTGCTCCAGTGCTAGGGATGAGAGGGAGCAGAGTGAGGCCAAGAAGCTGACTTTAATACAATTGTCCAGGTACTTTATATGCACAGTTGTACGCCTACAATCTCAAAATCTGACCCTGTGGCTGTAGTTAAAATGATTTAAGCACGAAGATACATTTAGTTAGTTTAGTAGTAAAACATAGCTTTTGTTTGCTTTTAAATAAAATAGTAGTTCCTCTCTGCCTCTGTGAATCCGATTAATGTCCAGCCTAATTATTCTAACAGGGCCATTACTTGATTTGGCTGTCTTGGTTCTCTGAACCATAGTTTAGACCAGTGGTTTTCAACCTGTGGTCCGTGGACCCATAGGGGTCCACAGACTATGTCTAAGATTTACAAAGGGGTCTGCACCTGCATTCGAAAATTTGTAGGAGTCCACAAATGAAAAAAGGTTGAAAACCACTACTTTCAACCAATGTTTTATAATCTTCAAGATAAAATACCTTTGGCAAGAAGCAAGCATCTTAATTCATGGCTTTAATTCATGGTTCGTGAAGGATTGTTCCCTACACCATTATTTCTAGTGGTTGGTCCAATTTAGGTTTGAATGTCTCAGTTGAATAGAGGCTTCCATGATTTCCCATGGGAGATTGTGGAATAATCTAGTGTATTACACTGAAAGGAAGAATTTCCTTGTTTCAAAAGCCTCTCTTTCAGGGTCAGTGTGGCATCTTTCCCAACTGATCTGTAAGGTGCTGATGTAGTTCTAGATCAGGGGTGGGCAAACTACAGCCCCCGGGACCGTTCTACCCGGCCCCTGAGCTCCTGCCCCAGGAGGCTCGTCCCCGGCCCCTCCTCCCTTGTTCTCCTCCTCCCAGACCCAGCTCACTGCTCCGCTGGCACAATGTTCGGGGCGACAGAGCAGCGAGCTCCTGGGGCAGCCTGACCCAGTGCTCTGTGCTGCGCGGCACGGCTGCCTGTCCTGGTGCAGCCGTGCCGCCAGCCACCAGTGCTCCAGCAGCATGGTAAGGGGCAGGGAGCCAGGGGGTTGGATGGAGGGCAGGGAAGTTCGGGGGGTGGTCGGGGGCGATCAGAGGGTGAACAGCGTAATTGAATGGGGGCAGGGGTCCCGGGGGTCAATCAGGGGACAGGGAGAAGGGTTGGTTGGATGTAGCAGGGGTCCTGGGGGGGGGGCATCAGGAAAGAGAGGGGAGTTGGATGGGGCAGCAGGGGGCAGTCAGGTGCACGGGGTCTGGGGGTGGTCAAGGAGAAGGGGTGGTTGGATGAGGCAGGAATCCCGGGCGGGGCCAGTCAGGAAGGAGAGGGGAGTTGGATGGAGCGGTGGGGGGTCCAGGGGCGGTCAGGGGACAGACAGTGGGGGGGCTGGATGGGGCAGGGGTCCCCGGGGGGCCGTCAGGGAACAGGGGGGTTAGATGGGGAAGGAGACTCGGGGGAGGGCTGTCGGGACAAGAAGCAGTGGGGGTCGGATGGGGGGCGGGGGCTGGGCCATGCCTGGCTGTTTGAGGAGGCACTGCCTCCCCTAAGCGGCCCTCCATACAATTTCAGAAACCCAATGCAGCCCTCAAGCCAAAAAGTTTGCCCGCCCGTTCTAGATTGTGATTTTGGTGAATAATATTCTGGTGTAATCAACAGTAACAAGCATTCAGTACAGTGGCAGGGAAGGCTGCCAAAATATGTGCTCTGTGTCTGTGTGTGTACCTCATATTAAAATGATTCAGGAACTTGTGGGTGCCTCTGAGACATCAGATTCTCTCACACAAACACTCTTAGCCATTGGTCTAATTAATGAAGTGCATTTGCACTTTCTGACATTCAGTAGCCTTAACCATTGTGGGTTGCAGTTTTTGCAACCTGTTTATTTTGGCTTTTACTTCTAAATATGGGGGCAGATTTTCAGAAAGCTGAGATACGATTATGTGCCTAATTTTCACGAGTTGTTCCTGCAGCTGTACGTGCAAATCGGACAATTGCATGCACAAATGAGAAGACAAACAATAAAGGTAACTGTGTGTGCAGACTGTATGCACGGTCATGAGGCTGTTCCGCCATAGCTGTGACAGCAGAAGTTCCTAGTGTGAAAGCAGCTATACTGGCAAACCTACTCCTGTCCCGATATACAGTAGCTTGTTTCATTCCTGGCAGGTGGTTTTACTATACAGGTACAAATCAGTTTTGCCAGCATAGCTGCTTCCACATGAAGAGTGCCTTGCCAGTATGGTATAGCAGTATTCCTATACTGGTAAAGTGCTCCTAGTGTAAACCTGGCCTTCATGTACAAATCAGTGCTTAGACACTACTAGGTACTTTAGAAATGCCTTAACCAATTTCAGTTTACTATCTGTGCTGTATTGCATGTGATGGCAGGTTCAAGTGAGAATTATTTACTTTGGAAGGATGAAGATCTTTTGTCAGAAATGCCTATTGTTACTGTGAGCCTGAAATACTTTTACAAATGGAAAAGGGAGACATCTCCATGAAGACTGTTATGATAAACCCAGAGCAGTTGCTGCAGTGGCTTAAGAGTACATCCTCAGGAAGCCATGATGTCTTAGAGAGCATGAGAAAAAAAATGATCTTTCCCTTGTATTGCAAATGTAACGATACAGATCTCGCTGGGTTCTACTGTGGAGTCTTTCCCAGGGAGCAGTTTTGTAAACTCAACCCTGTTTACTCAGCACATTAATTTGGGGGAGGAGGGAAGAACAGGACAGCGTATAACAAACCTTAGTCACACATCTCACCGTCCTCCATTGCAAGAGCCAGGCACGTTCCTTTGACTTTGCCTTTTCTAGCACAAATACACAGTAACGTGTATATTTAAAAAAAAAAAAAAACCCTCCAAACTTACCAAAACAAGACACACCCCTACAGGCTTCTCCCTGCGGGGGAGAGGACGTGAGAACAAACAGCAGCTGCCAGGTATTAGTCACATTGCTGAGTGCACTACTGGAAGACCCTCAGACACGAGGGTGATGAGTGTGGTATAAGAACCTCTAGAAAACAGAAAAGAAAATTCTTTACCCAGAAAATAACTGCAAGCAACAATGATCTATACACACAAGGCCACTAGAGCAGGGGTGACCAACCTGAGCCTGAGAAGGAGCCAGAATTTACCAAAGAGCCACAGTAATACATCAGCAGCCCCCCATGAGCTCCCCTCCCCACGCTCCCAACACCTCCCTCCCACCAGCAGCCCCACCCACTCCCTCCCTGCACCTCCCGATCAGCTGTTTCATGTCACGCAGGAGGCTTGAAGGGGGAGTGGGAGGAGCGAGGTAATAGCAGGCTCAGGGAAGGGGTGGAGTGGGGGCAGGGCCTATGGCAGAGCCAGGGGTTGAGCAGTGAGCACCCCCCATCACATTGGAAAGTTGGCACCAGAAGCTCCAGCCCCGGAGTCGGTGCCTATACAAGGAGCTGCATATTAACTTCTGAAGAGCCGCGTGTGGCTCTGCAGCCACAGATTGGCCACCCCGATCTAGAGAATAAGATCCAAACATAAATAGATCACGCAAAATAGCATGTACAGTAGAACACTCTTACAGAGACATAAACTTCACACTCTAAGGGTCCGTCTACACACACTCATGGACTCCTGGCACAAAGCTCAAGTGAATGGACTTTGGGTGGGGAACCAATGTCAGGCTTGTGGGCTGGAATCTTCACCCACCCTACAGGCAGTGAGCGAGGCAGGCCCACAGCCTCTTCATAGTTGTTATTCCAGTTGCTGGAGTCCCTTGGGCTAAGACTCACTTGGAAAACAAGTGCAACATTTGTGGAACTGGATCTAGCTATATACAGTCCTAATGGTCAAACCCATCCTTCCCACAGTCTTTCTATGTGCTGAGCTGTACAGAACTTGGGTGAAGCCAAGCTCTGTAGGATGCAGAGTCCCCTTGTGTACCTGCTCCACGATCATCCATCTACTGCATTGACAGCTTCCTTAGTTGCTGCTCAGAGGAGTGAATTTTGCCCTGCAACCACAGTTGCAAGCTGTATATCACTGCACATTGAAATTATTAGTCTCTTCTGTTTTATGTAGGTCCTTATCCCCGGTATCTGAGTACCTTTCATTCTACTTTACATGGAGTTTCACTATGTCTGAAACATTCTCTTCTCTAACTGGTGTGGTGGCAGAGATGAGATGAGATTGTTGCTGTGAAAGCCTTCTCCTCTGCAGCTGCTGATCTCTAAAATATCCTTCTTGGACCCTTCTGCCTCTTTTCTGGCTTATTTCAGACTTTACCTGCAAAGCTTCTTTCTCCCTTGCCTATTCTGTACCTTTTTCATTTTTCTCCTTCTCTGCTTAACTTTCCAACAGGGGTTTCAAGATACAGCTTGTAGGGAAGATGTATAAAGTTGTGTTGATTATGATATGTGCTATTACTTGTAAGGCAGGGTGATTTTACACAGCAGTTTATCCCTTAATAGCTAAGATTTCAGTGTAGTTATGAGAGGAGAGTTGCCCTGCTCTCCCAAGAGTGCCTTCTAGTTACATTTCATTAGCTGAAAATATTAATCCCAATTGAAATTAAGGAACAAATTCTGCTCAGGATAATTGTGATCAATAATTTAGTAACACAGGCACAGCTGAGCCGCTCTAGCCAAGGTTTTAGTGCTTTAGTGCTTCAGGTCAGGGAAGCCCAAATTCAGATGCTTCAAGGGTCTTGTCTTTAAAGCACTCTGCAAATCAGGCTCCCTCTAAGGTGTCCTCTACAATCATGAGTCACTTTTCAAAATTCTGCCCTAGGTTTGCAGATCTCTGGGGATGAGCCATGTTAAGATGGGAAAAGTGGTATTTTTGTGGAGGGGAAAGAATTTGGTCTTGAAGGTGCTGCTCAAAAAAAGAGGGAATATTCTAATGAAGAGGAATAAATAGTTATTGTCTCCTTTCCTACAAAAATAGAATCCCTTAGTGATCCCAAAATTAGAAAGCAAAGGAAAGAGGGAGGTATTTGGCCTTCCTTTGAAAAGGAAGTTGAAAGTAACTATATATATAAAAATCTCTCGTTTCTAGGGAAAGTCTCTACCCCCTCTTCGAGTCTGTACAGTTATATAACATCTGAACTATCCCCTGCTTCTCCATAGTCACTCACAAATCTCTAGTAGCAGAAGCCAGATGGAGAAAAGGTTCCATCAGGAAAGTTTAACTCAGCTGTGGAGTTGGAGCCAATGGAGGACACAATTCTCTCGCTGAACTCTCCAAAAGCCTTGGAAATCTTACAGTTGTGTCAGATGCTGGTGTGGGGAATGCTAGCATTACAGAGACAGCTGCCAGCCCTGCTCTTCTGCTTTTCTTTTTTTATTTTTTTTATTTTTCACTGAGTTTAATTTTGGTAGCAGGATTCAGCATTTTTAAGTTGGAAAAAACTGGTACAAGGAGATATTTTAGGAAAACTCCGTCTTGTGAACAAGCTGGAACCCATCAACCTGAGCTATTAAAAGAAAGACATTTGTATTTTTAGACTGTCCAGCCTGGGGAAGCCAACCTGTGTGCCATAACCACTGAGCTGTGACTGCTCCCCAGATTATTATGCAGTGTGTGGTCAAGGATGAGGCGAAGCTTTCCACCAGGGCAGCAGCCCATTCTCCACTCACTCTGGGATACCTTCTGGCAGGCCATTCACTCCTGCCCTCATACACCCCAGCTGTTCTTCTCTCTCTGGTCACACGTACCTCACTGTTCCCCTCTGATCCCCTTCCCACCCCCTCCTCCAGCTGGTCACTTTCATCAACCTCTTACCCTCACCTCAATACTAATTATAGACACTCACCTCCTCTCTGCTGAGATGTCTCATTGCTAGTAATGGTGGGATCCAACCCGAAGTGCTAGGAAGAGAGTTGGGGTTTGGGTTTAAGGCAATAATGTTGCCCTTCTTGGAAGACAGAGCACAGTTATTATCAGCTCGCATACAAGGAAATAAAAATCAAAGCACACAAACAAAACAGGCTGACACACCAGTATTTAATTCAAGGGGCAATGAATGTGATCAGCGGATCAAGCACTGACTTCACTTGGAGAACAAGAGTTTGTCTTGAAGCTTCATGTTAAACATTCTAAGAAAAACACAACTAAAAAAAAATCCATTAAAAGGAGCAGAAACTAATCTTAGGGAAAATGGGGTCAATAGGGAAGTATAATGTGATGCTGAGACAAGTATTTGTTGCTAGGAGTACTTTGATGGCCGCATAGGCCCTGCCCAAATGATGAAGTAGATGCTAACATTTTTGAGAAGGATCTGTGCTCATAAAACAGTTTTACTTCATTCTGTCTAGAATTATCAAGTTGGTGTGGGACAACAAATCTGGATGCCATTTTGTTTCTTCATGGCTTCCCTGCGAACAGTGTTTCCCTCCTTCTCCTTCAGTCCTTTATTAAAACAGTGATCGTTTCAGTGGCTAGGTTCATAGTTGCATTCAGGGCACTGAGTAAGTGACTTGAAACTGAGCACGACAAGCTTAAAAAAATGAATGTGTGGAGAATTGAAGGAAACAATGGGAAGTCCCCAGGTGTTCCGTGTGGGGACACAGCCTTAATCCTCAAGCAACTGCAGAACATACAGTACCAGCCTTCTGAATCTCTGATTCTATAAACTTGGTGCACCTTAATTGAATGAAGTTAAGATGGATTCCCCAATGGTGGCCCAGACTCCCTGCCTCTCATGCTCACTGCTAGGTGCTTTGAGAGTTCAGTGGAAGTCGTAGGTTACATAACAGACACTAATGGGGCTGAGGAAGGTACCATGTATTTCCGCCTGAGTGGGTCCAAAAATGACAAAGGCTAGGAAAGTGAGGTGTGCTTGTTTCCCTGGCCTGCCGGCAGTTGCTAGCCTGCAAGACAACAAACTAGAGCAGCAGAAAGTTTGATTGTGACACCTCCTTCGAGTCGATGTGGGACTGAGAGAGTGAAAAATGGAAATGTCCCGCCGGTGCCAGCCAGCCCTCCAGGCAAGTGAAGTCCAAGTCCATCTGCAAAAAAAGTGACTCACTCTCTATTGCTACCCACAATTCTATCTGACCTCGGCAGCAACTTGTATTTAATGTACATTTCACTGCTTGATTGGATTAGAGACAAACACCGGGGGAGGGTGGCAACCTGCACATTAAGCACTTTTGATTTCTGAACTCTTGATCTCTTATGGGAAAAAAAATGCCATCTGAGTGTAGGCTCTAATTCCCATTAAAGAACCCAGGGAAGCCTGTTAATATAACAGTGAAAACTATACATTGTAAGCCACCAACAAGGTCATGACATCTTGGGCTTTATTTTCCTGTTTTCTTTTACTTTATTTTCCTGTTTATATATAGTCCGTGTAAACATACAGAGGTTGTCTTGGTTTCAGAGGCTTCCTTGGCTATTTCATTCTTGCTAAGATCCACGTGTATCAATGGAAATCCATGGGGCTGCTCCCCCCTCCCCCGCCCACACACACAGACACAGATCTAAAAATAGAGACAGAGAGAGATTTGTGAAATGACACTAGCCATATTTATTGACTGAAGGATCGAGCCAGTGCCAATGAGGAGCTAAAGCCTGTGCCAATAACAAGATGGATATTATTAGGGCGCTGGCAAATTTCAAGGACTTTAAATGAGAGACGGGAAGTTGAGTTTTCTGAATGTTTTTATGGAAAAGGTAAAAAAGCAGCAGCTTAAGCTTCTCGGCTGGGAAGAGAGAAAGCTGCACAGAAGCCCCGTTGCTTTGAAAGCTTTTGCAGTGCCTGCAAGTTTTGTTTAAAAACACACACACTGGGATTTGTAACATCACCCATATTCCTCTCTCGCTCTGTAACTTTCGGCTCAACAATTAAGTGCTTGTGCTGCAGACTGAGAAAAGCCACAGAGCTGCCTTGGCCCGGAGCTGGGAGACGTCATGGATTCCTGAGTGTGAAGTTTGCAGGAAAGCCCTCAGTTTGGGAGATGGAGGCGATCCAGGGGTTTCCATGGCACTGGGATAAACAGGAGGAAACAGTGAGGGAATCCCGTTATTTTACAGCATTCAAAGACTATAAACACTCGGAGCAGGGAAGGAAGTGGCCTTTCCCTCTCTAGTAACCCACATCTCAGAGCAGAGAACTGACTTCACTTCAGGAACACACTCAGCCCGATTCGGATCCCGCTTTGCACCCCCAACGCCACCAAGGGCAGGCAAGCAACGGGGGTTGCCTCTCTTCGGGCAGCCTGGGTTGAATATGGTTTAAAGAAGATTTTTTTCCCCACTGCCACTGAGTAATTTTTAAAAAATTCCTAATGCAGAGAGAAGCTGCCTGCAGGCTGGTACATTACCACCACATCATGAGGTCTATGGATCAAGGTAGGGTCCTCACAATTCTATGCTGTCTCGCGCGCGCTCTCTATATTCCTTCAGATACTTCTTTGTAGATCTTTCCTAAGGGCCAGCTGCAATGTTCAGTGTTTGTGTGTTTCTGCTCCAATAAGCTCAGCTCAAGGATCTCAAGGTAGAAAGTTTTCCACTGCTAGAACCTCGCCTGTGGAAGGTACAGAAACTTTCAGGCTTGGTTTGAAGAGCTCCGGGACAGGCGATCAAAATTTGTCTAAACAGATCTCCTGTAAAAACTCAGCCAGGGGGACTTTCATCATCAGAGGAGTCTTGCTTACTAACCCCTTGTGTGATTAACCCTTAATTTACCTCTTACAGGCTGGGGTTTCCATGGTTTATGTGCAATTTTTTAAAGTAACAAAATAGTTCTTGGGCTGGTTCATGTTTGATGTTGCTATAATCTCCAATAACCAAGCGGACAGGTAATCCTTCATTTGTCTTTCCTTTCCCTTTCATTTTTCTATATGCCTCCCCTCGGGTTTCCAGTGTGATGCGCACCGTGTTATCATTTGGTTTAAGTATCGTGTACGCCCAACCTAGAATTTACCTTAGAGCTGATTGAATGCACTCGGCTCTGTTTATTTCCCGTTGGTGCAGGGGGCAGCCTCTGGGCGACTGGGAGTTGGGATCGCCTCTGAACTGCACGATCCCTGGGACCTTTTTGCTAACGCGTGCGCCCGGAGGGTGGCTTTAAAAACCACAAGCCCACCTCGGAGCAGGGAAAGCGGCGCGGGGAGGGTTCCCCAGGGGGAGCGAAGGAAGGGTTAAGGGAGCCGTGTGGGGGAGGAGCCTGCTTGGTGTCATGAAGATGGGATTTGCGCTCGGCGTGGCCGGGCTGTGGGAGAAGAAAACTGCAATTTCACCGAGCCCAGCTGAGATTTTTTCCCCCTCTCGCTTCACAAAAGAGCTTGGAGGCTTTGAACGTGCCAAGCTCTACCGGGGCTCGGAGGCGTGGGACAGCCTGGCTGTGTAGATTGCAGAAAGGTTGAACCCGCGTCTCTTCCTCCCCCCAGGGGAACCGCAGGGCTAGGCAGTAATTATCCGTGCGGGACATGGGAGAGGGGGCGGGGACCGGGCAATAGGCACAGGCGCTGGCGTGGCTTGAGCCTAGCAGCTGTTTAGAGGACACAGAGCTCTCTAGAAAAGATCGTCCCTCCTTTTTGCAACTACTAGCCGCCTGATTCAATACAAACGGCGCTCAGGGCTTTCCCAGCTCAGGGCCAGCCTCTCTGGTGAGTCTCCTGTGTACGTGTGTATGGGAGAGCGAAGGAGGGTGTGAGTAATCCGGATTAGATAGAAACACTCGCATGCGGAGCGGTAGCCGCTGAAGCGGTAACGTGTTGGCAGGAAAACCAGCGGAGAGGAGCAGACCCTGGTCTAGGAAAGTTAACTGCTGTCTCGCCCAAGGAAGCGCCCAGCTCTGGAAATGAAGCACGTTAGTTTCACAGAGACTCATGTCTCTGGGCCCGATCGTGACTTGTCGCGGTAACCGAGTTCGTGAGGGGCTAAGGCACTAGCGGCTCAATATAAACTAGCGCCAGGTGATTAATCTAGTCTGAACGTCACGAAATCCCCCCCGTTTCCTGCCGTGGAAGTGCCTCAAACCCCTCTCAAGCCGTGGCCCGCTTGCTGCAAAAATCCCCACTGCTTGGCAGAGGCCGACCAGCGGACACGGCTGTATTTGGGCGACTCCTTTCTGTGCTCGGCTTCGCAAAGCAGCCGTCGGCACACGAGGGCCGCGGGCGAGTCTCCCGAGGAAAGCCGAGCGTGGGCGCACCCCGTGGAAACCTGCGCCCCGGAGAAAGGAACCGGCCTCGAGCGCGGATTGAGTGGCTCGGTTTAGATGGCCCCGTGCGCTGGTGACGAAAGCAGCCACTTTGGGGCGGGAGGGGGCGGGGGCTCTTTGCCATGGACTAGACCCACTGTCAAGCCCAGCCGCCACCCCTTCTGGGGCGGCGCGGATCCGTCCTTCGGAGCCGCCTCTCCCCTCCTCCCGGAGAGGCGCTGGCCGCGCTGGCGGAGGGGGGTGACTCACAGAGGCGCCGTGGCCTGGCCCACCAGCAGGAGAGCGGCGCGGGCTGGGCGCGGAGCCGGGCGAGGGGGGGACGCGCGGCACTGGCCGGGCCGGGGAGTCCGAGCCTGGAGCGCGGCTCCGCATTCACAGCAGAGGGCGAGCCCCTCCCCTGCTCCCTGTCAAGGGGGGCGGGGCGGGGGGGGTTGGGGGTTTTAAGTGCGGGAGGGAGACTGGAGGCCCGCAAACGGCTCCGCTCCCCCTTCTCAAAGGCAAACACGCTGCTGCTTAAAATGCTCCGATGCCGACGTGTGTTGTCCGCGATCACTGTTTGCTTTCATCTGTTCCCAGCCTGAGAGCAGTAGGTACGGCCAGCTCGAAGGACGGGCGTGGGAACGCCAGCCGAAGCGGTGCCAGCTGGGGGCACGGTAGCAAAGGGTTTTCTTTGGAGGCTTATTGCTGGTGCCTGTTTTTGGTTTGTTTGTTTGTTCGTTCGTTTGTTTTTTAAAGCAGATGTGATGGCCCAGAAGACACCTGCTAAAACACGCTCCTGAACACACAGGCCCTGAGCCAAAATTCACTGAAGTCCCTGCAAAGACTCCTATTGACTTCACTGGGCTGTGGAGCAGGCCCTCCCTGCCCCTTTTCCAACTGCACACACAACCCACACTTTCTCCAGCTATAAGTACCTACAGGGCCCTTCCCCTTCTCCTATTGCCCTTACTTCACCCCTAAATGTATCTCTACCTCTCCTTTTCCCCATCTGCTTTCCAGCATGCTAATTTGCTGCAAATATAAAAGAAGAGGGGGAAATGGAAGGTTTCTTCTTGCTCCTTTGTTTGTTGGCAGGTCACATTGCCACCTGCTTTGGGAAATCAGCTCCTGTGCCCACGTATCTAACAGCCACCTGAGGCACTTGGATGGCAGCAAGCAAGTTCCCTTGCATTAGTATGCATCTCTTGTAATTTCTCATGGCTGTCAAAAATCCCAGAGGAAATTCTCTTCTCTCTTCAGCTTTGAGCTGGAGGTTGTCCATGGAAAGCCGGCAATGAAATTAAAGTTTGGGGTTTTCAGATTAAACATGGGAACCTCAGTAAACAAAGCAGCAATGTAGTGTATTTACACTACTTACCCTCAGCTGCTCAAGGAGAGATTAAATCTTGGGTCCAACCCCTGCACTCTTCATGCAGACAAAACTCTCACTGAAGCCACTCCCAGCACTGGGGCACCAGTAGGTGGGAGGAGAGAAGAGGGGAGGCTGATGTTTGGTTGATTCATCCCTGATGTTGTAATCCTGCTGTCCATCAACTCCATAGAGTAGTAGCCCAAAGGGAGAAGAGCAGCACTAAGCCACAGTAATGACACATTTCAGAGTGGTAGCCATGTTAGTCTGTATCAGCAAAAACAGCTAGGAGTCCTTGTGGCACCTTAGAGACAAACAAATTTATTTGGGCATAAGTTTTCATGGGCTAAAACCCACTTCATTAGATACATCTGATGAAGTGGGTTTTAGGGTATTTTGCACCATGTCATTACTAACAAATTTATTTGGGCATAAGCTTTCATGGGCTAAAACCCACTTCATCAGATGCAAAATATAAGGAATTTGTGGTGCATGAGTCTTTCTATCATGTTACTATAATGCCACAAAATAAGGGTTTGTAAAAGCTAGGTCTGGCTGCAGCCCCCTGTTTGTTCACAGAGTAGGTACAGAATGGTCAATGAAAGTATTACCTCACTCGTGAACCAGCTCTATGGGTGAGAAGATACTTCAGCGTCTTCACTCTTTTGATCCCTGCTTGCCCTCTGTTGTGAATGGCAACAAGGATGCCAATCACGGTAGTGGTTTTTCACGAGTAGCCATCAGTCCAGTAGGGATTGGTCTGAGATCACCAAGACTATTTCACAGACAAGGACAAACAACCATAAAATGTTAAGGACTTTCAGTTACTGGGCTGCATTGAAGCCAGTGACAATTCCAAACTTCCCAAAACATCCATCCTTACAAATCTTACACAACACTGGTTGGTAGCCCTATATGTTTGAAATGGGATTCTCCCTTCTTTTTGTGGTTATGCCCTAAGGAGAAGGGCTGCCAGGAGACTGACCTGGAGCTGAATGTCCTCAAATAGTCATTCATTTTCAAAGTCTTTCCTATGGCAAAGAAATCCCATTCACAGATGTGGACACGAAGCTGCCATAACCAGAAGATTCTTTTTATATGCTTCACTCTTGGGACGGGCCAGGGATAATAATGTCTTAGAGCTTCTTTTCCACTATTGGTCTTTTTTTTTTTTTTTTACTATGATATGTACATTCCATTGGTTTGCAGAGCAAACTGTAGAATTTAATGGGAACGTGGACATTATGAGCAATTTTTCCATTGGCTTTTCTTGCCAAACCACTTTGAGTCTGAAATTGGGGGGTAATATCTGACTCAAGCTGTCCCCAAAAATGAGTGCTTGTGCTTGTTTTAAAAGAACTTACTAGGAATAACATTCTTTCCCCCCTTTTCTTCTCTTTATTGAAAAACAAACAAACCCCAAACTAGTCATTTGGAGTCAGGACCCAAAGAGCTCACTTTTAAGAGCTTGGATAAAATCCACTTGTAACTTTTAGGCTCCTAATGCATGCCACAGACACCACTGGAACTACCAGTTGTGTTTTGTTTTTGTTTTAAGATGATATGTAAGTGCCATATCTTTTTATATGTTTCTTCTCTACCTTTAATTTTTGTTTGTTTGTTTGTTTGTTTTAAGAAAAAGGTTCACATGTACATTGCTGGTCCAGTATTTTTTTCCTCCTCAAATAAATATAAACTAAAGCTAACCTGGCCTACATAAAAATTAATATAATCAAAACCTCTTTCAGAAAATTGTCTAAAATTTGCTTGAGCTTGGTATATATTTTGATCAGTTGCATTTTTCTGAGAAGACACATGGTTTGATACAACCCATGATAGTGTGTAAAGTTCTGGCATAACACTGACTAGGCCTGGCAGAATTCAATTTTTATTTTTTAAATAATTTTGATGGTTAATATCAGTGTTTATTTTTAAGCATTTTATTTTTATCAATTTCAATTTTCATGGTTTGGGGAAATTATGGCGCAGGTCAAGCACTAGGGGGCTCAGACCGGGACAGGATCTCTGGGGTGCAGCCTGGGACTCTGGGACCGCTGTGCCCCCTTAACTCTCCAGCCTGGGCTGTCTCTCACAATGCTTTCCTGCTAGTGACAAACAGCAAACCCCTCCAGGCCCTGTTATCACTCAGCACAACTGCATGTGGAGCCCCACACCCAGCTAGATTGCATGAATGCTCCCAGAGCCACTCATGAATCACACTGAGAAAGGCACCAGCCATATCCCCCAGCTCTCAGCCTTGTACCTCAGGAATATACCATCTTGCACTGTTTAAGACCCCTTCTTGAGCAATGCAAGTTTCATCAATGGAAAGTGGACATACACTAGCCACAGTTGCCAACTTTCACACAGTAAATAAACACCCTGACTTTCACAATAAGCCAAAAATCAAGCTAATCCCATTTTAAAACAAGGCCAAAACAAGCCAATTCCTAAGAACCCCAACACTCTATGTGATTAGATCCCCTCGTGTGCAGTCTGGGACTGTGGTGGGCCTGCTGTGCACCCGTGACTCTCTCCCCCCCTTACTCCTGCTTGCCCCACTCTTGCCCCTGCTTGCTGGGAGCCGATCAAAAAAAAGAAGCAACAAGCTACAAGCCAAAAACTAGCCAACAAGCAACTCACAAGCCAATTAAGCCCAAAACAAGCCCAATTTTTTCCATGGCTTTGGCATGTCTGACACCAGTCTTACCAAACACTTCAGGCAAACTCAGTGGTAAAGATAAATAGTAAAACAAGTTTATTGATTACAAAAGATAGATTTTAAGTGATAAGCTAAAAGTCAGAGCAAAAGAAAATATAAGTACACAGTCTAAACCTTAATTCTTATCACACTAGACCAATTTAGATTAAGCAATGTTCTCACCCCATTGGATCTTACAGTCCTTAATATACACGTCTGTCTCTTAAACCTGGACCAGTCTCCTCTGTTGAAGTCATCAGTCTTCTCAGCGTCCTTGTTGCTTGCAGCATAGGTGGGCGGAGGAGAAAAGGCCAAGCATGTGGCCGCTGTGTTCTGTTTTATACCCTTAGTCCATGTGCTGGAGAATACGAGTCCAGGCAAGTCTGATGGGCATTGTTGAGTCACCAGGCAAGGTTGAGCGATTCCCCGGTATAGCCTTTTGCAAGTGAGTCATTGAATTGTAACTTCCTTGCTGAACAGTGGCTGTTGATGGTTGTTTTGACATCCACCCGGGGTTTGGCTATCCCCCGGTTATTGTCATTGGGGAGCTAGTATCTGGGCACTTCCCAAATCCACAGCATATTTTAGTGACAATCATATAACACAATTCTCATAACTTCATATGCATTAATGATATACATATTTAGAGGCAACAGTGGGTTTCAGTGGATCATAACCTTTCCAATGATACCTCACATGGCATGCTTTATCTGAAATATCACAATTATATACAAATGATGAATATGGCAGTTTTGGGGTGCTCCCCTGAGGTACAGTGTCACACAGACAGTAATTATTTAATGACCACATAACGCTGTCCGCAGTGACTCTAGAGCATGAGAACCAACCTCAGGACAGACTGTTAGGAACCAGGGCACAAACCCAAAATTGGTTGTGAGGGCTATACTTACATTTCACCAACCAATTGTCAAGTGTAAACTCCTCAAGCACTATAACAATCTTAACATGGGGTCATAGACAGTCCCCTCCGGTACTCTGAGTTATGTCACCCTCCAGGTAAGCATGCCTTCGTGATAGCTGGTCCTTTACACCAAGAATCACAGCAATATTCAGGTTACTCCCGGTTCCAAAGGACCAGTCACTTACCACATGTCAATTTCACTTCAGATCTCACTCCAAAGACAACACTTGTAGCCAATCCTATAATAAGCTCTCAAACAATTTATTAACTAAGAAAAGGAAATGAAAGTTATTTACAAGGTTGAAGCAGGTAAACATAGAAACACAAATGTGTTACAATCTTAAGTTTCAAAAGATAATAGAAGCTTCTATAATCAGCAATCACTATATGTCCTTGAGGGCTAACCCAGGCTGAGCAGCTGGGGATCTCTTGCTTATGCCTAGAAACACCTTGCTCTCCAGAGTCCAAGCAGTATAATCAGTTCCTTCTTGTTAGGGGTTTTATTCTCTTCATCCCACAAGCTTTTGGTTGCAAAGCTCAGCTGATGGGACAAATCCCTTGCATGACTCATCTTCACAGAGAGGAAGCAGAATAACACCAAAAGTATTTTGTCCATTTATCGATGGCACATAGGAAAATTCCAGTTGCAACGTTCCACAATTGTCCATCCGGTATCACTGGACCTTTCTTTTTGGGAAGGGAGTAACACCTCCTGTTGGAGTTCAGCACTTCACACTAGTTAATGTCTCTCTCATGCCTGGTGATTTACATAGTCAGAGAGACTCCCAATACAACTGCTCAAATATTACCTTACAGTATGGGATATGGATGTTATGAGTGAGATTGATGCATGCAACAACTCCCAAGCAGTCAATAAAGTCTAATGTCTAAACCCTAAACACATTCTTATCATTCGAATACCTATTTTAACAATACTGACACACAGATGAGCCAAACTGATGCCAGCTGAGTATTTGTCAGTGTTCAGCTGAGACATGGGGATGTTGGCACAAGCTGGCACCTGCTCTGCTAGCATCACAGATAGGAGATGCTGAGATTCAGAAAGTTAAAGCTTTATAACTGTTAAAATACAATTTGTCAAATCACATGTCAAAATATACAAAGTAAACATTCTTAAATCAAACTCTTATACGTTCTCAAGTAGCATTTTTCTTATCAATGGAAATATTTTTCATCAGTTTGTGTGTGAAATGGATGTTTGCTGACATTTACTGTTTTAAAAAAAACCTAATCCTTCCAAGCCTAGATATGAGGTGAAAATTGAACATGATGCCACAGTGAATAATAAACTTGGATCTGCGTAAGGCTTTCAAATTGAAAAATATTTTCATTATCATTTTAATATCAGTTTCTATGACATTAGAAAATCTGTTTTTACTGCTGTTTCTTCCCTTTATTTATAGACTCCTGGTCCTGTTGTACATAGGTAGTTGAGTACCAAATACTTTTCCAAGTTTATTAGAATAAAGCCCTTCCAAAGTCAAGCACTGATCGAGCTATGTGAAAAATTTACCAGTTCCCCAAAATGGCAGTATGCAAACCGTGTATTTGCAGTCATGTTCCATGTAGAGGTTGCTATAGGCATAAATGGCTACAATTTCTATTAACGCTGAAAGGACAGATCTTGCTTTAAGATCTCAATGCACCTCTCTGGCTCATGAAAATGGCTTTCACAAAAATATGAGGCAACTCTAAGTCAGAGGTTCTCAGTCTGAGAGTTATGAACCCCAGCTGGATCACGACCAGATGTCAGGGATCAGGACCACCCTGCTCTTCCAATGTTGGTAAATGAGAATGAGTCCCATCTAAGTTAGTGGAGGATCCTCACATCGACAAGGTGGTCTGCTATGGAAAGGTTGAGATCCACCACAACAAACTAACCCATTAATGGTGTTTGGACATTGTGTTCTACAGTTTGTTCTTTGCCTTCATAAATCACTGCAGCTCTAGGTAGAAAATGAATATTGGGAAGTATTTGTCACACTGTATTAGAAGACGAGGCTGGTTTAAAGTTATTCAGGGGCTGCTAGATGCTGTCTTGGAGTATGTATATTCAACTGAAGATTCCACAGGCTATTCAAGTATTCTAGTTTTATCCTGCATATGTCTGCACTGATAATTATTAACAACTGTACTGTAGGCAGTATTTTGTAAGATATGTAGCCACAACAGCAAAAACTTAAAACTATTTCTGACATTTTATTCCCTCTGATGGCTTGAGACTACCTTTGGTGAAAGTTAGAAATGGGTCTGAATCAAAATCCCTCAGCCTTTGGAGGTGCTCAGAAGCCAAAGCAATAATCTGACCCGAATTTTGCAGCTAGCAGTTATTTCTATCATGATCTCAACTAGGTTGGTGGAGCCAAACATTCCTGGTATTTGGGCAAGAGTTCAGATCCATATTTAGTGGATTGGGACTATCTCTAGCAAAAACAATATGTTGTTGGGTAGAATGCAGCCTGCATAGTTACAGAATGTATCCACTGTTTCTTTAATATGGAATTGCAGCCTGTGAAGACTACTAGTCCCAGAAGGTGATATTCCATCTTTGTCCTATGAGATCTATAGTCACTCTGTGTGCTGCAGCTCTGTGAGCAGCTGGAATCTAACCCATTTTTATACGTTAGGCATAGCTGTCAGATTCCTGGAAAGTTGCCAATATAGTCTCCAGGTGGACAAAGTTTGGACACCTCTGATCAGAGCTAATCCATGCATTTATCCAGCACTTTCTCATAGCATCTTAGAAATGAAGGACTGGAAGGGCCCTTGTGAGATCATCAAGTCCAGTGCCCTGTGCTGAGGCAGGACCAAGTAAAACTCTTAGTTTTAAAATGTTTTAAAAAACCCATTCCTGACAGGTGTTTGTCCAATCTGTTCTTAAAAACCTCCAATGATGGGGATTCCACAATCTCTCTTGGAACCCAGTTCCTGAACTTTACTCTTTTAGTTAGAAAGTTTTCCCAATATTTAACTTAAATCTCCCTTGCTACAGATTAAGCCCATTACTTCTTGTTCTACCTTGAGTGGATATGGAGAACAATTGACTACCATCCTCTTTATAACAGCCCTTAATATATTTGAACACTGTTATCAAGTCCCCACTCGGTCTTCTTTTCTCAAGTCTAAACATACCCAGTTTTTTAACCTTTCCTTGTAGGTCAGGTTTTATAAACCTTTTATGAGTGGCATGCTGTTGCATTTTTAGTTAGACATACAATTCTATACTTGCATGCAAAATGGCATCCTCCATGTGGCGTGACCTCACACGTATGATGTGTGTGAGGTCATGCAGTGTGGAGGACACAAAATGGCATCCTCCATGTGCGTTCAAGGGCTGGATGAAATCATCCACTGGGCACAGCCAGTCCTGGAGCATGCAAATCATGCTTTGCATTCAGAGACAGCACTCCATTACCTTTTTGTCGCTCTCCTCTGGACTCTCTTGAATTTGTCCACATCTTTCCTAAAGTGTGATGCCCAGACTTGGACACCATACTCGAGCTGAGGCCTCAACAGTGCCAAGTAGAGCAGGACACTTACCTCCCATGTCTTATATATGATACTCCTGCTAATACACCCCATATGATATTAGCTTTTTTTTGCAACTGCATCACATTGTTGACTCTTATTCAATTTGTAATCCACTATAACCCACAGATCCTTTTCAGCAGTGCAACTATCTAGCCAGATGTTCCCCATTTTGTAGTTGTACATTGGATTTTTCCTTCCTAAGTGCAGTATTTGCACGTTGTCTTTATTGATTTCTTCTTGTGGATTTCAAACCAATTCTCTGATTTGTCAAGGCTGTTTTGAGTTCTAATCCTGTCTTCCAAAGTGCTTGCAACCCCTCTAATCTTGGTGTCACCTGAAAATTTTATCAGCATACTTTCCAACCCTTTATCCAAGTCATTAATGAAAATATTGAATAGTACTGGACCCAGGACTGACCCTGGCAGAACCCACTAGATACAGATAACAAACCATCCCAGTTTGACCATTGAGTACTCTTTGAGTATGGTCCTTAAACGAGTTGTGCACCCACTTTATAGTAATTTAATTTAGAGCACATCTTCCTAGTTTGTTTATGACAATGTTTTTGACACAGTCTAGCTGACCTTACTAAAATCAAGATATAGAACATATACTGCTTCCTCCTATCCACTAGGTTAATGACCCCGTCAAAGACAGAAATTAGTTTGGCTTGGCATGGTTTGTTCTTGACAAATCCATGCTGTCTATTCCTTATAACCCTATTATCTTCTAGGTGCTTACAAATTGGTTGTTTAATAATTTCTTGGGTATTGAGGTTAGGCTGGGTCCTCTTTGTTCCCCCATTTTAAAGATAGGTACTATTGGTTGCCCTTCTCCAGTCCTCTGGGACCTCACCATTCCTCCAGGAGTTCTCTAAGATAAATGCTAACCATTCTAAGATTGCTTCAGCTAGTTCTTTAAGTATCCTAGAATGAATTTCACCAGGCCCTGTCTCAGAACAAATGTATATATTCTTGATGTATAATGCAACACCTCCTCCCTTTTCTCCCTGCCTGCCCTTCATGAATAAGCTGTACCACTCTTCTCCAATACTCCAGTTATGAGATTTATCCCACCAAGGCTCTGTGATGCCAATTAAGGCATGATTTAGCTTACGTATTAATACCTCCAGTTCTTCCTCTCTCTTCCCCATACTTATGCATTTGTGAATAGACGTCTAGACGATTGAGCAGATTCCCCCACTGATTTTCCTCTTGTTGCTTCTATGACCCTACTGTAATTTTCCGTGTCCCACCCCCAACATCTAGCCCTCTGTTAAGGTCACATTTTTTAACGCTTACCTGTGGGCTTTCATCACCTGCCCACTTTGAACCTAGTTTAAAGCCTTCTTCACTAGATTGGCAAATTGGTGCATGAAGATGCTCTTCCCCTTCTTGGCCAAGTGGACCCTATCTCCTCCCAGTAGCCCCCCTTCCTGGAACAGCATGCCATCAGATGCAGGTGCCAGACAGGCAGTACATCTCCTGAGACATCCTGTCAGGTACCTCCATCCCCCTCAGCAGGGAATCCCTGACCACCAGCACCCTATGCTGCCTCTTGGATGTGGCAGCTATAAACCTCCCAGCCTTGGGGGTAGGTGACTCCTCCTCCACAACCACTGGGGTCTGCTTCTTACCTCCTGTTGCCAGTACAATATACCAGTAATGCATCTCAATGGATGGGGGACCTGGATGGCATGTGGAGCACTGTATACTGCCCAAGATGGCCAGCAGGTTAGATTTTGTCTCATTACTCCCTCTAGACCAGTGGTTCTCAACTGTGGTCCACTGTTTGTTCAGGGAAAGGCCCTGGCACGCTGGTCCAGTTTGTTTACCTGCTGCGTCTGAAGGTTCAGCCGATTGCGGCTCCCACTGGCTGTGGTTCGCCGTTCCAGGCCAATGGGGGCTGCAGGAAGGGCGGCCGGCACATCGCTCAGCCTGCGCCGCTTCCCACACTCACATTGGCCCAGGGCGGCAAACTGCGGCCAGTGGGAGCCACGATCAGCTGAACCTTCGGACGCGGCAGGTAAACAAACTGGACCGGCATGCCAGGGGCTTTTCCTGAACAAACGGTGGACCACAGTTGAGAACCACTGCTCTAGACCCACCCAGGTGTCTTCGTTTATGTTTAAATGGAATGTCCATGGCCCAGGTTTAAAACAACATGGTTTTCTTGGAAGAAAAAAGCTTCACTTTCTATTTCTCGACAAATGATTTGTTCTCAGAAACATTAAGGCTAAGTTTGACACTTAAATCTTTAATGTAGTCACAGGCCAGCTAGAAAGGGGCGGGGGTTTAGAATTAGTAGAATTCACTGTTTGTGGTGGTTGAATCCATGCTCTTTCCTTTTTGGGGGGCAGGAGGGCTAATAATGATGGTGGTGACAACCACCACCATTGACATCTGTTTCTTGGGTACCCCGGCGTACTATCCTAAGACCACAAATATTGCAATTTGATGTTCTAACTACATTTAAATAATGGTCCCAATGATGGAAGGCTGGTGCTTTCTCAAACACATACCTGGCAGCCATTGCGTACATTTTAAAAAATTTTCTTCAAATGGAAACTTTTCAGAATAGCTCAGGCTTTCTAAGGCAGCAGCAGCTGTCCTCTGAGATGGCGCAATAGCAGATATAAGTTCTTCAGGATGCCTTCAGAGCCCAAACCCATTGGCAGCAATGCTTTCTGAGGTGGCCTCTTTTTCTAATCCCACTAGCCAAGACCACTAACCTCAGAAACAGGATAGACCCTCAAACTGTAGTACCTATTCTCAACAGCAGCAGCAGCAGGGCCCTGACTCCCCTAGTAACACAGATTCTATGAAACCACACCTATAGACCAGGGGAGAGAGAGGGACCGTAGAGATTTTAAAGAGTTGTCTCAAGCTTGATTACAGAAGTAGCACTGGATCTTTTTCAAGGTGACTCAGGGGCCCCAGCAGTAACATAAGAGACATTTCAGGCAAGGAGGAAGCATCATATTCCATGAAAGGTTTCAGAGTAACAGCCGTGTTAGTCTGTATTCGCAAAAAGAAAAGGAGGACTTGTGGCACCTTAGAGACTAACCAATTTATCTGAGCATGAGCTGTGAGCTGTAGCTCACGAAAGCTCATGCTCAAATAAATTGGTTAGTCTCTAAGGTGCCACAAGTACTCCTTTTCTTTTTGCATATTCCATGAAAGGAGGCAAATAAATGGCAGGTGAGCCTCTCTCTGTTTTTCTTACATTAGTGCTGATAAAGTGGAAACCTTGTCAATTGTCTTTCCTGGCTGTTTCGGCAATATGTGCAGAAAAAAGCTCAAGTTGCTCACTCCAAGGAAGCTATTGTGTTACTATGTACATTTTGCATGAATTAAGTGTGATATTGTCCTCTTAATCTCTGTTGGGTTAAAATATAGTATCAATGTCAGCATAATGTTCAGTCAATTAAAGACTAGACTATGATTCTTCTCTGTCTGTTTAAATTGTATCTTGCAGTGTGTACTTGTGGAGAAAATACCACTAGACTTCATGGCATTCCTAACCATCTGCTTTTGTAAATATCAGAGTTGCGTGTGCAACTACAGTAACAGCACAGGCAAACTAGGTACACAATAGCACCTGCCTTTTTGAAAATCTAGCTTTAAATATTTCATGACACTTTCTGTGATAGTGGGAGTGTTAGCATGTTATTCAGGTCATATTCCAGTGAGGGTAATTCTCTTTGCCTACCTGAGACTACAAGAGGAATAACAAATTTATTTGAGCATAAACTTTCGTGAGCTACGGCTCAATTCAGTGGATCCACTGAATGCATCCGATGAATTGAGCTGTAGCTCACGAAAGCTTATGCTCAAATAAATTGGTTAGTCTCTAAGGTGCCACAAGTCCTCCTTTTCTTTTTGCGAATACAGACTAACACGGCTGCTACTCTGAAACCTACAAGAGGAATGTTATTGCATTTATTATCTTCTTCATTTCATGTCAGGAAGTATCGACCGATATACCCCTCCAATGTTCCATCCCATTAGTAGCTTCACTTCAATAGTGGATGAAGACGCTATATAAATGTAATATATTCAATATCAGCTTTTAAATGGTTATTATTTGTACCTGGTGGAAGTCGCAATGTGTGAAATGCTTTCCAAATAAAGACAAAGGCACATTATCTGCCCCAAAGAGCTTACATTCTTAAAAATGACAAAACAAAGAGAAGTTGGCCCAAAGATATTATGTCACCCATCTTGTCTTTCAAAACTAAGAGACATGAAAAGTAGAGGAAGGGGGACCAAAAGTGCCAGCAAATGTTGGCTACATTATGATAATAGTGAGCAGAAGGATAGTCCAGTGGTTAAGGCACTAACCTAGGACTTGGGAAACGGATTCACCACTGATTTCTTGTGTAACCTTCTATAAGTCACTTAGACCCAGATCTTTAAAGATAGTGGGATGTAGGCTCCCAAGTGCCTAAATCCCTTTTGAAAAATGAGGGTTAGGTGCCTAAATCAGTGAGACATTGCAACTCTGAGCGCAGCAACACCTACATATCTTTAAAAACCTGCGCCTAAGTGAAATGCTGAAGGGTAAAAAGGCCTCTTTGTGCCTCCTTCCTCATCTGTACAGTGGGAATAATAGCACTTTTCCCTACCTCACTGGACAAATTAAAGGACTGAGAGCTCCTCAAATGCTATAGTAATGAGAGTCCTGTAGATACCTAGATAATACAACACATGCTTAAGAAATAAAACATATAGTACCAGTATACTGAACCCCACATGGCAGCCATGTCCCAGGCCTCACTGCAGAGGTGAGTTTCTAGGAGAGATTTGAGGCAGGAGGGGGTAGCAGCTTTGTGAACTAGCTCAGGAAGGATGTCCTGTGAATTGAGGCAAATATGGAGCTGGTTGGTGGAGAAGCTGATTAAGGGGGTCTGGAGGCTGGTTGCATTGGTAGTGTGGTCAGTGGGAAGTGCATAAAGGGACTTGGATAGATGGCTTTGTAAGATTATTTTTCCCCATGAGCAAGATTGAGCAGAATAGAGGCCTCTGAAGATGGACACAAAATTTCTCTTTCCTAAAGGTACCCTAGTCCAGAGAGTCCAGTCCTTGTTTGCTGGATAGGTCCAATCCAAAACCTGCCTACTGTCCTACACCGGACTTAGTGAAAATCCACAGATGATTGAAATTGAAGGAGTGAGAACCGTATGAAGCAGTGGCTGGGGGCAGAGCAGGGGCTGGCTGGGATGCAACAGACCCTCCAGAGCACATAAAACAAGTGCAACGACCTGAACAATCCCAGGAGTGGGGAGGGAGGATCCAGGAGGAAGAATTTTATTCAGCATAGAAAAAAATGATAGCCTGGGGAAGGAAGCTGGCTGAACAAGGCTGCCTTAGGCAGTTTGCTGCTTTCAGCAAATTTCTGGCCATACCTCTATGGTACATACTATCCACCCCTTTAAAAACAACAGCCTCCTGTTTGCCATTTAAGCTCTCTATTAAATTAAGGCCCTTTTGTATCCCATGTGTTTGTTCTTTTCACTTTCACTTTTCATTTCCTCCTCTCTATTTTCCCCCTTCTACTACATCTCTCCTTATCTCTTCCACCAGATTTGTAAAGTCTAGTTTGCTGTATTGTGAAAATACTCGGTCCCTTTCCTTCCTTCTCTTCTTTTCCGGTGTGTCCCCCCCGGCCTTCTCCCTTCCCCTCCTCTGTTCCTCCTTTCTTCGCTCTGTGGATTCCCCCTCCCCAGTCTCTCTGAATGGATTCATCTCCTTCCAGCCTCTCTCACATACTCTCCTACTGCCCTTCCCCAAACCACTTTTGCCCCTGCACACGCCCACTTGCTTCACTCCCTTCCCCGCCCCAAATCATCTCTCCCTCCTACACGCTCCCCACCCAGGCACATGCAGAATTCCTTATCAAAAGCTCCCACCCTGAACTAAAAACCCACCAACGCAGCTAAAGGCTCTCCCCACAACACATGCACCCCCCCTTGCATGCACATACACGTAGGCTCCTCTCTGCACTCCCCAAAATATGTAGCCCCCACCCCGCTTTCAGATGCGGCCTCCCCTCTCTCCAGCTCCCCAGTGCCCAGGGTTCTCTCATCTCTTGCTCCTGACCGAGCTCCCTCTCTGACCCCCCTCATCCTGCTTGCATTACAGGAGCCCTTCCCTGCTGCAAACTCCCCGCGTCCCCCGGGTTGATAGTGCTGCCAATTACAGGGCAGTGTCCCCCCCGTCCCACACCCACCCACCCTTTTGCTGGTTGCAGGAGGGGGCTCCTCCTCCCTCAGGCAGGACCCGCCTCCAAGCAGCAGGTGGCTGCTGAGAACAGGAAGTTGACATTGTTCATCTAGTTAATTTCACACTCTTGTCACTGAGCTGCTGTGTGACAGGGGGTAGGAGCGGGGGATCACTCACCCATCACACAGACAGCCGGGGACTCCTCACCTCACCGTCCCATTCCGGATTATTTAGACAGACCAGAGTGGACCTTGCTTGAAAAGTGCCGCTGACTGAGCTGAGAGGTGATAACAGGAGCTCGGGAGATTTTTTTTTCTTTTTTTTTTTTTCTTTTTCAACTCCCGTTTCCCCTCATACTTGGAAGGATCTTGGGTTTTGGTGGGCGTGAAATTTACAGCTTTTCAGCCAGGGAGGTGAACTTTTTTGCCCCCATCTCCTCTCTCTGTTAATAAAGCAGGACTTGGCCGGGCGACACAGATGAGTTCCACCCATAAGGATCCGGAGTTTGACTCACAGCAGGGGGACCATGACCCAAATCAAAATGTCAGCCCTCAAGAGGAATTCGACTTCTCGATATTATTCGATTATGATTACTTGAAGTGTATAGAA
This sequence comes from Lepidochelys olivacea, assembly GCF_965140295.1. Lineage (NCBI taxonomy): Eukaryota > Metazoa > Chordata > Testudines > Cheloniidae > Lepidochelys > Lepidochelys olivacea. Next base: position 15,585,069 of record NC_140423.1, read on the forward strand.
GGTTTGTGGCGACTACGCATTAAAAAAAAAAAACAGCTTAAAACCCCGTGCCCCTGGATATGTGAAATAATGGCTTCAAAGTACGGAGAGTGTATGTACTATGTAGGGCTTTGTGCCCGGGATGAGCCTGGTCCTTCTAGACTTGGGCAGAAGTAACTGTATTTCAGGGGAGGGCTTGATTGCGCTCTCGGGAGAGATCAAGTTGTTTTCTCCAGTTAACCCTAAGGGGGCGGTAGGGAAATAATACAGTCTCTGGTGAGGTTACAATATCCGTTGTGGACCGTTCTTTGAGCTTCTTTGTATTAGCAAAAGGAAAGGAAGATAAAGAAAACTTCACATGCTACTCATCGTGCAGTAGCAACAGTGTATCCGTTAGACTATTTGCTTTGGTTGTAATGGGATGAATGACTAGAGAGCTGGCAGATGAATTTAATCACAATGGCAAAACACAGCCAGTGAACCCATGTAATATATACTGCCTTATGTTTTTAAAAAATTGGGTAATGCAGAAGAGAGCGAACCGTGATTTAAACTGCGTCAGATCATTTCAATTTGTTGTTTTTAAACACTTCCTTACTGTGGCTCCCACCCTGCAAAGACTTACCCACCTGCTGAATTTTACTTGTATGAGTTGTTCACCATTGTAACGTTACATGTGCATAAATTTTTGCAGGAGTGAGGCCTAAATTATACTTTACTGGAGTGACTAATACTGAGGGAAATGATTATTTTACAAGTTAGTTTTAGGTGAAATGTGTGGTTGCTTTAAAATTATTCTAGTGTTCAGATCCTTTATAAGACGATAGCAACCAATCGCTAAGGCAGGGTAGATTGGCTACATCTAGTGACTTGAATGACTGGAGGCACTCTCCTGCCCTTTCTAAAATACTTTGCACATCAGTGTCAATCATGCACATTTATGCAATGGAATTGACTATAGTTGAGGATGCCGTACTATACTCCCTATGACTAGCATCATCTTGAAGAGGGTATCTTGAAAGTTGAATTTAAAACCGGAGTCCTGTGTGCTACCTGACATCATAAATGACTGGGTTAAAGGACTAGATGGATTTAAAATTTTGAGGAGAAAAAAACTGGATGGGCCTGAACCAAAACCCAAAATCATTCCTGAATTTTGAGGAATTTTCTAGTTCCAAACTACAATTTGAGTCCATCCAGAAAAAAAGGGGGTGGGTGGGCATTTTTTATCCTGCTAAGCCCACATAAGCCTGAGTTACTGTGAAGGTTGATATGTGAATATATGCCTTCCCACTCCCCACCCCCAAAGTTACATGTTAAGCCGCTGGTTCTCAACCAGGGGTACACATACCCCTGGGGGTACGCAGAGGTCTTCCAGGGAATTTCATCAATTCATCTAGATATTTGCCTAGTTTTACAACAGGCTACATAAAAAGCACTAGCAAAGTCTGTGTAAACTAAAATTTCATACAGACAATGACTTGTTTATACTGCTCTATGTATTTACATTTCAGCGTATACTATAATATTTATATTCCCATTGATTTATTTTATAATGATATGGTAGCAATGAGAAAGTAAGCAAATTTTCAGTAATAGTGTGCTGTGACACTTTTGTATTTTTATGTCTGATTTTGTAAGCAAGTCGTTTTTAAGTGAGGTGAAACTTGGAGGTGCGCAGGACAAATCAGACTCCAGAAAGGGGTACAGTAGTTATGAAAGGTTGAGAGCCACTGTGTTGAGCTTTCCAGGCCTAATGAAACTAAGCATGCTTGATTTCTTACTATTTGTTAGCTAAGTGAGCTGTAGCTCACGAAAGCTTATGCTCAAATAAATTGGTTAGTCTCTAAGGTGCCACAAGTACTCCTTTTCTTTTTGCGAATACAGACTAACACGGCTGTTACTCTGAAACCTAAAATACACAGCGTTCCTGTCCCCTAAAATTTCCAGTCTAAACTATGTAGCAACAGTTGACAGGACACAGAGAAGGGAATAACTAGGATTTAGTTTTTGAGACAGAATCATTTTTTGTGGGCACTGCAAAAGAAGTTAATTTTCTAGGAAGGATTTGAATGAAGAGAATGTAATGGCTTGCCACATTGGAAATGGAAGAGTGTTTAGTGCATAGGGGGCTGTGTGGCAGAAGGAGATAAATTATGGCACGATTAGCACATAGATTCTTTTTATTGCTGCATTCCTAGGCACAAGCAATGTAATAGAAGCAGGATGGTTAATATAATCTAAAGTTTATCGTAAATCCACATTATCTGTTAGGTTTAATACAATTTCAAAGTTGCTAAAGTAAACCAGTGACTGTTAATGGCAATTATTTTAATGAAAAACATATTTCAGTGAAGTCTTCAGATTCTTTTTTCATTCATCTCTTAAGTGTAGAGGCTAGTGCTGAGTAGTCTTTAGTGGGAAACTCCACAGGATATCGTAGTACGTAGGAGGGTGCAGAAAGCTTCAGCTTTTCAACCGCACTAATGGTGAGCAGTGTACACTTGTAGAGAGATGTAACTTCCTTCTAGAGCCTGCTTTCCGTGTATTTGAATGGCTAGAAACCATAATTACTATTAATTTTGTTTGTTCCCAAGATGGAAATAATTAGCATAAGAAATAGCACAACAAAATACTAGCATTGTAATCTGGACAACATTCCCTGTCTTTGAAAAGACATCATTCAGAATCTGTAAGCAATTCGTGGACATCAGTAACCTTCAATGTACTAATGTTTACAATGGAACAGAAAATTTAAAATGTAAAGAAAAAGCTTTAATCCATGTCAAGCTAGTTGTAGTTGAAGGTGATTGGTTTTGAGAGATTTTGGCCACATCTCAGCAGGAACAAGGTAAACAGGTCCTTTTCAGTTTTAGATTCAAAACACAGCCAAAGCCATAGGAGTGTCTTTGGATCCTAGGTTTTGAATCCAGTTCATACATTCAGAGACATTGAGACTCTGGTTTTGCCTTATGGACTAGGATGCTCAGCCCACCTCTCCTGGCCAACCCTATAATAGCAAGTCACTGTAAACATGGCAAAGAGGATCCATTTTTTTGGCAAGGAAACAAATGTCAATTTCAGGCTTCAGGATTGGAGCCTGGGGGAAATTTGTTTTAGACAAATGAAAAAAAAATACTGTAACTTGACAGTGTCCTTTTAAGCTTGTGTCTTAAAACTAGTATCTATACTACAATCTGTTGCCATGGAAAAGACAGCAATATCCTTACTGAAAGCAGTTGGCCGTCTCCAGTGCTTATATGTGCCTGAGACAACAGGAACATGGGCTGCTATAAAAACAACAGAGAGAAAAAAAAGTGTAAATAAAAATCCAACCGTCAATATTATTAATATTGGATTTTCATCTCTAAGCCAAGCATTTACATAGGCAGGAGTGTAGCAAAAAGGTGCCACTTTCCACTTTGCCTTTCTTTTTTAACTTTGATCTTAAGGTTTTCATTAGCTATCTTCTTCTGATGGTAGTAAAACTAGAAATGCCAACTAGTAACAGGCTGAACTGAGAGGTTTGTTTAGATAAACAGACTTCTGGAATTCTGAAAAGAGGGTGTGTTGTACTGTAGGGATGAGCGGTACGTTTTCCCATGGTAACCGAAGATGTGTGTAATATTTTTTTATTCCCTTGAAGATGCACCTGACCAGTGCTTTGAGGACTTCTTAGTGCTGCTTTCTTGATTTTATTTAATTTTAAAACCTGACCTTGAGACACATCTTTTTCTGTTGCTCAGAGACAATGTCTTCTTGAAAACCCATCTGCTGAATTTCTTCCAGTCGAAGATCACCATTCTCCATTTTTGGCTGAGAGGCTACAAATTCTCATAAGCCTCTGATGGTTGGGAGTCAGAAAGGAACTTTGTGTATGAGCAGGTTACACCAACCATTCTGTACGGTTTTGTACATCTTAATAGATGTTTCAGAGTACTGGCTACCGTGGGATATAAAATGCTGGACTAGATAGATCTGATCCACTGATCTGTTCCAGGAAGGCAATTCCTATGTTCTGGAATGAGATGTGTTCTCTGATTGCTATCAGACAATCTGTTGGTGACTAGTTATGTTCCATTAATACTGAGGATTCAGAATGGGACACCATTTTTTGTAGAGTCATTTGAGACCCATAAAAATGTCTCTGTGAAATGATTGAGGACAAATTTTGCCCTAAGATACAAGCAAGTGCCACTAACAACAATGAAATTTGGTGTGCATATCTTGAAGGCAGCAGTTGTCTCTGCGCACAACCTTTTGCTAACATCTTCAATCCAATGTAGTTATAATCTTTTACACAGATTTAAAGGGACACTGCCAAAGTTGATAAGTCAAATTTGGGACCTGGCTTCTTTTGTTTTCAATCTCAATGTAATTTCCTCATTCCCTCCTCCCTCCCCCCGGCCTTCCCCCTTTCACAAAATAAAGTCTTTTTTACTGCTTTTATTAAAAGAAAAAATATCAGCATTCCAGTCCTGGTAAATAGCTGTACAATAAACAAACCAATATGCACAGCCCAGAGTTCATCAGCAGCCCTGCAATAAAGAATCCAACATGCACATTAGAGAGAATTACTCTTACTTATGAAACCAACTTTCACTCTACACTTCCAAGTAGTTAGTATAAATAACAGAAGAAAGGGCTTTTTCAAATATATGAAAAATATCTTTACTGTGTCATTTCAATTACGTAGTTTATGTAATTTAACATTCTATGGGCTGGATTCTCCTTTCACCCTGGTGCAAATAAGAAATAACTCCATTAAAATCAAGGGAGTTGCACTGTTGCAAAACTGGTATGAGATCCAAATCAGCCCATTACTTTGAATTCTCTTGATTCCTGCATCCTGGATGGTGCTATCTTTAGCTTTTCTGAGATGATTTTTCACAAATCCATCATGGTTGTGCTCTGTCTCTAAATTCATGCTAATTGGCCAGATCACATTTGGCAGTCTAAGCAGCTTTGAAGTTGCAAGTAATACAAAATACGAGAAACTTTCATGCTGTGGAAATCTTGAATATACAGGAGCCTGAGGCAGCTTTCCTTCCTTATGCACTTTAACTGCCCATCAACGTCAGGAGAGTTTTGGAATACAGAGTTTTTGACCCTTAAACCCACTTATTTTTCTTCTGTGTGGCTTAATTTTATGTGTTCTTAAAAATAAACTCGAGTGACAATTCTTCTTCATGTAAGCTAGGGTGTGTGTGTGTAGGGGGCGAGGAGTCTCCAATCACCAGGTGGTTGTATGAGCTTTCTGATGCATTTGGACATAAGTTTAATATATCTATATCTTATTATTTATATTATGGTAGCACCTAGGAACCCCAATTGTGACAGGCACTGTAGAGCCAAGCACCAGAGAAGACAGCCCTTACAACAGAGAGCTTGCAGTCGAGGTTTTAGGATGCCATAGATGGGTGAAACAGACATAGCCTTAAAGCTGTGGGGTTTGGTTAGACAGACGGAAGTGTGGATGCCTGTCTGAACCTAGGGAGGGCCTCACAAGAAGACTCAAAACCCCACCGCCCAAAAAATTCCCCCAAACCTTTCCCAACAGGCTCATTGTACCTGTCATTATCTGCTTGCAAGGAAGGAGACTCTGACCCCCTTTGCTGCTTTCAGGGGAAGAGCACTAGGGCCATTCCCCCTAACATCTTCTATGGGGGAGCAGTAGTATGCGGCTTCTCCCTGCCTCTTTCTCTCACCCCAAGGTGCTCCTGTTTCTCTCCGACCTGAGGTCCTGCCATTTGTCCCCCCTGCTCCATTTCAGTTTATTTTTCATGTTCACCCAACACCACTGATGCATCTTTGTCCCCACCGCACAACTAATTACCCCCCTCACTCCACTGCACAAGCCCCTACAGTGAAGCTGTAAAAAAGTGGATGGTCAGCCCCAGGGAGAATTTCTGCCCTCCGCCCCCTAGACTTGCTGGCCAAGCTATGCATTTGCTATGGTTCTATCATCACCTGGAAGGGAAGGGGCCAGGGTAGTGCAGCCACTCTTTGGGGCCATCTGGCTGAATCCTCCCCCAGGCACTCCCAGTGTTTGGGCTGCTCTGCACTTTTGCTGGTGCCTGTGAATGCAGATGGAAAGCAGCCAGGCAGAGCCCTCAATTGGCTTGCCCCGCATGTGGAGAAACCACCTTACTTCCCCTCTCAAAGGCAGGAGACTGGCATTGTTTACAAAAACAAACTGCTGCGGTGCTCAAGCAGGGGAGCTGGGATGTTGGCTGAGCTTATTCCTTCCTGGAACAGAGTCCAAAACCCAGCAACTGCGCTAGCCAGACAGGGACTATTGAGAACTATGTGTCTGCTAATTAGGGGCCGTATCCTGCTTCCACTGAAGTTAAAAGGCAAAACTCCCCGATTTCAATGGGAACCAAATTGGGCCCTAAATGAAAGAGTGGAATTGCTGCTTCGCACCAACCTTCTCTTCTTTCTTCCTGCAGCAAAGTCACAATGCTCTATTTGTAACATCACGATCATTTCTATGGCGACAGACTGTGATGTCACAAACACATGGGTTATAGCCATACCACTTCAGACAGTGATTTCATTGCATCTCCTAAGCTCAGCAGAGTTGGGATTTGGATGGGAGAATTCCAAGAAAAACCTAGGTACTGCAGGAAGTTATGTTGATTCAGTGTGTGGCAGCCTTCCCTCTGAAGCAGACCTGAGCCAATATACCAGAGTGGTTCTAGGGAATTCACTGGTTGCTGGAGGTGCTCTCTTTTGCATGAGAAATAATACTGAGGCCTTGGCCATTTTTTTTGGTCAGTGAAGATCCTCAGGCATGTTTTTTTCACGGCGATGTTCAGAGATGTTCTGCTTAGTGCCTTGATCAGATTCCAGTGATGCTGCCTGCTCTATTGATAACTTATGCAGATGGTTTTAATTTTCACTGTGTGTAGTGTTGCTGGCATGTTATCATAGTGGGTGAGCGATCTCGGATGATATAGTCTGTAAAGGTCTTTGGAATGTCTGAGGATGAAAAGTGCTATATGAATCTAGGTTCATGTTGTTGCTTGTTGCTGTGAATCATAGCAGGAATGCGAATTCCCCTGCTTGACCCTGGAGTGAAAGTGACTGTTGAAGTATTTTGTTATGTTAATAATAAGCAAAGTGATCTTAGAATGATGCTCATCACAATAATTTTATTGTATTAATAGTTCTTCAACATTTATTCTTGTGTGAATTAAAATTTGTCTTTATTAGATCTCTGCAGCTCATTTTAAAAACATATGAAGGAGTGAGGTCTGTTAGCAGCAGCATCTTTGAAAATTCCATATATAGGACAATTTCTTTTCTTTCCTCTTGCCCTCCATGCACACACACACACACACACTCCTGAAAAACTGCACCACTTAACAAATGTAGCTAAGGATCTGGAGCCAGGAATTGTAATGCTTCCACATTGTGCTATCTCATCATCAGTCTGTCTATGTGCTCATATCACATTGCTATGTATGGTAGGGACCATAGTTGATCTGGGAACTGAAACATGCAATCATTTTACTGTTCCTTGGTGTGAAATCGATCAGCCTAGAGAACCGTCCCATGATTACTGAGACAATGTAGAAGTTTAAGTTCCTATAGTGTTGAGATCAGTCCTGCTCTAGTTGGGGGGCTGATTTTGCTCTCACTTACACCAATGTAAATCAGGAGCAATTCCACTGAAATCAAAGGAAGGGACAGTTTGCATGAATGAGAAGGGGCATGTTGCCTTGTACAGTAGTGGTGTGGGATGAGTTCCTCTTGTATGAAATGATGTGTAGGATCAGCCTCTGGGGTTAGGTGCCACAGAACTTGGGTGATCTGGATGACAGTCAGTTTCCATGGATACCAAGATTTGATAATTGAGATCAACAATGCCAAAATGTATCTGGCTCAAGATTTAGTTACTTCTAATTTGTTATCCCTATAAGCAGTCTTTTACTGTGATGAAATAAGGCAACTGCTAACAGGAGCCTGAAGAAATCTGCAAGTGGGACTCTGAGAGCCTTCTGTGGCTCTGTCAAATAAACATTTGGGAGGCATTTTTGAGGCATAAAAAATAAGGGGGGAAAAAACCACACAGAATTTCTGTTTAAATGCAGCATCCCAGAGGCTGTGCAAAATGTGCAGAACAAAAAAACAGAACTAGTCAACATTAGTGGGTTTTGGTATTTTGGGTTTTTTGTGAGTGGGGGTCATGTTTTGTAGCAAATTAGAAAGAGTCATTTTACCAGGAACTCAGAGCATATTATATTTTTTTTTCACTTGGAAAGTGATCTGGGAAAGTGGGGGAATAATGAGTTTACGTTTATAAATAAAGATGGATTTGAAACAGGGAAGCCAACTTTTGAATTCCTGCATGCTTTCAATGCAAAACTGCCATTGTATCAGGAAAAAAGAAATACTAAAGGATGTGAAAAGTCCCCTGAAATAAAATGTAATTGTGTATGTGAGAGCGTGAGCAAACATTTCATGGAAAAACATACAGTGCACAATTGGCACCTCCCGCGTTACACATGTAATACTGGTCTCTTGCATGGAGTGCTGTTTGGGAATGACTAGGTGAATAAGGTGGAACAGTTATTTAGATATTTTAATGATGGGCTGTTCGTCTGCAATAGGTACAGCTGGCCTCAGGGTGAATTCATTATTATATTGTCTATAATTTTGTTCAGTAAAAAATATCTGTCAGGTGTCATTTTGGTGAAACTGTATCAGCAGTGCAGCTAACATATGTGTGTTCATTAAGTCTGGGGGTCAAGTGCTGCTCTCACTGGGCATGATTCTGCTCTCACTGACAGATGCTATTCAGGAGTAATTCCACTGAAGCTGATAGCAGTGGACTGGTGAACCCCTGTGTGAAATCAGAATCAGGCCCATTGACATCAGTGGGAGTTTTTCTATTGACTTCCAAGGCAGTTGAGCGGGGACTGTGCTTGCAGTTGCAGCCCCTGGGCATCCCACTCTATTTGAAAAAAATCTAGATTCTTAGATAATTATAGGCTTTGGCCTACAACCCTACTTGCATAAGCAGAGATTCTAGGATTGAGCCTTGACGTCTTCTGCCGAACCATGTACTCCTTATTCAGACAAAATGCTCTTTGACTTGAAATCAAGAAATAATTTGCCTGAATAAGAAATAGGTTGGCTTCCTTGTACATATTTAATTTGTAAATACTAACTGTACAGTAAGTTTTCTGATTACTCGTGCTCACTTGGTTGGGACTTATTGCATGCTTTGTTGAGGAAATATGAAGCCAAATAATCTGTCACACAGAATTATTGGGCGACACAAGCTATGTGAGACAATATCTTTTATTGGACCTTCTGCTGGTAGAAGGGACAAGCTTTTGAGCTCCACAGAGTTCTTTTGGCCTGGAAAAGGTAACCAGAGATAAAAACAAGGTGGGCCAGATTGTTAAGCATATGGTTGCAATAAACCACTGAAAATGAAGTGGGCAATTAATACTTCTGCAGTCAAGGACAAAAGAGGCTTAGTAGGTTACAAATTGTTGTAATGAGCCATAAAGCCAATGTCTCTGCTGAGACCATGATTTTTAGTGTCAGGTTAGATGTGGATTGATAGATCAGTCCTTGTTCTCAAAGGTACAAGTGTTGACACTGTGACACCCTGGTTACATTTTCCAGGCCTGAGGAAGAGCTCTGTGAAGCTCAAAAACTTGTCTCTTCCATAAATAAGATATTAGCTCACCCACCTTATGACTCTCATGTCCTGGGACCAACAAGGCTACAACCACATTGCAAACACAGAATTAATTGGTAATTTATATATTTATATTGAACTTTGTTTTCATGAAGCATATTTGACCTAGACTTTGCCATATTAGAAAATGGAAAAACACTTTTTTTGTCTTTTAGTTTTATTCAGCCCCTTTGGGATCTGGTTTTGTGACATGTTAGGTCTCAGTCCAGCTCCTGGCAGATAAAAATATACAAAAATCACATCACCACAATTGGCAGTAATTTGTACCCTGTTGGCAGTGTCAGCAGAGAGGCCAAAGATTAAAGAGGCATGGAAACTGACCTACCGTCTCACCCCCACAGGTGACCCCATGTCAGGGTTCAGGTAGCAGTAGATTGGCAGGACAGTGTGGAGAAGTTTGCAGTGTCACTGTCCATCCTGTGCCTGTTCTGAGGATTTAAGCTTCCCAAGCTTAGCAAAAAACCAACAACCTACTATTCACCTAATACCAGATCACATCCATTTTATCAATATGCATTTTTTAATCCATGATTGCTCAGCTTCTGTAGTAATATCTATAGTCTTAAAGAGACCCTTCTTTTTCCAGAAGAATCGACTCCTTCACATAAAACCAACAGCCCACCCACTGGAGTTACATACCCTCATGATGATGTCTTGGACTATGGCCTCAAGCCATACAGCCCCCTGGCTTTTCCTAGTCTTTCTGCAGATCACATGGGCAGATATGGACAGCCAGATAGCATAGGGTCAAAATGCAACTTGGACCCTGTAAAGTCTGGGGCCTCTGCTTTGAGCCCTAGGATTGAGATCACTCCATCCCATGAACTGATTCATTCAGGGGTTCCCTTCCGCAGCAGAGACACAGATCTTTTGGTAGAACATCAGTCCAACTCAGCCACCGCTAGCCCAAGGTTTACACTGCCTGTCCCTGGCTTTGAGGGCTACAGAGAACCGCTGTGTTTGAGCCCAGCTAGCAGCGGCTCATCTGCAAGTTTCATTTCAGAGACAAATTTCTCTCCTTACACATCACCATGTGTTTCACCAAATAATGGTCCTAGTGATGACCTTTGTCCACAGTTTCAAAACATCCATACTCATTATTCCCCTAGAACCTCGCCAATAATGTCACCACGAACAAGCATCACGGAGGATACCTGCTTGGGACCACATTCACCATCACCCCGTCCCAACTCAAGGTCTTCATCGCCAGGTGCAAAACGGAGGTACTCTTGCACTGAGCTCTGCAACTCTCAGCCGCCTTCCACTTCTCCACGACAGTCAAGAACCCCTTCTCCACAAGCCTCTCCTCACATCCCTTTGAGAGAAGACAGCACTTTGCTCACTTACACCCAGTTGCCCAGCTCTTCTAGTCTCATGGATGCTATGAACAACCTTAGCACGGATCCTCCCTGTGGTGTTCCCATGAAAATTTGGAAAACCAGCCCTGATCCCCCATCAGTGCCTTCACACAAAAACAGCATTCCATGTCACGTCTTTCAGACCGTTGATTACCTTGGGCCTTGTGATCAGGAAGACAGGAGAAACTCAGCACCTGAATCCATTTTGTTAGTACCTCCATCTTGGCCAAAGCAGCTGGTGCCTGCAATACCCATCTGCAGGTATGTTGAACTTTTCAAATTTTTGTATTTTTCACTTGCTAGGTTTATTCCTTGACTTTCATCAAATTCTTCACAGCTACGCTGCATTACTGTAAAGAGTCGTATAAACAGATCGACTTTACCAGTGGAGGCACTGTATGTAATTTATTCAGCACCACTGGCACGCTTCAAAGACGAATACCGTTTCCCTCCCAAGACGCTTACAGGATAAGGCCCCCAGTCCTGCAGTATGATTCACCAGTGTTGGTCCTTGTGTGAGGTTCCTTTGCCTCAGATCATGCTGTAGGACTGGTGCCTCAGTATGCGGCGATGTATTTGGAAATTATGGATTCAATCCTTTGTGGTATCGAATGCTCTCAAGTCTCACTGATGTGATTCCAGTGGGAACTGAAGCTACTCAGCATCCCACAGATTTGGACCCTGTGTGATTTAACACATTATCCTCTAGTAACCACCAATCTACTGCGAAAATATAGAGGACATTAAATTCTATGGGTTGCCTGATCAGAGGAGTCTTTGCTGAAGTTTATCTCAATGAGGTAATCGTTGGTTAAGATCCATTGCCAGCACTGAACATATTTTCTCTTACCGTAATTTTATAATATTAGATTCTCCTGTACTTTAATAACCGGGAAATGCAGTATCTGGTAAGAAATGTTAGCATTTTATTGATGTTTTTTGTGCATTATTATCCTTGTTTTCATGTGTATTATACATCACTTTTTATATAAACAAAAACAAAAAAAACCACAGTTTACACAACTGTTAAGTAAGTGAAGATTTATTATTTCACAAAAAGAACAGGAGAACTTGTGGCACCTTAGAGACTAACAAATTTATTTGAGCATAAGCTTTCGTGGGCTACAGCCCACTTCACCGGATGCATAGAATGGAATATATAGTAAGAAGATATATATATATATATATATATATATACAGGTTTCAGAGTAACAGCCGTGTTAGTCTGTATTCGCAAAAAGAAAAGGAGGACTTGTGGCACCTTAGAGACTAACCAATTTATTTGAGCATGAGCTTTCGTGAGCTACAGCTCACTTCATCGGATGCATACTGTGGAAACTGCAGAAGACATTGTATATACACAGAGACCATGAAACAATACCTCCTCCCACCCCACTCTGCTATTACCAGCAGGAGAGTGGGGTGGGAGGAGGTATTGTTTCATGGTCTCTGTGTATATACAATGTCTTCTGCAGTTTCCACAGTATGCATCCGATGAAGTGAGCTGTAGCTCACGAAAGCTCATGCTCAAATAAATTGGTTAGTCTCTAAGGTGCCACAAGTACCCCTTTTCTTTTTGCATATATATATACATGCAGCAAAGGTGGAAGTTGCCATACAAACTGTGAGAGGCTAATTAGTTAAGATGAGCTATTATCAGCAGGAGAAAAAAAACTTTTGTAGTGATAATCAAGATGGCCCATTTAGACAGTTGACAAGAGGTGTGAGGATACTTAACTTAGGGAAATAGATTCAATATGTGTAATGACCCAGCCACTCCCAGTCTCTATTCAAACCCAAGGTAATGGTATCTAGTTTGCATATTAATTCAAGCTCAGCAGTTTCTCCTTGGAGTCTGTTTTTGAAGCTTTTCTGTTGCAAAATTGCCACCTTTAAATCTTTTACTGAGTGGCCAGAGAGGTTGAAGTGTTCTCCTACTGAAGCTTATGCTCTGATAAATTTGTTAGTCTCTAAGGTGTCACAAGTACTCTTGTTCTTTTTGCGGATACAGACTAACAGGGCTGCTATTCTGAAACCTGTCATTATTTCACAGTGAATGAGCAAAATCTAAGGTGCATGGCAAAGATCAGATATAAGTGCACACTTGCCATTAAACTATTTTATTAGTAAGCTACCGTGTCTCTGCTTAGAGTGTGATTTACAGAAAGATTTGCTAATCCTGGATTTTGGTGGCATTTATAATTAAGAATACAAGGTAAAGTCCTGACCCCATTGAAGTTAATGGAAAAATTCCCAATGACTTCAGTGGGGCCAGGAGTTCACCCACAGCACCTTAGCCCTAGGGAGGGGAAGTGTTTACAAGTACTTTTATGAGTGCCTACTGTGACCGGTGCCTAAAATGGATCACAACTGAAAGGGCCACACTCAGGGCAGACGGCAAGAAACAGGGGAGACACCCCCCCAAAACTGGTGATTTATTCTATGATTAGATTTACCAGACCAGTAACAAAATGAGCTTCCATAGTACCACCCTGGGTAACAAGAAGCCAAAACATAGTCCCCATTAGGCATTCGAGCCCCCAGTTCACCATCCAGACAACTGCCTTTATGATGAGAGGTTACTGAAAACCCAATTCACCATACATGAGGTTCTACCATTCCCAAAGGATCAGACACTTACCCCCAGGTCAATAGATATTTTAGATCTAACCCAAATATCATGTTGTCAGCCAATCCTCAGTAAACTAAAGATTTATTAATAATAAAAAAGAAAAGAAGAGCGTTATTAAATGGTGAAAAGGATCATATACATTACAAATGATTGCACGGTCCTTAGATCAGAGTTGTAGCCATGATGGTGAATCTGCTGGCGTGTACACAAGTCTCTCAGGAATCATCCCAAAAGGTTAGATCCCAAAAGGCAGCTTAGATGTAGAGTCTGTGAGAGCCTTTCTATGCATTTTCCAGGGTATTCCAAGTAACTACTTGGAGATCTCAGTCCCCCGGCTTAAACTTTCCCTGTTAAAAGTTCAGCAGACTAGATATGGCAGGATCAGGCCTGAGCTTTCTCTTTTATAACTGAAACAGGCTGTCTAGTGTGATGAGTGCAGCATGTGACTGCGGATTCTTCTTTGTTGAGTACACACTGACCCATCACTTGGAAATTAACATTCTATTTCTTAAGCATACACAGGTAACCCAGTTACACTGATTTACATAAGGCAACTGCCTGTCATTCATTATTACAGGGGTAGATAAGATGAAGACAATACATGTAATATTATTAGTTTTATGCAGTGTCTCACATCTTTGATCTTAATGTTGACTGAACACATTTGCATACACAGTGTAAAGGCAATTAAGACATGAAAGGGACTTAGCATCTACAAGCTGATTTGGTTACATTGGAAACTTCTACAGGATGTAGGTATACAGTCAAATACATTTAAGTATCTCCCTTGATTCCTTTTACTAAAGATGAATGGGTTAGTGATTGCTGATCTACTTACCTCTCTTTGATATTCACACACAAGTGAATTGTCCTGATTGCAACTGCAATGCCTCTTGTTAAGTTTCAGAGTTAAGTTGTTATGGGTTAGTTGATTAAGTTGCCAGCATCACACCTACATCTCATAGAGTTTTTCAAACTGCCTGATCTTTTCCTGTCCAGCGTACCTGTTGCATCCCTCCCACCTCTTGAGTGGCCACTCTCCAATCAGTCTGGCTCTTATGAATTGCGCATTGAAGTGCAGCCAAAACCTCACCATCGGGCACACTATGAGACAGAGGGGAGTCGAGGGGCAGTCAAAGCACCAACGGGGGGCCATCCTGTGGTCCAGGTAAGAGATTTTAGAATTAATGAAATGTGCAGATGGTTGGGGAGTGGGAAGTAGGGAAGCATGTTAATTCATTTTTTATGGAGATAGCCCTATGGGGGGACAGTTGCAAACATAAATGCAAAGCAGCAACATGTTTGCACTCACCACCATGTGTGAAGTCTCTGAAGTTGAGCAATGGTAAACTTCAAAAAGTTTGGAGATTTCTTTGTGAAAACCTCATAGGCCAAAAAGAAAAGGAGGACTTGTGGCACCTTAGAGACTAGCCAATTTATCTGAGCATAAGCTTTCGTGAGCTACAGCTCACTTCATCGGATGCATACTGTGGAAAATACATCCGATGAAGTGAGCTGTAGCTCACGAAAGCTTATGCTCAAATAAATTGGTTAGTCTCTAAGGTGCCACAAGTACTCCTTTTCTTTTTGTGAATACAGACTAACACGGCTGTTACTCTGAAACCTGTCAGAGGCCAAAGTTTATGCCAACTTTTCTGGATTAGAAATCACATTAGAACTCTCCTCTCTCTCTGTCATGAGATGTCCAACAATTCCTACTTCCAACTGAGCCAGTTTAACTCTCAAAACAGGCTCTTTTTGTTTCATCTCAGGCCTTTTGTGATAGTTATTATTTTGTGAAATAAATACCGACCCCATTTTTCAATCTCAAAAATCAGTTCAAGGTTGGGTTCACGCTGGGGTTTCCAGTGAATGTTCACAGCAGATCTCAATGTCTCTGAGCCACTTTGCCTTTCTCTCTCACTGGATTACATGGGCTATGCAGATTACATTCCTGCCAACTAGAGGGTGCCAAGCATACTTCTGAATGCATCTAACCCAGAGAGTCTTTTTATGCCAGATAATAAATGCTAAGGGCTCATCCAGCTTCCACTACAGTGAAAGAACAGACAGCAACCACTCTCTTTCACTTTAATGAGAGTTGGATTGGGGCAGTGTGTACATTCAGCTACAGTTTCCAAAGAGTTAATAATACACTCCCCATAACTCATGTGAGTTAATTTAAGACAGAACTGGATGATCCTCTGGGGGTGAGGGTTGAGGTTTTGCAAACCACTTAAAACTATTTTTTTTAATTAATTTTCCAAACTAGTTTGAGTTCCCAAATCTTTTTTGCCCTGTAATGTAAACTCTTCCCTGCCCTGATCTGTGATTAAAAGACTTTTAAAACCTCTTGCTTACATCATTATAACTCCTTGGGTCTCATCCATGCAAAGGAGAGGAGAAGCTGGCCTCATGTTTTTCTACCTAAAGAGAAGCCTGTGCTATATAGAGGGGTTGCAAGACCCCCCACCCTTCCAAAAAAGCTTGACTAACACAGGCTGGTGTCCTGTATACGGCACTATACACACTAGGCTTCCTTTTTCCATTACTTTTTAGAATTTCTCTCTTGCTTGTTCATTTTTTTCATCTCTCTGTTTGCTTTTCCCTTTGCTCCTCTCTCTTTTCAACTATTTCACCCTATTTTCTTCTATTTAATTTTCTTCTGTCTCTGCCTTCCTTTTACAAAGTCTCTCCTAGGTGGATAGCAAACCCTACTATCAGTTGAGCAGTGGGTTTGAAATTAGCCGGACAAATTAATTTCTCCCAAGTTTAATCCCTCAGCATATGCATTTTAATGTTTTGCCTGGGATATATTTAATTCACTGAGCAGATGCTGAATCATGTCTTTATTTAATACTTGCAAGCAGTTCCAGTTGTCATCTGTTGTAACAATTCCTTTTTTCCTTTTCCTGGATTATATGACCCCAATAGGAAATACATACACCAGCAACAGTTGGGGTGTGATACAGGGACAGGGGGACAATTTAAGTACACAGTCCTGGGACTGGTTTCAAGGAGAAGTTTGATCGCCTGCTATAAAGTTGTAAATAGAGAGAAGACATGTTTATTGGGTGCATTAGTCTGTAGAGAAAGGGTAAGTGAGTTTAGGGCAGGACCTCACTTGTGAATTGGGATGGTGTAATCACAGAAACAGTGGGATTTTTTAATACAATTTATGGTTCATGTACATTGGAGTCTGACCCAAACATCAATGATCAGACACAAATTCTGCTCTGAGTTACACTGGTGTAAATGCACTGAAATCAATGGAAGAACTTCACATTTATACTGGTCTAAATGAAGACTTAGCATCTACAAGCTAATTTGGCTCTATGATATATGACCAGTCAGCACTTACTCATTCCTTATGTTGCTTACAGGTTGGTATCATTTACCTTCCCAAGATAATGCCCACCAGTAAGATGTTTATCACAGTGAAGGAGATTCTTATGACATGAAGGGATAGAGGTGGGGGAAAATAACAGTGCTTCACTTCTTTCCTCTAATCGATAGCAGTCAAGGAGGGATTTACATTTCCTGGTGGAGACAGGAACAGATATTCCTAATTTTATCATAATTTTACAGTCAGACTTAAGGTTACTGAACTGTAAATTCAAAAAATGAATGTTATACTCTCCTAAACAGATGTGCTTCTGAACAGATGTGCATGTATATGGAGAAAATATGGTCAGTTTCTTTATGAGGATTTATTATAAACTTGGAAATATTCACTGGATTTCAGTTCAGTCTAACATAATAAGGTTCATATGGGTACAGAGCAATATGACAGAGTTACACCTGTATGGTTTATGACATCTGAAACCAGAGCAGGCTAGTAAAATCCAAAGCTTTTAGGTAATAAAATTTGCTTGGTGCTGATTTTTATTTCTATCCCTCAGTACCTTTCAACTTTTGTATTCACTCCTTTTTAGTTTAAATTGTACAGAAGTAAAAGAAATAAAGCAGGCGAGTGGTGGTGGTGGTTGTTATGATTATAAGCAGTAAAGACTGTATTGCTGAAAATATACAGGAGCCTTTTAGCAAGTGGCTGGGAATGGTCTGTTAACTAATGAAAATTAATGTTCAGCAAGTTCTTTTCCTTTTAAGACTCAAAATAGGAAGCTGATGCTGCCTGCACAGTGTTGATGGGGCTGCAGTTGTCCAGCAGTCAGATAACTTGAAACTACAGATTCACAACCACCTATGTTTGTCAGATCATAAAGCATGTCGTTGGGTTTCCTTGGAAGGTTTTCGCTAGCACCTTCCTGTACTAGCTTTTCTAAGTCTGATCCTGTATAGTTCTCGTTATTGCTGTCCAAATGGTGTTTATCTACAATGTGCCAAACTCACCCCTCCTGTAGGAACTCCATTGTTTCCAGCAGAGTTACACGAAGGATGAATTTGTCCCATTCATCCTATTTGATTCCACCGTTAATGTCTATGGAAGCTGATTCCACCATTTCAACTACCCTCTCTCTGAAATAATCCCTCTTTTAAAAATCCTTCTGACATAGGTTGAGAGAGATCATGTGTGTGCCTGCATTATCTCACAAATTCTTTGTAAGGAGAAAAATTTCCCTCTATTATATTGATTAATTTTTATGGCATGGTGTTGGCCTACATTTTTTTCCCCTTAAATCTGTGTTTTGCATGCAAGCTGCTGTTTTTGGGGGTTTTTTATGAGCCGGCAGATCTCATATCCTTTCAGCTTTATCTTGCGGTTGATCATTCTGAGGCTGCTTCCTCTTCTTCATGTGTTCAGTGCGGAACGTTTGGAGTGCTGCACCGGGGAGCCTGCACTACGGCCGTGCTCCCAAGAGTGGCAGAACAATGAACTGCTTGTTAAGGCTAGAGCCACTGACAGGACAAGCCATATTGAACTAGGGCAGTGGTTTTCAACCTTTTTTCATTTGCAGACCCCTACAAAATTTCAAAAGGAGGTGCGGACTCCTTTGGAAATCTTAGACATAGACTGCAGACCCCTAGGGGTCTGCGGACCACAGGTTGAAAACCACTGATCTGGGACATTTGCTTTTGTGTTTTACATTGCGTTAGATCTCTGACAACAGCAACAGGAGCCTGTGTGTCAGGAAAAAACAAATGGTGCTAACATGACGCTATATTCTTATTGGTTTGGCATGGTCACTGATTATGCAAAGAGGAAGTTGCAGACACCTTCAGTTTCCTCCTTGCAAGCTGCCATCAGGCTTACTGGCATTGGAAGGCCAAGAAATGGGGTGGGGGAGGATAGTATTTTACATTACATAGCCCCAGTCTAGAGACCCCACCCAAGATCAGGCCTCTGGTTATGCTAGATGCCGTCCAGACACAAAGTAAGAGATAGTCCCTGCCATGAAGAGCTTACAGTATAAATAGACAAGACAGAGAAAAGGTGGCAGAGAGTGGAAATATTATTACCCCCATTTTACAGATTGGGAAATGAGGTTAAAACAGACATAAATGACTTGCCCAAGCATGACACAGGGATCAAGACCTGAACCTTGATCTGCTCAAGCTCCTCTGAAACCTCCCACCCCCACCTGAGTGGCTAACAATGCTGAAGTACTGACATTGCTTAATTCAGAGTTGCCTGAGGGAACTGGGTGTGCAGTAGGATTGGAGTGTGAGTACTGCTAGCTGGGCCTCTCTTTTTTTCCTAGCGCCCACAGGAAACTGTTGAAATCCTATATTTGTATGTGTGAAAACTGAGTCAGGAAAAAAAAGGGAGGTGAACCCAGGCAAAGAGATTTTCTTTGTATTCAGTAAAGAGGTTGTATCTGTTTGATTAAGAATGTTTTGCGCAGGAAATACCTCTTCAGTTCAAAAATTAGAAGCTAAATGAAGGTGAAATTCACCTTGGACCAGCCCAAGAGCCTATGGACAACCTCAGTCCCATTAAGTCCTATTTTGAGGACTTAGATAGAGTTTAAGCAGCCCCTTGGCTTTGTGCCAAATTGTCTTTGCAGAAGGCTGAATTTATTTGAAAAGTTAAAACAGTTTTACTTTTTGACTCAATATGATATCCTAAACAGTTGTGTAATGTTTCTGTGAGCGGTTAAACAGGCACCCTGCTCTTCCCCAGAGGTGACTGCCTTTTAGTAATGGGCAAAAGGACAGATTTTTAACCAAGTTAGGCATGTTATGTTGCAGTTAATTTCTGCAAAGATTGCACATATAATTTGGATAATTGTGCTTGCATGTGGTTAATTAGTGAGGCACAGTTACTCTGTTTACATGTGTGTAAATTAGACAAGCAAATTTTGCATCTGACTTATATGACATTCTGGCCCACGCTCTAAAGCATGCTGGAAATAATAGCTTTGAAGAGTGGGGAGTAATACATAAACCATAACTCTTTCATTGGGGATTATGCATGTGAATAGCACAGCAGGAACAGTACAAGGCATGTACAATTTAAGCTCAAACTTGGGGAAATTTTTAAAGAAAAGTAATAGTAAGGAATCTATATTTGGTTTTTAACACAAAAACTTGAGTTACTCTTCAGAAGTGTATTTTTACCAAAATAATGTTCCTCACCCATTGGCATTATTTCCTTGCAGAAGAACTGTAAGCTGAATTCATGCGATTAGCTATTGTTATTACCTAGATATGGTGGATTCCAGGTGTAAATCTCACATTTATATAGAGCCTCTCAACTCAAAGGATTTGTAAGCAATAACTATTTAAAAGGAACTTTCACAACCCTGGCATCTTGTAGCTCTTTGGTCCTATTTCAACACACTCCTCCTCCAACCTGTTGCTTACGTACCTTTGCAAAGGATTGGGATGTTTTTGGATGAAAAGCGCTGTGTTATTTTGCATCTCTCTCTCACTGTTAAAGAGAAAGTGATTATTCTCTGTTATTCTGTCATGACTTTTCATCAAAGACTAGTTTCGCGCCCCCCCTCCCCCCCAGTCTAAGTTGATCTGGTCAACTGAGTGTGGTCTTAGAGTGGGATTTTCAAAAGCACCTAAGTGATTTAAGAGCACTAGTAATTTAGGGACCTTTGAAAATACCAGGGCTTACAGCAAATTACTGGGAGATAGGCAGGAGGCCTGTGTTCTCTTCCTGGATCTGCCACGGACTCACTGTGGCCATGTCTACACTACCCGCCAGATCGGCGGATAGTGATTGATCTATCGGGGATCAATTTATCGTGCCTAGTGTAGACGCGATAAATTGATCCCCGATCGTTCTGCCGTCGACTCCGGAACTCCACCACGGCGAGAGGCGGAAGCGGAGTCGATGGGGGAGCGGCGGCCGTCGATCCTGCGCCGCGAAGACGTGAAGTAAGTGATTCTAAGTCGATCTCAGATACGTCAACTTCAGCTACGCTATTCTCGTAGCTGAAGTTGTGTATCTTAGATCGATTCCCCCTGCAGTGTAGACCAGGCCTGTGTGTCCTCAGGCAAATGACTTCACCACTCTGGGCCTCAGTTTACACCCATCCATACAATGACTATAATAATACGACCTACTTTGCTTGAATGCCATGAGGATGAGGCCTTTTCGGTCGTAGAAATTTGTACTAGTGTATCTAAAACAGTAGCCCACCCCCACCCACCCCAGTACGGATGCAGTTATATCATAAAGGTGCTTCTTTAAGGTGTAACTATTGCCATACAGGAAAGGTATAAGCTATAAGGCACCTTTATACTAGTATAACTGCTTCCACACTAGGCTTGTACCGGTATAGTGATAGTGGTAAAAAATCACACCCCTAACCAACATACTGGTACAACTTTCAAGTGTAGACCAGGCCTTAATGTCTGCAAAGTATCAGATCCTGAGATGAACGGCATGAGAGACATGCAATATTTAACATTACCTCGGCTAGTCTGTAGTGTGCTGCATGCTGATGTGGAGATCTTCTCCTGTATTCAAAGAGAGAGAAGTGACGTTTAAAAGGGACTCATTCAATCAACCAGGCTCACCAAATTTTCCTTTCTCCTATCCCCTGTTCTTAACTCTTTAGTGATCATTGTGACTCTTGCTTTTTTAATTAAGTCAAAGAAGCTACAACTTTCCAGCTATTAATGAAACACAGAGGAGTTTGTTTTATAATAACAGACTTACTTTTTGCTTTCCTCTTTGAATCAAGCATTCTTCTGTGGGTGTTCTCTTGTGGTTTCAAGTCAAAGAGGACATTGTTTTCTAGCTCAGACTTCCCTGTAGGGCTCTGACTTTTACATATATGTAACGTTTAATGTTCAGCTAGTACTTTTAGGGTTATTAGTAAAACCAGACCATCAAATGCAAATGTAACACGAGATTATGGGCTTGATACTGCAACCCAAACACACACTGAGTGGGACTAAGGCTATGTCTACACTGCACTTTCGTGGTTAAAATTTTTGCTGCTCGGGGTGTGAAAAAACGACAAAAGTTTTAACGACAAAAAGCTTTTTTGTTTTAATGACAGCGTTTTGTCGGTGGGAGATGCTCTCCTGGTGACGAAACTACCGCCCCTCATTAGGGGTGGTTTTATTTTGTTGTCAGGAGAGCTCTCTTACTTCTTTTATATTGATTTAAATGAGACTAGTTGGCTAAGTACCACTAAGGCCTCGTCTACACTAAGAACTTTCATCAGGATGGTTACATTTCTCAGGGGTGTGAAAAACCCACATTCCTGAGCAATGCGGTTATATCAACCTTAACCCCCAGTATAGACAGTGCTAGGTCAGCGGAAGAATTCTTCCATTGACCTACCTACTGCCTCTTCTTGGGAGAAGCCCTCCTCTCAGCATAGGTGGTGTCTACACTGAAGCATTCCAGCAGCGAAGCTGCAGTGCTGTAGCTCCAGCGTGGTACTGGTTGAAATGTCGCACGGGTTCCAGAATCAAGTTTTGTGTGTTTGCTCCTTGCTTAGCATTTTGTCTGTACAGACTGTGCTGAACTCAGTGAAGCAGACTCCTGCTGTGTCCAACCCACCTACTTCCCCTTCCTAGCAAGCAATAACCTTGTTCACACTCCGATCCTCTTCTCAGACTTTCTTGTAAAGATTATGACCCAGATATTCAGAACAGCACATGTCAAACTGAACATACATTTCGTGCCTAATCTAAGTGCAAAATTACTAGGGTAGTTTGTGCAACTGTGATAATTGTGCATGTAAATGACCAGGTAGACACTAAACGGATAGTTTTGTGGGTAGATCTACCTCAATTATGTGTGCAAATTGCAGTGATAGCTACGCAGTTCTGAAAACAGGGGCCTATATTTTTGGCTAATTTGAAAAATTCTCTTTAAAAGAACCTTGCCAAATATTAGGGCAGATCAGTCAATTGTCCTTACAGTTACACAGTGCTGTATCTTTAGAAGTTTGCCAAACACTTAACATTTCCCTACTTTGAGGAAGTAACAGACTAAAGGTTCACTGGAGCTAAAGAGAAAATGAAATTACTAGATAAATGAAATGTAGTTCCTGTAAACCTAGAGGAACCTGCAGCTGGTTTATATGGACATCTGAAACCAGACTGGTTAATAGGGAATGTCAGGTATAACCCCTGATAATAAGGCAAAATTGAAGGAAGAGGAGACGTGCAGGCTTATCCAGCAATCTGTGCTTCTTTTAATAACTGTGAGGGTAATTAACCACTGGAACAATTCCCCTGGAGACATGGATGCTCCATCACTTGAAGGCTTTACATTGAGACTGGATAACATTTTAATTGATAAGCTTTAGCTCAAGCAAAAATGATGGTTTTGAATAGAAATGACTGAATTAGGTTCTTTGCTCCAGTTTATGCAGAAGGTCAAGCCAGATGATCATAGTGGTCCCTTCTAGTTTTAAAACCCATCTGTGTTGGGTAATTATGTGTATTTATTAATGTAGTATCTGAGCACCTCACTTCATTGGGAAATACTATTATTCCATTTAACAGATGGGAAACAGACAGATTAAGTGTCTTTAGTGCCTAAATCTTATTGAAATGAATAGGCACTAGGTGTCTGGGCCCTTTTGAAAGTCAGACAGTGCTCACCCAAACGACTATGGAATAGATGGCTTGAGGGCTCAGCAATGCTACTGTGTTTTGCTAGCAGGTACTGAGTGAAACCACAGGGAGGTAGGGAATGGAGGGCTGCACAGTGGAGTTTTTGCTGAGTTTCTCGCATTATTAGTCAACTTAGTGCCATAAGCGTTTCATCACACTTTTCCAAGAAATCTCGGTCCCCATTTCATGAAGCCCCCTGCTGCTTCTGTCACCTGCAATGCATGTGTTAATTTTTTTTTGGGGGGGGTGTCAAATGTAACTGAATTACTGTGATGTGCATGTAGCAAAGCTGAGTAACTCTGAGATTTTATCACTGCAACTTACATCCTTCCTCACCCCATTTCCACTCTGTTTGTTACTCTCGCTCACTGTGCTATGTCTAAATTACACAGCAGAGTCTCTGGGGGCTGTATAAACGGTTATAAACGAAGTAACTATTTTGGAGAATGTATATTGGATTTGGAATCTGAAGCATCATTAAAAACAACGAGGAATCCTTGTGGCACTTTAGAGACTAACAAATTTATTTGGGCATAAGCTTTCGTGGGCTATAACCCACTTCGTCAGATGCATGGAGTGAAAAACACAGTAAGCAGGTATAAATATACAGCACATGAAAAGATGGGAGTTGCCGTACCAAGTGGGGGGGTCAGTGCTAACGAGGCCAATTCAGTTAAGGTGGATGTGGCCCATTCCCAACAGTAGACAAGAAGGGGTGAATACCAACAGATATTCTGTTGGGAGTGGGCCACATCCACACGAATTGAATTGGCCTCATTAGCACTGACCCCCCACTTGGTAAGGCAACTCCCATCTTTTCATGTGCTGTATATTTATACCTGCTTACTGTGTTTTTCTCTCCAGTGGTGAATTAGACCCTTTGTGTTTTACTTGAGACATAGAGGATGCATATGTTGTTGTTTAAACTTTTTATTTTTGTCATTAACATACATGAACAGAAAATAGAATCCCGTAAATCAGTGGTTCCCAAACTTGTTCCGCTGCTTGTTCAGGGAAAGCCCCTGGTGGGCCGGGCTGGTTTGTTTATCTGCCGCGTCCACAGGTTCGGCCGATCGCGGCTCCCAGTGGCCACAGTTCTCTGCTCCAGGCCAATGGGGAGCTGCTGGAAGCGGCGCGGGCAGAGGGATGTACTGGCTGCTGCTTCCAGCAGCCCCCCTTGGCCTGAAGCAGCGAACCGTGGCCACTGAGAGCCGCTCTTGATCGAACCTACAGACACAGCAGGTAAACAAACCAACCCGGCCCACCAGGGGCTTTCCCTGCATAAGCGGCGGAACAAGTTTGGGAACCACTGCCTTAAACTATTCAGTTTATCCTTCTTAACATTAAGTAAATTCACATTTCCACACAAGTATAATAAATCTTATCCATCACTGTAAAACAATACCCATATATATCACCTATTAATACACCTGCAAACCCATAACCAGCTGCTACACATGGCTCTTTATATAGGAATCATCTACCCTGTTCCATTTTAGTCTGTTCCTCAGTAACTTTCCCTTTAAAAAGTCCATTTGTGTTGATCAACTCCTACAGTTATCTGTCTTGTTTGTTTTGTTCAATGGTAACCAAACACTATATGATCTGCTTGAGAAGATTATGTTTTAACTTCACCAGTGCTTGAAAAAGGAGAGAATCACATGCTAGCAACAGCAAAAAGCATTTTTTCCCTCCGAAACAGTACCAATGGCCACATGTAGGTGTGAAATATAACTACACAGAAGTGCATTGGTGCCACATTTCAGTATGTAGTTAATAATAATGTACACTGTGCTTCTATAGCACCATTCTTTAGAGGTGTTCAACATACCTTGAAACCACTGTCTCAAGATAGTTTATGTACACAATGGAGAGGAAATGGAGGCACAGAAAGACATAGGGCCTTGCCCAAGGTCTCAGAGTAAGTCAGCGCCAAAAGAGTCAAGACGAGAACCTATAGGTCTCATGCTCTATCACTTGCTGTAACCGTGACTCGCTCTTGCCTCCCCTTCTAAAAGCTCTCGCCTAACCCAGTTCTGTCTCTTTAGGGAACAGAAATCCCAAACACTTGGGGCCTGAATCTCATTAGGGGGACATTAGAGTAAATGAGATTCAGGTCCCTGGAATGTTAATAAAATATCATCAAAATAAAAAACATAAAATACGAGCATAATAAAAATTCACCATTTAGCAGAATCAGATGTTCAAATGATAATTGTCTGAGGCCTTTTTAGGCTGCTTCTGTAAGTAGCAAAAAGAACTAGGGAAGAGAGTTCCTCTGGCTCGTGTTCTCTTGGAACGTCCTGACTACATTACATTGAACGAAAACATGTGACAAGTTTCCCCTTTATTGCTTTAACTAAAACAAGCATGCCGACTGTTATATGGTACAGTGGCTGGCTGAGGCCTTTGTGCTTAGTGACAGCTATGGATACCCTGGTATCCATGGGACAAGAAAATGAGGCTTTCAGTTCAGGTTGGAACATTTGTGAATAAAGGTCTCCAGGCATCCTTGGAAACACTGCAGTCTAAGAGAATTAATGATTAGTAGGTGATTAGACACCAAATGTAAAATTCTTCCTCACAGGAGATGAATTCAACAGCCAAGATGGAAAATGTGAAGCAAGCAGGAGGTAGCTAAACAAGTATATCTTCACCCTGTCTCCTCAGTAGTGTCCTAATGTTACTTTTCATGTAGCTGAGTATTTTAATAGACACAGGGAAGATGAAGAATTTGGATTGGGAAATAGTTCATAATGTTAAAAACGTTGAGAGCCATTGGTTTCATGTGGAAACCCCTCTCCATGTCTAAAGGGGAGTAGGGAATTTAGCAGGCATGCAGCTCCAATTTGAGCTAGAGGGAGCTGGAAGCTGAAATCCTATGCCACTCCTTGTAAACTTAGGAGAAAGCTTCTAAGTGTTTTCTTATCTTTTCATGTACAGCAGGAAAAGGGAAGCAGTAGGCGGAAGCGATTTCTCACGCTGCTTTGTATTTACTTCTAATTGAATGTAACCAGCACAGGTCTGTTTTCTCATTTTTTACCAGAGGCTGATGAACGTCTCTCTGAATCACCAGTGCTTTATTTCAAAAGTTGACTGCACACACACGCACACATCTCATTCAGAGGGAAGCTGAAATGACTTCCACAGGGAGATGGCAAGTAATATGCAACAATTAACAGACCAGCCCTCAGGTTGTGGTGAACTGAAATAAGCAAGAGTGCTGATTCGTTTCAAGCAAACAAAATGAGTAGGGCCTGTGAATTCATTTGCTTATTTTATACTTTCTTTCTGGCAGTTGCTTGCATTGTCTAGGCAGGAAGATGTATGTAATCAACTTTAAAGATGCAGCTTTATCCCCCCAGAGGGGAGAAAGACCTGCAAATCCAGACTAGGAGAAGCTCTGCTGGGATGAAGGGGAAACAAAAATTGCCCATGACATTCACTCTGTCATGCAACTTGCACTTCTACTACACAGGGCCAGATTTTCTGTGGGCCTCCCAAAAGGTGCCTACAAGATTTGCAGGTGTCTCCATTTTTCTTAGTGCAAAACTCATCACAATTTGCCTTCACTCAACAGGCAGCCAAGTGTGTAATTTTCTAATGTGCAGGTGCCCAAAACAGAAGCCCACGACAAATTTGGCCCTAAAAGTCTACAAATTAAAAAAGACAAAAACATCAACAAATACTGCCATATAAATAGTGCAAGCCAAGGAGAGTGGAATGGTGTCAGAAATTGTTACAACTTCATTCTTGGAATACCAGATTCGTTTCGAATTCTTTTAGTGTGATCTACTGCACTGTGCATAGCCATGGGAGCTAGGAGCTCTTGATATTCTTACCCCACCTCCGTTACTAATTCACTGTGTGACTGTAAGCAAATCACTTAAATCATCAGGTTTCCCATTTGTACAAAGGGGCTACAATTCACATCTCACAACAAATATAATATGAGTGGTGTCTTTGAAGGGGTAAATCTCTGCTGTTTATAAGCTGTATGGTGGTCAATGTAAACTTAAGTCAGTAAATATATTTTAAAGAGGGTCCAACTAAATTCCCTATAGACAGAAATACATGTGTGTGTAATATGGATATGTGAGCACACTTGGAAGACTCTAGGGAATTTACACCTCTATCACTGATGTACACGATAAGTTTATTTTGCAGTTTTCAGTTGCAGTAACGGAGCAATGTTAAAGGATTCACCCCTTCAGTCTCGAGTGATGGGCTTTATTCTGAGTGCACTGTATAACACTTTAGAGATGAGTTTGGATTTTCAAAACCTCCAAAGTTGAAGGGTATTCAGACTGGGATTTTGGTTCAGCCAAATATTGGGACAAGGGCCAATGCAGATCTGGGTCTAGATTTGAATTTCAAATTCCCTTTGAAAGGTCTGAGGACTTTTGGATCTGTGTTTACATCCATTTGTAGGATGTACTGGCCCATTTGTTTAGAGCTGCACAAGTAAAATTTCATGTTCATTTGCTTGCCTAATTTGTGGTCACAGTTACTGCAATTTTGTGTGGTAATTGTGTTGCCAAATGGCTCATTGGACTTCTACTACACATACATACAACAGTGGTAATGTACGTGCAAATGCATAGAGAGTTTTTGCATTTAAAATGATAGGTGTGCACTTCTAAAAATCATAATGCACTCAAACTTAGACATCATTTTTAACTGATATTGATACAGAAATGCAATGTAGAATACATGAATGAACCTTGTTTAGGAAGCGGTGAGTCAAATCATGCCACACATTTCCATTTTGTTTATAAAGCCCAATTGCTGTAGCAAACCAAACAAGAAAAGTCTCCTTATTTTCTGAATGATGTTATTTGTTTATCTGCCAAAGTGCCTTGCATTTCCTCAGGTCACAGACCAGCCCATGTCTGACTATGTTAATATTATAAGAGTTATGCAACAGCAAAGTTGTTTTTATTAAAAAAAAAAAACTTTTAAACTAAAAGAAATAGGATCTTAAAATCCCAAAATAGCGTATGGAAAGGTACACATAATGTCTGGCTTCTCTTTTCCCTTGTGGCAAATGTGACTCAAAGGAGTTGGTTTTTCTCCAGCCCAATCTGTATATAGTTTGGGGAGTTTTACTGTGAATAGCTCACCTTATAATACCCCCCAAAATATCCCCTGTCAGGGTTTTCTAGTCATAAATCATTCTCAGCTTTCAGTCTCTATCCTGAAATCCAGATTTGTAGTTTCTGCTTTGTTGAAAGAATAGTAAAAATGAAGCTGGGGTAACGCCTTGGCCTTGGGAGATGATCCTATATTCGTTACTCAAACGAAACTCCCCTTTCACCTGAGTAGAATGCAGCACCAGGCCCTCCTCTGAGACTGTGGCAGCGTAGCATGTAGGTAATCATGATGAAAACTCTGTTGTCTTCCTGAGTTAGAGAAGAGCTGGTTTTGAAGGGCTGATCTCCCAATGATCCCCTCCTGTTTACTGTATCTATACAGTATAGGGGTTAGTACTATCCTGGAAGAAAACCAGACTCTTGTTCCTTAATTGTATTGAAGTACCTAGTAGCTGGCTGGGTTGGGTAGCTTAGGTGAATACTGATTAAGACTAAAATTTCCTTATAGTTCAATCTTTGAGGAAAGATACCTTTAAAATAAAGCCTCAATTTACTGGTTTATTCTTGTTCACTAGTTTCTCTCTACAAAGTGCTGCACAGAGTGCTAATTTGTTAATCCTCAAAAAACCAAAGTGGTAGGTTTAGTATTATTTTGCCCATTTTACAGAAGAGAAAATGAAGCACAGAGAGGTTATGTGATATACCCAGGGCCAGGCAGCAAGTCAGTGGCAGAGTTGAAATTAGATCTCTGGACTTCATGACTCCCATCCTATGCTGAGAGTACTTAAAAAGTAATCTCCACTTCCCCATCTTTGCATGCGTATAACCCCTCAGTGGAATACAATCAGGACCATCGTTCGAAGAAGAATCTCCCCTTCCTCATATCCTCCTCCCTTTACTATATGGTTCTTTGGCCAAGAAGTCTCAGGCTAGGGCTACACTACCGAACTTACAGTTGCGCTGCTGTAGCGTAGCCAGTGCAGATGCTCTAAGTCGACAGGAGAGAGCTCTCCTGTCTCCTTACTTGCTCCAGCCCCACGAGCGA
This sequence comes from Lepidochelys olivacea, assembly GCF_965140295.1. Classification (NCBI taxonomy): domain Eukaryota; kingdom Metazoa; phylum Chordata; order Testudines; family Cheloniidae; genus Lepidochelys; species Lepidochelys olivacea. The sequence goes on from NC_140423.1 coordinate 15,614,896, forward strand.
CAGGAGCTATGTCGGTGGGAGAAGTTCTCTCACCAACATAGCACTGCCCACAGTGGCCCTTAAGTCAGTGTAATTTACGTCATTCAGGGGGTGGCTTATTCACCCTCTTCAGTGACACAACTTATACCAGCGTAAGATGTAATGTGTACATAGCCTAAGAAACCTTGGGTTTTGAATTCAGTACATTTAAGTGCAATTCCAGTACAACCCTAAACCTCCTTGCTCAGATAGCTGGGGAGTGATCCATAAATGCAAGTCTGGTCCAGGTTGCGCTATGGAATTGCCAATTCCATCTGTGTCCTCATTTAATCTTCATACCCCTTTTCTGTCCATACATTGCTAAATCTCCTAATTGCAGCCTTCATCTTTCGCACATTCTTGATGAGGCACAATCCTTCATTCCACCCCCGAGCTTGGAATATTATCTCTCTGCTCCTTCACATCACTCCTACAAATCCGCCTCTTCCACAAATCACCCTAGGCTGATCTCTCCATTAGCAGTGTCACCAGGCCTTCTTACATCTGAACTGTTGTCAGTGTATTGCATCAAACTGTGTCTGGGCCTGATCCAGTAACTCTTTTACTCACACAAGTGATCCTTACTATCTGAGACTTAAGTTTCATTGACTTCAGTGGGACCATTCGTGTGAGTAAAGGTTGCAAGATTGGGACCTTAGGTTGTAAGATCTCTGGGACAAGGATCCTGTCTTCATGTGGATGGCAAATATGTGCTATGTGAATCATAATGTAGCAGGTTTCAGAGTAACAGCCGTGTTAGTCTGTATTCGCAAAAAGAAAAGGAGTACTTGTGGCACCTTAGAGACTAACCAATTTATTTGAGCATAGCTCACGAAAGCTCATGCTCAAATAAATTGGTTAGTCTCTAAGGTGCCACAAGTACTCCTTTTCTTTTTGCATAATGTAGCAGAGGACTGTGAGTGTTACTTTACATTTACCATACCAGGGGAAGATTGCCAGCAATGCATTGATGCCGCATGTGGTCTCTTTCCAGGGGGGTGAATTAATCACTCTATGCAAAGATACCTCCTGCTGCCTGGTGAAAAGAAGAAAAAAGATTTTGGCCATGAATGCTATTAGCTTAATGGTTTTGTTCTCTGATCTTCCAGTGCTGTTTGCTTTGTATGGCTTCATCAAGGTTTTGTATGCGGACAGAGTAATTGAAAACAAATCTAGCATGCCTCAGGCCATAAAGTTCCCTTTCAGCTAGATCCCTGGCTATGTGGTAGATATGTCTGTTTTTAATTTTCAGTGATGTGAGAAATTTCAAATGGTTTGATTAATAATTTTTAAAGTTAATAAACAAAGATATATATTCCCTGGTCTCTGGCCTAGAGAGAAATTCTAGCCCTGTTTTGCTCATCTCTTAGCAAATGTACTTCAAAAACCTGTGTTCATTTATTATTGTTCTTATTATTTCATTATCTGTCTGGATGTAGCACCTAGGAGCCCAAGCCATGGCCCAGGATCCCATTGTGCTAGTGTTGTACAAACACAGAACAAAAAGATGGTCTTTGCTCCAAAACCCAGTCTGAGCAAAATAGCAGCATCCCCTCCTCCTGTCTGTCTGCTTCAAAAATGGCTGATTGAGTCAAGCAGCCAAGAGGTTCCGCTGTTACTTCCCAGATTTTTTTAAAGACTGCAATCAAAAACAACATTGAGGCAATATGGTTTCTAATCTCCACTGAACATCAAAGTATAATTAATCATTCATCTTTTCTTAGATGTATTCCATGTATACCAAGGGCTCCAGAAGGTACTGCTGTGGGAAAAGAATCCCATTTACATGAGTTGAGATGAACTGGTTTTAGTGTTGTGCATATGTCTCAATTTCTACATGATTGAGGGCACTGGGAGTACAATATGTGCTAATAGATTTGATTTCTTGACAGCTTCACGGTTACATGGAGAACAAACCCCTGGGTCTTCAGATCTTCATTGGGACAGCAGATGAACGGATACTTAAACCTCATGCTTTCTATCAAGTCCATCGCATTACGGGCAAAACTGTTACCACCACCAGCTATGAGAAAATCATAGGCAACACCAAAGTTCTAGAGATCCCCCTCGAGCCCAAAAACAACATGAGAGCAACGTAAGGATGCTATTGCAGCAAATCTCTTATTACTATGTGAGATAAGGCAGAATTAATTTGCGTGTGTTGTTTAGAGAGGAATCACTTAAATAAATCAACTTCCTGTGTTGGAGATAGATTCTAGATTTTTAGGTGTGAATATAATTTGTACAACCTAAGGCCCCTTTTACGATGCCAGAGTGGTACAAATGTTCTTAGTGTGAATGACTTGGGCTTGGAGAATTTGTGATGGTGTTTCAGGGATGAAAGAAACCCTGCAGCAACTAATAGTGTATGAACTGGAGGAAATGTGTAAATATTGTACTGCGTGGTGAGTGACATATGATATGTGGGGTAGATTAGGGGTCACAGGGTCAGCTGTACATCATCTGGTGAGAACCATGTTAATCCCATCATGCACTGGTACCATGTTAATCACTTATTGCACAGTTTAGATGTGCAACTAGCTATATGCACACACGTAGCAGTCACAAATTAGATGCACAACTGCCTAGTCATGTTGCTGAAAACCCTTGGACATTTTAACTGTAATACCTAAATTAAAAATGGAAAGAGAATTCAGGGCTTCTCTTATCTTTGCTTCTTCAAAATCATTGAGGCAAAATGGTTTAGCCCTCTTTTGTCTTTCAGATGTCTTTGAAATGTTTGAGAGCAGAAACACTGACATACGCATACACAACATGTCTTCTGTTTGTTTGTCAGCATTGACTGTGCAGGGATTTTGAAGCTGAGGAACGCGGACATCGAACTGCGTAAGGGGGAGACGGATATTGGTAGGAAGAACACCAGGGTGCGGCTTGTCTTCCGTGTGCACATCCCTGAATCCAGTGGCAGAATAGTCTCTTTGCAAGCGGCATCTAATCCCATCGAATGCTGTAAGTTGCCCACTACCCATTACATTTGTCAATTTACATCATTGTCCTTATACGCCAGAATGCAGTAAAGGGAAATTAGCACATCCCATGTACTGTGCACATCGTTTGGCGAAGTGCAGATGCTCTGCCTTTCTCACTGATTGACTCCTGGTCTCGCAGCTCTCATTCATGCAAGCTATCCTTACCAATATATGTAGTTCCATTGAAATTCGAGGATTTCTCAGTGAGCAAGGATTGTCCAGGCATGCAGAGTTGCAGGTTCAGGAGCTAGAGATGTACACAGGCTCCAAATGTCAGCATATGGCAGAATTTGGTTATAGGGTTTGTGTCCCTGGGAGAAGCATTTAACTTTGGGAGTAGAAAAGGCTTTATAGTAGGATTTTCAAAAGTGCTTTGGTGCCTAATTCCCATCAGGCATTTTTGAAAATCCAACCTAACATTAGCTCCTTGTTTCTGGATCCTTCTGACTGATAGGTCATCCTCTTTTCTGCATCTGTGCTCATATGGAGGCTGTATGTATGTGTGTGTGTTTAACATACCTACCTAATCTACCCCAGAGACATTTTTTGTATTTAGTAGAAAGATGCCGGAAGGAAAACTCTGGATCCAAATGTTCACAGACATTGGGATGTTTGGAATCAGAATCTAGATCAGATCCCAACTTTGTGGTTAATCTCTATTTCTGTTATGGATTAACCCCAATCTGCAGAACTGAAAATCCCTGAACAGTTGTTTTATTTTTGGGGGGGGGGGGGGAGGGAGCTTTGAAGGGGAGGATGTGCAATGGCAATCTGGATTTTGAAGCTTGGGTTCATCTTTGATAGCTATTTAATTTATCTAAAAGCTTGCGGGCATAGCAGAAGCGCACGAGAACAAACCATGAAAAGCCCCTGGTTTTCTGGTATTCCTGTGATGGGGAACATAATAGAGATAGAGGAAAGAGTGTGAGTTTGATTCTTTAAGGACCAGATCCTATAAGATGCTGAAAAGCCCACATCTCCCACTAGTTTTCATGGGAGTTGAGGACACTCAGCACCTGACAGGCTTGGACTTTAAGAAACCATAGGCCATGAAAAGGTCTCTAATAAAGTGCACCTAATCATGAGAGTCATTTCTGGAAGGTCTCCACCTACTTATCTGGCCTTGTGCATCCTGTGATACTTTTTGTTGGTAATGGGAGCTTTCTGGATTGTTTGGGGATTTCACAAATACATCATGAACAGTTTTCACTCCTTGCACTGCATGACTCATGTCCATGAACAAAGAGTGTTTTGTAGTAAGCCATGTGAAGGAGGTTACTGAAGAGGCCACCATGTGTTTTATAATTCAGAGGCAGGCTCTGTTTAGAGCAATTAGTGTAAGTGTTGTGTGGGAGGAGAAGCAGTTTTGTGATAAGAAATCAAGTGTTACAAATATAAATTTACTCGTGGTATTAGCTTGTTTGGAGAAGAGCAGCAAAAGTGACTAGAGTGGGCTAGAGGAAGGAAGATTGGTTTATGAGGGAAGGTTAGTGGAACTTTACATCTCCCTAGTTACTTTCATCTGAAGAGATCAGATATCAATGCAATCGATGGTATCAAAGGTTTAAGAGTAGCAGCCGTGTTAGTCTGTATTCGCAAAAAGAAAAGGAGTACTTGTGGCACCTTAGAGACTAACAGATGGTATCAAAGCAGTTTTCAGAATTATTTAAGCTTCAATGGACCATTGTGAGCTAGGTAGGGTAAGTCTTATATTCACTTTACTGAGAGGTAAAATGAGCACAGAGTGGTTAAGTGACTTGCCCCAAGGTCACACAGTGAGTCAGTGTCTAAGCATAGAAGAGAACTCAGGCTCCTGGGCTCCCACCCAAAGAACAATGCTTTCTTTTGAAAAGAATGCAGCCTGAAGTTTTTTAAAACCATCCGCAATTGTGCATTGACTTTGTGCACACAGTCAACAGAACTGTAGGAGTCAATCAGGTAGCTGGTTATTTGCATACGCCATTTTGCACATGCATGTTTAATTTGCCTGGGGAATTGCTGCAATAGCACCTGTGCTATTTTGAAAATGTTGGCCTGCTCAACGTGGCTACACATTTACTCCGGTGGCATGATAACTTTATACAAATATTTGAAGGATGTAAACTCCAAGAAGACAGAGATTGGCCCAGGTGGTTTATTGCTAGGATTACTGGAATTAAATTGAGTCAATTAAAATTTAGGTTCCTATTATAAGTAACTAAAGTTCCCGTTGGAAAAAAGTGGATTTGTTTCCCTAAGGAAAAAAGAGAAAGCCCCATCACTTGGGAAACATAACCCTGGCTGGGACAAAGCACTGTAATGTATTTTAGGGAGCCATCTTGGTTGGTCTGATGGGATGGACTAGATAATTAGGAGTAATAAGTCTTTTCCATTTCTAATGTCCGGTATTTAATTATCAGTGTTTACAAATGGCAGCACCAGTTACTAACCTCAGCCTAGTTCACACAATAAAGGAGAAAGCTGTGTTCAGACAGGCTAGTTCAGGGGCGGGCACACTTTTTTGGCCTGAGGGCCGCATTGGGTTTCTGAAATTGTATGGAGGGCCAGTTAGGGGAGGCTGTGCCTCCCCAAACAGCCAGGCATGGCCCGGCTCCCACCCCCTATCCGATCCCACCGCTTCTCACCCTCTGACAGCCCCCCAGGCCTCCTGCCCTATCCACCCTGCCATCCCCCCGCTCTCGGTCCCCTGACTGCCACTGGACCCTCCCCCCCTAACTGCCCCCCGTGACCCCATCCAGCCCCCCTCCTTCCTGACTGCCCCCCGGGACCCCTGTCCCATCCAACCACCCCTTCTCCCTGACCACCCCTGGACACCTTGCCCCTAACTGCCCCCTGCCCCTAACAGTCCCCCACCATCCCATTCAACACCCCTCTCCTTCCTGACTGCTCCCCCCCCCCCGGGACCCCTGCCCCATCCACCTCCCCTGCTTCCTGACCGACCCCGGCCGCCCCATCCAACCCCTCCTCTCCTTCCTGACTGCTGCCCTGGGACCCCTGCCTCCATTCAACCCCCATTCCCCACCCTCTGACTGCCCCGCCCCCTATCCACGCCCCTGACCACCTCCCAAACTCCCCTGCCCTCTATTCCAACCCCCCCTTGCTCCCTGCCCACTTACCGTGCTGCCTGGAGCACCAGTGGCTGGCAGCGTGGCTGCACCAGGACAGGCAGCCACGCCGCACCACGCAGCACAGAGGACCGGGTCAGGCTGGGCTCTGCAGCCCCGCTGCCCAGAGCATTGTGCCACATGGCGGCATGGTTGCAGAGGAGGGGGGGCAGCCTCCCGGGCCAGGAGCTCAGGGGCTGGGCAGGATGGTCCTGTGGGCTGGATGTGGCCTGCGGGCCATAGTTTACCCACCTCTGGACTAGTTTATAGAAACATAACGCCTTCTAGCCTTGACTCAGATTAGTTCAAATCACATGGTTAGCATCACAAAGTGTAGAGTCACCATGGATGCCACAATCCAGGATACTTACTGGGTCGGATCCTCATTCCTCCCCCACCCCCCTCGCCCCCCTCTAGTATTAATGTGGTTTCACTATTCTGCTATTTTTTCCCTTTTGTCACTTGGGAGTCCTGGTCCACGATAAACCCTCCCGTAAGACCCACCGTATCCAGCAGCGGTTTAAAATGTCCCCAAGGGGAACATCATTACGTAGCAGCTTCAAGTGAACTGGTCATTAGCTCTGCCGGTTGTGGCTCCCCAGAGATTACTGTTGCTTCCAACAGAATGCTGGACTGTCCACCTCAACAGAGGCTGAGCTTGCTTAAGAACTCCCTTTGGTGTCAGCAGAACAGTTCCTGCAACGAAGCAGAAATTGTGAATCACAGAATTGTAGAAGTATCTTCCTTTTATGGGGAGGTCTTATTCCACCTCACTCATGTCAGATTCAGCCTCAGATTCAGGAGTGATTTTAAAAATATCATTAGGAGTAAACTGTAACTAGACATCTAGATTATTCGGCAGCTAGTGACTTTTGTGGCTGTGGCTTTTACTCTGAAGCAATCGATGAGGCAAAGGAATTTTAAACTGCACTGTTAATTGTAGCAACCGTTAACATTTGATTGCGGATGAATCCACTCCCTCCTGGGCTTGGCACTGGTGGGGGTTCTACATGGGCTGGTAGGAATCCTCCCCTCCAGGCTGTGGAGCCCTGATGCTGTACTAGCCTCCACAACTGTACCAGATGTCTGCAGAGATCTATAGCCAGTGGATCCAAATAGCAGTGTGTTCACCTGGTTGTTCCCCCAGCCCCCAAACTGCTCTGCACATGAGCGCATTTGCACAGGCGATATGCCTGTGCAGTTATTGTGATTGTGTGTGCACAATCCCAGTGCCTGCACACACTGGTCAGTCACCTGTGCGTTGCGTAGGTACTTGTGGTAATGCACAAATTAGGGCCATTATTTAACAAGTTACTTAAGCACATAAATCAATGTCCTTAAAGTTAGGCACATGCTTAAGTACCTTGCTGAGTTAGGGCCTAGGTGAGCAATACATGCGGTGCAGAGCCAACAAACCCAGTGGGCTGTAGGACACACAGTGGGAGTGTGTCACCTACCACAACATTTCAGGAGGTGCAGCATATTCTGCCTGGTGCACAGGGGTGTCTTGTACCCCAGGTAGGGTTCCCAACTTTGTAACCGCACAAAACCGAATGCCCCTTTCCCACCCCTACCCTGCCCCTTCTCCAAGGCCTCTCCCCCCACTTGCTCCATCCCCCCTCCCTCCATCGTTCGCTCTTCCCCACCCTCATTCATTTTCACCGGGCTGGGGCAGGGGTTTGGCTGTGTGTGGTAGGGGGTCGGGGGTGAAAGCTCTGGCTCGGGGTGTGGGCTCTGGGATGGGTCCAGGGATGAGGAGTCTGGGGTGCAGGAAGGGGTTCAAGGCTGGGGCAGGGGGTTGGGGTGTGGGGGTGCGGTAGGAAGGTTCTGGGAGGGAGTTTGGATGCGGGAGGGGACTCCGTACTGGGGCAGGGGGTTGGGGTGCAGGCGGTGGTGCGGGGTCCTGGCGGCGCTTACCACGGCTCCCAGGAAGCAGCAGCCAGGTCCCTGCGGCCCCTAGTCACATGGGTGGCTAGGGAAGCTCCGTGCGCTGCCCTCACACCCACAGGCACCATTCCTGCAGCTCCCATTGGTCACGGTTCCTGGCCAACAGGAGCTGCAGAGCCGGCACTCAGGTGGAGGCAGCGCACGGAGCCTCCCTGGCCACCCATGCACCTAGGGGCCACAGGGACTGCGCGGAGCTGAGCCTGCCTTAGGCCCAGGGCCCCGCTGCGCTGCTGACCAGACTTTTAACAGCCTGGTTGGCGGTGCCGACTGGAGCCACCAGGGTCCCTTTTCGACCCAGTGTTCCCGTCAAAAACTGGACGCCTGGCAACCCTAACCCCAGGGGCTCTCAGAAAAAGCAGTCCTTGCGTTGCCCTGGATGTGACTGTCCTGTTGCTGTGCAGGGGTACAAAGGTGGAAGACTGCTCGCCCATAAGAAACAATCTGGTCTTTGGTTCTGAAAATCTGAGCCCTAATTTCTTTAGTGCCAAAATATGAGTCTATGTTAGGTTCAGCATGATGTTTCTGGATACATAGCTGCTATTATAGCCTGGCAAACTCTCTATCATGAATAGCTTATTCAGCGAATATATCTATCCTCCCTCCTTTTTTCCTCCTTGTGACTCATCCGTGAACAGTTTTGAATCTTTAGAAGCTTGTCCAATATTACAGAATTATTCAAACCCTTTCTGTGAAATTACTTCAGCTTGTTTGCTTGCACTGCATCTTTTACTATCGGCTGAGGTTTACTCTTGGTATGTGATTGGCTACCTGAGTCAGATGGTTTTGTTTCTGCTCCTTGACTCAAACTTCTATAAAGAGAAGGAGGGATTTCCAGGTAGCCCCATGAGCATTTCTGGCATTGAGACACATTGGCATTTTGCTTTCTCAAAGGTTCTTTCAAACAAAAAAAATCCCTCATGGGAAATGAATGCAAGAATCATGAATACCATTCAAGCTGTGTCACAGCTTCTGTTCTAGTAGATGCTTGTTAGTCTTTTTTGAAGTATCTTGCAGCCCTTTTATTATGCAGTCTATAGAAAGAAAAGGAGGACTTGTGGCACCTTAGAGACTAACCAGTTTATGTGAGCATAAGCTTTCGTGAGCTACAGCTCACTTATGCTCAAATAAATTGGTTAGTCTCTAAGATGCCACAAGTACTCCTTTTCTTTTTGCGAATACAGACTAACACGGCTGTTACTCTGAAACCTATGTAGTCTATGTTAGCTGATGTTATGCCGGCCTCATAAATTCTTTACAATGGTTGCAGTTGACATAACAGAGAGTTCTGAAAACCTATTCTTATATTATAAGGTGGTTGGTTGATTGCTTTGTTTTAAAAAAAACTCTTCCTTTAATACAGTGTCCATCTGAGAAATTTAGATGGTTCCGATTTTCTAATTTTGTTCCACTAAATTGGATCAAAGATTTTGTTTACTTTTAATCAATTTCCCTGCAAGTTTCCTTTATTTTTCTTTTCTTCTAGTAGATTTTCCCATAATTTAGATGTTCTCAGTTTATAACATATGGCACACTAATAACTATGATGGAAAGAGCTAGTCATTTTAAAGAATGTTGTCATCTTCTTGTCAAATCATTTATTGCTTTTCCTCAGCTGTGAATCCCAGCTGATCAGACTACAGTGACAGGCTAGAGGAGCTTTAGTTTATAGCGATTAAAAGCAGTAATAAATGATCTAGTGGCAATTGGTAGATTGTTTAATTTGCTCCTTTAATAGAGCATGAGTGCTAAGATGATTGCAAATTTTCTCAATTAAATTTGAAAAACTTAACTTTTTTTTATTTCATGAAAATTGTCCAATTTAGCATCAGAAAAACATACCTTGAAATTTTGTGGGTTTAAAAAAAAAATTTGTTTAAAAAAGATTCCCTTTTCATAGAATCATAGAATATCAGGGTTGGAAGGGACCTCAGGAGGTCATCTAGTCCAACCCCCTGCTCAAAGCAGGACCAATCCCCAACTAAATCGTCCCAGCCAGGGCTTTGTCAAGCCTGACCTTAAAAACTTCTAAGGAAGGAGATTCCACCACCTCCCTAGGTAAATTTCAAAATTTAGAATTGGAAATTTCATTGCAACAGAGATAATGTTTGCCTCTTTCAACATCATTTTGTGTAAATCTAGGCAATAGCAATTCCATATTCACCCCAGTGCCTGCTGGCAGAATTCGGCCCGGTAGCTGTGAGCTGCAGACAGTGGGACAATGCATACCCGCAGTTTCAGGCTGAAAGTCCTGGTGTGAGAGTAAACTCCTGTTTACTGCCTGCCATCAGGGTGCTGCTGCAAGTGTAAGCAAACAACCCAATGCATTATGCAGACCATAAACTTTTGAGCAAAGGTTAATCTCGGTAGATCTCCTCCATGAGGGATTAAAAGGAAATGCTGTGCATACCCAGAGAGTTGCTTTGCAGTGAAGTGAAGCAAGGCCATGGTTTTCCTGTCATTAATCACGTGCTGGGTTGATGAGCTGGTTGCAGTATAGAAAGTACCATTCTTAACGCACTTTGTTACCATCCATGCTGTTTACTCCTTCTCCCCAAGGGTTTCATTTAAACAGTAATGTGCAAGGGGAGGGCATGAACAAGCCCTCTATTTATTGTGCATTGTTTCTGTTTGAAAGGCCTTGTGCAAACTGCTGCTTCAATTGTGCTGGCAACAAATGCTTTCTAAACTGTTCTCATCCCATATTGCTCTCCCAGAACTGCATTTCCCTACCATTTTCCAAGATAGTTCTAGCATGGGACCGTTTAGCCTTGTGCAGGCTAATAGTGTGGGACACAGGGTAGTATTGACAACCCCAAGCACTGAGCACAGCCAGGTCCCAAAGTTTGATTTGTTTTTAAACCAATGTTAGGTTCTCTTTCTTTGACTTCTTTTTAGCCTTTTTGGTGTACTTAGGTCATATTTTCAAGCTTTTCTCTGCAACCCTGAGGTCCAGAAACATAGCTATTTTATTGATTGATTGATTTGATTTAATGAAAGATGCAATTTTCACATAGGCCATTCACCATCCTTCACTCCTATCTGGAAACAGAATATCCCACCCTTTCTATTGAAACTACCTCCCATCCCTGGTCTCCTTGTGGAAATCCCAGAATCCAGATCTCCCTCCAGCCAGGGCTTAATTTGTAATGAAAGAGGTTCCGGGGCTCAAGCAATTAGTTTACTTTCAGAACTGACATGGCACAGGTGCTGGGGCTAGAGGTGCCAGGGCTGAGCCCTGGCAAGCCCTGGCACAAATTAAGCACGGCCTCCAGCCTTTGTCTCCTTTCTCCTGCAGCTTTCCCATGCATGTATCCCAGAAGACTTGGAGTGCTTCTGTGACTGTGATTGTTGGATTGAAGTCTCCTCCGGAACATTTGTGCTTCGATTAGGCATGGGGCTCAGGAGCTCTGCTAACGTCTACCCTGCCTCAGGCGAGCAGCTTGTGGTTAATAAACACAGTCTGACAGGAGGAAAGAGATATTTACTTTGGCTCATTAAGTTTCACTCTAAAAAGAAGAGGAGGAAGAATTGTTCCTATTGCTCTCAGGTTTTAGTTTGAATTTTATAGGATCAGATATTTTTAGCACCAGAAAGCATCCCCTCAGTCATCTATTCCTGTGTTCCTCTTCCCCCATATGGCATTGAACTGAGTCAAGAGCCTTGGGAATCAGGGGACTCTGTTTGGATCAGTGAATTGAAAGCCTGCCTGCAAAGGTGATCTCAGGCTGGCTGAGGCGAACTCTGGCTGGCTGAGACACCAGGTGGGAAGGCGGGGGTTGGGGAGGGGGAGATGTCCAGGGGATGCCTGAAGTTTGCACGGGGGGACAATTGCAATGTGAATCCAGGCTGTAATTCCTCAAGCGTCCATTTTTTCTTGTGAGCTCTACTTGTGATGGTGCTTTGGTGGAGCTCCTTCAAGATCCAGCGCCAGCCCTTGACTGAAGCTGTGGTAGCAATGTTTCCCCGTAACCATCTCGCTTTCAGTTTTCAGTGTCCTCGTTACTTCCATTCATCGCTGCCTCCTTGTCCCTTTTGACCAATCCAAATAATCTCTCTTCTTACTTTTGGTTCCCTGCAAAGCCCTACGGATTGGGCAAACCAGGTCAGGTAAAATAAGAGTGAACATCTGAACCTTCATCCAAAACTCAGCCAAACTTCTTTTGAGCTTCTGAACTGTTTATCTAAAGCTTTTGCACTTTTAGCTTCCAGGTGCTTTTGGATGCTTTTACATACTAAGCCTCTATTCTAAATCCTGTAAGGTTCAGCCATTCCTTTCCAGTACTATCCTACTGTCTTTGATTTGAGCCATGCATAGATCATCATTTCAGACTTTCCTCATTAGACATCCTGCCTCTGATCCTTTCAACTTTCAGGTAGGGATGACCACAAGCTAACAACCTTGATTTGAAAAACCGTTAACCTTTGAGTTGGAGAGGGATCAAAATGCAAACCAAGCACCAGATCAGAATTTTGCAGCTGACCTTATGATAATAGGTCAAACCAAAACTCTGGGACCAAACAACCTGAACTTTGCAGGAGTTTGAAATTTGGGTACATAACTGAGTCCATCCCTGTTCTTTGGACTCTCTCTTCATAAGTGTTCTTGGAGGTCAGGGTAAAGCTCTTAGAGGAATTATTGCAACTAGACTGGAACAGGCCCCAGAGATTAAGATGCCGAGATAACACAGTGATGAGGGCAACATAAGAGTCAATATAGAATAGAAGTAAGCCACTGATCCAGAGCCAAACAAAGTCAATGGGAGCCCTTTCTTGATTTCAATAGACTTAGGATCAAATCCTACCTTTTAACATTCCTATCAATGTGAGTAATTCCTGATGATGTAAAAGCATCATAGTGAAGGTAGCATATATATATGTTAATCCTGGTTATTTAGTTTTTGAAAATGCTCTCGTCCCCTGAGAAAAGGGGACAGGATCCAGCCATTTCTGTGTACATAGCAGAGCATCTGTTCATTATGTGATGGCTGGATTGGTGCTCCCCACAGTGAGCCCACGAGTCTACTTCTCCCAAGAGGCAGATCAATTTAGTGGTTTTCTTCACATCTCCCATTCCACCCCACTGCTCCTTTCACACGCACCATGCACACACAGAAACACACAAAGAATGCCTAAGAAGTTCCTCTCTGGGGACTCAGGCAAGCGTTGGACTCAATGAAGTTTAGTCATAGAATGAGTCAGTACGAGAGCTGGTCAGAAGATCTTTGGCTAAATGAAATTTCAACTAAATATGTTGTTTCACCAAAGTGGAAATGTCTCCCTGAGACGTATTGGTTTCAATGAAGTTTTCCTTGGGAAAGTTAGAGAGGAAGAGAGAGAGATTCTCACACTCTCTGGGTCTCCCATATCCCAGGCCAGGGCCCTAGCTCCCAAACCACCCTCCCCCACACACCTGGCTTTCCCCAAATCAAAAACATCTGAGTGTTTCTGTTGTGCATTGGACTAAAACAAACTTTGGAACCTCAAAAATCGCTGTGTCATTGTCATCCCCCTGTCGGCATGAGGGGAAAACAGAGCAATGCTTGGCAGCCCTCCCAGCCAATGGAAGGAAGCATGACCCCAAAGTAGGACTAGATCTGCTTATCCAAAGTGACGCATTGCAGGGTGAAAGTGGAAGAGAAGAGTGGCACCTCTTGGGGTGATGGGGGAGGCGGGTCTCAGGTGAAGCTGGAAGGGTCAGTGATTTTTTAAAATAATGCTTGTAAGGCCGTTACTAGAGTTTGTCACTTGGATCCCACCGCTGCCTGCTACACAGCCATTAACAACACTCCCTTTGGGCAGGATTGGGCCAACAGTGGTGCTTATCTCAAGGGCTGATTGTCTCCAATCAGGTCTCTGAGCCACTTGCTGTCTTCCAACTTCTTCATACAAGGAACCATCAGCTCTTCTGCAGGGAACTTGTGAGGAGCAGATGGTAGCTGGCTCTGTGCAGCTGGACAGAGGAGGAAGGGAAAAGCGAGCAGGTGCTAGGAGCTTCCCCGAACCCATGCACACCTGCACAGGGATCAGACACAATCCCAATCCTCAAGCACCCTAAGTCCAGCATAAATCCTTCTGGCATTGCTAGCCACCCCAAAGTGCTAAGGGAGGCATGGACTCACCCTTTTCCTCATTATCTGGCATCAAGGTTGGATGCTTTTTAAAAAGATCTGCTCTAGGAATTGTTTGGGGGCAGTTCTCTGGCCTGTGTGATGTAGGAGGTCAGACTAGATGATCCCAATGGCCCCTTCTGGCCTTGGATCTATGAATGTGAATGAGGAAAGCATGCTGCACTACCAGAAAGATGTAGGAGCTACCTCCCTTCCTGCCTGTCACACATTCTGCCTGTCGTGTGCTCTGCACGTCTGAAGCGTGGCATGTGGAGTGATTTGCTTCCCCCTTTCCCTCCCTCCTCCCCTTTTGTGAGGCTGGGGCTTGCAGAGGCACACCACAGCCCCCCCAGACAGCAGTTCCCTTTTTCTCTCATGTTGCTGGGCGTATTGTATTTCTTGGCATTGAGGATCCATGACATCTTGATTTGCAGACAGTCAAATAAAATAGAAAAATAGTGCAGACTTTAATAGGTTGACATGCTGCTTTAGGCCAAGTGCGAGTATTTCTTTAACATTTGCTTTGCTGCCTTATGTCAGTAACAGTTGCTATTGAAAGTAAACACCCCAACTGGCTAAATCAACAGTGTTTTATTTATTCAAGCTCATAAACTACAGTAGCTGGAGGTCACTTTATGAAGTGCCGACCCCTGGGGGAGAAGAAGAAATAATGTGAAATTATTACATACAGGCCATCCCTCCTGAGCTTTAGAGGAAGAGGATTTACTGGTGATTAATATTCCTTGCAAAGGAAAACAAAATAATCCTGCGGAAGCAACACACCAGTGAATCTTCTGTCCTCTTACAAGTGAAAACATGGCATATGTTAAGATCCTAATTTCTTTGTCAGTTCTGTTACAATTGTGGCTCAGGGAGAAAATAATACATTAAAAATAATAGTAAATAATAATAATAGAATATTGAATTTGCAAACAACTTAAAGGCAGCTGGATGCATATAGGTAAATGTCATCTGAATAAACCATGTTATGCACCATGACCTCACCTCTTCCCCATGTGCTTCCATTAACCTTATGCCAGCCTCAAGGAGAAAAAACAAACCCTGTGATTGAAATTCTTAGGACTGATATTTTTAATCCTCTGATCCTGACATATTAATTAGATATGGAATGTTTCACTGTCCTAAAGTGTCATCTAGTATTTCGGGGGGAGGGAGGGGAGTTGTCACCATTCTTACCCCCAGAAATGGCTGCCTTTCAATGATGGGCAAAATGATCCCAATATACAAGCACAATTTTCAGGGGAACAAGAGGTGCAGTTGCATGCGCAAAATTCACTTGCAACCATGGGCCTAATTTATACATGTAGTTATGATCGCTGCATGCTCACATTGGTAATTATGCAGGCAAATGACTGTAATTGCCGATATGTGTATGCAGTTGCAAGATTTGGCCACACGGTTGCTGAACCTACAGGGGCAAATCAAGTGTGGATTTTGAATACATAGTCACATGGGCCAGTGTGAAAAGTACTTTTAGAATTAAAGGTGCCCATAAAGGAACACTAGGGCTTGGAATGCATGCACACCTCCCAGTGTATCTGTTCCCCTCTGTGGGCCCCTTTAAAAGGAAAAGCAGGGTCCAGAAGCAGGAGGAAGCATGTGCCCTTAAGGAAACTGTATTTAAGGCTTCCTGCCTCACTCACTGAAATCAATGGACGCTGCAGTGCGTGCTGTGCTCCATTGAAAATTAGGCCCATAGTGACCCTATAAAGAAACATCACACCTTCATTCTGACATGACACTGGATTGAATGAGAGGACATTCAAACCCAGGTGAAGTTTAAGTGTGTCCTCCTTAAAATGCAGTAGATGGGTTTTTGATGAATATTATTTACTCTTAAGCTTTCAGGGCTATAAATCTGTCTTTGTGATAAATCCAATTATGAACTCATCAAAACTTGAGTATTTAAAAAGAGGGATTAATCATACAGTCATGTGGAAGAAATTAACAGCTTCTGTGAAAGTTATCTGCAAAGATACTCTTAATTGGCATATTCTTAGTCCAGCTGTCATAATACATTTGATGGGCACAATAAGGCAAACGATTGTCCTAAATTCAAAGCAAAACAAAACAAAAAAATCTACAATGACACAGTTACAGTGATAAATACCAGACTAAATTTTTAAAATAAGCATAAAGTGTATTCTGGGATTGGAGGTGGAGTTTGTCAGCTGAGCCTGTACCCAGCCTCCATAGCATCAATTGCAATATTGCGCACAGAAATACATTTGGGCTAAACACCGGGCCTGGTCCCAGGATGGTGTTTGATCCTTTCCAGATGTCTATTCTGGGGAAGGACTCCTGGATCATGGCTTTTTTTCAGATCCTGCTGCTTGTGAACAAGCAGACTTGCTTGAGGAAACAGATTAATGTGGATGGAGATGTGATTCCTAGAAGCTTTTTTCCTGCCCGTATGAATTGTTCTAACTCATGGTAATCAGTGATTATGATCTGGAAGATGCTATATTACATTTCTGTAGAAGAGCCTCATGTGCTTCATAACTCTCTCTCAGGGCTTTGTGTACACAGCAGTTGTGCATTTTTGAACGGATTGTTCTGAAGCCTTTTCATGTTGTCTGTCCTGCTGGACAGGCGTGGAGTTTTGCATTGGTTCTCTTAAAAAGGAATTCAGTGTTGTTCAGTGGAATCCTTCTTGCAGGTGGAATGTTAAGGCTCCAGGATTGTAGTGTGTGAGCATTTAAAATTTGGCCATTTATTTGGAAACAGACATGGGCACGCTCCAGCTCATTCATCCAAGTTGTCCTTTGTCAAGGACAAGGAGTAAGGCCAGCACAGCTACAGCTTTGGAGCCAGCTCCTGAATGATTCCAAATAAAAGGTCTTGAGTAAGCTTATTTTTCCTTTTTAACCTAAATTTAGCATCTTAGAGAAGCTCCTTTGGCAGCAAGAGGATGGTAACGATGACAAGATCAATCCGTGGATAGTTCTGTGAAGATCTGGAAAGTCCTGGTAAACCATATTTGATTTCATTCATGTCTGCATTTTGTCCACAGCCCAAAGATCTGCTCATGAGCTTCCAATGGTTGAAAGACAAGATATTGAGAGCTGCCTAGTTTACGGCGGACAGCAGATGATCCTGTCTGGTCAGAATTTCACAGCAGAGTCTAAAGTTGTATTCACTGAGAAGACGTCAGGTAAGGCAGATTTTGCAGTGTTTCCCTGATGAAATGTATAGTCTTAGTCTTAAAAATATGTCACACATTATGAGTATCTGTACTCATATGAGTAATCCCACTAAAGTTCACATGAGTAAAGCCATTCCATGGAGCTAATCATATAAAGTAAAGTTACTCGTAGGCGTAAATATCTGCGATAGGCCCTTAATTTTCAGGCTCCAATAAATAAATGGTAAATCAAGGCCACCTTGTTATGCAGGGCCCAGAGGAGTACAAAGATGACATTTAGGTATATTGTTGCAATTTTCTAATGCTAATTGTATTTCATTTTTTAAAAGCTAAATACTATCATAGATATATTTGAAACTGAATTTTTTCTATTGCAAATCTAGTACAAAATGAGTCCATCTTCCTTGAAAAAAACATGAATCGTGTATTTTTTTGTAAAAATAGGATGATTTTTGTATTCATATTGAAATGCAAAAGAAAGTTACTTTTAATCTCCTATATTGTTGCATATATATTGCATACCTATAATTTCAACCTTTTCCTTAGAGAGAACAATTTTTGAGAACAATTTTTAGTGCAAAACAACAACAAAATCATAATTTTCCACATTTTCAATGTGAAAATAGCTCCTCCATAGAAAAGTGAAATTTCAGGCATGTGAAAAGTCCTGAAATGAATTGGAAAATAGTTTCATGAGAAATTTCACAAAAAATTATTTCCCCTTTTGCACAATGCTTTTTATAATCCAACTAACTTGATATTGTTCTTGATCCAAAACTTGTATCATATTGATATACATTTTCTTGACTAAGAGACTGATTCTGTAAGGCACTGAGGGTATGTCTGTATAGATAAAAGACCCCCGGCATGGCTGCAGCTGGCCTGAGTCAGCTGACTCGAGCTTGCAAGGTTCATGCTGAGTCGCTATAAAATTGCAATGTAGATGTTTGGGCTCAGATTGGAGCCCAGGCTCTGAGACCCCACAAAGATGGAGGGTCTCTGAGCCTGTGCTGCGGCCCCAGCCTGAATGTCTGCACTGCAATTGTTAGCCCCACAGCCTGAGCCCTGTGAGCCCAAGTCAGCTGAATTGCACATTGATTGGTCCGTATAGACCCCGCTGGAGTGCACTAGAGGTTCCCTAGTGCACTTTAATATAGTACTGTTTGAAACTGTTTAGTGTGCTCCAGCGGGGTCTACATGGACCAATTAATGTGCTGCACATTAGTGCGCTGTAGGAATCATACCCCTGTAATGTGCATTACCCCACTGCATAGACAAGCCCTTAGGGAGTCCCTGCCTCTACAAGCGTACAGCCTGTTATACGTTTTTACAGTGCCTACCACCGAAACCTCGCAGTGTTACTAGAATGAAAATAATGATAGTTGTGCAGGGATTTTTAGTTTTCCTCGAGTCAACTTTACCATCTTTGCTGACCTCTCCTGACTGTGTGTTCATAATGGTATGTCAAAATCAGAATCAGCAACCCTTTGGTTTCTGAATCAAAGTATACCTGACCTCAGAAAATATGTTCAGCATGGTCTAATGCAGCGGTTCTCAAACTGTGGGTCGGGCTTTGGCCCCCTCCCCCAGAGTGGAAGGGCTCAGGCTTCGGTCCCCCCTCCTGGGGTTGTGTAGTAATTTTTGTAGTCAGAAGGAGTGAAGTTTGAGAAGCCCTGGTAATGGTTTTAAGCAAGGTAGCACAAATCCAGACTACCATATTTACCGGGGCGGAATGCAAACAAATGCATTCTGCTGTTGTTCGTTACCTCTTTTCCCAGAGAGGAGCCTTGTTGCTGTTCTGATTACATATGCATGAACGCAGCTTAGCCCACTCTCTAAGCAGTACATGCCCTATACTACATTTTCTCTTGTTCTCAGAAAAAGGACCCATATTATTTTTACAAGTTGTCTAGTTTTGTATAACTTATCCTACAAGAGACTTGACTTTTATATTTTAAACAATGCACTACATAGGAATAATAATAATGAAGTCTAACAGAATACAGCCCCTTTCATCCAAGGATCACAAAGCACTTTACAAATGTGGAGGGCCGGATTCTGCCACTTGTGCTCGTGTTGATTTCAGTAGGACTAGTTGAGGAGTAAGGGACTCCTGAACAAAAGAGGCGGAATCTGTCCCTTTTAACTGAGCTTTGAAATGCCCTCGGAAGATAAGGCAAATAGTGTTGTTCCCATTTTATGGGTAGGTAAACTGAGGCATGGAACGATTAAGTGATGTTCCCAAGGTCTCATAGGAGTAATTGGGCTTGGGTCTCTTGAGCAGTGTATAATTTTAATACAACATGTCTGATTAATGATAATTGTCTTTTTTGGGGGGGAAATGAAGGCTAGGGCCAGTAATTGCCCAATATAGACATAATTAAAATAAAAAGTGCGGTCAGCCTCAGTTGCTCCACACACCATCAGAAAGTGTGTTGCTATTTAGTGGAGAGACAAGCGGTCTGTGGGCCACCAATCCTTCCTTGGAACTTTTAATGTCAGTCAGAGCAATTTCTTGGTTCACTTTTTTTCTGATTAGGCCTGTGTGTTGATTCTTTCCCTGCTGTGCTGCCATTGTTCCGTCAATGTCAGTGAATTGTTGGGGTGCATGAGAGTATGTTTGGTAGCATAGCACTGCTAGCTGTTTTGCAGAGACTAAAGAGGGTCAATGGCTCCTCTCAATGCCATTTTGAAGCAGCATCTGAAATCCCTCCTGCTATTTCCATAGGACTTCCAGAGAAATTTGTGACCAAAATGGATGTTAGAAAGTGAAATAAACAAGAGTTCTGACCACGTGAAATCTAAGGGCATCTACTCTAAGAAGAATAAAGACCTAAAATCAGTCTGAGATTGATGTTTTCAACCTGGAATGATCCCCATCCATCAGATTGTGGAACGCCATGTAATGCTATCTGGGTGGCATTGCATGGACGTACTACCAGAGAGAAAATATGAGACACAGTTAATGGAGACTGTGTGTGGGTAGTGGAACATTAGGTGTCTTCCAAACAACAGAATGTGATGGGATTGAAAATCTTTCCAATACAGCCAGAGCACCATTTTTACAAACTGACGGCGCAAAGGAAGTCTTTTTGATAACAGAGCAAAAATATAGCTCATATCTTCATAGCTAACCCCAAGCAAATGATGTTGAGATTAATTTTGATCTGTTTCAGCAAATGCCTTAATTTTTGCCAGGGGGGTACCTTCCAAATAGCAGGATGTAGGGAATATCAGTCCAAGAAGAGAGGAAGGATAGGACTCTTGTGGTTAAGGCACTGAAGGTGAAAGATGGTTCTGTTCCCAGCTATTTGAAACCAGTGGGAGCTGCAGGTGCTCAGCACCTCTGATAATCGGGGCCTCTGTACTTCAGTTTCCTTATCTATAAAATGGGGATTATTAGTAGTATTAATAATTACATTCATTACTGGAGAACCTACAAGCCCCAGTCATGGACCGGGACCCTATTGTGCTAGGTGCTGTACAAACATAAAACAAAAGGATAGTCCCTGCCCCCAAGATAGTCTAAGTCTAAGGCCTGTACTACACTGTGGGGGAGGGGGGGGATCAATCTAAGATACGCAACTTCAGCTACGGGAATAGCATAGCTGAAGTCAATGTATCTTAGATCAACTTAGAAACACTTACTTTGCGTCCTCGAGGCGCGGGATCGACGGCCACCACTCCCCCGTAGACTCCGCTTCCGCCTCTCGCCGTGGTGGAGTTCCGGAGTCGACAGCAGAGCGATCGTGGATCGATTTATCGTGTTTACACTAGATGTGATAAATCAATCCCTGATTACTGATAGATCGATCACTACCTGCTGATCCGGTAGGTAGTGTAGACATGGCCTAAGACAAGAGCCAACAGGTGGAGACAAAACAGACAGACAGGAGAGCACCAGGAAACAACGAGAGGGATAATGCAATCCCCTGCCTCAGAGTGAGGGTGTGAGACCTAATTTATTAATGTTTATAACAGTATTTGAGATCCTTGCGTGCAAGCTGCTGGAGAAACACCAAGAAGTTTTTTTTAAAGGAGTAGCTTGCATGCTGCAACTCTGATCTTCATGCTATCTTATAAGAAACACTGATAAGCTGTTCAGAAGCAAACAAAGCCAAAATAAACCCATGGTAGGTGGGTTGTACATCTTTCTGGTGCCCCCGTCATTGTTGCTTCCGCTTTCAGATAGCGAAGCTGCCCTAGTGAGCCTATGCAAGGATTATATCTTTGTGAAGGAAGGAAGCTGCACCAGCACACAGGGAAAGTATGATTATCTCTGAGTTTCACTTTGTGAACTCATAGGGCTTGTCCACATGGGGAAATTGTCTCAAAAATTTCCAACATTGGCTGTCCCCGTTTCAGGTCCATCAGTGCTAGCAAGGGTGGGAGCGCTAGTGTAAACAGGGCACTAGCAAGTATGGGCGTTTAAATGCTGTACAGTGTGTACACCTGCTCAGAGCATGCTTCGATGACGTGATCCTTAAAAGGTGAAGTTTCAGGCCACCCTAGCAACCCAGCTGACAGAACCAGCGGGGGTGAGGATTAGAATCGACTAGCACACACATCTCCATGCAGCAAGAAATTTTAATGAACCTTTTTCGCTGTGGATCTGAGATTTGCTCAATCTGACAATTTTGATCTTAATTGCAAACACTCCAGAATCTGGGTGTGTTTGGATGTGGGGTCAAAAGGCCAGTCTCTCCACTGAACTGGGAACTGAGGATGTATGACATGGTGTGCAATAAGAAATAGAGCTAAAGTGCTATTAAAGTGTTTCATGATAAATTAAACTTGACTCTCTAAACTGAAACCCTAAATTTGCCATTCCTGAGATGACCTTTCAATTTCTTCTTTGGCTTTTATAGACAACTCAACATTCATCATTAGAGAAATGAAACTCTACCCATATTTGATACTAACATACGATATTCCATGCATCCATAAGGAACAATGGTAAATGTTACTGGATTTTGTGTACAAACTATTTCATTACAGCAAGGAGGGCATTATAGATTTTTCCCTGGGCAACTCATTAGGTGATAGGCTGAAATATATTTGGCTGGCAATGTTAAAATAACTGGTGCTTGTTCTGTTGTACTGACCACAACACAAACAAGCACTATATAAAAGACTGTCGTTTTAAGACTGGTACAGGAAATGGTAGCAGGAAGTGAACTTCAGTGGCTGGGCGCTACTGTTAAGCACTGTAGTCTTGAGCTCCAACCATGTACTGCATTGCATGCTTTTATTAAGAAGGCATCTCAGAACTAAGGGCCAGATCCTCAGTTGGTGTAAGTCATTATAGCTGAGTGAAGTTAATGGAGCTACACTGATTTACATCAGTTAAGAATCTGGCTGAAAGTGGGTTAAGATTTGCACTTACTTGGTGCTAATTCAAGTAAATATAATACTTGAGTCTATAAAATTTAATAAGGGAGCAAGTGATTCTGCAGACAAGAATTCATTTTCTGAGGCCAAATTATTCTTTTTATCTTGACCTTGGTAGAGGAGGGCTCCAATGTCGGAGAAGGGTTTCAAAGGTCCAGAAATTCAAGGCTGTCCATGTTTTGGTTGAGTCTCGATCTTACTAGTAAAATCCATGTAAAAAAAAGTTCTGGAATTTCCCTTTTAGATTTGTTTTAATTACCATGTAGTAATTTGCAAATTACATGCCTTCAGTTGCATTGTATTTACTCCCATTTTGTGTGCTGGTTACTGCTGCTTTTTGCAAGTGTTAGAAAAGCTTCGTATTCCTCTGGGAGAATCGTACATATGCACGGTGTTTTCCTTTGCCAAACTCTTATGGTGGCCACATAGACATCATGAATCATCTGTAGGACAATGCGGGAGGTGGAAGAACAACCCAGATGGAAAGTGTATGTCTTTGGAGCAGATCCACCATAAATCTTTCATTAACTCAGTTATACAGTGTAGGGAGAGGAGGTGGCTGCCTCTGTGCCCTTTGAACTTGGTGCAGCTGTTGAGGTCTCTGATGCATTGATGCTTAAAGTCCATTTAAGAAAAATAACTTCAACCCTCCAGATTCAGACAGCAGAATCCTGATTTTTTTCTCCCTCTGGAGTCTGTCTATCTCACATTTCTGAGGTTCCCATCTCTATGGTATCTAAGGCTCCAATCTGGTAGCAGTGTATATACATGAACCCCTGGCTCTATATGGAGGCCGACTGACTTCAAAGGAGCTCCATGTGGTTGCCCAGTCGCGGCTGCCAGGGACAGGGGCCTAGCATGCTGTGGGTGGGGCGGGGGAGGAGGAGCTCCGGCTTGCTCGGCCCCTGTCCCTGGCAGCTGGGTCCAGGCGGGGAGCGGCCCACTGCTGCCCTAGCTGCCGGGGACAGTGGCCAAGCGAGTAGGGGCACCCTGTCCCCCCGGCATGTTTCTAGCTCACTTGGCCTCTGTCACCGCCATGGCTACCAGGGAGAGTGGCTGAACATGTGTGTTGGGGGGAGGTGCAGGGCGAGATGGTCAGAGCCTCCCCCTGCAGGTAATATGGGGCGGGGCGAGCATGGTGACTCAGGGCTGGGCGCAGGGCTGAGCACAGGGTGTGTGGGGGGGGTGTCACTGGGCAGGGTAGACGCGTGGGGCAGTCACGTGTCCTCCCCTTTAGTGTAACACCCCCACACCCCGTATAGGGAGGCACGAGTCATCTACGACTGCACCGTCGATATTATCTCTTTGTACACATGGAGGAACTTGAGGCACTTGCCAAACTCAACACAGAAAATAAGTGGCAGAGCCAAGACAAAAGCTCACGACTCCCTGACTGCCAACCCTCTTCTTGTTCCACCTGCGGGAAGTTGTACAGAGTCCGCGGCTTCATTTTTGAAGGTGTCTCAGTAGCATTCACTATGTCATGCAAGAGACTGCATGACATAACATGCGTTACAGGTATAATTTATCATCACAGTGTCATGCTGTGTTATGTCAACTACCGACTAAGTCTAAAAAAATAACTGTTTGCTTTGATGTTGTAAGCACTGTCTGTTGGGCTGGAAATTCAGCAAGTACAGGCTTTGGCCCTTTAGTGTCCATCCAGGCTGATCATTTTGGGAAAATGGCTCAGGGGAGAAAATGATACAAAGTATCTCCTGCAATTCCCTGCCATTGTCCGTGCTTAAGTACAAAATATACTGCAGGCGATATACCTGCCCTACAAGTGGGAATAATAAAATGGTCTTCACCAGGATTGCTTGCACCAGTGTAAGGAATCCCGAATTTGGCCCAGCGTATTAATTGGTCCACTAGAAATTTTCTCCACTGCTCTCTGCTCCCTTTCCCAGAGTCTGCCCTACGCAGAATGGGAACCTGATATTGTTAAAGTTTTGAGATGAACTTTTCAACCCATGATATCTGAGCAGGCTTCAAATTAGGCAAAAACAGTTTGTGTTTCCCTGGTAGCTACAAAAGGTGAATAGATTTCTCATCCTGATTTACATCCAGTCTCAGTGACCCCATCACCATCCTCACTGAGACCCCAGTCTCAGTGATCCCAACACCATCCTCACAGTGAATCCAAAAGCAAAGTCCCTGCTCTGTTAAGGAGCATATCTGTTCATTGCTCTGTTCTTATTTATTATAGTGCCATAGCACCCCAGTCATGGACTGTGATCCAACTTTAGTAGACACTGTGCAAACACAGAACAAAAAGATGATCCCTTCCCCAAGGGGCTTACAAGCTAAGTATAAGACAAGGGACAAAAGATGGATACAGGCAGATAGGGGAGCACAGGGAAACAGTGAGACAATATTGGTCAGCATGACAGGCTGTGCTCTCTGCACACCAGCAGTCTAATGGTTGTCCAGTTTTTTGTAGGGATCAAAGCAAAAGAGAGTGTTGAGGAAGGATTTGAAGGTAGATAATGAGGTAGCTGTGCAGATGTTCACAGGAAGATTCTCCCAAGTGTAGGGGGCAGCACACAGGGGCTTGTTTGAAAATGTAACAAGTGGGCAATGGAGGCTGGCATCAACAGCTCAGTCATGAGTGACAGATGACAGGTAGGATGGGTTTTGGCTATGAAGAGCCTTGAAAGTGAATACAGGCAACTTGTGTTGACCAAAGTGATAGGCTAGGAAAATGCTCTTTGCAGCAGCATTCTGAGTGGATAAGAGCAGGGCAGGTTTGCACTTGTCAATGGCCAGAGAGAAGGCTATTTCTGTAATTGAGATGCATGATGATAAAGAGCCCGGATGAGAGTTTTAGCTGTGTGGATGGATAAGAATGGCCGTGTCTTAGAGATGTTATGCAGAAAGAATTGGCAAGATTTAGACATAGCCCAGATACGAGGATCTAGAGAGAGGTCTGAGTTAAAGATGATGCTCAGGTTACAGGCCTATTTGACAGGCAGGATGATGGTGTTGTCCCTAGTGATTGAGAAAGGAGGCAGTAGGGAATGTTTCGGGGGGAAGTTCGGAGCTGCGTTTTAGCCATGCTTAACTTGAGCTGGTGGCTGGAAATCCACAATATGTCAGAGAGATTGTTTGGGTACAGCTGTCAAAGCAGCTCCTGTAACTGCTCTTGTGCACATATACATGTGCTTCTACTTTGTGTGAGCAAGTCCCTGATTGCATACACAAAATGGGTGATTGCATGTTCAAATGTGCCTAATAAACCATCTGTGCTCCATTTGCCTGCTTTGCACAAAGTAATTATGCCGGCACACATAGGTAGACATGCAAATACGCAAGCCAAGTTTTTTGAATACCCATCCTGCGCTGCCCTCTAATAATAAACAACTGAGTTCATTTGCACTATTTCTGTTGCTGATTTCTAACACCAGCACAGCCTTCACCACACACATCAGTACTCTGACAGTGGGCAAGTACGGCCAGTTCTCAGAAACATATCACTGCAATTGTAAAAAAAACAGAGTTTACATCAATTTTTCTGCCAAAGGTTGAACTCTTTAAATATTCCTGGAGCATATCATTCAAAGCAGGTGAGTGTAGGGGCACTTTCTATTGTTTGGCATTTCTCCTCTAAAGAGGAAGATAAATTGGATGCTTGTTGTCAGTCCTACTGAAATACATTATATACTGCTGTCTACCATAGTTTAAAGGAAACTGTGGCTTTTATAATCTCCCCCTCTAGTTGAGGAAATGTGTGGATTGCCACTATATCTTTAAAATGTAGTTAAAATGAACACTTGCTGATCAAATAAGAAAAGCTCAATCTTAACTCTCTCTTCACTTAGGGCCTGACGTCTACTGGTCCTGAGAACCCTCAGTTCCAATTGAAGTCAGTGGGAGCAGCAAGTGCTTGGTTCTTTTGAAAATCAGGCCGAAAAGGCACTGAATGCATACAGAGGAGTGGGGAAAGCCTCATTTTTAATAAAAAGAAAAGGAGGACTTGTGGCACCTTAGAGACTAACACATTTATTTGAGCATAAGCTTTCGTGAGCTACAGCTCACTTCATCGGATGCTTCATCAGGCTTTTCCACTGAATACATCCGATGAAGTGAGCTGTAGCTCACGAAAGCTTATGCTCAAATAAATTTGTTAGTCTCTAAGGTGCCACGAGTACTCCTGTTCTTTTTGTGAATACACACTAACACGGCTGCTACTCTGAAACTCTGTCATTTTTTAATGGGAGTTCAGGATCCTCAGCATCCCAGAGCATCAGGTCTTTTAGCTCTATAATGCCAGGTTGCAAAGGGGGAGCTGGGGGAGAGTACAGAAACCATGCAAGGACAGAAACTAAACACAGTTGCATCTCGGGGACAAATTTTTTGGTGGGGCTTTAGCTGCACATGGGCACATCAATGGCTAAATCCTGTTAAGCACCTCCAGATCCCACTGAATCTAAATGAATGCTGCAGATGTTGCTCTTAAAATCTGGCCCTAATTAGGGCCACTTCTGGAAGTGCCCTTCTGTGCTTTGCTGTGACTGGCATGCTGTTTAGTGACATACAGTTTTGCTGGTGTGCAGAGCCCTGCCAGAATGTGCACATAGGCATTCTGCAGTCCATACCTGCCAGCATACCTTTAATTTAAACACATGCTCTCACACTTGCGTTGATTGTCATATACATGCATAAATTCAGGCACAAATCACTAGAAGCACATGCCCTCCCAGTGCTAAAGTTTTACTTTCACAGTTCCAATTTAATGGGATAATTGCATGCATTTCCAGGCCATAATTCAAATATGCAGTTATTTATTTATATTACAGTAGTGCCTAGGAGCCCCAGTCAAGGTCAGGGCCCCATTGTGCCCAAGTATAAAGAAGACACTCTCTGCCCTAGAGCAATATTCTTCTTCTCTTTTTCATAGTACTAAGTCTAAAGTAGGTGAGAAATAGGGGAACAGCTACCTTCTAATAATCCTCCCAGTTTATTAATGATCATGCCGTTCACCTCAAAAACATCCAAAGGAAATACAAAAATTTCAGGCTATTTTCAACAACTGTACTGTTGGATTTAATGACACCCTGGAAAATTAAGGATCCACAATAAAGCACTCCCATTTCTCCCCGCAGAAAGGTTTACTTTCTGACCCTAGAGAACAACTTGCAGGATTCCAAGGAAGTCCCAGTAAATTCTGACAGCAAATTTCAAATGCAAAGGAATTGAAATGGGAAAATTTAAATTTTGAGAGCAGCCAGAGCAATAGAACATGACTTAAAGAGATTATAGTTTAACATACCACTCTCTGATTTTATAAAAATCTCACCATGCACACACACCACTTTCTGTTTTCATAACTCACTGAACCCAGAACTCAGCATCAGGAACAACAGGAATTTGATTCAGTTTTTCAGTAGAAGAGGCCAGAAAAGGAGTTGTAGACTCTGGGAAAAGCAACAGACTCAATAGATCTGAGCTTGTCACCTTTGAACATGGGATTACTTAATTGATTATGGATCAACAAGATTTTTCTCAGGGACTATATGAAATAAACGTGCTACAATGCTAGTATTGCTCCTTTCTTGGTGCACTGGATTGCTAGGATTTTCTCTGGTCCTCTCATTTTGTGACTGCAATCCATCTTTTAATGCCGGATGCTTCTGGATGCACATCCTCTCCCAGTATACCCCTGCAGAGCAGCAGGATGGTTCAGGGGAATAAATTATACTTCTGTGTGTGGGGAGTCCCCCCTGCTTTTTATATTAGTTAAAGGTGACCGACTGCCTTACAAGTTAATCTCCTCTCCTTATGGCTTGCACGCCACCAAAGAAAAATGTCTGCAGAATTGAGAGTGGAGCCCAGAGCCCAGCTGGGAGGTTTTGCTGCCAAAAGAGGTCAGGTTTCAGCACGAACTGTAGAGGGCAGTGCTTTGGGTGAAGAAAGACAAAGATGCCTTGATAAATTCCAGTGCTTGAGCATTTGGCTGAAGAGGAGCATCAGCCATCAACATGCCACATGCTTATTATGTCGGCCTTCATGGCAACTTAAAGTTTGTCTTTTTTCTGTTGAGCAGACTGGAAGTTTTGTTGGTAAATGGGACGTTCTGCTTTTCTCAGTTTAACAGTTGCTGAAAAAGCACTGCCAACCGTTCCAGCTGCATGCTTTCGCTTGGGTGTGGCATTCTCACACTCCAAGGGGAAGTTGTCAGATGTTAAACTGGGGACCGCCAAAAACCTCACTGCAAAACAGGGGGAAAAATCTAAGGATACATTCACCAAGTATATACTTATATTTTAAAAATGCGGCTGCCGAAGCTGAGTTGCCATAGCTGTGAGAGACTCACTAAGACAGGGTGGAATCCAGTGTTTTGGAAGGTTTCCCCGTATGACACAAGGTTTTGGAATTTTACAGCTGGTAAATCCTTATTAACACAGGCAGCCACTACTGGCTTGGATTCCCTGGCTCACTGTTTACTATGGGGGCTCTGGGTGGAAGCAGGCCTGTTCCTGATTATTCAGCTTTGAAACTTAATTGTTTAAAGAGCATTTACAAAAAAAACAATGAAATTTCTTGGAATAAACAAAAGGCAGCGAGAGAAGCTCCCATCACCTGTTGAAAGCAAATTGATCATATAAAAAGCTGGCGTGGGTCGTGGAATTCCCCATTCTCCCACTTAGTCATTGCATCCTGGTGTGACTCATTTTATTATATGGAGGTTCCCAGTAGTTTTATTTTGAGTGGAGCTTTTGTTTAATAAAATATAGAAATATGTGTCCGATATATATTTCTTATTAAAAAAAACCTAAGTATATTTCCATGAATTGGCCTAAGGAATTATTTGGAACAGCTCTGGAACTACAATCTGCCCCTGCTGTTTCACTACTCAACTACTGTATTTGTTTCATTGCAACTCAAGTCGAATTCCTTAAACAATAGACAGCTCCTCTAAGACTTGTTCTCACTGTACCAAATGTCAGACTTGGGGTGGGGTTGAGTGGTGGATGACTAATTCGCTGGCCTTTTACCTCCCAGACCCTGACATGTATCTTTGGCCCTGGTGACTCAAATTCAAGTCCACAGTGAAATGAAAGCACTGGCTTCAGCTTACCACAAACAACTGCAATGGGAGTTTTGATCCAAAAACAAAACAAAAGGGTCCACAGCATTTGACCCTTAGGAAGAACTAAGTGGCCC
The DNA here is from genome assembly GCF_965140295.1 of Lepidochelys olivacea. Lineage (NCBI taxonomy): Eukaryota > Metazoa > Chordata > Testudines > Cheloniidae > Lepidochelys > Lepidochelys olivacea. The sequence continues at coordinate 15,644,786 of NC_140423.1, forward strand.
TTTTTGGGTGAGCTCTAAATGTGTTCAAGGTGCAGTAACTCTAACTTTGAGAGTTATCTCTAACTGGACGCTCCTGGGGAGCTCTGCCTAGTGTCACATTCCGACCTCACAGTTCAGTGGTGTGACTCAGAGTAATGCCATTGGCTGAGATCAGATGCCATCCCCTAACAGTGTCTCCCAGGATGTATCTGAACATTCCATAGGTGGAGTCTCTTCCTTTGGAACAGTGGAGTTGGCAAAGTTGTGATAAGTTTTTGTTCTCAGGGCATCTTGAAAAATTTTCTAGGCTCTTCTTGGGGTGGGGTGGAGGGCAGCCTATCGCCTGCTCATAAAAAGTCAGAGACATATTAATCTTCATGCATTTTGGAAGCACTGTGAATAGCCAAGTCCAGAGGCAATTCTATATAGGCGTTTAGTGATGAAGCAACTGTCCTACCAGCCATGCTAAATTCCTTTAGGAGTTGCCGTGGGCTTACTGTGTGATGAAAAGTTAACATAGTGTCCCTTAAATAATTGGTGTAAGCCTTAAAAGGCAATGTACATTTTCAATTGAAAATCACCTACCAGATGCTACAGAATCCACAGAATAATACGGTTAGTCTTTAGTTTGTGAGAACTGTGAAGAGAATTTCCTGAACGTCTCAGTCCATCAGTCATGCCAGCTCAGTCAGCTAAGGCAGAAAGCTCATTTTCTTGCTAGTTAACAATCCCAAAATAATGAATAAGGAATCGTGAATAATGTGCAAAGGCTGTAACTGGTTCAAGAAAACTTAGTTGACTAATTAAGAAAAACAACTACAAGGGACCTGCAGAGGATCATGCTAAGTTTTCCTAATGCAGATTGACACTTTGATTTCCCCCCAAAGTTTGAAGCAAGACTTTTGGTATGATCATGGTTTGGGCTAGAAAGGTAGAATTACATTCTTCTAACAACTCATTCATTCCTACAGAGAGTGCTGACACAATCAGATCTCTCATCAGGGCTTAGTGCTAAAGCTCACTGCCCTGAAGCAGTACAAAAATCAGCTATTTCCTGAACATTTCACTGCACTGTAGGGTTATAGACTTGCCAACTAGGACAACTATTAAATGAACAAATACAGGGAACCACACGGGTAAAAACTGAGAAGTCGGCTATCAAGGCTACTATGGCTTAGAGGTCTAAATCCAGCTACATTTACCGTCTTTAGTTGATCTGCTGGCCTTTCAGCTATGCAGTCTGAATTAGGTATATAAAATCCTCACACAGAATTCAAGAGACTCTTTGCTCACATGGACCCCTGGCAATGAACCGGCTTGGAGCTGGTCTCATCTACCATGTCTTGGGTAGTAATGGCAATGCGTTTTCAAGTGGGTGTCCTTTCAGGGATAGATCAGCCTCTGATTTTAGGTAACAGGGCACACAGGGGCTTCATTGCCACTCTCATGTGCTTATGAAGACTTAGTAAACATGATGATAAAGGGGTGAAAAAATCATGAAAGTGTGTTTAGCTACAGTGCATTATGTCCCCTTTTTTAGAAACTGGTGTACAGGGTCAGAAATAAACGCCTACCAAACCTTTAACAGAGTGTAGAACTGAATAGATTCCAACGGTTTTGAAATGCATATTCCACCACCAGCCTCCACTTTAAATTTCCTTCTGTGGCTCTGGGTCCAAATTTTAGGTCAAGCTCGGTAACCCATTCTGGTTACCTCTGTGCACAATAATAAGAGGCGACTTTGGAAAATATGCCAGTCCTCTTCTAGGGCAGTTAGGCTGTTCAGTGAAGTGCAAGAACCCATTCTGAAGGCTTGTTGCTGAGCTTTTGTGGCCTCCTTACTTCAGTATACAGTTGGGGAAGTTTTGAGTCTGTCCAGCAGAGGGCAGTGTTCTACACACATGGTTGGGGGTAAATTATCAGCCAGGCTGATGCCCAGTTTTCTCTGTTAGCAAGCAGGAGGCGACTTGAAAATTTATTTCTATCTAACTCATGGAGAGAGCCTGATTATGATAGCTAAACACTATGCAGTTCCTCCAATTCTGACATTGGGCATGTTGCTCAGTGGGGAAGAAACCTACTTGCATCCAGCTATAAAAACAGGCTTGAGAGAATTAGATTTTTATTTTTTTCTAATTTCAATAGATAATATTGATGTTATTTTTTAAGCCTTTTTTCAATTATTAATTTAAATTTTCACAGTTGCAGGTAATTATGTGGGGTGGGTTAGACGGAGGGGTCAGAAAATAATTATTTAATGACAATAGACATTGAGACTCAACAAGTTAAAACTTTTCAGAGTAGCAGCCGTGTTAGTCTGTATCCGCAAAAAGAAAAGGAGTACTTGTGGCACCTTAGAGACTAACAAATTTATTTGAGCATAAGCTTATGAGCTTATGAGCTGTAGCTTATGCTCAAATAAATTTGTTAGTCTCTAAGGTGCCCCAAGTACTCCTTTTCTTTTTAAGTTAAAACTTTGTGTAACTTCTGCCTGCTCGGTGCGGCACTCTGTCTCCCTCTAGTGGTGGCTAGGCCAGCTAGTGATTGATGAGCCTGCTACAGGTTGACTAAGAGACACAAGTCTTTTAGCTCAGGCAGTAGAGCCTCATGCATTTAGCTCAAAAGGTCCCAGGTTGATCCTTGCTGACGACAATCAAGGGGGTCAATGTTACATTTACAACCATTAAAAAACAAATTGTCAACATGTCCTGTCAAAATACACAGCCTTTGATCCATGTCTGATACCTTCTCAAGCAGCATTTTTCTGACTTTGCCTATCTGTAAAAATATTGAGCTTTCTCAAATATTTTATTTGTCGGTTGGTGTGTGCGTGTGCGCATGGGCATGGTGAAATCAACATTTATTGATATTTACCGATAAAAAGCGAATCCTTCCAAGCCTACAGAAAGGCTATAACATCTCAATGTCAGATGGGGCCTATAGATTTTACTATAATATAGATATTAGTAACCCATGCATCTCTCAGTGCATCGACCTTCCTGGTAAAAATTCCACCTTTTCAACAGAGGGACAAGGTGGGTGAGGTAATATCTTTTATTGGACCAACTTCTGTTGGTGAGAGAGAGAGAAAGAGAGAGAGAGAGAGAGAGAGAGAGAGAGAGAGAGAGAGACTCGGCTACAGCTACACAAGATACATCTTTTTAATAGTTCATTTTAAAACTTTCTTTCAATCTCTCTCTCTCCTTCCCTCCCCCCCACATTTATGCATATTTCATGGTGGTGAAATGTATTGTGTTGGCAGCTGTGTGAAAAGTATTCTGTGTTCAGGGCTGTCCCAGATTGCCCCATCAGTGAATCCAAGAGAAGCCGTCTCTGTTTCACATTTTATTCCAATTTTTAGTTACCTTTCTGGGTGTGCACAATTCAGAGGTTTCTTTTTATTATTATTGTTATGAAAAAAAATAGAGTAAAGTGGGGCTCTTTTTAATGAGTGCATGGCCTCATCTTCTCTGCCAGAAGCTCGCTCCACTGATCATAGCAATGGAGGTTAAGGGAAAAGCAAATATTGACCATCTAAAATTAGGGTTTGTGTGTTCATGACTATAAAAGAAAAGCAGCAAGACAGATGGAGCACGCTACATGATATTTAAGCATAAAGGTCAGTGCATGAGCTGCAAAATGTTTATATTCAACAGCGTTTCAGTGCTTAAAGAACAGGAATTGTCACTGGTGACAGATTTGATAGGAAAATGTTAACGGCTGTGGGCATAAATAGATCCATGTAGAAGCATCCGTCATCATTAGAATGATAACCCCAAAATAAATACATTCCTTGTTTACTTGGCGTTAGTCTCGTTCCCACTCTTAATCCCCATGGACTTTGAACTCAGTCTAATCAACATCTGATTTTTATGCGTGGATTCACTAGGTTTCAATGCTGTTTCAGTGGCTCAGTCACTAAATCAAATTGAATGTTGTTGTGGTTTGCATATGCTTCACAGGCCTCTTGAGTATTGAATATGACTCTGAGGCCTGTGTTGCCTTTGTTTCATGCATTACTGACAGATAAAACTCTGCCTGTAGTACTTCTATGCCAAGGTAACTCTGTTATATAAACACTGGGCTACAGCACACAATCTATGATGATCATATTCTATATTGAGGAAGAATAGTGTCAAAAGTCCCATTTAGTTGCCTTAGTTGTTATTAGGGATCGGTCATACTGCATTGTTTAGTTGACTCAAAGTTATATGCATGTGCCTGCTGGCTTTTAGGGTTAGTTAAGGAACTGTTTAACCCATGCAGTTCTGAGAGGAAGACTAGCACCCAGACTTGTAGCTAGAAATATACCAGTCAGCTTTTGGTTTTACACATAGGATTTTCTTGGCTAATTTGACATTCAGCTCTATCCGAATTCTTAACTCCTCTCCAAGTTCAAGAACTTACAGTACCTAACCTACACCAGCAAAATCTCATAACAGTCCATAAACTCCATTATGTGTCAAACAAGCCTCTAACCTTCACCTTTTCCAAAGGTATCAATTTAAGTACTGGTTGGAACAATGAGTGCCCAGCTTGTCATCCATGAAGTCCTGGGTTTAAATGTGAAGGCAAGAAAAGGTCAAAAATGAAAATTAATTAAACGGAATCTGTAGTGAATTTCCATGTCTCACAGTACCACTTACGTGGTAGTTTGAAGATGCCAAGGGCGGAAACAGCAAGTATCTGCCTTCGAGGCACTGGCAGTAATATGGAGAAGCAGGAATGTAATAAAAGGAAGTTTTGCATGTTGAGAGTTGAGGTGCTTTGGCAGAGCTGGGTGGAGACCCAGGACTAGGACAGCAGGAGGTGCTTTAGCAGAGTGGTGTATGGGACAATGTGCTGCAGCAGGTGAAAAGTGAAGTACATCACCAGATCAATGTAAGCACCATTGCAAGGTGTCTGCCTCCAGCTGTGCTTTTCAACTGCTTTAACCCTATCCTTCAATTCCTTGAGCAGAACAAAAATCCCCAGTCAACTCCTAATTGATTTATTTCTAAACTATTTTACTGTAAGATACTTTTTGCTGTTGATCTCCTCCTCCTCTTACATTCAAGGGAATTGCAATAACTGTCTCTTTGGTATTTTTGATTTATGAGGAATCCTTAATAGTTAATATGATGGCCTTTCACCATGATGACCAGCTACAAAGGGAATCCTTCAGTAAGTGCTGCTTTTCAGCCAGGAGATGCCCTTGTTTTTGCTGGAGTAAACCCAGAGCTGCCACACACACAAAAAAGGTGTTTTCATTTCAACTGACTCTATAGGTTTCAGCAGTAAATGTGTTAACAGAAGCATAGCTGTAACCTGTGACAGTCCACAGCAGTGGCCAAAATAAATGCTTATTATTAAAATTCTGGAATCCTCTCCATTAATTTACACAGTGGTCCTCTGGGATGTTAGGGCTAAGCAGCAAATCGGGTGAGAGGCTTGCAGACTCTAATTACAGCCTGCTTATGCTGTCTGCACTCTGGAAATCCATTACATGCTATAAATATATATAGAAGAGACAACGGGCTCACTTTGGAGGAACTGAACTGTTCAGTACTAAAAGGAAATTATCGAGCATTTTCTTCCTGTATAGTAACAAAGAAAAAGTATCTGAGAGGGTGTTAAAGGTGACAATAAATGAGAAAATGTTGACACCTAGCCCCAGATTTTCATAACCTACGCATATCTGCAGTCCCAGTTTGCACTGCAATGGTTGTGTAGGCATTTGTGTTTGATTGCACATGCAAGTAATAGAGTATCTAACTGGGCATTTTTGCATGCCAGTGCTATGATTGTCCAGAGTCTCTTGGTGACAGAGAGTGCAGTTCTGAAAAATCTGTGCCTCCAGATTTTAGACAAAGGGGTAGATTGTGCCTTTAGGCACAGCTCCGGGCCGTGCATAAACTATACAACTTCAGAAGTAGTCCCAAAGGAGGGACTGTGACTCAGAGACATGTTGAGTCATAATTCCTCCCCTGACGCTGCCTTGTTGGGGGAAAGAAGAGAGGGGAGAGTGATTTACTGCTCACTTGTCACAGTAGTAAACTGCTACAGACTCCTTGCATTGGCTCATCTACTCTGTTCAGTGAGCGCGGTGGGTGGAACCAAGTCTCCAGCCATTTGAAAGCTCTCTCCGCTGCAGGGAGGGAGTAAGTGGGTGAGTGGCCCCCACTTATGCCTGTGCACCCAGCTCCAGCTAGCCCTTAGAATGGATGTAAGGGGGATTCCTTCTCCCCCTTGAGAGGCTGTTTGAATCAGAGCCTTGCCTGGGTAGTAATTCAGTAGTAGTAGTAGCAGTTAGATTACGCCAACTCCAGTAATTCCATCTGGGCTACAAATCCCCTTGGACCTTCAACTGGATTGAATATTCTTCACTTTCTGCTCTCCAGTGTGTAGTGATGCTGCACACTGTTAAACAGCAGCCATATTCCAGCCCAGAGGTGGCTGCATTTCAGCAGTGGGTGCCGCTTATCTACCTCATAGGGGTGCTGACTTAATTATTTATTGTTGGATAAGTGCTTTGAGATCATTGGATGAAAGGCATTATAGAAGAGCCACATACTGGGCCAAATTCATCCCTGATGGCAGCCGATGGAGTTACACTGGCATGAATATGGCATGTTGTTGTTATTATTACTTAGGGTATGTCTACACTTCAAGCTGGAAGGTGTAAAGTCCAGCAGGAGGAGATATACCTACTTTAGATCTGATCCATCTCATGCACTAAAATTACAAGGGTACCAGCAGCAACACAAATCGTGGGAGCGGCTAGTTGTCCTGAGTACACACCTAGCATCTTGGATGGGTACATACTCAGGGCAGCTAGCCCCTCACCACCCTGGCTAAGCTTAAGCACAGGTATGTCTCCTAGAGTTGGAATTAGCCTCTGCTTATGGGCTGCAGGGAGGAAACGGACTAGACATCCAAGAGGAACTGTCATGTCAGTTCTCATTAGCCACAGGGAGTGGAATATATAGAGAAACCAAGGAGCATAAAAGGTGCAAAGTGCATTAAATAAAACGCAAAAATCCTCACAATTAATTTTCCTGCGTTCTTTGCTTCCATTTGGACAAGAAGCAGAAGTCCCAATATGAGACAAGAGAGAGGCTGCTCTTGCAGAATTTCCAGGCATCCGGAAAAATAAGAAGTCTTGAGAGAAGCAGTTTTCATTAGATTTCCACCCCAGTTCTGTAGACCCAAAGCACATGTATAAGCTTCAGGGAAACCTTCCCACAGAGCCTCACCTTTGAAGATTCCCCCACCCTCTAGCACAAACACTCAGCTAGTGGCTAAACTGTTGAAAGAGTTTTGGGTGCCGGCTCAGTGATTTGGATGCACAATTCCCATAATTCACAGTAACCAAATTGTCAGAGAGCTATTCGGCGTTTTTACACGCCATCAAAATTTTTAAAGTAAATCACCGAACTGAAAACTCAATGCAATGTACTGACAATGTTAGCGGCAGGGCTCAAAGTCTTTAAAAAAAAAAAAAGCAGCTTCCAAATTATTTTTTGGGTCAATGAAGAGATATTCCTGGCTAGATTGAGCCTCTAATTTGTGCACTAGTATTAAAAATGCATGTGCAAAACCCCTGCATTGACCATTTGTACATGCAATAGCTTGCCTGGCATGTGTACACATGGTAATTGGGTGCACAACTGGATACCTATAGTTTTTGAACCTTACCAATTTAATTCTACTGATATAAAACTTTTTGTTATTGTCACATGCTCTGAACATGCTTTAGTGCATTCAAGTAAATGCCCTACAGCATATGTAGAGTATATACTACAGTAAACTGGTCTCTGAGTAAGATAACTAAATTGCTCTTAGTAGGTAGGTTTTATGTGCATAAGAGGTGGCTCAGAAGCATGCAAGCAGTACAACTAATAAAGATAATAAGGCGGGTAGATTTATGTAGGCATCGTACACAACATATGGTCCAATCATGAAGGTTCCAAGGAGACATTTATTTCTGCTTCTGCAAAATTTAATTTCAGTCCAACAGTTTACATTTCACACACAAAACCTGGGATGCCATTTTATCAATGTGCAGAGTACACAGAGTTTTACAGTAGCAGCCAGTGAGCTAAATTGGTGTTAACGGACACCCACGTACTGTTGTGAGAAATGTCCCAGGCTGATGCAGGTACAGTCCATAGAATGCAGTGGCAGAGCATTGTATGTATAATCTGTTTTAGACGGATATGTAAAAAATATGTGTAACACAATCAAAGTGACATTGCACCTCATAGAGACTAAATATGCAATGACCCCAAAGCCCTCGGGCAGTCTCAGAAGTAACTGCTAGGCACTTCACAGGACATATTTTGTATATTTCTTTGAACAGCCCTTAAATGAAAAATTATTCAGGGTATATGAATTACCTAATATTGTTAGCCTTGGGTTGCTAAGAGACTTTGGACTATGCAACTGATAATACTAGTAAGCAACAGAAAGAAAACAGATTGAATTACTGTGGGCCAAATTCTGCTCTCAGTTATATCCGTGTAATTCCATGAAACTCACTGGAAGTGCATGAGTGTAACAGGCAGCAGAAAGAGATTCTGTGCTTCAGTGGCCATCATCATGGATGTGATCGATTTATTGCTAATTAGAGCATATACAGTAAATCCTCAATCCACTATAGTTGGATAAGCCAGACAGTGAATGTCTATGGGAGTTGTTAGAAGTTTGGAGTAAAGACATACTGAAGGTGCCTATCTAGCTCTAGCATTTTTATTACTTGCTAGAGTAGATGGGTTGATAGATAGCTATCATGTAAATTTAGGCTTCATGTTGTACATATCAGAAACCCCTACGAAACAGGAAGAGGACACAAATAGCACAAAGAAATCAGACACTTTGTAACTGTCTTCCCAATTATGGTTCTTAAAAAGCTTGGGTAGAATAAAATCAAACAAATGGATGAGTCGTCTTCTAATAATACTAACAATGTTCCCTCTTTCCCTTCACTTTGGGTAATATCTTTTTTCCTGTTTAAAAAAAACTGCAGTGACAATTTGACCCTATAAATTACTACTAAAGAAAGCTGGGGCTTTGATTTTCAGAGGTGTGGAGCACTCGCACTACCAGGTGATTTCAGTGAGAGCTCTGGATGCTCAGCATCTCTGAAAATCAAAGCCCCAGGTGTCTCAATTTGGGCACTTAAAACCAGTGACACCCAAAATAAGGTGAAAAATTAGGACTTATATTTCAAAAAATAATAGTTTTTTACCAGAAACCAATCCTCCAGTCAGTAACATGAATGTTATTAAAGAAAATGAAGACTTGCATGGTCTTGTGGTTAAAACAAACAATGAAGATTCAACCGGGTTCTGCTGAGCCACTGACTCACACTATGACTCTGGTCAAATCATTTGACCTCCTTGTACCCTCAGTCAGTCCTGCTGACTGAAGTCAGACTCTTGCTGAAAAGCAGATGTTTCATGTGTATTGAACATTCCTAATATTTACATATAAAGCATCAGCTGGGCCTCAATTCAGCAAAGCTCTTAAGTGTGTGCTTAACTTTAAGCATGTGCATAAATCTTTTTCTGTTCGGGAAAGTACTCAAGTACATGCTTATATTTAAATCCCATTGACTTCAGCTGGAACTAAGCATGTGCTTAAGTGCTCTACTAAATCTGAGCCTTAATGACTGATTTGACTTTATTTAAGTCAGGTTTCTGATAATATTTTTCAATAAGTTAATAGTGTAATATTACTTTTAGATGGTCAGCAGATCTGGGAGATGGAGGCAACGGTGGATAAAGATAAGAGCCAACCTGTAAGTATACAAAATAATGTATGTCCTTTACTCCCTGCGTTTCAGCTATATGCTGAGAATATCTTCTGCAAGGTGCTGAGCACCTCCAACTTCCATTGACTTCAGTGGGAATCCAGGCTGGTCGGAGCTTTGCAGACTGGGACCCTTTGTTTGCATTGCTTTATTTACATTTAGGGCCTGATTCTGCAAGGTGCTGAGCAGCCTTGACGCCTGTTGAGGTGGAACCTTACAGTGCAACATCAGCGCCTTCTAGGTTCCAGCCCTTATAGTGGAATGGGCCTTATCTGCTCCTAAGGAAGTGAATGGCACTGTTGCAATGGAAGTTGGATCAGTGGGATCAGATTGTAAAAAAGTAATAAATACACATTTTTAATAATTACATTTCATGTTTATCAAGTGCATTGGAGTAGTCAAAGCACTAGAGCATTAATCAGTATTCTGTGTGTTCTGTATTTAGCTGAGACTTCTCTCTTCAACATCAGGACATCAGCAACAGAAGCCACAGAGGATGTGACATTTAAAAAGCAGTTTCCCGATATCAGAAATCTTCCAGTCCTAACCCACCTGTCCCTTCCTTCCCCACATCCTCCTTTTCAGAGGGGAACAAGAAAATTCCTTTTCCTTCCTCCAAGGATATGTACTCCATGGGGTAGTTACCTGAGAGCCTGTTGATCATTGGACTTCAGTTTCTAATAGGATATTGTCTCCTTTCATTGTTTCAGAGCATGCTTTTTGTAGAGATACCAGAGTATAGGAACAAACACATCCGTACACCGGTGAAGGTGAATTTCTATGTCATCAATGGAAAAAGAAAAAGAAGTCAGCCACAGCATTTTACCTATCACCCAGGTAATTCTTTATGCAGAGGGCAGATTGGGCTACAATGTCTCATAGGGCAGGCTTTGTAGTCTGATACCTCATTCTCTTGTCATTAAGCATCTGAATTTTTCTAATTTAATGCAGAGTTACTGCCAGATCACCAGTTGTTATTTGGTTTAAAGGTTGCGTGTAATTTTGGAGGAGGATTTTTTTATATATACATATATGTATGTAAGGGGGCTTTACATCAGATATCCAGGCAATGGGCTGATCGTGCCCCATTTATGACAATAGGAGTTCGCAAATGATTTCAGTGAGAGCAGGATCAGACACTTATGTGCTCTGACCCTGTGAAAACAACGAATATTGCCTTCCCTAGTTGACATATACCACAGTAAGTTAACATCAGACCCAGGGAAAGGAGTACTAGAGTAGGGAAGGAGAAGAGTGGGACATATTCTTTAATGGAGGGCCAGTTTAGATATGAAAGAAAAGTTTGGATGTTTCTCAAACTCTTTCCCTGGGGAATTGGTGAGCAAGAAGTGAAACAGGATTACTCATGAAATTCCCAGCACTTCCTAGTTTTGGCTGATTTTCTCAGTGGAAACCAGAAAGCACGAAATAACCTGACTGGATTTTTCAAGCTTTGAACTAATATCTCAGTGCCACTAATTTCTAAGGATGGGGAAACATCCTGATCAGTTCTTACTTAGTACAAAGCATTTCACCAGTCCCTAGTGGAAAATGCTTCACTGCTCTATCTGATTCACAGTTAGAGAGAGTTAAGGCTTTTGATGGCCACTAAATTGTTGCACTGTGAAATTACATTTGTAAATACGCTGTTATTTCAAAAAGAGCCTCAAAATGTAAACTTTAAAAAAAAGCTATAAGATTCCATTAGAAATTTATCTGTCTACAGGTTTCAGAGGGGTATCCGTGTTCGTCTGTATCAGTAAAAACAACGAGGAGTCCTTGTGGCACCTTAGAGACTAGCACATTTTTTTGGGCATAAGCTTTCGTGGGCTATAACCCACTTCATCAGATGCATGGAGTGAGAAATACAGTAAGCAGGTATAAATATAATTTATATAATAGAATATAAAATAATTTTCCCTCCGTTGATACTTCTCGTCAACTGTTGGGAATGGGCTACATCCACCCTAATTGAATTGGCCTCGTTAGTATTGACCCCCCACTTGGTAAGGCAACTCCCATCCTTTCATGTGCTGTATTTTTATACCTGCCTACTGTATTTTCCACTCCATGCATCTGATGAAATGGGTTATAGCCCACAAAAGCTTATGCCCAAATAAATTTCTTAGTCTCTAAGGTACCACAAGGACTCCTTGTTGTTTTTACTGTCTATATAACTGTTGTCCAGTCTGCCTGGTATGCCCGGAATCTTATCTGCACTAAGATTCAGGGCATTAAGATGTAGGGATGGTTACAAGAAGTAAAAATTGCATTATTTGCCTGCAAAAAACCCTTCTTTTCCCACAACATTAAGATTCAGTCGACTTTTACAAATGGGAGTTTATTCTCCTTTTATTGATGATGTCGGCCGTTGTTACTGGGGAAGACTTATGCAAAAAGGTTGGGTCTCGAAGACAGCGTTAAAAAATGGTCAAGCCTAGTCTGTTCCTTTGGATCTCTAATTAATCTCTTGGACTGGAAAACAGGGCTGCAAATCTTGCGATATCAGCACGTCTCAGAAACTGTCTATTAATTCCGTTTTCCATTGGGGTCAGAAGTGCTATGAGGAATGCCTCTCTCCTGGTTTCTTTGTAGTTTTGCTTTGGGTTTCACCTAGAACTAGAAATTGCAGAACTGAGACAAAAATGAATTAAAATCACAGCAATAAAAATAATAAGCTAATCTGAATGTTTGAACCTTGAGAAATATGAGGTTTAAGTTTTGGGTAAAGTTTTTGTCCATCCTAACGCTAAGTGCTTTCACGAGAGATTCTCCCATGATTGCACTCAAGCAATTTACTACCTGTAGTGCCCTTGTGGAGAGTGCACTCACCCACACACACTCTCACAATGATTTAGGTCTCTTCTTAGTGCCAGGGGAAAAAAATCGTTGTGTCTCAGTTGCTCGTTAAGAATAATGTCCTTTGCATGCTTTATTCTAGTACCATCAATCAAAACAGAGCCCATTGATGACTATGATCCAGCTTTAATCTGCAATACAGTACACAGTGGTCTGGGAACAGTAACACAGCCTTACTATTCACAGCACACAATGGTCACCGAATCCCCTTCCTGTCTTGTGGCCACTATGGCTTCCTGCCAGCAGTTGCGTTCAGGCCTATCTTCTACTGATTCTCGATATCATCAACAGAATCCAGCAGCTGTAATATACCAAAGAAGCAAAAGTCTCAGTCCTAGCCAACTAGGCTACCAGCAATCCAGTTTGATGGCCACACAGGTTTCCATTTCAGATGCACACAGGTCAGTGCTGGTACATGCTGGTTCCCCAGGCCAAACCTCAGCTGTGCTCCACCACTCTCCAAGCAGTCAACAATCTTCTCCCGTGATACACTATTCTCCAACCAATCAGCAGCTGAGGTGTGGAAGTCATCAAGAATTCCAGCATATCATGTGCTGTGAAAATTTTACCTCTAATGTAGCAAGACCCAGCCAGCCTCAGGTCAGTCAAGCACAAAGGATAAGTCCAAGTTCATATCCTACCGTGATTCAGCAGCAGACAGCCACAAGCCCAAGAGCAGCAAAAAATGGACCACCCGTTAGTGATCAGAAAGAAGTGTTACCAGCCGGAGTCACTATTAAACAGGAACAGAACCTGGACCAGGCATATCTGGATGATGGTAAGCAGCACTGTCTTTTTATTACATATAATTCCATCTGGTCCTCTGTACAAAAATAATGTGGCCTCCTTCTTGACAGGGTGAGAACCCATCCCTTGTAAAGTTTTATATTTTCTTAATGTAAGAGCCTTTCATCAGCTGCATTTTTGGTAGATAGCAACGCAAAAAAATGAAGCATTTCCACAGTCCATAGAAAACCTCTGTCTTTAAGTCACGGGGTGAGCTGTCAGGTTTTAAACTGTTTCTAATTTTTTTTCCACTTGCCAAACGTTAGTTGAAAATGGAGAAACCGACAAAAAGTGGGTTTTTTTTTAAATTATTTATATCAATGCAAATTCCACAATGTAAAACCCTTTTATACATTTAATAAATACATTTTTAAAAAGCCTAATTGAACAGTCCATGAAGATACATAATGAATGGGGTTGTGCTGCAGGCAAAACTATTGCAGATGTTCTAGATGAACAGTAGTACATTGATTAGTAAAACAATGTCATTTCTTTGTTGTGAGCCCAGTAGATTTAGCTGTTAGCAGTGAATAAAAGCAAAAGTAAAGCCTTGTTTGAATATATCCTGCTTATCCTTAGGTAGATAAGAGTTATTGGCAAACGGGTTGATTGGTTGTTTTGTTAAACATTAGTACTATTTCATAGCAGGCAAAAAATATAAAGCTAAGGCTTGGGGGCTAGATCCTGTTCCTATTAAAGTTAGTAGCAAAACCCATGTTTACTTCCATGGGAGCACAAGCCCTTGATTAGAATGCTGCATATAAGTGGAGTGGGCTGGATTGTGTAATTGTGTATGTAAAATGCACACCTAATTTTCATGTGCTGTTACTGTGACTGCACTCACAATCCAAGTATTACCTATGCAAATTGCTAATTTTGGTCCCATGCGTGTGCACGTGCAATTCTGACAATCGACGTATAAATTAGGCAAACAATACTTAGTGATCTTTCATGCACAGTTATACAGGTATAGATTTTGAAATTCTAGCCCTGTCAGTTTTCCTCTGTGAACCTAGAGGTACTGAGTATTTGAGGACACATTTATCTGATATGATCATCATGGCTGCTTGCTGCGGGCAGAACAGGTTTCTATTCCCCACCCCTCACAGACACACTTTTTTCCTTCTTAATGTAGTCTGTATTTGAAATGTTTGAGCTTCTTCATTCAGCCATGGCAGTTGATGTCATCTTGGCCCCATTACAGCAATCATTCTGGGGCAGTTCTTACAAATATAAAATGATCTTTGTCTGCAGAGAGAATTTTGCTAGTATTTTTTGGACCTGAAATAAATAAAGTAAGCAAAAGCCAGGGACTGCTCAGCGAAAGCAGCATTATAACAGCGCGAGGTAATTTTTCTCTGTAATAGAAGTGGCCACTGTGTCTTTACATTCTTTTAATATTAGGGCATCAGAGATTCTTCCTCCTTTCTATAAATATTGGACACACACAAAAAAATCTCATGGTTGCAATACAAATGAAAAAATAAAGAAATTCAAAGTTAAGTCTGATGAACTTTGGGCCTGTTCCAGAACCCACTGAAGTTAAAAGAAAGACTTCAGTGGGCTTTGGATCACATCTGTAATGCCCAACTATACCATGAGTGCATCAGAATGGTGCACAGTGTACCTCAAAGCATGTGTTATAAAACAGGGGGTGCAAGTGAAAGACTGGCAGTGAGTTGGGAATGAAATTCCAGGCTTCTGTTTGAACATCTTTGTCATCAGGTTGGCTGCTGGTCTGTATACTAACGTTCCACTGAACTCTATGGGATATTAGTGCCTACATTCACAATAGGTGCCTTTGTCTCGGAAAAGCATGAAAAAATTGCATGCCCCCTGAGCATACAATATTGCTCAAAGTTAGTTGTTTGTGGGAGTTGTGTCTGAGTCAGGACTACAGAACAGAACCCTTTTCTATGGAGAAATTTTGCAAGTGACACAACAGGGTAAAAGAGCTGCTTTGGTCTGACATTTGGACACATTTTATTTACCTGTTTAAATCATAATAGCTCATTGGAGCCCTTAAAATCCTTAGCATAAACTGTATTCTTATTCAGAGGGTTCTTTCAGCTATTTTTTTAGGATAGAGGCCACATCCATCCATGGAATGGAAATATTAAGTATGCACAAATTATCATGATATTGCACATTGTAGGTCAAAACTAGAGGTCAGCTCTCAATCATCTGAATTTTCAGAATTCTCAGATTAATTATAAGGTATTATGCCCAAAATGGACTATGGGGAACTATTCACACTAGTATTTCCCTTCCCTACATGTTTACTTTATTAAGAAGGAGCCCTTGGGGTAGTTATGCTTTACTTTGCAAAACACATGATTCCAAAATGTTCAGGTCTTGAAAACCACTTTGCTTTTCCATGGGGAAAAGTGATTCAGAATATAACAAAAACCACATTTTGCTAACTATAAAATTTATTTTTGCACTTTATAGTATTAAAAGAAACCCAGAGCAATACAATTATGGAAGTTTGACAAGTCCCTTTGGCTGAATCGATCTCCTGAGATTATAAGAGGTGATTAATCTTGCTGTGATACTTATCAGGTAGATGCTTAGATGATCATTCCCATGGCTAGTTCCACCTTGTATTTAGTTGTGATACTCTGAGTACCTTTCCCAGACCTGAAGAAGAGCTCTGTGTAGCTCCAAAGCTTATCTCTTTCACCAGGAGAAGTTGGTCTAATAAAAGATATGACCTCACCCACCTTGTCTCTTCCTTCCCATGGTTAGGTTTAACCAGCTGGATGGTTGTATTGTGCTGTAGCTGACTACTTCTGCATAGTTACTACTAAGACCATGGTTGTTTTGGTGTTTCTTGCTTCCCTTCTCTTTTCTTCCCCTTCCCCATCTTTCTCCTTCTAGTCCTTCATCCTGTTCTTCTCTCTCTAGATTTCTGCTGACACGCCAGGATTGGTGGGGTTTTTGGTTTGGTTTGGGGTTTTTTTGTATTACAGTTGCATCCTTCCCTCTCCTCTCTGTCTCCAAGTCCCTTGCTCTTGTGGTTAATGCAAAGTCTTGCAATTCAGGGAACTAAGAATCTATTCTCAGCTCTGACATGAAGTTCCTGTGTGACCTTGGGCAAATCCTGCCCCATCGGTTCCTCATCTGTTCAATGGGAGATAACAACTACTGCCACACAGGGCTATAGTGTTCATTAATGTTTGAACAATCTTGGAAGCAACCAGAGAAATACAGGGTACAATTATTATTATTATTAATATTATTTCTCTTTTTTTCTTCTGGCCCTCTTATTGTGTTTCTGCTGCCAGGTCCGTTATGTTGTCTCCCTGTAGTAATTCTCCTCCCATCTCTGCAGCTAAAAAGCAGCCTTTCTTCTTTTTGAGATCATGACTCTTTCTTTGCCCAGTGCACTCTCGGTTCCAAGGACCCCTGCCGCTGACACATACTATTAGAGTAATCCACGTAGCCCTTCCTTTTCATCTTACTTTTAAAATATGATTCTTGTTCCACCTCCAAACAATATTGCCACTTCCTGTGCCCAAATGCTACACATACTCATCGGTGATGCCTTCCTATGATAGTTCCACTTGTGTGTGCCACCTTACAACAAGAGGTCAGCTGGCTTGTGTAACCCACACACCTCCTGGGTGTGGTGTTCTGTCTCATCTAGTGGCACTGAGACCACTTAAGGAGAGAGTTAAATGAGTCTGCCCTGCAGCCTTAGCTAACAGCCAGTTGGTTTTTAGCTCATGCACTAGAGGCTCAGGCACTAAGCTTCAGAGGTCCCAGGTTCGATCCCACCCACTGGCAACCGGGTTTTGTCGGTGTTACACTTCCACTAACTACCTTTCCAATCCACTGCCATTCACTTCCATCTTCTTCTCAGCTTCCTTAGTCTCACAGGCAAGGGCTGACAGAACCACCAAACTTCTTGTCCTTCCATAACATTATTTAAAGGGAGCATAGAACAAAGCTATCCAGCAGTTTAGGTTCTGTTTGGAAATGGAAAACAGATGGAGATAACTTGAGTTGGATGTTGTCTAAATTAAGTCTGTCCAGCTCTTCAGGGAGATTTTATCCAGGGTTCAGATTTGGACCTGTTTCAACCATTTCCCCCATGCTACTCTGTGTTAGAAGCACAAGATACATCTTAGATTGGATTCCACCTGGAAGAAAGAGAAGGTGGGGAGGACAAAGAATGACCTAGCGCAGGATAATTGAAAAGGATGCTGCCATCACAGAGACAACTTCCAGTGGAATCAAACATCTTGCTCTGGATAGACAGCAGTGGGCAAAGTGGATTGCCCCATGTGCCACTAGGCACAGAAGTCTCTAAATCTAGGGTACAAAAAGGAAGGCACAGTTGCTAGGGAACTAGCCTACAAAGATTCAAGTACCTGCAATTGCACAGAGCTCCTGTGTGACCTTGGGCAAGTCATTTAGCCTCTGTGTGCTTCAATTCTCCATCTGTAAAATGGAAAAATCACAATACCCTGGTGAGGGGGTACTGACATCAATATGTTGATGATTGTGAGGCACTCAGATACTACAGAAATAGTGGCCACAAAACTACCTTAGACAGACTCAGTGGGAGTAAATAAAGGTGGTAGAATCTGGCCTTAAATAAGTAAATAAATATGTAGCTGCTCTCCAAAGTGGTATTGATTTTCCAGCCTGAGAATACGTAAGTTACATGTTTTTTTACTTCACAAAGAAATATGTTTGTCATTCAGATGGCAACTATCTAACCACATCTCAAAACCACAAAATAGCCTCTCTGCTGCAATATAGCTGAATTATTTTCAGTGTGTCAGTAATTAGAAGAGCAGTGAGAAGGAAGGCGGTAGGCACAACTCCCGCAGTTCATCAGACTTGCAGTTCCGTGGAGCCCTTTTATAGCAAAGTTACTTCACAGAAAAACTGCACTTGAAACGGATGTTTCAGTAGAACTGAAATTGCAACCTGCACCTTGTGATACATATAAATGACCTAGGACTTTCACTCACCTTCACTAAGACCAGGATATTACTCTCTGTGGGTTCTGCCACACACCACAGTAATTGTCGCCCAAATGAGATTTTTATTCTGATTATTGACACTTCAGGATGATTCTACTTATCTTTGTTCAGCATGACACAAAAGTGTCACCAGATGCTTAGGAAATTATTCTATTGCATGCTTCCGCCCACTCTGAGAAAGTTACCAGGCCTTACAGGGTCCCCAGGACTCGTCCAGGAGTTGAAGTGTGCATCTCTTGTTTTCTCTCTTACTAATAATGAACCAGGTTGTATCGTTAGCCACAGGCTTCCACTGGGCGTCCAATGCAAAGCAGCCCTCCTTCGGGAGATGCTGTGGGAGGGAGCGTATCTCAAGAAAACACAGTGCTTCCTGGAGCACCCGCATAGTGCAGCCGCTGTACCACCCACTGGACGGGACTGCAACCGTGGTGCTAGCCCATACTGTGGCTGCATCTGACCCCAGACATTTTGTACGTTCAGAGCATCAGGACTCACCGATGGCGGGGCAAATGGGGAGGCTTCTTGCACTTCTCCAATGCAGGCTTGGGCCTGCTGTGCTCCTGTGCAAGGCCCTGGCTGTGTTTCAGGGCAAGAAGCAGTATTTAGGGAAGGTGAGGATTATATCTATATGGGAGGAAAGAAGAGGAAGGACTTGCAGTTAGTTGCAGGGCACAGGGCTGCTCTAATTTATTCCAGCTGGAGCAGTCTTCATTGGACCTTTCTTGTGGGCCAGAATTATCACAGCTCACTGAGCTCCAGCTCTGCCCTCTCCAGCCCCCTCTGCTGCGGGTAAAGGAGCACGTGGCCTAAAGCCAGCGATGTCAGCTTTATGTCAGCTGGGGATTCCCCCGCACAAGGGGAACCTTAGCTGCATGATTAAGGCAGCTTAAAGTCCCCTTCACGCTACTGCAGTAGCACAGAAAACTTACCTGGGGCCAAGGATCCAGCCCTTTGACTGGATTCAGTGAAGCTATCTCTCTGAGTCACACTGTTTCTTTCAACTTCAGGCTGCACAGAACATGGTCTCCTATGCTTACGTTACAGTTTTAGCTCTCTCTTTTCCCACCTATGAGTGTTGGACAAGATCACAAAGGAGCCTATAGTTGAGGGAGAAAAATGCCTTTTTCTCTTTCTATTTTCTCGCATTATAGAAGGTAGTGAATTTGTATTTTGTAGGGCTGTGGTTTGAGTAGAGAAAACATTTGCATCAAAAAAGCCACTTTCTGTTTATGATTAGAACTACTTTTCATAGAAGGTGTGGTCACAGATTCAGTGGACTCCGAGTAGAGCCTGTACATTCTCCAAACAATTTCACCTGGATTAAAGCAAATCTATGCATTAGCCAATCTGATGCTGGTCCTATAGCTCTTACTACTGAGCATTATCCACTTGGTCTCAGTTGAGGTCACTATTCTATGTTTTGGTTCCACTGCACCCCATATATTTTATTAATTATTATTATTATTATTACTTATTCTGCTTATTCAGAGCAGAAAGATGGTCCCTGCCTTCAAGAGCTTAATATCTATTAAAAAGAGGTGGAAAGAACATAACAATGGGAGGCAGGACTCCTGCATTCTATTCTCAACTCTGCCAGGGACATGAAAAAGTCAAGTCACCTAACCACTCTGGGCTTTGGTGTACCCTTATGTAAAAATGTATCCTAATAGTTATCCTACCTCACAGGAGGTGTTGGGAGGCCAAGTTGATGCATGTTAGTAAAATGCACAAGAATCCTTGGGGAAAAGGTGGCATTTACTTGGCTAAGTGCCAGGTATTATTATTGTCATGGTTGGCTCACACCTGATTTTTCACAGGCCTCTTGAAACAAAACAAGACCACAAAAGCCCAAGCATTTTTTCACATGTGTACGAACCCCAGAAACTCCAATTCTAAACATTTTTGGCACTCAAGGCAATATTACAATTAAAAATAGTAAATATTTTTATTGTATTCAAGTAACCTTTGCATAAGTAGCCTGACATCCTCTCTGCATATGTAAAAATGAAGATGTTTCCCTAGCAGCATTCCTGTGTAGCTATCCAAAAAAACCAAACCAAAATAAAACAACAAACAAAAAACACGCCATACATCCAAAATCAGCTGTGGAGGAAGGAAAAAAATGAACCAAGTGATTAAAAGCATAGTTCCACTAGCATCCCTTTGTTCTTGAGTTCAGGAATCTTTAATTGGTGCAGCACAATGCCCACAGGCAAGTTTCTGACAAAGCATTTCCTGTTCAGAAGAACATGCAAAGTCCATTAAGAGAGCACGCAGACTGTGGAGAACGGATAGTCACGTAGGGGTATATATACGCTCACTGTGTTTGTGGGTAGGGCCTCTCAGACAACTGGTGCACCAAGACAAGAAAACATCCCATCTACTTGCTGGTGGAAGACAAGCTTGTTTGGAGACTAAACCAGTTGACGATTATCAGCACCAAGGAGTCAGCTTCCAGATGGCATGAAACAACTTTCGATTGTAATTTTGAAATCCTGGAAAACAATAACTTGAAAAAGGAATGTGTTCATGCATTTGGGAACTGAAAGCTTCTAAACCACAATAAAAGTCCATTCCCAGACTTGTTGTTCACTTACTTTACACTCATTGCATTCCATAGACAGTCTGAATCACGGGCAGCAGACAGCTCCTATAAAGAAGACCATAGGAACATCATTAGATGTCCATCTGCTGGAAGACACTTGCCAAAATAGGCCATATATTTACTTTTACTTGCTCAATTCACACAGAACTTTTAAATTAAAGGGATAACCACAGTACTTGTCACGTCTGGGACACCTTTCACTCTAGGGAGAGACACACTAATGAATTATGCCTTACACTACTAGCTAGGGAGGCAGGTGAGTGTTATTGTCTGCATGACACAGATTGGTAAACTGAGACACACAGTGGTTACGTGACTTGCCCAAGCTCATACAGGAAGTCACTGGCAAAAGTGAAAATAGAACAAGGAGTGCTAATTCCCAATTCTCTGTGCGATCCACTAGACTGTACCACGTGTCAGCGTGTAAAGCGTGTAAACATAATGTTAAAATATATCAAAAGTTTTCCTCCTCCCTAATAGCTCATTATATGCAGAGGGGCTGCTAGGTTGCTTGTGCAAAGATTATTTTAATTAAATCAAAATCTTTACTATTTTTAACTGAAATATTTCCCCAAAGGCCAAATTTATAAAAGGCATGATAAAAATCTGTGTGCATGACCATGCCTGCAGTTACTGTAAGTGCACATGCAAAGCAGGTAAATGTATGAACAAATTGCTGCTTGGGTGAACTACATCACTGTACACAGCACCCAGACAGTGCTCTCTGTACCGGGCCCATATAGTGCCCCCTTCACCATGTAAGCCCTGGGAAAGGGGCTGTGAAGCTTGGTCTACACTTTTAGAAGTTTTACCACCTGGTTATGTTGATTAGGGGTGTGTGATTTCTTTTGCTGACATTGCTATTAAGCCCTAGATGCAGTTATATTGGTATAAAAGTGCTTGTATCTGCATAGTTTATGTCTGTTCAGGGAAACCAGATAAGCTATGTTGGTAGAAATACTTTTATACCAATATAATTGTGTCTACACTAGGATGTCTCTGCTGGTTTAACTATACCAGCATAGCTAAACTGCCAACACCTTTAAGTGTAAACGACGCCTAAGAGATGCACAGGGGTAATTTCTCCCTAGGTGCCTCACTAGCTATTTATGCACACACCACCTCTGATGGTCACATTGGCAATAATCACATGAGCTTTGCACATGTTTCTTAGCTAAGGACCCAAATCTCTGCCTTTTGAAAAAATTGATCCTAATGGCCATGTACTTCTGACAAGGCTAATGCAATCCACTGGCTGTAATTGTGTGGCGGATTTGTCCTTTTTCTTATGACCCCAGCACATGAGTCTTTCATGTATGTCATTGTTCTGCGAGTACAACCAGTTC
The DNA here is from genome assembly GCF_965140295.1 of Lepidochelys olivacea. Classification (NCBI taxonomy): domain Eukaryota; kingdom Metazoa; phylum Chordata; order Testudines; family Cheloniidae; genus Lepidochelys; species Lepidochelys olivacea. The sequence goes on from NC_140423.1 coordinate 15,667,151, forward strand.
TCACTCCCTTGTAATCAGTACCTTCATTTTCGTGTTAACGTAACCAAATAATCAGTATCCAAGGCCTTATGCATAGCGCAACTGTATTGCCAGCTCTTGCAATTTTATTGTGAGTTCGGCAATATTTCATGTTTTTCCAGGACCCAGTGCCTGGAGTCAGAATATCAGCTTTTATTTGTTTGTTTGTTTGTTTGTTTTAAGTAAGTTTCAAGCCTTTGTAGTTGTGGAACAAAACTTGGAAACATGAACCGCAAAGGTTCAGAAACCGAGAGGCAAATAAAAACAACCCCAACTGTATTTCTTTTAAAATTGCATGATTTGTAGCCAATCTCATGATCATTTGGGGCATGATCGTTCATTCTTAACACATTGGAAAGATGGGCCTTTTCAAATACAAATGAAGCCTTATGGATGAGGCATTTAAAATATAGTTTTCTTCCACCTGGTCATCATAATTTGTCTCACATAAAAACTTTTTTTTACTGACCACTGTGCTTTTAAAAAAAGAAAACTGGTGATGAATCATCTGAATTTTCCATCCATTTGCAAGTCAGTTTTCTTAAGAAAGCTCTCAAGGGTGAGAGCCCTTTTTCTGTCCATAGCAGAAGCTGCTATGAGCTTACTCTCACAGACTGTTTTATAGGACCGCTTACTCACCAGTTCCAACACACTTTTATGCTCTAATTTCAATGCTGTATGTTTCTAGAGAAACTTTAAAATCAGACTGGACAAGTATTCTAGAAGAAACACTGTAGGGACAATTTTGCATTGATGACCTGAAAGGTCTTTTACATCTTTGGCTTCAGTGATTTGAAAAAGCAAGCAGCACATCTTGGGCCAACCCAGCAGCAGTCAGAGATGGGGGAGAAAATGACTGAACATCCTTACCCTGCTGATTTACATCTCAGTAATTTGTATCAGGCTGCTGACTTTCATACTCCTTGTTTCTCATTTTATAATATATTATTTTTAAGGTTAACAAAGAAGAAATAAGGGGAAGGTAACAGGTAACCTAAAATAGATAAATCACAGTGATGAGTCAGAATCAAAAGTCCAAACTCCAGTTTTGCAAGTGTTTGAAATCTGGGTAAATCCAGATGCAAATTTCACAGGTGGGGTCACAACCAACCCCCCCCCCCCAATACATCTTTGGGGCATTCAAAATCAAAAACAAATTCTGGTGTGTGTGCCCGCCTCTAATACACATACTATAGTCTCTCTGGTACATAAGAATGGCCATACTGGGTCAGACCAAAGGTCCATCTAGCCCAGTATCCTGTCTTCTGACAGTGGCCAATGCCAGGTGCCCCAGAGGGAATGAACAGAACAGGCAATCGTCAAGTGATCCATCCCCTATCACCCATTCCCACCTTCTGGCAAACAGAGGCTAGGGACACCATCCCTGCCCATTCTGGCTAATGGTTCATTTCTGATCCCTGTTATAGTCTTAGCCACATTAAGTCTGTGGTCTCTGTGCTGTGTCTTCCAGAGATCAGATAGAAATAACTTTTGTTATCCCTGGCCTTGGGATAAAGTAAAGTGGTGGTCTACTTTAGTCGTACAAGGGACATCTCCTTAGCTGGTATAAATCAGCATAGCTCCACTGAAGTCTCTCCTAGGAATTTCACTAGCAATGTAGTGCTATGCTAATGTACACTGAGCTTCTGACCGAATAGTCTCCATATCACAGGAGGAAAGCTCTAAGCCAACCAGTCCGCTAAGCTATGGCCCAGTACGGACTTTTAATTTTGAAACTCCACGCCAGTTTGAAAGCATGGGCCAAATTCTATCTTCAGCTACATACACACAATTCCTATGGGGCAAAATCCTGGCTGAATTGAAGTTGATGAACGCATTGTCATTGACTTCAACACATCCAGGATTTCACCCATGCATGTTAAAGGGTGCTGTATGTTTGCAGTTGAGGGCAGAATTTGCCCTTATATGTGTTCACCGTTATACTAGCAGACTGCCTCAAAGTAAAATGCAAAGATTTGTAGTTTGCTGTCTCCACCAACCCATGTGCACATTTGCCTTTGTGCACACTTGTATATGCACTTTGAAGCACAGACAATAGTATACACACGTGATTTTCACATGCCAATTCTACTAGAGCAAATTAGCAGCTATTAGTGGATCAAAGTGCACACGATTTGCATGAATGAAAAATTGTGCATGCACCAGGGAAGACTGGGTTGAGGCCCTACTGAAAAATCCAAATTACTTGAAAGTTAATTGTACATCTGTGACAACCTAAACCCATGTATAATGCTTATCTTTGAATTAGTCCTGAATTAGCATGAAGACTCATGAACTTTGCATTTAATATGCACAAATTAATTTGGACCAGAGAAAGAAAAGCAATGAAATAGGGGGAGTATAAACTTGTAATCACGCCCTCTGATCATCGGTACCAGAGTAATCTAGTCAAAGGTCCCCAAAGTGTGGTTAGGTTTGGGTTTTTGGTTTTTTTAATGATAAAATGACTTCATCATCCATGAATGAATTGAATCGAATGTAGGACAAATAGTGAGACATATGAATAACTCTTATGACATTTGCAATGTCTCGATCTGTGCTGGTTTATTTAGGTGGTATCTAAGCTTCTTTTGAAAGAGCGAGCATGACTAACTGAAGGGGAGACACTCCAGAAGGATGAGCCAGGAGCCAGTGGTGGAAGAGTTATGGCATTCAAAACCTTCTTGGGTTAAATATCTGGTCATTATGAGCAATAATAGCACTGGTTATTTCACAAGAACTCCACTTGCCTGGGCAGCCTTTACCAGACTCACTAGCCACAGTGGTACAGGCCCACTGGAAAGGAAGCTGTCTGGTGCCCCAAATGTCTCATTTTAAATAGCACCAAATAATGCCTAGGGCTAGTTCTGTGCATTTGTAGCCATTTGACCTAAGTAACATCCTCAACATTTGCCTTTGTACCCAATCTGCCCATAGATGTTGTATTAACACCTTCATTTCCAGGTAGCCATCAAAATGGTTAGTTGTGTGAGCAATTAACTTTTCAGAGGCACGCAGCTGTCATTTATAATAGCAAGGGTTGCCGCACAAAAAAGCAAGTGTTACTAAAAGGCACCCATATTTGAAAATTTAGTCCAGTATTTGTGTAAGTAAATAATTATCAGACTAGAACATGTTCCCATGTGACATTGGAGACTCTCCAGGCAGTTCTTTTGAAATGAAATAGTTATAGAAATAATGTTATGCATTAGCCCTATCCATTCCAGACACAGGTGAGACTGCAAAGTAGGGGGTAAGAAAATTGGCTTGGCTAAAATAAGAAGTGATCTGATTCCTCACTCAGATACAGGCTAAATCAGAAAATAAATATAGGATAATATAGGAGGTTTCCTTTGTTTTTTAAGTTTTGTTAATTCCTTCCTCCCCCCGCCTCCCAGTGCATCTATACTTTCTGGGGGTGGATGTGCCATGTTATCACCAGAGTACCTGTCTCCTGATATTACCATCCTGACCACCAGGCATATCTGACCAGCTGTCACACAAGACTGCTTGGTCTTATGAAATGCCCAGCTCAGTGCTGGATATGCTAGAGGTCTCCCCCCAAGGGAAAACTCAAAAGCTTAATTGCTTATTTTGTTAAAGGAAACTTCCTGTAATGTTTGCAGTATTGTTTTGTTTGTTTTGTCTGTTTTTTTTTTAAAAAAGTAATCCTATCAGACTTAATATTTATATTCCTGCAAAACAGTTAGAGAGGGTGGTGTTAAAATAAGAACCTATCCAAAGGCTCCCATTCTCCATTATAGTCTGTCATTTTTAGAGTAAGCTATACTCTAGTTCTTTTATCCCTGTTAAATTCTACAACACTTTTCAATAAGATCTGGATAGTTCAAATATGTATTCAGATTTCTCTGAATTGAATTTCTGAACTAGAATTAGGGGCTAGCCATATAGTTGAGATCAAGACCTAGAGTTTCCCAAAACTCTGGGGCCGAAACCCTCAAAGTTATTTAGCCTCCTAACTTACATTGATTTCAGCAGAAGTTAGGAATCTAAATACCTTTGAGGGTCTGGGCCTGGTGGTTCAAGTCGTTTCTTTCGGCTTCCCCATTTTGTCTGACACTTAGGAAAACATCTTGGCTATTTAAAACCTTTGAGGAACGTGACTCTCTCAGCTAAAATGCTCAAGGAGGGTTTCCCCTGTGTGTTACCTTCCACTACACTTCTTATCCTCGCGTGCATTCAGAGAAAGTACCTCAGCTCAGCAGTGCAAATAATCAAGTCTTTAATCGCAACTAGGCCTTAATAATTTCTAGCATTTCAACAATATTGTGGTGAGTAAAGTGAGACATTCGTTTCCTTTATGTACGCAATGAGAGATACATGCAGTAGAAGGCTGGTTTATTACAGGAAATGTATGTTGCCGCACACAGACACATTGCACACAGGCTGGCTTGGTTTAATTGGGATGATCTGAGGCCACGGAATTGGAGTGCTCAACCAAGGAAAACATCTCCTCTCAGCCCTTGCAGCAGAGTTAACTCGTCTTTCCTCTGTATTTAGACTAAAAGATTGCAAGAGGCTTTTAAAAAGCCGAATGTTACAGTTTGCTGAAAGGCAGATGCACCAGTTATCTGGGGAGTCCCTGTCTGTGGCACCTAGACAAAAATGACTTGGCAGGCCAAAAAGCCAGGAAATTAATTTTCTTGTCTTCAGAACACAGTGCGCGCCATAGTGCCTGGATAGATTGAATTTGTTATGATAGCAAAACAAGTTCTATGGAAACCATTGTGAAACCTTGGAGGGAAGCTGCCCAGGAGGCTTGGGGAAAGCCGTTTTTGTTTGTTGTGCTTGGCATCACTTTGCTCTGGACGAATATGCTTTAATTTTGTGGGGGGACCCAAGAGAGCATTCCTCTTTTTCCATACCAAAAAGCCTGCCAAGCTGGCATTAACGTCCTCCTCTTTCCAGCTGCTCCTTTCCAAACACACTGTGCCTCCTAAAGATAGTCTTCACAGTGGCTGGGACTGGTGGAAAACATGAAGCCTGCATGGATTAGCAAAGGAATTCATTTGGGCTGACAAACTGGGTTTCCCTCTATAAACAGCAGTAGTGTTTTCATCTACTGGACTGCACAGCAAACTTCACATCCCCTTTCTCCTCCTCCCCCTATATGCCTGCCCAGAGTTCAGCTGTGGTAAAAGGCACACTACAAGGTTCTACTTCTGGGGGATGTAAAACAACATGAAATCAATGAGGCATTTTTAACCATCCCTGTCCTCAAAGGGTTGGGGGGTTTTCACTTTGGTAAATAGAGGATGGGGCTTTTTAGTTATTTTTGATTCCGGGTAAAAGGGAAATAAAATACCTCCTTTTATCACTAGTTTAGGGACCTTATAAGCATCCTGCACCATATACTTCTATAATTACTTTTTTCCCCCAACAGATGTCCTGCAAAAGCATCATAAACTAAACTCAGGGCTAACAGGATTTATGTTCAGCCAGGATGTTCTGCTTCTCTGCTTTGTATAATACCTCAGGAGGGTTTTTGTGTAACCACTTTACCTTGTATTTTTCTGTATGTGTGGTCGCTAGATCTCTATTGTCTCTTTTACTCACAACCAGCACGTGATTATACATTGCAGCAACCCAAGAGCATAGGGTGAAAATGAGTCCCTGAAAATGAAATATCCCTGGTTCCAGGTACTTGGTATTGGTTTTACAAAATAGGTGCTGGTTTTTGTAAACCAGCAATCTAACCCAGTGCAAGTGACAGCAGACTGGCTAAACAGCTATGCACCTTAAAGCTCTCCAACCAGACTTGTCATATGTTCTCATCCTCTCTTCCCCACAAAGCTAGTGAGCCCACCATCGCATGAGTTCCCCACTTCCAATTGCCAAAGCCCTTCTGTGAATACTTCCTTGACACCGCACCTAAAATCATCCCCTGCCCTGCCGCACCCTGCTGCTGGGACTCTGATCCATTCATTTAACTTTCTCAATATACGTGTATCTCCAAGTGCTGATCCACTGCTGCTCAGCATTGGTTGTATGTAGAAACATGTAAGTGCCAGTGAGGCGATCAAATCCCTTACAAAAAGAAAAGGAGTACTTGTGGCACCTTAGAGACTTAGAGAAAGGTGCCACAAGTTACTCCTTTTCTTTTTGCGAAGACAGACTAACACGGCTGTTACTCTAAATCCCTTACAGTCATTCTCTGTATTAACACTGCAATTCAATATAAAGGATCGATAGTGTGTACAATCATGGCACTTAAGCATGCAAAGTAGGAGTGCAAATGCACTTACCATTGTGTGTGTAAAAATCAGGGTATATGAGTTCAGCTACTAGATGGGCGAAATCACAAAAGGAATGAAGTCCTTGTCTAGTTTTAGGTTCCTATACCTACTTACTGGACAATGTGGAAAATCCCACCATATTTTCTATGGCCTGTGATGTCATTACTCTGTTGCCAGGGTACTTTGCCATTTCATTAATACTTCATAGTTGTATTATGATAGTACCCACATTATGCTGCCCTTTATAACTGTCCCTGCCCTTTAACAAAAATTTGGGCTGGGGTTGACGATGGTTGTGGTTGGGAGTGTGTCCCCCACAAGATTTTACAAACTGGGCAGTGAGCACATCCTACCTAGAACTGCCTCACCTATCAATGTCTTTATTTTACCCTGAAAATGATGCTTATAAACAAGGTGGCATCCCCTATGCTGGTCAGGGTCCCCTTTCTCATAGAATTTGGAGACAGAAAAGACCTTCTACATCATCCAGTCCATCCTCTAGACTCTAATGTACAATTTTTTCCTTCAGTACATTGTCTAGTGTTTTGTCCAGTCTTGTTTGTTTTTTAAGTCAGTTTTTGAAGGGAAAGAAGCAATGCAGGCTAAGAGAGTCTTAACAGAAGAATGTAGCAAGGCAGAACACAGGATTTCACAGGCTGTTGCTTTAAGTACAGCCATTGACTGCCTAGGATTTTGCAGCTGGAGGCAGCCATGCTGAACCACAGAGGAAAACAAAGCCCAGCAGATTTCCAAAATATCAACAGCTGGATGCAAATGACATTTCAGAATTAAAAAAAAGAAAAAGAAAATAAAAAGAACTCTCTCACCCGCTTCTGACGCTGCCCCCACACAGTGACACCCCAGGTCGCTTTGGGCACTTGATAAACAACCTGGAGATTGTTATAGCTAACATTTATGGGTGTGGAAATATATCCACCAATAATGTTTGCACTGTAACTTTTGCACGAAAATAGACATTTGGGGGCAGGAAGGGATGGGAGTCGATGTCCCCAAGAACTGGTGCTGACAGCAAGTGGAGCCTTCCATAGGCAGGTCAGCGATTCAGAGGCAGACCAGGTGCAGCAGTGACCAGCAGTCATTACCAACTGATGACCTTATATCCTTTAAAAAGTGGTGATTTACATCAAAAATAAAGACTGAGCTATTATTATTGTTGATTACAGTAGTGCCTGTGGACCAGCCGAGAATGGGACCCCATTGTGCTGTACAAACAGAATAGGAGACAGCCCTTGTCCCAGAGAATCTAACTAAAGCTGACTGGCAGCCTTGCTGAGAGGCTGATCATTGAATTAGCCACAGAGATGGGCCTACTCTCTCACTCCTGAAGCCAGGAGACTCGCAGTGCAATAAGGGGAAAGCCTTCATTGCTGTTGCCCACTCTAGGTCCAGTTCAGCACAGCATTTATGCACATACTGCAAGCTGTTCTTCATCAAAACACAGAAGCGTATGCGTATCATGAAGACAGCAGGACTTAAGCACACACTTAAGGACTTTACTGAATAGGGATGAAGCGCTGAATCAGGGCCTTACTGGAGTCAGTCTCTAGAGGCTTCAGTCTGGCACCTTTCCCCAGCAAAGAATCCCCTTCATTTTTATTCCTTTTACATTTAGCATTTTTGTCCCTCCTGAATCTTTTCTCTCCATGGCTGGGCACCTTCTTGTTTTCTTGCTGCTGGCCCACATGACCAGGAAGGTAATTCCATCCCAGAGGCTTCTTACTACTGGCTGCAAATAGATGCCAGGAAAGCATGCTATACTGTAGAATACCATTTGAGCCTGCATCCAGCTGCTGACAAATGCCTAAGTGTGTGGTGCGTTATACAGCCAAGTCACCTGCAATCACACAAATTATGGGAGTGTGGTAATTAGAATTTACAGCTGTTCTTTTGATTGATTTTGGCGTTCTTCCCCAGACAGCTGGCTCGGGGTCCTTCCCCTCTGCACTTAGCCATGGGCTATGGAAACCGGCAGTAGTCACCTATCAGACCAATTTCCATAGTACAGGCCCAAGTCCTCAAGAAAAAACTGACATGTTCTGGTCATGCCTTGCCACATCACAAAGCAGCACTTCCCCATTGTGAGAACTGCATTATCACGACACAACGCTGCAACATTACATCAATAGCCTTCATCAAAATGATGTTGCATTGAAACCATGAGGAGGCAACATCACCTCACGACTAATTAGCCGGGTCTGTATACCTGCTCTTATTATTGCCAACCCGTCACCCTTCAACCCTCTGTTTAATCCACGGTTTGTAATGACTCTTACCAATTGTTAGAGTAGCACTTCCATTGTTGTTGTGTATTGAATAATGTGTTTGTCTGATAGATTATACAGAGCAAGAGATATAGTATGAGCCAGACTTTGAAAAACTTTGAGGGCCTGATCCAGATACGTGCCTATCTCCCAGTGGGAGCTGAAATGATTTAGGCACCTAAACTCCATTTGATTGCTGGGCATGTCACTGATTTCAATGGTAGTTAAGTGCCTAAATACTTTTGAGGATCTGGGCCTTAGTACCTGGCAGACGGCACTCAGAAACTTGCAGTATCATACCCCATGGGTGCTAATTTGTGCTTCTCATATGTGTTCATAATTACTACAACAGCATGTGCAAACTAGGTGATTGGAAATAACTACATTTGCAGTTATATGCAGTTGCCGGATTTTCTCATATAGCTGTGGACTGGGTGCACATATTAAGCATGAAATTGCATAGCTATAATTTTGCAAAATCTGTCCCAATGTGCACAATGGATATTTGTTTACAAAAGAACTCAGAAGTTGGGCAATCCTAATTGGTGACTAATATCTGTTATGGGGGGGGGGAGCCACATGCTTCTGAGCCTCGGAGTATCAATTTATATGAACAGAAACAACATTCCTTTACAAACACAAAACATTTATTAAATTGGTTCATTTATTTATTTAGTCATTGAGAAAAAGATGAAGATCCAAAATGTTACTAATGTGTTGTTGAAGTGGGTGTATTTGTCTCTTGAGTATTTACACCAGGAAGAAATTTAGACTTGTTGGTTTGGAAAAGAATCTTGCTATCCCCATAAGGGCACTTTGAAAGGGCAATGGTGATTTGGTATGGTCTCAGGATTCACTATGAATGTTTTTTATAGTTCTGTCTTCATTTAGTTCCCCACTCTACAAAACAAACATTATTCCCATCTAAGCAGCCTTCCCTGCAGAAATACAGTCGACTGGAACAAATTATTAAACAATCAATTTGTAAGCACCGAGGGGATAATAGGGTGATAAGTAATACCCAGCATGGATTTGTCAAGAACAAATCATGCCAAACCAACCTAATTTCCTTTTTTGACAGGGTTACTGGCCTAGTGGATAGAGCGGAAGCAGTAGACGTGACTTATCTTGATTTTAGTAAAAAGAAAAGGAGTACTTGTGGCACCTTAGAGACTAACAAATTTATTTGAGCATAAGCTTTCGTGAGAACAGCTCACTTCATTGGATGCATGCAGTGGAAAATACAGTGGGGAGATTTTATATACACAGAGAACATGAAACAATGGGTGTTACCCAGACGTTCTGGTTAAACTTGGATTTAAACTTGGAGGGTGGTCAGTTTGGATGAGCTATTGCCAGCAGGAGAGTGAGTTTGTGTGTGTGTGTGTGTGTCCCCGGAAAAAAGGGGGGTGGTGAGAAAGCCTGGATTTGTGCTGGAAATGGCCCACCTTGATTACCATGCACATTGTAGGGAGAGTGGTCACTTTGGATGAGCTATTACCTGCAGGAGAGTGAGTTTGTGTGTGTATGGGAGCGGGGGGGTGAGAAAACCTGGATTTGTGCTGGAAATGGCCCACCTTGATGATCACTTTAGATAAGCTATTACCAGCAGGACAGTGGGGTGGGAGGAGGTATTGTTTCATAATCTCTGTGTGTATATAATGTCTGCTGCAGTTTCCACGGTATGCATCCGATGAAGTGAGCTGTAGCTCAAGAAGCTCATGCTCAAATAAATTGGTTAGTCTCTAAGGTGCCACAAGTACTCCTTTTCTTTTTGCGAATACAGACTAACATGGCTGTTACTCTGAAACCATACACACTGTAACAAGAATGATCAGGTAAGGTGAGCTATTACCAGCAGGAGAGGAGAAAAAAACCCCAACCTTTTGTAGTGATAATCAAGGTGGGCCATTTCCAGCAGTTGACAAGAACATCTGAGGAACAGTAGTGGGGAGAAATAAACACTGGGAAAATAGTTTTACTTTGTGTAATGACACATCCACTCCCAGTCTTTATTCAAGCCTAATGTAATGGTGTCCAGTTTGCTAATTAATTCCAATTCAGCAGTCTCTCGTTGGAGTCTGTTTTTGAAGTTTTTTTTGTTGAAGAATTGCAACTTTTAGGTCTGTAATCGAGTGACCAGAGAGATTGAAGTGTTCTCCGACTGGTTTTTGAATGTTATAATTCTTGACGTCTGATTTGTGTCCATTTATTTTTTTACGTAGAGACTGTCCTGTTTAGCCAATGTACATGGCAGAGGGGCATTGCTGGCACATGATGGCATATATCACATTGGTAGATGTGCAGGTGAACGAGCCTCTGATAGTGTGGCTGATGTGATTAGGCCCCATGATGGTGTCCCCTGAATAGATATATGGACACAGTTGGCAATAGGCTTTGTTGCAAGGATAGGTTCCTGGGTTAGTGTTTTTGTTGTGTGGTGTGTGGTTGCTGGTGAGTATTTGCTTCAGGTTGGGGGGCTGTCTGTAAGCAAGGCCTGGCCTGTCTCCCAAGATCTGTGAGAGTGATGGGTCGTCCTTCAGGATAGGTTGTAGATCCTTGATGATGCGCTGGAGAGGTTTTAGTTGGGGTCTGCAGGTGATGGCTAGTGGCGTTCTGTTATTTTCTTTGATTTTAGTAAAGCTTTTGTCACTGGCCCACGTGACATTCTCATAAGCAAACTAGGGAAATGTGGAATTACTATAAAATGGGTGCACAACTGTTTGAAAACCCATACTCAAAGAATAGTTATCAGTGGTTCCCTGTCAAACTGGGAGATCACATCTAGTGTAGTACCATAGGAGTTTGCCCTGGGTTTGGTACAATTCAGTACTTTCCTCAGTGCCTTGAATAAAGGAGTGGAGAGAATGCTTATAAACAGGGACATCATTTGTGAGCATTTAGAACATTACATGTGATTATATTTTATCTGGCAAATTCTGGGGGTGGGGGAAGAGGACAAAAAATGGAGCCTATAGACCTATGAAAAGTGGGGAGGGGACAAACTAATGTTGGGAGGAACTGCCCCCCACCACCACCACCTTGCCCATAGTAAATGATGATCCTGCTTATAAAATCTGAGGATGACAGCAAGATGGGAGAGGTTGCAAGCACTTTGAAGGATAGGATTAGAATTCAAAATGATCTTGACAAATTAGAGAATTGGTCTGAAATCAACAAAATGAAATTCAATAAAGACAAGTGCACAGTGCTTCACTTAGGAAGGAAAAATTAACTGCATCAATACAAAAAATGCGAATAACTGCTAGGTAGGAAAGGAGGACTTGTGGCACCTTAAAGACTAATCAATTTATTTGAGCATAAGCTTTCGTGAGCTACAGCTCACTTCATCGGATGCAATACTGCACAAAAGGGTCTGGGGTTATAGTGGACCACAAACTGAATATGAGCCAACAATGTGGAGTTGCAAAAACGGATAATATCTTTCTAGAGTGTATTAACAGTAGTGTCATATGTATAGCATGGCAGGTAATTGTTCCATTCTAATCAGCACTGCTGAAGCCTGAGCTGGAGTACTGTATCCCGTTTGGGGCACCACACTTTAAGAAAGATGTGGACAAATTGTTGAGAGGAACAAAAATGATAAAAGGTTTAGAAAATCCAGCCTATGAGGAAAGGTTAAAAAACTGGATATGTTTAGTGTTGAGAAAAGAAGTATGAGGGGAGAACCTGATAACAGATCAGGAATTCCCCATCATTGGAGGTTTTTAAGGACATGTTGGACAAACATCAGTCAAGGCATACTTGGTCCTGCATCAGCATGGGAGGATGGACTTGATGACCTTTTGGGTCCCTTCCAGCCCTACACCTCTCTGATTCTATGACTATACTTATAATAGACAATTGTCTTTGGATGTACTCCATTCTCCAGTGAGATCACGCCAGACATTAGCAAGTGCTTTGATTTTAGAGAGGAGGGTGTTTTATTACTATAGAGTTCGAAAACCTGTTCTAGTTGGGTTGAAACTCACCCAGAATCATAGCCAGAGATGGGTAATGTGCTTCTTGTAAAAACAAACAAAAACACAAATATATTCAATACAAGTTACAAATGCAGGGTCATAGGCTGGCCATGTATGCAAGTGTATAGACCTGTAGATTGTCATACAGTTGACAATTACTGGACGCTTCTTAAACCATGCCCCTGAGATTCTATGATGAATACAGCTTTATTGGTCTTGCCTGTACTACATGGGTATATACATAGCACAAAGTCTTGTACAGTTGTATAATTTGGAATGGCTCATTAAAACCTGAGACAGATTCTCTGGGGCAGTCTCTTCTTTAATTGTTCCAAAGTCTTGACCTAGAATCTGGAGGGGATGTCCCCAAAGCATTGGGCCCAGATTTTTAAAATAGTCTCAGGGCCCCATTGGTTTAAATTATTGCTATTATTATGAGGTTGGGAATTACCCAACCTTATAACCCTTAATCCCGCCTTCAAAAATAAAATGATCTATCTGCTACTGTACAATGAAGAGTTCAATGTAGTTTCTGGTAATTGGCACCTTTTTTTCTTACTTAAAACAAAAGTTTTCTCACTAGCACAATTTACTCATACTGAAAGTTTTGACTCTTTGGATGATGGATATAAAGTTTTCTTATCATCTCAGACTATTTGCTGGTAAAAGGTTTCAGACCTTATTTAGATGAAATGCAAATACAGATGTAGTGCTGGTTTCCTGTAGTCTTTAGTTTTTTTCTTGAAATTACAGTGTCGTTTGGTGGGTTTTAGCAAGCTTCTGCAATAAATAGATCTTCTGGGCATGTCATATATTCTAATACCTGCACATGCACTGGACATGGTATCTTCACAACAAGGTTCTATTATGGATCATAACTCTCGTCCTAATATTAGTAGCCCAAAGCTCAAAATGTTCATCTTTTGGAGGGCGTGTAATGGGAGTGGGATATATACACAAGAACAGATTTTATTCAGTTTAAGACTGAGATTTTCAATAGACCCTAAGGAAGTTAAGTGCCTTAACAGTAGGGCTTCTTACAGAATAAAGGATGACTCAGCATGGGTAAGGGTGGCAGAATGTGGCCCAGTAATTAGTTATGTGACTAAATTGAAATCACCAGAAACGCTTTGGTGCTTTCGGGCTGGGAGGGGACAGGACAGATTAGGTTATTGCCTGTACATCTATTTTAAAAAAACTATCTAAAAATAATGGTTTTGTTTCCCAGCCAATGAAATATATGTTCTAATAATTTGTTTGTGGCAGAAAAGTTAATAAGTAACAGCACTTAGAAGACATAAGCAGTGGATGAACATGAACATGCAGTAGCTAGCTTTTTTGATTCCTATACCATAATTATTTTCAGCCAAAAGTGCCCTTTTCCCAGTCCATTTTTCATTCTCGTTTTTAAAATGCTTCATTAAATGGCTACTATCACCTCCTCCCAGAGAGGTTAAGTCTAGGACTGTATGAAACTGCAGAATGACAAGTGAACAACAGTAGGTTAGTATGTGTGCTTTTCCTCCCAGTTCTTGCTATTTTAGAGGTATTGTGGTAACTGCTGGGACTTGCCTTAGTACTTAAGACAAGAGGTGTACATTACAGTAGCAAAAATCATAGAATCATAGAATATCAGGGTTGGAAGAGACCTCAGGAGGTCATCTAGTCCAACCCCCTGCTCAAAGCAGGACCAATCCCCAAAATTGCCCCAAATCCCTAAATGGCCCCTTCAAGGATTGAACTCACAACCCTGGGTTTAGCAGGCCAATGCTCAAACCACTGAGCTATCCCTCCCCCTCTGAGCTATCCCTCCCCCCTAAATCCATTTTGGTTTTGCTGTTTTGAATTTAAAAGTAAGATTTGTTAATAGCGAACAGCACATCTTATCTCAGCATTTATTTAACAAGCTGATAGGGCTCAACATATCCACTCATAGACAAGTGTAAGCATGATTCACCACTGCATTACTCCAGTTTACACCAGTGCAATAGGGTTACATCAGCCTAAAATAGGAGCGACCAAGCCCTGGTCTACACCAGGCGGGGGATCGATCTAAGTTACGCAACTTCAGCTACGTGACTAACGTAGCTGAAGTCGACATGCTTAGATCGACTCACCGTGGTGTCTCCACCGCGGTGAGTCGACTACTGCCACTCCCCCGTCGACTCCGCCTGCGCCTCTTGTGGCGATGGAGTACAGGAGTCGACGGGAGAGCGCTTGGGGGTCGATGACACAATAAATCGATCCCCGCTGGATTGATCGCTGCCCGCTGATCTGGTGGGTAGTGTAGACATACCAGTGGAGACTCCTGTCCTGTGTTTATGTCCCTTCTTTGGCTTCAGTCCGTTTGCTGGAAGTAAACACTTGTGTATTGCTTTAACCATCCATTCTGGTTTAAGGAAATCAACTACCTCCCCCACTTCTATATAAGTTTGTACATATTTATTCAATGAGCAAGTGTAGGTACTTGGACTATTTCACTTGATCTCATCACAAGTTAACTAAAACTAAACTCCATTTTAATCTCTTCTCAGTAACTTACTACTATCAATCACAGAGAGCCAGTTGCATGACTCAAACACATATCCGTCTCTTACAATTTCAGCTAAAACACCCTGGCATCAAATAATTGCACAATGAAAGTTATATCTAAATATATGCAAACAGAAATAAAGTTTTTAAAAAAACTTTGGTATTAGCTAATACAAATCAAATCCGCAAGGAGGTGCTGGACTTCCACATCACACCAAATCCAATTCAGGTGTCCACTGGCAGTATATATATTTTTGAAGTCACAATTTACACTTCCAGAACTCCCACATGATGATTTCGAATCACTTTCCAGTCCATCATGTAGGTCTTCCTAACTTATATAAAGATTGAACAGACAAACAATCAAGCACTATAAGTGGAATATTTAGGCTCCTCATTCTTTGCATGATTGTCTAGAGCAGTGGTTCTCAAAGCCAGTCCGCTGCTTGTTCAGGGAAAGCCCCTGGTGCGCCAGACCGGTTTGTTTACTTGCCACGTCCACAGGTTCGGCTGATCGCAGCTCCCACTGGCCACAGTTTGCCATTCCAGGAAAATGGGGGCTCCGGGAAGTGGCGTGGGCCAAGGACGTGCTGGCCACCCTTCCCGCAGGCCCCATTGGCCTGAAACGGCGAACTGTGGCCAGTGGGAGCCGCGATCGGCCAAACCTGCAGACGCGGCAGGTAAACAAACCAGTCTGGCGCTCCAGGGACTTTCCCTGAACAAGCGGCGGACCGGCTTTGAGAACCACTGGTCTAGAGGTTTGATGTGATTAAGGAGTCTTGCTCCTTAATTATACAGGGCCTGATTGTGGTATAGAGCCTTACTCACACTGATTAGTACCTCACTCCACTGAGTCATGGATTGGAACACCAATGACTGTATTTGGTACCATACTGAACGTCTGTGGTCTACCCAAGCTTGAGTACATGCAGTGCTGTAGACCACTCAGAAGAAGGGTGCTAGGAAAGGGTGCTTGACAAAGCCCTGGCTGGGATGATTTAGTTGGGGATTGGTCCGGCTTTGAGCAGGGGGGTTGGACTAGATGACCTCCTGAGGTCCCTTCCAACCCTGATATTCTATGATTCTATGAAAGACCTGTAGAGTTGAATATTCCCTGTGACTGGCATGGCATGCTGATCCACCCCATCCCCTGATGATTGAGAGTCATAAATTCAGCCCCCATATGATAGTTTTCTGGGCATTAGAGGGATAGAGTCTCCAAATCAGTTCAAGATACCTCCAGCAACAATATGTTAATACCTAATGGCTTGTAGAAAAGGAGGGAAAGTACATGAAAGTTTTGCATGAAAGTGCACTTTCTTGATTTCCAGCTGACGCAAATTCTTCCTCCAGCTCAATGTGTAGGCAGAGTTTGTGCCTATCTTAGAATCTTCTTATGAGAAACCAATGATAAAATACTGTAATCCATCAAGCAAACAGGAAATCACACTTCTGAAACAAAAATTGCTTTGCAATTGCAAATCAACAAACCTTCCCTTGCTGAGAAAAGTTAAGTGACAAGTTAATGTGTGCGTCCTAGAAACACTGCAGTACCAGTTATTCCCAGTTCATGGAGAAGCAGTCTAGAATCCTTAATTCATTGGCATCCAGTGGGCTTAAAAAGGGAAAACATTTAAATAACTGAAACCACCACAGATAACCCTTTATTATCATTTAAAACTCTTAACATCTCACTCTTCATAATGTGATATTTGCTATCTTTTCCCAGCGGAGACTTCGGACTTTATAAATAACACCTCTCCCCCATTTGCTGTTTGTACTTGAGATTTCAGTCCTCTTATTGTGGGATCTTAATAAACTGGTTTCCACAGAATTAAACAACCAGGTTAACTGTGTGAAAGCCCTCTGGCCACAAAAGTGTAATGACTTAACCAGTGACTTACAAACTCAGGTGTGACTTATTACTAATTTACAAGGCTGTAACTATTTGCCTGATGTGAAGCATGGCAAAACAGTAAAGGAATCCAACAACTATGCAAGCAGTTATAGGAATGGAGTCTGGGGCCAGTGCAAGTTTCAAATTAGCTATGCTCTGGCAAACAGCTCCATTTTTTTCTCTCTTTATACATTCATTTTTTCCTTACTTCATTGAGAAGAAAATGCCTTTAAGGACCACTTTCCTGGCCCAGACTGTTTGCTGTTTATGATAGTATTCTGCACTTCTGGGTAGTAACTTTTGTCTGAGGATCTCAAAGATGAGTAAATGCAGAGATAGAGCTGTTAAGGTCCAAGTTTTCAAACATATTACCTAATCTGAGTTGCCTCAATTTTTGGATGTCCAAACTGAAACATCTAAGGCCTGATTCTCAGAGGTACTGAGCACTAATAACTTGATTGAAGTTTATGCAAACTGCCCTGAGTACTTCAAGGTGGACATCTGAAGACTTAGGCACTTAGGGCCAGATTCGCAAATGTATTTAGATGCTTAAAGATGGAGAGAGGTGGCTCCAGGAGTTAGGCATCTAACCTGCATAGGCAATTCTGACAACCCCATTAGGTGCTAATCTGCATCTTTAGGCACCTCAGTACCTTTGAAAATCAGACCCTTAGTGGACACTTCAGAGAATGCTGGTCTCTGTGACTGGGCCAAAGCTACATGACAAGTTAGTGGCAAAGCTGAGAACCAAGCGTAGGCATGCTAGCAGCTAGTCTTGTGCTCTAACCACAAGGTAACACTTCTTAGTGACACATTTAAGGGTGAATTTTTATAAACGAGTGATGCCCAGCTTCCCTGTCAGGAGGGACATTGACAATAATAGAACTATGCAAAATCCACTCTGGATTTCTAGGGTCCTAATAATCAGCAATGTGAACAACTTACTGATCTGTCTAGAATTTTCCCTCAATACTTGTGATGCATTCTGCACACAGGAGATTTTGGGTTTGAAAGGAACAGACATTTTTTCACTCTTCTCTCACAGACCTGCCCAGCTTCCCTGTTAATAATTCTGGGTACAGTAGCACAATATCCATTTTCTCTTCTTTGTTCCTTACTTTGCAAGTAGCCCTATTGAAGTATGATAACTAGAGGGTATTCAAAACATTCTGGACCAAATCCAGGTCCCCTGAACTCGATGAGAGTTTTGATATTAATCTAGGTGAAGCCAAGCTTTAGCCACAAGTGCAAATATTACTTCATTGCAGTGCAATGTATTTAGATTCTGTTTTCCATCAGCTTTCTAGATGATATGTGAGATTCTTGGAAAGATCTTGTTGGTTGGATGGGTTTTGTGTCCATTTAAACTGGCATAAAGTTTGGGCATGGAGGCAGAATTACCATTTACTTTTAAATATCTATCTTGTTTCAAGAGTTTGCTTAATTAAATGACATTAACAACCTAGCTTGTTATGTGAGGGATGGTGGGAGAGTGAGGAAACACACAGCTAATGGGGAGGAGAAGGAGGAATGGGTCCAGGTGGGGTTCAAACTTATTCTTTAAACTAGGGAGTTGAATTTTGTAACAGATGAATACATTAGGAGTAATTCAATGAGTCTGAGCTGAGTACCTCTTTCTAGATCCCAGAATGTATCTTTCATTCTGTTATTTACAAAACTAGTAAGTTCCCCTGTTTTTTTACCAGTGTAGCTTGCTGGGGCTTGGCTCCTTCCTTCTGATATATCTGAGTCTGTACCTTAGGAAGTTGATGTGCTCACATGTTCAAAGGATAGTTTTCCAAGACAGAGGGTATAACATATTTCATATACTGAATGGTAGGATCAAGCACATAATATGTGGCTGTACCATCTTAGGGAGCCAAATAAAATATTTCTCTTCTATATATAGCCAACTGAAATCCAACTGCAAAGACATTTCTGAATCTCAAAATTAGATTATTCTTGAAAGAGCATTTTTATTCCTTTAATACTATGATGATTTTTTTTAATCTCTGCACTGTGTTTAAATAGGAGCCAAAGGCTTTCACAATGAATTTAAAAGAAATCTAAAGAGATCTGACAGATAAAAAGAAACTGACTATAAAGTATGGCCATTTTATGAGAAAAAAGTTTCACCTCCTTTGTGGTTGAAACAAAGATGTAACTTTCAGAATTTCTTTGCACATAACTTTCCTGTTCTTCGTAGATAATGCAAAAATCTAATGCATTTACATGGCCATCATGTAATCTAAAAGAGGCTGAGATTAGATTTGGCATATTTGTATCATGTTTCATTTGGGCCACTAAGATGATAATTATATGGAATTACTGTAAAAGGCAGTGACTAGTCTTTGACCTGGCTTATAAGACACATGGAGCTCCTGTGCCTCAGAAATATCAGATCAAATTATTGGCACTTCTCGTACAGTTTGAATCAAGGTCATTTAGCAGAATAATTTTTAATATTCATTTTTAGATAATATTATCAGTTAGGAAATGCAAAAAACCCCAGTAAAATAGAGTGCTGGATCTGAGGCAACAAAAGGTCAGCGGTTAAGTTCTGCCTTGTGTATTGTGTATGCCGAAATGTCCGTTTAATAAACCAAGACACACTATGAAAGAGTAGCCGATAACTGTAACATTTGGCCTTATGAAATAGGCTGGAGGTTAAAATTTTTTTCTCAAAAATGGTTTTGCAAATCTTTTTCAGAGCTGATAGATACACACCTTAGCTGGATACAAAACATTATATGAAACAGAATGACTGTGATCTTTGATCCAAGCAATCAAAGTAAAAGGTAATTGATATTTTTCTGCCTTTTCTCCAGCTGTGTGTTTTCTTAACCTTATACTTATTTTAAAAAAAAAATTAAAAATTCTGCCACTTTTAATTTGGCGTAAAATCTTTTAAGTCTTTTTTTAAAATTCCTCTTGCTTCCATTTTATATACCTTGTAGATTTCCTGAAATATCTGGGGCTTGGTGGGCAGGGAAGAGGCATTGGATTGTGCATGCTCTGTGTATAAGAATATTGACATTTACATTTGGTGGCTACTCTGTGTCATTAGAACCCCCAGTTCGCCTGGGTGTATCAAACTGTGTTCCTAGCAAACATGTCACTCTACAACTGTGAGGAAAGATCGTCCTCCCCACTCCTCACTGTGGGTCTCTTTTATGCAGTCAGTTCCTTAAGGCATAGTCTGCACTTGTTTCACATGCAGAACCACTGGCAATGTCTACGAATAAGCAGGATTTCTTAACTGCAGCACAGAGAAGAGAGGGGAATTTATCCTGCAATGCAGATTAGTTTCATCTCCTTTAGTGAGAATTTTGGGCCAGATCCTGCAGACCTCACTGTCACAGGACTCCACCTGGGCAAGAAAGTCCTCTCACTTGCCCTGGTTTTATGGTGGCCTGGCTGTAGTGATGTGACTAAGAATTACTTCTGATTTATGCAGCCACAAGGACCTGACTCAATGCTCACCATGGCCAGTGAGAGTATTTTCTTTGATTTCAATGATCATTGGGTAGGGTCCTAAGTGAGAAGAGAATCAAGCTCACTTTAAGTGGCTACACATCCACTTAAATCAAGTCTGACTTTGGCCCACTGCTTAGAATGGAGCATTGCTTGATTGAGAACTCCATGACCCCTTTTTAAAAAAAATCTTTGCCTGGATATTTCATTTGCTGGCTCAAGCTTTTAAATTTATTTATCAAGAGGGGGTTTGATTTTTTAAAATGTATTTATTTATTAAAACTGACTTTATCATGTGCATGTAAACTTGGGATCTTGCATCGTCAGCCCATGACATTAGTAATAACAGTCCTTTTACTGTGAGGATGTTAACCAGCAAAAATACAATAGCAGTCCTTGTACTATTGCTGGTTAACATCCTCACAGTAAAAGTGCTAGCAAGAATCCTTTAAGGCTTCTACTGTTTTTAACTGGCAAGTCTCGAATGTATACATGAGTACTACAGTTCCCACTAACTTCCCTGCTGCAATGAGTTAGGCAGGGTGTTTTCTATCATTAACACCCCCCCCCCTTTTTTAAGGGATTTATTACTCATCTGTTAAAAGTTGCTCTGAGCAAAAGCCTGGCACAGTAGAGTTTTGCAAGTCAGAGTTTTGACCCTGTTGTGTTTGTCTTGTAAAGAGCTACTTTACTACAAATTTACATGCAGCCTTTTTGCAATAATACAGATTTAAACTGAAAAGTCAAGGGGACATTCAATTCTGGACCCTTTTTCTAGTGGTGTAGCCATCTGTAATTTAAACCCCTCCACAATGACTCCAGTGGAGCTATGCCAGGTTACACCAGCTGAGGATCTACCTTGTGTAATGTGGACTTGACCTTTTGTAAAGCAACAAAAATAGACACCTGAACTGAGGGTTGAAAAGAATTCAGATCTCTCATATGGATTTTGACTCTTTGGGTTTTATCTGTCTAGGCTCATAAAGGCCACAGTAAAATAGCTCGTCACAAACATTAATGAATTTATCCCCACACACACCCCCCATTAGGCAGGTGAGCTGAGGCACAGAGAGTTTAAGTGACTTGCCCAAGGTCATGCAGGATGTCTGTGGTGAGCTGCCAGCAGCACCCAGGTCTTGTCTAGATTCCCCCAACTACAAGCCCTTCCTATGCATTATGGATCCATAATGTCAAAGTCAGAGTGGATGGAATCCACCCCCGGCACAGAGACCAAATAAACAAGCTTGTGCAGGGAGACGATGCAGCACATGAAGAGGCAGAATCCGTTCCTCAAGAAGGGCACCAGCCACCACTGTGACCGCAGCACAATCCCTTAACGTAGGTGTTTGTGACCACTGAATCGGTACTGTTGCTAGTATAGTCCCCAACACCTCTCCATGCTGACCTATGTGGGCTGGGCAGATGATTTGACATCCCTGTGTCTGCCAGTCCGCTCACTCCCCATACAGCAGAACTACCTGTTTCACTGGGCTGGTGAATGCAGGAGTGTTGAGAGGGGATAGGGGGAGTGGCTTGGTTGCTATTACACTGGGAGAATTTCACCCACTGTACACTAATACCTCCCATTGTTCAGGCAGATTATGCACAACATACCACACTTTGCTGCATCTTTACAGAGTCCAAGGATTGTATATCAGGGCTGCAACACATTCAGAGTTACAGTCTTTTCAATGGTTTATTGTGTTTTTTTATGTATATTACCTTAAAAATTAAAAATATGATTTAAAAAAAGTCAAAGGCCAAATTCTCAAAGGGCTTTTTTTTTTTTTGCGTGTACAGTTTGTATTTATAGTGAATCATGCACTTGCAAATCAGACTTCTTGTGCCTGTAACAATCCAAGTTACATGCTCAAGCAGGTCACTGAAGATGCCAGCACTTCAATTCATGCCCATAATCCAAGTGAAGAGCAAAATTACCAGTGCAAATTGCACTCACAAAATGACAACCATCCTATTGAAAATGTGGCTCAGTATTTGTGCATGACACAGCCAACATTTGCATGTGCCAAATGGGAATCTAATAGAAAAGCGACTGTCTCACTTTGCTCAGGTGCTTATTTGCATGTGCAAATATGGGGGAGAAGGCATTGTTGCAGTCATGGTTTTGAAGGCCCTTGGAAAACTGGACAGTAAAGTACTAACTCTAACCCAAAGTAATGCAGACTGCAGTAATGCATGATGTTTGAGCTATACTGTTGCTTGTAGCTATTGCAGGGAACTCCAAGTATTATTTTCATGTATTCCATATTAAATGGAGTCACACACAAGGATAAGCTGCAGTAGGAATTCTAGCCTGAGAATTTCCCTGTTCTGTTCAGCTGACATCAGATATTATTTAAATGTTCATTCTTTATTAGTTAATTTTCATAATGTTTGCTTATGTCCTCATAATGTGGCTTGTCCTGTTTTAGCAGCTCTTCTGGCTTCTCATGAAAACATAGGCGACAGTACACGACAAAGCAGGCACACAACAGGCACCTTAAAATGATAACATTTTATTTATTAGTCAGATCATTTCTGTTTACTCTCAGCCAAAGAGTAGTGTGATTGGGCTCAGAGGACTCCGACACTGGACTAGGCCAGCCATTTGTCTAGTCTACTTTGGACAGTCCTCTTTTGCTAAGGTTTGGCCCCTGTCTGGTATTGAGACAAAACCGGATGTGGTTGTGCAGACAGAGAAAACCATTTTGAATGGCATGCCGCCTTCACCCCACCAGCATGCACCATACGTATGAGATCACACCAGCAAGGGAGGGGGGAAGGTGGTCTTCAAAATGGCTTCCTCATGCAGTGTGATTTCACTTGCACAGTGCATGTGAAGTCATGTCAGCAGGGATAGGGTCACGCCATTCCTGGAAATACTGGAATGTTTTCTGGGTATGTGGAAGTGTCCACCCTATACTGGATATTTTAACTATGGGCATTTCTACACTACAGCTGTAAGTCAACCTAATATAGGTCGACTTACAGCCAGCACGATAACTACCCTTCTTCTGTCGGTGGTGCGCATCCTCACCCGGAGCACTTCCACTGACTGAAGAGTGGCAGGGTGGGAGGGACTGAGAGCCAGGGCTCTCAGCTCTGCGCAGCTCTCCACAGGAAGTCCAGCTATGCCCTCAGCTCTTGCCTCCCAGCTCCCAGGCGGAAGCGGAGGGCAGCTGCCTGAGCTTCTCAGCTCCCTGAGCAGGGAGTCTCCAGGCAGCAGCCCAGATGGGAGTGGGCAGCTGGAGGCTTCTGGGCTCTAACTGCCCAGCTTTCTTGACAAGACAGCCAACAGCTGATATAAGTAACACAGTGTCTACACCGACTACACCAACATAAGCGCTACACCTCTCCTGGGGGTGGAATTATGATGTCCGTGTAGTAGGGCACTTACATCGGTGGGACAAGGCTGTGGTGTGTACACTGACAGAATGAGGTCGATGTCAGCTGCCTTACGTCAACCTAATGGTGTAGTGTAGACCAGGCCTATGCTATCACAAAAAGAGAGACATTTAGAGATGAAAGTCAGATCAGAATGCAAACTTCCTCCAAAGTTTGGGTGTGTCTGGATTTGTAGCTCCCATTCAGCCCACAATAGAAACTCAGGTCACTACAATCAGATCTGGATATGGATTCAGATTCTCCCAAAATACTAGGGAAGACAGGTTCAACATGAATGGTTTCATTCAGCCCAGTGTCGAGATAACCCTGAGCTGGGAAGATTGGCTCCAGTTGCTGTTATTTTATTTATTTGTCACGCAGTAGTGCTTAGGAGCCCCAGATTTAGACCAGTTGTGCAAGGTGCTGTACAAACAGGATTGCTTGTCCTTCTCTTAAAGCTGCAGTGTTGTGGCTCAGGCCCATTTATAGTAAGAAGACAGCAGCCTCTGGCTAGCTTAATTTACAGCCTTATTGATTCATGCTGACTTTCATTAGTAGTAAATATATACAAGGATGAGAGTTTGCTTTGCAGCCCTCAGGAACCAACAGCCTGACTTGTCATAGCACAGACAAACCTCTGCTCTTCCTTACACCCGTGAAGCCCCACCGCAGTCCAAGAAACGGTAACCAGTCAGGTTACAAAACTGTCTGGTTCACTGTGTTGCTCTGCTGGTTTTATTGTTGTACAGTCACTGTTGTCCACCCTGTCACCTCAGCCAATAAAACCCTGCAATGCAAATGAATGCAGCATGCAGGGGAGAAAGGGAAGCTGACTGTCAAATAAACCCCATAACCACTAGATTTCAACTGCTTCACTACATTGTCCACACTGTTTTGCACCTACCAGCTATAGTCTCATCCATATTTGCGCTGGAGACCAGATAGTAGCTGTTCTCCTGTCGCTGTGCTGTTAGCTTGGCAGCCCTGTCCTGCAGATTTTGCTTTCCTTGAGTTTTATTTTTAGCTGTAGAAACAAATGAAAAAAAATTCAGCATCCCAGATGAATTTCCCCCAGTAAGTTTAAGAAGATTAGTTTAGGTCTATTTTCCAAATAGGGTAAGTCTTTTTCACCTTTTTGTTTTCAGCTAAAATATTAGCCGTCCCTAGACTGAAATGACCTCTTGTCATCAGGAAGAATGTGATGTTTCCATCTGAGGTGGCTGTATTAAATTGACAGGAAATGTACATACAATATGTTTTTGAGACACTGACTGAACAAACGTGTTGATAAATAATTCAGCCTGCCGTTTCAGCCCACTCCTTTTTATAAAGGAAATGACCCCATAGAGTCGGTGCCCACTTCTTTCACCTCACTGCTATTTTTAGCAGTCAGAGGCTATGAAAAATTTCCATTGAAGATCTGCTCCTCTCATTTCCTGGGTAGAGAAAACAGGAAGTCCTTTAAGCTGAGCCTAAGTCGGTTTTGCATGAAACTAGAGCAATCTCACCTCCCACTGGCAGTCTGATTACACTGCAAAGCCTCAGAACCACATCAGATCTAATAACCTTCAGCTATACAGTCGTTTCAGTGAACTTGCACAAGCGGTTTTGGGCAGAAGCTGAGATAAGATATGGCAGGTGGAAGTTTAGGCACAAGGAGATGGTAAAAATCCCCTTCACTGTATAATAGTTTTTTCTAGCATACCTCTGCTTTTCAGTTGGCGCCTCCACCAATCAAAGCGAGGTCAAGCACATGAAAGCATATCCTGACTGGAAGTAGGAAGACGTGCTAAATTCTGAGGCATACTACCAGTGGGCTTTCTGTGCATGGAGAAGCCCTGAATGCATTGAACTTAATATTGTTCTGCTGTATCGGTGTGGGGGGAGAATTTAGGGAGTCCAAATCCCATCAGCAGAATAAAGCAGAGATCACTGCACCCACAGGTTTTTTTCAAAAGGGTAAAACACCAACTGGATTGTTACCCTGGCACTGCCTCTTTGAAGCAGCCCTCGCCCTTACCAGGTTCATTTTCTATGGAATCTTAACATGTGGCACTGGATTTTTATTCTATTGTTAGGTTCATTCTCTGATTAATTAAAAAGGGATCAGTGTAGTTCTATCTTTTTCTAACCCTGCTTCAGAAAAGCATCTTCTTATTCAAATAGGGTGCTGAAGCATGAGCATAAGTTCTTTCCTAAATTGGTGTCTCTCTCTCTCTCTCGCTCTTTCGCTCTCTGTACAGTGGCTTGGGGCAGAGGATACATACTGTTTTAAGAGAATTAGTTCTAACAAAAAAATCAAATGGCAGTTCTAAGTCCCCATGCAAGAAAGTGTGCCTGTGATTGCAAGAGCAATTAGAGATGGGATCTGGACATAGATCCAAATCAGAATTTTTGCCAAAGATTTGGGCCAAGAAGAGAGTTTGGATCTGGTGTTCTGGACTAATCCATCTGTAATGCATCCCCAGTAATTGCATGCAAAAATTAGTAGCGTACTATTGTGAGCATATAATCAATTTGCACAAGCAGTTGAAATAATTTTGATCATAGATCTGGGCTTCTAAAATTGAATATTTGGTTATTATGATTTTAACAAGAATTTACCAAGATAGACTGAGAGACCCATATCTTCATAATTATGCACCTTATTTGCAAATGCAATTGCCATGATTCTGACAGGTTAAACTGAACCCACAAATAGCAAATTCTGGCAAAAATATGCACACATAATTGCTGTGCCAGATACAAATGAGATAGCTTCCCATTATCTCCATTTTAGCAGTGGAGATATGTCTGTAGGTTTTGCATTAGTTGTTCTGGCAGGGTCTGATGCCGCTTTCAGTTGGTATGTCCTGCTGTGTGGGGAGTTTTCTTCTTCTGATGGGCTTGGAGGGGTTGAGGGGTTGTCTGAAGGCCAGAAGAGGGGATTCAGGAAAACCTTCCCCCTCTCAACACACCTTTCAAATCCGTGGATCCTACACATGCCTATCATTACATGTGGTGTACCTCATCCAGTGCATTAAATGTCCCAATAACAACTATGTGGGAGTACGCTTCCCAGACCTGAAGAAAAGCTCTGTGTAAGTGCAAAAGTGTATCTCTTTCACCAGCAGAAGTTGGTCCGATAAAAGATATTACCTAATATCCTGGGACCGATACAGCTACAATATTGCATACTACAGTAGAACCTCAGGGTTATGAACACCAGAGTTATGAACTGACTGGTCAACCACGCACCTCATTTGGAACCGGAAAAAAAGCGGCAGAGACCAAAAAAAAAAAAGAAAAGTCAAATACAGTTCTGTGTTAAACATAAACTACTAAAAAAAGGTGTGTGGGGGGGATTTTTCTTCTGCATAGTAAAGTTTCAAAGCTGTATTAAGTCAATGTTCAGTTGTAAACTTTTGACAGAACAACCATAACATTTTGTTCAGAGTTACAAACATTTCAGAGTTATGAACCTCCATTCCCGAGATGTTCATAACTCTGAGGTTCTACTGTATATGGTAACACATAATGATGTTGGTTTGGGTTTTTGCATAGAAAAGCAAGGATGGGAGTACACTAATGCATTCTGTTGGCCTTTATTATTAATCACCAGCACACAATGTCAGGAGGTTAGAATAATAATTGTATAAAGAGACATGGAAGTTTTATTTCTGTGTTGTAAAGAAAAATACACTATGCGACAAATATGTTTAAGGCCAGATTTTCAGAAAAATACTTTTGCACATGACTTACATACACAGAATTTTCAATCCAAGCACATAAGTTTGGCATGTGTAAAACTGCACTTCCCAAAATCTGATGCTTCACTTTTCTAATTTTTCTTACTTCATCTTGGTAAGAATGTCAATATCCATTGACTCTTTGGGACTTTTTGTCT
The DNA here is from genome assembly GCF_965140295.1 of Lepidochelys olivacea. Classification (NCBI taxonomy): domain Eukaryota; kingdom Metazoa; phylum Chordata; order Testudines; family Cheloniidae; genus Lepidochelys; species Lepidochelys olivacea. The sequence continues at coordinate 15,694,864 of NC_140423.1, forward strand.
ATGAAGCAGGAAAATAATTATTTTATGCAAGGGACATCAGATGCATCATCACAGGACACAAAAGGTCATTCTGATTGTATAGTGCTTGAAATGTGCTGAACACGATATAGAAAAACAGCAATACATGGGTGTTGTCCCAAAATGTTTACCATCTAAAGGCCCAATCCTGTGACCACTTCAACGAGGCATAGTCTGGAATAGTAAATAGTATGCTAATATATAGAACTACACCCATAAGTTAGTGTTTACAGGATCAAGCCCTACTTTAGACATGACACAACAAATGGGGTTAAACAGTATGGACAGGATTGAGTGACAAAGTGTAAATCAAATAAAAGTATGTGGTTACTCAGTTTAGGCATGTGCATATTTTGGTGATCCAGTTGGGAACTGAGTTATGTGAGTGTTTGGGTTTTTTGTTAAGAATAGATGTGTTATCATTATAAAATGTCAAAAGGATGTTTGAGACTTAATAGCAAAACCTGCTCGTATTGCTTTGGATTCCCATCACTTTCAGAACATGCTAAATCTCTTTCCGCTTTTTCATTTCACAGTTAATGAAATTATCAGGAAGGAGTTTTCTGGACTCCCTGCCAGAAATCAGACATAGAAGAAGAGATTTGTGAGACAACTTTTACTGAATCCTTCCATAACTGACCTGTTTAGATCCTTCCACTGCCCCTTCAACCTCCTGCTTCCTTAATCGTTCATCTCAAGGCACCAATTCAATGCAAGGAACAATGTATTGGCATCAAGCTGACAGCCTTGACTAAGCAGCTCGCCACCTCTCTCTGTAAACATCAAAAGGACACCCTTCCTTTAGTCCAAAGATTGTATTGTTCTCATATAACACGGTATGTGTCTTGCCTGCTGCAAAAACATATAGATATCATAATAAGGGAGAAGAAAGGCGTCATTCCAGAGCTCTGTTCTACAACAAATGTGGTTATATATTAGCACTTAAGTCAGTGGGGATGAGAAATAAGAGTAGAGGGAGTGCCTGCGTTTTATATAAGATCAACAACACTTTGCATTTAAATAGCAACACCTTTCCATCCAGATCTCAAAGCCCTTTACAAACACAGGTTACACATTATTATTTCCAATGTTACCAATGGGGGTAACTGAGGCACCCAGCAGTTAAGTGACTTGCACAAGTCAGGCCACATCTACACTATGGGTTCTACATTGATGGAAGGTGTTTTTCCATCGCTGTAGGTAATCCACCTCTCCCAGGGGCAGCAACTAGGTCAATGGACAAATTCTTCCATCAACTTAGCTGCATCTATCCCGGGGTTTAGGTCAGCAAAGCTATGGTACTCAAGAGTGTGGCCATGTCAACCTAATATTTTAGAGTAGACCAAGTCTCAGTCTTATCTGAGAACAGAACCCAGCTTTCCTGACTCTTACTCCTGTGCTCGGCACACCAAACTGTAGTTGCCACATGAATCCAAGACTTTCTTTGTTGTTTTTAATAAGAGCTGATGTGCCTTTGAAGGCGAGAGATGCTTAAAGAAAATTAAATTAAAAGAGCAATTACAAATTTCTAACGAACAGCCCAAGTTAAAATAACCCCTGATAAAATGAAGCGGATGCATCTATTGGAGTTACAAAATTCAAGCAGAATTATGCCTGTCAAAAGACTTTGTGATTGACCCAAATTAGTGGTTAGCCAATACATTGACAGCTTTTAATTTTTTTATTCTAGTAAAGTACTGCTGTTTATTTTCATGTAAAACCTGCCTTCAATTCGTAACTGCTCTCATTTAGAAACCACAACATTTAACCATGCAAGCTGCAGGGGAAAGTAATTACATCTAAAAGAAGCCAAACATTTATTTGTCCTTTTTTCTTTTGCTTTGAAAAGCCAGCAGCAATTTACAGAAAGGCTGAACCTCCTTGTTAGTCTAATAAGTTAGCTATGTATGACTTCTTGCTCTAACACATAGTTTGAATATACTGTGCTCAAGACAGTTAATCACAGTAAGAAACAGAATATGGATAATATTTGCCATTTGCAGTTGCACAGCTAGTAAGCTTGTCAAGTTTCACGCTTTCCATTTTTAGTGTGTTATTGCTTCCGTGACAAGATAAAAAGATATCATACCTGGATAATATAAATACATTAAGGGCTAACCATAATATTGCTGCAAATATGTAATAATCTTTTGTTAAATTAATGAAATCGATATCCTTAAGAGTGCTTGTAGGAAATCTGCAGTGCTAAAGATTGCTTTAGAAGGCACACTTGCTAAAGTCTCAAGGGTTTCAAAGCACAGATTGCCAGTACCCATGTGTCTACATGGTGACAGCATGAATTAGGTTGTATGAAAATATTAGATCAGCAGAACTTTTGTAGAATGTTTGCCCAATGCTGCAAGAAAGATAAGTGCATAGACCCCCATAGAATCAATACTGGGTTTGGCTCAGCTATTCTTCGTGAGTTTTGTGAAAATATATATTTTCTGCCACTAAATTCTACTACTTAAGCTATGCAACATCTTATATCCTGGAGAGAGTTAGTGGATAGCATTTCACTAACTCTCTCCAGGATATAAGCCTTTGCATAGCTTCAGAATGCCTGATTAAGAAATTGACCTGAACCAAAATCTTGGATCTTAAACAACCTGGGATCTTTGGAGTATCTGAAATCAGAATTTTGCAAACGGGAAAAACCAAAAGCCTGGATTCAAACCTTCTTAGGTCATTTAAAAGTCTGGGTTTATAGCCTGAACAGAATTTTGTGGCTTGCTTGAGCCCCTTTCTATTCTTAATCGAAAAGTTGATTAGATATGTGGCCTGCTCATGAAGTTTGCGTCTTTTTTTTTCAGGTGGGTCAAACATATACTGCTCATGTATACAGTGCTAGTGTAACACACAGACCAAGCAGGAGCATTTCTTCCAGTTGGAAGGTATTCTGCTTTGTACGATTAGAATCTTTTTGAGAAGGTCATTTTCCCATATGCCATTTCAGCAATACAAAAGGTGACTGTCACTCAATACTGCCAGCAGTGGATATTTCAGTCTGCCATTCATATAGCCAGCTACACATGCTCCATCCGTAAATAATACAACAAAAGTATCAAGTCCTGGTCCTGTACCCACTGAAGTCAATAGACATTTTGCCATTGGCTTCCATGGGAGCAAGCCTGGGGCTTTGAATATGATGAATTAAAAATTACCTAGATGTAGTGGAATTATTGATATTATTCAACAACTCTAGGTGCTCTGTTTTAATATGTTTAATTTCCTCAAAACTTGCTTTAATAATGCAGTGTACCATGAGCTATTCAAGATCTTTGGTTCTTTCTAAGGCAGATACAGTTCCAGGCAAAACATCCCATTGTTTCGAATTGTCTTGGTTCTCAAGGAGCAAAGTCATCTTGCACAAGTTGTTTATTTCAGCTGACTTTACTTGAGCAAGAGTGTAGTCCAAAGGAGTTTTCCAGTTTTACACAATTTGCGCACAGAAGTAATTTAAAGCTACCACAAAAATTACTTGGCAGATTTTTTTCCCATATGGACTCTCTTCTTGTTGGATTTTAACAAGCAGCACAAAGAAATATGTGAACTAATTATTTTGTTTACATAATAAATTGGCTAGATGGCATGTTCTAAAAAACACTGCCACTCATTAGGTGATAGTTTAAAAATAAATCCCCAAGAAGGGACAGGTTTTCAACAGCATTATGCACACAAATAAATGCATGCCTGACTTGGACAAGTATATAGGGTAATTGCACACACAAATCCACTAGAAACCTTGGTCATCTCAACACGCAATTACTCAGATGAAATGTGAAATCATGGTACAGGTGTTCCCATTAAGAGTGCCTAGCTGTTCTGGCTCGCCCCTAAATTATCAGTTGAGCATCCTGCATCATTTCCCCATTTTACATAATTAGGCTTTTCTTACCATGATACATTAATGTATAAACCACACAGGAACTAAGGCTTTGATCCTTACAATGTGACACCCCCGTGGAATTCCACAGAAGTCACATTGCAGGATCTGCCTGTTAAACATGCTCTCTCTCCTATTTTGGTGGAAGACTTGTTTTGTTTTTCTTTTTAAATCCATTGATCTTACATTTTCCTTCAAGAGCTAGGCTGGGTAGGGTGGGATAGTAATTTTTATGTGCTTCAAGGTTTCTATTGCTGCTTGCATTAAGCTGGATGCTTTTCTTCCTAAAGTTTAACACATAGCTAATTAGATGTATTTGTGTATGTGCATATACACACATATGTTATATACTTGGGTTGCAATCCTGCAACTGGCACCAAAGGGACAGATCACTGCACCCGCATGATGTCAGCTAAAGGATCAAGGCTCTTCATACATGTATATAATATAGACTACATTTTAGTGGTTTTATTTACAGCTACATGTAGTCTGCTTATACTACTGTATCTGCTTTTCATCATTTTACATGCAAAACATTTGATAAATAATATAGTCTTAACTAACATCATATTTATTTCTGGAGAGAGGAAGGAGGATCCTAAGACACAGAGTTATGCAGTTTTATCTCTCAAAAATGTTATAGCTATGCTGAATAGCTTCAAAATATATAGTACTAAATTATTTCTTTTTTTTTTTTTTTTTTTTTTGCTGAGCAGTGTTTTTCCAGTATTAATATTGTTACATAAATAAAAATTGCTCTCTTGCTCTCTCTGTAGAAACATTAGGTTCACCTTGGAAGAGTTAATAGCATTTGTGAGTAATTTGTTCTCACTTTATCTGGAAAATAGCCATATTTGCACATGAGGAAATTCTGTCTTTCCTCAGTTATCTGAATGTTTCACCACAGTGCCTTCCTGCTATTGTACCAAAGGCCCTCCAAATATACTGTCCTCAGGGTGAACAACTCTAATGCGTTTTCCATCAATGTTATACCATGCTAAGTACATGGGGCTCATTGTAACCCAAAGTTCGTCTAGCTGTCTTTTCCCCCACACATACTTTTCCATCCTAGCTTTGGCTGCGAATTACAGGATGCACTTCTATAAACTGTTGCATCAATTATATAAATACATAAAATAAAATAATCATTCTTGATACATAAACAATCTGAGAGCGTAATGGGAGTTGACAGCTATAAGGAAGATTTTATGTCAGCTACAAATGTTGTAAGTAAAGTTTGCCAGGGGAGTATTTGCTTGTGAAGAGATTTGTAATGAAATATGCAGCCCAGTTTTGTTTTTCTCCATGAGAATGAGCAAAATGTAAGATCTGAACAGCAGCAGTGGATTGAAAGTGTCTATTGTATGTGTTTTCGATTGGTAGAAAGAATGTAGAAGAGCCATGTTTTTTGCACTTGCTTTATTTGTATCCATGTAAATATGTATTACTTCATTCTTCTTGTAGGAATACACCATTTTCTGAATGTAGTATATTTCCAAAGACAGCACTATGTTATTCTCTATTGTATAAAAATGCTGCTGCTTGATAATATATCTAAAACAGTTCTCAAAATTAGCTAGCATGTTTTTTAATATATTTTGTAATCCATATCTTAAAAAATAAAAGTGTCTATGCTTTTTATCTGCCCCAAATATGCAGCATCTTTTGCATTAGAAATGGTATTTATAAAAGATTGTTTTGCATTTTTTCCAAGTGGATTAATTTCTCTATGCATTTGTTACTGAACTTTCCCCCTATAAGATAAATGATTTCAAGTTGGTATTTGATAAGTGTTCCAAAGACTCCAAATGTGTTTTTGAACACAGTATTTTTCTAAATACTTCAGTGTGACTTGTTTTCCCATGAATCAGTTTCCAAATTGCTACTTGTCACAGAACAATTGTTTCTTACATGGATTCAAGAAAATGTCTGCCTAAATTTAAGATATAAAACTAGGTCACACACCACTAGGTTTCACCCATTTTAAATTATGTGATGGCTCAATTTAGTATCTACATTGAATGTTTGTTATTTATACTGTTTGTGCTTATGGAATTGGGAGAGGTGCCCACATTGGATTTAGAAAAAGTGAACCACAGATTCCCCAAAACTCAGTTACTTATTGTTTCCTATGGAATTTGTGGTGTGTTTTTTGTACTGTCCATGATTTCACACATGCAATTCTAAAGCATTTAGTTTGATATGAAAAGGGATAGATACCAATGTACCAATTAGCTCTTAATACAATATGAACTATCCACTCCTTTGAACATTTCCCATCAAGTTAGCAAACCTTTCTCTTACACCTGTGCTACTGTGTAATCCCAGTAAATGACAGTTGCTAACAATTTGCTTAACCAGCATCAATCACCTGACTATAGTCTATGTAAGATTTGTAAAAGCGGCAGAGTCCTGTGGCACCTTATAGACTAACAGACGTATTGGAGCATAAGTTTTCGTGGGTGAATACCCACTTTGTCAGATGCATGTAGTGGAAAATTCTAGAGGCAGGTAAATATGCAAGCAAGAATCAGGCTAGGGATAACGAGGTTAGTTCAATCAGGGAGGATGAAGCCCTCTTCTAGCAGTTGACGTGTGAACACCAAGGGAGGAGAAACTGCTTTTGTCGTTGGCGAGCCAGTCACAGTCTTTGTTTAATCCTGAGCTGATGGTGTCAAATTTGCAAATGAACTGAAGCTCAGCAGTTTCTTCGAAGTTTCTTCATATTTCTACCTGCCTCTGAAAATTTCCACTACATGCATCTGGCGAAGTGGGTATTCAACCATGAAAGCTTAGGCTCCAATCCGTCTGTTAGTCTATAAGGTGCCGCAGGACTCTTTGCCGCTTTTACAGATCCAGACTAACACGGCTACCCCTCTGATATGTAAGATTTGTTTATCTATTTTTTAATTGTTCCTGGTGTATAATCCAAAGAAATAAACTGGTACCTGACTAATGTTGCAATAAAGTTTCAAATGCAGGTGCTGGTAGCTGTATATGATCATATAGGCTGCCAACGAAAGGCAATCAGGGGAAAAGTTTATATTATGAGTTTCCTTCACTAACTCCCCTGAAACTGCTACAGAAAAGCTGGAAGATTCCAGCAATAATGACCTATGCAGATGCTACATGGATATATTGAGTTTCCAAACAATCCATATATCTGTTGTAGAGTAGATGGGTTATTTTCAAATAGTACTAAGGACTAGACTGCAATGCTCATACTCATGCTGAGCAGTACCTTATTACATGAGCAGTCCAATGGATGTTGGAAGGTTGGAAACTATGGGTGTAGTCAGGTGCTATTCAGTGTCAGTAAGGGTGGCATAATTGGGCAATAAGTAAGTAAATCAATTTTAAAAGTAACTATGTTCAGCTAACACTCTGCATTAAATGCGGATACTCACCTGAAGTGAAAAATGACTTACAAACAGACATTTACTACTAAATTGCTTGCGCAAAAGTCTATGTTTAAAACGTGAAGAGGGATTTATATCACACACATTCCTATGCAAAACATTGTTAACCTCCAATTCAATGATTTTTCCTATCTGTAAAATATTTTTATATAGCTTGTACTATGATAGTTAAGCAATAAATCAAAGGACAACATTGCAGCATGTGTGTTTCTGTGTTCTTAAATACCTATATCACCTTATTTACAGTAATTAGGCTTGATCTTGTAACCTTCACTTTCCCGAATAATGCCAATGAGACTGCTTTGGTGGAACTCTTCAGGCACGCTAGTATGAGTAAAGATTTCCGAACTGGCACCATTGTTTGCAAACTAGAAACTCAGTGTCCCTCTGAATCAAGGTCTTCTCCGGCTTCTGTAGATCAGATTGAATTACATAGTGAAAAGAAATAATAAAGTCCATCCTTAGCTCTGAACAGTCATTTTCTGTTTTCCTAGTAAGAGAACTAAACAGGCCAAATTAACAGATGCTCTGTAGAGTGTTACAAAATGGTACAAATTTAAGTTCCATTTAAGCAAAGTATGCATATACACAGTTTACAGTTATTGGGGATGTGATCCGTTTAATTTGTGTTCATCTAAATCCCAACTGTGCAATTTTTTTCTGGACACACTAAAAGGTACATTTTCAGACTGCTGTGCTGGAAAGGTACCCAGAAAACCCATTATTTCTTGGTAACAGTTAAGTTTATGTAGCATACGATTAAAGACATTTACCTTAACAAAATCAATATTATCCTTTGCATTTAAAAACACAAAATTCAAACCGTATTTGATGCATTTGTTGGACATGGAAGCAAATGCTTTGCTTATTCGGGGTAAGAACCATGTGGAAGTTCTTAACTCCCATTACACTGCACAAAGGCTGGGAAGCCCATAAACCAGACAAGCTTAGCCAACAAAGAAGCTGTTACTGGCTAGGGGGAACATTTTATGACGAGCAAATACATGGCACACAGAATTTTAGCTGTATTCAGCAACAGGAAAATGCAAGTAACCTAACCTCAAAATTCCACAAGTAAGGCTGAAAACTTTAGCACCTGAGCTGATGCTCTGGCTTTAATTAATTTCTTGGGCCCAAAACAGAATCCTACAATGGTACCCCAAATTTTCATTCTGAACTGTGAATGTCCTGGATTTTATCTAGTATGGTAACTTGCCAGTTCTCATGCTTCACTGTGTAAATAAGTGATCTACAAGATTTTGACAACAAATTTAATTTACTGCATTTAAGAAACCCCTTTTCAGCCTGATACCACGCTCTTTTTATAAATACATCATGATGAATGTCTTGTTCTGTAATAAATGCCCTTTCAGCACCATTGCATTCACTGTACTAAGTTTAAACTGTTTGCCATTAAGGCCCCAAACTAGTAAATGTGCCCCAAACTACATCTTAAATCCTATTAGTTATCATGGTCCCCACTCATCATGACGACAGCTTAGATAGCAGGAAGATGGGAGCAAGAGAGGCTATCTTCTAGGTCCCAATGCATGGATGAGAAGAGAATGGCATTATATTTATTAGCAACCAAGGAACTTTTTAAGGAATGGAAAGCCTATGGGTTCCACCATAACCAAAGGTTAAGACTGCTGGCACAGAAAATTGCTGGTCGGGGGGCAGCTTGGAAGCCCAGGGAAAAGGTAGCAGGTGCTGAGCTACACTCAACTTGCACAGACATATCTGTTAGGGTGACAGCACTACAAAAAGCAACTCCTTATCCAGCAAAGGGTAGGACAGAAATTACAGCTGAAAAGGAGCTGGAGATCATAAAAATAAAATTGTCAGGCAAAGGAGTGAAGGCACATGGCATAAAATAAAAACTATTAGGGCCAGAGCCTCAGCTGGCATATCTCCATTAACATCACTGGAGACACAGTGATTTACACCAACTGAGGGTCTGGTCCCATAAGAAGTCAAAAGAGTAAAATAAGTGACCTGGAATCATAGAATATCATGGTTAGAAGGGACCCCAGGAGGTCATCTAGTCCAACCCCCTGCTCAAAGCCAGACCAATCCCCAACTAAATCATCCCAGCCAGGGCTCTGTCAAAAAACCTAAAAAACCTCTAAGGATGGAGATTCCACCACCTGCCTAGGTAACCCATTCCAGTGCTTCACCACCCTCCTAGTGAAAAAGCTTTTCCTAATATCCAACCTAAACCTCCCCCAATGCAACTTGAGACCATTACTCCTTGTTCTGTCATCTGCTGCCACTGAGAACAGTCTAGATCCATCCCCTTTGGAACCACTTTTCAGGTAGTTGAAAGCAGCTATCAAACCCCCCTCCTCATTCTTCTCTTCTGCAGACTAAATAATCCCAGTTCCCTCAGCCTCTCCTCATAAGTCATGTGTTCCAGACCCCTAATCATTTTTGTTGCCCTCTGCCGGACTCTTTCCAATTTTTCCACATCCTTGTAGTGTGTGGCCCATAACTGGACATAGTACTCCAGATGAGGCCTCACCAATGCTGAATAGAAGGGAATGATCACATCCCTCAATCTGCTGGCAATGCCCCTACTTATACAGCCCAAAATGCCGTTAGCCTTCTTGGCAACAAGGGCACACTGTTGACTCATATCCAGCTTCTCGTCCACTGTAACCCCTAGGTCCTTTTCTGCAGAACTGCTGCCTAGCCACTCGGTCCCTAGTCTGTAGCAGTGCATGGGATTCTTCCATCCTAAGTGCAGGATTCTGTACTTGTCCTTGTTGAACCTCATCACATTTCTTTTGGCCCAATCTTCTAATTTGTCTAAGTCCCTCTGTATCCTATCCCTACCCTCCAGCATATCTACCACTCCTCCCAGTTTAGTGTCACCTGCAAACTTGCTGAGGGTAATATCTGGTAGTGGCAGAGGATCTTTAATAATAGGCTTTACTGAAACATGGTGGAATGACAAATGTTGATGTTTACCAAGATATAAAGGAACAACTAGTTGGGGAAGTAATCCTGAACCTACAAGGATCCATAGAGCCTAAAGAGATACAGTTGGTGAGTACAGAGGACCAGGCAGTAGAATCTATATGGATACAAAGCTCAAGTCATAAAAATACAAATCTACCACTTGCCTCCTGATAAGGGGAAGGATACTGAGAGCATAATGTTGACAGTGACCAAAGAGGCAATTAAATCTAATAAGGAAATACTAGTTAGTGACTTCAGCTGTCCACCAGTTTCTGGTCAAAGAACGATATAAAGAGGCAATTTTTTTATGCCTTATATGATGCCTTCTGGAAACAGCTGGTTCTAGAGAATACAAGAGTATAAAGGCTGCTCTGGATTTTGGGCCAAAATACGCATGCATAGGGCCCTACCAAATTCACAGTCCATTTTGGTCAATTTCACAGTCCTAGGATCTTAAAAATTGTAAGTTTCATTATTTCAGCTATTTAAATCTGAAATTTCATGCTATTGTAACTGTAGGGGTCCTGTCCCAAAAAGGAGTGGGGGGAGGTTGCAAGGTTAGTGTGGGGGAGTTTGCAGTACTGCTACCCTTACTTCTGCCATGCTGCTGGCAGAGGCGCTGCCTTCAGAGCTGAGCAGCTGGACAGCGGCGGCTACGGGCCCGGAGCCCAGCTCTGAAGGCAGAGCCGCCATTAGCAGCAGCGCAGAAGTAAGGATGGCACGGTACGGTATCGCCAACTTTACTTCTGCGCTGCTACTTCTAGAGCTGGGCCCTCAGTCAGCAGCCGCCACTCTCCGGTTGCCCAGCTCTGAAGCAGCAGCACAGAAGTAAGGGGGCCATGGTATGGTATCGCCACCCTTACTTCTGCACTGCTGCTGGCAGGGCGCTGCCTTCAGAGCCAGATGCCTGGCCAACAGCCTCTGCTCTCCGGCCATCCAGCTCTGAAGGCAGCTCAGAAGTAAGGGTGGCAATACCACGACTCCCCTAAAATAACCTTGTGAGCCCCCTGCAACTCCCTTTTGGGTCAGGACCCCCAATTTGCGAAATGCTGGTCTCCCCCCCCCCACACCAATGAAATCTGTATAGTATAGGGTAAAAGCTCACAAAAGACCAGAGTTCACAGGGGGAGACCAGATATCATGGTCTGTGATGCATTTTTCATGGCCGTGAATTTGATAGGACCCTACGCATGAGAGAGTTGGTTCAAGAAGCAACAGTGACCAAAAGTATAGTTACAGTCATTGTAATAGAATCATCATAATCAGGAGAGATACCATACCAAAAACCTAGTATTCACACACTAAGCATTAGGAAGGGGATGTTTACCAAATAAAAAGGAAAGGAAGCTAGTCAAAGAGACCACAATGTGTAAGTAAGGAAATTAAAATACATACAATTAGCGTTGAGGCTATACCACAACAGTGTCACAGAAGACATGCATATTCTTAAATAAAAAAGGAAGCAAGAAGACCAGAGGAAGTGCTCAAAGTGTCCAAGGTATATGAACAGACTGACATATTAAAGCACACTACCTTATCAGTTCCGGGTAGCGTACATGCAAGGATTCTAAAGGAATGTAAGAATCAGCTGACTGACACCATGTCTACATGAGAAAGTTGAACTGGTTTAACTAAAGGTGTGAGTTTAAACTGATTTAGTTAAACCACTCTTATTTCAATATAAACCAGGCTTGTTTCAGTTTAGCTTAAGTCAATTAGGAATCAGCTTAAGGTTAGCTGAAATAAACTGCTCATAAACTGAAATAAGAATGTCCGCACAGGGGAGGTTGCACTGGTTTAACTAAATGGATTTTAAAATCAATTTAATGGCTGTAAACTTTCTTGTGTAGACAAGGCCTGAGTTACTATCAAAAATATGCAGTCTCCCCAATACTCCAGAGGATGGGAGCAAATGTGTTACCTATCTTTGGGAAAGACAATAGTAGTGAAGCTGGGAATTACAGCCCCATGAACCTCACTTTGGTACCAGGCAAATTTACTGAAATGCTCATTAAAAGCAGGTTTATAAAACAACTAAAACAGAGGGAATGACAGCTTCTTCAAGTATCCTTCCTGGCAAGGCTGTTATTAGGTTCATCTGAGCGTAGGGGCAAAGTTACCCAGCAACCCCCAGCTGCTGTGTAGTGAATTAATATAATACTGCCAAAGAGATTGTATTTTGGCTGATTGCAGCAATGGGTCTTGGTTCCATCTGTTCTCTTCCCCAACCACACACCTACAGCTCTGTCTGCTGCTGCTAACTAAGCCCCATTCTAGTTTTGTGGTCAATTGATGAAAACAAATTAGTTTACCCCATCCGGTACAGCAGAAAGCATGCCTAAAACACACATGCACTATGTCAAAAATGGGAAGTCGTTCTGAAATCTGTAACACACACACACACACAAAAACAAATGTTTAAAAAAATTAGAACTGGACAGTTGTGACTCTCATTTCTGTCATTGCACTGTCTAACAATGTCCATGCTAGCCATGCATGCAAAGGTTAGCATCATTTAGTGCAGCTGCTTCAGAAAGCCTGATTGAGACGGCTCAGTCTTTAAGGCAGCTTGCTCAGGACAGCTATTGATTAGGGTACTAGCAACCCCAAACAGTCTAGTCCTTGTTGACCTGCAGAGGAACAATTATCTGGATTATCTGATAGCCCTGTGCCTGGCAAACTGGGGGAGAGAGAGACTAGGCTGGCTCTTTCTCAGACTAGAACTCCAAGTCAACCTATGGGCACTGATTATTCACCACTGATACTTTTGTATCTTAACACCACAAAAGTCTCTTGGGTACAAAAGAAAGGAGAGAAATCAATTCTCTGATTTTTAACAAGGCTCCTATCTCTTCTCCTACTAAAGTTTTTAATTTTTTCTTATGTTAAGGGCATTTCTCTACCACGGCCATGCTAATTTACTGCCTGTTGGCCTCTTGATGGCCTTTCCTGGTCTGTGTGTCTGATTAACAGTTTCAATCACGCCCCATAATTTTTTTAAAGGCCCTCAATATATAGCTGGAGCACAACTGAGATAATTGCATCAAGGACAAAAAAACTAATCATATCCTGTGGTAGCAGTACATTCTACTGCATCTCAGACAACAAACATATGTAAAGGAGTAAGGGGAAATAAAAAAATCCTCAAATCTATGTACAGATTACCTAGACCTAGGGCCCAGGTGCATAGGAGACAACAAGTGCTCTGTTCTTGCTTATTTGCTTACTACAGGTGGGCAGAGTCTTGGCTCCACAACCCCGTCCACTCAGATGAGCCCTTGCGAGGGCATTATAATTTGATTCTGCCACAGAGCAGCAGCAAGTTACTATCAGGTCCCTTCCCTCGCCAAGTAAAACGGAAGCAGTGGAGGAAGTATGATTCAGATATGCCACCAGAAACAGGTTATGCATCACCCCTCGCTCAGAGGGGTGCCTACAGAAACGCTCTATCCCCAAATATTGTTGAAGATATGGAATGGATTACGAACCTTTTAAAAGTCTCGCAGAAATTCTCCAACAAACTCTTTGTGATTGCCCACAGTGTCTGCCCTCAGACAGTGTAAAAGTAGATTACTTAAACTTCACTGAACACTTGTGTGGACACTCTCATTCAGAATTATAAAGTCACCTTAAATCAAAAATTAAATTAAACTGAATTAAGGCAATTTTAATTCTGAATGAGATTTTCCATGTAGGAGTTTAATGCAGTTTAACTATCCACTTTGAATTCACACCTTTAGTTCATTCAGGTTAACTTTCCTGAGTGTACCCAATAAGGCAAGCCCCTAATGATGTCTTATGAGTAACTCTGGAAGGAGTCAACTTTGATTTTGTATAAATTTTGACAGATGAGTATTTATTACAGTTATATATTTTTTTCATTTTTATTTACTTACATTTTTGCACTAGTAGGAAATTTCATAAGCTGCACCTCACATGACTTATTTGTTCAAAATGCGATGACTGCAGAAGTCAAAATTCCTAACACATTCAGAAACAAAGTTATAATATTTCAGGACAATCATACTGTGTGATATCATATTGGTTGCTGAATAGAAAAGAGTGCAATATATGGAGACATAAGCCTGAATTTAAAACTCTAGCTAGAAATCCCTTCACGCTAGGAACTCATTTGGATCTGCATCCAATGGTGTGGCTGAAAATTCCATCACGGTAGAGAAGGGACAAGACTCAGTACTAAAAAATATAAATGGGATATACATTAATATTGAGGTAGCTGGATGCAGACAAATGCTATGGTTCTCGCGGATTCTCCAGCACCCACACTGACTCAACTCAGTTTGTGTTTATTTGTGTCAGCAGAAACCTAGCCTGGAATAAGCAATCATTGAAGAGACTGCTGACTACATTGCAACAGCCTCAGCCCATCTCTAATCATAGGGTTTTAATTTCACTCTCCATAAATTTGGATTTTTTTTTGGTGCCTCTTTTGGAGGGAGAATTGATTATTACCAGTGTTTAGCCTTCCCAGCTAACTTATGAAGAGGGCTCATTATGTCACATGAAATCCTAACTTTTCCAGCAGGCAGTGAAATAGTCCACACAGTATCGGCATTGACACATCAGTAACAGAGACTGCTGAGCGAACCTGGGAGGAGCCGAAAAGGATATTGTCCAGAACACTTGCCTATTTATTAAATGGATAACATTATATGAGCACTACTTTCATGGTAATTTTTTTCCAGAGGCTTGGACATGCACATCTAGAAAAATTTGGAGTCAAAACACGTCGTAAGTGATAGGAAAGGTACTTTCATTAGATTCACAATAAGGTCTTGGGTTTGACCCATGTCCTCTCTCAATATACCCAACAATACAGATGAATGCTTCCACTAAAGGTAAAGCTATTTCATTAGTGAACCGACTGCTTTTAATATTGAGAGTTGGCTGAAGTACGTTTTTATGGCCATGTTATATAACCTATGGAAAATAGGGCGCTGGACTATTCACAAACTCTTGACTGTATTAGCACTAGCAAGCACCTCAGACTAGACTAAATATTGGACTCCAGCTTGCTTCTCCATCCAGGTTTAACAGATAATGAATTTACAAACTTTCCCAAGTCAGCCTTGCTGGAGGGAGCTGTGGGGAAAAGGAGAAGTGCTTGCTCCCTCCTTGAGTTCAGGTGCCTGGTGAACCGCTCACTCTATCATTAGTACTGAAGTGTCTCTCTCTCTCTTTTTTTTTTTTATTCATTCATTCATTCATTCATTCAAACAGTTCTATAAATCAGGATTCCTGCTGACCAGGCAAAAGATTTTGCAAGATGCTGTTCTGGCCTCATTTTCCTGAAAAGAGCCATACAACACCAGAACTAAATGAAAGAATATATGTAATTGAACCAGGCCCACATTTCTTACATTTTCAACACATTTATGTGTGTTTGGGATATGAAATACTTTCCCTCCAAATGGCACTGCTCCCTCTAGCCTCTACAGTGGTGCCAAAACAAAGTTTAGACACAAATTGTTCTTTAGGCTCAACCCATTTTTTTTTTTTTGAGTAAAAAGAACCGTTTCCCCCTTTTAAAAACAAAAGCCACTGTAGAATTGAGGCTAAGGATTCAGTGCTATGCAGACTATCACTGCCATCTGGAGGAAAGCAGCGATCACAGCTGCCTTGGTGATCTTATGAATCCAGTTACATCAGATGACTCATATTAACATGCCACCAAGTGAGCATGCAGATACTCAATACTTGTCACTGTATTCTCAACACATGCGGTCATTTGTGCTGAGCCGAGGAGAACAAAGAAGCCCAAGGACATGATGAAAACCCAGCTAGAGAGCAGCAAGCTGTTAACTTATCACCCCACCCGCACCCCCCTAAATCTTAATTAACGCTGTGATCCCATGAGGTCTATTGCAGTAGTTCTCAAACTTTTGTACTGATGATCCCTTTCACATAGCAAGCCTCTGAGTGCAACTCTCCTTACAAATTAAAAACACTTTTTAATATATTTAACACCATTATAAATGCTGGATGCAAAGCGGGGTTTGGGATGGAGGCTGACAGCTTGCAACCCCCCATATAATAACCTCACGACCCCCTGAGGGGTCCCAACCCCCACTTTGAGAACCTCTGGTCTATTGGATAGGAGTGTAAATAAACAGAAATGGGCCTGAACGAATGCCCCTCAGTTCAAGCACCAGGTAGTTGGGAACTTTGAGCTGGGTTTTCCGAGGGATCTGGAGCTGGGGAACATCCTCTCTACTCTGGAGCAATCCAGAGGATTCCTAGCCAAAGCGGTTGTTAAATAGATGCTATACATGCAGGAGAGGACTCCTGAGACAGCCAGGCTGCCATGGGAGAGGAAAGAAGATGGCTGTACTTGACAAGGTGCTGGTCTGCTCCCTCACTCTGCAGAATTTGCCTGTGTGGATCCCCAGGCACCACAAACTTTCTCTGCATAATCCCATGCCTGCTAAAAGGAGAATGCAGCAGAAACACTGCAAGTCAAAGATCAGGTGAAATCATTTCCCTCCTAGAGGCATTTGCATGCAAAGAAGATGATGATTTGTGCCTTAATAGTGACACCCATCCAAAGGAAGTAATAATAATTCAGGATGCCTTCTTCACCCATAGATCTCACAACACTTTGCCAAGGCTGGTAGGTGTTTCATGCTTGTGCAAAGTGTTTTGTCTGGAAATCCTGCCTTCCCAGTGGTCTGAGTCTCTCCATGCTGCCTGTTTGCAGGTGCTGCACTGTTTCTCTTTTAATCACACTCTCTTCCTTGCTGTGGGTCTTCACTAGGCTAACTGCCTCCACCATATTTCATGTACCACATGTTGAATCATGATACAAGAGGACTCCTTACTTATTAAATTAAACTGTCTCTATACTAGATCAACAATTAAAGAACTGTTATAACTGCAGAGTAGCATTCTAGCCATGTGAACACAGACGGATTTCCTGTGTCCTGCTCCAAACTTTTCCCACTTGCAATGTACCCTCCATCCTTCAAGCAAGCAGAAATACCTCCATTGTACAAATGGGGAAACCAAAATACATGAATCTGCCCAAGTTCACATAGCAAGTTAGTGACAGATGTGGGAGCAGAACTCAGGTTTGCTGTCTTCCAGGACTGGGTACTATTCACTAGGCCACTGCAGCTTAATGCAGAACAGCAAACCTTGAGTAAGAACTTAGTTCCCTTGTACAAAACAAGCAGGAAACAATATACGATTATTTCATACTGTGTGTTTTCTCTGAAAGATGGATGTGGTGCTGTATTACATTGTGGATGGATTTGGTAGCAATTAATAAACAACTGAATGAATGATTCTTACATTCCTTAGTAATAAATTACGATAAACTTTTGAATTCTTCTACAAGAGGCCATGTGTAAATGAGATCCATTTTTGTCTTCATTATTGTCCAACATTAATCATCTTCACTAAAGTTGTATCAGATAAGGCCAGATCTTGTAGTCCATCTTGGAACCCTTTGAAATAAGAAGATTAATGATGATTTTATTTTTAGCCATATAACAGATACTGTCAGGAGAAGGCAGTGACTCTCCCACTAAGGAGAGAGGAGGTGTGCAGCAATAGGGGTCTTGTGCTTGAGAAGAAAATCAGAGGCTGAGGCTGGTTGTGGTTTAGAGGAACTCCATGCCCAACAGATAATGACAGAATCCCAAGCAAAAATTACTTAGTTACAGTATACTAGAGATGGATCAAGAGTTATTAAGATGACCTCTCTCCTGATAATGTCTCAAACTAAAAGACGAGATCTAAACACCTACAAACTTTGGGCTGTTTGAAATCTGAATTTTGTAGCTTGGGCTTTCATTGTAATGTAGAACCAGATGCAGCCTGTGGGCCCAGCAGGTGTAGAAGTTTTTGATGAGAATTCTGCCATGTCTGTTTTATTAGGGAGACAAGGTAGGTGAGGTAATAGCATTTTAAAAATGAGAAACAGAATTTCACAGAGACCTTGATATAGGACATAACGTTTTGGAATCCCTTAGCTCGATGTAGGACACCATGTTTAGGACTGAAGCCCAGATCCCCCAGGGTATTTAGGCAGCTAGCTCCCATTGATTTCAGTGGGAGTTAGGCATGAAAATACCTCTGAAGATTTGGCTCCAAGAGCTAATTATCTGGAAATAGTAACATTCAACAG
Organism: Lepidochelys olivacea; assembly: GCF_965140295.1. Lineage (NCBI taxonomy): Eukaryota > Metazoa > Chordata > Testudines > Cheloniidae > Lepidochelys > Lepidochelys olivacea. The sequence continues at coordinate 15,713,297 of NC_140423.1, forward strand.
GTATTCATTTAGGACCCTTCAGTGAGAGGCATTTGAGGGACTGTGTCTGAGTAATCAGACTTTGAGGTTGAAGTGCACACAGAGCTGGGAATTAAATTCAGCTCCTTCAACCTGGCCACTGCTCCAGTCTGTGCATTTTTCAGTGACAAGAGATTCCCAGGCCAAAAGAAGGAAAAATATCATCAGCTGTGCACTGACCTGAAGACGAACTCTGTTTAGCTCCCAAGCTTGTCTCTTTCACCAAGAGAAGTTAGTCCAATAAAAGATGCTACCCCACCCATTCTGTCTCTTTAATATTCTGGGACCAACATGGCTACAACACGGCAAACATTAGCTGGGGTGTGATTTACAGATATACCATGGAGTCCATACACTAATCACTTGGTTAAACTGCCTTCCTTTATGAGACCTGGTTCTTCAGGTCCAGATTTCCAGGATTCCATGTGCACATTTGTGCCTTTAGCAGAACACCAGTTAGGCTCAGTTTTGCATATGCAAATTTCAGCTGAAAGGTATTCTGAGTCAGTGGTCTATCCCAAAAAAATAAAGGTCCACACATTAAAAAGTGTTACTTAATTTTTAAAAGTTAAATCATGTGTAGCTCTTACTCAGCATTTTTCATCCACAGCTCAAAGTACTTACAAAGCAAGAATCATTAACCACCTTTTACAGAAGGTGAAACTGAGACACAGAAAAGTGAAGTTATTTGCTCAGGGTTATACAGCAGGACAGTGTCATAGAACCCAGATCTCTTGAGTCCCAGTCTAGTGCACTATCCATTGGCTCACAGTACCTCTTTTTAAAAATCAATCAAATTAGGCTGCAGATCTATCTTCCCAAGGTGTGACATCTGTAAGAGACTGTACCCTATCATTTGAAGACCTGATGTTATTCTTACGACTGAAAGGTGAGGCAAGCGCTGTAGCAAAGGTACATTTAATAGCTTGGCATACGAGCTGCAGTTCAAGTTGTCATTGTTGCTCTTGGCACTGGATATATGTCAAGTATGTTAGTGCCAGAAACACCCTTGTTATTCCGCTCTCCCCCACTTCTGAGTTATGGATCCCTCAAGAGCACAAGTGAAAAGTATCCACTTTGCTTACTGTATGTGTGGTGGGAAGTAGGATTTCAGGAATGGCTGAAATGCATTCTTAATGCAGAGACAGCAAATTCCACACTGATTTTCTGCTCAAAGGACTCAAGATTTGTACAGAAAAAAGGCAAAGGGGTTTTGTTAAGAATAGAAACTCAAGGTTTGTTTTCTACCCAGCAATAACACTTGTTGCTAATTAATATCTATTGTGATAAAGAATCTCTCTTCAAAGGGTGGGATAAAAATCCACCATATAAGAAAATAATAGCTATGAAAATAGAACTACTCCTACTGCCTTCCAGTGGTTTTATGACCACAGTAGTTTTTCCCACCAAATTTACCTATTTCCTGGGGCTAGAGACAATTATCTCTGACGGAATCATGAATGCAGTGTTGGGAGTTTCTCAAATCTCCTTCTTGGATTCTCTGTCATTTTAATTCTATCGGGGTCATAGATTTCCAAGGGAAGTGACTGAAACCTCATCACTGGAGACACTAAAAAACAGAAGGACAAGGCAGTAGGAAATATACCATATGGAACAATCCTGCACTGGCAAGCTGGGATGGGCAAGATATATACCAAAATAGGGCTTATCTGTTTCCAGAATTTATGGTTCACTGCACTATTTGTAGCTGAGATTATTAAATATTGGGGTTTATTCATTATAACATTGTTAGGTGGCCTGGGAGATTCTCATATATACTTTTCCTTCTGCAGTGCTCTATCTACACCAAGAATACATGCTATTCAGAGTCTTTCAGATGATTCCATCTGCATGCTTGATGTAAATGCATTTTTTGTTTGTTTGATTGTTTTATATGAAACTTGGATGAAATCAAAATGCTACTTTTGGGGTTCTAACTGCTTGCTCAGTTTTATGACTTCTGTCACTTAACAGTTATGCAATATTATAGCAGACTGATCAATTAAGAGCTTGGATGCTGCTTCAGACTTCAGCTCTCTCTCCAGAATGCTACCCTTACACTTTATCTTTGCATCAGTTGCACAGTTTGCCCTTGTCTAAATTTGTCCCTTTTCAGTAGTGGCCACAAGTTGTTACTCTCTGGTGGCTCTTCCTATGTAAAAGGAATCTGTGGTATTAATCCAGCCTTTAGGGAAAGCACATCCATGTCACAAACGCTAGCCACCATCAGAAATGGCATCGACTATTACCACTGATGGAAGCCTTAACGGGGGGCCCAGGAACGAGAAGGACTAGAGACTTGACATGGAGCCATGGACATGCCAGGAAGCCATGGAGTCAGTACTAAACTTCCTGCAACCACAGGTATGGGAGAAACATTGGCTGGGAAGAGTGGGGGAGGCTGGTGCTCTCAGTGCCCACATTGTACCTGCTTTGTAGAACTGAACAGAGCTTCTGTCTGCAAGTGGTCCACCTTTCACCAGCACTAACTTGGAATGCTGTTTAAAGCTCAGTTCCTTAACATTTCCTATTCCTTCCTGCTTTGCTTTGTGCAATTCTAATGCCACACTTCAGACCATCTTCTTCGGCTCTCAGTGAGGCCTGCAAACCACTACTGAATATCCAACAAGCCAGCTCCTTGTGGTGTGCATTTCTACTCATACCAGGAGAATGAATCCACTGGGTGTGTTTTTTAAAACTGCTCTTTCAAATGTTTCCCCTGAGCTTTAAAAAAAGATGAATAAAGCTCTAACCCCTAACACATATTTCCTGTTTCAGAGTAGCAGCAGTGCTAGCCTGTACTCGCAAAAAGAAAGGGAGTACTTGTGGCACCTTAGCGACTAACAAATGTATTTGAGCATAAGCTTTCGAGAGCTACAGCTCACGTCATCGGATGCATTCAGTGGAAAATACTGTGGGGAGATTTATATACATAGAGAACATGAAACAATGGGTGTTACCATACACACTGTAACAAGAGTGATCACTTAAGGTGAGCTATTACCAGCAGGAGAGCGGGGCGGGGTGGGGGGGGGAACCTTTTGTAGTGATAATCAAGGTGGGCCATTTCCAGCAGTTGACAAGAACCTCTGAGGAACAGTGGGGGGATGAAGGGGGGGAAATAAACATGGGGAAATAGTTTTACTTTGTTTAATGACCCATCCACTCCCAGTCTCTATTCAAGCCTAATTTAATTGTATCCAGTTTGCAAATTAATTCCAATTCAGCAGTCTCTTGTTGGAGTCTGTTTTTGAAGTTTTTTTGTTGAAGAATTGCAACTTTTAGGTCTGTAATCGAGTGACCAAAGAGATTGAAGTGTTCTCCAACTGGTTTTTGAATGTTATAATTCTTGACGTCTGATTTGTGTCCATTTATTCTTTTATGTAGAGACTGTCCAGTTTGACCTATGTACATGGCAGAGGGGCATTGCTGGCACATGATGGCATATATCACATTGGTAGATGTGCAGGTGAACGAGCCTCTGATAGTGTGCTGATGTGATTAGGCCCTATGATGGTGTCCCCTGAATAGATATGTGGACACAGTTGGCAACGGGCTTTGTTGCAAGGATAGGTTCCTGGCTTAGTGGTTCTGTTGTGTGGTTGCTGGTTAGTATTTGCTTCAGGTTGGGGGGCTGTCTGTAAGCAAGGACTGGCCTGTCTCCCAAGATCTGTGAGAGTGATGAGTCGTCCTTCAGGATAGGTAGATCCTTGATGATGCGTTGGAGAGGTTTTAGTTGGGGGTTGAAGGTGATGGCTAGTGGTGTTCTGTTATTTTCTTTGTTGGGCCTGTCCTGTAGTAGGTGACTTCTGGGTACTCTTCTGGCTCTGTCAATCTGTTTCTTCATTTCAGCAGGTGGGTATTGTAGTTGTAAGAATGCTTGATAGAGATCGTGTAGGTGTTTGTCTCTGTCTGAGGGGTTGGAGCAAATGCGGTTGTATTGTAGAGCTTGGCTGTAGACAATGGATTGTGTGGTGTGGTCTGGATGAAAGCTGGAGGCATGTAGGTAGGAATAGCGGTCAGTAGGTTTCCGGTATAGGGTGGTGTTTATGTGACCATTGCTTATTAGCACCGTAATGTCCAGGAAGTGGATCTGTCCAGGCTGAGGTTGATGGTGGGATGGAAATTGTTGAAATCATGGTGGAATTCCTCAAGGGCTTCTTTTCCATGGGTCCAGATGATGAAGATGTCATCAATATAGCGGAAGTAGAGTAGGGGAGTTAGGGGACGAGAGCTGAGGAAGCATTGTTCTAAGTCAGCCATAAAAATGTTGGCATACTGTGGGGCCATGCGGGTACCCATAGCAGTGCTGCTGATTTAAAGGTATACATTGTCCCCAAACGTGAAATAGTTATGGGTGAGGACAAAGTCACAAAGTTCAGCCACCAGGTTTGCCGTGACATTATCGGGGATACTGTTCCTGACAGCTTGTAGTCCATCTTTGTGTGGAATGTTGGTGTAGAGGGCTTCTACATCCATAGTGGCTAGGATGGTGTTTTCAGGAAGATCACCGATGGATTGTAGTTTCCTCAGGAAGTCAGTGGTGTGTCGAAGATAGCTGGGAGTGCTGGTAGCGTAGTTGCAATTCTCCAACAAAAAAACTTCAAAAACAGACTCCAACGAGAGACTGCTGAACTGGAATTAATTTGAAAACTGGATACAATTAACTTAGGCTTGAATAAAGACTGGGAGTGGATGGGTCATTACACAAAGTAAAAATATTTCCCCATGTTTATTCCTCCCACCCTGACCCCCCACTGTTCCTCAGACGTTCTTGTCAACTGCTGGAAATGGCCCACCTTGATTATCATTACAAAAGGTTCCCTCCCACCCCCCACTCTCCTGCTGGTAACAGCTCACCTTAAGTGATCACTCTCATTACAGTGTGCATGGTAACACCCATTGTTTCATGTTCTCTATGTATATAAATCTCCCAACTGTATTTTCCACTGAATGCATCTGATGAAGTGAGCTGTAGCTCACGAAAGCTTATGCTCAAATACATTTGTTAGTCTCTGAGGTGCCACAAGTCCTCCTTTTCTTTTTACATATTTCCTGGTTGCTCAGAGACGTCTGAATTTAAGTCTCCCTAATGAGCAAACACAGCACATTTAATTTTGTTTAGGAAAACAGATTCATTGTGGCAGCTAAAAGCATGAGTCAGGCCCTCTCTGAAAGGGTGTGCTGCAGCTGGGGACACTCACCAAACAGAAATGCCTACGAAACCAAAAGAACTCCCACAAGCCAAGAGTTGCAGTTTCTCCTCTAACAAAAAACACTAGTGCACACAGCCTCTGGTAATGCTTCTCATTGCCTAGCAACTGACTGTTTAGCCACCATCTCCATGGTAAAGCAGAGGTTTTGTGAATGAGCTGTGTAATACATTTGTTTAGCTGATGTCACATCACTGTGCACGAAACCCTGCAGTTCTTACGCAAGCGGAGCTCTTAGTGAACCTAGCCTGAGTGTGACCCGTGGGTTTGAGCCCCCTGGGTAGCAACCTCAAAGTCTGGTCATTGTACTGCTTTCTCTGTAAACTGTGTCAAATGGTAGAAGTGAACATATATATTTGGGACTCCTAAAATGGGGAAAATGATAAGCTCCATGGACTTTAGTTTCAATTCAACTTAGCTGCACCTACTGCATTTGTGAGTGCATCTAGTTTGCTTGGGCAAAATAGGTAACTGCTCAGGCAAATACTGTGGCAAGTTCAAAAAAACCTGGAGGGGCAAGAGAGACTTTAAGCTATCACTGTGGCTTCCCAATCCTGGGAGGGTCCAGTTCGCCACCTGGCTAGGCCCTGTTAAGCGGAGGTATAAAATGAGGAAGGATCACAGAGATTCCTTTTTTTTTATTTTAACCCAATTTGCCATCCATCGTAGCCCACAAGTCTCCACGAGCCACGGCCTCATCATCTGAAAGGTAAATCAGAAGGGGCCAATGCACAACTGACGTTTACCACATGCCTTTTGAGGAGACTAAGGGTAAGTCAATAGTGCAATAAAAGACCCATAGCAGTGCCCCAACTGGCCGGGGAGGACAGCTGACTTGGGTTCACAGGGCTTGGGCTATGGGGCTATTGCAGTGTAGACGTACCCTAAAGATTTAGGCACTGCCGGGCTGAGCATTGCCGCACCCAGCTTTCAGGCACTCTGCCCAGTGGTATCAGCAGCCCTCAGTTAGGCCTCAGGATCCCTGTGCAATGCAAGGGAGAGGTAGGTGCATCAGAATGTGATTCACAGGAGCCAGCAAGCAGTTTCTAATCCCCTTACTTCCTGACATAGAGCAGGGATTTGAACCCACATCTTCTATCTCTTGGCAGAATGCCTTGACCATTGGACTATTGAGTGTTCTGGGATAAAACTCTCTTAATCTCTCCTGTTGAAGCTGTTTCACTCTGTATAAATAATTAAACAATCACTGGAACTGGGACTTAGGTCTCCCACCTCCTCAGCGAATGCCCTAACTACTGGGCTATCAAGTCATTCTCACTTGTTCTCTGGCCCACTGATTAGTGGATTGGGCCTTGAAGGCAAGCTAGACAGGGAAAAACCTAATCTAAGCATCCCTCCTGGGACCAAGATGCTAGGTGATGATAGAACTGAAGCAGCTATGCACATGCCCAGCTGCCAAAATTTAAGTACCTTGGGGACTTTAACAGTGGAAACACTTAGGAATTTTAGGCACCCTCAGGGTTAGGGGAAAGCTGGATGGGGGTATTGTGAATGCTAGTAGTGCCTACATTTTTAGGTGCCAACAGTAGCATTTAGGCTAAGTCCCTTTGTGAATCTAGCCCTGAGGTGCTGGACACATTCTCCCATTCTCCTCCCTATAGCAGCATTCTGTGGTCTGACACAGTGCCACCAGCACCACTGAAGAGTGATCCAGGCTTTGAAATGAATCCATGATTTTAACCTAGTCCTTAGCACATTGCTGACACTCCATAAATAATAACCACCCACCCTCAGATCATAAGGTCTTTGTTTTGGTTTCTCAGTTTCACTGATGTAAATCTGCCTTGTACACATGAGATTGTGCCATGGTGATGAATGATTCTAAATAAGGAGTCGCTTAGCTAATGTTTACTGTACAGAGTTCCATTGTATAGAGGAGGATTAACACACAGGGCTCTGTTCAATCAAAAATGAGGCAAACAGAAGTTCAGTATTTTTTCTTTAAAAAACAACAACAAAAACTATTTTTTCACGGCAGGCTGAGTGTGGCAGAAGTAAGGAGACTTCAAAAAGAAAACCAAAAATCACAGGTTATATGTTTGCACAGAGGTGCACGAGTCATATGGAGGGGAAAATACACTGGATATGCACATGAAACTCAGACCGAAGGAGGCATGTTTTCAACCATTGCAGGGAAGACACCAATACATGCTAATGTGTATTACAGAAGGTGTACCATACTGTGCAAGCTCATCAAAAATGCCAAGCATTGAACTGGATATGGGGTGCAAGCACCTTTAAAACCTCCCTTGTGTACTGCCACCTCAATCTGGAAGAAACAAGTCTGCCAATCTGCCCCAACAGTAATAAATTCATTTAAAAATACAAATTCTAAATGAATGTTTCACTCATATGTAGTCACCTAAGCTGATGGCATCATAACCAGGCATGTGTTAGCAATGATTGCTACCGACAACTCCAACGGGCCTTCTTTAATAGCCAGGCAGTTAGTTAACTCCCTATACAATCAGGACTGCCAATTTTCATCATTTGGCCTGCTACACAAAACCATGGTGCAGAAAGCTCCTGAAATATACTTAGTCTTCAACCTATTACATTTTTTAAAACATCCAGACTTGCAGGACTGACCCAGGCAATTACTGATGGGAAATAAACTAGCAGCTTTACGTGCAAAGAGTATGACTGAGCTCTCCACCTGCCAAAATGTGACTAATCAAATGTAGAATGAGAGACTTCGTTATCCAGATTGTCAATTATTCAAACTAACGTTCAGCTTTTGGCATATGATTGAAGATATTATGGTCAGTCTATAATCTCACAAACATTTAAGCTACTAGCTTCTTCTAGTGAGTAGTAGCTATTACAACAAGTAGTATTAAAGGATTAGTTGCAACATACTTTCCAACATAAGGGTGGTAGAACTAGACCCTCATTCATAGCCATGTCCTTTTAGGGGAAAAAAGGCTTCAGCAAACTTGTTGAAAGGTATCACAGTACAGTAAAAAGAATAAAACCCTCACCATGCTTAATGACAAAAGGTAACACTCATCATATTCAAGAGGTACCACTAGAGGGAGCATCAGTAAAATAATAAATACAGCTGTGTTCCTGCTGAAGGAAGAGTGTCTGCCAGTTCCAACATGTGCTTACTTACTAGACCCAAAAGGAGTTGTCCTGGCAACTAAGCAGCTATTCAATATTGCCACATCATTAAATTTTATAATGTTTAGACTATAAGCTTTTCAGAGCATGGACGGTGCATTCCTACATCCATATGTATTCCATACAGAACCTAACATATTTTGTGCCCTACTGCAATACAAATAATTTTCCCTTGGGACACAGCCTAACCTATGTGTGCACACATGCACACACATTTCGCTTGCAGCTATTTAATAGAGCCACATTATTAAATTTATCATCATTTCACAGTTTATGCATGGATGCCAAAGACATGGCAGGAGTCCTGATCCTCCACTAACCGTTCACCTGGTGCTGTCACTTACTCCCCTAAAAAAATCAGAGAAAAAGTAGGTATAAAACACAAGCATTCTGACTGAGGCAGTGTTTACACACACTTTGCGGTGCACCAGTAAATGATGACACAAGATGAAAGGGAGTGAAGAATCAGGTCCTATGTTTTCTCTCTAAGGAAAGCCACATGGATAGGAGATGGGAAATATCAAGGTCTCATTTTTTTTTGGCCACAAATTAAAAATCCAGCTCAGGTGGAATTTATTAGGGAGTGAACGGGTGTTCAATGACCTGTCTGACATGAAAGCGAGGCAATCTCAGTTTAATTCCTACCAGATATGTACTCACCTCCCAAAAATCACTACCACAGCTGGTACAGGCAGCAGAAAGATAAATGATTATTTTATCATGAATCTCAACTACCATAGCTCATCTATAGAGGGAGCTCTTCCAGAGAAGCAACAACGAGGCCTTTCAGCAAGTCAGTATGGGGAAAGCATCTTTATAACATTGACTGTTGTATAATGGTGAACAACTCTACAGCATACTACAGTGCTACAAATTATTTTGGTTATTTTATTACTTTTTAACCTGTGTGCTTTTTCCCCCCATTCTGCATAAAGAAAGAGCTTCATTCACCAAGGATGTCAGTCCAGCATCTTTCAACCGCACTAAATGCACTTCCAAACTAAACGCTCTATTTTAAAAAATGAGCCTAATATAAATGGAGATTGTCACTTGGACAAATAAATGACAGGAAAGACAATGTTAGAATATTCCTTGGAAAGTTGTGCTAGGCATTGTTAAGTGTTTTATATTATTGTAATTCATAGTATAATTGCAGCAAAAGATGAACTATGGGAAATAGGAATGTTTTTTCATTTTGGTACCAGCTTGAAAACAAGGCCTCTTATGCCCCAAATGTAATATATTTTGTGGTGAGGACTTGATTGAAAATAGGCCAATTTTGTGCAATGCTGAAATTTATAATTTTACATTTGAATTTTCAGGCATCCTCAAAGAAAAACAGCCACTTCATCGAATTTCACAGAAAAGCTAAACCTGGGGGCGTGTAAGGACTCCATCCCAAACAAAATACCAAAAATGTCAGACAAAATCCTGTGAAAACTTCTTCATCAGTTTTCACCCAGCTCAAATTATACCCACTCTCATGACTAGAGCGCACAGATGACGGGGTCAGTTTAGGTGGGCATCTCACCCGAAGGACTTCAGATTGTAAACTCTTTGGGGCAGGAACCATCTTTTTGTTTTGTGTTTGTACAGCGCTTAGCACAATGAGGTTCGGTCAATGACTGGAGCTCTTAGGCACTGCCACAATATAAGTAAATAAATAATAACAAAAATTTCCCCAATGATCCATCTGAAAATTCTATGTCCAACAGTTCTCAATTAAAAAAAAAACAACACTACTTCCATGGTTCTAAACTTGGCTCAAACTAGCCCTTCGAAGAAAAAACTCAGCGCTGTAGATTAGTTGGCCTTTCACCAACCAAGTCTTGATTGAAAATCAAATACAGATGTGAACACACACAAAAATGAAGCAATTTCTGCTCTTGCAGCAGCCGCCTATTGTTGGCACACTCTGGAAAAATATCAGCACAAACTGGTACCGTCTGGTACACTCAGCAGCATTCATGGCAATTATGTGACCGGAATGTTCCTGCTCTACCCATTAAGATAAATGTTGCTCTCCACCCATTGATCCCAGCCTGGAGAAAGGAGGGATGAAGGCAAGAGAAAATAAAAAGGACTCAAATGGAGAAGATGTTATACTACAGCAAGCGTGTGCAGGAAGCAAGAGCCGCAGCCAACGGGTTCATCCTCCTGTTTTCTCCACCTAATGGAGCCCCTGTAGAAACGGACATCCTTCACAGTGTGATCCCTGCACTGCACACTAGTGAGTGTAGTCTCCTGGGAGCGGGGTGGGTGGGTGCACCAGACAGTGAATAGGGACAGGCTAGAAAATGGGAAAGGCTAAGGGCACTAAGCATATGTTCTTACTCAGCATCCTAAACTGTTCTAAAGACAGTGATGCTTCTAAGATCCATTGATACAAGGAAGAAAGGGGGCTAGGAAGGAAGGGTGATCATGTCAGAGTTTGCAGAGGTTCTTACTAATATTACATCCTCTGTCATAGGACCTACATTTGCAGAGCAATACTCTTGATGTTCTGACAGGTCTGTTACCTTGCTGGCTATGACTCTAGAAATATGCCAGCCAAAGGCAGAGCAGTGTTTGATGCTTGTGACTCCAAGATCAGGGATACTTTTCTCAGGAAAAGTGCAGCCCACTTTGGTATTATCTGCCATACCTTGAGCTTGACTCCAATTTCAGGGGAAGGAAACCTAGCACAATATTACTGTAGATTCACATTGTTTCATGCTATTGGATACACCCTCCTGCATCTCCCAAGTGTCCACTAACCAGCCCACTAACATGTTACACACTGCCTATTCATAAAAAGGTGCTCAAAAAGTGAGTTCAGTTGGCGAGTCATCCATCAACAGCACAAAATTGTGCTCAAAGCTTCTTATAGGAATGCAAGGCCAGATGGATTTCCCCTCTTAACTGGTACTCCCTGGGAGTGGGAACTTGGAACTTCCCTGTGCTATTGAATAGCAATATATTTTCTCCCAACTAATTTTTTTAGAAAATAATTAAGACTGTAATAATCGGTGGTCCCACCAGCTATAAACTTCATGCTATGTTTGGCTTCAGGCATCTATGGAAAACAATCTGCTTGTCATAATGGTATTAACCTTCTGAGAACAGGAAAGCCTTAGGGGCAGAAGGGAGAAGGAAGAGATCTTTATATTAAAAAGCCTTCCACCACTGTAGCCCAAGGGTAAAATATCAGAGCTGGTTTGTGACTCATCTTTGAATCTATACATGGCTTAAATACCAAACAGCTTTGGTATCTTATGTGGTCATGATAATTATCAACAGGTCGTTGAATTCACGAGTTTAATATTTAATGCTTTAAAAAAGAAGGTTCCTCGCCCATCCACTTCTCCTTTCTCTCTTTCCTGATCTTTCCTTTTTCTCCCCCTCTTTATCATCTTGTATATCTAACCTTCTTTTTTCCTGATACAACCATCTCACATCTAGGAGCAGTCAGGAACACTGAAACACATGGGTTGTCTGAAATAATGGTGGGATGTTTTTTGATTGAGCCCTCAGAAGCCTGGATTAAAGGAACACCTCTCTGCAATGAAGACTGTTGCATGTCTCCAGTTATCAAACCCTATCTGTCTACAAACCCCAAAGCTATCCCTCCAACTCACTATCACCACCACCAGCAACCTCAGAAATGCCACTCACTTGCACCAGGGGATAGAGGAAATTGATGGGACCAGCAGCAAAAGGAGGAGACATTTGCCAAGGGACAATAGGTAGCTCCTCCCCCGGAAGTCTCTGGCACCCATTGGCCAGCTGGGGAGAAGGGTGGTGATTGGCTTGCATTCCTCAGTTCCCAGGATTTAACCGATATGGGGATCATGTGGAGCTTCTTTTAACTCCATTCCAACAGCCGCTCCTACCCACCTGGTCTAAGGATGGGAATCCGGCCAGACAGATGCTGCTGGTCTAGCCGATCGCCCGTTTAGGGGGTTAGGAAGGAATTTTTTCTCCCACAGGCCAATTGGCAGAGGACCACAGAGTTTTTTGCCTTCCTTAAAGCACCTTCAAGCCACAATGGGTTAAGCAGGAATGCATTTAGTACCTAACTTAGGTACTGGGGTGGAGTTGTTTATTCATTACGACTTCCAGGTGGTTAAGAGAATAAAATGAACGGTTCCCAGAGGTAAAAGACCTGTTACTTTGATGATGGGCCTTGGGCTTATGCGATAGGGTGAGAGCCTTGTGCCTCTTGCGGGCTGATGTCCCCACCCTTCTGCACCCTCTGTCCCCCCTGTGTCAGGGGGAAGGGTGCTAGGACTCAGAGAGAGCTGAGTCCTGGGGAGTAGGCTGAGGAGAGCCTACCCCGCATTATGCATTATATGGTAAGGAGCCCTGTATTCCCCACACTGGAACCAATTAACTGCCTGGTATAGGACAGTATGAGTGTTGGCCAAGTAGCACCCCTCCCCTGCGTTAAAGTTTAATAAAAGTTGCACCTGATGCTTAATTCCATGCATGTGTCTGCCCTCATTTTGCCACTGTGTCCACATCAATAGGATGGACCAACAATGCAGAGTCAGGGCAATTAACACAGATACTGAAATCCCCCTCTGGAACTTAAGATTTAGAAAAGACATACAGAATCTCCCTAATGCATGTCCCTGCTCTATTCAATTAAGTGGCAAAACTCTGACTAGTTTCAATGGGAGCAGGGTATGGTCCATGTGACTCGTGGCCAGAAAGGGTTAAACATCCTGCAAAATAAATAATCCTCAAAAGACAAGTGCGGAGATAATGTTTGTGTTTTTGTGTATTTACATATGTTAGAGTAGGGTCAACAATGTAATCAACAGTCCCTGTCTTTGCTGTATTCTGATAATTCAGAGATCAAAAGAACATCCGTTTAAATGAATTGTAAACAAGGGATATCTCTGTAATCATCTCTCTTTGAAATGTATAGCAAATAATCTGTGAATGGTGGAGGAACAAATAAATTGCCTTATGTTAATTCTATAGCTAAGTACCGGTGACAGACCTCCTTCAAAGTCATCCTAAATTACCTTTTGTTCCCTGAGGAACTCCAAATTGTCAAAAGACATGAAATTGTATAAAAGATCCTTAGGTCCTGATTCTGTCATCTCAGATCTGCTTAGGCTTCGTCAGGGGAAGTTTGAGTCGCAAGACTGAGGTCCTAGTTATGCTGGTACGCCCTGAATAGGATATTTGGACCTTGGACTATAACCTATGAACTATTTCTAAAATAACTCTTTGCAACTACAAAGTTCACCATCTCTGTTATGAATCTGAACCTCAGTGAATTGAACTCATGTCTGTATGTATATTGATCTTTTAACCATACTCTCTCTCTTTTGTTTTTTAATAAATTTTAGTTTAGTTCATAAGAATTGGCTGTAGAGTGTATTTGGGTAAGGTCTGAAACATTCAATAACCTGGGAGGTAATGTGTCCAATCCTTTGTAGAACCTTTTCTTTTATATGATGAAATAAGATTTTCCGGAATCTTCATCATATTTGACTTAGGTACCTGGATGGAGGCCTGAGGCTGGATCACTTTAAGGAAACAGTGTTGTCTGGACTTCTGAGTAACCAGTAAGGTAATAAAGAAGCTGTTTTTATGCTGGCTTGGTAAATCTAAGTATTGGAATATCCACCAGCTTTATGAGGATCATCTGCCCCATTCTTTGCAGTTCTCCCAAGTTGAGTGATCATAGCTGGCTCCCCATTAGGTCCCCAGTCACAGTCCATAATGTAATTCTGAGGAGAAAAGGACAGGAAATTCTAATCTGCCAAGCCACTACAATCTGTGCATTCAAGCCCTCCTTCCTCTCTTTTGCTGCAGTGCCCATCAGTACAGTACATGAAGTGAGCTGTAGCTCACGAAAGCTTATGCTCTAATAAATTGGTTAGTCTCTAAGGTGCCACAAGTACTCCTTTTCTTTTTGCGAATACAGACTAACACGGCTGTTACTCTGAATACAGTCAACAGTAATAGATAAAACAATGAGGAGTCCTTGTGGCACCTTAGAGACTAACAAATTTATTTGGGCATAAGCTTTTGTGGACTAGAACCCACTTCATCAGATGCATGGAGTGGAAAATACAGTAGCAGATATAAATACATGAAAAGATGTGAGTAGCTTTACCAAGTGCGAGGTCAGTCTAATGAGACAATTCAACTGACAGCAGGATACCAAGGGAGGAAAAATAAGTTTTGAAGTGGTAATGAGAGTGGCCCATTTCCTGACAACAGCAGAATCAACCGTAATAGATAAATATTGTTATTTAAAAGAATACTTTCAACTGTCTACATTGTTAATACACTGCTGAGGAGACCTTCAGCACCTGGCTGGTTTGAGCTATCTACATGGACTCTCTCCAGCCCCAAGCCATCCCTTCCCTGGTACAGAGCTGAATGCAGAGACTGACAGGAAGGAGCTTATGCCCCAGCTCTGAACCTTGTGCTGCTGGAGGTCTGTTCAGCTCCTGGTGCAGGCTTGGATAGCCTTATGGGAGGCACCATGCACCAGACTGCCCATACCTCCTATAGGCTTTGCTACAGGACCACCCCAGTCACTCACTTTTTCAGAACAGACTGTCCCTCCCTGTGAACACATAGACAACAAAGCCATCTTCATGCGTGTCAGGGAAAGCCTTCTGAGGCAGGGGTATTCTGGGCTGGGATGCGGAGGGAGAATGAGTGGCTTTTTGAACTGGTATAGCACTGGCAAGTCTGAATCAGCCCTCCCTCCACAGGCTAGGTTACTGGAGTTTGCCTCCAGACAGTCAGCGTTGCATGCAGGAACTGAAACGTGTATTAGCAGGAGTGTCGTAAGCAAGACACAAGAAGTAATTCTTGCACTCTACTCAGCGCTGATTAGGGCTCAACTGGAGAATTGTGTTCAGTTCTGGGTGCCACATTTCAGGAAAGACGTGGACAAACTGAAGAAAGTCCAGAGAAGAGCAACAAAAATGATTAAAGGTCTAGAAAACATGACCTATGAAGGAAGACTGAAAAAATTGGGTTTGTTTAGTCTGGAGAAAACTGAGAGGGGATATGATAACTGTTTTCAAGTTGTTACAAGAAGGAGGGAGAAAAATCGTTCTCCTTAACCTCTAAGAATAGGACAAGAAACAATAACTGCAGCAGTTTAGGTTGGATATTAGGAAAAACTTCCTAGCTGTCAGCGTAGTTAAGCACTGGAATAAATTGCCTAAGGAGGTTCTGGAATCTCCATCATTGGAGATTGTTAAGAGCACGTTAGACAAACACCTGTCAGGGATGGTCTAGATAATAGTTAGTCCTGTCATGAGTGCAGAGGACTGGACTAGATGACCTCTTGAAGTCCCTTCCAGTCCTACAATTCTATGATTCTATATTCTCATGTAGGGTGTTCTGCATAAAGCTTTCACTTCAAAATAAAATTTAAACCAGGAACATTCAAAAAGAAACGCTCTGGTTTTGCTCTTTTAATAAAAAATGACTGTTTAATGTGGCACAATAAAAAGCAAAAATGCTGCAGAGAACACTTACTAAACTGACTTCAGACCTTCAGAGCCTGCAGCCTTCAGAAGAAAGGGAGGTGGGGGGAGAGGAGTCCAGTCTGGTATTCTGGGAGCTATGCATACCAGGTTTTATTTCTTTTGGTGAGACCTGAAGTACAAAGTCCTGACGAGAGAGACATTTTGAGTGCACTAAGAAGGTATTGTTGCAAGCAGGGTGGTAGTTCATATTGGCTGGAATTCAAAGTACAGTGGAGACTGTGCCATAATGAAAACAAAGAGAAGTTGCTGAATTACTTTTCTCCTGTTAACTCTTCAGATGCTGAGCCCTTTTTCAGACTTAGTGCTTGGAAGGACACGCGACACACACACACGCTAAGATCTAATAAATCTGGCATAAAGATATAAAATTAGCACCTTTGATTTGAGAATCTGAAAGCACTTGATAAATATTAACAGTTAATCTGTAAAACAACTCAAAAAGGTAGGGAGGTGGTACTACCTCCATTTTACGGATGGGGAAACTGAGGCACAAGCCAGTAAAGTGACTATTACAGATCAGGCAACAAGTCACTAACAAAACTAGGAATAAAACCCAGGAGTCCTGGCTCCCAATACTTTAACTAGTAGAATATACCCCTGCTCAGATATTGGTTCCCTAGTCAGATATTGGAGTACCAGAGACACCACCCAGCTTTTAAAATTAACCAGTAGCATATCAAGGCTGGTTTTCTCAGTGTTTCCTTCCCTTTCTAATACTTGCTTTGTTTGGGTAGTATGAAAACTGCAGATGGCCATTACAGCCATCACACCCTGGAGAGAAATTATGATTAACTGACTTAAAAAGAACCCTTTCCATTCCTGCTCTGTTCACTGTAACCCTTCTCCAACATGTTCTCAATATCTTCTCTGAAGTCAGAGGCTGGATTGAGCTGGTACTCAGTGGTATCATTGCACCAGCACTTCTCTGGGGCCCCTTCAATTTCTGCAGAATTTAAGCTTTCATTAAAAGGAAATTCAATTCCTAGCCATCTTGGTTGTGAGGAAAAACATTCAAAAAACAAGTGACCCATTAAGCGCTCACCTTCAGAGTCTGCACATAGAGGAATGAAGCACTCTGGTGTGAGCTGGCCCTAGCTATCTCAGTGGTTGTTGACTCTGAAGTCTAAAGATCAATAACTATGATCATTTTAGCAGAGCCACCCAGCTATTTGCAAATAGAGAGCTCAAACAGACTGGTGTCTGTCCATTCTTCTCTTGCTGCCAAAAAGAAAAGTTCAATCTAGGTGCTAAAACCTGCACTGTGGAGCTCTGGGATGGCTTTGTACATGGTGTATCTGAAGCCATTCATCTGGTCATCCGTTCTGGCAGAACTCTCACTCCCCTCATTGTTTTAGTTCTCCCCTTCTGCCAGCTCCAATGTGCTCTTTTGTGGGCCTGGAGGATTTCTTACAGCATATGGCTCCACTACTACCTCCCACAAGGCAAAATATACATCAGGCATGGAATAAACTGAAGAATTTAAGGTCCCAGCTTGACAGGACCATGCTGTGATTTGGACTTGTAGAGCTTTATTTCATCCTGAGGCCCTATAACTTCTGATTCCCTCCTGTCATTTATCTACCATGTAGAGGTGGACACAAAGTGCACTCTGCTAGCCTTGATAATCTAGGGACATTCCTGCCATTTGTAGTGCACTACAGACAGTCACTGACATTAATTAATCCGATGAAGTGAGCTGTAGTTCACGAAAGCTTATGCTCAAATAAATTGGTTAGTCTCTAAGGTGCCACAAGTACTCCTTTTCTTTTTATTAATTAGAATGAGTCGCACACAGCACCTCTCTTAAAGTACTTGGTATCCTCTAATCCAGGTACTATTGCCTTTTATGCCAGTGAAGAAATTTCAAGATGGGTGGAAACCAAACAAGAGAGCCAGAGAAGCCAGCTGTAGTTTACAACGATCACATATTGGATATTTCTGTTTTCACAGCTCTTACAGACTCAACAGAGAAGCCACCAGAGTTT
The DNA here is from genome assembly GCF_965140295.1 of Lepidochelys olivacea. Taxonomy (NCBI): domain Eukaryota; kingdom Metazoa; phylum Chordata; order Testudines; family Cheloniidae; genus Lepidochelys; species Lepidochelys olivacea. The sequence goes on from NC_140423.1 coordinate 15,731,171, forward strand.
ATAATGGTGGCCAACTAAAAATACATCTCAGAAATGAATACTCTAACTCATGAGAACATTTACAAATGCCACCTGTGTACCTATGGTGTTTATGCTACTCATGACCTTCCATGGGTGCAAGGCCCTTAGGAACCTTACTGGGGCATAAGTTAAAGTAATGTGGAGATGTCTATACTCAGTGCAGATCCTGGAGCTGTAACCAGCTCCCCAACAACCCACCCATCCCCGGTCAGACAGCAGAGTTCAGACATGGGGAGAATCAAGCCGGGCGAGTAAGCACAGCCCTGAGAAAAGGGTGGTGTGTAAACTGTACCCTACACAACTAGGAGGAGCCCTACACAGCACTGTGATTCAGAGCTATCCCTCTGGGTCCTAATTCCTCACTTGCTGGCCCCTTGGTCCAGAGAGACAGTAATTTGCTGCTGGCATAAGAGCCCCACCCTTTGCTGATTCAGCTACCCAGACCACTGAGTAGAAGGGATGGAGTCATGACTCTTCTGATTGCCCACATCCACCCTCCCATTCTCCAACCAATTGCTCCAAGGATAGGAATAAGTGGGTAGCATACAGTGCTTACCCCATAACTCCTGGACTCAAGGTCTAGGCAGCCCACACAAATGAGCCAGGGGAGTTCTTACTCCCTTGTGTGGGCATGTAGCCCAACATTAATTAAAAAACAAAACAAAAAATCTCCAGCATCCTTTAATGGACTCTAAACTTTCAGTAATTTTAACTATCCCCACAAAGAGATCCAGGTATACATATTGGCAAATAGACATCACTACTAAGAAGAATTGAGGCCTCAGATGTGAGTCCCTTTCTCAAATGAATAGCAAGTAGCTAGACATCTTAAAAACAGACAATGGCAAAATGATTACATTGGGACCATTAGAATGGTTGGTTCAGCATGTGTAACTCCAAAATTGCATGCTGAAATCCAAATGTTTCACCAGCCACTAGCCTCTGTTTTTGCATCTGACCACACCCAAAAATTGGACACTTAGTACCTCTCTGATGTGCACAAAACCCCCCACTCAAACCAGTAATTCTGCATCCAAGTATCCCAATTTTATACTTTAGCAGTTGTATGTCTCAGGAAATACAAACGTGAGCATCCAAATTTGGAGTCCAAGGGTGAAAGTCTGGAACTGGGTGACTTATAAAACTTTTACATGTGGTAAATGTGCTGTAATAATCTCATACCAGATCTTTTGCTGAGATTTCAACCATTATAGCAGAAGGACAAGACTGAGCAGCTGTGTGTAAGTATATGTATTCTCCCCTGGCTGTGCATGCATAAATCCTACTAAATTTAATGGGAAGATTGTGGCAAATATACCCATATAATATTTAATTCTGACATGTTTTATGGACAGTGCTCAGTGTTTTTCTGCAGTGCTGGCAGTGTTCTACGCTGTCACCTTCTAAAAGTCTTCATTGCTGCCAGTGACACTACTGCCCTGATATATTATTCCAATTTAATTCTGTTAGCAAAGTTCCATAATTTCCTTGGAGTATCAAAATTCTATTAACACATAACTATGCTAATACATTATCAGCAGTGGCAGTATATGATACAATTCACAGACAAACAGCCATGCTGTCACTCTGATGAATAGAGAGATTCATGCACAAAATTCCAATTATAACATTAATGGAAACAAAACACATCTCTGGCCCGTCAAGTTTCTAAAATCCAAAATACAATTAATGGAATGCTAAAGCTGCCACTAGAATCCACAAAAGAACCAAAATTCACAGCCAAAGAGCTATTGTCTTGAGATTTGTATTTTATACGTTGGGCCACATTGTAAAATGGCATTCGAATATGCACCCACCCAGGGTGTCCACTTTGCACCCTGCATTTTCATCTATAAACTGGGTACATATACATGCACCCATACGTTGTGGGTGCACTAATGCCCAGCTGTGCACACACAGGCAGGGTTTTTCCTGTGCAAATTTTGAACTGGCAAATGTTGTGGGCACGATTTTGGAGGCCCTTCAAAACCGTGGTCCATAATGCTTCATCTGAAAGCTGCGGGATTTCTAACATTGCAGTGCCAGCACCCGAGTACAATTCTTGTGTCTCATGGAGAACACGTATCCCAAAGGGGCGTGTAATTTAGGGGATGTCTACACAGAAAAAGTTGTGCATAGGCCAGCCCACCTGAGTTTGAACCCTGCGAGTCCTGGTAACAATAGTGAAAACAGCACAGCCAGTACTACAAGCCCTGCACAGAATCTGGGCACCGGTTTGGCTCGCTAGCCCACGCGGGGCTGGTTTCACTACTTGTGTTACCCACACAAGCTGGATTCAAGCTACCGGAGGTAGGCTGGCCCATGCGCAGCTGTTGCTGTGCAAACATCCCCTCAGAGGCGTGCTGATCTAGTGAATTACAAAGTCCACTCCAGACATTGTGTAATAAGAGCAGAAATTCTGTGTGATCATGATAGCAGCCCTTCAGAGAGGACTTTTAGTAAATTAAAGGATTCGGCCCAGGTTTGCAGAAGTCTGAGTGCAAAATGTGCCTGCAGCTACCCTTGCAGTTACTGTGATTGATATGCAAATGGAAAGTTAGGCCTTTAACTGGCCATTTGCTCTCATAAATATCAGAGTTACATATGCAAGCTCAATGAGCGCATATGTACATTATGCATGCAAATACATACGTCTGTTTTGCACACAAATATTGAACACCTGTCCATAAAGTTCAAACTGTTTTCTTTCAGTTACAGTATAGGGGAACCCCACATGGAGGAGTTGAGAAGAAGCAGCACATAGGGCAATTACGACTTGAAGGAGCAAGCAGGAGCAGGAGAGTAAATGAGGGATACGTGTCTCATGGGGAAGACCATGTGATCAACAATATGGGAAAACAAGGAGGAAGACCATGGAAAGGAGAGCTACCTCTTAAACCATGATTCTGCTGGCTTCCCAGCTCCTCTCCAAACATCCCCTGGATGAAAGCCTGGCAGCACACATTGCCTCATGGGTATCTTGTTTATTGCTGGCCTGCATTGCTTCCTTTGGCGTTAGCCCAAACCCATTGTGACTGTATGAGAAATCTAGACTAATTCGAAATTCTCCTTTGGAACTGGCAGAGGTGACCTTGTGAATATGTTATTAGGAATGGTCCATTTGGTTTAACAGATTAATAAGAAAGGCTCCATAAATTTCAACTCTCATCTACACTAAAAACTCACAATCTTTGAAAATACAGATTGTTTCAGAGCTATTGGGCTTTGTCTTAAAATTTATCTCTCTGTAGAATTAGGTATCTTGACAATTTGGCCTCACAGAAACATGTATCTATCAGGGTTCCTCCATTAAGTTTGAAACCTATATATTTGTAATGATTTGCAAAGTCAACGAAGAATATACCAGAAGTGATAACATGGTCCAAGGAAAGGATAACAATAAAAGACACAACAGGAAGAAATAGTGTACAGAATAGAGTCAGGATTATTTGTTGACACCAACTTCCAGCATGTCCTTGGGCAAGTCACTTAACCTTTGTGCTCAAGTTCCCCATCTGAATATAATATATATTCAGTCAATATAATAATCCTTACCCTATCTCATGAGTATTGTGAGACTAAACTCATTAATGTCTCAAGGAAATAAGATGGATGATCTAATTGGTATTTTCCATCTGTTGATGTTAGCATTCTATGAAGTAACATTTTTGATGGCTGCTCCATGGAATATTTCTAATTGAATTGGATTCCTTATTTGATTTTTGAGAGGAAAGATGGTCCTGTGGGTAAGGCACTGGATTGGGATTCAAGATATCTGCATTTAAATCCCATTCTGCCACAGATTTTCTGTGTGGCAAGTGACTTAATCCCTTGCACCTCATTTTCCGATCTGTAAAATGCAGATAATAATCCTTCCCATTTCCTACCCTTTGTCTGTCTTATCTGTTTGAATATTAAACTCATCATATCAAGCCCTGTCTTTCAGTATATGTTTGTGCAGCACTAGTTCCGTGGGCTCTATTCTCAGCTGGGCTTCTAGGTGCTACTGTTAGAGCAGTAGTAATAATTTGGGTGGAGGGATTAATGGAGTTACTGTTGGGTTGGTTTTGTGGCCCATTTCCAGTAAATCACTTTTTGGCAATTGCCCAGCATTTATAGAAGAAGTGTCCTTGGGCCTGCTTTGAGACCCTATAAACCAAGTTTTGTCGTGGGAAGGAATTGCTACCACAGTTACAAAACTCTGGAAAGACAGAATTTCTAATGGAAACACTGACACATCTTTGCCAGAGCATCACAAACGCACTGCCATAATGCTAGGAAATTACTGTTATGATAGGAAGTGGTTCATATGGCAGACAATGCCAGTAAAGTCCTATAAAATGTTCATAAACTTTTCCAGAACCTCAGCCCCGGGTATAATAAGCAAAGAAAAGAGCAGGGTGAAGGCAAGATATTTTTCTTCTTCTTTGTTATAACCACAGATAGTTCATTCCTATGAATGGCAACTCTACACATCTCTTGCCTCAAATAACCCCCACTATCACTGAGTGCACATAAATAGCTATCTCACTGAATTAGCTTAGATTTTCCTTATGAAAGAAAAATTTGGATGCCATAAAAACCTCTGGGCTCAGCTCCTCAGTTGCAGCTCAAATGCAGAGTCTGTAGGACAAAGGGAATTTACAGCCCCCCCTTATACCATCCTGTTACAACTCTTTGCATTCCTTCCTCCCCAAGAGATACTTTAGTGCCGAAAAGGTCCAAACATATAGTCCAGGACTGCCTTAGCATAGGGACATCTGGATATGCCACTTTCTCTAACCACATCCCCTTTTTCTCTGCCACACCAATAACACAGAAGGTATTCACCCCAGAATGATCCCCCTTCGACAGTGGTTATTCTCAGGCTGATGATGACCATGGGGTGGATAACGCAGATGGGCAGATACGCGACTGGCCCTGTTGTTCCCAAGGATCATGAACACGCCTATCCATCCCACTCTGCTACCATGCCCGATGTTCCAGGGACCATGACGTGACAGACCGGCAGCCCAGGACAGTCAGGGTGGGGTGTCACTGATGCCTTTCCTCTCTCTTTCACATGTGAAAGGGGAGAGTGAAGTCCACAATGAAAATCACTGAAACTATTAAACTGAGCTGCCAAAGGTTCTGCCCTAAAAAGAACCCCCGCCCCACCTCTTCCTCCCACTCCAACAGAACAAGTAAATAGTAACAAACAAAATTGTTACCAGACCCTTCAAACATGCTTGTTTCCACTTAAAAATCCTAGGGCCCTTCTTTTTCTTTTTCTTTTTAAATGAGAGGCATTTGTAATTTACAAATGGTAAGCTCTAAATTGCCTAGGTTCATTTATGAGCTCTAGGGTTCCAGGGTGTTTATTCTGTACTGAAGGTCCCAAATGATGCATTGCAAGTCTCCAGAAATGTTTGTTTCTCATTTGTACATACACAAGCAATTATTGGTAACCAAACCCATAGCTGAGGAAACTTACTTCATAATGGCACAGACACTTTTAGACCCTGGCTGACCACAGACACACTGGTGGGTAATTTAGAGTGATGGGACACCATGACATCAGTGTGCATTGTGTCTCAGACATTCTGCCAACAGCAGAAGAGATTTATCCATATGGAATCATGGAAGGCTTTTCCATATCTACTCAGTTTCATGGGCCTGGTATTTATATTCATTCCAACAAGAAAGAAAACGGACATTTTTCAAAAGAAGTTCAATCATAATGGATACACAACGAACAACAGGTGAGCATTCAATATACGGGCCTGGTTTATTCCTGACAATTTAGATGGAATATTGTACATGTTTTATTACATTTGTGTTGTTTGTTCTTACAGATCATGGACCTGTTCTTCTGAACTCACTCCAATCTTACAGAGGTGTTACTCCATTCATTGAGATACACCAATGAATGTGAGATCAGAATCAAGCCCAATGGGCACCATCATGTTCCTTTTAAATCAATGGGATTTTACTTTACTTGGCAGCAGAATCACATAATATGTTAGACATATTTTACTAATACAAATAAATAAATATAACATATTTTTAACACAAGGGGCTGACTCTTCAGCTGGTATATACTGGCACAGTTTCCCTGAAGTCAATGGAGCTATGCCCAGTGGCTATCCTTTTTGTTCAGTTCAATCTAGCCCCAGATAAAAGACTTTACAAAAGCCTAACATCAATAACATTCCCATTAATTTTTTCAGTTCCAAAAAATTGGTTTTTGTTTGGATGTAAACAACCAATTGCTGTGCTTGCAACACAAATGTTTCAACAGTGTGCCTGGGAATGACAACCACAACATAAAAGTGACCAGAAACGGACTTTAAAAGGCACACTTTTTTGTCTTTATATGTCTTTGCTGAAGCACTTAGCATGCCTCCTATTGACATAAAATAAGTACAGTAAATAATAAATACAAATATTATTTATTATTATTATTAATAACACAAGACTATTTTCATTATTCCAGTTGAAAGTGATGCAAAAAGCAAACAACGATGAAAAGCAAATTGGATTTGTCAGATTCATTCACTTTAATAATCTACAATGTTATTAATAGGACAGAAACATTTTTTTTTAACAAAGTACAAACATGATTATTTTAACTTAATTGCCCCCTTTATGGAGGCAATGTTTTTGTTGTTGTTTGTTTTGAGACTTTTGTTTAATGATAAAATAAAAGCTTTTCACTGGTATATTAATGATGGTGGCAAGGCAAGGAGACACAAGCGATGATTCTAACCCGCTCACTAGAGCAATGTTTCAGAGTTTCTGTTTTAGAAATGGGTGAAGCTATTACAAATACAGTACAAGAAGCTGCATGCATAAATGTGTATACAAATGGGGTGGTCATGCAGGTAAGCAGGGCCAGATTCTGAAAAGTGCTCAGCTCTCAGTGAGGCACCCAGCAACTCCCACTCTTCTCCCTGGAAATTGCTGAGCGTGACCACTTTTCAAAATCTGACCCATTGACTTCAACAGAGCCAGGATTTCACCCATAATCTTTAGTGCTGGGAAGAATAAAGTTGTAACACATTTTCAATATTACTGATCTATTTATTGTGCAAATATTCATCACCTTTGAAAACCAGGGGCTAATTAAATTCTTATTGTAACTGGAACATAAAACCAGCATCGCTTCCAGTAGCACATTTTACCCTGGAGAACTCCAAACGATCTTATAAACTAACAAATTTGCAAGTGTGAGTGAGCTCTACTCTTTGTAAAGCACAGATAGGTTAGCATGGAGTGGGTAATGTGAAGGTATAAAGGCACCATGAGGTATAAAGGGCCCAATCCTTACTACCATGAATAGTTTCATTGAAGCTACTGGGGCTCCTCACTCAAATAAGAGCTATAAAAACATGTCGGTTTGTAGGATCAGTTTGTATACACCTTGTGGGATTCCTCTTTCCAGTCCCTACATGCCTACTAGGAAAAATGTATTCCTGTGTAAAGCACAGCACAAGGCATGGTTTTATGTAGGTCACTACCAGATATAGGCCCAAACCTCAAAATGGAGCATAAATGGGACATAGGCCCTGGGCTGGTGCCTGCATGAGGGCTGAATTTCACACAGAAGCAAGCATCTGTCTTGCATTAGTATTTGACTGACTGCAGACAATTATCCTGCTTTCTTTACTCAAGCGATCAACCCTATTGATTCACGTCAGTAAGGAAAGCAGGATTTGGCCCTGGATTTTGAATCTTTCAGAAAGAAACAGCCACGCTCACTGCACATACCCTCCACTACCACGGTGAGTCGCTAAGGGGGATGTGCCCAAACCAAGTTCACATCAGGACGTGAATACAGTAGAACCTCAGAGTTATGAACAGCTCAGGAGTGGAAGTTGTTCATAACTATGAAATGTTTGTAACTCGGAAAAAAATGTTACGGTTGTTCTTTCAAAAGTTTACAACTGAACATAGACTTTATACAGCTTTGAAACTTTACTATGCAGAAGAAAAATGCTGCTTTTAACCATTTTAATTTAAATGAAACAAGCACAGAAACAGTTTCCTTACCTTGTCACATCTTTTTTTAAACTTTCCCTTTATTTTTTTTAGTAGTTTATGTTTAACACAGTACTGTACTGTACAATATTTGCTTTTCTTTTTTTGGTCTCTTATGCCTGAGTGTGTACTTTCGGTTCCAAATGAGGTGTGTGGTTGACCAGTCAATTTGTAACTCTGGTGTTCATAGCTCTGAGGTTCTACTGTATGCTCAAAGATATCTGAGGAGGTTTGGATCAGATTTAGATCCATCTCTGGGACTGACGCAGATAGGAGTGTGCCATCAACTGACCTTCAAACCACTTTTCAGAGTACCAGGGAGGGAGGAGGTGTTCTTGCAGATCTATCCCCATTTTGGCCAGGAGTGAAACTGCTCAGCATATGAGATAAGACGAGATCACAGAAATGGAAATACTTTCAAAAGGACCTCCTCCCAGTCTCTACCTTTACACCCATCATTGTACGTGCCTCAGCCTTTCAAGGCACAAATAAAAAACATTTATTATCTCTCTCCCTAATTTGCAGATGCAAATGTGTTCCACTCAAGAAGCTAGATGTCAGAATTTGCACCCACAAATGATGTGGGTGTTAAGTATTGTGGGCACATATTTAGAGGCATTTTTAAAAAATGTTCTTGCTAACACACTGTACACTATTAATAGAGTAGTTTGAAATCAAATTCTTTTGCTAACCTTTCACTAAAGCTCACTGAAGCTGTGTCATTCGTAAGCCAGTCACTCAAAAGCAAAATTTGTGTCCCCTGCAGTTCATGAGCCAGAACACACTGCAGCCAGGTGGAGCCTAACAAAATAATATTAATTTGTTAAATAAAAGCAAAACTCACATTTCAGTCAGTGATAAGCTACAGCCAAAACTTTTGAATCTTTGAATCTCTGACCTTTGGATAAATTCAAACTCTGGACACAAATCCAGCTCCAAATTTTGCAAACAACCTCTTCTTCCTACAATGGGCCACATCAGAACTCTGGATCCAGATATTAAAAAATGTAGATCCAAATAAAAATTTTGCAGCTCCAGCTTCCGCTTTCTAATCGGATGCCCAACGCAGGCTCAGATAAAAGGCATAAACTTGTTTTGTTCATTTCTCATATCTATTTGAGAAACAGAGCTCATCTCCATCAGAAAATAAGGCTGTGCCATTCATTTCAGGGGGAGAGCTGTTCCCCATAGAGAATCCATTGACTCTACCCTGGAAGTATTCCTGCCACCAGGGAGGCTAGTTTGTAGCTGGTCATTGAATCATACAGTTCTAGACCATGAACTGCTTGATGCGAAATGGCAGAACCTGAGTCTAGGGCACAATTCTTTAAGGGAAGCATAATAATGTCTGAACTTCCCCCCACAGAAAACAGGTAAAGAGAATAGCTCCCATTTTTCACTTCCCCTGTCAGCCTCCACAGTAGTCTTGATATGCAGCATTTTTTCATTTTTAATTGTGATTAAAAGTTATGCAGCCACACCTTTAAACACCATCTACATCAGATAGCTCTAACAACCAGAACAGAGCTAACAAGGGATGACACAGTGTTAACAACAGGACTTTCGATCTCTCTTTAAGTGCACTGTATATCCATTTCTAAGTGCACAGACAGAGTTCTTAAGTGCCCTTTATTCCAGAAAGACTGTTTGTACAAATGGTGATATAGGTCTAAAGGCAGCAGTCTGAAATTGCCTTCTGTAATACATATGTATTTACCAGATGAGAATAAATATTCAGTTATATTGTGGTCACATCTACATCTTAGGAGAAGCCCACAGCGTGCCTAAGGACATGCATAATGTATGCAGACTAGATAAAAATAACAACTTTGGAGATATTTCCAACTGAAAAGCTGTAGATGTTCTCTGCATTGTCAAAGAACAGCAACACAGAGTCACTTTTGTTCCTGCTGTGCCATATGTGTTAAATTACCACTGCCACAGGAAATCATCAATAATAATCAAAATGGTAGTTTGTCTGAATTACAAGAAAGAACTGGATCAGTCTGACCATCAATAACATTTGCACCTGTGTATGCAAAGTACAATCAGGGTATATTCAAACCTCATGCTTCAAGTTCCACGTGTGCATAAGGGAGGGTTAGACAAAGCATTTTCCATATAAATTTCGCTGATATAACAGTGCACAAACCGACAAGGTGCATTATGGTTATTTCAATTTTTTCCAGGTTTCAGAGTAACAGCCGTGTTAGTCTGTATTCACAAAAAGAAAAGGAGTACTTGTGGCACCTTAGAGACTAACCAATTTATTTGAGCATAAGCTTTCGTGAGCATCCGATGAAGTGAGCTGTAGCTCACGAAAGCTTATGCTCAAATAAATTGGTTAGTCTCTAAGGTGCCACAAGTACTCCTTTTCTTCTTCTTCTTCTTCTTCTTTCTTTTTCTTCTTTTTTAATTTTTTCCTTGTCTTGTCTTCCTCAATAGCATCTAGAGTGGGCCACTGCCAAAGGCAGTATGCTAAAGTAGAGGGCCTCATATTCTGATCTGATGTGACAACTCTCATGTTTCTTTGTAAACTAGTTTTGTGTCTCAGACTCAGTCTCATAGACTTTAAGGTCAGAAGGGACCACTGTGATCTCTAGTCTGACCTCCTGCACATTGCAGGCCACAGAATCTCACCCACCCACTTCTGGCTGAGTTACTGAAGTCCTCAAACCATGGTTTAAAGACTTAAGTTACAGGAAATTCACCATTTACACTAGTTTAAACCTGAAAGAGACTTGTGCCCCATGCTGCAGAGGAAGGTGAAAAACCCCCAGGGTTTCTGCCAATCTGACCTGGGGGAGGGGGGGAAATTCCTTCCTGACCATAAATATGGTGATCCATTAGTCCCTGAGTATGTGGACAAGACCCGCCAGCCAGACACCTGGGAAAGAATTCTCTGTAATAACTCAGAGCCTTCCCCATCTAGTGTCCCATCTCCAGCCGTAGGGGATTTTTGCCACCGGCAGTTGCCAATGTGCCACATGCCATCATAGGTAGTCCCATCATACCATCCCCTCCATAAACTTATCAAGCTCAGTTGTGAAGCCAGTTAGGTTTTTGCTGCCCTGGTCCCCTTCGGAGGCTGTTCCAGAACTTCACTCCTCTGATGGTTAAACTTTTGCCTAATTTCAAGCCTAAACTTGTTGATGGCCAGTTTATAGCCATTTGTTTGTGTGTCCACATTGGTGCTTAACTTAAATAACTTCTCTCCCTCCCTGGTATTTATCCTTCTGATGTATTTATAGAGAGCAATCATATCTCCCCTCAGCCTTCTTTTGGATAGGCTGTTCCAGTTTGAATTCATCTTTCTTAAACAAGGGAGATCAGAATTGCACACAGTGTTCCAGATGAGATCTCAACAGTGCCTTGTGTGATGGTACTAATACTTCCCTGTCTCTACTGGAAATACCTTGCCTGATGCATCTTAGGACTGCATTAGTCACATCACATTGATGGCTCATAGACATCCTGTGATCAACCAATACACCCAGGTCTTTTCCCTCGTTTGTCACTGATAAGTCTCCAGCTTACAGCAAACATTCTTATTTTTATTTAAACATTCTTATTCCATAAATGCATGACCTTGCACTTTGCACTATTAAATATCATCCCATTTCTATTACTCCAAGGTCATCCAGATCATCTTGCATTATATTCCCATCCTCTTCCACATTGGCAATACCTCCAAATTTTGTGTCATCTGCAAATTTTATTAGCACATTCCCACTTTTTGTGCCAAGGTCAGTAATAAAAATGTTGAATAAGATTGGTCCCAAGCCAATCCCTGAGGAATTCCATGAGTAACCTCCCTACAGCCTGACAGTTCGCCTTTCAGTATGACCCCTGAGGTACAGATTCATTAAAAATCCTTGCTATTGGGCTTGCAATTTCATGTGCTTTGTAGGCTTTCTGCTTTTTTTTAATCACTTGCTTGAGATGCTTGCTCATGCAGCTTGGTATGCAACACTTCCCTATGAATTTTTTCCCCTTGTTTGGGATGCAGGCTTCAGATAGCTTCTGCAATTTTGACTTAAAGTAATTCCAAGTCTCCTCCACAATCAAACCTTTGCGTTCTTCAGTCCAATCCACTTCCCGAACTAATTCCCTTTATTTTTTAAAGTAAGCTTTTTTGAAATCAAGGACCCTTGTTGCAGATTTTTTTTTTAATCCTTCCATTTAGTTTAAAAATGAATTAACTCATGATCACTTGAACCAAGGTTGTCCTCTACAACCAGTTCTTCTATGAGGTCTTCACTACTCACCAATACCAAATCTAAAATGGCATCACCTCTTGTTAGTTCAGCGACTATTTGATGAAGAAATCTGTCATTTATCACATCCAGGAAAATCTGGGCCCTACTATTATTAGTAGCACTTGTCCTCCAATCTATATCTGGGAAGTTAAAGTCTCTCACACAATTCCCAGTAGTATTTATTTCACTAAAAACATTAAAGAGGTCTCTATCCATATCCAGATCAGATTCTGGTGATCTGTAACACACCCCAAGCACTATATCAGGGGAACCTCCAGCAGCTTTCTTCCCCAAAGTGATTTAGGCCCAAACAGACTCTGTCTCATCCATTCCATCACTTCTAATTTCTTTACAGTCTACCTCATCATTAATATGCAGTGCTACTCCACCACCTTTGCCTTTATTTCGGTCTTTCCTGAACAGTACGTACCCTTCAATACCGGTACTCCAAGCATGACTACTCGCACTCAAACTCCCCCCTGTTTACAGCTCTGTTTGCTGCTCCTGTGCTGCTGGCTGACTGTTTGGCTGCCTTTATAAACTCCCTAACCAGGGAAGCCCCACCCCCTAACCAGGTCTCTACTTCTCTCACAGCACACTGCCCCCTATCAGCCGCTACAAACCGAACAAGGAGAAGGGAAAAAAAAATAAAGGCCACCCATACAAAACAGAAAACCACACACAACACACACAAAAACACACTCACTCGCTGTCCCTAAGGACCACAGGCTTGTTCCTCCCTTCTCCTTCAACAGAACTCCCATTCAACCCACCCTGCTTACAGCTCTGTCTGCTGCACCTGAGCCGCTGCTCCTGGATGAGAATATAGTTTGAAGAATGAAGTGAGCTTAGGCTTCTTTTCCATTCGTACCATACCCTAAAGATGGATTCAATTTCCATACTAATCTCAGTTTTTCGAACAGAGCTACTTGCCAGGTACACAAGGAAAGTTTCAAGACTAAGTGTCCTCGTATGTTAAAGCTGTAGCAAAAAAGACAATGCTCCTAAATATCCCAAACTATTGGGCTAAATATTTCTGCTTTAAAGAAAATGGACAGTGACCACAAATTGGAAAATTTACAAAATAAAAGCTTCCTCACTAGAAAACTCTTCTTTTCAACATAAGGAAAGGAACCAGGTTTTACTGCTTAGATTTTGGGGATTATTATATTTGTATTTCAGAAATAGCTGAAAATTTTAACTAAGAGGGATTGTTTTAATTATAGTTATAGTGTCTTGAGCCAACCTGCCTATATTTTCCTTCAGGGGCAGGCCAAAAGCAGAGCTCTGCATCCATAACTCTTTGGGTTTTGTGATAGTTCAGATACGAATCCCACCTATCAATCCAATCCCTGGAATATGGACTGTCTTCTCCAAATTGCAAGATACAAGACATCTCTGTGCTGTGATTCCAAAACTTCCCCAAATCACATGTATTCTAGCAGATGTGTTTCTAATTTAACCTCCTGCCCTAACCCATTTGGTGTCTCAGTGCTGTGTTAAACAGTTGCCGTGGTCCAGCCCAGAAGTTGCTGCATTTTGTTGATGAGTGAAGTTATTCCTCTTCATAAAATTCCCTTAGAAAACGTACCATGAAAAATTCAATGTCCTTTGCAACAGAGAAGAGACACCAAATGGTTGTGTTAGATACAAATTCTTTATTGAGGCTGCTGGACACAGACTAAACATGTAGTTCTTAGAGATTGTCTCGCTCCCCGTCGGACTAAATACAACCTGTGCAGAATAGTGTCAATACACCGCTCTTTTAGCCCTAATGTAGCTTTGGCAGTCATGGAAAAGACTGCTGTGATTCTGCTACACCTCTACAAAAGTGTACAGTACCGTATTTTTTAGTGTAACTGGAAGGCGGGGTTGGAATTTTATAACTTTCTTGTTTATCTCCCTCCATAACCAGAGATGTGAGGAAGACAGTAAAACAAAAGTCAGTAATTTTCCTTCACAGCCACAAGAGGGGAGCCTTCTCCTTCTGTAACTGGAGAGACATTCTGTCCAAAATTCACTGTCACATAGAAGCCACTTTTGAATGGTATGTCTTTTGATTTATGGGCAGAAAAGTTTGGAGTCATCATTAAAACAGGTAAATAGAGACAAAGTTTTAGAAACACACCCACAAAGTTTTAGTGAACACTGGTTGTACTATACATGCACCATTAAAGCCTCAATATGCAAGGATTTTTTGCAAGGAAATCTGTAGATTTGCATAACTTTTTTCTGCAATTAGAGGGTCACAATGTAATTCTCACTCTTCGCTATTCAGGGTATTATGGTCACTAAGGGAATTTGCAGACTTCTCATGGAAGTCCGAAATCATTCATTTTGAAGTTCTATGTTAGATAACAGAGGGCTGGATTAAGGGAGAGTAGTGGTCATTAATTTAATGCTCAAATGTCATGCCTGCTATTAAAACTGCCTAAGTGGTTCATTCTGCACATTATCCTTGTATTATACGAACAAGTTAATAGTTCAGCAAGCCATACTTTCCCTTACTGATGTCGAGTGACAAAATCATGAAACCCATAATAGGCAGATATTTTTCACTGGTAGAATTTTAATGAATAAGGTCTGGATCCAAAGCCTATTGAAGTCAATGGGCCACTGACTTTGGGATCAGGCCCTAAACGATATTTAGAGGAATAAGTCAGTTCTAGCTGATGGCTGTTTGGAGAGAAGTTTAGACTGATTTGGGGGAAGACAGCTCCTTGAAGGTAGCTATTGATATTATGAAAGCAACCACCACTATTGGCACCTTTACTGTCAGCCCAGGTTCAAAAGGCAAAGACTGAGGGACATGGAGTCTGAATGACCTTCTCACCCCTAATTAGACTGCAAGTTCCTCAGGGCTGTAACTGTCACTATACTGTGTCAGTACAGTGATTAGCACCAGGGGGCCCCCGTTCTTAGTGGGGGCCTGTCAGGGTTCCTTCCCCACTCTGAACTCTAGGGTACAGATGTGGGGACCTGCATGAAAGACTCCCTAAGCTTATTTTTACCAGTTTAGGTTAAAAACTTCCCCAAGGTACAAACTTTGCCTTGTCCTTGAACAGTATGCTGCCACCACCACGCATTTTAAACAAAGAACAGGGAAAGAGACCACTTGGAGACGTCTTCCCCACAAAATATCCCCCCAAGCCCTACACACCCCCTTTGCTGGGCAGGCTTGAGAATAATATCCTAACCAATTGGTTACAAAATCATCAAAGACCCAAACCCCTGGATCTTGGAACAATGGAAAAATCAGTCAGCTTCTTAAAAGAAAAAAAAAGGTAAAAATCATCTCTGTAAAATCAGGATGGAAAATACAGGGTATTCAGATTCAAAACATAGAGGATGCCCCTCTGGGCAAAACCTTAAAGTTACAGAATACAGGAATAAACCTCCCTCTTAACACAGGGAAAATTCACATAAAACAAAAGATAAACTAATCCGCCTTGCCTGGCTTACCTTTACTGGTTGCAATATTGGAGACTTGGATTAGGATGGGTTGGAGAAGATGGATTTCTGTCTGGCCTTTCTCAGTCCCAAGAGAGAACAACCATGTAAACAAAGAGCACAAACAAAAGCCTTCCCCCCCTCCAATTCCCCCAAGATTTGAAAGTATCTTGTCCCCTTATTGGTCCTTTGGGTCAGGTGCCAGCCAGGTTAGCTGAGCTTCTTAACCCTTTACAGGTAACAGGATGTTGCCTCTGGCCAGGAGGGATTTTATAGCACTGTATACAGAAAGGTGGTTACCCTTCCCTTTATACTTCTGACAGGACCTCTAGGTACAACTGCAGAAAAAATTATAAATGATAATCTCTATTCCAAGTGAGGATTAAGGTGCAGTGTGAGGAAGTTTGCATGTACTATGTTCAATGATGTGTCCTTTTGGTGAATAAACAGAAGCCTCCAGTCCTGTCAGTTCAGCACCCTTCACCAGCACTAGATGTAACACTGTGTATATGAGACAGAAAAAAAGCGCAAAACTAGTAATGTGAGATCAGAATCAAGCCCTCCAACCCTGGTTCCCTGTGCTGCCGGTGTTACTCACTTATCACCTATCAGCTCTCTTTTTATTTTAAATCCACTCATTGTAGGTAGCCACAGGTAGACCTATACTAACTCTATCTGGCAGTCAGCTCTGGACTATCAGCAGAGTCTCAAAGGAGACTGTGAGCTTTCATAGCTGCAGGGTTAACACTGCTGATCTATAGGAAGGGGAAATGAGATTGTTTAGTGAATAATGGCTGCCTAGGATCAAAAGAAAGTGAGGACCCTAGGCAATTTTATAGATCTGAGATGGAGAGTGCTCTCTGGGTATACAGGTCTGGATAGGGCATGTGGGTTAAAAGGAAAATCTTTTTTAAAAGGGAGAAAAGTGGTAAACAACCTGTATTGTAATTATTGTAATTCACAGAGAGCTGCAGTTATTTTTTCCCACAAAATCTTTGAATTAAATGCTGTTTGGAGGGGCTACAGCTGAACAAGAGTCCTAGAGGCTGAATTCTAACTATCCCCAGTATAGGTACAGCACAACCAGCTTCTCCACACAGCCCTGCCAATATGACTCTCATCCTCGAACCAGAGGACTACTTCTCATTGGTAGCTTCCTCTCCATGACTTACACAGTACTGAGCCTATTTCCCCTTGTTTTTTCCTACCCCCCCCCCCAGACGTTCTGGTTAAACTTGGATTTAAACTTGGAGAGTGGTCAGTTTGGATGAGCTATTGCCAGCAGGAGAGTGAGTTTGTGTGTGTATGAGGGTGGGGGGGTGAGAAAACCTGGATTTGTGCTGGAAATGGCCCACCTTGATTATCATGCACATTGTAGGGAGAGTGGTCACTTTGGATGAGCTATTACCAGCAGGATAGTGAGTTTGTGCGTGTGGTTTTTGGAGGGGGGTGAGGGGGTGAGAGAACCTGGATTTGTGCAGGAAATGGCCCACCTTGATTATCATACACATTTTAAAGAGAGTGGTCACTTTGGATGGGCTATTACCAGCAGGAGAGTGAGTTTGTGTGTGGGGGGGTGGAGGGTGAGAAAACCTGGATTTGTGCTGGAAATGGCCCAACTTGATGATCACTTTAGAAAAGCTATTACCAGCAGGACAGTGGGGTGGGAGGAGGTATTGTTTCATGATCTCTGTGTGTATATAATGTCTGCTGCAGTTTCCATGGTATGCATCCGATGAAGTGAGCTGTAGCTCACGAAAGCTCATGCTCAAATAAATTGGTTAGTCTCTAAGGTGCCACAAGTACTCCTTTTCTTTTTGCGAATACAGACTAACACGGCTGTTACTCTGAAACTTAACTTGGGTTAGCTAACTTGGGTTACAATAGCAGTGAAGTAACCTGAGGTCCAGTGAAGATAACACCTCATTCTAAGGGTCAAAGGTAGGATCAAGACTGTTTTCCTATGTCAGACATTTGGCTCCTACACTCCACGTGTTACAAATCATATTCATCCCTCAAGGTGAGAGCAACAGAGACAGCTAGTTTGGAAATGTCAATTTTATTTGGATGAAAAACAGAACTATCTTGAAGTAAAAGTCATGGTGCTCCCAGGTGAGGCACAATTTACATCTTGCCTGAGACTTTCACAACATGGCAACCCGGACGATGGTTGTAAATTTCTTTTCTAAAAAAATAATAATTATGTAGATATGTTTATCTGCCAGGGAGGGGACGGAGACTAGGGTCTAGTTATGCCCAGACCCAGCCTCCCGCTCCATTCACAAGCATTTCATTTGTTTATATGTCCATTGCAGATTAATTTTTAGTGCTGCTGGATTACAGCTCAAGGATTGCAAGAGCCTGCTTGCATACTTACAAAACCAGTACAGCAAGGGCAACAGCAGAGACTCACTGCATTTTGGATCTTACACAGCACCATACACATTACTGGCACTCACTAAATACTCCTAATAATATTAATAATGAAAGATGGCTAGAGTTCTGCATTCACCAAAGATATGGGTATTTGCCTCCACCATAGGTGTACACACCACCCAGCATGGTTGTAGGTACTAACCTATGCATATTGAGAGTACCATTTTATGGATGGCACAAACCAACTTGAACCTTTCCCAAAAACCTGAAACAAACTCTCTTGAGGTTTGAAAAAGTTCCATTAACTTTGTTTTCCTTATTATCTTTCCTTAGCATCTACAGAACAGACAGACTGGTAGGATATAAAGATCCAGGGCTCAGAGCATTTGAAGAGCCTGAAACTCTCTCCAAAGGAGTCGACCATTAGCAGGGAAGCACAGATCTTCAGAGGTATATAGGCACTTGAGTCCCATTGAAAACAGTAGGAGTTAGGCCCCTAAATAACTCAAAGGAGCTGGGCCTGAGTGACTAAATGTTACCTTAATCGTTGAACAGCCTGCTTCCTATATGTGTTAGGGCTAGGATCTGATTTGGGGTTCAAATTTGGGATTTAGAGGAAGCCACTTTCTGGAAAGGACTGGGGAGGGAAGGATCAAATTCAGCGTTGGCATGAATGGAAAGCAACGAAAGCCACACACACTTATGCTAGCTTTGAGTTTGCTCTGGGGATTATGTGGGCATAACTTTAAGTGCATGAGGTGGGAACTGCTTTATTTTATATCCTCCTGCTAGCTGCTTTTCCTGCTAAAACACCCATCTCAGCATGTAAGTTACACAATTGCTGAATGCAAAATCAGTCCAAGTTACATTATTTTGCCACTCCCTGATGTATTCTCAATTTACACTTGGAGGCTGAAGCCTTAACTCTCTTGGTGCTCTGGTCACCCTGCACCACTGCAGTGCTGCAAAGCAGCCCTAAGGACAATGGATCCAGCTCCTCCCTGGGGAAATGTTTGGGTGATGCATGTGCCACCTCCCCTCCCAGCCATTGGCAGAGGAAATCAGGATGGGGAAAAGAGGTATGGTCTGGGTGTCCCTTGCTCCTTGCCTAGTTATTTATATCTGAGCCAGGTGAGTGCATATGAGGTATAAAACCCAACTGCTGCTGAATGAGTAAGTGGAGAATGCCAGATTGATTTTGTTTAACATTCTTGGCACATGTGTACCATTTGCGAGCTGCCAAGCCAGGGAGAATCAGGCCCCAACTTGTAACTTAAATGACGGCTTGCATTACCTGGAGACTTCCAAGAGTTTAATTCCAGGTTGTGTTTGGTGACTTCAGTGCAGTCATTCTCAACATTTTTCATACTGGGGACCTCCTTCCCTTCCAGCTGGTAGGGATCTAGTCTCCCACTGAGCAATATGGGAGGGGCAGGGTCATTGTGTGACCTGTTGTAAGTTGCAACCTCTGGGCTGGGAACTCATAAGCTAATGAAACCAATGGAGCTGTTGTACCTGTTTACATCAGGGCTGAATGTAGCCCATGGTGCTTTTACTTGAATGGAGTTGGACCCCTTAATACAGAGGAAAAAGAAAAGGAGGACTTGTGGCACCTTAGAGACTAACAAATGTATTTGAGCATAAGCTTTCGTGAGCTACAGCTCACTTCATCAGATGCATTCAGTGGAAAATACAGTGGGGAGATTTATATACACAGAGAACATGAAACAATGGGTGTTACCATACACACTGTAACAAGAGTGATCAGGTAAGGTGAGCTATTACCAGCAGGAGAGTCAGGGGGGAAACCTTTTGTAGTGATAATCAAGGTGGGCTATTTCCAGCAGTTGACAAGAATGTCTGAGGAACAGCGGGGGGAGGGGAAGGAATAAACATGGGAAAATAGTTTTACTTTGTGTAATGAGCCATCCACTCCCAGTCTTTATTCAAGCCTAAATTAATTGTATCCAGTTTGCAAATTAATTCCAATTCAGCAGTCTCTCGTTGGAGTCTGTTTTTGAATTTTTTTTGTTGAAGAATTGCCACTTTTAGGTCTGTAATCGAGTGACCAAAAAGATTGAAGTGTTCTCCGACTGGTTTTAATACAGAGGATACATCTTATCCTCTATTGTTTTAGGGGGTTGTTTGTTGGCTGGTCAAAAACTCAGCTGCATGCATCTGGCTATTCTTTCCCCTCATCTTATTTACAGTCCCATTTCTTCATTTTTAAGGGCAGCTTTCCTCTCTATTTTTTCATTCTGGCTGCTATGGATGCAGAATGTAGTTACATAATACATTCACATAGCAGTAGAATCAGAGAACATGTAGTACCGCAGGAACTCAAAGGGAGTCCCATTTATTGCTCAGCTTTTGTAGAAGACTACGTTCCATACACCATCAAGCAACAGTCCAGCACTAATAGACTTCTTCACAATAGTCTGAATCAAGCTGCGACTTAAAGATTTCAAGGGCTTTTGATTCTACAGTGACTGTCTTGTGCAAAGGCCATTAACTTCGGATATCTACATCTACTGGCAAGAAGGACGCAGGAATTTTCTTTAAGTAGCTTAAGACTGCCAAGAATTATAATCAAAAGAAAAAGAAAAACTTCCCTTCTTCTTTGAAATAACCAATTCCTCAGGCTTTCACTTACTGATAGAGGAAAAATTATCCAAATTAGTTTTAAACTCTCTTTCTAAAGAAAGTCCTTAGCATAATACAGCCCAGCGTCAGTTTTCACCATTTTCCAGTTTTTTATTAGGAATCCTGGCCTCTCTTTGTCGATCACAATTTTTATGTGGAGTTCTTGCTATTAAGTTGCTGTGGGGCAGGGTTATCACTGTGAATAGCACATGTGTAACCCTAAATACAGGATACAGCAAATGCTTATCTATGAAGGCACCCTGGAGTTTTGATTATGGGGTTGTCAACATCCCCTCATATCCCCTACTAGATTGTTTCTTAGGCAATTCTATAAGGTGCTGAACAGCCTCTCCTCCACCTGAAATGGTGAGTAGAGCTGAGGGTGCCCATAGTCTCACAGGAAGTACTTGCTAGCTTGCAGGATAAGCCCCTTTGTTTGGGTGCTGGTTGTGGCAGCAGATTCAGGGGTGATTAGGAATGGAGGAATCGGTGTACAAAAAACAAGCAGCAATCTACACCCTTATCCAAAACCTCCACCACCATTTTGAAGCTACAAAGAAATTATATCTCACTCTTTATTGTTAGTCATTTTTTAGTCTGTGTCTGCTCTTCCTGCTTCTAGCTGGGACCAGAGCAGAAACTGCTAAATACAGTGTAATATTGTGAGAATCATGATATTTCTGGTTGCTAATTCCTGATATTCCTGATTGCTAATAATTCGCACTTACAATCTTCATAGAATCATAGACTTTAAGGTCAGAAGGGACAATTATGATCCTCGAGTCTGACCTCCTGCACAACGCAGGCCACAGAATCTCACCCACACACTCCTGTAACAAACCCCTAACCTACATCTGAGCTATTGAAGTCCTCAAATCGTGGTTTAAAGACTTCAAGGTGCAGAGAATCCTCCAGCAAGTGACCCGTGCCCCACGCTGCAGAGGAAGGCAAAAAACCCCCAGGGCCTCTGCCAATCTGCCCTGGAGGAAAATTCCTTCCTGACCCCAAATATGGCCATCAGCTAAATCCTGAGCATGTGGGCAAGACTTACCAGCCAGATACCCAGGAAAGAATTCTCTGTAGGAACTCAGATCCCACCCCATCTAATATCCCATCACAGGCCATTGGGCATAGATCAATTAATTGCCAAAATTAGGCTATTCCATCATATAATCCCTTTCATAAACTTATCAAGCTTAGTCTTGAAGCCAGATATGTCTTTTGCCCCCACTTCTCCCCTTGGAAGTCTGTTCCAGAACTTCACTCCTCTGATGGTTAGAAACCTTTGTCTAATTTCAAGTCTAAATTATATCATCTTATGGGTGACTCTTCCATTTCTCCCAATTTGCCTCTTTGTAGTTCGCATTGGGTATTCTCTTCCCTTGGCTCACTTTACCCATTGAAACAATGAGGAAAGGCAACTCTAAGCCTCTCTTGCTTCTCTTAGATGCCAAGATCTAAACTTCTTCCTGCCTTGAAGATTGGTCCAACTCCTATTAAAGTCAGCTGGAGTCGCTCCATTGATTTAGAGTTAGGTTGGTCTCTTTGGTGTTATCATCCACGCCAGAGAGGAAGAAAATGAAGCGTTAATGACTGAATATTTCAAAACTACTTTAATTTACAGGCATGCATGTGCTTGTGTGGCTTGGACACTGGCAAGAGTCCATCACAAATTCCCTCTGTTGCTGATTTCTCTGATCCTGAAGCAAACCTAATTTGTATCCATAATGAAGTTTCATCAGATTGGTGGTGATGTTAATATTAATGTAATTAGTAACACTATTTATACCACCAAGGAACAGTCACTAATGATGCAGAAGGATTGACAACCAACAGACTATTAACCTCATCCTCCTAGATGACCTCTTGAACTTGTTTTCACCCAAGTACCTCATTAAAGGCTACGTTTAGAAGCATCACCTTGGAGAAAGAGAATTGAAGCATTTTGGTGAACCATGAGCTGTTTTATTAGCTGGACATAAATCTCTAGGCCAAGATATCCAAACTTATGCAAAATAAAGTTAAGCTCTTAAATAAATCTATAGCAGGAATCTAAAAACGTGATTTTCAAAAGTGAAGTAAATGGGTGTTCAGCGCCCTTGAAAATCAGGCCACTATTTTGGGAGTCAGAGGGAATCTTTCCACTGAGTTTAAAGGGAGCTGAATCCGGCCCTAAGACCCAGATCCTCAAAAATAACGGAAGAGGAACCTAGGCACCTAAATACCTCTTCCGGGTCTCAGCCGAGGTGCATAAGTGTAGAAAACTCACTTTAGCTGCCTAATTTTGAAAATCACAGACCTAATTAATAATAAGTACCACAGAGAATGGAGAAAGTCTTTTACGGAAGCAAAGAACAAAACTGACACAGTTGTTCCTAATAAAAAACACCTTATTAAGGGGATTTTGAAAGGGAAAAAGGACAGGCTGTGAGCCTTTTTTATTTTTATCTTTGGTGCCTTCTGGTGTTTTTAAAAAAGGTCCAAATGTTTTTATTTTTATTTAATTTTTATAAAAATATCTTCTTCTGTTTTGTTTGTATATTGGACATTCAGGCCCTATCTACTCAGATTTTCCAAGATGATTGGAGAACTGATAGGTTTCACTTGCACAGTATCACTGCTGTTATCATCCTAAATCATTGAGATGGGAGGTGACTATTTAAAGCTGTTTGGTTTTGTTACTACTACTTTAACTCGGACATCTAAGAAACACTTCAGAGTAAAGATGTTTTTATTTCCTCTGCCCCCTTCAATTAAACAATAGGAAAGGTCTCACAAACCATATGTGACAATGTTAATGAGTTACCTGGCAAGACGTGACTTGACAGAGAAAAACAAGCAGAAGAAAACCCCTTAATATATACAAAACATGTGCCCAATTATCTTTCTGTTGCAGGTCCACTTTAGGGTTTCTTTTCATATGCAATTTCTACTCTGAACACTAAACATACTGATGATAAAAGAAAGACAAACAAACCTTTGAGTAAGCTTGTATCCATAAATCTTGACAATCCAGCAGTCAAAATTGCCTAAGAACACTGTGACGGGTTGAAACACAGAAACCCCCATTAGGACTGCCACCTGACTACCTCTGAGCCTGTTTTCCCTGCCAGCTTGGGACTTCAGTGCCCTGCCTGGTTGTGCCAGACATGCTAGCCTGCTACAAACACAGACCCAGGTCTGAACCATGTCCCCTAAAAGCTGCAAGCTTAACTGAAAACAGCTTAAGAAGTGTTCCTGTCTCCAACACCCAGATGCTCAGTTCCCAATGGGAACCAAACCCTAAATAAATCTGTTTTACCCTGTATAAAGCTTATACAGGATAAACTCATAAATTGTTCACCCTCTATGACACTGATAGAGAGATATGCACAGCTGTTTGCCCCACCCCCCAAGGTATTAATACATACTCTGAGTTAATTAATAAGTAAAAAGTGATTTTATTAAATACAAAAAGTAGGATGTAAGTGGTTTCAAGTAATAACAGACAGAACAAAGTGAATTACCAAGCAAAATAAAATAAAACACGCAAGTCTAAGCCTAATACAGTAAAAAAGTGATTACAGATGAAATCTCACCCTCAGAGATGTTCCAATAAGCTTCTTTTACATACTAGGCTCCTTCTAGTCTGGATCCAGCAATCACTCACACCCCTGTAGTTACTGTCCTTTGTTCCAATTTCTTTCAGGTATCCTTTGGGGGTGGAGAGGCTACCTCTTCAGCCAGCTGAAGACAAAATGAAGGGGTTTCCAGGGGCTTAAATAGACTTTCTCTTGTGGGTGGAAACCCCTTCTCCTCTCCTATGCAGAATCCAGCTGCAAGATGGAGTTTTGGAGTCACATGGGCAAGTCACATGTCCATGCATGACTCAGAACTTTACCAGCCTATGCCACATTCCCGGGAAAGCTCAGATGTGAATTGGCATCTCTCAAAGTTCATGGTTAGCTTAAGTGTTTCTTGACTGGGCACTTACTGAGAATAGTCTTTTCTCAAGAAGCTGAACAACTGCTTCACTGAGGCTACTTAAAATCAAACAAGTAAATAGCTAATATTCATAACTTTGAATACAAAAATGATACATGCATGTAAATAGGATGAATATATCCAGTAGATCGTAACCTTTGCAGGGATATGTTACATGGCGTATCTAGCATAAAACATATTACAGTCATGTCATATTTTAAACTTGAGTTAAGAACACTTTTTTTTTAATAACGAAGACAAAGCTATATGGACAGCTCACTTGTCAATACATGACTAGCGGAGGAACTTTGGGAATCCAGAAACTTTGTTTCTGTTCCTGGCTCTTAGATGTGGTCTAGTGGCTACAGACAATGCAGACAAGCCCAGAGCTTTTGCATATAAATTCTGAAAGTCAATGGCAAGTGGATGAGACTTGCCATATTCATTTCCTAAGGTGAGTCAAGCGTAAGGACTGTGAAGTACATAGCATGAAATCAGCTTTTGCCAGGCCCACAGTATTTGACTGGTGTTTTTATCATCAGACTACAGGTAAGTAATAAATCCTTTAGAGGAAAAAAGGGTTGGCAGGATCGTGTTGTTGTTATCAAAGACAACAGATCTGGACCATGGCTGGAAGTTAAAAGGCACTGTGTTCACTCAATGGTTAGCTTTTTGCATGTGAGGGAAAGAACTTCCCTTCCTTCTGCTTTCCTTTTCACCTCAAATTCTTCTTAATTTTTAATAGGGTGCTGTGTGGGTCTCTATCTGTCTCAACCTTCAACAATCCCAGCTGTGATATTTCTGTTTGGTTCCTGCCAAGTGAAATCAGAACTGCGAGATCAATACTTGAGCTCTGCAAAAATCTCCTATGTCTGCTGAGTCCCCGCCCAGGACTCTCATTCTAGACCACACTGCCTTCCTTTATAGACACATGCATACCGTAGTTGGGTCTGAGATTTAAAACTGCTCTATCAGATGTGTTACAATTTTTAAGCAGTGAGAAGTTTACATATGATGCACCTCAAAGGGCATCAGAAACTACCATGCCCGTTGTCTCCAATCACAATTGAGGGTGGTCAGTAGCTTGCAGGAGATGTTCAGTTCCCTCAGTTATATTCTTAACATTCCCATTGTTGCAGCCAAACTAGTATTCACTAAGTCCTATGTAATATTTTTAAGGGCCCTTCAATTTTGCCTCCTAATATTTTTTCTGTAAAATTTAGTATCTTATTCCATTAATTTTAAAACTTCCTCACAAAACCTTACCAACTAGTAATCAAACAGCAATGCATGCACACACCCATGACATGCTGTGACTCTATCAGACCCCACATTTTGACCAGCCACTCAGGCTGAAAGGGGGCAACACTGACATTAGCCATGGGATCATTTCCAAGGGAAAAGCTTGTGAGTTGGAATCCTGATGGAACAAACGATGGCAGTGCTCGCAGCCATCAAAAATGGCCAGTGGGATTTAAAACAAGACAAAGCATAGGAGCTAGATACTTCACAAAAGGAATTAAACACAAGACCTAAAGCAAGAGCTAAAGATTTCCCAGAAAGGCTCAGAGAGGACTTGCAGGCTGAGATCCCTGCTGGAGAAGCAATTACAAAGAGCCCAGACACATTGCAAAATCCAGCTGCAACACACCCAGGCTGGAATGGTAAAACGGACTGATGAGGCGACCAGCAATCTGACTATCACAGACCAGTAGATTTTTTCTACTAAAATCTAGTGGAAATAGTGGAAAATCAAACAGGCTTTGGCCAGTTTGGAACTTGCTAACAGAGGTGAGTTGCAGCAAGGACTTAAGGAACTGAAAATTCAGCTCCAGAAGGAAATCAAAGGGTGTCACATAAGGCAGCTGGCTTGATGAGGAATTGAGCCAGAGGCCATTTACAACAGTTTTCTGCCCTGTTTGTAACCCACAGAGGCTCAGAGGAAAGAGGTGGGATTGTCCCATTGCAAATGATGCAAAAGCCCCACTAGCTTTGAGGGGGAAAACTCACTGGGAGGCTTACTTGGCTCATTTCAACTTTATAGCTCAAATGAACGGCTGGGAAGATGGATAGAAAGGGGGGTTTCTAGCAACCGACTTGGGTGGCCCAGTTTTGACAATGCTGCAGAATTTACTGCCAGAAAAGACTGAGTTATCTTGACCTGGTACAAACTCCTGACGTGCGGTTTGGAGATAGCCATCAGTGAGAGCTGGCTAGGGCACAGTCAAGAGCTAGAAGGAGAGGAAAAGAAGAACTGGCAGAGGACCTGCAGAGACTTGTGTTCCTGGCACACCCAGATACCACTGAGGCCTTCCAACATAAACTGGCAATGGACCAATTCATAACTGCTCTGCTGGACTTGGACTTGCAGTGAAAGATCAGGAAAAGGAGGCCAAAGACACTATGTGAGGCTGTGGAATTTGCCACAGAACTTGAATCTTTGCTTGAAACAGTTCACCAGACTGATCGCCATGAGCTCTGTAAATACAGCCGTGTGTCCAATAGGTACAATGAAAGAAGGGATTCTAATCTGTTCATGGACTTATTGAATGATTAGAAAAACTGATAGATTTGGTTTGTAAAAAAAACAAAACAAAAAACAGGAAATTGGCAATAATGCAAAAATAAAAGGAAACAATTCAGTTCAGTGCTGGTAATGTGATAAAACTGGCCACACAACAGCAGCTTGTTATAAATGGAAAGCAGGCCAAGACAGATTGTCTCAAGTGTCTAATGAAAGCCTCTCTCCCAGTTCAGGAAACACGGGAGCACCAAGCTGAAGGGACAAAGGGACAAAGTTTGGTGGAGGTATCAGGAACAGCTTCACAATTTTTATTTAGATCTGGGCAGTTAATCAACAATACTGAGAGCTTGGATATTGAAAGAGGATCGATAAACAACACAGCAGTGATTGTCACATAGCTCAAACATAACAATCATAAAACCAGATATTCTAAAAAGCCTAGGGAATTGGGGATCCAAAGTGAACTACCTAAAACTGGTCTCAAATGGAGACAAGTGACTGGGGCAAAGATACCCATCCAAAAACTGGGGAAATGGGGTTTGAAGATTAGACCTCTGGAATTCGAGGAAGAAGTGTGGCCGGCTGAAATAGTGGATGAGCTAATAATTAACTTGGATTTCCTTATTGCTAATAACGATGTAACCAACGCCAGGAAAGGTGTTCTACAAATTCATGCTGTGGAAAATCCCTTTAAAGATATAAGCGCACATAAGACAAATGGTTTTTAGGTAATTGGTTTGCCTTGAACATATTATCCTGCCCTCAAGTGCAGAAACCATTATAACAGCTATGTGCTTTGATAGCTTTCCATCAAGGGCAAGACGGGGGTAGTTGAAACCTGTTTTGAGACCCCAGGTCTCAGGGAATCTTAGCTGCCAAAGCTCTTGTGGATCGGAGACAGGAACCAATCCCTGTTCATTTGCTGAATATTTCGGACAAATAGTAAAAAAAGGGAAACCATTTCAGTGGTCACATGGTATGATTTAGCATTCTCAGAGTTGAAAAGGGCTTTTGGGACTAAGACTGTCTTGTCCTATCCATGGTTCAACCCCCCCTTTCATATTGGACACAGATGCTAGTGCTTACAGTTTCAGGGACAGAATTTCAGACTGGCTTGCAGCCCCCGCCCCCTATTTGAGAATGTAGGTGTGGAAGTTGAGGCTGGAAAACTGTTGCAGAGGTGAATCTCCCATTCAAACGGAACAGGCAGGGTCTACCTTACCTAGCACCACTGATGGAGGGGGAATGTAGTGAGAGGGGGGCAGGGCCCTGGGGAAGGTGCGGGGGCAGGGGGCGTGGCCTCAGGGAAGGGGCGGGGCTAGGGTGTTCAGTTTTGTGGGATTGGAAAATTGGAAACCCTACTACGGCCCCAAACTTTGACTAGTTGCTCAGGTGAAAGGGGGCAACAGTATTATAGAGTAAACAATAATAAAATACCCATAATAAAATACCCTTCTGGGAAAGAATTAAAATATTTTATAAAGGATTTTTACTTATTCCAAGCCACTCCATGTTCCAAATCTTATGAATATGGATCAGATCCAACTGTGTTCTTCCAATCTTACAGCTATGCAACTCCAGTATATAATCTAACTCTCTATATATCCAATTTATATTAGATTGCCAATATTTGAATCTTCTGATAGGAAGGATAAAATTATCCAAGATGAGCATTTTAAAGCAAAAAAGAAGAGTTTGAACTATAAAAGGGTTTACTATCATTATAAATAACTGGTTTAAATATATAGCAATATCTGTCAAATTGGAAGGAGAGAGTATTACTGAAAACATAAATCAAAGAAGACCAATATGGGAAAAGTTTAACAATTCTTTAAACATTCCACGGTACAAGGAAGCCAAGTTCAGAGATCTGCTACTGACTTTCTGCTTGACTTTGGGCGAGTCTCACTTAAAAATTAGATCAACCTAGCTACATCACTCAGGGGCTGTGAAAAATGAGTTTGACCTAACCCCCACTGTAAGCATAGTTACTGCCTCTTGGAGAGGTGGATTGCCTACATTGATGGAAAAGCCCGTTCTGTCAATGTAGGACATGTCTACACTACAGCATTACAGCGGCACAGCTGCAGCACCATATCTGTGCCTCTGTAGCCACTGCAGAGTAGACATCAGTGTCCCCAGCAGTACTCTCTATAAAGGGCATCAGGAACTGCCATGCTTATTCATGGGGGGGGGGTCACCCAATGAAATTAGTAGGCAGCAGGTTTAAAACAAACTAAAGGAAGATCTTCACACAATGCACAGTCAATCTATGGAACTCCTTGCCAGGGGATGTTGCAAAGGCCAAAAATATAACAGGGTTCAAAAAAGAACTAGTTAAGTTCATGGAGGATAGGTCCAGCAATGGCTATTAGCCAGGATTGGCAGGAATGCAACACCATGCTTTGAATATCGCTACCATCTGTTTGCCCGAAGCTGGGAGTGGACAACGGAATGGATCACTTGATGATTGCCTGTTCTGTTCATTCCCTCTGAAGCACCTGGCATTGGCTACTGTTAGAAGACAGGATAATGGGCTAGATGTACCATTGGACTGACCCAGTATGGCCATTCTTATGTTTTGACTGTCGTCAATCAGAGCAAGGATGGTCAGTAGCTTGTAGGAGATATTCAGTTCCTTCGGTTAAACTCTTGGGGATCTCGATTTGGGATAAATGCTATTGACCTAACTCACAGGAATGTTAGGGCATTTAATTAATTACTAATTATTGCACTGAATTAATTAAGTACATCTCCCTCTGCCATCTTTGGATGTCAGGCATTATTGAAAGGCAAAGTTAGATTTTAAAAGGAAGGTGCATGGGTGGACCCATTAAGCCTTCAAAACCCCATATTTGCATTATTGTGCCTCTCAAATGCTTAAAGTAGCACTGCCTTCTCTGAATACCTCTTGAAGCATGAAATAACTTGGGTCAATTATAGACAGACACTCTCCTCTCCTCTGCAACTCTCCTCTCATCAGTGTAACTGCACTGACTTTTAGGAATTACTCCTGATCTCTTTTGCTGCTTAAATGTTGACTCATATGCAATTACTTTACCTGTACCCTAACAAAAATATAAGAATGTGAATTGTCCTGTAATAGAGGCAATAATGTTTTCTTTTGCCTGCCTTATTTTCCATGATGAGTTACAAATGTCTGCATGCCCTTTGTTCTGCCACATGCATTCAGCCTTTTTATGCAATTTGTAAAGATTATGAAAATAAAGGCACTCAGATGATATTTTTATCAATTCTCCAATTAGCTTAATTTAATAGTCCCCTTCCTAAGACTAACTTTATGTAAATATAACTTAATATACTGTATAAAACTTGAAAGTATGCCTGAAATAGAGTTGCCAACTTTTGCCATTATATTGTGAGTCTTGTGATATTTGAAGTTTTTCTCAAAACCTCAGCTATAGCAATCAAATGATTACAAGAGAACCTCAGCTTTCATTTTAAAAACGTAAGTTTCTAGCCCTCATGAATATGGGGAAATGCTTGAAAAGTGACCTGAAGAGCCCACTAAAGACTCAACAGCCAGAAGACAAATAAAAAGCAACCAACATTTATAACTTTTTTTCTAAATGTCATGATTTGTAAGCCAATCTCATGACTTGTTTGGGCCTGACTCCTGACTTTTGAATGCCAGGATTGTCAATACTCCTTCTCAAAACCTGAAAACCAATTTATTCATCCTACTGAATTACTAATAATTTCTCAGGATTCTGAGACTTATGGATCTTTATGTCTGGGGTTTTTAATTGGGATACCTACTTTTCTACAGAAAGTGACTGAAATCACAAAAACATGATCTCTCTCATTCATCAATACAAATAGCAACAGAGCTAGTTGAAAAATCACCCTTGATTTTCTTTTAAATTGATGTTAACTTCTGTTGATGTGCTCTTCGAATTATGACATGATCATTGCTGAAGGTCACCTGAAATTAAAGTGAAATGTGACAAGCCTATAAAAAAGCTTGATAAATAAGCATGATTTTATTGTATGGAGCTTGAGTTAAACAATTAAAAGGAACCAAAATAATATTTTTTTCAGGAGAAAGGTGGAGGGAAGGGTTAGGTTTTGAAAGCAAGGTGACCCTGAATTCTCTACTGGTCGTGAGGTAAAATGATTTCACTGACAAGCTGTTACTATCTAACCTAGCTCATCTATCCAGCATATTTCAAGCGCATTGATCACAGTGTCTGAGTGCTAATGGGTAAATCCCAAACTTAATGATGTCTTCCATGGTTCATAGATTCAAAGCCAGAAGGGACCAGTGTGATCATCTACTCTGAGCTACTGCATAACACGGGCCATGGGACATCCCTGAATTAATTCCTGTTGGAAGTAGAGCATAGCTTTTAGAAAAACAACTAAACTTGATTTTAAAATTGCCAGTGTGAAGAAGCCACCATCACTCTTGGTAAATTATTCCGATGCTTAACTACCCTCACGGTTAAATATATACGTATTATTTCCAGTCTGAATTAGTCTAGCTTCAACTTCCAGCCGTTGGTTGTTGTTATACATTTCTCTGCTAGATGGAAGCACCCATGATCAAATTTTTGTTTTCCCATGTAGGTACTTATAAACTGTGATCAAGTCACCCCTTAACCTTCTCTCTGTTATGCTAAATAGATTTCGCTCCTGAGTCTTTCCTGTCAGATTCTCTGTGGTCCTTATTGCTCACCACTCTCTTCCCTTGCCCAAGTCTGTTTGAGGGACATTAGACTACTCCCAAAATTACCTCATTCCACCATGTAGGAGCCACTAATGCATGTAATTTAGAAACAGACTTGGCACCACCCATGTTGCCAACCACAAGAATTTAAAAATCTGGAGTCAGGCCTCAAAGTTTCATGAGATTGGTTTAAAAATCATGAGGTCATTATTTTAAAATAATAAGAAGTCTTGGGTGCTTCTTAATTGCTTTCTGGTTTCTGAGCCTTTAAGTTGCACTCGCTTCACATTTTCAAGCTTTTTTCTACAACTACAAAGGCTAAAACCCTTTTTTTAAGAGGAAAGCTGAGATTCTCATGCAATCTCCTGTTTCCAGCAGCTAGGGCTTTAGCGACAAAAACACCAAATACCATGAGAGTTGGCAACACTAACACCACAAAGCCTGAATCTCAATCCAGAGTCAATCTTCCCCAAAGCTTGGGGATACTGAGGGTCCAGCATTTTGGTTCTCCCTGTTTTAGAGATGGTGCCAAGCCATCACATCCAGATCTAGTGCAAACCACAGACGGATTATCTGCAGGTTTTTGGCTTGAGGCCCAGTTCTAAATTAAAACAAAAATAATGTGTTTAACTTCACATACAATGTGAATATAAAGGGCCTGATTCTCATCTGATGGTCACTAAGGTAGAATCAGGCATAACCAAATTGAAGCCAATGGAGTTAAACCAGTTTAAAACTGGTATAAGTGAGAGAAGACTGAGGCACTATTTTCTGCAAATATCAGGGCTAAAATAATTAAAAAGACACCTTTAGATATTTTCCTCATTTGCAAATAACCCATCTGTATTTCTCCTCGATTAAATCTGACCATACTTGCTTCCATATTATGCCCACGTAGCTCATTTTGTATTTTCTGCCAACTAGAACATATTAAGGCAGCATTTGCTGATGCTCCAGTTTCTGGAAGCACCCAAGTTACATCAATCCAAGCAAAACTCTGCAATGGATCAGTTAGAAACCAGGCACACAAAAGAGGTGCTTCTTTCCAACGGGCCATGGTGATTTAATTGATCACAGTGTGTTCTTTCGGTTTAGTCTGTTTAACTTTTATTAAACAAAACCAAAAATTTTTAAAAAAAAGCTTAAAAACACCAAATTGATTCCAAACCATGTGCAAAGTTATGGCTCATATCGGTGGTGGTGGCCATGGTAAAAGAAGCTAAACAAAGTAGAATCATAAATCCTTCCATAGACGTCGTTGCATTTAAGGGCATTTACATGAACAACACCAGGTGCCTGAGAGGTTTGTGAACCTAAGTTATGTTATTTATTATTATTACTACAACTGCATCTAGAGTCCCCATTGTTTTGAGTGCTGTACACCCACATGGTGAAAGACTACCCTTGCCTCAAAGATTTTTCAGTCCAAAATAGACAAGAAAAGTAAGGTGGAAGAAATGGTGTATCATTATCTCCATTTTAGGGATCGAGAACTGAGGCACAAAGTTTAAGGCCCTAATTCAGCAAATTACTTAAGCACATGCCTAACTTTAAGCTCATAGCTCCATTGAAGTCAATAGAACTGTTTGTGTGCTTGACGTTAAACTGGGGTTTAAGTGATTTGCCCAAGGTTGCAGAGGCAGTCTGTGGGAAAGCTGAGAACTGAACACTGTTCTCCTGTGTTCCAGTCCTGTGTGTTAAGATCACCCTTCCCTCTATTTCAGGTTTTGTTATAAGACTTTGAAAACCTTGGGAAAAGAAACACAGAGTGTTTTATACCATTAGTCAATTTAATAAGTGTTATTCATGGATTTAAAATATGAACATTGGATTCAGATACTGTTCATACATAACAGTTTCTATTGCTATTTCCACTTTACAAAAGGGGATACTGAGATACCAAGGGAGACATTAAATGACTTGCCCAAACTTCACCCAGCTATAATAAAAGGTGTTTAGAAGTACCGGTGGCCTTTTTATAACAAAGAGGACTGTTACAATTTGCTAACCGGTTTCAGAGTAACAGCCGTGTTAGTCTGTATTCGCAAAAAGAAAAGGAGTACTCGTGGCACCTTAGAGACTAACCAATTTATTTGAGCATGAGCTTTCGTGAGCTACAGCTCACTCTAAGGTGCCACAAGTACTCCTTTTCAATTTGCTAACCCTCCTCCAAGCCCTACAAATGGGTTGCCAAATAGTCTTTGGTCTCCATTTTGATTACAATTCCCCACTAATCTTGTCAGGAGCATTTGTTTCATATCCTCAGTATTTACAGAAAACAGATCACATAATGCAACAGGCAACAGAATACTGCTAAAAAGAAAGTGGCTGTTATTGATCCCTGACACACCAGCTAAATGTTGCAATGCATAGTACGGTATTGACATTCATTCTATCCCTTTGTTGGTCTTTTCTAAATAGAGTGAATCTTGCCCTCTCACCAAGAAAACTGTTATCTCTGCACACAGTTAATGTTTGCAAAGCCATAAATTCAGGGCTGAAATACTGAACCCGCAGTTCATTTGGGAGTGAGAAACATCAGCATCAACATTTGCAGAAGTGCATCCACAGATATGTAGGCCAGAGTTTATTATTTGGCTCCTGGTGTGTTTAATTGTCCCTATTTTATATTGTCATATTGTACACATCTTAAAATTATTGTGCAAATCAGGACCCCCCCTCATCTAATTAGACCAGAGTATTTATGGACCAGTAAATGTATAGCATCTCTGTATTCTGATTAGCCAAGACAATTCCATTTCTTTTTTATAATGTTAACTAACATAGGGATATAATCTGTTTAGGGGTGAGAAAGGGAGCAGGGAGTCAGGACTCCAGGCTTCTACACACAGTTTTGCTTTTGATTAAGAGCAAATTTGGAATTTTATTATGGAATTTTATGGAATTTTATGGAATTATGGAATTTTACCCATTTCATAAATTAACTCCATTTTGTACTTTGCTCTAAAATAGCAAATATCTTATTTCTGCAGACAGAGAATTTCTACTAAGCAGAAAGATGCATTTTATATAATGCGTTTTAAGGGTCAGAAAAACTGTGCACACTGAATACCATGATACCTTGATACTCTCCATACTTACTCCCCTTAGGATCCATGTTCTGGGACTAAGCAGCTTTGTTTACTGACAAAATCAAGTTTTTTTCTCCTTTCAAGATGCAGCGTTCATATAATAGCAAAAGTGCAAACTATTCTTTTCTGTGTCATACAGCAGAAGCACCACTGCCAGCCACATTCTAATTCCAGCTTAATTGCTGGCAGGGACATTGTATGAAGTAGAATGAACAGAGAATGATATGCACAATGGCGTCATTTGGGGGGGCAGGGGAGGGCAGGGATCTAACACCATGTTTTGCATGTCCTTCGCCTCTATTTGCTCAGTTTACAAATTTGCTCAGTTTACAAGTCATCCACGATGTCTCCAAAATCTTTCTCCTAATTAGTAGTAGTTAAATTAGCCCTCATCATATTGTATGTATAGTTGGGGTTATTTTTTTCAATGTGCATTACTTTACATTTATCCACACTAAATTTCATTTGCCATTTTAGCTGCCCAATCACTTAGTTTTGTGAGATCTTTTGAAGTTCTTCACAGTCTGCTTTGGTCTTAACTATCTTGAGCAGTTTAGTATCATCTGCAAACTTTGCCACCTCACTGTCTACCCCTTTCTCCAGATCATTTATGAATAAGTTGAATAGGATTGGTCCCAGGACTGACCCTTGGGGAATGCCACTAGTTACCCCTCTCCATTCTGAAAATTTACCATTTATTCCTACCATTTGTTCCCTGTCTTTTAAACAGTTCTCAGTCCATGAAAGGTGGATGGCGCACAAGAGAGAAACCCCAGGGTGTCATTTTATAGTCAAATAACCCCAACTATACATACATTATGATGGGGGCTAATTTAGCTATGACTAATCAGGAGAAAGATCTTGGCGTCATCGTGGATAGTTCTCTGAAGACATCCACGCAGTGTGCAGCGGCAGTCAAAAAGCAAACTGGATGTTAGGAATCATTAAAAAAAGGATAGAGAATAAGATGGAGAATATCTTATTGCCCTAATATAAATCCATGGTACGCCCACATTTTGAATACTGCGTACAGATGTGGTCCCCTCATCTCAAAAAAGATATACTGGCATTAGCAAAGGTTCAGAAAAGGGCAACTAAAATGATTAGGGGTTTGGAGCGGGTCCCATATGAGGAGAGATTAAAAGAGGCTAGGACTTTTCAGCTTGGAAAAGAGGAGACTAAGGGGGGATATGATAGAGGTATATAAAATCATGAGTGGTGTGGAGAAAGTGAATAAGAAAACGTTATTTACTTGTTTCCATAATAAAAGAACTTGGGGCAACCAAATGAAATTAGTGGGTAGCAGGTTTAAAACAAATAAAAGGAAGTTCTTCTTCACTCAGTGCACAGTCAACCTGTGGAACTGCTTGCCTGAGGAGGTTGTGAAGGCTAGGACTATAACAGGGTTTAAAAGAGAACTGGATAAATTCATGGAGGTTAAGTCCATTAATGGCTTTTAGCCAGGATGGGTAAGGAATGATGTCCTTAGCCTCTGTTTGTCAGAGGGTGGAGATGGATGGCAGGAGAGAGATCGCTAGATCATTACCTGTTAGGTTCACTCCCTCTGGGGCACCTGGCATTGGCCACTGTTGGTAGACAGGATACTGGGCTGGATGGACCTTTGGTCTGACCCAGTACGGTCATTCTTATGTTTTTATTTGCATTCACAACTACCTGAACTGTGCGTACAATTTACAATAATTGTGTGCACAAATTAGACACACAATTGTTTGTCCAGCAGATTTAAAAAACAGGTGCAGACAATCAGATGCTCTACTACTGAATGCTTGAGAAGAAAATCCTGCACTTTTTGTTCAAATAAGACTCAAACCTTTCCTGTAGATTTGGTTCAGACACCTTCATGAGAAGAAATGTGATCTGAGTTAAGGGTTCATTCAAACTCAAAAGCTCAAGACCAGAGATAGGGTGAAGCTACAAAATGGGGATCCACAAATGTGATTTCCCTAAACTTCCCAGGTGCTTCACAGATTTTTAATGCCAAAACGGACCATTATGATCTACTAATGTGACATCCTGCATACCACAGGCTGGAGAACCTTACCCAGTAATTTCTGCATACACCCATAATTTCTGTTAAAGCTACTGTATGTCTTTTTAAAAAGATACGTAACCTTAATTTTAAAAACAAGACTTCATATGATGGGAGACCATGCTATGTCCCAATGGTCAATTACCCTCATGCTTAAAAGTTTGCTCCTTATTTTGTTTCAAGCCCATTTCTATTCAAGGCAAAATTCAGTTGCAATTGATTAGCTTTGTCATATTTTTGATAGCATATATCCAATACGTAGGCTTGGAAGGAGTAGATTTTTACTGGTAAATGTCGATTTCACCACATACACACACAAACTGCTGAAAAAATATTTAATCACTGATAATCAAAGTTTACAGTTAAGCAAAGTAAGAAAAAATGCTGGTTAAGAACTTAGATTGATTTAAGAATATTTACCTTTTATATTTTGACAATTTTTGTTTTAATGGTTACAAAGCTGTAATTTTTGAATTGGAACATCTACTGTTATTACATAACTATTGTCTGACCCCTGGGACCTCCTCCCCAGCATTGTCTGGCTCCACAATTTCCTACCATTGTGAAAATTTAAATTGATAAAAATAGAAAAAATGCTTAAAAATAAACATCAATATTATTCATCAAAATTATAAAAAATAAAAATCAAATTCTGCCAAGCCTACAGATATGGTTGATTTCATCATAAAATCCCTGCAATGAACAAATCAATCATTGTCTGAACACCGCCCCCTTGTAGTGCCTTTGGAACTCAGTAAAAAGTGGATGCAAGATTTTGTGGGGTAGGTGGATTCCATTCTGCTGCCAATACCTGGGTGGCCTGGAGACGCTCTCCCCTTTGTTTTCACATGCTAACGATAGAGTCATTTATCTGCCATAGGCAGAGATGTGCTGCTAGAATTTTAATAAGGCTCTTACAAAAACTTTCCTCCTTATCTTGCCATAAATCCCACGTACAGTACCAGGGATATACACTGCCCAAAGGAGAGTGGAGGGGCTGGGAACCAATTTTCTCTCTATTTAAACAAAAATGCTCTCTTACATCTGTAACCAAGGAAATAGACTACACCCGCTGGTCTATATTAAGCCATTGACTTCAAAGGAATTATGCCAGCAGGGAACCTGGCCAACTGACTTTGTTCCTGTACTACAGTAGTATGATCCTTGTGAAGAATTAGATAGGTGAAACCCAGTTTCCCCTCTACTGGCAGTTCATCCTCTTGACAACCAGATATATGTGGGAGTGAGAAGAGATTAGGTGTGGGGAGAGCATTATAGTATCTAAATCATTGGATTCTTTTTAATGTATTGTCTAATTATAAAATCTCCCACCTGTTGTAAATTTCACATACTGTACGTTCTGTTTTTTCCATGTCAGTTGCTGCAGCAGGTAAGAAAACTTTAATGTGTACAGTCTTTAAATGTCACTGTAATGGAAAGCAGATGAGTCTTTTATGACAGCAATTTTTCACTCACTCACTTTTTGTGCTAGAACCATGTAACAGGAATAAAAAAAGAAGTAAATGGTGAAAAATTGCTGTTTAAATCAGACACTGCACTCAGTCTCATAGCATTTGCCATATGAGGCATATAAACCCTATTAAGATATCAACCTCCTTTCAAATTGCTCTGATACAAGCAAAAGTTATGAAATTGCAAGGCAATTGCTCGTTAGCATTGCATAACCTTTTCTGCTAGTCACAGTTTACTTATGAACTTCATTGTGTGATGCCATCACTTGACAGAATGCTCTATGGGGAAGAAGCGGGGATGTGGCATGCTTGGAGGAGGGGGAGGGAACAGGCGGGGCACGGGAGGATGGGTTTGGGCCCTTTGGGGTGTCACCTGATATGCTGGGATGCCACTGAGTCAGCCTATTCTGTCAGCCTGGGTCCCCTTTACCTGGCCTTGCTGGGTTAGGCTTACAAGCCTCTTCTAGCCAAGCACATAGGCAGGGCCACACCCAGCTGCAGAGAGAGACAGAGATCCACTCTGGAAAGATTCAGCCTTAGGGGCTTGCCCCAACACTCTGGTGCCCACTCCCTTTAAGGGGCATAAACCCAAAGGTTTTATGAAATTCACCCCCTCCCTCAATGTGGAGGGAGATAGGCACAACTTCTTGCCCTCCCAGTTAGAAATTACATAAAATGGGTTACATTATAAACAAGAAATAAGTTTTATTAACTACAAAAGGTGAATTTCAAGTGAATATAAGAGAGAACAGACACAACAAAGCAGATTACTGAGCAAATAAAACAAAGTACGCCAGCTAAGCTCAATACACTTAAGAAACAGGTTACAAAATGTAAATTCTCACCCTAAATGTTATTTTAGGCAGTTTGCAAAGTTTCTGTGGTTCAGAGTTCCAGTTATATTTCTTTTCAGACTGGACCCCTGTCTCAGTCTGGAGTCCCCCTTTGCCTTCCGTTCAGGTGGTTTTAGCAGTCTTTCTTCTTGGGCAGACAGGCCATGGAGAGAAGGAGTCTTGTTTTCCTTCCTCCCAACCCTTAAATAGGATTTACATAAGGCGGGAATCCTTTGTTTCCAAAACTTGACACCCCCCTCCTTCTCTTCCAGTGGAAAGTTACAAGAAGTCCCAGGTAATGTTTAGTATCAGGTGACAAAACCATCTGACTCTGTAGTATCACAGTGTCCATGAGTCAGGGCAATATGGGGCATCCATCTGCAGGAAGGCCAAGCCTTTTCACAGTCCATTGTCCTCACTGACAGCTTTTCCACTGCTGTACCAGAAGTGTTAGCTGTGGGCGTCACCCAAAGTAGCACAGTTGAAATACAGATACATAGTCAATAGTCCCAATTTCAGATACAGAAATGTCCACTGCATGCATCTGATGAAGTGAGCTGTAGCTCACAAAAGCTTATGCCCAAATAAATTGGTTAGTCTCTAAGGTACCACAAGTCCTCCTTTTCTTTTTGCGGATACAGACTAACACGGCTGCCACTCTGAGAAATGATACAGGCATACAAATTGGATAATTACATTCAGTAAATTATACCCTTTCCAATGATATCTTACAAGACCCATCTTGCATAAAGTACATCTCAGTCATGTCATATTCATATCATAAGCATATTTTCATAAAGAATATGGAGTGAAATATCACAATCTCCCAATTCCATTTGAAGCAGAAAATCCATCAGAACAGCCTCTCATCATATTCTGGCATTTTCAACTCTGGTCTTGAATAGAACCCAGAGAGGACTCAGAAACTGGGGGGGTGGGATGGGGGAACAGTATGAAAAACCTTTTCCTTAAGCTTCAAAAAGATTTGGTTTGAGTTCTACATGAGCCTTGGTAGTGGTTCTTATTTTATCTGAACCAATTTGCCTATTCTTGACAGTCACTTGTTTTCTGGACTAGTAAATCCACAGGGTTTTTATTGCCCTTCACTGTAAGTATCCAGGATAAACCCTACTATCTTTCTGCATCAGTTACCAAACAAGATGAAACATGTCAGAATGTAAACCTGGCCTGTGGAAACCCCATTCCAATTTCAAGGCTGCTTGCTACATCCATACAGAATCGTGGAATTCTGAAGCCAAGCAGGATGCTCTGACTTGCATGTCATTCTAGCTTATGACAAATTCATAACAGAGCAGGTTTCTGAGTTCTATGAATAAGCTGATAGTAGTGAATGGGCTGGTGTGTGTGTGCAGTGTTTGCTGTTGGCAGTTCGTGACTTCTTTATAATACTGCAAGTTTTTGTGGTTTTGGTGGGGGTGGGGGTGTTTTGTTTGTTTGTTTTTGTTTTGT
The DNA here is from genome assembly GCF_965140295.1 of Lepidochelys olivacea. Classification (NCBI taxonomy): domain Eukaryota; kingdom Metazoa; phylum Chordata; order Testudines; family Cheloniidae; genus Lepidochelys; species Lepidochelys olivacea. Next base: position 15,772,033 of record NC_140423.1, read on the forward strand.
GTGAACACAGATCCGTTTCTGTTCAGATTCTGATTAGACAGTGTTGAAATCTCAATCTGTTCCAGTGGTTCTCAACCTATTTACCAATGTGGGCTGCATATGCAGCTCTCTGTGTGTTATCAGAGCCAAATCCACACATGTGTACTACTTGTACGGCCCTGAGGATATCACATGGGCCGCAGCTGTGTGCAGATTGGCCTGCAAGTGGCCTGCGGGCCAAGGGTTCAGAACCACAGGTCTGTTCTCACAAGATTTCAGCTGCAACTATCCATACAGATACTGTCATACGGCTTTCATCAGCACTGCTCAAATACTGCATCCAAGCCAGGAGTGAAATTTTGGGTGCAATCTGAAAACAAAGCTGTAGGAGGAGCAGGTTTTGACCCAGGATCTCCAATCTGTCTCCCTCACCAGCATTTATAACTCAGAAGGATTCGAGGTTATTGTACTGGGCAATGTCTCTTCAACAATATTGTGGTTAAACAATGGCCTGGTGTCATGTGGGATGACGTAGAAAATAGCCCTGAAGTATACATCATCATCAGATACCCAGAGTCTATCAAGGACCATTGCACTAGCCAGAGTGACCATGGCTGATGACATCACACCAGGCATTGTGTAGTGAAATTCCCAGATCTGTCTCAACCCTAAGATACTGTGGTGTTACAAGAACCTAGATGGAGCATAGCTACCAGCCAAATTGTATTGTAATGAAGTTGCTAGACACAGATTCTGTGGTTCTCTCTGTATTCTCTAACTAAACACCACCTAGGCAACCTAGTACCACCATATCCAGAGTCACCCTACATCCCTGCCCAGATAGACTAACCAATCATACAGTAATGGAAGGGACTACTGTCTACACTGCATTCACATCCTCTATGGCTTGCTACAGTATTAGATGTTTAATCAGTTACCAAATAATGCATATAGTTTTCTGTATTCTGTTTACTGTAAGTTAAAGAGCTAACAAGACCACTTTGTGCTGCAGCTTAACCCGAGCTACTCACCCAGTTTAGCTGTAATTCAAATCCTTGTTTTAACTGAACAAACCAGCAACAATATTTCTTGTTCGTTTCTGAGGAGAATGGGACTCCCTGCCAGAATTAGGGTTCTGAAGATGGCTGATAAAATGAATGTCAGAAAGTAGAAGAGGTAAACTGTCTGTCTAGCAAAGTTTTAATTTACCCTGCCTCGCTTATGGAAAGGTTCTTCACAATGATGGGATCCCAAAGGAGATTCATTATTCTATTTCACAATTAAAACAAACAACAAACAGAGCTCAAATTAATCAGGTACAAAAGCAGAACTAATTGCATTGTTTGCAATGCAAATGTGATTTCAGGCTGCATTAACATTTTCTTTAAAGTCTAATTTTTCAGTAGTAGGACAGAATGATGTTTCCCCAACCACATAATGATGTTTGCTAAGCACCTGGGTCCATTTGTTATCTCCTTAGAGCCAGTTAATAGATTAGAAGTGTAAGCTTTCAAACTGCTGTGTGGTAGTGTGTATTGGCTTTAGGGGCAAATCTTGAAAGCTTCACTTCACTTTTACTCAGGCAAACTCTCACTGAAACAAACTATGTGGACTTTATTCAGTCCTTACTCAAGCAGAACTCCCATAGTCAGTAAAAAAAATTAAGCACCTTGTTTTACTCTCAGGAGTGAGACTCAAATGTAAGTTTGAGTAAAGAGTGAGTGAGCAGTAAGTAAAATTTGTGTCAGAACTTCAGGATTTGGCCCCATGTTTTGCAATGCGTAGGGTGACAGGATAGCAACTGTGAAAAAACAAGACGGGGGTGGGCAGTAATAGGCGCCTATATTAGAAAAAGTCCCAAAAAACGGGACTGTCCCTATAAAAATGGTTTATCTGGTCTCCCTAGGAATGCATCCTCATGGGCATTCACTCCTATATGCACTACCAAGATATATGACAAGGACCAAATTCTGCCCTCCTTTATATTAATGCAGTGTTTCTCAACCAGTGGGTCACGACCCCTGGAGCGGGAAGATCATGAAAGGCAATAGGGGCTGTCACTAAGGAGTTGAAAAAATTAATTACGATTGTTGTAGGAGCAGCAGTGATCTGTGTGCTCTGTATAACCTGTATGTTCAAAAGGTCTGTTACACTTTCCCCCCCATTTTGTCTCCTTTCCCACTTTGAATACCTGTGTAGTGGCTTTCCCCCTCCCCCTCCCTCCTGGAAGGCTTGTGGGATGAATGGGCTGGTTGAACAGCTGGAAGATCAGAAGAGCTCCCAGGTAGACAAGGTGTCTGGGACTCTAATTAGGCAGCGATCACACACCCAATGCAAGGACACTGGCCGAGGCGGAGTGTGACCAGCCAGACACGGCCAAGTCATCTCTAGTGGCAGGCCATGAGGAGCGGGTCCTTAAAAGGGGAAGGGGCCATGTGCTCAGGAGTGCACTCACAAGCTTGTACCTCCCGTAAAGGCCCTTTGCCGGGACCACCTGGCCAGTGGTTCACCACATTGAATTCCATCGTGCCTCGGTAAGACTTACCTTCATCACACCATCCATCACTGCACAGTGGAACACTTACCTTGAAGGCTCCTGACATCTCCAGTGCTGTGCCTGTCCTTGGAACATGAGTATGCGAGTGTGAGTGTGACACCCCCCGCCTTCTTTTGAGCTTAGCTATCAGTATAATAAACGTGCTGCTTTCTCCCAAACTCTGGTGGGTCATTAGTCCTCCCTAAGCTTACTAGCTGGCCCAGTTTTAGGTAACAACAATCTAAGGGATAGCTCAGTGGTTTGAGCATTGGCCTGCTAAACCCAGGGTTGTGAGTTCAATCCTTGAGGGGGCCATTTAGGGATTGGGGCAAAAATTGGGGATTGGTCCTGCTTTGAGCAGGGGGTTAGACTAGATGACCTCCTGAGGTCCCTTCCAATCCTGATATTCTATGATTCTAAAGCAAAGATAATCTTGCTCCCTCTTTCCAAACACACCTTTACCCTTCAAGGTCAAGTTATTCTCTGTCAACCTGTTGAAATGCATACACAAATTATACTGGCTTATAATAATTGTAAGTACATTTTGCCCTCTTACTTTATAGTAAATGCAAAGGGTCGAGAAATGTAAACAGTTCACTTGGAGTAAAAAGTAGCCCTCCTAAAAGGAGATACACTGTACCTGTGTACATCTGGAGTAATACATCCCTCCAGGTTTTCCTGGTATAAGAGCACAATTTGGCACAATTGCTTTAAAAATATTCTTTCCATACACTGCAGATCTGTTGTGCCATACACTAATCCTTTAGTACTGCTATGATTACAGAACAGTGATATATATTCCATTATTTTGATGAGAAACAAATAAATGAGCTAGCTAGAGTTTACTTTTCTATGCAGGGCTCCTGGCTTTGTGCCACTCTCAGGGCTGCTAGTTTTCTTGACTCTGTTTAGTGTCTTATGATGCTTTGAAGAGACATGAAGCTACATTTTGCTTTCTGGCATTATAACAAAAAATTCTGCGTACAAACAAATGTAGATAAAGCAAACAAACTTTGAAGTATATAAGGCTAGTTGTGGTATTAATCAGTAAAGTAACACTGCATACTAAAGAGGGTGAGGTAATATCTTTTACACTGCAATCTGCATACTAAATAGTTTTTGTTAGAAATAATAACACTGTATGTGAATGCTGTAAGAACAAGTGAAAATATATGCACTTTCCAATTCACAAATAAAAATCATGAGCTGAAGACCTCCTGGGGATTTGGGAAATACTGACTAGTATAAATTTATGTACAAAAAACTAATCTGATTGAGAGAAGAAGATAGACTGGAGGTATGATACCTAAAGAAAATGGGTACCAGTAAGTTCATGTTCATGAAAACAGAAGAGTAAATGGATTTAAGATGCAGCCAAGAAAGAGTGGTTTAATTATTAGGAAAGGATGTTTTAAGAGTTAGGGCAAAGAAAGAAGAACAGGAGGACTTGTGGCACCTTAGAGACTAACAAATGTATTTGAGCATAAGCTTTCGTGACCTATAGCTCACTTCATCAGATGCATTCAGTGGAAAATACGGTGGGGAGATTTATATACACAGAGAACATGGAACAATGGGTGTTACCATATACACTGTAAGGAGAGTGATCAGGTAAGGTGAGCTATTACCAGCAGAAGAGTGGCGGGGGGAAACCTTTTGTAGTGATAATCAAGGTGGGCCATTTCCAGCAGTTGACAAGAACGTCTGAGGAACCGCCCCGGGGGGAGGGGGAGGAGGGAAATAAACATGGGGATAAACAGACACGCCCCTGGAACCCAGACCAGGGATATTCTATCTGCTACCAAGATCCATAAACCTGGAAATCCTGGATGCCCCATCATCTCAGGCACTGGCACCCTGACAGCAGGATTGTCTGGCTATGTAGACTCCCTCCTCAGGTCCTACACTACCAGCACGCCCAGCTACCTTTGAGACACCACTGACTTCCTGAGGAAACTACAATCCATCGGTGATCTTCCTGAAAACACCATCCTAGCCACTATGGATGTAGAAGCCCTCTACACCAACATTCCACACAAAGATGGACTTACAAGCCGTCAGGAACACTATCCCCGATAATGTCACGGCAAACCTGGTGGCTGAACTTTGTGACTTTGTCCTTACCCATAACTATTTCACATTTGGGGACAATGTATACCTTCAAATCAGCGGCACTACCATGGGTATGCGCATGGCCCCGAAGTATGCCAACATTTTTACGGCTGACTTAGAACAATGCTTCCTCAGCTCTCGTCCCCTAATGCCCCTACTCTACTTGTGCTACATTGATGACATCTTCATCACCTGGACCCATGGAAAAGAAGCCCTTGAGGAATTCCACCATGATTTCAACAATTTCCATCCCACCATCAACCTCAGCCTGGACCAGTCCACACAAAAGATCCACTTCCTGGACACTACGGTGCTAATAAGCGATGGTCACATAAACACCACCCTATACCGGAAACCTACTGACAGCTGTGCCTACCTACATGCCTCCATCTTTCAGGCAGACCACACCACACAATCCATTGTCTACAGCCAAGCTCTACAATACAACCACATTTGCTCCAACCCCTCAGACAGAGACAAACACCTACACGATCTCTATCAAGCATTCTTACAACTACAATACCCACCTGCTGAAGTGAAGAAACAGATTGACAGAGCCAGAAGAGTACCCAGAAGTCACCAACTACAGGACAGGCCCAACAAAGAAAATAACGGAACGCCACTAGCCATCACCTTCAGCCCCCAACTAAAACCTCTCCAACGCATCATCAAGGATCTACAACCTATCCTGAAGGATGACCCATCACTCTCACAGATCTTGGGAGACAGGCCAGTTCTTGCTTATAGACAGCTCCCCAACCTGAAGCAAATACTCACCAGCAACCACATACCACACAACAGAACCACTAAGCCAGGAACCTATCCTTGCAACAAAGCCCGTTGCCAACTGTGTCCGCATATCTATTCAGGAGACACCATCATGGGACCTAATCACATCAGCCACACTATCAGAGGCTCGTTCACCTGCACATCTACAAATGTAATATATGCCATCATGTGCCAGCAATGCCCCTCTGCCATGTACATTGGCCAAACTGGACAGTCTCTATGTAAAAGAATAAATGGACACAAATCAGATGTCAAGAATTACAACATTCAAAAACCAGTCGGAGAACACTGCAGTCTCTTTGGTCACTAGATTACAGACCTAAAAGTGGCAATTCTTCAACAAAAAAACTTCAAAAACAGACTCCAACAAGAGACTGCTGAATTGGAATTAATTTGCAAACTGGATACAATTAACTTAGGCTTGAATAAAGACTGGGAATGGATAGTTCATTACACAAAGTAAAACTATTTCTCCATGTTTATTAACCCCCCCTCCCGTTGTTCCTCAGAAGTTCTTGTCGACTGCTGGAAATGGCCCACCTTGATTATCACTACAAAAGGTTCCCCCCCCCACCTCCTGCTGGTAGTAGCTCACCTTACCTGATCACTCTCCTTACAGTGTGTATGGTAACACCCATTGTTTCATGTTCTCTGTGTATATAAATCTCCCCACTGTATTTTCCACTGAATGCATCCGATGAAGTGAGCTGTAGCTCATGAAAGCTTATGCTCAAATAAATTTGTTAGTCTCTAAGGTGCCACAAGTCCTCCTTTTCTTTTTGCGGATACAGACTAACACGGCTGCTACTCTGAAACCTGGCAAAGAAAGAGACTACCAGTGTCAGTTATAGGCCTCTCTAACTGGAGATTGAAAGGGTTTGTCACAGAAAAGTTATGCGAACAAATACAGTTATGCCAATATAGCTACTCATCCCCCTTCCCAAAGTGGATACTCCTATTCCACCATAAGAGAATGGCTTTTTTCAGTGTAGTTGTTGTCACTTTGCCTTAAACTGAAGTGAAAAAGACACTCTTATTCCCCAGAATAAAAGTGTCCACACAGGGAGTTATACAAGTATAACTATAGCAGCTTAACCATATTGGTATAACTTCTAAAACCTTCCCTAAAAGTTTCCCAGAAACTCTTAGACTGGATGTCACTATCAGGAAAGTTTAAACTTGAAGGATAACAAAAATTAATCATGGACTAAATGGTCCACTAGAGGTCCTTCTGAAATCAAAATGATCCAAGCTTGATTTGCTAAATGTTGTGCTCAGTTGCATGTGTTAAACCGCACATGCAAATATATAGCTGATCTGAATGCACAGTTACAGTGACAACACAAACCAGTCCGGTAGCTCCATATCCCACAGGTCAGAATGTCAAAGAGTTAGTCAAATGCACAGGTAGTTGTCCAGCTTATGTGTACAATCACAGTGACTGCATGCACAGTTGCATGTGTAGCAGAAAAGAAAACTAAATGTGTGGTGTCATTTTTTGTTTCAAATTCAAATCTTAATTCAGATTCACTGAACTATTTGCTAAGGTTCAGCATGGACAGATATGAACCCATATGGAATTCAACATGTGTGTGTGAAAGCAGGTGCAACTTGGTGGGTCCGTCAGAATCAGATAATGGGGGCAAAAAGGGGAGAATCAAGCTGTGCTCAGAATCCCAGTAATAGCTGGATGCTAAGTAATAAAATAGTTAATGTCTATAGTTAACCGGTGTGACCCTATGAGCCCTTCAATGCAACTGGCAGAGGCCCCACTCTTCTGTAACTCCTATATGGACTGACACACTTACTACGCCTAGCCCATTGCTGTCATAGTACTTCTCTGTAAAGAGTGATGTGTGAAGTATCAAATTAAGGCTGGTGACTCACTGGTTATTAATATCATTAGGTAAAGTATATACTGATGGTGTGTAAAAAGTTATGTATATGTGCTGGAAACATGTTCCTAAAACATGCTTTGGGGGCACAGATGATAAATACGTTTGTCCTTGACAAAGGAATGTTGATTTGCCAGCATCTCTGATGTAAACTGAACATAGGGATGCCACAGACAATGGGAGGGTCATTTGCTTCTGCGGGAAACACCAGTTATGAGTAGGATGAGGAAACAGCCTGGTGTCAGAAAACCAGAGGACAACCAGGGGTAATCCTGACTCTTGAGACGAAGACAGTGAACTTTGGGGAATATAAGGAGAAGCACAAGGGCATCTTGTTATCCCATCATGGAGGAAACAGAGAGGTCAGTGCTCTTTGCATTCCATGAATGGTGGATCCCCAACTGTGTGGGGCTGGGGACACTAAGGACTGGCTGTAGGTGAGAAAAGACAAGGAGTGTAGCCTGTTGAGTTAACTTTTAGTCACTAGAAAGCATGATTAGATTTTTATGTTTTATTTACAACCATTTTCTGTTTCTCCTATCTCTGCTTAGTACCTCTTATTCTTGTTTTATTATCAATTCATCTCAGTGCTGCTATATTAAAGTGAGGTGTGCATCTTCAGCTGAGCTAATGATATTCTATCTCTGCAGACAGCAAGCTTGGTGTTCCTGCAGGCATCCAGAGACAGAGGCCGGATGCTGCAGAGAGACACTTCTGAAGAGTTCAGAAATTGAAGCACACAAAGTGTTAACCATCATGGCAAGGACTGGCAGAACCCTAAGAACTTTGTCAGGTTTACAAACTGGAGTGACAGGGAGCTGTCACACAGTGTAGCACCAACAAGCTCCTCTTTTGCTAAAGCAGAAGGGTAATAGAGTGACTCACAGTTCTGGACACCCCGAGAAAGCATCACACCTAGCTAAAAGCTGAGGATATATTCAGTGATATTGATGCCTATGCACTCAAAAAGGCATAACTGGAAACTTTCTTCAGAGAAGAAGGAAAGCTACTAATGAGGGGAAAACTATAGCATTATGTGCAAACACAAATACGTTCCCTTAGATGGCTCAACCCTACATTCACAGCATTGGAGTTCACTCAGTTTATAAGCTGACACACATCCCTTTTCATCATTCATTAAACACTGTCATTTATTATCCTCATTTCTAAAGTATCCATCACTATCACATCTGACCTCATAGGAGAGAACAAAGGTCTTTTCTGGGGTGGCAGTTTGTCTTCAAGCCGGTTAAGATCACAAAAAAATTCTGGAGGACTGATACCTTCCTTTCAGGGTCATTATGTGAAACAGTGGAAAACCAAAAGAGCAAGTAGAGAGTGTTGCAAATGAGCTGTGTGAAGTCCCTTGCAAATGCATCACAGTCAGTCACTCACAGCTGCCATCAAGACCCACGATAAACTGTGCTTGTGGTCAGAAAATGTTAAAGTAGCACATTCTTACTCAGCATCCTCTAGCTCTTTCATCCACATCTATTTATTTTATTGACAAAACCAGTTTTCATTTCTCTCAACACTGCAGAGCCAAAGGAGTAATGGAAGGGGGAGCTGGATTTGTTTCCTCATCATGTATCACCACCAGAACACTCATCTAAGTTCAGTGCTCGAGTCTTTATTACTGGGGTTAATATAGGAGGCAGAAGAACAAATGCCAGATGTTAGAAAATTCAGGTCCTGACTTATCACATATTTGGGGCTTGATTCCATAGTCCTTCCTCATGCAAGTGGTCCCATTGAAATCAATGAATCTACTTGCCTAAGTAAGGCAAGCAAGACTTTGACTTTTACTGCTTAAGTAAGAAAAGTTACAAGACCAGGACCTGGATGTCATTGAAAGGGAGTAAATATGGAATTTCACAATGGATCAAACCCAAAGGCCCTCAAGCCTTTATTTAAATTAATCCTTACTTACTGAATGGGAGTTTGACTGAGTAAGAACTGAGTAAAAACGCATCAAGGATCTGCAGATTTGGTTCAATTTCATTTTCAGAGTATGACTACCTAAAAAGGAAATCTGATCACTGTTCCAAAGGGACTGCTAATAGCAACAGTCAGGATTTTTATACCACGTCAGCTTTCATTTCTACCCCGACACCAGAATTCTGCAAAAGAGCCAAATTGGCCTGTTCAATCAGGAGATACAAATCCTTTACCACTGATGCAACCTCATCAGCAGAGTAACACTTCTCTGCCCTGTATCAACATGTAGAATGCAAAGAAACTGAAAGAGAAATTTAACCCTCGTAATCCACATTAAAGTCAACCTACCGATCACTCTATGAAGCTGCAGCCAGCTCTCCCCACCACGGTGTTGTCCCTAAGCATTTAAAGTCAAAAGACTGCTCCCTTCCTTTCTTCTGATTTAATCAGATCTGCTTCAATTTAGCAAAGCATGAGTTGGTTCTGAAAAAAAGGCAGTAAAGTTCAGAAAGACTAATTAAAAGTAGCTAATCCAGCTAATCTCTTCAGCAAGCAGAGCAGAGCTCATCAATAAATCAACGGCTCATAAAGTGCCAGTTTTAGTAAATTAACCTTGCTGTTCTCCTTGCCCAGTTTGTGTTATCCATGTCATTCTATTATCATCCACTGAACAGCATTTCATGGAATTCTCCACAGACTGAGTCCCGAGTCCCTTCCTGAAGATTAACTGAAGATTGCAGGTCTGACAATCAGTGCCAAAGAGATGATTTAACTGGGAATTGGTCCTGCTTCGAGCAGGGGGTTGGACTAGATGACCTTCTGGGGTCCCTTCCAACCCTGATATTCTATGATTCTATGATTCTAAGAGCCTAGCCAATTAAACCAATTCTTCTGACAAAAGCAAGACCTGCAGAGGTCAGACATGATCTAGTACTCTTAACATTTTTAATCACTGTATTAGATCCTGTAGATTGACACAAGTTGTGCGCAAAGCATTAATAACTAACCCGGCCTCTTTTTAATTAAATGGTACTGTATCTTTACTATTATTTACATATCCAGCTCCCAAACTGCAGCAGGCACTTTACAGACAAAGATGGAGGCAGTTAAAGGACCCAGTTGTCTATTCTGGCCAGCCTGGGCTCAGAGAGAGGCAAAGTGACATTTAGGGCTGGCTGAAAATTTTCCACCAAAACATTTTTGATGGAAACCCTGGGTTTCAACTAAACAAATGTTTCCTGAAAGCATCTGGCTTCCTTGAAAAAAATTGATTTTTCAGTGGAAAATTGAACACCCAAAACTAGGGGAAAAAATTGGCCAAAACCTGAAAAATTCAGTGTGCTTTTCCATTAAATATCCATTTTTTTCATTTCTATTGACATTTTCCGGGGTGGGAGATGAGGCATTTCCTGACCAGTGCACTGCACCTCTCCACTGCACCTGTGGCTGTCCAGGATCTGCTCAGCCAGCCTCGGTGCTGCTCTAAACACACACAGAGGGTATATCTACACTTAAAATGCTATAGCTGCACCTCTGTAGCACTTCCGTTTAGATACGACATATGCTGACAGCAGGGGATCTCTCACCAGCGTAGGTAATCCACCTCCCTGAGAGGCGCTAACTCAGTCAAAGGAAGAATTCTTCCGTCAACTTAGCGCCATCTATGCAGACTTAGGTCGTCTTAACACTGCTATTCAGGGGTGCGGATTTTTCACACCCTTGACCCACATAGTTAAACCAACCTAATTTTCTAGTTTAAACCGGGCCTCAGTAGTCCATGGCTCCTCAGGGCCATTGTGTCAGCAGAATATAGCAGTGGTGCACCAGCCATGTCCCCTTAACCCAGTCATGGCCCAGAACACCTGTTTCATTGACCTGTATTTTGTACAGCCAGCTGCATCAATTCTGAGCCAGATGGAGTTGCCCCTGTTCTAAGATTATTCTGCAGGAGCAGATCTACTGCCCTTACACCATAATTGCCACAAGAAACAAAGGGTGCCATAAATCATAAGGAAACTGAGTCCAGGTCTACAATCCAATGGAGCTCTCTTCCCAAATAGCAGAGCACTGAATCTTGGAAACCAAACAAAGGACATCAATAGGAACTGAGATGGCGAGAACTAGAAAAGTATCAGCTTTGGAGTTTTGTCTGGAATTTGCATTTGCTCAGGTGGAATGTACCTCATGGGAAGAGAATTCTATTCAGCTGAGATGACCTGAGCAAAATTCAGTATCTAGAGCTGGAGGATGATAAAACAATGGAGAGGAATAAGGAAACTGTTTAACACACTATGACCATACAACAGCTTAGGATAGGAAGTAAGGAGTACCAGGACCATTTGGAACTGCTGGAGGAATTCTACACCTGAAGTGTGCTGAAAATGTGCAACATTCATTAATTTCAATGATGTGCTCAGGATCAAGCCTTTAGCCAAGAAAAAAGGAATTTGGCTTGAGCACTAGTACTAACACACCCTATCCTACCACAAAGTGCCAAGGTATCATTAATGGCTACTAGTGGTCAGGGGTGTGGTGTTAGATCTCACCTGAAAGGTATTACACATATATTCATTTCTATCTAATTATTTATATGGCCTCCATCACCCCAGTATCTTATCCATGTATTAATATTATCAGGCATTGTCATTTATTGAGGAGAGCTAAAATACAGTTTTCAGTTATCCACACTTGAGGTTAATGCACCATTTTCACAACTGATTTAAAGCACACATTTCACTCCTACTAACAATAATGCCTGCTGATTATTTTGGCATTGCATAGTGGCTATGAAAGGAAGTTCCTCTCAAACAGGATGTCAGAAACAGGACTGCACTGGGGCACAGAAAAGAGCAATATTTGTTCTTGCATTCTGTTCCATTTCATGTCAAATCAGCTGTTCTGAAGATTGAATTTTTCTTAAGAGGAGGCCATGGGCACCATCTCCTGCACATAATTGTTGTAATCTGTAGCAGAGCATTGGAAAGTACATTTCTGAATATGTTTTAGTACTTCATTATTAAACATGGGCTGTAGTTGATTCATAGTTCAGCTGCAATCAAGTGGCACCCAATTACCATCAGAGTGCAAGAAGTTTTCAATATGAGCTCCCAGATTGCCAGAAAGAAATATGTTGTATTTCTAGAGTGCTAACTTTGTCATTCGTTTAGACAGTTTGGGAGTTTCATACAAAACTTTGTAGAACTACAAATTACACAAATAGACATACAGGGTCTGCTCTAGTCACTGGAGTTAGATTTTCTTTTAGCCTGGAAGAGAACATTAGTTTGACATTGACCATGGGAGCTCCAATATAGTACCATCTAGCTATAAATCTAAGGGCTTGATTACCCCATGCCACGGAAAAACCCACAGGAGGAGACTAAAAGGTTTCCTCACCAAGATTTCTCTCCAGTCGTTCCATCAGAGGATGGGGTTTGTTCCTCATCTCCCGCAGAAGAACAGGCCACAGGGCCCAACCACAGACTGTCCAAGCCAACTCTGTGTCCTCATGGCCTCCCAACAACTCCCATGCAACTCATTTCTCATTAAGATACCCAGAGTGCAGACGGGGCTCCGTAACACAACCTGGAATTGCATTACATTTCCACCAGGAGCTCAAGACGGACGGACAACGATGCCTGGTGAACTGGCCCTATCCCAGCCCCCTCACTTTTCTCTTGGAATGCCACTCCCTGCATCTTCCACACATGGATCTAATGAAAATAAATAATTTACTCTGCAACAGTTACCCTGGCCTTCTGGTAATAAACAACATTTTTAAAAGGGAACCATGGCACTAGAACCTGAAGCACTAGAACGGACACTTCTCTTGTTTAAGAAGTGAGGAGGCTGGAGACGGGGCATTCCCGGTGAGGGTTCTCAGCTGTTCACCAAATGCCAAATCCCTTCAGGTCATGCTGCAAGGCTCATTTGTGCTTCACACTTGACCGTGAGGGTGGCAAGGAGAAATATGGAAGAGGAGAGGAGGAGCTGTGGGAGTCGGGGAAGGTTACCTTTGCATGGCAATCCAGTGGCTTTGGGGGCAAAAAGTTACTTTGTTTGTTGTTGGGCAATGGTGTGAATTGGCGGGAAAAGCCTGCTCTTAGCCCAAGGTAAACAATGCTGACCTTTACAAGGAAGACATACAAGAAAACAGCTCAGCCCCCATATTGTACAAATTTGTGTTGGGCAACAACAGCTGCACGTAGAAATCAGTATCTAGATGCCCATGTTCTGCGTCTTTCTGCAGACTACATTTGGGCTTACCTTAAATATATTTAAATATGGCAAAACATAGACAGCATGGAGAAAGAAAGGGGACTGGTGCACTAATTCCAGTTCAATATGCAGTGTGTAAAAGCATGGGGAACACAGCCAACTGTGAGAATGAAGTCATTAGGGACTGGACGCTGAAACAAAAACAATAACCGCTCTCTGTGTTTCTGTTCTGCTTCAGAGTCTGTCAGTGAAGTCACAGTCTCCATAGGCAACATCACAGTCGTCTCCACAGCAACACACTGTGATGCTGCAGAGCACTGAGATGGCTATTTTTAAAAAGGTAGGAGGAAAAACACAAATTGTGGAGCATGTAGGGGTGTAATAGGCACCCAAATCTAATGGCTCTAATGGTACAAGCACAAAAAATACTCCCTGAAGAATATTCTTTTGAAACATTTTTTAAGTGTAACATCTACTGGACCTAGCGCTGAACAACTTGAGTACAGCCCGTCCGTACCTGAACAAATGTAAGGACAGCAAAGAAACCACAAAGGCTACAGAAGTAGAGTAGAGCAAGTAGCACTGATTGCTTATTTTGTGGAACTATTCAGGGCTACAACTGCTGATCATTTATGGCCGAGAGCAGCAGGTTATCAGGAGAGAAACTGCACAAGTGTGTAAATGAAAAATTCAAAAAGCAAAATTGGATCACATGACATGCACAGAGAGGGCGCCTCACTCATAAGAGAGATAACATAGGTCTATGCTTGCCCTTTACACTATGTTAAAATCTAGTTACTTTTCTGATGGGAAATGCACACAACTGCTAAACAGTCTAATATAAATATATGCACACACAAAATTCCACAGGCCAAAAGCAAAGAACCTATTTTCCAGGCTTGATTCAGACATAGCCAACATTTTGTGAGAATTATTGTTCTCATGAGATTTTGGTGTTATTTTTTCATCTCTGTACAACAAGATCGGAAGTTGCTGAGTACTGCAAAAAGCAGCAAGAAATACCCCTGGTGAATGTAGGGGAGTACCGCTTATTAATAAATAATAATAATATTGAGAGGAGGCGTGGAGTGGGGGTGCTAAGAAAACAGTCCCTTATTTTTGAAATACAATGCTGGCAACCCTATGTCCAGTGAACTTGAAGTCTGTCTGAGTTGAACCTGAACCCTCCTCTCCATGTCCAGATTCAGAACTGAGCTCAATATTTCCTTTTCAGCCTTAGGAGAGGGTTCAAAGAGAGGGAAATTTACTCTCTTTTTCACCACTTACTAACACCTTTGGTTTCAAATGTAAGAAGACACAATTAAAATGAATTTGATTATCTTTACTGGGGCACACGAGTTCTGAAACGGTGATGCCTTTGTTCATGGTACATTGCATCTTCACATTTCTCAGAGCACTGCCTATATGTAGAGAAAAGGAGCCATTTTGTTCTCAGAGCTACTGCAGCCTGTTCCACAAGGAAGAGAGATACATCCACTGTGCTTTGCTCATGGACACTTTACTTTTGTTCTTTCTTGTTTTGTTGTTCTCATTAACTAAATTCATTCTCATGCATGAAGAAAGCAAGTATTAACCTAGTAATGAATGGATATTTATCCACATATCACATGCAACCTGACAGCATCTGTTTCAGAAAAGTAGGCCAAACACTGGAACAATAAAAGACTGGGACAACAATAGACTTTGAGCAAGTGAGTGGAGACCTGCAGTGCATCTGAATCCTTTATATCCTTCAATCTTTCAAGGCCGTATTTCCATTTCTCACATTTACGAACAACAAATTACATTTAAATTTATGCCAAACAAAATTCTAAAAGAAGGCGATAAAGCTGTGATACATGGAAACACTTCTCATTTTAGCAGGAATAAATCACTCCAAAGCATGAGTTTCTCTACTCTGTGGGATTTAGCAGGGCTTGGAAGCATGGATGATCTCCCTGGCTATACGGTACCTTGATGTGGTCTTAGTGCAAATCTCACAAGCTAGTTAGGAAAAGTGTCCAAAGCTTCAGGTAAGGTGGTGCAGGTAAAATGAATGTAGTTCAGATGTTTCTTTAGATTAACTGAGCCTATGGAGCCTGCAAAATCTATCTGGAAATCAGAAAAAGAGGCTTCTGAGCCAGATTTCCAGTACGTTTCAACTCCTGGTCATGATAAAACTACCTAAAAACCAGCTTCCTTCATACTGTCTGGAGACCTCTGCCTCCACATCTAGCAGTAGCTATGATTCAGATGCGCTTAAAAATTAAAAATAATGAAGTGCAATGTTCTGGAAGCAGAGAGGGTTCAAAGTTCAAAGAGTTTACTCTCCTCCCCACACTGCTTTCCCATAATCCAGGTAGCTGGCAAGTTCACCCCCTTGCTCCCTTTGCAATGCTCATAAACCAGGCCACTATCTGGCCCTAATTATACCCACTGGCACATGCAATGTTTATGTGCATCCATGGGTATTGTGCATCTTTTTTGCATTCCGGTCTGCACAGAACATTTCTAAAAACCTTGCTCCCAATTGGTAGCATTTAATCAAGTATATAAAAAAAAAAACCCACCACACTTCTGGCCTCTTTCAGAAAGCTAGATGCACCTAGCTAACACACACCCTTCCTTTCACTCGGAATCAGTGGAAGCTCCACAAGTTGTTATTTACACTCACATTCCCTTGCATTAGCGAAGATTATTCCTGACAGAGAAAAGTCTTCAGTAACCCTTAACGAATGCCAGAGGGCCATAGATGCTCAGCTGCAATCCACTCAGAATATTTATTGCAGCTGTTTTTAACATAGGTGGGATGGGCTTTCAGTCCCAGATTTGGTGAGGAGGGGCCTGTCTGAATGAGATCACATGCTGTGGTGCTGCATTTATCCACCAAAAAAAAATCAGAGAAATGGAACAGATTAAAACTTGCGGAAAGCCTGTCTGCAACAGGTACGTTTAAAAAGAAGCCCCTAACAGGGTTCTCACACGGCAAACTGTACCCAGCTGTCCAGTCTGCCCCAAAGGAATAATAAAAGGCTCTTGTTATAGCCAAGGCCATGACAGCAGATTAGTAGCTGGTGTCGTTGCCAACACCTTGCTTGTCTGTACAGTTTGACAGATATCTCTTAATGCACCTGTTAGAAAACCCGCTCTCCCTGGTTGACCCTGTCAGTTGAATTGATAATGGACTAAAGGCCAAATTAATTCTTTTCCTATTGCAGGCAATGGATGTGAAAACCTACTAGTGCCAGTAGATTTTGTTCTAATACCTGCAGTCATATTTGAAGGGTATATTCGCAATCACCCTGAAGCCCAGCCTCCTTGTTTGTAGATGCGATTTATACCTTCCAATTCTGTGCTTGCAAATCGACTTGCAGGTCTGTAAATCTAAGTAGTAGCATACCTAACTACCTGACTAGTGCCCACAAGCAAGCAGAGGGACAAATACTCACAATTCAGCTATGGGTAAAAAATTGTGTGGATATAAAAGGAGGCTCCCTTTCTGAACTACGGAATATTTAGAGACCAATATCTATCCTAATAACATTATTCCATGTAGTATTTTGACACTGATAATATTTGTATTAAAATGTACAAGAGGCACAATTCATAAATTTTCCTACCTCATTAAAAAAACTTGAGTGATAGAGATTTAAAATTACTGGGAAATTAGAGAAATAAAAAAAGTGTGTTAAGTTTAAGCAACTACAAAATTTGGTTTATATCATGTAACAGGATGTGTTTAATGTGGTTCTTACACAGCAGCTTTTTATCATTTACCTTTGCCTCCGGCTTAATAAACTGTGTCACTCTATTTATCTTTGTTAGGGTTGGATATAAAAACTTCTCAGACAGCAGCCCCATGAATCACATCTGGAACATGGAAACTGGTCATTGGCATTTTCAGCCAGCAAAATATGGATCTACCTCTCAGCCTTGAGCATTAATGATATTTCACTTAAGGACACATACAGCATTTCCTATAAAATCTAGACAGCTGAATCTGAGCAGCTCTTCATTCAAGAATACTGTGCAGTGCAAAGAAAGTGAAGGGGCTCAATCCTGCTACCCTTACTCATGGTCAGTAGTACAGTACTCTCAGAATAATCCCACAGATTTAGAGTCACCACCTGCCTAATTAAAGGAGGTGACATAGAGGTCATCTGTATTTCTGGGTAAATGCTCTATCATTAGATGAAGGCTATGGCTATGCTTGCAGATGTAGAGCACTGGGAGTTAAACCAGCCCTCGAAGACAGCAGCAGGGAAAGCGCTGCCGTGTGCTCACAGTGGCAGCAGCAAACGCAGTGGCGTGGCCACATTAGCAGGTCTTGCAACGCCACATAGAGCAGTGCATTGTGGTAGTTATCCCAGTGTGCTTTTCAAATGGCGGGGGTGGAGTGTGACAGGGATTGCGTTGTGTGTATGTGGGAGGAGAAACTGTGTTTGGGGGGACAGAGAGTGTGTCAGCATGCTGTCTTGTAAGTTCAGACAGCGGCAGGGGGAAGAGGGAAACCCCGACATCAGCCCCCACCCCCCCGCCTCTCTCTCACACATGCACAAAAGCCTGCCTGTGAAGCAGGAGCATTCCACAGTAATGGTTTGCTTTGTGTCCCGGAGCAGATAAGTATGCAGGCTGTCAGAAACGGAGCTTTGAAAGGGGATATCCGCATGCCTGAGCCGAGTTCAATCCAATGACCAGAGTGGCCACTTGACTTCAAGGGATTATGGGACATTTTTGGAGCCCAATCACAGCGCTGTAATGCAACCCGTCATCCACACTGACACCCGGGCATTTCAGCCAGGGCACAGCAAGCTTTATGCTTCTCGTGGAGGTGGATTACTGGGGTGCTCCAGCTGCAGAGTCCAGGTATTCTAAGTGCCTTGCCAGTGTGGCCACCTCAGGAGTTAGGGCACCCAGGGCTGAGTTAATGCTCTCTAACTTGCAAGTGTAGCCAAGGCCGTAGTGTAACAGCAAAGTTTTGATCACCACAGAATCTGGAGCACAAGTAATTAACTATTAAGTGACAAGTAAGAAAAACTGCAGCAAGAGTTTATCTTAAAAGTACACGACTAAGTAAGTTCTCCTCCCACATACACGCAACTAAAAATTTCTAATCTCTTCTGCAGAACTCTACCCTCATATCCAGTGCAGGAATGCCTGTTAAAGCAAACTAACTCCATCAACAAAACACCAAGTTAGAAATATTAAGAGAAGGGCCTAAAGCAGTGATCAGCAACCTTTGGCACGCGGCCCATCAGGGAAATCCACTGGCGGGCCAGGATGGTTTGTTTACCTGCAGCGTCCGCAGGTTTGGCCAATTGCAGCTCCCACTGGCCACGATTCGCCATTCCAGGCTAACGGGGGCTGCGGGAAGCGGCGAGGGCCAACGAATGTTCCACACTCTAGATGCCTTAGATATGTGAGAGCTGCATGATCTAGAACAGTGATCCCCAAACTTTTTACCTTCCTGCCCCATCCACGCCCCCTCTCCCTCATGGAGCCGGGAGTGGGGCCACAGCTCCAGGAGGGGGGACATGGACAGGGGTAAGGAGGCCGAGGCTGCCAGGAGTGGAGCTGGGCGGTGCTGCCTCCCCACCCCCTGTGGGGGCTGGTCTGGGCCTCAGCTACCCTCCCTCACCCCGAATGTTACTCCTCGCCCCCGACCGCTGATCTAATAGAATAGGGCAAGAGGAATTAGGACACCCATCTTATCACCTAACTCTAAAACTGAATTGCTGAGTGACATTGGGCAAATCATTTAAACTCTCTAACTTTTCCCATCTTCGTAAAGCACTTTGAGATCCCCAGATGAAACTACATGAGAGAGATTTTCAGAAGTGCACTTTACTGCATACCTCACACGTGCAACCCCAATTCACTTGTACATGTTGGGTTCTGCATGTGCAAAACCCAACTCAAGTGTACAGAAGGGCACATGTGAAAATCTGGGCCTGTAAGTGTTAAATTAATATTATTATGGTGACAGCCAGGGCCTTCAAGCCTCAAGCTCCCATTCAGAATTACTGATTCTATGTCTTATTGGAAGACACCTGTCAGCAAAATGAATCTGCTTATAGGCTCTTTGGATCACTCCAGAAGAAGGATGTCCTTGAATATTTGAATGTCCTTGAATTTAGTGAAGAAAACATTAAAGTCTTTTCTCAGAGTAAAATAGAATTCTGACACATTTCTAGTGTCTGTATAACTATCTGAAACATCTCTGAATCTGATTCCCCTTGTGTTATTTGTGCAGTAAGTGTTTCAAAAGGAACTGCTAGTAAATTTGTACCATCACACGTTGCATCTATGGATCTCAAAGCTTCATAAACTATAGTGAACGTAGCCTCACAATTCCTTTTGCAGTAGCTAAATCTTATCTCTACATCACAGAGGATTAAACTGAGGCAGAGAGAGGGGACTTTTCCCACGGGCACACAGTAAGTCAGTGGCAGAGTCACAAGGAAAAGCCAGGAGTCCTAACCCACCAACTTTTCTTCTAACCACCAGTTAGCATTCCATTCTCCAGTGTAAACGAATGTCCCCAGTGAATATCAGAATTAGCAGATTTTGTCCGTTAAAACAGGAAGTAAATAAAGCAGGGATACAGAAAAATGCATTTCATAGGCGCTTTTATGCAGGAGTGGTTTGTAATATGAAGACATCTATTCATTTTACCAAAGAGATTACAAGTAAATATCTACTCCCTTCCATGGGTTTTCATTAAAAATCAGGAGGTGTACAGGATTTAAAGTTCTCCAAGCTTTCATTAAATTGGGCAAAACTGGAGGAGGAATAACAAGTATATTCATGAGGATAAAGTTTTACTGTAATTAAAAACTTCCACATTTTCTCCTTTATACTAGCTTCTCTATTCTTCCCCTCAGGCACTGTCTGGCTACCACTCATTTTGATGTTCACATTCTTCATTTCAATCTAGATCCAATATGATCCAATTGCACAAAGAATAGAAATCTTAAGAGAAGGAGTTCCATTTGTATAGACATATCAAACAAAGTCTTTCATACAAACTTTAACTAAAATGCCTTTCATAGTTAAATAAGTGTTACAAAAACCAAAAAGGAGAGAGAAATAAATAGGCAATAAAAACAGAGGTTTTCACCTCCAAGATTTGGAATCAGGAGTCATGTCAAGGAGGCATTTAGACACAAAGAAACTGTCCCAGATGGCAGAAGCAGCAAGCACAAATCACGGTGAAGGAACAGAGAGGTGCACAAGAGCAAAATCCACAAATTAAGGTGGTCAAGTTAGGTCTGATATGAACATGAATGAAGAATCTGTAAGATGATGGAGCTGCAAGACTTTGTAAGCGTGAAAAGTCAACTGAGCCATTCTGCCCAGGCTGCAGTATGGAGAGCTGAAGTATGGGAAAGCTACAAAGAAGGGACAGCAGTAGTCAAGTTGATCGGAGGTGGAGAAGACGTGGAATAGCATTTCAGCAGAGGTGGGTTTAAGGCATTGACATGTACTGGCAATGGCAACAATTTATATGCAGGACATAGCACATGTGGGAGGAGAATGGAGGTTCAGAATCAAGGATGATGTAAAGGCTGTGAAAGTGATGTTATAAGGAAAGGGATGAGTTGAGAACAACAGAAGATATGGAGGGCCACACTGCACTGATCCTATGACAGCTGATTTGCACTACCATCACAAATTGGTTTTGTCATGTATCTTTGTAATTTCCAGGCTGTCTCCCCCTACTCCTGCCCCACCCCCCAAAAATACCACTAAACATCCCCTCTCCTTAGTAAGGCCAATGAAATGACACAGACGTGGCGTTTTTAGACCAAATTATTTTGGAGATTAACAAAATAAAAAGTTTGGGGGGGAAAGTCAACCACAATGAAAGGTTTGCAAACACCATCACTTTCAAATTGTATCTGTGATTTTTCCAGATTTCCCAGAAAAATTCTACCCCAGTAGCTCAAGTAACGTGAAATTTCAATGGGATTAGTTTCTTTGGGGCTGTGGGGGAGGGGGACTTCAGAAGGTTGACAGTCAGGTTTATAGTGGGAAGTTAGCTTAAACCTTAACTATGGAGATGCAAATCTGTCATATGAACTCTGGGATAGGCGATACGTTCAAGACACAGCCCAGCAACACAGGAGGAGGGGGTGTAGAGGAAGCTATGCTGCTAATCGGACCCCTGCCCTCCCCCAAGAGAAATTCTGGAGGACTTAGTTTAAATTCTTCATGAGGCTCAGAGTGCATTCTACAATAGCAGCAAAACCACCCTACTAAAGAGTTCAGCAAATGTTCTCCTCTATGCTGCTCTATGCTGCTCCTCTATGCACAGCTATGCTGTGGCTGGTCCTTGGTAGATTCATCAGAAGTCTCCTTTCCTTTCCCCACGTACACAGCTAGGCACATCTGTGTAGGTTTCCAGACAAAGTAGTTACTACTGTTTTTACTATACAACAACATATTACTAACAGTTCAGCCGTAGGCATAAACAAACAAAGAAAAAACACCTTTACATTGTGCATTAACAAACACAGTGTGTTATTTATGCGATAATAAGAAGCTCAGCCAGTTCCAGCCTGGGGCATTCAGCAACCTGTCCCAAACTCCAACCTACCAGACGGCTGAGTAATATTCCTCTGAATTGCCAATGAGCAGCCTAACATATCTGACGATTCACAACAATTTCTTTCACAAAAATGCTGGCTTTATCTTTTATTATTTTAAGTTTACATCTGTCTTTAAAGCCTGCCTCTGCTGGGATGCCTCCAAATCACTCCCATCTGACATCGAGTAGGCAAATGATGAGCTGCCACTTCTGCTACCCCGTTTGTTTTATCATTGATTCCTTCTCTCAATCCATCCGCATCCCAATTGTCTGTTTTGTCCACCTGTTACATCCCAGCCATCATGTCCATTTGGAGCTCTGTGAGGCAGGGACTTTCTTCTTGGTACACTGCCTAGTACATCCGATGAAGTGAGCTGTAGCTCACGAAAGCTCATGCTCAAATAAATTGGTTAGTCTCTAAGGTGCCACAAGTCCTCCTTTTCTTTTTGCCTAGTACAATGAGCATGATCCTTGAGAGGAGTTCGTAAAAACTGCTGTAATAAAAAAAACAAGAAGTATAACCATTCAGTGCAACCTTAATTATTCAAATGATGCACAGAGCTCATTGAGTAAGCTTTAGGATCATCCAGGCATATTTCTGTGTCATTTATAGTTTTACTAGTAGTAAGTATTTATACTATAATGTACAACAAAGGCCTCAATCAAGATCACAGCAGGGCATTTTAAAAATATAGGTAAGAGACAATCCCTGCCCCAGAGAACTTACATTCCGAAAGACACAAAGTAGGCAAAGGAGATGAGTGGCAGCATAGTCTAGTGACTAAGGCATTGGACTGGGAATCAGCAGATCTGGTGTGACCCAAACAGCATCACAGTGCAAGAGGCTCATTGTTACCTGGTAATGAGTTTCAGCTGGCCTGAGCAGTTCAGTGTATCCCAATTCACTAATGTCAAACTGTATCTGATGTGTGTCATGTAAGATATCATTAGAAAACTAATACCATGTTGATAATTAATATTCTTGCATGGTGTGTGTATAGTAAATGTCCATGAGACCATACAAATATGAAGGAAACGTTGAACTAAAATATGTTTACCAGACAAGTTTGGGGAGTGGGTAAACAGTTTATCCTAGACAAAGAACAAGCCAATGCCTCCAGCCAGGTGACAGAGTCGATTAGCTATCACATGTCAAGTGCCATTCATTTGCATTGAAGAGGGCAGGAACAGATCAATTTGCATTTTAGCAAACACAATCGGGGAAGAAACCAGCATGGAACTTCCTTCTCCATGTCTCCTTCCTCACAGCTGGAATGAATTTTATTTCGGGGGGTAACTTTTGGAAGAATCCATTTCAAAGGTTCACTGTACTATAAAAGAGAGGGACAAAGAACCCCAAGTTTTCTTTCATCTAGGAAGACATGGGGAACCAGCACCCTGTTCTTCTGTGGAAGGCCTTACAGAGAGAGTCAGCCAAGCTGGACAGCTTGTGGCTGGTGAGAGAAATCATCTTAATCAAAGGCTGTGCTGTGCTAGATTAAGTTTTAAACCTGTGTTTTTCATTTTTATTTGCTTGTAAACATCTCTACCTTTATTTCCTTTACTTCGCATCACTTAGCCTATGTCCTGTTAATAAACTTGTTTTATTTTAATCTAAACCAACCCAGTGCTATATTTGAATTGAAGTGATTGTTAATAGCAGTTAATGTGGCAAACTGTTGGGTACTGTATCTTTAAAGGAGCAAACAGACCTTATTATTCCCTGAATGTTCCAAGAAAGGGCTGGAGACTGCAGAGCACATCGTTTTAGGGAAAATCAGGACGGGAAGTGTGTTGGAGTCACTTGGCTAGCAGTAACCATTGCTGGTAGATACCAGAGTGTGGCTGGGATGTAAAAAGCAAGTTGCTGGAAAGAAGTGCTAAGCCAGAGCTACTTAACACACAGACCCACTCAGTGCATGCTTGTCTGCTGGTTGTTGGTGTCCAGGCTGTGAGTCACAGCAGCAGAGGATTTAAGGCACCCAGGGTAACAGGGCAGGCAGTTACACAACTCCTCACTGGTCTGATTGCACCCAGAATGTGAGACCTGGTTTCTGTACCAGGCTTTGCCATTCACAGTGTGCAACCTTGAGCAAGTGTCGGTGCCTCTGGTTCACACCCTCCCTTCCCCCCATACCCCCCCACCCCACACCCAGCTGTAGCTTGCCGCCTTCTCTGAGACTGAGAGCTTTGAGTCAGAGACTCTCACTCTTACTATGTGTTCATACAGTGCCTAAAACCACTGGACTCCAATCTCAGCTGGGGCCTCTAGACACTACTGCGGTACAACTAAGACATAACTTTCTGAGAACATAGGTGTCAATTCACTGAGGTTCTACTGTATAAACAGTACACATTTTGTGAGGGGGAGTCAAGAGTAGAAAGGTCAAGATTCAACCTGTGCAATGAGACTGTAGCTCCCAAGCTGCATATGTGACTGTTGGAACGGATTTAGCAAGCTGTGTGGTTACACCTTCTTTGTAACCTTTATTCATTCAGAGAGAGCACTTTTCTTCAAGACAAAGGCAATGACTTCTTCATGACAGAGAGGCTCAAGCCCCATCTCCACAGATAAAGCTAAAAAAATACTTGAACTGAAACAATCATCCTCTGAACATGCAAGAACAATTTCAGAATCCCTGATACACAGCTAATCAGCCAGTGATGAAAGCTAACCTTACATTTTATGACAACAATCAGCTAAATTAATTAGCAACATGCAAATTAATGCAGTTTTCTCATCGGTATTGCCTGGATGTTGCAAAAGCAAGTCCAACATGCTTTCATATCATTCCTTCCTGGATATAAAAGGCATCAGTATATAGGAACTCAGAAAAACTATGTCATCGTTTTAAGGCAAAATGGAACATTTTTGTGCCACCCATGTTGCTGACAATGAAGAAGACAGATGGGCTCCTCCCACCTCAAGTTTATATCTAACAACAAATCAAATGCCAAATAACCACACTGGGTGCTGCTGGCAGTTTCAGTATTTTTCTGCTGCCATTTGTGGAACAATCCACCCCATATAAACCCTTGGTTTTAATCATAATTGCCCTGTGAAGGAGACTACCATATTGATCAGCAAAAGGTAACATTTTCCATTCCACAAAAAGTTTCATTTCCTTCCAAGTGTTTTGCAGAAAATACCTCCCATTTTCAAACCAGCTCTAGTATGTGCTATACACTGTAGGAATTTACTATACACTGTAGGAATTTACTCACATGTGAACGCACACACACACACACACACACACAAAGGGTTACACAATGGATTCCAAGAGTCCAGTAAAAACAGATACAAAATACTATAGCACCACAAGTGTTTTACTTCTATATTTGCAATCACTGAGCCCAATTGCCAAGTTCCTTAATCAAAGGGTCATCAGGCAAAACTCCCATTGAAGTCAATAGGAAAATTTTGCATGAGAAGGAACTTCTAGGGATTTTGAAGTGATATAGTAACAATGGGCAAATTCTGATTAGTTGCTAATAATACCCAGTAACGTTGATCATGTCACATTTTTGGTGAATGACTTTATACAGTTCCACTGCAAAATCACTGATATCCTCATGCTGTCAGACTTAAGTATGTTTTTGAAACATATGAAATTATGCCAGTAAAGTGTGAAAGGAAAAAGATGGGGAAATAGTTTTGTACTCATGCTTGTACAAAGCACAACAAATGGGCATGCAAATCCAAATACTAGAGGTATAGCTTGACCCTGCTAAGCAACCTACATACTTGAGGAGACAGATGCCAGGCTTCTAGTGAATATATGTTATCTTAGATCTAATGTAGTTAAATAGATGAGAAATGATATAAAATCCATCATACCCTCTGCTGTCTGAATCACTTTATGGGGTGTCTAGAATCAAATCATAATCTTTCCAGTACCATACAGCACGCAATATTATGACACATCCATTCTATGTTGGCACTGATACATTATATTCATGATTTGGAGTGATAAAGTATCCCTGGTGTGACATTTTAATGGTTTCATAAATCAAATACACAATGGCATGATATTTTTTTGTAATCTACAATGAAAAATCTATTTTGTTAGATGGAATTACATTCATGTATAATGCTCTTACCACAGTGCACAAGAAACACTGACAAAAAGCAAAATCCCTGGCCAAATGTGTTGCCAGTTTTTCAAAGCAACAATAATTTGCAGCAGTCAACAATCGTGTTCTTTCCCATTTTAACTCCTGATAGGCTAAACCTAGAGATCAACCCATCACAAAACGTTTTGATATTGATTTAGAACTCACCAAAGTCCAGGGATGTTTGAAAGGTTTGGATTCCAAACATTTTTGCCTCCAAAATGATGGGCTCTTTCAAACCTAGTATTTTAGTTCAGACCCATCTCTAGTTAAAACTATTCAATAAGATTTTGAGGTTAGTTCTGTACCATGAAACATGCATAATTAACCATTCCTTCTCACTGATCCTGGTACCCCATGTGTCTTTCTTTTTACAGCCTGGCAGCAGCTACTACACATTGTTAAAGTTTGTTTAGGCTTTTGGAGGAGAAGCCCATGTCTTATTTGTTCTCCAAAGGATGATGCACATCTTTGATACTGAATAAATGTTTAATAATTAGACTAAATGCCAAATTTTTAAACTCAAAGTTTTGGAGATAAACTTTTATGTCAATGGAGTAACACAAGGGGTAAATCTGTCCATTTGAGTTTGCAAACATGGGATGAAGTCTCAAGAGAGCAGATTCTCTCAGGCCTTGTCTACACTACGCAATTAAGTCGAATTAATAGAAGTCTGTTTTGTAGAAAGCGTTTTTATATAGGCGATTGTGTGTGTCCCCACACAAATGCTCTAAGTGCATGTAGTCGACGGAGTGCTTCCACAGTACCAAGGCAACCGTCGACTTCCGGAGCGTTGCACTGTGGGTAGCTATCCCACAGTTCCCGCAGTCTCCACTGCCCATTTGAATTCTGGGTAGAAATCCCAGTGCCTGATGGAACTAAAACATTGTCGCGGGTGGTTTTGGGTACATATCGTCAAGCCCCACTTCCCTCCCTCCTTCCGTGAAAGCAAGGGCAGACAATCGTTTTGGGCCTTTTTTTCTGAGTTACCTGTGCAGATGCCATATCATGGCAAGCATGGAGCCCGCTCAGCTAACCGTCACCGTATGTCTCCTGGGTGCTGGCAGACGCGGTTCTGCATTGCTACACAGCAACACTTTATTGCCTTTTGGCAGCAGACAGTGCAGTATGACTGGTAGCCGTCGTCCACATAGTCCAGGGTGCTCTTTTAACTGACCTCGATGAGGTCAGAGGCACCTGGGCAAACATGGGAGTGACTCAGCCAGGTCATTTCCCTTTTAAGTTTCGTCTCATGGCGATTCAGTCCTACCGGCAATGCACTGTCTTTTAATCAGCAGCCAGCAGAAGACAATGGCCAGCAGTCATCCAGCATCATCTTCTGCCGGGCACCCAGGAGATGACGATGGCTAGCGATCGTACTGCATGGTCTGCTGCCAGCAAGATGTATAAAGATAGATGAAGTGGCTCAAAACGAGAAATAGACCAGATTTGTTTTGTATTCATTTTCTCCTCCCTCCCTCCATGAAATCAATGGCCTGCTAAACCCAGTTTTGAGTTCTATCCTTGAGGTTTTGAGTTCTATCCTTGAGGAGGTCATTCTGTTTCTTGCAAAGCCACCCCTTTTGTTGATTTTAATTCCCTGTAAGCCAACCCTATAAGCCATGTTGTCAGTCACCCCTCCCTCCATCAGAGCAACAGCAAACAAATGTTTCGTGCCCTTTTCCCTGGATTGCCCGAGCAGGAACAGACACAATAGCACAGCAAGCATGGAGCCTGTTCAGCTCACCGCAGCATTTATGACAATTGTAAACACCTCGTGCATTATCGTGCAGTGTATGCAGAACCCGCACCTGAAAAACCAGGCGAGGAGGCGACAGCAGCACAGTGATGAGGATATGAACACACTTTTCTCTTAAACCACGTTCCCCCGCAATTTGCAGATCATGGTGTTAATGGGGCAGGCTCATGCCATGGAACGCCGATTCTGGGCCCGGGAAACAAGCATAGAGTGGTGGGACTGCATAGTGTTGCAGGTCTGGGATGATTCCCAGTGGCTCCGAAACTTTTGCATGTGTACGCGCAGTTTCATGGAACTTTGAGACTTGCTTTCCCCTCCCCTGACGTGCAAGAATACCAAGATGAGAGCAGCCCTCACAGTTCACAAGTGAGTGGCAATAGCCCTGTGGAAGCTTGCAACGCCAGACAGCTACCGGTCAGTCGGGAATCAATTTGGAGTGGGAAAATCTACTGTGGGGGCTGCTGTGATGCAAGTAGCCAACGCAATCATTGAGCTACTGCTATCAAAGGTAGTGACTCTGGGAAATGTGCAGGTCATATTAAAAGGCTTTGCTGCAATGGGATTCCCTAACTGTCGTGGGGCTATAGACGGAACGCATATCCCTATCTTGGAACCTGACGACCAGGGCAGCCATTACATAAACCACAAGGGGTACTGTTCAATGGTGCTGCAAGCATTGGTGGATCACAAGGGATGTTTCAACAACATCAATGTGGGATGGCCGAGAAAGGTCCATGACGCTCGCGTCTTCAGAAACTCTGGTCTGTTTCAAAAGCTGCAGGAAGGGATTTACTTCCCAGACCAGAAAATAACTGTTGGGGATGTTGAAATCTCTATAGTTATCCTTGGGGACCCAGCCTACCCCTTAATGCCCTGGCTCATGAAGCCATACACAGGCACCCTGGACAATAGTCAGGAGCTATTCAACTATAGGCTGAGCAAGTGCAGAATGGTGGTAGAGTGTGCATTTGGTCATTTAAAGAGTCGCTGGCGCAGTTTACTGACTCGCTCAGACCTCAGGGAAACCAATATTCCCATTGTTATTTCTGCTTGCTGTGTGCTCCACAATCGCTGTGAGAGTAAGGGGGAGATATTTATGGAGGGGTGGGAGGATGATGCAAATCACCTGGCCGCTGAATACACGCAGCCAGACACCAAGGCGGTTAGAAGAGCACAGCAGGAAGCGGTGCGCATCAGAGAAGCTTTGAAAACCAGTTTCATGACTGGCCAGGGTACTGTGTGACACTTCTGTTTGTTTCTCCTTGATGAAAACCCGCCCCCTTGGTTGCCTCTAAATTCCCTGTAAGCCACCTGCCCTCCCCATTTGATCACAGCTTGCTTGCAAAGGAAATAAAGTCACTATCAGTTAAAAAACATCTATTCTTTATTAATTGATTACAAAAATAGGGAGATAACTCACAAAGTAGCCCGGGTGGGGTGCGGGAGGAGGGTAGGAGGGAAGGAAAAGGCCACTTTAAAACGTGTTTAATGCCAGCCTTCTGTTGCTTGAGCTGTCCACTGGGGTGGAGTGGTTGGGTGCCCAGATCCTCCCACCCCGCGGTCTTGGGTGTCTGGGTGGGGAAGCTATGGAACTTAGGGAGGACGGAGGGCGGTTAAGCAGGGACTGCAGCGGCAGTCTGTGATCCTGCTGCCATTCATGAACCTCCACCAGATGCTGGAGCATGTCCGTTTGATCCCGCAGTAGCCCCAGCGTTGCCTCATGCCTCCTCTGATCTTCCTGCCGCCACCTCTCCTCACGTTCATCGGCCACCGTCCTGTACTCTGCTATTGTGTCCCTCCACACAGCTCTGTCAGTACTGGACGACTGCATGGGCTCAGAGAACATGTCATTGCGCGTACGTTTTTTTCGCCACCTTATCTGAGATAGCCTTTGGGATGGAGGAGAGAGGCTTGAAACATTTGCAGCTGCTGGAGGAAAAAAAGGGAGTGAAGTATTTTAAAAGATACATTTTACAGAACAATGGCTATACTCTTTCACGGTGAACAACGCTATTCACATTACATGGCACGTGTGATTTTGGTACAAGATCGCATTTTGCATCTTATATTGAGTGCCTGCGGCTTTGGTATTCGAGATCACACACGCAGGGCCAGGCAACAGAATTCGGCTTGCAGACGGCCATGGTAAGCCATAGTCTTTCGGCTTCTGCAACCTTCATAACAGCAGCCCCCTCCTTTCCCATACCAAGCAAAGCCCGTTGAGTTGGCCATTTAGTGCTGCAGTTTTCCTGTTAACGTGCAGCAGCAGAAACCAAACTAACCCCCTCCCCCCATCCAATTCTCTGGGATGATTGCTTTTCCCCTCCCCCCACCGCCTGGCTGGTATCAGGGAAGATCCCTGCTAGCCAAACGCGAACAGCTCAGCGCCAATGGCACCCCTCCCCGCCCCACCGTGTGGCTAACTGTGGGGAGGATTTCTTTTCAGCCACAGGCAAACAGCCCAGTAGGAATGGGCACCTCTGAATGTCCCCTTAATCAAATTCCCCTATTTCAACCAGGTTACCATGAACGATATCACTCTCCTGAGGATAACACAGAGAGATAAAGAACGGATGTTGCTTGAATGCCAGCAAACACCGGGACCATAAACTGCCAGGCGTTGTCATGCAATGATACCAGATTACTTGCTACTAGCATGGCATGGTAAAGTGTCCTACCCTGGAGGATGGAATAAGGCTGCTCTCCCCAAAAACCTTCTGCAAAGGCTTTCAGAGTACCTCCAGGAGAACTTCATGGAGATGTCCCTGGAGGATTTCTGCTCCATCCCCAGACATGATAACAGACTTTTCCAGTAGCAGTACTGGCCACGAATGCATCCCAAGTCCTCAGGGCTACTTAATCATTAAAAAACGCTTGCTTTTATAACATGTATTATATTTAAAAAGGTACACTCATCAGAGGTCCCTTCTCCGGCTTCATTCGGTTGGGAGGGTATTTCAGTCAGCGTGATAAAAAGATCCTGGGTGTGGGGGAGAATGGTGTGCTGTGGGCTCTCCCCAAGCTTGTCCTCCTCCTCATCGTCCCCATCTGCAAAATCCTCAGCCACGGCGGAGAGTACCCCATCATCGGAGTCCACGGATAGGGGTGGGGTAGTGGTGGCAGCCCCCCCCTAGAATTGCATGCAGCTCAGCGTAGAAGAGGCATGTCTGGGGCTCTGTCCTGGAGCATCCGCTTGATTCTTTGGTTTTCTGGTACACTTGTCTGAGCTCCTTAAGTTTCACGCGGCACTGCGCTGTGTCCCTGATGTAGCCTCTGTCTCTCATGACCTCGGAGATTTTTTGAAATGTTTTGGCATTTGATCTTTTGGAATGTAGTTCTGATAGCACAGATTCCTCTCCCCATACAGCAATCAGATCCAGTACCTCCCGTTCGGTCCATGCTGGAGCTTTTTTTCGATTCTGGGACTGCATGGTCACCTGTGTTGATGAGCTCTGTATGGTCATCTGTGCTGATGAGCTTGCCTGGCCAAACAGGAAATGAGATTCAAAAGTTCCCAGGGCTTTTCCTGTACACCTGGCCAGTGCATCCGAGTTCAGAGTGCTGTCCAGAGCGGTCACAATGGTGCACTGTGGGATAGCTCCCGGAGGCCAATGCCTTTGAATTGCGTCCACACTAACCCTAATTCGAAACGGCGATGTCGATTTCAGCACTAATCCCCTCTTTGGGGAGGAGTACAGAATTCGGTTTTAAGAGCGCTTTATGTCAAAAAAATGGCTTCGTTGTGTGGACGGGTACAGGGTTAATTCAGATTTAACGCTGCTAAAATGACATAAACTCGTAGTGTAGACCAGGCCTTAGGAAGTTCTTTGGATTTCCTGCTTCCAGCTGGGCCAGAAATACCCTGTCTTGTTGTACTACAGATCTCTACTTCCAGCCCTGAGAAGGATGTGCAGAGAAATGTGAAAATAATAAAACTAAACTTAAAGGGGAGGAAGTTACATACATTTTATTTCAGGCCACAAATAAGTTTACTCAGAGTATTGGATGGAAGTTTGAGTCATCAGTTCTGATTTTAGACAAACCCTTTCACCCAGCCCCTAAAAGTATCAGCTTGCAAGTAATTACATACTGTATTATGGCAACTAACAAGATTTGTTCATTGACTGCCACCACTTTGATACATCATAGCTGATAGTTAACTTAAATTCTACTCTACAAAATCAGGGTCTGTGCTATTCACACATGACAAGGGTTGAATGGAATGGCCTCAGAGTCACCGAAGTGACATGGCATGAAGGGTATGTTTAGAAAATTATCTGTAATCAGAATGTCATTCCATTGCAAATTGTGGGGCCAATCCTGCAAGGTCCTGAGCACCTTCTGAGATGCAAGTCAATGGGAAATGATGGTACTCAGCATTTTACAGGACTGTTGCCTATAGGATTACTTGCTATGAAGATTGCAATGCATGTAATTTACTAGGAGTATTTTATTCCTAGGAGCTCTTGAAGTAAAAAGGTATAATGATCATTTGATGTATCAGAAATCTTCACATGCTGCTGTGTTGATCCATTTCCTGAAATTTTGCAAGAGGTGTTGCAATGTCATTTACAATTAAGGATTAAGAGCAACTATTAAAGTTCTGGAATTAAAACTAAGGGTATGTCTATACTACGAAATTAGGTCGAATTTATAGAAGTTGGTTTTGTAGAAAGCGTTTTTATACAGGCGATGGTGTGTGTCCCCACACAAATGCTCTAAGTGCATGTAGTCGGCAGAGTGCATCCACAGAACCGAGGCAACCGTCGACTTCCGGAGCGTTGCACTGTGGGTAGCTATCCCACAGTTCCTGCAGTCTCCACTGCCCATTTGAATTCTGGGTAGAAATCCCAGTGCCTGATGAGGCTAAAACATTGTCACAGGTGGTTCTGGGTACATATTGTCAGACCCCCGTTCCCTCCCTCCCTCCGTGAAAGCAAGGGCAGACAATCGTTTTGTGCCTTTTTTCTTGAGTTACCTGTGCAGACGCCATACCATGGCAAGCATGGAGCCCGCTCAGCTAACCATCACCGTATGTCTCCTGGGTGCTGGCAGACGCGGTACTGCATTGCTACACAGCAGCACTTTATTGCCTTTTGGCAGCAGACAGTGCAGCATGACTGGTAGCCGTCATCCACGTAGTCCAGGGTGCTCTTTTAACTGACCTCGATGAGGTCAGGAGTGCCTGGGCAAACATGGGAGTGACTCAGCCAGGTCATTTCCCTTTTAAGCTTCATCTCATGGTGATGCAGTCCTACTGGCACTGCACTGTCTTTTAATCAGCACCAGCAGAAGACAATGGCCAGCAGTCATCCAGCACTGTCTTCTGCCGAGCACCTAGGAGATGACGATGGCTAGCGGTCATACTGCACAGTCTGCTGCCAGCAAGATGTATAAAGATAGACCAAGTGGCTCAAAACGAGAAATAGACCAGATTTGTTTTGTATTCATTTTCTCCTCCCTTCCTCCGTGAAATCAACAGCCTGCTAAACCCAGTTTTGAGTTCTATCCTTGAGGTTTTGAGTTCTATCCTTGAGGGGGCCATTCTGTTTCTTGCAAAGCCACCCCCTTTGTTGATTTTAATTCCCTGTAAGCCAACCCTGTAAGCCATGTGATCAGTCGCCCCTCCCTCCATCAGAGCAATGGCAGACAATCGTTCCGCGCCTTTTTTCTGTGCAGATGCCATACCACAGCAAGCATGGAGCCTGCTCAGATCACTTTGGCAATTAGGAGCACATTAAACACCACACGCATTATCCAGCAGTATATGCAGCACCAGAACCTGGCAAAGCGAAACTGGGCAAGTAGGTGACGTCAGCATGGTCATGAGAGTGATGAGGACATGGACACAGACTTCTCTCAAAGCACGGGCCCTGGCAATGTGGGCATCATGGTGCTAATGGGTCAGGTTCATGTGGTGGAACGCCGATTCTGGGCTCGGGAAACAAGTACAGACTGATGGGACCGCATAGTGTTGCGGGTCTGGGACGATTCCCAGTGGCTCTGAAATTTTTGCATGCATAAGGGCACTTTCATGGAACTTTGTGACTTGCTTTCCCCCACCCTGAGGTGCAAGAATACCAAGATGAGAGCAGCCCACACAGTTCACAAGCGAGTGGCAATAGCCCTGTGGAAGCTTGCAACGCCAGTCAGCTACCGGTCAGTCGGGAATCAATTTGGAGTGGGAAAATCTACTGTGGGGGCTGCTGTGATGCAAGTAGCCAATGCAATCAAAGATCTGCTGATATCAAGGGTAGTGACCCTGGGAAATGTGCAGGTCATAGTGGATGGCTTTGCTGCAATGGGATTCCCTAACTGTGGTGGGGCCATAGACGGAACCCATATCCCTATCTTGGGACCCGAGCACCAAGCCGGCGAGTAAATAAACCACAATGGGTACTTTTCAATAGTGCTGCAAGCACTGGTGGATCAAAAAGGACGTTTCACCAACATCAACATGGGATGGCCAGGAAAGGTACATGACGCACGCATCTTCAGGAACTCTGGTCTGTTTCAAAAGCTGCGGGAAGGGACTTTATTCCCAGACCAGAAAATAACCATTGGGGATATTGAAATGTCTATAGTTATCCTTGGGAACCCAGCCTACCCCTTAATGCTATGGCTCATAAATCCATACACAGGCAGCCTGGACAGTAGTCAGGAGCTGTTCAACTACAGGCTGAGCAAGTGCAGAATGGTGGTAGAATGTGCATTTGGATGTTTAAAAGCACGCTGGTGCAGTTTACTGACTCAGTTAGACCTCAGCGAAACCAATATTCCCACTGTTATTGCTGCTTGCTGTGCACTCCACAATATCTGTGAGAGTAAGGGGGAGACATTTATGGCAGGGTGGGAGGTTGAGGCAAATTGCCTGGCTGCTGGTTATGCACAGCCAGACACCAGGGTGGTTAGAAGAGCGTGGTGCACATCAGAGAAGCTTTCAAAACCAGTTTCATGACTGGCCAGGCTACGGTGTGAAAGTTCTGTTTGTTTCTCCTTGATGAAACACCCGCCCCTTGGTTCACTCTACTTCCCTGTAAGCTAACCACCCTCCCCTCCTCCCTTCGATCACCGCTTGCAGAGGCAATAAAGTCATTGTTGCTTCACATTCATGCATTCTTTATTAATTCATCACACAAATAGAGGGATAACTACCAAGGTAGCCCAGGAGGGTTGGTGGAGGAGAGAAGCACTAGGAGGGGTGATGGAGGAGGGAAGGATAAGACCACACAGCACTTTAAAAGTTTAAAACTTTAAAACTTATTGAATGCCACCCTTCTGTTGTTCGGGCAATCCTCTGGGGTGGAGTGGCTGGGTGGCCAGAGGCCCCCCCACCGCGTTCTTGGGTGTCTGGGTGAGGAGGCTATGGAACTTGGGGAGGACTGTTGTTGGTTACACAGGGGCTGTAGCGGCGGTCTGTGCTCCTGCTGCCTTTCCTGCAGCTCAACCATATGCTGGAGCATATTAGTTTGATCCTCCAGCAGCTTCAGCATTGAGTCCTGCCTCCTCTCATCACACTGCCGCCACCTTTCAGCTTCAGCCCTCTCTTCAGCCCAACACTTACTCTCTTCAGCCCGCCACCTCTCCTCCCGGTCATTTTGTGCTTTCCTGCACTTTGACATTGTCTGCCTCCACGCATTCGTCTGTGCTCTGTCAGTGTGGGAGGACAGCATGAGCTCAGAGAACATTTCATCGCGAGTGCGGTTTTTTTGCCTTCTGATCTTCACTAGCCTCTGGAAAGGAGAAGATCCTGTGATCCTTGAAACACATCCAGCTGGTGAAGAAAAAAAAAGGGACAGTGGTATTTAAAAAGACACTTTTTATAGAACAATGGGTACACTTTTTCACAGTAAACCTTGCTGTTAACATTACATACATAGCACATGTGCTTTCGTTCCAAGGTCGCATTTTGCCTCCCCCCCCCAGCACATGGCTAGTCCCTCCACCCTGCACCCTCCCTGTGGCTAACAGCGGGGAACATTTCTGTTCAGCCACAGGCAAACAGCCCAGCAGGAACGGGCACCTCTGAATGTCACCTTAAGAAAAGCACCCTATTTCAACCAGGTGACCATGAATGATATCACTCTCCTGAGGATAACAGAGAGAGATAAAGAACGGATGTTGTTTGAATGCCAGCAAACATACACTGCATTGCTTTGTTCTACAATGATTCCCGAGTACGTCCTACTAGCCTGGAGTGGTAAAGTGTGCTACCATGGTGGATGGAATAAGGTTGCCCTCCCCAGAAACCTTTTGCAAAGGCTTTGGAGTACATCCAACATCCAGGAGAGCCGCGAATGCCAGGGCAAATTAATCATTAAACATGCTTGTTTTTAAACCATGTATAGTAATTTAAAAGGTACACTCACCAGAGGTCCCTACTCTGCCTGGTGGGTCCAGGAGACAGCCTTGGGTGGGTTCGGGGGGTACTAGCTCTAGATCCAGGGTGAGAAACAGTTCCTGGCTGTTAGGAAAACTGGTTTCTCCACTTGCTTGCTGTGAGCTATCTTCCTCGTCCACAAAACCTGCTTCCGTGTTGCCTCCATCTCCATTGAAGGAGTCAAACAATATGGCTGGGGTAGTGGTGGCTGAACCCCCTAAAATGGCATTCCGCTCAGCGTAGAAGTGGCATGTTTTGGGCTCTGACTCAGAGCGGCCGTTCGCCTCTCTGGTAGGCTTGCCTCAGCTCCTTAAGTTTCACACGGCACTGCTTCGGGTCCCTGTTATGACCTCTGTCCTTCATGCCGTGGGAGATTTTGACAAATGTTTTGGCATTTTGAAAACTGAAATGTAGTTCTGATAGCATGGATTCCTCTCCCCATACAGTGATCAGATCCCATACCTCCCGTTCAGTCCATGCTGGAGCTCTTTTTCAATTCTGGGACTCCATCATGGTCACCTCTGTTGATGAGCTCTGCATGGTCACCTGCAGCTTGCCACGCTGGCCAAACAGGAAATTGAAATTCAAAAGTTCACAGGCCTTTTCCTGTCTACCTGGCCAGTGCATCTGAGTTGAGAGTGCTGTCCATAGCGGTCACAATGGAGCACTCTGGGATAGTTCATGGAGGCCAATACCGTCTAATTGTGTCCATCGAACCCCAAATTCGACCCAGCAAGCCTGATTTCAGCGCTAATCCCCTTGTTGGGGGTGGAGTAAGGAAATCAATTTTAAGAGGCCTTTAAGTAAAAAAAAAGGGCTTCATCGTGTGGACGGGTGCAGGGTTAAATCCATTTAACACTGCTAAATTCGACCTCAACTCCTAGTGTAGACCAAGGCTAAAACTATTCCTACACTACACCATTTATGATATTGGCACTTGCAAATGAGAATGAGTTTATTAATGTTTAATTGTTTTTAAAACAAAAGGATCCCTTTAATGCTTCCAGGAAGACACTGTCTCTTCTCTTTGCTGAATATCACTAATTACTTCACAGACAAAAATATTTCCTCATTGTAATTCTGAATCAGCGTAAAAATCTTCAGTGGGGGAATCTCCATATAGTCAGTCTCTCTCTTATCTCTTTCATGTACTGCTTTAAATTTTTATTCCAAAACCCAGATGTGCCTTGGTAAAAAAAATGCCCATTTAAACAGGGACTGTTAGCAATTAAACCAAAAACCAGAAGATACAAGCTTATGATTTGTGGAATTCATATGGAGGACGTTATTTTCACGAATTCATGAAAGCCCAGTACCAGTGTCATTTAACATTATAATCCTACTGTACCAGGACAGCAACTGGATCACACAGATCTCCTGTCACATGAGATTGTATGCCATATGTCTCACACATTAATTCTTTTACCCAGGATGAATGGGAAATCAACATTTTGATTCCACTGCTAGATATTCGGCTGCACCAATAATGACGACATCAAGCAACATTAAGAGCTAAAGGAAACTCCAGTGTGACAGTGGATTGAGTTAAAAAAGAGTCAGTTTAGCCCCACAGCTCTCACCTTTAGAATCCAGAGCACACCTTCTCCATGTGCTGACTGCAGCTTCCCTCACTCTGATGTGATGAATACAAATCAATTGCATGGCCACAAGAGTGTATTTCCCTGAAAGACACACACAGCTGCTTGATGTACCCATGGACATGTGGTTTCAATAAATGTAACGTATGACACATATGGCAGATATATATCTCCAACTGCCTGTGTCTGACTTTTTGCTTTTGGATTATCTTATCCATATAGGTAACAGGTAAGAAGATTCATTTGCTAATGATGAGGTTTATATTCCTGTGAACAACAATTCTTGTACTCCTAATGTGGATGGTTTGTTGTTTTTGTTTGTTTGATTTAAGAGGAAGATAAACTTATTTCTTACAGATCACAACATTATTTCTTTTATACTACTCCATCAAATGTCCCCCCGTCTCCCCCAGCTTGTATTGCTCTGTACACTCAAGTTAAGGTCATAGCTCTAATTCACTGAGAGCTAAACTGTGGTTTTAACTCATTGCCCCGGTGCAGGTGAAAAGTGCTGGTGGTAGCCCTGGCATGTATTGTGCTTCTCAAGGGCCACTGTGGGCCCACATTACAATAACATCAGTTTTATTCTTCAAGAAAGTGTGATGCGCCACATTGCACCAGCATTCAACAGCTAGCGCAAAATGGCTACAGGGGCTGTGTCCCTGCCCTCTATGGGCTTTCTGGTACCAGCATCTGTACTGAAGTCCCTAGTCCATACGTGCCAGAAGCATAAGTATGGAATTCATGCCCCCTCTCTAGTCCTTGTAAAACAATAGCACTACATCCTCCCACCCTTATGCCCTCCACACCACAGTGTCCCTCTTGCAACCACAGAGGGACACAATCCAGCACTAAGTAGGCAAATACTACAGTGAAGGTCTCTGAACACCTCCATACATTGAGCTTGATTAGTACAGTGTCTTTCATTATTGCTTGTCTCAATACATAGTACATTTTACAAGCTTCCCTGAGGCTGTTTTGACAGGAGAAACTATCAGTGATTACGGGATTACATCCGTCTGACCCTAGGACACTTATCGTCCCATGGGCAGCTGGGGGTTATACTCCACTGAGGCTGAAGATGTTCTGGGTC
Source organism: Lepidochelys olivacea (assembly GCF_965140295.1). NCBI lineage: Eukaryota > Metazoa > Chordata > Testudines > Cheloniidae > Lepidochelys > Lepidochelys olivacea. The sequence continues at coordinate 15,811,033 of NC_140423.1, forward strand.
AGTATTTCAGGCACAGCCCTTCCTTGCCAAATTTGGTGAGTCCCATTTTGTAACCACTGCTAAAGAAAGCGTTGGGGGAGATTATGTAAACATCCTGCTCTTACTTTATTAAAAGTTCCTGATCTTGGCCATTAGGAGTCTCTCACCAAAAGATGGTAGCCATAGAAATTAAAAGAGACTGAACTGAATCTTTTCCACAAGTTAGAAATGCCAGATCAATACACACACACCCTATGTAATCTATACATGGCATATTCAAGCAAGCAGCTTATCAATTTTTCCAGCAAAAACAGGGCTGCCAGGAGCAGGAAGCATTTTATTATCGCCACTTTTATAAAGCTCTACAACATTTTATATCCCTAAATTGCCAGTTAACTGCCAGCTATAGAACAGGCTATTCTTTCTTTTTGCATATTATTAGACAATGTTTACTGGGAGCAGAAGCCTCAGGTAATCCACACTTACAGGTGTTCCTCTCTCTTTTCAATTCCTTCTTCCACATGAGCTGAGAGATATGAGCACCTGAAGAAACTAAGGGCCTGGCTTTCAAAAAGGTCAAGTGACCAGGCATGCATGTAAAAATACATGCATCTAATTTGCACATGTAATTACAGCAACCACATGCAATCAGGTATTTACAGGCACAACCAGTTGTGCCACTAAATTAATTGGCTGCACAAAAAATCCATTTGTGTGCAATCATAGTGATCGCTTGTATGAATTAGACACAAATACACATGTATTTTAAGAAAAAATAATTATAGTTTTCACACATTTTTGGTATCTAAACTTTTGAAAATGAGGCTGAGTGGATGCGTGAGAGGGAGGGAAGAACTGACTTTCAAAATTTCCTGAGACCAAATAGACTTTTTTCCTGTGTTATGGGAGATTTTACTGTCTTGAAAAACAATTATGAATTTAAAGCAATCTTGATCCTGACAAACAGGTGGGCTAGAGGAGCCTCTGGAGAGAAACAAAATGGTCTCATCCGATGTTGCAATTTAGCCACCCCCTTTAGGTATCTACAGTCATTGTGTGAACTTCATTAACAGTAACAATAGTAATTCTTAGCTTATATATATACAGCTCTTATTATTAAACCATAGGGTTGAACTCTTATAGGGTATTCCACAGGGCTAGAGCAGACAGATATTTCAAATTAATCAATGCTATGGCTTTGTTACTATGATTAATGGCATTTGTATACTGCTGAAGGATCCAATTCAACCCCAACAATGTCATTTTTACGTTCCTATGATAACCACACCTTAAGCCAAATCCTGCTGTTCTTACTCAGATCTTATTCAGGCAAAATTCCAGTTAATTTCAATGGAATTTTTGCCTGACTAAGGATCCCAGTATCTGGCCCTTTAAATTTATGTAAAAACAGGATGAGTAATGCAACCTGTCACTTAACAGATATCATGTAATGTTGTGCTGTATGCTTTAATATGGAATCAGCTGGAACTGGCATGGCCCAGTGGCCTGAACATATGATAGGGAGCTAGGAACTCCTAAATTCAAATCCCAGCTGTGAGAGCAGCCTCTTTTCTGGCCTTGGGTGAGTCACTTAAAAAAAAGCCGTCTTTTTTTCAGTTCAGTAAAATGGAGGTGATAATACTAGGCTATGAGAATTACTGTTTGTAAAGCAGTTTGCAAAAAGTTTTTAAAAATATACTATTTAGATCCATGTATTATAATAACTAAAAATGCATTAAGCATTTCAGGCATAGCTGTAGCGGTGTAGTGTAGACATTTCCTACATCAATAGAAGAGGTTTTTCCATGTAGATAATCCATCTCTCCAAGAAGCAGTAGCTAGTTTGAGGGAAGAATTCTAGCTGCATCTACTGCAGGGGTTAGCTCAACCTAACTACAGCACTCAGGGTGTGAAATTTTTCACAGCCTCAAGATCTAATTTTTAAGTGAAGACTGCCTTCTCCTTTGATGTTGCAAGTGCCAAGAATGGAGTTAGATTTACTTGGTCCTTGTGCGGTGAGGGCATAAAGACATGATTGTAGCTGGCTCCTATGGACAGGAACCCTCTTCCCGCATCACACTACACACCAGTACAGAACCTCTATGTATTTGTATTAAAATGCTCTGCTGAAGAGCCAGGAAGTTGTGTAAAAAGATTTCAGAGAGATTCCACAGGACAATTACTTAAGAGCTGGAGTTACACATTGCTGTGCAGCAATGTCCATATTTATTCTGATTATTCCTTCACATCAGTCACACATGCTACTTATGCAGATGTTAACAGAATCTATCTTAGTCATGCCGGGGCTTGAACCAGTGACTTTTACAGCTAAACGAATATCTCAGTAGCTTGGAGCTGTAACATACTCAAACCTGCTGAATCAGGTTGAGACAGAGGACATGAAACACACTGACCAGCAGGTTACACAGACACTGTGTTGAACCAGGACACGCACTAATCAGAAGGAGCTCCAGTACCATCCTGGAAATCATGAAGAAAAAGAGAAACAAATAGGGGAAACAGGATACCCTTCAAGAGAATTAGTGAGAGGCTCTTTAAATGGAATAAATGCATGAAAGCTTTCCAAAGCTATAAAAAAAAAATCTGCTTTTTAGCTGCTTTATGAGTTCTCAAAATGATAGCCCTTAAAAGCATTTCTGGGGGTTGAGTGAAATTCTAATTAGACCTCTCTCTCTCTCATTGATATACATTATTTTCTTCAAAGCGAATGAAGGAAGAAAATAATGTATATCAATGAGAGAGAGACAGGTCTAATTAGAATTTCACTCAACCCCCAGAAATGTCCCAGATACGTATTTTGTTTTTGTTTGTTTGTTTTAAAGGAAGAGGAAATGTAGGTGAGAAATCAACTCCTAAAATGATAGGCACCTCACCAGTATATTAATAGAAATATCACATGGGAAAGTGATAACTGGAGTACAGAAGCATCTCCTTTTAGAAAATTTAGTCCACACAATTCTTCTCACCTCAGCGACACTCTCTCTTACCATAACACAACCAGCCCTGAAATCAAGATGTTTCAGTGGAAGAACTATTTAAAATACAGACTAAAATACAAAATATTTTCCATCGCCTAAGGTGCCAAAGAATTAACTTGTTTTATCTAAAGCACCAGGTGTCAGTGCTTTGTATGCACTTAACGCTGATTACTGCTGCTGTCTGACCCCACTGCATACTTTTCCACTGCATGCATCCAATGAAGTGAGCTGTAGCTCACGAAAGCTTATGCTCAAATAAATTTGTTAGTCTCTAAGGTGCCACAAGTAATCCTTTTCTTTTTGTGAATACAGACTAACACAGCTGTTATTCTGAAACCTGTCAATAGACAAATGTAATCACCAGCGAAGGATTCAATGCAGGCTTGTTTTTTTAGAGGAGAAGGTAGATAATAAGGGGGCTGTGGGAGAAGTGAAGGGGTGCCTGTCTAATAATACCTGTATTGCAGCAGCATAGCAAAGCTTTCAGTACACACACACACACACACGCACACAGTTACTTTTATTTTTGCTGCAAACAGTTTCATGATTGATAGGAAACAACATATAAGGATGCATCCAATGAAGTGAGCTGTAGCTCTCAAAAGCTTATGCTCTAATAAATTTGTCAGTCTCTAAGGTGCCACAAGTCCTCCTTTACTTTTTACGGATACAGGCGAACACAGCTGCTACTCTGAAACATATAGGGTTGTTTGGGAAAATGGTGCTATTTACATTAGATAGAATACAAGCAAAAGCCTTCAGAAAGAGCCACGCTTCACAAAGGTCCATTTCTCTGGAGTGGACTGACCCCGAATTCTACACCCCAACAGCCTCATGCACTTGGAAAAGTTTAATTGTACTGCTCCCAGACATCTAGAGGTCCACCATGCAAATGTTATGGCTTGAACCCCAATACAACATCCCATCAGAAGGCAAAAGTTAATTATTTATTAAATCATCTTGTTAAAACCTCAGGAAGCTCATAACTGCCTAAACTTGAGAAGTCAAGGCTGTTGTAAAGCACGTGCACTATGGCAGGCAGAGCACAATAAAAGAGCATGGTCTTGTGGCCAGAAATAGGGGCCGAAAGTAGAGACACTTAGTGGCCCTGTTGACTGACTGACCCCCTGGCGATCTTAGATAAGTCACTTTACCTTAGTTTCTCCCTCTGTAAAATAGGGTTAATGCTTCACTGACTCATAGGGATAGTCTGAGGCTTAATTAATATTTTAAAAGCACATTGTAATCCCAGCATGATGCCTGTTCTTGACAGCCTGGTAAAAGCATATTCGATACCAAAGATACGCATTGCAAAATCCAAGTGTTCTCGAGAATAAAACAATGTGCTTTTAAAATATGGGACACTTTTGTCCCATAGCAGATTTGGGGGAAGTAAGAGATGAGTTAATAGAACCTAAAAAGTTGAAGATCTGGGGGGGGGGGAAAAATCACAACCCACAATGTGTCCTCATTTCTCCTAAGTTCAGAAAGAATCTGGTTTCCACAAACACATAATTGTTGGCCTTTCAAAAGCAAATATCACTGAAGCCTGATTGCATGGAATGGATACTGTATGATAGGAAGTGAGATCCACTGCTTACCTTATCATTCATCCCTGCCAACTCATTGGTACAGAAAGCCATCGCCCTCTGGAGGTAAAAGAGCTCAGCCCACCAATCCACAGTGACATTCACTCCCCAATTATACATTGTTTAATTAAAAACTAGAGGGCTGATCTTACAGCATCGTTATATATGGAGCACATTTGTAAGATTCCTAACCTTTATTGAAACAAAGATGGGAAGACAGCTCGAATAATTACAGGAATAGACTAGCCACATTGATGGATAATTTGTAATGGCTTTTACTGGAGACTAGCTACTGTCACAATTGTATCTTTGGGCCTTTTGATGTTTCCTGTTGAACAAGTATTTAAAATGCTGTATAGTAGCGGCACAGCCCCTTCCCCTGTACATGAAAGCTGGCAATTATGCAGCTGCAGGCAACATAAAAGGCCTTTTAAAAAATTGCACATATGCTTTAATAACACCTCTGCCTTCTGACTGCTTTATGCACCATGTGTTATTTTAAGGGTTCTGTTCCTGCAGGGCCATATCTCAGTAATGGTGAGGGGTTGGTGACTGCTGTGGGAAGGGATGGCTCACTCTGCATAGTGATTACACTCAGGGTATTACAAAGTGAGACAAGCGTGTCAGGGCTGTTCCCTGTCCAAAGCAATTGCTGCCTCCTGAAATTCCTTCTCCTCTCTAAGAAATCTAATTATCAAAAGACAAAGCTGCAGGGGATCTATGAATTTTGTACATGTTCTTGCAGTACATAATAACTGCTGTGCAGTTCCTGTTAATTAATGCTGATGATTTGCATTTACATTGGACCTAACTTGATGACACACTTTGTTCATCAGAGGCGGAGGGGGGGGGGATTTATAATTCGTCGGCTCAGATTGTAGAGATGGATGCATTAGCCTCCATTGATCACAGTGATATAATGATATAATTCAGGCACAGTACAGCACTTTATATCAGGCCAATGATAAGTTACTTTGGTAATCCTGTGCCATGCTTCTGTCTCTCAGTACGTTATCTACTTAAGGCCTTAAGATTTCAGTTTGATTTTGCTCCCCTCCCCCCACTGCTTTCTCTCTCCCTCTCTCTTTTGGTGGTGGTTGCTGAGCAAAATATTAATGTGAAATATGAATGAAAGTCAGTGAGAGCACTAATACAAGGATCTTTACATTTGCAGAAAATACAGTTCCAAGACTATTTTTCATAACAATATCAATAATTAGCAGTTCAGCGGTACATCTCAAAGAGTTTACAGAAGTGGTAGGTGTGATTATGCCCATTTTGCACCCGGAGAAACTAAGGCACAGAAAGCTATGGGAGTCTGACCCTGCACCCATTGAAGTCGATATGGTCACTGCCTTCAATGGGTGCAGAATCAAGCTATAAATGACTTGCCAAAGTAAGTCAGTGGCAGGGCTGAACACAGAAGCCAGTTCTCCTGATTCCCACTCTCATCATAACCTATTTTAAGGACCATGCTGCCTGTAAGTTATTACAGTAAGTGGCTCTTTAGCATATAATATTGGACATAGAGGGAAGTGCTATATATTTTAATACAATTCTTCTACAATGTTCTCGTCTCATTTTCTTCTGTTACCTTTTCATTACGTTACACATACTGTTCATCTTACAGGACAGAAATATAGCTTACATTCAAATTCTATTTCCATTTAATATTGTGTTAAATTTTGATTTCCAAATTCCCTAGAGAAAACAGTATCACCTAACTTTTCTTCACATGATATTTGAATACTCTCCAAGCAGAAGTTCAGATTGCAGTAGAGATGCCCCTAAACCAAACTCCCAGGACTTTAGTCATGAGTCACATTTCGAGAGAGCTGCACCTTTGACCCCTCTCGGGCCTCTCAGCAGGTACCACTTCATGTAATAGGGCCTGTGCCATCATCTCTCTCTGGGTGAAATCCTGCAATTCTCCCACTCTTAGACCAGGTCCCCAGGCTACAGCCCTCTGTGTGTCATCCATGATTTCTCAACAGGGCCAACTAGGGTCATCACCTGCAAATCCTCCCTTTGGGACTGTGACCAGTGAAGAATAGAGGGAGCACAAAGCAGCCTTCTTAAAACAAAGCATTGTTTAATCCTAACAGTACCATAACCTAAGAAGAGAAAAGGATTTTAAAACCACAGGCTATATGCTTGTCTATCATATCTAAAGGCTTATCTTACCCTCCTGACCTCAGGGTATGAATATCAAACTGCTCCCCAATAATCTCTCCCATAACTGTCTGGCCTCTGTGTCTTTAAAAAAATCTCCCACACCCTAACTGCTGAAGTTCAGACATTCCTGGAGAAACCTGTTTAGCAAACCCAGTAGGAGGAGGTTGTTGTATTAGATGGAATATATGGGCCCAAAGAGTCAAAGATGTTAACTTAACCCTATCAGGCGCCAATATTAAATGGTGTTAAAGTTCAGGGTTTGATATACAGAGATCTCAGCCTGCTTAGTACCAAGGTAAATACCTCATTAAAAATCCTTTTGTGAAAAAACAAAACCTTTGATTAAACATAGAGAGAGAAAAAAGAAAAAAAGTTAAAGCATTTGCTCTCATTTTAACAACATCCCGTGTTCCTTTTCCCTTTAACTGCAGAGAGTTTTGAGAAGAAAAAATCCCTTTATTTGACAGTCTCAAATGGTAATAACTCATTTTTGGGGAAAAGAGAAGATGTTAGTTGAGGTAGACTGGAGCTGTTAAAGTTCAATCCCATTTTCTAGAAGACAAAACAAGACAAACACACAAAAGTGGAAAGAAAAGAACAGCAAAGAGAAAATGCAGCTTCTGTCTCTGGGTTGACTCTCACTTGCAGCCTAGCTGGTGGAAAAACACAGAAACAGCACATGGCCTTATCAACCACTCTGAAACCTGGCAAACCCGTATCAGCGTCAAGGTGTTTAGGACGTCGTTTTTGGCTGTCTCTCCGGTCACATATTTAAAACGTTTCAAAATATGCAGAAAGGGGGAAAAAGGAAAGGGATAAGGAAAGAAGAGAAGGGTGTGGAAGGACAAGGAAGAGGGGCAGTGTAACCAAGTCTCACATCCCAGGTGGAAATTGGGATTAGCTAGAGCATTGGAGGTGGTGATGTCATCTCTCTGGCCCAGTCTAGTCAGGACTTCTCTCAGGATTAGGAAGAAGGCAGCACAATGTTGTCACACTGGATCCCAGGAGATGGTGGGGCTGGCAGCCATAATGATGGAGCTCGTTCCATCCCTTTCTTTCCGTCTGTTATCCTTCATGGCAACCAGTTTTCACCACAAAAATCTCTTTTTGAGAATCCCAAAAGGGAGTCATGGAAAGAACAGCCTGTCCTCTCGTTATTTTGTCCACCAATTAGGCCTAATTTCTGACATGCCAGTTTTGGTCCCTTAATTTCCAGTCCCACAATTCTCTTGCTTGCCAGGCATGATCTGAACACAGTCCTTGATTTATATCAGTAGATCTTTTTGCTTGTTTCTCCATCTCTCATTTGCATCTTTCCCCATTAACATTTATAGTTATAGGTTATTGTGGCACGTTATAAACTTGCTCACAATTAAGGACCTTGTAGGCCCAGTTATTAAAACAGGATCTAGCCAGAGCATCGCATCAAATTACTCCAGCACTGCCCAGATGTTGTAGGAGATGTTACCAGGTCATCGTCTCCCTTTGTCTACCTGCTGTCAGCTCCTGATTGAATTAACCCTTTATACTAATAGAGTAAACACCACAACAGACAAACTGATGGAGCATATAATATTCATAAAAATATTACCAGCAGCTCAAATGTCCTTCATAACTTGGATCTGGGCCCAAAGTTTGCAGCTCAGACCCATCTCTAGTAGGGCTTGTTGTAAGTTTTCTGTCAAAACAAGTTGACAGAAAATTAGGTTTTCAGCTATGTTTGTGAAAAGGGTCTGCTTTCCACAAAATAATGCAGTTTTTGTTGAGAAATTAAACCTTTGAAAATTGAATTTAGTTTCACAATAGCTGCCATGGTGCCTTATGGGAGTTGTAGGTATGGGTGCCTCATGCTCTCATTCTCCTCTGTGGGATGAGCTTGATGGCTGGCCTAGATCTCCCATGCTGCTTCATGGTGGCTTTGCAAGAGGGGAGAACAGAGGGCATCATGGAAAATGTAATATACCCAGAGGAGAACGGGGGCACAAGGCACCCAAACTGTAATTCCCATGAGGCACCATGGCAGCATTGCCAAATTAACATTTTCTGAATTACAACCAACATTTTTTTTTTTGTGTTCAATTTTTTCAATGAAAATTTTGTTTTCCATGGGGGGGGGACGGGACTTAAAGAGGTTTTATCTCTAATATCTAGACTTCTAATTTCAAACTTCAAAAGTCATAAGCATGGCAAGTTATTGAGTCAGTTGTTAGACTACAGCCTTTGGGCCATGGATTGTCTTCTTATCCTAAGGGTTTGTCTACAGTGCCCCACAGTTCCAACTTCAGGCAGTGCAAATAGCAGTGTATACCAGAGTGCATACAGTCATACAGAAAACACTTCAATAATCAGTCTAACATATGGTTTTCATAAGTTATTAGAGACAGCCCCATATCTGTCACAAGGTCTATACAACCAAACCCTCAAACAACCACCATTTCTGGTGACATATTGTTCTGTACAATTTCCCCCTGTGATGTTGACAGATCAGAGCCCTCGGGCAATTCACTGGTGTGTGAAACTACAAAGGAGTGTTAAAAGGTACTGTTGTGCATCTAGACAATTCACTTGTTAAAACAGATGTTAATTGTATTTGTCTTCATCTACCTATATCCTGTTTGATGTATACTAGTGTAACTAAATTAACCTGTTGTTGCTATATCCTTTTTCATGTCCTGTAATTCTGTGATTACCTGTACATTAAGTATGCAACTCTACTTAGTTAACATTAGGTCAAAAGGCCTGTATTTAGTGTTTATATGTGAACATACTTAATATGTAAATGATATGAAAGCCAATGAAGAATTGTTTCCGGCTATCCTATTATGTACTCTCTGGTAATTAAATAACCTTAATTTACAGTGTGTTCGTTTTAAGATAAGAATGTATTTGATGTGAAAGCTTCATGAAAACTGCCTTAGAACTGTAACTGAGGAAGCATCCTGTCTTCAAAGCAAGATTCCTTAGTTTAACGATGGAGATTCACAAACTACATTGTCTACATTGCCTATTCTTCGTCAGTGGAAAATGCATGCTGTGATAAAAACACCTGCCAGATTGCTTTCCAAAGAAAATGGCTATAAGAAGAAAATCCTTGGGAATGATCCTTCATCTCTGATCTATGTGGATGCTGTCAGGGAGTGTTCCAGATACAAGACAGAGATCCCCAAACCAAAATCATTTTTGGGCAGCCCTGAGAGACTTATGGAGAAGTAAACAGATACACCATTTCTGCTATCAGATTGGACTTACAAACTTTGATTCATCTGCAATGTATTTTACCTGCTTTAACCTCTCAACAACTCTTTTTTCTTTTCATAGCTAATAAATCTTTAATTTACTTTAGTACAGAAATTGGCTCCAGTGTTGTCTTTGGTGAGATCTGACAGGTACCTTGACCTAGGGTAAGTGACTGGCCCTTTGGGGCTGGAAGAACCTAATGTGCAGTGATTTGGGTTTTAATAACCTTTCATCATAAAGTCCAGTCTGTCTAGGTGGTAAAGTGCAGGCTGTGGAGTCTAAGGCAGATTGTCACTCTATGGTAAAACTAATGTAGTGATCCAGGAGCGCACATTTGTTTCTAGTTTAGTAAAATCTAATTATAGAATATACCACCAGCTTGGGTGTGTCTGCCCAGTTTTCTGACAGTCTGACCTGTGACCGGCACTCACAGCTGTGACCCACTCCAGGCACCACAATACCCCCCACTCCAATTACTTTACTTGGAACGTTCGAAGACACTTAGTTTTTCAGCACTGGACCCACCATTCTGAACAGTAATGTACTTTCCTTTGCTTAGCTCAAGAGAGTTGCTCTAGGTGATGAACTCAGGCTAGCCTCAGAAAGATGTTCTTAATTCAATTTTTAAGTAAAGGACATTGTGATTATATTGGGAGCAGAAAAGAAAGATTCATTTCCCAGTTATTAATTAAAACAATTGGAATTTCGATTAATGTACTTATGGCTATTTATTGTTAGTGTACAGGGGCCAAATGCTGCAATATTTACTCATGTGAGAGGCTCCGTTGAAACCAGTGGGACTATCCATAAGATTGCAAAAGATCCCTTACCAGGATACTAACTCATAACTCCTTATGCTTCAAATCAGCTCTGATTTCATGCAAGGTACACAGCCAAGTCAAGCAATACACTTCTGTCATGTAACTTAAAAATCAGTATTTATCAACAAGGTTACCGTAGGTTAATAGGTATAAAGAACCCATTACAAATATCTTGTTCTATATCCTTTTGACTTGCATTAAGGATTTGTGACTTCACTATCAGCTGAGCTCAATCATGATAAGTGGAATGAAAATTGTGCCAGCTAATCTTAAAATGGAACTTTCAGACAACAAAGTAAAAACTACATTTGCTTTGATCTTTGATGGGCTGAGAGATAGTGAGATTTCTTTGCTCTCAATACAGCTGTTGTTGTGGGAAAGCAAGGATGTGTGTGTCCAATGTGCCTATCTTCCAAAATAAAATATATAAATATTTCCCTTTCATCTGTCCCTCATGATAGGGTTATGCTATGGATGCCATAGAATCACTGAAGCAAGTTGTCAATGATGTTTGAAATGAAACACTCCTGCCCAGTGCACCGAGGGAATACAAACAGCAATCTGTCTAATCATGGCTGTTCAGTGATATTTGCTGTAATATTCTACCCAGACAACCAGAAAAGGCCAAACAAAAAGGCCTCCTTCAAAAGAAGAAAACTGAACACTGTGCCATTTTAGGAGCAGCTCCTATACAGATCATTATGAACCTGTCTCGCCTTTGTATTGTACCTTATGCTGTCACATACAGCCACCCACATCAGAAACAGCAGCATTTTACACCCAGCTTTGCACAATGCAAATGACTACACACAGGGCAAGGCAATGGAAAATCTCCCCTCATGTCCCAATTCCTGCACTCAGTGCAGAAATGAAGGTGGCAGGAGATGTGAGCCACTTTGGAACCACCATATTCTGGACCCCGCCAAGATCCTGCCTAGTTTAACTCCTAATCAAAGTCTCATAAGGAGCCAAGAGAAGGAGAATAGAAGAGGCAATTAATACCCAGATTGCAGCAGTGATCTGGCGATACCCTCTCTCCACCCCGTCCCACTTCTTTCCCTTCCCAACTTCACCCTAAGGAGGGATTGGGAGGAAGAGGACCGGTGGGTGGGGGGGTGTCATTTCTGCCCCCCTTTATGCCAACAGAGCACCATAAAGGAGCTGGAGGAGTGGAAAATGTCTTTTTTTGGAGGTTTCTCTCTTTATCTTCTTCTCCTCATTTCAGGTACTTCACCCACTGCTACCAGGTCACTAGCTCTTTGGAGGCAAGATCTTTCATTTCATCCACAGAAATTGCCAGATCAGAACTTAAAAGAAAAAAAGAAAAAAGGTCAGGTACCATGGACCCAATCCTGGGCCCTTTGCCTTCAATGGGAACAGGATTAGTTTCCATACGGTACAGCTGGCACAGCCCTATTCGCCTCACGGATGCTTTCCCCAAACAGACACCCTGGAACAGAAGGATCTGCTAAACTGAACTTTTAGTTACAAGCATGTCTGAGAGCACAGTTTGTAACTGCAGCCCACAGAGCTCCCACGCAAACCACCTATTTGTTCAGAGTTTAACTGATAAACAAACATCAAGTTTGTTTGTTTTTTTAATCATTTCTCTGCGCCAGCAATTGAAAAATCTTGGAACATAAGAGTTAGCAGCTATTGGGAAGGGAAAAGGGCAGCTTTGTATGCTTTAAATAGTTTTTCCATTGGCCTTTATGCAATAACATGCACATTAGAGATAAGTGATTCCTTATCCAAAGCATGAGGCTATCCCGAAAACACATTTTATTAACTATTATATTTCCATCAATCTGGGGAGAAGGGAAGTGTGAGGGGTGGGGAAATCAGCTCAAATAATTCCAGTACTGCATTGATTAATGGATCTAGATGTGGTTTTATTTTTCTTCCTGCCTTATGATATAATGATCAGTTTCATGTCAAGATGGAAGGTAACATGGGTCAAACCTTGAAGAACTGAAAGCATCAAATCTGTGTTAGACAGGGGAACGAGCTTTTCCTAAACTGTAATAAGAGGCCACAAAACGGAATGATGTAGTAACTGTCTTCTTTGCACTATGGTTACTTATGGCTAATCATGATTCTAATTATATATAGGGTCTTTCATTTAGAAGCATTCCAGAATGCCTTGCAAAAACTTTACCAAGATATTTGCAAGTAGTGTTAAGAATCACTAGTGAAGTGCAACTACCTCTACAGCAAACCAAAGCAGCTATTAACAGTGTCCAGCTGTTGTGTCTTTACTCTCCTCACAGCACTGATAATATTAGGAAACCACATGGGCACAGGTGGGTTCTAAATAACGAAGCTCACTGACTACATACAATCGTACAAGGTCCACATCTCTCTCTATATACACACACTGTCTATCTGTTAAGATCTGGTGATTTCTACAATAAAAGACTGGGAGGTCCACTAGAGGACTCCCAAACTATCTAAAGGGCTCCCAATTCCTATACAACAGCAAAACTATCAAAAACTTGAGAACAGGAGATATTGTCTATCTTATTCCTCATGAGACTACAAGGGGAATGTTAAGTAGGCAGGATAGATTTACCCACACTGGAATTTTATCAGGTTAACATTGAGGTTGTGAGACAACAGTGAGTGATTCCTTCCCCTCCTCCCCCTGTTTTTTAACCATTTCATTTTTAGCCAAATTTGGAGTTTCCTCACTTTGACAAAATGGTTATTTTACATTCACGTGACACATTCTTTCATTTCCAGTATGTTACTTTCACTCAAACTGGTCCACCAATTTTTTTAAAAGAAATTAACTATATTTAGATAATTTAGCAAGCAAAATAGGATCATTTTTAAATTCACGATGAAATACAAAAAAAAAACAAAAAACCCTTACTTCTTGAATGTTTGCCACTCGTTATAAACAGTCCCAAAAGTGACAGTGAGTTTTTTGCTTGTTTGATTTTTAAACAGCCACCAGTGTTCAACATTGCAATATTACATCTCATCCAATGGATGACACAGCCAGCCATGCAGTGTGCCATAATGCCACGCTGGGAGAATGATTCAGTACTGACTCAAAGAGAAAAATCATTGAACATATAAAAAGAATGCAGTTTTTCATAAGAAAAAAAAAGATGGTCTGAAAATAACAAGTAGGAAAAAGGTGTAAATATCAATGGACTCAGAAAGATCACATATAGCCAGTCAAATATTCTTTAACAGAATTTAAAACATCAATAAATTCAGTCCTGTCCCTCTCAAATGCCAGTAGAACATAAGCAGCTTGAGTAAAGATTCTGAACATTGTTTGTATCCTAACTTTGATTCATACACAGCTGATTGAAAATAATACTTGCTTTTGCGACTCTCAACATATGAATATATTTTAAGCTGAAATGCCTAGCTTTTTGTTTTTTTAATGTTTGAAAATTATTTTTTAAGTATCCAAGATAAACACACAAGTTTTCTCTACTTTCTGTCTATAAATTGCTTCTCTGGTGCTGGGACTCAGAAAATGACTGTAAACAGCCAGACAAATGAAGTCAGAAATCAACAATGCACAGAGAGGGATATATAAGAAAGCCATTACATGGCAGAAGGTAACAAGAGACCTCGGCATTTTTATCAAACAGAGTTTGACTAATGGAACTTTGAAATAGGGCAAAATAGGAGGGGAAGCAGGGGAAGGCTAACCACCAATGCAGATGATAAAAAGAACCTTCACTGAAGATGATTACACAGCAGTAGTTCAGACACCACTCTGAGCTCAGGGCCCCTGCAAAATGTCTAAATCAATGTACACTTTGTAATAGGTGATTTGGTGAAGCACAAGTGTAAAAACAAATTAAGAGAAACCATTGTATTGTCCTCTTAGTCACACAATGCAACCTGGTTTTAATCTCACCTCTAGGTACAGATAAGATTTACGAAAATCAAATGACGTGGTGTTTTTTATATTGTTGCTGGCAATCATGGAAGTAACAATATCCTAATATTTCAGAGTCTTCAGTATGCTGGGTCTCATTGGCAGAGATGATAGTGAAGCAGAAAGGAGTGATGCACAGAATGAATTTTTAACACGTGCAGGCAGTTTAAACTGATAAACACTTAGCTTACATAGGCCCAGATTGAGCAAGCACTTAAACTCAGTTAAGTGTTTTATTAAATTGGGACAGGGCCCAACTTCAATGGATACAGGGTACAAGTGGTTGTCATCTTTTACAGGGCCTAATCCTGAGAAGTTTTAAGCACCCAGGGACTAAAGTCTACTGAAACAATCTACTAAGCAGTTTTGTTCCTCTTCAAGACCCTGTCCCCGCATCCCCAATGTTGGCCTCTTTTCGGTGACAATTGTTGCCTGTAAAACACCTAGATTGCCTTTAGCTTTTTTCTTTTCTTCCTTCACATAGTCCTTCCTGCTTACTGGACCGGATGCATCAATGAGATAATGACAAGAATGTTCTTTGGTTTTAAAGCTGAATGAGTAAACAACATTCCTATTTATTATTTATCTGCTTTCAAATCCTCATAAATACCTCCAGTGATAATTTATTTCTAGGTAACCATCACGCACAAAATGGACTGTACATAATAGCACAATTCAATATTTATGAAGTGATACTTTTCTGTGAACATATAGAGACTCAGTAATTACAACTAGAGCTATGCTTTAAAATTCCATAGTGGAAACAAACTGAATAGAAATAATGTTGCTTTGTTAGAACTTAAAGTTATCCTGCCAGCTGAAAACACTGTAATTAAAATAAATGCATAAATAAACACAACAGATGTAGTTATCTTGTCACCTGCATGCTGCCAGCTGGGATTCATAAAGTCGCCTGGAATGAATTCTGCAGAGGAGGTCTTTCCACGAAGAAAGCTCTGACACTGCCTCTTTGCCATGTTCAGCTCTATGAACCAACAGCAACAGTGCCCCAAGTTGACTTGGGATGGGAAAGAGGCAGCTTCTCCAACAGCCAGGTCCCAAGCTACCAAAGGCTATAGAGATGGTCATCAACATCTTCAATTGCACTAAAAATTGAATAGACAGCCAAGGCAGAGCATGAAGCACTGGCGATTGATGCTCATATCGGCTCACCCCATTGTAGAGGTAGGCAATAGCATTCTTGATGAGGTTCAAAGGTCGCCCTACACAGAGTTCATTGCCATTACCCATGCGTGAGGTGACAAATGCAGGAACAACTGTCAGACCTTTCAGCTGATCAGACCCTGAAGACAACATTTCGAGTGTTTTGAGCTATTTGACTCCTCGTTTCACCTACTGCTTTAATAATACATCAATTAAGGGGTTAATGTTCACAGCAGTGTCTGGAAAAGGTTGGAGGATTCAGTATTCAACATTTAAGACCTCCTGACCCTTATGAAAAGGAGAATGATCTCCTATGCAAAATGGGGTACTTTAAAAAAAACATCCTACAAACTTCCATAGCAGACAGAATTCTATATTACATTCTTTAGGGTGGTTTAAACATTTGATAGAAAAGCTACCTCTTTACTCTAAAAACCTATAGAATTTAATAATTTCTATGGAATTATTGTTTTCATAACTCCAATTCATAGATAAGGCTAGAAGGAACCATTGTGATCTTGTCTGATCTGCATAACACAGGGCACAGGACCTCCCTGAGTTAATTCCTGTTTGAACTGCAGCCTATCTTTTAGAAAAACATCCAATTTTAATTTAAACATTTCCAGTGATGGAGAGTCTACCACAACCCTTGGTAGGGTGTTCCAATGGTCAATTAGCCTCATGGTTAAAAATGTTGTTTCTGAATTTTTCTAGCTTCAACTTTCAACCATTTTATCTTGTTAAATCTTTGTCTGCTAGGCTGAAAAGCCACCTACTGCATTATCAAACCTGTAGGCAGTTATGGGGTGATTTGATCATTGTCTATAACCTTCTCTCTATTAAGCTATGCACATTGATTGACTCAAGGAGCTCACTCTCTGAACTCTCTCCAATTTATCAACATCCTTCTTGAATTGTTGACACCAGCACTAGACACAGTATAACAGCAACGGTTGCACCAGTGCCAAATACAGAGGTAGAATAACCTCCCTATTTCTATTTGATATATCCTTGTTTACACATCCAAGGATCGTGTTAACCCTTTTGGCCACAGCATCTCACTGGGAGCTCATGTTCAGCTGACTATCCACCATGACCCCCAAGTCCTTTTCAGATTCACTACCCCCCAGGAAAAAGTATCCTGCCCTGTAAGTTCAATTCAGTTCTATGGGGCTTTTTCATAAGGGATCATTTAATAAGTTTAAAGTCATCTGTGACACCTGAGTAAAACGAGGGATGGTAGCCGAATCAACCTAATTTTGACTGCATTAGCTGATAAGGTCAGTGTAAGTTAGCAAAATAATGATAATTTGCAGATGAAAGGGGGAAAAAAACCAAAAACAACAGGAAAAGTTCAATGAATAATGGCACTGTATAACTGCAGTGATAAATAGCTAAGTGTTTTGAATAAAGACATCACCAAATTGCACGAATAAAATCTTTATATTTGAATATGATGCCAGTTCAGTTCTACCATGGTGTTTCTTGCTCCCATCACTCGCTGTCACACCAAATCAGGGTATCATCAAAATTATTTCAGACCAATCTTAAATCTTATGTAAAGCTTGGTGGTCTGACTGCATTTTATTAAAGTGTTGGATAAAAAAAGGCATAGGAAGAGGTTCAAGCTACTCTTCCAATTGACAAGTGATGTTAATCAGTGCTTAACATTTAAATGTGTTTTTTAAATAAACAGATGAGAGGAAGCTATCAAAAGTAAACATTAAGCTTGTGTGTGTGAAAACATGGCACGAGGAGAGAGGTGGACACTGAATGAGTTAGCAACTGCTTCATGTTGCATGAAGTTCAGATCATTTTGGAGTATGTCTAGTGTTGGGGAACAATTAAATACCCAGGCTCTAAACTGAATGAAGCACCTTAACATGCAACAGGAAAAATTACTGACCAGGGTTTTTAATGATTTACAAGCATAGTGCTAAACTTTGAGCAAAAAAGTCCTCTGGAAATCCATGTTTGGAAAAGATAAGAATATGCTGCTGACACTGGGGATATTGGGGCACATTGTTCACGTTGACATGACATGAAAATAGATATAGACAGCAAAAGTTATGTCAGTTGAAGCTTTCACATGTGTAATGTATGGGTTATGTAAGAGATCATCCTTAATGTTTATTGGAAGAAAGCAAATGAATACATAATGAAGAAAGATACAAAAAGCCCAAGTGAACAAGTACCCAAGTTGGAAATACCAGACCAAAGCCTGAGACAACAATCATGAAGTGGAGAGCTTCCCAATACCCCAGAACATAGTAACTTGGCCCCATGCCTGTTCTCTCTTATCTGTTCATTCATATATATAAAATCAGAAACTAAGTGACAACGATTGTCTGAAAATTTAATTGGGTGGACTCATGCCTCAGTTTCCCACTTTACACTACACTGCAATTGGAGGGCAGTTTTCCAGTTGCAGATGCTCTGCCTATAGCTCTTCTACTATTTCAGGCATTTGGAGCAGTTGTGTAAATTAAATGGAAATCTAAAAAAGTGTGTTCTCATTTCTGGAGAAAGGCCAAAACCAGAAACTTCAATCTGAAACCTTCTGAATGCCAGAGGAATTTCTATGCAAAACCTTGGTGCCAAACCACCCTGCTGATTTAGTTCCACAGTGGAGCCAAAAACACAAGAGACACTGGAAACCTCATTAAAACACTGGACCTCAAAGAGTTGGATTCCATTTAGGGCTGAACTTTTGTGGAAAAGGTTCATGAGATTTTGATGTAATTGAATCTGAACTCTGCTTCAGCCTCAAATCCCAAGCAAAGTTAGTGTGGATATGGGTCCAAACATCCCTTATTCTCAGAACATCATCTCATCATATACGCTCAATCACTCCATAACCCAACCTAATCGAGTAGCACGAGCTGTGGTCCTCTCACCTCTGCCTGTGCAGACCAGTAGCTTCAGAGGGGCCCTTTATGCTCTCACAACCTGGCAGTGATATTACTGCTGATAAGATACCAGCCTTAGTGCATAATTACACTGACATCTGTTTTTTTACCATGTATAGCTGTATCCTCCCACAGTTAATACCCCACACTGACTCTGAACAAGAAGGCTTCTATCAAAATTTGGTAAGACATCGAGATACCATGGTGAAGGTGACCCAAAACCCAGCAGCAAAAAAACTGATATAGAATAAAATAAAGATGACTTACAGGGTGGAATATATGCCCTTAGAAAGTGCACTAGAATCATACAGTAGACAAAAAGGGAATATTAGGAGACCATTACGTGACCCACTGCAGTCCTCTGAGGGATTGGCTCTCTTCCCTCTCCCTCCAAGCTCATTATTACAGCACTAAAACCATCCTCTCTCATAGTCATTTGTGCAAGAAAAATGGCAGTGCCCCACTCTGTAGTCACTCAGTGTTAAAACCTAGGACTTCTACAACTCTCTCTGACTGGATGTAATATGCCAGCTATTAGTAAGAGAAACGAATTGGGAAATAGCTATAATAAGCACATGACAAAAAATAAAATATAAAAAGGAGATTCCCTCCAAAAGGAAGGGCAACCATAGCACAGTATTTCTGTTCCTTAAAGCCTTCTGCAAAAAGCATAGTGTGAGCCGCTGCAATTCCTTTATGTGGTTTTCTTGCATGACAGGCAGTGGTAGAAAAAAAAACCTCCAAAAGTTCATAGTTTGGATCAATATACCCAAATCCAGTACTGCCATCCCTGACACCCAACTCCCACCCCCTATCTTCGGCCCTCACGGATGCCACTGAGATTCCTCCAAGCACTGGAACAGGAATTGCAATGCTCTTGCCCTAAACCAAGTGCCAAAGCTATTACCTCTCTCTGCCATCTGCCATGTTTGGGGCCCATTTCTGCTTGGATTTCCCTTGACTCCCATGGGGTTGTTGGAAGTATTGGTCTTTGTAACCCTCTAGTGGTTGGGCCACAGAGGATTTAGGTGTCTTCTAATGCCATCTTGCTAAGGGAGATGGTCCTTTGGCTTAGGCTTTGTGGGGAGTCATGTTTTAGGATCCAGAGCGCACAGGTTCAACCTCAAGCAGGGTTAATTACAGCTGCATTTTCAAGTAGTGACAGGGGTGGAGATGGGTGATGGAAGAAAAGTCCTGAGACTGGGATTAGCAAAAGGAGAGTGAAGATGTACGGAGTACAGAGTCAAAAAGGCCATTCCAGTTACAAGGGGGAGGCACACAAGCAGGTACAGCGCCAGGCTGAAGAAGCAAAGGGAAATTAATTGGAAGAGCAAAGGGGCCTGGAGAGAAGGAGGGAGCAATCACACAGCCCAGACATAAAAAGACAGAAAGGCTTCAGGAGTGCATGTGTCTAAAATTAACTTCACATTTCTCAAAGCTAACAATGAATGAATCCCGCTTCCATATAGTAAATGCCAAGTGTTCAGATGGAGCCTTACCCAAAGGTTCGATGCTGCATTGAACCACCATGTCCAAGTGTTTGGCTCTGCCATTCTCATGGATGTTTGAGCTCTTGAAGCTATCAGAGACACTAAGAGTCAGCAGGTGCAGCACTTAAACCCGCTGTTCATTACAGAGGCCCTTAAAAGCTTCCAGTAACTGGCATCTGGTTGCCATAACAACCATAAGAAAGGCCCATAAATAGAACATCTTCAACCAGCAGGAAATCATGTCAGCAGAGAAGGTTTAAGAACCAGCTTGTCTTAAGGTGCATGCTCCTTAAAAAAAGATATTCATATCCAGCCTAGCACAAGTGCAACATTGCCACAGCCATCTATGACTGTATTACTGTCATTACATTGCATATTATGGCTACTCTGAACTTTGTAGCAACAGTAGGGAGAGTATTCCTCCTTCCCCCAGACTACTGGGCCCTAATATTTCAACTAAAAGAAGAAACGGTCCTTAGTATAGAGCCTAATGAGCCATATAAGCCATTCTAACTCCATCCAATAGAGAGCAGGCATGGAAACACTTCTTATCCAAAAATGCATTTCCCCTTTGTTTCCTACTGCACAGGGGGATGTAGCAGGAGGAGAGTCCCATTTATTTGTAAACCAAACCAAAACACTCAGATTTTTTTTTTTTAAAAAAAAGGGCAATCACTCAGATGAGAAAGCAGCAAGAGATTCCCAAGAGTCAAAGCTTTCCTTATGGTACATCCAGCTTCCAGGTGGGAAGAACTGTTCTTTGTAAGAATGGAGTGAAAGGAAGGGGAGACCTCTCCCAGCTTCCCTTCAGGAGGTCTCAATGAAGATTAGGATGTTCAACTTGTTTTTTCTGACATCTCTGCTTTATAGCCAAAGAGAGGCTCTTATTTATGTGACTGCTTTTTTTATTATTAATTATCATTATTATTAATTTGGTTGTCACAGAAGCAAGACATCTTTACACAACACCTCTTATGGTAATCACAAGCATAACTGTTGCATCCAGCCATTAGCATGAGAATCCCCTGAAGGAGGCAAATACTGGATGTGAGGCAATTGCACTTTAAAATACTTACCAAATACAGACTCCAAGGAAAAACTGCTGAGCTTGAATTAATATGCAAACTAGATACCATTAACTTGGGTTTGAATAGAGACTGGGAGTGGCTGGGTCATTACACATATTGAATCTATTTCCCTATGGTAAGTATTCTCACGCCTTCTTGTCAACTGTCTAAATGAGCCATCTTGATTATCACTACAAACAGTTTTTTTTCCTCCTGCTGATAATAGCTCATCTTAATTAATTAGCCTCTAACAGTTTGTATGGCAACTTCCACCTTCTCTCTATGTATATTGTGACAAAGCTCTGTCCTTGCCTCCATGGGTCCTGCGTTTCCTGGCGTATTTCGCTAGCCTCAGAGGCTCACTGTGACCCTCCACGTAACCCTTCTTTCTCTAGAGAAAAGGGTCACAGTCTACTGAGCTATTTTCATCATAAGCCAGCAAGGGAGGTGAGGAGAAGTTATCCTTCCTTGCACAGTCTCTGTTGTCTCCCAGTCTCAGTGATTAAACAGGGGGCAAAGGTGGGAGGGGAAAGCCCGGGCCCACCCTCTACTCCGGGCTCCTGCCCAGGGACCCCAATAGTATCAGCTATGGTAGCTGACCTTTTAGAAACATGACATGTACAATTCCCTGGGCTACTTCCCCCCACAGCAGCCCTCACTTCCTCAAGCTCCACTTCACCCTTACTTCAGGGCTTCCTTCCTTGTGCCTGATATGGTGTGTACTACTCAGCCTCTCCAACAGCACAACTTCCTTCTACAGCTCCTGACATGCACCCCCACCTGACTGGGTGGGAGGCTTTTAACTAGTTTCAGCCAGCCCCTGATTGGCTTCAGGTGTCCCAATCAACCTAGCATTCTCCCTGCCTTCTGGAAAGTTCTTAATTGGCACCAGGTGTCTTAACTGACCTGTAGCAGCTTCCATTTCACTTAACCTGGTACCAGGGATTTGTTTAGCCTGGAGCTAATATATCTTATCTCCCACTACTTTTCTATAGCCATCTGGCCTTGCCCCATCACAATATATATATATCTTCTTACTATATGTTCCATTCTATGCATCCGATGAAGTGGGCTGTAGCCCACGAAAGCTTATGCTTTAATAAATTTATTAGTCTCTAAGGTGCCACAAGTACTCCTGTTCTTTTTACTAATGTAAAGGCTGGTCTGAGATCCTTGCAAACGCTACAGTGTACAGCCATAGATAACAGCACGCATGCTTACCATAATTTATACTGCTTCAGCTCGATTGTATTCCCTTAACTTGTATATCTGCCACCCTCCCTGCTACTGAAGGAAGAGGGCAGCAATTATTACTGAGCGTACAACTTTACAAAAATGGATGAAGTAGGCTTATGCGCAGAAAAGAGCTTTGGTATTTGGACCTGTCTGAGTTAGTAGTGAAAGAAAAAATAGCTTATTGACAGGCAGAGCAATTACATGGGCCATATTTACTGATATATTTGGATAAAGAATGCTCCGATTGCCCAGACTTCCATTCCACCTGACCTCTCTGCTTTTTCCCCTCCCTCTTCTTCCCCCCAATCCTTTCCTTCCCTTTATTGCCTATTTGTGTGTCTTTTTATTATTACTCTGAAACCTTTATTATTATTGTTACACCAACCAAACATATTAGGTCTGTGTAATATTGTCTAATTTTGTATTGCCTCTGCTTGCAGGTTGACAAAGGTGGGTAATGGCATAATTTTATTGGTTATCCTATGAAATGCATGGTATTTGGATAGATATACAAGCTGTGTATCATTTAACTTTTGTATTTTTACTGTCTGTTTCTTTGTGAAAATTAATTAAAAAAATTAATCACAAAAATATGTAATTAACTCAAAGGCACTTACCTGTGAACATAGCTCGGCTTATGGCCATTAACATCCTCCCCTTCCCAATTGCCTGTCACTCCTACTTGTTGCTGACTATAAGATCTTGATGGCAGTTTCTTTCTTTTATTAATGTATTTGTGCAGTGCCCAGCCCAATACAAATGCCCCCATCTTGCTCTCACACAGCGCTTTTCATCAGTAGCTCTAAAAGCACTTTATAGAGGAGGTCAGTATCATTATCCCCATGTTACAGGTGAGGAAATTGAAGCACAAAGAGAGGAAGTGGCTTGCACAAAGTCACCTGGCAGACCAGTGGCAGAGTTCGGAATAGAACCCAAGTCACCTGGGTCTCCATACTGTGCTCAATCCACTAAGCCAAAGACTGCCAATAAAGCCCTGATAATAACTGGGGCTTTGGGGCACTATCAGAATACAATAATTAGTAACAGTCATCTTCTCTGGACTCAGTGGAGATACACATTCACATCAAGATATTTAGAAAGTAAACTTCCCAAAAGTATAGACCTACTTTTTCTCAGGCTCTCACAGCTGTGTTTTGATCCTGCTGTACGTTGAGTAAACTTCAAGATGTACAACACGATGCATTCTCCACTGCCATTAACTGGATCCTCTAATTACATTTACTTAATTAAAGATAAAACCTCCCAGCAGAGGTTCTGTAACTAAATGAATTTTTCCTTTATCTTTCCAAGGTACTCTATTTACTTGGCACCTTTGATTATATTTTTCATTCTCCATAATCCTTTTAGCCTCTGAAATCTATAGTTATTCTTTTCAAACTGTGTTCTTGCTCTCGGTGTTAGTTATTTCTGCTTCCACTTGTTCGGAAATTTGACAACAGTAAGGTCTTTTTTTAATCACATTGATTTTAAATTTTGTCATCAGCACATACAGCCATAGATAGGAACTTGCTTCTGTGTTATAAATCCAAATAAGTGTATGTAACCAACATCCTATGACTGTTCAACAGCAGGAGTTCAACTACAATAAGCTGTTTACCAGACATTCTGGACCTGATTTCAGAGCCCATAAGGAATACAAGTGCATGAGCAAAACAGGCATATCATTACGTGCCTAATTTATGTGTGCCATTCCTGGGGGTATGTGCAAATGGCTAATTTCCATACACAGATACCTTATATGTGCATGTATTAATAGCCCTTGCCAAATAGACATGCAACTGAGCATACATTTTGTTTATATAATTGCATTCATAAGCCATTTAAAAATCAGACCCTCTATATCTGGTGAGCAAACACTAATATGTTCCTAGAAAATCTGAATCCAGACAACACACACCATTCTGGCTAGCTTAAGTCTCATTGAGGCTTATGGTGAAATTTCGCCCTCATTTACACCTGTACAAACCCAGGTGAAGTCTATGGGTTGAATAGCAGAATTTGTTTCTTACATACTCAAATGATCATCATGGTGATTTTCATCCCAAGAGATCCTGAAGTGCGTTTACAAACTAAAGCTTGGTCTAAACTAGAAAGTTTTGCCAGCATATAACTGTCAGTTAGGAGTGTGAAAAAAAAATCACACCCTTGACACAGTTATGCCAGCAAAAGCCCTTGGGAAGGTACAGTTTAACAGCAAAAAATTCCTTTTGCTCATGTAACTTACTCCCTTTGGGGAACTGGTTTAAGCTATACCAACAAAAGAACTCTTGCAAGTATAAATGTCATCTCCACTGGCGGGGGTTGGGTGGGGTGTGGTAATATCTATACTGTATAGCTATACCAGTATATCTATGTTGACAAACCCTTCAGAGTATGGACAAGGCCTCATACACAGCATGGGATCACTTAATCCAGATCTGAAATGAAGCCACCTCTGGGGTGAAACTTGGCAAATGCTTAACAGCACACAGCAACACTATGCCAGAGATTATAGAAGGGGGTCGGAAGAATATTTTATCCATTGAAATTGCCTGGGGTATTTGGTCAGGACGTCAGATTAATTCTATAGCTTTTATGAAGAGTACCACAAGACCTTTAATGTCCTGAAGCGATCAAGACCTCAGTTCTAAATCTCATCCAAGAGCATGCGGCACAGCCACACAAAGGGGTATTGGTTCTGTGTTGACTGAGAAGGCCTAGTGCCAATGACTTATTCAACAGCATCATCTGGGCTGTCTAGGCAGGTCTCCAACAACGGCACTGACCTGACCTGACTCTTCTTCGCTTCTAATTAATAGATCTCCAGTAGTCTCAGTTAACAAAATGAGAAAGGGGACAAAACTTAGCTTTGGTGAGAGACTGGGACTGAGGTATGCAGAAGCCTTGTTCAGGTTTACATTGTAGTCATTTTTATTTTTATGATTTATTTATATATTCCGGCAAATAGAGGTTTAAATATGAAGGCTAAAACAAAATTAAAGTTCACGCATGAGTAGATGAATGGCAGAATTAAAAGCTACTGTCTGACAACTATGTTAATTGAACCCACTAAAGGATCAACAAAACAATAAGCAGGTCAGGTAAGTGGCTTCCTCCAGATACAAAAGCACAAGCCTGCACCTTACAGCCATGGTCCTGAAACAAACTATTGCTTGTGCCTTCAATTCAGTTCAGTAGTATCTTTCCCCAGTTAGAAATGAATCCTCCCTACCACTACAGCAATGTTTACCAGAGATTTTGCCTTCAAATGCTTCCAGGCTCACTTGAAGAGTTTAGATCTCACTTCAGTTCACTAGATAAAGATGAAAGGCAAGGTTCAAAGTGGCTAATAAGGGAGCATATCTTATGATCGAATTGGGGTATGGACGAAATCAACATATTAAATAACTGTTACCTAAATCTTGGAGAATACTTGGGGGAGGATGGAGGGAGATGAAGAAAGGTTATTGTTAGGGGTTTTTCTCACAACTAGACAAACTCTCCTAGAAAGACAATGGATATGTGAACTGGGAAAGGTGACAGACAGCAACATTTGGGTAAATTCATGAGCAAAACAGATGGCAAAATACACACCACAGCTCAAAGAGAGCAAAACTTTCCACAGACCAATATGAGCAGTGAGAAAAAACAAAAGGAAGGATTTTGGTTTTGCAAACCCTAATCAATAGTCTACTGCATTTGCAAAACCATTGGTGGCTCAGATTAAGGGTCCCCTTTTTATCGAAACTTTGGGGCTTTGGATAATAGTTCCAGTTGTGACCCATCTCTAGCCACATCCCATTAGGAACAGTAGTATTGGTAGAAGAAAGCTGAGCAAACAGCGCAATAAAGCAGAAGAAACTCTTCAAAGACAAAATCTTAACACATACTGAAACTAAGGGAATATAAAAATGAGTCAGAAGAATGAAGCCACACAGCAACGATTCTCACACTTCAAGATCTAGCATATCACATCTAAAATTCAAGAGGTATTTTCCCCTTAAAGGAGTTCATTTTTGGTATAAATTCCCTCAACATCATTTTGCAGTTATGATGCCCTCCTGCAAGAACTGATGTGAAGCTGGGTTTGGAAGGACAGAGTACAATTAAACAGCAATATTTATTTCCTTACACCGGCAACAGTCAGCTGTCATTTAACTAGCAGCTATGGCAGACTAAAAGATTTGTGGTTTCTTCAATATGAAGGGATTTTTTAAAACCATTTAACACTGGACCAGATGTAAAGTCTTGAAATTCAGAGATGAGGGTGGGAGAAGGGGATGAAGACAGACAGAATTGGAAATAAGCAGCTCCTCTTCTAAATTTTACCAGAAATTTTCTTTGTGGCAACAGAGTTTATTGAGGATACGTCAATAAATTTGACTGCTAAAATCCAAAAGAAATCATGGATAAATTTGAAGAGCTGCAGAGAAAACCAACAGATGCTTAAAGAGTCTATTTTCCAAATAAAGTCAGGTATTGAATGTTGACAGTTTCTTCTAACGATATTTAACTGTTATTTTCATCCAAAAATCATCCTGGTGAATTACAATACCCTGGCACACCCTTGCAGTTACAAATTCTGCAGCGTACAATGACACTTCTGTGCTTAATGAAGTAACATGGGAGGTACTTGGTTAGAAACAAAGAGTAGGAAATCCACTCATCAGTTTACTTCCACCAATAAATCAGAAAAGGTTTGTGGATTATTTGGGAAACATAAATAAAAGCTTGAGTTGCCAACTATGTCCAATGTGCCTCCTAAAATTATTTAGAAAAGCAACAAGATAAGAGCAAACAGAACTGAACATTAAACCATTCCAAAAGAAAAACCCAGAATCCCTATTAGTACAGTATTTATGTTCAGGTTAACTCTTAATATTTGTATTTGAGAAACAAGCATCTCAAAAGGATACAAAAAGTGAATTAGAAATGTCATCTCCATTAAAATTGACTAAAAACATTAGCATTAAATACTGTAGTGATAGATGATACAGAAACGCCTAAGACAAATAAAGCTGTTACTGGAAAACACTGAAAGCAACTGACTCAAAGGACCTAGTTTGAACATGCACTGCAGGTAATTGAATATGCAAGTGGACAACTGCATTAGCCGCTATCTTATTTTACATAGTTACTTTCATTAGACTATGATGCTCCAATTACTGGAATCCCAATTAATGGCACTCCCCAACAGACACCCTCTAGAACAACACTGCCACTAATACTGTGGTTTATATCAAAGCTCTACTTACAAGCCCTGTTAAATTTTCCAAAACAATAGCCGTGCAGTTCTGTTGTCTCCCGGACCAAATGTCTGAAATGGTTTACTCTGCACCAAAAAATTAAAAATTCTGCACACATTTTAAAATTCTGCAAAATTCTGCAAATTTTATTTGTCAGAACAACACTATATAATCATTACTATTATTTTGGTAATTTATTTCAAAATACCTGTCAGCAAGTATGTCTGTAACAATACAGACACACAAAAATTCCCCCAGGAGTAAGGAGTTAAAGAAACCTCTATGGCAACCCAGTTCATGTTTCTCTGCCCCTCCACCACTGAGCCAAGCCAGGGGCACAGACACATCTCTCTCCCACCAGAGCCCAGCCACAGCCCCTCCAGCCAATACACCTGAACCCCCTCCACACCCATAGCCCAGCCGCAGGGCCACGCCAGCCCAGATACCCACACCTCATTCCCCCCAGAGCCCAGCCACAGGGCCCTCCCTTGCTCAGATACCTGCTCCCCTTCTGCCCCCCCGCCCCGAGCCCAGGGATCCAGAGGGAGAAACAGCCTGATGCTTGGTCCCAGGCTTGCACTGCATGCTGCCCTCTCCTTCCCGCAGGGCATGCTGGGAACTACAGCTGCCAGGAACCCTCTAGCTCCCTCTCCCTCCCACCAGCAGTGTCTTCTATGTGTGGGCTGGGCTCTGCTGTGTCCAGTGGCTCCAAGTGGCAGCCAGCAACACTGCAGCCCATTTCTGTGGGGGAAAGGAATTTCTGCAGTCACATTAATTTCTGCAAAATTCTGCATTACCCAGTGATGCAGAATCATAGAATCATAGAATATCAGGGTTGGAAGGGACCCCAGAAGGTCATCTAGTCCAACCCCCTGCTCCAAGCAGGACCAATTCCCAGTTAAATCATCCCAGCCAGGGCTTTGTCAAGCCTGACCTTAAAAACCTCTAAGGAAGGAGATTCTACCACCTCCCTAGGTAACGCATTCCAGTGTTTCACCACCCTCTTAGTGAAAAAGTTTTTCCTAATATCCAATCTAAACCTCCCCCACTGCAACTTGAATCCCCCCAGGAGTGTAGATTCTGTTCTGCCTGAGGTGACAGAGCCTGCCTCACTCTTCAGAAACACCCCAAAGCTCTGCCTCTCCAGGCCAAGCGTGCTGCAATAGTGAGCAAGAGGGACCAAGTGTCACTCTCTCACACACACACACACGACTGTCCATCCCCCCGCCCCAGCAGTGATTTACATTTCTACCAGCTGCTCCGGGCACCCAAACCAACCTGACTGCGCTGCCAGGAAGGGGCACGTGACCACTCTTGCAGCTTCCCTTTGTTTCCCTGGCAGAAGTCATTTTTCTGCAGGGAAGCAAAGAAATCTGCAGGGGACATGAATTCTGTGCATGCACAGTGATGCAGA
This sequence comes from Lepidochelys olivacea, assembly GCF_965140295.1. NCBI lineage: Eukaryota > Metazoa > Chordata > Testudines > Cheloniidae > Lepidochelys > Lepidochelys olivacea. The sequence goes on from NC_140423.1 coordinate 15,840,266, forward strand.
ATTCTCCTGGGAGTAATAATGGTTTCAATGCATTGCTGTGTGCAGAATGTAATCCTGGCTATCAGAGTGCTGCTTAGAACAACACTGTTTGTTCCAAAACAAAAGTTACTTCACTGACAGTGGAATTTTTGTCTTACACATAGGGCAGGATCTTTTATGATTTGTCTGCATTTTATAAACCTTTTATTATACAGTATGTATTTTAAAAAATCAGAATCCCTTTTCCTCTTTTCTGATATAGAATCATAAATAGAGAAAGGAAAGGTCAGGTTAGCATTCAATAGCATGTAAATTAGAATAGCAGGAAAAAGATGAAAGCTAAAGAGATATGCAATCCACTTTGCTCTTCGCTGCTACATTTGATTGTTTTCTTTATGGCTTAATTGTATAAATTGAGAGAGTTTAAATGCCAACATGTCTAACAAAACGGCACATGCAAAACAATAAGGAAGCAGACAAAATGATTCACGTGACATTTTAGAAATATCTCAGAATATGTCAGCCACCAGATGCCATGAAACCTGCAAGAGGTGATATGCTGATGTGACAGAAAGGCAAGGGTCTAGCACTGCACACACAGTAACAGAGCAATGGAAGATTCAGGGAAAATTTCTCTATAAACTATTACAAGTCCACAGCAGTCTTGGAAAGAAAGGAAAAAAACATATTTAAGATCTAAAACAAACAATGCTGAGATTTCTCGATCATCTGGTTCAAAGATTAAGTAACATGTTTGAGACCAGCTTTCTAAGAACTGATGGAAAATGCAGGGAATCTGTGCACAAAATGGAGAATTTTAAAAATACAGGGCCAAATTCTACCTTACACAAGTCTATGAGGGCATCATTTGGACATAGCACACAAATACCTACATCAAATATAGCACTCATCACAACTAACCTGTACCAGGTGCCATTGGTGTTGCTGCAACTATAATCAGAGACACACACACATACAAAACGTTCCTGAGTTAATTTACGTAACATCTTGATGATAATTTAGATGTCTAAGAACAGGCATTAGAATACACATGTTGACAAACCTTGATCCTTAACTCTGGCTCTACTAGAAGGGCTGCTGCACTTGTAATACAGCAGTAACTCAAGTATGCTGCAATAATCATTCCATTTCAGATACTGCAGAAAGAATGTGTGTTTTCTCAAGCAGAATAGCAATGCCAATCAAGGAGCTGCCTATGGAACCAGAGATTTCAATGGGCTTAGGAGAAAGAAAAAAAAAACGCACACACACACACCACAATTTAGTAGCATGCTGGAGTCTGAAGAAAATTTCATTCACTGCTATAAATAATGCTGCTTTTGTTAAAGAAGAACCCCTCACTGTTGTAGAGACCAGAAACTGACTGAGCTCATCTTTCAGTTCTCTAATTGCATGCAAGAAAATATAAATGGTTTTACTCAAAGAACTCATGGATTGTAACCTGTGATGGTTCCTCTCAGTCAGTTGCTTCTATTTTTTTTCCTTTGAGGGATTATCCGTTGAACTAGAACATAAAGCAGTCCAATGTCTGAACCAATGAACACCCCTCCCTTCACATCAAGTGTGAAAAACCAATAGTTAAAATAACATACTTTAACCTGTTAAAGGGCTGTACCTACCTGCTCCTGATAGTGTTGGGGAACTGTTCCCCTATGAGGTGCTAAGGTGTTTGAGAAAGAGAGAAGTTAATAGTGACACTGGTTGCTCCATCCGCAGTAAATGACTTAAAACTGAATGAAGAATTAATGTTGTTTATTTTTTTCTACTGTAATGATACCAAGAGTCCCCTCCAGCAATCAGAATTAGGGCCCCATTTGTACTAGAGGCTGTACAAAAAAAAATAATCATTAGGGAGCAAGCAAGCCTAATATACATGGATCTCTAATTTAAATTTGCTTAACAGGAGTCAAAAATTGACAAAAAAAGGAAGTGAAACATTACTTGTTACTTGAACAAACAGCATCTCCAATACACGCCCACTTTAACCTAGCAATATCAGTGAAAATGGCCAGGGAAGGGCATTATCCTCCTTGCAATGGGATCTGGTCCCATCCAGTTAGAGACCTACGAGCAGTGACTGAGGAGAAACCCAGAAGTCATACAAGAACCTGATATAGGTCTGAGCAGGAAACCCAGTGGAAAGTAAGGCCCCAATTCAGCAAAGCACTTAAGCAGATGCTTAACTTTAAGTAGGCAAGTATACCCAGAGAATAAGCTTGTGCTCACAAGTTAAGCATCTGCTTAAGTGCTTTGGTGACCTGGAGAGGAACATCTAAGCCAGACTGTTGTCACAAGTTTCCCAAGGTTACCCTCAAGTCATGGGAGTCTCTTGTGGGCTGAGTACACCTGCTCAAAAAAAACTGCAATAGCAATTATATATATAATTATATATTTGGTAAGATAAATGTAGAAGAGTTTGTCCTGGGGGGGGGAGGTGCAAATTTTTTTGCAAAAAAATGTCAACCAGTTCTCAAGTGCTAAATTGCAGTGCGGGGACAGGGCTGAGTCTCCTACCACGAAAAATTTGTTTTTCTTGTCTTTTCAAATTGTTTTTCAGAACAATTGGTTCCACAGTAGGAAACTGAAAAAAAAGGACCAAATTCCACCACCAAGAGTGTAGCTGAGGGCAGGGTTGAAGTGTAGTAAGGAAGGTCATAAGGTAGGAAGGGTTTAGTGCACTGAGGGCTTCTCTTCATTGCAACAGCTAGCTCACACTAGTACCACTGAGTTACTCCCCTCAAACTGGCCTAGTTCACTGATGTGGGAGCAGAGTAAGCACAACCAGACTGCAACACTACACGGAGTGGTTGGATCAGCAGAGTGATTCATTTCACCGTGGATGAGCTGTTGTAACGCAAGCTGCTGCATCCCCACTTCATGACCAGCTCCAGTCAGGTCAGCAGCCATCAAGCTTCAATCTCCCATCCCCACTCTGCCAATGACAAGCCAGCTTGCTCATTCTTAAAGCGCCACCTAATTCAAGCTAGATATTTTTGTGTGCAGACAGGTGTCGGGTTAGGGCAAAACTTAGTTATAGCTTGAGCTAACAATGTAGTGAACACAAGCCCTGTCCTCTGCCGTTGGACTCCCAAGAGAGCAGCACCAAAACTCAAACTTTCACACTGGAGGTGGCCTGCCACCTGGGTAATATAACATCAGTCTCTCACTCACACTCTCAGTCTCACACACGATGCAGTGACACGTTACTGTACTAGATGAGGTGTTTGTACACCACTACTGGATGGAAAAGTCAGACTTGCACAGGAGAGCATCTGTTTGTAATGGCCTCTCTCTCTAGAGACTCAAAGGTTTCTAGCAAGCATTACACATAACAGTAGGATCTACAGGTGCACGTACAACCAGGGTGTGTGCACCAATCACAGGTCCTAAGAGTGTGTGTGCTGAGTGACTTTAAAATGTAGGGGAAAAGTTATGTTCAAATTATTTAAGATCATTAAAAATCAGCAGTGTGGGAGCTTAATAAAAAGGAGTAAGTCTGATTTTCAGTCCATTGACCTTGAGTTGCTAATGAACCACCACTTGCTCACTGCTTCAGCATTACAAAGCGTCCTAAAAACCTGGTTCAACTGGCCAGTGGAGGGGTCCCACAGCCTAAGACCACCACAGTGGCTCCTCTACTACACTCTTTACAGTGCCTGGCCTAAGGGGTATGGCCAGGCCATCTGCAGCCAGCAGTAGCTCTGCTTCAGGAGGGACTTCACACCCAACACTACACCTCAGAGGCAGCAGGACCCTGTCGCTTGCCCTGAACCTTGGCCACATTTGAACTAGCAGTTTAGAAATGAAAGACTCATTACCCATTTCCTGGACCATCCAGACACCTCATTAACTCCTCTTTCGCAAACATAAGCTCTAGATTTGTCACCGTTAATTTTACTCTTTACATATTTGTAGTAAATGGGAGTGAATTGAAATGCTGGCTGCTATCTCTAGGTTTATTCATTGTAATGATTGCTCTGGAGGTGAGTGGGTGTAATCATTCTGAAACGTTCATTCAAAAGCATCCATGTGCACACAGGAGGCTAGCTGTACTTCAAAGCAACAACCGTCTATATAATAGAAGTGGAACAAGATGGAATCAGTAGCAGTGAGCATGAAGGGAAGCACACAAAGGAGTGAGGCCTGTGCCATTGTTTGCAATGACCATTTCAGTCATAGCCACCAGGAGATTGAGCAGAAGTTCCAAAAACAGGGTATTTTCGTTTTTCTGGCTTAAGCAGCCAACCCACTATAGAGCCAGCTATCATTATATCATTACCGGCCAAGATCAATTCCTCTCAAAACGATACTTATGAGAGAAGACTCTGTGGAGGGAATCTCCATTAGTCCTTTCCCGCAGATCCGAACAGTGTCCCCCCGCCCCAACCCTGGTTCCCCTTAGGCCTTCTCTGTTGATAGAAAATATTGCAACAGGCTGCTGACAAGGCTGTTCAAAGAGGATGCAACTCGTATTCCTTCCCTCCCTCACCCCAAGAGGGGTCAGCTCTGTCCCTAAAGAACCTCATAATGCCAACTAATGAGGGAGTGCAATGTAATTACAGGAGTCTTCTAGTTCTGGTACGTACATTCTGGTTCTCCAAAGAATGTCATGTGAGGTCTCAGATAAAAGCACGGTGGCGCACTGATCATTAATATCATTATGAAATGTGTGTACATGTACTATGCGAGTGATGTATGTGTACCAGAAAGTCATGATCTTAAGCATGTAAATTAAAAGCAGATCACCAAAAGGCAACATACCTTAGACCAGTTCTTTCAGACAGGAGGCAAGAAACATGTATCTCTCTGCAGAGATGTAAATGAAGCAGATAATGCAATGGATGTCCATTTACATATGAAGTCATACGTTAACAAAGAGATGTGAAGTCAACAGGAAAGCAGCACACAGGAAAAAACAAGTCCGGGGTGGGAGTGGGAGCGGGGGCGGGGGAGTTATCCTGTCTGTGAGTAAAGACAATGAACATTGGGGGGGTATTTCTAGAAGGAAGTGGAGACTCCCTGGTATCTTGCATCTAGGACAGTGCAGTTGCATTTGTGAAAAAGGCTGGCTGAGATCCCGCTATTGAAAAAAGACTTGGGTGAGATAAACGTCTTTAGTCCGGAAGTTAACCTGCTGCTTCCTAGTGACTAAACTGTGTTATGATTTTGTTTTTTATGTAACCATTTTTGTTTCCAATATTCTTATTCACTGCTACTTGAATCTTTGACAGTAAATTAATTCTTGTTTTCACTATAAATCTATCTATGTCCTGTGGTGGTAAGCAAGGTGGGAGTCCTGAGCTGCATTTTACAAGCTGGTGTATACTGTTCCTTTGGGAATAGCAGGCCTGGTCATTCTGTGAAGGTCCAGTGGATAAGGCTCTGGACACTGTGGGGAATGTGCCGAGGACTTGGGGGTTAGTCTAGGTCTGTTGTTACCTGTACAGAGAGCGCGAGGATTCCAGAGGCCTGGAAGGTAGTGCTCGCGCTGCCAGACACTGTTGGTTTCAGCAGCTGATCCACAGCAGGCACAGAAAAGAGTCATTCCCACTAAAGGAGGGGAGTGGTGAGGTGCCTCACTACCCCGGTACTAATGGCTAGAGCAGATGGTGAGCAAAGCTAGGACTCCTTCCTGCATACTCTGGCATGTTCAGCCCCACCAACTAGACTTCAGTGAGAAGTCTAGCCCTTCCTAGGGAGGGCTCAGCATCATCCAGGACCACAGGTAGCCAGAGAGCAAAATGTGATTTACGCCCCTGTGAGCTTGTAAAAAGCGTTTGACCCAAGTTACGAGCAATGTTGGTGTTACATGGTTCAGTGACCTATAAGGCCCTGAACAGCTTATTTGCATCATCTTTAATGCACAATATATATCATATGCCAAGAATCTAGAAAGAGAGACTAGGAATTTGGGACTATCACCCTTCCCACCACCTGATGGACCCAATAGAGAATGCCTGATTATAAGCTTGCAAGACGCAATCAAGGTGTACAGAGGATGAGTCGAGATAGGGTAGCTTGAGGTTTCATCAAGAGGAGCTACTGACCCTTGGGTACGATGCATCACACACAAAAAGGAACAGGACATTTTTAATTATACAATTTTTTTTGCCTTTTCAAAAACCCATAGATGCTTAAGAGACTGGGAAAGGCTCATATGTCAGGCACCTCTGGTGTGACTTTGTTGGTGACGTTTCACTTGCATACAGCACAAAGTCAAGTGCTCTGTGGGCTTAACAATTTTATGTCTTCCACCTGACACCCTGGTGTAACACTTCATAAAGTTGGCCTTAGTCCATCTTGTCTTAATGAACTATTTTTTGCTTACCAATTATTTATCAGGATGGGAAAGGTCAGTCTTGAATGTTACAAAAGCAGAACTCTAAAAAAAGGATCTGGAAGAGCCCTTTGCTCACTAAAGTGAAAACCTCTTACCCATCCCAGGTTGTTATTCTGGCCAAAGTAATCTCCACTCATTAGGTAATACTGAATCAGAAATGTAGAATGGGGAGCTTTAGTTGGGAGATATTCACTCACCCACACACCAGAGTAGGAGGCATTTTTTCTGAAAATGACACATTGAAATAGAGCACTCATTTTTCCTGTTGTTCCTCAATTATTTTTTGCTCTACCAGCAGAGGGTGGATAGCACTTTCTCCAGTGGAGTGCCATCCTATGTGGCACAACCTTCACGTACCTAGTTAGATCCTTGCACAAAGATGACTAACATCAGAACCCCTCTGGGCTCGCTAATCTATTTTCTATGAATCTATAGTTTTGGTCACCTGAATATACCTCATTTAAAGAATGGAGGGATATATATTTATTTTTCTTCATAAGGGGTCCAGTCATGAGTTATTAGGTGCCCTGGATTAAGAGGCCAGACACAGATTGTTACATATAAAAAGATAACGCAAACAATACCCGGATCTTATATAGCACATTTCATCAGTAGATCTCAAAGAACTTCAAAAAGGAGGTCAGTATCCTTCTACCCATTTTACAGATGGGAAAACTGAGGCAGAGAGACGTTAAAATAACTGTTCCCAGGTCACTGAGCATGCCAGTGGCCAAACTGGGAGCAGAACCCACATCTTCTGAATTCTAGTCCTGCATCCACTAGGCCATTTTACTTCTCATCAGCCAGTAGAAATGCTCATGTGAGTAAAGTCTGCAGGATCACACTCCTGGTGAATTTTCTTAGCCATAGCCAGTTTCCTCTAGCACCTGTTGGTTATTTCCCCACTTTATGTATATTTAGTGTAAAGTTGGCTGCACTTTGTAGAACCATAGTTAAGCAGCAAGCACCTTCTGTACACTTCAACTGTTTATGAATGAGCAAGAAAACTTTAGGGCTTGTCTTCATGGGAAACTAATGCAAAATAGCAAGGGTGTGAATTTAAAGCACAATAGCTCTTTCTCACTAATTCCCCAAGGGGACACACTTATGTCAAACTAGGGGGGCCTTTAGGGGGTTAGCTAAATCACATAAAAGCTCTCTTACTGTGAAATAAGAGTGTCCATGTGAGAAGATAGTGAAGAATAGCTATTTAGCAATAGGTTTCAGAGTAACAGCCGTGTTAGTCTGTATTCACAAAAAGAAAAGGAGTACCTGTGGCACCTTAGAGACTAACCAATTTATTTGAGCATAAGCTTTCGTGAGCTACAGCTCACTTCATCGGATGCATACTGTGGAAACTGCAGAAGACATTATATACACAGAGACCATGAAACAATACCTCCTCCCACCCCACTCTCCTGCTGGTAATAGTTTATATAAAGTGATCATGCACTAGCTATTCTGGGCCTTTGTCCCCCTCCCCATGTAGATATGCCTTTAGATTCCAAAATGCTGATAGACAGCACTAACTGGGAGCATTTGCAACAAAAATTTTCCATTTCTTCTCTCTCCGTTTTGGATTCCCTGCTGCATCCATCTTTTTTAACTGAAGAATGAATTTCGGCACCTTTTGCCCTCTGGCTAATGTGAAAAGGACCAAAAGCATTTCTTCCCCGAAGGGGAGACTATCTTTCTGAAACAGAGCCATCAGATTATATAGTTCTGCTTGACTGCTATGACTACTAATTTAATGTAAAAATAATGACTGTAAAGCTAAGTTAGGTCTTCCAGCTGCTGATCACAATTGCTCTGTGAAGACCCCCTCACTTTACAGCAAACCAAGAAGGAAAGAAAAGCCACTAGCTCATACTAAAATAGGAAAAAATAAAGTAAGTCTCCCACAGGCAGCTGAAAACGGCATTTACTTCCCACGTGGATCACTGGAGACTTATTTAGCCAGGCAGAAAAGACACATTCTCTTAAGGTTTGCTTGTACAGCATGCACATCACTACAGAGATTTTTTTTTTGTTCCCAGTAATACAGTTTAGATCAAAGCTCATCTGAATGTGGCCTGGAATATCATTAATCCCAGCATCCCAATTCCAGAGATACTTTCTCTTCTAATTGTCGGACAGCTGTTTAATTCAGTGAGTAAAACAGCAGCTCCAAAGATAGGCGGGTATTCATGGTTTTGAAAAATCTAAAACAAATCACTGTCTACAAGGTCAGGACCTTATGGTGCTATATTAGGATGGGAAACAAGAAATACGTTTCACAGGTCTATCCAAACAGGCAGCTAACTGGGAGAAGGTTTGCCTTCTTTAGCATTGCTCTCCTGAGAAAAAGCATAATTCAGGTGAATGGCAAATACCGTACAAGTACTTGTCAGTTCTCAAGCAGTGCACTACAGAACTAGCTCATCTCATTTCTGTCATAATAAATTTTCAGCTGGGCAATAAGTCCTTGAAATGGCAGCAAGTACTTAAATCAGCAGAAGGCCTTTTTCATTTGATGGCTCTGACCCACTGGGCCCTATTCTCCATTCTTTGCTCCTTGTGTCAGCCTTCACGCCTATGCAAAAAGAGTATAAAAATGCTACCAAATCTCAATTGGGACCATGTTATACCATGTTTGTGCAGCTGGACATGATTTCACAAGGCGCAAAGCAGTGAAGAATTAAGCCCACTATGTTGCATTATATTGGATACTATACAGCACTGGTCAGAAATTGGGGTTCCCCTCCATGGAAAAACTTCAGTCTTTCAGCAAAAACTCAAATATGCAAATATTTGGGCCAAAACCTGAAAAGTTTAATTTAGAAATGATGTCATGTCTTATGCCCCAATTCTCCTCTATAGACCCCGGTCCCTGGTTGGACTACATACCAATGAAGCTACATTCCTCTTTCTTGGGAGCCTGGTCCATACAGGAGAACGGGGACATGAGGCAGCTAAACTACCACTCCCATGAGGCACTGCAGCAGCATATCCAAATGCTAAATATTTCAGTTGGCAGCCAAAATGTTTTGGTTTTTCCAAAATCAATCAGTCAAATCCAAAGTTTGTGACAGAAAGCTGGCACTTTGCAAAAGGTTGTTTAATTGAAAACCCAAATTTTCTGTCAAAAACAGTTTCAAGGGAAAATTTTTGACCAGCACTAATACTATGTTATACAGTGTTACTTGACTTTAACCAGAATACCAGAAATCTAAAACAATAGCTTTTGCACTGCATGATTGAAGACCAATTTGAGGTCTAACAGGCTCTCAATCTTCTTTTAATACTGTTATGTGTGGCACTGAACTTAATAGCTAGATCTTCCTCCCCCTCCCATCCCCCCGAAGAGCTCTTTTTTAACTTTCTCCATGGGATGAAGTCACCCCATAGAGACTACTCAGCTGGCTGTCATAAAACCTATGCTGCTAACAGCGAATGGAGATTCTTCTTTAACTCTAGTGGAGTAGAGCAGCCATGAAAATGGGAATTCTACTCCCGTTGTTACCCATAAGATTCTGAGCAGCCATGCTGCACAGTATAGTGACAAACAGGCAATCCTGTGTAGTCCCAGATTTGTTACAAAGATATAAATATTGTATCTTTTTACAGGAGATAAATCCCAATGACTGGACCCCAAAATAAACCATTGTGCTTAATTTTCAGAAACTATTTGCCGGGATGAAACACACTTTGTTCCTTTTAGTGCAAGCAGCTCCTTCGCCTTCCACTTCTGAAATTAGCTTCCAGTCATAACAACTCAAGAAGTCAGAAAATAACCCCGAACTAAAATTATCTGGAAAAAAAATTTCTTTCCTGCCAACCGTTCAGCTGTGAATGAGGCCATAGCAACTCAATCCACTAGAATACCAGAACAATTTGAAGGGACAAGAATCTTGATAGCAGAGGAATGAGTTTGCAGTGATTGGAAGCACGTGGACCAGACTGTGCTGCTCTCAGTTCTGCTGCAGTAAATCTAGGCAGTGGGCCAAGTTCACCACTGATGTCACTGGCTGCAGCTTCAGCAAAGGTGCTCCTGTTTAGCTAGGAGGGATTTTGGCTTCAGTGGAGTTGAATGATAGTCAGTGTGAATGAGAGCAGACTACAACCCATGTGTATTTATTCTTATGGATTTTAGTGCTGCTTGGAAACTTTGCAATCCATAGAACAATTAGAACAAGTTTTTCAACTAGCTTTAACACACATGGTAATAATTTAATATATTAAAAGCTAGAATAAGAACACCAAGTATTAGTTGAGGAGATAGAGCGGGAGAGTTTCATAGAGATTTGAGCAAAGATTCAGCTTGTTCTTATGAGATTTAGCCTGATTCAGGCTGAAGCAACTCAGATAAGTACAAATTCCCAATTTGTGGCATGTCCCTTACTTCACTGTCTACATTCACACGCACATTGTCAGCAAATGGCCATACAAACACAGGCAGAGTTTATAGACATACCAAAATATGGTTTCAATTTAGTGCATATATCAGTTATTAGAAAAATACATTTTTCTACATGAATGGACTTACGTTGCTTTTATGCACATATTCCAAGCCTTTGGATCCTGCTTGTTTCTGCAGTCGCAGATTTATTGAGGCTTGTATAAACTTGCCTGGCACAAAGCCTGCATCATCTATCTGCTCTTTGATACCAAATGGTCTTGCTTTGCATCTCTTTCCAGAATCTCAGAGCACACAGCCCAGCAGCCATCTGCAAGGCTATTTTTTTCAATTATCATCTATTATTTTGACATATAAGCAACAGCCAAACAAAAAACTGCACCCAAATCCCGAAGAGCTATTTTCACATGATTGTGTTTGCAGTGGAGCTGCTTTCCTGCTTCGCAATACCATTTCATTTAGCTGAGCACCAACAGCAAGAGAAGAGCCAGCTCAGCCAATAAGCGAACTCATGTAACACTGATGTCATTGGTACTGCCAGCCTCACACACCTTGGATAGATAGGTTAAAGGTCCAGAGCTCAACACTGTAATGATGCTGCTTGTTTTCTCCACCTCTTGTGGCCAAATTCTGCCCTCTGATGCAGATATCTGACTCCCAGCGATGTTAATGAGTGCAATATACATGCATTCCCCAGAAGAGCTTCTCTCAATTATTTGTATTGCAGTAGCACCCAGGAACCTCTGAGTCAAGGAGCAGGGTGCTATTGTGCTAGGCACTGTAGAGACATGTAACAAACAAGATGGACCCTGCCACAGAGAGATTGGACGGTAAAGTTCACCGTACAATTATTCCAATTTTGAAGTGCTCCTCGCTTTAGTCATCTTCACACCTGGTCCAGTCTGGAATGAGCGAGCTAAAGCAAGAGTACTGATATGCCCTGTTGGTGCAACTGATGCTCTTGTCCTCATCACACAGGAACATAGATCTGCTGCAATCCATCACTCTGATAATATTTATGAGTTTGAAAATATTGGTTCTGCCAGCTTTCCCTTTTCTCTACTAGACCTCTTAACTACCCAAGCTCTCTCTACTGTATGGCCTTTTGACCCTTGAGCAGGTGTTTCTCCTCTACAGGTACTTGAGCTATAACCCCCCGTTCTCCCTCTTTCACTCAGCTGACCCCAGTTCAACAGGAGGGATGAATGACTAGCCCAAATGAATCTGATTACAATGAGAACCAGAACTCAAACTTTCTGATCATCAGAAAGTGTTTTCATTCTCATTCTCCTCTGCTCTTCCTGGTTCCAGCCAACACTCAAAAGCATAGGTGCCAAAACTGTTTCAGAAGTTGGTTTCCAACTGAACATGGTTGGAACATGGTTTCCAACTGAAGCTTCAGGAGGAATTTTAAAAGAGGCAGAATTCAATTATGCCAAACTGCAATTTGGCCAGGACACTGCTGCTAACACCAAAGTGCCATGGGATCTCCAACAGCCACAGGAGGTTAGAATTTCACTTGAATATCTCATGTAGGAGACCAGCATTCCCAGAAACAGGACCCAGTGCACTGCCACAAGACCCCCTATTGACTGAAAAAATACTAGCCACTCAATCCACAATACCATTTCCCACAGCACCTGAGCTATGACCAGGCTAGCCATACTTAGCTTGTGAAACCTGACACAGTCCCCAGCTGCTGCAAATTTAGCCTGTCAGAATAAAGCAGCCCACGTTTTTATTATGTGCCTGCTTTGTTGGCACAAAAGATTCAATTTTGAAGTTACCATAAGGGATACACTGATCAATAATTCCTCTAGCATCACCACTCCTTCTCCACTCATATTTCTGTGATAAGAATGAAAAGCATGAAGTAGGCCAACACAATAGCCAGACAGTGAAATTACCATCATCATGGGAGGAGACTCAAATCCTGCATACAATTTTCCCTTTGAACTACCTTATGATTGTTAAACTCCTTCATTTGAATTGCACCACATCTGTTGATAGGGACAATACCTTTGATTTATTCCTCTTTTATTATAAAAAAATTCTAACTGTAATTCAGGCCATTTTATCCTTCCCTTCCATTTATTTGAGCAGCTGTTATATTTCCCTAGTTATCTTCATTACAGGTTTTATGCTGAGGTGTTTTGTTTGTTTATTTTGTTGTACTTCAGATCGGCCTATTTTGGCTTCTGTCAAGAAAGCACTCTCATGACATCATCCTAAGAGCAGCCGGAAAGGACTGCAGCTGTGCTCATGAAAATGATCAAATAATCAACCTGCTGATGAGCCTTAATGATAGTCACAGTCCTTGAAGCATGGGAAATGCCACTGCATTTCAGAGTCAGGCTCAAGCATCGGAACTGACCTTCCCCCACAGCGCTCAACCCAGGACAAAGACAGGACCCAGATCCAGACCTGAATTTCCACCAAATTCAGAGACATTCAGATGGGGTCCGTTCCTACAGCACTTTTTCTATGTGAGCTCCTCTGACCACAATACGTAAAGTGCTTGGCACATTCTGCAATGAGCATTAAACATTTGCACAGTCTCTTCATGCAATGCAATAAGGACCACTGTGACATGGACATTGCATGAAGACTAAACAGAGAGAAGGTGGGTTAGGTAATATATTTTAGTGGACCAATTTCTGTTGGTGAGAGAGACAAGCTTTTGAGCCACCTAGATCTGAGGAAGAGCTCTGTGTGGCTTGAAAGCTTGTCTCTCTCACCAACAGAAGTTGGTCCAATAACAGATATCACCGCACCCACCTTGTGTCTCTAACATCCTGGGACTCACATGGCAACAATTATACTGCATACATGAAGACTAAATGGCATCAGACACTCATGCACCTGCCAGTCTGTTGCCTTCTTAAACCACAATGTTTCAATGCCAGTATAACCCACATTTATACAGCGTGGCTTTCTGTACAGCCTTTAAAATGCATTCATTTCCGAGGATACACAGACTCAAATGCTTGAAATGTGTAACTCACCACTGCTGCATTTCCAAGTTTTTGACTGGTAGCCCTGTGATCTGAAGATGAGTCATTCACTGTAGAGGGTTTTAACTTGCATGTTACACAGCACCATTTGCCTTCACTGGATCATCTCCTAAAAATTCCGTATCCGTTCCCCAGTTTATAGCTAACATGTCATGTGCATTTCCCCAGTGAGTTAAAATTAGTCTCTCGTATCTATAGCACCTTATCTTCACAAAGGATCCCTATCAATCTATATGCAGGAATCACTTCAAGTACCAATGAGATGCAACCGCCTTCGGGGTGGAATGTAGAATCTAGTTAGTGGCATAAACCAAAACTACACAACAGTTTAGGATTCATGAAAAATGCCATTTTGCACATAGCTGAAACTACATGAGGATCTTTTTTTACCTAGGACGTATTGATCCCCAAGTAAGCCAAACAGAATGGGTATTATCCTCTTTAACCTATGGAAATATGGCTCTTGTCCTGAAGCATATGTTATAAACATGTTATGAGAGTCACAATATTGGCAGAAAGTTACTGTTTTGGTTTTCACCCTTTTAGCCAAGAACAAATGTGGCAGTAAGTAATTGATCATTTTTCTAATTGGCTTTGAATTACACAAAAAACATGTGTACTCATATTAATAAGGCACTGAAGATACCTGAAGGTACTGACTGGTTTGTTTCATAGTTGTCTGATGTCCTTTTCATGAAGAATCTAAAACAGATTATCCAATCTTGAAAGGACGACTCCACTTTTTCTCATAGTGACTAGATTTCAACTGGATTATAAGATAATATACATTCGAGGGCAATGATCTCTTAGTTTATATGTTTATGCTCTGACAGTGAGTCAGATGGAATATTAGCCACATGTAGACACCTGCTTTTGGAATTTTAGGATGATCACTCTCAGCACTTTGACTCCACCCACAAGTGACACCTAGAATTGGTGATGATGAAACCAGCCGATGATTAGAATTTGTTTTTCCTGTTACATTCTTATATGGTTTTAATTGTTATAATTTAGTTGGCCAATTTATTAATGGAGAATGAGAAACTGCAGGGAGAGTCCATCTCAGTTATGCTAGCCTCTAGCTCTTATCTGAAGCCCAGAAATGTAGTTGCAACCTGATCCTTTGAACCACAGAAGTATGATAACATGATTCCTGTTTACAGCTAGTTAGGTGCACTTCCATATTGCTTTCTTGCCTGCGATTGCCAGGAAAGACTGTAAAAAATTTGTGCCTGCAAGCCATGCAGCCATTCCTTTTGACATGCTCTTGTAATTTCTAAACTTGCATTATTATAATGCACATCCTGTCAGCAAAAGATGAATCATAGAATATCAGAGTTGAAAGGGACCTCTGGAGGTCATCTAGTCCAACCCCCTGCCCAGAGCAGGACCAATCCCCAACTAAATCATCCCAGCCAGGGCTTTGTCAAGCCTGAGCTTAAAATGTATGGGTTTCATTTAAGCCAAAACATTATATAATCATCTGCAGCGTTATCCGTTCAAGGCTTAATTTTGCATCCTCATTGCTTTCAGCAGTGACCAATTGGTGAAAATATTTATTGAGCAAACATCTTCATACACATACTATTAAGGCTTCATGAGGTTCACACACACATGGTTTTGTTTCCCTCTTATTCAGCTGATGGAGGACAATCACAAAACTGTTCTTGGGAGCTTTTAAAAGAAGGAGCTATAGGGAGAGCTTGCAGAAGATTATAAAAACTTGGGAGTGATGGGATCACAAAAGTTAGAGGGAAAAGCCTATTAATGGAGCTGGTTGAATAATTTGTAGCAGATATGTTATCTGATGAATGTAGCCCTTTCCTCCTCCCTTCCCCACAATCTGTGAATCCTTTGTAAATTCATCATTCATTTCTGTGAATGGATTAATTACTAAGTATTTACCTAGTGATTTATACAAGATGATCTTCAGACTATGGTTTGTTTGCAAACAGACTCTTTGCTATTTGTTGCACCTGGTGTGAGACTTATCACTTGCATTGCATGGGATTGTTTCTCTTCCCTAACTGGTTGAGTGAAGCTTTTTGGACGGTTGAATACAGAAAGAGAAATGCCACTGAGAACAGTGAAAACTCCTGCGGTCCCACAAATATGGTACCTTGTTTGCAGCTGGGTATATGTACTTGCACAAAGAACAGCTATTCCCCGAACATTCATATGAAACAAAACCTATGTTTGTATCAGCATTCATGAATAACAATTTATAAAGTGGTACAAACAAGGCCTAAGCAAACAGCTGTTCAGAAATCCAACAAATGTTCTCACAGACAGATTTTGGAGTGCTCAGCCAGTGCAACTCATTTAATGTGAGATCATCTAATCTACCACCCAGAACTGTTCCCCACAGCATATGTTCTAGGGTCAGGACCAGTATATTGCAAGGGTAGGATTTTTCAAGAGAGTTTAACTTTCTCCTAACTCTGCTCCCACTGAAGTCAATGGTGACACTCCCATTACACTTCACTGGATGCAGAGTTAGACCATTGTTCAGCCCTTTTGAAAATCCCATCCTAAAGTGGTCCAAGCAGTAGGGTTTGTCGTTCTCCTGTTGGAATACTGTTCTACTCTATAGCAGTTAGGAATATTCAATCTACATTTTCCTCTTAGTAATTTCATCCCAATACTCAATACTACTACCCTAAATAATTCCTCTCCCTCTCGGGATTTATGCACCTACAGTCTACTGGATTGTCTGGACCTGGCATTTGAAAATAGAGATTGTATTCCCAGTTCTTCTAATGATCTTGAGCAAGTTACTTTATCTCTATGGTGCTTCCATTTTCCCATCTGTAGGATGGGAATAATAATGCTTGCCCACTAGTGTTTTGAGATCTACAGTAGAAAAGCACTATAAAAGGCAAAGAAAATTATTACTCAGATCCTTGTAGATGCATATGCCCTCTTACGTTGTTAGTATTTCTGAGACATGGCAGATAACTACCATCAAAATTAGGGCTGTATAGAGCAAATGTTTAGCTCTGAAATGCAGAAATTAGTATTATAATAAAATCATAACTTCATGTTAGCATTTTTACTGTAACTTGAGAAGCAAGACTGAATTGTGGTTTGTATATTAAAAGTCTTAATCAACAAGTCTAACTGATGTTTTTAATGTGCTGACAAATATTGCTTCCAAAGCAGAATGCAGAACTGTGTCTCACAAGATAAAATGCATTCTCCTGGGCCTGAACCTCCTGCCAGATTGCAAAGCTTTATATTTCTTTTGGGGACCAAGCTAGCCTGTCCAACTTTTCTGGGCCTTCTTTGAATGCATCATCATCAGGGATATGTGGTAGGAAATTAAATACATGATTTTGTCTGTTACTGCTAACTACAGATGGACAGATGGACCAAAATCATAACCTCAAATCTGAGTCCCTTTGAATTTCAGGGGAAATGGGATTTAAATCCCTACATGTGAACCCACCCCTGTAGGATTCATATAAGGTTCATGCGCTTGGCAACGTTCAGGGCACACCCGGAGTGTCGTGCTGGACCTGTGCACACACAGCTCCTTTCAAGGGCATCAACCTTGGAATCTCGCCCAGTTGACATGAACCATGGGAAGCCTCCCAGGACTGGGCTCAAGGCCCGAGAGCAAGGAATGCGGTAGATAGAAACTGGTAAATAAGAATGTTAAACAAAGCCAGTGTATTCCTTTTATCTGTTGGAGAATGTAATGCGCGGGGGGAGAGAAAGAATAAAGGGGAAGGTGGAAAGCTGACAGGCAGAAGCCTGTTAGCAGACCAGCTGCTTGCTTGCTTAAAGCTCTGTGCTGTCTTGTCATTGAACCGCCACAACTGGCGCCCAAACGTGGGGCCCTCAGCACTCACCTCGCCCGGCAAGGGTTTCAGATGCGTCACTCATCCGCTTTGCGGATCCCGGTGAGTATTTTTCATTGTGGTAAGTATGGGAAGCTCCCTCTCTGCTTTGCAAGTGCAACACCGCTGTGAGCTACAGTATTTGCTGCGTAAGGCTCAGCATAACTGTCCCACTCGAGAGCTCACTCTCCTGCTACAGGAGGTGAGTGCCCAGTGCCCGTGGTACCCTGAAGCTGGAACCCTTAAGCTAGCGGACTGGGAGCGGTTGGGCCAGACATTGCACAAGGAGCCTCGGGCGCCCGTGCAGGCTTTACACGCCTGGCACCTCTGCCGCGATGCGATACAGCGTGTCGCTTCGGACAGGCCCCCCCCCACGCCAACAGAGGGGCTGCCGATCTCGCCACCCCCGTCCGCTCCTGCAACCATCCCTCCCCCTGCTTTGCCCTCAGGGCCTCTATTACCAGCGCCTCCCTGGCCTTCCCCACTGGAGCCGGTGTGTGATCACCCTCCCCCCGTGGAGCCCCATGCTCCGGGGCCCCCCGGAGGGTCATCCGCGTCTGCTCAGGGGCTTTCGCTGGTGCAACAAATGGTTCACGCAGCGAAGACTCGCTCAGATCTTACAGCAGAGGAGCTGGCTGAGCTGGTCTCAGTTTGTCCGGTGACCTGGCAGGATGATGGCCAGGGCAACCAGGTTACAAACTGGGTCAGTTTGCCCTACTCGGTGATCAGAGACATAAAGAAAGCGATCCGTGAGTTCGGCCTCACTAGCACGTATGTGCGTGGTCTCATTGAAGGGCTAGGTTCTGGGTACTCTCTGGTCCCTGAAGACTGGAAGGCGCTGTTGCGCATGATGCTGACACCTAGTCAGTATGTTATTTGGCTTAGTGAATTTCGGCAGATGGCAGAACGCCAAGCCCAGGTATATAGAGAGCAAGGTGTCATTTATGAGCAGTTGGCAGGGGAGGGCCAGTTTGCTACCGTTCAGATGCAGTCTCAACTCCCTCAGGCCGTCTTCCCCATTATTTCCACCTGCGCCCAGCATGCTTTCCGGAAGGTCCCGGATTCAGGCAAGCCTACCAAAAGCTTTGCCAGTATCCGTCAGGGTGCATCAGAGTCCTTTATGGATTTTACCAACAGATTGCAGGAGGCTATCCTCCGGCAGGTGGATAGCCCTGCAGCAGCTCAGGAGATCCTGTTAAAAATGGCAGTTGAGAATGCGAACGAGGATTGCCGCCATGCTCTCCAGGCGGCACAAGCCTCTGGGATTCTAGAGCTGTCAGACATGCTGCAGGCGTGCCAAAACATCGGCACCCAAGCCCATAAGGCTGGAGTTCTGGCTGCCGCCCTGCGGAAAAGCGAGAAGGAGGGGAAGCGTTGTTACCGCTGTGGTAAGGAGGGTCACTTTCAGCGGGAGTGCCGCTCCTCGGCGGCGCCCGCCCGCCCCTCAAAGAAGTGCCCCAAGTGTCAGAAGGGCTATGACTGGGCTAATCAGTGTCGTAGCGGGTCGGGAAACCGCACGACAGGTCCCCCCCCGAACCCAGGGCCAAACGGGGGTGTTTCCCACTCAGAGAACTGTTCCTCTGCTTTAAAATCCATAGACTCCATGAAGGCGGTGACTGCCGGAAGTGCAGGGCTTGATTTGATTATGCAGGAGGATGCTGACTTTCAGCTGCTGGGGGAGGTTTGCGCCATACCTACCCAGGTGACGGGACCTCTCCCTGCCGGATTTGTGGGCCTGGTTCTCCCTCGCTCACACGCTGAGAAACAGGGTTTTTTTGTCATCCCAGGGGTCATTGACGCCGATTACACCGGTGTTATTAAGGTTCAGGTATGGACCCATCTTCCGCAGTCGCTCCCGCGTGGACGGTCAATTGCGCAATTGATTTTACTCCCCTATCAGGTGCCAGCTGCAGAGGATCGAGCCCGGGGCGGAGGCGGCTTTGGATCGACTCTGGCTCAGTCACCATCTCACAACACGTCCTCTCCACTTGTTGCTCTAACAATGTCGGTCCGCCCCTCGAAACCTCAGTTAACACTTCTCTTAAATAATGTTCCTTTTACAGAGCTGGTGGACACTGGAGCTGACGTTACGGTGATTCGTGATCCGGAGTGGCCGGTCGGTTGGCCAACAGTTCCTTCTAAAGAGTTGTGGGGGATCGGGGGTAGCAAACCAGGGCGCCAAAGTTTGTCTTGGGTCACGGTCTCTAAACCAGGAGGCCGTGCCCTTGCTACAATCCGCCCTTTTGTACTCCCTGTCCACCTCAATATTTGGGGCCGTGACTTACTTACAAAGCTGGACACCACCCTCGATATTAATATATAATGGCCCGAAATCCTCCCTCACCCACCTTGCCATCCGCATTACCATTAGTATGGCAATCCTTAGAGCCCGTATGGATTGACCAGTGGCCCCTCCTCCTAGAAAAGCTGAAAGTGCTTCATTCACTTGTACAATAATATTTGCATGCACAGCGCTTGGAGAGCTTTACTAGTCCTTGGAACTAGCTGCTGTTATTTTGGCCTTTCAACTTTGTGCTGATTGTCCCTTTAATTTGATCGTGGACACGCATTATGTTTATCAGGTAATTGATCATTTACCCCTTGCCCTCATTACCCCACAGGTCGATGCGGACCTTCTTCGCCTGTTTTTGTCCTTACAGTATCTCCTTACCACTCGTAATTTCCCTTATTTTGTTGCTCATATTCGCAGTCATACCCCTCTGCCTGGGCTACTTACTGAAGGCAATGCGCGCACCGATCGCGCGTTACGTGATCCGGTAAATTCCCTTTTTTCTGACCCCATTGAAAGCCATTCCTTTTTTCAATCAGTCTGCCTCTGTTTTGGCCCGGCAGTTTCACATTCCTGCTGATCATGCACGTTTTATTGTTCGTTCCTGCCCCCACTGTGCCGCTGCTGCCCCTACCTTTTCTTATGCCATTAACCCCAGAGGTACCGCAGTGAATCAGCTGTGGCAAATGGATGTCACTCACGTGCCACAATTCCGTCCCTATTCGTTTTTACATGTTTCCGTTGATACTTATTCGGGATTCCTCTGGGTGACCCCACAGCGTGGGGAAGCCACTCCCAAAGTTATTCACCATTTGCTAGCCTGTTTTGCTGTTATGGGTCGCCCGAGCCAGATAAAAACAGATAATGCCCCAGCCTATTGCTCCACAGCCCTCTCCATCTTTTGTGCCCAATGGGACGTCCGTCTCACACACAGGATCCCTTGTAATTCCACGGGCCAAGCCATTGTTGAACATGCAAATCGCACGCTAAAAACCTTGCTCGACAAACAATTAAAACAAGGGGAGCTGCGTCTCCGAACCTTAGGAGACATTCAGCAACAATTGCATATCCTTTTGTTCACTTTAAATAATTTAACGCTGAACGCAGATCAGCAGACCCCCCACGGATCGGCATTTTCACAAATCCGAGGTACTGGAAAGACCGCATGTCTATTACCGTCAGCTGCCCGATCCGCAATGGTTGGGCCCAGTGCCTCTAATTACTTGGGGTCGGGGATATGCTGCTGTGTCTCTCCCTGCAGGACCGTTGTGGGTTCCGGCCCGGTGTGTGCGACTGGCACTGAAACAGCATGGCGTGGCACCAGGCGCTGTCAAACCCCATACCGGAGTTTCAGCTGACCTTGGAGGAGAACGCGATGCCTCCCAGGTCGACAATGGCAGGACGGAAACGGAGGAGGCGTAGCATCCCAAGCCAGCCCATGACATGGGGAGCAGTAAAAGCATTGGTCGCCGCGGCTCAACGAAGACTGGCAGCAAACCAACAGCCAAAGACTTCTGAGACTTTGTTTGTGGCAATTCTTGCCCAAATTACTGCTAATTCTGTATTGATTGTATGCCTTTTGTGCCTGCTATTTCCTGTAGGGGTTGGCTCGGGAGCGCTTTCTCCGTTACGAGCCCAAATGACATATAACCTATGGGAAAGATTGGCTTCAATAGCAAATGTTACCCACTTTTGTTTATTTGATTTTGTAGCAGCTGAAGAATTGTTAGGTACGTGCCTTATTCCAGTATGTCATCACCCTGAGGAAATTGGAAATAAGATGATGCTCGCTGCTTACACGAACCTCTCTTCCCAGTACTCTAGCATGGCTAATTGGGGCCCGGCCAATTACACTTTACCTTCTTGAGCTTATTTTTTGCTGTTGCTGTGTGCAATGTATTTCCTTTTTGTTAAGGCTTTGTCGAGAACCGCCCTGGCAGGCTCCACGAGTTATGACCTCGTCTGTCCAGGAGTTAATTGGCTTGCAAAAGCAAATTGATGGCTACC
Organism: Lepidochelys olivacea; assembly: GCF_965140295.1. NCBI lineage: Eukaryota > Metazoa > Chordata > Testudines > Cheloniidae > Lepidochelys > Lepidochelys olivacea. The sequence goes on from NC_140423.1 coordinate 15,862,155, forward strand.
ATGAGATGGCCGAGCACAAATAAACAAAAAAGGAGGGGATGTAGGATTCATACAAGGTTCTTGTGCTTGGCAACATTCAGGGCACACCCGGAGTGTTGTGCTGGACCTGTGCACACACAGCTCCTTTCAAGGGCATCAACCTTGGAATCTCGCCCAGTTGACATGAACCATGGGAAGCCTCCCAGGACTGGGCTCAAGGCCCGAGAGCAAGGAATGCGGTAGATAGAAACTGGTAAATAAGAATGTTAAACAAAGCCAGTGTATTCCTTTTATCTGTTGGAGAATGTAATGCACGGGGGGCGAGAAAGAATAAAGGGGAAGGTGGAAAGCTGACAGGCAGAAGCCCGTTGGAAGACCAGCTTGCTTGCTTGCTTAAAGCTCTGTGCTGTCTTGTCATTGAACCGCCACACACCCCAAAGTTTTGGTTCTGGGTCAGATCTAGAACCAACAAAACACACCAAGAGAAAAGCTAATCTCATGAGATTTCATCCCCAAACTGGCAGAATACCTCAAGATCTCCACCATGTAAGGTGGTAGATATCTCACAATTTTTCCCTTGGTCTGAAAGACAAATCTTACAAGAATGGCTTGTGAGATTTCATAGAATCATAGAAATGTAGGGCTGGAAGGGACCTCAAGAAGTTGTCAAGTCCGGCTCCTTGTGCTGAGGCAGGATCGAGTAAACCTAGACCATCCCTGGCAGCTGTCCAACCTGTTCCTAAAAACCTCCAGTGATGGGGATTCCACAGCCTCCCTTGGAAGTCTATTCCAGAGCTTAACTACCTTTCCCACAGCGTGGATTCCAATCTTAAACCTGACCTGTCCCCTAGTTTTGATTCAGCCTTGAACCAAAACCAGAAATCCCAATTCCTTAGCCCATCTCTACTAATGATTAGGGAAAATAATTATCTTTAGACGTTAAAAAAAACACTTATTAGGAGGAACAAAACATTTTAGTTAAATAAGAACTGACCAGGATCCTCACCTGAAACTTAGACCAAAGTTGGGCCTTTTTTTGAGGTTCAAGAGAGCTCAATTAACATTTTGAAGTTATTCCTTTAATCTCTACAATTCCTGGTTTCCAGAACACAACATTACCAAAAGCCATTCATTTTCACAATAAGTTAGCACATTCCAAGGTTTGATTTTATAATGCCAAGCCCCAAAAGCATCAAATATTTACATTTAATAAAATACTTTTGCCTTGAGGATTAAAATATTGTGAGATGTTTTAGTATGAACCAGGAAGGAAAATGGCATTAGGAATCAATACATAAAGCGTTTGTATTAGCTACTGGTGTTGAGAAGAATACCAGGACAGTAGAAAAGCTGGTGTTTCATTAAACTAGGCAGCCTGTACATAACATGCAAATAGTATGAAATCAAATAGATTAAACAAGCAAAGTCAAGCTGAAGTCGATATATTAAAACTTGGGTCTTGCAGTGAATAAAAGCAAGGCATTTTCTAGAGAGTAATTTAAAAGTTTTATTGAAGTTTCTGTTAAAATAGATAGCAATAACACTTGGCAAATACACCACTAGAGCTCTAAGTATTAGAGAGAGAGAAGCTATTTCTGAATGATAAGCAGTGTGAAATACCACACCATATTACTTTGAGGCAGGGAGAGAGTCAGGCTATGCCAGATGCTCGGTTGCAATATATACTTTCAGTTCTTAATTAAATGTAACACAAGAATAGCAAGTCCCAAGTCATCATCGTTGCAAAGAATTGGAGAAAGAACTAAATTAAATCTCTGCTGATTCTCCCAGGACTTAAATGAGTGTACACTAAAATGCACAGTTAACTACATGAGCATAGATCTCTTTACTGACTTAACTAAATGTCACTCAACTAAGTCAAAACATTTTTGGAACCTTCAAAGAAGGTACAGATCTCCCAAGGGAGAAAAAATAAAAATCACAGGAGAGTGTGAATGAACATATAGCTTATTGTACAAAATTGCATTTTGGAGATGGCACTGGTAAATAGACTCCATATATTATGAGGAGCAGATTTAAAGATTTTGCATCAAGCTGTGCCAGACCTCTGACATTTGGTGCATAAGCTTCTTTCCTTCAGATAAGGAGGTAATGGGAACATGCTATGCAGCATAAAACATTTCAAGAAGAGTAAAGCATTGATAGTGTATGCAATCTTATGAAAAGTATACTAAAAGTCAGTGAGGCAAATTATGGCCCTGTGAGCCTTTGGAGGGGATGAAAACACTTCTAGCACTCCAGCTGCGTTGGAGGAAGGCATTTTGCTTGGAAAATGTTTAATGTTTCATGGGAAGCTGGAGAGAGTGAAGTAAGGAGTAGCCTGTGCTCTACCCCAGTTCTCCCCTGCTGGTGCTTACTTGTACGTAGAGATGAGGCACACTCTCTGCAGGCCAGTAATTGTTGCACACAGGACTGATTGACTCCCACCACTTACACTTCTAGTCAAACTGCGGTTACTGCCATGCCTGCTCACCCCAGAATACCTACAAGAGATGCCAGAGTCTGACCTAGTGTCTGCTCAGCATAGAACCAGGCAGAGATTTACAAGACACGACATGCTTGATTTTCCAAAAGTGCAGTTTTCCAAGACTTCTGCCTGAGCACAACATGCATGTGTCCCTCTTCCACAACTAGTATGTATCTGGACCTAGGTGACATTAATACTGGAGACTGGCAAACCAGTGTGACTCCAATAAGAAATGTCTTATCTTGTCCATCCCTTTCAATGATTCCAAACCGAAATCCTGTTTGATGCTCACATTTTTTTCAATTAAGTGTTTTGCCATTTTATGTTTGATTTGAAATTCCAGGCTTGGCACAGAAGCAGAAATGCCAGAAGAAAGAGGCTTTCACCATATTTAGGGTCCAGCCTAAAACAGGAAGTACTGAAAATCTTACTAAAAAGCCTGGTCTTAGGAGATTTCTAGTCACAATCTCAGCCCAAAAAGGTGTAGACAGGAGTCCAAACTTTGATGACTAATTCAAACTGAATCTTTTGAGCCCTATTTAAGAAACTCCCCAAAGCTCCCACTTTGCTTTGCTGGCAAAATTAGTTCTCTTATTGTTCTGCATAGAGACACATTTCTTTTTCTCCTAACATGAAAACAAAATCTATCTAATGTAAGAACCTTTCAAGTGAAGATTTGCACTGCTTTCGGCCTACAGTATTTGTATCTGTAGTTTTATTGTATTGTTTGGATCTTGTAATATAAAAAGAAACTGTATAAAAGAGTGGAATACCACCAAATACCTAGAAGTGGTGAGGAGACTTGACCTTAATAATATCACTGCTCTTTAGAGCTCAGTGAAATTTTTCTTTATGAAACCTTTTTTCCACTGACAAATGCAAATTTGTGTTGACTGAAGCAATTTGTAAATTTGGGTCAATTTTGGTGAATTGTTCTTAATTTTAAAAAAATGAAAAAAATGTCAGAAATATCAAATGCTTCGTTTCAGCATTTCCAAAACATTGCAGTTGTCACAAAACAAAATATTTAACGTTCACATTTGCTGAAAATTTCAAATCATTTTCATTTTGGCTCAACCCCAAACTCTCCCCCCTTCCACCTCCTCACTGCCAGTTTTTTGCACCTCTATCCAAACCGAATGGTTCATTCTTCAAAACGCCCTACTTCTCGTTTCCACCTATATTGTATATAGTGATACAGTATCACTTTGTGCTCACAACTGGCATTTCAGCATGTTGCCCAATATACATACAGTTACTACTATCACATCCCTAACGATAACAGAGGAGCATTTTCAAGGCACCCTATAGAGATGGACTCTGTCTCATGGTTAAAACATTGGACTGGGAGTCAGCAGAACTGGGTTCTAATTCCTGAATCTGCCACTGACCTGCTTCATGATATTGGCAAGTCATTTAACCTGTATGACTCAGCTTCCCCCTCCGAGAGTTAATTGAGGTGTTATCCTTGCACCTCACAGGGACAATGTGAGGCACAAATCAATGTTTGCAATGTGCTTCGGGATATCTGGACTGAGGGTGCTATCAAAGTACAGAGTATTATTCTGCAACACACTATAATCTCTTTGTGGCCGCAGGAGTGTTTGTGAGCCATTGGAAGACTTAAATATACAGGATGTATCTTAAAATCACAAAAGTATGTCTCAGTTGCCAGGCTATCTGGTGTGAAATCTTAACTAGGTGGTTGAAGACAGATAATCAAAAGACTTTCTTCCTTATCATTCCCAATACCTTGGGGGGTGGGGTCATTTTACTTGGTAATAAGCTATGTAGGTTGTTTCTTGCTGTAGAGTAAATCGATACAAAATGATCAATGGCCAGTTTTACACATCTCCAAAGGAAATCTATTTGGCTCTAGTGATATTAAACCAGGTTTGAACTTTAGCAAATCTAATTTTCTTTCCTAGACCAATATTTCCAACATGAGGCTTAGGAAAACAAAATTACATTTGCTGTAATTCTACATTTTGAAATAAGTCATAATCAAACCTTGTTTGTTGCCCTGCAAAACTCATAGAATCATACAATATCACAGTTGGAAGGGACCTCAGAAGATCATCTAGTCCCAACCCCCTGCTCAAAGCAGGACCAATCCCCAGTTTTTGCCCCAGATCCCTAAATGGCCCCCTCAAGGATCGAACTCACAACCCTAGGTTTAGCAGGTCAGTGCTCTAACCCTCTAACCCCCAGTGAGCTATCCCTCCCTATCTCTTCTCATCTACTGGAAGGAAATATGGTCTACTTTGTTTGCCTACAAAATAAAAACACTGATACAGACACAAGTTCTGAGGAATTATGATCTGTAATGTCTTCACCCAGGGATTTAAATCACTCCACTATCACATCCACATATTCCCAAAACTCAAGAGTATTTGCTCTCATCGCTTATATTAGACAATGGGTTTTCTTGAATACTAAAGCAAAGAGTATTAACATCGGTGCCAGAGCCCATATAGGTCGTGGAATTATATGGCTATTTGAACTTCTCTTGAATATGCAATACTTTCATGTAAACCCAGTGAGACAGGATTTATTAAACAATTAAAAAAGAAAAATTACAAACTTCTCTGGGTAGGGCCCATGCCTTCTAATATGTTTGACAGTGCAGGAAAAATTGAGTGGTTTCTTAAACAGAAACAATAGTCATGGTAAACTGGGCTCATGAAAGCAGAATCATAATATTTATTGAGACTTTCAGCAACAATTTTTATGCTGCAATTTTTAAATAAAATAAAACCGTGTATCCAAACACTGCAATAAGAAGGCATGCAGCAAGTTACAGATACAAGACACAAATTTGACATCAGAACGGTGCCATAGTCCTGGGGCTTGATCCAACTCCCCCTGAAGTCAACAGTAAGTAGGGTGACCAGATGTCCCGATTTTATAGGGACAGTTCCAATTTTTGGTTCTTTTTCTTGTATAGGCTCATAGACTCATAGATATTAAGGTCAGAAGGGACCATTATGATCATCTAGTCTGACCTCCTGCACAATGCAGGCCACAGAATCTCACCCACCCACTCCTGCAATAAACCTCTCACCTATGTCTGAGATATTGAAGTCCTCAAATCATGGTTTAAAGACTTCAAGGTGCAGAGAATCCTCCAGCAAGTGACCCGTGCCCCATGCTTCAGAGGAAGGTGAAAAACCCCCAGGGCCTCTTCCAATCTGTCCTGGAGGAAAATTCCTTTCCGACCCCAAAGATGGCAATCAACTCCTAATACCCCGCCCCCGTCCCGATTTTTCTCATTTGTTGTCTCATCACCCTAACAGTAAAACTCATTAATTTCTATGGCTGGAAGGGCAGGGTCTTGTACTAGATATATTCAAGAGGAACAGAGTTAAGGACAGAATGGTGCTTATCCCAAAACTCCTACCCTACTAACCCTGGGCCCAAGCCTGCTGCCTGATTCAGGGAAAACTCCTCTTAATGTCATACCCAGTCCTATACCCATTGAAGTTAATAGAAGTTGTGCCTGAATCAAGACTACAAGAGAGGGCCCCATAGAAGTTTGCATGGAATATGGATAGTCAAAAAGACCTTCCCAGAAATCAACTTTTCACTACAAATCCAATAGTGTTTCTCAGGCCAGCACATCCTCCAGGGCTCCCAACATCTTCATGTCCCCCAATTCAGCAATCCTGCCTCGAGATGGAGAGCAGGTATATGCGATACCCTCCAGAATGTACTAATGCCACCCCATGAGTGGCCAGAGATGTCGCATAAGAGAAGCTTGAGGTGCTTCTTGCTTTCCCACATCTACCAGGGGCCAAATGATCACCCAGAAGTATTAAATCAACTACTTCAGTACCATAGAGATCATTTAAAGCCTTCTATAAAGGGAAAAGAAAGACTATGACTTTGGCCCCAATGCTGCAAACATTTATGCATGTTCTTAACTTTGTATGCTTGAGGAATCCACTGACATCAGTGGAGATACTGACATACATGAAGTTAAGCACATGTGTGAATGTTTTCAGGATCAGGTTGGCATTTTCTAAGGGCTTGGCTACACTTGCAAGTTAAAACAGCCCCAGGCACCCTAGCTCACTACCCATCCACACTGGCAAGGCACGTAGCGCGCTCTGACTCCACGGCTAGAGCACTCCTGGTTCTCCACCTCGGCGAGAAGATTAACGCTTGTTGTGCCTTGGCTGAAACGCTCGGGAGTCAGTGTGAACGAGGTGTTGCATTACTGTGCTCTGATCAGCCTCCGGAAACGTCCCATAATCCGCTTAAGTCAAGTGGCCACTCTTCTCTTTGTTTTGAACTCACTGTAGAAATGCGGATATGCCCTTTGAAAGCTCTGTTTCTGACAGCTGGCTGCTTATCTGCTCCAAGACAAAGCAACCATTACTGTGGAATGCTGTGTGAGAGAGAGAGAGGTGGGAGGGAGGGGGAGTATGCTGCTGCCTGAACTTACAAGAAAGCATGCTGACATGCTCTCAGCCCTGCCAAAAACCCACTCTCTCTCCCTCCACATACACACAACGCACTCCCTGTCACACTCCACCCCCGCCATTTGAAAAGCATGTTGCAGCCACTTGCATCCTGGGATAGCTACCACAATGCACTGCTCTCTGTGGCCATTGCAAGAGCTGCTAATGTGGCCACGCCAGTGCGCTTGTAGCTGTCAGTGTGGACAGATTGTAGCGCTTTCCCTACTGCGCTCTATGAAGGCTGGTTTAACTCAAAGTGCTCTACATCAAGTGTAGCCATGCCCTAATAAAAACCAGTTCACCTGGCCACATGGTACTCTAGATTGGAAGCAGGACCAAAACTGCACTTTTCATCTGAAAATAAAAGATTCGCTCTGGCTGCTTCGAACAAATACACACACACAATCTGGATGGAGTTAGTTCACCTCACTGTTCAATCTAATGCAAAATGCAGTACTGAGTCAGAGAGCTGCGCAATATTCTTGGCCGCTTCTATCATCATCTCTGTCCTTTTTAACTTTAAGAGGAAAAAACTGCACAGGTTTCTCCCATTCCTTTATTTTGCTGATTTTATGGATTGCTCGTGAGCTCTGTTATAGTTTGTACTCAGAAAAGTTACTTTAAACACAGCCACAAAACTGTCAATCTAATGTACTAAAATAATGTTATACTTTGTGGGATATTCTTCTGGTTTTGCAAACAAAACTACAATGCACAAAAATCATGCACACACAAACAAAGGCTATGTTTTTGATAATCTGCCCCAATACACACCTGAGGGGGAAGCCATTTTTCAGCATGCAAAACAATGAATCAGATTTATAAATAGTTTAGACACAAAACTATATGTAGAATGTATCCATAATGATTACCCACATAACCTGGTATCTGCACAGAGAAATGGCCAGTTATTCTTTGTCTTTGATTTAGGCACTTCAGACGCAAAAGTGTCTGGTTGTGGAAGCTTAGATTTGAAAAAAATGAGACAAGTGGCTGCAGCATTAGTCTTGATGTGAAACAAAGAGATGAAGAAGAGTACCCTTGAATAGTTTTACAATATTGAGGAAACAGAGCTATTGCTGGTATATATATTTTTAAATGCCTTTCTCCCTTCAGAAATTTTTCATAGCGCAAAATAAACACCACAGTACCAACTTTTCTTTCTCAGTCATAATGCTTAACCTTGTATCTTAAATGGTTTGGATAAGCTCCGCCTAATTGTTCTCTCATATGCATAAGTTTGTCACAGTAAGGCATAGTGTCTCAACTTGCACTCAATTAGGAAACTGTTTTCTTCTTGAAAGCTCATCAGATCCCTGCTGCTACAGTACAGCATTTCCATTGCCTCTTCAGATCCCAAAGTGCCTGGGCTCCATGCTGGGATGAGTGAACAGTGATATCTCAAATAATGGCAGTTCCCTCTGTTCTGGGTTCTCTCAGGTCAGTGGCAGATTCCAGCATGAGGTCCCAAAACAAACTCTTAAGAAAGCACTTCGCTGTTTTAGGACATCTACTTTTCCACACACCATGGTGAACAGGCTGTGTTGCTATTCTTAATAACTAGTTTAAAAATATCAAGAATCTTGTTAAGTAGTTTATCTCAAAGGTTTTGGGGCAGGGACCCCTCAAGGGGTCGTGAGGCTATTACATGAGGGTCCCGAGCTGTCAGCCTCCACCCCAAATCCCGCTTTGCCTCCAGCATTACAATGGTGTTAAATATATTATAAAGTGCTTTTAATTTATACGGGGGAGAGGGGTCGCACTCAGAGGCTTGCTATGTGAAAGGGGTCACCAGTGCAAAAGTTTGAGAACCACCGCCTTTGAATGCCACATAATAAAAAAAACTTGTTTTCCCCTGTGAAAATAAGAGCAGTGATTTATAAACAAACAAAAACTCTTGAGTTTGCAGGAATGTCCAGGTTGTCTACAATACTATTTTAATGTGCCTGATTAGGAGAGTGTGATTTAAATGAAAGGTTGGTGCAGAAGCTTTAAGGTAAAAGGATAGGATGAGACCAAGAGAGTGTCATAAATATAAAGGGAAGGGTAAACCCCTTTGAAATCCCTCCTGGCCAGGGGAAAGCTCCTCTCACCTGTAAAGGGTTAAGAAGCTAAAGGTAACCTCGCTGGCACCTGACCAAAATGACCAATGAGGAGACAAGATACTTTCAAAAGCTGGGAGGAGGGAGAGAAACAAAGGGTCTGTGTCTGTTGGTATGCTGCTGTTGCCGGGGATAGACCAGGAATGGAGTCTTAGAACTTTTAGTAAGTAATCTAGCTAGGTATGTGTTAGATTATGATTTCTTTAAATGGCTGAGAAAAGAATTGTGCTGAATAGAATAACTATTTCTGTCTATGTATCTTTTTTGTAACTTAAGGTTTTGCCTAGAGGGGTTCTCTATGTTTTTAAATCTAATTACCTGTAAGATATCTACCAAACTGAGGCAAATTGGTGAGGCTTTTTACCAAACCTTGTCCAGGAAGTGGGGTGCAAGGTTTTGGGAAGTATTTTGGGGGGAAAGACGTGTCCAAACAGCTCTTCCCCAGTAACCAGTATTTGGTGGTGGTAGTGGCCAGTCCAAGGACAATGGGTGGAATACTTTGTACCTTGGGGAAGTTTTGACCTAAGCTGGTAAAGATAAGCTTAGGAGGTTTTTCATGCAGGTCCCCACATCTGTACCCTAGAGTTCAGAGTGGGGGAGGAACCTTGACAGAGAGTAACATGCAAACAGATAGGTATAAATACATAAACAATTTATATATAGTCAGTTGCCACCCTTTCAACCACTGAAGTCAAATTAAGACAATGACATGGGATTAATTGCAGCAGACTAAAGGGTACTGGGCTCTTGGGACCCTTGTCTGTTTATTAGGTATAAAATGGAAGAAATACTTACAATAGCAGCAGAGAGAAGGAGCTGATGACCTACAGAATAACTTCACTGTCAGAAGGCAAACAGCCTCAGCTAACATGCAGCTGCCTTAAGTGGGGCGCTCTAGACTCTGACCCTCCTACACTCTGTGGATTGCAAGCTGTATAAGTAATTATTTACCTGTAGAAATGTCTCTGACACCTCACACTTTGTGAAGCTGGCTTCTAATTAGCTTCTGGCTTCTTCCGTATGCTAGGTCTGTGGATCAGGAATATTTTGTCCCCTACCACTCAGACTTTCCCGATTCCTCCTCGGAGTGTCAGGCTTAACCTTTAAGGCTCTATAGAAATTGAAAGAATATGTAAGTCATCAAAAACAGCAAGGAGGTTTGTGGCACCTTAGAGACAAACAAATGTATTTGGGCATAAAACCCATGTTTTATGGCTAAAACCCACTTCATCAGATGCATGGAGTGGAACATACAGTAGGGAGGTATAAATACACAGCATATGAAAAGATGGGAGTTGCCTTACCAAGTAGGGGGTCAGTGCTAATGAGCCAATTCAATTAAGGTGGAAGTGGGCTAGTCTCAACAGTTGACAAGAAGGGGTGGAAATCACTTTTGCAGTGCTAATGAGTCCAATGTAAACAAGGTGGCCCATTTCAAATAGTTGACAAGAAGGTGTAAGTATCAGCAGGGGGAAATTAGTTTTTGTACATCCCTACCGTATGTTCCACTCCATGCATCTGATGTAGTGGGTTTTAGCCCACGAAAGCTTATGCCCAAATAAATTTGTTAGTCTCTAAGGTGCCACAAGGCCTCCTCATTGTTTTTGCTGATACAGACTAACACGGCTACCACTCTGAAAAAGGTCAGATATATTTTCCACTTTGCATTTGTAGAACAGCTTTCTTCCAAGGATCCCCAAATCCTTTGTGGACATTAATTAATGAAGGCTTTTAATATGCCTATGAAGGAGGAATTGTAATTGTACAGTTGATTAAATTGAGCATAGGAAGGTTCAGGTCTAGATTCTGGGTTGTACATGCAAAGGCAAGCCTGCTTGCATACCTCATTGGCATGCACAGTTACCATGGCTGTGTGCACAGTTATGTAACTGTCTAGGTAAATAACCAAGGAGATGTCTTTGTCCAGATTGTGCACTTTTGCAAGTAAATGCATCAGCAGATTAGATGTGCAAACTGCAAGTGTGTGTGGGTCCATGGGATTTGCCTGAGGCCACACATAGAGTTAATGGCAGAAACTAGAACCCAGGAGTCCTGATTCTAAGCACTTGACTTTGCTGCTGCTCTAGTTATGAAGAGAGTGGTGCAATCAGTGGTAGAATTAAATAAAAAGTCCAAGTGTGCTCTTTACTCGTGACTAATAATGTTTTTCTTGTATGCTTGCCACCACCTCTCTTGTGGAGGCAGTGCATCATCAGAGCCTGTGTGGTCTTCTGAGCTGTGTGTCTCCCTGTTTCGCTCCTCTCAGTACAAATGGTGCCTTGCTGTGAGCGGGAGGTCCTGGACCATACAGTGTGCCCTGAAAAAGCAGCTGTCATTAAGGAAAATGGTCAAGAGAAAAGAACGCGCTTTCTAAAGGTCAGCCAAACCCATGAAGCACTTATGAAAAGAGGAAATTATAGCTTTAGTTGTTCTCATTAGTACAAGGCTAGCGGGCTCTGCAAGAGAATGAAAGGAACAAATATTCTTTACAATGTGCCCCATAGAAAAGCCTTTTTAACCTAGCTATTAGAAGGTTTCATGCATTTCTTTGGCACAAATGAAAGGCAGCTCTATTCAAGTGGAATGTTCTTTACTTTTCATGTGTTAAATGGCTCCCTTGATTATACAGGTTTGCTTGGCAGTTCCTGTAGCCTGCATATTAACTTTTAGAGTAATTCTAAACCACGTGCAGATTAGGTGAATTTGTGATCCTGGCAGAAGCCCAATGCTTTTCCTTTCCATCCTACTAAGGATTTAGGCAACGTGGTCTGATTTACAATACAAAGTTACAATTCGCTCCTCTCCAAAAAGGGTTTGGGGGTGGGGACTCTTTCAAATCCCTTTGCACAAACAATAGAAATCCTCAATGCACAGGACAATGAGGCCCTGATCCTTATATAGGGGCTCCAGGCACTACCGCAATAGGAATAATAAAAATAGCTGTTTTATAAACATATTTCTGTATGTCCTTGCAAGCTGCAACATATTACCTTTTTGGCTAGGTAATATAACTTGAAAAAACAAACAAAAGCCATTTTGCGGAGTCCTCTTAGCTGAAACAGTTGCAAACTGCAGAATCTGCAATGTGACATAACCTAACTGAAAGGTTTTTTTCTTGCAGAATTAAGCAAATTTGCAGGAAGAAACTGGTGTCCTGTTCAGACTTGATTAGCCCAAAAGACCCCACACCAGCAACAAGGCTATGCCTCCAACATCCATCAGTGACCTGAAGCCCCTGCCTTCTGAAAATTCCCCAGGACTTTAGGATAACTAAGGCTTTACTGTATGTCTGTGCAAACCTACTCGTAGCAGCAATATGTCTTGGAATATCTAGGAGATATTATTAACATAGCAGCACTCTGTATATTAGAAATCATCCTCCTTTATTGTACAGAAAGCTTTCTTAGCCTCTCAGTACTATCTAAAGGATAAGTTTCGATGGTGAAATGCTATGCAACATTATTGCTATACATCGGCTATTTGAATGTCAGTACATAACTTCTAGCTACAAATATGGTAATTCATAAGAGAAATAACCAATATAAAGTATGACTTTGCTAGAGGCTTATTACTCAATCCATTAACTTTCATCTGGAAAGCAAGGACATTACAGAAAAGCCTATTAAATAATCACACATCTTTTTCTTTGAAAACTATTCTAGAGAACTGGAAAGAATTTAACATTCTGGATCTCAACACTTGGATTTTAACCCAATGGACCAAATTCAGCTTTAAGTTACATGAGTGACATTTCAAATTACTGGCTCTAAGATCTTGCTGTCTAATCACTTTCCTGTTTTATCGGACACACACATGCATGTGAAGCATTACCCAGAAATGGATCTTGACTTCACAATAGTTTTGCAATACTCCTGTTAGATACTTACAACATGCTCACCAAAGCCTATTCCTTCCAATCATAGTTTTAGCCAGCGGTGTGCGCAGATGCCAGCAGATCTGAGTATGCGAGCATAGCTTGAATGGCATCATACATGACCAACAGTCCACAAACTGTTTGACCAGCCTAACCATAAAATGCATGATATGGTTGAAATAAACATTGGCAAAATGAAAATTTTTCTTGAATGTTGGACAAATTCATGTAGTTTTCCAACAATAAAGGAAATGCATTTTGGATGTTTTCTGGTGAGACAGAAGCCATGTGAATGAACTGAGGAAGAGTGACAGTGGAGTGCAATGCATTCAGCATAAAGGTCAGGTGTCAGGGGAAAAAGTACTAAATTGGTCAAGAAAATAAAGTAACTGGATAACCTTCTATAACATGTTAGTTTCTCTTTGAGAAATGCAGCCTGTTGATTCTGAAGCACATCAGCATAAGAATAAATCATCATTCTCTCTTTCAGCGTTACTATCAAAGTCACCCTATTAGTTGTGGTGAATCTGTATAACAAATTCCTACCTTACTGTAACTAGGTTGACTTCAGTGGAATTACACCAGATATGTTTGGCTGCATGTTTCCTGTCTTATTTTACTGCTAATCTGTAAAACAGAGACATTTCCATTTTTATAGCAGTTCATGGTCTCTACACAACGCAGTCCCTATCCTGCAACCTTTTTAGGTGGATCAGGAACGTGTCTTATTGGCATTTAGGGAGGATGGATTGAACATCTTAAAAATTGGCTTCCTAGTGTTTAAAGTTAAATTCACTGAGTGCTAGAGCGGGACCATAGTTTAAATGTAGGGAAATTCCCCTTTTCATCAAAGGTGAATTGGTTTTCCATTCTTCTTCTTGAGTTTGTTTGTAATTGGCAACATGCCTCTTCACTTGTTCCCCTTGACTTTCATGTCCTGGAAGACTTGCAGGGAAAGTCAGAGGTCCTAACACAGCAAGTCAATGGCCAAATCCTGCTCTTACCAGTCACAGGAGTAGACTCAAGGAAGTCATTGGGACTATTTGCAAGTAGAGTGAGTGGAATAGAAGAGACCCTTTATTTTTACTACTATTTGTATCAATTTATTCAGACTGCATATTTGGATGATTGCTCAATAGTCACTGAAATGTTTGTAAATTTGGAAGTTTTCATGCATTTTAGCACAAAAGATGACTCATAAAAAAAATTCATAGTCAAAAGTGTTATTTGTTTGTTCTTCCTTGTTCCCCTGTTGCTTGTTGAAATTGGGAAGCAGCAGTAATACCATGTGATTTACAGGACTAACTGCACACCATGAAGAACAAATAGCTGAAGAGAACAATCAGAAATAGAGCCCCATTGTGCTGCATGCTGTACAAACACAGGAAAATCTAGACCTGACAAATCTCATTGAAGACAAAATGCAACAAGTTAGTGTAATAAACAATGGAAAGGAAGGAGAGGATGAGGGTAATAAGATCATAGGTCACAAAGGCTAAAATGTGCACAATCTGAAGGTTCCAAATCACACTCTAAACAAATAGTGAATACTTACGAATAATGTAAGTGTGAAGAAACTGTACTTGGTTAGTGACTATTCACCAGCAAATTAAAAAAAAAACGTGCTCAGTTCATGGGGGCAGATCTTTGACTGGTGTGAATGTCACTGAAATCAGTAGAGATATGACCAATGCTATGACAATTCATACCAGCTTAGGATCTGCCCTGTGATGAACAAGCACATAGTTGAACAAGCACAACTGTAATGCCAAGTCCTGCTTTGCTCATCTGAGACTTTCAGGCTCTGGAACAAATTGTTGTTTGTCTCTGTGGACTTCAGAGGTAGTCTCCATTTCTGAAGGGCCCCATACCTTTTCCCTGCTGTTCACTTATAACTCACTGTGATTTTTGCTTTTGAAAACTATTCAATTGCTTTTATGATCATAATTGCAGTATGTCTTACCTCCACTGCCATGGCAAATGTGTTAATGTGTTTGCATAATAACCTGTCTCTCATGTACAATCTGTGTTGGTGGAATACCCAGTCTTTTGAATTGGCTATTCTGCAAGACGCAAGCTGACAATGCAGCACACATTAAAGACCCCCTTTCGAAATTCTTTGCCATCACCTGTTAATTTTGTATTATCAACCACCTTTCCTGTGCTGAATGATCCCAGACAAATTGTCACTACCCTATCCATTCCTTTTCTTAAAAAGGATAGCAGTAAAGCAGAGGATTAGTTAGCTGAAGATGACACAGCTGCAGCTGGATGACTAAACTGAAAGCAATGTTTACTGAGAAAATTATCGCAAAATAATTAGCAATGAATAAATCCTTAGTGACATCAGTCTGTGGTATTTGTACAGTATTTTCCTGCAGATAAAAGTGACTAGAGTTGGGGTCTGTAAAGTTTTAACCAATTATTTTATATGCACAAGGCAGAACTAAAATACAGCTGCAGAGCCTGCATTATATTTTATATAGGAAAGAAATGGTCTGCCAATTCCATTCTCCACTGCAGCTCCGTGGTTGTAAGCTCACCAAGATAGTGCATGCTGGGGTGTTGTCCGAATGGAGTGTGACCCTGTGATCCATAACTCTTTTGATGGGGCATAAAATGAACAAAAATGTGCTCATGTGCTTCATGTCCCTCTCTTGCTACTTGGAGCATTGCTTTGCAAGTAGATCACTCAAATAAAAATACTTGGCAGAATTTAACTATTCATACTGTGACCATTGTATGACTGCAGGGCACACAAATTCCTGTGTGCCCTGGAAACCAGAAGGAGAAGGGGACTCCACTTTCTGATCCGGCACCACTGAAGTCAGTGGGAGCTATACATTGACTTCAGTGGGCACAGCGTCAAGCCATAAGTGTCCTAAAGGAAAAGAGTGGGTTAAGTGTGGCAAAACAAAGTAGGAAAATGCCTCTGGGGGAAACAAGGATGAGGCAAAGGGGTGACTGAAAGCAGAGCTGATCATTTTCTAAATGGGACCTAATATCACTGATCTTAATTCTTAAAGAATTAGAGACAAACAATAGCAATCTCTTCATTGCACAAAACTGCTGCTCTAGAGGTATCACTATGCCCGTTACCCAGGGGAATAATAAGAGAGAGATGAGGACTGGGGCAGAAAACAATATTTGTAAGCTGGGGAGCGGGGCGGGGGGGGGTTGGGGGATGGGGGAGAAGACTAAACACCAGTAAGACGATAGACCTAGAGCAGGAAAAAGTTACATCAATAACAACTTGGACAGCATCTTAAGCTGCAGGTTATCCTGTGTGTCACTATATGGATTTTTGTTTTGTTTTGTTCATTGGGACGAGCAGGAACAATATGGCCCAATGGGGTTCTTAAGAGCCCAGTCTTATACGCTAGGGCCTAATGGAAAACAGCGCATTTCAGGCTGCAATGTCCAATGACAAAAAGGAAAGCAGGGAGACAGAAAATAGCCCTCTGTGCAGGCCTGATCCAATGGTACTTAAAATGTATCCACTCTGCCTTCTGAATTGGGTGCAGAAACAGGCACTTAGGTGCTATGGTGCTGAATGCTATAGGTAACACTAAGATAGGTAAATCATTTTAGTACCTGCTAGGCAGACACACGTTGAGCTGCATGATTGAAACCTTGTTCCCCCCCTTAGTTTCTAGAGGAGGTGGAATGAGATACCCTGTGGAATTTGGGTTCAGTTCATTCACTTATTGAAAATGCATTGCAGGAGGGTGTGGGAATGGATGTTCAGGGGGTTGTTAATGGGTTATGAGGGGTTTTTTTCATATTTATATTGCTGGTTTGAATCTATTCCAGACTGGTAGTAATAGAAAGACTTTACCCAACTATTTGGTATCCCGGGGCAATTCCTAGTGGACCAGTGGCTTCATCACCAAATCCACTATTTGGCCATTTTGTTGCCTTAGTCAGATGCTGTAGTTTTGCCCCCTGTCCACACTAATGCTGTTCTAAACCATTTCACCTTCCAGGTTCATAGAATCATAGAATATCAGGGTTGGGAGGGACCTCAGGAGGTCATCTAGTCCAACCCCCTGCTCAAAAGCAGGACCCATCCCCAATTAAATCATCCCAGCCAGGGCTTTGTCAAGCCTGACTTTAAAAACTTCTAAGGAAGGAGATTCCACCACCTCCCTAGGCAACGCATTCCAGTGTTTCACCACCCTCCTAGTGAAAAAGTTTTTCCTAATATCCAGCCTAAACCTCCCCCACTGCAACTTGAGACCATTACTCCTTGTCCTGTCCTCTTCCACCACTGAGAATAGTCTAGAACCATCCTCTCTGGAACCACCTCTTAGGTAGTTGAAAGCAGCTATCAAATCCCCCCTCATTCTTCTCTTCCGCAGACTAAACAATCCCAGTTCCCTCAGCCTCTCCTCATAAGTCATGTGTTCCAGACCCCTAATCATTTTTGTTGCCCTTCGCTGGACTCTTTCCAATTTATCCACATCCTTCTTGTAGTGTGGAGCCCAAAACTGGACACAGTACTCCAGATGAGGCCTCACCAATGTCGAATAGAGGGGGACGATCACGTCCCTCAATCTGCTTGCTATGCCCCTACTTATACATCCCAAAATGCCATTGGCCTTCTTGGTAACAAGGGCACACTGCTGACTCATATCCAGCTTCTCGTCCACTGTCACCCCTAGGTCCTTTTCCGCAGAACTGCTGCCCAGCCATTCGGTCCCTAGTCTGTAGCTGTGCATTGGGTTCTTCCGTCCTAAGTGCAGGACCCTGCACTTATCCTTATTGAACCTCATCAGATTTCTTTTGGCCCAATCCTCCAATTTGTCTAGGTCCCTCTGTATCCTATCCCTGCCCTCCAGCGTATCTGCCACGCCTCCCAGTTTAGTATCATCCGCAAATTTGCTGAGAGTGCAATCCACACCATCCTCCAGATCATTTATGAAGATATTGAACAAAACCGGCCCCAAGACCGACCCCTGGGGTACTCCACTTGACACCAGCTGTCAACTAGACATGGAGCCATTGATCACTACCCGTTGAGCCCGACAATCTAGCCAACTTTCTACCCACCTTATAGTGCATTCATCCAGCCCATACTTCTTTAACTTGCTGACAAGAATACTGTGGGAGACCGTGTCAAAAGCTTTGCTAAAGTCAAGATACAATACATCCACTGCTTTCCCTTCATCCACAGAACCAGTAATGTCATCATAGAAGGCGATTAGATTAGTCAGGCCATGACCTTCCCTTGGTGAATCCATGCTGACTGTCCCTTATCACTTTCCTCTCATGCAAGTGCTTCAGGTTCCCACTTGGCTCTCAAAAACATTGGATTCTGAAAATGCATAGTGGGCAGTAGTGAGCAGACAATTTCTCTGATGCTGTCAGTGGCAGGGTGCATCCCTCATATCCCTGAACAGTGGCACCTGTTCATGAGTGCTGCCACACCCCGTGGCTTGAAGTGGTTTCCATCATATGGAGGTGTCATAAATATAAAGGGAAGGGTAAACCCCTTTGAAATCCCTCCTGGCCAGGGGAAAGCTCCTCTCACCTGTAAAGGGTTAAGAAGCTAAAGGTAACCTCGCTGGCACCTGACCAAAATGACCAATGAGGAGACAAGATACTTTCAAAAGCTGGGAGGAGGGAGAGAAACAAAGGGTCTGTGTCCGTCTGTATGCTGGTTTCTGCCAGGGATAGACCAGGAATGGAGCCTTAGAACTTTTAGTAAGTAATCTAGCTAGGTATGTGTTAGATTATGATTTCTTTAAATGGCTGAGAAAAGAATTGTGCTGAATAGAATAACTATTTCTGTCTATGTATCTTTTTTGTAACTTAAGGTTTTGCCTAGAGGGGTTCTCTATGTTTTTGAATCTAATTACCCTGTAAGATATCTACCATCCTGATTTTACAGGGGGGGATTTCTTTATTTCTATTTACTTCTATTTTTTTTATTAAAAGTCTTCTTGTAAAACACTGAATGCTTTTTCATTGTTCTCAGATCCAAGGGTTTGGGTCTGTGGTCACCTATGCAAATTGGTGAGGCTTTTTATCCAACATTTCCCAGGAAAGGGGGGGGTGCAAGTGTTGGGAGGATTGTTCTTAAGATCCAAGGGTCTGGGTCTGTAGTCACCTAGGCAAATTGGTGAGGCTTTTTACCAAACCTTGTCCAGGAAGTGGGGTGCAAGGTTTTGGGAAGTATTTTGGGGGGAAGGACGCGTCCAAACAGCTCTTCCCCAGTAACCAGTATTAGTTTGGTGGTGGTAGCGGCCAGTCCAAGGATAACGGGTGTAATATTTTGTACCTTGGGGAAGTTTTGACCTAAGCTGGTAAAGATAAGCTTAGGAGGTTTTTCATGCAGGTCCCCACATCTGTACCCTAGAGTTCAGAGTGGGGGAGGAACCTTGACAGGAGGGGTTGCAGTTTGGTTCAAAGGCTCTGAGCACCCCCACTGTACAAATTGTTCCAGCACCCCTGTACATGTTGCTTTTGCTGTACTTTGATAACCAGTTTGTTGGCTGCCGTCCGATGCTGGATGTTAGTGGAGGAATATTGGCTAGGATTGGTAACTATGCAGGTTTTGTTGGCTTCAGTGTGCCTCTAACGATTGTCATGGCATGGCTGAGCTGTGTGACTAGTAGTCTAGCGTGGGCAGAGTTTAACCAAAGCGGGGCACAATATTCACCAGCTGAGTAACAGAACATGAGCCCCGAACTATGCAGTGTTTGCACATCGGCTCGCCAGGAATACAACACAGGTTTAAGATACAAGCACATAGCCAATATTCATAACTTCTTATACAAAAATGATACATGCATATAAACATACTTAGCAAATCATAACTTTTCCATCGACACCTTACATGGTACACTTGAAGAGGAGTATATCAGTAATTTGTGTAACAGTGATATAAATGGTCTCCTTTCTTATACACGGTATCGCACTTGGCTAGCTCGTTTTGCCTATGTGCAATCACTATATATAGTAGAGTGCAGGATCTGTGAGTTGTTTCTGAATCATGATGGCACCATCTACATGGGTATTAACCTGGTTCAGACTAAACCAGTATTTAGCTCCACTGAAAACAAGTCTATTCCATGTATTCAAATTGAACCACTCCAATATGCTCTACACGTGTGCTGGGGTGCCATGTTGTTCTTAGCATGGCAGACTTTTCTGGGGTAGACAAGGCTTAGAGGAGACTGGTATGTTTCAGTCTCTGACTTGCTGCAGAAGGCAGTGCAGAATGGTGCTGCCGTGTGCTGTCATGCACCCAGGCTTGCTCACAAATCCATCCATGACAGGATGGCCAGGAAAAAAACTGGGATTTTAACAGTATTGAAATTGAAAAAAGATTCACCCTGCCACCCCCACCGAAATCTGGAAGAATTTTTCTTGGAAAAGGTTCTCGTTGAGGCAGGTTCAACTTGAGACCTGTTAATGTTCAAAGTGTCTCTTTAAGTATGTAGAATGTTGGGGGCATACAGTGTTTCTTGTAGCATTCAACTTTGTGCTGCATCAGAATAGTCGAGTTTTACCTCTGTTGTACAGGAATAATAAAGGCAGGCTTTCAGTAACAACTGTCAGGGCCAAGTGGGGTACAGAAATGCTAGGAGAGTATTGACTGCAGAGTGTTGGGTCTCCTCAAAGGAACAAATATCTTCTGAAAATGAACAGGCTGTGTCAAACTTTAAGTAGAGAAGAAATCCAATTGAACCTTAAAAAGTTTGTTATTGATGAGCTCAAAATATCCAATGACAGAACTTTGTCAACAAGAGTTTTTCTTGCCACAACCCATTTTAACTTTTCCAAGGCAGCATATTAATTGTTTGTGCTTCCATTGTAAGGTCTAACCATTGTCATTAACATTCATTGCCCTTCTGCACTCTTCTTCACTCAATGATATGATTACTCCTGGGGGAATTCTGCGCCACTGCAGATTTCTTTGCTTCCCGGCTGAAAAATGACTTTCTGATGGGGAATCAAAACGGAAGCAACAAGAGCAGTCATGACACCCTCTCCAGCAGTTTTGTGTGTGTAGGGCAGCCAGCAGAGAGGTAAATCACTGTAGGGCATGGGGCAGGACTGGGGAAGACCTGGCTGCTGGTTCCTACTCTGCACCGGGCTCAGCTACTAGTCCTGGCTGGGCTTGGAAGGATGGGACTTCCTCTTCCCCTGCACAACATCCGGGGCTGGATCAGAACAACCCCCAGATTTCTCCCCTGGCTGTAGGAAGCTCTGTAAACTCCCTCTCCCCGCTGCTTCCTGCACCCATCACTCCTCAGCTGCAGGGGGAGGGACCACTGTACAGGAAGCTGTTCCCCCATCTGCCCAAAACCTGTGCATCCAGACCCCTTATATCCAGACCCTCCCACCGAGCCTAACCCCTGTCCCCCAGATCCTAACAAGCCCCACTCCTCCTGCACCTGGACCACCCCAATGAGCCACCCACACCTGCATCCACACCCTATCGAGCCCCACTCCCCCAGCATCTGGACCCCCACTAAGGCCCCAACACCAAGACCCCCCTGCCGAGCTCTATTCCCTGCCTACCCAGATATGCCCTGCTGAGCCCCAACCATCTTCATCTGGACCCCCCTACAGAGTCCCATTACCATTGCACCCAGAACCCCCCAAGAAGTCCCTGTGCATCCACACAGGATCCCCCACTGAGCTGCCCGCACCCAGGTTGCCCCACACAGAACCCTCTCAACCCACACCTGAATCCCCCCAGACTAAGCCAATCCATACTTGGATCCCGGCTTGCTGAGCCTTCCTGCCCACAACCTGTGCACAGAATTTTTAATTTTTTGGCGCAGAATGTCCTCAGGAGTACATGATCTCCATGCAAGCATATGGTGTTGCTGCTCTGTACAAATGGTCTAGCTTTGTTGTGTGACTAATGGGACAGATTTTTTGGAATTTACAAAGATGTCTCTGCATGTGTAGAGTAGGCTCACATGTCTACAATCACTACACACAGTTAGAATTCTAAAAATCTGACTCAGAATTGATGTTTGCATGCAAAATTCATGTCTTAACTACTTATGACATTTTCAAGAGTATGTGTGCTAAATGGATAATACTATGCACAAATGATCAGAACTAAAAGTTTCAGGTTTCAAAGGGGTAGCTGTGTTAGTCTGTATCAGCAAAAACAACGAGGAGTCCTTGTGACACTTTAGAGACTAACAAATTTATTTGGGCATAAGCTTTCATGGACTAAAACCCACTTCATCAGATGCATTGAGTGAGAAATACAGTAGGCAATAGATATATTACAGCACATGGAAAGATGGGAGTTGCCTTACCAAGTGGGGGGTCAGTGCTAACAAGGCCAATTCAAAAGTTTCAGACATTTCAATATTTCAGAGTATGTCAAATGGAAGTTTTCAGCTGCAATTCCCCTTGTTAGTATCTGTGCCAGGGTCTCCTGCTTCCTGTTAAAGGTCTCTGGATGGATGGATGGATGGATGGATGGATGGACACAACTATGATGGTGGATGTTATGTTTCTGCACTAGATATAGACTGGCTACAGAGCTTCCTTCTTAGCCAGGTACATAAATCATAAGATCCCTTAACATTGTCCCAGGTATGGCTGAGGTTAGCTTAAATAAGGTATTTATACTCAGTGCCACTTAGTCTCTGAACAGTATAATACAGTTTAGCATTCCATTACAGTGGACATCCGGATATCATTAGACTTCCAAAGTTTTATGTTTAGAAATTTGTCTGCTTATTAACTTACATTTAGGGTCTGATTCTGCAACCCCTATTCAGGTCAAGTGCCACTAACATTGATTTTAAGGGGTTACTCATATGAATAACTGACTAATGGTGGCAGATTTGATGGGCTATATTTAGCATCATACTGATACATAATGTGATACCTGGTGCTGAACGTATCATGGGAATTCGTTTGCTAGGATATCTTGCATATCCCAGGCTGAGTGCAGAATTTCATAGAGTTCAACAAGAACTGTGAAATTCTTCTCTTAATAGTGATTAAAGAAGGATTATTACAGCACTTCTATTTTTTCTTAAGTTAGGTTCTTATACTACACTCATATCTAGTATTTTGAGGCCTTTGGATGGAAGAGAACAATCTGTTTTTTTATAAGTATTATTACAGATGGGCCCAAACCACAAACCTCAGATTTGACTCCAAAGCTCTGCAAGGTTAGGGATGTTTGGATCCGGCAGTTTACTTTGGGCCCAATTCTAATTGTATTTGAGGCTGAGTAATACAAAACTGAGGTTCATTTAAAAGTGAAGCATAATAAATCCAGACAAAACCACCCCAAATTCTTCTCGCCAATATAAATGTAAAAGAGTACTACGGAGAGTTCAGATCTTCTTTCATTTATGGCGTAAGTCAAGAGTGGCTCCGCTGAAGTCAGTGAATTTACACAGATGTAAAAATCAGTGCAAGTGAAAGAAGAATCAGGCCATTAAAATTTCCTAAGTGTTCTCCTCAGACCTCATCAGAAGAGTGGTCCAGACTAAAGTTCTTGGTTGTCTTGTAACACGAGTTACAATACAACAAAAAGCTCTAGACTAGACAAAGCCGGTGAGATGGCTTTTTTTAGCTCAGGTTTGTGAGGTTACTCCAAGAAACAGCAGTATTACAAAGCTGCAGCTCCTGCTATTCGGTCAGCTTCTTTCAGACCCACGTGTTTGTTTATTTGGTAGTTGTTCACAGAGCAAAATCCAGATATATATTTCTCTGCATAGAACACCATTAGCAGATGGCTACAAGGGGGCAGAAAGCCAATTAACCTATTCATCACATTACCCAATGACATTATTAAAGTGGCCCATGTGTTTTTCCTGGGCTTTTATTTGAGCACAATGCAATTTAGTTATAAATATTGCTTCCTCTTTCAACTGCAACAGTCTTTACACAATTAACTTCTCAATAAAGAAATCTTGAAGTACAATTAATTCACTACCTCTTCCATAATATTCCATTAATTAGGGGTAAAAATAGGTACATCTGCCAGACGGACTATGCAATTATATAGTAAGTAGAACTTTGGAACTCATAATATGCTAATAGACCGGTAATTAATAGCTTCTGAATTTTTTTAATGACTATGTTCCATTGCCTAAAAATTAACTCATCTTTTTCCAGCTCTATTTTTTTCTGCACTGAATATACAATAGACAAGAACTATGCAGACAAAAAAAGAATTTGATTCATGTTTATGGTAGTAAATTGAATATATTAGCTGACAAATCAACATGCTTTGCATGCTAGGATGCACGTGAGACAAATATTTCTTCTCTTTTCTTTGAGGGCTGTTCTGATTTTACATGTCAGTGCCAAAAGTTAACTGAGAAGTCATTTCTTGCTGTTAGGGACTGTCCAAGCCCATCCCCAAATTTGGAGTAGCTCAAATGCAGTGTTCAGGCCCCATTTCTACTCACTGTTCATAATCCTGCAGGAGGCAAAACAGAAGGGGAAAATAAACGCTCTTCTTGGAGCAATACTAGTAGGTTATAGCAAAAATGCAACATCCATCATAGACTAAGGTGACCAGAGGTCCCAATTTTATAGGGACAGTCCCAATATTCAGGGCTTTGTCTTATATAGGCACCCATTACCCATCCCAATTTTTCACACTTGTTATCTGGTCACCTTATCATAGACATTTCTCTCATTCATCAGGCCAAGTCACTGCAGCCATTTTGCTGCCACATAACTGATCCACACTGTTAAAAGAGTTCCACAGATCAGGCATAAAGGCACCATATTTATGGGGAAGTGGAGTGGTGGAGAAGGCCCATAGGATGCTGTCCTCTACTAAAAATCCACTGACACCCTGCTCCAAGACTCATGGCAACCTGGCTGAAATGTACCATATTTGCTCCAAGTCAGAGAGATTACACCAACCAAGGAGTCAGAAAAATACAGTACCCACCAAGAAACATTTATTTCATTGTATTTTGTATTTACCAAAATTAGGACATCATAAAAACCCTGATATCTGAATGCACAGAAACAACCTGTACACTATCAGTTCCTCGTAGTCTAACCTTGCTGTCCCTATATGATTATGCTGTAGTGCAGAACACTGATTCAAACTCACCAAAGGCCCTTTTGCTTGGCACTGCAGACACACAAAAGGGACAACCTTCGCCTTAAAGGGCTTACATTTTGCACAACTCCTTTAGAAAGTATTTGTATATAAGTGACATTGTGAACTCTGGACTATCTCCCGAATACCTCAAACCTCCCTGACTAGCTTAGACCAGTGCTTAGACTAGCTTAGACTAACACAGCTGTTACTCTGAAACCTAGCTTAGACCAGTGGCTCTCACACTATAGACCAGTGGTGGGCAACCTGCGGCCCGCACACAGCCCAGGCCAGGCCCACACCACTTCCCACAGCTCACATTGGCTGGAACGGCAAACCGCGACCACTTGGAACTGCAGGCAGCCGTGCAAATGTAAACAAACGGTCTGGCGGCCCACCAGCGGCTTGCCCTGATGGGCCGCAGGTTGCCCACCACTGCTAATAGACCACCAGTGCAAAGCCACTCCTTGGTGAGCTAGAGAATGAAACATTTCAAGAACCAAGCCATGGAGGACTGGGAGTAGTTAGATGGGTCCATGAGACAGATCTCTTTGTGATGTCAAATGATTATAGAATATATACGAGTCACTAGCATAAGCACATATCACTTAAAGTAAACTAAGAATTTCTTTTTGTTCTCTACCAACATACTTTTAAACAAAAAAAAGGCCTGTAGATCCTAATTTCAAATTGGAGCATGTTATACCCCCTGCTGACTGCTTTCTTATCCACTATAACCCCACCCAGATTGCCTCAAACTCATAGTGTCTAAGATCTTTCCAGTAACTGTTTAACAGCACATACCCCTAAGGGCTGTTTAACTGCAGAAAGAAAGAGAAAAGAAAAGAAAAATCAGAAATTGGCAAATATAACCCTATCTGAATTTACCTAGGAGCAGTACAGAGAAAGGAAACTAGACATTTCCATCTTTCTTTGTCAAAAGTGAATTCAAAGCATCACAAAGAGAGCTACAGAAATTGTGACTATATTAAAACTCAACTGAAAAAATACATTTAAACACTAAGGCGCAAGCTTTAAACCTACACAAGCATGAAATGGCCTCTCCATCTTTAATTCACCCCATTTAACTCTAGGAAAGTCATTAGACCAGGGAGTTAATTTTGTATTTACAATCAATTTGATACTCGATGTTTATATTAATGCATTTGTGACCTTTTAAACCTAACCTTTCAAAAACTTTTGAGCATCTCTTGTACTTCAAGTCAGCGGTAACTTAAAATGTCCAGCTTTCCTTTTTAAAAATTTGTATAAAAAGCTACTCTCTGCTTGAAGGAGCATGATACAAGTTCAGTGCTGATGGCTACCACCCTCTGATACAGGGGGAGATTCTCCAATTGCCACATCTCTGGAATTGCAACTTAAGTCAGTCCCATTGCAACACCTGTTTATAACACGGCATCAGTTAAAGTAAACATCATTAGGAAAGAGGTTTCAGATGGATTCAAGATGGCAGATGAGAACTTCTGTTGACATGAGTAATTAATCCGTGGTCATTAGAGTCATCAAATGGTATAACAAACCAACCACCTCGTATTGCTACCTCGGGCACAAAGAGTTCAATCTGATTACCAAGTGTGAGCATTCCCCTGCTGAGAATGCACAATGGAAACTCGCTGACATTCCTAAGATGGCCATGGTATCTTACGAGGATATTGAGTGGGCTCACTCACCTCAGTGTGAGTTGACCAAGTGCCTGCCCATTAGACTAACTTGCCTGGAAACAGATGGGTTTCTTGTAATTGGCCTAGCAATTCTAACTTTTAGTAACTTTTCCCCTCAGCAACACAGCAGAGGGAGAGAGTTACACTGGTATGCTCAAATGCATGTAAATGTCTATTCGTGCACGTTTGATTTCATGACATTCAAGTACTGCCATTGTGCACAGAAACAGGGCTGACCTTACCATGAGGAGAACTGAGGCGACCATCTGGGGGGGTGCCACTAGACCCCAGAATGTAGAAAATTGTGTCTGATGCTGGTGCATATGTATTCTCTCTGTTCTAGATGCACAGAGATGGTGCTGAGGTGGAGGAAGGAGGGCACAAGAGACATAACAGGCAGGCAGGAGAAAAGGTGAGAGGGAATAACAGAAAGCAGCAGGAACTGCAGGGGTAGAGAGGAGGAGGAGCCTCTTATGTACCTCTCTAGCACCCCCAGGAGCCTGGACTGATTAACACCAGCTTCTCAGGGAACTTCCTGTTTCCTGCTGCTTCCCTGAACCCACCTGAGGAGAACAGGCAGTCAACTGAAGTAGTAGAAGCCAGTTAGGCCCTCAAGACGCTGATATCTTCCCTCACTCAGGCCCTGCTACCAGCCTGCTTATTTGTCCCCTTCAACTGAGTGTTGAGAGCCACTACAGCTGGCATAGAACAGCAGTCATGAGTGAAAGAAGGGCAGCATGGGGCAGCATTCAGAAAAAGAAAGAAAGCAAAGGAAGCTTTTCTATCTAAGCAGGAAGGAGCTCTCCTGAGATACATAGACACACATAAAGAAAAGGAGGACTTGTGGCACCTTAGAGACTAACCAATTTATTAGAGCATAAGCTTTCGTGAGCTACAGCTCAC
This sequence comes from Lepidochelys olivacea, assembly GCF_965140295.1. Taxonomy (NCBI): domain Eukaryota; kingdom Metazoa; phylum Chordata; order Testudines; family Cheloniidae; genus Lepidochelys; species Lepidochelys olivacea. The sequence continues at coordinate 15,889,707 of NC_140423.1, forward strand.
TTCCTCAGATGCATATCGTGGAAACTGCAGCAGGCTTTATATATACACAGAGAATATGAAACAATACCTATTCCCACCCCACTGTCCTGCTGGTAATAGCTTATCTAAAGTGATTTCCAGCACAAATCCAGGTTTTCTCACCCTCCACCCCCCCACACAAATTCACTCTCCTGCTGGTGATAGCCCATCCAAAGTGACAACTCTTTACACAATGTGCATGACTCCAGCGAGAAACTGCTGAATTGGAATTCATTTGCAAATTGGATACTATTAATTTAGGCTTAAATAGAGACTTGGAGTGGCTAAGTCATTATGCAAGGTAGCCTGTTTCCTCTTGTTTTTTCCTACCCCCCCCCCCCAGATGTTCTGGTTTAACTTGGATTTTAACTTGAAGAGTGGTCAGTTTGGATGAGCTATTACCAGCAGGAGAGTGAGTTTCTGTGTGTATGGGGGTGGGGGGATGTGAGAACCTGGATTTATGCAGGAAATAGCCCAGCTTGATTGTCATGCACATTGTGTAAAGAGTTGTCACTTTGGATGGGCTATCACCAGCAGGAGAGTGAATTTGTGTGGGGGGGTGGAGGGTGAGAAAACCTGGATTTGTGCTGGAAATCACTTTAGATAAGCTATTACCAGCAGGACAGTGGGGTGGGAATAGGTATTGTTTCATATTCTCTGTGTATATATAAAGCCTGCTGCAGTTTCCACGATATGCATCTGAGGAAGTGAGCTGTAGCTCACGAAAGCTTATGCTCTAATAAATTGGTTAGTCTCTAAGGTGCCACAAGTCCTCCTTTTCTTTTTGCGAATACAGACTAACACGGCTGCTACTCTGAAACCTGTCATAGACACACATGTTCACGGTGAGCCTTCCGGCTCCAGTGAGGATATGAGTGGTGAGGAGATGCCTGATCTTCCAGTTAGTCAGAGTGCAGGTGACCTGGCAGCTACTGCAGTATCCATATCTCATCTCAAATGGATGTAACCATGCACATTCCTGACGAAAAGTGTAGATCAGAGAAGAGTGTGGTGGAGCAAGGCATTTTAAGTTGTACGTTCTCCTTTATTGGGGTAGGTGGCAGAGCAGTACCATGAGAGGAGTAGAACAGGAAGAAGGCAGAATTGAGACCTTTCAAAGTTTTGGCCCAAGCAAGGGGGAATGGGGGCATCATTTGAGCTCCCCACCTCAGGTGCCAAAATGTTGTGGGCCGGCCCTACACAGAAATTAGCTGAACAATTAAGATCTTTCTCCCTATAGATCCTATAGATTCTCTGTAGGGGGCCTGGCTGAAGGATAAATTTCTCTCCAAAACGATCAGAAGTTCTTCTGAATCTGACCTCCACTATCTCTTCAAGAACAAGCAGCAGGGGAACATTCCTCAGTAATGAAAAGTTTTCTTGGGAAACACTCCGATGACTTCCTTAGTGTGCATTTCCTTATTAGGCTGACATCCAAATACATGGAGGGGGAAATTATCTGTTCAAGAGGAGAAAATGCCCCATTGAAGCCTTTCTATGGACAGGCTAGGTCAGATCATCATGAAGGAAAACATCCCAATAATTTAATCTGACTTTAAGAAAGGGGGTAACCAAATGTAGAAAAAAAGAGTTTCTCCACATTATGAACAATCATAAAAACAGATTAACTGAACAAGACACAGGAAATGCTTCATTTTCATGCAAGAAGTTACATAGCAAATTCATCAGAAACCCAAACGAATCGCTTGGATTTCTCAGCTACTGTGTAACAAACTGGATAATATAATAAGGGAATTGATTTTTGGACAGTGAAGTTAGAAACTGCATTTTTGTGATTTCTCCCTCCTCACTGTTCATCTTTGGGAGACACCTCTTTATTCTAAATGTGTTTGGTTTCCCCAAAAAAAAAAAAATTAAAAAAAAATTGCAGTTTGGATTCTGTTCCCATGGCTTTGCCAGGGAGGCAGTCAATCTTGAACTACACCTGACACTTAGCACTTCCTGTGTTAGGCAAAAACCTCATAAGGAGGCCAGAAGGTTGAGTTTACACTTGTAAAGACATGAGAAGGTGTGATCACACCCTCAAGGAGAACATCTGCTGTAACAGGCCCTGAGTATGGGGACTAGATACTTGCATTCATTTTCTGCTTTCTATTCATCTCTCTACAGAAACATGAAAGACAGTGTTTGAAAGATACCTTGCAGGCCAGTAGATCAAGAAAGCAAAGCTATTTAACACACACACACAGTCCCAGCAAGGCTCAATCCATTCCATCAGTGGTTCTGCCTCCTCTTTGCCCCTTTTAGGATGCAATGTTGGTTCCCTATCCCCCACAGTCTGGAGGGATCACTCCTGCACTCCGCCAAGCATGGGGACTCCCACTGTGACTGGAAGGCTCCTTGTGTTGCCCAGAATTTGAGGGGTGTGTATACCCCAGAGTGTGATCGAGTTAATTGCAACCATATTGTGTGCATTCAGCCACCCTGAATTAATGAAATAGAATACCACATTGTTAAGGGTTAATTTGAAGACAGGCTTTCAGAAGCAACATCAAAACTAGCTACAGTTTCTGCTAATCAGAATAGGAGGAGGGGACAGACAAGTAAACAATTGAGATTGAAAACCTTGGTGGTTGGAAAACCGTGAATCTAGATGCCCCTGATATTAAAAGTTTATTGAAAGTTAGAAAAGTGATGATCCAGTAGGGGTCATTTTGACTTACGTGTTTTGTAGAAGTTAGTTATAAAAGATTAGCTAATAGAGTGTATATTGGAGCAGTCCTCTGAAGCCATCTTGAGAGATGTTTTTCCTGACATCCTCTCTCACTGGCAGGTGAGCAACTGGCCACTGCGAACCTGCTGTTAATTATGCAATACTGTTCCAGATGCTAGGTATATATCTGGGATGCTCTAAACCTATTGCTTATGTCTGTGTGTGCTTAAATCTAATAAACTGAAGTATTAGACAAGAGCACGCTTACTCGCATTTAATCCTTGATCAGACAGAATTGCTTTGTTCCTATTGATTTATTCCTGACACCACCTGGAGTTGAAATAGTTAAGTCGCCCCGGTGTGGGTTCTGTAGCCCCGGGTAAAACTTGGACCCTCCCTTTCCCTGTATGCCCCCAGCAAGGGCCAGTGATAACCTAGGCCTAACAGCAACTGTTCGTGGTGCAACTAGAGAATCTCCCCCTCTGTACTCAGCTGGAAGAGTGACTGCAACCTTTCTGGAGCTATATTATCAGTTCAGCTGTGCAACTGAATGCTAAACTTGCATGCAGAAAACTACTGCAGCTGCACTTGCTAACCAGACAGCCGTCTTCAAAATTAGCTAAAAGGATGCATTTATGCTTGCTGATATGCAATTCATGTAAGCAAACATAACAACCGCCTGCTCAAAATAGGTACATAATTGTGCATGGGTTTCACAAACATAAGCTGTCTGAAATATGGCTCCTGTTGGCTGTGGGAATATGTTTAAAGGCTCTATTTGTAGGTTAAATCTGCTCTAAAGGGTTGTACACTAACATATCCTTATCCCCCTCTCCCAGCACCATATACTGATGTGCATTTTTTCTTGCCAAAACAGCCTGTCTCGCCATTCTTTATAACAGCATAATTCTTGCAATATTTGGCACTGAAGTTTCAGACAGCAGTAAAATATGTTGCTCAGTTTTCCACATGCTAACAAACCATTTAGCTAGTCCACTATTCTTAGCACTGTCAAGCAATCAGGACGCTGTTTATAATACAGTTTCGCCTTGAGAGCTAAACAAATCCTTGTTCTTCTCACCTTTATTGTGAAATTTTATATAAAAAAAGGATGATGTGGTTTATTGAGAAACTTCCATACACCATAAAGATTGCTCTTAATGGTAGGGAAAAATTAAATTCTAATAGCCCACACAGTACTTTAATGACACTGAATGATTATTGTTCTTTGAAGAAAGATCCTGAAATCTGGGGGCTAGATCTTAGATAAGAGGTTGGGGTGGAGGAGGGAAGGAATGGAGCTAAAGGAGTTTGAAAATATGGAGCAGACATGACCTGAACTTGTATATTTCTCAAAAGCTTAGTTTTGTAAGCAAACCTTGACGTGAATAAGCATCATTCCTTTGTAAGGCTCTTCCCCTCTCCTTTCCAAGCTGGTAATTATTGCATAGCTCTGGGTAATTTTTGTTACATCACAAGCGTAGGCCCTCATTGGAAAAAAACAATGCAAAGTGAAGCACGAAGTGCTAAGTTCATGTTAAGTTATTCATTTGTATGCCTCTTTAGCATCTAAAATGACTTTAGCACTTCAAGTACACACAGGTAGGATCACTGCTGATTTTAAGCAAAATAACTTGCCACAGCAGAATCCCACCACCAGACAAGGATGGAGAGGACTATTCTAGCCTCCCAAATATAGGATTTTTACAACAACAACAAAAGTAACAGAGAAAATAGATTTGCCAGCCGTTTCTACTGTGTAAAACTCATGTGGACTCTTATGGAAGGAGACAACATAAGAAACTTTTTTAAAAATTCACAGTCTACATTATCTGTGTTATATGGTCTTTTAGTACTAACCTAGGGTACTGAAAGTCTCCCAGCATCCACACGAGGCTTGCTTTAATTTCTCTTCATGCCTTGTGCTGCACACCCTCCCTATCAGGGACATTGATCACTACCGTGAGCAGATTCAATGGCTCCCATTATCCAGCAGGAAGGAGGTCAGGGATGTAGCTTAATTAGACTGTAACTTTATTCACTTAAAATATCCGGGAGTAGCCAGTGATAGATGATGATGACCTCCACTGTACAATCTCCTCCATCATTTCCAGCCTGGTGCCAGCCATTCTGTTGCTGTGACCCTGCCTCCCTCCCCTCCTAGAAGAAAGTGGGCTATAAAAGAAGGGGGTCAGCTCCCCAATGTACCAGATGTAGGAGCCCCAAACCCCTTCCTTTATTGGGGCAGGTGACAGAGCAGTACACTGCAATTAAGAGAACATCATCTCCCTTAAGAGAAGCTTTCCTTCAAACTCAGTCTCAATCCATTTTATCCAATAACCGTACCCCTTCCATACCGACTTTGACCACAAGGAAGAGCCAGAAATTATGCTTAGCTGGCTGACCCTACCCCCTACCAAGTTCCCAGGTAATCACAGATTCTTTCCTTAGTATCAGACAGGACTCCTCTGTACAGGGCTTCTCCAAGGTATAAATACCCCCCACGCTTCCGTCAGGAAGAAGGGCAGTGCTTTCCCCACCCTCTTACCTGGTCCAGCCATTTCCTGCTCCTCTCCGATGAACTAATTGCTGGGGAGGGGCAACAACCCCTTTTCTGCCATCCAAGGACCCACCACATCAAGCTGCGATGAGCACTTTATCTGGCTTCACTTACACCTACCTACCCTTTTCCTTACCCCTACTAGTGCCACATTTATACTTATTCTCTTCTTGTGTGCTTTTCCCAACAGCCTTTCTGCCCCTTCTCTTCCCTGCCACCCCCAGTTGGCTTCCTCCTCTCTCACCACCTCAGTTTCTCCTGCCTCTCTTAAAGCCAGCACACACAAAAATCCATTATCAACCATCCATATTCTTAAGCAGCCACTATTTAAAACCCAAAGCCCTGGCCCTTTCAGAATTGTCCCTAGTAAATGGAACAACTACAAGCCCTTATCCCATCTCACACCCTCCTTTCTTCTACTAGCTCTAACACATTTTCCCTGGCCGTCCCGGTCATGTGAAATCCAATCTGAGATTGTAAATCCTTTGTGGCACAGACCATGGTCTGATCTGCACCCTGCTCTCTGCTATGTTTGTGTAAGTCTGGAATAATTCCAATTAAATCAGAGTTAGACTGCATCATTGAGACTGGGTCTGTGTATTTTGTCTGTAAAATGACAGGCCTATTTATGGATCTGTAAACTTAAAGGAATAAATACAAAGGAATAGAAGGCATATGAAAGCAAATATGACCCATATTCCAAAGCATTTTAATTCTCCATCAATAATAATTTTGGATACTTTTAAGGTTTTTTGTTTGTTTTTTTTTACATAAAACTTAGGTGTGTACAATTAAACCCATAAAGTAGCAAGAGGAATCTTTCCTATATCACAAGTCATCTTAATCTCTAAATCATTTCCCAACCAAAATACACACTCACATTTGCAGAGAGAATTCATCGATATCTGAAACTGTAATTAAGTGACTGCCGTAGGTACCTTGATGACATTTGCAAATCCATTGTCACATTTTACTGTCAGCATTTGATAACACAATAAACTGCCTCACGGAATAAGTCAACATAACGTTTAGAAAGTAGTTCCTTTGACAACTATGTGGTCAGAGCTCCCAAAATATCAAACTGAAAGTGACATGTAGGTAGAGAAAGCCTTATCTGAACATCAAGGCAGTTTGTGAACTTGTACTAAACAGCAGTTCAGAGCCCACTTCTAAACACCTTTGTTCATATTCAGCAATATTTCAAGGCCTGATCTAACTCTAGCTGAGATCAATGGGAGCTGAATCAGACCCTTAGTACTCAAGAACTCATACTGATTTCAGTAAATCCACTCGTAGTGTAAGTTATTGCTCAATAAGAGTAAGGATCAGGCTATCTGTGATATTACCTGTTCATTTGACTCATGTTAGAGATCAGTAGATACTGGTGAAATTGACAGGAAGTCAGAACGCACCATTCTCCGCACAGCTTGGCATTGTGAACTTCAGTACAGTAAGCCTGGTATGCTGGCTTCAATGGTGTCACACCTTGAGGCATAGACAAGCTCTCACTCTTCCAGTCTGGGAGCAGAGTTATGCTAACCCAAACACACTGGGTCAGATTCAGCACCTGCATATGCAGGCTCATCTCCCATTGATCAAAATGAGCCGCCAAATTTAATGGCAGTTATACCCATTTAACCCAATACTAGATTTGGAGCATTGTCTCCAAACCTACTACCCCAGGCTCTTGCTCTAATGCTTCTTAAAACCAGAATTTATTTTGAAACTAAAACCCAAAGTACAAAGTTTGTTGAGGCTTTCCTCAAGTCTTCTCAGTATATGAAAACTGTATAAGCCTCTCTTTCTTTAGCTCCGTCTCATATATATTCTCAAAGTCTGTATTCATTTCAAGAAAACAGAAGTGGCTTCTGCAGACAATGGAGATGTCTACACTTCAGTTAGACACCCATTGCTGGCTCAGGCTAAGAAGCTCAGACTAATGGGCTGTTTAATTGCAGGGTAGATGTTTGGGATTGGCTGCCGCCTGAGCCCTAGGACCCTTCACCTCACAGGGTCCTAGAGCTTGGGCTCCAGCCTGACCCCAAATGTCTACACTGCAGTTAAGCAGGTCATTAGCCCAAGCCCCACAAGCCTGAGTCAGCTGGCACGGGTCAGCTGCAGATTTTTAACTGCAGTGTAGACATTTCCAATGGGACTGATCTTTAGTTCTTCTTTCATTATCAATATAAAGCAGTTGGTAGAAGAGTACATCTGAACACTAGATTTTTTCTTTAATTATTTTTAAGTAAAGGAAGATCATTTTAACTCTTGTACAGACGTGTGTGACTAAGTCTCTGCTAATCACACACAAATGGAGACATCATTTGCAAAATCTGTTTCAGTCTTTAGCCTAGAATATCTGTGTGAGGGGACATGCCTGCAAGAAATACACTCCCCACTCACTCATTTTTATCAGGGAAGGTCAAGCAAGTCTGATAGCAGCAGTAATTAACTGGTTCAGCTGGCCAGTAAGTACATCTTTAGCTGGCCCAAGGTGGGAGGGGCCCTCATATTTTAAATGTACTAGAGTAGTCATGGTGATGGGAATAGAGCTGTTCTACAGTTAGCAAACATCATGTTAAAGTTGTGGCCCGTTCCACTTAATAGAAATTCACATTGAATATCATCCATCCTGTCACTGGAACTTTAATACCCATAGGCTTGGGAACAAATTTTAAGGGGAACTATTACCATAAGAATGGCTGTAAAAAGCAAATGCACTCCGCTCAAAACTTTTCATTAGGTTATTTTAATCACCTACATAAATCAACAGATACATTATTTTCCTCCAGTATAGCTTTCAAAAAATCACTCAATATCTGTTTTTGAATAAAAACTACCACTGGGGTGCACAAGAGGAAACCTTGTTGCATACATAATAATTACATAAACAGTGAAACCTTCAAGCAGAACTAGAGTTTATTAGGTGAGAAGTGAGATAAGCCGCAATACACGCACACAAAACATCCTACTCAGATTCTGAACACCACAAGCTAAAAATATCCCTGTGGCACGTCATTTGCAAATTCAAAGGGCTGTTTAGACTGTGTTTAGATTGTGATCAAACAACACTTGATACTGTTTTTTTGCTAATGATTAAAGATACTGCTTGATTTTAGGTGTTCTGATTGCTTTCCTTGCTTCATTTTTATGTCTATTTTTAACCTGCACTTCTGGTTGTCAGCACCACCACGGAAAACATAAGACACAGAGTTTAGATGGAGATTAAGGGAGTGCATAGCTGAAGACACTGAGTGCATTGGCCAGTCTTTCATATGAAAATGACATGAGGGTGGCCAAGGAGGTGAAGGGAAACCTATTGCAGAAGCACAGACTGGTCAAGTGTCACTGATTTACAGAGTAAAGGGGATAAAAGGCTGAAGGTACTGAGTGATATGTTTTCCAGTCTTTCTTTGTGTGTGTGCATTACCTGTGCTTTGCAGGTACAAATGCCTGCTAAAAATATTAAACACTCACACATGCCCTTTAAATTATCCAAAATTTGTGCACATGCATAGCTGCATCCACAAAATCTACTGATCACAATGGGTCGTTAGAGTCTGATCCTGCAGGGTGCTAAGCGCCCACAACTTCAATGAAAGTAGAGGCCACAATACCTCACAAGCATTTTTCAGCACACATCGGGGGAGGAGGGGAGAAAGACCACTCTTATTTTAGGGGACTACATGCAGATGCCTAACTTTAGGCATCAAAATTGGAACATTGTCCTTAACTTACTAATACAGGAAAGAATCACCTCTTTCTCTCCAGTCTTCATTTGTGGATATGAATTTGGTTACTTTGGGCTTTTCACCTAGGCCCACAGCATCAAGATATGAGCAGCTCAAAAAAAGACAACAGACCGGTATGTTTTTTGATGAAAAAAGAAAAGCCCCACTCTGACTCCCCCCTCCCCACCATTTTCCAATCAGCTCTAATCAGGACCTTTGCACAGCTCCCTATCACCTCCCAGAGATTTCATAAAGGAGTGACTTCCAGACACTGGTAAGAGATGCTGTAGTACGAGTAGCACTTAAGTAGTCTAAGAATCAGGAAAGCCCTAATGCAACAGAGCGGTTCTGAAGTCCAGACTGGCAAAGAGAGGGTTAAAAGCAACACAGTAGAAAATTCTGTGTCCAGAGCCCTGCTCAGCAAGTCTGGCAGCAGCCTCAACTAAGTGATATTTACGGCTTGCCTCTCCACTTCTTGCTTCTTTATGTGTTCATTGGACATTAGCCTTCATTCTTTATGAGTGTGCTCATTTCTTTTACTTGCTCTAGGCAGGCAGTAAAAAGCTACTAATGGGCTCCCACTCCCACTCCCTCTGAGGATAGGAAAATTTGAAACCTCAGTTCAGCTTCCCTTTCTGAAGGCTCTCGGAGTTTCTCTTGTGGTAGTCTGGTGAGATAAGAGGGGCAAAGAGGATTGTTTTAACAGAAAAGCCTCAAACGAGCACTAGAGGGACTAGTTGCCTCTGGGGTCTCCCTTCAGGATAATAGACAGGCTATATTTTAAAGAAGGAAACTCCTATACCATTTTGCTGCATGAAGGGTCATGTGTAAGTGTGGCATTAGCTAGCAGATTTAGCCATCCTTCTTTAGAAGGGAACCTACTTCTATGTAGCCCACCTAGGAGGCGCTGTGGAGACATATTGCTACAAGAGCAGCGGGGAAGAAATTATAGCTCAGAGAAATAATCTCTCCAGGACAGCTTCTTGTGTGCAGAAGGTGAGCAATCTCCCCCTGGAGCAGTGGCCCCATGCAGAATGGGGACCAAGGAGTGGCTCCACCTCCTCTGACCCTTTTTCATAATCTTGCTCCCTGGAGGATGGAGAAGAAGATGCAAGCAAGTCCCTGTACTCCTAAGAGCACAGAAAGCTCTCCTATGAGATGCCTTTGTACATCCATGCCAAGGGAGGGCAAGTGGTAGGGAGGGATTCTTGCTCACCACTTGAATCATGCAAACACCTCTGCTGATGCAGCCCTCATGTAGCACCTAAGCACTTTTTATCACTTAAACTGATCTACAAAGCAGAATACAAGGATCGTGTCACCTGTCACCAAAACAGAGCCTTCCCTACGGTGAATCAAAGACTGATAGGAAGACTCCAAGGCCTTTCAGTACCAGATGCACCAGAGCCAGAAGGAAGATAATATTTGCCTTACTCCAAGCTTTCAAATTGGAGCAGCTGGTTTTGATTCTGTCTTCTGGGAACCATGCAGGTGACTAACTGACCGATCACGCTATGTCACGGCTGCTCCATGCAAACATATCCAAGGGAAAGTTTCTATGGCAAGAACAAGAGAACAAAACTTTTAAAGAGCTTCAGAAACAACAGCTTATGCGTTCATGTTTCCACCCTGAGTTTCAGATTTCAGAGAGAAAAAAGCTGAGGCCTGTCTAATCTTTTTGCTTTCTAATCCTTTCAAGGGCAGAGCGCCTCATTTGTCAGGATGGAAAGAAAAACTCTTTCCACAGCACAGCTCCAAGTTTAAAGACATGCAAGGCTGACCCTGCCTTCCAGAGTTCTGAAAGTCAAAATGACACCGTTAGAGATTTATGTACAGGTGATTATAAGGCACAAGAGACTCTGATTAAAGGGAGCTGGCAAATGCAAAAGATGAGTTGAAAGCCAGAGTGCCGTGCAGAGAGCTTTTACAACCATGATCTCCAAATAAAAAAAAAAAAATTGGGAACAGTAAAGTTACATGAACTCGATCTACCAACATCTAAATGGAAGTGTCTCAAAGACCCTAGATCTGCACATCATGTATAAGTAAGGCTAAGATTTTGTCAGGGATATTTTTAGTAAAAGGTACGGACAGGTCATGGACAAAAAAGAAAAATTCACAGAAGCCATGACCTGTCCATAACTTTTACTAAAAATATCCATGACAAAATGGGGATCTGCGGGTCCCCACATAGCCTGAAGTGGGGGAGCAGCTGGGGGCTCCGGGACTTCCGCTGCCTGCGAGCTCCAAGGGCCGCCAGAGGCACCAGGGAGTACCCCGCACCTCCCTGCTCTTGCGGGTGGCAGGGGACCCTGCAGCTCCCAACCACCACAAACTGAAGTCACGGAGGTCGCTGGAAGTCAAGGATTCTACGTAAATCATAGCCTTAGGTATAAGTCACCTTACAGGAAGGATTTTTAGAGAACTACCTCAGTTCACCACAAATTAGAAAGATTGTCTCTGTCATTCATTATTCATACATTTGTGATAATCCATGGCTGTATGTACAAACAGACACCACGAATGTCAGCCCTAAAAATTAAAAAAAGTGTAAAACACCCACAGTATGGGGAATAGCATTCAGAAAACTGGCTCCAGAAACATGGGCCTCAGATTTAAGGACCATACTGGTGATAATTTAAGAGATTAAGTAACTGTGATGCTTTGGGGTTCAACCCAGACCAAGTTTAACAAAAAGATATTGGATTAAGTGATACCAAGTATAAGGAAAAAAGATAGAAAGGGTTACTATGACATTTCACTCCATGTTCTTTATGGAAATATGCTTATGATATGAATGTGACATAACTGGGATACACTTTATGCAAGATGGGTCTTGCAAGATATCATTGGAACGGTTATAATTTACTGAAAGTGATTATCCAATTTGCATGCATGTATCGTTTCTGTATCTAAAGTTAAGAGTATGGACTATGTAAACATTATAACTGGGTGTGTATTGGGAAGACACCCACCAGACGAAAGGCCATCAAATTTGATGAGCCATCAGGAAGGAACAACAAAACCGTGAAGATACTAATCTCTCCTCCTCCTGTGAGGCATCTGGGGACATAACTATGACACTACTAGGTCAGGTGGTCTTGTCACCTGATACTAAACATTACCTGGGACTTTTTGTAATTTCTTGGAAGGGAAGGGGGGCATCAAGTTTGGGAAACAAAGGATTCCCGCCTTATGTAAATCCTATTTAAGGGTGGTGAGGGAGAAAAACAGGATTCCTCCTCTCCATGGCCTGTCTGGCCGAGAAGAAAGACCGCTAAAGCCACCTGAAGGGAAGGCAGTGGGGAGTCCAGACTGAGACAGGGGTCCAGTCTGAAAAGAAATATAACTGGAACTCTGAACCACAGAAACTTTGCAACCTGCCTAAAATAACATTTAGGGTAAGGAATGACATTGTATAACATATTTGTTAAGTATATTGAGCTTAGCTTGCGTACTTTGTTTTATTTGCTCAGTAATCTGCTTTGTTCTGTCTGTTCTCTCTTATATTCACTTGAAATTCATCTTTTGTAGTTAATAAACATATTTCTTGTTTATAATATAACCCAGTTTATGTAATTTCTAACTGGAAGGGCAAGAAGTTGTGCCTATCTCCCTCCACATTGAGGAAGGGGGTGAATTTCATAAAACCTTTGGGTTTGTGCCCCTTAAAGGGAGTGGGCACCAGAGTATTGGGAAAAGCCTCTAAGGCTGAATCTTTCCAGATTCTCTGTCTGTGCAGCTGGGTGTGGCCCTGCCTGTGTGCTAGGCTGGAAGAGGCTTTTGAGCCTAACCCAGCAAGGCTGGGTAAAGGGTGGCAGAATAGGCTGACTCAGTGGCATCCCAGCACATCAGGTGACACCCAAGGGCTCAAACCCATCACAGTTACAAACAAACAAAAGTAAAAATGGGCTTCTAAGACTAAACCTAAATTTCAACAAGTTACAAACTCTGCCTAATCAGGTTTCTCTCATAAACTCAGTTCCCAGAGACTTCAACCCCCGTGGCCGAAGGATCTAACATTTTGTGATTTCAAGAGCTCTGGCCATACTCCAAGAGGTGGATACCAAAATGGCTTTGTTTCTGCTTGTATCTCCCACAGTTAATTGGCCCTGTTACAAGAGGCAGATAGAAGAGCCTCCAGCCTGGAACTATCATGGCATACTTCAAATAATAGATTTGAGAGATTTTCAAGCCAAAATTCTTCTCCAGAACATTTCCAAGTAGGAACTGAAATATACAGTCTGGTGGGATTTGAAGGTAGTTTTATATTTCAGCCAACACTTGAAGATGTAAAGGCCTTGATTTTCACAAGCACCAATCACCAACAACTCCAAATTAAGTCACTGGGACCTGTAGGCATTACGCCCTTCTGAAAACCCAGGTGCAGAATCTCAAAATAGTCAGAGAAGAAGATTGGGAGTCAAAATTCCCAGGTTCTATTCCAAGTCTACCGCCAACTTACTGTGTGGCTTTAAGTAATCCACTTTACCTCTCCGGGACTCAATTTACACAAATATAAAACCAAGACCTACCTGCTTCACAGGGGTCATGATCAGAATCCATTTGTAAGCTTAGTGATCCACAATCATATGGTGTTATAGAAATGCATATTACAACTAAAGTATTAAAAAAAAACCCTACGTGATAGGTAACTGTCCTTTTGTTAATGACAAAGGAATTATATACATGAGTTATCTGTTAATGCCGTGCAGCACTCAAGAATAACTAGAAATTAAAACATGATAATGTAAAGGATTTTCCTGTTTAAAGTCCCCATCAGCTGTATGGAAATTGCTCCAGCTGTACGCTGGTGTAACTCAGCACAGAATCAGGCCCAACATGTACAACTACACCTGCAGAGTAATATAAAGAAATAAAAACTTTGCTACATCACAAAGCATGTGAATTTTGGACTCATTTTCCAACAAAAAATATGCTCCCACTTACAGAGAGGATTCACCTACATCTCGAACTTCAGTTAGGTGACTGATAATCGTTACCTTGGTGACATTTAAAAATCCATTTCCAGGCTCCACTGTCTGCACTTCATAACACTAAGCTGCCTAGGAGGAGAAGTCATCACACAGCTCAGAAAACAACTTCCATGACAGCCATGGCCTTGCCTAGACTAGCAAGAGCTATACCAAGAAACTCTCCGAGTGAAGATAGTGCTTTTGCCAGTTTCGCTTACACCAGGGGTCGGCAACCTTTCAGAAGTGGTGTGCCGAGTCTCCATTTATTCACTCTAATTTAAGGTTTCGTGGGGCAATAATACATTTTAACATTTTTAGAAGGTCTCTTGCTCTAAGTCTATAATATATAACTAAACTATTGTTGTATGTTAAGTAAATAAGGTTTTTAAAATGTTTAAGAAGCTTCATTTAAAATTAAATTAAAATGCAGATCTTATCAGTTTAGTGTGATCCTTGCTCTTGCTTTTCCTTGCTGAGTTTTCCAATGTCTGGAACCTATTTGGATACTTTAAGGTGCACACAGGCTTCTGAGTGATCAGTTGTTAACCAGCTCCAAGAGGGACAGAGGACAGATTTCATGTGTGAAAATACCTATTCACACAGGTATGTGGATCCAAATGGTGAAAGCATTGCAAACGCAATTTTCTTAAAACAGTTAAATTTCACTGGCAGGCACGTCCAGCAGAATATCCTAGCACAGTGGCGCTGGAACAATTTTTAAGGTGGGGGTGCTGAGCTGCGTCCTCTCTTGCCCCTGTCTGCACCCCACACTGCCCCAGGCTGCAGCCAGTGGGCCACAGCTGGGGGCAGCTGCAGAGCACCGGGCTGGTGGCCGGGACTCCAGGCCAGCAGCGGAGCCCCCAAGACCCAGGGCCGGCAGCGAGCTGAGCGGGGCCAGCGGACAGAATCCCGGCTGGCAGAGGGCTGGCAGCTGGTACCCCAGGCCAGCAGCAGAGTCCCCAGGACCGGTGGCTAGGACCAGGCAGTGTGAGTGCCGCTGAAAATCAGCTCATGTGCCACCTTTGGCACGCATGCCATAGGTTGCCTACCCCTGGCTTATACCATCAGTTCCGCAATGAAAAAAGCTATGCTGACAAAAAGGCTTTTTTGCCTTATAACTGCATCTACACTAAGGCTTTTGCCAACATAGCTCTGTTGTTTAGAGGTATGGATTTTTTGCACTCCTGGCAGACATTGCTATGCTGCAGAAAGTTTGCATTATAGACCAGGCCTTAAGGCACAGAGAAGACACCAGAGATCCCAAGGTTTCAGACAGTGGTGTCAGCATTGTTCAGACCAGACAGAGAAATGATTCCCCCACACTTAAGGGCAAGCACAGTCTACACAATAGCATAATTTGCTCATCCCAAAGCAAGCACACATAACCCACAGGAGCCCCAAAATGGTGAGTAAGCATAGGGTCAAGCGTGACTGATTGTTTCACGGCTGTACTGTCCTCTGGGTTTCTGTGCCTTGGGGAGAGCCAACAGCAGCAGGGGGCCCCTATACTGAACACTGTCCCCACATTTTCCACAGGAGTTCGTCCTGGAAAATATCTCGCTGCTGAGGATGACCTGGGAAGCAAGGGAAGGTCTTCTACTGCAATGCAGATTCTGCCCTGGCCCATATGCAGCTTGCCTCTGTGCAGCAACGGTCCCCCCACCCCTCACGGCACAGTGGCATGGACAAGTTAGCCTTACTGGGACAATGAACACAGTGGCTCTCCCGAGAAACCTGTGCAAGCACATTGCCCAAGTTCTGGATGAGACCTTTGAAGAGATCACTGAGGCCAATTACTACAATGTGAGAGAGCACATCAACGCCCTATTCCGCATATAGTCATGCATGCAGCCCTAATCCTCCTCACCTCAAGAGCCTGCACCAAATAACTTCCTTCCCAAAATAAAAGCCACTTATCAGGAACCTCCTCTGGTGTTTGTCCTTCCCCAAGCACCAGCCACCACGACTGACTACCTTCCTCCTGACTTGAGAACAGCTCCTGGCTGCATGCATCTAGGGATTCCGGGGTGTCTTCCTCCACCTCAGCACCCTCGCTCCTGCTTTGCTGCTCCTCCTCCTCCCACCTTGTTGAACTGGGCTCTGAAGAGTCCATGGTGGTACTCGGAGTGGAGGTGGGGTCGGCCCCAAGTATCACGTCCAGCTCTTTGTAGAAACAGCAGGTCACAGGGGCAGCACTGGAGCAGCTGTTTGCCTCACGGGCTTTATGGTAGGCATTCCGCAGCTCCTTCACTTTAATCCTGCACTGCAGTGTGTCCTGGTCATGGCCCCTTTCCATCATGTCCCTTGATATCTGCCCAAAGGTATCGTAATTCCTACAGCTGGAAAGCAGCTGGGACTGGACAGCTTCCTCCCCCCAAACACTGATGAGGTCCAGCACCTCGCCATTGCTCCATACTGGGGATCGCCTGGCGCGTGGAGGCATGGTCACCTGGAAAGATGCGCTGAGAGCACTCCATGCCTGGCTGAGCAAACAGAAAGAGATTTTTCAAAATTCCCGAGAATTTAAAGGGCGGGTCTGACGGTTGGTCACCTGAGGGCAGGGCAGTAGAGTTCAAAGTGATGACCAAAGTGGCTAGAACAGGCATTGTGGGATACTTCTGGAGGCCAATCAGAGAGCACTAACAGACCAGGACGTCCACACTGGCGCCGCTGTGCTCCAGCGGGGGCACAAAAAACGTTATTCCACTCGCCGAGGTGGAGTACCAGGAGCATACCAGCCAGAGTCAGACCGCTCTACGTGCCTTGCCAGTGTGGACGGGTACTGAGCTAGTGCGCCTGGGGCTCCTTTAATGCGCTGTAACTTAAAAGTGTAGCCAACCCCTTAGTCAAGCCTGTAGTAGATCAATTAATCTTTAGATGGGCTAGGTGCCACTAGAGGGGGACAGAGCGCCACACCAAGCAGGCACGGGTTACACAAGCAACTACATATTTTACAAAAATGAAACCGATCTGACGCAGGATCATCTATAGTTGATGGGACTAGATCCTAATTCAATGGCCATTGAAGTCAATGAGAGTGTTTCTATTCTAAATCCTAGAATCCTGATCATACTTCCAGCCTTAGTTATGCTCTCCCCAACTTGGATTTAAGACAATTTAAAAATACTAAAAAAAAAAACCAAAAAACATTCCACAATCCTAAGGGTTACAGGTAGAAAAGAAAGCTTCAGCTTATATTTCAGTTATCTTCAGATATTAGTAGAAAACTTGTATTGTGTGTTGGACAAAAGCCCTTTGAAATGCTATCTTAATTTTTACCTAGTCAGTCAATCTGACTTCCAAAATCACCAGATGGTTTTATTTGAAATTCAAGCAAGTTCCATACCTTTCTAGCTATGCAATCTTTAAAGGTACAATGTTCTGTTTATTGATTCAACATACATACGTGGGTGGTTTCGCTTAAAAAAACCCAAAACTAATATTAGGTATTGTGTGTTACAAAGTAAACTTTTTCACTTATAAAACAAGCTGTTTCTATAGAAACTAATCCTTTTCTAGCAACACATTTCACATTGGGGTTGCTATAGAAACAGATCCAGAGAATTATAGAAATGTGTACAGTAAATAAATTCTCAATAGCTCTGTTTCTCCCTATTACCTCACCCACAGTTTCTACCTAGGGTATCTTCATTTCATTTATTCTTCTAACACTTAAGTATGCAGAATGTTTCCCAGAATATAATTCTGACTGTGTAGCACTTGAATTCAATTCCACATCTTTCTTTAGTAACTAAAATGCTCAATTCTGAATAAGGGACTACTTCTGGAGTAGAATCAGATAGTAAGCCCAGAGCTCACTGGAGCTATTACTCAGAAGGACAACAATGAAGCATCTAGGTCTTCATAGAACAAATTATATTATCTGGCAGGCTGAGTACTTCTAAATATCAACCACAAAGGCAAAAATTCCATATAATACATTTTAAAAGTTAACCAAGACTGTGTTCTACCTTGTAGAAATGTTTAGTAGTTATGGCAGGGAAACTCATGCAGCAAGGACTGAATCCCATTTTTAATTATGGTTCATGGGCATATGTTTAGGACTATATACTATCATCAGTCATATTTCAGAGTAGCAGCCGTGTTAGTCTGTATTCGCAAAAAGAAAAGGAGGACTTGTGGCACCTTAGAGACTAACCAATTTATTAGAGCATAAGCTTTCGTGAGCTACAGCTCAATGGCTGAACTCCCACTCACATCAAGGGAAGGTGTGTATAAAGATCAAGCCTACAAACTGATACTTACATAGTATGAGAGATTGTTTTTGTTCAGTACCTTATTGTTGCATTCAGCAGCACCCATGAACTCATCTTTAGAACAACTACTATTTCTGCTTCTCATATTTCCAAATCCTTCTTTCTTTGTTCCGCTGTCTTTTCCCTGCATTTGTTTCTCTCCTCCTTTCCCACCCGCCCCTCTTCATTTCCTTCCATAATGCAAGTATAATGTCTCATCCTCCTGGTTCAGTCTCAGTCTCTTCCCCTCCTGGTTCAGTCTCAGTCTCTTCCCTTTTCTGTCTGCTAAAATGGATCAGCAGTTAAACAGTTAATAAAAGTGTCTTTGTGAGGCTGTAGAGAAGCTCCTGAAGAGATGAATGTAGGATGATGTAGTTCACACCTGCCATTGCTTCCAGTGGTTTATAGACTCAGGAAATCAACACCGTCTCATTTTACACTTAGTTCACACATGGAAAGTTATCTTTCAAACAGTGAAGGATAGAAGCTTGTTCTGCACTTAAATGAAAGTCTGGATCCTGCAATTATGACATGCAGGCCATGTAATATACATCAAGTGAGGTGTATGACACCACTGGGATGTGGGCTTGACCCAGCAAGGATGCTCAGCACCTTCAGGATCCAGCCCTACATACATTTAATATGGGGAACCTATATATACCGTCTCAACTGCCCTCTCCCAAGATTGATGTAATACAACATGTTCAGTCTGACCGGGGGACTGTGCTCCCTCTTTAGCAAATGTCCTGTTGGCATCTAATCACTGGCTCAAATATTATATTGTGATTCAAAACAAATTCATCATGGAAAAAGCAACTGTGAGGCAACACGGCCAGAGGTGTGCCAAGAAAGGTGAGAAAATATCAAAAGGAGCCATCACCAGTGTTGAATTCATCACTCATTTAACATTACAAGGCAAGATGATGAATTATTCAGAACGGCGTTGCACCTCACTAACTGAGGAGCACAGAGGATATGTCTCCTGAAGTTCAGACTAGCATACTACAAATCGTCTGTCACATCTGTCAGATATTTTCCAAATCTGTCATGCTACAGGAGCAACTTCTAGAGCCAAACTGACCAAGAGGCTCAGAAGGATGAGCATGTGAAACAAGTTAAAGATAATCATTTGGTCCACTTTTGTTGGACATAGGCTCAAATCTGGCCCTTCTCCTTCTCTGTCCCAAGGTCAAGGGGGGTTTCCAAACCCACCCATCCCCCTTGATCTTGGGACAGAGAAGGAAAAGGGCCAGATTTCAAACTAAGATCCATGTTTCAGAGGTGATTCCTTTATAGTGAGCTGAACCGAGATCTCAGTTCCATCTCCCCCAAGCACTGGAAGGAAAGAGGGTTATGACCTGGATTTTGCAGCTCTTTCTCCAACAGCAGCACCAGCAATAGTCACTTTAATTATGCAGTCATAGCAATTTAATATTAATGTTTCTACATTTCCTTGTTTGCAGTGTTGTAGCTGTGCTGGTCCCAGGATATGAGAGAGAGAAGGTAGTTTGAGGCAATATCCTTTACTGGACCAACAATAAATTGGTCCAATAAAACGTATTACCTCATCTCTCATATTTTTTCAGTTATCATGTCATTCTCTCCCGCCCACCCTCCACCCCTCCGCGACTATAGTCTAAGAGTGCACTTACCACCTTTCAAGAACAGACTTCAGAGGTGCAAAGACATACCTAGAGTTCTGGTGAGCCCCAGGGAATTCCAAAATAATGCTGACGAGGATATTTTATTGATCTATGGAGTCATTTTAAAAGGACTTAAGAAACCCACTTTACTATGCTGCCTATAGTGACTCTGTGGATTTGTATACAAAAGCCCTTTTGTTCTGCTTTTCCAACCTTTGTCTGTTTCTCTGGTCTTAAGACTTCAAATGTCTCAGACTTCGAACTACTCAGGAAAGGACCACCACTTATGTATCTATGGCGTTTTCCAGACATATCCTGGGTGTTACCACACATTTTTTGTAAGCTTTCCAGTGCAGGGGCCATGCATATCTTCATGCACAGCTGAAGCTCTGATCCATACTTGGGTCTTTGAGTGCTACTTTAATATAAATATTAAATAATGTATTAAATTTTGAATGTCTTTTCCCTTCTTTTTCTAACGCTTTCAAAATCTCCATCTGACTGGCTCCTAGACTCTAGTAGAACTGTGCAGAATGGTCTGGTTGGCTAAGTTACCCCAAGGCAAACACCGTTCTCTAAGTCCACGTAGACTTAGTTTCAAACAGATTGTCTAATGAACCCCACAAGAACTACTCAGGAAAGGACCACCACTTATGTATCTATGGCGTTTTCCAGACATATCCTGGGTGTTACCACACATTTTTTGTAAGCTTTCCAGTGCAGGGGCCATGCATATCTTCATGCACAGCTGAAGCTCTGATCCATACTTGGGTCTTTGAGTGCTACTTTAATATAAATATTAAATAATGTATTAAATTTTGAATGTCTTTTCCCTTCTTTTTCTAACGCTTTCAAAATCTCCATCTGACTGGCTCCTAGACTCTAGTAGAACTGTGCAGAATGGTCTGGTTGGCTAAGTTACCCCAAGGCAAACACCGTTCTCTAAGTCCACGTAGACTTAGTTTCAAACAGATTGTCTAATGAACCCCACAAGAAAGCCAGGAAGGGAAGAGTCCAATCCAAACCCACAGCACTTACAAGCTACGATAATAGCCTCACTAAAGAAAAGGGATATGAAGTCTCACTAGACTCAATTAGACATTACGTCCACTTAGAATTAGACAGTTTGGCTGATACAGGGTTCATGTTGAACTTTTTAAAAAAATAAAGATTAAAGATCTTCAGTTCAGTGCATGTCTAATTGACAAATACTGCTATTTTCTCAACGCCATTCCAAATTTTTATAATATTTTTATAATAGTTGAGGAACAGTACATGATTTGCACACTAAGAACATTTAAGTAACAAAAGCCTTTCCATACAGCACATATGCATTAGGTCATAAACGCCCCAAAAGAAAGAGAATATAAGATCAAAAGGAATCCAAGGAGATCTCCTCAGAAACAGAGTCTTTCCTGAGGCCACAACCTCTCATCTAGAGTTTCCTATGGGGATCTGAATTATTTCAGTCAGACATCAATAGGGTCTAATCAATACAAAGATAAAAAACTCATACCTAAATCAGAGCTAAGAACTATACCTCCCTTAAAGGTATAGTTTCCCAATTTGTCAGCATATCACAGCAACCGACTCCCCCAAAATGTCAAGCAGGAAAAAGAAATCACAAGAGCAAACATTTCATGCTAATAGTATTCAGATTTATATTTTAATTAAACTATGAAAGATGTGTTAGCTCTTCTTAAGGATAACTCTTGTGACATTCAAGATCACCTTAAAAACATGACTGGCGTAAGAATCACCATCACTAGAAATGACCCTGAGCCAGCAAGTTTGGAAACAAACCCAAATCTGCCCAATATTCAGGTATGCTCAGATCTGGGGTGTATTGGTTGGGGTTGGATGAGCTTAACTCTACCTATATCACAGGTTTCCACATAGCAATGTGTGTTGCTATGGCCACCATATCAGGTTGCCAGCCTGGTTTTTGCCATTTTGAAGTCCAGCCACTAATGGGCCAGATTCAGATGTGAAGCTAAGATGATTGACAGGCTGAGGGGGTCAGAATTTAGTTATACTAACTTATACTCACTGGGCCAAATCCTGCTCTCAATTAGTCCATTGTAAATCTGTATACAGTCTATTGAGATCAAAGAGCAAGGTCATTTCATTCCTAAATTTAAAGTATTTTAATCTTTGACTCTCACAGATAAAACATGAGTTATCCCAGCCCTAAACTCATGCCACTTCTGGAAACAACACCCCTCCATCTAAAGCATTTGGAATACTTTTTTAGAAATCCACACTTCACCACACCTGTGGAAAACCACAGGTAAAATCCAGATCACCTTTCTGTCCTTCCAACCCAACCCTGAAAATGGATTCCATGAATGCCTTGTCTCTCATAGAGGTTTTGTCATTTACTAACTGCTCTTTCACTGGAGGATCTCCAGGGCTTGACAGATGCTCTGGACATGTCTTCAGTAGCAACAGAAGGCCACTTAAGAAATTCTATGCCAGCAGATAACACAAACACACATTGCTTATACAACCGCTGACTCATCAACCTGAGGTGGCATCCGACTTCTAGGAGAAGGAATCAGACTTTCACACCTTGAGTCCAAGGAACTTAGAAGTTCTTTGGCTGACCATTGGCATAGGGCCTGAGTCTGCCACCTGGCCTAATTCCTTCTACAGTCAACTTCTCCTCTATGGCAGCTGCACAAATAATTTTAAGAAGTTTCAGGTAGGGGAGGGTTTAGTGTTTTTGCTGCTGAAACACAACAGAAGTCTGAAGCAGTCAGTGATTTACACTGCTAATTAAATTGGGGAAATGAGTCTGAGTAATTATAGTTCTCCTCCTTGTCCTCAATTAGAGACTCACTGAGAAGCAGCAGAAGACACGTACAGGAAAAGAGCATAGTTTGGGGTTGGCTGTGAATAGGTTCCCCAGGAAGAGAGAGAGAAAAAAAAAAACTTCACACGTCCCCCAGAAGTGTGTTCGGGTCCTTCCAAAGGCACTCTCAGCTGTACATCACTGCAGCAGCTCATCACAAGTTGCTGGAAGCAAACCCTGTGGCCAAAAATAACTTTTCCAAATGGCAAAAACAGAAGGTGGCAAACAGTGACATATTCCCAGGCTTGCACACCAACAAAACAGCCTGCAAGCAAATTAAAAATAAAGGGGCAACTTAAAATACACAGACTGGAAAGAAAGTTATACACTTAATAAAGAAACAAACTTCATGCTGACTAATAAGAAAGAAGATTACACTTCCTATTGACAGGCTCCAAAAGGTTGTTTCTGTACCTTTGGAAGGCCAACTAACTGAAAAGAGAGTTTGGATAAAATTGTAGATAAGCAGGTGGTTAGTCAGATCCTGACTGCTTAAACTGCTGGCTGGACCCCGATCTCTTAGAAGGAGGGAAGTGGCCCTTTTTAAAGGCATTACATTAACCAAACTGTTCTCATGAGATTTTGGCCTCAAAGAGCAAAAATGTTGCCAAATCTGCTCACCATATAAGATTTCCAACACCATGATTTATGGACAAAGTCACTTCTACTATTGAGACTGAACAAAAATCTCTCAATAATAGGATACTTCTGATTAGACCCAGAATCAAAACATTAAGGGCTTTCAGACATGGGGATCTGAATCTGAAACTGCCCCAGATAAAGGGGTCTAGATCTAAGCTTGTGGGTTTGGCTCATATCTATTTGTAATCCTGTTAACTGTGATGTTATTATTATATTGCACCCAGATGATTACTTGTCTTGAGAATTAGTTTGTCTGAGAAGTTGACCTGCAGACAAGCCACCAAGACTGGCTTGTTTCCTAGGTGGACCTAATATGATAGAGAATTCAGTCCAGTCGATGGCCTGGTTTAATGAGAAGCTTGCCTAAAAGCCTGTCTGTGGAGCAATGTTTTATATCACTTTATCTTTTGGAACTAAATGGCCCATTTCACATCCCAATGTTTCTACCAATATGGTTCACAATTGCTACACATTCTTAGCTTTCCACCATTCAAGATTCCCCTGCCGTGCCTTCAAATTACTAAAACTCCAAATCTGGAAAGACTGGTGTACATGCTTACCTTTAGCCACTGAGAGTAGTCACAATGATTCTACCAGCACAGCAAGTACAAACTGCAGGTCTAGACTTGAATTTGCAAACTCCTCATCCATATCCCTCACATTGTCCTCATTCAGTATCACCAATTCACCCCTGCAAAAAGCAGTTGTTGCCATGAATATATTAACACTGACTTACCCTGTCTCTTTTCCCTTCTCCCAGACAGTTTTGTTTGAGTGCCTGATATGTTCATTAAAGATAGATAAACTTGGTTTACTTACTTCCAGACATTCTTAGACACTGGGGGCCTCAAATGTTTAACCTGAATTCAAGTGTTGTTGGGTTTGCATCCTGGTTAGGGTGACTGATTAAGAGTAGCAGAGGGGAACAGGAGGAAATCCAATTAAGAAGTAGGGATCAGTATGAAGCAGGGAACAAAAGATTATTGCAAAGAGACTGTGGAAAAGAAAAGAAGCAGAGTAGGGAAGTGAGAAGTTTTAACAGGAAACAGAAGCATATCTGTACCCTATGTAGGCCTTTGGCAGCTCAACATTTAGGGAGGGGATCTTCTATCATTAACACAAAGAACATGTTGCCGTTTGGATAGAAAATGCAATGCATCGAGTTCTTTTTAAAACTGAAAACACTCTTCTTAGGGAGAATGCAACTTCCAGGGTTTAAGAACTTGAACAAGTTTTGCAAACCCAGAACTAGTTTGAGAAGTTTTCAAATCTCAGATAACAAGGCTCACCCATCCCTGCATCTTGCATTTGAGAACAACAGTGCGTGTTGTCTTAAAGGTTAACAAAAGAGAGTTTGGGAGGTTTTTTATTATTAATTATTATTATTATTACTACAAAATACATTTTCAAAATCCTTTTAAGATCCAAAATTAGCTGATTTGTTTTGAGTTACAGTTAGGGCCTAATCCTCCACCCTTACTGAGGATGGAGACTAAATACATTTTTGAACTAAATGGTTGGAAAATCTGTTTTTCTACTTACCTGCCAACAGCCAAATACAAGATTCTGTGTTTCTCCAATAACAATTAACACACTGTTGTGTCTTTAAATCAAGGCACTAAGGGCCTGAATCTCTACTGCTCTGTACTTTATGGAGTCATGCACACATTGACAGTTGTATTTTACACTCACTTGACACAAGTATAAATGACCAGCAGCACAAGGGAGCCAGCAGTCAGTTTCTGACTCACTAGTGAGGTTTATAGCTATTAGCTGTATTGATCACATCTGCACCGCATACCTATTCCCACAGCACTCATTAAACTCCAAAACTCCCCTCCTAGAATGCTCCAGGCACAATGTAAAGCCAGGGATGGATTCTCTAGGGTCAGCCTATTCTGTGGTTGTTCCAAAATCCTGACCAGGAATTAAGAATGGATGGCCCTATAGCATTCCATACACCATTACTACCTGAAGTAGTGCAAGAAATTCTGGTAATGCAGCTCTATATATTGATATCCATTAGAATTACGTTGGGATTAGCCCTTGCACAAATGCATGGCCAGGATGCAAGAAAACTTCTTGATCCCCTCTCACTTGCCCCACACAAAGATAAATGACAAGCAGAGTGCAGGGACTGCTCCTTTGGGGCCTGAACTAACACCCATTGAAGTCTGGATCGGGCTGCCAGTGAACAATTAGGTTGGCACATCTCCCCATGGAGCCAAAGAAGAATTAGAACTATGGTTCCCATTCTCCTCTACATTAGCTTATGCTCTGAGAACCAGGTACAGCAGTGGAAAATAGACTATGGTGCAATTTACACATTACTCAGCCAGGCTGGCGAGATCAGGGTGCTTTCTGCCCCCTGGATCTATACCACTAACACTGTAGAGTAGGTTCCTTAAAGACATAATTTTGTCCTTGCTGTTGCAGGAGAAAATAGAGAACCTTAAATGCAGGTTTAACAGATAAAGCAAACAAACAGAAAGTTCTGTTTAACTTTTAATATTAATATAGACATCCATCCATCAGCATCTTTCATTGTCCCACTTGTACAAAGCTCAGTGGTATATCACTTAGCATAAAAGAACAAAGCTTCATTTACAAAAGAAATATAGTAAACAAAGAACTAATCCTCACAGACCAGAATAAAATCAAATGATAATAATGATGACCATTTTACCAGCAAGCAAGCCGCTCAAAGCTATGTCTGCCTATACGGAGGCTGATTAACTGACCCTGAGATGGCATCACATGCGAACCAGTGGGCAACAAACTTTCCCAAATAGACAGGCCCGCCAACGGGAGGGGGACAAAGGGGACAATTGCCCATGGGCCCAAGCAATTAAAAGGGTCTGGGGGCCCCCAGCCGCTGGCAGCGCAGTGGGCCTAAGGCAGGCTTCCTGCCAGCCCTCACTCCAAGCCACTCCCGGAAGTGGCCAGCACGCCCTGCAGCCCCTGGGGAGGGGGTCTCCGCATGCTGCCCCCGCTCCGAGTGCCGATTCCACAGATCCCATTGGCAGGGAACTGCAGCCAATGGGAGCTGTGGGGACGGTGCCTGTGGGCAGTGGCACGCAGAAACCCCCTCAGCCCCCCCCGCCCCCGCCCAGGAGTCAGAGGGGTGTGCCGGTCGCTTTCAGAAGCTGCCTGAGGTAAGTGCCGACCCTCTGATAGCCTCCTGCACCCAAATCCCCTGCCCCAGCCTACAGCCCGCACCCTGCACCCAAACTTCCTCCCAGAGCCCACACCCTGCACCCAAACTCCCTCCCAGAGCCTGCACCCATCACCCACTCCCACACCCAAACTCCCTCCCAGAACCCTCACCCACTCCCACACCCAAACTCCCTCCCAGAGCCTGACCCCTCAGTCTCTCCCACACTCAAACCCCCACCCAGAGCCTGACCGCTCACCCACTCCTGCACCCAAACTCCCTCCCAGAGCCTGACCCCTCACCCACTCCCGCACCCCAACCCACTGCCCCAGCCTGGTGAAAGTGAGTGAGGGTGGGGGAGAGCGAGCGACGGAGAACACAGGCACAGCTTGTCCATGCGTGAGGCCCGGAATTGCTGTCAATGGGCCTGCAAATAGACAAGAAGCATTAGTCTCTCCTTCAAGGAATCACAAATAAGGGCAGATTGATCTCCCCTCCCAATACACAGAATTGTTCCGCTTTTCCAAACCATCACCGAGACATCTCCCATATTTGTCAACAACTCAGCCCCAGTCTCTCCCTGAGAGTTCCCAATACCAGGATGAGGTTCAACAAACATCACTGCATTGGGAAGGCCTTAATGTTCACGTGCAACACTGAATGGAGATAAGCACAAATGTCTACATTATGGTGTTCACACAAATCAGTGTCTGTCCCCCTTCCATGTCCTGGAGATGAGAATATGAGATTTTCTTTGGGAGAACGGCCAGGGTCTGATTCCTATTGGGCATCAGGTCCCAGAAACTTCCTTTGCAAGTCTTCTTGTACAGGCTGATGAACACAGGAGCCTAGAAAGTGCCATGATATTTTTTAAAAGCAGCCACTGGAGCCCACCAGAAGAGAAGCAGTTAGGTACAGTGAGCTTAATCCTTTATTCCTCATGAACATACAGTTCCCATTAAAGTCCGTGAGTGTTTTCGTCATGTAAGGAACAGGATCAAGCCTATTATGGAACCATAGATATCATTCCATAGTTAAGGCTCCAGTCCTACAAGGCAATCCACATTAGCCTTTACATCCATGTAGAGCCCCACTGAAACCCATAAAGATCAGCTCACAGGATCAGGCCTTAAAGTTTTAAAAAGCATTTAGTCATAAGCCTCATTTTTGATCCACTGTTAACTTTCTAATTAGATAGACAGATAGATAGATAGATAGATAGACAGGTGAGAGGAAAATAGCCAATGATATTTTGCAGCTTATGAAGTGTATTTAAAACACAACTACTCCTTTTTATAGAACTCCAAATATGTGTCCAGTATCATTGTATAATGAGCTAACAATTTGACAGAGTTCTTAAACTAAATGTGATTTCCAAAAGCAGCATTAAAAATAGAGACTATCTAGAGCTGGAATGGATATAATGGTGATGCCAGGGGAAGCAAGACTAAACATGTTAGTTGTTACAGCAGTAATTTGTTTAAGAAGACGTATACTCTTGTGTAGCATGGAGAAGAAAAATTGATTTTCCAGCAGCACTATAAAACATGCCAAGAAACTGTAAACCAAAGCAAAGCACAAACTACGATGAGATAATAAAGCATTCAATATTTTCCATATATCTCCATTTATGGAAGGAAATAAGGAATTATTCTACACTTCTCTTGCCTTCATTTTATGCCCTCTGCTGCAGGTCAAAAGACAAGAAAACATATATAGAGGCAGAACTGGAACTCTAAAAGCTTGAATGCTAAAACTTATGTGCATAAAGAGACATACAGGAAGTGATTTAGCTGAGATGATAGAACTGGGAACAGAACCAAAAATTACTGATGATGATGATTTGTATTGTAGAAGTGCGTAGGAGCCCCACTCATGGGCCAGGATCCCACTGTGTTAGGCTCTGCACAAACATAGAATGAGAAGACAGACCCTGCCCCAGAAATCTTACAATCTAATTACTAACCCCAAGTCCTTCTCTTCTAACCACTAGCCAAAGTAATCAGTAAGCACACTGAAGATAGAGATGAAGCTCCTGAATATGCTAAAACACTTCCGTTCCTTTTCTGTTATTAGGGGTCCAGATTTCCAGTTGGTATAACTCAGGGCAGTTTCACTGACTTCAGTGGACCTACATCAATTTACACCATCTTATAGTCTGGCTCTAGTACATACCTTAATGCAGAGGTTCTCAAACTGTGGTCTGAGCCCCATTCAGGTGGTCCGCATATAGTTCCTTCTAAGATGTGCACCTGGGCAGCCACACACAAGAGAATGAAGGGCTGCCCACCTAATTAGTGGAGCTGCGCAGGCGTGGCTCCACTAATTAGGTGCCTGGACCCTGGAGAAGATGCACATGTAAGCTGAGGTGGTGGACTTGGGGGGAATAGGGGGTAGGTGGGAAGGGGCAGTGGGGTGAGGTGGGGGAAATAGGAGGTAGGTGGGGGGCAGTGGGGTGAGCAGAGGGGGTAGGGGGAATTTAGGATGTGCAGGGCTGGGGCAGCCAGAGAAAGAGGTGACTTGCTGCAGCCCCAGGGTTGCGGCTGCCGGGGAGAGAACCCCTTCCCAGCCCAGCTCGGTGGCTGCCACAGCAGGGGAAAGACTACTGATATTAAAATATGAGTTGTGTGCTTTTATTTGTAGAACAAAAACATGTTAATTATTATTTAGTTTTTTTATATAGCACTTTTATCCAAAGCGCTTTACAATAGTTAGCTTATGGTACAAACAACATTTGGAAAGACCATGAAGTGGTCCGCCAAGACCCTCAGCGATTTTCAAGTGGTCCACGAAAAGAAAAGTTTGAGAACCATTGCCTTAATGCTTAAAACCATGCTAAAAAGTTACGCAACCATATGGATGTAAATTACACCCATACCTCAAAGAGGTACCTCAGGAATGCATCCGATGAAGTGAGCTGTAGCTCACGAAAGCTTATGCTCAAATAAATTGGTTAGTCTCTAAGGTGACACAAGTACTCCTTTTCTTTTTTCTCAGGAAGGCAGTTGCTACTAAACAACGCATGCAGAGCTAGTACTTGGGATGAAATGAGGATGGGGTTAGCTGTGCACTGGTATATATAAAAGGATTAAGGATTTCATCTTCATGAATTCTCTACTGGTTGGTTAGTTCTTTCAGGGTATTTAACAAAGCTTCCAAAGAAGCTCCATCAATTATATGGCTTAATGCCATTGAAAGATGTTTGCTTCCATCAACCTGCTGATTCATTTCACTTTGTGCATCACTTTTTTCCCCTCTCTCCCCTCTCTTTAATGAATGATTTTTGGTAAATATTTTTGGCTCATTTATAATTGTGCCAGGAGGTGGAGAAACAGTGCTGGGAACTGAACTCTCTGGGTTTATGACCAACCAGCTTGGTACAGGGCCATGGGCTGAAATGTGAGAATCCCATGAGTGAAGTGGCTCTTGCTGTAAGTGATCCAGCTAAGACTTTGCCTGGAAAATGCACCTTTCATTCTTACCACCTCACCCTCTTTGGGATAAGGATGCCAAAGTATTCGGGAAACACAGTGGGGAGAGAGGATTGGAGGGTGAAATGGGAAAAACTAGGGGGATAAGGAGTTAATAAGATCTGCCTTAAATTGAATTGAATAAAGGCTCCATTTCCAGGGAGTCTCCCTAGCTTCTAAAGAGTCGCTGATTAAAGAATTATATCATGTACAGCATGGTCAGAAAGCATGCTCTGAGAACTAAGATCATGCCACTATCATCAGTCAAACTTATGGAGAAGACGGAAGTAACTGGGATGGGACAGAGAAAAAAACTAATCTGATCTATAGTTCTGGTCCTTTAAAACTCATCCTATCCTTCAGGGTGGACTCCAGTAAATAACATTGAGCTCCTGTTAAAAATAAAAACACAACACTCTCTTCCTGAAGAGTAGTTGGAAATTTAACAGCCAGGACTGTCGTTAAAAAAAATGTTTTAAGTCATTTATACCAGTGCAGCCAGAGGTATTGTCTAACCACAGGGCTGGATTAAATTATATATTTCTATATTGCACCTAGAGGTCACAATTCAGGCTCCATTATGCTAGACACTATATATATATACACACACACACAGAGTAAGAGACAGACCCTGCACAAAGGGTTACAGTGTAAACAGACAGAGGGTGGGAGGAGAACCCAGAGATGAAGTGTCTGCCCAAGGTCATACAGCAGATTGGTGGTAACCATGGGATTAAAAACCAGGTCTCCTGACTCCCAGTCCAGTCCAGTGCCGTGTTCACTATGCTCGAGCTGACACCGATTTCCTGTGTCTTTGAGAGTGTAACTCAATCTGACAATTATCCAAAGTGGCTGCTGTCCTTTCTTCAGATTTAATTCCCAACATGCATTGACACTTTCCAAAATTCCAATAACATCTGGAAAGGTAGGTTTAGAATGGAGCACTTGTCCCTGCCCAGGAATTTTTTTTTAAATTATGCCACTTCCAACCATGCAGGACCCCAACTGAAATGGACCCAGGGCCTGTTTCACAGGGTCATCATGCACTTGCACAGAAACAGCTCTATCTGTGTTTTTTAAATTTTTGTGCCATGTTAAACAGTCTTGCCTGATCTGAGTTTCCATCCATCTGCCCTCACACGAGAGAAAATTATAAAGACACCTGGATTGATCCTGGGGAGTGCTCCACACAATTGCCTGAACTGCTGTGATTCATAAAGGATACAGTTTGCAGGTTTATAACTAGTATATTTAGAGGAGATGATTCAGAATGGATATTAAACAGGGAACCTGAACATCCAACTGTTGGAGACAGAATACTGGACCGGATGGGCCACCATTCTGATCCAAAAAGGAAATTGCTTATCTGAACGGGCCAAAGAATTGTCTGTCTCTCACAGTTTAGTGGCCATGCCCTTCAGATGTCTCCCATGGTGAGGGAGAGCACTCATTTTACTCCCAAAGTTACCTATGCCCCACACATCCCACTGAGTCTAATTTATATCAGAAATGAACTTAATGAGATTGAGGTTATAGTAAGAGGAATGAATCCAACAGCATTAACAGTTTCCTGCATGAATAATTTTTGTGTCACTCCTTTTGAGTCTTTGTCACACATTTAGGCCTTAGAAGCCTTAGAGGGGGTCCATGCTGGGAAGTCTAATGAGGTTCCAAGCCCCATGAATAGGCAGTTGGGTAAAGGCACTAGACTGCTGCTGTGCAGGCAACATTCACCTCTAGAGACGTGTTTCTTTTGCCTCGTGTTGCTCTTTATCACCTCCTTTTGGCTGAATCAGAGTCAGGTTCCTTGACTAGGAGGTTGACTTGGCATGTGGAGTAAAACTGGGAAGATCCTGCTAATTCCCTCCAAGAACAAGAGGATGCTTTAGTTGTACGCTATTGGTATGGTACAGTCGTTGTAACAAAGCAGCTTATTTCTTCAGTGTAATTTATTGCAGACTCTCACAATAATAACTAGTGCCTCAAGCTCCCTCTGCAACAGCACAGTCTGGCATTAGATGATATTCTCTCATCTAACTCAGATATCTGAATGCACAGTCCAGCTCTCAGGGACATCATAAGGATTTGTGATACTCCTTGGAGGACTGTAGGTCCATAAACCAGCAAATTATTACAGCAAAACATAAATACAGTATTTTCATCCGTGACAGATACAACCCTGTTCACAGTGTGCCTACGAACATCGTACCCATCTTGCTGAGACCAGCAATCAGAACGTCTCAAAGACACAAAGTGCTCCTCAACATTTGTAAATTAAGTAGAGTATTCAAAATTGAAGTGTAATTAACAATGATTACAAAAAACTGAAATTGAGTAATTAATTGGCTGTCAGTTCTTTGCTAAATTTCCAGTTTAGATGGCAAGCTACAAATATGGTCACATTAAAAAGAAACAGAGATCTGTGTAAATTACTTCTTATATGTACCCAAAATGTTGTTTTATGGATAATGTTTAATTTTTATGCAGCTCTTCATTCATCAATACACCCACACGAACAGATCACAGATAACGTGTGCCCCGAATAAAACATCTCCAGAAAACTGAGATACCTTTTGTGTATTTTTAAAGTACACACAATATCCAAAGCCATCAATATTATCATGATGTATAAGGATCAGTCAATAGGTAAACTTTTCAAAAGTGTCTAAGTGACTTAAGAGCCTAAATCCCATTTTCAAAAGTGACGTAGGTACTTAGAGCCAGATTTTGAAGGGGTTTAGGCACCTAAAGATACTTCTAGGCACCTAGTGGGACCTTCAAAAGCAGCTGAGGTGCCTAACTCCCATGGGAGTTAGTCTTATTCTAAGTCAATGGGCATAAGGCCTGGTCTACACCACAGACCTATATCGGTATAACTATGTTGCTTGGGGGTGTGAAAAATCCACACCCCTAAGCAACGTACATATACCAGCCTAACCCCCTATGTAGACCGTGCTATGTAGATGGGAGAGGTGGATTAACTATGTCCAGGGGAGAAGCTCTTCCTTCGGCATAGTAATGTCCTCACTAAAGCGCTATAGCCACGCAGAGACTGTAGCGCTGTACGTGAAGACAAGCTCTAAGTGCCTACATCACTTTTGAAAATGAGAAATGCTCCTGAATCTCTTAGGCTCTTTTGAAAATTTTTGCCAATATTCCTGTTATGGGCCTGGTCCAAAACCCACTGAAGTCAAAAAGAAAGACTCACATTAACTTCAGTGGGTTTGAACTAAGCTTCAAATCCCTTTTATAAAGGATTCATAAACTACCACAAATTGTCATGCCGGCCTAAACTGCGGCCTACAAGCCCACTCCAGTTAGGTACAAATTTCTTTATTTTTACAATATTAAAAGATTGGCTAACTGTTCTTTCTCTAGGCAAGTGAAACATTTAACAGCTACCAGAGCCCATACACATTTGAGAAAGTTTAAACAAAAATCCCCAACTCTGATTTTTGTAAAAAGGATTATTGAAAATAAATATGAGACCTATCAGAGCCCATAAACTAAGCAGAGTCAGGTCCAGTCAGTAGTACTTTGCTGGGATGGGGGAGCTGTCAAAAACCATCAGGATTCTGAGAGAGCAATTATTGGTAATTCAGTGTGTGGCAAACCATCTAGTGAGTTACCACTGAACCAATTCCCAGCACAGTATGTGGGAGCAGGAAGCTGTCAGAGGGGCCATTGTTCAGAAGAGGGCCAAATTCTTTATAGTCAGGCACATTGGCAGGTTTAAAAAAATAAAGTTATTGGGTCTGGAGTTCTGGCCAAATTCCAGTTTGGGGAA
Organism: Lepidochelys olivacea; assembly: GCF_965140295.1. Lineage (NCBI taxonomy): Eukaryota > Metazoa > Chordata > Testudines > Cheloniidae > Lepidochelys > Lepidochelys olivacea. The sequence goes on from NC_140423.1 coordinate 15,923,472, forward strand.
TTATAATCTACCTACATTTCTTTTATAGTTTCAGCTGTTTCATATTCTTCACTTCCTGTCCAAACTGTGTAGTGTTGCTGCTAAACGAGATATCACATTCCACCCTAGAGCTGATTGCAGTTCACTGATGTCTGAAGGGACAGTAACAAAGCATTTGTAGATTTACATGGATAGCCTAGAGCCGGGGGACGGAGGGGGGGCAAACTTTTTGGCCTGAGGGCCACATCGGGTTTCCAAAATTGTATGGAGGGCTGGTTAGGGGAGGCTGTGTCTCCCCAAACACCCAGGCATGACCCGGCCCCCGCCTCCTATCCAACTGCCCCCTGCTTCTCACCCTGATGGCCCCCGCAGGACTCCTGCCCCATCCAATCCCCCTGTCCCCTGACGGCCCCCTCCCGGGACTCCTACCCCATCCACCACCCCCTGCTCCCTGTCCCCTGACCACCCCCAGACCTCCCATCTCTGACTGCCCCCTGCCGCCTCATCTAACGCCCCCTCTCATTCCTGACTTGCCCCCCGGGACCCCTGCCCCATCCAACCACCCCTTCTCCCTGTCCCCTGACTGCCCCCCTCCTTCCTGACTGCCCCCCCGGGACCTCGTCCCCATTCAACCCCCCCTGTTCCCTGCCCTCTGACCGCCCCGACCCCTATCAACACCCCTGCCCCATGACCACCCCCGCAACTCCCCTGCCCTCTATCTAACCCCCCACACCCCCGCCCCCATACCGCACTGCCTGGAGCACTGGTGGCTAGCGGTGCTACAGTCATGCCGCCCAGAGCACCGGGTCAGGCCGCGGCTCTGCAACTGTGCTGCCTGGCTGCCCAGAGCGTGGCGCGGCGTGCTGAGGCTGAGGGGGACGGGGAACAGCAGGGGAGGGGCCGGTGGCAAGCCTCCCGGGCCAGGAGCTCAGGGGCCAGATAGGAGGGTCTTGTGGGCTGTAATTTGCCCACCTCTGGCCTAGAGAGACTGCGCCTAACATTAAGACTGTTCTGCAGGCTACCAACGGGGGGGCACTTGTGGAGCAGTAATATAATAGAGAGCCTTTGAACTCTTGAGGGTAGATCAGTGATTCTGCAACCGGCCTGAAATGAGTTGACAGTTTCAGTCCAGTTCCTAAAACACAGGTGTCCACAGCATAAAAATCATTACTATAATGTTTTATCACTACATCTACAAAGAGAAGTGACAGGCTTAACACACTGAATGGTTGAGTCATTTTCATTTCCTGAACGTAAAAGACTTTAATTTATTGCAGTTGTGCATGCAAGTGAGGAAAAATATGCATGCATATGACAAATTATTAGTCTAACTGCTGTTTTATATACATACCTGCTGTTTTATATATATACTAACCATGAGTACATGCACAACTGCATTAAATGCACATACTGTTAAAAACCCGATCTTCCAAAGCCTTCAGCATGTCCTTAAGTTTAAACACATGAGAAGACCTATAAAATTCAGTGGGACTATATGCATGCTTAACATTAAATGCATGCCCAAGCTTTTGCAGGAGCAGTGCCTACGTATTCAAATACATTCATGTTTCTGCACATACATTTTCACACACAGGGATCTGAAATTATGTCCCCAAATTGCCATGATTGCAAAAAGGAGGGAGGGTTGTACATAAGTAGGTTATCCACTGAATTGATAAAAGGATTTCTGAAAGCCTTTTTGAAAATCTGAACCACATTTGTTTTATTTCTGTTTACTTTATACATCATTAAGGAAACAAAGATAGCATGGAATATGCATAATATGTAGCAGCACTGAAATCAGTCTCTTTCATTTGCCTTATTATTTTAAACATCTGAGGTATATTTTTATGCAATGGAAAATAAACATTACTTTCATGCCATTTGAGCTCATTTTTCTACTTTTCTGTGATAAATCATTCTTTTAATTTATAGTTTGGAAAAGAGACTGAAAAGCTATTTTCTGCAGACTGAAACATCATTGTCAAAGTAAAATGAAATCTCCAAGCTCCACAAATCTAGGGCTATTCGTAAGCATAAGTGACTGATGAAATTCCTGTGCTGTTCTGAACCCATGCGGCAGGTAGCGATGGTAACAAGACTAACAATGATGGAACCAAACAAAGATAATTGAGCACATGTATCTTTTTATTATTGCTATTTTAAAATGTCCCTGCTCTCTAAAGCAGTACTGTTGTCAATAAATGCTTTCCTTCATAAGAACATAAGAATGGCCCTACTGGGTCAGACCAAGGGTCCATCTAGCCCAGTATCCTGTCTTCCGACAGTGGCCAGTGCCAGGTGCCCCAGAGGGAATGAACAGAACAGGTAATCATCAAGGGATCCATCCCCTGTTGCTCGTTCCCAGCTTCTGGCAAACAGGCTAGGGACACCATTGCTGCTCATCCTGGCTAATAGCCATTGATGGACCTATCCTCCATGAATTTATCAAGTTCTTTTTTGAACCCTGTTATGCTAATGTTGCTAAAAACTATATATGGTTAAATTATCAAAACATTATGGGCCAGATTCTACCCTCAAATTAATTTGGTCCAACATGTAAATCCCTTTTTATGATGCTACCATGTAATTTATTCCTCAGATCTAAACTTACCCTAAATCATATTTTGCATAAGTAGGCCTGTGTGACATTGCACAGTATAGCCACTGTGCTTCCTCCCCTCACAAAGGACATCTGTTTTGAACAGCCATGCCTATTTGGACTGATCATGCTATCTGCATTACTATGGTCATGTTTCATTAAATATTGACTCTAGAGGCTCAATTCTCCTCTCCAACTGAGTTTTGCTCAGCCCAGGAGAGGATGAAACATCTGGGAGACATAACCAGCTCCCTGATTCTGCATCAGCTAGCCCCAGCTTGAGGTGTGCTCTAACTCATACCACTGGCATAAGGGGCATTATTTCAAAGAAGGATCAGTGTAGCAGAACAATGCTCCGCCACAGCCCCAACATGCCACCTCCCCATGCCCCAGCATGCCAACTGTACCAGGAGTGGGAAGAGCAGCTGGTGTAAGCAGGAAATTTCACCTGCTTTATGCCAGTTGGGGAGGGAGTGGGAATATCTACGCTGTTATTTTTAGCCTTGTAGCCCAGACCCCGGCCTGAGCCCAAGTCAGTTGATCCAAGCTCTGAGATTCAGTACCACAGGTTTTTCTTTGTAATGTAGCCATATCTGAGTAATGCTGAGTCTTGGACTATGGGAACAGCTCATCAGCATGAGTAGGAGCAGCTTCTTTACATAGAGCTCCTTTAGCTTCTGTGGAAAAAAACGAGGAGTACTTATGGCACCTAAGAGACTAACAAATTTATTTGAGCACAAGCTTTCATGGGCTAAAACCTACTTCTGTGTTTCTTTTGAATTCATCAGCACAGCCAGGCATGTAGCAGGATAGAAGGACATAGTTTCGCTGCCACCCAAAACAGCAAATGTTTAAGAAGAACAACAATAATCCTGATGTTTAAGCTTAGCAACTCAGTCAAAGATATTCCTGAGATCCAGGCAACTCAGTAGAGATGAAGAAAGAAACTCAGCAAAGCACAGCAGCTGAAGTGATTCATTTGCAGTTAGGATTCAGTTACCATCCGAACAGATAGAAGCACCACACCAATTGCTAAAACATAGGGCATGCCAAAGAGAGACTGCACCACCCTTTGAGCTGGAAGTTGAACAGCAGCATTATCCACTGGCCAGCCAGTGATCATTCTACACCATCCAACAGAATACCTATTCCATCTCAGTTGTTCAAGGTGCTATAGGCCAAATTTTGATCTCAGTAACACAAAAATAGAGTTTACTGTCTCTGGATTTATACCAGTATAGCTGGGAGGAGAACTGGACCCAGCTAGTCTATCAAATTTCTATGTTCAGAAAACTATGAGCAAGCAGATAGGTTTCTCCATTTTCTTCCGGCATATGAGCCTCACAGCAAAACAGCAAAGACTGAGAAGAAAGAGAGTCTAACCTTCTCAGATACTGGAGATAACTAACATTAAATTCTCTCCTTCATTGCCTTCAGAAGGAAGGCACTGAGGCAATGGAAGAGCCCCAGTCTAGTCTAAACGTGATTTTTTTTTTACCAGACAGTTATATTGGTACAACCCTAACGTGAACAGTTATACTGATCCAGCTTATTCCCCTTCCTACACAGGAAGAGCTATACTGGTATTAAGCACCATGATACCATTATAACTATATCCACACTGGGGAGCTTTAACTAGACCGAGAAAGTTATAGGAGTTTCTATCGATGTCAAAGGGAATTTTGCTGCTGATTTCAATCGGAACAGAATCAAGCCTTCCAAGAGCATCCTCTGAACTGCAAATGTATCCAACTAAAATGCATTGCCTAGCAGCGTTTCTAGGAGGAAGACAAAGCCGAGCACAATCATAACTTAACAGGAAATGTCAAGCCATAATATTTATTTTTAGATAAATACTTGATTTTTTAAAATATGGTAAATATGAATGAGTAATGCATAGTAAATTACCAATACAGAACCTTATTATATTTCTATGATTCCTAAAATAAGAATTATTTTAGAGGAATGTTTCATAAACTTAATAATAAGAAAATAAATCTTATTAACCAGAAAGCTGGTCTACATTTTGTGGCAATTTTATTGTAAGCAAGATGTATGGCTGAACAGTAATTAGGTATAATAATCACATTATGTGTGTTTTGCTTCTTGAATATTAGGTTCCATTTCTGAATTATAAGAATTATGTATTGTTTGAACTTGGAATTATATACCAAGTACCGTTGTTAATTTCATTCATAGGGAACGCTAAATTGCCTGTCTGAGGAGGTTTGCTGGAAAGATTTTTTCTGGTATTCTCATTTTTTATAATTGCTAATAAGGTCCATAGATAATTTAATCACAGTAACTCATCCAATCACGAGAGGAGCTAAGCACCCACGCTGCCTCTAAGTCAATGGAAGAGGTATGTGCTAAGCACCTCTCAGGATCAGGCCCAATAATATTCTAGGGAAGAATATTTCCATACAATTCAATAACCCATAAATAAGCATTTGAAAATTCGTGAAAGGAATTTATTTTTGACACTACTTATAGGTAGAATTTAGCCAGTAGCTATTACCAGCCACAAAAGGAGGCATTATAGATGGATTTATTACAAGATACTATATGTAGCTGGGATCTAGCTGCAATGTAAGAAATTCTCAGGAAAGTTATTAGATTACTGTATAATCTGGTCACCAATTGTACCCAATTGTACCCAGATGTTCTGCAAAGATTCTGCAAAAATATCAATTGTAAACAAGTATTCCTGCGCAATGATTCTGCAAAATTGTTCTGCACTGTGGTTATCAATTTTAACCCAATATTCCTCTGATGGGATAAAATTTTGATTATGTTTGGATGACTAATGACTATCCCTTATCATGGAGTAGCCTGGTTAACAGCTCTCTGAAGATCTGTCATATTATCTGACTTATATGTACATTACTTTATCTATAACTCTTCCTTCTACAGACTAAGACAATACCTATGCTGCTGTTAAAACATCTCAAGGACTGCAAGAGACCCAAACCTTGCAGGTTACCAGAAGGCCCTTTTATGGTGCTGTAATGGGTTGCTTACATCAGCAAGAGAAAAATTTTAGGGTAGTCACATGTATAACTAGGTCAATAACTATAACTAAGCTGACTTACGTTGACCCAACTTCATAGTGCAGACCAGGCCTGAGACTGAAATGTTAAAATATTACACTAATATCAGACCACACATTTGGCCTTAATTGCAGTAGCAATGAAATTTTAAAAAAATAATCCCTCGAGTACGGCTCGAAGCTCAGGTGATTGGTATGTAAGTTGCCAGTTCAAATATGACCCAGGCCAGTACACCCCAAAAATTGCCACACCTTCTGTACATAAAATACATTGACACATGTCAACATCACAATTACCATTGAGCCTCCCATTCAGAGGGGGTTTAACTAGCAAAGGACCCATTAGGCACCCAACGGTATAAGGAACTGAGGGCACTCAACTGAGAGGAGAAGGCCCAGGAGAGAGGTGGTAGGAAGTGTGTGCTCTTGCTCTCTTGGAAGGGCCTGAGGTAAGCAGACTAAGGAATGCCACAGGGACAGAACTGATCCCTGTGGTTGGCCCTGGAAAGGGGCAATACCCAAGAAGAGTTTGCAGAGGACTCAGGACTCTTCTATGGAAAAACCCCCACAGGGAGTAGAGTAGGCTCCTGTGGGGGACAGCACTGAGAGAGGGTTTGCAAGTGGAAGCAGAAGATTTCTGTAGCACAAGGAGGCAGAAGAATTATTAGTCGGATTTTCATTCGGACCTTTCAGTTATTCCTGAAGGGGGATGAACTTTGTGATGTGACTGGAGAGGGCCGAGCCATGGAACACCTGAAGACAGGCAGATGGCCTGCAGGAACTGAGAATAATGGCCACGTTATGCCCCGATGAAAGGGGGCACTCTAAGGGTGTACAGTAATAAAAATGCAGACAGTGAGCCAGATTCTTAGTTCATGTAAATTGGTGTCGCTCCACTGAAGTCAACAGAACTTTACAGCTTTACATCATCTGAGAATCTAGACTATTTTAGGTGTAACCCAGAGTAAGGCTCAAATCTGACCTACTTTACTCAAGTGAGTAAGCAAAATCCTTTCAAAGTCATGAGTGGGTAAGTAAGGTGAACAATTTTGAACCCTGTGGGCCTGTTTGCGATAGACTGTGAATAGGGCCTTATCCTTGAACATTCCCACTGAAGTCAATGAGACTACTTGTGGAGTCAGAGTCTCATAATCTGACTTTTTGTGTTTAAAATGCTGGCTTTCATTTTCATTGAGCCACAGTATGCAGAACATTTGTGGAGGTTCAGAAATGTCACCTACAGGGTTAGCCTATTATTATCCAGCTAAATCCTTTGTTTTGCCACTTTCAAAATTATAAGGAGTACTTGTGGCACCTTAGAGACTAACCAATTTATTTGAGCATAAGCTTTCGTGAGCTACAGCTCACTTCATCGGATGCATACTGTGGAAACTGCAGAAGACATTATATACACAGAGACCATGAAACAATACCTCCTCCCACCCCACTCTCCTGCTGGCAATAGCTTATCTAAAGTGATCACTCTCCTTACAATGTGTATGATAATCAAGTTGGGCCACCTGGATTTGTGCTGGAAATGGCCCAACTTGATTATCATACACATTGTAAGGAGAGTGATCACTTTAGATAAGCTATTACCAGCAGGAGAGTGGGGTGGGAGGAGGTATTGTTTCATGGTCTCTGTGTATATAATGTCTTCTGCAGTTTCCACAGTATGCATCCGATGAAGTGAGCTGTAGCTCACGAAAGCTTATGCTCAAATAAATTGGTTAGTCTCTAAGGTGCCACAAGTACTCCTTTTCTTTTTGTGAATACAGACTAACACGGCTGTTACTCTGAAACCTGTCAAAATTATGGCAATTTATTTTTTCTACACAGCCTTCAACCAATCAAACGTGTATTTACATTAAAAATGCAGAGCACAATGTGAAAGGTACAATGAAACATTCACACGCTGCATTTAACAAGCAGCACTGAGACACAAAGAAACAGCAAAACACTGTTTGTGAACAATGAAGGAAAATTAACAGGAAGGCCCCCCATTTGCACAACTCCATGCAACAAACAGACACACACTATGTGTTCACACACTGGTTTACCTCATCTGAGCACAACATTAACAATAATGTATGTGAGCATATGCTAAATTTGTGTGCAAATGACCAGTCTGATGCTTTTATTAATAACAATAATAATAACTAGCTGCATTACAGTAGAGCCCATCAGTCCCAAATGAGATTGGGGCCCCGTTGTATTTAGGCATTGTCCTCCAAATTACTTACAGTCTAAGAGGAGAGGTTTCCAAAGTCATAATGTGCCCTATGTGCCTTTAAAAATCTTCCCCTTAAGCAAACGATATAGACTAAGGTTGGGAGGGAAACAGACCCACAGGAGGTGACCTGACTTGCTCAGTATTGCCCAGAATTAGGAATAGAACACAGATCTCTTTACTCCCACTCTAATGCCCTATTCACAATAGATCCTGCTGTCTACCTGTGCAATTGCACATGCAGTCATGGCTACTGAATGAGTAAATTACGTGTATCTGTGCATTAACAAGTATTGGCAGGCCCCTCCATAAAGGGGTGCGGGGCCCAGGGCGAAAGTGACGTCACTTCCAGGACCGACTACACCCGGGGCGGAGTAGGGGAGGCTAGGGGAGGTGGTGCCTCCCCAAACAACGAGGCGTGGCCCCGCTCACACTCCGTGCCCCCACCCCCAGGCCCAGCTTCGGTGGCACCGCTAGGCTCCAGGGGGATGGGGCCACACCACCTGCCTTCCCAGGGCTGCCGTGTGCTCTTCCTCCCCATGCACTCTCCCTTGGGATTATGTCACCAGTTTTAAAAATGACTGAGATTTAGAAAAACAAATGTAATAGAAGTCCATCTCATTTCCTGAATTAAGAGTGTGACCAGAAGGGATTGGCTGGAAAATGTATCCTGAGTGACACTGGGTGACACTGATAGGCACATCTATCCAGCATTGTTTACTACAGCTCATTAAAATCCACACTTGCATCAATCGGGTTCAAAGACATATCATTAGAGTCATAAAGACAAATGTATCAAACTGGTATTTTCATAGTGCCTGAACACATCATAGGGGAAATGATTTTCTTGATTTAATTTGATACTGACCGATTATCTTTGCATCTGAGTATTTGGAACTTAATCCATTCCAACTCACAAAGCCACACAATATTCAGCACATATGTGGAAAAGCGATTTGCAGATCCTTACAATGCTCCTTCAGCTCAGCAGCTCCAAAAAAAGAGTGACTTTATGGAACACTGCCAGGACCCTGATAAACAATACACTGTCCCTGATAGTTCTCTATACAGCATTTCCCTAAGCTCATTATAGCTGAACAGCCTTCCTCTTCTGAAAATACTTTCACTGGTTATTGCCAGTACATGACGTACAATAATATTTACAATAAATAAATACATGAAATATTTTATTGCATTGAACTTCTGGAAGCTTAATCATTTAAAAATGTGGGTTTAACATTTGTGCTTAATTTGCTCTTGCAATAACAATGATTGTGCACAAAACCTGCATAGAGATGTGCAAATGGCTAATTATTATTTGCACATACAGATACCTGGGATACCCATGCAGTTGCAGTAACTGCATATTCAAATTCAGCAGAGATTTTGCGCATGCCATTGTGTGCGCAGGTCGCTGTTTTTCAAACTATTTCCCACATTCTTTGTAGAGTGAATGCTTACACTGACTGCATTTTTATACCTACATGTGCATCTCATTTATAGCATGTCAGACTTCAGCATGTTAGGACACATCCATCAATTGCACAGTATTCAGTCAGAAAAATAGGCAGAATACTTATCAGTGCATCTGCACTGGGGAGGTAAGAGGAGATTAACATCATAAAGCATTTGAGTAAAACGTAAGATATCTGTAAATTAATTTCAGTCACATCGGCCACCTTAAAAACATAAACAGAATAATTATGCAACCACAGATGGAGGAGGAGTACATTACCTTTGTACTCCATCAGTGCCAAAGATAACACAATACAGAAGTGGGGAAACTCTAGCACAAGTTTTATCTGATCATACTCTGATTTTGTTCAACAGCAAAAAGGAAAGTCTAATTCTGCACACACAAAAATCAAAAACAAAAGCTACAGTTTATTCTAGCAATACTAATACCCTTGTAGCTTTGTTTAAAAGTTAAAGCAGGGATTGTGTGTTCGGATATTGAGGCAGTAAATCTGGTTCTGCTCCTGAACCCTATGTGAGCTTATTCAAATGATTTTCCCTCACCAGGCAGCAGTTCCTCACCTACAAAATGAGAATATGACACTCACTTATCTTGCAAGGTGGCTGAACTAATATTTGTAAAGCACTTTGGGTTTCTCTAGAGAAAGACACTTAAGAAGGGGAAAGTATTCTCATAATCATTATGAAGACCTTGTGTTATCTGCCACATATGTTCCTGATGGATTATGTCAGGTGGATCCTGGAAACAGAGTTTGGAACAGTGGGTCAGAGGCAGTATAGCTGATTGCTTCGGTCTGGCTGTCTGCTTTCAGGGGCAGAGCAGGCTACGTCTCCTGGAAAAAAGATCCAGAAAGACAGGAGAGGGTGCAAGATAAGCATGCATCAAGGTGGCTGGGAGAGAGACTCCACCCCAAAGACTCTGGGCTTGGAGGAAGTATCTGCCTGTTGTGTGGCGAGTTTTGTGGGAGTTCTTTTGGCGGTTCAAAATGTTGGACCCATGCCCCTGCATGCCTTCCAGTTACATGAGAACAAAGGAATTGCCAACCAGAACTAGGAGATTTGTGAGGAAATTTCAAGGGGCCAGATTTTGAAACTTTTACTCTCATCAGTAGCTTTTATTCATTCATACAAACGTTCTATGTGAGCACTCATTCAAATAGTACAAGGAACATCTGTTACTGACCTTTAGAGGGCTTCTTAAGTTGTGTTTTCTGTGAATTCCTTCCACCTAAGAACAGACTCTGCCTGAAGCCCTGCATTCTGCTGCTTACAGTAAATCAGAGAGACTGTCCCTTCTTGAGCCTATACCTCATGAGTTTTAGAGCAGGTCATAATTCCACACTTCATTCTGATTACCCCCATTTAACCCCCTTCCATCCCACTCAGGTTCACACACAGTGAGACTGGAGCCTGGAACACTACTTAACACCACAGTGGCTGTAAGAGGTGCTTGTGTCTCAGGTGTTGCATCCCCAGAGGCTAAAAGCATGAGATAGGTGTGCTGTTTCTTTAATAAAGTAGCAGAAAGCAGTGGACCTGGGGAAGGCTCTGAAAGGAACTCTGATGCCTGGAAATAGAGGGACAGATTTCTTTATTTCTATTAATGGACCCTTGCTTAGTATTAGAAGAAAGCAACTCTTTGTCCCTGTGCATCCCAATCCATTCTGATGTGTGTGAGCAAAAGTTTGACTCAATTATAAGCTTCCAAAATGACTGTAGGCTGTGTGTGTTACCCACTGAGTCAATCAGTCAACCTAACATCTGGTGCATGCACTGAACAACATCTGCACTGTTAGAGGCAGAAGTATTGGGATTTCTAAGACCAGGTAAACAATTTGTAAAGAATAATTTAGTCAAAGAGTTTTGCCTCCTTCTCTGTTTACAAAGGTACACTCAAACAGATGGCATTTTTCTTTAGTGTACTCATTAGCTGAAATTGTTTGCTGAATAATTTTGTGTGGATAATTCTTGGTCTGTAGCTTGGTATTGGAACCCCTCACTACTTGACTTAGCAGATATCCTAATCCTACCTCATAAGAAATGAATTTGTTCTCCTATTTTATTTAGGGAGCAAGAAGGCAGAGGTGCCACAAAGATGAAATACTCTGTTTTGCAGGTACCATCACTCCTGACTGCAGAGTGATGCTAGAATTATCTGCAGCAGCCAGAGAGAAGGTAGAACAGCACTTCAACTTCAGCATTCAAAGGAACAGAAGGAAAGGCAGCCCGCAAGCAACAAAAAGTCATGAAAAAAGTATTAAAATTTTCCTCTGCAGCAATGTTAATTCTTCAAGGAGCACAGAGTGTTTGGTTTCTCAGGAAATCTCCAGACAGTCAAACATGCCGTCAATTTATCACTACAGAAAAAATGTTAGCCCCCTCTTCATCATCTTCATGGGCATGTATTTGAATTTGTTTAACATGTCAATTCACTACTCATGAAAGATGCTGGTATGACATCCTGCAGATCAAAGTCCTCTATTTACCAACAGAACAGATATACAGGCTACAGGATCAAAACAGAAGCTACCTTGTTTTCCTTGCCTGTGTTTAAGTTCTTTATGCATGCTTTTTCTTCTCTCGGAAGTTTTAATGTTAGCACCCAACACTCAACAACAGGCTTACAATAACTAAAAGGTTCACACATTCAGTGGTGGAATAATAATAAACAAGAATCATTTAGGCTCCATGCTTCTGCGAGGCTAACAAAAACCTATTTTCATTAGTTAATATTGTGCAAAAAGACCAATCATTCACTGTGTTTTTGCTGCATAAATGGCCTTCCCTACCCTCGATGGAGGTGAAGATAGGCACAAACGTAACCCAGAAAAAAGATTTACCTACATGACAAGAAATAAATCACAGGACGTAAATCATGGTGTCTCTCTGATTGCCGCTCGCTCTGTCCAGAACCCCATTAAAGTTTTACAGTCCTGGTCAAGTAGACCTGAGATTGGTGTTCATTGGTTCTGCTGTGTGTTACGGTGTGGGACAGGACTGAGTCTGATAGCTGCGAGGAGGGAAGGATCAAAAGAACTGCCACAGATTGATGGGGAAAGAGAAGCAGACCCTGAGAGCCTTGTACATATTTAGCCATTTTAAATAATTGTTGAATTATACTATTTTAGCAACATAGTGTTTCATGTGCCATGTCTACGTAATAACATTAAAACACTCCCTGCTTCTAAAAGTAAACTGGATCTTTATTAAGAGGAACTTTTCACAGAGATGTTGCAACTGTAGCCAGCATTTCAGCCATGTGCACACAGACAGACTTCCTGGTGCCTCCTCCAAACTCTTCCCTCTGCAACCTGTGCTCTTCTCTCCATCATTCCAAGAGGTTGCTGCATCATTTCCTTTTTCAATTTTTATTATTGTTGTGTCTTTTGTGCAAGCCTTTGTGGACTTGATAAGGTCAGAGATTACTAGTTCATAGACCACCTTTAGGGATATGACCTTTACCGTTAGGCATCAGAGTCCTTCAAGCATGCTAGCCTTTGAGCCAGTCTCACACTTTTTGTTTGTGTTATTGTTATTGGTAGGGAACTTGTTTCCATCCTGGTGTTATCGTCACTCTGTTGGGTGGTGTCCTGTTGGTCCTCCATATTGGTCATATACCTCACTTCTTCTAACTCTCCTAGGTTAGGTCAGCCAATGGCTGAGGCTGTTTCTGTATCCTTCTGATCCTGGCCTTGGCCCTGTCTGACTAGATGTGCCAGCTGCCAACCACTACTATGCAATTGTCTAAGTTTCATTTCCACCACTGTCCTGAGTCTGTAACTACTGCATATGACCAGCTTGGACTGTTGCCTTTTGCCATTGCTTTCTGTGGCTATTGGCAGTTTGGAACCAGACCCGCTCACTTGTGCATTGAGGCCTCAGGTTCTTGGCTCCTTTGTTGTAGCAGGCTGCCTGCCTACTTTGGTATTCCCTTAACTGCTTCTGTGTACTGGCTATTGACCTCCCACTAGGCTCCAAGAAATTACTCCACATGGGAAGCAGTCATGTTTCTCCAACCCCTCAATCCCGTCTTCCACACAGAGCTCATCCCAAACCTAGTAGTAGGGGGTGATCTTGTGTAGCACTTGCTCCTTACGACATAGCCAACTCTGGAGTATGAACTGTTCTACTGTCCGCTGTGGGCTGCTGGCTTTGCATCAGTGCTGCTCCTCAGCCTCCTTCTGAGGCATCGCACTGTAGCGCTAGCTGCTCTTCTGGGTTGTCAGGCTGGAGGACTGGTGATTCACATTTTATTTACTCCTTTCAAAAGCCAGTTCTTGTGTCTCTGGCCATTCCCACTCTGCATTGTGGCTCATTAACTGTTTCAAGAGTTCACAGGCTTCTGATAGCTGTGTGCAGAATCTGGAAAGATAGATGGCCATTCCTATCAATAGCTGAACTCCACTCCCCACTGGCCTGGGCATTTCCCTAATGGCTTCACCTTCTCAGTATCCTGCTGGAGTCCCACAGAAGTCAACAAACATCCAATATAGGGGACCTCAGTCCCACCTTGTCTGTGTTCAGCTTAATATTCCACTCCTGACACCTGTCAGGAGTTGTTGCAGATTGATATCATGATCCTGGATTGCCTCTTCCTTGACATCTACTACAATAAGAATGTCAACAGCTACAGTCTTCATGTCTAGGAATCCCTCAAGTACCTGGTTTGGTTTACCTTGGAACACCTCTGAGGTGGGGCTGCTGCCCATAGGTTTTTGTATCCAGCAGTTCCTGCCAAAAGCTTGTCATCTTTCCATCACAAACTGTGCACAACTGAAGACATACTGTCTGGATAAATCAGACAGTATGTCTTCAATTATTGGTAATGGGTAGTGACTTCTTTTCAATGCTTTGTTCAGTGGTTTTGAGTCCATGCAAATCCTCAGTTTACCTGAAGATTTTCTCACCACTATTAGGCTGCTGATCCACTCTGCACTCGTTTCAGTGGGTGCAATGATGCCTGTTCTTGGCAGGTTTGCCAGTTCCTTCTTCAGTGGCTCCACTAGGCCTAACTGCACTCTGCATTTCGGTAGTCTCACAGGCTGCATGTGGGCTCTATTTCTAATTTACTCTTGCCTCTAGGTATCCACCTTCTTGAAATACATCCTTATCTGCTGTTAGAATGCTAGACAGGGCCCTGGGTGACTATTATCCCTCCTTGTCACATTGAGAATATTGTGGTGTTATACTGTGATCAAATCCCTGGCCCACTCTGAACTGCTGCCCAGTAGTGGGTGGTATTCCTGTGTGCCAATTACTATAAACTCCAAGTGATAATATCTCTTGTTACATGGGTTTCTTATCTACAGCCTGCATTTGCTCACTGGACTCAGAATTTATTGTACACCACCTGCATTTGGTCGCACTTCCCCAGACTAATATTGCTGCTTATCAGTGTTGCTGGGATTACATTGCAGCTGATTCCACAATCCATCTGGAATCAAATAGGTCGCTGATCTTATAATTTAGTTGCAAATGTCAGCTGAAAGGCTGGAAACCTTCTTCTGCAGTACATATACACTTAGAGTCTTTGTACCTGCTAAAGTCACACTCTTTATTGGAAGTCTCTACTTCCTCAGTCACTGCATGTGGTGTCACTTTTTTCTTCCTGGGGTAGCTGCAGCATTGGGACATAAAGTGGCTCTGTTTTCCACACCTCTTGAACAGCTGCCCTGGCTGGGCTTTTTTTTTTCTGCCTTTCATGTTGCTTTCCATGGACCATGATGCATTCTCAGTAGGTTTCTCTCTGACCTGCTTCCTGCATTCCTTTAACTTGAACCTGTATATCTTTCCCTGCGCAGTTCAGTTACCCTTGCTATGGGAGACATTTCTTGAAGATTAGATCTGTTTCTCTCAATCTTTCCTTTAAGCCAGAATCATGTGTCCCACAAATGATCCTGTCTCTAATAAGGAAGTATTTTGTCTCCAAAGTTACATGTGAATGCCAGAGTTCTCAGCTCTGCAAACTAAGTCTCTATTCCCTCTTCTGCTTCTTGATTTCAGGCAAAAAACCAGTATCTCTCTATGGTGTCATTCTGTCTGGGACCACAGTGCTCACCAAACACCTTGATTAGTTGTTCCAGTGCTTCAGGCATTATTCCTGGCACCAGTGTCTGCTTGGCACAGTACATAATACTTTATAGTAAGAGGTAGTCCCTGCCCTAGGCTGCTTACATTCTAAGGTCCCAGTCCTACAAGTAGTTACATGTGGGTCCAGGGGTATGCCTTCATGGGTCTCTTCACAGGATTGAGGCCCAAACAGACAAGAAAAACAGATGGTGGACAAAAGGAAACAGTATTATCTCCATTACAGATGGAAACTGAGGCACAGAGAGATTAAGTGTTTTGCCCAAGCTCACACAGCAAGTCTGCAGCAGAGCTGGGGACTGACCCCAGATCCCCTAAATCTCAGTCCAGTTCCCTAACTACCTAACCAACATTTAACATAAAGAAATACTCATTTAAAATCAAGATTAAATCCATACAAATGGATCTGTACATACGGTATAAGGGATTCTTACCTATCTGCTAGACCATACATCTTTCGTGAGAAATATAGCAAGGACGGTGAGTCATGTATTTTTCAAAACTTGAATAGGAGATCATTAATTTTAATCGAATTTTGTGACTTGCCATAGGAATGATACGTATGAATACTCATTTAGTTTTTATTGGTGTGGGTGGGATTATATTATGTGATTTATATTTTTAATTGTCATTTGTTCTGACTATTTTTAAATAGCATTCAGTTGCCTTGGCACAGAATGGGGGATGGAACCAAGGGTTTACTGTCAATAGTATTATGTGATGCAACCAATGTGTCACTGGCTGTCTCCCACAACTTCACAAAAATGTTATCAATTTGAGGTTACCCTGTTAAGCAAACAGCAGTGCAGCGACACCATGCGGTACAATGGCCCAACTGCAGGGCACAGCACCAGCTTTTCCGCATCCAGAACCACGCAGGCTAGTGTTTGCAGAAGAAAAAGGTGAAATGTTGCCATCAATTTAGCACTGAGAGCCTGAGGCCTTAGAGGTTTCATCTGAGTGGGACCTGGATTTTCCTTGGAGAACAGCCTGTAACAATCGAATAAACTTCTAGGCAGTCACCTGCCCACCCTAAATAGTTTGGTGCAGAAGGTGCAAAGTATCTCATGTATGTAGCAAACAAACTGCTTCTGTGGAAAGACATGCTCAGCTCCTCCCTTCACTCCCAGTCAGGTCAGGTCCTCAGAGGCATGTGGGCAAAGTAAAAACTGAAAGTCTGTGTAACAAATATCTGCAAAATACACATTCTCAGAAGGTAGCTTGGCCAATTTCTCTGCAGTTTTAACATGAAGATGTAGTGTGTGCAAATGTGCTGCACATGAACTATGTACATGCCTGTGCTTGCACAGGGAACATGCACGTTGTATGCAGGTATTTCCAATCCACATACACACTTAGAATGGGCCAAAACTTGTCTTTATATTTGTGTGTAAAATACCTACCACAATGCTGGTATACTATACACAGAGTGTGTGTATCCCTCCTCGGTGTTTACAATGTCCATAGGCGTATTTTTGGGCAATATAGGTATGCATGCAGGTAAGCAATGCTGCATGTGTGCCTGCAAAGTGTGTTCGTCTGCCCGCTGGATGCACTGTTGGTGTGTATGCCTGCGCCCAGCGTGTGCACTATGGTGGGCGTATGCCACTGCCTGCGGCGTGTGTGGGCCTCTATCGCCTGTGTCCATGTTGAACCTGAGCTGGATTCAGGTGGGGCTTGTCCTACTCAATTCATGTTCATAGGTGTGTGTGCGTGTGAGCACAATGCACGTTGCACGCGCGGGGGAGGGGGGGGTGCAAGCCTGCAGAGTGTGCGGCGGCCTGTTGCCTGTGCGGGATGGGCACGCGCCGGTCGCCCGTGCGCGTCTGCGGTAGGTTGCATGGGCCGGGGGTGGAGCGGGTGCGCGGCTGTCGCTGGCGGGTGTTGCCGGCTGCCCGTGCGGTGCCCGACTCTCCGGAGCGTGCCGGCGGCTCCCGGGCGGCCCTGGTTGCTGCGGCAGCCGCCGGTTGCGACGCGAGCCACGGTTACCATGACTCTGTCCCTCTCCGTCAAAGGGACTGGAGCAGGGAGCGTCCTGTGGGCGCAGCCCCAGCCCCGCCGCCTGCGCGCTGGGCGCGGTGCCTCTGCCCTGCTCAGCGCAGCTCAGGCTCCCTCCGGAGCCGCCGCGCTCGCTGCTCCTGCTGCCGCTGCCCGGCTCCTCCACGCCTGCCCGGCTCCTCGGGGGACGGACCCAGCCGGCCGGAGCCGCCACAGCACAGTAAGCGCGTCCCGTTCCCCTGCCCAGCGCGGCCCCCCTCTCCCGCACAGCTGCGCTCCCCGGCTCCCTGCCCAGCCGCGTCCGGGAACTTCCCGGGCAAGTTTCTAGCGAACTTTCCTCCCCCGCGACGAGCCGCCGGGGCTGGAGCCCTGCCTGGCTGCGGCTCTTTGGAAGAGCGTTGAGCGCGCGTCCCCCCTCCCCGGGTCTCTCCCTTTCAGGCTGTTTATCGGTGGAGACAAAAAGAGACCAGAGGGCAGCCAGCTGCTTTTTACGCTCGCTCCAGTCCCCAGGTCACCAGCACTCATGGGACAAGAGCCACCGCCGCGGCCGGAAAGCCCTGGGAGGCTGCCCCTTGGCCGGAGGCTTTGATCGTTTCCCCGGAACATTGGGATGATGATTTCAGACTCATACACATCTCGTTCAAGCAACAGGTTTTAGCCCTCAGCAGGGATTTAACAGGAGGAATCCTGCTCCTTCACCCGGCCTCCGTTTCCTACTGTTGCACTAAAATAATGGCTCTTTAGCTCATTAAAGTGGCTTATCCGGGTAGTGAAAGTGCCGGGAGCTCCTGAACTTTCCGCTGCTTTCCAGCCTATTTTCTGTTTCCTTCCCTCCTTTCTTTGAGAGCCTCGCCGACAGCTGCCTCGGCTAATCCATCAGCTAGACATGGCTTTTTATTTACATCCGCTTTCATTCCTTGTTTCCTTCTCCGTGTCTTGTTCCCTCTCTCTGAGCTGTCTGTTTCCACAGTGCGATTTCCTGACTTTCAGAGTCGTGTGTCCTTTGCCCGGGCTCTGATTGTCCTTTATCCAGTTCATTTTAATTATTTTAAGTTCTCTGTTTCATCCTGTTAATTTCATGACTTTTTGTTTGTTTTGTGTTTATTGTCTTAAAAGCTGTTTTTAACAAGTAGTAGTGTGCTTCAGTCTTATTTATCCATCAGAAAGGGTTATACTGGGGGGGAAAGCTACTATATGTACTATGAGTACCCAGTGTTCACTTTTCATTTCGATGGCAAAAGGTGAACTAATTGTTTATATCTATATAAACACACTACAAATCTCATTTACTTATTAAAACCCTGCTTAAAATTTACTATAATATCTCATTTAAAATTCCTTACAATGAAAAAACTATTTGGAAGTAAGAAAGCAAGTTATCAGTTATAATCAATACTGAAGTAATCTCTGAGGAAGATAGGGATTCTTTTTTGGCAAAGTTGCTTCTCTTTTGATTGTTTTTTGACAGAAGCATTAGTCTCAGTAACATGCTCAAATAAAAGGAAAGTCAGCATTTAGTTTGTGGGTTAGCACAACATAACATGCCCTGGCCTTAAGTATAACTGCTTGCACCAGATCAAACAGAGCAGCAGATATGTGCTTATTTATTTTCATAGGATATATTTATTAATATGATTTTAATGTCAGAAACTAACTTTTCCAAGTCTTGTTTTGATGAGAAGTAATAACAGTTAATCTAGTGGGGGAAACATATCGCTGAGGAACTTCCTTAGGTTGCAATGTTTAGGGTGTGTTTGTAAGTAGAGTAGAAGTTTGAGTACCCTGTCACTACATAAGTTGTTGTGTCCCTGCAGTCTGGAGTATTTCAGAATGGTAGCCTCAGACAGGTGTTCTAGTGTGAGCGCCATATGGTGGATCGATGAGCTTCAGGTCCTGGAGAATAACAAGCTGGATTTCCAATACAGCCTGAGAAGCATATGGAACTTTTCCTTTTTTTTTCATTTGGAGAAGTATAACACAGGGATAATTTTTAAATGGCAGGAAAGCTTTTTATGGCAGAGCCTTTTTTGGAGAGGTAATTATATAAGTAGTCGTACTGCATTGGAACATGTTTTACAAGAGGAAATGGTAAACAGCAGCAAATGTAAGAAGTACTAGGAACCAGACTTGGGACAGAAGTCTGGGGAACTATTCAGATACTTTATAGGCTTTATAGGACCCATGTCCCCCTAGCACTGTTGTTATTTATCCAGGCACAACTTTGACTTGTCTCTGCAACAGAACAGTAACAAGGCTTCTTGCAGGATTTCTGATTACATCAGAGATGCACTGCAGAAATCAAAATGCTGCAGAGGACATTCAGAAAAATTTGGAACTGGAGTTTTAACAAGTAACTAGTTGTTTCTGTTTGCTTTAGAAGGGCATCCTTAATAATCCCTTCCCCCTAACTTAATTAGTCTGATAGTCTCCCTCAATTGTGGGGATAATCAGAGCAATCAAATGGATTTCTAACTTGGTTTACTTACTGAACATAATTGATAAGAACACACAAACTGAGCATGAGATATTTCTGAAGAGGTTGTGTCTGTCTCTCTCTCTCACACACACACACACAACTGCAACCTAACAAAGTTAACCAAGGATATTTCCCACACACACACACACGAATATTTGTTATTATGTATTACTTGTATAACAGTAGCACGTAGAGGTCACAAACAAGATCACAGCTTTCATTGTGCTAAGCACTGTACAAACACAGTGAGAGACAGCCCCTGCCCCAGTGAGCTTGCAAGCTAAATAGACATGACAGAAAAGGGTGAGAGGGAAGAGAGCCACAGAGACAAGTGACTTGCCCAGGGTAACACAAAAGGCCAGCAGCACAGCCAGGAACAGGACCCACATTTCCCAAGTCCCAGTCCACTCAGAACAGAGAGAGTGTTGTCTCAAAGGCAATGAAAGGAGCCAGTGGATTTTTATCACTGGGCATTACCCAGAGCTGTTTCTGTAGAGCAGGCTAATACAAGAGGACCTGTTTAGAGCTTGACCTGTCTCATCACGCAGAATAATTACTGATCTGGGCTGACTAGTTTGTCTAATGCGTTAATGTTCAGATGCAGTGTCTGACTTAAAACATCTCTTAATTGAAATTGATGTTTTACGGTGCTTTTGTGGAACTGGTACAAGGCTGATTTGCTATCATGGTAGTGTTGCTTGGTTCTTGGTCTGTTGTGTGTCATGAAAATATGGTTGTAGCTTATTGCTTTTATACACTATTTGGGTTGGGCTGAAATGGGATAAGTTCATTCCTGGTATAAATCCACTGCAGCCAGTAGAGTTACCCCAAGGATGGACTTGGTTGTTATCGAGCTTTGTTGTAGCTTCCTTGTAACCACAGAACATTTTTAATTTTCAAACTGACATTTTCTTTGAAAAGGGCATAGAAGTCAAATTGCTGAATGGAAACTTTACACAAATACAAGGGCTGAATTTACCTATCTTTTAAAGAAAAAGCACACTCGTAATATTTGCTTATAGTATAGTGTTCCTTGAGAGGTGAATAGAATTTGCTCATTGCTGATGAGCTTTTCAGCAACAGAAATCTGCAGTTGGTCATGTTTCTCCTGACCATCTTGGTCTTCTGGCAACACCTATAACCAGAGCATAGGCGTGCCTCCCAAGGAATAATACAAACAGCACATACTAACACTGTACTGTTTCATTTTCCTTCCTGCTTCACACAGTCAGGGACTGTGGGCTTGTTTTTTATTATCTTTGATTTTCTTCTACTCTCTTGCCTCCTTCTCCTCCCTTTTTTTCCCCCTTCTTTGTCATATTCTGCCACATTTCCAGGAATGCCAAGTTGAAGGAGTGAGTTTTAAACCTCATTTTGAAGATTATGGAATATGTGGCCATTCTGGTCTTCCCCAGTAAGGAGTGCCAGAGACTTGGCCCTGTTGCCAAGAATGTCCTGTCTTCTGCTTTCACGAGATCCATCCTGGACGTTGACAGTTCCACATTTCCTGAGAAAAGCAGCTGTGGAGGGTGGTGTTGTCACAGCGCTCTCTGAGGTACCTTGGGACAATCCCCTGTAAGGCCATAAAGCTTAGCTCTGAGTTTTGGCACAGTATTCCACAGGAAATCAGGGTAGTGAGTGGAACGGGGATGGATGGACGCAACAAAGTGCTCCTGGCGAATTTGGTGTTGCTGAAGAGAAAGCGGCTGCGTTCTGGAGTTATTGAAGCATTGCTGATGATGGAGTGTTCATACCTAGATCCAGTGGTAATAGCCTAATGTGGAGGGTAGGGTTCAGTTTTCTGGCTAGTCCTAAATAAAATAATTTTTGTGGCTCATCACTCTCCATGAGTCCAGCAGCATTGAGAAGACCTTATGTTGTGGACCAGTTTGGCCATTTTGGGGTAGACTTCTTCCATGGAGGGTAAACAAAAAGTGATAGCTAGCTGTTCAAAGTGTTTCCCACCTTCCAAATGTTACCACCTGTGGCTTGCCTATGTTCAGCTTCAGCCAGACATAGGGATGGTTGGGAGGTTGTGCTTTTTGCATGTGAGGTAAATGAGATGTAGAGATGGATATCTACTAGGCACCCACCATTGTAGCATCTAGTTGTACTATCTAGGCTTCTCAACCTCTCGTTACAGGAAAAGGGTAGCCAATGGCCAAGTTTTATAGTCCCAGCCATTCAGTGGGCTACATCACGGATTAATTTGGCCTGTTGTCTTGCACACATACAGAGACAGAGGTGGGAAGGCAATGAAAACGCATTTTTATGGCTTAATGATTTCACAGTTGGTGCCTGTGGGTTACAGTGCAAGCCTGACACACGCATAACATTTACATTTTTTCTCCCATTTCCTCACGTTGTATCAGTGGATGTACTGGGAGAGCAAACCAATCACAGAGATTAGCTGCCTCCTCATTTTTTTTCTGGCTGCAATTAAGGGCATAAGCTGTTATTAACCCACATCATCTGATATAGCAGAAGCCCTCTTTGCTTACCTCAGAAGGGAAAACGGTTAATATAACTCCTCTTCTGGTTATTCACAATTTCCAGGAACTGTAAACGTATCAGCGTTCCCTTTGGCCCAACCCCACAATAGACACAGTCAAGTTGGTAAGAATAAAACATTTTTTTGAAACAGAACACTGGGGAACACTGAAGGAGGGGGTGTGGGTGTCAGTTCAGCATCTGACAGGGTCTCCCACATCTCAGCAGGAGTTATAGCCTGAATTCCCCAGGGCATCATTCTCACAGAGAACATCATCTCAGGAGTACTTTACTAGTAGACTAGCTGTAAAGTCAATGGGAATGCTTTATATGGTAGGACTATATCTCAGGGTAACTGCAAGTTTGGTTGTTAGTAAAAGCATTCTCTGAGAAGTAGAAGCTAACACCAACCTACCCTTGGAGCCAATCTTTGAAAAATGACCTCTAAATTTGCACCTCTTGACCTCTGTTCTTTGCAGGTGCAAACTTTTGCAGTGCAGCTGTCATTCTATACAGGATTTATTAGCTTATCTGAACTCTGCAGCTTTACCAGTAGGTAATGGCAGAGAACCGTCACTTGTCATGAAGCTTCACTAATAATCTCACTATTGGCTGGAATTTCCCAGAGCGTGTCTGTCATAAATATAAAGGGAAGGGTAAACCCCTTTAAAATCCCTCCTGGCCAGAGGAAAAATCCTCTTATCTGTAAAGGGTTAAGAAGCTAAAGGTAACCTCGCTGGCACCTGACCAAAATGACCAATGAGGAGACAAGATACTTTCAAAAGCTGGGAGGAGGGAGAAAAACAGAGGGTCTGTGTCTGTCGTTATGCTGCTTTTGCCGCGGACAGAACAGGAATGGAGTCTTAGAACTTTTAGTAAGTAATCTAGCTAGGTATGTGTTAGATTATGATTTCTTTAAATGGCTGAGAAAAGAACTGTGCTGAATAGAATGACTACTCCTGTCTGTGTGTCTTTTTTGTAACTTAAGATTTTGCCTAGAGGGATTCTCTATGTTTTGAATCTAATTACCCTGTAAGGTATCTACCATCCTGATTTTACAGAGGTAATTCCTTTACTTCTATTAAAAGTCTTCTTGTAAGAAAACTGAATGCTTTTTCATTGTCCTAAGATCCAAGGGTTTGGGTCTGTGGTCACCTATACAAATTGGTGAGGATTTTTACCAAACCTTCCCCAGGAAGTGGGGTGCAAGGGTTGGGAGGATTTTGGGGGGGAAAGACGTGTCCAAACTATGTTTCCCAGTAAACCCAGATAAAGTTTGGTGGTGGCAGTGGAAATCCAAGGGCAAAGGGTAAAATTAATTTGTACCTTGGGGAAGTTTTAACCTAAGCTGGTAAAAGTAAGCTTAGGAGGTTTTCATGCAGGTCCACACATCTGTACCCTAGAGTTCAGAGTGGGGAAGGAACCTTGACAGTGTCTTTTTACATAGGATTACATTTTGTGTTAATGTTTCTGCAGAAAATATGACATGTCAATCAATAGCCCATTACTCAGTCTTTATTCAGGCAAGACACTTACTGAACCTTGCCTAACAACCAGTGGATTTGCCCCTTTGTTTGCTCTCCGCCTTTCAGTTCCAAAGATTTTTTAGAATTGTATTTCTCTTGCCTTGGGCATTGCCATACGTGTATGTTCCTGGCCAAGACAGAACAACTTAGAGCTCAGTTTTGTGAATGAGAGTTTGTGTAATAAGGCAGGGAAAGTTGAACGTATAGGAGTTTTTGGCACCTTTCCTGTGAGTTGTGTTCATGGAGCACGGGGGAGCAGCAGTGGAGATCCTACTCCATGATACAAACAAGACGACAAAGCCCTCTTTGCTTACCTCAGGCCAGGAAAGAGTGCTGTGGCTCTAGCAGGATCTGAATGAAGCTTTGGCTATACTTGTGTATTCTACATAGGTTTTCCTTACCCAGGATCCTCCATCTTCTCTTTAAGGGCAGGTGATTATTGAATTCCTTTTATACTGAGAAGTGTCAGAGGCATGAAGGTATCACTCCACCAAGAACACGAGTCCATCTGCCATGAGGAAACAGGAAAAGGTTAGCTCCGGAAGGGGGATTAAACTTCAGCGTAGAGAATAGCTGAGATAATGGTAACATTAAAGTCTGCCATGTACAGAGAATTTGGACATGCATGAGCAGCCCATCATGCTGAGATTGAAATGCAGCTGTTCTGCAGCGTGATACTTGTGGTGCTTCTGGCTATAAGTATGCAAGCTTTTAAAATAAATGGCTTCATTCATAATCTTTAACACCAGAGAAGAGTAGTTCTGTGTCTAATGGAGCCTACTGTCGCTGCTGTCTCCCTCCCCACCCATTAAAGGAGACAGAGTAAGTGTCCCAAGCACATGCAGCAAAAATATATTGTTGTGGAAGGCTGGAGCATGGAATATTTGCTGCCCCTCTGTGAGCCTGTGACTAGCAAGTGTGATTACTAGTTATTTATTGCACTCAATTGTTTTTCAGTGAAAACACTTCCCCCCCCCCACCCAATAAAATTAAATAGCTACTCATGTTAAATGTGGCTGAATATACAGATGAGAAATCTAGAGCCAGCGTGGCATATTCCTTTCTTATGTGACAGCCACCTTCCAAAGTAATTCAAGTGAATGTTGCAGTGCAGCAAGTTAGGCAGAGAGAGTTTAGCAGTTTCAGGGCCAAATTTTTATATGGGCATGAACCCAAGATCACTCCATTCCTTGTGTGAAGTCACTCCAAATTTACACTAGTGTAACTGAGAGCAGAATTTGCTCCTTCATATTTTCAGAACCATATCATAAGAACCTTTTGAAGACTCTTAGAATGACAGAGAAAGGTACCTTTGCTCCAACTATATTAAATATATTAGCAGTACAGTGAGAACAATGTCTATTAAACAAAATTATTGAATCCAAAGAATAGTATATGATTTGTATGAAATTCATATAAAGTTATTAAACTATCTTCTCTGAATAAGGTTTGAGGCTCCAGAGAGCAAGCTGTCATGCTATTTATATGTCCAGTTACACATAACTGGCAAGCATTATATATGAATAGCAGTGCAAATGTTTTGTCAACATTGTTTCCATTTGACTTCCTTGAAAGCAGTCTAAGACTGCTTGAACAGACAAGGATACTTAGTGAAGTTCATCATAATCAACTTCGGATTCTTTTATATGTACGTAATTGTTACTAAAATATTTAAGAAGATTTTTACATATAGTAAACAAACAGGAATGCTTTTTTCCAATTCCTTTTCTGCACCACACACTTGAACTCTACATGTCTGTACGATAACTTCTTTTTTACATTCGCATTCTGCTAAATATACAGAGCCACTTGCAGGCATACATTTTCTCTGTGATTTCTTTAGCAGCCCTATAGATAGTCAAGTTTCAATCACCATCTTTGTTTCAGATCCAGAGGGCAAACATATACATTAACACCAAACATCTGTATTTTCTTTGTTGCAGAATACTCTTGCTGGAGTGTCTAAGGGATGTGAAGTTAGCTTCCAAAATGACTCTTTTAACAGGAGAAAATTCTGATTATGACTATAGCGCCCTGAGCTGTGCTTCAGATACCTCCTTCAACCACACGTTCTTTCCAGAAACAGAAACCCTCAAGGGAGTTTTTTACCAAAGAGCCAAGCTAATTCACCCTAAAGAGGATCTCTTTAAAAGCATTCAACCTGAGGACCGGAAGCATCATATCATCATAAATGTAGGGGGCATTAAATACTTGCTGCCCTGGACCACACTTGATGAGTTTCCCCTGACACGCTTGGGCCAACTGAAATTTTGTAATAATTTTGATGACATTTTAAACATTTGCGATGATTACGATGTGACGTGCAATGAATTCTTTTTCGACCGCAACCCGGGGGCATTTAGGACAATCCTGACATTTTTGCGGGTTGGGAAGCTTCGGCTCATGCGAGAGATGTGCGCTCTTTCTTTCCAAGAGGAGCTGCTCTACTGGGGCATTGAGGAGGACAGTCTGGAATGGTGCTGCAAGAGGAGGTATCTGCAAAAAATGGAGGAGTTTACAGAAATGAACGAAAGGGAGGACGACCTCATAGAGAATGAAAACCCAGGTGAAACAGTGGAAGAGACAAGAGCCAGCCTGTGCATGAAAAAGTTACAAGACATGGTGGAGAGGCCTCAGTCGGGGCTTCCTGGGAAAGTATTTGCATGTTTGTCTGTATTGTTTGTGACCATTACTGCAGTGAACCTATCCATCAGCACCATGCCCGACTTAAGAGAGGAGGAGGAGAGAGTAAGTTGACTTTCAGGATGGTAAAACATCACTCTTTGGAAAAAGTAAAGCAAATACAGGGCCTAATTCTGCTCCCATTGAAGCAAGTGGGAGTTTTGTAATTGTCTTCAGGGCAAGCAGGATAAGGCCTGTAGATAAAGATACTGAAAGTTGTAAATGACACTTTTCTCTGACAAAAACATTTTGTAAATATGCATTCTTCTGGACAGCCATATCATGAATTTTTGAAGCTTTGTTTGTGCTGCTTAAGAACACCATAATTACTGATAGAAACTAGGGAAGTTGGAGCCAGACCTCACTGCCTCTGAAGTCAAGGGGAGTTTTGCCATTGACTTCAGTGGAAGAAGTATTGGGGGTCTGGTAAGTTTTGTATTTAGCTTGTAATTCAGCGGATTTGCCAAACTGGTTACCCCTTAATACAGCTTCAATTCATTTAATATTATGGCTTTAAAGACCAAAAAAATATCATTCCTGTCACTTTACCAACTAAAACAGTGACTGTTCATTTACTTAGTATAAACTCCTTCTCTTTCTTCTAGGGTGAATGCTCCCAGATGTGCTACAATATTTTCATCGTGGAATCTGTCTGTGTGGCATGGTTTTCCTTGGAATTCGTGTTGAGATTCATTCAGGCAAAGAGCAAGTTTGTATTTCTGAGGAGACCGTTAACCCTGATTGACATTATTGCCATTCTGCCCTATTATATCACTTTACTAGTAGATACCACTTCGGTGGGCTTTAAAAAGCCAACCTCTGGCAACATCTATCTGGACAAAGTAGGTCTGGTGCTCCGCATACTCCGTGCCTTGAGGATTCTATATGTCATGCGGCTGGCCAGGCACTCTCTCGGCCTGCAGACTTTAGGACTCACCGCTCGCAGGTGTACCCGGGAGTTTGGACTCTTGCTGCTCTTCCTCTGCGTGGCCATTGCACTTTTTGCGCCGCTCTTGTATGTCATTGAGAATGAGATGGCGGACTCACAGGAGTTTACCAGCATCCCTGCGTGCTACTGGTGGGCAGTAATCACCATGACAACAGTAGGCTATGGCGACATGGTTCCCAGAAGCATTCCAGGCCAGGTGGTGGCTTTAAGCAGCATTCTGAGTGGCATTCTCCTCATGGCATTTCCAGTCACCTCCATCTTCCACACGTTTTCACGCTCCTACATTGAGCTGAAGCAAGAGCAGGAAAGACTCATGTTCAGGAAAGCACAATTCTTATTAAAAACTAAGTCTCAGCTAAGTAATGAATCACAAAGGAGTGACATTTTATTTCCCAGTATCTCTTCTGAGACTAGGGACAACAACTGAAATTTAAGTTGCCATAATTGTCTGATATTGGGCAAAGTTATGCAGTCAGAGATCCCATCTTACCATTTGCTTTGGAAGCATTTAAAGAAATCTTTATACAAATAGCAAGAAAGGGGGTTTTAGCCATCAAGCTGATGTGGTTTTAAAAGCCTATTATTAAAGGCTTTTTCTTTTCTTTTCAACAAAATGTACAGTTAAGACAGTTTTTCCCCATGAGATCATGCAGTGGGATATTAGGAATTTGAGTTCTCTGACTGAAATGAGAACAATGTAAAATACATACTTGACACAGGCTGTGTTGTATTTGTAATATAAAGTGATGTGCCCTTTTCCAACCAAGACATTATGTAGGTATTAATTTTGATAATTAAATAAGTTCTTCTTTAGTTTCTTCATGTATATAAATACTATAAAGATAACAAGTTCAAGTCTAAATTCATCCCCAGTGTACCTCCATTGACTGTAGTAGAATTAACCAAGTATGTAAATTACCCATTGTGCCCTTGGAGAGGATTAAACCAGGTGTGTGTCATTTAGGGCAGGCAAACATAGTATTTTCCTTGTGAGCCTTTCCTGAAAATAACAATAACAATGAAGAGGAGCTATTGGTTTGTGCGTGCTTTGGGACAGGCATGTGCTGAAGATGTAATTACTTATAGCTCAGCAGCTTCAAAACTTAAATGGGCTTATACTGTAGCTCTGATATAGTTCAACAAAATATTCCCAGTGATGGGTGAGAGGGTCTTGCGTTTTGTGACATCCAGTACAGATGACAAGGAGGTAGCTAGCTGCAAATTAAACCAAATGTGCATGATAACATCATAGTAATGATGTCTGTTTCAATGTTATCCCTTTAAACCAGATAGAAAACAGAAATTAAAAAGACTCTGTTTCTAGATGAAGCTGCAGCATTACTAATCAGGTTGATTCTGGTGCTGTGCATTGACTGTATGGCATCTGGCTTCTTTTAAAAAAAATCAAGGAGTATTACAACAAGTTGCCAGTGATGTAAAAAGGAAATAATACCAATTGAGTCATGGGAGACTAAGTCAGTCTCCAGTGACTCAAGACTATAAGGTGGAAAGCCTTCAGCTAATTAGCTCTTCCTTCACTGTTACTTGTAGCAGGCATCATAGCACTGAAGAAAAATTGTTTTGGGAAACTTAAAGACAACTAAAGAAGCGCGATCCTGCATCTTTTACTTTACTAGTCCAAAAACAAGTTGTTCTCTTGAAGTCAATGGGACCACATGGGTGAATAAGGCTTTCAGGATTGGGTCCTGATCTGGCTCCCCCAGAAGTCAATGACAAACTTCCCATTCATTTCAATCAGAGCAGGTTTGGGCTATATGGCAGCTCAAGAGACAAAGTCCAGAACTTTAACAAAGAAATCAAATTGGTTGATTTGTCTCTTAGAGAGTGTGTATTGTGTTGAAAATCTTAACTTTAGGTGAAGTTTCCCAGTTTAAAAGAACAATGTCAATTTCCTGTTCATTAACTGTCATGAGCCAAGAAATATGAAAGTTCCCAGCATCTCTGCCATCTCACCTTAAACCTATTTTTCGGAATCCCTGTTCTGGTCTCTGATCTCTCTCAAACAGGGACTTCCAATTGTGTTAAACTGTATGATGGTTTTGTCATTTATATCAAAGAGGTTGGGGATGAAATGCAAAACTCATCTTCACTTGAATTTTTGTCTGTGAAAGGTGAAACCTAGTGTATTGGCCTACACTGAATGGCCAAGTCTCCATGTTACAGTGACTTGACTTAAGTTATAAATAATAATAAAATAATATTAGATGTATACAATTATCATAATAGACATCTTATGTTTTCCTACTAAGAAATAATAGTTCAAACCTCCTTACCACTTTTTAACCAGAGTTCTCAGAGCACTTTACAAACATTAATGAATGAAGCTTCACAAAATTGCTGTGATACAGGTAAATATTCCAATGAAACTGAGACATGATGAGTCAAATGAGTAGCCCAAGGTCACAGCAATTGTGTGACCTAGAAGAAGTGGGTTATAGTCCTAGCTGACCCCCATTCTTGTGCTTTAATTAGAGTTGAAAAAAACAGGGACTATTTTTTCATGAAAAAATAGTCCCTTCTCCATCAAAAAAATTCCAAATGTTTTGACCAGCTGTAACTTTAACCACAACACAAGCACTCGAGGTCTTTATTCCTTTGTATTAGCATCCATTATAAAAGGATTTGTTAATGGGACTATTTGAAAGAGTAAAATTACTTGTATGTGTTTGCAGGACTGGGCCCTAAAGGAGAAGCTGTATGTCAAAATAAACATGAATCAAGAGATTATGGGCCACATCCTCTGCTGAGCTCCATGCTATGCCAGTTTACACCAGCTGAGGATTTGGCCTAATTTCATCAATTTATGTTTAAATCAGCGTTAAGTAAGTTTAAATCAGCGTTAAGTAAGTGTATTTCAGATATTGTTTTTTCTGTTGTAAAATTATGGCCAGATCCTGAAGTCATGACTTGAGTCAAATCCTTAAGGGTGGGTACTAAGCACCAAGCCGGAGGGGGATTTGCCTGAGTAGGAAACAAGTAAGGATTTCAGGATGTAGCCCATTGTAATTTTGCACTTGGCAACAAATAACTTGTACGAGAATCAACATGTTGTACTATGAATCATTGTAACAAATTGCTTATGTTTTACAGCAAAGTGATACATACTGTAGTTCTTATGCTAAATTAATACAGCTATATGTCTTAGGAACACAACATTAGCATGAATCCCACATGCTGAATTCCAGTTTCTACTGTGAAGCCTGAAGATTTTAAATTATTATAACTCTTTACAGTGTATTATCTCAATTTGTAGACAAATTTATGAAATTGTAGATTGATTCAAAAGCTGACTCTGAAATGTTTCCAGCCACACAGCTGACAGCTACTGAGTCTGATAGCTTTCCTTTCTTGCTTTTTAACAGCATGTGAAGTTAACAAAAAGTTCCTTTAAAAACACTCTGTGCTTTCATGAAGTACAAAGGAATTGTTTAAATTGCCACTGATAAAAAGTGGTACTTGTCAAATATCCTACTAGAGCTGGATTCGCTTTGCTATTTGTATTATCCTGTATATACAGCAATAGTATGTATATTTTCAAATTGAATGGTAGTAGCTATATTAATTTTGATGAATAAAGAGTTGGGCTTTCTTTATATTTTCATGTGCTTGCTTATAATGCAGGCTGGCTACTACAAGCAGCTGAAGTGTCATCAGTGGAGCAAGATGATGATGCAATAGTGGAGTAAATCTCAGAGCGGACGAAGACTTTCATTCACCTTTATCCTCTGTTGGTGACACATTTCTCATGCCTGGCTGCAAGAAGGGAGGGATGGAAGAGGGTGCAAAGAAAGCAAAAGTGGGAGAACTTACATGGGTGATTGACGTTCTGAGGTCCCACGTAGGAAGTGACTACCAGTTGGGAGAGAGGATTTGGGCAATGAACATCACTAGCTGAAGCAGGTTGGCTACAGAAGAGAGCATTAGTCAGGAGTCAAAATCTCTCTATCTGCCTATGTACTTCTAGTGCACCCTTAGGCTCTAAGTGCCAATTCACCAGCTTGAGTACAGGAACTCTCTCTCTCATGTGTTTCTGAGAGCCAGAAACTTACGCATTCCCCCTGCCAGTCAGAACATAACTTTAAAATTGTTTGTAAAACTAAGTAAGAATGAGAAGAGAAGAAATCAGGGAGAGAAATTGAAGGAATGAATAGGAAATAGATGGGGAGTTCAAGTGAAGAGAAGAATCCCCGCAGAGACCTGCATTTCCAATTAGGATGACAACTCATTAAATTACACTCCTGAAAATCTCTTCTTTTTTCCCACTTTTCTCAAAAGTGGCAAAAAATAAAATTCAGCAGATCAGTGTAATATATATTTAAAATCATTTAAACACATTTCTATAGCAAAAAAATAGAGATACAGTGAGGTTCTCTTTGATTTTCCCTCACTGAACATCATTTGATGTGGATCGTTGACTGCAGTGGCAATCTGCACACTGCCATGCATTTGGAAGAATGGGAGACTTGCATTATACTTCCCTTACTAGAGGTTTACTCAATGCCACTTCACCATGAACCGTGTCCTGCAATTCTTACTCAGGGAAATCTCCCTTTGTGGCAGATGTAGGAATTGGGTCCCACTGTAATGTCATTCCATTGTACTCTCAGTCTTTCCTATATGAATATTCAATGCCTTTGGCTATGTCCTATTAAACAAAAACCTTTTGTGCAGGGCTGAGTCATGGATTCATGCATCATCTAGTACACGTGTCTGAGAAGGAAAACTGGCACATCCTGCACATTCATGACGTGTGGGCAGAGTTTAGCTGAGTGTTCAGATTGATGTAAAACTAAAAATTGCTGTGGTGGAACAGTACCTCTTTTCCACTGCTTTTCTTGTCTCTTGATAAGAGTTAGTCTTTACAGGATACTTCAATAAAAATACCCTATCATAGGTGAGGAGGTACTAACCCTTGAACAACAGTTTAAGTCTTCAGTTGTACAGTACCACCAATTCCATCCCTCATCCCCCATTCAATTGCTTACTGAACATCCTAGTCATTACATAGTGCCCATTAAATCCAGATGTAGTGCCCAGAAAGGAGCTGGCCTCTATCAACTCAGAGCAGCTAAATAACACAGTAGCAGATAACAGATACTAAGAGATTCAGGACTGACCACTGATTAACTATACCCTATATTATAGGAGAGAATTTAAAAAAAAAAAGTTAATGAGTTAAAAAACAAAGAAACTGATAAATATTTCTGATAAAGCTAAGAAACACCAAATCCCACTCACAGATTTGCCAGTAGAAGTTAGCACAGCAGAACAGACTGAAAACTGGACAGCATACTCCCAAATCTGTGCAGATTGAAATGAACATATTCAATCAAAAACGAAATTTAAAGAGTGCCAAATACAAATTAGAAGATGGGAGGAGGAATCTCTGAGAACAGATCAGCCAATGGTATTAACTAGAACCTGAACTGTTTACTCTAGGGTCGTGGAAGGGACTGTCCACATGGCCATTTTAATTTACACCTTGTTAGCGAACACATATATGTTAGGCGTAGAGCATACCAGATTAATACTGTATTATACCCAGCATGTGGGCAGTTATGTTAACCAATTTGTATTACATCTTTCCCACAATGTTTTCCACTGCTCACTTATGTCAAGATATATACCCCACCATACTCTGCAAAGCTAAATGTAGCTTTTGCCATTAGCAAATATAAAGGCTGTCAAAGGCAAGATACATTCATTCTATGTCCTTGTCCTGGTAACTTCATGGGCAACTGGTTTAAAATGTAGTATCCAAAAGAGAGATAAGGGAAGGTACAGAACCACAAGGAACTCGGCAAACTGGTGGGTTGGATCTCAGGTGACACAAAGTGCATTCTAACTTGCAAGCAACAGTAGTATAAATATAAGTGACTTTGGGGGTATATTTTGAAGACCACCTACTGTGTAAGGTGAAAATGCTGTGAAATAAACATTTCTTTCCAAAAGGAGAGGTATGTATGTCTGTTTCATATTGTACTACTATGTCTTAAACAATAAACTTTGGCTAAGCTTTTTTATTTGGTGTTCTGAACATTTTTCATAATGAACTATAAATGTAGTCAATCAATCAATCAATCAGCTATACTATTAATCAGCAGCCTGGAACTGACTGAATTAACAGATGTCCCAGCTGCTGCATTTTAACAGCCCTTTTCAATTGCTTATCCCATGGAGGATTTTGCAGGGCTGCAGCATCCAGTTATCCCAGAGATGAATTAGGCCTCGTGTCTCAGAAATACAAACCATCAGTGTTTAAAACTAGGATGTAGAGTGTATTATGGAACAGTGAGTTTGAAGTCTCCAACAGAAGATCTCCAACATGAGATCACAAAGGGTCTGGCTACTCTGCAATTAAAAACCCACAGCTGGTCCATGCCAGCTGACTTGCGCTAAGGGGCTCCGGCTAAGGGGCTGTTTAATTGCGGTTTAGACATTTGGGCTCAGGCTGCAGCCCGGACTCTAGGACTCTGCAAGGTGGGAGCATCCCAGAACTTGGGATGCAGCCTAAGCCCCAACATCTACACCACAATTAAAACATCTTGAGTCAGCTGGCATGTACCAGCTGCAGGTGTGTAATTGCAGTGTAGACATACCCAAAGAGAGCCATTCCCAGAGATCAGGTAGTGTCACAGGGCATGAAACTGGAGTCATGTTTTATAAATCCTGCCCCACACTGGGAAAAAAGCCTGTAAGGGCATATTTCTATACTAATGCTTAAAATGCCTAACGCTAGACCCACCAGCTCATTTACTTATCATTGTTCCTTCATTGCCTTCTGAGATGCTATGGTAATGAGCAGTCTGAAAACCTGGAGTGCAACAGAGACTAGATGAGATCCTTCTAAAATTCAACCTAGTTCACTGCAGCATGCAGGCTCTGTGCATGTTCTGTATTGACTTGTACTGTTACTGTCCCTTTGGGACAATATTGGTTATCTGTTTGGCACTGACCCACCAGTGTATGCAAGTTTAACCATCATCAGTAAAGTTAATGGGCATTTTGTCTGTGTATTGATTAAAGAAGGAGTTCAGAATCTGACCCAAAATAATTAATAAAATGACAACTTCCTACTATTGTGTCTGTTTCTTTTGCCTTTCTTTGGAATGCTCCATTATCTCATATTCTCTGAAATCCTCCACAGAAATCACCATGGACACCATTAACCATGCTGAAAGCACAGCTGATAAGCTACAGCCCTTACTGATGAGGAAAGCTAGCAAGCTCACATGATATTGGCAGATCTTTCCTCATTCTCTGTCCAATAGCTATTTTGCCTCCTCTCTGCCTCAAACACCTAATCCAGAAATGAATGTCACCTGAACAGAAATAAAGTTCTGTCCTAGCTAGAAGCACAGAGACCCAAACAGACTAATTACAGAATGTGTGTTACATGTATACAAGCTACCACAACCACATTGTTACCCTGTAGCCCTGCTGATAGGCTTTGTATACCCATGTGACTCTCTGAAGTTAGTTCTGGCACTGTAAAATCTTAGCACCTTAAGGCCAAATTTTCAGCTTCTCCTTACCCAAGCCTCTTTTTCTGGTAATCATTTTGTTCCTACTTTTATTTTTGAGTCCAAAAAACAGCTGGAAAATTTGGTCATTAGCATGCATCAAATCTGATGCTCAAGTGGCGAACTTGGAATACACAGTATTACTCCATACTATCATCTGGGGATCTGAGTTAAAAGCCAAGGTTGTTTGCTTCCCAGGCTACAGAGTTGTCAATTTTTGAAACTTCTGTAAAGTACAGCGGGTCAGCAAGTATTTCCATATTTAGATGTATATCACTTTCTGCTCCACAGCTCAGTATATGTTTCTGCAATAAGCACTTCACTAAGTATATGGACATGCACGTATTTCCTGCACAGTTAATTATATTGGGATGGTAGCTGGATATTGTGTTTTGAGACATACAGTGTTTAAGACATGTTTATGTCTTACATTAAGACATACAGCTGCTGAGCTATGAATCTAAGCAGTACATACATATTTTCATTAGCTAAATACTTAATAAAAGAGTCTGATGTATTTCATCCTACAGCTTTTACAGTGAAATCTATCAGGTCATCCCAGGGAAAGATGACTCACTGCAAGAGTCACCAATTGCCATACCCTGTGGAGTGTAAAAGCAGCATTAACCCAAAGCAAAATAGGCCAAATGCTGTGCTAGTATAAAGGGTATTTTAAGAAACTAGGCAGGTACATTTTAGAGGAGCACTAGAGTGAGGCATTGTGTGGCAAAGTAAATGGGTCATAAATTATTTTACTTCTAGGGAGTGGTGGAAATAGGGCGAATAAACTAAAAAATGGACATGACAGTAAAAGAGGGCATGGTATAAGCATGGAAAGAGCACCTAAAGAAAAGAAGTATAAATTAAGGTTAGCACCTTGCCCCACCATAGGCCTTGTCTGTACACAAAAATTGCACTGATATCACTTTTCTGCACTGGGGACTACCATGAGTCCATACACACATCTTCTCCCATTACTGGTTCCCTGGCCTTCCATTTATAGATGCCGCTTGGTTCAAAACCAAGGCAACTCATAAACACTCACAAGGCCATGCTGCTCACACAGGCTTAGTGGATGCAACTGATATCCAATGCCAATGGGCAATTTTCCACTGTAAGCCAAAATTCTAGTCAGTGTTTGTAAACTTTGTAGAGGTTTATACTGCTCATTTTAAAAAGGTCCAGCCTCAGAAGATCCATGATAAACCACAGGAGCAGCTGTGTTCAGTCCTGCTAAAAGCTAGAGGTTCTGTGATTTGTAAAATATACACTGCAACAGTGCTTCAGTCTACGAGATACATAGATAATGATTTTCATCAGTGGAGAGTTAAAGAATGAGTCAAATTCAGGATTCAGATTTATGCATCCTACATTGCCATCTACAGCCCATTCATGGTATTTCACTCCAGAGGCTTGTAACCTAGTGATAAACAGGGATCCTAGTTTTCCGTGATTAATCAGAGAATTAAAAAAAAAAATCCATGTTTTTCTGCTATTAAAATGAATCACTGAACTTTAGTTTCCCTGGCTACAATAAGTATCAGTTGAATACAATGTTTTATTGATATATTTAAAGTTTTTAAGCAAGTTTGAAGCCTACCATCAAGGTTAGGGTTAGGGTTAGGATTAGGGTTAGGGAGTTTCAGAGTAGCAGCCGTGTTAGTCTGTATCCGCAAAAAGAACAGGAGTACTTGTGGCACTTTAGCGACTAACCAATTTATTAAAGCATAAGCTTTCATGAGCTACAGCTCACTTCATCGGATGCATAGAATGGAACATATAGTAAGATTTAGATAGATAGATAGATAAGTTGGAAGTTGCCATACAAACTGTGAGAGGCTAATTAGTTATGAGCTATTATCAGCAGGAGAAAAAAAACTTTTGCAGTGATAATCAAGATGGCCCATTTAGACAGTTGACAAGAAGGTGTGAGGATACTTAACATAGGGAAATAGATTCAATATGTGCAATGACCCCGCCACTCCCAGTCTCTATTCAAACCCAAGTTAATGGTATCTAGCTTGAATTAATATGCAAACTAGATAACATTAACTTGGGTTTGAACAGAGACTGGGAGTGGCGGGGTCATTGCACATATTGAATCTATTTCCCCATGTTAAGTATCCTCACACCTTCTTGTCAACTGTCTAAATGGACCATCTTGATTATCACTACAAAAGTTTTTTTTCTCCTGTTGATAATAACTCATCTTAACTAATTAGCTTCTCACAGTTTGTATGGTTTCAGAGTAGCAGCCGTGTTAGTCTGCATTGGCAAAAAGAAAAGGAGTACTTGTGGCACCTTAAAGACTAACCAATTTATTTGAGCATAAGCTTTCGTGAGCTACAGCTCACTTCATCGGATGCATAAAAGTGGAAAATGCAGTGAGGATGTTTTTATACACACAGACCATGAAAAAATGGGTTTTTATCACTTCAAAAGGTTTTCTCCCCACACAAACCCACTCTCCTGTTGGTAATAGCTTATCTAAAGTGATCACTCTCCTTGCAATGTGTATGATAATCAAGGTGGGCCATTTCCAGCACAAATCCAAGATTTAACAAGGATGTCTGAGGAATGGGGGGGGGGGTAGGAAAAAACAAGGGGAAATAGGTTACCTTCCATAATGACTTAGCCACTCCCAGTCTCTATTCAAGCCTAAGTTAATTGTATCCAATTTGCAAATGAATTCCAATTCAGCAGTCTCTCCCTGGACTCTGGTTTTGAAGTTTTTCTGTTGTAATATCGCAACTTTCATGTCTGTAATTGCGTGACCAGAGAGATAGAAGTGTTCTCCGACTGGTTTATGAATGGTTTCAGAGTAACAGCCATGTTAGTCTGTATTTGCAAAAAGAAAAGGAGTACTTGTGGCACCTTAGAGACTAACCAATTTATTTGAGCATAAGCTTTCGTGAGCTACAGCTCACTTCATCGGATGCATACTGTGGAAAATACCGAAGACGTTTTTATACACACAAACCATGAAAAAATGGGTGATTATCACTACAAAAGGTTTTCTCTCCCCCCACCCCACTCTCCTGCTGGTAATAGCTTATGTAAAGTGATCACTCTCCTTACAATGTGTATGATAATCAAGGTGGGCCATTTCCAGCACAAATCCTGGTTTTCTCCCCACCCCCCCACACATAAACAAGTTTATGGTTTATGAATGTTATAATTCTTGACATCTGATTTGTGTCCATTTATTCTTTTACGTAGAGACTGTCCAGTTTGACCAATGTACATGGCAAAGGGGCATTGTTTATCTGTATGTTTGTGTATGTATATATATGTTCCATTCTATGCATCCGATGAAGTGAGCTGTAGCTCACGAAAGCTTATGCTCTAATAAATTTGTTAGTCTCTAAGGTGCCACAAGTACTCTTGTTCTTTTTACCATCAATATGAAATTTATCCTTGCCAAACTCAGTGACTCAGTCTTTCAGGATGATTTTTAAAGTTTTCAGCATCTTTTCATAACTTTATTTATTCACATATGGAGGCTGAAGTGAAATTTGAGATGCATTTACACACAAACCCCTATATACCATTAAGTAACCTCTGTATGCCAGAAAGAGTTTATTGGAGTATGTTTAGCTATGTAAATTTAAAGCACATTCAGAAATCAACCCAAGAGGGACAGATTGCGCACATTGAAAAAATGACACTGGTACTTTCATTAAAATTTAGTTACTTGTTAGTATATATTTTCATTTTTGCACAAAATGTAAAAACTAAAGATGCTCTATAAAAACAGAGAGCTCTCTGGAGTGGCAGACTTGGGGATTTCTGAGCAAGGAAACTGCTTGATGCTGTTTGTTTCTATTGTGTTCAGAGAACAAGGACTTTATATACACTTTTGTAAATAAAACAAGATTACACTGAGGATATATCTGACCTATCATTTCTCACCCAAATGGAAACATCCCTGCCAGGTCCCGAATTCTGGTGAACTGTTTTGACCAAAGGAGCAATACCTGTTTAGCTGCTTCCCATCACGCCTGAGCAAAAAAATAAATAAATAAATCTGTTTCTCTGTAAATTGATAAATGTTTTAATCACATGGTAATACTTTAGCTTTTAACTTTCTCAGATAAATTGTATGTTGCTAGAGAAACGGCTACCTCCTGTTGCACTATATATGGTTTATATATGTTTAGGTGTGCCCTCTAGAAGAGGCTCCCCCTACACAAAAAAATTTGCACACACAAAAACTCACTCAGTCCCCTGGGCACCTGAAATTTGAATATTCTGGGCCACACTTGTTTTAGGGACCATCTTACACTTCTTCATTTACAAGATATTTTAATAATTGCATAGTAGAGTGAATGTATGCATTTAAGTAGTTAGGCCCAGATCCTAAAAACACTTATTACACGTGTGCTTAAGTTTAACCATGTGAGTAGTTCCAGGGGACAAAAGTTAAGCAAGTGCACAAGTGTTTATAGCATCAGGATCTCACTGCCGTAAATGAACTGAGAAACTGAACAATTCCACCATACAAACAAAACTATATCCTGTGCACTGAATGCTTATTGTTTTGGGAAGTGTGTTTGGAAATGTAGTCAACATAAACTGAAATATAGGCATTACAGGTTCTAAACTGACCTACAGATGTAAATAACTAAACAATTAACATAACTGAAAAAGACCACAAATGCAGCCTATATAGCTAGACACCGCAAAAATCCATTGCAAAACTCATTATTAATACCACCAAAAGCCAAGGTAGAGCATTAAAATAAGTGAAGAAGGAAGCAAAAATGGCACTGTCATAAGTATAGGATCCCTGAAGTCAATTTGAATGGTTATAGTGGTACACATATACTGGCAGAGAAATGTCACACAGCTACAGAACAGTCTGAGCCAGACGCAAAATAAACTAAAACACTGTAAGAGGAAAAATGAAAACAGGACTTTTCGTCCCGATTAGCCCAGCTTTGTATAAAGCAGGCTTAGGTCAAGCACTTTATTCATTCTGAAGGTGCACCTGTGAAGTGGCAGATTTCAAAGGGGGAGGAGGGGAGGGCCTGCCGATGCCTTCGGAGCTGAGAGCCCTGTCAGCAACAGCATTCAATAAATCTCAAAGTGCAGCAGGGGGAAAATGCATGGGTTTTGAGGAAGGAATTAACAAATTTGTAACACAGCTTTTTGTGTATGAGGCCCCTTCTCTTTGTGAGGAACACATGAATCTCAACCACTTGTGGAGCTGATCCAATGACAGGCTTCAACAATCTCTTAACCTTTCCAAACAGGTAAAGTATCCAAAACTTCCCTATCATAAACCTCAATAAATTACCTTCTTGAAAGCAAGGCACCCCCTACTGGGCTAATCCATAAATCTGCAGTTTAGAGGAAACCTTTATTGTGTTCTCTTCAATGAGAACCAAAGCACTGAGGGTTGGCTGCTTTGTCAGGGAAGAAGGTCAGAAAACAAACATACAAGAAGCCATGCTGAAAACAACATTCTGGCCTCAATTTTTCAGAAAAGTTTGGCATGCAATAGCACACACAAACTGTGCACCCAATTGATTGAGCCAGTTGTGGTAATCGCATATGCAAATTTGTTGTGTAATTGTGAAAACTTGGGCCAATGGGGCACATTTTCAATGGATCCCCCCCAAAACACCCACAATATTTGTGGATATGTCTAGCTGCACACAGAAATCCTACATTTGCTTTATGTAGTGTGTGCCATGCACCCACAGTGATATCTCCATCACTCCATTCTGCAGGAGTATTTTTGTCGGCCTGTTGAAAATGTGACCCTCTGAATCGTTAGTAGGAGTACAGAAATTCAGAGTTTAGAGAGGCTTCCTGGATGAGATTTTCAAAAGGGCTGCGCTTAGCGTGGCCTTAGCTTTGTTCCCTCTGGTATCAATAGTCAAATCCACTCTGATCTCAGGTGGAGCAGAGTTAGGCCCAATAAGGAGCAATTGGTAAAATCTCACCCTCTTTTTTATTTGTGCCTAAGATTTGCAAGGCTTTGGGAAGTTAATAGTTGATTTATGATTTAAGTGGCCCAATTGTTTTGGTGTTGTACAAACATGGATTAAAAACAGTCCCTACCCCCCAAAGAGCTGATAATCACAAGACACAACAGATAAATGGAAGAAACAGGTGGGACTGAGGGGTAAAAAGAAAAAGGTAACAATTAATAAGAGCATTTTTCCTATAGACTAGCTGGGCACACAGTGCTGCTTTGCCACCTGCCTAATCGATAGGTATTGCCCTGTAGGCATCGCATCAGAAGTGAGATCTGGAGGAGGAGAAGGGAGCAGATTAATGAATTTTGGGGGTAAAGTGGAAGTTTGTGGGTGATGCGAGCAGCACTTGCACACATATGCAGTGAGTTATACAGGTTCAGGGTGCCCATGCGCCACCAATATTTAGGAATGTGGGCCCGGTTCCATCAATGTTTGGGCTTACTGCGCTTTGGGGGTCCCTGTGCTTCAGGAAGATGCAGAGTCCAGGGAAGCCTGGGGGGTTAGCGAGCGACCCGGCCCCAGCACGCCCGCTCTGCCCCACCAGCTCCCGGTGTTGCTCAGGGAAGAGGGTGGAAGCTGGAAAGAGGTGGGGCGGGCGATTGGGGGGAGCGGTGGAATGGGGGCAGGGAGGGAGCAGAGCAGAGGCAGACTGGGTTGCTCGCTGCTGTCAGTGCCAGGCCTCCCGCTAACCCCCCAGGCCACCCTGGACCCCGCATCCCCCTGAAGCACAGGGACCCCCAAAGTGCAGGGCCCAGGCCTGTTGCCCCAGTCCGTCCTATGGACAGGACGGCTCTGGGTCCAGGGAAGCCTGAGGGATTAGTGGAGGGCCTGGCACTGGCAGCAGCAAGCGACCTGGCCCCAGCCTGCCCCTGCTCCGCCCCCTCCCCACCACCCTTCCACCCCTTCTCTCAATCCCCTGCCCCTGCCTCTTTCTAGCTTCCACCACCTCCCCCAAGCAATGC
This sequence comes from Lepidochelys olivacea, assembly GCF_965140295.1. Lineage (NCBI taxonomy): Eukaryota > Metazoa > Chordata > Testudines > Cheloniidae > Lepidochelys > Lepidochelys olivacea. The sequence continues at coordinate 15,965,509 of NC_140423.1, forward strand.
TGGGATCTAGTGGGACACAGCAGGGTGGGCTGGGGCCGGGTCACTCACTGCTACCAGCACCCGGCCCCTTGCTAACCTCCCAGGCCACCCTGGACCCCGCATCCCCTGAAGCACAGGGCGATTGCCCTGTTCCATCCTATGGACAGGATGGCTCTGCTTGGACCCGTTCTGGGCTCCACCAAAAATTATACAAACCTGGCGCCCATGCTTGCACAAGGCCATTGCAACATCAGTAAAGAGGTATGTTGTTAACCTCTTCCTATTACTGACACCTTCAGAGAGGAAAAAAGGAAAATAAAAAACTGTCACGCAAACAAAAATTCCTGGAGCTCTAGAATAGCACATCCAGTGACCCAGCAATAGCTTCTCCAGAACTGCTGTGTGTAAATACAAAGGTATGAGTTGCTTGTGAACAAAAAGCATGTTCCTTTGATGCCGTATCAAGTCCACCACTCATGTAGAACCGGTCTGTATCAATGGAACCATTACTACGGTCGGAGTGAATCTAGTGATTCTAGAACTAGGAGGCACAACTTTTGGGTTCTAGTCCCAATATCAACCCTCCTGTGTTGTGTGACACTGTCCTCTTCATAGCTTAGCCCTTTGGCTAAGTCATATTAAAGTTCTCCCCCCTTCCAGGGCATCACAAGTCCTTTGAGACAAACTGTCGCAGACAGGCCACTCCCCCAGTGGCCAGTTGGGAACCTGGGCTCACACTGTATACCAGGTTCCAGACCCAGGACCCTCAACCCAGAAGCTCTTGGCTTTTTCTCTCTCTGCCCCTTCCCTGGGCAGCTTCCTGCTCTTCATCCTTGTATCAGGGAGTGCAACTGCAGGTTTTCCTCCCTTATTACAGCCTACCAACTTCCTCTCTTTATAAACCCTGCCCAGCTCCTCCCCCGGCTGGACTTCATCTGCAATTAGGCCCTACCACTCCCTAGGTACAGCCTAAGGTTAATTGGCCTAACTTACCCATCAGGTCTTGTGTAGGGCTGACACCCCCTTACAGGTAATATTTTTCTTCCCAGGGATGTTGTGATGCTGCTTCAGTCAATGTTTACATTTTGAGATCCTGGAGTGAAAAGTGCAAAGCATTATTATTCCCATCAACGCCCACCTGTTGCAAAAGATTCCCACGAATAGCATAAATATTTCTCATGCAATATGATTGATCTCTAAAAGTCTGGGACACGGAGGCTGCAGCAACAGGAGCTAGGGAAAAGAGGTAAAAGGAGGGGGCTTGTGATAAGAGACAAGAGCAGACACAATAAGGAAGGGCAGAGTTTTGAAGGGCCTGCAAGGTGAAGATGTGAAGTTTGAACTTGATGTGATGAAGCAAGGGGTATATGGATTCAAAGAGGAGGTGATGGGATCAGAGTGACCACGAAGAAAGTCCATCCTAGTAGCTATACTGTATGGACTGGAGGGGGCTATGTGGGAGAGGAGGAGCTTGTCACAATAAACAGGGGAGGAGATGGTATGGGCTTGGTGAGCTTTGACTGTATGACCAGAAAGAAAATGTCAAAAGTTTAGAAATATTATGAAGGAAGAAGTGCCAAGCTTTGGATATAGCCTGGATCTGCAGAGAAAGGGAGTCAAAAATGAGCCCTAGGTTTAAGGCCTGAGTGACAAGGAGAATGGTGGTGTGATCAACAGTGACAGAGAAAAGCAGAAAGAGAGAAAGTGAGGAGCTCAGTTCTAAGAGTCAGTGATGCGGGGCAGCAGGACAGAGAGGCACGCATATGTGCTTGAATTGGGCCTGATTATTATTACATCTTTGGTCACCCACAGGTTCAGTAACAGAATTGTAGTCTAGATCAGATGGCTCCAAAAATATATTTGAAACCTATAATACACAGCGTACATCTTTGGGAGTGCTTCCTGTACATTCATCTTACACCTGAAAAACTACCAATGATGCCATCATATGTTACCTTAAGTATGTTTGTGTTTGTATGAGAAAAAAATTAAATCCCTTATTGTCCTTTAAAAAGTTAAAACCCTTATCTGCCTTACAGAGAACTAACCATTCCTTAGCTGGTGGGGGCAAATACTTTTATCACAAGATCTGGGCTTCTGTTCAATATTCATGGGCAGGTGAATTCCCCTTTGTGTAAGAGAATTAATTTCCAAGTTAAAGATGGGAGATGAGCCAATTTAAATTTGGAAATAATCTTTCTTCCCAAGAAGAGAGTCAGTCTCCTAGCAACGGCAGGAACACCTTGTGAATAAAACAACAGTGGTTTGCACAGAAGGGCTTCATGCCAGGGGTAGGGAGAGCCACAAGAATGTTCAATTGTCAGTTTCTTCCTTCGGTGATCCATTATGAATGATTCTGTCAGCAAAATCTGTTGCAGATGCACACCTCAGGGCCGCACTGAGAAAAGGAAGGAAGGGATCTATCTCTAAGTACCTACATGGCCTCTATCACCATAGTATCTGAGCACCTCCCATGCAGTTATAGACAGTCAGTAACAACTCTCCTTTCCTTCCTTCCTAGCCTGTAGGAAAAATAGTTTGATTAGTTTGGGGGGCAGAGGGGTTGTGGGGAAGGGAGTATGTATTTTTATAAGTGTATTGTGTTTGTGAATTTATCAAGGGAAAAATAAGTTGAAGAAATTAGTTTTGTATTTTGTTCCAAGGACATACTTGTCTCTTGCAGGAGTGAGTGCCATAGACTAGGTCCAACTCCTTAGCAAATTCTGTCCCCGGAACTCATAATGAGCCTCCCCCTACTACTTAATAGTTTCATTGTTCCAGAGGAAGGCAGCCACAATGGGAGTAATGGTCATGCAAGGAGATGTGATCTCTCTACTACAGTAGATCCCACAAAAAGCTCTGCATCGCACATGTTGGTTTGGAGACTTTGAGCAGGATTCCTTACTTAGTGGGGAGTGTATGGGATCTGAGACTGGGAAGGCCAAAACCAAACTCATAAATTTAAAAAATAAATAAATGCAAGCCCCTTTAAGAAGGCCTCCAAACCAACCATGGCTGCAGAGTTCCCAGTGCCCTTATTGTTCTAGGAAGCAGGCAGATTTTCTCCCTTTCCCTTAGGCAGCAGGTCAGGGAAGAAGCAGCTTAATGAGTTCATGAAGCCCTTAACTCACAGCCTTGAACCAGAGCAACCAAACATAGGGCTTGTATACATGGTGCACTATTCTGTACACTCACTGGCCTGCATGGACCCTGCTGGCGCACACTAAAAGTTCCCTAATGCACATTAATGTAGTAGTCTCATGTAGCATACTACATGACTAGTACGTTACATTACACACTAGGGAATTTTTAGTACACACCAGTAGATCCACATGTATCTGTTACTATACAAAAACTAGTGTGCACTAGAATTTACTCCCCTGTAGTGCAGACTACACATTATGTAGACAAGCCCTTAAAGTCAGAAAACAAAAGTCTATAGGCCCTAGGCTAGTGTCCTAGTGCTTGAGCAGGCCTGCAACCTGTAGCCATCAGCGTGACTTCTGGTCCACCCCACGCCCATCACACACACACCCTTTCCTTGCTCAACTTCCTTTTCCTGTTTATATACCCTGGCCCAAGGACAGGGCAGGATGCTTCTGGACTGTGCCCAGAGTGTCTTGGCTTAAACTCTAGATTGATTCTTAAAGGGGCGGAACACCCCACCACAAGGAGCAAGTTTAGAGATCAGAACACTAGGGTGAATACCAAATGTTACAGGTGAGAATGGAAGAGTTATTCCAGAGAAAACTCCTAGGACATCCTGCACTACTGACAGCAAGCACCACAGATGGAATGAATTTTGTTTAGAAAGAAAATAATTTCTTTCTATGCTTTAGGGAAAACATATATGCTTTCTCTCTTTGTTGACAGAGATAAAGAATCAAAGGGGTAGATCTAGTGTATTAATTGAACACATGTGCATACAAAAGGAAAGTGCAACTGGATGCATAATTTGAACATGTTGTTACAGCATCACAGTTGCTTTTATTGCACTCAGCTCTAAGGCTGACCATATCCATAACAGCCAATAGGCATAGTACCAGGGGTCATTTATACAAATTCACTTTTCTGACCATAAACCTATTTAAGTATATGGGAACTGCAGAGATAATTCTGCAAAGTCTCATAGGATGCACGGTCTGTCTAATCTACCTAACTAATTTAAGAAATTATAATGCACCCACCATCGCAGTATCTTGAATCCACAAGCTACCCAAGGAACCTACCTCATTAATTAAAGGTGAGATTTTCAAAAGCACTCAGTGCTGGCCTATCTGCTCCCGTTGAATTCTGTTCCAACTGAAGTCCAAGTTTTACTACTGACTCCAAAGAGAGCAGAGTAAAACCTATGATGAGAGTTCATAAAATCCCGCCTTAAAAGTATAACAGCTCTTCTTTTACACAACCCATAATGTTGGAATTTTATTAAACTACTTCACCAAGAGAAAGTGGGTAATTTCAAGTGTAGCTTTCCTTTCCAGCACTTACAGAGTCTGTATTTTGTGAAAGGGAAGGGGGAAAGATATTCCATGACTTGGATTAATCTGTAAGATTGTGAAATGAAAGCATTAGGATGGACGTCACAATTTGTAATGTGGCTGACAAAATCCAACTTCGCTAGTTTGGACACCTACAGAGGATGAATGAAGAGGACCTGGTGAAGGTAAGATGGCAGGAGAGGGTAGTAGGAAAGGGACCCCAAAGAAAGCATAGGAAGCAATGGATGTATTGCATCAAAAAAGATGGTAAGCAGATAGACGTTAGTACTGCCTCAGACAGACAAAGATGGTGGATGCTTGCATGATGACCCAACCCCAGAGATGCAGGGTGGGGAAGGAGAAGGAGGAGTAGGAGAAGAAAGGAGTGTGCAGTAGTCTCACTTTGAGAGATATGACTGAGATATTTAAAATTGGACTGGACAGAGGATAGAGGACTGGAGAATTCTCTGTATGGAGCAATCTTGGGCCCCAGGGCAAGGCTTGGATGATCGGATAGGTCCTTTCCATATCTTGCTTTTGTGATTCTATAGATTTAGCTATGGCTTGTGTCTAGACTTAATTAGATACTTTAATTTTAAGCAAGCTTGTTAAGACATAAAAATAGCCTCACTGTTGGCTTGAAACCTTATATTGAAATAGCCAGCATTTAGAGAAATGCAAATACTTATAATCTAAAACACTAAAAAGGGAATAGGCTAAATTTACACCATTTGCCCTTTCTTATTAAATTCATAGGACAGATATAGACTTTGACACTGAGTTATTTTTCTGTTCTTCACTGCAGTCTTTGGCATGAGAATGAAATATTAGAATTGCAAATGCTTTACAATAAAAATAGAGAGAACCAAGAGGTCAGAGCAGCACCATGACATGGACAGATTTCAGTGGGTTTTAACAATCAGCTGAACCAAATCACATGAAAAACACTGTAAAGAAAATTAATCCACCGGATGATAAAGGATTTTGAAAATGATGCAAACAAAATCCATTCTTCTTCCTGATTTCAGGACTGGAATGTAAGGCACTCTCTTCTGTTGCTGTACGGACAAGAAGAGCACACAAATGTGCAACTAGATTTACTGACTGTATAATAAAAGGATATAATACAGCTGTACTAGAAGTCACCAACAACTTATCTCTGTTTCCAACAGAGTCACAGCAATATCCTATCATCTGACCCCAGTGTGCAGTATGTGAGTCATATTACATGTTCAAGTTCTAAGAGCTGTTCCAGAATAACACTTATAATCAGGCTTCTCTGGGGTCCCATCACCATAGTATCTGACCACCACACAGGCACTGATGAATGTATCTTTACAACATAACAGATAGAGGAGATAAGTGAACTGCCCCAGGTTACATGGGAAGTCTGTGCCACAGCTTAAGAGAACCTAGATCTCTTTTGTCTCAGTCTATTTCCTTAACCACAAAACTATCCTTCCTTTATGCAACTCTGCTTTACTTATAGCAGGAAGCTATGGAAATCTCTTCCCACACTTTAGGAGAGATGTGGACAAGTTGGAGAGAGCCCAGAGGAGAGCAACAAAAATGATAAAAGGTTTAGGAAACTTGATCTATGAGAAACGGTTAACAAATCTGGGCATGTTTAGACTTGAGAAAAGAAGACTGAAGGGGGAACTGATAACAGTCTTCAAATATTTTAAGGGCTGTTATAAAGAGGATAGTGATCAATTGTTCTCCATATCCACAGATGGTAGGACAAGAAGTAAGAGTTTAATCTGCAGCAAGGGAGATTTAGGTTACATAGTAGGAAAAGTTCCTAACTATAAGGGTAGATAAACTCTTTATTAGGCTTCCAAAGGAGGTTATGGAATCCCCATAATTGGAGGTTTTTAAGAACAGGTTGGACAAACACCTGTCAGGGATGGTCTAGATTTATTGGCCATGCCTCAGTGCAGGGGGCTGGACTTGATGACTTCTTGAGGTCACTTCTTGCCCATTTTTATGATACTATGATATTTATTTCCCACCACAAAGTTTTCAAAGCTATAGCCTGAGGTAAACAGTGTGGCCTGATACATTTAACTAATGTTAATGAAAAACACAGAAGGTTTATACCACAAACCACAGAGTATATATAACTTTTCTGTGGTTTGCATTAGCACCCGATAAATATGTTGCAAATCCTACCATACCTTACTCATATTGGGCAGTACTTTGCTCTGATGGTCATCCCGGGACTGCTCAACTAGACGGATCATCCCCCCCGGTGGGAAATGGAGGAGGAAACTTATGCGGACACATCATCCCACTGAAAGGTGAGGAAAGAAGCTAAAGGGGAAGAGCCTGGCCAACACAAGAAAGGCCCTAAATCCGGCCTTGCTATTTATCTCTGTCCACAGCTTTGCGTGGCTTCCCTTCCTCTAAAGGCCTCATTAACCATGGGAGATTAGCCATGTTCATGCCTCTGCTGAGTTTGTCATAGTTACTGCACCCAAAATATATCTAACAGGCCTTATATAGGCAAAACTCCCATTGTGTCAGGGGGGAGTTACGATTGCGGGATTGTGTCCTGCAAACTCAATTTTGCTTGAAAGGCCACACAGCCGTGGAACAGAGAGGATGAATCTGCATTCTCCATTTTTGCTTTTCACAAAGCCATCACTCTGTATCTGACCTACCAATCCTAATCCTCAAAGGAAATCTGCACAACACTTTCAAAAGATGAACGTGGGAGCTTAAATTCATAATTTTGCTAGACACTAAAAATCATGGACTGACTAGAGACACTGGATTTATGGCTTATTACAACAATCTATAACCCACTAACAATGCCCCCAGCTGCCTTCCTCCCTCTTCTTTCCCCCCCATGACTGGAGGGATGTGAATGAGCCACTTCATCTTGAATGGACCCTTGAAATATGTGTTAACTACTTATGCTAAACAGTCTGTTTCACCTTGTATTTAGCTGTGACACTCAGTATATTTACCAGATGTGAAGAGCACTATGTAAGCTTGAAAGCTTGTCTCTCTCACCAACCGAAGTTGGTCCCAGAATAAAGATATTACCTCACCCACCTTGCCTCTCTAATATCCTGGAACTAGCAAGGCTACAACAACGCTGCATATAATACAATCTTGACAGGTAAATTTTCTGTCCTGCAATTTACTGACTAGGATTTGTGAATGAAAGGATGATGGTACTGGATTATCCCCCTATTAGTCTCTTCTCATTCAGAGGGAGCATTTCTCAGATGATCTTAGATAAATGTGACCTGCTTAGGTTAAACCATTTGCCTTCTTCCACAGCAAACAGCTGCCACATTTCATTAGCATTGAGTGATCACAGAGGAGCAAAAGACAGATGCTTTCAGTTTCACAGGGTGTAATCTTTGATTCAGATATTGCCATTAATATGTTTCAATGCAAAATTTAAAAATAATATAAGCCCAAGGTTCGGTCCTTGATTCGGTTACAGGTAATTTATTTAATTTGGTCAAAGAACCTTGAGTGCCACAATGAGTGATGAAATTCAGAATTTTATTATATGATAAAACTAAAGCAAGCATGCATAAAAGAATTACAGCATAACAATTTAATTCTACATTTATACTCATAGTTCTAAAATGAAATAACACCAAGGGGTAGTCAGTTCCTAGATGAAAAAATGGGTGTAGGGTCCTTCCTTTAAGCTGTGGATGATGGTGTATGGAGTGCCTCATAATTTGGGAGCAACCCTATTTATAGTAAATTATAATAAGCTAATTAACAATAAATCCCCCTTTGTATCATATTTATTCATCCATTACCATATTTACTCTTCCATACTCCAAAATCCAAATATCTTCTACTTCCTTACTGGCTATTAATATCAAACATCATTCTAATTATCATTTGCATCAATGCAAATCCTTCAGTTACCAATATTCCAAAACATCCAACAATTCCCCAACAACACTGGTAAAAAACATTTAAAACAAAAGCATGTTTACTCCATGACCACAGGATATGCCTTGAGTCACTTCTATTAATAACTCTTATTCACTTATGCTAACAGCTTAACTTTAGCTAATATGCAGCCTAAACTTTAGGCCTAAAGTCCTGCTCCCTACTTGCATTTCAACACACTTCAATTAGCATACACAAACATTACCTTCATAGTCTACAGTGGAAAGGAATTCCTGTCCTGAGTGTATACCTATTGCAGCATCAGGCAACTGCTAACCTCATTATAGGTCTGAGCCCATGCTCCTTCAAATCAATGAGAATATTTCCACTGACTTCAGTGGGCAGTGCCTGCAAGTCAAGCACTCCCAGAAACCTTATTGACTTCAATGGTCTTGCAGAACTGGGCATTATAAGAGTATTATCAGGAGCCATGTTGGCTATAAATGCATATATGATATGCTAGCTATACATGCTGTTAAAGCTGAATTAGAATAGTCATAGCTTTGTAATAACTACGCTTTTATAAATGAATAGCCATCTGTTATCAATACGAATTTTAATTGAATCGTCTAAAGATTTATTTCAGAGTAGCAGCCATGCCACAAGTACTCCTTTTCTTTTTAAAGATTTATTGACACCTCGCAGAACACTCTGAAACACTTTCCATTTAGAACTAACTCCTTTTTGATATCATGTAGTACTGCATTCTTACTTACAAAGGACATTTGTATGAAACAGAATCTTTACTCTGTGTTAACACTACAAGTGTTCCAGTGGCACAGCTGAAGCAGAGCAGCTACTTCACTGTAGAATAGACACTTGCTACAGCAACAGCAGGGTTTTTTCCACTTCTGTAGTAAATCCACCCCATCAGAAGGTGGTAGGAATGGAGGAATAGTTTCATAGATACTAAGGTCAGAAGGGACCTTATGATCATCTAGTCCAACCTCCTGCACAACGCAGGCCACAGAATCTCACCCACCCACTGCTGTGGAAAACCTCTCACCTATGTCTGAGCTATTGAAGTCCTCAAATCGTGGTTTAAAGACTTCAAGGAGCAGAGAATCCTCCAGCAAGTGACCCGAGCCCCATGTTACAGAGGAAGGTGAAAAACCTCCAGGGCCTCTTCCAATCTGCCCTGGAGGAAAATTCCTTCCTGACCCCAAATATGGCGATCAGCTGAACCCTGAGCATATGGGCAAGATTCACCAGCCAGATACTACAGAATAATAATTCTTCTGTTGACCTAGCAGTGTCTATTCCAGGGCACAGATTGTTTTAACTATGACTCTCAGGGATGTGAATTTTTCACACCCCCTAAAGCAAGCTACGATAGACCTAAGTTGTAGTTGTAGATCAGGGCTACTATAGAGTTCATGGGCTCCTGTCGCTTCTTCCCCTCCCCTCCCCCCAGTCACAATCCCACCCAGGCATAAGATGAGACATGTTAAATTTCATAGGGATCTGTTTCTCATGGAGGAGGAGTTCTGAAAATCAGGAAGCTAGTTTCAAGCTTAACTACGGAATGACAACCACTGTTCCATAATATTTTACACAGACCTAGTGGCACAGTACACATCTTCTCACAGTTGTTCAAAGTCCTTAGAAACATTTTACAGTCTGTGAGACAGGCAATTATATCATTTTTTCAAGTGGAGAAACTATATCAAGCATATGTCAAGTGACTTGCCCATGCCAAGTTCCCCTCTTTAACCTCTAGAGCAGTCTGCACAGGTTATCTGAACCCAGCTGGTAACTTTATGAAAGCATTGTTGCATCCCTGCTACTCTACATGCTCTCAGATTTCTCAGTTCTGTTTAAAAGCTATTGAAACAGTTAGTCTCAGAGACATTTATAAACCAGATGTCACCAGTGAAGTTCTAGCTGAGTTTGTAATGACTCAACTTTTTGTAAAATACAGAGTGATAAGTGAACCTATCATCTTTAGTGATAGAATAATTCAGTTTCAGGAACAAAAAGCTGAGTCACCTAAAACAAGATTTAAGCATATGTGCAGTTTAAGCAGTTTCATGATAGTCTATTGTTGGAAGTAGCATATATAGGTGACATCTTTTTCATTTCTGTAGTCAGTGACATCTGGAATCCAATTACAACTGTTTTGCTTCAGTGTAACTGCAATGGAGTTCTGATTTATACCAGGGTAAGCAAGAAGTGAGTCAGGCTCTACCTCCAGTGTAATCAATCATAGAATATTAGGGTTGGAAGGGACCTCAGGTGGTCATCTAGTCCAACCCCCTGCTCAAAGCAGGACCAATCCCCAATTAAATCATCCCAGCCAGGGCTTTGTTTATGTGTAATGTGTAATGTGAATGTTACACATTAAGCCTTTGTAATGTGAATGTTTAATCACAGCATTAATAGTTTCAGAGTAACAGCCGTGTTAGTCTGTATTCGCAAAAAGAAAAGGAGTACTTGTGGCACCTTAGAGACTAACCAATTTATTTGAGCATAAGCTTTTGTGAGCTACAGCTCACCTCGTCCGATGAAGTGAGCTGTAGCTCACGAAAGCTTATGCTCAAATAAATTGGTTAGTCTCTAAGGTGCCAAAAGTACTCCTTTTCTTTTAGCATTAATGGTGTATCCAAAGCTTGGAAAGGTAGCCATCCATTAACCTAACGGTCTGAACAGATGTAAAGATTTTAAAAATATTGTCAAAGGATTGTCATTAAATTTGTATTTAATAAATAATAATAGTGTACTAAAATAATGACCAACTTTCCTCTTAATGATATTTTGGACAGTTGAAAATGAAATCAATATTGCTGTCCTTTCCCTGTTGCTTCATTGCATATGCAGAGTGTCTTGTTACTATAGCGTTTCCATGGAGTGCTGGACTGAGCACACTGCTTTATTGCAGTTTCTTGAGAATTCTGCGCTGATGTATTGTTATCAAGTTGCTCGTGATTTCTAGACTGAGCACCCTGGTTTGCTTCTGTAGAGTTTTTCCTCAGTACCTGTCTGAGCACAGAGGTCTGTTATTTTTAGGATGCACGTCAATGTTGGGGGAATCAAAAACTACCTTGTTACTGTAGGATTGCTCATGAATTTTGGGCTGTGATACTTTGTAGGGTTACTTACATACATTGGGCTGTTGCTAGTTTTGTGTTTTGCTTCTGTTGTGTTTGGTGGGGCAGGTTCAGTGATATCCATTTTTGAGGGTTTTTTAATTTAAAAAACAAATATGGCATGACGGCTACAATAAATATTTCAGTTCCAGGTTTACAAAAGCAAGGAACAGAAAAAGAAAATCTTCTTGCATTTCCAAATGGATAGAAAACTGTCTTAACCAGGGCTGAAAATCCTGAACTCTCAGTAGCTCGTTAGATAAATATTTCCTTATGTTTTCCATTTATGAGAAGCAGATTATCACTCAAGTAGGAAAACTGTAATTTTTAAGAAACTGTTCCTGTAATGCTTTAAAAAACTACAATGCCAATTCTGGATTATTTTAACACACAAATTAGTGCTGACCTAACACAATTAAAGCTGAAAACAATCCTTTCATGTGTTAAACATCTGCTGGTAGTGTTGCTCTGCAGAATTAAGGCCTAAAATTTCTAAAGGTAAAATTGTGCTAGTAATTCCAATAAACTCTCCTTTATAGGATTTTCTACCTTGACTACAAAATTTCCTGAGAGATTAAGTTTACCACACAAAGTCTCAGGTTAGGTATCTAAAACAAATGTAGTGCTTTTTAAAATTGGTGGTTTTCATTGTATTTTCTTGGATTGTTGCATTTAATGTCAAATTGCAGCATTGCATTTTAAGTTCTCTCAACACATATTTGAAAAAAATGTGACCAGAACTATTTTTTACAAGGAACCAGACTAATCTAATCCCTTGTTGAGCTCTGCTAAATTGTAATCTCTATAAAAGAATAGTTTATTAACCTATAGTGCCACCTAGCAAAAACAAACATCCATTTTTAAAGGGGGCAGCCTACAATGGTATACTAAATAAAAAGAGAGAATGAAAATATTGAAAGCATGTATTTTAAGCACCCAGTGCAAGATTTATTTTTAAAATCAGCTTTGAACAGACATTACATTGATGAGTGGAATAATAAAGTTCTCAGAGAGATTCTGAAATTCAAGCGTTCACATTTTGAAAGCGCTAGGCCAAATTCTCCACTGACTTTTATGCAGCATAACATCATTAAATTCAATGAAATTGTATTGTATGGATAAAACCAAGGCAGAATTTATCCTATTATTGTAATTTTATGATATAAAAACCCCCAAACCAAGGAAATTCTTAATTGATTAAACCTACACTATCAAGGCACAATAGCATTAGTACCTTACCTGAAGACAATAGAAAGATTCCTTTGACTTGCCATGGCACTAAAATACCTAATAAACTTGTTTTGTCTTTGCAACATAGGAATTTTGCTTCTAGGCCCATGTGTGATTTGGGAAGCTCAGCATTCCATGGATTTTCATGTGGCGAATATTCCGACATAATAATGAAGAGGATGCAAGTCAAACTTCATAGTGGATGCTGTTATAATAACCTTTTTCTACATGCAATCGCCTGGATAATTCACATAAATCCTGTTCCTGTATGGAGAATTTGCAAGAGCACCTTAAGTAACTGCAGTTGAAAAATTTGACCTTTGCAGTATATTTTCTTCTATTTTTTGTAAGTTATAGTCCCATAAGTCCTTGTCTAGTTTACTTGGCAATATTGCTTAGTTCCCTCACTCTTTACCTATAACAAAGGTCTGGCTTTGCTTATGTCAAATTCTTCTCAGATTACTGGAAAATATTGTAAAGTTCAAACAGACACATGAAACTTGAGAGAGTGCCATTCACTTTTTGGAGACTGAAAATGTATTTGTGTTATCCTAAGCATTCACTTAGGCCATAATTCAGAAAACCAGTTAAGTATGGCTGTAATTTTAAGCATATGAGTTGTTTAATTGAATTCAGCTGGGACTACTAGGGCTTGAAGTTGCACGTCTTTAAGTGTTTTGTTAAATCAGCTCTTGGTTGGCAGTCTAGAAAATATCAGCATTCTAATAGTCAATAAAATGCATTCAAAAAAGCTCAGACTGTTCTTGGTGTAAAATTTGGATTGTACACTCATCAGAGCAAGGGACTGTATCTTTTTTGTGTGTCTAAAAAGTGCCTACGTTTTCAGATCATCTTCAGCAGTTGCTTCTTTAATCACTGCTGCCTGACTGAAGCTGGAGTCACACCTCACACTTAAGAGGATGAAATATCATCCAAGAGCAGAATATGGAATTCAGATAATCCCATGAAAAACTGGAGGTCAGTGGGCTGATATGATATTGATTGGCCTTTCAGAAGATATGGAGTATGTTCCCCCCATTAAGGGAAAAAGCTACATGGAGTAGGCTACAACATCTTGAAGGCTTGAAGCCTTCCTATAATGATATCACTTGCTAATCTACATACTTATTTGTTTTTAATTTTTGTATTGTGGAATAAAGGATTCTTCTGATTCAAGATTCTTCAGTTAAAGCTACACAAAATCAAGGGGAATTCAGGGGCCTTTGAATGAGTCTTTGGGAGCAAAGATTCCCACTTTTCATGATGTATCTTACAATATTTCCCATTTGGCCGATTTGATGCATTAAGTTTTTGGATAGTTCCAATATTTTTTGGTTGGCTCTTACGCATCTGAAGCCTTGCTTTTTCACGTGGAGCCCTTCAGGCCTTGGCACACAAGTAGAATATTGTTTGCTATAAAACAGGATGAATGTTTACATTTTGTTTCCTATTTGCTGATTTGATGCAAAGACTCTGGTTACAGAGATCTCCTGTATCAAATTGGGTAGGCTTCATTTGGTTGATTTTGCCTTGTATTTCTTTCAGTTTATGTATAATTTCTGCTAGCAATGGCAGATTGAAGTAAAAATGTAATAAAATGCTTTATAATAGTGATCCTTATTCCCATGCACTGGAATTAATATACCACCAGATTTAGGATCAGAGAGGAATTTTCCACCAAAGAATAGCAGTGAGAACCTTGTGAGTAGTGGATTTTCATTGCCTTTGGATAACTGAAGAGCAATTGTTTGCTCACATCAAGTAGGCATCCAGACACACAATCAATTGATTGATATGCAGAGGGACCTTGGGTACTGATGAAGCTCTATCCTCCTCTTCTACATTTGTGTTTGGATTAGGTTTTCCTTCTTGCTACTACAGTGACTAATAATTTTAGCTGTCTCTGTTTTCAGATTCCCAACAATTGACACCCCAGGGAGGCCTGATTTTCAGGAATCCATCCAGCCTCTGAAAAATTAAACCCCATTAATATATTTCATGATGGGAACCTAAAACTCACTAATCCAGTTGAAAATCTTGGCCTTAGATGTTTTCATTGTACTTTAAATTGAAAGAGGTTTAGCCCTGTATTTATACATTCATTACACCGTTTCCTTCACAACAGAGTATATAGATTTGTAGTGCTAGGACCTATGGCATCTTATAATAAAGTAGATAGGGTATGGGTATACTACAATTTGTGCTATTACATTATGCCTTTTCAACTATAATATTGGTAATACTCCTTTTCTTTCCCTTTGTGCAGTGAAAGATTAGTCACCACAGATAGGCTTTTTTCTCCCCAGAATGTAAAAGAAATCCATACCTTAATTAAAATCTTTAAAAGATAATTTCTATGTGCAAGGGAAGAGGGTTCATCCTGCTTCCCTATTAGAGTTGGTTATTTCTTTCTTCCTGTCAGACAGGAATAGCTATTCAGACGCAAATATCTGTCCATGCAATTAAAGTTTTTCAGCACTCCGGGGAACATACAACCTACTGTTACAGCTAACAGATTATTGAGATTTTCAATGTTAATAAATATGAGGCCCTAGGACTTGGAAAAGGTGTTTTATGTCTTATCTTCTCTATACCCTACACTATCAATCTTTGAAAGCGCTGCCCATCCTTCACTATGGTCCTTTCCTTACATCTTCTACCAAGCTCTTTGTTGTGCCCCCTTTCTGAACTAGAGCTTTTGGTCTTTTCAATGCTTACCCTTCATAACACTCCATTCATCTTCCCTGCCCAGAGAAACAAGACCAGTGCTGCCCAAGGGAGTTTCAAGGTATACCCCCAGCTGCAAATTCATACAGAGGCAACAACATCCATCATCAAATGTATGAATGAAATCTGAATACAGTAAAGAACGCCGTATAAACTAAACTGACCAAACCCCCCAATATGTAGCACTTTTATAGTGCTTAATATTTTTAGATCAGTGTACAAACTATTTTATATTTTTACACTTCCTTTACACAAATTTTCAAAACTACTACTATTTAATTATATTATTAAATTTAATTGCAAATTTGTTTATTTTTTAAAAGCTGCTTCTAGAGCAGTCTACAAAGGTTCTTATATAGTTGGCACTATAGAAATGTCATGAGACCTGGAGTTTAGCTTTATACTTGGCTGCATTCCAGGAACAGTCGCTGAACAAGGAAGTAATCCTCTGTGGTTTTGTTACTGTGAGTGTGGTAACTCTACTGTCCTTGTCCTGGTGCAATGATAATTTGTCTTTCATAACACTCAACATTTACATCACACTTTTCATTCTCAGACAGCACTAGAAAGAGCAGCAGCTGTGAAGCAATATTATAGACATGAAAAGTAAAAATAAAATAAAAAATTAAGTGACTTGTCTAAAGTGGCCTTCATATAATCATAGAAATGTAGAGCTAGAAGGGACATCAAGACATCATCTAGTACATCCCCCCTACACTGAGGCAGGATTAAGTATACTTAGACCATCCCCGACAGCTGCTTTGGCTAACCTTGTTCTTAAAAATCTCCAAGGACATGGATTCCACAGTCTCCCTAGGTAACCTGTTCCAGTGCTTAACTAGCCTTATAGAAAGTTTTTCTCCATATCCAACATAAATCCTCCTTGTTGCAAACTAAGCCTATTACTTCTTATCCTATTCTAAGTGGACACTGAGATCAACTGATCACCATCCTCTTCACAACTATCTTTTACACATGTTTGAAGACTTATGTTCCCCCTCAGCCTTCTCTGCTCTAGGCTAACCATGCCCAGTTCTTTCAAACTTTCTTCATATGTAATGGTTTCTAAACATCTTGTTGTGCTCCTCTGGACTCTCTCCAGTGTGTCCATTGTTCTTAGAAGTTTGGCACCCCAAACTGGACACTATACTCTCACTGAGCCCTCACCACTAAAGAGCACAGCAGAACAGTTATGTCCCATGTTTTACATACGACATTCCTTTTGATACATCCCAGAATGACAATTGCTTTTTTTGAAACAGCATCACAGTGTTGACTCATTTAATTTGTGATCCACTCTGAACCCAGATCTTTTTCTACTGCCTAGCCAGTTATTTCCCCTTTTGTACAAATACATTTGATTTTTCCTTCTTAAGTGTAGTACTTTCAACTTGTCTTTATTGAATTTCATCTTATTGTTTCAGACCAATTCTCCAGTTTATCAAGATCATTTTGAATTCTAGTTCTGTTCTCTGAAGTGCTTGCAACCCTTTCAGCTTGGTATCATCCCACTGGTCTAACACTGATGCATCAACGCTGAATGTTATCAACGGTGGAAGTGCTAGTGCAATTTTTACCACTGCACCCTTAAAGCTTTCTCCATCGTTGGTATCAAGGGAGCTGAAATGGTGCTAGCCCAGCAACAGGTAAAGATTTTCAAAGGAAGTGCAACAAGTGAGTCACTGTCAGGACCAGAATTGCTACTCAGTAGTTCCCACATCCACGTTCAATTCATTACACCCAACATCCACAATTCAAACACAAAAAACCCAAGTGTATTATTTCTTTTATACAAACATGTAGAATGTTAACAAATTTCAATGTTAATGAATTTCAAACATATACAGATTTTTTAGAAGTGAACATGGAAAGCACTTAATACATAACTTTGTGGTATCTTCTCCCCATTTTGTACATGCACCATAGTACTTACTCAACAGAGTAGGTGTGACACTAGACCATTTAGCAGTAGAAATTTATTGTAATGTCTATTCTAATATTTAGAATGTTAGTACTGGGGAAATGATGGATCGATTTTGCTAGCCCAAGCCATAAGCCCCCCTCTGATATCCTTAGCCAATATCGAGCCAAGTCCTTTGTCAGCCAACTCCTGTAAAACTCGCACAGCTTTCTGGGAGTCATTTCCTAGTTTGCAAATAACATACACTGGGAAAGCTGTTTTGCCATTAGTTCTTTGCTTTGCTTCACATATTCTCTTTTCTAAAAATTTCAAACATTCTTCATTTTTTCCCTCTAGTTTACTTAAAGGAATATGGACAGAGTGTACAAGACAACAGATGTCCACTTCTACCTGTGGACGAACATCTACCAGTATATGAGGGACTTGCTCATCTAGTAACTTTTTGTACTCCTCTACAGATATCCTTTCTTCACCTGGCAGTAGGCGTAAAGTTCTACACTTGTCTGTTGCTGATGAACCACAAAATGCTTCATAATCCTGTAGGCTGGTCATAGTTGGCTTGTCACCACAAATGGCACAGTCTGGTTTCTTGGGTCTTAACTTGATGTTGCGAAATCTGTCTTCAAGGGCATCGAACATCAGCATGAACTGGTTGAAAGTAGAACCTATTCCTGAAGCTATCTTCAGCACCTCCAAGGCCTGGATGCACCCCATGATGCCTGGCACAACGCCCAGGACTCCCCCATCTGCACAGTTGGTCACGGTCTCTGCTGGAGGAGGCTTTGGGAAGAGACAGCGGTAGCAGGGTCCCCCTTGGTAGTTGTACACAACCAGCTGCCCCTCCAGCCGGAGGGCACTGGCTGATACAAGCGGCTTCCCAGCGAGGACACAAGCATCACTCACCAGGTACCTGGTGGGGACGTTGTCTGAGCAGTCGGCCACCACGTCGTACTGCCGGACCAGCTCCAGGGCAGTGCTGGGGCTCAGGGCCAGGTGGTAGGGCACATACTGCCCCGTGGAGTTCAGCTGCCGCAGGGTGGCCGCTGCAGACAGGGCCTTAGGCAGCCCTTCCCTAGCCTCCCCGTGCAGGACCTGCCGGTGCAGGTTGCTCATCTCCACCACATCGTGATCCAGCAGCCCCAAGCGGCCGATGCCGGCGGCCGCCAAATACTGGGCCAGGGGGCAGCCCAGCCCGCCGCAGCCAACCACCAGCACGGCGCAGCGGGACAGGCGCAGCTGCCCTCGCACGCCCAGCTCGGGAAGCACCAACTGCCGGCTGTAGCGCAGGATCTCCGCCGGGCTGAGGGCGGCCCGAGCCTCCAAGGGGGGCAGCTCCGGCCCCGCCGCCGGCTCCTCAGCGGCCTCTCTCACCAGGACGCCGGCCAGCTGCCCCTGCAGGGCGCGCAGCTCCTGCTCCTTCCGGTCTATCTCGGCCCGAAGCCGGGCCGCCTCGCTGAGCGCCATGACCGGAGAGAAGGCCCAAGCAGCCCGCGCCTAGCCCGGCCCGCAAAGCGCCACGAGGTGAGGGACACTTCCGCTTCCGGCCCAACACCTTAACCGGTCCGCCGACCGCGGGGCTGCTGAGCCCCGCCCGTTCCGCACACGTCGGTGCCACGCGCCGGGCTCGCTGGGCCTTGGCTGCCTCAGTCCCCGAGCGTAGTAACCGCTCCGCTAGTTCCGGGTGCTTTCTGGCCCCGCCATGGCCGCGGCCAGCCTGAACCGAGCTCGGGATAAGTACTCGGTGCTGCTGCCCACGTACAACGAGCGCGAGAACCTGCCGCTCATCGTCTGGCTGCTGGTGCGGAGCTTCCACGAGAGGTACCCGGGGCCCGGCTTCCCCCGCCCACCCGTGCCTGACTCCGCGCCCCCTCCCGGGACCTGCCGGGCCGCGCCGTCGCCCCCTCCCCAGCACGGTGCTGCGTGCTCGCCGCGCAGCCCCGCGGTCCCTGTCCCCGGGAGCCTGCCGGACCCGGCGCCTCTGTGCGGGGATCCCTGCGGGGGCTGAACGTACGCCGGGCGAGCGCGGCCGCCGGCGGGGACGGACCCGTCCAGCCGAGTTGGCCGCGGGTCGGCTGCCGTGGTAGCTCGCCAGGCTCCGGCCGCCGGGACGGCTGCTGCCGTGCGAGCGCTCCGCATTAGTAACCTCTCCCGCGTCACAGCAGAGGGAGGCCAGGTTTTAGCATGGCTGTTCGGGTTGTGGTAGAGCCTAACCCGGCCCCCATTGCGTCCGGGGTCACACCTGTAGAGCAGCAACTGCGGTGCCTGCCCCAGGAAGCTTACAAATTAAGTGCTCTTAACTTCTTCTGGGCCTGCTTTTTGGAGCTCTTTGGCTTTTCGCACAGTTACACGCGCGCACACAAACACATTTTTGAAAATCTGAGCATAAGTATTCATATAACTAGTTGGTCCCTGTCCATAAGAATTTATAAAGTACTAGCAATAGCCTAGAGGGATAATAAAGTCATTCGGGGTGTGAAAACGTCTACATTCTTTCTGTTAGCAGTGGAAAGTGCATCTAACAGTGAAGAGTTCCTTTTTTCCCCACTCTTTATTTAGGGAAACAAAATTACTGTAAACACAGTACGAATCTGGCATTTGTAATCAGCCCTGCACCACTATGAGGAAAAATTACTAGATCAAGGGATCAGTGATCCTTTTAATATCCAGAGTCTAACAGGCTTGGGACTAGAAATGAGTCTTGTAGTAAGATGATGGACAGGCTGGTACTGTTTCAATTTGCTGTGAAGCAACTGTATCTTAAGATGCAAGTGAAACAGGAGTACATTAAAATATGTCTCTAAAAGCTGCAACTTTTTGTATTTTTGCTGCTAGTGGACCACTCTGCATTTTTTTCTTCTGTTTCAAGCCTTTTGAAACAACATAGCTGCTGAAATTGGCTTCCCACGTGTTCATTTCAAAATAATTGTCATTTCAGTGGAAGCAACTTTGAAATTATAGTCATAGATGATGGAAGCCCAGATGGGACATGGGAAGTTGCTGAACAGTTGGAAAAGATATATGGTTCAGATAAAATTGTGAGTGTTTTTTTTCTTTGCTTTTCTTTTTTGTTGGATAGAGAAGCATTTAAAGTGGTTAGAATGGGGGTTAAAGTTGGGGCTTCTGGGTGCAAGACCTGGCTTTCTTTATATCCCTGGGCAATCTGTTTTAACTTTTGTGACCCAGTTTAGCCTACAATAAAATCATAGACTCATAGAAGTGTTTTACTAAAAGAGCTCTTAAGAGGCCATGATGATAAATGATGAGGATAGTAATAATAGCAGCCTCACAGGGAATATTGTGAAGCCCCATGAATTAATGTTTA
Organism: Lepidochelys olivacea; assembly: GCF_965140295.1. Taxonomy (NCBI): domain Eukaryota; kingdom Metazoa; phylum Chordata; order Testudines; family Cheloniidae; genus Lepidochelys; species Lepidochelys olivacea. The sequence goes on from NC_140423.1 coordinate 15,986,185, forward strand.
CAAAATGTTTTCAGTACTTTGTGCACATGCACCTGGTCAAAGAAATTATGATGATTGTACTTGGCCTGGGCATATTTAAAAGGGAAGATGAGGAGTAGATAAAGCTGAATTTTACTTTCTTTGGCTGCAGGTGTGAGTAACTAGGCAGATGTATATTAGAAGTAAATTATGAAGAACAGACTAAGTAAATATACTAATTAATATGAAGAACCTTCTAACAGGATTGTTAGGGGTTTCTGTTCTCTGTACTACTCCAGAACAATATCTTGGAATAAAGTGAAGTATATATGATGGGGTAAATATCACTTTAATTCATTCAGACTTTGAGTATTTACAGATGCTTCCTTTCAGTGATAAAAGCACATAACCATAATATGGTCTGAGAACTAAAAGTTCAATTTCATAGTGTTCTGAGCAACAAAAAATGTAATATGTTTTATCTCCCTCTTTCCCCCACCTCCTGGGTCCATTAATTGACAGTTGTAAAGTTTCATTTTCTGGGACTGAAGTTTAAGATTGTGTTTGTGAATTAAAATAATATTTTTAAAGATTGTGTAAGGATAAGTGTGTATATGGAGTTTGGAGTTTTTTGTTGTATTTTCTTTTGCTACTTTGTATAAAACAGTAATACCAAATGCAGATCACTACAGTACTTGTCTCGAAGGCCCCCGATCTTGCAGTCGGATCCACATGAGCTGACCCTTGATATTGCGTGGAGTCCCATATAATTCAGTGGAACTCCATGCAGGCATAGACATCTGCTTACCCTGATCTAATGTCAGGAAAATAAGAGAGCATCAGTAAAAATCAGTTATGATTTCTTTGTAGTCCAGTTTTCTTTGTTTCCTGAAATTAATTGTAGGTAGTGAGCAAAATCAGTTCTGACTGATGCACAAAGGTCTATATTTAAAAAATTTGATGGTGCTTCCTGTTTACTAGGTAATAACTGTATCCTGGTCTGAGGAAACTCCATTACTGAAGGTCAAGAAGTTTACTTTTGGTTTTCTAAAACTGGCTGAGAAACAGAGGAACTGAGATTCCTACACAGAGTTGTGCAAAGATTTTTGGGAAAAAGAAAAGAGAATAAAATAACCATTCTACAGAAGTTCTAATGGCAACTGACTTTTTACAGGAGGTCTATCCTTGTTCTCCTTTGGTTTTCACACTAATGTTTATAATCTCACAGGCACTTATAATGGATCAAAAGAAGCCAAGATTTTTAAATCAAGGAGTCTAAAGTTAGCCCATAGTCCATATTTGGTTCACTTCAAAGTCCATACTTGGTTCACCCTATTCAGTGAGCACCCACCAACTCTTATTAATGTCAGTGGGAATTTTGAGGGGCTCAGCATTCTTGAAAATCAGACGGGAATCTAAATATGGACTTGAATGTCTAATGTTAGACTCTTTTTTTAAAAAAAAAAGAAAACCTTGGCCTAGGAACCTTGGTCTAGGAACCTAGACCTATGAGGTGCTGAGCTCCCTCTGACGACTTACTGATGATTTTCAAAAAGAAAAGGAGTACTTGTGGCACCTTAGAGACTAACCAATTTATTTGAGCATGAGCTTTCGTGAGCTACAGCTCACTTCATCAGATGCATGCCGTGGAAACTGCAGCAGACTTTATTTATACACAGAGAATATGAAAAAATACCTCAGTAAGGTGACCGACTATTAAGCTGAATTACACTTGTGTGTAAAAGTGTATATTCAGTACTGACTATTTTAAGTCACTCCAAGAGTTTGCTCAGATATTACCTCTTAATGTTTGTCGCCCCACAAAATTGGTGGGGCGGAAATTGTGTGTTCAGCTTTGTAAGAGGGTATTTCAAAAAGTGGGTATTGTGGGAGGAGAGGCTTAAGAAAACAACCAGAATGTTACACAGAAGTTCTTCAGTAAAATTTAAAATAGATTGGCTTTTAATCTAGTTTATATATCCAGTTAATATGTTTCTGTTGAACCTGTCTTTCCTTAGGTGAATTTGATTCTGTGTAGTATCTAGATATTTAAAGGAAAAGAATCACTCTTTCGGTATTGGTTCAGCATCTTGAACTATGTAATGGTGGGATGTCACAGAAAGTGTGAGAAACTGTAGTCTAAGCTAATAGAACTTTATTAATTTATGACCTAATTTCCCCAAATATCTTGCAGCTTCTAAGGCCCAGAGCAAAAAAGCTGGGATTGGGTAAGTACTCATTAAGCTTCTGGTTTAGAGTAAAACTTTCTGCTATCTGTTTTGTTTGGTTTTTAGTTTTAACATTCCATAGGAGGAGTCATAGTGGAACCCTCAGACAGAAATAAACGTTTTCATCAAGTAATTATAAGCAGACAAATGTGCAGTGATTAAAAAACCACACACGTTATATTATAGTGAACTTACAGCAAGTTCCCCACAACCTCAAACCTGCAAATTGTGGTCTTGGCCAGTCTACATAGTAGCAGGAAAACAGTTACTATGCTCGTCCTCCTTCCCCTGCCTCACCTACTTTTTACGCGGTCAGATCCTAAATTTAAACAAGTTGCCACTTGTAGATGGGCAGACTGCTGTGCCCACATGGTACCCCATTGACTCAGTGAAATCACTAGGGTTCTGCGCAAGTGTAACAGTCTACTCATGCAGCAAATTGCAGAACTGGGATCTTAATTTGTTAAGGTCTTCAGAGCAGGAACTCTTTCCTACTGTGTGGTTTGTACAGTGCTCATTGTGGCTTGAATCAATTTATTGGGACATGCTGGTACTACTGTAATTCAAATCATACATTTCCCTGAATGGGCCAGTCATGCAAGGGAGCACCATCCTCCCCTGTTAAGTTCGGTGTGAATTTGAAGTCTTTTAGGCACATTACAAGAGTTCCTTATCTCATACCAGGATGTAGTCCTAATTTTGAGGCCAATCCTGAACCACTGTAATCAATTCTAAGATTGCTGTGAATTTAAATGATCAAGATTGGATCTTCTGTAGCTCCACCATTGCCTCATTACTACTACTCGAGGAATATGCAGAACATGTCTGTTTTTCACTGTTATTTTTAAAAAAAGGCAAAAATTAAGCATTTCATAATTTTCTTACTCAAATGAAAACATTTATCACAAAACATACTGGGGGAAGGTTAGTCATGCCAGATTTCTTCACCTCCAGTAATTGAAATGGAAAAAGCAAGGGAACACAACTTACCTACTTGACTTAATGAAAATCAGTATTTGTTTCTTATTGAATCTCTTGACACCTCCCTCTCCCACAAGCTGGTGAAGTATTGTGCAATTAATCTACTTATCCCACAGGAAATGTTTAACTATGGCATGTGCCAATACTCAAAAGGAGAACAAAGTTCTAAGTCTTGATACTGAATTGTCTGTATTTAAATTCACCTTTTATATCAGATTGCATTTCTCATTTAGATATGAGCCCTTAAAAAGCCTAAGTATCTTTTATTTTCTATCTAATATTTATCTTTACCTTGGTTGTAATCCTCTGTTCCGTGTTTCAAAGAACAAAATCCTATATTTATTTATATTTATTAAAATTGGCTTGGTTCTGGGTTTTTAATGCACCCTGTCTTTCCTGTAATAAATATATTTACTAATTATATACACTGCATGGATCAGCTACGTTCCTGGCTTGTAATTTTGCAAACATCATGAGAAAGAGACAAGAGATGAGCTGTTCATTAACTAGAAGTAGAATTCCCTGTGTAAATGCTTGATATGGGCACCCAGGTCCACATCTGGATGCATGCTTTTCAAAAACTGACATCTACCTTTTGGAAAATTTCTAGGAGGACAGCAAAGTTAATCTGAGGTAATGAAGAGCGGGTGCCAGATTTTGATTTCAGTTATGCCATTGTAGCTTTATTGGAAAAAATGTGGACTTAAAACAGCATCACTGAGATCAGAAAGTGGCCTGCTTGAGGAAAAACTTGGATACCTTAGCTTGTTCTGTCTCTTATTGATATAGATGAACTGATTCACATAATGTGGTTAAAACAAAAAAATTTAAATTGAGGAAGGAAAGATTTTAAGCTTAGGCATCAGATGGAGCATTTTCGTAAATGTTGACTGACTGAACAAAGTAGAAGTTAATAAGAAGTATGTTTAAGGTCAATGGTAAAATTTTCAAAAGCACATGAGTTAGTTAGGTGAGTAAGTCTATTTTCAAGTAGTTTAGGCACTGTGGAAAATCTTACCGGTAGTGGCTATCCATTTACGAAGTCATGTTTTTCTGGTTATTTCTACTGCAGTGAAGTTTGTCCTGCAAAGTTTTACGTTTTTGGAATCTAGTACTGAAATTATTGGAGAAACGGCAATCTTCAAACATTAAGATGATTTTTATATCCTATTTTTTAAAACAAAAACCTCAGGGGTATTTACTTAATCCACGTTTGTAATATAATTTTGAGACTTTGTAGAAAGATTGAATTTGGTTAGAGACCTGTGTGCATGTTAAGATAGTGATGAAATTATTTCTATGATGTCTTTATCAGGCACTGCTTATATTCATGGAATGCAGCATGCCACAGGGAATTTCATTATTATTATGGATGCGGACCTCTCCCACCATGTAAGTTTTTATATCTTGTGTGGTCTTTTTTTTTTTTGTAGGTGTTTTTAATTAATTGTTACTGATTGTTTGTTTTTTCTTTTTCTTCTTTTCCCACCCATCTGCCTGTTTTCAGCCAAAATTTATTCCAGAGTTCATCAGGTGGGTACCATTTTTAATATTTGGAGTATAACTTTTAAGCTGTTGAAGTTGCATGTTAATATTTGAATACCTTCCATTACTGTATGGCTACCTCCACATGAATACCTTCCATTACTGTATGGCTGTTGCATCAGAAAAAACTGTTTCAAGGCTTAGCACCAACTGCAACTGTAGTCAGGGCAAGGATTTGGGTGGCTCTGATAAGACCCAAATATTTCTAAAGTACCAGTACCGCAGATATTAACTCCAGCAAAATTCCCATAGACTTCAATGGAAGTTTTATTTGCTTAAGGACTACAAGAACATGTCTTTAAAGGAAGAAAGAATGTGTTACTAAGCACTTATTTTTATTTTTAACTGGTTTTACTTTGAAAAGTAACTTAGTAAAAATGGTATCTTCTTACTCTACAGTTCTGCTTCAAGTGTGCAGTTAGCATTAAAGATGCTGAGTTGAATGACTAAATAAAGTTTTTTACTCCTGTTGTCCTTGCAGGGGCTAGGATAGTGGAGAGAGAGCTGGATTCTAGTCCTGCTAGTGCATCATCAGTAGAGGTGTTTAATAAGTTACACCTTTGCAAACTAGTTAAAGGTGATGGGGTTACACAGGTGTAATTGAGGTGGAATTCAGTTTACAAGTGACGATGCACAAGAAGGAGAGATCCTAGCTTAATTTTTGCAGGGCTTCCAGTTCAAAGAAAAAATATCTTTTGTACTTGCACACTGAGGATATCTGATATTGAGTCACTGATAAACAATAACCATGAAACTCCACAATTGGAATTATTAATTTTCAGAGTAGAACCAGACTTTAAATTTTGTGAGATAGCTAGATAGAACAGTTACAACTATTATTTATCATTTTGAGAGTAGAAGTATATGTGTAGTTAAAAGATCAGTCAAAAAAATTTAAAGACTAAAACTAGATTTTATTTTACAAGAACAGTCCCTGAACAAAAGTTTTGTTTTCCACATGACTCAGTGATCTGTTAAAAGTTGCAGTACCCAGTTACAAAATAGAGTTAACTCTCACTAATTATGGAAGTTTTTTTTCCTTAACGTTAAAAGTTGTATCAAAAATAATCGAGAGCAAGTATCTTCAAAGTTAAGGGTGTCACTCTGTTTATAATTTTCCTCTTTCTGGGATGTAATGCAGAAGATCTCAAACAAAGGATTCTATATAATATTCTGAAGAGCTAGGTACAGTGAGGGGCGCAGGATAACATCAGACTTATCTTTTAATTTCCTTGTTACTGTCGGTTTGTGGTGGTGGTTTTTTTTAAATCTCCATTTTACATTGGAGTCTAATTTTTCTTTTTCCTTTTTAAAATAAGTAGGTCTAGATAAATTATTCATGAAGCAGTCTTTGAAGTTCTATGAGATGTTCTGAAATAGTTCTGCTTTTTAAGAATGTAAAGAGAGTAGTTTAAAAAGGTATATAAATGTACCCAACATAATTATCGCCTTCATGCCAATTTCTATCCTACCTTGTTTGAAGGTCTATACAATATAAATTTGCTTTAAACTAATACAGTGACTTTTCATGTTTGAAATAAATTATATTTCTTGAAGAAAGCAAAAAGAAGGTAACTTTGACATTGTGTCTGGAACTCGGTATAAAGGAAATGGAGGTGTGCACGGCTGGGATTTGAAAAGAAAAATAATCAGGTTAGTATTTTTACCTATATATTTGCGGATAAGAAAATTACTGCTCAAATTTTTTTCAAGAATTTCAAAGAAAAGCACACTCAACCGATAAATCATCATGCCTTTCATCTCTGGGACTCCCCCTTCCTGGGAGTTCAAATTGCAGTTCTGCATGAACTGGATTAGATCTCAAATGACTAGGAAAGAATGTCCAGTGGTTAAGGCATTATAACATCAGACTTGGGAAACCCAGCCTTAATTCCTTGCTCCACCAGAGACTTGCCCAAGATCATACACACAAAAGTTACTTAGCCTCTCTATTCCCCATTCGTAAAATTAGGATAATAGTACTTCCCTACATCCCAAAGATGTTGAGAATAAAGTTTGTGAAGCACTAAAATAAAACAGTGATGAGGGGAGGTATAAGTAGTTTAAACAGAACAGTATTTCTCATCACAAAATCCTATTTAATAATAGAATAGAAACTTATATGCTTTGATATTTTCTGGATAAGAGAACATCAAGAAAGAACTTAACCATGTGATCTTTTTGGGGAAATTGGACTACTTAGGTCAGAGTTGGAACACTACTGTGGGTAAATCTTCACTGTATCAATTTGGGACAGTTTTTGGTCTAGCCACCTATAGAACACTAGCTTCTACTGCTACATTTCTTCAAAGTTCATAGGTGTGTACCTTTGTATTGAAAGGTTGTGCTGGCCTTTCCCCCGGACAGTAAACCACTTGCTCTCTTTTTGGTTATAATATTGTCTTTCATTTATTAAGCATTATCTAACATAAGCTTTCATGTGAAAATTTATTACCAGCCTATATAAACCATTCCTTAGATCTTGCCAGAAAGTCTAATACAGTTCTAACCATAGACAGTTGGAAATCTTTTTTTCCTAAGGAGAAGACAAAATAAAAATGCTATAAGTCACATATGAACATGAGATCAGCTTCTGAATTCTGTGGTGGACTTGTAATCACTGAGGGCTGAATCAGCAGGGGTAGATTTCTCCCCTCCTCCCTCCCCCCCCCATAAAATCTTGCTCTTCTTGAATGTGTCTGAGGTCTGTTCACTCAAAACAAGTCTGACTCAGTTGGCCCTCAAAAGAATTGGGAGCAGAAGCCCTGGTGTCATTTTGAAAAGGAGTTGGCACCACACCTATTATGTTTATGGTTTTTTTATTTTAATGGCTAGAATAACTACTCATCTTTTTATGAGAGACAAAGGTGGGGAGGTAATATCTCTTATTGGACTAACTTCTGTTGATGAGAGTGACAAGTTTTTGAGCTTACACAGAGCTCTGTGTAAGCTTCAGCTGATGTGGGTGCTTTTTCCTCTTGGATTTAAGTCAGACCCCACAGGAACTGATGGAGATAGAACAATCGTTCTTAGATTGGAAACTGTGGTAGAGTTTAGAACGATATAATATTGCAGCCAGGTTAAATCTGAAGAGAAGAGCTGCATTCTTTGAGAGGGACTACTTGTTTGCTAGCTGATTGGATAAGTTAAAAACTAAATGGGAACCCCAAACCAAGAGTTGGATACCTCAGAATAAATGGAAATGCTTTTTTTGTACACTTCAAACAATTCACATCAGTCTCTTAACTTATTAATAAGTTTCTGATAATTAAAAACAATCAGAAATGGCAGGATGAGTTATTCTCATCTTCCTGCCAACCAAACCAAACTGACTAGAGCAAAAGCCTGGAGGAAGTGGAATGTACTGATTCCATTCATATATTGGCTATATATAATTACTGTCTAGTGTCCAAAGTGTGCTTGGAGCTACAGAGTTATACATGAAGTCATGCCCCCTTACAGTTGTGAGACTTTAGGAATGACTTGCCCACAGTCACAGAGGAAATCTTCCTAAGCCAGGAACTGAACACAGATCTTCTACATCTAAGTTCAGAGTCCTGTCTGCTAGGCCATCATTCTCCTCCTCTTACAGGCGAACATTATCCAAGCAGAAGACTAATCTGTCTAAAATTATATTGCAATATAATTTTAATTGCAGTTTGCTTTACAGAGCAGTATAATGTGTGGTTGTATATGATAATTTTACTATAAACATGTAAAAGGATAGTAAATCTGGCTTTTAAAAACAGTGTTTTGTTTTTTAAAGAACATTGTTATCTGTATATTCACTTCCAGTTGAAAAGCAAAATGTGTATTTACTGATCTAAATGTTTTTTACTTCAAATTCCACATTTATTAATCCAGTCTAGTGCAGTGAAAACCTATTTAGCTATATAACTTTCCATATAAAGCAATAAAATCTTGCCTTTTTTATGTTAAAATGGTAAATTCTTTTATGGAAACCCTGCTTGTACTTTCTAAACTTTGTTTTGAGTGGTTATTGACATGCATATCTTCTTTGACAGTCGTGGTGCCAACTTTGTCACTCAGGTTTTGTTGAGACCAGGTGCGTCAGATTTAACAGGAAGTTTCAGGTACATGGCTCATTTGTTTTTTTTTTGTTTTTTTTTTTATAACTATGAGGTTGTATTAAAATTTTCTCAATTGTTATCCAAGAATATGTAGTGGGAACTATGACATCTATTTGAGTAAAGAAAGATGGATTGGAGTTATAAAACTTTCTAGTGACTATTTTTAAACAGTATTTATGTGGGTAGGCTGCTAGTACAATGCCTGTACATGTTGTTTTTGTATCTGAAATCCAAAGTTTTGCCACAGGTTTCAATTTCATTTCAATTTACAGGTTATACAGAAAGGAGGTCTTGCAGAAACTAATGGAAAAATGTGTTTCTAAAGGATATGTCTTCCAGATGGAGATGATTGTTCGAGCTAGACAGTTAGGATACACTATTGGAGAGGTACAGTAAAAGCATAGAAAATCACATTTCAATTTTATACTGTAAATGTGGGTATGGGCTATTAGAAGCAAAGAAACTGCCGAGCAAGAACTCCTAGGAAGTGTCATTGCAGCTATGGGCTGGGATTTTCAAATGACCCTAAGGGGGTTATGATCGCAACTCTACTTCTCCAACATAATTAAATCCCACACTTGCAATCATAGCTGATTTTTTTTTTTTTTTTTTTTGCCACCTTTGACTCACTCTTCAGACCTTCCCCTCCTTCTTCCACTTGTCTCTCTGTGCAGGATCTTGCATATTTCTTCTAAGAGAAAATTGACAAAATATAATATGACCTTCTCTGTCCCCTTGGTTTGCTTTTCCATCCCCTCCTGTAACTCTCTTTCCTCCTTTTCTCCTGTCAGATGCAGAAGTTTCTCATCTGCTCTCTTCCGCTAACCTCTCCACTTGTCCCAGGGTCCCCAACCCATCCCAACTCTTGATCTCCCTTGCACCTACTCTTAGCTTCCATTGTCCACTTGCTAAATTGTCAAATCTCTTTGTAGTTTCTCACAATTGGAAGGAGCTCTCTGAAAACATCCGCAAAGATACCTCATTATCCTCTTTTAAAATCTCCTTAAAACTCTCTTTTGCCAGGATGCCTAAAAAATACTTGACAACAGTTAGGCTGCTGGTACACTGATATAACTGCTGATTATGCTGACCAACAATGTCTTATTGTTTGCTTGTACTTCCCCCTTCTGTCTGTCTGCCTCCTGTCTTATACTTAGATTGGGGCAGTGACAGTCTTATGTTCTGAGTTTGTATAGTGCCTAACACAATTGGGTCCTGGTCCATGGTTGAGGCTCCTAGATGCTATGGTAATGCAAAAATTAATGATGATAAATCCTCAAGCTCTAGGCACTCATGACACATTTTAAAATGTATAAATGTAGTTTAAATCATATATATTAGAACCGTACAAATATTTGTTGTTTCTGACAGATTCTTCCTGGAAATGCTTATCTAGATACAGATCTTTAAGGCCCTGATTTTCAGAAAAATCGGGCACATAAATGTGCATGCAGATTGGGTAATTGCAGGTGCTAGGATCTAAATTAGGCACGTTTGTGTGTATGTGTATGCTCACACCATTTCAAAATCTGCATGTGAAGATTAGGATTTCAGTTCTGTGCATACTTTAAAATTCAATAGTAGTCAAAGTTTAATATGACATAACTTGGCCATGAAAAGAAAAAGATAGTTGAGATCTACCAACTCAAAAGAGAACAGTTGTGTGGTGTGTAGCAGAGTTGGCATATGCCGTACCTGGATGGTCTCCTATGCTTCTCTGTTTTATTTTGCTGCTCTCTTGTACCAGGTGTGAAATTCACTTCAGTGCACAGGATGCTTACTCTGGTGGTATCAGGGTTACAGCCTTTGCACTATGTAAATCATCACCATTTAAAAATATGACATACTCTTGAACAAGAAGGTGGAGTCCAGCAACAGTTTAAGAGGTAAATTCTAATTCTGTGGAGGAAATTGTGCCCTAAGATACATGATGTTGGATGGCTTGTGACTACAAAATGTTCTCTTTTCACTGTTCATAGAATGCCATGCCACTTTAAGCATCCTGCACTGACTTCCTCTCCAGCATGGAGTTACTGATATTTTTTTTCCTTCCTATCCCAGCTAAATATAACTGTTGAGGTGCTTGTCAATGTTGTCAAAGGGATCCTAGTGAGAAAGCTAGGGGAGTTTGTTGGATGTCTTAGTTTATGTTCTTCTTTGGCTAGCTGTTCTTGTTGTGAGAAGTAGAACTGTATCTACCAGATGATTGCCTTGGCCTCTCTCTTGGCATAGGCAGCTGTGCCTGGAGATGAGACATACTCAGTTCTGGCACAATAACAAGGGCGTGGTGTGTATTTATATTACACATGCCAGCTGATTTCTGATTGAAACTGCCAGTTGAGTGCAGATCCAAATTTTTTATTTTATATGCTTCTGCAGAGATAATTTTGTTGAATTTGGGCCCTGGAGTATTCTTATTTTACACATGCTTTTCTATTCGAATATTAAGAGTTCTTATAGAATTGTAGGACAGGAAGGAACCTTAATAGGTCATCTAGTCCAGTCGCCTGAACTGAGGCAGGACTAAGTATTATCTAGACCATCCCTGACTGGTGTTTGTTTAACCTGTTCTTAAAAATCTCCAATGATGGAAATTCCACAACCTCCCTAGGTAATTTGTTCCAGTGCTTAACTACCCTGACAGTTAGGAAGCTTTTCCTAATGTCTAACCTATGTCTCCCTTGCTGCAATTTAAGCCCATTGCTTCTTGTCCTGTCCTCTGTGGATAAGGAGAATAATTTATCACCATCATCTTTACAACATACTTTTACGTACCTTGAAGTCTATGTCCCCTTTCAGTCTTCTCTTTTACAGACTAAACAAACCCTATTTTTTTCAGTCTTTCCTCATAGGTCATGTTTTCTAGACCTTTAATCTGTTTTGTTGCTCTCCTCTGGATTTTCTCCTATTTGTCCATATCTTTCCCAAAGTGTGGTTCCCAGAACTGGACACAGGACTCCAGCTAAGGACTTATCTGTGCTGAATAGAGTGGAAGAATTACTTCTTGTCTTGTTTACAACACTCTTGATAGTACATCCTAGAACGATGTTTGCTTTTTTTGAAACAGTATGTATTACATTTTGACTCTCATTTAGTTTGTGATCTACCATAACCCCCAGATTATTTTTTGCCATGCTTCTTCCTAGGCAGTCGTTTCCCATTGAGTATTCCTTCCTAAGTGTAGTACTTTGCATATGTGCTTACTGAATTTCATCCTGTTTATTTCAGACCATGTCTCCAATTTGTCAAGATCATTTTGAATAGTAAACGTGTCCTCCAAAGCGCTTGTAACCCCTTCCAGCTTGGTATCATCCGCAAACTTTTAAAGTGTACTCTATACCATTATCCAAATTATTTATGAAGATATTGAATAGAACCACACCCAGGACAGATCCCTATGAGACCTTACTCAATATGCCCTTCCAACTTGACTGTCAGTCATTGATAACTACTCTCACTGTTTTCCAACCAGTTGTGCAACCACTTTGATAGCTTCCTCTATGCTATATTTCCCTACTGTGCTTATGAGAAGGTCATGTGAATCAATATCAAAAGCCTTACTAAAGTCAAGATGTATATCATATACTGCTTCCCCCGTCCACAAGGGTTCTTACCCTGTCAAAGAAGGATGTTAGGTTGGTTTGATGATTTGTTCTTGTTATCTTCTAGCTGCTTACAGACTGATTATTTGTTCCATTATCTTTATGGATACCAAAGTTAAGCTGGCTTGTCTATAATTCCCTGGGTTGTGTTTATTCCCCTTTTTATATTTGCTCTTTTCCAGTTCTCTGGGATCTCCCGCATCCTCCATGAGTTCTCAAAGAAAATGGCTCAGAATCTCTTCAGCTAGTTCCTTAAGTATTCTAGGATGTATTTCATTAGACCCTGCTGACTTAAAGACATCTGACTTGTCTAAATAATTCTTAACTTGTCCTTTCTCTACTTTAGCTTCAGATCCTATCCCAGTTGCGCAGATGTTCACTATGTTAGTCATTCCATTGCTGCTAATCTTTTTAGAGAAAACTGAAACAAAAAAGCATTTAACACTTCTGCCATTGCTCCATTTTTTTCTGTTATTGGGGTTCCCTCCTCATTGAATAATAGGCCTGCTTAGTCCTTGGTCTTCCTCTTTCTCTAATGTATTTATATCATTCTGGCAAAATAATGGACAGAAGTACTTGGGTGAAGCAATATGTTTATAACCTTTCATGAACGGCAAGTGAATTTGGACAATGTTTGTATAACTGAAGGAACTAAAAATTATGTACTTTAAGCAACTTTTTTTCTAAAAATAATATAACAGCTTGTTGAAGATCCATAGACCCAAGTGGATGTTGTATACCAAATGTGCATTGATTACAAGTACTGTATACAGCTCTGTTATGTCAGTGAAGTTGAGCAGAAGGCCACTTCATGATCCCCCCTCTTGCCAATGATGAGGAATTGATGTTGGAGCATCAAGCAAGTACTTGTTTAATTCTGCCACTTCCAGTTGTGGCAATCTCTGCCTAAACCACCTCAAAGGACATTTGCCTCACTGACCCAGAGGAAATTTAGATAAGGAGGTTGGTTGGAACTTCACAGCATGTTGTGAGCCCTTGGGTGTCCAGTTCACTGATCCTGTCTTTGAGAACAGTTTGTTCAGAAAACTCAGTGGCTAATGATAGAGTAATATCTTTAGACTTGTCCCTAGGTGTGATCCACAATACACTCTAGTATCTCAACCGTGAGACATAGTTAAGACTGATGGTAGAACAGTGATGATAAAGAAAGCAGCATGATCCCAGATATTTGCCCCATTTCCCTTACAAGTGTGTTCTCACAACTGTAGGTAAAGTGCTGGGCATTCCTCTAAGCCTTTTTCTCTGTTTCTGTGGCAGCTCTTAATGTAGTTATCCAGGATGGAAGCTCACTTAATCAGGGCCGTGAGCTCAGGCAGCAGCTTGCAAACCTAAGTTGCTCTTTTCTTCTCCTTTTACTCCTGAGGCACTAAACAATGAGAGCACAGGCAGCCCAGATGTGTATGAGACTGTTAATGGACATCAATCCTATGCAACATGTAGCCTTCTGGTGACGGATCAGAAAGGGATTAAAAAAAACAAACGACAAATCCACACTAAAGGGGGGAAAAATGGAAGACAAAAAAACAGCACAGTGAGACCAGACAACTATACCTGGCACAGCATTCAGGGACATCAGAAGATGGCATTCATCCACAAATCAATTGCTAGGAGAGGCTTCAACAACAAAAGTTAGGAACCACCAATGCAGATTCTACCCATCTTTGGAGACTTCAGGTGTTGTTGCTAAGTCTCTTGTCAACCTGAGTCTTCTATTCTGGTCTCCGTGTGGAAAAGCACAGTGGCTTTGCTAACACAACCAGCACACTACATATTTAAATCTGTAATAGTTTCACTTTTTAAATGATGATGTGCTGTGTTCTGAACATACTGATTGTGCTAAATGTAATATAAAATGCATAATAGATTTCAAGCTGTGTTTTCTTTATATTAATGAAGTTAAATTCCTAAAATAATTAGAATAAATTGTTCTTGTGGTTTTTGTTTTTTAAACAGGTTCCTATATCATTTGTGGACCGTGTCTATGGTGAATCTAAACTGGGAGGCAATGAAATAGTGTCTTTCTTAAAAGGACTGTTAACTTTGTTTGCAACTACATGATAAGAGCTTACCCTAAGTTAATTCTTATTTAAAATGCAACATTCTCATGAGTTAAATTTAATTTTTAAAATATATTCAATTGTGCAAGCTTGCTGCTTTGCCTAGTGACCAGGAAACCCATCACCTATTTGTGATTAAGTGAACCAACCATAATAAAGCAAATAAACTGTATCACAGAATATTATTTTCAAATTAGATGAACTAGTGTATTTATGAACAATGTATAATAATGAAAACCCACGCAGTACTGTTTTTCGTACGAATAATGAAGTGTTAATAAATTAGACCACACTTCAGTTCTGTGCTGTACATTTTTGTTGAAAAGTGTCATGATACCTCTTCCTATTACGTGCATGAAAATTATAAAGTGTGCAAATTAGCAAGAGCCTGCTGTATACAGAAAGATGCAGTTTTTCTAAATTGTATTCTGACAAAATATTTTTTCTTTATTCCAGACTAATACTGAAAATTTCAGTCAGACATACTGTGTTAAGAATAATACACAAATAAATCCAAATGATCTTTTGCATAAAGCTTGGTTGCATGCTTACATTATTAATTTATCATCTTATTCATGTTGAAGTTAAAGATGGCTTTAAAAGAAGAGGAAAGTAACAACAGAAAAAACAGGATTTATCTTATCTTTGCCTTGTGGTTTGTAGATAATTGGGGTTTTATACATACTTGTACCAATAGCTGTCCCTCTTTTTCCCAACAAAAGTCTACATAGAATGTCAGAAAGACCATTTCTACAAAACTTACAGGGGAGCTGGAGAAAAGTAAGACTATGTAAAATGACACGATATTGAGTTGCTTAGGAATTTCCTAATACAAATGCTTACAGGGACTTGTTTTTTGTAAACATGCTATTAGACAGGAGTGATAGAAAAAGAAGCCTCTTTAAAACAGAAATATGAAGATATACAAATGTGGACTACTCTAGTTTTTTGTGATTATAGATAATTTTTTCTTTAACGATCTGATACTCTTTGAACTTTTATTTTTTAAAAAGAGAGACCCATCCCACCTGAACCCATGGTGACACAGGCCCCAATTCACTTATCTCTGAAATCAATAAAGACCCCTCCTGTTGACTTCATGTGGGAAGGCTCTAGCCAATAGTTCTCCATGCAGAAGTTGTATTTGTTCTAGAAGCTGTTTAATGAATTTGTTGAACCTGTTGAATGAGAGCATAGTTCTATATTTTTTCGATGTTTCACTGATGACTTTTAGGTGGTGGAAACTTCAAAATCCTATTTTGTGGAGTGCAATCAAACATTCATGGGGGAGGAGGAAAGCAGAGGATACTGCTGTTCTAAGAATGTTAAATATAATTAAGACAAGTATGTCTCAGCCTCTGAAAAGAATTGGCTGTAAAGTACAAATACCAAATTATATGTAAAATAGAGTACTATCTAGTTGTGAATTGTAATAGAGTGTATAATTGGTACCAATAAAAAATACATTCATTAGAAAAATTAGAGTGGGGGGAGACAAAGCAGCCAAAGAATGAAATAAAACTTCATTAAATATAATTATTTTTATTTAATTGTTTGCATTTTATCTTGGTAGATATAAACATCTGATCTATGGTTCTAGTTAACAAAATGGAACACCAGAAGGAATGTTAGATTAATTCACACTTGGGATATTTACAATATAAATAATTTCTAAGCAGCATTTTATCACTGGGAAGTCTACCATATATTGGTGTCATAGCCTCCTTAAAGTTGTATATATTCCAAAATTTTACTTAGTTTAAAAGTTTTGTAAGAGTTCAGAGGAAATAATATTAATAATCAGTTATTTAAAAAAAAACCAAACCATTTGTGGTCACAACTTTTTTAATTTAATTGCAGTTGGATTTGACTTAGCCATCCACCTTATAATATCTTGTCTGTTTGTATATCACACTTCTAACAAATTATATCCATATTTATATATTTTCATTTGGTGCACTCTAAGGCCCTGATCCTGCAAAGGTGGGTAAGCCCAATGAAGTCTGAAATGAATAGGGTCCACCTATGGACATTTTATTTGCAGGATCAGGGCCCAAAACATAAAATGTTTGTAACTACTTTTATATTAAATTATAGGTCTTTTTACCTTACACTCCAAAATATTACAGTTGTTTCCATGTCACCGTAAAGCTTTAAAATGAGCTAAAACGTATAATGGGGGTACAGTGAGATCACATTTTTTCTCTAGGTAGTTTTATAGCCCACTGGTGATGAAGGTATGCAATAGGTCCTGAAGGTCACTATTGTCAGTTATTTGTAATACAACTGCAACACAGTGTGGCCTAGATTCTAAATTTGTGTTTAATTGGATTTTTTAAAAATGTGTGCACCTGACTTGTGCATACAGTTACTGCAGTTTGCTTGTGAAAGGTAGGTGTCTAACGTGTCTTTGTCCAGTTTACTTGATTATCAATGCAAGTGTGGTAATTGTGTGTGCAAATTAGGCTCACAGGTGCCTACACGTTTTTGTTTGCAGAGATGTGAAAATTTGGAACAAAATCTCTAATACTGGTGCATAAAAGCAACATTCATCTATATAGAGAACTTTTCTTACTTTGCATATTAAGTGTAAATTAACTTTTCTTAGTCTTTTTACAAAGAGTGGTATTGAATAGCATGAACCAGTAGAAAACCTCAAATGAAAAACTATAATACTTGCCCCATGCTATCAGTGGGTGGGTGGGCAGATAATGACCTTTTTGAAATGACAATAGAACTTCACCAGTGTGAAATTCACCTCTTGGTGAAGGGATGTGCACCAGGGTCCTACACCCCTGAAGTTCCATGCTGTCCCTCAGTGAGGGTCTGGGGGCCCTCTGCACCATCCCTGTGCTAGAGAGGTTGCTTCTTTGCTGAATGTGAACAGGCCCCTCTAAAATGGAGTGTTGGGAGGGACAAGTAGATCCATATTTACATGGATCTAGTGGCCAGGAACCCTGGATCAAGGGGTAGTGGTCCCCATTTAAGTCATGGGCTGAAATAGTGGCTGCAACTATGCACCCTGTTTTCAAATTGGGAAATGAATTCCTTCCACTCCCAACCACAATGGAGTACCCTGTATGAAGCCTGTTTACTCATTCTTTGTGTATTGAGTGAATGTCACCCACTGTTGACCAGAAGACCCAATGCAGATTAGTGAGATTTGTGAACAGACAACTTTTTATTTAAGTAATAAAATCCTTTCAATGCCCTGCTACTAAATTTTTGAGAAGTGAGGAAAGAATACCAGTTTGTGTGAGAGAGCCCCCTTCTGCTATCTCTTAGAGGCAACATGCAAAGCAACGAAAAAATTTCTTCATGTCTTATAACACAGGCCTGAACACTGTTAAAAATAAATATTTTACACTGCTTTTACATTAGCAATATTGATTTTTGTCTAGTATAAAAGTCACTCTGTTAACTCAAAACTTGTCAAATTACAGAATCAAGAGAGTGAAAGTGGAGCAATTGAGGGGGAAAAGTCACTATTCAAAACAATGGTGTGGTGGTTGTGTGTGTTAACACATTTATATAAAACTTCTGTGAATAACAATTTGGAAAGAGAGAATTTTTGTTAATGTTTGGACACCACTGCTCCTCTAAAAGAGCGACAGCTCAGAGTTGTTGTAGCTATCCAGTATGTTCTCCATAAAAAACAGGAATGACCATTGTTGATATTTCTAAGATTCTAAAAAAAACAAGTGGGGGTGGGTGGGAGGGGAATTAGGCAGCAAAAGCTCATTTTGTTGGAAAAAAAAAAAATTAGGTCCCTTTTAACCTGGTCTTAAAAGCCTGCACCTCTGAAGAAGCAGCTCATGTTTGTTCTTGGAGTCTCTCTGGAAGTGGATACATGTGCTAGAGTTGCCAGGCATCTAGTTTTTGACCGGAACACCTGGTCGAAAAGGGACCATGACAGCGGTGCCGACCAGGCCGTTAAAAGTCCAATCAGCAGTACAGCAGGGGGTTGAGGCTAAAGCAGACTCCCTGCCTGCCCTAGCTCCACGCAGTTCCCTGCAGCCCCTAGGTGCATGGACGGCTAGGGAGGCTCTGCATGCTGCTCTGACCCTGAGGGATGGCTCTGCAACTCCCATTGGCTAGGAACTGTGACGTGTGGGGGCAACACCTCCCTGACTGCCCATGCATCTAGGGCAGTGGTTCTCAAACTTTTGTACTGATGACCCCTTTCACACAGCAAGCCTCTGACTGCGACTCCACCCCCATAAATTAAAAACACATTTAAAAATATTTAACACTATTATAAATGCTAGAGGTAAAGCAGCGTTTGGGGGTGGAGGCTGACAGGCTGTGGACCCCCCCCCCGACACATAATAACCTTGTGACCCTCTGAGGGGTCATGATCCCCAGTTTGAGAACCCCTGATCTAGGGGCTGCAGGGACCTGGTGGCCACTTCCCAGGAGCCGCGGTAAGCACCACCAGGACCCTGAACCCTTTTCTGCACCCCAACCTCCTGCCCCAGCCCGGAGTCCCCTCCGGCACCCAAACTCCCTCACGGAGCCCACATGACCCCAACCCCCTGCCAAGGCCTGGAGCCCCCTCCTCCACTCCAAACCCCTCATCCCCAGCCCCACCCCAGAGTCCACACCCCCAGGTGGAGACCACACTCCAAACCCCTTGGCCCCAGCACAAAGCCCCTCCTGCACCCAAAATCCTTGGCCACACCCAAGAGCCTGTACCCCCAGTTGGAGTCCTCACCCCTCCACGCCCCAGCCCAGAGCCCTCTCCTGCACCCTGAACCCCGCATTTCTGGTCCCACCCAGAGCCTACACCCCCAGCCCGGAGCCCATACTCTCCCCACATCCCAACTTCCTGCCCCAGCCTGGAGCCCTCTCCCCCACCCCAGACACCTAATCCCTAGCCCCGCCCCAGAGCCTGCACCCCCAGCCAGAGCCCTCATCCCTCTCCCACACCTCAACCCGTTGCCCCAGCCTGGTGAAAGTAAGTGAGGGTGGGGGAGAGCGAGTGATGGAGGAAGAGGGGATGGAGTGAGTGAGGGCAGGCCTCTGAGAAGGGGCGGAGCCTCAGAGAAGGGGTGGGGCAAGGGTGTTTGACCCTAACACATGGGCTCAACAGAATTGTCTACTGTGAATGTATGCCCAAATCCACGTCCTAGAACTGGCCTAAGAGAGTCTTTGGGAGAACAGCTGCTCACCTTCTCTCTTCCTCTTGGACTGTGGAGCATTTTTTCTCCAATCAGGCTTCTCCAGCTTAGGGGCTAGAGTAGCCTTCACAATTTTAGTATACCCCCTGTTCATGGGACTGAGAGACTTGTACAACAATAGATCCTCTGCTCCTGACCCTCCTTAGCTCACAAACACTGTATTGTGCAGCATAGGAAGCCCCCATGAATACAAGATCTGCAACCAACCCCAAATTCACCATTTTGTGCAGTGAAATACTGGTTGCACTGCTGGGGGATAGGACTAGAAGTGCCACTGATGTGCATGCTAAAGCCAATATGTCAATAATAAATAGCGCAGTGTTGTCATCAGCTGGTCAGAACTTTAATGGACATGCTTTTTAAAAAAAGGCTAATATTTTTCAACTTTAGTGCCATTAATAGTCTTCATTAAGGGCCACTAACAATGTTACAAATTTATTCTGTTTTTGAGGTAGACAGACCAAAATGATAAAGATGTAATTTCTTCTATAATGGGGGAAATGCTCCCCCCACCCCTCCCAAACTTTACATAAGTCATACACTTGAATGGTTTGTCTTTTAACTTTTTAAAAATAAATAATTCTCTTTTGGGTAGAAACCAGTCATTGAAAATTGCAGACAAAAAGGAGATTTTTTAAAAAAAAACTGCATACGTATAAGGGGCTTATAATGTGAACTGCTTTACAGTCATGCATTGACTCCTGCAAAGGCTATTATTTTCAGCGGGGTTTATGTTGAAAATCCTGAGGGAAGATGGGTAAAATTTACTAAAACCTACTGGAAGTGTTGATATCAATGCCTGTTTTATCATAATTTCATACATTTTAGCTTTTCTGGGGAGGGTTATTACATTGCCTATATTTATATACCACAAAGTCATGAACATTATGTTAGAGTAGACGCACTGTGCTGCTCTCAGAAATCCATGTGCCCTGTGAGGATAGCAGGCCATGTTAACTCCTGGTGTAAATTCATTGAAGTCAGGGATGTTACAGTAGGAATGAATTTGGCTCAGCATGCTTAATGGGTAAGAAGGAAAGGAAGTGCCTTGTACTTTGTATCAGTGACGCTCCCCTTCCCCAAACAGCTGATTGGCTAGCTCCAGAAGCAGGCAGGAGGCAGTCAGTCCTTGTGGACTGGGAGCTCATAGGTATAATGCAGGGCCTCTAGATCTGTGCAACTGCAGAATGGAGACGTGTTGACTGTGGGTAGGGGAAATAAATGGATTCTCCTTAGGGCTTTCACAGAAGGCTGTCCTGCAAATCCACTGAACCACTTAAGCATGTGCTTAACTTCAAGCATATGAGTAGTTCTAATGAAATTACAGAAATACTTGTGCCTGAAGTTAACCCACATGCTTAAGTATGTTGCTGGATTGGGGCTGGGTGCTCAGCACCTTGCTGCATTGAGCCCAGTACAACCCTAGCACTGGGGTATTTAGCTCAAATAAGCAAAGTTACATATTTGTGGTAGAATATTTAGCGGTTTGGGGGCTGTCCACTTCCTGAAATTCAAATTCCCTAAATTTTGGTATGAAAATTAGATCTGTTCTTTGAGCAGTTCTTCCACGAGGCCTCATGCCTCTTCCACTGTCCTAAAACAAATCACTTCGCTCCATTACACAACTCCATGATTTGTTTTTTAATCAATGTAACTAAGCTGATGCTTCCTCAAATTTCTAATTCTTTATGTACTGGAAAGTTGTTTGTACATGATTCCAAACAATAATAGCTTACCAATTATGGTTAAATATATAAATAAAGCTTATTGAATTATATAAAATCACAGTACCAAAATTATGGAATAACTATCCAGAACAATTTTTTTCTTGGAATATTTATTGGAATATTTTCTTGGAATAGCATTTGAAAGGAACATAGAAGCAGGTAAAAGTTTGGACCTAAAAATATTAGTTGTATTCATTTTATAGATGTGGAAAATCCTGTGGATTACAAGGTCCTTGTTTTTTGTTTTTTTTTAATAGGTAGGGCACATAATTACACACACAAATTGGCTAAGGTCATTTGCACATACAGCTACCTGATTTGCATGCCTGACTGCATGGGAAATTAGACATACAATTATGTCTTAAAATCAGACCCTAAATCTAAATTATTTTTAAGAAAGTACTATACAAATCTTACTACTTCTAGGTTTTGCAAAAATAAAATGGTCTTTGCTCCCTCTGCTGTCCCTCCAAGTCCTTAAGCTGTGCTGACATTGCTGATGCCATTTTAACAATAAAGGTTTTTTTTTAAAAGTCTTGTTAACTTTACTCCAATTCAAAACACAAAAGGTAACAATCTGTTTAACAAAAAATAAAATTTCTTATTTCAATTCTTCAAATTCCTATGAAAATTAGAATTATTTAATGCCTTACTGCAGCAAAAAGATTCCATGGGAGCATCCCTTTCAGTGGACAGTGTACACAGGTGTGATTAATTCCCTTTCTATTTTGGTTTCCTTTGCATAAGTCTCAAATGCCAAATGTTGACCTTTGTGCATTATACTCTTGCACCTATAATATAACCACATATTAGTAAAAATAGGTGTTTCAGAATAGCTTTAATCTGTGTCTAAAACACACAGACTTCAGACCATATCTAGTTGCCAACATACAGACATTGGCTCGTCCAATGAAGTACCTAGAAAATTCAATGCAAGATTGTACAAATTTTTAAATAACAATACAAAATTAGTCATGCCTGGTCAATAATAGAGTGAAATACTGGTCTGATTGAACTCAATGGCAAAACTCCACCTCCATTTTGTGAATAGCACCTAGTTCCCCTTGTGACTCCAGGTTGAAAAATTGAAGCATGTTGTTTTGGTTAATTTCAATGTTTCCAAAAATCTTTTGTGCTTTTTTTTTCCTGATCAAAGCAATTTGCAAGAAAGGATCCAGATGATAGGTGAAAGAGAAAATCCATTTATGAAAAAAATGATAAATTATGAAATCACTGAAGTTAGGATTTAAATTATACTTTTTAAATTCAAGTTTCTCACTAAGTAAATGTTGTGTTTATGAAAGGTGCTGGATTGACAACAGAGGAAACTTCAGCAGCATATACAGAAGTGATTTATCTCAATTAATGGCTGTACAAGCTTCCCTACTGGTACGCTTTATCTCCAGGTCAGAGATACCTATCTCTAGGAGGACACTTAGATTTCTATGCCCATTTAATCCATGGTCCCTGTTTTGAGACTATGAGTTGTGATGTCCACAAGGAAATGGATGAAGACTGAGGCCACCAAACAGCCATTAGGGGATTTTACTACCATCTTAAGATGAAGTGATCTAGAAATGACTCATTATTCCATTACCAGTCCCATTATTCATCCAATCCCCCAATGACAAAAGGTAAAATTATCAAAAGCACCTAATCAGAGGCTCATTCACCTGCACATCTACCAATGTGATATATGCCATCATGTGCCAGCAATGCCCCTCTGCCATGTACATTGGCCAAACCAGACAGTTTGTACGCAAAAGAATAAATGGACACAAATCAGAAGTCAAGAATTATAACATTCAAAAACCAGTCGGAGAACACTTCAACGTCCCTGGACACTCAGTTACAGACCTAAAAGTTGCAATTATTCAACAACAAAACTTCAAAAACAGACTCCAACGAGAAACTGCAGAACTGGAATTAATTTGCAAACTGGACAGCATTAAATTAGGCTTGAATAAAGACTGGGAGTGGATGAGTCATTACACAAACTAAAAACTATTTCCCCATGCTAATTTTCCCCCTACTGTTACTCACACCTTCTTGTCAACTGTTTGAAATGGGCCAGCCTGATTATCACTACAAAAGTTTTTTTTCTCCTGCTGATAATAGCCCTCCTTAAATCGATAGGCTCTTTAGCGTTGGTATGGCAACCCCCATTTTTTCATGTTCTCTTTATATATATATCTTCCTATAGTATTTTCCACTGCATGCATCTGATGAAGTGGGCTTTAGCCCACGAAAGCTTATGGTCAGATAAATTTGTTAGTCTCTAAGGTGCCACAAGTGCTCCTTGTTCTTTTTGCAAAAGCACCTAAGTGATTTATGTCCCATTTTCAAAAGTGATATAGGCATGTAGGAGCACAAGTCTTCCTGAATTTTACCCCAAGTTCTATAGTGTCAAGCTTGTTTGACCTGGTACATGATGTATTAGTTCCTCACCTAGGAATAATTATTTTCCATTGGTTTAAACGCCATAAAAGTACTGAAGTTTGCCATTTTGGACTTTCAGGTATATCTTTTATGAGGGCTGAGACCTGACCTCTCTTTTTGTCAGTCTACATGAGGCTACACCTAAAAACCACTGAGAGATGAAAACTGGTGCAGAATGCAGCAGCTCACTTACTGAGTGGAGCAACATATTGGAAGTATATGACATTTGTGGTCACTGGTCTGCACTGAATGCTCCTTGGTCTGTGGGTGGAGTTTAAGGTGTTGATTATGACCTGTAAAAGCCCTGAATGGCCTGGGACCAACCCACCTAAGGAATTACCTTTCTTCCTAGGCCATACTGCCACAATTGTGGTCAGCAGAGGCACTTGAGCTGGATCCACCTCGTTATAAAAGAGAGGGGGCTGTTGGCAGGGCATTCTCTTTGTGGGTGCTGAGACTCTGGAATTTGCTTCCCTTGGTCTAAAATAGCCCAAATTTGATGACTTGCTGGGCACACTGGAAAGCCAACTACTTGTTTAGGTTTTTGGAGATGTCTGAATATGCTTCCTAGATGATGAAGGAGGGTCGGTGGCTGGCTGGCTGAGTTCCTGTGGAACTGATGATTAATGCTGCAAAGATTTAATGTAATTGTATGTATTGTGTAATTAATTATTTTGGGGTGCCTAGAACCTTAGATATGCATCCTTATTATTTTAAATCTAAATAAATAAGCATAAATATATGGCACCGATGTTGTTAAAGTGGTGCAACTTTGTATAAGGACACTTATATTGGTTTAACTTGCCCCAGACCAACGTTTGACTAAATCAGTACAACAACATACCTTCAGTTAAACCTATGTATCTTTTGTGTGTAGGCAAGCCATGACTAAACATCCCTTTCCCTCTCAGTTGCTCAACTTTAAGTCTCTTATTTCTTGTGATGCCATAATTTCACTAATTCTCCATGTGCCACAGACTTTCATAGTAGAAAAAAATCTGTATTTCGGATGTAAAGAGCAGACAGGATTTTTTTTTTAAATAAATTTTCCTGCAGTTTTATACACATCACAAAGAAGCAAAATATAGGCACAACATTTCCCCCCAACTTTGCAGGTAACTTTTAACACCAGTATACACCCTGACACCAAGGCATGCAACCTTAGTGTCCTCATTGACTCCTCTTTCCTTGTGCTCTTATGTCTTGCAACTGTTTGACCCAGTGTTATACTATTGAAGCCTATAGTCAAAACCCTCATTGAATTAATAGGAGCAAGAGCAGGCCCTGGATATTGCTGTTGCTTTCTAGACAGCATTGCATAAAATCCATCTATTCCTACTGCCAAAACTTTAGCCCAAGAACTGGTCATAGCCCATGAACTCCCATTCATCCCTGCATTATTCTATGCAAAATGCAGCTGCTAAATTTATCTTCTTCTCCTGTTGTTTAGACTCTGTGTTCCCTGCCTTCACAAATCTCTGCATGGGTTTCCCATCTGGTGCATGGACTGTGAGCTTCCTCTTGCTTTGCTGCTCTGTTCTGCCCATATCTAACTAAGTTTCCTCTCATACCTAATCCCCTTTCCTAAACTCTTCCCAAGTTTTTCTCTACACTGATCCCTTTGGCCCCAGTTCTGGTTTGTGAGCCAGCCGCACAAAGGGACTGGAAAGCAGTCTCCAACCAAGAATTCCGTAGCACAGGTGTTGTGGGCAGGAAGGATGTGCTCAGAGCATTCTGCACTCCAGCTATTCGGGGCTGGCAGAGAGGCCTCTAGATGCCTGTGGGAAGCCACCAAAACTTAGAGCAGGCTCAGAGGCTGCTCTGATGCTGCTAGCTGAGCACAGAACCCGGTGACGCAAACGTGGCTTGAATCCCCCATCACTCCCTCTCCTAAGTGAACGGCTCAGAACTGAGACACCTGCTTCCTTCACATGCCCACATTTTCATGTCACCTTCTATGTGCAGGTTTGTCAAATCTTACCTCTCCTTCAAACTGCTCATCTCTTGTTCTATAATGCCTGGCTTCTCTAAGGATTGCATCTCTCTCCCTGTGTGCTTTTCTACAACAAATATTAATGCCTTCAGACTGAAAAATGACCAAGGAATTTCTTTTTCTTTTTTATTATATATTTTATTTGCTGTAAAAGCTGTGTCCATTGACAGTGCTACATAAATAATAATACTGATTTCTAAGAGACTTTCTGAATATTAGAATTTACAGTACTATCCTCCTTTTGTGCAGTCAATATTTTTACAGTCTGTTTTTTCAAGTGGGAGGAATACTACTCAAAATTCCTGGAAAAATACATTTTAGTATTTGGACTTGACCACTGACTTAAACTGACAAATATAAAAACAGAAATTTCTATGCTACACATCATAAACTCATTCCATAGCTCCTCAGTATAGTGGTAAATAGTTAAGCAATCACTTTACTGATATACTCCTCCTTGCCTTCCACAGCTTCTAAGTACATACAAATACACTTTAGGACTATTTTGCCACCACAAATCTAAATTAATTCTTGGTGACTTCTATTTTACTTATCTGTAACTACTATTCATTTTTCTCAGTTAAGTCTGCACAATGTAAAGCATCTCAGTTATATATGTGTTTCAGCTCAAAACAATTAGCTGCAATAGTGCGGAGGGTACTTTTTTCTTCCATTGGTGTGCTTCCCTCCTTGACGCTAACCTATCAGTGTTCTTCCCTCTCTAGATCATCTTAGTTTGTCCTGTTTTTAATTTCAGCAAAAAGGTTGTGACTAGCAATTCTCTATTAAATGTGTTGCAAATGGCAAGCCACTACTCAGATCATAATTGACTGTAAAAAGAAAAACCAAAATTCTGACCAGATAGAGCCAAGTTTAGGAAATAATAGCATCTGTTATACTGCAATATTAATAAGCAATAGCTAAAAAGAGATAGAGTGGGAAAAAATCAAATCTAGCAAATTTAAAGGTCATAAGGCTTGTTTGGGGGTGTTTTTGTTTTCACATAGAGCCATCAAATTGATTTAATTGGATGTGGAGTACATATTACTATATTTCACTCTGTGGTATAGTCAATTTAGCAGTATCTCAGGAAAGGGTGTCTTTCTCCATGGGCTCTGTAGGGATGCAAACGTTGTAGAATGTTTCTTTTAACTGCTTAGCTTAAGAATATGGTTCCCATTTATCTATGCTTTGCAAATGCTTTCCAGCATTTTTTCCTATATTGCACTATAAAATGAAAATATCTACCCTCGTAAAGCAAATGAAAGTTATATAAGAACTTAAAATAGTTTTTTGCTTTGCTTAAAGTTGCACAATTATTGTCAGGTTTTCTAGAAGGCACATAAAGAACAATTAGATATCACCTTTCTAGAAGTTCCTCTTACAGTAAATAGCACTGGCTAATTTGTTTTTGTTTTTTGTAGGGTTCAATAAGTTTTGTGTATTTCAGTGACATTGTAAATGAAGGATTGTTTTCGTGGCTTACTGTTTCTTATGCCACTAAAGTGAATTTACTGTGAAAATGCATATAGTCATTTGGAATCAAAGAATAAATTCTAAAATCTGAGGAACAAGTAAAAGTCTTAAGCGAGAAAAAAATTGAAAATTCTACAAAATATCACAAAATTCTACCAAAAAAAGGGTGGGTGTGTTTCAGATTAGAGCCATTTGAAAATATGGGATTTAACTTTTGTGAAGTTTAAGTAATGTATTACAAGTTTTCCTTGCTCTTAAACTGCAGGCCATGGTTTGAAAAACTTGTTAGACTTTTGTTTGTTCAGTACTAGTGACCTAACTGTTATACACCTCATCCTTAATCAACAAGTTTTGAAATACTGAGAACTGAATGAATTGAGCTACATTGTATCCATAAAATATCCCAGTATTTTGGTGTAATAAAAGTTCCCAGCCCATCTCATTTAAAGATACTTTGTGCACTGTTATTGAATTAGACCTCGATCCTGCAAAGGGACCTTGCATATCCTTAGTTTACTTTAAGTTTATGCACCATGAGTAGCCCAACTGGGGCCTTAGTTTGTGAGATTACACTTGTTTTAATTCAGAAACTATGGTTTTGAAATATAACCTAAAAATTGTTAAGATACAATTTATTTACTTTTGTGTGTGTAAAAGCTGCTAAGTAATAAATGATATATAATATTACTCTAGTTTCAGAGAACCCTTTCTTTTCTGTATGTTAGATCAAAACCTGCCAAATCTCAATTAGTTTTGGAAAGTGGTGGCAAAAAAAGAGAGCAATATTTAAAGTGTCTCTCTCTTTTAGAATGAAAGATATTGCAATATACGTAGGTAATAAGACATTTACAATTTCCTTAATTTAATTTTAAATCTTCCTAATTCCAGTTGTCCCAGTTTGAACCAGTCTTATGATTTAACCTTAAGTCTTAGGATGAGTCAACCCTGAGCTTTTTCCATGGGGGACAATTTTAAGTAGGGAGGTTTATTATCCAAATATAAAGTATGACCTACTCCTAGAAGTCCAAACTGTGTAAAAGGAAGTTTTGTCAAGGCAAATGAATAGTTTACAAGAAGGTGTTGTTGCTATTTTCGAAAGCCAGATAAAATATGGGTAACTGTTGCAGTACAATAAAAGAAACATCAAAACCACCCAACTCTCTCAAAAGATTTTAGCTACTCATCTTTCTCTATTCTGTACCGTTTAAAGCCAAAGGGTGTGGTCACTACTGCTCTGTGCACAGTGTGATCACTATTGCGCTGTCCATGGTGTGAGGTGTGAATGCTATGGATGTGTATGGTCACTCTTGCACTGTCCATGGTGTGATTGCTACTTCTGTAAGTGGTCACCACAGCTCACTTGTGATAACTACTACTCGGTGTATGCTGTACATTACTGTCCTATGCATGCTGTACAACCTGGCCTCTATTGCTGCTGCTCAGTGCAATGCTTGCTTCAGAACACTATGATGTGCCAGAGATGCAAACAGGAGGCCCATCTCCCTATACCCAAAAGCCATCTCTGGCCTCCCCTGCTTCTGTCTTTGTGGGGCCAACCCCTGTGTCTGATGCTCCCACTCCTGGAGTGTCCCTGGTGCAAGGTGTGCACACCATCGCTAGGGCACGAGGTGGTGTGCTCACTATTATGAGGTCACGTGATGTTGTCACTTCTGTGTCACGTGGGCGTATGCTCCCTATGCTTGTACCCCCGCTCCAGACACAGCGCCTAGGCCCCTCTCCTCCCCTCCGGGCAGGATGTAGTTCCGGCTGGGGGGTGGCGGAAGGATAAGCAGGCGGCGCCAAACCCCGCTGAGGCCCCAGCCGCAGGGCGCGGCGCCTCCTAGCGGGCCCGGGGTAGATCCCGCCGCCGGCTCCCCCTCTCGCGAGAGCCCCCCCCATCGGCAGGGTTATGTAACCTGCTTCCCCTCCCCCTTCCCTTAAAGGACCCGCACCCCGAAGTGGGATGGGGTCTAGGCGAACAGGACCCCATCGGGGCTCAGGCCCCCTCCCCCCCGGGGCGCGGCCCCCTCCCCTCCCGCTGGACAATGAGTCCCGTATGCTAATGAGAGTCTCGCGTCACTTCCGCTCTTTCTCGGCCGCCATCTTGGCCAGGGCAGGTTCTGGGCAGGAGGGACCCGGCTGTATTGTCTGCAGGGCGCCCAGGGAGCCCCCCCCGGCCCGGAGCCTGACACCCCCCCCTCCGGGGACCGAGCGCAGTGGAGCCGCCACCGCCCCCTCCCCCCGGGACCTGCTCACCATAGGCCACCCCCACACACACTCACCCCCCCGCCATCCAGCCCCCTTTGTCTCCCCCGCGCCGCCGCCGGCTCCGCTCCGCCCGCCCGCCCAGGGACCCGGGCGGCGCCAGGGAGGCAGCTCCGCGCACCCCCACCCCCAGCCAGAGGTGCCGGGGGAGCGCCCGCCCTCCTCCGCTGAGGAGAGCCCAGGCAGGTAGGTGAGTCCGCGGGTCCGAGCTGGGAGCGGGCAGCCGCCACCTCCCGATTTGTGCAGCTGCCTTCCACCCGCAAGCATCGGGGCAGAGCCCCGTGCAGCCCTCTCCTCAGCCGCTGGGCAGGAGCCCCATGCCGGCCCCGCACAGTGCAGTGTCCACCGCGATGCCCGCTGCAGGCGGGGGCTGCGGAGTTTGCGGGCAGCTCCCACCCCTCTCCGCAGCTGCACACATGTGGAAAAGACTTGCGTGCACTGAAGAGGCCAGTTCTTCCTCGGTGCTCTGGCCCGTTCTCCCGCCTGCAGGGACCGCTACCGGCTTCCCCTCTCCCTTCCCGGGGCCCGTACGGCAGGCAGATGCAGCCCCAGCCTCCTCCCTCAGTCCCTCCTCACCCCCGGCGGCGGAGGCTGCACATGGATGTGCCTCGAGGGTGGCTTTCATTGCATGGTCTGCGCTGGCGGCGGTGGATGGGAGGTGAAGCGGCTGAGATGGATCAGTGAATGTATGGATCCATCACCTCTAGCATCTCAGAGCTGTCTTTAACATGCCGCCTGCCCGGTGAAGGTCCCTAATGGCAGAGTTGGCGCTGGAGAGTGGCCGGAAAGCAGTGGTGGCTGCGGTGCAATGAATGGAGACCAGAGCAGTCTCCCCCCACTAGCCGGGGTGTCTGTCTGCTGGAAAAGGCGCGATTCATGACTGGTTCCCTGAGCAGAACAGTGGCTACAGGCTGGAGTAACATTCACCCAGCCACTCATCCTCCCCTTGCTCTCTCCATCCCGGGTCATAGCTACTGTAACCCATTTCTCAGACAAAGGCAGGAGAAATTAAGCTCTAAAATGTTGCATTCTGCCTCTGTCGTTTGAAGGTTGCACCCTCCTCACCCACTCCATCATGTTGCTTTTCGTTCGTTTGCAGTCTAAGTGGATTTTTTTAAAAGCACCAACGTGAATGTGACTCCTTTTTTTGTATGCGTTGAGGCTGGATTAAAGCTATATTGTTGCATCTGGTTTATGGCCATGGAAGAAAAATACCAGCTCCCACCCAAAATGCACCGCAGCCAATTCGGTGGAAAGGAGAGATGAGTGTTCAAGTCAGTAGGGGGCGCATTCTCTGCACTGGGTAAGGTTGCTGCAGAGAGGGGGAAGGGCCCCAGATGCATAGAGAGGAGCTGCCACACAGCGCCTTCTACAGACCTGGGAAAATGGGTCTATCACTAAGTGCTCACTTGCTCTTATGAGCTGACAGCAGCATAGTAAAGGATTTAGTGAATAGAGCAGTGATTTAGAGAAGAATCTGATCACTTCAATATGTTTTTTGGAACTACAGTGACCAAATTGTGTTCTTGGCATCAAATTCTCAGTGCCATTCCCGATACTACTACTATGTACTTTCATTCAGTTCATAGGGGTTGATCAACTCTGTGCCACTATAATCATCTGAGATCACTTTTGAAGTTGACAGAATACTTGTATTCAGAGATCATACTGATTAAATGGAAAAATGAGAGAAATAGAGCACTTGGATGACTTCTGTCTCTTTTGCACGGCTGTACATGGACCTCCATGGAGAATGTAGTAATTGTATGAAAACTTGATTGTGGCTTGTGGTGCCATCTGCTTTATAAACTTGCATGGCTTTTTCACACATTCTGAATGCATGGCAGTAGTGATGTAGAAACTTCAGTGTTATGGTGCCTTACTAAAGCATTGAGTGCTTTATCTGTAGACTGAGTTAAGCTGTGCTTTGCTTGGACAACTGGGATTCCTCCATAATTTTGACTCATGATTTTGGTTTTAATGAAAATATTTGACAGGCTTAAGAGCTTTGGTATCTTTTAGAAAAATAGGACAGAGCTTTCCTTAGTTTATGCCATGATGTTTCCACTAACTTTGTTCATATTTGAACACTGATGAGGCGGGAGGACGTGTTTAGATGAAGAAGTATTGTCACTACTTGTGCAGCACAGAATGGCTTACTTAAATACATTCAGATTGAATTGCCTGGCTCCCTGGTAGCAGCAGTGCCATTCAAGTAACGTGGGTTTCAGCTGGACCATCTGGAAAAACTGAACTTTCACTTGGGGAGAATGGTAACTGTAGCAGCTATAAAGATTTACCAATGCTTCATATCACAGTTACCATCCCTCTGGATGTGGAAAATGAACCATCCCCTTAAAATCAGTTGCTTTTAAAACAACACAGATTAATTAATGCCTTGTACTGTTTGTAATATATATTTACAGATGTTGGGTAGCGATTTAGTATCAACCAAATCCAACCAATATCTTCCTTACAATATGTAGTGAAGTTGGAGTATTATACAGAAATGAAAAGAAACATATTCTGTTGCTACTAAAAATTGCCACTTGAGGCTGATTCATTGTAACTTGGTGGTTAAATCTTTGCTGAAGATGCTTCCAGTTTACACAAAGATAAGCCTTAGAATGGAGATGTCTTTTTGACATACAGTTGATAACATGTTCCAACATAGAAATATTTAAGCAGAATATTAAGCTTGTTTATACTTGTGAATTTATTATGCTTTATACAGGTTTTAACTTCTCTTTGCTAAAAGTGATTTTGACCTGTCCACAGTAGTTTTTATTTATTTTATATTTGGCTTTTCAGCACTTAACAGTGATTGGCATATTTAACCTGTTCAAAGTTTGCAGTCAGCTTTAAGAAGCTAATGCAATCTTGCTTTTATGTCTGAAACAGTTAACTGTTTAGTACCCAGTGTTTCAAATACTGGCTTATATTTATAACTCCAAGTCCTGGTGACATGAGAATGAACTATAGAAAACAACTTCATTTTTTCCCCCCATAATGCTTAAATTTGCCTTTAACGCCTAAATGTGTATTGGGTAAAGCTACTAGAGTTTAAAAAAACATTAATGTAAGAGCATTAGTTTTAAATGTTGGGAGGTAAATAGTGTTTTGAATGTGTGTGAGAAAATATGAAAGGTGGCTTGTATTTGCTCTAAGAAAAAGGGCATGTAGGTTAAGAACAGAATGTGGTGGTATTCAATATGTTTGGGGCTGAGAGCCCTATTTCAGAAGAACTTCTAGATTGCTTGTGAAACGCATGCTCTGCAGCATTAAACTGAGAAGCTTTTCATTGTATGCAGGATTGAAGGTACCAATTGTCAGAAGATGCCAACTCTCATATATTATTTTGCATTAACTTACAATGGTGCCTTAAAAAAGCATTTTAATTGAGCATAGAAGTAATTCAGTGATATTATACTGTACTAGGCTCTCCACTTCATTAACTGACTCCTAAATTAGAAGGGGAATGCCAACTAGATTTCTAAATAAGTGCATATACAAGCCCTCTCTGTGCAAGGTAAGTTGTGCTTCCAACATACACCAGCATGAATAAGGGATGGCTATTCCCCCAGCTTTGGTACATGAGAATAACTGCAACCTTTGAAAATGATTATTAAAAATGTTATAAAGCAGCACTTCTGACATGCATGGCTGTATCTCAGTGACATGTGCATTGGCAGAATTAAGACATGTACACAGTCTAAACTGTAAATTTTATATGACTTGTTTTTAATGGGGAAGGTGACATCTAGCTATATTAGTGTAAAGGAAAAAATTGGAATAAATATTTGGGTAAGAGAAAAGACACGAGAACTAAAGACTCTAATTTACTTATTTTGGAGAAGCTCTAAATGAACAAGCTGTAGCAGTCAGATTAGCAATTTATAAAATAGAAAATTATCTTCACTTTAATATTTGTGCACAAAGGTTGAGAGAGAGAGAAAAAAATCAAGATTAGACTACGATCATCCTCATCAGAATCTGAAGTCTTTAGGACGTATATTTTAAATCAAATCCCCAAAAGAGCAATAGTGAATAGCTATTTGATTTAAATTGTTCACCTATTATGTGCTCTACCCAGATATGTCCTTTGGTAGTCACTGGCCCCTTAGGATACTTGTACCCTGTTTTTTTAGCTCAGTCCAGTTGGCTTTTCAGTTGTGTTGAGCCCTCTTAATGCTCGTTAAGATGGAGGCTAATATGTTTGAAGGCATGTTAGTTGGGCTTTCAGCTTTTAGCCTACATCTTAACAAGCATTAGGGCTTTTCAATCATATTAAACTAAGGACTGGTACAGTACAACCCCTAGCGTGGACACAGTTATACCGGTATGTGTATTTATATTGGTATAACTTTTTCCTGTTCAGGAAAGGTTATAAGCTATATGAATATAAGCACGTTTTATACAGGTATATAGCCTGTATGTACTACAGTGGCATAGCCACAGTGCCATAGGTATGCTGCTGTGACCCAGCGGATGTAGGCTACAGTGACAGAAGGGATTTTTCTGCTCCTTTAGGAACTCCACCTTCCTGAGTGACGGTAGGTAGGTTGACAGACGCATTCTTCTGCTGACCTATGTGTGTCAGACTGGCATAACTATGTCAGTCAGGGGAGTGGATGGCCATAGGTGTGTTGACCTAAGTTTTATGAGTGGACAAGGCCTAAGGCATGGTCCACACTTACATTATATCAGCACAGCTATATTGGTCAGGGGTGTGAGAGAACCATGACCTCAATCAACATAATTATGCTTACAAAATCCCCAGCATGGACACAGGTGTGTCAGTGGAAGAGTGCTTCTGTTGATATACCTGATGTTGTCTGCGGAGATGGTGTTCCTACACTAACAGAAAAACTCCTGTCAGTGTATACTGTGTCTGCACTAGGGGACTATACCAACACAGGCTCTGCAGCGTAGACATAACCTAACTGTCCACACTAGCATGGAGGGTTGTACCACTTTAACTATATCAGTAAAGGTAAAGTAGTACAATTTTTGTGTTTAGACAAAGTCTAACTTGACTGGACTAACACGATATAAAAAACACACCCTTTTGGGGGAAATGGAATTGTTCATTCCGGACTTTCAAGAGAATCTTCAGCTTGACATAAAATATCTAAAGATGTACTTGAGATCAGATTAAGGAAACTAGTTTGTTTTATTTACCTGCCCAAAGGCCATATGTTTTAAGAAAAAAATGTATGCTTTTGACACCTTCATTGCAGTTGAGATTGGAAGCCCAAATGTGAGGCCCACATTTGGAGGGCATCACTTTAATCTCACATACATTGGTATTTTTTGAATGTGTGTGACATTTTTTGGTTTTAAATAAGAGTGGAACAAATGCCATATTCGTCTGCAGTGAGTCACTGTCAGTTAAACCATTTATATCCTTAGTTTTAAAAAACTTGGCATTTAAAAATGGTTTGGAAGAAAACTGATGTTGGCTGTTGGGTTCTAAACTTGTGTAATTGTGTCCCAGTGCGCACAACAGACTTACACGTTCTTGATTGAACAGGTCAGCTGGCAAAATATGTATTTGTAAAATAAAATACTACTAAGGTAATGTTTAAAACTTCAATAATTTAAAAAACCCCAACCTCCTCAGCCATTGAAAGTTAACACTCTGGGTGGTTTCAGAGTAGCAGCCGTGTTAGTCTGTATTCGCAAAAAGAAAAGGAGTACTTGTGGCACCTTGGAGACTAACAAATTTATTTGAGCATAAGCTGTAGCTCACGAAAGCTTATGCTCAAATAAATTTGTTAGTCTCTAAGGTGCCACAAGTACTGTGGGTGGATGGTTTTGCCTCATTCAGCCAATCATTTTAACATATGGGGGGGATGCTTTTAGCCAGGGCCTTTCAGTTCTGTCTCAGCTGTTCTCCAGTCCCCTGACTTTCATCTGTTCTCTTGCCTTTACCCAATTTTACCTGTCCTGTTCTGCCTGATTCCTGACATGATTCCAGAGCTAGCAGTTCTTTGTGCTGATGCAGTGGAGCTAAAAAACATTTTTTGGTATTGATGTGGATCAGTGGCAGCGAGAGACAAAAAGTTCCTTAAAACAAGTCTCTTGGTTACTTAGAAAAGAGTTTAAAATACTTTTCTCTAAATTTCTAAGAACTGTGTTGTATGGTTTTTGATTCCCACTGCTCAAACTATGAAGTCTTTTGAATATCAAAGGCCCATGAGCCAGCCCAAAGACAGCAGCTGAGGTGGATTAGTGCTGGAATCTAGTCAGGGAGTTGGAGTGCTTGGGAATTGTCTAGGCAAAAAAGGGAAGGAAGGTAGGAATATGTGGAGAGAGAAGTCTGTATATAAGGTCTTGTCCAACCCCACAGACTAGTTACATTTTTGTTTGGGATACATATGGGGATTGTGGGGGGAGAAAAAGCTGAATGGTCGTTACTTATTTAACTAGTTAAAATGTACATATAGCCTGTTAGTTAAGATCTAGCCAATTGGCTAGTGTTTTATCAATTTAATATATAATACATCCACTATCTGAGGAGTACATCACACATTGGCTGGGGAATTGACTAGATCAGGGATTCTCAAACTTCATTGCATTGTGACCCTCTCCTGACAACAAAAATTACTACATGACCCCAGGATGGGAGGACTGAACCTTGAGTCGGCCGGAGCAAAACCAAAACCTGCCCCGGGCGGAGGGGCCAAAGTCGAAATCCAAGGTCTTCAGCCTCAGGCCCGGGACCTGTAACCTGAGCCCTGCCACGCAGGGCTGAAGCCCTCTGGCTTTGGCCCCAGGCGGTGGAGCTTCAACTTTGAGCCCGGGCCTCAGCAAATCTAATGCCAGCTCTTGTGACCCCATTAAAATGGAGTCATGTCCAGAACTGCTGGAGTAGATTGTAACATGTTCCGGAGTGCATGTCAGTATATGCACACTTTTGCAGAGCTTTGCTACTCATCATTCACCAGCACACCCCAGCAATATGTATTACTGGTTTTGGCACATCAAATCACCTGTATGCAGCTTACATGTTTTGTTTCTGTGTTTTAAATTTAGAAAGACTTAATAAATGTCTCTTGGTAAGAATCTAAAGAGCTTACAAAGTGTCAGAATGCTTCTTGGAATGCTCCAAACAGCAAGTGCGAGTACTTCAGGATTCCACATGATTGGGGCCCTACCAAATTCACAGCGATGAAAAACGTGTCATGGACCATGAAATCTGGTCTTCTGTGTGCTTTTACCCTGTACTATACAGATTTCATGGGGGAGACCAACGTTTCTCAAATTCACGGTTCTGACCCAAAAGGGAGTTGCAGGGGGGTGACAGGGTTATTTTAGGAGGATCATGGTATTGCTACCCTTACTTCTGCGCTGACTTCAGAGCTGGGCATTGATTGATTGGGGATTGATCCTGCTTTGAGCAGGGGATTGGACTAGATGACCTCCTGAGGTCCTTTCCAACCTTGATATTCTATGATTCTGTGAGTGCGGCGGCTGTTGGCCAGGCGCCCAGCTCTGAAGGCAATGCCCCTCCAGCAGCAGCGCAGAAGTAAGCGTGGCAATACCATACCATACAACTCTTAGTTCTGTGCTGCTGCTGGACAGTGGTGATTGCTGACTGAGGGCCCAGCTCTGCCGGCAGCAGCACAGAAGTAAGGGTGGCAATACCATACTATGCCATCCTTCTCTGCGCTGCTCTGTCTTCAGAGCTGGGCTTCTGTCCAGCAGCTGCTGCTCTCCAGCCGCCCAGCTTGGAAGGTAGCGCCAGCACAAGCAGCAGCACAGAAGTAAGGCTACTGCAACTCCCCCTACAATAACCTTGCAACCTCCCACAACTCCTCTTTGGGTCAGGATCCCTACAAATACAAAACTGTGAAATTTCAGATTTAAATATCTGAAATAATGAAATCTATGGTTTGTAAAAAAAAATCCTATGACCATGAAATGGACCAAAATAGACCATGAATTTGGTAGAGCCCTACACATGATTAAGCTTCCAGCAAAAAATTTTGCTTTGGAATTTTTCATATTTAGTTTCATTCCAGAGGAGAATTATTTTTGAAATTTGAGGAATATTCATTTAGCCTTTGTTTCCACTCATTGAACTATATATCATGGTATAAGAAAATCATGACCTCTTTTGAGGCTTTATTACATTCAACACAAAAGTCTTCAAGAAATAGCTATGGACAAGTGAGAATGGCATACTGAGCATGTGCAGTACATATTGATTTCACTGCAGCTATTGGTGTATATGTGTGTGTGTGTGTGTGTATGTATATATATATATATATATAATATATATATATATATATATAACATATCCTTGGCTATTTCAAATGCTTATTTAAAGGAGGTATTAAAGGGGCTACTATGTATGATGGCCTGCCTTCTCGGCCATTGGTGCCTCCAGTTTTAGACTTCCTGTACACTTAATTATATTGTGCCATACAGACGGAACAACTTTTGATATTAGTTTCTAGGGCACATCAGAAAGGTCGATTCCTGCTTTGTGTATTTAAATGTTTGCATGGTCAAATAAATGAGCAACTTTTTTTAAAATCACAAACCTAAATTATTGTGACATCTTAGTTCAGGTTCTAAACTAGGGGTGGGCAAATTTTTTGGCCCGAGGGCCACATTGGGGTTCCAAAACTGTATGGAGGGCCGGGTAGGAAGGCTGTGCCTCCCCAAACAGCCTGGGCCCCGCCCTCTCCCACTTTCTGCCCCCTGACTGCCCCCCTCAGAACCTCCAACCCCCCCTGCTCCTTGTCCCCTAACTTTCCCACACACCCCCCCCGGGACCCCACCTGCTATCCAAACCCCCTTGCTCCCTGCCCCCTGGCTGCCCCGACCCTTATCCACACCCTTGCCCCCTGACAGGCCCCCTGGGACTCCCATGCTTATCCAACCCCCCTTGTTCCCCGTCCTCTGACCCCCATCCAACCACTCCATGCCCCTTATCCAACCCCCCTGGCCCCGCCCCAGCCCCCTTACCATGCAGCTCAGAGCAGCATGTCTGACAGCCACGCTGCCTGGCTGGAGCTAGATGCGCTGCCCTGCATGAGCGCACAGCCCTGCCGCCCAGAGCGCTGCCTGTGTGGCTGCGGGGAGGGGTGTGGGGTTAGCCTCTCGGGCCAGGGGCTCAGGGGCCGGGCAGGCCGGTCCCACTGGCCGGATGTGGCCTGCGGGCCGTAGTTTGCCCACCTCTGTTCTAAACACAATTCAGGAAATTCAAAGTTACAGTTCCCAAATAAATGAAAATTTGGCCATGTTGCACAGTAAATTAAAACAAAAACATTATTAACATTACATATGCTTATTAGCAGTTGGTAAGGAAATAGATAATTCCTGTTCAAACTGTGCAGTTAGTATACACATCCACTAGGTGGAGCTTCTGGTACCAGTGGAAAATTCCAGAAATCAAGAAAGAATGAAAAGTGTGAGTTAGAACAGGGGTTCTCAACCTATTTCTTTCTGAGGCCCCCCCCAACATGCTATAAGAATTCCATGGCCCATCTGTGCCACAACAGCTGTTTTTCTGCATATAAAAGCCAGAGCCAGCATTAGGGGGTAGCAGGCAGGGCAATTGCCCGGGGCCCTGTGAGGCTAAGTTGCTCAGGCTTTGGCTTCAGCCCCAGGCAGTGGGGCTTCGGCTTTCTGCCCTGGGCCCTAGCAAGTCTAATGCCAGCCCTGCTTGGTGGACCCCCTGAAACGTGCTCGTGGCCCCCCAGTGTGCCCTGGACCCCTGATTGAGAACCACTGAGTTAGAATATCCCTGTCTGATGGGCAGGGGATGAGAGAGAGATTTTTAACCTAAAAAGAGGAATGAAGAGGAAGAAATCTCAGCTGTACGGTTGATACTTCTGTCATTAGAACCTTGGCTGCCTTTCATTAGAGTTCTTTATGTATGATGGGAAGCTGGAGACCCTTATGCAAGAACAGCCAACGTGAAGCTGGACTGTAAGCCCAAAGAGATCAGAGACAGTGAACTTCTCGAGCATTGGCTCATTATTGCTGTTCCTGTGGTCTTAGGCAGGGAAATGTAGTATGCATAAGAATTTCCTGCACAGGGATTTTTATAGGTGTGTTGTAAAACCATGCTGTAGATGAACTCTCCATCACTTCTCCTGCCCCCCAGCCCCCCGGGGAATATATACTTGGTTATATAAACAGTTAAAATGGGAAACTGAACAACTTCACATTGGTCAGGGAAGCAGTGCTAACAATCACTTTGTTTAGAGAGCCAGACAACCTGAATTTTTGTGATTAGCTAATTTAAAATATCCAGTTTCTGATACAGCATTTCTTAAATAGTATATTCTGAATATTTAAAAAAAAATTTTTTTTTAGGAGTTGGACTTTCCAGTAGTGGAGAAACTGATTTAGTTGGGTGGGAGGAGGTGGGACTTGACTGTACATAATGAAGTAAACTGTACAAAGTAAACAAACTGAACAAATAAAGAAATAATTGTTTCTTACTTTAAGTTATAGTGATATTGGTATTGAAACTAGCACATATAAAATTTTCAGAAGGTATGTGATGTCTTTTTCAAGTTTTCATCCTATAAAAGCAGCTAGCATAGTCTCAGTCCAACTGTGGACACAACCTATGAGCACATAGGATATGTCTACACTGCATTCGGATTGTGTGGTTAGACATACCATGCTAGCTTTTTGTAGTTTGCAGTTGCCAATAGCAGTGAAGCCATGGCAGCATGGGATTCAGTGAGGCCTACCTGCCCAAGTACAAATCTGGGTATGCACTTGGGAGTCTAGCCCACACTGAAGTCTGTGCTGCGTATTCACTGCTATTGGTGTCAGGGCTAGCTAGATTAAAGGTAGGCAGGTATGTCTGAATGTGCTGCAATTACAACTTTGATTGCACCATAGATATACATGTAGTTAGGACCATCAGACTAATCTCAGGGCTTCACTACGGTGTTAACTCAAGGTATAACTCCAGTCACCCTTAACCTGACTCCCCTCCACACGCCCAAATCTTTAGTTTGAGTTAAGTTGAGCTTTACTGGCTCATCAGGGTTGATACTCAAGTGCTGCTGCTGTTAGAGCTCATAATGCAGTGAGGATGCAGCTACAGGCTACAGCTGGAGTTAGTATAATTCATTATCTGCTAATCCCCTCATTCTGCAAATCTATTTGCTCTGTGTAGTTTGAGTGCAGTGTGGTTCACAGTGTGTCCACTCCTGAGCTAGGTTAGCTTGAGTAGAGTAACTCCTTAACTGTAGCAGTGAAAGCAAGCCCTTGTTTAAGGATCGATCTACCATGAGTGAACTCCTACCAGCTGACAAGCTGAGTACAGTATCTGTTGTTTGTGACAGAGTGGGGGTGAAATAGGTGTTTTTGTTGTCCATAAAGAAATTACCACGAGTGTAATGTGTTTTATATTGAAAACCAATCTCCTTCATAGGTTTATAGCTGTTACTGGAAGAGTGAAACATCAGTGGTGACTCTCTAGAAGTGGTGTGCACCAGTAAATCCCATTGGTTTCACAGGGAGCTGTGGGTGCTCAGCACCTCTGAAAGTCGGCTGGAGCTGTTTTACTACCATGTGAGGAGTAGTCTGACAGAGGGAAAATGAAGTATTTAATGTAAACAAATGGCTGTGTCAGGATTCAAACCATTTATTCCTCTCAGTGCAGGAACAAAGCTATCCAGAAGCCACACTTACCTTTTCAGGGAGGTTTCTGTGTCAGCTTTTCTTTCTCTGCCACTTCTCTCTCTGGCTTTTGTCACTGTTTTTTTTTTTTCTCTGTGATGTCCCTGACCCTGCTGTGTTTTTTCCTTATTTTATCTTGGCTTTCTCTCCCATCTCTCTCTATTCTGTCCCCCAGGCTCTTGGTGCTGTTTCTGCCTGCTGGTCAAATCCGCTTGGCTCAACTGCTGTGGAATGTTCAGGTGCCAGTGTTCCAGCCCCCTCCTGGTAAACAGGCATCTCCCATCATTCACCTTGTGGTGTGCAGAGCACAATAGGATACATGGCTGAATAGTTCATAGGCACAAGGAGGTTGCATTTCTCTTACTGGGGGAGCCATAATTTAATATTTTCAGAATAGTATGTTCAAAAATCTCAACTATAATGTTGTATTAACAGTCTTTTATTCATTCTACTTTCATGGCTGGCTTCTCAGAGCATGCTACTGCATATAATTAACTAAGGGGGTCTTTGGAAATAGACCACATTTAAAATGTACATTGACTAGTGAAGCCAGAGAAAAAAGTGGAGTCTCATAGGAAACTAACATGTTTTACTTCTTTGAATAAGAAGCATGCAGCTGCAGCCAGTTCTGATACATGTATTGTGTTGTACTTTTTATATCTCAACCAATAATTCCCTTTAACTCGTAATAAAGTGTCAGTAAAATGAGACTCTGCTATTGGAGAAAACTTTTCACGATTTTTAAAATTCAGAAAAATGCCAGAGGCTTGATGATCATGATTTGTACCATGTAGAGTAACTAGTTTCAGTCTTTGGGGGTGGACTTGTTTGACCCTGGTACAGAATGAAGTGCCTTGCTTTGCTCAGTGATCACATCTTCAGGTTGATGTAGTAATTGTAACTGATGTGCTCCAAACAGGCCTCAGCCAGGCAGGTAGTTTATATAATTGGTCTTCAGGTGGAAGAGAGGAATATGAAGTGATCGGGACTTGACAGAAATGCAAAGGACTGACTATTCATTCTGTCCAGTCCTCTGTCAGAAAAGTAATCCAGTATGGCAGGGAAATAAATTTATTGTTTATAGTAAAAATATTTTTCAAATAAAATAACTCAGTTCCCCCAATCTTAGTCAATAGCCCAGTTTACTAGTATGTAATGTAAATCTCTTCTTTAGAATGTAAATTCTGAGGTTTTTAAAACAATAGTTACATTTTAAGTCTTTGCT
The DNA here is from genome assembly GCF_965140295.1 of Lepidochelys olivacea. Classification (NCBI taxonomy): domain Eukaryota; kingdom Metazoa; phylum Chordata; order Testudines; family Cheloniidae; genus Lepidochelys; species Lepidochelys olivacea. The sequence goes on from NC_140423.1 coordinate 16,028,634, forward strand.
TTAAACTTATGTATTTAATATATTATATTGTGTCATATCAGCCCATTAAAGTTTTATTTCCATAATAAACTTAGTCCACAAATTTCCAGAAACTTAATCCAGTACCTGTAGTGGTGCCAATACTTTATTAGGGTGTGGATGTTGTCAGAAAGTTTTGAAATCCATGAGACTATCACTTGAATCAAACAACTCATGGGGAAAATCTGGTAAACTTTTTCTCCTCTGTCTGAAAAGCTCTAATAAGTTAATGGTCAACTAAAAGATATTTTGGAAGCTTTGATGGATTTGTTCACTCCTGGTTCCCTACACTGAAGTTACCTGTCTTGTTCTGCTTCAAAACCTGCCTAAAATAGAAGTACATTGATTCATTTATTAACATGAATGAGTGAGATGAATTAAAGTGCAGCAAATGGGTTATAGAACATAGTCTAATACATTCCAACACCCAGGATAATCTACTTCACATCTTAGTGCCAGCAGATACGAACCTGAATGAGACTGCTCATCTGAATCTTGCCCTACTGAATATATTTCCTCATGGTTGTGGTTGACAGCTGTATTACCCTGGGCTATATGATCTCCTAAAACCCTAGATTGCAAGATGGGTCTGTATTTGGATGGAAACCCTCCAAGGAGAAAACAGGTACAGTTGGTGACTCAGTAGGTGGCACTTCACCTCTTCATCAGGAATGAATCATGGCTGTAGAGGCACTGTCATGCTGAAGGTGCTGTATTTCAGATGAGATGTAAAACTGGAAGCCATAACTGCTTGTGAGATCAAAAGATGGCATGTGAATAGCAGTGTTAGTTGTGGTATCCTGGTGGAATTCCAGTTTGGGTAATTGAGTTCTGAATATCAAAATATTCTACTATAGTGTCATATAGTGTACTATAGAGGAATTTTTTGCTTAAAATTTAAAACCTGCTAAAATGTTTTGAAACTTTGCCAATGAAGGAAGGCTGCTGGGTTAAACTCTAGCAGTACCTCTATTTCAGTCGTGATACCTGTATGTATGATTCACAATGGGCATTAGTCCTTCATGATGAAACATAATTTATAAATGTAAGACTTACCCTTATTACATTCTTATCTCTTGTCTTTAACACTTTGTTTTGTACAGCAGGATATGAGCCTTCTCCTATGTCCGGGCTTTGGCCTCACACAGTAGGTGTAATATAATCGCTGAGGTGGGCGTTCTGCAAGGAGAATTATTTTTGGAGGCTTTTGCATGAAACTTGCCCAATGAGTCTGAGACACCCAAGCACCATTAATTTTGGAGGTAAATGCCTCATAATATGTACTGAATAAAAATGGGAAGAGTTTGAAGTATGGGCAAAAAAATTGAGGAAATGGGCTGAATGTGTAGAATTTGGCAATTTTACACTTAAAGGAACACCAACTTGAAATCTAGATACATTTTAAAAAAGTAAATTTTCAGGTACCATACCTGTTTGAGTCACCCTGACTGTCTTCTTGGTTTTACAGTTAATTTACTGGCTCTTTACAAAATGTTTTCCCTTCTTCTTATGTATAAAAACACACACAGAAGGGGAAGCTGATTATATGGGTAAATGATGAAACTGATTGTCAAAGTACTGTCATGCACAAAGTAAAAAAACTGGAAGAAATATATTCATCTCAATTGTATAGTAAACTTAGCTGTCACTTGTAATGCGTAGATAAAATAATTCTGAGAAAAATGTGATTGAGTGTCCCTTTAAGTGAAGTTATTCCTTAGTTTTACAAGGTATATGTTACTTTTAAATGACAACTTCATTGTTTATAACTCATTGGAAGCTTGTAAATGAAATGTTTAAAAACAATTTTCAATCATTTCCACATAAATTACTCTGAAAAGTATGCTGAGTAGCTGGGCTCTGTATAATGGGAGGAACGTAGGGGGAAGAGAGAAGGTCACTTATTTAAAAGGGGGAAAAAAATTACTTTCCAAATGGATAGAAGGAAAAAAGTAAAATTTTAACTCTACCAACCTTTACAGCAGCCTTATTCAGTTTCATGTGATATTTAGATTAGTCTAAGGTTTCTTCATAATATCTGTTGGAATAAAATCAAAGTACTGATGAAATGCTAAAGATAAAGTACACTGAAAATTGTATTGAATAAATAAAGTTTGGATTAGTAAACAACAATAATGTAGTGCTGGTTTACAACCAATGGAGAAATTAAATCTGTTTTAAAGATTTGCAATTTGAGAATTGCACCAATGCTTGTCCTGTATGCTGATTGAATCCTGGTTGTGCTGTTAAGTATTTTTTGAGAAATAACTACCTAATAGAGAAACTACTAAAAGGAGAGGGTGCTGCAAAGTGAAATGTAGCACAATCAATTAATAGAAAAATGCACATAATTTGGTAAACAGAGATTACCTCTCTCCACGTCTTGATTGAGTGAAGTTGGAAGTTGTTATATATGTTAACAAGGGCTTGTCTACACTGCGACACTGTCCACAAAACTTTTGTCTTTCACGGATACTTTAAAAAGCCCCCCCAAGAAAGACAAAAGTTTTACCGACGCAAGTGGCAGTGTGAATGTGGCGCTCCTGCCGACAAAGGTAATGCCACTCCTGGGGCTGGAAGTATTTTGTTGGCAAAAGTGCTGACAAAATACCAACAGAGCATTTACACTGTGTCGATACAGTCTTGTTGCTAAAAGCTGCGTAGTGTAGACAAGCCCCAACAAACCAGTTTTTATGTAGATCAGACTTTGTCGGGGTGGGCAAACTTTTTGGTCTGAGGGCCACATCGTGGTTGCAAAACGGTATGGAGGGCCGGGTAGGGAAGGCTGTGCCTCCGCAAACAGCGTGGCCCCCACCCCCTGTCCACCTCCTGACTGCCCCCCTCAGAACCCTCAACCCTTCCAATCCCCCCGCTCCTTGTCCCCTGACTATCCCAACCCCTATCCTCACCCCTGCCCCGAACCTGCGCCCCATCCAACTGTCCCCTGACTGCCCCCCGGGACCTCCTACCCCTTATCCAACCCGTTCCCCCCACCACCTGCCACTCAGAGTGGCAGAACAGGCTTATTTGAAAGCCTGGGAGCTGGGCGGGTGCAAGCCGCGCTGCCGCATAGCTGCAGGGGAGGGGGAACAGCGTGGGAGTGGCCGGGGGCTAGCCTCCCTGGCCGGGAGCTCGGACTGGGCAGGACGGTCCCACGGGCTGTAGTTTGCCTACCTCTGCTTTATGTAGATCATCAAGACAGACATCCTACAAACACAGTAGACTCTATATAGATAGTGTATTGGCTAGTCCATTTCAGTTATGCTTGATTTGTTATGCTAAACCTTTGTCACTAGCATTTTTGATTAACCCCCACCGACTCTGGATTAGTATGTGTCTGCTGTTGTAGAGATGACAGGAAAAGACTACATAATGTGAAATACCTAATATGTGAGAGAGTGGTAGGCTTTTTTCAAATTCACTATAAAAATCTGGAGGTCTTTCCCCTCTAACGTAGATCAGCTGGGGTATATAACCTTTTGAATGTTTGCATTGCAATGGTATAGTCTGCATTGCACTTTGCAGACACAGCAAAAGCTCCTGCCCTGAGTAGTTTACAACTGATTTAACTAAATACAATTCAGTCATCTAGAAGGATAAGTGAAAATGGACTTCAAGTAGAGGGAATATACTTTTGCACAGGAAAAGGGAGGTGTTCCAAGATTAGGGTCTGTGATGAAATAATAGACTGTTGTCAAGTTTTCTCTGTAGGAGTGGTTGTGGAACAAGATGGAACATTGCATGAAACAAATAGTGTCCATGGGCTGCACCTCCATATTAAAGGTGAGGGGTCATAGAGACTATATTTTAAACTGCTTGAGTTGCACTTAGTTTTGGGCCTTAACTTTGGGCATCCAGTGTTGAACCTAATAATTCACCTGTTTTACCTGCTAGAATGTCTTCACTGAGTATTTAGGCCACAGCTGGATTATGGAGCTGAAGAGTTGCAACTAGAAAAGCAAAACTGAGACTTTTTTCAAAATGTGTAAAGATTTAGAGCAAGGTCTTTTTAGTATAGCTGTAGTAGTATAAATTCTCTCTGTGGTCTCTCTTGCTGTTCTGACCTTTTAAAATGCAGGTGTTAAAATATTTGCGAATATGTTAGATGTGAAGCTGGGAGACAAGCTTCCAAATAAAAATCCATCTGTTCAAAAAGTTTGGTTGTAGTGGTGCCTCTTATTGTCAAAAACAGCTTGATGTCATGGTGCATCCCAGGGAAATGTCAGATTTGTTTTTCCTGTGTAACACAGTAACTTGCTTGTAAAAACATGTTTTCTTAGGTAAATAAGATGGGACTTATTCCAACTCCGACTAAGTCGTCTTTACATTAATAGGGTGTACAAGATTGGCTGTTTGAGTGCAGGTGCATACAGATTACGCTTTGCATTATTTCCAAAAAGCGCAGTGGCAGAGACGACTATTAGGGCATACAAGTATTTGCAAACTTGCCCATCTCTTGTGTGTACACAGATCTGACACTTTCTTTTGCAGTTCATCACACTAATCCAAGTCACTGAAGTGCTCAAAAGTTTCCATACTTTTGTACAAGAGTAAAATAGTCACAGCATAGAGAGGAAGGATCACCCAAATATGTTCATGGAAAGAGTCAAAATTATATACATATAATTTGTAATGTCACCCAGAAGCATAGTTATTGGTTTTCCTGTTGCAGCCTCAATTTTGGGGAGGGAAAATAGCATTTTAGGGAAGTTGTCCTTATAAAAATTAGTGTGAAGTTACCAGTGTACACTTTAAAAAATTATCTAACAGGCTCAGTATTTTTAAATGGTGAGTCTAAGAAGTGTTGCAGTGTCTCATAAAATATCCATTTAATTGGTAGAAATAAATAGCAGTGCACAGTAGATAAGCAAGAAATTGCTTCCCTCTTGTTTAAAATCACATTTTTTAAGTCTCATGTGATTTTCCTTTCTATCCAGTATTATAAAAATGACTTGCAACGTTAATAAAATCCCAACTCTGCACTTGTAAGCTGGCAAAGGAATTGAGCTTGAGGAGAATCTGGCCCTCTGGAGTGCTCAGTTTGATACTCAATCAGTTTAAATCCTCTGCTGTTTCAAAATATAGAGCCCTTTGATAAAGGGATGGTATCATGTGTAAGTTGGATGTTTATTTGCTCTCATCTTTACAGCTTTGGATGTTGCTGTGTTTATTCTTGCAGGACTGGTGGGCTTCTGTGCTATCTAGGGGATACTGACAACAGTAAACACTTTTCAGGAGAGCTCATGTTAACGTGTCACCCATGGAACAATACTCCTTCTCAACTGATTGTAAATAGTAACACAGCAGTGATAGTTTGGAAAGACAGGAAGTCAGAAATGAATTAAATTCCATCTCATTATCTACCAGTTTTCTGTCTTCACAGTAATTGACTTAGGGCCGAAGATTTAGGCTCAGATTTTCAAAGCCACTGGCTAGGCATCCAGATTGTCTAGGCAGCTTTGAAAACCTCAGCCCTAATGTCCAAATCAGTGATTGCCTTTAATTTTTATTTGTGCTTTAACATTTGAGATTAAGTCGTAAGTAGGTGAGAAACCCTAGTATTGCTGCTATTATGTTGCATTTTGTGTTTTTCCTTAAATATGGCATCATACTAATTTTAACTTGTACAAAACATTTTATTATAGCATTAGCTATTTCCAGATAAACTAGCTGAGGCCTGGGTGGGCAAACTTTTGGCCTGAGGGCCACATCAGGGAATAGAAATTGTATGGTGGGACATGAAAGCTCACAAAATTGGGGTTGGAGTGTAGGAGGGGGTGAGGGCTCTGGGGTGGGGCTGGGGATGAGAGGTTTGGGGTGCAGGAGGGTGCTCCAGGCTGGGATCAAGGGGTTTGGAGAGTGGGAGGGGGATCAGTGTTGGGGCGTGGGGAGAGGCTCAGGAGTGCAGACTCTGAGCAGCGCTTACCTCAAGCAGCTCCCGGAAGCAGTGGCATGTCCCTTCTCCAGCCCCTACATGTGGAGTGGCCCCCAACCCTAGGTGCAGGGCCATGCAGCTGCTTCCGGGAGCTGTGTGGTGCGGACCCCAACCCGGCGCCAAGCCACATGGTGCGGCTCCTGACCTGGCACCCTGGCTGGATCGCCGAAGCGGGGCAAGCCCCAGACCCCGCTCCCCAGTGAGAGCTTGCGGGCCGGCTTAAAACGGCTTGCAGGCTGTAGTTTGCCCACCCCTGAGCTAAGTTAGAGGGCTTGAATTTTTTTGAGTTGTAGGGGTAGGGTAAGGAAAGTTGCTTGCTGTGACAACTGACTTGAAAAATACTTGTTTCTTTAATTAGTTGGCAGTATTCTGCCCTAACACTACTTTTCTCTGACACCTTGCCAACCCCCACTCTGAAGGCTTTCCCTGCACAACAAATGCACAGCTCTGGGAGCCATCTGCCAGGAAAACTCAGTACCACTATGAATTAACAAATGTACTCAAGCTACATTTATTTTCATGCATTTGCTTTACATTCTGTTGCTTCCCTTTGCTCTCTTTTTATTTCTTTCTCATTCTTCCTTCCTAATTTTGGTTTCTGATGCCAGAAGAGCACTTCCTTGTTATCTTCCTTTTCTTGATTAATTCTGTTTTCCAGTCAGTCTAGTCTGTGCTCCACTGGCAGCTGTGTAGTGAAATTTAGAATTATGGTGCACAGAAATCACAAAGGGATTGAGACAGCCAAAGAGAGGTGCATAAGAAAGGAGTGAAAACTTATCTGTGATTTTGACTTTACATATTATTTATTTATTTATTTATTTTAAAAAGCATGTTTGGTTCTGTACTGGGCAAATACTTCAGTGTCCATTTTAAAAAGCATTGGGGTATCTAACGCTTCGGTATTTCAAAATTTGAGATTTTTAAATAGAAGTAAAATATTCTTAGATTCAATTTTTGTATAGTGCTTTAAAGGACTTTTTGTTTGGAAAAGTGCACTTTCGCGAAGTAGCTCCTTGCAAATTAAGTTCTGGATGTGCAGATAACTTGCTGGAATGTCTAGGTTCATACATGTAGAAGCTTATCTGGCAATTCCAAATATGCTGGTAATTGTAGTCTTCCAAGTGGCATAAACTGACCTCTTATTAATGAGGAGATGGTAAAATTTTGGATTAGTAATGCTTTGATGAAGTGATAAAGTTTCACCATGAGGAAAAGCTTGGGTTATCTTGGTTCCTTTGTGCAGGAATGGTTTCTTGTAAAATTATTCCTTTGTGATTGTTTATAGGTCTTACCACAACATTTCTGAAAAGATCGTGGAATTATGGACACTAATAATTTACTGTGTTTATTGGTATAGAACAGTAGTCATATAAAATGTCTCCTCCTTTAAGGGCAATGAAGCTTGGATCATCAAACCACTATTAAGTTAATCTTCTGAATAACTTTCAAAAATGTCAGTCTCTGATTCTTCTGTTTTTCAGGGACACCTGATTGGGTGACGTTCTCAAGTCAGAGGAAATATTGTCCTCTTTTAAAAAGTGACAAAATTTGCTCAGTGTCAGAAGTGTAGTATTCTCTGAATAGTCACTTTTCAACCTCAAGGGGCAATTTTTCTTATGAAATAGAGAAACTCTGTTCAGTTTGATTATATTCAGAGTCTATAAAGTGACTGTACAGGAGTAACAGAGATGATGGACTCAGAGATTCTTCTCTGTAAAAGGCCTGGTCATTGTAGACTAGCTGGAAAGTGGGGCTTTTCTCATTCTGGAGTAGAAACTAGTTCATTCCGGGATTAAATTAAGAGGGAAGCTTCTTAGCAAGAGGGTATGTGATGAAGCTTCCTCTTTCCTCTTCTCCTTTGTGTGAGAAAGAAGCACCTGTGGCAAGTTGGAGTACATTCCCTGGACACATGCATTCCTGTGGGTTCTTACCTTTCTGGTTGTGAATATTGGTTATTTTTAGAGCCTTGTGACACTCTTTTATTTATTTAGTTTTTTAGTTATTTATCAATAGATATATAGATATAAAATGTCAGGGTGTAATATATGTATATATAAAAGAAAGTGTCATGAGGCTCTGAAAATAGCCTGCCTCTCTCTCTCTCTCTCTCTCTCAGAATTTTGGGAATTTTGTTACTTTCTTTTATTCAAGGGGGGTGGGGGGGAGTGCTGACACCCAAGAGGGTTGGGAGGCCCCGGGGGCTGTTGCAGAGTGAACATGACCCACACTCACTCCATAGCAGCAGCAGTTCTTTGGGGTTGGTCCCTGCTCTGGGTGTTGCAGCCTGACGCATGAATCGCAGCTGTGCTCAGGTTTGGCCCAGCTGTCCCTCTGTCACCAGGTTGCAATGCCAATCACTTAAATTTTGTCTGACTACCCCTTGTCATGACAGAGAGGCAGGCAGCTGGACCAGACCTGAGTACTGCTGTGACCCTGTGCTCCACGTTGCCACACCTTGAGTGGGGAGCCGGACAAAGCCCTGGGGGAAAGAAGCACCAGGAGCTACTGCTGATGGATGAGTTTTTTTCATTTTTGGTTTTGTATGTTTTGTTTTGTTCTGAATTTGTGGAAAATGGGGCTCTAGGTATGAAGCAAGGGACTTTTACCTTCCAAGGAAAACCATTAGCGTTTTCTAATACTGTGTAAAACATTGACTTTTCAGTCCTTGTCTATACTGAGTGTTAACACATAGTGTTAGTTAACATTTTCTAATACTTAGTATTTTTCCTAGTAGTCTTGCAAAAACCCTCTATTTTTCCATTGCTTTGAAGTGATTGTCTGGGTTGCTAACTGTCACATGGTACCTGGTTTGCTAAGGGGATTGGATTACATAGCTACCTTAGTTTGGAGGTGTGAAATTCACAGTTTTATACCATACAGTGAAGGTGATTATTCTTGTTAAAGGCTAACATATGGTTTAAAAGTTACCAGGCAAAGAAAAGTAAATTAACTTAATAGAGGAGGCTGTGCAATCTGCAACAGTTTAGATTGTTTTAAAATGGCCACTACATGTCTGCAGCTGCCTCTTCATCTGGAATTTAAAGAGCCAGGAAGAGGAGCTGAAGGTCACTTGGGGTCTGTTTGCAGAAGAGTGAGTAGATCTAAATACTAGAATACTTAAATGAGGAATTTGAGCTGCCAGTATCATGAAGAGTACAGGACTGGTTTAAAATTCCTCTTATGAGTAAACTCAGTTTGCCTACTAAGAGCTCTTTTTTTATCTTTTTTGCTCTTGTCATGTGTCCGTAGAAAGTGGAGTAACTTTGTGGTCTTCTGCATCTAGGGTATTCATACTGTTAATTCCTCTGGCAATGAAGCAAAATTCTTCCACAATTTTTATAATTCTGTTTTTGTTCAGAGCCCTGGTGTACACACCTCCCTGTGATCCAGAAAGTAATTAAAGATGTTATGCAATATTTTTCACACCATTTTAATAATTTTTCTGATATAGTTTGGTTGACAAGCTTATAAAACTGTAAGAGCAGATAGCTAGGAATTGTACCCCAAATGCTGCATTGTGTGAAATTTATATTTAAGGTCACTTTGCAGTGAAGCAAAAGTAATCCTCCGTTGAGGTCTGTTCAGAGTTACAACAGGTCTGGTCTAAAACCCTTTGAAGGCACTGGAAAGGCTCCCATTGAGGACAACAGGCTTTGTATTAGCCCCAATATCAGTTGACCTTATTGCATTACATTACATTAGCTAAGTACTCAGGAGTTTGGGTGACACCTTCAAAAGGAGAAGTAACTAATTTATAGCTAAACAATTCACCCCATGTCACAGGCTGGCCCAGTTCCCCTTGCTGGACAGACACCAGATTGTTGTGAATAGACTGAGCCACTGGATCACATGTGCTTCTAAGCCCTCAGAATCACTATTCTTAGCTCTAGGTCTCTTATGGGACACTTCCAGGTTCAGACCCTGTCTCTGCCACCCTTCCTTGGGACGTGGGGCTCCCCAGCCCGGCTGCTATAAATTCCAAAACCAGCAACTCCAGTTGATAATACATGCTCTCTGAGTTCCATTTCATTGTAGGCATGCTCAGCTTCTTGATTAACTCCTTCAGGGACAATGTGTCAGGTAAGTAAGGAATACAGGCTTATCAAAGGAATTTATTAGCCATAATCGCTCTTAAAGTACTAGAGAGTTAGTGATCGTTGCAAAATCCCAACTAGCCCTGAGATACTCCTTCCCCTCCCCCCAATAAAAATATGATGTAACCCTTTCTGAGTCCAGTCAGGTCTGCCTAGCCTGAAAGACTGATCATTCTGCATCCTCTTCTCTCTCGAGCCTGGTCTTCCAGCATGTTGTGGTGAATGACCCTCTTGCTCAGGGAGAGCCCTCTCGCTGCAGTAGCCACTGCCCTTTTTTGCCTGTGTGCTCCAGCTGGGAAATTCCAGCCTTCCTCCAGGGTATGTCTACCCTTAAACTGCTACAGATGCACAGTTGCAGCATTCCAGCCACACTGCTGTAGTGCTTCAATGTAGATACTACCTGCACCGAAGGGAGGGGTTTTGCTGTCTGCATAGGCAGTTCACCTCCCCGAGAGGTGGTAGTTAGGTCGACAAAAGAATTATTCCATAAGCTGTAGACACTGTAGGTTAGATCAGCATAGCTACATCTTAGTGTTGTGGATTTTTCACACCCCTGAGAGAGATAGCTATGCTGATGTTAGCTCCCAGTGTAGACCAGCCCTCAGTCAGGCTTCAGTGCAGAGAGTCCATTGTCATATATGACAGGTTTCAGAGTAGCAGCCGTGTTAGTCTGTATTCGCAAAAAGAAAAGGAGAGTACTTGTGGCACCTTAGAGACTAACCAATTTATTTGAGCATAAGAGTGCGTCCGATGAAGTGAGCTGTAGTTCATGAAAACTTATGCTCAAATAAATTGGTTAGTCTCTAAGGTGCCACAAGTAGTCATTGTCATATAGTCTTTCAACTACTAGTGCAAAACCATGAAAGTTGATGGCCCTAGATTGCCCTGTGATGGCTCGTCAGCCATTGTCCCTAATACAAAATGGATGTTCTAATCCAAAATGGAGGGTACATTATTAAATGAAGGTTGGAATAGAAAATGGAGTTCACAGTTTGGTAGACACATCCAATTCTGTCACAGCCTGTTGTTTGACCATGGAAGAGTAACTTGAAAGTTATACTAGCAAAACTGTATAGTAGACCTGTGACCGTTGTATAGGGTTGCCAGCCCTCCAGGATTGGCGTGGAGTCTCCCAGAATCAGCATCGATCTCCCGATGACTGTTGAAAGCAATTTGGGAGATTTTAATCGGATTTTTTATGAAAATGACATTATGTCATGTTGGAAAAAAATAATCCCCCGGAATAGCTTGTCAAAGTTGGCAACCCTGCGTGTTTATGAAACACAATCCAGATCAATATGTGTTTGTCACCAAACCACTTAGTTTCATTAATATTCAGGATTTTGTAGAGATAGGGTTCTCAGGATCTTTTTGGGGGTAATACAGGTTTTACAAAGAGATATAAATAAAGTTACTACCAGAAGGAAAGTAAAATCATACTTCTGTTTAAGCATCCATTTTTTTTTTTCAGTCTGGAGTGTTCTGCACAGCCTTTAAATGTGGATTTTAGTGTAACTTGGTTCCTTCAAGGAAAACTTAGGGGAACTGGAATTCATCACCTTCATTGGATTCAAATTCATTGGATTTCTCAATGTGCTTGTCGGTGGGACAGAAATCTAGAACAGGCAGAGAAAAAAGAAATGGAGGAGCTGGCACAAATTGCAAGTTAAATCATGAATATAAACTTAAATAGGTTGGCCTATGGGCAGATCTAACTGTTGTGGCTGACGACTAGGGATGATAGAAATGTTTAGGGAATCTTTCAGTAGAATTGTTTCAGCAGATTTTTACCGGCTCTCCTGCACCCCACACATTTTGTGTGTGTGCATAAGGGGTACATGGTATTTCAATACAAAGAGGATAGTCACTGAATTAAATATTTACTTACCACATTGTAAATTATTGTGCATGAATAACTAGGATCAGTGTGAAAATATGCAGGAGACTGGCAGAATCTATTCTGTATCCTGCTTGCCACTAAAACAGGATAAAATGAAGAAGCAGTATGGTCTATCAAATGTGGACTAGAGGTTCTGTTCTCAGCTGTTCTGTGACCTTGGGTAAATCACTTCACCTCTCTCTACTTAATTTCCCCATCTTAAAAATGGGAGGAGTAATGTTACTTATCTTTGTAAATCACTTTGAGTTCTACAGATGGGGAGTTCTCTATACAAGCATATTTTATTATTATTATTATTATTTATAACTTATTATTTATTTATTAATCAGATAAATAGTTTTCCTTCTTAACCAGTAGGGATTGGCAATCCAATGAATGTGTAAAGTCTACACTACTTCTATCCCGTCAGCACTCCTCCTTATTTGTCTTCTCAGTCCTGCTCCGCCTTTGCTGACGAGGAAAACAGCAAAGGCAATGTCTCTCATTTTTGGCTTTTCAGTGCAGTTTTTTAATGTTCTTTTTTCCTCCAGTTCTTCTAACTTCTAAAATGATAAGCGGGGACAAGGGGGGGTGTTGCCCAAGTGCAACAGCTGCTGTGGCACAATATGAGCCTTCATTATGGGTATCTTCTGCTCTTACTGGGATAACAGCCCAGAATGTCAAGATACAGTGCTGACTTCTGTTGGCAGATCAAAGTACCAGGCTGCTTCACCATTACCAGTCAATGCGGCCTATAGTAGAGCTTCCTGGTAAGAGTCATTAGATCTAGGATCTACAAGGGCAGTAGAGGACAGTTTCTACCACCCACATCCCAGGTGCAGACAATTTCCAAGACCTTTCCTTTCCAGGAGCTTTAGGTTGGGCTAAAGGAGTATCCAGGTCCTGGAATAATTTCATGCTTAAACAGCTATTTGGTAAGATTCATTCTGAACCCTCACCATTTATGCCTTCTCATCTCAAAGCTGTGCAAGAAGAGCGCGAAGTAATGTAGTGATGTAGTCACTGAAGCTGCTTGAGTACATTTTCTCTGCCATCATGGGCCTTAACAGTATGAGGTTCCTTGTGGCTCTCAGCTAATGTTGGTGATTCAGTGCTCACAAGTTACGCCAACATACAGCCACCACTGTAATTTAATCGCTGTTGCATGTCCACACTATGCTCCTTGTGTTGGTGGAGCGCATCCACAACAGCAGCTCTTGCATCGACCCAGAGAGCAGTGTACTGTGGGTAGCTATCCCACTGTGCACCTGGCTGCAGGGTGTTTTGGGAAGGGTTTGCAATGCCTCATGGGGGCAGGTACAGCATCATGTGATGGTTTCTCAATCCCATCATTCCATGGGTACTAGATTGGCAGCGGCTTTTCAATTGAAGTGGGAGTGAGTGGGGGGAAGGGTGTGTTGGGAGAGTGTCTGTGTGTGTGTTGGGGTTGGAGGTATGTGTATGTGAGAGACACTGTGTGGGGGACGGGGGACAGTGAGTGTGTTGGCACACTGTCTCTTTAAGTTCAAACACCAACTGGAAGCAACCAATCATGTGGCAGAAGCTGGTGCACAGACAACTGGTGTCCCCTTCTCACCCAGCTCAGGGTAGACAGGTACAGCAGCAGGGGGAGGTGGACAGTCTGCCTTCCTCCTTGGCTCTGAACAGAAGTCTCTTCCCCCCACCCCCAAGCAGCAGCCTGCCCTGCCTGCCTGTCGCTGCCTAGTGCCGGGGAGAGCAGGATTCTGCATTAATGTTTTGATTCCGTGATTCCCTCCAAGTTCTCCCACAGTCTCCTCTCCCCACTGACCAAGGAGATCCACCCCCTCCCTTGTAGTCCAGGCAGGAGTGTGTTTGCTGCTGGGAATTGGCATGCTCAGCTGGGCAGTAGCTGTGTGAGTTCTCCATGCTGAGCAGTTTCAGAAATTCCTGGGGCTTTGAAAGGGGAGGGGTGCATGCCCATATAGCTTGATGCAGGGCAGTGGAGTTCAAAACAGCAGGGAGGTCACAGTGGGCATTGTGGGATACCTCCTGAAAGCCGGTTACTACGATGAAACAAATGTGTCTACATTGATGCTTTGTCGATCTAACTTTGCCGCAAAAAGCTCTATACCTCTCGTCAAGGTGGTTTTATTTTGTTGGCAAAGCAGGGCAGTTTTGTCAGCGGGAGGAGCATTGTACTGTGTACACCTTCATTGTTTTGTCGACAAAAGCTGCCTTTTGCTATCAAAACTTTGTAGTGTAGACCAGAGCCAGGAGATTTTTCAATCTGCAGTGGCTTTCCATTTTTAAGGAGGATTTTTTTTTTAAGGATCAGGTGGATTCAGCTTTCTAAGGCAATTCGCTGAGCAAAGCAGGCTTTCTGGCAGAAGAGTTTCTACATCCTTTTCCAAGAGGGGAACGTTTTCCTGGCAAATATGACTATTAACAGATTTTGGTTTTTCAGGTACTAGAGGTGGACTTCTCTGTTTTGGGCACATTTGGTCTTCCTTGTAAAAGGAAGTCAGTTCAGATCTGAGAGACCTGATGAGATTTCTGTATTCTTGGAGATGGGTGGTAGAATTCTGAGAGAACAGGTTTTTTTATATCCACTAGATTTCACTAGTAACCTTGACAGAAAGAGGGTTCAAGTGGTATGAAGATCTCTTAATTGTTCCTCCCACCCATAACTAGTACAAGTTTTCTTTACTTCATGCTCTTGGAGCAGGATATACTTTCTGTTAATTGGCATTCGCAGACTAATTTAGTATAGCTGATCTCCTTAGAAATGAAGCAGTTAACAATGCTTGGCATTCAAATGATTGTAATTAAACTTCAAAATAAATGCCCTATTAACAAATAAAACTTACTCCTTGTTGACGTTTGTCTCGCTGCCTGACAGCAGACTCTACAGCAGTTGTTTTACGGTGTGAAAAAAAAATTCTTTGCAGTCAGGACTAGATCTGCTCTTTAAATGAAATCTTAGATTCTAGAGAATATAACAAAATTTGCAGAAAATTTAATACCCTCAAGCGTCTGCTGTCCTTACAGATGTAACTCAGATACTCATTGATTTTGTTAGAATCACGGTGTAAAGTGACTACTAAGATTTCATCTGTCTGGATTCAAAATTCATTGTCAGTTTTGGTCAGTCAGATTCTACCCATGTCCTACTATATGTTACTTCGTTTAGTCTTTGGTGTGTATGATGCAGACTGTGCAGACATCTAACTGTATGAAGAAGTTGCTGTAAAGTAGATATGTGCACCATATCTAGTGACTCTGTCAAGAACAATATTGCTTTATTTCTTTTGATTCTTTTTATGGGAAAAAGCTGTTGGAGCCATGTGTAATTTCTTGGTCAAATTCGGAGACTGCTCTTTCATCATTTTTTGCCTTAATACAAGTGCAGTTAATGAGAACTCGGGGTACAGAGAGAGAACAATTTCTTCAGTTTAAGTAAAGGATAACTTTGCTTTGCAAATATACATGCATTATAAGAACAATAATCTGTTCTCACTGTTGTATGAAATAGCATTGTAAGTCTGGTCTTCATTTTTTTTTATTGCAGAATATTAGTATTGCAAATCATGTTTTCTGACTTCTTTGGCAGAGTGTGGGAGGGAAAGGAACTTCGGACTTTGTAGAACCCATTTTTTTAGTGCATTCCTGTTCTGAAGGTACAGCTTCTCTTCTCTGTCCCATCCAATTTGACCTCCTCAAAAATGTTAGTGGTGATCTCTCTAGCCATATTTAATTTTTGAAAAATAAATGAAATGCCTCCTTGCATTCCAGCTAATGGTATTTCTTTAGAATCACAAATCTAAGGTCCATTACGAGCCAGGTTATGTGTAAAGGCTTTGCCTATAGGTGTTTCCTAGCAACTCTACCAAGAGAATGCATTGCAAATCAGAGTTTCCATTTCTTTTTAGGAATGTTAGGGTCACTTAATTCACTCAACCAAAGACTAAAAATAAGGGGGGAAATGAAGGTAATTGGGAAATTAGAAATGAGACATGACCCTACTAACCATTGGCTTTAGTCAACCAACTACTTAACTGGTTTTCAACCTGTAGTCTGTGGACCTCTGGGAGTCCACAGATGGTCTAAGATTTCCAAAGGGGTCCGCAAATGAAAAAAGATTGAAAACCACTGATCTAGTTGAAATTCTTGCGTAACGGCAATTTTTCCAAGTGGAAAAAATAAGCTATCAGTCTTAGTCTTCTTTGAAAACAATTACTGTAGAACTTTGCTAATTCTCACACTTTACAGTTCTTAACTGAGTGTCACTTCATTTCTTGGCCCTATTGGTATAAATTAAAAGTCTGCAATTTGAATAGCTCTTGGAAAATATTTATTTTTTAATATATCTGGTTCAAAGCTGAGCCATATTAGGAATTTTGCTTCAATGATGATATAAAAAATATAGTTATTGTCACATTACGTATCTTAAACACCTAGGACTTTTAGTTATGACTTTACTTCTGTTTCATCTGTGGAAGTAATTACATGTAATGCTCTTTTTAATATTAAATATATTGCATGAGTTCTCAAATATGTATACTATTACGATGTTTCATTCACAGAGCTCTACCTAGAGGGCAAATACCTATTTCCACTATGAAACATTTACCATTCTTTTTATGGGTTTATATCTTGGCCTAAGTTGCATAATCTTACAGCACCCAAAAATGTGCTAAGCATTTCACAATACAAATAAGAGGACATAGTCTCTGACCAGAAGAGTTTTAAAAACTGGGACACGATGCTACAAAAAGAGGGCAACCTGTACGTTGGGAGGTGGGTGGGGGGTGGCAGAGATGGGAGACTATCAAAATATTATGTGGCTATTCAGAAAAGCCTAATGCACAGCATAATGGTTCAAGATACTCTTGTATTTTTAAAAATAGCTGAATGTTATGGTTACCTTTCTTGTGTGCGTCTTTGTAGAAGTGGGTCTTAAGGAGGGATCTGAAAGAGGAAAGGGCCTTGTGGACCAACTTGGAATTTACTTTAACAAGTAATAAATCAAGGGTTTGAATGCAGACTTCTGTACAATAACTAGTTAGTTTGAATCAGTCTTGTAAAATAGTAATGAAAATTTACCAGCTGAGGCACAAAATTATTTTCCTCACCTTTACCATAATTAAAAAAAAATTGCAAAAGGGTGAATAGGATTCACTAAGGCTGACTTCAATTATTTGAGCAATTAATTTTTGAATGGTCAGACTCCCTCTTAGTAACAGATACACTTCACTGAAAAAGATTTGTTACTTTAAATTACAAGTAAATTCATTGCTCATGAAAGATGCTGGATTCACAACAGTGGGCAACTGAAATCCCCTGTTCAGAACAGGTACAGTACAGGCAATAATTCAGGATTCTCTCCGGGCTCTCACTCTCCTCTGCCCCTCCTCCCCCGGAGTGTCACAGCACTGTAGTGAAGGACTAGGAAACATGGTCCTCTCAGTCCTTGGCTTCTAATCAAAGATGTCAGTAGCAATGCAGTTATTTTGGTCTGCATCTTGTTCTATGAGAAATGGACTAGGATAATCTAACTGGGTAATTATAATGGGAAAGGTTTTGATTTTAATGGGAGGCAATATTGCCTAGTTGTTATAGGTTGGTTAGGGCACCCGTCTTCCATTCCCAACTTGGTAACTAAATTGTTGAAACCATCGATATGTCACTTAACCTCTTGGTCTCTATTTTCCTCAGTTGTAAAATAGATATACTTCAGGATGCTGTCACTAAATGTTTGTAAAGTGTTTTGAGATCTTAAAATTAAAGTGCTATGTAAGGGTGAAGTTTTAGTGTTGTTTTTTAAAAATAAATGTACCTTCTGAAAAGTAGCTGTGCATACATAAGTACTTTAGTGAAATTGTTTTAGTACTTCAGTCTCATTCAAATTTAAATCTTCTGAAGCTACATCAGTAATCTTAACTTGTATAGCATTCAGTTGATCCACTTGAATTTACACAGTATCTATGTCAAACAAGTCGTGATGTTTGTGGTAGTATTATTACTAGGGTTTTCTTTAAACGTGTTACTTAGAGGACATTAAATACAAAAGTCTATTGAAATATCTTTGAATTTCCTTGTTTGTGGTTTGAAAATAGACCATTAGTATTATGTTTTCATTCTGTCCTTGTCATTCCATTGTTGCTAATACTCTTTACAAGTGAGTTAACTCTGTCATCCCTGAAACACTTTAAACACAGTAGAAATATTTATAGACAGGCAAACATCTTTACACTAAAAGAAAAGGAGGACTTGTGGCACCTTAGAGACTAACAAATTTATTTGAGCATAAGCTTTTGTGAGCTACAGCTCACTTCATCGGATGCATTCAGTGGAAAATACAGTGGGGAGATTTATATACACAGAGAACATGAAACAATGGGTGTTACCATACACACTGTAAGGAGAGTGATCAGGTAAGGTGAGCTATTACCAGCGGGGGGGGATATCAAGGTGGGCCATTTCCAGCAGTTGACGGGGGGGGGGGTGGAATAAACATGGGGAAATAGTTTTACTTTGTGTAATGTCCCATCCACTCCCAGTCTTTATTCAAGCCTAAGTTAATTGTATCCAGTTTGCAAATTAATTCCAATTCAGCATTCTCTCGTTGAAGTCTATTTTTGAAGATTTTTGTTGAAGAATTGCCACTTTTAGGTCTGTAATCGAGTGACCAAAGAGATTAAAGTGTTCTCCGACTGGTTTTTGAATGTTATAATTCTTGATGTCTGATTTGCGACCATTTATTCTTTTATGTAGAGACTGTCCAGTTTGGCCAATGTACATGGCAGAGGGGCATTGCTGGCACATGATGGCATATATCACATTGGTAGATGTGCAGGTGAACGAATCTCTGATAGTGTGGCTGATGTGATTAGGCCCTATGATGGTGTCCCCTGAATAGTTTGTGGACACAGTTTGCAACGGGCTTTGTTGCAAGGATAGGTTCTTCAGACGTTCTTGTCAACTGCTGGAAATGGCCCACCTTGATTATCACTACAAATGTGTGTGTCCCCCCCACCCCCACCCCGCTCTCCTGCTGGTAATAACTCACCTTACCTGATCACTCTCCTTACAGTGTGTATGGTAACACCCATTGTTTCATGTTCTGTGTATATAAATCTCCCCACTGTATTTTCCACTGAATGCATCTGATGAAGTGAGCTGTAGCTCACGAAAGCTTATGCTCAAATAAATTTGTTAGTCTCTAAGGTGCCACAAGTCCTCTTTTTCTTTTTGCAGATACAGACTAACACAGCTGCTACTCTGAAACCTATCTTTACACTAAATGTCCTTGCTTTTTTACCTTTTAATATAGTGGGTTATTTATATTAGTTTTTGAATGAAAATGTTTCCACTTCCCATGGTTTAGACACTTTTGAAATTTTACCATAGATTTTTCTGCAAATTGGGTCTGGTTCCCACATAATCTGTAAATTGTATTAATAGGAAACTTCCATATTGTGACAATCCACAGCTTTTTTTTGGGAGCCATTTTTGAATTAATTAAGAATGAGGCAGTTATTGGCTAGCAGCACTTGCTGCCAGTAATGTTTGCAGCTTGTGAAATTGATTTCAGTGACCTGCACTAGCACTTATATATTTGGAAACCTTGTCTATTCTAGGTTTATTTTCTGAAAAACTTCACACCGTTGCTAATGCCAAATTCAGCTCCACCAGCAGTGTTGTTAACAGTGGGAGCCCTAGTGTAGGCAAGATGCTAGAGGCTGTCTGGACTTTGATTTAACAGCTGGTGCACCAGTGTAAATACCAGGACATTTTTCTGAAAAGGCCAGTATGTAGATAGTCAAAAGAAGCAAACTTTGGAAGGAGTGTGTGGTGAGGGTTTGGGGGGAAGAGGGTTTGTCAGATACCTAACTATAGTTCTGTAATCACAGTCCACACACATTTGTAGTTTACGAAAATGTCATTGTCAGTCTTGTTATAACTTAATAGAAATTGGTACTGATCTTATGATAGAATTAAAAGAGAACCTATTTTTTAAATAGTATTTTTGTAGATGTCTTATTAATAAGGCTGCGATTTCATCACGGAATCCATAACTTCGAAAGATCTCCATGACCTCAGCCAGCACTGGTGGGGAGCTGCAGGGTCCCTGCCACCTGTGGAGGCAGGCAGCTGCCCGGCCTCTGTGGGTGGCAGTGGGGAGCCCCGCAGCTTCCCGATGCTGCTCCCTTGCCGTGCCCCCCCCACACCCCCGGGGGCAGCAGGCAGGACCTGGCAACAGGGGGAATCCCCACTGGTCCCCTGTGGGCAGCAGTGGGAACCCATGCAGTTTGGAACTGCCAGCTGAGGAGGACCTTGGAGCTCCCAGCCCTCCTTCCAGCACATCCCCAGCTGCCCAGGCTACCCATTTTGTCACTGGTATTTTTAGTAAATGTTAGGGACAGGTCACGGACTTCCATGAATTTTTTACTAAAAATATGCATGACAAAAACTTAGCCTTACTTATTAATCATCTCAAATTCCAGAGATGACACTTAAGTAAAGATGAGCAAGAGTTAAAACTGTATCTACAGATGTATCAAAAGCCAAGTGACATGGTTAAAAATGACACTACTTTTTTTTAGTGGAGCTGGGATAGATTTTGGCCCTGTGATGGGGTTATTAGTTTACAAGAGCAGAAATGTGTATCATTCAAACAAAATAATATTTTATTGAATTGTTTTCCACTTAATCACACAGCATATCTAGATAATAGCTACCAACAGTGAAACCTGCTAGCCCTCTAAAGTATTCCAGTCACAACAAACATTACTGTTACAGTTCACTGAAACAAGCTCTTCGCCTCTGATAATTCCTTAGTTCTTAAAAAAAATGAAATTCACTTTTCTTGAAAAAAAGAAAAGGGTGGGGATACACTTCCTTTAATCTCTAGTACCCAGAAAAGGTATCTATAATGTCTGAAGAAAAGAGACATTTTTCAGATTTCTACCACTTGTACCACTACCATCCTCCAGTGCAAATGCCCCATTGTTGTACTTCAGGATATGACTTTATGTGTTGTTCCTATCACTGTAACAGCAAAGGACTGCACAACCATTAACTGAGGATTCCAGTATCCACAAACCTGCTGAGGCTGTGGATCTAACTGTTGCCTTGTGGGTTGGATGAGCTCTTAATTCTGGTTGTTAGGGAATTCAGGAATCTCTGTAGCTTCAAAAGTACCAAATTTAGCCTTTCCTTTACAGTTGATCTGAAAATCAGTTCATAAACTTTCCCAGTCAGTAACAGACAATGGAGTTAGAATTAATTTACAAATAGTTTCTCCCTTATTTACCTGTGACAACCTCAGTGTAGGGTGCTCTGTCTCCCCCTCAGTGTTTGATTGCCTCAAACTACATTACTCTAGGTGATTGGTGATCTCAGCAATTGTTGAAAGAGAAACATAGAACCCTGAAATGGACTCTAAGTAAAGTCTTCAGTGCACATTTTAATGGTAAAGAAGTCTGCTGACTACAGTCTTTACTGATATCTTTAATTGCTTGTCAACCACTCAAATCAAATCAAATCCAGATATATGGAAAATGGAGGTTTCAGAGTAACAGCCGTGTTAGTCTGTATTCGCAAAAAGAAAAGGAGTACTTGTGGCACCTTAGAGACTAACCAATTTATTTGAGCATGAGCTTTCGTGAGCTACAGCTCACTTCATCGGATGCATGCCGTGGAAACTGCAGCAGGCTTTATTTATACACAGAGAATATGAAAAAATACGAAAAAATACTCTATTCAGAAAAACATATCTATTCAGGGGACACCATCACAGGGCCTAATAACATCAGCCACACTATCAGAGGCTCGTATACCTGCACATCCACCAATGTGATATATGCCATCATGTGCCAGCAATGCCCCTCTGCCATGTACATTGGTCAAACTGGACAGTCTCTACGTAAAAGAATAAATGGACACAAATCAGATGTCAAGAATTATAACATTCATAAACCAGTCGGAGAACACTTCAATCTCTCTGGTCACGCAATCACAGACATGAAGGTCGCTGTCTTAAAACAAAAAAACTTCAAATCCAGACTCCAGCGAGAAACTGCTGAATTGGAATTCATTTGCAAATTGGATACTATTAATTTAGGCTTAAATAGAGACTGGGAGTGGCTAAGTCATTATGCAAGGTAGCCTATTTCCTCTTGTTTTTTCCTCCCCCCCCCCCCCCCCCCGATGTTCTGGTTTAACTTGGATTTAAACTTGGAGAGTGGTCAGTTTGGATGAGCTATTACCAGCAGGAGAGTGAGTTTGTGTGTGTATGGGGGTGGGGGGGATATGAGAAAACCTGGATTTGTGCTGGAAATGGCCCACCTTAATTATGCACATTGTAGGGAGAATGGTCACTTTGGATGAGCTATTACCAGCAGGAGAGTGAGTTTGTGTGTGTGGTTTTTGGGAGGGGGGTGAGGGGGTGAGAGAACCTGGATTTGTGCAGGAAATGGCCCAACTTTATTATCATGCACATTGTGTAAAGAGTTGTCACTTTGGATGGGCTATCACCAGCAGGAGAGTGAATTTGTGTGGGGGGGTGGAGGGTGAAAAAACCTGGATTTGTGCTGGAAATGGCCCACCTGATGATCACTTTAGATAAGCTATTACCAGCAGGACAGTGGGGTGAGAGGAGGTATTTTTTCATATTCTCTGTGTATAAATAAAGCCTGCTGCAGTTTCCACGGCATGCATCCGATGAAGTGAGCTGTAGCTCACGAAAGCTCATGCTCAAATAAATTGGTTAGTCTCTAAGGTGCCACAAGTACTCCTTTTCTTTATGGAAAATGGAGTAGCACTGAACCCAATGTGCTCAATGTTCTGTACCAGAAACTTCTCTGTGAGAACAGAGGTTCTTTCCCTGACTCCGTATCACAATGTGGTGGTGATGTGATAGGGTTATTTTAAAAATGTTAAGTGTATCTAAGAGCGCAGCGTGGGCTACCCAAAATCTTGAGCGAAATGTCATTGAACATGTAACCAGTTCACTTTCCTGCTGTTGGATATATAGCTAAGAAACCTGCTATAGGTTGATTTAAAAGAAGTCTCTCAAAAAAACAAAATTCTTTGGAGCCCTGATTTCTCAACTTCCAGATGAGCTAGTATCCATATGCACAAAAGAGTGGACTGAATTTGTAAGAGCTTTGACACAGTAGGTAAATTTTACACTAAATGGAAATATTTTTTAAAGTTGTCCCCAGGTGCTGCTTGGTTCGACTTTTTTCTTTTCAGCAGTCATTGCATCAACTCTTCTGTTGAGTGTTCCCTTTAAAGTTTGACAACATCTAGTTTTCACAGCCCACCTCATTTCAAGAACAAACCGGAGAGAAAATGTACTAGTTTTTCTTAAGAAATGGTGACAGCTCTTTATGTTCCGTGATGTGGGTGAAGTAAGAATATATTACTGAGAATTAAAAATGCAGCTCTTCATGAGACCAAACATATTTTGACTTAAACTTCTTTTCCCCTTATTACTTTCTTTTTCAATAGAAACTATGTTCCAACTTCCTGTCAACAACCTTGGCAGTTTAAGAAAAGCCCGGAAAACTGTGAAAAAAATACTTAGTGATATTGGTTTGGAATACTGTAAAGAACATATAGAAGTAAGTATGACATCTGACTTAGCTTTCTGGTTTGAATTGAGGCACTTGGATTCAATTTTCTGCTGAAATATTTATTATAGAGATTTCATAAAAACATTGTATTAGCTACCACCACATCAGATTTTTTTCGGGGTCCCTATACGTTTCTGATAGACCTTTAAGGACCTTCAGTTTTAGCCCTTCACTTTACCTCAGGGGTTGTGACCTCCAGATGAGAATGAGTTATGTGGGGTTCTGTTACAGAATTACTGCCATCTAGAAGAGTCATTCTTAAATGGTTACTAGGAGTTGCTGCTGAAGCAAGTCACACACTTTTAAGCCTCATCTAAACTGGGATGTAAAGGTGTAGTGTTAGCTAACGTGTTTAGGCTTTAACTGTCTGGTTTGGCATGTGTTGAAGGCAGTGGGCTTTGTCTGTGCTAGACTTTTAAAATGTGTTAGCAGGTGCTAGCTGTTGTAGTAAAATGACACCTTTAAATCCTAGCCTAGACAAGGCCTTAGAGCCTGCTGTCCTAGGGGCCAAGAGATGAACTGAGATTTTTACAGGTATTTCAGTGCAGAACAATGGGTTACCATGTTAAGGACTGCCTTCTATAATGGCTTAAGTTGATATTTAAGAGATATTCTGCTATTCATCTTACTGACAAACTTTAAGATATTGCTTATCAAAAACCTTTTTCCTGAAATGAATACCCTGTATGATCACCTTTCCACTCATCTGCTCTATGGCTCTTCAGCACCCTATAGGTAGTAGCCTTCTGCGTTTTGTTCTAGTTTTAAACTAGCTCCTCTTCTTCATGTTGTTGTTCCAGATAAAATGAGTATTCATCCCTTTTTGTTTGGGGTCAGTTACTTTGAATAAGTATGGGTTGAATAATGGGCTTCAGGGTAAAATTTCCAAAGGAGTTTGAATCCAAATTTCAAAAGTGATTTAGGCCTGAGTCCCATTGGCTTTCAGTCACACTTTGGGATTAAGAGTACCTTAGGTGCTTTCAAAACTTGGGACTTAAGGTGCTTTTAAGAACTTCACCTAAGTCCCTATGCCAAAATTTTTAAAAATAGAAGCGGTTGTCCATCTTTAAACACGCATCTGATTTTAAAAAATACTCAACATTGATCTCAGTGGGAGCTGTCAGGTGCTGAACACTTTTGAAAATCTTGAAAGTCGGACTTGGACTGACTTCAGGATTTTATTTTTGAAAATCTTGGCCCTCGGTTATTTAGTGTCTTTGAGCCTGTACTTTTCAGAATTGCTTATTTGGAACCGCTAATTCTTTGGGAACCCACCTTTTTTGGTCAAGGGAAACTTTAGTTGAAATAAATGTATAAGATGCATTTTTACAATTTTCATGAGGGGAAATTTTCCCTTGGTTAATCTCTTGTACTACTTGTGGGTAGTTCTTGGTGGACACAGGGCTGTGTGGGTGTCTTCATGAGTAATTAATGGGGAGCAATCAGTTTTTGTTTTTGATGTTTCTCTGTCTTCCCATCCACCCTTTTCCAGGATTTTAAGCAGTTTGAACCTAATGACTTTTATTTGAAAAACACTACATGGGAAGATGTAGGATTGTGGGATCCCTCGCTTACAAAAAATCAGGTTAGTAATGGTTCCACAGAATCTCACCTCAGATCCTGAAGGCAGTAACTTTCAAATGGTGTTTTGCACAATTATACCAATTTCTTTTGTTGTATTTTACCAGTTTTAATGGTGGCTTTTATAATCTACTTAAAGGATTATTAGAAGGATGCTTTTGTTGTACAAGTAATAATCCTAGTCTTGATTGGGTTAAACATGCTAAGGGCCAATTATTTGAATGAGGAACTTCACTGTTGAGAAATTTTAAGCACCTGTTCTATTCTTTAGTTTAAGAAGAAGAAGAAAAAAAAGTTGCCATCCTTGTTTTCCAGCTCAGCACAAACTCACCATCCCTCTAGTTAAAAGTATAACTATTTGTACAGACTGTTTCTACAAGATTTGCTTCACCTCTCCCTAATTCAGTTCCGCCATCTGTTTTCATGATGAATTCAGAAAAATATTAAGTAGAATAAATCCAACTGCTGCTTTATCCAGTCATAGCTTTCAGCTGTCTGCTACATCTCTGAGGACTTGGTGATAACCCATCTGTGTCAGAGCCTGTTCAGTTTAGGCACACAGTTAAATACAGCAGAATGGAGTGGCAGTGTTGTTGGATATCTTATTTATTCTTTTCTAGATGTTTCTGAATTGACTGTAAAGCTAAGGAGGTTTGAACTGAGCTAGGAGAAATGGAGGAAAAGAAATGTAACTGTGATAGTGACTTCTGTCTTATTCCACTGACTAAACAAATTTAACAGAAGCCCTTCACTTTGGTTCTATGATAGCCTCTACTTTTAGTATAATATTTAATAAAATAAGCAGTGAAACTGACAGGTGAACATTTCACTTATGAAATCAGGTGGTATAAGTATCAGGTATTGCTCACCTCTGGAAACAGGATGCTTATATTTGATGGATCACTGGTCTGGTATTTGTAAAACCAGACTTCCTTCATTGCTATGCGCCTGATGTGCATCAGTATGTTCTTCCTGCTTCTAATAAATTCAACAAAAAGATTTGTCACATCAAAGCAGACAACTCTTAATTCTGTGGCCTGTTTCCAGCAATGGCCAATATGTGAGGCTTCAGAAGGTGGCCAGAAATACACATAGCTCACTACTCACTTGTACAGAGGGGGAGAATAATTCATTCCTTAACTTCAGGGGATGCACTTGCACCTTGAAGCTTCACTTGCATAACTTCACTTGTATAGCTATGAATGTTGTTCATAGTTATTTCAATTGGTCATGTTTTATATTTAATGTTAAATTATTTTGAAATGCCAGGCTGACTTCAAAGATAGACACGAATCACATACAGTTTAATTTCAGTTTGAAGTGTAACAGTTGACACTGCATCAGAAACCCTTTCAAAGCTGCTACAATTTAGAGGGAGCAAGGGGTCTATGAAAAGCACTATGAAAGAGCTAGGTGGTATTATATAAAAGAGTAGAATTTTTCAAAAGCCTTGTTTTTTTTTCTTTTTTTTTTTTCCCCCTGATCCATGGTGAGTTTTGAAAAATTGACAATTTAGCTTTGGTCAGTAGAAAAAGTTGGTTGCTTGTAGCTCTACTTCTCAAGTATCGCTGATAGGATGATTATATTATCTAAATTAAACATTACAGTTAAATAATGCCTTTTGGGATCTGATTTATGTTTCATGAAGAGTATTCCTTCTGCTTCATTCCAAATTTGCAAAATAACTTCTGCATCATAGTTTGCATGTTCATCCCCCACCGCCTATGTTACATTGTTTCAATTGTGCCCTGATTAATGTTGCTTTAATCTGTGTGGAAGCAACAGGACTGAGGAGCTAAACTGCTCAGTTCTGCTCCATTCTCAAAAGTGAGTAAGATACTATAATACAAAAAGAGGCACTAGGCTTGTGTGGCTATGACACTAGAAGTGGCAGTTAAAAATACCTATTTCAAAATACTGCACCAATTTAGAAAGCTTTTAAGGACAGTATTAAAAGAAAATTGTTAATTGTTGCTAATGACTGGATTAAAGCACATTGAAATATCTAAAAATATCATTTTGTGAAATACTTTGATCTGAAGTGACCTTTTTTGGCCTGAAAGCCTCATTCTGTGAGCTTGCCAACTAATAGTACATTACAGTTTTTAACAGCCAAGCTCACATCTTCTGGCAAAAGATGCTGGTAAAGTCTCTGTTCCATGCAACCTGACAGGCAGCATTGTTTCCATTCCCTTACTAAGAAAGAGTGATATCTTTATGAATTAACCATAAACATGACACACTGGGCTATGATTTCAAAGTGACCTCTAAATTGGCACTTTTCATTTTACATGTGCAGTCTGGTAATTAAACTTCTAATTACCTGATTTATAGGCCAAAAAATGTGAATGCCAAATTAATGGCAGATTTGAAGCTGGTCTGACCCATTGTAATGGTCTCTGAGATGAGCTGAAATTCCACATTGTCCATGTTGCTAGTGCAAAATGTCTTGTTAAAAAAAATGTGTTTTTTGATATCTAGTTTTTGTTTTGTTCTTTGTTTTAAGGACTATCGGACAAAACCCTTTTGCTGCAGTGCATGTCCATTTTCGTCGAAGTTCTTTTCAGCCTATAAAAGTCACTTCCGGAATGTTCATAGTGAAGATTTTGAAAATAGGATTCTTCTTAATTGTCCCTACTGTACTTTCAATGCAGACAAAAAGACTTTGGAAACGCACATTAAAATATTTCATGCTCCAAATGCCAATACACCGAGTGGAGGCATCAGCACTTTTAAAGATAAAAACAAACATGATAGCCTTAAACCTAAGCAGGCTGACAGTGTAGAACAAGCTGTTTATTATTGTAAGAAGTGCACTTACCGAGATCCTCTATATGAAATAGTTAGAAAGCACATTTACAGGGAACATTTTCAGCATGTTGCTGCACCTTACGTAGCAAAGGCAGGTGAAAAGTCACTCAACGGTGCAGTTCCCTTAAGTTCCAGTACCCGAGAGGAGGGTAGTATTCACTGCAAACGATGCCTTTTTATGCCGAAGTCATATGAAGCTTTAGTACAGCATGTTATTGAAGACCATGAACGTATAGGATATCAGGTTACAGCAATGATAGGGCACACTAATGTAGTGGTTCCAAGATCCAAACCTTTGATGCTAATAGCTCCAAAACCACAGGATAAAAAGCCTATGGGACTGCCTCAAAGGATGGGTCCCCTTTCCCCTGGGAATGTCCGATCTCTTCCATCACAGCAGATGATGAATCGACTTACTATACCAAAGCCTACATTAAATTCCGCAGGAGTGAATATGATGTCAAATGTTCACCTACAACAGAACAATTATGGAGTCAAATCAGTACCACCAAGTTACGTTGGACAGCCGGGGGGAAGGCTAAACTTAAGTGGTAATGCACCAGTTTCTATTCCACAACAGTCACAAACAATGAAACAGTTTTCACCTAGTGGAAATGGAAGGCCTTATACCCTTGGAGGGGAGCAGAGATCTCAGACTCCAGCAAGGTACTCTCTTCAGTCTGCCAATTCATCTTCTCTTTCATCAGCCCAGTTGAAACAAACGTCATTATCTCAGTCTCAGGCAGCATCAAGAGTATTAGGTCAGTCTGGCTCAAAGCCTCCTGTGGCTGCTACAGGTCCTTCTGCTGTCAATACTTCATCGACACAAAAATGGAAAATTTGTACAATCTGTAATGAGCTGTTTCCTGAAAACGTGTACAGTGTTCACTTTGAAAAGGAGCACAAGGCTGAAAAGGTGCCTGCAGTAGCTAACTATATAATGAAAATACACAATTTCACTAGCAAATGTTTATACTGTAATCGCTATTTACCCACTGATACGTTGCTTAATCATATGTTAATTCATGGACTGTCTTGTCCATACTGCCGTTCAACTTTCAATGATGTTGAAAAGATGGCTGCTCATATGCGAATGGTTCATGTTGATGAAGAAATGGGACCTAAAACTGATTCCACTTTAACCTTTGATTTGACATTGCAGCAGGGTAGTCACACTAATATACATCTACTTGTAACCACCTACAATCTGAGAGATGCCCCTGCTGAATCTGTAGCTTATCATGCTCAGAATACTCCTCCTGTTCCTCCAAAACCACAGCCGAAAATCCAGGAGAAGGCAGATATACCTGTGAAAAGTTCTCCTCAAGCAGCAGTCCCCTACAAAAAAGATGTGGGTAAAACACTCTGCCCTCTCTGCTTTTCAATCCTAAAAGGACCTATATCTGATGCACTTGCACATCACTTAAGGGAGAGGCATCAAGTTATTCAAACAGTTCATCCAGTTGAGAAAAAGCTAACATATAAATGCATTCATTGTCTTGGTGTGTATACCAGTAATATGACTGCTTCAACTATAACGCTACACCTTGTTCATTGCAGAGGGGTTGGGAAGACCCAAAATGGCCAAGACAAAGCTAATGCGCCATCTCGACTAAATCAGTCTCCAGCTGTAGCACCCGTGAAACGTACTTATGAACACATGGAATTCTCTCTGATGAAGAAAAGAAAAATGGATGATGATGACTCACCATCTGCCTTTGAAGAGAAGCCTGAAGAACCTGTAGTTTTAGCTTTAGACCCTAAAGGTCATGAAGATGATTCTTATGAAGCCAGAAAAACATTTCTTACAAAATATTTCAATAAGCAACCGTATCCCAGTAGGAGAGAAATTGAAAAGTTGGCTGCCAGTTTATGGCTATGGAAATCAGATATTGCTTCACATTTTAGCAACAAAAGAAAGAAATGTGTTAGAGATTGTGAAAAGTACAAGCCTGGTGTGCTACTTGGTTTTAACATGAAAGAATTAAACAAAGTTAAACACGAAATGGATTTTGATGCTGAATGGCTGTTTGAAAATCATGATGAAAAGAATTCCAGAGTCAATGCTAGTAAAACTGTTGATAAAAAAATAAACCTAGAAAAAGATGAGGAAAGTTCTTCAGACAGTTACGAAAATATAGAAGAGGAATCTAATGAAAGCAATAGTCCATTTGGTCAACCAATTTCAGATGTTGGTCGTAAAACCTCTATTGATAGCATAATAGAGAATCCTGAAGACAGCATATCCAAGGAGACAGCTGATGAAAATCCCTTACAGTCTCCAGAGAAATCAGACCAAAAACAGGAGGAAGGCTCAAAATATGAAGAGATTCACTCTGCCAAGGAACCAATTAAACTGGTAGGTGATGCCTCAGATAGTGAAGGTGATCAAGAAGATCAAGATGATGCTGCTGAATGGAAAGATGGAGCTTCGCAGTCTGAAAGTGGACCTGGCTCTCAGCAAGTTTCTGACTTTGAAGACAATACATCAGAGGTGAAACCAGAAGTTTGGACAGATGAATCATCCCAGAGTGAAGATGCTGGTAGTAGTAAACCAGCTGCAGAAATAAAAGGGGTTGCATCTGAAAGTGATGAGGAGCAATCAAAATGGAAGACTAGTTCCTATGGAAAAGTAGAAGAGTTTTGGTCTAAGGACCAGTCACAATGGAAAAATGCATCAGAAATTGAGGAGAGTTTGTCAAATCAGCAGATGGAATGGCAGAATAGCACAATTGACAGCGAAGATGGAGATCAGTTTGACAATGTGACTGATGGTGTAGCAGAACCAATGCATAGCAGCTTAACTGGTGTAGAGTTGAGTAGCCAGCAAGCATAAGCTGCTCAATTCAGAAGCATGAGTAAATATGCTTCAATCTACAACTGTCTAAATACTTTCATTTCAATATGACTGCTGAGCTTAATTCTAACTGGTACTGCCTTTTGAGTGCTAGGTCATCTGGCTAGTGGTTGATGTGGCCACTATTATTCCAGTGGTTATTCCTAAGTATGCTGTTGGCTAAATTTGCTTGAGAATACCTACTGTGATGAGCACAGTAACTTAATGTGAAAACAGATAAGCTGGTGGCTCCAGAATGCACACAAAGAAAAGCAGAGGTTTTCTTTATCTGCATTTTCAACATTTATTTCACTCTTCGATATGTTCAGTTGTATGTCTTTTTAAACATTACCCTTTTTCACATGGTAGTATAGGGCCAACATGAGCTACCAGTTCAATGTGTATAGTAGACTATGGGGAAATTGATTTTTTTTCATGTATCATTCTGAATAGTTGAAATGTATATTTGTACAGTCTTTTAGACCTATTCAAGTGAAGCTTATGAAATTGTTCTTGTGTACCCATCATAGATTTGTTTCTCTTTTTTAGTGTTGCCCTGCTGTGTAATAAATGCTGTATCTAGTTTACCTAGCAAAAGCTTGAAACTGCTATAGTATGAATTTTGACAAACTTAGTTTTTGCACATAACCTTGTACAATCTCAAAACTGAGGCCAGCAACATAAAAAATTATATCTGGACTCTATTGTATTATAGAATTTTCTTGTTCTGAATATCCTTGACATTACAACTGATGACAAATGTATTTCAGAGCCATTTTCTGAAATCTTTTAAGCTAAAAAAGAAAAAATCACATGCAAGAAACAAGTTTGCAGCTACTAATTTTGACACCTTTTAGATCTGTATAAAAGTGTATTGTGTTGAAGCAGCATACAGAAATAAAAATGCTGCATTTTGGATATTTAGTTTTATCTTTAGTTAACACCAACAAGGTGTTGTATTCATTTATACCATCTAATATATGACACACTGTTGTAGTATGTATAATTTTGTGATCTTTATTTCCCTTTGTATTCTTCATTTAAGCATCTAAATAAATTGCTGTATTGTGCTTAATGTAAACATTTGCTTTATTACTAGTGCCATATCGCTGTTTGTTAAATTGTGCTTCATTACATTGACCCCTGTAGAAAGAAGCTCTGGGGATTTGCTATGGCAAGTTTGTGTGGTGCTGTTGTTTCAGATCTACTGATTGCTTATGGGAAAATTTAAAACATTTTCTATTTAAGATCAACTTAACCAGTAAGTTAATAGCTTTCACCTTCCTCCTTTACTTATTACTAGGAACAGGAGCATATAAATAGACTCGTATTGCTTCACTAGTTCCATAAGCTTCAGGATCTAAAGGCACCACCATAGTCATGTTTTTTTCATTTCTTGTTCTTAGTAATCAATTAAGTTAAAGTTCAAGCATACTGGAAGAATCTTTTCTACCTAGAATCTTTCAAGCTTTTTATATATTTGTAAGTGTGGGTAGTGGGGAAGGTACTGACTACTTAAAACACAGATTTTTGTGTCATATGGAATACTCCCTTGGAAAAATGCAATTGTTTAGTTTTTCAGAAACTGAATAAATCCCATATACAAATGGCACAGTTTAGTAGTTAATGTTAGTCATTTTGATTGGTGGGGGTCAAACCAGTCTTCCAGTAGTATGGCAAGAACATACTGTAACAAAGATTTGCCTCTTGTCCTCAGAATGCATTCATGTAATCTTTCCTTGAAAAATCCAGATGTGCTTAGAGCAAGACGTTTGCATATCAGAGCAAATGAAAGCTTGATTTGCTGAAAGTATACATCCTAAAATATTGTGGTTTTGAATTTCTTGTACCTTTTCAGGGTTTTATATGTTAACCCAGAAAGGGTATGATCAGGATATATTGGCAGACTTTACAACCAGTGATAGATAGCAGATGGAAGTTAGTTAGGGTATGATATGATGTGCCTAGGAAACAAAAGTCATCACTGTTTTACTAATAGCTTAACCTATCCACAGTTTTTCTGTGCGGAAGCTTTTCACAGTAGTGTAACTAAAGGAAATATTTTTAAATCCCCATTACGAAATGGATCTGATGTTTGAAACCATCTTGGGCAGAAATTTGAGTATATCTACATAATAAACAGGTAGGTCTAGAAAAGGACTGGTCTAACAAATAAGTGAGCCATGCAAGCCTACGCTGAAATTTATTAATATGGTCTATGTATTGAAAATGTATTATACCCCTTCCCCAATTTTTGGTCACACTGACTTCTTAGGGGATGTCTACACTACAATAAAACACCTGTGGCTAAAATAGGGTCAGCTGACCCAGGCTTGCAGAAGTATACCATTACAGTATAGATGGTTGGGCTGAAGTTTGGCTCTGGGACCTGGTGCCCAGGTGTCTGCACTGCAGTTTTGTAACCCTACAGCCCAAGCACCACAACCCTGAGTCAGCTGTATTTTTATTGCTATGTAGACATCCTCTTAGCTTCACAGAGTGAGCTTTCACATGGATGACTGGTCGATCAATAGAAGTGGAAGTGATGACTGTTTCAAAGCAAAGACTTTTGATTGGATAATGGGTGGTGCAGGTTTTCTCATTTTCTCTTTCCCTTCCAAGGTACCACTGTGCACAAGAGGCTGCTGTTAAGTTTGTTCCCATTGGCTCCAGCAGGAACAAACAGGCAGGATAGATATTTTTAAAGATGATTAGTAGACTGGATATTTTGTTTATTTTTAAACAGGTTGACCGTACCTCTTTTGAGTTTCATATTCTCTTCAGTTGGTTTCAGACAGGTTCTACGATACGTATCTTCTGAACGTATTCACCACACTGAGGGCTTTCTACACTGCCCGCCGCATCAGCGGGCAGCGATCGATCCAGCAGGGGTCAATTTATCGCGTCTCGTATAGATGTGATAAATCGACCGCTGAGCGCTCTCCTGTCAACTTGGGTACTCCACCAGAACGAGGAGTGCAAGCAGAGCCGACGGGAGAGCGTCAGCTGTTCACTTAGCACTGTAAGTAGATCTAAGTATGTCAACTTCAGCTATGCTATTCATGTAGCTGAAGTTGCGTGTCTTAGATTGACGCCACGCGGTAGTGTAGACCAGCCCTGAGTGATGCAGTCACTTTAACTGATTCATCTTTAATGTGTGAGTCTAAGCTGATGTCCATTTAAATAAGAATTTATAGGTAGCAGGCTTGAAGATCGGAGGCAGCCTCCTCATCTGAGTTGCCATTTCTAGCCATCCAAGGGTGACTATAAATATGAAATATTTAGAATGGCTCCATTTGCAATTCTGTAGTATAGCTAACTGTTTGTAGTGATTAGATAAAACCACTTTATTCAAAACTGTATGACTTGACTTATCAAAAGGTATAGTAATGATTTGTTAGCTTTAGCAGAGAGCGGGACATTATGATACTTACCTTTTAATGATTGTCATTCCAATGCTCTGTAAAAAATTGTATTTGTTTGACCGGTCAGAGAGGAGGGGGAAACCTAAAGGCAACTCTTAAGACATTAGGAGACAGTTGAAGCTGATTTCAAGATTTTTGTTCTTTACAAGGTTTTACTCATCTTTGAGAAATCTACAGGCAGGGGGAATGGACCAATAAAATTAATATTAGAGAGCAATGTTCAAAATGGACGTAAGTTAATTCTACTGGAGCTAGCAAATTATATTTAAAAAAAATAAAAAATGCTGTCACAGTGTGGCAGAATGTTACTTACTAACATTACAGCTTTGCTTGCAGAGCAGCCATGTTGGGAGGCTGACACTTGAAAGTGAACTCTGCCGACTGGGATCCCAGGAAGGAAAGGGGAAGAGACAGCTCCGTGACTATCTTAGTACTACCTCAATCTGTCCATGAATCTGCCCAAGCTTTATCCCCACCAGTGGGGTTTGGAAAGATCACTAAGACACTTCTCCAAAGGGTCAACCTAACGATTTCTGGTTTTGATTCTTAAACAGGTTACATTTATTTTTCCCCTAAAACAACTCACTGTTTAGATGCAATTTTACGAAATGTCTGCGCTGATGTAGTATGTTAATGAGTGCAAACAGAAGATGTCTGATACAAGGCTGCATAACTTGGAATCTAGTAAGAGCAGGTACAACTCCTAAGTTTACTTTTGACCAGTACTTGTCCTATTTGTGGTTGAATAATTAGTAATGAAATAGAAACCAGTGACTTTGGGGCCACTAGCAATTTGTATGGCCCCTTAATATTCCACTTGTATTTGTGTTCATGTATGTGTGTAATATCTCTCATTTTTTTTTGAAGATCTCTACATGGGGCACTGATCTACATTGAGCCCACATTAAAAATGTATTGAAGAGGGGCTATAAAAGTTAGTTTTTTAACTCCCTCTCCCTGGAGTGGGGTTTGGATGAAAGTTTGTTGACCGGAACTGAACCATTCTTTTCCAGCAGAGAAGTGTGGGCTACTGGGCTACACTTAAGTGTCTTCCATTAATGGCACATTTGCCAGTCTTCATACATTTTTTTCCTTTGAATGTTGTGCATTAAACTTTTTAAGTACCTCTCTAGTTTCACAAGTGCAAACTGAACACTTTTTTTAATATGCTGTTTCAGAAATGTATGAACTGAAGTTTAACTTCTTTAACAGGCTATTAATACCACTGAAAGCTTAGACAAGATTTAATGCTCACATTCATTGTGATTCTTGGCTTTTCACTTAATCATAGACCAGTGAGGTTATAGGTGCATATTTGGAGATTTAAGATTTCATTTGTGCTAAATTAACTTTGAGAGGAATTGCTATAGTATGCATAATAGCTTCCTAGCAATGTGATGTACCATAACACCCACCCATTCACCCCAGTATTTGCTTGTTCATGCTGGAAACTGTACTGACTTGCTGATGGTGTATATAGTAGGGTAGCATGGCTAAAGCAAAACTCACTTGCAACTGCAGAAAGTTGAACTTTGGGCATGGAAGTATTCTAGAGCCCTACTCTTGTTCAAAGGGCAGCATATACCAGAGGTCATTGGAAAGTTATTTTAAATATTTTACCTACTATTTATTTGTAACATCCAAATCTTCTAACAGATTAGAGAGAAATCTCTCATTTATTTAGTGTACACTTGATAGCTTAAACAGACTAAAGTGCTAACTGGACAGGATGAACGGTGACTGTTTTCCCAGTTCATACAGGTCTTGCATACAGCAGCTGGGCAGGTTGTTTTTTTTTTAAAACAAAAAAACAGTAGGAGAGTGATTATTTTCTTTTTAAAGAGAGTGGCAAACTTAAGGCACATGCAGTACTTGAAACTACTAAATGATGTTTGGTAAATTGAATGTTTCCCTTTAAAGTAGAAGGACCAAATCTTAGTCCCATTATATTAGTGGAAAGCTTGCCCTTGATTGGAGAGTAGGAGACAAGGATTTGGCCTGATGAAAATAGGACTAGAGCAGCCTTAATATTAAGCTGTTACTTGACAGGAGGCACTACATAAGGATGCAGTCACTACAGGGGTGGGTAGGTGAGAAATAATTACTTATCTTCAGATTTTGGGCTTGTCTTTTAGTGCAGAATAAACTAGCGTGTGAACTTAAAGTACAATAACTATTCTCTACTAACTCCCTGTGTGTGGGTCACTTATGGCCCACTAAGAGGGCCTTTGTGCAATTTGGCTTAATCCACAAATCACAGGCCCTTACGGTGGGTGACAGGACATTTCCTGAAAGAGGTCTTTATGACCTGCCAACATAATCTTATTAACAAGTGTACGCTAAAATGAAAAACTATGTGAAAACTTGAACTTCTACCGTCTTCTCTCTACAAAAGATGTTACCTATGATGGCCTATAAAATAGGCTAAACTCTAGCGATCCGGTATCTTATTTCAAGTCAGGCTTTTGCTATTACAGCAGTAAATACAGCTATGATTGGCATTTGGAACATAATTTTGTATATTGTGGATGTTGGGACTTAGCTCATACAATTAGTGTGTAACTGTAATACTCTAATTGTGAATTAAATTGTTTGACCCTTTAACTCATCTTTGAAACAGAGCATAGGTATCTGAATATCTTCTTGTAGCAAGCATCTAAAAAAATTACTCCTTGTTATCAGATTTAATAGGCAATACGTTTACGGTAATGTGAATTTTTTCATACCCTAACTAGACCAGTGTTTCAACATTTAGGTATGTCAAAGGCTACAACAGGCATTTTATAATGCTAATATTTCAAAGAACTATTAGACCAAACTTAGTCAAAGCTGATACCTCAATTTTAAAAAAGTGACAGTAGAGAGACAGGCTTTGGGGTGTATTGAACATTGATGTTTGGATAAAAGCCTGTCAAAAGCAG
Organism: Lepidochelys olivacea; assembly: GCF_965140295.1. NCBI lineage: Eukaryota > Metazoa > Chordata > Testudines > Cheloniidae > Lepidochelys > Lepidochelys olivacea. The sequence goes on from NC_140423.1 coordinate 16,065,758, forward strand.
TCTTGTTACTTAGGGCTCTTGATTAATCGTGCTTAATCGCACTGTTAGGCAATAGAATATCAATTCAAATTTATTAAATGTTTTTCTGCATGTTCAAATATAAATTTCAGTTACAACACAGAATACCAAAGTGTACAGTGTTCACTTTATCTTATTATTTTGATTACAAATACTTGCACTGTAAAAATGTTAAAAAAGGGTATTTTTCAGTTCACCTCGTACAAGTACTGTAGTGCAATCTTTTTCTGTTACATACTGCACTCAAAAACAAAACAATGTAAAACTTTAGTGCCTCCAAGTGCACTCAATCCTACTTCTTGTTCAGCCAGTCGCTAACAAACAAGTTTGTTTACATTTGCAGGAGATAATGTTGCCCGCTTCTTATTTACAGTGTCACCTGAAAGTGAGAACAGGCATTTGCATGGCACTTCTATAGCTGGCACTGCAATGTATTTATGTGCCAGATCTCCTAAACATTTGTATGCTCCTTCATGCTTTGGCCACCATTCCAGAGGACATGCTTTTATGCTGATGAAACTCGGTAAAAAATGTGTTAATTAAATTTGTTAAACATTCCAATGCAGAAACTACAGAACCTGAACCCCCAAAAAAGAAAATCAACCTTCTGCTGGTGGCATCTGACTCATGATGAAAATGAACATGCTTCGGTCCGTTATTGTGCAGAACCATCAGCAAATTCTCACTTTCAGGTGACATTGTAAAGCAGCAGCAAGGCACCATTATCTCCTGTAAATGTAAACAAACTTGTTTATCTGAGCAACAGGCTGAACAACAAGTAGCACTGAGTGGACTTGTAGGCTCTAAAGTTTCTGTACATAATTCTACATTTGTAAGTTCAACTTTCATGATAGAGATTACACTACAGTACTTGTATTAGGTGAATTGAAAAATACTATCTAGTTTTTTACAGTACAAATATTTGTAAGAAAGAAATATAAAGTAAGCACTGTACACTTTGTATTGTTATAACTGAAATGAATATATATCAAAATGTAGAGAACATCCAAAGATATTTAAATAAATGGTATTCTATTATGTAACAGCCTGATTAATTGTGTTTTTTTTAATTGCTTGACAGCCCTATTACAAATATGGTACTCTGCTTCTTGGTAGTACCAGTGTAAGAACTTGATACATCCTCTACAACAGGCTTTGATTGCATGACACACATTCCTTTTGGATATGTGCTGCAGTACTGTAACATCTCATCACTAGTTCCCACTAACCAATATGGAGCAGTGAGGTGACTTAAACACCTACTGCCACCCAAAAGCAGAGGCATTGATGGTCAGATGCATGTAGCTTCACTTAGAATATAAGTCCATATTTACATACAATTGTACCTTCCATCTTTAGTATTTCACTAATAGTTGTGTTCATATACCAGATCTGATAAAGTTGCTATACCTAGATGCCTGTATTGCATTATTTCTTCACATGTACTGCACCTTACAGATAAGTAACTTGCAAATAATCAGAAGTGACATCTGATTTGATACATTCCTTGTCCTCCCCCCTTTCTGCAACTGTGAGACTTTCTATATACCTGGCTAGCCTAAATTTGACCTCTTCTAGCATACACTAGTCACAAATCCTCTTCCTAGCCAAATGCTTATATTTTGTTTCAATAGACTTATGTTGGGTGGGAAGAAAAACAAAACTTTGTGAGAAGATGGCAAACCTTTTGGCCCTAGCTTAGTAGAAGCTTCATGATAAAACTTCACATCAAAGGGTCCATAGTAGCTTTGCAGAAATTTATTTACACCATTCAAGTTACATTACACAACAGCTTTTGAAGCTGATCCTATTTTCAATGAAAGTCTCAGCCATGTGTAACTTACTGAATTTCCAAAATTGTACCACATTGATTTTAGAGGTTTGAGATTTATCTTGTAAATTCAAAACAGTGGGAGGCTATTGATACGAAATATCACCTAAAAACTGTGGTTAATATCTATAATTAACAATTATATCAAACGTGGAAGGAAAATCACATAACATGAAATAGTTTTAATATGCTATCCACACTGCAATCTGCAACCTTATGTTCAAATACGTAAACAAATTGGTTTCCAAAATGTCACTGCAAACAAAATGAGTTTTTATATATTTTTTTCAGCAATAGCATAAACACCTCCATGCTTAAAACCATTATGAACAAATCTATTCTGAACTATACGTACATTTCTTCCCCATGCATACCGTTTAGGCTCCCCTTAAAATAAGGGAGCTGACTGTATATATAATAAATCCGTAAGCTACTCTTACCCCATCACTGCTATACGTTTAGCTCTTAGCAGAATTCTCGAGATGTTATTCGTCAGGACAAAGCATGAATCATGAAAAAATTTCAAGCAACATCTCCCCAAAAAGCTGCTTATAAGATGAAGTCAGCTACTAGTGGCTTTGATACTTTGTACCTACGTAGTTCGTAGGAAAATAATCTTCAGTTCTGTAGAGTTTAGGCAGGTCATATGTATGCTGTGCTGAGGGAGTGTGCTTCTGAAATGAGAAAATGGGAGAAAAATTAACTTTACCACTGAAAAGAATTTAATTGGTAATATGTTTACCTGGGCATATGTGGGATGCTGCAATTTGTCAACATGATCTCTCACATACCTCAGAGTATATATTATGTACCAAACAAGGGGAGAACATTCCCCCTCCAACACACAATGGCTGGGGAAAGACTAGAACTTAAGTGGTTTCCAGGAGTGTCTGTCCCCCTTGATCAGGGAAAAATGAGAAGGCATGGCCTGAGCTGATGCAGCTCCCAGTGAAGTTGTACATCTTGGGTATGTCTAGGTGGTGATAAACAACTCAGCACTGAGTCTCAGAGCACAGGTCAGCTGACGCAGGCTCACAGTGATATAAAATTGCAGTGTAGGCTTCTGGGCTAGGGCTTGGAGCCGGGTCTCAAAGAGGCACCTCAGAGCTTCGGCTCCAGCCCAAGTCCAAACATCTACAGTGCAATTTTTTAGTCCCATGAGCCCCAGTCAGCTGACCCAGGCCAGTGCAGCTCTACCCTACTAAACCACATTTGAATTTGATCCTGCATCATCTTTTGTTACTTTGAGTACTGAAACAGAAAGTGCATCAGGATACAGGTCATTTTCTATCACCACATTGAATCTCAAACCTTTAAGTCAATCCTTTTAGGCTCTGCCGCTAGGAATTCTCACTTCACATTCCATTCCAGATCATGGTGGACACTGATGCCCAGCATTAGAAAGCTCTTAAGACTTGGAGACTTTATTCTTTTTCTGGTGATTTGGGCAAATCATCGTCCGTGCAGTTTTTAGTCAAATTTCCTAGCCTTCATGTCTCAGTGTTAGGAGTTAATGTGCCATTAATGCAATTTATTTCACGTAGAGTCTCCTGGTCTTAAAACCGCATGCAGGGTTCCTATCTTCCCCAAATTGCCATTTTTAGTGAATTTGCTCCTTTATACAAAGCTATTCTCTTGCAGTGATTTGTATTTTCATTATTCCTCTTTTCATTGTTGTGCCAAACAAGCCATTCAAAAATAGTCAAAAGCATCTGGAACTAATATGCAGCAATAGTTAAGCAGCAGTAGAGAACTGTGGTATTATCTTGACTATTGAAATTCCCTCTCTTGCCATCCAGACTAACTTCCAGGGCTCTAAAAAGCTGTGGTAGCTATACCATATCACCTCATAAGATCATACTGGGTCAGACCAAAGGTCCATCCAGCCCAGTATCCTGTCTACCGACAGTGGCCAATGCCAGGTGCCCCAGAGGGAGTGAACCTAACAGGTAATGATCAGTGATCTCTCTCCTGCCATCCATCTCCACCCTCTGATAAACAGAGGCTAGGGATACCATTCCTTACCCATCCTGGCTAATAGCCATTAATGGACTTAGCCTCCATGAATTTATCCAGTTCTCTTTTAAACCCTGTTATAGTCCTAGCCTTCACAACCTCCTCAGGCAAGGAGTTCCACAGGTTGAGTGTGCACTGTGTGAAGAACTTCCTTTTATTTGTTTTAAACCTGCTGCCCATTAATTTCATTTGGTGGCCCCTAGTTCTTATATTATGGGAATTATATTCCCATATATATTCTTATATTACCTTCTTTGCATGTTCCTTACCTACTACCAAATTGAAGTCCCAACCCAACCCATCCATGCACTTACTCCACTTACACCAACTTACCTTCTGTCCACTCATCCAGCAGGCTTCCTCATAGGTCTGGTCTTGTAACTATTCACTCCTGGGGGTTGTTCTCTCTCTAGTAATCCTACTTCAATCTAGACCACTTCCCCTGCTTCTTTTTCTCTTTACATGTTAAGCTCTTTTGCCTGCAACTAAAAGCCTGCTGTGAACATTTTTTCAGTGCTGCGTATTTAGAATCACGGAGATGTAGGACTGGAAGGGACCTTGAGAAGTCATCTAGTCCAGTCCCCTGCACTGAGACAGGACTAAATCATATCTAGACCAGTGAAACTTAGATGGAGGTTCATGAGCTGCAGGTGCCTCTTTAATGTGTCTCCTGCAGCTCTTTGCAGCACATATTAAAACACTGCATGAGTTAATTATTTATCAATCTAAGTTACTAACCAATCAGGATGCTTTTACTATGTTAAAATAATAAGACTTGGTCTGTCATTTTGCTGTGAGATAGATATATAGATTTCCCCCGTCATACTCTTAAAATATGTATATATAGTACTATAGTAAATGAAACAACAAATTCATGCTACTTTGGCTCTTTCGGGTAATGTTGATTGCTAATTTGGCTGCTGAATGACTGAGGCCTGAGTATCACTGATCTAGACCCATCCCTGAGAGTTGTTTGTCTAACCTGTTCTTAAAAACCTCCAATGATGGAGATTTCACAACCTCCCTAGGTAATTTGTTTCAGTGCTTAACTATCCTTAGACATTAGGAAAAACTTAATTGTAACATAAATCTCCCTTACTGCAATTTAAGCACATTACTTCTTGTCCAGTCCTTAGTGGATAAGGAGAACAATTTATCAGCCTCCTGTTTATAAGTCTTTTACATATTTGAAGACTTATATCCCACCTCTGTCTTCTTCTCCAGATTAAACACAATTTTTTCTATTTTCCTTGCAGTTCATGGTTTCTAGACCTTCAGTCATTTTTGTTGATCTCCTCTACACTTTCTCCAGTTTGTCCACATCTTTCCCAAAGTGTGGTGTCCAGAATGGACACAGTGCTGTAGCAAGTGGAAAAGTTACTTCGTTCCTAAGTGTAGTATTTTGCATTTGCCTTTATTGAATTTCATTCTATTTATTTTTAGACCATTTCTCCAGTTTGTCAAGATCATTTTGAATTGTAATCTTGTCCTCCAAAGTGCTTGCCAACCCCTTTCAGCTTGGTATTGTCTGCAAACTTTCTAAGTCTATGCCATTACCAAAAACATTTAACAATATTGAATAGAACCAGATCCAGGACAGATCCCTGCGGGTTGCCACTTAATCTGCCCTTCCAGTTTGACTGTGAACCACTGACAACTACTCCAAATGCTGTTTTTCAATCAGTTGTGCACCCCTCTTCTAGTAGATGCCATGGGGATTAGCTAACTGGTCTAAACTCAGATGTGCAAAATTTAGCATCCCAGCAGGACAGGTTCAGCTCTTAGTGCTTAAAAAGTAGATAAAATTACTTCCTTAGGAATTACTGCATGTGGTTGCCTTTTGACCGAGCCCTTATAAAACAGTGCTTTGCATAAATGCTAAAGATTCCCTGACACTTTTCATAAGAGTTCTCTTTTTTGGCCAAGGATATCAGAGAAATGAGGAGGGAGGGGCCCTGACAGTGAGGGTGGGAAGCTTAAACTTGATTCAGTAGAAAACAGGGATCCAGAGGAAAAAAAGGCACATATGGGTGTGGTTAAAGAAATTGGTCAAGGAATATCACCTTAGTAGCTGCAGTTTCGATAGACCAGAGGAAAGCAATGGGGGTGGTGAAGGTCAGAGGGGAAGCTGCAGTACTCAGGACAGGAGATGTTGAGGGCTTGGACAGTTTAGGAGACTGCATAGAAAGGAAAGCTGGAGTTTAGAAGAGTTAGGGACAATTCAGTATTATGAGGATTAGGATTCAGTGTGGGGCAAGGGAGATGCTTTGATTAGAGGCTAGAGTGAGGGAAGGGGTAGTGAGGTCATCCACCAGAAAGGCAATGGGGTAGGAGGAAAGATGCATTTAGACATAATCAGTCTAACTGGGAAAAATCATCTAGAGTCTACTTTATAATCATTAAGTGGTGAGTCACAGGTAAATGTACTGCAGTTAACACCTAAAGGCTACAACCAAGTTGGGCCCATACTACTAGGGACAGTGCAGAGCCCAATAATAGACAGCTGCTGCCCCAAATTGCTCAGAGTCTAAGACAATACCATAGCCGTCTGACTTCATGGATGTTGCTCATATCATGACAATAGTATCTACTCTGCTTTTTAAAAATTGTTTGGTTTCTTAAACAGATTTACATTCACATTCTAACCAGTTCAAGATGACAAAATTGACCAGGGATAAATTTTTCAAAAGCACCAATGTGATTTAGATGTTAAAGTCCCATTCTCCAGAGTATCTTAAGCACTTGTATCCATTTTTTCAAAGTATTTAACTCTCAGAAATCAATGGGAATTGGGTGCCTAAATCTCTTTGAAAGGCAATGGGTCTTAGGCTTTTAAAAATCTTACACTAGAACTAATTAAGGGTGCAAACTGCCACTCTTATACAGTGAGGAAAGTTAAATCTACCTGGAGTCCCCTATGCTTATGTCTTTGGAGAGCACCCTAATTTATGCTCAGCAGCAGAAAACAGAGAGAGGTGTGGGGGAAAGTTAACAGAAAGGAATTGCAAACAGAGGTAGTAACATTGCAGAAAATGTCCAAGTAGAGAAGAAACTGTCTGGCTGAAAAAGTAACTTAATTCAGATAACGTAAGAATAAGATGAGCTACCCATTCTGCAAGGTAACACGCAGGAGACCACACTTGCTTCTCTGCCATGGTGAAGACCTTAACCCCACCCCAAAAAACAAGGTCTCTCAGGGTATGTCTATAATGTGTAGTAAACCCAGGTCTGTGGGACAAAGGCTTGTGGACGCAGTGTTTCCAAGCCCATGCTTGAGCATCCACACTGCACTGTGAACCTGAATTTACAATTGCTGAACCCAGGTGCCTCAGCCATGCTAACATAGTGATGCTGCACTAAAGAGATTTTCCGAGTTGGGTCTACAGCTTGAGCTGCAGCCACATTGCAGAATGACAGGGCTTGGACCCAAGTCACAGAGGGACTTGGGCTCTGACCCACCCCCTTACCAGGGTTCTAGGACTGGGTCCTGAATGCTTGCTGACCTGAATCAAACTAGTGTGTGTGCATGTGGATGGAAGGGCAGCTTGGGGAATAAGCTGAGTCAGAGGTGGGTTTAGTGTGCAGTGTAGACATACCCAAAGGGAAATTAAGAAACTATCCTCCATGGGATTGAGTGCTCTTAGCAACTCACAACGTCAGGCCCTCAATTCAAAGATATAGACTGTTGGTTAGATGAGATCATTTCACAACTAGCATGCTCTTGATTAATCTGTTTACTTACAGTTAATTGCAGTAGCTCTCTGAAGGTAGCTGTGTGCTTGTTTAGCAGTGTGGAGTATGGGGAACTTACTACATAATTCCCCAGAGTACCCTGACTCTCTATCTGCTTCTTGGGGCAATTCAGTGTGTTGTATTGATTTATAAAGCCCACTATGGCCTAGGTACTCTCTTCCTAAGATGCCAATCCCTCCTCTTCACCACAGCAGATGAGATGAGTTGGGATGGTTCTGCTGACACTCCCCTGGTTTGCACATCTGGGATAAGTGGCAGCACATTCTCAGTGAACTGCCCTCTAAGCCAGTGATCTCCAAAGTGGGGTGCGCAAGACCAGCCGTGGGGGTGCCCGGCAGGAGGAGCGCTCCTGGACCTTGGATTCTTCGGCAGCAGGCCGGCGGCAGCTCGGCTCTCCCTGCTCCGTCTTTGGCGGCAGGCCGGCGGCAGCTTTTTTTTTGCCTCCCCAGAGCTGGCCCTGGAGGTGCGCGATTCAAAAAGTTTGGAGACCCCTGCTCTAAGCCGTTAATGTACACAGGCTGGAGGAGGGTGGTTATAGGAATACTGGACCAGTAAGCCACTCACATCAATGATCATGTTGTTTTAGAGCACCTGTGTGTATACGGACCTGAGGGGGAAGGAGGGATAGGCATCTTTAACACAACAGAAAGTTGCAAAAAATGAAATATAAAAGTAGTAGTATTAGAAAAAATAAATAGTGACAGCAGAAGCAGCTGGTCATCAGTTCCAGCTCTGCACAAGGCCAGGCAGACACTAAACCAGCAAGCCAGGTAGCCCTTGGAAACAGTTGCCAGTGACAAGGTGCAGTAACAGTGCAGAGATGTGAATGCAGTCGTAGTGGAAAGTTGAGAGTTTTGGTGGTTTTACAGAGAACGTGGATAAAAGTCGGAAATAAAAGGAGACAGAAAACACTCTGGCTTTTCAAAGTAAAATCATCTGCCCTTCACTTCAGAGAAATCACTGCCAGTGGTTGATAACACTGATTTAAAACCTCTTAAAAGCAACAATACTACCATAAATGACAGCAGTGAAACTTAAGTAATGAAACTGACAAAGGGCCTGAACAGAGGATTTGCCATACCAGATCACATCATTGGCCAACTTAGTTCAGTATCCAACAGTGGCCAATACTAGATACTTAAAAGAAAGATTATTATTAATAATAATAATTTATGATATAGCAAGTTAGTTATACAATGCTGTACACTAGAGTGAGAGAAGAATTCCTTCCTAACCCCTGCAGTGATCATCTGATGCCTTGAAGTATAAAGATCTGTATACCTGTCTTCCCCTTACCATGCTAAACTACAACTACATAAAGTTATCCCATCCCATCCTAATCCCTATTAATCTATGTTTCTTATGATCTCCTGATGCAATGAATTCTGGCTGACTACATGTTGTGTAATCATGCTGTGAATAACTAAAATTATTTTAAATAATTAAAAAAAATTTAATGTCTGTTTCAAATATACCTGCAATTAACTTTCATTAAGGCTCCCCTCTAGGTCTCAGATGATGTTAAAAAAGGATTGCTCTAGTCTGTTCAGAATCTTCTGGCGCAGCTGCTGAATCCATGCCAACTGCTGAGACAAAGATAACTATCCAGAGGACAGTGCTTCAGGAGGAGCAGTTCACAGGAAAGGATCTTGAACAACTGTACAAGTAAGATACGGAGGTAACACAGATACCAGGATATGAGGAATCTCTATTCATGTCACGCACTCAAGGGATGATATGGCTCTTCTGTGGTCAAGCTACAGTGAAACCCAAAGGAAAAGCAATAGCTCCATGCCAAGAAAAAAACCCTGGGAGAATCTGAATATCCAAAACTACAGGAGAAATCAAAAGGGAAAAAGGTTCAAGTAACAGGATTCTTTTGCCCTAGATCACTTGGTTCACATCTGGGGCAAATTAGTAAAGTGCAAAGGATGTTGTTGTATCATGGTGGTTTGATGTCTTTCAAAATAGGAGCCTTCAGTCCAATTCCCTGCGGGATGGCATCCATGCCACAAAAGATACCACAAGTGGCGCTGGCCCTGTCAGTGAGTATAAGCAGCGAGCCAAAGACCAAGTCAGCCAGACGAATGAATTCTGTTTATGTCTAATCTAGACTATAAGGTCCTCAAGGCAAGGTTTCTACAGTTCTATGCAGACCTATAGCACTTCATAAGTAACTAACTCCTTGTCACTTCTATTAGTGCTTTCTTAGACAGGGCATGGGGTAGGACAGTAGCTTGTACTGTTTCTGCCTGTACTGTATGAGAATTGTTGACAGAGGATTTCAGCCTCTCAGTCTGACACCTTTCACCAGTACTGAGAGCACTTAAAACAAAACAAATCCCTCCACACCAAATCTCAAAACTGAAAATTTAAGACTATGTAAAGTACTATAAGGCAAGGCAGGTGGCTTACCAGATCAGTGATGGCTGTCTAGGAATGCTAGCAGCAGCATTATTCTGATACATTAAAAGCCCTTCAGACAATACTCAGCATGACAGTAATAAAGGCACAAAGTATGCACACAGACTCCAGCTGTATTCGTTCTGAATCTAGTCATCATGTGTGATACACGTAAAGAAAAGAGAGAGAGACAGAGTTGCTCCGGAGTTCCTGAAGGGGAACACTGGAAGTGAAGAAACTACTCGATCCACCTGTAGACAGATCTGAAGTGGGATCCACCCCCCACTCCACTCTCAATTTAGGGAACTGTAACTTACACCTTTCAGTTGAAAGATCCCATAAACAGTGATTAGCTGAGGAAGTGAAGGATAAAAAAATAAGGGGAACTCAACATTCTGTAGCAGGAAACATGGGCCTTGATAAAACTAGACAGGATATTTATGATTTGAAACAAAACCATTAGAATTTGAGGCAACCTTTTGCAAAGTGAAGCACATGCAGCATTCTGTACTTACAGGAAAATTCAAAGGAATGGCATGTAGAATCATGCCTGAAGGATTAAAACCTCTGGTGGCAGCTTTAGAGACTTCAGTAAGTTAAACCTTATCAGGAGGCCAAGTTATCTAGGGAGAGGAGCTCTGTGGTTCTGTGTTTTTGAAGCACTGGGGCCTCTACTTGAGAAATGTACCCCAAATACTGTCCTAGAGAGCTAAAGGAAACGTGAAAGTAACATGAGTGTGACCCACAGATGTGAATACAGTAGTATTATTCTTGACAACTGCAACTCAGCACTAGAACAGTATAACTCAGTCACAAGGTGAGCACTTGTTGGTTGTGTGTTCTGCTCAGGAAACCATCCCCTCAGGGCAGCTTAATCCACAATCACTCAGACTTTACTTTTCATCAAAGGGGGAGGGGGGAGGAGTGCGGGCACGTTCCAAAGCCACACTGCACATAGTAAACGTAAGCCAGCCTGTATTAGTTACTGCATAGCAACATCACATTTATGGTGGGTGCTATAGAAAATACCATGCAGTATTGGTGTGGACAAAAGTTATTTTCCTTCCACCCAATAACTCACTCTGTCCCCACGCACAGACCAGGGATCTGCTGTTACTATAAGGCCTTCCTGTCCAATTCCAAACTATTGGTTTTCATAAGTAACTTGCAGTATGGCTATTTATCAGTGTCACATAATGGTAACTACTTCCAAAGGCTGAAAGAACAGGTAGGCCCTGAGCAAAGAGGGAGGAAGAACATACCTCATACAGGGAATGGAAATTAACCATGTAAGCTCCTCCCCAGTGGAAACGGAGTTTCCCAGTACACAAGTGAAACTCAAACCAAAACCTTGCAGCCACCAGACAGTTTTCTTTCTCTGAACCAAGAAAGAAAACTATCAACCACGACCCCCAGATCTGGACTCTTGCAAAGTAGGTTCCCTGTGAGCCTAGCCAATTTCAGGATTTTGTGCCTCAACTCAGATGTATTAACAGGAACTATATTCGCAAAAAGAAAAGGAGTACTTGTGGCACCTTAGAGACTAACAAATTTATTTGAGCATAAGCTTTCGTGAGCTACAGCTCAGTTCATCGGATGCATTCAGTGGAAAATACAGTGGGGAGATTTATATACACAGAGAACATGAAACAATGGGTGTTACCATACACACTGTAACGAGAGTGATCACTTAAGGTGAGATATTACCAGCGGGGAGCGGGGGACCTTTTGTAGTGATAATCAAGGTGGGCCATTTCCAGCAGTTGACAAGAATGTCTGAGGAACGGTGGGGGGTGGAATAAACATGGGGAAATAGTTTTACTTTGTGTAATGACCCATCCACTCCCAGTCTCTATTCAAGCCTAAGTTAATTGTATGCAGTTTGCAAATTAATTCCAATTCAGCAGTCTCTCATTGGAGTCTGTTTTTGAAGTAGCTCACGAAAGCTTATACTCAAATAAATTTGTTAGTCTCTAAGGTGCCACAAGTACTCCTTTTCTTTTTGCGAATACAGACTAACCCAGCTGCTACTCTGAAACCTGTCAGGAACTATATTGAGTCAATTATCCCTCAGACTTAAAGTTCCTGTCCCACACAACAATTTCAAAACTAAAAAAGTAGTAGTAATAAATATCTTGTCCCTAATGCAGATCCATACTAGATCCTGCTGCTGCCTCGGCCTGCAGCTCTGCTCATGTTCCCAGAGCTCCTGAATCCATTTACTTTTCATCTGCTGTGAGCCCACCCACCTAAACTAGCAATAATGCACCTTCCCCTCAGTCCCCATTGAAGGTTTTGCTCCTGCCTATTACACTAAAGGTTTGTATACTTTACCCGCTGGATTGACGGGCAGCAATCAATCCAGCAGGGGTCGATTTATTGCATCTAGATGCGATAAATGGACCGCTGAGTGCACTCCTGTCCATTCTGGCACTCCCCCAGGGTAAGAGGCACAGGCAGAGTCGACAGAAGAGCGTCAGCCATTGACTTACTGCAGAGAAGACACCACAGTAAGCAGATCTAAGTACATCGACTTCAGCTACATTATTCACGTAGCTGAAGTTGCGTAACTTAGATCCACCCCCAGAGACACGTGCACCACAGAGGTTTGAACTCCAAGGACATGAGGGACTGGAGGTGACCCAATTAGGAAAAAGAGGAATCTGATAGTCTGGTAAGAGGACAGGGTCAGCACTAAGGAGGGATGGGTAAGTGATATTTGGTAGGACTAATTATTCCCAGCACTTGATCGTTTTCACATGTATTTAATGGAGTACAACTCTGAGTAGAGCTGGTCAAAAACGGGAGTTTTTGTTCCACAGGAAATGCTAATTTTTTTAAACAATTGTTTTGAATTGGAATGAAATGCTGAAATTTCTAAATTTCCCACACAAGTGAAAATTTTTAATTCAGACCACTAAAATATTTCATTTAGATAACATTGAAATACAATTTCCTTATGGAGAGAGATTTTGTAATTATCCTCCATAGGGCTGTTTGCACCTTCCCCTGAAGCATCTGGTTCTGGTTGCTGTCGTATTGAATATTAGACCAGTGGCTGGATGACAATAGGCATTGCTATAGCACAGGGGTAGCCAAATCATGGCTCACAAGCTACATGTGGCTCTTTAAAGTGCGACTCACAGCATCTCCAACACCCTCTCCTTTCTCCTCATACCAGACTGGGGAGAGAGCAGCTCAGGGCTTCTGCCCTGCAGTAGGGTGGTGGGGCTAGGAGCTTCTACCAGAGATGACCGGTGCCTGCTGAGAGTGAGGGTCAGCAAACCCTGGCAAAAATCTGAGGGCATATGACCCCACACACTCATCACCTCTGCTTCTGTCTAGTGGGGAGGAGGGCCCTGAGCCCTCCTTCCCCACAGAGCTCAAGCCTCAGCAGGCATGCCTCAGCTCTCAAACTTCTGAAGATTGTTGTGTGTGACTCAGAGGGTCAGTAAGTACCTGACTACAGGTCAGAGTCTGAGGGAACCTAAAGACATTCGGTCCAATTGCCTTCATAAAGCAACAAGGACTCTATGGTATGAATCTTCAGCACATCTAAATTTGTCTTCAACACACCGGATTTTTTTTTTTTTTTTTTAAAGTAGGGGAATACGTCTGTTGTCCAGATTTCCATGGTCTCTCACACACACACTTCACCACTGACAGGTTCTGGATAACAGGAATTCTCATGATCTTCCACCCTGCCTGAAATAATTTGATTTTTCTCTCAGCTGTCCCCTCTACCCACAACACATTATTCTCAACACCAAACACACCAATACCAAGATTCTGCAACCTCCCAGGGACAGTCTCTCACTTTAAAAAAAACCAAACAAAACAAGAAAAACCCCACAAATGGAATCGTGAGTCTTGTCTGCAGCCCATCTAAAGCTTTGAGACCTACCATCTTTCATCAGACAAACTGCTAGTATATACCAAGGAATTCAGTTAATATGGCTCCTTTGAGAAGCGTACAAAGGGGTCCTAAATGCAGCAGCACCATATCTAGAAACACTTCTCCTTAAGTTTGCTCGGACAGTAATTTTCATGTCACAGTTATGGAGCTGGCTCCTCAACTATGCCCAGTACCTTTCTCCCTGATAGAGGCTAGTGGCACCATAGGGCTTGTGTGTGGAAGGCTCCAGCTCCCCCCTCCCCTGAAGACATGGCTCGGAATGTCTCCTAGCATGTGGGAGAGAGTCCTGAGCTGCCTGAGTAAGGAAACTTTACTCTCCTTTGTGCTTCTGGAGCAGCACAAAAGGAATTTAACCAAGGACACGGATCTGCCTTTTCATGAGTTAATATCTGCAAAGCACTTTGAAGATTGATCCCAACACCACCTCTGCAGGTAGGTAAGTACTACAGCCCCCATTTCACAGCTGAGGAAACTGAGGCAAAAGGGTTAAGCGGCTTATCCCAGACACAAGCAAGTCAGTGGCAGAGCCAAGATTAGAATCAGAACTCACACCTCTTTCAAATTATTTTTTTAGGGTGCTACAGGCACACACAGCACTTTGCAGGTAAATATAAAGAGGAGGTTCCCTACCCCCAGACACTTACAATTCAGACTGAGGAAACAATGAAAGACTAACACAGAAAGCACAAAGGCAAATAAAAGGAAAGGGATACAACCCTTGCAGGGTGAAGAGAAAGAGGGAATAGATCTGGTGACATCGTAGGTGGCTTCTTATATTTCTGTAGTGAAGTTTCAGAGGAAAACTATAGGTTAAGAGGCACAGCAGGAAAAGTGAGTTCAAAGCTCTGAATGAGGAAACAGACACTATCACAGCTATGGGGCAAACTGCAAAGACCACAATGAGGAATGAAGAGATGTTTCAGCAGGAGCATGGCTTAAGTTAATGCATGAAGGAAGGTCTGAGCGCTGAGGTATAGGCAGGAGCAGAGATGTGCATGGTAAGAACAATAAGCTTGAATGTAATGAGTAGCCAGCCAAGAGGTTTGAAAACAGGCGTGACAACAGGTGGCTTTGTCTAATATTTGCAGCCATAGAAATTCAAAGATGAGCAGCTGTCAATCCAGATGGTCCCTGGATTATGGGATAAAATGGGGTTGTGCTTGCATTTTTTATCTTGGCATAATGAACATTTCATGGGTGGATTTGCAGAACTGTGACCAGAGACTACGCACCCTTACCTCTGACCTCCAATGAAGTCTATCATTTGCACCAACGGAGCACACTTTTTTATACATATACTCAAGACATGGGAGATGAAAAGCAAAGCAACGTTTATTACATCAGGGCAATTTTTCTGATAACCTTGTTTGAGTTACAGACCCACAGCTTTGCATTTGAAAGAAGCAGAAGGCCCATCTGCCTAAAGAGTTATGCAGAAGACGACACCTGGCTTACATGCTCACTTAGGACCACATGCCCACAGATATACTGAAACAAGGAACAACCAACCTCATTTCTCCTTTAGTGGGAGCAAGGAAGACAAATGATTGAGCATTTGGACTTTAAGCCAAAGTAATAGATTCTAATATAGCTTCACTTTCAAGTCTGTACATAACTCTAACCTTTTGTAATCTCTCTAGAACAGAGGTGGGCAAACTACGGCCCGTGGGCCACATCTAGCCCACAGGACCGTCCTGCCAGCCCCATAGCTCGCATCCGGGGAGGCTAGCCCCAGGCTCCTCCCCTGCTGTCCTCCTCCCCCGCAGCCTCAGCACGCTGCACCTGCCGCTCTGGCCCGCTGCTCCTACCAGGCAGGGCGGCGGAGTGACTGCGAGCTCCTGCCGCTCTGAGCAGCATGGTAAGGGGGCGGGGAGGGGTTGGATAAGGAGCCAGGAGTCCCAGGGGGCAGACAGGGGGCATTTGGATGGGGCAGAGGTTCGGGGGGGCGTCAGGGTATGGGGAGCAGGGGGGGTGGATAGGGGGTGGGGTCCTGGGGGGCAGTCAGGGCGTGGGGGTCTGGATAGGGGTTGGGACACACGGGAGACTGAGAGCAGGGGGGTTGGATAGGGGGTGGGGTCCCGGGAGGGGGGCAGTCAGGGGACAAGGAGCGGGGGGGGAGGGAGGTGTTGGATAGGTGGGGGAGTTCTGAGGGGGGCAGTCAGGGGGCGGAAACTGGGAGGGGACGGATAGGGGGCAGGGTCCAGGCTGTTCGGGGAGGCACAGCCTTCCCTACCTGGCCCTCCATAAAGTTTTGCAACCCCAATGTGGCCCTTGGGCCAAAAAGTTTGCCCACCCCTGCTCTAGAAGGCCACCTGCTCAATACTTTGTATAAGCTTCCTTTGCTTCCCACATTCAAGCACTGGACTCAGTCAGTTGATCTGGGTTCTACTCACAGCTCTGCCACTGAATTACTGTGTGAATGTGGACAAGTCACATTCCCGTGCCTCAGTTTCCCCACCTGTAAAATATAGACAACGATGCTGACCCTCTTTTGCTAAATGCTTTGAGAGTTACATATAAAAGTAGCATAAAAGTGAGCTACAGATTACAATTATGCTTGAAAAAAACTTCCCCATGGATGTTTTCCATGTACCCTCCCCCTCCTTCACAAAAAATAAGAAGATCCAAACTTCTGAAAGCATTCAAGCTGTAAGATGTGCACTCTGCTTTGTGAACATAGGAACTGCCAGACTGGATCAGACCTCAGTATCTGGTCTCTAACTGTGGCCAGAACAAGATGCTTCAGAGGAATGTGTAAGCATCCCAGACAGCAGGCAGACATGAAACTGGTCTCTTATAGAGATTAGTGTAAACTCTGAAGCACAAGGTTTAATACCCCTTCCAAACACACTGTGAATACATTGCTTTCTAGCATTATTTATACAGTGCCCGAAAGTGTGACAGGTGTTTTATACATAGTCAAGACGGGTCCCTGTCTTTAAAGAGTTTACAAAGTAAATAAATGACACACAAAGGAAAGGATGGAATTCTTAGTTTAAAAAAACCCTGTTTTCCACCTGTCACCATCCTGATTTGCAACCCTCAAGGCACATGCATTACTCTCCTCAGTGACATCATGATCATATTGCTTCACGCTCCTCTACAACTACCCCTGTGTTGCTGTCTCTTCCTCTTCTACATTTTTATTGTAAGCACTTCAGAGCAAGGACACTGTCATTCCAACTTTCTCTAAAGCAACACCCACAGCTGTGATGCTACATCAGTCAGTAGCTATCCTCCTCTACTGTTCCCATTTGTGCTTGTAGACTATGTTTTGCAGGGGGTCATCTTTTTGTTCTGCATTTGTACAGAGCCTAGCACAATGGAGGCCTGGTCCATGGCTCCTAAGCACTATATCACACAAATACTGAGTAAAAGATTCATTTTTCAGCCTGTCTTGTTCCCTTTTCTGTAACGCTTTACCCCATACTCAAAAGGGTCAGCATCTTTTGGTTCATTAAGAAGTGTTATAATTATAGTCATTTTACAAGGCAATAATCCTCTTGCCAGGATTCTCAATGCAGGTGGGGTCATGGCAAAATGGGGCTTATTGGCTTTTTAGTGGGGAGAGGGAGAACATGGGGATGGGATGGTCAGCCTAGTCGACATCACAAAGCATGGGCGAGAGTAAAGTGAATCGTATCAGGCATATCAGTATAGCAATAGGCTCCAATTACAGGCAAAGTCACTCAGCTACACTTTCTTGTCTGCATTTAAACATTTGGAGCCTCTCACATATGAAACCTGTGGAAGCCCCCTTAGCCTCTTCCCCCTTATTCATTCTGGAGCAGCGTCACAATGAAAAGCTAAACAAAATAATAAAACTCATGTTAAATATGGAAAGACTCACATTGACTTAATGGGAGTTGGATCAGCTCGCTAATAAGTAAGTGTAGCCCCGTGGACAGGGCCCAGCATAACAAGACAGGATTCCTGGGTTCTAGTTCTGGCTCTGCCAGGGATTCACTTTATGACCTTGAGCAAGACCCTTCACTTCTCTGTGTCTCAAGTTTGCCAGCTGTAAAATGGGAACAGTGATGCTCATCCACATTCATAAAGCACTTTGGAAAAGCCGTTAGTATAAAATGCTATGATTTTATTAGTAAAGTGAAGGGAACTCCTGTGACATTTCACAGAATATGGAAAATATGGATTGTGTCCTGCCTGTCAATTTACCATCTACATTTTCTAGCGGCCATCTGTGAAGAATGTGTGTATGTGTAAAAGTAAAATAGATGCTCCTTGCAAACACCCCAAAATAGTATTCTGGTACATTTAAGAAGATATACAGTATTCAGACAGATGAGTAGATTATGTCATGCTTATATATAACCTAATTTTTCTCTTGATAAACTAAGAAAAGAGGAAGTGTACAGAGTTTATTTTTAGTAATGTTATATTAAGGCATGCTACAGCACAAGACCACATGTGCATAGTACAACTTAAAAACTAGTTCAAAAACATACTTTTAAAAAAAACTGTGTACAGATTGTACCAGGATTTGATTCCAGCCCCAGGGACATGCCAGAACTTTGTAAAAAATCAGGATTTCTTAGGAACATTTTTGGTTTTCATATGAATTTCTGATGATCAGGGTTCCAAAAATATTAATAATTATACTAAACTGGGAGAGGCTGCCAAAAAAACAGCATTGGCTAAGAAATAACATAAAGGGGCATAGGTGCCCTCAATTCCCACCAAAGGCAATGAGGGTAGGGGTCACTCATGCACCTTGCAGGATCAAGCCCCCACACTGATCAGAAATTATAGGTCAAAATGTGAAAAATAAGATTCAGCCTGGGAAAACATCCAACAATACTCTGAACACTGATGGTCAATGGGAGGGAGGTTCTGTGAGAGCAGTACTCAGATTGAGAGAGAGAGAGAGTGCGCCGAGGCAAGAGCAGACAGTAAACTGTGTATGAGCTTCTAGTGGCAGGAAATAAAGTGAGTTGAGATTTGGCACAAATGTAAACTTCAAGTCAGTGGCTGTGGCCTGTCCCATGGTAGCCTGAGGGGAGATGTGGCAGGTTTTGAGCACCTGGATCTCTGGCCCTGCTGGAATCAGCTGGCATAAAGATGAAACCCTCCTCCAGACCCCTCCTGTGGCAGGGAGACTTTAGAGGTACCTCTTTGCAATAGTAACAGACTAATGGAGCCAGTTCTCACCACTCATTCTCCAGCCAGGCCCCCATATCCCATCCATTCGGGAACGTAGCCTGTTAACTGTGGAGCAGAGGCCCAGATGCAGTGCTTAGGTACTCATGCCTGCCCAGCTGCAATGAGATGGGTGGTCCCATCACAGAGGCGTTGCTACAAAAAGAAATACAGGTATTGCCTGATAAAAACTGATACCAAAGGGTCATTAATGTGGCCTGAAAATTACCATGGTTAAAAAGCTCCAAACACATCCATATGCTTACAGGATGGAAGGTGCACTCTGGCAATGAAAGAGTTACACAAAACCTGGGGATTGGGGAGGTGTTAACTAGACTTTTTTGGAACATTCAATATTAGTGAATAGTGCCTGAAAGTTCCTATTCAATATGGCAAAGTTCTGCCTGCTAATGAAGGATAAAAATAGTCTGTGTATGCCTATGTGAAAGAAAACACACACACACACCCACACACACACACCCCCCCCCATGGAACTGGCACTGCAGTATGGTTGGGGGATGGGCAGCTAGAAGAGAAGCTGCAGTAATCGCGGCGACTCCTGCAGGCTGAGCTCTACTGGGTAAACTGCACCGAAACGCTATGTAACAGCAACTGCCAGAGACACAGCAACTGCAATCAGCTAAACCAGAGAGAAAGGACTAGAATTTTCCAGGCAGGCCAGGAAGAATCCTTTATTTCTATTGGCTAGAGGACTGCGCGCACGCACAAATACACACACACACACACTCACTCCTCTCTTTTTCTGGAGACTGTCTTGGTATTTTTGTTGTTGGCAAACCAGACTGTTTCAGAATCAGCTTTAGAAATATTTGCAGGTTAGGGTGCCTCTGAAAAGGAGCAATGTGGCGAAGAGGGATTAACCACCACCAAAGATGATCTTGCAGCAATACTGCTATTACAGAAATACAATCACTACACAATAACTTTTCCCCCCCAAGTGTACCAGCTATGCTTCCTAGAGCACTTAGGTACACAACTGAATTAAAAACCCAGGGCGAATAAATTATTTTTCATGCATCTTCAGACCACATTGACACTTGGACTCTGCGGCAAAATGAATGTTACAAAAAAAAAAAAAGTGTATATGCACTGAATATAAATATATTATGAAATGGCTTTTAAAACTCTGCCCTAGAGAGAGCTTTCTGATTGGTTCCCAATGATGTAAGACATCTATAATGCCTGGTAAAACACATAGGTTAACGAGTCTGATTTCTGCATATAAATTCCAGGTAATAAGAGTATCCATGACACTCCAGGAAACATACTGCAGATTAATTATAGTGCTTCTCAGGTAGTTAAAGTCATTGGACCTCAGACCTCAACGCCATGCAAGCTTACTATTGTCACTCACACTGGACTGTCTTATTGCTTATTCACTGTTTGTTTCTGCTGAGGGAAGCCTTATTTAAGGATATGGTAAATCATTGTCAAATTTAAGTTATGAAAGATATACACAGGCACATCTTAAGCTACTTAGCTTTGTCTGGTATGGCATCCTGTGTGAAGTCAATGATGAGCTAGGTATTGTACCTCTTCAAATGGGAAACAGATTCCGTGCATTTTCACTTCTTATTGAATAAAGGTATTATTAAACTGATCAATGCATTTTTTAAAAAAGAGCCCTATGAAAAGACAAACCTACAGTTTGAGAATCCTACACATAGAAAGGGCTTGTACCAGAGCCATCAATTAAATCCTTCTAAAAACTTTTTTTTTGGTCCCAAGTGGTCAAATAATAGTGAATGGCATTAACTCTTTAAATTCAGTGAAGCTTACAGGTTGTCAGCCAATGGACTGTTTAAGAGGACTGTCTGCAATTGCAGCTTCAGTAGTTTTGATAGACTCCATATTCCAAGTAGAGACAAGGTGGGTGAGGTAATATCTTTTATTGGACCAATTTCTGTGGGTGAGAGACACAAGCTTTTGAGCCACACAGAACTCTTCTTCAGGTCTCTCTAATATCCTGGGACTGACACAGCTACAACTACATTGCATATTCCAAGTGCAAGCTCATTTACATGATTACTGCATGACTGGAGAATTCCGTGTAAAATATTAATCGCACAAGGTTTGCGCCATAGCTTGCAGCTAGTCTTCTTTCTACATTACACGACCCTCAGCTTCCAGATATAAACAGATTTTTTTTGTTTCCCAGCATGAGTACAACTGCAGAAGAAGGCTTAGATTTTTGTGCTAAGTACATAGCAGGGAGCATGTTAGCAAGAAACCTTACACAGGGTCTAGAATATATTGAGTTATATCACGCCCTTCCAAGCACCTTTGCTGCAAAATGCAAGTTAACTTATATGAGACAGCCTATTTAATATTTTGCATTCATAGTTCCAAAACAAGAAAACGGGCTACTCAAAAAAAACAGTATGTTGTCCAATTTGCTACCCAAATTTGCATTTGTTCTTCAAATCCTTGCCTAAGGCTTATGGAGATCCAATACAAATATAAGAGCAAACTCTATAGCATAGGATGGGGTTGCAATTATCCATGGTATCACTTCCAGGTTCATAAGGTCCTACAAGCAACATCACTGAGGTTAAAGAAAAGCTGTGTATTATTACCTAATAAGACTGCTCATTCTGATCCTCTTTTCAGCACCATCGTGAAAATGCTAAAATTCGAAGAAAAAAATACGTCACCCATAACCACAATGCCTAGAAACACACAACATTCCTCGATTACTCCTAAAGGATCCCTTTACCACTGAACCTCTGTACATACCATCAAATATTTCAAGTGGAACAAATTCATTAACTTGTAAACACGACTTAACTAACTGAAAGGCACAGAAACCTAGAGCATTGTTAAATCACTTCTAGCAGGCACTGTATTGTATGTTAATATTTGCCATCTGCTTATGTTGTATCTCTACCACAAGAAAAAATGATGAATGTTGAGGAAAGGCACTTAAAAAAACCCAAGCTTGGCTTCTCATCTATAAGCTGTGGGGTTCATTTATTTATTTTACACACACACGCAGACACATAACTGGAGAAAAGAACCAGGGTGAAACTGTCTTTTCAGCTATTGCTGCTTTATAATAACTACACAGGAAAATTCAAAAGAGGAGAAAGAAAAAGGAAAGCACCCGTGCATGCTTGATACTCCAGACAGCAAGAAATTTGCCTCAGGGAGAAGCACTGTGAAAAGGGGTGGGGGAAGGGCAACTTTCTGGGAGAGAGAGAGCGTATGTATGTGCGCACGTTGGAGGCGGGGGAGAGAACTGCTAGGCATTACGACTCCTACAGGCTGAAGCAGAGCAAGCACCTTTCCTGCAACAACATTACATCATAGGCAGAACTGCTTGCAGACCACAGAAAATGGCCATAATTCCCAGCCAAGAGCAGATTCCAACAGACACAACATTCCTCGTCTCTGGGTGCCTGGAGACTTTAAATAATTTTTCAACTCCTACAATGGGAAACTGTTTTCTTTTTTAAGAAATATATCAGTCAAACTTCTTATCCCTATGGCACATCAAGGTGCTTGGGGACCTTGCTCTCTGTAGCCTGGGCAAGGACGTGGAAGGTATTAGGGTAACAGTGAATCTTGTTTTAATCTCAACAAAAAATGTCCTTTGACGCTTAGCATACTTTATGTGGCCTTCAAAACCTAAATGGAGTGTAGTATCATCAACACTCTGCAAGGGTGATCTCCTGCTAAAACACTTAGGCAGTTAGGTGACACAGTGATAGGCTCTATAGAAAAATGATAGATCAGATACAGAGCTCATCAAGGAGTAAACATTCCTAAAGTTATCTGCCACATGGAGAGATTCTCAAAATGTTTTACCAGCAACAAAATCCTTCGAAACACTCTGACTCCTTCTAAAATCTGTCTATACTAAAGAGCGGCTCATGAAAGTTCTAGACTGACAGTTCTGGAGTCTGAAGTTCTCCATCAGCAGGCCAGGTGCATTATGGGCAGCAGCAGGGTAAACTTCCCCTTATCAATGGGCCATAACCCTGACCCGAAGAGATCACCTCTAAAACATGCCTCTCTGCTGTGGCTGGCTGCCAACGAGGAGGACAACGAGCACAATATATGGTGGTGGTTTCTGTGATGTGGATGCTCATCCACTGGAAACTGGATTATGACCCAACAAGCTCCTTTCATGCAGATCACCAAATGACCACTGGACCCCAACCCTGGCTCCCACACCAGGGGGCTTCCTCCAGGGCCCTGGGGGTGCTCAACCCCCTCCCTGCCCCGCTCTGCTCCCACCCCCACCTCTGCCCCACCTCTTCTCACCCTCACTCCACCACGCCTCTTCCTGCCCAGTTCCACCCTCTCCCCCAAACACACCCTGTGCCTGCTCCTCCCTCCCAGTGCCTCCTGCCCGCCATGGAACAGCTGATATGTCAGCGCCTATGTCCCACATGCTCCCCTGGTTGGTAATTGTGACAGACAGGGCAGCTTCCTGCAAAATCTATGGGAGACCATATTGTATTAAGAGTATAAATGGTTTATGTATCATTGTGGGCAGGGATTATATGCACTCTGAAAATAAAAGGGGATGATTAAGGCAAATCACTCAGGTTATAGCACTTCCAGAGAGTTAACACTTCCTGGGGAGGCTTATATGTTTTGATTCAGAACAGGTTCTCCAGAAACCAAAAAAGACAGAAAAGGGATTTTTGGATAAACAGCCCAAGCTTAAACTGACTGGGGGCCTTTGTTCTGGTTCCTGATATGGGCTTCTAACCACAGGGAAAACCCAACTGTGGGGTTTGAAGGACTGGCACCTACCATAGCCCTGTGTTGGAGTTGAGGGAAATGGGTGGTAAGCTTTTTAGCATGCTTGTAGGTTCTTTTGGTTTTATATGCTTTCTCTGTGTTAATGCTTTTTACCTTCAGAAAAAATGTGCTTGCTTAGAGAGAGCTGTGTGATAATTGTAACTGCTGGCAACACGCTGGTCATAGCCTTTGGCAAGAGAGCAAAGCACAGGCACAGACCTTTTCAGCAGACTGGCTTGCTGGGAATATCACAGGGTAGAAAAGGGAGCTGTAAAGACTTAAAACCCCCAGTCACAAGGAAGTGAGATGGGGGTCTCCACTCAGCAGAGGTGATGGCTAGGAACCAGAAACCTTTAAGTGGGTGCTCTCAAGGGACCAAGGAGGAGGAAATATAGGATATAGCCATTATCTTGAAACTGTGACAGTAGTGACAAAGTCACAGCAGGGAACTTGAACCCGTGACCTATGGCTGAAAAGCTCTATATCCCATTACCAGTCCTCAGGACCCTACTGGTCTCCATAAGACTGCAAAGTAACTTAATTTCTGTGGTGTTCCACAGACATGATAATTCCAAATATTATCCACCACAAAATGAGATGTTGATAAAATGTCATTTATCTGTGATCTTACTCTGAACTACTGGAAAAGTTAATCAAAATAACATCTTGCAAACAAAACAACATAGTACTCACCAAAATAAGGAAGCAAAAGCCAGCCTATGCTAATGACTAAAAAGAGAAGAGGACAATTTCAGAATGTTATTCATGTTACAATTGCTAAAAGGTAAGGACATTTTTGGAAGTAGAAGAGGCTTCCTATTTCTACACCAGATCACTCAATAACCTTTCTTCTCCACAAATAAATTTGGTGTCTCTTGAACTCGTTTAGAGTTTCCACCATTTCAATCACCCTCACTGTTGGGGGATTCCAGGTGTTTATGATCTGGAGAGAAGTCGTCTTATTTCAGTCTCCTCTTTATTGTCCTCTTCCTAATTTTTGACTGGCATATTTTTCTGAACCCCTCTGCCAGTAATGGGGGTAGGGGGGGCGGAGTCTCATTGATTTTGTTACCCCTTTCATAATTTTGAAAATTTAGTACGCAAATTGATTGTTCAGCAGGAGACAATTTTGATTCTAGGAGAAATGAGAAAAGCCAATCGGGATATTTTTCATATTACAAAGAGAAAAGACCTATTTTCAGAAGTACAATGGGCCAAATTCATCCCAGGTATAACTCTACTGATATTAAAGGAGTTACAACAAGGATGATTTTGGCCCAGGTTATAAGGTAAACTAAACCATTCACTTACCTATAATCTTTCTTTGCTTTTAGAGTAATTTCATGTTTCATTCTTAACAAGCCTATAGCCTTTACCAGACAAACTGACTCAAAGAAACAATCTCTATGGAACACAAGGTGGAAAGCCACTGTTAGGATCTAAACTGCAACGAACACATACCAAGTACTGAAAAGAACAGCATTCAAATAGTGTGTACATGTATACTGGGGGGGTGGGGGGGGGGCTGGTTTTTTGGTTTTTCTTTAAACAACTTCTGCAGGAAAGTTTCACCACCACATGATACTCCTCTTCAGAAGGCAGACACCACAATATTGTAAAATCAATTTTTAAATGGATTTCCTGTTTGTTTACTTATCTATCCATGCACTTTTGTATCTTTTTCCTTTAAAATACACACACACAGATTATATATATATAATCTTACATTCACACACAAGAACACAATAATTTTCCAAATCTGGGTCCTGAACAAAAATTAAAAGTGATGGAGGTGTGAACAAATACAGAAAACCAGGAGCAATTATTCAAGTAATTCAGCAACAGAGGAGATGACTGGACCTGAAAAGGAGTCTGTTTGTCTACACCAGAGTCTCCCACTGAGAGCCAGTGACATCAGAAATAAACTGACAAAATGCCTTTAGAAGGTGGTGTGTGCCCAAGAAAAGTCAGAATGTCTAAGTGGCAGCGCTAAGCCACTGGGAAATGGAGGAAATAGTGTGTGGGGAGTTAATTGAACATGTGTGTGAGGTAGGGGGAGGGGAGACAGGAAGGTTGTAAAACTCCATAAACCAGATCATGCCACAGGGTAAAGAAAGAGCCCAGCTTTACTAGGAGCAAAACTATAGAATCCACATTCTCCAGAACATACCTGTGCTGAGATTATATTATCCTTCTATTGCCATAGCTGCCCTCCTTAGCCTAAAGTACAAGAAACCCTGGAAGTGGCTGAACTCAGTGTTGTCTGTGTTTTGTTATATCTATCATTGTTTGTCTTTTTGGTCTTGTGATACGCCCGTTTTTGAGAGAGTATGCTTTATAAATCCAATAATCATTTTGGAGGGTAACATTATTAGCAAACATAAGACGATAATCACACAGCATTAATTATGGATTTCAGTTACATTCTTTATGGGGACCAGGCTACACATGATTTGTACAGTACTTAATTACAACTATGCCCTCTGACTATCCACTATATCTTATGTTTATGATATTTAACTATAAAAATATCCAAATCAATTACTACTGTGAGAGCTCAAATTTAGGGCCTGATACTGAAAATAATAAGACCTTACGAGTAACTTCACTGTCCCAGCTATACATATGCTTAAAGTTACTTTCATTTGAAAGTGTTTACGCAGGGTGAGAGTTATTTTCTCAGGCTTCCCTCACATATGATTCTTCCTAACAAAACAAAAACAAAAACCACACTTCCAGCAAGTGGCCATGGAAAATAAACTGATTTACAAAGGAAGTCACTTCTGTTTGCACATTACTTTAGAATGATATTATAGGCATGGGTGTAATTTGGAAGGGGCAGGCGGGCATTGCCCACCCAAACTGCAAGTCTCAGGCAGGTGCGGAATTTGCCCTCCACTTCCAACCCCACACACGGCGCCATTTGCCTGGCTGGAGCTGCCCCCCCACGCAACTACAGAAGTCAAACTACGCCTTTAGGATAGTTACATAAAACTAGAAGTTCCATTTCAACATTACTTCAATGCATCATGCCAAGTCTGAATATAGAAACTATTGTAAATGGAATATTGAGAGTTAGGATTCCCCAATTTTATTCTCAGCTTTGCCACTAACTCAGTGTTTTCTAGGGCTTAATCTCAGTTCATTTATAAAATGGGTAGAACATTCACCTATTTCACCCAGCTCCTGTATTTAGCTTGTTTATTGTTTGTAAAATGTAAGAGATCCTCAGATGAAAAGTGCAATATATTGGGCCAAGCAGACAACAAGCCTCATCAAAGGAGAATCTTGAAGCTAACGTACTAGACTGAGATTTAGAATCATAGAATCATAGAATATCAGGGTTGGAAGGGACCCCAGAAGGTCATCTAGTCCAACCCCCTGCTCAAAGCAGGACCAATTCCCAGTTAAATCATCCCAGCCAGGGCTTTGTCAAGCCTGACCTTAAAAACCTCTAAGGAAGGAGATTCTACTACCTCCCTAGGTAACGCATTCCAGTGTTTCACCACCCTCTTAGTGAAAAAGTTTTTCCTAATATCCAATCTAAACCTCCCCCACTACAACTTGAGACCATTACTCCTCGTTCTGTCATCTGCTACCATTGAGAACAGTCTAGAGCCATCCTCTTTGGAACCCCCTTTCAGGTAGTTGAAAGCAGCTATCAAATCCCCCCTCATTCTTCTCTTCTGCAGGCTAAACAATCCCAGCTCCCTCAGCCTCTCCTCATAACTCATGTGTTCCAGTCCCCTAATCATTTTTGTTGCCCTTCGCTGGACTCTCTCCAATTTATCCACATCCTTCTTGTAGTGTGGGGCCCAAAACTGGACACAGTACTCCAGATGAGGCCTCACCAATGTCGAATAGAGGGGAACGATCACGTCCCTCGATCTGCTCACTATGCCCCTACTTATACATCCCAAAATGCCATTGGCCTTCTTGGCAACAAGGGCACACTGCTGACTCATATCCAGCTTCTCGTCCACTGTCACCCCTAGGTCCTTTTCTGCAGAACTGCTGCCTAGCCATTCGGTCCCTAGTCTGTAGCTGTACATTGGGTTCTTCCGTCCTAAGTGCAGGACCCTGCACTTATCCTTATTGAACCTCATCAGATTCCTTTTGGCCCAATCTTCCAATTGGTCTAGGTCCTTCTGTATCCTATCCCTCCCCTCCAGCGTATCTACCACTCCTCCCAGTTTAGTATCATCCGCAAATTTGCTGAGAGTGCAATCCACACCATCCTCCAGATCATTTATGAAGATATTGAATAAAACCGGCCCCAGGACCGACCCTTGGGGCACTCCACTTGATACCGGCTGCCAACTAGACATGGAGCCATTGATCACTACCCGTTGAGCCTGACAATTTAGCCAGCTTTCTACCCACCTTATAGTGCATTCATCCAGCCCATACTTCCTTAACTTGCTGACAAGAATACTATGGGAGACCGTGTCAAAAGCTTTGCTAAAGTCAAGAAACAATACATCCACTGCTTTCCCTTCATCCACAGAACCAGATTTAGGATATACATGTTTAATTCCAGGCTTTGCCATAGATTTTTTTGTGACCTGGGGCAAATCGCTAAATCCTTCTGTGCCTCAATTCCTCATCTGCATGGTGGATAACACTTCTCTTCTCTCATCTTTTGTCTCTTTGGTCTATTTATATTGTATGCTCTTTGGGGCAGGGACTATCCCTTACTATGGGTTAATAAATACAGTGTCTAACAAAATAGGGCCCCTATCTTGGTTGGGGCCTTTAGGCCCTAGAGTATTAAAAAAAAATTATTAATAATAATAATCTAGAAATATCTAAAGACATAGAATCTATTCAAAAGTGAAAATTTTGTGCCCATTCAAATTTATGCAAATACATCAATTGGGCACACTTAAAATTATGCCTTTGTAAGATAGAGACCCCAATTTCTATGCACAGTTCTCTGAGAAAACTCCATTATAAAATGTAACAGGAGCTTGTGGAATATTCCATGCTGGGAAGAAAATAAGCCACAGAAATATGGTAAAGCAAAGTTTCCATACAAGTTCACCACTAGCAAGAAAGTTCTCTCAGTGAACTATAACACAATATGTTGGGATGAAAAATCTCAGGTGCGATTTGCAGCACGTTTATGCATATCAACAGGACTTTACTAGCTGGCTCCAGGGAAAAAAGTGGAAATTAATGAAGGAAAATGAAATAACCCAAATAGTGGATATACACATCCCATTTCTAGTACAGCAAAAATACCCATAATTATTTCTGGGAATAACTAAAATGGGATTCTGTTGATTACTACGACAGGTAATGAATATGTACACACTCTAGCTGATGTCAGTATAGTGTAAGGTTTCAGAGTTACAGCCGTGTTAGTCTGTATTCGCAAAAAGAAAAGGAGTACTTGCAAGGTAGCCTATTTCCCCTTGTTTTTTCCTACACCTCCCCCTCCCCCCAGACATTCTGGTTAAACTTGGATAGTGGTCAGTTTGGATGAGCTGTTGCCAGCAGGAGAGTGAGAGTGTGTGTGTGTGTGTGTCCCGGAAAGAGAGGGAGGGTGAGAAAGCCTGGATTTGTGCTGGAAATGGCCCACCTTGATTACTATGCACATTGTAGGGAGAGTGGTCACTTTGGATGAGCTATTACCAGCAGGAGAGTGAGTTTGTGTGTGTATGGGGGTGGGGGGGTGAGAAAACATGAATTTGTGCTGGAAATGGCCCACCTTGATTATCATGCACATTGTAGGGAGAATGGTCACTTTGGATGAGCTATTACCAGCAGGAGAGTGAGTTTGTGTGTGTGGTTTTTGGAGGGGGGTGAGGGAGTGAGAGAACCTGGATTTGTGCAGGAAATGGCCCAACTTGATTATCATACACATTGTGAAGAGAGTTGTCACTTTGGATGGGCTATTACCAGCAGGAGAGTGAGTTTGTGTGTGTGGGGGGGGGGGGGGGGGGCGAAGGGTGAGAAAACCTGGATTTGTGCTGGAAATGGCCCAACTTGATGATCACTTTAGATAAGCTATTACCAGCAGGACAGTGGGGTGGGAGGAGGTATTGTTTCATGGTCTCTGTGTGTATATAATGTCTTCTGCAGTTTCCACGGTATGCATCCGATGAAGTGAGCTGTAGCTCACGAAAGCTCATGCTCAAATAAATTAGTATAGTGTAAGTTATGTTACTCAGGGGGGTCAATAAGTCACCCCCTAAGCGAAATAAGTTGCACTGACCTAAGCACCAGTGTGGACAGTGCTATGTCAGCGGGAGAGCTTCTCCCAACAACATAGCTATCGGCGCTTGCGGGGGTTGGCATAATTAAGTAGACGGAAGAGCTCTCTCCTGTCAGCTTACGGCATCTGCACAAGCAGCCCTGCAAGCTCTGTAGCGTAGCCATAGCCTAACTTAACGGCACCTCTTCTCAACATGCTGCTCTCTGCTCTGAGGGAGCTCAAACTGAAGACACAGCAGTCCGGTTTTGGTTGGGTTTGTTTGTTTGGGTTTTTTTAAGTAAGTAGGGCAGCACAGGTTTCATGAGTCAGGGCCTAACCATTAGAGAAGCAAGAGCTAAGGGAGTATTTTATACCTGTAGTTTTAGAACGTAGAGAGTAGCTAGCCTATTTAACAATAGAAATAGAGGTTAGATCCCCAGATGAAGAGAGGAAACGTAACTGATAGGAGAAGAGGAATCAGATATAGTTCAAGGCACCACCTTCTATTTCCCCCAGAAGGCACGCATGTGCACAGCTGAAATGTATAACACGCAGATGCTTAGTCAATAGTGCAGCAGTAGCCACTGCTTGCTGCATTCCTCACAGCAGCAGCCAATAGGAACCCAAGGCAAGGGGGAATATCCACCTCTTACTTTCCCTGGAACCAGCTATGTCTCTTCTCTGCAGCAGCAGCTAATTCAATTTAATTCTACACAGAGCAATGTTCTAAGTGGAATTTATAAACCCACAAAAAATCATCATCAAAGCCTAGTGAACCACTCACTGTGAAGCCTATTTAAAGCTCAACAATAAACACCAATAGATTAACTGATACAGAGCACCTTCAGAACTCAGTAAGTGCAGAAGTGGGGTTTCCACCTTCTGGTACAGATCATACTTGTTTATTTGTTTTAATCAGTCTCATAAAAGCTATATATGTAGCCAGAAGTTCAGGACTTTCTTAGGTAATACACAAATACAGAGCAGAGCAGGGTGCTAACCTAGACAGCATTCACCTAGACTAAGAATTTTTCTACCAGTTTTTATTTATTCATTATATTTCAGTGCCTGCATTTTGCTGCAGTAACTGTCTAGGCCTTTAGGTTAAGATTTTCAGAACTAGGAGCCTAAAGCTAAATTTCTAAATCCATATTTAGGCATCTGTCTGATTTTCAAAAGTGCTGAGCACCCAACACCTCCAGTGGGTTCAGTAAGAGCTGACAGGTGCTTAGCATTTTTGAAAGTCGGGCAGCTACCTAAATATGGACACAGGAGCTTAACTTTAGGGTTCTAGTTTAGAAAATCTTGGCCTTACTTGCTCTCTCTGTGCCCCTTTCCCCTGTGCTATGTAATACAAATGAAGGAAAAAGATTAATAAATACTTTGCCCTTTCCACCCAAGGATCTCTCAGCCCTTTACAGACAAATAATTATGCCTTGCAATATCCCAGGAGATCCGGATCATTATCTTCAGAAATTAAACCAGGGCACAAGAAGTGAAGTGTCTTACCCCAGGATACACAGAGAGTCAGTGGCAAAAGCAGGGGTAGAACACAAGCCTCTTGACTCCCAGTCTTAACTTAAACCATACCTCCTGTGAGTCTAGTATGAGGGGAAAGGACACTGGAAAATGTGATCCTGACATATATTAAATACACACCATCCAGTTACATTTTAAAGGTGATCTACAGAGATTATGACATAACAAGTACCAACGGGGTGAAATGTGAGCAACTGAAAGGGGAAGGGCTACTTATTCAGGCAGTTTATAACCTTGTTTTTGTTAATATTAATTCCCCAGGAAATCAATCAGAACTTCAACCCTGACATGGGGAGAAAACTCTCCTTGACAGACAGAAGAGTTCAATCTCCTGATCCATTTGAGCAGTGGCCTTTCTGTTCAAAGGAGCATATTACTGCCACTGGTAACTACCTTTGTGGATACTTGCCAGCCAGAATCTGGACTGAGCCCACCAACCCACGTCACACAGGCAACCACAAAAAGAACTGTATCCCTGGGATCTCTATCTTAGACACTTAAATAATTGCAGTGGCAATGACTTGTACGCACTAGCAAGGTGGGCTGAGCTTGACCTAATGATGTAGCACAAAGTAAGCTTCATCTCCCATTATCAATCCCCCGAGCCACTTTTCCAACAATGGCATTTAGAAAACCATTCTCTCCCTTAGGCATCAGAAAAAAGTTGGTTAGCCATCAGTTGAAGCAGATGAATGAAGACTAAGTTAAGCAGCTGCTGCTCAAGAGCTAACATTACAATTTTAATGGAAAGGAAACTGCCTATTTTATCCTACCCAGTCTAATAAGAAATTCTGATAATTCATAGAAGGAAAGCATCGTCAATAATTATCATGCTCCTGACAATTGGCATAAATATATCTTTAATATTAACTTGAAAGCTGTTATTACAAAGAAAATGAAAGAGCATTCATTCCTGCAAATGGAATGCAAAGCGAAATACTAATGATGTTGTAGGCATGGAGTTATGAGTAAGTGAGAAGAAAGGAAAAGTGGGAATGTTCCTCTCTCTATATTTTAAAGGGACACTATCAACTAAATCAGGTAAACATGTTTGCTTACAATGTCATTAACATAACCGTATATTACGAAAGATGACCTGTAAAGGGAAGGAGGACTTGTGGCACCTTAGAGACTAACAAATTTATTTCAGCATAAGCTTTCGTGAGCTTTCATGATGCATCCGATGAAGTGAGCTGTAGCTCACAAAAGCTTATGCTCAAATAAATTTGTTAGTCTCTAAGGTGCCAGAAGTCCTCCTTTTCTTTTTGCAGATACAAACTAACACGGCTGCTACTCTGAGACCTGTAAAGGATTATTTTTAAATGGGTTTGTGCCTGTTTTGCTTCTTTATGATGGATAATAAAATCTTGAAAGGAGTTCTTAATTATTTTTTTTAACTTTAGAAATATTATGAATGTCAACTCCAGTCTTCCCAGGTTTTACCTGAGGACCTCTGGGATGTTAATGGAGAGATCTCACACCCTAAAGGGCTGGCGGCCTCAGATCTTTAACAAGAGCTTTATTTATTTAAAATGTTAGACACTGGAGTTTAGTAGGTCTTAACACAACACACAATTCTATTGAAAGAAGTTTTAAAATCCAATATACTTTCTAATATTTTATGCTTTTTTCCTTTTCTGCATTTGTCTCAGCTTTGACTATACACATTGATCAAATTCATTTAACTTTTAAAAAATATATAGTTGGTTTCACTTTCAGATTCCCAATGCTGCAATATTTGGACACAAGAGAGCATTTACTGTTTTTTTTAAAAAGCAATTATCTCCATGGAATTTAATAAAAAGTCATGGAAACATTTCTATTGGTTTTAGATCTTACAGAGAACAGGGGATATTGTGAAGGCCAAAAGAATAACTGGGTTAAAAAAAGAATTAGATATGTTCATGGAGGGTAGGTCCACCAATGGCTATTAGCCCTAACCCTCAGACTGCTAGAAGCTGGGCATGGATGGAAGAGAATGGATCGCTCAATAAATTGCCGTGTTTTGTTCATTCCCTCTGAAGCATCTGGCATTGGCGACTGCCGGAAGACAGGATACTGGACTGGATGGACCACTGGTCTGATCCAGAATAGCTATTCTTATGTTCTTAATTGTTTTACAATTAAGCTGAATCTGAACTGAAGTTTCCCTTTAAAAAGGTGAGTTTTGGTTTTTTAAAGTCAGAGTGATAAGGAATTGCATCAAATGCAAATATTGTAGCCAATGGCTTTTTCTTTCCTTCAATATATTTGCAAAATTACTTTTATCCTTGTTTCCACATGCTGAATGTGGTTTTGGTTGTGAGAGAAGGAATATATTTGGTATCAAAGCTCTAGCGGCTGTAGTGTGGTTTTGAATTTCCACAGTATTGCTCTGGCAGGCCAGATACTAATAGAATCACAGGCTGGAGAGGGTTTTCAGTATTGCCAACCCCAAACATTCAAAAATAATGAGTCAGGCCCCCCAGAATAATATTGGCTTAAAAACCTAAGATTTTAAAAAATAGTAAGTGTTGGCTTCTTTATATTTGACTACTGAGGTTTGGGGACCTTTAGGGTAACAATTTCAAACTTTTCTCTACAACCATAAAGTCTCAAAACTTACAGCTTTCATCAAAAAAAAAAAAAAGTAATTCTCACATAATCACATGAATTCAGGAGCAAGGGCTTTTAGAAAGACATCAAATACCACGAGATCCTTGATAAAAGTGTGAGAGTTGGCAATACAGGGTTTTGATCCACTGAAAGAAAGAGATGGTATTGATTCTTTATAACCAGAACTCTGGTATTTTCTAAACTACAATTCTCCAG
Organism: Lepidochelys olivacea; assembly: GCF_965140295.1. Taxonomy (NCBI): domain Eukaryota; kingdom Metazoa; phylum Chordata; order Testudines; family Cheloniidae; genus Lepidochelys; species Lepidochelys olivacea. Next base: position 16,100,174 of record NC_140423.1, read on the forward strand.
TCTCCTCTGGATGGTGGAAGAGCCCCATTCAGCCAAGGGCACGGGTGAAATCTTTAGATAAAAGGTATGAAATGTATCAAAAACCAGCCAGCTTCTCCCTTACAGCCCAAACTCTATTTTTCTTCTGCAGAGTATATGGACTTCACAGGAGAAGGCATTTCTTTTGCTTTGCAATTTCCGAGTGATCTCTTTCGGTGTGACATTATATTTTGTAATCTGTCAGTTTTGTACAGCAATGCATATTTACAATTGGTGTAAAATTGTTTACACGGATGCCTGCAAGATATGTTCTATAAATTGCTAAATGGAGAACTATTGAAAATTATACGTAATGGACAGTTTAAAGAAGCAGGGAAAAAAAAGGAATGGAAAACACAAAGAACTAAGAGTACTGTTCAGATAAGAGTGCTCAAAATTTTGGGAGTGTTTTAACACTCTCTGAAATCACTAGCAAAACTATTTCCTACACTGTGAGAGAGAGAGATATTGCACATATACACCCAGATAACATGATAGAAGAAGAAAAGAAAATGGAGCAAATTTAACTCCATTTTTGACATAGCCATCGGAGATACTATACTGCTATTCACTGAGAAGAACCTGCACATATAGGACTGAAATTTAGAGTAATAAAAAGCTCTGAAGCTACAGAAGTCTGCAAGGAACAACTGATCTCTGCTTTAGCAATTCTGAAAATTCAATAGGATTTCAATACTCCATACAAATACTTAGGGTCACAAACAAATGGCTTCAGATTGTTTTTCTGAAGGTTCATAAAGCAAAAATAAAGAAGCAGCTTCTATATTCATCCTGCTTAGAGGGAAGGATTATAATAAATCCTGTAAAACAGTAACAAAAACTAGTATGCAGTCAAACACCTACTGCTCCTAACCGTATGACCAGAGCTCTGTCCTTGTAGAGCTTTTCAGCTTATGGTGATAGAAGGAGTACTTGTGGCACCTTAGAGACTAACCAATTTATTTGAGCATGAGCTTTCGTGAGCTACAGCTCACTTCATCGGATGCATACCGTGGAAACTGCAGCAGACTTTATATACACACAGAGATCATGAAACAATACCATGATCTCTGTGTGTATATAAAGTCTGCTGTAGTTTCCACGGTATGCATCCGATGAAGTGAGCTGTAGCTCACGAAAGCTCATGCTCAAATAAATTGGTTAGTCTCTAAGGTGCCACAAGTACTCCTTTTCTTTTTGCGAATACAGACTAACACGGCTGTTACTCTGAAATCTGTCATTATGGTGATACAGATGCTTTACGGTTGAGCGGGGCCAGAGCGACACACCTGAAGAGTTCTTACATGCCATACAGGCAAGAACCCAGATTGCCCATACTTCCCACCTATAAAGAACTTGGGTACAAATTCTTATCTCCCAGCTGTTACTTTCATCCTCCAGCTCCAACCCAGACACAGGTCCCTGTTCCTGAAGGAGGAGGATAATCTTATGCTTAAGGCACTAGGCTGGAACGCCAAACACCTGGGCTCAATTTCCAGCTGTGCCAGTATATTCTTGGGAAAATTACTTAACCTCTCTATGCATCAGTTCCTAGCCTATGAAATAGGGAAAGTGAGACCTCTCTATGCAACACTGATGCTGAGAGGATAAATTCATTAATATTTGTGAAGGGCTCAAATAATATGGTGATGGGGCCCATAAAATCCCTATAAAAATGGAGAGGAATCTCTATCTCCCACTCTCCTACTACCTATACAGAAGCTCTGTTTTCCCACAGTTACTAGCATCACCCTGGTGCAGTGCAAGTTACATTGTAAAGTGCTGACAATAATATGCATGAAATTAAGAAGTTCTATCACATTTCGGGGGGAGGGCGGGCGCAGAATACGTCAGCAAGTCTCCATCCATTTCCTGGCTAGCCATGCTGCCCTTCCTCTCCAACAACCCCCTACATGTTCCTAACATGAGGAGAGAACTGTATCAGTGCCCATTTCTACCACAGATTTTACACTTTGCTCAACAAGGCCCTGAATAGACAACTATGAAACTAACCACTCAATGCCCAAAATGCAGAACCACAGATGCAAAAGACCAACAACTTAACAAGTTGCCATGCAGCGAATGGTACCAGTCCTGGATGGGAGAGCCTAAACTAATAGTATGCATGGAGGAACCAAAACTCTGTTTCTGCAGCTGCACCTTGGGATATAGTAACAAAGAACGAGAATGAGATTTTCCCTGCACTTTTCAGTGTGTATATTTAATTTAAAAGCAGGGAAACAATAGGTGGAATGCACCGTCTATTCCAGCCCAGAGAAAGAGGAAAAGCCTGATTTCATTTTAGAGAAATGTAGTCAGTGCAACTCCCGCTCTTTTTCTTCCTGGGTCAAAGTCTAGGCAGCCTGCCATTTCAGAACCAGCCAAACATGTTAAACCTGCCTGTGACACCCACCCACGTTGCAGGATCCCACCTTTGCTATCCTTGAAAGTCTCATCACAGGATTCAGCCACTCAGGATGCTCCCCTCTTGTGCCTTAGCTGCTCAAGATTCAAGTCTCACTCAGTGTGGGCATGGGGGGGAAGGGGGAGGTGGTAATCCCAGACCATGCACAGTTGTCATTTAGTGGCAACAGGCCCCCCAGCACAGAGAACTGCCAAATTTGCTGAGGCACTGCAATGGGATCTTTCAGAATGAAGGAGAGGGAGTGATGAACCATTGGAAGGTGGGGGGTGATACGGGAAGCTGCCGAAGTGCAGGAAAAGGGAAGTGGCAGTTTGGAGCCTTGCGTTTCAGACAAGGGTCGAAATGGAAAAAAAAGTGGTACTCTCTGAAATTCCCACTTGAGACACCAAAACAAGACTCCACTGACAGCTCATCTTCATAGTAAGACGGTCCCTATCCTTTCCTGCATGCTTCAATCAAAGTTATTTATTTTATACAGATGTCAATTACTGACATTAGGATTCAGAGTTAACAACCCATCTGAAATAAACCGGGCGGTTCTCAAAGCTGTTGTTCCACGCTGTCTGCAAACTCAAGCAGGTATCACTATATCAGTTACACTCACTTCATATTTTGAAAGTCTTTGCAACCACAAGAGAGCTAGGGACTTTTCATTTAGTGTATGCTTTCATTTTTTTAAAATGTGCCCAGATAAAAGAACAAGTTCGCCATGACCCAGCCCAGTTCGACTTCTGGATGCAGAAAGAGAGAACCTCAATGTTTTCCCAGCTATGTATATTGTGCTGAAAGTTCATGTTTCCCTACCACTAATATCATCATCATCATTATTATTGTTATAGGTGGAGCTGATAGCGTCACCTATAGTTAAGGTTGCCCAACACTTCCCATTATAAGAACCTGTTGCCAGTTGCTTAAAACTTTACCAAATTTTAACCATTCGGACAGAAATTTTCCAGGCTGGTTATCTGCATCAGGCTGAAATTATTTTTTGTGTGGAAAATAATAGCAAAAACGGTTTGGCCATTTCAGCAAATGAAATCAAAGCAAAAGATGTTGCTTTGCCCATGTTAAAAAAAAAATGCTTAGAACCATTGAGAAGCTCTTGTGCCTCCATGCTTTGGAGGAGGGATTTGAAATTTGGCTGGGGGGTCATGCTGGTGTCAGGGATGTTCCCGTGAGAATCTGATCAAGTTATAATCCTCTGAACAATCACAGTTCAGTCGTTAGAATTTGGCATGCTCTGTCCCCTGAGAGCTCCTATGTGCTGACCGGACTGGGTACATGCCATTCCCACAGCACGATTGGGCATGCTCCATCCCAACATGGCAGGGGGTAAGCAGGACTTTCCCTGTTACTGCAGCTGCCAGGGGCTGCTGCGGCACTGAGCCCAGAAACTGAAAGCCGGCAGATTGTCCCTCTTGTGCTCTCAGTGCTGACCTGGCTGACACACAGGCAGCATGGAGAAGGAGGAGGAAGCAGCCTTTCTGCTGAGGATACAAACTGGACCACAAGGAGAGGTAGATTGAGCAGATTAGGACAAGGAGCCTGATGGAGGAAGACTGGGAGGGCAGGGGATACTGGGACAGGCTGACAAGGAGACTGGATGCTGGAGGGAGGGAACTGGGATAGGGAGGGACTGAGAGCGTGCGGGGCATGGGAGGACAGATCAAATGAGGAGCCAGAGAGGATGGAGACTGGAACTAGCTGGGCAAGGAGACTGTGATATAGACCCAGGGGAAAGAGACTGGGCGCTAGAGTGGTGGTGTTGGTGCGGGGCGGGAAGTGAGAATTGGATAACGAGCTGGGGGAGAAGGATGAAGACTGGAACTAGCTAGGGGAGGAGACTGGGATGAGGAGCTGGAGGGGGAAGAGGAAAAGAGAGGAACAAGACAGCACTGGCCCAGAGACAGGTTTGGAGGGGAGGAGAGAAGAGGGTGCCCACTACAGCACAATTCCTTCCAGAACCTGGAAAGGAAATCCAGCGTCCTGAGTCTCAACATTCCTCTGTTGTCAGTAAATATCACTGAAATCCACCGGCAAAGAGCATGTGCCTCATCCCCCTGTAGTGCTGGTTCACAGAAGATGACAAGTCTATGGAGAGGATGTAATTTCAACACAAGATGCTTATAGAGCATCTTTCATCCCAAGATGATGTACGGATTCTACAAACAATATATGTGTGCGCGCACACACACAGGGGAATTGTTCCATTCATCCCCCCACCAAATGTGGACATCTCTCAGATTTAACACAAAAGCTATTTAACTCACAGCAACACCACATAACAGCTTAGAAAAGGACTTCTTAGCTACTCACTTTCACTACAAGAAATAATATTCTTCTCTTGCACTGGTTAGTTACAATCAATTATCCAGTGTAATGTTTACAACACTTCCCAGAAATATCAAACCTATTGTCTAGGCCCATGCTGGTAGTAGGAGGGAGGAGTATTTGTTACATCACTTTCCCCATGTGCTATAAATAGCTTTCAAACACTTACATTTTTAAAAGAAGGTATAGCTGCAGACTGAAGTAGTTTGCGAACAGCGTGAGACACAGTGTTGTGGTTCCCCTCAGCTTGAAGCACTTGTTCTTCTAGAAAAGAGACATGGCGTCCAACCATTTTAACAAATGCCTGTGGGGGGGGGGGGGGGGACAGAAAAAAATCTAATGAGAATTACCAGCATCTGCACACTGGTTTTCAATACTATCCTGGCTACTGATCCAGAGTCAAATCAATGGCTTCAGCAAGATACCAGAATGCACTATTATTAATAGGAGTCGCAAACGGGATGCATTTTCAAACCTGGACTCTAATTTTCCACCTATAACCAGTAAGATGAGTAATTACTCACGGGGGCAAATGATTTAGTGCCATTTTTTTCAATACACCTCAAATGCACAATTTTGCTCCTTGTTTGCACACAGACTAGATGAGCACTTGCACACTGGCTGAAAATCTGACCACAGACATCCAACTACACTATTTGCTTACACCTAAAAACTGGGTGGCTAGAAGACTAAACTCATTTGCACTCATAATTGGTTGTGGGTAGAAAACAGCAGAAGCAAAATTATTATTAGTCTTAGTGACTAGACAGAGGTCTCTGAACTTCTGGCCTATGACATCCTCTGACTTCTTGTTGAGCCCTGTTGTAAGAAGAGTTGGACACTGGAGTGTTCTAGCTGAACGATCACCAGGTTCAGATCCACAGAACAGTGACACGCCAAATCAATCACAAGCAGAGAAACGGAGTCTCCATCTCGCAAGGACGGCACGAGTCCCGCTAGACATCCTAGAATGCCAAGTCAGGGCAGCCAGGATAAAAATAGCTCCCACTAACTTTTTTTTTTTTTACCTGCAGCCGAGTGACACTCAAAGGTGCGAAATTCTTTTCTACCTTTGTAAACATCAAATAAAATAATACATCACTTCCCATATGATCCTTTCAGCTGAATGCCCCTCACTGGTCAGCACAAGCTTCAGACACACATTGGAACTGGCTTTTGGAAAAAAACTGATCCATGTATCCAAATGTTCACAATAGAGTGATCACTAAAACCCAGATTCCACTGTAATACTCTCCCATGTACACACAAATTGCTACAAGGCAGAGTTTATAGGACTGTCTTAATTGTGAGCTCTCTGCAGCAGGTACTCTCTTACTTTATCTTTCTACAGAACCCACTTTGTACTTTGCTGAATCAAGGCTTTGAAGAGTAGCTCTAGTCTGAAAATAAATCTTGTACAAACGACACCACCTTATTCAACAGATCGGTATCAGGGACAGGGAGAGTTATTTTGCTACTTTGTAAAGGGGCTGAGCTCAAAGCTTGAGAAATGCCCACCTGGAATTGATGCCATGAACATTTAGCTTCTTCCACTTCTCTGAGTCAGTTAAAAGTGATATTAAACATTATGTGATTTATCTTGTCATGTTTTAATTATATTCATCCCAGAGGCAACCTTGCCCTGAGCTGACACTGTAATTTTAATATACTGCTTACTAAATATGGTGAGGACATCATTTTAGTGAGTCGTACTGGCTTCCCTCATTCAGGATACAGCAAACACTAAAATGCTGCTGAAGAGGGGAGCACAGAGATATCTTTTACACAGTTACACAAGACTATTATCAACAAGCTGAAACTGATGGACATGAGACCTGACTTTCTTTTTTTTAAAACAGTAAACACCGTGGCATAAATCTCCCTACAAGTCACCAAGACCCTGATCATTATGAATACCTTAAATCTAATACTCGGAGTTGGTGAATCAGAAAAATAAATTATTCTTTAAGGCCCCAATCCCACAAGCACTTATACAAGTGCTATATTTTAGGCAAGAGTCCCACTGTTTTAAAACAAACAAGCAAACAAAAAACATACAGCCAAAGGGAACAAAATTAGTTGCAAATATGTGAGCACTCTGCACAAATCCAGAGAGAGGGCAACCTCAGAAGCACATTTCCCCCCCCAGGAACGCAAAATTCAATGTAACAAACCTCTAATTTATCAACTTTGGCATAGATGTTGTTCATTTCTACCACCTTGGCTTTAATGAGTGGAATGGTCTCGTCCAGGATCTGGGATGTATCGCTTCTAATCTGCACAGAAAACAAAGTATCTCACAGCAGAAAGCATCATCGTGATAAATACACAGCACCTCAACAGCAACTTTCACCTGACCGTTTCAAAGCACAAGCATTAGTAGGCCAAGACATAATGGGCTTAATCTGCAGCAAGGGAGATTTAGGTTAGATATTAGGAAAAACTTTCTACCTCTAAGGGTAGTTAAGTTTTAGAATAGGCTTCCAAGGGAGGTTTTTAAGAATAGGTTGGACAAACACCTGTCAGGGATAGTCTGGAACTCTAGGTTTATTTGGTCCTGGTTCTCCGCAGGGTGCTGGGCTTGATAACCTATTGGCGATTGTTCCAGCCCAACATTTCTATGATTCTGTGATTAATTAGGCAAATTACAAAACACCCCATTGAAACAGCTAGTGTTCTACCCAGGATACAAATGAGGAAACTGAAGTTATATGACTTTCCTAAGTCATTCAGGGAGTCAGTGGAAGAGCCAGGAGTAGAACCCATGATCCTGAGTGCAAGCCCTTGCCTCCTCCCAGTCTAACAACTAGACCCAAACTACTTCCCCACAAATCTTTTCTCAAAAGAGCTTTTCATTTTCCGTTCAGCAGTTCTGCTGTCAATACAACTAACAATGGTTAAAAATGTATTTATTTTCCTTCCATCCCCTGACTTTGATTTGATCAGAGAGGAATTGATTCATATTGGGAGGAATACAATTTCAAACAGTTTTTGATAAGGATAGCCTGTAGTTTAGCCTACAGCTATCAGCCCTGGTAGCCGATGGGGAAAAAAAAAAAAAGGTTGATTTTTAGAGCTTGTGTACAATTAAAACGCCGTGCCACTGCATTGCTTCAGTGCAGACACTACCTACGCTGACAGGAGGAGTTCTCCAACTGGTGTAGGTAATCCACCTTCCTGAGAGGCGGTAGGTCTTCCACTGACCTAGCGCTGTGTACACAGGGAGTTAGGTCAGTTTATCTAAACCGCTCAGGGGGGTGGATTTGTCACACCCCTGACAAACGTAAACTGACCTAATTTTCTAGTGTAGACCATGCCTTAGCTGTCATCAAATCCAATAAGAAAGGCAGAGACAGTTTACACTTAACTAACATTGTTCGATTTGTGCTGTAGACAGGCACAAAGCACAGAAATGTAGGAACTGTCATCCTGAATCAGACCTGTGGTCCATCTAGTACAGTATTTTGTCTGTAACAGTGGGCTATATCTAGGGTTACCAGATAGCAACTGCGATAAAACGGGACAGGGAGTAGGGGGTAATAGGCACCTATATAAGAAAAAGTCCCAAAAACCGGGACCGTCCCTTTAAAAACAGGACATCTAGTCACCCTAGCTGTATCAGATGTTTTAAAGAAGTGAGAATATCCATCATGCACAATGATGGCATAATCTGCACAGAGGAAGTTCCTTCCTAACTCCTGTCAAGTTAGTGGTAATTTGTGCCCTGAAGCAGGAGGGTTTATACCCCTTACATACATTTTTATATTATCTAATGGGAACTGTGGGTGTTTGTATTAACATTATTTGTATTACTGTAGGGCTGAGGAGACTCAGCCAGAGATCAGGACCCCATTGTGCTAGGTGCTGTACAAACGCAAGAGACAGACCCTGGTTACAAAGACCTTACTGTCTAAGTATGAAAGATAAGAGACAGCAACTGGATACAGAGAGATGGGGAGTACAAGAAAACGACGTCATATTGGCCATCATGATCAGCAGTGATATCAGCACACCAGCGGCCTAACCATTTTCAAGTTTTTTGGAGGCGTCATCTATATAAATGTCTGATCCTTATTTGGAGTTCTGTGAAGTGTGAAGTTAGTGGTATATAAACAGCCTTAAGCGATTAGCTTATTGAGAACTAGTCAGATACCATACCTGTCCTCCAATTTTGGGCCCGCAAGCAGAACAGAGAATACAAAATAAAGTGAGGGATAAGGAAGGAATTGAGAAACAGCTATTCCTACAGGTTTCAGAGTAACAGCCGTGTTAGTCTGTCTTTGCAAAAAGAAAAGGAGTACTTGTGGCACCTTAGAGACTAACCAATTTATTTGAGCATGAGCTTTCGTGAGCTACAGCTCACTTCATCGGATGCAGTGAGCTGTAGCTCACGAAAGCTCATGCTCAAATAAATTGGTTAGTCTCTAAGGTGCCACAAGTACTCCTTTTCTTTTAGCTATTCCTACTGCTCTCCACTTCTAAGATCTAATGTATGATGACTTCTGACTAGTATATTAGAACATGACTCTACAAAATTGTACACTGCACCAAATCACTTTTATTATTATGCAGATTAGGGACCTGACCCTGCATCCTTACTCAGGCAGAGCCCCCCACACCTCGAACTGTCATCAGTGGGAGTTTTGCCTAAGTAAGGACTGCTGGATTGAGCCAGTAGAGTGTGGAGGTTTGTATAGGCAGCAGCATATTCTTAAAAGTATGATGCTTGTTTCATTTTAAAGTATCCGAGCAAACCTGCCCCTCTCTGTGTGCTAACGGGTTCTGCCATAAAAAAGATTGCAAGCACTTCCAGAAAGACTGTACAGTAGCAGTGAAGAGGCTGTAATTAGTGCTTCTCTGCTTCTGCTGACTTCTCCCCTCCTAAATTATTAACAATGGAAGCATCAAAGGTAGCAGCAAAGGAACCAAAAAATAAGGGGCCCTTACACAACAAGTGACACCCCAAACAACTGCTGCAAAGCCATTCATTCAAAAGGAAACAGTGCTGTGGAAGAGGGCTCCTGATGGGACTCTCTCCAACAGGCTTTAACTTCTATCCAGCAAAGAAGTGGCTTCTTTTAAGTGAATATGAGTGTTAAAGAAATTCCAGTTAACTTCAGGCCTTAATTTAACAAAAACAAAACAGCAAAGCACCCAAGCAAACAATGAGATTAGATAAATGGCGCACAGTGGCAACACGTGAACCAAAGGAACAAAGAGGGCGTCTGGATCTACTTATATAAGGAATCTTGTTGGGCCTAAGTGGGATGGAGCAGAGGAGGGTTTACATAACCCGTGGGCTGTCACGGCTCTGCCAAGAATTATAATTGCCTCGCTCTGGGAGCTCAGGGAAGCCTTCCCCAGAGGCATTTTCTGGCAGCCGTTTTGCCCCAGAGGCTGAGGATATTTTCCTCCCCCAGGCCCTTTTCAGACTACTGGCAAACAAGGTTTTATTGGAACTGACTAGACTGGAATTGGGGTCTTTCAGCTGAGGTGAAAAGGGAATGAAGCTGTGCTGGCAGACCCTGGGTTTGCTGTGCATTTTGAGATTTTCCCTTTTCCTTGAGAACCCAATTTAAACGTGCCTACAGGAAAGGAACTTACACAGTGCTTTCTGAGGTGATGGACACTGGAAAAACTTTTAAGTGTAACTATTTTGGTGAAGGGTGTGATTTAACAAAATAGTTATACTGGCACAACTTGTAACGTGGACAAATTAAAATCAAGACGTTTCCTTGTATGGATAAACACTTATGCGTGCGATGTCTTACCATTTGGTCTGGTATGATGGTATGCATCCACACACGCACCCATATGTACACACTTGGATAAGAACAACATATTGTGCACATTATATCTGACAGAAAACCAGCTCAGACAGTGAGATCCCCTCAAAAGGGAACCAGATTCTCTCATTTCCCTTTTTAAAAGAAAGGTATTTCTGTTAAACAAAAATACAGAATGAGACAGTTAATACAGAGGAGCCTGGGAATCGTTTGGTTAGTGCCCGTTAGGCCAGGGGCAGATAGAACACTCTGCTACACAATATTTACAAAACACTGATTGGTGACAAGTTTGGGGTAAGTCATTTAATTTGCTTGACCCTCGTATTATCCAAGATAAGGCAGCAAACAGTGCTTTCCAGTGTTGGTTAAAAAGGAGCTGGGGAGAAACCACTCAGAGAGCCTACCACTAGATAACTACAATACACACAAACACAGTTTGGGGAGGTAGCCAAAACAACTAAGAAGTTATTCAGACCATGTACAGTGAGGGTAAAAATTATCGCTACAGCAAGGTCAAAGCAGCCATGGAATAAAATCTAAATTGTCTCTGAGGGCAAAAACAAACCACTAGTACAAGATGCAGGAGAGCAAATTTTCCAGCAAGCAGTCAGTGATGAAAGGAAATGATATGCAAATATGATTCAAGAAGAGTCATTCTGCAGCAGTCTGCAGAACCACAGCGACAGAAGAGTTCAAGAGGAGTCAGCCCATAACAAAGAAGGGAAGTACTTCTCTTGGTATAGTAACCTTTTTCCAACCAGAGAAAGCATGAGTGGTTTGGAAATTCCACATGATAAAACAAGATTAATTTCCCCTTCATGCAATTTGTTATACTTTACCTTATTGAAGATTAAACTGGGTGCTCAGCACAAGTACCAGAGCACAATGGTCCCTGGGGAAAATCTGCATTCCCATTACTGAGCTTTGCTATGTTAACTTGGAAGATTAAAACATTTTGAGCTTTGTTTAACAACGATTCGAGTCAGCAAGACTAATCTCAGGGAGGGAACAGACTGAGAGCAAAAGCCTAACATAGAGAGTAAACCGAGTAATAACGGAGACCTAAAACACAAGCCAGAAATGGCATGCAAGCTCCAAGTAGGACAGATATCCAGACACAGCAAAACCTAATGCTGCACATCAAATGGCATCCTTGAAGGGAAGAGCCTTATGTATCAAGGTCAAACCCTTAGAACCAAAACATGCAGTAGAGTTCTAGCAGCATCAGTTAAATAAGAACGGTGCCAATGGCAGAACCTTAGAACCAAAGCACACACTGGAATTTAAATGGTGCCAATTAAACATGGATAGATTTTTGATATATTAATATTTTTAAACAAACTTAGAGTTAATAAACGAAGTGATATTCAACACAACAGAATCCATGTGTGTGGCTGGAACAATAACTGGAAGTCAAAGAATATGTCCAAAATCTGGTAATCCCAGAGATGTATTTATTTGAAATTAGAAGATATATCTGTAGGTTGCCGTCCTCTGCTCTGGGCACCCAACCCGTGGGTTAAAACACACAAAATAACACAAAACGGACTGTCCATAAACATAGCCACTTCAGCCCTCAGTTTACTTTCTCCCAAATTGCTGGAAAAAACAGAGAGCAAAGGTGGGCTTGGAAATGTTGCCGCAAAGGTTAGCAAATGCAGGTTTGGAAAGATCAATGAGGGGAGTGAGTTCTGAAAGAAGTTGCCCCCACCCTAACAAAGAAACACAGAAAGAATGGACTTCCTTTCTTTTAGATCAAGGACATTCCAGCCTGACATTTCAAATGTGGCAGTAGGGCGGGGGGGGGGGGGGGGGGGGGAGACGGCAGGATGTTGTTGGAGCGGGGAATCTGTCACATAACAAGGTTCCAAAACATCTAGGTTTTATAGGTTAAAAACCAACACCATGCCAGCAAGATTCTAGCTGGAATTCAAGCCTACCTCAAATTCATGCCTAGAGTCTTTGAATCACACACCTAATTTGCATGCAGAGTTACCACTGCTGTGCTGCTAAACCAGGTGATTGTGTGCAGCTATGCACAATTAGCCAATTGCACACGATCTCACAAAATTTTGGGTAACATCATGGTAATGGCCTGAGCACTTTAGACACAAATTGTGAGTGCACAGTTGTGTGCCTAATATGCTCATTAAAAAACAAATTCATCACAATTCAACAATGAAAACACAATTGAAATGGCAAAATAAGATTTCTGTCTTACGAATCTTTAGTTATAGAATTTTAGCACATGCTTTACTGTGGTGTCATTTATTGAAAAACAGAAGCCAAGATCCTCAGAGATTACACACAATAAACAAAACCTCTTACCTCAACTGAAAACATATTATAGAACTCTTGATATTTATTAGCTAGATGGATCTGGTATACAGTTAGACAAATACACCTAAAGATAATGTTTGCTGTGGACTGTAATGCAATACTGAACCAATGCACACAATGAGAAAGACAAAAGAATTAACGACGGGAGTCTGCATCCTTAGAAATGGGTGGGGTGGAGAACAAAGTCAAATGAAATTTGAACAAAATGCAAAGCTGTCTGCAAGAAGAGCTCTGTGAAGAACTCAGGATTTGTACCCAATGAGGGACAAAACTACCTTCAGTAGCACATAAGCTAAGACAGCACTGAAATCTCCTCTAAGCCTAAGCCTGATCCAAAAATCTTCAAGTGCATCATGCCATTCATGATTTATTCACTTTATTTTTTAATATAACACTTTATGTGGCCATTGTCATGTACGAAGGGTTAAACACAGCACAGAGCTGTCTAAACCAGTGATACTCAGATCTCAGTGGTTCCGCAGCCAAATTAGCAATCATCATTACCCAAAAGAGCCACAGTCGTGTGAATTCGTTTCATTTATTTTTTTTATATATACTTACATATATTATTCTCACAGCAAAATGACTGACCAAGTGTTCTACCATTGGTTAATAACATAGTAAAAGCATCCTGATTGGTTAATAGTTTAGACTGGTTAATAATTATATCACACAGTGTTTTAATATCATGTGCTGCAGAAGACACACTGAAGAGCCACTTGTAGCTCCTGAGCCTCAGTCTGAGTATCACTGGTCTAAAAAGACAAGTGGGTGCAATAAAATAGAGAAAAGATACAGCTATAACATCTCACATCCCTTTTGGGGTATTCTGCTTTCAGAGCCTCCCATGTGCTGACATCTCAGTGTCTGTACTTTATTTCTAGGAAAGATTATCCAGCTCTGGAGGACCGTAATAGATATTCTACTTGATGGGAAATATCCCATTACAAGAGATTACACCAGCAGAGATGTCCAGGTGTCCATGCATTCCCTTCAAGGATTAGAAATCAGAGCAAAGTTGTGAATTTTCACATCTGACTAAGCTAGTAGGTAGTGGGGCAGAGGGGTTGTTTTTAAGAGGAGAGAAGAGCAGCAAGTATAAAGACCCCAGCAATGAGAAGAAGAAAATGAAAAGAGTAGAATTAGATTGTTTATAGGATATCAGCATTTCACTAATTCAAATCTGGACCAGCTCAGAACTTGTTAATTATACTTGGCTTGCTGTGAAATTAGTGGCTTTTGTGAAATTAATTTGCTAGGTCCAAGTCCATGTGCTACATTTGAAAAAACAGCTCCACAATTGGCACCCATGCTGGCAGTCTCCGAGGGAGGCCAAACACTGTCTAACCCTCCACCGCGATGTGTTCAAGGCAGAGCTGAAGAACAATGAAACGTGCATTTCTCAACTGCGGCCACCAGCAGATTGTTTTTGCTGCCACGACAGCCTCCGAAGCATGGGTGGAGATTGGTGGGGGAGCAGGGGGGGCCACAAAGTGGCAGCCTCTCCCTGCAGCACCCAGCTGTTGCTCTTAAATAGCTGTTACCAAGGGCAGCGAGATGTGCTGCATTGGTGTTTGTGCTGTCACTGCCAGCAGGGATCGGTGCCCTGTACCACGCAGCCTCCTCGGGGGCTCCAGGTAGCACCTCTGGAGACACGTGGGGCTAGTGTGCACAGCGCCGGAGGCGGCAATGGTGTTTGGTTGTTGGGATGCTCCCCAGGGCAGCTCTCCCGCTCCTGCTTGGCCAGGGCACCGGGAGCCTGGGACTCCACAGGTGTCCGGCGAGTTCCCGACCCACCATCCCTGAGGCAGGTTCTCGCTGAAGGGCCACAGGAGGCAAGGATAGAGAGACTGGCCACACTCTCAGGCCACCAAAAATGTTGTTATGAGAACGCTGCTCTGCCCATGTTACCTGTTCTACAGATAAACAGAAGAGTTCCATTTTCTTGGTTAAAGTACTATACCTCCCAAGGTACACCATCTGTGGTCCGAACATGGAAGCTCTCATACACTACGTCTTCCATATGGCTGGATCCACGCCTCGTACTACTTTACTATTAGAACCTGTGTGTCAAGAGCACTTACTGGTGAGGACAAGCAGCATGCTCAAAGCAGAAAAAAAAATTACCCTTATGTAAACGCTTTATGGAACACCTGATTGAAACACACAAAAAATTCCCCTTGCCTCTTGTTGGCATGTCAAAAGGCCAAATTATTGTTAAATACAAAAATTGGAGTCAATCCAAAGATTACATGATATCAGATTCTCAGACACCGTTTAATGTGCAGTTGCAAGGAACCTGTCACTGCAGGTACTGCATTGCAAGGCACAAAACCAGCACATGAAGTGCTCTTTGATATTCCCAGATAAGGTCAATCATCTGTATACAAGCTAATTATTCATAGCCTGCAGGTTGTGGAAAAATGTTTTCATGAGTAAAGCAAAGATGAAACATGGAAACTAGGTTAGTGTTTGCTGTAGAGGAGGTTGGAAAGACAGAAAGTCTCATGGGAGCTCTGAAAGCTCACAGACCCCTCACCTGAGGAAGCTATGATTTCCTACAGGATGCAGCCAACAGCGTCAGGTGTGCTCCTGACCAACAGGCAGAAGGACCCAATGCTTACAGAAGCTTTAATGAAAATCCCCCATAGGACAAATCCAGATGAGAGATGGACTATTTCTTTGGTTGTCCTTCATTTCATTTGATATAAAAACACCAGCAGGTACATTTAATACTTACTCAATATCGCTTTCCCATGTAAACAACTGATGTAATTGCCACAGGGATGTATGCAGTAGTGCAAGTGAGTAGGGAGGAGGAATGTGTGTGGCTGCTAACAGATGGGGAGATGGTGTGCATATTAGGGAACAGGAAGGAAGACAATCCCTCTATTCAGACATGGTCCACACTATGAAACTGTAAGAGAACCCCTGAAATAGTGTCCTACCCTCTAATGTGTAAGGAAGACGCACGCTGTAGCTTTGGATTGCCCTAGCCAGTTTGAACTCTTCCACATTAGGGGGAGGAAGGAAGAGGTAAAGTTGTCTGAAAAATGACATTTTCTTTATCGTGAACACCACCTCCAATTAGCCTGCATGCAGCTGGATCTCTCTGTGTAGGAGACCACAGAGCAGCAAAGCAATATCGTTCCTTGGTCCAACTGTATCTCATCCATTCTCCTGCTGTTCTCAAGTTCGTCACAAATGATTAGGGACTGACAATCACTGGGGAGCTTGTATGGTACAACTGCTGCTCATCACACAAGCATAATCACCCCTGTGTTACTTTGCGCTCCCCCAGTTTGTCTGTTGCACCCATCCCTGTTGTCTCTCACCTTACACGTGGACGGCAAGCTCTTTGGAGCAGGGATTGGTTTTGTTATGTCTGTGCAGCACCTAGCACAAAACCAGGCCTCCAGGGCCTCTAGCTGCTACCACAATGCAAAAAGTAATAATATTAAATAAATGATGCCCACATGAGCCAGCCTGGTACCACGCCCTGGAAGTGATCCAAATATTGAGACACTACTAGAGCATGGAGTCTTTGAAGAATTTTCCATAAAACTCCTCTTAAATAAAGGGAAGCTTCCCAAGAGAAATAAAGTCTTCTGAAAAAAACCCATTCAATTCTCCGGTATGTCATTAGGGTTTATTTTACTATATCTAGAGGGGAAAATATAGCATGATACTAACCAAGCTGGGGAAAGGACTAAAAAAAAAAAAAAGCAAAAAGTAAAAGTTATGCGTGTTGTGCTTTCACGTGTACAAAGAACAGCAGATCAGGAGATCTCCTAGATGCCTGTACAGTGAACTGTATGGAGCTTGTGAAAGTTAAATATAGTGCTCCATTCTAGGGTCTTAAATATTAATGCACGAGACTGCCACCTTGTGGCTCAACCGTCACTGCTTTGTGTAATAAAACCATCTCAGGGGATGGAAGAGTTATCAAGATGGCTGCCTCAGGAAATACTTGTGTGTGTTTTTTTCCCCTCCCCACTGCTGACTGCTGCCCTGTTTGAACTGCATGGTTTCAAATCACTACCAACATGGCCTCCTCAGAAACCTACTGGAGAGAGCTGATAATAGTGTCAGTAGGGATGAATCAGAGTTATAAGCTAAACACATACCACATCAGTCATGCCACAGAACTCATCCAGCCGTATTAACATCTCTTCTATGGTTTCTTCCACTTCTTTTACCTGAAAAACAAATATATTATATGTACGTACGTATGTATTTAGTTGCTTCTGTGAATTAAAGGCAGCGCAGCCTTCTCAGAATGAACAACAATGTGAGCCAAATCCTGTTTTGATCAAAAGTATGTTTATTTGTCAAAAGCTAAGTCTGGGAATGGAAGGAAGTGTTTTGATTTCAGGTTATCCATAAGATATGGTACATCGTTCTTTCCTGCTCGGAAATACAGAATCTAGGTCAACCTGAGGAATTTTCAAGCAACCACAGTATAGCCAAATCCAAGAGTTCAAAAATCATGAGTTGGGTGCCCAAAATCATGGGATTGTTCTAAAAATCATGAGATTTTAAATAATTTTAGGTTCTTTTTATAATCCACTTTTTGAGCTTTTGGGTTTCATGTTTTCAAAAACTTACTTCCTCAGTCAGGAGGGCCTGATACTTACCTTGACTTTCATTTATAAAAAAAAAAGTAAGATCTCTTATATAACAAGATTCCAGGAACTGGGGCTTCATGAAAAGCTCCAAAAATAAAAAGACTTGAGATAATGACATAAGAGCTGGCAACACTGCAATCAGCCAGATTCTCTTCCAAGCCTGGCATCTTCTGGGTACACCACTATCTAAGATGTCTCCATTGCACATGTAATAGGTGTTTTAAGGTCCTGAACCTGCAATAAGTTCTCTGTATCACCCCACTTGATTTTAATGGCAGTTCACCCAGAGATGGCTCGTTGCAGGAACAGCCCTTACTGTTTAAAAGCTCTGCCTGTGTTTCAAAGAGAGAATAAATCATTCCATTCCAAAACCACCACTAACACTTGGATACAAATAATACCAAAGTGTGATTTAAAACTCAAAACACCTGTTATAGCCCATGTTATTTTTACTGACAGAATTTTTTTTTAAATCCATTAAAAGACCTACAACATACCTAGAAAAAAACACTTTGAATATATTAATGCACAACTCACTTGAAGAAAAGCCAAAAATTCTTGGAATAAATTTTTCGGGAGGGTCGCTTTACTGTTTTCTCATAAATTTATCAAGGATGAAGCAAAAATTCAGAAATACTGCAGATCTCAACAGAAGAGTTGCGCGTGTGGCTGTCTGAAGCAAAGACCTTCAACATACCCTCTGTCTGCAGAGAGACAGGAAACCTGCCGAATTGTTGCTATTTATAGGAAATCTGGCAGTAAAAAGCTGTGATAATAGAAGATCTCAGTAAAGTGGTGTGACCTATAAGGCAGACAGAACTATCCATAGCCTGAAAATTCATTCTGGTCATATTTTCAAAAATAAATTAAATCATTGGGATATTAAAAATAGAGAGATTGTAAACAGAAAAGGTATATTTACAGTATAATTTGTCCCTCAACTTTAATCAGTTTTTGAATCCTGGATCCAACCTTCTGCCTCTGACTGGGACATGCAGTGAACACGTGATTTCTAACTTGGCCTCAGCTCTCCCCACACAATCCACAGCATGAAAATACTGCAACTGAAGAAAGTTTTACAGATCAAAGGGAAATTATCCCATTTGTTAAGGTTAGTTTGCTTAAATGTTCATTGAGAAAGCCAACTAAAGAGAGAAACAAGAGTAAAGGTGTCTAAGTAAGGTCCTTCATCATTCCAACTCATACTAACAATGATTTCTTCAGCTTTTATCCTAAATTTACTATTATTTTGCCTGGATAAAAGAAGATGAATCTAAGTTGCCAAAATGCGCTTCAGATTGGGTAGATATCAATACAGCACTCAGCAGGGTACCAGTGCCTCCCAATACAGATAAGAAAATCCCTGTCCCAGGGAGCTTACATGCTAATATCAGATGTTACATAATAAAGGAAAGGTACAAGATGGAAGAGAGGGGGTTGGAGGAGGAGGGATGGGGTAATAACAATGACGTTTCTTAGTGAGGGCTTATGCACAGCTTGGTGGAGTACAAACTTTGTTTTTATTAATAGAATAAAATACAGTAGCTTGAACTTGATACAGTGGAGGAGCAGGTGCCAATGAAAGGGTGTGATGTGGTCAAGGAAATAGGCAAGGAAGATGATCTTGGAGGTTATGTTTTGAATGGACTGAAGGTGGGTTCCATGCCATGCAATTCATCATCCAGTTTTACTTTGCAAAGTGTCATTTGTACAAACAATACAATCGAAATACTTCACATAGTTAGACTCAATATCCCAGCAAAGGGTCAAAGGACTTCAGAAGCATAAAAGCAATTTGCAGTTGAGATTGATAGTGAAACAGTCACAGCAGCACAGTGAGGCAGGGAGTCTGTTCCAGATGTCAGGAGTTGCAGAGGAGACAAGTCCTGCACCAACAGTGATAAGATTACATGGAAGGAAGGGGGAAAGCCTAATGCCAGAAGCGTGGGGGAGAGGAAGAAAGGAAAGACAAGCACTGCACAAACATCAACTCTGCCTTCTCAGTACTCGGGGAAGGGCTGCCACTGGAAGTAGCCCAAGGAGAGACCACAGGACTACATGCATTCAGTGGAACAACCCTCCTTGTAAACTGTGGACACTATTCCAGACTACAGCCTTCTTGCAGGTTGTAGGGACTGGATTCTATCGCCTCCTAAACCCCAAGGGTTGGGAAGGAAGGGGGTATCTGCATTTCACCCCAGTGAACAAAGATTCACATTGTTTAAAATACTTGTGAATGAATAGTTTGAGTGATATCCAGACATGGATAGGAAACTTGCTTCTTATGGAGTGAGGATGATATTTAGGCAGCACCAGCTCGCTCGTTGCACATGTGGATGAGCCAAAGAGAAAAGGTCAACTGTATAATCTTAGCAGCAGAAAATTACAACACACTCTGGATTAAAGATTTTGACCCCATTCACACTAAAAACTAAAAGTGTGTAAGGTAAATTCACTTCCCATGGCTGGGGCTCCTAGGCACTATCGCAAAAGACATAATTAATAAAGCAAATAAATACTATTGCAGTATTTCTCAACCTATTCTATAGCAGGACCCCTCCAATTTAGCAACAAGGAAAGGATAGGGTGTCATGACCCGACCCTCCCCCCCCCCCATCTGAGAACCCGTGAACTAATGAGATGTCTTTACGCAGCTACAGCAAGATTACTACAGAAGGCAGGAGCAGATCAGTGGCTAAGGAAAGAGAACGCAGTCTGGATGGAATGCAAGGGCAGCAACTGCAGCTAAGGAGGAGTAGGAGGGGAAAAGTTCAGGAGAGCAACACTCAGAGGCCAGGAAGGGAAAACCATGAAATCACAAAATGGGTGGAGGGGAGGAGCAGAACAAGGCACCAAACACATGGAGGCAGGACATAATCCGTTACCGGACATCTGTTTTCACAAGAGCAGCAACACCACAATAAGCTGCACAAATGGAACAAGATCAATTTAACCTGCAAACACACGTATTAATAGTGCTAATATTTTGCACCTCAGTGACATTTCACTCTTTGCAAACATTAAGAAACTAAGCTTCAAACACCACCTCCATTTTACAGATGGTTAAACTGAGCCACAGAGTAGCAGAATGACTTGCCTTAGAGCACGCAGTGAGTCTGTGGTACTAAACCAGCAGGAGACATCTCAGGCACCTGCTCAAGTTTATGAAAGGAATCTAAGACTCATACATCTACCTAGCTGGTGAGACCAAAGCTTTGGCAAAAGAACTCAGCCATGGCAATATTACCAGAGGGGGGACTGGATGCAGTGTGTGTTTGCACAGGAAATATATATGTACCATTTACTGAGTGGTGTGGATTCTTGGTCAGATATTGTATATGAAGTTCCGCCAAAAACTTATTAGTTTTATTTCACTAACCAATGAGGCAAGGTTTAAAAAAAAAAAAAACCTGAGCATGTTTAGTCTGAGAAAAGACAACTGAGAGAGGACCTGATAACAATCTTCAGATATGTTAAGGGCTATTATAAAGAAGACTGTGATCAGTAGACATGGAGAACAATTGAAGGTAGGACAAGAAGTAATGGGCTTAATCTGCAGCAAGGGAGATTTAGGTTAGATATTAGGAAAAACTTTCTAACTGTAGGGATAGTTAAGTTCTGGAATAGACTTTCAAGGGAGGTTGCGGAATCCTCATCATTGTAGGTTTTTAAGAACAGGTTGGACAAACATCCGTCAGGCATGATCTAGGTTTATCTGGTCCTGCCTCAGCATAGGCTGGACATAATGACTTGTTAGGTCTCTTCCAGCCTTACGTTTCCACAATTCTATGAAATAAGTGTATTGCTCATACAACACCATAAACAGGCCTGGCAAAGGAGAGACAGAATCCCTACTTTAGCTTACTTTCTAAGGGCTCTGATTCCCCTCCCATTGGCATCAGTGGAAGTTTTGCCAAGGACTTCAACAGGAAGAAGACCAGATTGCATGACAACAGAAGATAAGCATTTGGCAAGCAAGGCCAGGGAAAACAAGCAGGACTCGTGCTACTAATAAGATCACGTGTTTCTTTTGTTAGATGCATCTTGTAGGTTCTACAATTGCTTTATTCTTAAGATGTTACTGCTTTGAAGGGAAGGCTAAAGTTTAAAGGCCACAATAAATGAGATGCAAATATCCCCATTTTTTTTATAGGTCTTTGATATGCTTAACCTTGTCCCTAGAGTTTCCACCTCCTTCATAGACCAAGCACTGTAACAGGAAGGAAGAATGGAAGGAAATTTGGCTATCTTTAGAAAGCCTCAGCAACAGTCAGAAGAGTGCCTGTACAAAGGAGACAAGTAGCCAGCTGGCTAATGACATCTAGAGGCAGTTGGAGACAAACAATATTTACGTATTTATATATAAAAAGCAAATGTACACATAAGCCCGTATGTTTGATTGCATCCCTCCTTCACCCTCTGTATATTGCTTGCCTTCTTAGGTGGCAAACACTTTACTTTGGGCCTGAAACGATGTCGTCTTCTGTGCTTGTACAGCACCTAGGACAAAGGGGTCCTGATTCTGATCAAGGCCTCTAGGTATTACTGCAATATAAACATATAATATATAAAATAATACAATAACAACAGCATCTTGAATGCTCTAAATACTTTTTCCTCACCAATTTATTTAATGATCAGATTTGCTCAGTTTACAAGTCAGGGCAGAAATTTTCTAAGTCTCAGCACTTACAGGCTTAACCTGGTGTCTGGAAACCAAGCTGTTTTTTATCCACTTGAGAAAGTGCCACCAGTAATAAAGATCATGGAATCCAAATTCAGGAGGGAATTTTGAGGAAGATATACAAGATTACAGAATGGAGCTTTACCATTCCACAGCCTTGCAGCACTGCCAGCAGCAAAAGCTCTCTCTCCTCATAAGCTAATAACTTGATTCATGAGAGAGGCACCCTGCATTTTCAAAGCACAGTAGGAAAGATTTAAGTGCATAACTCCCATTAATATCACATGGCCCTATCTACATGCACACATAAATATGGGCAGGAAGTCTCAGAAATGCACTTGCAGATTTGTACACTTTATTTCCTAATGTGATTTGCATGGTTGTGGATGACAATTGCACATGCAAATAGATAAATCATCTGTTTGAGCAATTACCGAGTGTGCGCTTATAGTTACTACTTGTAAATCTGTGACACAGTCACGTAACATCAAGTAGCCATTTAATTATAGTCACGCATCAAGGCCTAGATTTCCTGAACTGTGTGTGAAGTCTCTGATAGCATAGGCTATCATGCTATTTGCACATACAAGTTTTGCCCACAGAATGCTAAAACCTGGCCCTAAATGTCTAAATGGTAGTTGTCTCAATCAGAAGGATCTTCTGTCCAGCTGCAGACAGAGATTAAAAATATTAATATACTACACCCTCTGTCTCCTTCCCTTTTCGATAGGAGGAGACTCTCCAAGAGTCGTCACAGCCCTGTGGACTCTTTGAAGAATCATGGTGAAGATTCCAACTTAACAAGACTTATCAGTATGCAGTGTAGCCCTGAAAAAGAGCTCTGTGTGTGGCTTGAAAGCTTGTTTCTCACCCCAACAGAAATTGGTCCAATAAAAAATATTACCCCACCCATCTTATCTCTCTAAGACTTACCAGAACAGATTTTCAGCTGTTGTAAACTGGCATAATTATGTCAGGGGAGCTATGTCAATTTACACCTGCTGATGATCTGGCCCATCATGTCCATCAGAAGGTAAGTGCAATTCCCTAGCATACTTATAACTTTTACCACAATGAGGTGGAACCTGAGTCCCTACTCCCTATTCCAGAAGAGAGGGGAGAAATGTTCCCCCTTGGCAGGCACTGTACATGATAGCACTGGAGAAGACCACTGCTGGGGGAAAAAAACACAATTTACTTTCTTCAAATAAAGACTACAACTGTTCCCCGTGAGCTCACACTACTAAAGGACACGTTTAGCATGTGGATATGTGTGTGCGTTTAATTCCTGAGAATTTTTGTTTCTTGTACTGAAGCCCTGTAAGGGATTCAAAAAAGTCACACTCAGCTATTTTTCCCAGCATGCATCAAGTTATAGCTTACCAGGAATGATGGGGCCACACAATTTCTAGCCTTTTTGCAAACAGTACATTTTACAGTATAAGCAGTAATGATTAACACACTAGCAACTGAGACACAGCGAAAGCAAAGTATGTGTCATTCCACCAACTTCAGTGGAAGCTGCATCCATGGACTGAAACTGCATTTGGCTCCTGTCCTGCTTTGACTAAGGGCATGTCTACACTACCGTGCTACACAGGCGCCTCTGCACCGCTGTAGCGCATCTGTTGAAGAATGACTCCACCTCTGCGAGAAACAGAAGCTATGTCGGCGGGAAAGCGTCTCCCGCCGACCTAGCATGGTTTGGACAGCGCTTAAGTCAATGGAATTTACGTTGCTCAGGGTGGTGTCTTTTCCCACCCCCTGAGCAACGTAAATTACATCGACTTAAGAGGTCATGTAGACCAGCCCAAAGTCTACCAGGCACACAAGGAGAGGGCATTTGTCAACATCACTAACCCTCCCATGATCGGCAGTCTTTGGTCACAAGGACTGGAATAAGAAAGGATACAGGACAGGAGTGATGTTTATGTTCATTAAAAAATAGCTTAAGCCAATTCCAGCCAGACTGACATTATTTAATGCTTTACTGTTGGAAGCATTAGTTACCATTGTGCACTCCATATGAGGGCATAATAAAAATAAAAAAAAGAGAAGAGATAAAAACTCTAAGAGATTACTTGACACTGTCTTTTTAAAATACCCCAATGGGATGGCAAAGCAGGCTTAGACAAAGCCAACATCCTGTTTTTACACTGGACTCAGCTGCATGTGTTCAACTGTTTCATAGCAATTGTGAAAACAGGGAAAAGTAGACTGAGCCCCTAATTATGTATTTACTGCACTTTCTGTAAAGGCTCAGAGGGGCCTATAACAAACTGCAGCATAAATCACACTCGTTTTCAATCACCTGTAATTAAGCACTTACTGAGCAGACTGCAACAAGCTCCTTTCAGGTGATTACAGAAATTATCACATTTATATGACAGACACCTGAAGCATCTCAGCATTAAGGGTCTGAGAGAAAACCCACTCAGAAAATTTCAGAGCTATGAAAACAACACAGGGTGGCATTTGATCCTTTAAGGCACCAAGAGCACCAGTTCAGGTTGGCATTAGTCCGCCTCTGTCCCCTTTTGGGACTGCAGTCATATTTAACTTGAAGTGTTTAATTAATAAAGACCTCTGAAGTTCTCAATGCTTTTTGTTGTAAAGAAATAAAAGTGAAATGAAAACAATCACTATTTCACTTCTCAACTTAAGATGAAAAAAATACATGTGGGGTCTGGCCTTGAGAGTTTTCCTTTCTGTTTATTCCTTCATGCAAAACCACTGACCACAACACAAGGCCTGCCACATTTTCTGCAACTTGGTTCTCTCTTCTCTGCCCTTCTCCCACCTATTTAAAGCCACTTTCCTCTCTTACCACTCCCCTGTGAACCCCTGCACTGGCTTCCTGTTTCTCACCACACCAAGTTCAAACTCCTCCTCCTCTCCTTCAAAGTCCTATATAATCTCAGACCTGCCTAAGCATCATTCATTTACTCCCAGGTTCAACATTATGCCCCTATTCATCCCTGCGCCATTTTCTAGTTCTTGTGCTTCAAGAGTCCTCTCTATCTCTTCTTTAAAACACTCCTCTTCAGGAAACCTACCTTCCTTACTCTCCACACCAGTAACCACTCCCTCCTTTACACAAACTGCTGTCCTGGATCTGGTGTATCTTAGCCTGTAACCATTTCAGGGCAGGGAATGTAAGTAAAGTGCCATGTTAATTTGTTACAGCAGGCAATATCACTAATATTAATTTACAATAGGGAATATTAAGAAACAATATCAAGTTTCTTCTACAAGGTTTTCCTCCAAGCTCTTATCTCCCACTCAAAAGTTAAACTTCCTTTGTCAGAACCTGAAGGACTCCCTGGGAAGTTAATGGAGACCAAATGAAACAGATGACTCTTCAAAATAATTGAACTGAAGAACTACACATCTCTAAAAAATACTGCAAGTGCATACAGAAACATTCCAATATTTCTTGAAATTAACTGATTCTTCAGTAAGATGCCCTCCAATGTCAGGTTCAGGATATTACAAGAAGAAAACAGTAGAGAGGGAGAGGGGAAACATTCAAAACATAACAGGAAACAAGAGCACGGAATTTTGTAAATGAGACAAATAGATATCTTTAGATCAAAACAAAAAATAAATCAGAGTCTCTTGCAACTCTAGAGGATATATTTGGACCAGATAAAGTTATTTACTCCCATGGAGCATGGGCCTAGCAGTCACAACTTAGACTGTGATGTAACTTTGAGTTTGTTAAATGTTCTTCTGGACTCCACAATGCCTTTGTCATGCTTCTATAGGTTCGTTCTTCATCCAGCCTCAGATGTTTCAATTATCATGACCAGTCAATGAACATAATTTAAAGTTATCTTCTCCATGAAGAAGATTGCATATGTTGTACATTAACTTTTCCTTCTAATTTTTTTAATAAGTAGTAGCATGAGTTTTAGATGGTTGCTGGTGTTTACTGGGTGTTTTAAGTTTAAATTCAATTCTTGCTGCTGATGATGATAGAGCATAGAGCTGAGCTAGCAAGGGCAGGCCCCCTGGAAAGAAACATTTAAGAATATCCCACACATGCCATAGTTAATTTGTAAATAGAGATTGGATTATTCTGTCATATCATCTATATTGAACAGGATACAAGGGTATGCAAGAGCAAACAGAGAACAGTGTTAAAAAAAGTGGTTAATTTCACATGGAGAGGCAGGACGGAAAGTTACAAATAACAAAGTTCATATGTTGTTTTTTAATATTCCTATAGGATCAAACAGGCTGGGTGCTCAGCTGCAACTTGGAAGATGTAGCCAATTTCAATGTGGGATAGTGAATATTATAGTCCAGCGGTTCTCAGAGTGTGGATTGGGACCCCAAAGTGGGTCACAACCCTGTTTTAATGGGGTCACCAGGGCTGGTTTAGACTTGCTGGGGCCAGGGACCGAGGCCAAAGCCTGAGCCCCACTGTCTGCGCTGAAGCCTAAGGGCTTCAGCCTTGGGCAGTGGGGCCCAGATTATAGGCCCCTGCCAGAGGCTGAAGCCCTTAGGCTTTGGCTCCTTCTCCCCCAGAGCAGTGGGGCTTTGGCTTTGACACCCCGCCCCCTCCCCCCAGGGTGGCAGGGCTTGGGCAGGCTCAGGCTTCAGTTCCCCCTCCTGGGGTCATGTAACAATTTTTGTTGTCAGAAGGGGATCACGGCACAATGACATTTGAGAACCCCTGTTCTAGTCTTACATATTATTATGTATTACTTATGTTGTTTATGTTTATATTTATTATATTATGTATATATTTACTTATGTTGCAAGACAGATAAAGATGGAGTTCCTGCTCCAAAGAGTTTACACTCTAAGTAACACTGCAATAAAACTTATTTCTATAACAAATGGCTCTAAATCTGAGTCTGATAGCACAAAACACCAAAAGTGGATAGCTAGTCAAGTTTCAGAACTTCTCATTTTGCATTTTAGGCAAAATTCCCTCCACTCTTGTTTATAGGTTGTATTATTAAAAATATGCTTGCCCCTGGTCCACTTAAACAGCTTTGAAGAATTCAGCTAATCAAATTCTGGATCTGATAACTGGTCTCAATGGTACAATGAGTGTGGAAATTCTTTGGGGATCTTGGTGACAGGGAAACTGCATGGATTTACACCTTGAGTAGGTACAGGGGGGAAAGATCTCAAAGCTGTGGGCTCAGCTAAGTAGCCTGGTTAAATGCACAGTACAGAGAAAAACACATGGGGAGATGAAAGGGGATGAGCAGGAGGAGGGGAGGGGAAGGCAGGGGTTGAAACAAACGCACACAGGGGAGGTGACAGGGGATACTACACTTTCTGGCTTGGGAAGCGTTTGAACAATTAGAGCAGCCTAAAGAATCACCTGGCTCCACACCACTACCTCTGACCTAGATAATAAATAAGCAGGGAACTGTACTGCCAACAAAGGGGCGAGGAAGAGGAGCTGGCATAGGAGGAGCAGCAATGATCCAGGGGGAATTTTCCCACGTCAGGGGACAAGTTTAACCATCTTGCCTGGCCTGGGGACAAGGTCCGGCGCCAAGGCACAGAAGAGAGTCACCCCTTATCACATCCACACCCGCTATCGGGCGGGAGCGAGCTACAGGTCAGAGGGGAGCGACCCTCAGTCACCTCCGCTCCTCCCACGCCTGCCGCAGAGCGAGCTATTCCCCTCCCTCCGCTGAAAGTGGGGGGCAAAGAAAAGCCAGGGACGTGCCCGCAACATCCTCCCCGAGCACCGGGGGAACCTTCCCCCCCCCACGCCCCACACACGCCACCCAGCCCCCTAGTGCCCCCAGGCTGCCAGGGACCCCCGCAAGCTAACGCCCCCACTGCCTCCGCGCCCCGCTGAGACCGGCCGGCCCGCGCCTACCTCCTCCTCCCCAGGGGGCAGGCAGAGGGCGAAGCGCTGAGCCCCGCTCTCCTCCGCCTGGGGCTCCGGTTGCTCGCGGAGCAGCTGCAGCATCGCGGCGGCTCCCTCCTCCCGGCCCCCGCCTGCGCTCATGGCAGCCCCGGCTCCTCCCGGCCCAGGCCCGGCGGCTGCCCAGCGAGCGCCGCCCGAGCGCTTCCCCCAGCCCGGCTGCCCGGATGCGCCCGGCAGCTACAGCCGAGCTAACGGGGCAGCCTCCCGCTGCGGCCGCTCTGGCGCCCGGCAACCGAGCTCGGGGCGCCACCTAGCGGGGCGAAGCGGGAACGGGGGCCGCCGGCTGCGCTGCGCTGCCCCCGGGGGCAGGAGGCCGACTGCCCTCAGGCCTGGAGCTGGGCCCCGGCGAACGCGAACGCGCCGCCCTCCCGCCTTGCCGGCCGCTGGGGGGCGCTTCCCGCCCCGCGCGGGGGCTCGGTGGGGACCCCCCGGCTGGGCCGCGGCTCTGCTCCTAGGGCAGCCCTGGCGGCAGCAGCCGCAGCCGACGCCCGCCCCTCTCCGGTGGCGGGGCAGCTCGTTCCGTGCAGCCGCGCGTGGCTGAGGGGGGCCGCCCACGCGGCAGCCTCCGGCCCAGGGGGTGGGGTGGTGCTTTGCCGCCGCCGCCCTCCTGCTGCAGCCCCGGGAGCGCTCCCCCCCCACCCCCAGGCTGGGGGTTGGAAACCTTGGTTAATTGTTCCTATAAAGGGGAGCTCCCCCCACCCCCCCGGGGAGCCCCCGGTGCCCAGCCCGCCCCTAGCTATCACCCAGTCCCCTGCAACAGACCCGGGGGCATCTGCCCCGCCCGTTGCTACAGCAAGAATGGGCCTTGCCCTGGAGCCGAGCGTCTCCGAGCCCGGCTCGTTCGGAGGGAGAGCGGGGACCAGCCGCTTTCGGAGCTGGGGCTGCCCCGCTGGCAGATCTGTTGCCGTGTAAAAGCATGACGCGGCAGCGGAGGGAGGTTGGCTCTTCTCCTTGCCTGGTTACGTTAGACATTCAGCGCTCGTCCACCTGGGAGAAGGCGCTGCGGCCGCGGGCTGGAGAAGCAGTGAAATTACAACTTCAGGAAAACTGAGCTAGGGGAAGGCCCTGGGCTCAGCCAGTTTGAGTGTGGGGGAGGATTCACCCTTCTTTAACTCCAAGGCGTAGCAACCCCGCAGGAGACAGGACAGCCTTCCTAAAGATTCACTCCCAACTTTCCAGTTAAGACGAGGTACACATCTGGAAAGACCAGACTCGACATACCTGATACATCTAAGGTATAGGCTGTCTGGCTTTATGTTAAAGATGATTAGAGTATGGAGAGGTATAAAATATAATGTGTTAAAGGCTGTTTTAGCAACCAACCCCCCCCCTCCAACAAGGGACATTTCATTAACATTTCTGTTGTGTAGAAAGAATAATTTTTTGTCAAAAATATTTCAATAGAAAACGTTCAGCCAGCTCTAATGGTGTTTGCCGGGGAGAAGGTGAAAATCCACTACTTCTTTGCAAGGCTATCCAACCCATGACTCATAGAACAAGACATTTAATTGGGCATCATACAGAAAACCCTTCTTCTGATAAGAGTTAAACTGCTTTCTTCAAAGTAATTTGATTCTTAAGACTAAAGAAGTTGCCACATAACTTTGTTGCAGAATTTCTTGCTCTAGTGGAATGTGGATAACTAACACAGTATTTCTCATTTCAGAATAGCAGCCCTTTTAGTCTGTATCTGTAAAAAGAAAAGGAGTACTTGTGGCAGCTTAGAGACTAACAAATGTATTTGAGTGTGAGCTACAGCTCACTTCATCGGATGCATCTGATGAAGCGAGCTGTAGCTCACACTCAAATACATTTGTTAGTCTCTAAGGTGCCACACGTACTCTTCTTTTTACAGTATTTCTTGTGTTAGCACAAGGCACAAACACCATTTCCTTCCTAGTATTTTTCTTCAAAATGTAATCCTATTTTTCTAATAGTATCTCTGCTTTTTAATAGTATAATGTGGCCTGGAGTACGGAGGAGTTAAAATAGTCCACACTCTAATCCCTGCCCCACCACCATCTCTGCATGCCCTTAAGCAAGTCATTTTCAAAAGCAGCCCTTCTTTACAGCTGCTCCTTAACCTGTTGTTTCAGTTTCCTCACCTGAGAAAAGGGGATGTTGTCTACCACAGAGGAGTACTATCAGCATTCAGTTAATATTTGTAACACTTTGTGAGGTGTAATTATTAAAATGCCAACATAAGGCTATGAATTCCATGACCCCCTACAGATATACTGTCTGATCAAATTTAACATGCACACACTATAAACTGGCATAAAGCAATATAACAGGAAACTAAATTGAACACTAACACACATTTATAGTATGATCCCTTCCAGGATCTCAAAAGATTGTGCAGACAGCGTATGCAGGTGGGCTGCCTAATAAAACCCTCCAAAGTAGAGCAATATTAAGCTAAATATACAGATAGGGAAACTGAGGCACTTCATAGGTAAGTGAGTTGTCAAAGGTCACAGAAAGTCAATGATAGAACCAAACTAGAACCCATATCTCCTGAGTCTCAGACCTGTGTTTTAACTCCCAAAGCACCCATTCTTCACTCTTACATCACAGTGAGGACCAGTATAAGAGAATTTCTTTTAAGCGTGCAGTTAACTTGCATTGTTGTACACACACACACAAAAAACAAGAAAAGATCCCTTTTATAAAGGCAGCAGCTCTGTGAAATGGGGAAACTATGGGCAGCAGTTACTTGTGCGTGTACTTGTCCAAGCCTGATTCTGTCAACTTTGGCTGAGATTTGGAACTGTTAAGTGAAAAGCTTTAAAAAACACCGAAGGAAATACCTTTTTTCCCCCTCTCCTGTGAATCTCACAGATTCAGTCTTTAAGTAGCTTTGTGTCATAGGCGCATATATAAGATAGGAGGAGGAGGAAGTGCTTAGAGGGAAAATAGGAAGGAAATTAAAAAGAAAAACAGTTAGGCCGAGTATAAGAAAAAGGTTATTAATAGTGACATCTATTAGATTGTGGAGTAGTCCCCCAAGGGAAATTGAAGCCACACTGAACACACACACTTGACAGTCAACTGTAGGAAACAGTCATGCATTGATAAGATCATCTAATCAGTTTACCTAACAGATCTTCATTTATAACTTCCAGGAACTTTACTTTTAATGAAAGAAAACAACACCTAACTGGCCTAGCTTTAAGTTCAGTTTTATGCATATAAGAAGAAATATTGACTGAGTCAGCACACTAACCAACCATTCTGGCAACCAGGGATCACCACTAATTTAGATTAGAAGCATACAATAAGTGACCATCCACATTGCTTTGTATGCTTTTACAATATTTAAAAATCCAAATGTCAAACTTAGTACCAAGGGGAGAATACCCCCACCCCCAGAATTCATCTCTGCATTGTACTTCAAGTTCACCATATGTAGGGTCCTCCTAAATTCATGGTCCATTTTGGTCAATTTCATGGTCATAGGATTTTAAAAAACAAATTTCATGATTTCAGCTATTTAAATCTGAAATGTCATGGTGTTGTAATTTTAGGGGCCCTGACCCAAAAAGGAGTTGCGGGGGGCAGTACTGCTACCCTTAGTTCTGCACTGCTGCTGGTGGGACACTGTCTTCAGAGCTGGGCGCCCCGTTAACAGCCGTTGCTATTCAGCTGTCTGGCTTTGAAGGCAGCACAGAAATAAGGGTAGCAATACCACAACCCCCTTAAAATAACCATGTGAACCCCCTGGGAGCCAGGAGATCTGAGTTCTGTTCCCATGTACATTACTGACTGGCTTTAAGATTTTGGGCAAGTCACAACCTCCCTGTGTCTCAATTTCCCATTCTGTAAAACTGGGATATACTTCTACCATCGCTATCACGAGTAATATTTTTAGTGTCTATAAAGCATGATCAAATCCTAGAAAGAAGAACCCTATGCAGCAGAAGTGCAGTGTCATTTTAGTTCAGTAACTGACTTAGCATAATTTTATTTTGCATATGGGACCTAAACCATCTGTTGTTTTCGATCATACATTGGTCTCATGCAATGACTACCTGAAAAATTGTTAGTTTCTTTTGAAAAAAGATGGCAGAATTTTAAGAATACAACTGGATGAGATTTTTCCTCCCTTACAGAATAAGTCCAAATTAGTCTTTAATAGTTTTAGCACTAGACTTTTAGAAACTAAATTACATTTAAACATGCAAAAGGTTATTTGCTTGGATCCTTTGCATTTTTACCTTACATCATGGAAGAGAAGGAAGAAATGTAGTCTAATGTCTAGAACAGGGGACTAGGAGTTAGCAGTACTTGGTTCTAGTATCAACTCTCCCATGCACTCATTGTGTGACCTTGGACAAATCAGATCAGTCTACCTGCCTGTGCAATGGTTAGTATATAATTTGCAGAGATATAGTAAGGTTGGATAGTCAAGCGCTTTGTGATCCCCAGCTGAAGGAAAGGATATAGGTGTGCAGGTTTTATTAGGACAGTAGGGACAGGAATGGTCAATAATAGATTCAGTAGTTTCTCAGTGTCAGCCCTAATGGGTCCATTGTGTCCCCCATTATCATCCTTTCCACTATTCTGTTTCTGTCTCACTTCTTTCACGGTTCCACATTTACCTTCTGTTCGCTTAATTTCTCTCATGCCCCCACAACTGGCCAGCCTCTCTGGAGATCTGAAAGGACACCTGCAGATTTAGCTTTGCTTGGCATTTCTGCCTGGTGGCTACACAAGATTTGCCTCCTAGGTAAAAACTTTTGATTGATATGGCCCTCTATTTTCTGTGAGGCAACATCCCTCTATTTGCTGGTACTACGGCCTTTTCTTTTCTCTCCATTTTCACCTACCATCCCCAGCTCCTTCCCACACACCCTATTCTCAAAGTGACTGGAGAGGAGAGGAATTTCAGTTGTTTGCATATGAGTCAGAAGTTTGTGACTATGTAAATGAAGCAAAACAAAACAGTTTTCATAGCAGCAGCTGGGTGTTCAAAAGAAAATGTCATTACACAGTGCAAGGGAAAGGACAGCAAGTGTTTTCATGTGGAAATCAAACATGGGTGCAGTGTATACACTGTTATATAAGCTTTGTACTTACGGTTATGTAGAACATGCTCCAGGCATTAGTCATTATCCAAGCTCCTGAAGAAATATATGCTATTTCCTTGTTCTTCAGGCATTGAGGTAACTGCATAGGATCTGGAGGTTATATGGTATAAGTAAAGTTTCTAATGTAGTATGTTATAACTATATTAGGCTAATGAGATAATACACCACTTTTCTAAATCTCAGCACTTCACATTTCCAAAACACTGTACAATCTCTGCTCAACCCCCTGCGAGACAGATTTTTATCTCCCATTTCACAAAATAAATTAGCAAAAACAACGAGGAGTCCTTGTGGCACCTTAGAGACTAACAAATTTATTGGGGCATAAGCTTTTGTGGGCTAGAAGCCACTTTATCGGATGTATGGAGTGAAAATACAGGAGCAGGTATAAATACATGAAAGGTTGGGGGGTTGCTTTACCAAGTTTGAGGTCAGTCTAACGAGATAAATCAATTAACAGCAGGATACCAAGGGAAGAAAAATAACTTTTGAAGTGGTAAGAGAGTGGCCCCATTACAGACAGTTGACAAAAAGGTGTCAGTAACAGTAGGGAGAAATTAGTATTGGGGAAATTAAGTTTAGGTTTTGTAATGACTCAACCACTCCCAGTCTCTATTCAGGCCTAATCTGATGGTATCCAGTTTGCAAATTAATGCCAGTTCTTAATGCCAGTTCTGCAGCTTCACCTTGGAGTCTGTTTTTGAAGTTTTTTGGTTGAAGAATTGCCACTTTTAGGTCTGTTACTGAATGACCAGAGAGATTGAAGTGTTCTCCTACCGGTTTTTGAATGTTATGATTCCTGATGTCAGATTTGTGTCCATTTATTCTTTTGCGTAAAGACTGTCCGGTTTGGCCAATGTAAATGGCAGAGGGGCATTGCTGGCACATATCACATTGGTAGATGTTCAGGTGAATGAGCCATTGATGGTGTGGCTGATGTTGTTAGGTCCTATGATGGTGTCCCTTGAATAGATATGTGGACAGAGTTGGCACTGGGGGTTGTAGCAGGGTTTGGTTTCCAGGTTGGTGTTTTGTTGTGTGGTGCGTAGTTGCTGGTGAGTATTTGCTTCAGGTTGGGGGACTGTCTGTAAGCGAGGACTGGCCTGTCTCCCAAGGTCTGTGAAAGTGAGGGATCATCCTTCAGGATAGGTTGTAGATCTTTGATGATGCGCTGGAGAGGTTTTAGTTGGGGGCTGTAAGTGACAGCTAGTGGCGTTCTGTTACTTTCTTTGTAAACCCCACTCTACCAGAAACCTACTGACCGCTATACTTACCTACATGCCTCCAGCTTTCATCCAGACCGTATCACACAATCCGTTGTCTACAGCCAAGTTCTAAGATACAACTGCATTTGCTCCGATCCCTCAGACAGAGACAAACACCTACAGAATCTCTATCAAGCGTTCTTAAAACTGTAATACCCACCTGGTGAAGTGAAGAAACAAATTGACAGAGCCAGAAGGGTACTGAGAAGTCACCTACTACAAGACAGGCCCAATAAAGAAAGTAACAGAACACTTGGTAAAGGAACCCCCCCATCCTTTCATGTATTTATACCTGTTTCTATATTTTCACTCCATGCACCCGATGAAGTGGGTTCTAGCCCACAAAAGTTTATGCCCAAATAAATTTGTTCGTCTCTAAGGTGCCACAAGGACTCCTTGTTGTTTTTGCTGATACAGACTAACACTGCTACCACTCTGAAACCTGTCAAAATAAATTACTTGCCCAGGGCTGCACAATAAGGGATTAGAGTTCTGAGGTCTTGGCTAGCATATCAAGCACTCAACTATGCTACCTCATATACCTGGTTATTAATCTAATCCAACTACTAGCCAAGAACATAACATCTTTATTACATAATGTATTTCTTTATGCTAATAATTATAGGCTAACACAAATATCTCCGACTGAAGTTAATAGATCTTCCATTGACTTCAAATAGGAATAGAATTAGGCCAACACTGGCAAGTTCTGAAAATCCTAATAAGTTTGCATATCTGCGGAGTTACCATATAAAACTTTGAATCCTGTATCTCAGTGTGATCATGTCATCTCATGCTAAGCATGGGTGAGTTCAATTGCTATTTGGAGGGAAGAATAAGTAGTAATGGATATTGATGATACAATACATGGCACTTTTCCCTTGAATGGAAGTTTGTCATGCAAGATGTAAAATCCACTGTAGGTGCAGAATCTTCACATCCACATGGAGTCATCAGAAGGATGTAGATTTGGGCATCATAACAGTTAAGGGCTCTTTGTAGATGGATGGCTGTATGGTCTAGGAAAACAGGGGCCTGAGAGACTAATCTCAGCATATATATAAAAGAGATATTGACCACTGTCATTGGAAATATCCTTGTACTGTTTTATAAGCATAGAGGCTTAAATTCCCTCTGCAGTTTTGGTTGGATACTTCCCCTGCCCCTCTTTTCTTAACTGTTGCACAGTGTTGCTATGTACTCAACAGCTGTGTTCCACCCTAGAAGTGGCTTTAGTGATGAGACACATGCTTTTACCTTCCTTTCTCAAACTAAATGAGATTCCACTATTGGAAAAAGTACAATTTTTGTTTAGTCAGTTCTGCTATATGTCTGTGTACAATTCAGCTGCTTCTATCTATCACATTCTGGGGGAGTGGATGTTTTTCTCTCCTGGCAAGTGCCTCTGACAAGAATCTAAAATGTCGTCACTAGTTAGCCCAGGAGACTAGCACCCAGGTTAGCCTAGCTCACGTGAGAACAGCCACACCGCAAAGCCTTATCTTAGTTATTGTGTCTTCAGTGGTGTTCAGAAAATAACTCATCCCAATTACAATTAAACATAAACAGCCAATAATGAGAAAAACCTCCTCCTCTAGAGACCCCATCCCCCAAAAATCTCCAAACCCATCACTTTGACAATTCAAACATTCTCCAAAATTTTCAGGTACATAGGAATTGCAACATTCTGAAGCTTAAAAAATAAGGTTAATTTAGGTATGTAGTGAATTCTAAGCTTAATGTCTTCATCATAATTCTTGTTCCAGGCAGTTGGGTTAGCACGGCTCTTGGAAACAAAGGGGGTCTGCATAGACAGGTCCCATGCCAAGTAAAGAAATGTATTTTCCCACTACCAGGTCTACAAACTTGATCTGGAATCCAAGAGTTAAATTGCGTTTTTTCCAGCCTGTACATCAATAATAATAGATACCATCAGCCAAATTTCACCATCAGTTATGCTTGTGAAACCCTGTCTTCACATTAAAGGGCTGTACAGGTGTGAGGGGAATAGCAGCCCAGGTGAGGGAACAAGTGAATGTGGACATCTTCTTGCACCTTGGTCAGTTTTCTCCATCCTAACAGGGTTATAGAAGTACTTGATATTCTGGTGGTAAAGAAAAGCATGTACACAGTAAGAGTCCTTTGAGAACTGTGCCTGAAATGTATCCATGTTTTCATGTTTTAGAACAATACAAATTCTCTTGATTCTCTGACTTGCCAAAGTAATTAAAAAAGCAATTATATATATTTCTATATCTATTTATTATTCCAGTCTGTAAAAATATAAGACTAATATACAGCTAAAGCTAGTTTGATTTTGTAAAATCAAAGTTCATTTAGTGAGATATCAATGTACATTATACATTAAAGTTGTAAGAAAAATACTGATATTTGACATTTTAAACAAATTTTCATTTGCGTAAAAATCAAGTTGCAAGTAAAATTTAATTAGAAAATACAGAATATTCACAAAAGTACATGTTGCAGACAGCTCACGAGGACATTGTCCTAAATTTATTGAGGCTGTGGAAGAACATGATTCACAGTTAAGCTTGACTTTTACTGATACCATAACAGAGATCCAAAGTGAATGTACCTTAATTCCAGCAACATTTGCTCTCTTCTCATAAGGTGCACTTAAAAGGTTAATCTGTTTTCAGACTGCCAGCAGAGAAGAGGGACAGATTGCTTTTATTGTGCATGTACACATCCATATAAACACTATTCAAAGGAATTTTGGTATTCCAATGCATTTTGCAATAATTTGGATATAAATTAGTTTATAAAATCTGGATTAAAATATAATTTATGTGCATTAGGATACTGAATACATAAAGAATGTGCATTGACAGCAGCTTGATATTTTAAGTCATGCATAATTTTAGATTTTACAGTTAAAATCAGTACAAAATAGTCAAGCCTTGAATTTTCTTCTCCCCACAGGGAGAAATTTTGAAAGATGTTAACTGTTAAAAAAACTAACTTTAAGAGGTAGTGTATAAAAGGCTAATATATGTATCATCTTTTAAAAATAATATACTGAACCCAGTACCATTTTATATATAAAGTTAAATGTAACCATTTATTTCAAAAGTTGATTATCCTGGAATAGTGATTTTTAAAATGTTTAGTAATAATTTGTCGAGTGGTATGATGCAGATAGAAGATATTTAGAAAATCTCTCTTATGGTAACTGCAGTGTTATGCAACTGCATATTGTGCAGTCTGTCATTTTAATTACAAAAACTTTTGTTAATCCTTCATGATGGAAATTCATGAGCACTTACATACTATATGCCCTTTTTAAGATTTAAGTTATTATCAGCATATATACCCAAAATGCGTATGCTATGAGTAAAAAAACCTTCAAAATTAGGTAATGGACAAAAGTTTAGCAGCATACTACCTTGAAGTGTTTGTGTTTAAGCAATAAATTAGTATCTTGTAACTTGTTTTCAGGTGCCAGGCTCATGTGTAAGTTAATAGCTTATTCTACATCCAAGCTGCAACACTACTAATGTACCATATTAGATCCATAAAACAATTCCACTGAACGAAAGCGTTACACCTCTACATAAAAAAAAGTGTGGTACTAGTTTATCTTCATCTGTATCCGTGGATCTCATTCTCTTCTCTTAATCCAAGTGCATTTTACCACTTTGATTATTCACAATACATTCAAGTAAATAAAAAGGCATGTGAATGCACACTAACACGATACAGGAAAGTCGTCCCACTGCTGAAGGAATAAAAACCAAACCCAATTTTAAAGTAAGCCACATGCCCTAAATAAAAAGGGAGCAGCATGGATAAAAAATAAGTTTAAAAAAAGAATCAGTTTTTAAATTTATATGTTTACTCCTGGGGGAATTCTGCACTTGATGTCCCCAGCAGATTTTAACAGGGAGGCAAAGGGAAGCTGCAATTACACCTTTCACTCACCAGGTGGCAAAAGGAGAGGGCAGCAGGCTCACAGGCTAGAGCAGCCAGCCATGGAGAGGGAAACTGTTTTCCTCACAGGCTCCTGCTGGCAGGGCCATGTGAAGAGGCATGGGATGGGGGAGAGGGAGGAGGAGTGGAGCTAGTGGGGTGACCGCACTGAACCAGGGGCTGAATGGAAGTGGGGATGCAGGGCCACATGCGGATGGGGGGTGGCTGAGCGAGGGTGACAGGACACAAGGAGACAGGGCAGCTATGCCTGGCTGAATGGGGAGTGGGGATGCAAGGCCGGATGGGGGAGTGGGCATGTAGGGACACATGGAGACAGGTGAGCTAGGCCGGGCTGATGGAGGGTGCCAGGACACACGGGGATGTGCAGATATGCCTGACTGAATGGGGAATCGGGGTGCAGGGACACACCCGGGCAGATGTGTCTGATTAAATGGGAGAGGCAAGGAGTCAGCCAGCATCTGCATGAGGGAGACTCCCCAACTCCCTAACAATCACGCCCCCCTCCCTGCAAAACAATCTGTTCCATACTTCTCCCACCCACACTTAACAACCCTCCAGGTTTGTTCCCAGACTCCTTCCCAGCAATTACTCCCTTGCCATAGCTCCTCCATTACCCCTGACATCCCTCAGCAACAGTGCAGAGGCCTGGGGGCATTGAAATACACTTTCATATTGTACTTTAAATCAATTACTCAAAGTTCTGTATTAATACTCATGGTAAGGAATCTGTCAAAAAAACATTTCCTGAACCCTTTTTTGTTGTCTATATTGTTAGACATACTTGCTGACAAGTATTTTGAAATAAATTACCAAAATAACTGAAACTGGCATGATAGTATGTTATTTTGATAAGTAAAATATGCAGAATTTTTATTTTTTTGGTGGAGAATTTCTGCAGGAGTACCTGTTGCTAATTCTTACTTTTATTCCCATTTAAAGTCAAACTGTTAAGTGCATGTTTTGTTTTTTTTCTTTAGAAATCATAGAAATAAGGGCTGGAAAGAACCTCAAGAGGTTCGTTTCCTAACTGTAAATTTCACATCTTACAGAAATTTGTTCTACTAAGAAGCTACATCCTTACTGAGATAAATACAAAATTGATAAGGAAATTGCAAATGTAGCCTGGGCTAACACCACTTTCCATTAGACTGAATTTTCACAAGTCAGGAAGGCTGAAATACTTTAACCAGGCTATTTCTATCTGGGCTTGCAGTATGAAGGAACTTTGGAACACCTGAAAATTCCACCTTTAGAAGGCTATTTTTCAAAATTTTAGCTTGTATGTATAAAAAGTTAACTGTGTTAATGTATTAAAAGTTAATAGATTTTCATTATTAGCAGTGAACTAATTTTGTTTTGAAGACAATTTTAGGTCTTAAATTTATTTCTTAAATACAAACACAATTTTAGCCCTTGATGCTGCAAGCAAACCACATGAGTAGTTCTACTGAAGTCAATGAACTATTCAGCTATTCATGAGAGTCAATTTACACTCCTGCTTAAGAGTTTGTAGCATCAGGATTTTAGTTTTCAATATTTTTGTTTTTTGCCTATAGCAGTTTTGTAATATTCAAAGAAGATACCCTACCAAGGGGTGGTATATTAAAAAAACCCCAGCATTTATAATTTAGTTCATTATAAATTCTGAAGTGGTAACAGCATAAGTTTGCAAGTTAGTTTTACAAAGCCTAAAGTTGTGGATTTTTTTAAAAAAAAATCAAGTGATATAAGTTGTGCTGGATAATAATTTTTTTTTTTATAGTTAAGACAGAACTGTTCATTATCATCAACTTCAAATAACTCTCCTCCCATTTGTAAGAATCTTTATATCTTTTAACGTGACCATTTTTGGAGCATGAAATGGTAATCAGGTAAAATGTTATTTTCATCCTATTAATTTTGTATTTGATTTCTTTAGACATTTATCTAATGTAATTTACTACAATTAGTGTCTAAGCCTAGCATAAAACAACAACCTTATACAATACTGTAAACTAAGAGAAGAGAAGAGAACTGGTCCTCAAGGTACAAGAGGAGGAGGAGTAAGACTTTCACATTAGAATTTTAAGATCATTGTTAATTGTGTCATTAAGGGGTAAACTCACATGACCATAAATTCAGATTAGACATGCAGCTTCACTATCTGATCCACCTCACATGGTAATGGAAATTTACTCTTTAAAACCAGTAGTATAAGTACCTCTGGAAGTAAACATGCGGTCAATACCTCTCAACTATCCTTCATTTTACCGCCATCCCATCACAGCCAGGGTCATCTACCTTCTATCCTTACAAAATATTTACATGGAATTACAGAATTATAAAACTGACATTAATCAGCCCACATAATTTTAAGTTTCCTGCATGTACTGTTTTTCCTTACATTTGTTTGCAGGTCTTAAAGACTGGTAGGTTGAGAGGTATAAATTGCATTATACATCAAGCAAAATTAAAAGTTGTATGGCATCTTCAGTTAATGTAAAATACACCATTGAGGCAGTTTCATAATGTTATAATTGTCCCATCTTCTAAGGACTTTTTGTCTGGATCGTGTATTTCATACTCCATGTTAATGTTGCCTGCTGAATGGCATAAGTTTACTTCACTAAAAGGAATGAAACCATTTTGTGTTGACTCATGAAGGAGTTCAATTTGTGTTAATGATTCCAGACTCTCACTGGTAGGGACAGCTTTTGGAATCTGCTGTGGCTCACCATTATCCTCAATAATGATGTCTTCTTCATCACTGTCATCTTCTTCTGGATGGAAGTTCTGCACACTATGTGGTGTGTAACCTGGAAGACTAGTATCAGTAGATTGACCTGAGCTCCCAGAAGTCCTACTGTTCCTAACAACATTGTTTCTCTGATTTGCTGGTCTCACTGTAATGATCAGGTTACGGCTGTTTGCAATCATCATGTCTGTAACTTGATCAAGGCTCTTCCCTGAGACTTCTATGCCATTTACCTCCAGTACTTCATCATTAACTGCCAGTAAGCCTGTGCTTTGAGCCAGGCCTCCAGGAACAAGCCTGGATATGAAAATCCCAGGTACTTTCTCCAATCCATGTGGTGTTACTCTGACACTAGAGCCATCCCGTATATAGAATCCAAGTGGTTTGTCAGTTCCATATTTGTAAAGTCGCACCCTGCGATGGGTTTCTGGGAGAATGTCCACATCAATAATAGATGACACTGGTCTGAAGTCTTGCGGCATGCTAATGACAATATGTGGTTTCTTTCTGTGGTTATCCGGACGCAACACATTTGATAAGACATTTTTCTTCCTTGTCATAGTATCTGTACCAAAGGCACTGTAGTCTGCATCTTCTGTAAAAAGACAGCATATGTTGGTAATTAGTACAGTGTGAACCACTCTGTTCTGCATAGCATGGCTGTCAGTAAAGAAAGTTTTAGGCTGACAAGGTGCAACATGTCTAGTAAAAAGTTCTCAGCATTCTGTACCAGCAACAATTTTCTCTGTCAGGGAGGTAATTATTTCTAACATTAACAAAATAAACTATCTTGATTTAAAGTCACTTCACTTTACAATCACCAAAGAAAAAAGCTATTGTAAGTATTTCAAAAAAATTAAGCAAAATTAATAGTGTATTGGAGGAGGCAAGAATGAGAATCCAGCTGTTTTAAAACAAGATGTTTATCAAAAATAGTCAGAGTCTCTCTCTCTCTCCACACACACACACACACACACCCCCCCAAAATTCTTATACAGAAAGTGATTCAATTTATTAAAATTTCTCCCTTCCCCCTAAGTTTCAGTTCACTGGAACAGAAAGCATGAAAAGGGTTCACTGGCTGCTTTCCCTTTTATTGTCAAGTATCTGGATGTTAGCCAATTGACCTGGATTCAATCTCCAGAAAGTTTAGTTCATTCCACACAATATTGTCCCCTGCTCCTACATGGTGTAGGTAAAAATCGCTGGTAATAAACTAAAAATAGACCCTGCACAGCAGGAAATACTTAAGGCAAGTGATGTAGCCAATACTATAACTTCCATAATTTGGTTTCAGAGGGGTAGCCGTGTTAGTCTGTATCAGTAAAAACAACGACTTAATCTCTAAGGTACCACAAGGACTCCTAGTTGTTTTTCCATAATTTGGAGTGACAAAAGTGTCTGAATAGTTTATATTTGCTCAAGAGGTTTTTTTTGTTTTTTTCCCAGAGTAACAGCCGTGTCAGTCTGTTTCGCAAAAAGAAAAGGAGTACTTGTGGCACCTTACAGACTAACCAATTTATTTGAGCATAAGCTTTCATGAGCTACAGCTCACTTCATTGGATGCAACTTATGAAAGCTTATGCTCAAATAAATTTGTTAGTCTCTAAGGTGCCACAAGTACTCCTTTTCTTTTTGTTTGTTGTTCTTGTTGGTTTTTTGGATGGGGGAAGCCTACAAAGCATAAGATGCACCAACTGTTTTTTATGGAAAAGAAAATTAGCTAGCTATAGAACACTCTAAAATTACTTGTTAGTTCAGAAATACAAATGCAGTGTTCTTATAGCCATGTTGGTCCCAGGATATTAGACACACAAGGTGAATGAAGTGAAACATACTGCCTCACCCATTTTCCTCCAACTTTAAACGTTGCTAAATATGCATTTCAAAGACAACTTCTATGGTTATATCTTTGCGCAGCATAATTCTCAATAAATGTTTTGATATTTCACAACAATCTTATTTCACTAGGCTTACTTGAATTAACATTAGGACTTCTTCAATGTTATGCTATAGTTTTGCCTCATCTTAAATACAAACATTGTATTCCCTTTATAGAAAAACTGACACCACTACATTGCTTTTCCACTTAGCATATGACCTTCTGGGACTAACTAGCCCTTTGATCCAGGGAGCTAGAATTTCTTTGTACACGCTGTTGGTGCCCTAATTATCAATTATGCCATATAGTCAGAAGGGTTCAAAGGATAAATATTAATCCAAACGGTACATGAAAAGAGTATTTCCATAATTTCGGTAAAATTTGAGCAAACTTTATGAAGTTTCTGCATGGGACTTTGAAAGTAAATTGGATGAACTAAAAAAATATGTAGTGCACTGCAATGCTCCATATATGGGATTCATAAGATACACGTACCAGAAAAACATGTCAGAGTAAACTAGCAAACATCTTCCTCACCCCTTAAAAAGTGAACTGTACTGATTGTGTTTACTTAGAACATTAATAGCTGCAAAGGAACCACAGTAGTGCAAGATACTACAATGTGCTTTGGAAATCTAAATACCGAGTTCAGTAACCAAGATGGCAAATTCTAAATAGTTAACCTAACTAATTTCTTTCAAATTTAAATACTAAAAAATGTAAACATTAAAGTGGTTGTTTGAAAGCGGGAAATACAAAACATAATAATGATGGTCTGAAAAAAGGGGTTCTGGAATGTAACAGTTGGAAAATACTAAGTGCCCCAGACAAAGAAATATCAAAGGCACAGATGGACCTTCAGTGTACTAAACAAAATGGTTTACAATGTCACAAGCTTTGCACATTCAAAAATTATCGACAAAATGCCTTTAAATTAAGTGAGACACAAGACCTGAAGTATCCTCTTGGTTACCCATAAATACTATGCATCCCATTTAAAGCCCTCTACTGCAGGCCTATTGGAGACACAGTAAATCTGTGGCCTATAGTTTTGTGAAATAATGCAATGAAATTTAACAGTGCATGTTTTAGACAAGGGAAAAGAAATATATAAATCTTACCAGTTGATTATCTGGTATACCATGGCTTCATATAGAGTCACGGTAATATAAATGTTAAATATTTAACAATAACTGGTCAATGCAATGTAAGGTTGAGAATTTAAGTGAACAAGAGAGCTAGGAAATTTAAAGTTAGCTGCTATGGTAACTAATATACCCCCTTAAACATGCACTATTTTATACTACACAAAGAA
The DNA here is from genome assembly GCF_965140295.1 of Lepidochelys olivacea. NCBI lineage: Eukaryota > Metazoa > Chordata > Testudines > Cheloniidae > Lepidochelys > Lepidochelys olivacea. The sequence continues at coordinate 16,144,528 of NC_140423.1, forward strand.
AACTAATTTACATTAAGGCTGCTCAAGAGCATTTTCAATCAATCGAGACACTACAAATCTAAGGAAGTCTCTAGTTAAATCAATACTTCCATACTACATCCAATACTACTTCTTGCCTTTATCTGGACTCCTATATAACTCCCACTGGGAAGGCCATGGTGTCTCCCCAAAATATCCACTCACCCCTCCGATCACCACTTACTCAACCCTGCCAATGCCAGCCTCCATGCTATTGCTCCCTGAAGAGCTGAGGGAGCTATGGTAGGACCACCATGGATAGTCCCACATATGCCACTGCTTCAAGTGCAAAGAAAATATTTTTGTGGTGCTGCTGCTTGAGGTATGCCAAGAATTTAAATCAGCAATGCTCTGGGGAGTGTCCTCCCATGCTATAGCCTCTTCCTCTCCCTCCCCCCCTCACTGCCTCCCCAACTTCCCAAGATCAGGAGTGGTAAGAGTTAAAGCAACACAGCTAACACAGCAAGAAAAAAAACTGGGAAGTGTAAAAAATGGGAAGGAACTAGAAGAACTTGACAATTCCAGGTTTCAGAGTAGCAGCCGTGTTAGTCTGTATTCGCAAAAAGAAAAGGAGGACTTGTGGCACCTTAGACTAACAAATTTATTTGAGCATAAGCTTTCGTGAGCTACAGCTCACTTCCTCGGATGCATTCAGTGGAATAATTCCATTGGCTACATTTCAGGGAGTTTAGTTAGGTTATAACAAGATTCACTTTGTTTTATTTAAAATTTAAAAAGCAGCCTGTTAGAGAAGTTTGGAGCTATTGTGGTTCTTTACTTAGAGAACGAAAAAAAAAAAAAAAAAGGCAAGAATTGGGGCCAAATTTTTAAAAAACTTAGGTTGTATATCAATAAGGGCTCATTTTTAAGTGTTCCCTGTGCTAAATCTTTGTTGTAACCTTTGACAAAAAAAGTTACAGAAAATCCATTTGCTTCCTGAAGAGTTTGCATGAAATTTGGTGACTAAATTCAACTGCTCAAATGTGAAAGATGATTTTAGTTCACTGTAAATACAAACCTCAAAAGCAACACTAACTATGGAGTCACTTCCAATACTTCTAATTACTATGTTAAATATGCACAGTGCTTAATTTGTCATGAAAGAGGTGCTGAGGCTCAAGCATTTTTTTTTTTTTATATTTATAACTGATGCAACAAGCCCAGAGGTGTTGGGGCTATGAACTGCCAAGTCTAGAGGTGCTGGGGCTCAGCCCTGGCACAAATTAAGCATTGTATATGCACCTTAAATAATAAATATGCAACATGGCAGAGTTCAGATTGCTGTGGATACTTAATTTCTTCTGCTCAGAGTAAGAAAAAAATTATGCAAAAAATTGATGCAAAGTTAGGAAAATTAAATGTGTTATATATTGGAAAATGTAATCTAGGGACAGTACATTCAAAGTCCACAACTGCACTTTTAAGTTCAGGGTGCAAGGTGCAAAGCGTGTAACTTTAAACTGAATGTGTAAGCCAATGATTACACATTCAACAGGGGCAGAGAGGTGATGGGAAGGTCCACAGAGATCAAAGTTAAGATGGGCTTGTCAGTCTCAGTCCAATTTGTCCACCCACCATATCAGACATCCTTGAGAACTCAATTTGGTATTGCGCAGTCCTAGGAATCAAGAATTTTAAGTTTTCATTAAATAAAATGTTATAAACTCATTTGCAGCATTATTGTAGCTCTGTTGGCTCCAGGATATTAGAGAGATAAGGTAGGTAAAGCAGTATCTTTTACTGGACCAACTTCTACTGGGGAAAGAGAACCTTGTGAGCTACACAGAGTTCTTCAGCTTTATAACGTCAAACAGCTGTAGCATAAAATCAACAATATTCATCTGGAATACGAGCATGTGTTAGTTGAAAATCAGTAAATAATGGATAAAATGCTGACTATTTTCAGCCCAAAAAAGGAAAGGGGGTAAAATCAAGGTTTGGATTTTTAGGGTTTGGGCTCACAATACTGTGAATTTACATACTTGAACAATTGATTAAAAGTGGCCATTTGCACACAATCACAGCAATTGTGGTCTTAAGGTTTTGAAAATTCTGGCCTTAAGTAATCATTCTGAATGTTACAAAAAAAATCTATAATCAATTTTACTTATCCTTCTGGACATTGGTCACTCAGGGAGCATGAGCCTTGATCGTCTAAAAAACTAGCAAGCTCTGAATCATCAGATTATTACAAACTTAGGTGCTCCCAATCCTTATGGAGAGCCTACACGTTAGGTTGCCAGTTTTCTTGAATAGAAAGGTCCCCATTAAATTAAGAGGCCAGCAAACATCACACACAAAACTGACAGGTCCTTCGGAAGGAGACTGGGCATGTTCTAAATAGCACTGTATCTTGGTGAAAGTTAAATAGGGAGAAAGGACAGAGCAACAAGCTTGGCCTCTTTCCTGAGCCAGGTAACGTCCACTAGAACGACTACCTTCCAGGACAGTAGAGGCAAGAACTTCCATAGGCCTCCATTTCTGCTTCAGTTATTTTCTAAAAAAAAAAGTGCACTCTGTTGATATAACCATTAAAAAACATGTTGACTTACATTAAATTTGGTATATCTTTTTGCTATTTAGGAAGGAGTTCTATAACTACATATATTTAAGCAATTATATAGCTTAATGTTTTTAGATTCTCAATTGCATATTTTAGTAGGTTAGAAAATGGTTAATACATTACTTATTTACTAGATAATTAACTTTTGCTCATGATTGTCAAGCTGCATTAGGATAGTAAATGGAATTAAATTAAAACAAAACAATAAGCAGTTTTTATTATTAAACAAAACAACCTTAAGTGTTTTGGATTCCTAAACACCTCTTATCAAAACATGTTTCACATTTAATACAAAATGATTTAAACTGATTAACTGAATTAAACTGATTTCAGGTCTGCCTGGGAAAACTTTCAAATTACTCCTGGAGGAATTCTGCACCAAAAAATAAAAAATTCTGTGCACAATATTTTAAAATTCTGCATATTTTATTTGTTAAAATAATGCAATATAATCACACTGGTTTCAATTATTTTGGTAATTTATTTAAACTACAATACAATGGGTGAAGAATGGGTGTGGGGAGCACTGGAGAAAATCCCCCAAACACGCTCTGTTTAATAGTAATGTAACGAGTATTGACCCTTTACTTCGGTTATTAGTCAACAAATATATGCAGCCATATGCTCAGTGTTACATCATAGGCAACTGAAGAGTAAGCGAGGGCTGGGGACTCAAACTCACAATTTATATGGGCTACCATCTCCAAAAAAAGTCAGGCAGGCTGCTACATTCTGCTCTACCTGAGGGGACACACCTACCTCCCCAGAAACACCCCAAAGCCACGCCCCTTCATGCCAAGCATGCCGCAATAGCGGGAGAGGACAGAGTGTCTCTCTCTGCCTCAAACGCATGACTGCCCCTCCTGTCCATGCAGTAGTTTATGTCTCTACCGGCTGCCCCAGGCGCCTGAACCGACCTGCCTGCGCCACAGGGAGGGCCGTGTGACCGCTTTTGCAGCTTTCCTTTGCTTCCCCCCATCAGAAGTCATTTTTCTGTGGAGAAGCAAAGAAATCCGTGGGGGGCCATGAATTCTGCGCATGCGCAGTTGTTGGATCATATTAAAGACGTTCTGTATTAAAATCACAAATGAGTTTGATTCCCCATAGTTCAAATTCCAGGGTATTACTAATTAAGAGGTCTCTTGGTTTTTGGTACTGTTTCTCTCCCTCTATGTGTGAAACTTGCAAGCTGCTAACTGTGTTAGTACATTCTAAGACAGAGTCTGTTCTCAAAGCAATTCACAGAGAGAGAGACTCAAAGCAATACTCTAAGAACAGAAACAGCACCCAGAGACTCCCCGCCCTTTTGTTGTATTAACAATTGTGATTAAAATAGAGATAGAGGATGTATGTGGATGGATGCTTGGTGTGGATAATAAGTGAATGATCAGGGAGGTGCCAGCCTAAGAATCCAGTGTCCATCGGCTGAAGAAGGCGTCAAGTGGAATTAACCAGAGGACCCCCCGGAGGGCAGACTGGAATCCACCCAACAGCCTCAAGAATGGGAGAACCAAAGAACAAGATAACATCTTGGAGCCGTCAGGAATGTGCTATCTGCGATTGATTCAGCAACAGCATGATGAAGCAATTCCCATAGACTGGCATAGGAAGAAATTCCTATAAAAATAGTCTCTAAAAAGTGAGAACTTTGGGGTCTGATTCTGCAAACCAACTTCCAGGAGCATCAGATGAGCATCTGACAAGGCCCTGCTCCCTCCTCATGTCCAGGCCACCTGGCCAGTGGCTTGGCATGAGCAACTCTAAGGCTGGTAACTATGATAACAACCTTGCAGAACGTGTGTGTGTGTGTGAATGTGTGAATAAATATGAGATTGAATGGAATGTTATAACTAGAACTAACTGCTTACTATGATTCTTTCTGTATTCACAATAAACGTGATATTTTGCCTTTTTCCCTTTAATAAGATCCTGCTGGTTTTTATTTTATTGGTATAACACAGTTATGCAGAAGTCCCCCAGGAATATCAAATATGTCTAAGTGAAAGTGACTAGAGTTTAAGTTCCTACTCATCTAAGTCTCTTAAAAATGAGAGTCTCCTAAAGGGATCGTCTACCCTACAAAGTTAAGTTGGCTTAACTACAATGCTCAGGGCTACCAAAAATTGCACTCCCTGTGCGACGTAGTTAAGCCAACTTAAACCCCAATGTGTAGACTTTGCTAGGTCAATGGAAAACTTCTGTTGACCCTAGCTACACCTCTAAGAACTACTTCTGTTGCTGTAGTAAGTGTCTCTACTACACAGTGCTACAGAGGCTCAGTTGTAGTACTACGGCTGTGCCACTGTAGTGTTTCTAGTTTAGATGTACCCTAAGACAAGTTACTTCAGCTGACCTATCATGCCATATTTACAAAGCTTGACCTCAAAAGTTAGAATAATCTTTCTTTACATAGGAAAAGATCTTTATATAGAAACACAGCCTTTAATTCACTTGGTTTTTGATAGAGGCTCATGGATTCCGCATATTTATTTTTATTTAAATGAAAGAGATTACAATAAGTTTAGGCCTTATATTTTGTATTAAATTCAAATTTCATTTTAAAACAGGTTTATTTTTAAAAAGAAAATCATTTAAACATTTTTTAAAATAGATTTTATCCACTCTGCATACATGGTTGTAAACCAGAAGTTTGTAAACTTTTAAATATCACCATGTATTTTTTCTGAAGCTTTGACATCAATTAAGACCATTTTTTAAAAAAATCATACCCCTAGAATAAATACCTGGAGAAGTGTCTATCTTTTTCCAGAGATGGTTAATCCAAACAAGAGCACCACATAGCACCACAAGAATTCGCTACAGCACTAAAGGTACTGTAAGCTGAATGTGAAATTTAACTACTGAAAGAAACACAAACTATGAAAAGCTCTCAAAACAGGTCAGAGAATTTGTAACCCTTCTAGTTAAAAATCTGTGATTATAAATGCCATTTTTCTGGAGTTTAATTTTAGGCTGAAAGTTCACGTGTTGATTTTCAACTGATACTGATTTAAGTGATAGCTGCACAATTACTGTAGGTAAAGGGAGAAACTATTGTAGGTATAAACAATAGGTTACACAGCCTTGGACATTAGAACCTGTTTTATTAAGAAAATGTTAGCTGGGGCAAGGGATTTAGTTTTAGTCATGGGATCTTTAATTTCTGCCTCTCTCACTGATTGTTTATGCAGAAAAGGCCTTGTAATGATGTAGAAATATTTACAGGGCTTACTGTTACATATAAATAGAAATTTAGAAATTATCTAAATACCTAAGATTTTAGAAGTCTAGTTTTAAGATTGTACAATCAAGGCCAAATTCAGCTAAACTGGTGAAAGGCAGTATGCGTCTCCCCACGAGTTCCTCTGCCCCTTGGAAAGTCCACCCTTGCAGAGGTGAGGCAGTGCCACCACCCTTCATGAGTTTACTACTGGGTATGCAAGAGAGTATGCAAGAAGGTTTAACTCACTGTTGCTCAAAAGGTCAATTAGTGGGGGATTTTTTTTTTTTTTTTTTTTTTTTAAGAGTCACTGAATGCGCTGTGTAAATCTGTCAGGATGTATACTGTTTGAATGGGCCCCTCCTCTGTCAAACCTAAACACAGACTTCAGTTTTCATAATATTTATTCTATTTTCTGTAGAGTAGACCCATTTTAAAGCAAGCATCAGAGGTGAGTTGCACATGCACTGTATTTTTGCTTCATTACTTATTAATGATAAAATTTGGACTGCTGATAACATATCTAGAGTGCTCATTTTATGCAGTTCTCACTCCAATGCTCATGTTTTCCTTTTAAAATAGCCTGGTAACTTTTACTGTCGAAGTAGTTGTAACTTGGTATTTTAATAAAAAAGATGTGGAAAAATCACCTGTTTATTATAGCATTGGTAGTAAATATGGTTGAGAGTAAAATGCTGTCAGTTACAACTCTGTTTCCAGGTGCTCATCACTTTCCAAAGGAAATCTCTTCAGCTGAAACAGTTTTCCTTACTTTGTCTCATCAAAAGGTAAATTTTCTAGGAAAATCTGAGCCATTTATGATGAGCTGTTTTGAAGTTAAAACTACAGAAATAAACTTTGTTCTTGAGACTGAAGAAAATTAGCTTTAAGAAGCCTCAGGGGAGAAATTGCACATCCAGCTATCAGACCATGGAGTGTTACCCAGTATTAACAGGCATCAGCTAGTCTTTGGCTTACCAGTGCCCTTTAGGTGTGAAAATAAGACAGGCTGAGAATTATATTGCTTAGCCTTAGCGTAACTGTTGATTGTGGACTTCAGGGTTATGTTTGTTTGTTTTTTCATTAAAAACTGAGGGGTAGATAAGAACAGCCATATTGGGTCAGACCAAAGGTCCATTTAGCCTAGTATCCTGTCTGCCAACAATGGCCAATGCCAGGTGCCCCAGAGGGAATGAACAGAACAGGTAATCATCAAGTGATCCATCCCCCGTCACCCATTCCCAGCTTCTGGCAAACAGAGGCTAGGGACACCATCCCTCCCATCCTGGATAATAGCCATTGATGGACCTATCCTCTAAAAAAAAAAACTAGATAAATTCGTGAACCCTGTTATAGTCTTGGCCTTCACAACATCCTCTGGCAAGGAGTTTCACAGGTTGACTGTATGTTATGTGAAAATTCCTTTTGTTTGTTTTAAACCTGATGCCTATTAATTTCATTTGGTGGCCCCTAGTCCTTGTGTTATGAGGAGTAAACAACACTTCCTTATTTACTTTCTCCACACCAGTCATGATTTTATAGACCTCTATCATATCCCCCCTTAGTAGTTTCTTTTCAAAGCTGAAAAGTCCGTCTTATTAATCTCTGCTCATATGACAGCCGTTCCATACCTCTAATTATTTTTGTTGCCCTTTTCTGAACCTTTTCCCAAGTCCAGTATATCTTTTCTGAGATGGGGTGACCACATCTGCACACAGTATTCAAGAAGTGACCCATGGATTTATATAGAGGCAATATGATACTTTCGGTCTTATTATCTATCCCTTTCTGAATGATTCCCAACATTCTGTTCACTTAGACTGCTGCTGCATATTGAGTAGATGTTTTCAGAGAACTATCCACAATGACTCCAAGATCTTTCTTGAGTGGTAACACTTAATTTAGACCCCATCATTTTATATGTATAGTTGGGATTATGTTTTCCACTGTGCATTACTTTGCATTTATCAACATTGAATTCCATCTGCCATTTTGTTGCCCAGTCACCCAGTTTTGAGAGATCCTTTTGTAGCTCTTCGCAATCTGCCTGGGATTTAACTATCTTGAGTAGTTTTGCATCATCTGCAAATTTTGCAGCTTCACTATTTACCCCTTTGTCCAGATCATTTATAATATGTTGAATAGGACTGGGCCCGGTACAGACCCCTGGGGGACACCACTATTTACCTCTCTCCATTCTGAGAACTGACCATTTATTCCTACCCTTTGTTTCTTATCTTTTAACCAGTTACCAATCCATGAGAGAACCTTCCCTCTTATTCCATGACTGCTTACTTTGCTTAAGAGCCTTTGGTGAGGGACCTTGTCAAAGGCTTTCTGAACATCTAAATACACTATATCCACTGGATCCCCCTTGTCCACATGCTTGTCGACCCCCTCAAAGAATTCTAGTACATTGGGGAGGCATGATTTCCCTTTACAAAAACCATATTGACTATTCCCCAACAAATTATGTTCATCTATGTGTCTGACAATTTTATCCTTTACTATAGTTTCAACCAGTTTGCCCAGTACTGAAGTAATTGCCAGAGTCACCTCTGGAGCCCTTGTTAAAAACTGGTGTCACATTAGCTATCCTCCAGTCATTTGGTACAGAAGCTGATTTAAATGATAGGTTACAGACGACAGTTAGTAGTCCTGCCGTTTCATATGTGACTTCCTTCAGAACTCTTGGGTGAATACCATCTGGTCCTGGTGTCTTATTACTTAGTTTATCAATTTGTTCCAAAACCTCCTCTGACGACACCTCAATCTGGGACAGTTCCTCAGATTTGTCACCTAAAAAGAATGCCTCAGGTTTGGGAATCTCCCTCACATCCTCAACCGTTAAGACCAATGCAAAAAAATTCATTTAGTTTCTCCGCAATGGCCTTATCCTTCAGTGCTCCTTTAGCATCTCGATCGTCCAGTGGCCCCACTGGTTGTTTAGCAGGCTTCCTGCTTCTGATGTACTTAAAAAAACTTTGCTATTACTTTTTAAGTCTTTGGCTAGCTGTTCTTCAAATTCTTTTTTGGCCCTCCTAATTATTTTTACACTTCATTCACCAGAATTTATGCTCCTTTCAATTTTCCTCACTAGCATTTAACTTCCACTTTTTAAAGGATGCCTTTTTGCCTCTCACTGCTTCTTTTACTTTGTTGTTTAGCCATGGTGGCTCTTTTTTGGTTCTCTTACTATGTTTTTTAATTTGGGGTATACATTTAAGTTGAGCCTCTATTATGGTGTTTTTAAAAAGTTTCCATGCAGCTTGCAGGGATTTTACTTTTGGTGCTGTATCTTTTAATTTCTGTTTAACTAACCTCCTCATTTTTGTATAGTTCCCCTTTCTGAAATTAAATGCTACAGTACATAAGAAGCATGTATTGCAACATTCAAGAATGTACAGTATACATTAAACAGAAAATGCAAGAGTTAGGACTCTAACAGTAACATAGCACAACTGTAGTATGCACTCCTTTGTTCATTCTTTCCTTGTAAAATGTACACCACAGAACCAAGTTAACGTTAACTTTTGCATTTTCTGATTTTACATTTAAGCTGCAACTTGCATGCAAATTGTGTACTTGCAACATTAATTGTTTTAAGATCTGTAATCTTGACATAATGGGGTTTGCAAATAGAGTTTAGCAGAACTAAGATTTTTTTCCCCCCAGTTTAAGTCAGACTTATTGAAGTCACCATAGGAACCTAAACACCAGTTACAAAAGCAGGTTTCTTAAACTCATTTTTGCAACTAGAACTTAAAGAATACCACAAAAGACACCTCCATTTGAACACATGCCTGAAAATGCAAGAAAGGGCCATTTAAAAGAAAATTAAGATTTTGGAAACTGCCTCTGTTAGAAAAGATCTGAACTTCAAGAGTACCCTATCCTACAACACAAAACAGCCCCCTCCCCCACCAAAAGAAAACCTCAAAACACAGTAAATGTAACTCTCTCAGAAATCTCTATTACTGAGCTGGTGTTTTACTTTTTAAAATCCATTTCTTAAAGCTCAATGATGCACAGTGCGGGACACACACACACACAAAACAGTATTCATGAACTTACAAGTCAGAATGCTACCACATTTCCAGATCAACAGACTATACAAACCATTAGGGTTTTTTGGGATACTAATTAGCTTTGGATGTTGTCTAAAGATTCTAAAATAGCACAAAATTTAAGGTAGAAAATTAGAGTTACATAATTTGGAGAAGTAGGGAAAGCTTGAAGAAAACTAATTCCCATAACTCTGCCAGGCAGCAAGATTCTGTTTAACCTCTTCTAGATCCCCGAACAAATTTTCTAAAACAATATCCTTGAGTACAAAGACACCTTTGTACCGACATCAAGCTAATCAGTTTATAGTTACAGTGACAAATATTTTGGCAGAACGCCAAAGAACAAGGTGTTAACAACAAAGATGTAAAGGTGAATGTCAACTTGGTATAAAAACTTCCTGTTTTAATGGTCTCAAACTCACTGGTTATACTAATTTTATGTGTATGTGATGTATCATTTAAAAAAAAGAAAGTGTTCAACTGTTGAAACTTAGTTTCAACCCGATATTCTTCAACACCTGGAATTGCACAATTTGTTGACAAGCCCTCTGATATGCTTCCAAAGGAATGGACTTATTGGTAAAATTATCCTTCAAGCATCAAGTTTCCAGAGATAAACAGAACCATCTGAAGACATTTGATAAGAGTACCACAATACTGGGGGGAAAACTGTAATTTAATGAGATTAAAAAAAATAAATAAAAAAGGTCACATTGAACCTAACATTAGTATTTAACATTTATGAAAAGAATGGAGATCTAAATATTGATTAGAGGCATTTCAAAACTCAATTGGGAAAACTTTTACAGGTGTTTTAAAACACTGGAAGCATGGGAAAACATCTAGAGACATTCTTCAGACCCAGCTCTTCTTTCATTCCACCAGTTATCAAGCAGGACCAAAATTAATTGCATAGAGGATTAATGGGGTGCCAGAAACAATTAGATGGTTTTTCTGCAAACTAGTGACTAAACAGTTCTCGTTTTAAAAAGCAATGGTGAGCATTAGGACTGTTACTGCTTTTGTCTATCCTCAGAATCTCTCTCTCAGCCACCCTGTATCTACCTCTACAGGGAAGCATTAAGCTGAAGCAAAGTAGTATTACACTTGCAGCTGGTCACATAATGGAAGTGATTAGAATCACACAGTCCAGCTTTGTTGTGGGGTAATTTGTTCATGACATTAGCTGCCTATTAGTCTATGTCCTGAAGCATGAAGATTGATTACACCTGTAAAATCTTATAGCCAGTGTAACTGCAGGCTACCTTTATTATGCTATGGAATAGTCATCCACAGGTAAAAAAAGAAAGCCCCATACTGCAGGACACAAATGCCAGAAAGTGCTGCAGTGAACAAGCTTACATTAGCGAGGAAGAATTAAGTGATTTCCTAAGTCTCTCTTCACCTTTAGATGTCAAATTTATTATTTTCACTTTGCTGCTTTAATATTCTGTGACAGTGAGTTCTACAAGTTAAGTAAAGTAGTATTAAAAAACCCAGTATTTCCCTGTATCTTTTGTTTCATTGAGTACCCTGTGTTCTTATATTGTGGAAGAGGGCAAAAAGATATGCCCAGCTGGCCTTCACATTTGTTTCACCCCTAGGTCAGGTTTCTCTTGCAGACAGACTCCCATATATCTTGACTGAATTAAAGCCATGTTAGTTCAGCCTTTGAATTCCCTTTTACCCCTTCCAACACATCAACAATACCTGTTAATCTGTTATGAAAGGAACTTCAGGATGCAGACAGGAGTGAGCTACTGTCTCTTAATCTAGGTGATAATGTTATACTTAACCTAGACAATATTCATCTCTGGGGAAATTTAACTTTTATTCTAGCACAGCCATAGTATAATGAACTCTTTATAAAGCTAACAAATTAGAAAGAAGTAAAAATAATCACCACCCTGCTAGGGTGTGTCCACAGTAGGAGAAAAAGTGTTCTCTTACCACATCATAAAATTCCAGTGAAGACAAGGCAGTCTCTAGTTTTCACCTGTTCACAAGTTGAGGTAAACACTAGCAGGAATGCAATGTTTACCTCGACCTGCTAATAGTGTTAAAACTACAAACTGCCTTGCCTTCATTTGAACTTAACCTCATGTTGGTTAACGTGTGACCAGGCCACCTGTTTTCCTGACGAATGCATGATACTGTTAAGCTTTCAGTGGAAACAAAGGGAGACATGAGCAACTGCCTTTAAACAATATACAAAAAGTTCACTGGAGAATGCTGATTCAGCTTTAATGTTTCTATCCAATTTGAGTAAACTAAGCATTGAATATGTTCATAAATGAAGACTTCATATAAAAGCAGTATTTCTACTGAAGTGAGGATGGATTTTTGATGGAGCGAATGGGGTTTAAATCAATGTATTACAGACATTCCCAAATGTAAAAAGAAAAAAGAGAAAAGTAGCTTAGTAGCAGAGGTATAGGACAGAGGGGAATCTCGAGCCCTACAGCAATGGTGCACAATATGTTTCCAAACAGCTTGCTGCAAAGGATAGTTGGGAGTTCCCAGTGAAGATCAGTAAGAAGTCAGTACATGTCAACATGGAGAAACAGGATAATGTCTAATTGGGACTTTTAAAAAAAAAATTAGACTAGTGCAAATATGTGACCGTGTGCATGGATACTGCTTTATACATAGTAGACACGACCAACGCACAAAATTAGTGAACTTACCTTTTCTTTGAATAAAAATCCTGAGCAGAGGATTGGCTGTGGAAACTGCTTTATGATAATTGTCATCATTGTTGATAGGCAGCAGATCTCCATGAATGTCTATATACCCAACTAAAACTTCAACATTGGGGATCTTGTGCACATGCTGCAATAATCCATAGAACTCCTCAAACTTTCCAGGTTTGGATCTTTCCAGAGAAAACCGTCGAAATTCAGCTCCAAACTACAAGACAGACATCTGATTTTAGTAAGACAGAAATCACCATGTACCCCAAGACAACAGGACAACTTGAAAGTTACAGTAAGTGCTCACCAGATCAAAAATTTAATTTACAAAAATATGATAAATATGATAAACTTATTGCATAGCCAAAAGGTTCTAAAGATTTGAGTGAAAAGGTGACCTTTTAGATGTACTAATATCAGAGGCCATGCCACATAGTTCAGAATATGTATACAATTATTTCTGTCTTGAAGTAATCTGCTCCAATGCGAAGTCTTGATCAGAATGTGTTTACTTTTGATTCTGTGCAAATATTTTTGTTTTTACTGTTATTTCACTCAGAGCCCAAATAACCACATGTAAAGTTAAAGCCTGGTCTACACCTAAAAAATCAGATCAACCTAGCTACACTGCTCAGGGCTCTGAAAAATTCTGCACCCTGTGCGATGTAGCTATATAAACATATGCCCCAACTGTACATTAAGTTGGTAGTGATTGCACGTCTAACAGTGAATGCCAGTGAAAATGAGGTAAGATCAGAGGCTAAAATAGGAAAAGAACAAGTTAAAAATTACTTAGACAAGTTAAATGTTTTCAGGTCAGAGCCTGATGAAATGCAACCTAGAATACTCAAGGAGCTGACTGAGGAGATAACTGAGCCATTAGCGATTATCTTGGAAAATTAATGGAAGACTGGAGAGCTTCCAGAAGACTGGAAAAGGGCAAATATAGTGAGAATCTACAAAAAGGGAAATAAGGACAACCCAGGGAATTACAGACCAATCAGCTTAACTTCTGTACCAGGAAAGATAATGGAGCAAATAATTAAACAATCAATTGCAAACATCTAGAACATAAGGTGATTAACAGTCCAAATGGCATTTTGGGCTGTATAAGTAGGGGCATTGCTAGCCGATCGAGGGACGTGATCGTTCCCCTCTCTTCAACATTGGTGAGCCCTCATCTGGAGTACTGTGTCCAGTTTTGGGCCCCACACTACAAGAAGGATGTGGAAAAATTGGAAAACATCCAGCGGAGGGCAACAAAAATGATCAGGGGACTGGAACACATGACTTATGAGGAGAGGCTGAGGGAACTGGGATTGTTTAGTCTGCAGAAGAGAAGAATGAGGGGGGGATTTGATAGCTGCTTTCAACTACCTGAAAGGGCGTTCCAAAGAGGATGGATCTAGACTGTTCTCAATGGTAGCAGATGACAGAACGAGGAGTAATGGTCTCAAGTTGCAGTGGGGGAGGTTTAGGTTGGATATTAGGAAAAACTTTTTCACTAAGAGGGTGGTGAAGCACTGGAATGTGTTACCTAGGGAGGTTGTGGAATCTCCTTCCTTTGAAGTTTTTAAGGTCAGGCTTGACAAAGCCCCGGCTGGGATGATTTAGTTGGGGATTGGTCCTGCTTTGAGCAGGGGGTTGGACTAGATATTCTATGAACAGTCAGGGTGGATTTATCAAGAACAAAACTTGTCAAAACTTTCTGTGACAGCGTCAGGCCAGATGACAGGAGAGTGATTTGGGGGGGGGGGGTCCAATGTGTTTTATTGGGCAGGAACCAATTCCAGACTAGACACAAAGGGACACAGATCACGACCTGGCCTGGGGGGGCTCTCCGCAGGACACGCCACCCCCCCAAGGCAGATATATTAGTCACAGGTTAATTAGGTCCCTTTTCCCTGGGTAAGGTAACAGGGAAGGTTCCAGAACAATCAGGAAATTTCTGGAAACAATTAAGGCAGACTGGCTGATTAGAACACCTGCAGCCAATCAAGAAGCTGCCAGAATCAATTAAGACAGGCAGGCTAATCAGAGCACCTGGGTTTAAAAAGGCTCTCACTTCAGTTTGCAGCACACATGCAAGGAGCTGGGAGCAAGAGGCATAAGAAGCTGAGAGTGAGAAGTACAAGCATTATCAGACATCAGGAGGAAGGTCCTCTGGTAAGAATAAAGAAGGTGTTGGGAGGAGGCCATAGGGAAGTAGCCCAGGGAGTTGTAGCTGTCACGCAGCTGTTACAGGAGCCACTGTAGACAGCTGCAATCCACAGGGCCCTGGGCTAGAACCCGGAGTAGAGGGCAGGCCCAGGTTCCCTCCATTCCCCCAACTCGATACCGGAGGAGTTGAACCGGACTGTGGGTTTCACTAGAGGGGAAGGTCTCCAGCCTGTTCCCCGATCCACTAGGTGGATCAGCAGAGACTGTGGGGATTGTTCTTCCTTTCCACATGCTCGCCAGTGATGAGGCTAACTGAGCGAACAGCAGATTTGAGCCATGAAAGTGGCCAAACTGAGGGCTGCTGTGAACCTCTGAGGCGAGCAAATCCGTCAATAAGCGCAGGACCCACTAAGGCAGAGGAGGAACTTTGTCTCACAGGGTAACAAGCCTTGTGGATGGGGGGGGGAAAGTGGTAGACATGGTATATCTTGACTTTAGTAAAGCTTTTGGTACTGTCTCCCATGACCATCTCATAAACTAGGGAAATGCAACCTAGATGGAGTTACTAGTGGGGACATAACTGGTTGGAAAACCATTCCCAGAGAATAGTTATCAGTGGTTCACAGTCATGCTGGAAGGGCATAACAAGGGGGGTCCTGCAGGGATCAGTTCTGGGTCCAGTTCTGTTCAATATCTTCATCAATATTTTAGATAATGGCATAGAGTACACTTATAAAGTTTGAGGATGATGCCAAGCTGGGAAGGGTTGCAAGTGCTTTGGAGAATAGGATTAAAATTCAAAATGATCTGGACAAACTGGAGAAATGGTCTGAAGTAAATAGGATGAAATTCAATAAGGACAAATGCAAAGTATTCCACTTAGGAAGGAACAACCAGTTGCATACATACAAAATGGGAAATGACTGACTAGGAAGGAGTAATGCGGAAAGGGATCTGGGGGTCATAGTGGACTACAAGCTAAATATGAGTCAACAGTGTAACACTATTGCAAAAAAAAAGGCGAATATCATTCTGGGATGTATTAGCAGGAGTGGTGTAAGCAAGACATAAGTAGTAATTCTTCTGCTCTACTCCACGCTGATTAGGTCTCAACTGCAGTAGTGTGTCCAGTTCTGGGAGCCACATTTCAGGAAAGATGGACAAATTGGAGAAAGTCCACAGAAAAGCAACAAATGATTAAAGATCTAGAAAACATGACCTATGAAGGAAGATTGAAAAATTTGGGCTTGTTTAGTTTGGAAAAGAGAAGATGGAGAGGGAACGTGATAACTGTTTTCAAGTACATAAAAGGTTGCTACAAGGAGGAGAAAAATTCTTAACGTCTGAGGATAGGATAAGAAGCAATAGGCTTAAATTGCAGTAAGGGAGGTTCAGGATGGACATTACCACAAAATTCCTGTCAGGATGGTTAAGCACTGGAATAAATTGCCTAGGGAGGTTGTGGAATCTTCATCATTGGAGATTTTTAAGAGCAGGTTAGACAAACCTTTCAGGGATGGTCTAGATCAGGGCGGCCAACCTGAGCCTCTGAAGGAGCCAGAATTTACCAATGTACATTGCCAAAGAGCCACAATAATACATCAGCAGCCCACCATCAGCTCCCCAACCCCACTCCCAGCGCCTCCCATGCACCAGCAGCCCTGCTGATCAGCACCTCCCACTCCCTTCCCACACCTCTCAGTCACCTGTTTTGTGGCATGCAGGAGGCTTGGGAGCTAGGGGTGACGAAGAGAGGAGCAAGGCCACTGCAGGCTCAGGGGAGGGGGCGGGAAGGGGTGGAGTGGGAGCAGGGCCTGTGGCAGAGTCAGGGGTTGAGTAGTGAGCACCCTCTGGCACACTGGAAAGTTGGCACCTGTAGCTCCAGCCCCAGAGTCGGTGCCTATACAAGGAGCTGCATATTAACTTCTGAAGAGCTGCATGTAGCTCCAGAGCCACATGTTGGCCACCCCGGTCTACAGAATACTTAGTCCTGCCATGGATGCAGGGGACTGGACTAGATGACCTCTTGTGGTCCCTTCCAGTCCTATGATTCTAGATGCAGCTAGTTGACAGAAGAATTCTTCCATTTACCTATGTCTAGGTTCCTCCCCCACTCTGAACTCTAGGGTACAGATGTGGGGACCTGCATGAAAAACCTCCTAAGCTTACTTTTACCAGCTTAGGTTAAAACTTCCCCAAGGTACAAAATATTCCACCCGTTGTCTTTGGACTGGCCGCTACCTCCACCAAACTAATACTGGTTACTGGGGAAGAGCTGTTTGGACGCGTCCTTCCCCCCCAAAATACTTCCCAAAACCTTGCACCCCACTTCCTGGACAAGGTTTGGTAAAAAGCCTCACCAATTTGCCTAGGTGACTACAGACCCAGACCCTTGGATCTTAAGAACAATGAACAATCCTCCCAACACTTGCACCCCCCCTTTCCTGGGAAATGTTGGATAAAAAGCCTCACCAATTTGCATAGGTGACCACAGACCCAAACCCTTGGATCTGAGAACAATGAAAAAGCATTCAGTTTTCTTACAAGACGACTTTTAATAAAAATAGGAGTAAATAGAAATAAAGAAATCCCCCCTGTAAAATCAGGATGGTAGATATCTTACAGGGTAATTAGCTTCAAAACATAGAGAACCCCTCTAGGCAAAACCTTAAGTTACAAAAAAGATACACAGACAGAAATAGTTATTCTATTCAGCACAATTCTTTTCTCAGCCATTTAAAGAAATCATAACCTAACACATACCTAGCTAGATTACTTACTAAAAGTTCTAAGACTCCATCCCTGGTCTATCCCCAGTAAAGATCAGCATATAGACAGACACACAGACCCTTTGTTTCTCTCCCTCCTCCCAGCTTTTGAAAGTATCTCGTCTCCTCATTGGTCATTTTGGTCAGGTGCCAGCGAGGTTACCTTTAGCTTCTTAACCCTTTACAGGTGAGAGAAGCTTTCCCCTGGCCAGGAGGGATTTCAAAGGGGTTTACCCTTCCCTTTATATTTATGACAACCTAGCTACCATCTGTCAGAGGTGATTTTCCTACACCAACAAAAAAAACCCTTCCCTTGATATAGGAAGTGTCCATGCTACAGCTGCAGTGCCATAGATGTGCCACTGTAGTGTAGATGTACCCTGAGATGACACCAAACAATCTGTAAGACTGACTGGCAACTATATATGAATAGCTAAGATGAGCAATTAAAAGCATCAGTCATTTAGGATCTGGGTCACTCCAGAATATGACATCCGATTTTATATATGCATAAGAATCTAAGCAACAAAAACGTTACATACTGCCAACTCATGTTGTTTAAACTTCTGTACTTGAAGGCAAAACTTAAAATTTCAAAGCTATTACAGAGTGAGATTTTTCACACCATTTATCTGTATTATTGAAACTGGTTTTGTCTCATCTTAATCTAGGTTTAAAAAATTTTGCTGGTATCCAAGATTTTGCTTTCAGGACCCAATACAGTCACAAAAAGGCCAGCAACCCATTACCAGTCTAAGACCAAGCTTTAGCTTTAAAAAACTCCATTTCATCCTAATGGTTGAGAAGAAACTCATCAATATATGAAGAAAACTTAAAACCATGCAGTGACTGTATGCTGCAAGTCTGTATGCAACCTTGAAATAATACCTCAGAGGTATGAACCGACCCATTCATCTGAAAAGGGCAATACTAAAATCAGAGCAGAGGACACGTATCAATATTATTAAAGCAGAACCATCAAGTTAATCATATAGTTTATGATTCTGGTTTTGGATGCAGTGGCAGATATTGTGGTGGGGTGCCAGGGTGAAGTTAGTTACTTTCAAGGGTTGTTGGCATGAAGGAAATGAATTCATATTTCCGCCCTCCCTAATTTTAAGTCCCTTCTGCTCCTACCTAAAAAGGAGAGGCAAAGAGGGGATACAACCCCATTCCTCAAAAACTTCATAGGCCTGTTCACGCTAGCAAGATTCAGATTTTTATTTCACCACCAGTTCAGCCCTAATGACAGAAATGCTTTACAGCAGTAGTTCTCAACCTTTTTCTTTCTGAGTCTCCCCCCCCCCCACAACATGCTATAAAAACTCCATAGCACACCTTTGCCAAAACAACTAGTTTTCTGCATAACGCCAGGAATGGCATTAGGGGCTAGCAATCAGGACAACTGTCTGGGGCCCCAGGCCACAGGGACACCCGTGAAGCGAAGTTGCTCAGGCTTCGGCTTCAGTCCCAGGTGGAAGGGCTCAGGGTCCTGGGCTTCAGCTTTCTGGCCTGGGCCTCAGCAAGTCTAACAATGGCCCTGCTTGGCAGACCCCCTGAAACCTGCTTGCAGACCCCTGGTTGAGAACCACTGCTCTACAGTGCAGCTCTACTGATAGTGAATCTACCTTGTACCAGCTTGCGCCACTCCTCCTGTATGGACCCTACTGATGTGCTTTAACAGTTCACTAATGCACTTTGCAGTAGTCCTGTTTCAAAGCAGACTGTCCCTTACTCAGTTCCCCAAACTTCAAGACTTCTCTCCCTCCTACATTATACTATTTATATTACAACAGTACCTAGAGACCATAACCAGCAAAGTGCCCCACTGTGCTAAGCACTGTTCAGACTGTATGAGTGAATGTAAGCTTTGGGGGCAGAGACTGAAGTCTACACGAGGAAAAAGGTATGTTTTTAAAATGTGATAGCTAACATAATCCCTTACATGAAACAAACAAGAAGGCAGGTTCAGGGGATGCAGGGGAGAAAAAGTCAGCAATAAAACTAGCCTGTTTTTGCATAGTCTGGGTATACAATTTGTAGGTGTAATAAGTCATCAATTTGCCACCTGCCTAGTCATTAGTTGATTGTTGGAAATATTTTTGTATATTCTGTAGCTGATCAGTAATGAACATGAGGTTGAACTGGATTTTTCATAATCAAGATAGGGAGTCCAAACTGACTGCTATATTCCAAATAGTTTGAAAGCTGTCAAATAGATCAAAATAAATATCCCTTAAAATGAACATCACAATGAGATGACACCCAAAAGTTTCCAGCAATTTCTATAATACAGTCACTTAGCAAAGCAAGACTTGTACAATTTAAGATTTTGGGAGCCATAAATGTAATAAATTGTATAAAACAGTTTGAGTGGATCAGGGAAGGATTAAAGAGACAGCACCACATTTCTTGGGTTCATGTTGCATAGTTTAGGTCTAATGTGCCAATTAGGAAATGGGGCCTTTGCTATTGTTGTAACCAATTCTGTGTCTTCCTCATATTACTTTCAAAAATAATATCAGAAGTTTTATTTGCATTCAACTTGGGAGTCTGAAAACCCAGTAGAGACAAGGACCCTATCGTTTGCTCATTAGTAATGACACCAAGTCATCCAGTTAGCACACAAATTAAGAATTCTATACCTTCTGAACTCCAACACTCCTCCCTCCCCTAAAGATTTTTAAATAAAGGATTCACTGCAAATACTCTTCTATAGATACTCTAAGTACTGTAACATTAGTCAACAATAAGGCAGAATGAATGACTCACATACTGATTTCAGTCACACCTGTGCATAAGTAAATAAAACCTGCAGGAGGAACTCCCTTTAGTCAAGAGCAGTGTGCTTTATTATGACATCAATAAAAGAACTTCTCCTTTGTTCCCATTAACTGTTTCCCCAAGAACTTGAAATATGCAACATCCAAGGAATTTCCCACATATGTATATTGCAACTTTTTGTATATTACTTATAATTTTCCAGTAGTGCTGTAGTTTAATGTGACAGACATCAAATAAAATTTGACATGAGCTAAAAAGGACAGCATGTTTGAAGTTACAATATTGTAACAGGGCCAGCTTTTCAGAAATAATTGCACAGTTTCATGCATATGCTACAAGCATATTTATTGTGTCTGCATGCTTGTGCAGGTACTGCAATCATGCAAGTGAGAGTCTCAATCTGGCCCATATTTTTTCCAATGTAGTGCTTGTTGTTTCCACTTCAAAACAAATATTCTACTTTCATTGTAGTTTGTGTTCTTTCCCAAAACATAATTTTTGCAATTGTACATCACGTATTTACTCTTAAAGAGACAAGCTGCACTATGCAAAACACAGAACAAGAAAGTTATGGGGGATTATTCAGACAGGAGAGAGTGCTTGAAGAGGTGGATTTCAGAATAGAGTAGAATATTTATCCAACAGTGGGCTGGTCTACACTGGCACTTTACAGTGCTGCAACTTTCTCGCTCAGGGGTGTGAAAAAACACACCCCTGAGCGCTGCGAGTTTCAGTGCTGTAACATGCCAGTATAGACTGCGCCCCCAGCACTGGTAGCTATGCCCCTCATGGAGGTGGGTTTTTTTTTAGAGGAAGAGCGCTCTCCCAGCGCTCTGCCATGACTACACAAGCCAAGTTAAAGCACTGCCATGGCAGCACTTTAACATTGCCAGTGAAGATGTGCCCTGTAGCACTTCAAAAAGCACAAATCTCTTCTCTATGCTAGGAAATTGTCAGATCTACACTGATAGTTACTGTTTTGAGAAAAGATAACCCTGATTTTCAGCATGCATTGTTACAGAGAACAGACTAATGCTGACTGGTCTTGTGCTGGCTGTAGCATCCTGCCTCTATTACTTGATAACTTCTTGCAGTAATGATCTGAAGTAATGCAGACATACCTATCCATGTGTCTAGAATACTAGAACCAGTTTGACACAGAATTTGTCATACCAGATTGAACCCCATGCCTCTAGGAAGAGGAACCTCAATACACTGCTTATTGTGCAGCTCTGTATTAAAGGGGGAAATGTCCCCATGACCTAAACAGCAATTTAAATATCATTATTTGGGATATAAGTTGTTACCCTTATTTCAGCAAATACAAACTACAAACATATCTTAGTGATAAAATTATCCAGTCTTTAAAAAAAAGACCTACCTACAACATTTGTTGCAAAGAATTCCAGGGTGTGGTAAAGAGTAAAGCTTTACCATAAGTATATCTCTCTCCTCAACCCCAACCAGGGAAGATGATCATTATGACAAAAGATGTGCTGAATCAAAGCATTTCTACTGCAGTAGCATAAAGGCGCTCCAATCATGGTCCAGGAACCATCCCACTATGCTAGCTTGTACAAACACTTTACAAAAAAGACTGTCCTTCTCACTAAGAACTTACAGCCTCTTCTATCTATGTTGATATCAAACAGGCATGAACCTATAAAAATCTCTGGTTCCATGATATACTTTCAGCCTGTTTTCGAACACCCACATTTGTCTGGGGATTTTTGAGACCTAGAAGTCTGGGATGAAATAGGGTTTGTTTTTAAATATATACTCATGTGTTGCTTTAGCTATTTACAATGAAGAGAGTTAGAATAAAACTTCAGAGCAACTATAGTTTCACTCATGCTTAACTACTACTTGGAGTCATGGTCAGCAGGTGCCACCATCCTTTAGCTTCTGTTCACACAAATCTTCTGAAATTCTCCCATGGTTCCTCACTTGCTCTAGCACCAATACAACCTACAGCAGAAGATACTGGTATATTTTTACCACCATGTCACAACCCTTAAAAATGCATATTCCCTGTCCACACTAAAGCTACCAGTTATTGTAAACTAAAATGGAATCTATAGAATAGACAGGACGCAGGATTTAAGGATTAGGCTTCACACTGGTAAAAATGTTTATAACCAGTCTGCATTACAGCTTCCACTAGTGGAGAAACACACAAGTTTCCTCAGTGTATGTGCACTCTTAAGCCTTGCCTAGACAAGGGGAAAATATGCTTTTTAGATCAGCATGAATTAAACTAAACCAAATTACAGCCATATTAATTCTGAACAACAGCATTCACACTGGGATTTAATGTCATTTAATGTTGCATCCGATGAAGTGAGCTGTAGCTCACGAAAGCTTATGCTCAAATAAATTGGTTAGTCTCTAAGGTGCCACAAGTCCTCCCTTTCTTTTTACGAATACAGACTAACACAGCTGTTACTCTGAAAACTGGTCCAATAAAAGATATTACCTCATCCACCTTGTCTCTAAGTCAATTTAGTTAAAATGACATGAAACACTCCTTAACACCCCGTTTAGACACAGTTCAACACCTTGACAATTGTGGGTTATATGAGCAGATAAGATTCCAGAGCTGTTGTACTGCATCTAAATTAGGATCTTGTATAGACTAGGATAAAAGATTTTTTTTCCCCCAAAAAACATGTTAGGAAGGCAACTTATTTTTGTTCTGTTCACACAAGATCCTTAAATCATGTTAACATGTTAGCTAGCATGTTTTTAAAAATACACTTATCCTAGTCTAGTCAAAAAGCATAGTATCAGGGGCATTTCAAAACATGTTAGCTAAACTGATTTTTGAGCACCTTTTTTTCCTAGTAACTTTCTTATATAGTCTCCATTTGTTTTTTTATATAGTTTGCATTCTGTTAGTCTGCATTCAGTTTCAGGGGGAACCTTTTCAGTCTTGTTTTACAGCAGGACAGTGGGGTGGGAGGAGGTATTGGTTCATATTCTCTGTGTATATATAAAGTCTGCTGCAGTTTCCACGATATGCATCTGATGAAGTGAGCTGTAGCTCACGAAAGCTTATGCTCTAATAAATTGGTTAGTCTCTAAGGTGCCACAAGTACTCCTTTTCTTTTTGTAGGGAAAGCAGTGTGCCTGCCCAATTAGTAAAGTCCTACTGTAACTTTTGTTAAAGAATATCAAGTTTTGCAGTGGATAATCATCTACAACCCTGTTGGGGATAGAGGGGGGGAAAAAAGTGAAGAGTGATCTGACAAGGGGGCTAGTGCTGAGAGAAGGCTACAGGGACAATACCCAGCATTAATTATTACTAGTGTCAACCCTATGGTGATAGCTGTTTGACTAATACCACATCTTGCTCCTAGGCCATGGCACAGGGACCAAGCAAAAGGAACAGCCCTAGATCCCTTGAAAACATGGAGATGCACCCCTCTACCCTTAGGCAACCTGGATCTTCCTTGCAGACATACTCCCCACCCTGGCAAGGTGCCATCTGCAGGTGAGTCAGCAGCTCTCCCAGCTCCCCCTCACCCCATACAGTATCCACCCAGTGCAGAACCAGCCCAGCCCCATGCCGGGACAACTCACAGGCAGCCCTGGGTGTGCTCCCACAAGAGATTCCCTGAGCCCAGATGGCCCCCTTCCTCAACAATCCCCTCCTGCTGGGGCCCCAATTTTCACTGGGGCTAGGGCTCGCCCTGCCCCCGGCGGCCCCTCACGGAGCGGACGCCCCCCCCCCACAGCCTCCACTGGGGCTCGCCCTGCCCCCGGCGGCCCCTCACGGAGCGGACGCCCCCCCCCCACAGCCTCCACTGGGGCTCGCCCTGCCCCCGGCGGCCCCTCACGGAGCGGACGCCCCCCCCCCCCCCACAGCCTCCACTGGGGCTCGCCCTGCCCCCGGCGGCCCCTCACGGAGCGGACGCCCCCCCCCCCCACAGCCTCCACTGGGGCTCGCCCTGCCCCCGGCGGCCCCTCACGGAGCGGACGCCCCCCCCCCCCCACAGCCTCCACTGGGGCTCGCCCTGCCCCCGGCGGCCCCTCACGGAGCGGACGCCCCCCCCCCCACAGCCTCCACTGGGGCTCGCCCTGCCCCCGGCGGCCCCTCACGGAGCGGACGCCCCCCCCCCACAGCCTCCACTGGGGCTCGCCCTGCCCCCGGCGGCCCCTCACGGAGCGGACGCCCCCCCCCACAGCCTCCACTGGGGCTCGCCCTGCCCCCGGCGGCCCCTCACGGAGCGGACGCCCCCCCCCCACAGCCTCCACTGGGGCTCGCCCTGCCCCCGGCGGCCCCTCACGGAGCGGACGCCCCCCCCCCACAGCCTCCACTGGGGCTCGCCCTGCCCCCGGCGGCCCCTCACGGAGCGGACGCCCCCCCCCCCCACAGCCTCCACTGGGGCTCGCCCTGCCCCCGGCGGCCCCTCACGGAGCGGACGCCCCCCCCCCCCACAGCCTCCACTGGGGCTCGCCCTGCCCCCGGCAGCCCCTCACGGAGCGGACGTCCGTCCCCCCCTACAGCCTCCACTGGGGCTCGCCCTGCCCCCGGCGGCCCCTCACGGAGCGGACGCCCCCCCCCACAGCCTCCACTGGGGCTCGCCCTGCCCCCGGCGGCCCCTCACGGAGCGGACGCCCCCGCCCTGCCCCTTCTCCTGGGGTCTCGCCCTCCAAAGGGTCGGTCCGCCCTCTGCGGCCCCTCACGGATCGTCGCCCTAGGCCCGCTACCCACCTTGCTCTTCACTTCCATGGTGCACAGGCCCCGGCTACCCCCAGCGCTGCGGTGGGTCCGGTTCATTCCGCCAGACGGTCCGTGTCCCCGGGCGCGCTGTGGGGGAAGGGGGAGAACCCGGGCAGCTCCGAGCCCAGCCTCCCAGCCACAACCTGCCGCCGAGCCGCCTCCTCACACGCACCCAGGCCGGGGGAAGAGCCGCCCCACAGAACGCCTAGCTGCGCCTAGCACCTGCCGCTCCCAGGAGAGGGCTAGGGGCAGGTAGCGCATGCGCGCCTGACACTCACAAAAGGGAGGGGGAGTCTCGGTGCACCTGCAGCGAGCGCGCATGCGCACCTGTCGCCCGGCGAACGAGAGGGAAAGAGCGCGTTGGCGCACCTGCAGCCAGTGCGCGTGCGTCCAACGTGAGCCCCTGCTCGCCTGCTTTCCAAAGTGGAGGGCGCACGCGAGGCGGGGGGTTGGGAGGTGTCAGTCCCCTCCTGCTACTGAGGTTATTGTGGGTAAAGACCCACGCTCAGAACTGGGATTGTGTGGGGGACTCGGCACACCGCCCGATTAATCCTGGCATTGCAGCGGCGCAATAACTGCCAGTGCTGGGATTGTGGGGGGCACAGTAACTCCCGGTGCTTAGATTGCAGGGAGCACAATAACCCCCCGGTGCTGGGATTGTGGGGGGCACAGTAACCTCCGGTGCTGGGATTGTGGGGGGCATAGTACCCCACCCGGTACTGGGATTGTGGGGGGCATAGTACCCCACCCGGTACGGGGATTAAAGAAGCACTCATCCCCACAATTCTGGGATTATGAGGGCCACAGTGCATCACCTATAGTGGGATCATGGGGGTGGGGGGTGAAAGTACCCCTGTGAGGCTGGGAATATGTGGACGGGGACAGAATACGCCTCCTCTTGGTGCTGTGAGACTGTGTTCAAGGAAATAAGGGCTGTAGTATCGCACCAAAGATCAGGATTGGCTTCAACTACAAATAAACATAATCAGCTTTGTGAGGCCCTGCACTTTTAGGGATTCCTGCACATAGTTTTCTGGAGTTTATGTCCAGAAAGGACCATTAAATCATAACCATTAAATCCTGCACATCAGAAGCCATCAAATTTCTCTCAGATAGCCCTGTTGGGCCCAATTACTTCAGTCAGACTAAAGCCTTTCAGTCCTCAGAAAAATAGACTGACTTGTGCCACAGGCAGAGGACAGACTGCTGCCAATGCCCTGAGAGGCCCATCCAATGCTGGGAATTGATTAGGTGAGACATGCCAAGATGATCCTGGGAAGTGATCCATGCCCCATGCTGCAGAGGAAGGTGAAGAACTCCCAAGATCCCTGCCAATGTGACCGGGGGTAAATTTCTTCCGAGCCCCAAATCTGAGGATCACCTGAGCATGTGAGCGGGGCAAACCAGCCAGGCATCTAAAACACAATTCCTGATACCACCTCAGATGATCACTGATCTACCCCAACCAGTATCCTTCCTCTCCCAGATTATAATTGTACATTGGGAGGAAAAAATCCTTCTCATCCCCTTCAGGCAACCAGCTGAAGCCATGGAGCATGAGATTAGTTTATAGTCATTATTACAGAACAGAGCTACATATTTGGAATTTATGGGCCACTCTTCTCTGTCACCTTAGAGACTAACAAATTTATCTGAGCATAACCTTTCATGAGCTACAGCTCACTTCATCGGATGCAGTGAGCTGTAGCTCACGGATGCTTATGCCCTAATAAATTTGTTAGTCTCTAAAGTGCCACAAGTACTCCTTTTTGCGAATACAGACTAACACGGCTGCTACTCTGAAACCTATCTTCTCTGTCAGCGGCAGGCCCAGAAAAGGAACCAACTCACAGACTGATCCATCTCTCAAACATCTCAGCGTCATGCAAGTTCTAAAGCTTTGTATACTCAAAGAAGTTGCACCAGTTTGATTTAAATTGGTTTAAAATTATTTAGTGTAACTGGTGCAACTCACTGGGCACATTTAAAAAGTTCATTTGGTTTTAGAGATATTACCAGATCCAGCAATATTCCCTATACTTAAAAGGGGGAATTCTATTAAAACCAGTAATAGAATGAACTTTGTAAGTGTGATGGCTATATATTGGTTTACTCCTGGTTTGTATTTATATTTGGATATAAATCAGGATTAAACCAATAAAAGAGCATCCACACACAAAGTTGCACTAATTTAACTAAATCAGTTCAAAATCACACCTTTAGTTAAACCAGCGCAATTTTGCATGTAGTAGATCATGTAGGTCCAAGTCCAGCCCTACCAAAGGCAAAGAAACTGCAGCTCTCACTCTGGTTCAACTCAGCCAGACAAGTGCTGATTAGTACAGACAGAGGTTGTTGTCCAGTGAGTATTTGCCAGCAAATCAGTTGGTATCCAGTTCAAGTCTTATGCCTTCTCTGGTCTATGTTTTCTTTACACTGGCAAAAGAGAATGCTTACATGACTTGCTAGTTCTTATCTATGTCTGGAGCCTTTTTCTTTTCTCACATTGATGTAAATAGAAGTCAGTGAAATTACATTGTGTGAGCAGGGTGGAATCAAACCTCTAATTCTATCAGTTTACTAATTACCAAAAACTAGAGATGGGCAGCGGCTCAACTTGTTTTTCTAAGCCTGCCATCTTCTACAAGCAAGTTGCTCAGCTCTGCCAGACCATGGTGGGAAGGTGCAGAGGAGAACACAGCCTTCCCAAGGATTTGCAGAGCAATTGAATTGGCCTTCTTCTGATGTGAAAAAGCCTGGAGGAAGGTCCCAGCACTTGAAACAACCATGCAGGTGATATTATTGCTACATATTTATTAGGATTCTTTTAAGGACTTTTTTTTTCTTCTCTTGCATTCCAGGAGTCGTTGGAGTTCCTCACAATGGGGTGTGGTCTCATGCTTTCTGAGACAGCCATGGTGATATAATCTCAAGTCACTGGAACCAACCTCATAAAAAGGTATTAATCACTAGCTAGCTTGCATCACAATGAACTAGTGTTGTGTAAGGAAGGAATGTGAGGAACAGTTTGATTTCAGATAAAGGTAAGGAGAGGGGAAGGACTTCCATGCCAGGCGGAGCACAAGATTACAGAGCTATTTTAGTCACAAATTCCATAAAACCTGTGATTCAGACTTACTCAAACTATTCACTGCCCCCAAAGAAAGGAATGTTTAGTTTCTACTGACCTATTTATAGCCGGAAGAAATGGTTGTTAATTTTTTGTTGTTTTTTAACTCCCTCTCACCCACATTTACCACCAAGGTCAGAACTCCAATACCATCAAGTATTCCCCCATAATGTAGCTTTCTCATCCCACGAGTTACTACTTTTTAAATAGTGTGTTATTCCACACACCCAGTAGCTGAAAGGTTGCATTGAGGGATAAAATTCAGATTGAAGGGCAGGAGGAAGGTTTGGCTCATACACTCAATGCTTAGTTACTGTGGTGATTGGCACTGCATCTATACTATATGTAGATCTTGATTCTGATCACACTTATAGGCCAGGTCTACATTAGAAAAGATTTGCTGATATAGCTATATTGGTATAGTTGTACTGGCAAACTTTCCTTGTGTAACTACAATACACAGTTTATACCAGAAAAGAAATGCTTTTACTGGTATAGTTTATATTGATTCCCCAAGTGAAATAAGCCATACCAGCAAAAACACTTTTATGCCGTTAAAACTGCAGTTACACTATGGCTTTAGCTCGAATAGAAATCTCATAAATAATCATCCTCTTAACTGACATTACAATAACAGCAAATGTTTGTAGTGTAGAACTAGGCCTGTATTTAGCACCATGTTGGTGATTGCATCTGAAGTGGGGGGTTTTACCCATGAAAGCTTATGCCCAAATAAATCTGTTAGTCTTTAAGGTGCCACCGGTCTCCTCGTTGGTTTTGTTGACAACAGTGTGGTTCAGAAGTGGTAAAATGTTCTATTGTAGACCAGGGCTGGCACTGTTTTTACATTTCAATTAAGTTACTCTTCATTTAAAGTGTCAGATCAGAATAGGGCCCAGTAGATTAGATAGATTTGGTTTAATCAGGAACCCATTGAAACCAATGGTAGTTTTGTTCAATATTAGCAAATAAGTGGAAAAAAATATCAGTGGGAGTTGTATAGAAAAGAGAAAGATAGACATAGGAAGGTCATAACATAGGTTCTTACACTTTCTTTTCATAAAAGGATTTGAAGTTTGTAAACCATCATGTTTGGCATCATTAACAGCTTTTATTTGACACATCACCCATTCACCCTACTTCGTACTGAAGCTTCTCCCTTCCAAAAATGCAATGTAGTTATTCATTACTCTTACAGAGAAAAAAATAAAAGGAATTTAACACTCTCTTTCTCTCTGCCTCAGATAAATGCAGCTTTGTCAGAACGCTACATAAGCTTGTGTGACCAGATTGCTTCCCTCTTGCACACATAGTACAGTGATCATACAGATAAACAACACATTTTCTATGGCATTTAATGTTCATGAAATCTAGCTCAAGGTCCACTCATAGTCCTGTACATGCACTTCATTCCTTCCATAACATTCCTGATGCTGTCCATGATATATAAACCTATATACCACACATTAGATTCTTTAGGGCAAGGACTTTGTTTTATTTTATATATGTAAAGTATCAGGCACACCTGTGGTAATATATAAATAATAATATGCCACACTGGGTTTGTCCTAAGCAAAGCCTGCCAATTAACCCCAATTGCCTGATGATTTGGTTTATGTGCTAATAATAATAATATTAAAGCAAATAACAAGGGCAAATATTTGCTGTGGAATGGGCTGAGATGATAAATCACATTTCTTAATGTCCTAAATCAGATCCAAACAGTTTTCCATCAAAGCTAAAAGTTAAAGTTCCGATCATGCAGTGCCAGCTGCTGTGGAAGGCTTTTCCTGCATCAGACCTGCAAGCCCAGGCTGCTTTACATGGTTTTTATACAGATTTTTTCAGTTAAGGGGTGTGATTTTTTTTACCAAAATAGTTATACCAATACAACTCCTGGTGGGGATGCAGCTATAGGGGTATAAAGGTATCTTATACTAGAATACCTTATTGTCTTTCTGTACAGAAATAAGTATAATTGTGTCCACACTTGAAGGTTGTACAGATATAACTATATCTCTATATTTAAAGCAGTACAACTTCTGTGCATAGCTAATCCCTAAATGACCTTACTCCGTCAACTCATGAGCACTACTCCTCTGCCAATTAGGTTTTTACAGTGTTTTTCTATAGGTAACTGGGAAGGCTTAACAAATGTATTTCCATATCTGTAAAAAATTGAAAAGGGAATTTACCAGCTTGTTTATAAAATATTGAAGAAGAAATGTATGGATCCAAAGATGATGTATTTAAAACTGTTCATTGGTTCAGTAAGCCGGTATTGTACATTATCTGTCTTGTCTATTTTTCTTAAGAACGCCTATTATCTCACGTATGGAAAGATGGCATAGTTTGGAGGAGTGACCAGAGCAGAGGTGCGCAAACTATGGCCCATGGGCCACATCCTGCCCACGGGACCATCCTGCCCGACCCCTGAGCTCTCTGCCGGGGAGGCTAGCCCCCAGCCCCTCCCCTGCTGTTCCCCCTCCCCTGCAGCCATGCTGCTGTGCTGGCAGCGCTCTGGGTGGCGGGGCTGCACGCTCGTGCAGGGCAGCGTGTCTGGCTCTGGCTGGGTGGCACAGCTCCAGACATGCTGCTCTGAGCAGCATGGTAAAGGGGCCGGGGCTGGGGGGTTGGATATGGAGCAGGGGATCCTGGGGGGGCAGTCAGGGGGCAGTTGGATGGGGCGGACGTTCAGGGAAGGGGCGGTCAGGGGACGGGGGTAGGGGGTGGGCTCCCAGGGGGCAGTTAGGGGTGGGGGGTCCTGGAAGGGGGCAGTCAAGGGACAAGGAGGGGGGGATTCTGAGGGGGGCAGTCGGGGGCAGGAAGTGGGAAGGGGCAGGGACCAAGCTGTTTGGGGAGGCACAGTCTTCCCTACCTGGTCCTCCATACAGTTTCACACCCCGATGTGGCCCTTGGGCCAAAAAGTTTGCCCACCCCTGGACCAGAGGGATGGGACACAAGAATTCCAATCCTGGTTCTACCACTGACTCACTGTATGGTCTCCACTCCAGCAAATCATTTAATCTCTGCTTTGGCTACCCTCACTATAATATGAGGATAACAATATTTATCTACCTACTTGGGATGTTGTGAAGATTAATTGATTAGTAAATGTTTATTCAGTGATTTATAATGTTTTATATATGTGTTATTTTCTGTAATAAAATATGCTAATTTGCCAGTGAGGTGATTTTTTTTGTAACATTGATTTTGTCCAGCTTTTTAAAAGTGTAAAATTGTCTTGACATCATGCCAGCTAATGAATAAATATCTGCTTATGATGCTGTATGAATTATGACCTTGATTTTGCAAATACTTGCACACATGCTTAAATTTAATCACATGAGCAGTCACATTGAGTTAAGATTAAGCACATGCAGAACTGTTTGCAGGATTGGGGCCCAAGTCAAATTCTTGCACATATGTATTTGTCAGAGGACTCAGGAGGGAGAATTGAGAACAGCCGTTTTGTGGTAGGGCCTATAGGACAGATGTGATGCACATGTTTATGTGAGTGTGTGTCTGGCCTGGCAGTGGTGGGTCCGAAACATACTTCTGTGATTATTCCTGGGCACGGGCTGCTGTTGGCTAGAATACAGGCTTTTGCATCTATGTGTGCTTGTTTTGGATGCATCTTTATTATGAGCCTAAAACTGAGCGATGGCCCTAATTTATTGATTTGTTCTATTGGGGGGTGTTGCAACTAAGTAATCCGATTTGTCTTTTTTAAAAACGGTTTTTATCCTTTTTAACCTTGGACTCCCCCTTGCATAAAACAACTCTGGATTTGTTTAAAAGGAAAGTAATTAACTGAACAAAGTAGTGCTAATCACAGTGCTCTCGTCCCAGCTATGTTTATAGCTTAATGATTTATTATTTCTTTTTATTTCTAAATTGGCTTGAAGAAAACAGTAGATAATATTTAATCCTTTCCATCTTCAGAGTACTTTACAAACATTAATTACTTAATCCTCACATGTGGGTGTGTACTATTATCCCAATTTTACAGGTGGAAAAATTGAGACCCAGGGGGATTAAGGCTGTATCTGTACAAGACTTTTTCTCTTACCATTTCCCATTGCTGCAGGTCCACCCGCAGTAGTGCTAGTGTAGTCTGTTCATTGGTCAGAACTTCAGTTTGTCTCATTCCCAGCGACAGAATTTAGACTGAAAACTCCACAGTAAGTTGTTTGATGACTTTTTCTTCGTACCTGATGGGGAAAAGCACCTTGCACATTGATAGCAGTATATAAATAATACTCACTCCAGGAGAGCCTTTTTGACTCTTCTATAGAACAGCATTAATCCAGAGGAAAGACTGTTAGCTACTGAGTCATCAGCACTTCTTGCAACTCTCAGACTGTGTCCACACTGCAACTGATGGTGTAATTTACAGCTTGTGTAGATGTACCTGCACTAGTTTTAACCTAGGCCTTGTCTACACTACCAATTTTTGTCACCAAAACTGCCAGTTGTCGACCCAAACAGTGAGTGCATACACACTGCTAGGCAACTTTTGTTGGGAAAAAGGCCCGGTTTTGGCAACAGAATACATCCACCCTCATGAAAGATTTACATCTTTTTCCTCTATATTTTGGTCGACAAAGTGCAAGTGTAGACACCACGCTTCATTTCATTGCTTTAATTGGCCTCCAGGAGGTGTCCCACAATGCCCATCCTGACCGCTCTGGTCAGCAGTTTGAATCCACTGCCCTGCAGCCAGGTAAACAACCATCCATCCTCTCTCCCTCCCCCTTAGAAGCCCTGGGAATTTTTGAAATTCCATTTCCTGTTTGCTTGGCCTGGAGAGGTCTCATTGCATCTTCCCAGATGACCATGGCGGGTTAACGCAGCAAACACTCTCCCGCTTGGACCACTGCAGAGCTGTTCTATGATGATCGCCTTCTATGATGAGATTACTGGTTCTGTGGATGAAGGGAAAGCAGTGGATGTATTGTATCTTGACTTTAGCAAAGCTTTTGACACTGTCTCCCACAGTATTCTTGTCAGCAAGTTAAAGAAGTATGGGCTGGATGAATGCACTATAAGGTGGGTAGAAAGTTGGCTAGATTGTCAGGCTCAACGGGTAGTGATCAATGGCTCCATGTCTAGTTGGCAGCCGGTGTCAAGTGGAGTGCCCCAGGGGTCGGTCCTGGGGCCGGTTTTGTTCAATATCTTCATAAATGATCTGGACGATGGTGTGGATTGCACTCTCAGCAAATTTGCGGATGATACTAAACTGGGAGGAGTGGTAGATACGCTGGAGGGGAGGGATAGGATACAGAGGGACCTAGACAAATTGGAGGATGGGGCCAAAAGAAATCTGATGAGGTTCAATAAGGATAAGTGCAGGGTCCTGCACTTAGGACGGAAGAACCCAATGCACAGCTACAGACTAGGGACCGAATAGCTGGGCAGCAGTTCTGCGGAAAAGGACCTAGGGGTGACAGTGGACGAGAAGCTGGATATGAGTCAGCAGTGTGCCCTTGTTGCCAAGAAGGCCAATGGCATTTTGGGATGTATAAGTAGGGGCATAGTGAGCAGATCGAGGGACGTGATCGTCCCCCTCTATTCGACATTGGTGAGGCCTCATCTGGAGTACTGTGTCCAGTTTTGGGCCCCACACTACAAGAAGGATGTGGATAAATTGGAAAGAGTCCAGCGAAGGGCAACAAAAATGATTAGGGGTCTGGAACACATGACTCATGAGGAGAGGCTGAGGGGACTGGGATTGTTTAGTCTGCGGAAGAGAAGAAAGAGGGGGGATTTGATAGCTGCTTTCAACTACCTGAAAGGTGGTTCCAGAGAGGATGGTTCT
This sequence comes from Lepidochelys olivacea, assembly GCF_965140295.1. Taxonomy (NCBI): domain Eukaryota; kingdom Metazoa; phylum Chordata; order Testudines; family Cheloniidae; genus Lepidochelys; species Lepidochelys olivacea. The sequence goes on from NC_140423.1 coordinate 16,178,478, forward strand.
AGACTATTCTCAGTGGTGGAAGAGGACAGGACAAGGAGTAATGGTCTCAAGTTGCAGTGGGGGAGGTTTAGGTTGGATATTAGGAAAAACTTTTTCACTAGGAGGGTGGTGAAACACTGGAATGCGTTGCCTAGGGAGGTGGTGGAATCTCCTTCCTTAGAAGTTTTTAAGGTCAGGCTTGACAAAGTCCTGGCTGGGATGATTTAATTGGGGATGAGCCCTGCTTTTGAGCAGGGGGTTGGACTAGATGACCTCCTGAGGTCCCTTCCAACCCTGATATTCTATGATTCTATGTTGGATCTGCTCAGTATATGGGGAGAGGAGGCTGTGAAGTCCCAGCTGCGCTTGAGCCATAGGAATTGGGATACCAATGGGGAGATTTCTTGAAGCTTGTGCGAAAAGGGCTATGATTGGGACACACTGCAGTGCAGAGCAAAGATAAAGGAGCTGAGGCAGGAGTACCATAAGGCGAGGGAGGCAAACTGTCGCTCAGTTGCTTTACCTAAGACCAGCCAGTTCTATAAGGAGCTGGATGCTATCCTTGGTGGCGACCCCACCTCCATCGCCAAGAGCCCTATGGATACTTCAGCGCGCACGGAGGCAGCAGAAAGAGGACCTAACCCGGAGGACAAAGTTATTGATCAAGAGGTGGAGTTAGATAAGGATGTGCAGCTCCCAGCGGGGTCACCTGATGGGGCAGGCAGCCAGGAACTGTTCTCCACTCCAGAGGTGTCTAGCCAGTCTCAGCAGTTGCTCTCAAGCGAACAAGAAGCAGGAGATGAAACTCCTGGTAAGTGGCTGTGGCTTGTCTAGTGCAAAGGTGGGTTTGGGGTATAGAAATGTGGGAGGCTGGCTGTGTTTCTGTGAGGTGGACATTTCCCTGTGTAGCTAATTGGTGCGGCAGAACAGGGTGTTGATGCACGCCGAGATCGAGAGAGATCTCCAGGAAAGTTTCCTGGGAGTACTGGGCAATCCTCTGCCAAGGGTTCCGTGGCAGAGCAGCTTTGTTCCTTCCCCCACTGTAGGAAACTTTCCCACGCCATTCAGCAATCACTTGTGCAGGGACCAAAGTGGCACATAGGCGAGCAGCATAGGGAACAGGGTGGAAGCCACAAGCATGGAGTAGATGTATCCGTGTTTCCCTGCTTACCCTTAGCAGTGAGATGTCTGCTAGAATTACCCCTGCCTGTGGAAAAGTGTGGGAGAATTTTAGAATTTGTTCCGCAGAGTGCTGCGCCACAACCCTTTCAAAAAGCGTGTGCTCTTTTCCCCATGTAGAGCGCCCCCACCGCCGCCAACACTCACCAGGCTTTGAGTGTTCGCAGAGATGTGTGCCTTGCTAGGGTCAGTGAGAAAGTGATGGCAATGTTGCAAAAGGTGTATTTAACAGAAATGTTTCAATGCAGTGCGTGAATTTAACAATCCCACTTCTGTGCATTGTCCCCTGTGTTTCACCAGATGTAGCCTTCAGGAACACCCCACGCACCCCGGCTGAGCGTCTCCACCAGATAAGAAAGCGCCCAAGACGCAGCAAAGAAGATATGTTCCAGGAGGTCCTGCAGTGCTGCAATGCAGAAAAAAGGTTGTGAAAGGAGTGCTGGGAAGCCGAACGGCAGGACAGAAAAGAGAATCACGCATTTGTTAAGGATGCTACTAAGTGGATGCTTAAAGTCATGGAGGAGCAAACGCAGATGCTGAAGTCCTTAATAATGCTGCAGACTGAGGAGATCAGTGCTTGACCTCCATTGCAGCACATTCAGAACTCTTTTCCATGCCCCCTTGTAGGGGGAGAATTTCCATATTTCTGTTTTTGTTGTTAATATCCATACACCATTTTGAATTCCTGACAACAACAACAACTAGGAATCCATCTTTGCTGCCTTTCTTCCTCCTCCTCAGGGTTAGTTTCCCGCCCTTTTTTGCCAAAAGGCGGGAAACTGGGCAACCATGTGACATGCAATCTGTCCAGTAACAGTAGGGCATATAAGGGCTAGCATGTCTGAGGGAGGGTGCTGCCCGTCTAAGTGGCAGAGTGCTGTACTCAGGTGTGTATGCCAGAGCACCGTGCCTTAGGGTTGTGGGAGGGTTTAACATACTTGCATGCAGAAGATCTCATCCAGATCTTACTTGCACCCATGATGCTGCAGGGAAGAAGGAAGAAAAATCACAGTTACCACTTATCAGTTGCCTGGGGTCCACTTCTCACCCTGCCGAGTCATCTGGTCAGTTCCGGACCCGCTTTGTGCCATGAGGTCAGGATGCTCCAGATAAGCTGTAAGAAATGGTAGAGACCTTTTAAGTCCTTCATATCCCTTACCTGACATCCGTCTTGGGGAGGGAGTAAACCCTTTTGGACACAGTCAGTATAGTTATAATGTCACTTTTACCAGTTTGTTTTACTTACCTGTTTTGGGAGTCCCTTAAAGTATACCCAGTTTTCTTACCTTGTTGAACTGTTGTTAGTCTAATAAACATACCTGAGTTTTACTCCTGCACTTCCTTGTTAGTTTTTACTTTGGGCAATCTTAAAACGCCGATGATAGAGGTGGGTAGGGAGACGAATCTCTTGACTGGTCTCCGGCCATTCTAAATCCAGTCAACACCCCCCCCCCCAACTCCGCCCACACATTCCTTTCCACCTTCTGGGACTTCTCGGTTTCCGCTTCACTTCACCCCCTCAGACAACTTTCACAATGACAGCTGGACCTACACACAGCTGTGAAAGTCTGCCCTTTACTGGTTCTTCCTTTCCCACCAAGCATCTGTGTGTTTGTGTGTGCTATTTCCTGTGCAATAAAAGCAAACTTTTATAATGGTAAATCATCTTTAATTTTTTTCTACAAGGTGAGATTGCAGGCACCGCCAATACATGCCCAGGCATTTAAATCACTTTATTACAGGAATATAAGGCCACAAATGTCACCATTGCCCCCTAGGAAAGCTACATGTAATGTAACATTGAACCAACTCAGACAGAGATATATGTTACTGGTGGTCATTGTCAAAGTGCTGCCTCAAAGCGTCCCTGATTGGAATAGCTCCCTTCTGGGCTCCTCTGACAGCCCTGGTATCTGGCGGCTCAAAATCAGTAACCAAGTGGTCTGCCTCAGCACTCCACTCCTGAGCAAACCTTTCACCCTTAGCTTCACAGAGATTATGCAACATACAGCAGGCGGCTAAGACCATAGGAATATTATCCTCAGTGAGGTCCAACCTGCCATAAGGGCATCACCAGCGCACCTTTAATCTGCCAAAGGCACATTCAATTGTCATCTGGCTCCTACTGAGCCTGTTGTTGAACTGCTCCTTAGTGCTGTCCAGGTGTCTCGTGTAAGGTTTCATGAGCCAGGGCTGTAAGGGATACCCAGTGCCCCCCCACACTGTAATCTTCTGGTTAGGAAAGAAAGTCCCCCCTTGCAGCTTTCTATACAGGCCAGTGTTCCTGAAGATGTGTGCATCATGCACCTTCCCAGACCACCTGCTTTGATGTCAGTGAAATGCCCATGGTGATCCACAAGTGCCTGCACCATGGAGAAGTACCCCTTCCTATTGATGTACTCTGTCGCAAGGTGGTCTGGTGCCAAAATTGGAATATGTGTGTCATCTATCGCCCCATCACAGTTAGGGAAACCCATTTCTGCAAAGCCATCCACTATTTCACACACATTTCCCAGAGTCCTTTGTAGCAGGATGCGATTTATTGCCCTGCACACTTGCATTGACGCAGCCACAACAGTCGACTTCCCCACTCCAGATTGATTTGCGACCGACTGGTAGTAGTCTGGAGTTGCCAGCTTCCACACAGCAATTGCCACACGCTTCTCTACTGAGAGGGCAGCTCTCATTCTGGTGTCCTTGTGCCGCAGGTCTGAGGCAAGCTCCACAGACAGTTACAGGAAGGTGGCTTTCCGCAAGTTCGCAAGTTCTGTAGTCACTGCTCATCAGTCCACACCTGCGTGACGGTAAGATCCCACCTTTCAGCGCTTGTTTCCTGAACCCCAAAGCGACAGTCTACCCTGTGCACCTGCTCTGTGAATGCCCAAAGCAATCTCAAGTTGCTCCTATCCATGTCATGCAGAACGTCAGGCGCCTGCAAGTCTTCTTCAGTTAGGAACTTCACAATAAACTACACTGCCATCCGCGATGTCTTCATGACAGTTAACAGAGCATAGGAGAGCCGTGCAGGATCAATCCCTTCTCACAGATATGCCGGGGTGCACAGCAAAGAAGGGCCATTGAAAAAATGCCGTGAAAGAAAGCCAGAAGCCCATGGAGTGCTGGGACAGAAAGCAATGCATCACGGGACATTTAGCACTGTACCAAGATGTGCTGTGTTCTGCTCCGTCGTCCCATAACTCCTAGTGACAGAAGAACTGTGGGATAGGTACCCACAGTGCATTGCTCACACTGTTGATAGTGGTGTCCCCACTGTGAATGCGATCTGCTGACAGAGGGAGCAAGTGTGAACACAAAATCGTGATTTTTAACATGTTGACTTTTGGGTGTCAACGTCATTTTTGTCTACACAGATGTGTAGTGTAGACATGGCCCTAGTTAGCTTGCTGCAAATAGCAATAGGGAAGTGTTACCATGGGTTGTCAAAGCCCACCTGGCCCCCTGGTTACATATGCGCATTGCTAACCTGCACTTAAGCCAATGCTGCTGCGTCCTCACTCCTATTTTTAGTGAGCTAGATATTAAAGCTAGCCTGGCTATGTCTACAGAAGCTGCAAATTACACCCCCACTGGCAGTGTAGATGTAGCCTCAGTTATTTGTTTGAGGTCTATCCAAGTACTGACCCAGCACAGCATGTGTATTCTAATAGTATCACAACACAAAGTGACATGGCTGCTGCCAAGGTATACACAAGATATACGCAAGCTCCAGTAGACACTGTCCTCAGTACTGGTTCCAAGGGATCCAGAGTATGTTGTCAATGAAATATGGATTCAAGGCTCCACTGTTCAGCTCAAAAGGAAATAGTGTGGGTTACTGTGTCCATCTGCAAATTCTTCATACACTTTCACTGACATTTTATGGCCCCCAGGATCCATTAATAATATACATATTAAGAAAAATAATGGTTCCATTAAATTTCCGTCACATTGAAGACGCTGCAAAACTCAAATGTCGTTGGTGTAACTGAGTTCAGAATCTGACCCTGTATCCTTAACACAGTCTTATGTGTCTAAGGTATTACAGTGCATATGTGATATATGAGCTTTCACACAAGATTAAGGATGGAACATAATAAATCTCATATAAGCCATAGGTCTGAGATTTGTAATGTCTCACTGCAAACACAAAGAAAAATCCTTCTGCATAAGAGGGATATGCTTTTAAACTCCCTTTAAATTAATGCAAAACAAAGGAGTCTCCCTTCAGATTAAATTTGGCAGGTCTGTTTAACATTACTTAAACAATGTCCCCCTCAGCCTCCAATAATGTATTACATTGAATTGTACAGGGAATTCAAAAAGTATCCAGTAGAGGGCAATATGCACATTACTTTTACATCTGGTATTTTCAAATAGATTTACTAGGATGAAATCATACATGTAATCTATTCAGAATGAATGTTAAACATATTTGGATTATGTGAGTAGTTATTATGATTGATGTTAAATATAATTTTACTTTGTAATGATAGCATTAGCCTATGTCTATAAAAACAATTGTTTCATTGTACAATAACTAACCTTATAATTAAGATTGTTTAATAATTTATCTGCTTGTTATTTAAATCATAAGCCAAGGAAGCTAATAACTTTTAAAAAGACTACATAAAACCATGGATTATAAATTTTTAGTTCAGATCTGTGAAGAGTTTATTTCTCAGTGTAATTTATAAATATACATCAAAGGTCATACCCATTTTGAAACAAGTGAATTTAAATGTGGGAATACACATTTTTACACTGAAATAAACTTTTACTATTTACTAACCACTTTGTAACCACAATAAATTCTCTCTTTTTCTCCATATGTATCTATATCTATCTCATACAAAACACAATCCCATTTTCCCCTGCAGGTCACTTTTAAGACACATTTGGTTTATGGGAGTTCAGCCATTGTTGCAGCCCCCTTGGGCTTTCAAAAGATATCCTGACCTTCCCTCTGCTCCAACTCATCCCTTTCCATATAGTCCAACTCCCAAGAAAAGACATGAGCATACAAAGGCTCCGATTCAGGAAGGTACATAAGCAAGTGGGATTTTTCATGTAGTTCTGGATGTGCTTAACTACCTTCCTGGATCTGAAAGTCAGGATCCCTGTCTTTATGTTTAAGATTTGGTACCATCTCCCCTTCTGCCTACATTTCAGCACAAATATCTTCCTCCTACTTTCCATACCCCTTCAGCCCTTGAGCTCTTTTCTCAACCAGAACCTCCTGCCTTTCTGCTTTCTCTTCCCACTCTTATTTCCATGGCTTCCCTCATGCATTTCCTTGTGCCTGAAATGCCCTCCATAGCCAACTTCACAAGAAGAACCACCCCTCTCCTATTTCAATTCCTTCCTCAAAACACACATCTCTCTGCCATAAAGATTGACATGAAGAGAGTATTAATCTTCTCCTCAGGGAAGCTTGTAAGAAAACAAATAACGTTGTCCTACTAGGTTCTTTTTACTGGGCCTGTCCTCACTAGGTGCTTTGAGAGTCTTCCTTGGTGGATTTTTATTTTTTTAAGGTTTTAAACTCTGGAAGACAGGATGAAACATCTCCTGTTTGTTCTGAATGGTGCTGAGCCCACCAGCAGGGCTGAACAAATTGAGAAGGCCCAAACTTGGCAGGTACTGAGCAGCCACATCTCCCATGAAAGGCAACTCAGTTACCTCACAGGACCAGGACCAGACTTCTGTGGTGACAGTGAAAGGCCTGTTACTTGGCTTCATTGTAAAAATGGTGCAGAAAACCAAGGTGAAAGCAAAATTGCAGCTCCAAAGCCTGGATTTAGATTGGGAGGCGACCTGCAAAGAGGGAAATATTGGTTTGTGTGTTTGGATCTGTTATTTATAGGGTTTTGTTAAAAAGAAAAGGGGTGTGTGTTTGTGTGGGAGTGGTCTGGGGAGAAAGGGATGGGAGATATGCTGTTGGTATTGTATGTTATAAATGCAGGCTTTTAACCGGCGAAGTCTCTATGAGAGCTATGAAAGTGTGACATGACAAAAGACAAGAAAGAGTGAAAACTGAGCAAAACTGGCCTGTCTGCAGAAGGAAACTGGCCTGTCTGCAGAAGCAAAGGTGCCTGTTACTGACAATGGGTATAGGCCAGGAGTGGCCAACCTGAGCCTGAGAAGAAGCCAGAATTTACCAACGTACGTTGCCAAAGAGCCACAGTAATACATCAGCAGCCCCCGCATCAGCTCACCCACCCTGCTCCCAGTGCCTCCCACCCACCGGCAGCCCTGCGGATCAGCGCCTCCCACTCCCTCCTTACACCTCAGCACTTTCCTGGCATGCAGGAGGCTTGGGGCGGGGGGGGAGGAGTGAGGGCACTGCAGGCTCAGGGGAGGGGGCAGGAAGGGGTGGAGTGGGGGCAGGGCCTGTGGCAGAGCCAAGGGTTGAGCAGTGAGCACCCTCCGGCACATGGGAAAGTTGGCTCCAGCCCCGGAGTCGGTGCCTATACAAGGAGCTGCAAATTAACTTCTGAAGAGCCACATGTAGCCCCTGGTATAGGGAATGGGTGCAGTGGAACCTGCCCCAAACATGCGCTAGCTGCAAGGGTAGTGCAGGGCAAACCAGGTTCAGCACCCTTTCAAAAGGGGGGATTAAAACTGAGGGAAAGGAGTGGGGTGGGCCAAGGAGAGGGGAAGAGTGTGAGACTAGGGACAGGGGAGAAGGAGGTGGGAGAGGTAGTGGCTAAGGATGGGGGGAGAAAGGGGAAGAAAAGTTGGGAGAAGAAGGAAATGGGCAGTGAAAGGCAGGGGCCGGGGAGAAGGCGAGGTGGGAAGAGGGGCAGGAACGGGGTGCGGGCGGGCAGGGAGTCCGCCAGGGCCCAGCCTGTTTGCCATTAGCCTGCAGCACGGTGGGGATTGGAGGAGAGAGCGCCTGGGATGCTTCCTGATGAATAGCAGAGGGTCCGGGCCGTGACCGCAGGCTCAGCATGTGCTGGAGTCTCGCTGCACTTTCCCAGCCCCCCTGCCAGGATGGGGGGAGAGAGGGGGAGAGAGGCAGCGAACGGAACAGGGCGATCCGCATCCAGCAGCGCAACCAGCAGCCCGGAGCCGCCGCTTCCTGGAAGCAGAGGCTCGGGGGGGCGGACGGGACAGGCAGCCTCGATAAGGCGGCGGCTATCGGGGCGCCAGCTGCGGGGCTGGGCAGCAGACAGCGCGCGCCCGGCGGGAGGTTCGCAGCCCGCGTCCCTCCCGCGCTGAAGGCAGGTAGGAGACACCGCGCCGCGCGGGGGCAGACCCTGCCGGCGGCTCCCCAGGTGCGGGGGGGAGGGTGACCCGAGCTCGGGTGGCCGGGGGGGGGAGGCGCTGCCCGCCGCCGGTGCACCCGCCCCTGTGGAAAGGGGCTAGAGACACCCGGGGGGGGGGGTTGTTTCCGGCAGGGGTCGGTGCACCTGCAGGGCGTGTGCATGCGGCTCCCAGGTGTGTAGCCACTCCGAGATGTGCCGGCCCCTCTCTGTGTGTGTGTGGGGGGGGGTACAGTCACCAGCCACGCTCATGCATCGAGCTGTAGGAGGGGCACAGGCGCCGAGGGCTGCTGATGCACCTACAGGGGGTGCACAGCCGCGAAGACGCGCAGCTGCCCTTGAGGAGGGTGTAAATGCACGCGCAGGCGAGACCCGAGGAGCCGGAGGAAGCGGGTGGCTGTCTGCGGCAGGTGGACAAGCAGGGCAGAGGCACAGGACCCTGCTTCTTCCGCCGTGTGTTCTGGGTGTGTTGTTGCCTGGGCTGGTTACATTGGAATGACTCTTTTTTGGCTGCATGGAGATTGTTTTATTCACTCATAAATATAGCCTCGGGTGTTGGGTCTCAGGCCGGTTACATTTTCCCGTTGACAATGTTTAGATTCTCTGTAAAAAATGTGTCGATTCAGTTGGGCCATATGGAAATTGAACTGGTCATCAACTAAGGCAGCGCAGGGTTACTGGGGGAAAAATAAAGTTTTGTATTTGTGTTGGAGAGCGTATGGGATGGTGGTCGGAGCACAGGGCTGGCATTCAGCACTCCTGGGGTCCATTCTTGGCCACGGAACCAAGTCTTAAAATCCCTCTGTGCCTCCGTTTCCCCAGGCTGTAAAATGGGGATAATTATCAAACCTATTAATGAGACTTAATTATTTTTTGTAATGCATTAATGAAAGGCTTTATGGGAATGAAAGGAGGATTATATAGAAGGATAACAAACTATGTAAAATTCCCCTTGAGGGATATTTGGTATTGAACATAGTGACACATGTCCTAAAAACAGCTATTTGACAGTGGAGGCTAATGGAACCTGAATCTGAGCACACCTCACACACGAATCTAGTCTTGGTGTTGCTATTGATCCTCCTCATGCTCTTCATGTCACTGCCTCTGCTCTTCATGTCACTTTGCTGAGTGAGTGACACATGTGCTGCATGCAGAGTAGAGAAGAGGCTGCACAATACACACCAGGACAAGATAGACCTGATGTTAATGAATGGCAGCTCAAATCCCACTTGTTTGCCTAAGGGATGGGGAAGTGAGTCACTAAAAATACACACACCCTGCATATGATATGACATTGCACAACTGGCCTGGTATTCAGTGGGGTCTTCTGAAGGATGAAGTATCCAGCCAGCATACTGGATCGGGAGGATTGGTGGACTGTCCTGGGATGGGTTTCAGAGTAGCAGCCGTGTTAGTCTGTATCTGCAAAAAGAAAAGGAGGACTTGTGGCACCTTAGAGACTAACAAATTTATTTGAGCATAAGCTTTCGTGAGCTACAGCTCACTTCATCGGATGCATCAAAGCTTATGCTCAAATAAATTTGTTAGTCTCTAAGGTGCCACAAGTCCTCCTTTTCTTTTTGTCCTGGGATGGCAGCTCCAGTATCCCTATCTTGTGCTCTGCCTTGGAATCGGTTTGTAGCAGAAGCAAAATACTAATATTTCTATGTGGATGACATAGAGTCAAGACCTGGGAATCATAGGCCAAACAGTGGGATGTGTCCAGGGCTTCTCTATGAGGGAATGTAGGAAGAAGAGGATTCCTTTCTGTCAGATGAGAGCCCTCTCTGTTCCCTAAAACTTCCCTCCACAGGGGCAATGGTTAGTGGATCCATGTAGCTGCTGTTCTACCAACCCCACCCCATTTCCCCCCCTTGAAATCTGTCCCTTTGCAAATGCAAGATCTAGTTTCCCAAAAGAGAACCTGGTAGGTGTTTTCTTCTTTTTTGATTGTAAAGCACCTACAAGATCCAGTTTACTTGGAGGGAAGGATGATGGATTACAGGAAATGTGTCCTGTAGAGATGCTTGAAGGGTGAGAGGGTGAAAGTATGGAGGAAAAGGGCAGGATGGGGGTTCCCGTCATATACAGTTGTGTGAAATAAGGCAAGGAGTTAAGTGAGGGAGAAGGACCCAAAAAGAGTTGTTCATTATGAAGTTTGGGTGGAGCAAAGGAGAGGGGAATTGGAAGGAAAGAAGATATTTTATACATAAAAATGTCAATAAATACATATGTAATATTAGCTTTACTAAACATTTTAAACTAATGTTAAAATTATCTAATACACAGGTTAAAAAAAGAGTTTCTATACATGTGGGTATAATGCTTAAATTATCCCAAAGTCCAAAGTTTGGTTTAAAAAGTCATAAGGCCAAGAGGAAGTGAATAGTCAGAACGTAATTATCCAAACTGTAGTTTGCTCAGTACAAGATTTTGAATGATGACTGTCTGATGACAACCCAAAGTTACATACAGAGTAACTCTTGCAAAAAGCATCAGCAGACCTTTACTCATTACACATCCCTTTACTCATTACACGATCCTGAGTTTCATTTTGAGCTGAAGACGGCACTTCCAACAGCACAACAGGGACATACAGAGCCATTTCTGAAATACCAATTTTATCCTCTTTTTCTAACTTTTCCATTTATGTTGCCAGTTTGTTCTCTCCAAGCACCAATATTTAAACCAATATGTCTTCAAAGACAGAAGGCCTATAGCCATGATTTCTGTGGAGTATGGCTGCAAGGGAAAAATTGATATTCAGCCAGTCATTGAATTTGATCATTAGTGATGGAGGGAACTCTGTGATGATTTTGTTTTCTTCATCACTGATCCTGGAAATGCTATAATCATAGTGTACAGATCCAGTTTATCTTTTAATTGAGCAAGAAGTAGGTTCAGCTGTTTCAAGTAAGGTGATAAAATCTGTTTCACAGGGAACTTAAAGTGCTATAATGGTAGTTGTTTTCACCGTGTTTTACTACTGCTACTCCACGCTGAGCCAATGAGTTAAGTGAAAGAGAAACGGATTCTGTTTTGGCTCTTGCATTATGAATTAAGTTCCAACTCCATTAGTTTTTGCCTTGAGGTGTCCATCTCAACTGCAGCCTAACTACATCACTAAAGGGCCTCATTGGGTCATAGTCACTGGTGATAATGTATTAGCCTGAAAGAACCTAGCTTGCCTTTCAAAACCCAAGCTGAATTTGAAGGGCTGGCTGGTAGTTATAAAACACCCCCACCCCTCCATCTCTTTACTTGTTAACTGAGCAAATTTGATCTCAAGGCACTGGGAGACAATAGTTTGACCTAGAGTCATTGGGATGCTATTGTTAGCGACATTTCAGAGCAGAACTATATGGTAAGTATACTTATTGTGAGGTTGCTTAATTATAACAACCAACAGGGAAAGAAGATGGGAAAAGATCAGAATAAATCTCTACCAAGGAAATGTAGCCTTACGGTTAAAGTACATGATTGGGAATCAGGGTTACTGGGTTCTACCCCTAGTTCTGTCCTGCTCTTTCTGTGTAACTTTGAATAAGTTGCTCAGGGTACAACTTCTTAAGTGTTCACCAATTTTGAGTGTCTCAGTTTCTGGTACCTTAGAGACTAACCAATTTATTTGAACATAAGCTTTCGTGAGCTACAGCTCACTTCATCGGATGAAGTGAGCTGTAGCTCATGAAAGCTTATGCTCAAATAAATTGGTTAGTCTCTAAGGTGCCACAAGTACTCCTTTTCTTTTTGCGAATACAGACTAACACGGCTGCTACTCTGAAACCTGTCAGTTTCTGGTGGCTCAATATGAGATACACAAGCCATGAGTTTTAGTGGTGCTCAATACCTACAACTCCAGCTAAAGTCAGTGGGATCTGTGGATCCTCGGCACCTCAGTAAATCATGCCCTACATGTGTCAAGATAAGCAACCAAAAATAGAGGCACCCAAAATTAATGGCCACTTTAGAAAATTTTGGCCTAAGCAGTGTGCCTCAGGTTTCTCATCTGTGAAATGGTGATAATACTGCAGTGCAGTAAGGGTTAGTCCATGTTTATATAGCTCTTGGAAGAAGATAAGTACTAAGTATTGTTAATTTCTCCATTATCCAGGAGGACTTTACTCCTGAGAGCATTCTGCACCAAAAAATTAAAAATTATGTGCACAATATTTTAAAATTCTTCAAAATTCTGCAAATTTTATTTCTCAATTAAATGTGGAGGCTCCAGCATGGCACTGGGGAGCACAGGCCACTGGCTGCACGGTGGTGGAAGAGCACTGTGTAGCTCACCCCCAGGACACAGACTCAGTGGTGAGATGGCACCCAATCCAGTGCAAGGACCGTGCCCGCCCCAGAAACATCCCAGGCCCTGCCCCTCCATGCCAGGTGCACGGGTGTGGGCAGGCAGGCTCAGTAAGGCAGGATCCAAGTGTGGAGGGACTTAGTGTGAAGGGTTCCAGCTGTGGGTTGAGAGGGGTCTGTGTGGGGCAATCTGGGTGCAGGCAGCTCAGTGGGGAAATCCAGGTATGGGAGGCATCTGGATGCACAGGGGCTTGTTGGGGGGTTCTGGATGCAACGGGACTCTGTGGGGGAGTGGGGGGTCCAGGTGAAGGTGGTTGGGACTCAGCGGAGGGGGGGTCCGGGGTGGGGGCTCAGTTGGGGGTCCAGATGCTGGGAGAGTGGGACTCAGTGGGGTGGGAATCCAGGTGCAACTGGATGGGACTTGGTGGGGTGGGGATCCAGGTGTGGGTGGTTTATCGGGATGGTCCAGGTGCAGGGGGAGTGGGGCTCATCCGGGAGGTTCTGAGGGCGGAGGAGGTGAGGCTCATTGTGAGGATCTGGGTATGAGGGGGTCTGGACGCATGGGGGTTGGGAGGATGGGGGTGCAGCTCCCTGCACAGGGATCCCTCTCCCCGCAGCTGAGGAGCAATGGGTGCAAGAAATGGGTGGGGGAAGTTTGCAGAGCTTCCTGCAGCTGGGGGAGAAATCTGGGGTTGGGTCTGACCTGGCCTTGGATCCCCTGCCCAGCACTGATTAGTAGCTGAGCCCGACACAGGGTAGGAGCCACCAGCCATGTCTTCTTCAGTCCTGCCCCCAGCCCCACAGTGATTTACTTCTCCGCCAGCTGCCCTGGTCACCCAAAACATACTGCTGGGGAGGGTTGCATGACCGCTCTTGTGGCTTCCCTTTGCTTCCCTGTCATAAAGTCATTTTTCTGTGGGGAAGCAAAGAAATCTGCAGGGGACATAAATTCTGCACATGCGCAGTGGCGCAGAATTCCCCCAGGAGTAGGACTTCTTTCTGTGATCAGGAAGAGATCTTTGTTTCTCTCAGCTGTGAAATAACATGACAGTTTCTCACACACTGAGCAGAAATGGTGATAACTAAGTGTTCTTCATTTTGTTTAAAAATACAGTCCCAAAGGATTTTTTTTCCCCCAAATGATCCCAGGAACACTTTCAGCCTTGTTGTTTACAGTGAAGCATGAGAATCAATAGCAAATATTCTATGTCATTGTGGAGGCAGAAGAGGGTATGTGATCACATGTGTCTGCAGAGCTATCTGTGCTTCACATTCTTGCAGACAACAAACAACAACACAGCTCACTCTTCCAAAATAGTTAACATTCTGGCCCAGAGTTACAGTACCAGATGTGTTGCCACAGAAACAATTTAAAGGGAGAAGGACCTTCAAGTGAATAGTCTTTATAGTGGTAAATATAAAAGTTATGTACATATTTCAGAGACTGTAGGGGTTTTTTTTGTATGCGTGTATATGTGAGACAGAAAGAGTAGGGGGGAATTGTACTTTTCCTTTCCTACATCTGTTAGCATTTTAAGATTCTCCATACAGGACTGGAAATTGAAGAATACTCTATTAGGGACATGATTTATGCACCTTAGAGACATTTTTATTAAATCCTGACTGGATTTTATAAACTTTTTTTCCTTGAAAAGCTGTGCATTTTGCTAGCTGATTTATTCAGCCCCATTTGCAACGTGCTTTGGAAGCAATTTCAAATAACAGTTGTTTCTTTGAAAGTAAGGAAGCGTATCTGACTACATAGAACTAGACCAGATTTTGATGCTGACAATTACTAGCACATTCTAACCTACAACAGTTGACATGTTGATGAAAAGAGGGAATCTAGTTGGGAAATAACTTTGTTTTATCTCACATGGGAAGGCTTGGAATATACGTCACTGAGGTCCCTATAACAGTTGCAGCATGGGAAGGATCAGGAGTATGAAAATGGTGTTGGAGGTGGCACGTGCAGAGAGGAAAGGCAGATGTGTGCGAGCATCTCTATGGCACTGGATAGTTGCCACAGGCAACATGCCCTCCTCTCTATTGCCACAAACTCATATTGCAAAATGTGACATAGGTTGCTTAACTCCCTCTGCATGGCTTTTACATGCCACAAAGGGGGCATATGCTTCCAGGAGCGGCACACACTGCCTGGGGTAGCATAGCAAGGAAAATAGTCAGGAAGGCCAAATTTACATTAGGAAAGGTTTGCTGATATAGCTGTGTCAGCAAGCCATGCTAATGTAGACACAGCTTATATTGGCAAAAAAAAGTGCTTTTGCAGGTATAGTTTATATACAGTATAGCTTATACTGGTTTCCTGAATGAAATAAACTATATCAGCAAAAGCACTTATATGTCAGTCTGCAGTAGGGCTTTTGCTGATATAGAAATGTCATAAAAAAAATCACATCCCTAACTGATGTTACTATACTGGCAAAAGTTTCTAGACCTGTAGGCCTGGCCAAAGAGTCTGGAAATAATGTAAACAGACCAAGCTCCACAAAAAATGGCTCTTTTGTTTTCACATTTATTTGTCATTCTTGCCATTGAAAGGCCTTGCTCCTTGCCAGCTTTGCAACCCTACTATCTCTGCACTGAAGAAAGCAACATCAGTGATTTCCCCACTGAAATCATGGGTGAAATCCTTGCCCCATTGATGTTAATGGCAAAACTCCCATTGACTTCAGTAGGGCAAGAATTTCACACTCTGTACTTTTGGTGATAGGACCTCTCCTTCTGTGTGTCTGAAAGATGTTAGCCTAAAAGCCTTAAACTGAGAATGGTTTATCTCATTTAACTCCCCTCTCCCCACTCCTTAAATTTAAAACCTGACTTTACTTTACTATCATAAACATGTCCCTCAGACATCTCTATACCTCTTAAATATCAGACATTTTAGACCCTAAGTTACCTGGATTGGACGCCATTTTGGTGTTCCCTCACTTTCATTGTTGAAAATTATTTATATCAGAAATAAGGAATCAGGAAACTGAAATTATACTCAGAGTTATTTATGCTTCTGGACAGAATCCTGCATCATTTTAAGCTTCCTGCTGAATAACTTTTTTGGGATCTGTCATTTTTGGGACTGTCACATTCTGTATCACACATTTAGGCCTAGCCAAATTGAAAGGCCTGTACATCACAATGTGAGATCAGCTATAAAGATAAGAAACTGGTCACTACCCTTCATTCCTTATTCAGATAAAAATTTCATTGACTTCTGGGGGAGTTTTAGGTATGCAAAGAATTCAGATTTGGGCCCACAGTTGGTGTCTGCAAGGTTAGAAATAAGTTTGGGGTACAAAATTTGGGTCTAAATCCAGCTCTACACTTCTCCATAAATACAGAGATGTTGGGATTTAGGATTTTGATTCAGCAGCTGCTTGGGACAGAGCCAGTCATGACGTTAGCAAACAGATCCAAACTTCTCACTAGTTTGTTCATATCTCTTTTGTTTGGGCCCTTCAGTAGATGGGATATGTCTTTGTGTATGTGTAGCGCATCCCCACTCAGACGCTATAATTAAATCTTTCTATTGAAAATTTCTATTTCAGGTGCTCATAATTTTCTCAAAAATTGTCCTTTGGGTCTAAAATTTCCTGTGGTTGTTTTCAACCCAGAATATAATATGTTTGGAAAATTTGAACTATGTCCACTCAATTACTTTTGTGTTATTCAAATGCATTTTTTTTAAAAATGCATGTTTTCAATTTACATGTTTTCTATATTTTTCTTTGAATTCACATAACTTCTTGTTTTTATTATTTAAATTGTAACACACTTGAAATATGCTGCACCCCCTCCCTCCCCCCATATGAGTACCCATCCATTCCCCAACACCAGGACTGGACAGATAAACCAAAGAAGAGAGCAACTGAAAGAGCTCAGTGTGCTAAAGGATTTTCATTTAGTGCTCTGGTGATAACATGAATAGGTTTACATTTCCATCAGTGCAGGCGAAATACAATTTAAATAACCTTTAGCTATTTGTGCTCAAGATTTCTGCAATATTTACATTCTATAATTGAAATAGCACAAAAAAGTTCAAAGGGTCACTCCAAATTATAAGAAAGGATTTGTTTTATGAAATCTGTAGAGTTAAAATGAGAGGCCAGCATTTCTGAAAGATTTAGCAAATGGTGTGGAAAATGCACATAATGCTGGATGAGCAATTACCACTGTTGTGTGAACAAATTGGGTAATTGTGTGTGCAAATGTGGTTAAGATGTGGTCTACATACAAAGTTTCACTGCTTTAAGTAAAGGTGTAAAGTTAAACTGATAATGCAACTTTGTGTCTGGACACTGTTACATTAGTTTAAATTTCGTTGGTTTAGCTTGTACCTTTTCTTTATTACAAGTGAAAGGTAAACCAATATATACCCAGTTTAAACTGATGTAAGAGCGTCCACACATACAGTTGCACCAGATTAACTGCATTGCTTTAATATCAGACCTGAGGCCTGATCTACACCTATAAATGAGATTGACTTACACCTCTCAGGGCTGTCAAAAATTTTTCACCTTGTATGATGCAGTGAGTTTGACCTAACCCCCACTATAGACCCAGCTAGGTCAATGGAAGAATTCTTCTGTTGACCTAGCTACTACCTCTCTTGGAAAGGTGGATGTACTACAGCAATGGAAGAACTCCTCCCATCGCTGTTGTAAGTGTCTACACTACAGTGCTACAGCAGCACAGCTGCAGCACTTCTATAAAGAAAAGGAGGACTTGTGGCACCTTAGAGATGAACAAATTTATTTGAGCATAAGCTTTCGTGAGCTACAGCTCACTTCATCGGACGCATTCAGTGTGCTTCTATAGTGTTTCTAGTGTAGACGTGCCCTAAGCTATATGGGTATAGGTACTTTTATACCAGTATAACACAGGGAGCAGGACCTGTAATGTGCAGGGCTCTGAGACCTTTCAAAACTACACTTGTATTGTTAAAGAAACAAAACTTTCTACTGTAGACAAAGTCTAAGAATGGATTCTTAAAAAGCCAAACAGTGACCATACTGTGAATAACTGTTGGTTGCAGTGAGAGTTTTGAGTGCTGAAAGGAGTTAAGAATTGGGTTTATAGATTTTGAAGGACTTGGGGACAAAGGTGCTATTGACTGTGTGCACAAAATTCAAGGCCATTTTGACATATGTTCCCCTAATAGTTTATGCTGATGATACCCATAATAGTTCAAAGTACATTAAAAATAGTTTCAGCTTTTTAAATAAATGTTTTAGGTGGTTTGATCCTAACTGGTTCCATTGATGAAAACACTGTATCCAGGAGAGTGGTTTGAGCATTGGCCTACTAAACCCAGGGTTGTGAGTTCAATCCTTGAGGGGGCCATTTGGGATCTGGGGCAAAAATTGGGGATTGGTCCTGCTTTGAGCAGGGGGTTGGACTAGATGACCTCCTGAGGTCCCTTCCAACCCTGATATTCTATGATTCTATGATTTGCCAGCAACCTCTATCCAGGACTTCCAGTTATGTTCCTTCCTTCTTTCTCTGTAACTGACTCTCTTGTTTCTTAGACTCTTCTTAAATTGGGTCTTGGGTGATTTATACTGATAAAATGATTAGAAGAGTCTGACACCACTGTGAACTTTCTATCTCTGGCAGTCGCCTTGCTACTGGTAGTCATTGATAAGCAGAAGAGTATGTGCTGGCTGATGAGGCACTATTCAGCCAGTTCCTTTCAGTCCAGTTTCCTGTCACAGTGGTTAATGACCCCCAGAAAACCAATTCTTTCACCAGTTTGCTCGGATTTTTTTTTTAAATGATAGTTTATGAGGTCAATTACCATTTCTTTGCTTCTTAAAGGGAATCTGTGGAGGAAATTGTGCCCTCTATTGCTTCTCTTTGATATGTAAAGAAGTCCAAGAAAGTTTTGTAAATAAACTTTTATTTTCATCTCGTTTTATAACCTTGGAAGTATCAGGCACATCAAATCTTGTCTTTCTTGTTTTTATTAGAGGATTCCTTGGAGGACCAGAGAAACAGCATGGGGAACTTTTCTCAGTGCTTAATTGAATATGCAAAGGGCGTTGAATCTTTCACAAAGATATCTTTTCTCCCAACTGTGTGTCAGATGTTTGAGTGAAATAGATATTAACAAAAACAAAACAACCCTGCAAAGAATTATAAAAAGACTGACCACTCACAACTGCTCAGATTTACTCTTTTGGAGCCTGTAATGTCCTTCCAGAAATAACAGACTAGAAAAGGCTTCAGAGTAACAGCCGTGTTAGTCTGTATTCGCAAAAAGAAAAGGAGTACTTGTGACACCTTAGAGACTTTCCACAGTATGCATCCAATGAAGTGAGCTGTAGCTCACAAAAGCTTATGCTCAAATAAATTGGTTAGTCTCTAAGGTGCCACAAGTACTCCTTTTCTTTTTTAGACAAGGCTTGAATTTCTAGTTAAAAATAAAGAGCAGAATAAAAATATATTAAAAACAAATCTTTAAGGTCTTTTTACTTCAAAAAGAAAAGGCACATTTTTTAAAATAACTTTTTATCTGATTACTGGCCCAACCCAATTCCAGGTCATGCATCCTGGTAGATAATATTCCTTTAGCCGCTGCTTCCCAAGTCACCATGCTTTAAGATCTTGTTAAGTGTATAACCTTTACGATATAATTTATTGTATTTCATTTTGTGTGGATCGTTTGCAATTAAGCATTCTTTCAGGTGGGCCTTGTTTAGCTACATCCATCACAAAAATAAGCTCTGGGGCAAGGAGTAGAAAAAGGGTCTGAGCCAACCAATGTTTATTTTCATTATTAATCATTTATATTATGTTAGCTCCTAGATGCTCCAATCCAGAACCAGGGCCCCATTGTGCTAGACTCTGTTCCCTTCCCATCCTCCCTCTCCTTCACCCTCACAAAGCTGTATATTTCTTTTGCTGTTGTTACATTCTAATGGAGCAGGCAGTATTTCTTGTCAAAGTCCCAGTCTGTAGTATTAGTGAACAGGTCAATAAGAAATTTATAAAGACAGATCCTGGATGGATTTTAGGCAGGCTCTAAACTATGAATCTGAGGGAAAATGGTGATGCATCTTTTCTATAGAAGCCCATAACTAATGCATTTTTCCAGTGTGTAAGCCAGCTTATGATTACAGAGGTCTTCCATTGAAGTTATGGCAAAGCTCCCAGTGACTTTGATGGGAGCAAGATTGGGCAGAGTGGTAGTGGTCCTGGAAACCTTACCTGTTGCTGTATTAGAAGCAGAAAATACTTTATAGTTTAAGACACAACTGATGCACAGAAGTAGTTTAAAGAATTTTACATTTGGCCAGATTTCCATAGCCAGTCAGAGTTTTAGTTGCATCTGACCCTAGATGATCTGCTTTGAAAAATAGGCTTTAGAGTCCTTGTTTTGCCTGCTAAATGCAAACCAGGTGCAGGGCCAGATCCTCACCTAGTATAAATCAGTGTAGCTCCATTGACTTCAATAAAGCTATGCCAGTTTACACTAGCTGAGGATCTGGCTTACTGAAGTGATGTTCCCCTTAAAAGACCAAGCTTTGCTTCCCTTACTTACATGAAATATGCCAATGGGATACTTTTGTAAATTAGGTGAGTAGCATTTAGGTCACTGTGGCTGGGCCTGCAGTCTAGTTTAGATGTGATCTACGACTCAGAGGGGCAGATTGTTGAAGTCAATAGAACTGTAACAGTTTGCACAAGCTGGGGATTTGCCACCTAGTCTGGAAGCACCATGCTTGTGCGGCTCTCAGTAATTCAAAATCTGGACAGAACTTTTACTGAATCTGGCATGTTCTTCCCAAACTCCTACCTCATTAGTTCATCTTAGAAGGGGTAAAACATCTGTTTCTAAGTAGAGCTGTGTGGTTACTGACTGTTTTTTTCCCCTGCAAAATCTCTAAATCTGGCCATTTAAAACCAATGGTTTATAAGAGCTGGAGTGGGCCATTTGCAAACTTCATCTCATTAAAAACCAAACCAAACCAAATGAAATCAGGGAGTAACAGCATAAGAGAATATGGGCTACAAATGGCGAAAGCTTGTGTGCCAAGATTGGATAGGAACAATGCTTTGGTGTGCTAGAAATGAAAGGGCAAAAAACACAAACACACCCTTGTATTGGCAGAGATCCTTATTGTCCCCTGTAAGGAAGGTACCATGGCTGGGAAGCCTTTGTGTGTCAGCAGAGAAAACAGGTTACACAGAACGTAATGGCAGAGATTAGTACTGCAACAGCAATGACTAGACCTCTCCACCCCTAATTCATTAGAAATCATAACTTTTCAAGCCTTGCCTGTTTGTCTTAAGAGATGTTGGGCCAAATTTGTCCCCAGCAAAATTTCCAAAAATGATTAATGATTTGTGGGACCCTTAACTTCTGGGTGCCCAACTTGACATGCCTTAAATGGACTTAACTCGCAGAGGGTGAGTTTTCAACACTTGCTGAAAATCAGCCCCCTTTAAGGTGCCTCAAGTTGGGCACCCAAAATCACTTGTGAAAATGCTGACCTCTTTTTTGTAACTCCATCATCACTCAGCACTTCACTGGATTGTGCCTTAAGGAAATCATTTAGCTTTAGCTGTCGACAAAGACAAGTTATAGAGTAACTCCATTCCCAGTGACCTGATGTTTTGTATTAATTTCCATTTCTCTGTCTGCCATGTGCTTCTGGAGACTAACCCTGTTTTATCAGACTCATTATTTTCTAGGGAGCAAGAGCGGAATGGCAGAATGTACTGTACATCCCACATCTCCCATGGCCTTACTAGCTGCCCATCACATCAAGTGTCCTGGGGTCCTTGAGGGATTAAAGCCTTGGTCATGTGGCTGTCATAATGGCTAGGATCCAGATTTTTAAAGGTACTTAGGCCTTGCTGCGTTCATCATTGCAATGCCTAAATGATTTAGGAGCCTAAATCTCAATGGCAAAAGGAAGCCAAAATCCCATTGACTATTGAGATTTAGACTCCAAAGTGCCTGCATTACTTTTGAAAATGAGATTTAGGCTTCTAAATCAGTTAGGCATTACGATGTTGAGCGCAACAACTCCTAAATACCTTTAAAAATCTGGACCTGAGTCTTTAGCAAGGGAGGCTAGTTTTATAATGTCAAGACTAAATGAGAAGTATAATGGCTCCTTCTTATATTGCCAGAAGTCTGTCCTGGTAGAAATTCCCATATAGTGTGATTTGCAGAGCTGGCCTTTTGGAGATATTTAAAGGAGAGGCTGAGGGAACTGGGGCTATTTAGTCTGCAGAAGAGAAGAGTGAGGGAGGATAGCAGCCTTCAACTACCTGAAGGGGGGTTCCAAAGAGGATGGAGCTCGGCTGGTCTCAGTGGTGGCAGATGACCGAACAAGGAGCAATGGTCTCAAGTTGCAGTGGGGGAGGTCTAGGTTGGATATTAGGAAACATTTTTTCACTAGGAGGGTAGTGAAACACGGGAATGGGTTACCTAGGGAGGTGGTGGAATCTCCATTTTTAGAGGCCCGGCTTGACAAAGCCCTGGCTGGGATGATTTAGTTGGTGTTGGTCCTGCTTTGAGCAGGGGATTGGACTACATGACCTCCTGAGGTCTCTTCCAACCCTGATATTCTATGAAAGGCACCTCATGCTGCTGAACATCAAACTTCATTACTGCTTAGGCATACCTACCCACTTTGGCTGCAGTGTGCATGCACATAAATGTAGGTGCCCATGGTACATTACATCACCATGGTTTCCAGCAGGGGTTAAAAGAACCAGGAGAGTCTGAGCCCTAAAGCCCCAAGGCTTTCATAGTAGAGCTACAGGGGAAGTTTTGCTCTGAATAAGTAGCAGGCTGTTGTAGCCTCTGGGACCAGCCACTAGAGGGAGACATAATCACATGCACTTAGCCTGTTTATTACATTTGTACAGGCATGCACTTGGGTGGGCTGGGGGGAAAGGAGAAGTGTGTTACAGGAGAGATGTTTGACGGAAATACTCAGGATTTCCCAGTTGACAAAGGGAAGCTTATCTGTGGCAGTGGCTGTAGAATTTGGCGCATCAGTGTTAGGCAGACTTTCCTTATCAGAACTAGAAAGGGCTGTTTGTTGCTTGTAAATAGTTCACTTTCTCAACACCATCTGCTTATTCTCTTGGTAGGATTTTTTTAAAGTATTCATTAGAATCCATCTAACTGCAGTCTCAGATCCTGCCAAAGCAGAACAAGCTATGAGTCAGGCTAGTGTGTAGAGCCTGGTGCATTCCAGAATCCCTGGTTCAGGCTTTAAAGTTTGTCATCAAGCTTGAAATTGAAACCAGAGGCGCAAGCAGCGGGGTCTGAGCTCGTAAATCAGCCGGTAATGGATGGATTGTTCCCTGCCTTTCCCTGAGGAAGAAAGCAAAACTCCAGGGAGGGTGCCAGAGCAGCCTCACAGCGACACCTCAGTGCCACGGGTGGAGCCCTGATACAGGCAGGCATGAAGCCACCCCACATACTGTGGACTCAACATGTGGATGAATGAGCATGCCACATGAGTATGCCACACACCGGGGAGGGAACTAAACTGCACAGGGCTTGTGGTTAAATCCAAACCGATTCTTGCCATAATATTCCCAAAGCATTTTAAAAATAACAGTGGGATTTACTGCCTGCCCTGATTCTGGCGAACAGTCTGGCTGGAAGAAGTGGGAGCTTTACAGCCAGCATGTGGCCTGTAACTTCTCTTTTCTGCTTCAACCATCTAATATCCTGCCACTAGGGGGAGAGTCAAAGTGAACCTCAAAACTAACAGCTACACCTCCCACTCCTGAAAAATAATTTCCAGATCATGTTCAAATAGGGGTCAAATTTTGCTGTCAGGGAATGCAGTGTACATCTGGAGTAATTCCACTGACTCTGGATTCACACCAGTGTCACAGGCAGCAGAATTTGGCTTTATGTGCTTAGACTGAAGCCAATTAGAAATGCAATGGCATTTTGAATACATTACTTGAAAAGCAGGTTACATTGTACTTGAGAGGCCGGGCCTGAGATCATGGTTGTGCTTTTTCCCTGCAGCAGCTGGTTATCTCACAGATCCATATGCAGCCCAGGGATAGCTGTCTGAGGGGGCTGGTTGTGATGCTATGCACTGGTGCAGGGCAAACACAGAGCCCTGAATTTGGCTCTTGGAAGTTGTGTAAGGCCCCATCTGCTGTGCCCTCAGAGCTGGGTTTAAACTCTTGAAGCTAGCCAATGTGGGTGGGACTCAGCTGTATGATAAACCAGTCTAATGTGTTCTTAAATATGCCTGAGGGAGTGGCATAAAGGGGAAAGTGATTTCAGATATTTGGTCTTAAAATAGATATTTAAGGGTTAAATGTATTTTATGGGTAAAATTTTCAAAACTGCCTAAGTCCCATTTGCCAAAGTGAAGTAGGCCCTTAGGGGCCCAACTCAAAGTCAATATGATTTAGGCACTTAGGAGTCTAGGTCACACTGACTTTCAATGACACTTGGGCTTCTACAGACCTAACTCACTTTTGAAAATGGGACTTAGGCTCCTATGTCTCCTAGGCACTACTGAAAATGTTACCTTATACCTAGAAGTCTATTAGGGCCTGAGTGAAACTGGCATGGGGCAGGGAGTTCCACAGCAGCATGTGTATGGGTATTGGTGTAAAAAAAATCTTCCCCTTACAGGCTGTGGATCTGTAGCAGAATTGCCCTGTAACCACTGCTCAGCCTCAGGGCATGAAGGGGTGGTTGGCTTGTGAATCTGTGTAGTCACAGAGCCACTGGATACCTTCTCTCTCCAGACAGCTTTAGCTTGGTCATGCCAAGCTGCTGCCAAGCACAGCTCTATGACAGGCTCTCCACATCCTGCACAGCAGACTGCGCCAGTCTGGCTGCCTATGTTGCATTATGCTCCTGGGGAGTGTGGGGTGGAGAAGGTGCAGAGGGGAAGAAGCAGAATTTGATCCTCAACATGTTAGAGGCAAGATGCAAAACTTTGAGTGGATTGGGGTGGGATTTTCTAAAGCTCTCCGTGTTGTGCTAACTCTGCTCCCATTGGCTCCAGGGATTATATCAGTCTTTGATTAAAAACCAAAAACAATAATTAAAAATTGTACATTTTACAAGCTCTTTGTGGAAGTCTGTAAGGATGTCTTACCTCCAGCTTTCTTGGAAACCTGGGTTCATGCTTTGCTTGCCAGTCTGAGACAACAAGCTTCAGTGCCAAAATAATTATGTCTATCAATTAGATCTTTTGGACTAAAACTGAATGGCATGTGACCTTTCTGTACTTGTCCTGCACTTCCTTATATCTGTAAGTTTCCAAGGGCAAGTATACACTTGAGGAAAGGAAGTCCATTTGTATGCAGTATACATAATGCTGTGTGAAAATGTCCCTATGAGAAAGGATTAAAAAGATGACATTCCCATTCCAGGAGTTAAAATGGCCTTTCCAGCTCTAGAAAAATAACGAGAGAAAGGTTCTTTAGTTCTGACATTAACAATATTATTGCCATGACTGGGTAATAATATAAAAGGAAAGTTGAAAAGTTAAGTTTTTTAATCATAAATTTGGAATGTTTATCCAGTAAAGTATCTAGTGAAGGAGACATTGCTACTGAGGTCAGTGGTCTCTCTAAAGAATGCTTGGGAGCAGAGATTACATATAGTGTGTACTTTCCCAGTGGATTTTACACTATGTTGTATGTAAAATGGAGCCTTAATTTTTTGTTTAGTTTGCTTGCTTCAAAATAACTAATGGCTGAGTTCTGAAGCTGCATACATCAGTAGACATGGGGATTTAGGTGAGGCTACTCATGTGTCCCAGAACTGCAAGACTGGGCCCTAAATCTAAGAATGTGTATTTAGCACCTGATCTGTACTCACTGAAAGTCAATGGCAAAGCTCCCCTTCAACTCAGTGGTGCAGGATCAGGCCTGTAGTCTCTCTACAAAATGTGTTGGAGTCCATTGTTCCCAAGCTTTTCAATTAATGAGGGGGAGAAAACAATCTTTGATCATATGAATGTGATGCGAGCAAAACGAAGCATTGTTTGCAAAATGAGATGTAGGCCAGGTCTATACTAGAAACTTTTGACAGTAGAATAATATCAGACAGAGGTGTGATTTTTTTAATGGCATTTTTATACTAGTGAAAGCCTTAGTGTACATGCAATTATTTGGGGGCAAGGGGATAAGACACACACACACAAAAAGCCTTTTGCTGGTATTTTGTTCTAAAAACTGGTATAAGCTATGCCAGCAAAACCACATTTTTGCCAGAAAAGCTGCACCTCCAGTAGGTCGATTTGCCAGTATAGCTAGCTATATCGGCAAACCTTTTCTAGGTGTAGACTAAATATTACCAGAAGGTAATTCATTCTCTTTACTTAGTTTTGGTTCCATCTATAATGGAGATTGAGTTTGGTTAAAGATGGTGTAGAAACCATTCCTGCCAGCACAGTTTGTCTGGCCAGCGTGCAGCAGGCATAAGTCTGATCCATGTACTTACTGTAGGCAGATTCATGTGAAGCCCCATTGACAGCCACAAAGCTCCAAATGGGCACAGGGGTTGGCATATGTTGATCCAATTTCAGAATCAGAGACATAGTTCCTTATGTAAAGTGCTGGGCACACTTGAGGCTACTGCATAAAAGGATTAAATTGTGATAAGACAAAATACAATTACTCCCTTTGTCTTTCACAAACCTGAAGAAAGAGAGTGCCTTGTGTATCCTACCCAGTCAATGCCACTACCATTCAGCTAAAGCAAAATAATTTATCAGGAATAATAAATACTAGTAGTAATCAAAATAAAGAGAGGGAAAAGTAAGCATTAAGCAGTATATGACAAATTTAGAGTGATCTATGTAGGACCAAAAAAAAAAAAAGAGTTTTTTGGGTACTATGTGTCTAACAAAGTTAACATCCAAAGTAAAAGACAAAGTAGACCAGTGACATAACACATCCTCTGCTCAGTCACTTGTGTCTCATATTACAACATTATGGAAGGATGGCACAGAATGTTCTCAGTCTACACTATTAGGGATCTGAGATGATGTTCATACTTAAGGCCTGATATTCATCTTGAGCACAATCTGGCCTCCATTTTTGTGGATAGTATTTTGTAGCTGTAGATCGCTGATGCCCACCTTTTGTTGCATGCAATGAACTGTGGGTGCAAATATTTATTAATTATATGAGTAGCTATCTGATATGTTGGCACAAACAGGTCAGGGGAGATCTAAGTACTAATATATGTATCCACAATTTATTGCAGGAAGCAAAACTCAAGTACAATTGTTTTCAGATATACACTAAATGGAAAAAGTGTGTTTCTTTTAATTAACAGAAATGGGATGTTTTACTATTTTATACAGGCACTAAAGCCTTCTCTAGCGATAGTATAATGAATGCAAATAAATTTCTTGGAGTCATTTAAAAAACCATAACTACTAGTTTAAAAGGACAAAACATCAGTAGAAATATTTGCAATCAGTCAATGAGTCATATTTTCCTCATAAAATTGTTGAAACTATTGTGCCCAGAAACAAGCAAGAATGTGACTAGGGTCGGAAAAGTTTAGGCATAAACACAAACAGAAACCAGGTTTTTGTTTGCGGGGGACTGAGGGTAGTTTGGCTTTAGGAATATCCTAATACTAACAGATTCTGAGTACTGCAGGCAACCTGAGCTGAGTTTTAGTACCTATTGCTGAGTATAGTGGAACCTTTGGTCCTGTAGTCTGGTTATATGAGCACGGTGCAGCACAGTGTTAAAGTGACTTTGTGGCATTGCAAGTTGTTAAAATTGGGACAAATTAGCTTATTCCCTTAAATCAAAAAATACAAAATTTATTATGAGGGAATTAGAATCTCAATCCAGCAAAATCAGACACTTAACATTTGACTGAGTTAATCTGTGACAGTTTGGGAGATTTGCTTAAGCCCCACCAAAATGTGGATACTTAGGTTTTTGTCTACACTACTGGGTTAGGTCGAATTTAGCCATGTTAGGTCAATTTAAAAATGACTGTGTCCACACAACCAACCCCGTTCCATCAACCTAAAGGGCTCTTAAAATCAACTTCTGTACTCCTCCCCGACGAGGGGAGGAGTGCTAAAATCGACCTTGCTGGGTCAAATTTGGGGTAGTGTGGACGCAAATCAACAGTATTGGCCTCCAGGAGCTATCCCAGAGTGCTCCATTGTGACCGCTGTGGACAGCACTTTGAACTTTGATGCACGAGCCAGATACACAGGAAAAGCCCCGGGAACTTTTGAATTTCATTTCCTGTTTGGTCAGCGTGGCGAGCTCAGCGGCACTCAGCAGCACAGGGGACCATGCAGTCCCCCCAGAATCGTAGAGCGTAGAGCATTTCTACGCTCCCCCTATCATCTCCATCCCTGAGGTTATTGCAGATTAGAAGGTGAAAAAAAAAAGCACTCATGATGACATGTTTTCCGAGCTCATGCAGTCCTCCTGCACTGATAAGGTACAGCTTAATGCATGGAGGCATTCAGTGGCAGAGGCCAGGAAAGAATTAAGTGAGCGCGAAGAGCGGAGGCAGGACATGATGCTGAGGCTAATGGAGGAGATGGTATGATGAGATAACATGATTTTGGTAATTAATTGATCTTTAAATATTCATGGTAAATAGGCCTGATGGGATGTTAGATGGGGTGGGATCTGAGTTACCCAGGAAATAATTTTCTGTAGTATCTGGCTGGTGAATCTTGCCCATATGCTCAGGGTTTAGCTGATCACCATATTTGGGGTCAGGAAGGAATTTTCGTCCAGGGCATATTTCCTCCAGGCCCTGGAGGTTTTTCTCCTTCCTCTGTAGCATGGGGCATGGGTCACTTGCTGGAGGATTCTCTGCTCCTTGAAGTCTTTAAACCATGATTTGAGGACTTCAATAGCTCAGACATAGGTGAGAGGTTTTTCGCAGGAGTGGGTGGGTGAGATTCTGTGGCCTGCATTCTGCAGGAGGTCGGACTAGATTATCATAATGGTCCCTTCTGACCTTAGAATCTATGAATCTATGATGAAGCATCTGTTGGGGGAGCAAACGGACATGATGAAACATCTGTTGGAGCTGCAGGAAAGCCAACAAGAGCACAGACCCCCGCTGCATCCACTGTATAACCGCCTACCCTCCTCCGCACATTCCATAGCCTCCTCACCCAGATGCCCAAGAACGCGGAGGGGGAGGCTCCGGGCACCCAGCCACTCCACTCCAGAGGATGGCCCAAGCAACAGAAGGCTGTCATTCAAACAGTTTGATTTTTAGTGTGGCTACAATAAGCAATGTGGCCTTCTCCTTCCCTCTTCCCCCACCCCACCTGGGCTACCTTGTCTGTTATCTCATTTTTTTTTAATTAATAAAGAAAGAATGCATGATTTCAAAACAATAGCTACTTTATTTCGAAGGGGGGAGGGTGTTTGGTTTACAGGGAATTAAAATCAACAAAGGGGGTGGGTTTGCATCAAGGAGAAACACATACAACTATCACACCGAAGCCTGGCCAGTCATGAAACTGGTTTTCAAAGCCCCTTTGATGTGCAGCACGCCTTGCTGTGCTCTTCTAATTGCCCTGGGGTCTGGCTGCTCAAAATCGGATGCCAAGCGATTTTCCTCAACCTCCCACCCCACCATAAACATCTCCCCCTCACTCTCACAGATATTATGGAGCACACAGCAAGCAGCAATAACAATGGGAATGTTGGTTGCGCTGAGGTCTGACCTAGTCAGCAAACAACACCAGCGAGATTTTAAACATCCAAAAGCACGTTCTACCACCATTCTGCACTTGCTCAGCCTATAGCTGAACTGTTCCTTACTACTGTCCAGGCTTCATGAGCCATGGGAGCAAGGGGTAGGCTGGGGTAGGTGCAACCGCGTGGTGCTGCCAGCTGGGAAAGCAGCCCAAGGCAGAAGCCTCCAGCTCGCATGATATTCCAGGCAGGACTGAATCTCCATGAGATGAAACTTAAAGAAGAGAATGACCTGGAGTCTCTGGCTCCCATTTGGTGCTCTAAGAGGAGAATAGCCATGCCTGTCCAGGCACCCCGATAGACCTCACTGAGGTCTGCCAGGAGCACCCAGGAGACGTATGTTGGCTATCAGTCCGACTGCACCATCTACTGTGAAGGCAAGGAGCTGCTGCTGTGTAGCAATGCAGTACCGCATCTGCCAGCAGCACCCAGGAGACGTACGATGACAGTGAGCTGAGCGGGCTCCATGTTTGTCGTGGTATGGCGTCTGCACGGGTAACCCAGGAAAAAAGGCACGAAACAATTGTCTGCCATTGCTTTCAGGGAGGGAGGTGGGGCCTGACGACATGTACCCAAAACCACCCCTGGCAATGTTTTTGTCCCATCAGGCATTGGGAGCTTAACCCAGAATTCCAATGGGCAGCAGAGACTGCGGGAACTGTGGGATAGCTACCCACAGTGCACTGCTCTGTAAGTTGATGCTAGCCACGGTAGTGAGGACGCATTCCGCCGACTTAATGCGCTTAGTGTGGACATATGCAATCGACTGTATAAAATCGGTTTCTAAAAATGGACTTCTATAAAATTGACCTAATTTCGTAGTGCAGACATACCCTTAGACTCTCAGTCCCTGTCCTTTTTCCTCTCAGCCCAATCCTTCTAGTGGCCTTAGATGTATTCCCCTAACTATTCCATCACCCAGCAGCAGGCTCCTTACATTTGGTCTGATGTCTGGTATTTTACATGTGCTGGGCCCCAGTCAGCTGCTGTCATCACATCTTATGCTCTCTGGGACTTCTGTGATTGGAGAAGTACCTCTGAGTCTGACCCCAAGGGTTAACTCCCAAAATTTTGAGATTTGAAGACATTGATCCATCCAGCAGAGATTACCAGGTTAGTAAACTTCTGAGATTGATTTTCAGCTAAGTTTTGCTGGAAGTCCTTGTCTGAGCTACTCCTAACTTAAGGGAAGAACTGGTTTGAGATGTGGCCAGGTGCTTTTTTCCAGGAGCAGTTGTAATGCAGTTCAGCACTTTATATAGACACACTGGCTTGCAAAACTCTGTGAGCCTCTTCTAGAGAACTGTGTTTATAAATCTTCCCTGCTAAAAAAAGATGCTACCATGATATCCTACTTAAGGCCTTGTAGTCAGAAGTGTGAACTGAGCTATGAGGTCTCTGGGTCACCACCAAAAATATGTAAACATTTTTTGTACCATGAGATGATTTGACTTTATCACAGTTATTTCAAAGTAAAAAAATACCCCCCCCCCATGATGTTTTCTCTGAGGTTATTTCAGTTCCCCTTCATTCTGATGAGAAAAGCTTCTGTTTTTGCAAGTCCTGCCAGTGATTTTCTTTGAAATATAACTCTAAATGTTGTAACTAAAGGGACATACTCAATCCAGCTGAGAATTGAGCCCACGTGAGTTTAAATAAGCCTGACAGTGTTTCTTTAAGTTCAGGGCTGAGCATGACAGTCACAAGTCCTGGTTCTCCTCTCATTTATATCCACTTTGCACCAGTGTAACTCCTTGGAGTTCAATAGTGTCACCTGATTTACACCAGTATAAATGAGAAGAGAATCAGGCCCAAGGTTTTTTGAAGTATAGTTTAGTTACAGCATCAAGTGTGATTTTGTGATCTGTAAGTTTCACACTTCTTAGCCCTTCAAATTTAGGGCTCAGACCTGCAAGTCCTTTCTGCACGGGGCCTCTCACAACCTTCCAACCCCCACAAGTCTCCCTCCTTTTGTCTGTGGTTTATTACCCCCTCCCTCAAAGCCTGCGAATCTCCCTTTAAGAGCTCTTTAATGTCCATTACCAAACCGGCTTGAGAAGTAAATAAAATAAGGCAAGGTTCTCCTCCATACTTCTCCACCCCACTGTCAGACTCCCAATCCCAGGGAGTGGAAGACTGGACCCAGGACTCCAGTCCAGCTTTCATGGGGTATGCAGGCAGTAATCACAAGGCCATTCCTTTTGTTTCTTCCCTAATGACTTGTTAGGCAATGACATTTTTCAGTAAGTTGCATGTTTATTTCAGCCCGATGATCACCATAATTGTTGATTGTTCACAGAGTTATGAGCTTCTGAAAACTGTAGGCAAGAATGAAAGCTGTCATGCAACCTTAAACACAGTGATGGCCACCAGACACCCACTCACAGCCAAAAAAAACAAAACCCCCATGGTGTCTGGTTAAAATGTGAGTGGGGCACACCTAAAGTGGCCATGTGGGAGGGTTTCCATTGACTTCACTAGGAATTGAATGAGACCCTTTGAGATATTGTGGAGCTCAATGTACTAAGAGAAAAGATACTTAGCGCCCAGGCCCTTTTGCCTTGAATGACTCTTGCAAAGCAGGCTATTTGGCCCCGCTGCTTGACTGTTAGATCTTGTTCTAACACCTTTCATCTGCTTTCCATTGGCTTACTCATGAACTCCCCAAAGCCTGGACAAGCCAGTGAAACATGCAGGGACCTAGAAGTCTTAGGACTCAAGTAGTACAGGCAACAATTAGCTGAAAAGCTGCAGGTAAAATGTTCACTTCTCATGCAGGTTCAAATGATCAGATGGAAAAATATATATGGGCATGGTTATGTGAACTATTTATATAGTTACTATTGCTGCAGATAATATTTAGAGACCTAATACTAGGAAGGCCCTTAGCTTAGCCTAGAATTCAGGAGACACATTCAAAATCTCTCATCCCTCCTATGTAAAGCACTTGCGCTTTCCAGGAGGATCAGTATCCTCCTACTCATCCATTGGGAAACTGAGGTTAGGTACCATGCCTGCATTTGCACAGCAAACCACTTGGTAGAGTCAAGAATAGAACCCTGCTCTCTGGACTCCAAGACTGCTGTCCTATTAAGTGAAGCCATGCTACTAAGGTGGGAGCCACAGCAGAGGCACACTAAGCTTGCGGGATCTTGGCTCTGGAACTCATTCCACAGTGCAAGGCACATACCTCTTCCCCCATGGAGTAATTTAGTCACAAGTCCATGAGGGCATCCTTGTGGCGTTCTCCTCTTCCACGGATATTTCTGCAGAAGGGAATGCTCTGGCTCTCACATTTTACTCAAGCAAAAATTCCCCACTGACCTCAGTGGGAGTTTTGCCTGAGTAAGGAGAGAGTAAGAATGGAGGGAAGATGTCAAGGTTTGGCCCTCTGCATGGCCCCATTAAAAAAAAGAAAGCAAAGCTGCTAGCTATGGTGTTTACATTACACCAGCCTGAGGGGGGGGGCGGGAGGGGAATTCTTCTGTATATTAACTGCCTAGGATGATTTTCTACAGCTGTTTTGTGGATGTGTCTGTTACTTGTATTACAGTATGAATTCTATACATATACAGTGGAGAACATAATTCTCCAGGAAACAAAAGAGTATGACTGATGGGAAACAGAAGTGAGGGATCCCAGGGAAATTAAACTCGCCAGAAAGGGAGAACAAGCCTGAGTTTTACTGATGTAAAAAGTTCTGCCATGGGCTCAAGCACCACAAACGAGGGCTCCGATCCTGCCATTAGCTCTACGCTAGGGTGTGTACGCACACACTTCAGCCATGTGGCGCCCCATTGGCTTCCATGGGGCTCTGTATGGAAGCAGGGCTCTGTTTTCATGTCCCTGCTTGCAGGACTGGGGCCCGAGTACTGTTCTGGTATCCCAGACTGACTTGGGAGTACATGGGTTGCATCAACCTCCTTCTTCGACAGTAGGGCTGTTGCAAATTGTAGGAAGTAGTGGATGAGGTACTGGAAGCCCTCCAGCCCCACTGGCTTCTGCAGCAGTTGGCTTCTGATAGGATGAGGTCTAGAGTTTGCTACACCAATCAGCCAATACCTGAGGGTGTGTGTGTGTTTCAGATGACTCCGTTGTTTATTAATTATATTGTGTGAGAGAGAAAAATGTGTTCAGCAGACAGATCTTTTCTTCTAGCCACTCCAGTGCTTGCTGTATTGCTCAGTGGTTTCTCCTCTCTGCAGTGCAGCACTGGTTTAATCTGAACTGCCAAGCAGGTTTTGACTCATCTATTGTTCTGTTTATTTCAGGAGGGGACAGACTTCCTGAGCAGTTATCATGTCAGTGAAATTGACATTTGTCTCTCCCAGCGATGGGAGTGGAATCAGCAGGAGCTGCTCCTTTGCTGGATTCAGCACAGTGCAAAGCAGAAAACTAGCGTAAGTAGAATAAAAAGTGAAAACAAATACATGCACCCTGAGCAGTCAGATATTAGACACAGGTCAACACTTGCCAACCTAAATCCTCCCTGCATAAGGTGTGCCTTACATTTTTTGTCCTAAATGGACTTGTACTGTTGTTGTGCACTGTTAAACAGCTACTTCATCATGCTCTAGAGATGGCTGCACTTCACCGGTGGATGAAGCAACCTCTTCTTAGTTTGCATATCAATTTTAGTCTGCAAACTGCTTTGGGATGGAAGGTGCGTGTAAATTACTATTTATCGTTATCATGTCACCCAACGTTTCTGCAGAGTCAAAAGCAGATCAGACTGTATGGATCATTCTTCCACCTGGCAGGAAGAGCACAGCTGAGTTCCCCTAAAATGGGTCTGGCGTGTTAAGGGCAAAATTGTACTTACAAAGCAATACCTGCAAAATCTATTTGCAAACTTGCCACAAGATACTGATTTAAAGGACATGGGTGGGAATTCAAAGGGAGCTGCTCACATCTCACACAAAAAGCAGGGTTGTGACAGATCCATGTTTGGTTGGGATCCCAAAGAGAACACCGAGTGCTGCAAGCATTGGTGTTAGAGGGAAGAACCCCCCTACTGAAGCTCTGAGTCTGTACCGAAGCAACAATTCTCTCCCAGCAGCGTAGTAGTGACTAACATGCTTGTGCCAATGCTATCTATGAGAAGAGACGTAAAACTTCCTGACTCCTTATAGTCATTAAAAATCTCATGGCACTTTTCAGTAGAACAAGGGTGTTAGCTCTAGATCCTGGTTAAAATCTCACTGAGGTAATTACATTCATCATACCTAAATTCCTCCTGGAGTTATTTATATTAAATGGCATCTAGAGGCCCCAGATGAGATTGGGATGCCATTATAATAGGGACAGAGAAGGTCTCTTGCAGCTGAAATAGACAAGACAGACAAAGGGTGTGTAGAGGCACAGAAAAGATTAAAGAAAAGGAGTACTTGTGGCACCTTAGAACTAACAAATGTATCTGAGCATAAGCTTTCGTGAGCTACAGCTCACTTCATCCATCCAATGAAGTGAGCTGTAGCTCACGAAAGCTTATGCTCAAATAAATTTGTTAGTCTCTAAGGTGCCACAAGTACTCCTTTTCTTTTTGCGAATACAGACTAACATGGCTGCTACTCAGAAAAGCTTACGGGAACTGCCCAATGTCACACAGCAATTCAGTGGCACAACTGGGACTAGAACCCAGTTCTCTCAGTCTCAGGACCGTATCATCAGTGTGGTCCAGTAATCTTACTGATTGTTCTAAATTATTGTGTAACATTGCTAGGTAGTGTTAAATAGCTGCCACTTCCACCCAAGAGTGGCTCATGTTCCCGTGCTGAATTAAGTGATTCCTATATAATCTGTGAAATGTTTTTAGGATAATAATGCTATATAAATGGAAGATTGTCATCAGCTCTGGCTGTCAACATATCCCAGAAAAATACCAAAAGGGAACTGATTTGAATCATATAGAAGGGCTGAAAAATATGTCACTAAAAGTATTCCATTTCTTAAAGCAATCCTTGAGAGTAATCGCTTGTATCTCAGTAAAGCACCTGGCACTTCTTATACAATACTTTGTATTTTCAAAGCACTGAACAAACTAATTAACCTTGTCACCAAACACAGCATTTATAAAATTAGGAGTTGAAATGAGAACCTGACACAGGTTGGTAATCTAATCTGGAAGTCTTTGCACATGACTTCATAAAATTTATTATGGAACATGCATAATAACAGTCCTAGCACAAGTCAGATGTCTAAAGTCACACTGATAACTAAACTGTCGAGAAAAACACAGACAGTAAATTACATAAACGGATTTGAGCTTGACATACATAGTGGGAGTTCTTACAAGGAAGGAGTCTAGCAGGAAAAGAGTTGAACAGCTGTTTCTATAACCAAATCACCTCCAGCAGGCTAAGAAAGCTCCAAATAAGCAAGTTTAGATTTCCCCTAAGATTACTCTGTTACTTTCGGCTATAAAGCATTTCTAAACAATCAGCCTTTATGCATTTTTTTCCTATTTGCAAAATCCCATTGCCTCTTAACTCTTTCAATAGAGGAAAGTTTTGCTCAGGAATGAGGATTCAGACATTTAAGAAAGTATTTTGAGATGATGCTAAGTGTTAAGAGCAAGACATTGTGAAACACCAGAGGACTTTCCCCAGCAAAGTGAACATATTTGCTCATTGCCTTTCCCTTCATAATCTCTCACTAGCACTTTAGAATGACACAGTAGGAGATCACAGGGAGACTCCCTTCTGAGCACACACTGACCATACATTGCATTTCTATACCAGCTTCCATCTAAAGCTCTCAAAATGCTTTAGGCACGTTAATTAACTTAGCTTCCCAACACTCTGTAAGGGAGATAAATATTGTTATTCCCATTTGTAAAATGGGGAAAATTAAGACACAGAAAGCCCAGCTCCTTGAAAATATTTAGGCACCTAACTGAAGGACCTACCCAAGGATCATAGAGCAAGCCTGTGATACAGATAGAGCCAATCCCCAGGCCATCCTTCCTCACACCTTGAGTTTCATGCACATTCTTTATGGTAGCCCATGAATTATACAATGGGCCGCCTCTAGAATCCAGATTTTTGTCATTTCCCCAGGTGCGTCCAATCCAGGATTTACTCAGCACTCTAAAGCTGAGGGAGCCTCAACTCAACCCAATGACACAATATGAATAAATGTCAGGAGTGGGGAATTTCCCTAGAGTAACTTTCTCAAATAAAGGCTTGGTTTAAAGGAGGAAGTTAAAGCAAATAGAAGGGGGAATTAATTAAACCAGCTACAAATAATCAGGGTTTATGAGCCTATAAAGAGAGAGGTAAACCAGCCAGGAATCTATCAACAGGAGATAAGTGTTAGCAGTGGTTTCAAAGCCTATCCTGGGCTTTGCTTACCCATCACAGGTATATGACTAAAGACTACAGATGCTATTGTTCTTCATATTTGCACAGCAGGCCTATTATGTAATGACTTTTTACAGAATTTCTGAGCTAAGTGGGATTTGATTTTGATTTGCTTTAAAAAGATAGCCAGTTTGGGTTAGGAACCCCTTCCCTCCTCTCCCCCCCTCCCCCCCCCCCTTTTTTTAAATCGTTTTATAATCTGGGCCTGGTAGACTGCTGGCATGTTTCAGATTCAAAATATAAATGAGTGACTATTTAAACAGATGTTGAGAGCAGCCAAGCAGCAGCTATTTCTGAAGTCCTTTTATAACATATCTTTGCTAGACTGCCTAATAGCCCAGAACTGATCTGGTCTGTTAACATACTTTTAATCATGTATATGATCCCTAAGTGTTTAATCCAGGGGTTCTCAAACAGGGGGTTGGGACCCCTCAGGGGGCCACTATGTTATTACATGGGGGGGGGGTCATAAGCTGTCAGCCTCCACCCTAAACCCTGCTTTGCATCCAGCATTTATAATGGTGTTAAATATATAAAAAGGTGTTTTTAATTTATAAGGGGGGGGGTCGCACCTAGAGGCTTGCTATGTGAAAGGGGTCACCAGTACAAAAGTTTGAGAACCACTGAATCAGTGGTTTAGTGGATACCTTTTAGTGGCTGAGAGTGGACCATTTGTCAGGGGATTAGTGAAATTTGGAGAACAGCAGTGCCTGAGATCTAATCCTGACTGTGATCCTACTTCTTTACTGACCTTGAGTAATCCACAAACACCCTGCCTTAGTTTCTCTGGATAATAACAATTGGGTCCCAGTTCTACAAACCTACCTTGTTTGAGTAAAACATTGTTAAATGTTAAATGTTAATTGTTAAATGTTAAACATAACAGGGCTACTTGTATGAATGTGTTTACAGGATCAGGGCATAAGCTATTTTGTGAGCAGACCACAAGGATTAATTACTCAGTGTTTGAATGGCAGTCTGTGAATCAGTAGTATATAATAATGATCCCTTTCTGGTTCCCCAAAATAATGGGACATTGTGTGTTTAATATAAATTAACAACAGAAGAGACACACTTGACTCCTAGTGGTCTCCCTTGAAGCCAGGAAATTCAAAGTTAACACTCATAACCTAATCTTCTCTATCTTCCTTTGGCCTCTCATCCCAGTGAGCTGTAGCCATTTCTTGGCTTTGATGTGTTAAAGACAAACACTGAATGGCTCTCTATTATGGCTCTAATACAGGTCCTGATCCTGCTTTCCCTTACTCACTTAAGTAGTCCCACTGTTTTCAGTGAGACTGCTCCTTTGAGTAAAAGCTTGCAGGAACAGCTCTGTAACTAGCATTGTAGTAGCTATATGTGTGAGACTTTCTTTCAGCTCTGAGGTGCTGATTTTTTTTTTCCCCTTCCCTACAGAAAGTCTCTCAGCAGGAATTCAGTGAGGTCTAAAATGTCTGTGAAATCCTCCAAAATGTATCCGTCCCTGCAGAGAGGGGCTGTTATCTGGGATCCAAAACCACAGCAGGTGAAGAAAATTTTTGAAGCTTTGAAGAAAGGACTTAAGTAAGGACTTTTCAAGTATTAATTTGTTGGAATTTGCTTTCTTTAGTGTCTCTGTTACTGCAAAAACTTTGTTCCTTATACTCTAGCTTAATGGCCCAACAGTAACCTTTCTAATCAATGGCAAAGCTCCTATTGTCTTAATTAGATACAGAACTGGGCCCTTAGTAAATACACTACCTAGTGGCAAACAAATTTATTTGGGACCAAATCCTCCCTCAGGCCAAGGATTTTATCCTGCTTCTATTAATGGTAATAGTTAAACTCCATGATATCCATAGGTCTAGCATGGAGCTCTAGGAACTTCATTAGGTACCTGGCCATTGCTGAATAGACAAAGAGTAAATGAAATCATCATAACCTTCGTGTGGCTTTATAATTCCTCTCAGTGCTTCTAATCTGTGGGAACCATGCTGGCACGCAGCTCCTTCAAATATAACATTGACATCTCCAGGATTTTATTACCATGGGATTTTAAGCTAAGAACATCATGAGAAAAAGTACTGAAATTATTTGTCCTAAACGTAAACACCTCAACTTCTTAATTATGTCTCACATAGTTAAAACACACTTGGTTTCCCTCGAGGACTGCAATGTCTTAGTCTTTAAAAGTTTACGCCAGTGACTAGTTAATGGAATTAAATTAACAATAAAAATTCTAAACCTAGAAAAAAGAATAGATTTGACTCTGATATTTTATTAGGGCTTGGGGAGACTAAACTGTCAGATGGATTAGAGTTATTGTCCCAATTCTGTGAGGAACATCGCACAGTCAGACTCCTGCAACCTCCTTGCAGAACTGAGTAACTAATTAAAGCTGCCTGCAGAAAACAGCTGCATCCAATAATTTAAAGGCCAAATTTTAAGCAGATTCAAACTAAATCCATTTGTTCTTGCTGGAATGTTTTTTGTTTTAAGGTAGTAACAGCAACTAGCTCTTAAGTCTAATGACCCTTCTGGGTGCCTTCCCACCAACTGAGCATCTTAAAATGCTGCTAAAACCTAAAATGACTTTACAAAACAAAAACCCAACTCTGACTACCACTGCATTGAGCTGTTATCAGCAAGTGTGGAGAGAAGAAAATTGAATGTTGGAGTCACTTTTTGTGTATTAACAGGAATGTGTTCATAATAGTTAGAAAATAAATGACTCTTTTGGTGTATTTTTGGAAAAGTGCAGGCTGCTTAACATAAACACATCAAGCTGCTCAGGTTCTGTGTCTTGTAAAGCAGCATTTTTCAGAAGGTGATTGTCTACAGCTCTTTAAATACAAAAGAGGAAAATAGACTTACTCAGGTCTGTTCTGAATTAAAACAAAGTTGGAAGAGGTTCAGCTCAGGAGGAGTTTTGTCTTCTGGGAGCTGCCATGGGGCTCACTGAAGCCGATAACTGCTGAGTTCTCAACACTTTACAGGGTAAGGCCCCTGCTTTTTAATGGGGAAGGGGAAAGCAACGGTAGTATCAGGAAGGAGCCGATGGCTGCTCTAGGGGACAGCAAAGGTGGCATTCAGTCCCCAGCTGCTCAGATAAACAAAGGGCATGTTTAAGAGGTGCTGACTGAGTACTGATTGCTCCCATTGACTTTGGCTGGAGCTGAGGATGCTCAGCACCTCTGAAAATCGGGCCCAGAGGGCTGAAGTGTTCAGTGTCACGACCCTTTGGCCTTGTGAGCTACAGCTGGCTAATGAGCTGCTCAGTTCTCAGTCAGCTCTGCAGCTCCTCCCTCCTCAAATGGCAGCTACTGCTCCAGCCACAAGGGTACAAAGAGCACAGAGCTGCAGAACACCATCTTCCCTACCCCAGTGCTTCTCTGGGAAGCTGAGCAGGAGGCCAGCAGCATGGCCCAAAGCCACCTTCCCCCTCTAAGGGGAGACAGAGGCTGGGAGACGTCTCCCTCTCCCACTTCTTGCTTCCCCACTGTGGGTGGCCAAGCAAAGGGGAGGTAGTGAGACATGGGAGCAGGCCCAGACATGAGGGCTCCTCTGAAGGGATTGTGGCTTGTGCAGGTAAAGGGTTGTCCTGAGGGGAAGAAAGTTGATGCAGGGAGGGTCCTGCTGGGAGAGCAGGGGCACACAGACATACAGTGTGGGCATAAGGAGACGTACTATTTTGTTTCCTACGTACAGCACTTTTCAGCATTAGGAGTCTCCTGGGTCCCGTTCCTCCTTTAAATGCCTCAGAGCAGCCTGTCCCAAGATGGCGGCTGTTGCAGTGAGCTGCATGCTGTGCCTGCTCACTTGCACTTTTGGTGTTTCTCGTTTTACTTAATCTAAAACAGGTCTCTCGGAACGAGGCTCTGGCTGTGTTCTCGGTGTGAGGGAAACAGAACAGGAAGTTCTTGCAGCTTGGAGGGCACGTGAGGAAATACCTGGGGATGAGAGGTAGCAAGGAAGAGGGCAACAGCTCCTAACCCACGTGAAGCCCATCTTGTTTTCCAGCTGCCATGGCTCCCCTTCCCATTTCCAATTGTTCCTTCAGCTGCACAAGCTCAGCCCTTCCCAACCTCTGGCTACTTTTGACGTGGGGGCTCAGAGAATCTCTCTCTTCCCTCCCTCCTCCTGGCCCTCTTAAACTTCTCCCAGGGAGTATCCTACTGCAGATGCTAGAAGAAAATATCACTTTTGGGTTTTTCCTCTCCAGTGAATACCTGCAAGTGCATCAGGCTGAGTTGGATTATCTGTCTGCTCGACACAAAGATACAAAAAGGAACTCCAGACTGGTAAGATGCTTCTCTGTTTTAATCGCTTAGATGGTTTAAAGAGAGCAGAGTTTTAAAAACAACCACTGTCTCTTGCCTTTGGGACTCAAAGGGGTTTCCATTTGTTAATGCTGAAAGTGAGAGGCTAGTATTATACCTATTTGCTAAATTCACCAAGTAAGTCAAGGCTAGATGTGGGGAAAGAATACAGGAGTCTTAATTCTCAGTATCCTGCTGTGTTCCCAGCTTGCACTCCTTCCCTTTTGGGATGGTAGCTGCCTGCTGATTATTATCTGGGAAGTAATATACATGCCTGGCTGTGTCTAGAAACTGAGGAGAAATAAAGATTAGGCAAAACTGGTGAAACATTGATAAGTGGGTCCATGCAACTCTGATTCTGCCACATACAAAAATCCCAACAAAATCTTTGCTATTAGTAGTGCTAAGGTGTATAAAGCACTTCAGACTCAGATTTGGGACTGTCCTTGGGAACACAAAGTAACCTTCCAAGGCTGGATAAAGGATTCAAAAACCTCCCACCTACCTCAACCAATTTTCAAATCCTTACTATTTCTGAAAAATCGTACTTGAGGTGCCTCAGTTTGGGCACCCAAAAGTCAAGACACTGAAACGCAGAGGGTACTTTTGAAAATGTTGACCTTGCTATCTGCCCACTGTATTGTACAATGCTGCTTACAACGTTGTAACTCTCCAAACAAGGACTTGGTGCAGCATGGGCAGTTGTTCTGCAGCAGATTTGGAAATGTCTTCAATATGTGCAAATGAATTCACAGGCAACTTGTCATATTTGTCTTTCAGGCTTTCTATTATGATCTGGATAAGGTAAGTACTCATTCTTTTGGAGGGGTAGGGATGGACATGTCACAGAAAGCAATGAACAGTGAAGTGCAAGCACTGATACTATATGATCACTGAATAATTTAATGCCATATAATGTGAATGTTTAAATAGCTTTTAATCTTTCCCTTTCTAAAGCAAATTCGCTCTGTTGAAAGGTACATCAGAAAACTGGAATTTCATATAAGCAAGGTAAGGGGTGCTCTATTTATATTCTGTGTATAGGAGACTTACACTGCTATATAAAAATTATGATTTAGAAAATACTTTTATGATATCTTGTTTGAGGGGAACTAGCTTTCATAAGAGAAGAGGAGGAGTGGGGTTTTTTTTTTTGTTTGGCTCTATTCAGACTGAATCCTGGGCACAGCCCAGCCTCAGCCTGCAGAACCAGTTTCTATATCCTACCAGCTTATTCAGAAGAAAGGTGTTGTTGGGAGGAGTTGTAGAGGGTGATTCTTTTCGTTTTGTGTTTTTGTTTGTTTGTTTTTTTGCTTCCTGGAAGCCTAGGTGGTGGCACTTAATGGATTCTGCCAATCTCCTGTCTGATTTGAAGGGCTCAAAAATCTCTCTTACATACTTGGAGCTCTCTCTCTCTCTCTCTGTGTGTGTGTGTTTTCCAACCCAGAATTCAGTGGCTGCCCCCTACACCCTTAGTCCGTCCCTGGATTAAACCACGTCTCCTTTCACCCTCCATACCTCGTAGCTTAGTTAACAGTAGAATGAACCTGCTTTCTGGATATCCCTGGTTTGAGTCATGCCCTCACTAAACACACACTTGAGAGTCTGATGTATCCTACACACCCATTTAAGGCCATTCTAACATGACTTGGATGTAGGTAAGGGATTGGTTAGCTTGAGTAAGCAGAGCCTTTCTCTGGGCTAGCACTGAAGCATCAGTGCCATAGGTCTCCCTATATAGTCACTTTATGAGATTAAACAAATAGCGCAGCCCCATCTTTAGCCACCTCAACATG
The DNA here is from genome assembly GCF_965140295.1 of Lepidochelys olivacea. Lineage (NCBI taxonomy): Eukaryota > Metazoa > Chordata > Testudines > Cheloniidae > Lepidochelys > Lepidochelys olivacea. The sequence goes on from NC_140423.1 coordinate 16,221,407, forward strand.
CTCCCATTGACTCTGTGGATTGCCTCCTCTGTGTAGACTTGGAGATGGGAAGGATGGCCCAGTGGTCATGGTACTAGTCTAGGACCTGGGAGACTGAGGTTTAATTCCCTGTTCTGCCATTAACTTCTTGTGTGACCTTAAGCAAGTTACTTAGCCTTGCTGTACCTCAGTTCACCGTTGGTAAAATGGAGATAATAGCATTGCCCTGCCTCATGGGTATGTTGTGAGGAGAAGTGCATTAAAGATTGCAGGGCCCTCAGATACAAGGCTCACATTACCACACTGAGTACCTTGGATAGAATTCTAGGTCTACATGTTCTGTGTCTTGTATCTGGTGATGGTGGTTTCCAAAGCCTGGTGCCCTAGCTCTTTAGAAGTAGTGCTGGAAGAAACTTGGCTCTCTGCTCAGATTTTTGGAGTCAGTGGTAGACAAAACAAAGTGAGGTAGGGAAGCCTGTGTAGCTAAAACAGCAGAAAAACAATACCCCCAAGAAACTATTTACCCATAACTTATAAATGATCAACTGAAGGTTATCTGCAGAACAACTAATTAGAGACTTTCAGGCTCTGTGGTGGATTAGTAGTTTTTGTTGCTGCTGGCTGGAAATGAACTTTTATTTAAGTGTTTGGCCTTAAACCTGGGACAGACTGTTAACAGTGACATGTTTCAAGGTTATGTAGGACCCTCTCATTAGCATGCTTTTCTTGTACTGTATGAAACATCAAAAAATCTTTAGCTGGTGGGATTAATCCTTCACTCACTCTTCCCTCCGTCTGAAATCTTGGATCCACTTGGTTAAAAAGGCTTCTTATAAGAGTAGGGGGTACGAGTCGGTGCTAGAACGATGGGATTTGCTCTCTTACAAGGGGAAACGTCAAACTAAAATTCCTGATGTTACTTCCCTCAACTCACTAAAATTGGAAACCGACACCAGAGTGGTGTAAAACATGGAGTCCTTTTTTCTATTAAAGGTAGAAGAACTATATGAAACTTACTGCATCCAGTGCAGGCTGCGAGATGGGGCCTCTAATATGAAACATGCCTTCTCCTTGACTCCCTCCACTAAAGCCTCCAGAGAGAGCCTGGTAGAACTTTATAAGAACCTCCAAGAATGCACAGAGGTAGGAGAACTCCTCAAGCATGTGACAAAGAACTGACTCTTCTGTCTAAACTCAAAGCAGTGGATACTGTACCAAGACATACTGTTCTGAACTGTTGGCTCTCCTGTGGCCTGGGCTTCGAATGTAACATAAAATTAGATGAAGATGCATAACATCAGCTACAACTCACAGCTTCCTCTATAAAAGTATTTTGCTGTCTAACTTCCCCCTTAATATGCAGTGAAATTCACAGGGTAATGCAGGTTGTTTGCTTACAACCAAATGTGTTAATGAAGGGTGCATATAAAGTCTCTTGAATTTGATCTGTTAACATTAGGGCCTAATCTAGCTTTCATAGGAAGTTACTGGGGGTGTGTGTTTGGGGTGTCTTCCCATTGACTTCTAATGGGAGTCATAGTTAGTAACCTACTGTGTGAGTAAGTCTGGGTAGGTCTAGACTTCAAGCTGGAGGTGTAAATGTCGGCTTGAGGAGACATACCCACACTAGGTCTGATGGCGCTAGCATGCTCAAAATAGCATAGCTGTAACAGCGGAAGCAGTGGGAGGGACTACCTGTCTGAGTATGTGCGTAGGGTCTTGGACAAGATTGTTCTTCGGCTGGTTAGCCCACCTTTCTACTTAGACCCTAGCCACAGCAGCAGTACATCCCTTTCCCTCCTCCCCGCCCCCTCCCCGGGTGCACTAGCTCCATCAGAACTAGCGCGAATATGTCTCGTCAATCTGGAATTTACACCTCCAGCTCCATGTCGCTGTACCCTAAATGGGGAAGACTGTGGGAAGCCTATTACTTAAACCACCTTGCTCCTTTGCAGAGCTAGGATATAACTTCCCATCCTGAAAGTGGCATTTAAAAAAAAATCTGCCTCAGTTTGCAGAAGTGAAAAGTGTTAATGGCATGTAAAATGTATGTTCTTTTGCAAACCACCCTAAACTGGTCTGTGATGTGTTTTGTCTTCACGAATGGAGACAACTGGCCGCCACTTTCTCATGGTACCATTTTATTCCGCTCTTCAGTCAATGTCGTCGTTGCTCTGTCTTTGTCTTCCAGGATATGTGTCTGATTGAAGGGGCACTGGAGGTGCACTTGGGAGAATTTCACTTGAAAATGAAAGGTAGCCCTTGTTCTATTCTACAGCATTCATCACTTGAGCCAAAAGCTTTTCAGCTTTGCTGTATAAAGGCCTGATTCAAAGCTCATGGAAGTCTGGGAGCTGGGCTTTGGATCGGGACCTAAACTGACTCTTAATAAAACTTAGTTTTTTCCCATTGATGTGAAACGAACTTGTCCCTGCTCTGCAGCATTCTTTTATATGTGAGTGTTGAAGCAGGACTTTCCTCTTCCCCGCCCTTATGCAAAGCTTGCAATGTTAAGTAAGACAAATGGCTTGACTTGCTAACAACTCCTCCATAGATTTCGCTGTAAGGGGAAGTTAATCAGAGTGTCACTTGGGTGTTTAATGCAAGCTGAGGTTTGTTAGTAGATATTTTTGAAACTCTCTCAAGCTACAAACATTGGAAGGGGTTTTCCTTCTCTTTTCAGGGTTGGTGGGCTACGCACGTCTCTGCCCAGGGGACCAGTATGAGGTGCAGTACACAGCAATCCATTTTCTCTTACAACTTGCAATTATGGGCTTGCACCTGTAACATGCAGGTGGGGAGTGTGGGGATGTGTAGGCTGAGCAGGAGAGAGTGCAGGGAAACCAGAAGCTTTTATGGGTGCTGCACAGCCACTGAGTTATTCCTGCCTCAGTGTGAAGCTGAAGGACTTGGCTAAGTGCCTTGATAGAGGACAGGGCCCAGGTACCTGGGAGACGGGAGTCTTCCAGAATTGCTCCTTGAGGGACCTGGCTGGAGTCTAAAACCACCCTGAAAGAGGGTAGCAGCAATACTGTTGCCTGTTCATAGGGTAGATCCCAATTGGCACAACTGCCCTGAAGGGCACAGGACGGCATAACTGTGTATAAAGCCTATGGCTTTCATCCCAGTAGTTTCAGTTCTAACACACTTTTTTTTTCTTCCTGCTGACAACAAAACTCCAAATCACTTTCAAACATGTCCTGCATCAGAGCAGGACATTACACATCAGTAACTCACTCTCTGCATTACAACAACATGTACGCTTTGGTATCTGACTTAGCCACCCAAGTTCTTCCAGGACAGATGGGGCACAGAACTACTTGGCACCTCCACCCCTGCTTCTTAACAAGCATAGCAATCAAAGGAACAGGCCCCAGCTCTGCAGTATGGGGAGGGAGGGATGGTGCAGTCCCATATGAATCTTGGGATTTGCTGATTCTAGCCTCCTCTTCCCTGTGTGGCTTCTAGGTGTTTGTGCGACTGGGACGCCAGAAGTGGAAGCTGAAGGGCAAGATTGAGACAGATGACAGCCAAACATGGGATGAGGAAGAGAAGGTTTTTATACCCAACCTTCATGAGCAGTTTGAAATAAAGGTAGTTGGCTCCAATCCAGCCACTCAGACATTGGTTAGCAAGTAGCTTGCCTTCCCACTCTGCTCTCTGCCGAGCACACTTTTAAAAAACAACATGAATTTTCACAGCTCCATAGAAACAGCAATTAATCAATGTTCTGCTCGCTGAGCTGGTCTCTGATCTTTGCTTCTGCTTTCTTTCCCAGGACTCTGGGTTAGATGGCAACTGGGTTAATGCTTCTGATTTTCCATATATTAGAATGACCCCTTTTTAAGATCTGCATCCAAGATTTGGTGGTTAGGGGTCCACAGCTTGGATAGAGTAATTATATTGCATGCAAGATTTTTGGGATTTTCTTACCCTGCTCCAAAAAGTGTGTGTGTATATGTATAATATATTTATATAAGCCAAACTTGCCCGTTCTTGGGGTTTCCCTACATGACCTCTTCTGTCTCAAGCCCTAATTACCTCTGCCCCAGAGATACTCAAACCCATGTATATCCTATTGGAGCTAATGAGATCCACCTGCCAGTGTGAGTTGGCCATAATTATTCAGTATCTTTGGGCAGGATTCTGCCACTCGGCATTAGAGTGACTCATTGGAGGACCCCTATATTCTTTGTAACAGAGTCCTAGACTCTGTTTCCCTGCTATACCGATGCATCCTGTTGGGATCCAGGAAGTGGGCAGGCCCCCACTGCTAAAGGACCTCCCCACAGCCTCCGGGGATGATCCACAGGTCTGGGATTCCAAATGATTGCGGGGGACAACTAAAAGTATAACAGGAATGGGAGTGAGGTCACAGGGCTAAACAAATAAACCTAGTAGGTACACCAAGCAGAGAACCCCTGACAGCGCCTACTGCTCCTCGAAGGCATCGATGGAGCCAGCGGATTCCGCCCAGGTGCGTGAACAGATTGAGGAGCGGAAATAGGCCCCACAGTCACAGGAAACCTTGTCGGCCAACCGCCTCTCCCTGGTTTTGTAGATGGCCATTTTGGCCAGGGCTAGGAGGAGGTTGACGAGGAGGTCCTGCGACTTTGTGGGGCCACGGATATACAGATGCATTATAGGCACTTTTTTCTTTCACTGAGGTAAAAGTTGGATCCTCCTGTTACTATTACTACTGTGGCTTCCACCTGTTTTACATTCCATCCTGACCTGGCTGCTGCTGCTTAGGAGCAAACTCCTGTTGTGATCTGGAATCCTCTGAAGGACAGATCCTGCAGTCATGACTCCCATCAACTTCAATGGGAGTTGGGACTAAATAGACTGCAGGGTTGGGCTGGACCCTTCACTACACGAGTTAAACACATTATTTTGTAGTGCCAACATAGGGCTTTCAATGCCTGGAAAACATGTAAAGTAGCTATTGCAACACCCCATCCATTCTGGCAGCATGTGAGTTAAATAGGAAAGAATTCCTGACTTCTAGCCAGTAGAGCTTTTAAAAATGTTCTTAATGTTTTTCCCTACTGCACAATGAGAATCAGGAAAGAAGCTAATTCAGATGCATGTTTTCTCTTAATATTTGCAAAAACATTAATTGCTCTGTATACCAGTGAAGATGACTTGCCTCAAAGCTCAAGAAAGAGGTTATTTGATTTGGGTTTCATGCCAGTTCATTAAACCTAACTGACTCTCTAGTTTCTTTGCTTTCCCTCTCCAAGTGTGTATTGGGTGAAATTTTCAAAAGTGCCAGAGTCCCACTTCCAAAAGTGACTTAGGCTCCTAATTACCATTAATTCTCAAATGAGACGTACATGCTTCTTAAAACTTTACCTGCTAAATCTTTCCCCTGATCCTAAAGTATGACAGACACCTTGATGCACAAAAGTAGTAATATGCCTTTGTCCAGCAGCATCTTGGTTGGGAGTTTTCCAGCCCCACTTGTCTGGGCTGCAGACAGATTTGAGAACTGGGAAGCTGTCTCTCTGGCATTGATGATCTCAGCTGTGGCTAAAGAAGCTGTGGGTCAGGCTGCAAAGCATGTGTAATGGGCTAGAACTGGGATGAGCGACTGACAAATTAAGGGGGTGCTGCTTGTGAACCAAGAGAGGAGGGACACTGAAGACCTGTAGGCTTTGATTCTGAGCTGCAGCTGAGATCAGCTCGGCCCAGGAGGGAGTGGTAGACAAGGGCTGTGTCCACATTCTGGAGGTAGTTGGGGACTGGAACAGCCTTACATTACTAGGGAGATGGACTAGATAATCTAATGGGTCTCTACCCTAGATGATTTTTGGGAAATCCAGGGATGGGGGAGGCTTGCTGTAAAACATATATCTTACAGCAAAATGGGCTCCAGGATTCCAGGTTGTTTGTCTGATACAATTACTTGAATATACACTAAAACTAGAATGTTCAGGGTGCCAAAGTTTAGGCTCCTAAATAAATGGAATGACTTTCACTTTCAGAAGAGCTGAACACTCCTAGCCCCCACTGGTGTGAATGGGAGCTGCATATGGCTCAGCATGTGTGGAAAATCAGCCTATTACTATTTAGGGGCCTAAACGTAGGCACCCAGGCTTGAAAAACTTGGCCTATGACCTCAAAGAGCTGATTCTAGGCTGCTATGTTCAGTGCACACACAAAGTGACATACTGGCCAGTTCCTCATATGGGTGGTAGAGAATCTGTGTGTCACATGGGCATGAACTGATCTCAGCCAAATCCCATGTGTCCAGCCTCCCTAAACTCCTCAACTATCCTTCATGTGTGTCAGGTATCTGGTAAAATGAAAATGGGTTTGTCCCTCTGTAGGTCACAGAGCTGCGGGGACTGACCACGATTCTAGTTGGCGTGGTAACGTGTGACAGCATCGACTTCTTTACAACCAGGCCTCAGGCGATCATTGTGGATATAACTGAGCTAGGCACCATCAAGTTACAGTTGGAGGTCGTCTGGAAGTGAGTATAACTTCAAATGCTAAACATGGGGGAGAGGACTGTTAACATGGCCTTAGTGCTTGTGATGGGTGCCACTTTAACAGCACTCAACACTACAGTCCTCTTTCTGTTCACATAACAGGTGCAGCCTAGGTAGCAGCAGCGCAAGCCTCCTCACAGCACCCCCAGCCAATGTGCCTGAACCCTGATCTGGAGGGACCAATCCCAGGGAGGAGAGGATAGCCCCTATCTCCATAGCCCTTCAGTTCTTTGCTCTGTGTTGAGGCTGCCAACTATGGAGCCAGCTGCATCTGGCTTTTATTTAGGGCTCTGCTTTGTCCAGAGTCAGTGTTCAGTTTGTGGTGTAGGCACATCTCTGAAATGCAAAGAATGGACTTAAAGAGGATGAAATGAAGCTGAAAACAGCAGTTAGACACCACCATACAAATATGGTTGAGGTTTAGAGAAATCACTACAGTTAGAGGGGCCAACCCCTCCTTTAAAAATGAGGTTTCCTCAAAGGTTTGACTGCTGTCACACTTGACTTTTTGACATGGTGATCACAGTTGCACGTTCTAGTTTTGCTTGTGCCCGGTTGTGAAACACTATTGTGATCCTAGTGTGACTGCTTCTATGGTGCATCGCACACACCCCGCCCCCGAAGAGTTAGGTGGTACCTGTGATTTGATGCATTGTTTTACATTTTAAATTTGTAAAGTTTTATAGTAAATTACCACTACTATTAAAGGAAAAATTTCATTTTATGGGTGCTGCATTGAGAGAGTTCCTGAATTCTTTTCTGCAAGGTGCGCATCAAAATCCTCACTCCAGAAATCTTTTGCATCTTGAGCTTTTATCTGGGGCTCTCTGATGCAGGTGTAGATGCCCGGAAGACAGAAGCTGCATTTGGTATCCTCGTATGTGGCTGAGGCTGATCTATACAAGATGTGGCCACATGCTGGTCTTGCCTATCTGACTGTAGGATGGCTGTTTTAACAACTGTTCTCTTCTGATGTCAATTGCTGGCATATTTGAGTTGTTGTAGCTCTCTTCTGCTGAAGAGAAGGAACAGATTATTTTTGTGACCATGGCCACAAAAACAAAAATAATTATTTTGTTTTTAAATAGCTGTGACCTGCTCTTCTGATAGGGCTGAGGGGGTTGGAAAAAGACTGTCACTAATCTATGGATTTTTTCACTAGCACAGGTGCACTCCATAACTCATCTAAACTTGAAATGGAAAACCACATAAAACTGGTGCCCCCAACCAATATGAGAAGGAAATGGCTTGCAAAGCAAGCCAAGGAACAGACCTAGTCCGCATTTAACAGAATGTGGCAGAGCTTCAATTTTCTTGAGAAGCCAAGGCAACCACTGTCATCCTTTGGATCAACAGTTCGGTGTCTGTAATGAATCCAAACTACTCATGCTGGGAGGCAGCTGTGTGTGAGAGAGCTAGTCAGTGTCAATGCATTTCATATTTCAGGGGTTGCAGTATATTGCAAATCTTATTTTATACTTGCAAAGTGCTGGGTGCCCCTCTGGTACAGCAGAAAGCTGGGTTTGAGGTAGCGGAGAGTAAGTTAGCAACGTTTGTGAAGTACCCATCAAATCAATGAGAGCAGCACCTTTACTGCTGGTTCTCAGCTCCATCACCATCAGGGCTGGAAAAGGGTCTTGGAATATTTGGTAACAACTCGAACTCTGATGCAAAGTTCAGATCTGAAGGACTTGTGGGTTTAGGCCCTTCTTCAGGAATGGGAAACAACCTGACTCTAATCCTCTTGGGTTCTCAAACCCTAGTTCTATTTCTAAGAATATTTGGAAACCTAGCTTGACTTCTGCTTTGGTGCTGTCTTTGGCTACTGACAAACAGGTGAAATACTGTGAAGTGCCTTCCCATGAGTCTTCCAACCAAAATGTAGCTAAGTAGCTGGCCTTTCAGGTTGCTCTCTGGAACATACAACATTCGTGGAGTATCCTACACTGTTTTCCAATGCCTTTTTGTAAGCAAATGGTTTCTCACACATCCTGCAATTTTCTTCCACACCTGTTTAGCTCAGGGTTGTTGCTGTAGTTCAACAAAATATCAGTCTGGTCAAAAGCATCTGAAGTTTTGTTTTCAAGCACTTGAAGTAAAGGAAAACATGCTTATGTAGCAGAGCTCAAGGCCTGCACCTGTTTATAATGCTCGGGGGGGGAACCGCTAGCTCATATTATTTTTGGTTGTGTTTTTGTTGCATCTGCTCTGAGGTTTTGTGAGGGCCCTAACATTTCTTCTTTGGAAGCTTGAGCTAGTAATTAGCTTGACAGCAAAGCATCATTCCGCAAGCATTGACCACTGTGGTTCTGATTGCTGATCTCTGCATTATCTGTCACCCTGGGATGCTAGAACAATTTTTAGGGGGGTGGGGAGGTGCTGATCATGGAAACCAGGGTTTCCATCTATTTGGTGTTTTGTTACTATTTCAAACTAGAGAGACACCCCCAGCACCCTTACTTCCAGCATCACTAGTTATACCTATGTTTGGATTTACATGCATGCCAGTTGTAAGCAAAGGCCATCAGGCTAGAATTGGCCAAAATTTTTAATGTGTTTATGACTTTAATGCTAAAAATCCTTTTTGTCAAAATGGAAACCTCCTTGGTAAATGTAGGGTTGGTTTGGGGTGTGTGTGTGTGTTTTTTTTTTTTTTTTTAATTGACAATTTTTTTCAGGTTTTTGCTTGAACACTAAACACATTTATATTTTTAGCAACTGCAAACTAGTTTGAGAGTGCAGGAGCAGCAGCAAGGTATTTTCAGGCTTTCAACAAAAAAGAAGAAAACAACAAAACAACTACTCGCTTGCAAATTTCTTTGCAAGAACAAACACTTCCCTACATACTCCTGGGCCTAAATGAGTGATCTGAAGCCCTGAGTGCATTGTTGGAAGTGCTTTTGCTATGTTGAATAAGTCTGTAAACCTTCTCTTGCCATAGTATTTCTGTGAAAATCTGGGGGGCACGGTTCTGAGTGTAACTACACAGAGCTGAGCCTGGAAGAGATCTCTTCCAATCTAATTTTCCCTATCACCAAGGGCAAATAACTGCCAAGGATGAACACCATTGCTTTGCGTTTAATCCTGCTAGTGCTGTTTCTATAATTGCGTGCACACAAACTCCTGTGCCTCTGTGGGAAGGAAAGGTGGTAATGCACCTTCTTGTTCTGGGAGTTTGTGTTAATCCCTCAACCTCATGGACTATATTTAAAAACTCCACTAGGCAAATGGCACCTTTGCTGACTGATCTCCCTGGCATGCTGTTGCTTCTCTTGGCACTTAGCAGCAACTGCAGTGTGCAAATGACATACTAATACCATTCTACATACAAACCCACTCAATTCTGATTAAGGCCAGGTCTACACTGAGAGTGCTTTGCTAACAGAGCTATACCAGTTTTCTGTGTTCCTGGCACAAGAACAGTTTTGCTGGTATAACCATGTTTATGCTAGGGACTTTTGCTAGCCTAGCTACATTGATCAGGGATCATGCCCCTCACTAATGTAGTTATGCTGGCAGAACGTGGTAGAGTAGACCTGGCCTAAGGCTTTCAGTCTGTCTCTACTTACTTCAGACTGTATGAAGCCTTTGAGGATCAAATGCTGCTGTTTTTATGCTGATTGAGGGGGTCTTTTCTTTTTCCCTTATAGCTGTCTACTAACACCTCAGTTCTAAGACAGTGGCCTGAAGAACTGAATGAAAAATACAACCAATAGTCAAGCCTGCCTCTCAGTTTATGAATTGTCTGAGCAGATTCCTAATTTCTCTGATTTATTCTTTATTTAAAATTATTTGCTTAACAATTCCAGCCCAGAATCCCTTTGAGCTGTGTGAATTCAAAACGTGGCTCACTATAGTTGGACACTGAGGTCATATGGTATGGTTTCTGGGCTGTGACTGGAGGAGTAATTCAGAATGGAAGCTGGCAGGGTTTGTGTTTTATGAATTAAAAATTCACTTTCTGCAAATATTTCACAATGGGAAAACTTGCTGTTTTCTACTAACGCTTTCGGCAGCTATTGTAGTGAATGCAGAGTGTGGCATAAACCAACATACAGGAGCCATGAACGTAAGGGAAGTGACTTGATTTTAAAAACTCAAATAATTACCAGGAAATCAGTGGTGCAAGTAGAAATCATTTCTTGCTGGTATACTGCACTCATGGGATGGACACAAAGGCAAGGCACGTGACCTCTTTATGTGACTTTTCCCCATCCCCTTCCCATGATCCACATCCATCCCACATTATCTGGGGGGGAAGCTCTGTCCTCCCCCTGCTGCACTGGAGACTTCTGCTGTATAGACCCCAGCCAGAAGGACTCGGGAGATGCAGCTGCATCTCCTGGCTGGGGGCGGTACAGCCATGCCAGAGGAGCTGGTGGCATGGGGCCATCTAATTGCCCTACGTTCTCCTCCTTTTGCCACTCAGTTCCTGAGAGATCAGGGATCTCTGGAACCACAGCAGCAAAAGGAGCAGAAGAACATGTGGCTGCTGGGCAGCCCCATGCCGGTAGCTCCTCCCACACGGCTGCTGTACTGCCCCAGCCCTGTCCTCGGGCAGGGCTGCTCTACAGACCCCAGGCAGGAGGACTCAGGAGATGCAGCTGCGTGGAAAGGCAGGGCTGGGGCAGGCTCTTCCTGTGTCTTTCCCGTACGCTGTACCAGCTATAAATATCTGACTGGTACAGCGTACTTGCACCACTGATGGCAATATTTGGCACTATTGATCCAGCTGTAACACTTTTTTGCCTCCAAGCAACGAGGTTTTCAACGTGGCGACTGCCCAGCTGGGAACAATGTTAATGGTGACATACATCCCCTGTGAGCTAATCCGCACCCCCAGACGGAATCGTGATGCTTACCGGATAATTTCTGCCATATTTCTCTGTGTAAAGTTTGTGCAATACCTTGGTATCCCACCAAGCAGCTTCTCTAGGGCACTTGCGTGTGGAATGGGCCAGCTCCTATTCTTGACAGCTTATCTGCTGAAGCTGTTTTTATACAGAGGAATATTTGCACAGTGATAAGATAAGGGTGTTTCCATTTTAAAAAATAAAACCACTCAAAATAACAGCTCTTTTCAGAGCAACAGCAGCTTTCCCCCCTAAAATGATGACTGACTAATCAAGTCTAATGGTGACACCCAAACATCCCTCCTGGGCCAGCTTCCACCCTAGTAGCGGTGGAGTGAGAGCTCTAATGGCACCTTGCTTTTTTTGGTGTTGAACTGTGCATGCTCTTTTAGCCGAGATTGCTCTGATAAACCTCCTCCTGCCTCCTTTGCAGACCCCAGTTGGTTGAGGTATTTCGACACTGCAGTCAGAAGTAGTCAGACCTGTGCTAGTGTTAATCAAGCTAGCATGGCTAAACATGACAGTCAAGCTGCATCATCGAGGGCTTCATGGTGGGCTGTACTAGCCCAACCAGAACTAGGGCCTCAACTCTGAACTGGCGTTGCTAGCCCCAGCTAGGATTTACAGCACCTCCTCTTCACTGTTACTTTTAGGTGGGCTAGGCATGCCTGCACTAACTAGATTAAAGTTAGTGCAGGTATGCCTACCTGAGCTGTGCTCACACCTCCAGCTGTGAGAGAGATGTACCTTAAGAGCTTTGTTTAGGGGAGGAGGATTGGAAGTTTGTGGGGGAGAGAACGCAGATGCTCTGCTGGCTTGGGAAGGGGACCTGGTCACTAGGCCAACCCAAACAGCAACGAGAATCACAAAGGGAACATTCTCCCTCAAGGCTGCACCCCTCACTGGGGTGTCATGGCACCGTCTGGCCCATGATGATTCCCATAATGGCTGCAAGTTGTTGGGAGTGAACCCCGTCAAGACTGCCTCATTGTTTGATTGGAGTGAAGGGGGCGGGGAGGAGGAATACAACCCTGACAAAAAGCTTTGGTTTGACAATACCTGCCTTTTGGGACATTCCTAATGGCAAATGTGGTTGGGAAAGAGCGAATCGGACTGAACCAAGGATCCAAGCCACCCAGACAGCTCTGGACCTTGGCAAGTAGATGTAAATGTAGCACTGCTTCCCCCTGCAAATGGTAGGGGTACGGTTTAGGGCTGTGGCTGTTTCTGTGCGCTTCAGTACTACATGGGAACGGTAGGGCTAAAACTCAGATCCTGCTGCTCTAAAAGCTCAGGCTCCTACCACTTGAGATAAGGAAAAAATCTGCCTTGTTTGCAATATAGGGTCTGGCCCAGAGGTAGGCAAACTACGGCCCGCAGGCCACATCCGGCCCACGGGACCCTTCTGCCCGGCTCCTGGCCCAGGAGGCTAGTCCCTGGCCCCTCCCCTGCTGTTCTCCCTCCCCCACGGCGTCAGCACACCACGCCACAAGCTCAATACTCTGTGGGGCCGGGCAGAGCAGCTGCAGAGCCGCAGCCTGACCCGGTGCTCTGGGCAGCACGGCTGCCGTGCCGCCAGCCACTGGTGCTCCAGGCAGTGCAATCAGGGGGAGGAAGGGGGTTGGATAGCGGGGGTGTGGGGGGGTGGTCAGGGGGCGGGGGTGTGGATAGGGGTTGGTGCAGTCAAAGGGCGGGGAACAGGGGGATTGAATGGGGGCAGGGGTCAGCCAGGAAGGGGGGGTTGGATGGGGTGGTGGGGAGCAGGCAGGGGTTCTGGGGGCAGTCAGGGAACAGGGAGAAGGGGTGGTTGGATGGGGCAGGGGTCCTGGGGGGAGGCAAGTCAGGAATGAGACGGGGGTTAGATGAGGAAGCAGGGGGCACTCATGGGTGGTGGAGCAGGGGGTGGTGGATGGGGCAGGAGTCCCGCGGGGGCTGTTGGGGTGAGAAGTGGGGGGGAGTCAGATAGGAGGTGGGGGCTGGGCCACGCCACGCCACGCCACGCCTGGCTGTTTGGGGAGACACAGCCTCCCCTAACCAGCCCTTCATACAATTTTGGAAACCCGATGTGGACCTCAGGTCAAAAAGTTTGCCTGCCCCTGGTCTGGCTCATAGTTGAGCAGCTCCCATTCTCTCCCATTCAGTATCATGGTCACTCTCTCTCTCTCTCTCCCTCTCACTCGCATGAGCCATGTCATCAGTTCATCCCTGTACTTCACAGTGTTTTCTGGCTGATACCCTGAGATGTACTCCATAAGGGCAAATGTCTACACTGCACATTAAACCTGGGCCTGTATGACCCAGCCTTATGGACTCGGTGTTTCCAAGTCTGTGCTTGAGAATCCACAGTGCATTGTAAAGCTGGGTTTACACTTACAGGACCTGGGTCTCTCAGCCATGCTAATGTGTCCGTACTGCGCTAAGCAGACCCTCTGACTTAGATCTGTAGCTTGAGCTGTGTCCATACTGCAATATGACAGGGCTTGGACCCAAGTCACAGCAGGATTAGGGCTCTGACATAACCCCCTAGCAGGATCCTAGGACCCAAGTCCTTGCTAACCTGAGTCAGACTGATTTGCGTGTAGACGAAGGGGAGCTGGGCTCAAATCTGAGTCAGAGCCTGGTCTTAATGTGCAGTGTAAACATACCCTTAATCTTTTTTTCTTTACTATAGGATTATATCAATCTCCTCACAGGAGAAGAATAGCCTTAGGTTGATATCATTATATCTTTACTCTGTATTCTTTATTTTTACTGCTTTGTTGCTGTATTAAAAACTAAAACTGAAAGTCTTAAATAAAAGGATTCCCCAGCCCCAGCCCTCCTCCTTCTAAGAACAAAATGCCATAGATGAAAGCAATTTGCCTCTGTCAGTAAGTCCATGACGTTCTCTGGATAAAGTGCTCTTGCTGTCAGATACCCGATTTAGTTAATTTGCTGCAAAATGAGAAAGTACAGATGGCTGCTAATCTGGCTCCATAGAACTGGCCTGTTTGACAAACTCCAGCTGTGTGACACTGGTTAATTTAGCTAATTGACATGCATTAGGCTGACACTGTGATAGTGATACTTCCATGGTGGGATGACAACAGCATGTTCCAATGAGGGACACTGCTGTCTGTGCCTGAAATGTTTATATTCAGCCTTCGGCCCTTGCAATAAAAGGGAAGTAGAACTTGGCTTTGAATTGAGGGCAAAAGTCTCCATGGAACTAATTTGTGCCCACTATTGTTTGGATCGTTTCAGAACTCCCAGGGGCTCCAGTTGAGGGCAGACACCTTAGCTTTGTGGTTGGCCTTCATTTAAAATATTGCCTGTGGGATCAGAGATAATATGAATGATACATTCCCCTTGTGCACAAAAGTACACCTGAGAGGGGAACAAATTTAGTTAAAAGTGCCCTAGCTCTATCAAGAAGGGGGGAGTCCTTGACTTTTCCTCTCTTCCTCTGCGTTGGAATGCATTGTGGGTGAAGGTTCACACAGCTTTGGCTTAGGGTGCTTCTCTGAGGAAAGAGTTCCCAGCACATGCATCTGCTGGAAAGGGGAAGAGTAGTGATCTTCTCTGGAGAGTTGAGGACAATCGGCAAGTGCTTAGAATAAGGGTTGTTGGGCTCTTTACAGCACAGACAGCATCTTATAGGGATAGGTGTGTGGAAGCTCCCTTCCCTGACACAATTGCATGAACTGCATCTCCTGCCATGCACAATGACATAACATCCCTGTGGCAACTACAACCATTGTGTCTAAGTGTATGTAGGATCAACACTGTATTTAATACCTTTTTACTGGCTTTTCAAGTCACAGTGTTTTGTCCTTTGTGGAAAAAGTTAGTTACACACTCCTTTTATGCTTCATTTAATATCCCCTGCCCATTTCTGGAGCACCATGAGGTCAATATACCATTCTGCTGGCCACCTGCAAGCACCCTGCCGTTCATGGGCCACAGGTGGGGAACTACTGTGTGGGATATAAGACCCCACAGAAAGAGAGGGAGCTCTCATCAGACTCTGATCTGATTCTGGGAGAGAAGCCAGCTCAGATTGCTCTGCATTGATTAGGCTCTGCTGTGATAGCCATGCCTGAAGGATGAGGTTAGTCAGTACTTCTCTCTATGCAAAAGGATGATGCCCCACTATCTCCCTCTTGCAGCTCAGGTGTCAAGGAAATAAGTCAGAGGGGCCGCTTGCCTCCCTCTTCTTTTATCCTAGAGCTGAGTATTATTTAATAAACTTCAGGGACCCGAATGATGCTACGAGGCTCAAATCCCAGTGGCTGTTCCTGTTGCTAAACACCTAAATGCTTCCTGGCCTTTGATAACACTTACCCTTTTGTATTCCCTGCTCATAGCCCATTTGACACAGAGAACCTGTTTCTGTCCCCTGGAACTACTGCCAAGTTTTCTCTGGGTAGTAGGAAAAGCTCCTTATACAACTGGACTCCGCCAAACACTCCAAGCTTCAGGGAGAAATATTATCTCGTAAGTATGATGGGGGAAGTAAAACACTGCACAAACAGTGAACGGGGGCTGTGTGTGGTGCATCAGATTGTTGCAGAAGAGAATTGGACAGACCACAGACACGGGGCAGTATGGAGATCATTATGGGGTGTTTTATTTTTTTAATTTAACTCCTGTTGTTTTCAATCCTATTTTAGAATCTTGAAATGCAAACATTTTTTTTCCTGCCAAATATTCCCCATGTGCAGCCAGGCATAAATTAGAGCAGTCTACACTGGGAACTGGCCAATCCCAGGAGCAGTGAACCATAGTGGTGGTTTAAAGGTGGAGTATAAAACATCCCCTTCTCTCCCCCCTCTCCCCAGTCTAGTGCCAAGTGCAGTTCAGTTGGACCAGAGAATCTCCTGTGTTTCGAACAGAATTTACACTTAGTGTTGCTGCTTTGTTCCGTATGCTCCTGCCTCTTATTAGCACAGGCAATATGTAGCAAAGGCATGGTGTGCGTACACTCCCCTAACCTCAACACAGGTTCCCATGTCAGCCTGACAGTCAGGTTTGTGTGCTCCTGCCAAGCCAGCAGAGGGAGTACAAAGCATTGCTTGTAGATAAGTCTTCTGCAAACAGTGGCATTATGGGGCTATGTAGTTATTTAATGTGTGTGCTGTATTTATTAATAACTAATCATGAAAACGTTTTCCAGCCAATTTAATATCATATTGTACTGGGCTGAAGGGGGGTCAGAACTGATTTGTTAGGGCCCCTTTGGAATGAAAAATGTGACAGGCAGTGGCCTCTTACACTATTTTTTTTAACATTCAGTTTAAAGTTCTTTAAATGTGGAGTCATCTCTGCCTGTCTTCAGCTCTTCCCTGAGGCGAGATCAATGTAAATATTGGACCCATGCATGGCTTGCCCTGACAGGTCCTCCTGCTCTGGTCTGCATGGGGCTCAGAGGTTTCTTTGGCCATTATAGCTGTCTGTCACCCCAAATCTCTGCAGAAGGGCAAGGCTGAGACTCTCCATCTCTGGGTAAATCTTGTATTTATCAAGTAGCTGTACTTACACTTGACCCTGTTTGTTGCAGTCTGTTTCGCAGCAACGAGTTAACCAAGGTGGCATAAACGATGGGGCGCGAGCCCCCTCCATAATGAGCTACTTGGCTGACTGTGACTTTGATGTGCATGTAAGGAATGACAACCACAGCTCTGCAGAGACTGATTCATTCAGCTTCCAGGATCAGAAAGGAACAGAAACCAGAAATGTGACTCCAGCTTCAGACCACAGGACCCTGCCATTGGTTCTTGTACAGGACACCTGTGCAGAAGGAAGACAACACAAGTCTCCAAACCACACAACTCTAGATATCCTGAAAGAGACACCCACCGTGGATGGAGCTCCAAATAGCCCATCCAACCCAAGGGACATTAGCAAAGATGGCAGAGATTCCATCAGCCAGCACTGGAGTCACCAGCCAGTGGAACAAGAAAATGTCCTGTCTGTTGGTCGGAAAAGCTTGAACACTGAAGATGACATAAAACCAGCTGGAAGTGCCAAAGTAGTTGAGAAACTCCTTCAAGAAGTGTTTAATTTGCTGAAATCACAGAATCCAGGGCAAACCCAATTGGAGGAATTGGAGTACCAAGTTTTATGCATCAGGGATAAATTAAAGGTGTGGTGTTATTTTCACCTTTGTGCAATAAGCTGTAGTTTTTGCTGTTCATCATTTTTCCTCTTACTATTCTAAAGGGCTCAAAACCACATGATGAAGTATCGATGGCTTCAAAATTTTCAGTGGCACATTTCCAAAATGTTGGTTTGACCACCAGAGCTCAGGCATTTCTCAGAAATGGCTGGAAGTCAAGAGTGCTAGCTAAGTGCAACAACATTTCAGTCTGTATAACATCTCTCATGCACTTTATCCCAACATGCTTTGCAGAGCTGAATAACAGAGGGAAGGAGAAATTAGAAAGCAGAGTATAATCAAGGCCCTGTGTTCTCTGAGCCAAACTGGACCTAAATTCTGTAGTAAGGTCCCTGCATTGTCGGACACTGGTGTGGGATTCCACAGTCATTTCATTTAGATAGAGGTTTTAATGGGGAAAAAACCCCCAAGAAGATTAATAAGGCAATCAGGATATTAGCCACTGTGTTTTATTTTTATATTAAATTCTACATCTGATGATACAGTCTGGGATTAGAGGAAGCACATTTCATGTTTTTTTTTCCTGCTAAAATGATCAGCAGTGAAATTGTTGACAATGTTGGCATGTATGTTGTCATCTATAAGTTTCAGAGTGAACACCCCCTTGATGAATGGGTCAGTCCATAAGAGCTAATGTTTAAGGGCTTCTGCACCCTCAGAAAGATGACAGTTATTCAGATTAAAACTCAGTTTCTGTTTAAGCATGGGCTGCTGGTGGACACTCCCTCAGGCGAGGCTAGCCCCTGGCCCTACTCCTTCTGCACAAGGCCCCTTTCTGTCTCCCCTTGGCAGAGCCCTGAGGGCCCCCCTTCGTTCCCACTTCCCGCGGCTCGCCTGGGCTGTGCTGGCCGACCAACCTGAGCCCTGGGCCAGCCCGAGCAGCCCGTCACTGGCCAGAGAATGGTAAAGGCTGTGTGCCTCCCACAGCTGTCCATCTCTGGAGTCCAGGGAGATTACTGAGGAACCCGGAAGCTGAATAGCAGATACAGCCTCAGCTGCCCCGGAACCTGCATGACACATAATAATAAGTAAAACCCCACAAATGGCATCCCACGGCTATTATACCCGCCACCCATGTGTTTAAGGATATCTTCACAACCATATAAGACTAGAAACATTTTTCCCCCTACGTGAAAGATTCTGGAGCACAACTTTGTGGCAAAGAGTGGATTGCACTTGTAGTCCCATAGCTGTGGAATTCATGAGGCCCTGTGGGTAGGCAAGAGAGAGAAGACACTGTAGGATTTCAGCTAGATCTAAGATAAGAATGTCACTGATACTGCTTTCTACTCCTAAATCCTTAGCCCTCAGAAAAATTAAAAGAAAATTAAAAAAACATAAACACCCCCCAAACCAACCCAACCCCTTTCCCAAAACTTCTACCCCAAGCAGAGAAAGGGGAGAAATGCCAGACACCCCATGAAGGGGTAGGAGCACGCTATTGAAGGTGCTCAGATACTATAGTGATGGGTGGCAGTATAAAACTGATAGCTCTAGATCTTAAGAAGGAGAAAGACAGGAAAGTTGTACCAAATGGCAGGAGCTGCAGAGAAGGAGGGTCTTACGCTCACACTGGTGAGGTTGTAGGAAACCCAAGGAGAATTTTAAAACTGGATAAACCTTTTGAACTAGTTCCTGAAATGAATTGGCAAAGTTGTTTCTGGGTGGGGGCGATGTGGCTGAAGTGCTTTGTATGTGTGAAAGGACCAGCTCTTCTGGTGTGTTGTGGATGAGCTGATGGGAGCAAACTGTCCCGTGGTTGAATAGATGGTGATTTGTAAATCCGTATGGGTGAACTGCTGCGGGGGACACCAGGATCCTTGCAAAGAACAATAGTTTATTTCCTATCTATCAACAGCTGAAGACATCTCATCAGAAACATTCATCCATGGAGAGTCTGATGGTGGAGATGGTGCTGGAAAGTTTTGACTTTTTAAACACGGACTGCAGTGCTGATGAGCTTTCCTTATTTGGAAGCATAAGGACAGACAGTACCAGGTGAGCAGACCAATGCATCCCATTGAGGGGCTGGAGGGATTGACAAGAGGAAGATTAGGAGTTAAATACACTGAACTCAGTTAGGCAATGACTTTGTAGTGGGGGGAGGTTGGTGCCCAGGGTGTGGACACCCAGGAGAGAGAGGAATTGTTTAGGATACTAAGAAACTTACAGCTCAGTCAGAGCAATAAATGGGTTGAAATTCAGGAATGTTTAGGCTGAATATCTGGAAAACCCTTCCTCCTACTAGGCTGAAGAATGGGATAGTTGGGATATTTAAAACTTCAGCAAACAGATGTATGGGTATGATGAGGAACAGTTTTGCAAGGGAACAGGCCAGGAGCAGCTCACAGGTCTCTTCTACGGGGTTCTGTTTCATATTTGTGACCCTTGCTCATAACACTCAAACTTACCCTTGGGGTTGTGGGCCTGATCCTGCGAGGTGCTGAGTAGCCCCAGATAGACCAGACTGTAAAGCATCCTTGTGTTGGAGTTGCTAGAGAACAAGGTGTTTTTATTTTGCTTTTGCAATACGTCATTCCAAATAGGCCAGCCAGTCAACACACATTATCGATGGCAGTGTCTTGTTTGGATGGTGGTCCTCACAAAAACGAGGTCACAGGATTAGCTGACATACTGTTGCCTTCCTGACATGAGAATTAGAGATTTAAATCCCCATCTTCACCTTTGTAGGAAGTTTACACACAACCAAGATTGTTAACAGGCTTACTGCTTCTATAGAGCATCAGTTATTTGTCAAAAGTGGTGACCACTTTGGTGAGTTTGGGGATTATTATTGAGAAGACAGGAAGAGAAACTTTCACATTCATTTGTTGAAGATATAGGAGTTAATGGCTAGAGGTGCCTTGTGGGTTTTAAACAACTTTTAATTTTTTCTTGGTGTTTTAGATCCTTCTGCTTCACTGCACACAATGGCTGGTTAACATTAACTACTTGTTCCCCTTTCTTAACTTCTCTAACAGCACTTACAATGACAATATACTGGGCTATGACAGGAAAACAGAAACGAAAGAATTAACCACAGGGAATGATGATTTAGACAAACTTCTGATAGTTCATCTGCAGTTGTGCAATGCTCTCTTGCAGGTAAGGAATGGCGTATGGATGAACCCCTTTGCAGTGGATTGATACTGGCCCAGATCCCGGGATGCAGTGCAGGCACTTTGCAACAGGCACAAAGCTGGCATAGCCAGCCCTATGAGAATCCCCCTAGCACAGACTTCTCTGGTCGCATAGTGTGGGAGTAACGGTTTCTATGCCAGACCCTTCTTCTCTGGCTGTTGGTGAAGGGGACATGGTTGGAGTGAAAGCTGGCATGGCTGGGACATACTTCTGCCCCAGCACTTGCTGCTCTATTTGCCTCTCACATCCAAGGGCAGCCTTCAGGCTCGTTTAAGGCAAGCATAAGGCAGGCTTCAGGCTACCCTGATTTATGCTGGAAACCAGCCCTTCACTCAGTTGGTGCAGCATCAGGGAGTGCAACACCCATCTTTTCCGCCATTCCTGAGTTGCACTGTGGACTCCATGGCCATAGCTGAGGATCTGGGTCATCATTTATAACCACCAAGCAAAGACAGAACTGGCGATTTATGAGGTTATGTTATAAAGTAGAATGACTAAGAATGGAACTGCAGATCACTTGAGCCAGATTTTCAAACTACAATGCACAGACCTATGTAAAGGGAAAATCAGGTGGGCATAAATGGCTTCTGCAAACTGGACCTTTTTTGCTGGAGTAGGAATTAATAGCTCTGCACTCAGAAGACTTATGCATGGTGAGCTGGCTATGAATGAAGTAGGACGGGTTTGGATTGAACTGCATATTGATTGGCAAAAGACCAATTTTTCAGAGAGAAAATTTGGTATCACTGGAATAAAATAGCCAGTATCCAGGGTAAGTAATGATGATTTCTCTAGAACAGTGGTTCTCAAACAGAGTCCCAGGGCCCACTAGGGAGCCTCGAGCAGGTTTCAGGTGGGCATCCAAGCAGGGCCAGTATTAGACTCGCTGGAGCCCAGAAATCCAAAGCCCCGCCCGGGGCTGAAGCTGAAGACTGAGCAAGGTATCTTAGTGGGGGCCCCTGTGGTGTGGGGTCCCAGGCAGTTGCCCTGCTTGGTACCCCCTAACACTGACTCTGGCTTTTATATGCAGAAAACCAGTTGTTGTGGCACAGGTGGGCTCTGGAGTCTTTATAGCATGTTGGGGGGGGGCCTCAGAAAGAAAAAGGCTCGGAACCTCTGCTCTTGAACACCTCTGGGAGTCCTAGGTGCTGAACAGCCACAATCCCTATTCGTTCCACTAGGAGTAGTGGGTGTTCAGCATCAGGAGGATCAGGCCCTGAAGCACAAAAGGCTTTCTACAAGGATTACTCCACACATCAGTACAATACATCAACCTTGGGCTGCTATTGAACCATGTACAGCAATGTTATAACCATTTCAGATGGGAAGAGAAGACTTTCCAGTTCAGAGAGAGATGCAAAATGTAATCATAGAATCATAGGACCGGAAGGGACCCTCAAGAGGTCATCTAGTCCAGTCCCTTGCACTCAGGGCAGGACTAAGTATTATCGAGACCATCCCCTGCTCTTAAAAATCTCCAATGATGGAGATTCCACAACCTCCCTAGGCAATTTATTCCACTGCTTAACCATCCTGACAGTTAGGAAGTTTTTCCTAATGTCCAACCTAACTAGGGTGACCATATTTTCCCAAAGGAAAAATGGGACACCCCATGGGGCTGGCCCGAGGCCCTCCTCTCCCCTCATGCATGGGGCAGCCCAAGCCCCCCTGCCACCCACCCACGTGGGACTGGCCTGGCTCAAGACACTGTCCTGAGCCCTCCCTCCTGCATGCTTGCCCCCGAGCATGTTCCTCTGTGCCCCGCTAGGGGTCGCAACCCACTTTTTTTTTTTTTTTTTTTTTGGCAAAACTGGGCATTTGTCCAGTTTGCTCTTGACAAATAATGATCTTATTTGGCAAGAGCAAACTGGACAAATGCCCAGTTTTGCCAAAAGAAGTCGGGACGGCCAGGACAAGGCTTAAGAAAGGGACTGTCCCGGCCAAAACAGGATGCATGGTCACTCTAAACCTAACCCATCCTTGCTGCACTTTAAGCCCATTGCTTCTTGTCCTATCTGCAGAGGTTAAGGAGAACAATTTTTCTCCCTCTTCCTTATAACAATCTTTTACATACTTGAAAACTGTTATCATGTCCCCTCTCAGTCTTCTCTTTTCCAGACTAAACAAACACAATTTTTTCAATCTTCCCTCATAGGTCATGTTTTCGAGACCTTTAATCATTTGTGTTGTTCTTCTTTGGACTTTCTCCAATTTGTCCACATCTTTCCTGAAATGCGGCGCCCAGAACTGGACACAATACTCCAGCTGAGGCCTAATCAGCATGGAGTAGAATTGCTGCTTGTGTCTTGCTTACAACACTCCTGCTAATACATCCCAGAATGATGGGTGGTTTGTTTTTTTTTCCAACAGTGTTACACTGTTGACTCTCATTTAGTTTGTGATCCTCTATGACCCTGCAAATCCCTTTCCACAGTACTCCTTCCTAGGCAGCCATTTCCCATTTTGTATGTGTGCAACTGATTGTGTCTTCCTAAGTGGAGTGCTTTGCATTTGTCCTTATTGAATTTCATCCTATTTACTTCCGACCAGTTCTCCAGTTGGTCCGGATCATTTTGAATTTTAATCCTATCCTCCAAAGGACTTACATCCCTCCCAGCTTGGTATCATCCACATACTTTATAAGTGTACTTTCTAAGCTATTCTCTAAATCATTGATGAAGATATTGAACAGAACTGGACCCAGCACTGATTCCTGCGGGACCCCACTTAATATGTGCTTCCAGCTTGACTGTGATCTACTGATAACTACTCGCTGGGAACAGTTTTCCAACCAGTTATGCATCCATCTTATAGTAGCTCCATCTAGCTTGTATTTCCCTAGTTTGTTTATGAGGAGGTCATGAGAGACAGTATCAAAAACCTTACTAAAGTCAAGATATACCACATCTACCGCTTTTCCTCTATCCACAAGGCTTGTTATCCTGTCAAAGAAAGCTATTAGGTTGGTTTGACACAACTTCTTCTTGACAAATCCATGCTGACTGTTACTTATCACCTTACTATCTTCTAGGTGTTTGCTGATTATTTGCTCCATTATCTTTCCAGGAACTGAAGTAAAGCTAAGTGGTCTGTAAATCCCTGGGTTGTCCTGATTTCCCTTTTTATAGATTGGCTCTATATTTGCCTTTTTCCAGTCCTCTGGAAACTTTCCCATCTTCGATGACTTTTTGAAGATAATCACTAATGGCTCAGATATCTCCTTGAGTATTCTAGGATGGATTTCATCAGGCCCTGGTAACTTGAAGACATCTAACTTTAGGTAATTTTTAGCTTGTTTTTTCCCTATTTTAGCCTCTGATGCTACCTCCGCATTCACTATGTTAGACGTCCAATTGCTACTAACCTTTTTGATGAAAACTGAAACAAACAGATCATTTAGCACTTCTGCCATTTCTACATTTTCTGTTTATTGTTTCCCTCTCCCGCCTTTGAGTAATGGGCCTACTCTGTCCTTGGTCTTCCTCTTGCTTCTAATGTATTTGTAGGATGTTACCCTCTATGTCTCTAGCTAGTTTAATCTCGTTTTGTGCCTTGGCCTTTCTAATTTTGTGTCTACATATTTGTGTTATTTGTTTATATTCATCCTTTTTAATTTGACCTAGTTCCACTTTTGGTAGGACTCTTTTTTTTTTTTTTTTTGAGTTTCAGATTATTATAGGTCTGCTGGTTATGCCAGAGTGGTCTCTTGCCATACTTCCTATCTTTCCTACGCAGTGGGATAGTTTGCTGTTGTGCCCTTAATAATGTCTCTTTGAAAAACTGACAACTCTCTTGAGCTGTTTTTTTCCGCTTGGACTTGCTTCTCATGGGAATTTTACCTACCAACTCCCTGAGTTTGCTAAAGTCTGCCTTCTTGAAATCCATAACCTTTATTGTGCTGTTTCCCCTCTTATCATTCCTTAGAATCATGAACTCTACCATTTCATTATCATTTTCACCTATGCTGCCTTCCACTTTCAAATTCTCAACCAGTTCCTCCCTATTTGTCAAAATCAAATCTAGAACAGCCTCTCCCCTAGTAGCTTTCTCCACCTTCTGAAATAAAAGAATTTGTCTCCAGTACATTCTAAGAACTTGTTGGATAATCTGTGCCCTGCTGTGTTATTTTCCCAACAGATGTCTGGATAGTTGAAGTCCCGCATCACCACTGAATCCTGTGCTTTGGATGATTTTGTTAGGTGTTTAAAAAAAGCCTCATGCACCTCTTCTTCCTGGTTAGATGGTCTGTAGTAGACCTTACTATGACATCACTCTTGTTTTTTACCCCTTTTATCCTTATCCACAGACTTTCAACAAGTCTGTCTCCTATTTCCGTCTCATCCAAGACAATGCGAAAAGTGGATTTCTGTGGGAGGCAGTTGTCTTCCCCACTGGCTGTTGGAGAGTTGAGCGCTGAAAGTCAGGGGGTTCAGCACTTCTTCAGTTTGCTCAATGCTTTAATCTCAGCCACTGAAAAAAAGTACACTTTGTTTCAGAAACTGGTTTCGCCAAACATAGCCCGAATTGTCCAGGAGAGCCTTCTGGAAGAAGTGTCACGGCAGAAACAAGTGCTGGAAACTGTTTCAAAGCTCTGTGTTCTGGAAGCTCTGAGCTTCACCTCTGTTGAAGAGGGTGAGTAATGTGTGTGTGATGCCAAGGCATATGTAGGAGACCAGAGAGGCCCAGGTAACATGGCTCTCACCTCGTATGACAAATCAGGGATTGATTCTGAAGGCTTTTAAATAAATTCTGAGTCAAATCAGCTTTTATGGGTAGGTTATAAACCCTAACAGCTGGGACTCAGCTCTTTCTTGGTTAGAAAGGAAAGGGTTTTTAGAATTGCTGCCCCAGGCAATGATTAACTTGACCCTGTATGTACCAAGTAAATCATAGAGCTTGCATATTTCATGTAAAGGGGCTTCCCCCACCCCATACGAAGGGGGTCATAAGTGTTTTGAATTTTGCATTTGAAGGATTTTCAAAAGTGTTCAACACTGGCTTCACTCAACTCCCTTTAAAATGGATGATAAAACTCCCACTGAGTCCAGGGGGATCAGAGTTAAGCCAACAGTGAGCACTTTTGAAAATCCTAAATCTTTGGTTTCAAGGAAAATGGGTAATTATTTGAGGCCAGTTTAGGCACCTAAACATGCAGATAGGCATCCAGTAGGATTTTCAAAACTAGGTGCATATTTGTATTTTTAGGTGCCTAAATGCCTTTAAAAATCTGACCCTTGGACATCAACATTTTCCCTCCCTAGCAAAAGGGAGTGAGTGAAATAGTAACACAAATGAGATTATTAGATACTGAACGATGCAGGTTTTTATTGTGGTGATCCAAATTAAACTGTTGACCAGCCCCCACAGGACTTACTCAGAAAAACTCCCTTGAAATTTAGGGGAATTTTGCCTAAGCAAGGACTGTTGGATTAGGCCCCACATTTGGATTTGAGAAGGAATTAGCCCCTAGGGAAGAGGAGCAGGGGTTTTTTACTTGCCCTCTAGAACATGGAGGTGATTTTATGATTGTAGGTCTTTGCTCATCCTACCACCTAACACACAACCCTTTTATCTTGCAAAATGCTGTCGTAGGCTGTCTGCAATCCTAATAGGTTGATCATGGTCCAATGAGATAATTTAGGGTGCTAGAGAAGGGGAATCCCTAGTAGAGCACAGTCCATGTCCCTGCAAAGGCATGAGCTAGGAGCATGATAGACCTCTCACTTACACGCTGGTATGAGTGTAGAGCCTAATCCAAAGCTCACTGAAGTTTATGGAAAGACTCCCATTGACTTTAGTGGGCTTTGGATCAGGTCCTCAGTGAGTCTTTAATAAATTGGCAATAAAATTAAGTTGTAAAGAAATCCATCTACGGAATGTAAAAAAAAATGACGTTCATACATTTGTTAGCCATCCCAACTGGTGTCTCATGTCTCATTTAAAATGCACTCCAGCTCACTTGCTGACTTTGTAAAACTTTATTCTACAGTTATTCACAAGGTGAAAAAGCACAAGCAGTGTTTGAAAATCTGGAGTGAATTCACAGAGCCAGGAAATATCTTGTTCTGTTCATCGGAAAAATTCCAGAATCCACTGAAATACGTATTAATGTTCAAAGTGAAGGAGAAATATCCAGGACACCTAGAAGCAGGTACCAGTCAATTAGCAGAAGATAAGGCACCTAATTTTATTTGTACACTGAGTTTAAGGTTGTCCCTGTAGGTTTTTTAAAATGACATAGAACTTGTTCTTGGTAAACTATATTTAAAATTCAGGCTCTATCCCCTTGATTTATTACTTATACTATAAAATGACCATAGTACTCTGCACACGCAGCTTGATGAGTCATTACTTCTCTCCCATGACATTATGGACTGTTAGATTAATGTTTTGTAATAATTTTGGGTGGGATTTACCAAATCACATGAGGGGGTTAGGAGTCAATGGGAGTTAGAAACCTGACTCGCTTGGGCACTCTTGAAAATCCCTCCCTTCTATTTGATATACCAAAGAAGTTACAATCAAAAATTGCAGGCATTTAATCGCTAAGATAATTATGAATGTTGTGCTGTGTTCTATCTTCTGTGTTACACACGTCTCAGAAAGTCAACATGGAGTTACTGTTATTTCTTGTATTGGCAGTGGTGTCCAGAGACCCCTGTTGGGATGAGAGCCCTGTTTCGCTAGGTGCTGTACAAACATGAGGCAGACATAGGCCCAGATCTTCAAAGGTATTTAGGTGCCTAATTCCCAGAATCTGGGCCATCATCCATATCCTGAAGAGTTTATCATTTAAGTATTCTGTATGTCACTCAATGGCCTTGTGGTGATGTGTGAACGCTGAAAGTAAAGCTCAGTACAGACTCTGCTGTAGAGGGGTGTGCTCACATGCACCCACACGCACAGTGCCCCCATTGTAGAAGAGAGAAAACAAAATTGATAAAAACTGACTAAAAGAAGGACACAAACAACATCTGACATTAGGACTTACATTTTGGATGAGCCCTTTCATTTAGATTTTACCCAGCACTGAATGCACAATATGGCCGAGAATTCCCACAGGACGATCTTTCTAAACAAAGGAATTGCCCTTACACAACCATGGTTTTTCCAAAGGGCTTCTAAACATGTGCACAGAGCACTGCTTTGTTTTATGTACTAAAATCATGATACTCTGCTTTACAGATGGGGAAACTGAGGCCCAGAAAGGTTTAGTGGCCCTTTCAGGGTCACACAGCTAGTTCCTGAGTCCCTGCATTAATCTTCTTAGACCAGGCTGCCTTGTTTTTGTTACCAACTACAGACCCGATTCAAAGTCTGTTAAGTCAATACAAAAACTCCCGTTGACTTCAGTGGGTGTTGGATGAGGTCTGTTTTGTACTTTGGCTGGAATTTTCAGCCGAGGGTGGGGCCTGCCTTCTACTGAGTTTCAGTGAGATTTAGGCCCCTACTTCCTTATGTTCCTCTGAAAATTCCAGCCTTCAACGTCGTCTTGTTAAAACTGTAAATGAAATGCATGAGTGCAAAGTGTCCTGCCCTCAGCGGGCCTTCTTTGTTTGCTCTTCTCTGCATGTCTGTTCAGTGCTGCAAAGGCTGCTGGAGCAGATCGTCACCTGCAGCGGGTTGCTCCCCTCTGGGAGCCCCCCTGAAGAACTGCTTACCTTATTCCAGTTTCACAGCTACCTGGAGAAAGAGCATGTTACCAGCCTGGAGAAGCACTTGGCAGAACTCATCAAAGAAGGTAATGGCAGGCTGCCAGGTACTGCACTCAGACAAACAACCCTCAGGCTAGCTAGTTGGCTGCTGGAATGGCTTATGGGGCTGTATCTGTTGCAATCCCCAAGGGATAATTTTTTAAAGTAAGGATACAACCCTACCATAATACAATTCTCCTCACTATGCCCATGCAGTTTTTGCCTTCCCTGCTCTAATTAAATCAGGCTCATAGCTAGACAGGAAAGGAACAGATTTGATGCAAATATTTAGCTCAAGTGTCTGGCTTAGGTCTCAAAGTCTGCAATATAAGGAGAGACCAAACTGGCCGCACAGTAAGCTGCTGTGTTCCACAGCTGAGTAGATGGTTTATGGTATCGCATGGTCTTAATGGCACTGATGAGAGACAGATCAGTGACATTAAGATTCCAGGAGTAACTAATATGCATTTGCTGAGAGCACTACTGTCATGCTGAAACCCCGTCCACCCAGTACTTTGAAAATCTGACCATGGCAGATACTGGGGTAATTTCGTTTCCTCTGGGCCATTCATGCCTGCTCAGTATGTGAACGCAAAGGCGTAGGAAGTTTGTCTATCGCGTGTAGGGTTTCAAAAGGACAGTGTGCTGCATTATTTTTAAAACAAGACATATTATTTTCTCTCTATAGTACAGTTACACTCTTCCTAACCAGTGCAGCCTTATCTTTCACAAATGCTTATTTTAACTTTTCAGTTTCCCCTCTTTTTAGTAATAGTCAAATTGTCATTCTTCCAAAAGGTTTCAGATTCACCGAATCGGTTTTTATTAATTTAGCACCTATGGACCGTAGTCAAAAATCAGGGCCCTATTTTGCTAGGCACTGTGCATACATATTGTAAAAACATAGCCCCAGCCTCAGGGAGTTTACAAGCTAGGTTTATGCGGAGATGAAAAGGACAAACTGGGGGAAGAAGGGAGGATAATAGAATGGTAAAAGAAGCAAGTTTGGTGCAGACTAGCAGTACTTGCAGCTCACCTCTTACCTAGTCATGTACCTCGCAAAGTATTTTCTAAGAGACAGCCTTGCTCAGTAGTGATGTTAATAAGGGGCACATGTCTGAGGTAGGAGACAAAATTGGAAGGGACTTCTCAAAACCAACTCCCTATAGACATTGCACACAGTTGTAGCTGAACTGATTCTTCCATTTGTAGTGATGCTCATTGAGGAGCTACAGTGTCCTGGGCGACTTAAGAAAATCAAGAAACTAAAAGGAAAGCGACTGAGCCAGCTCCAGCCTCTGCCCCAAACTTTACGGCTGCTTGGGATTCTGCAGTTAGATGACAACCGCCACGTCAGCAAAGCAGCAACGGCCTGTCTCTCTCGGGCGGCAACAAATAAGAATTTCAGGGAGAAGGTATTAACTGAATTGGGCCACTTCATGGTTTCTCACCTGTTTTCAGAGTGAGATGCTATAATTCAAGGAATCCAATCTCCCTGAGAGCAGCAGTATTTTGGGGGGAAGGAGTTGTACTTTGCATCCTGCTTCTAGGAAGCTCACACCCTGCACCCACTGGGGTAGCAGATGTTGAGTTAAGGATCAACACTCTGTTCAGTTCTATCCTGCACTATTGACACCCGCCATGTTCCACCCCAGAGCCTGCTGCCTTTCAGCATCAGAAGTTATTCTTGTGTGTTGTTTGATCAGTTTCAAATAGGTAAAGCAGCACTGGATCTCACTCCACTTGGCATGCAGAACACTCGAGAAGTTATTTGCAGGGTAACCAATCACTCAATCTTATTTTCTAGGCTCTGCTTTTTTACACGGATATTTTAGCTGAGTGTGATGCAAAAATACAGCAAGCTGCATGTCTGGCTCTCAAAAACCTCAGAGTAAGTGTGTTTGACTGGGTAACTGGACTTTTATCATGTGGGGCTGTGTCCAGCTGTATGGCCAAAGGTTCATCTTAATTTTTTCTGGTGGGCATTGTTCAGATTTTTGTTTAAATTACCTCATATACATGAGGAAACTGAGGTTTTCTTTAGCTCCCAATGGTTTTTGCTGCTACTTGAGGCAACCAGCAGAGAGAGTAATGGTCATGTAAATCCTATTCGAACCGGGACAACAACTAGAGTATAGAGAGTAGACACAATGAACATTCTTAGTTACCACTTCACTCTTAATAGGGAGAAGAGTTGGGTTGGAAAACAGGTTCTGATTGGAGAGACTTTAGCTTCTAGCAAGGTACTAACAATGGAATCAAACACAGAATAGAGTTTGTGCTCTTGCTTTAAGATTGGCTGAATATATTTCTAATCCTGCTTTAAGAGTAACTGTTCATCAGCAATCCCAGCATGCTCGAGGCTCTCGTCTTTTAAAAAAAGCTGTCCACTTTCTGTCTTAAGTTATCAGCAGAATTCAACACAAATTCGCAGAACCTTTCCTGCACAGAGGGGAGTCAAATCCTTCCAATAACTTTCATAACCAGTTAGTTTGCACATAAGCAACTACTGTCAGCACAACTCTTTGCATTTCCTTATTTAAAAAAAAGTCACAAGATAGACCAAGCCACTAACTCTTACTTTTTAGGAATGACTGATAGAAAGCCGTCTTGGGCCCTTTGTGTCTGCAACTGTGTAATAACTTGGCTGACTCAGTGCTCTTTGGGCCTGGTTCACCATTGCATTACTTCAGTTTTATGCCAGTGTAACTCCATTGAAACTGCAAGTACAATACTGGAGTAATGCAGTGGTAAATCACATCCTAGATCTTCAAAACTTTAATCCTTTGAGTCTAGGCTAGAAGGTGGCAAACTTATACCTATGCTAAGAAAACCAACCTATAGCCAATTCGGGAGGATGGGGAGGGAAAACAACCATATTAGAATTGAGATACAAGAAAAGATAGCAGTTGAACAGCTGGTGCATGTCTGCGTATTTATGTAACAGATAGTACCTTGGTGTTAGGGTGGGAAAACTGTTTGAGAGAAATGATCAAGATTAAATAGATAATGCTGCAGTTTTTTCTTATCCCAAACAGGCCATAGAAAGCATTGAGCAGATTGCCAGCCTGTGTCAGTCTGAAGAAGAGGATGTACGGAACGCTGCCAGGGAAACAACGCTGTCATTTGGTAAATGTTTACTGCAGCTTTAAATAAAGATGCTGAAAGGAGAGAGACAGATGAGCTATTAAGAAAAAAAATAGGCCTAAAGTTTTACCAACATGCATCAGCAAAAGAATTTGTTTAAGGCAGAGATAACAGGTTTTATGACACACTGGGTCAGAACATTACAATAATCTTAATACAACATACATGCTAAATCTTTCAAGGCTTTGTATATATATAGGCCCAGAAGACAGCTTGAGGGGGAAGTGCTGTACAAACTATTAACCATTGTAAAGGGACAGTGAGCATCAAGATAATTTCAGGTAACAAACAAGGCATAAAATTAAAGATATTCCAGCATTGCTGTCAACACCATTGTTAGCAAAATATTAGCATTTGGTACGTGTGTCTTTTGGGAGCTATAGATGTAAAAGTCTAACCAGACTGATAACTAGGGTGAAGTCTTATTGAATCTAGGTAGGATTTGATTTTAAAATATGTAGTATGGACATCACTGTTGGAAATAAAGAAGCCAACTGCACATATAGAGACTGATTCAATTGAGTTACAGCAGTGTAAAACTCAATTGACACAGGGGGTCAAGCTCAGAATGTAACTGCCAAGAATATCAAAGGGGTGTATTCATTAACTTGCATTTTCCAGAGAGAAAAATTAAGCTGTGATCCAGTTGCCATCAAGGAACTGAAATTAGGTTGGCAAAGATGGGATCTGATTCTGTGCAATTACTGTTTGAGTGAGGCAGGATGGAGGCACATATGTAGTAACTAAAGAGACTCCCCAAGTACCTTTGGCATAGATAGTACATATTGGCTTTCTTTTCACTTGTACTACATTTCTTACCACATCTAGATTCATGGCCAGTGATTAGACAATTGCCCCAGGAAACAAGAATGGTTTCATTTTAAGGTATTCCTTTACAACAGTTCATCTACATTCAGGCCAAATTTTCCAACTACTTATGCTTTTGGGTGTCTCTTTTCTGGACACACCAAACTGATGCCTTAAAGGGGTCTGATTTTCAGCAGGTAGCTGCTCAGCCATTTTTTGAAACTGGGTCCCTTTTAAAGGTATCTCAAGCTGAGCATCCAAAAAACACTAAGGCGGTGATTTTCAAGAGTGACTGAACACCCAAGTTGTAACAAGGTCATAAGAGGAGGTACAGAGCTATGGTGAAACTTTTAACAGATCCTCACCTCATCCAAGCTTCCCTCACAGATTTTTTGTCCTCACTATGATCTGTCTATCTTTATTTGTAGGTGAAAAAGGACGACTAGCCTTTGAAAAAATGGACAGAGTATGCTGTGAGTTGAGAGACACTGTATACCAAGAAGCTGAAATTGAAATCACAATATTTTAACTAAATGAAATGCTGAAGCTGATCTACAACTCAGGTCTGACCTACAGCCCAGGTGGCTACAGAAGGATTTGGTTTCCATGGTATATTTTCCATTTACCAATAGGTGGTTAAATTAGCGCACACAGTTATCTAGCAGATTTCAGAATATTGAGTGGGAGCATCCATTTGGGACAGTGCTTCCATTGGGGAGGTTAGGACTAAAAACCACACAGCAGCTGGATCAGAATTCTTCTGACACTGAGCTGAAACCATGAAGTATCACTGTGTGGTGCCCTCTCAGGCTGTGTCCACCAGGAAGCACAATAAACCTTGAAAAAACTCAGTCTGCCCACATTAGGAGGCAAAAGGGGAGTCTAACAGGAGATTTAGTAACTTGTTTGTTTTCACTAAGAATCCTGACTCATTCTCCTCCTCTTCTGTGGGGATTCATGAGTGGCAAGGGAGCAAAGGTAAAGTGTAGCCTTAGACCTGGCATGGGACAGTACTGCCTCTCTTAGTGCAGAGAGCATGAGCAGAAATAAAGCTTAGTGTGAAGAGAGAGAGGTTTCCTTTCTGCTTCACATGTAGAAACTCTGAACTGATGGCAATGGGCCTGTTCATTATCATCCCGAAGTGGTTTCCCCTCCTTTGACACAAACTACTTAAAAATGAAGGGTCAGCTCCTCAGTTGGTGTGAAAGGAGCATAACTCCACTAGATTACAGCAGCTGAATAGCTGGTCCTAGATGTAGCTTTCCTACAGCCTTAGAGTTTTGACTTTATGGATATAAGACAATGTGGATGTGGACAGCAGCACTCAGGAACCAGAATACCTATATACACTTAGTCAATGTTAGTTAGATCTACAGAAAACTAGTCCAAGCTGAAGTTATTAACCAGCACTTGTTCTGTCTGATGTCATAGCAGCTGCCATGCACTTTAAAACATCATTTCTAGGCTGGTCTGTGCTATCTTGTAAATTTGAGTAAGATTTTAAAAGTTAATTGGTTTCTGGAAGCAATGTAAAAATGTACAGTAGACAAATTGGGATTTCAGTGCTTTAAACAAGAGATGTTTGAAATTAACTCTAATCTGAAAACCGTGTAAGCATAGATAGGAGGAAACTATTAAGGGAATATTTCTTCAACCTCACTTGTTTACTTTAAGAATTCAGCACATGCCTATCCTTCACATTTATGGATTAAGTGTATAGAACTGAGTTGTATATGGACAGCTCCAGGCAGAAGTGTCAAGTTTTTAATTTATACACTTAATCATTTAATCTTAGGCTAAGGTTAAAAAAAGGTACCTGAAGTCAGGCTCCTTAATCCATACTTGAGCACCTAGAAGTGGCCTAATTTTCAACAGAAGGTGCTGAATGCTCAGCTCTTAAAATAAGACCACCCACTGAGTATTCAAATATGGGTTTAGGAACTTCACATGAGGCATAATACTTGAACAGTCTTGGTCTTTATGTATATATTATACAGTATATTGTGCTTTGTACTTTTCTATTCAGTATTTATTTCTATGTTGGTTTACGTACAGTTTTCTAAAATTTTAAATAAAACATTAAGTGCTTGCCTTTTTGTAAACAGTCTGTGTGCTGAAAACGTTATGGGGGCAACTATTAAACAGATCCCTTAGAACAAAACTAGTGAAATAAGCCACAGCCAAATATGGGGGAGGATAGATCACATATTTAGTTCTATGGTCACTGCTTATGAAATGTGAACCTGAATTTATTTGTTTAGTTACCAGCATTAGTTTAGAAACATAAGTTTATATAGCACCTGCTCTGGCTGTTTTGGGGAAATAAACAGAACATAGGCCTGGCATTCAAAGTCAGGCTGAAACTTTTTGCTCTCCTAAATAAAAAAAAGAGGAATGTTAGGGAGGAGACGTGCTGGCTTGAAAAGCATCTTTCGGTTACTGTTCCACTCCAAACGTAAAACAGGAGAGCTCCACTTAATTTGCAGACATTTACAAGCAGAGGGCATGCACACAGTTGTAATATTTGCATATATTATAACTTCATCCTTACAAGAGAACAAGGAAGAGTTTGTTTAAAAGTGAGAGAGGATTACAATACAAGAATGAAGTTGATCCAAGCTGCAGTCTGAGCTAGGTTTTATGCAGTTACACTAACGTGACTCAGTGTCACATCCCATCTCTTCGACACTGGTGTTTCTCACGTCTTTTTAAGGGATTACTGGGATTGGCATCTCCAGGCAGCTTTACTTAAACTATATACACATACAGAGCAGAGGAACGGTGTACAATCACCACTCTCATAACGGACATTGATCTAACGGTAATCAAAAGGCCCAAAGCTTGTCTCATGAAAAAGTCTATGAAAAAGCACCCAGAATACTTGGAGATGTCATATTTACATCTGCAGGAAACCTTGTTGTACAGGTTGCTGTAGCATATAGTCCCATCCTGAAGAACAAATTTAGCAAGTCAATCCACAGCTAGTAAACTGTTGTAAGAACAATTATAGTGCTTTAGAGATCTTTAATGTTGCAGGTTGCACATCAGAGAGTTTACTGATATGACCGAAACACTACATATTTAAATTCAGTTGAACATCTAGGAGCAAGCAGATCTGTAGTGAAAATGCATTTTTATTTTACAGCAGACATCTAGTTACTGACCTGAAAGCAAGTTTTCTGCACTAGTGGAAATATTATTAATATTTCTATTAACGTGAGAAATCACAAAATAATCAGTAGGAGGTGAAATCCTGTTGATAACCTAAAGGTCTAAATTTGTTAGAGTGACTAAATCATCTCTACCTCTGTGATAAAACAGGAAGTGGAAAGACTCATACATCCATTCTTTAAAAAAATTTTATTGTTGCAACTAAAATGAGAACTGAAAACTTGTATGGGAAATTGAAAAACTGTACAGTTACTGAAAACTGAGGTCATTGCAGCGCCTTACACAAAAGACAAGATACCTGAAAATGTATTATACCAAAACATTTAGCTTTTGTTTTTTATTTTTTTATATTTTTTTAAAAAAGTTTATTCTATGGCAATCTGTAAAAAAAGAAAGACCTGATGAGTAAATATTTGCTTAAGGCATATAGCAGAGCAGCTAACTTTCTAACAATTTTAACATGGATATTTGTCCATTTTTCCCAAGAACAGGTTAATCAATACACCCACTTTGAAACACTACTGTATATACACACACCCAAACTACTACATACATATACAGGACATCAAAACAAAATGCTTACAGTTTAGCATTATAAGCCTTATACACACCTCACGGCTTATAGGGCATTCCACTGTATGTTCCCACTACAGTACAAGGCCTCCCCTTGACTTCAAACAGATGAAAGCCAAGTAGTAAAGTTAGCTGGGAGAAAGGGGCATATTAGCTAGAGCTGCTGTCTCTCTGTACAGTGAGATGTGTCTAAGTTTTAATTTGTGGGAAAGGTTGCAAAATACAGTACAACTGTGGATTCCATACTTTCATCAACCCCAATATTTACATTTGTCCAAATAGAGGAAAATACTGTAAGTTCCATTCAGTTTATAGGTCACTCATTTATTTCACAAGTCTTGATCGCTAGAAACAAATTAAGTAGGGCCTGATGGCACAAAGTACTCACTTGAAACCTTGCTTTATTGGTGACCTTTCCAAAAGCAGAGTTTCCCCAAGTGCAAGTTTCTGAAGGCAGCACAGCAAGTCATTCTGAAATTGTTGAGATATTTGTTGCCAAAATTGACTGGAGGTGAGGTGTGAATACGGCTTAATACACACTTTGGAATGTCTGTATTATACTTACTCAGCTGAAATGAACTATGCTAAACAACCGGGTTACACTGAGTATGCAGAAATTCAATAAAAAATCGTGCCAAATATTAGGCAAGTACGTTACCTGATAAACACCAAATCAATGTATCGCTGAATGAAGACACTTTCAGCAACACCCTTTGAACCACAGCCACTTAAATGATCAGATCATGCAAATATAATTTGGGCACATCAGTAAGCAGAAGTATAAGTTTTTTCATCTTTCAAGCACATGGTATTTAATCAGGACACTAGAAGACTTTACATGCATTCTAATACAAAGGGGGTACAAATGTTGCCTTACAACAATATTCTACCAGATGATAGAGAGAATAACGGGGATAAAGCAATCACATACTGTATCTTAAATACACAAATGATCCATTATATATTATATCATTTTTCTATACTCAAATTTTTCATGTTTCCAATAATATACTAAATACTGACTGCTTACAATATTCCCCCTTTCAAGTACTGGTCTGACCAACAGTCTCACAGGTAAATTTTTAATTCCCAGTACTACCTGAGGATTTATTATTATTGTACTTTTGAGAAGCCCTTGATGCAAGCTTAACATTTAAAAAACCCCAAAACAAATAAAAACAACCCTTCCACCCCAAGTCAACACCTTATGGATTTAAGGAAAGAGCAAGAGCTACTGGCAGCTTTGAAAAAAATAAATATGGAGTGAAAGGACTGTTACACAATATACTCCATAAAGATGTTTACACTGAGAACGGTGGTTAAGTGCTATACAACCAGAATGCATTTTAAAAGCACTGATTAGTAACACTTGCAGATCAGTCATCATGGTTTAGTTATAACCACTACTGCTTTAAGTAGTGAATTTGCTTCTAATCTCTGCCCTACGAGCAAAGATTTTCTCTATTGTTTAAAATGTATGAATTTCGTACTCATGAAAGGAAAAGATTAACAGCATTGATGAGAATTAGGTTTAGTGCAATGCAAGCCTCCAGTCACAGCTCTGCTGATGCACTCCTAACACTATTCAAGTCCTGGGCCTCTCTTGAGTAGGCACAACCAACTGAGCCATTGTTCGGTTGTTTTGTCCTAATCTGTACTCTACACCACCCAGCTCTTTTCTCACTTTGAGCTAGGATAGGAACACCCACATCTGCAGAGCTGCAAGGCCTCAGGCACTTATGCCCCACTACCCCAGTAATCATTTAACAACATAATTTCAAACCAAACTAAAGTCAATTTTGAAATCTTTACTTAAAAGAAGATCACACAATCGCTTGCATCATGATAAGCCAACTGGTATGTTCAAAGACCAACAGGTCTTCTGTTGATCTTTTAAGTTTGTTAAGGAAGCTGCCAAGGCATTAATTGCTCTGGATATATTGAAATGCTTTCCAAATAGTTTCTCACATCATCCTGGAGTACGCTCCTCCTCCCTCTGGTTTGTGCACAAAGCACATTACTCCTTACAAGCCAGGTTTAGAGTGAAACTGCATTTTTACGATCCAAATGATGAAGTTTAAAAACTGGTCCTTCTAAATGCCAGCTGAACAGCTGTAAAATGCTGGTGGACATGTTTTGGTTGAATTTCCCTTCCTGCTTCCCTCCTCCCCCACATCCCAGAATATAAAGGTAAAAACAACTTTACAGAGATTGGTACAATGTAAGTAGGCATAGGTGCAAGTAGAGTGCAACAAAAAAAGTCAATGGGGAAATACTTTTTGTTTTTTTAAAAAACACAATGTTTGACATGTTGGGATACCCTGAGCAAATGCAGAAGCCTGTTTTTATAAAGATATGTAAAAGAAGCTAGTTAAGAACAGTTATGCCATGATTAAATATATCAATACCACAGGCACTGCCCACAACTGAGTCTTTAACAGATGAAGTGAGACCAAAAAGTTTACATTCTTCAGATATGTGGATTCTCTCTCTTTTTGGGAACTCAGTAATAATATAAATCATGTATTTGGTTACAACACTTGGAGAGTACAAGCAAGTTTCACTTGCGCCTAGTTTCTTTCTGAAGTAACACAAGGAAAAAGAACTGGCTTTTAAAAAAGGCTAAAAACAACAATGTGTTGTAATTCTATTATTCCAGAAAAAAGAAAAAAAAAGGAAAAAAAAAAAAAGACTTATTTGGCATTTTCTCTGCTTACTCCTGAATATTTTAAGGCCCTGAGATTAGAATATTATGTTCTTGGGACCACAGGGCTAAATTAAACCCTAGTGCATCAATTCTCTCTTTAAGCCCTAACCAAAAGTTCCAGCCTTTCAACCTAAGGTATATTTCCACTGAGACAAGGCTCAGATGCCTCAATTAGATTTCTTTCATAGAAGCGGATTACACACTGGTCAAATTGTTGTTGTTCTTTGTATACTCAATCTTGCTGACATGTCCATCAATGAAAACATACCCTGTAACAGAGGTAAGCTCCTGCTGTGAGGACAGTGAACATACAGATATTCACTAGAAATGGCTTCCAAGTTGTCATCATGTTCTCATCATCCTCTTCTATGTTTTCTGACTTCACTGGCTCCTCTTTGTGGGGCGAGGCACACAGATTTTCACCAACAGTTCTCCTCCTCGGTTCAGTGTCTTGACTAGTGCTGAGGGATGAAGAAATAAATATTCAGTATAGTATTCTCCCCTTGAGGGGGAAGGTGTGCAGACACTGAGGCCCAATCCAGACACCTCATGGACACTTACAGATGAAGATGTAGATCAGTTATCAGCAAGAGATTTTACACCTGATGCACAAGATGTATCCTTTTAAAGATTATAGTTAGGGCTTTCAGTTAGAGATTTAAACTGATATTTATTGCCCTAATCAGCTGGGTGTTGCTAGTAAACAAGTTGCTTCTTATCCCAAGTTGATTGCCATATCCCTGATGATACTCAAGCATCTACCCAGTTCAGATTCTCCACTTCAAGGCCACACATCCGGCAATCATCCTTACAAATAGGAATTCCTGACCGTGAATATATTCAAAACTATTCTAGGCCCATAAAAACACACAAGCACTACTTGCACCAAAACGCTGAACCTGTTATCACCAAAGCGTGCGCAATTGTTGGAGCAAGACAGTAGGGCTTCAGCTCTGTATAATTATACACAACATGCTCCTAAATTAAGAGATTAAGGCTGCAAAGTCAAGCACTCAAAAGTAAAGAAACGCCAGAATTAAGTTTGCTTGTTTAACCTTTATTTGGCCACCTTGTGTGTATGCATTAGGATAGAGTATAATTACAAGATCACATACTGTACTATTTTTCTTAAACTTAAAGTTGTTTTAATTCTATATTTAATTTTGCGCTTAGTTCCCTAGATTTTTTTAAAGGCAACTAAAATAATAATAATAATAATAAAAAAAAATCAGTAATTCCATCATGTGGCATCACACTGACTCCCACGTAGGTCATCAGCAGGGGGCACTACAGGGCAAGCATGTCCTTTCATAGATAAAAAAAATTATGGAGACCAGCTTAAGGGGAGGAAAATCTACTGAGCGTGCCTCATTTCGTGTCAATACTTACAGCTCTTAGGGTCACTCTCCAGCCAGTTTCACAAGGCGGGGTGGCTCAAGGCACTAAGTTTCCCAGATTTATTTGCCAAAAAAATATCTCCAGAACTTTGTGGGAAATGTTGAAAGTTAGATGCTCCTGTTCCTAGTATTCCCTTGCGAAACTGGGTGCGTCCCAGGTGTGATCATGTGTTTTATTTGCCTGATAGCCTTGGAATTCTCCCCTCAGCTGTTCTCTTGGTAAACTCTGATGTCGACCCCTTAGCCAACACAGTATGCATACTTTCCACAGTATGCATCCAATGAAGATCTTTTTATATACACACAAAGCATGCATCCAATGAAGTGAGCTGTAGCTCACGAAAGCTTATGCTCAAATAAATTGGTTAGTCTCTAAGGTGCCACAAGTACTCCTTTTCTTATAGCATACTATATTTCAGACCGGTGAAGCAGCAGTGACATCTAGTGGTTAAACACAAAAAACCCTTATTTCCCCACCCCCCAAGTTATAGGTTTATTCTTTAGGCCAAATACTTGAGTCTAGCTAGCCTGAAAGGAAGAATAAAAAAAAAAATCTCTTTGGCAGCGAATTTAAATGATCATAATTGATTTGACCTGTAGTAGAAAGCAAAAATAGTTGCCCAGCATGAAAGATACATATGACAAGAGAACTGTAGATTTAAAACAAATTGGATGAACTACATCTTTAAGGCAAACAGGTGCTTTGACACTGAATGAAAGTTATCCACTCCTATATTCTAGCATGAGGACTGAACTGACCTAAAAGGACATTTGAAAATGTCGCAGGATATATCTGATAAAGTATGTAGAGCACCAGATACCTGCACTGATTGGTGTGGTTGAAGCTAGCTGGCTTAACTTCAAGCTGAAGGCCTGACAATCCACCTAACATGTAAAAGAGCCCTGTATAACCAAACCCCTTATGCACCTACATGTGAGGCTAAACCATGTAGTCATTGCTCCTCCTCCATCTTTCATCATGGCCTAGCAAGAGCTGTCAGGTGGCTTTTGTATCCTTTTCACATCTCACCTAAACAAGCACATGGGCCTTTGGAAATAAAGGGCTATAATCCTATTCTAGGAGCGCTGTCACAAGAAAGCGTCAAGTTCTGTCCAACACGCTTTACAGGTGGTGCTAAGTGGCACAAACAAGGGAAATTTCTACATACTTACAGCTGTGAATCTACAGCAGATTTCCTGGAACAGTCAAAAACATCAACACAAACAACTTGAC
This sequence comes from Lepidochelys olivacea, assembly GCF_965140295.1. Classification (NCBI taxonomy): domain Eukaryota; kingdom Metazoa; phylum Chordata; order Testudines; family Cheloniidae; genus Lepidochelys; species Lepidochelys olivacea. The sequence goes on from NC_140423.1 coordinate 16,262,764, forward strand.
TGAATTACCTGTCTGGACCCAGCTGCACAGATGAGCCATCAGGTACCATCTTCTCCACAGTGCTGACTGCACATCTGATCTCTTCCTCTACCACCTGGTGCTTAGGGAAAAACTCTGTGTGTTCGTGCATCCGCCCGTTGTGCATTTCTGATGTTCGCTTTGGTGGCCTCGGAGGTGGGGGAGTATGTTCTGGCGGAGGGTCTAGGTCTTCATTGGAAAGCTCTTTCCACTGCTCCTACACAGAAGAAAGTGGGTATTAAGCTCCGCTATATTATAATATATTTTATATTAAAACCACTGTAATTCTAACATTAACATGACACAGGCTTTACACATCAGTCATTGTTTTACTTTCAGGGTCACTGTTTAGTTGGTGGGAGGGCAGAGGTGAATGCATCTGAACAGTATGCCCACAGCCCAACCACACATACGGGAAACATTAACTGGAGATTTAATTTAGTGCTTCACCTACATGAAAAACTCTTAAGTAGCAACATGAACCCCATTTTGTGCTGTAGTATTACTTAGCAGTAACTTAAACATGCGTGCTTCAAAGGAGACAACACTGGAAGAATCTACAGCATGTTGGAAAATTGTTAAGGGCCTAAACAGAAGACTTAGCAAAACAGCATCATGAGGCTCACACAGCAATGGCTATCTCCCAACTGTTTCCCAGAGGGTCACAAGGAGGAGAACTTTCCATGTGACAGCAGCTATTGTGGGCTATTTGTACTTATACAAACACATCAACATGCGTAAAACAATGCATTAGATCCAAGAGCACTGTGCACTACTCAAGAATTTAAATTACTGTACAATACTCATGCCAAGGATCGTGTGTACTTTAATGATTCATTCAGCCCTCTTAACCTTATTCAACCATGCTAACTTCCCTCATGACATTTGCCTGGCTACATGTAATTATGAGGATCTTAATTTACCCTACAACTGATATTTTTGTATGCTGTATTGTAGCTGCGTTGGTCCCAGAATACGAGAGACACAAGGTAGGGGATGTAATATATTTTATTGAACCAACTCACCCACCTTCTCTATGTACAAATGATATGCAATCAATACACACCTGCACCGAAGCATCTCCCATAATAAATTTTGCTCCTTCAATAACAGCCAAATAAGAGAAACGAAGTTGATCTGCTGTCTGTATAAGCCCCATTCTGTACTTTCTCATTTCTAAGAGAACTTGCTTAATGTCCACAGAAGAAGGATCTTTCCTTTTGTCCATCTGAAGGTAAAGATTTGAAACTTGCTTTACACAGATACCCACTCTAATGTGTTTCAACACAACGACTCATTTGTTGCATAGGCTTCAAACTGTTCCCATGTTAACGGGTATAGGGATGAAGGTAACATGTGAGACTTCTATCAGGCCCTCACTGCTTTAAAAAAAAAAAAATGCAGTTTTACCTCAGGATAACTAATGCATGTGAACTATCCCCAAAGTAAAAAAACAAACAGTAAAGATCAGGCACTTTAGTTTTACCTCAAGGTAAATTAGGCAAGGACCACTTTTCTTAGCAGGGAAGACAAAGCCTAACTTTGCGAGTCACTCCAATTGGAACCAGTGATAGTTTTCTTTCATACTCCCACAATGGCCCATTCAAAGTTCAATTTGCTTTAGCTTTAGAATGAAAATATTACCGAAGACAAAAGTAAAAGTTAAGAGACAAATGTCTCAGAGGAATGTGTGTCACTATATACCACAATTCATGAAAGGTGCCATGGCTCGCATGAGCTTCAAATAAGCAATTCCCAGAAGTAACTACACAAAGTTGTAACTCACTCCCTATTCCCATCTAGAGTAAGTGGTTCTTACCAGTAGAAGACATGTATCAACCAAACAAAAAGTTCCCGATCTTCCAATTCCTGCACTGCAATGCACCACAATGGGTCCGTGCTCAGGACTCAGTGAGCCAGACTCTCTCACTTTGAACAGGAAGTTGAGGAACGAAGCAGGAGATTCTGGGACTCCAAAGTCAGGCCATGTGGTATAGTGAAAGTGCAGAATTTCTCTAGTTTCCTGTGCCTGTAAAATATAATGTTTCCAAGCTATAAGAATCTCTAGATACGATTTAAAAAGAGTATTCAAGCACAGCTACTGTCTGCAACAACATACTAATCAGAGGAAGAATACCACTCAACACATATTCATATTCCTAGTAAGTGACCAATTTTCAAAGTATATTACATTCAAAGGGATTTCCAACATCAGTCTTGATGCTGCAAATATACACATCTACATTCTACAGTTCATAAGGAAATGGGCAGGATTTCACTTGTACTGCCCTATATTGCATTCATGCCACGCTGCTTTCTCTTTCCAAATCTTACCTTGAAAAATGATTCCCTTTAAATTTATGATGGACTAATCCTACTCAACATTCTATTACTGTATCCTTCCAGTCTCCATTCTTTAACCGTTCAGCAAGAATACTTGCTTGCTCGCTCATTTGCTGCTTTCCTTTAATCCAGGGGTCGGCAACCTTTGGCACGCGGTCCATCAGGGAAATCCGCTGGCGGTCCAGGACAGTTTATCTGCAGCGTCCGCAGGTTCGGCTGATCGCAGCTCCCACTGGCCGCGGTTCGCCATCCCCAGCCAATGCGGGAAGCGGCGCAGGCCGAGGAATGTGCTAGCTGCCGCTTCCCGCAGCCCCCATTGGCTGGGGACAGTGAACCGCAGCCAGTGAGAGCTCCGATCAGCCGAACCTGCGGACACTGCAGGTAAACAAACCGTCCTAGCCCGCCAGTGGATTTCCCTGACGGGTTGTGTGCCAAAGGTTGCCAATCCCTGCTTTAATCTAACCCAATCCTTTTTCCTATGAAGTTTTCCCATTCTGCATTTAAGAGCTGCTGAACCCAATTCTAAAGCACTACTTGCTTGTAAAATATCATGAATGTCTAAGGAGCTATATAATTTACAAATAATTCTCTCACCATGAAAGCCTTGTGATATTTTGAATGAAGGACACTAGATAAAACTAAATTATACAGCATAATTTTACAGTTTATAGTTCAGCTGTTCATTTTATCCCCATATACAATGGGCACTATGCCCTTCCAATAGATGGGCTGGCTGAACTCTTTGGAAAATGAGGTACCTCAAGTTGCAGGAGCAGCTCAGACCTGTCCAAAGCAAGGACCTTATATTAGCACAGTCTTTTCCTTCACAACCAACGTCTACTAAGTTGAAAGCAATCTCAGAAGACTTAAGACTGATGCTCTCAGCCTCCTGAAATCTTGAACCAAAGCTTTAGAAGTTTGTCTGCTACAGACACTAACCTGGGATGTTTTTTCTGACAAATTCTGAGTTCTTGCTAGTATAGTTTGGCTAGTGAAATTTATACCTGACAATGGGCCTATTTTCAGCTTCCTGGCAAGAGGGAGCATAGAAGCAAGGTGCTAAATCTTTAGGAGAGATTATAAATATTAGGTGAGGGCGGACAGAGTGCTTATCCAATAACAGGCAGTACTAGGTTTTAAAAAGCTAACTAAAAAGGCAAACTGAAATCAAAGTAGAACTGAAATTAGCATGTCACTAAAACGTATTTGACATTCACTACCTGTCCACATGCACCTGCTCCAGCACAGGTTCGGGGTGCTCTGTGGACTTCAATTTTAACTAGATGCAGATGTTAGTTTTGATCAGATGTGCTCACTGTAGCTGCCCCTTTAGCCAATCTCCTCTAGCATAGTTTCAGTGCCCCGCCCCTCCCTCTGCTCTGAATGATTCTGCTACGACTCCTCTCTGCTGTGTTTATCCATGTGTGCAGTGTATCCCCAGCACTGCTTTGCACTGTTCCCCACTGCCCCCATTGTAATGTTTTATTTTGTCACTGCCAAAAACAGAGAGTCCCCTTTTAGCAACTAAGGGCCTGAGCCTCAGGGGGGCTCCATGTAGGCACACAGTCCCACCTGCACAGAGCTCATTGCAGGATCAGGGACCAACGCTGCTGGGTGTCAGTTTAGCAGAATGAGTAAAGACTCAATCAATGGCAGAGCGCCTCCTGTTGACGCAGCACAGTGAAGACACTGGGGTAAATCGACATACACCGACTCCAGCTACGTGAATAACAAAGCTGGAGTAGCGTAACTTGGGTAGATTTACCCTGGTAGTGAAGACAAGCCCTAAGTAAGGAAGGCTGCTGATTCCCTTGCTGAAGGCTTTCAGTGTGAAGAGGTGAAGATTTAAGTCCATGTAGGAGGGATGATAAGGACACAAATTCCAAGAAAAGGTGTTTTCAGAAGATGTTTTTTAAAAAGCTCCATGTATACATTCCTTAGCAAATTGGTAATGATTGAGTGCTTGGAAGAGCCATTATTTCAGACATTCCTGTACGGAGGTACTGGACTTTTACACAGTGATGTTATAAAGGTAACACTGCCCTAACGTTCCACACTGAATCTAAGACTAGGTCTCTACCTGCGGCAGTGAGTTAATACACTGCATGTCCCCCTATAGCAGTGTAGATAGTGAGTGTCTTCACTCTATTCATCTAAGCAATGCCTCCAGAACCTTAGGGTATGTACTCTACAGGGCTCTACACTCCCTGAGCAGTGCCTCCTCTATCTACACTGCTGTGTTTAGCAGAGTAGGGTCCCGCTGCCTCCCTGCCGCCAGGGCCTTTCCTGAACACAATGAAAGAGTCTGGCAGTGGGGAAAGGCTCTGGCAGCTCCCTGCCGTCTCTCCCTGGCCAGCCTGCCACACACACACACACACACACACACACGTTTAGATGCAGCCTGCTTTTCATTGCAGTGTGTAACTACACATACCCCAGAAGTAGCTGTCACTGTAGAGAAGGCCTAATGCTGAAGATGTCACAATAGAATATCCATTCATTCAAATTGTGTTTTGAATTACAACAGTTAACCTCATAAATGTTAATATATGTTGATTCTTTACACTTTGGAGTTTAACTTCTATGTTGTTGGGGAAAATCAAAGGCTGAAAAAAGTGTTTATCCCCACAACCAGTACAGTCTAGAGCAAATTGCATTGGCATTCACAGACCAGAGCAACGCTAACATATTGAGAACCTCCTAATTCACTGATGGGCATGTTACCCAATTTCAGCATCCATTCCCTTTGTACTGGAAGCCTTTACAAACCAGGATCAGGAAATACAGCTCCATGATGGGGAATTCAAGGACAACACTATTTGACTGGTATGCTTTCCATACTTACGGTAAGGTTTTCTAATTCTAGCTGTCGTACTGTGTAATATGATTTTATATCTTCAGAAATCAAGGTTAACTTCAAGTTTGTATCCTCAAAGAGCATTTCTTTCTCCTCTTTCTGTGGCCAGTACTGTGCACATTTTATCTAAAAAAGAAAACAGAGGAAAAGCACTAGTCACTTGGGTCTATGCTAAAGGTGAGAAAAAAGGAGTGTTCCTTAATCCAGTATTTTTTAAGTTATTATTAATTACATGTATTAATGTGGCACTAAGGAGCCCTGAGGTCTAGTATATTGCAATAAATTCAAACATACATTTCTAAAAAGAAAGGCTAGTTCTTGCAGGAGGGCGTCCTGCTTCCAGTACATCATGCAAGTACTACCTCATCACATCTTGGTATCTTTCACACAAAGGCCCAGAGGCTGGTCCTCACTCCACCCCTGGAAAATTCCCAGAGCACAAAGGTGCCTCAGGGTGGATGTAGCTCTTGTACTCATCCCTGGCACAGGGGTGTGCTGGGGTTGGGGGAGGGATCAGGGCTGTGCAACGCTGCTGTATGTCAGAGCAGCCCCCCAGGAAATCTCATTAAAAGCACCCCAGTATTTTTATTTGGACCCTGCATCAGTAGTCCGTATAGCATGAAAAGATTCAATTGGCTCCTATACATTTAAAAGCTGGGGGACTCAAAAACTTCAGAGATCGTGATTTTAGGCAGTTTCACTTTGCAACCAACAGGCACATAAGATGAAGTTGGACTGAACATCTCAAGGGAGGAGATCACAATAGGAAAATAAGAGTTAATAAAAGACAGCACAATTTAAGTGTGAAAGCTTCTTTATAGAATCCATAATATTCTACATACAGAAAGTTACAGCATTACTAATTTGGAAGTAAAAATGTCAGATGAGATTTTGGGGTATCCATTCACTCCCCACAAGTGTTAAAGTCTTAGGAGATCATTGTGATTCCATATGGCACAGTTTAAAAGTTAGAAAACTTTAATTGAGCTAAAAAAAGGAGTCTGCAAATATTCCTGTTACCTAGCTTCTGCCTGCACATAGTAATTTTCTCAGTAATAATTTTCCAGGAAACCGAACGTCTGCACCAATAAACTGTTGACATGCTAGAAACTTAAATGAGTCAGCCAAAAATACAAGTAGTGCATTTTGCTCTGTACAAAGGGGAAATGACACTAAGGGATCTTGTTAGCAGTATACATAAAGTCTGCAACCATGTCTCTGACCTCTAGACCTATATGGATATTATGAATGTTGACAACTAAACTGCTACTTTTCAGAATTTAACAAAGCTCCTCCAAAACAGGATTTTGATCAGTGTTCCAAATCTGTTTGCACAGGAAACGGATTACTGCACATAGCTAATGCTTCTTATATTAAATTGTAAATAAAGTGGCCTTAATTTGGAGTGGAACAAAGTTGAAATAAGAAAACTAGTTATTACATAGTTTATCACCAATGAAATGGAAATCATTATGATGGGATGGTAATAAAATGTGAGAGCTGTTTCTGTGTAATGGGAGTTGGGACGAAAAGAGTATTTTACCTCTAAGGGAAGTTTGAGACATTTTACAAATGGCTCTTTTTTTTTGGTAGATGGGGAAGGAATCGTAGGACAAATTATCAAGGCCTACAGTGCTTCCAACACTGGTTAAATACTGAGCAGGAGGACAATATGAAGCAAGGATACGTTATCTTCTGCAATTTTTTAAAAATTAAATCTTAGAACAGAGCAGTTAGTTTCAGGTCTAATTTCTGCACCAAATGGCTCTGCAAACATTTTGCTTAGTTCCACTGAAAAAAAATCTCTCACTGCTGTTTGTTGAGAAGCATTAGCCCTCTGCCCTAAGGGATCTTGATAATTCTTTGCCTTGTTACTTTGGGGGGAGGTGGGGGGGATGGGAGGAGAGGAGAAGAAGGAGAGAGAGTGAGTGCATGTGGTTGGAAAGGGAAGGATGATTAAAACAGAATTACTGCACATCCCCTTTGAAGGTTACATTTCACTATTCCCATTACTAAAAAAAAAAGCAAAAAACTCATATCAAGACCAGAGTTAGAACACAGCTCACTTGCACAACTGGTTTCCTGATGACCAGGAATTCTTTCCTGGTTATGCAAGTGTCCAACACTAGATCCCCATTAGTGGACACAACATGCCCACTTACCCTCCTCTGAAATGGCCTTACAGTCAGCAAAGGAACTAAAAACATCTCCTGGGCTAAAACCCACAATGTGAGTTTTAGCCCGCGAAAGCTTATGCCCAAATAAATTGGTTAGTCTCTAAGGTGCCACAAGGACTACTTGTTATTTTTTCCTGATACAGACTAACATGGCTACCCCTTTGAAAAAAATCTCAGTGTACAGTTCTAGTCAATCTTCAATTACTTTTGAATCAAATCTGCTCCATTGGCAGACCCACTACTGTGATCACACTGTGGCAGCTTCCATTAACAAGCAAACTATGGTAATTTCTCCTGAGCCCATGGCTACAGCACAAGTCCTGGGCCTAGGGATGGATGTCCCCCCCCACCTGCCAGGAAGCTAAACCATCCCTCCTGCTCGCTCATGCGGTGGAGAAGAAGTGGTAGAGCCTGTGCCCCCACCTGCTTACCAGAAGGGCTGAGCCCCTTTTGCACCCCACCGGGACAAGTGGCCAATACGTACAGAGATAGCGGGTAGATTTCCAGGTATTTCACTAATTATTTTCTGGTGATCATTCCCTGTGTCTAACTCCCCTCATTCTCTGTCCCAACCTATGGGGAAATTTAGGTATGTAGGGGGAAGGGGTGAATTGATGAGCATAGGAAATATGTAGATCAGACGGAGTGGCACAGGAGAGTTTGAAAGAGAGTTGGAAACAACAAGAAGTTAGCTAACATCACCCTGATCAGTTTCTTTACACATTGCTCTTTTCTGTATATTTTGTCTGCCTTTAAATATAGACTGTTAGATCTTAGGGGCAATAAATTAATCTACAACTACTTTTAAGGCCCCTGGATAGTGCCAAAGTAACGTAAAGGGTCTTAATATAAATGGGAACCAGGGCCCCAGTCTCCAGCCATTACCAAAGAGGAACTACACATCAGCATCTAGCCTAGCAGGATTGAAGAGAGAAACCAAGTTAGTGTTCCTGTATGGAAAACTCCAGTTGCACTCAGCCCATAGTATAGCTGAATTCAGAAGAAATTACAATCTGCTATTTGGAACTGGATAATTTCCACATATCCCTCAGTTAACCAAGATCCATTTTCAGATATTCAGCTTCTGAATCTTAGATATGCTTTGTTGGACAAAATTCTTTATATGCATCTTTCTGCCACCATTATGTTTTGGTTATTTATTTGTTTTTAAATACACGCAGCTAAAAAACACACATATACTTACTGATCCTTTTTCCATCACTCTGTTGAGCATGACAACACCACGGCTTTTCTGTTCCCAAACCATCTCCCAAAAGTGACCACAAGTATTTGGCAGAGGACCCTGCGAAGACAGAGAATCTTCTAGAGTAAGCGACATTTTCTGTGGAAATAGATTAGAGCACTGTACCCTAACTTTACAGCCTAATGCATGCAAGTAACTTCTCATTTTAAGAGTCTGAAATGCAATACAATAGCTTTAAGTTCCATTTTCCAACTATGAAGTCACTAGCTTGTGTGCACTATATCTGTTTCCCCACAGAAAATAGGAAGAGAGAAATGGTCTTATTTGCATGAAGGGAACTGGGAGTGGGAAAAAGAAAAAAAACCAAACACACAGAATTTGGTCAGGAAGGGCAAAAAAGGAATCTAATGGGGGAAATCTCACTCTGACCCAGTCAGCGGGATTTAAGAGTAAGTAGTTTGCAAAACTGGGGCCACCGTGATTGACAGTAAGTATATATTACAGGTAATAAAGACCTTGCTAGTAATAATGTGCCAAAGTTACTGACTGAGGCAGAGCAAACAATGGTCAGTCAAAAGAATGAGCCAACTATTGTGGACTGCTCAAACACTATACAGAATTCATTAGTCTTCTTCAATAGCTCCTCTATCAATTGTTCTTTAAGGAGTAGTCCTCTTCATTAGATCCCAAAGCTATCTACTTTCAAAGCACCTTCGCTTGTGTATCAAGATTTTCCTTTATCCCTAATCTCTCTGTTAGTTAATCTATGTAGCGGGGAGATATAATACCACCACACATCCTCTGAGGTTGTTGTTTTTTCATTTTTTTTTTTTGATAACCTAGACTAACAAAATTGTGCAGCTGTCATTTCTCACACCTCGCATGGCTCAAAGACAAAATAATGTGGCATCGTCCTTGAAAAGACTAACTGGATTCTCAGCGGCCTCATTTCAAATTGATTAAAGAAACACTGGGTTAGAACTGATATAAACAATCAGCTAAGTGTACCTGTTACTTCCTTGCCCTGAATAATAAAACAAGTAGATCTGTACCTACAATTGTTTTTCCTCATTTCCTAGGACATCACAGATCCTAATTAATTCATGGTTTTTTTTAAAAAAAAGTCTACTTCTGTACTACAGATTGGTGTTGATTTTCTGAAAATGAGGAAGAGCTCTTGACTTCTGCTAAAAAAATATTAATCCCAGTTTACCTTCATCTAATAAGCGTAGGACGACGAAATTTGGTGGTTTTTTTTTTTTTTTTTTTAAACACACACACAAATATTACAGATGACTGTTCCCAGGAAACTGAACCATAAATCTCATTGTCTAAACAACATTAAGGCAAACAAGAACTCTGGCACAGGCTCAGAGTTAACAACTAACAAGTCATGCTATTAAGGTATAATTCAGTCTGATTACATATAAAGATGTAGAAGTTTAGATTAATAGGAAATGTAACTCAATGGTGCTATTTTTTAATATTAAAAAAAATCTTAGATCTGTTTTTCTACACTTTTCCTGACTATTTTAAAATGAAACTTACAAGAGAAAATAGCTCCCAACAGCCTGACCTGAAGGTTTAAACTAGAAGATGAGATTCCTCACTACTTCTAAATAGTACACTGGTGATATAGCCTGCACTCAGTGGATAAAATACACACTTTTAAACCTCAGCTAGTGGAGAACTACATTGCTGTGTTGAGGCATCTATATTGAAGTCATAGGAAGGATCTTTCACTAGAGTTACATGTCCAGGAATGTGCTGTTGTTGGAGGACTGAGGATTTTAATAGTCCTTAAAAGTATAACTTATAAGGGGGGAGTTAATGTACTCAAAGTCCTCTTGCTTAACATTGTTTTGATCTTATGTCCCTGCTCCATTACAGGACATGCTCGTTTAAAGTTGTACAATACTCCCCTATAACGTCATTTGGCCGCATGATTTGTCCATGGCTGGCAGCCCTCTCCCCCCCCAAGCACCTCCCGCCCACCAGCGGACCCTGCGGATCAGCACCTTCCCCCTGCTCCCCTCCCCCCCGCCCACGGCAATTAACTGTCTTGTGGCATTCAGGAGGCTCGGGGGGGGGGGGGGGGAGCGAGGATGCGGCGCACAGCCTCCCAGGCCCCTCCCCTGCCTCCTGGATGCCGCAAACCAGCTGACTGCCGCAGGCAGGAGGAGCAGGGGGGGAAGGCGCTGATCCGTGGGGTCCGCTGGCAGGCAGGAGGCACTTGGGAGGGGGGGTGGGGGGGGTATAGGGGAGCTGCCAGCCTATTTAATACCTGTATTAAATTGCTTGGTTAAAAAATTGTTTTAAAATGTATATAATACCTTGTCTGGTGTAGCGGGGTGGTCACTATATTTAGACTTTCAACATCAGCAAGGATTATGCAAGTAACATTCTATAGAATCGCATGGTCTTCAACAATATTTACCATACCAGCTGCTTCAACTAAACTGGGATTAATTTAGATTTAAAATTGATGGTGTTTTGAACAAACATGATGATTGCCTGTTCTCTTCATTCCTTTGGCCACTGTCGGAAGACCGGATACTGGCTAGATGGACCTTTGGTCTGATCCAGTATGGCCATTCTTATGATAGCCTCCCCCAAATGTAGCACTAATAAAGGATTTCACCACTAGCAGGAAGTCCCTCTCTACACTGTTCTTTAGCTTGTAATTTTCCAGTTTCATCAGTGAAACGTGCATTTAAAAAACAAATACAAAAGGACAGCCTGTATACGCAAGATGCGATTTCAAATATAAAATATTGCAAAACCAGAATATTAACTGGTACTACACTTAAGAATATAGGCATCTACAGTTAATATTCCTTGTAATATTGTTGTGTAAAGGAGCATGACCAGTTAACCAAAGGGATAGCAAACTGGCAAATATAGCCTAAATGTCAAACCCTTGATGAAAGTGTTAAGGAAGAGAATGGTCAGAGCACCTGACTTTTCATTTCCCAGTGAATCAGGCTGTCCCAAGTATTTGCATAAAAAACAAATTAGTTTGAGATGTAATAACAGAGATGGAGTCTTACGTTGCGAGGAATTTCTGAACTCTCAAATTAACTTTGCATTAATTTAGTTATGGTTTTAATTTGTGAGATTTTATATTTTGTGTATGTGTGCCTATTGTTGAATTTATTAGAAACCTAGACATGTTACTGTATGGATTTTGGATTTGAGATACAAGTTTCCTTTTCTGCCAAACTCCAGTTACCCTATTGTTTTAGATGTCCCTTAAGAGATCTGGATAATCAGGATTTACCACTAGATGGGTTTAAAGTCCAACAGACTTAAGTTTGACATCTAAAGGATGCAGTCTCTCAAGTGGCGAGACAGATGCACTATTATCTAACACAAGAGCCTCCATTTAATCCAAAGGCCGATCTGGAAACTGTACTGAGGCCATGTCTTAGAAAACAGGTCAGGCCAAATCCTGGTCCCATTAAAAGTCAATAGTGAAATTCCAATACACTTCAGTGGAGCCAAAATTTGGTTCGTGTTTAAAAAGGTGTTCCATCCACACTAGGAAAGTAGGGTGCAGTGTGGATAAAAAGTCACAGGCTAAAAATACAAGGAAGTCAGAATGAACTACTGGAGTCAGTGCTGATGTCAAGTGACAATACAATATTTGCAAAGTCATGTTTAACAAAAACTCTTGGAGCTGCTGGTTTGAGAGAGGGTATAAATTATTCTATCAACTATTCTGCAGTTGGTTTTTTTTTCTAGTAGTTACCTGGGTAAGGATGTAGCTCCTTTGGGCCTCTTCCATTTTTATCAAGCTGGCATTGATATAGTCATTGTCACCTCTGGTTAGCTTAATTCGACTGTGGTCAACTGTAGCACAGACAATCAGAAAACACAGGTTAATGCCTTCATGCATATGTTATGATCCACGACCAATTTCATCAAATGCTAGGACCAAAAATGTAACTTTCTAAAAGAACAAAAAAGTGAAATAGTAACAATAAAGAATGGTTTCTGAATGAAAAGTTCTTTGCACTTGCTGTACTGGGAACAGACAATAATTAGCACTATTTTATTGTGATAATGCAATTAGGGCCCAATTAAAAACAGTTGTGAAGTGTGGAGTATTTTGCACACACAATGATCACAATTGTATGTGCAAACCGGATAATTATGCACACAGATTTATATATCAAGCTACTGCTTGTACATGCAATCAGCATGTAAAAACTAATTCTACAACTGTATGCATATTTTTGCAGGTCTTTGTGAAAATCAGTTCCTTAAAATCTGGATAATAGATAAATTTGAACAAAGTGGCCTGTATCAGCAGGATAACCATCAAATGGAAACCTTAACCTCTGCTGATAGGTCCTACATTCAACTGAAAATTTTCCTAATCTATCCACCCCACCTACTGAACAAAAAAATTACTTGACACTTATTTTACTGGACTTCTGTTAGTTCCAAAGCTTGCAGTATTTATGATTCCCCCAATGCATAAGAATTTCCACATTTTACAGGAAAACCAAACTTATTGAAAGGAATATCATCTAAAGGAAAACAAAATCAACAATGGTCAACAAGAAAAAAATAAGACTCCTGAAAGTGATCAGTAAGCAAAGCTATGTGCAACATTATAGTCCCTACTGAATTTCTTGAAAGGCTGAACGGAATTTTAGTCTCTAAAGTGACTGTACAAGTTTTCCAGTATCTGGAAATATTTGTTTAGATGCAATATGTACAGGAATCCTGCGAGTGCAGCATACACTGCAACTGTTCTTTGTGTTTGTTCTAAGCAGTGCTAACTACTTATGCTAAACAACCTGTTCCACCTCGTATGTAGCTGTGACACTGAGTACATTTCCCAGACTGGAAGAAGAGCTCTGTGTAGCTCAAAAGCTCGTCTCTCTCAGCAACAGAAGCTGGTCCAATAAGATATTACCTCATCCACCTTGTCTCTCAAAACAGAGGACATAATAAATACACACTTGGGATGAGGGGAAAAGTCTCAAAAGTGCATCACGATTAGGGTTTCTGGTTTATTATAATTTAATTTTTCAGGGTTTATTTTTAACTTTGAGTTTTGTAAGGGTCCAAGTTGGAGCTTTCAAGGGCTTTCTATGAATAATCTCTTTGCAATGTTCCCTAATGTATTTTAACAGAGTGCTCTTGCAAACAGCAATATGCTAAAGTGTACAAGGGAACCTCTAACGAACACCAGCAGGAACAATTATTGTGCAAGAAATTCACAGAATCACAGAATATCAGGGTTGAAGGAGACCTCAGGAGATCTAGTCCAAACCCCTGCTCAAAGCAGGGCCAATCTCCATTTTTTTTAGTGCGCTTTAGAACTCACATCCCTGTAATCCACATTACCAGTCTGTGCAAACAAGCTCCTGGATACAAGTAACCATTTCGGGTGTTTATCCAATAAACGCTGATTGCATTTTTTGTATTAGGGTGTTTTGTCAGTGTTTATCAGTTAAAACTGAAAATCAGAAGCCCTAATCATGACCCACTTTGTGCAGGGAGAAGAGACTTAGAGGACTGAATATAAAGTTTCATCAACAGATATATAGGAAAACAAGGAGACCAGAGTTTCTGAAGTGACTAAGTTAAGAGCTAGCTAGGCTCGTTTCTTTGCTTCCTTTTTTCCCCTCTCAAACCAACTTCCAATTAAATTGTTTTGGCAAAATTCCTCCTGTCTCTGTACAGCTACAAACATTCTATATTAACTGGTAGCATGCTATATTTATTTTTACATTAATGGAGAGGATAACTGTACATTTAATACTGATAACAGATTTGTGCTATCCTACCCATCCTCTTTCTCTGTCCCTGGGATTTAACCATGAGACAACTACTTTCCCACAAAGACTTCTGTCCATGAACATTGCAGCTACTGCACACCGCTACAGTGTAATCCCATGACATACCACACTATGGTGTATTGTGACAGATCTCATGTCATGAAGTATATTAATGACAAGATTTAAGTCATGGATGTATAGCCATCCATTCAAAATATACAACCAAGTGCCTTCTGAGACACAAATTCTTAGAGGTTAACAGTCTGTTACAAATAATTGTGAAAAAAAAGGATACTTACAGGGGCTGACATCTCTGTACCTGTTTCGGTTTTTGTTTCTGGGATGTTTGGCCACTTTACATGGAAAGTCACTGGCTTCATGCCTGATATCCTAGAACAAAAGAATTAAGATGTTTGAACTTGCCAGCAGTTTGCAAGAAAAGCTTACAGTTCAGTGTGTCTGTGAGGGAGGGGATGTTGATTTTATTTTGTAGTCACCTGCAAGTGTCTGCTTATCATGGCATTTTAATTTACTTGAGGGTTTTGGACAGCAACTATTTAGAACAAATGTTTGCAGTTTTAGATTAAATACTGAGGTAAGATTATTTCTTGTAGTACAAGACACTGACTCGTTGTTGGCTATGCTAATATGTGATCAGCTTTTCACAAAGGAAGTACTGCAACACATTGTGCTTTTAGATGAACATATTTTACCTGATGTGGAGAATTGTGCATACATGTGACATTACATAAATATTTCCACAAAGTTATTCATCGCACGCAGCTACACATTAAAGTGTTCACTAAGAAAGATGGTTAGAAATGGCTATCATTTAGTATTCTACACATCACCATTTTATAAGTCTATATTAACAGCCCAAAACTGCAGTCATGTCTAGTTAAGTTAATTTGGATCCTTATCTCGAGTCATCAGCAAGCTGTTCTGGAGCTGCAAATGACAAAAGGGGTTCTTTGCACTCAGTGCATACTCTACATAAAAGCAAGGATGCCATTCCCCAAGATAATACTGACAGAATCATCCAGCTCTTCCTCCAGCCTTTTTTCAGATGTGGCTAACAGCTCAAGCCTCTGAGAGAAACTCAGAAGAAATAAAGCAGCACAATACTGCCCAACTTGAATATAAACCCTTATTTATAGAAATCAGGCAGACATACATATCATATGCTGCATAAGAGTACAATCTGTATGAACGTTGTTACCAGGACCATCAGAGAAGAGATCATGTCATTCATTGTAGATTATTATTTTCATTGTTTTAAAACACACAGAGGCTGGAACAAAATCTGAATGAAAACTGCCAGAAATGCACTCGCTGCAGAGTTCAGGTTTAGCTATTACAAGGCAATTTAAGGAGTCCCAAGACAGACATCTTGTGTCTGTGTGTAAAATGTACAGTTTAGCATGGCTCAAAGGCCATCCAAAAATACTAAAGATATTAGGGCAAATTCATCCCTTTCCACTAGGGTTGAATTTGAGACACTCTGATTTATGTGGTTAATCAAATTAAACTAAATTTTACAGTAAGAAATTTACATTTTTAGGATCATATCCTCAGCTGGTTAAACTGGTGTAGCTCCCTGACATAGAGCAAACATCAATTTATGCCAGCTGAGGATACGGCCCTTTGAATTCGGTCCAAATCAGACTGGTACTCTTTATGATTTTGCAGAGCGGTAACCTTAGGCATACAGAGAAGTGCTAAATCATAGGAATGTTTTTGTCCAAAGTGACCTACCAACTGCAAGCATTCAATTCCTTCCCCTCCTTTCTTACTCCTCCCCGTAGATTTAGCAGCAATCTCCGAGTATGTTGTACAGACTATATTGTGTGATGAGTTATATTTTATAACTACTTGCCCCAAATTAGTACAGTGATCTGACACCGCTCCCTGCTGAATAGGGCTGGACATCAGCTACTATCTTTTTATAACTTAACACATGGCTGCCTGTAACTCTGATGGAGAACGTAGGCTACCAGTATGATGAATATAGTCTCAACTTCAGCAGTACAACATCCCAGGAACATGAAGCCTTGGCAACTTACACACATCACAGACTGGTCATTTTTTATTTTAGCTTTTGCTACCATGCACAAATTGAAGTATCAAGACCAAAAAGGGAACGGCAAAAAGGGTTTTCTAAATCTACTCCCCACA
Source organism: Lepidochelys olivacea (assembly GCF_965140295.1). NCBI lineage: Eukaryota > Metazoa > Chordata > Testudines > Cheloniidae > Lepidochelys > Lepidochelys olivacea. The sequence continues at coordinate 16,279,333 of NC_140423.1, forward strand.
GAGCCTACATAGTCTTTTTAAGCGTAAAGACGACGACATAGAGGTCCATGTGCAAAGAAATCAACATGTAATGTAAGCAAAAAAGTCTATATGGTTTTATTAATTCAATCCAATATATAAAGGGGAGGCACTAACCTGCCTTGTGCCACTGAAAGCCAGTAATGGCTCCTAAGTATCTAAACTGCTAACAGCAGCTTTTTTTTACATTTTATAGAAGAATTGCAATGATGCTTCAGTCACACAAAGGAACTTTAACTGATAGAAGATACTCTCCACCCTCCCCAAGAACTCGTTGCCACAAATACCATTGAAGCCAAGCGTTCAGTAAGGTTGAAAAGTATTAGACATTGATATAGACTAAGAATATTCATAGATATAGGAAAAAATCCTATACAAACGACAAAGCTGCTGCTGCTCACTGGGAGTGGAAGTTGTTTTTTTTTTTTTTGTCAGCAGGAGACTCTCTCCTGCCGACAAACAACAGCTACACTGCGCGCCTTTTAGCAGCATGGCTGTTGCGACACAGCTGTGTCTCTAAAAGGTGCATCATGTAGACAAAGACTTAATAAAGGCAGTGATCTCTTTTCAATCTCCAAGGTAGGAAAATATGCTAAATTTGCATTGCCTTAAGAAACTGTATGAAAGCTAGGTCAAACAGATGAGTTTGCTATTTAGATCTGAAGGCAGGAAGTTAGTAGGTGCTCTTGTTTTGCCTGATTGGGTATGTCTATACCCCTGGCTGGCCCATGCCAGCTGACTCAGGTTCATGAAGCTCAGGCTTAAGGGCTGTTTAATTACAGTGTAGATATTTGGGCTCAGACTGCAGCCCAACTGTCTACACTGTAATTAAACGGCCCTTAAGCCTGAGCCAGCAGGGTGGGTCTAACTGCAGTGTAGACATACCTGTTGTGGTAAATCACTGTCATGGAGGGTAATACTTTCTCTCAGGTAGCTCAAGAAACCCCTGGAGAGCTTTCAAAGTCTGTCCTTACTTTGAACTGGCTTCTACGCTAAATGGGGAGTCAGTGCAGTGAATGGAGCACCGCAGTGAAGTGTCCATAGGGACCTCTGATGCTAACTGTTGTCCTGAAAAAAACCCCAATTAGTCCATGGGGCTTCATTCTAAATCTAGCGAACTGCATAAAATAGTCAATCTTGAAAGTCATGAATGCATGGATCTCAGGAGCCAGATATATTTCTGATGGTAGTGGGTGGTGGTTCTTTTTGTTTTTTTTTTTTTGCAGTGGTAGCTCTTTGTGCAGCCAATGGTAATGAGAAGTCCCACAGAACACGAAATGACTTAATCATAGCACAGATGCCCTCAGTGGAGGGGGTTATTAAAAGAAGTGTCCTCTTCTGGCACAAGTTATTACATAAAATTGTCCACTCTAGGGTTTCTTGCACGTTCCTCAAGCTTCTGGTATTGGCCACTGTCAGGGATCAGTTACCAGATCGGCAATTTCAAAATGTGTCAGTCCTATGGTAGTATAATCTATGTAGGAAGCCACAATAAAAGAAAAAAAAAAGTACACTTTCAAAAATTCAAAACATGCAAGTGTCATGTCAGAGTGACTCAAAGTCAATGTCAGTATAATAAATGAAAGGCTGGTAGACGAATACAGGGATTGATAAGGATAATTAACACTTTCTTGAATTACATTTATATGGTGCCTCTACAGTGACACTATCATTTTAAAAGGGAAGCATAACACAATTTAAAATGTCATGCATTATAAAACTTGAGGACTAGAACTGAAAGTCAGTTTTCCGAAGTTAAATCTTCTGGTTCTGAGTATGACTCATTTGATAGCACTCACCTCATGGGTTTAAGTCCTGTACCCACCACAGATATTTCAGGGCAGTAACTTGTAGCTTTGGAAGAGGAAGTCTGTTGAAATGCTGTACTTCAGATGAGACAAATCAATGTTTTTCTGCCCATTTCTGATCTAGATCTATCATAATAATACAGGTAAAAGTTAAAGACCTTTCTGTGCTTTTTCAAGAGGGGAGAGCAGCTCTCAGCTATGTTAGGGGCCAAATGGGCCTCAGGACTCGGTAAGTGGAAAAGTCATTTAGAGTCAACTTTCCCCTTCCTCAAGCTGAGCACATTTTGGTCAGATCAGGGTTTCTGGCCCCTAGTACCATTAGCAGCTTTACAAAATACCATAAAGCTATGTAGCCCCAAACATTGAATTAAGTCACTATGTATAACCAAGTTCAGCTTTTTCCATTTTAGTTTTAGGCCACCTGCTACACTAACTTTATAGTGCCCTTCATCAGAATATATCAAGAGTGCTTTACATGCATCCTTATTTTATAGGCAGGAAACCGAGCCACAGAAAAATTAAGTTCCACATTCACATAGGTATTTAGGGTCCTAACTTCCACCGATTTCAAGTTAGGAGCCTACATACCTTTGTGGATCTGTCAGCAATCATTCAGGTACATTGTATTCATAATCATATGGTGGACATCACCTCCTCGCAAGCATTTGTGTGTCAGTAGTTACAACACATATTACCATGGCGGGCGGGGGGAAGAGCTTGGTCCAAAGCCCACTGACTTCAATGGTTTGCATCTGACCTTAAGTCTGTAGATAGCATGATTAATGGGTAAAATGAAAAATATATTTACCCATAAACTCTTTGGGAAAATAATTTCCGTGCAGCATAGGGTAAGAGGTCCTCTGTTATATTGTCACTCACTGTCTGTCTATCTCTGGGAAACAGCAGTTGCCAAGACCCTATGAGCACAGCTACAGTGAGCCATAGTAGTCTGGTATACACTGAAATAATCACATATTTAACATTTAAAGCTTCCTTACTGCTTTTAGTAATCAGCACAACACTAATCTCAAAATGAACGAATTTTACTTAAAATAATCAATTTCCTAATCTCCATTTACTGATACAGGTGCCACAAAGAATGGCAGCACAATAAAATAAGTCACAATTAGAAGTTAAGGGAAAGCTGCTACTCTTTGGAATGCTCCTTTGCTAGGTGACGTCATACAGTACATAGCTTTTCCCTCCTGAGATCACAAGAGGAACAAGTGTTGAGGGGTCCTGTAGAAACAAACAGCTGGATTAATTTAGGGGAAAATCCTTTTTAGGTTCAAAGGGAAAACGCAGGACGTCGCAGAACTGAGTGCCAGTGACCCTAGTCCTTCTCTAAAGGGAACACTTGTGAGCCAGAATATGAAGTGAATTATTGTGATAATAATTTCACTGGATGAAACTGACATTTAACTGGTTGGGGCAACAAGAGTGGCTTTCCCTTTCTATGCAGACACCTGCCTGATAAACGTGTTAACCAGACTTCTGTAGCCCTGATATAAAATTCTTTAGGAATATAGCTTTGGACCACATATGCCAAGCGGTTCATTCATTCATAGATATTAAGGCCAGAAGGAACTATTATGATCATCTAATCTGACCTGTATAAACACAGCTTATAAAATTCCACCCAGATTCATGAAATAAAGTGACAAGCTGTAGAAGTTGTACAATTGAATAAAATGTTCACATCACTTTTGACGACACCGGTTATAGAGATTTGCTTGTTCATATATCTGGGAACTAGGTAAGCCAGTGGGCGTGTACGTACATTTCTCAAGAGTTCCGTGTAAGGCTGGCTGAGCAAGTGATTGCTCCATAAGGTTAAGAAATTGTAATCACAGACCTACAACATGGTTTTCCTAGAAAGCCCCTTGCTGATTCAGTACTATGTAGGCAATTTGAAACAGGCTGCAGTGATGCAGTATAAGCAGGACTTCCATGTCTACAGTCAGTTGGCTGCGGTTGCTGAAATGCACAGCCACCAGAATGCATGAGCTAGGCTGGAATGTGCCATTAAATTATGTCAGGATGAAGGAAAGGGCTTTAAAGAAACCTACACCCATTCTGATTACCCTAGCAATCAGACATCCCTAAGCTAGGGCTTTGTTGTGCTCCATGAACAAGGTGCAACTGGTCTAAAAAAAATTGTAGACCCACACTTTAGAGGATCATAATTTACAAAACCTGTATTGCCTGCTGTGATGGGGTGACTACCCCACACATGTGGTGAAAGGGTTCATGTGGGCCTGGCCTAACTAATGATGGAACCCATCTGGAAAGGGGCTGGGTGGTGCTATAAACAAAGGACACATGAAGCAGAAAGGGGCTGCAAGGAGAAACTTTGATGTTACACTCCTGATAGTAGGGAATGGAGAGATCTGTAAGGAACAAGAAGCTCTTACACAGAGTGAGGAGAAAAGCCCAGAGACAGGCTTCATCGAACAAAGTCCAGGGGGGTGGCAGCAAGAGGGTATAGTGTAGAGGATGAACCTGGGTTCCCCTACCTGCCACTGCTAAGGTGATGGGAAGCCCTTAAGATATGGGCTGCTAGAAACTTTGAGAGAAGGTTCCAAAACCCAAGGATGACAGATTAGATGGAAGGACCAGGGTTATTTATTTATGCTAGATTTTGTCAGCCTGAATGGGGTGTGACTAAAACATGAGTCATGAGAAGAGGTGGACCACTGAGGGACCAGCATGACTGCTGGCAAGGGGTGCTAGACAGGAGAGCTACTACACCACACCCATGCTTTAAGGATGCATTCTAGCAGTGAGTTCACTCTTCTACACCGCCAAGGACTGTGTAAATTAGGTAACTAGTTCATCTGAAGACATTCTGAATTCTGATCATTTGGGTGTGCACTTAGCAACACAAATTTACACTTTTGGGCCAAGATTTAGAAATTGCAATTTGGGAACCTCTAGGTAGTAAGGGCAAAAAGGGGGAAAACAGGACTAACTAGTTTCTACTGAAAGACGCTAGCTGTATAGGAGTCCAATATATGATTGGAAGTAAAAAAAAACAACCACCCTAAATGCACAACTTTAAAATGAGGGTAGAATTAAAGTTATATGAGCTACCCTAAATCTGGCATTTCCTAACCTTCAAGTGTTTGACTTTGCCACCTAAACAAGATTTTATTTAATCTTAAAAGAGCAAGTTAAGGAGAGACTTGATCACAATCCAAATATCTACACAGGGAACAGATATTTCATAATGGGCTCTTCAATCTAGTGGAAGAAAATCTAACAAGACCCAATGCCTACAAGTGGAAAATAGACAAATTCAGACTGGAAATAAGGAATAGTTTTTAACAGTGAGGGTAATTAACCATTGCAACAATTTACCAAAAATTTTGGCAGATTCTCCATTATCGGCAATTTGAAAATCAAAAGGGGAGGTTTTTCTAAAAGACTTACTCTAGTTCGAATAGGAATTCTGGGGAAGTTCTGTAGCCTGTGTTACACAGGCAGTCAGACTAGATAATCACAGTGGCCCCTTCTGGCTTTGGAAACTATGAACACTTAAATGTTTTTTGTAAATATATTAAGAGAGATAGCTCAGTGGTTTGAGCATTGCCCTGCTAAACCCAGGGTTGTGAGTTCAATCCTTGTAGGGGGCCATTTAGGGATCTGGGGCAAAAACTGGGGATTGGTCCTGCTTTGAGCAGGGGGTTGAACTAGATGACCTCCTGAGGTCCCTTCCAACCCTGATATTCTATGATCTGAAAAGAAAGAAAAAGTTGGAGAACTGAAGTCAGTGGAGCTATGTGGACTTTACACCAGCTGAGGATCTGACAATTTGTCAGTCCCTACATATTACCACCTTTCATATTTCTGACTTTTCAACCTTTTTTTTAAAAAAAAAAATCAATTACGGTTTTGATCACTTGTAGTGAAGGCTCTTTTTTTTGTTTTTAAAAAAAGACAATGTCAATGAAGCTCTAATAGACTAAAAGTTATATGGATGTCTTCAAAATTTAAATAAATTAGAAGGTTAAAACATGAAAAATAAGACTAAGAACATAAGACGTTCACAATAGGTGGCAGGAATACATTGTTCAGCTAGTTCAAAAGGCTCATAATGTGACAGCTGAACAGGAAACAAAACTAAAACAGGAGCATCTTTTTTTTTTTTTTAAATAAATATTGCTTCTCCCCTCTTCCTCACTTGCACAACTCTGTTTCCTATTCAGCAAATCTCTTCACCACTCCTGAAGTGAGCATGAGGGAAAAATATTGGAGGTGGAGACTGAAAAACAAAATGGCTCTTTGACAAGTATTTTTGCAGAGGAAAAGCTTTTACTATTTACAATATCAAGCAAGAATCAGTGCCAGGAAACAAACCACAGTCTTACTACAGCGTCGAGATATAAGTCAGTTAATTCACCACCTATTCAGTTTAGAGAAGGGAAATGAATCGTGAAGATCAGATACAGATCTTAAGTTCCCCAAAGACTGGAGGTTTTCAGATCCAGTATTTTGGCTCAGGCTCACCTCTAGTATATTGGGTACATTTGAAAATCCAGATGTCTATTTAGCTCCTGAGGTAGTTTCTGCATTAGTCTGTACAGCAAATTCAGATCCAGATTTAGAAAAAAATTAGTTTTTACAATTTTTGCACAGTGATGTTTGGATTCCATTAACAACCGTTTTTATATGAACTAAAAATTTTGTTCTCCCTGACCCTCAGGACATTTCAACCTTTTATAGGATGACATTTCAAGAGAGTTGCTACATAACATTTTAACTCCTGGACTGACAAGTGACAGTGTCAACTTCTTACGGACAGCCTTCATTGGTACTTATACAAGGACATGACCAAAACCGAATGTTCTCAGATAACATATGTAGCCTTTTTGCAAATCTAAATATTTCTGTGAAAAGTGCTTGAGAGAAGAAAAAAAAAAAGCACCTGACAAGAGGCTTCTCCCAGATCCTTTAAGACAATGAAACCAGATGGTTCTGGCTGCACACTCAGAGTACAATCATCAAAATGGTAATCTTTCCAGAGCTAGGACTCTCATTGTGTATAAGCTATAACAGAACAGTAGATGGCCCTGGAATGAATACAGAGATGCAATTCAGTGGAGAGGTTCTGATGACATAACTGATGGAAGAGGAACTGTGGAGTGACTTCATCTTTTGTGTTCACCCAAGGTCATTATCTTATTACACACACAATTACTTTACACTGAAGTACGTTTTATACACGTGAAATTAACCTTAAAGGGAAAGTAGGAATTAGAGTGCCAGACTCCACTGTACCTTTAATATTTTATAGGTTTAAAATGGTGTAGCACTGGGGTTCTCAACCTTTTTCTTTGAGGGCCCCCCCCGCAACATCCTATAAAAGTTCCGCAGCCCCACTGTGCCACAACAACAACTATTTTTCTGCATATAAAAGCCAGGGCCTGTGCCAGGGGGTGGCAAGTAGGGCAGCTGCCCAGTGCCCCACACCACAAGGGGCACCACAATGCTAAGTTGCTCAGACTTCACCTTCAGCCCAGAATGGTGGAGCTCGGGGCCCCGTGTTGCAGTCCCATGTGGTGGGGCTTCGTCTTTCTGCCCTGGATCCTAGCGCATATAATGCCAGCCATGCTTGGGGGACCCCATGAATTCTACTCACAGCCCCACAGGGGAAGGCCCTGGACTGACAGCCCCGGTTGAAAACTGCTGGTATAGAACACATTTATGTATATATAAAATTGGGGCTAATAGTTTGGGACAAGCCAGACTTTAAATTCTCAGATTTCCCAAAGCCCCCCCCCCGCCCATGCTATAAAAACCTCTAGCTCATGGCTCTGGCCTCCAGGTTTCAGGCCCACCAGGGGAGGAGCGGGGGAAAGAAGAGGAGCCACCAGGGCTCAGAAATATTTACCAGAGCTCTGCTCTGGCCACATTTAAGCCCTGGGACAAACAGATTTTAGTTTTTAAATCAAATAGTTAATTATCCTTTCCAAAAATCAAATTGATTAGCTAAGAAATATGAGAGCAAGTGACCATTAAAAGAACGTGACAAAGCAGGACTGCTCCCCCTCACTGGCTCTGCAGGAACTCAATATTTGTGAAAATTGAGCGGATGATATTTTTGATAATCAGAAACTTAGAAAAAGTATGTGCATTTTTTAAAGTTAGCAGGGTGGTGGTATTTTATTTGCATTTTGAAACAAATGTTCTGCACAATTGCATCCAACACTGAAGAGAATGAGCCTGGTGTTGAATAAAGCACACTGGAATCTTAATTCTCACTCTGCAAAAATTGACACAACACACTCATACTCAGTTTCTCAGCAAAGATGAAGAGTGGCACAGTGAGGTTCCAAATACACTTACCAGAACACTATCAACCTAGCAAAACTAAACTACATGGTTCACTTGTTTTGTCAAAGATACGTCTTGGGACGTAGTATTTTGTTCGCTAATTCAAAAATCTAATACACAATAGAGGTCTAGTGATTTTTCTATTATACATTTTCAAAACTTGGACTTCAAATGCTTTAAGTTCTCCTACATGGGTCTAAACTTTCTAGAACTGAACTGCACCCTTACAGTATTGATAGATAGACATCTGAATTTTGAGTATTAGAAGTATATTGTATTTAAAAATCCTGAAAAATTTCATCCTTGCATTATAAAGCTATATAGTGAACTACATAGAATATGGGCTCTTTAAAGGTTAGAGATATGATAATCTTGTTCAAATAGTTTCAAGCATTGTTCTTGAGCAAGGGCAGGAGATTGCAAAGTTGAAAAAATGCTTGATTTGGTTGTGTGCATAGGATTTGCCACTAATCTGTTCACATTAAACAATGTTAGCAAGAATCGCCAACTATTTAAAAATTCTCTTTAAATCTAAAAATCTCACTTACCAACATCTTCCTTTTATACACAAAAAAAATAATAAAAAGAAGAACCCTCTAACTGTATATTCAAATGCACCAGAGTTTGCAGCAGCCAGGGACCAGTTTTTAGCAACAGAAATAACAGAATAAACATAGCACCAACACACTGAAGCGTGGGCTTAATCCAAAATCCACTGAAGTTAATGGAAAGAGATCCTTTGAGGAAAAACAAACTATTGATAACGCAATGCCAACGAACTAGGTTACATGGATATTGTCATAAGAAATGAGAATTGCAGCTGTCAAACTTTATACAAAGAGAACGGTTTCAAAAGCAACTGAATTACAGAAAAGAAGTTAGTATACTCTTTAATAGACAAGTTCTTTCTGAAATCTATAGAAGGTGCCACAAATTGTCACATCTGCTGCCTTGTTCTGAATTAAAGGAGGGATCTAATTTTTTCAATATGTTGGGGCTATCTGTTCTACTCTGAAACAGCACTAAAAAAAAGTAGATAACCTTTTAAAAACCTAGAAACTAAGAGATTTTTTACCTGCCTTAAGATTTCATATGAACTGACACTGCTTTTATCAAATCTGTTCTCTTGTGCATACTCAACCAACCATTTACTTCTTTCAGAAGAGAGGGTTATCGGTATTGCCTATAACAAACAGAAAATAAGTTCACAAGAATGAAAAAATTCACTTCATGTATCTGTGGTCAATATAGCCATTGTTTCAGTTCCTATGTTCTTTACAGCTTAAGAACAAAAGGTTTTCCTATAATAAGGCACATGAGTAGCCTCAAAACTGATCTTTCATCACACTGAAGTAAACCTGAAACTATAAAAGTGTAAGTAAACTACTTTCAATTTTTGGTGCAAAGAATATTTCAAGGTATTTCAAGTGTTTAGACTGAGTTTGATTCATTAAAACAAGGACCACCACACAATAAGCATTGAGCTGTTTTGAAATTCTATTCTATCTGGGTTCTTACACTGAACTCAGTCGCTGAGTGTCTTCCAGAACTGCATTAAGCAACATGACTAAAATCTCTGCTATTTATCTCATGCTCTCCCTGGGGGAGAAGTGTGTGGACTGTTTTGTTTTGCAACATTGTAAAAATTTTCTTTTGCTTACACGTTGCCACATGTTTGTTAGAGAAGGCAAGGCCAAAGAAATTCAGCTTGTACTCAGAGTGGAAGGTGGTGAGCTTTGATGGTCCCCAAAAATCTGGCCACTTATTTTGGTACCTAAGAGGATGCTGACCTATTCTGAAAATCTGGACTGGATTGTGGGTGCCAAGTCCTTTTGAAAATTCTGGCCTAGATAAACAAAACAAAACAAAAAAGCATGGAGTATGCTCATTCCATGTGAACATGAACTAGCTGTACTTTAAGTTAACATTACAGAAATTACTCGTACCATTTCTGTTTGGATTCTAACCTCATACTATTACAAGACTTGATCACAAAGAAATTTAAGAAACCCCCTGAAGGGATTGTGCGAAGATGAAAAATAAAGAAATCACTTATGTTCTGTTGAAGTCACAAGTTTCACCTTGGGCATAAATCAATATGCAGAAAATGAATCAGCCTAGTCTGATTTCTTGTAATTGATTTCAGTATATTGAAACCACTACATACAAGGCTTTGAACCACAAAAGGGTTCCTGTAAATGAACACAAGCACAGTAATTAAATCCTGTTTCACGAGCAGTCTTCCCCTTTCACATGCAACTTACCTAAGTTTTAGGTGTACACAGTACTTTAAAGATACAAAAACAGTAAAGATCTAACACAAGCATTAGGTTGCATGCAAGATAAAAGGTATGTGTAACGCTGTTTAAAAAAAACAAACAAAAAAGAGCACACTGCAGTGAGTTTCAGAGCCTGGGGTCAACTGACTCAGGATCCCAGTACAGGGCTAAAAATAGAAGCGTAGACATGACTATTTGGGCTCTGAAAACCCGGTGAGGGGAGGTGGGTCTCAGAGCCTGAGCTCCAGTCCAAATGGGAATGTCTACACTGCTATTTTTAGCTTGACAGCACAAGACCAAACCAGTTGACCCGTGCTCTGAGACTGGCTTCCACAGATTTTTCTTTTTTTAGGAGGGGGTTTGCAGGTGGGGTAAGGAGCAGTGTAGACAAACTCACAGTTGAATGTGTTATTTATAAAGCTGGTTTTGAGACTTTTCGATGTTATCTCATAAAGGAGTGTAGAACTGCGACATTAGCATACAAACTCTATTCTCGGGTTGCAGCACTTGGGATATTTTATTTCATTAAGAGAATAATTAGCACATCCCCAGTTTCCTATAAAGGCTCCTTATTATTGGCATGCAGCATTTAAAACAGTCACCAGCTCCTGCTCACATAGTAATACCTTGGAGACCTGCTGCAAGTTTCCTTCACCTTACTCCTTCCTGTGAACCAGTGACTCAGACTTCAGTGGTTCAGGAGCCAAATTAGCCTGATGAAACCTCCAGGAATACGTACAACCAGAATTGGCAACTCTCTATATTTTATTCTCATAGCGAAATGACGGACCAAGCATCCTGACTGGTTGTTAATTAAATCACACATAGTGTTTTAATATCATGAGCTGCAAAGAGACACATTAAAAAGCCACTTGTGGGTCGCAAGCCTCAGTCTAAGGCCTGGTCTACACTGGGGGGAGGAGGGGGAAATCGATCTAAGATACGCAACTTCAGTTATGAGAATAGCGTAGCTGAAGTCGACGCATCTTAGATCGACTTAGAATCACTTACTTCACGTCCTCGCACCGCGGGATTGACGGCCGCCGCTCCCCCATCGACTCAGCTTCTGCCTCTCGCCCTGGTGGAGTTCTGGAGTCGACAGCAGAGCGATCTATTTATCGCGTCTACACTAGACGCGGTAAATCGATCCCCGATAGATCGATCACTACCCACTGATCCAGTGGGTAGTGTAGACGTGGCCTGAGCGTCATTGCTTTAAATCCTTTGCTCTATATTGGTTTGCCAAGGTTTCCATCCTGGCAAATTGGCTCCTCCACCTTGAAAAATCCTGCAGATGGCGGCCAAGCTAGTTGCCCTTTATTGTTTTTGAATCACATCTTCCCAAATGACACAGCAATTGCCTTAAATTGCAATTGCAGCCCTGTGATTACCTGCATATTACAAAGTTAAACCATGGAAACCCAGGTTTTTGCATTATTGTTTTGGAATTTAAAATAGCCCTGGCATATCTATGACAGTAAGACAAATGTGTCTTGTTCCCTCTGTTGATATTTTGGCTCCAAACAGATTCCTGGGAACTGGCTTCCACACCATCTCAGCACTCAGCCTCTTCAACTGAGGAACCTCTCTGAAGTAACGTTGTGGACTTTTTCATCTGTAAGTAAAACAGGAATACTGAAGACTCTTGACTCTGTTTTTGATCTAAACACTTCCAGAAACTTCCCAGCTGAACAACATGCCTTTATGTGAGTATGCAGCCACTCTCCCAATTTTAAAGTCTGTGATGCATGAATATTTAGATTGACTGACTCGCCAATATTTGAAAGAGTAACAATAACTCCAGCTCCCAATCAATTACAAATGCTGATATCCTCAAATTAAGTGATAAAGTGAAACCTAGTAAGAGGCTTCAAGGCAACCAGATCCAGAGAATTAGCTTTGTGGTCTCATCTTTTGCCCTCAAATACACTGAGTTTAAGAGTGCACTATGTTGCACTTAATGAAACAGACAGTCCTCATATTTTACGGTTTCTCAAGCCTTAGTATAAAGATTGCATTTCACACTAGAATATCTGCTTGAAGTTCGGAAAATGGCAAACGAAACTGATCTGTGGTATGTGTGTCCTTTCACCTTTTCCTGGAAAGTATGCTTGTCTTTTAATCAAGTAGCACAGCAGTTTAACTACATAACAGCCAAACATTGCAACCATTTTCTCAAGACAAATGTTTCAAGAAAATTTCTAAAACGTGTTTTAAGTCATTTAAAAAACAAAAACCCAAAAAACCTACCCCCAGCAACTTCAGCATACACTTCAAAGGAAACATTTCCAGCCCTGACTTTCAGACATCCTTTTCGTTTTCAGTTCCTTATGTCCATATTACTTATCAGTTAGTTTGCCAATCTGATTCAATTTACTTTGCACCTAATAGTACTTCCTGGAATCAACAGTTTATAGCTATTGCAATGAGTAACAGAAGTTATACTACTTCACTCCACAGAAAGGCAGTCAAAGCCCTGCATGCTGAAACCTTTCTATAACGGACTGAATTGTGTTCGTTTTTAATACGCTTCATTGTAGTTTGCATGCCAAGAGGACACAGGCAGTACATGTGTGTGCACATGAGCTTGTACTTTTATTCAGGCCTTTATAGAATTTTATTGTAAATAAATGTAAGCATATAACTCATATCCCAAAAATTAAATGGTCTAGTAAGTTTTAAGAGGCAAAAAAACATTAAGTATCTCTGTGCTGGACTTATAAATAAATACATTACACTTGAAGTATAAACACACTGCTATATTATATGGCTGTTCCTCAGACACCTGAAAGTCAACTTTTGGAATACGCTGTCACTAGGACCAAATCTGATTAGAATGTTGATGGTTCAGCAATCTGAGTTCCTCGCTATGAAATTGGAAAGCGGGTAGGGAGGTATGGTGCCTTTCTGGCAAGTCAAAATAACTCTTATGAAGCAACAGTGACCTTTCTAATTAATTTTGCCAATTCACAAAAGGCTTTACCATGATATCATGAGGCTCCTGAAAGCATTAGTTCACCAAATCACCTGTGACTACAGCCAACTGACGCTCCTGAGTTTTTGTTGGCACCATTTGTGCTCTTCAGTTAGATAGACTTTCATCTGTTATTGTCATTAATGCTGTGACTGAGTTTGTGACATGGGAGAGAGAGAGAGATCTTGATCACCATTACTTTAGAGATCTAGCTACTGTGGGAATGCTCCCTTTTGGTTGACAGCCGCGCAAGAATAATTGTACCCTTCTTTGGTCAGTAGAAGGAGAGGCATTTCTTGGAGTTCTTTTTGGCTCTAGTAGGATGCGTCTTCCTAGGTCTCTTGGGAAAAATAAGAGCTTTAGATTTTATTTTCTTTCTTCCCCTGACCATTAAGGTTATAGAACAGCACTGTCCTTTGCAGTGGCTGTCAGAGTAGAAAATGAAAAGGATGTCTGGAAGTCAGGGCTGGAAATGTTTCCCTTGAAGTGCCTGGGGGATGGGGAGGGGAGGGGTCAGGGAAAGCCTAAGAGTTGCACTTCTTTAAGATTTTAGGTGCTCCTATATCAGAATCCAAACAAGCAGAAACAAAAGGATTACTACTTGTGGGAATCAGAACTGTGTTGTCCTTTGAATATCTTGTTTTCTGGGGCAGGACTAGAAGTCTATTCCTACCATTATGGAGGGGTGCGGTCTAGTATGTTGAGCACATGATTAATCTGTAACTACTGACCTCTGTACCCGATGCCAATTCCCTTTTTGGAAGTTGGTTAAATCGCATCTGCCATTCTATAAGAGAGATAATACGTACTTTGCGGCCTATTATGAAGATTGGAGTGAAGTTTAAAGTAAAACTTCAACTAGATCAGTACTTGTGGCACCTTAGAGACTAACCAATTTATTTGAGCATAAGCTTTTGTGAGCTACAGCTCACTTCATCGGATGCATACTGTGGAAAGCGTAGAAGATCTTTTTATACACATAAAGCATGAAAAAATACCTCCTCCCACCGCACTCTCCTGCTGGTAATAGCTTATCTAAAGTGATCACTCTCCTTACAATGTGTATGATGATCAAGGTGGGCCATTTACTGGATTTTATGATGTGGTTGTCAACCTATTTACCATTGTCGGCCACGTATGCAGCTCTTTAAATGTTACTTGGGATGCATCCACACAATATGTGTGTGTATGTATGTGTATATATATATATATATATATACACACACACACACACACATATACACACACACATACACATATATATATACACACACACACACACACACACACACACTACCTGTATGGCCCTGAGGATGTCACATGGACCACAGCTGTGTGCTGACTGTACTGCAAGCAGTCTGGAGGTTGATAACCACTTAACTAGATATTTAAAAGTTGCAGCTACGCATGACTTCCGGAAAGTAAGGAAGTTTTAGGACATTCTCTCCCACGTGTTAACTAAGGCATGTTAAAACTATATTTAATTTGTAAAAATTCAAAAGACCTAATGTAGCCGAACATGCGTGAGAGCACACGCACTTAATGATTTATAGTATAGTATGGTTGATAGTCTAATTGTGTGTAAAATATTAAAAGCCAAATATGCCATCAGCTAGCCAGGACTAGTAAAAATATGTTGTGAATTTATTTTTAATGCTAACTTGTTTCTGACTTGACAGTATCAGAAAACTTTTAAACTCTTTACACAAAGGCTAAATCTCAAATTAAATGCCAAAAGCTTTTCCAAGTTCTTAAACTAGTACAGTATAATACTGCACTTTAAAACAGCAGAAAAGATGTTCAAATACCAGGACAGGTGATATTTTACGTTGTTTTAAAATTTGTGCAATCACAGCAGATTTAATATTATTCAGCTTAGAAGGTAACACTACAGAAAAGCATTTTAAAAATAATGTAAATCATTAGCAAGATTTCAAAGGAAGCCTTTTGCACAAGAGGTGTAGGAGTTAAGGTTATCACATGTTTTAGTTCACTCCTCTTCACACACTATTTTAAAACTTAGCAACAAGTCTACACTCCAAATGTTAGCAGCCTCCCATCAGGGGCTTTACCAAGCAAGATTAAGTTTAGTGCATTCATTGTTAAGTTCTCCACTAATGTATTTTAATACAAATTAAAAAAACCTCTCAAAACAACATTCAGCATAAGGAAAAGAAGGGGGGTGCTATAAATACAATGTTTAAACAACCTGCTGAAGCAATATAAGTTTATAATGGCACTCACACTATGGTAATGAGTACAATATAGTGTCTACTCTAGATAGATGTCTTTCCAACGTTTGTGTATACCACCAGATGTGTATAAGGCATTGACGAAGCAAAGGTATGGTCCCTGCTCCACCGAGCTTGGAGTCTAAACTGACCAAACACGAGAGATTCTTCTCTGATCATTTGCCACTGTTGCTGAACAGATGCAAAATCGTCAAGTGAGGAAACACACTTTCGCGGTTTGGACTTTGCAAAACTGACTGCTGAATCCATGTACTTTTTTGCTACTGCTGGCACTATATGCCATTTATGAAATGAAGTATTTTAAATGCTGACATGGAAACGGAGTAAAAACACAAGAACGGGTCAGATCAAAGGTCCATCGAGCACAGTATCCGGTCTTCTGACAGTGGCCAATGCCAGGTGCTTCAGATGGAATGAACAGAGCAGGTAATCATCAAGTGATCCATCCCCTGTTGCACATTCCCAGCTTCTGGCAAACAGAAGCTAGGGACACCATCGCTGCTCATCCTGGCCAATAGCCATTGATGGACCTGTCCTCCATGAACTTATCTAGTTCTTTTTTGAAGCCTGTTATATAGTCTATAGTAGAGTGATGTCAAGGTCATAAATGAAGGGAACAGTAGCTTTTATAAAACCTAAATAAATAAAATCTAAATGAATTCTTTGCATCGGTCTTCACAGCTGAGGACGTGAGGGAGATTCCCAAACCCAAGCCATTCTTTTTATGTAACAGATCTGAGGAACTGTCCCAGATTGAGGAATCATTGGAGGAGGTTTCGGAACAAATTGATAAATTAAACAGTAATAAGTCACCAGGACAGATGATATTCACCCAAGAGTTCTGAAGGAACTCAAATGTGAAACTGCAGAACTAACAGCTGTAGTCTGTAACCTATCATTTAAATCAGCTTCTGTACCAGATGACTGGAGGATAGCTAATGTAATGCCAATGTTTTAAAAGGGCTCTAGAGGTGATCCCGGCAACTACAGACCAGTAAGTCTAATGTCAATACCAGGCAAATTAGTTGAAACGATAGTAAAGAATAAAATTGTCAGACACATAGAAGAACAAATTGTTGGGCAAAAGTCAACATGGTTTCTGTAAAGGGAAATCATATCTTACTAGTCTATTACAGTTCTTTGAAGGGGTCAAACATGTGGACAAGGGGGATCCAGTGGACATACAGTATTTTGATTTCCAGAAAGCCTTTGACAAGGTCCCTCACCAAAGGCTCTTATGCAAAGTAAGCTGCCATGGGATAAGAGGGAAGGTGCTCTCATGGATGAGTAACTGGCTAAAAGATAGGAAACAAAGGGTAGGTATAAATGGTCAGTTTTCAGAGTGAGAGAGGTAAATAGTGGTGTCCCCCAAGGGTCAGTTCTGGGACCAGTCCTATTCAACATATTCATAAATTATCTGGAAAAAGGGGTAAAACAGTGAGGTGGCAAAATCTGCAGATGATGCATAACTACTCAAGATAGTTAAGTTCACCCTAGCAAAGAAACCTGGTTCTGTAGTGAATTGTAATCAGTTGCTTACTGACTACAGCACATATTGCAAAATATCTTTCTGTAAGCATAGTGAATTAGTTTTGTTATACAAGTACTTTTCCCCCAAGAAACTTTCATTTTCATCTTGTGTAAATCAGACATTTTCAGTCACCATGGCCATGTAAGTGTTTTGATTTGTGCATGCACTGTTTTGGGCTGATAAGTAACAAGCTTGCTGACCTCAAACTTGTCTATTTCTCCCACAGTGATAAATCCTACAGTTATACATTTACAATCAGTTTTAAAAGGTAATTGTGTGGGTACTGTTAAGAACTAAGGACATTCTAAACTAGCTTAGAATAGCAATTTTAGAGTTCCTAGTTTATTCATGGTAGCCTCATCAGTTTGCATACTGTAAAGCTCCAGAGGTTACTTCTCTCTCATAAGCTTTTAAAAATCTATTATATTACTAAGTTTTCACAGTATAGTACCGTTATGTAAAATGCCACAGGGTACTTGGACTTTAGAGATTTTAGAAAAAATAGTGGTTAATGTTTCATTTACAAAAGCAACATAAAGTCAATCTTCTCTCTCTGGCACTTCCAAAAGAGCCTGTCTGGAAAGGAAAGAGTTCTGATTCATAGCTATTTGCTTAAGAACATATATTTCTGGTTTGACATGCAAGTGCAAAGTTTCAGTAATGTGCACAGAAGAGTTAGCTACTATACCTATACAGCAGCTAAATTATGAAATTGACGGACACGAGCATACTTTCCATTGCCAAACCATCTAGGATTTGCAGCAAGACTTTCTGCAATCTCCCTCTACATTTCTAAGAAGAAAATAAGTTTTTACTTGGAAGTTCATGGTACTGCATGAGAAACCAAATTATATTCTTTTTAGCCAAACTCCAAATATAAATATTGCATCTGGACCATCTGTCCCAAGTTTCTGCCCAATAAGCTATTGCAGATGCCAATACTCGAAGGGTGTTATTTTCAAAAGTGCTTAGTGTTGACTTAATTCTCCTTCCATTCAAGTTAATAGCAAAACGTCCACTGGTTTCAGTGGAAGCATTAGACCAATGCTGAGCATTTGAAAATCCCAACCTAAATTCTTAAGGAGTATTAAAATGGAAATATTGTTAGTTCCACATGTACTAGATTCATCCTTTATTAATAACCTCTCTTTTTGCAAAATATGACAACCCAAGAGAAATGGCGCATTATTAAAATTACTTGATGAAGGCTACTCAACGTAAAAAAAGGAGCCATCAGACTGTTGAGCCATCTGGCATCCTCAGAACGGTTTTCCTTTAGTTAAAATGAACTGATGTAGTACATTAATCAGGGTATTACAAACAGGGCAGGTGGGAGGGGAGAGAGAATAACCAATGCAAACTGCTATATTCTTATCCTCTCCGGGTGGAAAAAATATATATAAAACCCACCAATAAAATCTGTGTTAAACCCTTGAAAACATGTTCCATAGAATCTCTACAGATAGTAATTCCATGTTCTAATAAGAATAGAACAGTAGGGATCTATTATCGACCACCTGACCAGGACAGTGATAGTGACGATGAAATGCTAAGGGAGATTAGAGAGGCTATCAAAATAGAGAACTCAATAATAGTGGGGGATTTCAATTATCCTCATATTGACTGGGTACATGTCACCTCAGGACGAAATGCAGAGACAAAATTTCGATACTTTAAATGACTGCCTCTTGGAGCAGCTGGTACAGGAACCCACAAGGGGAGAGGCAACTCTTGATCTAGTCCTGATCTGAGCGCAGGATCTGGTCCAAGAGGTAACTAACATGGCTGCTTGGAAACGGTGACCATAATATAACAACATTTAACATTCCTGTGATAAGAGGAACACCTCAACAGCCCAACACTGTGGCATTTAATTTCAGAAAGGGGAACTATGCAAAAATGAGGAGGTTAGTTAAACAGAAATTAAAACGTACAGTGACTAGAGTGAAATCCCTGCACGCTGCATGGACACTTTTCAAAGACACCACAGGAGACTCAACTTAAATGTATACCCCAAATTAAAAAACACAGTAAAAACTAAAAAGAGACATCATGGCTTAACCACCATGTAAAAGCAGTGAGAGATAAAAAGGCATCTTTTAAAAAGTGGATGTCAAATCTTAGTGAGGTAAATAGAAAGGAGCATAAACACTGCCAAATTAAATGTCAGAAGAAAAGCCAAAAAGGAGTTTGAAGAACAGCTAGTTAAAAACTCAAAAAGGTAATAACAAAATGTTTTTAACTACATCAGAAGCAGGAAGCCTGCTAAACAACCAGTGGGGCCCCTGGATGATCGATATACAAAAGGAGCACTTAAAGACAATAAAGTAATCGCAGGGAAACTAAATTAATTATTTGCTTCAGTCTTTACGGCTGAAGATGTTAGGGAAATTCCCAAACCTGAGCAGTCTTTTGTAGGTGACAAATCTGAGGAATTGTCACAGATTGAAGAGTTGCTAGAGGAGGTTTTGGAATTAATTGAGAAACTTAACAGTAACAAGTCACTAGGACCAAATGGCATTCACCCAAGAATTCTGAAAGAACTCAAATGTGAAATTGCGGAACTATTAACCCTGGTTTGTAATCTGTCCTTTAAATCAGCTACTGTACCCAATAAGTGGAAGATAGCTAATGTAATGCCAATATTTAAGAAGGGCTCTAGAGGTGATCCTGGCAATTACAGACCGGTAAGTCTATCGTCGGTACCGGGCAAATTAGTTGAAACAATAGTAAAGAATAAAGTTGTCAGACACATAGAAGAACAAATCGTTGTGCAAAAAAGTCAACATGGTTTCTGTAAAGGGAGATCATATCTTACTAATCTATTAGAGTTCTTTGAGGAGTCAAACATGTGGACAAGGGGAATCCAGTGGCTCTTTTGTAGCATATTTCTGCTGATCGTGAAAAATATGGAGCAACATGGGCATCCAATTATTACTTAAATATGCAAGTACTTGTTGCAGGCAGATTTCAAGTTATTGAATGGTGCCCTCTTCCTCGTTACCAAATCACTTATGTAGTTCACACTAAATCTCCTGGGAATAAAAAGGACTGCTGGATTAGGATTACTCCCATTTTCCCGTTTGTGCCTTTATACTTTTATATTAGATTAAGGCTTTCATTTAGATTATAATAACAGATAAACTTAAGTTGTGTGCACTTGAAGATGAATATTTAGAGTGCTGTAAACTCTGTTCTAAGAAAAATTAATACTTTTCCTGAAGAGAAACAAAAACGTAAACACTGAATCCTATAAATGGAGATATAAGCACCACAGTTCACATAAGCCTAGCTGAGTGAAGTGATCTAGGGACACATGCACCTGACAGAAGAGAACTAGCTTCTCTTATATGCTTCTAAATACAATATAAATTCTTAATTTCTTTAGGCTAAAATTCTAAGCTTTTTGCTACAGAGAGCAGGCTTCTATTATGCAATGAAAAAAGACCCCATTTGTGAAAATTGGTGTTTGCTAACATGCACCAAGGAAGTATGTTTATGGAACAGAGACATCATTTGAAGGAATTTGATCATGACTGAAAATTAAATATAAATTCCAGTTCTGTATGAGATTAACAATAGACTCTGAATACCTTAATCTATGACTGACAAGCAGCTTAAGAAATTTCCTTGGAAAGACAAAACCAGCTACCTCACACAAAGTACAATGAAAACAGGCTATATTCTTGCTTCTTATTCTACATTTAATTTAGCATTATTTATGTAATTTACAAAGTGATAAACAACTAGCATACAAAAATCATAGCAAGAATAAGGCAAAGGTACATCTACTATGGTGATGGCACCATATACATATCCTATATACACACACAGACCCTATTCATGTAAGGGTATGTCTACTTTGCTAAGAAAGTGTGTTAATTCAGGTTAAAATAGCAGTGAAGACAAGGAAACTGAACATTTAACTCTGGTTGAACTGGAGCTGCTAACCCCAGGATCCCCTATAGGCTCTGTCTCAACCTGCTAACTTGAGTTAAAAGCTAAGCTGCCTTATCTTCACTGCTATTTTAACCTGAGTTAGCTAACGCAAGCTAAGAACATACTTTTTTTGGGCAATGTAGACATACCCCAAGAGAGAACTGGGCCTTATGCAGTTCTTTCACCTGAAGGATGGAAGCAGCCTGGATTCAAAGAATGACTCTGGTGCTAAATAGGGATGTCCTGATGTCAAGAACAGTCTTTCATAGACACACTAATAAATTAGGACACCACTGTAACACTCCAGTACATTAAAGACAAAAACAGGACTAGATAAGTTTCAGAGTAGCAGCCGTGTTAGTCTGCATTCGCAAAAAGAAAAAGGAGTACTTGTGGCACCTTAGAGACTAAAATTTATTTGGGCATAACCTTTCATGAGCTACAGCTCACTTCATCGGAGGCATTGTAGTGAAAAACACATGCATCCGATGAAGTGAGCTGTAGCTCACGAAAACTTATGCTCAAATAAATTTGTCAGGACTATATAAGCCAACCGTGCATGGGATTTTTTTAGTTGTTTTCTTCATGCTAATAATTCAGATTTGTGAGTTGAAAGCAAGTTACACAGGACAGATAGATCATGAAATGAGAAAGTGTTTATCCTATTAGCATGGTGTCCAAAGCAATTTACCAAGGAATGCCACTCTGCAAAGCCAAATGACTATCAACAACTTGTATGTCTCCAAAGAGAGTTCCCTAAATATAGAGACGCAACTCCTATTACTTCCCTTTACTTTTTTTTTTTTTTTTTTTTTTTTAAACACAGTCCAGACCACACTGCCATGCCCATTCCACCACACCCTGCAACTTGACTAGTCTCTTGCTCATAAAATTCCACTTCCTGTCAGCATTGGCTGATATCAGCTTCCAAATTATAAAGCATGTTTAAGCAAGATTACTTCAAACTCCCGTTAGCAGTGTTAGTATTTAAAGAAGTTCCCTGAATAAAAAGTATGCAGTACATCCACCTCCAGAAACATCTTACTTAAGAATGCAAACAAAAACAAAAGGAAAAGGAGTACTTGTGGCACCTTAGAGACTTAAATTTATTTGAGCATAAGCTTTCGTGAGGTACAGCTCACTTCATCACATATAGGCAAAAAAAATGCTTAGACATGTTAAATTAAAGACTACCAGGCACACAATAGTGTCCATGGATGATTAACTACTAAGCTTACATATAAGCGCAGTAGCATATTTTGCTAGAAGTGGAGATGGGAGCACTGTGTATTTAATGGCAGATTCAAAGCCTAGAGAACCAAAAGCACAGGAATTTACATATATAAAGTGTCTGATATGGAGAATGCACACTGTAGGGAAGGTTTTACAATTAAGAGCCCTTACAGGACAAGCAAAAGACCTTAAAATTCTGGAGTTTACACAGCACAGGTATCATAGTAACATCTGAGGAAAATTTGAAATTGTTTGTTTTTTTTGGATAACTACTGACAGAAGCACCACTAATTTAAGTAGCAGTATTAACTTATTTACTGCTATTAAAGACATCACAACAGTGGCACATAAGCCTCTGTGAGCAGCACAAGTGACTCATCTTTGCATAGTCCAGAACATAACAGATTCAGAAGAAAAAACTAAGGAACTTCCTTTCCTGTTGAGTTTGGTTTAATCCTAAAAGGGACCATCTTTTTCTGCCTCTGTACAGAGCATAACATAATGGGTCTCTGGTCCATAAATGATACAATATAATTTGGGTGTAATGCTTTGCATCTAGGAAGCTCAGGTATTCTTTTTAATTAAATACACTCATTGCATAAAAAGATTTTCCTTTGCTCTGCATCCTTCTTGACACACTTTCAAAATACAATTATAAAAATAACACTTTCTACAATAATAAGCCTACATAACCTAGTATCAGAACACATTTAAAATCTTAATCTCCCAAAGTATTCCAAATCCTCCATATCTAGGGAAAACATATCGAACTTTGCAACATTCCCTTAAAGTTGATATCTAGGGTTACTTCAGACCAGGAACAAGGCAGCAAGTTCAAAAGCTGAGGTGGCTCTCACAGGGTGCCTTGCCACTCTTATGAGTGGCATGCCAGCTGTGGTGGTTGTGTTGATCTCATTTGTGGCAGCATTAGTTTATTGGTTTGGGGCTTCAGACTGTGCCATCATTTTGTTGTGGGAAGCATCTGATGAGCCCTCCCCTTCTCCAATCCATGGAGCCACTGCTACCTCCACCCCCCTTCTGCCTCAGCATGCCACCTCAAGAAACTACTAGGCACTAACTGAGAAGACAAGTTCTCACTCTTATACAGTATACATACTACATTTTTATGACTTAGCTTTTAGCATGAGTTCATGGTGGCGGAGTCTACAACAACAGCTCTACTAGAGCACACGATGACTAAGAGCAACCACTGTCACAGGCAAACTCTTTGCTTTACACTACTGGCTGGAAACCACCGCCTCTTTGTTCTGAGAAGTCCTCTTGACAACACTCATTGACAAAGATGGGGACTCAGCAGTTGAGTAATATTGGCAGAGCACTTGAATCACAGAGGTGCAGCTGCTGGATCACAGCAGATATTATCCTTCAGTACTTACTATGCTTGAAGTTTTATGTTACTTATGAAACAGTATCAATAACAGAAGCCTTGAGCTACACTTATGTGATGCTTCTTGAGAAGATCAATATTGCTGATTTAACTAGCACAGTTTTCATCAAGCTCTTCACTACTTCTTGTGAACCTGGCATGCTATGACCACCACTATCTGACACACACAAGTAGGCAAATTGCAGCTTGTGTGGAAAACTTCCCTTTATCAGAAGTTTAGCAAAGAAATATTGCTCGGTGGTTCAGTCAGCTGTGTAAAGGAGAACAAGGATAGTTTATCGAGACCTTCTAGACCAATGTAGTAGTCGCTGAACTACATTTGTACTTGTCGGTTATAATATTTCCTCCATTTTGAGGAGCTTTTTTAATTGGAAAAGAGTGCCCATGTTATGCATGTAGTTTTTATGTTTAAGATGCAATTCAGTATTTGTACAATTCTCCAACTTCATCCTCTTGCTATCCCAGTCAGTGTTTTTGTGTCAAAGGCCATAAGCTTATTTTTCCCTCCACTGGCCTGCACCTTGTACAATCATTTACACCTGCCAGAAGTGGGTGTAAAATGCTACCAGTCAGAATGGTAGCAATTTATACCCATTTCACACTAACTTTACACAGGTGTAAATGACTGTACACTGTGCAGGGCAGCGGAAAAAACAGGCCTCATGTAATAGTGGAATTGAGATCATCTGAACCAATATGGGTTATTTGTCTTGCCAGCAAAAGGAAGTAGAATCTTAGTTGAAAGATTCATTTTAAAAATAGATCTTATCTATTTTCCTTGTGATCACACTTAAAGGTCACACTGTTTATAATACTGGAACCTGTTGCTGTGGAATTACAGGATGATATAAACAAGTAATTTTCATTGAAATGTGTACAAGAAAAAGAAAGGGCTATGAGAACATTACTCTATGTCGACCACTTGCTCCTGTTCCACAAAGAATCTGACAAACAGAACGGCTTTTTAGTTAATGCTGAGACATTCTATACTTGGTAAACTAAGCACCGCAGTGGAAATGTGGAGTTCTGAGCTGGAAAGGCAAGAAAAAGCATCTGAAAGATCAAGACCAGAAGAGCATTCATTTTTAACCTAATCAACCTAACCATCAACAACTGTGCTTTAAAAATAAGTGAATCCAATGAGGTAGTAAAAAATGGTACATTTTCTGTTTACCAGTTTTCTTTCTGCCCTTAACTGTACCTGTGCAGCTCCACTAACATTATTGGGGCTATGTTGTGAAACCAATGGCATAATCTGCCTCCAACTTATTTTTAAAAAATGGTGAGATTCAAATTTCTTACACAACAGGGGAAAAACACTGAGCTACACACTCAACCCTGATTAAATCCCTGATGCCTAGGACCAATATCCTCTGAGGTGGGACCTTAACCCTCACTGAACATTTTATCCTCCTGTAGCAAAGGTGCCTTTCTTCTTTTGTCTCTTGGTTTGTGTTTGCAGTGCATTCAGCAGAACCAACAGCTGAGTCAGCTATAGCTTCAGATGGTGGGAGTAGCAGTTGTATGCACAGAAGGAACAAAGATACTGCTATGGAAGGGAGGAGGACAGTGCTATGGAAAACAGTAAGCCGCATGCTCTGCGCAGCAACTATCTCTTGAAGGAGAAATGGGAAAAAGAGAAAATAAAGAGCTACCTTACTGCCTGGCTCTCCTATCAAAGCAGGAAGCAACTGTAAAGAGACAAGATGATGCCCAAATGTTCCAGAGAGGATGAATACAGCTTTAGTCTGCAAGCATGACAGTCTCTGAAATAGGCTTCCATAATGTAAATACTGACATATTATTAACACTTACATCTAAACCAGGTTATCTGGGTATCTATTGTGGCTGTAAGTTTTCATTAAATCCAGCTCTTAACCCATTTCTCCTCTCCATCCCCAAAATAAGTCTGTCCAGCTAAATAGAAGAACATTGGTCTCACAGTTTTTCCATTCAAAGGATTAACTCTTTGGAAACTGCACGGATATATGTCTTAAACCAGTAATTTAAAAAGACTATTCTTAAAAGGTTAAGACAACATTTGGTTTACCATAATGGAGTGGATAGGAGCAGATAATAGGTAGTTGGTGAAAACGCCATGAACCTCCACATGAGACATAGAACAGTCAGGAGCAATGACAATTTGTCATGGCACTCTTTTTTAGAGCTAAAATCTATTCATTTTTTCAGATATTAAAAAAAAGTGATCAGTCATAGACAGCTCATCAGAGGTTCTGTTAACATTTCCACCAACTCTGATGCCCTTTACCACCTCACTACTCATGAGTGGAAGGGCAATAACAACTCATGGAAATAATCTGGTCAACATTTGATATTTTAGCACTTCAGCTTGTTTGAGGTGGAAAATGGAACTAACTTCCCCAAAGTTAAAAAACAAAAAGGCCTCATTTAAAAACATCTTTTGGAAGATCTTGCAATATGCTGTCTAAACAGATCTTTCACTATCTTCCCCTATTCTCCTTCTCAACATGTTAAGACCTGTCATGCCTGTACAAAGAACCTTCTTTTAAGTTAGTTCTCATATTCTTGAATTTCCCTGCTTTCCTGGCATATCATCAAAGTCAACTGCATCCAATTCTATGATTCCATTTCTTAGAATTAGGTTAATCTTACCTTACCTACTTTATAATTTGGTTTTCACAAAGTATCTTCCATAGTTTAGAAAACCAAATACTCCTGTGAACGTAACAATTTTTGGACAACATATTAATCTACATTGATTTTACTACACAGTCCAGTTAGTTGAGAACATGGTGTCTGTCAGAATGCTTTCTGCACTTCTCATTTTTAATGAGACAAAGAACAGATTACCAAACTCTCATCTGTCAAACTGAATTTTTTAGCAGAGTCAAAATCTTTAGATGCCAAATCATTCAAAAGAGGTAGGACTGTGAAGCTATCCTAGCCCTCAAATTTTGAATCTCTTGATTTCTCTTTTTAAAATCTGAATAACTAGGCAGTTCAATGTGGTGTGGAATCCTTCCCCACTGAGCAAGTTAGCTATTTAGTAGTTTTCATTTGCTGTGTACATTGTATGAAATCTTTTCTGTTTTCAGCCACTATACATTATGAAGTTCAATAGCAAAGACTGAAAATAGCAAGTGGCATACAAACTAGTTCAGTAGTTAGCTTTTTGCACTACATAACTACTTTATGCACAGTCTCCTCTCCTATCTATATTAGTTACTATGTTTGGATTTCTGTCAAGTTCAACTTTGCTGCAAAGTTCTATTATTTATGCCTGACACTGACTATGTAGCTTTCGTCATTGGGGGTGAGAGAGAGAGAGAGAAGGGAAAATTAAAATACTTTAAGAATACACAAATAAGCATGGTAATGTCACTGATTTAAAATTAAGCATGGTATAGAAGTCTAAACTTATGTTTTATCAAAGTCAGAGATACTTCATCTCATGCTCTGCCGACAAAACTATACCTCAAAGTAGCACGTCAAGCAGAATTTTAGGTGTTTCACATTTAGTAATTAAAAACTTAGATGAACATAACTATTTTGCTGCCGTTTTCTACCACAGCCTGTGTGCAGCAACACAGCACATTTGGCAGTATTCAAATTTAAGTTAACCCTTTCTGGTGCACAGAAGCTAGTCACTTAAAACTAACAACCATACCCATATAAAGGAACAAATGTTCATTTGGTTGCAACCCCAGATAATACAAAGCAATTGCTAAAATCTGAAATCCAAGTATGTCTCTCTTCATATTGCTTGTTCCCCCAATGTGAAATTGTTACTCAATTGCTGTAGAAATATAAAATATGGTAGAGTAGAAAGGAGGGGAGAGCACTAAAAAAGTGATACTGGGCAAATTTTGAACCTATGAACCTTACTATCTTTCACTTAAATGCACTCAAACTCACTCCTTCAAAGCTTTCACAAAAAGAAAAGGAGTACTTGTGGCACCTTAGAGACTAACCAATTTATTAGAGCATAAGCTTTCGTGAGCTACAGCTCACTTCATCAGATGCATATCGTGGAAACTGCAGCAGACTTTATATATACACAGAGAATATGAAACAATACCTCCTCCCACCCCACTGTCCTGCTGGTAATAGCTTATCTAAAGTGATCATCAGGTGGGCCATTTCCAGCACAAATCCAGGTTTTCTCACCCTCCACCCCCCCACACAAATTCACTCTCCTGCTGGTGACAGCCCATCCAAAGTGACAACTCTTTACACAATGTGCATGACAATCAAGTTGGGCTATTTCCTGCACAAATCCAGGTTCTCTCACATCCCCCCCACCCCCATACACACACAAACTCACTCTCCTTCTTACTCTGAAACCTTCAAAGCTTTGAATCATCAACTGCTGGTGAAGCATCTCTCCAATTCAAACCAGCACTTCATGGGGTTTGTCTTTGAATTAGACTGCAAGATCCTGTTGGATAGGAACTATTTCTTACTATCTGGAAAGCATAAGGAAAGCCATTTAAAGCATGTACAAAATTTTCCTGGAGCATTCACTACATAAGTTCAGATGAATGCTGCTGGTATACAATTTACTCATAAGTTACGTAATATATTAACATGGAAAATTCTCACCTCTTTTGCCAGTTACTTCTTATACTCCAGCTTAATAATGCTGTGATTTCTGAAACTATAGTCTTCCTAAACAGAATAGCAAAGAGCCTTGTTGGTTAGTATACTGATCTATTTCCAGATGGGTGGTATACATTTTCTATTACCACTGACAGAATCACAGATTTCTGAGCTGCTTTTATCTTATACTACAAAAAGAGGTTTGAGAGAAGCTGTTGAATCTTCACTTGTGTGTATGGAGAATATATCTAAGTTTCATTATTGATTAAAAAAATGACATTTTTGCATTCTGCCTACCAAAACACCACACGCAGGCACTCTGATTCTGTATCATACTGCCTCTCGCAGTAAGCTAGCGAGGGCGTGTCTACTGGCTCGGGAAAGAAACAATGTTTCACAATGATTGGTCAACTTGTTTCCAATGCAAGACACTAAATCCCAATTTTAAATGGCTGTAAACAGTCAATTAAAAAAAAAAATTTTAACACCAAAACCTACAGATTAGATCTATTTTTAATGCATTAGATTGCTCTGAATATTTCTTTACTCATTATGTAATTTCTCTCTCAATTTTTATACTACACTCATACCACAGTATCTTACAAATCAATATTTACATAGAATAATGCAATTCCTATGTTTTAGATTCCTCTCTCTACTTGATATATCTGGTTCATTGTCTTGTGTGTAGCTGACTCCTTCTTTCCTTGTTGAGAACGTTATGGAAAACTAGGCTAAAGAGAAAAGTAGGGCTGTCAAGTGATTAAAAAAAGTTTATCACGATTAATTACACTGTTAAACAATAACAGAATACCATTTAAATATTTTTGGAAGTTTTTACATTTTCAAATAAACGGATTTCAATTACAACAGAACAAAATACAGTGCTCTATAGTTATTTTTATTACAAATATTTGTGCTGTAAAAAAACAAAATAAATAGTATTTTTCAATTCACTTCATACAAGTACTATAATACAATCTCTTTATCATGAAAGCTGAACTTACAAATGTAGAATTATGTACAAGGAAAAAAACCTGCATTCAGAAATAAAACAAAATGTAAAACTTCAGAGCTTACAAGTCCACTCAGTCCTGCTTCTTGTTCAGCCACTCAGACAAACAAGCTTGTTTACATTTGTAGGAGATAATGCTGCCCACTCCTCACTTTCAGGTGACGCTGTAAACAAGATTTGCATGGCAGTGTTGTAGCTGGAGTTGCAAGATATTTACGTGTGGTAAAGATTCATATGTCCCTTCATGCACCAGTCCAGAGGACATGCGTCCATGCTGATGATGGGTTCTGCTCAATAATGATCCAAAGCAGTGCAGACTGACCGACGCATGTTCAATTTCATCCTCCGAGTCAGATAACACCAACAAACGGTTGATTTTCTTTTATTGGTGCCTCAGGTTCTGTAATTTCCGCATCGGAGTTTTGCTCTTTTAAGAATTCTGAAAAAATGCTCCACACCTCGTACTCCTCAGATTTTGGAAGGCAATTCAGATTCTTAAATCTTGGGTCGAGTGCTATAGCTATCTTTAGAAATCTCACACTGGTACCTTCTTTGAGTTTTGTCAAATCTGCTGTGAAAGTGTTCTTAAAACGAACATGTGCTGGGTCATTATCCGAGACTGCTATCACATGAAATATATGGCAGAATGTAGGTAAAACAGTGCAGGAGACATACTATTCTCCCCTAAGGACTTCAATCAAAATTTAATTAATGCCCTTTTTTTTTTTTGAGCACGTCATCAGCATGAAAGCATGTCCTATGGAATGGTGGCTGAAGCACAAGGGGCATATGAATGTTTAGCATACCTGACACATAAATACCTTGCAATGCTGGCTACAAAAGTGCCAGGCCAACGCCTGTTCTCACTTTCAGATGACATTGCAAGTAAGAAGCCGGCAGCATTATCTCCCGTGAACGTAAACCAACTTGCTTGTCTGAGTGACTGGCTGAACAAGAAGTAGGACTGAGTGGACTTGTGGGCTCTCAAGTTTTACATTGTTTTGTTTTTGAATGCAGTTATGTAACAAACAAAATCTACATTTTTAAGTTGCACTTTCACAATAAAGAAATTGCATTAGGGTATTTGTAAAAGGTGAATAATACTATTTCTTTTATAATTTTTACAGTGCAAATATTTGTAATAAAATTATAAAGTGAGCACTGTACACTTTGTATTCTGTGTTGTAATTGAAATCAATATATTTTAAAATGTAGACAAAATCCAAAAATATTTATAATTTCTACGGGTCTTCTATTGTTTAACAGTGCAATTAATCGTGACTATTTTTTTTAAACCATGATTAATTTTGAGTTAATCGCATGAGTTAACTGCGATTTATCGACAGCCCTAGAGAAAAGTGAAATTTACAGTGGCAAGATCTCTGATCACACTCCAGAAGGAAGATCCACAGTGTTGGGCCAGCCACCATGAAAGGTCTGTTCCTCGTCACAAATTTAACCCTTGCAGTTTAAGATTTCATAGTTCATGTAGAATGCTGTTGTTGAGAGAGAATGTGTTCTTAGCTGTCTAAGACTAACATAATGGAATGTGTAAATACTGTTACACCTGCTAATGACAAAAGTACATTAAACCACTTGAAAAGTGGTCATCTAGTTCCACTGAAACCAATATTTTCAGAGCTTGCCTTGTACAACGACAGTTTAAGACTTCTTGCAGAAAGGCTTTTCAATAATCATGTACATCCTCTACACCTACAGAAGAAAGCAGAAAGGATATTATTTGTCATCTTCCCCAGGTGTCGAAGAGCTGGGTACTTTTTCTTTATTAAACCACAATCATACAAACAGTACTTGAACTTAAGCACAGAACTTAACAGACACTTGTGCATAACAAACTATTCAAGGGGGACAGTAGTCAAGTTGAACTTCAGCAGGTTGGTTTGTTTTTTTAATTAAAGAGGGATTTTTTTTCTGAATTTCTTCTTAATCTTCACTTATAGATGAGAGAACTGGTTTTATCTTCCAGTATTGGTGATTTTTTTCTTAAGAACAGCAAACATTTAGAGTAGGATGACCAGACAGCAGGTTTGAAAAATCAGGACAGGGATAGAGGGTAATAGGCACCTGTATAAGACAAAGCCCCAAATATTAGGACTGTCCCTATAAAATCAGGACATCTGGTCACCCTAATTTAAGGTAATTGCTAGCATCTGCTTTTCCGTAAGTGACAGGAATAGTACACTGCAATTCTCAACAACTATTACATGAACATGTGCTAACAGTTTTATTTTGAAAATAATGAAGTTTTACATTTATAATTATATAAATGTGCACATTTAAAGTGTTTAGAGATGCCAAAATCCCTTGGACAATCCCCATACATGTTTGCTTTTTTTTTTTTTTTAAATCAGCGTCAGTTTATGGTAACCCCTTTCCTGTGAATGAATGTGTGTATGTATTTATATATATTCACCCCCCCCCCAAGAAATAGTCCTTTTAAAATTAGCAGCATAAAGTAAAAAATTGGTATTAAAACAAACCCAGGGACATTTTAACTAGCCATTCAAATTATTTTTAAAAATTCTTTTAAAAATAACACTTGTGTGCCAATGTTTATCAGTCTCAATTTTAATGAGATGTAGCCTCCTACTCAGTCCACATTCTCAAACACTTTCACTCAGCACAGAAAGGCTATTCCTCTAACAGAGACAAAAAGGCCTCTGTTCTGAGAGAAGAAAACTCAGTTGTAAAGCAAGAGACAATGGTCAAAGGAGAAAATCCCTGTATGATGTATAACTCCCACTATTATAGCAGCTCAGCATTACAACAGAATGGTGTTAGGGCTCATGATTACTATTTATAAGTACCTGATATGCCACTCACTTGCAGATTATGCCTACTGCATTATTATGGTCTTGCTTGTATTTTTCTGGCATGAGTAGTAAATGTTTGTGTTTTCTTGGCAAACGTACTGTACAATTCTGTTCCCATTGAAATCCGTGACCAAAGTCCCATTGACTTTAATGGGAGCAGGATCAAAATCTTACTGAAGAGTTGTTTCTTTCTTTCCCGCACTACAGTAATTAGGTCTCAAATCACAGGTGCTTTATAAATCAGTTTCACCATGGAT
The DNA here is from genome assembly GCF_965140295.1 of Lepidochelys olivacea. NCBI lineage: Eukaryota > Metazoa > Chordata > Testudines > Cheloniidae > Lepidochelys > Lepidochelys olivacea. Next base: position 16,311,798 of record NC_140423.1, read on the forward strand.
ATCTAGTTACTGAGTATAATTTCATTTTACAAGTGGAAAAAACAGGAGGTACGGCTGTTAATTTGCTTGCCAAAGGACACGAATTTAGCAGCAAAACTGATGACGGAACTCAGATCTCCCAACTTTCAACCTTGTGCCCCCTATCCTCTGGGCCATGCTCTTATCCCACTGTGAAAATTACATTTTACATGTACATAAGAACGGCCATACTAGGTCAGACCAACAGTCCATCTAGCCTAGTATCCCATCTTTTGGCAGCAGCCAGTGCCACATGCTTCAGAAAGAATTAACAGAACAGGACAATTATCAAGTGATCATCCCTGGTCGTCCAGTCCGTTACAAATACCCAAGCCTGGTTTGATTCATACGGAGTCCAACATATCAAAGCATTTTGCAACACTTGGACAGTAGCCACTCGTAAATTCAGATACTGGATTGCAACTACAATTCCAAATCATATCCAGTATTATACACCAAATCAACATTCATACTACAGTCAGAATTGACACTCCCAGTTAGAGTAGCCACCTAGAAAGCAGCAACAGTTTCTCAACTTAAGTGCCAAGGACTAGAAGCCCCAAGTTGCACCCAACCTCTGGGCAAGACAACTTTGATTTATAATTCATGTTAGTTTCATATGCAAGCTGGGTCTTAAGATAAATAAAAGGTTTCATTTTCCAAGTCAAACTTCAGTTTAGTTGCCTATGGGTCTTAAAACTAGGTAGGTTAAAGGTATTAAAGCCTAAGCAGCATATTTTAAAAGGTATACTGTCAATTAAAGTAATCTGTCCAAAACCTTTTGATCTACCATTCCTATTATTGAAGGATTAAGGAAAATATTTCTTTCTGCATTTGAGAACAGGTTGTGTGTAGTCAATTTCACTGTCACCCCTTTATAACCAGTCTCTTACAGCAAAGGGAGAAAAGAATGTAAGTAAGAAATCATGGATGTGTGACTGTAAACCCACAAAGAGTAGCACAGGGATTCAGGGGGCAGATATAGTAACTGAAACTAATTTTAACTTTTTTTCTGTTAGATTTTAAGCAGATGGTTCCCTTTTTAAAATTGAATTGCAATGGAAAGACATCAGGCTTTTTGCCTTTTTTGCTTCTTTATTGTATGTTTTTTTAGTGGGAATAACATTTATCTTGTAGTGGGCAAATCTGCCAATATTTGAGCATTTCCTTAGACATACCTGATAGAGTTATATATTGGGGCCTACATAAAATCACCCTGCATTTTGAAGGACTACTCCTTGCAGCAATCTCACTAAAATCTTATCTTGCCTATTTTCTTGGAGAACTGTGATGTTTCACTGTCCATTTACTGTTACGGCTGAGTGTCCCCTTTACACACCATCTTCCCTCCCTCAACAGCAAACCTAAACTTTGCTTAGCTTCAGGCTTTTTCTCCTTGTTGGAATATCTGCAGAGGGTGAATTCTCTTCATTCCTATTGACCCTTTGCCGATATTTATGTACTGAACATGTCATTCACCCACCCATACACCACTTATTTTCTAGATTGCATCTCTTTGCCACAGTCTCACATTGCAAAGCTCATATTTAAATGTACTGTCTACCCTTGTCCCTAGCTCTTTCTTGAACTTGCTGTTTTTCATGTATAGGACCCTAATTTGTCTGCGCACTGAAAGGAATACTTACATCATTGTAACTGGTCTAGAACGGCTCCTCAATTTATTCAAGTATTTTCTAAGCAAGAGGTTTTTTTATGACACTGGCATAGGCTAGAAAGCGATTGGGCCCTTTTCCTTGGAAGGATGCCCAAGACAAAATGTCTTATGCTCTACAGTTTTTGTGGCAAACAGAGCTGGTTAAAGTGTTGAGAGGATTTTTTGGTCAAGAAAAATTGAGTGTTTTACAAATGTTTTCCCATTTTTGAGCAACCATTTATGGTGAACCAAAGTAGCTCCACTAAGTACTCAACGCTGGGCCAATTATCTCATCATGTTTTGTAACATACACAAAATATTGAAGTACTTCATTTCAGAAAGACTGTTTCCTTTTGTGGTTTTTTCTTTATACTTTTCCTTGCAAGACTTATTTTTGTTTCTTCACGATGATTATATTCTCTCAGCTGAGCTTAGCTCTCTCTCCTATCCCACTAAAAAGGTACCTGAGTTTTAGTAGTCACATGGCACCAATGACCAAAGATCTCCTGATCCTGCAGAAGATGATAGATTCCCACTTAGCTTCATCAGCACATATGCTTAGACAGAAGTCATATGGCTATTCCCACCACCTACGAGAGTGATCCAAGCTAGCCACATCTGCTACTGCTTTGAGCTCCTTGTAGAATTCATTATCCCCACCCCATACTAAATGCAACCTCGTCAGGCATGTCCAGGAATATGAGCCAATGAATCTGTTTGTTAATTGCTGTTAAGCTTCATTCAGGGCAACATGAAGTGACATGGTATATACATCCTCCTCCTGGACATTTAAGAGTAAGCTTGATACCACCTGGACACTGGAAACTTCTGATAAGGCTAAAGACCTGTTAAACAGGAGGAAGAATATCAGGAAAAAATATAACCGTATCCCTCCAAACTGGCAAAGCTACATACATATGTCTCACTGTAATGCATTAATCTTTGCATGAAGGATGCTATACACAGGAAAGTTGCACTGACAACCCAATAGAGTAATCCATTCTCATGACAGTCAAAGTATGGACTGTAGCAAAGTTCACATGTGAAAGAAAGATGTGCATACTCCCATCCAAATTAGGTTAGAAAAACATGGCTATTGTTGATATTTGGACACCCAGAAGCAACTTGGGCCCCAAAAAGAAATTTAGGTTACAAAGAAAACTGTATTAATTGACCTGAAATGTCCTAGTTTTCTTCCTGTTACATCGCTGAGCCTCCAAGCATCATCTCAATGTTACAAGGGTGAATTGAACCTCGCTAGACTATGTTAGAGCAAGTTACTGAACCACACTGGCCAGGTGAGATGGAATCTAAATTTAAAGCTGACTGTTATGGCATACTGAAACGCTTTTTACTTATCCCTCTAACTCCCCCTTAGCGACATTAAAACAGGAGAGGATGACAAGTTGCAACTGATGAAACCCCACGAGACTGCTGTCTCAGCAGAAGAGCCACTGCTCATGACTACACTCCAGGATATTTCAGTAAGAAAGGAGGAGAGCTACTAAAGAATCACTTTCTGCTCCTACTGGGGTCTGCAGTCATATCCCTGCTAACTCATGGCCAATGGTACCAAAGGCAGACGGCAGAGCCAAAAGAATCAGCACAGACATCCAGCCTTCATCCACAGCAGAGTAGAGAACACAAACAAAACCTGCTTCTTGAGCTATCCAGTGAGGACCCCTGCCTAGCTTGGTTTTGTGGTCCCTCCATCACCAACACACACAGTTACTCTTCCACCATGTGTACCTTTAACTGACTGTTTGCAAAATGGGGCAGGAGCAGCACAGGTGTACAACGGGAGTCTTTCACACCACTTGTCTCTTCCACCTAGCTCACCATCTGAGCTTCCTCTTTACTTCCTGTTCCCACCAATTAATTATACGAGAATGATCCCTATTACTAAAGTAATTACCTCATTAGCCCATTATCATCCCGCGTCAGTAATTCCCATGGAAACAGGTTAAGGTTGCTACAGCTTACAGAAGGCTACAGCTAGCACTCTGTCACACATACCTAGGCCCCAAAGGACTGAGGTCAGTGGACCACACACGCTGCTGGAGTGTTGCTGAGGGGCGACAGCCTTACAGCTGTCAATTCTCTATTTACCCTTCACAACAAATACAACTGACATTTGTTGTACAAGCATCCCCATGCTGCCCAGCCAACATGCCCCTACTCTGACTTGATACTTAAATTCCATGGCCCTGTTGAGACTGCCAGCAAAAGATGCCAGTTAGTGTTCTTCAGTGACACATGCACGGGAACTAGAACATGATCCACCACTCACTCACTTCACAAAAGCCAAATCAGATTTTCTCTTCTGATCACTGCCAATTCAAATTCAGCACAAGCTGGTAACTAAAAGAGCTCAAGTTAAAAAAAGCTATGAACATCCAAAGCAGCCTTTTCCAGGCTGCTTCTACAGCCCAAATCAAATAACTGCTTGCACATACTGTGGCTGTTACCCAATGGGGAGCATAGGATTATGCTGTAAGAACTTCAGTTTGATGACGCAAGTTAAAAGTGGTGCAGCAGCCACAACTGAATTTCTTTATTTCTGCTGTCATAATTCACAACCTTAACATTAGACCAACTTTGTAATACATTAGTCAAAGTTATTTCCTGAGCACTGAGTCTGTGACATCAAATGTTTCAAAAACAGATTAGAAAAAAAACCTAATGTCACAGATTCACGACTTTCAAAGGACATTGAGTTTGGAATGCCACAGAAAGCAAAATACTCAGACCAGTAGTAGATCTTCCTGGAAGTGAACCCAGAACTAAATATTCTTTCACTCTTCATCTCTAATTTTGTGAAGCAAACATCTTCCCCATAGCAGCTCAAAATGTTCCATTAAAGATTTTCTACACTCTGCACACTGTGGATATGAAACAAACTCAATTACACCACTTTTGTAAAACTCTATGGGGAGAAGTTCAGAGCGAACGAGCAGAGGAGCCCAATTTCACATATTGATCCATTCTGTAGATCATAGCAACCTGGCAACATATGAACTAAAACACTGTCAAACACCCATTAAAAGATCTTATAAAACATCAGCTTAAAAAAAGAAAAAAAGGAGAAAAAATAATTTAGAGGTTTGGGAAGAGATAACAACCCAGTCACACACAACATTACCTTTGTAGAGAAACTAGACAGCAAAATAAATTAACAGCAAAAAACTTTGTTACTTTATAATAATGCCACCTGATCTCAACATATTAGGAACTTGAGTTTATCAACCTAGCTATAAGTGTTCCTTATCCTCTCCTGCATCCTGTTTATTTTGGGGATATATTGTCCAGGGAACTTGTTAAAAATACAAGCAATATAAATTAGGACTGCATACTCAAAACCCACCACACTGCCAGTGAAATAACAAAATGTATCTTTTTCTAAAGTCTGCTACTATGAAATTGAAATATTTCTGGGTAAATATAATAGCAAAACAATGTAAAGATATATTTTATATAATACCATTATTGACAAATAACCTCTACCCTGGGGACACCACACAGTTATACACAAATCTATACCTAACCAATTTTACAGTCTTTGTATTATTATAGTGATTCAAAAGCCACATACATGCAACAGCCTCCCCACCATCACTCCACTGCGAAAGTGGGCTGGTGTGAGAGTATATGCCTTCATACCCCCTCAGGGCTTAAGAAGAGGTTAAAAGGCAGAGAAGGGACTTTATTGCCTCTCCTTAGATTTGGAGAGTGTGTGTGTGATGGTACAAGGATGGTTGAGAAAACATATACCACAAACTCCTTCCCCCATCCACCCTGAGATTGGAGGAGGAGGGTATCAGTTCTCAATTCTGTGCACTGTGTGGGAAAATATATGCATCACTAAGTTCCCCCTCCAGGGAGCTACATTGTAGAGATATATCAATGAAAGAGGACAGAAAAGCTCACCTCAGGGCTTTGTACAAGAGAACTTGTTGCGGGGGCACACTATTCCCCAAGAACCTTGCAATGAGATGTGGGGTTTTTGTTTTTTTGGGGTGGGGTGGGGGGGAGCAAGTCTCCTTCCAGCCCGGTGTAGAAGGCTGTGCAAGGGGCAGAACTATGGCCCCAGGAATCATATATGGAGGTTGGTTTTGGAAAGAACCTGGAAGAAAAGGGACGGACCGCCCTCCCACAGGGCCCTCTACAACGGGCTGGCTACTTGCGGGGGAAGAAGATTGCAGCGCTCCCCCTAGAGACCCATGACACGGGAAGGAAACTTCCGAAGAGGACGGGGATGGGAGAGCAGAGCTCGTTCCCCAGAGCCCTACACAGGGCGCAGAGCTCCCCCTCTACAGGGCCCTGAGACAGGAGCTACGGGGGGAGCGGGGCGCGGACGTGCACGGGGGAAGAAGGGAGCGAAGGTCCCCACAGAGGCCTGAGCCGGACTGTAGTGGGGGAAATAAATGACGGAGCCTGAGGGCAGAGTTCCCCCACCAGGGCCCTGAGCCAGAGGCTATGAAGGGAACAGAGTTCCCCCCGCCCCCCAGCCGGGGCCCCGGGCCGGAGGGGCGGTCAGGGGGCCACAGCTCCCCCCAGCCGGGGCCCCGGGGCGGTCAGGGGGCCACAGCGCCCCCCAGCCGGGGCCCCGGGGCGGTCAGGGGGCCACAGCGCCCCCCAGCCGGGGCCCCGGGGCGGTCAGGGGGCCACAGCGCCCCCCAGCCGGGGCCCCGCGGCGGTCAGGGGGCCACAGCGCCCCCCAGCCGGGGCCCCGCGGCGGTCAGGGGGCCACAGCGCCCCCCAGCCGGGGCCCCGCGGCGGTCAGGGAAGGGATGGGGGCAGAGCTCCCCGCCGCCGGGCCCGGGGAAGCGAGGCGGCAGAGCTCCCCGCCGGCGCTGGGGAAGCCGGCTCGGCCCGGCCCCTCACCTGGTAGATGAGGGCCCAGCTGGCGGCCTGGTCGAGCCGGTGGAACTCCTTCTCGATCTCCATGGTGGGGGCCCCCCGCGCCTGGCCCGCCTCCGCTCCCTGCTCCTGCTCCTCCGGCTCCAGCTGCTCGCGGGGCCGCCGCCGCCTGCTCTGCATGTCCCCCCCTCCCCGGCCACAGGAACTACGCCGCCAGGCCGGCCACGCCGCTTCCGGGCCCGCCCCCGCTGGGGGAGGCGCGGCTTGGGAGAGACAGGGGAGCCGTGCCCCCCCGGCCTGAGGACTGACTGACAGACAGGGGACCTGACCTGACCCTCCCTCCCCGCCCGGGACAGTCAGACACGGGATTTGTGCCTCCCCTCCCGGGGACAGGCAGACAGGCGGGGAGCTGTGCCCCCCTCCCCGACCTGAGGACTGACAAACAGACAGGGAAGCTATGCCCCCCTCCAAGGACAGACAGGGCACCTGTGCCCTCCCAGGACAGACAGACAGACGGGAGTTGTGCCCCCCCAGACCTGAGGACTGACAGACGGGTGGTACCTGTGCCTTTTTCTCAGGCCCAGAGACAGATGGACAAATTTGGTGACACTGTTGCCTTGGTTATGTCTAATTATACCTGGGCCTGTAAAGATGGATGGGGGTGGGGAAGAGGCTGGGTTTTCCCTATTCCGTTCCTGATCTCTGGAGTCCATCTGCCAGCTCAGACACATAGTTCACACTGCCACTCTCACCACTCCTCCCCTTGCCAGGTGAACATGTGTACCATTCATTATAGGTACCATATGTACCACTTCATGTACATAATTAGTTTTCAAAAGGTTTAACATTTTCCCAGCTCCAATGAACTATGCTTGCTGCCTCCAGCCCCAAATAGAATCCAATAAAAATGTCATTGGGACAATCCAGACTCAGACATTTTATGATGCACAGATCTTTTTCCTGTGAGATAATCTCCAGGTGGCAGCTCTTAATCTACAGGACCCTTCTCAAGGTCAGTCCAGTCAGGCACTGGCAGTTTAGCCAATTACAATAGTTTACATCTTTCTAGCACTTTTAATCTTGCTAATAAGCGATTGTCACATAAACACCACCCTATACCCGAAACCTATTGACCGCTATACTTTCCTACATGCCTCCAGCTTCCATCCAGGACACACCACATGATCCATTGTCTACAGCCAAGCTTTAAGATACAACTGCATTTGCTCCAATCCCTCAGACAGAGACAAATACCTATAAGATCTCTATCAAGCATTCTTAAAACTACAGTACCCATCTGATGAAGTGAAAAAACAGATTGACAGAGCCAGAAGAGTACCCAGAAGTCACCTACTACAGGACAGGCCCAACAAAGAAAATAACAGAATGCCACTAGCTATCACCTTCAGCCTCCAACTAAAACCGCTCCAGCGCATCACCAAAGATTTACAAGCTATCCTGAAAAATGATCCCTCACTCTCACAGATCTTGGGAGACAGACCAGTCCTTGCTTACAGACAGCCCCCAACCTGAAGCAAATACTCTCCAGCAACCACACAACAAAAACACTAACCCAGGAACCTATCCTTGCAACAAAGCCCGATGCCAACTCTGTCCACATATTTATTCAAGTGACACCATCATAGGACCTAATCACATTAGCCATGCCATCAGGGGCTCATTCACCTGCACATCTACCAATGTGATATATGCCATCATGTGCCAGCATTGCCACTCTGCCATGTACATTGGCCAAACAGGACAGTCTCTACGCAAAAGAATAAATGAACACAAATCTGACATAAGGAATCATAACATTCAAAAACCAGTAGGAGAACACTTCAACCTCTCTGGCCACTCAGTAAAAGATTTAAGGGTGGCAATTTTGCACCAGAAAAGCTTCAAAAACAGACTCCAATGAGAAACTGCTGAGCTTGAATTAATATGCAAACTAGATACCATTAACTTGGGTTTGAACAGAGACTGGGAGTGGCTGGGTCATTACACGTATTGAATCTATTTCCCTAAGTTAAGTATCCTCACACCTTCTTGTCAACTGTCTAAATGGACCATCTTGATTATCACTACAAAAATTTTTTTTCTCCTGCTAATAATAGCTCATCTTAACTAATTAGCCTCTTACAGTTTGTATGGCAACTTCCACCTTCTCTGTATGTATATATCTATCTTCTTACTATATGTTCCATTCTGTGCATCCGATGAAGTGGGCTGTAGCCCACGAAAGCTAATGCTTTAATAAACTTGTTAGTCTCTAAGGTGCCACAAGTACTCCTGTTCTTTAATCTTGAAGGATTGTTTCACAAATGATATCCATTGGGGAGGTTCCACTGAAATACAACTGACCCTGTAGTGATTTTGATTACATTACCCAACAGTCAAATAATTTTGATCAGATTATGTCTCCGCCTGCAGCAGTCCCTTACAGACCATTTCTGTGGGAAAAGGGCCCATTGTCCCTCAGAATAGCTGTAAAGGCTTCTAGGGACAGAAGCATAGTGGTGGTAGTAGCCACTTTACCTGACCACCTTGTATAATTTAATTACCAAAGGCAGCAGCTTTTAACACCACACCCCTAACATGATTCTGGGCTTTGATTCCATTTAGTCACCAGTAAGAGTTGCTGCAACACACAGATAGCCCTTGGACATTTCCCTTCCAAATACAGGCCTACTTAAGACAGGATCAAAGCCCATGATGCTATAACTGCAGGCAATTGAATTACTGCAGTACAGAAGCTTTTCATAAGGGAACTTAGCATACAGACTTGTGCATTCATGTCACCTGCTCTGACTTGATAGATAAAATCAGTCAAGGATCCATCAAGAAAAAAAAATTATCGGAGGTACTGTTGTCATAGAATAGTTGCCCCAGGTCACTAAGAGCCATATGCTACCCTGGAGAATTTGGGGATCTGCCACAGACTAAAGATAGCATTCACCCTTCATGGTGTAAAATGAGCTCAAGTAAGAGAAAGAAAGAGTTTTAAAAAATCACTAAGTCTGGAAAAAGAAAAGGAGTTCTTGTGGCACCTTAGAGACTAACAAATTTATCTGAGCATAAATAAGTCTGGACACATTTAAGAGTCTATACAAATATACACATCTGTAATAGCTCTGATTACTTGATAAATATGTAAAAATGGGAGTTTTAAACATATACTGTTAGGTACTTATGAAATAAATGAGGTGACCAAAATGCATGTTCAATTAAATTTATAGTTCAATTAATGATTTGATTAAATCACTGGGAATTTTTTGTTCTGGGGATTCAGCATTAAATTATTGGTATAAATTGGATTATAAAGATTCTCAAACATTTACATGTATATAAATGATACTGTCTTTGGTTGTGGGATAACTAATCACTGCAGTGGTGAACATCTTGTCCCAAATTTTCAGAAAATGCACATCTAAATTGTACTTTCAGTCACTGTAATTGCATGTACTGCAGTGCTGTTTCGGCATTAAAACATGTGCACAATTCTAAAAACGTGGGCCCAGATGCATTTTCAGTTAAGGTCCAGGCATTAGGTTTGCAAAAAGTTAGGTGTGCAAATACATTCATAATAGCCTGTGTACTTTCCACATGCAATTACACTTGCAAATTGGATAAATTAGACACTTTTTAGGTGGCACATAGACACAATGGCAAATACTTTATATACAAATGCAATAGTGCTTCTAGTGTTTTAAATCTGAGCCCAGATTTTAAGAATTTTATGTACATAATTTCTGCAAGCAGTTGCAACAACTGTTAGCACAAATCCTTTTAACTGTGGGCACAAATGACCATTTAAATGTCAAGAAGCTGGTGACTTCTACCTTCTACCACCAGAATGGTTCTTGAAATTTCTAAAAATCTGGTCTCAATATGTTAAAATATAGGCAAAGGCATCAGTCTACATTAAAGGAGAACTCGTTAAGTCCCCTTTGTGTTGCTGGAAGAGTGAAAAGGGCACTTAAAGCACCTTATGCTGGCATCAAAGGTATTCCCTGAGTAGGAGAATTCTTGGATTTCTCCTGGTGTATGTGTAGGGCCTCTGATTTTAGGTTTAATTTATAAACACTGATAAAACATCCTGATACAAAACAAAAACAAACAAAAAAAAAAACAACCCCAAAAAACCAATGAAACCAGTGTTTATCCAATAAATCCTTGAAAAACACTAGAAATGGTTACTTGTATTTAATGGTTGTCGACCAGTGGGTCTCAAACTTTTGTACTGGTGATCCCTTTCACATAGCCAGCCTCTGAGTGTGACCCCCCTAATAAATTAAAAACACTTTTTTATATATTTGACACCATTATAAATGCTGGAGGCAAAGCAGGTTTTGGGGGTGGAGGCTGACAGCTCGCGACCCCCCAGGTAATATCCTCATGACCCCAGTTTGAGAACTCCTAGTTCTCAAAGACTAGGGATTCTAGTTTGAGAACCCCTAGACTACATAGCGCAGTAATGCAGACTATAGGGATGAGCTTTCTGAAAAGCACTAATGGGTTGTACATTAATTGGTCCATGAAAACCCTGCTGGTGTGCACTAAAGGTTCCCTAGTGCATTTTAACATAGTGCTGTTTGAAACTGCACTCTTAAAGCACACCGGGAAACATTACAAAGAGATTACTCATTACAGTATATACAAAAAGAAAGTCCCAAAAAACCCTGATTTTTAGACATCTACATAAATCTCAAAAATTGCTAAAAATAAACCCTGAAAAATGCAATAAATAAATTGCCAAAACCAGACACCCTAGCTATGTGTCAGGAAGTGGTGAGGACAGAGTACACAGCACTCTGCCTAATCTTTGGCCTGCACAAGAGTACTTAGGGGTCCCTGGTTAACTTTTACATCTCCCTCGTCGTAGACTGAACTCTAAGCACTTGCAAAATTTCATTTTTTTAAATGAGTCTGTTTCTGAGTTATATCCATTTAAAAAAGCATTTGGAAAAGAGCAAAACAACCAACCAAAACATAAAGAACGTGCTATTTTTTCACCAGTTTGAGACCCAAAAAATGGCTTACTCCATTTCAGCCATTAGGTACAAATTCGCATCTGTGGTCACAATTAGGGTAACCAGATGTCCCGATTTCATAGGGACAGTCCCGATTTTTGGGTCTTTTTATTATATAGGCTCTTATTACCCCCCTACCCCCATGCTGATTTTTCACATTTGCTGTCTGGTCACCCTAGTCACAATATTTCAAATTTCAAGATGACCAAGTTTAAAATAGCCAGCGTAATAAATCCCCATAAAAAATTCTGTAAATAAGATACATGCTGTTCCTGCACTGTGGCACTGTGAATCTAACTCTACAATTACGTTTAATAATAAGTAACAGTTCCAGCAGGCTGGATGTCCATTTACAACTGGAAAGGTTGTCGTCCACATTCAACACACTTCACGCTGTCAAGCTGGACACAGGGTTCCCATTATTCCACATTAACATCTCTGGTTTATTTAACAGGAAGACAGTCTTGTGTTAAACAAAGATGATACTCTATTGGCAGCTTCTGAGATACTCTTTGGGTCTTGAGCCTCAGACATTCTTTGTCCTTATTTACTTACTAACTGGTGACAGTAAGTTAGGCAGTCAGAGCGTTCACTGTGAAGACCCAACACAGTTCAGTCTTGATTTCACCCCCTCCCCCAAAGCAATGCTACAGTGTCAAATGAGGCACACACACTGCAGTAATTAAGAGCCAGGCCCTAGGAGTTGAGAGAGTCCAGAATCTCTCAGCACTTGTAGGAGCAAGAACAAAATCTAATACAACCAGACATCTGTTCCTTAAGTTTACATAATACCATGGGCACAAGTTCCTAGGACTAGAAAACAATTAGATGTTAATTAATTGGCTGTTTTGCTTCTTTTTAAAAAGGGAAACTGGTAAAGAATTAAGGACAGAATCACTTTTTTTCTAACACTGAACAAGAACATTTATTAGAATAAGGGATACCGTCCTATCCATACTTAATTTACAGCTTGTACTTTCTCCAGCCCTGCTCCTACTTAGACAATTGCCAGCCCTCTTAACGACCTGGTGTCCAGCTAGCTACAGGTTAGAAAACATAGCAGGTATCCTCATATCACCTCTTCTCCTTTTTCAGTATAAAACAAGAATTTATATTTACCAACAAATTATAGATGCAGATGAGTCATTGACTTCACTACTTACCCAGATCTAGACATATTTTGTGTTTTGTTGCATTCGTTCACTTGCATTTTCAAATCCCAAATGTGTAGAGTCCTCTTCAATAACATTAAGATTCTTCTCAACAATAATATGACTCTCTTCACAGATGCCTCCTGTTCCTTCTGTATGGAGTACCTTGGTAGGTCTCAAGTAGGTATGATTTTGGGATGCAACTACATCCAGTGGCAGTAGCTGATGATGTCTAATAGGTTTCCTCATCCATTTTTATTCTGACTGAATCAGCTGGTTTAAACTTGAGTTAAGTCAGACTGTTAAAGGAGGTGAGGCTCATGGGTGCTTTCTTCTTTCTGCAAGGCCTATGAGACTTATCTCAGACATTGACAGTGTTGTTCTGCTTTATGAACCTGGTGTCTGATGGGGCTGACAATTGCTCTTCAGGGCAGCTCTTTTTTATTGTAGCCATCTCTACTGCTCTCTCCACCATCCCTTTCTGTTCTGAGTGAGGGGGAATGGGAAATATGCTTGAAATCACTTTGTAGCCCACAAGTTTGGCATTCAGTGCTAACAAACTATACCCCAAGATTAGTTACTATGTCTTCGAGAATGGCAAAATGTGAGGGGGAAAAAATCTGTATCTTGTGGGGGCACATGCACAGAGCCCAGTATGTCTGTTACAGCCCTTGCTGGTGTTGCAGTTTCCAGAGAGAGCACATGATGGCAATGAGTCTGGTAAGCAAGCATCATATGCTGGAAGCCAGGGCTCAGAGACTTTTGTGGGCCAAGGGCAAAACCTGAAATGGAGTTCCTCTACCATTCCAAAACAATTGCTACTGAGGGGATATCTGGGAGATAGGGAGCTCCAGAGTGACTCTGAACTGCATTCATCCCATAGCAGCAGCTCCTGTCCTGCAGGGTTATGCCAGCTTCCCGCTCTGGGTGTTGCTACCTGACATGCAGGATCACAGCACCACTCACTCAAATTTGGCACAGCCATCCCTCCACTATGACAGAGGAGCAGCCAGGCCAAACCTGAGTGGTGTAGCAACTCCACAAGCCAGTCTGGGCTCTTCTCAAAGGAGAGGCCCAGTGCAAAGTGACCCTTTTGCACCCCACCTTTGGGGGGGCCTTGCTGGAAGGCTGCCAGCTTAGTCTCAGGAAAATGAGGGATGAGGAAAAATTCTGAGGTAAGGAAAGGTCGTTCATGGAACTCTGGTATGTGGTTTGAAGAATGGCTATCTAAGATGTGGTCTCTCTCTTCCCAGCTTGTGGAAAGGAGGATGGGCTTTTGTTACTCAGTGTTGTTGTTATTTTAAGATATTTGCATATGCTGATATTTGTTTATTCTGTTTATTAATAAAGCTGACCTGGAAAAAAGAGCTGAATTTGTGTTTTAGGTCTTGCTTGAGGCCATGCCACCATGCTGGCAGTTGAGCTTGCTTATAACAGTTTGTGAGGTGCTGGTTTATTCTTTCTGATACATTGTCCTTCAGTGACTGGAACTACAATATGAGTACTATAGGTAATCAGACCAGTATCAGTGACTACATAGAAATCATGAGCTGGATGTAGGACCTCTGACAAGCAACTGGGTCAACCATGCCTTTTACAAAACTTAGATACAATTTGCAGTTGTGTATATCAGTGGCTGTTTTAATTAGTCTAATTTCTGTGGCAAGGCAAGCAACACATGCACCTAGAAAGCCACCTGAGTTTCTATATCATCCCTGATATTCAAAGTAGTTATAAACAAAGGTGAAGCTGACTGGCCTTATTACACTGTGAAAGCTGAGTGTAGCAGCAAAGGGAAGAAATTGGCATAAACAGTGAAAAGCACATCTGATGTAGATTCTTTCAGTAGGAATTTTGATTAAAAATTACATTTTGATTTACAAACTTGCACTATATGGAACTAACAGGGAACACATTAGATGGATTAAAAATGGCTCTCTGACAGATCTCAAAATGTAGTTGTTAATGAGGAGACATCAGTGATTGCAGCTGTTTCTAACAGGTCCCCCCAGGATCCGATGCTATTCAATATTTTTATCAGCTATCTAGATAGTGATATAAAATTTTTGCTGGTAAAGTTTGCAGATGAGATGAAGATTGGTAGTGTAGTAAATGATGAGGACAGGTCACTGTTAGAAAGTGATCTAAAATCACCTGGTTAAATGGTTACAATCCAGCAAAATGAGTTTTAATACAGCCAAGTGCAAGGTAGACATGTGGGAACAAAGAATGCAGGAGCGGAAACGCTGCCTTGGGAGCCAGAGAAAGATTAAGGGTCATGGTACATAGTTGCTTTAATGTGAGCTCTCAGTGCAGTGCTGTGGCAAAAAAAGGGCTAATGCGATCCTTAGCTGTATGAAAAGGGGAATATCAAGGAGTAGGGAAATGATCTTGCCTCTGTACACAGCAGCGGTAAGACCATGACTAGAATACTGTGTCCAGTTCTGCTGTCTACTGCTCAAGAAGGATGTGGAAATACTGAAGAGCATTCAAAGGAGGGCTACAAAAATTATCCATAGGCTGAAAAACAAACCTTACAATGTGAGGGTTAAGGAGCTCAAGTTATTCAGCTTATCAGAGAGAATGTTGAGAGTAGGCCTGGCCTGTATTGGGGTTGACAAAAGATTTTGCCCCCTCAAACAGGCATTAAAGTTTGACAAAACTTTTGCTTGCCTGGTTTCCTTGTGGGCGGCTGGCAGTCTGGGTTTCAGGGTCCATAGCTCTGGGGAAGCCCTGCCATCAGGACTTCCTTGGTGCTGGCTCAGTGACCTCAGGGTTACCAGCCTTCCTCCTGGGACTGGAAGTCTGGCAATCCTGATATTCCCAGCTGGGGCTCTCAGGCAAGGCTCCTAGCTCCATGGCAGGGACCAAGCCAGTCCCGGGCAGGGCTGATGAGAGACAGGGAAAGGGTAGACAATTGTACCAGGGCGCCAAGCTCAGGGCACCCCCAAAATGTTTGCAATGTGTGTGTAAATAAAATTAAATGGGGGGGGGGGAGGACGACAAACATGATATACCAAGGCCCTAAATTTCTCTCTATGTGTAAGCAGGGGAATAGTCCCGCTATTGTGGGGAACTTTCCTGGCTTCTGTACTACCCCAGTGAAGTGGGCTAGCGAAAGGATCTGAGTCCTCGCTCCCACTTCCTTTACCCAGTGGCCTCCCTGCCCTTGAGGACTCCCCTTCCACTCTCCTGTCTGGCAGAGTCCTCGTAACCCCAACAAGGCTGGGCCCAGGATTCCGGGGGGGCTCGACCCCCAACCCTGCTGTGGTCACCTAGGACAGGGGCTAGGGTGTCCCCACTCCAGGGTACTCTTTCTGCACTGGGCACTTCTCTGACCCACTGACCATTACATACAAGTTAAAGCAAATGCAAATTATTTAATCAACAATTAATTTTAAAAAGAATAAGGAAAAATGGGAAAGGTTAAAGGAAACACTTCAACCCGCTCTGTGGCAGGAAACATCACAGTGTCTCTGGAATGTCCGGGCAGTTCACAGTCTGTTCCTTGTAAGTCCCAGGCCTTCCTCTCAGGCCCTGGCTGTGCTGCAGGGATGCTGTGGGTTGGACACTTGCTCTGGTGGTAGCCACATGCTCTCAGGCTTTAAGTGGTAGGACCCTTCTTCCCAGTGTCGCCCCCGCCCTGTCGGGGTTACGATCCAAGCCTGGCCTGCAGAGCCTCTTGGCTGAGGCGTCTCCCTGTGCTGGGCCTGCTGCCCAGGGTCCCCCTCGGTCTTCCCAGCGGCTCACCGCACCCAGCTCCAGCCCCAGCTCCACCACTCGGTCTCTGCACTGCTCTGCCTCCAGCTCCCTGGGCTGCTTCTTTGGCCCCTCTGGCTCTGGTTGCTGCAGCTCTGCTCCCAGGACAGGTCTGCTCTGCAGGCCGCTTCTGTGACTCTGCTCATGACCTGCTTCCTGGGCTGCTTTTCTGGCCCCTCTGGCTCTGGTTGCTGCAGCTCTGCTCCCAGGGGAAGTCTGCTCTCTCTGGGCTGTGCCTCTGGCTTTGGGGCTGCAGCTCTGCTCCCAGGACAGGGTCTGGTCCCTCTGGGCTGCTTTTCTGGTCCCTCTGGATCTGGCCCAGCTCTGCTCCCCAACTTAGCCTGGGCCCCAGCTTTCTCCTTTGCTCAGCCCCCCTCTGTCTGACCCAAGCAAATCCACCTCACACAGAGGACGGGACCTCCCTGGCCTCCTGACTCTCTGATTAGCCTGCCTGCCCTGTCATTCAGGCTGACCTGGAGCATTGGCCTCTCCTCATTGCTCCTGGGGGCTGTCAGTCTCAGGTTCCTGATTCCCCATTGATCTTTCCCCCTTTTTAGTAATGGGATCTAGCAACTAAAACACCCCCACTGAATGTTAGTAAGGGGGCAATAGTCCCCTTACATATGGGCCTCCTTCAGGAACCCTGTCTGGAGTCAGGGCTCATAGGGCCCTGCTGTGCAGGGGGCGTCTAGAAGCCCTGGCTTCAGGGCAGCTCAGCCAGGCCAAGGCTTCCAGACTCCCTGCTTGGACAGCCTGAAAGTCTTATGACCAGCTTACAGGATCCAGGGTCTGGGGAGCCCCTCCATGTGGGCTGCCCTGACTTTTGTCCATCTCTAATTGAGAGTGACTTGATTTCTTTGTATAGATACTTACACATAGACAAGACACTTGATAGTGGGAGGCTGTGATGGAGCATGTTCCCCCTCAGAGTTAATGAAATAGTTAAGTTTCAGATTAACAGCCATGTTAGTCTGTCTTTGCAAAAAGAAAAGGAGTACTTGTGGCACCTTAGAGACTAACCAATTTATTTGAGCATGAGCTTTCGTGAGCTACAGCTCACTTCATCGGATGCATACAGTGGAAACTGCAGAAGACATTATATACACACAGAGACCATGAAACAATACCCCCTCCACCCCACTGTCCTGCTGGTAATAGCTTATCTAAAGTGATCATCAAGTTGGGCCATTTTCAGCACAAATCCAGGTTTTCTCACCCTCCCACCCCCATACACACACAAACTCACTCTCCTGCTGGTAATAGCTTATCTAAAGTGATCATTAAGTTGGGCCATTTCCAGCACAAATCCAGGTTTTCTCACCCTCCGCCCCCCGCCCCCCAAACTCACTCTCCTGCTGGTAATAGCCCATCCAAAGTGACCACTCTCTTCACAATGTGTATGATAATCAAGGTGGGCCATTTCCTGCACAAATCCAGGTTCTCTCACCCCCTCACCCCCCTCCAAAAACCACACACACAAACTCAATCTCCTGCTGGTAATAGCTTATCCAAAGTGACCACTCTCCCTACAATGTGCATGATAATCAAGGTGGGCCATTTCCAGCATAAATCCAGGTTTTCTCACCCCCCCCCACCCCCATACACACACAAACTCACTCTCCTGCTGGTAATAGCTCATCCAAAGTGACCACTCTCCCTACAATGTGCATAGTAATCAAGGTGGGTCATTTCCAGCACAGATCCAGGCTTTCTCAACCCCCCACCCCCCGGGGGGAACACACACACACACACACACATAAACTCACTCTCCTGCTGGCAATAGCTCATCCAAACTGACCACTCTCCAAGTTTAAATCCAAGTTTAACCAGAACGTCTTGGGGGGGGGGGGTAGGAAAAAGCAAGGGGAAATAGGCTACCTTGCATAATGACTTAGTCACTCCCAGTCTCTATTTAAGCCTAAATTAATAGTATCCAATTTGCAAATGAATTCCAATTCAGCAGTTTCTCGCTGGAGTCTGGATTTGAAGTTTTTTTGTTGTAAGATAGCGACCTTCATGTCGGTGATTGCGTGACCAGAGAGATTGAAGTGTTCTCCGACTGGTTTATGAATGTTATAATTCTTGACATCTGATTTGTGTCCATTTATTCTTTTACGTAGAGACTGTCCAGTTTGACCAATGTACATGGCAGAGGGGCATTGCTGGCACATGATGGCATATATCACATTGGTGGATGTGCAGGTGAACGAGCCTCTGATAGTGTGGCTGATGTTATTAGGCCCTGTGATGGTGTCCTCTGAATAGATATGTGGGCACAGTTGGCAACGGGCTTTGTTGCAAGGATAGGTTCCTGGGCTAGTGGTTCTGTTGTGTGGTATGTGGTTGTTGGAGTATTTGCTTCAGGTTGCGGGGCTGTCTGTAGGCAAGGACTGGCCTGTCTCTCAAGATTTGTGAGAGTGTTGGGTCATCCTTCAGGATAGGTTGTAGATCCTTAATAATGCGTTGGAGGGGTTTTAGTTGGAGGCTGAAGGTGACGGCTAGTGGCGTTCTGTTATTTTCTTTGTTAGGCCTGTCCTGTAGTAGGTGACTTCTGGGAACTCTTCTGGCTCTATCAATCTGTTTCTTCACTTCCTCAGGTGGGTATTGTAGTTGTAAGAAAGCTTGATAGAGATCTTGTAGGTGTTTGTCTCTGTCTGAGGGGTTGGAGCAAATGCGGTTGTATCGCAGAGCTTGGCTGTAGACGATGGATTGTGTGGTGTGGTCAGGGTGAAAGCTGGAGGCATGTAGGTAGGAATAGCGGTCAGTAGGTTTCCGGTATAGGGTGGTGTTTATGTGACCATTGTTTATTAGCACTGTAGTGTCCAGGAAGTGGATCTCTTGTGTGGACTGGACCAGGCTGAGGTTGATGGTGGGATGGAAATTGTTGAAATCATGGTGGAATTCCTCAAGGGCTTCTTTTCCATGGGTCCAGATGATGAAGATGTCATCAATATAGCGCAAGTAGAGTAGGGGTTTTAGGGGACGAGAGCTGAGGAAGCGTTGTTCTAAATCAGCCATAAAAATGTTGGCATACTGTAGGGCCATGCGGGTACCCATAGCAGTGCCGCTGATCTGAAGGTATACATTGTCCCCAAATGTAAAATAGTTATGGGTAAGGAGTGTGTGGTTTTTGGAGGGGGGTGAGAGAACCTGGATTTGTGCAGGAAATGGCCCACCTTGATTATCATACACATTGTGAAGAGAGTGGTCACTTTGGATGGGCTATTACGAGCAGGAGAGTGAGTTTGTGTGTGTGTGGGGGGGGGGGGTGGAGGGTGAGAAAACCTGGATTTGTGCTGGGAATGGCCCAACTTGATGATCACTTTAGATAAGCTATTACCAGCAGGATAGTGGGGTGGGAGGGGGTATTGTTTCATGGTCTCTGTGTGTATATAATGTCTTCTGCAGTTTCCACTGTATGCATCCGATGAAGTGAGCTGTAGCTCACGAAAGCTCATGCTCAAATAAATTGGTTAGTCTCTAAGGTGCCACAAGTACTCCTTTTCTTTTTGAAATAGTTAACTGACAACAGAGAGCAATTAGTGTATCGGGTTGCACTTGGTGGGTGGGCCAGGCTCAAATGAGGATGAAGCTCTGTTGGGGAGGAGCTGGGTAGTGAGCACAAAAGGAAGAAACCCAGATAAAGAGGAGGTTGGGGGTAGAAGAGCTCTATAGTTACTTTCTGGTTGCCAGAGAGTAGGAGAAAAAGGCCTAAAAAGATAGGCAGATGTATAGTAAGCCCATGAAGGGGCTGTGGGAGGTGCTCAAAGGAGAGCCCAAGAAGGAAAAAGTCCAGGGAAGCAACAAGAAATCTGAGGGAATGGACCTTAGTTACTCGTAACAGGTTTCCAAACTGGAAACCAGAGCAGAGGCTGAGCCTGGGTTGCCTTACTGGTCTACTAGGAAATGGGGTGCAGAAATCCCCGGGCACAAGGAGGGGAAGGACTATTGAGTTTGGAGCTGGGCCTCTAGGAAGAAAGCTCTGCACAAGAGCAGAGCCTGGGAAGGGGTGAAGAGTCTGTAGAGGAGTAAGCCCAACTGAAGGGGCAAACCGATGACTCCTACCATGACCTAGCTGGAGGGTTATGTCACGAGATGAGGCAGATCATTGGAAGGCCGCAGCAGCTGTCAGCGGAGGGTGCTAAAGAAGGAGAGCCTGCTATGCCACATCCAGCCACAAGGGGGTACACCAGAGGTGAGTCCACTTCTGGACTGGGGCTTTTCAGGATGTCTGACAAAGTTGTAAAATGTTGCAGGGGCTGGAAGCTGAAGTTAGACAATTCCACCTTGAAATAAACTGCATTTTCCTAGCAGTGAGGGTGATTAAACATTGGAGCAATTCCCCAGGGAGCTGGGGGAATTGCCATTGCTTGGAGCCTTTAAAATAAGATTAGATGTCTCTCCAAAAAATTATGCTCTAATCCAGCTTCTGGGAGAGAATCTGTAGCCTATGTATAGAGGGGCTCAGTCTGGATGGTTGTGGTAATGTCCCCTCTGGCCTTGGAATCTGTGACTCTATGAATTCCTTGTTCATTATCTTTCTTCCTGGGCCATGGGACAACAGGAACCTCTGCATTGTCCTCAATGTGCTCACAAGGCTTGCAGCTTTGCATTAAGTCGGTGGGTATAATATAATCTCATGCTTCAGGGCTTCAGACAGTCACTTGCAGGAATCGGGAAGGAATTCTTTTTCTTGATGCATACTTAGATAGAGATGTTGTGGGTTTTTTTGGTTTTGTTTAAACCTTCCTCTAAAGATGGGACCAGTGCTTTGAAGTGGTATAGAGAATAATTTCACTTGGATACATGACAGTTTTGCTTACATGCTCAGGGTCACACTCATTGTCAGATTCAGGGTCGGGAAGGAATTTCCCCCCAGGTCAAATTGGCAGGAACTTTTAAGTTTTGTTTTCTTTCCTTCCTCTGCGGCGTGATGTGTGACCATGTGTCTGGAATGGCCTATGACTGTGAGTGCGAACCTCAGGGCAGACTCTCAAAGAGCAGAGCAGACACCCCAAGCTGGTTGTATGTTCTAGAGTTAGATTTCACCTACCGAGTAAAAAGTGTGAACTCCTAAAGCACTATAACAGTCTACTATGGAGTCAGACTGGAATGCGCAAGGGGACTATCTTGCTTCCCAGGCAAGATGGACTATGTTATAAATCACAACATCATCCAGGTTACTCCCAGTCCCAAAGGACCGGTTACTTGTACTCGGATCTCAAATCAAAGATAATGCCAAAAAGAAAAGGAGGACTTGTGGCACCTTAGAGACTAACCAATTTATTAGAGCATAAGCTTTCGTGAGCTACAGCTCACTTCCTCAGATGCATATCGTGGAAACTGCAGCAGGCTTTATATATACACAGAGAATATGAAACAATACCTATTCCCACCCCACTGTCCTGCTGGTAATAGCTTATCTAAAGTGATTTCCAGCACAAATCCAGGTTTTCTCACCCTCCACCCCCCCACACAAATTCACTCTCCTGCTGGTGATAGCCCATCCAAAGTGACAACTCTTTACACAATGTGCATGACAATCAAGCTGGGCTATTTCCTGCATAAATCCAGGTTCTCACATCCCCCCCACCCCCATACACACACAAACTCACTCTCCTGCTGGTAATAGCTCATCCAAACTGACCACTCTTCAAGTTAAAATCCAAGTTAAACCAGAACATCTGGGGGGGGGGGGGTAGGAAAAAACAAGAGGAAACAGGCTACCTTGCATAATGACTTAGCCACTCCAAGTCTCTATTTAAGCCTAAATTAATAGTATCCAATTTGCAAATGAATTCCAATTCAGCAGTTTCTCGCTGGAGTCTGGATTTGAAGTTTTTTTGTTTTAAGATAGCGACCTTCATGTCTGTGATCGCGTGACCAGAGAGATTGAAGTGTTCTCCGACTGGTTTATGAATGTTACAATTCTTGACATCTGATTTGTGTCCATTTATTCTTTTACGTAGAGACTGTCCAGTTTGACCAATGTACATGGCAGAGGGGCATTGCTGGCACATGATGGCATATATCACATTGGTGGATGTGCAGGTGAATGAGCCTCTGATAGCGTGGCTGATGTTATTAGGCCCTGTGATGGTGTCCCCTGAATAGATATGTGGGCACAGTTGGCAACGGGCTTTGTTGCAAGGATAAGTTCCTGGGTTAGTGGTTCTGTTGTGTGGTATGTGGTTGTTGGTGAGTATTTGCTTCAGGTTGCGGGGCTGTCTGTAGGCAAGGACTGGCCTGTCTCCCAAGATTTGTGAGAGTGTTGGGTCATCCTTTAGGATAGGTTGTAGATCCTTAATAATGCGTTGGAGGGGTTTTAGTTGGGGGCTGAAGGTGACGGCTAGTGGCGTTCTGTTATTTTCTTTGTTAGGCCTGTCCTGTAGTAGGTAACTTCTGGGAACTCTTCTGGCTCTATCAATAGTACCCAATCCTGTAATTAACTAAGGATAATTAAGAAAAGAAATGTTACTTACAAGGTTAAAACAGGAAACAAACACACAAATGTGTTAGTCTTAGATTTAAAAAGGTGATATATAGACCTGCTTATTACAGAACCTTATGTCCTTTAAGGCTGACCCATGCCAAGTACCATGGGGATCTAGTGCTTACGTTTAGGAATCTTTGGCCCTCAGAATCCAGACAGCATAAAGAGACCAAGTTTCAATTTGTCAGGGATTTTTATTTCCTTCATCCCAGAACCCAAGCGGATGGGATGAATTCATGCTCAGGCCTCCATTTCCTGGGGGGAGCGAGGAATGCAATCAACAAGATTTCTGTCCTTTGATACTACACAATGCCTGATTTGCCTTCAATGGGCCATCTTATGTGCAGGGTGAGCACTTTATCTTAATTAATGCTGCTTTTCCTGTTTGCATTGTACACCTCTGTAATTCTGTAACTCAAGTGCTCAACATAACTTAATACCATGGACAAAGATATGATGAGCAGAATTAATACGTGCAGCATTCTTCAAGCATTCCATGAAGTCTAAATACAGTACATACCCACAGGTTAAGCCAGACTGGTTTCCAGCTATGCATTTGTCAGTGTTAATGAGGCCTGGGGCCTTGGCATGAGCTGATCTGCCCGCATCACAATCTGGGCATGTCATCTAATCAATTCCCTGTCATTGCGGGAGCCTCGGACACTGTTGGCAGTGTGGTTTCTCCTGTTGTGTGCCACAGGCAGAGGACTAAAATTCCTTGGTCTAACTAAAGTAATTGGGTTTAATATAGGGTATCTGTATGAAATACAGGGGATTAGACTAGATGACATAATGTTCCTGTCTGGCCTTAAATATTATTATTATTATTATTACTATTTTTGTATTGGCAAGTCACTTTAATGAATGCAAATAGGTGGCTTGCTGTGGATAATGTTCTACATTTAGGCACAGCTCTAAGCAATGGCTGTGCCACCTCCGGGATAATGCTGGGAAGCATGTTGCCTTACAGATAACCCTCTCAGTCTCAATGTCTCCGTACCCGCTCCTTGCTTTGGGGGAAAGGAGGAATTTATACCAACAGTAACTGCTAATTACAGCAATCCCTTCCCACCTGCTCAGCTCAGCAGCACAGATCCCAGTCACTGGTGGAGTACACAGCCATTCAGTGCTCACTTAACCCTGTGTGCCAGAATTCTTGGTCTGGGTAGCTCATGCAGAGGCATAGGGCTTGTTTACACTGGCAATTTACAGCGCTGAATCTTTCTGGCTCAGGGGTGTGAAAAAACACCCCCCTGAGCAGAGCAAGTTTCAGTGCTGTAAAGCGCCAGTATAGACAGTGCACCAGCGCTGGGAGCTGTGCTCCTAGTGGAGGTGTGGTGGGTTTTTTTGTTCGTTTTTTTTTTTTTGTTAAGTGCACTGAGATAGCTCTCTCCCAGTGCTCTGATGTGACCACACAGGCCATGTTAGCGTTGCCAGTGTAGACTAGCCCTCAAAGGTTTTTTGTTTTGTGTGATCACAATGATACTGTGCTGGCATGTTGAGACCTGCTGCCCATCTGCTAATCTGTTGGTGCTATTGTGAAGAATTGAGACTCTTCCTCTCCTACTGAATGGTCAAAATATAGGACTTTGATCTGTTTATCATAGGATTATCTTCTGAGATTATTATTAACATCATATCTGCAACATAGATGGAATTTAATTCAACACAAGGTTATTTAAGTTACAGACTCTGTTCTCACACTAGTGTAACTTTGCTAACTTGGAAGTCGGAAGTAATTTCATCAACCACAGTAAGAAAGATCAGACTTGGTCTGCGAGTGGGGTGGCTTTGTTGTTTGTTTAAATCAGTGTGATTTCCCCCACCCCACTGGAAAAGCTGTTTATCTTTTGTAGCACCAAGGGCCCCACTCTGAGAGTGGGGTTCTGCCCAAACATGCAGTAAGACAAGTTTGAAAACTAAGTAGACAAGGCAGAGACAAAAGGCTGAAGGGGAAAAAGCGGTGAAGTGACTTGCCCATGGTCTCACAGCAGGTTAGTGGCAGACTCAGGATTAGAACTGAGTTGTTCTGGCACGCAGGCCAGTACCTCACATACTAAACCATACTGCTCCCCCAGCATACAAGGATTCTTTTCTGGCTGACTTTCTTGTTGTTGTCTGTGTTTTGATGTTGGCACAGCAAAGGCAAACAGATGCCAGGAAGAGGGCAGAACACTGACCAATAACCTTGTCATAGAGAAGTTAAATAACAAAGCTAAACGAATAAATGGAGCTCAGCAAAGAAAGTGGCTCTGTGACACAGCAAAAAGGTGTTTGCTGGTGCTGGGTTCTCAAAACCACAAAGGGGCAGCAGGTTTGGTTGATAAAAGCATTTTTAAATGTGGGGTGGAAAGAAAACGAGTCAGACCCCTGCTGTCAACCTGCAGCACTAAATAAATTTCATGGAAAGGAGTCCAACTGCGAGCGAATGGGCAGGGGTGGGGGAAGCAGGCCACTAAATTCTCTGGCTTTACTGGGTCAGTGTACACTGAATTTTGGCTCGGCTTCAACCCATGAGGAAGTCAATGGGAAATGCCTGATGTCTTCAGAGAAAACAAGGAAGCAGGCTGAATTATTTCTGCAACCATCACCAGTATCCTACTGTCCTTTGTAGTTAAGCCTTCAAATGATTTCCTGGTTTGAAGGCTTCTTCTAGCCAGGGACTAAGAGCTTTAGGATTAAAGGTGATAATTGTAAAATACGATTTGATTACATTAGTAATCTATAGTCTGAGAGACCTGTGCCTAGAATATTTTCCCTCTGTAGATTCCCAAATATACCAGTGAAATGCTCTTTGCCTTGAGCTTGTTCTCTTGGCTTTACTGCATATTTTTAGAGAGAAGTTAATAAACTATTTAAACATGAGGGTGATGCAGTGTGTAGGAGTGGGAATAAGGCTGTTTTTTTCCCCCCTTAACTGAAGTGCAATGCTGGGAAAGGGGGGAGGGGAATGTAAAGCATTTTTTTAAACAGGACAGCTTGTTTCTAAAACATTTCTGAGGAGGAGACATGGCTGTGCAGAAGAGTAAGCCCTTCTGAGTTCTTTTCCCTTGAAGGGACTTCGTTCACTTGACCTTGTCCAGTAATGAATGCAACTGCTCCTGTGGAGGTGGGGAATTCCATTAGAGAGGAGATAGAAAACTGCTTACTGCAGACACAGAGGCTAGAATTTGTTATCTGGTGTTTGAATGCTGGAAGCCCTTTCTTCAATGCAAGCAAAGCATTTAAGGGTAGGAATCCTGGGACCATACTGGGGCCCATAATATAGTGAAATCACTGCAAGTGGGTGTGGGGTGTATGGAGAAAAAGAAATGCTGAACCACACAAGGGAGGGCCCCTGGTAGAAGGAGGACCCACTCCATAGGAGTGAAAGACTGTGGCTGGACCATGGATAGAAGGACAGCGCACAGTTTCATAAACTCTGCCGATCCACAGAGAGAATTGTCCTGATCACTGAGTGTACCTCTGTATCCCCTTCCAGTCTAGATTCTCAAAGTGTGTTGCAAATGTGAAGTAACTAGGGTTGCCAACTCTGATTAAAGCTATTCTGGGAGATTCTTCCCCCCCCAGCATGATATAATGTAATTTTCTTAAAATAGCCTATTAAAATCTCCTAGTTGCCTTCAATAGTCACCGGAAGATGAATGCCGATTCCAGGAGACTCCAAGCCAATCCTGGCAACCCTAGAAGTAACTCTGCCTCAATCCCTTGCACCCCATCCCTGAGCTCACTAATACCTTGTGAGATACGTGTGCATTGTCCCTATCATACAGACATAAAATTGAAGTACAGCAAGGCTGGATTACTTGCCTAAGGTCATAAGTCCAGGTTTCCTGATTCACATTCCTGCTTTAACTAAGACCACCATTATCTGGGGATGGAGGGAGAGTAGCAGGCTAATGTGGTGGTGGTGGGAGCTGGGGATAGTCTTATTTCTAATTTGAAAACAAATTAAATCATTTTAAAGAGCACTTTTTGACAAAAATAAAACCAATTATCAGGGAATTTCACATTTGGTGGTGAATATTTTGGACAGCGCCATCCACTGGCAGCCAACAGATAAGATGTTTTCTGTTTATCTCCAGTGGCAAAGGCCTATATTCTCAGAGCAGAAGGTCATAGTGGGTTCTATCTCTGATACCACATGTTTGTGGTTTAGCTGATGAGGACGGTGTTATTTTGTTCAGTTTGTGGCCCTGAATCATTTCAGCACCTAATTTAATTTTGGAAGGGTAACTCTCAAATCTACTAAATGATTCCTAATATTCACACCCCCCACCAATTGACCTTAAGCTAACTAGTCTATAACAGCTTCCTGGCTTTCCCTAAATTATGGCACTGCTCTTACCACTCCTTAGACCTTGGCAATTTAACTTGGCCTTGGAAAACAATTCTAATGAATTGCTCTGAGTGGTGAAAATGAATATAGTAAAAGACCTAGTGGGCGAGGTAATATCTCCTATTGGATCAACTTCTGCTGATGAGTGAGACAAGTTTCCAACAGAAGTTGGTCCAATAAAAGATATTACCTCCTCTACCTTGTGTCTCTCTCTCACATATTCTGAAACCGATATGTCTACAACAACACTGCATGTGGGAAAAGACAGTAAGCAAAAATAGAAGTAACCACTTGGTGTCACTCTTTTCAAGCTGTTAAAGGTGCATAAGACGGAAAAACAGAGAAAGCTGTCTTTTGGGGTTTTTTTTTTTTCCCAGCGGGTATCTTGTTGAATAAATATTGTAGTAGAGTTGACTAGGAAGTGTTCAGCATGTTACACATCCAGCCCTTTTCTGCTTCCGATTTGAAATGAGTATACTATAGAACAGTTCTGAATACCGTTTCTTTGATGCTAATTTTAGATACTTGTATTACACTAGACAGTCTAAGTTTCTACCCCATCCTCAGCCGACCATGTAGTCAGGTTAATATAGTGTTCTAACTCTCTCTCTGGGGTTTGGCTTCATTGGTAACTCAAATCACAGCTAGCTAGCTATTTATATATTTGTTTATATTTATATTGTGGTAACACACACTTAAGAGCTCCAATCATGGACCAGGGCCCACAAACCTAGAACAAAGACGGTCCCTGACCCAAGAGCTTAAACTTATTCTTTCAATAACATCTTCTTCTTGAGATTGGCCATCCCTACAACTTCATTTCTGTACTTCCTCTCACCTAGGTATCTAGAGGCCAGGCTTGCAAAGGTATTTAGGTGCCTACAAATGCAGATAGAAGCCTAGTGGGGTTTTCAGAAGTTAGGAGTATCTAAGGAGTTAGGTATCTAAGCACCTTTGCAAATTTGGCCCTAAAGTCTCTCTGTTTCAAGAAAGCCGCTTTAGTTCCATCCTAAATATACAGGAGATCAAACTTCAGTGGCTTTATGCAGGTTTCTTATACCTGCTGAAAGAGTTGCCCCTGTTTCTTATACACACTGTAGTAGTGATGTAGGATTTTTAAAACCTACTTGCTCATTTATGTAGTAACTTGATGTACAAGGAGAACTTTTTGTGAGAAAGCACAGTTCTAGAAGCTTTTCATGACTCATTCATTCTCTTTCTCTTATGCATGCATGCACACACAGATATAAGAATATAGTATAACAGGGAAAATAGTAACTATTTCTTATGGAGAGCAGTAAATGATCTGCAGAAACTTCTGATCAGCTTTAATTTATTTATTTTCTTACTGAAATCATAAACCAAGCCAGTCCTTTAATAGGAACACAATCATCAATAAAGCCAAGCATCACAATTTAAATGAGGACTTAGGATGGGAAGCAGGGGAACCTATTTGTCTTACCTGTCAATGGAAGTACTTCATAAAGGCCTGAGGTGTTCTCTGTGGTCTTGACTCAATGGGCTAGTTGTCTGTTTGTTTGTGTTAGCCTCAGTAAACAAAATCCTACAAACTTCTGCCCTGGATTTTGCTGAATTGCCAAATCCAAAGATTTAAAAAAATTCATGAGACTATAAAACATAATGAATTTTGGATTTTGTCTTGCTTTTTGTGTTTGAGCCTTAAGGATTCCTGTTTTCAAGCTTTTTCTCCAAACTACAAGGGCTAGAAATTTACTGCTTCTCTTAAGTGCAAGCTAAGTCTCATGTAATCACGTGATTCCAGTAGCTGGGACTTCAAGACAAAAATCCAGATAAGAGTAGGCAACATTATATTTAGGTTTTCAATTTATTTGGCCCTAAAGAAGCAGAGTTCTGAGAGTGTATAACAAACAGAGCTGGTCAAAATTTTTCTCTCTAGAAGGTTATAAAAAAAAAGTCCTTAATGTCAATTTTTCAGGAAACGTTTCATTTTTGAATTTTGAAACAATCAATTTTCCACATTTTTGTGACACTTTTCACAGTATTTGTAACGTTTTAATCAGTCACTTTCAAAACGGTGGCAGAAATTTTTTGTTTACTATACACCATATTTTCTTATAGAAGAAAATTGGGTGTTTAACTGGCTGTTCTAGTAACTAAAAAAACTTGTAAATGATTTTGAAAAACTTGGTAAAAATGTTAATATACGAAATCACAATTTTGTGAAGAGTCAGTTTTGTACCCTGTGAAGTCTAAACAATTTCACATAACACTTTGAGATAGTTTTACCATTTTCTGACTAGCTTGATTTTATAAATGTTTTGATCGTAATTGCTCTTTAAGGAGGTTGGATGTCTTATAGCCTTGGAAATGGAATAGAAGCTTTCTATTACTAGACCACTAATTCAGATTCACACTGGGTACAACTTTTCAGAAGCACCTAAGTCTCATTTCCAAAAAAAGTGTCCTTGAGACTCAGGAGTACAAGATCAATTGACTTTCATTGAGATTTAAGCTCCTTATTACCCAAGCTCCCTTTGGAAAATGAGATGTAGGCTCCTAAATCACATAGGTGTCTTGAAAATTTTACCCTAGATCAAAAGAGATTGAAAGTTGCTAACATCTAATACTTGTTTACCAAGAAAATGCACATTCCCCCAAGGGAAAATATTTTAGAGTGAGATATTTCTCCTTGTAAATTTGACCCTTGCCCATCTTGGCTTGTTTGTGAATGTTTAATGTTTTTCTTGCTGGTATCTGATTTACTTCCTCTCTCCCCCTACTCCCACCCCTGAAGTCTGTGTTCATGCCATCGTGATTTAGCACTAGCACAAATGGAGAGGAAAAATCCCTCTCCCATACCCTTAGCGGAGATTGAAGGACTAGTGATTTCATGGGAAAGCCTAATCTCTTGAGCCCAGGTTTGCAAATCAAGAAGTCAAATTAATCCTGTAAACGGGCAATTTCACCTGAAGTGAGGGGGCTGTATCTGCTTATACTTGACTCAGAAGGCTTCATACTCTAGGACAGTGTTTCCCAATCAGTGTGCTGTGGCACACCAGTATGCTGTCAGGCTCAAACAGATGTGCTGTGGAAATTTTTTTGAAAAGCTACATGGGAGAACCAAAAAACCCTTCCTTTGTATTTTAATTAGTGTTGGAACCAGATCGCATTCGGTACTTTGCTCTCTGGGACTAGGTGCCTTTCAAATATTATGCATGTATCACATTCCATCCCCCAAAGCCAGGGTAAAATAGCAAATCTGAATCCTGTGGAATGGGGGTAATGGAGGGGGAAGGAAATGGAGGGAAGCTGCCTTCTGATTGGCCGTCTGCCTCACTGCCCCACCTCCTCCAGGGGCAGAGCAACCAATCAATCAATCTCCCTCCCCTCCCCTCCTGTGAACAACAGGTGGTCTCCTCTGCCCTCCAGCAGCTGGTGGGGGTGGGGAAAGAGCCCCTGGAGCTGGCCCCCAGCCTGGAAGAAGAGTGGGAACCTTGCTGCAGCCCTGCAGTGTTGGGAGGGGGAAGAACCTCAGAAGCAGAGGTGAGGTGTAGGGGCTGAACTCGGGTGGGGGCTGGATGTGGGGTGGGCAGGCAGAACTGGTGGGGTAAGGGAACTGGGGGCACAGAATTGAGGTGGAGAGGCTAGACTGGTGGAGGGTGAGGAAAGAATTGATGGGAGCTGGGGGGCAGAACTGATTTGGGCAGAGGATTGATTTGAAGGTCGGGGGCAGAATTCACTGCTGGGCAGGGGACAGACAGATGTGGGGGAGAGGACCCCTGCAGCAGAGGCCAAAATCCTCATACCCAATACCGAAAAAATATTATCCCTTTGGTCCCCAAAACATGTGGTTATTTACAATCTCCTGATTCGTTGGAGTCAGACTCATTTATTTTTTGATCTCTTGAGGTTAGCAATACTCTGTGACTTAATTATATTGCGTTTAAAAACAGCAGAGAGAGTGTTAAACATGCATGACAAGACTATTCTGGGAATGAGAAGAAACGATTTAACTATTAATTGCTTGTCATCCTAAAATATTATTCTCAAGTGCATGTCATTCTCCACTGAGCATGTTTTTGTCCAGAGTTCTTATATTTAGCTTTAATGTTTAGTTTCCACTTTTGACAATATTCTGGCACAAAAGACAGATCATGATCTAATGTTAGATGCCATGGTGGTTTGTTTGTTCATTTATTTATTTTTATTTTAACTCGCTTAGCCGCATCCTAGATTGGCTCATGAATATTCATGAGGTCATTTGGAGACAATATGGTAGTGTGCCTCAAAATAATTAAAGGTATCAAGATGTGCTGTGGCAGAGAACAGGTTGGGAACCACTGCTTTAGGGTGCTTATCCTTGCCGAAACCGAACTCTGAACCTCTTGAGCTTCACCTCTGTCTAGTCTGGGCAGTGAGACCCCATTTGAGTCTAACTATTGGAAAAGGGGGAGATGCCTCAACCAACTTAGTCATCTGCATATGAGAGAGGGGGTCCAGGCTGGATTCAGCCATCTGCTTGCTGAGTTGTCGTCTTGTTCCCCACCTTCAGCTGGCAGCTTGGTGCAGAGAGGTACAGGACTGTGATAGTCAGGAAATAGGCAGTGCCTGTTTCAGGGATAGGCACTGTGGGCAGCTTCCTAGGGCACCAACTTGAGGACAGTGGGCTGCTTGTATCTGGTTGGCAGGCAAGCACTTGGGTTTGTTCTTCAGGCTCTGGATTTGAGAAGAGGACCTGCAGTATGGGCTCTCGTGCTGTGCTGGGGCTAGTTTGGAAGGGTGGTGGACTGGAATTTCTTCACCTTGCTCCATGGCTGGGGTCCCTAAACCTGATGGAGTGGGAGCAACTTTTTTTTTTTTTTTTTCTCCTGCCTAGGACATTAATCTCTTGAGAAGTGGTCTTAGGGAATGGTCTGTCATAACACTGCTAGCTTCGGGGGAAATGAAACTGGCAATATCCATCCATCCAGTTATAATATTTATAGGCTTCCAATCACCAGAAGCAAGGTGCCAAATTGTGCGTAATTTATTTCTCTGGGTTTTTTGCTGCTTTTTGAGACTTCTAATCTTAACCTTGGACACAGCAGAGGGAGGTAGAGACAACAGTAGCAAGTTTTATCTGCAGAAGAACATCTTACCACTGGGTGGTGCTGTAGTCCATAGTACCACACAGTCTATTTGTGCTGTGTAGGCTGAATAGTTTGACTCCTAATAAAAGCTTTAGGTCAAGCGCCAAATAATAAAGAATAGTAACTAGAGCGATATATATTGCTAGTGGGAAGCAGTGGTAAGTTGTAGAAAATCACATGTATTCTTAAAGGTCTGTCTCTGTTTTTCAGCATCAGATTTTAGAAAGCCCATGTTCAAATTCTGCCAAGGTTGATTCTGTTTTTGAGGTAGAGAAATGAAGTCCGTTGCAGTTTGATGCTCTCAGTTGAGGGCATTAATGATCCCAGGCCATGTTTTGTAACAGTAGGAAACTTACCCCAGTGCCCTTGACTACACTTCTGTTCCCTTCTCTCCAACCCATGCAAGTGTGCTGTAGGCTGGTTGTTCGCTACTCTACACTCCAGAGGGGGCTGCATTGAAGTCAGACCGTATGAAGTACCCCTGAGGAGATAAAATATTATGGGTGCTCCCTTCCATCTTCCTCTTCTCACTGTTCATGCCAGCAGTGTTGACAAATCTGTGAATGAAATCCACTTTGCTGTATTCCTGTAGATTCAGCTAGTGTGTGTGTGTGTGTGTGTTTCCAGGAAGGGTGGGTTTTTCAACCTGCCCTTATAACTGGGCCTACACTCTTGCACGTGCAAATATTTGAGCCTGCAATTAAGGTCAGGTGGATGTTTGTCCCGCACTGGTTTCACATGTCAGTGACTGGAACATCTCTGGCCTACAATAAATGATGGGTGCACACAGAAATAGGGCCACATTTCTTGAGGTTTGTAGCACACATGTGTGTGGATGCAGTCATCAGCGCGTACAATGTCTTGAGCTGCATGTGCAGTGATAATAATGCATGTGAATCGTAGAACTGGAAGGAACCTTGAGAGGTTATCTAGTCCAGTCCCCTGCACTCAAGGCAGGACTAAGTATTATCTAGACCATCCCTGACAGGTGTTTGTCCAACCTGCTCTTAAAAAATCCCCAATAATGGAGATTCCACAACCTCCCTAGGCAATTTATGCCTGTACTTAACCACTCTGACAGTTAGGAAGTTTTTTCCTAATGTCCAACCTAAACTGCCCTTGCTGCAATTTAAGCCCATTGCTTCTTGTCCTATTCTCAGAGGTTAAGAAAAACAATTTTTCTTCCTCCTACTTGTAACAATCTTTTTGTGTACTTGAAAACTGTTATGTCCCCTCTCAGTCTTCTCTTCTCCAGACTAAACAAACCCAATTTTTTCAATCTTCCCTCATAGGTCATGTTTTCTAGACCATCAATCGTTTTTGTTGCTCTTCTCTGGACTTTCTACAATTTGTCCACATCTTTCCTGAAATGTGGCACCCGGAACTGGACACAATACTCTAGTTGAGGCCTAATCAGTGCAGAGAAGAGCAGAATAATTACTTCTCATGTCTTGCTTACAAGACTCCTGCTAATACATCCCAGAATGATGGTTGGGTGTGTGTGTGGTTTTTTGCAACAGCATTACACTGACTCATATTTAGCTTGTGATCCACTATGACCCCCAGACCCCTTCGTAGGCAGTCCTTTTCCATTTTGTATGTGTGCAACTGATTGTTCCTTCCTAAGTGGAGTACTCTGCATTTGTCCTTATTGAATTTCATACTCTTTATTTCAGACCATTTCTCCAGTTTGTCCAGATCATTTTGAATTTTAATCCTATTCTCCAAAGCACTTGCAACCCCTCCCAGCTTGGTATCGTCCGCAAACTTTATAAGTGTACTCTCTATGCCATTATTTAAATCATTGATGAAGATATTGAACAGAACCAGACCGAGAACCAATCTCTGCGGGACCCCACTCATTATGCCCTTCCAGCATGACTGTGAACCCCTGATAACTACTCTCTGGGGATGACTTTCCAACCGGTTATACACCCACCTTATAGTAGCTCCATCTAGGTTGTATTTCCCTAGTTTGTTTATGAGAAGGTTATGCGAGACAGTATCAAAAGCCTTACTAAAATCAAAATATACCACATCTACCGCTCTCCTCCCCCCCCCCATCCACAAGGCTTGTTAGCTTTCTTTGACAGGGTATCTGGTTGGTTTGACACGATTTGTTCTTGACAAATCCATGCTGACTGTTATTTATCATCTTATTATCTTGTAGGTGTTTGCAAATTGATTGCTTAATTATTTGCTCCATTATCTTTCCGGGTACAGAAGTTAAGCTGACTGGTCTGAAATTCCCCGGGTTGTCCTTATTTCCCCTTTTTTTTATAGATGGGCACTATATTTGCCCTTTTCCAGTCTTCTGGAATGTCTCCTGTCTTCCATGACTTTTCAAACATAATTGTTAATGGCCTAGTTGCAGACCTACTTGCACAATTGTATACACTCAAGCCTCTCTTAAAAATGTGGAACTTCTTATAATGAAGTATTGAAAAATCACATAAGCAGGCTTACTTTATGGGGTGGAACTGGCCTTGTAATGAACCTACATGCAGTGTAACTCCACTTACAGGCAGTGGAATGAGTCTTCAGCAGCTTCAATGCACCGTGATGTTCTAGTTGTAGGTAAACCTCTGTGTAGAGTGGAGTTGGTGTATGAGAATAAAGATGTCACCTTAACAGGATCCCAACTTAATTGCACCCATCTTTCTTGTATAGAAGGCCAGCTGCCTTTGTCTCTTCGATAATTTTTGGAGTGTGGTTCTTGCACCACTCTTTCCCCCCATTATTTCCCCTCCTGAGTCTAGTCTGACCTTCCTTTTAGTCCAAGAAGGGCTGGATGTGGCTCCTTTTGAGTCTAACACACCTCTGGGTTGGTAGGAGGTAGACTCACTCAAGAGCAATGTGTAATGCTCTCCCCCACATTCCTCCCAGCAGCTGTGGGTGCTCCTCCATACTATGTAGTCCAATTACCCCACTCCAGGGATCTAAGCAGGAATCCTTGGTGCCAAAGATTTTAAATTCTATTCCTAATAGATGATCTAGCTTTAACAGTTTGGTGAATAGGCAAGCAGAGCAATGCTGCTGCAATGAAAAGAAATGTCAGCCCTCGCTTAGCTTCACTCATTGCTGCCTGCCAGGAACCAGTCTTCTACCTGGGATCTGTATAACTATGGCTGAATGCATCACCTAGATCTTATCAACTCAAACACCTCAGAATTCAGGCAAAGAAGCCAAAGTCCATTTTTGCTCACTGTTTAAACCTAAACATAAACTGAGCAAGAGACAGGAACAGTTGAGGCTAGGGTGGAGCAGGGGATAAGTAGTGGGGGTCGAGGGTGTATTGCTAAGCTCCATACTGGTTTAGGTTTAAAGTCTCTGGAGGATCAACTCACCACCTAAACAGGTGGTGGTGAAGTTATGCAATACAGAGCTGTTGCGGGGAGAGTGGCAGGCAGGCTGCTGGCCAACATACAGGGGCAGATGTTCTATCAGACCTTAAGGGTCACATGTTCCAACACCTAGTATAAAGCTGCCAAGATACAGCCAGAAGAAATTAGATAACACAGCTGTATCCAGCTCTGACTCCACCGGGCCTGAAAACGTAACCCTGAAGTATACAAAGCGTGAACTGAACTTCTACGATTATCTGCTACAAACATTCAAAAAACTAAACTCACCCTGCCCCCTCTCTACCAAGTCTGCTCAGCCTTCAGTACTCACAAGTTCCTGGAGTCTTCTGGGCCACTAGTCACCTCCATCCCAATCCCCCAGCACTCTCTTTACCTTTAGGGCTCTCTGAGATATTGCCTCAAACTACCACTGAGCTCTCTACTACTTGAAGGGACTCTTCTGGATTTCCCCCCTCCCCCCACCATTGACTGACAGCATCCCATTTACAATGCCCCCCACCCCCCTCTGAAAGCTGATGAAGCAGCTGATTTCCTCCCCCGACTCCTGACCAGTGTAGTGTGTACTCATCTGAGCAATCAGGCCAGCTCAGAATTAGGATTTCAAACAGAGATAGTAATATTTCATCTGCTTAAAAAAATTTTCATTGTCAGTTAGCTCCTTGTTTATCATGTAATTGTTTATAAAAGCTTCAGTGGCTAATCCCTTCTGGACAAATTTTGCCATTTAGCTATTGGTTTGTGATAGTGGTGATTCAGAGCTGCATTGCCCCAAGAGAGCTCCAGGAAGGACTGTGCCTCAAGAGATGCAATCCCTCTGCAGCTCTGTAGCACATGGGCAAAGTATGTATTTTGCGGCATCATCCCTTATGATGGTGCAGCCTGTCCCTAAGTCTGCTCTGTGGTCAAGCAAGGGAGATTGAGGGTAGGTGCTGTTGCTATACCTCCTGTCTTCAGAATCTTGATGACTTAGAGAATTCATCTGAAATAAACAAGATGAAAGTCAATAAAGAAAAGCACTTTGGAAGGAAAAATCACATGCACAAATACAAACCAGCAAATAACTGGCTTGGCTGCAATACTGCCAAAGAAGGTCTAACGTCTATAGTGGATCACATAGCTGTTGTGAGAATGGCACGTCGTTCTGGAGTCCACAGGTGCCAGCTTTCTCATTCTTTCCCCCTGGGGTACTTGACCCCCTGCTCTGCCCTAGGCCTTGCCCCCCCCTTCCCCAAGACCCCTCCCTTTCCCTGAGCATGCTCTGTCCTCGCTCTGCATCTTCCTACCCCCACTCCCTCCACCAGCACCTCCTGCCTGCTGCTGAACAGCTGATCCTCTGTGGGCAGGGCCCGCCAGCAGGCAGGAGGACCTGATTGGCGGGGCCCGCCGGCGGGTGCTGAGCACCGCTTATCCAGCCCTGGAGCACCCACGGTGTCGGCACCTATGCTGGAGTGTGTTAATAGGAGTGTCCTGTGTAAGACCATAGGAGCCAATTATTCTGTTCTGCCCATAGGAGGCAATTAATGATCTTCTGATCATTTAGCCCATTTCTCCCAGCTCCCTGTATGAGGCAGGCTTAAGTATACCCCTAGACCATCCCTGACAGGTGTTTTATCTAACCTGTTCTTAACACCTTGAAGGGGGGGGGATTCTACAACCTCCTTAGAGACCTTCTGAGGTCTCTTCCAGCCCTACATTTCTGAGTCTGATTCTTTGTCCCCTTTGGGATGGCTCGTGCTCCCAGGGATGCTAGGAGGGAGCAATCAATGCACTTCCTGAGCATAAGAGCTGCAACTGTGCCTGGCCTCTGCCTGGGGAGTGCAAAGAGTTCTCCAGGAAGGCTGTAATGGGATGTGGTGGGACTCTCTCTCTACTGTTTAAGAGCTGTTGAACCTGTCTATTTTATTTGCTTATTATGAAATATAAACCTCTTATTGAAACTCCTGGGTCTTTCTATTACAATTCCCCAGCCTCTGAAGAGCACAATAGTTGGGTCAGCTCATCCCTAGTATTTCAAATGGGAGCAGTATTGAATTTTTATCCCAGGCTGCAACTTAGTGAGCTTTCCAGTCCAATCTGCTCTGATCCTTCTGATCTTTTTCTTTCTTCCTGTTTTTGGGTACTATTTTGTTCCCCCCCACACCCTTTCAAATATCCATTCTATGCTCCCATTAGAATACTTTCAGATCTAAGATCTGTGCAATGTTCAGATACAGCCTTTTGTGAAGCAAGAAATAGCACAAAACAAACTAGTCTAACTTTTCCAGAGGCTTCTAAATCTAACTGATATGGAAATTTTATTTTATGGCACTTGACACCTTGGTGTTTTATATACCTTTTTAGGGCAAGTCCCCAAACAACACACACACCTCACAAATGAGGTCATATAAATGCTGCATGAGCAGTATTAATGAGCACCCGTGTGTTGTCCAGCAGCAGCCAGATTCCTCCTCCTCCTTCGGATTGCTATTGCTAAGAGTATAAAGAATAAATTTGTAGCCGTTATTGCTGGATTAGGGACATGTGCATAAGGCATGCAGACCAATACCTCACATCTAGTTACTGCTTTTCCAGAGGTTTTGGAGGAAGCCAGAATAGGGGCGGAAAACTTCCAGCCTGAAACTTTGCTGGTGTGTACCATACACAGCAGGCAGCCAGAGTTTGACTTCATATTTGTAATACCCTAGTTAGACGTCACCTAAAATTTGGGGTTGTCATTTATTGAGACTTGGTCTACACCACATACTTTGATATAACTACATCGCTCAGGGGTGTGGAAAAATCCACACCCCTGAGCGATGTAGTTATACCGACCTCACCCCCCTATGTAGACAGCGCTATGTTGGCTGGAAAGCTTCTTCTGACAACATATCTATTGGCTCTCACAGAGGTGGAGTTATTAAATTGACAGGAGGGCTCTCTCCCATCAGTTTAGAGCATCTTCACCAGACACAATAAAGTGGCTTAGCTGAACCAGTGTAATGTAATCTGTTCTGATGTAAATTTGTAGTGTAGACCTGCCCAAAATGCATGATTAAACTATGTTAATAGATTTTCAGTCCCTAAGTATTTTTCCTGTGTTCAGTAACAAACATTTTGTGCCTGATTAGTTAGGCATGCAGATGCATGTGAATCAATTTTGCATATATAGTTACCAAGCTTGTTCAAATAAATCTGTAAGCTGCATGGGCACATGGCTAACAAGGCAATAAGCAAGGACATGTGCCAGGCTATCATAGAAGATGTGGAGCAGAATCACACAATTTGCATGTGCAGGCATGGTAAGGAGGAGGGGGCAGGTATGTGCACTTTTTTCCCAACGAAACCAAACATGCAAATGTGTGTGCAAATCAGTCTGTCTGGCCATGGCATTCATAAAAGAGGACACGGTGTGTGAATCACTTATGAATGCTTCCTGCTAGAAGATTAAATTGGAAGATCTCTTTATTTTTAAATGCAGGAAGCTTTGTGCAGCAGCAATGAATGAATCTGTGGCATTTCTTTGTATTTTATTATTCCTGTTCACACTGGATAAAAACAGGAGGAAGTTTAGCCAAAATGATTTACTCTGATTACTGAGAAAAATGTCACTTATAAACATAACGGCTTTTACAAAATGATGAAGCATTCCACTCCTTTCTGCCCGGAGATCAGTGTGAGTAGGTCACTGTAACCTCTTTGAATAGCAGGTCTGAATGACAACAAAATTAATATGTATTTTAGGGCCCACTTCTGCAAACCCTTATTCACATGAGTGATAAAGAAAAGAACCAGAAAACAACCCTATAATCATGTAAAGCTAGGCTTCTGTCTTTTTTCTATGCTTATCTGAACTGGAAGAGATATCACAAAGTATGTTGAACTAAGCTATAAAAGCTCTACCTTGTTCTTTGTTCTGGGCTTCGCCATATTCCTCTGTGTAGGAATTGGTGAGCCCTTCAGCTGTCGTACTTGCTAGCATTAAAGTGCCTCATTTTATCTAAGGTTTCAGAGTAACAGCCGTGTTAGTCTGTATTCGCAAAAAGAAAAGGAGTACTTGTGGCACCTTAGAGACTAACCAATTTATTTGAGCATGAGCTTTCGTGAGCTACAGCTCACATCCGATGAAGTGAGCTGTAGCTCACGAAAGCTCATGCTCAAATAAATTGGTTAGTCTCTAAGGTGCCACAAGTACTCCTTTTCATTTTATCTCAGAGTCCTGACTCTGTGTTTGTTTGGCTAATACAGAAATCCAGGGAAGGCTACCCTCCCAACCCTAGACGGGAGGGAAACCCTTTTTCCCTAACATGAGTAGTCTCTGCTCACAGTGGGAATCACTTCAGGATAGGTCTGTACTTTCCTCTGGAGCAGGGAAAAGGGTCAAAGCACCTGTCAGAGTAGACAATGCAATGAAATGGCAGCATCAGAAGAGAAATCAGTACTAGAGGATCAACATTCTGCCCGCATCCTTTGGGATTACAATTACAGACTTGGAAGTGCTGGGGCAGTTCAGATGGGAAGTGCTGGGGCAGTTCAGATGTGAACTGATCAAGCTTAAGGTATTTTGCAAAGATTTTGTCCCTTTGTAGTTTTAAGCAGTTTCATAGTAAAGGAGTTTCACTTGCTACCAATTTCACCTGCTTCTGCGAAACACTGAAGTATGTGCTTAACATTACTCACATGACTAATCCCCTTGAGTTATGTATGTACTTAAGTGTTGTTGAATTAGGTGGGAGAGGTGTCACAATCCTGAAAATCTGTCTGTATTTATTTTAAAATGTAGGAAGTGATACAGTACTGTGAAAGTTCTCCTAGACACTATCTGCCATGCTTTTCTATTACACATTAGGGTGTGTTACATTTGCTAGACTTCACAGTTAAAGGTGCTATAAAATAAAAACTGAAGGCAGACTGGCTTGTGTTTCTTCACATAGTGGTTCTAGTGATTGACTACTGTGCATTCCTAGTATACGACAATATAATCTAATTCCCCGCCAGATTTACTATTGTTGGTGAACTCCTTCAAGTTTATTGACCTGAAAAGGTACGTGAGGCACAAATCTGGCCAAATGTTAGAACTGTATATCTGGATCATTTTTGAGCAGTTCCCATAGAGCATCTTTCAGTCAATGAAACCAAAGTGCTTAACAAACATTAATCTTTGTGCTGAAGAAGAATTCCAAGTGATCTTCTGAGATCCCTCCTGTCCCATGAGCAAAGGAAGATGGATTCTGGAAGTCAACACCTGGCTAGAGAAGTGGTGGAGGGTTTTGGTTTTTGTGGAACATTGGTTCACCGTTTATGGGGAGAAGGGGCTGTATAGTTTGGATGGCCTCCACCTCAGTAGACAGGGGATCAGTCTTCTCATTGAAACTGGCTAGAGTGGTCAGAAGGGTGTTTACCTCTCCCCTTTTTGTTATTAGTTTAAGATATGAGCACTTGGCACAAAATGGAGAAGTTGAGAACAAAATTTAATCAAAAACCAAGGGGCACAAAGAGAAGAAATTCTTTTATTGGCTACTCACCATGCAAGTAGCCTGGGTTCCAAACAAGGGAAACTGAAATTGCTCATTTCATGAGCATAAATTTGATTTAGTTGGTATCACTGAAACTTAATGGGATCGTTCCCATGATGGAACATCCTAATCAATGGCTATAATCTATTTAGGAAGGATTCAGGGGGCAAAAGGGGAGAGGGAGCAGCACGCTGTCAAAAATGGCATTACCTGTTTCCAAGTCACTGATAACTCAGAAGAAAATGATAAAGCACAAGATGGGGCAGGGGTATTAGTTGGTATTTGCTATAGGACACCGGATCACACTGGGGACCAGGGTGATCAGCTTCTTATGCACCTACCTATAATATGTAGGGGGAAAAGCTGTGTGGTTGTGGAGTACTTCAATTTGAGTGATGCATGCTAGAGGTCTCATGCTGCCAGTACTAAAACATCCGTGGGATTTCTAAATAGTAGATGACAATTTCCTAATTCCAAGCATTGTATCCAACACAGGGGAATTCTATAGTAGACCTTGTCTTGACAGATAAAGAGGAATTGATCACAGAACTAAAAATTAATGGTAACTTAGGTATAAGTGATCATGATTTGATCACATTATAAATGTGATCAAGCAAAAAAGTCCAGACCAGTGATACTGGTCTTTAAAAGGTCCAGTTTTCACAAAGATGAAAACAATTGGGCCAAATCAGCCAGAAGGAAGAATTAATCAGAAATTTGAATAATCAGGAATACTTGTCTAGAAAGCCACAATCAAGGAAGGCCATATTGGTTTTAAAAAAAACCAAAACCACACGGCTTGGTTGAGAAGTGAAATGAAGGCAGCTATAAAAACTGAAAGAAAGGGGAAGCTGATAGTAATGAATATAATTCAGAAGTTAGGAATTGTAGAAAATTGATAAGGGAAGCAAAGGGAGAGCACAAGGAGAAATCTATGGCCAGAAGACTTAAGGAGTGGTGTGTGTGTGTTTTGTTTTGTTTTGTTTTTTAAATATATTAGGAACATAAAGAATCTTGACAATAGTATTGGTCCATTACTAGATAGAAATGGGAAATTATTTACTGAAGAATTCTACCTTTTCTGCAGTAATATTTCTGTTCTGCATTTGGGGAAAAAAACAGAATACATACAGCAGCTGCTAAAGTTAGACTTTTTTTTTTAAAATCAGTAGGTCCAGATCACTTCCATCCAATTTTGAAAGAGGTGGGTGAGGAACTCTCTGGGCCGTAACTTTGATGTTCAGTAAGTTTTGGAACACTGGGGAAGTTCCAGAAGACTGGAGGAAAGCTAATGTGCTCATATTTAAAAATGGTAAATGGGATGATCTAGGTAATTAAGCCTGTCAGTCTGACATCAGTCCCGGGTAAATTAATGGAGTGGCTGATATGGGACTTGATTGATCAAGAAACAAATGGAGGTAATATAATTAATGCAAATCAACATGGATTTATGGAAAACAGAGCCTGTCTAACTTGATGTGATAGCATTTTTTTGATAATATGTTTAGTTGATAAAGGGGAGTGTTGATGTAATATACTTTGACTTTGGTAAGGCATTTGACTTGGTACCACATGACATTTTGATTAGGACTGTCTATTAATCACAGTTAACTCATGCAATTAACTCAAAATTAACCATGATTAAAAAAATTAATTGCACTGTTAAACAATAGAATGCCAATTGAAATTTATTAAATATTTTGGATGGTTTTTCTCCACTTTCAAATATTTGATTCCAATTTACAACACAACGCAAAGTGTACAGTGCTCACTTTATATTTTTATTACAAATATTTGCACTGTAAAAATGATAAAAGAAATACTGTTTTTCAATTCACCTCACACAAGTACTGTAGTGCAATCTCTTTATCGTGAAAGCGCAACTTAAAAACAATACAAAATTAACACGGCACACATTAAATGCATTACAAGCTGGCTAATTGATAAGTCTCAATGTAATTTGAAATAGGGGAATCATCATAGAGCAGGTGTGTTTCTAATGGAGTGCTGCAGCGATTGGTTCTTGGCCCTACACTATTTAAAATTTCTTAATGAGCTAGAAGAAAACATAAAATCCTCACTGAAGGTTTGCACATGACCCCTATTAAAGGAGTAGAAAATAATGAAGACATGTCACTGATACATAGTGATATGGATTGTTTGGTAAAGTGGGCCTAAGCAAACAATAAGTTTTTTTAATATAGCTAACGGTATACATCTAGGAACAAATAATGTAGGCCATACTTACAGGATGGGGGACTATATCCTTAGGAAGCAGTGACTCTGAAAAAGAAATGTGGGATCATGGTGGACAATCAGCTGAACATGAGCTCCCAGTGTGATGCTGTGGCCAAAAGAGTTAATGCAATCCTTAGATGCTTAAGCAGGGGCATCTCAAGTTGGAGTAGCTTATTTTACCTCTGTATTTGGCACTGGTGTGACTGCTGGAATACTGTGTCCAGTACTGGTGTCTACAATTCAGAGGATATGGAAAAACTGAAGAGGGTTCAGAGAAGAGCCACAAGAATGATAATTATGAGAAAATATACCTTATAACAGACTCAAGGAGCTCAATCTACTTATCTTAACAAAGAGAAGGATAAAGAGCGATCAAGATACCCTTTAAACGTACCTATATGGGGAACAAATTCGATAATGGGCTTTCAGTCTAGCTGAGACAAGTATAATATGATACAATGACTGGAAGCTGAGTCTAGACAAATTCTGACTGAAAGTTAGGTGTGCATTTTTAATAGCGAGTAATTAACCATTGGAACAACTGTCCAAAGTCATGGTGGATTCTCTATCACTGAACTTTTAAATCAAGATTGGATGTTATTCTAACAGACCTGCTCTAGGAATTGTTTTGGGAAGTTCTCTGGCCTGTTATACAGGAGGTCAGACTAGATCACAATGTGCCCTTCTGGCTCTGGAATGTATGAATAGCTAATAGCCTGGGTAAGGCAGTCATATAGGAAGTAAGAGTCCCTGCTCCAAATCAAATGGGTTGAACCTGGGTCTCCCATGCCAGGTGAGAGTCCTACCCACTTGGCTATTCTGTGTGTCTGACTCTGGCTTTGACTAGAAATTCCATCCCCACAGAAAGTTACTCACTCACAATTGACATGTTCCATCAAAATGAAGCTGTGCTCCCCTCCCTTCCCCCCGACTCAGTGTCTTCAGTGTCTTTTTTACTAACTCC
This sequence comes from Lepidochelys olivacea, assembly GCF_965140295.1. Lineage (NCBI taxonomy): Eukaryota > Metazoa > Chordata > Testudines > Cheloniidae > Lepidochelys > Lepidochelys olivacea. Next base: position 16,356,275 of record NC_140423.1, read on the forward strand.
ACTCAAGGGTTCTGGCTTCTAGTCCTCTACTCTGACCACTAGACCACACTTACAGTGGTGGGTTAGATTTTCTGTTTGATAGATCATAAAATAGCATGTCCCTTCCAGATCATAAGCTTTTGATGGGTATGTGCTACATCTCAAATGACTTATTGATGGACTTATTGGACCAACTTCAGTTGGTGAGAGAGACAAACTTTATAGCTTATACAGAGTCTGACCTGAAGAAGTCCTCTAAGCTCAAAAGCTTCTCTCTCTATCCAACAGAAGTTGGTCCAAAACAAGATATTACCTCACCCACCTTCTTTCCTGGGGCTAACATGGCTACAACAACTGCATACAACTATTGATGGACAAGCAGACAGTTAACATTTGGAGGATTTTAGTTTGGTACACAACATGATAAAACAAATTGCTGGGCTTCAGTTGTAATGCTGACTTACACCAGTGGAAAATCTAGTGCATAGGTCAGTTCCACATGTTGTCCTGCAACTGTGATAAAGGTATCTCCTTTTTTTTTTTTTTTTTTAACCACTATGATAGAAAATGACAGTGAGACCCACTCATAAACCAGCAGAATTCTCGGCACAATCAAAAGTTGCTCACAAAATGAGTTATTCCATATGAACTTTCCTTAATCGCTGGAAGGACATGCCCACATGACTGGCTCTAAACATGGTGGTTAATAGTCTATTGACAATAATGGCAGATAGTGTGTTTCTCTTCTCACTGGCTTATGCTGTCATCTTATAACCAGCTCAGCACACTGGTTTATGGCCGCAGTCCTGCACTCTAAAAGTCAGTGGGAACGTTGCCAATTATTTCAATGAGCAGAATCGGGCCCTTAACAGTTGGTTAGATAGAACTATCAACTATTGTCCTTTTCAAAAATCGGATTATACCAGTGACTAATTTGATCCCAGAAGACTGGCAAGAACATCACAAGACAGACAGGTAGGGAAAATGTATTGCAAAGGGTCTTCACATGGCCATGTCTGGTTCTCCAAGACTAACCGAAAAGATGGCAAATTTTTTTCATAAAATTTCAGGGAAGTAATATTTTCTCCATCTTAACTTCAGACTTTTTTGCAGCACCGAAACTGATTTTTCACAAAATCTTTCTCAAAGGGGCAGTTGTTACAGCAAAACATCAAATTTCAGAATATCTAGTTTTGAGGTGAAAACTGTTGTATGCCAGTATGTAGGTTTCAGTGCTGACAATATCTAGGTTTTCACTGGAAAAACAGAACTCAAACCGATGTTGTTGTTGTTGTTTGCCAAGTTTTCTGTGAAATGGCGTTAGCTCTGCAGCATCACAGTGAAGCACAAAGGCCACCTATATCACCTAGTTAGGCCTACACAGCCACCCCTCTTACAAGCTTTTCTGTACTAGTGTAGAGTCATTTAAATGTAGAGCCCTTTCTTTCTTATGTAAATTTTTCATGCATCTTCTATTTTCACTCTCCTTCTCCTTTAGGTTGCACAGGCTATGTGCTGCATCTCATGCATTGTACAGATGAACAATGTCATGGGATACCTGACCCACTTACTGGCTTGAAGCCCTGGCATTGCATCAGTGGTTAAAATAGGTGAGGCTGTGTACACCCAAAACCAAAAAATGTGGGATTAGACACTAGGAGGATGCAGTTGAGGATGGTTTGATTCAGTTTGCAGGCCCTGCATGTGGGTGGCTAGCCTTGAGTGAACAGTGGAGACAGATTCATATTTTTCCAATGGGGTATTTGATGGAACACTTAAAATGAATAATATTCAACCAACTCTATGTATGACACAGCAGTTTCTTAGGCACTAGAGTAAGTTCCAAACCAAGTGGTTCCACGTGGGGTGGATTTAGACTCTAAACTGGGATCTAAATTTTGCATCTGGCCCCATTTTTAGATCAGATTGAAACCCAAACTATGGGGCTTTAAAGATCTGGAACTGAATATTGCATCTGAACATTAGGTCCATCTCTATAACAATTCATAACCCCTATTTCCCTCACTGCATTTTAATTGCCATAGGCAAATTACAGTGCATGATGGATTATAGGTAGGTCCCTACCAAATTCACGGCTGTGAAAAATGTGCCTTTCCTACTCTGCCCCCTGGCTCCAGTTGGTAGTCCACTCTGGGCTGGGGAGGGACAGGACTCACAGGCGCTGACTTTCCGAAGTGCTGGGGGATGCTTGATCCTGGCTCTGCCCCAGGCCTCGACCCCACTCCACCCCTTCCTCCAAGGCCCCACCTCTTCCTGCTCCCACTCCATCCCCACCCCAAGCGTGCCACGTCCTCGCGCCGCGTCCTTGCTCCGCCCCTCCCCTCCCCAGCCTCCTGCAAGCCATGAAACCGCTGATTGCAGCAGGCGGGAGGCTCGGGGAGGGAGGTGCTGATCTGTGGGGCCCACCGGCAGTCGGGAGGTGCTGGGGAAGTGGTAGGGGAAGCTGATGGGGGGGGGCTGCCACAATTTTTTCCCTGTGGGTGCTCCAGCCCCGGAGCACCCACGGAGTTGGTGCCTATGATGGGACTTACTCTTCCCCTGCACAACTGCTCTTGACAGCCGATCAGACCCATCTCTGGGTACCTAACCTGGCTGCAGGAAGCTCCAGAGCTGGGCCACAGCCCCAGAGTTTCCTGCAGCCATAGGAGATTGCCAGAGGTGGAGGTGGGTCTGATCTCCCGCATGCCGCTGGGAGAGCCCTGCAGCCAGGGGAGGTACCCAGAGGTGGGTCTGATCTTTCTCCCTCTTCTCGCCCCCTCCCCTGCCAAGAGTAGCCATGCAGGGGAAGAGCAACTCTGGTCCCTCCCCAGCCCAACCGGGGCTAGCAGTTAGGAGCCCCCAGCTGGGGTGCTCTCAGGAGCACATGGGAGATCAGACCCACCTCCAGGAATCTCCTGTGGCTGCAGGAAGCTCCAGGGCTGCACAGTGCCGAAGTGATGGTGGCAACCCCGCAACTGCCTATAATACCTATTGTGACCCCCCCCTACCCCCCCACAATCCTCTTTTGGGTTGGGGCCCCCACGGTTACAACACCATGAAATTTCAGATGTAAACATCTGAAAGTAGGAAATTTTTAACTCATTTTCAAATCCTGTGGCCCTGAAATTGACCAGAATGGACCATGAATTTGGTAGGGCCCTAATTATAGAATTGGGGACTGCCACACAAACAGTGACAAGGGGAAGCTTAATACCGCCAGGGGAACATGCTCAGTAATAGTCCTTGCCACACCCACAGAAAAGATGTGGCTTGTGCTCCCCAAGCACTGGCCTCTGAGTCTGAGTTTGTGGCCATGATCTCAGCATCCCTTGGCTTCCCCTTTGCGACTGGAGAGCACTTCTAGCTGTGTTACTCTGTCAGCTGGTTAGCCTTCCATCCCTGTGGGCAAGCTGCTATTATAGGTACTTGGGGGAGGGGGCAGGCGGGATGGGGAGCAGGGGCATTGCCTTCCCTACATAATATTCCTGTGGCATGGATTGTCTCAGTCTATCATTCAGGAACACACTTTCAGATGGGGACTCTCTATATTGGCCTGCACTTCTGTTGCAGCAAACATTCTGGTAGGTCCCATTTGTGCACTTAAATGCATGATTGGATCCATCCAGCCTGCAAAAGTGCTGGGACAAATCAATACTTTGAAAATATGGCCCTTAATATTCAAATTCTTGAAAATGAAACCCCAAAATCTGCCCTCAGAGAATTATGCTTCTGATTTAAGTCAGAGAGGTCAGGAAAGCTGGATTTACAACTCTTATGACACCTTTAACTCTCTCCAGTTGAGAGGATGACCTAATGATAGGACACAGTGTTCTTCAGGACAAGATCTTGAAATGCCAGGCAATGTCATCTACTTTTGGCGACTCCATTTTTTAATTTTATTTAGGAAGATTTAACAAGTTTACAAATTGTTGCCATGTAAACATAAAAAACAAAACAATTGTTAGAACTGTTAGCTTTTATTTAAAGAGACATACAAGTATATACTGATCAATCTCTCTCTAACAGGGTTGTTACCATATTACAGTGAGCATTGTTACAACACCTATAGTATGTCATTTCTAGAGTCTTTATTAAATTGAGTGAAAGCTCTATATACATATTTAACAGACCAGACGTCTTTCAAATGTCCAAGTTTTCAAAAAAATTGGACAGGTGTGCTTTTTGTGTGTGTGCAGGTGACTGTCTTTTGACTGAGTTGAATAAAAGGTAACCCACTCGATTTTAATAAATCTGAATTCTCTGTAGAGAGACATTCTATGGAGTCACTCTCAATTAACTGGTTATACAGGTAAAATGACATACGAGAGATTCCTAGGACACTGGTGCCCCTGTTTACGATTTGCATGGAATGGCTTTCTGTGCCACTTTGAGCAGGGTTTCTTCCATGCAGGAGTGGGGTATATTACTCCCCATATTTGTCTAATTTCAGCCTGACTAGTTCCTCTGTGGTGTATTATTGGAATCTGGAACTCTTTCCTGCACACGTGTGGGATGGCTGCAAACGCTCAACTTTTTACAGGGATTTGGACACTGCTTACTAATGCTGTGAGACTGATGGTCATAAGCTGTGCCAAGAAGGAATGGTATGGTGACTGATAAAACCACAGGCTTCTGGAATGTATGCCTCTGCATGATTGCCTTTTGGCTCCACATTGCAGAGGTATGTCTGGAGCTCTTTCCCAGACCCCATTCCTCTTTTGAACTGAACAGGAACTCTGAGAAACTCCTGCCCTCAAAGAAGCACAGAATTGCTTAGGGCCAGGTCCTGACGGTTGCTGAAGAACCTCAAATTCCTTGGCTTTAAAAGCAGTTGAATGTTCTCTGCAACTTCCCGGTGGAGGCCAGCAGCTCCCAGGATCAGTTCCTTTGTCTAGAACAAGAAATTGTGCAGGCACCTCCAGAAGATGCTTCTTTGGGGACTGCTGTATCAGAGAATTCACTTACATTAGCTTTAGAACGGCCCGTCTGGAAGCTGTATTTCCAGCAATGGGGTCACACTATATGGAAAGGGAAAATGCAAGATATGTGGCTTATTTTTGGAGTTTTTTAGAATCATCAAAGAGTCAATGCCAAAATAAGATGTGGTTGCCTCCAGTTAAATGCCTAAGGCACCTAGGGAATTAGGCACTCAGATCCCATTGAAAATTAATGGGATTTGAGCACACAACTCTCTTAGGTGCCATTGGAGAGCCCAGTCTGAATCCATACGGGAGCACCTAAGTAAATAATCTTATTTATGAGGCCCTGTGCCCTCCCGGTTCCCAGTGAAGTTACCTGGAAGCTCCTGGCTCTACCTTCTTTATCACCCTACACTCTCTGGGGTTGCCCAGACTCAACACCAAATTTTCTGTTTCAGAGTCTTCTGTGGATCTGCTGCCTAGAACCCTCATTGCATTCTTTAGTGCTGCTATTCAGAATCAGCACTTCATTTTCTTCTCTGGGGAGCCCTGTGAAAAGTATACCAGCCTGCAGAATTAATATCTGCATCAGGATCCAAATGCATTTTGCATTGCTATGAACAATTTTACAGCCCTTAGTGCCAATGATGTGCACGGTGGATTGTAGGGTTGGGGACTAGTGGCTGTTTAGATGCAAGGGGATGCTTAATGTCTTCAGGACGCAAGGAGAAGCACACTCCCACTATCCTAATGTACGTTGGATAAAAGTTTCAAAGTTGGGTGCCTAAATCTAGGCACCTAGAGTCACACTTCCAAATCTTAAATAATTGGCCTGATTTACAGAGATCTTGAACATCTATTGACTTTGGTGCTGGGTTTGGGCAACAGACCCAATGACTTCAGAGTGACAGGAAATAGAGAATTGAGTAAGGCTAGCAGCAGTGGTGACATCAGGGCAATAAATAACGGATAGGCACCCTGGGAACTTTGCAGGGTTCTTTAATATTAATAATATGTGCATTTTAAAATATAATTGTGCATCTGATGTCCCTGATGTTTTTAGATCCTGCTTCTGAAGGTTTCTTTGTGGACTTCAGGAATCAGATCTATTTCTGAACTTCACAGGTATGCTACTGATGCGGCCCTTTTAGGGCATCTTCTAGACCTGCTGCTTTGTATGCTGTATGCTTTTAAAAACCATATAGGTAGAATTCTATGTGGATTCCACATAGTGGGGGAAATGAGCAAAGCTGAAGGCTGTCCTTGGAGGCATTATTGGGGGCAGGATGGAAAATGTCACTGCAGTGTCTGGAACAAAACAGTTTTAGTAAGTGAAGCAATTGCAGTCAACAACAAGCCCAAAACCTAGTTGTGTGGGGCTTCTTGATGGTTCATGGGACCAATAATTGGAAATAGAAGTGGTGACAGTGGGCCTCATTTCCCTGATATCTGGGCCTGGCTTGGTCACTTAGCCTCACAGCTGCTCTAATTTGCACCAGCTGATAACACCTGCTAGGGAGTGCCAGAGGACAGTGGTTCTCTGGCCATGCCTCTCAAGTTCCTAGAACTACCCACCCCCACAGAATCAGTACTTGTGTGGGGGCATCCTCAGAAACAAATTTACAGCTGCTCTGCTGGAGCTATCCAAAAGTGACTGTTTCAGAACCAATCTTACCAGCTAGTCACTAGTTCAAATCTAGCCCGAGTGGTAGCAACTGAAAGTGTTTACCATATGACAGCTTAGCGATGTGTGCCAGAAGAGTGTGGTGGGTCTCAGTCCTGTTCCCAATTGGTGTATCACAAAACAGCACAAACAATATATACATACCTCTTTACATAGCACTTTTCCTCAGTAGATGTCAAAACGCTTTACAAAAGAGGTCATCATTGGCCCCATTTTACAGATGGGGAAACTGAGGTACAGAGATACAATGACTTGTCTAAGGTTACACAGTAGGCCAGAGGCTGAGTTGGGCATTGAACCTGGGTCACCCGAGTCCTAGTACAGTGCTCTGTCCACTAGGCCACACTGCTCTGAAGATAAACCATTAAATGATACCTTTTTTGCAGTCTCAGCAGTGAAGCCAAGACCTGATCTGTCTCACCAGTCACTTCATAAGAGGGAAGCTTGCACTTGCCAAATCCATGCTGAGTTGGTGGGTAGTCAAATTGGTGTCGTAAAGTCACATCACCACCCAACTATTTCTTCATCCTTTCTGCCCATTTTTGGTATTTATTTTTTCTCCCCATGCTAGGAGTACCTGAGGGACAAACTACTCTGCAGCTTTTTTTTTTTTTTTTTTCCAACAGCCACTAATTGCAGCTGTGAAAAAGGGACTACAGAAGGCCCCTCTTCCCCGCCCCTCTTCCCCCTGCAATCTTCAAACTGGCTTTACTGGCTTTACAGCATTAATTCCGGGCTGCAAACACTGGGTTTTCCCCTCCCTCCTCCCACAAAATCCAGTTAATTTTTAACCCCAATGACCAGAACTTAAAGAACAGCTACTGAGTAAGGGGAAAAAATGCTCTAGGAATACTTGGCTTGAAACGGCTTAAAGAAAAAAGGAATGAAAGAATGGGGCCTTTTCCTTATTAGCTTACTAAACATGGCAAGGAGCAAACGGTGCTTTAAGTAAGCAACTTTCCATTGTTTTGACTGAGCTAGTGTTACAATGTTGGAACTTACCACAATGTCCAGAGGCTTTCATGTGTGTAACTGGCATAAGTGCTCAAACTAAAATGAAAGTGCCCCCCTGTGGGTTTTGGTAGATAAACTTTTCACTTTCTGCCAATCTGCCCCCCACCCCTTTTCTCTACTTAGCTCCCTCTCCCCTGGCTTCTCTGATATGTTTCAACTTGTTACTGTGTTTTTCCATAATAAACGTTTGTCCCAGTGCCAGTACATTATGTTCCTGGTTAAGACGGTGACGTCAAATGGTAGCTGGCTCTGGGCCAAGGAATGTTGCTGGGAAGGAATGAATGAATGGGTGGATTTTCCCCCCAATTCACATTGTAGTCTTCTCCTTTGGAGCCAGGAATCTTCTCTTAATATTCAGCTCATTGGGGAATCAAAGTCCAGAGTGTTTGCTCATCCAATTAGAAGGGGAGTCTAGGAGGGAGATTGTGCTATTGAAAGCTGTTCAGGACAAAAAATGTAATTTAACATTTAAGGTTTAAGTTCAGAATTCTATGAAGAATAGACATAATTGTGACAGAAGCAGGACATGATGCAACACATGGTGGATGCTACTTTTTAAATATAATAAGAGAAAGTTCCCTCAGCCTAGAACTGGTGCTGTCCAGTGTTCAGTAATTGAAAGGAAGATAAACCAAGCACAAAATGTTAGTGATTTGGTTCACTTAAGATATCTTGTTTCTGATGGTCCAAAAAAAAGATGAACCCAGATTAAAACCCACACAAGCCCCTTGGATTTGAGCACTCACAAACCTGAGAGGTCAGAATTTGGATTCAAAATTCACATTTGAAACCATGTTTTCAGTGGGAAGTTCAAAGCACAAACTTTAGATTCAACCCTGTTGTCCCAATCTGGGCTCCTCTCTCTGGCCCATTTCTACCAAAAATGCTCCACTAAAATCTTTGCCTATAGGTCAAGGGCTTATGTTTAGTTTACTGCATATTCTTGATGATTTTCTTGACGTTTAGAATCATCATCCCAGGAGGGCTCACAGCATGTTCATAGGGATGTTCATAGCATTCCCTGTCCTGCTTACAGTCCATGCAATGGCAGATAATCCATTTTGTGTCTCATCCTATCCCTGTTAAAGTCCAGAGAAGTGAAGTGCAGTGGTGGAGACCAATATTATAGTAGATCCTCTGTTGTATCATTATAAAGTTAGGGTTACTGTATTTCAGGTTCCCCAAAAGAGGACACAGCTGGGGGGTACAGTTGGGTGAGTCATGCCGGATGGGTGTGTGTACTGGGAGGGGTATTTGGTTGTCTGGGAGGGGGTACCTGCAGCAGGCATACTAACTAGAGGTGGGGGACAGTGTTGCTCCCTGTCATGGTGGTAGGGCAGCTTGTGCAAGCCCAGGATGCAATGCCAGTGGTTGGTCAGTGCCTCTCTGCAGGCCTCTTCCCCCTCCCCATGGCTGGGAGTCGGAGGGGAATGGGGGAATCTTGGCAACTGTGGCTGAGGGAAAATGGACCAATGGGGAAGCGGACCAATCGGGACTCTTTCTGAGCTGCAATGTTTGCTCTGCAAACATCCCAGACATTGTCTCTTATTTAAAAAATCCACTCAGATGGAGGGCGGAGGTTCAAAAAAGAGGCAGTGTCTGGGGACTACACAGATGTATGGTAACACTATGCAAAGTGCAAAATCCTAGGTGTAACTGGTTATCTTGGAGTACATGGCATGGGAGACAACCTAAGGATTTTCATTGAATCTCCTCACAGGTCACTCAGTTCCCTGTAGCCACTACGTTCCCCTTTCAGTATTTCTTTAGAGCAGCCACAAACAATAATGCCCCAGGCTCAGCAACTCGTATCCAAAATGTAACTTAAGGAGGATGAAGTATTCCTTTGATTTCTTTTGCACCGCATTGCACAAAAGCCCACTTATACTTTTATTTCTAAGGAAGAGTAAGGAAAAAGGTTAATTGAGTAATGGTTGGATTTATGAAAAGAGCAAATATGGGACTTGTATTCTTAACTGTTTTTGGCACTTCTGAAAATTCCACCCACAATGTGTATAGCCCAAAGGAAAGCTGCTAAAGTCAGGCCAGTGTACTAGATACCTTGAAACCTACATATGGGAAAACTGAAGCAAATACTGAGAAAACATTGCTAACTGTGAAGTCAATTAGACAATGGGATAATTTGCTTAAGGAGGCCAGTAGCAGAGGTGTTAAAGAGATTCACTAGACTAAATAAAAATTGCCTTCAACCACTTTGAATGAGGACTATCTTGCACTGGGGCTTGGGAAGGGTCATGGGTGACCGTAGTAGGTCCTGTCATCTATTGCATGAGTTGCTGTCTGTTTCTGCCCAGTGAACCCCACGTGAATGGGGAAATGTCATATATTGTCACTTTCAGTTTTATTGCACAGAATCTTTCAACAGAGAAGTAGAAGAATGGCAGTGTGGGAAACAAACTTGCCTAATGTATGGAATTGGTTAGATGGCACCGCAAGGTTCTTTGGTTTATTACTTTCACTATACTCTTAACACACATGCACAGAAGATATCGTATCAATGAATTATGTCCAAGATCTGTAGACCAAAAGCCCTCAGGGAGGAAATGACATACTACACCTGATAGGCTCTACAGGAGGGGTTGTGGTCTACAGAGCCAAATTCCAGGATTAAGGGCTGTCTAGTACTTCGCGCTCTTACACAAGGCATACTGTGGGGTAGTATTAAATGTCCTAATCCTTAATATACACACATGCAAATACACAGAGAACACTGTGGTAAAAAACCATTTATTCTAGTTCAGAAATTAAAAATACACTAATCTGCTTTTAAAAAGAAATTTATGAATTTTAATTAAAAAAAAAATCTTACTAATAGATGCTGCCACTGGATGAAGATAAAGAAATCTGGAGCACTTGGTAAGGGAAAGCACCAATGATCTTGGCATCCATAAGATCCATAAGGCTTTTTATGAGGTAAACAAAACTATCCTTTTGGCCAATAGCAAAAGATTGGATTTTTGGATGGATTTACTTATTTCATTGAAAGGTCACAGTTTATGGTCCCTGAGCACTTGTTTAATTATATCAAATGTTGTCTGCTCCTTGAGCTTATAGCTTCTGTAAGAAGGTTTATTCATTAATTTCAAGAGTTTGATGGTCGAAGGACAAACCTGAATTAAATGAGTCCTGCAATGCTATTGCTGGTGTCTAATAACAGGAGGAGAGATGACTTCCAGTTTGTACTTGGGCAACTAAGATAGACTATCTGTGTCGTGTGTGGAATAACTTGCCTGACTAGCCATTGAGGAAACTTCTCTTTCTGGCTTCTTCTTTTGTTTCACTCACTCTCTCAAAATGAGTTATTGTATAAAATGTCAAGTGTTTTGATGACCTATTTTATGCTAAAGGAAGCTAAAGATGCATGATCAAAACTGTAACATTTCAAAAAGGGAGAATTTTTTAGATATTTCCTCTGGATAAGTGTACTGAATATTTTTGCAAAATAAATTGCACAGAAAATTTAAACTGTCCTGTGAGGAATCATTGTGCCACCTACAGAGACTAAATTCAGTCATTTAAGCACTGATCCTGCAGACACTTATGCATGTGCTTAGCTCTAGTCCTGGGGATAATCCAGCACTAGTAAAGTTAAGTGCATGCATAAGTGTTTCCAAGTTTGAGGCCTAGAGGGTGAAAATAAGTCTAGCTTTAGGTGCAAAGCTAATATTACCTTAGCTATGCAGTTGCTACAAATGCCTCTCTAATATGTGAGTTGCCTGGGTTACAAAGGCGGGAGGAGGGGGTATGTGATCATCTGACTCTGTTATGATTTGAGTAGTAATAAAATAAAGTCTAGACAACAATAACAGCACCAGCCCTGTCAGCCTCTCTGGCATCCAGTAACACCTGTCTGGCATCTTCTTTGGGAAACACTTGAGAGATGAGGTAGATGTTTTCTTGAGACCAAGCCTTTTCTGAGCCACCAAGATCATTTGAAGTTCATTCCCCTACTTAACTTTACCTTCACTGATTTCAATAGTGGGTCTAACAGCGCCAGAGAAAATATACGCATTAAGTGACCCAGGCACTCCTCCTGAGCTGGCTGGCTGTCTTGGGTACCCATGTGCATGGAATGTATTAATGTTCACTGCTCAAAGTGCAAAACTAAACATAGGATGGTGGTAATGACTCAGCCATTTGGAAGCCCATAAATAGCATTCAGTGATCTCGGGGGAGCAGTAAGGTACCTCAACCTGAAAATAAATGGTCTGTTTAGCCTTTCATATCAGCAAGGTTTAATGCTGTGTTAGTGCAGATCAAGTGCTGGTAAAAGGAGCTGGATTATTAACAGCCCCAGAGAATGCAAACCTCTGTGCAAGGAACAGGCGCAGTACAGGGCAGCAGCAGTAGGTCAAGCTTCCTTTACACTGACCCAGTCCTCTTCTGAAGTGACTACTGCCAGAACTGAGCGGGGAGTTCAGCCTCCAAGGGTCCATTCAATCCTTGGCCTCTGATGCCACCAGCAAAAGTGCAAGTTAATGTGACCTGTGGTGAAGGCTTCTGGGATGGCTTTGGATGTACTTTATCCCCCTGATTGATGCACCGGGCACCTGGGGCAGCAGAATCAGCACTAGCATTTTCCTCTAGCTCAGGTTTGGCTGAACCAGAGGAACCTGCTGAGCTTGTCAGGCTGGGATGCACAGGAAGGGCCAAGTCTATCTCTTGTGCTTACCCCCTCCCTCTTTTTCATGAGGTTTGACACCTACACCTGGGTTTTGTTACAAACAACTGACTCCCGCAGCTGGCTGGGGTGTTGTGAGCCTTCACAATGACATGGGCCAAACCCAAAGGAGGTGAATTATGGAAATGAGGAGCATGTTCCAGTGGCTGTGGCTTGCTGAGGTAGCTGACTATGAAGCAGTGAAAGGAAACTGGGGCATATGGTGCTCCAATGTGTCTACCCCTAGACGTTGCCAACAGATTTCTCTCTCCCACAGAAATAAATGGCTCTGCTAGTTATTAGTGCACCAGTAGGTGTCGGAATCTAGAGATGAGTGGACTTGAAAGCTTCAGAGATTTGGTTCAGACTGGCCCCCCAGAATTTCCATGCTGCTAACCCAAACTGTCCAAGCCTCTTGAGCCTACAAAAAGAGTCAGGGGGGAAAAAAAAAGTGTGGCCTGTATTTGGCACTTTGCAGTTCTGGCAGAGCCTAGATGCCAAAGTGGCAAATCATGACAAGAAATTAAATGGACTCCCCAAAAGGTACCCTTTTTATTCAAAGGCAAGGGTTCAGAGCAGCTTCTAGTTTTCTTTTTGAACCACTTCACTCATCCTGAAATGAAACCAGCTGCAGACAGTGTCCAATGTACATAACCCCAGGCACTGCAAAACATTCAGATGAAAAGACTTTTCTTTGTCTTATTTATTCACTTGAAGCTAAAGAAACCTGCTAAAATTCCATTCCAACTCTTCACACATTTTACCCCAGGCATAAATTTACCATTTTCTCTGACACAAAGGGTGTTTTTTGTTTTTGTGGGTTTTTTTCCTTCTGCTTCTCATAATTGTCTTTTCTGCTTTTGGGTGTGGGGGGGGGAAGCAGCAACGAAACGGAGGTGAAACCACAACATGTCTTCGTTTTCATGCAACCAGCACAGAGCTTTTTCTCTCAAGCGCCACTATGCACCAAATATGGCTAGAAACAGTAAATTATGGTGGCCTTTAGACAAAGAGGAGCCAGGAGAAGAATGAATACAAGTGCTTGCAACGTGCTGAGGAACACAGCCCAAGACCGTGACAGATTCCTTCGTTAATCCTCTGTTTGTTTGTGCATAAGTAACTAATGGCAGTAATTAAATAACTACTACTACTTGTCACTTACTATTCTGCTTTTCATTGGTAGATCCCAAGCACGTTAGAAGAGTGAATAAGTGTCACTAACTCCATTTTACAGATGTATGCTGTTGCAAAAATGGCACAAACAAAGGGACATGGAAATTAAGACTTTTTTTTTCTTTTTTCAGAAGGGCTCATCTTTGGCTTAATTTTGCTTCCCCTGAAGTCAGTGGGTTGAATTCTGCTCCTCTGAAGTCAGCTATTGATTTCAAAGAGCAGTGTTGGGCCAATGCTGAACATATTACCCTACATATTAAGATGGGACTTTCAAAAGCTCCAAAGAACTAGGCATGCAAATCCCACTTAAATTCAATGGGATTTAGGTAGGTAACCTCCTTAGAAAATTAGACTCCACATATCTGCTATGCAAGATGGGGGGGGGGGAAATTCTCCGGACAAAACATTAAAACCACTCCAGCTAGTTCCAACTAAAAAACAAGCTGGCCTGCTTCAACTAGCAACTAAATAAGCTATCCAGCAGCAATGGGGTGCTGGAAAAGACGGAGGGTCGCTTGCACAATGCCATCCAGGTAGATTTCCTTTCATGTAGCAAAGCAGCATGGACCAGGATGTTTCTTTCGTAATCTTCCAAGGCAAGAAGGAATGTAATCTTGTTCAAGCATCTGTGTAATTATGCTGCCCTCTGGTGGGTAGCTACACTGCCAGATCAGTGTAAAAGAGGCCGGAGTGTAAATGAGAATCAGGCCCATAAGGGTGACATAAACGTACCTTGTGCTGGAGTCACCATCCTTGGAAAGCTTCAAGTTGGATGAGATTATTTAGGGATAGTGGGATGCTGACACAGTGCAAGCAGATGGACTAGATGTTTCTTGAGTGGTGGGGCATGATCTGGAAGTGGGTTGCACCTACCAGCAAGGGGGGCAGGGAAGGAAATCACCAGAATCCAAGGGCTACTATGACCCAGTTGGAGTCCATAGAGGGCAGGGAAGTAGCAAATTGCTCTTTCCATTCCCTGCTTCTGTCATCCTGCCTCTGCCTCACCACCTCCTGCTTTCAAACCCAATCACATTAGAGCTCTCTTTCCCTCCTGCCCACGTACCATTTGTTAAGCTCTAAAAGTTACTAGTTCAAATGAATTTGATGTAATTCATCTTGGCAAGTCCTGTTAAAGGCTGAAGCATGAAATGGGCTGTACTCTGCCTTAACAACCCATATGGAGAGAGAGAAAGCAGTAGATACAGGAGCAATTACTTGTATTGCAGGACTTCTACTTGCTTTGTTCGTATGGGTGGTCCCATTGAATAGAGGCCAATGGGTAAGCTGGGCATTCACCACACTAAGATTTGTTCTCGAGAGACCAAATGCTAAAAGATGTCCAGAAAGATCTGCTTGGATCTTAGGTGAATTTATTTCTCATACCCCCTCAACTAGGATTGCATTGGTTCTCCTTGTTGAAATCAGGATGATCCTGGGGGGTGGGTGGGAGGCTAGGTTAACTCTGAATATACAAGTAATGTTAGGCAATCATGAAAGGTCATGTGTTATGAAGCTTATATTCTCCCTCTAAGGCTTCCTGTTCTAAACAAATGATGCATATTTGATGCCATATTTGAGCCTTTATGAGCTTAATAGAAATTTTTATTAATTAAAAAGGCTCCTGTGAAACTCTTGTTCCTAAGTCAGGACTCAGTAATTAAGAATACAAGATTTGGCCTACACACAGGGACACTGAAAAACAGCAGGAATCAGGTGGACAAGGACACTGCTGAAAATTGTCCTATTTAGAGTGATGTTTTGACTTCATGTTGTATTTGGAAAAGTCTACTGTGGTCTGAGGGGCTGACCGTGAAAGCTGATAACCTATGTAAATATGGCATTTTTGGCTTTAGGACATCATGCGTGTGAGCCCAGTGTTGGAGCACGCACATTTGGAATTGGCCTTTGGTTGAATATTTGTAATCTCCCACTCTACAGTACATTTTAAAGCAAATATGTGTATATATTGGTGTAAAACAACCCTATATTGCTTGATTTAAATTTTAGAGTTTATGGTGAAAGAACGTTAATCCAAATTCATAGTTCAGATTTTCACAGCTGTACAATAGCTGGATTAAAAACTGTTTTACACATTTCAAAATGTAACTGTAAACAGGGAGCCATCATTGAGTGGGTGTGTTTCTATTGGGCTTCCATAGGGATCAGCTCTCGACCCTACACTGGTTGTGATTTTTATCAACATAAAATCAGTACTGATAAAGTTTGCAGATGACCCAAAGATTGGGGAATGGTAAATAATGAAGAGGCCAGGTCACTGATACAGAGCTATCTGGATCACTTATTTGCTGGTGCTCAGCTTACCAATATCCATTTTAATATGGCCAAGTGTAAAGTCATGCATCTAGGAACAAGGGATGCAGGCCTTACTTACAGGATCGGGGATGCTATCATGAGAAGCAGTCACTCTGGAAAGGACTTGGGGTTCATGGTGGATAATCAGGGGAACACAAGTTCCTAGCGAGAGGCTGTGGCCAAAATGGCTAACACAGTCCTTGGATGTCGAGGAAGAGTATGGAGGTTATATTACTTCTGTATTTGGCACTGGTGCAATCACTACTGTAATATTGTATACAATTCTGGGTCAACAGTTCAAGAAGGATGTTGTTAAACTGGAGAGGGTTCAGAGAAGAGCCATGAGAATTATTAAAGGATTGGAAAACATGTCTTATAGTGAAAGACTTAAGGAGTTCAATCGGCTTAACAAAGAGAAGGTTAAAGGGTGACTTGATCCTTGTTTATAAACACCTAATGGGGAATAGAACTTGATTCTAAGGTCTCTTCCATGTATTAGGCAAATATATAACAAGATCCAGTGGCTGGAAGTTGAAGTTAAATCAATTCAGACCAGAAATTAGGTGTAATTTTTTTTAAGTGAGGGTAATTAGCCCTTGGAATAATTGAACAAGAGTTGTGGTGGATTCTCCATCATTGGAAATTCATAAATCGAGATAGGATATTTTTGTACAAGAGAGATTCTAGTTCAAATAGGAACTAATTCAGGGAAGTCCTGTAGCTAGTGGTTTACAGGAGGTCAAACTAGATGATCACAATGGTCCCTTCTGGCCTTATAATATTTGAATGTATATGCACAGACTTAAGGTGGGCAATTATCAGGATTGCATGTACAATAATGGTACCTATGCACAAAAAGGACTAGTTACACATCTAACTGGTCATTTGTATGTAAAAATACCAGGAATGCATGTTGGATCACAGTGATTGTATGGGTAAATTACACCTGCATTTTTGCATGTGCGGCTATGAAAGTCTGGCCTGAATTCTGCAAAACTGGAAGTCAGCTAAAGCAGTTAATAGTAGGCAGTCATGTAGGAGGTAGGGATCTAGCCAGTCAAGCAAAGATAGCATTTCAAAACAATGAAAACTAAAAACACCAAATTCCTGTTCTTTCAGGAAATGTTGAAGTCAATACTATGTCGTATTTATCAACAAAACATGTGCAGGTTATGGACCTATAATATTAAGGAAGTGCTGTTGTTTTCATTGATATAAGAATACTTTTTGCTTTTCCTAGTTTTGCTTTGTTTAGTTATATGTATGTATTGTAGGAAGTAGTGTCTAGCAATCAGAGCGGGTGGCTGGTAGTCAGAACTCTGAGGTTCTTATTTCCAGCTTGGTCACTGCTTTGCTTTGTGAACTTGGGCAAGCCATTTAGGCCTTGATTCAGCACAGTGGTTAAGCATATGCTTAACTTTAAACAGATTACTTCAATTAGATTAATAACTTGCTTAAGTGAAGCACTTAAGCATTCTGCTAAATCAGAGACTAATCTCCATGTGCCACAATTTACCCTGCCGCAAAAGGAGTATAATACCTACCTTGGATATGGGTATGTGAGTCTCTCTGGGCTTGAGAACCACAGCTGCTTCTATATGAGTTCAGAAAAGATTTTCCTGGTTATTATGTTTTGTTCTCCCCCCCCACCTTACAACCTCTTTAAAATGTTCTTTTGTTTCAGTTTAAAATATATTTTGATACTCGTATTGGTGCCAGTAGAATCATTTCTGTAATGATGATGATTCAAAAAGGCTTGCAGAATGTGCTCCATCAACACCCCCCCACCCCCCCAGACACACACTGTATGTCTACACAGTAGCTGGGAGGGCACTTTCCGATGTGGGTAGTCAGACATGCACTAGCTTGGCTTGAGCTTGCACTCTAAAAACAGTAATGTGGCCACAGTGGCAAGGGGTGGCAGCTTGGGCTAACTGCCAGAGTACATACCCCGAGGGCTGGGTGGGTTTATACTTGGGCCACTAGCACATGAGGCGGCTTGGGCTACTGCAGCCACGCTGGTATTTTCAGTGCAGTAGCATGAGCAGAGCTAGCACAAGCTAGCCTGCCTGCTCTGGGAAGTCCCCTCCCATCTGCTGTGTAGACACACCCACAGTGAGTACCCAGGCTCCACTGAAGAAAGCTGCAAAGTGTCAGGATCTTGAGTGAGACAGGAGCTTGGACAAACCCTCCCTTGACCCCAGGGGAGACTATGGAGTATCAAGGAGAGCGTTTGGGTTTTTTTCCCCCTCTTCTCTGCTTGCCCTGCTGTCCTTTATGATACCTTATGTCATGTCACATGCTGTCTGACTTATACATGCAGCAGCAGTTATCTTTCCAGAAGCAGAGTGAATAGAGTCATAAGCCTGTTACTGTTCAAAAGCATTGTTAATGATCTTTTGGGTTACCAGTGTCCATACAGTGCAAAATCATGTGTGGATGATAGCACTTCATTTGACTTCTCTCCAGATCCTTTCCATGCTTGCTTTAACACCTCTTTGAGCGTGCAACAATTGACAGACTGCCATGCCAGCCACAACAAAGAGTCATGATAACACATTTTACAAAGCATCCGATGGCCTCCTTCTAGGAAACCAAGTCACTGGTATTTGCTGCGTTTTTTCTTTTTTTTCATTCATTGGTAGAGAAGCAAATACAGTTTTGATGTTTTTGTACTTTGCTGAATAGACTTTTTATGTGCACTAGCTGCAAGACCACCACAGCTGGAAACTCAGTGCAATTCAGCCTCAATCAAGGGCACAAAGGCAGTGAGACTTCCATGGCCATCTGCTGAGCTACCATCTTTTGCTATCATTAATGGATTGTGAAGGTCCGCTATCCTTAGTAGCCATGTATGGCACATGATATGGAGCCACTACTCAGAGGACTGTGGGATCACGTTCTGAGAGTACCAACCGGAAAGTGTTCCAGTCAATCCAAAGGAACAAAATCTACTTGTACGAGTAAATGAGCTATTGCAGTAACAAAGGTTTTGTCTGAAACCTTACTTATTTCCAGAACCAATCTGTTATAATACCAGTAGTTCTGCTTATTTACTGGGTAAAATCCTGAAGGCCTTCCTCTAGTCTCATGGAGTCACATGACTTCAGTGAAAGTTTTTAACTAGGTAAAGACTGAATAAGAACTCCAGGACTTGGCTTCTTATGCTTAGGGCAAGAGGTTTAAAAAGTATTGCTTCCCAGGTGCAAGAAGTCTTTAAAATGTCAAAGGACTGTACTTGCATGCACCAATTCCCAATTTATACCCACAATTGGGATAATTGTGAGTGGAAATGTAGGTGCACAAAGACACATGGATTGCTGACCCCTTTTCAATAAAATCTGTGTCTTGGAGTCTAATACTATAGATCATTCTATGTTACATAAGAGTTCTGATAATTTATAATAATGAGGATCTGATTTAAAATCTCCAAAGCCAGAAAAGTCAGAGTTAAGACGAAAGCTTGGACTTTTAACTAGGGCTCAGTGAAGTTTTTCACTCTGAAAGACAGAGCAGTGATTTGGGATCCAGGAGGTCTAGGTTCTATTTCTGACTCTAGTAAACTGCAGTGTGACTTTGGGCAAGTTACTTCATCCTTCTGTTTCTCCTCACACCTTTTGCCCAAATATCTGTTTAGATTATAATCTGTTTGGAGCAAGGGCTGTCTTCCATTTTCTGTTTATACTCTGCTTGATACAATGAGGCCTCTAGGTGCTTTATTTTGTGTGTGTGTGTGTGTGTGTGTGTGTGTGTGCATGAGCACTAATAAAAGGCACATGGTTCAAATATGAACTGTAACTGCAAACTAGCAGTATTTGCTGGTGGTTTGGCCCAGATCCTTACAGGTATTTAGGTGTCCAATCCAGCGGATTTTGATGGGAGTTAGGTGTCTAAATAAACACCTTTTTTGAGGATGTGGGCCTTTGTCCATATCTGAACTGTCCACAGAGGCTTTCAGTAAACTGTTTTTGCTCTGTCTGAATAGCTGAAAAATGTTTTAGGCTATTGTTTTGAGGTATGTTTTCAAGTTCTGACCAATTTCACTGGGATAGGTCTAATGGAGAAGTCAGATGGTATCCTCTGTTCCCAATTGGCTGAGCCTTTACCATGTAGGACTTCAATTTCCCAGACATCTGTTGGGAAAATAATACAAACAGGACATGGATTATCCAACAAGTTCTTGGAATATATTGGAGACAATTCTTTTTATTTCAGAAGGCGGAGAAAGCTACTAGGAGAGAGGCTGTTCTAGATTTGACTTTGACAAATAGGGAGGAAATGGTTGAGAATTTGAAAGTGGAAGGCAGCTTAGGTTAAAGTGATCATGAAATGGTAGAGTCCATGATTCTAAGGAATGGTAGGAGGGGAAATGGCACAATAAAAGTAATGGATTGCAAGAAGGCAGACTTTAGCAAAGTCAGGAAGTTCGTAGGTAAGATCCAATGGGAAGCAAAGGGGAAAAACAGTTCAAGAAAGCTCCTAGTATTTCAAAGAGATATTATTAAGAGCAAACTATCCCACTGCATAGGAAAGATAGTAAGTATGGCAAGAGACTACCCTGGCTTAACCACAAGATCTTCAATGATCTAAAACTCAGAGTCCTACCAAAAGTGGAAACTAGGTCAAATTAAAAAGGATGAATATAAACAGATACATGTAGAGACCAAATTAGAGAGGCTAAGGCACAAAATGAGATTAAACGAGCTAGAGATATAAAGGGTAACAAGAAAATATTCTACATATACATCAGAAGCAAGAGGAAGACCAAGGACAGGGTTGGCCCATTACTCAATGGGCGTGGGGGAGAGGAAAGAATAACAGAGGGCTGGTCTCCACTTCCATGGAGATCAACGCTGCTGCAATTGATGCAGCGGAGATCAATTTAGCAGGTCTAGTGAAGACCCACTAAATCGATAGCAGAGTGCTCTCTGGTTGACCCCGGTAGTCCAGCTCTCAAAAAAGAGTAAGGGAAATCAACCGGAGAGCGTCTCCCATTGACTCAGCACAGTGTAGACACAGCAGTCAGTCGATCTAAGCTACGTCGACTCCAGCTATGTTGTTCATGTAGCTGGAGTAGCATAACTTAGGTCGACTTACCCTGGTAGTGAAGACAAGCCTAGACAATGTGAAAATGGCAGAAATGCTTAATGATTTACACTTTTTTTTTTTTTTTTTGCTTCAGTTTTCACCAAAAAGTTTAGTAGCAATTGGATGTCTAACATAGTGAATGCTGAGGTAGAATCAGAGGCATAAATAGGGAAAGGTCTAAGTAATTAACTTGATAAGTTAGATATCTTCAAGTCACCAGGGCCCAATGCAATGCATCCTAGAATACTCAAGCAGCTGACTGAGGAGATATCTGAGCCATTAACAATCATGGTCAAAAGTCATGGAAGACGGGAGAGATTCCAGAGGACTGGAAAAAGGCAAATATAATGCCCATCTATAAAAAGGTAAATAAGGACAACCCAGGGAATTACAGACAGCTTTACTTCAGTTCCTGGAAAGATAATGGGGCAAATAATTAAATAATCAATTTGCAAACACCTTGAAAATAAGGTGATAAATAACAGTCAACATGGATTTGTCAAGAACAAATTGTGTCAAACCAACCTAATAGCTTTCTTTGAGACAATAACAAACTTTGTGGATGAGGTGAGGCAGAAGTGGTAGATGTGGCATAGCTTGACTTTTAGTAAGTCTTTTGATACTGTCTCACGTGACCGTGTCATAAACAAACTAGGGGAATATAATAGCTCCATCTAGACTGTAAGGTAGATGCATAACTGTTTGGAAAAGCGTTCCCAGAGTAGTTATCAGTGGTTCACAGCTGGAAGGGCATATCAAGAAGGGTCCTGCAGGGATCAGTTCTGGGTTCTGTTCTGTTCAATATCTTCATCAGTGATTTAGATAATGGCATAGGGAGTATAATAAAATTTGCAGACGATACCAAGATGGGAGGGGGTTGCAAGTGCTTTGGAGGATAGGATTAAAATTCAAAATGGTCTGGGCAAACTGGAGAAATGGTCTGAAGTAAACAGGGTGAAATTCAAGAAGGACAAATACAAAGTACTCCACTTAGGAAGGAACAATCAGTTGCACACATATAAAATGGGAAATGACTGCCTAAGAAGGAGTACTGCAGAAAGCGATCTGGGGGTTATAGTGGATCACAAGCTAAATGAGAGTCAACAGTGTAACACTGTTATGTGCCAAAAAAAAAAAATCAAATTGCATTCTGGGATGTATTAGCAGGAGTGTTGTAAGCAAGACCTGAAAAGTATTTATTCTGCTCTATTCTGTGCTGATTAGGCCTCAACTGGAGCATTGTGTCTAGGGTTGCCCGGTTGAAAAGGGACACTGGCAGCTCTGGTCAGCACCTGTGACCAGGCCACTAAAAGTCTGGTTGGCCACCCACAGCGGGATGGGCAGGCAGGCTGCCTGCCCAGCTCTGTGCGGCTCCTGGAAGCGGCTGGCATGTCCCTTTTGGCTCCTAGGCGCAGGGGGGCCACGGGGGCTCTCTGTGCTGCCCCAGCCCCGAGTGCTGGCTCCGCAGCTCCCATTGGCCAGGAACTGTGGTGAATGGCACCTGCAGGGGCGGCACCTGCAGGCAGGGGAGGCACCTGGTGGCACCTGCACCTAGGAGCCAGCCGCTTCCGGGAGCTGCCTAAGGTAAGTGCTGGCTGGAGCCTGCACCCCATACCCCTTCCTGGACCTCAGCCCAGAGGCCACCTCCTGTACCGCAAACCCCTTGGCCCTGGGGACCACCCTGGAGCCCTTACCCTCTCCCACACCCCAACCCTCAACTGAACCCGGAACTCCCTCCCGTACCCTGAACCCCTCATTTCTGGGACCACTCTGGAGCCCCTCCTGCACTCCAAACTCCTCATCCCTAGACCCACTCCAGAGCCTGCACCTCCCAGCCAGAGCCCTCATCCCTCCCAACCCCCTGCCCCAGCATGGTGAAAATGAGTGAGTGAGGGTAGGGGAGAGCAAGCATCAGGGGATGCAGTGAGCATGGGGCGGGATCTTGGAGAAGGGGTGGGGCATGGCCATGGGGCAAGGGCGTTCTGTTTTTCTACAGATAGAAAGTTGGCAACCCTAATTGTGACCAGTTCTGGGCACCACATTTCAGGAAAGCTGTGGACAAACTGGAGAAAGTCATTGCAACAAAAAAGATTAAAGGTCTAGAAAACATATGAGGGAAGACTGAAAAAATTGAGTTTGTTTAGTCTGGAGAGAGATGACTGAGAGGGGACATAAGTTTTCAAGTACATAAAAGGTTGTTATAAGGAAGAGGGAGAAAAATGGTTTTCAACCTCTGAGAATAGGACAAGAAGCAATGGGCTTAAATTGCAGCAAAGTCTGTTTAGGTTGGATATTAGGAAAAACTTCCTAACTGTCAGGGTAGTTAAGCACTGGAATAAATTGCCTAGGGAGGTTGTGGAATCTCCATCATTGGAGATTTTTAAAAGCAGGTTAGACAAACACCTGTTGGGGATGGTCTAGATAATACTTAGTCCTGCCTTGGGTGCAGGGGACTGGACTAGAAGACCTCTTGAGGTTCTTTCCAGTCCTACACTCCTCTGATTCTATGTAACAGTCCTCCTCTATTTCTAATTGGCTGAGCTTGTCTATGTTCAGCTCTGCAGAAGATTTTGTTTCTCAGCAGGAGAGTAGTCTTTTTCTTCAGTTCTTTGGTACAGCTGGGAAAATGAGACCAAACAAATTCTCCTAGCCCTCATGTCTTTTTGACTCAGCAACCCAGTCGCCTAGAGCAGTGGTTCTCTGGTGGGAGTATGCTTACCTCTGGGGGTAAACAGAGGTCTTCTAGAGGGTACCTCAACTCCTCTAGATATTTGCCTACTTTTGCAACAGGCTACCTAAAAAGCATTAATGAAGTCAGTGCAAACTAAAATGTGAAACAGATAATGACTTGTTTATACTGCTCTATATACTATACACTGAAATGTAAGCATAATAATTATATTCCAATTGATTAATAATTATATTGTAAAACCTGAGAAAGTAAGCAAATTTTCAGTACGTATGATGTGACACTTTTGTATTTGTCTGATTTTTGTAAGCAAGTAGTTTTTAAGTGAGGTGAAACTTGGGGTACGCAAGACAATCAGACTCCAGAAAGGGGAGCCATAGTGTGAAAAGGTTGAGAGCCCCTGGCCTAGAGCAGTGGTCTCCAAAGTGGGGTGCGCAAGGCCATCCGTGGGGGTGCGTGACAGTAGGGGTGCTGCTGACACAGTGGCAGCAGCGCTCCTGGACCTTGGATTCTTCGGCGGCGCGCCGGCAGCAGCTCGGCTCTCCCCGCTCCGTCTTCGGCGGCGCGCCGGCAGCAGCTCGGCTCTCCCCGCTCCGTCTTCGGCGGCGCGCCGGCTCTCCCCGCTCCGTCTTCGGCGGCACGCCGGCTCTCCCCGCTCCGTCTTCGGCGGCGCGCCGGCGGCAGCTCTTCTTCTTTTCTTTCTTTTTTTTTTGCTTCCCCAGAGCTGGCCTTGGGGGTGCGCAATTCAAAAAGTTTGGAGACCACTGGCCTAGAGCATTGTTACTCTCTGCATCTCTCCAGTTATCAGGAACTGCCTCATTATTTTACATTTTAACATCTAATTGAACCCAATCTTAGAAGTTTGGGGTTAGAGTCCCCTTGTTGCACCACAGTAAAGGTCTAGAAAGAAAGAAGGGGGGGGGAAGAGGAAGGAAAAAATTGATCAAAATTAAAATTACATCTACATTACAATATCAGTTCTGTTAGGGACCCACTTAATTAAAAACTCAGTTCCATCTTGCAGTGTAGATGGGACCTGACTGTTTAAAACTGTGAAACATGATAACCTTGTTGCAAGTTTTACTGCTCACAGGCTCTGCTTCAAGATAAACCTAATCATGTGTGGTCTACTGAGCTAGAAACACCCAAGCAAAACAATCCTATGGTTCCTGATACAATTATTAGAAGCTGTGGTTCAAATGCAAGTAGCTGAGATGTCTCAGGAGTGTTATAGGGTGGGAACATTATTGCTAGACAGGTCATTCCTCGTAGGTGCTTAATAAGAGAGCACAGAATTGTTAAGGATACATATGAACTCATTTGTCTATCAACAAATGTGTCCAAAATAACTATCCTGAACTGTCAAATTGAGGAGATGCCGTACATTCTGTACTCAGAGAGCTCAGTCACCCAGTGCTTTGGGGCTGTTTACTTTGTATCTCTGAGTTCTGCAGGTGTGTGGCCTGTGGGAAGATAAAAGGGGGCAGGGAGGGAATATTTAACAAGTAGGAAGATAATAAGCATAGTGCTGTGTTCAGGGGATTTGACTGAACTGTAGGTGGAGGATGGTTTCAAAGAGCAGACATATCTAATTACCCGGAGGTGCAGTGCAGTAAAGAACAATCTGTTTAGTTTGAGGGCAGTCATCAGGCCCGGCTTAACAACAGAGATGCCTAAGCATTGGCATTCTTTTCCAGCCTGGGAATGTGGCTGTTTACTGTGTTTCTGCTCAGGGCCGGATTTTGGAAACTGCCCAAGCGACCCCAACTCCCCTGTGGCTTTGCGGCTATCAGTGAGTCTCTGAAAATGCAGCTCTTGGACAATCTGTGCAGTGGGCACCTGGCTGAGTGAGGGAGAACTAATAGCTGTGCATGGTGAAGTGAGCCAAGCTAGTCTTAACCAACCACATTCATGTTGCTTAAGCTGCCAGGTATATGGGGCAAAATGTATTGTCCAGGCTGCTTTGTACACCTGCCCTTTCTTTTGAGGTGCCAGCATTCCAACAAGAGAAGAGCCCAAACCAAAATCCTGGCTCAAAACACTCTTGGGATTTGGAGGAATCCAGATGCACGCTTGTGCCTATAATGGCCAAAGCCAGACCCTGGGCTGGAACACCCCAAAACTCTGGGGCAAGCTTGGTTGCAGATCTACATACATTCTAGGACTCTAAGGCAAGAAGGGACCACCATATCTAGTCTGACTCCACAGGCCACCAATGCCAGCTACATCTTGCAGCAGTTGTAACAGCTGGCACATTGGACATCATTGCTCAGCCCCGAGGGGGTGTGTCCAACAGCCCTGGAAAGTAGCCTGCTTGCATCTGATGGCAGACACTGCTGGGGAGCACAGAGTGCTTCTTTCGACAGCATGTAGATAAAGCAGCATACAGCCTGCTCCCGATGGTGTTCTGCCTGCATCTGCCTTAGCTAGACAGAATGTCTTAGAACATTTTGCCCAGACCGGTACAGTTCCAAACTCCACCCCATAGTGCTCCACATGGGATCAAGGACACAGCGTAGCTAAAAGGATGCAGAGAATTATATGTATTTACTTTCTCCACAGAACATATTAGAGATAAAGAAAGCTCTTCATCAAAGAGAGAGGGGGTAGGGAAGAGTCTTCTTGTTCTAATAGAGCACATTCTTCTAACCCTAGATACAAAGAGAGATGCTTTACAGAGACGCGATTCACCCCTTAACATTCTACTGGCAACTGAGTATTGCAAGGTGTGAACAACCCCACTGTTCTGCATTAAGTATTAATTTCCATACCAACATGGTTAATTGCAGGTCTGTTTCTGTAGTGTTGTTGGTGCAGTTTAATTCCACAATACATCAAAAAATCAGAATGATCATCACACTTTACATTGTTTATTCATTACTTCCCTATAATTTTTAATAAAACATCAGGCTGCCCTCCGAGAACTGTGGAGGACTTAGGTAAACAATAAACTGATTATTTTAGAGCATGCTTGTTAGTCATTTGATAACAGGCTAATTTTCCCAGGAGTCTGGAGTTGCCAAAAGTGGTTGTTTTAAATGCTATCCTTAATGCAAGAATGGAATTCTTCACCATGCAATGACTTTATCTGCTGTCTTTTTTTCCAAGAACTGTCTAAAGTACTCAGTACCAGCCAGTGCTTTCTCAGTTTCAAGGAATCGGAGATAGTTCATCTTCTCAAGAACCCAAGTAGTGAAGGTTAGGGAGGAGGTTTGAATTTCTCTATCACGTTGGGACGCTCCTGTCTGGATATTCAGCAGATCTCTTTGGTTCTTCCTGTACCATTCTCATTCAGTTAATTTCATGTGATCAGCTAAGGTTTGCCTGACCTGTGCTGCTTTGATTAGATGGTCACACTTTTTAAAGGTTTTCTGGTGCTAATAAATTATTTTGGCCCCAAAAGGCTAGTAGAAAGCCTTTGACGTAAGCTTTGCTCAGAGCACCAGTCTGTTTTGTAGATTTCAGGGGAGAAATGTCTCCCCAAACACAACAACCAAGACTTCTTCAGAGACTTAATAAAAGTAGAAGGGAAAGGAATCACCTCTTGCAGCCGCCGCAACAAAATGCTGCATTTATCAGGCTGGAAGACAAACCTCTTTCTGTCAGTGAAACATCAGCATGGTTTCAGGGTTTGCTTAGACTGTGCGCTGGGAGTGAGTGTTGGCTGTGTTCTGCAGCAATGGACTTATCTGGAAAAATCTAATTGAGGGGAAAAAAATGGTCCTTAGGTGTCAGGTTCATCCCGAGTGACATTCCAGTGAGATCAGTAATAGCGCCAGGAATGCATTTGGGCTGCTGCACTGCATCAGATCAGCAGGAGGTTTTGTGTATAAGGACCAGGAATTGATAGCAAAACTTGAGAGCAATTAATTCCAATGCAGCTGTTTGCTCCCAGGCTTGCAGCCGGATGTTTCAGAGGAAATGGATCACTGGGATTAGTTGTGCTGTACAGGCACAGCCCAGCATGAGGGTGGTGCAGCGTGGCACTACCCCTGAAAAAGCTCAGGGTCGGCTGCTCCTGTTCTACAGCAGTGGTTCTCAACCAGCGATACACATATCCCTGGGGGTACGCAGAGGTCTTCCAGGGGGTACATCAACTCATCTAGATACTTGCCTAGTTTTAAAACAGGCTACGTAAAAAGCACTTGCGAAGTCCATACCAACTAAAATTTCATACAGAGAATGACTTGTTTATATTGCTCTATATACTATACACTGAAATGTAAACGTTATATTTATATTCCAATGGATTTGATAATTATATGAAAAAAGGAGTCAGCAAATTTTTCAGTCAGTATGCTGTGACAATTTTGTATTTTTATGTTTGATTTTTGTAAGCAAGGAGTTTAAGTGAGGTGAAACTTAGGGGTACATAAGACAAATCAGACTCCTGAAGTTTTTGGAAAGGCTGAGAGTCCCTGTTCTACAGGGTGTGCTGCTCATTGCCCCTCCCCACAGTACAGTCTGGCTTTGTGGGCTGCTACAGAGAGGACATGAGACCATGAACCTGCTGCTCCTTGCTCCCTTTGGGAGCATGGGTGGAAGCTGTCCCTGTGTTCATTTAAGTGTAGGGATCTCAATTAACCCTGATCTTTATTCAGGGCCCTTCTGCCCTCCCTGTACTGCACGTCTGGGTTCAAGCCAAAACATTATTATTATTTATTATTCATTTGGTATTCTACCATAGCACCTATGAGGCCTGGCTATGCACTAGGACCCCATTCAGCTAGGTGCCGTACAAACATGAGGCATAGTCTGGTCCTTGGTCACCTGGTTTCTTGAGTTAGTCTTAGCTATTTCCCCCATATAGACAAGCCCGAATGTAGAATAGCTATTTCAGCTTTGCCATGTGGACCCTCTTTTTTCCATGCTCCTATTCCCTGTGGAAGTGGACTATCCTAAACGCAGTGTGGAATAAAAGTATCCAAGTAGGCAGTTAGTGTGGAATAGTTACTGTGCTTTCAGGTGACTCCCTAGCTTACTTCACATTAACCTGCTGTGTAGACAGCCCTTAGTGTCCTCTCCTTTTTTAATCCTCCTTGGGTGAGAATCCTTCAAGGGAGCCCTCCACTCAGCATATCTATTTTTGTCATTCCCTGCTGTGCCATTAAATGGGGGCAGCTTTGCATCATGAACTAAAAGGAACTGGACTTGAGCAATTTAGTGGCAGGAGTGCAGGAATAATCACCATGGGGAAAGGCAAAATGGCATATAATTGGCAAGGGTGTGAAATGTTATGCACTATCTTTGGAGAGGAAATCTTTGATTTGGAGATAGATTTTCAGCCTCTAAGAGTTGAAGATGGTGCTAAACTCCTTTTCTGGTGCTACAGATTTTCAGAACCATAACTGGGCACGCCAGAGGCAATAAGCAAATGCTCATGCCGCTTTCTGTAACAATTGCTTCATTCAGAGGTTCTCAGTC
This sequence comes from Lepidochelys olivacea, assembly GCF_965140295.1. Lineage (NCBI taxonomy): Eukaryota > Metazoa > Chordata > Testudines > Cheloniidae > Lepidochelys > Lepidochelys olivacea. The sequence goes on from NC_140423.1 coordinate 16,385,239, forward strand.
ATTTTCATAGTGTAGTCTTCATCTTAACAGAGACATTGTCTTGTGGACACCTCCCCTCCCATTGGTGACCACGCATCCCTGTGGCAACTATATACTGGCTTACATGGAAAGAAACATGAGGTGAGCATGTATGTACTTTTCACAGCTTTTAAAGCAATTTAGCTGCTGCAAACCGGGAGAAGAGCAGCATGCCACTGGACTGCTGAGGGATGTTAGTCTCTGAGCTCTAGGAATATGCTGGGGTGATGCTTTGGGATGCATTGAGTTCTTGCTGTTCTTTGCAGATTGCAGTTGTGGTAGCTTTTCCCCACCTTTCTCACCTTCTCATTTAAACCCTAAAAGAACTTTAGGCTATAGGAGAGCTCTGCTGAAACGGTCCAATGCTGTTCAAGTCAGTGGAAGTTTTGCCACAGACTTCAGTTATCACAAAATCAGAGTCCTAAATCTGCCCTTTTAAAGTAAAAAATCTCTTCTTGCCACCCATCTCTTCTCTCTGCCCCATATGTTACAGCTTGAGATGAACTTATATCCAGTGCTTAATTTGTAATGGAAGAGGTACCAGCGCTGAAGCAATTTTTTTACTTTCATAACTGATGCACTAAGCCAGAGCTATGAACTGCCAAGCCTAGAGGCACTTCCTGTGTCTCCCAAAGCTCAGGTATTTTGGTGTCTGGAATTTTGGTTTGGCCCTTTATAGAGATAATGGAAGGCTGCCAGAATTGGATTTGGATTCAGCATTCACTAGGCCTGATGCTTTGGTTTGCGGTCATCTCTGTGAATAACAAAATCACTTTGATGAATGTCAAACAAAAGCACAACTTGCTTTTTGCAAACAAAAGCACAACTTGCTTATTGCTGTCTTGGTGTTATCTGGACCGGTGATTGGCTAGGTCACTCCAATCCTTGACTCTGGGAGCTAGCCTTACCCTGCTCTTCTGTGAGAACCCCCACTCCTCGGCTGTTCATGCACAGCCTCTGGCATGTAAACTGCTTGGATTGTGTAACCAAATGACACTAGCTAATATCTCCGGTCCCAGACACAACCCTAGAAATCTCTGTCTTGCAGCTTCCAGTAATGCTCGCTGGATGCTGCAAGTTTATGAGTTCGTCAATTTAACAAAGAAATTGATATGTACCAGGCTTGTTATCCCAAGGGGCGTCTCTGACATGCTTCAAACCAAACGCACTGCTTCAGGTAGAATAAACAAATGTATTAAGTACAAAGATAGATTTTAAGTGATTTATAAGTCAAAGCACAACAAGTCAGATTTGGTCAAACGAAATAAAAGCAAAACACATTCTAAGCTGATCTTAACACTTTCCGTGCCCTTACAAACTTAGGTGCTTCTCACCACAGACTGGCTGGTTGCCCTTCAGCCAGGTTCTCCCCTTTGATCAACACTTCAGTAGCGTGGTGATGTCTGTAGATGGGGGTGGAAGAGAGGAAGAGCATGGCAAATGTCCCTCCCTTTTATCATATTCGTTCTTCCCTCTTGGCTTTGCGCCCCCCGCCCCCTTCAGAGTTAGGTGAGCATTACCTCATTGCAGTCCCAAACTGACCAAAGGAAGGGAGATGACTCACTCGAGAGTCCAATCGATCCTTTGTTGCTGCCTTGGCCAGTGTTCTTTGTTCCTGTGAGGCTAGGCTGGGTTTATTCCATACAAGCACTGATGAGGTGTGAACTGCCCCTCTGTTCCTAGAGAGTTTTGCCTGGGCTTGTTTTAAGCCATGAGGACACATTTTCAGCCTCATAACTATATACATGAAATTACAACCTATAACATTACTATAACATAATAACAACAACAACAATGCTCAGTGCATCATGAGCCTTCCAAAGATGCCCGACATGGCAAACTTTGCATTGGATACCACATAATCATATAATAAGGATAAACATGGGGTGCAGGGTGTTCCTCCGAGGCACAGGGTGTTACAGTGAGATAAGAGCTTAAGCACAGTCTTGAACTCAGACTAAATCTTTTCAATTTCTGAATAATTATAACATTTTAGTTCTGGATTTTTTTTTATTTATTTTTTTTTTTACTCACTTATACTGGTTTTATACCCATGTAATTTCAGGGGCTAGAGTGGAGCCCATCCTGACTTACACCAGTGAACATGAGGAGAATCTGGTCCTTAGTTTTCTTGGCAACTTACCATGAGGTGGTGTGTCCGTCAAAGGAAGATGGAGGGAGGTTAATGAGCAGAAGAAAGTGACTCCCTGGGAGAAGAGTTAAACAGAGCACTGCTAAGCTCTGGCATTATTTTTAGACTAAAGTAGAGCAAAACTGACTTAGCTCTTCTTGCTAACTCCAGTACACACATTAGGCATCCCTAACCCTGGTGAGAAAGTAGGTCACGATGCAGCTGGACACACAACAGAGGATGAGGCTTCTATTTAGGCTGTGTATTGTGAGCATCTGCATTTATGATTATTTATAATTGCATGGAAGAAATGGCAATTAAAATCTGGTGGACAGAACTTTTTGACCGCTCATAAATGCGTGTGATGGAAACTTTTTTTTCTGAACAAAATCAAAGTGCTAAATGAACTGTTCAGTCATCTGAATGTTTCCATCTTGGATGCAGAATACAGTCTCGTGTTTCCAGCTCATCAGTTTTTATTGGCACTCGATGAATTTAGCACAAGCATGGACCAGTCCTGAAATCAGCCAAGGCACAACTTGAATAACAGAGAGGTTATTTTCTGCATCAATATTGTGCTTAGCAAGACTTGTGTGTTCTGTCTCTCTCATATGAAAGCCTACTTACTGCTGAGCACCGCTTATCTAAGGAAGCAGTGCTTATGACTTCCACACTCTGGGAATCCTTTTGGAGAAATAAACAAGATGGGTTTTCATCTCTGAAGAAACAATATTGCACTTAAATATCCATCACCTGCTTCTACAAGTGCCCCCAAATCCTACCTGTGATCACTTATGTGATCTATAACTTTTCAATATCTAGAAGTAGAATCTAGCACTAGCAAATGATCAACTGGTATGGACTGAATCATTCACATAAGAAACTGATGTTCTAGATACTTAGCTTCAATAATGGTCACTGCTTATCTCTCTCTCTGGTTACTTGTATGTCCCTCATCTCTGTTTCTATCTGAATATGCTGAGCCTGTACTATTATCTCTGTAATGCTACCTGTCACTCTGTAACATGGTCATTTTGGTGTAGCTTATGTACATAAATACATGTAATGCTACTGGTGAAGCCAACCATTTCAGAACAGGTGACTACACATAATCAACATCCATAATCATTACAACACTCCCATTTTCCTCTTCATCCAGACCTATTGTACAGAACCTGGGCTGACTCTTGGGTCTAAAGATCTTGTAGAACCGTTCCTCTTTGTGAGCCATTGAGTGCTTCTCCTCTGGACCTTAGATAACTTTTGTGCTCTGAAGCTTCCATGACTAATATTTTAGGTTGGGATTTCCAAAGGTGCCTAAGGGAGCTGGGTTCCCTACTCCCACTGATGAACTATAGGAGTAAGGCTCCTCACTCCATTAGGTACCTTTAGAAAATCCAGCCTTTAAGCTTTTTTGCTTCTCCTCCTTTAAACATTATTAATATGCATACAGATGATTAATTAGCTGATGTTTAAAGCATTGTACAAACAAGTGAAATGCTGTATGAGTGCAAAATTTTTGTAATAACTGGCTAATTCCTGAAGTTGCCGCTTAGCATGTACTCAGGCAAAACACTGTAGCTTTAATGGGAGCATTACGTGGAGTGCAAGTGTCAATTTGGCTTGTTACTATTCTGCAGCTACCAGTGGATAAATCAGAATGGATTGAGAAGGAGAAATCCTTTCACTCCTCATCTTTTGACAATCGAATAGAAAGGAAGGAAACAAAAAAGAAGTGAAAAAATAACTTTGATTGTCTGGACTGCATCATCACAACAAGCACACAGTAGGGCTGTTACACAAAACTAAACACAAAAATCACACAAAACAATCAACAGATCATTGACACATTCTGAGGGATTAAGTTTAGGTCAGTAGTTTTCATTTTGTAATATAATTAGTGCATAGAAATTCAGTCCAGTAGGTGAGCAATAGTGCGTTACATCAGATCACGTTAATGGAGGGAAGTCTGATCCAATTAGCATTGTCCACATTTGAAGCTAGCAGTGCAAAAAACCAAACCAACTCCCAAACCCACCCAACCAACCAAAGCCCCATCCTATTCCTAGGTCTAGGATATTTGTGAATGAATATGTTTTGGCCAGTTTGCGCTCTTTGAGAGTCAGTGTCCCGCAAGTATTTATTCCACCGAGTTTCACTAGCACAAATGCTTTTGGAAACCAAATTTTAACTTGGTTCACTCCATGTCTCGATCCTGCAAGATGCTGAGCCCTCAGACCCTGATCCTGCAAAGCATTTAAACATGTGCTTAACCTTTACGCAAGTGAGTAATCTCATTGACCTTAGATATCTCCAACATGGGAAATCTGCACAAACCTAGCCAGCTACTATTTCTTTAACTAGCGATATGTTTTTAAATTTAGTTTAACGGTACATCTAACTTAAATGTACACGTGTGACCATTTACAGGGAGCCATCATGAGTTTTAAAGGAGAGATGTATGACCTAAAACAACTTCGGCCATGTTCAGACTTTGTTGACTACATCAGCCAAGAGCAATTTTTTTTACACTTTATTTTAAGCCCTTGAAATGGAAATGCTACCAGACTACAAACTCTTATGACGCTGGGTCTAAGCAAATGTACGCTGCAAAGTACAAGGTAAAAATGCATAAGGAATGCTGAGCGGTTTCAACGGTTTGAATTCCATGCAAAGTGCAGGCAACAGTCACTGTCCTCATTTGAATAGTAAAAAAAAAAAGGGGCTATTGTGCCTGAATGAAACATCTGGAATTAAAGTTTGGTGCCAGCAAATGTGTCGTTCCTTTCTCTCTTCCTTCCCCCCCACCCCAGGTAAAGAGATTGTAAATCTACATTCTTTGGGGTTAGGCAATTCTTAAGAATGTTCCACCTGAATGTTCCAACCCTTCTTCTAAATACATGGCTCCACATTACAATATAATATAGGCATTCTGGGACCAACTCACAGGGAGTTCTAGGGCCAGATCTGCAGCTGTGCTGAGTTTGTTTGATACAGTTGAGGAGAGCTGGGGGGAGATCACCTTTTCACGGCCCTGGGATAGTCAGGGCCAAAATCGCCCTTGTTGTAATTTAGAGCACCCTAAGCTGCAGAGATATCATCAGGATTGTTTGTGCTGGGGAATATTATAGCGAGCGGGCTCCACCAAACTCCTGTTGCACACATTCTTGTTGCACTGGCCCCAATATACACTCTATGTGCAAGACAGAAGGAAGCCAGTGATATAAAACCAGCTAGGTTGGCTCTGTCACCCAAGGTCTCCTTTGTGTTAGGGAGAATCCTGAGCTGCCCTTAAGGGCAGGTCTCCAACTGCTTTATGCTGCCCCAGCAGCCTGACCCAGGGATGAGAGTCTAGCCCAAAATGTGGGGGTTCTCTCTTATGCTCTTTGACTGTAGAAACACCCATTATGTAGAAAGCTAGGCCTTTGGCACCTTGCAGGCATAAGTCCTATGTACTCACTTTGTAAGGGATGAATAGCTACTCCTCAGACATTCACTCTGAAACTGTGTCCCCCTGGTTGTAGGTCAAAATGTGGGAGCAAATGTTGTGGGAAAAATTTTTGCAGGTGAAAGGAAAAGCACCCTTTTGAAAATGTAGCCCTAAATGAATATGTTGAAAAATATTTGTTCATGGAAATGGTGGCTTAAAAATAAATTTTAATATGTGCAATTTACAGGGTATCCACTTTCTTTTGGTTTATTTTAATTACTTTTTAATCCAGAAAAAATACACGTGTGTGTTAGCTATTACACTTTTCATAAATCATGTAATAAAGATTCTAATGATTGATTGATTAAAAAGCATATGTTACATTTGCACACCTATGTGTGCTGAGTGGATGCACAAAATGAGACTTCAGATAAGGGACCTGAACACTCAAAAGTGCCTTATTAGCTATTTGTATTGGCAGTAACTCCACCTGTTTTGTGCACACAATTGCCTTTGAGCTTAATCAGAAACTATTTAATTTAGCTATTTCTGGGAACTGAAAAGAACAGAAGAACTAACTCTGATCCATGATAAACAGAGGATAAGATTACCTGGCAGGTCATGAGGAGGAGGAACATTTTCATGCAAAGTCATCACATTATCTAAAATGTTTTAAAAATGGGAAGTATTCATTTTAAAACAACAACCTCTTTGCTTCCTCAATGCCTCCCCTCAACATACACCACTTTTAAAAGAATCAGAGAGTGTTTTCCTCCCACAAGCAGACTATTCTAATCATACTCTAGATCAGTGGCTCTCAACCTCTCCAGACTACTATACCCCTTTCAGGAGTCTGGTTTGTCTTTGCGTACCCCAAGTTTCACCTCACTTAAAAACTACTTGCTTACAAAATCAGACATAAATACAAAAGGGGCACAGCACACTGTTACTGACAAATTGCTGACTTTCTCATTTTTACCATATAATAAAATAAATCAATTGTTTATAAATATTGTGCTTATGTTTCAGTGTATATAGTATATAGAGCAGTATAAACAAGTCATTATCTGTATTAAATTTTAGTTTATACTGACTTCTCTTGTGTATTTTATGTAGCTTGTTCGTTAAACTAGGCAGATACCTAGATGAGTTGATGTACCCCTTGGAAGACCTGGTGTACTCTCAAGGGTACGTGTACCCCTGGTTGAGAACCACTGCTCTAGAAGAAAGCTTAGATGCTCAAAGCTTCTCTGTGGATATCTGTACTAGTACACAGATGCAGCTATGTTGCTACAACCTCTCCTCCCCTTTTTGTGATGTAAAATGGGCTTCAAAGTGGGGTAAGTCACAGGAGAGCAGGCCATCTACATTAGGCATTTAGCTCTGGGTGAGCTACAAATATCTCCAGGACAGACAGGCCCTCTGATCTCCCAGGGGTGGTAATAGATTAAGAACCTAAACAGACCAGAATAGGAATTTTCCCCCTTCAGCTGATCTGCCAGAGCTGGGTTTTTTAGTTGTTGGGTTTTTTGTTTTGTTTTTCCCCTTCAGTCAGCTGGACACATTACTGAGGAACATGTGGCCTTGTGTTATACTCTTATCAAAATAAGCCATGTGTGTTTGAATTGTATTAATTCATGGCGGTGTGAGATGAACTCTGGCATGTCTAAAAGTTATACACGCACCAGGAGATATAAGGAGATGGTTGAGATCTGAGAACAACTCTGTTGTTTGATCATCAAGACATTCATTTTATTACCTTCCTTTTCACTTCTGCAGTGACTACTGCCTGCTTTATCTGGGCATAGGGAGAACCAAGGAAAAACTATAGAAGCACTAAGATCAGTGCCTTTCCCTGAGCCACAGTGCAATCCGTTCTCATGCCTTTTTTCAAATGGCTTGGCTTTTCTTCAGGTTTCTGCCTATTATTTCCCACCTCTGCTTCTATTTTTGGCTGCTTGCTGCTGGTACTGAATGGCAGGCTAAGTATTCCAAGCTAGCTGCCCACAGAGCAAGCCCTGAAAAGTGTCCCATTCTCTGCATGCCTACTGCGAGGGAAATAATGCAGTATCAGCATGGAGCAAAGCCAAACTCTCCTACTCTGCATTTTTCCTCTCTCCAGGAGGCCACTACTCCCAAAGGAGAAAACTCCTTTACTTGTTGCAAGAAATTTGGGCTCTTGCCATTCACAAAGAGTACAGTGCTAGATTAACTGCTAAAGTAATGAGCTGTATTTGGCAGAACCAGTGACCCCCCTGTACAGATGAAAATGCCACCAAAGAAAGAGATGAAGTGTGAGAGCTAATATATTTTATTGGAAAAAGAGTGCTGTGTAGCTAAAAGGTTGTTTCTTTCACCAACAGAAGCTGCTCCAATAAAAGATATTACCTCACCCACCTTGTCTTTCTATCCTGGGACCAAGACAGCTGCTACAACTCTACAAACCCCAAAGAAAGAAGCAAGTGCTGGTAATGTTGCTTTGAAATTCTATTTTGAAAATAAAGTATGGGATAGTAACACAGGGCTCAATCCGGCAGTTGTTACTTGCCCAAAACTCCCATCAGAATTAATGGACCAAATCCTGCAGGGTCTGATGCAGAGCTTACTCAGGCTAAACTCCTACTGCAACCACTGGGAGCAGAACTAAAGACTACATGATCAAGCCCCCCAAATTCTTATTCAGGTAACATTCCCATTGGCTTTAGTTGCAGCTGATGGCAATCAGTACTGAAGGAGGCACTCCCCATCTTGCAAAATCAGGCTCCCTTTAACTTAAGGACTGCAGGATTTGGCCCTTGGCTTGCTAAATTCAAGCACAGTATGGATAAATAGTCCGTATGGGTGTGCGAGGTGTTGCGGGTATAATTACGAAGAGACATCATTTCCGGTCCTTTTAAGACCTTGTCCACACTGGGATTACAGCCATGGGTGCAGCTGGCCCTATTGTAGACAGGGTAAACCTCTATAAACTCAGATTTGCTCTGAGGTAAACTGCACCAGTGCAAGTCATGCTGCATTGGTGTAGATTGTCTGTGCTAGGTGTTTGCATGGGTACAGCTACAACCAGGTCTGAAATTCTAATGTAGACAAGGCCTAAGTGTATTCAGCTGTCAGGTTATGGGAAATAGCTTGTTTTCTTTTTCCTCTGCAGTGTCCTAATGCAAAGTGCCATGTTATGGAGCTGATAGCGTGATCTGAAACTTAAAACCACAAGGAACGTTTCACTGAGCTTCCTGTTCAGAAGGGAGTGTGTGTTTGACAGTTACTTTCTTTCGAGTCAGACGCTCAGTGTAAGCTCTGTTATCTCAGCACAGGAGCTGTGCATCAGGTGGGGGGTGGGGGGGAAGGTAAGAGGAAGGAAATATTAGATTGCTCTCTCTAGTGAAATGCTACCTTGTCATGAAAGGAGATGATGTGGTTTAGGGGAGACTAAACAGACTCTTCTGCCTATCTCAGATGCCAAGTGTTTAGCCTGGATTTGAAGTCTACCATTTTATTTTTTTAATTAAAGACAATTTTATGGTCTGTTTGCAAATTTCCCTCTTCCGACTACAGTGGTTTCAGTTCATGTGTGAGAATTTCCATAAAAAGCTTTTAGGTATGAGAGAGTCTTCATGGAATAAATCAGTTTTATTAAAACATAGCATTCCTTAGGGACTGGATGGCTCAGTCGGATTGGTAATAGGACACACAACTGTTTGCAGCTAGGTTATGGGTTCTAATCTAGTTGGTGGGTATTGACTAAGTGGTGGTCGTTGCCACTTACTAGCTATTCTGTGGCCTACTAAAAGGGGAATGAATGGTTCTTGATCCTGTTCACTGGGGACAGGTGAATCCATGTTATGTAAATCACCATTTCCATTATGTCTACGTAGCTAGCTTCTTATATAGCCTGCATCACAATGATATCTGATGGTCTTCCCAAATGATGGCCTGATTTGCATGAGCCTAAGGGCACCCACAACCTCTCTTCCCTGCAGGCAGTGGACTTTTTGGGTGAAATCTTGGTCGCACTGAAGTCAATGGGAGTTTTGCTATTGACTTCAGTGGCGCCAGGGTGTCATCTTACGTATTTTAAATGGGAAGTGTCTTTAAAATGCGGTGTTACAGTGGGAAGGGCAGGTCAAAGGAGTGGGTTTAATATTTTGCTTGGAAGATGTGAACTGGGGCCTGTACTTGTTGGTTTCTGGGGTGCCACAGGTGCTCCTGTTGTTTTTGCGGATACAGACTAACACGGCTGCCACTCTGAACCCAGTTAGAATTGTAGATAGTCAGGGTTTGAGCCTGCATCATTGAGCTTAATTGGAGGTTTTCTATTGATTTTAATGGGAGCAGGAGCAAGCCCTTAGAGTGTACTTGCTAATATATACAAGAATGTGCAAAAATAATTGCGTCCGTTTGACAGTCATTGTGCTTAGAGGTTTTTTATATTTAAAACAAAAAATATCTTGAAAATGTTGACTGGGTGTAAGATCTGTTGGGTTTTTTTGTTTTTTTTTATAATATATAATAATCTAAATCCTTCTTTTTCCTAACTTTAGTTGTACTTTTGGCTTTAGAGTAACTGTAGTCTTATGACTTCCTCAGGCCCCTACAATGAATCTGCCACTCATCTTGGATTAAAACCCAGAGCATTGGCCTGCTAAACCCAGGGTTGTGAGTTCAATCCTGGAGGGGGCCATTTAGGGATCTGGGACAAAAATTGGGGATTGGCCCTGCTTTGAGCAAGGGGTTGGACTAGATGACCTCCTGAGGTCCCTTCCAACCCTGATATTCTATGACTCTATCAGTCTCAGAAAAGAGGCCTGGGAATGAATGTGTGCTTGACTACCCCCTCACCTATACAACAGTGTGTAACAAATGGAAAAAAGAGGAAGTGGATAGCTATTGAATATAAATTAGAAGCTAAAAACTGAGAGAGGAAGCCAAAGGACAAAAAGAGAAATCTGTGACCAGAAAAGACAGAAGTGTTCAATAAATCTTTCTCTTGGTATTTGGGTGGAAAAGCCCGATGATGTTATCATAGCATATATGATGGTGGAATACTTTCCGTTCCAACAGTAGCTAAGGCTGCTGTCTAACAGCAGCTACTAAAGTTAGACATTTTTTTTAAATCAGCAGGTCTGGAAAACTTGCATCCAAGTGTTTTTAAAAGAGCTGGCCTAGGAGCTCTCTTGGACCATCGATCTTCATTTTTAATGAGACTTGGAACACTGGGGAAGTTCCAGAGGACTAGAAGAAATCTAATGCTGTGGCAATATTTTTAAAAGGGTAAATGAGATGACCTGGGTAATTATAGGCCTGTGAGCCTGTCACTGATCCTGGAAAAGATAATGGAGTGGCTGCAGTGGTGGATTAATGATTTTGCTGTCCCTAGGCCCAGAAATAATTGCCGCCCCCCGCAGCTCACCTCCGCTCCGTCTCCGCCTCCTCCCCTGAGCACGCCGCCGGGTCCTGCTTCTCCCCACTCCCTGCCAGGGCTTGTGCACAAAACAGCTTTGCGAAGGGGGGGAAACATGGTGTGCTCAGGAGAGGAGGCAGGACTGGGGCGGGGATTTGGGGAAGGGGACCAATAGGGACAGGGAGGGGGCAGGGAATGAGGGTGGGGAAGGGCTGGAGTTGGGGCGGGACTGGGGGCAGAGGGCGCGAACCGGCACTGGGGGAAGCAGCCTCTGGCTGCTAGTATAAATTTGCTGCCCCTGCAAATTTGCTGGCCTAGGCATTAATATGCTGCTGAGTGGCTGATATCAGACCACCTTAATCAAGAATTTAAGGAGAGTATTTTTGATTAATACCAATCAACATGGTTTTATAGAAAACAGATCTTGTGAAACTAACCTTGATATCAATTTTTGATGAGCTTACAAATTTGGTTGATAAAGGTAATAACTAGTATTGATGTAATTTTGGGGAAGGTCTCTGGCCTGTTATGCAGGAGGTCAGACTAGATGATCACAATGGCCTCTTCTGGCCTTGGAATCTATGAATAAATATGAATGTACTTCTGATGCATTTGACATGGTACTGTGCAACATTTTGACTGGAACATTATAAAATATGGCACATGTGAACTGGATGATGAACTAGCTAACTGAGAGGTCACAAAATATTATAAACAGGGAATTGCAACCAAGCAGGTATGTTTCAGTGGGGTCTCACAGGGACTGCTTCTAGGCCCTACACTAGATATTTTCTTTTAGGCCATAAAAAAAAAAAAAAAACCTCAGAAAGTTTGCAGATGAGACACAGATTGGGGGAGTGATCGCTGATATGGAGTGATCTTGATCCCCTGGTAAACTAGGTACAAGTGTAAGGGGACTGTTGCCCCCTTACTAACGTTCAGTGGGGGTGTTTTGGTTGTCTAGCTCCCAGTACTAAAAGGGGAAGGGTCTATGGGAAACCAGGACCCTGAGACTGACAGCCCCCAGGAACAATGGGGAGAGGCCAATGCTCCAGGTCAGCCTGAATGACGGGGCGGGCAGGCTAATCAGGGAGTCAGGAGGCCAGGGAGGTCCCGTCCTCCCTGTGAGCTGGATTTGCCTGGGTCAGACAGAGTGGGTGCGAGCTAGGAGAAAGCAGGGGCCCAAGCTAAGCTGGAGAGCAGAGCTGTGCCAGATCCAGAGGGACCAGAAAAGCAGCCCAGAGAGAGCAGACCCTGTCCTGGGAGCAGAGCTGCAGCCCCAAAGCCAGAGGCACAGCCCAGAGAGAGCAGACTTGCCCTGGGAGCAGAGCTGCAGCAACCAGAGCCAGAGGGGCCAGAGAAGCAGCCCACAAAGCCGGTCAGTGCTGGGAGCAGAGTCACAGAAGCGGCCTGCAGAGCAGACCTGTCCTGGGAGCAGAGCTGCAGCAACCAGAACCAGAGGGGCCAAAGAAGCAGCCCAGGGAGCTGGAGGCAGAGCAGCAGCAGCAGCAGTGCAGAGACCGAGTGGTGGAGCTGGGGCTGGAGCAGTCTGGCTTTGGGAGACCGAGGGGGACCCTGGGCAGCAGGCCCAGCACAGGGAGACGCCTCAGCCAAGAGGCTCTGCAGGCCAGGCTTGGATCGTAACCCCAACAGGGCGAGGGCGACAATGGGAAGAAGGGTCCTACCACTTAGAGCCTGAGAGCATGTGGCCACCACCAGAGCAAGTGTCCAACCCACAGCATCCCTGCAGCACAGCCAGGGCCTGAGAAGAAGGCCTGGGACTTACAAGAACAGACTGTGAACTGCCCCGACATTCCAGAGACACTGTTTGTGATGTTCCTTGCCACAGAGCGGGGTGATGAGTTTCCTTTAACATTTCCTATTTTTCCTTATTCTTTTAAAAATTAATTGTTGATTAAATAACTTTAACTTGTACGTAATGGTCAGTGGGTCAGAGAAGTGCCCAGTGCAGAGAGAGTACCTCGGGGTGGGGACACCCTAGCCCCTGTCCTAGGTGACCACAGCAGGGTTGGGGGTCGAGCCCCCCAGGAATCCTGGGCCCAGCCTTGTTGGGGTTACGAGGACTCTGCCAGACAGGAGAGTGGAAGGGGAGCCCTCAAGGGCAGGGAGGCCACTGGGTAAAGGAAGTGGCAGCAAGGACTCAGATCCTTTCGCTAGCCCACTTCTCCGGATTAGTGCAGAAGCCAGGAAAGTTCCCCACAATAGCGGGACTATTCCCCCGCCTACACAAGCAAACAGACTTCTATTACAGCCCAATGTAGGGTCATACATCTAGGAGCAAAGAATGTAGGCCACACTTATAGGATGGGGAAATCTATCCTGGGAAGCAGTGACTCTGAAAAAGAGTTGCAAGCCCTGCTGGATAATCAGCTGAACACGAGCTTCTGGTGTGAAGCTGGTGCTAAAAGGACTTACGCATTCCTTGGATGTATAAACAGGAGACTATTGAATAACAGCAGGGAGTTATATTACTTCTGCCTTTGGTACTGGTGCCATGCCTCTGGAATACTGTGTCCAGTTCTGGTGTCCATGCTTCAAAAAGGAAGTTGAAAAATTGGAGAGTTCAGAGAGGAGTCATGGAACTGATTTAAAGGATTGGAAAACATGCCTCAGAGAGAGACTCAAGGAGCTCAATTTATTTAGCTTATCAAAGAGAAAGTTCAGGGATCCCAGTCTGTAAGTACCTACCTGGGGGAACAGCCCTCTGTTATCAAGCAGACAAACATATAACAAGATCCAATAGCTGAAGCTAGACAAATTTTAGGTTTGAAATGGGGTGCACATTGGGTAATTAACTGGAACAACTTACCAAGGGTTCTGATCGATTTTCCATCACCGGTAAATTAAATTGAGACTGGATGTCTTCCTAAAATATCTGCTCTAGTTCAGCCTATTGAACTGAAGCAGGAATTACTTCTGTATAACCCAGCCACAGGACACCCCTGAAGTCAGACTAGATGATCACAATGGTCCCTTCTAGAGGCTTTTTCATAGATCTTAAGGCCAGAAGTGGTTTCTTCCTATTCAGGATTGTGGCAAACTGATATGCTGGGGAACCCTGTCCTGCCACCTCTTGTGCCATGCCTCTTCTATGGATAAGTAGGGGGATCCAGTTTTAGTTTGGCACCTCTCTTGAACACACACCCACTTTAAAAAACAAATGCAACACTATAGCCAACCATGCAGAAAAAGAGGTAGAAGAACATTAGAACGGCCATTCTGGGTCAGACCAAGTGTCCATCTAGCTCAGTATCCTGTCTTCTAACAGAGGCCTGTGCCAGATGTTTCTGAGGGAATGAGCAGAGCAGAGGAATTTATCAAGTGATCCATCCCCTGTTGTCCATTCCCAGCTTCTGTCAGGCAGAGTTTTAGGGACACTCAGAGCATGGGCTTGTGTCCGTGCCCATTCTGGCTAATCGCCATTAATGGATTTATTCTACATGAATTTACCCAATTCTTTTTTGAACCCAGTTATACTTTTGGCCTTCAACATCAATGAGTTCCACAGGTTGATTGTGTGTTGTGTGAAGAAGTACTTCCTTATGGTTTTTAAATCTGCTGCCCAGTAACTTCATCAGGTGATCCCTCATTCTTGTGTTGCATGAAGGGTTAAATAACACTTTATTTACTTTCTCCACACCATTCATGATTTTATAGACCTCTATCATATTCCCTCCTTTGTCAGCTCTTTCCTAAGTTGATCAGTGCTAGTCTTTTTTTAATCTCTCCTCATGTGGAAGCTGTTCCATACCCCTTATTTTTCTTGCTCTCCTCTCTATATTTTTCCAATTCTAACATCTTTTTTGAGATGGGGTGACCGGAACTGCACACAGTATACAAGGTGTGGGCATAACATGGTTTTATATAGTGTCCCTAAGATATTTTGTTTCATTATCTATCCCTTTCTAATGGCTCCTAACATCCGGTTAGCTTTTTTGACTGCTGCTGCATATTGAGCAGATGTTTTCAGAGAACTATCCATGATGACTCCAAGATCTTTCTTGAGTGGTGACTGCTAATTTAGACCCCATCATTTTGTATGCATAGTTGAGATGATGTTTGCCAACATGTATTACTTTGCATTTATCAACATTGAATTTTATCTGCCATTTTGTTGCCTAGTCACCCAGTTTTGTGAGATCCCTGTGTAACTCTTCATTCAGCTTTGAGCTTAACTATCCTGAGTAATTTTTGTATCGGCTATAAACTCTGCCACCTCCTTGTTTACCCCTTTTTTTCCAGATAATTTATGAATAGGTGGTGAACAGCATCAGTCCCAGTACAGATCCTTGGGGGACCCGCTATTTACCCATCTCCAGTCTTAAAATAGACCATTTATTCCTACCCTTTGTTTCTTATCTTTTAACTAGTTTCTGATCCACTTGAGAACTTTCCCCTTTAGCCCATGATTCCGTCCTTTGCTGAAGATCCTTTGGTGAGGGAAGTTGTCAAAGGCTTTCTGAAAGTCCAAGGACACTATATCCACTGGATCACCCTTGTCCACATGTTTGTTGACCCCCCTCAAAGGATTCTAATAGATTAGTGAGGCATGATTTCCCTTTACAAAAAGCCAGGTTAACTCTTCCACAACATATCGTGTTGATTCTGTTCTTTACTAGAGTTTCAACCACTTTGCTTAATACTGAAGTTAGGTTTACCAGCCTGTAATTGGCAGGATTGCCTCTGGAGCCTTTTTATTTTAAAAACAGGCATTACATTAGCTATCTGCCAGTCATCTGGTACAGAGGCTGATTTAAGCAATAGATTACATACCACAGTTCTCCAATTTCATATTTGATTTCCTTCATACAATTTTTGGGTGAATACCATCTGCTTCTGGTGACTTATTACTGTTTAATCTTGTAATTTATCAATTTGTTCCAAAACTTCCTCTATTGACACCTCACATCCTCTGCAGTGAAGACTCATCCAAATAATTCATTTAGCTTCTCTATAACAGCCTTGTCTTCCTTGAGTGCTCCTTTACCACCTCAGTCATCCAGTGGCCCCACTGATTGGCAGGCTTCCTTCTTCTAATGTTCTTACAAAAATTGCTTTTAGTTTTTGTGGTGTTTTTTGCTTGTTGCTCTTCAAATTCTTTTTTGGCCAGCCTAATTATACTTTTATACTTGACTTACCAGAATTTGTTCCTTCCTATTTTTCTCGGTAGGATCTGACTTCCAATTCTTAGTCTTTTTGTCTCTGCCTCTTTTACTCTGTTTAGCCATGGTGGAATTTTTTTGGTCTGCTTACTGTGTGTGGTTTTTTTTTTTTTAATTTGGGGTATACATATAGTCTGAGCCTCTATTATGATCCTTTTTTTTTTTTAAAGTTCCCATGCAGACGTTGCAGCTTGCAGGCATTTAATTCTTGTGACTGTTCCTTTTAATTTCCATCTATCTAGCATCCTCATTTTTGTGTTGTTCCCCTTTTTGAAGTTAAATGCTACTGTGGTGGGTTTCTTTGGTATTTCCTCCCCTACAAAGATGTTAAATTTAATTACATTATGGTTGTTATTACTGAGCAGTTCTGCTATATTCATGTCTTGGACCAGATCCTATACACCACTTAGGACTAAATGAAGAATCGCTTCTCCCCTTGTGGGTTCCAGGATTAGCTGCTCCAAGAAGCAGTCCTTAATGGAGTCTAGAAATTTTATCTCTGCATCCCGTCCTGAGATGACATGTTCCTGGTCAATAAGGTGATAGTTGAAATCCCTTATTATTATTGGGTTTTCTGCTTTTGTAGCCTCTCTACTCTCCCCGAAGGTTTTACAGTCATCCTGGTCAGTAGTATATTCCTACTGCTATACTCTTCTAATTCAAGCATGGGATTTCTATCCACAGAGATTCTGTGGTACAGTTTTTGATTCATTTAGATTTGTATTCTCTTTGACTCTCTCTTTCACATATTATATCATTCCCAAACCAACGTGATCTACTCCGTCATTTCTGTATATTGCGTACCCTGGTATTACCATGTCTCATTAATTGTTCCACCAAGTTTCTCTGATACCTGTTATATCTAAATGGGCTAAGATGAAAGCAGTCTGCAAAACTGATACAGTGAAATGAATTGTTCTGTGTTTCAGAACTTTGTAGCGGTCTTTGCCCTGCAGGGATAGATTTGGGGTGGTGTGGGGGGGAAGGGGGGGAGTTGTACTGTTTATGCTATTATGCAGACTGGTTTGATACATAAGTGAGGTACAGATCAGATTTGGCTTTTCAGAATTGCTTAGGTATACTTGTATGCACAAACTGCATGTGCGCCTTCGTGACTAATCTGTGACAACAAGGACTAACTTCCACTGCTTTCATGTGTAGGTGCTCAGATTCCAGGGTGTTGGGTTTGGTATGAAAACCTGCAGAGAGTAAAGAATAGAGTGGTAAAGCTATATAGAATTGATATCTAGAAAGCTCCAAATCTGCATTGTTCTGAAACAATTATAATTCTCAAGGCCACAATCTATAAATGCATCACAGGTTTCAGTGAGGATAAAACCCAGGACCCACAGCATTAAAACTGAAGCCCTACAGCTTGATCTAGAAAGGTAGTAGGGACTTGTGGGTCTTGAAGCTCAAAGTTGTGGGATCCTGAGGGTTGATAACCATGGGAGTCTGTCGGTATTTCTCCATGGATTAAATTAGAGAATGACACCCCAGTGGGCCTTGAACTGCCATGGACCTCAGACTTGGGTTGAGTCTTGCCCTAGCTAGTGGCTGCCCCACAGCTAAGTAGCAAGCTGTCCCTAGTTGAGTCTTTGGTGCTGAAAGATCCACTAACAACCATGGTGTCTGTATGTACCATTTGCAGTCACAGATTCCTTACACCAGTCTCACTTGAAACCACTGCCAGATTCACTTGAAAGGTCTTTGAACCTTATGAAGCCTTTTTGACAAAGCTGGTCTGATTTTCAAGGTTGTAATGGAAATCAGGTGAATTTTCCAGTTGTGCTCATGTATCATTTCTATTTACTAACTATTACAAGGATTATTATGGTAACATCCAGATGCCACAATCTGAAATGGGCTCCCATTTTTATGGGTACCATACAAATGTGTGGTGTGTCCCTACCTTAAAGAGCTTACAATCAAAGCAGGTTCCTTAAAGTCCAGTTTCTGCCATAGTTTTGTCAATAAACAATATTAACAGACACTGGTTCAAACCACAGTGTTTAGATCTGGCTTCAGATTTCAAACGTCCCTGAAGCTTAGGGCTATTTGAAATCTGGGGGTTTTGATTCAGATCCACTTCCAATTAACATCAGGCTGAATCTTGAGGTCCTTGACTTCAGAGTGTTATCAGAGTAACTGACAACCATGGTGTGTATATGAGCCACAAGCCTTGACCCATAGAGCTTTAACATAATGACTTTACTAACAGTAGTAGAGTTATTTTCAAGTCAAGTCAGTCCTATGGGAAAAGAGGTACAATCATGGGCTACAGTGGAAGTAACAGTAAGAGAGGAAAATGCTCTTCCCAGCCCCAGCTCACTGATCTGGGCCAGGGGGCCTTGAATATCAACAACCTTGCCATAGAATAGGGCCATATCCACTGATTCCAGTGGCCTGTACCACATGACTACCCTAGAACTATCTTGGAACTTGACAACTAGATGGTGCCTCTGCTTAAAGTCACAGCTGACACCAAAAACCAGAAAGTTCAGGCAGGTCCTTCTTCTATCCAAACCACTGCACGACCTGACATGTGCTTGGTGCTTTTTAGAAGATCACTTTGATAAGATTTGCCCTAACGTGCACTTGTTGGTTTAACATCAATCATTAACACTGACATGTGATGCTATGACAAAGGAAGAAGCTGGGGGAAAGCCAAGGCAAAGAGAAGTTTCATCCACTAGAGAATACCACGTCTCAGGTGCCTATGGCTGACTCGCCATGCACAGAGCCAACCAACTCGGCAGCTGACTCTTGCTGAGCTTTTCCTTTGTAGCCTGGTTGGAAACCCCTGGTGTTCCCTTTCACTAATGTGATAGCAAGTGACATACAAAGTGTCACGAGTGGCTGAGGTTACCTGCCCAGCTGGAATGCCAGTAGCGATTAACTTGACCCAGGTCCCCCTGTTCTAAGGGCAGTGAACAGAATGGTATTTCCATGCGCCTTCTCACTGAATTCAGCAAAACAAACACTACAGTGCAGGCACAAAGCCCCCAGTAGGTTCAAGGAGTTACTTTCATACATTTCCCCTCCCCCCCCAGTTCCTGGGCTGCTTTTTCTCCCATGATACTCTTCTCACCTGCAAGTAGGAAGGAGAAACAAGCCTCCTCCTCTTAAATGTTTGCTGTCTCAGTCTTATCCCTGGTGAGATGAATGCACTTTTGCGCACACAGCAGAAAAAAACAAAAACGATGAGGAGTTCTTGTGGCACCTTAGAGACTAACTAATTTATTTGGGCATAAGCTTTTGTAGGCTAGAACCCACTTCATAAGATGCATGGAGTGGAAAATACAGGAGCAGGTATAAATACACTGTGCCATTTTGCATAGACTTAAAGGTATGTGGGGTCAGGTAGAGCTGGGGTGCACTAGAGAGCTGTCAGAGAAAGGTGCCCACAGTATTCCTGGCTCCAGCCAAGAGAGCTGTTCTTTCACATTCCTGAGCTCTACATTTATTTAATAAAAGAAAACAAATATGAATTCCTTCCCCATAGAGAATTACCGATGCGTTTCTATGGATGTAACATCGACCCTATCTTGGAATGCATATGCTGTACAATGGAACATTTCAAAACTGAACTATACAAAATGCTTCACTGTGGCTGCTGTTTGCATTGGTCATGAGCCACTGATGGAAGCTCTGATTGTAACTTTGGGACAGCTCTGGTACAAGTCAGCACGAAGCTGCACGCTCCCAGTGAGAACCCTGGGAGGCGTTCTGGAGCTCTCCAACCTGAAGGGGGGAGGGATGTATGCTCTCCACTGTGTCCCATCCCAGTGCAGCTGGGAATTGGTTGGTCATGGCCCCACCTCCTCCTCCCTTTTTGACAGCCTCTGTGACTGGCCCCCTCGCACGGGAGCAGGACACAGAATGAGGCAAGGCATCTTGCATGCTCTCTCCCTTGTGGAAAACTCCTGTACGGATGCAACCTTTTATAGCCACCTGCATCATTGACTGACCTGAACTGCAAGGATCAAGGGTCTGTGGCAGTGTTTGAACTGGATGAACATTTTCTGTCAGCAGTCACCAGACTGCCATTGATTAAGTTCAGCTATGCAGTACAGTGGGTCACTGTCCCTGGCTCCACAAACTAGAAGATACAGCTGCTTGCTCTCTCTCTCTTTAAAGACCTTTTCTCCACAAGGGCATGAGTAGAAATAATAATTATGGCTGTTTTAAGCACCATGACTGATCCTTCCTAATGGCAGCGACCTCCTGAGTGCCAGCCTCTCTAATTGCACCAGCTGAGAATCTGGCTCTATATTTTAGACAACAGGACTTTCTGAAATTAAAAACTGCTTCATAATAGCTTTCAGCCAGAATTCCCCCCCACCTCCCCCTTTTCTGCTGGACTGTGAGACTTGGGTGTTTGGACACTGCCTACCCCAGTGGGGCCCTGAGCCCTGTGCAAGGCCCCTGAGTGCTACTGCTATATAAATTACACTGATCCAAACCACAGCCAGGATGTACAAGAGCTACTTCTGGCTCTGAAATACGGCAGCATTTGGGATACAACTGCTTTGCAGCCATTCTGCACTTGCAACCCCACACAGCATTTTTGGGAGGAAGTGGATAATATCACAACCAGTGGAAACGACCAGAGAAATTTAAGGAGGCAGAATATAAATACCTATACGGGGGTGAACAACCTAACCTTGTGAAATATGCCAAAGGATCTTTAATAGTGATAAGTGGCCAGGGCATTGGATTACCATCTAATGCTAAAAGGCACTTGAGTAACAGCACTCCCTAACACCATAGTGGGGCAAGAGTGCAGCATTGACTGACTGGCAGAGGGGAAAATGCTGTCTATGGAGCGACCTACACCATTTCTTACAGCACCTTGGGTCTTTGAGAGCTTCTTATTCTCCAGGCTTCATCCTACTTAGTTTGGAGATCTTATTACATCCTAGGGCAGGGGTGCGCAAACTTTTTGGCCCAAGGGCTATATCTGGGTGGGGAAATTGCATGCAGGACCATGAATGTAGGGCTGGGGCTGGGGCAGGGTGCTGGGGTGCTGGAGGGAGTGCAGGCTGTCGGAGGGGGTGCAGTGTTCAGGAAGGGGCTCAGGGCAAGGGGTTGGGGTGGAGGAGGGGTGCAGGGTGTACGAGGAGGCTAAGGACAGGGGGTTGAGGTGCAGGAGGTGGTGCAGAGTGTGGGAGGGGGCTTACGGCAGGGGTGTAAGGAAGGGTGCGGGATGAGGCAGGGGGCTCAGGGCAGGGAGTTGGGATGCAGGAGGGATTCGGGGTGTGGCAGGGGGGCTCCCCATTCCCGGCCAATGGGAGCTGTGGGGGGGGCAGTGTCTGCAGGCAAGGGCAGCGCATGGAGCCCTCTATCTGTCACCAGGGGCCACAGGGACGTGGTGCCTGCCGCTTCCGGGAGCGGCACAGGGCCTGCGGCACCACGGCGATGGCAATCCCGCGGGCCAGATCCAAAGCCCTGATGGGGCGGATCCAACCCACAGGCCATAGTTTACCCCCCCGCCCCGTCCTAGGGCATAGCCAATTCTAGGGCAATGGATGGGCAATAATAGTAGTAATATCTTACATTTGTACAAATCTTTGCCAGCCAAATCATCCGAAAGCTGTTTGGGGACCATCAGGCATCACTTCCCTCACCAGATTTGAAATGTTGCCATCTCCCACCAGAGATCTGGTGCTTGTTGAATAGGGTGGGGCAGAACAATGCAAGAATGATGCCCCTTTTTGACCTGAGCATCTAGCCAAACTCCAGGCTCTAGGGATGTTCCAACTGGGAGTAGAACCTGATGCAATTGAGGTATTTCTCTGATGCAGTTTTGTTGATTTACAAAGAAAGTACAAAGTCCTGTGTCTTGGAACCCAGGAGGAATCAAATAGCAGGAAATTGCTTTTTGCTTGCAGCACCAATTCTTTTCCTCCTACACTCCTAACCCAAAACGTCTCCCCAGGTTTCTTCCAGGCCAGGGTAAACCCAGTACTTTCAGCTGCTCCTTCCAGCCATTTGTCTCTGTGTTCTGTGTCCTGCCTTTGCCCCTGTCTTCCTCCCTCTCCCAAAAGAACCAGTACCCAGCAAAACCCTTCTGCCCATACAGTCCAAAAAATCCTGGGCAGGTTCACAACCCCCTTTTTTCTCTGAGATGAGGCGGTCTGATTAACTTATCCTAACAGTTATGTTAACTGAAGGGTCCATTCACGCTCAGTCTCAGAGGTTTATGATCTAAGCAGTCCCCAGTGCCTCTCAGTGTAACACTAGGAAGATGAAGAGGACTTGGAAATTCTTTCTGCAAAGCCTGATCTAATGGGGCCTCAGGCAGAGGAGGCAGTTATAAAACAGCAGAGTAAATGCAACCCCTCTCTAGTCATCGCTGCTGCCTGAAGACTATAATAGCAGCCATGGCCTGTTCCCTGGCCAGACACACAGGGTTTGGGAATAGTGAGCCAGTTGTAGTTCATACGCTCGCCCCACACCTTTCTGCCTCTCCAGCCACCACCTTTGCATGTTTTCCCTGGCCTACATCCTATGCAGTAGACTCAAGGTGGCTCCACAAGTGATCAGGCCTTGCTTGCATGCAGAAGAGGCTGAGTGGAAGCTGAATTTTTCCCCTTAAATGCTCACCCGTATTATATGAATGCAGCTTGTATGCAACGAGATTGTGCGTTTGGCAGGTTTCTGCAATATTGCAAAACAGCACTGTCACACCAGGTGCAAGTGGACCTGTATAGTTGGCTGCTGGTGAAGTCACACTCTCATGGCATAGTTATTAGGTGTCACACACACTGTTCTCACTTCGTGCCTTTTTTAAAATTGCATTTTGCAATAAGATGCTCCTGACAACACCACCCAAAGCATGTTGGTAATAGCCCAGAAATGCAATTTGCCTGTCATGTGTTATTGCTTAATTTTTTATCTTGCTAATTAGCAATATGGATAGTCTAACATAATCTGTTGGGGTATCAAGATAAAGGCAACAACGCCCTGCATTAAGTCACAAGAGAAAACAAGATGAATCCAGAAAAATATGTAAGTCTACCTAATAGGCAGTCCCTGATGCTGTGGAAGTGCTTCCATTCTTTTTTGCCTTTCATGTACTGTTAGCTATTTCCTTACCTTCCCATTCATAGGGAAGAGAAATGGCAAGATACTAGCATCTTTCCAAGTTCAGTTGCATTGCCATCATTATTTCATTGGGCCAAATTCATCTATGGTAAATGTCCATTGATTTTTTTTTTAAAGTGTTCAAGGTATAATGAACTCCATGGCTGTAACTGGGCGCTGTGTGTGTGTTTGGGGGTGGGGGACAGGGAATTAAAGGGCAGACCCTCCTTGGAAGACCTGAGCCAAGACATTTCTATTCAGAGTAAAGAACTGTTTGTTGTTTCTGAGGGCTGGAGTAAATGAGGTCACAATAAGATGCTTGGGCATTCCTACTCAGGATAATCCAGGTAGGAACAGACAACATCAACAGAGGAAGGTTTTAATATGGCCAAAAATCACTTCAGAACTCAAGATGCTTGGGATTCAAACTCTCTTCTCAGAGGACCTACCAGTATCATGTGGCAATTATACGTTTGTAAATACTAGTGTGTTTAAGCATGTGTAGTCCTTAAGAACCATAAATTAGGCACTCATCAGTTGTGCTCTAGGTTATACCATGTAGTTTCATAGTAATTCCACTGGACTCTGGATTTACATGGGTACAACACAGAGCAACTTGGAGCCTGAACTCTGAGGGAAACTGAGAGGTGAGTATGTGGTGTATGACTGCTGGGACACACTTGATGGTGTAGAAATTATCTTGCTGGTTCATGCTACACGATACTCAGGCCTGACATTTGGAAGTTAACACACGCGTGAGAGTCTAGCTCAGATGGCTTGAGATTTTTTAAAAAACATTCTACTTAGACTGTGATGGCTTCATAATGAAGGAACATTGACCCATACTAGAATACTGGGCCCTGTTCTGGTGCCCACCTTTTGAAAAGGAGTTGAAAAATTTGGGATGGTGCAGGAAAGAGCCGCAAACATGATTCAAGCGCTGGTGAAAATGAGATGCTTGTAATTCAGTCTGTTTAGATAATCAAAAAGAAGATAGGTGACAGATTACAGTGCATAAACCCTTTGTAGAAAGAAAATCCTGGGTACTAAAAGTCTCTTTAGCCGAGGAAAGAAAGGCATAACA
This sequence comes from Lepidochelys olivacea, assembly GCF_965140295.1. NCBI lineage: Eukaryota > Metazoa > Chordata > Testudines > Cheloniidae > Lepidochelys > Lepidochelys olivacea. The sequence goes on from NC_140423.1 coordinate 16,409,575, forward strand.
AGAACCAAAGCCTGGAAGTTAAAGCCAGTCAAATTGAAATTTGTTCATAATAAGGCACCAATTTTTATCAGTGAGGGTGATTTGGTCCAGTGGTTAAACTACCAGTTAAAGTGGTGGATTCTCCATCTCTTGATGTCTTCAGATCAAGACTGGGTGTCTTTCTAGAAGGTATAATGTAACTAAACACAAGTTATGCTTTAGTCAAACACAAGTGATAGGGCTCAGTATGGGGGTAACTGGATGACATTTAATGGGCTATGATATACTGAAGGTCAGGCTAGACCAGGGATCGGCAACCTTTGGCAAATGGCCCACCAGCGAAAGCCCCGGGTGGGCCAGGCTGGTTTGTTTACCTGCCGCGTCCGTAGGTTTGGCTGATTGCAGCTCCCACTGGCCCCGGTTTGCCATCCCAGGCCAATGGGGACTGTGGGAAGCGACGTGGGCTGAGGAATGTGTTGGCTGCCCTTCCCGCAGTCCCCATTGGCCTGGGACGGCGAACCATGGCCAGTGGGAGCTGCGATCAGCCGAACCTGCAGACATGGTAGGTAAACAAACCGGCCTGGCCTGCCACGTGCTTTCCCTGAGCGGCCGTGTGTCAAAGGTTGCCGATCCCTGGGCTAGATGATCTGATGGCTCCTTCAGGCTTTAAACACAACGAATCTATGAATTTAGTCCAGCCTGGCATTTGTTCATACCAGCCAAACCTGCAGAGAGATTTACACACTGTACTACAAATGCGTAAGTGAGGTGAGCATCAATGTGTATCTAAGGAAATCATACCTGAAAGGGCCACTCAGAGGGCAAGTCACTAGCGGAAATAAATCAAAATTAAATCTGTGGGGCCCTTTAGTGAATAAATGGGTGAATGAGAAGAACAACGTATTTTAATGATTAGTTGGAACTGCAAGTGAAAGCTAGCCAAGTTCTTATAAATCTCCATTAGCAATTCTCAATCTCCAAATTCCCTTGACGTAATATTAGAATTCTCTGGGATTATCTATCCGATATAGATTGACCCTGGCATAAATACCACTGAAGAGGCTGGGAGCAGAGTCTAATGATGATAAGGAAGAGAAACAGGGCAAATCCCAAAGTACCTTCCCATAAACCACTTGAAGAAGTTGTCTCACAAGCCTTGACTATTTGTTGTTCCATCTGTACCTGTGTGTGTGTGTGTGCGCGCGCGCGCACTGGGGGGGAAAAAAATCCTTGCCTGGGTCTGCTAGTAGCAGGGAGAAAAAATCACGTGGGAAGCAACAGACTGTTCATGTACCAACAACAGTGTAGCCAAGCCCATGAATTCAAAAAGCATGAGCTGGACCTCCCAAAATCCCGAGACTGGTTATAAATCAGAAGATTTTTAAATAATAAATATTGGGGGTGGATGGGTGGTATTGATCTTGTGGCTTTAGGATTCACCTTTTCAAACCTTTTATCTGCCTTCATGAAGGCTAGAAATTACTGTTTTTAATGAAAGCTGAGATTCTCATGTTCTCTTTTTTGTGTGTTTGTACAGCATCTAGCACAATGGGGTCCTGGTCCATGACTGAGACACCCAGATGCAACCACAATACAACTAATAATAATAATGTAATCAGTGGACTCCAGGAGCTAGGTCTTTAAGACAAACAGCACAATATTGCAAGACTCATGATAAAATCGTGATAGCTAACAACATGAGCATCTCACTAGAGCTAGGTGAATAATATTTCAAAGAGTTCGTCTGACTAATTTGTTTCCATCACATGGTAATTTGTGAACTGAGGTTTTGACTATTCATCTGGCTCTATTGCTGGTTGAATAATAGTCATTATATATATTTTTTGACAGTCAGTGAATAATGTATTGCAAGTAATTTTTTGGGCCGACTCTACATTTCACACTGGTAGAACCAGTGATGATGAAATCGCCGTGGCGGCTACTCTACATATTTGAAATAAAAAGTCACTTTTGAGATTCAACACCAGTGCAGTTTATGACTGAGTCCACCCATGGGATGACAATTAATATAATTTCTGCTGTTCCTGAAAACCCACCTACAGCACAGGAGAAAGTGAAACTAGACACAGTTATGCAGAATGCATTTTCCTGCTGTACTTTATTGGATGGTGTTACTATTCGGCCAAAAATATCACAAGCAATCGGGAGTTAGGATCAGATTCTGTTCTCAGTTACACTGAATTTTGGTGTATTTGCTCTGGATTTCCACTGGTTTAATAGAGAGCAGAATCTGTGGCTTAGAGAATGTAGGAGAGTAAAAAGTAGCATAGATTTCTGGAGCACCATTAGAAATATTTCTGGGTATGGGTTATAAAGCAGATGAATGGGCTTCAGCTCCTTTCTATGTGTTTGTATCATGCCTGGCACAATGGGGCCCTGATCTCAGTTGGGGTCTCGAGATGGTACTATAATAAAAAGACTCTACACATGGCTTGAAACAGTGCTGGCTTACATGGTTTGGGTTCTACATTAGATACAGCCTAAATGATAGCTAATAAAAAATTACTGACAATGGGCTCCTTACAATTGTCAAGATCCTTCTCTTTCTTCTGCAACAGAAAATGAGCTTCTGTAATAGGAGCTGGCAGACAAAGACTTTCAGGTGAAATCCTGGCTTATGGGAAATTATCCTCAAACCACTGTATGTGGCAGCTAGCAATTTAAAATGAGCCAAAGCAAGCAGCAGGGAGAAAAACAAGTATTATAATAAAAAGGCAGACAAGTTACTGCATTTTATGCATTTCTTTTGTCTTGGGACTCTTTTTTGTGTTTACTTATTTTCTGATAATACTCTGTTTAATTTTTTTATCCCGTATTGGCTCAGTCAGGACAATATTAATGGGCAGCAAGGATATGCTGATGCTCAGGAACATGATACAATGGGCAATGCTACAAGGCATATAATTTAAGTCTAACTGCGAACATCAGTTATTTAGTATCTTTGAGTTAGATCCAAGTCCCTTCTGTGTGGTGAAAGCCAGTGTGGAGGTATTGGAGCAATTACTGAACTTGATTGTCACTGCTTTCCTGAGGCAGGGCAAAGAACTGGCTTCAGGTAAAGAACATGGTTAAAGTGCTGTGAAACGGGGACGAGAGCTGTCAGCTCCAGGTTCTGGGAAAGAGATCACTGTTTAGCCAAGTCAGGGAAGGAGAAGCTGTGCCCTCCCTATTGCCCCTTAACCAGAAACCTGAACCCCCTTCGGGCTCTCTTCTGTGTACACTCTTTTATATGGAAAAGTTCACTAGGCACAACCATCCTCTACAGCAGGGATCGGCAACCTTTGGCATGCGGCCCGTCAGGGAAATCCGCTGGCGGGCTGGGACGGTTTGTTTACCTGCAGGGTCCACAGGTTCGGCCGATCGCAGGTCCCACTGGCCACGGTTTGCCGTTCCAGGCCAATGGGGGCTGCAGGCAGTGGCGGCCAACACGTCCCTTGGCCTGTGCCACTTCCCGCAGTCCCCATTGGCCTGGAATAGCAAACTGTGGCCAGTGGGAACTGCGATCGGTCAAACCTGCGGATGCTGCAGGTAAACAAACCATCCCGTCCCACCAGCGGATTTCCCTGACTGGCTGCGTGTCAAAGGTTGCCGATCCCTGCTCTACAGCATTACATTTGTTAATTTCCGGTGATATAGAGGCTAAAAAGCCACCTTGCTGGAAGCTCAAAGTAAGATCTCCAGTAAGGGAAAGCTCATTGGGAGGTCAATGTTTGTCTCGTTGCCTGGACAGCATCCCCTTTAAAATACTTTGCTTACGAGCACTGGCACAAAACCTATGAGTTTACTTTCACCTTTGCCTCTGTTACACATTATATAAAACCTGGAGGCAAAGGCAAAGGGATGTGTGTATAATATAGGGCAGCAAAAAGTGTGGATCAAATGATAACGTATGCGGAACCACTCTACTCCCCAGAACAGCTCACCACCCTGTTTGTTTTGTACTGAGCATGTAGCCTCCCATTTTGCGGACTGGTGTCTGTCCTGCAAAGAAGCAGCTGGATTTGGGGGTATGGGACCAGTCCTACAGCCCTCACGTAGAAAACCTTCTGCTGACATTCGTAGGAGAGAGGCTTCAGGACTGGGCCTTATATTTGTTGTGTATGAATGAAAAAATATTTTCTGGACAAAGGGCCTGAGTCTTACACATTACACAGGTGTAAGTCATGAATTACACTGGTCTAAAACTTTTCTGAGATCAGAGTCCAGCTCAAAGTGTGTGCTTATATTGATGACCGCGCTAGAGCTGATGGAAATATTTCACATATGGTTTTATCGGGGGTGGGCAGGAGAGAGAGAGAGACTCAGACTGACTACTGGTGAGTAGGGGTGCGGGTCTAATTGATGATAGACTCAAGTTCAAATCCCTTCTCCACCTGATTCAGAGTGTTTTGGGGTGAAAAATTTTGGTTCGGTCTCAGGTTGAGCAAGGACTTGAACTTGGGTCTCCCGTATCCCTGCCGTGCCCCAGCACACCCATCTGACTCAAAGCTCAGGTTTAATTGAAAAATGGACATTTTGACACAATTACATTTTTTGTGAAAAAGTTTGAAAGGTTTTGTTTTCGTTCCAGTGTGGAATGAAAACAAATTCTGAAACCTCAAAAGCTGGCCCAAACCAGAATTGCCCTTCTGTCCGCTCTAGACAGCTCACTTCAGGACAACCGGTACTTTATCTGTAGCTCTTGTTTTCTGACCCATGCTGTAGAATCCAGCCACAGAACTTTGGCGTTAAGAGCCTGATTCTGCCAGCTGCTGAGTGCCCTTACTTCCCAATAACTTAGCAGGTGCTCAGAATAGTCAGCACTTTACAGGTTCATGTTCCAAATGCCACCGAATTGTAGGATGTAGTGATAACAATATCCTACACTCCACATGACAAAGGCTCCTGCAATTCTGTATAGGTTATCTGCAAAGGAATCGCTTTACCCACCACTGAAATGCAGCCAAGTTTTGTCATCAACTGTTTAGCAGTGTGAGGCTGACAGTGTAGAAACGTGAAGTGAGAATGAATATTGTGCCCAATTGAAACTGTAGGGGGAAATTTAAGGAGACAGATTGTAATTCCCCAAATTGGAAGTTGGCCAGGACACTAAGCTAGGGACTCACTTTTCATTCTTCTGAAAAAATGCCTTCTCGGCTCAAGCTTAGAATCATAGAATCATAGAATATCAGGGTTGGAAGGGACCCCAGAAGGTCATCTAGTCCAACCCCCTGCTCAAAGCAGGACCAATTCCCAGTTAAATCATCCCAGCCAGGGCTTTGTCTTAGTTTTTTCTGTAGCACGCTTCACCCCAGCATTTAAGCCCTGGGATCCTTTTATGAGTGAAAATGGTCAGAAGGGACGTTGGCTTTGAGAAGGTGATAACCTCAGATCCTAATATTAAGCTTCTCTGTGTGTGGAAATTTTGCTTCATTAAAACTCAATTAAATATAAAATTTTCCATCTGCTGTCATTGGGTTCAGGAATCGGGAATACCAATTACGTGTTTGATGCTCAGAGCTGACTCACCATTTTGCTGAGTTAACCCTTGCTCTAATTAGTTTTTTCCTAAATTGGGATATGGTGGTGAAACTCTTTCCCACACATTTAAAAGGACTGCTCTGTGCATCTCTGCATTGCCTTGGGCCTGGGGCCTTATGGCTCAGCACACACCTGGGTGGTGGCTGGATTAAACTATTTTTGTCAAAATAAAATAAGGCAGAAGGTATTTGTATTTTTCCCTTAAAGTGGCAAATTCGAGCCCTCCCCTCCCATCACATAGAAAGTAAGGGGCACTCCTCCAGGGTGGAGCAACTCCTGTGAGCACCTTCTGCAGCCCAACCATCTCCATGCCCTGTATGCAGGGTTTTGGGACCATTTAGACTGAGATTTTTCAAAGGGGCTAAGGGAGTTAAGTACCCAACTCTGCTTGAAATTCAATGGAATTAGGGTGCCTAACTAATTTAGGCCCCTCTGCAAATGCTCACCCTAATCCATGTAGTTGTGAATCCCCTGGTAGGCCATAAACTCCCTCTGCACCAGCATATTCTGTTCAGCCAGCCTCCCTCACACCATCCAAAGTTGTTCCATTCTGTACACCACCTAGCCATGCTGCCATCTGGCATTCCCACCAGGGGGACTAAGTGGAGCAGAGAGTGAGGATGGTGCACTGAGGAGTTTTTCCCTAAATGCTGACAGTAATAGTTAAATAGAGATCTTTTGGAAGTGACAACGTGGGTGAGGTACTATCTTGTATTGGACCAACTTCTGGAAGTATCATTTTGTCCTACATTATTTACCATTAGCCTGAGAAGCCAAACCCGAGGCCTACATGGGTCAAGGTGTGTGTTAGTGACTCAAATCCCTGATGGGAAACACACCCTACCCATGGTGCTTTATGGTTGGAGGTTGGCTCCAAAACCAGCTCCTTGTGTGCTATGGCTGCTCTCTTTATAGCAGTGTGGGTGAGGGATTTGGAAGTGGGACAGGGAAGACCAGGGTTGTTGCTGGTGGACCCACAAACTATCTGGCTACTTAGATCCACCAGCTGAAATCCTCACCTAGCAGTCTGAGTGTTTGACTGCTTGTGGCACTTCTATGCACAGCCTATTTACTCAACTTTGCTCAGAGGATGAACATGTTTTAAAAGTTTGGACATACACTCTGTCAGTGTGTTTTTAGCTGGTAGGACAATTTTCTGCATGCTGTGCCTTTACATTTCTAAGCAGTCCGCCTGCCTGTTTCCATTTTCCATTTTGCAGAGCAGGTTAAGTTCAAGCGGGCAGCATATTACAAGTGAGACAGCCACATTGTGCTGTGTCTCTTCCTCTGTCTAATGGAGAATATGTATTTGTTTGTTCTTTTGCTGTTTCCCTTAATCTAAAAAAGGAAAGTAATGCAGACTGAAGCTATGAGGATGATCTTTGTGTGTGGAAGAACCTATTGCACAACCCTTAAAGTTACCCAAACCACTGAGTAATTTAGAGGGTTGTATAAGCAAAGAAATGAGAACTGTGAGTATTATTGTGATGGGCTGAAATGGGCAAGAGGCAGGGGAAAGTAACATCGACTTGAAACTAAAATTGTTTAAAATGGGCTAATCAGATTTCCTGTAGTGTGTCACAATTAGTGTATAATCTAGATGTCATCACTAAGAGGTAAGGAAAGGGTTAATGAACATGCAGAACACTGTGCACATCAAAACCCTGACAGCTTAATTGCTGGGCTGATGATGCTTGCTGTTCAGCTGCTTTGATGGTATATTCATCTTTAAAGTGTGTACCAAGTTACAGCAGTGGCTGAGACCAGGGGCACTCCCTCTTAACACACCTGCTGGCAGACAGGATTTGTGTAGGTGGCTTGATCGGTCAGAGGACAAGGAACAAAGAATAACAAGCTGACTATCAGATAGTCCAAATCCTTGTGATTCACGAGAGAGAGAGAGGATCAGGCCGGGATTTCAGGGTATGTGAGAAATAGGGTAAAGTACAAAGGGTAATTGTAAAGGAGAAAAATAAAACAGTTAATCAACACATCTTGGATTTCCTTCTTCCAGAAACAGCTTAAGTTCTTGACACACTTTAAGCCTTGTTGTTCAGAAATTACAGGCATTCAGGGGAAAATCCTGAGTTGGTGTAAATCTGCTCCAATAATGGGCCTGACCTGTGGTGTACTTTAATTGTCTATAGTAAGTGAATTGGCCCATGTGTTCATTTAAGTTTTTATTTAACTTTATGTTGAAATTATTCAGATTCATAGTAACAGAACAAGCAAATACTGAAACACAGGGCTGTTTTTTGTTTTTAATGGTGCATTGTAAACCTAACAGAGAGATGTGGGCTTTGGGTCAGGCCTTAACTGTCCAAAAAAAAAAATCTAGGTGGAGTTCAACCAAGAGTGAAGCAGCAGTGTGTTCAGCTATGTACTCAGTTCATTTAGGGTTGCTGGAATGTGGTCTCTTCAAACAGAAGGTTGCCTAGTTCAGATAGACACAGATCTACAAAGGAGTTTAGGTTCCTGAGGCCTGGTCTACACTATGAGTTTGTTGGATTTAGCAGCGTTAAATCGAATTAACCCTTCACCCGTCCACACAACGAAGCCATATTTTTTTACATAAATGGCTCTTAAAACCGATTTCTGTACTCCTCCCCAACGAGGGGATTAGTGCTGAAATCGACATCGCCGTTTCGAATTAGGGTTAGTGTGGATGCAATTCAAAGATATTGGCCTCTGGGAGCTATCCCACAGTGCACCATTGTGACCACTCTGGACAGCACTCTGAACTCGGATGCACTGGCCAGGTGTACAGGAAAAGCCACAGGAACTTTTGAATCTCATTTTCTGTTTGGCCAGGTGAGCTCATCAGCACAGGTGACCATGCAGAGCTCATCAGGACAGGTGACCATGCAGTCCCAGAATCGAAAAAAAGCTCCAGCCTGGACCTAACGGGAGGTACTGGATCTGATCGCTGTATGGGGAGAAGAATCCATGCTATCAGAACTACGTTCCAAAAGTCGAAATGTCAAAACATTTCAAATCTCCGAGGCCATGAGGGACAGAGGTTACATCAGGGATGCAACACAGTGCCACGTGAAACTTAAGGAGCTCAGACAAGCGTACCAGAAAACCAAAGAATCAAGCGGACGCTCCGGGACAGAGCCCCAGACATGCCGCTTCTATGCTGAGCTGCATGCAATTCTAGGGGGGGCCGTCACCACTACCCAACACCTATCCGTGGACTCAGATGATGGGGTACTCTCCACCATGCCTGAGGATTTTGCGGACGGGGAAGATGAGGAGGACGAGCTTGAGGAGAGCACACAGCACACTGTTCTCACCCACAGCCAGGATCTTTTTATCATCCTGACTGAAATACCCTCCCAACCCAACGAAGCCAGAGAAGGGACCTCTGGTGAGTGTACCTTTTTAAAATATAATACATGTTATAAAAGCAAGTGTTTTTTAATGATTAAGTAGCCCTGAGGACTTGGGATGCATTTGTGGCCAGTACAGCTACTGGAAAAGTCTGTTGTTGTGTCTGGGGATGGAGCGGAAATCCTTCAGGGACATCTCCATGAAGCTCTCCTGGAGGTACTCTAAAAGCCTTTGCAGAAGGTTTCTGGGGAGAGCAGCCTTATTCTGTCCTCCATGGTAGGACACTTTACCACGCCATGCTTGTAGCAAGTAATCTGGTATCATTGCATGACAAAGCCTGGCAGCGTATGGTCCTGGCGTTTGCTGGCATTCAAGCAACATCCATTCTTTATCTCTCTGTGTTATCCTCAGGAGAGTGATATCGTTCATGGTAACCTGGTTGAAATAGGGGAATTTGATTAAGGGGACATTCAGAGGTGGCCATTCCTACTGGGCTGTTTGCCTGTGGCTGAAAAGAAATCCTCCCCGCAGTTAGCCACACGGTGGGGGGTGGGGAAGAGGGTTGGCTGGATCTTCCCTGATACCAGCCATGCAGTGGGGTGAGGGGTAAAGCAATCATCTCAGAGAATTGGATGGGGGTGGGGGGTCAGTTTGGTTTCTGCTGCTGCACGTTAACAGGAAAACCGCAGCGCTAAATGGCCAACTCAGTGTGCTTTGCTTGGTATGGGAGAGGAGGGCGCTGCTGTTATGAAGGTTGCAGAAGCCGAAAGACTATGGCTTATCATGGCCGTCTGCAAGCCGAATTCTGTTGCCCAGCACTGCATGTGTGATCTCTAACACCAAAGCCGCAGGCACTCAATGTAGGATGCAAAATGCGACCTTGTACCAAAATCACATGTGCTATGTAATGTGAATAGCGTTGTTCACGGTGAAAGAGTATAGCCATTGTTCTGTAAAATGCATCTTCACTCCCTTTTTTCCTCCAGCAGCTGCAAACGTTTCAAGCCTCCCTCTTCCGTCCCAAAGGCTATCTCAGATAAAGCGGCGAAAAAAATGCACGCATGATGAAATGTTCTCTGAGCTCATGCAGTTGTCTGGCACTGACAGAGCTCAGCAGAATGTGTGGAGGGACACAATAGCAGAGTACAGGAAAGTGGCCGATGAATGTGAGGAGAGGTGGCGGCAGGAAGATCAGAGGAGGCATAAGGCAACGCTGGGGCTACTGCGGAATCAAACGGACACTCCGGTGTCTGGTGGAGGTTCATAAAAGGCAGCAGGATCATAGAATCATAGAATATCAGGGTTGGAAGGGACCCCAGAAGGTCATCTAGTCCAACCCCCTGCTCAAAGCAGGACCAATTCCCAGTTAAATCATCCCAGCCAGGGCTTTGTCAAGCCTGACCTTAAAAACCTCTAAGGAAGGAGATTCTACCACCTCCCTAGGTAACGCATTCCAGTGTTTCACCACCCTCTTAGTGAAAAACTTTTTCACTAATATCCAATCTAAACCTCCCCCACTGCAACTTGAGACCATTACTCCTCGTTCTGTCATCTGCTACCATTGAGAACAGTCTAGAGCCATCCTCTTTGGAACCCCCTTTCAGGTAGTTGAAAGCAGCTATCAAATCCCCCCTCATTCTTCTCTTCTGCAGGCTAAACAATCCCAGCTCCCTCAGCCTCTCCTCATAACTCATGTGTTCCAGTCCCCTAATCATTTTTGTTGCCCTTCGCTGGACTCTCTCCAATTTATCCACATCCTTCTTGAAGTGTGGGGCCCAAAACTGGACACAGTACTCCAGATGAGGCCTCACCAATGTCGAATAGAGGGGAACGATCACGTCCCTCGATCTGCTTGCTATGCCCCTACTTATACATCCCAAAATGCCATTGGCCTTCTTGGCAACAAGGGCACACTGCTGACTCATATCCAGCTTCTCGTCCACTGTCACCCGTAGGTCCTTTTCCACAGAACTGCTGCCTAGCCATTCGGTCCCTAGTCTGTAGCTGTGCATTGGGTTCTTCCGTCCTAAGTGCAGGACCCTGCACTTATCCTTATTGAACCTCATCAGATTCCTTTTGGCCCAATCTTCCAATTTGTCTAGGTCCTTCTGTATCCTATCCCTCCCCTCCAGCGTATCTACCACTCCTCCCAGTTTAGTATCATCCGCAAATTTGCTGAGAGTGCAATCCACACCATCCTCCAGATCATTTATGAAGATATTGAATAAAACCGGCCCCAGGACCGACCCTTGGGGCACTCCACTTGATACCGGCTGCCAACTAGACATGGAGCCATTGATCACTACCCGTTGAGCCCGACAATTTAGCCAGCTTTCTACCCACCTTATAGTGCATTCATCCAGCCCATACTTCCTTAACTTGCTGACAAGAATACTATGGGAGACCGTGTCAAAAGCTTTGCTAAAGTCAAGAAACAATACATCCACTGCTTTCCCTTCATCCACAGAACCAGTAATCTCATCATAAAAGGCGATTAGATTAGTCAGGCATGACCTTCCCTTGGTGAATCCATGCTGGCTGTGGATTCACTGTGGAAAGTCTACCGTTGCAGCCCCTGTTTAACCACCCTCTCTCCTCCCCAAGTTCCATAGCCTCCCCACCCAGATGCCCAAGAATGCGGGGATGGGGAGGCTCCGGGTACCCAACCATTCCACCCCAATGGACAGCCCAAGCAACAGAAGGTTGTCATTCAAGAAGTTTTAAAGTGGCCTTTTCCTTCCGTCCTCCCACACCCCACCCAGGGTGTCTTGTGAGTTATCTCCCTATTTTTATAATCAATTAGTAAAGAATACATGTTTTTTAAATGATAGTGACTTTATTTCCTTTGCAAGCAAGCTGTGATCGAAGGGGGGAGGGCAGGTGGCTTTCAGGGAATTTAGAGGCAACCAAGGGGGCGGGTTTTCATCAAGGAGAAACAAACAGAAGTGTCACACTGTACCCTGGCCAGTCATAAAGCTGGTTTTCAAAGCTTCTCTGATACGCATCACTTCCTGCTGTGCTCTTCTAACCACCCTGGTGTCTGGCCGCACATATTCAGCGGCCAGGCGATTTGCCTCAACCTCCTACCCCGCCATAAACGTCTCCTCCTTACTCTCACAGAGATTGTGGAGCACACAGCAAGCAGCAATAACAATGGGAATATTGATTTCGCTGAGGTCTGAGCATGTCAGTAAACTGTGCCAGCGACCCTTTAAACGTCCAAATGCACACTCTACCACCATTCTGCACTTGCTCAGCCTATAGTTGAACAGCTCCTTACTACTGTCCAGGGTGTCTGTGTACGACTTCATGAGCCATCGTATTAAGGGGTAGGCTACATCCCCAAGGATAGCTATAGGCATTTCAACATCCCCAACAGTAATTTTCTGGTCTGGGAAGTAAGTTCCTTCCTGCAGCTGTTCAAACAGACCAGAGTTCCTGAAGATGCGAGTGTCATGCAGCTTTCCCGGCCATCCCACGCTGATGTCAGTGAAACGTCCCTTGTGATCCACCAGTGCTTGTAGCACCATGGAAAATTCCCCTTTGCGGTTTATGTACTGGCTGCTCTGGTGGTCTGGTCCCAAGATAGGGATATGCGTTCCATCTATTGCTCCAACACAGTTAGGGAATCTTATTGCAGCAAAGCCATCTAGTATGACTGGCACATTTTCCTAGAGTCGCTACCTTTGATAGCAGCAGCTCAAAGATTGCGCTGGCTACTTGCATCACAGCAACCTCCACAGTAGATTTGCCCACTCCAAATTGATTCCCGACTGACTGGTAGCTGACTGGCGCTGCAAGCTTCCACAGGGCTATTGCCACTCGGTTGTGAACTGTGAGGGCTGCTCTCATCTTGGTATTCTTGCGCTTTAGGGCAGGGGAAAGCAAGTCAAAGTTCCATGAAAGTGCCCTTACGTATGTGAAAGTTTCGGAGCCATTGGGAATCATCCCAAACCCGCAACACTATGTGGTCCCACCACTCTGTGCTTGTTTCTCGGGCCCAGAATCGGCGTTCCACGGCATGAGCCTATCCCAGTAACACCATGATCTCCAAATTGCTGGGGACAGCGGTTTTAGAGAAATTGTGTTCATTTCCTCATCACCGCGCTGCCGTCGCATCCTCGCCTGGTTTTTCAGCGGCTGGTTCTGCATAAACAGCATGATAATGCATGAGGTGTTTACAACGGTCATAACTGCTGCAGTGAGCTGAACAGGCTCCATGCTTGCCGTGCTCAGGCAATCCAGGGAAAAGGGCGCAAAATGATTGACTGCTGTTGCTTTCACTGGGGGAGGGAGGGTTGACTGACGACATTTACCCATAACCACCCGCGACAAATTTTTGGCCCCATCAGACATTGGGAGCTCAGTCCGGAGTTCCAATGGGCAACGGAGACTGCGGGAACTGTGGGATAGCTACCCACAGTGCACTGCTCAGAATGTCGATGCTTGCCATGGTACTGTGGACACCGACCGCTGAATTAATGTGCTTAGTGTGGACGCACTCAACTTTATACATTCTGTAAAATCGGAGTACTTTCGTAGTGTAGACATGGCCTAACTTTTATTGCTTTCAAAGGAATTAAATCAATGGAAGTCAGGAGAGTAAGTACCTTTGTGGTTCTGGGCCAAGGTGGTACTGGTGTAGGCTAAACAGGGTGGCATTAGCACTATCTAATCTAATTTGTATGAATGAGAGAGATTTTTCAGTAGCACCTAGCGCTGGCCTATCTCTGTTCCTACTAAAGTTAATGAATGTTTTTGAAAATCCTACTCATAATACTTTTGGAATTTAGTACATATATCATGCCATGAAATGAGGGATCAAAAAGACTCTTCAAATAGAAAGGAAGCAGACAACAAATTAGTGAAGGCACATGGGTATGTTTCTGGTACTGTCCATTCATAGCTTCTTCACCTGCATATTTGAAATGAAATCAACCTGCTTATTGTTTTGCATAAACCACATCACTTTTTTTATGCTGGTATTTTGAATGCTGTTGCTGTAGAATAATTTTTTGTCTGTTGTAAAGAATGCAGAGAAATCCCCAAATATCAACACATCATTTGTGGTATAAAAATTGAAATGGGTGGGGGAGGGAATCAAATCAGTATCTTAGATGTCTGTATACGAATGTGAGAAGTACAGGGAATAAGTAGGAAGAATTCATAATGCTAATAAAAAAAACACAACTATGACATAGTTGGCATCGCAAAGACTTGGTGGGATAATGAACATGACTGGAGTGTTGGTATAGAAGGGTACAGCTTGGTCAGGAAGGATCGGCAGGGAAAAATGGAAGGAGATGTTGCCTTATGTATTAAACGTACATGCTTGGACTGAGATTGAGATGGAAATAGGAGACCGACTTGTTGAAAGTCTCTGGGTAAGGATAAAAGGGGTAAAAAAAAACCAAGGGTGATGTTATGGCAGGGGTCTACTACAGACCACCTATCCAGGAAGCAGAGGTGGATGAGGCTTTTTTTAAACAGCTAACAAAATCAACCAAAGCACAGGAACTGGTAGTAATAGGGGACTTCAACTACCTAAACATCAATTGGGGAAAATAACACAGCAGGCCACAGATTATCCAGTACATTCTTGGAGACCTTTTTTTATTTCAGAAGGTGGAGACAGCTAGCAAGGGAGAGGCTGTTGTAGATTTGATTTTGACAAATAGGGAGGAACTGGTTGAGAATTTGAAAGTGGAAGGCAGCTTGAATGAAAGTGATTGTGAAATGATAGAGTTCATGATTCTAAGAAATGGTAGAAGGGAGAACAAAAAAATAAAGACAATGGATTTCAAGAATGCAGACTTAGCAAACTCAGGGAGTTGGTAGGTAAGATCCCACATGCAGCAAGTCTAAGGGGAAAAACAATAGACAGTTGACAGTTTTTCCAAGACGTTATTAAGGGCACAAGAGGAAACTATCCCACTGCATAGGAAAAATAGGAAGTATAGCAAGAGACCACCCTGGCTTACCCAGGAGATCTTCAATAATCTAAAAATCAAAAAAGAGTCCTCCCAAAAGTGGAAACTAGGTCAAATTACAAAGGATGAATATAAACAAATAACACAAGTATGTAGAAAGGCCAAGGCATAAAATGAGATCTGACAAAGTTCCTTCCCCACTCTGAACTCTAGGGTACAGATGTGGGGACCTGCATGAAAACCTCCTAAGCTTACTTTTACCAGCTTAGGTTAAAACTTCCCCAAGGTACAAATTAGTTTACCCTTTGCCCTTGGATTTCCACTGCCACCACCAAACTTTATCTGGGTTCCTGAAAAAATGGAGTTTGGACACGTCTTTCCCCCCAAAATCCTCCCACCCCTTGCACCCCACTTCCTGGGGAAGGTTGGTAAAAATCCTCACCAATTTGCATAGGTGACCACAGACCCAAACCCTTGGATCTTAGAACAATGAAAAAGCATTCAGTTGCCTTACAAGAAGACTTTTAATAGAAGTAAAAAAAAGAATCACCTCTATAAAATCAGGATGGTGAATACCTTACAGGGTAATTAGATTCAAAACATAGAGAATCCCTCTAGGCAAAACCCTAAGTTACAAAAAAGACACACAGACAGGAATATTCATTCTATTCAGCACAGCTATTTTCTCAGCCATTTAAAGAAATCATAATCTAACACATACCTAGCTAGATTACTTACTAAATTCTAAGACTCCATTCCTGTTCTGTCTCCAGCAAAAGCATCACACAGACAGACACAGACCCTTTGTTTTTCTCCCTCCTCCCAGCTTTTGAAAGTATCTTGTCTCCTCATTGGTCATTTTGGTCAGGTGCCAGCGAGGTTACCTTTAGCTTCTGAACCCTTTACAGGTAAGAGGATTTTTCCTCTGGCCAGGAGGGATTTTAAAGGGGTTTACCCTTCCCTTTATATTTATGACAAGATCAAACTAGCCAGAGACATAAAGGGTAACAAGAAAACATTCTACAAATATATTAGAAGCAAGAAGATGACCAAGGACAGGCTAGACTCATTACTCAAGGAGGTGGGAAGGGTGGGGGGAATAAAAACACAAAATGTGGAAATGGCAGAGGTGCTTAATGAATTTTGTTTAGATTTTCACCAAGCAGGTTGGTGGTGATTGGATGTCTAACGTAGTGAATGCCTGTGAAAATGAGGTAGGATCAGAAGAGGCTAAAATAGGGAAAGAACAAGTTAAAAATTACTTGGACAAGTTAGATGTCTTCAAGTCACCGGAGCCTGACGAAATGCATCCTAGAATACTCAAGAAGCTGACTCAGGAGATGAGTCATTAGCGATTATCTTTGAGAAGTCATGGAAGACGGGAGAGATTCCAGAAGACTGGAAAAGGGCAAATATAGTGCCCATGTATAAAAAGGGAAATAAGGGTAACTCAGGAAATTACAGACCAGTCAGCTTAACTTCTGAACCTGGAAACATAATGGAGCAAATAATTAAACAATCAATTTGCAAACTTCTAGAAGATAATAAGGTGATAAGTAAGTCAGCATGGATTTGTTAAAAGCAAATTGTGTCAAACCAACCTGATAGCTTTCTTTGACAGGGTAACAAGCCTTGTGGATAGGAGGGAAGCGGTAGATGTGGTATATTTTGATTTTAGTAAGGCTTTTGATACTGTCTCGCATAACCTTCTCATAAACTAGGGAAATGCAACCTAGATGGAGTTACTATAAGATGGGTGCAAAACTGGTCGGAAAACTGTTCCCAGAGAGTAGTTATCAGTGATTCACAGTCAGGCTGGAAGGGCATAAGGAATGGAGTACTGCAGGGTCCGGTTCTGTTCAAAATCTTCATCAATGATTTAAATAATGGCATATAGAGTACACTTTTAAAGTTTGCAGATGATACCAAGCTGGGAGGGGTTGTAAGTGCTTTGGAGAATAGGATTAAAATTCAAAATGATCTGGACAAACTGGAGAAACGGTCTGAAGTAAATAGGATGAAATTCAATAAGGACAAATGCAGAGTACTCCACTTAGGAAGGAACAATCAGTTGCACACATACAAAATGGGAAATGACTGCCTAGGAAGGAGTAATACGGAAGGGGATCTGGGGGTCATAGTGGACCACCAGCTAAATATGAATCAACAGTGAACTCTGTGCAAAAAAAGCAAACATCATTCTGGGATGTATTAGCAGGAGTGGCATAAGCAAGACACGAGAAGTAATTCTTCTGCTCTGATTAGGCCTCAGCTGGAGTATTGTGTCCAGGTCTGGGCACCACATTTCAGGAAGGATGTGGACAAATTGGAGCAACAAAAATTATTAAAGATCTAGAAACCATGACCTATGAAGGAAGATTGAAAAAATTGGATTTGTTTAGGGTGGAAAAGAGAAGACTTGAGAGGGGACATAACATTTTTCAAGTATGTAAAAGCTTGTTACGAGGAGGAGGAAGAAAAATTGTTTTTCTTAATCTGAGGATAGGACAAGAAGCAATGGGCTTAAATTGCAGCAAGGGAGGTTTAGGTTGGACATTAGGAAAAACTTCCTAACTGTCAGAGTGGTTAAGTGCTGTAATAAATTGCCTAGGGAGATTGTGGAATCTCCATAATTGGAGATTTTTAAGAGCAGGTTAGACAAACACTTGTCAGGGATGGTCTAGATAATTTGTCCTGCCACAAGTGGAGGGGACTGGACTAGATAATCTCTCAAGGTCCCTTCCAGTTCTATGGTTCTATGTTAATGAGGTCCACATGAAGACACCTGTGGAAATGAGGTTCTCCTTCACTGAAAGGATGAAGCTGACTTCAACCGAGTGATTTTACTTGGAAGTTTTGTTTTGATTCTGCTCCACTTCCCTTAAAGATGTAAAACCATTTTCAGACTGCAGGTATAGTAGCAGCTGGGATTTCCAAATGCTGGCTTTGCACTAATATGTAAGAGAAGTCTCATTCACATGAGTGAGGAGGTAGGGCCTGAACCTACTAACACTGCCAGGAGTAGTGCTCATGGCTGGAAGTAGTCCCATTTTAGTAATAGTAATCATAATAATTAATAAGAAGTCCCTAGGCCCTTCACTTTCAGTTTTCATTTTGTTTCACATTTCCCAGGAATTTATTGGCATTTATTACAAAAATGAATAATGGGTAAAAATTGGTGCAAAAATTAACTTCACAATTTTCTGGGTAAATATTGAGAATTAAAATTGGGGGCTGGGACAACAGAAAAAAAGCAACAAATAGAGAAAAGTAAAAACAGTTTAATGCTGTGGTTTATTTAATGAACCGTGTTTAGCTGCGTAATACATAGAGCCATTAGTACATACTGTGGCAGAGCTCCAACCTTGTCCCCGTGGGTCCCGCACATCCAGGCAGTTTATGCTAGCTTCAGAGGCTCACTGCAACCATCCACATAGCCCTTCTCTCTCTAGGGCCAAGGATACAGTCTACTGAGCCCTTATCATAAGCCAGCAGTGGAGGTTGGTGAGAGAATTCCTACAGTCTCTGTTGCTCCTACAGCCTCATGCCAAAACAGTTTAGCCTCCTGTCCTGATAGGGGCCTGTTTTCCCCTCCCAGAAGGTGTTTCTGTAGTGGTGGGTTGGGGGGAACCGGGGATTCCCACAGTCTCTGTTGCTCCTACAGCCTCATGCCAAAACAGTTTAGCCTCCTGTCCTGATAGGGGCCTGTTTTCCCCTCCCAGAAGGTGTTTCTGTAGTGGTGGGTTGGGGGGAACCGGGGCCTGCCCTCTACTCCGGGTTCCAGCCCAGGGACCCTAATGGTAGCAGCTGTTGGCAGCCAACCTTTCACTGCCAAAGTTGCTACCTTTCCCTGGGGCACTTCGTCACAGCTCTCTTGCTTCTCCCTTCTTCACCCTTACCTTAGGGCTTCCTTACCAAGGGCTTGAGGGTGTCTTCATTAACCAGCCCTTCAGCCACACTTCCTCTCCTCTGGCTCCCCTCTGCCTGACTGGAGTGAGCCCTTTTATATTATCAGAGGGGCCTTAATTAGAGTCAGGTGGTCACATTAGCTTAATGGCCTCACCTGACTCTTTGCAGGTTAATTGGAGATAGGTGTTCTCATTAGCCTGGAGCAGCCCCTGCTCCGGTCAGCCAGGGAACAGAAAACTGTTAATCCAGTGGCCAGGATATCTGTGTTCTGCTACTCTGCTGTACCTTACCCTCGCATACCGCCCTAACACAAAGTGGCGGGACCTCCTGCCACCTCTAGAGGGTGAGGAGCCCCGGTGGGCCAGCCTCTATTCCACCTTAGTGCCGAGGCCCGCCGGGGATATCAGTTGGCGGCTTCTTCACGGGGCCGTGAGCACGGGCGTGTATTTGGCGCGGTTCACCTCCATTCCGGACACTTGCCCCTTTTGCGGCGTGAGGGAAACCCTGGCGCACGTTTATCTGGAGTGCGCCAGGTTGCAGCCCCTATTCCGGCTCCTCACCAATCTTTTGTTACGGTTTTGGTTGCACTTTTCTCCTCACCTTCTCATCTACGCACTCCCTGTCCGTGGCCCCACTAAGTCGCGGGACCTCCTGGTCAACCTCCTCCTGGCCCTGGCTAAAGCGGCCATCTATAAAACCAGGGTGAGGAGGTTGGCCGATGGAGTCTCCTGCGACTGCGGGGCCTATTTCCGATCCTCTGTCCATTCACGTCTCCGAGCGGAGTTCCTCTGGGCGGCGTCCACCGACTCCCTTGACGCCTTTGAGGAGCGGTGGGCGCTGTCCGGGGTTCTCTGCTCGGTGTCCCCGTCCGGTTCCCTTCGTTTGACCCTTTGACCGCACTCCCGTTCCTGTTTTTCATTAGTTGTCCCCCGTAATTAGTTGGTTCTCCAGGCCCTGTGGATCTCCCCCTTAGGCTGGGGGGGGATCCTTTTGTAGTGGACGAGCTCTGCCCGCCCACGTCCTGGATTCCCAATAGGACAAACTGGCGGGACCTCCTGCCACCTCTAGAGGGTGAGGATCCCCGGTGGGCCAGCCTATATTCCACCTAAGTCCTGAGGCCCTCTGGGGATATCAGTTGCGGCTCCTTCATGGGGCCATGAGCACGGGCATGTACTTGGCACGGTTCACCCCAATCCCAGATACCTGCCCCTTTTGCGGCATGAGGGAAACCTTGGCGCACGTCTATCTGGAGTGCGCCAGGCTCCAGCCCCTATTCTGGCTCCTCACGAATATTTTGTTAAGGTTTTGGTTGCACTTTTCCCCTCACCTCCTTATCTATGCACTCCCTGTCCATGGCCCCACTAAGTCGTGGGACCTCCTGGTCAACCTCCTCCTGGCCCTGGCTAAAGTGGCCATCTATAAAACCAGGGTGACGAGGTTGGCTGATGGAGTCTCCTGCGACTGTGGGGCCTATTTCCGATCCTCTGTCCGTTCACGCTTCTGGGCAGAGTCCCTCTGGGTGGCGTCCACTGACTCCCTTGACGCCTTTGAGGAGCAGTGGGCGCTGGCCGGTGTTCTCTGCTCGGTGTCCCCGTCAGGTTCCCTTGGTTTGACCCTTTGACCACACTCCTGTCCCTGTTGTTCATTAGTTGTCCCCCGTAATTATTTGGTTTTCCAAGTCCTGTGGACCCCTCCCCTTAGGCTTGGGGGGGATCCTTCAGCAGTGGGCGGGCAAAGCCTCCTGTCCTGGATCCCAATACGGCTACTCTGCTGTACCCAACTGGCCTGGGTCTATCACAATACGCGCGCGTCTGCATGCACGCACGCGTATCTTCCACTACATTGACTTACTTTAACAGACAGCCTTTTATTTAGACTTAGACTACTTTATAGTAACATAAGCACATCTACCTAATGTAATGGATTTTCTTAACATAATCTGTATTTTCATTTATTTGTATGGTCCAAAATTTGCATGAAAATCAGTTAAAAACTGAATAGTAACTTTTGTAAAACCCAGGCATTTCTTGGGAAAAATCAGTGAGGGGGGAAAAAAATTAAGGGCCTTGATATATTCTAGTTGAAACTGATACTTTCAAAACTGCCTAAGTGAACTGAGTATCCAAATCCCTTAGATTGAAAATTTGAGCTGTAAATCTGCTGTGTAGGAGACTAATGATACACTTGGCTTATTTACCCTTCATAAACAGAATACAGTCATTCTAGAACATGAGGTTCAATAAACATTAAAGCTGGATTTTCAAGGGATCCTATGGGAATGGGAGTCAGGTACCTAATCCCCTTGGGCTTCTTTCAAAATTATGATCTTAGTACTTTGACTCAGGCCATATGTATCTCAGGCTCTTTATGAGCCTAAAGGCTAGTTTTGTGCTAGTTTTTATTGACTGTATAAACAGAGCTCTTTACTGGCATGAAAGACAAAACTTTCATAAAAACAAAACCAAGGCAAGCAGGAGTTCCGAGTAGCACAAGAAATCCAGGAGAGCTTGAACAATCGTGCATCTATCCAGATGATGTCACCTCAATGTTTTCTACATCAAACATATCAACAAGAGTGTGAGCAACTTTCAGGCAGCTGTGGGAGCTGGCAAAGAAACACCATGGTGAAGAGGTTATGTGTCGCTGGCAGCCAGCCAGTCGTCTTAGCCTATGCGCAATGTGCCTCAGGTGGCACATGACCAGGATCCATCACAAATTTGATCCACTGGTTGGATCATTAGCTTCCCTGGCTCGGGCCAGGCACTGACGGGGAGTGTGACATGAATGCTGATCCATGCCTCCGTCTCACAAAGACTGTCTACGAAGCCTTCCAACAGTGTCCAACCCTTAAAGAAACACAGATTTAAAAGAAGCACCACAGCAGGACCTGAGAGGCATAGTGTATTAGATGAGCTGACAGTGTGATCTGTTTTTTTTTCTTGTGTAAAAAAGCAACAAAACCCTATGAGTTGGTTTCACTATTAGTCCGTGTACGCTAAAGGGCATGATGGTAATTGATACCATCTAGTGTCTGTCCTCCACCAGCAGAAATACACAGTGTCCTTTCCATGCAGCTTGCCCTGTTGATTTATTTGTGAGAACAGGCTGCACTTGTTGTTATAATTTGTCTTTTCCCTGGTGTGGTCTTTGGTGGTTCTCCCTGAACATTCAAATTGAAACTTTGGTGAATAAGAAGAGTCAATAAGAATTTCAACAAATGTGGTTTTGGGGTATTCTTAGTAACCTACCCGTAAGAGGCAGGTCCCAGGCTTCTCATTCAGAATGCAGAAATGCTCTTCAGTAAGTGTTTTGTTGCAGAAAGGAAGTGTGGTGTGACTTTTCGTAATCTCTCTGTGCTGGCCATCTCACTACACACACCATCCATGCAGTGGTCAATTTTAAAGATCCAGAGCCAAATCAAACTCTAGTGTAACTCCATGGACCTCTGCCATTGGGTGAATCCTTTATGGTTGGCGCAGTAGGAAGCAAGGTAGGAGTCAGTGCGTATTAATATAACTGTAACAGCATCATCACACCTGATGGGAAATCCTCTGGGTGCAGAGGGGACTATGCTCCATTGACTTTGAAATCCCACAGTGCCTGCCCATAACATAGTCTCCTCCTATTGTAGATTCAATCTTGGTTGCTTTAGCTGAACTATTTGCTCCAGTAAGCTTGGATGGAGGATTCCCTATAGGTATCCATGGAAGGAGAGCATTCTGTGGAGCAGTGCTCCCCCACCCCTGCCAACAGCTGCGATACTAGAGTTTTGTCTCATGTCTGCTTGTGGGATTGGTAGGGGAACCAAGTAGAGTGCAAGATCAGGCTTCATGGAGGCAGGCAACTATCTGGGGAATAGTATGGGGCTATGGACATCAACCCATCAGCTGAGCTACTGGCCACTAAAAAAGAAAGTTGAAAGTTGCAAAAGATAAAGTGGAGGGTGTGAGCTCACCCAGTTTCTACTTACATTTTCCAGGCTCAGTATTTTCAGCTTTTAAAGATGGAAAATGTTTAAATGTTGATGTCCATGTCATAAAAACCACTGATGACCTCAGACCCATCTGTCCCCTTTTAGCTGTACTGAACCACAAGACAAAGGGCTGAATGTACAACACAAAGAGAATGTGCTTCCCCTTCACATCGGGGCTGAGGCTCTTTGGAGAGACAATGTGGGGAAGCCTGCCCCTCTGCCCAGCATATGGTCTCTATTCTGTGGACAGAGGCCTTCTCTCTCCCCCAGCTATCAGTTTGGTGCCATCAGCAAGGGCCATCTTTCAGATTTTAAATTCAGACAAAATAATCCTTTCTTTAGGTTCAACTTCAGAGGGAATTTTGAACAGGAAAGTGTCTTTTTTACTCTAAACCTCAGATCTGCTCCATCATGCCCACTTGTTGTGCTTTACAACGCAGACCATGTATATGTGTGTCATGCTGCTCACTTGTTAATCCCACCAAAAACATTTACTAAAAACAGCCTTAACTTCCCCTGTAGAAAATTGTTTCGCTTTCAGATTGCGCTGACTGTTCGTACTAAGGAGAGAAAAGTCATTGATAACCTATCTCAGTATATCCACAAGACCCATACTCTGCCTATAATTAAGCCCTATAACTGCCATTCTGCCTGATTCTTGCATAAAAACTCTGTTTGTTGTTCACCCTCTCTTAACCTCTGTCTGCTTGTCTATCTGTCCTTACACTGAAAGTTCCTCAGGGCATTTTTTTGAGTGCCTGGAAAGCACTAGCACATCCTGGGCACCTCTACATTTTAGTCACGGGCATTTTTAGTAAAAGTCATGGACAGGTCACAGGCAGTAAACAAAAATTCATGGCTTTTACTATATATCCCTAACTAAAACTTAGGCCATGGGGCTGTGGATGCTCTGGGGGAGGGGGCAGTCTGGGGGTGCTGTGAGTGTTAGGGGTGGTGGTTTGGGACCCCTGCTGGTGCTGGGCAGTGGGAGAGGGTTGGCGGGGCTGGCAGGCTCCCTACCTGACTCTGACCAGCATGTCTCTGCAGCTCCTAGGGGAGGGGTGGCCAGGGGGCTCTGCACACTGTTCCCACCACGCGCTGGCTTTGCAGCTCCCATTGGCCGGGAACAACAGCCACTGGGAGCTGGGGGGAAGTGCCTGCAGGCGACGGCAGTGCGCAGAGCCCACTGGCTCCTCCACCTAGGAGCTGCATGGACATGCTGGTGGGGGCCCACTGAAACTGAGCCCACTGAAAAGGAGGCTGCTTTTTTGGAACTATGGCCCATGGTAATTCAGTTAAATGTCCCAAGTGATTAACATGACAGGACCCTGGTTGTTTTTTGTTGTTGTTGTTGTTGTTTTTTAAGTAACTTACTGTAAAGATATCAGACTGGAACATCATGGCTGTCACTCTCTTGTACCCCAAAGCCACAGAGCAGCAGAGATAGAACTCAGCTCTTCCTGCTCCAGAATGACAGGACTCCTTTGATTTCCATGGGAGCTTACTTGAGGGCCTGCTCCTACATTTATTGACATTAATTACAATTTGGCTGGGGACTTCAGTGTGTGTAAGAGTAGAAGTAACATCCTTAGCATTTGTTCCATAGGCGTTTACAATTCATACAAGGCTTTGTTTTCATTAATTACATCTTCCCCTATCCCCTTGCACCTCACTATGCCCCTAATGATCTGTAAGCAAATGCTACCAGCTGGTTCGAAGATCCTATCTAACATTTTAAAAGCACTCTCAGTCAAACAGTGCTACCAAAATCCCTCCACTAGTTTTTTTTTCTTTCCCATTCTTGTTTGTTTATTTCTTTCCCTTTTTTTCTTATGATCCTTGGTGTATTTTCTCTCCAATTTCTCTTACACCTTAATTTTTTCTTAAAGAATGTTGTTTCTTGTCGCTACTTTTTAAAGAAATAGAACTAGTTTTACTTATTGCTGACTCAACTGAATAGAACAAGTGGTTGGTTATATTGCTTATAGGTACTCAGATACTGTGGTGATGAGTGCAGTCTAAACACTTAAGTTAGATGAATAAATAGATGCACAGAGAGAGAAAGGGAGAGAGCTTTGCACCTCGCTGTGCCCCTTTTTGCCATGTTCTCCAGCTTGTTCAACAGCCCATCAGACTGGTTTATCTGGTGAAAATTATTATATTCTAAGTACCATTACATTCAACAGTAGTTTCATCCATACATATCTAAAAGCAGAAGACTATCCTGTGAACCAAGGGTTCTTTTGGTTTGAACCCTTGATTTTAGTGAAGCTCAATCTGTGGCAAACCTACATAAAGCAACACTGCTTTCTGTAACTGCGAAGATTTGATTTCCCATCAAGACGGATCTGACTTTTGGAAACATCTGCAGCAGAGGAAGTGACCTCCTGCTTTTGCCCAACAGTGTGACCCAGGCAAGACGAGACCACAAGAGTCATGCAGAAGGAAGAAGAGGAAACTTGTTACGCACATTTCAGTAGTGCCAGACATATATTATTTGAGCTAACAAGAGTGCATCTGGGCCATTAACATATGCCTGGGCTGTGTTGAGCGTCAAGAAGCTGAGCACACAGTGACTTCATAGAATCATAGAATATCAGGGTTGGAAGAGACTTCAGGAGGTCATCTAGTCCAACCCCCTGCTAAAAGCAGGACCCATCCCCAATTTTTGGTCCAGATCCCAAATGGCCCCCTCAAGGATTGAGCTCACGTCCCTGGATTTAGCAGGCCAATGCTCAAACCACTGAGCTATTGCTCCCCTTGCTGGTTGCAGCTATCCAGGAGATATATTAATGGCTTATTTGTAATTCCCCTAAAAGCCTTATAGCTATGACATTCCAGACCTTTTATTTTAGCATAGCCTCTCAGAGTGAGATGAGATAAATACAAGATCCAAATCTCGACATCCTTTCTCAGGCAAAACTTTGAGTAAAGTCAAAGGCCCATTGTGTGAGATGCTGAGGCCAACGTGAGTGGCAGAGTTAGGGTTAGTGCAGACACTCAGTGCCTTACAGGATTTGGCCCAATGAGCGTTTTGCTTGAAAAAAACAATTTGGCCCTTTATATTTAGAAATATTAGATTGTTCAGCTCTCATTGTCAGCAAGTTAAGGAAGTATGCGCTGTATGAATGCACTATAAGGTGGGTAGAAAGCTGGCTAGATTGTCGGGCTCAACGGGTAGTGATCAATGGCTCCATGTCTAGTTGGCAGCCGGTATCAAGTGGAGTGCCCCAAGGGTCGGTCCCGGGGCCGGTTTTGTTCAATATCTTCATAAATGATCTGGAGGATGGTGTGGATTGCACTCTCAACAAATTTGCGGATGATACTAAACTGGGAGGAGTGGTAGATACGCTGGAGGGGAGGGATAGGATACAGAAGGACCTAGACAAATTGGAGGATTGGGCCAAAAGAAATCTGATGAGGTTCAATAAGGATAAGTGCAGGGTCCTGCACTTAGGACGGAAGAACCCAATGCACAGCTACAGACTAGGGACCGAATGGCTAGGCAGCAGTTCTGTGGAAAAGGACCTACGGGTGACAGTGGACGAGAAGCTGGATATGAGTCAGCAGTGTGCCCTTGTTGCCAAGAAGGCCAATGGCATTTTGGGATGTATAAGTAGGGGCATAGCGAGCAGATCAAGGGACGTGATCCTTCCCCTCTATTCGACATTGGTGAGGCCTCATCTGGAGTACTGTGTCCAGTTTTGGGCCCCACACTACAAGAAGGATGTGGATAAATTGGAGAGAGTCCAGCGAAGGGCAACAAAAATGATTAGTGGTCTGGAACACATGACTCATGAGGAGAGGCTGAGGGAGCTGGGATTGTTTAGCCTGCAGAAGAGAAGAATGAGGGGGGATTTGATAGCTGCTTTCAACTACCTGAAAGGGGGTTCCAAAGAGGATGGCTCTAGACTGTTCTCAATGGTAGCAGATGACAGAACGAGGAGTAATGGTCTCAAGTTGCAGTGGGGGAGGTTTAGATTGGATATTAGGAAAAACTTTTTCACTAAGAGGGTGGTGAAACACTGGAATGCGTTGCCTAGGGAGGTGGTGGAATCTCCTTCCTTAGAGGTTTTTAAGGTCAGGCTTGACAAAGCCCTGGCTGGGATGATTTAACTGGGAATTGGTCCTGCTTCAAGCAGGGGGTTGGACTAGATGACCTTCTGGGGTCCCTTCCAACCCTGATATTCTATGATTCTATGATTCATAATTATCAATATTTTTCAATGATAATGTATTATTGTGCCACTAGTGTGTGTAGGAGGAGTTAGACAAGCAGCTATTCAGGCTCCCCTTGAGCCAATTCCTTTGCAACAGTGAAGAAGCTTAGATCCTAGCTTAGACCATATTGTCTAAGGCCCAATTTGTGGTTTGAGAACCACCTTGGCACACCCCTGGTTTTCAATGCAGGGTTGGAGTCTATAGGATGAAGTTGGCAATGAAGATCCCCTAAACACTGGGTGATCACCAGCAGAAGATGCAGTGGTCAAATAAACCTCCTACTGTACTGTTCGTGAGTATCCTGAAGAACAGCCACCCTGGTGCCGTTTGCTGAAAGAGTCTGTAAAAAATTTTTTAATATTTTGCAATCTTTCTCTGTTGAAAACTGGGATTTTCCAACACAATATGCTAATACATCACTCACAGGTTCTAGACTAGCCAGAACCAAGGGATTAGCCTATTTTTTCTTGTCACATGAGGAATGGGAGCACATTTTTGTGTCTTAAATGTTTTTCCCAGAAAGCAGCTGGGTAAATGTTTAACACATAGGGATTAATAACTGTGATTATTGTGTTTGCCCTAGGTTAGGAGATACCCAGCCCCCACTTATCTGTTGTGCTCTTATTGCTAATCTTCTGTCAAGATTACATAGATGTCCAGATGTATTAGTTATTTCTTTTGGACTTAGTTATCACAGCCCTCACTTGACTGCTCAGGAGAGCAAGGAGGAGAGACATTACTATGTACAGGTTTCAGAGTAGCAGCCGTGTTAGTCTGTATTCGCAAAAAGAAAAGGAGTACTTGTGGCACCTTAGAGACTAACAAATTTATTTGAGCATAAGCTTTCATGAGCTACAGATCCGATGAAGTGAGCTGTAGCTCACGAAAGCTTATGCTCAAAGAAATTTGTTAGTCTCTAAGGTGCCACAAGTACTCCTTTTCTTATTACTATGTACAGACACTTAAAAATGCAGAATTTGTACAAGACACAGAACCAGCATGGTCCTTGCTCATAATGAGGTGCTCATAATAGGCTAGAAGGTAACTTTACAATGTGCTCTAAGTAAGGAATGGCCTCTAGTTGACTTCAAAGTCAGGAAAGTTATGAAGGGGACAGGGCTCAGTTAACTGGTAGCTCTGAGGACGGAATAAGATGCAGTGGGCCTTAAGCTGCAACAGAGAACATTCTGGTTATATATTAAACTATTTTGGGACAAAAATTAAACTTTATGTAACCCATCTGAAGTCAAGCGAGTTACATGAGAGCTGAATTTGCACCAGTAACTACAACCCAGATCCTGCTCCCATGGCAGTTTGGCCATTGACTTCAAAAGAAGCAGAAGCTGGTCCTAAAAGAATAGATTGATCAGTGAAGCAAGCAGCTCTGGCTATTGGAGAATCACCATCACTGAAGATGGTCAAAGCTTGATAGTCGCATATGGAGGATGCCTTGTGGGATAATTGCGGGGATTGAACTAGAGATGACCTGTTGAAGTCCCTTCTAGTCCTACATTTCTGATTCACTTCTATAATTAAATCAGAATGATTGCCTCCAGCCAAAATAATGAAACAATGAGATCTTTTAAACTGATAAATTATCATAAAAAGCAAAGGATCCTGGAGAACGTGGATAATACATATTTTGACTAAACTCACTCGACAGACTTATAACTCTTCAAGGTTATAGATGTCCCAATATATAGTGTGCTGCATATATATCAGAGTATCAAAGTATCAGAGGGAATTCAGAGATCTGCAACAAAGCCACTTAAACAGCTGGAGGGATTGACTAATAAGCTCAATATGTCTAAGGCTAAAGAGTGACTAAGGGCAAAATACAACTTGCAAATATTTGAATGATGTAAACATCAGGGAGGGAGGTGAAATGTTCATTATGGACTGAGGGGAATAATTTAGGAGTAATGAAAAGAATATGCACAAAGGAAATCTTAAGTTGAATGTCGTAATGGTGAGAGCCTTTAAATTCTGAAATAACCACTGAAAGGAAGTGGTGGCAGCCCCATTATTCCTGTCATTTAGAACTCACTGAGATAAAATACCAAAGAGAATTCTATAGGGCAACAGCTTGCATAGACCCCAGGGGGATGGAGAAGATGGCCTATTGCAATACAGGCCCTTTGCAGCTCTAGTTTGTATGATTCTAAAAAGTGAAAATCCATCCTTTAAGCCTACCACAGTCACTGGAGCTGCACCAGGAATTAGCTTAGCCCAGAACCCCTTCAAAACCAACCACCGCAGTGACTCAGCAACAATACTGGCCACGTTCAATTTTTGTACATCAGTTCAGATTTTGCTCTACTGTGGCATGAAATGTCCATTGTACTTGGTTTGCCATATTTAATTATAACCTGTGAGCCTGAGAGGAAAATGTGGTAAAGAGAGAGTCTTTAAACTTAACACAATTTAAAAACAAATCACTCACATTATCCCAAAAGATTTAAGACATAAAGCTAGTTCAATACTGAACCAATGAAAGCTCTTCTCTATACAAATTTCACTTAAGGAAAGCTGATTACATTCGTTTACACCATGATTCCATTTTAATCATGATACAGACAGAGGAAATAAACAATAGCATTTGGTGTAGAAAAGGGGAAAACGCTTGGTGTTCTAGTATGACATTATTCAGACAGGTGTTGTGAAGGCATTACGCATAATTTTTCACAGTGCTGATGGACGTGTTGGAGAAGGTTTAGTCATGGGTATGTGCCTTTTCTGAATCAATGAGTGAAAGATAATAGATCTAGGGTTCAACAGAGCATTCATGAAATCCCACACACTTTGGACCTGACTCAGGAAAGCACTTAAGCATGTGTTTCTGTCCACCGTATTCAAGACAGCACTAAAGGACATGCTTAATTTTAAGCATGCACTTACATCTCATTGACTTCAGAGGGAATTATGCACATGAGAGGTGCTTAAGTGCTGTCCTGAATAGGGATGCTTTGCTGAATCGGGGCCTTTACGATCAAAGATACAATGTGCCAAATACTGCACCTACTTACATGGTTGTGATGCTCCTACCTCGACTTCAGGTTTGCATCTGGGTGATTGCAAGCAGAAATTGTTCCAGTCTCTCCAGTTAATTCTTCAGGTAGAAAAAAGAGGTTGATTAGTTGCTAGTATTATAGTTCATATTTCTGTGTGTTTCTGCAGCTGAGATTTGTGTAATCACAAAGGGAGTTTCGTTCTGTGTTAAAATAAGATTTATTTTGGGTGGAGGCAGTCTGCATCCTTTCTGGGAAAAGAAACGCTCCTGCAAAATTAAGATGTCCAATCACACAGTTTGAATGTTGAGTTGGATGCAGGTGTTGCTCTGCAGGTGCTCTGTGCTATCCATAGAAAGCTGTGATATCAACTTGCTGCCTTAATGTTTCATGTGTATTGACCCTTTTGGCATTAGTACCACCTGATGAAAAATGTTTTCTTTTTCCCTCCGATAAGCTGACTTTGCCTCTTTGTGCCAATTTAATTGACTTCCCTTCTTCTTGAACCAGGATTACTGACATAGGCAGGCATGATACTACTTCTTTGTTATTGCTGTGTGACTTAGACTCATAGACTTTAAGGTCAGAAGGAATCATTATGATCATCTAGTCTGAACTCCTGCACAACGCAGGCCACAGAATCTCACCCACCCAAAATATGGCGATCAGCTAAACCCTGAGCATGTGGGCAAGATTCACTAGCCAGACACCCAGAAAAGAATTCTCTGTAGTAACTCAGATCCCACCCCATCGAACATCCCATCATAGACTACTGGGCATATTTACCGTTAATCGTCAAAGATCAATTAATTGCCAAAATCTATGGTATGATGGGATAGCCTAACTCCATAAACGTATCAAGCTTAGTCTTGAAGCCAGATACGTCTTTTTCCCCCACTGCTCCCCTTGGAAGGCAGTTCCAGAACTTCACTCCTCTGATGGTTAGAAACCTTCGTCTAATTTCAAGACTAAACTTCCTGATGGCCAGTTTATATCCATTTGTTCTTGTGTCCACATTGGTACTGAGCTTAAATAATTCCTCTCCCTCCCTGGAATTAATCCCTCTGATATATTTATAGAGCGCAATCATATCTCCTCTCAGCCTTCTTTTAGTTAGGCTAAACAAGCCAAGCTCTTTGAGTCTTCTTTCATAAGGCAGGTTTTCCATTCCTCAGATCATCCTAGTAGCCTTTCTCTGTACCTGTTCCAGTTTGAATTCATCCTTCTTAAACATGGGAGACCAGAACTGCACACAGTATTACAGATGAGGTCTCACCAGTGTCTTGTATAACTGTACAAACACCTCCTTATCTCTACTGGAAATACCTCGCCTGATGCATCCCAAGACCGCACTAGCTTTTTTCACAGCCATTATCACATTGACGGCTCATAGTCATCCTTATGCTTCCAAGGTACAGCTTCCTAGGTGCATTGGTATGACTTTATCATTGCCCCTTATTATATGCTGCTGCCAATGAATTTGGGGAAGCACAGTTGATTTTATGCACTCAGAGAACTTTTCTTGTAGTCCGGATATTTTTTTCTTAAATGATGAGATTTCAATTTGACTTGCTATGAGTGATTAAAGAAACAAATGTACACATGTAGGCTCATATCCTCAGCTGGTGTAAATAGTTACTGAACTCTACTGAAGTTAGTGGAGCAATGCCTATTTATACCAGCTGAGGATCTGGTCTGGAAACTATTTCATTTTTCACCCAGTTGCAAGATGCAAAACAGTGGGTCTTTGGAAAGTGGTGCCCTCCATCACTGGTAGACCAAATATGGTCATCTCAATGGAAATCTACAAATCAGCTTCAAGAGCAGAAGAAGAAAATAAAAATGCACTATCAAAATAGTCTGAGTTCCATAACAGCTCCACAGTCCCTCACCTCGGGCCCATCAGCAGCTGCAAAATCTGGATCCAGATCTGTGTTCAGATTTTGAAAGACCTCGAAGTTCAGGGTAGAGGCTGGATCTGGGATTTTTAATCTGGGCCCATCTCCACCCAGAACTTTTAATGACCATTGCATATTGTCTTATTCCCTGGAATCAATGCAGATAACCAAGTGGTGTAGCAATCAGAAATCATAGCCATATGATCACTGGTTGTGAAATACACCAACGCTACTTAGAATGAACTTTGCTTCTGGATATTTATTCTTGTCCACTTTTTCTTTTTTTCAGAATCTAATTTATAACAATCCTTTGCCTGTTTGTCACACCTTCCTTCTGCAGATCTTGATGCACTGTAGAAACATGAATGAAACCTCATTACTGTCCTATGTGGTAGGGCAGTATTTTTTTAAATCCGTATTACGCAGAGGGACAAACTGAAGCACAGTGAGGTTAAAATGACTCACCCAAGGTCACCATAAATGTTTGTGACAGAACCAGGATTACAGCCAATGTCCCCTGACTGACTGTTTTAACCTCTAAACCAAGCTCTCTCTCTGTATGGTGGAATTCCTCTCTGACAAACAGAATGTTGGGCATCATTAAGAAAGGGATAGATAATAAGACCGAAAATATCATATTGCCTCTATATAAATCCATGGTACTCCCACATCTTGAATACCTTGTGCAGATGTGATCGCCCATCTCAAAAAAAAAATATAGGAATTGGAAAAGGTTCAGAAAAGGGCAACAAAAATGATTAGATTATGATTATGATGATTATGGAATAGCTTCTGTATGAGGAGTGATTAATAAGACTGGGACTTTTCATCTTAGAAAAGAGATGACTAAGGGGGGATATGATAGAGGTCGATAAAATTATGACTGGTGTGGAGAAAGTAAATAAGCAAGTTAAGTATCAGGGGGTAGCCGTGTTAGTCTGTATCCACAAAAACAACAAGGAGTCTGGTGGCACCTTAAAGACTAACAGATTTATTAGGGCATAAGCTTTCGTGGGCAAAACACTACTTCTTCAGATGCATGGAGTGAAAATTACAGATGCAGGCACTATATAATGACACATAAATGGAAGGGAGTTACCTCACAAGTGCAGAACCAGTGTTGACAGGGCCAGTTTGATCAGGGTGGATGTAGTCCATTCCCAGTAATAGATGAGAGGGTGTCAAGTCCAGGAGAGGCAAAGCTGCTTTTGTAATGAGCCAGCCACTGCCAGTCCGTATTCAAGCCCAAATTAATGGTGTTAAATTTGCAAATGAATTTTAGTTCTGCTGTTTCTCTTTGAAGTCTGTTTCTGAAGTTTTTTTGTTCAAGTATAGCTGCTTTTAAATCTGTTATAGACTGTCCAGGAAGATTGAAGTGTTCTCCTACTGACTTTTGCATGACAGGTTTCAGAGTAACAGCCGTGTTAGTCTGTATTCGCAAAAAGAAAAGGAATACTTGTGGCACCTTAGAGACTAACCAATTTATTTGAGCATAAGCTTTCGTGAGCTACAGCTCACTTCATCGGATGCATACTGTGGAAAGTGTAGAAGATCTTTTTATACACACAAAGCATGAAAAATACCTCCCCTCCCCTCACCCCACTCTCCTGCTGGTAATAGCTTATCTAAAGTGATCACTCTCCTTACAATGTGCATGATAATCAAGGTGGGCCATTTCCAGCACAAATCCAGGGTTTAACAGGAACGTCTGAGGAAGGAGGGGGGGGTTTGGAAAACAAGGGGAAATAGGTTACCTTGCATAATGACTTAGCCACTCCCAGTCTGTATTCAAGCCTAAGTTAATTGTATCCAATTTGCAAATGAATTCCAATTCAGCAGTCTCTCTCTGGAGTCTGGATTTGAAGTTTTTTTGTTGTAATATCGCAACTTTCAGGTCTGTAATTGCGTGACCAGAGAGATGGAAATGTTCTCCGACTGGTTTATGAATGTTATAATTCTTGACATCTGATTTGTGTCCATTTATTCTTTTATGTAGAGACTGTCCAGTTTGACCAATGTACATGGCAGAGGGGCATTGCTGGCACATGATGGCATATATCACATTGGTGGATGTGCAGGTGAACGAGCCTCTGATAGTGTGGCTGATGTTATTAGGCCCTGTGATGGTGTCCCCTGAATAGATATGTGGGCACAGTTGGCAACGGGCTTTGTTGCAAGGATAGGTTCCTGGGTTAGTGGTTCTGTTGTGTGGTATGTGGTTGCTGGTGAGTATCTGCTTCAGGTTGGGGGGCTGTCTGTAGGCAAGGACTGGCCTGTCTCCCAAGATTTGTGAGAGTGTTGGGTCATCCTTCAGGATAGGTTGTAGATCCTTAATAATGCGTTGGAGGGGGTTTAGTTGGGGGCTGAAGGTGACAGCTAGTACTCCTTTTCCTTTTGACTTTTGTATGTTACCATTCCTGATGTCCGATTTGTGTCCATTTATTCTTTTACATAGGGACTGTCCGGTTTGGCCAATGCACATGGCAGAGGGGCATTGCTGGCACATGATGGCATATATAACATTAGTAGACGTGCAGGTGAATGAGCCTCTGACGGTGTGGCTGATGTGGTTGCGTCCTCTGATGGTGTCACTAGAGTAGATATGGGGACAGAGTAGGCAACGAGGTTTGCTACAGGGAACAATCCCTGTAGCAAACCTCAAACCCAGGAACCAATTCCTGTAGCAAACCTCCATCCAAAGACTACATCCACCCTGATTGAATTGGCCCTGTCAACGCTGGTTCTCCACTTTTGAGGTAACTCCCTTCCCTTCATGCGTCATTATATAATGCCTGCATCTGTAATTTTCACTCCATGCGTCTGAAAAAGTGGTGTTTTACCTACGAAAGCTTATGCCCTAATAAATCTGTTAGTCTTTAAGGTGCCACCAGACTCCTTGTTGTTTTTGTAAATAAGGAAGTGTTATTTACTTCTTCTCATAACACAAGAACTAGGGGTCACCCATGAAATTAATAGGCAGCAGGTTTAAAGCAAACAATAGGAAGTACTACTTCACACAACACAGTCAACTTGTGGAACTCTTTGCCAGAGGACGTTGTGAAGGCCAAGACTATAACAGAGTTCAAGAAAGAACTAGATAAATTCATGGAGGATAGGTCCATCAATGGCTATTAGCCAGGATGGGCAGGGATGGTGTCCCTAGCCTCTTTTTGCCTGAAGCTGGGAATGAGCGACAGAAAATGGATCATTTGATGATTACCTGTTCTGTTCATTCCCTCTGGGGCACCTGGCACTGTCCACTGTCAGAAGACAGGTTACTGAGCTAGAGGGACCTTTGGTCTGACCCAATGTAGCCATTTTTTATGTTCTTATGACAGAATATTGGGGTGATGAGGAAAAATCTTTCTTTCTTCTTTGGGAAGTATATATGAATAATTTATGGGATTTTCTGTGCTGCTGTATAATGAAGGGAGAAAATAATACTTTAAGCCACTACTTGCCTGTCATGCCATTATTCTTTAAAGAGAGAGAACATTCATTTTGTAAACATGCTGCTTCATGAAATGTGACAGGCAGACCGTCCCCCTCCCCTCCCTTCCCCCCCCCCCCCGAAGCTTGCATTATGCTTCATTAAGCAGGAGAAAAGGTGATTATTCAAGTTGGGTTACAAAAGGCTATTCATTTTGGCAAGGCAAATACAGTCTGCACACTGTAGGGTGAGCAGGCTGCTTCCTGGGCTACTAGCAATACAGAAAACAGAAACCTTAGGCGTATTAGGCTATGGCTATACCAGAGAGTTTACAACCGCGCAGCTGTGCTCATGCACCTGTGCAGCTGTGAGCTCTCTGTGCAGCTACTCTAAGCTGATGGGAGCGAGCTCTCCTGTTGGCTTACTTACTTCAGCCCCCACAGGCAGCAGTAGCTATGTCACTGGGAGAAGCTCTCCCGCCATCATAGCACTGTCCACACTGGCACTTATGTCAGCATAAATGATGTTGCTCAGGGGGGTGGCTAATACACATCCCTGAGTGATGTAGCTTATGTTGACTTAAGGTCTAGTGAGGCCATAGCCTTAGTGTCAGTAATTGTGCTATGGTATCTCCTAGAGCTCCCAGCTGAGATCAGGACTCGAAACATGTGATAAGAGAGCGTCTCTGCCTTGAAGAGCTAACAACCTAAATAGACAAGACAGACTCATGGTAGGAGGGGAAATAGAGGCACAGACTGGTGAAGAGACTTGCCCAAGGTCACACAGTCTATCAGTGGCAGAATGGGGAATAGATCTCTTAACTCCTAGTCTGGTGTCCTATACACTAGATCACACCTTCTGACTCTCCACTAGATTACATTGCTTCTACCTAATCTGACCTGTTTGGAGAACATACCAGGAAATCAGAGCATCTGGAAAATTGGAAGAGATGGGATATTGTAATAATCACTAGAATTACCCTCTCAGGCTCTGGCCTAGATTTTAAATGAGAGCTTCTTAAGAGAATAGCCAGCTTCCAAATGGATTCTCAAATTGATGTGCCTCAATGCTGACCACTTGGATGTCCCATTGAACACCTGCATGCTTTAGAGTTTCCATGGACATTCCCATTTTAACACAGAGTTCCCTGTGTTTTTCTAAACAGAAGAGAATCTAGGCTTCTTCAGAGCCTTTTACAGAGACCAGCACACCGATGGTATTTAATCAGGGCCAGACTGTGCCACCTTCACTCATGTTGACTAGTATCTTACTTTTCAAATAGCCCCATTGTTTTCAATAGGACTTTTGTGAGGGAATCAGGTTCTACACAAGATAGGTAAGGGTGTCAGGATCTGGCCCCAAGTAAATAAATAAAATAGTATTTTCCTTTACTTTCCGCATGAACTAATCTTTTTCATTCTCTGAAAAAAACCAGAACTGCATCTACGCTAATCTCTGTCTGTCTAATCTATGTATGCTGAGTTACATGGCGGTCAGCTACTTCTCTTCCTTCTCCTGCTGTCACTGCTTTTGCCGGCCTGTGAAAGGACAGAAATCCAGCTACACCACTGGGGATTGATATGTCCATGCAGCCGCACTGATGCTACTGGATCAGAGCACCTGTAGTCTCTCAGTGAGCATTCCATTTCCATCTAAATCTATATTTAATATGATAAAACTGTATCTTTCTTTTAATAAAGTCCTATGAAATGTACGCTATGACGTGCATTCTAAACCATTTATTAGAAACTCAGAGCTGCTTTATCCTCCTGTGTAGCCACATGGATGGCAGAGTCTGGAGCCAAGCTGGTACTGTCAATACTGTTGTTGAAGCCAGGAACATGGCAGGATCATACATTCTGCATATCCAGTAATTACAGGAATTGTGATCTGTCAGCCAGGTGAGGACAGCTTTCAGGAAAATTCCACAACATCCTCTCACTACGGACATTCTGACTACTTGTGTTTGCAAGCTATAACTTGCTTACCTTCTGTTTTTAATTCTGTGGCTCAGTCATCCACATCTGGAAGAAAATATCTATCACGCAAACATCCGGTGGGGTTGGTGTTTAAAGTCTCCCACAGTAATGCAGGCAATTCAGCTTCTGATATATGTAATACCAATGTACTGTCTGTCCAAAGTCCTGAGCACCCTAAGCTTCTTCTGAATTCGTCGTCGTCATCTTTGTTTTGTGGTAGCACTTAGAGGCCTGAGTCTGAGATCAGGACTCCCATTGTACAAGGTGCTTTACATACACATACATTCATATAATAAAAAACACAGCCTCTGCCCCCAAAGAATTTATAATCTAACCATAGAATGAGAGATGGGAGCTGAGGATGAATGTTCCAGTATCAGGCCTTTTTGAGGCGTGCTGCTTCTGGGTTGTTTCTTCTCTGGCACATCCGGAGGAGCTTTAATCTGCAAAGACTTAGCCATATAACTATTCCTTACTCACCTGAGTCGTGTCCTACTGGGCCTAGCCACACAAGGACTTCATGTGTGAGTA
This sequence comes from Lepidochelys olivacea, assembly GCF_965140295.1. NCBI lineage: Eukaryota > Metazoa > Chordata > Testudines > Cheloniidae > Lepidochelys > Lepidochelys olivacea. The sequence continues at coordinate 16,447,307 of NC_140423.1, forward strand.
AGGATTTGCAGAATGGGCTGCACTTATTTGCACATGAAATTTGTTTCTTCAGTTGACTGAAGCTGCCTTCTTTCGGAGTTGATAAACGATTTGGGGATTATTCCACTGCGTGTAGGAAAGAATACATCCGTTCTAATTGGAGAGAGAAAACAGAGTACAGGAATCTCATGTGAGGTTTGAGCTAATGGGCGACAGTGCCACATTGCAAACAATCCCATCCTTTGGTCCAGACCCAGTAGGGGCTCCCCCCGCAGAACCTCCAGGGAAGTCAATGGGAGTTCTCTGCACAGGGGAGCTGTAGAACTGAGCCCTTGCTCAGCACAACACACAGGAGCTGACAGAGTTTTGAGGGAGGAACACTAGAAGTTTTTTCTTTGCGTTGGGAAGGTCGGTACAACTTTTTCATATTTCTGCCTCTTATACCCTCACAGCCTAAATCTCCGTGCCCTCCACTTCCATGAGAGGAGTCCTGGAAATGCCAGTTCAGCACTATAGAGGTAGGTTGTTTTTTTTGTTTGTTTGTTTTTTTTCCCCCCCAATAGACTAAATCCTGGCATTCTTAGTAAATGCTCAGCTGCTCCATCGTTGTGCAAAGAGGCAGAAGGAAGAGTGCAAGCAGCTCTTCCCTCTTGCAACCTTGGGCAGCTAATAGACAGAGAGCTGTGGTACCTGCACCCCTGGAGGGCCGGGGTTCTCTATTTGAGCCTTTTGGGCTCAAAATGGCACTCAAAGGCACCCAAAATGGAGTATGGAGGGTGGGGATTAGGCAAGACCCTGCACCCCCCAGCTCTGCATGCAATGGCCAGGCAGTTATGCTGTGCAAAGCCTGCTGCTTTCTGTGAAGGCAGAACCAAGTGCTGGTGGACAAGTTTTCTCGCTGCCCCGTTTGTGCTGCAGTTGCTGTGTGTGTGCATGCGAACGCATGCACAAAGCCACATTCTCTGTGTGATTTCAGAAGGCACTTTGGATGTGGTCCATAAAGTGCATTGTATATAGCAGGGGTGGGCAAACTTTTTGGCTCAAGGGCCACATTGGGGTTCCAAAACTGTATGGAGGGCCAAGTAGGGAAGGCTGTGCCTCCCCAAACAGCCTGGCCTCCCCCATCCGCCCCGTCCCACTTTCCACCCCCTGACTGTCCCCCTCAGAACTTCTGACCCATCCAACCCCCACTGCTCCTTGTCCCCTGACCGCCCCCACCCCTAATCTCCCCCCTGGAACCCCACCCCCTATCAAAACCCCTCTGCTCCCTGTCCCCTGACTGTCCTGACCCCTGTCCACACCCCCACCCCCTGACAGGCCCCCTGGGACTCCCACGCTTATCCAGCCCCCTCCTCCCCATTCCCCATCCTCTGACACCCCCCCGAACCTCTGCCCCATCTAACCGCCCCCTGCTCCCTGTCCTCTACTGCCCCCCTGGGACCTCATGCCCTTTATCTAACCCCCAGGCCCTGCCCCGGACCCCTTACCATGCCTCTCAGAGCAGCCTGTCTGGCAGCCGTGCAGCCCAGCCGGAGCTAGACGCGCTGCCCTGCATGAACGCGCAGCCCCGCTGCCCAGAGCGCTGCCCGCGAGGCAGCACAGTTGCAAGGGAGGGGGGACAGTGGGGGAGAGGGTGGGGGCTAGCCTCCCAGGCCAGGAGCTCAGGGGCCGGGCAGGACGATCCCGTGGACGGGGTGTGGCCAGTGGGCCGTAGTTTGCCCACCTCTGGTATATAGTACGGTTAATCCAAGTTCTCCCACTGACAACAATCCAATTGTCCTCAATCCTCGATCGCAGCAGGATGACTGTGGCATGCAGAGGGTTAAGTCAAATGAGAACAGAGACCATCCATCAAGCTGCTGCTCATACTCCGAGTGTAGAAGCACCTGCCCCTCCTTTTTCCTGGTGAGGTATAATGGGACTTTGTTTATGGATGAATCAAGGGCTTCATTGTATAGGTTGACAAAGTCTAACTGGGAAAAATCTGGCAAGTATTATTTGTCAGTTTTATGGTATGATGCTTCCTGTCATGCTTTCACCCCAAGGAACTGGACAGTGTCCAAGAGGGATCATTCCTTCTTTTCCCTTTTCATGAAGAGCCCCTTGTTCACAGGGAAAAAAACTCAACCCCCCAAAACAACTCCATTTAAATAAGGTGAAGAATCTGATTTAAACACATAGTGGCAGGGAAATTCTGAACCTACTTCTGATGCACACAGTTTAATTTGTGCTGTTATGCTCAGTCTTACCAACCCAAACATCGGCTACTTCACAGGGAGCATCCTAAGCTACCAGGCATGTCCACCTGCTGTTGTGAGTCAGGCTAACTAGCTGTCCATATAAAAAAAAATTAGTTATGGGAACAGCCTAGATACAAGTCTGTCTTAATTAGCCAGCTTGAAGGGGATCAACTTCACTGAGTCAACAACAAATGAATTTGAATGGAGGGATGAAGCCGGTGGAACAAACTTATGAGTCAGTTCGTTGCCTGAAACAAGAGTTCCTAGCCTCTAAAATCAAAACTAAAATTGTGTGCTGGAATGTGAGAACCATGTGGGACACTGAGAAACTGAGTCAAGTAGAGACATGACTCAGTTCAATATTAGTGTTCTCAGAGTGAACGAAGTGAGATGGACTGGATGCGTAAGACTCCATTCAGACGGTTTCCCTCAGGAAGGCAGGATAATAGTCATGTAGAACACTCCTCAACAAAATGGCAACACAGGCTCTACAGGAATGGGAAGCAGCTGACTCACGAATGATAGAAGTGTGTTTTGTTACAAATCATGATAAAATAATTATCATCCAGTGTTATACACTTGCCAGTGATCATGATGACCAAGCAAAAGATGCAGTCTACAATAAGTTGCAAGCCATGCTAAACCAGGTTTATGCTTGTGATATCAATTTGGGTTTAGGTGATTTTAATGCCCAAGTTGGTGGTAATAACCTCGAAGATGGGCGTTTCATGGGTAAATATGGAATTCAGGAACAGACAAACAATGGTGAAAGAATAATTGAGCTGTGCAGCATGTATAAACTGTGCATAGGGGAAGGGGGAGGACACTCTTCCTTCATCCCAGAAAACACAAACTAACTTGGAAGTCAAATGATGGAATCACTGAGAAACTGGATTCTATTGCCATAAGTAGACAGCAGAGAAGATCCCTGTTAGATACACAATCTTTTACAAAAGCTGAGGTAGGCAGCCATCCCATATTGTCATTGGAACAGTTAGAATAAAGTGAAAAAGACAAGCTAACAAAAAAAAAAAAGAGAGAGAGATGGTATTTGATGGGAAGAAACTGTCTGATGTAGGAATCAGGAGGGATTTTAAACTCCAGTTCTTGAACGGATTTCAAGAGCAATGGGTAATGAATGATGATCTAGAAGAACAATGGATTCAGTTAAAGATGTCTGCTGGAAGCTGCCACAACTTCACTTGGACCAAGAGGATCAAGGAAAGAAGAGCAAATGCAGGCACATGCATAGAAATTGACTGAGGAAAGAAAAGTCTTAAAGAGGCCAGCAGAGGCAAAAGGACAAGAAGAAGAACACACGCTGCAATGGGAGTATACTGAGAAAGAAAAAGTAGTAAAGAAGTTCTGTCCAAAAGATAAGAAAGAATGACTTGACAAAAAAGTGAGAGAAGGTGAAGAAGCATCAGTGAGAGAGGTGATGCTAAGAAGCTGCTTCAGGTGAAAGCAATTGTCATCACAGAGTCACAGTGGTGTATTAAAAGCAAAAAAATGGAAAATTGTTAATGACAGAAGTGGAACAAAAGGAATGATGGTGAGAACATTTTAATGAAATACTCTACCAACCAAAGCCAACAATTCCAATTGATGGAGGCAAAGAAGGTGAAGAAATAAACATTTTGCAGCTAGAAATTTCAGAAGCAGAAATAGAGAAAGCAATTACACAGCTAAAAAATGTCAAAGTGCCTGGTCAAGATCAGATCACTGCTGAAATGTTTAAAGCTGGTGAGGATGTGGTAGTATATGAACTACATAAAGTTTTTGTAATTTGGGAGAAAGAACTCTGCCCATAGAATTGGAAGAAAGGTGTGATCTGTAAATTATCAAAGAAAGGCAACCAACTGGTGTGCAATAATTGGCGAGGAATAACATTACTTTCAGTACCTGGAAAAGTGTTCTGCAGTATACTATTGAACAGAGTCAAACTTTTCATAGATGGAAAAGCTGTGTAATGAGCAAGCAGGTTTTAGATTGAAAAGATTGTGCATAGATCACATCTTTACCCTGAGACAAGCGATTGTGAAAGGGCTCACCTTCTAGAGAAGATTAGTCTGTAACTTCATGGATTTCAGCAAAGCTTTTGCCTGCAGTCATAGAGAGTTGCTATGGAAGATATTAGGACAATATGGGCTTCCTAGAAAGATAGTGTCACTGGTCAAGATGCTGCATAAAGGTTCAAAACAGGTGTAAGGACAAACGATTGGTTTGATATAATCACAGGAGTGCGGCAAAGTTGCATCTCATTACCCCTTCTTTTCTTCATTATGACAGATTGTGATGTGAAGAGCAACATCAGAGGAAGATACAGGAGTTATGTGGAGCAGAAGAAAACTTCAAGATCTTGACTTTGCAGATATTGTTCTGTTGGACACCGATGATGGTGCCATGAAAAAGACCACTGTCAATGTCAAATATGAGGCTGCCAAAGTGGGATTAAGAGTCAGCCAAAAGAAAATGAAAGTCATGATCATTGAAAGAGGAGTCAGCAATGATGGTGTGTATGTGACTGAAGGTGAAAAATACAGCATGGTGAATGAGTCTGTATATCTTGGAAGCGAAATCAGTGCAGATGGCCAACTTCAGAAGGAGGTGGAAGCAAGAATTGGGAAGGCAAGTGGAGCTTTTCATAGACTGGCAAATGTTTGGAAAAAGAAGGAGATTCATATAAAAACCAAGATAAAGTTATACAATGTTATTGTGATACCCATATTATTATATGCTTCTGAAATCTGGCAAAGGCTAGAACCCCACAACAGGAAACTTACTGCATTGCATCAGAGTTGGTTGTGGAGAATATTTGGTGTCCACTAATGAGATAAAGTAACTAACACTCAAGAGTTACAAAGGACTGGCCAACAGACTGTAGGTACAATGATTCAGGAAAGAAGGTGGGAGTGCTGTTTGGTTATTAAAAACCTGTATTCCTAGATAGGCCCTTGACTAGATACCACTTGGTGGGAGATGCGGAAAAATGGAGAACAACAGATGACACATATGAAAATAATTGAAAAAGATGTTATCATGAAAACAGACTACAATGGAGCTGGAAGTGAAAACATTGGGTTGCTTTGCATCTAACAATAATAATGTACCTCAAAGGAGCCACTGTTACTGAGGGGGCTGCAATAACTGGGAGTTTTTCAGCAGGAGCTCAGAGCTACCATGTTTTCTGGGCTGAAACTGATCGGTTCAGAAGAGTGGGTAGCTCAAAAGGGGTTTAAAAAATGCCCTCTGGCTGGGACAGACCACCTAGCTGTATTGGAGCCATGTCAGGCCTGCTTATCCTTCTGGGCACTTAGACAGCTCCAGTCACTGTGGTATCTGTGGCCAGCCAGTAACTTCATTGTGGGGCTCATGATGGATTTGCTGATTGTTCCTTTTTTTTTTTTTTTTTTTAAAACAGGCGGCAGAATCGGCTGAGCAGAAGTGTTGGGATTTTAGTGTTGCAGGATCTCAGGTCTGTGCCCCTTTTTATCCAAATGTCCAAACATCCCTGGGGAAGTCTGGAGGATTAGGGGATAGCATGGGGTGAGGGAGTCGGATGAAAGGTTTACTGGCTTATCTCTAGTCATGGAGAAGTAAGCCAAACACCCCCTGTTTTGTGTCTGCCTCTGACATGTGGAAATCCAATCATCAAAGTGATGCAAACGGTGGCTCCACCCCCAACATCTGGAAAATCAATGAGGGTGCTGCATGCAACATGTGGTGCTGCCTTCCCCTGAGCCCCATCACCCATAACTGGTCATGATTTCCTTTAAAATCCCATTACAAAGCACTGCCTTGACAGGGGCTGTCAAGTTGCAGAAATGCCGCCAAGCCTGAAAGGTGAAAATCCTTGTTTTGGCAATGTAAAAACCTCCTGCTTCTGTGCTGACCTAAAATCAGCTCCCCTTTCTCCATTTCCACCACACTCCACCTTTGCTATTCCTTAGCCACGTGGAGTGGTGATTCACTGTTGACCAATCTAAGACACCTCCTTCTCTCCGGAAGCTGAGCACATTTTCTTCATAGCATTCCCACTGCTGTTCTAAGGGAAGAAGAAGAGACACGACTGGGAATGTAATCCAAGTCTTCTGAGTACTATACCCTAGTGCTCTGGGCTGGCCTCCGTATTCCTACTAGCCCCAGCTGCTTCCAGTGGTGGGGCTCAAACCCTTATCTCCTGCATGACAATGCAGAGCACTGTTCCCTAGGGTTTCAGACTGGCTTCCACAGCGCTCTCAGTCTCTGCTGCTCCCGGGAAGATGGGTGGCAATTTAACCTAGTTCTCCTGCATGGCAGAGCCCTCAGCTGTACATGAACACTAATATTAATGTCCTTAGGAACTTTCCATATGTTTTCCATTTCAGTAACACCAGGCTACAAAATTGGGAAGAAACAGGAATATTTTATTGATGTTTATTTTAATGACATTAATACATTTCAAGGTGAAACAGCTCCTGGAGCTTGTCATGTCAGGGCACTCTTTGACCTACAGTTGGTCCTCACATGAAGCAATGTTTATGTGATTTTGTTTGAACTTTCACAGACTGAAGGGAACATACTTAATATACATTCTTTGCATCCATCTATTTTGTTTTCAGTCAATGTCATAGCAGTGGAATGTGGACACTCTGCTACCTCTCAACTATTTATGATAAGACTGAACGAAAATGCTAATCTCTCTCTCTTTTTTTTATGACAATGACAAAATGAGGTGCTGCTCTTCTTATGTCTGATCAGTGGCTGCTCATATAGTCCAAGGTGCATGCGTGTGTAACAGTCCCCATCCCCATGCCACCCCAGGTCATCAGCCGCTTTTGAATCCAGGACCGTCAGCCCTATACTGAGCGAGTTTAAGTAGTGACTCTGTTAGCTGGTAGCAGTGGCAGGCTTTTATCCTTCAGTAGGGCAGCCAAATTAGTGAGGGACACAGCACACCCTTTGACAGTGTCACATGTACAACTGTGTGCCTAATTTGCATGCACAATTACCTTGCTTGTGTATGTAAATTAGGTAGTTTGTGTATGCCAGGAACCAGAATTAGGTTTGGTATGTACAATCATCATAACTGCGTGCCCCACATATTAGGTACACAATTGTGCATGTGAAATTGAATCTCTAGGCCTATAACGTATAATATTTTTGCAGATGTTTCTAGCTTTTGTAGCCTACAGTTTTGTCAAATTTGCTTGGTAAATTTAAGAAAACTGATCTGTTATCAGTGCACTTTGAGGATAATCAACTGAACTCAGAATAACAGGTTTCAGAGTAACAGCCGTGTTAGTCTGTATTCGCAAAAAGAAAAGGAGTACTTGTGGCACCTTAGAGACTAACCAATTTATTAGAGCATAAGCTTTCGTGAGCTACAGCTCACTTCCTCAGATGCATATCGTGGAAACTGCAGCAGGCTTTATATATACACAGAGAATATATATAATGTGTATATATAAATAATGTGTATATATAAAGCCTGCTGCAGTTTCCACGATATGCATCTGAGGAAGTGAGCTGTAGCTCACGAAAGCTTATGCTCTAATAAATTGGTTAGTCTCTAAGGTGCCACAAGTACTCCTTTTCTTTGAACTCAGAATAGGCATTAAAAAGAAAAACCTCACTAGGATCAGTTGGAAAGAGGACATTAACCAAAACCTGCACTGACTCTCAGAACCTACTTCTTGCTTTTAAAGCACATGGTCTTGCCCAAACTCCTTCCACAATCTGCGCTGATGACAGAGAGATTGTCAGAAGTAGGTGTTTGGAAGGGCAGAGGACCAACAACATAAAACAACCTTTATTTTATGGTGTTGGAGTGATTTTAATGTTGGTGGAAAAGTGCCAGAGAAAATGGTCCTGCAGACTGAACTGTAGCCATTGTAGTAAGTATTTTATATTGTGGGAGCTCTCAAAGATCCCAATCCAGACCTGGCCCTGTTCTGCTGAGTGCTAGACAAACATATAAAAAAGGCAATCCCTGCCCTGAAGGGTTTATTGGTACAGCAAAGAAAGTGGCGGTGAAACCGTCCCCTGAATTCTTCTCTACCATGTCCATTTGTGAATCACAGATATTATTACATTGAATAATATGGGAAAATAAGAATGAAAAGAGAAGTCAAGGAAAGGACAGGAGAGGGCAGTGGTGGCACTTTCCCTGCAGCAGAAAAGGAGCTGAGATCAAACTGGAATCAGACACTACCCAGGGTGGTAGGATTTCTGAATAATCAGTGATTCCAAGGTTGACAACAAGCCACTCCCCAGTAATAGCTATGATTCCATAGGGACAGTGAGCAGCTCCGTGTGCCAGGTACTCACCTCTTGCTGTCCCAGTCTGCTCAGTGGAGCCTGGCTTTTCCTATCTGTTAAACACACCATTTGCACTTCTCAAGTTACAAATGTTAGCAGCAGCGATTAACAACAATAATGGAGAGTTTTCAGAGTAACAGCCGTGTTAGTCTGTATTCGCAAAAAGAAAAGGAGTACTTGTGGCACCTTAGAGACTAACCAATTTATTTGAGCATAAGCTTTCGTGAGCTCAGTGTTGCCTCACGCTACAATGCAGAAAATATCAGGTCCCTGGCTTCCTCCTACTCTGCTTTTTTTGATGAGCTATTGGGAAGAAGATCAGAAGAATAGGAAACATTGAACATTAAGAAGGAAGTTAATAAAGGCCCCAAAGTGTTACTGGACTGGAGCTGAAGTAAGAGGGAAGTAGGATTAAGTAACAAACTTGTGGTGGGGAGGTGGGTGCTGGAGAGAGGGAAGTGGATTTAGGTGCAAAGCTTAGGGTCAGTTTGGATGCATATTCAAAAGCTCAAATGCCTTATACATACTGTCCTTTCTTCTGGACTAAATTTTTAAAGGGGCCTCAGACTGGCACCCATTTGTGCAGCTGCCTGTGCCAATCACACACATTATCACTTGTCAGCACAAATGCACATGCAAAAAACCATTTGCTTGTGCTCAATTTATCATTGTGAATGTATTCTTTCATCTGTGCACACAAGCAACCATGCACAGAGTGAGGCCATGGTTTGGAAATTTTAGTCCCTTAAATCAGCAACATTTAGTCAGAAATCTCTCAAGAATAGACACTGGTGAAATTTCTGGGATCCCCTCTTTCTGGTTAGCCTTTAATACTATGAGAAGAATCTATCTCAGATCTTCCCAGAACTTTCAAATCTCGCCCTAGCTGAGAAAAGAAATTGCAGAGGCAAATGTCAATTAAGGCTGTTGTTAAATATTATTTGTATTTTGCTAGTGCCAAGGGGCCTAATTCAAGATTGGAGCCCTGTTGTGCTGCGTGCTATGCAAACACATGGTGAGAGATTGTCCCAGACCCAAAAATTAAAGGCTAAATTAAAAGTGCCAAACATTTCTGAGCTTTCCAAACTGGTCAGTGCAACTCAAGTTCTAAAAATGGTATGGATTTTGTTCTTGCCTAGAACTGTGTGAGAAAAAACACCAGTCACAGCAGAGCGAGACCCAGGGGAGGGAGCCAAGGACTAAAGAGGATTTCAGCTATTTTGCTGATTATTTGTTGGTTCTTTAAAACAGGCTTTTTTTTAAGTCTAGGAGGTGACTTGCTTAGTGGTTACTGGTTGCTCACTCCCTGGTCTTGATAAGAGTTCCCATGGGACATGCAGTTCTTTTCAGCTTCTCCTGTGTGAGTTTATCTGTGAACATCAGTACAAAGCAAAGGGGAAAGAGGCCAAGTAGGTTTGTTTAATCTCTGCTGTGACTAACAATGGTGTGCCGGGCTGGCTGCTTTATAGCACAACTTGGTACAAACAATCTGACGGGACCTTTGCAGGATCCTTGGAGGAGGCACGATGCTGATAATTGGCCAGACCAGCCAGTGATTTTAAGTGCAAGGCTCAAATAAGTTTTATTAGGACCAGGCTGTGAAAGGTGCAGAGTTGTGTGCTATCCAGTTAACAGTGCTACAGACCTCCTTGGCTAGATAGCTACTGACACTGTGTACAGTTCCCCCTTCTTAAGCAGTGGCAGAGTTTTGAAAGGCCCAGTAGGAGCAAGAGTCTCCTCCCAAGGCTCTGTTCTATTCAGTTTCTTATGCCACCTTCATCACTGCAGTAGCCAAGCCCCTTTCAGTGGCCCATGAAGTGATGTAACTAACACCTGTCCTACAGCATCAGGAGTGGGACCCACTGTTCTGAGTGCAGGGGTCCGCCTGTATCTTATGGCAACCAAAGACAGCTGTGCGCTCCAGAGTGGTGACTCTAACTGTCCTCGTCCAGGCTGTGGCACATTTCCATGGCATTTAAGAATCCTTATCTTTCATCCAAAGATTACAAAGCTGGTGAGGCAGTTTATCACACTGAACATGGTCACCGTGAGTTCCCCCATCTGTTTGTTGTACATGCCTGCTGTGTCCCTCATACAGAGGGATTGTCTGCACTGAGGCTGGTACAGCTGCACACCTACAGCCTCTGTAATGCAGTAGCATGGACTCTTTCTACAGTGACGATAGGGATTTTTCCATCACTGTAGGTAATCCACGTCCCCGAGCAGCAGCTGGGTTGACAGAAGCATTCTTCTAGCTATGTTTGCCCTAGGGTTAGGTTAGCATAGTAGGTACAGTGTTCAGGGATGTGCATTTTTCATTCCCTTCAGCACCATAGGTATGCCAGCCTAATTTTTAAGTATAGACCAGGCGTAAGATTGTAAGCTCTTTGGGGCATGGGCCATCTTTTTGCATATGTACAATGCCTAGCACAATGGAGTTAGGATCTCTAGCGGCTACTACAGTACAAATAATAATGGTAGGTGGGCATTATTAATTCTATTTAAATGGGAAAACTAAGGCCCAGAGGGCTTAAACTGACTCATCCAGGATCAGGCAGGCAATTAGTGACTAAGGGGTTGGGAATAGAAGCTAAATCTCCTGGACCCTGTCCTGTGCTTTAACCACTGCAGTTCAACACTGCCTCTCCTCTTCTGCAATCTCAGAAATGAAAGTGTCTGTGTAAGTGAAATGAAAATGTTGATTAGAAATGAAAGTGAAATGATAGTGTCTGTCTGTCAGGCCAGGGCAGCGAGACAGACAACTGCCCTCTCCTCCCAAATGCTTCAGTAAAGAAGTAAAAGGACTCAGGTGGTACAAATCTCTCCAATAGGGTCTATCCCCCTACCTTCCCCTCCCCCCCCCCGTCATCCCCCACTGAACGACAGTTAAATCCTTGTTATTTCTAATAGGGATTTGAAGGACCCTGAAACCCAATCCCCCATGAGGACAGAACAGGTGGGTTAGGCTGCAGTAAGTGGTGTAACTATGTAGCCATGCAGAAAGAGATAAAATGCTCTACAGAATGAGGTCTAGTGCTGGTGGTTCCTGCAGCACTCAATGACCCATTTCTCTCACCCTAGTTACAGCACAGTCTCGCTGTGGGCTGGATTGTGACAGGCCCTTATGCAGGAGATGGTGGGGATAGCAGAAGGATCCTCTCCAGCCTTGTACGTTCCACATGAGAGCCTCCCAGAACTGCAGTCCCTATGCCAGGGTTACAAAGGCGATGCACTCCTGGGCGCAGAAGACTTCTGTGTAGATCGGGATCCAAGTGCTGATACCTGGGTTGGCTGGATGTCAGAAAAGTTGACACTGTGTTGCCAATTCTTGCCAGATATTTTGCTTTTCATGAAGTTCCAGCTCCTGGAGTCATGTGATTACAAGAATCATTTTTTAAATGTCTCTAGCCCTCATGGTTGCAGAGAAAAGCTTGAAAATGTGAACCCTAAAGGCTCAAACCCAGCTGGGGATGAACGGAGTAGAAAGTTTCTAGGCTGTGGATCAAAGAGTTTGTCCCAAGTGGGTACAGAATAGACAGCATTTGGGAGCCAGTGGCTCACATTTCTTATGCACAGGGGAGTTTTAATCTAATCAGATGCCCTTATGTAGCTGGTAGTAGCAATCTGTGCTGCCCAATTTAGAAGATGCACTTGGTGGTTAGCAGATCTGGTTGAAAAATGGGAAGACTTTTGCAAACTTTTTGCAAAAATTGTATCCCCGTTTGTGTTTTTAAAAAAAAAATAAAATTGAGATTCCAAATTTCTCAAACAGCTTTTGTGTTTAGTTACGTAGTCCCCTGCACATAAGGAATAATCAGATATCAGAAGTGGCTCACTTATTTCCTGCTTTCAGGATCGGTGCTTGGCCAGTGAGATTTGATGCTCCAATGCTTCTCTTGTTTTTCTCATTGCCTTAATATGTTGCCACTCAGTATGCTGCTGGGGAGCAGTATGGCCAGATTTCTTGGACAAGACAGATTGGGCCTGCTCCTGTAGTTTGAATTCAGTTTGGATGAATTATTAATGAAAGCAGATGTTTGATTCTTTTTCCTTAACTATACTCCAGACTCTGTTTTGTTCACTCCAAACAGCAGGAGGGCTCGCTGGTCTAGCCACAAAATTGTGGCCTGGATTTCTCCTGAAGTTCAGGGCTTCTCAGATCCAAGTGTGGGTCTTGTTTTATGCAGAGAGTGAGTCACAAGATTAAGATATGGATCTGGATTTCGATTCCAGCTCCCACAAAACTTCTTGAGAATTCATAGCTGGGGTCTTGTTTCAGGACAACCTCCACTCTAGAAACAAGACTAGAATTCTAGTTTGAAATTATAATTAGTCAGGCAAGAAGTCTGAGGAGTCCTGGGATAGGGGCTGAGAATAGGAGTAATGAGGAGAGGGAAGGAAGCTAGAGAATGAGGTACAGAATCAGCAATGTTCCTTTATACAAAACTTCTTCTTTCTGCATGCCGTTCTCACCAGCTCTCCTCCCCAGTCAATGTGGGTCAGTGTTTTTATTTTTAAGTGTCATTGATTCATTGAAAAGGCACGATTATGAAATGTTGGAATCTTCCACCAGGAAGGGGAACCTCCCCCAGTGAGTGACTGTCTGAAATCCTGGACAGGGAAGGGGTTAATCCTTGTGCAGCTTACATCTGGGACTTGCCAGTAACCAGGAAACAGCACAGAATGTAGAAACTATGGGACCAGCTGCAGCCTGCTGGAATTCCATTCATTTGGGGAAAAGTGCCTGTGGTCTCCGGCTCTGACATCACTCCTTTGTGCGTCACATGGAGGAATGCCTCAGCCTTGTCTCTCTTTCTGTTTTTTTTTCTCTCTCTCCTTTCTGTCAGCTCAGTGACTGACTTAGATTTGTGAGCGCTAAAAAGCAGTGAGCAGTGTTTCATGTGCCACATGCTAAGTGATAACATGAGAGGACACCATGTTTCTAAAGCTAAACTCTCTCTTTATGAAGAACTATTGACAGGGGTGCAGCACCTGCAGCTAGCATTCTAGCCATGTGCACACAGACTGACTTCCTGGTGCCTTTTCCAAACTCTTGGCAACCTGTGCTGTTCCCTTTGAGTTCCATGCAAATTGCTACAAGCGGGGGCAGTTCGCACGCACACATGGCTTGGGCCACTTCTCCTTGCGTCAGTGTCAATGTTAAGTAACTCCACTGAAGCGGATTGGGTTACACCCGTGTAAGACTTTTAGTATGAGAGGAGACCCAAGACCAGGAAGTGAAATATTTCTGTTGTTGACCTGAAGTAGCACAAAGTATGTCTGAAGAGGTAGCCCACTGTGCTGGACTCACATGAGGAAGCATGGTCCTACGGTTAAGGTACTGGATTGTGATTCTGAAGAGCTGGATTCAATTCCCAGCCCTGTCACAGGCTTCCTGTATTATCAACTTACCTCTGCTGTCTCCTTTGCTCTTTACACAACAGAACAATGTGAAGAAACCACATAGGCACAGCTGGGTCCTAAATAATTGTGTTCACTAAATATGTACAACATGCAAGGTCTGGCTACATACATATTGTGGCTCTGACTGGTTTCTGGCAACTTCTAAAACACAGGGAGCACCAGTAGAGGTCTCATAAGCTATTTACAGAGATACTACCCTATTCCTATACCCTACATTCTGTGCCTCAGTTTCTCCCGCTGTAAAATGGGGATAATAATACTTCCATTCTTCTGCCTTTAGTCTGTCTTGTCTGTTTATATAATAAGAAATACTGTCTTTTGTGCTATGTGTATGTCTACAGTACCTAGCACATTGGGCCCTGATCTCAACTGAAGTCTCTACTTGCAACTATGACACACAAAAATAATGAAAATGGATACTTCTCCCTGTTTTTGGTACATCTACAAAGTCCCTCAATTCATAGATACTAAGGTCAGAAAGGACCATTATGATCATCTAGTCTGATCTCCTGCACAACGCAGGCCACAGAATCTCACCCACCCACTCCTGCGAAAAACCTCACCTATGTTTGAGCTATTGAAGTCCTCAAATCGTGGTTTAAAGACTTCTAGGAGCAGAGAATCCTCCAGCAAGTGACCCGTGCCCCATGTTACAGAGGAAGGCGAAAAACCTCCAGGGCCTTTTCCAATCTGCCCTGGAGGAAAATTCCTTCCTGACCCCAAATATGGCGATCAGCTAAACCCTGAGCATATGGGCAAGATTCACCAGCCAAATACAACAGAAAATTCTTTCCTGGGTAACTCAAATCCCACCCCATCTAACATCCCATCACAGGCCATTAGGCCTATTTACCATGAATATTTAAAGATCAATTAATTACCAAAATCATGTTATCCCATCATACCATCTCCTCCATAAACTTATCTAGTTTAATCTTAAAGCCAGATAGATCTTTTTCCCCCACTGCTTCCCTTGGAAGGCTATTCCAAAACTTCACTCCTCTGATGGTTAGAAACCTTCGTCTAATTTCAAGTCTAAACTTCCTGGTGGCCAGTTTATATCCATTTGTTCTTGTGTCCACATTGGTACTGAACTTAAATAATTCCTCTCCCTCTCCAGTATTTATCCCTCTGATATATTTATAGAGAGCAATCATATCTCCCCTCAGCCTTCTTTTAGTTAGGCTAAACAAGTGAAGCTCCTTGAGTCTCCTTTCATAAGACAAGTTTTCCATTCCGCGGATCATCTTAGTAGCCCTTCTCTGTACCTGTTCCAGTTTGAATTCATCCTTCTTAAACGTGGGAGACCAGAACTGCACACAGTATTCCAGGTGAGGTCTCACCAGTGCCTTGTATAATGGTACTAAAACCTCCTTATCCCTACTGGAAATACCTCTCCTGATGCATCCCAAGACCGCATTAGGTTTTTTCACAGCCATACCACATTGGTGGCTCATAGTCATCCTATGATCAACCAATACTCCAAGGTCCTTCTCCTCCTCCGTTACTTCTAATTGATGCATCCCCAGCTTATAACTAAAATTCTTGTTGTTAATCCCTAAATGCATAACCTTACACTTCTCACTATTAAATTTCATCCTATTACTATTACTCCAGTTTACAAGGTCATCCAGATCCTTCTGTATGATATCCCGGTCCTTCTCTAAATTGGCAATACCTCCCAGCTTTGTATCATCCGCAAACTTTATTAGCACACTCCCACTTTTTGTGCCAAGGTCAGTAATGAAAAGATTAAATAAGATTGGTCCCAAAACTGATCCTTGAGAACTCCACTCCAGCCTGACAGTTCACCTTTCAGTAGGACCCGTTGTAGTCTTCCCTTTAACCAATTCCTTATCCACCTTTCAATGTTCATATTGATCCCCATTTCCAATTTAACTAATAATTCCCCATGTGGCACAGTATCAAACGCCTTACTGAAATCTAGGTAAATTAGATCCACTGCGTTTACTTTGTCTAAAAAATCTGTTACTTTCTCAAAGGAGATCAAGTTGGTTTGGCACGATCTACCTTTTGTAAAACCAAATTGTATTTTGTCCCATTTACCATTGACTTCAATGTCCTTAACTACTTTCTCCTTCAAAATTTTTTCCAAGACCTTGCATACTACAGATGTCAAACTAACAGGCCTGTAGTTACCCGGATCGCTTTTTTTCCCTTTCTTAAAAATAGGAACTATGCCCTGGTCTACACTAGGACTTCAGGTCGAATTTAGCAGCATTAAATCGATGTAAACCTGCACCCGTCCACACGATGAAGCCCTTTATTTTGACTTAAAGGGCTCTTAAAATCGATTTCCTTACTCCACCCCTGACAAGTGGATTAGCACTTAAATTGGCCTTGCCGGCTCGAATTTGGGGTACTGTGGACACAATTCGACGGTATTGGCCTCCAGGAGCAATCCCAGAGCGCTCCATTGTGACCGCTCTGGACAGCACTCTCAACTCAGATGCACTGGCCAGGTAGACAGGAAAAGAACCACGAACTTTTGAATCTCATTTCCTGTTTGGCCAATGTGGCAAGCTGCAGGTGACCATGCAGAGCTCATCAGCAGAGGTGACCATGATGGAGTCCCAGAATCGCAAAAGAGCTCCAGCATGGACCGAACTGGAGGTACGGGATCTGATTGCTGTATGGGGAGAGGAATCCGTGCTATCAGAACTCCGTTCCAGTTTTCGAAATGCCAAAACCTTTGTCAAAATCTCCCAGGGCATGAAGGACAGAGGCCATAACAGGGACCCGAAGCAGTGCCGCGTGAAACTGAAGGAGCTGAGGCAAGCCTAACAGAAAACCAGAGAGGAGAACGGCCGTTCCGGGTCAGAGCCCCAAACATGCCGCTTCTATGATGAGCTGCATGCCATTTTAGGGGGTTCAGCCACCACTACCCCAGCCGTGTTGTTTGACTCCTTCAATGGAGATGGAGGCAATACGGAAGCAGGTTTTGGGGATGAAGAAGATGATGATGATGATGATGAGGTTGTAGATAGCTCACAGCAAGCAAGCGGAGAAACCGGTTTTCCTGACAGCCAAGAACTGTTTCTCACCCTGGACCTGGAGCCAGTGTCCCCCGAACCCACCCAAGGCTGCCTCCTGGACCCAGCAGGCGGAGAAGGGACCTCCGGTGAGTGTACCTTTTAAAATACTATACATGGTTTAAAAGCAAGCATGTGAAAGGATTACTTTGCCCTGGCATTCGCGGCTCTCCTGGATGTACTCCCAAAGCCTTTGAAAAAGGTTTCTGGGGAGGGCAGCCTTATTGCATCCTTCATGGTAGGACACTTTACCACTCCAGGCCAGTAACACGTACTCGGGAATCATTGTACAACAAAGCATTGCAGTGTATGTTTGCTGGCGTTCAAACAACATCCGTTCTTTATCTCTCTGTGTTATCCTCAGGAGAGTGAGATATAATTCATGGTCACCTGGTTGAAATAGAGTGCTTTTCTTCAGGGGACACTCAGAGGAGCCCATTCCTGCTGGGCTGTTTGCCTGTGGCTAAACAGAAATGTTCCACGCTGTTAGCTACAGGGAGTGGGGAAGGTTGAGGGGGTAGCCACGTGGTGGCGGGAGGCAAAATGCGACCTTGTAATGAAAGCACATGTGCTATGTATGTAATGTTAACAGCAAGGTTTACCCTGAAAGAGTGTAGCCACTGTTTTATAAAATGTGTCTTTTTAAATACCGCTGTCCCTTTTTTTTTCTCCACCAGCTGCATGTGTTTCAATGATCACAGGATCTTCTCCTTCCCAGAGGCTAGTGAAGCTTAGAAAGAAAAAAAAAACGCACTCAAGATTAAATGTTCTCCGAGCTCATGCTGTCCTCCCGCACTGACAGAGCACAGACAAATGCGTGGAGGCAAATAATGTCAGAGTGTAGGAAAGCACAAAATGACCAGGAGGAGAGGTGGCGGGCTGAAGAGAGTAAGTGGCGGGCTGAAAAGAGTAAGTGGTGGGCTGAAGACAGGGCTGAAGCTCAAATGTGGAGGCAGCGTGATGAGAGGAGGCAGGATTCAGTGCTGAGGCTGCTGGAGGACCAAACCAGTATGCTCCAGTGTATGGTTGAGTTGTAGCAAAGGCAGCTGGAGCACAGACTGCCACTACAGCCCCTGTGTAACCAACCACCCTCCTCCCCAAGTTCCATAGCCTCCACACCCAGACGGCCAAGAACGCGGTGGGGGGGGCCACTGGCCAACCAGCCACTCCGCCACAGAGGATTGCCCCAAAAAAAGAAGGCTGGCATTCAATAAATTTTAAAGTTGTAAACTTTTAAAGTGCTGTGTGGCATTTTCCTTCCCTCCTCCACCACCCCTCCTGGGCTACCTTGGTAGTCATCCCCCTATTTGTGTGATGAATGAATAAAGAATGCATGAATGTGAAGTAACAATGACTTTATTGCCTCTGCAAGCGGTGATCGAAGGGAGGAGGGGAGGGTGGTTAGCTTACAGGGAAGTATAGTGAACCAAGGGGCGGGGGGTTTCATCAAGGAGAAACAAACAGAACTTTCACACCGTAGCCTGCCAGTCATGAAACTGGTTTTCAAAGCTTCTCTGATGCGTACCGCGCCCTCCTGTGCTCTTCTAACTGCCCTGGTGTCTGGCTGCGCGTAACCAGCAGCCAGGCGATTTGCCTCAACCTCCCACCCCGCCATAAACGTCTCCCCCTTACTCTCACAGATATTGTGGAGCACACAGCAAGCAGTAATAACAGTGGGAATATTGGTTTCGCTGAGGTCTAAGCGAGTCAGTAAACTGCACCAGCGCACCTTTAAACGTCCAAATGCACATTCTACCACCATTCTGCACTTGCTCAGCCTGTAGTTGAACAGCTCCTGACTACTGTCCAGGCTGCCTGTGTACGGCTTCATGAGCCATGGCATTAAGGGGTAGGCTGGGTCCCCAAGGATACATATAGGCATTTCAACATCCCCAACAGTTATTTTCTGGTCTGGGAATAAAGTCCCTTACTGCAGCTTTTGAAACAGACCAGAGTTCCTGAAGATGCGAGCGTCATGTACCTTTCCCAGCCATCCCACGTTGATGTTGGTGAAACGTCCCTTGTGATCCACCAGAGCTTGCAGCACTATTGAAAAGTACCCCTTGCGGTTTATGTACTTGGCGGCTTGGTGCTCCGGTGCCAAGATAGGGATATGGGTTCCGTCTATGGCCCCACCACAGTTAGGGAATCCCATTGCAGCAAAGCCATCCACTATGACCTGCACATTTCCCAGGGTCACTACCCTTGATATCAGCAGATCTTTGATTGTGTGGGCTACTTGCATCACAGCAGCCCCAACAGTAGATTTGCCCACTCCAAATTGATTCCCAACTAACCGGTAGCTGTCTGGCGTTGCAAGCTTCCACAGGGCTATCGCCACTCGGTTCTCAACTGTGAGGGCTGCTCTCATCTTGGTATTCATGTGCTTCAGGGCAGGGGAAAGCAAGTCACAAAGTTCCATGAAAGTGCCCTTACGCATGCGAAAGTTTCGCAGCCACTGGGAAGCGTCCCAGACCTGCAACACTATGCAGTCCCACCAGTCTGTGCTTGTTTCCCGAGCCCAGAATCGGCTTTCCACAGCATGAACCTGCCGCATTAGCACCATGATGCATGCATTGGCAGGGCCCATGCTTTCAGAGAAATCTGTGTCCATGTCCTGATCACTCACGTGACCACACTGACGTCGCCTCCTCGCCCAGTATCGCTTTGCCAGGTTCTGGTGCTGCATATACTGCTGGATAATGCGTGTGGTGTTTAATGTGCTCCTAATTGCCAAAGTGAGCTGAGTGGCCTCCATGCTTGCCTTGGTATGGCGTCTGCACAGAAAAAAGGCGCGGAACGATTGTCTGCCATTGCTCTGACAGAGGGAGGGGCGACTGACGACACGGCTTACAGGGTTGGCTTCAGGGAGCTAAAATCAACAAAGGGGGTGGCTTTACATCAAGGAGTATTTCAGACAGGACTTCATGGAGGGTTCCAATAAGAAATGGTGCACCTAAGTTATTGTTCTTATTGGAACAAAGAGGTTAGCCTGGCCTCTGATTGATACATGGCTAGATTTACCTCGCTGCACCTTCTCTGTGAGTGACTGCAGTGTGACCTAGAGGAATGAGTCCCCTAGACAGGGGAGGGGGGGAAGCAAATGAGTACAAAACAAATCTGGTCTATTTCTTGTTTTGATCCACTCCATCTATCTTTTACATCTTTGGCTGGCAGCAGACGGTGCAGAAGGACTGCATGCCATCCACATCTCATGGCTGCTCGGCAGAAGATGGTACAGTACGACTGCTAGCCATCCTCATCTCTTGCCTGCCCGGCAGAAGATGGTACAGTACGACTGCTAGCAATCCGTATCGCCTGCCTGCTCACCATAAGACGGTTCAATAGGACTGACTGCAGGACTAAAGAGAATGACCTGGTCAAGTCACTCCAAAATTAGTCCCTGCGCCCATGTCTGCCCAGGCACTCTCAGCCGACGTGGCCAGGAGCACCTCGGACACGACAAGGACAGCTACCAGTCGTATTGCACCATCTGCTGCCAGAAGGCAATGGGTTGCTGCTACTGTGTAGCAATGCCATACCGCGTCTGCCAGCAGCCAGGAGACATACGGTGACGGTTACCTGAGCGGGCTCCATGCTTGCCGTGGTATGGCGTCTGCACAGGTAACTCAGGAAAAAAGGCATGAAACGATTGTCTGCCCTTGCTTTCACGGAGGGCGGGAGGGAGGGAGGGAAGGGGAGCCTGACGATATGTACCCAGAACCACCCACGACAATGTTTTAGCCACATCAGGCATTGGGATCTCAACCCAGAATTCCAATGGGCAGCGGAGACTGCGGGAACTGTGGGATAGCTATCCACAGTGCAACGCTCCGGAAGTTGACTCTAGCCTCGGTACTGTGGAAGCACGCCGCCGAGTTAATGCACTTAATGCACTTAGAGCATTTTCTGTGGGGACACACACACTCGAATATATAAAACCGATTTCTAAAAAAACGACTTCCATAAATTCGACCTTATTCCATAGTGTAGACATACCCTAGTTAGCAATTCTCCAATCATACGGTACAACTCCTGAGTTTACAGATTCATTAAAAATTCTTACTAATGGGCTTGCAATTTCGGGTGCCATTTCCTTTAATATTCTTGGATGAAGATTATCTGGGCCCCCCGATTTAGTCCCATTAAACTGTTTGAGTTTTGCTTCTACCTCAGATATGGTAATATCTACCTCCATATCCTCATTCCCATTTGTCATGCTACCATTATCCCTAAGATCTTCTTTAGCCTTATTAAAGACTGAGGCAAAGTATTTGTTTAGCTATTGGGCCATGCCTAGATTATCCTTAACCTCCATTCCATCCTCAGTGTTTAGCGGTCCTACTTCTTTCTTTGTTTTCTTCTTATTTATACGGCTATAGAACCTTTTACTATTGGTTTTAATTCCCTTTGCAAGGGCCAACTCGCCCTGACTTTTAGACTGTCTCACTTTATCCCTACATGTTCTGACCTCAATAAGGTAGCTTTCCTTGCTGATCCCTCCCATCTTCCACTCCCTGTATGCTTTCTGCTTTTTCTTAATCACCTCTCTGAGGTGCTTGCTCATCCAGCTTGGTCTACAACTCCTGCCTATGAATTTTTTTCCCTTTCTTGGGATGCAGGCTTCTGATAGCTTCTGCAGCTTTGATTTAAAGTAATCCCAGGCCTCCTCTACCTTTAGATCCATAAGTTCTTCAGTCTGATCCACCTCCCTAACTAATTTCCTTAATTTTTGAAAGTCAGCCCTTTTGAAATCAAAAACCCTAGTTGCAGATTTATTTTTGTTAATCCTTCCGTTCAGTTTGAACTGAATTAGCTCATGATCACTTGAACCAAGATTATACCCTACAACCATTTCTTCTATGAGGTCCTCACTACTCACCAAAACCACATCTAAAATGGCATCCCCTCTAGTCGGTTCAGCAACTACTCGATGAAGGAATCCATCAGCTATCGCATCTAGGAAAATCTGAGCCCTATTATTATTACTAGGACTCGTCCTCCAGTCTATATCTGGGAAGTTAAAGTCTCCCATGATCACACAGTTTCCATTAGTATTTACTTTATTAAAAACATTAAAAAGGGCTCTATCCATATCCAAATTAGATCCCGGCGGTCTATAGCACACCCCAAGCACTATCCCAGGGGAGGCTCTAATAGTGTTCTTCCCTGATGTGATTTTTGCCCAGACGGACTCTGTCTTATCCATTCCATCGCTTCTTATTTCTTTACATTCTACCTCATCATTGATATACAATGCTACTCCACCACCTTTACCTTTATTTCTGTCTTTCCTAAACAGCATGTACCCTTCAATACCCGTACTCCAGTCATGACGACTATTCCACCATGTTTCTGTTATCCCTATAATATCTGGTTTCACTTCCTGCACCAGCAGCTCTAGTTCCTCCATTTTGTTACCTAGGCTCCTCGCATTGGTGTACAAACATCTTAATTTTTGCCGTTTGGCCTCACTCACATTCTATACCCTATTAGGCATGGTCATTCTACAACCAGTATAACCTATTAGACTGGTATCCACGCTGCCCTTCCTCCTTATATACATTCTCCTACCCACGACTGTATCCTTTCTTACTTTGTTTTCTTCCCTCTCAATGCTAAAATCCGGCTGGGAGATTACCTGGACATCTCCCAACCATCTCCCCCAAATTCCTAGTTTAAAGCTCTCTTAATCAGTTGTGCCAGCCTCCATCCTAGAAGTCTATTTCCTTCCCTACTCAGATGAAGTCCATCCCGAGAGAACTGTCCTCTGTCCATGAATGCCTCCCAGTGGCCATACATCCCAAAGCCCTCCTTATAGCACCACTGCCTAAGCCATCTGTTGATAGTCATAATCTTCTCACACCTTTGCTGCCCTTCTCTAGGAACAGGCAGAATCCCACTAAAGATTACCTGAGCCTCGATTTCCTTAAGCGTCTTCCCCAGCCTTGCATAGTCTCCCTTAATACTTTCCAGCGAGAATCTAGCCGTATCATTTGTTCCCATATGAAGGATAATTAGGAGATTCTTTCCTGCTCCCTTTAGGATCCTTTTCAACCTCAGGTCTACATCCCATATCTTAGCACCTGGAAGACAGCACACCCTTCTATTCTCTGGATCAGCTCTGGTTACAGGCCCGTCTATTCTTCTCAGTAAAGAGTCCCCGATCACATAGACCTGCCTTTTCCTGGTGACGGTGCTATTCTCCAGTCTATCCCCTGTTCCCTCTGGCTGCAAGTTCTTTCTATTCCTATTCTCCCTTGTAATCCTCTTCAACCCATCCTGTATCCTCCTGGGGCTCATATTTGGTGTAGTCTCCATTGACTCTTCCCCTTTTCCTATAGGACTAGCCGCTCTTCTCTTCTTCCTTGCCCTTCCACCTTCAGCGACTACCTCCTGAGCCCCTTCTTCATTTTCCAACTTTGCAAACCTGTTCTTGAGCTCTATTTCTCCTTCACTAGCTCGTCTTTTCCTCTGCTTGGTTCTTTTAGTCACATGCTTCCACTGACCACTTTCCTCACCCAGTCTCCCCTCGGAATTCCCCAGTCCTGCTTCTATCTGCAAGTCTAGCTTTTCCCTTCAGATACCTCATGTCTTTGCTCCATAATCTGCTCAAACCCCTTCCTAAACTCAACCAGACTTTCCACCTGCATCTCCAAACCTTGGATCTTTTCCTCCATCAGCTCTATCAGACAGCATTTCATGCAGACAAAACTCTTACCAGGTACCCCCTCCAGGATCATTTACATACCGCAGCTTCCACATCCAGTCATCCTCATTGTGTCTTCCACTACATGGGTCACTCCCACTGCTGCCTCTGTATCTGTCATAGCTTCCCACCTAAATCCTGTTAATCTAATTAAGTCTTAAGCATACTTTTGATTGAAGAACAGTGTGACAATTTGTGGAATCTGTTTTTGTACAGCTTATGAATTCTGGTTGATATGAAGTTGTTATGAAAATT
Source organism: Lepidochelys olivacea (assembly GCF_965140295.1). Classification (NCBI taxonomy): domain Eukaryota; kingdom Metazoa; phylum Chordata; order Testudines; family Cheloniidae; genus Lepidochelys; species Lepidochelys olivacea. The sequence continues at coordinate 16,471,267 of NC_140423.1, forward strand.
GTTGTATTGTGGAATGCTCTGTGTGTATGTGGAATCCACTATTTGTTGACATAGGTGAAAGCACCTTGTCTCTTCCAGACTAGATACGAAGGAGAGTCATTAACCTTAATGACTATGTCCTGGATGGAACAATTGGTATGCTAAGGACTTGGAGGTTGAGTGGGGCTGGGAGAAGCTACTTCCCCTAGCTTATCGGCAGGGGGTTGGTGAAATGTAGAGTGGGAAAATGCCCAGCAAGAGAACAAAGGAATCAAGTGTTGACGGGGGACATGTAGACTTAAGAGACTCATAGGAAGAGGATGCTTTGGGAAGGAGAGAGCAAGAGATGGACAGACTTTCATAGGGGAGGGTGCGATTTAACTGCAGGACCAACCAAGGTCAGAGAAGGCTAGCTGGGTTAGAGAAGGCTCCATGTTTCAGAAAAGAAGTCTTTGGCTGAAAGAGATGGATCCAGGGCAGCCTGGAGGATTCTGTCCATGCCCAGAGAACTCTCCAGAGTGGTGAGGAAACTGAGGCCTAAATCTATGTATCTCTTGTGCTTCTAAGTAAATAGCAATGATGTTTTGCAGTCCTGTACTGAGTCTGTTTGCGTGTCCATTGGCTTTTGTTATTGCATGCCCCTGAAGAGGTGAACTGTAAAGCCGACAGCTCACACCTTCAATGGGTTTCTGGGGAATGCGCAAGAGTGGCTGGGGAGGCTTGGGGGAGATAACACTAGTTTCAGGGCCCAGGCAGTTGGATGGGAGGTGGGTCCCCACTGCCAAGAAGGGTGTCAGATACAGGGTCTGCACTTGACTGCATGCCTACAGGCCCAAAGCCAGGGAGAGTGCCTAAACTTTGCCTAGCCCAACAACAACAACAAAAAGAAGATGAGGGATTCAGTGATTACATTCCTCGCAGCAGACTGGTGAGTGAGCTCAGCTATAGCTGGGACAATCAGCACCTAATCTGATGTAACTGAAAACTTCTATAATTGCTTGTTCTGAAAGGGTTTTTTTTTGTTGTTTGTTTTTTTTTAATTCTCCACAGTATCACAAGTTTCATGGGATATGCACGGCCACCAAGAGTAGGGGTGCCACCTTTCTAATGGCTGGTAACCGGACCCACAAGGCCCCACTCCTGCTCTGCCTCTTTCCCCTCTCCTCTCCCGCTCCACCCCGAGATTACAAAAAAAAAATTGACATCTGGGCTTGTCAAATGGCATGCAGACACACAAGCCGAAAACTGGATGGGTGGCAACTCTAGCCAAGAATCCCCCCATCCCACCTCCAAACTAATGGGGACAATGCATTGTTATTAGTATTCACTGGTTATTAACTGATTCTCAGCTGGGTGGGCATGAGCTGTGGTTTAGTAAACTGTGTCTCTAATCAGTGAATCATGGTAAAATGCTGCTGTGTGGATGGAGCCATCACGGGAAAAAGCTGTAGCCTGCAACAGTGTCAGAAACGAATGAAGGGAAAATGGCTTTTGCAGAATTTTGCATTGCCTGTCACTGAGCTAATTTTGGAATAGCCAGAATATTAGATGTCTGCAGTAGTACTCTGCCTTGATATGCAAATGTTAGCCAGAGACGTAATCTATAAGGTAGTTTTTATGCAGATTTTTTCTATACTTATTTAATCTCAGTTTTTCAGAGTGCCTTTCAAATTAGTTCAAAGATTCTCCCTTTCTTTACTTATGTATACACACACACACACATCTTTATCTATATAGAAATAGACCAGCGCATATGCCCATAGCCTCATCATCAGACCCTAGCCTCATTAGCAGACCCTAGGAAGGTTTCCATGCCTACAAAATCCCCAGTAGTGCGTGCACATAGATACGTGGATACACGTCTAGCCATGTGATTGTGCAAATCAGGGCCTTACGGACACCCACAGAGCTGCTGGGACAGCACAGCAATGGTCTGTGAAACGTGTATTTTACCTGTTCAGTGTTTGCCCCTCCAATATGGGTTAATGTGGTAGAAACAGCAGATCACAAAGCCTAGTGAGGAGAGCAGGGAAGGAAAGGCAAATACCAGCACAGCTTGGAATGTAGAACAATACCATCACGAATACTGTGGCACATAGGCTGGATTTTCAGGAAAGCCCAGCTCAGCATTCAGCATACATTCAACGTGCTGAGCTCTTGTGAAACTTTGTCCTTTAGTGGCAAAGTCTTAAGCAAGCTAACAGTGTTAAACTAATAAAATCATTAGACACCTTAGAACAACGGGATTAAGAAAGAACATTTTTTCAACCTAAGTGCTTAAAATCCTAAAGAAGTGACCAGATTTTTAGGGATTTGGGACACCCACATCAGTCATTGAGTTGACTGAGAGCTGCTAGGTGCTTGGCCACTTATTTAGGTGCCTGCCATTAAGTACACAGAGCCTGAGGCTGTTGGTCTTGGTTTTTAAGGTTTGTGAGCAAGTGGCTCCTCATTTCACTGGGCCTCTTTCTGGAGCAGGAGGAGGTGGGTTCTGTCCCTGCTCTTATCCTGAAATTCAAAATGACCTTGGGGGTGCAGCCCAAGGATAGCAGTGAGTTTCCTAAATGGCCATGAACTTCAGATGGGAGGTGGTTGGTAGGCTTTGTCTTTGAAAATCACTTTGGGAGCCTCAGTGGCTGCCCCAGACCTTAGACTACAGCTCAATTGGTGCAAATTGGCATAACTCCATTTGTGTCAATGGCATGGTACCAATTTACACCAGCTGAGGTTCTGGCCCTTGTTTTTAGGTGTCTGGCTAAACCTCACTGTGAGAGGAAAAAATGAAAGCAACAGAAGAGAAGGGACCAAGTGCAGAAGGGGCGGCAGCTGTCAGTGTTTGTACAGCACCTACCACATTGGGGTCCTGATCTGTGACTAGGGCACCAACGTGCTACTGCAATAGAAATAATAAATAACAGTGATAACAAATGATAACGCTGTGCTGGTTTTGCCTCCCTAGTCACAGATTTTGCCACCTTCCACTGGATGGGGGTGCGCTATCCAAGGGATAAGCATTGTCATCATAGGAGCTAGAACTGGGGAAAAGACTCATTAGCTGTGCAACCTCAGGAACTGGGGTCCCAGGCATAACTACATAATTTGGGAGTCCAGAGTGTCTTCATAGCTGGTGTATGTTCTTAAATAGGCTATCTAAGGCGGATGGAACAGACACCTCCTACGTCTGCTGTCATCATTTAGCAGTGTAGCTTAAAAAAAAAAGTCTTCACATTTATATACTGTTCCGTTCTGCCTCTCCTTGGAGCAGTATGAAGGAAGCCACAGCCAGTGGAAGAATGTCTTTAACGTCAATCAGGGGCTGATCAAAAGGCAGCCCCACCCTCTTTCTCACGGTTTGGATGTGTCATCTGGACAATAAACATTAGCCACAACTAGGATTTTTTTTATCAGCATTAATTAAGGGCTCATTTCTCCTTTTCTCCCTTCAAGATCTTTCCCTGTTTATCGCTCTATTCATAATCCACTCATACAGGAAAAGCAAGGATTATTCCAGCCCCACAAGTCATCCAGATGCTTGTGATGTTTTCCTGCCTTCTATCCCATCCTCTCTCTCTCTGTCTCCCTCCCCCTCCCCCCTTCTGTCTTCTGCCAAAACTTCCCCCATGACAAACGGCTTTCACAGCTATAGCCCTGATGTTTCATTTGAAATTCCAGCACAAACTTAGACCAGCATTATCCCTAGGGGCTACAGCTTACAGCGACTACGTCATGTATGGCTAGCTCTGTGTATGAGATTTAGCGTTTAAGGAACTTTTGTGGATGTCCTGAAGTGTGCAGATGGCAAATGATTGAATGCATATTAATTCTCTGGAGCAACAGAACAAACTACTTACCAATTAGGGGTCTGTCCAGCAGTCATTACATGTACACGACTCCCATCAAAGTCAATGGGAGGACTGTAGGATCATGGGTTAACCTTCAGTTATTTTCAAACACAAACCTGCTGAGTTATTGCACTTGTTGTTAACACCCCAATCTGATGTGGCAACAGGATAGCCAATAAACCATTGGCCAAAAATGTTCAAGCTTGGGTGCCCAAAGTTAAGCATCTAAATAAAAGTGGTACTTATGCTCAAATAAATTTGTTCGTCTCTAAGGTGCCACAAGCTTTCGTGAGGCTTCCAAGTGGCTTAATTTTACAGTCAAGTAGGTGCTATAAGAACTCTGCTTGTGTTTGAAAACGAGTTGTGTTTATACAAGTAAAAGCTTTCTCTGGCATGTTGGGGGAAAAGGGGGTACCGGTTAGTCGAAAATTCTGGTTAACTAAGAGTTGAACTTACCAATGGAATACCAATTTTCAAAGAATTAGAATACTATAAAATGAATTAAGTATAAAATAGTATATAGCTACTCACTAATCCAGTAGTCGTACTGCACTGCAGAGTGGTAGGTTTCTTGAAGCACTTAGGTGTATACAGGTAAAGTACGTTCTCTTATGACACTACATATCACACTACATATCACTACGGGCAGCGCATGGCATACACCCAGATCACTAAAAATACACTTAACACTAAAAATATACTGAACATAATTTAATCTTTATTTGGTGATTCAGCAGGCACTTCAGGATCTTGCAGTGCCTCAGGGTCATCAACAACAACATCAATTATCATTGTAGATGATGTAGAAGGTGTAGGAGATTGGGCTGAATCTGTACTGACCCTATGGCACAACCTGGACACTGCTTTTTTGGATAAATTTCTGATATCAGCTAGCTTACTTGTCTTCTGCCTCTTTTGCATAGAAGTAGAGTGCATAATATGCAATTGCATAACCTCCTGGGCAGTATACCATGGCAGCCTTTCTGCAAATTTAATTATTATATCAAAAGCCGAAGCAGCCTTTCCCCCAAGTTATTTTGTCCTCTTCACTAAAATCATCTTCTTCGCTGTCTTTATCAGTGTCCTTTGACTTTTCAGGTTTCAAAACATTCTCTATTATTTCTGTATCAGTAACAGTATGTGTCACTTCAACCTCCTTGTCAGCTTCAACCCACTCTTCTATCTCACTTCCAGGAAGTTGGTTGATTGGGTGTGAAGGAGTATCCTTCACCATTTCAAGAATTTGTGGCAATGTATTTTTTTCTAACTCTTACTTTAAAGCCCTCAAATTCATCTTCATCAGAAGACATTTCTGCAAACACAGCACTAGACCACCATTTTATCCAAACTCTCCTTAATGCACAAGCAACATTAAAAATTGCATCTTTTATGTTATAACAAGATAGAAAGTCCTGTTTAGTGCCTTCATGATTGATCAGTTTTCTCAGGAAATCTCTTCTGTGATAACATTTCATATTCTGGATGATGCCCTGGTCCAGAGGTTGAATCAATGAAGTAACACTGGCAGGCAGGAAGATGGTAAAAATATTACCGGACACTAAGTCTGATTCATAAGGGTGAGCTCTACAATTGTCGAGCAATAGAATAGCTTTGCTATCTTCAGGTAAGCCTATTTTTCTAAAATGTTCTTTCACTGCAGGTACAAAAACGGGATGAAACCAATCATAAAAAATTTCTTTGTCCATCCATGAATTACCTTGTGCTTTGTAAACAACAGGTAAATGTGCAACACCTTTGAAAGCTCTAGGATGATTATATTTTCCAATCATCAAAAGTTTTATTTTATGCGAGCCTGCAGTATTAGCACGTAAGAACAGTCAGTCTGTCTTTATTCTGCTTGAAACCAGGAGCCCTAGATTCACTTGCACCTGCTAGGGTAGATTTTTGGCAAGCAGGGCCAAAATAGGCCAGTTTTATCAGCATTATAAATTTGTTCAGGGGATAAATCATGTTCAGCAATTAAATTTCTAAAAAATTCACAATATTTTTCTGCAGCTTCATAGTCAGCCAACTTTTGTTCACCAGATTCATCTAGCTTTCTAATGCCATGATGAAGTTTAAAACACGAAAGCCATCCATCAGAAAAAGCACATGGCTCAGTCAATTGCATTTGCTTATAAAATCTTTTGCCTTTTCAATGAGCATTGGGCCAGAGATAGGGGCAACCTCCATTTGTTTCAATGAAAACCATTCATATAAAACACCATCTAGCTGCTCTGATTTAGGCATATACAGAGTATGACATTGTTCAACAGCTTTATTTGACTCCCAACTAGCAAAAAATTTGAGCAATTGTCCTTTTTGAGCCTTGATATCATATCTCGTGGTCAAGCCAACATTGTATTCTTGCATCAAAACACTCCTATTCTCGCCCTTTTCAAGACGTGAACAAATATATATTTTATGTTTTTATGTCAACACAACTCTCTTATGTTTCTCTCCTTTGCTTTTTTGCTGGTATTTTGGATACCATAATGGTAGGGTGGCATTGATATTTTACGTTAAACACAGGACAATACACCAAGTAATAAACCGGCCAATCACAACGGCGGATACAAACAAAGAACAGCATTCGGCTCTTCTCAGTTAACTGGAGTGTAATCCAACTCCCCTCCGAAATATTCGGGTCCCGAATAGCTTTGGCATCGATTCCAGTTAGCTTCGGCGTTGGTCCCGGTTACTAGATTGAAGTTTTGTATTGGGAGATATCAAAAATGCCAGTTTCTAAAGTGCCAGATAACAGTTTTTACTGTATTATCACTTCAAATATCTGTGCACAGTTTTCATATTGCTCCTTTGCCTCATCTTGTCCATTCAGTAGAAAGTGCTTGTCACTTTGCACTGTTATTTATTAATATTAATAATTTGTCTTACAGTAGGAGGTAGAGGCCCTGACCAAGATCAGAGTGGAAACAAAGGCACATAGAAATGATGTGTTTAGCCCAAGGTCACCCAGCAGGTCAGGAGGGAGGCTTTTAAAATCCAAATAAATTAAATTAATGTCTATCATATTATTCCTGACATCAAAATAACGTTAAAAAAATCCTAACACAAACAGTTACCATGAAATTTCAGACAAGGCTACAAAGGCTATATGCAGGAGCTACTGGTGGTAATTGTGTGACATACATTTTGAAGCAAGTCCTAGAGGAATATAATGTAGCTGAATGATGACAAGTCAAGAATGAATGGTCTGTTGTGATCATGCAGTCACACTAGGTTAGGGTTATTCCCTGCATTTGTGCCAATTGTTTCTCCTTTGTTGTTTCTTAGGAGACTCTTAAAATGTCAAAACACAATAACAGGTTTCAGAGTAGCAGCCGTGTTAGTCTGTATCCGCAAAAAGAAAAGGAATACTTGTGGCACCTTAGAGACTAACAAATTTATTAGAGCATAAGCTTTCGTGAGCTACAGCTCACTTTATCGGATGAAGTGAACTGTAGCTTATGAAAGCTTATGCTCTAATAAATTTGTTAGTCTCTAAGGTGCCACAAATACTCCTTTTCTTAAAACACAATAAGAAATAATAATAGCAAACAAGAAAAGCCAACCCTTTGTATTATGTGGAAAATAACAGATCTACACAAAGATCAGAGAGTATTCTGGGGAATAACATTTACAAATCTATGGCCCCTAAGTCCTACGGAGCAATCTGAGACCTGGTCCACACTTAAAACTTTTGCTGTCATAGCTATGTAGGTTTAGAGTCTGACAAATCCAAGCCCTCACTGACTTAGCCATTTTGGCAAAAGCTCTAGTGTAGATGCAGTTTATACCCGAAAAAAGTGCTTTTGTAGAGCTTATTTAGTTCAGGGAACTGGTATAAGCTATACTTTACTGGTATGTGATGTGTCTCTGCTAGGAGGGTTTGCCAGTGTAGCTATACTGTTAGTTGTTCTGGCAAATCCTTTCTAGTGTAGACAAGGCTTTATGGTATTTGCAGGAATAGCTGTAACATGCACCAGTAAGAGCTGCTGTTGCTATTGCAAGTAACTTCTGAGAGGGTGTTTGTATGCACTGGACACTGGACGAGGTGTTATGATAGCTTCTTAACAGGGGTCATTGTAGTCCAGTAGTATGCTCATGTATAGGGTAATACCAGGAACATAGAGAACTCTACTTTTAGGAAATGCTTGATGGGAGAGGACAATATATATGTGGAGGAAGGAATAAAGGCTGAATGTTGCACTGACTTGGCTCTCCTTTGTATATGAGGGTTTAAAGGTGTGTTGTTAGAACGTGTTAGCTAACATGTTCTAAACGTTTAGTTTAGACAAGGTATACAGCGTTTAGCGTGTGCTAAGCTGGTCAAATTAGGCGATGTCTACACTAAGGAAAAGGGTATTTTTTTTAACATGTGTTAGCTAGCCAAGTAAGCCCTAAGGGGAGCCTAGAATTTATTTCAACCACTACATTTGTTAAAACTATAGCTTACCTTGTCTGCACTAGGATTTTAACATGTTAGCCAACATGAGTTAAAAATACATCTTTTTTCCCCTAGTGAAGACAAGATCTTAAAGGGGGGAGCCTAGGCTTTAATTTGACCAGTTTTGCATATATTGAAGCCTACGCTACCCTGTCTCCGCTGGGTTTTTTTAGACCTTGTGTACACTTGTGGCAGCATGTAGGGTACATGTAGCTACACGTGACAGTGGCAGTGAAAGGCAGGCTACATCCACACTTGCTGCGATGTGTAGCTACACGTGGCAGAGAGAGGCTCCAGCAGCAGGGAGGCACACTACGCTGCCAAAAATAGCGGTGTAGACATGGCCTTGTAAGATTTATACCTAGGGTTCAGGTGTGTAAGGCACTCTAGTCTATTCACCTAAGCAGTGCCTCACTGCTGACACTGCTATTTATACCTGTGTTAAATGGGCATGCAGTGTGTGTGCCCTACACGACCCCATAAATGTAGACTTATCCTAAATATGTTAGCTAATATGTTCCAACAACACACCTTTAAATCCTAGCCTAGACAAAGCCTGGGAAGAAAAACAAGTTCCTAAACCTGCAAGCAGGAGTACTCCCATTGAAGTCTCTGAAAAAAGGGCTTGGTTCTCTAAGGTGCGACCGGCCTCCAATGCACATTGACGTCACTGGTTGATGGGGGCACTCAGCACGTTATCAGACTAAATCCTGAAGCCACACATCGGATTCTATTCAGTCCATTCTCCGGGAGAGCTCTCATTGGCTTTATTGGGAGTTTTGCTTGAGTAAGGACTGAGTAAAAACAGTCAGGATTTGGCCCAGTCAGGGACGGTCCTAGACCAAATGGTGCCCCAGGCAAGGAGCATCTTTGCCCCCCCTCCATTTGTTTAACTTTTGATTTCCTTATTTTTATTGCATTTGTTGCATATTTCACAACTTTGATGCCTGAGTTGCATGTGTGATTTATCCTTGTCATATAAGATGATAAATTTGCATGCTGTAAATCTGTATTTATTCATGCCATATATAAGCAAATAAAAAAGAATTAGTTTCCTCTAAGCTTATAAAAGAATTTAATTTTAAGAAATACCTGAAATGTACTAACATCAAGAAATTGAACTGGGCACCAACGTTGGATGGACCAGTATTAAATAGTGTTACAGTAGGTGACAGCCTTAGAGTGTTAACCCTAGACCTTTAGTTCAAAAGGTCACTTTTCTCACCCTTGCTGGTCTCTCACTTCACTTCAGTTTGTTCTTATAGCTCACTGATTGACTGGCAACACCCCTTATATACCCGTGAGGGCATGGCTGACAACGTTCTAGGAGGTTTGAGGAAAATGTAGTTCTCAGGAAGTCTGGAAGGTTCCATGAGATTCTACAAAGGTCCAGAATATTGTAGGAGGTTAGTGAAAAATGAATCCACGTGCGGAATACCTGAAACATGTTACTTAAAACACTCTATTTTCCTTTTTCTTGCTAACAAAAACGGCACCCCTGAGCCGGCACGCCCAGGCCCGGCACCCCAGGCAGTCGCCTGGGTCACCTGCCCCTAAATCCGGCCCTAGGCCTGATGGGACTATTTCTGTGTATAAGGACTACTCATGTGAGTAAGAGTTGTGGGATTGAGGCCTGAGGGCCTGATCCAGAGGCAGCTGATTTCTATGGGTTTTGGATCAGACACCAAAAGAAGAGCCTAGCTTTGAAGGGGATGCATTCAAAGAAAAACAAAGTCTTAAGGCATCATTCATGTCGCGCACTTAACCTTAAGAGTGAAACCACCAAATCCATCCCTGTGTGTGATCTAAACTGAGTTGGAACCCCAGCCTCCAGATACCAGGGAAACATGTCTGTGTTATTGTAACCACACTCATTCTCTGGTTGGTGGTTTTTCTAAATCCAGTCTGAGCATTATTATTGTTACTGGCCATTTCATTTATTTTTAATTTTCTGTTGTTTTGCTTTTAATTCCCCCTTGAATTTGAGTGGCTCTAATGAACTTTGGGAGCCTGTTGGCTTGGGTCTGGGAGAGCCAAGAGTACTTGGATAGATGTCTCCCTTGCTGAGCTGAGAAGACAGACAGACTGTGCTATTCATTAGAGCCTCAAAGCAGGAAAACAATAGTTAAACATTGTGCTTGCTGTTTGGTTGCTGGCTTCATGCCCATAAGACAGAGACACTGCAATGAGTGATGTGACTTTGCTTATTTTTACATACACTAAATTTAAGGCAAAATAAAATGTGAAGATCTTCTCTAGATGCGTTTTGTGTTTACGACGGATATCCAGAAATACCATGGATGTATCAGTGCCCACATCTACAGGTATTTCACATTTATTAATTTTCAGATATCGGTAAGTGCCAAAAATGGTTTATTGGCAAACAAAGCCTCCACTACTCCCCCTTTTAACGCATGCCAGTTGGCTGTTTGCCACTAATTCTTTTCAAGTGCTCTGTGCCAAAGTCATCAGAGCCCAAGGAAAATGAGAGACTTAAAGGAGAGAGCTAAACTCAGCATTACAAATTCTACTTGGAAATTATTTTTAGCTAAATATTACTTTATTTAGGTTATACCAAGCTGATACACTCCCATTCCCTGACATCCGCATGCTACAATAGTCCTTGAACACACCCTGAGCCAGGATATGCATGGCACAAGATACACCATCTTTGTAGCCAAAAACACACATTGTCCACCACACACACACACACACAAATGTACACAAGCATGTGGACACACAGTATTAGGGGTAGGGGAAATTTTCCAGGGCCCCATCGCTCCCACAGAGCCCATTTCCCTATTCACCTTGCTACCCAACCTGCCTTCCTTGCTCTTTGGGGGGCATATGGGCAGGACAATAGCTGGTGAGATAGGGAGGCAGCATCAGAAAACAGCTGTAGCCGATGACCCTGGTGTAACTCAACTAGATTTTCCTGAATTGAGGGGAATAGTCTTTTTATTTGTTCAATCTGAAGTTTCAATAGCAGCCTGTGTCTGAGGTATTGATATTGTCGGTATCTGTGCGTGTGTGTGAGAGAGAGCTTTGGTGTTCATGTGACTATACTTGCTTAGCAAGAGGAATTCAAAGAAAAGTGACAAAATGGCAACATTTTAAAATGCTTTACTGAAAAAAATGCCACAGAACATTTCACTTGCCCCTTCAAGAATTTCAGAGCTCTATTGTGTCAAGTCTGGAGACTGATTTCAGTCACTGACATGTAAATCGGAGGGATCTGGGTCTTTCAGTTATGGAGCCCCGACTGACAACCCAGTCGAAAAGGTTGTGCTGTGATTTCCTCTGAAAACAGAACTGAAACCCTTCTGCTCTTTGCTTTAATGACTGAGTTTAATTTGCAGACTTGGTGTGCAATGAAATGGTGTGCATGTGCCCTCTTGCACGCACACGCATGCTCAGGGTTACTGAGAAGGATGGGTGAACCTCTTGTAGTTAAAAGTTTTGCTGGCCTCTTCAATTCCTTGTATATCAACTTGCTTGGCAAATGCTACACCGTTTCTCTTTGCCCCCTGTAATTTATATCCTTATTTTCCCTGAGGGTGATTCAGTTTAAACATACGCACACGCACCAAATTAACAAACATATTCCTGGACCTAAGAGGAAGCATGTGTTATGGATTAGGGAGAGAAGCACACTTTGAAAGCTCAGCTGGCCCTGTACATGGTAACTATTCTGCATTAATTTTTCCATGAGATTGCCATTGTCTTCATCTCTGCTACTTTCCCAAGTCTCTCTCTCTCTCTCTCTCTCTTTTTCTGTCTGCGTCACTCTTTGTTCCATTTTTCATCCTCTTTGTCACTAGATGTTTTTCTCCTAGGTGCTAACTCCGTGGCTGCTCCAGGGTGCTCAGCACCGGCAGTGCTGGATTATTCTTTTGTGGGCCCCTGCCCGTGGACCATGGCCCCACCCCCACTCTGCTCTCACTCTGTCTTGAGGCCCCACCCACGGCTTGCGGAGAGGAGCACCCACCAGCAAAAACAAATGTCAGCGCTTGTGGTTTTTCTCCCTCCTAAGCCTTGTGTAAACTAGGGTTTGGAACCTAATGCGTGTTAACACCCTAGCGTATGGCTGTATTTTGAGCTGGAGGTGTAAACCCCCACTATCTCGATCAGAGCTAGTGTGCTAATAATAGAAGTGTAGCTGTGGCAACGCAAGCGGTGGGAGGGGCTTGCTGTCCCAAGCATGTACCTGGTGTCTCAGACACGTATGTACTCAGGGTGTGTGTCCCGTCCTGCTGCTTGCGCTCTCTCAGCCATACTCAAATGCAAAGTGTAGACAAGGCAGTGGACCTTTAACACGTTAGACTGGTTGCGTTAAAGCCTAGGGCTTGTCTACACTGCCCCACTGTTTGGACTATGGGAGTGTAAATAGTAGTACCAAAGTGCTGCTTGGTAGACACCATGTGCATGCTGCGGGGGCGAATGAAAAGGTTCCTACTCGCATTAATGTAGCCCTGTTTCAAGTCCCATAACCGAGAACGTGGAACCTTTGAGTTCACACCCGCAGCATCCATACGGGGGAGTTACAGCGCAGCACTGTGGTGTATGCTGCCATTCATACCCTTGTAGTCCGTATTACGGGGCAGTGTAGACATAGCCTAGGAAACCCCTTCCAAATCCCTAGATAAGCCCGTAGTTTCTCATACGTGGACTATTAACCCCACTCCATTTGAACTAAGCTATCCGCTTTTATATAGGTTCTTATACCACCCCTATTACCACAGCACTTGAGCACCTTTCAGTAGTGCATTAAGAGATATGACTAATATCCGTTGTGTGGTTCATTCTGTCTCTCTTATCCTCTTCCCAGGGAGAGAATTGTTTGTGCAATGGAGTATTTTGGTTGCGTTTTTTTAGATTTTCTTAAATGTACCCACTGCTGTGTGTTTATGTTAGAGAAGGCGGGTTCAAGAAGCAGGTGGCAGTGAGGTTTGTGATGGTCTTAAGTTCTTGTAGGAGTTCATTGCACAGTCTCTGGCCAGTGCCAGAGAAAGCTCTGTCTCCTGCACGGATGAGATTTACCTGAACTGGATATTTGAACCCTCGATATTTGGCTTGTTTAGCCTAACAATAAGAACTTTGAGGGGAGATATGATTCCTCTCTATAAATACATCAGTGGGATAAATACCAGGGTGGGAGAGGAGTTATTTAAGTTAAGCACCAGTGTGGACACAAGAACAAATGGATGTAAATTGGCGAGCGACACGTTTAGGCTCGAAATTAGGCAAAGGTTTCTAACCATCAGAAGAGCGAAGTGCTCGAACAGCCTTCCAAGCGGAGCTGTGGGGGCAAAAAATCTAACTGGCTTCAAGACTGAGCTTGATAAGTTTATGGAGGGGATGGTATAATGGCATGTGGCCCATCAGTGACTGCCAGTAGCAAAAATCCCCAATGGCTGGAGATGGGACACTAGATGGGGAGGGCTCTGAGTTACTACAGTGAATTATTTCCTAGGTGTGTCTGTCTGGTGGGTCTTGTCCACATGTTCAGGGTCTAACTGATCACCATATTTGGAGTTGGGAAGGAATTTTTCCCCAGGTCAGATTGGCAGAGACCCTGGGGGTTTATCACAGTCTTCTGCAGCATGTGGCACAGGTCACTTGCAGGTTTAAACTAGTGTAAATGCTGAATTCTCTAATTCTAAGTCTTTAAAGTATGGTTTGAGAACTTCAGAAACTCAGCCAGAGGTTGTGGGCCTATTGCAGGAGTGGGTAAGTGAAGTTCTGTGGCCTGCAACGTGCAGGAGGTCAGACTAGATGATCATAATGGTCCCGTCTCGCCTTAAAATCCATGAGACTCTAGGGAAAAATGAATGTACCCTTCCCTAGTGTAAACACCTTGGAGAAGACAGAGAGAGGTGGGCAAAGATAAGCTGGGGGTTGGGAATGAGGGAGAGCGAGAAGGTCATTGATTTTATTTACCCCTTTCCACACCCCAGGAGCTGAGTTTTCCTTCCCCCTTCCCCAATCCCAGCATGTTATAACTCTAGTGAAATCAAAGTGTTCAATAAGCAAGGAATTGGATAGGGGCTAAATTCTGTCCCTGTGTGTGTGTGTGTCTTCATATGTCTACAACTCCTTCTGGAGCTAATAGGAGATGTGCATGTGTAGCTAAGGGCAGAATTTGGCCCTTGGAGTATAGCAACTGTTTGAATCAATTCAGTAGTCATTCTTGTATACTTGGCTGTAGCTCTCACACAGCCATACCCAGCACAACCTGGTTAATTGCATGAGGAACGTTTAGCTGGACACAGGGTTATCTTTGACTTAAAAACAAAAACAAAACAAAAAATCATGGAAATTTTTAATTTCCACTAAGAGTGTCCCCGGAGCTGGGCAGGTACAGTCTGTGGTGACTCTGAGTTGGGGCACGATGTATCTGAAGCCAACTCCAGTTTTGCCCCTTTGGAAGTTGGTGCTCAACTTCCCTTCGAAATTCCATGGGTGCGGTTCAGCCATCGTGAGAAGAGGTGACTGAACAGCAGTGGGCGAAAGGGCTGGGGGAGTGGTAGGGAAGAAGCCAGATAGACTCAGTAAGTGCTGAAACAGGTCAGAGGGAGAGAGGAAGGGTTGGAGAGGCCTCCAGGTTAAAAGCCAAAGATTTCCAGTCAAAAGCTAGGAAGGCTAATACACATAAGTGAGTGGGTGGCTAGAGGAGGGCAGCCATGTGTTCAGAAGTCCTCGGATTCACTGCCCCACGTTAATACTAAACTTGTACTTTTTAATCCACAGCTGGCTAGGAAGGGAGGTTTTCAGTGTAAACAACAGTGGGATCTGAGTCTAAAAGCCAGACTGGAACCTCAAGCCACATGTCCGGTACTGTACTTGTTCTCACCAAACGTCAGCTGGAGGCAGATCTTTTTGATCATATTCTGCACGCTGTACTGTATTCTGATGATTCACTTCCTGCCGTTGCCCTTTTTGCTTGCTGCTGCTTCAGGACTGGATCCTGCAGCCCCAGCTGAGATGTTTGTGTGCGCTGTGCTCCGTCCTGGCGCCTGCCTTAACGCAAGGGACGGCTGCTGTGTGTCTAAACTGCTGTGTCATACTCAGTTATTAATGACCAAAGAGCCACATGATAAAAAGTTCTGGGAAACTCAGGGCAGATTCCAGGAAAGGGGTCAACAAGTTCAGTAAACAGATTTTGTTAGAACTTGAACGGAGACCAAAAAAAGCTTCACTTGGATTCTTTTACTTTGTGAGCATTACTGAGTCTCAGAAGGTCTATGAATGGCAGAAAGAGCAAAGCATTTCTTCCAGAGGATCATCTTTTTTCCCCCAATTGATTTTTATGTCATTGCTAGTTTTCAAGGCTGTCCTTAGCAATACTCCCCGGGAGCTTTATTCATTTGCATTCTTCAGTTAGTTTTGCTGTTTGCTGCTGAGCAGATGCAGTGTTCTATCCCAGAGGTGGCTCCTTTCTAGTTGTGGTTCAGTGTATGGAGGGTCAGATTCTGCACTCAGTTATCCTCGTGTAAATTCAGAATGCTAGATTTACACCAGTGTGTGTTACACAATGCTGAGCACATTGTTGACGTTTCACACATCATCATTGGTAACCTAATGTAGTGATAGAATCTGGCCCATAATTTGTATCTGAGCTTGCTTAATTTATAAAAGCCCTTGGGGATCTTTCACAATACAAGATGCTATATACATTCAGGATGTTCCTGTTAGAATAGATTGGAAATTCTGTGTGTAGCAGTGCAGAAGAATCAGCATTTTTTGTTACCAACTGAGGGCCGTTTTGGTGTTGTGTATGAAAGGAGCTGGTTTAGTGTCAACAGACAGGTGGCCACATTGCAGTAGTAACCCATGGCAAGTGGCACTAATTGGCTGTATGTATTGGTAATGAGCCCAAGGATTGAATTGGCTGGTACTCAATAAAAATAATTTTTTCAGTAAATTGTTTCTCCTAAAGTAATTGATTTTACATTCACTCTTCTGCACTTTAATGAAGACCCAGCTACAGCTCTCTCTCATTGATCATGCTTTTCAGTGCTGTGCTGGCTTTTTCTTTTTACTCCAACACTCCCAGTTGCCTGGCACTGGATATGATATAACGTAATTGATCAATGTGCTGGTCCATTGGTTTGATGTGTTGAAAGAAAAGAGAAATTTGAACACATCTCCCTTTGAAAATGACCATTAAGATACCCAGCTAAGTATCATTAATATGTAAGTGTTGTTATGCCCATTTTAGAAATGGAGAAATGAAGGCATAGGGGTTAACGGCCCAAGCCAATTCCCACAGAAGTCAAAGGAAAAGCATCCACTGAGTTCAGTGGGAGCTGGATCAGGTTTTAAGTGACTTGCCCAAGATCACATGGCATATCAGTGGTAGGGTTGGAAATAGAACCCAGGTCCTCTGAGTGCTGCACCATGTGATAATGTGTAACAGTCTTTACATAGTTGGCATCTTCTATCCTCAGAGTCCAAAGTACTTCATAGACTTTAGTGATTGCCCTAAGTGTTGTCATTCCTTCCACTGGATTGCAGCTACTTCTGGAGAGAAACACAGCAAATTGTCAGCAGAACACAGCAGTTTTTTAGTGGGGGAAGTGAAGAATGTTGCATCTGTTTGAAACTAGTAGGGGAATTTTAGAAAGGCAGAGTGGAATTACCCAGTCTGGAATCTGATTTCAGTACAGGCGTTAACTCTTGCAAAAGGAGCCACAGGATTTTTAAATGACCACACGGGTCAGGAGTTCAGTTTTGCATCTCATCCTCAGGACGGCATACCCAGCACCACAGTGCCTCCTACCACCATGCATGGGGATTGGCTCTCTCCTGACTCAAAGGGTCATCGCATTAACACCATTCTCAGCAGCACCTAGGTATAATCCTTGTGCTCAGAACTCAGCATTCTAAATGGGTGCTCCCAGGTTACCAGTGCAAACCTTTCCAAGGACCTCAGTTCAGCATAGCCAGCCTACTGAACACCCTTGGCCAAAGGCAATGTTCTTTAGCAGTTCTGTGGCATCAAGTATCAATAGTTCTGGTCTAATGCAGATTCATTGCAGATACTCTTCAGGTTTTGCAGTTCATGCCAGTATGGAAGAGTCTTTAGTCTTTGTTTCATGCCAGAACTGCATATCGGCAAAGATCCTTCATCTCCACCTCACATTTACATACCACACAGGTTGCATCTAAGGGCTTGTCTATACAAAAACTTAGTGCACAGCAAGCTGGGATGTAAATCTACTCCACACTAATGTGCCCTGCAAGCAGTATCCATCTGGACTCTGCTGCCATGTGCTAGAAGTTCTCTAGTGCATATTAATGCACTAGACCAAAGGTAGGCTTGGAAGTATTCAGTTTCTATTGATAAATGCCAGTAAACATCGATTTCTCCATACAAACACAAACCACCTAAAATATTTCCATCAGTGAAAACTGAAATTTACAGATGGGCAAAGTTTAAAAAATAAAAATAAAAAAAAGGCTACTTGAGAACTTTAAATGAGAATTTGATATAAGGTATATTTTGACATGCGCTGTTGACGGCTTGTGTGTTAATGGTTATAAAGCTTTTAGTTTTTGACTCTGAACATCTACTGTCATTAAGTAATTATTCTCTGACACCCCCCCATTGTCTGACCTCCCTATAGTTTCATGCAACTGTGAAAATTTAAATAAATAAAAATAGAAAAAATGCTTCGAAAAAACATCGAAATTATCTGTCAAAATTATTAAAAAAACAAAAATAAAAATTGAATTCTGCCAAGCCTAGTTACCGCACATTAGGGAGCTTTCAGTGGATGGCAGCAGGGTCCACATGGACAGTTAGAATACGGCAGGCTAGCGCATG
Source organism: Lepidochelys olivacea (assembly GCF_965140295.1). Lineage (NCBI taxonomy): Eukaryota > Metazoa > Chordata > Testudines > Cheloniidae > Lepidochelys > Lepidochelys olivacea. Next base: position 16,489,364 of record NC_140423.1, read on the forward strand.
GTAGATTTACACCCCAGCTTGATACAAAATAAATGTTTGTTTAGACAGAGCCTTTGAAACAATTTCCAAATTGTCTCATGAAAAATACAAGCTTCCCTGAACTGTTCAATTTTCTCTCACACACAACGGAAACAGACACATTCAGTCCTTCTTTAGAAGAAGAGAACAACAAAAACAGAAAGAACCTTATAAGTAAATACCTTATAAATGGAGCTGGGCAAAAAAAGGTTGGCAAATGGTAAACTTGGTGAAAAATGATTTTTTCAGGCCACCAAAACTATTCACAAATTTGGGTTGAATTTGGTGAAAAGACTGGGGAAAAAACAGATTATTTCCCCCCCAGGAATATCTAAATGTTTTGAATTTTTGTTTCAAACCATCTAGTTTAAAAACCAAACAAATAAAAAAGCTGAAAAAATCCAAAAATTACCCAAAACTAAACAAAAATCTGAAAAAAAAATCATTTGGAGTTGAACTAATGTTTCTCTTGAAACTAATTTTCTTTTTTCAGTTTGTGTTTCAGTGAGGAAAAACGGGGGAGGAGGGGAAACTAGTTTCAGTTTGTACTTAAATTAATTTTATTTTTATTTTTTGGTTTGGTCCACGGAAATCTGTTTGTTCGAACAGCTTTACTTATGAAAATAGTGTCTGTCTGTCTGTCCATCCACTGTGGTAGGCTGCGCCGCACTGAACTGAACAGAAAATGACCACCCGTCTTAGCAGACAGCAGAGTCTTCAGATGTTTAAAGGTGTAGTACACTGTAAACAAAAGCATAAATAAAGGAACTATCTAAATACATCACACTCTTCACCTCCAAAACTTGAATTAAACTCTAACCAAACCTTTCTGGTGTTTTTTGGGGAAAAAAGACTGCTAGGTTCCAAGTTTCATCTGGCTCTTTAAGGGGAAGTGCCAAGATACCATGAGAGGCTGCTCTTGCTGGATTCCTGACTTGTCTGAAACAAGAAACAGCAGAGGTCCAGTGAGAGAGACCCTCATCTCTCAAGACCCCCAGCAAACACAAAGGGGCTGGAGATAGAACTAACTGGAAAATGGGGGCGAGGAAGCGGTGTTCCATGACAAATTTTCAAACAAAAACTCCAAAATTTGTGGCTGAAAGCTACTTTTTGGCCAAAAGCAGTTTTCAATTAAATCTCAAAATTTCTGGTGAAAAGCGCATACTTTTCAGAAACAAACAAACCCCCTTGTTTTTCCATTAAAAAAAGAAATCCAGTTCTTGGGAAAGTGAAGATCGTGGAATGAATTGCCTTGATTTGGTGCTATACTGAAAATAATATGCAGAAGTGATCCAAGCAACTGTGTCCTGTTTATATCTTGTGGTCTTATGAGTAACCATAGTGGAAAAAAACAGGAATGAAAAGATAACAATTACGATGAAATTAAATTAAATAAGCCGGTGACTCATTACAGGGCAATAAAAACAAAAACAAGATATTTTAGGGCTGAATAATGTCAGCAAAATTAAAAGAAATAACAAATCAGAAATGGCTAGATTAGTTTTGCTGTGTAAATTATCGACCACAATGGGATGATTAAAATGAGGGAACTGAACATTCTGATATTCAATGAAAGGTGGATGAATTCAGAATGTGTTGTTCACAACATATCTATCATGCTCTGGGAAAAACACTGACTTCAGTAAAAAGAAAAGGAGGACTTGTGGCACCTTAGAGACTAACCAATTTACTTGAGCATAAGCTTTCGTGAGCTACAGCTCACTTCATCGGTGCATCCGATGAAGTGAGTTGTAGTTCATGAAAGCTTATGCTCAAATAAATTGGTTAGTCTCTAAGGTGCCACAAGTACTCCTTTTCCTTTTGCGAATACAGACTAACACGGCTGTTACTCTGAAACTGACTTCAGTGAGACCCAAATTTGACACTAGATCCTTTGTAGGATCAAATTCTGCACCGATATAAATCAACACGGCTATGTACCAGTGTAACTGATGGGTGGTATTTAGCCTACAGTAATTCAGTGTTTTGCCCAAACAGGATTAAATCTACATATTACACTGGTTCTGGACCATAACACCTATAAATTTGTCTGCGACCTAACTTTTTAACACAGAAACCTTTGCATGTCTACTCTGGCAATGAACAGCGCTGCAACTTTCTCGCTGAGGGGTGTGAAAAAACACCCCCCTGTGTGCAGCAAGTTGCAGCACTGTAAAGCGCCACTGTAAGCAGTGCCCCAGCGCTGGGAGCTACGCCCCTTGTTGAGCTGGGGTTTTTTTAGCGTGTGGGAGAACTCTCTCCCAGAGCCGCGGCACAAGCACACAAGGCACGTTGAAGCGCTGTAGACTAGTGTAGACTAGCCTTAGCTTTAAAAAGATTTTGCAGACCTCCCCAGTGTTTTGTTACAAATTCAGTGTTCACCCCATGGGCAGGAAAAGTAAATTAATGCTCATGAATCTTTTGAGCAAACCAGAGACCAGTTTTGTATGAACCAGCTGGGACAATTTGTGTTTGTGCGTTAAGATCATGTGAAATGTGACATGAAATTCATGGGCCTTGACTGAGCTTTGCTTGAGATTTTTGATCTCCTTTGCATTCAAGGGCTTGTCTACATGGGGACATTCAGGAAAATTAATCTGAATTAACTAAAGGTGTGAATTTAAAGTGGGTTAGTTAAACTGTTGTATGAATACTCTCATTCAGAATTAAAGTGACCTTAATTCAGTGTTTCTTCATTCACTTTTGAGCTAAGGACTTCTCTATTTGAACAATTAGTTCATGCAAGTTGGGGTGTGAATCTACCTGCCCCCCGCCCCCGCCTCTTTGAAACAGCACAAGATCAAAGCACATTCTTCTTCTTCTTAGTCTATGCCCAACATGCCTCAGGTGGCACATAACCAGGATTCATCACCAACTTTGGTCCGCTGGTTAGAAACTGTAAATACACATTAGCAGATTCCACTCAGACAGTTAGTCCATGGCAGGCTAGTGTGGGATAGATTCATACCCCAGCTTGCTGTGAACTAAATGTCCATGTAGACAAATCCTATACTGAACTAAATTAAGGACATTTTAATGCTGAATGAGATTATCCACATGGTGTAATGCAGTTTAACTCCACTTTACATTCACACCTTTAATTAAATCAGATTAATTTTCCTGAATGTTCCTGTGTAGACAAGCCCAAAACTTAAGGGGGTGGGGAACACAAGCCCAACCAGAACTGCTCAGAATTATTTGCACAAGCACCTCCTCAGAGAAAATGCCATTTCCTCACCTTTTGTGCTTTGAAGCAGCTGTGGATTTCAGTTATTTCTTTTCTGTTGCAATTGTTCAACGTTTCCCTCCATACTTTCCAAAATAACAAACCCCAATCAACCCAGAACAGCATCCTTGCAGTGAACCAGGTATAATTAAAGCACTTTGAACCTTTCAGATACCCAATGTTGTCTGGGTTACAGAATTATTTCCAGCATGGTATGAAGCTGTTACCATCTGCTGGTGGTTGAACAAACCGAGGGCATGTCTACACTGGCAAAGTTACAGCGCTGGCAGTTACAGTGCCGCTCAGAGAGTGCTGAAGGAAAACCGCTGTTGTGTGTTCACACTGACAGCTGCCTGCCCAATAGCGTGTTCACACTTGCGGCACTATTCGGAGCAGTGCACTCTGGGCAGCTATCCCACAGAGCACCTCTTGCTCTTTTGCCACTAAGACTTGTGGGCAGGCGGAACGGGTCGCAGGGCGTCCTGGGTCCTGTCCCAATGCCCCGTGATGCATTGCTTCGCATCCCAGCAATCCCTGTGCTTCCGTCCACATTTGGCACCATCTTTCAACGGTTTGTGTACTGCACGCCGCGCCCTGCCGTGCCCTGCCTCTTTCTGGGTGCAGGAATGGATCCCGAGCTGCTGACCAGTATGCTGTTTGCACTGACCAACATGTCACGAGTGGCAGTGGAGTTATTCCTTAAACTCCAAAGGCAAGAGGCGTGTGACATTGATCTCACCACACAAAGTAGCTATGACACGAGAATGCTTGTGGCATTCATGGAGGTGCTGACCACAGTGGAATGCTGCTTTTGGGCTCAGGAAACAAGCACTGAGTGGTGGGATCACATCGTGATGCATGTCTGGGATGACGAGCAGTGGCTGCAGAACTTTCGCATGAGGAAAACCACATTCATGGGACGGTGTGATGAGCTCACCCCAGTCCTGCGGCACAAGGACACAAGAATGAGAGCTGCCCTGTCACTGGAGAATGGCATGGAGATTGCACTGTGGAAGCTGGCTACTCCAGACTGCTACCGGTCACTAACCAGTTCGGAGTGGGAAAGTCGACCGCTGGAGTCGTGTTGATGCAAGTGTGCAGGGCCATTAATCACATCCTGCTCCGAAAGACTGTGACTCTTGGCAACGTGCCTGAGATTGTGGATGGTTGTGCACAAATGGGCTTCCCTAACTGCGGAGGGGCGATAGATGGCATGCACATTCCAATTCTGGCACCAGACCACCTAGCCACTGAGTATGCTAATCGCAAGTGGTATTTTTCAACGGTTCTCCAGGTGCTTGTGGGTCACCGTGGGCATTTCACAAACTTTAACGCAGGCTGGTCTGGAAAGGTGCATGACGCGCACACCTTTTGGAACACTGGCCTGTTCAAGAAGCTGCAAGCAGAGACTGTCTTCCCGGACCAGAAGATCACCATAGGGGAAGTCAAAATGCCCATTGTGATCCTGGGAGACCTCACCTACCCCTTAATGCTGTGGCTCATGAAGCCATACACAGGGCAACTTGACAGCAGCAAGGAGCAGTTCAACAACAGGCTTAGCCTGTATGGGAAGCTGGACATGGCCGATGACAATATCCTATGCTTATAGCTGTGTGCTGTACGCGCCATAATATTTGTGAAGGGAAGAGTGAAAGCTTCACTCAGGGTTGGACCACAGAAGCTCAGCGCCTGGAGGCTGAGTTTGAATAGCTGGAGACCAGGGCTATTAGAGGGGCACAGCGCAGGGCCATAAGGATCAGGGATGCTTTGAGGCAGCAGTTTGAAGCTGAAAGCCACTAATATTTGTTGCTAGGCTTAGGATTGCAGTGCTTGTAATGCTAGGAGGTGATTGGTGCACATGATGCAAGAAGGGCCTTAACATAACTGTATGTTGCTTTCCAGTGCTCTTTTTGCTTTCACGTAATAGAATAAAGATTGCTTCCAAACAAACACAATTCTTTTATTGAAAGACAACAGCCAGAGGAGAGAAAAAATGAAAAAATCCATCAGCAGGGAGGGGGATGGGGGAATGGAAGGTCTCAAGAGGAGGAGGGGTCCCGGGACAGCTACAGGTTTGTGTATATCCAGGGATCATACCCAATCTTCTCCTTTGGAATATGATGCAGCAGGTGCTGTACTTCAGCAGGGCCAAACTGCAGAGGGATGGGTGTTACGTGAAGTGGGTATGGGGAGTCCACACTGCTGGACTGTGACGGGGGAGGAGTGGAATGCCGCGGGTACAGACTGGAGCCAGGAGGTTGATAAGTGTGTTGGCAGTTGGCGGGGAGGGGCGCGGGAGGCACATGGGAAAGAGTTTTGCGACAGTGGCTAAAGGGGAGGACGGGCATGGAGCTCTTCAGTTTGAAGAGCTAGTATCGCCTGGAGCTTGTCTGCTTGGCGCTCCATAACTGTTAAGAGCTGCTCCGTGGCTTCTTTCTGGTGTGCCACGTTCTCCTTTCATTCCCTCTTCTCGCTGTCCCGCCACTCCTTCAATTCCTTTTTCTCGGTGGCAGAGTGCATCATAACCTCATGCATAAAGTCCTCCTTGGTTCTTCTTGGATGCTTTCTAATTCTTCACAACCGTTCTGCCACCGAGAAGGGAGGCTGGCCTCCCAAGGTTATCTCTGTGAAGTTTAAATCCAACATTTTACAGAAGCAGTATTGTTTGCAATACTTTAAAAGCTTTAAAACACAGCTAGTACTCACACATCTGACACTAACTGGCTGACCCCAGGCAAGTGCACACAAGCCACAAGACCCCCAAAATGGTGAGTAGCCGCAGAAGCAGAGTAAATCGCTATTCCCGGACCCTGCTGTACACTGGGCACATGGCTCTTGGGCACTTGGGGAGAGCCAGCACTGTAGGGGGGGGCCTGATAATGATTCCTGTCCCAACACTTTCCACACGAGGTGATCATTATGCAAGATATCTCACTGCTGAGGGTGAGCAGGGAATCATGGGAGGGTCTTCTCCAAGCCTGTGGCTTCCTCCCTGGCCCCTATGCAGCTAGCCTGTGTGCAGTTATGGTGTTGTTGCCCCACAGCTCCTTCACTTTGACCCTGCACTGCAATGTGTCCCGGTCATGGCCCCTGTCTATCATGCATCTAGAAATCGGTCCGTAGGTGTCATAATTCCGGCTGGAGGACAGCTGGGACTGGACAGCCTTCTCTCCCCAAATGGCGATGAGGTCCAGCAACTCGGCATTGCTCCAAGCGGGGGATTGCCTGGTGCGTGGAGCAGGCCTGGCCACCTGGAAAGATGCGCTGAGACCACTGCACGCATCCCCAAGCAAAGAGGAAGGGGACTTTCAAATTTGCAAAGGAATGTCCGGGGTGGGGCTGACGGTTGGTCACCTGAGGGCAGGGCAGTAGAGTTCAAACAGATGACCAGAGAGGTGAGATCAGGCATTGTGGGACACCTCCCGGAGGCCAATCACAGCTCTGTAATCACCACAGTGTCTACACTGGCCCGCAGCGCTGTAGCCCCGGCGCAGAAAGCTGCACGCTTCTCGTCGAGGTGGGTTTTTAGAGCACTGCGTCTGCGCACTAAGTGGCTTGGCCGCATGTGCACCTTGGGAGTCACAGCGCTCAACCGCACACAAACTTGCCAGTGTGGACAAGGCCTATATGCCTGTATATATAATGAGGTGGTGGTGGTCTCCATTCTAGAGACAGGTCCAAACTCTGAACTTCAGATCCAAGTTTAAATGTAAGTGGGTGGTAATAGGATTTTGGAATTCCCATTCACATGGAATCTATTAAGCAACAATCGATCTGCTTAATTTTGTTTAGAGGTGCAATTGCTATCTCTGTAATTGGTGCAAAATACATCTAACAAGCAAGGTGATAGGTAATGAGGTCCTGCACCACTCTTATTTAGCAGTGCGTTAAGTCATAACTAAAATTAATATGATCATCCACTCATCACAGCATGCATTTGTGACACTTGGGAATCTCTGTCGAGGAGATGACTGATATTGGAATAGCATTTAGGTTATTGCAAGTTACAACTGAGCTATGTTGGCAGGGCTGTGTGGGAAAGCTCACATTGTTCCTGGCTGTAATATACATGATTGTAGGCAGGGCTCATAATCTCTCATTCCTATTTGCTGTATACATTTCCTTCTTTCCTCTTCCTTCCACTTTATTCCTTCACATAGGTTTGGTGTAACTGCTTGTGACCAAAGCCAGTCTACACTTCATACCTATATCAGTATAGCTACATCACTCCAGGGTGTGAAAAATCCACACCCCTGAGCGATGTAATTCTACTGACTTAACACACCCTGCCCCTCTGGTGTAGACAGAGCAAAAATGACGGGAGAGCTGCTCCTGTCAGCATAGCTACTGCCTCTTGGGGAAGCGGGTTAACTATGCTGACAAGCACAGACACTGACTTTCTAAAGTGCTGGGGGGTGCTCAACCCCCCATCTCTGCCCCAGGCCCAGCGCCCACTCCATCCCTTCCCCCAGGCCCCACCCTTGCCATGCCTCTTCCCGCCCAGTTCTGCCCCCTCTCCCGAGTGTGCCACATCCTCGCTCCCCCCCAGTCCCCCCCCCGCAGAGCCTAAACAGCTGATCATAGCAGGCAGGAGGCGCTGGGGGGGGGGGATGTGCTGATCCACGGGGCCCGCCAGTGGGCAGGAGGCGCTGCTGGGGGGTACTCAGCACCCACCATTTTCCCTGTGAGTGCTCCAGCCCCGGATCACCCATGGAGCAGCGCCTATGCTGACTGAGAAGCTCTCTCTGTGTAGGAGCATCTTCACTAAAGCACTACAGCAGCGCAGCTGCATTTAATACGCGAAGACCAGCCCTAAGAAAACAAAGGTTTGGAAGAATTTGTCGCATGGTGGAAACGTACCATATAAATAAGCTACCTAGAATTTGCAAAGCAAAACTACAAGGGTAGATTTTCTTTTGGGGCCTCCCAGTCTACATCCTTTTAAATATAGAGATGGACTCAAGCTGCAAAATTCAAATTTAAAGATCACAAAGTCTGGGGATGCTTGGATAGGAAGTTAATCACTGAATGAGATCTCTCTCTCTCTCTTTCGCCAAACATTTCCAACATGCCCTCCACGGAAGCCCATGACAGATCAGAAGATAGGGGTCAAGCCTTTATAATGTGAGCACCTCTAGGATTTGAACCAGAGATTAACACAATGTGAACTGGCTCTTTGGACAGTTTTACAGGTGTTGGTGAAGGGCTCTCTACTCCTTCTGCTTCCATGCATAAAAGAGACTGGCCTGATCTGCTCTCAAAACTTTAGAAATGGTGAGGAATTTCATCCTATTTTGTTCTGAGTTAGTACTGCTGTCCAAGGATCTCAAAGCACCATAGAAACATCCATGAACAAACTAACCCTCCTAGCACATCAGAAGTAGCAATGTTATCCCCATTTATGAAGACAAGGGAAAGTGAGGTGCAGAGCAGTTAAGTGACTTCCCCTTGGTCACACAGAGACCCTGTATCAGAATAAGTAACAGAATACAAATCTCCTGCTTGCCAGTCCTGTTTAGCCATGGGACCATCCCTCCTCTGACAGATACTGATTTCTAGTGTGTGTATTGTTTTCGTGCACAGATGGTAAATCCTTCCACAGGGTGAACAGCCTGAAGAGGGAACAGCTGCAGATGTCTCTTTGACAAGCTCCTTGCCTGGCACTGTCTGTGTGGAAGATTTCTACATGTCAGATACATGACACTGTTCCAAGCCTAGATTGTGTGCTGCTGTTTACAGCTCAGTTCCCTGGAAATCAAAGCACTTCACACAACTGGTCTTTCAATTCCTGAAGGGACATGGCTTACGAATGTTTAACCTTCTCTCAGTCAGGCTTCTAAGGCTATCCACTATGTGGCTGTTCTCTGCTACCATTTGCGTGTATTGAGTGTGTTCTGCCTGGATCAATCATCCACTGCCAGGTGGCTAACACTGGGCTGGACGAGTCTCCCCTTCTCTTATTCAGCCATCCATTTCAAAGCTCCCAGGTTTTCAACCACGTTCCTTACAGAACAACTTTCAAAGCCCGTTCACCGCTAGGCTGGATTGTGCCTAAATGATACCATGTGATGCAATACAGAAAGGCTGGTGGTGGATTGGCATCAATGGACTTTCTTTTAGAGAAGGAGGTGTCTCTTCAGCAAAGATAGCTTGTATTAAACCTTGCCTTGCCTCTGGTAATCGCAATCCCCACAGCCAGCTGAGGAATGGTCACAACGTTCACTCAGACGACATGAATAGATTTGTACTCAGTGTGCCACTTTTTTGCTCCTGCCCCAAAAGGCCAGTTTGCATGGTCCACACTGTTCCTGTGGTGCTGATGAAGATGCCCTGAGCTTTGTACATGTGTTGTGAAGTGCTGACCTGGATCAGCAGGCCATCCCCACATAGGGTGACCAGATAGCAAGTGTGAAAAATCAGGACGGGGTGGCAAGTAATAGGAGTCTATAAAGGCAAAGCCCCTAGTATTGACAGTCCCAATTAATAATGGGTCGTCTGGTCACCCTACCTCCACAGCAGATGCCAACAACTAAGCTGACAAGCCAGGTCACTGTCTATCCTTCAGAGGGGTCACTCAGGGCTATTGTGTGTGTAGCAAAATGTGCCACATCTTTCTAAATGATAACCCAGGGGATGTAGCTCCATGTAGCCATGATTTCCCTAGGCCTGCTTTGGGTTGTGTCCCAGGTTGTTGTTGTCATTTATTTAGAGCTGGTGATATACTCAGCGCCATACAAGACACACAAACTAGATCCAGTCCCTTCTGTGAAGAGATTACAATCTAAAAGATGGAACAGAGAAAAGATGGAAACAGGATGCACTGAGGAGTCCAGAGCAGACAGTAAACGGGAGGTGTTTACTGGGAGGTTATTGGGAACACCCGTCAGAGCACTGAGGTGCAAACTAGAAGCTGCAGCACTCCTAGCATGCAGGAGGCTTAGTATAAACAGATTATCAGGGCCAGCCTCCTCTCTGGTTGTTCCAAAGTCCTGGCTGGGGATCTGGAAGGGCTGTCGCCAGGACTTGGCACATGGCACAGCGGATAGGATTGCAGGCTGTCACAAGATGGAGAGCATCTGACAGAAGAGAGAGAATGTTCTAATAGGACTTCCAGTCTCTGGCTTCTGTGATCCTAAAGGAAACTAACTGTCCTGCATCAGGCAGAACATGTCATGTTTGGAGTATGAGTAGCCTCCGAATGGAATGCAAAGGGCAAGCACGAGGGAGACAAAAATACCCAGCAGGCAGGGAGATGAAATAGTGGCACCAGGGGGATGCCTGGGTCTCGAGGAACTGAGGGAAAGATGTCTGTGACCTGGGTGAATTGACAGAGAATCTCCTCAGATAGGTGAACTGAGGACATTGGGCAACAGAGTGAAATATCTCCTGCTGTGATTCCACTGTGACTAGGGAACTGCTGGGAATGTGAGACTGTGTGGGGAGAAGAGAACATCTTAGGCCTAGCCTACGCTAGAAAAAGTTTGCTGGCATAGCTGTACTGGGACATACAGCGTGGCAAACCTGGAGTGTGGATGAGACTTATACCAAGAAAAAACATGCTTCCATGGGTATAGTTCCCTGAACAAAATAAAGTACATTGGCAAAAGCACTTTTATTCCGGTATAACTGTGTCTACACTAGGGCTTTTATCAGCATAGAAAGGTCATAAAAATCATAACCCTAAAGGACATTACTGCCAAAAGGTTTAAGTGTAGACCTGGCCTTAGAGTGAGAGCAAATATTCCTGAGCCCTGCATAATGCAGGGGTGTCAGAGAAACCCCCAATGAACTCCCAGTCATTTCTCAATGGCCCCTGGGGAGCAAGATTAGTTTGTGACAGAACTAACTTTTGTTTCCTGCAAGGAGGGAGGGGAAGAAGCTGCAGGCGCACATCAAGTGGTTTTTAAGCAGCTAGCCCCTGCCAAGGGAAGATAAGGGGAAATTAATTAGCTACTCTGGAAACAACTCCATTTCTTGTTAAATTGCCTCAGCTTTGTGCCTAGTTAAAGCGCATCCTTGCTTTGAATGCCTTGTTTCCGTTCCATGTCGATATTCTGGTGTAAAACTAATTTGCTGAGGCTTTGCTAATGTCCCTGCCAGAGGAGCTTCTATATGTCTTATCTCTATTTACTTGGAAACATCAGAACCAAGCTTCCCACCCACCCCTTCTCCCTTCCAAATTATTTTCAGCATCACTCCCTATCCATCCCAGAAAGTCACCTCTGATATGGTGAAACATCTTAGTGAGAGTTTAACAAAAATTAAGGGATAATGTCCTCTGCTCATGTTGCACAATTAGATCACAGGCACTGCCAGCTGGTAACCCCGGGTGCATTTCCAAAGGTATGGCAATCAGCATGCTGCAATGTCTCTAGCATGATAAAGCAGCACAAGAGTAGAGATTCATCAGAACCTTCTCTGTAACATTAGTGCCAACTGAGCTCACACCCGTGTGGCTTAAGCAGGTTCACCTCTGAGCTTTACTGGTTGTATCTGAGCTGGGTGTCCATGCAGTACCAATTAAACCCCCAAGTCCCAGCGAGCATGGGGTTTATCTGGGGTGGATTTCTGGGGTCAAGCTCTTCTTTGGGTCTTCCAAGCTCCAATCAGGAATCTGGAGAAGGCATGGCAACCCCTTTCTCAGCTGAGGCAGCTGCAGGTTTTGCAAACTGGTAGGACAAGCCTTGCTGCAGCTGGCTGCTTGTTTGTGTTTCATTTGAGATAATGTTCAAGATCCAGATCATCAGATGGATTAAATCCATGCCAATGTCTGGCCACTGTAAAGATGTATCCCTTTAAGCCTGCTGTATCAATTCCTTATCATTACATGAGTGTAATACAAGGATTGCCCACAAGCCCCAGTTAGGATTGGGACTCCTTTGCATGGAGTGCTGGACATATACGTGGTAAGAGACAGTCCCTCCTCCAGTCTAGACAACCGCTCTAAACTGACTACAGTGCTGATAGGGTCTGTCACCTTGGAGCTGGAGCTGTAATAGGAACTGATTTGAAGTCCGCTTTTTGTTTAATCTCCTCACAAAAGTGGAAGTGGTCTTTGTTTTGATGCACTGAGTAACTGCAGTGGGAAGAAAAGGATCTGCTGGTGAAGCCCCGTCTAATGATGTGCAACAGGCAGGACTATTGTACGGAGACCCCAGATCCAAATACCTAAAGGCTTGTGGTCTCAGAACCTTGTTGCTGTAGCTGGCTGTCAAACTTTTAACCCATGATCTTACAACTAAAGGGCTGCCCAGCTCTCCTCAGATTTGCCCACTTTGCCTATGAATCTTCCATATTTCTCCCCCTTCATTCCTTCCCTCCTTAAAGGCCCCATCCATGCTGGGCTGTCTCCACAGCTTGCTGTGTTTGACTGAAGGAGGTTACTTGAGAGCTAAAGGGCTGATCCTTCTGTCTCTTCGGGGGCTGAGCAAGAAGGCTCCTAGGATAATAATGTGGGTGATCCCCTCCCCCAGGGCTGAGCCCAATGCTCCTTTGTCAGATGAAGTGCTCCCTCCCAGGAGTTGAGCACAATGCCCCTCCTAGATAAGGATGCAGGGTCCTCCATCCCCAGGGATTGAATGCTCTGTCTGCAACAGAATGAGGACAGAGAGCCCCTCCCGCCTGTAAGGATGGAGGATGCTCCCCCACCCCCACCCTGTCAAATGCACTGCCTCTCCCTTTTCCCATTTACTTGTAGACACTTAGTCACCACCAGCCTATCCCATTAGTCACAAGCCCAGATGTAATCAGACGCATTATGCCCAACACCCCAAAAATTCCTTGTGTTTCATTCTCTCCTTGAAATCAACACATGGTTGGTTAGTGAGCTGTAGCTCATGAAAGCTCATGCTCAAATAAATTGGTTAGTCTCTAAGGTGCCACAAGTACTCCTTTTCTTTTTGGTTTTATAAAAGGCTTTCCTGATTGTCCTGTTAAATCTCATTTAATTAAAAATTAATTTGTAATCACAAACTCTTGGCTGATGTTAAAAGAGAATGTGACAACTCTGGAATCACAGCTCACTTCTCAGGAGTCTCAATGCAACATGGTGCCAATGCCACCCTTTGAAAGTAGGACTCGGACTGCAACAAGCAAGTGGCTAATGGGCAAGGATCTGTCTTTCTTGCTGCGGCTATCCTGTGGTGCTGCTCCCAGTCTTGGCCAGTAGGGGCCACTGCAGATGCTGGCAAAGAGAGGTTAAGGAGAAGTTACAAAGTGTGGAATATTCACAGGCAAAGATTGAAACATGAGCATGAAATGCCACTTGCAATTGAATCGTTCACTTTTCTCAGCCTCTCATTAATACACACATAAAATCGAAACAAAAATGAGAAGTACGACAAAAAGGAGTAAGATTTGCAAAGAGATTGGCAAACATTTAGTTAAGCCACACACCACCTTTGTGAAGGTGTTACCCTTCTTTTACAGATGGAGAGATTGAGGCAAAGGGAGGTGAACTGGCTTCCCCACTGATAACACTGTGAGTTACTGGCAGAACCCAGGAATACTGGCTGCCATTCACCCTGCAGTAAGCACTAGACACACTCCCTCTCAGGAACAGAACCCGCCCGTACTGTTTGTTTCCAGTTTCCTTCTCTAACAGACCACATGGCTCAACAACTGAGCTGTTTTCTCTTTCATTGTTTTAATGATCAGTGAAGTGGCTGCCCTCTAGCCAAACAATAATATTGATACTTGAATTATTATATCTTTGTGTTACCTTGGCATCCAGAGGTGCCAATCAAGAAGAGTTATCTGTTTATATTGTAAAGACACAGTGCAGGAGGGGAAACAGAGGTGACGTGTTTCAGAGTGGTAGCCGTGTTAGTCTGTATCAGCAAAAAGAACGAGGAGTACTTGTAGTTTGCCCAGAATCATACAGCAGCTCACTGGCAAAGTCAGGAACAGATCCAGATCCAGATCGCCTGAGTCAATACTCAATCCACTAGATAACACTGTTCCCTTAGTGCACCAGGTCAAATGTATTTATTCACAAGTTATAATGACAAATTACAAATTTAAGATTTTTTTTTGCAAGCTTCACATTTGAGCTATTTAGACTAGGTGGGCTGCTGTATGGTGTCCCAGCACGGTATAGCAGAGACCCATATGTTGCACTATTAGATGAAGTCACCTGTCCCATCAGCACTTGGATGGAAAGTCAAAATATTTCCCCTTTTTGGGGTAGTGGGCGAAGAAGGGGCTGAAAAAACACTCCTTTACATCTTAATTCTGACAGTCTACGGCCATGTCTACACTACTAAATTATGTTAACCCAAGTTACATCGGCATACAGCCGCCACAATTATTACATTGCTTGTGCGGTCATGTGCATAGTTGGTTCCTTGTGTTGGCGGTACGCATCCTCACCAGGAGCACTTGTATCGATGCAGAATGCAGTGTACCAGGGGGTAAGTATCCCACTGTGCAACTCGCCACATTCCAGTGTAGGGTCTCTTGGGAAGTTCTTGCGATGCCTGGTGGAGTCTAAATGAGTCACGCTGGGGTGACTGGGAGCATGGGGTCAACTTCCCATAATGCAGTCTTCTCCAGCCCATAATTTTATCTGCATCCCATAATTTTTGCACCTTTATTTCAAAATTCCACAAACCCGTGTGTCCTTCCTTGCTGTCTGCTGTCTCTGACAGAAGCCTGGAGTCTGCACAGCTCTGCACTATTGTCATGAGTATTGCAAGCACAAGGTGCATGATCCTGCAGTATTTGCAGAGCCACAAGAGGAGCCGTGGGGAACATGATGATTTCTTGGAGGCTAGCTTGCTGTGGGACATAGAAAGAAACAATTCAAGGTTATTGGTGGTGTTCCAGAGCAGCTGGAGATTGTGGAGCACTGGCTCTGAGTCTGAAAAACAAGCACTGACTGGTGGGATTCACTGTCACGCAGGTTTGGGATAACGAGCAGCGGCTGCAGAACTTCTGGATGTGCAAGGCCACATTCCTGGATCTGTGTGCCGAGTTCGCCCCAGCCCTCTGGCGCAGGGACATCAAAATGAGAGCCATAGTGACAGTTGAGAAGCAAGAGGCAATTGAATGGTGGCAACTTGCAACACCAGATTGCTACTGGTCAGTCAGGAATCAATTTGGAGTCAGGAAATCCAATGCAAGGGCTGTTGTCATGCAAGTGTGCAGGACCATTAATCACCTCCTGCTACGCAGGACTGTGACTCTGGGCAATGTGCAGAACATAGTGGATGGTTTTTCAGCAACGGGCTTCTCAAACTGCGGTGTAGGATAGATGGCACACACATCCCTATTTTGGCACCAGACCACCTTGCCATAGAGTACATCAACAGAAAGGGCTATTCTTCTATGGTTATGCACGTGCTGGTGGATCATTGGCGATGCTATACCGACATCAATGTGGGCTGGTCAGGGAAGGTTCATGACACACGCATCTTTAAGAACATAGGACTGTTCAGAAAGCTGCAAGCAGGGACTTTGTTTCCTGACCAGTGGGTTATCATTGGGAATGTTGAAATGCCTATAGTGATTCTGGGCAACCCAGCCTACCCCTTGCTCCCCTGGCTCACGAAGCCATACACCGGCCACCTTGACAGCATCAAGGTGATTTCAACTACAGGCTCAGAAGGTGCAGAATGACAGTTGGTCGTTTGAAGAGACACTTGTGTTGTTTACTTACAAGAATGAGCCTCAGTGAGAAAAATACCTAATGATTACCTGCTGTGTCCTGAATAATGACAATGAAGCAAAGGGGAAAAAGTTTCCGTCGAGGTGAGGGCGGGGATGGAGTGGCTGTCTGCTGAATTTGAACAGCCAAGTATGAGGGCTGTTAGAATAGCTTAGCGCAGAGGTCTCTGGCTCAGGGAGGCTTTTAAAGAACATTTTAAAAGTGAGCCAGAATAGTATGTGTTGCTGTAGTGTGCTCTACCTGGCCTTACTGCTTTATGGCCTAGTTTGAATCTTACAATGATTTCTGTGTATGTAGGAATATAACTTTGTCAGTGCACCAATTAATATTATCTGGGAGTGGTGATATAGGTGCCGTGACATAGTGAATTAACAGGAAACAAGCAGGTCTGGCACCCCCCAAGCACATGTTGTGAAGTAGTTAAGACAAATTTGGTCCAAAAAATAGAATTTTATTTTGTAACATGAACCAGGCACTTAATTTATTACATTTTAAATGTTTTTTTTTTTTAAGGGAACAGAACTTAAGAAGGGGAAAGAATACACACTTCCATTTCAGGTACACATACGCTGACTGGTGAAAGCTGCTGTTAGTGTATGAGAAAAGAAAAGGAGGACTTGTGGCACCTTAGAGACTAACCAATTTATTTGAGCATGAGCTTTCATGAGCTACAGCTCACTTCATCGGATGCATACCGTGGAAACTGCAGCAGACATTATATACACACAGAGATCATGAAACAATTCTGCTGCAGTTTCCACGGTATGCATCCGATGAAGTGAGCTGTAGCTCACGAAAGCTCATGCTCAAATAAATTGGTTAGTCTCTAAGGTGCCACAAGTACTCCTTTTCTTTTCTCATACACTAACAGCAGCTTTCACCGGTCAGCGTATGTGTACCTGAAATGGAAGGAGGTATTGTTTCATGATCTCTGTGTGTATATAATGTCTGCTGCATTTTCCACGGTATGCATCCGATGAAGTGAGCTGTAGCTCACGAAAGCTCATGCTCAAATAAATTGGTTAGTCTCTAAGGTGCCACAAGTACTCCTTTTCTTTTTGCGAATACAGACTAATACGGCTGTTACTCTGAAACCTGTCATTAGTGTATGAGAAGCTCTGATTATCTTTAATTCCCCCCCACAGCCCCATTTCTGAGGGGAGTGGTGAAGGAGTGCACTGACCCCTGTTGCCACATGGAATGTTGAGGGACGTCCTGATATTAAGTTCTCTGTGGGCCACAGCTTGAGGCGAGCACAGGTTTGCTGAGCCTGCAGGTCTGCAGCATCTCTGTTTGAAGCCTGAGAAACACAAGCATCTCCTGCTGCACATCCCTCTCCTTGTCCTTCGCCTTTCTGCTCTCCCCTTTCTCCTCTATGCTGTCTGCAAGGGTGATCCTCTGGATCCTGTGCTCATTCTCTGATGGAGCACTGGCTTGCAGGATCTTGTGGAACATGTCATCCCATGTCCTCTTCCTTCTCCTCATCTTATCTGGCTCAAGTGTTCTGTGGCTGTGGAGGGGGAGACCCTCAAGGCCACAGTGCCAGCAGCTGAACATACAACACACAGAGGTACTAGAGTCAGCGTATTCATGACAGAAATCAACACTTAGGATACTGAACTCACTCCACTCAATCCATACAAGTTGTAAGCACTACATTCTCACTTCTCCTGGGGATTGATACAGCATGGCGCTGCTCACAGCACCAGTCATGGTGAATATGGCCCTCTGGGAGGTTCGAGAAATGAGGGGGAATAGCTCGCTTGCATGATTCTAGTAATATATGGCAATGGAACTGAATACTGGCACTGTTTTCCACAGGGGACAGTGATTTTATCTGAGGGTAACAGAGGCAGAGAGAGCACAGCTGCTGCTGGCGGCATCCTGATGCCGCCAGGGTCTGTACACTGCTAGCTTGGGTACTGCAATGGTGCCTACTGAAGTAATCACTGAGTGGCATGGGAAAGTGCCCTACCGCGGTGGAAGAAATAAGGCAGCCCTCCCCAGAAACCTTTGGCAGCGGATTGCAGAGTACCTCCATGAAAGTTTCATTGAGATCTCTTTGGATTCATGGGACATCTGTGTGCACATAAACAAACAACTCTGCATGGCTCCCTCTGCCTAACTCTAGAGGAAAATGAAAAGCTGATAGCAACTCTACCTCTCTCAGTTGTTCCACTGCCTATCCAGCACAAGTAAAAATGAGTAAATCAACAGATGTGTTCTGCTACATTTGGGGTGCCATCCCGGTAATTTCAAAGTAAGCTGCATACTTACCCTTCCCCTGCATCAAACTCACCTGTGCTTGACTGGCTGGACTGTGGTGGAGTCAAAAACAGGTCCTGGCTTGCTGCACAGCTGGATCCCACGGTCGCCTGTCCCCGATACTCCTCCTCTTCCTTGTCCACCTCCTCCTCCTTGCTTTTCATGGCAAGGTCCTGTGACTCGGGCTCCTCGGAAATATCCACAGTGTTCTTGGGGGTGGAGGTGTGGTCTCTGCTGAGGATGGCTTGCAGACCTTTGTAAGACTAGTGGGTCTGCAGCTCAGCATCAGATTGATTGTTGACCTCCCTGGCCTTCTGGTGTGCCTCCTTGCCTTTCCTGCTTGTAGCCTTTCTCCTGCATCCCCCAAGCAATCTGCTCATAGATGTCAACGTTTCTACAGCTGGTCCATAGCTGTGGCCGCACAGCCGCTTCTCCCCACAGGCCCAGGAGATCCAATATCTCCTGTCTACTCTGTGCAGGAGCACGTCTGGAGTGCGTAGCTAGCACGGTCAGCTGGGCAGTTACACTCAGCAATGGAGAGCTGCTAGGTGTGCTCACCACGCCAGGCAACCAGGAAAAAAGAATTTAAAAAATTCACAGGGCTTTAAAGGGGAGGGATGGCTTCCTGTCAACTAACCCCGGGCAGCAGAGTTCACAATGGTGACCGGAGCGGCCAGGGTGGGGCATTGTGGGACAGCTCCTGGAGGCCAGTAACAGTCATCCTAAGCAATGCAGTGTCCACACTGTCACTGCATTGGCTTAACAACATCGACTGTGACTCTACGCCGCTTGGGGAGGCGGTGTTTGAAGTCGGCATGGTGGGGCACTTATCAACATTGGCAGGAGCCAAATTTAAGTGAAGACACATCCATAGCTAGGTTGACGTATGTATGGATGTCGACAGCTGTGCTGCTGCAGCACTTCAGCGTAGACACTACTTACGCCAACAGCAGGGTCGCCATAGGTAATGGCAGGGTCGCCATAGGTAATCCACCTCCCCAAGAGGAGGTAGCTAGATGATAGAAGAATTCTTCCATCAACATACCACTATCTACACAGGGACATAGGTTGACTTAACACCACCAGGGGTGTAGATTTTTCACACCCCTGACCAACGTAGATAAACCGACCTAATTTTCTAGTGTAGCCCAGGACTCAGTCTTGGCTTTTCAAAGAACTAATCTGCTATTATGCTCTGATTTTAATAGAAGTCATATTCATTCATATATCCTTGGTGTGCTTTCCTTTATGGTGTTTCGCATGTTAGAGAAACAATAATGAACTCTCTTGTTCAATATTATTCCTTCAGCTCCCATCACATGGCTACCAGCCAGCACAGTACCTCTATTGTTGGGCTGTGTCATGCTCACACAAGTCCCATGTCCCTACAGGGCTCTGGTGTGGGAGAGCAAGGAGAGATTGTGTTTTGTCCTATCAGAGGCTCTGATTGGCTGGTGGCATAATATATTTATACAAAGGACAATGAGGACTGTAAACTTGTCAGATGGAGACAGAATTAAGTGCAAAGAATCTGCTTTCTTGAAAACAATGGCAATAAAGACCCATTCTCACCTCCTATATAGAAGGATCCTCCCTACAATAAACTTTTGAGGCAGCATCAGAATCAAGCCCACAAACCCTGCCTCCACCAGTGCAGCCCAAACGTTGCATGCATACACTCTTGTGCAGTACCCTCGTGCGAGGCCCCTCACTGGGCAAGAGTAAAGAGGTTTTTACCCAAGCAACGCTCTTTTCCTGGAGTTAGCTCTGCAGTGAGTTAATCAGCAGGTTTCTACACGGGCAATCCCAGTGCTTTGAGCTGTACCAAACTCCCTTTTATCCAATATGCCTTTGAGTCCTTCAGACTAATAATAGCAACATTATTAGTATAATATCTGACTGTCTGAAACTCTGGTTTTATGAAGGCTTTGGGGTCCTCTGGCATTTTTTATAAAGTCAACTCTGTAAGTGATTCAGTGAACAGGGCACTGAATGGGGACTCAAAAAACCCACCTAGGCTTTATTCCCAGCTCTTCCAGCAAGCTGCTGCATGACCATAGGTAACTCAGTCTGACTTTGTGCCTCTGTTTCCCCTGCCTTTACTTGTGTAATCTGTTTAGCTTGTGAGCCCTTTAGAGCAGGAGCTCTCTCTTACTGTGTGTATAGCACAGAGCATGAATTAGATTGGGACTTCTAGGTGCTACTGTAAAATGGTGGGATGGAGAAAATCAGGACATATGTAGATATTTACTCAGAACATTTATGATATACACATAGGCCCTGATCCTGAAAACAGTTACTCCTGTTCTTAACTTTATGCATGGGAGAAGTCCTGTGGAAATCAATAGGACTCCTCCCACAGGTAGACTATGGACATGCACTACTGGCTGTAGGATTGGAGCCCTAGTTAGTACCAATGATTTTGGAGTAATAAATGTGTGAGGCACCTGTCCTGCAAGTATTTATGCATATGCGTGTCTTTACCCCTATGAATGATCCCATTGATGTCGCATGTTTAAGATTAAGCATGTACTTAAATCTTTGTAGGATCAGGGCCCTAGACTGTAAGCCCTCTGGGACACGGGGTGTTTTCCTATTACTTGCCTGCACATTGCCTACCACAATGGGGGCTTTGATCACTGATTGGGGCCCCAGGTGCTACTGGAATACAAATAATAATAATGAGTAGGAGGCTGTGAGGCTCAGTGAAGAATCTTCTTGCCTTTGCTCCCGAAGCCTGTATTTCATACCTGCTGCCAAGCCTTAGCACTCAAACCCCATACATAGAGAGAGATAAATGTTTTTTTCTCGCCAGTTTCATCAAACTAAAACTATTTTGTGGTTCCACTTTATAAACTCGCCACAGAAACCAATTATTGCTGGCAAAGAGCTAACCACCGCTGGCATACGTGAAAACTTGGCACACCTCCGGTTCTGTATGCAGCGCTGAGCCTGGAATGCAGTAACAGGGGAGCAGTGCTGAAGTGCTTTCCATTATATTCCAAAAGGGTATCTGCCCAGGGGGATGTTAAAGGTCCTGTGATTTTTCTTTTTATTTTTTTTTTTAACAAGCAGGAAATAAATCCCAGCATCCTTGTCAACAATCCCTCTCTGGACAACCCTGATCCTAATGTCCAAGGCTGCCTGGAAGTTACTGCTGAACGCATAAATGACTGATGTGTTTGCCAGTGTATTCAGTGCATTTAACTGCACTGACATGCATTTAGTATGGAAGCCACTACCTAAAATCCAATGCTAGTCTATTTCTCCTACCAAGATTTTCATAAGCAGCTACTGATTCTGGGTTATTCAGATTTTGGATTCTTAACTTGTGACATCTAAAAGAGCTTGATTTTCAGAGGCTGGGTGATCAGCAACTTCTACAAATCAAACCCCTTTGAGGTTTCTCAAGCTGGGCACCCAAAATCATTAGTCACTTTTGAAAATTGTAGCCTAATTTAGTTGCCAGGTTTTTCTTTGTTTGTTTTAAATAAGCCCAGAAAGCCAGAAGTAATAAGAGATAGAGGAATCCCAGGGGTAGTGATTTGAATTTTTCAAGATCATAGGCTGGATTTGCTTTGCAAATCCAGACCGGAGATAGTTCTGATGGATCCTGATTGCATGTATCAGAACCCACTTCCTCCCCTCACCCCCCCCCCTCAGTTTCCAGGGGTGGCAGAGAAATCGGGTAAATGGTTCTGTTTCTGCTCATCTGAATAAATTAAAATGTTCCATTTTCTTCATTAAAGAATTGGCAAGTGGATTGTTCTGGCACCTTTTCCCTGCTTCTGTCACCTCCAGAAAAGCTCTTACCCAATACCAGGCACTATTTGAGGAAGCAGAGATTAAGTAAGAGGCAGCAGCCGGGGACATATGATGCTGCATTTAGAAACTGCCTCTCTGGTTGACAGCAACTCCCGTAAATGACTCCCATGTACGGTGGGAGCATCGGATCCCTCCCTCTCTGAAGTTCCCTTGCAAACGCTTGCACCATTCACTTTTTGTGTCTATGTTGCTTCTTGCGTAACAGCAGGGGAATGGAGAGGAGGAAGGAAGAGGCTGGGCAGTGAGATCTGGGGGTGGGGTTGACTAAGGTATCTAAGTAAGTGACAGGAGACCCTCTTCGCAGCTTGTGCAACCAATGTGTGTGCCAAGAGATCACAGTGCTTGGGCTCTGGATGGAAGCAGCTTTCCTGTTAGCTACATGCCGTGAGAAAGAAAGGAGAAGTGAAGCCCTTTGGTAACAGGAAGACATTGAGGAGAAGGCAACGCCCAGCACAGGCTACACAGACCCTGCCCCTTCCCCTCGTTGGATACACCTTCTGCGTTGCGTGTCTCTGTCTGTCACAAAGAGCTTGCTGTCATCCACCATGCAGCTAATGACTGGTATCTGTGTCTCAAGTGAGGCAGTCTCAAGATGCATTCTTGTGTGCCTTACCCAGCAGCCCAAGGGCAATTCTAGAGACCAGTTTCTCAACCCTGGTGCAGCTATTATTTTTTTAATGAGTCTAATAAAGTAATAAGTAAGTTCATGGCAGGAGATAAAGAGGCAGGCAGGGCCCACTCTGAATCTTTATTCCCATTGCATCAAAGATGGCCTGAATTTAGTGCAAGGGAAAGGTGCTGCTTAGCCAGGTTGCATCTGAAGAAGTGGTGTTTTACCCACGAAAGCTTATGCCCTAATAAATCTGTTAGTCTTTAAGGTGCCACCAGACTCCTTGTCGTTTTTGTGGATACAGACTAACACGGCTACCCCCTGATGCTTAGCCAGGGAGTCTGAAGCCCACAGAACAGATATGACCCATCCAGCCACATGGCAAGTTTCTGCCCCATCAGTGTGCCTCCTCCCTGATCTTAAGGGATTGCATCTAGGGATGAGGGAATAGTTTAGGGCTTGATCCATTGCCCACTGTGATATTTCCATTGACTTCAGTGGGCACTGGATCAGGCCCCTAGTCTTTGATCTCTGCTGTCAGCAAGGATGCCAGTTACTGCCAGCGGAGCTGCTGGATGTAGTGATGTGTAATGTTCATTCCCTAGGGAATGGATGGAGACCAGCAAATGCTTGTCATATGTGCCACTGAACAGCCGTCATGGGGGAAAACTTGTTGTCTACCAAATGCAGGCATGTTTCTGAAAATCTGCCTGTGTGCCTGCAATTGGATGTGCAAAATGTCCATCCAATTTTCACACAGAATTTGTGCTCATTGCTGAAATTGTGCTTGTGAATGGATAAATAAATGCATTTGTGTATTCAATGGCCCGATATGTAGTCATTATCATATTTTTGGCACACACTTTTAGGGACCCTAAGGTCTATGACTATTAGGCCCAAAATATTCCATCCCTTCACTAGTTTATGATGTACCACAATGAGGTTTAAAATGGACTTGCTCAACATTTTGGGGATAAGACTGCAGGGCTGACATTGAGACAAAAAATGGCAAACCTCATTGTCATTTTTGTCAGCTTTCTAGATGTTTCCTCAAGTCTTCTAAATTCAGCAATTCTCCTCTGTTTAACATGCACTTATGAGCCTCCTTTGGTATCTAATTGTCATTGAAAGAGGCGATCTCCTGATCTCCAGGCCTGAAGGAGCACCCCTGTCATTTATGGAGCAGACTGGGATGTCTTGCTTAAGCTAATGCTGTGTATGTGTGTGTCTGTTTGTTGTATATGTTCTGAAAGGGGCATGGCCTGAAATCAACTCATCAGCTGCTGAGCAGACCCCTGCAACACAGGGCACCTTCAGCTCCCATCTGAGCGGGTGAGTGTTGAGAGCACTCAGACTCTCACAGAAGTACTCAGATGTTGCAGGCTTGAGCTCCAAAAAGCTGATTCCATTGCTGTGACTGGACAATATATAACATTCCCAGTTAGCCCATGGTTGCACCAGGCATATTATTATTATTTATTAATTTGTGTTACCATAGTGCACGTTTTCACAATATATGAAGTACAGGTTGTTTCTGAATATGTTGGCGCCAGCATTACGATGCAACTGAGTCAAACATGCAGACCCAGTGGCTGGATTTTTTGCAGACGTCTTGGCTAATTTTTAGACCATTAGTAACATGTAGCTGTAGAAGATAAGATAATGAACAGGGCAATCAAACCTCATGCTGCAGGGTGCAAAGAGTTCATCTGCCCATCTTAAGAAAGAATTCTTTTCCCCATGTACAGGTTGCACAATGACAGAGGTGCATTACTGGGGGGGGCCTTTGAAGTGGCAGGTGTGGGTCACTGCAGGAAGCAGGATATCAGACTTCACAGACCCGTGGTTTGACCCTGACGAGAATGGCAAATACTTTGTTCCTGTATTTTATAAAAGGAACTTATATAACTATTCTGCAAACAGCAGACTCTCCCCTGGTTTAAATCGCCACCAAGAGTATCAAGGGATAAATCATGGTCTAGTAGTTTATAGCACAAGATAGCAGCCTGCATTCTGTTTCCAGCTCTCTGTGCCTCAGTTTCACCATTTGTAAACAGCATGCCAACATTTTTATGGCTGACTTAGAACAACGCTTCCTCAGCTCTCGTCCCCTAACGCCCCTACTCTACTTGCGCTACATTGATGACATCTTTATCATCTGGAACCATGGGAAAGCGGCCCTTGAGGGATTCCATCAGGATTTCAACAATTTCCACCCCACCATCAACCTCAGCCTGGACCAGTCCACACAAGAGATCCACTTTCTGGACACTACAGTGCAAACAAGTGATGGTCACATAAACATCACCCTATACTGGAAACCTACTGACCGCTGTACTTACCTACATGCATCCAGCTTTCATCCAGACCACATCACACGATCCATTGCCCACAGCCAAGCTCTAAGATACAACCGCATTTGCTACAATCCCTCAGACAGAGACAAACACCTACAGGTGTTTGATAGATACACCTCTATCAAGCATTCTTACAGCTACAGTACCCACCTGGTGAAGTGAAGAAACAGACTGACAGAGCCAGAAGGGTATCCAGAAGTCACCTACTACAGGACAGGCCCAACAAAGAAAGTAACAGAACGCCATTAGCCATCACCTTCAGCCCCCAACTAAATCCTCTCCCGCACATCATCAAGGATCTACAACAGAGGTGGGCAAACTATGGCCTATGGGCCACATCCGGCCCGTGGAACCGTCCTGCCCAGCCCCTGAGCTCCCGGCCAGGGAGGCCAGCCCCCGGCCCCTCCCCTGCTGTCCCCCCTCCTCCGCAGCCTGAGCGCGCCACGCTGCCAGCGCTCTGGCCTGCCGCTCTTGCTGGATAGCGCGGCAGCATGGCGGGCTCTGGCATGGTAAGGGCACAGGGATAGGGGGGCCCTGGGGCAGCAGTCAGGGGACAGGGAGCAGGGGGCAGTTGGATGGGTCGGGGGTTCTGGGGGGGCATTAGGGGACAGGGAGCAGGGGGCGGTTGGATGGGGTGGAGGTTTGGGGGGGGCAGTCAGGGGATGGGGAATGGGGGGGGGTTGGATAGGGCGTGGGAGTCCCAGGGGGCCTGTCAGGGGTGTGGATAGGGGTTGGGGCAGTCAGGGGACAGGGAGAAGAGGGGTTTGGATGGGGGGTAGGGTCCCAGGGGGCAGTTAGGGGCAGGGGTCCCAGGAGGGGGCACTCAGGGGACAAGGAGCGGGGGGGGTTGGATGGGTCAGGTATTCTGAGGGGGGCACTCCGGGGCGGGAAGTGGGAGAGGGTAGATAGGGGGCAGGGGCCAGGCTGTTTACGGAGGCACAGCCTTCCCTACCCGGCCCTCCATATAGTTTTGCAACCCTGATGTGGCCCTCGGGCCAAAAAGTTTGCCCCCCCGATCTACAACCTATTCTGAAGGACAATCCCTCACTCTCACAGACCTTGGGAGACAGGCCAGTCCTCGCTTACAGACAGCCCCCAACCTGAAGCCAATCCTCACCAGCAACTTCACACCACACAACAAAAACACTAACCCAGGAACCTATCCCTGCAAGAAACCCCGTTGCCAGCTCTGTCCGCATATCTATTCAAGCGACACCATCATAGGACTTAACCACATCAGCCACACCATCAGGGGCTCGTTCACCTGAACATCTACCAATGTGATATATGCCATCATGTGCCAGCAATGCCCCTCTGCCATGTACATTGGCCAAACCGGACAGCCTCTATTCAAAAGAATAAATGGACACAAATCAGACGTCAAGAATTATAACATTCAAAAACAAGTCGGAGAACACTTCAATCTCCCCGGACACTCAATAACTGACTTAGAAGCGGCAATTATTCAACAAAAAAAACTTCAAAACCAGACTCCAATGAGAAACCTCAGAACTGGAATTAATTTGCAAACTGGACACCATCAAATTAGGCCTGAATAAAGACTGGGAGTGGATCGGTCACTACAAAAACTAATTTCCCCCATTGATTTCCCCCTACTGTTACTCACTCCTTGTCAACTGTTTGAAATGGCCCACCCTGATTACATTGGCCTCATTACCACTACAAAAGTGATTTTTTTCTCCCTTGGTATTCTACTGTTGAGAATAGCCCACTTCCATTTTAATTGAATTGTCTTGTTAGCACTGACCCCCTACTCCCCCCCCACTTGGTAAGGCAATTCCCATCTTTTCATGTACTGTGTGTATTTATACCTGCCTACTGTATTTTCCACTCCATGCATCTGATGAAGTGGGTTTAACAAAATTTGTTAGTCTCTAAGCTGTCACAAGTACTCCTCGTTGTTTATACTGTTCTTGTTAGTTTTGCAGAGGTGTTTTGAAGCATAATTAATGTTTGTAAAACACTTTGAGATTTTCAGATGAGAGGCACTAGAGAAGGACAAAGGTGGTAGTAGTATTATGAACATGATTGCTTAATAGTAGGATGAACATGAGTGAACCATAACAGTTAAAAGAGGGGAGCTTTTCCTCAGCAGTCTTTGGAGGATCAGGCCATCTGGTGGAACAGTGGTCTTTTCATTTTCGCCTCCTTAAACATAACATTGGGAGTCAGTTTCAGAGTCAGGCAAAACTAAACAATCATGGGTACGAGTGAAAAGTACAGAAAGCTCTTTGCTGTATTTCCCACTCAGTCTTTAGGCATTTGCCTCTTAATATGTGTGTGCTTATTAGCTGGAGATGGGAATTAACATGCATAATTGTGAGATATTTCTGTAGAGAGTAAAAATAATGCCATCTACCTTTGAAATAATTTTACCAGACAGAAGGCGAAGGTGTATTTTGCAAAATTAGACCCTATTTAGTCATGTTTTGGGTCAGTTCTTTTAAAGCAGCCACCATCCAGACTCTGCATTTGTGTCTACAATTTTTTGTACATGCAAACCCCACATTTGTGCACACAAATCCAAGCCCATATTTTCAGCATACTGCATACACAAGGGTTTAGACATTTGTTTACACTGCTCCCAGTTTTGCTTGCAATCCAGTAATAGCCCACCTAAGTCACTAGATAGCCATGCAAATTACTAGATATGCAAGTGCACACCATTACTCCATTTGCACATGACATTGCAGTAATTGCACATGCAAATTAGATACACAAATGCATGCATATAGTTCTGAAAATGTGGGCCTACATTTTTATGTGCAAGAGAATATACAAAAGTGAGGTTTGCCCACATAAAGATGCATATGAACTTTACGGTTGCTGTGTACGTTTACCTTCAGTCTAGGAGTCAATATATGTCAGTCTGATTTGGGAAACACTCCTTGAAAATCAGGACTAATTTTTCTACTGCCCATTAACCATGCTAGGATTAGGTTAACAATCCACAACAAACAATTTATTAGGTGCTTTTAACCCTTTTCCTCCTCACAAACTGAGTTGGACTGTGGAATCTCACAGTGCTCCTACGCAGGCTCTGCCACCTGTCAAACTACTCACCCAATTTTTCACTAATTAGTTCCCTATTCAGAATGACTTAATGAATGGATTTCAGCCTCTCTCTGGATCACCTGTGAATTCATCATCCTGAGTACTGTACTCCTCTGAATATTGGATATTCAATAACTGAGCAGTGTGACTGGTCATCTATATCATATTGTATTGTTTCGGTTCATTGATCTGATGACCTAACCTTAAATGATTTCCCCTTCTGCACAAAAAGAATTTTGTTTCAGCGATTTGTTTTGTGTCTAAACAAATCTCAGGCCCAAAATTTCCTTTCCACTATCAAAACTTTGTTTATGAAAAACAAATAGAAAGTGCAGCAAGCATAGTCAAAGCAAAGTCTCATTCAGAAGTTGTGCAAAATATCGGAATAAAGTTTCTTTGACATCTCCGAGCTCTAAGCCATTCCATGGCTGGACATGAGTGACTCACTCCATGAGAGCAGCAGGTTGCTGTTGAAGGTATTTACTGGACAAGGCCATACATGCCAGATCAGCAGGGATATTACAAGTGTTAAGACCTTGTTTTGTTTTTGAAAGTCGGGACTCAAAGCAGCTGGGGAAAGCTATGCAGTTCCAAGTTCCTGCTTGCAATATAGGTCAATTGAATGCAAAAGTGAAAGCAAATGTAGATCTTCAGGTTCCCACATCAAAAAGTGATTCAGGTAGGGGGATGGGGAGGTTCAGTCTGCAGGAGGGTGGAAACCAAGACTCATGTGTCACTAGCATTTTGAGGCAGAAATGTGAGTGGCTTGTTTGTGTGTGTCTGAGCCAGTGCTTGAGTGGCTGGGTGTATGCATGAGTGTGTGAAGGTAATGACTGTGCATATATATGGATGAAGAGAGTTACTCGTGAGCAAATGTGTGGTGTGAGACTGAGTGTGTGGGGCTGTGGTGTGTATGTTTGCAAATGGCTGTTTGTGTGTCTGTGAGGTACAGGAGCCAGAGGCCACGCATGGCGGGGGAGGGAGCAGGAGGGTCACATGCATCCCCAGATTGCTCAGCCACATGGTGCAGCAGGGCCCCAGCTGGGCTGGCAAGCTGTGAGCTGCTCTGGGCAGGGAGAGGTGGAGGCATGAGGAACAGCTGGAAGCTGCAGGGAGGGGCTACTCCTTTCCAGAGGCGAAGACTGCCCAGGGGCTGAGGGGGAGACGAGCTCTTCCAGGGCAGTGCCCCCCACACACCCCAACATCAGCAGGCACAGCTCGTCTCTGGTGCGAGCGGCTGCGTTTATGAGCATTTGGAAGGGGTGTCTGTGTGTGAGGGTCTGTGTGCTTGGATTACTGAACTCCACAGAGAGTTTTGCACTGAGATTTGGATTTAACCTCTGAAATTAGAAGCAGTGCTACCTCCACTGTACCAGGCAAGAAGAGCTGTGGTGGCACGTGGGCCCTCATACTTTGTGGTGCTGTCTGTGATGTAACAGAGCTGTCCTATTCAAGAGCCAGTGGAAGGACAGCAACAACAGGGCCCGTAAGGCTTCAGGTGTCACTAAAGTTCAAAACTTGGATCTCCTCCCTGGGCTGCCTCTTTCCTTGTGGTTGCTCCGGTGATGTGCGCTCCCCCCACCCCCTTAATGTTCAGCCTGGTGGGGCAAAGAGCTCCAATGTACTGCTGATCTTCAGCTCCATTCTCAGGGTGGTGGGGGAGATAGACTCCAATGACATCTCTTCCCTTCCACTCCCCAGCCAGAGCCAGTGAGTCCGAGCTGCCTGCTTTCTTCCTGGCCAGCCTTGCTGGGTCTGATGACGTGTGACATTTCCTTGCACTTCTCTCACTGGAAACAGTGTGGCAGCAGCTCCCAAAAACTAAAGCTTCCAGAGTTGGCCAGGCCCCAGGGATCAGATTACAGGGAGTTACTTGAACAGCTTTAATTATGTGATGCAGCTTCAGTTACCAACAGACATAATTGCAGTAACAGTAAGAAGCTTGAACAGTCAGAGTCATGTGTTTCTGGTTACAAGAAGCTGAGTAGTGCTGGGGTGAGGGAAATCCCCTCAAAAGACCACTGTGAGGTTCTGCGCACTGCACTCACTGCGGCTGGGCTTTTCCTGTGTGTGAAGGAGCTTGTCACTGGAGCAGGCTCAGTGCTGACACGCTGCCTGGGGCGGAGCTGCACCACGGTAAAGCCAGTTCGGCAGTGTTCCTCTGCTCCGACCAAACAACTTCTGACAGAGGAGCAGCGCCTGCTTTAACTCCTTCACTGCTGCCCGGTTACTGCACAGCAGAGTTCATGCGGTGACTTCGGCTGAACTCCCCCATAGGCCACAAGTAAAGCTGAGAGCAGTGGGTTTACCCTTGTCCCCCCCAGTGGGTGCAACCAACTGGCCTCCGTGTCCTGGGATTGGCACACAAGGGGGGCTGCAGTGCAGATCTGCACTGGCAGGCCTCTGCAGGTGGAGTCCAGGACTGGAACAGTAAGGAGGGGGGTGGGCGAGGCTTGCCACTGGCAAAGCTGGGTGGAGGCCTGGACTGACGATCCACAAGAGAGGTGCACTAGCCTAGCTGGGGCTGAGGAAGGGCTGAAATAGCAGAGGACACTGAGGTGCAGTAGCTAAGCTGCGCATGAGGAGCCCAGGGCTGCTGTAGGGCTGGATTGCATTGAACTGAGTGGAAGTTCGCACTACTGAGCACACAGTGCTTGCCTGCCCCACAAAAATTCAGTGGGCCTCCCAGTTTCCTGAGGATTAAAGTTACCTGGAAAATTAATTTAGAGAAAAGTCTCTTCTCCTGTGGCAGAGTGTAATTCCCTCAGTGCTCCTGGGGCCACAGCAGCGGAGGAATGGGGTGTCTGAAATCTCATGTGACCCCAGGACACCCTGAATGTCAGAGCGTTCTTGCCATTAAGCCAGGGAAGTGGATCTTATTTCAAACGGCTTGTAGGCCTGTGTAAAGTGCTATTAAAAATTCCTGAGGGGGAGACTAGAGAATCTTTATTAAGAAGCTCAGTTCAACTGCATGGGCAGGAGGGAATGAACTCCAGTTCAGTCCAGTTCTATATGTACTCCATACACACAACTCCCCTAGTGGGGTCACAAGGGGCAATGTACTGAACCACTGAAATAAGCAGGAGGCATTACACCAGCAGAGCAAACTGTCATTAGCTGATCGCTGATTCCAGGAATTTAGGCAGGACATTGATACCTAGTGAATTCTGTTGGAGGATTTCTGCCTTTCAGAATACTAAAAGCTATCAGAATATATTATGGACTCAGACATCATTAGCCAAAGTTATTTTTTTTTAAATAAGTTGGCTTTGAATTCCACAAAATGATTTAAAAATGTGAATCTCCTAGACTGGTCCTCAGCTGGCTTCAGTGTTGAAGTCCACGGATTACACCAGCTGAAGAGCTGGCCCTGGGTGTTAGACTATGTTACACTGGTGTCACTTCAAACGATTCCAGCAACTTTTTTTTTCTTTTTTAATGATTATTAAACAATTGGAGGAGCCAGGCCTACAGTTTTCAGTATCTCAGGCAAGAGTGGAACGTGTGACCAGCAATTGCCATATGGGACTGGACCGCATATCCAAAAGCGGCCAATACCAAATGCTTCTGGGGAATGTTCAAGAAACCCCATAATGGGATTTACCTGCCTATAAGGGAAGTTTCTTCCAAGCTCTCGAGCTGTGCCCTGAAGCAGAAGAGTTTAAAGCTCTTATACATTTTTAATCCTCTCTACTGTCATTAAGGATGTTCCCATTACTTATATACATTTGTCTAATGTTGAATCCTATCAAGCTCTGGGCCTCAATACTATCTCCTGGAAGATAGATCAGGCCAGTTTGAGAGTTACAGTCCATATTGGGCCCTCAAAGCTGCAGGCTGTTGCTTGCATTACTTGGACTCAAGGCAAGCCCCAATCAAAATTGACTGATGATGGGTTATGGAAGTTTTCCCTTCTGCTGTAGTTTGATCGTTCCAATCTGATCAACATCAACAGGGACAAATAGACTCTGGCATCAAGCAACAGTTTTGTGACTAGCGTGACTGAGTTTGTGGTCTCAGTCCAGTTGCTCACAGAGATGGATGCAAATATAGCACTTGCCCATGGTTGGGAGCTAACTCTGAAACCACAAACTGTGGGGAGGGGAAGGTGTGAGACCATTACAAGGAAAGTGGATGTAATTCTCTCCCATCTCCCACCACCCATCAGATGCCTGTGAGGTGCATGTGATATCTATATGGACAGCTGAGACCAGTGTCATACAGTCCCCATGATTCAACCACTTCCTAACACTGGGGTTGTGTAAGCGAAATCATACGTTGCAGTGAGTGGCAATAATCTGCTGCAGCAGTGACTCAAACAAGAAAGCGACTTGGACGTGACC
Source organism: Lepidochelys olivacea (assembly GCF_965140295.1). NCBI lineage: Eukaryota > Metazoa > Chordata > Testudines > Cheloniidae > Lepidochelys > Lepidochelys olivacea. The sequence goes on from NC_140423.1 coordinate 16,521,750, forward strand.
CAGGAAACAGAACCTGCCGTACCAGCGAGCCCCCCTAGAATTACTGAATGCCGCTCCGCACGCAGTTAATGACTGAGACCTCATGGATTTTTAACAAAGACAAGGCCTAATCTTGGTGTGTTTGAGGGGGTGGGGGGGAAGCGACATTGGTGCATCTGAGCCTCGTCCATATGAGTAGCTTTTGATGTTGCCTGCGCCGTTGCAATCCCTTAGCACACGTGTAACACGAATAACACAAAAGTCCATGCAATGGTGCAACAGTGTGCACAGAGCCTTTGTGCTTGTGCTTTAGTGAGCAAGGCTAAGAGCCACGTCCTCTGCCACCGTGTCCCCTCTGCACTGTTGCAGTGACAGGTGCACAGCAAGAGCTGTGATTTCAGCTGCAACAGTGCAATTAGTCCTTCAAGTGCAATCCCACAATGCTCCTACCTGATGACAGTTATAGGCTGTGCCACCTGTCAGGTCAAGCACCCACTGGGTGCACACAGGTCTGACTGCAGCCGAGCTTGCTTGGCCTCTCTCCTGGCCTGCTACCATGCAAGGTCATGAGGCAGTACAGCTAATGGAAAGGAGAAGGAGGGAGGCTCCTCAGGCATGGCTACACACCCCTGGAGTTTCCCTTTGCATGACTGAACCTCATGCCTCGTGGTGGAGTGGGGAGCAAAGGATCAAATGGCCATTTGCACTCACCACTACAGGAGCGGTAACAGTCCCATTGTGCTCGGTTGTGTTCACACAACCGCTGGGGATGGCGCTGAGAGTGCAGGGAGTTTATTGGGCAGGAGGAACAAAACTGCCAAGAGCCTGGTCTTGGTGGTACTGCTGTGAATCCGGAGAGACGCCGCTGACTTCCTTGTCACAGCCCAGAATTTGCCCCTTGTCTTGGCACTGGACACTCGTGAGCACTGTGTGGTGTTTTATTTTCAGTCAGACAATGGGGAGAGTAAGAAGGAAAAGCAGCCACAGCAAGGGGCAGGAATGAGCACAAGCCCTTGTAACCACAATCACAGCTAGAGCTGGGAGAATGGTACAGCCCCGCAGGGCACATACCCACCATTGGGCAGCTAGGCGCAATCCATGTGGATATCACAAGCCCACTAGTGGTATCACCCAGCAAGGCATCCTATTGTTTTATTCAGACAATAATATATTTAAGGAACCTTTCAGCGTCCTTTTTCAGGTGGTGGTGTCCGTTCCTTTGGGCGCCGTGCTAGCAGAGCTTGGCCAGAGCCAGGACCCACCCACTCCTGTCCCCTCATGCACCAATAGTGCTGGGAGAAGAGCCCTGAAGGGAACTCAATCTGTGCCTGTTACACAGGTGTCGTATCTGGAACAGTTACGCTTGTTCCCTCCAGCATCCCTGGAGGCATTATCACTGCCCATTATGCGGGCAAAACACCTCCAGCTGCCACTGCTTGGGGAATGTGGTACCTCCTCCTTCCCTGAGCATGGTTCCAGCTCCTGAAGCTATCTCTGAGCCTCTAGTATTTACTGCTCTGCAGTAAATGCCATTCTGGGCTATCTCGTATTCTACGTACTATAAAATACTTGGGGCCAGATTCTTCTGTCTCCTATTTTAAGATACCCATAGATATCTTGGGCCAGAATGCAGGCCAGCAAGTACATATGGAACGAGCACCATGGTGCACAGTTGCTCATGTACATGGCTAATTAGGCACATGGTGTGTGCTGTTACCCACTTTCTGAACACGTCTGTTTGAAAATCTTTCCCCTGGGCAGTAGTAAATACTGAGTTTTCAGTGGCATCAGAAGAGTCTGGATGAAGCTTTATAGAACTTAGGACTTTCACTGCCTTTTTCTGGTCCATGCCAATGTTTCCATTCGCTATGATCCTTATGGTTTCCCACCCCCCACCTCCCCTCCTGTCACCTCCAGCCACCTACCAGATTTGCTTTAAGTTCAATTGTCCAGTGAATTCAAAATTTCAAAGCAAACCTGTCGAGATTGGCATCATCAAACCACAAGACGGTATTTCCCTCAAATCAGATTGGGAGTGAGTTTGGGTTTTATTTGTTTTTGTTTTTGCCTTCTTCTGCTGTGTGTGGGTGCGGTTCACTTGCCAGAATTATCTGGGTATATCTCACTTGGGATTCAGCTTTTCCCCCGTCCTCTGGCCCAGGGCAGCAGCTCTTGGGCTGGCTCAGGCTTTGGTCCCCCGTCCTGGGGTCGTGTAGAAGAGAGTCCCTGTGCAATGAAGTTTGAGAAACCCTGGACTAGATGATCTGATGGTCCCTTCTGGCCTTAAACTGTATGACTTCTATGATGGAGACGTTTCCTCAAAAAACCCATCCTGTCCCAGGTGCCCAGACTCTGAACCATGGTCCTGTCACGAACAAGGAGAATCTCAGGCCATTCACAGCCCTGAAATTTGATTCCGTAGCAAGACCCTAAAAGGTGAGTTTCATGTGGTTTGGGTCTTTGCTGCAAACATTTAACCTTGCTCCCATGTTTATATTTTGGGGGTGTGCCAGGGGTGGCACCCCAAAAACACCACTAAATATGAAACCCTCTTTCCCCCTCTCCCGTGCCATTGTGTTGTTTTGTGTCTGACTTTTTCTTGTTCCGTTTTTTTTTTTCTTTCTTCTGTTTAGCTTAAAAATATGTTGTTGTCATTTTCACAAGGCATGACCCAGCCTGAGGCCCTCTCACTTCTTTGTTTCGCTCTGGACTGGGGCCATGATTTCCCCTTTCCGGCACTGCTCTGCTCTCCCAGTCTTGGCTTCAGGCGTCTCAGATGAGAGTATGTTGCCGACTGGATTTGGTTGCGCAGCTCACCTTCTTGAAAGCTGTTTGTTTTAGCTCTGGAGACACCGATAACTGATTTGTCCCCATCTTCCTTCTTTGCTGCCCTGTCAACACCCTGGATTGTGACCTTTAGGCCCACCAGCCGATACACTGCTTTACCCCAAAACAGCACCAAATTCCTTGCTTGTTTATGTTTCTTTTTTAACTTGTTTTTCAGGTAGTTCCTACCCTTCACGCTCTGGCATTGCCCAGACTGTTAGACAAACAAATACTTGGGAGGGAGGGAGAACAAGAGGCCTCAACCCAGCCTGGGAACTTGTCCTCACAGTTTGTGTGCACATCGTTTGTGGGCAGAGAGCGGGTGGGATTTTCTGAAGTGCCTGAGAGAGTTAGGTACCCAGTCCCATTGACTCTCCACAGGAGTTGGGCACCTAACTCCTTTGGGCATTTTGGACCAGGCCACTCCTAGTTTGAATGTGTGCCTGTCTTGTCACCCACAGATAGTGACAGACCCTTTTTGAGAAAACCTGGCCCTTCGCCATCCCCAGAAATGGCAGGAAAATGGGGACTCTCAATCTTGGGGCAAACTTTGCTTTTGGAAACCTGCCAAAATGTCATGGCAGTGTCCAGCTTTGTGAAATTGATCCTGCCTTGCAGCTCTGCACAGAGCACCAGGGGGACAGAGCATAGTGCACTGTGTCTAATGCCTGCAGTTTCCTCCCCCTGTTTGTGCAGAGCAGGTGAAATTGACTGGGATTCTTTTATTGGTGCTTTATTATTGCTGAAATTATAGGACGCTGGTGGAATTCCAACTCTTTTGGGAGAAGTCATGTAGCAAGCAACAGAATATGATAAACTCCCTGTAGGTTTTTTGAAGTATCTTCTAGAATTGAATAGGAAATTATGTCTGGGATTTCCAGAGGAGCCTAAGGCTATGTCCACACTACAGTCAGAGGTGTGATTGCAACTCAGGCAGGCATACCTGTGCTAGCTTTAATTTAGCTAGAAGTAGCAGTGATGATGAACCAGCATGGACCCCAGTGTGGGCCATACAAGCTGTGACAAAGTGGGAATGTTCTTAATGTTTTCTCCGAATACTGTGTGGGTGCCTCAGTTTCCCCTATGCCTTTCTTAAATATCTAGGTGGTGGGATAAGGGGGTGTGATTGTTGCAGAGCCGTAGAGGGCCAGTGTGATGCTATCTGCACAGAGAATGGCCGACACCCTGTCTCCAGGCAACTGATGGCCTGGGCCCCTCCTCTGCAAAGGTGCCAACTGAAGGTGTTGGGAACAAAGGGATCAGGTGGCCTCCTGGCCCCGGGAAAGAGACAGAGGCCAGAGGAGCGGGCTGGAGGGGGCTTCAGTTTAGAGCTGGCTGGGGAAATGGAGGGAGGCCCAGAACCGGGTTCCAGGCTCCCTAGCTTCCCCCTCCCCTCCGATGGACCTGACTGAGGGGTCCTGTTCTCTGTACCTACAAGCTCTGTTTTAGACTGTGTTCCTGTCATCTAATAAACCTTCTGTTTTACTGGCTGGCTGAGAGTCACATCTGACTGCGGAGTTGGGGTGCAGGGACCTCTGGCTTCCCCAGGAGCCCCGCCTGTACAGACTCTCTGTGGGAAGCGCATGGTGTGGAAAGGGGATGCTGAATGCTCCAAGGTCAGGCCCAGGAAGGTCGAAGCTGTGTAAGCTTCTTGTCCTGGAGACAGTCTGCTCACAGAGAGGAGGCTCCCCCACAGTCCTGACTGGCTTCGTATGGAGTAGTTCCAGAGCATCGCCCGGTGACTCCATGACACAAGCCCACCTGGAACCCTGGGTATGTACTTGTGTTGCTAGCCCACACTAAATTCCATGCTGCTATCTCTTCACTGCTATTTTTAGCTATGCTAGCTAGATCAAAGATAGCCTGGGTATTGCCAGGATCATGACCGGCACATGAGTGGTTGGACCTAATGGTTGGAGCCATGGGGGGTGGCTAGGCCTGGAGGTTAAAGGGAGTGAAGCAGAGCTGGAGTCAAGAATCAGGACCATGGGACACCCAGGAAGTGCAATCAATCAGACAGCCCCTGCCAGGATCAGCTGTGTCTAGTGTGTTGCTCGGAGACCGAGCCTGATGCAGCTGGCTCCCTCACAGGTATACCTACCTGAGTTGCAATCACACCGTTGTGGTGATGACATACCCTAGGTGAGTTGGGCCTCGCATCCCACTGAAATACAATTGAAATAGGGCATCAAACTCCCCTAGACTTAGGGTGACCAGACAGCAAGTATGAAAAATTGGGACAGGGGGTGGGGGATAATAGGCGCCAATATAAAACAAAGCCCCAAATATCGGGACTGTCCCTATAAAATCGGGACATCTCGTCACCCTACCTAGACTCCTTTGCAAATAGAAGCCTACATCCCTATAGAAAAGATATCTTCCTCTGCTAAATTCTTTAGGTCCTTAGGGCCATTTCTATAGAGCCCTCCTGGTCTCATCCCTGTTACATTTTGTAGGAGTGGTTCATAAGGGACTGAAGATATTCATAAATGCCAGATGGCTTAGTAGTATGGGTACTTGTATGTGGAGGCCCTGGACCCTTGATTTAAAATCAGATTGAGTCTAGAGTCCGAGAAGCATCCCCTATATTAGGATGTGATGGCATGAGCTCACTTCCTAGTCACTGGCCATTGAACTGGGAGCATTTGAGTAGTTCCCGGAACTGCTTGAAATGAGAGAAGGGGAGATTATAATGTATTCCTCTCCTCCCATTCCACCTGAAATGCCATAAGACTTTAGCTGGCTTTACAGACACAGCTTTCCAGAGTCTCTGACGCTTTTTCCAGCCTAGGCAGTGTGCCCATGTTGGAAAGGCAGCTAGGAGGACTTAGTGGTATAACAACCTCCTTGTAGCTGGGCCCAGCCAGGGTTTGGCACAGCCCCCAGAGTGGGCGGTGCTAGCTGGCGAGAGAGTATGACTGATTCAGCACATCCTCAACAGCCCCCCACTAGAGGGGCTCCTGTGAAACCTCTTGCCTCAGCCTAAAACTGCTTCCTCCCACTAGGAACATTAAGGAAGGGGGGGAGGGGGCAGGTAATGGCAACATTACTGTCCCTTGCAGTGAGTCCCCGTGAGAAAAAGAAATCCTTTTTTACACAATGTGTAATTAAACTGTGGAACTCATTGCCGCGAGAAGCTGCTGAGGCCAAGCACTCAGCAAGATTCAACAGGGATTGTATATGTATAGGGATAACAAGAATATCTGGAGTTAATAGTTAATTGCTAACTAAAGGGTTTGGGAAGAGATCTAAAATCTTGGGCTCCCAGGTTTTAAACTAATCTCCACCTATTAGAGATTGGGGGGCAGATTATCTCACATCTGCCTGCTGTGGGGTTCTTGTATCGTCCTCTGAAGCATCTGGTGCTGGCCACTGTTGGAGACGGGAGGCTGGACTAGATGGACCTTGGGCTTGAATCAGTGTGGCAATTCATCTGTGCCTATGAGATCTAGAGGTCTAGGATGGGACACGGAGCCATGAATCATTTCCTGTCCATTGACACTGCTTTGATTTCACTTCTGCATGTGGATATTTAGTAGCTCTTTGGTTGGTCTCCACCCAACAGATCATGCTCCTTGCTCCTCAGGCTAGCGCTGGCCTTGATGGTGATCTAGAGTGGATTGGAAAGTAGGGAGGCTGGCTGCACAGATAGATACTGGGGTCTTTAAATGAGGTGGAATGAAAGCTGAAAAGCAGACACAGAAATGCAGTACTGGACATACCTGTGGGAAATGGCTGGGAAGATTTTTAAAAAACTCCTGGAAACCTCTTGTGCTAAGAGAGACTGAGTTTCTTTTCAAAGCAGTTTTTCATGTTAGCAGAATGTTCTGTCTCAACAAATAGAGCAGGGAGGGGCTTTTGGCTGAGCTATACAGATGGGTAACATCTGGCCTCTGGAGAGAATCTGAGCGATGGCTCATTGGTTGGATTTTTATTCTATGAGGGAAGAGCACTCGTGCTATGGCCACCTTTAGCCAAAGATCTGTGCTGGTTTAGACTCAGTAGTGGAAAGCTCTCCACCATGGCAGGGAGCTTGCAGTGGCAGAAGTAGATGGTAGCAAAGTCTACCAAGCCATCCGGTAGGGACCTGAAATGCTGTTACCTTTATACCCTGTTCTGCTGATGACACAAGTGCATTCTCTGGGTAATTTGCCTACCCAGATTCATTCGAGCCACAGGCACATACCTACAGGCACTGCAGACATTAGCTAACTCCTGGGTCATAGAACTCATAACCTTCAGCTCTAGTGTAACACACGTCTCTGTCCGCTAAGCAAAAGAAGCAGCCAGCTCAACCTGGAAAGGGAACCTGCATTCACAGCTGAGTAGCTCTGGCATACTCCACCCAGCCCCGTGAAGGAAAGGGTTGTGCCCCCATGCGTGAGCCATGGAGGGAAGTAACATGCCCCCAAAGGGGTATGGGCCCCCAATGTGGTAGAAATGAGGCTGACTATCAGACCCCACCCCAAGATTGAGATACAAGGACAGCAAGCACTGCCAGCCATTCTCTGGCACCAGGACTCAAAGGATGCTGCTCAGGGAAACCACGCAGGGGTGGGACACAATCCTTTTGGCACCAGGTTTACGTGAATAGTATTTCTCAGGCAGCTGTGCTGAGAGAGGTGAGGCTGACTCTTCCAGAAAGATTGTAATCCTTGTATTGCTAAGAAGACCCACAAGATCTAGGGTGACTTAGAGCCTGGATAAACACATTCGTGCTAACAAGGCTCAAGTTAGGCACTAAAAATAGTGGCATGGGTGTTGCAGCTCCAGCAGCAAGTCAGGCTAGACACACAAACTCAGGCCTAGGGAGTCGGGTGGGTTTGAGCTCAGGTCACTAGCCCAAGCCTCCACCAGAGCCACAGTGTCCACACAGGTATTTTTAGCATGCTAGCTTGACCCCCATGAGCATGAGTTCGTGTACCTGGACTTGAAGGCTTGCTCCCAGCTGTAGTGTAGACATACCCTTCTGGGCTGTGTTTAAATCAGCATTGCTGTCCTCTTATCCTGGGGCCAGTTAGTCCCTAGTATAAACCTGAGCAGTCCTATGGGGTCATTCCAGCAGCCAGAAATGAGCTTGGTGTAGGAAAACCCCAGCCACATTTCCCTTTCCCTGGCCACAGACCTCCCTCCCCTTTTGTGGTCTGAGAGAGCCCTGGTCTGCTGACCTCATGGGTGTGTTGTAAGGTCCCCGTGGTTCTCAGGCTTTTGCCTATGTGGAGCACATGTGAGGAATGCATTTGAGCTCAGTGCTGCAGGGTGGGGAGGGGCGGCTTCTTTATTCACCCTCTTCTTGGTTAACGTATGCTGTGGTTTTATAAATTCCCGTACATGTGCTCAGACTGTGGGCAGACCACAGTGTTAGGAAAACAAATCCTGGAGGCTGATTCCTCTGCTTTCCCCATCCTCTCTACCTAACTCTGGATAGACATCCAGCATGCTGCCCTGGAAGAGCAGGGGGTGGGGGGTTGTGATGCAACCCCCCAGAAAAATATAGAAAAGGGTAAATCCATTCCCTGGCTGGAATGTTACTGAAAGTTGAGAACCAAGGAACAGTTAAAGGTCATTTTAGCTGGGGAAGGGGAATTTCCCGGACTCTCCCCTATAAATAAATGATGAGTTTACGTACAGCGTGCAGTATGTGTATTATCTGGAGTTTATCGCTCTCTCCTTCCCTCTCCTCCCAAATCCTTAGATTAGTTGATCTGATTTGCATGCGTCTCTTCCTCATGCTCAGAGCATTCATCAGCAGTTGTGGTCTCTTTGTCTCTTGTTAGCTTTGCATGTGGTTGGTGTGCTGATTCCTTGTAACCTGCAGCCATGCACCTTGATCGGACACCACATAATGTAATACTTGGGGAGTCTGGGGACAGAAAGTCCATGATACAAGAGGGGGTAGGGATGGTAGACACTTAGCACCTGGTGAACAGCTCCTCACTTCCTTGCCTCTCCTGCCAATAACGTTTGTGGTTTCATTGTTTTGTTCTGGCAAAGCTCCAGGGGTATAAAATAAACATAGGCCAGGGAGCTGGCAGATAGCATGGATGGTCAAGGACAGAGGTTGGCTGTGTCTTTATTTATTTTGTCTGCTGAAGGATGACGATTTTGTCCCTCTTTTCCAAGCCAACCACCACTAAGCTGACCTACTCTCCAAGTCCTGATTGCATCATGCGTCCAGGAAAGCTGATGTTTAAAGTATTCTGTTGCCAGTGAGCATTTGACAGGAAGTTGTCCATCATGAAATTCAGTGTTGCTGAAGGTCATTTCCAGCTGCTTTTGTGACCTGCTTTAATAGATGAATGTCAGTGAAAGGGTGCAACCCCAGACAGAGGCTAATCTGACAGCTGCATGTTTGTACAGTGCCCAGCACAATGGGGCCTCACCTGGTTGAGGCCTTTAGCCACTACTGTAATATATAAATGTCAAATAATACTTATAATAATAGCACCTGCTAATAGGATACAAAGGTGTTTGTGTATAGAGGGGCCTAATTTTTCAAATGCTCCTGATCAGAATGAGAGAGGTACTGGGAACATAACCTGCTACAGTGCGGTCAGAGGAGATAGCCCAGTGATGGCTTATTATCCCAAGTGAACAGCGCATCTCAGGCCCTGTAGGTGTTTTTGTCCTAAAACGATGGTTCTCATTCTTTTCCATACTGGGAACCCCTTTCTCCATATTAAAACCCACAGGGGTTCCCCTTCTATCTAGCCATGCTCTCCTTTCAGTTAGCAATCTGAAAAGGACGCATTGGTCATTATTGAGAACCCTGTTCTAATGTGTTCTCTGTGACTAGCTGAGTCCCCCCCGTCCCCCCCGCCACTTATCTCTGAATTCTCTAGCTGCAGAGGTCCCGTTCTAAAAGCGATAGTAGATTCCTGGATCCTTCTCTCAAGTCTTTGGACCCATAGAACTCCTGATCCTAGTGACTTCAGCAGCACCTTCAGCCTCGTCTTCTGGACAAGCAGAGGTGGATGATCATCATTCAAGCCCTTGATGTATGACAGTGGCAGTTTCAGGAGCCTCAGCCTGAACACACTGAATTGTAAGAGTTTTTCCATGCTGCCCGGAGACCAACAAGTCCATAAGCATTATGAGCCCAAAGTGCAAACCACTGCCCCATGAGAGTTGGTCTGTGGATTTCAGTGAGTGTCAGATCAGGCCCTAAGGAATGGGAATCTGCTCTGTTTATTCTGAATCTCACTACAGAGCTCTCTTTGTGTCAGTGCAGCTCAGGAAGGTGGGATTCTAGCTGCATATTTCTAAAGTCTTTTTGCTGAACACAGTGCAGAAGGTCACACTCCTGCCATTGCATCAAAAATGGGCTCATTAGAGGAGTAACTGGGGTGAAATTCCATGGTTTGTTATACCAGAGGTCAGACTAGCTGATCTCATAGATTCCTTCTGGCCTTAAAATCTCCAAATCTGTGAAAATCTACAGCAGAGAAAAAAAGATACATGGTGCGTGGATACAAATGAAGGCCCCCTCCTGTTGCCTGCTCGGCGACTGGCAGGATTGGGCCCCACTATAAAAAAAGGTTTTAGTTTTTAAGTATTGAATAAACGGAAACAATTCTGGGCTGTGCTGTATCTCGGGAACTGGGACTGCAATTTTCCAGCAGGAATAAGCAATTGAAAAAGACCAGACAAGGGACTGATGGGAAAAATGAGCACCGATACCCTTTTTTTGGATTTTTCTTTTTTTTATTCCTCTAAGAGCCTAGTTGTTTGTGCAGACAGCCAGTGTGGCTATTTGATCCTCTGGACTCGGTGGCGGTTTTGCTCCCTTTCTGCAGTGTCACTCCTTTGTATTTACACACATGACTGCTTTGTGCGTTTTCAAAGATTACTCTCCCTTTTCAAATAGAAAGCAGTGACTGAATAAACATGGAGCATTGTCTTCAAGAAGGGCCTGGGGCTCCATGCGTGTTTCTTGTAAAAGTTAAAGCTATTGTGGTCTTTTCCGCAGGTGAAAGATAACTTACGCTGAGGTCTCAAAGCCTCTTTTATGGGGCTAGGCCTCAGAGGAAATGGAAAAGTTGGTCAGTCACGTGCTCTCTCTCTCTTTTGATTACCCTTGTCCTGTGAGTGCTTGGCATGGAAACCTTACTGAATGGGGATCAAGTCCCTCTAGTGAGTGGGGTGGAACCTGCATTAAGATTGTATTTGCTTGTGTCTGTTCTCTAAAGCCATCCCTTGAAACTTTAATACCTAAGGCTAGGCATCTAAGTCTACATTGGGGCACCCTAAAGAAGTGGCCTGATTTGCAGCTGGGGAACCATTGAAAGACTTGCCAGAAACAGACAGGAGTGGAGGAGCTTCATCACTGCCCTAAACGCCAGAGGCATAATAGAAACATGATGATGATGATCTCATGTGGAGAGTGGTGGGTGCCCAGCACATCTGAATAGTAGGCTCCCTACTAGCCTGGTTCTCAATAGAGCGAGCTTCTCCTTAGATAACTGTCCAGGTGACAGCAAGACCTGTAGGGGAAAGCTGAGTACTGCATACTAAGAAGTCCTTCCCATCAGCTGGAGGGAAAGGGGCTTTCAAGGAATTATTCTGGGCTATTTTTCTTTGTAATAACTAGTGTGAGGATATTAGTAATAAACTGCTTGGTGAAGTGAAGTAAGTCCATGCCTGCCAAAAAACCATGTGGCAAGTGGCTTGTTACACTGTAGCCAAATGCTGTAGCGTGCAATGTTACTTTACTTGAGACTGTAGATAAATCCAAACAAAAACTGGCTTGACAACTAAGGAGCAGGTTACTCCAGCTGTCTCCTTTCTCAGGTGCTAGTAGTGACAGGTGAATGACACACACAGCCATTTAAAGCAGAGCTGGTTGGATATTTTTGGACAGAACCCTGTTCTGTTGGAAAATGCCAATTCACCAGTGTTGAGACATTCTGTGAGAACATGTCAATGTTGAGGAAATTCCCATGGAAGCCAGGCTGGTTTCTGATGGAGCACCACCTGAAAAGCAGGAACCAGCCTTCTTTTTCTGTCAGCTCACCTCTTTGGCTTCTTCCAGGCTGACAGTGAGCCAAGAGCTTGGAAGTCTTGGGAGTCCTACTCCCAGGCTTGCAGATCCTCAGCAGACTCCCAGGGCTCCCAAATCCCCGGCTCTGGGACAGCCTGCTAGGTGGACTGGCTCCTAGGGCTGCCAAGGTCCCCAGATCTAGGGCAGCCCACCAGGCAAGCCCTGGCTCCCAGGCTCCTCATAAGAATGGCTACACTGGGTCAGACCAATGGTCCATCTAGCTCAGTATCCTGTCTTCTGACATTGGCCAATGCCAGGTGCTTCAGAGGGAATGAACAGAACAGGGCACTTATTGCATGATCCATCCCCTGTCTTCCAATCCCAGCTTCTGGCAGGCTAAGGTTTATGGACACCCACAGCATGGGGATGGATCCCTGACCATCTTGGCTAATAGCCATTGATGGACCTACCCTCCATAAACTTATCTAATTATTTTTTGCACCCAGTTATACTTTTGGCTTCACAACATCCTCTAGCAAGGAGTTTCACAGGTTGACTGTGCATTGTGTGAAGAAATACTCAGCAGCTCACTTGACAGGTTTCCCAGGACCCCCTGCTCTCCTGAACTCAAGGATCCCTTGAGTTTCAGGTAGCTGTTTCCCCAGCTGGCTGGTTCCCCTTGGATTTGGGTGGCTGGCTCCCAGCTCCCTGCCTGGGCTGCTCTCCTGATGAGCAGATGAGTGAGCTGCCCAGCTCCCTGGCTTCTGGCCAGGTGGCCAACCAGCCATTCTGTGAAAAATTCAGAGAATGACTTTTTCCCCCAAAAAATCTTGGAATTTTTCATAGAACGGAAAATCCGGTTCCAGCTCAGCTCTAATTCCAAGTAAACCATGTTGATCCTTTCAAGACTGCAAACTTGACCAGTGGGATATTTCACCAAAATAACCTTTATCAGATGGTGGAGGAGTGTCTTCCTGGTTGCAGTGACCTTATGATGTAATGTGGCACCCAGAAAAGGCATCATTTGGAAAAGGCAACTTTCTCACACTTGGAAATATCTCATAGAGTTTCTGTATCATAAACCACAATGAGGGGGCAACAGTGCTCGCACAGATGAAATTCCCATAATTCATACCACCTTGGCTGATTCATCAGGAGTGGAACAATTTCTGTGAAAGACTCTAATAAGGAAGCCAGGTGTCAGGGAAATGCAAGCTATTGTCACATCATACATGTCAGTTTCAGGTTCATGGACATTGCCTGATGGAGACCCCTGGAGACCCAAGTCCTCTGATTACTAGATGAGTAGGCATAGCATAGGCAGGAGGAGTATAAGCTTTCCCACAACCCCCTCACAATGTACCGCAACTTCTAGCCCAATGAGGCCACCTCCATGGTGCCAGAGGAGTTCAGTCTATGGCCTCCCTGCTGAGACCACTGGCGGTGCAAGCAGCCTTGTCATTTCTTAGGGTTCTGGAATGGGATCCAGCTCATTTCACTCATTCACCAGATGGTGACGTTACTGACCTGGGTTGGGTTTTAAGGAACAGTCAGGTGGTGGAAGGTTCCGTGAATCACTACCAATGCATCAGTGAGCCCATGTCTGAGACTTTTTTATTAACTAGATAGGGCTATACAAACCTGAAACTCTCGATGCTAGAGAGCTTTCAGAGAGTGGGAGCTGCGTGGCTCTAGCTTTTACTAAGCAAACACTTTTAGTGACTTGTCTTAATAGGTTTCAGAGTAACAGCCGTGTTAGTCTGTATTCGCAAAAAGAAAAGGAGTACTTGTGGCACCTTAGAGACTAACCAATTTATTTGAGCATAAGCTTTCGTGAGCTACAGCTCACTTCATTGGATGCATACTGTGGAAAGTGTAGAAGATCTTTTATACACACAAAGCATGAAAAAATACCTCCCCCCACCCCACTCTCCTGCTGGCAATAGCTTATCTAAAGTGATCACTCTCCTTACAATGTGTATGATAATCAAGTACTTGCCCCATAACCTCAGCCGTGGGGAACACAATGCCATCCACAGCCTCAGAAACAACTCTGACGTCATAATCAAAAAGGCTGACAAAGGAGGTGCTGTTGTCATCATGAATAGGTTGGAATATGAACAAGAGGCTGCTCGGCAGCTCTCCAACACCACTTTCTACAAGCCATTACCCTCTGATTCCACTGAGAGTTACCAAAAGAAACTACACCATTTGCTCAAGAAACTGCCTGAAAAAGCACAAGATCAAATCTGCACAGACACACCCCTGGAACACCGACCTGGGATATTCTATCTACTACCCAAGATCCATAAACCTGGAAATCCTGGGCGCCCCATCATCTCAAGCATTGGCGCCCTGACAGCAGGATTGTCTGGCTCTGTAGACTCCCTCCTCAGGCCCTACGCTACCAGCACTCCTAGCTATCTTCGAGACACCACTGACTTCCTGAGGAAACTACAATCCACCAGTGATCTTCCTGATAACACCATCCTGGCCACTATGGATGTAGAAGCCCTCTACACCAACATTCCACACAAAGATGGACTACAAGCCGTCAAGAACACTATCCCCGATAATGTCACGGCTAACCTGGTGGCTGAACTTTGTGACTTTGTCCTTTCCCATAACTATTTTACATTTGGGGACAATGTATACCTTCAGATCAGCGGCACTGCTATGGGTACCCGCATGGCCCCACCGTATGCCAACATTTTTATGGCTGACTTAGAAAAACGCTTCCTCAGCTCTCGTCCCCTAACGCCCTTACTCTACTTGCGCTATATTGATGACATCTTCATCATCTGGACCCATGGAAAAGAAGCCCTTGAGGAATTCCACCATGATTTCAACAATTTCCATCCCACCATCAACCTCAGCCTGGTCCAGTCCACACAAGAGATCCACTTCCTGGACACTACAGTGCTAATAAACAATGGTCACATAAACACCACCCTATATCGGAAACCTACTGACCGCTATTCCTACCTACATGCCTCCAGCTTTCACCCTGACCACACCACACGATCCATCGTCTACAGCCAAGCTCTGCGATACAACTGCATTTGCTCCAACCCCTCAGACAGAGACAAACACCTACAAGATCTCTATCAAGCATTCTTATAACTACAATACCCACCTGCGGAAGTGAAGAAACAGATTGATAGAGCCAGAAGAGTTCCCAGAAGTCACCTACTACAGGACAGGCCTAACAAAGAAAATAACAGAACGCCACTAGCCGTCACCTTCAGCCCCCAACTAAAACCCCTCCAACACATTATTAAGGATCTACAACCTATCCTGAAGGATGACCCAACACTCTCACAAATCCTGGGAGACAGGCCAGTCCTTGCCTACAGACAGCCCCCCAACCTGAAGCAAATACTCACCAGCAACCACATACCACACAACAGAACCACTAACCCAGGAACTTATCCTTGCAACAAAGCCCGTTGCCAACTGTGCCCACATATCTATTCAGGGGACACCATCACAGGGCCTAATAACATCAGCCACACTATCAGAGGCTCGTTCAGCTGCACATCCACCAATGTGATATATGCCATCATGTGCCAGCAATGCCCCTCAGCCATGTACATTGGTCAAACTGGACAGACTCTACGTAAAAGAATAAATGGACAGAAATCAGATGTCAAGAATTATAACATTCATCAACCAGTCGGAGAACACTTCAATCTCTCTGGTCACGCGATTACAGACATGAAAGTTGCAATTCTTCAACAAAAAAACTTCAAATCCAGACTCCAGGGAGAAACTGTTGAATTGGAATTCATTTGCAAATTGGATACAATTAACTTAGGCTTGAATAGAGACTGGGAGTGGCTAAGTCATTATGCAAGGTAACCTATTTCCCCTTGTTTTTTCCTAAGGCCCCCCCACCCCCCGCCCCCAGATGTTCTTGTTAAACCCTGGATTTGTGCTGGAAATGGCCCACCTTGATTATCATACACATTGTAAGGAGAGTGGTCACTTTAGATAAGCTATTGCCAGCAGGAGAGTGGGGTGGGGGGAGGTATTTTTTCATGCTTTGTGTGTATAAAAGATCTTCTACACTTTCCACAGTATGCATCCGATGAAGTGAGCTGTAGCTCACGAAAGCTTATGCTCAAATAAATTGGTTAGTCGCTAAGGTGCCACAAGTACTCCTTTTCTTTTTGTCTTAATAGGAAAGTCCGGTGGTGGCTATTGAACTCTGGAATGTGCTGTAGGGAGGCATTGGGAGATTAGAGTGTTTGGCTAATCAAATAAATCTGCTTCACATTGCACTGGGGCTCACTCTGCCCTAGATTCACAACCAGAACTCTCATTGCCCTGATAGGGAGTTGCATGTGTGAACTGACCCTTGGTTTGCTGAGCTTCCCTGCAGGGCGGGCTCTACCAGGACAACACTCTACTTCTCAGGGACAGAGCTGTAAAAAGCATTCTGGTGACACTGACCTGCAAATAACAGAGGTGTTTGCTAGTGCTGAATTCTCCCCCCATTACTGGAAATGAGAGCTGAGCTTTCTGGTTCTGCAGGGACCCAATCACTCTCAAATTCGCAGTGGTTGGGAAACCCTATCTTTGTATTTATGGTTGGTTTTTGTTTTGTCAGCAGTGAAAAGGGGCCATAAATTCCACTGTAAACAACAAATTGGGAAGCTCCTCCCTGGCTGCGTACTATCGACCCTCACAGCTTTCACACAGGGGACATGTCAGCAACAGCTCTAGTAACGCTCTTGGGAGCTGTTATTGGCCAATGCAGATTAAAGCAGCCTTGAGGTTGTTCTTTCTTGTGCCAGGGGCCAGATTGGTCCTGGTTAGTCCCAAGATCAGGGTGAGGGGGTCAGAAAGATGCCATTAACCACCTTTGCTCCCCCTTGGCTCCTGCACTAAGCTCAGCTTGACCAGACCCAGAGGATCAGAGTCCAGACATGCAGAAGTATTTTAAACACCAAAACATGCAGAACTTCTAACGACCATGCACATCCTTGTGGGACAATGTCTTTTAAAAAGCAGCCCTCTGTCGTCTTTTACTACAGCTACCAACTGACTCCTTATCACTATCATTCTATCAACATGAAACTGATCAGGAAAAAAAAAAGTACTCAACCCATACTCCTCATTGTTATCTAAGCCACATCCAATCTGCTTTCTGCCTGGGGACATATGCAACAAACTGCAGTAACTGTATGTCAGAAGGTGAAAGAATACAGCCAGGGGACAACTGTACAAATAACTAGCAGGTCAAAGCCTCATAGTAATGAGAATGCCTCTATACATAGGGTCCTACCAAATTTGCAACCATGAAGAATGCATCACGGACCGTGAAATCTGGTCTCCCCCCGTGAAATCTGGTCTTTTGTGTGCTTTTCCCCTATACAATACAGATTTTGCAGTGGAGACCAGCATTTCTCAAACTGGGGGTCCTGACCCAAAAGGGAGTTGCAGGGAGATTGCACGCTGCATTCAGAGTTGGGAGGCCGGAGAGTGGTGGCTGGTGACTGAGGGCCCAGCTCTGCAGGCAGGAGCGCAGAAGTAAGGGTGACAATACCACACCGTGCCATCCTTACTTCTGCGCTGCTGCTGGTGGCGGTTCTGCCTTCAGAGCTGGGCTCCTGGCCAGCAGCCGCCGCTCTCCAGCTGCCCAGCTCTGAAGGCAGTGCCGCCGGCAGCAGCAGCAGCAGGGCAGCAGCAGGGCCCTCCCCAATAACCTTGTGACCCCCCCCAACTTCTTTTTGGGTCAGGGCCCCTATAATTACAACTCTGTGAAATTTCAGATTTAAATAACTGAAATAATGTAATTTACAATTTTCAAAATCTTAGGATGGTGAAATTGACCAAAATGGACGGTGAATTTCGTAGGGCCCTATCTATGTGAAAATCAGCCCTTTCGCTAGTGTTCCTGGCTTCTCTCAAAGCTTCTTACTCACTGGAAAGTTTGTCATTAAAACCATTACATGAAAATAAGAGAGCATACAATGAAGTGAAGCAAGATGTTTCTTCATAATGAGAAAACCTTAAACCCTGTAACTGTATTTTGCAGGTGTGTCTCATGCATGCACCAGGGCAAAATGGTTTCAGACACATTTTATTTGTCAAATAAAGGTTGTTTATTTGATTTTGCTCACAATTTCCCTTCATTGTTAGTAATTAAAATCTTGAATGACTTTTACTGAGGAGCTCAGATACTCCAGTACTGGGGCCATATAAAGACTTAGATACAGAGAGAAAGAGTATGATTGATAGATCGATAGCTAGAGAGGTTGATGGATGGATACTTGTGAAAAAAGTTAATAATTTTTAATATTTTAAATTACACTAGATTGCTACCGGCCACTCAAGATACGCTGCATCCGTGTTCTCAACACTAAGCCTTCAGTCTCCCCCGGCGCCTCCTCTTGGGAGAGATCATGATCTCCAGAGAGAGGCCAGCCTGGTGCAGCACAAGGTGAAACAGAGGATGGTAACACACCTGTGCCGTCCCCAGTTTTGGGGAAGGAAGGACTCAGGTATAACTTGGCATAAGAGGGAAAATATGCATCATATCCCACTCTCCTGAATGGGGGGAGGGTAACAGTATCCCATGTGCCTACCCCCAAGGCATTTTTGACTAGCTGAAACAGATGGCACAAATTCTCTCCCCCATCCCTTCCCCCTGACCCTGGGGTTGCTTTAAACCTCTGCAATCTTCTTACCAGTGTTAATCTGATTATATTATTGCATTAAGCATATTGTTTGAAGAACATGCAGGTCCTGTTAGCTGGAATATGTAGTGTGCTTTGCACATTAGATACAGTAATGAATTTGGAAACTGGTGCATTTCAATAATCTATTTACAAAGAGGGTAAGGAGCATTCCAGGTAGACCTATCAGGAGCATCAATTTAGACTGAATGTGTTCAGAGTAATCTTCCCTTCCTAGATTATGAAATTAACTAGTTCCTGTCCACTTGGGTTTGAGGGCTGCCCTAGAAAACCACAATGAGTGTTTGAAAAGGAAGGATGAAGAAGGATGGTCTTGTGGTTTTGGCACCAGCCTGCAAGCTGGGACTTCTGGTGCTGGAATCTTTCCTGGTCCTGACATCTTTTTCCTGGGTCTGCCACAGACTCAGTGTTACCTTGGGTAAGTCACAAATCTTCAGAAAACAAGAGGCTCATTTATTTGCCTACTTTGCATATTTAATTACTACTGTTTCATTTTCAGTCCCAGCAATCTGTGATCACAAAAGGCAGGTTACACATCTAACTGCGTGTGAAATTACAGTGTCTGAATGTGCTGATGTGTATCTTCAATTTTCTGAATACTTAGGCCTTGCTAATCTCTCTCTGCCTCAGTTTCTGTATCTATAAAGTGAAGATAATGACACTTACTTACAGCCCGGGAGGGGCAGGTGAGAAGCTAAATCCAGTAATGTTTTACCAGGATTTGAGCTCCCTGAATGCAAGGTGCTCCGGGAGAGTAGTGTATTATTATTATGAAGTCTTGTGCACTTTTTATACATGGTAAGTAAGGACTCCAGCTTTATTGTACTTGATACAAATCTATGATCAAGTGGCCAGTCAGCCAGCCGAAGCCTGCTCAGATGATGCTGTGTGTTTCTGAATCTTGAGGATGAATACTGAACAGGTTATCAGGACACAGCTCAGTACTGTAGGTGGTAAATCTGGTGATTTGTCCCATCTCCTCCTCCCACCAAAAGAGACCCAGGCCAAATCCTGCTCACTTTACTCACGAGTAACCTCACTGCAGTCCAGGTGTGAGTAAAGCATGCGAGATTCAACCCTAAATGTAAAGTTTCAGAGTAGCAGCCGTGTTAGTCTGTATTCGCAATAAGAAAAGGAGTACTTGTGGCACCTTAGAGACTAACCAATTTATTTGAGCATAAGCTTTTGTGAGCTACAGCTCACTTCATCGGATACATTCAGTGGAAAATACAGTGGGGATATTTATATACACAGAGAACATGAAACAATGGGTGTTACCATACACACGTAAGGAGAGTGTGTTAAGATGAGCTAATACCAGCAGGAGAGCTTATGCTCAAATAAATTTGTTAGTCTCTAAGGTGCCACAAGTCCTCCTTTTCTTTTTCCTAAATGTAAAAAGATCCAGGAGGCACTTACCTATTAAAAGAAATAATTGGAAAAATTACAGAAACTGATCACAGGCATTGACCAGGTTTCAGTCAGGAAATATGTTGATGTGAAAACAGCAACCACAGAATCTATCTGACTCTTAACCACCCTTCCTTCCCATGTACTGAGGACCTCTCTCTCTCTCTCTTTCTCTCTCTCTCTCTCTCTCTGAGATGTATTTTAATATATACTTACTGAGAAAATAATTGCCTCTATAAATTTCCGGGTGGTGATTGCTTTAAGAGCTTGTATAGGTAGGAGAAGAAGAAAGTCAGACAGACATAGAGATGAAAGACATACAGAAAGGGGAGATCTTCAAGGTGAAAGACTTGGCTGTTGAGAAACTAGAGGATGCTGAATTCCAAATCTTTCTGGAGCTGCTGCTTTTCAACCCTGACAGCATCAATAACAAGGCTCTGTAGGGTATTCTACACAGCATTTCCATGCGAGTGCGAGAGAGCCTCCCAGCCTGTGTTGGGACTCATGCTAACACTCTAAAAATAGCTGTGTAGACAGTGCTTTGAAGTTGTGGTTTGGGCTCTGAACCTAGGGAGGGGGTGGGCTGCAGAGGCCTTGCTCCAGCCCAAACATGAGTTCTTCAAACCCATGTGTGTTGATCCCTTTGGGAGGCTTGCTTCCAATGGCTCCAAAATGTTGTGGAAACATACAAGGGTCTAAATTTGAAACAAGGACTGTGGAAGAGCTCTCAGTTGAGTTCCATGGTTTGTGGCAGGTAAGGCTAAGAAGCAATTTTTTTGTTGGCATACTGATCAAGACTTCCGGGAGACATTGGGGGATTATTGTATATTAAAGGAAGGCAACAACAGAGGAAATCACTTGTATTGGTTACATATAGTGATCTCAATAGGAGTTTTGCCTTAAGAAGGATGGTTGGAATTGGTGTGGTATGTTCCTAATGAGAGATACAGCAAAGGCATAGGGGAGATGCAGCATGCAGTACAGGAAGAGGACAGGGCATGGCCCTGGGAATCAGAAGATGTGGATTCTCCTGCTAGCTCTGCCACTGAAAAATGCGGGTGGTGCATATGGACCAGTCTGTGCCTTTGTAAGGCACTCTGAGCTCCACAGATGGCAATAAGTATAAAAGCCTTCTGACTATAGAGGAGGACTATCTGTAGCACAATATGTGCGTCCAGATGTGTTTGGAACCATAGCTTGGGGTAGGAGGGGGAAGACAGTGATTCCATACTAGAAGTTAGAGCAACATTTACTAAACAAAACCACAAACTTTTGAATTTAAATGGTTGTTTCTAGATGGGCCTTTTACTTTATTTTTTCTCACTGTCTCTTTAGTTACATAATTATTTTCCTTCTTTATATCACAAAAACTCACCAACTGGATGCAGGAATGCCTATGTGTCGGTGCTGGGGATATTTAGATTTTGCAAACACTCAAATTTACACAAACTGTCTCCTCGTAAATCACTGTTTGACAAGAAATTTTCAGCCTGCATAACAACCAGTAACATTCACTTGGACTGGCTAGCTGCGTACTTACTTCCCTTCTAGTGGTTAAGTTAGTGGTTGGTTTGCCTCTGTAATACAGCCATGGGAAGCACATCTTAGCAGCGTGTTACTTGAAAATCCCATATAATTGTTAAAGGTTTTTCCTCTTATTCAGTATTCTGAAACCTTTGTGGGAAGCTACTGACTTCTGCCAAATGCTGCAGGGTGGCTCGTGTATTAATAATAATAGCAGTCTATGGTATATGTAGCACCTTTTCTTCAAAGACCTTAGGGCTCTAGAGACACAAATGAAAGAAACATCACAACCACTCAGTGAGCTAGCTAGGTATGTGGTGTTATCACCATTCTACAGATGGAGAAACAATGACTCAAGGTTGTGAAATCCTGGCCTCATTGAAGCTGATGACAAAGCTCCCTTTGACTTCAGAACAACCAAGGTTTCATCCAGAGAGTCTAAGGCCCTGATCCTACAAAGACCCATGCACATGCATAATGTCATCCATAAGCACTATTTGTGGATTAATTTGTATTGCAGTAATGTCCTGTGGCACAAATCAGGATCAGTGTCCTATTATGACAGGTTTTAGAGTGGTAGCCATGTTATTCTGTATCAGCAAAAACAACGAGAAGTCCTTGTGGCACCTTAGAGACTAACAAATTTATTTGGGCATAAGCTTTCGTGGGCTAGAACCCACTTCATCAGATGCATGGAGTGGAAAACACAGGAACAGGTATAAATACATGAAAAGATGTGAATTGCCTTACCAAATGTGAGGTTAGTCTAACGAGACAATTCAATTGACTGCAGGATCCCAAGGGAGGAAAAATAACTTTTGAAGTGGTAATGAGAGTGGCCTGAAATGGGTACCCTGCTATCTATTGAATTGTTTCCTTAGACTAACCTCACACTTGGTAAGGCAATTCACATCTTTTCATGTATTTATACCTGCTCCCGTATTTTCCACTCCATGCGTCTGATGAAGTGGGTTCTAACCCACTTATGCCCATATAAATCTGTTAGTCTCTAAGGTGCCACAAGGATGCCTCGTTGTTTTGTCCTATTATGCTTGGCACAATATAAATATATGGGAAGACACATCCCTGTCCTGAAGAGCTTATACAGGCTAAGGGTGTTGTATCACTTTAACGATAGAAACTGATGAAGTTAAAGCTGAGCTCCGCTTTAGTGTGGCACAGTTATATTGGTGTCAAGGTACTTATATCACTGTAGCTTACTTTAGTATGTTGATTTAGGCCTTGCTCCCCTCCCACCCGAGCATGCTGCGTCCCCGCTCGTCTGCCTACCTCCCAGCGCTTCCTGCTGCCAAACAGCTGTTTGGCGGCACTTAGGACTTTCCAGGAGGGATGGGGGAGGAGTGGGGACACGGCGTGCTCAGGGGAGGAGGCGGAGAAGAGGTGGGGCTGGGGTGGGGATTTGGGGAAGGCATTGGAATAGGGGCAGGGAGGGGGCAGAGTTGGGGTGGGGACTTTGGGGAAGGGGTTGGAATGGGGGCGGGAAAGGGGTGGGAAGAGGCGGGGCATGGGCAGGGCCTCATGGAAGGGGTGGAGTGGGGGTGGGGGCAGGAACAGTGTGGGGGCGTGGGCGGGGGGGCTTTATCCGAAGTAATTCTAAAAGTAAATGCATGTTTTGTCATTTGAGTGAGATGCATTACTGAGTGTTTATATTTTATTAAAACCCCTCGTCACATTACAGTTTGAAAAAAGTGAATACACTGACTTTTAATAGCATACTATATTACTCTTCATTTTTTTCATTTTTGACTATACTTTTGTATCATTGTATGAAAAGATTTCAGTGATGCGGCCCTCGGGCCAATGTACTAGTCCTCATGTGGCCGTCATGGTGATTTGAGTTTGAGATCCCTGGTATAGATTATTCCCTTTCCTGCATGGGAATAGCTCTAGCAATAAAAAGCACTTTTATACCAGTATAAGTGCATCCGCACAAGGGGGTGGCAGGCAGTATGGTCACTGAACTGGTATAGTTAAAGCAGGACAACTTTTGCATGCAGACAAGGCCATAGTTAAAGTGGTAGAAGAACTGTGTGTCAGCAGCCCCATGAAACTGCTTACATTTATCATGCTGGGACAGTCCCTCTAACCAAAGGAGGAGGCTGCATACAAACTGCCTGCATCCCAGCCCTGGTCCTGAGAACCTTCCACTTCTGAAATCACACCAAGATTTTGGGGCAGCTGAGGTGAAGAAAAAAACAATTAGGATTAGGTGCTAAACTGTCATATTCCAGCTTTAATTAGGTCTTCCTCAAATCGGCTCTGACTTGAGTTAGGATCTCTTTGCATGGGTTCTTTGAGACTATGCCGGAGCTCTGAGCTTGTGTGGTGCTGTGTAGCTTGGAAACACTGCCTGGTCAGTGGAAACTCCCGCAGAGAGCAGTGTTAGGTGCTGCTCGAGCTTCAGCAATGAAGCAGGGGCCAAGTTAACAAACCAACCTGCCCCCCAGGTTTGTAAGGGAATATTTATTAGCGTTTATTGTGAAAGGAATGCCCAGAAAACCCCAAGAGGTGAAAGGCCGTGATCAGCTGCCCATACCTTTTGTATCATTTACACATAGTCACTGCAAAAACAAACAAACAAGATACAACTGGCTTTCCCAAGGTGATTGTGGATGTTGGTTCAAAGAAGCCCAGTGCCCTGGCTGTAAACAAATGTTAAAATATAGCAACTGGAAAATTAAACGGATTGATGCAAAGAGCCCTGTGTAAATAAAGGATTAATGGGAGGAGGAGCTGCAGGCAGGGTGCACAGCTCAGTACCTCTGGAATGTGTATGCGGCAGGACATGGGTGACTGTATGCTGTGTGTGTGTGTGTGTGTGTGCTGCTGAATGTGAGCATGTGCCCACAAGTGTATTCATACATGGATATGAGTGAGCATATGTATACGCAAGAATGAATGCTTACAGGCATGTGTGAGCCTGCTGCACTATAACCTGTCTGTGCGTGTACAGGTTACGTGTGGGTGGATAAACGTATATGTCCGTGTATGTGCCTGTCTGTGCATGCCTTGTGCTACATAAACAGGTCTGCACATGCATGTACCTGTGCATGTACGCTCTGTGGATAAACGTGAGTGTATGTATGTTTGTGGGCACATATCTTAATGGGTCTGTGCAAGCACAGTGTTCGTGAGTGCGTGGGGAATTGTGTGTGCATATGGGATTGCGTGACTCTGTGTGTGCACATGTGTATGCATATGTGCACAGATATAGGATGTCAATCCATGACTATGTGCTGGACCATTGTCTGCAGACCAGTAGCAAAATAACGATGAGAATGCTGAATGAAAAGCCTGTGCAAATCCCAGCTTTTGACATGAGTGGATGAGTTGAATGTGACAGCAGGGGCTTGCTCCATTCTGTCTATTGAAACTTCACCTGCCTTTACCTAACTCCCTGCATAAGTGCAAGGTGGCAATTTTGATTCCATCCACATTGGATTCACTTTATCTGGTCTAATACAAAATCGAATGATCTTCTTTGGATACAATTAACCCTGAGGACTTTAGTTGAGGATATGTCTTTCCTGCACTATTTATAAGAGCCCTGTTTACAGAAACTCATTGGCTCAAAGACACAGGGCAGGCAATCCCAGAGTGGGAAGAAGGCGGGTGCTGATTCCAATTGGAAATGAAAGCATGCACAATTGGAGCACCTTCTGATATAGTCAGCGACATCTGAGATGTGTGCATGGAAAATTCTCAAGCTTCGTGAGAGTTGCAAACATACAGTAACTCCTCACTTAACGTTGTAGTTATGTTCCTGAAAAATGCAACTTTAAGTGAAACGATGTTAAATGAATCCAATTTTCCCATAAGATTTAATGTAAATGCTGGGGTTAGGTTCCAAGGAAATTTTGGGGGGGCAGACAAAAGGCATTATATACTATACAGTACTGTACTGTGGTTGGGAAGTGCCCCTGGCTTACCCCACACAGGCACAGCCTGCTGCAGGCAAGGACGAAAGGAAGCACCTTCGCAGCAGCAGTGGCAGCTTACTCGGAGAAGAACAGGCGCTGACTTTGTCGGGGGATGCTCCAGTCCTGCCTCTTCCTGTCCCCACTCCACTCCAGGCTCACCTCTTCCCACCCCCACTCCACCTCCTCTCCGGAGCACACCGCATCCCTGCTCCTCCCCCCCCCCCGAAAGTCCTAAGCACCACCGAACAGCTGTTTGGTGGCACTTAGGACTTTCTGGGAGGGAGGGGGAAGAGTGAAGACACGGCATTTCCCCGCTCTTCCCCCTCCCTCCCAGAAAGTCCTAAGCGCGAATCGCTGGGAGGGAGGGAAAGGAGTGGAGATACGGCGCTTCCCTGCTCTTCCCCCTCCCTCCCAGAGCTTCCCTGCTGCCAAACAGCTGTTTGGCGGTGGGGGAAGCGCTGGAAGGGAGGGGGAGGAGGCGGAGAAGAGGAACTTGTGCAATGTTCCCTTGTAAAGTCACTGCTCTTCCACAAAATCTTACAAGCAGTGGACAGAGCAGGCAGCCAAACGATGTTATAAGGGAGCATTGCACAACTTTAAACGACCATGTTCCCTAATTGAGCAGCAAC
Source organism: Lepidochelys olivacea (assembly GCF_965140295.1). Lineage (NCBI taxonomy): Eukaryota > Metazoa > Chordata > Testudines > Cheloniidae > Lepidochelys > Lepidochelys olivacea. Next base: position 16,547,743 of record NC_140423.1, read on the forward strand.
ATAACTTTGAAACAACATTAAGCGGGAGGACGTTAAGTGAGGAGTTACTGTACAAACAATGACTGAGCCTTGAAGGGGTTTGATACTTTTTAAACAGTCTCATGTCTCAACTCATCCATCTCTCATCATATAACTCATTGCGTAATTGTAATGCCCTGGATATTCTCTCCCTTTTGACACCTTCCTCATGTCTGTTTGCTGCTTAGACAGCTAAAGAAAATCTTACCTTTAAATACAGTTAATTTTAAAAGCAGAACCCTCCCTGTGGCTGGCAAAACTGCTCTCCTCTTTGGACAGTGCTGTGTTACATCTGAGTGTTCTTTTATCCAGGCTTGGCAATGCCCTATTGTACTCGAGCAGTGTTCTGGGTGTTTGGACCTTGCTGAGTCCAGGAAATGGTGGGTTGTAGTATCCAGTTATTGTGTTGTACCCAATAAGCGCTGTGCTGTCTGGAATTATATAAATGGAACCTAATAAATGACTCTGATGTGCAGTATCTCTCGTATATAATTTAATTACATCATAACTTGGTTAATCTCTTGCCTGACTATTAAAGCATGCCAATTATTGTTTAATATTGTTCAGTATTATTGATCTGGCCATAACAGTATGAGTTCAGACTGGTTTCCGGATAGGGCCTGATTCTAAAACAAGGTAGATTCATGACTATATGTGCAAAAATGCATGTGCAACTTGTTGCCCAAGTTGCGTGCACAATGACCATGACTGCATGTGCAGAGCAAGGAGCTGTGCACACTAATTACCCAATGTGTATGAACGGTTGCATGCACAAATTAAGTGCACTTTTGCACTCATGTTATTGTGGTCCTCACTCATACAGTTGCCTGTTTATTTAGTGACCCCAGTTGGCATAAGAAGTTCCTGGCTGTCAGCTCTGAAGGTTGAAGTCTTTTATTTGCTGAGAGGGCAGACACTGTACAAGCACATGCTGCTATACAGTATACCTCCCAACTGACCTGAAGGGACAAGTTCGGGGGGCAGAGTGGAGTTCATTCTCCATAACGTATTCAGACTCTGACATCTCATCAACAAGGGGACTGATTAGTGTTGAGTACCGTGATGGCTTAGTGATAGGATCATGTGTCCCTAAGGAACAGACAGTGTCTATCTCTAAACCGTTTAGTATCTGTTACGGTCTGTGCTCTGTGGTAGGTGGCTACAGCCCGCACTGGCAGAGGGATGTCCTAGGTGACCTGTTAGACCATTTTCATCTCTGTCTCCTGATGTGTGCTCTAAGCCACTCCCGTACGTTATTCGAGCTGTTTACCTGCTACCTTTAGCCTGTATTTTGTTCAGTTCTCTCATGACATTTATTGCTCCTCTATTCTAACATAGTCAGTACTTTTCCTCTCTCTGGCTGGAAGGGCTTTGTTCATACTAACAACTCGCTCGCTCTTGACCTGGCCTGTCACAAAACGCAGCACGGTAGCCAAAGTAAAATGAAATCATAGGGTTTTTTTTCCCATGCTAATAATTATTCCCTGGACAGCTGTGTGTTCCGTACGCACCCTGTTCATTGAATAGCCTCTTCTGTTTGTAGGTAACATGCATTGTTTTTCATCTCAAGATGATGCACCTTTGTACTGAGGTCACTTTGGATGCCTGCTTACCCCATCTGTCTACAGGCTGACATAGGTGATCATCCCTAGAGACTTTTTATTTTCCTTTTGTAAGTGGTGAAGCGTTAATGTATATATATTTAAAGATTTGAAGATAAGCCCCGTGTTGGTCTGAATTCTTCTTCAGATCTTCATCTTGTTCTTTTCTAAGCTGCAACCCACAGGGGGTTAGCTCAGGCCCTTAATGACCCCCTTTTTACGTGTCACTGTCACATGTAAATCTCAGAGCAGTGTTTTCCTAATGGGACATAAACCCAAGGTTCCGATCACCTGTGGTTATTGAAAGATCCCATGGTACTTTTTGTTAGCCTCAGTGCACTGCCCCAATGCCAGCTCAGGTAATTTCCTAACTACCTAAAATCCTGCCTGCAGTTTCAGTTTGGTACAAAGTATTCTTCAATTCCTCTCCTAGAGTGTTGTGTGAATTCGCTGTGTATTATGAAACAACAGTTCCGCCACTAACGTGGCTGCATTTCAGTGGTGGATAGGATGTGCTGTGCATGTGTTGCTGTAAAGCGATTTGGGATCCACTGAGATGAAATCCCCCTCTAAAACTGTAAAGTATCATTATTTACTTTCAGAGTAACAGCCGTGTTAGTCTGTATTCGCAAAAAGAAAAGGAGTACTCGTGGCACCTTAGAGACTAACCAATTTATTAGAGCATAAGCTTTCGTGAGCTACAGCTCACTTCATCAGATGCATATTGTGGAAAGTCTGCTGCAGTTTCCACGATATGCATCTGATGAAGTGAGCTGTAGCTCACGAAAGCTTATGCTCTAATAAATTGGTTAGTCTCTAAGGTGCCACAAGTACTCCTATTATTTACTTTGGCCACTTTTCCCTTCTCTCCCCCCCTGAAATAGACGTTATCATTGTCCTTCTCTTTCTTTCTATTTTCCTTTGTGTATTTTAAAGACATTCATTTTATTCAGAAAATAATACGTCCAGGATTTGAATGATTGGACAGCCGTAGAAATATTTTCTCTGTTAGCTATTCAAGTGCAGGATATCTTCAGAGGGCACAGCTGTATTTGTGCAGAACTCCTGATGACAGTCTGTTCTCGTAACCCCAGACTGATTCTGTTCAGGAGCTGTGAGCGTGTTGTCTCAGAAACGTCGCACCAACAGCCCTGACCTTCTGCTTTTGGCCCCAAGATTCAAATCAAACCTGGAATCAAGAATGCAGGGATCTCGGGTGCAAGTGTAACGCCAACGGACCCCAGTCATTGGCGAGCAGGATTGAACCTGGGATCTCTGGAGCTTAGTGTATGATCCTCTACTGCATAAGCTAAAAGCCACATCGCTCTTAGCGAAGGCTGTAGCAGACTCATTAATCTCTAAATAGTTTCAGTGCCCCTAGAGGGGACAGAACAACACACACCTCCTGGGTGTGTGGGTTACACCAGCAGGGTAGTGGGAGTCACAAAATGACCTCCCACGTCCATCTAGGATAAGATGGCAGAAGGCGGTTATTTGCCTGGGAGAAGGATGGAGCTGCATAGGATGGACCTCTCCACCCTGGAGGTCAAGCCTAAGGTTTGCAGCAAGTCAGTAATTTGGGGTGGTTGGTGGAGCAATTGTGTTCGCCACTGGAGCTTGCAGCAATTACTCGCCCCTCGCTAGGGCAAAACTCCCACTGACCTTTGTCTGTTAGTGACTGGTCTCGAAGGAAGTCTTGCATGAGTAAGGAGTGAGTGAGGAAGGCTAAACCAGGGCCTCTGGCTGACTATGGGCTATACTGCGTCTCTTCAGCCCTTGCCCACAGTTGTGCAGGCGAGCTGCGGCCTGCGGAGCTTCCTGAGACTGTTCCTCTGGCTGACACAATGGGCCTCATTCTCCTCATGCTTAGGACAGTTTTATGCCTATGTAATTCCATTGACTTCAGTGGAGTTACTCTCCTGCAGTGGCAAGCGTGCACTCCCCACCATGCTAACCCAGCTCCCCTGGCTAGTACATAGGGTGTACATGGCCCATCCCGGCTATCTTTGGTCAAGCTCCTGCTCCGGCCAGCATCTTCCACAGGGAAATGATTTTTCTCAGGGAGTGGAAGGATCAGGATTGTGATTAGCCCTTGCACAGGGACAAAGGGGAACTTCTTATACCTTCTGTTCCACTAGCAAACCTGCTCAGGCCTCATCCTAGCTGTCTAATCACCCCCAGTTTCTTACTCCGGAGTGCAGCGACGGTGCCTACCTGTCATTTGTCCCTATGCAGGCACCCTCCTCTCTGCTTGTCACTGGCATTACACTTACACCTGCATGCTAGGAACACACAGACATTAAATGACAAAGAAATTCCACCAGCTCAGTTCAGTGGGGGCAGCCTGAACTGTGAGGCCCAGGCCATGGATCCAGGAGGGGCAAGGTGTGTTGTGGTGTTGACACACACTGTCCTAGGGGTAGGGTTTGCCTTTTGTCTCCTCACCACACCGTGTCGGGTGAGTCATGGGACAGTGCTGCAGGTGACAATTGTGAAAGAAGCCAGCGATGGAAGATAATGCGAGAATAGAAGTCATTCCAAAGAGGCAAGCAGCAGACAAGTTGCCTGTGGCTGGGAATGTGAAAGAAAGACACCCTCGTAGGAGGTGCACTTGCTGCTTGGACTTGTCAAGCAATGACTCCAGTTCCAGGTTACTCAGTTCACCAGCAAAAAGATGTTTTTCTCTCACTGCCAGCCCTGCAAACTTTCCCTGGGCTCTGCAAGCCAAGCTCTGCCCTTTCTGTCTCACACAATGTGATGCTTACCGGGGGCACCAAGGGTTGTGAGGCACCTCACCACCCCTGTGCCTGCCATGGGGCAGTTCCCAGCACCATCAGCCTAGGGCAACACAAGCCCTGCCTCCCAGGTCTCCGCAGCCTTTTTAAGGATCGGCACACTCCAAACCCCCTCTCCCCCCAGCAATCTGAGCGTTCCCTGGGAGTACCCTGCACCAGTTCCACTGGACACAGACAGAATTCACAAATCTGCTACTCCCAAAGCTTCCCAGTCACACCTCAGGATCAGGGCCAGAGATTGGAGAAGAAGCAAGTAGATGGAAGTATTGGAAACAAAGGGTTACATATGACACACATTCTAGTATTGCTCACTAGTGTTTTTCCACGAGGTAGGTGGTGGTCTGTCCCAATGTCATGACACAAGCCATGCTCTCAGCTTGTCCCCTCAGTAAAGGATGCACGGTGTAGCTCTGTGTGCACTTTTATAGTCCAAAAATGTATTGTCCTCACCTGCAAACAGGGCTCCCTCCTGCTGGTTTACTTGTTTCTGTAAATTCCCCCTCTTGAAGATCTCACAATCCCTCCATTAGCATTCAGCTCAGACTGTAAATGGCCGTCCATTGTGAACCATACAACACAATACTCCATTTACATGAAGCCAGCCCTCTGGATAAAGATCTCTTGCCTGAAAGAAACCTGTTTCTCACCTTCTGGTTACCAGCCCCAAGTCACAGACCTTAAGAGTATAATTTCAGTATATATACATAATTCCTTACATATTATCTGTACGTGCATTTTGCAATGACTATGGGAACCAGCGTGACACAGGCTTTCAGTGGAAACCTTACAAGACACTCTTTGGCAAACTAGTATGTAGATACCAGAAGCAGGAGATCCCTGAACCCTTATGCACCCATGTACCTGCTGCCAGTTGGCACCCAGAAGTCCCTGGGTCACACACATACTATCACAATGAATACAGATTCTGCAACCAGAATTTAGTGAACACATCTGTGGATTAAGTACAAACCAGAATAGAATCCAGCACTGCCTCCCAGAGCTGTGTTGGCTCTGTAGAAATAGCAAGTAGCAGAAGGGTACATGCACTATAAGGTGGGTAGAAAGCTGGCTAGATTGTCGGGCTCAACGGGTAGTGATCAATGGCTCCATGTCTAGTTGGCAGCCGGTGTCAAGTGGAGTGCCCCAGGGGTCGGTCCTGGGGCCGGTTTTGTTCAATATCTTCATAAATGATCTGGAGGATTTGCGGATGATACTAAACTGGGAGGACTGGTAGATACGCTGGAGGGGAGGGATAGGATACAGAAGGAACTAGACAAATTGGAGGATTGGGCCAAAAGAAATCCGATGAGGTTCAATAAGGACCCAATGCACAGCTACAGACTAGGGACCGAATGGCTAGGCAGCAGTTCTGCGGAAAAGGACCTAGGGGTGACAGTGGACGAGAAGCTGGATATGAGTCAGCAGTGTGCCCTTGTTGCCAAGAAGGCCAATGGCATTTTGGGATGTATAAGCAGGGGCATAGCGAGCAGATCGAGGGACGTGATCGTTCCCCTCTATTCGACATTGGTGAGGCCTCATCTGGAGTACTGTGTCCAGTTTTAGGCCCCACACTACAACAAGAATGTGGAAAAATTGGAGAGAGTCCAGCGAAGGGCAACAAAAATGATTAGGGGACTGGAACACATGAGTTATGAGGAGAGGCTGAGGGAGCTGGGATTGTTTAGCCTGCAGAAGAGAAGAATGAGGGGGGATTTGATAGCTGCTTTCAACTACCTGAAAGGGGGTTCCAAAGAGGATGGCTCTAGACTGTTCTCAATGGTAGCAGATGACAGAACGAGGAGTAATGGTCTCAAGTTGCAGTGGGGGAGGTTTAGATTGGATATTAGGAAAAACTTTTTCACTAAGAGGGTGGTGAAACACTGGAATGCGTTACCTAGGGAGGTGGTAGAATCTCCTTCCTTAGAGGTTTTTAAGGTCAGGCTTGACAAAGCCCTGGCTGGGATGATTTAACTGGGAATTGGTCCTGCTTTGAGCAGGGGGTTGGACTAGATGACCTTCTGGGGTCCCTTCCAACCCTGATATTCTATGATTCTATGATTCTATGATTCAGTAAGGTCAGCAGATCTAAGCAACCACAGAGGGTGGATCCTTGAGTAGGATGATCCCATGTTTACCCTAACTATCCACGTTTCTGACCATAACTGCACTTTTAAACAGGCTGAAGAAACATGATCCCAGTTTGCACAGGTCAGACCAAAGCTGCTCGGTATAGTCACAGTATTCTAGTCCTTTTGCTTCGGCATGAGTTTGATCTGAGAAGTCCTTAAAAGACCATGTCCACACTACAGACTTCTGTTGCTATAGCGATGTCAGTCAGGGGTGTGAAGAGGTGTGATCCCTGACCAACAGCGTTATGCCATCAAAAGCCCCTACTGTAGATGCAGTTATACCATCAAAAGTTTAGTTTTGCTGGTATAAGCTGTGTCCGCACTAGATGCGCTTTGCCAGTGCAGTGTACCCAGCTGGGCCCAATAGTATCTGAATCACATGCAGTGGGTTTGTTTGCGAAATGAACACCCAGAAGTGGCTTTGCCTGTCCATTGTAGTCAAGAAAAAGGCACCTGGTGAATGGAATAATTTATTACTATCTTGTATATCAGTTTCTCACTATCAAAGTCTGGCCTAGCAGTTTATTTACTGACTCTGACCATGATCTAATGCTGAGAGTGCTTAGATACCACGGTGATAGGCACCTCAGAAATGCCTGAGGCATAAATAAACAGAACACAATTGTATTGAGTGAAATGTGCAGAACTGCCTGGCCCCGTCACAAATAACCTGGGTAAACAATAGCGATCTTTGTACTTGGGCTGTAGGCGTGTTGTCAAGGTGAATGAGACCTGGCAGAGGCCTCCATTGTCTCCTTTCCTACAACTCATTAAGATTTAGTTGTGTTATCATCAATGAGTGTAATAACCAGAGCTCTGATAATGTCACAAGGCCATCCCATTGCCACTGATTCATGTAACAGAGATTATGTTAGTCATCACAAGGATCTTCTCAGCTGTTGCCTCTTGTAGGTGTAGGAGCTGGGGGTAGCCTCTTGAGTTTAGACTGTACAGTGGGGAACCCAGTGCTGGTGTTGCACATTTCCATGAAATTCTATTATTCCTTTATCTGTCACTTTCCCCTCCTCCCTTTTGTTGATTTGCTGGTGACACCCTTGCTTAATGCACAGCATCAACACCCACTCACAGAGGCTGGGTTGCAATAGGACTGGAGGCGGCGTTCTTTCAGAGTCCTTGCCAACAGGGATTGCAGCATGATGTGAGTCAGCCAGCCTGCATTATGGATACCTAGAACAGGGCTGCTGAAAACACTTACCTGATTTCCCCCACATTCACGTCAGCATGGTAGAGTCAAACGCATCCCTGGATTCAGTGGCGTGCCACCAGACCTGGCTCCAACCCATAGACTTTCCCAATAACCCTTTGTCCTTCTGTAGCACCTTTCATCAGCGGGTTTTAAGGCACTTTATCATCACTGATACATTAATTTTTCAAAGACCCTGTGAAGGCAGTAAGTGTTATTCCCTGACTTACAGAAAAATGAAGTGACGTAACAAATCAGTGGCAGAGTCGGGAACATGATACCCAGCCGGCTGGCTACTCTACTGTTTGGGAGCACACACCCAACAATTCCCAGTTGCAGAAACATTAGCTGATATCTCATTGCAATGTTTTATAAAGCCCTACTCCACCACTCGCACCTGAAGCAGGCTGCAGGGGAGCTGTGGTTACTTAGGGCTTCTACACACTACCATTTATGTCAGCATAATTTATGTCACTCAGGGGTGTGAATAGGTCACCCCCTTGAGCGACGTAAGTAACACTGACCTAAGCACCGGTGTGGACAGTGCTATGAAGGCAGGAGAGTTTTTCCGCCAACATAGCTACCACCTCTTGCCAAGGTGGTTTTCCGGCGGCATAGAGCGTCTTCACCAGATGCACTAGAGTGGCGCAGCTGCACTGCTGTCACGCTTCTAGTGTAGACGAGTCTTAATACTTTGGGGCCTGCTCTTTAGCCTACTGACCTCAATAGCAAAAGCCCCAACCAAGCATGTCCTTCTCTGGAACTCACTTTTGGAGTCCTGCTATCATTGGTCACGTAGAGACTTTACTCTTCTACTTGTTACATATACATCCCTGAATAAAATCCTTTGTAGAATCCTATGATATATGTTGGAAACCTACATTTAGAGAAGACATTATATTTGCTTTTACCATATAGTGGAAAGGTTTTAGTAGGACTCCTAAATACTTCAGTTTGCTAGACTCTACTTTAGATCCTGGCTGTTGCTCCAGTGTGTGTAATTTCTGCATACAGTAATATATAATATGGTTGTATGTACTTAAATCTCTCCTCCTAGTGTCTCCCTCAGCACAGTGTAATGTACTGTATGCCTTGAAATGCAACAGACCTCTCTGGAGTTGAAACAGGAGTAGAAAACTCAGGACATTCTAGGCAAGAAGTGACTCTCCACTTTACAAAAGGAGGTGACCCAGCTTCATGGAGCAGCTCTGCCTTCAGGACTGGAGTTCTCTCAGGGACAGCCATTAGATGGCCTTTGGATTTCTGAATATAAGCTTTTTCTGTCTGCTACAGTAGAACCTCAGAGTTCGGAACGCCTTGGGAATAGAGGTTGTTCGTAACTGTGAAATGTTTGTAACTCAGAACAAAACCTTATAGTTGTTCTTTCAAAAGTTTACAACTGAACATTGACTTAATACAGCTTTGAAACTGTACTATGCAGAAGAAAAATGCTACTTTCCCTTTATTTTTACATTTAACACAGTACTGTACTGTATTTGGTTTTTGGGTGGTTTTTTTCTGTCTTTGCTGCTGCCTGATTGTGTACTTCCTGTTCTAAATGAGGTGTGGGGTTGACTGGTCAATTCGTAATCTAGTGTCCATAATCTGGTAATCTGAGGTTCTACTGTATTTAAGAAAAGCAAATGGTCATATTCCTGTATTTCTAGGAAACTGGCTCCTTGTCAGATTGGGCTCTTGGCTAGATAATGGTTATACTGAAATTGGTCTTCTAAGCTGTGATGAAAGGCACCTTGGTTCCTCATCCTGACAGAGGTGTTTCCCTCCACACTCATGAAAGATCAGAGCAGGTGTTCTCAGACTTTCATACTGTGACCCCATCTTTGAGCTGGTTGGTTGCTTTGTGAACGTCTCCTCTTCAATCCGCAATTGCAAACTGTCCCTGTAGCCACTGTGATTGTGAAACCCACACACCTTCTGGGTGTGGTGTTCTGTTCCATCTAGTGGCACCAAGATCACTTAGAGTGAGTTAAATGAATCTGCTCTACAGCCTTAGCTAAGAGCCAGGTGGCTTTTAGCTCATGCAGTAGAGGTTCATGCACTAAGCTCCAGAGGTCCCCGGTTCAATCCCGCCTGCCGATGACTGGGGTCTGTTGGCGTTACAATTGCTCAATATTAATGTGATTGAGCAAGGAAACAAGGAGGAGGAAGAGCCATATGACCACCCAGCTGTCCAGGGACCCCTCCCAAAAAAAGTTTCCATGATCTCCCCAGTAGTCTCCCCCATTCTTTGAGAATGGCAATGCTAGTATGTGGGAACTGTCAGTCTGTATCATTAGGGTTTTAGAACTGCAGCATAGGTAAAGATCTATGCAAAGGTGTTAGCAAAACTGCTGGAGTCAGACATAGTCATAACTATGACTAGAGCCCTTACAGCCCGATTTGTGAGAGGGAAGAAATCAATGTAAGATAGGGAAGAACTTTTTTATATTCAGCAGGCCTCTTGCTGCTATGTCTCTGGATTCAGAGAAGACACGGAACAGGATCGCATGGAAAGATCTAGGTCATGTATTAAAACTATATTTTGTCTCAGAAACAATTAATGGCCTAAGATTGTTATAGCCTCTCCCAAACCCAGATCTACAGGGCACACTACAAATGGTTTTTCACTGCCAGACCCTTTTCTCAAGTGGGATGAATCAGTTCCTATTCCGATACTTCTGGAAGCTCTAGAAACAGCCCAACAGCAAATTGAGCCCACTCCTGTCTAGCTCCACCAGTGAAAATTGGACCATCCCTAAGACTTTATCTGACAGGATGTCTGAATAAAGGCACATACACAGATCTGTGCTGCACGAAAAGTAACCTTTCGTCCATCCATCTGGAATGGCTCTGGGCCCTCTATTAGCCACCAGTTCTTTATGTGACGAATCCAGCAGCATTGTCTGTCTTTGAATGACTTTGACTTTCACCAGTTTATTCCTTATTTGATATTATTCATTAAATGGTTGCTATGAACATACTTCACTCTCTGGATCACCCACTAGCTATACGCAGCAGCTATTGCTTCAAGTGTTTGCTTGGTCACCAAGTCACATGGCATCGTGCCTGCTTCCTGAGTGGATGACTCCCAACAAGCTTTCATGATGTCTGCATGAACACTGCTGGGAGGAGTATATGTCGGCAAGAGTATTTGTGGAACTTGCCTTTTCTGTGAATTTTCTAACGAGTGTGAGTTGTTCTGGAAAGTTAAACTAATTTAGTTAATTCAGGGAGTCAGGGTTAAATCGGAACAGAAATAGGACACGTGAGTGGGGAGCTGGGACTAATTTTGTGAGAGGACATTTCAGACTGCTGACTCTTCAGTGTTTGAAATGTCCAGTGTGCACTGCTGATTCTCTCCAATGCCTCCTTCCCTAACTTTTGTATGTGAAAACTTAGGGAAAGTTCCTTAATAAGCCAGTTTGATGCTTGCTAAGTATGTCAGGCTTGTGTGCCAAGTCAGCTTAATTACAGACCACTGGGAATGTTAACAGTGACGAGAGAAAAAGAAAAAAAAATTTCAGGGGATGTGCCACGCTTGTGAGTGGTGGCAGACTGATAGTGCTGGTGGCTATTTAGCCTCAAGATGGAGATGACGTGACCCGGACTGGAGCTGGTGACTGTATCCCTGAGTCGTACATTTGCCGTCCCACATGCCTGAATCACTCCGAATCCCAGAAAAGCCAATGAGATCTAATTCCAACCACACAAGTCAGCTCTGTACATGGACTTAGATACCTCTAGATGGAGGATGCCATGTGGGAGGTGGAATGAGGCAACAGGGGCAAGGGAGAGGAAGGCTAGGCTGGGCGGGGCTGCATTGACTCATTATTTTACAGCAGATTGAGGAGACGTACATCTTGCATGCATCTGGCTGCCTGATTGTTCTAATATTAAAGCCCGTCATCAGACCCCTTCCTCAAGCCTGAATCCATGCCCTCTCTTTCTCACCCAGCTGGGCTCTGAACTTCTCTCCTGACATAAGCAAAACCTAGAGGGAAAAGCCAACCACAGCAATAGAATAGACCAGGCATATGCAGGCAGAACTCAAGTGCCTCTAACAGAGCTACACTTGCTTAAACCAATAGTGTCTTTTGTTTTCTTTTTCTGTATGGGCGTGACCCAACTCCTGCTAAAGTCAGGGCATGAAAGCTAGGCCTACCCTTTCAATCAGCCCTACTCCAATTGGGAATGCCCAGACTTGTAAATTTCCCCATTGTGCCAAAAATAAATTATGTTCAAATTAGTGCCTGAGTTCAGACCAAATGCTGTTTCACTGACACCTGTTGCCAGTGTATGAAGAGTAAACCACATGAAAAAGGAAGAACTGAGTGAGTAGTAATTAGCCTTTCCCTCTAGGTCATCTGCTCACATATAGTGTAGTTGGGTAGGGATCCGGTCACTGTTTGGTGGCCCATTTGAGAGGAGTGTGGTGGGCCTCAGTTCTATCAACAGATGTCCACATTGCACAAAGGACCATGAGAAGCAGTCAGGACAGAGCTGCAAAGGACTTGGAAGGCATGGACAAGAAGGTTAAGAAAGAGGAAACTCTGGGTGCCAGCCTGGGAAGATAGTGGCATTATCAACAGAGATGGAGAAAGCAAAGCTTAGGAGGAAAGGTGTTGAGTTCAGTCTTAGTGAGGTTGAGCTTGCATTGTCAGTGAGCCATCGGGGAGGAGGTGGTAGGCTTAGAGGAACAGGACAGAAAGAGGCAGGACAAGTGTGGAGAAATAGATTTATGAGTCACCAGCATATTCGTGTGAGTAGATAGTTCACCCAGGGATAAGGTGACGAGTAAGAAGGGGAGGGGACTACAGCTACAGGGAGAACAGGGAGGAGAAGCAGGAGGACCTACTAAAGGAGATGTTGAGTGGGTGGATGGAAAGGTAGGTGGAGGAGCAAGAGAGTACAGAGATGAGGGAGGTGGCTGCATTTCTGTGTGGGTGATGTGAGCCCTAAGTATCCCTTCCTCTATGTGTGCAGGGGTGGTTAATTAACTGATATCTATAAAGGGCTTTGAGATGGCTGGATGAAAAGTGCTGTAGAATCCAATAATAAACAAAATACTAAATGATATCCCTTAATGATACATACACTCCCTGTTCTTGATTTCCCTGGGATTATGACAGCTTTAAAGCAGATTAGATTTAGTCTTGGAAAAATCTCATCAGTGTTTGCTTAGTATATCTATGACCAAATGGACAGAGACCAACAATAGGGCATTAGGATTTAGAGCACTGGATGCAATGTAACCAGCAGCTCTTCAAAGTGTTATTTCATTTACTGGGAATCTGTTTTCATTTCCTTTTATTAACTGTGAATTCAGTCAGAGGGAGAGTTCATGGCTCAGATCCTCAGTTGGTATTAAATTGGCCCTAGACACCCCTCTCCCACACAGGAACACAAAAGACGTAAAGTACTACTTGTCTTTGTTTTGTTTTGACAGAGGTGTGGTTTGGGATGATGCTGGGTGTATACAGGGCGTGTTGATGTTGGGCCTTTTGGGTGAGTCTGTCCGGAGGCTGAATAAGACTGCCTGAAGTCCTCGCTCTACCCAGATTGTCTAGATATGGAAGGGATATGTAGAGATTTCTTCTTAATAAAGATTATTATTAATTATGAATATGACTATTTCATTTCAAAGCTACCCGCACGGCTAATGAATTGCAATATTTCCCACTTGCCCACACTGCTCAGTATCCCACAGTGTCATATGGCAATGGGATGGAAAAGGGACAATACTACACACAAGAGAAAGCTCAAGCTGTGACAGCACTCAAGAGCCACCAGTGCCCCCATGGCTCAAAGCAGCTGCTTTTAAATAAAATGAAATGAGAGGGGGAAATGGTTGTGCAAAGGCCACACCCTGCCATTCTCTCATGAACTGTAGGCTGGTGCCCTGTCTTGTGTTTGACTGTCTTGGCTTATTTAACGCCTAAACTCTTCGGGGCAGGGAATGTGTCTTATCTATTTTGTAAAGTGACCAGTCTTTTATGATACTATATAAATATTTTGTTGTGATAACACGAACATCAATTAGGGCTGTGAGAGCCCTGTGACTTTAGTTCATGAACTGAGCCCTGCAGTTTGGGATGTAAGGGCTGGAAAGGAACCAGACCCTGCAGGTTCACTTGGGAATTCAAATCTGACAAGTTTAAACCACCAAGCTTTGTTCTGCCAGGTTGCCCCTCTTTTACCCCTCCTGTCCCGTGCCCTGCCTTCCCAGTCCCTGCCCCCTATTTTATCCTTTCTGTATCTGTTGGGAATGGGGGTGTCCTCTGGGTTGTTAAGGGAGCAGCCATTTGCTGTCTGGGTGGATATGAGAGAGAGGGGTGAAACTCACTAAACTTTCATGAAAGTAAGCTGAGGGTCATAAGACATTGGGCACCAGACCCAAGGCTCAGCTTGAGTGGGTCTGAGGACAGCTGAACCGCAAGTGTTAAGGATAGCACCTTGTCAGGGCAAACCAGTAACACTATCCCTCCTTCTCCTTCACTAAGAGTATCTCTGTATAGCTAGACAGCTGTATAGCAGCTTCGGCAAGAGACAGGATGTCAGGAACCCTGGTTTCTAGTCGTGCCTCTCCCATGTGCTTGGGCAAAGCACTTCACCTCTCTATACCTGCTTTCCCACTTGGGGAAAGGGACCAGTAACAATGACCCACCTTTCTAGAGTGCGTTGAGATCTGTAGGTGAGATGCAACCATCTAAGTACTACTAAGAACTCCTGTAAAGCTGATGATGATAATGCACATTAGCTGATGTTATTCATGACAGCAACAGACGTCTGAAAACTCAGTCTGTCTTCAGAACATGTAGCCAGGACCCTGTGTCTGACAGAGATGGGAACGGGAAATGATGCTGAATGACAGGAGAAGGAGAAATGTCCCCCTCTCCCAGAGACGAGAAACACCCTAGGAAAACCCAAGTGACCGTGAGAGGAACGGTGCCATTGGGAGATCACTTTGCAAAGTGTCTGCCCTGCTCATGTCCAAGTTGCTGTGTGACACTGAGGCACCATATACACTAGCTGAAGGAAGTCTGGTGGTCAGAGCTCAGCCCTGGGGTCCAGGCTCTCCTGAGCTCTGATCCCAATTCCCATACTGAGTCTCAGTCTGTGTTAATCTCCTTCTGCCTCATCTTCCCCCATCTTTAAAGTGTGCGTAACAGCTACCTCACAGGGCACTATCATTAATTAGATGATGTTTGAGAAGTGCTTTGAAGATGAAAAGCCCTGTATAAATGGTGGGTATTATTCCTGCTTGGCTGAATACCTGCACAGCCATAGGCAGGGTGTGTCTACAGGAGGCAGTGCTGTAGGCTGAGATTTTATGGTTAGGTGCCTTATAGAAAATATGTGATATGTAAATGCTCTGGGAGCCACCTCCCCCACTCCTCCCCTGTGGAAGAGATCAGGGATCAGATTCCCCCGAACCTCCTTCCCAATGGAAGGGACCACAGTGGCCAGCTCCCCACTCCTTCCCCATGGAAGGGACCCGGGGTCATCTCCTTCCTCCTTCCCCATGGAAGGGACCAGGGATCAGCTCCCCTCTCCTCCTCCTCCACTGATGGAAAAGACAATAGAGCTCTGGTGGTGATGAGGCAACCTAAAGCACCTACACCCCATTGTGGAGGTATTGAGATTAGGGCCCCTCTCACGGCCATCTGCTTTCAAACCAAACAGCTGTAGTGAAGCTGATGGGGTGAAAGTGAAGTCCTGTCCTGTCCCTGCTGCTACCAGAGAGCATGGGGAGCACAGACTGAGCAGGACAGCATCACTCATAGGGGCCTACATTGCCAGAAAAAGGTGTGCCTGTTTGCATGTGCAAAGACTGTAACTGCATGTACAAGTGCTATCACTGCCCGAGCAAACAACCAGTTTATCATGCAGCTGGTCATTCGTGTGTCATTCGCCTCATGGCCGCACATACATTCATGAATTACACACACACACTTTAGGCAGCAAAGGCAGACACATCTGTGCGTGCCCATTTGCACATCCATTTTAATGAAAATGTGTACTCTAGGATTTTTTTCCCTGGGAGATCTGGTATTTAATATCCACCTGACTAGCCAGGAAGATAAGTGTTTTCATAATTAGGTTAATGATGTTTTTAGTGACAGACTGCCACATTTGACAGAATCCCATTTGTAGAGCCTCACTCACAGACAGGCTTACATGATAGCACATGTGTGTGTCTCTGCAGCAGCCAGCATAAAAATCACCATTCTCCAAACTGAGCAGGGAAGTCATCTGTATTGCAATCTTGCCCCAATTTAATATGGAGAGGCCCTTCTAGTATGCTCCTTCTCATCATAAAACCTGCCATGTATCCTGGCCCCCTGATTCAGTGGACTGAGCACAGGACTGGGAGCCAATAGCACTGTCACTGACATGCTGAGAGACTTAAACCTCCCTGTGCCTCAGTTTACCCATCTGTTAAAAGAAGATAATAACCCACTTCACTGGAATGTTGTGATTATTTTTTAATGTTGGTGAAGTGCTTTGAAGATGAAGAGTGCTGTTCAAGGGCTAAGGATAATAATTACCTCAGACTTGTGATGAGATGCTAGCAGTTACTTAACAAATCAATGGGGAGGGATTTGGCCATCACTGAACAGATCCTTCCAGTCTTATCTGTATTATTATTTTTTTAAACCAGATCTTTCTTTCTATGGGGAACTTGCCCACAGAACAGACAAGCAGCACACGGTATACACGATACTCCGGGATGGCAATTAGCCATAATACCTTTGCTAATTTCAGTCCCTGCCCAGCCCATGAAACTCACCTCACCCAGAACTTGTTTCAACTTCTCCAGCTGCTCTTGGCATGTGCTGAGATTTCATAAAGTTGATGCCATCAACTCCCACACACGGGAAGAGATATACAGAGAGAAAATCCGCACACAAGAGGTAATTTATGGAGAGAAGAGGCATTTGCACGGAAGAGCACGAATGTGAGTGTTAAACTTTCCCCCAATGGCTATTAATTGCTCAAACTGAGACACCAAGGGACATGCAACCCAGGAATGATTCTGAGAATCTCTTACGATGCACAGTTCAAGGAAGATGCGTGATGTTTTAGAGATTGTACCTCCAATCATGTCCTTCTTTTTGAGACACAAAAACACCACGCTTCACAAACATTCCTATTTTTCAGGCTTCAGCTCAATTTCAAGAGGACGCCACATGGAATTGTTTGTTAGGGCCTTTAAATTTGTGCTCTCACTTGTCTGTGTGTGTAGAACCTTCCTCACAACTACAGATGAATGGGGGCCTGTATGTGCAAATGCAACTTGATTTGCAGGTACGGACTCCTATTTCAAATCCAGGTCTGGTGTGGGATTTTCCATAGCAATCAACGTTGGCCTAACTCTCTTCCCCCTGAACTCGGTACTTCAATGGGAGCACGCTGATGAATTTTGAAAATCCAACCCCACCGGCCAAAATATAAGCGGGGAAAAATGTAAGGCCAGGTTGAGAGCACTTTAAGCATGTGGCCCGTATTGTCTCAGGTAAAGAGCAGGTACTCTAGTTAGCTACATTAACATGCATATAGCTCCATTGATTGCCGTGGGGTTACTTCTGTTTTAACATTGTAAGAAAGATCAGAATGAGGCCCAGGCTTTCCCTTTTGCAACCACACAAACCCCTCTTCCCCCATCAGAGATGTCAGAGAGAAAACAGCTCTGCGGATGATAGAATCTTTCCCATTCGTTGTGTCTCAAACCAGCTGCAGGATTCAGTCTTGGCTGACTTGCCAGCACCACGCTTGTATTTAGATTTAGATGGTTTCAGCAGCTGCTCACCGTCACCATGAAGAGACGGTACTTCTCACATAGGTTGTGATCCTGCAAACCCTCATGGGGTGTGCTGCACGTTGTTGTTCTCCAGCACACGCACGAGTGGCAATGGCAACAAAGTGCTAGGCGTAGCCTTCTGCACTGAGCAGGAAGGAGTCTCAAACGCCTCTCCTCATTCACTCTCAAGAACACACAGCAAAATAATGGGTGGGATGTGGACACAGAATGGATGGATCTCAGGAAGCAGGGCTTCAGTGCTCATGAGCCACTTAGCTATGTGCTCCTTTCGCAGGCGTCATTCCTGCTACTAGCCAAAAGTAGTTTGGCAGCCGTATGTGGTATTCAATAATCATGCTGGGCTGTGAGGTGCTTGAAAGAGATCCTGTTTAGCCAGTGACACCACCCTACAGATTGAAGGCAGCAACAGGGTGGAAGCAAGTCCCCCACCAACAGCAATAATGCAAACGAGGAGTGGGAAACTGGGTTGAAGACCAGCACATGTGAAGGACCATTAGGCCTAAGCGGCTGCAACGGGCTCGTGGAAAAGGCCATGTCCCTAAGGTGAGCTATGTGCTAATAACCTCTAGCTCCAGCAAGTCAGCAAACAATGGCACAAAAGACACAACAACAAAAATTGTTCAGAGGAAACATGTAGCAACCTGCATGGAACTTTGAGGGAAGAGCACAGGTTGCAGGAGGGGAGAGTTTGGAGGTGACACCAGGAACTCAGTCTGTGTGCACATGGTTGGAATACTCGCTGCAGTTGCAGCATCTCTGTAAATAGTTTTCTTTAAAAGTGCCAGTTTAGTTTTACAAGAGGACTCCATCCTCTCATGTTATTACCCAGCTTGCAGTACATGTAACAACCTTGAATACTCTGCCTACTGTGGCAAGGTACCTTCTCTGTCTCACCAGCCACAGCTTGTTTTTAGCCTTGGTGAGACGGGCTTGGCTTCTAGGCTGCACAGGAGCAGTCCATTCCCTCTCTCAGCCAGTCTCTTGGGCTTGTTTTTCTTCCCTTTTGAGAGGGAATGCAGCCTCCCCTCCTGGTGAGGCTTGCTGTCTTGCTACTCCTAGCCGACTAGCAGCTGGACTCCTTTTTTTTTTTTCTCCCCCCCTCCCCCCGCTCCCAAAAAGGGAGGGTTTAAAAAGGTCTCAGACAGCCCTTAGTTGGAATCAGCTGATCCTACTTGATCTCAGGTAACTCCCTCTCAGCTGATCCTAATTGATTCTCTGGTAACCCCCCTCTCAGCTGAACCTGATTGATAGGGAGGAGGGCCTTTTAACCTTCTGGGACTGTTTTCTACCCCCCACCTTGCAGCTGTTTGTCCTGAGTTTATCACACTACACATAGACTCATAGAATATCAGGGTTGGAAGGGACCTCAGGAGATCATCTGGTCCAACCCCCTGCTCAAAGCAGGACCAATCCCCAATTTTTGCCCCAGATCCCTAAATGGCCCCCTCAAGGACTGAACTCACAACCCTGTGTTTAGCAGGCCAATGCTCAAACCACTGAGCTAGTTTGTTTGCAGATGTAATAAACGGATCACGTACCCACTTCCCAGCAAAGCGAACCCCACTTCCCAGCAAAGTACATTCACCCACATGATCGTAAAACTAAGGGGTTGGGTTTTTGCTTGGTTTGTTTGTTTTTTTTCCAGGGGGAAGATGTAGGATCGAGCTCCTAGTGTGATTAGTAAATTGTAATTCACTGTTTGCTACCCGCTCCAGCTCATAGACTGCAAAAGTGGAGTGGATGATATATATTTCTTGGGGACTGAATGGTAGCATTGCCAGTTTATTAACTGTTCACCCCATGCACAGATGCCTTTAAAAGAGCCTTAAATTTCAGACCTTAAATTTCCTTTTCACTTTATGTTTCATTGTTTTAAAATCATGAAATGAAAGCAGCAGATCTTTACAGGTGGCTTGTTTATTCCATGAATACAATTACCATTTGCATTTATTAATTTTCTAGCAAAACTGGTATTATCAGTTGCTCAAGAGTGTAAATACCATCACAGATTTAATTGGATACCACACCAGCTATGAATCTGGGTAATACAGTGCAAATAATACAGTAAAATTTATTTGTTGATAACAAATGTCTTATTAATTCTGCAGGCCCTCATTTGGGGTTGAAAAGCCCATGGCCTGATTTTTGGAGGTGTGGAGCACCTTCAGCTCCCATTTGTTAAGAGTTCTTCTCTGGGACAGCACTGAAGAACCATAGGACCAACTTTACATGTATACAAACTTAATGTGGGAGGTTTGTCGCATGCTAAGTGTGCCTATCTTTCAAAAGTTCTTAAGGTGAATAACATGTTGTGCTACAAGAAACTCATGCTACAGACAATGAGCAAGCTGCATTCATGGCTCTAAGCTGATTTCCACCCTGAACATCTTGAAGTCTGATCTTACAAATGTCTCAGTCTTGGAGGAAGGCAAGACCATGGGAATCTCTATTGCTGCAGTAAGAATCAGACAACTGACCATAACAACCATCTATAAACCTCCAAACTTGAATGACCAAAACCCACATTACTATCTTTTCTCCTCTCAGTAGTATATCTTGGTGCCTTTAATAACCTCCCCTCACAATGAGACTGTAGTAGAAATGAGCATCTGCAGTTGGTGAGCAACTCACAGATTGGGCCTCATTCACAGATGTCCACTTTCCTTTTAACATTTCACGTATCCAGCCCAGACCTTTGCTTTCTGATGAAAGACAATAGTGGTGGTCCACTGTAAGCTGGCAGCTGGAGACAGAAGCAAAGAGTTTGAGAAGAGTAGTGATCCAGCAAAAGCACAAATACAGTCATTGAGCTCTGCCCATCTGAAGAGATGGAATGAGACAGCGGAGGGCTTGATTTCACTCATTCCAGTTGCATAGCCTGGGCTCTCCTCTGTAAGCTTGGAGTCACTGACCCAGTAAGACACCATCAGTCAAAGTGACAGCTATTGTCAGTACAGGTAACTCAAAGACCAAAACTGACAAGCTGATGAGACAGAAGGTTCAGAAAGAACCCTTTCTAACCATCATCTGACAAAGACCTGCCGCTTCACAGCTATCATCTCCATATACTATACAAGACCCACATGGCCACTAAAAGTACTGCTGGCAATGATGGCTTTTATCCCAAATTCCATAAGAACTTGGGAGCAAAGGGACAAGCATGGTTGCCAGATCTATTCACTGCCGTACATTCAATGGGGAGATCCCAAAAAGCTGGCGTGAGGGAATAGTTATTGCCCTCCTCAAACATGGGAAACCACCAAATGACTAGCTATCGCCCAATATCACACAACTTGCAAGTTGAAGAGTGAATGGAGAGGATCCTACTGGACCATTTTAACCTTATTTTTAAGGCCATCCTCCGAAGGAACAGCCTGGTTTTAGATTGGGATGAAGCTGCTCAACCAAGGTCTTGCCATTACTGGTCACATTGAGGCTAGCCATCTAATTGCCAAATGAGAAATGCTGCTTCAGACTTGGCCATTTCACCCCATTTCTTTTTGCTCCTTTTTACCCCAAATCCACCTCAGAGCTCTTGATTTCTTTGGCCAAGTCTGCTGTCATTTTAAACTCTCCTATAGCCCTATCTGAATGAGAATGGAGATCTTTGGTGTGTAGGCCTTGTTCTGGTCTTTTGCAAAAAATGAACTTCATCTTGGCCAAGTATAAATTTGAGGCACCCAAAGTGACCACGCTTGTTTCCTGGGTGGCGGATGGGTGAGTGTCTGCATGTGGGCAGTTCCGAATAATGAATAAAGAGCTAAATGCAGGTAGACTTGGTGATCTTATCCATAACAAGCAAAAATACTGTGACTGTGGAACATGAGGACATAGTGTTGTGACCCTGAGTTGCCCAATGACCCCGTGTCATGAAGAGGAGCTCTTGGAGTTTTCCAACAATAACCATTGTGCTACTTAAGTGGAATTTTCTAATGCTCTGATAATGTCTCCTCCCATTACCAGCAAAAACCACATCACAGCTTGAAAGCTTTATTATTTATTATTTACTTACATCTTATAACAGAGGAAGAATTTAGATCAAGTCAGCAGGACCTGATGAAATTCACCCTAGGGTAGTTAAGGAACTAGCTGCAGCAATCTCGAAACCATTAGCGATGATCTTCAAGAATTCATGGAGGACAACGGGTGAGGTCCCAGAGGACCAGAGAAGGGAAAATAGAGTACCTATCTTTAAAAGGGGAAACAAAGAGGACCTGGAGAAACCAGCCAGCCTAACTTTGATAACTGGAAAGATACTGGCACAAATTATTAAATAAACAATTTGAAAACACCCAGAAGATAATACAGTGATAAGTAATAGCCAAGATGGATTTGTCAAGAACAAATCATGTCAAACCAGCCTAATTTCCTTCTTTGACAATTTACTGGCCTAGTGGATGGAAGGAAGCAGTAGAGGTGATATATCTTGATTTTAGTCAGGCTTTTAACACAGTCCCGTAAACTCGGGAAATGTGGTCTAGATGAAATTACTATAAGGTGAGTATACAACTGGTTGAAAGACTGACAATGGCTTGCTGTCAGATTGGGAGGTTGTATCTAGTGAGGCCCTGCAGGGGTCTGTCCAGGGTCCGGTATTGTTCAACGTTTTCCTTAATGACTTGGATAATG
Source organism: Lepidochelys olivacea (assembly GCF_965140295.1). Classification (NCBI taxonomy): domain Eukaryota; kingdom Metazoa; phylum Chordata; order Testudines; family Cheloniidae; genus Lepidochelys; species Lepidochelys olivacea. The sequence continues at coordinate 16,569,942 of NC_140423.1, forward strand.
GAGTGAAGAATATACTTGTAAAATCTGCATTTAGCACCAAACTGGAAGGGGCTGCAAGCACTTTGGAGGACAGCATTAGAATCCAAAATGACTTTGACAAATTGGATAATTGGTCTGAAATCAGCAAGATGCAATGCAGTAAAGACAATTGCAACGTACTACTTGTATGAAGGAAAAAATCAAATGCACAGCTGCAATATGGGGAATAACTGGCTAGATGGTAGTATTGCTGAAAAGGATCTGGGGGTTATAGTGGATCGTCAGCAATGTGATGCAGTCACAAAAAAGGCTAATATCATTCTGGAGTGTATTAACTGGAGTGTTGCATGTAAGACACAGGAGGTAATTGTCCTGATCTACTTGGCATTGGTGAGGCCCCAGCTGGAACACTGTGTCCAATTCTGGGCATTGCACTTTAGGAAAGATGTGGAAAATTGGAGAGAATCCAGAGGAGAGCAACAAAAATGATAAGTTTAGAAAACCTGACAGTTTTGAGAAAAGAAGACTGAGGGACGACCTGATAACAGTCTTCAGATATGTTAAAGGCTGTGTGACAAAGCTCTGTCCTTGCCTCCGTGGGTCCCACGTTTCCTGGTGGATTTCACTAGCCTCAGAGCTCACTGTGACCCTCCACGTAACCCTTCTTTCTCTAGAGAAAAGGGACACAGTCTACTGAGCCATTTTCATCATAAGCCAGCGAGGGAGGTGAGGAGAAGTTATCCTTCCTTGCACAGTCTCTGTTGTCTCCCAGTCTCAGTGATTAATCAGGGGTCAAAGATGTGGGGGGGAGCCCGGGCCCACCCTCTACTCCGGGCTCCAGCCCAGGGACCCTAATAGTATCAGCTATGGTAGCTGACCTTTTAGAAACATGACATTTACAATTCCCTGGGCTACTTCCCCTCACAGCAGCCCTCACTTCCTCAAGCTCCACTTCACTCTTACCTCAGGGCTTCCTTCCTTGTGCCTGATATGGTGTGTACTACTCAGCCTCTCCAACAGCACAACTTCCTCCCACAGCTCCTGACGTGCACCCCCACCTGACTGACTGGGAGGCTTTTAACTAGTTTCAGGCAGCCCCTGATTGGCTTCAGGTGTCCCAATCAACCTAGCATTCTCCCTGCCTTCTGGAAAGTTCTTAATTGGCCCCAGGTGTCTTAATTGACCTGGAGCAGCTTCCATTTCACTTAACCTGGTACCAGGGATTTGTTTAGCCTGGTAAGTTTCTCTGTTGGCTGCTCGTGTCCATCTGCCTACTAGGGAGGTCTTCTGGCCCTGGGTCAGGATCCGGGTTCCCAAGGCCTTCGCAGCCTTCCTCTCTTTTTTTGTCTTCTGGGTCTTTCAGGGGGCTGAGAACAGATCCTGAGAAATCTCAGCGAACATTGGGGGTTGACATTCCCCTCAGGGTCCCCACCTTCCTTCAGCCTCTCCGGGGGGAGTAAATTATCAAACCCTGGATAGTCCCTCCCAATGACTACAGGATATGGAAGTTTAGGAACTATGCCCACGGTCACCTCAATGGGGTTTCCCTAAACCTCTATCTCCCCTGGGATGGTGGGGTAATGGCTCACGGCCCCATGCACGCACGTCACTGCTACGCGTGTGGCTTGTAGCAGCTGACTGTTTTTTACCAGCTTACCTGATATGAGGGTGATAGCACTCCCGGAGTCCACAAGCGCTGTAGTCTCTGCTCCATTTATCCTCACTGGCCTGGTGTAATTATGCGGGGCTAATGCAACCCCCTGCAAGGTGGATAAGGGAACATGGGACCTCCCAATCCCCCGAGTTACATTGCATAGGCTCCTCGGTGCTGGGACACTGTGCTGCTATGTGTCCCCACTCCCCACATGCATAATATCTATAATTGCTTTTAATCACTCCCCTATCCTGGGGGTTAGGGGGTTTAGTCACAGGGTTCCCCCCCCTCAGGCCAATCCCTTCTTTCTGGGGTCCCCGCTGGTTTTCACCCCCCCCCCACTTCTTCCACCTAGGACTCCCCAAGGGTTTGGCTGCCCAACATTCCTGGGTCGGGGTCGGGTACTTGCTTCGAAAGGGGCCTTCCTTAGGTAGTCGGGTCAGTTCCCTGGCTGTCATCTGTCTTTCTACCAGTGTGATCATCTCGTCATACGTGGACGGATCGTTCTGGCCTACCCATTTGCGGAGATCTGGCGGCAGTCCCCACATGTAATGATCGATGACCAGGGTCTCCAAAATCTCCTCTGGCCTGCACACCTCGGGCTGTAACCACTTCTGTGCGAGGTGTATGAGGTCGAATAGCTGGGACCTCGGGGTTTTGTTCTCCTGGTATTTCCACTCATGGAACTTCTGGACCCTTACCGCTGCCGTTACCCCTGATCGTGCTAGGATCTCTGCCTTCAGACGGGTATAGTCAGTGGCATCCGTGGCAGGCAAGTCAAAGCAGGCCTTCTAGGCCTCTCCACACAAAAAAGGGGCGAGAATGCTGGCCCACCGCTCCTGGGGCCACGCCGCACGCTGAGCAGTCCTTTCGAATGAGAGAAGATATGCCTCTACGTCATCTCCTGATGTCAACTTTGGCAGACAACCAGTGGCCCTCAGGATTCGCGTCCTGTCAGACCCCCGGGCCTGGGTGGTGAGGATCTTCAGCTAGTCCACCGCCTCTCTCAAGAGGGCACGATCTTGAGTCGCCTGGCTCATCAATAATTGATTGGTTTCCTGCTGTAGCTGCATAGACTCCTGTTGTGCCATTGCCTGAACCCGGATGGCCTCCTGCTGGGCTGCCATGGCTTGTACCAGAGCTCTTACCACCTCCTCCATTGTGGTACAAAGCAAACAAACGAAAACCAAAAAACAAAAAAGAAAAATCCAAAACCCCAGTGCACTTTTTTTTTTAAACCTCTTTCTTCCGCCACGCTGTAAACGAAGTCCCACTCCTGACACCAGTTGTGACAAAACTCTGTCCTTGCCTCAGTTGGTCCCGCATTTCCTGGCAGATTTCACTAGCCTCAGAGGCTCACTGTGACCCTCCACGTAACCCTTCCTTCTCTAGAGACAAGGGTCACAGTCTACTGAGCCATTTTCATCATAAGCCAGCGAGGGAGGTGAGGAGAAGTTATCCTTCCTTGCACAGTCTCTGTTGTCTCCCAGTCTCAGTGATTAATCAGGGGTCAAAGGTGTGTGGGGGAGCCCGGGCCCACCCTCTACTCCGGGCTCCAGCCCAGGGACCCTAATAGTATCAGCTATGGTAGCTGACCTTTTAGAAACATGACATGTACAATTCCCTGGGCTACTTCCCCCCACAGCAGCCCTCACTTCCTCAAGCTCCACTTCACCCTTACCTCAGGGCCTCCTTCTTTGTGCCTGATATGGTGTGTACTACTCAGTCTCTCCAACAGCACAACTTCCTTCTACAGCTCCTGACATGCACCCCCACCTGACTGACTGGGAGGCTTTTAACTAGTTTCAGGCAGCCCCTGATTGGCTTCAGGTGTCCCAATCAACCTAGCATTCTCCCTGCCTTCTGGAAAGTTCTTAATTGGCCCCAGGTGTCTTAATTGACCTGGAGCAGCTTCCATTTCACTTAACCTGGTACCAGGGATTTGTTTAGCCTGGAGCTAATATATCTATCTCCCACTACTTTTCTATAGCCATCTGGCCTTGCCCCGTCACAGCTGTTATAAACAAGACTAAAAGCATCTAGGTGCCCAATAGGTATTAGGCACTTACGTACTTCGGAAAATTTCACTAGGCTCCTATCTTCATTTTTAGGTCTCAATACTCTGTGCCTCAGATTACTGACCTGTGACATGGGCATAATAACTTAGGCTGAAATTGGTGTGTATGTACTCAGCATGGCTCAGCTGTGTCTCCTCTGCCACTATCTGTGCTACCATGGCTACACTGCTATTTATTTGTGCGTTAGCTCAGTGAGAGCTAGCACAAGTATGTATACATGAACAGGCAAGGCCAGATTTCCCATTAGGCACAGTGGGCACATGTGGAGGGGTGCTGGCGTTCTAGGAGCGCCTTACCTCTCTAAAGCTGTGGGCAACACAAAGGTCAGCGGTAGGCAGCTGAAGATGCTGTGCCTAGGGGCACGTGAGGTGTAAATCTGGCTCTGTGAGTAGGGGAATCAACCCCCTCGCCTGTAGTGTAGACGTAGCCTTACTTTCATCATAGAGATGTTGTGCTGAGACTTCATTAATTAAAACATTGCAAATTGCCTGATCTCTAATGAAGGGCACTATATTTGTGCAATCTATTCTGAATTATTACATAACAATAATTAATACTTTACTTTGCAATAGAACTTTTACTTTCCTATTGTAGATTTACCTTGCAATAGAATTCTCCGGAAACACCCCCAGCAAAATGATGAAGCTGAGACATGCAGGAAATGTTACCCTTGCTCTGAAGCAAGAGAATGACCGGCTTTGATCAAATCTGGTCTCTTTCACTGAACACCTGAGAGAAAAATTTCCTAGGCCTGGAATCAGTTTTGTACCGGACGAGATACCATTGTGATTGTGGCTTAAAAACACCCGGATAGTGTGGAACAGAAACCATAAACCCCACTGACAAATAGATTAAAATTAATAGTACCCTTAGTTTGCAGGCAGTCCAACAACTGACATTGGATCCTACCCTGCAAACATGCATGACTTTACCCACATGAGGTGTCCCACATGAGCAGCTCCATTGACTTCAACAGTTCAGTCAGGCTACTCACATGAGCACAGTCACTCACATGTGTAGATGCTTGCTTTTGTTCAATGCTGCAAGGGCTGAGCACCATTAACTTCCACCTGGCCTCCCTGAGAGTTGACAGTGCTCAGCACTTCATTGGTTCAAGCTCATCAGCACCCATCCAGCAAAGTATTTAAGCATGTGCTTAACAGTAAATCAGTGGGATTTTGGCACATGAGTTAGTGCTTTGCTGAATCAGGCTCATAGTGAATAACTTTGTGCACCTGCAACCTGGGGTTTAATGTGTGCTTTCAATGAGTATTTGCAATGAATTTAGAGCTTTCAGTGATAATATTAAGTGACGAATAAAACTGCTGCTGACAGTTTTCTCTGATGCTATTAAAATGTAGGGTTGGTTTCACAGGGTGGCACTGGTCCTTTTAGAGACACCAAGGCCAATGCAGCCGGGACTGCCCAGCTGACCCCAATGAGGTTTAAAAAGGGATTTCTGGGTCTAGAGAAGAGAGAACCTAGGTGAGTCAGCTCTGAAAGTCAGTCAGGAAAGGGGCAGAGAGAGCAGACCTGGGACTCTCACTGCTTGCTCTCTGGGAAAAAGGAGACAGGCCAGCAGCCAAGAGACCTGGGTAGTGGGAGAGGGAGCAATAGGGAATCCCCTAGGGGTAGGTGCAAGGCACTGTCAGACTCCCTTGGGAAGGGAGGCAGTGGGACCCTGCTGGGGAAAAACACCTCTGGGGAGTAACAGTGCTCAGTGAGGAGAGCATGGAAGATTCCTGCAGGAAGCCCTGAAGCAGGAAGGACTGAGAGGTTAAGGGGAAAACCCCCTGGGAGCTGTAGCCCAGGGTGGCCCGAGGAACTGGTTTTGTTAATTTTGCCTGTGTAGGGAAAATAAAACAGCCTGGAAGGATACTCTGGGTGTGGCAGTGGGCCCTTTGTGAGCTAGGGAGCAGGCCAGCTTATTACAGTCAGGTTGTGCAATCTTGACTCAGGGTGGTGAGTTCTTGCTCACATGAGTCAGGCCTATTGACTTCAGTAGGACTGCTCATGAGAGTGAGTGCTCACCAATGTGAGTAAGGGGCCTGTGATGTTTGCTACGTAACAGCCAGAGTACGAATCCCTTACTCAAACTGGTGAGCAGGAGTAAACTTAAATGGGATGGATCTTGTGGCCATACATTATTATCAAGGTTTATTATTTTGCACCTACAGGCCGACCAGATCAAAGCCCCATTGTGCTAGGTGCTGTGCAAATATACAGTGAATAATAATCCCTGTCCCAAAGAGCCAGTCCCTTCTGAAAATGTTCATTTTCTCTGCTGTTGGACAATACAACCTTAGGGCACACACTTATTCAAATCAGGGTGTCTCAGAACTGATGACCACATCATCCCCCAAATTATTATTATTAATTCATTTGACTTTGTTTTCATTAGCTAGAAACTTCAACGTGGATTCACACTGCCTGAGTGAAACTAAAATCAGAAGACACGACATTAGGAACGGAGCTAAAATAAAGGCTATCATACAGTAAATCAAGGCAAGGCAAACTGGACGTCTGCTAGCATTGTAGTGTAACATTCCTCACCACCTCTCTGCAGTGTGGAGAGCTGTGAGCTGACATTTTGCAAATGGCCCAAAGAATGTGAAATGTAAATGTTTAGAAAAGAGTTTTTCTTGCCAAATTCAAACTGAAACAGCAGCTTCTAATAGAAACGTTTTCAGAAATCGCATTCTGCTGCCAGCTTTTGAGATCAACGCTATCTAAATTAAATTGGAGCCTTCACATTCCTGACGCTCTGTGGCTGCCTGTTATTTGCCAACAATTGCTGGATTAATATAATGGGAAGCTTAAAATATGAACTGCAACTGTATAAAATGTTGCCGAAATGTCATGCAGATGAGTGATCAATCACCTGCCAGGCATTCAAATTCGTGAAGACACAGAACTAGAGTAAATATGGAATGAAGAGAATCGTTGTTGCTAATGATTAGGTATTATTTCTATAGTGCCACAAGTATGCATGGTGCTTTCCCTCTCCAGAGCAGCTTGCAGTCTAACTGAGACACAACTCAGCAACACATGACAATAAATGAATGAGTCCACCTTGACCATCCTCTGACTCTGGAGATCCCATTCAGTAGATAGATGCATGGATGTGATGTAATTGATAAAATAACCTGATAAATAGCCATCTTAGATCTATATTTGCTAAGGCCCTGCCTGACCCCATGTAACCTCTTCCACATATTAATATGACCCGGGGGAGTCTTTATTCAGTCTTCATGTATGCTTCCAGACCTCCCCCTTTGTTGCATAGTGAGAAAACCAAGTCTCCTGAAGTTCCTGTGATTTGTGGACCATGATTATGCATCTATTTTGACAAGGGCTTTGAAACAACCAAAGAAGAGTCTGACCCCAGATAATCTACTCACACTCCTCCAACCCCAGGTTTTACATCAAACCCAACTCTTGCTGGGACAGGACATCGGGAATTTAGGGGAAGACTTTCATAGGCACAAAGAGTGGTTTTAGCACCTAACTCTTGTGACCCAGTAACTTCTTGGTGCCAACTTGGGGAGGGTACATAGGGTTTTATAGAGATCCCCTGGGTCAGATATTTACATAATAGTTCACTAAAGGGGAGGAGGGGCACATGAGGTCTCTACCTTGAGCCAGTAGCCTGCTTGTCAACATAATCATTGCAAAATGTATGGACAGATAATATTAAAGAAGTTTAGTATCTATACTGAAAATGATGTTATTAAGGATTTGGGATTATGGCAGGTCACCAGGAAGTGATGAGAGGAAAGTCAGAGGAAGAAACAATCAGCCAGGGGTGTCCTGTTTATGAATAAGGATTGTTCTGATATATCTAGGGGTACTGAGACACGCTGGATCCTTCACTGAGGAGACAAACTGACAGCATGTTGTGTCTCTTGAAAGAGGGGTCACAGCCCTGGCTGTAAAGCACTGGTGAGCAATACTTTATTAGATATGAAAGTAAAGTAAGTCTAGGCTCTAGAATGCATGTTTTTATTTTATATGTAACCATTTGTTTCCAAAACTTCTCTTACTATTACTTTGAATCTCTATTCTTTGTTAAACCTCTTCTTGATTTCACTATAAGTGCTGTGTGTTAAGGGGGTGGAGCAGTGATGAGCGCTGGAGCTGGTAAGATGGGGTGTACGGTGTCTTTGGAGGAAGCAGATTTGTAAGTGACCAGTGGACCAGGGGCTGGACACTCCATGGGGATGCTCAGAGGCTTTTCTTTAACCTGTAAAGAGACAGTGGGGCCTGCCTAGGCCTAGAGGGGCACACTTCTGTTGCTCCTGGCTGTTGGAGTTGGGGAATTGACCCCCAGCAGGCACAGCCAAGGCTTCCTCGCAGTAAGGGCAGGTGGTAGCGAAGTGCCTCTTAACCCTGGGGCAGCGTCACAATTCCTAACTTAGTGGGAGCTGGGCACCACAACTGCCCTCTGGGCCTTGGAAAATCTCCCCCTTAGTCACTCCTGTGTGGATACCCATGCAGTGCAGACATAGTCAGTAACACTCATTGTTTTGTAGCCAGCATTGCCTACCACAAGCTTTCAAAAATCATGAATCAGACTCCCAAAATCTCAAGACTACCTTAAAAATCATGAGGGTTTTTTTAAAAAGTGGTATATTTGGGGTTCTTTTTATTTGCAGTTTGGCTTCTGAGCCTTTGGGGTGCATGCAGATCACATTACAGTGAGTCCGGCTGGTTTATGTTCCTGCATTCACACCATAGTACTTAAGAAGAAGTGTGCCAGTTATTCTGAGGTCAGCTGGATGTTCCCATGAGGCTTGTAATGAAAAGCAAGAAGGAGAAACTCTACGCCATCAAGCTAGAGAGATGTCCATTCAAGCTAACACAGGAGCCCATGATTGAATGCATAGAACAAAAATCTCTGCCTTGCTTCTTACTCTCTACAGGAGCTAATTTCTCCTCATGATGGAGAAGCCAGCCTTGGATTTAACTGTGTCAAAGAAAGAGAGGCAGAGAAGAGGAGTGGGCATGGATTGGGCACCAAGCAGAGAAAGTAAAGGAGGGAACCCCAGAACAGCAGCCGAGAGGGCAGAGAAAGGGAGGATTTGAGCCCAGTCCTGCTACCATTGAAATCAATGGGAGTTTTGCCACTGACCACAATGGAAGCAGGACTGGGTCCCATGTTGCTTTATTCTGAATGAGTATAACTACAAATTACAAATAAAGAATTAAAATGAAAAGGTTGAGGCAGGAAGCTGGCTTCCTTCCAGAGAGAGTCAAGAGCCAGCAAAAGGCGGGGCACCTGTGCCTGCCAATCCCAGCCAAGCTGTCTCCTAGGTAGAGTCTTCACTCCCAGAATCCTGCTGGGGCCCTTTTTGCTCCCATCTCCCCTATCTCACAGCCCTCCTTTCCCTCCTTTGAATTCTAGGGCCACTCTTTTCCCTTCCCTTCATCTGATCCAAAACCCATTGAAGTCACTAGGAGTCTTTCCAGCAACTTCAGGGGATTTTGGATCAGGAGCAGAGGAGAGATGGGATAATTATCTGGTTTGTAATTTATTTCATTGACAAATTGGGGCATTCTGCCAGTATTCTTATTTAGGCTTGAGGTAGCCTCTGAATGAATAGATACAGTGAAGACTTAAAAAGGCTACAGGGCAACCAGGAAAGTTTCCAGGAGTCATCCCAAGTCACCCAGCTAAACTGGTGACAGGGTTAGGAATAGAACCCAGGAATTCTGACTTCTAATGCTTTCACCACTAGATCCTGTAAACTCTCATAAATTAATGGAGGCTTGTGCAAAGAGTGACATCCAACAGAGACAAGCTTAGCAAGCCTCTACTAGCTTGGCAGGGGATGTGCAGGATGGAAAGGGGAGGCTGAGAAGGTGCGGGAGAGAAGAATCAGGCAGTTCATTTCAAGAGGGTTGCCCCCCCCTTTTTTTCTTCCTCTTTGTGGTTGTTTGTGAAATGCTGGAAGAGAACGTTACACTGTGCAGATAATGTTCTGAGGAAACCCTCCTGCAGGCCCTTGCTCAACAGGCACCAAATGTCCCAACCAAAGAGCTGGACATAAGAGTGTAAGGCAGACGCTGAGGCCTACATTTTTAGCTAGGCTAAGGCCCGTCCTCCCTTTTGCACTCACAATGGGATGCAGCCCCAGAACCTCAGCGCTGGCACCTCCAACTCCCTCTTCTGTGCCCCCTCCACCCTAATTCAAATGCAGGTGCAAAATTACCGATTCCAGTTGCACGGGCCTAATCAGCAGCCATGAAATGGAAGCTGCCTTCTGAGCACTTGGCCCTTGCTTTCCTGGGAGTTTGTGTTTATTTCTCCTCCTGGGCTGTTTTCTCCCCTCTGCCACTTGCAGCTTCAGAAATGGGCCTGGACCAAAATCTCAGCCTCTGTAATAGCCCTGAATCCAGATCCAGCCTTCACATCTGGGTTTTTGTGTCTAACATGGCCCAAACCAAAACCCTGGAGCCCAACACCCTATATTGTTAGATCTTCATGGCTCTGGGCTATTTTTAGACATCTGGATAAATCACATAGAGCTAAAACCTGTCCTCGCCTCTGAGGCCTGGTAGAATGATTCAACAGGGTGGCAGGGTCAGAAATAGAACCCAGGAGTCCTGACTTCCATTTCCCTGTTTTCACCAGTAGATCATGCAAACTTGGGCAAACACCCAAGACTAGCTGTTCCAGATTGATGCAGGCAGAGTGAGAGCATGATTCCGGCCATATTTCAGCAAAGCTAATAGGCAGCAGCTGCTCCATTTAGAAATAATTAAGTACAGAACTAACCACTGAGAAATTAACTCAGATTGCTTCTGTGGTTAAAAGCTGATGTGTTTCATTGGGGAAGGGGATATTACAGTGACCCTGGACTATATCTTTTCATGCTAACCTAACATGTTGCTTTCCTCTTCCGACCTTTACTTCCACACTACCACCTGTTTTGTAGGGGCTGCCATGGAGAAAAACTGGAAGGCCCAGATTTTCTCTGGTGCTGAGATATACTCAGTGCATGATAGGGGAGCAAGTTTTGTCTCCTTAATTCTCATATTGCGTCCATGTTGGCCCCAGCCCATTAATGTAAATTAGAGCAGTTTAGGGGCTGCTCTAACACCACGGGACTATATGCAAGTTGGGAATTGAGATAGTGCAGGCATGCTCTACCCTTTCCCCTCCATATACGCAACAAGCCCCCACACCCCACTAAGCCAGGATGGGAGGAATCAGCCAGTGTCAGAGCTGCTCATGTCACTCCCAAGCCAGGGAAATTCCCAGCTGGCCAATAGGGCTACTTTCTACCACCATGCACCACCTGAGCAGCACAAAGTGACTAGAACAGCAGAGAATCTGGGCCACTACATGTAAGGCCCAAACCTGTTTACTATTGAGAGCAGCCCCATTGTAGGCAACAAGACTATTGAAGGGACTAAACATTCCATCTGGGGGAGAGAGTTTACAGATCAGCTTGTAAAAATGAAAATCTACAACATAATGAAGAAAAGGGGGAAGCCTTCAAGGGAAACGTGTAAATTAGGAGAATTTTTTTTTAAACTGAACAAACCACAATTATTTTGCTGGCTAATATTGTGAAGACATGATAGGACACACAGCTTCCTGCCAGGACCTGGCCTGCTCCAAAATTATTTTGTGCATTAATCATGTGGGTTAGATGAAGAAGATTAGGGCTGAGTGAGCTGGTTCAGATAAAAGAAGAAGAAGATGCAAGCAAGGAAGCTTTCACCCAAAAGGTCTACCCAAATTTTCTGAACTTTGAAAAAAGGTAACTTTTCTTTATTGTTTGTTTATTTTGTAATTAAGATTTAATTTAAAGGTGTAGTTATTTAATTAGCTAGGGCGAGTCCAGAGCTTTGAAAGAGTAAAATGCTCTTCCTAAGTGCAAGCTACTGTTATCATTGCAAACAGAGAAACACATATTTCAATTTCACAAAGGTCTAGTTGTGCGCCTGTCCTGAACTGTCCACTAGTCTTGCTTTGTTTTAAACTTTCTTTTTTTATTCTTTCTGGGGTAAATAACAATACCTAATATCTCCAGCTACAACAAGTTTCTACATATCTTTGGTTTTTACACAGTTGGCATGGAACATTCAGTTGTTGACTTCCTGGTAAGGACTCTAACACAGAACTGTCAATTTAACAGGTTATTTGGCCAATGGTTCTCAAAAAATTACATACATAAAATTAGGTTCCTAAATCTCAATTTGGATGCCAAACTAAGTGGTCTGATTTTTGAAAGCCAATGGACATGAGCTGCTGGCTGCTCAGCCCGTTTGAAAATCAGGCTACTTTCTTCAGAGCCTAAACATGAACTATTTTTAGGCACCTATTTCTGAACTGTTGCCTTAGTGTGTTACGCTCTCTGGCCTTGACTTTCAAAGGCATTTGGCATGCAATATGAAAGAGCAAATACAGACACAGTTACAATGACTATGCACAAAACTTGGTAACTGCATGGGCAAATGTCAGTTGGATGCATAAGTGTCTATTTGCATGTGCAAATACCTGATTTGTACATACAACAGTAGTAGCCGTGGGCCTGATTGTCCACTGCCTTTTGTGCTGTTATTAACAGTTATACAAAGTGGGAGCAAAATCTTACCAGATCAGAAAGGCAGTGTTTTTACACACACTTTGCACTCATATATATGACTATGCAATATATAAGGCAGTGGCGAATCAGGCTCTGTGTCCAAATTAGGTGTGTAATTGCACACATTTCATATGTGCACTAGCATACGTATCTTGGTTAAAAATCAGGCATTCAAAATCACAGTCTATAAAGGTTAGACAACATTTAAATTTACAATGAAGCTGAAGTGAAACATCCAATGATGGACACTTTCAGGTGAACAAGACAACGGTCGCAGAAACATGACCATATAAAGAGGCAGCATAATAGACAAACAGAGGCTGGGCAAGACTCGCATAGAGAAACACACAGAAGGGTAAAGTGTACATCACTGAAGATTACAAGATCATGGTGTACACTCTCCAGAGAACTGTGTTCATCAGTTTCATTCTGGTGTGCCCCTGCAATTCTTGATTCTGGAAGGGTGAGAAGTGGAGGCACTAAAATCCCATGAGAGGTACTATTGGTCCAGAATTTCTAACCCAGCTGGAATCTGGATATATTACAAATTTAATGAAAAAGGCAGCTCTGGAGTGAGATTTCCATCTTGATTTATAAACCAAAGAGGCTTGGATTAACATTTGAACTTTTTTGTTGCTTATCCAGATAAAACCACAAAATCGTCTGAAAGCTTCATCCGTCACTAGTTAAGACCTAGAATTATTTATCTGTGTTTTGTTTTTGTACCTAGCAGTCTTTGCTTAAGTGGAACTCAAGTGGCGCATAGTCCTGTTGCAAGCCCCCTGGGCTGGGGGGAATGTCACCCACAGAGAAATACCTGGGCTAATGAACTATACCCTTCATGTTAGCTGTTTTGATCTTGTCACATTTCAGAGACAGCAGCATGTCAGTTTGGCCCAAAATTTAGGTTTTCTACAAATAACCTTCTACATCACCTAACAGCACTTGGAAAACTCCCAGGGCTATTTTTTAAATTCCAATTAAAAATAATGGTTAAAAAGCAAATAAATTCTCCCCGTCCCCCCACAACATGTGCAACCCACACATTTCAGCATGCATGCCAGTGCATAAGAGTTGGATTGTAAAACTGCCCATAAACAATAGTGAAACTGACAGGTCTATTTTCATTCTTCTTCTCCTTCCTCCTCCTGGAAAATTCATAAATATTAACAAACACTGCACTTCCCTGTCTTTTCTGTTTGTTTCATCTACTTAATTATAGAGCAAGAAAATGCCTTTTTTCTGCTTAGTGAAGCAATTCAAATCCTGGATATTTTTAATGTAATAATTTGTCAGGCTTATATTTATTAATACAAAAGACTTCTTGTATCTTTTATGAACTGTTGTTCATATCCACACATCAGTACAAGGAGAATATTTTGCTTTCAGTCTGTATCTGTACAATAACATTCAGTTCTCTTCTCTTCTGCCATTTATATATATGCGTTTGCACTCTGATGCACTCACATACCAGGAACTACAAATGTGGTATTATCTGGACAGGTGAGGTGCCATTCAAATAATGAACATGCTGCCAAAGCAATTCAGATCAAAAGATGGGTTTTCAATACAATTAAAAAGTAAGTCTTTTAAAGCAGTTTTAACAATAGGATTTGCAGTATATAGATTAACTTGTGTCAGTTGCTCTATGATGACTGGCTAAATTAGTTATACATCTAATCTTATCTAGCTATCTACTTGTCTGTCTGTTTGTTTTTCAGCATTTCAGTGCCCATCACCATCATATCTAGGTGCCACCACAAGATTAAGAAACTCTGGCATCACCTTCCCCAACACAATCAGTTCAAAGGGCATCGGCAGAGTATTTTGTACTGGGGAAGGTTGGAAGAGAGTTAAGGGAGAAAGAGGGAAAGGGGAAGGAGATTAGTGGACAGAGACACATTGGTTATGCCCATCCTGATGTGGGCTGCTTAGCTAGTGCTGAAATATAAAAACCTCACATTATGTCTCTGATTCTGATGAAATTTCCCTCATGTGGCCCTTGTATCCCTCACACTGGATCCCATTCAGTTGGGCTGGCATGCATGGTCTCAGTACATGAAATGGCACAGAATGGAGAGTCTGAAAGACATACACTAGCTGTCCCCCACACTGGAAATGCTTGCTCCTAGTTACCCGAGACTCAGAGCACTGCATTCATGTTTTAGTTCTACATTACGCACAGCCTCGGAGGTAAGTGCACTTGAAGAAATAATGAGTACTTGTTCAGATGCGTGTAAAGCTGCATGAGACCCCCTGAATCAAAAAAGCTGACTTTATGCTATAAGGGACCGATCCTGCTCCCACTGAAGTTGATCACTTGTAATACCACTGAAAAGAAAAGGAGTACTTGTGGCACCTTAGAGACTAACAAATTTATTTGAGCATGAGCTTTCTCTGAATGAAAGCTTATGCTCAAATAAATGTGTTGGTCTCTAAGGTGCCACAAGTACTCCTTTTCTTTTTGCCAATACAGACTAACACGGCTGCTACTCTGAAACCTGTAATACCACTGATTGCCATGGGAGGAGACTCAGTTTAATCAGTGGGATTTGCAGGATGCAAATGAAATGTCAGCTGTAGTCTACCCATTGACAAGGCCTGCTGCTGGCCATTTAAGCAAAGGTACTGGATAGGTGACAGGTTATCAGAAGCATGTTCTTCCAGCCCAGCAAGTATTAGGCTCAATCCTGGAGGCTCTGTTCCTGAAAGCATGAATGGGCCCATTATTTGGTACCTTAATGGTCTTGTGCCCTTTTTTTACTTTTGCCTTCACACTGGAGAATAAGTGGCAACAAAGTGAGAAGAAAAGGACGAGAGTTTGGAACCTCGTGACAACATGTGGGAGTAAGTGATTAACCAAAGCTCTAGAGTAACTCTGCTATCATCAGAGTCTGGTTTTATGGGTATGGCCTCCAGATGTTTCTCTCCACTTAATTAAAGAGACAGATAAGTATCTAGGTGGAGTGTGCAGATACATTCAGAATGAGTTAGCAGCTAAGGCTGGTTCACTGTGCCTATTGTTAAAGCCAAGACATAATATCAGATTAATGCATTATATGTGCTTATTATAATACTATGTCATCATTATGTGACATGTTATAATTAAAGCCGGAGTTGGAAACAAAACTATTTGGCTTGGGATATGTTGCCTTTATGACTTTCATGGTTATGGTTTCCACCTTCTTTTAACCTCTTACAAACCACATAATAGCTATCTCTAACTGTACACACACACACAGGGCCAGATGCTAATCTCAGTTGCACCAATGTAAATAAGATCACAAT
The DNA here is from genome assembly GCF_965140295.1 of Lepidochelys olivacea. Taxonomy (NCBI): domain Eukaryota; kingdom Metazoa; phylum Chordata; order Testudines; family Cheloniidae; genus Lepidochelys; species Lepidochelys olivacea. Next base: position 16,585,538 of record NC_140423.1, read on the forward strand.
ATGATCTATAGCCCTGCCAAAGCCTGTGCTCTTGACTAGCAGATGGGCAAATGCAGTGCTCTAAGGGTTAAAGTAATAATGAGGATGGGCATTAGACGAAGTGAGAGCACATATAAACTGCCTCCTCCATCCACCGCTTTAGTTCTGCTGTTCACATCTGTGCATGGCTCTGTACAATTCCTGATCTCTCTGTGGGGGAGGGAACAACTGAGGACAGTTTTACCCTGGGTTTGTCCTTCATGGCAGTTTCTATGTGGGGGGGAAAAACTGACAACTAGACTCGATTGTGGATATGTCTCTTGGGAAGCTGATGCTCACAACTGCAAATATGCAAAATGGGTGTGAGATTCCATGTGTCATTTTGATAAGCAATTACCATGACTATAGTTTGAGTAACTGCATATGCAAATGTGTCTAATTTGTTATTTGCATATGTGAGCATTGTAATTTCAAGCACAAAATTCATTCAGTCATGTGCCTAACATGTCTGAAAATTAGGCCTTTTGTAACATTTGGGTGGCCAGCATATGCCAGCAATGCCCTTCACCCCAAAACCCACAGAGCTAAAAACAGCCAGTGTCATGGCAAATCCATCAGTAGTTCTTGAGGGCACTCCGGTGGGTATAGGAAAGAGTTAAGAATGTCCCAGGGCAATATGATACAGTGTTGAATCTTTACTCTGCTGTTGTTTAGCAATAACATTAATAAATATTTTGCAAGACCCTTACATAGTCCCACTGATATCTAGCAAACACTGCCTTCAGTAACTGGGCTAAGAGGGTGGTTGTTTTTGTGGGGTTCTTTGTTTTTTTGTTTTTTTAATTTTCGGGTATGACTAGCCCTGGCATTGAAGTTTAATTGCTAAAAGACAACTGCTTCCACAAATATCTAGGAACAATGTCCCACTATCTCGATGCAATCAGTTGTCCCACAATCAGTCAAGAGGAGTTTCTTTTGATGATGTTATGCTTGTAACTTGATATCCTGATTCCTAGTTTACAGGGGTGACATTTCAGTGAGAAGCCATATTGATTCAGTCCCTGCAGCTTGCTTGTGCAATTTCAGTTCAGCTCAGTGAAATTAAACTCTTAATAAAGAAAAGAGAAGTTGTTGTGGTGTGTTGTTTTGACCTTCAGGAGGAGTCCACCCAGTGGTTCCCTTAACCCACCCAGCAATATTGTTAATCTATCCAACTATACTCTTAGCCCACCAGAAGAATCTGTCCTATCTCGGGGCCTCTCCTTCTGCCCCTCCACCTCCATGAACATGATACAGTTCTGTGGTGACCTAGAATCCTATTTTCGACATCTCCGACTCAAGGAGTATTTCCAACACACCTCTGAAGAACATAATAACCCACAGAGACCTTCCTACCAAGACTACAAAAGAAGAATTCTGTGTGGACTCCTCCTGAAGATCAAAACAACAAACTGGACTTCTACATAGAGTGCTTCTGCCGACGTGCACAGGCTGAAATTGTGGAAAAGCAGCATCACTTGCCCCATAACCTCAGCTGTGCAGAACACAATGCCATCCACAGGCCTCAGAAACAACTCTGACATCATAATCAAAAAGGCTGACAAAGGAAGTGTTGTTGTCATCATGAATAGGTCAGAATATGAACAAGAGGCTGCTCGGCAGCTCTCCAACACCACTTTCTACAAGCCATTACCCTCTGATCCCACTGAGGGTTACCAAAAGAAACTATACCATTTGCTCAAGAAACTCCCTGAAAAAGCACAAGAACAAATCCGCACAGACACACCCCTGGAACCCCGAGCTGGGGTATTCTATCTGCTACCCAAGATCCATAAACCTGGAAATCCTGGATGCCCCGTCATCTCAGTCATTGGCACCCTGACAGCAGGATTGTCTGGCTCTGTAGACTCCCTCCTCAGGCCCTACGCTACCAGCACTCCCAGCTATCTTCGAGAGACCACTGACTTCCTGAGGAAACTACAATCCATCGGTGATCTTCCTGAAAACACCTGGCCACTATAGATATAGAAGCCCTCTACACCAACATTCCACACAAAGATGGACCACAAGCCGTCAGGAACAGTATCCCTGATAATGTCACAGCAAACCTGGTGGCTGAACTTTGTGACTTTGTCCTCACCCATAACTATTTCACATTTGGGGACAATGTATACCTTCAAATCAGTGGCACTGCTATGGGTACCCGCATGGCCCCCACAGTATGCCAACATTTTTATGGCTGACTTAGACCAATGCTTCCTCAGCTCTTGTCCCCTAACGCCCCTACTCTACTTGCGCTATATTGATGACATCTTCATCTGGACCCATGGAAAAGAAGCCCTTGAGGAATTCCACCATGATTTCAACAATTTCCATCCCACCATCAACCTCAGCCTGCACCAGTCCACACAAAAGATCCACTTCCTGGACACTATGGTGCTAATAAGCGATGGTCACATAAACCCATCCTATACCGGAAACCTACTAACCACTATTCCTACCTATATGCCTCCAGCTTTCAGCCAGACCACACCACACGATCCATTGTCTACAGCCAAGCTGTACGATACAACTGCATTTGCTCCAACCCCTCAGACAGAGACAAACACCTACAAGATCTCTATCAAGCATTCTTACAACTACAATACCCACCTGCTGAAGTGAAGAAACAGATTGACAGAGCCAGAAGAGTACCCAGAAGTCACCTACTACAGAACAGGCCCAACAAAGAAAATAACAGAACACCACTAGCCATCACCTTCAGCCCCCAAACTAAAACCTCTGCAACGCATCATCAAGGATCTACAACCTATCCTGAAGGATGACCCAACACTCTCACAGATCTTGGGAGACAGGCCAGTCCTTGCTTACAGACAGCCCCCCAACCTGAAGCAAATACTCACCAGCAACCACACACCACACAAAGAACCACTAACCCAGGAACCTATCCTTGCAACAAAGCCCGTTGCCAACTGTGTCCACGTATCTATTCAGGGGACACCATCATAGGCCTAATCATATCAGAGGCTCATTCACCTGCACATCTACCAATGTGATATATGCCATCATATGCCAGCAATGCCCCTCTGCCATGTACATTGGTCAAACTGGACAGTCTCTACGCAAAACAATAAATGGACACACATCAGATGACAAGAATTATAACATTCAAAAACCAGTCAGAGAACACTTCAATCTCTCTGGTCACTCGATTACAGACCTAAAAGTTGCAATTCTTCAACAAAAAAACTTCAAAAACAGACTCCAACGAGAGACTGCTGAATTGGAATTAATTTGCAAACTGGATACAATTAACTTAGGCTTGAATAGAGACTGGGAGTGGATGGGTCATTACACAAAGTAAAACTATTTCCCCATGTTTATTCCCCCCCCCCCGCCACTGTTCCTCAGACGTTCTTGTCAACTGCTGGAAATGGCCCACCTTGATTATCACTACAAAAGGTTCTCCCGCCCCCCCCCCCCCGCTCCCCTGCTGGTAATAGCTCACCTTAAGTGATCACTCTCCTTACAGTGTGTATGGTAACACCCATTGTTTCATGTTCTCTGTGTATATAAATCTCCCCACAGTATTTTCCACTGAATGCATCTGATGAAGTGAGCTGTAGCTCACGAAAGCTTATGCTCAAATAAATTTGTTTGTCTCTAAGGTGCCACAAGTCCTCCTTTTCATTTTGCGGATACAGACTAACACGGCTGCCACTCTGAAACCTGTCATTAATAAAGAAAGTTACTTATTTGTTTCTATTTCACCTGGAGCTTGAAAATGTGCTGTCTTATCATAGATGAAATTTCCTCCTTGTGCAGATGCCCAAAACAAGGCCCATGCACCGATTATATTTCCCTTAGGCCATCAGCATAGCACTTATATGGGCAAAAAGAAAAGGAGTACTTGTGGCACCTTAGAGACTAACCAATTTATTTGAGCATGAGCTTTCGTGAGCTACAGCTCACTTGGTTAGTCTCTAAGGTGCCACAAGTACTCCTTTTCTTTTTGCGAATACAGACTAACACGGCTGTTACTCTGAAACCTGTCACTTATATGGGGCGTCTGCAGTACAACTGATTGGAAACATATTCTTTTCCCCACAAAACTTTTCATTCGAAAAGAAAAAATGGATGGGGGTAGGGGAGAGAAACAAAAAAAAAAACTAAAAAGTTTTGGGGTTTCTGATGAAAAGTCAGAATTTTCTTTGGGAAAGCAGAACATTTTCTGGGGAGAATTTCCTGATGTCAAAAACCCAATTTTCCATCAAAAAGGGGTTTCAATAGAAATGTTGAGGCCTGGTGTAGTCAGTGGTGCATTGGCCCTTGAGCTGGTCCTCTGCACAGGAGAGAATTTCATGTGCGATCCATGCTTTACTCATGTGAATACGTCGGTGGACTTGATCCTGCTCCCATTAAGACTGCTTCCACTGAAGTCAATGACCTGCTTTTGCTGCCATTTAAATCAGTGGGGCTACTCACATGAGTAAGGGAGAATGAATTTGGCATCACATGGATGCATTAGAAGACAATGTGTTCCTTCCAATTGCACTTCATTTTCTGCTCTGCAAAATATTTAATAATATAAAACACGGCATTTGCCCAGCTAATTTCTTGGAGCATTAAACCAGCTTTCCCTTGCCATGTACCTCTTAAAGCTGCATATGCTGAACTGCATTCAAACATTATTGCCCCATATTGTTTGATGAGTCAACAGAATTACATGGCTAGTTTATTACCATGACACACTGTCACTGCACAATGTGTTATTAGGTACTTAATAAAACTGCGCCAATTCCCACCAACATGCGGAATGTCAGGCAGTATGGGGAGGAGAATTTGAAGGGAAAATTCCGAGGAGTCAGTAGAACTAGATTATCATAGATTTCAAAAATCCAGGGAAAGAAGAGCCAGAGTTCAGCTTTGAGGTCATTTCAAAGCACATTTTACAAATTAGGTTTGTTAAAACAATAGCCTGTTCCAGCTAAGCCATTGTCTGAAATCAAACTACATCTATGAAGTTAGTAAATCACTTGGAATGAAAGCCCACCCAGTGCAGGGAACTAGCACAAGGTCTTAGCTCTCAATATAGGGCTTTAGTAGGATGTACGTAATTCCTAGGCCTTGCTGACCCTCGGTAAGTACTGACTGCTTTAAAGCACATTGTCTATATTTACAATTTTAATCTACAATGTTAATTTTAAAAATTGCAAATTTATTTTTAGCCAGAGGAATTGATGTTGCCGACTCTCATGATCTTGTGATGTTTGGAGTTTTTCCTGGAATTGTATGAACCCGTGAGAATCTCAGCTTTGATTTAAAAAAAGAGTAAGTTTCTAGTCCTCATGGTTGTGGGGAACTGCTCAAAACACCATCAGGCTAATGAAAAGATCCCAGAGTTATTGTTTATTAACATTTTATGATTTTTAAGCCAATCTCATGATTTTGGCAAGTCTGACTCATGGGGTTAGCAGTACAGGTCATGCTGCTGGTGGGGTTTTGTGCATTATGAAATGGTTTTGACATGGGAAGGTGATTCATTTTTTTCCCCATTTGTTCCAGCCTCTCTCCACTTCCTCAGTGAAGTTACTATGTGCCCCGTTGTCAATGACAAATCCTTCACTGGGTAAATCCCACTTCGAGGCAGATTAGTGTTGCAAAGACCAGACACACCTCTAGCTCACTTGGAGATGAGCAGCAGCAGCTTAACAAAAAAGGGTAAAATCCTGCCCTGTGTGGTGGGGCTGGATGATGGGAAAGGAGGAAGAGGGTACAAGGAGATAGTCCCCATCTCCATCCCCAGCAAGTGCGGCTAAGGAAGCACTCCCTCATGGCTAGGGCCCTACCAAATTCACAGTCCATTTGGGTCCATTTCACAGTCATAAGACTTTAAAAATTGTAAATGTCATGATTTCGGCTATTTAAATCTGAAATGTCAGGGTGGTGTTATTGTAGGGGTCCTGACCCAAAAAGGAGTTGTGGGGGGGTCACCAGGTTACTGTGGTGGGAGGGGCAGTTTGCAGTACGGCTACCCTTACTTCTGCGCTGCTGCGGCTGGCGGCGGCACTGCCTTCAGAGCTGGGTGGCTGGAGAGCGGCGGCTGCTGGCCGAGAGCCCAGCTCCGAAGGCAGCGTAGAAGTAAGGGTGGCAATACCATGACCCGCCTCCCCCCGACCCCCGCAACTTTCTTTTGGGTCAGGGCCCCCCAATATGAGAAACGCTGATCTCCCCCCTGAAATCTGTATGGTGTCGGGTAAAAGCACACAAAAGACCAGATTTCACAGGGGGAAAACAGATTTCACGGACTTTGAGGCTTTTTTAATGGCCATGAATTCGGTAGGGCCCTAATCATGGCAATTTAGTGAGCTGGTGTTGGTGCTGTCCCCAGTGGATGCTTTACAATGTGACCTTTTTATCAAACAAACAAGAGAACTCTGGTTTATAGTCAGCACGCTAACCTTTAGAATGTGAACTCAGTGTGAACAGATGCAAGGATGTCCAACTGCGTCTGCTGACAGCCTGAAACAATAGTTCTAAGAAATGCAAATTTACCCCTTTTCTGGCCTGAAACAGCAACTCTGAGAGGTGCAAATTGCGCCTGTTCATCTCAGAACATGTTGATTCTGAAGCTTGACAGTGAGCATTTAGATGCCAACTTCAACTTCGTTAGGTATTTCACTGTCTACTGTGCATCGTACCTCGTTTTGGCCTCCCAAGTGGGGTGGAGCCTGGGTTGTGGGTGGAACCTGGGAGAGTACCACCACTATGGTTTCAAGTCTGACCACTGCCTTGAGTACTAACTGGATAATATGATTAGCGTATCTATAGGCCTTCCGTGGCCACAAGTGGACTTTGTCTGTTGACTTCTTATTGACTGGACACTCCCCAGCCCCAATGCACATGTGATGTGATGGCAGCCCCTGCTGACGGGCACATACGCTCATTTTGGAGCAGCAGAATGCTGTATTCCCCGGCGGCCCATGCAGTGTCGAGATGGTACAAAGCTCCAGTGCTGCATTGGCACGCTCTGCTACCCTGCCCCCCCTTTGTAAGGTTTGTAAAAGCTGGAGTTTGCCCTGAACCGTCGTCTTTTTTTGTTTGTGTTTGTTTAAATCCAGACATTTTCACTGTGTTTACAATAATAAAGTGAATCTAGGGCCGATAAAACGTGCCTAACTGACAGGTCTGAAGACTGATCAGAACAGGTAGGACAGCAATGCAAGCATCCCCCACCTAGCCTCACCCTTCCGCACTAGTGGGCCTCAACCCTGCCCTGGAGGGGCCACCTGGAGGGCTGAGAAGGGAGTTCCCTCTCCACGGGCAATAAAAAGGCTGAATGCTACAGTAAACAAGTCAGTCTTATGGCTGCTTGCTAGCTGATGAGCCCCATAATAAAGTGCTCAGAGGGCTTGCACAGAAGAGCCCCTGCTGCTGCTGTGAAAACTGCATGGCGCTGAAGGTGCCAACAACACAGCAGCCAGTTGCTGTGGTTTTGCCTTTAAGAACGTGGCACAAAAGACTGGAGCAGCAGTGGGGCATCACGTCGGAAGGAGGTTGGGGCTGGGCTTTCTGTTGAGGAAAACGCCCTGCCAGTTCAGCTCAGCTCATGCTCTCTCTGTTCCCTTCTGCCACAAACAGCTCTCTGCCCCTTCTCTTCATTCTCCCTGGGCCTGGAACAGCCTCCCTGGCCCCGTGGGGTCATTTAGCCTCGCTTCCGTCTTCTAAACCCTCCTTAAAACCCAGGTCTATTGGCCAACCCCCTTTCAGAGCTCACCCCTGTCCCTGCCCTCTCGCCACACTACTGTGGGCCTGATTGTGTCCCCCTTGCTTGTGTTGAATGCTACCTCACAAGCAGTTCCACTGAAATCAGTGGGGTCACTTCTAGGGGAAGGTACAACTTGGCATGGCATGACTGGGCTCTATCTAGTAACAACAAAAAAGAGCTAGCAAGAGGTTAGATGGTGTCCCGAGGACACAGATGCTAGTAAAGGGGCAGCATGCTGTTGCACTGCCCCAAGAGTGTTTCTTTCACTCTGTGGCCTTGGGCAACTCACTCCATCTCTCCAGCTGTAAAATGGGAATAATTAGACCTGCCCATCTGCATAAGGTGCTTTGAGAGCCATGGACGAAAAGCCCTACAGAATGCTAATTGTTGTTATTACCTTACCTGTACAGCCTCATGCTTATGGTGCTGTAGAAATATAATCATGCTTTTCAGGAATTACTGGCAACAGTTAGACTGGCCAATGCATGCTGCTGCCTGCACCGCTGCCACTCTCTGCACCTGCTTTATCCATTGCCTTCCAAGCCGCAGAAGTGCATAGATCATGGCACCAGGTCTTGCTGATCTAGAATGGATTATTGCTTAGGAAGCCTCTGATTCCTGGCCAGGTTCTAACACTCTGCTCTGAAATATCAGCTTGCCCAGCCCTTGCCAGCACACATGATAAAGGGCTCTCCTTACACCATTGACAGTAAATCAGGATTCCTTTTGGCCCATGTGAGTGCAAGTTGATCTACAACATCTCACTTAACACCTTTCTGAGCATCCAGTTCCTATGTTACATTTCCCTCCCTGCTGCCTATGCATAACCAACTGCCACATCACAGCAATAGCCAACAGGCTTGTCAGCTGCATGTGAAAATCTAAAGGCCCCAATTCAACAAAGCATATAAGCACATGGTAGCCTTTAACCACGTGTTTACATTCACTTCTGTTCAGCAAAGCACTTAAGCATATGTTTAACTTTATTATAGAATCATAGGCCTGGAAGGGACCTTGAGAGGTCATCTAGTCCAGTCTTCTACACTTGTGGCAGGACTAAGTATTATCTAGCGCAGGGGTTCTCAAACTGGGGGTCGGGACCTCTCAGGGGGTCGCGAGGTTATTACATGGGGGGTCGCAAGCTGCCAGCCTCCACCCCAAACCCTGCTTTGCCTCCAGCATTTATAATGGTGGCAAGTATATTAAAAAGTATTTTTAATTTATAAGTGGGGTCACACTCAGAGACGTGCTGTGTGAAAGGGGTCACCAGTACAAAAGTTTGAGAACCACTAATCTAGACCATCCCTGACAGGTGTTTTGTCTAACCTGCTTTTAAAAATCTCCAATGATGGAGTTTCCACCACCTCCCTAGGCAATTTATTCCAGCATTTAACCACCCTGACAGTTAGGAAGTTTTTCCTAATGTCCAGCCTAAACCTCCCTTGCTGCAGTTTAAGCCCATTGCTTCTTGTCCTATCCTCAGAGATTAAGTACAACAATTCTTCTCCCTCCCCCTTGTAACAACCGTTTATGTATTTGAAAACTGTTATCATGTCCCCTCTCAGTCTTCTCTTCGCCAGCATAAACAAATCCAATTTTTTCAATCTTCCCTCATAGATCATGTCTTCTACACTTTTAATAATTTTTGTTGCTCTTCTCTGGACTTTCTCCAGTTTGTTCACATCTTTCCTGAAATGTGGTGCACAGAACTAGACCCAATACTCCAGTTGAGGCCTAATCAACGCAGAGTAGAGCGGAAGAATTACTTCTCATGTCTTGCTTACAAGACTCCTGCTAATACATCCCTGAATTATGTTACCTTTTTTTTTCAACAATGTTACACTGTTGACTCATATTTAGCTGGTGGTCCATTATGACCCCCCATATCCCTTTCCGCATTACTCCTTCCTAGGCAGTCATTTCCCATTTTGTATGTGTGCAACTCATTGTTCCTTCCTAAGTGGAGTACTCTGCATTTGTCCTTATTGAATTTCATCCCATTTACTTCAGACCATTTCTCCAGTTTGTCCAATTTGTCATGGGCTTACATATTTTATTGAACCGGGGTCCAATGCTGGTTGCCGAGGTTAGGGTGACCAGATGTCCCAATTTTATAGGGACAGTCCTGATTTTGGGGGCTTTTTCTTATATAGGCACTTATTACCGTCCACCCCGTCTCGATTTTTTACACTTGCTATCTGGTCCACCTAGCCAGGCCAACTGGAGGAAGATAGCATCTGATTCGCTCCCCAGCTGTGATTTGCGTTCATCCCCTGGATAGTACAAAATGGTGCTTCCTCCCCTCTTTGCACAGAGAGCCTGCGAAATTACCCCATCCTCAGACAGCTCCACATTCCTCCTCTTGATTGATTGTGTGTATGCTAGGTGCTGTACAAACAGAGGACACTATCACTTCCCCAAAGACTATACAATCACAGGCCTCGATATGGCAAAGATTTATGCATCTGCTTATCTCTACTTTCATGAATAGTCCCACTGAAGCCAATAAGACTGCTTGGGTGCATAAAATTAAGCATGTCTTTGTGGGATCAGGTCTAAAACGATGGTGGATAGATAAAAAAAAACACTAGACAAATAGGATCCAGTTCAAAATTCCCCTCCCTGCTTCCAAAACCCTCCAGCTGAATTCTCTGACCTAGGTTACGTCTAGTGCGGTGTCCTTTCTCACAGGTGTAGCAGCCCTCTCTCCATCCTTCCAAACTATTGGTGCAAGAGCCTTCTTCTCTGCAGCTCCTGCCATCCCAAACAGCTGCCCTGTACCTTTCCAGTGCAATGGCTCACCATCAGTTTTCATCTCTCTCCCTTTCCCCCCTTTTATAGCACCTTTCATTTGAGGCTCTCAGATGCTTTACAATCTTTAATAATTTATCCACTCAATAGCCTGACGAGGAAGAATAAATCTTATTTTTCTCCATTTTACAAATAGGGAAACACAGATGAAGCACAATTAATTTTTCAGCAAACTGCATGTATCGTATGTACAAAAATGTACATACTTTTGTGTGCTTATTTAACCATGATTTATGAGTAGTCATGGTACACACAAATGACTGGTTAGATCTGTATCAGAGGAGTAGCCCTGTTAGTCTGTATCCACAAAAACAATGAGGAGTCTGGTGGCACCTTAAAGACTAACAGATTTATTTGGGCATAAGTTTTTGTGGGTAAAAAACCCCAGTTCTTCAGATGCATGGAGTGAAAATTACAGATATGGGCATAAATATACTGGCACATGAAGAGAAGGGAGTTACCTCACAAGTGGAGAACCAGTGATGACCAGGCCAATTCAGTCAGGGTGGATGTGATCCACTCCCAATAATTGATGAGGAGGTGTCAATACCAAGAGAGGGAAAATTACTTTTATAGTGAGCCAGCCACTCCCAGGCCCTATTCAAGCCCAAATTAATGGTGTTAAGTTTGCAAATGAATTGTAGCTCTGCAGTTTCTCTTTGAAGTCTGTTTTTGAAGTGTTTTTGTTGAAGGATGGCTACTTTTAAATCTATTATTGAATGCCCAGGGCGATTGAAGTGCTCTCCTACTGGCTTTTGTATGTTACCACTCCTGATATCTGATTTGTGTCCATTATTCTTCTACGTAGAGACTGTCCGGTTTGGCCAATGCACATTGCTGGTTAGATATGAAACAGGTCGTTTGCACCTGCCATTACGGCCACTGCATTCACAATTGGAGCTACGCATATGTGCATACATCTTCCTGTAAATATAGGCCTAACAAACTTCTAAGTCATAGTTAATCAGTGGCAGAGCCAGGCCTAGAACCTCCACCTTCTGATTCACAGGCCTATGCCTAACCACATCATTCATCCCCATTCCTCTTCATTTTTCTCCCTGTCTTACATTGTTAATTATTTAACTTTGCACCGCTGTTGTTATTTGGCTCTCTAAGTGTCTGGGAATACAGTGTGTCTGACGGACACTGTGTACATACACAGCTGTAGTGTTAGTCTTTTGTCTTCCATTCTGGTTTCTCAGAACTAGGGGCCTGATGCAGCACGTGTTTAACTTTAAGCACAGAAGTATTCACTGCCACCATGGCTTATTAGCAATAGCTGAAGTGGCAGGCATAGTTGTAGGAAAGATATCTTCATTGAGCATGCAGAGAGGCCTGTCTTTACAGGTTGAGGCGCTAGAGTTTTAAGTGTAAGAGGACTGGGCCAGCTTGCACTCTTGGGCCCCCTGGTACCAACTGCTAGACGAAGTCCCTCTTGAAACGTGACCTTCTTTCTTTAGTTCCATTAATTATTCTATAGTGAGCTGTTCCCTCGACTTCATTGTGACTACTCAGGTGCTTACAGTTAAGCCTGTATTAAGGACCTTGCTGAATCATGTTCTAGATTAGCTTTCTGTTTTTTTGTTTTCTAAAAAGCCCATAAGGACATAGACAGCCAATATTTCACCAACCTGAATAAGATACCTAGACAATTAGGAGTGGAGCAAATCAGTGTCAGAAACATCCACCCCCAGAACGATTGTCTATGGCAGACGCTGGGGAACTTAGCGAAACAACTTTTCTATTAGCTGGCCAGCAGTGCTTTTCCCCTCTGCCTGTTGAATGAGCTCCAGGCACTTTCTCTTGTTCCTGTGATTCCCTTTCTGATTTACTTCAGCCAAGTAATTGTTTCATCATGTTGCACAGAAATATTTTCCCAGTGCATCACTGTGACATTCATTTCTGAAACCAATGCTCCTCGGCTCACTGATACATAACATAAATCATGCTCCCTGAGCTTCTGCAGACCCAGATCACAGGCAGCCCAGCATAGGAGGGAGCGGTCGGTAGGTTATAAGCCAGAGGGATTTTTACTTTATTTTTAGAGTCCTATTTACTGTATCAGTAATTTGGAGGCATCGTTGATGAAATACCTACCACAGGCTTCATTATCTGCTGTTGCAATATACTAGTAAGCCAAAGTATTTATAGAAAATAAACAAGCCATGATGGTGTTGGTTTTAAAGGGGGGGACAGAAACCATTAAGCTCTGTTGGCCCTATCAATGACTTTATTTCCTCACTTCACTCTGATTGGCTCAGTGTGCAGACTTCTTCTATGTTAGAGCCAATCAGAAACAGGTCTGTTCACAAAAAGTCAGTGTTTTTAAAGAGCACTGCATACAGGGAATATGTTGGATTTATAAAGGCTATTTTTTTTAACTGTATTAATTGCATGAAATTACAACATGGGACCTAAGTAAAACCCCAGGTGCAAACACCCCTGAATTTTGAGGAAGTACTTTGATACCCGGGTGACTGACAGGGGCCTTCAAAATATCACAGACAGGAGATGAAGGAACAGGACAGGATGAAGACCAAGACCACCATGTGGATCAAAATGTGTATCTAGATTCTGTCCCTTTAATGGGCTGAGCAAAACTAGATCTAAACACTCCAAACTTTGGGGAAGTTGAAAGCAGATGAAGATCAGAACATTTTGGCTCTCAATTGGTGAAATTGGTGGCAGCCAGTTGAAGGTCTGGGTCCAAATTCAGCTCTGGGGTAAACGGAGGCACCTCCATTTGTGTCAGTGACATCATTTATACCCGAGAAGAATTTTACCCCTCCTGTCTCAGAATATAATCACCCACTTTTCTAGGGGGGAACAGAAGCTTCTATAAAATAGAAGACAGTTGAGCAGGCAGGTGGTAACAGTTTCCAAAAGGCACTTTGGTTGTGAATGAATCACACTGATGGAGAGTCAGAATTAGGATGAACTCAGTGGTTTCACTTCACAGAAACTCATGAATACATTTCCTTTGGCTTTGGTCCATGTAGTATTACACCCCCTAATATTATCTTTTGAGCTTCAAGTTCAAACATATCCAGAAATTCAATGTGAAACTCGATTGCCGCTTCACCGAGTTTTGCATCAGGACCATATGGAACCATGGATTTCACATGAGTTTGATGCCAATCTAAACTGGAATCTATGTGTTTACATAGGGCCCCAGTCACTATAGCAACCTGGTGCTCATCCACCCAGTCTGGATTGAAATGGAGCCCAATTCTACCTGAGAGACTCAAGAACCTCAGGAAACATTTTGGGAGATATTATCTGAATTTGTTCCAATGCCAAGAGAATTTGCATGGCTTTGCATTCTATACAAACACTTCCCATGGCTCTAGTTATGAAGTATCTTTGGAGCTCAGCAAATAATTTGCAAAAGAAAATTTATAGCCAAATAGAGCCTCTTTTCCTATTCAGGGACTATCTGCCAACGGAGATACAATTTCCTCAAATATATTTTCTGTTTAACCTTGCCAACATATTTTATTTAACTTTTTTTTTTTTATGGACTGATCACAAATATTCAAAACTTGAGCTGATTTGTTCAGTTGTGATTGGTCATTTAAGTTTGTGGTGTTGTTTTTGTTCCCTGATTGGATAAGTATTTTCAGCCCAAATACTTGTGGTTCTGTGTGAATTTAACTCTACTTTCCATTCACATTGGTTCCTGCAAATTTGAAACACACCAATTTGTGCTGATAAAACTGTCTCTCAAATATTTGCACAAAGCAAACATAAAAGGGTGCAAACAGGATTTATTTAAAAATTCATAGGATTTTGTACGCATTATTTCATCCAGCTCTAATGTTTAGGAGGACTTATATATAGCAAAAGAAGTTAGGGCCCAAACCGTCACTGCCCTCTACATGTTGTGTAGTCATATCATGTCAAACTGGATGCAAATCCTACCCTTTTGATTTATTCATGTTCTACACTTACTTTGACTGACTGCACAAGGTGCAGGGAGATAATTGGACCCTGAAGTTTAAAATATAAACATAAGTGATGAGGTATAATCTGGCTTCCAATTTTTTTTTCAGTTTCTTAAAGCAGATATTATTTTGAGTTGCAGTATCCTTCCTTCTAATTTAGAACTACTGCGATTGCAAGGGTAAATCTCAGTCATCAAAACTCAGTTATACTGCCTCATTTATAGTTTCCCTGGGCTGTTTTTTAGATATTTGATGGCTATCACATGATTTCAAGAAGACAAACCTGTTATTAAATTAATATACGACTGACCCTTCCAATAATCCTTTTGTGCATGTTTGTAATTTGTAAGATTGCGTTTATTAGTGTGACACAGGAAAATATGAATGCAGACACAAACAAGAGTAATTTTTAACAATAACTCCTACTGCTGCAAATTCCAGGGGTAACTAATGGAAGGCAATGCGAGTTAAGCATCTTTAGAACGTGAAGCGACAGCACATAACATCAGCAATGCAGAAAACTATTGCTAAAATATCGGTGACACGCAGATACCAAGGTGACAAGTGTAGTACAAGGTAGACAGATTGACAGATAACTTGCTTAAAAGTTAGAACTTGTTAATATTTTTAGTTATGTTCATTTAAACAATACATTTTGAGGAATGGATTTTCTGTTGTGGAATTAAATACCACTGAATCCAAACGGTGTAGCACGGGGGGGTCTCAACCTTTTTCTCTCTGAGGCCCCCCGCAACATACTATAAAAACTCTACGGTCCACCTGTGCCACAACAGCTGTTTTTCTGCATATAAAAGACAAGGCCAGCGTTAGGGGGTAGCAGGCAGGGCAACTACATGGGCCCCATGCCACGTGGGGCCCCGCGAACCTAAGTTACTCAGGCTTCAGCTTCAGCCTGGGTTGGGCAGGGCTCAGGGCCCCAGGCTTCAGCCCCATGCGTTGGGGCTTCAGCTTTCTGCCCTGGACCCCAGCAAATCTAATGCTGGCCCTGCGTGGCAGACACCATGAAACCTTCTTGGGGGCCCTGGACCCCTGTTGAGAACCACTGGTGTAGCAGATTCAGAAGTGGAATGTAGAGCCTTTTAGAAACAGAATGTATATGGCAGGGATTTGATGTTCTCATGAGGAATATTTTATTTCTAAAGATGGGGAAATTCTGCTATGTCCTACCCCAGCAAAACCCCATTGGGTCAGCAAGCATGAGCTGGTAGAAATCAAAAATCAGTGTTAACGATAACTTGGGGGGGAAAGGACTGAAATCTGAATGGTACACACATATTTCAAAGGAGACAAAATTGTGCTCATGGGTCTCATCCTGATCCTTTACTTCAATGGGAATTTTGCTTGCATATAGACTCCACGATCACACCCCAAAATATATCTGGCTCCTCAATGAGCATCCTCAACATAGAGAAGCAGAAGAGACAGAGCAACGTGACAAGTGAGGTGCATGAGACTCTGTTTTCAATCACCAGGGGCTCTATTAATGGGACTCTATATCAATATTTGAGAATGAGCTAGATTTGGACAGGGATGGTCCCCATTTCTCTGCTGTGATCATACTTCAATGAATTGCACAGATTGCTTTGTTTGTTTC
Organism: Lepidochelys olivacea; assembly: GCF_965140295.1. NCBI lineage: Eukaryota > Metazoa > Chordata > Testudines > Cheloniidae > Lepidochelys > Lepidochelys olivacea. The sequence goes on from NC_140423.1 coordinate 16,601,655, forward strand.
ATTTTTGTTTCTGTTTCCCCCCAGATAACAGTCCCTGCATATTTTATACTAGGAAATCTTTTAATTGTGAGGTATTTTTTCTGAAGACTAATATTCCATGACCCATACACACCTAAAAACATTGCAAAGCTGCTCAACTGTAAGGTGGGTGGCTGGATAAAACATACAAAACCAGGGATTCATGAATTCTTATCCTGGCTTTGACACAGATGCCCTCTGAGGCCTTTGGCAAATCACAACATTTTGCTTCAGTTTTTTATCTGTAAACTAGGGGTAGTAATACCTACCTCACCAAAGCTCAGTGTTGCACTGATACATTCCATCTGAGTTACACATGGTCCAAATTAAGGGAGGCATTAGATTCTGTAGCAATAATCCAAGTAGTCTTTATATCAATCTGCATAAGTGCTGGAAATAGGGGTGCAGGGGGGTGCTCCCACACCCCCTGACTTGAAGTGGTTTCCATTATATACAGTGTTTAGTTTGATTCAATGGGTCTCAGCACCCTCACAATAAAAATTGTTCCAACCAGTACCCCTGTCAATCTGTCTTGATTACAGCTGTATGGGTCCCAGTTAAATTATAGCAATTCCAGGCTTAAAGGCAACGGGTTAGCCCATCCATCATCTCTGGTGCAACTCCACTGCTGGAATTTGGCCCACTGATTTATAATGTTATTTTAAACAAATATTAGGATCTTTAATATGTCTTCTCTTTCAATTCCATTCCCCCTCACATCTGCCCTCCACACAAAGATTTGGATGGAAATTTTGTCCTTTATAAATGAAATAAGAAATGTTCCTGGGGATATTTCCAGCCCTTCATTCAGCAACTCTAAAGCCAGCAGTCCTCCCATGTAACTCAGAACTATCACAAGTTTGATAACAAATGGGCCTTCACTGCAGAGAAGAGAATAGGATCTAAATATTAGGATAAGTTTTGTAACTAGAAGAACAGTTCAACAGTGGAACCAGTGGTAATGGGAGGTTGTGGAAATCACCATCACTAGGTAGATTCAAGGCAAGACCTTACATCCATCCAGTCTGCAAGAAGCTAACCTGCCACAGTGCAGGAGGGTTGACTAGATAACCCAAAAAAGCCTGATTCTAGGGGCTCAGAAAAGCCCCTTAATTACTTTGTAAAAACTGCAAAGCAAAAGGGAAATACAGCTGCACTGAATCTAATCCCACACTCCTTACTCTTGCATAGCTCCTAGTGAGGGCTATGGGGGATTTTCATGAACAGAGAGTTACTTGATCAACTCCACTATAGACTCTAGGAGTTTTCCCTGCCTGAGGAAGATGTGATCATTGTGACTGAAAATTAAAAACAACTCCCTCATTAAACCACATATTTTGTGAGTAAAATCAGTATCAACAAACACCAAATGTAAGGCTGCTCTACATCCACTCCCAATCACTGTCCTTTACAGTAAAATATATAACAGGCAGCAAGTTCAAACCCACACCCTTAAAGAAGCAGAACCTTTGTGCCCTACTGGAAAGCACAGTATAGAGGGGTTAAGGAAATTCTTTCCTGTAGTTTTCGACATCTGGATTTAGAAGATGGATGTGCTTAGAGTACGCCTAGTATGCTGGAAAATGCTGAATAAGACCTGAACATGTACCCAACTCCCTGCACGTAATCAGCTCTAGACTCTCGTAACATTTTACAGGCACATACACAAGAGCAAACTATAGAGAGCCATGACATATGCAACTCACAGGCCTTGACAAATCCCACATAGTACAGCTGCTGGCAGAGCCTCTATTATCTTTGTCACAAAGATCTTACGGCTCCGTACATACATTCTCCTATACCCAACTTTTTACCCTAAACCACTACCACCACCGCACACCCACCTTTCAAAAACTCAGCTGTATCAGCAGCTTCTTTTAGAAACACGTTTTTAAAAGAAGGCTCAGTAGGAAATTATAGAGTTGTTCACACATTTCTCACTGGGCCTAGTTATGTGAAACAGAGGTCCCTCATTGCTGGCCCAACCGCCATCCAACACAAAAAATTCCATGTTATCACTATTCATTGCTGTAAACTATAGATGTCAGAAATGCTGAGTCACAAAACTGAGCGGATACAAAAACTTGAACTTTAAAGAAAGACTCCCACCTCATTTCAAGCTTCCTCATCTACTTTTTCTTTTCCCCACCCTCTCCAACACTTTAACCTTGTCCCTCACTTGAAGGGACTTTGTCAAACATTTTTCATGGTTTAGATGGCACATTTGGGTCTTGTCCTGTTGAGAGTTATGAGTGTTGCAAAAATCCCAAGCAGTATTTAACTCGAGGAATTAGAGGAAATTCAGTGAGGCAGCAAGGGGGAACTGGCTGAGGCTCCTACAGCTGCTCTTCTCTGGTTCTCTCCCGGTTTTTTTGCTGAGTCACAGAGAAAGTCAAAAGGCCAACAGAAAGCCCTGATTCCTGACACAGCCAGATCTAGCTGGCATTTCAACTGATTTCATTCTGGCTTTAAAGTGCCTTTAAAATAAAACAAATTTCCTTTTTTTCCTAGCCATAAAGTTTATTAAAATTGTTCATTAATGCTTCAAATGTAGCAAGAACGTTTATAGATCCCAAAATATACATATGTGTTTTTCTTATAGAAATAGATTATTCTTTATAATAAAAAAAAACCGCAGGAACATCTTTAACAGATTACTCAATCCATGACTGACAGTTACACGAGATTGCATCATGTGTACACAGCATTCCCAGCCATGTTTAAAGGATTGCATCACTCTCGGCTTTTTCTCTCCCTCTCTCGCTCTGTTTTAAATAACACGAACATTCAACAAACTCTGCAGAGAGACCGCTTCGGGGAAAGGGGGGGCTCGGTGGGATTGTAACATAAAAAACCAACATTACCATCGGCAACTGTCATTCCGCCACAAGGTGCCGAGGACCCTCCTAGGACAAACAGGCTGCGGCGGAAGTTTCTTCCACCAAATTGCAAACGAAAGCCGACCAAAAAACAAACAAACAAACAAACAAACCAAAACCCAAGCTTGAGTCTCTCCCCATTTCTTCCCCGCCCCGATCCAATCTGTCCTCATAGTGGAGGGAAAAAGCAGCCACCAGATTTCCCCCCCGCCATCCTCCTTCCCCAAATTCAAGCCCTTTCTCCCCCTCCCAACCCCAACCACTGCGGCTGTAGCAGTGTCCAACGCTGGGGCTAGCAGTGGCCAGATGTGGCCAGCAGGGGCTCGGGCAGCTGTTTGAACAAGTTCCGGAGGGTGCTCAGCTCCCGGGAGAGCTGCTCCACTTTCTTTTGCAGCCGCTCGTTCTCGGCGGTCAGTTCCAAGACTTTGTGCTGCGTCTCCAGGTTGCGCAGTTTGGCTTTGTCCCGGCTCTTGCGCACCGCGATGTTGTTCCTCTCCCGGCGGATCTTGTACTCGTCGCTGTGCTTGTCCACGCTCTTCTTGGACTTGTTCTTGCCCCCGGGGGCCCCGGCGTAGCCCCCGCCGCCGGACTTGGAGGAATCGGACGGGTTGGGGGTGCCGGGGGGGCTGGAAGAGGACGAGGTGGACAGATTGCCGCTGCTGCCGCTGGGCACCGATTGGTAACCGAGGTAGGAGCGCATGGTGCTGCCGTAGGGGGAGGACATGCCCCCCGGCCCCGCGCCGCCGTCTTCCTTGCGGGGCCCTTTGCAGGAGTCCAGGGACTCGAAGACCGGCTCCACTTTGGTCTCCACGATCTGGGGCGGGAAGCAGGTCAGCAGCCCCGCCGGCTTGTGGCCCTGGCCGCCGCCCGGGTGGCAGAGCCTGGGCAGGCTGATGTAGGTGTAGTCGGGCTTCTTGCTGCCGCCTTTATAGTCCTCGGCGAAGAGGTCGGAGAGGAAATCTTGGCTGCTGCTGCTGCAGGGAGGCTCAAAGTTGCCCCCTGCTGCTGCCGCCGCTGCAGGAGGAGGCGGCGGCGGCTGCTGGGATGCTAAGGGGTCCAGGTAAGAGCTGATGTCGATGGCTCTCTCGTGGTCCCCGACGGTGAGCTCGGTCATGGAGCGGCCCCCTGCCGCCCGCGGCTTCGGCTTGCTCAGAGCAGCCAGATAGTCCGTCTCGTAATAGAAATTAGCCACTTCCATGGATTTAAAGGCAGGCGGCTGGATGGGGAGGCATGCTGGGTCCCAGGCCACCAGGCGTTGCATGAAAGCAAAGGGGGGGGGGTGCAGGGAGGAGGAGACGCCGCAGGGGGGGCCCCCCAGCCACAGGATCAAGCTGCCAAAGGTGACGTGGGGGGCCTGCAACTCCTGCCTCAGTCTCTGGTGCTGGGTCCGGCTTCCCAGCTGCGCTGCCCACCTGGGCTGGCTCAGATCCGGCGGCGGCGGCGGCGGCTGCTGCTTCTCCTCCGGACCATCTGGTTCGAGGTCCCGAGTCCTAAAGTCTCTGACTTAGGAAAGTTCCTTTGCTGTTATTTATAGGGGCGGTGGATCCCATGGCAACAGGAACGTCACTGGCTGGCTGCCTGCCACCTGGTGCACACTTTGTACAGTTGTAATTGTAAACTACCGCCTCTAGCTCCGCGGGGGGCACTTGGTGTGTGTGACTCTGACCTAGTCATTCATAAGAAAAAAACAGGGCTGGCTTCGGAGCGGAGGGGACTTATTCACACCGTCATTAAGGGGAGGGAAAGATTTGGGCCGGAGAAAGGGATCGCAGCCTTCTCCTGGCTTCTCTCTAGCTGTTGTCAAATCTCCAGGAGATGTCACTGGGCGGTAATCAACCCTGGTGTGACCCTAGGGCATGGACACAAATGCACACACAGTGGGACACTGCATCTGCCCGTATACTAGTATGGGCTTAAACCCTTGAGTCTCTCCCCTGCCTGATCCAATCTGGCCTCATAGAGGAGGAAAAAGCAGCCATCAGATCCACCCCTGTCCTTCTTCCCCACATTCCAGCCCTTTTCTTCTCCCTCCCCAACCCAAACCACTCCGGCTTTAGCAGTGTCCAGCTGTGAGGACAGCAAGTGGCCAGATGTGGCTAATAGAGGCCAGTATGGGCTGGATCCATTGTCTCTGAGGCTTGTGATGTCTGTAGATTTCATCTGTAGATCTCAAAGTGTTGTGCAAAGGTGGGTGAGTGTCAGTATTCTTACTGTACATATTAAGGCACAGAGGTTAAGTGATTTGCCCAAGGTAGCTCTTCAAGTCAGGGGTAAAGCCAGGCAGAGTTGTCCCATGGGTACGGTGAATCGGGGCGACCGCTCCGGGCCCCATGCTTTGATAGGCCCGCAGGGCAATGCGATTGGCTGGTGTAGTCGGTCCCGTAAGTGACAGGTCAGTCCCAGAAGTGATGGATTTGTCACTTCTACCCTGGGCCCACACACCCCTAGAGATGGCTCTGGAGCCAGGAATAGAAGCCAAATCTTAATACCAATCCAATGTCCTATGAATTTTATCACACTGGCAGGCAAAATTGTCCCATACAGATGCACTCAGAACCAGGTTGTCACAGTGGGTGTAAAGAGCATACTGTGTTGGCCTCGAACCAGGGTAACGCACTGCCTCAGAAGACCCTCTCTGTATCTGGCCATGATTAGAAGTGCCAGGCAAATCCAAAACTCCCCTCCCCACCTCTGTGTGCAGGGCTGATGGCCTTAAAGTTTGGCCTGGCATGTTTGCCTTATATGGTATGTTGCAATTGTCAGAGTACACAAGTGATATGGAGTTGTGCTCTGGGAGTTGTATTTAAAATGAATAGAAAAAAGTGAGATATATATACGTAAAGGCATGGGATGCAATGATTTATTAATTTATTAAGTAGAATTGACTTGCAGGGGCTATGGTAAATTTGGGAAGTAAGAATAAATTCTTATGTCCATTTTAATTAAAGACACCCACCTTGGGAATCAGACTTATGTTTTCCCTTTTAGTCCCACATTTACCTGTTTACAAGCTGGTGATTCATGCTCAGAATAAAAGACATCAGTTTAAAACAAAACATATAATTAAAGGAAGTAGGAGTGTCCTTCGTTTCAGTAAAGAAGACCCAGCACCACAGAGAAAATGACACTGCCTCATAGAATAATGTGAAGCAATCCTGCGGTGTGGGAAATATCGCAACGTTAAGCCAGAGGAACAGGTATTGCATTATACGATTCAAACAGTCAACTGTTCATGAATGTTCAAACCTCAGACTTTGAAAAGAGGAAGAATTCAAAAATCGGCCTATGAAGCATCCTTTCTTTCTTTCTTTCTTTCTTTCTTTCTTTCTTTCTTTCTTTCTTTCTTTCTTTCTTTCTTTCTTTCTTTCTTTCTTTCTTTCTTTCTTTCTTCAAAAGTTTTAAACTTCAGTGGCAAATGTACACTAACGGATTTGTACACTTCAAATATTTCTGTCTTTATGTAGCAGTCTTTGGTGAATTACATTTGTTAATAAGGACATTTAGTTGTGGAGCTGGTCTTGGACAAAGAATTCTGGATCCATATCTGGATCTGAATGTTGTGGCTTGAGCCTACATCTCTATAGATCCAAACATCTCTACAGAATGCAAATATTTGGTAAGTTGCAGTGAGCCAGGGCTTGCTCTTATGGCTATTTACACTCCCATTCTGTGTCTTCATCCTCCTAAAGAATTTTTGCTCTGGAAAGCTGCTCTATGTAGGTATTGAGATATAGACATTCCTATTAAATGGAGCGGAGCTCTGGTTCTTTCTCCAAGAAGAAATTGAGCGTAGCAGCACTTTTTATTAAGGCTGATCCAAAATTTTCTGTCAAAACATTTTGACAATTGAGTTATCGACAACATGACATTTTTTGCAGAAAGTGTCTGCTTTTCTAGAATATTTTTGTTGTTGAGGGAGGCCTGAATTTTGTTCTGTTTTGTTTTTGTTCAAAGCATTTCATTTTCTCAAAAAAAAAAATAATGAATTTTTCCATGGAAAAATTCCCCAATTTCCAACCGGCTCTATTTCTAATGCAATAAAACACAAATTCTTACTGCTTTGCTTGAACAAGAAGAAAGATGCAAACAGTGAAAGAGTGAACCAAAATTAATGTAAAAGGAAAAAGGCAAAGATAACAGCCTAGTCAGATCTGTTTTACAGAGATCAATCTTGCAGCTTTCCCATCATGTCTTGGATTCTGCTCCCCGATTCACAACTCCCCTGTAGCATCACAGTGGCAACCTGTTTCCCAATATGCTCTTTTCCCAGGCTCAGACCTATGGCAAAGCATTGCAGATGCTCTCCCACTTGGAGACTTACTCTGTCCTCTTTTTCAGTGGTTCCAGGATCTCCAATTCTGCACCCACCTCTTTCTACAGTCCAGAAAGAGTTGGTGTCAGCTTTGGGCAGAGGACATTGGTATAATGCCAACAGATCAAAGAGTGAAGTGTTCATAAGAAGATCTGCCTCCTGAAATTATACTATTAGCTGCTCTCTAGTCAGACTGCATTTGGATAAAAACTGCAAATACTTCCCACTGCAAATTGTTCGCATGTTGTTTATTATTTGTATTGCAATTAGTCACGAGAGATCTCAGCGAGGTCAGGGCTCCATTGTGCTTGGCACTGTACAGACATATAGTCAGAGATGGGTTCAGTCGCAAAAAGTTGCAATATCAAAGACAAGACATAATTTCAAACAAACAGGAGGAGAGAGGGGAGAAGGAGGGGCAGGAATAAATTCTTACCACAATTTGGAGATGTAATAAGCCAATCAGTAGCAAGTAACATTAACTTGCCACCTGCCTAAATATTATCAGCGAGGTGGGTTTTGTAGGCAGCATGAAAGAGGTGAGTTAAGGGGGCATTTGAAGGAAGAGAAGGTAATGGCTGTATGGATTCTATAGGTGAGTTTTTTCTATGCATATTGTGCAGCATGGGAGAAAGTGCAAAGGTGCTTCTGAAAAAACCTGGTGGATGGGAGGTAGGTAGGTAGGTAAGCTTTTCTGGTAAGGCTAGCTGGAGGATCATTGTAACAAAGGCTGCTACACACTGAACTAAAATGTAAGTGTATCTTTATTGTATTTGGATACAGTGCACCATGTTCACTCTGTTTTGTCCCGGACTCTAGCCCTTGCTCCTTCCACATGCACACGGGTCCTTAGTTATGTACACATACCTCTCCACTAACATTGCTTTAAACCACACACCTACAGTGGAATGTTTTGCACTTATAACCTGCCACATTACAAACATAGCATGTGTCTAACTTCCTGCTTCAGGGGCTGGTCAATATCTGAAGCTGAGGGAGTTGGATCCCATTCCCACTTATCCTCCCTCGATCCTTATCCTAATCTTCATATACAAATCTACAAATTATTATTATTGGTCATAAATTAAATTATTATTATTATTGGGCATAACATTCCCTTCCCCTTTCAAAACCCAGCTACAATATTTAACTTCGTAGTGTCCTGCAGCAGTGAGTTTCACAGTCTGACTGCACACTGAAGTTGGCCTCATTCAACTCTCTCATTATAGAGCATGGATCAGTGATTGGTTGCCAACCCCTTCTCTCCCTTGTGAACTGGTGACACTTAAGTATTCTTTAGCCTCCCCCTCCCCCGCTTATTTTCTGCTAACCTCTGACCTGGCACACCCAGCCTCTGCAGTGTTAGATTGCTCAATCACAGCGTTATCTGTCTGCATGTTGCTCTTTGCCCTACAGTGTGCTGAAGAAATGATACCTGGACTCTATAGCCTGTGGGACAACATGACCAAAATACCTTCTTTTACCAGATGGCTCTGAAAAATTTCCAGTGAAACTCCAGGGTCAAATCAGCTGCTCTCTGGCCTCTGTGGAATCAAAAAAGAGAGAGCACAAACGCACAGATGGAAGGGGCCAGCTACCAATGATGAGTCAAATCATTCAGTCTTCACTCCTACTATATCACAGGCAAAGCTTCTGTTGATGTCTATGGGAGTGTCAGGTGCTCAGCACCTCTCAGGATGTAGCCCAATGGCAATTTTGCTTCAATGAGGACTGCAGGATTTGACCTGATTGTTTATGTTTTATTACTGAAAGAGATTTAATTGCTTGCCAAAGACAATCCTCGAGAAGTCCCAGCTCAATATTATTTTAGAGGTTATGATCTTGACAGTTATACCCATCTGATGTCACTCCGGCTCAGGCAATTGTCATCTTTCCTTTGGTCTCCTAAACTGGCGAATTTCTCATAGATCCTGGAAAATGAAGACAGTGTGATATTGACACTCCTCTCTGTTTTATGCCGGTTCTGAAATGATCCAATCAGATGAAATGGGAAGCTGATATCAATGGGAAACCACTATAAGTATCACTTCCTGGTATCAATGGACTCTGACAGTGATTTATTTGGGAAATTCCTATAGCAGGAAAGCCACGCAAAGGCCTTGAAGTTCCTGATCCAGGTAGATAGTACATCACGATTGATGCTGGAAGTAATAACACAAAGCATGAAAAACTATATAGAGCATGGCAGAGGGAGAGGAAAAGGGAAGGGAATCCATTCCTTGGCTGAAAAGTCACAGAACATTAATAGTTGGAGATTTTACCCAGTTTTCCCATTACAAACAAATAGCTGAGCTGTGGGTGAAGCTGGTGTGCTATCCTCTGGCCTTTGCAATTCATTTTTTTTTCACCTGAAAATTGAGGGCCAGGTTCTCAACAGCTGTTGGCTTCTGCTGAATGCAGCAGAGAGGGTGGACTGCCAGGGAGCTAGTTATGACTATTTGATTCTCTGTCCCAGCAGGTTAGAGCAGCCTTCAGACTGTTCTAACTGGTGTCAGCTGGCAACTGTTGCTTATGGACTATACACCAACTGGAGCTAGCCAGAGCGTATTGTGCTGCAGCCGACCCTTTCCTGGACATGACCTTCCCCATCCCCAATACACCCCCCGCACTGGGCTTTGAGGAGGGAAGTGTAAGAGCTACCTATACTGGTTCTACACCCTCTGGAGCCTCCCCCATGCTTGGGATATCCCCAGCTAGGGAGCTGGGGGCTCTCTCCGCTCTCTTTGTGCCACACAGACAGAGGCCCTCAGAGATGGTACAAATGAGTGGAATGAGCCAGAGAAAGTGGCCTCCAAGTTCTAGCACTTGCACGTCTTGACCAGCGAACAACTATGTCTGCCATCATGTTCACCTTCACATCACAATAACCATGAAAAGCCAGCAATGAACCTCATTCTGAATGAAGTCGGATGAAATTCTCTTACACTTCCAATACTCACCTCTCAGCACAGCCGCATAAGGAAGAGAAAAGTGACCATATATACCTGGTGCCATCCTACTGAATGATACGATACCATGATGATTGGGTGGTTTATAAAGCTAGTTAGATCAGATAATCCTTTTTAGATCCTTTGTAATCTCTTTGGGGTAGGGACATTCTCAGTGTTGTGCCTTACGCAGAGCTGAGCACATTGTCGGTGCTTTCACAGTTGATGATAATAGACAGCTACAGAGGGCTAGATAAAGTACTTTAAAAGGATGCTGTCAAGGCATTCTACAACGTGTTTAAAATCCTGTTGTGTTGGCAATGTTTATAATAAATAATTCACACACACAGAGGCTAGAAGCTGAAATCTGTTGTTTTTTTTTAACTGAATTTTTTACTCTTCACTTTATGTGCAAACTGGTTTGGTACTGATCAGGACTGACAGAATGGAGCTGTCATTTTTAAAGAGCCATATATAGATCTGAAATACATATAAAGAATTATATGGACTTTGACAACTGAGAGAAAAAGTAAGTTTTGGGCTAAAAAATTACAATTTTCTGCTGAAATTCATTCCCTCGTGAAAGTGTGTGCAACTTCAATTGAAGCCCAGAGAAGTTGCCTCTTACTTACTCCAAGACTGATTTTGTTCCCCACAGGTCTAGCATCCTTGGCAGTGCCTTATATATAGGTGTTCAGGGAGTATGACCATTCTTACTTACATCAGACACAGACTTCTATTCATAATTCCTGACGTCACGCAAGATATGTCCTTTTTAATGAAATGTATGCCTTTTATACCGTTGTATACATATAATGAGGGGTTTTTTTTTTACCCAGAAGAGGTTGGTTTCCAGTTAATATGCGTGCTGTGATTGGGTGGAAGCTGAAAAATCTTCTTGGAGCAGAATCACATTAAGCACTAACAAAGTCATTGCATTGACTCCACACCTTTAGTTGATTCACCTTAACATTCCTCACTGTCCCTGTGTAAACAAGCCCTTAGTGAATTTCAGGGTTCAGGGAGCTGGTTTTTTTCACTGCTGCATGTGCTTTTAAAGTGCAGTGGCTGAGCTCATACTGCCACCTAATGACTAGCTGCAGAAAGAACATTTCTGACTAAATTTTTCAAAAGGGCTAAGGCCCTGCCTCCATTTGGACTCATGAAATATGTGTGTGAATATTGGTGCTAGCAAAATGAATCACGGATGTACATTTTGTAGACACAAAATGTGCCTTCAAAAAGGATGGCGGGATTTTCTGAAAATGCAGTCCTTATTTAGCACTTCAAAGTGCAGTACACGCTTTAACGCATTGACTTTATATAGCTAATTTTCCTAGAAATCTTGTGGATGGTAAATAAACCCAACAGCTACTTTGCCTGACATACACCTTAAGGCAAATTAAATCTGAATATCACATGCTGTGTGGGGTGCTTTATTAAAATGGGACATTTTGAGGAGAGGAATCTATTCAAAAGAAGAAACTCCATGGGCATGAGTTGAAGGAGCTTTTATTTTATCTGTATTTATCTGTATTTTAGCCTGTGTGCCATTACTCTTCAGAGCAACATTCATGTTTTGAGCTAGGGTACCAGAATTTTGTCCAAATAATAGCAGCTTGTCAGGAGCCCAAGGGCCATGCCTCCTCTTTAAAATGGATGTGTGTCCTACATAGACTACAGATACCAGCATTTGGTTCTGCACCTTGAACCAAATGGAAGGCTGAGATTATGAAGGTGGAAGATGGATGCCAGGCACTGCACTGTCCACCAGCTGCACAGTCTACCACATTCATGAAGTGAGCATGCCACTTGGCAAACTTATGAAAAGCCAAAGGGTGAAATCCTGGCCCCATTGAAATCTGTTTTTCCATTGTTGTCAATAGAATCAGAACTGCACCCAAAATCATTGCCCTGGAGAACATCTGTTCGGATTCAAGCAGGCCAGTCTTGCCCCTGGGATCATCAGATATATTTGTGTCAAGTGAATGCAAAGTGGGTGTTAAATCTGCCGGATCAGAATGGCGGAAGTTTCAAGCACTTTGCCCAGTGGTATATGACACACAGTGCAAGGCAATGGAGCATCAGGCCTGTATCCGTAGGGGGGAATCTACATGGGAGGGCTTCACAAAAGAAGCGAGTTTTAAGGAGGGATGTGAAGGCAGAGTGGGAGGGCATTTGGGGCCTGGGTAGTGGGAGGCTATTGCAAGCTTAGCAGCTAGGGTGAGACAATGATTACAGGAAGATATATATAACCAAAGCTAGGAGAATATCTCAAAGGCGTTTCCATAAGAAATATTTTCTCCATTTGACTCCCTGTTGGTGTTTGTTTTACAGGACTGCTAGAGCAAATCAGCTTAATGGTGGGAATGTTTGTGGGAAGAGTGAATTTGAAGTGACTGACCATTATAGAATATTTTGGGGAAATGGATTTCAAACTTGTCATTGTGAGTATTTGTGCCCGAAATTCTAAGAGTTCTTCTTCACGTATGTATCAGTGTGGACCCTGCTGCAGGTTTGCATGCACCTCAGGCACGCAAAATTGGATTCCTTGGAAGACCAGTGTCCGTTGGGGCCACACCTGCACTCTTTGCCTCCTCAAGGGCATAAATGGCAGAGTGGCGGCAACATTCCCTCAGGTCCCTCTTACTGCCGGTGGCAGCAAGGTGGAACCTGGTGACTGCCTGGTTTACTTACTAGTCCTTAGGTTTAGCTAATTTTCTTCAGACCCTTCATAAAATTACAAGAACTTTTCTGATTCTCTGCCATATGATCACTGTGAATGATCGTCAACCCATCAGGACTATTTATAGTCAGGCCCCCCGTACAGGGCTTCTCAACATGGGCAGATTTGAAACCTGCAAGCTTCAAGCTCTGCCCATCCCGTGATGAGCTGGTTGCATTGAAAGATGGACACAGCAGGAACCTCTTCTGTTTAGGAAAGTCCCACGTACTGAGCAGACGCTCTGTGTACTTTCATTTTCCACAAGAAGGTGTATGTTGTGGGATATGCAGCTGAAGCTTTATCTCCTGGAGCAATCTTTGAAGGGCTCCTCAGATCCTGGGGCAATGAACTCCAGGGTCCAGACAGCAGACAAGCCAGCTTTATTCAGTACGCCATCTAGCAGGTAAGTGACTCTGAAGTGCTGACCCACCAAGGAAGGTGGAATGGAAACTCCCTAACAAGGGGTACAGCCTACTGAAATTCCCTGATACCAGGGATAAGAACTATGAATCTGGGAGTCAGCTCAAAGCCCCATGTGAGATTGACAGAGTACTGTTTATAAGACATGTGGTTTACTTTGGAAGGTGTGGGGACTATATATGACCCAGCACCAAACTTCGACCCTGACAGTGATGGAGTGCACATGTCTGGGGCTGCTGAGCCACTTGTCAGCAGGCACATGCATGACGTTGCTTGCCGGACTTCATCTGAGGCCCTTGCAATTGCGGCTGAAGTCTGTGTACTTCCTGTCAAAGTATCCCCTGGCCAAAAGAGTCAGGCTTCTGCCTCAAGTCCTACAACACCTCTGAAACTGGGTCTCTGGGCTCTAGCACTCCTGTTTCCCACACCATGAGCTCCGCCTGGCAAGTCCAACTGAGGTGGACACCTGGTCAGAGACTTTTACGCTTTGCAGGGACCAGTGCACCTCAGTGAGTTTTTGCAGTGACACTTGGCAGCTGTTTCAAAACACAGTAGGTTTAATTAGTCCACTGGAATGCAGCATCAGAAAGTCCTTGCATTGAGAGGCAAAGGTTAAAACACAGTGCATATTGGACAAGCCAGAACTTCCTTGAGCCATGCTGCTATCAAGAAAACATCTTGGTTTCCTCTCTCGGTCTCTGTCCCTTTGTCTCCCAGTCCTAGGTGAGCCCACATGTTTGCCCAAGGGCCAGCTCTTATCCTAGCCTCCTGTTACCTCTTGGTCCATTGTTCTCCTTCATGTTGAGTTCACATGTTCTGTCTGCCAGAATTTCTTACAGATAAGTGTCAATTGTTCAGTTGGTTCTGGAACCTTCATTCACCTGGGTTGATTTCAGCCAGACCTTTAACGACTTGCTCATACCACAACAGACAGTTATGTGACACAAACACCTCATGTCAACTGATCTGCCCCAAGAGCAGCTTTTTAACCCTTTACACTCTGTGCATAGCAATGCAATACACAGAGGGAAATCGAGGCATGTATAGGAATCATAAAACTATTACCAAAATTCCCCATTTGTCACAAGGTTTAATATAGTAAACATGGAGACTTCAAGAGCCCTAATTAATTCCAAAACCAGAGATAATGATTACCTAAAAATCCATCTATTAATAGTTTTTGGTGGGTCTTTGTCCATTTCCCAGTGCAAATCACATCACAAGACCCAACATTACAACTGGTACTTGTCACCAGTCACAGAGGCCATTGGGCCAAGTATTGAATGGGCCATGGAGACTAAACTCCCCTTTCACCACTAGAGGCTATTCCAGTGGTTCTCAGACTTTTGTACTGGTGACCCCTTTCACACAGCAAGCCTCTGAATGTGACCCCCTTATAAATTAAAAACACTTTTAAAATATTTAACCCTATTATAAATGCTGGAGGCAAAGCAGGCCATGGGGTGGAGGCTGACAGCTCGTGACCCCCCACATTATAACCTTGTGACCCCCCTGAGGGGTCATGACCCCCAGTTTGAGAACCACTGGGCTATTCCTTGGGTCAGGTTTGAGGTGAATTGCTGGGGCAGTGTGTGTGGGAAGTGGGCACTGTTAGCACCTATTCTGTAGTCATCTTGTGGATAAATAGAGGACTTTGGTCTCTGGGCTATCAATCACCACCTTCCTCCAGCACTGAAATGGAGGCTTTTCTATTATAAACCAAACAAGGGCCTAATCCTGCTGTCATTTAAGTTAATAGCAACTCACCCCTTGGCTCTAGTGGGAACCTCTGGGATCAGTCCCAAACAAAAAACAAGTCAGAACTCTGACCCTAAGTATAATTCATCAGATATCATTATGAAACATGCAAAAACAAAAACAAAAAAGTCTTTTAGGGAGGGGGCCTTGTATTATTAAGAAGTTAAAGGTGCCTTCAACTTAAAATAATGTAATTCTCAACACTGGGATCCAGCAATGAAAAACTGAAGTAAGTCTTGTTGTGGGGCCCAATCGTGCAAGGTGCTAAGTACCCATGGGGAAAGCTGAGGGTCCTTAGCTTGCGCTGATTCACTGTGTTGCAGGATTGAACAGCCACCACAACCTGTGTGAGAATCTGTATAAGATGCAACCTGACCAAAACACACTTGAGAATCTGAATTTATTTCTAACACATACAACACTTTTCCTGTTTAGAATGAGCTTTACAGCACATCAGATCAGTCCTTGAGAACTCATATTCATGTGCTAGGTAACCACCAAGTATGTGTGAATCACTCTTTGGACTAAAGAAAAGGAGTATTTGTGGCACCTTAGAGACTAACCAATTTATTTGAGCATGAGCTTTCGTGAGCTACAGCTCAAAGCTCATGCTCAAATAAATTGGTTAGTCTCTAAGGTGCCACAAGTACTCCTTTTCTTTTTGCGAATACAGACTAACACGGCTGTTACTCTGAACTCTTTGGACTGTCATAGACCAAGTGCGCCACAAGATGGAGTTGCAGTGGATATTGTCACTGGTAATAATGAGGGTGGTACAGCTGTGCACAAAGCTCTGGTTTTGAGCGTAAGAGGTGATTTTTGTCTTTGGCTGTGAGGTTGTTCCCCCTTAGAAGATCTGGCCCCAGAGCCGTACCTAAACATTTTAGCACCCGGGGCAAGCAGTTGTATCTGCGCCCCTTAGAGGTGATGCATAGTGGGGACACACGGGATCACATGCCCACCCCCAGATTTCTGCCTATTTATCAAAGGTTTTCAAACTGTGGGGCTCACCACCTGCCAGGAGCCAGCAGATCAGAAGCTAGTGGGAGCTTCCGAACCCTGTGGTTCTCCGTGCTGTGGGAGCCAGGGCGCTGGCTGGCTGCCTGGCAGCCCTCCCTGCCCTGCTCCCCAAGCCGGCTGCCTTTGCACAGCCGGGCGCTTGTAGTGTAGTAAAGTGCTCTCGGTAGTAATGGGCTACTTACAGTGTACTAAGCATGCTCAGGTTTCAGAGTAGCAGCCGTGTTAGTCTGTACCTGCACAAAGAACAAGAGTACTTGTGGCACCTTAGAGACTAACAAATTTAATGGTCTCTAAGGTGCCACAAGTACTCCTGTTCTTTTTGAGCATGCTCAGTTCATCTGCTGAAGCCACTGCCCTTCACCCTGCCCTTATTAGCCATAGGATTCTGTGGACTGCTTTTGACAGAGGTTAAAAAGTGGCAAAGGGGGCGAATCGGAGCAGGGTGGGTGGCCAGGGTCTGAGCAGGGGGTGGAAATTTACTGGTCAGGGGGGTCAAGCAGCTGGAGGCAGGATTAGGAGAGGGGCTAAAGGGCAAAATCAGGAATGAGGGGGGGAGGAGGTAGAGTTAAGCCCAGGAGTCAGGCGCTGGCAGAGGGCAAAACCCGGCACAGGCAAGGGCACAGTGGGTAACAGTTACCTCAGTGGGACTGAGACACCAGTGTTTGCAAAAATGGTGGGGGGCAAAGGGGCTTTTTTTATTTCCACTCTCACAGACAGCACCTCTCAGCATCGGCTTCCCAGGGCTGGGTTCTTAAAGGCACAGGCATCCCAATGCCTAGTCAATGCAACTCCTCTTGGTCTGATCTAACCTACTGAGGCTATGTCTACACTACAAAGTTAAAAGCGCTGCTGCGGGTGCCAGTCCTCCTGGTAATCCACCTCGACCAGGGGATTAGCTCTGAGCACTGGGAGCCGAGCCTGTCCACACTAGCGCTTTAAAGCACTCAACCTTGCTGCGCTCGTGGGGGTGGGGGTGTGATTTTTCATACCCCTGAGCCAGCAAGTTAGAGCGCTTTAACTTGCCAGTGTAGATAATCCCTGAGACTTAATTCAGTGACACATTTTACATATATCCCCTCAGAAACAAAGAATCCCTTATCGCTGTATCTGAATGCATAGAGTCTCCTAGCAGTTTCCCAAGTTGTCTTATGTGCTACTGGGATTCCCTGCATTTTTAAATTTAATTTTTTCTTCTCATTTTAGAGCTGACTGAATTTCTGGCCTAGTGTCAAAACTTTGTTTTGAGTCAATCCACTGATGGCGGTTGCATTTTTGCAACTGTTATTTTGCCTCTCAGTCTAGCCCTTAGTGTTTTTCCACATGCCATTGTGTACAACTTGATTCTCAAATATTCAATAAAGGCAGTATACTATCTCCTATAATGTCTTTCTCCCTGGAAAAAAGTCTGTTCTAATTTTTGCAGAAAATTAGAACTGCCATCGTGGGTCAGACCAATAGTCTGCCTAATGTAGTATCCTGTCTTGTGACAGTGTCTTGTGACAGTGGCCAGGTGCTTCTAAGGGAATGATCAGACCAGGCAATGACTCAGCGAACCATCCCATTGTCCACTCCCAGCATCTGGCACTCAAAGGATTATTTAGGGACATGCAGAGCATGGGCCTGCATCCCTGATTATCTTGGCTAATCCAAGATATGTCAGCATAGAGTCACTATGGTTACTATGTCTACCCAACCTTCTAAACCCACCTTGCCTCAGTGGCTACTGCCAGTCATCATCAAGCGCCCACTCACTGGGGCAGAGTGCAGTCTGTCATGGCCACTCATCATTGGCAAGGGGTTAGGACCTGCTGCCTTTGCCTATCCCCGGGCTGCCCTCTGCAGCCCCAGTACTTTTGCATAGGCCTTCATCAAGGCCTGCAGCCTGGGGGTTTACCAGGCTGGAGCTCCCCAGCACTGCTCCACTTCAGGTACTGTGCTCCCCTTCCCACTCCAGAGCTAGAGTGAGACTTCTCCAGCTTCTGGCCCACAGCCCTCTTATCAGGGCCAGTTGGGCCCTAATTGAGCTGGCCACAGCTGTGGCTGCTTCCCCCAGTCAGCCTAGCTTGGCTGCTTTTAACCCCCTGCTTATCAGAGTGGGGAAGCCATCCCACTACAGGCACAAACACAACTTTTTTTGTGTAGTGATGTGCGCCGTGAGGGTTAATGTGTATACATTAGCTATGTTGGCACCAAGAAGAAAGTCAAGGAAAGTGTGGGCCCCTTACTGAATGAGGGAGGCGACCTAGTGACAGAGGATGTCGAAAAAGCTAATGTACTCAATGCTTTTTTTGCCTCTGTCTTCACAAACAAGGTCAGCTCCCAGACTGCTGCACTGGGCAGCACAGTATGGGGAGGAGGTGACCAGCCCTCTGTGGAGAAAGAAGTGATTTGGGACTATTTAGAAAAGCTGGACAAGCACAAGTCCATGGGGTCGGATGCGCTGCATCTGAGGGAGCTAAAGGAGTTGGCGGATGTGATTGCAGAGCCATTGGCTATTATCTTTGAAAACTCATGGTGATCAGGGGAGGTCCCGGATGACTGGAAAAAGGCTAATGTAGTGCCCATCCTTAAAAAAGGGAAGAAGGAGAATCCAAGGAACTACAGGCCAGTGAGCTTCACCTCAGTCCCTGGAAAAATCATGGAGCAGGTCCTCAAGGAATCAAATCTGAAGCATTTAGAGGAGAGGAAAGTGATCAGGAACAGTCAGCATGGATTCACCAAGGGCAAGTCATGCCTGACTAACCTAATTGCCTTCTATGACAAGATGACTGGCTCTGTGGATGAGGGGAAAGCAGTGGACGTGTTATTCCTTGACTTTAGCAGAACTTTTTATATGGTCTCCCACATTATTCTTGCCAGCAAGTTAAAGACGTATTGGCTGGATGAATGGACTATAAGGTGGATAGAAAGCTGGCTAGATCATCGGGCTCAACGGGTAGTGATCAATGGCTCTATGTCTAGTTGGCAGCCGGTATCAAGTGGAGTGCCCCAAGGGTCGGTCTTGCGGATGGTTTTGTTCAATATCTTCTTTAATGATCTGGAGGATGGCGTGAACTGCACCCTCAGCAAGTTTGCAGATGACACTAAACTGGGAGGAGAGGTAGATACGCTGGAGGGTAGGGATAGGATACAGAGGGACCTAGACAAATTAGAGGATTGGGCCAAAAGAAATCTGATGAGGTTCAACAAAGACAAGTGCAGAGTCCTGCACTTAGGATGAAAGAATCCCATGCACTGCTACAGACTAGGGACCAAATGGCTAGGCAGCAGTTCTGCAGAAAAAGACCTAGGGGTTACAGTGGATGAGAAGCTGATATGAGTCAACAGTGTGCCCTTGTTGCCAAGAAGGCTAACGGCATTTGGGCTGTATAAGTCAGGGCATTGCCAGCAGACCAAGGGACGTGATCATTCCTCACTATTTGACATTGGTGAGGCCTCATCTGAAGTACTGTGTCCAGTTTTAGGCCCCACACTACAACAAGAATGTGGAAAAATTGGAAAGAGTCCAGCAGAGGGCAACAAAAATGATTAGGGGGCTGGAGCACATGACTTATGAGGAGAGGCTGAGGGAACTGGGATTGTTTAGTCTGCAGAAGAGAAGAATGAGGGGGGATTTGATAGCTGCTTTCAACTACCTGAAAGGGGGTTCCAAAGAGGATGGATCTAGACTGTTCTCAGTGGTAGCAGACGATAGAACAAGGAGTAATGGTCTCAAGTTGCAGTGCGGAAGATTTAGGTTGGATATGAGGAAAAACTTTTTCCCTAGGAGGGTGGTGAAGCACTGGAATGCGTTACCTAGGGAGGTGGTGGAATCTCCTTCCTTAGTGGTTTTTAAGGTCAGGCTTGACAAAGCCCTGGCTGGGATGATTTAGTTGGGGATTGGTCCTACTTTGAGCAGGGGTTGGACTAGATGACCTCCTGAGGTCCCTTCCAACCCTGATATTCTACAATTCAATGATTAGATTCCAGGGCCTTGTACCATCCAGAAACATATGCAGCAGCGACAGGTCCTACTTTGCTAAAAAAGGACATCTGATGTAGCTAATTGCTACAGATAGCAGTCTCACATACCTCCAGTGTGAGAAACTGCTATCTGCAGAAATTAGCTTAATCAGATTGCAGTGTTACAGGTCGCACATCCCTGCAGATTGCACTTTGTACTGTGTGTGTGTGTGTGAAAATGCTATCTGTAGGACCGGGCTACCTGCAGCAGTGACAGGTCCTACTTTGCTAAAAAAAGGATATCTGATGTAGCTAATTCAAGCAGCCTCACATGTAAAACCAAACTGATAGCTTTCTTTAACAGTGTAACAAGCCTTGTGGATGGAGGGGGAAGTGGTTGACATGATCTATCTTGCCTTTAGTAAGGCTTTTGATACTGTCTCCCATGACCTTCTCATAAACAAACTATGGAAATGCAACCTAGATGGAGCTAAAATAAGATGGGTGCAAAACTAGTTGGAAAACAGTTCCGAGAGTAGTTATCAGTGATTCATAGGCTGAAAGGGCTGAGTCAGGCTGAAAGGGCATAATGAGGGGGGTTCTCCAGGGATCAGTTCTGGATACGTTTCTATTCAAAATCTTAATTAATGATTGAGATAATGGCATAGAGAGTACAATTATAAAGTTTGAGAATGATAACAAGCTGCACGCATACAAAATGGGAAATGACTTCCTAGGAAGGAGTACTGCGGAAAGGGATCTGGGGGTCATAGTGGACCACAAGCTGAATATGAGTGAACAATGTAATGCTGCTGCAAAAAATCAGATCACTCTGGGATGTCTGCTCTACTCTTCGCTGATTAGGCCTCAACAGGAGTATTATGTCCAGTGCTGGGCACCACATTTCAGGAAAGATGTGGACAAATTGGAGAGAGTCCAGAGAAGAAAAAAAATTGAGGCCTAGACAACATGACCTATGAGGGAAGTAGCATCTTTTTACAAAAGCTGTTTCTTACAGTCTACACATTTAAATAACTGCTACAGATAGCAGATTTCTACACGTAGCAATTTCACATAAACTACAGTGCAAGAAACTGCTACCCGTAGGCATTTGCTACATCAGGTAGCCATTTACTACAATAGCAGTTTCTTACAATCCATTGTGTATCAATAACTGCTACCAGTAGCACATTCCTATGCGGAGCAGTTTAATACACTACACTGGCCAGCGACACTCCCTAGATCCAGCCCCTGCCCATGGAGCCTGGCTGCCATAAGATACTTCCCGAGGTGTGCCCTGCTGTACTCATCCCCCTTGGGCACGTGCCTCTCAGCTCCCTGGCCATCTGGTCACAGCCTGGAGACCTACCATTGCAGCTGTGTAGCTCTCCCCACACCCCTTATGTGCAGAGCAGAACCGCCCCTTGCTCCCCTTGGCTGCCCTGCCCCAGCCCCATGGCTTCCGGGCTCTTGGTCACACAACCGGAACTCTGAGCTTGGCCATGTGAGCCCAGTGCCCAGCCCAGGCACTGGAGGCAGTTGGCTGCTGGCAGGGTGGACTTGCTCCTGTCAGCTCCAGAAACCAAAGCTGTGAGAACAGAGCAACCCCTAGGGTTGCCATATTTCAAATTCCCAAATAGAGGATACTGCCAGGGAGAGGGGAAGGAGGAGCCAGGCAGGCACTTGAAGGGTTTCAGAGGGGTGTCTGTGTACTGTGGGGGGTTATTTGGGGCATAGGTGCCGACTCCATGGGTGCTCCGGGCCTGGAGCACCCACGGGGAAAAATTGGTGGGTGCTCTGCACCCACCGGCAGGTCCCCAACCCGCCCCCACACCCCAGCTCACCTCCGCCTCTGCTCCGCCTCCTCCCCTGAGCGCGCTGCTGCGTCCTGCTTCTCCCCACTCCCTCCCAGCACTTGCGCCATAAAACAGCTGTTTTGAGGCGCAAGCGCTGGGAGGGAGGGGGAGGAGGAGGAATGCAGCATGCTTGGGAAGAGGTGGGGCCTGGGTGGGGATTTGGGGAGGGGTCCAATAGGGACAGGGAGGGGGCAGAGTTGGGGCGGGGCAGGGGGCGGGCATGAGCACCCACCAGCGCCAAGGAAAGTTGGCACCTGTGATTTGGGGAGTGCTGGAGGGGATATTTGGATGGCACCTGAGGGTGTACCTGCGGCAGGGATACCGACTGGAGGTGGGCTGCCAGTGCTGGGAAGGATGGGCTGGCTTAACAGGGGAACCCCAGATGCTGCTGCAGAGGGGACACTGCATGTGGCCCCTCCCATTCCCCATCCCCTTCTCTTCCCCATCCCATCCCCCTTTGCCATGGTCTCCTGCCCCATCCCCCTTCCTCTTTACTCTATCCCATCCCCCTTCCTGCCCCACTTCTTCTTTCCCCCACCTCACCCCCTTTCCCCCATGGCCCTGGCCCTGCCCTCCCAATGGGCACTCACCCTTGTATAGAAAACAGGATGCTTGCCATATAGCAGGAGTGGCCAAACTGTGGCTTGCGAGCCACATGTGGCTCCTTTACCATTAAAGTGTGGCTTGCAGAGCCCTGCCTGTCCTCTCCACCTACCAGACTGGGGCAGGGATGCTCAGGACCTCTGCTTTGCAGCGGGGTGGTGCAGTAAGGGCTTCTGCTCAGCAGGGAGGGGGAGTCTCGGGGATTCAGCCCTGCGGGGTGCATCTGCGCAGGCTCAGGGCTTCAACAAGAGCGGGGCTGAAGGCCCAAGTCCTGTCAGGTGCACCCTGGGTCTCAAACTTCTGAAGATTGTCATATGTGGCTTAGAGGGTCAGTAAGTTTGGCCAGCCCTGCCATATAGGGTACCCAGCAAACAGAGAAGGGGAAGACAATCTGCACCAGGAGACAGTGTCCAACTGCAAAAGTATTGGCAGGAGAACAAGCAACTCTATACCATCCCCTCCACTGGCCTCTTTATGGGGAGTGAGGGGTGAGGCAATGCCACCCCTGCCCCAAACTACGCCCATTCCATGGACTCTGGCTTATGCTGCTGGGCCCAGTCCTGCGGGGGGGCGGGGGAGGGGCGACGCCACTGGGCCCTATCCTGCGCTGCCCCATTTTTGCACCCCAGACCACTCTGCACCCTGGGCAGCTGCCCCTCTCACCCGTTACAGCCCTGTGCGGCCCCGCTCCTGTTAATACAGCTGGCAGAGGTGCTGCTCCATATACGAAAACCCTCCCCATTAATGCAGCTATGCAATGGTGCAGCTTCTCCAAATGTGCTCCTTTCACCCTGTTAGTACAGCTGGGAGAGGGGCTGCTGCAGATGTGAAACCCCTCCCCATCACGGCATCCGGGCAATGGCGCTTCTCCAGATGTGATACTCCCCCCCCCCTCCCCCGCCGTTTATGCAGCGAGCAGAAGATGTACTCCAGATGCGAAGGCCTCTGCTGTCTTGCCATTGGCTGAGGCATAGCAACCGCTGGTTTCCATTGGCCGAAAGGCGGTGCGGGAGCGGAGGTGATTGGACGAGCGGTGCTCCCACCTCTCTGGCCGGCGACTCCGGGCAGGCAAGTAAGTGCGGCTGGCCCCGGCTGGCGTCGATGCTCGTGGCGCTCGCGCTCGCGCTGGGCGGTTCCCCCGGCTCTGGAGCCCTGTTGGCGGGGCCGCAGCCCGAAGGCGACGCGCTGCCTCAGGCCGGGGCGCGGGAGCGGGAGCAGCAGCAGCAGCAGGCGGCGGCGGCGGCGGAGCGGAGAGGCCGGGCCATGGCGAGCGGCGGGGCCGAGTGCGCCCGGCTCCAGGCGAACGGGGCGGGCACGGAGCTGGAGGCCGAGGCTGTCTACGCGCAGGAGGAGTCCGAGAGCAGCAGCCGGCGCTGGGGAGCCCAGCACGTCGGGGCGCGGGAGCTGGCGGAGCTCTACTCCCCAGGTGCGCGGGGCGACCGGGCAGGGGCTCTGCCCCGCTGAGTGGGGGGCGCCGTGGGGTGGGGGAATGGGGGGGCGGGGGAGTTGGGGAATGGGGGGGGGCTCTGCTCTGGCGGTTGTATAATGGGAGCGGGGGGGGGGGAAGCTCTACTCTGGGAGGTGTGGGGAAGGCAGTCCTGGGCTTCCCCAAGTGATGTCCAGGCAGGAAAACTCCCTCCCCCGTGGGGCAAAGCTACAACTTCAAGCCTCCTCCCCTAGGCCAGGCAGATGTTGGAGGGAGCAGCCTCAGTTGTGCCTGCCCCCCACAGAGTTGAGTGGGGGTTTCTTTCCCCCTTGGATCAAGCAGGTCACTATGTATGAACCCTTTGTTCCCTGGGCTAGGGCATAAGCCCCCAGGCTGGTAGCATTCATCTGAAGGGACTTGTCCAAGGGCTCTGACTTCTCAGTTTGAGACCTGAGGAGGAAGCCCTATGGCCTTGATGCCTTTGTAGCCAGACAGGGAATTTTGCTTGACGTGAATCCCGTGGGGATGGGATGTGGGAGGAGGGCCGGGCCGGGCCTGGCCTGGCCCCTCATGCTCTCTGTGGAGCGGCTGATGATTTGAGCTGAACTTAACATGTCAGGATTGAGGAGTGTGTCTGAGTGGAGGGTGATGCTGAAACCAGGCTGCCACTTGTCAGTTTTCTTGTAATTCACACAGCAGGGTAGCGAAGTATGCTCCAGAGGGGCCATGGCCATGTGGCATACAACTGGTCAAGTCAAACCACAGGTTAGGGCGTTTGGACCAGAAATAGTCCAGTGACTGAGGTCCGTAACCGTTGTGGAATAGACAGTTGGGCGTGTGGGGCAGTAAGCGAGGTAGTCTGGGACCCATGGTAGGAGAAGAACAGATGCTTGTGTAGAGAGGCAGTCTGAGGAAAGTGCAGTAACAGCAACAGGGCCCTTTGAGGAGACCAAGAGGGAGACAGGTAGGAAGGAAAAGTTATTAGGAAGCTGGGTAATGATGAGGGTTTGGGAAGAAAAAGCAAGTGGAAGGGAGGCAACAGAAGACTGCAGAGTCAGGGTGGGAGCCTGAGAGATCCACTTTCCAAAGCTAAGTGAGCTTTAGGCTATTTCCTTACTGCCTGGAAAGGCAAAACATCGCCTTCCTTGGCTCCAGACAGCAAGGCCTGTGCATGCCAAGAGAGGTGCAGGGATGCAGCATGCGGCAAATCAGCTACCTGGCTTAGTTCTCTTCTGTCAGCCTTTTCCCTCTGCAGACCTGGGAGACCCATCCTTTTATTCTTCAGACTACTAGCACAACCCCCCAAACCCCTCAAGATCTAGACATGGAAGTTACTGTGAACTTCCCATATCAAAGGGCTTTTGTGTCATCTTTCTTGGGAACACTGTGACACGGCAATGTCCCACACTTGGTATCTGTGTTCAATGTGATGTGTGTCTTGTGAAGATATCTGGAATGAACTCATCTGAAGCAGAACTGCAATAATATACACTTAATGAGGCACTCCATGGTTTTTCTGTACTCTTTAGATGAATTTTAATTGTTTGAATTTATTATTTTTATCAGTAATATCCAGCACTCACGTATCAGTTTTCAAGCAGAGATTGCAAAGCACTTAAAAAAGATAGTTGGCTATATCCCTATTTTACAGACAGGGAAAGTGAGTTATGGAGAAGTTAAACGACTTGCTGTCTAGGCCAGACAGTTGAGTCAGGCAGACTGGAATCCAGGTCCCCTGTCTCCAGCCCAGTGTTCCAGCCCCGAGAGAGTGCAGCCTTCCCTGTTGCCTAGCAAGAGAAACTATTTCCCTTCCCTCGCCCCAGTCTTGTAGTTCAAGTCTTGTTTCTGGGCAAGGCAGTACCAACAGAAATATTCATGGCATTGGCATGTACTAGTGATATAGTGCTTTGAGATTGGGGCGGGAGGGTTAATTTTTTTCATACCCGTTTTCAAACTTTGCTGCACGTCATTATTTTTAGCCCTAACCATCAATGTGCAATCATGCAGTGGAAATAGCTGCAGAAACTCATCCTAATACCCCTTTCTATGAGTGGAAAAATATATTCTTTCTTTGGAATAAAGGGTAGAGAGTAATTTTTGATGCCTTTGTCATTTCCAACCGATTCCTCCTGAGATGAGAGCGTAAATCTTCAGAAAGAGAAAAAATACATATTTCAGCACTTCGTGAAACTGTGCCTATTATTGCTGTTTCCAACAAAACAGCCATTAATGACAGTTCAGCTAAAACAATTTAGCTCACAGATTGGAGGTGGTTAAGAAAAATAAGCTTCACATACAGGCAGAACATGAATATCAGTGAATGCATTTAAGTTGCTTAGCTTTTCAGTTTTCTGGATTGTTTATTTCAAGTGACATACCCACTTGAACTTGTTTCTGTACATTGGTCACACCACAGCTGTGCTGAAAGATCAGGTATCTGTCAGGTATTTGTCATACCATCAATCCAAGTATGCTAACCTAACCCCAGCAATGACTGCCTAGGCTTCAAAGAAAGGTGGTCAATAATTTACCTTGCTGACTTTGTCATGATTTATAGCAGAATAACTTCTTCCTTACCTCTCTAGTGGTCTGTTTACTCTCTGAAGTATGAGACTGCTACCTTTACCTTCAGCTACAGATAAAAACTAGGGAGCAGTGCATATTGTGGATTTTGTAGGGGGTTTTATACCAATAACTCACTAATGCTAGTAGGAATTAAATGTGTGAACCCTTTATGCACTGGTGGGAACACACTGCAAGTTCCATAAGTAAGCATATTCTGATACTTCAGGGGTCCAAATATGAAGCTAGAGTAATGACTTTATGGGAGAATGACAGATTGTCTACATGGAGAAACTTACTCGTGTAACTATACTGTTATAACTTCACAAGTAGACATTTTTATTCTGGAATAAGAGTGCCTTTTTCCAGTACAGTGTATGTCACTTTGGCTTATTTCCATAATCCTTTTTCAAAATAGTATTTTGTATTTTGTTGATCCTCTCTGTTTGGCAACTGTTAAAGTTCAAGTGTTCCATAAATATCAGGTGATCAGTGCTGACTTGCACTCTTGCAGTTGATTGACCAGTCTGGCTAAGATTAGGGCCATATTCCTGGTTTCAGATGTCAATATGAAGAAAGTGGTCTCAGTATCCCTGATATGCAGAGTTACAGGGTTCTATTCACACACCCTGGGACATGAGTAGAAGTGCCTTGGTGTTTCCCGCATTATCAACTAATTGCTCCTTGTGGACCTCTCAAGTTAGCTCTTCTAATCAGGGTGCTGCTTCTCCTTGCAGAATGTGGGTGTTAATTAACTTTAACTTTGGGTACCTTGGAGGCCTTTTTAGAGCAGCCTACCATATTGTTGCCTTCTGCCTCTTTGAAAACCTGTTCTTTTTGGTGTTCCTTTAATCACTTTTGCTCTTCTTACAAAGTCATCTGCTATCCCAGGATCCAGCTATACAATTTAGATGTGTCCAGCCTTCTCAGAACAAAATTCTGCATTGGTGAGATTAGAACATGTTTACCTCTTAAAATTCTTATTCCTATCCAGTTCTATGTCTGACTTACTAAAGCAATGCTTTCTGGGCATGCTATGTTACTCAGCCTACTGGAGAATAACAAAATGCCCTGCTATTGTACCAGACCCTTGATCACCATGATTTTCTTTCGCTCCTCCATATACAGCTCGGCAAGGTTTTCCTTAACACTTGGAAACAGGTATTCAACATATGTTAGCACTGATTGACTGTCTTCTACGCTACAAAAAGTATCCCTTACTGGTGGTTGATATCTGAAACATTTGAACTGGTGCTGAACATGATTTAACTGTAAAAGTAGTTAGTGGCTAACCATGTTCAGCACCTTTTCAGAAAAGAGTTAACTTCTGATAACTCGTACTTGACAATGCTTACAGTTAAACTGTGTTCAGCACCAGATCAGCTCTGTTGCTGCTGACACCTGTTCTCATCAGTGAGAGAGAGAGTTGCTAGAGCAGATGAAATCTAAGAAGGGGGAGTGATTGGGACTTCTCACATCTGATAGAAAATTCATGACCAGTAACCTCCTCAACTGTTGTTCTTACTGGCCATTTTAAAAGATTGTAAATTCACTTTTTTATTTTGTCTGAGGAAGGAAAGGCATGTCAGTGTCTCACTGTATTAAACATAAGTATTTCTTGATTAGCTAGTAGTGGATGCTTTCTAGGTCTTGATTGCCCACGAATCAGAACCTTCCTAGAGTGTAAGTCTATCCTGAAACACATGCTTCCTCTTTGTAAAGGCAAGGAGTGAGCATTTGTTGTAATGTGAAGAACTGTAGCAAGATTCAAATGAAATGACTGATTTTTAGACCGCATTTTCATGTGTCTTCACAAGTGTCTGAGTATCTTGTCACAGCTGTATGCACTGTTATTTCACACAGTACAGTAGAACCTTAGAGTTATGAACATCCGGAGAGTGGAGGTTGTTCATAACTGAAATGTTCGTAACTCTGAACAAAACATTATGGTTGTTCTTTCAAAAGTTTACAACTGAAGGTTGATTTAATACAGCTTTGAAACTTTACTATGCAGAAGAAAAATTCTGCTTTCCCTTTGTTTTTTAGTAGTTTACATTTAACACAGTACTGTACTTTGCTTTTTTTTTTTTTCCTGTCTCTGCTGCTGCTGCCTGATTGTGTACTTCCAGCCAGTGATGAGCTGCCAAAATCTTAACAACCGGTTCCCTCCTCACCCCACGAGGGGGTCGTTGCCCATCCCCACCTCCCGAGACTCCTGCCCCATCCACCCACCTCCCCTGTCCCCTGACTGCCCCCAGAACCGGGTTACCTGCTGTGGTGTGGGTGGCTGTCCTCACGACCCCCTCCCCCTGCCGCCCCAGCTCACCCCCGCCTCCCTGGGCCTGAGTGTGAAGCTGCTGCCTGCTTCTCAGCCCACCCTGGCTTCCCGCGCGAACAGCTGATTCATGGGAAGCTGGGGGCGGGGGGGAGAAGCAGAGCGTGGCGGTTTGTTCAGGGGAGGAAGCGGAGCGGAGGTGAGCTGGGGCCGGGGGCAGGGTGGAAGCTGCCGGTGGGTGCTACCAAATTTTCCCCTTGGGTGCTCCCTTATAACCGGTTCTATAAGGGCTTCTAAATTTAACAACCGGTTTGTGCGAACCGGCTCCAGCTCACCACTGCTTCCAGCTCCAAATGAGGTGTGTGGTTGACTGTTTGTAACTCTGAGGTTCTACTGTATACAAAGTTCTGCATGCAACTGGGAGTCAAGATTCCTGGGCTCTATTCCCAGCTCTGTCACAGACCCACCTTGGTTAAGCAATTTAACCTGTCTAACACTCTGAGGATTATCATACCTCACAGGCATTCACTTGTGGGGGTGGGGGGGGGGGGAAGGGTGTTCTTAATTTGAGATGGCTAACTTGAGGTAAAATCCTAAGGAAGATTAGGCAATTTGTCATTTTCACACAAGTTAGCAGGCTGAGTTAAAGGTTGTCAGGGAGAGTAGTCAGTATTGTTTTCACACAAGTTAGCAAGTAATATTAAACTCCCTTGTTTTAACTAACTCAAGTTAAGGGTTTTTTTTCCTAGTAAAGATAAGACCTTGAAGGCTTGGGGGGTTAATGCCTAAAGAGCTTTGAGAGCCACATAAAGATGTTATGAAAGCAGCTCTGAGGGGACACAGGAATACCAGAGAACACATTTTCTTTTTCACTCATGTACTTGTTTGAATATGCTGAATTAAACATATAAAAACATTTTTTGTTCATTTCCCTAATACAATGGAAGCTTTTCATGATCAGTTTTAAAATCGCCTCTGTACCTGGATATGGGGGACAAAGGGTACTTCAGTCACTATATCTGAGACTCATAAGACTGAAAGGTAAGAAGCCTGCTGAAGGAAAATCAGCACTTTGAGGTTGAACTTCACTCCTGCTGACAATAGTGAAAATGTGCCATTATCAGTGAAGTGGCATGCTGCTTCCTGTTGCTGCATAGAAAAGGTATGGCAGCTACAAAAGCAAGACCAAAGCTGCTGAAGGGCATGACAGTGAATACTGCAAGAAGGAAACTGAAATCTGTGCTAAAAGATGTTTTTTCTGTCTTTGATTTTTTTTTAAATAATGGTGCATAGCAGAGGAGTGTCTCTGACATGAGACAAAATATACTGTTCCCACCACTAAATAAGTTTCTGCCTCATTATTTCTAAACAACATGAAAGAGGACAAACTGAGCAAATCATACAGGCAATAGATTACTTTCGTACCTTGGCTTTTAATACTAAGTGTTTCAAAAATTACTGTTTGTGCCCTCTTTTATTCAACAGGGAAAAGACTGCAAGAATGGATCAGTGTCATCTTATGCTTCTGTCTGATCTCTTTCAACTTCTACAATCTCCTCTCCTACTTGAGCCTGGACCATACTCTCTCAGTTATTGTTGGGATATGTAAGTAGAAGCTATTCACAAGATAGTAATTGAATTGTAATAACATTAGTGTTCATCTTTCCCTGGTTAACGAAATTCATTTTGTGAAGCTGGAAGTATATGCATGATCATAAGCATTTGTTCAGATGCTTGTCTCATAATTTGAGGAAATGAGTAATGAGTATCTGCAACTAAATACTCAGTGTAGGGTGCAACTTCAAATTTGAAGTTCATCACTCTTCTGGCTGTCGTTCCAACCATTTCTGTGCTCTTGTCTCATAGATAAAATGGCTTTGCTTTGTAGAATAATGCTCACTTCTGTATGTGCTTTTCATCAGTGGACCTCAAAGAATTTTACAAAGGAGGTCAGAAGGATCACTAATTGTTCTGATATTTTTCCCCTGGTTTTTTAATTCCTTTGAAATAATTACATGAGAATTGTTCAAAAGATAAATAGGTGAGTTACAAAATTGTTATGGAAATGTGTCCATTAAATAAATGCCTGCTATAGAAAGTCTTTAGGATTGCACCGTAAGGGTGAGTACAAAGAAAGATCTTGGTTCTGAATTATCAGACATCTGTATAATTTGGGCTTTTGGAGACATACGCTCTTCCTTAGTATGTCTGATTATATTACAAATGTCTTTATTTCCACATGTCAGGAGTATCAGAATCTGACCTGGCCTTCACCTTCAAAATGTTAACTCTGTCATTTAACTGAGATTGCAGGTCTTTTCTGCTATCTCCTTGTTGTAAGTAATCCATAAAGAAGTGACTTTTGATCAGTTATTAGTCTGTTGGGCTGGAAACCAATAAATGCAAATTGGAAAGATAAAGTAAACAGCTCAGATTGCCAGACAAAATCTGTTCTCTTCCCAATTTGCATTTATGGGTTTCCAGATTGCCAGGGACAGTCTGATCCCTTTGCCTCACTCTGATGGTACAAAGGGGTTGAAAGCTGCCTCGATTGCTTGAGCAGAGAGGTGCTTCTGCTTGAGGGAATGCATAGCAGGCTCCTACTCTGTTCCCTTGTCCCTGCCCTGAAATAGGGGGTAAGTGTTGGGAGAGAAGGCTTGTGGCTGAAGCGTTGTTGCATCCTGATATTATCAGCAGAAATGGAGCGTTCTTTGGCTGCTCTGAATTATACTGGAGCCTGAAAATCAGGGAGCCAAATTCTTTCATCCTGTGGCGCACTCCTCCCACAGGCATCACTGCAGAGAATCTGGCCTAATCACTTTCTGTACCTATTGTGGATTAGTTCAGGAATTTCTGGGGAAAATTTGTGTTTGGAACTACTAATTGCCTTTTTTCCAGACTTTCATCAT
Organism: Lepidochelys olivacea; assembly: GCF_965140295.1. Lineage (NCBI taxonomy): Eukaryota > Metazoa > Chordata > Testudines > Cheloniidae > Lepidochelys > Lepidochelys olivacea. The sequence continues at coordinate 16,633,308 of NC_140423.1, forward strand.
TCACATTTTATCACATGATGTTACACAAGTGACAGTGATGCTTATCCCCCTTACTCAAGTGCTCTGAGATCTACTGGCAAAACTTGTACACTTTGTTTTATTTTCTGTTACAATTATCAATACAATTTTACTGATAAATAGTGGAGCGATTCAAAGGGGAAAAGGAATTATGAAAAAACCCACTATTCATAGATACTAAGGTCAGAAGGGACCATTATGATCATCTAGTCCGCCTCCTGCACAACGCAGGCCACAGACTCTCACCCACCCACTCCTGCGAAAAACCTCTCACTTATGTCTGAGATATTGAAGTCCTCAAATTGTGGTTTTAAAGACTTCAAGGAGCAGAGAATCCTCCAGCAAGTGACCCATGCTCCATGCTACAGAGGAAGGCGAAAAACCTCCAGGGCGTCTTCCAATCTGCCCTGGAGGAAAATTCCTTCCTGACCCAAATATGACGATCAGCTAAACCCTGAGCATATGGGCAAGATTCACCAGCCAGATACCCAGGAGGGAATTTTCTGTAGTAACTCGGATCCCACCCCATCTAACATCCCATCACAGGCCATTAGGCCTATTTACCATGAATATTTAAGTGTGAATCCTCAAATTGGGGGGGAAAAACTACCAAATTAGTTACTAAAAATAGTAGGGAAAGAGAATACAGTATGGAAGGGTGTAAAATGTGTTATCAGCACAGGCTATATACTGTGCTACTTCACTATCTCTTTTCAGGGTTCATAGTATACAGGATTTATGAATCTGAATAGCAATTATTTTTAATATCTGATGTGTTGGAAGCTGTTTATAGTGAACTCCTGCTATAGTAATTCTGTCTATCGAGAAGTAGAACAAGAAGTCAAGTATTTCAATCTCATAATCTTATTTATGGCAACCCTCAATTTATAGGACAGATTCAACCTTAAATTATACCATATTAACCCCATAGATAGAATGTATGTTGCGTGGATTTAACAGAACACACAACTGAGTTGAAGGTGGTTCTGGAATATTCATAGAATTGGGCTCCATGTAACAAGTTGCACTCTTAACAACTTGAAATGCTGCCCAATGTACAGAGGGCAAAAAGCATCCCCAGGTGCCAAATATATCTGCTTTGAAGAGTCAGCATTCTAGTGTAATGACAGTGCTTCAAAAGAACGTCACTGATTCTGTGTTGTTCTGAGACTGTAATGGGAATCGGCTTAGAAAGGATTAGAGAGCATGCCTGGTTGGCTTAGATTGTATGTTCTCCTAACTATCTGACAAATTGTAGGTTAAATTCTGGTTTCTCAACAAAGCATGATGCTAACGAACATCCCTAAAATGCTAACTTTCTGCCTCCTCTAGTGTGTGAATTTTGTACCATGTATTAACAATGAATAGTAAGGAAAATATAAACATGGGCTTTACAGTAACTGCTTCATTAAGTTAATAGAAAAGAGCATATTTGCAGATAAATACCCTAAACTCTTCTCAGTTGCTGTGCTTTCTAATATGCTTGTTCTCGGAGAAGGAGCCTTGAATAAATGTAACGTGAGGTTTCACATTGTTTCTGAGGGTGGCAGATGGTAATCTATATCCCTGTTCAGTGTGAGCAGTATGACTTTTATTACAGGATACCAAGCAAGTACAACAGTGACAGCTATTGGATATTGCTTGCCTGAGCTTGCTCCTTGAACCTGAGCAGTGAATCTGCTTGGCAGTGGCTCTTAAACTTGTGTTTTGCTCATTTGGGTGGTTTGTTTTTTTTGTCCCGTTCTCCCCCTCCGTCACTATAAATTGTTCCACCTGATTTACTTGAATTTTAGAATGTTGTCCCCTCTTCCCTTCTGTTTCCCATGTATGTATGGGATGGGGGTGAAGAGAGAATGACATCTTGCATGGGAATTATCCCATGATCAAGAGAATATAGATAGGGGAAGAAGTCAGCAATTTTGTTTAACCAGGGTGGATAAAAATCAAAGTTTTTTTTTTTTTAATTTAAAAAATTAAATTTTTTTAAAATTTAAATTGGACTCGTTTGATAAAATGCTTTTTGAGGAAAAAACCTATCTGAAGATATCTTTGAGCTATAGTTTTAATTAAGATACATTATCTCATCATGGAATAGGGATTATAAATTCTAATTCTATAGTATGACACAATATATTCATGTAATGTTTAAGAAAAGTTTTGTAAATGAGTTCCAGTAGTTCATAGATTAGGGACCCAATTTTATGGGGTTCCAGGGGCTTCTGTATAGATTATTTAGGTTAATCTTTCTATCTACCCGGTGGGATTCAGTCTAGAAGATACCATCAGAGATGCTTAGTTTTGGAGTGCTCAGACTGTGGATTTGTGTCTCCAGACATAACATGCTTGTTAACAGCAAAAATATTTTTAAATAAATAATATATAGAGGTGAGAAATAACAGACCTCAACCCTATTGTTCCTCTGCAAATTTGTGTACACAGAGTCAATCCCTTACCTCTCTCTAAAAGTGCAAAGTTTCAAAAAGTTCAATAAATAGAAGATTGTTGGGGCAGACTAGATCTGGACAAGGAGAAGAAGTCTGGAGATAAATGTGAGAAGGGAGGGACAGGCAGTAGAAATAGAAGTGAAACTGTTTGAGCAGCATATTCCAGAAGTCTTGAGGTCTTTCTGAGTGTAGCCTCATTGATTTGAGATCTACCATACCATTCTCTCAATAGAAGGGAAAACCTATAATGGCAGCAGGCCATAAGAGATCCAGTTTGGGAATAAGAACCATTCAAGAAATATGTTTGCTGATGATGTTTTAAGGAAAGTCACAACAGTGAACTTGTGGAAGTCACCTAAGCACTTGGATTCAGAGACTGTTGAAGTGATAACCTCACTTTTAACAGCAGTAGCTGCTTCTGCTGGTGTAGAAAGAATATTTTCTTCCTTTGGACTAATTCATTCCAAATTGAGAAATCGTTTGGGACCTGGAAAAGCAGAAAAGCTTGTTTTTCTTTGCCAGATTGTGAACAAACAGGAAAATGAGGGTGAAAATGACTGAGTTAGCTGCAGAAGCCATATTTTAAATTTTCTCATGTTGACCTGGATGACCTAGTCAATTTAATTTTTTTTAATATTTCATTTAACTATTTTAGTTTAAAACAATTTTAACAAAAACAAACCTGATTTTAAAAAATGTTTAACTAAATTCAAAAATTCATATGCTTGTTTTGTTAAAATATTATATTTTGAAGAGAAAAATCCAGAATACATAACATTTTTGTTTTAGTAAAATAAAACAATTTAAATGTCTGTCTGATGTTCTCCTAATATAGCATGGCAAGAAAATCCTCCAAATATTGATTAACCTGTTGAATTGGAGATAGTTCACCTCCCAATGACTTCATAAATATCTGCTTCAATTACCTTTGGTAAATAAAGGATTTTGTCCTATCCTGTAAGGCACTGACAGAAAGGGAGTGTAATGTGGCCATTTAAAGTATGTCTGCACTGCAGCTGGGAGCATGCCTCCCCAGCCTGGGTAGACAGACACTGGCTAGGGCGCATGAGCTAGAGCGCCAAAGCGTGGATACTGTGTCTCAGACTACCCAAACAGTCTTTCATTTTCTGATATAGCTGTAAAACTAATCTGAAAAGTTTTCAAAATAAATCACTTTAAAAATGTATAGTGTGTACCTTCTAAAAATGAAAGCTACATCTATCAAAGTTGTGAAGAATATGTATTAAGGTTATAACAATCAACAAGAATACACTTTTATGTAGAAATCCATGATTAAATAGTCTTCCTGACTAGTGATTTAAATTGTGATTTAAATCAATTTGATTTAAATCAGATTCACCCCGTGTTTAACCCATAGTATCTGTTCCCAGCTGGCTTTCTTCTCAGAGGGGACAGTGATGAAAGCCTGAGCTGTCTGTTGTTCCAGTTACAAGCTTAACTGATAAGGTAGCCAATTCACTGATAATACTATTTAAATAGCAGTGAATGATTAAAGTAGCAGAATTTGGATTCTGTGTAAATATAGTAGTGTGGAAACCGCTGATAAACAATTAAAAAATGAGTGCAATAAAGTAATATAAATGTCACATAGCAACAAACAAGACACTATGCTCTAATATTGTTCCTCTGGAGAGGGAGATAATACCAGTGTTTCATTTGGTCCAAGGTTATTTAATTTTCCTCATATGCTTTTGCCAGCCTTGTCTTTTTAAAAAAACATTAAACAACTAAGGCCAAATTCAGCCCTACAGTAAACAGGTGTATCTTATATTGACATAAATGAGTGCACCTGCTGATTCGGAGGTTGCTTTTGGTCCATAGTCAAGGATTCTTTGATTTTTTAATTCTGAATAATGCTATTCTGAGTATGGGAATATACAGAAATATTCATCCTTGCACAAATGGCCGGTCTGCGACCCCCTGAGTGCCTGAATCCCTGCCTTAGATGATCTCTGTCCCTGCTAAAGGGTTACCCCAGAGATCATTTTGGCAAAACCCAAAGGGCTTTGAGCTGAAGAGCAGGCATTATCGCATTCTCTTACTGCAGAAGATGGCATGTACTGGTGTGAGTGTTAATGTTATGAACCTGCTGGTGTGTTTAAAAGTTTTTTTTAAATTTAAAGCTCTATATTCTTTATTTTTTTTAATGATTGAAGCAACTAGTAACAATGGAAAGCTGCATTATTACTGTGGTGTCACTGGAGGTCCTGAATGTTTAATTGAGAATCCTGAGCTAGATTCAATATTACCTGTCACTTGTTCGAATCCAGCACTGATCAGTAGAGATCATTGTTCTTTGCCACCTGTCTAGCCTGAGAAATGAATTGTGGGGTCTCAGTCCATTTCTAGTAGATGAACGTTGCATTACAGCATCCACTGTGTTATCTGCCTCCTTTCTTGTTAGTGAAATTGCCTGGGTTTGGAGATAGGGAGAGTCTTTCAAAGGTGATGAATTGATTGACTGTGTGGGGAAGCAGGTAGTGCTGCTTCCTATGCTGTATCTGTTTTATGGGTAAACTGAAGTTCCGGCTGAAGATTCCATTCACTAGCGTTAAATTTTTTTCAATGTAAAAACAAAAGAAGTGGGAGGAGTTATTCCCTGTGAAGGTGAAAACATGGGAGACTAGCAAAAACCTGTTTATCTAAAATATTAGATCCAGAACAGCTTCTGAAGTAGTAACTAATAGTTTTCTTGTTGTTAGTTTTCTGGTGCCCCTTCTTCGGGCTCCTTTGCAAAGTGTGTATTTGAGCTTGAGGTTCAGAGTGCCTGGAGATAAGACAGACATGCAAACAGCACGCCAAAAATAGCAGTGTGGACGTTGCAGCACTGACAGTGGTTTAGGCTGACCACCCAAGTCCAAGCCTGTTCAGCTCCTGGGTCTGAGCTCAGGTGGGTAGCCTGAGACACAGTATCCATGCTTTGGCACTCTAGCTCATGTGCAGCTAGCTAGTGTCTGTCTACCCAGGCTGGGAGGCATGCTTCCAGCTGCAGTGCAGACACACTTTAAATGGCCACATTACACTCCCTTTCTGTCAGTGCCTTACAGGATAGGACAAAATCCTTTTTTTTTTTTTTTTTTTTTTTTTTTTACTGTTGAATGTATTTAAAATGTATTTAGTGACATTCAGTGATTCCAAAAACACTTCCAACTCTAGAGGCCTGGATCCTGTGTGTGCAGGCTGTCACAAAGGCAGTCATTTGCCTGGGCCATGTGAGCAGAGTCTTTTATTAGATATCATCTGATTTGGCATGTTGTAATGGGCTGTGCCAAATCATATGCTATATGAGTCTCATGCAGGGAGAGAGGCTGACCAAGAACTTTGTTTGGTTTCAGAACGATTTCTGAATTAAAGATTCTGTATTTGTTTGCTCAAAGGTGACCTGGAGAGGAAAGGAGAAATTGGGAATGTGCCTAAAATTGGCCTTTCCTGATGTGCAAAGATGGCCTGAGAGGCTTGTATTATTATTTTTTTTTTAAAAGGGGTGGGTGGGCTGTGTGTATGGGCTTCTGCTTGCTTTTATGTTAGAAGTTCAGGTCTTGTTTGCTGTAGATCTCTCTCTAGTGACTGGAGAGCTGTGGAAAGTCTCATCGTGAGACAAAGCTGAGCCGTTTGAAGGGGAAGTGGTTTTGAGTAAGACTGTTTAAAACTCTGAGGTTTTTAACACTTTTATTTAACTCCATTGCATACTTGCATGGATGTCTTTGCCAAATACTTAATACACGTGCCCTCTCTGGGTATGAAAATTAGAAAAATTTAGAAAAATAAGTTAACCAGGGAGAGGAGGCGGCTGAGCTCTAGTTGCCAGGCTTTCTTGTCAATTTCACAGCTCCTGCCATGGAATTGACAAGACAGTCAACTGCCAATGTAAGGGACGCAGTGTCTACACAGACACTGCATTGCCTTAACTACACCAACATAAGCCTTGCACCTCTCATGCAGATGGAGTTATTGTGTTGGTGTAGCAGGGCACTTACGTCGGCAGGAGGAAGACTGTAGTGTAGAAACTGAATAATTAGATCGATGTAAGCTGCATTATGTCTACCTAACTGTGTAGTGTAGACCAGTCCTCAGTTAAAGTGAGACCTTGGACTACATTGTGAGATAGTAGCTCCCCTCTCTACCTCCTCCCCCCCCCCCCACCCATTCTCCATGTAAGATGCCTTACTGCAAAACTAGAGAAGACAAGACTTGCCAGTCTTGACATTTCAAGTGTAGTTTCTCCTTTGCTTTTCAGGCCTTCAGTATATGTCATAAAGCAGCAACCCCCCCCCCCAAAAAAACAAAACAAAACAACCCCCCCCCCCCAACAAATGCAGATGAAACTTAAAATCTTTTGTACCTTTAGGGCTGACTTGTGGTATCTGGTGTTCTCTTTTATGTGTTTTAGAGGTTTATTAATTAGGATATTAATTGTCATCCGACTGCAACTTGACAGATAAACTGAATCCAAATTGATAGTTTTTCTCCATTTTTTTTCCTCTGTGCAGAAATAAGTGATTGGCTGCTTTGTTGTAAAAGTTGATTTTTATCTTTAAAAAAGGTTGCTTAACTGTTATGTTACCTAAGCATCAGGTATGGAATATGTTGACTCTAGAACAAGTTCAAAGTCTGGCAGGATCAAGAGAAATTAATGTATTTATTTTATTTTTTTTTAGAATATAAGGTGCTTGGCTATCCAAGGGACGAGCGTAATATAAATCTTGGTAGACAGGAAATTTATCCCTTCATCTTTTTGAGGTAGATGGATGGAATTCCATGCTGAACCAAGTACATTAACTCAATTAGAGCTAACGCAAGTGTGTCTACCCAAGCTGGGAATTGCACCAGTGTAAACATATGTACGTAGCCTATTCTGAAAGAATAGATGTCTTGGTTAGAAAATCTCACATTCAGTACTATTGCGGCTGCATTGCAGAAGGGTGCAATGATTCTGGTTAGTATGTAGCTGATTGCTCTGGGATCCTTCAAAGTGAAAGGTACTCTAGAAATGTAAGTTGTTTTATAAAACTGGGCCCTTTAACTTGAGCCCTAAACATACTGCACTGTTGAAATGCTGCCACCTTTGGGGTGGAGGTGCTAGCTAGTGCTGCTGGAGGGAGTGTTGAACAGCCACACTAGGGGCAGACCTGGACCTTGCACAAAGTGCACCATAGGATCCTTAAGGTATCTGCAGGTATATTTGAGTATTATTATGTTATCCTCCAAAAGGGACCTCCAGAGTAAACTGTGTGGTACTGCAAAGGGCTGCATTGACCCTGCTTGATTGCAACCAGAGACTTCAGAGAGTGTCAGTGTTTGGCAAGAGGATTTGCTCCCTAAGCCACCCAGAAGGTGAACTGCTGTGAGGGAGAGGGTCTTTTAGCAAAAGACCAAGTCTTCCTTTTGGTTCTCCTGCAGCATCTTCTACTGTACCAGCCTCCTCTGGGGTCCGCGTGCTGCCGTTGTATTTCTGAAGAGACAGTAGAATAGAAGAGTTCCTATGTGAATATCCTCTGTATAACCATCCAGTTTTCAGTTCTAAACAGAATTCTAGACTAGTGTGATAGGAAGAAAGTCTTATACACTGCAATCCTGTCTGGCTGTCCAGCTAGCTGGGTGCATCCAAAGCCAGCTAGTTTTGTTGCTGGGTTTTTTTTCTTTAGTTGACACTTTGTTCTTTAGTTTGCTGAATTGGGGATGGATTGTTTTGCTCAAATCTTCTATCTGATAGATGTTTGCTTAAGAGCCAATTCCTGTGGCCTATCCGTGTGTTTAGTGTCTGGCTTCCCAGCTGATTTTGCTGGCAGCTTCTGGCTGTAACTCAAGCAACAGTGTCTGACAGGCTGTTTTCCATTCTTCTGGGCACTTCTTCCTTTTGGTACCTTCTTAGATGTAACTCTTGTGTATTGGGGAATTTAGAAATGCCTTCAGAGATAAAACTTTAAGGTAGCCAACTTCTGTTGGTTAGTTCCTCTCTAAGGGAACAGAGAGCATCTCAAAAGATGTTTCCATCCCTCTAGTACTTTTTGAATCTTTTTGACTGAACTGAATGCGACTCCCAATGTGTAAGGCTACCCAGCACAGGTTTCCGAGAACTGTGAGAGGCCAGTTGAGTCATCCATTTCCTTAGTTTAACAGATGGGCTGTCTGAGGAGAGCCTGACAAACTATCATGTTTACTTTGAATTGCTGCTGCTATTTTACATCTAACTCTCTTCCCCTCACACTTTGGCAGTCTAACCAAAAGAACCTATTAGTTTGTTTCTCCCATAAGCATATAACCTTCAGGTGTTAAGTAGTGCAGGAGTCTCAGCCGTCTTTCTCCTCTAGGCCTCACGCTGTTTCTGGCTTTTTGGTGGATTCTTACATTGTGCTCAGATGTGTGCTACAATAGTGGGAGGCCAGGCAAGAGATACTGCTGTATTCTAATAAAGCGTTTCTGAAAGAAGTGTAATACAGTGACTAGACAGCATGTGGTTAGGAAACCAGGAGACCTGTGTTCCATCTCAGGCGTTGCCACTGACTTGCCATGTGACCTTGGGTGAGGTGGTTAACAACTGTTCCTCACTCTCCTCCTCTTGCCTCACAGGAATACTTGTGGCTTAAATTTGTAAAGTGATTTGAGATCTTTGCCCGAGAGGTGCTGTAGAATGGCAAAATAGTAGTAGTAATTACACTTGGCAGAATAGTCATTCAGTGCCTTAATAGTCAAATGCATCGACCAATGTTTGTTTCAGGTTTTTCTATTTAAATTTTCAGACAATACTGTACATAAGTAGATTTTATCATTAAACTATACCCACTTTTGAGTAAACTTTGTACACTGTTTTGGGGACAGTGCAGCCACGGTTGACATGTTTAGCAGGCTGTTGCGACTTGAGACTGTCACAAATTGTCTTGTCACCACACCCTCTGTCCTGCACCAACTACACCTGATGAGCACATGACAAGTAGCGACAAAGTTTGTCATTGTCTTGTGCTTGCTTAACCTTCGTTTGTGATGTTCCCTGTAGCTTAGATCGGGTCTTGCCAACCTGTGTGACACATGTTGTGGCAAAAGGAAAAAACCTTCAGCTTCTTCTAGCTAAATCCTTTAGGGATCACCTTTCTACCAGCCATTGGGACTCTGCTGTCTGATACGGTTAGCTCCTTGTCTATGCATATAGCTCCAAACTTGACGGCTTTACTTTGTATTTATCTGTAATGGCCATATATGTGACAGAGCTAAAATGAGTGACTCTTAATTTTTTTTTTAATTGCAGGAAACATAAAATGTTGCAGGTTTCCTCCCTTTACTGCTAATTGTTTTCTAAAACATCGATGTCATTAGTCCTTATTTGTCATGTAAATAATTTTTGACAAAAGTGAGGGAGCGACAAATTTGTATGGAATGTAGATAGGTGTTACTGTTATGGGAATACCTAAAACAAGCTGCTTCTAGGAGTAAAGATGTGTTAGCAGTAAACATCTATCTGTTTTGGGAATGTAGCTTGAGTTTTTTCCCTTCTAACCCCCTCCACTTGCAAATGTTCAGTCATTCACTTTAAACAGCAATTGTGGTTAAGCACACAGCCTAGGGAAAAATACAACACTTCAGTACATGAGACACTCATCAATCCAACAGACCTATTCCCAAAAATCTCCTGAGTAGGAGCTCTGAGTAGGAGTGAAACTTCACTTATTCCAGTATAAGACTGCTCTGTTGGTGGAATTCACTTGCAAATCACAACCAAGGGAAGGTAGTTATATTTAACATGACATTGGAGTTATCCCCATTAATGTGTCTGATTTGTCACAAAGCCAAAAAGAAAAAAGAGAACTTTATCTGTGGAACTCCCAGGCATATGAGGTGCACTGCTCTCTAGCTCCTTCCTGTAGAGTTTGGGAGTTTAACTTGCTCTAATGTGACAATTTTTGGTTTTCCGTGCCCACTCCTGCCTGCCATCTATTGCTAAACAGCCCAGATGCTGCCATTCCCTAGGCTTCTGCTTGTATTGATGCATGGTATAAAAGTTCCAACACGTCGTCTTAACACGTCTCAATTCTTTTAAGGGTCAGTCACATTCGCTGACTGTATCTCACCTGTATAACTAGAAACTCTTTCCTGAGTTCTCCACAATGTTGCTCATTTTGTAACAGTAACCACCTGCTCAAGATCTTTCTCCATTAGCCATCACACCTTTGCCTCTGCCAAGGTCCCTTGCGGCCTCTTGTTTCTGTACCTCAAGACCCTGTATGTATCTGAGGGCAAAACCAGCCACAACCTTTCTGGCAAAAACCAGTGCCTAGCCTCTTACTTTAATAAAACTTCCTCCCTCGCATGCCAATGATATGAGGGTTATGCCTCTGCATATTGAAAGCACCTCTGTTACTGTTCTTTGCTCTAGTTAAAATGCCTGATAAATTCTTTGCCTGTGAACTCTGGTTTCACCTTCTGTTGAGGCCTGTCAGGTTTTTTATTCACTTCATGATCAGTCAGCTGTTTTTAAAATAACTCTTCCCCTCCCGCCCCCCCATGTGTACCAGGCCTCTGCTTCCACTTCTTCTTTTCAGCTGAATGATGTTCTGCATTAATAGTCTAAAGTCACTTAAAAAGTAGCCCAAAACTAGCCAAATATTTTTATTGGGCTTCTAGCCCAAAAGTAGCCCAATCCATTTATTGAAATGACGTGTTTTTTTTATTAACACGTTGGTCTATATATCAAGTTCAGAACTGATTTTTTTAAAAAAAACATTAATCAAAACATTTTAAAACAACATTATTATATATTTCAAATTGACTACCATCATTGAATGTAATGTCCATTATTCTTGGGCATGATATTTTCTGAGCTCTTTCTAATCCATCATGAAAGAATTGTTCAGAGTTCCTATTGATTGGATTGAATAAGATCAAGTTCAGCAAAAGTCCCTTTCTCTGCTGTTCTACAGTGGCCTTGCTTCTGATCAGCATGAGACTCATGCATCCCTGAATCACAAACTCTGGACTTCCATCTTTACTGGGTATGTGACTGGCCCTCCCTAATGTTATCACTCACAGTTGGGCTATGTTTTTCTCTCCAGACCTTGCTACATCTCACTCAGTCAGAAAGGAAGGATGTTCTTTATAGTCACACAGGCCTAGGAGTCCAGAGACCTTAGTTCTATCCCATGTGTTGCTATAGGCTTCCTGTGTGACTTTAAACAAGTCACTTAACGTCTGTGCCTCCATTTTTCCTCATTTAAAATGGGAGAATGCCTGTGTCGTAGGAAAATGAGGCTAAATTCATTAATGTTTGTAAGGTGCTTTGAGATCCTTGAATCCAAGTGTTATAAAGTGCAAAGTATTATCCCCACCACCAGTGCCAGGTATAATCCCACATCCTCTTACCATACTCTCTTTCTGCCAGAATTACCGAGCTGTGAATTGGCTAGGTTGTAAGGGAAACCTACCTACCAATGTTGTTTGCTAGAAAGTGGCTTCTAGGACTTGCTGAGATTTCAAACAGCCTTAGAATAAGACACGTCTTAGCAAACTCTTCACTCTTCCCCTGATCTTGGTGTTTGATAGTGACTGCTCCTGAAACGCTGTGTAAAATAGTCTCCCAGACCCTTCCACAGAGACTTTTTTCAGCTTTCCTTCTCTTCTTTTTGCAGTTAGCTTCAAAGTTTCAAAACCACATGATGCTCACAGAACATACTTCAGCCTGTGAGGTCAGGTGAGCGAATTGAGTACACAGCTACTACAACCTCCATATTCATGGTAGTTGAGGCTATGGCTACACTACAGATTAACAGGTATCGGAGGGGTAGCCATGTTAGTCTGTATCAGCAAAAACAGTGAGGAGTCTTGTGGCACCTTAGAGACTAACACATTTATTTGGGCATAAGCTTTCGTGGGCTAAAACCCGCTTCATCAGATACATGGAGTGGAAAATACAGAGGCAGGTATAAATACACAGCACACGAAAAGATGGGAGTTGCTTTACCAAGTGGGGGTTCAGTGCTCACAAGCCAATTCAATTAAGGTGAAAGTGGGCTATTCTCAACAGTTGACAAGAAGGGGTGAATACCAAGGGAGGAAAAATCATTTTTGTAGTGCTAATGAGGCCACTTTAATCAAGGTGGCCCATTTCAAACAGTTGACAAGAAGGTGTAAGTATCAGCAGGGGGAAATTAGATTAAGTTGACTAGGTTATGTTGCTCAGGGATGTGAATTAGCCACCTCCCTGATCTGACATAAGTGCTGGTGTGGACAGCACTGGGTTGGTGGGAGAGCTTTTCCTGCCGACATAGCTACCGCTGCTCGCGGGGGCTGGAGTAATTAAGCCGACGGGACAGCTCGCTCCTGTCAGCTTAGAGCAGCTACACAAAGAGCTTATAGCGGTGCAGCTGTAAGCTCTCTAGTGTAGCCATAGCCCAGGTTTTTAAAATAAACCCCACCTATTCCTTTTCCCCTTTAAGTAGAAGCCCCACATTCTTTCAGATTCATGATGTGGGGTGATCCCAAAGGCTGAGTGCTGTCCCACACTGGCTAGCATTATCTCTAATATATCCATCTATCTTAGAACAAGACAGTCTTACAGGGGTGTCTTGTTCTAAAATGTATTAATCAGGGGGGTTTTTTAATGGTAGTACCTAAAGACTAGCCAAATCAGGGCTTCATTGTGACAGGCACTGTACAAAAACAGCAGTGGACAGTTCTTGCTCTGAAGAGCCTACAGTCTAAATTGTCAAGGCAAGACAAAGGACAGAGAAAAGGCATGTTAGTTTCATTATTATTGTTCGGGGCAGAGGGACATATGTCTGGGATTAGCTAAACAAAGACAAAGGGAAGGGCAGAGAGTGAGGGGGACCCTCAAAATGTACTTTGAGGGGGGTAGTGGGTGAGCTGCACTACCTCTGTACCACATGCAGATGAAGAGAATTCCTGCAGTACTTCGCAGTATTAATAAAAATAGACTACTCTTATCTTGTTTCATAAAAGTATCTGCACTTTGGCAATCCTGCTAATGTCAAACAAAATCTTGTTAACAGGCCCAAGACAGCTGATCTAAGCATCCTGATTGCAACAAGATGTGTGGCTCCATAACCCCATAGTAAAAAGCATGTCCACATCAACTCATGACTAGGAGAAATCCAACCTGTCTCACTTCTAGATAAAAATGCAGAGGTAATTTACTAAAGTGATGCATCCTGGAAGGAAGTTTTTGAGGCTCTCTTTAGAGCAGCAGTGAGATGGCATAGGCAGGCAAACTAACAACGGAACCATTAATTTCTGGTTTGGGTCACAAGTAGTGACATGGGTCTGCTTGTCTCTGCCTAAATCCTAGCAGACCCACATGACAAAAGCACCACCTCCTGTGACTGGGGAGCTGAGGTGGAGAAGAAGTCTAAAGGTATGTCTACACTGCAACTAGACACCCGTTTACTGGCGCATGCCAGTTGGCTTGGGCTGCAGGACTGTTTGATTGCAATGTAGACTTCTGGGCTCAGGCTGGAGACCAGGCTCTAGGACCCTGCGAGTTGGGAGGGTCCCCAAGCTCGGGCTGCAGCCTAAGCCAGAATGTCAACCCCACAGTTAATTAGGCCTGAGCTCATGAACCCAAGTCAGCTGGCTTGGGCCTGCCATGGGTATCTAATTGCAGTGTAGACATACCCTAAGGCATCTGGAAGAGAAGATGCTTGCCTGCTGAGTAGAAATCCAGGAGCCCCCTGCTTTCTTGGAGTGGCAGACCAAGGTCCCAGGGAGAATCGGTGAGACAGTTTGGGTATTTCCGTCCAGTTATATACAGCAAAAATAAAATTCTGTTCTTACCTTGTTTTTAAAAACTAGCTGGTGTTTCTAGAGTTAAAAAGTCAAGAGTATGTCTGACAGCTGTTGTTTGTGTAATTCATTAATGTGAATGTAAAAAATGGAGAACTAAAAAAATTTCCAGTAACTAACTCTGTGACCGTGGCTATATGGCTAGTTCTATTATGTGGCTTTCTATGAGCAGTTAACCAGCTCCTCAAATATAGCATGCACCTGCCTTTAGTACACACATTGCTAGATTACTAGCCCCTGCCTTGTAAAATACATTCCAAGGGTCAGATATGAATGGTGTGTTTCATTAGGTTTTATACTGGTTGCTAGCCAATCCCTTTACTGAAATGTGTCACACACCCCCCTCATTTATTTACTTCTCTGATCCCAAGGTGCCCTTTTGACAATGGATTGAAAGATCAATGTGATGCTTAGCTTGGCAGGAGTTGTGTAAAGTTTCCATGTAACTCCCTCCAGGATAAAACACCTAATCAGTTTCCAGGTATATCTTCTTTGCATATTACATTTCGCAGACATGGAAATTTAGGTCAGTGTCTACTGAATGGCTTTAAATAGAGCTGCAGAAGGAGGGGGTGAGGGAGAGGAGAGTACTGCTGTTTTTGACAGTTTAAGTGCAGTTATACACTGAGAAACTAATGCACCTTTTACTCAATACAGTTCTTCTCTGTGGCTGAATTCAGCAGATAAGTCTTTAAATGCACAGAAAGACTGTAATTCTATTATACCTGCAGAGCCAACACAGCTCCACAAGGGAGTTGGATTCTATTCCTGCTTATGTATCAACAAAATTGTCACCAAATCCTGCCCTTGGTGACACTTCAGAAACCCCATTCAGAGCAATAAGGGTAAAGTTGGATCTGTAGAATCTATTACTAATAATTTTTTTGTACCTGTTGCTGGCCATGTAATGGTCACAGTGTTAGGTTTTGACCTATAAGGCCCTAAATTCCTTGGGACTTGCCTGCTTGAGAGACCGTGTCTCTCCCTATGCCATGCTCCCACAGCTGTGGTCAGCAGACACCTTTGAGCTTGACTGCCCTCTTTCCCCCCATCTTGCCGCTATAAAGTGGCTGCTGGCAGAGCTTTCTCTCTAAGGACTTTCCTGCTAATTATCTGCCCATAATGGGTGACATTCTGGGCATGCTGTAAATCCTTGTCTGGTGAAGAGCTGAGGTAGCTGATGGTAGAATTTCAATGTAGTGAGGAAGTATGATAGGGTCATCTTAAGATGCATTGGTCACACAACTGATGTCTGACGGGAAGATGTGCTGTTGCTTCAATCAGTTTTTATTGGTCTTTAAATGTGCCAAAGTTGCCCTGAGCTTTTTGTGAAGAGTATGTATAAAACCAAAATCTAAATAAATCTACTTATCTGCAAGAACAGAAGAACACTTAAATTTTAAATTGCATACTTAGTGCACATGGCTGGCAGTTTAAAAAAAAATATTCTTATTCACAAACTGTCCATGTTTGTCTACAGATTTAGACACATTCTTTTACATCTGCCATGCCACTTTAATAACTCTTCAGTATAGAAGACTTTCTCCAGGGAATCATCAATATGGACTCTGATGCTCCTCATTGCATTATTGTAGGTGGCTCCACCCCCTAGCTGGCTGCTAGGCTTTCAACCTTACTTTGTAAACAGCCTTGCTGTAAAGAGCCATGTCTGGAAGCCCCTTCCAGGTATTAAAGTGTGCATCGGTAGCTGGTATTATTTAGTAGTAAGCTGAGAGAGTTCTCTGTGGTTCATGCTTAGAAAGCATTGGCGAGGTCCAAGAGTGTGTGGTGGTAGCGGGGGTCGGCTGGTAGGAGAGTCTCTGCTGAGTGCAAAAGGAATAACAACCATGTTGTGGGTAGTGCTACTCACTAACACTATGAATATCTATGCAGATCTGGACAAGGGTGGTCTAAACAGAGTACGTACTAGGTAAAAAGAAACTGTCCCTTTACATTGGATGTTAGGTGTGTGAATTAGATCTACCAGCTATACATCTAGCCATTTGTGGGAGGATCATGTTCAGTGTAAATATACGTTTAAGTAATTGGTTTCACTGATTTGACTATTGTTATAAATTAATTTCTGACAAATCTAGATTTACTGGTATGGAAATTATTATTTGATGATGATAGGATTATAGATCAGATCCAAGATCTTATTGTCAGCTAAGAGAAGACTTAATCTTTTAATGGCCCCTGTTATGATCACCCACTTTTCATTGAAGGTTGACCTTTCTGCATTCAGAGTGGCCAGATCGCTCTTGTGTTTGGGAGTGTGTATCTGTCCAGAAAATAGTAGTGTTGATATTTTTTTTTTCTCGGGGGGCGGGGCAAAATGTGGACATTAAAGCAATACTTCTGGATTCCTAACTCTGTTTTTCTTAAAGTTGCAGGAGTTATTACTGCTGACTTTCTGTCGGGATTAGTGCACTGGGGAGCAGACACCTGGGGATCTGTGGAGCTGCCCATAGTTGGAAAGGTTTGAGACTCTGAATTTTTAAAATTTCAAATAAAATCACTTTGGGGGAAGCTGCCATCACCTTAAATGTGCTATGCACTGTATAGGAACTTGTCTCTTTCTGTCTTGTCTTGTCTCTCCTCCTGGTTTGGCCGACTTGTTGTCCTCCTCACCCTCTCTTTATCCTATGCTAATTGGTCTGGTATATTGGCGGTAGAGCTGACATACAGTGTTAAACTTCTTCTAGACTGATAAAAGCCAGGAAGTTTGAGGTGACTGTCTTTCTAATGTGCTCTATTCCGATTGGGAGTATTAACAAGCAGAAGTAACAGTAGGCTAAGAATAAGTATCTCTGTTCCCAGATCTGCTGTTGCCTAGCTATGTGACCTTTAACAAGTCATTTAACTTCTGTGCTTCTCCCCCATCTGTAAAATTGTGATAATGTATATCCACCCTTATAAAGCACTTTGAGATGAAAACTGCTAGGTATGTGTTAACAATATTAATACATTGCTTAAAAATGCAAAAACTGGGCTGAAATATAAGC
Organism: Lepidochelys olivacea; assembly: GCF_965140295.1. NCBI lineage: Eukaryota > Metazoa > Chordata > Testudines > Cheloniidae > Lepidochelys > Lepidochelys olivacea. Next base: position 16,650,583 of record NC_140423.1, read on the forward strand.
ATTGTATGAAGACTTGCAAGTGTAAAGCAACAGATGGATGAATTATTTCAAATGCTACTTCTAAAAGCTTGAACCTTAATTCCTAGGTTCATGGTAGTATGGAAGCCCTTGTATCACTCTTTGGTTTGATGCTTTCATTCTGTTTCTGATCCATTCATTCTTAGGAGTAATGGCCTGGCACTTCTGGCTTTGTTCTTTCAGGCTTTCATCAGACCTTTTAGAGAACATCACATTGACCCCACAGCAATTACTAGACATGATTTTATAGAGACCAATGGAGATAACTGCATGATGACACTACTGCCATTGGCAAACATGGCCTACAAGTTTGTTTCTCTTTCCCCAGGTAAGCTATTAGCAGTGACTATGCATATGGATTTAGAATCTTCATCACTGGATAAATTGAATAAGTGCTTGTCCTTGTGTGGGGAAGGGATTAAAAATTGAATCGGTGATGCATGTCAACAGCTCTAAGTTTTGTTTGAAGTAGATGTTTGGAGGAGAGGGGAAAAAAATTTCCACTATTTGATAATGGGTGATTAACCTCTCCCATGCCAAGGATCTCCCATTTCCAGGAAAGTGTCCTACTGAAGAGTTCAGTAAAGAAACCTTAGAATATAAATTCTGCAGCAGAACTAGCATCTCAGTCTTTCCCAAAGGACTTTTAAACTCAGGCAATTAAGGAAGAAAGTTTAAGATTAAAAACCAGTGAAATTTTCTATTTTGCAGAAGTAGTTCAGTAAATGTAAAGACTAATAATGCAGCATTACATTCTCCTATTTAATTGTACAACAGTCAGTAAATCCATAGCTCAGGTTCCCACTATCCATTAGACTGAATTTATTTTGCCTAATTTGGTGTGGTGCATATTAGTCTTGCAACCCTATTACTTTGTGGCATTTCAGAATGTCATATGGGATGAGTTGTTCATGACTCAGCCGCTCTGCTGTCACAATCTATTGCTGAAGCAATTTGGTCATGGGCCTTGTTAACATCTGAAGTGTCAGCAACTGCTAGAATAGTGTCAGAATTGAGGGGCAACTTCTAAACAGGGCAGGTATGATTAGAAACTGTCTGGTAGGAATCTGCTTCAATAAAATGAAAGAGAGAGTCTGGTTTTTTTATGCTTTTTCATTTATTTGTTTGTTTTATTTATTTGCAGAAGCACTGTACCAAACATGCCCTTGGGAGTGTTATGTCTTTGCCCTAGCTATCTTTGTAACCTTGACAAACCAAATTCACAAATGGTCTCATACGTACTTTGGTCTTCCTTGCTGGGTCATCTTTCTGCAGGACTGGCATGTTATCCTGCCACGGAAACACCATCGAATCCATCATGTGTCTCCCCATGAGACTTATTTTTGTATTACCACAGGTAAAGTAACTATATATTCCTGGACTGAGCTTTTTTTCACTGAACCAGAAAGCATACATGTGGCAAGAATGTAGTCTGATTGCATATATATTACTGTTTAGCAGTCTATAAAATGTGGATGATGTTACATGCCACAACTTGCAGTATGTTTAGCTTTTACTGTACAATTCAACTGAGGCTCTTCACTTGGTATTGTTACATAAATAAGAAAAATCCCAATCCCACAAAGAAGAATCAGGCTTCTGATTGGCTGAAAATCAGTAACTTTCTATAGTTGACTTCAGGTCAGTGATGCTGGGGCTTGGGAAAGGTCAAGCAATTTGATCTCGCATGCAAATTGGTGCATCTTTATTTAGTGCAGTGAATTCTGTGAAAGCTTCTATTCTCATACAAAGGGAATGATTTTATTTTCTTAATCTGCACTGGCTCTCTCCTTGAATGTTAGTTTCCAAAACAAGTTTTTAGACTTCTGAAATTCATGGCCATAATGAGAGAATTTCCAAATGCTTCTAACAAAGGCATTCAGAACATGTGTAACTTCTTTATCAAGGGTTTTTTTTTTTTTTTTTTTTGGCTTCTGATTCCCTTGGATCATGATATTCACCTCAACTAAAGTCATTCTGGTTATGTCCATTTTGCAGATGGGCAAGCTAAACCACAGAGTGCTCATAACTTGCTAAAGGTCACACAGTGAGCGATAGCACTGCTGGAAATAAAATTCTAGATTCCTGACTCCATCTCCTGCTCTGACAAATGGACTGTGAAATAAATAAAGATCTATAGATTTTGTATTAGTCATGCAGTACTGTGTGCCCTGTGTAAAGCTTTATAACTTGTTCCTGTCACCTGTCAGAAAACCATCTCCTATGCTAGCATTTGTTTCATTTCTATTTCAGCTTCTTTAGCCCGCTCCCTGGTACTTTAGGTACGACTATGCTGCTAGCTGAGTCTTCTTTTGATCTATCTGGCCTTTCGTACTTACACTGAAGTCTGGATTTCACCTAACATCAAAATGTGAAGCAAAGCAAATGGTTTGCTCCTAATCATTGTCAGAACGAAATGCAGTGCGACTGAGACAGTATGGTAGGGTGACAAGAACAGAGGATTGGGAGTTAGGATTGAGCTAGTCACTTGACTGACTGTGCCTCCAACAGCAAGCTTCTGTGAAGAACTTTGAGCTGTTCATATGGAAAGCTCTAAATGAACAAAAACCATGATAAAAAGTATTAATCCCATTCCCTCTTCTCCAGCCCACTTTGATTTCACATCAAGGTAATACGATGGATTGCTTCACTGAATAAAGTGTAGGTATGCAAGGGCTTTTGGATCCCTAACCACAGTGGTCTTAGTTCAGAATAATGGGGAAACCCCCAGCCTTTGCGATGTAAAGCTGTGTGTGTGAAGTGCTAATAGACACTGAGGCATGAACTGCACTTTAAAAGCAGCCTTGCTTGTTAGTGTCATTGGGCAAGACTTCAAATCCTGAGAGCGTACACTGCTTCAGAGCTGACCCCATGTACATAAGTGTCTGCCCTTGTATCTTGCCAGGAGTGTGTCAGATAACTGAGCACACAGACTCTTAATGGAACTCCTAATGCTAAAGCTTCCAGGCTGACTATTGGGATTCCTTCCGAGACTTTTTCCACTTGGCTTACCAGAGCATGTCATCCAGTTCTGAGAGAACACTTTATCCAGTTCTCTGGAATCCAAAAAATTGGTTTGAATCCAGACTTATCACTGAGGTCTCTTTGTTGGCATTTCATACAGTTATACCTGAGGTGATCAGGTTTAGGTGAGGGGGATGGGCTAAGATGCACCACAACTCCCATGTACATAATTATAAATCAGATTATATACCTATTCTAAAACAGACTAACACGTGTGCATTACATTCTGCATTGTATCACATGCTTTGATTGACCTCCTAATTTTGTGAACCAATCCCTGTATTGATCTTAAGCTATCCATATACTATAAAGTATGCATTTTTCACACCATGCATTGTCAACCTGTGGAACTCCTTGCCAGAGAATGTTGTGAAGGCCAAGACTATAACAGGGCTCAAAAAAGAAATAGATAAATTCATGGAGGATAGGTCCATCAATGGCTATTAGCTAGGATGGTCAGGGGTGGTGTCCCTAGCTTCCGTTTGCCAGAAGCTGGGAATGGGTGACAGGGGATGGATCACTTGATGATTACCTGCTCTGTTCGTTCCCTCTGGAGCACCTGGTATTGGCCACTGTCGGAAGACAGGATACTGGGCTAGATGGACCTTTAGTCTGACCCAGTATGGCCGTTCTTATGCTAGGAAGCAAAGCTGCAAGTTTATCACCTATTACTATTATTTTTTATCTACTAGCTACATATTATTTACAAGGCCACTTGTGAATTCATGCTGTCTGTTTCTGTTTTGTTACATTGTTCATGCAAAGCCTTCAACTGTCACATTTAGAAGTTTGGGAAGGATGGGTCCATTTCCAGAGGGTGCTGGCAGCATTGCTCTGATGAGACTTTACTTGCCTTCCAGAAGGGATGAGGTGTACAGAGAGGGAGGGTTGCTAGCAGGAGACCTAGTAAATGCTGACCGCTGGGTACAGGTTCTGGATCATTAGCCTGCAGACTGACTTGGTGGGCGAGAGACCTGCTTGGTAGGGAGGAGATGGTGCACCAGTGCCCCGTGCTGAAGTGACCCTGAAAGTGTCCTTGTCTTATTTTGGGATCAACAGGTGCCACTTTAATGTTTGAATCCTGTGATGGGCATATACACAGCATGAAAATCTCACCAGCCTGAATCGGTTTGCTCTTATGTACCACATCTATAGGAATGCTTTGCCCTGACCTGACAAAGCTGGCTGTGGGGCAGCTCCTCTGGAAGCCTCTCAGTTCCTCTCCTCATCCTGCCTCCCATCCAGCTCACTTTTTGCATTCTCACTAGCCTGTCCTGCTTGCTCTGTCTGTCCCAATAGCCCTTGCATGTCCACGCACCTGTGCTTCTCTTGGGTTTCCTCCTCTCTGCCTGCTGCTGCTTTCCCTGCACTCATCAACTCCTGGGGGAAGAAAATTTGAGAGTGAGTATTCCGTCTGGTGGGTGCAATATTATGTACTTGAGCCAGTTTTCAGAAGCATGGATTCACTGGCGTGACTAACCTAAATACCTCTGTGCAGGAAAAGATGGATTTAAGGTTTTCAGAGCTGTTCTCAATTGGTAGTATGTGGGTTGGTTTAAAGTACAGTATCAGGAAAGAATTGTAACTATCCTGATTAAGATTATGAAGGTGACATACCAAGTGCTCTTGAGTCTTGCATGTTGCATGCTAAACAAAGTCTGAACTGCTGTTTTAGAATTTAAACTTTATACTGAGCACTGCATGTTATTTTACTAAGCACATCCAAGGCATCCCAATACTTTACTCTAGGTGAAATACTTCAAGTGCTCTAATCTCCTGAGTGTATGCGGAGGACATTAATATTACTTAATTTATTGCAACTCTGGGCTCTTAAGATTAAGCTATTTCTCTACACCTTTTAAAATTAGACATACGGTTGCCTAACAAATCTACCATTGAGCAAGTCTCGTGATAAAAGCATAATCCCAAATGAAACTCATTATAGTCTAACCAAATATCTGGAAGCAAAGGTGTGCTACAAGCCCCTCCCTTTTAAATCAAGAGGAGCACAGCTCAAACATTCTTGATTGCATCTGTGGCAGTATTGCATGAGGAGAGGCAGGGTCTGAGATAGCCAAGATCCGCGCTACTTACTGCTATAGACTAATACCAACACTTTGACCATTGCCTGGAAACTTTTTGATGGCTACTTCAGATACTGGAACACTGGAGTTAGGTGCTCCCTTTGTGATGCTTTTCTTAGTAAACACAGTGGTCCCATGCTGTTAGCTTCAGTTTCCAAATAATGTCAACATGTATCCCATCTAGAACACACAACAGTATCCAATAACAAGGTGACAAAAGCACAGATAATAGGACATAGTGTACAGTGTGATTAGAATTTATTTTCTGAGTTACCATGTTTAGACAGATATGAGTTAATGTGTTTTAAAAGCTGGAGCTGCCCTAGTTAAGCATGCAGTTTTCCCTACCCCTCCCCTGGCTGTGCCACTGAAAACTAGGAATTAATATAAAGCCTATTTAGCTATGGCTGGGGCAACATATACTGGATCTTACAAAATCTGATGAGTTAATAAATCTGTCTAAATGTCAGTGACCAGTTATCTTGTTTGATTTGAATATTCTCTTGCACAGCTTGCAAATGAGGCATTGCAACCCTGTGCTAGTGCGCAGGAACCAGAAAGGGAAACCATCTGAACAAAAAGTGAAACTGATGGGTCTGAATGAAGGGCCATTTGTAATCTATATAACTAGCTAGGCATTTTAAAACAGAAATATCTAAATTCAAAGTGTTTTTTCTCTCTTTTGCCCTAATAGGGTCTCCTTTAGCTTTGTGTAGTGGCCATTCTTCACTGTTTGCCCATAACACGCTACCGCTGAACTTTTCTATAACACACTTTTGTTTGATATTTAAAGTGAATAACACTTTTAAGTAGGGAAGAAAAGCAATGCAAACTTGCATTTCTACTGCTATGGTTTAAGCTAATGCTCGATACTTTTTTTTTTCCCCCCACCCCTCCCCCCTGGGGTCTTTCAGGTTGGCTGAACTATCCATTAGAGAAGATTGGATTTTGGAGATGCTTGGAGAATATTATCCAAGGAGTGACTGGGCAAAAGCCTAGAGCAGATGACATGAAGTGGGCCCAGAAAGTTAAATAAAACTCTTACCAGCCTTCTACAGTTCTTATCTTTGTTGCCAACCTTTAAAAAAAAAAAAAAAAAAAAAAAAAAAAAAAAGCCATCAGCCAAATGCAAGACTTGCAAAGAAATAACAGACTAAAGCACAAGCTAAAAAGTGCTAACATCGACTGCAATTAAAAACTCATTCTTCTTCAAACAATACTTGAAATGCGAATGGTTACTTTTCCGTTTGTACTGAGCACCTTTCTTTAGCCATGTCTGCTGATGTCTTAGAAAATATTTCATCACTGAGTCTCATAAAAACCGTCAGGTGAGCCAGAGAGGAAGACGATGCACCATCACTTCTAATACATTGGTGGCACAGTAAACATGTGTTGTATCAACATTATTTAACTTTTAAAAGTAGCTTGTTGTCTAAGACCAATATGGAGAATCGTGAAGATAACGTGTCACGGCATTTCAAGAAATCCCATCCAGATATGCTGCATGAAAACAGCATGTCAGAGTGATGGAAGCCAATAAAATTGTCACAGTTTGTGCGTTTAGTGGTTGATAAATCTGTCAATTCCATCTTTGCTATTGTGTTAAGTCTTGTTAACGTGGTGTGGAGCAGACTTTGAAATCTTGACTTGATCAATGGGCAAAGAATTCTTAAGTGTTTTCAGTTTCCCTTAAAATAAATCTGTTCAAATTTTTATGAGGAATTTGAACCAACCATTTATGTATAAGCATTCAATTTTACATGAATAAATGTCTGAGTATCTGGAGGGCACGTTGTATATGTGTACCCCACATGCTTGCATTAATTGATTCAGAGTGCTCACTGATGGGATCTTGCTGGTATGTGTTTCCTGTTCCAATAATCAATGTTTAAAGTAGGTGTAGCATTGAGCACATCTGCAAATTGTTGTCTTTTGAGAGCAAAAGACATCAGATTTTGTGTCTTTAGCACGGAAATGTTAATGGTGTTTTTTTAAGGTGCTTGTTGGTTTCTGTAAATAATATAAAGCCTTAATCTATTCTGGTGTAACATGGAAGAATATTTTAACGTGATGTTCTAAATGTATATAATTTATAACAGCAGTTGGATAATACTAATCACATTTGTTAAGTCTTGTTTCAGTTCATTTATTTGATGGTATAAAATCACACTTCGTCCTCAACACTTAGTCTGAAATATCTAGCATTCACAGGATTAATGCATGAGTCCCTCAGCAGCCGGGGGGGTGGTGGTGGTGATTGTAAACCTGGCCTTTCCTTTGCTTATACTATAGCAGTGTATTTTACTCTTTCAGTATATAAGCATCTGGCACTATAACAAAGGACTATTCCAGTTTCTACCACCCTACAGAACCTACAGTGAGCTCTACGTAGGGCAGGGGTGAGCAAACTTTTTGGCCTGAGGGCCACATCTGGGTATGGAAATTGTATGGCGGGCTTATGTAATTGAGGGTTGGGGTGTGGGAGGGGGTGAGGGCTCTTGGGTGGGGTTGGGGATGAGGGATTGGGAGTGTAGTAGGGTGTTCCAGGCTGGGACCGAGGGGTTTGGAAGGTGGTAGGGGGATCAGGGCTGGAGCAGGGGGTTGGGGCATGGGAGGGGAGTCAGGGGTGCAGGCTCTGGGATGCGCTTACCTCAAGCAGCTCCTAGAAGCAGTGGCATGTCCCCCCTCTGGCTCCTATTTGGAGGAGTGGCCAGGCAGCTCTGTGCACTGCCCCGTCTGCATGCATCACCCCTGCAGCTCCCATTGGCCACAGTTCCTGGCCAATGGAAGCTGCGGGGACAGCATTTGGAGTGGGGACAGCGTGTGGAGCCCCCTGGTTGCCACTACACACAGAAGTCAGACGGGGGGATATGCCACTGTTTCCAGGAGCTGCACGGAGTGGGGCAAGCCCATGATCCTGCTCCCTAGCTGGAGCGGGGCAAGCCCCAGACCCTACGCTCCAGCGGGAGCTCAAGGGCCGGATTAAAACATCTGGAGGGCTGGATGCAACCCCTGGGCCGTAGCTTGCCCACCCCGACATAGGGAGGACCCCTACCCCTGGGCTGAATGCTTGAGAGAAATGCCCTTAAATTGCTACGTTTCTGTTCCTAGCAGTCCCTCACTCAAGTGAAGCAGATTAGCATAGTAGCTATTTTTTCCCTTTCTTCCAGGGGTTCTCAAATTGGGGGTTGGGGCCCCTCAGGGGGTCATGAGGTTATTACATAGGGGAGGTTGCAAGTTGTCAACCTGCACCCCAAACCCCACTTGCCTCCGGCATTTATAATGGTGGTAGATATTTTTAAAAGTGTGTTTAATTTATTAGGGGGAGTTGCACTCAAAGGCTTGCTGTGTGAAAGGGGTCTCCAGTAAAAAAAAAGTTTGAGACCCACTGCTTTCATTCAACAAATGAACTGCTGTGAAATAGATTGAGTGTTTTGATTCTTTTCTTTCCCAGTTGTAAACTCTCTGTACCTCAATGTAAAATTGGTACACTTAATTTTGGGGTGGTAAATAAGTTGCATTGGCTTTAAAGTTTGTCACTTTAATAGGAAGGTACATTTTCAAGGTTAAGTACTAGGTCATGTGTAAATCGTGGTGTATGCATAGCCTTGGTCTGAGAATTCTGGCCATGTTTTGATTTTGAGTCTAAATTTTTGAATATCATGACCTATGCTTTTCAAAATGGCTCAGGATATGGCAGTTCCCTTCTGTTCTCAATGAGAGGTGCTGAGCTCTGAAAATGTGGTCCTAGAGATTCGTGTTGCAGTCGGTGCCTTGTTTTTAAGCTTTTCAGGTCCTGTATTCTAACAAGCTAAAGAAAACCTGTCTTTCCCCCTCCGCCTCCATAAAATGCAATTATCTGCTTGCTCCAAATTCTTCAGTCAGTGTAACCATGCAAAAGTGTGGGTCTTATTTAAAAAGACTTGGGTGAGAACACCCCCACACTTTGGCTCCTTTACTCCTGATAGAAGGGCCAGAACAGTGTAAAAAGGCCCTAAAAGACCAGCATCCAGACTGGGGGAGGTTCCCCCAGTACAGGCACTGTGGAAGGCAGCATTATGAGCACACTCTGTGTAGGGTGTTCTGGAGCAAGGATCGAGAAGGGGATGGGAGAGGCCTGTTGAAGCCTGGCTTAAGCACAGCACTGGGAGATGCTGGTCAGCCAAGGGAGGCTGCCATAATTTAGCAGCCCCCCAGTGCTGTCTTAAGTTATGCCAGGAGCCTAGAGGGATGATTTCTCTACAATAGTTTTAACCATCAGTGTGTTTGTTATGGTTGGGTTGCTGCCTCTAACTTTATTGACTCTAATAGTACCAGGGGCAATACCCTTCAGGAAATCAGTTCCTTCCATCTGTTCTACTGAAACAGGAACACTTACATTGGAGTGGAATTGAAACAGTCCTTGTGTTACAGGTAAAGTATGCTGTGAAGTTTTCTGGAGTTTAAATATATACACCTTGGGTATGTAAATACAAACGTTGCTTCCTGAATAGAAGCCAGTTACTGTGTGATACTTTGCATGTTGATAGCATCTTTCTTCGGGATTTCTCAACTTTACAAACATCATGACTCATGCCTTCCTCTACCGTGTGGCTCATGAGTTTATATTCTTTTTACAGATCTTATGTGCTTGGTTTAGCTTACTTTTCCAGGGTCACTAACTTGTGGCTATAGACCCCAGGAACCTGACTCCCAGGCTATCCATTGCATAACACTTCTTCCCTCTTAAATAATAAACCTCTTTTGAGGCAGATGCCTCTAACAGAAATCTCCTTTATTGAGAATGGACATTGAAAATGTATGAAAAGAGCATTTGGGCTGACTTATATAAACAAGCAGAAGTTGCTGGTATTGTCTGCAGCATCATCTCTTGCCACCTGCTCCCAATCATATTTCAGCAACTTACATTCCACTTAAAGACCATCAGTGTGTCTTTCAGAGAAGAGCAGCACTGTCCACTGTTACTACCTATCCTCCACTTTCCTTCTGCTTAGAATATAAAAAACAGAGGGACAAAGTTAGGCTCTGGCTGTAGCATCCAGGCAGCACATGTTGACATACTCCTAAACCGTACATTCGTGGGCTACAATTGTGTTCAATTGTTGATGCAACTCACAGATAAGTGTCACTCTAGCATGTTTGGGGGATGTTACTGATGTCTGAATGTTTGTAGGACCATGATAACTCAACTTGCAGAGGAAGAGGCAGTGTGAGGAAAGTGGGAGGCATGGCCAGCGAGCCCTGAGCTTTTCGTTATTGTAGTCCTTGTTCTTCCCCTGATTGCTGTGTGATCTTGGACAAGTTTATTAACCTCTGTGCCTCTTTGGTAATGAGGATGCTTACCAGTTTCTCCGGATAAATGCGTGAAAAGCACTACATAAGTTACTCCTAGGGGAATTCTGAGCCACTGTACAATGCAGAATTTTGCAGAAATTAATAGGTTTGCAGAACTTCCTTTCCCCCACAGAAATGGGCTGCAGTGCTGCTAGCTGCCATTAGGGGCCACTGGACTCGGTAGAGCCCAGCTTGCACATAGAAGACACTGCTGGGGAGAGGGAGCTAGAGCAGAGGTTTTTTTATTTTTATTTTTTCTGGCAACCCAGTTAAAGAAAATTGTTGATGCCTGCAACTCAACAGAGCTGGGGATGAGGGGTTCGGGGGGGGGCTCTGGGCTGGGGCAGGGGGTTGGGGGGGCAGGGGATGTCAGGGTTCTGGGCTGGGGTGGGGCTCGGGATGAGGGGGTTGAGGTGCAGGAAGGGGCTCTGGGTTTGAGGGTGGGGCTCAGGGCTGAGGCAGGGGATTAGGGCACAGGGTTGGGGTGCGGACTTACCTCTGGCAGCTCCCGGTCAGCAGTGCAGCCAGGGTGCAGAGGCAGGTTTCCCACCCATCCTGTCACTGTGGACCATGCTGCCAGGCACCGCCCCCCGAGCCTCCATTGGATGGTGCTCATAGGTCCCCTTCTCCCCCACCTAGGAGCAGGACCTGCTGCTGGCTGCTTCCCGGGCGCAGCCCAGTGTCAGAACAGGTAGGGACTAGCCTGCCTTATCCAGGCAGCACCGCTGATGGGAGTTTTAACAGCCTGGTCGGCAGTGCTGACCAGAGCCGCTGTGACCCAGTACTAGGTCATGACCTACAGTTTGAAAACCACAGAGCTACAGGGGTCCTGGCAGCTGCAGTTACCAGCATGCTGTGAGGGAAGGAGAGGGCATTGTGCAGGAAACTGTGCAAGCCTGGGACCGAGGATCAGGCTGTTTCTCCCTCTGGATCCCTAGGATCTGAGGTGGGAAGGGATGTGGGTATGTGGGCTTGGGGGGGCCTTGGCTAGGTTCTGGGGAGGAAGGCGGTTGGGTGTATTGGCTGGGGGGATCCCATAAGTGGGCCCTGAGGGAGGAGTTAGGGGTGTCAGCCCCCCACCCCCAGCTTGGCTCTGGGTTGGGTGGGGAGGAAGGGGGTAGAGAAACAGGAACTGGGTTGTCATAGGGGTTTCTTTAACTCTGCTCCCGGGGGAAATTTTGTGTGTCTCTGTATTGTTACAGACCTACTTGCTGATACGTATTTTGAAATAAATTACCAAAATAATTGAAACTGGCATGACTGACAAAATTTGTAGAATTTTTAAATGTGTGCAGAATTTTTAATTTTTTGGTGCAAAATGCCCCCAGGAGTAATAAGTGCAGAGTAAAGTAGTGATGTCCGGTGGTATGCCACTCCCTACATGTTAGTTGTTAAATGGGTTCTGTTCTTAAGTCTCTCTTCTTTCCTTTTGGCCTGTCTACACATGGTCGCACCAGTTTAAATACACCTGTTTAAAAATCAATTTAGTTACACTAGTGCAAAATGAGGCTGTATGGGTGCTCCTAAATCAATATAAATAGCTTATTGGTTTATCTTAAATTGATTAGAAACAGGATAAAGCTGAATTGGAAGAAGCCACTCCGTTTAAATCAATACAAACCTTGGTATAGATTCACTTCTTTCAGTTTAACTGAATCAGTTAAAAAAGCTATTTAAATTAAACCGAAGAGAGAGTTGTGTATTACAGACATGAGCTCCATCACATCCTGCTCCCACACACGCTCATGTGAGCAGAAATGAGCCCTAAAACTTTTCCAAGTCTTCCTGGCTTTTTTTCTCTGCTCTTTCCTGTAGTAGTGAGTCTGAATCCGACATGGAACCAAATCTCTAAAAGGGGCTTTGAATGAGGCAAGGATTCTAATCCCAGTTCAAATGTGGTGGGACTGAGGTTCTTTTCTGACAAGTCTTTACCAGCTAGAAATGTTCTGTTCCACAGCAATTTAACATAAAAGTAGGGCGGGGTGTATTTGTGTTCATAGGCTTAAGTAGGTGGGTAACAGGAACAAAACCTGTTTGTCCTTTTCCTCTGAAGTTAAGTAGTTCAAACTAACAATTGCGGATGACTTTCAAGATTTAGACACACACTTTGCTTGATGGCTAGACATGACTGGAATATACCATTTTCCCCCATCTCTTGAACTGCACACAGTGTCTCTGTTATAAAATAATGGCAGTGAACAAGTCCCAGTGGAATTCAGCAACCCATAGACAGTTGTGGGATTTTCATTTGGTATGCGTTGTTGTGGGTATATGTGCTCATAGGGATGGCAACAACAAAATCCTTCTGTTAGAATAGGATGAAATTTCTAGGGAGCAGTTCCTCAGCTGGTGTAAATTTGTCATAGGTCCATCGAAACCAATATAAAAATGACTTCAGCGGAGGTATGACAGTTTACACCAGCTGAAGATCTTACCCCTAAAAATGCTAGAGGACTTTGCTAACTTTTTTTTTCTGCCTTTGCAGAGCAGTAATGACTGCACCAGCTAGCAATTGTTTGACCTATGAGAAATGAGTTGGTACTTTTAGATCACAAAAAGCATAATCAAATTTGCTACCTTATGCTTATAATAGAAATGTAGGACTCAGGAGGTCATCAAGTCCAGCCCCCTGTGCTGAGGCAGAACCAAGTAAACCTACTATCCCACACAGGTGTTTGTCTAACCTGTTTTTAAAACTCCCCCGTGACACTGATTCCACAACATCCCTTGGAAGCCTATTCCAGAACTTAACTACCCTTCTAGTTAGCGTTTCTTAATATCTAACCAAATTGCACTTGCTGCAGATTCAGCCCATTACTTCTTGTTCTACCTTCAGTGGATGTGAAGAACAACTGATCACCATTCTCTTTATAACAGCCCTTAACATATTTGAAGGCTGTTATCAGGTCTCCCTCAGTCATCTCTTCTCAAGACTAAACATGCCCAGTGTTTTTAACCTTTCCTCCTAGGTCAAGTTTTCTAAACTTACCATTTTTGTTGGTCTCCTCCGGACATTCTCCAATTTTCCACATCTTTCCTAAAGTATGGGGCCCCAAATTGGACATAGTTCTCCAGCTGAGGCCTCACCAGTGCCAAGTAGGGTGAGAGAGTTACCTCTGGTGTCTTACATTTGGCACTCCTATTAATACACCCCAGCATATTAACCTTTTTCACAACTGCAGCACAATGTTGGCTCACATTCAATTTGTGATAATCTATAATGCCCAGATACTTTTCAGCAGTACTAATGCCTACCCAATTATTCCCATTTTGAAGTTGTACATTTTGGTTTTTCCTTCCGAAGTGTAGTACTTTGCAAAAGTCTTGATTGAATTGCATCTTGCTGATTTCAGAACAATTCTTCAATCTGTCAAGGTCATTTTGAATTCTAATCCTGTTCTCCAAAATGCTTGCAACCCCTCCCAGTGTGGTATTGGCTGCAACTTACAAGTATATTCTCACTTCATTAGCCAAGTAATTAATGAAAACATTGAATAGTACTGAACACAAGACTGATCCCTACAGGACCCTGCTAGATACCCTCTCCCAGGGCTTGGCTACACTTACATTTTATAGCGCTCTAACTTGCTGGCTTAGGGGTGTGAAAATCACCCCTCTGAGCGCAGCAAGTCAGAGTGCTTTAAAGCACTAGTGTAAACAGGCTCTGAGCCTGAGGAGCAGTTCCTCAACTGGTGTAAATTGTCATAGCTCCATTGAAACCAATTTAAAAATGACTTCAGTGGAGCTATGACAGTTTACACCAGTTGCAGTGTAACTAATCTAATCTAACCGGTGGCCTCACAAAGGTTGAGGTGTTTAATACCGGTTTTGCTTCAGTCTTCACTAAAAAGGTTAATGGTAACCCGACACTCACCGTTAATATTAACAACAAGGAAGAAGAAACACAAGCCAAAGTAGAGAGAGAGCAGCTGACAATATTTAGATAAGTTAGATGTATTTAAGTCAGCAGGGCTGGATAAAATTCATCATACTGGCTGTATCATTAGTGCCCATGTGGATAAGCAGCATAGACGGTAATGGTCAGAGGGATGGATAAGTACCTCCCCTGTCCTTGACATGTCCAATAGTGAATTCCTCATCTATTCATCTCAATTGCATTATACAATATATGAGCAAGACTTTAAAATCAATGATAATTACTGCTAAGTACCTAAAGCCATTCTATGTTGCTGCAAGTACTTTGATCCTAAGCCATTGTGTTGTGTAGTCTGAACTAGCTAAGGCCTGTATTCTGCTGCCCTCTATGGGATGGAATTGCAGTTGTGTGTCCATGCTGGGCCTGTGCTCTTGGAGCAGTTTGGATCAGAGTTTCATCCCTGCTGCTCTTACTGTGAAGTTACAAGTTGTGAAGATGTACAGTGTGCTGGCACCAATGAAATCCTAGCTATCTCTAGATTTATTTCTTTATTTATTCACTTCTCTAGCAGTGAGGCAAGGTCTAACCTGAAGAAGAGCTTGGTGTAGCTTGAAAGCTTGTCTTTTATAGCAGCAGAAGTTGGTCTAATAAAAGACATTATCCTCATCTACCCTCTCTACAATCCTGGGCCAAACACAGGCTACAGCTCCATCAACACTGCAAACTTCTATAGCACTTTTATCTGATGATTTCAAAGCACTTTACAGACAATGAACTGAGCCTCCCCATACCTCTGTGAGTGTTACATATGTTTACAAATAGTTATTGAGGTGTATTAAGGTTAAATGGCCTCCATAAGGTCTTGAAGTGGCAGTACTAGTGTGTTATTTTCTGGAATAGAAACACACATTCTCTCACACATCCCTTCTAAAATTAGTGTGTTTTCTGAGTAATGTAAAAGCTAGTGATGGCTTTTGGCCAGTAAACCCTAGAGAAAGCAGAGTCCAGTTTTCACCTAAATCCCCCTGTTCAGTGGTGGCAAGCTCATCCACAGCTGTTGGCTGCTCTGTGCTACACCAGCAGTGCAATCTAGCTAGAGAGAGGGCATAACTGACCCCAGGGTGCTAGCCCAGAGCTTGTCTGCCAAGGGGCATAGAGCCAGAGGTTCTCAAGTATTTTACCATCATGCTCCACTTTTATAATGAAGGCAAACGAGCCCAGGGTCCAATTTCCTGGGTGCTGGAGACCATATTCATGTATACGGACTGTCAGTGAAATGCTAGAATACCAAAGCAGGTGAGAGTATAAGTAACCTTTCCTTGACACATTGCAGTGAAAAGGATGAGCTTGAGGTAGCTGGGGCATGGGATACTGGAGCCTTGGAGAACATTTGTTTGGGGCACCCTGGAGCAGTCTTATGTCTCCAGCCTAGCTTTCCACCCCTTGAGGCCCCTGGTTCTCCCCCAGCACATTACTGTCTGTAGTCCCCCTTAGTCTGTTCCACTATGAGCCCCTGGTCAACCTTCAGCTCAACCCCTATGGTGCCCTGTCCAAGCATATTCTCTCTGTGCCATTGAGGCAAGTAGGTAGCAAGTATGGTGCTGGCAGCTCCAGGCAAGCTGCGTAAGGCAGAAGGGGGAAAGCAGTAAGGGCAGAGGAGAAGGCCGTGTCCCTGGCCTGCGTGCTAGAGTCCTAGTGGCTGGAAGAGTCACTGGAAGGACGTGCTCAGTGGCTGCAGGCTGTCAGAAAGGCTGTTGGAGGAACCACTGATGGAAATTCCAGGCAGCCAGAGGCATTTTTTATTTTTTGATGTAAATAAAAAAAATTAAAGCCAGAGTTTTCTGCATCCACCCAGACCCTGTCCTGCTGCCAGTCTGAGAAGGGCTGGTGTAGAGCTGCTGGTGGGCTTGCTCATGCTACACATCTTCCCTGCTACTAGATACATAGATATTAAGGTCAGAAGGGACCATTATGATCATCTAGTCTGACTTCCTGCACAATGCAGGCCACAGAATCTCACCCACCCACTCCTGTGATAAACCTCTCACCTATGTCTGAGCTTATCGAAGTCCTCAAATCATGGTTTAAAGACTTCAAGGAGCAGAGAATCCTCCAGCAACTGACCCGTGCCCCATGCTACAGAGGAAGGCGAAAAACCTCCAGGGTCTCTTCCAATCTGCCCTGGAGGAAAATTCCTTCCCGACCCCAAATATGGTGATCAGCTGAACCCTGAGCATATGGGCAACATTCACCAGCCAGATACCTAGGAAAGAATTCTCTGTAGTAACTCAGATCCCACCCCATCTAACATCCCATCACAGGCCATTGGGCCTATTTACCATAAATATTTAAAGATCAATTAATTGCCAGAATCATGTTATCCCATCATACCATCTCCATAAACTTAACGAGTTTAATCTTAGAGCCAGATAGGTCATTTGCCCCTACTGCTTCCCTTGGAAGGCTATTCCAAAACTTCACTCCTCTGATGGTTAGAAACCTTCATCTAATTTCAAGTCTAAACTTCCCGATGACCAGTTTATATCCATTTGTTCTTGTGTCCACATTGGTACTAAGCTTAAATAATTCCTCTCCCTCTCTGGTATTTATCCCTAGCATAAAAGGGAAAAGGGGTCACAGCCCAGACTCCCCTGCATCATGCTGGCCCTCAGCTGTCTTCAGTTCCTTGTGCCCTTTGCAGCCCAGTGTACGTTAGAACTGCCTTCAAGCTGCTCTGAACAATGCAAGAATGACCATGAAGAAAGCAGCAACAAGACCAGACCAGGGCAGAGTAATGCTTTAAGTCATGTTTATAAGACCTTCCTGACATTCACTCTAGGTTTTTTGCCTAGGAACTGGTCCTGAATGTGAATCATGAAACATATGGGGAGCTGTGTATTTCCATAGATGTGTGAAAAAAGAAAAGGAGGACTTGTGGCACCTTAGAGACTAACAAATTTATTTGAGCATGAGCTTTCATGAGCTACAGCTCATTTCATCGAATGCATGAAGTGAGCTGTAGCTCACGAAAGCTTATGCTCAAATAAATTTGTTGGTCTCTAAGGTGCCACAAGTCCTCCTTTTCTTTTTGCGGATACAGACTAACACAGCTGCTACTCTGAAACCTGTCATAGATGTGTGGTGTCCCCTGCTGGAAAAGATGTGTATTGAAGAAACCATGGTGGGTGGGTGGAGGAGTGTGTGACATCAAAGTTCAATTTTGCTGAAACTTTTCAGAATCATTCACCTTGGGGTAGAGACCAAGCATGGACAATATCCGCCCAAAAGGCACAATATTGCAGCAGTTATGAAAGTAAGGAAACAGGCATTATAATAGAAATTTGTTTTGCATCGTTGAATATAGTGTAATTCTAAAATACATGCTCCAATAGATTCCAAATGGTCATTAGAGACACTAACATATTCTTCCTCTATATTTTTCCTCTAGATCAGCTTTAGCTCCTCCTCCCGAGGTGCTGTAACTTCTCTTTCTTTTACCCTCTAAGGTCCCTGCTGCCCTACAGAAGATTCATAGATTCATAGATATTTAGGTCAGAAGGGACCATTATGATCATCTAGTCTGACCTCCTGCACAATGCAGGCCACAGAATTTCACCCACCACTCCTAAAAAAGACCTCACACCTATATCTGTGCTATTGAAGTCCTCAAATTGTAGTTTGAAGACCTCAAGGAGCAGAGAATCCTCCAGCAAATGACCCGTGCTCCATGCTACAGAGGAAGGCGAAAAACCTCCAGGGCCTTCCAATCTGCCCTGGAGGAAAATTCCTTCCCGACCCCAAATATGGCGATCAGCTAAACCCTGAGCATATGGGCAAGATTCATCAGCCAGATACTACAGAAAATTCTTTCCCGGGTAACTTGGATCTTACCCCATCTAAAAACCCATCACAGGCCATTGGGCCTATTTACCATGAATATTTAATTACCAAAACCATGTTATCCCATCATACCATCTCCTCCATAAACTTATCGAGTTTAATCTTAAAGCAAGATAGATCTTTTGCCCCCACTACTTCCCTCGGAAGGCTATTCCAAAACTTCACTCCTCTGATGGTTAGAAACCTTCGTCTAATTTCTAATCTAAATTTCCTAGTGGCCAGTTTATATCCATTTGTTCTTGTGTCCACATTGGTACTGAGTTTAAATAATTCCTCTCCCTCTCTGGTATGTGTGGCCTGCGCATCTCTCATATTTGGCTTTCAGATACCAGCATTGTTCCTATATGAAGTGCATCATGTATGTGCACCTGGCTTACCTGACTAACCAAATCCTTTCAACGGTGACACCTGTTTTCTGCCCTGTTATTTTGTTACTTCCGCCTGTGCTGTGTCATGTCTGAAATTCGGTTGTAAGCACTTTGGGACAGGGAGCCTGTGTTTTTAATCCCTCTTATAGGCACATAGGACACATTGGGGGGGCTGCAAAATAATACATAACATATTTGGTGTTTGTTATTACTACTGCAACCCCGGGGTGCATTAGCACCCCTAGTTCCGGCACCATGGCCTACAGATGCCACTATGGGTACTATTTCCATCCCTAGTATACTGATGTGGTAATGTCATCTCCCCATAGATTCTATGCTTGCTCCCCTATGTAGCCTCCAGGCTCTTCGTACTAGTTATTGCTCTCATCTCCTCCTCTCTTCCTCTTCTAACGTCCATTGTTCTGAAACCCACATACGACCCATCCGCCCGCCCACGGGTCTAATTTCCCACACAAGATAACTGCATCTAGAAATCTCTCTGTCTAGGTCCTTCTGGTCAGCCCCGCCCCTCCACGCCTCCAGGCCCTTTCTTAGTGCGCCCGCCTGCACTGCGTCCCTTCAGCCAGCCCCCGGACTTGCTTACCGCCGCACTTCCCGCGTTAAGGTGACGTAGGCGGCAGGGCCGGGCGAGTCGGAGCGACAGCGGCGCAAGATGGCGGCCACCACGGGCTCGGGTAAGCGGGGCTTGGGTAGCCGGGGCCGGGCCGGGGAGGAGGGACTCGGCGCCGCAGGGCGGGGCAGCTTCTACCGGAGGGCGCGGGGGTGACCGGCTGCGGCCCAGCGGGCTCCCGGGAGCGGGGGTTCGTCGGCGGGGCGTGTCTGGGGCTTGAGGGGCGGCGGCGGCTAGGGGCGCTAGGCCGGGGGCCCCAGCGTCAGGGGGCTGCTGCTGGAGGCCCCAGTCCTGGCGGGCGAGGTTCCGGGGGGAGGGGCTTAAGGGGAAGCAGGCGCTTGGAGGGGTGTAGGGGTATCAGGGTGGAGGAGGGACTGCCGTCTGTGTCCCTGGGGGGAAGGGCGTTCTGGGGTGCCAGGCTGGAGGAAGGGCTGCCTTGTGTACCAGGATGGGGTGTCCTTGGGGGGAAGGGCGTTCTGGGGTGCCAGGCTGGAGGAGGGGCTGCCTTGTGTACCAGGATGGGGTGTCCCTGGGGGGAAGGGCATTCTGAGGGGGGGTATCAGGGTGGAGGAGGGGCTGCCTTGTGTGCCAGAATGGGTGTCTTTGGGGGAGTAAGGTTCTGGGGATACCAGGCTGGGGGATGGCAAGATGGTATGTCCTTGGTAAAACCAGGCTGGAGGAGAACGAGGATGCCTTGTTCCAAGCTGTAAGGATGTTCTTGGCTGCTTCTCCTTTATCCTCAACATGATTTCTCTTAAGCATTCAACCCCACTCGTTTATCACTCCTGAGTATGATATTGTTTCCTGATTAACAGGGCTATTAGAGTAAACCTGAAGTTACTAAGGGCGGGTATACATTGGGAATTTATATTGGCATAGCTACATCAATCAGGGTGTAAAAAATCCATATCCCCAAGAGACCTAGCTATGCTGACCAAGCCCCCTGTGTAGACCGTGCTAGGTTGACAGAAGAATTCTTCTGTCAGCCTAGCTACCACCTCTTGAGGAGGTGGATTACCTACACTCATGGGAGAGCATCTCCTGTTGACATAGGTAGTTTCTACACTGGGGACTTGTCTACACTTAAGATTCTACAGTGTCACAGCTGTGCCCCTATAGTGCTTCAGTGTAGACACTACCTACACCGATCGGAGGGATTCTCCCATTGGCGGAGTTAATCCACCTTTCCAAGAGACAGTAGCTATGTCAACAGAAGAATTCTTCCATCAACTTAGCATGGTCTATATGAGGACGTAAGTCGATTTAACTATGCCACTCAGCGGTGTGGAGTTTTCCCACCCCTGACGGACGTAGCTAAACTGAGCTAATGTTTTAGTGTAGAGTAGGCCTGCAGCACTACAGCAGCGTAGCCACAGTGGTTTAAGTATAAATATACTTTGAGACATGACAAATTACAGCACAGGAGGGGGTGGGAGAAATGGAGGAAGGGAGATAGAATCTGTTTCCAAAAGGTGTTGTGTGTTGGCTGAAATGAACTGAACCCTGTGTATCTGGGTGCAGTAAGAACAACCATGAGTGAGACCAGATCGACACTAGGAAATTAGGTCGGTATAACTACGTTGCTTAGGGATGTAAAAAATCCACATGCTTGAGTGACGTAGCTAAACTGACATAATCCCCAGTGTAGACAGTGCTATGTGGACAGGAGGGCTTCTCCCCTCAACATAGGTGGTACTCCTCATGGAGGAGGAGTACCTATGTGGCATAGGTAGCACCTTCACTGAAGTGCTATATTGGTGCTGCTGCAGCATTTTAAGGTAGCTCAGCCCTTGGATTCACAGAAGCTACATAAATTGACTTGGCGGAGAACGTTGAGTCAGCTGAAATGTCTGGGAAACTCAAAAAGACATCTCTTTAGCAGTTCATAAAGGAAAAGCTGTCTATATTGTCATTGCTTGTGCCTACCAGAATAATGCATCTCTCCTAAGGTTGCGCCTTAGACCTCCTTTGTCTGTTTCACTTATCAGGTATTTATTTATCTGAATTCTGGGGTAAAAGTTTAAAATCAGATTTCAGACAATGGCAACTGGATAAAATAACAATGTGAGTTGGGCTTTGCTTTTGCTTTGTTAATGAAGCAGTGACTTGCAGGTGTTACATATTTGAATTTTTTTTTCTGGCTAATGCTGTGTAGTGAGACCTGAAAACTCCCAAAATCATTTTGGTCACTTATTGGGCTAACATTGGTATTGTCTAGATGAAGTTAGCTGTCTTTTTATTCACTTTTGCAGCATATAGCTCTTCACAGGGAGGGCTTGACATAACGTCCTTTACAGGACTAATATATTTCAAAGACTGAGGATTTTGTGGCTTTTAATTTTGTTGTTGTTCTAATTTGAAAGGCTAAACAAATGCTACTAGCATAATCTCTTATTGTAAATAAGCTTCTTTACATCCGTAACTAAATGCTTTAGGTTAAAACTGAAAGAATATTCAAAATCTAGTTACGGATTCTACAGGCATTGTCTACTTCATTTCTTCAAGTTGTATAATAGTCAGTTTCACTTTCAGGTTCTTGCCCCAGTGTTTGGATTTCAAATGTTGCATGAGAATAGTTATTTTAAAATCTCTGTTGAAATGTAAAATTACACATCCATCCATCAATCATAGGACATTCCTCTTTGAAGTAGGAAATGAGCAAATCTTAAGGTCTTTCTCTTGGGGTAGCCTATTTTCAAAGACAGTTTAAAGTTTAGAAGAACAATGGTTGTAGAGAATAAAGATTTAAAGGGGGAAAACCCTGATGTTATAGCAGCGCAGTGGCTACTGCCATAAAGCTTGTATTTTATGGAGCTATATATAAAAGTTCTCATAATCCTGATATCATCTCTGTTCTGCCACAAATGTGCTGTATATTTTAGGAGACCAAATGAAACTGTGACATGACCTCATCAAGCTGTCATGTCACTTCATTCTGGCAGCCATATTTTCCCAATAATCCTTTGCAGCTGCTGACTTTTCAATTTGTTTGTCTGGAAGAATAAGGCAAGTGGTTTTCTTTTGAAGCCAGTTCAGATCCATAAATTCAATGTCTGGGTGGACATGAGGGGATGTGCATGAAGAGATGCAGTAGGAGCTATGCAACCAACATTTCATGGAGACAAAGTCTAAAACTTTTCTTGGTACCTGGTTTTCATATGGCATTGCATTGTAGGCCAGACCTGAACAATCTTAACTAACCAGTAAAATGTGTTTTGATAATGGGTATTTTGCTTCTTCTGGGTCACATTCTATCTCCATGTAATTCTAAAACAGGGTTAGGCAAACTTTTTGGCCCGAGAGCCATATCTGGGTTTGGAAACTGTGTGGTGGGTCATGAATGCTCATGAAATTGGGGTATGTGAGGGGGTGCGGGCTCTGGGGTGGGATCAGAAATGAGGAGTTCAGGGTGCGGGATGGGGCTCTGGTTTGGGGCAGGAGCGGTGGGGGCTCCAGCTGGGGGTGCAGGCTCTGGGGTGGGGATGGGGGTTTTGGGGTTCTCTGTGCTGGGACCTAGGGGTTTGGAGGGCAGCAGGGGGATCAGGGCTGGGGCAGGGGGTTGAGGCATGGGGGGATGGCTTGGGGTGTAGGCTCCGGGCGGTGCTTACCTCAAGCAGCTCCCGGAAGCAGCAGCATGTCCCTCCTCCAGCTCCTACACGGAGGTGCAGCCAGGTGGTTCTGCTGTGTGCTGCCCAGTCCGCAGGTGCCGCCTCTGCAGCTCCCAATTGTCATGAGTCCCGGCCAATGGGAGCTGCGGGGGTAGCATGTGGAGCAGAGCCCCCTGGCTGCTCCTACGTGTAAGAGCCGGAGGAGGGACATGCTGCTGCTTCCGAGAGCCACGTGAAGCGGTCCCCGACCCTGCTCATCAGCTGGAGCGCCGGAGCAGGGCAAGCCCCAGACTCCGCTCCCCAGCAGGAACTCAAGGGCCGTATTAAAAGGGCTGGAGGGGCGGGTAGTTTGCTCACCCTTGTTCTAAAAGCTCTGCTTTATTGGCTCTTCTAGTGTTGAAAGTAGAGCGCTTGTACTTGAGGTAATATATGGCTAGAGGGGGAAAAAATGGTGCAGGAACTTTGCATGTCAGTAAAGAGCATGTTCTAATAGTTATGTTCAAGTTTAAATTGCTGCTGGTAGGATGTTGTGTACCTTAACTACTTTTGGCAAAAACTCTTAAAATTGGTATATAACTTTTTTAACATGGTATGGGAATCCTGAGACTTGCCCCTAACCTCTAATTGTGGAACCTTAGAATATAGGCCAACAACTTAATTTAAATATAACTTAGGGCTTTGTTCAGTTGGTAAATGAAGCAACTGTTTGTTACTGGTAATAGATCCTGCCATGTGGCCAACAATGCAGTTTTTAGACTGTTCTGCTAGAGAGAACAGTGGTGTTCACTCATTTTCAGCAATGTTACAGTGACAACTGTGATGCTGTTGGTAATGTACACCATTGATACCGGAAGCTTCATAAGTGTAATCTTATGGGTACAACAAGGACCTAGGAAATGAGTCTCTTGGGGTTTTCTGTTTGTTTGTTTGTTTTTTTTTTTCCTTTTGTTTTACTGTGGGGCTTTGGACAAGCAACTTATATCTTATTAGTAAAGTAGATTTTGATAATACTTGTTTCACAAAATCCTTGTGAGGCATGTTTATTTGTAAAGCACTTGGATATCTTTAAATGATATCTGTAGCATATAGTGCTGCAATAAAGGAACTTAGGAGCCCAGCCACTTCCTCTTTACCAAAATTCCCAATTTCTCATCTAAAAACAGCACTGTTCCAGAGGATTGGATGGTAGCAGTTGTACCTATATTTTAAAAAGGCTCCAGGGGTGATTGAGAGAATTCTAGACCACTGAGCTTTACATCTACATCTAAGAAATAGGTTGAAACAATAATTAAAACTTGAATAATGTTTCTGAAATATCTTGATATGATACAGTCTAACCAGTACAGTTTCTGCAAAGGAAGACACTCTTTTATATATCAGAATTTTTTTAAATGGGTGAATAAAGAATAACCGGTTGAACTTCTTATTTTTAGACTTTCAAAAGGCCTCTGACAAGGTCCCTCATGAGAGACTACAGAAAAATCTAAGGAGTCATGAGGAGAACAGCAAAGTGTTATAATGGATCAAAAACCAGCGATTAGACAGAAAATACTGGGATTAAATGGTCAATTTTCATTGTAGCAAAAATTTAACAGCAAGATACCTCAAGGTTCCATCTTAGGTCCAGTGTCATGTAGTAAACTTATTAATGAGATGAGAAAGGTAACAATCTGCAGATAATAGTGAGTTACCTAGTCTAGTCTACTCTGAAACCTGTCATTAGTCTATTCAAGATCAGAGAGGACTGTGCAGCACTTCAGAGGGAGCTAACCAGACTAGGTGAATGGGCACCAAGATTGCATTTGAAGTTCAGCATTGCTAAATGCAAAATAATACACACTGGGGTGGGGGGGAACTACTCATACACCTTACAAAGTTCTGATTTTTCCAGAGTTAATACAGTTCAGGATTCTAAGCTTCATTGCAGATGAGTTAAGGCAGTTAAGATCTCTGCCTAATATGCAGCTATAGTTAAAATCAAAGTGTGAGGATGCATAAGGAATAGGATGGAGAATAATATTGAAAATACTATGCTATCATGTAAATCAGTGGTGTGGTCTCATCTGGAGTACTGTGTGATGGTATTTATCTTTTTTTTTGAAGGTGGAAGTTTGTGAGGGAATGTTGAACTCAGCTTCACCAATATTCTTGTCACGTATAATAACAGATTTTTATCTCATAAGAGTTGGTGTAAATATTTTCCCCAAAATATTAGTTTTGAATGCCTTCCTTAGTAAAATAAATTGTAGTTGATGTAGCTGTTATGGCTTGTTTCACAACTTAAATACTAAGAAACAATGTTGACGTTGCAACTGTCTAATTTGTACTGCAAAGTTTTCTTTAGTTTGAGAGTTCTTTAATGGAAATACAAGTCTCTGTCAGCCATTTTAGGGCTTGTGTGCACTATAGGTTATTTCGGTATAACTTATGGTCGCTCGGGGGTGTCAGTAAGCCATCCGCCAAATGACGTAAGCTACACCAACCCAAGTGCCAGGTGTGAACAGCACTATGTCAGCGGGCTAGTGCCTTTCAGGCAGGTGCTTTTATTATGCCGCCGGGAGAGCTGTCTTCTGTTGGCAGAGAGCGTCTTCATCAGACATGCTACAGCGGCGCAACTGCACCACTGTAGCACTTCTAGTGTGGATTAGCCCTTAGTATAATTTATAAGGAATGCACTTTAGTATAAAAGTATGCAACTAGCACTTTATCTTATTCAGAAGTATTTCATAGGGTTTGGGGGCTGGTTAAGTATCTCAGTAAAAGTCAGTTTCTGTTGCCTTGTTTGAGTACAATGACATGTAAGGGCAACATATGAACTTTAAATTTCCTGGCTTCTTACAGTTTGTGTCATAACCAAAAGCCTTTCATTAAACGGTAAATATTACATCACTTCAAAACTATTCTGAGGACAAACTTCTGCATCTAAAAGAGTACTTATAATTGTGTAATTGTTGGAAAACCTAGCATTTAAAAATTGTTCCATTACAGTACTCTCAGCAAAAGAATACTTGGAGCAGATATAATTAAGGCTGTAATATCAAACATAACATGGAAAGTATTTTAAAACTTTTTTTTGCTAGCTGTTTTGTGTATTTAGGTACAAAAGATAACTTATGGTTGAAAGACGTGATTTCACTTATGCTAGTTAAATCTGGAGTAATTACTGATGTCAAAATTAAAATTGGTATGAGAGATCAGAATCTGATGTTTCCTCTTTAAATTAGTTATGGAAAATTATCCTTGACAGAACAAGAACTTCTTTTTGTTAGAGTTCCTAATTACTGAAATGTATTAGCCATAAATTCTTGTGCCTTATCCCTTGCAGTTGAGACAAATCCATATGTGCCAAAAGATAAATGCTTGTATCTTAACTCCTCTGTAGAAAGAAAAGCTGCAGATGTAATCTTTCATTGTCATGCCAATGTAAAACTCTTTACTCTGAAGGTTTGATTCTGTGCATATTGAAATCAATGGTAAAACTCCCTTTGACTTTCATGGTGCAGCATCTGACCGTCAAAGTATTTTGACCATTTCATTGTATCAGAACCTACTAGCACTGCTAAAGTACTTTGGTGCTTCCAAAATGGATCCAATTTCTGAGAAGTCTTTACCTCTGTAAAACATGCTGTGTGCTTCAGTTTGGTCATACAAGTTCTGAATCTGATATTTAAATTCTATAACTGAAATTTCTTAAGTTGGAAAAGCTCAGAAAAGCAGAGTAATGGACTTTGCTTTTTTTGCCTCATCATAAACTAATATAAATTTGTGTGACTTAGATGAACTACTTTAAGTGTTTTTAATTAGACTAAAAACACTTAAGTATCAAGGCTTTCTGTGCTCTAACTTGTAATACTATACCTTAGACTGACAAGATGCAAGAGGTCTAAGAGTTAACATATGCCCTGTTAAGTTTTGTACTTTAGTGATTTGATAAGAGTTTCACTTTGGAATGTTTTAAGACCAACTAGGACTTCCGTATATCTGCCTGGAAGTATATTTTTCTTTCTTAATACAAAAATTATCTTTGATTCTGACTGATAAAGCAAAAAATCCTGTCAATCTTCTGCATCCTTAATTCACTGGATCTGGCAGGGCATTGGTGGAAGACAACTTAAAATCTGAGATGACTTGATAGATAATTACTTACCAATAATCAATTTTAATCTGCTGCTGCTGCTTGGTGAAATTCTGAGGAGCAAAGACTCATGAAGAGGGCACTGTATCACTTGGAATGCTATCTTCATAACCATAAGGCTAGCAACTTCTTTAGGACCTTGAGTTCTGTAGGAATAAGGTTTCTCCACTTATGACTGGCAAGTGGATTTTTTTTTTTTCCAATCCCCACCGTAAAACTAAATGTCCTTCATGGGGTTTGTCAGACCTAGTAAACAAAAGTCTAAGATTGAGGCCTAGTGTGTATAAATTTACTCAAGACTTAAAATTTTTATCCAATTTATAAACTTGTGAAATTGGAGATATAACATTGTCAGTGCTTCTATAGTTAAGTCTTTAGCAGGTTCATTATGGTAATCTTTCTACTTTTGCTCTGAAGTTTATAATATAATATATTTCTCTCTGGAATATTTCCATGAGGTCTGCAGGCAGTGAACTAAGATGATGTAGATATTTTCCTACCTTTTGTGTCATAATTTAAATGAAGTTTGCAGCTGCTGCTCAGAATATTCTGGATTCATAAAGAATTGGCTAAATTAAATTTTATAGTCTGATGCCTGTTTTGGCGATGTAGTAGTTAAAACTCGAAGTGAACTACTTATTTCTTCTGTATTCTGTTTTTGTATTGAAGGACTCTTAAAGCAAACAGGTTTGTTTTGTTGTTGTGTTGGCAGTCTCCATAACTACACTTAATAAGAAAGTTATGCAGGTATTTGCCATATGTGGAAAATGTAGTTGACTCACTCTTGAGCCAGCTGATGTAAGAATACTCTTCTGTCATAAAAAGAAAAGGAGTACTCGTGGCACCTTAGAGACTAACCAATTTATTTGAGCATAAGTTTTCGTGAGCTACAGCTCACTTCATCGGATGCAATGCATCTGATGAAGTGAGCTTATGCTCAAATAAATTGGTTAGTCTCTAAGGTGCCACGAGTACTTCTTTTCTTTTTGCGAATACAGACTTACACGGCTGCTACTCTGAAACCTGTCTTCTGTCATTGAACTTGCCCTGGGGTTAGCTTGCAAAAGTAACTTGGCAAATACTGAATATCCACAGAACAGATAAGAACATATTTTAGGATATATGATTGGATAACTAACAGTTTTTTCTTCTTCCTACTCTTTCCTCCTCCCCTCATTAAATTCACAAATTGATCTTATCAATTTGTATGTTTTTTTTAACTTCATTCAAGTACCAGGTTAGGACCAAACTTACACATGATACTTTATGCTTTAGCATGCAGGTAGAAGATGCCCTTATACCGGCTGCACTAGGGTCATACACTGATTCCCTGCCCTCCCTCTCGCCCCCCACCCCCTCAAAAAAAAACACCCCCAGGGGATTTCCAGTTTTTTTATATAGTGTGAAATCAACATTTTGATAGTGCCTCATGGACCCACCACTTTGCAGTTGTCTACCGTACCTGTGACACTTTCAATTAAAAAATTTCTGTAGCAGTAATATTAAGTGTTTATTTTTAGCTTTTTTTTATGTGATATAGCAGTTAGGAACAAGGAAACCATGTGACCAGCCAGCTCTCTGTGGACCACCAGCAATCCACAGACTCGTTTAATTGATATTCTACAATCTCTTATTTCTAGGACCCTTGCTATTCATTGCTTTGACTCATTCTGAATCAGAGTGTTTGGAAGGGCCCTAAAACAGCGTTGCCTTCTGTTCCCATAAGAACTTGTATTAATATTACACACACTCTTCCCTGTACCTGATTAAGGTTCCAGAGTCTAACACACTCAGGTTAGGAAATGACAGAGTTAATGTTAGGTTTCAGAGTAACAGCCGTTTTAGTCTGTATTCACAAAAAGAAAAGGAGTACTTGTGGCACCTTAGAGACTAACCAATTTATTTGAGTATAAGCTTTCGTGAGCTACAGCTCACTTCATCGGATGCATACTGTGGAAAGTGTAGAAGATCTTTTTATATACACACAGCATGAAAAAATACCTCCTCCCACCCCACTCTCCTGCTGGTAATAGCTTATCTAAAGTGATCACTCTCCTTACAATGTGTATGATCATCAAGTTGGGCCATTTCCAGCACAAATCCAGGTTTATGTTGCCGTTTGAACTTTAGTTTGGCTTCCCTGTGCATTTACATTATGATAGTCTTTAATCAAATGATCACATACTGCTTTCTTCCCACAGGACTCCTGCCTTATTCAGTGCACAGAATTGATGGTGCTCACTGACTGGGTAGCTATTTAATATTTCCTTTTATCCTTGTCAGTATGTGGCTCCATGCCTTACCACAAACCATCCAACCCTTGCACTGAATAGAGAACTAACTTCATCTTAGGCTCTTCTGTGGTACCTACGTATCTTAATGAATTATTTTCGTAGCACCTGATGAGATGAGGTGGTGGTATTATCCCTGCTTTACAGATGGCGAGTTGAGGTGGAATGATATTAAGGCCAAATTTGTCAAGTGTCATAATTTTAGATGCCCAGTTTGAGACAACTGACTTTTTTTTTTTTTGGTGTCCAGATTACTGGGTATTCTTATGTAAGTTCATGGGTTTGGAGATATATATATTTTAATGTATATTGTAGTGTTTGAGGATTAGAACTTTGATTCCACAACAAAATCAGAATTGGCGTTCAATCCCTTTTAGGTCTCTAAAAGACACTTGAGGGAGACTTTAAAGACACTAAAGTTGTCATATTCTAAGCACTGTCACATTGCATATGAGAACCCTTCCAGGTTCTCAAGCAGTGAAAGGGGATATTTTCAAGGCTCTTGCTTTGCCTCGTCCCTGGTGTCATGTACTAGAGATGTTTCTTGAGCCCTAGATGAGCGTAGTCTCATAAACAGAATGTCTGTGTTTCTTCTATGCGAACAAATAGGTGAGGCTGGACAAGGGGACTAGGCAGTCTCTTCAGTTATACTGCATGTGATGCAACTATTCAATACGTAATTAACCTTTTGGTATTTCTGTGAACAAAATTTTCTTTAGAAGGTCATGTGAAAAAGAACTCCATTGGCATTCTATGTCCTATTAATGCACCTTTGTTTCTCTTAGAACTGTTCTTAGGCATGTACTGTGAGCAAATAAAAGAATATGACACAGATTAGGATTTATTCAGGATTCTTAATGGCTTTGGCTTGGTCTTAGAGGGAAAGTGACTTAGCCTTTCTGTGTCTCAGTTCCCTATCTGTAAAATGGCGCTGATAATGCCTCACAGGGATGTTGTGGCATAAGTTTGTTAAAGATTGTGAGATGCTCAGATATTACATAATGGGGGCCCACATAAGTGCTTTAGTTAGATCTTGCACTGATGAAGTCCACTGAAATTAATTTCAAATTAACTTGTTTATGTTACAAAACAGATTGATTTGCTACTTTTAAAAATCTCTGGAAAGATTCATAGATGTCCAGCCTTTTACCAAATGATGTAGCTTCTACCTTTTATCTTAAATCAAATGGACATAAAGTAGAAAGACAGACTGTAAGGAAGCAGGAAGTAAATATGCTGCTTGCTTCTTTGAATACACAGAGGTCCTTTTCCTCCTCCTGGCTGTATGCACTAATGCAGAGCCTAGCTGCCATGGCTCACTAGTATTATTTTTTTTTTTTAAATGCAAACTACTCCTTGTTTCCACTTACTTTTATATTTGACATCTGAGCTTGTATCTTCCTCACACCATGAAAATACTGCCACTCAGAAATATTGCTGTTTCTCAGTGTTTTGGTCTAAATGTTTTGACATCGGATTACCAAAAGTAGCAGTCCAATTATCCAGTCTTGTATCACTGCCAGATAGTCTCAGTTCAAAGTTTCTTTCTGATTCTTTTTAGGAGTAAAAGTTCCTCGTAATTTTCGACTGTTGGAAGAACTTGAAGAAGGTCAGAAAGGAGTAGGAGATGGTACAGTTAGCTGGGGTCTTGAAGATGATGAAGATATGACACTTACAAGATGGACAGGAATGATTATTGGGCCTCCAAGAGTAAGCATCAACTTACAGATCTAAATGCCAGTGTCACTCAAAATTCTGCTTTCCTGTCCCTTTTTTCCCCCTGCAGACATTCTCATGCATGTATCTGAGTGGGTACGTGTATGCAACCAGGTTTACTTGGCATATAAATTGGGGTTGATATGTCAGTATATCTTTCTGCTTATGACTTTAAACAATGCTAATACCTTTTAATTGATTAGCTCTGTTACACAAATGACATTCACATTTACAGATTAATTTACACAGTAATTTTCTAGTGTTCTGTAACCCTGAATTACAGCAAAGTCTCAAAGCCTGTAAGAGTTCAATATGGAGCTAATACTGGTAATATCTCACTAGCCAGTCCTCATCTATTAACATATTCTGCCTTAGTTCAGTTCAGTTGTTTTTGGTCATCACTTTAGGGAGTTTCTTGAGGATGTGGGGGTTGTGGTATTTTTATTGCAGCAAAACTGGCTTGCTTCTTTAAAGTTTCAGCTAACTCAGATTAGAATTTGGTTCTAGCCATAAACTAAATTTTGCTTTTGACTTTCTTGTCACCTGTCTCCCAATCTGTGTATTTAATATGCCTCAGAATGGCTTTTTATAACGCTACCATGCTCTTTACGGTAATACTGCAGCTGGAGAGTATCTGTCCTGTTTAGAGAGGTTAGTAAAAAGGACATCTTGATGATAGGCTTAGTGTTTCCATAGCACTTGATATTTCCAAAGTACCTTATGTACCCAACCTCATGGTCTTGTAGTCTGAAACCTACAGTGGTGACAAGCTTAGTATCTCATAGCTAGTTTAAAACATGGCTGGTATGATGGTTCTTCAGAGCTATGGTCCATGTGATTACGCTCTGGCTGTAGTGGACAGATTGGACTAATTTATTTGGGCAGCAACTTTGTTGATGTCTCTACAGTGGGGTGAGCCCCTTAGGCCCTACCATCTATGGAATGTCCCCATAGATGACTCCTGATCAGTTAGTGATTGGCTTCTGCCATGTCTTATGAGGTTTTATCCCTACTTTTTAACAATATAGAAGGGATAATCTAACTCTATGTTCTCATCCATATGTCAGATCCCTTTTTTAATCTGATTAGGCCTCTACTTTGCAGTAGTAAATTCCACATGTCACTTATGCATTGTGTGTATCTTAAAACAAAAACACACACACAAACCTTCCTCATCGCTCTTAAATTGACATGTGGCCTTCCAATTTCACTGACTATCCCCTTGCTCTTTTACTATGGAAGGATAAATGTGAGTGCCTATTACCTTCACTATACCGTTGCATTGTGATGTATATCTCATGTCTGATCTGTTTCCTCTCTAAGTTATCCCAGTGTTTTCAACCTATCATTATATGGAAGCCTTCAGATGCTCTCATTGCCCATATCTGCACCTTTCTTTCTGTTTGTAGCCATTTCTGAGATAGGGTGACTGTCACTGAACATAGTACTCCAGGTGAGGCTTTACCATTCATTTATTATTTAACAGCATTACACTTTCAATATTTTCTCTCATTCTTTGTTCAACTTAACTTTTTTTGCTCTTTGACTGCCACTGTAAATACCTCCTTAAATATGAACAATGACAAGTCTGGTGGCACCTTATAAGGGTCTTGTATTAAACAAATATTTTAAAAGAGACTGAAATCTGCACACACTCGTGTGGTTTTACCATAGAAGTGTTGTCATGGGAGCAAAGTACAGCTAAGTGATTCTGATGTCAGAATTGTGTAGGATAATCCAATCTGTCTAGAGGTGACAACTTTTTGCTTCAGTTCACAACTATCTTCTGTTTTTCACCTTTCCTGTCTGATACCTTTTTAAAAGATCTCTCCTACCAAAGTCATTAGAAAATCCTGCTCTGCATAACTGACCACTGGATGTCACTGTTGCATAGAAAGACAGCTGCAAATGTATTTGTGTGTGTATTTGTCTATGAATATCGTGACTCTTACTTGAGTTTCAAACTGGCACGTTCTGGTTTATTAGTATCAGATATATATGCATCTGTGTCTTTGCTCTAAATCTTGTAATAGATCACATCCCAGTGCTTGCTGGCCGCTTTCTCAGTCTGTCCTTAGTCAAATTGCGCCATAATTGTGAAAAGATTACACTTAAGCGTGTGTTTACATTGAGGAGAGCTCTCTCAATGTAAAATCGTAGCGGAGACAAGGCATAAGTATTTTTTACCTCAATGTAGCTACATAAGAATGACCATACTGGGTCAAACCAATGGTCCATCTAGCCCAGTCTCCTGTCTTCCATCAGTGGCCAATACCAGATTCTTCAAAGGGAGTGAACAGAACAGGACAATCATGAAGTGATCCATACCCTGTTGTCCAGTCCCAGCAACTGGCAGTCAGAGACTTAGGGACACCGTGAGCATGGGGTTGCATCCCTGACCATGGCTATTGATGGACCTGTCCTCCATGAACTTATCTAATTCTTTTTTTAATCCATTTGTAGTTTTGGCCTTCACAACATCCTCTGGCAGCAAGCGCCACAGCCTGACTGTGCATTGCGTGAAGTAGTTCTTCCTTTTGTTTGTACATCAAGGTTATCCCAAAGGGCGGGGGGGGGGAATACAGTTGATTTCGGTTAGCGGTGTTAAAGTAAAAACTGCCTGTAGCTTATCTCCAGTAGGATTTTACATAGAGAGCTCTCTGTGTAAAAAAAACACAGCATTATGTTTCTGAGCGCCCGTATGCTTGCATGACGACAGAACTTGTAGTTTTTGAGCAATTCCCATCTTTTGGCATTCAGAGTCGTGTTGACTCTGCAGGAATCTGTGCTCAGATTTCCCAGTCTGGAGACTTACTGCTCTATCCAGGCCTCCCCGCTTTGTGGCCTTCTGTCATGCTCCCTTCATTGTTGCCTGTTACAGCTGGAATCCCTCCCAGACCCAGTCTATCATGTGGACACTTAAAACTCCTGTTGTTTCTGGTTAGCTTCCCTTCCCACCCCCAGCACTCCGTTAGTTGTCCTAATTCCTCTCCCTACTGTCTTAAATCATCTTTAAAAATTGCAAAACAACAAGATATGTTCTTCAGTCCCTGTACATTTTGTTGTCCTCCTTTCCCTATGTTTAGCTAGATTGTAAGCTCCTCAGGGTAGGGACTGTCTTACACTGTGTTACGTGCCTTACAGACATAATTGCTATGAAAAATAATAATCCTTTGACTCCTTCTGAGGATGGGGAGTGACCTGTGAATGTGTTGTGTTTTGGAGCATTCTCCTTATCTCCCCACAACTCTATCTCTTCAGTGAGTTATGAATATGGCAAAAAAAATCAAGGTCTACCTATCGTATTTACAGTTAAATGTTTCTGATAAAATTTAAAAAATGACAGGCTTTTGGGGTAAATTGGGTTTAAATAGCTGGCTAATATAAAGCATTGGTTTCATTTCTGAGGTAGTCTAGCCCATTGAACCTACAATTCAAAACTGCATATGCCTTTGAATTGCCTGGTATGAAACTGAAGTCTATGGAGAGATATTGGATTACTTTACTCTAAATTAATCTCCAAGCAGGGATGTCAGTTATATTCCATAATGTGATAAATAGATGATAGTTTAAATATTGGTGTGCAGTGTGACAAGCTTTGTCTATGTTGGACACTAAGTGAATTTTTCTTGCAATTTTCAGAGTGTAGCTTAACAAGCGTGGAAATGTCCGCCATGTGTGTCGCACTCAAACTTTGTGTCCCTGATGATGATTGTAATTAAGTGATTCTAATACTGCCTGACACAGATGTTCCTCTCTTCCAGACAATTTATGAAAACAGAATATACAGCCTTAAAATAGAATGTGGGCCCAAATATCCAGAAGCACCTCCATTTGTAAGATTTGTAACAAAAATTAATATGAATGGAGTAAATAGTTCTAATGGAGTGGTAAGTTTTTTTGTTTGTTTTGTTCGGTTTGTTAACACAGTTTAAGCTTTGAACGTTAATTTGAACCTACATTTTTACTCAGATGTTTCTTAACAAAATACTTTGCTTTCTTTTTGAGTAGTGGAAGTAGGGGAGGGATAAGGTAATTGTAAGATATTGCTAACGACTCCTCTCTTTCGCCTTAGCAACACTCATGTTGTTACACAATAGAAGCATTTATTAAGCTTGAAAGAAAACTAAACATATGTTAAGTTTTTCAAGCTTGCTGGCAGGTAACTTGATTAAAAACCACCGTATCTGATAGGCAGCTATATTTTTTGGACTCGGAGGACTGACAGGAGTGGTGTTTTTGTCTGTTTTTAGGTGGATCCCAGAGCCATATCAGTCCTAGCAAAATGGCAGAATTCTTATAGTATCAAAGTTGTTCTGCAAGAACTTCGGCGTCTAATGATGTCTAAAGAAAATATGAAACTTCCTCAGCCACCTGAAGGACAATGTTACAGCAATTAATTTAAAAAACAACAACAACAAATCATGCCCCTTTATTCAATTTAAGCTGTCTTCATTTTCCACAGTAGTAAATTTTCTAGATGCATCTTGTAGACCTCAAAGTACTGGAAAGGAAATTCCCGTTCAAAGGAAGTTTATCTTGAGATACTGTAAATGATACTAATTTTTCATTTGAAATATAAGTTGTGCTATAACAATTAATCTTGTCATGTGTAACCACTGTCCACATAGTTGAACTTCTGGTATCAAGAAAAGTCTATTTAAATTTATTACTGTCAAGACCAGTGTGGCACATTTAATTCAACTGTGAAAACATATATCACACAATCACCTTGCTGTGTGTTTGGCCTGGGTTGTTGGGTTTTTTTCTTTCTCTGTCTTTTGCAATAGAGTTGAAGCTCAGGGCTATTTATTAGAATAGACACAAAGGTTTTAGCTTCCAGGACTATGCTGGGCTTTGTGGACTACTAATGGGGATGTGTGCTAACCTCAATCATCCCTCCCTTTGTGCTATCTCTAGTAAAGGCTGAATGTGACTGTGGTTGGTTTTATTTTTTAAGTCCTAGTAATCTAGGGCAGGCTTTCCTTCTTCCCTTTGGCCAAGGCACAGATTGTATTTCTCCTCCTGCCCCTCCCCTCCTCCCCGAATAATATGGGCCTTGGATGAGGGATTCAGGGTTTTTTCAATCTTTCCTCTCCCCCATCTTCCTAGAGGGGGTGCTGCTTTATTTTTGCCCCTTTTGTGAGTCTTCTCCTTACCCCTGGCCAGTGGCCAGCAGGAGAAAGTGTTTGGGCAATCACCTGACCTGTCCCCTCATGCTCGTCATTTTGTTTTTCCCAATGAATTTAGTCTTCACCAGCCTGGGAAACAAGAGTATCTATTCTGCTCGCAAACTTGGATCTCCCTTGCCCCCATGGCACTGCTGCCACACCGCCAAGCTGGCCATGGCTGATGTTATTAGATAGGCTTTTGACATGGTGAAAAGAGCAGTAATTTACCAGGATTGCTTGGATTTGCTAGCTGCCAAACTTTAATGGGGAAAATCTGCATGTAGAAATTCTAAACACACACTCCAATACAACCAGTCAAATTTTGGTGCTTCAAAATTGACCTGAGGATGTTAACTAATAAACAGTGCACTTACTTTTGACCCTTTTTAAAGACCTGACAATTAGAAACAAATCAACGTAGTGTAGACTCTTTTTTTTTTTTTTTTTGACACTTCACGTGTTGTGAGAGAAACTCTTCCATGAAGATTTGGGGATAAATGGTGTGCACAGCAGATTAGAGAGAGACCTTACTGGCAATGCCTCCTGGCAAATCACTGCCTTTTCTGACTTACTGTTTTGGACCACAAACTGCTGATATGTGGATGCAAGCTTAAATACAAACAACCTAGTGTGTCCTAAGTTTTATGACAAATTCAGTGTTTGTGTAAAAACCACATTTTAAAGCAGCGGCTATCAAGTCAATGAACAATTGATGTTTCCATTAACTCTTTTGAGGAAAATATTAGTTGTAAGGATTTAACATCCTCTGTAATTAAAGTTTAACATAACAGTATTCCATAAGCAGCCTTTTTATTGTATCAGACCATTGCCTGATTTTAATATAATAAAAAGTGTGCATTAATATTACAAGGCTTTAGTTGTATTTATGTTTAGAATTTTGATCACTTAGGGAAATCTTGAAATGTTTTGGAGTATCTTGTTACAGACCATAATATGGTGATCTGATTTAATAGTAAAATGTGAACATTTTTGCATATAACTTAACGTTGTGTGGTGAAAGAAACAACTGTTCTGGTTTGGGTGTGCTGCTGCCTCCTTTAGAGTACTTTGTAAAGGAGGATTTTATATGAGTCACATCAGTGTGATGGTTTAGGTTAAAGCCAGACCCAAAATAATTGGAGTGTCCTTCCTGTGATGATCTTAAGGAACTGCTGAAATAGAAACTCCGTCAGACAGAAAACTTCTACCCTGGTGCCTACCACGATGGCCTTATTTGCTGCAGTCCCTCTGAGAGAATGAAATACAGGTGTTGCAGTCTGTTCTATTCTACTATCTGTGTAGCCACAAAAGGAAGAAAAGATGAGGGGGAATCGAAGCTGGAAAGTCAATTAGTCAGATTCATTCCCATCATAAGATTTTTTTTCCTGCTCTCTGTAATAGTGTATTCTGCAAACCTGGACTTCTGTTCAGAACTTCATATTCCCTATTTTTTTATCTGGGATTTGGTATTTCCGGTTATGAAGAGAGCCTTCTTCAAAAGGGAAAACTTAGATATTGCTTGTGAATTCACCTTAAAGTCTTAGGAAACTGGGCTCTGTGTGTGTGTGGGGGGGGGGAAGTGGGAGGGGGTGGTGGAGGTAGGATTGTGGAGGGGAAGGGGTTATGTTCATCTGTAGAATTTACTGATGTGTTTTGGTTTGAAATACTCACCATATGGTGAAGCAGAAATTATCTTGTAAAATGTGGAAACCATATTGAGATTCGTGCTACATCAGCTTGTAATGTTTATTTCAAAGACCATGGCATCTAAAATGATTTTAAATGGAAAGCAGAAGGGTGGCTGATTATTGTGCTTCTTGAGACCAGTACTTTTTTTTTTAAGATTACCTTTGCAATATCCCATATAACATGGACAACGCTTAGTTGAGGGCCTTAATACCTTGAGTAATCAACTTTTCAAATCCCACAAACTTCTCTGACAACAGGTAGGATGTAGAGGTTAGGGTATTCCAGATCCTTAACCCTGGTCCACACTAATCTTGAAAATGCTAGTAACAGTACCATTTAAGTTATGTTTAACCATGGCTATCATAGAGATGAGTTGCTGAGGAAAGGATTTAACGTGTATTTAAAACCTTCAGTGTATTTGACTTTTGTTGAAACATGTCAACAGAACACCATACCAGTATTCCAGTCTAAGTCAAAGATGATCTGAACCCCAATCACTGAGATGTGCATCCACTGCAGATGATGTATTAATTGCCCTTGTGGAACAGACCCAAAAGTCCATTGCCTGCTAAGAGGTAGGGAGGAGAAACAATCCTGTATCACATCTGCCTGGTTGTTCTTTATACCACTTTTGGAGGGAAGGGGTGTGGGGTTTCTGCTTGACCCTTTCAGGCAATTGATTTGTGTCCTGAAACATGTCTCCTCTTAAATGGAAGCTCTAGAGAGA
Organism: Lepidochelys olivacea; assembly: GCF_965140295.1. NCBI lineage: Eukaryota > Metazoa > Chordata > Testudines > Cheloniidae > Lepidochelys > Lepidochelys olivacea. Next base: position 16,689,156 of record NC_140423.1, read on the forward strand.
GAAGGGGTGGAATAAGAACAGGTATCAATTGGAAATCAGAAATGGGCCCTGTTGGTCATCACTTGGCTTGAATGCATGCAGCTTCGACTGAAATCAGTGGGAGCAGCCTGCAGGACTGAGTGGGATTTGACCCTAAAAGTGCTTCCCTTGACAGCCCTTTAATTTTTAGCTGTACTTCACAGCTAAACATTCTATATATTTTTATATATAATCACATTCAGCAAGGACAATCCTACCAAGAAATTTCCCATGTCCACTCTGAATGGCCATAGAAGGAGGTGTTATACTCATGCCTACACTGCATTTTAAAACCCACAACTGGGCTATGAAACTCACTGGTCTACAGACTCTGGCTCATGCTGTGGTGCTAAAAATAGCAGTGTAGGCATTGAGGCTCGGGTTCAAGCTCTGAAACCTGGGGACAAGGGTTGGGCTTCAGAGGCCAAGCCTCAGCCTCATCCGGAGCCTCTACATGGCTGTTTTTAGACCTGTAGTGCGAGCCTTGAAAACTTGTGTCCATAGACCTGGGCTCTGAGATTCGCTGCCTGAGTAGCACCTGTATCTGTAGTAGCCTGAAACACCCATTGTTTCATGTTCTCTGTGTATATAAAATCATCCTCCTGTATTTTCCACTGCACGCATCCAATGAAGTGGGCTGTAGCCCACGAAAGCTTATGCTCAAATAAATTTGTTAGTCTCCAAGGTGCCACAAGTACTCCTGTTCTTTTTGCCTGAGTATGGTAACACCTCTTTCTGTGGCCACTCAAGCAGTAGAAATTGGAGGTTTCTTGGGAGACATACCCTCAGTTACTTAAATAGCATTCAGGCAGTAGAGGGAGCTAGCCAGCTTTACATCACTTTTCTCTGAGCAATGTGCAGATGTTGTTTAATTTAAATGCTAAATCTTTCTGTGGAGCCACTTCTGTATTTCTTGTATTGATTTAAGACTTTAACAGCCTGTTCAGCATGATGGCTTCCACACTGTCCAGAAGTGGACAGTTATATGTGGCACTGTAGTTTGACATTATTTTTCTAGGAGACAAATCAGTGCTGCAATGAGATTTTTATTAATTAAAACTGTCTTCTTCCTCTGAAATTAAGCAAAGCCATGGGACCTATTTGTGCTTTTTTTGTATCTCTTGCTCCTGCTGTAGCTTTTTAGATGTAAATTTTTTTATCACTACTAAGTGAGATCAGTTTCTGATTCTCATGCACTAGAAAAAAGCTGCAGTATTAAAGTTGCCTGGAAATGATCTGATTTAAAGAAGAGAAAAAACCTTTTCCCAACAGAATTTAAAATACATGGGTGTTGGGTTTTGTTTCATTTCTATTTAAAACGGGGAGGGGCAAACAGACTGTTTAGGCACATTTTGGGAAAGTTTATGGCTATCTTGTTTATAAACATTTGGCAATCTCTGATCTGCTGTTAATAAATTTTAAGTGAATTATTAAAACATGCTTAGCCAGAGAATTGACAGTCTATATTTTTACTTGTATATCAAGGAATTGCATGATAGCACATTACTTATTAGATTGCAAAATTACCATTGTCCTACTTATAAGTCTACTAACATAATAGCACTCTACAAACAAAAGGACAAAGTTCCTACTCTAAAGAGCCTAGATCCTGCAATGAGCTCCCTTGGCTTAGGGTCCACATACTGCCCATTTTGGGCCTGAGGCCTGACATAGGAACAAGCCTTTTGAGCCTGATGAGTCAGACATAGCCATCTATTGCATAGAGCACAGCCCCAGCAGCCAGGCAATTCTGAGTTGTAAGCCAGACCCTGCCATTGACTTGCTGAGGATCAGCTGAAGTTTGTTGCCATTTATCATGCATGTCTATGAGTGCTGTATAAATAAATATTAAGGTATGTCCTCATTTTATATAGATGGTCAAACTGAGGCACAGAAGGGCTTAAGTAACTTTACCAAGGCCAGGCAGTGGCACAGGAGCCAGAGAATTCAAGAGTGACAGTGATAGTCCTGTGTTCAGTCCACAGTGTTTCCATGAACCATGTCTTTACTAACCATGCTTTCCCCCCATAGCAGCGAATGTGATATAACAGATGGAAGAGACTGACCAGCTTTATTCAAGAGTGTGCTGCTCAGAAGCTATTGTCTGTATTAGAGTGGCACCTAAATGCTCTAGGACCTCATTGTAGTAGCAAAAGGCAGATGCACATAGTAGGAGTAAGAGTATTATTTATCCCAGATTTAACTGAGGGGCTGGAGTGGGGTTTTCAAGAGTGCCTAAATGACTCAGCAGTCAATGGCACTTGAGTAATTTCTGAAAATTCCAATGTTAGTGACTTGTCTGTGATCACACAGGAAGTCTGTCGCTTACCTGGGAATGGAACTTAGGTCACTAGAGCCCAGTGCATTAACTATGGGACCATGTTTTCTCCATCAAGGGGCGATGGCGTAAACACCCACCATAAATACGCCACTGTCCTCACCAGAGTACCTGCTAATTCAGCACATAGCCACAGCAATGGCTGCTTCTGCTTCAAAGTTTAACTAGCTTGAGTCAAGGGAGGGACAAGAAACTTCAGTCGTGGCTCTCTTGCAAAACTTTATTTTGTAAGCAAAGCTTTTCTGACTTCTTAGCAGAGTTCTCTTATGCCAATGGAAATCATTGTCAGTGTATTAATCTTTGGCCAGACTGACTTTCAGCAATGGGAAGTTGCCTTTCAGCAGGCTCATGTACAGGTAATTTCATTTCTCCCTATCTTCTCTCTGGTCCAGCAAAGCATTGAAGCATGTGCTCAACTTTAAGCCTCTGAAAGAGTCCCCCTGAAATCATAACTGTAGGCACATGCTCAAGTGCTTTGCTGAATCAGGGCCAGAGTGCTCAGCAGCTTGCAGGATTGAACCTTTATTCTCTGTGCTTCTCCCAGTCTTCTTTCCTTCCTGCTCTTCTCCTCCTCATCTGTTTTTGGCTTTGCTTTTTCGCACCATTTCCTAAATTTGGAACAGCAAAGAAATCACAAAGTGCAGTGGTAGGAGATGATGGTGGGAACTAAGGCAAGGGAACTTGGAGGAGTGGGCAGGGAGGGACATGGTGTAAAATGACCTGTAGATCACTTCTCTGCCAGGAACCTCCTTCCCCATCCTCTGTATTTTTCCTTAAATGTATCTGCAAAATATTTCCCAAAAATTTGGTTTGTGTCCTATCTTTCTTCACTCCAGGTGTGATTGTCCATGACTTTACTACAGGGCCGTTGGATATGGTCAAGCACGTTGATGATGAGCTCCGCCTTAACTGAAGGTTTAGTCTTCAACAAAAATCATTTCTTCCAAAAGATCGCTACATAGGGAAGTTTAAATGCATGTTCATAAACTGGAAAAGTAAGTTTCAAATGGTCTGTTTAAAATTCCCTTTCCCTCAGTTGCTCAACTTTCATTCTCTTATGATATATTTCACTAGCTCTCCAGTCACTGCAGTGTGTTCCGTGGGAGACAACCTGATTTCTCATTCAGAAATCACCATTCAAAGCCACTTATTTGGCAAATCCTTTGGCCCCCACATCCTAGGGCCTGTTGCCTAATGTTTCTGTTTACTTTCTACTGTAAGCTCTGGGGCAGGGACTGTTGTTTGTTATGCAAAATGCCGGCAGACTTATGCTATATTAATCGAGAGGAGGTGGATCGAGAGCTGAAGGGTATGCACATGCTCATACATGCGTGCACACAATGATCGGGAGCTGACTTTCTGGGGAGAGATGGCTGCTGTTCACACTGGCAAAGGCTGTTTTTTTCCTCATTTCTCTGAGACACAAGCCATTTGCATACTTCAGAAATGTTCCTGCAAAATGGGGGATGAAAAATGGGGTTGTGATGTATAATTAATGAAACCTTTTGTAGTCACTAATGAGGCATAATAGGCAACGTAAATAGGACCTCTGTTATACCGACAGCCTTTCTGTATGGCAAGTGTAATACTGAAGCTTTAACTGGGGCTTGAGGAACAACTGTGGTTAGAGTAGGGATCTCTATAAGAAATTTGCCAAACTGCATCCCCTCCAAAGAGACCTGAAATCCATGAGCTACCAGATTGTGTCGTCTAAGGTTAGCTGCCAGATGTTTCTCAGCTGTTGGACCGATTTCCAGATGAGACCAAATGAGTGGCTATTCAACATGTAAGTATTAATATAAACATTTTAGGGGCCTAGCCTTGAGCAAGCCATTTAAAAACTTCCCACGATACTGTGAGTGATGCTGACTTCCTCAGAGAGCATCAGTATTTTGTATATCACACTTGAATATCCTGCGTGGGTCAGACTTGGGCTGCCACCTGCTAATATAGAGCCTGGGCTAGGCCTCCCCCTTGTTTTAGTGGCGCCAGAGCAGTGTGGTCCCTGGAATTTGATTATTTGTGTTAGCAGATAATTTAGGCCAGAAGGCTTAGAGTGCTCCCTTCGTTCTCTGGCTGTCGTCATGCTTCCCAGCAAAACACAATCCCAGGGCCTGTGTCCCTCCTTCTCCCTCCCCCCCCCCCCCGACAAAAACGTTTTCAACTTTGCTCCTTTAAAGAGTTCGTTTTCACTAGTTTCAAGCCCAGTGTTCAGATTTTGGATAAAAACGGCTAGAAATGAAGCTTTTACCAACATGAAGAAGGTTGTGTTAATGGATTTATTTATTAAATGAGTTCTTCTGCAATGTTGTGAATGCCAAACCAGACCATTGGGGCTAGTGCACTAGGAATGGAAAGTGAAATTGGTCTGTCCTTGGTTTTTTTTACTCTCTCACTCCAGGGAAATCAAAAGTAAAATAACCTGGCAAAAAAGGGTGAAAATTAAATGAGCAAGCAAGCAAGCAAGTTTTTAATACTTTCAGTTTTACTTATTTGTGGCCCAGAATGTTGCAGCCTTACTCATGCTGACTAGTACCTTGCACCAACAACAGTTCCGTTGGGACTAACTACGTGTAGAGGAAGGCACTACTACATATGAATACGTGTAGTCCAGTCTGAACCTAAGAAGTGGCTGCCAAACTCTGGTCCATGGAGCACTTGTTGGTGTGCTATGTAGAACTGTGAGACAATGCTGCTCTCCTTATTTAAAGTTGCTGAATCATATTCAACTCAGTTAAAAACACATTTTATAGTTTTCTAATGTTACTTTTCCATGTAAACAATTGCCGTAGTGCTGATGATGTTGCAATGACAAATGGACAGAGAAGTGTCCACGAGACAGTTTTTCTGGACTTGATTCTGCTACCTTTGTTTGTGTGGAATAGTATCTTGCTCTGCAAATAGTTCCATTTATTTGGGATTATTGCTCTTGAACTAAGTTGCTACTCAAAGTGGTAGAATCACACCCTTTTATTCAGATGCATTTCACCTGATGGAAAAACTTGGCAGTCACTAACCTGTGGAGCTAGTATGAAAAAGTAAAGATTTTATTTTAAAATAAGAGTCTTAGGTTGAAAACGTTTCTTTGAGACCTCTTCACTAAATGTTGGCCATGTCTGACAGCCTTACTATGGAATAGACTGCAACTGGCAAAAATATTTGAATAAAATAACAAACATAGTTTTCCTTCTGGGTTGACAATCACTTCCATTTCTGTTTATAAAATCTAAAATATCAGCACTAAAGACAAGCTTATGAGTTGTTTGGCACCAAAATGAAAAGCAACTGAAACTTAAGTCCACAGTTTCATTTACTAAAAGCCACAACATAACCCCTAGTAACAAGCAAGTCTTAGCTCTTCATTTGGCAAGATCCTCATTCAAATGTTACTGTCTTGAGTAGCGCTGTGTGGTGCGGTGAGGAAAGAGGGTTTTAATTAATTAAACATGTTTCCCTTAGGTAGGCGTCCCTTCAATTAGTTTTTCTATTAAGTGGTCTCTGCTTTTATTATTCTCTTCTTGGGTGGAGGGTATAATCTTGCATATTGCTGTGAGATTTTATACTGTTTACATAGTCCGTGCTTGATCCACAGATTGAATCCATCAGTTTGATAGCCTTGTGACATTTTTACATGGGGTGAACATTTCCTGTTAAACTGTAATTATGTTTAAAAAAAAAAAAGTTAAAGAAAGAGAGGTTTTTAAAGCTAACTTTTCAAAGGGGGACTGCAGGCCAATCAGTTCCAGTGCCAATGTTTGAATCAGTTATTTCTGTTTACAAACAAGGAGGTTATTTACTCGTGGGTTAGAAATGTACCCTAACAACCTGTCTGAAGTTTTCAGTTGTCAAGATGGAGTAAATATATAGTAAAAAATTGTATGTTGAATTACATAATACACTTGCACTTCACAATTGTCCTGCCGCCAAATTAGGACTTTTCTTAAGCCTGTAGATGTTATAGATTTTGGCCTGTGCTTTCCTTAGCTTTTATTCAACCTTCATTTTTGCTCCTAATTTGTCCTACTGGTATTTTGAAGTGTGTTATAATTAGAGCACTGGAATAAAATACAGTCAACACTAGTCAGTCCTGTTTAGTGCATCAACCTGACACAAAATTGGAAAATGATTGCTCTTATGCACTACCTACAATTCAGGAGGGTGACTTTATTTTGGGTTGTTTTCTTTGTCTGCTTTTAACACAGCTGAACTGGGTATATATTATTTTTCCTTTTTCTCATCTAACACAGGGCCTCAGTCAAAGATTACTAATTGACTTCTATGGGCTTTGGATCAGGCCCAGAGATTTTATCTTTTTAAAATGTGTGAGTGAATGTAGTGGTCAGGAAAAGGAAAGATTAATAGCTCTTGTATGAGCCATCCCAGTGCAGTGAGGTGTTGTACAGGCTTCCTCTTCTCAGCAGCTGCAGTGTTTCATGATCCTGGCCTGTGCTACATTCTGTAATTCCAACCGTGAGTCCTCACCATCCTCACGAGATGCACCTCGATGTGTCCTGAATCTCACGTTGCTATTCTAATCCCAGTCCCTGTCCTGCCCTATCAAGGCACCTCATTCATACTGTTCGAGTGCCAAGCCTGGTGTGAGCAAAGATGGCCAGTCCTTTCCCATTCGTGCATGTATTGGGGGAGAGAGGGCTTCGGACGTTAATTATCCTTCCTGTTTTACTTGAATCCCTTTGCTTTTTGTGGGAGCTAAGTTTCCAAAGAGGCTATGAAAATGTACAATTTTGAGATTGTTTTCAGTGTAATTGTGTACATTTCCCTCCACCTAGAAAGCAACAATTAGGCAGAGTCCTTGAAAGTCACGGGGTGAAGAGAAGCTTTGAAGTTATAAATGGTCACGCTACAAGGTTTATTTTGCCATTCTTTTTTTGGATTTTGTTGAATCTTGTTGTTACATTTCCCCACTGATTTGATGGGACACATCTATGAAAATTCATCCAGAAAGGGAGAACTCAATGGCAAAGTGTCACCTTGGATAAAATTTGCAAAATACATGTGAAACATTAAACTAATTCTTGTGAAACAGACTTGTCCTTTTGCCTAGATTCTGTCTTCTCCAGCTCTACTCAGTGTGTGTCCCATATTGCAGATTATAGGTTCAAATGTGAATCATTTCTCTTCAAGACCAATAAAAATACAGACTCAGATCCCACCGCATCACCAGCTCTATATCTGGGGCAATTCCCATTGAATCCACAGCATGGAATTGTGCTTTTGATGGCAGAAGAAAGTTGGTGTCAAGACTCTGATGGAGCAGAGATACCGAGCCCCCCACCCCCGGTTTCATTTGCCTATTGCCTACCAAAGCATGTATTGTCTCTGGACGAAAGGGGTTCTGGGTCTGGGGCTTGTTTCCCTGTGGTGTTTTCAATAGCTGCCAAGTCGTTTGGCTTGATGAGCCCTGCACTTAACATTGCACAAATCACAATCAAAAGTGATGAAGAACAACAATGATCCAATGGAAAATTTTCAGCATTGTAACATGTCTTTCCTGTAACTTTATGGTGTTTTCACTTGACATCAGTAGGGGATAGCCAGAGCCTTTTGCCTCCAAATCTCACTCACTTTACTGATCTGAGTAAGTGTCTTTGGACCAAATTCATCCCTGGCCTGGCTCCTTTAAGTTCAGTAGAACTGGGTGTCAATTACATTCCTAATTCTGCACTGACCTGCTGTGTGATCTTAGACAAGTTCCTTCACCTCTGTCTCCCACATTTTATCTCTCTCACTTATTGACTATTTACATTGTAAGCTCCTACGGGCAGGGGCTGTCTCTTACATGTGTGTACACCACCTATAGGGTGACCAGGTAGCAACTGTGGAAAAAATGGGACAGGGTGTGGGGTAATAGGCGCCTATATAAGAAAAAGTCCCAAAAACCGGGACTTTCCTATTTAAAAACGGGACATCTGGTCCCCCTAACCACCTGGCATAGTGGAGTCCTGCTGTTGATAGGGTTACTCTACTCATAAGAACAGTCCCTTTTTCATTATTTGTATTAAAGCAAGAAGGATTTGACCCTTAATGCAGCTTAATATTTTAATTCTGAGAAGCCCGTGTGTGAATATTCACTGTCACTTTTCAAGAATACCATTGCAAGCAGTTAATTATTTTTAATCACAGTATCTTGCCTTAAAAATTCAACATATAAAATATGCTCATAATGATATACACACAGGCAAATATTTGACTGCATATATCTGACATTCTAGTTTCTTTCTATTTAATTGTCAAATACTGAACTCATGTTTTTGGACCATTTTATTTTTAATTTTACTTTTGAAAATCTGTGAGCAAAATTCTATGTTCAGTGTCCATCAGGAATAACGCTCATCTTCAAAGGATGCTAGTAAATGAGATCAAAATCTGGCCCATTATTTGTAGATGTATAAAAATGACAGATAATTGAGATTTGGCTAACTTAGAGTGATTTAATAATATGGAACGTTCCCAAGCAGTTTTGTGCCAGGGCCTTCATGCTGCTGGTTAGGCAGGCCAATGTTTCATTTCTGTAGCTCCTACGGTTGCATTCTCTCTAATTGAATGCAGTCACATACAGGCATTTTTGACCCTCATTCTTCAAAATCATTCCCCAAACATTCTCTGTAATCCCGCATCCTCCTGTGCTGATTAGCCTCTCTGCATCTTGGAGCTGCCTCCTGCAGTGAGGGAAAGAGAAAACAGAGTCTTGGAACTTGTTCCTGGGGTTCTTTTTAATCCTATTGATTATTCAAGAGCTGTGGAGATGCTGTGTCAATAACCCTTTTAAATATGATGTGATTTTTTTTCACAATGTTTTTCCTCGTTATTTGGCTTACTGACAAACAACTCTCTGCCTCAAAGCCCTTACACTGAAATCACTTGATGTATTGAATCTTACTAGTTGTTTATTTGGGAGGGAGAAATGCGTGAGTTTAAATGCTTGTAATAGATGCTGCCCTATTTGACATCTGTCCATGTGATAGATGCTGGACTGATGCTAGGAAATTGAAAAGTTGAGTAGAACGTACAGCATTGGCTGCCGTAGTGCAAGCTTCCTCCTCTCCTGACCTGCTATTCTGTCTTCACCTTGAGCTGGAAGAATCCTTACTGGGGTTAGGCTGCCAACAAAGAAGCCAATAAGTTCCAACTGTTAACGTCCGCTGGGAATTGTCCTGAGACCCACCAAACTCTTTACCAACAGGCCACCGTAAGAGTCATCAGATGTTAATGACTCTCAGTTACTGTCAGCTTGGGTTCATTTTTGGAACCAGTGACCGACAGGTGAGAGGCTCTATCCCATTAGGAATGCTCATCCAAACCCCTTTTAGTTTGAACCAATGTGACCTTGTTACTAGAGGTGGGCCTGCATCATAAAATTCAGAGCAGGGTCTGAACTTCCCCAAAGTTCAGGTGTGTTTGGATGTGGGTCTCTGGGTTCATTTCTATTTCTAACTGGTCGTAGCCGCTACTCTTTTTACAGTCCAGGAATGCTGGATTTTCTAGAGGCAAAGGGGGAAGGTGGTTTAATTGGGAAATAAAATTAAATGTCTTTTTCTCTGCCTACCACAGAAAAGGTATTATTCCAAAGTGGAATAATTCTGCACTGGAAGCTGAGCTGCATGTTTTCAATCATCCTATTTCCTTGTACTACTTGTTCGCTTTTTACCCCTTCCAATTTATTTTTAATGGCCCTGACACCCTTGCTTATAATAATAATAAATAGCAAATGCATAGACACAATGAAACTGTTTCAGGTTCAAGTGTTTTTAATAACCTTGCGGCAAAAAATAGAACAAATCCTTCTAAATCTGGTGAAACATGATAAAGACTATCTTTTGCTGCCGTGAAATATGATTTCAGAATTGCTGCTGTGAAAATGCACTCCAAGATAGTTAGCATTTCATTAGTTTGACTCCTGGCCAGTCTTTTGAGACAAGACCCCCCTTTGTATCACACACACTTCTGATTTCCAAGTACAGTACTTTTGTCTTCCAGCTTTAACCTGGTTTAGCCAAAGAAAGGACAGGGTGGTAGGTGAAGACATAATATTATATTTGTTTTAATAAATGAAACACTGAAAAGGCTGTGGCAAAATAAACGGGAAGCATTAAAGGGTGGGTCTTAGACCAGGATCGTGAGACATGTGCTGCAGGTGAGTTTGAACCTGTATGTTATGGCTACGCAAGCATTTTTATGGGAAGCCTATCATTGCACTATAACTGGTGCTGCCATCCAGTGCTGTTTAGAGGAGGTGGCACTGTGGTCTGGAGGACTGAAGACAATGTTTGGATTGACAGATCCTAAGTTCTAATTCTGACTTTGCTGTGCTGTCTTGGGAATGTCCCTTTGCTTTCCTCTCTTGAGTTTCTTCATCTGGAAAATGTGGATAATAATACAATGACTCTGGCTGATGCGAGATCAGAAGTAGGCCCATGGAGTCACAACTGCTAATGTTAGCCCTGAATTTGACCCTGAGATAACAATTGGGGAGTTCCTGGGTGTCTTGGATATAGTTAGGACATGAAATTTACTATTCTAAAAATCCCAGACTGTGAAATTGACCAAAATGGACCATGAATTTGGTAGGGCTCTAGTTATAGTAAAATACATGCAGAGAGAGCATGATCTGAACAATACGCTGGTTAATCTCTAGCAGGATACCACCATTTTTTAGAGCAAAGGAAAAATGACCACATGGATTGATATGCTCTGTGGTGTTTAATTAGCTTAAAAGGTTATTAACTGTTCTCAGCTGTTTAACAAGTTTGAGAGATGCGTTGTTTGCCAAGGGAAATAATCACACAGGTCTCCTAGCATCCTAGGTAGGGTTGTGGCTTTAGTTCCAGATGGATTTCCAGAACAGATTGAGAGAAATGTCATCCTGCATCGGACCCCATCTATTAGCCTTTCAGGAAAACACTTATTTATTTATTTTTAGAAATCATGTACTTGTAACAGAAATAGGGGGTGATTATTAACGAAACACATGGAAAATATCTAGGACAAAGGCCATGCTGAGCAGACCCATATACAATGGTAAGTGCCACATTCTGTTACCAGGTATTCGGATACGGTGGGGGTGAGCACAGTGTAAAAACCCAAGACAGAAGATGGTCAGTAAGTGCTTGTTCTTGCACCACTGATATCAAGGAGTTGCACCTCAATTGAGCCCCAAATAGTGTAAGGTTGCTAAGCAGCATAGCTCACACTGATGTGGCAGGCAAGAGATGTGCGCAATGCATGCAACTTACACTGATTTGGTACAATCCCGCTGAACTTAGTGGAGGCAGTGGCTTCTTACTCTGTGAATGAGATTGGACTGGGGAGCTGGGAACAGCGTGAGGTGTAAGTTAAAGTGCCATGTGTGCGCCCCAGGAGGCTACTTAAATCTACGCCCTCGTTAGTTGCATTTCCTGGTATGCCCCAGCCCCCTGTAAACTTCTGCCTGGATGTTAGTTGTTTTCCACACCCCCTGGATAACAGGAGCTTGACTTTCTCACTTACACCACTTTCATGCCAGCCTGACATCACTGACTTAAACTTTGTCAGACCAATGTAAGTGAAAGCAGGATCGCTCACCCTTTCTCACCGAGCGAACTGCAGGGTGGGGGGCCTGGGGAATGAAATCTCCATGAAGATCCCCTTGTGGAGAACCCCGCCTTTCAAAAAGAGGCAGAACATGCTCCCCTGCAGCAAAGGTCTGTTCCCAAGCCTGGTAGATCGCACAGCTATCTGCATGGATGCCCAGTGCCTCTGCACCCGCTGTGGCTCCCCACTCGCAGTTCCCCAGCCTGCAGCTGTGTCTCTGTGTTGAGCTACTATGCAGAAAAGATGAGTTGTGTTAACCTGCAGCTTTATTGGGATTCTAGAGCTCAACTGTCACTTTGCTTGTGTTGTCTCTGCTGGGGCAGAGCTAAGGTTGCAGTTGTCATCTGGGTTAGCATTAGCGCTTTTCTTTAGTCGTCCCCATTTCCTGGCTTCCAGACTTTTGCTGCTGCTGGAACTCAGCCAGTCTTGGAAGCTCCTACACCCTGAATTCCCAGAGAGGAACTTGCAACCTTAACTCCATCCTAACAAAGGTTTGTCTGGGTTAGAAGGCACTGAAATTCAATGTGATTTAAAACAATATGTATTTGGGGTGGGGGGGGGAACAAGTCTGCAGTTGAACTGATGATGGGCTTCTCAATCCTGTGCATCGCCCTCCCTTCTTCCCCCCACCGCCCCAAATACTGAACGGATTAGCCCCCTGCTGTGTGACCGATTTCACAAGCTGAGTTAAACAGTGTGAAAGGTCTGGTCAGCAGGAGCTGGGCTCCTGCTTTCCCACTGTGCTGGTGTAAGGGTCACAGACCTTCCAGTGAATTAAAGGACAAAATGCCTTTTATCAAGACCCCCAGACTAGCAGCAGCTCTTTGAAAAGGGCCCGAAGAGAATATTTTTTAGTTCCGTCAGGAATGTAGTCTGAAAATAAAAGTTCCATTCCACCCAGCAACTGTCCTGTAGCCAGCTAGTGTGTGTAAAATGATCATTCTGTTAATTCTGGAATTTCATAAATTACCCCCCCACCCACGCCCGGCAGCCCTGTCCCTTCACACCACCTGGGCCCGTAGGTACGGAGTCCGAATCAGTGGGCAGGTGGCCAGTTATCAGTTCTGGGTGATGTCTGTCAGGCATATGCTGGGAGTATCTAAGTCCCACTGTCCTCATCTTGCTCATAGGGTGAGCAACTGTGGGTTCTCATGTAACTGTAACATCCAAGCAACTGTTTGTGGGTCTTTTTCCCCATGCAATCCTTTGTGAGGTGTTTCCAGGTGCTTCTGATTAGGGCTAGGGAATGATTTGGGTAGAAGATAAAACCTGTGACGTGTGTATTATAGGTGCCAGCTAATGCAGGCTAAAGGCTTGATACTGTGAGGTGCAGAGTACTTCTGCTGATCTCTGTTTCTATTGACTTCAATGGGAGCGGCAGTAGGTGCAGGCCCACGGGGCGTTGTGGTGCACTTTGGCTTGCAGGGGGTGCTCAGCACCTGGTGGGCAGGCTTGGCAACAGTTCATATGACCCCTGACACACACACCTGCATACTGCCCCTACTTTCACCTGCCTGCCACAATGTCCAGCAATAAAGTCAAAGGCAAGAAGAAAAATTGAAGGTGCCAGCAGAGAGACTTGATAGCGGGATGTATGCTGGGAATCGTGGGTGAGACTCCGTTACATAGGTATGAATCTAGAGCGATTTAATTGATGTCCGTGGAATTAAGCAGGATCTACACCAGTGAAGCTGGGAGCAGAGTCTAGTACAGGTTATTTCTCTGCCTTGCTTTTGCTGGTTCAGAAAAACCCTGGTTGGTATCGTTAATGGGCCTGATACATCCTGCTGTAACTCCAGTTGCCTAATGGCTGATGATCTTACCTGGGGTACGTTATATAGCAAAATATTGAATTAGCGGTCATGCCGAAATCAAACCGCTTATGTAGCACCTGTAAGAATGTGGGGACAAACCCAACTTCGGTGGGACCAGGTCCATAGGGCCCAGAGTTACTCCCTAGTTTCAGGGCTAACTTCAGTGAACTTATGCCAGGGATGGATTTAACTAATGAAGCTGACGTGATCTTGCAGGTTATTTGATTATACTCAAAGTAATTCAGCAGCTTCTAAGAAAAATTCCCATGGGGTTGGCAGCCTTTTGCTTTTATGGTCAGAACCGTTTAAACTCAGACTGTGTGAAATACATGCAATAAAATCAGAGGGTCTCAGCATGGCAGCAGTTTCTTTACTTAGACTGGAAGCTCTTTGGGACAGGGATTTATTTTTGTTTTCGTTCTGTTTGAACAGCTCTTAGCACAATGGGGTCGTGGTCTGTTAGTGAGGCCCCGAGGTGCTACCACAATGAAAGGAATGTTCAGTCACAAAGATGTGACATTTCAGTGTTTTCCTCTTTGGACCACTTTGTGTGGAAAATCCTGAGGTTTTTGCCACTTTCATTCAAAAATGCTTTGGTCTTTGAGCAAATGCCCTGCAATGCTTTCAGTAGTTTGAAGCCAGTGTTCTGTTTTCAGAAAGATCACTTTTTGCACCAAAATATTGGCTATTTTTTCGAGCTAAGTAGAGGACAGAAGTTCCGTTTCAGGAAGGATTTCAAGATTGCAGTTGAAACGCTTTGTTTCCATTCTGATTTTTTAAAAACCGTTGTGTTAAAATAGACACTGTGCTACAAAATCAAACCATTGAACTGAAAAGTCATTTCAAAATGAAAAATAGAAACAGTTTGGAAAATGTCAGAATGGGACGTTTCAACATGATCAGAACTTTTTTTCCAGTTTTCTTCCTAAACAACATTCTGGTAAAATCAACCCGATTTTGTGAAGTGTTTAGATTGTGACAGAATGGCTTGATCCAATGGAACATGGTCCCTTCCTTCAGGCTCTCCAAGCAGCTCTACATCTTAGTTTAAATGAAAGAAATAACCAGACAATACTGCTGTATTAGCTCAGGGTACTTAATTAATGAGTACTCCAAAATTGTGGGGTAAGATTTTCACACTGACTGGTGATTTATGCTGCCTCCATTTTTGGGAGCTCAACTTCAGACACTTTAAAAGGGCCTGAATCAGATAGTGCGGAGCACCCATCCTATCAAAATCAGGTCCATTTAAGATATCTCGTGTTGGCCACCCAAAATTGCTAGTCACCTTTGAAAATCTTGGCCAGGAGTTGTTACATGGTGGTTAGAAAGCTATTCAGGGGCTGCAAAAGGTAATGCCGTTAGGCTTTCTGGGAGATTTACACCCAAAGCAACCCAGGGCCCCATCAGCCACCAGTCTGCAAGAAACTATAATGCAACATGAAGGTGTGTTGTAATGAAGATCTCCAGAGGGCCATGGAGTTTGAGTATGTGTACACTGCAATTAAAAACCGGTGGCTGGCCCGGGCTAGGCCTGGAGCCCTGGCTCTAGGAACCTGTGAAGTAGGAGGGTCCCAGAACTCAGGCTGCAGCCCAAACGTCTTGTTGCAATTAAACAGCCCCTTGGCACAAACCCCCCTCACCACCCCCCCGAGCCCAAATCAGCTGGCACAGGCCAATGTGGGTTTTTAACTGCAGTGTAAACATACCCACAGTGGGTAGCATGAAATGAACTGAATGCATCTCCGTGAGGGTCCCTGGCCCCGCACTAACTAGCACTATTATTGACCTTCTCATCAGCTTGGTGGAAGGCTGGCTCATGGGGACTAGTCCCTGCAGTTAGTAGTTTAAGCACTTGAGTGGGGGCAGCTGGCAGTGCTGGTGTTACCTGAGCTGACCCTGTTCAGTGCATAATGTGGGTGTCAATCCCCAGAGCTGTTCAGGCCATTCCCATTCCCACCAGCATTCAATTCACTAGGAAAAGCGTGTGGGTGAAATTCACTAAAGACAATGGCAAAACTCCTATTGACTGTAATGAAGCCAATTCTGGATGCTGTTATTGAAGCACGCTCAGCTGGATCTGCTAGGGGCTGCGTTCTGCTGCTCGGAGGGAAATCAGGTTTGAGGGTAACCCCAGCCTTTGCTCCCTGGAGGGGAGAGGCAGAGGGGAGCTGGCTTTCATTCCCCCACCATTTGCCCTGATCCTGGAGAGCAGCTTTAACTGATGCCCCGGAAGATGCTGCTCAGCTACCCACTGCCCTGCAGTCTGCGAGGAAAAGCGAGTGCCCCCCAGTCACTGCTCTGTAATAGCCTGTCTGCTGCCTCCTCCACCCACTCAGCCCCTGGGCTGGATCCTGGGTGAGGAGTGGAGGATGAGGCTCAGGGGATGAGCCATGCTTGTGGCACAGATGTGGATTCCCCAGGCCCATGTTGGAGCTGGGTGTCCTTGCCAGGATTAAACACAGTCACGTGCTGATAAAGTAACAACCAGAGTGAGTGCAGCCAACCAAGCTTGATTTCTCTTCTCTCAGGGCTTTAGGTCAGAACCGAAAGGGATGTGGCTGGAGCAGAGCCCTACAGTCCTTTCCTCCTGCGGGCAGATGGAAACCTCCACTCTGCTTCCTTTGTCAGCATTCAGCTTTGAGACGTGGTAACCACAATAGCTTCTGCGTAACTGAGGAGATCAGAATTCCAGAACCTCCGTCTCACACGTGTCAATTTCAATTGATAACAGCCTAAAACAAAAGGCTCTTCCCCAGCCTCTGGCTAAGGACCTTCCTTTCTGCTTCCAGCCTCGGGCGAACCATCACTCCGTTGGGCTGGGGAGGCTTCACAGCCAGGTGGACCCTACAGCAGAGGCAGGAAAGGGTAAGAATGAGCTTCTGGTGCCCCATGGTGCCAGGGTTTGAAGCAAATTCCAGCTTTGAGATTGGCTGAACGTAGTCGTCGTAATTATTATTAACGGAGGTAGACCCGATACAACCCTCAAGTTCACAGAATCATAGACTTTAAGGTCAGAAGGGACCATTATGATCGTCTAGTCTGACCCCCTGCACAACGCGGGCCACAGAATCTCACCCACCCAGTCCTTTAACAAACCCCTAACCTATGTCTGAGCTATTGAAGTCCTCAAATCATGGTCTAAAGACTTGAAGGTGCAGAGAATCCTCCAGCAAGTGACCATGCCCCACACTGCAGAGGAAGGCGAAAAACCCCCAGTGCCTCTGCCAATCTGCCCTGGAGGAAAATTCCTTCCCGACCCCAAATATGGCGATCAGCTAAACCCTGAGCATGTGGGCAAGACTCACCAGCCAGACACCCAGGAAAGAATTCTCTGTAGTAACTCAGATCCCACCCCACGTAACATCCCATCACAGGCCATAGGGCATATTTACCGCTAATAGTTGAAGATCAATTAATAGCCTAATTTTGGCAATCCCATCATACCATCTCCTTCATAAACTTATCGAGCTTAGTCTTGAAGCTAGATATGTCTTTTGCGCCCACTGCTCGCCTTGGAAGGCAGTTCCAGAACTTCACTCCTCTGATGGTTAGAAACCTTCACCTAATTCCAAGTCTAAACTTCCTGATGGCCAGTTTATATCCATTTGTTCTTGTGTCCACGTTGGTACTGAGTTTAAATAATTCCTCTCCCTCCCTGGTATTTATCCCTCTGATATATTTATAGAGAGCAATCATATCTCCCCTCAGCCTTCTTTTGGTTAGGCTAAACAAGCCAAATTCTTTGAGTCTCCTTTCATAAGGCAGGTTTTCCATTCCTCGGATCATCCTAGTAGTCCTTCTCTGTACCTGTTCCAGTTTGAATTCATCCTTCTTAAACATGGGAGACCAGAACTGCACACAGTATTCCAGGTGAGGTCTCACCAGTGCCTTGTATAACGGTACTAAAAGCTCCTTATCTCTACTGGTTACGAGCTATTCCCAAACAGAATCCAGATCCAAATTCTATGGCTCAAGCCCACCTGTGATTGATTGCTAATAAAAGTTCACACAGGCAGGTAAGGGAGTCTAAACAAAACTCCAGAAAACATGCAGCAGGGAACAGTCTTGCACCTGCTTCTGTGGGACGGTATTGATGAGCATCCTACACTAGGTCTTTGCTATCTCCATCCTTTCTCTCCTTTGCTCCCCACCCACAGCAATGCATATCTTTCAAACATTGCATTGGGAACAGGATTTTAGTGCCATTGACCCAGTCACTCTTTCTTAACCTTTCAGAGGGAATTGGACTCCAGTGACACTCTCCATAAATTACACTAATTCACAAACGATAATTACAAGCAGGAGAGTGAGTGAGAGAGGTGTGGCCTGAACACAGGACTCAGAGCCAGGAGTTGCTGAGATTCGATGCACTGATTCCTTTTGTGACCTTGACTAAAGTCACTTCATCTGCCTGTGCCTTGGTTTCCCCATCTGTACAATGGGGTTAATGATACTGACCCCACAGGCTTCCCAGAAGGGCTGTGAAGATTAACTTGTTTGAGAAGAGCACTGTAGATGGAAAATAAGTATTGGTAAGATGCATTTCTCTTCCCTGTTGCTCAGGGCTTCTCTAACCTGGAGTGTCATCAGAGCCAGCCAGATGTTTACAGGTGGGTTTAATGGGGGTGGCTGTGTATGTGTGTGGTGGGTGAGGGGGCATGGAGGTATGCCTACACAAAAGGGAACACTTAAACATGTACAAATATATACCTTTATGGCGTCTTATGCCTTATTTAGCTCCTAGATTGAAATGGAAGCTGTTCCTCTAATTCTCCAAAAAATAATAAACTGGAGCAGGCTCTGTAAACAGAAGTCTATCTCCAAACCCGTTTGAAATGTAGACAGACTCAAGTGAATTAGCTCACCAAGTACTTAATTGCTGTCCTGTCTGTCAGCATGTGTAGTGCTGAGGGTTAACAGGCTAACGCTGTGGCACCGGAGATGGATGAGATCCTGTGATGGGATGGCAACCCGAGGTCACTGCTCTAGCAGCCAAGTCCCTGAGTGACCCTTGGTGAGATAAGCGTTCTCTGCTCAGTTCACATCACTGTCTCTTTCTAGTGCTCACAACCCATCCCCCTTCTCCCCCCAAATCCAGCATGGTCGGGGCCTTGAGCTGGGAATGAAAGAGTTGGGAGAAAAGTGTCTTCTACCCTGATTTGCAAAAACGGGCTGGTGCTCCCAGTGCCTAGCCACATGCTATTGTGCGCAGCTCAGCCATCAGGGGAATGGTCTTTAGCTGGGATATGTTTAGTGTCTAAACTAACTTGAAATCTCATGGCAAAATCCTGTACAAAATGCAGATCAGTCTTGTACGGTCACATTGACGCCCAAGCTGGTCGCCACGATGTACCGAGTGCTTAATTCTGCCTCTCAAGCTAATAGCAGGAGCCTGAGAGCAGCTAAGCTCTGTCAGTCCCCCCTGGAGTTAATGGGAGCTAAGGGCACTCAGCACTTCGCAGGATCAGGATCTCTGCTCCCATTGACTTCAGTCACAGCAGAGGAGTAGGACCAGTCAGCAGAGTTCAGAATGATGTGACCGATAGCTGCCCTGAGCAGCAGGCACTTTAAACCCCACCCAGTCAGAGTGGAGACACGCTGTCTTTTAAAGCACCATAGGAAGGCACAAGTCTGAAGCAATTCCAAATGGGTTAGAACCTAAGAGCTGCTGCGGCAGAGGTCAGATCCATGCATAATATCAGACTTTGGCAGAAGCCAATACCCAATGAGCAACCCCCAGAATGCACTTAGCCTGTTCCTCGTACCGTGGGTGGGGGTAAGCCATTTTGATCAGCCAGTGCCCGGGCTGCTAACATTTGAGCTTCTTCCTGTGCCTATGGCAGCATGGTGAGCCCTTTCAACTCCCAGCAAGATTGACCAGAGGTGAGGGCATTCAGTACTGTATAAGACTGGGATCTCTCACTCTCTGGTAGCTGTACTGCAAACGGCTATCACGTTATCCAGCCATGAGTCGCCTCTGGAATGGAGGGAGCTTGGCCCTAGCAATTCACTGTGTTCTTGTGGAGCTGGCTCCATGCTGTGCTGTGGGATGTGTCCCACAACCTGCCCAGATTGTGAGAAGTGAGAAACCACCAGCATGTCCTTTCCCACAATGTGCTGTTTAGACAAACATCGGCCAGCATCCAGCTCTTAGGGCTTTGCCTGCAGCGCCTGCTAACAGGGATCATCCCCTTTCAGTTCAAGAAGCGGCGCTTGTGCCCATGAACTGCCTTTAAATTGTGTTTGCAAGTAACAAAAAAGAAAAAAAAATCCCCCAGTAAATAAAAGTAATACTGCAGGCTTTGCATGCAACAGAAAAATCCCTTAAATCTCAGGTAATCCCAGGCAAATTAATACCCCTAGAAGAAATGGAGAGCTGGCTTTTGACTGCTGGTCACTTCAGTGTGCTGGCAGCTGGTGTATAACAGTGCAGGGTTAGATTACAAAACCAATCGTACATAAAGCGCTGCCCCATGCTTTCTCATTGCTTCAGTGTTTTCGTGTTGGAGACAATGGACCTGTTCCTGCTCCCATTGAAGTCAAATGGGCAGGTTTGGGATAGGTTTCCTGTGTCGGAAACTTGGCTGATAGCGTGTGTCTGGGGAAATGTGGTGTAGGCAGAGCCCATGTGCAAGAATTCCCTTAGTGCGGGCCCAGTAGCAGCCGGGCACAAACAAGGCAAATGGGTTACAGAAAGGGATTTGGAGAATCCACCGCGGAAGACTTCAGTCAAGTCAGCCTCCAGCTTCAAGCAAGACCTTAACTGAAGTGTCTGGCTGTCCTTGCCCTACCCCCTTTCCCTTTAATTAAATAGCAGAGTTACTTATGTATGTGCAAAGGAAGTGGGGGAGGGAATCAAGCCCTTAGATTAGTTTTTACCCCCTTCCCTCCCTTCCCCCCCCCACCAGGAGCACAGAAGTAGATTGTCCATTTAATAGAAGCCTATAAATCAGTGCAAAACATTTATAAAATAATTGAAGGTAATGGGAACCATTTGTTTAAATAACATCACACTCATGCCCCAGAGGTGCAATAAAAGTTAGATTAATTGATAGGATTTTATATCTCACTGTGAAAAAACCTGAGTCACATTCTAGACACCCACGGTTTGGGAAAGCTGCAAATTCATAAGGCACCCAGTTACTATCCAAATAGTCCCTTCCATGCAAAGAGGCACATTTATGTGACCCTGAAGGGTTTGGGGATGAGAACTATTTACTTAAACTGTGAAGTGAACTACCCAGTGTGAGATCCTGACCCAGACAGGATTTTTCTTCCCTTTGTATCCGCTGTTCCAGTATTATTTTATTTCCATTGTGATAAAAGGAAGAAAAAATTACAGAAGGCTCATGTCTAAGCCCGGGGGTAAAGATCTACCCCATCAATTCGCCCCTGTGAGAATATGACTTTAAAGTCATAAAGAAAATAATATCAGGAAGGCGAATGCTGAACATGGCTGTCAAGAAGATTTAGTCAGCTTCATGGAGGCTCAGGGTCAGATTCCAATCTCCATCACAGTGTGACTCCAATGGAATTACTCTGGATTGACACCAATGTAACTGAGAGCAGAATCTGTCCACTATGCCCAACTGCTTCTCAGTGGAAAGATTTCCTAGTAGGAGTTTCATACTCTATGGGCCTGATACAAACCTCTAGATACAAATACCTTCAAACTTGGTGGGGGGGAGGGGGTGTTGAAACACACTAAGCCCAGGGCGGGGGCGGAGAAGCAAAGATGATTGTATGACATCTTTGTGCTCTCCAATCCCAAAGGCTGCCAGATGCCAGCATGGCACAAGTTAGAGCAGCCTCGGGGTCTGCTTCATAGCTAGAGCAGTGCAATGAGGCCATATTGGAGGACCAGGGTCTAAGAGGTTCAGCTTCAGATTAATGTAAAAGAAGCATAAAGATGGGACTAGGTGAAGTGGAACATGATTCTTGTTGAATGCTCTGGTGACAGATCCTGCACTAGTATATTCTCTTGAGCATCTAGTGGGGTATAGCTTGGAGACTGGAGAGATTCAGCCCATGTCAGCTGGTCAGACTAAAGCTAGTTATTTACTAGATATTTATTAAGGAGATTAAAACAACCCTCTTTGTAGGTTGCATTGTCCACCCTGCTTACGCTCCAGTATATATTGTTTAAGGACAAACTCACTTGCATTCGAGTACCGAGCATCATCAGCTGGCACTAGGGACAGGCAAACCCAGGGCCCTCTGAGGTTTGCTCCTTTCAAACTATTTTGGGGAGGGGTGTCACAAAACTAGTCTGAGCTTCCAAACCATTTTTTTGCACATTGCTTAACTTTTAATTTATTAAGCACGTTTTATTAAAAAAACAAAACAAAATGTTTCTAGCTAAACAGCAGCCCGTGCCATGTAATGAGGAGAGATCTCTATGAGAGACCATGCTTCTCTTTCTCCTTCTGTGCTTCCCTTATTACCCTTTCTCTCTGTCCCCATTTGCTTTGCACTTTGCCCCACTCTTGGCTCTGATATTACCCTATTTATTTTTTCTTTTTTAGTTTTTTTTTTTTTTTAATTCTTTCGGCTCCTTTTATTGAATCTTTCCCAAGTGGGACGTGACCCAGATAATGCTGGAATCCAACATATGAAACCACAATGTTTGAGGAGTGAATCTGGAATTAGGAGTTTGCCACCCAAAGTCAAAGCTACTAGCTAACACTTTGTGTACTGGCCCAATCCTGCAAATGCTTCTCCATCAGGCTTAGTTCTTGGATTCATGCCTTGATGCTAATGGTATTGCTGATAGTAACAAGTACTAGGGCCAGATTTTTAAAAGAGTTCTGCACATAGCTGTGGAATAGGGACAGACTTAAACATGTGCTAAGCACTTCACTGAACTGGGGCTTAGAAGGGCAATTATTAATTTGATTAGGCCATGATTTTTATTCATACGTGCTAATAATAATAATATCTTACAGTTAGATAAAGACTTTTCAAACTTAATACATATGATACGCAGGAATCCTGAAATGCAGCCATCTTTGGGGAGAGGCACAACAATTGTGCAATAATGCAAAACATCCCTGGGACTTTCCCTCTGCAGTATAGAAGGTCTGAGAACAGTACTATACATGCTTAGTGATCTTATGCATTTGTTATACCTATTGCAACTTAAAAGCCAAACAAAGATATTTTTTTGAGAAGGTGCAGATCTGGAGTATCAAAAGAACCTGCTCATACCTTTCCCTGGCAGACAGCACAATTCAAACCTGAATATATAGGGAGCGTTCGGGGAAGTCAGAGCTTTCCTTTCCTCTCTGGAAAGCCCTTCACATGAGCTTTTGATAAAGCAACTCTGTCAAACAAGGACTGAATAAATCATGATGTGTTACCAAGACACGTTACAGCTTTTAAAACAACCACCGTGGCATTTACCCCACGGACTGATGAGCCTGGGGATGCCAGATCCCTGAAGCTCGGCAGCCATGCTGGAGCCAGCACACATCTGGAGTGCAGTAAACGGACCCAGAAGCAAGAAAGCAGCTCTGTAAGGGTCAGGAGTACAGAGAGCGGCTGCTGACACCAGGCGCCACCCCAGAACCCACATGCATTTCCTTATGTAAACACATGTGGCCAAAAGTCTTCCATGGTCACCTTTCTCCAAAGCCAGCCCTATAAAACCGCCAGCGAAGTGAGGAACAATGTCACTATTATTGTTTCAGAGGAATTCCTCTCAAGCAAAAAAGCATAGCCAGGCTGCCTACAAGAGTGTCTTTAAAAACAGGCCTGACAATTGCCTCCAGAGCTGAGGAAAATCAGCCATTATTTGATCAGTTGCAGTTGTCCTCCATTATTTTAACCTGTTGTGTTCTGAGCACGGCAGGTTTGCTGTAGGCTGAGGTTTGAGCAGAAAAAGACTATGGTATGGGTCCCTATGCTGCTCCCTCCCCCACGCCAGCTCCCTGTCCCACTCTCTGTATTAGAGGCATGATCTGGTGGTTAAAGCATAGGCCTGGGACTCTGAAGAACTGGATTCCAGCGCTGGCAGAGATTTCCTGGACCAGGGGTAACCATGTGATCTTACTGAGTGAATTTCGGAAAGTCAGAATAAATGGACTCTGCAGGAGGAGAGGAAGTCCACTCATGAAATTATCTTTCACTGCTCATTCAGCCCTATATAGGGATTCCTAGTTAATGGATCACCCTGTTCCTAGTGTCACAGAACAGGCATGAAGTTCACCTCTGAGTTGCACGGAGCATGCAGCGGCCACTCTGCCCATACTCCCTATTTGTGACACATGCCCTGCCAGTGATATAGGGCTGCAGTGGTGTAGAGGACCTTGTGCTAGCCTTCTACAAGGGAGGAGTTAGTCCATCTGTGTCTTGTCAAAAATGAGGTTAATGATGCTAGCGTAGTCCACAAGGACAAGAAGCTCACGCTCTGAGTCCAAGGATGCACAGAGCAATTAAATGATTTGCCCAAGGTCACATAAAAACTCTGTGGCGGAGGTGGGAACTGGCCTCTGATCCACTAGGTCCCAGGCGAGTGTCTTAACCACAAGACCAGCCTTCCTATGTTATTCAGATGGCAGTTTCCTATTTATTTTTT
This sequence comes from Lepidochelys olivacea, assembly GCF_965140295.1. Classification (NCBI taxonomy): domain Eukaryota; kingdom Metazoa; phylum Chordata; order Testudines; family Cheloniidae; genus Lepidochelys; species Lepidochelys olivacea. Next base: position 16,713,496 of record NC_140423.1, read on the forward strand.
TCTTGTAATATATATATAGATAGATAGATATATAAACATATTTACATTTGTTTGTAGTGCTTTACCCTTCTCTTACATTTCATGCCCTGGTTAAAATCTATTTTGGGCCACTGTGCCATTTCCCTGGACCTTTTGCATGTGTCCACCCATTTTTGCAGAGCTGTATTTTACACTGCACGGGAATAACAAACGCTCTTCAGCATAAGTTAATGGCATGCTTAGGTTTGTGCCATCTCAGGAGCCTGATGCTGTGTGGCCAAAAGTAAACTATACACATGGTCAGAAAATCCCTTGTCAACTCTGACAGCATCCTCTTGGAGGCTTCAATATAATCTCCAGGTCTGAGGTGCTATTGCAAGGTTGCAAATATTGAAATTATTCTCAGAGCTATTTCTGTCTCAGCGTAAGTAAGGAAAGAAAAGCACAAAGATCTGAAATGAGCCACAGAACTAGGAAAGAGCCACATGCAGATGAAAACTGCTCCAAAACTTGGCAGTTTGTTTACTGCCTGGGAAAAAGAATTTCCCCCAATCACTTTTAGGCCACTGCTGAAACCCTGCAGATCAGCCAGGGGAGATTTGAATGTGATACTTGGAAAAGAAAAACACAGGTGGAGAGTAAGATGGTGAATTCTCATGCAGTCAAATCAAACCAAGCATTTTGGGGCTGATCAAGCTCCCTTTGGAATCAATGTAAAAACTTGCATTGACAAAGTTGGATCATGCCTTTAGGGCTGGGTCTGCTTTCCTATATGTGAATTTGAGTGACTCCACTGACATCAAGGGAAGGCCAGCACCAGAGTAAGTGACAGGAGAATCAGGCTCCTGGCGTTAACTCATGAAGCGTTTCGGGCCAAATTCTGTCCTTCACGCTGGAGTAAATCAGGAGTAATTCCATCAAAGTCAATGGAGTGACTCTGGATTCACACCAGTGTAACTGAGCACAGAACTGGTCTCAGTTCTTACTCAGGCAAAAATTCTCATTAACTTCAGTGGGAGCCTTGCCTGTGTAAGAGCTGCGCCATCTGGCCCCTTGAAGTTCCTGCTATAATGAGTCTGCTCCTTTCTGTAGCTGCTTTACAGATAGGACAATGCAGGGCTGAGAATCCAAGAGCAGGTACAGAACCTGCAATGACGGATCCTGACCTATCTCCCTAGGGGAGGAAGCTTCCCCTCCCCCTTCCTGGATCTAATCCTTTCCTTATTGCTGCCTCTCCAGGATATTACTGCACCTCATACACAGCCAGGCTGAGGGGAAGGGGGTTCATTGGTTGCCCACCTGCATGTATTTAACACTCCATTCAGACCCCGAGCTGAACAGGATATTCCAGCCTCAGCGACACTGGGAAAGCGACGCTAACAGGAAACATACGGGAGAGGGCAAAACGATATTTTAATGAAATAAGAGGCTTTGCTAATTGCATCCCTTGAGCAGTCGATAGAAGAACTGAGGACCTACGAGAGTGCAGAGCTCTATCCTGTTACCCTTAGGGTCTGAGGGCTCTTAGGGTACGTCTACACTGTGACAAAAAGCCGGTGGCTCCGAATTGCAGGGGCTGGGTCAGCTGACTCGGGCTCCTGGGGCTCAGGCTGTGAGGCTAAAAATTGCAGTGTAGATAGTTGGGCTCATGCTGGAGCCCAGGCTCTGAGACCCTCCCCCCTTGTGGGGTCTCAGAGTCGGGGCTCCAGCCCAAGCTTCAATATCTCTACTGCAATTTTATAGCTCTGCAACCTGAGCCCACAAGCCCCAGTCAGCTGACCCGGGTCAGCCATGGCCATGCTGTGGTCTTTCATTGCAGTGTTACTACAATGGGGCCTGATCCTCTAACTCTATTCACACAAGCGGCGCCATTCAGCTCAATGTGAGGCAGTACGATTCAGTGGCTAGAGCACTGGTCTGGGAATCAGGAGACCTGGGTTCTGCCTCGGCTTTTTCTCTGATCTACACTGTGGCCTTTGCCTCAGTTTTCTCATGTGTGAAATGCGGATGAAAAATAATAATGATCTTGTCTTTTCCACTTGTTTGCCATCAACATTTTTTTTCCTCTTGTCTGATCTTTAATCCAGGAATTTATTTTATTTGAAAGGTATTGGCTCAAGTCCCTCCTACAGCTGAGTTCAGCTCAGTGCAGAGGAGTGGAGAGGCCTTTATGGAGCAGGATATAGCTCCTTGATTCTTGGCTGGCCTGGCCCTGGCATGAGTTACAGCAGTGTTGGGGTAGCTCTTATTTATGCTAATGGAAGATCAGCATAGCATAGTATAGTGGGGTGGAGCTCTGCCATGCTCCTGTCTCTGGCACACCTCCATTTCCCTATGCTGGGGAACATAGGGCAGTTGGCACAGGAATTGGCTTTGCCTGCCCTATGGCAGCAGGATATTTCCCTCCACCAAGGGACCAGAGTGTAATGGATAATTTGGCACAGTATTTCCCTGTTTGCAAGGGAGAGTCCAGAGTATGATCATTGTTCTCAGTGTGTACAAAACACTGGACCAGGCAAGGTCCTTACAATCTAAAATAATCAAGTAATGCAATCTAAGCTAAATGACCCAGTCTTGAAAACCAATGGGAGTTCCAGGTGACAAGTGGCTGCCCAACTAGGCTCATATATACACTAAGTGATCAGAAGCTGAGATTCTGTCAAACAAATACAATAAACCTGTTAGTTACGAATGAGAGTATTCCTTAGGCAACAGTGTTTCTCTAACTAGCAGAAAGGGGTGCAGAGCAGGTTTCTTCAGCAGATTGGTGGGGAAAGGATGTTTCAATGAGGGGTTTGCACACCTCTATCTCCCTATGCTCTCACAAAGCACTGATAAAGAAATATTAATTATTGCCAGAAAGAAGGGGCTTTTTGCTCAAGGGGAACCCATGGAGCAGGAATAGCCAACTGGCTGCAGAGACAGGAGTGAGAGAATATTGTGCATTTGAATGCTGACAATTGCACAATGCTAGGGCCCTCTGTGCTTAACACCTGACTGGGATGGCCTTGTTTCCCGATAAGAGTCTCCCTTCCAGAGGAAAAGATGGGCATTTAAATTTCATTGATAAGCCTATCAAATAGCTAAGTGTATTATAGGCCTCTGTAGTTGAGATATAGGAAAAGATTCTCTAGTGAGTCAGGGACTCTGAAATCCTTTCTTCTAGGCGTCTTATCTTATCTAGCAGAGAATACAACATGTGGCTATGAAACACAGCCAGTTTGCTAAGCCCAAGTAATGGCTTGAGCAACAACGCTGCAAAACTAGAGGTACCATTCAAAGCCCTTGAAATGATAGAAATGAAAGAGGGTAAAGAAAACCGAGCTGCTGTGTGATCCACTCCCAAATGCACTGTGGTTCCCTAGTTACTCTATGTCCTCCAGTGTTATGCATAGGCCAGTTTTGAATGGGTCTTCCACCATTTTCCTCAGTGTGTGACTGAGGAGGCTGTACAACGTGTAGTTGAAGCCATGTGGGTCCCAGGATATTAGAGACAAGGTGGGTGAGGTAAGGCTCAGTACCATACAAAGGTAGGGGACTTCCAGTCAGGGACCAGAGAATAGGGAGGTTACAAGACAGGAAGCCAGCTGAGTGTACCCTGGGAAGTTGTGGGAAGGGACTGGAGGACCAGCATTACTTGATTGTTATCTGGTGACGTTGGCCAGAATTCTCTCTAGGGACACCTTGAGTTACAGACCAGCCACCATACCTCCAAGTGAGGTTGCTGCCTTGCTCTGAGAGGCTTTTGTATCTGTACAGGGGGCGAGTTAACAGGAACACTCAAGACAAAATCTCTAGTGAAGACAAGCCCACAATTTCCCTAGCCCTTCCAGTGGGGCTCCCCTGCTGTGGATGGACCTAATCTGAAGCCCACTGTGGTCACTGGAAAAAACAACGTGGAATCTTTGTGGCACCTTAGAGACTAACAAATTTATCTGGGCATAAGCTTTCGTGGGCTAAACCTCAAGTCTTTCCATTGACTTCAGTGGGCATTGGACCATGCCTTATGTTTACAGGCTGTGTAGAAGAACTCTGAGGCCTCACCTCCAAGCAATGAAGATAAGCCATTGCATTCCATTCTGAAGGATTTTAGACTCTTCTTATCAGCAACAAGCTGGGTACGGTGGGAGCTAAAAATCTACTGTAAATCAAATATAAAGTCTAGCCAAATTTTTAAAACAGCTAAAGTTTCTGTCAGGAAAGACAATATCAGTGATTATGAGGTAAATATCAGAAAACAACAACAAGCAACATGAAACAAGCAATATTAAGATGGTAGGCTTGCGTGTTCCCCTTGTCTCCTCATTTCTTCCCGGCTTGAGTAAATTCACTATTTCCTATCTAGCATGGAAATTCGCCTCATGATAATCGCCAGTAATAAATCAAAACCTCCTTGGAGCCTTCTTAAAACCAAGCATATTTCAGCAGGCATCTGAAAATGTCTATGCGTGGAGAAAAGCATTCAGGAATGTGTTGCGTATGGTCCTTATAAATGAGTATTTAAAAAGAATTCCTTGGGATCGATGGAACGGGAAGCATCTAATCTGTGAAAATTCCTTGGTTTCTGCTTACTGTTTGAGTAAATACAAGGCCATTCACTCACTCGATGAGTTTTTCAGACTGGCTTATTATGGGAGAAATGAAGAGGAAACTGGTGATTTAATGCACTTAGTATGAAATCAAAACAGTCTCAGGAATTGATCAGCAATTTTCAGACTATTATGATAATTCTCTTATTTCATGGTGGGAGAGCAGGACAAACCAGAATTCTCACCATAGGAAGTGGCACCAAGTGACTGTCTCACATAGAGAAGGACTCGTGTGGTCCACTAGTTAAAGTCAGTGACTGTGAGTCACAGCTCCTGTGTCCTCCCCTCTCAGTCACTGATTCACTGGGTGGCTTTGGGCAGGTCACTGCACCCCTCTGTGCCTCAGTTTCCCCATCAGGAAACAGGGACAATAATGCTCACCTCAAGCACAGAGAGGGAGGAGGGCTGTGAGGGTTAATTCATTAGTGTCTGGAAAGTGCTTTGAATCCAGGAGGTTAAAAAATGCAAAGTATTGTTATTTTATGCCCTTCATTTCTTTTTTACTTCTGGGAAGTAACAGTTCTGGAGAGCAGCCATCCCTGGGAGGGACATTTGGAAGAGCACTGCATGTTTCACATTAACATGTGTCTTTTCCATTGCAGAATTTATTCCGTTCATTTATTTATTTATGATGACAACTGATTGAAGTAGCACCTAGGAGCTCCGGTCATGGACCAGGACCCTTAGGCACTGGACAAGCACAGAACAAAAAGACAGGCCCTGCCCCCAAAAATTTACAATTGAAGTAAATCTATAAAATCTGGTTAGTCTTACTTATGTATATAGTCTGGCTATCTTACTATCCAGTTAATCTTACTTCGGAAATCTACAGTCTACTAAGTCTATTACTATCTACGAAATCCTCAGGCTGCACTTTCTCTCTGTTGTATGCTTTCCATTGAACTTAATGCAAGACCAAAAGTGGCAGTTCTCAAGTCAGAGCCCCCTACCACCACACTACACCTGGAGTGCTGGGCTCTGATCTGAACACTGTATAACAGAGGACATAGCAAAGGCATAAAAAAGGTACTGAGAAGGACAGCAAGGATGGTGATGGCTCCGTGTTCTGACTGGGTGATGATAAGAGGTTTAATGTGAATGGAATGAGTCTTGGGGGCCAGGGAATATGGGTTCACCCACATGGTGGTGTGGCTGATGCAGAATTTGGCAGCTGGCTTGTTAAGCAGAGTCTCTTTCTCTCAACCAGCCCTGGTCACCGGTTGGTATTTGGATTGATTTTAAGATGTTGGTTTAGACCTATAAAGCACTAAATGGTCTGGAACATACCTAAGAGACATCCCTCACCCATGACATTCTTCCTGAGCTGTGGTCAGTGAAGATGCCTGGGCAGTATAACATAGAGAGGGTGGCTGGCAGGGTGCTCTCTGTTTGTCCCTCATCTTTGGAAACTTGCTTCTTTTCCAGGTTCTTAACAGCCCACTGCATTGGCTTACTGGGCACACTGCAAGGCTTATCTTTCCTCTCTTTTTGCAGACATAGTTGTTGGGTAGGTTTATGGAGTGGCAGGACTCCAGGGATTGTGTATGGAGCTCCATTCATTTTTGTTGCTTTTACATTGTGTCCGGTTTATTATATTTCATCTTGGGGACCTGATGGGTATGTTTATTTACTAGTGTTCTTCAAAGATCATTAAGGTTGCCTGGAGTGTTGGAGGGTGAGGGGGTGCTGCTTCATTACAGGTAGTGACAATCCAAACAACATAATATTGAAAAATAGATAACTAAGATGAGTGTGCCTGTCTCAGACCTTAAAGAGCATACAACATGTTGCGAAGCAGGTAAGTACACACACGACAGATGAGTCTGCCTGTGAACTGAATGTGAGGTATGTGCAAATGTGGGTTCACGCAGGCACAAGGATTCCATCATGTCCACTTTTGCCCCTGGTCTTCTAACGTGTGTGAAACCCCTGAACATGTCAGCCCAATGGATCTTTACCATCTTCATTGCTTCTTCAGTTCCTCTCCCACTCCTTCATCATCCATCCTGCAATATGGAGATCAGACATCTCCCTGGCAACAGCTTTGGTTGAATTGGGCTTGGGATGTGCTGTGGGTAACCAACAACCCTATTCATAACTGAGCTGAAAGATATATCAATATTTCTGTCCTTTGGCCAGCAGAGAGAATAATTATCATTTCTTAGGGTGGCACCTGGGGTTGGGGATGCTAGGAAATTTTCATTCATAGAATCATAGAATATCAGGGTTGGAAGGGACCTCAGGAGGTCATCTAGTCCAACCCCCTGCTCAAAGCAGGACCAATCCTCAATTAAATCATCCCAGCCAGGGCTTTGTCAAGCCTGACCTTAAAAACTTCTAAGGAAGGAGATTCTACCACCTCCCTAGGTAACGCATTCCAGTGTTTCACCACCCTCCTAGTGGAAAAGTTTTTCCTAATATCCAACCGAAACCTCCCCCACTGCAACTTGAGACCATTACTCCTTGTCCTGTCCTCTTCTACCACTGAGAATAGTCTAGAACCATCCTCTCTGGAACCACCTCTCAGGTAGTTGAAAGCAGCTATCAAATCCCCCCTCATTCTTCTCTTCTGCAGACTAAACAATCCCAGTTCCCTCAGCCTCTCCTCATAAGTCATGTGTTCCAGACCCCTAATCATTTTTGTTGCCCTTCGCTGGACTCTCTCCAATTTATCCACATCCTTCTTGTAGTGTGGGGCCCAAAACTGGACACAGTACTCCAGATGAGGCCTCACCAATGTCGAATAGAGGGGAATGATCACGTCCCTCGATCTGCTCGCTATGCCCCTACTTATATATCCCAAAATGCCATTGGCCTTCTTGGCAACAAGGGCATACTGCTGACTCATATCCAGCTTCTCGTCCACTGTTACCCCTAGGTCCTTTTCCGCAGAACTGCTGCCTAGCCGTTCGGCCCCTAGTCTGTAGCTGTGCATTGGGTTCTTCCGTCCTAAGTGCAGGACCCTGCACTTATCCTTATTGAACCTCATCAGATTTCTTTTGGCCCAATCCTCCAATTTGTCTAGGTCCCTCTGTATCCTATCCCTGCCCTCCAGTGTAACTACCACTCCTCCCAGTTTAGTATCATCCGCAAATTTGCTGAGAGTGCAATTCACACCATCCTCCAGATCATTTATGAAGATATTGAACAAAACCGGCCCCAGGACTGACCCCTGGGGCACTCCACTTCACACCGGCTGCCAACTAGACATGGAGCCATTGATCACTACCCGTTGAGCCCGACAATCTAGCCAACTTTCTACCCACCTTATAGTGCATTCATCCAGCCCATACTTCTTTAACTTGCTGACAAGAATACTGTGGGAGACCGTGTCAAAAGCTTTGCTAAAGTCAAGAAAATTCAAAAAGTGCATTTCTGTTGTTCACGAGGAAGTATCACTGCTATGGGACTGTCTCTTACTGTATTTCTGCACAGCGCCTAGCACAATGAGGCCCCAACTTCTTTGAGGCCTCTGAGCACCATCACAATATAAATGTTAAAAAATAATAATAAGTGGGGGACGGGAGAGGCAGGAAGCATCAAGCCTATTGCAGTTCTCCCAAGATACATACAGATCTTGCGACATCGATGGGTTTAGGATGAACCTCTTTGCCCATTCTTCTAGGGATAGGAAGAACCTCCATCAATGCAAGGATGAAGTGAAAGCTCCATGAGTGGGAGCACAAGGACTGGCCAGTATCTTGTGCAGGTATTTCTCACATGTGGGCTGATGTGGCCTTTAATTATGGTTGAACCTAAAAAGGTTCAGCAATTCTGTTTGGTTCAGACAAGTGCCCCAAAGTCTGGCTACTTATCTCAGCTCTCTGAACTTTCCAAGGTTCCCAAACTAGGCTGGAAATTTCACAAGACTAAGCTTTCTCATTATGCCATACAACATATAATGATTCACACCATACACAGTCAACCTGTGGAACTCATTGCAATGGGATGTTGTGAAGGCCAAAAGTATAACTAGGTTCAAAAAAGAAGTAGATAAGTTCATGAAGGATAGATCCATCAGTGGCTGTTAGCCAAGATGGTCAGGGACGGAACCCCATGCTCTGGATGTCCCTAAGCCTCTGAGTGCTAGAAGTTCAGACTGGACGATAGGTGATGGATCACTCAAAATTCCCCTGTTCTGTTCATTCCCTCTGAAACATTTGGCACTGGCCACAGTCAGAAGACAGAATACTGGGCTAGATGACCCATTGGTCTGACCCAGTTTGGCAATTCTTATGTCATTTCATCCAGAACGAGGAAACCCCAAACCCCTAGACAATGAAAAGAAACAGGGTAGAAAAAATATAACCCAAGTTTTTAGACACCTAGACACAGACAGTATTTGGGGGTGAATGGCACTGTCACCAATAATATATTTATAATTATTCTTCCTTCCTCTCCCTCCCCCCCGCACACACAAAGTTTTAGTTGAGGTTCAGTTTGGGTGAAGGTTCTAGGATGGTTCTAATATTTCATGTAAGCTGGATCCCGCCTCCCAACCAACAATCTCCTGATTTTTCCCAGGGGTAGCAATTGGTCCTAGTTTGTATTGTAATTTTTTTTTTTTATAATATTGTAACTGGCTCCTCTCAGCCAGTTATAAATGTGTTTGCGTCACCTCCTGCTTTCTGAAGCAGAGAAAAATCTTGCTCATTTTAACAAAGGCCAGAGTTAGCTTTAAAAAAAAAACCACCAAAAAACAAACAGCGTTTGTTGTGTAAAAAAGTTCCGATCTGGCTTGTGATCCCTTTTTGATTGAATAGTTAATAGCAGCCAGGTGCAACCAATAAGGGATGCTAGCCTGAGTCTCTGGAAGCAACATGGGAACAGAGCTTGGTAGAATATTCCAAGAGGGTGGCTTAATGTGTGGGCTTCCTATGTCCGTCCTTCATTATTTTTCTTTTGTCTAATAAAAGAAACAGCCTCTGTTTCTCCCACTCTCAGTGCTAAGCCTAGAGGAATGGGAAGTGTAGATACACACACACACTGTATATATGTGCATATATAGATAATAATTGTACTACATAAAAGAACTCTTTGCAGAGAGTGTTGAGACTTGCCAGTTACAGCTGGGTTGTTCCGGGACCTGGCTGATGGTTCTAGGAGGGGACTCTAAATTCATTCATTCATAGGCTCACTTGTAATTAATAAAGTAAGAGTTCTTAATACAGTCTGGAGTGGAGCTGCGGTGACTGGCTTTTCCTGCAGTGGCCTTCTAATAGCATCCACCGTATTTATTAGTGAGCTCCCTACTCTTGGGGACAGGGTCCTTGAAAGAAGGGATCAGAGCGAGGGGGTTATGCAAGGTAACATTTGCAGGTGCAAAGCACGGTGGTGGCAGCAGCCACCCAAACTGGCGGTGTTGGAAACCCAAGTCCATAGCAATGTTTATATTTTCCAATGTTCAGTTCAACCGTATATTGACTTTGCAAAGAAGAATGATAAATTTGTCATTGCTGACACTGCCATTCACCCCTGAAGAATCCCCTGTGTCCAGGTATTGCACTTCTGGAGTGCAACATCCCAGCTCTTTAAAGCATCCATTCTAAGAAGCGCTAAAGCACATGCTTAAGTTCCATTGGGATTTAATATGCTTAAAATGAAGCATGTATTTCCCACTTTCCTGAAAGAGGGCTTTCCAGGGCACAGCAATGCTAGGCAACAGTTCAGGAGAGGATCTCAGCTTTACTAACCCATTCCTCACTGGGCTGAGGGAATGGATTCTGCATTGACTGCAAGTACAAATGCTGAGACTCCGAGCACGTGCAGTTTCATTCATACCCCTGCCAGTGGCATTCCTTGTCTGTCTCAACCTTCAGTGTCTGTCTCAACGTCAAATCTATGAGCCCAATTTCAAGGGTTAAATACAGTTACTAAATCCCATCTGCTATCAAGTATCAAGGCAGGTGGCTGAATCCCCACCTCTCCAATGAGGAACTGGTGGGTGGACCCTGCTGGCCAAGATTTCCCAAAGTGACTGGTGATTTTGAGTGGCTCCGTTTTTCAAAGCCCAATGAGAGATGCCTTGAGGAGGTCTGATTTTCAGAGAGGGGGCACTGAGCACTTTCTGAAGATCAGGTCTCTTTTAAGGCTTCTCGAGATGAGCACCTAAAAATTGAACCACCTAATATCACTAGTCACTTTTAAAAACCTTAGCCGGGTATCACAGCATGAATTACTGCATCCATTCACACACATCCATATTAGATGGGAGGTTCCCAATAGCTCATGAGGTAACAAGGAGACACTGGGTCATTTTCTGGAGAGTTTAGTTGACATGCTGTCCCCACTGAAGTTAATGGGAATTTTGCCATAGACTTCAGTGGGGCCAGAATGTTGCATTTTGTGTTTTGCCGTATCAACGTATGCAACTACCATGGAGCCACCTGTCATTGAAACACATCTATTTCTAGGGAGGGAGGTTCTTTTTATTCAGCATCTTCGTAAAAACTGGAGCCCACTTTCCTGTCCATGCACAAATGATGCAATTTCCACCCGACACGGTTCTGGAGAAAGATCTACTGTGTGTCATTTCCGATAGCTCCTTGTGGTGTTGGCTGTGGGCTGTGTGGGTAGCTTGATTTATGTAGCTTCAGAACCTTTCTAAAGAAATGCTCTGATTTTATATGAACAATTCCTTTATGCCTGAAAATAGCATTTGCCAGAGACTAGTGTTTTCTGGGTGTTAAGACCTAGAGAGTTACGAGTGCCAGTAACAGAAGAAATCATTATGGGCTCCCGTTGTGGAATGTGGGGCAACAGCTGCTCACACTTCAGAAGTGTTGACAAAAAATATACAGATATTATAGTTCACACTACCTACAGGTGTGGCAAGATCAGGGCTCAGCATTTATTCTCACTAGGCCAAGTCCTAGTTTTATTGAAGTCAAAGGGCGTTTTGCCATGAGTTCTGTGGTACCAGGATGTGGCCCTAAGGCGAGAACAAGGGTTTAAGCTGCAGCAGGGAGCCCTTCAGTAAAATATCAGCTAACGTTCTATGGCTCCCTTCGACAGTCAGGTCAGTGGAACAAGTTGCCCAAGTAGGTGGTGGAACTGCCATTGCTGCAGAGAGACAAGAGCTGACCTCCCTATGTCAGGGAAAAGTTAGAGATCATGAAAATGACCAGTGTAAAGGGGGAGGGATGTGGAGAGCCTCCCTCTGCAAACCAAACTCTGATTTTATTTGTTAATACTCTCAAGTGTCAGGGGTTAGAGGTTAGGCATAGGAACCTTTAGTTCTATTCCTGACTCTGCCACTGAATCACTGGGTGACGTTGGCCAAGTCACTTAACCTCTCTCTGTCTCACTTACTTACATACTTGTGTAAAGTGCTTTAAATTCTGAGGATAAAATAACCTATGAGTGCAAAAGTATTTATTTATTATTCTGAGTGTGCTAGGTACTTCACAGAAAGAAGTAGAGACCTGTCATGCCCGCCTGTCTGCCATGATGAGCTAGCAACCCAAATCCCTGGATCCTGCAAATGCTTACACACATGTAGTTGTACTTATGTGAGTAGGATCACTGATTTAAATTGGGTTGCTCACATGAGTAAAGTTAGGCATATAAGTGTTCTCAGGCTTGGGGCCTATTCAAACACGGCACAATTGGGGATCCTAAACAACCAATAATGCTAGCAAAAGGCTGGGGGGAAAGGAGAGAGAGGAATCTACCACAGCTAACACACCAGCTTCGAGAGTTTCCAGATTTGCTGTCCTGCATAACTCCCAGAGTAAAGCTTTCCAGACCCTAAAGTGCGGAAATTCATAATTTCCATTTTAGGAGATAGTCAAAAATGCAAAGTATAAGGTTCTAAATTTCCTAGATTTCTTAATGAAGCAGACAAGATAGATTTCCTGGGTTTGGTTGCTGTGGTTGAGCTTTTTGTTTGTTTGGCTTTGTGTGTGTGTGCGTAGATGTAGCTGTGGCAGAAGTGAATCTATTTACCTGTTTTGTGACTATTTCTCTCTCTCTCACACACACATATATACACTCCCCCACCCCCATGGGTATGTTGCTTATACAAATTGACCCAAATGGCCATTTGCCTGTACATGCAGTGAATCTGTACATGCAGTGGATTTGTGCATGCAATCATGATGATTATGTATGCAAACTAGATGTGCAATTGCTCCCCTGCCTCATGGAAATTGCATATACAAAAACATACATTCAGTAATGAATGTTTCGTTCCCTTTTTTGCTGCTTTTGCACTGGTGGAGGTTTCCATGTGATAACAGGCAAGGAAATTCTTCTGTCACACAAACCATTGGGTAAACTGGCTGTCTCCTGGGAGCAGCTGGCAGACCCTTGACGGACATGCTTGTGGGATTGTGTGCAGTTTGACAGAGCAGAGCCCCCTTGCAGGCTCCTTATATGGAGCTCTTTGCCTGCAAGTGCTTTTTTATTGGTCACAGGAGGAAGCCTCTTTTCCATTAATCAACACAAAATAAATTGGACTTAAATACTAAATTGCAACATTGTGAGCAATTTATACAAATTACAGGGAGGGGGCAGAGCTATATTTATCCTGGGATTGTGTAATTAACAGTGGGGGACTTACATTCTTCTGCGTCAGTGTGTTTTAGACGTAAGGGGACTATTTGCTATGGAAGAAATCTGTAGTCTGTAGAAAGAGGTTAGTGTTAGGGCTGAGAATGGGCAAATATCCTGATTAATGGAGCTTTGACGTTCTTCTGGAAAATGAAGATCTATGAAGGCAAATCGCCAAAACAGATTTTTCAAAAGTGCCTAAGGGTACTGAGTGCCTAACTTCTATTGAATGTCAGTAGGAACTGGGGCCCAGATTTTCAAAGGTATTTAGTTCCATAGGAGCTAGCCACTTAACTGTCTGTGAGGATATGGGTCTGGGTGCCTAACTCTCCAAGGTACTTTTGAAAATATCACCCTCGGAGGCCTGGCTGAGGCCCCTTTGGAACGTTTCAACTATAGATCCTTACTGTTCAGCCAGCCAATACTATGGCCCAGATATTTAGAGAAGAGGCCCAAAAAGTGTGCCCATGTCCTGCATGCTCATTTTGCACCTGAAATGACCACGTTGTGGCAATAGAAAGCACAGATGGCTAATTAGACACATTTACTTGTGAACTGATGTGCACTGCTGGAATAATTGTTTGCACAAGTTAGGTGAAGGCTTTTTATGCATGATTACAGGGCTTGTTTTTATTTCTTTTAATTCAGGCCTTGTACCTGTGTAGTTTCACCCCAGGACTTGCATGAGTAAACTACACTCGCTGCTGTTAGATGTCTAAAATGAGCAGCTGCAGACATGAGTAAGTACTTGGCTTGGTGTGCATAACATACACTTTCTAATTTACACCCACAGGCATTTTATAACCTGTGGCCAAAACTCCACCTCCTGGGTATGAGGATTTGGCCCACAGAGCCTCTTTCACGGTAAGGCAAATGTGAAATAGTCCCGACTGTGAAGTGCAGATCAGTCTGAGTGTAGTTGAAAACAGTGGTTTTCCAGGTATCTATTAAGACAACCCTCAACTCCTATCTTTCTGCTTGGAGCTGCAGAATGTGATGGGCTAGTCTGCGGCTGACGAAAATCAATGTAGCTCCATGGGCCATAATGGAGCCATGCTGTGTCACACCAGCTGAGGAGTTGGCCTGATGTGTTTATAGCAGCCCCATGAGATCAATGAGACTTTTGCTGTGGATCAAGGACAGTACAGCATAACCTTGACTATCCAAACTCTATAATCACCCAAACAGGATTGTGTTACCCAGTCTATCTGAGTTACCTCACGACTCTACAAACCTGCCGCCATTGGAACATATTCCGTGTGCCCCCTGGCATTTGAGCCCTTGAGGCTTTACAGTACAGGCCCCCACGGTACTTGCCAGAGCACATGGACTCAGAGGGCAGGATTGCGCCAGACCTCAGATATTAGCCTGACGTCCCAGTTTAACAGACACTTCCTACGCTGCCTGCTACAGTATTACTTCTGTGACTGCTATTAAGAAGCTAGTTTGTGGAGCCCACAGTACCAAATGTCAGCTTCCACACAGCTAGCCGGAGATTGATTTGCCTTTCAGTGGCACAAGAGCCGTAAACTCAAAGTCTAGAACCAGGGTGGAAAATAAAGCAGAATAATTCAAAATTTGGAGGAGGGGGGGAGGAAAAAATCTAAAATTTTTTGTAAATTCTGTAAAATCTAAAATTACAGAGAGCCGGCATTTACTAATAGCCTGTCAACACGGGGCTGATGGTTCAAATCTAGCCCAGTACAGAATGAGCTCATAGACTTTAAAGCCAGAAGGGATGATAATGATCATCTAATCTGAGCCTGTACAGATTGCAGGCCAAAGAGTCTCACCCACCGACTCTTGAAATATACCCCTACCCTCTAGATGATGGGTCTCAGAGCAGCTCCTGGTGGACAAGTGTCCACAACACAAAGCCACCAAAACTAATGGCACTAATGGGGCACCCTTGCTGGCTGTCTCAGTGGAGAAGCGAAGGAGTGGATGTGCCATGGAGACTGAGTTTTGCCTCTCAGCCCTGGAAATGTACATAGCAGACTTCATACTCCTGGGTGATCAATTTGGAACTACATTCCTAAAGAGTTAATGAAAAAGATGAAGGAGGAATGTCACCGCAGGACTCAGAAGAGTAAAGATTGAGATCCAGTCATGGAATAAAGTCTGTTGGTCTGAATCTTTGCAGTTGATCTGCTGAGTCAGCTCCCTAGCTAGGAAACAACAGAAAATCCTCAGGATAGCAGCTAAGGGAGAGAGGGCTTCTTTCTTTTCAAGTCGAACCCCTGATGCCTTGGGTCTAATTGGGTGCTTTGAGCTGCTGCAGTTTACTAATGCCAATAAGAGAGAGAGAAACTGAGGAGTGAATGGCCAGCTCTGTCTGACCTACACTTTGCACATGCTTTGCACGTGGAAATGTCTGCATCCTCAATTTTGGGATGGAATCCGTTATGTTTGGTTGATTGCTCCTGCAAAAGCGGGACCATTGTATCAGTGTGGGTAGATGAAAAGCCTCCCCTTTTTTACTGCCCTTGTCTATGGAACAAGCAGTGGCGGTCTTTGGAAAGCAGGAAGTCCATTTTCTAGTCTGGACTTCGGAACTTTGTGGTTTAGCCTTGGGCAAGGCATATATATATAGTGCCAGATTTTCAAAATATTTAGGCATACGAATGTACGTCCAAAAGGCACGCTCGGCTGCAGAACCAATCTGTGCAATTGCTGTGACTGCAAGTGCAAAATGGTCAGTTGTATACCGGTATGGTTCACCACCCAATTTGGAAGCCTAATTCCTCCATTTATATGCTTAACTTTTGTGTCTGTCTATGCAAATTAGATACACAACTGAACATGCATTTTGTACACAATGTTTTCATTCCTTTAACACTTTTGACAAATCTGGCCCTAGGTAACTGTGTGCCTCAGTTTCCCCCCAATTTGTGCATAATCCCTCTCCCGTGTGGACAGCGTTGTGAGGGTTTGTATGGTGCTTGGCATAGGGGCTGTGCTGGGTAAAGTCAAACAGCCAAGCAAAGAAAGAAACCCAAACACAAAGGAACATGTGATTCCAGGAGTGTGGTTGGCCTTTAAGTCACACCCAGTCCTGGCAAGGACCTGGCATACAGAGACGCATGTTGGCATGCAAAGGTGTGGACCTTGGAGCTGGCCTCCCCACCGCTGCCCCCGCAGATCTGCCCCAGCAAATGTTAATTGTTTTCTGCAAAGAAAAAAAAAATCTTTTGGGGAATAGATGGAAAAAGGAGATAGCGTCAGGCAGTCATGGCCTGTTCTCCACCTGTTGTTATTTTGGTCTGGCCCAATCAACCTGCTAGCCAGGCTGGAGCCAGAGACCATCTGGAAAAACTGCAGTGTTTATAAAACTGACATGGAGCGGCACCCCAGGGCCCTGACCTCCCACACAAATCTGGAAATGATTAAAATGGCCCTGGCTGTCTTCGCTGCTGAGAGCTCCATGCTGAGAGCAGCCCACTGAGCACATTTGGAGTTCTCATTAGCAAAGCTGGAAATGTAACCAATTCTCTCGTAGCCCCCATTCTCCTCCCCCAATTGTCTGTTTTCCTTAGTCCCGAAGCAGAATGCAATGCTTAAAAAACAACACACAAAAGCAAGAAACCCAAGGCTAAAACGTTCCCATTGGAAATGTAATAAAGTAGTTCTCTGAAAGCACTTTCCAAACGGGGACAGCAGCAGTTAGATTAATGGGAAATATAAGAGGGATTGTCTTGAAAGTGGGAGCAGCTTTCTATACATATAAAATTTTGGCTGGTGCCAAATGACTGTTCCAGGAAGTGAGGCTCTGTGTGTGTGTGTGTGAATGACGATGTACTGTACGTGGTGTATGCGTGAGGAATATAGGAACATGAATTGTGCTGTATATGTGTACTACGCATGTGATGAGTCTAAATGGTGCCAAATCTGTGATGTATGTGTGTATACTTGTGTGTGTATGTGTGTGATTATGACACTATGAGTAAGATTGAGTGTGTGTACATGACTGAATTTCTGAATGTGTGTGTGTACATGGGTGTAGGTAGCAATGGGTGTTTTGCAGCTGCGGTATTTCCTAAACAAACATAAAAATACTTCATATTTCAGTTGGCCTCTGTTTCCAGATAAATGCCAGACTCTGTCTGGGTGGCAGGCACACTGCTAACCGATTAAACGGCCAGATTGCACACACCTCCATGTGCAAAACGTGCTCAGCTGTGTCCGGCTAATTTGTATGCACAGAAACTGCAACTGCATGAGCAAATGCCTCTAGTCTGTGAAAACTCTGTCCCAAGATCTGTGTGAAGGATTCCTTCATTTAACAACCTCCCCTGCTTACAGCTACAGTCACTGTTTATTTTGGGGAGCCTGAATTCCAGGCCTATCCAGCTAGTTTTACTATATCGTCATCCTCTGTATGCTTGAAAAACCAGCAGCCTACCTGCTGCACCTGACAGGCCTCGCCCAACCCAGCTTCGATGGTCTACAGCTTAATCAGATCCCCTATTTCTGTAGCTAACCAGAATTAAAAGGGAAAAATCAATAAGTGCCCTGTAGGGCTAGTGCCCGAAAAAGCTGGCCGCAGGTTCCAGTGAGCTCCTTCTGCATGTATATATTGAAATAAATATATTGCGGGAATCCAAGTCACTGCTTCCCCTTTGGAACAGCATTTAGCCCCCTGATCCCAAGGAAATGGAAAGACTTTGTTGGATTTGGATCAGGCCTTTAATTTGCAGGATTCCTTCCTGAGCGGCTGCACTTCACCTCTGCTCAGAGCTTTCAAATCTTCCATGTCCTGAAAGGTCGCCTATCCTAGTTGTCCTGTGGTTTGGATGCAGCACGGTAAGTGATACTACACCCAAAATTCAAGCCACATTGGGCCTTCCTGACCCAACTTGGCCAGGGGGACATTTGGCTAAATCCCAGCCCTGTTTAGCCTGCTGGGCAGCATTTTAATTAGAGATGTGTGGAGAATGAATTATCCATGACTCTAAGCTGCCCATGGAAAATGCAAATCAACTTGATTTTAGTTTACAAGCCGTGGGCTCAATGTCGGCCAAAGTAAAAGAAAAGCTCCCGACTGCCTACCCATGGAGAGTGTAAGCCGGTCTCCGCACAGGGTGAAAATGGAATACTAACACTGGAACATGTGGCCTTTGGTTAGATTCAGGGCCTGATCCTGTAAAGTGCTGGGTGGCTAATTCAAGGAGAGTAGAGGGAGCTCAGCACCTTGCAGGATAGAGCCCTTAGTCTGTAAACCAGAGGCTGAGATTGCCAGGCGTTGATCTAATAGACCGCCTTGGAGCGGAGTGAGAATTGGCAGCAGACAGTGTTGGGTCAGATCCTTGCTGTGTCATCACCTTCTGCTGCGTCTGCTCACTGGTACAGAGACTAAGAGGCATGGAGAGGTGAGGGCAAGGCTGGAAGCTCAGCCACATCCGGGGATCGGCAGGGTGGGCCACAGCTCACTAAGAGCAGTCAAGTGATTGTCAAGCAGTTCTTGGCCCAGGTTCTCTTGCTGAATTGGCTCCAGATCCCAGGAAGGTTGCACAAATGCAGATGAAGCACCTGCAAAGGCCTCTGGGACGCTTGCAGAGAAATGTTCTTTACCTGGAAGCCAAAAGAGCAGCGTGGGATTTCAAAAGTGCTGAAACTGTGCAGTCAAAAAACCCCTCCAGGGAAAGAATAGAAAATCAATTACCATGTTGGCCCTGCTATTTCCCGTGGACCCTGGGAAGAACACAGCCTTATAAAGCTGCAGGATCCACTCCAGCGTATTCCTTGTTCTAACTGAGAGAGGAATGATCACCCGGTGCTTAGTGCATTTGCCTGGAACTGAGGAAACCTGGGTTCAACTCCCTGGTTTTCCACAGATGTCCTATGTGACCTGGGGCAAGTCACTTAGCCTCTCTGTGCCTCAGTTCCCCAGCTGCAAAATGGGATAACAGCACAGTCCTACTTCACAGGGGTATTGTAAGCATAAACACATTAAAGGTTGTGAGGTGCTCAGACATCATGGTAATGGAGGCCATATAAGAGCCTTAGATTAATAGCATGGTGTCACGTGCATATTGGAACCTACAATAAGAGCAATATAGGAACACAGGAAATGCCCTACTGATCAAAACCAGGGTCCATCCAGTCCCATATCTTGTCTCTGACAATGGCCACTGCCAGATGCTTCAGAGGAAGGGGCAAGAAACCCCATAGAGGACAATGAAGAAATA
Organism: Lepidochelys olivacea; assembly: GCF_965140295.1. Taxonomy (NCBI): domain Eukaryota; kingdom Metazoa; phylum Chordata; order Testudines; family Cheloniidae; genus Lepidochelys; species Lepidochelys olivacea. The sequence continues at coordinate 16,732,805 of NC_140423.1, forward strand.
ACTAGCCCTTAGGGGAACTTTCTACCTAATCCCAGACACTTAATTGTTGGTTTGAGCCAACAGAACCTGAAGATCCTTAATATAACTGTTTAATCCTACTAATGTAACTGAGTGCTCTCCTATTTAATCTTCTTCTGAATCCTACAAAAGCTCTTGGCCTCAGTGACATCTAGTGGCAGTGAATGTTTTGGAATTGATTGGCGTGTAAGTCTCAGACTACGCTCTCCTGGGTGTGTTGGACTCTGTAGTGTCATCTGACCACTTGGGTACTTCTCATAACTGACCCTGTGAACCCTGGGCTTCATCCTGAGTGATGGTGAGTGCCTTCAACTGGAGAGCACCTTACCGATCGGCTTTCCCCTCCACTAGCATTCATCCTGTTACTCTGACGATGTTCTCCTGCACCACAAGGATTGCACAAAGCTCCCCACCCATTTCACAAACACCAGCTAACATTGATTCAGTTTTGTAACTGCTGAAGAGGCTGCTTGTAACCCAGCTTCACAGATCTCTGTGGCTATTTGCTGTGATCTGAAAAAAAAATCACTCTCTTCCCAGCTGTGTGGTGACGTCAAGTGTGGTTTGTTTTGCAACAAGCAGCCTTTGGTCATGAGTTGCAACATGAGCGGGCATATCTAAACCATTTGGAAGTTCCTCGCATCGCATGTGAGCCGTGGGTGTCTGTATTTTCTCAGTGCAGAGACAACATAAGCGTCTGGATCAGAGGGAAGCACATTGGTAAAGTACAGGCCTTTCCATTATTTCAGCCATGTCTGTTCCTATTGTAATAAGTCATGGGTCCTCTTCTCCTGCACTCATTGTGGTGTCTATTACAGCCTGTGTAGCTCATATTCTTATCACACCAATTATAGAACCAGGCTTGGCCCCTTCCTCTCTCCTCTTTGTGCTGCTCTGGTGGCCCAAAGAAGGTGGACAGTGGCCCAAAGAGGATGGAGAGGCTTCCCAGATGTAGGGGAATCCTTGGGGGATGTAAAGCCAGTGCAGCTGGCTCTATGCCACTTACCGATCTCCTCCCACAAGATGTAGGGAGGATAAGGGACATGAGGGGTGGAGCTGGGGCCCTCTGCTGATGCTTGGCCAGCGGAATGCTCTAAATCCTTAAGCCAACGATCAGGAGAGCGGGAAGGTGGCTTAGAGCCACGTCCTCCACACAGCTCAGCTCCTGCACTAAGTACTGCACAGCCAGATTCTGGAATCAGGCCCATAATGTTGGAATGACTCATCCGTTATTGCTGGGTCTCCTCTGAGCTCTTTTCCCTCCTGACTCCTCAGAATGATCCTTATTTTTTAAAGTTTTTTATAAATGCAAAGTACATTTATGTGAAAATCATGCACGCATTTGTGCACAATTCCAGTGACTGTGCAGGCAGTCTGACATTCAGCTGATCAGTTACTGGCACATGTCTAACCAGCTGGTTTGTATGGGCAACTACCCACTTTGCTTGGGCAACTGTAGTTACTGCATGAGCAAATTAGACTCGCAATTGCATGCATGCTTTTGTGTACAGAATTGCCATTTAGGATCTGCTTTTCACAGGGCGTTATGAGTAATTTTCTATGGCCTGTCACTGAATTTTCTGACTGTTCTTGTCCAATTCTCCTTCTCTGTTCTCCTGGTGAAAGGAGCCCACGGATGGTGTATCCATGATGAGCACCCAGCCCAGAGAAGATGGGCAGGTAGGTCATGGCCATGTATGAAATATGCCTTTGGAAGTGCATACAATGAGGGTGCGAGGGGACTAACCTTAACACACATTTCTGATAGATTTCCACTTCTCCCCGGCCCAGGCAGTGTGTGGTTTCAACTCTTCCTGTGGTTACAAAGGAAAGACAAGAAGTGCAGATGCATATTTACAATATGCTAAGAAATATGCACGTACCCTGGGCACTGACACAGGCTGGGTGTCCAGTGCCCAACTAAAGTTTCCATATGGCCACTAGCTCTGTGGTTATATCTCAGCGCATCTCTTCCTGCCAGTTGCTGTTACATTCACCCTCACGCGATGTCTCCATCAGAACAATTGGGCTTTCCTGCCACACTGTGTCAGTGAGCCTGCCTAGATTACTATGGGTAAGTAGGAAAATACGTGACTCATACAAAGCACCCGGGACTTAATCCCTGAAAGAGCTCTGGCCTTGGGCCTCAGTGGTGCCAATTTGGAACCTGTTTATCTTCTTGACCCCTCTGTTTTACTTGCTCAGTCCCACTAAGCTCTGACCCTGGCTATTGTTTCCCCAGCCAATGAAATGAGCAACAGGATAAACTTTGAATAAACTCCAACGCTCCCATCCCCGTGGACTACAGCATCCGGCGGCTAGACTGCTGCCAGGCCAATGGGGTACAGGAGGGAGGGTGGAGGCATGTGCAGGATGGGGTGGTGTGGAGCCTGGAAGATGAAGGCAAGGAGCTGTAACTTATCGTGGTCCGTTACTGCACAATACCGCCCTGTTGTCTTTATCTAGCTAAGCTTCTTATCTGGCCCCCATTATCTGAGCGACTCATAATCTTTAATGCATTTATTAGTAGTAGTAGTAATTCTTTGTTATGCAGTACAGCCTAGGAGCCCCAGTCACAGGCCAGGACCCCAGTATGGACAAACACAGAACAAAAGTATTCATCCTCCCAATGCCCTTTGCAAGTGCCGTTATTCCCATTTTACAGGTGGGGAATGGAGGCACAGAGAGACGAGAGGCCAGATTTTTAGTGCACCAAATGATCCAGGTGGGCAATGAGTGGGATTTTCAAAAGCTCTGAGCTGCATCTTTAGGTGCCTAAAACCTGGCCCTAAATGACTTGCCCAAGTGGTCACAGAGGAAATCTGTGGCAGAGCAGAAACTTGAAGAGCCTCCCAAGACCTAGGCTAGTGCCCTAACCACTGGATAATTAGCCCTGCCTCTCATTTTATAAGGGAAGCTTCCTCTGTCCATAATGCTCGTGTGTCCCTGCTGCTGGGCCTTTGGCCCAAATTGACTCCTTGGCAGGCCGAGAGCATGGCAGATTTGCACGGCCTGTGTGAGAGGGGCTGACCCCTTGACAGTTTTGTGTGTTTGTCCCTCTCTGTATAAAGCAGCTCCCTCCCCGCACCAGCTGTTGTTCTTTCCTGTTCCTGGAAGCCAGGTTGCGCATTAGGGTCAGACCCAATTATAACATGTGGTGGGTACTTTGGAGCCTTTAAACCTAGACACGTTCCCCCACAGTGAAAAGAAGCATTGCTGTGACTGCTTTCCTGTTCTGTATCTATTCATAGCTAGAACGATCTAGCTTCTGAAGGTAGCATCCCTCATTAGTCTGCTCAATGGAGCCATTCAGATTACCTTATCATTATCAGCCAGATGGATGAGTTTGAAATAACCCCATTGACATGCTCTGGTTATGCACCATTATAAACCAGCCGCACCAAAACACCCAAGCTGAGGTGTTGGCTGAAGGGACCGATTGCTGGGGAAGCCGTGTGTCGCTTCTGTGTTTGCTTAACCTACTGTGTGAATTCTTGCGATGAGCACAGTTTGGCTTCAGTCCCTTACAAGTAAAACCTCCCTTGTTACCTGGAGGGAATATTGATACATGAACAAAGGTAACGTACGTAGGGCGGCGAGAGCAAAATAAACAGCTATGGAATGGAGGGAAAGTTTGCATCAACGCCAAGCATATTGAAAACAATGTCTCAGTTGGGAGGTGTCTAGACATTGATCCCATGTAGCGGACACAAGGCTCTGCTGCAGCAGACCCTGAGAAGAGCTTGGGAGACACATGCAGAGAGCAGAGAAAGATGACTGACAGAGCATGACTCTCCCATGTGCCCTCTCACAGAGACTGTTTTCTGCTGCAATCGTGTTCACAGTGAAAATATTTTCGCCACTCCAGGGTTTTTGTCATGCAGGCTTGAAGGGCCACATCATCATCATAATACACACTGCTGTGGTGGTGTCCTTCCAAGGAGCTGACGGCTTTTAATGCCTTGGAATGAATTAAGCCACAAAGAGCCCTTCTGAGATGGTTAGGGATTGGCAGCCCTGCTTTACAGATGGGGACAGTGAGGAAGAGAAAGATCAGGTGACTTGTCCATAGGCCCCTGGAATTTAGGGCAGAGCTGGGAAACGAGCTCAGGTCCCCTGATACCACACCTGGGGTCTTAAGCACAAGCCTATTCTTCCTAGCTGCAGCTTCCAAGATTGTGCACTCGGCTGATCTGGTCCGTAAAAACTGGCGTGGACTAGCTTTGTCCATGTACATTAAAAAAACGGGATGTGTTCCAAGATGTGCAGGGTAGGATGACCCAGTGGTGTAATGATGGGGGTGTGTGTATCCTTATTGCTGCCTGCCCTCTGTTCCTGTTTGTTTTTTGGTGCCTGCTCCCTCAACTCTGTGGTCCAGTTTGCACACATGTGCATGCAGGGGTGTGTTTGTGTGTGTGTGTACATAGCATTAGGTGTGTGCAGTTGCTGCTACATACCTGCCATTTGGACTGTATTCTGTTTTGTTCAGGCTGTTGCTGGTTATTACATGTTTTGATTGACCACCTACCTGTGATTCTTGTCTTAATTTCCTTGTATTTTGAGATGGCTGTTCTGGGTGCAGCAGATCATAACAAGTGGTAAAAACACTTGCACCCACTGTCTGCCCTACTGTTCTCACCAGGGGAACTGCACCAGCACTAGACCAACGGAACAGGGGTGGGAAGCGCTGAAATTTCCCAGTGTAGATGGGGTCCCTGACACTTTTGCTTCCTGGGACAGGCAGGGCTAGGAGGATCCAGGAAGGTGGTTTGGGGGGAATTTTGCACCCCACCATAATACCTTCTCCCCACCCCAATATAGCCTTGTGGGTCCTTGGCTTTGTGGGGTGAAGTGTTTGCATGGAGCATGCAAGTTTGCATTGTTGGAGAGGGTACTGGGGTGAAAAGGGGGCTGCCTAGAATGCTTGAAGGCCCTAATCCATATCAGCTCCCTGCCTGAACTGCCTGCCCAGTAGGAAATGAGGGCTCGCTTAGCACCCTCCTGAGGTACAGCCACCTGCTTAAGTCCCTGCAGAAGGAAGACAAATGGGTTGCCAAAGAACAATGACTAACTCAGTGGGCCCCAGACCTGTGGGCCTGTTTGCTCTCCTCAAGCCCAAGCAGTGGCTATAAAGCAGAGCAGTGTGTATTTCCTGGCGGTATGTACCTGCTCAACGGCACTGTGTCCCCCTGGCGGGTGCTGCTTCAGCAGACAACTGCTTGCCTGCAGCAGAGCTGTCATGCACCTCTGGCTTTCAAGCTTGTGTCTCGTGGGCAAAGTATCTGCACCCTAGATCTTGCACAGCCCTAGGAAATGGCCGTGCTTCTTGAGCACACGGGCTGTGGAAGATGGTGTCACCTTGAAAAGGGATCAGAGAAACTGATATGTAAAAGGCGCTCAGCTACTACAGTGACGATGAGCATGGCATTAATGTGCAGACAGATAGATTAGATAGAAAAGGGCAAGCTCAGAGCTAATTCTCAGCAGCAGGCGAAGAACCTCCAGCTCACTTCAAAGTAGCAGCCCACACAGCCCTGCTGAGATAAACCAACACAGCCCCTGTTTAGTGACTGGCTTTCTCTTGCCGTATTCATGCAGGGCTAGATTGTTCCTCTAGGGCACAGCCCTGGGCAACACTTGCTGCATAAAGTGCTCTTCCTCAAGAGACCCTTCTGAGTCAGAGTCCCCTCCCTACTTCCCCATGCTTGGCGGGGAGTGGGGTGTGCGTCTGTGGGCGCGTAACATCCTGCTGGTCTACCCTGGCAGCAAGCACTGCACCACAGTGCAAATCAGCTGTGTTGGCCAATACGTTGTGGGTAGGGTGGAGCCAAGATCTGGCCATTCCCTGTTCACCCCCTCCCCGCTTGCGTGGTAACGCACAGCGCTTGCCTCCGCCTTTGCACCCAGCACCAAGGTCCCAGGCCCAAGGTCCAAATTGCCCCCACTGGGAGATGGGCCAGGTTCTTACTTCACTTCCCTGCACAGGATGTGGGCCGAGTTACCATCCCCCTACCGTTAACTTACACCCTACCTGGACTCCCACTGCTACTTGTCTCTCAGAGACAATCTGTGCCTGTAGGAGCCCAGCCTGCCTGCACGTTTCTACAGTGCTGGTACGGAAGCAGACAGACAGGCAGCTTAAAGAACGCAGCCATGGTAACTCCGGCTGTACCCTGATAAGAGTAACAGTTGACTCAGAGGAACGCACTGCTCCAAAGCAGCTTAGAAACAGCCCAGACAATCGGAGCGTTTCAGAATATTTCTTCTGGGGCCACAACGTTTTCTAAAAAATCCATTGGCCTTTCCTGCCATTCTCCGCTAGTTGCTGCTCCCTTTCCAGGGATCGTGATAACAGGGGCTGTCCTGGAAGCCTCTCCAGAACTCATGCTTTTCAACAGTCTCTCTCTGCTTGACCTCGTGGGCTGAAGAAGGTAACTACTGGCCAGGTTTGGCCTGGTGCTGGCCCACGGGATATCCCTCCTTCCAAGAAGCTGTGATTGTCCTCTGAACATAAAGGAGTTTTGGTCGTGGGCTCTGCTCTGATTTTCAGCACTGTTTAAGCGACTCTCCTCAGCTGGTGATAAGTGGCTGTGAATCTTATTCTGCCACCAGGGTTTTAGGGTTATAGGCTCTTAAACTGATAGAGAATAGACCTTGCCTTTGATCTGTAATGTGACTGCCTCTGCTTACATATATATATGAAAATTGATTCATATTAACAAAGAACCAGTGCAAATATATTTTGAAGGTTCACGAAGATCAGAGAACTCTTTCCCCCCATTATGGGACATGTATGTGGTCATGTACCTAAGATACAGGGCTCGGAGCCCAAGGATCTGAGTTGTTTCTGGCTCAACCACAGACTTCCTGTATGATCTCAGGTGAGCCATTTAAACTCCCCGTGCCTCAGTTTCCCCATCCGTGATGAGGATATGAAACTATTCATCTTTAATAGGGCTGTTGGCCGGCATAAGCAGTTTGTGAAGCACTTTGCAATCTTCATGTGAATGGTGCAATATAAATGGCAAGTATTATTATTTTTCATTTTCATACCATCACCACCTGTGTTCAGCTGGGACTGAAAGGAATAAGTGTTAAAATATCACAAGAAGGGCTACTGAGAGATCACTCCCAAGTTCTGCAGCCCCAAGAGGTTGGGACAGGACTGGATAAACATCTGGGGGCAGAGCCTGAATGAGTGTAAATCACTCAGTGAAGTGACACTGATGTACACTGGCTGAGGATCTGGCTCGTTCTGGATGCTTAGCCTAGTTGTGCTGGACCCTTTGAAGTTTGCTCATCACCAATGAGTAGATAAGATGTATAGGAACTTTTTCAACCATCTGGCAATATTTAATAACTGCTACACTCCATAGCAGACACTATTTGTAAGATGTGTATAAGGACTGATACTTTCAGGGACACAGCTGCTTTCCTCTTCACAGCAAAGGCATCAAACTTTGGTTCTATTCTGGGAAAAAAATTGAAAATGGTTGCATGTTTATTGTCTCTCATTGAATCCAGATGCAATGTGCTGATTTTACATGTGCTGAGTTTACCATCGTTGCCCCTTTTTCCCAGCAGTAGCAAAATTCTGGGACTTTGCGGATCAGCTTTCCAGGGGATGAGAAATCTGTCACACAGAGTTTGGGTATAATCTAAGTGTAACCTGGTTTATTTACACATATACATCCATTCTAGAATAGGGGCAGTTGCAAATAGCGTGCAAACAGTCCCCTCTTCCAGAAATCTCAGCCCTATACTACTGCCCAGTTATGCCTCAAGAATTACCTCAAAATATAGAGAATAAAGCAGAGAGCTGTGGTTTATTGAGGACTGTGTTGGAACTGCAAGCTGTCACTTTGAGAGAGCTGGGTGGTAATTCCTGTTCCTGCTTTCAGGTGAGGGGCTCTGTAGGAAAGTGCAATCAGAGACAGAGTCAGTCTGGAAAGAACCAGCCTAGAAAAAGATGTGGTGAGTTATGCCTATCTGCTTTGGGGAGCAGTCTGCTTTGTCTCTCTGTGTGTTTTTGGTTACTGTGAGTTATTTTGGATTCTAAGAATAAAAGTAATGTTATTTTGCAGACTTCCAGCAAGAGTATTTGGTATGTTTATCTAACATCAATGTGTGTATGCCGTGAACATAACAAGTGCAAACTCTCTCCTATCTGCCACAGCTTCTCTCAAAGGACTAGTACATATCAAAACTAACAACAATACAGCATTTCTTCAAAGACTAAAATCTTGCTCAAACATGAAAACTGTAAGTGTTTACATATGTGTCAGAGCTATCTGGTGACTCCGGCCTTAACAATATTTTGATAATTCCAGTCCCCCAACTAAATCTGGCACCTGAGAATCAAGCTGAGGTTCTTTCCTTTTCACACATCAAGGCCAGTAATAAAAGTTCTGTAAGGCTCACTCACATCTGTTCAACTCCACTATCTTTCAATTCTATCTTCAGTGACACCTAGGCAGTCCTATAGCCCTCATTAGGTTTGCACAGGTGCCAATGAAATACAACAGACAATTACGTTGGTGATGCCTGAACCAGCATGGAATCCAGCTCCCTCTCCCAGAGCTATGCCAGCTTTGCTGGGCTGACAGGAGTAAAAAAGTGGTAAATTATTATTTTTGTGTCTCAGGTCACCAGCTGTCACTGCTGCAGTGTCTCACTAAGCAGATCTGCCACTCTCCAGAGCAGAACCACAGTGGCCCAGCTGTGATTAGATCAGGTACATTCACTTCTGCTTCCTCCTTTCCAACATGTGTGGCTAGCTTAACAGGTACAATAAAAATGAGGACTCCGGTCCTGAAAGCTAGTAATGATGCTAATGAAATTCTTAAGGCTAATACCTTTATGATGTGCCTTTTGTTTGTAACATACCCCCTGGCTAGGTGCTTCAATACTGCAATTCCCAAGAACTGATAAACAGGACAATGTCCTTCTGCCCTTGTCCGTGCTCCACTCTGCCTGAGACATGCTGAAGTGCAGCACATCTGAACCCCTGAAGGGAGGAGGCCTCCCTCTCAGGTTGTTACAGCATTTGGCACTTGTCTAAATAAGGCAGCAGAAGTGCAGGATTTACACGGCTAGTATATGAGCTGAGTATCCTAACCCATCCACTGAGTGGAACAGCCTGACTGCCAGGCTTGCGTCTCTGAACAAATATGTGTCAATTTTTAATGCATACAGTCAAATCCTGAAGCCCTTGTGTGTCCTCTGCTGTGGACCCTGGTATGCCGCCCACTCCTTCCCACTCCCGCAGAGGCAATGATATAGGACCTGCATGGCTACCCAACGCCTGTCCATGGAAAGTCTGTGATGCTGTGTCACCAGGGCTCCCTTGAATGATATTGGAGTGGCATTATGTAGGAAAAGGTGCCCTCTCCCTAGTCCCTAGTGCATGGGGAGTCCTGATGGACAGCCAGCAGACTGAGTAGCCAAAAAGTAAGGGGGTATGGCAAGAGTAAATGAGGAGAAAATTTGACTCAAGAATTTAAAAACACAATTTGTAAAAAGTATGGCAACTTGCTGAAAAGAAAAGGAGTACTTGTGGCACCTTAGAGACTAACCAATTTATTTGAGCATGAGCTTTCGTGAGCTACAGCTCACTTCATCGGATGCATGCCGTGGAAACTGCAGCAGACTTTATTTATACACAGAGAATATGAAAAAATACCTCCTCCCACCCCACTGTCCTGCTGGTAATACAAAAAAGAAAAGGAGTACTTGTGGCACCTTAGAGACTAACCAATTTATTACCAGCAGGACAGTGGGGTGGGAGGAGGTATTTTTTCATATTCTCTGTGTTATTACCAGCAGGACAGTGGGGTGCGAGGAGGTATTTTTTCATATTCTCTGTGTATAAATAAAGTCTGCTGCAGTTTCCACGGCATGCATCCGATGAAGTGAGCTGTAGCTCACGAAAGCTCATGCTCAAATAAATTGGTTAGTCTCTAAGGTGCCACAAGTACTCCTTTTCTTTTTTGCGAATACAGACTGACACGGCTGTTACTCTGAAACTTGCTGAAATAAATCCAGAGGCAGGAATCGAAGCTGCAGTGGATTATGCAGCAGATTATGAATGCTCACCGTAGATTATAGATCAGCAGATTTGAAATATGCACAACACATTTGAAACACTTGCAGCAGATTGAAATACCCACAATAGCATTTAAATACTTGCAAATATGATAAATCTCAGCAAGACGCCCTGCCGTTTGTACTAAGTGCCTGGGGTGATGCAGAAATCAGTGGAGTGGATTTTCTTTCTTTTAGTTTTCATTTTCTATTACATGGACACCTCGATTTTGGATTTTGAGATTTTCATTGAAGTGATTTAGGAGCACTTGACCTATTAATGTTCAGTGGGACTTAGCCTCCTAACTCCCTTTTTGACAATCCCACCCTTGGAGAGCTACGCATGTGAGGTGGATGCACTATTTGCAGTATCATAGTTTATCCCATCTGTCCAGCAGTCAGAGATCCAGGCTACGCTTGTCCCACTAGGGGAGAGGTTTCTTTTGTGGCAGCAAAATAAGTCTCTGTGGCTGTTTTGTTGCTCTTATTGGAACTTTCCCTTACCCCTTGGGACACAAATTCTGCAAGAACTTCTGCAGGGATACACTGGACTCCATCCCTTTGCCTTCCCTTTCCATTTTAGCTGTGGTTGCATTTTCTGTGCCTGGCATGGAAGATAATTGGGAAACCCTGGTCTCTCTTGAGAGCGGCTTATGTCACTTTCTGCTGTCAGTATAGCTGGTGGAGGAGGCTTTCCCCTCTTCTTGCCTGTTTCCTTTATCTTGTGGCCATTCAGGCAATCTGATGTCCTCAGCAAGAGGAATGTGCACAAAGGCCTTTGTAAAAAGAGAGCCACAAAAGGCAAAGCTAGCCCCTCCCCCGGGAATATAAATGCAGCAGGCTGCCATCGCTGTACATCTCAAAGCCCACCAGGTAAAGTCTGGTGACATATAGACATGGGGAAGTAATTGCAGACTGTCCAGATAAATTAGCTGGCTTTGATTAGCTCATGGTAATCTTGGGCTATCTGTCTATCACTCTGAGCAGCAAACAGAACACTTCAAAACCTCTCCATCCTGCAATTAAATGAATGGGGTGGTTGGTAAACCATTATCTTAACAGGTTTCAGAGTAGCAACCTTGTTAGTCTGTATTCGCAGAAAGAAAAGGAGTACTTGTGGCAGCTTAGAGACTAACCAATTTATTTGAGCATAAGCTTTCGTGAGCTACGGCTCACTTCATCGATGAAGTGAGCCGTAGCTCACGAAAGCTTATGCTCAAATAAATCTGTTAGTCTCTAAGGTGCCACATTATCTTAACGCAACTCAAGGAGCTTAGGTCAAATATGGAGTCCTTTCAGATTGCATTCAACATTCCTAATTTTATTATCTAGTGTCATTATTAGTATGTACTCATTCATGATTATTTGCTTCTCATTTGGCACTTCAAATCTCAAAACATCGTGCACACATGATGTAATTAATCTTCAGAACACCCCTGCTAGGTAGGGAAGTATTATATAGCTCATGGCAGTTTCCTAGAGTGCAGAGGAGTTGGTTCATCGGCTCCAGGCAGCAATAAAATACACAGTCCTGCCTCAACAAGCAACATAGAAGGATTCAGGTGTGTTGAACGCACTGTGTATTCAAGGGGGACTGTATCCAAAACAGTTAACCCAAGTGATTCTTTGGCATTCGTAATGACACCTACCACTGCTATAGCGCTTTACATTCAAACCACTGCACAACATTAACGAATTAATCACCACACCCCTGTGGTGTAGGTAAGTAAGTATTATTGAGCCCATGTTACAGAGTTAAGTAACTTGCCCAAGGCAACACACTAAGTTCATGGCAGTCAGCAGCTCTGGGATTGGAGTTCAGCTCCTATAGCTGTGCACTGTCCACTAGAGCAGTGATTTTCAAACTTTTTTTCTGGGGAACCAGTTGAAGAAAATTGTTGATGCCCGCGACCCAATGAAGTTGGGGATGAGGGGTTTGGGGTGTGGGAGGGGCTCAGGGCTGGGGCAGAGGGTTGGGGTATGGGGGTCAGGACTACAGGGGGGGTCCGGGAATGAGGGGTTCAGGGTGTGGGAGGGGGTCAGGGCTCTGGGCTGTGGGTGCAGGCTCTGGGGTAGGGCCAGGGATGGGGGGTTTGGGGTGCAGGAAGGGGTTCCAGGTTTGGGGGGGTTAAGGCTGGGGCAGGGGATTGGGGCACAGGGTTGGGGCACGGACTTAACCTCCAGCAGCTCCTGGTCAGCAGCGCAGTGGGGGTGCTAAGGCAGGCTTCCTGCCTGTCCAGGCACCATGGACCGTGCTGTGCCCTGGAAGCAGTGAGCAACAGGTCTGGCTCCTAGGCAGAGGTGCGCAAGCAGCTTTGTGCGACTCTTGCCTGCAGGCACTGCTCCCCCGCCCCAGTTCCCATTGGCCGGTTCCCGTTGGTGCTCGGTTCCCTGTGGCTCCCCTGCCTAGAAGCCGGACCCGGTGCTGGCTGCTTCTGGGGTGCAGTGCAGTGTTGGAATGGGTAGGCACTAGCCTGCCTTAGCTGGGCAGCACCACGGATGGGACTTTTAATGTCTCGGTAGGCAGTGCTGACCAGAGCAAGGCGACCCAGTGCCTTACGTTCCGCCACCCAGTACTGGGTCGTGACCCACAGTTTGAAAAACGCTGCACTAGAGCACCCTGAATCAGCTTTTCAGACAGTTTAGGAGTGCAATGGTGTGCTAGAGCTGGCTGCATTTTGCTACGTAGAACAGTTTTCCGTTGAAAAATGCAGGTTTGTCAAAAAACGTTTTGCAGGAATATGCCAATTTTTGACAACATTTTTCATGAGAAAAAGTCTAAACAAAACCGTCTGACTTTCTTGTTTCATTTTGATAATATCAACAGATTTTTTTAATAAGGTACAAAGATTTCATTTTGACTTTCTTATTTCAATTCATTTTGTTTTGACTGTTATTAACACTAAAATAATAGTGGAATTAACTCTTCCACTCTAGTCAGCACTGATAAGGCCTAAACTGGAGTCCTGGGTCAAGTTTTGGGACCCACACGTGGGGAAAAATGTGGACAAATTGGAGAAAGTCCAGAGGAGAGCAACAAAAATGATGAAAGGTCTAGAAAACATGACCTATGAGGGAAGACAGACAAAATTGGGTTTGTTTAGTCTGGAGGAGAGTAGACTGAGGGGGGGACATGATAACAGTTTTCACATCCGTAAAAGGTTGTTACAAAGAGGAGGGTGATAAATTGTTCTCCTTATCCACTGAGGACAGGACAAGAAGCAATGGGCTTAAATTGCAGCAAACGAAATTTAGGTTAGACATTAGGAAAAACTTCCTAGCTGTAAGGGTAGTTAAGCACTGGAACGAATTACCTAGAGTGATTGTGGAATCTCCCTCACTGGAGGTTTTTAAAGAACAGGTTAGACAAACACCTGTCAGGAGTGGTCTAGATGATACTTAGTCCTTCCTTAGTGCAGGGGAGTGGACTAGATGACCTCTTGAGGTCTCTTCCAGTCCTCCATGTCTATGATTAATTTTGTATCATATTATATTTATATATATTTAAGCAAAACATTTTCTAGACTAACACGGCTGCTACTCTGAAACCTTATTGAAATGAATCAGTTCAGCACTATTGAAAAGAAAGGTTTCAATGATCCTGAACTGACTTTTTTCAGAATGTTCATTTTGTGGGACATTTCAGAATTCTGGATTTTCATTCTGATTTGGAATTATGATTATTTTTTTCAGAATGTCCATGTTTCCCCTGGAATGGGAGTTCCAGTTTCCGAACAGCTGTGCTGTGTGCTCGGTTTGCACATAGAGGTACAGGGATCATGTGCAAATCAGGTAGCTGTGCAGCCACGGTGTGCGTAACCAACTTCATTTGCATGTGCACTTGCCAAATCCACCTGGATTATTGCTCTAATAGTGCACACAAATTAGACAACTTGGGTATCTTGGGTAAATTCACCTCTGTGCAGTGCGTCAGTCCATGGCCTAGTCACCACTAAAACCCTCTTTTAAATGTGGCTTAAGCGGCGCATAGACTTTGTGCTACCCCTTCTGCCCACGTCACACTTAACTCATTTGCCTCTCTGGACCAGTGAGTCTCAGAGTAAAATTCCTAATCCAACTCCATTCAAAGTCGATGTGAGTCTTTCCATTGACTTTAGTTGGATTTGGATTGTGCCCTCCAGGCAGAATTTCGCCCCTGCGTATAGAGCAGCACGAAGTCTATGCCTCACTTAATTCCCACATAAATCAGGGCTTTAGTGCCCCTGCACCCGAAGGTGCATTTCACCCTGGATGCATTAATAATGACAACACTGAAGTGTGGTTGACGCATACTTTCTCTTATAGATTTTTCATTATAGGAATCTCAACAGACCCTTTCCTTCAGTGTGGCAGACGTGCAGCTAGCTCTCTCCAATGTAAAGTGTTGATCTGTGGATATTTTTGGTTCACCAAGTCTGCACAGATGACTTAGAACACGCAGTGTGGCAGATCTGCTGAGTAAGAGGGTGCGATTTCTTACAGTTGCTTTCCAGAGTGGAAGTTGCATGTTACGACCCTGCCTCTTTACAATGCCCCGTTCAGTCATAATTATTAATTGCCCTCTTCTGCTAGGCTGCACTGCATAGGCTGCTGGCCCCAGCACAGATTCCATTGACAGAGAAGCAAATAGTTAAAAAATAAATACATAAAAAGAAGCCTAAGTTGATTCATTAATAACAAAAAAGATGGAGGGGGCAAGGAAAGTGGCTCCTTTTATATCAACATTTGACTTTATTTTATAAAGGAAGACGGGAAGTCATTCACATCCTGGCCCAGCAAGAGGCCAGGCGATGCCCCTCTCCCTCCTTCCCCACCGCCTCGGCTTCCTGCAGGAATTATCTCTGCTCTCCTGTTGCCAGGAATTGAATTCCAATTGGGACAAAGGCTCAGGACAGGATATAAACAGGAAACGTCATCCGGATGACGCCATGGGGTGTCAGGCAGTGTGTGTTCCTGAGCTTCCAGAGCTACGGGTACACTTGCCATTCAGATTGACAAAACAGCTAGAGGATGACTGCCACAATAAGTAGCCTACAGCTGGGGCCTGTTTATAGAGAGATGTGGTATGTCCAGACGGCTGTAGTGTCCTTCAGCAGAATCACAACGCACCACCAAGTGGCTTTTCTTTCCTTAACCCTGATTTGGAGTGGAAAGGTTTAAGGTGGGTTTCAAACCACCAGCAATTTAGTAACCATTTTTCCTTCCATGGCACTTTCCAGGACACACTCTACATACCGAAGAGCAGGTCTACACCATAAACTTGCATCGGGATAACTGCGTCACTCAGGGTGCGGACTGGGTGATGCAGTTATACCAGCCTAACCCCTGGTGTAAACAGCACTATGTCAATGGGAAGGCTTCTCCTGTTGACATAACTACCTCCTCTTGTGGACGTGGATTAACTGTGCAGCCGGGAAAGGCTCTCTTGCTGGCAGAGTAGCATCTTCACTGAAGAGCCACAGTGGTACCACTGCAGTGTTTTACGTGTAGACCTGCCCTAAACAAGCCTTGCCACACTCCTGGGAAGTAGGTGAGTACTGTTTCCATTTTAGAGATGGGTAAACAGAGGCACAGCAAAGTTAAGGGGCTTGCCCAGAGCCACACAGCTAGTCAGTGGAGAACCCGGGAGTCCTGGGCTCTACTCTAACTGCTAGAACCAGCCGCTTTCACAGTCAAAAGTAAATGTTTCCAGTGATTTGGCTAAAGGCCTTAAAGCTTATAGTCTTAAAACAGACCTCCAGTACAAACCCCAACAGCAGCCAACAAGTGTGTGTAGAGAAGTATAGGGTGTCGCAGTTTATCAAATGGCTGTCATCGCCACAAAGGTAGCTTGTGTGTGTATATATATTCTGGGGTGTGTGTGTGTGTGTGTTTTAGTAAAGCAAGTAGGCATAGAGAATCATATAAGTTAAATAAAAAGAATTGGAATGGAAATATGAAAAATCTCACCGAAGGGCGGGGGGGGAGGCAAGTGAGGTGTGCAACAATGGGCCAGACATCAAACACTAGGCCTTAGTTTAGACCTTGCTAAAGCTGAACAGGAACAGAAGGAAAACATGGAAGCTGATAAAAATGTGAATGAAAGCAAGGTTAGGAAGCGTCAGCCAAACCCATCGGCCTCTCGGATGTGATCCTTCCTTTCTCCAGTGAATGTGCTGTCTCAGCAGGAAATGTTTTGTGCATTTCAGGTTGTAGTAGGTTGAAAGAGATTTGATCTTTTTTTAAACATCTGTTCTCTTCGTGAGTTAGTCAGCAGGAGAGTTTGGGAAGGGGTTAAGAAAACATGGTTAGTTTCATCCTCTGGAGAGTATAATGAATTTGTGGGCCAGATTTATCCTGACATAATCCATTGATTGTAACACAGTGACACCAGGGATTAATTTAGCGCCTGTTGTGTAGTACGTTACTTACTATTAGAACTGGTTCAAGACTGGGTCCCCTACCCAGTGTAAAATTTCTAATGAAGCCTTTTTGATCATTTGAAAAATAAGTTTTGCAGGAAATTTCAAAACTAGACAAAATTTTTCATTTTGTTTAGAATAAAAAATTACATTGCTCGTCAAATCAGAATGTTCATTTTATGGTAGGTTTTGAAAAATTCAATTCAAGACGAAACAATTTATTTTTCATTTTATTTAGAAATTGCCCTCAAAAAATGGAAACATGTCTGAACAAAAAGGACATTTCCTCCTGCCCTCAGCTCCCACCCAAAAAATAATTTTTGACAAAACTTCAGTTTTAGACTGGCACAATTTTTCAGTCAAAAAACGGTCAGCCAGTTCCACGTAATGTACTTTCGTGGCCTATAAAAGTTTAGTAGCGTGCTGATTGTATAAGAGGCACATTCTCTAGGACAAAGACAAGGCTTCAGAATAGCAAGTCTGGGCTGTTGAAGGCAATGGATGGTTTGCAATTGACTGCAGAGGAAGCAGGATCAAACCTTGAAAGTGCTGTGGGTGTTCTGATCATTTACAAAAAATAAGAGCATGTTCCCTGGTTAGTCCCCTGGTACCCTGCCCTTGAGGAACATTCAGCTGGGGATCTGGTTCTGGGAGGTACTGGGTATCATCAGTTCCGAGGTGCTCAGCACTCTATCCAGCTTCCAGGTCAGATCCTCGGGCAGCATTCCGGCACAATGGAACCATAGTGTTGTGGAAGGATTAAAGCATGGGGAATGGACAGAGCCTTTCATGGCTAGGCCACTAAGAATTGTCCAGCCTGGGCTAGTAATGGTGATAAGGGGTTGACTTGGTGGAGAAATGTAATGGCAGAACAAACCAATATAATAATGCTGCGGTTCTGGAATAAGAAGGTCCAGATGGGGAATTATATGGATGGAATTATATGGTTATAACTACCATAACATACTTAGACAGGTATAGTTCTGCTGGTAAATTTCTCCCTCTATATAAGCCCAAAATCATGACTGCCTGAAGGCTGCTTGATGGTCTATTTGCAGTGAATATGATGGGCTCAGTCTGGTTCCTAGCTGGTAAGTGTCCATATCACAAAAAAATCCATCACACTTTCCCCCTCCCTCCGTTCCGTCCTGTCCACCCCCCGGCCATTTTGACCAAGAGAGGGAGCCTCACTTTCTCACCTCTAAAAGTGATCTCTCCAAGTCGGAGTGGGAGGGAGGAGGGAGGTACGTCAAAGCTTTCACTGCCCTTGCACGTGCTCTGGTGGAGTAGAGGACATGGGGTACAATTTTCAAAAGTGCCTCAATAATTTAAGAGCCTAAATCCCATTTTCAAAAGGCACTAAGGGATTTAGGAGACAAAGTCCTTTTGACTTTCATTGGGACTAGAGTTCTTAAGTGCCTAAGTCGCTTTTGAAAATGGGGCTTAGGCTCCTAAACCCCTTAGGCACTTTTGAAACGTGTACTCTTAGTGTATAGCTATGCTGCAGTCATAGGGCATGACTGCAGATTGAGTAGACATACCCGTGGTAGCTTTCATTTAGCTAACTTGGGGCCTGGAGCAGCGATGCTGACGCACTGCATGCATCGGTGTGGGCTGTAGAGGGACAGATTTAGGGGCAGGCAACTCAGGCGGCTTGGAGGGTGCTGGGCTCCGGGGGTGCCAGGCTTAGGGTGCTGCTTTTCTTGTTAGCAATCTACAAGCACCCTCAGAACCTTGGGTAATTACTCGGGAGGCTAGCAGTCCCTGATGAAGTGAGTGACACCATGGCTTCACCGCTCTGCTACCTGAGCTAACTCAGGGATATCTTCTCACACTGCAGCCATACCCTTGATTGCGGTATACACACAGCCTTTATCCCTAGGGCTGATGCTTCAATACTAACAATATCACTTAAAGAAAAAAAAGAGTAGGAGAAATACATGGTAAATATCCAAAAATAGAGGCCATTTGGCCAAGGTAATGTCATAGCCCTTTTCCTGGTGCCATTACAAAACCTGTCCGGTAATGGCCAGTACTCAGAGTGGTAAGTGAAGTCAGTGCATTTAATGTTATTTAGTTTGCTTCACTAAAGCAAAACTGGGGTCGCTGACGAAAAGCGGAAAGCATGTTTTGTTAAATAAAATTCTCAGCAGCTCATGTGAGGTGCAAAGTTCTGACCTGCTTTATGAGGTCTACATGCAGCTTATCTAACCTGGAGAGCTGGGTAAGCTGTCACATATCCCTGTATTCCTCTAATGAAGTTATTCAGTAGGTCACTGCTGATATAATTGCTCAGAGAAATAGAGAAAAATAAATATCCCATGAGTGGGTCCCAATTAATTATCTTGTAATTAACACTAGCATACAGCTTCAGAAATGTTACATGAAAAATTGGCACATCACATTCCACAAGGCCAAGTTAGTGAGCAATATGTATTCGTGCAAGTGTGCTCACAGGCCCACAGCCTCTTGCTGTTCTATGCCCAGTGGGGATAAAAATATTAATTTCTCCACCATCCCAGTGACTCATTCTCAGCTGCTACAACATAGACCATTTAATTAACAGTTTTCATTTGAGCGAAAGCAAAAGGGATCTGAAGACTTTATATCACACTTAGCATGGAATATCTCTCCTTGGTCAGCCCCTGTAGCTTTTAAATCATATAGAAGTGCTATCTCATAATAACCATATTTAGCACGCTTCAAATGGTAAACAAGCAGGTTGAAAAACTGAGGCAAAATGAAGGAAAGACTGACATTTTCAAAGCCTGGCCTGCTGTTTGCACACACACACATCTCTTGTGCCTTCACTGTGAAGAGGCAAACACCTGTGCACAGGCTGTGAAGTTTCTGACTCTTGCACGCACACTGCAAACTTCTGTGCGTGTGCAAGCATTTAAGTATTAACACTCGCAAATCCCATTGTGATCACTTCGGTGCAAATTCTAACATGCATGCACAGGTGTTAGAAATGTTTATAGATCACACTCAGCCATTTACATCTGCAAAGTGCCCGCACAACAGATATGCATGCACAGACAGTGGCCAGGCTGAATGTCTGTTCATAAGTGACTTGCACTAGACTGCACAGTACATCAGTGGCAGAGTTGGGATTAGAATTTGGAAGCTCCTGGCTCCCAGCCCCATGCTCTGTCTCCTAGCCCATACTTAGATACACTTTCAAAGTACTTTCCAACTATTACTTAGCTAGTTAACGGTGGTGACTATCATGAAAAGGGCATTAAGGGAGAATAACTAGAGTTGCACAGCAACCAATGGGTTCAGTTTGGAAGCTCTTTGAGACCTGTTTGTTGGTTTTAGTCATTCATCGCTTTGGACCCACCTGACTTTTGCTTTGAGTTTCTATGTTCAAACAAACCTCAAAAGTCAACTTTAAACTCAGCCCAAACCATTGAGAATGGCCTGGTTTTGAGTGGAAGCCAACACGTTCAATAATATCCCCCCAAGAACTGCAAATCAGCCCAGGTTTGCTCACAAAGTGCCCCTTGCTCACATGACACTCAGCCCAGGGCGGTTCACACTGTGATCCAGCCTCACTCTAAAGCTAGCCTAGCTTTGCCAGAAGTTCATACCATCTTGTGTTTCAGGTTTGTAATGAAACTCACAAGCATTCAAACTCCCCTGCTTTGGGGTTCCACATGAGCAGTGTACATAGGCTCCAACTACAGCCTTTATCTGCCTTCGAGTAAATAGGAATATGAAAAGATTTGGAGGCCAGTCCTGTCCCATTTAAGCCACTGGGAATTTGGCCAGTGATTTGAAAAGGATCAGGGTCTGGCCCTTTATGTGAGATGTCATGAGTAGCATTACGTCATTTGCCAGGAAAGATACACTTAATGGGAAACAGCAAGACACTCAGTGAGAAAGTGATAGGAATGCTATTTATTTGTTGAGTTTTGTTTTCATTAACTTTGCTGTGAGTCAAGTCCTTCCCGCTAACATTTTGCTCAGCGCGGCTGCTCTGACTTGCATGTTGTCAATTTGAAAATGGTTATTTGATTGGTACATTTTTACTGCACAATGGAGGCAGTTCAGGAAAGAAGAACAATGAGTCTCAGAGACAGTCCCCATAGTGTCTCTGAGAGTCTGATTTAGCAGGAGGTACATGCAGGTGTTCACTATTACCTAAACACAGTTTGCCATTCTTAATTGTGCTGCGTGCGCAGATGTGGCCATGGACTGTACGTCCCCCAGGGTTTCTAAAGAAGATCTAATGAGCTGTAGTTATGAATCACAAAGTGTGCAGTTGGGAAGGACAGGAGAGTTTGGGATAAACATTGTGGAGGCTGTCCAGGAACCTACACTTACAGCACACTAAATTCCCACTGGAGGCGGGCAGGTGGGATATGAAAAGAACCCAGACATATGCCAGTTCCTGAAGGCAACAGGACTAGTGTGAGCAAGGACAACTCCCCCAATGGTTGACCTGCCAATGTCCCCTCAACCCCTGGACCTGGAAGGACCATCTCTAAAAACGAGAGGAGTATTCAATCCTCATAACCCTTCAATCCTTGCCCCCTTTGCTGGGAATGTTAACAAGGGAGTCAGTGGTAGCAGTGGGTTTTTTGATGTGGGAATTGAACTGAGACCCTCAAATTTATTCCTCAAAAGCTTTTGGAGGTAACCAATCTTAGTCCCTACATCTGTAGGTTGGATTCAAACTGGTGGCCTGGGACCTGATCCAAAGTGCACTGAAAGCAATAGGGCTCTTTCCAGTGACGTTGTTGGGCTTTGGATCAGGGCTTAGCTAGGAGAGGCTTGAGTGCTTTTTCTGATATAATTTCCCAATCAGGGAGTGATCCTGCAAGCACGTACATTTACTATGGGGCGTAATCCAACAGGGATTACATCATGTATCAAACACTACACTGGTAGTGATGGCAGGATCAGGACCTTAATTTTAATAAAGTACTTGATATCATACAAGTGAGAATTAGACCAGCTGGAGGAGAGTGGAGAGGAGAGAAACAAAACTGACTAGGGCCTTGGATGGGCTGGTTTATGGACAAAGATTGAAAGCGCTAACAATGTGCAGTGTACCTTGAGTGAGTAAAAGGGGAACATGCTAACAGTTCTACAAATATGGGAGAGTGCAAATACCAGGAATTAGGGTCGTGTAAGAGGGCATAATGGGATGGACGTAAAAAGTGGAGAATTTAGGCTAAATCGCTGAGGAAACATCCCAACCAAGTGACCTTTTAGCTTGGGCAACAGGTCCCTAGGGGACTATAACAAAAGTCCCATTATTTGGGACTTTTAAAATTACACTGGTAACAGTGATATAAAATATACTGGTTTCAGAGTAACAGCCGTGTTAGTCTGTATTCGCAAAAAGAAAAGGAGGACTTGTGGCACCTTAGAGACTAACCAATTTATTTGAGCATGAGCTTTCGTGAGCTACAGCTCACTTCATCGGATGTGAGTTGCATCCGATGAAGTGAGCTGTAGCTCACGAAATAAAATGTACTGCAAGGAGCAATCTAGCATTGGCTGTGGATGGGCCTAAAAGAGCTTTATGAGTCAATGCTAATTTGCAATGTTGATGAGTTTATTTGTGGTGGTGGTGATGGGCGGGGGGAGTTGTGTTACCAGAGTTTCACAATGGGTCAGTTACATCCTAGTGTGACTCTATTGACCTATTGACGTCACTGAAGGTGAGGATTGAAATACAAACCCCAATGCTAATTGTGCTGTGGCTCCTATTTCTCTGCCTGTCTGAACCAGAACCCTGGACCCAAACATAACACTTGTCCCCTCCCCTGGGGAGAGGACGTGGTGGGAAGCCGGACCAGATTTTACAGCATTAGTGCAAACCATGAAACATGAATACTAGCGACTGAGAACTGCTTAGTGGTAAAGAAGAAAGCACTTTGTGTGCAAAATGCCTTTGGTCTTCTGCTGTTTCCTCTTCCTGGCTGTCTGTGACACAGTCGAGTCCTCTAGGGCTCAGAGTTGTTCCAGGCGGGAAACAGGTGGGCTAAATGTTTTTTTTTTTTAAAACAGAGTGTAATATCTCTTGAAGAATGTGCAGCATATTTCCTTCGCACTAGTTATTAACTTTGAAGGTGAAGGCCAGAACCCCAGCAGGTGCTTTTGAGAGGATATGGGAGGGTAGTTTATATATTTAATTTTCTTTCTCAAGAGAAAATACATTCTTTTTATTTCAGTAAATTAAAAATAAATTTTAAAAACTGTGTTGACCATTATGGGAAAAGCTGAACATGACAGGCACTCTGGGTCAGCTCCAAAGCCCTTTGAGTCCTGTGGGTTTTGGATGAGGCACTGAACTGGCATGTGCCAGCAGAGAGTGAAAGGACTGAGTAGACCATGGATATTGAACTCTGGGCTGAAGCACGTTGGTGGTGGGGAGTAGGTAGCTATACTTGAACCAGTGAAGTCTACTTTGTGCTGTACTCACTGGGGGAAATTCCCTTCCCTGTTACTCTGGTGCAAGTCCATTGTTTTGTGCTTCAGCAAGAAACTCAGTGCAATTCCAGATCTGTGGCTGAATAGATGGCCTCATGAATTAGGCCTATCAAGCACCATTCAATCACATTTCTACATTCTCTTTAATAATTTTTTGAAAGTTGATTAGAAAAATACATTGAAGGCCAAATTCTGCTCTCAGTTACACTGGTGTAAATTTGGAACGTACTTTAATAAAAGTCAATGGATTTAACTAGTGTAAGTGAGAGAAGACTTTTGCCCGTAACTGTCACTTTGCTGTACTGCAATGTGGGTATAATCTAATCCTCCCGGTTTTCTTTAAGGGCAGTATGCACACATCTTGTTTCAAATGTGAATAGAGGGTCAGCAGTGCATGTTAAAACAAGAATGTATTGTTAACGGACAAATGTCTGTTTCTCTCCATTGACAGAACTAGTGACACTGCTGGCTGCATTGAACAGCATTACACAGCACAATGTCTGTTCCTATAGGGGGAACTGGTTAGCAGCACACTTTGTGTGAGGAAGCAGGTGCTGTGAATTCCGGGACAGATGTTACCTATTTCCTGCCTCAGGACATTTCCATACGAATGTTAACACTGACACTTCTGTGTGTTCATGTCAGGGAGAAGGCAGCTGCCTGAGCCAGGGGTGCAGCCCTGCTCTCCATGTGATGTGGGGGGAGGAGAGTGAGCTCATACTGAATTACATAATTCTGGTGCATCTCGCAATGAAGCAATTGACAGAAAGGATATATTGTTGGTGCTGGGCTTTTTCTGTGTAGGGATCAAATCCAAAGGTGGCAGGAGAGTGGGGATGTTTAAACAAAATAATCTAAGTGGCCAAAGATCTGGGGAGCCCAGGTTACAATTATTACTGAGTTAACAGAGAAATTAATACCCCCCCCCCTTAGCTCTCTGACCTCTCACCCTTGTACTCTGATTGCCTGCTACAAATCTGTTCTGATTGGCTGCTCCCTTTAGGACCCCCGCTCCATGTACTCAGAACAACCATGATCACCATGGAAAAGGAGCAGTGTGGGATTTTCAAAGGACCTGGCGAGTATGTGCTCAACTCCCATGGGAAGTCGATGGATTTGGGTCTCTATCTCTGTTTAGGCCTGTTTGGTAATCCTGGCTGCTGTAATCATGTGCACGTTGTAATTTGTTTATTTCAATGTGAACACTTTCAATGCTGAAGCCTGTTTGGATGATGAGATTGTATTCTCTGTAAAACCAACTCGGATTTCACAATAGTTTGCTTAAGGGCTCCAGTTTTACAGGCTCATACTCGTGCTGTTTGTGCTCTAGGTCCTCTCATCAATAGTAGGAACTTGTCTGCTGCTTGTGCTCTGATTCTGAATCTCCTACATGATTCAAACTCAGCCTCTGAGCATTAGTTCAACTAATTACTTGGGTGGGATGGTAACTGGACTTCCAGTTCATGGCTAATGGATGCTTACCTCGAACAAGGGGTATTGAACTGAGCCCCATATTTGTGGCCAAAAGGTATTTGGGAAGAAATCAATTGGTTACATTGTCTTCTACATTTGGCCCGGGTGATTAAATGCAAATAACTTCTGATATTTGACCAAGGTGAAGACTTGTCCTACGGCTGATCGTATCAATGGCTATTTTGAGCATAGAACCAGGAGTCTCTTGTCCAATGCTCAGAGATTAAACATCAGAACTTTTTCTTCCTACCCCCTCAGGTTTCACCTCTCCTTCCAGCCCCCAAAAAGATCTTTGTCTCTAAGCTCCATGGAGGAAACAGACATTCTGAAAATAAATTCTTTCTGCTTTGATCTTTTTACGAGCGTGCACTGTTTATAGTTCCGTGTGTACGACTTGACACCTTCCCACCTGTGGGCCTGGGAACTGCTTCTTATCACAGCCACTCTGGATATTAACAAGCTGGTGGGGACCACAACCTGGAGGTCCTGGGCCCTCACCCCACTCCTCTCACCCCACTGCCTTCTCAGGAGGGTGTCAGTTCTCCTCCTGGATTCTGAGAGGACACCAGGTGTGAGGGAGGCTGCCTGCCATCCCCCAAAGCTGTGTTAATTGCATCAGCCCATGTTTATTGGAATGTTTATTTAGATGAGTGATGATGGGAGTCTCCTTGGATTCCAGATAAATGCATTCACCACAGGGGTTGGCTAATTACAACCTCCTCTTTCATAAATGTTGGGAAACAACTTGGACGTGTCTACCTCTCTTCTCACTCTTTGTGTTTTATAATTCATAGGAAAAAAACCCTTGATGCGTGGTGTTCTTTTAGATGTATATGTTCACCTCCCACTACAGCTGCAAAGCGAAGTCAGGGGCCTAGCAAGCCTGAAAAGGTAATAGGCCAGATCTTCAGGGCACTGGAATTTGGGGGGGAAGGGGGGCACTTAGTCCTAAGAAATCTGGTCACTGGTCTGATAAATTAGATCAGCCTGAAGGCAGCCCTAATGAACCAGAGACTCCGACTCTTAGTGTTGAACAAAGGCCGCAGAACTTGTCTCTGGTATGTTTCTTTATTGCATGCGTGGAAATCTCATTGACGTTAAGGCCCATGGCTTTATCTGAAAAATAGCATATTGAGTGACACAGCACCCATTGGAGCCAAGCTGAGGCATTGGGGTCAGTACTGACTCAGTGGGAAGAGCCCCCCAGGCTCTCCCAGCACACAGCGCCCTCTAGTGCCACTTTAAGGCGTTAGGGTCAGTACCGACTCAGTGCCTCATACTGACTCACCCATTGGCGTCAGCACTGACTCAGAGAGGAGAGCGCTCTAACCCTGCATGGTGGATCTCAACTTTATTATTCCACTCTCCGTCTGTATGTGGAGATCCCCCTGTGAAGTGCATGGTATAACACTTAGAGATGAAGAGAGGGGAGGGGGTTTGCCTTAAAATGGATGGACACAAGCTCTTCAACAGATAAAACTGACATACAAAGAGGTTTGCTTCAGCCGCAGATCAAATATTTTGGAAAGTGATTTTGTCCTCCGGTGACAATCCATCAGGTATGTTGTGGAATGGACTGTGAGGAAGGAACATCTGTGGTGTGGGGCTGGGAACAGGAGAGGCTCAGCAAGTTACTATCATTCCATTTTTTTTTTCTGTTGGGGAGCTGTCACCCATTTCCACATTCCCAGGTGGAGCCAACTCAGAGTTTTTCTTTTAAAACAAGAGATAGTCAGTTTTCTTTCGATGGCATAGAAATTTTTATGGTTCTGAAAGCAGGGGCTCGATATGTTAATACCAAGCAGCTTGGGCCTCATCTGATAAAGCTTTACTCGTGTGAGCAATCTTTACTTCTGCAAGTTGTGCCATTGACTTCTATAGGACTAGTTGCCTGAGTGAGGGTTTACTCTCACATGAATAAAAATTTGCACTTTATATTTCAAAAATTTTTCCAAACAAATAACTGATTCATCCTAGCCCCCGGTGAGGCAGCTCAATATTATTAACCTCAGTTTAAATACGGGTAAAGTGAGGCATATACTTTACATGAGTTCTCCACAGGTATGCAGTCAAGCAGGATTAGAACTCAGGGGTTCTTTGCACCCAGCCCCAGGTATAGTCTTTTAGGCCATGCTACCTTTCTGATAATGTCTTAGCACAAACTAGAAATGGACTTATAGGCTGTAAAGTTCAGCACCAGATGCAGGTCTGAATCTGAACATTCTCAGGATTCACTGGTGTTTGCAGCCCTGATTCCAGCTCAGCCCATCTGTACTAATAACTAGAGCCATGCAGTGGATTGAACTTCCAGTCATGTCAACATTTGGCTCCATTCCAAACTGGAACAGAAACTGAACATTTCAAAAGTCCCCACAAAGGAAAAGTCGGGGGGTGGGGGGTGGTTTTGGCTCATTTGAAATGTTTTGTTCCTGTGTTTGACTGTTTCAAGATGTTGTATTATATACTACACTAGAATACAATACAAAATAAAATTCAAAACACAAAATCGAAACCTTCCATTCCACAAATGTCTCAACATTTTGACACTGTTGGAACTTTTTTTTCTGATTTTTTTTTTTCAGAATGAAATTCCAGCAAAAATTTCACCATGTTTTGATTTCAACGGGGCTGCACATTCCGACAAAATATGGTTCCCGCAAAGTTTCTCCAACCAACTCTGCTAAACACCATCTGGTAGTGCAAGACAGACCCCATTCCTAGCACAGACAGGCAGTGTAAACGCCTCACTCCGCTCTGCCAGTGACAAACTATAATTTTGCTCAAGTGCATGGTGAGTTTGGCATGTGGCCAGCTAGCCCCTGGTGGCTAGTGTGAAACTGCTCAAGTCATTCTTGTTGACCTAAATCATATCTGAACTCAGGTCAACAGAGATGAAAGGCTCTTTTCATTCAGGGGTGTAGCCTGCCACGTGAAGTACATACACACTAGCCCGCCCGTTCCTGCTCACCAACAGGAGCCCCCCCACTCCCAAGGGGTGATGCTCACTAACACAATGGGTACCATTAGGGAGGCTAAGCTAGTCAGATGAGCCTCTTGCCTTGAGAAATGCTGCCCCAAACTCATGAAAAATTGAATGCCAGTGTGTATGAGGCACACGCCCAGCTGCATGCATGTAGTTTTTAAAACTCTCCATAGTCTTGTTCCAGCTTCTCATGTCCATCACTGGCCACTCTGCTCCTCTCTCCTCCTGTCACATGCTTGCACCACTGTGGGTGCAAGAGCCTTCTCCTCTGCAGTTGTAGCTGCCCTTTATCTCTGAATGTAACTGGTTCTCCATCCCATTTCAGATCCCAGATAGCAATCTCTGATCCTTCCTTGCCTATCCCTTTTAATTTCCCACTCTTATGACAGTTATTTATTTAACTCTGCTGAGCATTTTGGAATACAGTTTGTATGAAAGGGTCTGTGCCAAATGTAGCTGTATTTTATTATGTTTGCATTAACCCACCGCATCACCCAATCTCGAACAGTGAATTTGTGGAGGCTGGCTAAAAACAGTACTTTTTCCATCCTCTACCTTACAGCACATGTGGGAGGTAAGTAAGTATCACTAACCTCATTTTACAAATAGGAAAACTGAGGCAAGGAGGCAGTCCAAGGCTGTCGAGAGAGCTGCAGTTAGAGGTGAGGTTAAAACTAACGAATGTCTATCTCCCAGGCCTGTGCTCAGAACACTAGACCATGCCCCTCTCTAAAATGCATTCTCACTTATGGGTGATAGAGGCTATTGTGAACCTGTTCACCGCATCACCCTTTGGAGGTCTCATGTCAAGCCGAGCGTTGGAACAAGAGCTGTGTCCATGTTACATAGCACAGCCGATAAGTAGGTAGCTGTCTATCTCTGCTGAGCCTTGAACAAAACAGGGTCTGCGCTGGTGTCAGGGCTGGCTGAGCTACTAGAAGCATGTAGGAAATGATCTATCCATCCTCCTGCATACCCATCTATCTGTCTAGGGCACCCATCGCTGTAGTATCTAGGCACGGCACCGGCACTACGTTAAAAATCACAGTATTTTATTGCAGGACAGCTCTCTGCTGTGCATCTGACAGGATAGCTGGAGGGCAGAGATTTAAAGCACTGAACTTTTCACAAGAGGAAAGGTTATAGAAGAACTGGACAAATTCCAACTTGTGCTTCCCTAAATCTGTCCCTCCCCCTGCTTTTTCAACTGGGTGGGTTGCGGTTCTTCACTTCCTGTCCTAAACTGTCTGGTGGTATCTCTGTGTGCTGTTGAACGACCGCCACTTCCCTCCCTGAGAGCTGACTGCATTTCGCTGTTGGCTGGAGAGATCCCTGTTTCTCAAGCTGAATCCCTGAGAGGCTCTGAGCAGCTGCTGAAAACCCATATCTACTACTGATTTCACTTCTCAGGATTGGGCATCATACTTTTTTTATTCCTTTTTCATGAAAGGCCCTACAGAGACACAAGATATATTATCTTGTCAACTGTCTAAATGGGCCATCTTGATTATCAGTACAAAAGTTTTTTTCTCCTGCTGATAATAGCTCATCTTTAATTAGCCTCTCACAGTTTGTATGGCAACTTCCAGCTTATCTGTATGTATATATATTTCTTCTTACTATATGTTCCATTCTGTGCATCCGTTGAAGTGGGCTGTAGCCCACAAAAGCTTATGCTCTAATAAATTTGTTAGTCTCTAAGGTGCCACAAGTTCTCCTATTCATTTTTGAAGATATATTATGGTGGCCATGTTACTCCAGTATCCTATTATCCCTTTCCTCTGGTCTAAGTTCCTAGCTAGTTTCTATTCTAAGCTTACAGGATGTTTCTATAGAATTTAGTTGATAAAGACTAAGATCTCTATCAGATTTTTGTCCATCCCAGCTAAGCGAATAGAGAAATCTTTCTCTGCTATAGAATTCTGCAGGGTGCTTCAAAAAGCTTAGAGCAAAGATCACAGTTTGTATTAAGTTCTTTGGGTTTTTTAGAGTAAATTCTATGAAATCCTATTGGTTTCATCCCTGTCCCATTCTACTGGCCTTCTTCCTAATGTGGTGAGTTGAACAGGCTCCCCTGCTTCCATATTTCCCCCACTTTCTTTTTAACTTGCTTAGAGGGGCTTCTTTCAGAATTGGGAAGAAATGTCTTCTTGCCCACCCAGTTCTGGAGCGCTGCTAACCCTGTGCACTCATGCATCGATTACTGGGGCAGGGCAGACTCTGGATCAAAAGTGTTTTGCATCGAGGTCTCTTTTAAAACACTCTGATGCCAGTGGCAATAATAGAGCTGTACTGTTCTGGAGGCTCCTTAATTACCCGCTATTAGCTGTGGACTTCAATGCAAGCTGCTGATGGTCCTTACATTTTTGTGTCTTGGCTCTGGGGGGATGTAACTGGTTCCTGACATGAGGCAGCAGGCTCAGTCTGATTAGCATGTAGTGCAGGCAGGTGCAAGGACTGGTGGGTCAAGTTGCATGGTTTGGACCCCTCCTCCCCCGCTTCCCTCAAACAAAGTTGAATGATTGGCAAACCTGCACAAGGCTCCAGTAAAACACCTGCTATCAGCCCCGCCCTGAATAGTTAGCCCTGCTGCTGATATACTTTCTAGCTGAGGTTCAGATACTGACAGTCAACCAATTGCTGACATGGCCTCAGGGTTTAAACCATTATTGGAAATGAGCATAAGGCACAGTGGGTTTTGAAAGTAGTTTGTGCAATCACATTTTTTTTACCCTCAGCTAATAACGCAAAACAGCTGATGTTTCCTGGCACAGCTTTTTGCCCTGTCACGAGTCTCCTGGAATAGGACTGAGTTGCTGCAGAGGATGTCAGCAGAATAACTATTAGGAAAAATACAACTTTGAGCTACATTTCCAACAGTCGCCGGCCAGCAGTGCCCTCAACGTATACAGCCAAATGGGTAGTTACACCAGCAAAACGTGCCTGGGCCCATGCAGAACAGCAGAGATGAGAGAATAATTCACTGCAAAGAATGTCTTTGGTTTGTTGCGCTTCTTTTTCTGTTCACAAATTGTCCCCAGGCAATTCAGGATTTTCTCAGTTTATTTGTTCTTTGAAATTCTGCAGATCTGTGAATAATCTTCAATCAATAATTTATTGAAGAGCAACACTTGACTACAAATATGTGACAGGGGAGCTGCACTGGTTAGGTTTGAGCAGACACATGGTGCTCTCCCTGTACCCCTTACCATCAGGGTTCCCCTGTGGATACTACTTTTGCAAGTTACATGTGTATAGGGTGCAATTTGGGAAGGCGAGTATTGAGTATTCAAATCTCCTGGGCAATTTGGGCAATCTCTGCCTTAATCTCCGCCAGGGTTCTCCCACACGTGCTGTGTCTGTCTGCACCCGTGCCAGTCATTCCATCCATGGCCGCGCTCGCCAAGCCCGAGCTGGAGGCTCGCAGAGCAGTGGCTGGCCGGCCAGACCCAGCGGCCAGCAGCAGGCCCTCACTCCAGCTGACCCCCGGCCTTGGACGGCAGCACCTGTTTGGCTGGGAAGGGGGTCGGTGGGCCTTGGGATCCCGGCCACAAAAATGCACCAGCAACAATCTCCACCGGCACCAGCAGGGCCTGGGCCTTCCTGCCCCGTCCATGCTTGGAGTGAAATCCATTCACTGGCGCGTATGGGGGCAATTGACCTTCCTCTTCCCAGCATGGGTGCGTGCAGCCGGAAAGGCTTGTGAAGGCACCCCCCAGAAAGCCCAGCTGCGGGGGTACAAACACCTCCAGCTCCCCGTGTGCCACACCACTGGGCAGCGGGACAAGGAGGCTCACCCCCAACGCTGGGGATCCCCTGGCCACGCTCCACGCCGCGCGGCACAGGAGATGTAGCCGTGTCCATGGAACAGCTGCTGGGGAGGACTTCGCCCCTGCACCCGCGCCAGTGACTCCCCGCCCCAGCCCTTTACGCAGGAGGGGAGGATGCACGTGGCGCTTGCTGGGCGGAGGGTTTATTTCCCCTCTGAACGAGGGATCGAATCCGGACGGCCCGTTTGCACCTGCAGCGCTCCCACCCCGTGCATCGCCCCCGGCAGCGCTGGGACTACACACCGCATCCTCCAGCAACTGGCCCCCTGGTGCCCGCCCTCCCGCGCGGGGGGCTCCCCGGCTTTCCCTGCCCCTGGGCAGAGCCGCCCCTGGGGGTGGGCAAGTGAAGGGGGTGCCTGTGGCCCGCCCCTGGGAGCCGGCTAGCGCGAGCATCCTCCCGCCGCTGCCCGGCCCCGCGGGCTGCAAATCGCTGCGGGGTGGGTGGGCCGCGTCCGGAGCGTGTCTGCCGTGCGCCGGCGAGCCCAGCGCCGGCAGGTGCATCGCGCTGCAGCCCCAGGCGGGCCCCGCCTCCACAGCGGCGGCCTCAGCTCGGAGCACGAGCCCGGCCGGCGGCCGGCTCTCCGGAGAGCCGCCCGCATTCCGCCCCGCGTCTCGCCCAGCCCGCGGGGCTGGAATTCACAGCGCGCCCGCGCCCCGGCCTGCCCCTGGGCCCGCGGGTCCGGGCTTGAGCGCCGCCGGCTGTCACCCGCCTGAGCTCACTGCGGGGTGGCTCTGAGGGGCAGGTGCGCATTCCACGTGCTCGCTGTCCCGCCTGGCCCCGCGGGGCTCAGCCCGGCGAGACACTGCACAAATCGCTTCCCGATCAGATCCCCTGGGTACGTATCCGCCATGAGGTACGGAGTCTTCTTTATCTTTTCCCAGGCAAGGAAAAACTCATGGGAGCTGGACAAGAGGGGACATGACAGAGAGATACACAGTGACTGGCATAGAGAAGGTAAATTGGGTGCACTTCCTATTTAGCCTCTCTCAGCATACCAAGAACAAGGGGGGATGCAATTAAGCTGAAAGGCAACAAACTTAAAACTGAGAAAAGAAAAAATACCGTTTTACTCAACACATGCCTACCTGTGGGACTCCCTGCCACAGGATATTGCTGAGGCTAGGAGTTTAGCAAGATTCAATCAAACAAACAAAGAGACAGATATTTATAAGGATAATGAAATGCATAGTTACATTAAAAGATGGGGTTTAAAAATCTATATGACAATAATCCTCATTCTTCAGGACATAAGTCAGTCATTACATGACTAGAGTTAGGAAGAAATTTACCCCTTTGAATTATCTGGTACTGGTCACTGAGGGGGCACTGGAGTAGCTCAGCTGGGACCATTGCTCTGACTCAGTCCAGTAATTCCTGTGTATAACTAGATAGATAAGCTAATCAATACAAAAGGAGTACTTGTGGCACCTTAGAGACTAACCAATTTATTTGAGCATAGTACTCCTTTTCTTTTTGCGAATACAGACTAACACGGCTGTTACTCTGAAACTAATCAGTACAGTAGCTGGGAGTACCTTTCCCAGACCTGAAGCAGAGCTCCGTGTAGCTCAAAAGCTTGTCTCTCTCACCAAAAGAAGTTGGGCCAAATAAAATATATTAACACACACACACATAGAGTCTTTCTTGTGGCATTTCACAATTTCTGTTTCTAGACCCAGCTAGAAAAAAACACCACCAACACTTCTTCAAACAGTCCAGAGCCTCTGAACTGGACCAGCCCTTTAAAAATGGCAAAGTTCTGATGATGGTGTGTGTGGATAATGGCTTTCGTTCTGTCCTGAGGGAAACTTATTATGGAAGAGCTGGGTAGGACTCCAGGGTGCACGGATTGTGCTCAGGGAAGCATCTCTCACATCTAACCTTTGAACCTGATGGACTCTCAGGGATGGCGAGCGAAGTAGCAGCCCTGCCTGCAGGGCAAAGTCTGTACCTGAACACCTGTCTGACATAGTCTTGGAGATAGGGACAGTGGTGGGGTTAGGGTTACTTAATCCCAAAGCAGGTAAATGCAAGCAGCATCTTGCACAAGTGGCTGTTTTCGACATATTTAGGGGCTTAGTGGTAGCTCACAATAGGGAATGATTATAAATGCCTTTGGCTTTCACATAGTTATAGCTACACTGAGCACAGCAGTGTCTCCTTGAGTTTCCTGTGGGTGAGAAATAGGCAGCCTGGGTTTAAATCAGACCATTAGGATGACCCTGTAAAGCAGGAAAATAAGACAAAGTTTAAAAAGGCATCAGAAATCCTAATGGTCATGAAGCCAATGGACCCTGACGTGCACTTTTCACAGGTCCCTTTTCAGGGTCTGTCTCCAGTTTTTACACTGACCCTGACTCATGTGTTTGTTGTTGTTGATGTTTTTTCTATTGTAGATTCACTGGCATTTATATTTTTTAATCAAATGCACTAATGTCAGCAAAGACTTTTATTTCCTTTTTGTGGATCAGACTTTTAAGAAAGACTCTGTGTTGTGTTGTAAGCATTCCTAAATGACAAGGAAATCAGACCTGTCTTGGTAAGTAAAATACACGTCTAGGGTTCACCAGCTTGTGAGGGCACTGCTTCTTGCTGAGATGATAAACGCTGCTTCCATCTCTAACATGGCAGCAGCAGCATTTCTAACCCGAGATTAGACTTTAATCTCCTGCTAAACAAGCATCAGTATGGAAATAACACGACATAAAATTTCTGTGGGAAGGTCTGATTCTTTCATGTACTGGTAGAATTTCATATGGATATTTCAATGTGTATTTCCTGTTGTTTGCTTTCTCTCTCATTTGGATGAGACATAAAGCAAAGGCCCAGGCCACCAGAGGTCAGTAACAATACCATGCCGCTTTTCACAGAAGAGTGCTAACCACAATGTCCTGATGAAATTTGAACTAATTGGGCTGGTCTTTATTAGAAAATTAAGTTGTGCTAGAACATGACCTTGAGGGTTCAGATTAATTCACCCAGATGATTTTGTAGTCAGTGTAGACGTGTGTTCCGTGATGTTCAAGAGGGTGTCTGTCTTAGCACTAGACATGATGGAGGTTTGTTTAACACTGCAAGGTTCAGAGCCAAAGTGAAGGCGATCATCATAAGGGACTGATTGTTTGCAGATGATGCAACCCTTGTGGTTCACAGTATTGATGCCCTACAACATCTAATTACCAAGTTCTCTGATTCATGCAAAATCTTTGGGCTAGCCATAAGCTTGAAGAAGACAGTTATCATATATTAAGGCTCTTCAGAATCAATTCCAGATATCACCTTGGATGGTACTCATCTGGATGATGTTGACCAGTTTTGCTACCATGGTTCTACTGTTACCAGCAGTGTTGATGCTGAGCTCACTAGTAGAATCAGCAAAGCTACCAGGAACTTTGGTCTTTGCAAGGCAGAGCCTGGAACAATAACAATTTGTCAACTAAAGTGAAAATCCATATTTACAAAACGTGTGTTTTATCCACTCTTCTATATGGCTCAGAAACATGGATAACTTATGCCATACATACCAAACGACTAAACAGCTTTCATATCAGATGCTTGTGTAAAATTCTTCAAATAAGATGGCAGGACAGAGTGACAAATGTGGAAGTGTTAAATCATGCTGGTATGTCATTCATGGGAATGTTGATTTGTAAGAAAAGACTTGGGTGGCTTGGACATGTCAAGTGAATGCTGGACTACAGGATCCCGAAGAGTGTGCTGTACTCCGAAGCTCGTGGAGGGTGTAAAAAGAGAGGCAGACTGCTGTGCAGATTTTGAGCTACTTGGCGATCCTTCTAGGAGAAAATAAATGGACAAGGGTATTATTTATTAGCTGTGGATGAAAAATTCATAATGGAAATGAAAGTACCCAGTATACATCATCAATAAAAGAGGTGGATTTTGCTCAGACATTTGAACACTTTGTATAGGATTTAATAGTGATCTGATTTTCATAGAACAATCAACAAATGTTGGCACTGAATTGTGATCAGTCGTGATTGTGATTTCATTGCAAAACCGGGAAAGATCTATGACTTTTTCTATTTGTGCAACCAAATTGCCATATGTGTAAATTTTCACAAAAGCAGGAAATACCAGGGGCAAACCCTGCAGAGCCATGATCTTGCCAACCTAGTCATTGCCAGCAAGCCTTTCATGTGGCAGAGCCTCATTGCCATCGGTGGAGCTACACATATGAGATGGGCTTTGGGCCTGAAACTAAGCTCACTTACCCTAATATGGCACCTGATCAACTCCATTAAGTTCAGGAGAGTTACTCCTGATTTGTACTAGTGTAAGCACGATTAGAATACTGGGTGAGGGTCTTCAGGAGCAGGCCTTGTTTGTTAACTCCTTAATGCCTACAAGGAAAAGAAGAAAAGATAAGTTTTGTTACAGTACCTCACTGAAGAAACAGCTTTAAAAGTTAATGGGAAATAACTATTATTCTCAGATGTTTTTAAGCCAGCCCTTTGGGCTGTGGGATAGTTTTACACAATGTGTATCCATATGTCTAGTGACTGCATGGAGTATACAGTCTTGTGTGCACTGGTCGGGGGACAAAGAGAGAACCATGAAACCAAACAAGCCGGGAGAGAAAATGTTGCATGGACACATGGGGAAGATCAGCCTTTGGCCTATACCCAGACTGGAGACAAGGACTGTTTCTTTAATGCAGTTATGGTTCATTCTTGAGAAACAAATATGCTTTTCTGAAGATATCTTTTCTCCCAATGACCAACAGTCGGAAACCTGAATTCCTCATTTGTTGTCTGTGTGGGTGTTAAGAGCCCAGGGGAACATTTATACTATCTCACCTGCCCTGTCTAGGAATGCTGTTGGCATATTGTAATATCCAGCATCTGCTGTATGCCAGAACAATTGTATTAGCTCAACAGTCTATGCTAACTCTTATGCTAGAGTCCTGTACATCATGGAAATACTGGAGGGAAGGACTCCACCTTGGGGAAATAGCCAAGAAAGGAGAGAAAGCTAGGCCATGGTTATCAATCAAAGTGGGGCCATGTAACACCTTCTCACACAGAGAGCTTCTTGAAAGAAACTCCTTATTTTCAACACCTACTTAATGCTCTTTAAGCTGTGGCGTTCCCAGCAGACATTAGCTCATGCTGACTCTCACACTGGCATGTGTTGTTGCGTTCCAAGTCTCACGCCCATTCAGCAATGCATCCCGTAAAGTTTGTCTGCAGAGAAAGCAAGTGCCCGTGGAGCAACATCTGAACAGTGAGGCATGTGGTCTTGGAGGAATCTTACTGATGGCTCCCCTGAAAACATGGGGCAGCCTCACGCTTTTAAATCTGAGCCTTAATAGGATGGTCAAATCCTGCAAGATGTTCACCCTTGCATTTGGATGGGCGAATGCCTGGCTTACACACCTACATATTTGTCTGAGCATGCATGTTTGGGATTTGCAAATCCTAATAAAAAGTAACTGGTGGGCAACACAGACCCAGATTTAGTCCCATTCACAGAACTTTACTGTCTTGCCTAACCCTATCTTTTGATTCTAGGTTTCTGACTAGCCCATGATGGAGACTGGGAGGACATTTCTCAAGGTATGAGGCTGGACTCCTCTCGGGGTCCCGGGGGACACCTCCTGTGTCACGTCTATTGCTCTGATGTCTGAGCACTTTGGACCTGCGGGGCTGGTGATGGTTCTGCTGATGTGGAATTCTGAAGCCATACCATCTTCTGCTATTCTCTTCTCAGTTTTCTAAGGCTAAACAGAATCCAGCTGGGTCAGAACTTGGGTGGAAGGCCATCAGGAAGGGGCTGCTGTAACTTATGCTGCTGGTGGACAGCCCCTGTGAAACCTAGTGCCATTGGAGGATTGGTGTAGGAGATCTCCATATCACTCTCCCCACCCCGTCCTCCTCTGACACACCCTGTATATTAGGGTTAGGGGCAGTTAACACAGGAGCCAGCTCTCCTGGCTTCCATTTCACCAGGAATATTCTTTGCTGGCCAATTACACTCAGAGAGTCATATGCACAGGGACCAGATCACATAGCAGAGACTGGCTCAGGATTTCCTTTTTCTTTCATTCATTAGAGCCAGGCCCATGCTGGCACTAGGAAGAGGAGAGATAAAACCATGTAACTATCAGGGCAATGAACAGCCTTGGATAGAAAGCAAATTAAATACTGTAATTGACAAATAGAGTTACAGAATAGCAGGCAGAAATCATTCTAGTGCTGTATAGAGATCCACTGCTACACTGCATTGCAGCAACTTGCAGGTAATTTTTAATCATTTTGGGGGGGTGGGGGAACACACACCATAAAGAGTCAGGAAAGGTT
Organism: Lepidochelys olivacea; assembly: GCF_965140295.1. Lineage (NCBI taxonomy): Eukaryota > Metazoa > Chordata > Testudines > Cheloniidae > Lepidochelys > Lepidochelys olivacea. The sequence goes on from NC_140423.1 coordinate 16,770,361, forward strand.
CCCAGAAGGGTAATAATTTCCAGTCCTATGGATCTTTCCAAACAGGATCTGAAAACATTAATTAAGCTTCACAGTACCTCTGTGAAGTAGGTAAATAGTATTATCGCCATGTTACATATAGCGAAACTGGGGCATGGAGGGCAGTGACTTGCCCTGGGTCACACCAGAAGCTGTGGCAGACCACAGTAACATGCTTTAATCACAAAATCATCCTTCCCCTTTGCTAAAAAGTGTTCAAAGAGTAAATGTATGTAGAAAGCCAGAAAACCTGGGATTGTATTAGCTGATGAAAGAGAGTGCAGAAGAGATACAAGTGGTGCTTATAGCACAGATAGTCTCTAACAATCAGGGTCTGGGACGAAAAGAAATAGCAGAGCAGGCAAAATGAGAATGCGGGCAAAGAGTTTCCAGGCAGAAAATACTGATGATTTTGTGGCCAAAGACAGTAGCAGAAACTACACAATGTTCAAGAAAGAGCTATCAATCCTAGATACTGTATGTGGTACCCACTGCCATAGTAGCTAAGCGCGTCATAGTCTTTAATATGTTTATCCTCACAGTTCCCCTGGGAAGTAAGGAAGAGCAATTACCCCATAAAGGTGGGGACCTGAGGCAGGAGAGATTTTACAGATGAAAAAATGGACACAAAGGATGTTTTCAAGCAGAGCTGGTTGATGTTTTTTGAATTTTGCAATTTAAAAAAATGATTTTCACATGATTTTCCCCCCAGCATTCTTCCCTCTTTCCCCATGAGTCAGCTGGTTGAATTTTGATAATTTTCAAATTTTGAAAAAAAGGGGAAAATTGTTTCTTCTTTTGTTGCAGTGTAGGAAGATCTTGTGGTTAAAGGACTGGAGGAAGACTTGGGAGATTTGGGTTCAGTTAAACTCCTTGGATGACCTTGGGCAAGTCACTTAATCTCTCTCTGCTTCAGTTCCCCAGCTGTAAAACAATAGTAACAATATTGCCCTCCCCACCTCTTCTTTCTCTTTTTGACCGGGTCTAGGTGACCTGTCCAAAAGCACAAAGCAATTTCGTAGCAGATTGGGATTATGATTATGATTGGGAAATTCCTGGCTCCTAGTTCCATGCTCAGGCCATTACTACTGCCTAAGTGCATAATGAAGTATGAAATATTTAGTTCAGGATTAACTATAAAACATCTCAGTGAAATGGACATAGTATTAATAGCACTAAACTAGGTGATTAGGACTTAGTATCCTAAACCACTTAGGCCTGATCTACACACAGAAGTTGCACCAGTCGCTCCTTTAGTTAAACTGGTACCAGTTCGTGTGCAGACCAGGCCTTGGGTGTTTTTGAACATTATGCCCGACTCTCAAGAATGAACTATAGTATATTAAATACCGCTGTGAACACAAGACTTTTGTCAGTAAAAGAGCCCCTAAATATACCATCTGCTCTCTGGTTCCTGTCAGCTGATGAATCTCAGAGCAGAGCACCTGGAGAACTAGCTTCTTGTGGCAGTGTTTTGATAATGTCTTGATTTAATACTGCTGCTGGACATGCTGTATTCATGTCTCAGAAAGGAACCATCTCAGACAGAAAGGCCTCTGGTGTAAGAAAGAAATTAGCTTATTCTTGAGTAGCCCTAGAGTCCCTCATTCTAGTGAGTAAGATCTCAGCAAGTATTGCTGTGGGATGGAGATGTCTTTGAGTTCCAATAATACTTTGTGCTTCGGTGGCACCTTTCACTCAAAGATCTGAAAAGGCTTTACATGTGTTAATGAAAGAAGCCTCACAGCATTCTAGGCTGGGGTGGGCAAACTTTTTGGCCCAAGGGCCACATCGGGGTGCGAAACTGTATGGAGGACCAGGTAGGGAAGGCTGTGCCTCCCCAAACAGCCCCACCCCCTATTTGCCCCCTCCCACTTCCCGCCCCCTGACTGTCCCCCTCAGAACTCCCGACCCATCCAACACCCCTGCTCCTTGTCCCCTGATTGCCCCCTCCTGGGACTCCCCGCCCCACATCACCCCCCCCACCCGGGATCCCACCCCCTATCTACCACCCCCCAGTCCCTGTCCCCTGTCTGCCCCGAACCCTATCCACACCCCCACCCCCTGACAGGCCCCCTGGGATTCCCATGCCTTATCCACCCACTCTTGTTCCCCGATCCCTGACTGCCCCAGAACCTCCGCCCCATCCAACCGCCCCTGCTCCCTGTCCCCTGACTGCCCCCCAGATCCCCCCCGCCCCTAACTGCCCCCTGTTCCCTGTCCCCTGACTGCCCCCCAGAGACCCCCTACTCAACCCTTGCACTGCCATGCGTGTGCTGCCCCCACCCCCTTACCATGCCACTCAGAGCGGCAGGGGCTCGCAGCCCTGCTACCCGCAGAACGGCGTGGCTGTGTGGGAGGGGGAACAGCGCAGGACGGGCCGGGGACTAGCTTCCTGGGCCAGGAGCTCAGGGGCCGGGAAGGACGGTCCCTCCGGCCAGATGTGGCCCACGGGCCGCAGTTTGCCCACCTCTGCTCTAGCCGGTAGGTGGGAACTACTGGCTTTTTTTTACATGGGCAAAGTGAGGCTTGGGTTAAAGAGCTACCCCAGGTCAGTAGCAGCGCGATCACTAGAATGTAAAGCCTAGAATGTCCTACCCTTGCACTACTTCTGGTGCAGTTCCATCAACAAGAGCAGCAGTGTGAACAAAGGGCCTGTGCCCACCAACTTTGTTATGACTATGTGTCCGCTAGATTTGCTCAGAGCAGGTTTAAATGACAGTATGGTAGAAACACTAGCACGTTGATCTCTCCTCATTAATACCACTGGTACTTGTGCAAAGGTGGGGACTGTCTGGGAAAATCCAGTTTAATCTTTCTTTCTTTCTTTTTTATACAGCACAACTTACATACGGCACAACTGATGTTTTTCATTTTCAGACCACTTAAATTTTGGTAGCAACTGTATATACTCTTAACTGGAGACGTAAGTTCAGGTACATCCACCAGAACAAAGGAAGTGATTCATGGCTTCTGTTCCCAGCTTGCCTACTGAATGGAAGGATCATGTTGGCGTAGGCATGCTCTGTGCCTCAGTTTACCCATGTGAGATAAGTTAATGTATCACCCAGGGATGTTGTAGGGGTTAGAATACAGGTGTACACTATCAATTGTGGCTGGTACATTGGCAGGTGTTAGCAAGCTATATAATTCCCTTGGAAGGTTTACAGAAAATGAGAAACTGCTTCTGTGCTTTTGCAGAAATCAGTCAGTGCTCTTGTCCAAGTGCTAAGAGTTTTAGAGACATCGGGTTCTGCTGTGGCCCCTTTAAACAGCTTAGTCAAAGCTTTGCCGCCTGGACAATCCCCGTAGTTCAGGGATGATGCATGGGCAGTGTAGGTTCTGCTACACCATGCCCCCACACATCGACCTAGGTACAGGTGTGCAGGGGGAGTGGCTGAGGATAAGAAGGGACATGTCAGGGCATGAGTGGGAGGAGCTGGATTGCTTTGTGCTCTGACTGCTCTGGGCTGTGGAATAGTCCACGGGCAGCGGTGGGAGGCCACTGTAAGTTATTGGAAGCCCCTGGAGCTGCTCTCACTTAAGCCAAGGGCTGTGCTGGCCCTGGGCTAGCCCAGACTCCTGAAAATACAAAGATAGCATAAAGCCACTTTTGACCCTACACCTCTTGGTCCCTGCAGCACAGAATCTGGCCCTACTGAAAACTTGTCTGTACATATAGAGACAAGATGGAGGAGGTAATAATATTCTCTCTCTAATATCCTGGGACCAACATGGCTACAACACTGCGCACAACATATCTATACTTATGGCATCTCCACCTTCTTCATAGGCTTCCTCGCACAGATCAAGGCAGCAATCAGCATCATCCCTTGGTCCCAGCCAAAATGTGTATATATAGGAAGAAAACCCTTCTGGGAACTGCTATCAAACACAAGCCCAAGGGGTCAGTTACCCCCGGCATGTTCACCCTACAAAGCCACCACATGCCCTGAAGGAAAGGGAGCCTCCGGAGGGGCTGGGCAACATTCATGAGGATGCCTAAGCTAAGTGGGGGATAAGGGGGTTAAAAACTCATCAGAAAAGCTGCCAATGGATTTCCCAGCCAAGACTGCAAACCCTTAAAGGTCCCATACATCACTTGCATAAGACTTTGAATCTTCTCTTTATTCTCCAAAGCTCACTTGTACCAGAGTTAAGGGTCAGGCTGGCTGGCTTTTGAGTGTGTCTGAAGAACACTCATGAAGAAGGGCATGCATCCGATGACGTGAGCTGTAGCTCACGAAAGCTTATGCTCAAATAAATTTGTTAGTCTCTAAAGTGCCACAAGTTCTCCTTTTTGCGGATACAGACTAACACGGCTGCTACTCTGAAACCTGAATAACATGTAGTGTCTTTTCTGTTACCTGCAGGAGACTCTGCACCTAGGGATATCCTCAGAAGGGAAAGGTTTTGACTTTGCAGCCTGGATGTCGTTTCACCAGAAGCTATGCAAGATAGATGAGGTCACTGCAAAGTATTCACATAGGATGTGATGCAGGAGTGGGATGGAGAGAGAAGATAGGTGTCCAGGGAAACAAGGACCTACTGTAAGATCCTCTAAGTCAGGGCAATAAGCAACTACAGGAACCTCCTCTTGGCCCCAGACAATGTTGGGTCTTTAATTTTGTATTTAGTCACATTAAACAGAATCATAAAGCAGCCAGCAGATAACAGACTACACGGCTGGGCTGCATGTTGGCACAGGCTGCAGTGTACAGTCCCTCTGCCTTGCTGCTCTTGATGTGACCATGCACCTGACTGGGTAGGGATGGAGTGATGTGAGCAGGGGTATTTCACATAAAACGATCAGCCAGCACCAGGTGAGTTAGTCCTGTGATGATAATCTTGTCTATCCATCTATGTGTTCTCAGGCACCACAAAGCAGCTGGAAACTACCTAATGGAACAGCTGGGGATTCCCCTATGCCAAGGGAATGTGACACAGAGCCCTCCTTGGGACCTGCCAGATTCAAGGATCTGACCTACCTTTATGCTGCACCCATTACTGTGGGATCTAGGCACCAAGTACAACACAATTGTACAAGAAGCTCTGTGTTCATGTGAGTTCCAGCCCAGTCCTATAGACGCGGGAGGTTCAAATAAAGCAGAATGCAGGGTTATCATCTGGCCTTTGGAGGTCTGCCCATTACTAAGGGCCAGGGTCTGACCTCAGTTACTCTGATGTAAATCTGGAGTAACTCCATTGGTTTCTTTGGGTTTACACCAGTGTAACTGAGAGCAGAATAAATCCAGTGTGGGGAATGGGCTAAACAACAGAGAAGAAGCAGCCAGCTTAGGAGGATGGGTGTCCTTTCTGAAGGAACATTTTCACTCAGGAGCTGCCAGCTTTGCCCAGGTGGGCACCCCAGAATCCCAGTCCCTTCCATTGCTGCATCCACTGCAGCCCCCATATACCCAAGGCAACAGCTCCCACCTAATTGCCAAGGAGGCATTTACAGACTGACAGTTTCACAGGAGGAGGAGATGGGGATGCAGGGGTTGCTTGGATATTTTTCTCTCCCTTTTTCCAGATTTCTGTGTGCGCTCTCTCTCTCTCCACACTCAACACTTACATTCTAACTCCTCTCTTCTCGTCTTCTTTTCTCCCTTTCCCTCTCCCCACGTTTGCAGCCGCCTTGTGTTCTCCCCCCCCCCCCCCCGCTCCCGTCTCTTTGTTGTGGAATTCCTCCTTGGTGGCACGGAGCAGAGCGGCGCGGCATGCCAAACACTGTGGTGCGGCAGACTTTCTGTCTGCAAGGGGACTTCCTGTCCCTGCTTAGGACTTACTGCAAGAAACCAAAGACAGGCTTGTTTCCCTGCCTAACTGCCTGCTTGCTGACTGCACTTTTCTGTTCCGGCTAGGAATAATATACTGAGAGCTTGGAGGAACATAAATTGAGCTTCCAAGAGCCAGTCTAGTGGGGAGACTTTAATGGAAGGGAAAATAAATTGTGTACGGGACATTTTGGGAGGGGTGCAGCGTTGACAGGGCAACGCAAAGAAAAAGCTCCTCTTTGTTGCCTGTAGAAAGCACACGTGTAGAATTTGTTGGTTCAGGACAGCAGGGGAAAGAGGCCTTTAAATGTTGCTGTGTATGAGAGCTACAGGTCTCTGATCAATCAAAGCACATTAAATACCCCAGCATTCAGCTTGGTCTTCAGTGTGGGGGCTTAACCTTAGAGACAAGACGCAGCCCATAGGACACCAGCCCTTGCCAGATTGCCACCACAGTGCATGAAGCCTCCCAAGGCCTTGGTGAGCCAAGGGGATGTTGCAATGCAGCGAATATCTGATGACACGCTGAGAGAGGATGTTGTCCTGCCCTGGATGAGGGCTGCACGTTTCTGATTTCTCTGCACAATGCTGTGATTCAAGAACTTCAGCAAGGCGCATGAGTCATGCTGCGAATTTCCCCCGAACGGTCAGACTTGTAAATATGCTGGCCTGTGCTAAGCCACTCTGAAAATGTCTTGTGCTGGGGGGTAGTGCTCGCTGCTTCTCCCCTCATTCCTGGGACTGTGTGCTGGGGTGCGGTGCCGTGCGTTAGGCGAGCTGTCTCAAGCCTTTTGTAAAGGACGCTTGCGGCTCACAGGCTTTTCTGTACTGACCTGAGTGCATTTATTTACTGACCCATAGTCGCTCGCAGGCAGATGCAAGTGACCACCTGACACACACTGACATCCACACCGACCCTACTTGAGGAAGAGAGCAATGAAGTCAGCAGCGTGGTGGTGCAGAATTTGGATGAGGATAAAGAAAGTCGAGCCAGGTGTTATCTCTATATAGATCATCAAAAAAGAAATCTAACACCTGATAGCTAGAGATGACAGCAGTCCCACCTGAACCTCTCTTCCACATGCATTGGTCTTTGGGCCAAATTCTTTCTTTGTTCCACGGGTGTAAAGTTACAGTTGCCCAATTGCCTTCCTTTGCAAAGTGCCTGCCAGCCACTGATTCCTTCCCATCATGGGGGCTGTCACAGTCTCAGACAATGATTTCAAAGGGTGACCCTGCCTGGGTGGCCCAGCCCCACCATTGGTCTACGTGCTCCAGTCGACCAGAGAGCAAGCAGCAGGGTGATCCCGTAGCGCCTAGAGGTCCCCATTGTGCCAGGTGCTGTATAGTTGCTTAGTAGGGGATGGGGGGCTGGAGCAATTTGTACAGTAGGGGTGCTGACAGCCATTGAACCAAACTGTAAACCCTGTATAGGATGGAAACCACTTCAAGCCAGGGGGTGCGGCAGCACCCGCCAAACCCGTAGTTCCAGCACCTGTGGTAGGGGAACAGACCTTTCCCCGAAGACCTTCCAATCTAACTACACAGGAGATGAAGGAGATGGGACTTCACAGAGCAGCAGAGACAGGAATAAAGCCTTGGTCTCCTGGCTCTCGGGCCAGTGTCATAGCTACTAGCCTGTCGGGCCTCCCTGAAAAAGCCCGGGACTTGGGTTCTTTTCCTGGCTCTGCTTCCCACCTGACACTGAGCAAGCCACTTAACACTGAAATGGGGATAATAATATGGACCTAGTGCACATGCTGAATCCATTTGTGTCTGCCAAGCACTTGGAGGTCCCTGGACAGGAGAGCAGGATGTTACTATGATGCAGTGAGTGACTCAGAACTTTTCAAAACTACATTCCCAGGCATGAAGTGCCCCACGTTGCTCTGGCTGGAGAGTTCTGGGAGTGGCTTGCTACTGAAGCTAGCAATCGCATACGTTGATCAACAGGGATCACTCAAGGGTTACATGTAACACTCCTTTCCGGCTCAATAAGGGCCAGGCTTGCTGTCTGCATGCCATTGCTCATCCCAGTATTGATGGGCCAAACTCTAGTGCCCAAATGTGTCCCAATCTCCCCATCTGTTTGCTAACTAGAAATACATTTGAATCCAGCTGTGGTTTATGAGTCAGTCAAAGCCCTAGGCTAAAGCTGCTCTGGGCACTGTGCAGAAAACAGGAGAGCTGCGTTGCCTTGGGAGGAACACGTCTCTGCAGGCTGGAGTCCTGGGTGTTTTACTGAATATCAGCTAATTGAAAACTTGCACCTTGCAGAGCTTGGTCATCCCATTCCAGTGCAAAGGCCCCATCTCCATCTGCCTCCCTCTTCTGGTTTCCTCTTTCATGTGTGTGTTGCGGAGGAGGTGGGATGTGCCATTTGCACTTAGCTGTCCTGTTTCCTTTGAGAGGAGATATATCATGGAGTGCATCTGACTCGGGTTCTCTGTCTATGCCATATCCTGCTGAGTAACCCTGGCTTCCCATCCATACATGGGGAAGAGTTGGATAAGAGGCTTTCCCCTCTGTTATGCCTCCTCCTCTCTTAGCAAATACCATTCCTGCTAATGCTGGTATGCAGAAAACTTTCCAGCTCTCTGACTAATATCAGAGTCACTGGTTTATCACCCCATTCTATAAACAGGGCTATGCCCGTTTATTAGAGACACAGAGCAATTGTTCAGTTATAGAATAACATGAATATTCTGCCTTGGCAGTAAGAAAGCCACCTACCCTTTCTTGGCTTCATCAAGATATTTCTCCACCTATGGGCTATGAGAGTCCTAACCTAAAGGGTACAGTGTTGGTATCTGCTGTTATGCAGATGTTGTGTTTGACCCCAGCAGAGGCTGCACTTCTTTGACAGGTAACACAATTCTTCTGAAAGACGAAAAAAGATTGAACTGGAGTTACCCACACAGTCTCCACCTTTTCACAAGTACCAGTACAACTATACCACTTTTGGGAACAAAGGAGCTTTATCGATGGAAGTCAGTAAGCCTTTCAAGTTGTGGAGATACAAACATTAGAAATAATGAAACTTTGCTTTTCTAGAGCTCCTCCCACTCCAGGATTTTAAATGCCTGCACAGTGATTAATGCAGTGAACCTGCAACACTCTGCGAGTGAGTTATTAGCCCCCTCCCTGCATTTTACAAAGAGGAAGCTGCGGCACAGAGCAGTGATGTGACTTGCCTAAGCGCAGGTCTTTGCATTCCTACGCCCGTGCTCTGGACAGTAAAGCCTCCTACCTCTCCTGGGCAACTTCTGAAATCAACGAGGGTCACCCACATTAGAAAATGGATCCATCAGTGCTGTCCGAGTGCCTGCAGAGGATTCGCTGCCTCTCACACCCTGAAACGCATGAACAGCAACCCAGGGTGTTAAGTGGGAGCATTAATCAGCTGAAGAGGTCAGTTTCCAAGTGACCTTTGCTGTTCTGTTGGCAGGTGCAGCAGGAATTCTGTGCGATGCTAATGATAAGCCCTCACCCTGTTTAGGCTAGGCAGCATGGACATTTCTTGTACTGCTAGGAGTCTGCTTCTGTGCATAATGAACATGGCAGAAACAGCCAGTAAATTAATACATGTTGGGCCAATTTTGTAAAGTGCTTAGGTGAGCAACTGCATATGCCATTCATACACCGAGCTGTACGTGCAAGCAACCGGAACAGGCCATTTCTACAGACGATTATCCAATCCACATACATGTGCACAGTGACAAGTGTGCAAATGCAGATGAATCAAATGTGATGGTGCAAATGCACATGCGATTGTGTGCCCTAAATGCCTTAAAAATCTGGCCCTTTCTGTTTGCTCCTAGCCATTAAAAATCTCAGCTAAAGGAGTGGCTTGATTCAGTGGGCTTTAAAGTCAATATCTTCTTTCAGGTTCCCAAATCTTTACATGCTATTTCCAAAAGAAACTAACAACAACAAAAAAGAGCAAGCAAACCAGAGCGTGCCAATATGGCTCCATAGTGCCTGTGCGTATAATGTAAACAGTCTGTCTCTGCCTGGAGCTGCCTTTGTTCAGCGTTACTGGATTCCTAAGTGACTCATGAATGACTTCCTCCTTTTCGCCAAGTCTGATCTCAGGCTCATTCACAAATCTGTCTCCCTTTGTGGCAATGTAAATAATGGCTGAGTGATCACTTTGGGAAAATGAGAAGGGCATTTCCCTCTTCTTCCCCCTCCCGCTGTCCCAGTGCCCAGTCCTGGGCAATGTGCAGAGATGAGATTTTGGAGAACACAATAAATGCATCTACCCCAAACGCTGACCAAGCGGTACACCGTAATGCCAGCGACCTATTGCCATTTATAAACCGCTTGTCACTAGCATGAGGAGAATGTATTTTGGAGGGATGGACGGGGGGATGATTTTCCAGCCATTAACACCTTGTCTGATTTGGCCTCTAGCGTAGTATCAATGTAATATTAGATGCATCTGCTGTTAGGAAACTCCTGGTGGGCCAGCAGCAGCAGCAACGTGATCATTGTTGCTGTTGTCAGCATTTATTTATCTTATGGTAGCACCTAAAGACACCATTGTGATGGATGCGGTGCAAATGAGTAAAATATTAAACTTGTCCCAAAAACATACAATCTACTTAGTCTAACTAGACTTGACCTCTTGGCAATGATCCATCTTCTGTGACTGATATCTTTCCAAGTCCACAGCCTCCCATGAAGCAAGGAGCCATCCATTACTTAAGCATTACCCTTCTGAGAGAAATAGGTCATAACCATTTACTTATTGTTTATTGTTAAACGTGTTCTGAATCCTTGACAGCTGAACAGACATGGTGCTGTCCAGCACAAAATCACATTTACCAGGGCAACGCATCATAGGACTGAGCAAACTAGCTCAGCTCCAGTACAAACTGACCCTCAAAAATATGTCTAGAATTTGAATTCACACTAGACATGGAGCCAAGTTCGCAAAATTCAGCTATAGATCCAGATCCAAACTTCCCCGTAGCTTTGCGGTGTTTGGATCAGGATTTTGGTTCTGTCCATTGTAAGAATATAGGCCAAAGTTCAGATCTGGATCCAAATGTGTCAGCACTGGGGTTTAGGTTTGAGCCCACTCCTAGAAGCAAGAGTCTCTATGCTGCCTATTGTGGTACCATGCATGCATCATTATTGTTTGAAGAATGGAAACTGATCCTTTCTATGGGAAAGAATTCCTTCACCCTGCAAGGAAGTCCAAGAGCAGGTGATAAAATGGTGACCTGAGCAAATGGCAGGTCTTTCATCTCCACTGCAGATTGCTGCATTCAGGAGAGCTGTGTGTAACATGGCTTCCATCTCGTCACCTCCTGGAGCTGCTACTGACATACCAGGGCCACCTGGCTCTGCTGGTTCCCACTGTAGATAAACAGACTGCAGCCCTTTTCAAAGCCCGGGGGTGAGCTGGCTGCTCTGGGAGGAGAGAGGAGGTGCTAATTGATTCAGTGCAGTTTGACACCTGATAGGATTCAGCTCAGCGGTAATCGACAGAGGCTCATGCCAGCCACACTGGGTGGAGATCGGGTAGCTCCCCTTGAGGAGAGGCGCTGTTATTTTGAGCAGTTACTCAGCTTTGTATTACTGTCACGAGCAGCAAGAGGCCTGGCCGTGACTCCAGATCCTCTGAGCTTTGGGGAGGGTCTGCATTTAGATGCAGCCTCACCACGTGCTGCTCTGCCCCATCTCTTGTCACTAGTTGTACTACCCCACAGCCGGAGCAATGCACACCAGAGCGCACTGCACCAGCGTCATGGGGTCGGCTTCTGCTGCGTGTTAGGACTGGATTTTTGAGGCTTGTTTCTGTTCTTTTTTGAAACACAAATGGCTTGATTTTTAGAGTTCAGCTTTTGCATGTGCTCAGCACCTCTCACTGAAGTTAATGGAGATGGTGCTCGGCACCTGTAAAACCAGGCCCTTTTCTCCTGCCCCCAGAAGTGGGAGCTGCACTCAGCTAGGAACTGAACTTAATTTTTCATTCAAGGAAAGGTACAAGACTGAACCAGCTCTGCCTTCTTGCCTCTCTCTTCAGTGGTGACTCCTTTGCTAAACTCCCCCTAGTGTTCTCAACTATGTATTGCATTCATGCACCCCTGCTCTATTCTTTTTGCTGTAGATACAAGCGCTGGAGTTACATTGGCCATGCTCTAGCCAGTGCTGGGACACCCAGTGACTGGCTGAGTTAGGTTGGTGGCACTGAATTTTTGTAGAGGAACGTAAGTACCCTGTCCTCACCTGTAGCTCCCCATGCACTTCCAGCCGAGCCTGCACACATCTCTGCCAAAGCTCCTCAGTCATGCCCTGCGGCAAGACTTTTCAGTGAATACTGTTTGTGCATTTGTTTCTTTTACCATCAGACCTTCACAGGCCAGGATGGGAGATAAATTCAATCCCTGTGATAGCAAACCAGAACTGATGCTGGGAAAAGGCAATAAAACTACTAGCTTACTTTACGGCCTTCAAGGAGACTCCAGACAACAAAGTGCTGAGGTGGAAGGAGGGTGGGTATTGTTGCATCACTGTCCAGGTTCCTGGAAGAGAGATCTAAGCCTTGCATGAGCAGATCATTCTTGCTGTAAACACAGATGGGGTCCTGTCACTGGAAAGATGCTGATGCCTGATACACTGGAGAGCTATAAAAAGGCAGTCTCTCCCCAGGAAAATGTGACCGTCCATGCCCTGTCAGGGTCAGTGAGACTCATGCACAGATCCCTGCGTTAGCTTCCACACCAAATCCTTCTTGACATTTTAGCAGAGGAAATATGTGCATGGTGCTGCTAGGGATGGGCCGTTTCTCCCCCCTGGGGCTTTCCTTTACTTTCTTTGCCCTATTTTGGTAAGTAAGAATCACTGGTGGAAATTTATGGCTGGTGTTATGTAGGAGGCCAGACTAGAGAAGATAATGGTGCCTTTTAATGTTAAAGTCTTTGGGGCCAATTCAGCATCCACTGAAGTCAATGGGAGTCTTTCCACTGATTCTTATGGGCACTGAATCAGGGACTGTGAATATACAAATCCATTTAGACATTCACATACCTGACACTAGATTCTAGGAGGGAGGGCAGCAATTTTGTATAATTTACATGTGATTCCCAAAGTAGCTGTAGTTTTTCCATGAAATATGAAAATCTGCGCTACATATCGTATAAGTAGGAGCAGGTTAGGCCTTTTCCTAACTGACCTGTGCAGCCTTCTTTCTTTCTTTTACTGTTCTGTCTATTCAGCTACAGTTCTCATTGGCAGGGTCCTTCCCGCTTATCCCGTAAGGTACATGGGAACCATTCCCACTGAAGTCAATGGGAGCCCCACACACTCAGCTGCAGGAATGAGCAGGCTCTGGTGGTTGTGGTTGCCAGACAAGAATATAAACATTGTCAACGTTCATTCGTTACGGGTTGGACTGTCAGAAGCACTTGGTGGGGGCCTCTCTCTGCTCTTCATGAAAGCCAATGGTAAAACTCACATTCACTTCAATGAGAACAGAGTTAGGCCCATGCCAAGTGCTTCTGACAAGCCCACTCCACGTACCTGTGTAACAGAAAGTCAACATAGGTCCAAACCAAAGCCAAGGACTGGGTTAGGCTCATCTGGATCTCGATTCTGATATTGCTCCGATCTTTGTACCCTGGCTTCATCACTATTATGGGAAGAGCCAGAAACCTCAAATATCTTTGAAATCTGGATCTCAAGTGTGAACCATTTTCCCTTCTGCTGTAATTCCAGGGCAGTCAATAGGATTACTCCAACAGGGAATTTGGGCTTATGTGTCCTCAACCCACCTTTGCCAAGAGCTGATTTTCCATGCGTAAATGGGATTTATCTCATGTGCTCATTCTGTATCACTATCGCTCTCCCTCTCTTTCTCACTATGCAGCCTACCTTTTCCTCTCTGTCTGTGTCTGACTCAGTGTCTCTCTCTTTCCCTCTGTCTCTCCTACCCCCTGCCTCTTCTCAGACAGCATTAAATGGCCAAAAGAAGAAAAAAGCTTGAAAATTCCAGGCTGCGTAGCAAGCTGCATCCCCCTCCAACCCTGCAGCTAAGAGGTCAGGAGAGGCCTCACTCAAAGAGCTGTGTTGACACAGGCTGGAGACCTGGCAAACACCACCCTGATTTGCAAAGATTCAATTTACCATCCCAGCATCACCACCTAGGTGCTAATAAGGGCATTTGCTAGTTCATTCAAGTGCTGGTAATTTATGCTATCCCTAACTGCTAGGAAGCCATTTGGAGACTCTTCGAGGTGGGGAAAACAGATTTTTAGAGGTTTCCTTAGAACTAGGGGTATTTCAGAGTTTGTGAATCTTGGTTCTTGTGCCTGGATCTTGTGCCTCCCCCTCCCCCACCCTGAAGCAATGGAGTGTAAGATAGGGAGGGTTATTTTAGGCCCTGCTACTCATCTCTCAGTCTATTGAATGTACCAGTTAAATGCCCCCTCCCCCCACAGATTTCCCTTCTTGTTCCCACTGCTGCCCACTGTATTTACATTTCCTAGTCTGGGCTCTGTGCTGGAGTGGATTCTGTGATGGCGTAGGTTGGATTAACTGAACTGATTCTTAACTCTGCTTCATAAAATCCCAGGACAGGAGGGAGGCTGCTAGGAGAGATGGGAGGTCTCTGTGAGCATCCTTGGGAGCAGCAGCAGCTAGGGAAAAATCCCACTCTTTTATTGGAAATACCAGAAGCTAAGAAGGTCCCAAATGGGGACCAGTTAGCTGACATTTAGCCTGAAATGTTATGGGTAAAGGGTGCTCTTTGATGAGCAAAAGGAATCTCTCCTGGCAGCTGAAACCAAGTGAAAGAAATGTGTCTTTTTGGCAGCTGCACAGGGCTGGTTTGAATATTTTGATAAACAATGTTCTTCTTGCCACCATGACTCTTTAAGGAGGTCACTGCAGAAAGGCATGATGGGAAAACTCAAAATCCCTATAGTCTAAGACTGAACAGAAAGACAGGGCTACTGTGGAATTTGGGGAAGATAATCTTGAATGTGGGGGACTGGAGCTACACTGCATGCTTTCACCAGATTGCTGATGACTGAGCATAATGTTAGATGACAGATATTACAGTGATGGATGCAACTGATAGATTAGATGTTTTGCTTCTGCCTGTTTTTGAAAAGGGTAGTCTGTCTTATTTCTGCCTACAGAACACAGTAAAATATTCCTTTCAAGAAGGTACATTTCTCTCTAGTGCCCCCCAAAGCCATGGTGATGTTTTAGGACATGTTTGATTATACATATTAAAGATGCATCAGATGTTAAGAAAATGATCAATGTAAGTAAGAGAGGGTATTAGCCACAAAAATCTTGCATCTGGATCTGGAATTCAAATACACCAAAGAACAAGTCTTCAAATCCAGGGGGTTTCCTCAGACCCATTTCTACTTATAAAAGGGGTAAAAAAAACAAAGCAAACAATGAAGCATTTTCTATGGTCTCCTGAAGTGACTGCAGATCTTGTTTCCTTTAATATGTCTGAAGAACTTGTGTTACTCATGAAATCCAGCATGCTATGGAATGAATCCAACCTGGAGGCAAAGGAGAAAGGAGACATGTAAATGGACAGAACATACAAGCAGAGTTTTGCCGGGACACATAAGTATATACCTCATTTGTGGAAAATGTCCCATTTAATTAGAACCATGGGCTTCTACAGCCTCATTTTAAAGGTCACAATGACTAAATAGTGGGTATGGAGGTCTCCTGAGACAAGGCATCAGTAGACAATGACTCCCTTACCTCTCTCTTGATTGGCAGCACAGCACAGAGAGTCTGTGTTTGTTCCCCTCTCTGACCTAGGTGATGGACTGCAGCCTCTTACCACGTGTTTTTCAGTGACCTGCACCAGCCCAAGGAATGCCTGCCCAGTATAGGACACATCAGTACGGGTGAGTCAGAGGCCATCAAACAGTCAAGCTCTGTTGTTCCTGCATCAATCATCCAAGACAGAGAGCTGTCTCACCCACACTGTTATTTCTTCTGCCTCCAGCCTTTGTTGCTTCAGATGTAATACGTCTGGCGGGCTCAAATGTCAGAAATGAATCAGAACAATTGGTAGGACCATCACCACCTCTTCCAGATGAACCTCATAACTGACCAGTGAAGGCTGAAGAAGAAAGAGAGGAAGCACACAAGTCAGAGAGCAAACGGGAGGTTAATTGGAAGGGCTCTCTTCCATAGCCTCTTCTAGGTGTTCTTGCTTCCCCTCCATTGCCTTATAATACCACAATGCTCTCATTCAACCTGTTAGGGCAGGGACAGCCTGTAAAAGGGGACTGGAAAAGTTTTGGATTTGTGTGTCAGAGGAATGATGGGTGTTTGGAGCTGAAGGTCCAAGGTTCTAAACCCAGTGCCTGATGTATGCTGTTTGCAGAGTATTCATGTCCATTTTCTGCAGTGTTTGCATTTGTTGCAAAGGGTAAAGTGAATTACCCAAGCTCTCACAACATATCAACAGCAAAGATAGGACTAGAACCCACCTACTTTAACTGCCAATCCTATGCCTACACCATAGGCCCATGCTCCCTCCTGTTTAGCTACTATATCAACTTATGTAGATCTTTTCAGACCACCTACTACCAGCATACCTAGGTGCCAGGCATGTTTAATTAACTCCCAAAACACAGACCCCACACTGTCTCTCTGTACGTCCAACTATGCAGCAGGCTTGTGGACAAGCTCTAGAATAGTTGTATTTAGTGAGAAGAGATGAGAATGCCGCTACCCTGAGGCTCTAGCGGCGACTCAAAAGGCCCAGGGCACTCCAGTAGTGGTGGCCAGGAGCCCTGAGCCCTGTAAGTTACCGCCAAAGCCCCATGGTAGTGGTAGCTGGGGCGGCGGCTGGGAGGCCTGTGGCTCTGGTGGTGATTTAAAGGGCCAGCGGGCTCTGCCTGCGGTAGCAGCAGCCAGGAGCCCCGGGACCTTTAAATCACCTCTGGAGCCCCATGGAAGCTGTAGCTGCGGTGGCAGTTGGGAGCCCCGGGGCTCTGGCAACGATTTAAAGGGCCCAGGGCTCCAGCTGCGGCTGCCAGGAGCCCAAGGCCCTTTTAAATTGCCCGCCTGAGGAAGCTGCCCCCTGCCGCTATGGTTGGCTGCGTACTGGCTCTTGCCGGTATGCTGTACCGGACTGTACCTGCTTACTTTCACCTCTGCATCCTGCCTATGAATCTGCAAAGAACTGGTAAAGATTAATGCTGGATCTATGATTTTGTTATTGGTTAAAGGAACGGCTATCATTAGCATTTGATTCTGGAGGTTCTGCTCCAGTCAGTGAAGCAATGAAATGTTGGTTGCAGAAACAGTTTAGTAGAAAGCAGGGCAGATGCTGGAAGAGAAGCTGCCAGTGATTTGGCTTATTCAGGAGTGTCAAATTGCAGAAAGACACATCTGTTGTGCAAGATGCATGTTAATAAAACTCCTTTTAGGGCTAGATGTTAATTGTAAGCAGTTTTACAGCAACTCTACAAGGGCTAGGAAGTTGTGTACATAATATTAGACAGCAACCATGATAAAAAAAAGTTATGTGAGTAGAGAAAAATCTTGTGCTGCCTTTAATGATGATGAACTGAAACCTCATTGGTCCCCTGGAATCCTGCTTCAGGGAGTGAGGGCCAAGCTGTGTAACACAGGAAAGGCAGTTTTGCTGCAGCTTTTATTATATTCATGCCCCCATGTGTAATTTTGCTTCTGCACAATTCATTTGCAGTCATTCGGTTCAACGTGTCCTGGCTGCGAATGATGCAGACAGTGGAGTCAAGTTGGCACATGCAAGCAGTTTTCCATTCCATCGCAGTTACAGATTGTGCAGTGATGCAGGGGACACTTACATCTGACCCTACTGCTGATGCGCACTTAGGTCAGTTTTGCAAAACTGTTAGGCATGAAAATACCTGTGCAAAATGCTTGCCTAAGTTTAGACTCACGATCACTGCTACAGCACAAGGAAATCAGGTAATGGGGCACATAACTAGTTGTATTATTTTTCTTTGTAAGGCACGGAACACTTGTATCTAAAAACTACATTATTTTGATTGCAACGAGATCCTGCTGTACTCTGGGGAAGTCTACCACAGTCTGTTCTGCCCCATGCAGTCCAGAATCTTGACTTAGATCTCTGCAGCCACCCCCAAATTCCTTCCACTGCAATGACAGCTTCTCCCCAGACCAGCATTCTTGCAGCAATTGCATGTCAATTTGCCCACAGAACTTTTTGAGAAAATCTGGTCCTGAAGTGTTTCTCCTTTACCTCCAAAAGACCATTTTAATGGTCCTTCAAAATCCTTTGCTTAACTTTCTCTCAACCTCCCCCACCAAGGTTGGAGGCTCTGATAAAAATGGGACCTAGCCCTTGCTTTTGCTTGCTCCAAGTAATTTGGATCTGCAAAATTTTCACGTGCTTCTGTAGTTCTTGGTTCCTAGCATAGATGCTGGAACTAGGGGTGCTGGAGTTGCTACCGCACCCCCAGCTTGAAGTGGTTTCCGTTATAGACAGGGTTTACAGTTTAGTTCAATGGCTCTCAGCACCCCCATTCTACAAATTGTTCCAGCGGCCCGCCGAAGTGAAAGAGCCAGAGCACAGGTGCTGCAACGTGACCGGTGTCATTATCTGACGCCATATGAAAGAAAACAACCCCCCCCCCCCAGGCTTTACTGCAAACAAGTCAGCCCAGTGTGTTGATGATTGTTATATGGGGCTATGTCTGTGTCCCAGCTGTTCAGCTCAGCCTGCAGGGTTGGGGCCAAAGTGGGTTATAAAACTGCTCTAGTCTGACCCACATGGGCCAACCAGGGACATGTCAGAATGCATCCAGACCAGCCCCTGGTGAACAACCGTTATACTACGCACTAGTTTCTCAAGCACAGACAGAGCTGCGTCAGGGAAAACTGCAGTCAGCATTTAGGAGCCTGAACTGAAGGTCAGCTGGCGAGGTTAAGGAATTTGTGGTTAGTTAAAGACATTTCCTCTGAACATGGTGTCAGTAGGGGGTCCGAAGCCTGGGGAGACAGCCTCGCCTGGTGCAGCTCCATCCTGCTGGTGGTCCCCTCATGGCCGCACAAGCAGCCCTTTAAAGGCAGACAGGTTGCGCGACTGAATCCCTGCATACAGACTGTGGGTTTCATACACGCACCTTTCATAGAGGGTGATTTTTAAAAAGTGGGATTTTCCAGCCCTTCCCCGCCCCCCCAAGTCAAAACCCTTCTGTCAAGGGCAAGGCTCGGTAGGACGTTTGAGAGACAGGCCTGTGGTAGGATTCCAGACAGCGGGGGGCGTGTGTGTGCGCGCGTGGAGGGGAGGCCTTCAAAGCTTTGGTTGGACTCAGATAAATACTCCCAAATTCAGCTGCTTATTCCAACAAGCCGAACCCCTGGAGTCTGCTGAAAAGCCACAGTCTCCAGAGAGATTTTCAACTCTCCTTCCTTTGGCCTCAGCATGGGGTTTTGGGGCTGTCCCCCTCCCCCACAGGTAGACCCTGCAGGCTCAGGGAGGCATGAACAATGGTAAATACTAGCAGGGGGAAATATCTAGCCAAACTTGAGCTAGGCCTCACAAAAACAAAAACCCCCAATGACGTTTAGTTTTGAGTGGGTGCCACTTACATGCAGGGGGCTGGGAGCTACTTGTGTCAAAGCCAAGAGAACCTTAACAGAGTTTTTCCTGAGTGCGTATGAGCTGCACAGGCATCCGCACAGCATCTACTAAACTCCTAAAGTCCTGTGCCAGCAAAAACTGGGCGCAGCATAAGATCTGGGATAGATTATTAAGGGCAGGCTATTCTGTGGTTGTCCGAAAGACCCAGTCAGGATTTGAGAGTGGATAATAATAATATCCAGTTCTTATACAGCAGTTTCATCCTTTGATTTCAAACTACTTTTCAAATGAGGTCAGTATCAGTAGCCCCATTTTGCAGATGGGGAAACTGAGGCACGAAGTGGTGAAGTGACTTGTGCAAGGTCACTCAGCAGGCCAATGGCAGAGCTGGTAATAGAATGCATGTCTGCTGTATCCTGCTCCAGTGTACTATCCACTAGGCCATGTTATCTCCCTGTGGCACTGAATTTTGGTGGTGGTCAGGGGACATATTTCATCCAAACTGGTTTGCTCGTCTCTTCTGCTCAGCCTCTCCCTTACTCAGTCGATAGTGCCTGATCTCCATTCTCCCCCAGCCTATGAGGCAAGAAGGGCTCTCTCCCTCTCTTGTATATAAACATCGCTTTCCCTTTTGGTGCGAATTCTCCCACACCTCAGCAATCAAGTGCATGTCCCACGGGCTCTGCAGGGCTGTTTTCTGTCAGCATGGAGTTCGGATGAAAAATCATGACATTTACTGTGCCAAGAGCTCCTTGCCGGGACTCTTGAAAGAAACCATTTCTGCAGCAAAAAGAAACCTGAGCGCATTCTCCTCCAGCCGCCTTCACACACCATGTTATTATCAGCCTGTCAGACTAGAAAGGGCATTTAGACTAATGTTGCTTTAACAGCTTTGCAAATGGATGGAAGGTTCCTACTCCTGAAGCCTTGCAGCTTTCTCAGGGGCAGGAGAGGACCTGGCCTGTCTCCTCTCCTCATCCCTCCAGTGGCAAAGAACAGATCCGAGTTGGAGCGATCCCTTCTCCGAAGACCTGGATCAGGCTGCGTTTCAAAAATGCTCTTAAGTGCTGCTGACATGCAGTTAGTGGGCCGAAGAATGAAGTGAAAGAAGTGGCCGAGGCCTGGCTTCAATCCCTACAGGAGCCCGTGGATGCCAGCAGGATAATAAGAGGGGATGTTAAACATTATGGTTTTCACAGGGATATTTATCTGACGCAGACAGAGGCAGCCAAAAATTTTCCCCGGGGGGGGGGGGGGAGAGAAGAGGAGAGAAGAAGAGCGGGGAAGCTCAATTGAGCCTCCATTAAAGTTCTTTTTATTCATTGATGTTGGCTTCAGCTAAAGCAACAACTGACTTTCTGTGGGGGACAGTTTCCATGCTGGCAGTAGGTCGCTGCACAGGGCCCCAGGGCATGTGGCCCCCACTTTGGGCTGCATTCTGGTGGCCCTTGCATGAGTCCCTGCACACCCTCTGGTGCTTGGGCTCCTTGAGCACAAACTTGAAGGACTCAGAGAAAATGTCTGCATAACTACATGTGGCATGGCCAGGTAACCCCCAACCTTGCATCAGGTACTGGGTGGGGAAAGGCATGCTGTACCTCCTAAAAGGATGTGTAACCTGCCCACACACACCCCTCTAGAAGCCCCAATGTGACCCATCTCAAGAGATGTCTGCAGAGCACAAGGGCATTGAAGTGGGGGGGTGGGCAAGAGCGAGATAATACAATATTGGAGATGAGAGGCCAGGTGGTGACATTGCCCCAGCTCAGCACTGTTGTACTCAAGGGGCCAGAGAAAGTGAACCTGGCTCCAACAGTCACCTAGCTCTACCACATCAGTTACCTGTACATCAGTGTCAGAGCTGGGAAAAGAGGCTGACCGGGGCTGCAAGGGAGACTGGAAAAGGATGAGATTCTGATCTTCGGCTAGGAAACAGTCTGGTTAGTTTCAATCCACTGGAAAATGAGTGCAACGGCTGGAATGGCTCTAGATGGGTTGTCGTGGGGTGAACAGGGATATAAAGATACAGGAGCAGATGGGTATATAGACAGAACATACAGGCAGTGGATCACAGAGAAACAGACATCAAGGGAAAGGAAACAGAGAAGATACAAAAACCCTAGAGATGGGCTCAAGCTGTGAAATTTGGATCCCAATGCCCATGAAGTTCAAGGCGGGCTTGTATCTGGTCTTCTGGGTCTGACCATCTCTAAAAAGATAACTTTGGGGATGGGGAGAAGTGATAGGGAGAGAACTGGAAATCAGAGAAACAGAAGAAGGAACCTTTGCAATGAGCCAGATTCAATTTAATTGAACCCAGAAGCTACACTGCAATGTGTCCCATATCCTAGAATGGGGCAGGCAACAGTTCTCTGTCCCATGAAAATTTGTGACATTTCATCCCAAGTCAAGACAAAGTCAAAATCTCAGAATAATTTTCAAACCAGAAAATCTGGGAAAGAGTATTGGTTTGGATCCACTGAAACATCATTTCAATTTTGACCATTTTTAATAAGTTACTTGAAGTTGCTTAAATTTCTAAACAAAAGGAACTCTTAACTGGAAATTAATTTTTCATTTTGAAAAAAAATTCACCCCACCCCCCAAGTTGAGACATTTGTCAGCTCCCACCATCTCTCATGAAAAGTTTGGGTTTTGACAAGTATGCATTTTTCAATGGAAAATATTTTGGCAAAAATTCTCAGCTAGCACCAACCCACTCCCTACTTGACATAACACACCCCTCCTAAAACCCTCTTTGCATGCATTTCCCCTGTGTGTCCCCATAACAGGACTCCCTTTGCTTCTGCCCCAGCTCTGCTCCAAAAGCCACTTAGAGACCTTCAGACTCAGCAATCACTAGTGCAGTTTACTTACAGTGCACAATCCCACTACCTTCTCACCACATACAGTTGGGGGTTTCAGCCCTGAAGGAAGAACAACCACTCTCCTTCCACTCTCTGGCTTCCCCTTTGGCTTCCTTTCTCTGAGGCTTTTATGCAGCCCCAGGCTAATTAGGCTGGCAGCTGTTTCCCTGTTGTCAATCAGGTGCAAGTTTCTCTAGCCAGGTCCAATTTACCTCCCTTAATTGGAGCTGGTGTGACAGAGGGCTGGCTCAGCAGTTCTTGCCCAGTCCTCTGTCACCCCCCCTCAACTGCCTTCTGCAGGGCTCCATCAATGGGCACATTGAGTCATGGCCTCCTAAAGCTAGCTGCAGGATGGTTTAGCAGCTGGGAGGGATAGTGGAGGGAAATAGCAGAGGGATCTCCAGGGGGTTGTGGTTCATATTGGGTGTATATAGTCTATAGAGATGATTGTGCCCGCCCCCAGGAGTCCAAAGGATAAGTGAGATTTTGTTTGATTCTGCAATGCTTGCCATACTGGACAGTACACTTACATTGTAAATTGCCCCATTAAAATCAATGTGACTAGTTATGGGGGGAGTGCTACTCAATGTGAATAAGGGTGGCAGACTCCGACCCTCTTTGATTTATTCTGCTATGATTTTAGAATCTCATATCCAGTCCTTTTCCCTGTAAATCTTTGCTATTCTTTCTGCAACTGACTGAAAGTAGGATCTGATCAGAGGGTAGGATCCATTAGCCAGGCAGCAATTCCGACTTTGGAAGGAGGTGGAGGGGAAGTAAAGTGAAATGGACAGAGGCCAAGAGAATTACAGTTTAAATGTGTAACAGACAATTTACAAGCCATTGTGTTGGTGTGTGGTGATGAGACAGGGCTGCTTCAAAAGAAGCCAGTTTTAAATGGATCTAGCCCTGAGCCAAAAGCATAAACACTGGGAGGAAGTTTGGCTAAAGTTAAATCATGTTTTATTTAAAAATCTCTCTCTCCCCATTGTAAGATGGAAACTCTGCATCTGAAAAGTGAAACTAAGATTGGAAACAGTCTGCAGTCATTAAGCATATGCTCACTTCTTCCCCCCCTCCCCCCGCCCTTCCACCCCGGCTTCTCAAGTAAAATATCAACTGGCTCCACTGTCAGGGACAGGAAACATTAGTAATAAGTTCATAGATTTACATTTTCCCCAGAGAAATACAGGAATATCAGAGATCAAAAGTTGGAGAAAGGAGTTATTTTTGTACAGAGTGATTTGCAACCAGCATTCATTGGGGGGAGTAAATAAATTACAGGACCTTCACATTGGGGCTTTTAAGTTCTTTTTCTTTAATGCTGCTCCTTTTAACTACTGTAGAAGGTCTGTCAGGACTTACATAGAACAGGAGAGAATTCCCTGTCTGATAAAACAGTCCTTTTCCAAAGTGAACACTGAAAGGCAACAGGTCTAATTAGTTGTCATTCACAAATGTCGTGTAACTGATCCCTTTGACATGTCTCTCCATCTTTATTAATAGGACTGACAATGAATTAGTAAGCGGGCATTAGGCCCTGTCTATACCAATTGGGCTTTGCCACTATAGCAAGGCCATGTCTACACTAGGCATGCCAGTATAATATACCAGCAAAGCACTCCTAGCGTGGAGGCAGCTATATCAGCAAATCTGCACTTTGTATTGGAATAGGTTATGTCTACACTACAGAGTGT
The DNA here is from genome assembly GCF_965140295.1 of Lepidochelys olivacea. Lineage (NCBI taxonomy): Eukaryota > Metazoa > Chordata > Testudines > Cheloniidae > Lepidochelys > Lepidochelys olivacea. The sequence goes on from NC_140423.1 coordinate 16,794,314, forward strand.
AGGTTGTTGGCGCCATGTTGGCATATCCCCTAGTGTAGACACATCATACACCAACAGGAGGCATTCTTCTTCCGGTGTCGGATCACCACCTCCCCAAACAACGGCAAACCCTTTTCTATTGGCATAGCTGCATCTACACTGGGGTTATACCATCATAGCTATGTCACTATGGGGTGTGGTTTTGTCACACCCCTGACCAATGGAGCCACGCCAGTATATGTTTTAAGAGTTGCCCAAGCCATAATGAAAACACCCCCCTCACATGCATCGAACTATACTAGTAAAACCTACACAGCTTTGCAGTATAGCTACACAGCTACACTGGTACTATACTAGTAAAAGCTACACAGTATAGTTGCATCTACACTAGAGACTTCTGCTGGCACACTTATGTCTGTCAGGGATCACACCTCTTCACACCCAACTGACATAGCTATGCTGGCAGAAATCTCTAGTGTACATGGGCACTGACTCCATGGATGCTCCAGGGTGGAGCACCCACAGGGAAAAATTAGTGGGTGCTCTGCATCCACCAGCAGCCAAGCTCCCCTCCCCGCCCCCCAACCTCACCTCACCTCCGCTCCGCCTCCTTCTCTGAGCACGCTGCGCCCTCCTCTGCCTATCTCCCAGTGCTTGCCGCTGCCAAACAGCTGTTCGGAGGTTTAGCAAGCTCCGGGGTGGGGGGGGAGGAGCGGGAACGTGGCGCGCTCAGGGGAGGAGGCGGGGCCAGGACAGGGATTTGGGGAAGGAGTCAGAATAGGGGCAGGGTGGGGGCGGAGTTGGGGTGGGGCCTTTGGGGAAGGGGTTGGAATGGGGGCGGGGCAGTGGTGGAGTCGGGGCAGGGCCGGGGGCAGAGGGGGGTCAAGCACCCACCGGCACCAGCAAAAGTCGGTGCCTATGGTAATGTGGACCTGGCCCTACTGGAGATGCAGCTTAAACCATTTCTCCCAAATGAAAGAAGCTATACTGGAAAAAGGGCTTCTTTTGCTGTGTCTATAGCGAAGTTGCTTATGGTTTGATTTTTTTCCACACCTACCTGACATAGCTATGCTGGCAAGACCAAGCCTTATCTTCAATAACACTGGCCCTGGAAAAGTTGGGTCTTACCTACACACAAAAGTTGTATTACTATCACTATACCAGTACAGCTAAAGGAGTACAACTACCCGAACTTGTGCTTTATATGGTCTAACTATTCCCATAAGATAGAGAACTGTATTATGCCACTGTAAGGCACCTTTGTACCAGCCTAACTGCATCTAACTAGGAGTTGTGCCAGGATAGCTATTCCAGTTAAAAAACAAAAATCACATCCTGAAATAGCTATACCACTTTAAAAAGTATGTGTAGACCAGGCCTTAGAGCAGAGGTGGGCAAAGTACGGCCTGCGGGCCACATCCGGCCTGCAGAAGGATTCTGCCTGGCCCCTGAGCTCCCAGCTGGGGAGGCTAGCCCCTGGCCCCTCCCCTGCTGTGCCCCCTTCCCCGCAGCCTCAGCGCGCCGTGCCGGGGGCGCAATGCTCTGGGCGGCGGGGCTGTGAGCTCCAGGGGCAGCGCAGCTGCAGAGCCGTGGCCTGACCCGGTGCTCTGTGCTGCGCGGTGCAAGGCTGGCTCCAGCCGGGCGGCACGGTTGCCTGGCCTGGTGCAGCCGCGCTGCCAGCCACTGGTGGACCAAGCAGCATGGTAAGGGGGCAGGGAGTGGGGGAGGGGGGTTGGATAGAGGGCAGGGGAGTTCGGGGGGTGGGCAGGGGCCAGGGGTGTGGATAGGGGTCGGGGCAGTCGGAGGGCGGGGAACAGGTGGGGTGGATGGGGCAGGGGTCCCGGGGGGGGGGCAGTCAGGAACGAGAGGAGGGGTTGGATGGGGCAGCAGGGGGCAGTCAGGGGTGGGGGTTCCGGAGGCGGTCAGGGGACAGGGAGAAGGGGTGATTGGTTGGGGCAGGGGTCCTGCGGGGGGGCAATCAGGAAGGGCGGGGGGTTGGATGGAGAGGTGGGGGGCAGTTGGGGCTGGGGGTCTGGGAGCAGTCAGGGAGAAGAGGTGGTTGGATGGGGCAGGGGTCCCGGGGGGGCCGTCAGGAAGGAGAGGGGGGGTTGGATGAGGTGGTGGGGGGCAGTTGGGGTGGGGGGTCCAGGGGAGGTCAGGGGATAGAGATGGGGGCGTGGATGGGGCAAGCGTCCCGGGGGGGGCAGTCAGGGGGTGAGAAGCGGTGGGGGTTGGGAGGCTTGGATAGGGGGCAGGGGCTGGGCCACGCCTGGCTGTTTGAGGAGGCACTGCCTCCCCTAACCGGCCCTCCATACAATTTCTGAAACCCAGTGTGGCCCTCAGGCAAAAAAGTTTGCCTGCCCCTGCCTTAGAGAACGTCCTGCTGGGCAAAATGTTAGTTCAATCGAGTTAGCTTAACCCAAATGAAAGGCCCCCGTTTTAGGGCTCATCCACATTCCGGAGCTATTCCGGTATGACTCCTGTGCTTTACATTCACACCCTACCTTAACCCGAAACGGTGTTAGGCAAACGCAGGGTGAAACAAATTGCAGCCGTGCTGCTGGAGCGCTTCAGTGTAGACACTACCTGTGGCGCTGGGAGCGTATGTAATCCACCTCCCCGAGAGGTGGTCGCTAGGGCAACGGAAGAATTCGTCTGTCAACTTAGCACTGTCTACACAGGGAGTTAGGTCACCCCGGAGACATGTAGCTATACCAATAAAAGTTCCTCATGTCGACCGCCCTCTGTCTAGGGGCTTTCCCTGGCCAGCAAACCTGGTTTCAAACATGTTAGGGCTAGTTTATACTTGAAAATTAATTTGGATTAGAGTAGGGTGTGAATTTAAAGTGCAGTAGCTATGAATAACTCCATATGTGGAAATGTTTGCTCTGGAATAAGAGCATCCACACATGGAGTTAATCAGGAACAGTTAGAATATAGACAGACCAAGCCTTCATTCTAACAAGCATTCAAATGGCTTTTTCATCATTTTAAGCTAATTCAAACAAGTTAACATGATTGAAACACATTCCCTTTTCTATCAGCATAAAAGGCCAGTAAATGACAGGTTAAAATTCTTTCCATTTTAATAATCTGGGGTGACATTTGTACTGCATGGCATGCAAAGGAATTTTGTTCTTTTAAAAGTGTTGTTAACTTGACAGTGACCCTTTAAAGCAGGGACATATTATTTATGTGACAGGCCATCATTTCAGGGAACGCTGTTGGGAAGAGAGCGGGAGATATAGAGACTGATAGCAGAGAATGGGAAATATTACCTTTGAACACGTAACTCCATCAATTTATTGGCTGCAGCTCAGCTGAAAAGGAATGTCAGGAACAGGCAGAGAGCACTAGACAGAGAAACAGACATTGCAGTAGGTATTGCAGTCAGGCCCCATGTGCAGGGAGGTGGTTTTAAGTTTTCATGCACATTACAGCAATGCACATAATGAATGTTAACCAAACAACTGAACTTCCCAGGACCCGCTGCCCAGATCGCACTGTTTTCTGTTACTCTGACCCCCGGCCCAGACCCAGCACTGCATTCTCTGTTACCCTGAAGCTCCAAGAACTAGTGCACAAGGCCAGTATTGGATTCTCTATTCGCCTGAAACAACCTGGACCAATGGTCAGAGCCAGCAGCACTGATCCCCTGTTGCACTGGTATCAGGGGTAGCACTTTCCAGATCAGCACTGCATTTTCTATTACTCTCAGCACCCTGGAGCTGCTGCTCAGAAGTAAAGCTCCAGTCCCTGTTCAGTGAAATGCCAGTGCTGGTTTTGGCACCTGTTTTAAGCTTGTCCTGCAGCCCCAATTTTAAGAACAACCGCAGTTTTGAGGCCCTCTCGGCCCAGGATTAATGGTTATGTGGAACCCGTTAGCCGTAGCAAGCATTTGGCACGTTCACAGGAGACCAGTTCTTCTAAGAATGATGGACTGAGTTCCCTTTTACCCCTCCAAATAATACAGGCAAATGGATCCTCAGGGCCTAGTGCAGCCTAGAATGAAATATCCAGGTCAGTTTGTGGTGGCTTGGAGCCAGCTCCAGTTGTGGTAAAGACGCTGGAAACTTTGACCACGCATTTGTCTTGTGTCATTGATTAAACGTGAGCCACTTGCTGGCCGGTCAGGATAACGAATGACGGTTTAAATACAACTGGAAAAACAATAAAATACTCTATTAGGATGACACAGCTGTGCACGATGAACATTAAACAACTTCACAGCTAGCAGAGCTGCCGCAGCAACACTTCAACCTGGCGTTTGATCGATTTCTGTTTGGAATACGCCTTGCGAAAGAACTCTCCATCTACCCAAGACAAGACGGGCTGGGAACCTCTTTGCACCTCTTAAAAATACATTCACATAAAAGAATCCCTTAAGGTTCATTAATGTCACAGACAGAGGAGAAGAAGAGAGTTGGAAGGCCTTGAAATACATGTCGGAAACACTCCAGAGAAAACGAAATGCTGCTGGGATGAACTGCAGGCTCTAGAGGATCGGTTGGGTTGGAATACTATTTATTTTCCAGTCTATTTTAAACACTGGACTGTTTCAGATAAGAGTTGCCTGGGGTGGCAGACAGGATCGTGGGACTGGTGTGCAGGAACTCATGCCAGATTCATTTCTGGGGAGTATTTCCTCTCTGCCTTGATAAATCTGACTTGTCTGCTGTACCAGGTTACTTCCTTTGGAGTTCTCTCTCCTTATTATTACTTATTAAAATTGCCTGGGCCTGGAAATAGAACGAGGGCTTCATACAACATCCTGTGCTAACAATTCGTCTTTCTTGTTATCTTGACGCTGACAATTCCCACCAGGGCCAGAGGGGGCGGGTGGAAAAGTGTCTTGAGAAGAAACAGAAATGGTTGTCCTTATTGTGAAGCTGGAGAAACTGAACGTGAAAATGAAGGGGGTGGGAGATAAGTCACGCACACACACACGCAAAATGCCTCATCTCCCCTCCCACCGAAAAAATAACCAGGAAAGGGAAGAAAATGTGAAGAAATCAGGTCAGCAGCACCAAGGAACAAACATCTTCACTCACCCAGCTGGCATTGTTGTCCTGTGGTTGGCATATGTGTACAAAGGAGGAAGAGAGACCCCCAAATGACCTGACCTTCGTAAACTCATCCAGTTTGCATAGATCTTATCAAGGAAATCACTCTCAGGTTACAGTGCTGTTCAGCTGGGGGCTTTTAACTCCCCGGACTTTGTACAAGGTGATTTCAAACCGCGATCCTTCATATTCCATATGTGCTTCTAAATATGACAGAGCAGACGAGGCCTGTCTCAGGGTCACTGGCCTCAGCTCTTTGAAACCTAGCAGCATATCTTTTTATGGGAGGAGGAGAGAAAGGCAGTGTTTCAGTGACCTGGGGCCATAGGGCTGGGAAAACCTTTCAGAAACTGGGTTGCTGGAAAGTTACAGGCTTATTTCTGAGTGTGTGTTACAGATGGTAATCACGCTGGAAATTCCATGTCTGATATGCAAAGGAAATGGTTCTCTGTTTTTCCCCATTCTGGCCATGCAGGGTGTAATTTTGTATATTGGGGCACAGTAAACAGAAAAGTGCTCCAAGCCCTCAGGCTGATTTACGCTCAAACCCTAACCTACTGCCTAGACTGGATCTGTATTTACATGCTATCCCCTCATCTGCTCTATTCAAAACACATGAGGAAAGGTCACTAGCAGTGGCAACGTGCGACTCCCCCAGCCAGGGGCTGTTATTGTCAATGCAGTTGGACTTGTATGTAAAAAAATCCACTTTTACCGAGAACTTCACAGTCACCACCATACCAAATGTCATGAACACGTAGGATTTCATGATGGCCTCAGGGAGAGACCTCAGCTCCTCCTGATCCAAAGGTGTAAGTCCCTCTCACTTGAACAAAAGGAGAATCGTCTTTAACTCTCAGCAGTATAGGGCCTATGACACACAGTTTCAGCAATTCTGATTTCATCCAGTAGAGGGCAGTATTGTAAATGCACACATCATTCCTTTAGTTAGAGGTGGGCCAAAAGCAGAACTTACAATCTGAACCCATTTCAGTGTTAGGGTGGGGGTCACATTGAAAATCCCAGCTCCAAACCCATTACAGTTTTGCGTCCAGGTTGGGACTTTGGAGGGGAGCCTATTGTCCAGTTCAAGTCTGGCTGAAAACAGCTGATCATGCAAGATTTCCACCCACTCAAGAGACTTTGGTGTTAAATCTGATCCAAACTCTAGCCCTGCAGCCTCCACCTGTACCTAATCCAGTTCCAAACAGCCCCTCCCCTCATTGTAACAATCACCTCCGTGAGGCCACTGCTGAAGGATTCAAATGCCAAAACGCCCTTGCGTCCTGTGGGCCCTAGACCACGCTAACATGGAGCAATGCTTCCTGTTCATGAACAGACCCACGCTCTGAAGACTGCTCTCCCCTTCCCATGTGGGCTTAATCAGAACGCATCTGCTTCCCATTGTAGCAGTTCAGAACAGGTTTCCTCTTGTAGCCTCCTGCTAGGGTGCTAATTTTATATACACAGGCTGAATCTCTCTCCAGATCTATTTGTCAATATGTGCAGCATGGTGAATAAAATACATCTGGATCCAGTGCATCAGGGCCAGTGAGGGGCAGGGGGCTGAAGAGATGGGTGGGGGGAGAGAAGATAGACACTGAGAAGGGAGAAGAAAGTGGAGGAGAGAAAAGCAAGAGCGGGAGATACTCTCCTATTTCACACTGAGGGTTTGTAAGAAGCTGGAAGCGCCTCCTGCAGACAGTTTGTCCTGGACCAGGAGCATGGACAAATGCCAGAGACTATTTTCAGAAACCTTGCTCATGGTAACGCCCAAACCTCAACACAACACTAACCCATTATTGATGACAAATTCATTTTACCCAGTAATAAACACTGGGGACTTTGCAAGAAGAAGCAACCTCCCTTCCACACAGGCATTGCACTTCATTCCCAGCCCCAGCTGGGCATTTCAAGTAAAGGGTCTTGACCCCAGCTTACAGACGTAGCTAGTGATTTTGGGTGACCAGCGAGAGACACTATAAGGGGAGCTGATCTGCAGAAAGTGCAGTCTCTGCAAATCAGGGATCTCCAGTTTGCTCCCTAAACTGAGGGAGTCAATAGTCACTTTGGAAAACCGTCCGTGGCCATTATTTGTTTCTTTCTAATCATAACATTTCTTTCCAAACCCAGACATTGTTATTTATTTGTATTACCGTAACGCCTGGGGGCCACTCCGGGATTTCCCTCAGCACTCTAAGGCAGCTTTTCTTGAACAAGTATTTTAACAACATTTTAGAACAGTCGGGTCCTTTCGACAAATCCACTTTGGGTGAGTCCATCTGAAACATTCCTTGGTACGCAGCAGCAATCTCCCCAAGTCACAGGGATGCTCCCCTTCCTGCACGCTACCTAGACACTTGTCTTCTTAGGCTGTAAGGCCCAGAGCGTCAAAGGTACTTTGGTGCTCAGTGGAGCAGGGATCTAGGCCCCCTGTATGATGGGATCCTGACCCTCAGAGCTGTGCTAATACCAGTATAAATTTATAACCGTATCAGACTCTGGTGGGGCTTGTATTCCTGCCATCTCACTGTAGCCCCCTTTTTGGGGCTATAGCTAAAGTCCTTTTGCCAGGGGGGCTGCTCTGTATATCTACACAAAGCGACTTCCATGTGGATTTGGTCTTGCGGCTAATACCTGGCTCTAAGAGTCTAGTGTGCTGGGTTCTATTCCTGGCTCTGCTATTGACTCACTGTATGACCCTAGACCAGTCTTTTAACTTCCCTGGGCCTCATGTTTCCCATGTAGCATTGACCTTCCCCACAGCAGGGTCGTGAGGCTCCATCTATAAAAGCCCTCTGAGACCCTGTGGGGCATGATGCTCTGGAAGGGTGACGGGTTAGGAGTAAGGTTACTCTCCTGCAATACAAATACAGTGCTGAAGCACAAGAATATATCAAATGAGAAATGCTTAGCAGGATTTTCACCAATAAAACATCACACACACACGCATCTGCAAACCATTCCTGCCCACTTCAAAAGCGAGCTGGAAAGGGGCCACACGCTGCATGGAGTCAGTCAGTCGAGTATGGGCCGTGTCACTGATGGCTAAGCCCTTCTTGGCATTGATGGTAGATATCCTGCTCAGGTCAGGGGTAGCAGAACTCGGGGGGTCGGGGCAGTGGGGCTAGCATCCCCACAACAGAAATATTGCAGGGGTTGAGCTCTGTTTCCACCCCTGCAATATTTCCTGTGTATTCGGGGAGGATGCAAGGCAGGGCAGCCGGGCCCCGCTTCTTCTCCAGCCCAGCCCCCCAGTGCCAGGGAAAAGGGGCACCTGGAGGTGGGGGCTGGGCAGAGAACAGGTGGCTGGGTGGAGCTGCATCTTTTCAGTGTCGGGGAAGGGCTGTTTCTGCTCCAGGGCAGGAATGGCTGCCAGTTGTGTAAAAGCAGCAGCCAGGGCAGGGGGCTGAGTGAGTCTGATTTGGCCTGCATGCTCCAAGTTTCACCTCACTTAAAACTACTTGCTTACAAAATCAGACATAAAAATACGAAAGTGGCACAGCACACAATGACTGACAAATTGCTTTCTTTCTCCTTGCTACCATGTAATTATAAAATAAATCAATTGGAATATAAATATTGTACTTACATTTCAGTGTATGGTATATAGAGCAGTATAAACAAGTCATTGGCTGTATGAAATTTTAGTTTGTAGTGACTTCGCTAGTGCTTTTTTTGCAGCCTGTTGTAAAACTAGGCAAGTATCTAGATGAGTTGATGTACCCTGTGGAAGACCTCTGCGTTCCCCCAGGGGTATGTGTACCCCTGGTTGAGAACGTCTGCCCTAGTGCATACATCCAACGAGCACAGCACTGCAAACTGTTTCACAGCGTGCTCTGGAAGCCACTGCATTCAGGTTGCACCAAGGAAAAGCGCATGCTGCGTCAAGTGAAAGCAGAGCTGGGTCTTTCCTTAGCAAAGCCAGGCTGCAAGAACAGCTCAGATGAAGCAACAGTGCCAAACTCGGTCGAGGAGATCAGTGTACATCAAGTGCAGGGAAAGCAAATGAGGAGCCAACGTAAATATCTGTTTCCTTCCTGTTGTAGAAATTGTTCTGCTTGACAAAGATCTCTTCTGTGTGTGTGCTTTCCCAGCAGAACAGCCTCAAAGACTCCAGCCCAAGGCCCCAGTACTGCCACCATCTACGCGTGCGTGAGTAGCGCCCTTGAAGTCAACGGAGCTACTGAGATGCTTCAAGTTAAGCATGTGATAAGTATTTGCAGGATCAGGGTCTAACAGGGCTTTGATGATAATGGCAACAGAGCTGTGCTTTACACCAGCTAGGGGTCTGGACCACAAATATCAACGACGGACAAGGATGGAAGCATTGATTTATCTGAAGCAAACCCCACCTTCCAATCCAATTTCTGTGCTGCTACCCGTTCTACCTCTGCTGTTAGGGCAATCATCCTATTCCACATCATACTCAGTAAAGCAGTGTCATTGCCAAGGGAAAGGTCATTTAACTCATCTCCCCTAGGGCATTTTACACCATCCACAATGCCTTTTGTTACACGCTGCTAGTGCAAAAAGGTATGGTGATAACAGACATCCTTGTCTAACTCCATTCACAATATCAAACACTCACCCAGGCCTGTATCCAATCTTACTGGACATCTACTTCCATCATAGAAACTTCTTATTATGTTGATCAGCTTGTCTGGCATCCCATATCAGCTACCAATATTCCAGCAGTAGCATTTTTAGTGATCTGTCGAAGAGTGAATACCTGTTCACACCATGACCTACCTGGACAGATTCCAGCCCTGTTCTTTTCATAATATTTCATCCACATCCCTCTTCATTCTATTCAGCATAATGGTAGTCAATACTTTGCCCAGGATTTATAGCAGTACAATACCCCTCCAGGTTTTTTGGCAATGCCACAATGGTACCATCTTTCCAGGCTCGTGACACTTGTTCTTTCCATTTGTTCAACTGGGCTGAAAGCAAATGCAAAGGAAACCAGGATTATGAAAGTAGGAAAATGAATAACAGATGTAAAGTGTACATGGATGGAAAAGAAATCAAACAGGTGGAAGAGTTCAGCTTTCTGGGAAGTGTGATGACATTTGAAGGTGGTTGTGATAAGGGTATGCAGCTGAGATTAGGAGGAAAAGCAAACACCGCTTTTGGAAGGATGAACAACATCTGGTCAAACAGAGGTCTCCGCACCAAATTAAAGGTCAGATTCTGCCCTGTGATTGTACTGAACACTCTACTATAAGGAGCGGAGACTTGGCCAATGACAGTGGCTAACAGTAAGAGACTGGTTTCAGAGTAGCAGCCGTGTTAGTCTGTATCCACAAAAAGAAAAGGAAGACTTGTGGCACCTTAGAGACTCACAAATTTATTTGAGCATAAGCTTTTGTGAGCTGAAGTGAGCTGTAGCTCACAAAAGCTTATGCTCAAATAAATTTGTGAGTCTCTAAGGTGCCACAAGTCCTCCTTTTCTTTTTAGTAAGAGACTGGAGGCTTCCCATCATAGATGGCTGAGGAAGATACTACACAGTTCATGGAAAGACAAAATAACAAATAGAAGGGTAAAGGAGTGGAAGAGCAGAACATTAGAAAATATCATCAAAGAAAGAAGCCTCAGATGGTTGGGACATACACACCATCTGGAAGATGGGAGACAAGCCAAGCAAGCATTGAAATGGGATCCTGAAGGAGGAAAGAGAAAGCAAGGAAGGCCAAGGAAGAATTGTCAGATGATAGTGATAGAGGATATCGAGTGCACTGGCATTATCTGGGAAGAAGTACCACAGCTAGCAAGCGTCGGTAATCAATAGGGGATGTGCACAATGCCTGATGTGTCACAGCTAAGCTCTAAGATAAGGGTAACACCAACTATCCCAGTGCTCCCCTAAGGGTGTGTCTACACTTAAAGCTCGGTGTGTGATTCTCAGCTTGAGCAGACATACTCACACTAGCTCTGATGGAGCTAGGACATTAAAAATAAAGAGTAGCTGTGGCCGTGCAAGCGGCCGGAAGGGCTGGTTGCCTTGAGCATGTACCTAGCATCTCTGATGGGCATGCACTTGGGGCAGCTAGTCCCTCTCCCCACTAGCACAGCTGCAGCTACATTAGCACAGGTATGTCTCCTCAAGTTGGAATTTACACGTCCAGCTCCAGGTGTAGACATACCCTTAGTTTAGGATTGTATAGAATTGGGACTCAAATAGGACAATTTTCATTTCCTTTTCGAGTAAACTGAAAACTGACTGATGAGCTTTTGGAAAAAACCAATAAAAAAATGAAAGTGGGGAGTTAAGATCCAGATGGGTCCCATTTTCTTGCACGCCAAATATTTGGGAAGTCAGGAGGATGGTTACAGATGGCCCCATTTATGCCCTATCTCTAGGAAACATGTACCTGTCAGGTTTGCTGTCTCTTGCATTTGCTGAGTGAACAAACTTCAAGATGCTGTTTGCAGATATAAAAATAACTATGGGAGGGCTGGAAGGGGAAAGAAAGTCTCTTGGTTTGCTTTATAAATTGGACTGGCTCTTGCTTTCGTAATGCATGGGCCAAACCAACTTTAATAAAATCTGGATGGGATTAAAAGACTAATCTGTGTCTTTGCAACCAGGCTGCAAATATTAGCAGGCCAAGAGTTTTCCGCAGACATTAGAGGCTACAAAAACAGCACTGAGGGTGATTTCTGCTTTTCCAAAGTACTGGCCTAGCCCTAGGACCCAGACAAACACCTCCCTATCTCCCCCCATGGAGGAGTTGGAGATAAGGAGGTGGCTGTGATGTGGTGGGGATAATCCCATCCTAACAGCAAGAGAGTATTGCTGACAGCAGACTATCGTCATATGAGAATACTTCAGTATGGTTAAGCAAAACCTTGGAACACTTTGATCTGTACTGTGGCTCCTTGACTTAAAACAGATCCAGGCTAGGCAGGGCTGCCTGTTACAGGGTTAGCTGTCGTCTTGCCTGATATCCCATCTGAGCATGTTAAACAGGACCCCCCCAGCACAAGCAGAGCTATGGGGCTCATTACGATTTTCACTTCATTACCTACTTCCAGACAGGCGCAAGAGAGAACTTTAAAATAATGTAACTAAAAGCGTGCCCTTCAGTCAGAATAAACAGTTATGGAAATGAGTCTGAGATGAAAGGCGGAGGAGGGGGGGTTGGATTTCAAACTCCCCGAAGTTGGGAGGGGGCAAATGGATCCAGAGCTTTGACTCAGGCCCATCTTTACATAAAGCTTTGTATCGATCTTTCCATCCGAGGATACCAAAGCGCTTTAGAAACATTAAATGTCACACAGCAGGAGAGTGGCCAAGACTAGAATCTTGAACTCAACTCCACTCTGAACTGTGGTGTCTATGGACGGGGGGCAGAAGGGTTCAGTTTGACTCGCCAGATCTGAATCGCCTCTATGGTTTTGGATCCCAGTCAGTTCAGATGGAGTCAGATCATTTGGGGAAAAGTCCTATTGGATGTACCAGAAAACGGAGACCTTCGTATAAGTGTTTTGAATCACTCTGTAGCATTCTGTTCATGGTAGAGAACTCTGCCCAGTGGATTAGAGAACCCCAGGGAAAGGATCTCCTTCTCCATAATTTCAGTCATTTCTACAGAGTCCCATTAGAGTTCTACAGAGCCCTGCTAGTGTCGTCCCTGTTGAATGACAGAGGATTTTCCTGTAAATCCAGTGGGCAGATCTAGCTGGGGGACTCACTGAGCCTCCTTGGAACTCCCTCTCTCCAGGCTGGTGGAGAGCAGATGTGTCCTTCAAGGGTTATTGCAACTGGGCCTCCTAGTCTTCCTCAGCCAAGCACTTATCACAGCCACCCCTGCTGGCGTAGATGCTAGAACGAGGAGTGCTACCGCACCCCCTGGCTTGAAGTGGTTTCCATTACGTAGAGGGTTTACAGTTTGGTTCCATGTCTCACAGCACCCCCACTATACACGTTGGGCCAGCACCCCTGCATGCTGATAGTCCTCATGAACTGCACCTAAGTCAGAAGGGAACTGCCACCTCAGAATTTAACAACGAAGGAAGAGAGAGAGTTAAAACAGTGGGAATCAAATGTGTCTGGTTATTTCTAAGAAATTGAAGAATGGGATCAAATTCAGAACATAAATGACCATCTCAGAGGTTACATTTGGCAAGTAAGCAGATCATTACTGATTATTTATTTACTTATTTATTTATTTTGATTTCCGGAGGTCTAGGCCCCTCACCATAATTAACACACACAGACAATTAAAGCATCTACAGTGTTTCCAGTGCATTACTTTGAACGACTTGCAAATGATCTGATGAGGTTCAATAAGGATAAGTGCAGGGTCCTGCACTTAGGATGGAAGAACCCAATGCACAGCTACAGACTAGGGACCGAATGGCTAGGCAGCAGTTCTGCGGAAAAGGACCTAGGGGTGACAGTGGACAAGAAGCTGGATATGAGTCAGCAGTGTGCCCTTGTTGCCAAGAAGGCCAATGGCATTTTGGGATGTATAAGTAGGGGCATAGCGAGCAGATCGAGGGACGTGATCGTTCCCCTCTATTCGACATTGGTGAGGCCTCATCTGGAGTACTGTGTCCAGTTTTGGGCCCCACACTACAAGAAGGATGTGGATAAATTGGAGAGAGTCCAGCGAAGGGCAACAAAAATGATTAGGGGTCTGGAACACATGATTTATGAGGAGAGGCTGAGGGAGCTGGGATTGTTTAGCCTGCAGAAGAGAAGAATGAGGGGGGATTTGATAGCTGCTTTCAACTACCTGAAAGGGGGTTCCAAAGAGGATGGCTCTAGACTGTTCTCAATGGTAGCAGATGACAGAACGAGGAGTAATGGTCTCAAGTTGCAGTGGGGGAGGTTTAGATTGGATATTAGGAAAAACTTTTTCACTAAGAGGGTGGTGAAACACTGGAATGCGTTACCTAGGGAGGTGGTAGAATCTCCTTCCTTAGAGGTTTTTAAGGTCAGGCTTGACAAAGCCCTGGCTGGGATGATTTAACTGGGAATTGGTCCTGCTTCGAGCAGGGGGTTGGACTAGATGACCTTCTGGGGTCCCTTCCAACCCTGATATTCTATGATTCTATGAGTCAAAGCACCGGGGCCAGAGCTCTCTGTCTCTCTATTTCGGGGTATGCTCAGAGGACATAAACCATGACCGTAGCACAGGGTGAGTTCACCTTTTACACGCTACAGCCATGCTGCTGCAGACCTGCAGCTGCGCCAACGCAGCACTTCATTGTAGCCACTTTCTACAGCTGTGAGAGGGGTTCTCCTGTCGACGCAGTCAATCCACGTCCCCAAGAGGCGGCAGCTAGATCAGTGGAAGAATTCTTCCATTGACCTAGCTGGGGCAACGTAACTTGAATGTAGACCTGGCTTTAGGAACTAGTCGCCAGTCTAATTTTTTTTTCCTTTAAAACTTAACAAGCTTTAGCCTCAAAGATATCCTGCAGCACTGAGTTTCACAGGTTAAAAATGTACTATATTTTCTTTTCTCCACTGGAAATCAGCTACCTTTTCAACACTGGTGAATGTGCTCACTTAAAGTGCATACACGTGTATGCATATAAATACATTGGACTTACTGTACTGAAGCCTTTAAGTAAAGAGGAGTGAGCTTTCAACATGTTTTCAAGTGAGAAAGTAACCCTCATTGCAGGGAGACTCTGCTCTGGATAGCTTGGAGCCAAAACCATTTAAACTCCAGGGTGTTTTTTATGAACACAACCTCAGATTTGAACACTTTGAATGAGAGCATCTTTGTGCGGTGAGCTTGACTTGAACGTTGAATCTGGTCCCTATTTATTTGTCTTCTTTGCTGCTGGATCTTTTTCAGAATAGTTTTCTGCAATTACTTTAACTTTCCCCAGCACAGATTTGGCCTGAAACTTGTTTTCCAAGAGATAAACTGCACAGATACCATTTGGCCTGAAGAGAAGTTAATTGGCCAGCTGAACAGATAGAGGGAAGACCAACATGAAGACAGAGACATACTTCTCATCATGAAAAGAAAACAGGGGATGTGGAAGTAGACAGATGCAAATGGAGATCTTGCCAAAAAGGCTGTGAATTTAGGAATAGGCTGACAGCCCTGGGCAAGCTTCCCCAACAATGTCCTCTGCCAGCGTGTCTCAGCCCTGACCTGGGGGCGAGCAGGGAGTTCAGTCTCAATGGCACATTCAGTATTTGGCCTCTCTGTTGAGACCATCAGCTGGTGCCAATTGCGAGTGGGTTTTGTGATGTGGACACGTGTCCATGGGGCACTGCACTGAGACCTGCCCAAATAATTATACATTGGCCAACAGCAGACCACAGGCAATGATAACTTTTGGTCACTACTGAGCTGTTTTTGAAGTAGTGGCCTAGCGGCAAAGCCTATCCCTTGAGCTGTTCAGCCCTATAGCAATTAAAGGCCCAGGTAGCAGTAGGACCCAGATGAGTGTTTTCAGTTCTGTTGTGTGGTGGAGGTGGGGTGACAGGCAGACCCCCATCCTGAGAAGAAGGCTGTTGCTATAGTCTGTCCATCCCCACCAAAGAGAGCAAGAAGGGATCACAGGCCACCTGGCCAGCTCCTGCAGAGACAGTCTTGGCATTATCCTGTGGATCTGGGAAACAATTTCTTGCCTGCCTGCCCCAAACTTATCCAATTCCTGTCCCGCATTGCACAGAGTTGCCAATAGGAATATAATCCCCATTGTACACAGAAGAAAGCAAAGCAGAGAGGTGAAGTGACTTAGCTAAGGACACAGAGGGAGTCAGTGTCAGAGCTGGGATCAGACTGATGGAGTCTTTTGTTTCCATTCCTGTGTGTAGCCCACTAGACCACACTGCCTCTCATGCTATTGAGCTGCCCTGCTTGTGGCCGAAAGGCTCCTGTGGTTACTCCACAGAAGAGCCAGCACAACCCCTGGCACCAAGGTGAGAGGTGACTTGTGGTGGTTTGAAGGAAAGGTGGGCAGCCGTGCCCCCACAAACACAGGTTAGGTTGGGTCCCCCTACTAGACAGGGGAGCTGAACCAGGAGTTTGAAAGGCCATCCCTGTGTGGATGACCCATGCATGACAATGCAGAGGGGTCTGGAGGCAGGGCTGGCTGGGGTCCTGGCCAGTGGATCCTCAGCTTCTCAGATCCACCGGCAAACACCTTTGCAGGATGGGGAGCATCCTGGGGCTGATGTAGCAGCTGTGAAGCAGCTCTGAGGGAGCAGGGGCCCAGAGGTGCATAATCCTGAGCTGCAAAATTCAGACCTCGATGGAAAGTCAGTGAAATAATTCAGATATGGATCTGGGGTCTGCTCCGACCTCGCCCCCTCTTTTGTGGGGGGTTGTGTTTGAGGGCTTGAGTGGGCATCATTGACATTAATTTCACAGAGGGCCCACCAGTCTGCTGCCAGTGCTGATGCTCAGGGTCATATTCGCTCTCCAAGTTACATTTTCGCAGATTGTGAATATCCGGGCAAAGGGAAGGAAGGTCGGTGTCACTGCAGTAGTTATCTCGGCGCTGCATCCTAACAGAAACTCCAGCAGAGAAGGCCAAGATTCTCTTAGCCAGATGCTGCCAAAGCCAAACGCCTGGTACTTGGCTCAGTGCACTTGACCTGAAATGTACGTTTCCAGCCACATCATTCCAGTGGAACTGATTCACTGGCCCAGTGTCAGACACATTCTTGGGGTTATATTGGACTCTGCTCTGACTCATGAGGCCAGACTCGGAGCATTTTAAAGCAAGCCCTTTTGCATCTGGGAAACGTTGTCTGTTCTGCTGTCTGTTCTCTCCCCCCTCCCCATGGGAACTTCCAAAGCCCGGTCTGTGCACTAATCTTTCCCAACCTCATTACTGAAATTCCCTGCTAAAATAACCTTTCCCTTCCACTGTGTTAAAATTACACAGTACAAAATCTGTCCTTCAGGCTCCTGACTGGCATCCAGTACTGAGAACACATCCAGCCCCAGCTTTGGGCAGTGCAGGAGTTGTTCTATAGGATACAGCCCATGCTGGCCAAAGGTCTTGTTTTTGTTGGCATATGGAAATGATCTCTGGGATTCTTTTTACAATCACAGCTACAGGCTGTAGCCTTGTCTTCCTCCTCCTCCATCTCAGTTAACAAACAACTGGATTTGCCTGTCCTGTTACTTCCTCTCCTTCTGATGTGCCTCAGCTTTTGTCTCCATCGAGCTACAGCCCTGAGGTTGTAAGCTGACTAAACTACAGGGTCCAGCTCAAAGCACTTTTTATATCAGGTATTCTTTCAGCACTGAACTCCCATCTTGCATGTGACTGGCTACCATGGGGCTCAGGCTGCCATGTCCTGTGAGAGTTGGGAAGAGTTACCATTGGAGCAGCTAAGTGGAGCCATGAATGAGCTGATCAATCATCCCAACTGAATTGGAAGCAAGTGTTTATTCTAGCCCCAAGGCCTATTTATATCATCTTCTATAGCTTTCCTTTAGGATCCAAGAGTGGGGAAAAACAAAACAACATTCAGCAACCTGGGGCCTCCCCAGCATGTGAGGAAACTAAACCTGAACTCCCTTCCCTGGCCTACAAAAACCCCACGCCCTGACATGCTGTACCCACATTCCCACGCCCACTTCCTGACATATTGTACCCACGTTTCCATCCCCACTTCCTGACAAGCTGTACGCACGTTCCCACCCCCACCCCCTGACAACCTGTACCCACGTTCCCAGACCCACGACATGCTGTACCCACATTTCCATCCCCACCCCCTTAACATGCTGTGCACATATTCCCACCCCCACACATGCTGTACCCACATTGCCACCCCCACCCTTTAACATTCTCTACACACATTCCCACCCCCACCCCCTGTACCCACATTCCCACCCCCTGACATGCTGCACACGCATTCCCACCCCCACCCCTTTAACATTCTCTACACACATTCCCACCCCTACCCCCTGACATGCTGTACCCACATTCCCACCCCCTGATATGCTGCACACGCATTCCCACCCCCACCACATATTGAGTTTCTCACACAAGATAAGCACCGGCCCATTCGCTCCTTGTACCCGCTCAGACTCAGACCCATGATATCACACTCACACCCGCTGCCACTGCACTTGCCAGCCTATGCTCTGTGTCTTACAAAGACGCTTGCCATAGCATATTTTCTCACACACATACAGTTTGCATTCTCCTTCACATATATACACACCCTCTCTCTCTCCCTCCCTCCACAACATCCTCTCCTACGCATACACACATACAATCATATGCACCTCCACCTTCTCCCTCAGACATGTACACTCACATGGAAATAAGTCTATTATATTTTAGCGCTGACCGCTTCATCCCTGAGTTAGGACACAGTTAAGGCACCTGCAAATTGATGCCTTACTCAGAATCCTCTGGGCTGGTTTAACAACAGAAGTATTTATATGTAATATCAGAATGGGCTGTCAATCAAAATGCTGAAACAAGGTGACTGACAGCAGACAAATTATTGGAAGGAATGGGATGAGCTGCATAACACAGACATGAATAATTATAGCTAAGTTATAGTATATGGCATAAGGCATGTGATCCTCTCCTTAACTTGCACTGTGTGTGTATGAATGTGTGCATGAGGGTTTGTGAATATGTGTATGTCTGTGTGTGAGCTTGTGTATATGTGTGTGTGCATCTCAGCTCCTATCAGCCCCTCTCCAAATCTCTGTTGGGCCTGGTCTACACTAGAAAATTCAGTTGGCTTATCTACATCGCTCAGAGATGTGAAAATCCACCCCCATGAGTGGTGTGAGTAAGCTGACCTAACCACCAGTGTAGACAGCGCTAGGTCAACAGAAGCATTCTTCCGTCGACCTAGCTCCACCGCGTGGCGAGGTTAAATATGCCAATGGGAGAACCCCTCCCATCAGCGTAGATAGCGTCTACATGAAGCGCCATGGTGGCACAGCTGCAGCAGTGCAGTTGTGCTGCTGTAGCCTATCAAGTGTGGACAAGCCCTTACTCTTTGGACTGCGGGCTGTTGCTTTTGGAGCACGCAAGGAAAAGCCTTCTCCCTTTGCTTCCCTGCTTTTATACCCTCCCACATGCTCTTCACCTTCCATTGTTTATGGGACAGCTATTTCCTTTTGCGGAGAGGTAGCCAGTATTGCGCAACTACACCATTTACGTGAATAAAAACAGGGTGTTGTGGGTCTTTGGTTTTTTTTTTAAGCACATAAGAGAACAGATTCCTCCTGCTTTCACATGGGTTTTCATAGTGGTTAAATGATGGAATGGAAATCTCAGAGCGCAAATGCGTTGAATCCCTCAGCTGCCTACAGAATTGGAACTTCAAGGTGATTCCAGTAAGTTACAGCATCTTAAAGGGACACCTACAGGCAGATTAGGCTCCAAAGCTAAACTTCGTTAACAATACCATGAATGAACAAACAAACAATTTTACAAATAGTTTCATAAATTACTTGTTTGGATTTAAGCCTCTGGCCTCGCTGTACAGCATTTACAACCCAAGCACTGTGGCATAGAGCTTGTGCATTAGAGCCAGAAAAAGGAAACAAAAACTGGAAACAAACAGGAAACTGACTAAGTTAGATTCACTCTCCCAGTTATGAATGAAAAACCAAAGGTTAACAAACATTGCGTGTAACAAAATCTACATTTGCTTTTCTTTCTAAAACAATCACTTCATTGTGAGTAACCAAAGGTGTTACATGGAGAGAAATTTGGAGAAAATATCTGATTCTTAACCTGACACCTGACATTGTCCTTTTAACCAGCTGCAGATACAGCGATCTAACACCTAACGCACATATACCCCTTCATCTTTGCTATTCATTCATTTTCTTGACAACTTAGAAAATGCCAATGATCACAGGGTTAAATTTGACTCACATGCAGACATTTCATCGGTTACATTGATGCAGCTTTCTGCCCCCCTCCCAAGCCCACCAGATTCCCAAGCAGCCACAGAGGCCAGTTGAGGGGAACAAACACCAAAACTTTGCCCTCTTTCATCAGGAAACAGGACAGGACTCATTGGCTGGCTCCTCTTTGACTTATCCACATCCAGGGATGTGAATGGATACTGGGCTCTACATCTACAGGGCGGTCCAATCCTGCAAATTCACTGGGGCCACTCACATGTAAAGTCACTTGTGTGCTGGCAGGATCAAGGCCTAGGTCTGTTACTGATTCAAATCTCTCGGGGCCAGAATTTCAAAGGCATTTAGGTGCCTAAAGATGCAGAGAGGTGCCATGTGAGACTTTCAAAATCACTAAGGCTATGTCTACACTGCCATAAAACACCTGTGGCTGGCCTGTGTCAGCTGACTGTGGCTTGCAGGGCTCTGGCTGCAGGGCTATAACATTTCAGTGTGGATGCTTGGGCTGGAGCCTGGGCTCCGAGACCCTCCTCCTCACAGGAGTCGGCTGATGTGGGTCAGCCACATGTATTTTCTTGCAGTTTAGACATATCCTCTGCGTCCAGATCCTGAAAGGGATTTAGGTGCCTATTGCCGTTCTGAGGAGCTGAGAGATAGGTGCTTTTGAAAATCACACCAGGCAGGTGCCTATCAGCATCTCTAAGCTCCTTAATACCTTTACGAATTTGGCCCTCAGTGCCTGCTCATTTGATCTTAACCAGAGCCACCCATATTAATATTGTTAATTTTTCAAGCAAATTCTGGCCTAGAATTACAACCAAGCCGTGGCTTCTAGGAAGCAGAAGCAGAAGTTTATTCCTGTAAAGCCACTTTTTTATTGAGCATTTGGGTGACATTGATCCTTCGTTCTTTTCAGACCCTCCAAACTTTCTGAAACCTTCACCTTTAGTCTGAAACTTTTTGTTCTTTATCTGTGTTAAGTTTGAGCCATGACTCTTTTACTATTCTTGGCATGAGGGTGCAAAAGCAGTAGTTTTCCTCTTTTTAAAAAAATTGTGACCGCATTGTTTTTAAGGTGATATTTTAGCTGACCAGTATTGTCAATCAACTGAAATGCCCATCTGTGTGAAATTTCCCACCATCCTTCCCAGCCTGTGACTCATGGGTTTCTGGATTCTGGAAAGGGAGTGTTTTTTTCTTCAGGTTTCTAAGAAACTCCATTGTATTTTAGCATTTGTTCTTCTAAGGATGGGGGGAGGGGAAGGAAATGAATTATTCCCTCCCTCCAGCTTCACTGGACCAGTGTAACCTCCCATGCACAGTGAAGTTGCATGTTGGAATAGAAAATGCTGGATGCTTTCAAATATCTGGAGAACTTCCCAGGAAAATGTATCCTCTCAAACCATAATCTTATCAGCACTCACACACCAAGTAGGGTCAAGCTGAATCAGTACTTGGCAAAAAGACCTCTCAGGTAAACCCGGGTGCTGCAAGGAGTAGTGTAGTCATTTCAGCTCTTGTCTGAGGCACTGCTGAACCAGTGCCCCAGCGTGACGCTAGGCAGCAATGGTTTGCTAGAGGCGAGTCAGTCGGAATCAGGCTTTTCACAAGCCGGTACTGAAGCAGTGCCCATAGGGGGCTCTGTGCTAATGGTGAAATTCAGGGGAAATATAAAACCAAACTCCTCACCACTTAGGTTATTAAATATTCTGTGGCATACTTTGTAAAAATAAGGATGTTGACCATGGCATCCTGGACAAGTCCAGTATGGCCCTGTCTACACTAGACTTTTTGGAAATCTCCCATCACCACATTACCTCTGTGCAGCTGCACTGGGGGTAGCCAACGGTGGAGGTGGTAGTACGGATACATTCCAATTTACCAGCATTTTATATTCACTTTGCACAGATGTAAATGATGACACAAGGGCAAAAACGCCAGGAGCAAGGGAGTGGAGAATCAGGTCCATGTCCTGTTGAAAGAGGAGGTGGGGAAAGTGGCACATAGTAATATTGATTATTTGCAGATGGAAAAAGTAAAAAAGTGGGGTACAACTCCTAATGTGGAATGACTTCCTTTTACTTTCTAGACACTTGGCGCAGGATTAGGACCCGAAGATTTCCATTCTACATCTATCATGAGGGCTCAGACTGGAATGCTCCAACTTTAAGAAAGATAAAGAAGCTTTGCCTGGCCAAAGGCCACAGTGCCAACTATCCACACGATATGGTATGGAGCAGATTCCAATCAGTCAGCTCTTTAATATGAAGGCATGGCCTGTATGGATATTACAAGGGGCTGGCATGCAATGCTCCATCTTGATCTGAGCAGCAGGTTACATTGCATACAACCTTCAGTCTTCACTGGACACAGCGGTATTGAAGATCTCCATGGGCTGAGCTGCATGTGTCTCATGGGTTGCACTGTAACTATCTCTGAATCAAAGCAACTAGCTTTTATTTGTAGATACATAATCATCTCAATTCATTTCCTGTCTATCTGATCTAATCTACTAGTCAACAAGTTCCCCTTGTTAAATATTCACCATTTGAGCCCTACCGTCTAGAACTATGACATTACTTCTTGACAAACACTGGTTTCCTGCACACACGGCTAATGCTGCTTCCTATCTATGTTTTAATTTCCACATACATTTACTTTCACAGAAAGATGTGTGCTTAGCTTTACAACCTCTGCATCACCTTTGAACACTGAAAGGTCCATGGCACTGTTTGGAAGCTTACAAATCGTGCTGTGTGAACGTACACTTAATCCAAGTAATGTTCTGTATTCAGTCCTGTTTCTTGAGAGAAGTTTCGTGTGTGAAACTCAAACTTCCTGCCATAGAGTAGCGCTCAGAGTATGAGTATGCTGGGCAGGAAATTTTGCATAGCACAGAGGTATCTCTGGGGTCAAACGCATGTTTTAGCTCAATGGAATAATAATGGGCTCATCTGTCTTGCCCCTTATAGGCACAGATAGAAAGAAAAAGAAGCGGAAGAGAACTTATAGTCCATTCTTGTTGAAAATTTGACTAGCAATAGAAATTACCCTCATCACCTCATTGCAGCGATGTGCATTCCTAGAAAGTTCATGCCTTGGATCATGTACTTTTACCATTGCTTCCCCCCACCCCAGTCCCCGCCCTTAGCCAAGTCTATTAGGTGGTGTGGCCAAAACTGTGGTTGCCTAAAGTTAGACCCCTAAATCCAAGGTCTATTCTGGAATTGTCCAAGATATCATGGTCAACACTCTTCTTCTTACAAAGTGTGCCACAGAATATGGCTAAATAAGTGGCCTGACATTTTAGGCCATTTGGAGCTGCAGGTGTTCAATTCCTCTGAAAATGAGGCCAGTTATTTGCCTGAATTTATGCACCTGAGTTTGAATATGGCTGCCCATGTTTATAGTATTAGTGTGATGAGGCATATTTTCATTGAAATCTAGGGCCTTCTCAAGGTTTGACCTGGGATGGACTCTGGAACCAGCTTATTATCTGGTTAGAGAGACAAGGTGGGTGAGGTAATATCTTTTACTAGACCAACTTCTGTTGCTGAAAGAAACAAGCTATCAAGCCACACGGAGCTGTTCTTCGGGGCTGGAAGACCTTGTCTCTCTAATACTTTGGGACTGACATGGCTACAAATACATTACGTATTTTCTAATTAGGCAGTTTCAATAGATAAATAAATAAATTCTGCCTCTCCAATAAAGCAGGGAAAGGTGATCAATGGCTATAGCCCCTCTTTAGAAAGTGGATTATTGCCACTGAATAGAAACTATCTCTTTAATGAAGTGCCATTACCAACAGGCTAATTGAGTAATGACATAATGCAGGCCCTTGAAGCTCTTTATAACAGGCTACCACTATCCTGCTACACACCACTGCTTCCTTGCCATGCCCCATTGTGCCTCCAGCATATTGTCAACAAGTGAGACTAATGTTCAACACCCTGGTCTTTATTGAAGCAACAGACAAAGTGTCGCCAGCATAACCCTGCGTGGAAAATCCAGAGGTGGAAGGGAACCCATATTAATTAGCTTGGGAGACGCCAATCTCCTCACATGTGAAATGTGAGCCTTTTTATTGAGAAAAGTAAAACAGGGCTCACATTGCTTTCAGTGAGCCCAGTAAAACAGAAGGTGATCCATAAGTATGTATGTTATGCTGGATTTAAAATACTTTCTGATGATTTTCTAGGCAGATCTCCAATAAGTTAGAACACAACATTGCTATTGTAAAGCTATAGTCTGACCCCAGTGAAACTTGTGCTTATTATTGTATGGCGGACATAAAATTTTTAAGGTCATATCATTATTTCTCAGAAGAAGCAGCTGAGTATCATATCCCAATGGTTTTGTTTTAAATGGACTGTCATTAACAGGGCACAGAATAAAGTTTCTAGGACTCTTATAGGGCTATTTCTGCAGCTGACTTTGAATGGCCATTCCTTTAAATTTCAGTGGATTTACACATCTGTTTGTTGTCCAGTGCATCATCCCCAAAGGTTCACAGGCCAGCAAAACAAGAAGACTTCCTAACATATTATGTGAAAACTAAACTCAGCCAGAAAAACAGCTTGAACAATGGACAGATGCAGCAGTGACTGCCCTGAGAATCACTCAGACCAATTGAGAATGAAACATAAGAAATGGCCAGTTAATACCAAACGATATTGTGCTTGTTCTTTTCTCTGCAGTGGTTTAAAATCTGCAAGTGCCGCAAACTGTAGGACTCGCCCCACTCCTCATGCTAGTAACTGTTGTTTAAAACAACACTTGTAAAGAGATTAAATAAATAGTTTGCAGATTAGACAGTCCTAGAGGGATGTTGCTCCAACTAGGCTCATCTACTTAAAGAGGTTCTGATCCCTTCCAGCAGAAGATCAAGCACCGCCCAGGGACAATGAGCTAGGGATGACTTTTATTTGTTACGTCCTCCAGTAATGAAGATTTAATGCCTGATTTTTATACAACAAGGGGTGTAATTGTGCACCTAATTTGCACATGCAGATGTCATGGCTCCCCAGTCATATGGATTCATCATGGTCATTTGTGCATGGAGTTACCCGATTTGCACATGCAATCATGATAACTGTGCGTGCAGATCAGGCATGCTCTTTCCATGCCCAATCACACACCGCCCATCCTTGGTGGCGTGCAAGGAGCTGCAGAGATGAGGAACTGCTGAGGCTGACTTTAAATGAGACCAAGAGTATAATCATATAGGTGTGGGATTTGTTTAGTGAGATGGAGGGCAAGTGAGTGGAGCAGGATGAAATTTTCTACTAAAGAGGGGCAAAGCCTGCTCCAAAACCAAAGAATAATTTCCAACATTGTAATAAAAAATGAATGCATCTGTTTAATGAATCCGTCCCATTCTCTTTTATTTAATCTTTCATCCCCTTTTCTCTTGCATTCTCTTGTTTCACCTGTGCTCTCTTTCTATATATTTGTGAAGTTCTTTGTTTCAGTGTAAAGAATTGTACCCCACAACCCGAGAGCAATCCAATATTACCTCTTTATCATCTGATTAAAGATTAATTTAGGATTATTGTTCATTTCAATAGCACAGAGCCAGATAAACAACAGCTACACCTGCAGCTTGTTTGTGAATTTAACTCCTTATGGCCAACTGTTAATGGATGAAGTCTCTTGCCATAGACGTATGTTGACATGTAAGCTACGTTTAAAGCTAAACTAGTCCCTGCACCTGCTGCCCTTCTCAAAGAGCACGGAATAGATGCACAAATCTTTCAAACCCTCCAGTAATCACCAGGTGTATGAGAGGGGCAATCTTCAGGCTGATTTCTCTGCTGCACACTGTTTAAGACCATTTGGCTTGTTTTGCAAAACCCATGTTGTTCCATGCTCCAAATCATAAACATTGGCCTAGAGGTCCATTTGATTGACAGGTCTTTTGATGGGCTCTTGCCCTGATTCTGTTTGTTTTTTTTTCAACTTTTTCTCTGTAAGGTAAGAGCCAATGGGAGAATTAGGCAAATACACTTTGGATTTTGAGTTAAGTCAAAGTTTATGCTGCCTTCTTTTCACAGCAGGTTTGGAAGCCATGGGCCAGATCCTCAGCTGGTGTAAATCATCATGGCTCCACTGAAGTCAATGGAGTTACACTGAGGTATACCAGCTGAGGACCTGGCCCATTGTGGTTGCCTGTTTTTCTTCTTTGTTTTAATATTCCTTGGGAATGTATTGCTGGGGAAAGGAGCGGGGTGAAAAAAAGCCAGGGGCCTGAAATCCTCTCTCTATACACAGAGCAAGCACAACACAGCCAGCAGCAGAGCAAACTGCCCCATACTGCCCTGCCAGTGCATCTCAAGCTTGATAATCGAAGCATCACCTTAAGGGTGAGAGACATATATGACAATCCTGCCAAGGACCCGTAACTCCATGAGGCCCTGTAGGGATCTCCCACTGGTGCAGGGGGAACACTCAGACTCCAGGGCCATTCCTCGTCTGATTGCCTGGTGTGAGTGGGACAGAAGCAGCAAGGAAGTGCAGAGAAGATGGGGTAGGAGCAGAAGATTAGCACTGGGTGGGGGAAATTGCCAAAATTGCCAGGCACCCACCCTCACTGCAGGAAATTCCCGCTGCTGCTGGGGACAAGTTTCTTCAAAATTGCCCTCCCATCTCTCGGCTTGCTGCTGCACTGCATCCTGCATTCCCCCTGGGATCTGGCACAGGAGATCCTGCAGGGTCCTCGGGAGTAAACAAACATACATTGGGAGGCAACCTCAGGTCCCAGGAAGGCACAGACAGCAGCAACGGCTACTTTTCCCAACCAGTTGTGGTAAGTAGCCAGAGACACTGGATATATACAATAAGGGTCAGAGACACCGGGATTGGTGGGGAGGTGGACAGAGCCACTGATTTTGTGAAGGTGGCAATCATTGTTGATGATGAAGCTGGTGTGGTGACCGCTTATGGGTGCTGTGCTGTGCTGTGCTAAACTGGGCCTGGGTACTTTTCAAGCTCTCTTTTGCTTCTTACCTCTGAGACCTTGACAGGTGAAAGTGTTACAGCTAATCTGGGCCCCTCTGCCCACTAAGCCCCATTAATGTCTGTGCAGGAGGAGAGAAAATCCACAGAGCTTCAAAACCGCAGCATAAATGACATTCATAACCTTTTCTAATGGGCTGTAATTCAAATGCAGTCCTGGCTGCTAGTCCATGGGGAGAACTCCACAAGGAACCCTGAAGCTCAGCTGAGCATGAAAGGGGCTTGCTACGTTTCCTGTCTCCTTGGGTTCAAATACAGTCCAGTTCTTCTCCTGGTTTTTTTTGGTTTTTTTTGGTCTCTAAACCTCCCATTAAGAAGCAGAAATTCTCCTCATTGTGCGTTAGACACACAACATGTACCAAGTCCTTAGCTTTTGCATAGCACAACAACGTACCAAAATGCCCTCACTGTATTACTCGGCAATCTGCTTTTTGAGCCTCCTCTAAATCAGAAAACAGAGATTTAATTAAATAAATGGAAGGAGGGAGGGGAAGAATTGCATTCGCAAAATGACCATAGAGCAATTTCCATTACGATCCGCGGATTCTGAACTGTGCAAATAAAGTTGAACTTGGTGAAACATTTCCACCACATAAACCCATTCATCAAGCTCCATTTAAAAACTAGCTATGTTGTTTGCCCCTACTCCTCCAGAGCATCACTCCTGTGATGCTTAGAAACCTTCTAATTTCCAGCCTAAATTTATTCACAGCCAATTGACGTCCATTTGTTCTTGTGCCAACATTGTCCTATAGTTTAAACAGTCAGTCCTTGTTGTAACTCTCATCCTTCCTTTCACACCTCTTATCCCATTCTTTGGTGTCAGCCCTGGGCGAAGCTGAATTTAGGGCCCAGTTCTGCCCACTTTCTCATGTACCTTACGGGAAGTAGTTTGATTATATGGAGAATATTCAGAGTATTCTGTGGGTGCAGAATCATGGGAGTTTTGGAGTTTGACACCAATTCCTAGAATTCCACTGGCTTCTGCCTGGCTTCCATTATATATCCCACAATATACAAAAAAATCCAGCATGCACACAGCCCAGCTGTAGAGCAAAGGATGATGGGATACCCACCCAGAATGACATGTACCTTACTTTGCAAAATATCGCTGTCCTGTGGACGCAATGACAAGGATTGAAACTATTTAAATAGCTGTCCATATGTACACTTTTGCTGCAGCTTATGCCCGCCAATGCACTGCAACTCAGTGTGTAGTAACCACCTTCCCACATGCAGACAAGGCCATATCCAGTTCAGCTGGTCTATGCACAAAAAGTGCCCCTGATTGAATGAAATTGATTTAGAAACAGGGAACAGAATAGAGCCTATTGATTGTAAGATCTTCAAGGCAGGGATCTTTTTCTCCCATGTCTTTGTAAAGTGCTTGGACCCTATTGGGTTGGTGACATACAAATAATATTAGTGATAATAACATGGTGGGTTTTTTAAACTATTTATTTATTTAGAAAGTTTTAACAAGTTGACAAATCCTCACCATGTAAATATCAGAAACAATCATTCCAACAGTTAGCTTTTGTGTGAAGAGACATTATACATTACTAGAGTGATCAGATCGTTCTATTTAACAGGTTGCTAAAAACTGGGTCAGGGCCTCAGGATCCGGCCCATTATCGTGCGGAGAGCCCAAATTCTGCTCCCAGGTCTGCCAAGGAAACCTGAGCACTGCACCCACATGCCCTGAATGACCAGAGCAGCCAGGGGAAGGAGTGGGAAGAGGGTGTATTCACTGGGAGTTTTGCTTGAATAAGGTTGAATAAAAATGAAGTGAGGACCTCGAGGACTCTGCAAGAAGCGGGGGGGTGTGCGAGGGGGAGGGTACTTCTATAGGCAACATTCTTTTGAAGTAAAGTGAAATCCTAGAGCTTTTGTTTTGCTTAAAACTCTCCCATCTCTGACCCTGTATGGGGCAGTGTCATTTAGAGTAGCTTGGGGCACCAGAAGCTCCAAAGCTGTTCCTGGTTGTGGCAGTTTAGCGCATCCTTCTCTTGGGCTGCTTGGAAAGACACAGCTACATTAGCTGGCCCTGCTTTCAAATCAGCCTTAATTCACCCTGCGGGGGGTGAATACCTTTGGAAAGAAAATGCACTTCTTGGTTTTCCTAAGAGCAGGGAGGCCGTATGTCCTTGTTTGAAAGGTCCTTCAGAGTGAGTGGAGATTAAAACTGGGAGTTCAAACACGTACTCTGTCAGTGTAACACAAAACAAAACACTTCCAGTGCAAAGGGAATGTCAATTCAGAACCAACAAACCCTGCTCACTGGGGTTCATGATCTTCAACAAGTGCAGCCCCTGGGGTGCAGGGGCCCCTTGTGATACCTGGAGTTAAGTTGATTGAATCACAGCTTTTATTAGCACTGACAATATAATCTTTTGCAGATGGTCACACAAGGTGGTCACCAAATGGCTCCTCCTGTTAATCATAGGTCCCCCGCCCTCCTCAAAAACTACAGCCCTTCCTACCTGGGTAAAACACATGGGCTCAAGAGACCAGCTTTACAGTGTGTTTAGTTCTAGAATTTTTTTTTTTAAAAAGCCCATACTTCAGCATGAACCTCTGCTTTAGTCATCAAGTCTACATTTTACAGAGCCAGTAAGTGAGTCAGGGATGACTCCCTGGCTTGTGATGTGCTCTGCGACTGCAGTATCTTTTCAGAATGGGCATCACTTTCTGAAGGTGTGTTACACATTAGAGCTAACATGGAGGCATTGTTTTGTAAAAGACAAACAAGAAAACCTGAGTAATTAAAATAATGCCTACCAGTTTTCATCAGTAGATCTCAAAGACTTTGCAAAAGAGGTAAGAGCTTGTCTACACCAGAACACTCAGGAAAGTGAATCCAAATTAATTAAAGGTGTGAATTTAAAGTGGATTAGTTAAACTGCATTAAGACACTGTGGGAGCTTTATTCAGAATTAAGGTGGCCTTAATTCAGTTTAGTTTAATTCACTTCCTTAATTAACTTCAGAATTAAATAAGAGAGTCCACACAGAAATTTAATACAGTTTAACTAATCCACTTTAAAAATTCATTTGGATTAATTTTCCTGAGTGTATGTGTAGGCAAGCCCTAAGTATCATTATCCCCATTTTACAAATGTGGAAACTGAGGCAGAAAGAAGTGAAATGACTTGCCTGAGGTCACCTCATGGGCCAGTGATAGACATGGGAATAGAACCTATGTTTCCCGAGAGTCAGTCCAATGCTCTACCCAATATGTAACCCTGCCTCCCACTTAAGAGTGATTTCTTAACATCACTGGCTCAATCTAGGTTCTCACCAGTTTGTGACACAATAGAAATAATGTATATAAAAGCTGAAAGGACTTTATAACATCTCCAAAGTCTTACTTGCCGTTCAAAACATGTTTTTTAAAATAGTGAGGCAGACCCAGGGCTCTGGCTGAGCTGTGATCAGCACAGATTCCAAGGGAATGAGCGGGGAGTGGCTCTAAACCACTTCCCTGATCCTGAGATAGACCAAGGGCCATTTCAGACCCAGGCATAATTGAAAATAGCCTTAGGCTATGTCTACACTAGCACTTTGGTCAGCAAAACTTTTGTGAAAAAACCCACCCCTGACCGACATAAGTTTCACCGACAAAAGCACCAGTGTGGACAGCGTTATGTTGGCGGGAGCGCGTCTCCCACTGACACAGCTACCACCGCTCGTTAGGGGTGGTTTAATTATGCCGGCGGCAGAGCTCTCTCCTCCTGGCATAGAGCAGCTACACAGGAGACCGTACAGCGGTGCAGCTCCAGCAGTACAGCTATGCCGCTATAAGGTCTGTAGTGTAGACATCGCCTTAGAGGGTTCTCTAAGTTACACCAACAAGTAACTGGCCATGAAGTGCAAGGTGCTTTGGCCACACCCTGCCCCACCCTCTACACCAGGATATAGTTATAACAGGGGCAGGGCCAATGATCTGGCCTGTTGTGTTTCAAAATAGTTTGTGTTTCTTGTTTCTGCTGTTTTCAAGCTGTATTTATCCTCCCCCAATCCCTTAATCCTAAAAGCCCTGCATCCCAAGCATCATCCACCCAAAGACTGGAATGTAGCTGAGTAGGCCACAATTTAGCCCAAGAATTGCAGAAGATAAGGTTTCTCACACCATGTGGAACAAACCCTTTTTGGTCTGTATTACACATATTAATATAATCCCATTGAAGCCAATGGAACAGGCAGGGTTTAGCCTCAATGAATGTAAAAGCAAGGAAAAACCATCAGTCCCAAAAGAACTAGATAAGTTCATGGAGGATAGGTCCATCAACGGCTATTAGCCAAGATGGACAGGGATGGTGTCCCTAGCCTCTGTTTGCCAGAAGCTGAGAATGGGCAACAGGGGATGAATCACTTGATGATTACCTGCTCTGTTCATTCCCTCTGGGGCACCTGTCATTGGCCACTGTCGGAAGACAGGATACTGGGCTAGAAGGACCCTTGGTCTGACCCAGTATGGCCGTTCTTATCAAAATGGAATAGCATTGCTAGGTGCTCGGCCAGCATATTTAACTCTGATTGACAGTACATGCAATGTGAACCAATGGGGGAATTCTTTGTTCACATAACTACACAAAAATGTTTGGTTTGGGCCCTATGCCATCCTTGCCCTACACCCTGAGCTATGGCAAGCATGGACCAAAGACAGGTATGGCTCTTAATATTTAAACACTCACACAGAGTCAGAACACTAAACAAAATTATAACTGAATAGTCTTGTACCAAAGAACTGAAAAATAAAACACTCAGCCGTTACCTTGTACCTTCCAATCAAGGCTCTCAAAGCATATATAACACACACTCCTTCTACATATAAAAAGTGTATCTATAGAAATTTGCTCCCTGAATGCCCAGACCTAACCTCTGTTTCCTTTCCTAGTCCTGAAGGTGGTCTCTTCTGGAAACTTTTCCCCTTTTAACAATTTAGTTACTACTGCAAATCCAGGATTGTATAGATGAAAAGTGGAGGGTAATTAGTGGAACGCTTTCTCTGTCTCTTTTTAATTTAAAGTTTTTGTTTTTTTTTAATTTCATGTTTCCTGTTGGGAAAAGGGGGGAAAATAATTCAACAAAACCCCAACTTCCTCCCTTGCTCAATAATAAAGATTGTAATGAGCCAGGCTCAGATGGGAAAGTTGGTTTATGCTGGGTGAGCACTTAATTAAAGAATGACTGCACAGCAGATCTGTTCCATTTTACAACCACACATCTTCCTGTTTTATAAAAATGCCTTTTGAAACCCAAAGGAAACTATGTAAAAGTGTTTGACTGGAAGCTGCTGTTTTGATTTTATCCACTTCCAATGATTGAAAAAGGTGAAATGGAGACATGTAATGCTGGGAGTGGAACATCTCTCTTTTGCTTCTGATTTAAAAACCGTATCTCAGAGATCATTAAAAGTGGGTGGGTGGGGGAAATGGGACGGTAACCAAAAAATGTAGCCTGTAGGAAAGCCAATCTGTAAAATATAGATTTACATCCTTCAGCCAATTAACTGGCCACTCTAGCACTCCTTAAGCATCCAAAATCCCCATAGTCTGCAATGAGTGGTTTGGGTGTGCAAGGATTGGGCCCTTAAAATGGCTCCATTAATGGAAATAGCACCAAGGCAAATACAGAATAATTTATAGTTTCAGAGTCACCCATTAACTCCGCTGTGCCATGCGACAGTATTTCGAGCTCAGCAAAGGAAAGGAATGATTTACTAGTAATTTACAATTCTGTAGCACCTTCCAACCAAGGGTCTCAAAAAAAGCATTCTGGAAACATTACATGAGCCAAGTTCCACCTCAGGGGTAAGGGGCATTCTTTTCCATTTTAGAGAGAGAGGAAGTCAGACATGCTTTCTCTCCACTAGCAATGCTCGGGATCTCTCACTGTGGTGCAGCCACACCAGTGAACATGGTGGTGGGAGCTCTAGTGTTGACAGGACTTAGACAGCCTAGTGCTGGAAATGCCTAAGACTACTCCAAAATATGGCTTGTCTACACGTGGAGCTAATCAAGAATAGCTGTAATGTTTTAAATTCACAATCTCAATCCAAATCAACTTTCAAGTGTAGAGAAGCCATAAATCGTGGTGTTTAAAACTGCAGTGGCAGACAGATCACCTGCACCCCAGTGCTGTGCTTGTCACAGGGTCATCCACCCCTTTTCAGTGCTACAAA
Organism: Lepidochelys olivacea; assembly: GCF_965140295.1. Lineage (NCBI taxonomy): Eukaryota > Metazoa > Chordata > Testudines > Cheloniidae > Lepidochelys > Lepidochelys olivacea. The sequence goes on from NC_140423.1 coordinate 16,827,400, forward strand.
GGGTAGAGATTTAGGCTGATGTCAGGAGAAACTTTCTAATTGTGACATCAGCTAAGATCCTTGAATAGTGTCCCAGGGGAAGTGATTGGGATATTTCTGGGAAAAGAGCCCTAGAAAATAACCTGCAAGAACATTCTTGCATTGTTTGGTGGATGGGAGATGACCTAATAGGTCTTTTCCATGTCCGCTGTCTCTGACTCAATTGAAAAGTTAACAGGGTGAGCTGCGTCTGTGATGAAGACATATCCTGTACTTCCCAAAATGCACCACTTTCTAATTTTACTGCAACAGAGGCTCTTTGCATCTGCACCACAAATTTTATCTAAAAACATCTCCATGGTTACAGCCACCTCCTACCCCTTTTCATGGGCATTCAGGACATATTACTCCTACTGGTGCTATGGTCAGATTACCGTTGCCATTTACTTTCAGCTACACGGGCCCATAAGAGCCTTGCAGGAATGTAAAGTGTTGTCAGCCGCTTTTGAGCCAGACTGAGTAGCCCTTGTTCACATTAGTGAGCCGTTACTAACACATAATCTGACAAGGAGTCTATGCACACGCCTGAGAGTCACAGTCTGGTCTCTTGTATATATTTTTTTGCAGTTTCAAGTGTGCATTCACTGGTAAAAAAAAAAAAAAGAAAAAGTAGCCACAAGACCATATTATAAATTAACCATTTTATTGAATATCAATAAACTGTATATAATTATATAAAAGTTTCATCAGTACAAAATTGTGGCACAAAAATATAAATACCAGTGTACCTTTGAAATGTAAACATACTCTGTTATGATTGTGTGAAAACAATGTACAAAGAAAGATGCATTCACTAGGCACCTGTCAATAACCATAAATAGCTCTTTTGGCACACACCTGTCAATGGCCAGTGCTTTGCACAAGCCACCATTGTATCATCTGACAAGTGCCTGCTATTAGTCACAGTTCTCTTGAAAAGCAGTTGTTAAGAGTCATATTAACAGGTGCTTGAGTGCATAGCTGCTCTGTAAACAGGATTCTTGTTTGAAATGGCTACCAATGCCTTTTATGGACATTGTTAATCTTGTAGGCATTGCAAATTGTCATTGTGCTGGGGGAGAAGCAGCTGCTTGAGAACTAATGTGATACTGTATTATTGCATAGTTACACCTTCTGCAGGCCGCATATACACAATCAAGGAGAAGAAGGGGTTTATGTTTAACACTTCGCTTTTGTCCTTCATTAAAAAAATAAAACAAAAAAACACACAACTGTGATATATATTTCAGACCAGCTGTATGTAATGGTTCAGGGCGCAATCCTGCAAGGTGCTGAGTGCCTTCAGCAACCAACAGGCACCTGTTAAGTCTATAGCAACACTCAGATTGATATCAATAAGCCTGATCCTGCATCCACTGAATTTAGCTGGAGTTGAGGGAAACTCGGTTCATGCCTTCATTTTATAAGGCACAGTCAATCACAGTAGGGGATCTGATCCTGTGGTAACAGAAGTCAATTAGAGTTTCACCATTGACTTCAATGGAAAAAGGATCAGGCCTTTAAATTGCGCCAGAGGTATAAAGATGAAGAGCATGGTAAAAATATCATTTAAGGCCCAAAGCAACTGGATACACAGGGCTTCATAGACACTGTAATGGCAATATGAAGGAAACTACCTCCTATAGAAACTAGTAACAATACATGTATTTGCATGTAAGAGTCCTTGGGGTTTAGAACCTTTAGCGAGTTCCAGAGCAGCCCGTTTCTTCATGTTTGTGAAGTAGTGACATTCGGGAGAAAGTCCGGGAGCAGGTTTTGCATTGATACTTCTTTACATCTGAATGAGTCTGCAGGTGGGCTCGGAGATTAGAGCGGTCAGCAAAGGCCCTATTGCAGTGTGTACAGGAAAAAGGCTTTTCACCTATAAAACAAAGAGAAGCATTCACAATTAAACAGTGCATCAACACATGGAGAATATCAAAGAGTGAGCCATTCAATGGGCAAAGTTTGTTAAAAGCTCTTTGAAAAGAAGTGCTGAGTATTATTGAGATTTTAAAGGACATTTATAAATCTCTCTGTATAAATGCATGTACATTGGTATGTGCGTGATCCACTTAGACAAAATTCTACACTTAGGAATTTGGTAGTAAAAAGAGCATTCCCAAACAGTTAAATGAGATTGTATGAAAAGTAAAGCCAGAGAAAGGTAAAAACCCCACGATTTCACAAAGTAATTAAGGACACAAATATTTCATGGGAAAGTTTGGTGTTGTTGAACCTGACTGTTTGCACATAACTGTGATATGATGAAACAATAAGTATTATTAATTGTGTCACAGCAGGCAGTGTTTGAAAGCAGGACTCTAAAACTGGAGTATAGCTATTTCCTTTTCTGTTCATCCACCTCCCGGTGTTGAAAAGCCTAAGCAGGGTGAATTCCTGGCAGAAAGGCTGGAGAAAGAAATGTGCCTGGTCAATTTAGAAAGCACAATTAAGTCTTTCTAGCTTCCTTCAAACAACATCTTTAGTACTTTAAGAGGGTGTGAAATCAGCGCCAAGTAACAATTAAACTATCCCTGTGGCAAGCACAAAGGATGCTGAAGGAGATGCATTGTAAATGTGATACTTCTTGGATTAAAAGCTAAAAGCCTCAACAGGCTGGCAGCTGCAAGTCTGTTGCTTTGCCTGGGGCATTACAGTAACAGGTGCACCATGCTAACAGCATTGCTACATTAAAGCACCTGCCTACACAGACCATGAGCCTTCAGCGTCCCCAACTCCCTGCTCAATAGTACCATTAGCCAAACAATGAAAATCAGTGAGGTTTGAAATGATGCTTTTGTGTTGGAACTAAGCTTATCCTCCTTGATTCATGAGGGACTCATATGCCTGGAGAATTAAAGAGATGCTGGATAACAGGCCAGTGTTCATATCAAGGTGGTCAAGTTTCCCCCCAGTGTCCACAACCCTGACACTAGACAGAAGGAAAGACTGCAGATTATAATGTGAACTTTACTCCAGGAGCTAAAAAAGCATGCGGGAAGGAAGAGGGGCAGAGAAGAGCAGGAGTGGTCTTGCATAGGTAAGACATTTAACAGAAGGGTGAGAACACACCCAAACCACAGAACTGTCACTGAAAGTGCATCTTTGCTCAAGCTTTCAACATGAACTCTGCGCTCTTCAGAACGCCTGGGCTCAGATCCTCAAGGGGTGCAGTTTGAACGGACTGGAGTTACCCTGATTTTACACCCACTACGAATCTGCCCCCTGATTTTACCAGAAAGGTATTTAAAGGCCATTTTACAGAGAGCCCTTATCTCCCCCAGATAAGATATAAAACTGTTGCTTCGCTTCAGGCTGCAGGCCTGGGGGTTGAGGCAGGAGCAGGAGGAGATAAGGGAGAAACTCCAGAGTCAGCTGTTACCTGTGTGGGTTCGGATGTGGCCCTGCAGCAGCCAGGGCCTGGAGAAAGCCTTGCCGCAGATTTTACACACACAGGGCAGGGTATGGCTTCGGATGTGCATCTTGAGAGCGCCCAGGCTCACATACTCCTTCTCACAGTACTTGCAGCTAAAAGATTTCCTGGTCTGGGAATCACAGTGCAATTGTTTGTGCTTGGAAAGGCCGGCAAAGGTGGAGTAGGACTTGTTGCATTGACTACACTGGAATTTCTCGGCCTCGGTGGCAGAAGAGGCTGGGCTGGGCGGGTCAGAGGTCTTGCCTTCATCCTCCTCGCTGGACAGGGAGGTCAGGTCTAGGGGCTTGGACTCTGGGCTGGGGGAAGCGGCGCATGTCTTGTATTCCGTCTCCGAGGTGAAGAAGTTGGAGAGCAGCCCCGTGTCCCACACAAGCGGGGGGTAGTAGGCCCCCGGACTCAGGACCTCCGGCTGGGGGATGAGGGACAGGGGGCACTTCTCGTACAGAAAGGGCGACACGATCACTGGAAAGAAGCAGAGCGGGCGGTGGTTAGCCAGTCCCAGGATGCGCAGCCACACTGGGAGCGCGAGGCTGGGAAGGGGCCTGATCCCGAGACCGCTGACAGAACTCAATGGGGTTGGGGGCAGAATCGGGCCCCAGCAGCGCGAAGCGCGCAGAGAAAGCGCGCGGCGGGCTCCCTCCGCTCCCGGGGCTGCCGTGGGGGCCCAGAGCTCCTGGCAAGGCCACGCTCCGATCGCAGGTGCCGTACGCAGAGCGGGGCGTCACTCTGCAGCGCGACCCCACGAGCGGGTCATGGGGGCGGCGTCTCTAACCCGGGGCGCAGGCTGGGCGATGGGCACCGGTGACTCAGGCTGCGATGCAGGTGCGCTGCCCACGCAGCGCGCCCAGCCAGAACCTCCCGGGGCCAGCAATGGGGCAGCAGCCACATGCCGGGCTCCCTCCCGGAGATCCCGGGGCGGACAACGCAGCCCCAGGCCGGCAGCCGTCAGGCCGCTCCCCTGCCTCTGCTCAAGCCCGCGGTGTTCGCACGTGGGTGGCGCCCTGGACACAACACGCGCAGCTTCCCGTGCCCGGGGCGCACCAGCCTGGCGAAGTCACAGTGCGGACAGTGCCCTTTTCCGGCCCCACACCCCGTCCCCAGCGACTCCCTGCAGCTCCTGTCCCCGTGCCCAGTTCCCCTTCCAATCCCTGCCCCCGTGCCCAGCCTCCATCCCCGTGCTCAGCCCCCATCCCCGTGCCGAGCCCCCAGCACCCCGCCCTCCACCTCCAGACTCCGTGCCCAGCTCCCCTTCCAATCCCTGCCCCAGTGCCCAGCTCCTATGCCCGTGCCCAGCTCGCCTTCCACCTCTGCCCCTTGCCCAGCTCCCCTTCCAATCCCTGCCCCCGTGCCCAGCTCCTATCCCCATGCCCAGCCCCCAGCACGCCGCCCTCCACCTCCAGCCTCCGTGCCCAGCTCCCCTTCCAACCCCTGCCCCCGTGCCCAGCTCGCCTTCCAACCCCTGCCCCCGTGCCCAGCTCGCCTTCCAATCCCTGCCCCCGTGCCCAGCTCCTATCCCCGTACCCAGCCCCCAGCACGCCGCCCTCCACCTCCAGCCTCCGTGCCCAGCTCCCCTTCCACCCCTGCCCCTTGACCAGCTCCCCTGCCAATCCCTGCCCCCGTGCCCAGCTCCCCCCATCCCCGTGCCCAGTCCGCTCTCCATCCTCGTGCCCAGCCCCCAGCGCCTCCCTGCAGCTCCAGTCCCCGTGCCCAGCCCCCAGCGCCCCCCTCCATCCCGGTGCCCAACCCGCAGCGCCCCCCTGCAGCCCCCGCGGCAGGGACACTTACCGGTCTGACTCTCCAACTCGCTGTAGTTGGGTTTCTTGCTGGCCGAGAAATGCTTCTTCACCAGAAAGGAGCGCGGCATCTTGCGGCCAGGCGCGTCTCCGCTCGCTCGCTCTCCCCAGCTACCCGGGCCTTCAAGGGACGCTGGCCCGAAACTCCTCCGCCCCCGCCGGCCAGTCCCCCGGCTACCGCCACCAACCTCAGCAGCCCACCAGCGCGCGGCGGCTAATATGGGCCCGGGAGGGGGCGAGACGGACACGCCCCCTTGTCACTTGGCAGCCAATGGCCGGCGGCGGGGAGGTCTCCGCCGTTCTGGGGTCCAGTCGGTGCAGCGTCTTCTCGCCCAGCACCGCCGTCCCAGCACGGCCAGAGCTCCCGGCGCCCCAGGGCGCTGGGCCAGGACTGGGCGAGGCTTCCGCACAGAGACCCGGCCAGCCCCTCGCTGCGCGCACTGCAGCCTGCGCGGGCAAACCCATCCCGCTGACCGGCTGCGCCGGGTCCCATTGTGCGGGGCTGGCAAGAGCCCCCCCCAGACGTGTGGGGCACAGAGAAGAGCAAGTAGGGCCCCCGAGATACCGGTCAGAGGCGCCTTTGCAAAGGCACCAGAATTCAGTGGGGAAGCACTAGGTGGGAAATGCACAGAGTCCGGCTGCGGTGCCCAAGGAGGCTCCTTTTATTGCTGTCCATTTCACCCTTTAGCACATATATTCTCAGGTTTCAAGCAATACACAGACATGTTCTCCGCCTCTGATCCCTGTGCTGGCTCGGGACACAGTCCAAGCGCTGCCATGGACAGACTTTGGGGAAGTTTCAATCCAGACCGCACTTGAACATTACTGCTGGCTCTTGCCTCCACCAGAAGCAGAACCAATTCCCTAGGCCCAGCCCCTATAGTTGGGACCTCTCTCATAGAACACATCCAGTGAGGTCCAGTTTGGGTCCAGCTTTTGAGGATTTCTCCGAAAGAAGGGGTTTCTCTGGGGAGACTTGTGCAAGCTAATATGCTGGTGCTGAGGTCCAGCTGGGTGTTTAGGTCCCCAAAGCAGCACATGCCTTTAAAGAGCTGCCACAAAGGGAGGCATTAGCACAGATTTCAAGACAACTCCTGTCTCTTTGGTGAACTTTGCTTCTTCTCCCAGGCTGCAAGCCCACACGTGTCAACCAGATGCCACCTGCGCCCTCCGCATTCCAGGGACAGCAGGTGCGGGCCAGGGAAGCCCTGGGCAAGGGGGGGATTGAAGAGGGCTCAGCCCAGCCTAGATCCCAGCCCCAGGAGGATAATTTGGCCTGTTGGTACAGATGTCTGTGAGGAGGCCTGGAAGCAAGCTGGGGAGCTGCTAGATTAGTATCTGCACATCATCAAGCACGGGGGAAAGTGGGACAGGCAAGACACTAAAAAGGAGCTAGACTAAAAGGCACTAAAATGGGAGTTTACAGAGTGATAGAAATTAAAGTGAAAAGCCATCATCAAAGAACCTGCTCTCACACATCTTCTGTCTATTTCATTGCTCCAGACAAGGTGCTGTGCGCCAGGCCCAGTTTAGGACAAGAGCAAACGCCTTGAATTGATTCGATTTTAGTTGTTGACCTAATTCATTTTTTCAAACAAATGCACTACTACCACGTGGAACAGAGGCTCCCCCAGCTCTTTCCAAATTGGGTCAGCATCGCCCTCTGCAGGTATTTAACGAAAACTGTATTCAGATCCGAATAAATCAGGATTTATTCTCCTTGCTATTGCAGGAGACAAGTTTCATGATGAGCTGCTATTTTGAAAGGGTTCAAATTCAAAGGGTTTAAAAATCGGGGTGTGGGGAGGAGAGAGGAATAATCAGTAACATGGAAGAGTTGTTACAGTTTACACTGGGATAATTTTTTTAATGCCCCAAACCCATATATCACCGGGACAGCCCTGAATTTAAGACACCCCCTCCTCTCTGATTAAACAGTTTCCTATTAAACTAACCCGATTTAAGCAAGAGTTAAACCCATTTAAGTGTGTCTACATTGGCTTTAAATTAATCTACATTTGGCATTTGCACTGGTTTAACTAGACTGATTTTAAATGTATATGGTTAAATCGATGCAGTTTTTCTAGTATACACATGGCTTGACTAATAACTTTACCCAAATGGCGGAGAGACAGAAAAACCTAGACACAACTCTGGGCCTGCTCTGTTGGGATAACATCCCTAGCCACTCTCTACTCTTCATGTATTGGACTACTGCATTTAATAATTTCTTGCCTGGTTTTGAATAGAGGGAGATAGACTGAAAACCTGCAACGCAGATTATTTTAAAAATCTAGAATAAAATTAGAGGATGTAAAAATCACGTTGTTATTAGTACAGTAATGATTCACTACTCTTATGGCTGTAGCTGGGAACTCCTTAAAATATGGACAGGAGCAGCAGGGTCCCCCCTCAACGAAACTGATCACTCGTGTGTTCCATTGCTTTTAAAAATACGTGTGTACCTGCAGGCACAACAAAAGCGCGCTAAACTGCAGTTCTAACTCAGAACAAACTCCCATAAAAGTTAATACCTATCGAGCCTTCCTCTTCTTCAAAAGCAGGGACAAGACTCCCACTGCCGTTTCCCATTGATTTCAATGGGATTTGGATCGGGCCCAGATCACTGCCCTTTCAAGTTGGTAACTCCCATTGTGCTGGAGTGAGTCAAAATTGACACAATTAGGAGAAGTTAGAGGAGGTGGAGACATTTCCATAGGTCATAAAGTGAGGTGCTATTGACTGAAGGGGTGGTTTGAAGAGCTCAAATTAGTTATAAAACTGTTTAAATGATCCAAGGAGGAATTTATAATAGGTGCGTGATTTAGAAAAGTGGCTGGAAGTTGTTTCTCGGCGGGAAATGAAGTTTGTGTAAAACGTATCAAGCTTTTTGTCCAAGGAAATCTAAAAATCAAAATACAGTTGGCTGGTACCAAGGTGATGTGGCTGCATTAAAACTAAACACACAAACGTGATGATATGCGAGAGGATATCAGACACACAGACCAGCATTGCCTCAAGCCAGAGATACAGGTGATCTACTTAACATCTAAGGCAAACTCCATTGTAAAGAAAATCATTTCAGAAATCAAGTTAGGCATAGTGTAATTGTGTACCTTTAATTATATCAGCCATGTGTAATCTTGTCAACCCCATGCTCCTCTAGCCAGCAGAGGAATTGGAAAATGGAATTGCAGCTCAAATGTGCCACTTAGACGCGGGAGGGGGAGGAGAGGACGACCCCCAAAGGCTCTACCATGTAGTTTTACTAAAATTCACCCTTTCTTGGAAATAAAGAGGCTCTTTAATGGATCTAGGCATGTGACGGACAACACCCCCACCAGCCCTCACTATTCTCTTTCCCCTCAGTTTAAATACCGACCCACTCCCCCTGAGTTCAGATCCTATCCTCCTGGCTCTCCCCCACACTGAAATCCCAGATGCAAATACCCATGAAAGTAGGAAAAGTCTGACCTCTGCTCAGGTGCACAGCGAATGAATTTCAAAGGCATCTCCATTTCATGAGACACGAATCCTGCTTGAGGCAGGCAGCACTGACTATAAGGAAGGGGCAGTTATTAGCAGGGATAAGTTTAGCAGGTACAGATATGTCCTCAGAGTGCTGAGGTATTTTAGTTGAAGAAAAACTTGAAAAGTGAGTTTAAACCAGAAAACAGCTGGTAAATCCTGCTGATTGCTCCTGATGAATACATTTCTTTCTAGCTGTCTGTCTAGCCAGGGTATTAGGGACCTGATAGAAACCAACCAAAACAAAAACCTGTTGAAGTCAACTGGCGTCTATCCATGGACTGTAACGGTTGATTCAATCAGTGTATCTAGCCGCCAGATTCAGCTCCCATTGAAGTCAGTAGGGAGGTTCCCATTGACAACCGCGGTGAATGGAACACGTGCTGGGCCAGCACTCACTGTGTTTCAGTATTTCTCCCTAATGAGGAATCCTCTAACGAGCAAAAGGAAAACCTGCCTAGTAGCAAGCACAGCGCCATGCACCGGCTGGCAGATTCCGTTGCTCGGGATTGTAGGAGCAGGGGGTCCGATTAGGAAGTGAAGCGAGGGGATCCAACCCAAACCCGGCCCAGGCTGTCCTAATGAGCCCAGAAAAGACTGATGATGCAGTAAAACAATCAGCAGGGCAACAGTTAGCAGTGTTGACAGGTTACCCTCAGGCACCAGCCAACCTCAGCCGATTGAAAGCCAGCTAAAGGTAGATTTGGGAAGTAGCCCTGCCTCTGAGTTCCTCCTGCCGTTTGTTGTCAGTTTTAATTTTAAGATTGAACTGCCCCCCGTGTTGTTGTTTTAAGTTTCTCCCCTTTTTCGTGTACCCCTGAAAAGACTCCCACAAGCAACGGGAGAAACTACACCCCCGGGGAAACCTGGGAAACCGCCCTCCGGAAAACGCTGCCAAATGCGCTACCAGAGGAAGCGATTTCTCCCGCTCCCTGAGCTTGTTCCTCTACAGGAAGGGTGAGTGTTACTTGTCACAGCAGTAGGCAAAAACTTCCCAGACAGGAAGGTGTTAAATTTGATGGTGTCCCTCCAACGCCCCATGGAGACGAACTGGGGCAGTTCACACCTCCGGCGGGACTATTGTTTCACTCTGGCTGCGGACTCCAACCCGGATCGCTTCGGGCGCGCTTGGAAAGGGAGCTTTGCAACCCGCCGACAGTTAGGAATATTCTGTTTTCTTACAGGAAACGTGCAGACCCCTGTTATTCCCCATCTGTCATGAACAAAGCCCCTAGAGGGTTCCTGGCTTCCAAACGTGCGCACCTTGGCGGCTGTCGGCAAGTTGAAACAGGGAGCTGGGTGAGCTGTAGCAGGGGACAGGCCTTACCCAGGCACCCCGAGGTGGGGAGGAGGAGCACCTGCTCTGATCTCATGTGATCGGTTTGGTTTGGGTTTCTTTCTTTCCTGGAGGATAAGAATCAGCGAGGAAACACTGGGGCCGTTCAGAATGCACAGATCTTTAATGTGAGCTCAAAATTAATTGAGGTCCCTCTTTCCCCGCCCCCATATACAAGAGTGGTCAGTTCCCCAACCCCACCCCCCATGAGATGATTATTTGAATCATGGCCACTTGGAGCTTTAATGCAAGTGGGTACTGACTTCCAGCTTGCGGGGTTTATGGCCACACCATAGATGTTTCAGCTCACCACTAGGCAGGGGTTATTGGGAGGGTGGCAAACATAGCCAGTTTGCCAAAGGAGAGTGAGAATTGCCATTTTCCTGGCACAATAGAGAAGAATTATTTTTCTCTTTAAAGGGCTCAGCCAAAGTTTTTGTTCCTGCCTCACACTGACCCTCGGCCCTTTCAAATTAGTTAAATTTTCCCTTTACTGTAAAACTTGACAGCACTGGTCCAGCCATCTGCTATAAAAGCCTTAAGTTCCTGTTGGTTCCAACAGAGCTTGTTGGCTTCAGTCTTGTAATGGCTGAGGGAGGAAGGAAGGGGAAAGAACATGATGAGAATCCCTTAATGGCACAGTAGATCATCTCTCTTCTGCATCCAGCACTAGCCTTTTGCTGTTCTACAGAGCTTGCTTTCTGCTAGGATGCGGGCCAAAGCGAATGAGCAGAGCAGCAGTCACTCCTTTCATTTGGCTGTTTTGACTTCAGCTGGAGGAGTGGTTTGCCCTTGGGCACATGGGTAATGGTTTGGGCCCTCCACAAACAAAAGGAGAAGGCGGCAAAAAACGCTGGGCTAAATTCATCCCTGCACTGACTGTCCTGAAGTCAAATAGCTTTTGGAGAGAATTATAATTGAAGGTCTGCACGGAGTCTGCAGAATGCAAGTCACCCAGGCAAGATCCACGCCATTGCCTGATGGTGTGCAGAAATCTAAAACATCCTTGGGTGGATCACCTGTGTTTATTTTCTGTTGCTCCCTTGTTGTCCTAATAGCCTCCAAGGCTCAGGGTTGCCCATCACTTGCTCGTTGCACCTATTGGGTGGGTAGTGCTGATAGCCTGCCCTTTTTGGGGGACTTTGTTACCAGTACCCACTTAGATTCATAGATACTAAGGTCAGAAGGGACCATTATGATCATTGAGTCTGACCTCCTGCAGAATGCAGGCCACAGAATTTCACCCACCCACTCCTGCGAAAAACCTCTCACCTATGTCTGAGCTATTGAAGTCCTCAAATCGTGGTTTAAAGACTTCAAGGAGCAGAGAATCCTCCAGCAAGTGACCCGTGCCCCATGTTACAGAGGAAGGCGAAAAACCTCCAGGGCCTCTTCCAATCTGCCCCAGAGGAAAATTCCTTCCCAACCCCAAATATGGCGATCAGCTAAACCCTGAGCATATGGGCAAGATTCACCAGCCAGATACTACAGAAAATTCTTTCCTGGGTAATTCAGATCCCACCCTGTCTTAAGTGGTTTCCTTTTAAGAAGTGAGCAGCCTCTTTTCCCTCAGCTCTGAAATGCTAGTCAGATAAAGCACAGGGAGAAATCCAGCGCTAGCCAGGAGATGAGCTAGATTATCTACTTAGGATTTTCTCATTTTTAAATTCTCCGCCCAACAGGAGGCCATTTAAAATATTCTGCTATACAGCAAAAATCTTACAGTTACTCCCATGGGCTGAGGGGCTGGAGCTGCAAGTGGAAGTTTCCCCTAACAAAAAGCAAGTTCTAAAACTTCACTGAGGCAACTTTCACGTTAGACTGATAGACTTTTTATTTAGATGCATGATTTGACCCAGCTTTGCAACTCTGTAGGACATGGTGCCATTATAACAAATGCTGGAGGACGAGTCTAAGGAATACTCTAAAGAAGGGGGTTTGATGACAGCTGACAGAGAAGAGGCCCACAAGACAGGCTGCCTGCAATGTATATATGGCTTCAGTTCACATTGGTCAAAACAGATGCTGCACCTAGTTTCCCAAAAATGCAAGGACTCCCTCTGCTGTTTAGAGGCCATTATAGCTTCTTTGTGATGTGATTTTCCATGTAATAGAAAAGAGCATTATGAAAAAGGAATTTAGGGACAATCACTGCAAAACATAGAATCATAGAAGGTTAGGGTTGGAAGGGACCTCAGGAGGTCATCTAGTCCAACCCCCTGCTTGAAAGCAGGACCAATCCCCAATTTTTGCCCCAGATCCCTAAATGGCCCCCTCAAGGATTGAACTCACAACCCTGGGTTTAGCAGGCCAATGCTCAAACCACTGAGCTATCCCTCCCCCCTGAACCCAAAGGAGCTGTCACCTCCTAACTATTTATTTATGCAGCTCACCAAGGGGAAAAACAAGAAAGAACTAGCTGAGGTGCTGTCCCCATCTTTCTTTCATGCCCTAGGCTCCGGTTAGGCCTAAGCTTTAGTCAGTGAACCTGGCAACCTGACACTTTGCTTAGCTCACAGCTTCTCATCAATATGTGAAATCTGATTTTTACCCAAGGAGATCAAAGAGTCATAGCTGTCTTTCATCAAGTTCTTGTAAAGCTCCTTCTGCCATTCTTCTAAATTCTCCCACTCCTCCCTGGAGAAGTGGACTGAGATGTCTTCAAACATAACCGGGACCTTGGGGATTTAACCATGAAATTACAATTAATGTTAATTGGAGTCATGGGGCTAAATCTCCAGACATGACCATCTCAACAGAGCAAAGAGTTGCTCTTTTTTTCCTCACAAAGAAGATCCCGGTAACTGTCTTAAAATTAGTATGAAAAAGAGGTGGGTGTAGGGTATAATCAGCTGCAAAGTATTGAACATCTGAGTACATTGTGGGATCTGTGATTGATCATGATCCACAAAGCCAGCATGCTAGGCAGCGAGCCAAGAAGAGGTGCTGAGGAGAGGGTTGTGTGCTTAACCTGCTTTGAGTTCAGCACCTAAATCCCAGCTATAGGGAGGCACCCCTATCTCTGCAAGCGATTCATGAACTGCAGAAAGACTAGCCTACGGCCTTAACATGTAGGCACCCAACCACCTAGCAGAGACCTCCCTTATAACCTTTAACTCACTGGTTAGGGTACATATCCAGGATGTGCGGGACTTCCCCCTCTCCTGTTCAAGTCCTTGCCCCCAGGCTGTTTGAGTTCTGCATGTGAATTTGCATCCATTGTGTAGGCAGTCTCTGAACATGCCCTGTCAATTTGCACTGCCCAGAGTTAGGCACCTGAATGCCTATCTTCCCCAGTTTATGACTCACCATAGGACTTAGGGACCCAAGCCCAGGCCCCTACTGCAAGGCAGCAGTGCACATGTTCTGAGGCAGAAACAAGCACCAAGGGAACTTTTACTGCAAAAACTTAGGCATTGATTGAATGTAGACCCCTACAGACTTTAGGCAGCTGAGCAGATTTGTGGATCACAGCAGTGGCTGAAAATGGGACTTAAGCACCTTAGTGGATCTCATCCATTGTCACTTTTTTTATCCCTTCTTGCTCCTCTTCCATGCTGTCCTGAGCATTGATTAGGACAGCAGGTAACCTACAGCTCCTTCCGATGAAAGGTGTTTTTGTTTTAAAAAGTAGCAATTTGGCTCTATCTACCACTGCAGATGGACAAATGGCTCCTTTAAGTGCTGCTACCCAACTTCCCTTGCTTGCAGTCACTTCCTTTGTAGTTGCCAGCACTGCAGTAGGGCACTCAGAAGATACTTTCTCCATATGCAGCCTTAGGCCTTGTCTAGACAAGGAGGAAAAAGGGTGATTCTTTCCTATTCAAATTAACTCAACACGGCTTAACGAGGTCCACATCTACCCTAGGAAAGAATTTTTTACAATGAGATTACTAACAGGTTGTAAAACCCTACTGTAGACAAGGCCAAGTGTAGTTTTATTTCACTGTAGCTGGCTGAGGTGAACTCTAGCTATCTAGTCATAAAGCAACGGTCCCCCAACAGATCCATGGCTGAGGAAGCTATAATTGACCTGCCAAAATCAAGGCAATTTAAAACTGTCCACATTGGTGTAAGCTGAGGTAAGGTAGTGCCATCCTGAGTGACCTCCTCCTCCCCCCACAAAGCACATTTTCTCCTATGTCAGACAAGGCCTGGGGAGTGGAAGGCTAGTTCCAGACTTGAGTTTGGCTATGGGATAGGGCAGGACTACATTTCTGGCTTTTGACAACTGGCCTTGCAGTGAAGTTGACTTCAGGGGATATAAATGTTTAAGGGAGAGTTAGCAGCCATGGATGCAGCTGAATCTGGGCAGAAGGTGGCATAACTGACTGTAGATAGTCAAACTATTGCTGAAGACAACGGATGGTAGTAGTGAGCAGCTTTCCAAAGGCCTTTTCTACCCCAGTGAAATAATTTAAGAATTTCCCCCATTGGTAACAAGAGTGCAGTTGTTGTAGTGGAAGGATAAATACCTTTCTCAGCAGGTACTACCAGCCAGAACGGAGGCTGCATGTCTCCCGCTCTTCACTGTTCACATCCCCCAACTTTCTTCCCTTTTCTAACTCTCAAGGAGGGAAGAAAAAACAAGTTATTTATCTCAGTTCAGTGGTGAAGTAGGGGGTGGAGGGTAAGGAATGAGAGAAATGCTGTGAGAGACACTATCCAAAGAGAGTTGGATGGCAACACGAGCTCAAACAGAAGCTATGTGGTTTTCAGAGAGGACCTTCTGCTTTTTTACTCACTGTTCAGACAGGGTGAATGGTAGAGAATAGCCCAGCAGCACAACCAAGCTCACCCTTTGTAGAGGAAGGATGGTCCAGTGGCTGGACATTAGCCTAGAACTTGAGACCTGGCTTCAATTCCCTACTCCACCACAGATTTCTTATGTGACTCTGGGCAAGTCACTTAGCCTGTCTACATTGTGATAAGACAATTGGCACAGCTGTAAGCTGGACCATTCAGCTGACACAGACTTGCAGGATTATAAAATTGCAATGTAAACATTTGGGATGCAGCCTGGGCTCTGGGACCCTCCCCCTCATGAGGGGGTCTCAGGCCAGGCTCCATCCCACACCCGAATGTCTACACTACAATTTTATAGCCCCACAGTCTGTGCCCCATGAGCCCAAGTCTGCTGACCTGGACCAGCCACCAGTCTTTTAGTGCAGTGGAGATACACCCGCTGAGCCTCAGATTCCCCATTCTGTAGAATGGGAAGATAGTACTTCCCTACCTCACAGGGAGTTGTAAGGATAAGTACACTGAAGATTGTGAGGCACTCAAATACTGCAGTGATAGGGGCCAGATGAGTAACTTAGATAGTCAGAGGCCTAGTGCCTTTGTAACTCAGGAGAAATTAGAATCCAGGATACATTTCATTAGTACTGTATATCACAGGCATCCGTCACATGGAAAGTTGTTTGAGATTTTTAACATGTCATCACTGGGATTCATTGTAATGAAGCGAGGCTGATTGTGTTTAAGACATGGATTGTTGGTGTCACCCTTCATCGCTACTTGATAAGGTGGAGGTTGAGCAAATCTATTAGACCTCCTCATCTGACTCGAGGATAAACTTTACTTCAAAACAAGAACACCCTCCCCCCTGCTTAACTGCATGACATCCCTTCTTGCTAAGTCTCCTCTTTAATGCCATCTTAGTCCTAGAAACTGGGACTTAATCTAATCTGTACTATTTTGGAACACCAACAAGGAGCACGTTGGATATGCTATGGCCTCAAGCGCAGCTACTGACAATGAGTTGAAAGATGCTCCGGCAGAGTACTTCACGCTCGTTCAGAAAACACTGCACCTGGTTAAGAAATCCAACTAGCATTTGTTGGCTAAGCCCATCTTTAATACAGAGTTTCTGAACGCTGGATGAACAAAAACGAGGAATCCTTGTGGCACCTTAGAGACTAACAAATCCTTAGAGACTAACAAATTTATCTGCCCAAATAAATTTGTTAGTCTCTAAGGTGCCACAAAGACTCCTCATTGTTTTTGCTGATACAGACTAACATGGCTACCACTCTGGATAAACAAAGTTTATACAAAGCACCAACCCAACCTCACTGTAAAGTGAGCATCTAGGGATTGGTTACTTTGAGTAATTAAGTACTGATAAAACACAATCTGTATTTTATCTCTGTTTATCTGCTAAAGGAGCAGGCATGGGTATTTAAAAAAATACTTTGCCATAGTTCTTAATACTTGTAAAGAACTGAAGTTTGAGTTGTGCACACCATATTTCACATTACTGCTCAACTTGTGACATTAAGTATTGATTACAGTTTGAGTTATTATGTATTTCATATGCCTGTAAGTCCTGCTATTCTAAGGTTAACAGGTGCCCAGGCATTGTTCAATTTCCTATTTATCTGCTGAAATGCAAAACTAGAAGAGTGTTGGTCATCTATTTTTCCATGAGCACCCAAACTATTTCTTGCTCTCAGCTTTTCACCTCTCCTGAATTTGAAACCCACACCCAACCCCTCTGACAATAAACTGACAGTCTGATTTGATGTAGAATATCCTTTCAACTAAAAGAAGAGTGAGAATCTGACCAGACCATGTTGCTACACTGTTAATGTGAGCAATTAAACTGAATTAGACTTCAGAGTCCATCTCACTGAAAGAGGGAAGGGGACACAAAGCTCACACTTTAGCCTGTCTAGCTCTAGACTCAAGACAACACAAAAGCATTCACATTATTCTTTACAGCCAGAAGAACTACAAACTAGGAATGCTCAAATGCTACAGAAAAAGATAAAGATCCATGGGAAGGTCCTCCTACACCAACTTGGCCTGGTCTACCCTAGAAAACTTAGTACACACCTTTAGTATCAAGTGCAGCTGCACCAGTGTTAAGAGCTAATATACACCAAACAAAACCCAATCAGATAAGAGTTACTTCCAGCTCGGTCTGAACCATGCTTACCTGAATTGGTTTTAAAAAGTTGTCCGGTCTACACTTGCATTTAAAACATTTAGAATCAGCATAGCTGCTGCCAATGTTAAAAACCTACACAAAATATCTCTGCATAGACTGAGCTGTAGTCTCTTGTGTTTGCATCCATGCATTTCTATTGGACCCAGTGATGTGTTATGGAGCCAGCCACAGCTTTCCCTCAGGGAGGAGCCGAGAGAACAATATGGAACCATGGGGAAGTTACAGAAGTTTACATAAAGATAACATTTTATAAATTATATGAAATTTATTTATACCTGGTCTTCAAAAGCCAGAACAAGACAATTTCATTGCTTAGATGCTTTCTGAAACATTTTATCGGAATTACATGGAAGTGCACTTAAATACTAGCAGAAATCTGGAATCAGTCAGTGTATTACAAGACTTTGGGTTCTAGCCAGAACCTAGAAATTCTATAATTCAATATTAGGAACCTCCACCCAAAAGTGTTAAAAGGTGTTAACATCTCTGCTGAGCAGAGTATCAAAAATACATAGTAGTTTATATTTTCATAGCACTGTATGAAACTCTTTTCAAAATTCAACACACAAGTCAAGCAGATTACTGGTCTGTTCCAAATTAGCAAAGTCATATTAAAACCAAGTTCAGTTTAAAATGGTTTAAACTTAGCTTGCCCAGCCTGTGTGGATGAGGCCGAACATCAAACAAACCATTTTACCTGGAACTCTTTAAACCACTACTTAGAACAGGTCAAAAAAGGGAGTGAAAGACCCAGTAGAGATGGGAGGCTTAGCTAAGGATGGGACCCCAGTAATTTGAAGCTTCTAGGTGCTAACTTACCAATTAAAAAAAAGTTAAAACAAAACAAAAAGCATTTTCTAGTAAGGTAATATCAACTGTTGGCCACTAATGGAATTAATAGTGAGCCACTTGAACATAAACCACCACACTAGTAGAGGTCATTAGATGACATGTCTGAATTCTGTTGTCACCAATACATGGTCTCAAAGTTACAGCCAGCTGACGAAGACTCTAAAGATGATTAAACTATATATAATTATAGAAAAATAATTCCCTGGGGTATGCATCAACAACACACACTCTGGGCCCTAGTTTTCAGAATTGCATGTTCTGAATTGCACAAGCATTTAGGTGCCTAATTTGTGCAAGTAATTATAACTGTGTGCTGAAGTTAGGTAAGCAAATCCAGTCAATTCTGAAAGCATAGACCCTGGTGCAGTTTTACTTCAGTTTCAGACAATGAAGTTGTTAGTGCAATAGTTACCATTAGACATAACAATCAGCTTTAGTCTTCTTTCATATCAGATTGAAGCTCACCCCCAACAGACATAAGTAATGAAGCTTTTGGCTCCATGGGTATGGGGAAGTGGTGGAGTGTTACACTTGACCTATCAACAGACGGGACATCATAAATCAAGTGTGTCACTGCATATGAAATACTAATTACAGAAACTATGATTTGCATGTTACAGTCACACATTTTAAATGGAATGTACCGTACCTTTGTGTACCACATATTTGAGTTGTGTGTCCTGGCTTTCCACCTGTCAGCCATAAAACTATATCTGTATACACAAATTACATGAAGACCATATTCTAAGTACAGCTTCACCTGTTTAAAAATCACATCTTTCAGAAGACACCAGAAAATCTAATTTAAATGAAGCTCAGGTGTTCAAACCATTGTTAGAATTGTAAAGCATACAGAGAGTGGGTATAAACACTACGTATTATTAATCCAATTTGTTACTCTCAGGTTGTCCTGAGGTACAGGACAACCGAAAATGTATAGGAACATTTTATAGTTTAAAAAACAAAGCAGAGATAAAAGTTAAGTGTTTTGCTTTTGAATTCCTCTGTCAGTGAAAGGCTGCATTTAATGCTTAATGGTTCAAACTGTAGAAAACCAATGCCGAAGACATAAAAAAAAATAAAATGTCAAGACAGCACATAAGATTAATACTAGACGTATCACAAAGAAAAATACATCATGTGGTTTTTTTTTTTTTAAAAAATAGTAAGAACTATCTTTTTAATACAGAGTTGTACTTTCTAGGCTAGAAATTTGTCACCAGAATACAGTTGTTTATAAATTTATGCTAGTATGTAACATGCAGCTGCTGGACTAAATAAATATGGTGAACCAGTTTCTTATGCAGGTGCACAGAATTGTTAGTGTATAATTTAATATAAAATAAGTAATATTTTATTACTTATTACAATGTATTAAGTATAGCCTTTAGGCTGACTACCAGCATTATAAAGCCTGTTAAAGAAAGTGTAATCCATAGTTGTATTAGGTAATCTTAAAATGCAAACCGAATTTCTGACAGTTGCATCCAAAACCAGAGTTTCCATTCACCAAAAATGGCTTCCAATGCTCAATCAACATTAGGAAGTATATATTTTCAAGTGGGTTTTTTTGTTTTTTTTTGATAGTCTTCAACAGTCAATTTAGGCCATTCCTTCTTGAAGCTTTAGAGTGTTTATGGGACCTGAGGAAATCAGAAAGGAACATAGAGAACAGAAGGATACAGGAACAGGGGAAGGAAAATGAAAGCCGGCAGCAGTAATGTGGAGACAACTGGCTAAACTTAAGCTGTGTGTCTACACTACAGAGCCTTTACCGGCATAGACCGCTAGTGGAGATGCAGTGTACATCAACAAAGTTTTTCTGCCAGTTTAGGAACACCACCAGCACCTCTATGCCAAGAGAAGCACTCTTATGTCAGCATAAGAGTTTTGCCGACATAGCTGGGAGTTTTGTAGACATAGGTATGTCCATCAGGGGTGTGGGTTTCTTCGCACCTCTAACTGACACAGCCACACCAGTACAAGTTTTAAGCACAGACCAGGTGTAAGGCCTGGTCTACGCTAAAAAATTAGCTCAATCCAACTACGTCGCTCAGGAATGTGAAAAATGCACACCTCCCAGTGATTTAGTTAAGCTGACCTAACCCTCAGTATAGACAACACTAGGTTGATGGAAGAACTCTTCTGTTGATCTAGCTACGGCCTTTCGGAGAGGTGGATTACCTACATGGACCGGAGAACCCCTCCTGCTGGTGTTGGCAGCATCTTCACTGAAGCGCTACAGCAGCGCAGCTATGCCGCTGTAGTGTTTCAAGTGTAGTCAAGCCTTTAGAGTGAAGGAAGCAAGAGAACTATTCGGAAGTCGATGAGCAGCAGCAAAGAGACCACTAACATAGAGAAGATCCATAGTAATGTATGGAGAGATCAGGTACTGGAGCCAAGAAACTGCAGTTCTTCAAAAATCTTCCATATTTATTTTCAGATGTCGGAGATCATCTTGGGGTGAGAAGGGACAGGTGTCAGGGATGCTGTGCATTTTCCCCTAATGGAAGGTTGGTATCATACAGTTTATCTCCCACTTAGTTCACTGATCCCTTAAGGAACGTAGTAAAACCTGCGCCATCATGTCATCTTCATCAGCATCATAATCCTAAAGACAAAAGAGGCAGCGTGCACTAGAAACTTGACTTCTTAATAATTGAACAAGGATACTAATGAGAACAAACATTCAGAAAGTGTAGGTACTTAAAAAAAACAAATGCCCACACACAAGCTACCTAACACGATTTGTCTACCTCATAAAACAACGAGGTGAGTTGCCCCCCATCAGGATTGCATCAAGATGGAACAGATTTCACAGAAGCAGTTGAAAAAAAACTAACAGCCGCCATTTTGCTATATCCCAAGATTAAGGAATATCCTAAAACAGCTATTAGTGGCATTTCTACCTTCAAAAACCTAATCCAAGTCACAACAGATATTACAAGAGAAACAGATTTTAACAGTACGCGCTCATTACATACCACAAAAGTATCATAGGAAAACTGATGTCGCCGCTGAAGATGTTCCATGAAGTTAGCACTCCTGTAATTTGGATCTCCCCATGGCATGGAGGCACAAATTGGGCAAACCTTAGAGAAAAAGCCATGAAAACAAATTTTAACTGAATACTGAATTGCATTTATATTTGAGTTCATGGGGAATGTCCTCAGAACCAAAGACTTCTTTGGAGACCATTCTTATTACAATAGTCCCGGAATCTAGGTTTGCCTCTTGAAATCCAGTCATGTGCCCTCACCCCCAAATAGCTGATTTAAAAAACAAAGAATGGTAAAAAATGAAAGGAAAAAATGATTTGATAGGCTTGTGGCGATTATAAACACAGCCTCATAAGACACTCATGTGTCACAGGAAACAAATTTAGAACATTTTGCCAACACTAGAATATTTGGTTCCTCATTGAACTCTTTTGATTCAGATTTTAGGTTTCTGAATTTAACTCCTAATTTTGAGCTGCCTCTGTATACTGACAGGTTTCAGAGTAACAGCCGTGTTAGTCTGTATTCGCAAAAAGAAAAGGAGTACTTGTGGCACCTTAGAGACTAACCAATTTATTTGAGCATAAGCTTTTGCTCAAATAAATTGGTTAGTCTCTAAGGTGTCACAAGTACTCCTTTTCTTTTTGTGTACTGACAGTTAGAATATTGCATAAAGTTCCTTGTTTTGTAGAAGTATTTCATCCTCCGTTTTTCAAGAATAAAAAAGTATTTCCTCCCCCATTATCCCCTTACAGAAGATACATGTCTACATGGAATAAGAAATATTCCTTTCTAAATTAAGAAACTTGAGGCATTTCCTGAAGATACCAGAGCCACCCTTGGCACAAAGGAAAGTGCTATTAATTCTTAGAGCTGAATTTCTGTAAGTTTTGCAGTTTCTGCTCTACTTCCTGCCATACCTGCAGATAGAGTTTATCAATTACAAGACATTTTTAACATAACAGATTAGCGATCTACTCTTTTACTGAGGATGTAGGGAATGGTTTAGACCAGGTAGGAGCAGCAGGCCAGAGCTCTGGTGGTGTGGCGAGACTGCGGGGGTGGTGGTGGGGGGAGTGGTGGTGGTGGAAGACAGCAGGGGAGGGGCTGGGGACTCAGGGGCCGGGCAGGATGGTCCCATGGGCCGTAGTTTGCCCACCTCTGGTATAGAGAGGATCTAATGATAAAACTTCATTCTACATGAGCCATTTTGAATAATCTGCAGGTGCAGGCAGTTTAAGATTACTTTTCTTTTTTAAACTGAGTTTTTACAAGCTGCAGTATAGGCATGTGTTAATACTTGTTAATTCTAAGACACCTTAACGTCTTTATGACAATTTGTCTAACTCAGGCTTCCCCCCCACACCTCAAAAAAGTGTGTTTTTGACATTATCTAAATTGGTATTTTATTCCAGATGTTTGGTTTATTAAATTACTACTGCTTGGGGTTATTTTGAGGCTGTAATACTTTGAAAAAAATTAAAATATGAAAGAATGGCTCAAAGTGGGTGCACCCATGACCGTGTCACACCCAACTTCAGATTTTTAACAGCTAGGCCCCAATCCTGCAAACAAATATGCAGGTACTTAATTTTATTTGCATAAGTAGTCCCACTGGAGTCAACAGAAGTACCCAAATGCTTAAAGTACATGCTCGTGTGTGCGTGTAAGGTCCCTGATTCTGTAGTTTCCAAGAGATTTACCATTAAGACCAAATAACCAGATTTCCTCATCAAAACGGTTGTACTGAGTTTGATACTGTAAATATTACCACTTGTTTTGCATCCATGCTGTGGTATTTTTTGCAATGTTCAACTAGTCCTTCCTGATCAAAGTTTTTCTCACTGCAGTAAGGACAAGGAAAGGTAAAACGATTTGGAACATTCCTGTAAAATAAATAATAAATAAAAATTATATAATAGAAAGGTGAATTAAAATCCAGAGTGTGTCTGGCTATTCAAGGTCACTTGACAGAGGATACTTCAAATACAGACTACTTGGAAATTAAACCCTTAGTGTACATTATGCAAGCAAACTGAATTTAAGAACCTGCTTTCTTTATTAGTTACCAGATGACATCTTAAACACAATTCTTAATACAATTAGCTTTTATACAGCACTTATTCTTCAGCATCTACAAATATTAGATATATCTAAGTATACAGACACTATTCCTCAAGTTGCTTTCTTCATTATATTTTGCAACACTTTAATAAAGCACACAATTAAGTGCTAGATATGCTACACTGCAGATTAATAGAGCAGTGCAGTCATTTCCTTACTTCCCTTACCTAGGACCTGATCCTACAATAGTCTGCTTGGGCAATTTAAGTCAATGGAGCAACATGCCTGTGCACTCAATTGCAGGATTAGGGCCTCGTTAACATCCGTATCAGAGGATTAAAGTAAATATTGTGCAAAATAATTGTATTGCTTTCAATCTCACTTGCTGGCACACAGGTGCAATGCACTGGAACGTTTAAAACCAAACAAAGAAAAGAAAAAACTTTTCCAAGTTAATTAAAACCACTACCATTCAAAACCTTAGTTTTGGACATCAGTTACCCAACAGCATCCCTCTAACCAATCTGAAAAAGGAATGTTTCAAGAGGCATAGTCACCTGGTGTTACGAGGTGGTTCTTTAGTTACAGCTTTAACGCCTTCCATTATATAATTCTGGTATTTTGAACAAGAAGCTGCATGACTACGCATCTTTGAGAGGTACATCTAGGTAAGTGACAGAGAGGCAGGCAGTTAACAGGCAAGGTTATTTTCAATTAAAAATTCAAAAAAGGATTGCAAACAAACAGTGGAATCTAGAAACAATCTGCTATAGGAAGAAGCTTCATGTTCAGACGAGACTGAAGTAGCGAAAGCCAAATGTTTTGGCACATGGGGCAGAATAGATTATAGAGAGCTATAAATAGAAGCTATAACACTCTTCTGTTAATGACACAATGCATTTTATTGCCCAGGACAACGGACTACTTGTTTACCTGACCATTGTAATTCTTATTTTATATTTTCTTTAGATGCAGAAAACTACTATATCTGTTTTGTACTGAGTCAGTTTTCTAGATCTTCCCTTCACTATTCCCCGCAACAGCAGGATCAAGTGGAAGTAGGCTACTGATAGATGATATACTCTAATATCTACCCCACAGAGTATTATGCCAGGGATATGTTAACAGTGCCAAAGAAATGCAGAGGACAAAGGTTCTTTCCTAAACAGAACTTTAGTAATCGAAGTCAAGCTAGCTATGTTGTTCTGGTTAACATATTTACCCAGGTTAAACCACTAGCGTCTCTATTAATTCTAATAAGAAAATGGTTTTAAGTGTGGTCTTGACGCCAGTGAGACATACCAATAGCTGCATCATCAAGTGAAGAGCAAAGATATTTAAACATTAGTTATGAAGGGTGGGATCCACAAAGGTGTTTAGGCACCTAAGTCCCAGTTTTGGCTCTACTGGGATACATAAAACTACAAATCTCTGTAAGCACCTAAATTTTTCAGAAGGAAAGTTCCCTCAGCACCTATGTTTTGCTTGAGGACATGTACACTGCTGCCTCCCTCTGGGTGTCCGGACACCCATCTCCCACCAAAGCCCAGCAGGGGCCCATAAATGAGGGGAAGACAGGCATTCGGCAGTAGTAGCACTGCTGCTGCCCACCTGCCTGACAGCTTTTAGCCCAGTGGCTAAATCACTTGCCTGGCATGTGGGAAACCCAGGTTTAATTCCCCCTCTCTGCCAGAGAAGAAGAAAGGATTGAACAGCAGTCCCCCCACCTCTTAGGAGGACACTCTAACCACTGAGCTATGGGGTATTCTGAGGTAGGGCTCCCTCAGTCTCTCCTGTCAAAGTTGCTCCGCTATTGATAAATAATGAGTGATTGGAGCAGCGGGACTGTACCTGGGATCTCCCAACTCACAGGTGGATGCCTGCACCACCAGACTACAGAGCAGTTCCCATTCTCTCTCTGTGTCCAACAACTGTTTAAATATTTATAGACAGTAGAACAGTCACTGGGCCAAGAGAGAAAGATTGGGAATTACTTTAGTTCAGTAGGACGCTAATCTAACATCAGGGCACAAAAACGAAACCAACCAGAAACAGAAGTGAAAGTCATTGGGCTGTTACACATTCTTAAGCTAAATTAAATACAAAAAGCAAACAGCATAAAAATGAGAAACTAAAAATAAATAATCAAATTGTATTTAATAGGGAGGGAACTTTTAGTAACCATAGATAGAAAAAGTATATTTAACATGACAATGTCCCTTAAATAGTTTTAAATGCTTAATCTTTGATTCACCTTGAGGAAATTAACTTAGTATTTAGATGTAGGACTATATTAACTGTAGAAGTTTCACTCTTTGTGTCACATAACAAAGTAACAAAAGTTCATTAGTGTTTATTATTATTTACAGGACCCATCACCCAGTGTTAGGGTTGCCAATCCTCCAGGATTGTCCTGGAATCTCCAGGAATTAAAGATTAATTTTTAAGACTATATCATGTGAGGAAACTTCCAGGCATATGTCCAAACAAAACTGGCAACCCTACCTGGTGTCCAATAATTCCTAAATTGCATTGTTCACATGAAGTACTAGTTACTTCCCTATCATTAGAAATAAAATGTATTAAAGTATTTTTCATACACAGAATTTCACATCTATAGAAAATACTAACCGTAGACAGTTTTGTCTTAAGTGACTACCCCAAACACAGTAAATAAAATTCTGTTACACCTTTCTTTATTAGAAAATTTTCATTAAGAACCCAATCTGTCTGCTTCAAAAAACACCGTTTTCACTTTGTACTGTATTTAGAGAACAGAATTTACCCCTGCAGAAGTTCATGTAGTTCAGTAGCCTGTTGCATCTTCAGCTTCATGTTAACTGTATATTTCTACTTGAAACCCACCTCCTCATGAAGAAACAGCAGGCAGGGGCAGGGGAAAAGGAAATCTTTTAATGTTACCCTACATGCAGTCCACGTGGATTATTTATCACAATTAAAGTTTATTCCCTAGAAAGCTGATGTGCAACTATGGTATTTCCATGTTTGCTGTTTGCCTATTTCAGCCACATATGTACTTCCTTTTTTCATGCTTTCATACTTTTTTATTGCAGCCATCACAAGTGGTTTCTGTCATTTCAATTTGCTTTTCCAGGTCCAGAGCTCTACTGCCAGGAGACAGGGTACTGCGGCAGACTCCACAAACTGGTTGAATAGGCTTCAGACATTCCTGCAGGCATGGAGTGCAAAAGCTAATATGGGAGAAATATGATTTGTAAAAATGCATGTTCCACAACATGTTTGCACTGTTCCAATTAAAAATACTCACAGACCTACCCTACAGGAAAGACAAATCACAAGTGACAACATCCACTGACAAACAGCAACCTGTTGATATGCTAAGGGACAGTCAAATCACTGTAAATCTAGTCAATTTAAAAGCAATTTCAAGTCATGTCCCTGAATGCTCTTGCCAATTTGTGGTTTATGCCACATTTTCCTCTTTTCAGCATTTCTCTTCACTGTTTCCAACACAAAACCCCACGCAAACCAATGATTATAGAGTGAAGCTGACTAAACAAAGTGCTGTCAAACACAAAGTAAACAAACTGAAAAAATTATTCTTTTGATCTTTCAGTGATAGTAATCTGAAATGTAACTTGTAAAAAATGGCCCAACTACTCCCCTTAGTTGCATGCAGAGAAAGAAGGGGGTTCAGCTACCTCTGCAAAGCCCTTTTCTTCAGACCCCAGAACTCCAAGGGGATGTACATTGTTCCTTCCCCTCTTTGACCCCATAAAGCAGTGGTTCTCAGACTTCTGTACTGGTGCCCCCTTTCACATAGCAAGCCTCTGAGTGTGACCCCCCCCTTATAAATTAAAAACACTTTTTAATGTACTTAACACCATTATAAATGCAGGAGGCAAAGCGGGGTTTGGGGTGGAGGCTGACAGCTTGCGACCCTCCCCCATGTAATAACCTCATGACCCCATGAGGGGTCCTGACCCCCAGTTTGAGAACCCCTGCCATAAAGCTTACAGTACATTTCAGCTAAGAAAATCTCATGTTAGAAAACATTAACTAGAATATTTTAACTGACAGTTCTGACCACAACTTCTCCCTTGGTGTAGAAAAGGAAAACCGTGTTTAAAGGTATGTAAACAGATTGTGGTTAACCTTAGGCAGGTCTAACCTGAGGGCATATTTCCTCTTAGGGGCCGTCTCCTGTGAATTTTACTGAAAGGGAGGGCATTTTGTCCCAGCACAGACAGAACTGTAATTAAGTTTCACTTCAGTCACAGCCAGAGATCTTATTTCTGCGTACCCCACCCATCCTGTCAGTAACCCACTCATAGCCCTTCTATCCTTCGCTCGTATCACCCACATTTTATTTAGTGTTTCCATACAAGACTCACACCACTTCACAGCAGATTAGTTCATATACCCGAAAAGACAAAGGCCGAACCTCTTCCTTAATCAATTCAACACTTCCCCTTCGCCAGCGCACACTACCTACAACCAAACTGCTTCGGTTTCTATTCCCTCCCAGGTATCGTTTCCAGGAATCTGCCCGCTGGTTCTCCAGCCTTTTCTAGCCTTCGGAACTCCCCGCACTCACGGCTGTCCATTTGGGCCGCCGGATTTTCCGCCAGCTGCTCGAAAGCGATCCCACTAAGGGCCCAATCCCTCAATCCTTACTCAGGCAAAGCTCCCCCTCAACTAAATGACCGGTGGCTTTGGGCCCCGCTGCCCCGTACGGGTTAAGAGGCTCCAGGGGGAGGGTTAAAGCCCAAGGAAAGCTTTTCATGGGGATCTTACACCGTTAACAGGCCCTTTTCCCCGGCAGGGCTCAGACCCTCTCCCCAGGGCGGGGGCGATTGGGGGCACGGGCGGCCCTGCACTGAAGCCAGTTCCCTCCTAACCCCCTCCAGAAGCCTCCAAGTGCCCGCGCCTAGGCCCCCCTTACTCTGGGACCCCGGTTCCCCATGGATCCCCGCCACTGCCCCAACCCCTGCCATCACGGAGCCCTCCGCTGGGTGCCAGACCCTCCCCCGGTCCCGCGCCAGGCCATCCCCGGGGGTCCGCTCACACGTGGCCGCAGGGGGCCCGCACCGGGCTCTCAAACACCTCCAAGCAAACGGGGCAGGTGAAGCGGGACAGCGGGTCCTGAAGCGCCGATCCCTCCGGGTACCGGGAGCTGCTCTCCACCCCCGCCATCTTCCACCGGCCGCCCGCCAGTGCACTTCCGCAAAGCAGCCCCAGCGCCGCGACGGCGGCCCAAAGGGGCTGGCCCTCCGCCACGCCCACCCGAGTGGGCAACGGGCGGCGGCCTAACGCGCACGCGCGACACAGCGGCCTTTCCGAGCCTCGCCCCCTCGCCACCAAGCCACGCCCCAGAGCGGGCCCAGTTTCTTCGGCTCCACCCACACCCAGTCACGTGCTGTTCTCCCCAGGGCTGAGCTGAGGGAGGCGAGACCCGGGCAGGGAAGGGTGTGGGTAGTCTGGTGAAGGACTAGCAGGGCAGGGGGCAGCCCGTCGGGATGCAGCTGGCAAGGGGCACGCCCAGGGGTCAGAGCTGGGCAGGAGGTGACCCCAGTAAAGGAACCTGCGGTTGTGGGCAGTGGGCAGGGAAGTACCCAGGCATGGGGCACAGGCACACAAGGGCGTGACCGGGGCAGCGGAGTACAGTCAGGGAATGGAGAAAAGGGATGCAACGTGGCATAGATGCAACCGGCCACCGGTAGATTAGCTAAATTTCCTGTCTCCTTCCCTCCATGGGTATGTGGTGTGACACGGGCCTTTGGCTGCCACCTTCTACCGCAGATGTGGCAGCATTTCAGTGATTCTGTGTGTGTACGGCTCATGCAGCACTTACTATGGAGGTACTAGAACCCAAGTGGTGCTTTTTCTCTCACACCTCCTCCCATGTGGCCTTAGGGGGAAAGGTAACTGCAGAAGGATGGAGCCATAGACTCCAGCTGGCAGCCATATCAGAGACCTCTAGACATTCAGAGAACTTCCTCGTTTTGAGTGGCCATTCTCTGCCCTGTGCAGATTGGCTCTTTGCTGTAACCCTCCCCCCTCACAGTCCTTTCACCTCTGCTTTACTCCACACTTGCCTCTTGTACGTCTTCTCCCCTGCCTGTTCCCTCTGCTCTTCCCTTTCCACATTTAGCTTAGCCTTTCCTAAGTAGCTCCACTCCCCCCAAAAAGTGGCAGTAACATGTTTGTTGCCGTCACATTGTTCACTCAGCTTGTGTGGCGTACCCCTTCACCCGCCCTGTGTCTGTCTGGTCTATTTCAATTTTAAACTCCTCAGGGCAGGGACCATCCATTACTCTGTTTGTACAGTGCCTTGCACAATGGGGTCCCCATTCTTGGTTGACCTTTAAATACTCTTGTAATAAACATGATTAATAATACTAATTAATAATTAGGATTCAGGTACTATATAAATGTAAGATTATTATAATTAACATGAGAACACATCTTTCACCTCTACTGAAACAGCCTGGACTAGAAATGTGTAAGTGTATATGGCATGACACTGATAGGAGATGGACCCTGAAGATGATTAGAGACTGGGGCTGCACATATCTGAGAGAGTGGGGGGAAACGGTGCAGAAGAATAAGGGGCTTTGGTTGAGATACTTCAGATTATGACTAGTTTAGTGAAAGGAGCTCAGCACCATCTCTTCATGCCATCCCATATTATGGGGAGGTCAACAGGAGACAATGCACTGGGGAGGTAAATTTAAAACATTACTTTCTCCCCCATATTGACTAGTTAGCCTGGAGAGTCCACTGCATCAGGAGATCAAAGACTGAAACCGAATCTTGACTTTAAAACAGGCTAGAAAATATGGCCAGAAATATTTGTAGTAATGCTAAAATAGGAATGCCAAATCTCATGCCTCATGGCTTAAATTCTTTAAACTCTGTCGTGCCATATACAATATTGAACAACTGACTAAGTGTGTTATTGGCATGTTTCATATTCCCCTGAAATGGCAGGTATTAGCCACTATTTGGTGGCAGGTCACCTTATGATTTACGATTTGATCTTGTAAATCCTTGTTCACTGTGCAACAGGGAGCATAAGGCTGCAGCACTGCCGTTAAGTGTGAGCAGAAGCTATGTGTGGGTGCAAGTACTAAGCACTGGGGGCCATTGAAAGCCCAGTGAAGTCAATGAAAGGGTTCCCATTGACTTGAATGGGCTTTGGATCAGGCTCACAGTGGAATGAGCAAATAAGTGTCAAGCCCCTTGCATGTCTACTCCACTGCAACAGTGCGGGGTAAAAAAGAAGCTAATGCCAGGAGAAGAATGGCCATGTCTGAAGAGAGGTGGCCTTAAATAGCATCTTTATCACTCCAGTGAAATATTTAGTTATATGATTGCTGAGCCTTAATTTTGCTTTTAGTCAGGAGTTACTTGTCAGCCATGCAGAAGCACTGCCATTCTAATGCTGACAGACCCCGGTGGGCAGGATCAAACTGGGGACTCTAGAGCTTAGTGCATGAGCTGAAAGCCAACTGGCTGTCAGCTAAGGCTGTAGAGCAAACTCATGAAGTGAGCTACAGCCCACGAAAGCTTATGCTCTAATAAATGTGTTCGTCTCTAAGGTGCCACAAGTACTCCTTTTCTTTTTTCATTAATCTCTCTCTCTCTAAGTGGTCTCGGTGCCATTAGATGGGAAAGAACACCATACCCAGGAGGTGAGTGGGTTACACCATTAATGCAGAACTGGGTTCCCCTATGCTCCTGCTCATCGGACTTACATATGCAACACTTCAGCTGTGAGATATAGGATCAAGACTTTAACAGACCGATGGTCTGATACAGTACAGTGAATCTTTTGTGCTTAAGGGGAGCAGTGGGGGCAAACAACCTAACCAGCTTCAAGACTGAGTTTGATAAATTTATGTAGAGGATGGTATGACGAGACGCCTACGACAGCATGTAGCTGATCTGTGACTGCAGCAAATATCTCCAACAGCCAGTGATGGGACACTAGATGGGGAGGATTTGGAGTTACTACAGATAATTCTTTCCCAGGTTTCTGGCTGGTGGATCTTGCCCACATGTGAAGGGTCTAACTGAGCACCATATTTGGGGTCAGAAAGGAATTTCTCCCACATCAGATTGGCAAACGCCCTGGGGTATTTCTGTCTTCCTCTGTAGCATGGGGCTCAGGTCACTTGCAGATTTAAACTAATGTAAATGGTGGATTCTCTGTAATGTGAAGTCTTTAAATCAGTGGTCACCAACCCATCGATTGCGATTGACTGGTCGATCCTGGAGCCTCTGCCAGTCGATCGTGATCTCCGGGCCACTAAAAGTCACCTCCAATCCTGAACGAATGGTCCCGAGTCCCTCTGAGCTTGCCTGAGTGCTGCTCCAGGTGAAACAGTCAAGGAGCTGAGCTTGATCTGGCGCAGCAGGGCTCAGGCAGGCTGCCTGCCTGACCTGGCCTCACGCCACTCCTGGAAGCGGCAGGCTGCTAGCATGTCTCTGCAACCCCTGCAGGGAAGGGGAGCAGCGGGTCTCCATGAACTGCCTGCACCCACAAGCACCACCTCCATAGCTCTAATTAGCTGGGAGCTGCATGGATGGTGCTAAGGACAGGGGCAGCACAATTTATTCATGGGGCATTTTGCAGATATTGTTCCAACACACTGTCCCACTATGCAAGATTTAAGTAAAACTTTGAATGTTTCAGAATTAACATTAGGTTAGGAGGAAGTTATAGAGAGAGGAGTGGTGTGAAATGCAAATCAGGAAGACAGAGGGAAAAATATGGGAGGAAAACATACTGTATATGTGAAGCCAAATGTTTCCATTCATGTGCCAAGTGACACTTGTCACTTAACTAGCAGAATTAGAAAATCAAAGCCAGGGATACATTGCCAATAACAGAAGGTCTCTCTTCTCTTCTCAGAACTGTGCTCACAACACCCATACTAACAGCACATGCATATCCACGGGTAGATTTCATCCTGAGTTTCAATTTCTGAATCAGCTGAAAAATAAGGATTCACTTGTAAAAGTTTTACTGTGTCAGATTCAAGCCCTTATCTTATGGTGCCTGACTCTCTGTCTTATAGTTTAGACTTTGCTAACACTTTGCTGCTGCTGCTGAAAGTGATATAGTCCTCCTGAAAACTGAATTCACTGAGTGCTCTATCAGATGGAGTCTCCTGCCATATGTGGAACACAAGGCACTGAAGATGCAGAGAAAGAACAACTATAGTGTAGCCATACCCTGAGAAACATTCTGAGTTGGTCTTGCAAAACACTCAGCTTCTATTCAGCTGTAAAACACACATATTAGCACTCACCAGCAGCAGCCTTAGAATCTAAACATTGTTAGTAGAACAACAAGCCTATTATGGTTCACATAGCAGAAAAAGTGAACAGGCTTGGACTTTAAAAATCAGCTCCCTTCAAGCAGAATGTAAAGGAAATGGAGTTTGTTAGTTTCAGACTGATCTTAAGTGAAACAAGAGGTAAATGTTCCTGTTACCACTGTTCTCTCTAAGCTGTGTGCGTGCACACAGATCCTAAACCCCGCACACACGGTGAAACACCACACGCACAAAAATTTGCACAGAAGGAATTTTTTGTGCACACTGCTGTCAAAAATTAGAGGGAACATTGCCTGTTACTAAAAACAAACAAATACTTTTAAAAATAGCTAAAGCAACAGAGGGTAAGTAATTGTAGTTGGCAGGCAGAATCTCCCTGGCTTTTGACATTAGCCTAAAGGCTGTAGGTTGTCCACATTTTATTCATTATGTTATTACTTGCGTATGGTTTTGAGTGTCTTGTAGTAACAAAATGTAATACTATTTTCCCCTTCATTTACCTTCAAGGCTGCTCTAGCTATGGAAGAAATATTGACCTTTTTAGAAAAGGATAATGCTGCTTTTATTTTATGGCTTTCAAACCAAGCAGATATTAGAGCAATTTATAAAATAATTATATCATGATTTATCAATTGATTTCATTGTTTTGACTTAGTAGCCACATCCTGCATTATTTAAAAGGACAATTAATTTTTTGCTATGATTATGATGGAACAAATTTCTCCTTCCTTAGAAATGGAGAAAATTGTGCTGCTGGAAGTGGCCTTAATATCTTTCAGATGAGATGTAAGACCAAGGTTCTGATTCTTTGGGGTCATTCAAAATCCCCTCCCATCCCGATTATAAGCAGGACTAGTAACGCAGTGACCCTGTTTAAGCTTCCCTTCCTTCTACTGTAGTGCAGCTTGCTGTTGCCACCCCACAAGTGGTTGTTTTTTAGTAGTTCTGCTGGAGTGCTATGGGTGGCCCAAGAAATATATCATGCTATGTTGCCAATTCTTGCAGCTTGATCACAAGTCTTACAATATTTAATGTTTTTTTCCTAAAACCTCAGCTGCTGGATTCTTGTAATTACATGAAAAACTCAATTTTCATTTAAAAGTATGTTTCTAGCTCATGGTTTTAGAAAAAGGTAGAAAACGTGAAACTTAAAAGCTCAAAAACCAAAAGCAAACTAACCCCCCCATACTTATTTTCAAGTCTCATAGTTTGGGGTGCTGAACCATGTTCTTTGAATACACAGCATTGGTAATGTATTGGCAATTTTGGAACCTATAGCTGTAGACTGACTAAAGCTCATCCTCCTCTCTGGATTTCTGTGCAGCATAGGTCATGAAACAACCACTAAACCAGCTCAAAACTTTAAAAGTATTCAGAATATTTTTTCCACCCCAGACCATTTTCTGACAGTTAAATCATCCACAGGTAGCCAGGCCCAGGCTCAGAGACAGCATTTACTTTTCAAGGTGGATTCTGTGGGGTGGCAGCTTTATCCTATTGTGAGGCATTGGTTGCAAAGCCTCTGGGGAGCTTATCAGTCACTGGGGCCTGGTCTACACTACAGAGTTAGTGTACATCAGCTTACATCGACCTAACTCTGTAAGTTTCTATACTACAATGTTGCTCCCACTCATGTAAATTGCCACTACACCGATTTAATAACTCCACCTTTGTGAGAGGCTCTGTTTAGGTCAATGTAGTTAGGGCAATACAATGTCCTTGTAGACACTGTGTTGTTTACATTGCCTGTTGGCTGTCAGTCCCATACAGGGCTGACAGCTGAAGCCCCTGGGAGCAGGAGCCAAAATATGAAATAAGAGCCTCCATGAAACTGACAAGAATGTCAATTTCAAAGCTGGTAGGCTCCTTGCTCTGCAGCTGGGAGCCTAGCAGCACCAAGAATCCTGCCTGCAGATGAGGCTCCCAGGGCTGCTGCTGTGGTGTGGTGTCAGTTCCCAGAATCCTGGCTCCAGTTGGGCACTCACAGGCTGGCTGCTGTGTTGCAGGGAACCTGCCAACCCCATACTCCAGCTGTGAGCCCACACCAGGCCAGCAGCTCAGGCTGTTAGACCTGGGGCGGAGTGGGGGAAGGGCTCAAGCAGTCAGTGCGCCACAATGCCCCACTTCAGTCAGTGGAAGCACTGCTGGTGAGAATGCGCACTATCGACAGAAGGAGCATAGTGTGGACGTGAAACACCACTTTAATTACTGCCGTGGCTGTACGTCAACTCACATTAACTAAATTTTATAGTGTAGCCAAGCCCTTAGGCAGTGCCTCAAAGGCTGATCCATTGGCACCCTCACCAAACACGGCTCCAGCTGAAGTACCTGGGACTCTAGTTCCAGCTGGGCTGGCAGTGGCCAGGCACATCCCAGGACAATCAGCACCCTGCCCTCAGACTCGCCCTGTCGTGAAAAGCCCAGTTTTGTTTAGCAGGCCACTTCCAGCCTAGGCCCTGCTGCAAAGGGGTAGCCAGGCCCCAGGCAGGCCTATAGGAAGAGCCCTCAGGGCAGGAGACCATGACAGGAAAAGACCTGCCCGAGGCTACTCTAGCCCTTTAAATCCCCCTCTATGACATCACAAGGCCCACGATGGCGCATGCGCAAGGAGAACCTGCACCCGTATTACGTCACTTCTTGTCCCTAAACTGATTTGCTGCCGGGTTACTGTGGCTGCCGCTGTTTCCCTTCGGCTGGAGAGCGGGGCATGCGGGGCATGCGGTGGCCTCGCTGGCGGAGAGGGGCGGAGAGCTCCCTTACGAGCTAAGGCGGCTGCCGAGTCCTTCCCGAGAGCACTGGGCATGCGCCAAAGCTCTTCCGGGTCCGTATGCTTCCCCACTCGCCCGCACGGGGGTCACTTCCGGCTGCTTGGGCGAGGACGGGGGTCTGTAGCCGGGGCACCGGTGGCTTCCTGCAGGCGCGCGGCGGCGGCGGCTGGTCGCGGGACCCGGGACCGGTTTCCCCTCGTTGCGAGCTGTGAGTGAGGCGGCCCCAGCTGGGGAGAGCCCCGAGGGCGAGCAGGGCCCTGTCCCAGCCGCCCGTCCCCGGGCGGTCCCTCTCGGGTGCCCGCGGGTGGCTCCTGGTCGTCAGCGCTGCGGGTCCTTGTCGCCCCCCGCTTCGCCCGGCTCTCGTGCGCCTGCCGGTGCGAGGTGCCCGGCCGGCCCCGCTGCGGGCCCCCGGGGCGCGGGCTCTGGGTTTCGCTTTCACTCGCCGGGGGAGGTTTGTCTGGCGAGGTGCAGCCCTGGCGCCCAGCGCCCCGCCAAGCACAGGTGCAGAAGGGCCCGAGAGATCTCGGGCTCCCCTTGGTTTCCCTCAGCCCCAGTAGTGTGATCGGAGACTTCCTCCTCCCGGGGGGCTGGGCGAAGATGCCGCGAAGGGTGGTACAGATCTGCCCATGGAATCGTTTTGGAGACGTTGTATGGCCTGTGTTGGGCAGGAGGTCAGACGAGGTGATCCCAATGTTCCCTTCTAGCCTCGGGATCTATGGGAAGAACCGCATGCCACGACGTAGTGTATACAGACAAGGGTCTTCCACTGACTATCTCATGCACAGCAGGTTTTGAAAAGGGTCCATCTACATTGCAAAAATAAATAATTAAATTCCCCTAACTCCCAAATGGCAGCGAGTCTCAAAGCCCAGTCAACAGACTTGGGCTCACTGTCGGGCTAATGATAGCCGCATAGATGTTTTGCAGCTCTGAAATCCAGGGGGGGAGGGAGAGAGTTCTCAGAGCTTGAGTTCCAGAGGGATCAGGAATATCTGCATTGCCACTTTTAGCCCTGTAGCCTGAGTCAATTGAGGCTTGATGCTGTGGTGTTTGGTTGGTTGGTTTTTGAGTGTAAACATACTCTGAAGGAGTGGAGAGGATGGGAGCCCATGTAGATAACTGAAGGCCAGCAATGATTTCTTATAAAGTTTTTCCTGACTTTGTACCTGTCCCAGGAAGGCTCAGAGGCAGAATTAGCTGATGATTAGCAGTGGAAGAATATTCCAGGAGAATGCTCTCTTTGAAAATGTAGAATTGGCAACATGTTAAGTGAGGAGAGAGCTCAGTTTTCCCAAACAGCATACCATGGAAACAGGATTGAGAAGGATGCTAGGTTAGATCAGGGTTTCACTCTATTAGCTATAGGTTCAGAAACTGATTGAGCTGGGTACACCGGGTCAGTTTATTTTTTAGGTTCAGTTGAATTTGGTTTAAAATAAAAATAGCTGCCTGCTCGATGAGACCCTGTTGCATGAGCCTCTCAACCTCAAATTGCTATTCAGGGGATATGCCTGTGGGTTTGTGGTAAAATTATTTTGATGGTTCAGCCACATTTCATGCTGTGTAGCTCAGTGTAATATGAAAGCTATGTTCTCACTTTCTGGGTCAAGGAATCCCTCTTATAAAGTCCTGATTCAAAGAGCTAATGAGTATTTTGAATGGAACCAATTTGTGTAGTTAAGATTTATGGCAGAAATAGCAGGGGGATTTTCTTCTGTGGGTCAGGGGATTTTTCTTTTCAGATGATTTAGAAACCTTTTTGAAGACTAATCTAAGACTGGGTGGGTTTTGTTTATTCTTAGTGGGACAGAATTATTTGATTTCCCTATAGATTGCTCTGAAATTGCCAATGGTAATTCAGCTTTTTCTAATGTAATCACACTTCTGAAGGTGGCACATTTATTGTCTTATTGTGCTTAATATGTCAGCTAGTTTTCTTTAGTTTTGTCATTTGAAGAGTTTTAGTACTTCTGGGACACCACTTCTTACCTGAAATACTACAGTTTATAAGCAAACTGATGGCTTTGGTTGAGAGTGATACATGAATGTACCTTGTAGTCTTCTGTCTTTTAATAAACTTAATCATGATCTAGGATGTCTTAACATTCAAAAACATTTTTGTGTTAAGCATTTTCTTGTGCTCAATACAATACTCTTCTTTTTTTAAGTGTTGGTGAAAGCCTTAGAGATTGAAATTGGGAGAGGGATAGCTCAGTAGTTTGAGTATTGGCGTGCTAAACCCAGGGTTGTGAGTTCAATCCTTGAGGGGGCCATTTAGGGATCTGGGGCAAAAACTGGGGATTGGTCCTGCTTTGAGCAGGGGGTTGGACTAGATGAACTCCTGAGGTCCCTTCCGACCCTGATATTCTATGATTCTGTGAAATCCTGTTGCCACAAATGGCAAGTCATGGGAGCTGGAGATGATTATGAATGTCACAGTTCATAAAATCTTTACGAAGGACTTACTTGTCTTTAGGGGACTTCCTAATCTTAATGCCCCATTCATGTAACTGCTGTATCCTACAATTTTTGAAAACAGAGATGGAGGTTAGGATATCTGATCCAGCTCCATTCTAGTGCAGGATTGTTCGCAGTTTAAGTCTCTTATCAAGACTGGTTTGAAAGTCCCAGTTGATTGGAAACAATCAGAGCTCTTTTGCATAGCCTAATTATTTAATTTGGGAGGGAGGTGGTGGTTGAGTAGTGGCATTCTGCTGCTTTTGTCCAGTTCTGTTTTATACAAATAAAGAAATAACTTTAGGGAAGGGGCACTAAACTCATCCTGTGGAGAAGACTCAATTGCATTTTTATTTGTGGATCTTGGGCTGAGGTATGAATTTAGGACTCCATATTCCCTGTAATTCACAGCAGAACTCTCACTGATATCAAGAGGGAAGCTTGCACAAAGATCGCTTGTAAACAACTTCTAACTTGTTGTTTGTTCACTTCCTCATTGTTGTATTCAGCATTACTTGGTGAAAGAATATTCTTGAATTTGGGACCATTGAAATTTGGGACCTTTGTTTCTCTTTCTTCTTCGTCCTCTTTTTCCACCCTGTTCTTCTTCCTGATGCATCTTCTGTCCAGCAGAAATTCTCATTATCCTCTCTCTCTTCTCCCCCTCCACCCCCCCGGGCTTCATTCCCATCTGCTAAAATGATCAGCAACTGAATAATTACAGGTGGCATTTACATGGGCTTAATGTGGGTTGGGGAGTTTACACTTTTGAGTCATTGTTTCAGGTTGACTGCAGACTCAGAAAGACAACACTCCATTGATTTACATTTGGCTCACAGTTGGGAGGTTTTCACAACCATAAGGACTAGAAGTATATTTTCTTTAAAAATGAGAGGTTGTATTCTGTAGAATCTGGATGACATCAGGGCCACACAAATACATCTCAGTTTCGGTAGCATTTGGAAGCCAGTGTAAAGGGCTTGCCTATGCAGGAGCCATCAAGTCGCTAAAGTAGAAACACAAATATTAATACACTTGTAAAAAGCATAAGTAATGAAGGTTTTGTATTACACCAGCATAACGGGTCCAAGCAGGGCCCCTACTAGCTGTTAGAAGTAGGGATCCCAGCTTTTAATGTAACTGCCAGTTTCAGGCTAAAATCTTGGCTGTGCCACTTGCTGCCCCCTGCCTCTTGTTCAGTTGCATGTGACCTCTTCCACAGTTATAAGATGCGTGTCAAGCCGCCCCACCTGCTTGGCAGGGTAGGATATGCACAGCTGGATAAGATATCAGGAGCATACAGAGGCTTACAGATAAGGTACAAATAGAAAGACTAGCGTGCTGGGCTGTCCAGTCCATGCAGTTAGAGAGAATCACAGCAGAAGTCCTGAGTTAAGTAGAAAGAACCCTTTTGGAGCAGTTCATGTTTGTTTATATATTTTTTTTCTGGAAGAAGCAAAATAATAGATTTAAAAAGTCTCTGATTATAGTTCTCTTCATGCAATTTAACTCATTAGCCCCAGAACAATATAAACAGGTCACTTTGTTTTCATCGCACCACACCCTTGCTTTTACTCATCAAACCATTCTATTCTTATGGACCAAAAAGCTCTCTTTAGGCTCACGTGCACCTGATTTCTTTGGGGCTAGGGATGCCTTGCCAGATGGGACTTGGGGAAATTGTTGTGGACCCATTGCTGGGATTTAACTCCCAAATGTCTATATCAGTCTCTAGCTTGGCTTTGTTCTAGGATGCAGTTGGAGAAGAGTGTACAACGGCTGTGAAGGGCTCTCCAGGGGGCACCAAAAGACCAGTACACCTATTACATGGTTACAGAAGCCTGAAGAGTTTGTGGTTGGGATCCACTGTTCTATGCACACTTTCACAGGCTCCTGTGGGTATGTGGAATTACAGGCATGCTAGAGTAATACAGCTGTAATGACTTGTCTTTGTTTTTTCTTTCTATTCCAGAAGAATCACAGTTACTGAAAACTTGTAAAAGGCTCAGTGATCCGCCTGTTGCAGAATAACCATGGAAGAGACGAGGTAGCCACCCAAGAGTGAGCCAAAGTCCTGTTTCAATGGATACGAAATATAAAGACGATTTATTTAAGAAGTATGTACAGTTCCATGAATCCAAATTGAATGCTTCTGACAGCAAACAGCGCCCTGTTAATGATGAATATCTGCGAGTGGCAGCATCAGCCTTACTCTGCCTTCCCAAGATTGATCCCTTTTATAGATTCCGGTTGATTAAATTTTATGATATGGCTGAAAATTCCCTAAGATCCCTGAAATCCTCAAATTTACGTTCTCTCCATAGTGCATTCGCTATGCTGGAGATAGTAGGAATTAATCTCTTTCTTTACCCTTGGAAGAAGGAATTCAAAACTATAAAGGTAAGAAGTCTCACATATGGTGGTAATACATTAGAACAATGATTTGTAGTTTCATCTAACTTTATTCCTAAGTATTTTTTACATTGCTGAAAGGTGACAGATAGGCAGTCCTGGAGTCTGAAATCCTCTCTGTATCCATAAAACAGGCACAACAAAAGCAGAATCAGTGCAAGCTTCTCCCCCTCCCTTCAGCCTACTGTTGTATCCTGACTTTGACGGCAGGGGAATACCGCTAGGGTGAATGGATAGTTGACTTTTAAGTTCACTCAATATTTGCCCTTTTTGCTAGCACTGCTATTAATTTAGCACTAATTGCAATGTGCACTGTTTTGTGAAGTAGACACTTGTTTACCAGGCACTGGATTGGGAACCTCAACTCCTTTCACAATGGCAAGCAAACTTCTTTAGTTTGTTTTAAGAACATCTTTCTTCATTCCTGATCACATGGAGCCTTGATTTTTTTAATGTCCTTTCAAATTCCTTACCTGTGTCGGGTCTTTGTTTGAGATTGATAGTATTTAAAACCCTAATATACTTCTCATCATATGTGCTATTTGTTTAATACTTTTATATAGCTCAGCTTAGAGTAGACCATGGAAGCAGACTAGTTAGCGTCTCTTCCACTGCCAGTTTGGAGTCTGGTCTTGTCTTTGGGTTCTCATTTATACTGGTTCAAAGCTGCAGTGTTTGAGTTGTGAACACCGTAGGTGAAATTTTAAATCCAGACAGAAAATTGTTTTTGGAAAGTTGCCTATAAATACTTCTAATATAGCCTTACAAAGCTATACTAAACTATTTGACAGTGTCCTTTAAAAGAAAAAATTCATGGTGCATTGAGTAGTTTCTATTACATCTTGGAGAGGTGGGGAGGGGGAACTATTCCAGACTTGTAGAACTCTACATATGTCTAATTCCTCATTGCACTGAAGTCCTGAGTGGTAAGATCTTGACTATTCCAGTCTAGGGCACCTCTTGGGATGCTAACATTGTAGACGTTGGTCATATATTGTGGTTCTTTTTACCACTATGTATAAGGTTGACAGATCCAAATAATTTCCACTTGTGACCCAGTATAGGATTTGAACTCCAGTCAGAGCAAACATCTCAGCTATGTTGCATCACAAG
Source organism: Lepidochelys olivacea (assembly GCF_965140295.1). Classification (NCBI taxonomy): domain Eukaryota; kingdom Metazoa; phylum Chordata; order Testudines; family Cheloniidae; genus Lepidochelys; species Lepidochelys olivacea. The sequence goes on from NC_140423.1 coordinate 16,868,463, forward strand.
GGATATTTCTTATGGATCCATATGTTTCGTCGTCCCCCACAAGCCTTGTTTTTTACTGTAGACTCTTGATATATAAAACATGACTAAGGCTTAAGAAAATGTAGAATTTACCTTCCATTTCAAACACTGTAAACCATCATCCTCTTTTGGAGTCAATTTTGTCAACAATATTGAAGGCTGTTAGCTCTGGTCAGACTGAAATATTTCACTCACTGCTACACCTCAGCTCAACGTTTGAGATTTTGTTTAAAAAAAAAAGTACTAAGAAGTTTTGAAGTGAGACGTCTTCATTAGCTTTTTGACGCATAGTCATTTGAAAGAAAAAACTGTAAGTATGTTGTACAAATTGACTTGAGTGAACTCCTTGCTTTAAAATATTATGATTGTCCCTGGCCAGATATTTGCATTAAGCTAAGCAGCTCAGAAGAAAGGTCAGTTGGTTCCCAAAAATAAAAGATAAGTTTGGGACAGTGTTTCACAAAGTTGCAAATAATTCATTTGGCTGCTGTGTTTTTCTGTCTGAATCAGTGAGCAAGTGCTTCTTGAGTTTCTCAGAGTGGGTAATCCCATAGCTTTGGATGTTTAGAAAAGAGTGTACCTAATAGACCTTTGTAAAAGTTGGCCTAGAACACACTTGTATTTACATGCGTGTTGCATCTTAGGCTTGTATTTTTAGCTTCTTTCCCAGGAGACTTGCTCCTCCTCTTGAGGAATTTTCTGTCCTTAATAATTATTAGCATGTGAAACACCTTTCATCTGAGGCACTTTGCAAATGCACGTAATAAATGTTACGTCCATTACAGATAGGGCAGCTGAAGCACAGATTATTGTCAATGCTTCATGGCTGCAGAATTTGCTATAAAATCCATCCCTTCCTGCAGAGGTGTGCTCCAAATATGAACTGTCATTTAAAAATGTTTCAAACACTTATAGTATGAAGAAAACCTTTGAAATGTGAACAACATAAACCAATGCAGCACTCTCCTCTCCGGTCTGCAGACATCCTGAAGTATTTGCTGAGATTTGAACTAACATCGTTCATTTCAGTATATCGGATAAGTTTTTAATGTCAACATTAACTATTTCACTGACTGCTTTAGCAGAAATATCCAGTTAATTTTGTGATCCCATATTCCCAATACGGCCACAACTTTCCAGATTCTTAAATATTTAGCTGTCCACTACCCGCTTCTGAAACCTCCACCTTCCCCCCCAAAGCTTGTACAGTGCAGTTGTGTTGTAAATTCAATTTCTGGTACATTAAAACTGGAATACTTAGGGGAAGCATAAAATAAACAATTTAATAACAGGAGGATTACATGCTGATCATATGGTCTTCAAATTTAAGCAAAACCTTTCTTTTTTGGATTTATCTGAAGCTGATGCAGAATGTTTAGTCTGTCAAACAGGAATGCTGCAGAATTTGCGTTCAACTTTTGTGGAGTACACGTAGTCTTTGATTGTCATAGATTGATTAGATAGGACTCACAAGGTACCTATATTGTACCCAGCATTGTAGTGTCTGAGCATCTAGTCCACCACTGAGCTTATAACCTAACTTTTTCCTTTATTTTCCCCCTTCCAGACCTACACGGGACCTTTTGTTTATTATATAAAGTCCACACTACCTGAGGAGGATGTAAGACAGATTCTGAACTACATGGGGTATGTCCAAGAACTGGGAACCATGTATAAGCTCAAAGAGCTGGTTGATGACTTCCATGTGAGAATGGTTTCATTTGAACTCTTTTTGGCAAAAATAGAGTGTGAACAACTGCTTGAAATTCACTTGCAAGTGAAGGATAAAGGTTATTCGGAGCTTGATGTTGTAAATGAGCGAAAAAATAGCAATGAAGATGTAAGAGGCTGCTCAGAAGCTATGAAACGGCGCACAGAATGCAAAGAAAACTTGAACACTTCTATGGCACGCATGGTTCTTCAGAAATCTGCTAGTGAAAGAGCCTCTAAAGATTACTTCAAGCCAAAAGTAAGCAAGCCTTCTAAATCCGTGGATACATATGACAGCTATTGGGAAAACAAGAAACCACCATTGATGACTTCATTGAGTCTCAGAAAAGAACCAATTTTGGTTGATACAGAAGATGACATTAAAGATGAAATAATACGTCCATCACCATCTCTTCTTACTATGTCAAGCTCTCCACATGGGTGTTCAGATGAATTTTTGCCAATTTCATCCCATCCCAATGGCATGTTAAGAACAAATGTCCCCTACAACTCCTATTTTTCTGCTCAAGAAGACTTAGACTTATATACTGATCCTGATTCTAGAAGTATGTTAAACTTTAAAAGACAAGAAGCTAGTAAACCTGATGTATGGCTAATAAGAAATGATGTCAATCCCATTTACCACAAACGTATGCATCTAGCCAAAGAGACAACTTCCCTCAAGTGCCAGAATTGTGGCATAACTTGCGGCACTTCTGTTTGCCAAAAGTGTGAAAATCTGCTCATCTATAGGCAGGAATATCCAGCAGTGAAACAGAGCAGTTATTCAAGCAAAACAATTCCAAATGATGGCTTGTCTCCTGGCTCTGCTTTAAGAGAGAAATCTCAGTACGCATTACAGACTCAGAGTCAAGAAAGAGCTGCTCAACTCAGTTCAAAATCCAAGCCTTCAGGCACCCTGCGCTGTAGCTTCTGTAACCGATCTGGAGCTGCAAACACATGCACGTTCTGTTCAAAAGTCTCATGTGATGCTTGCCTCAATGCTTACTATTATGATCCCTGCTGTAGAAAGAGTGAGCTACACAGATTCATGCCTAACAATCAATTAAACTATAAATCAACCCAGCTGCCCCACCTTGTTTATAGATAAACTTGAAAATCTGTGTTTGAGGGGATAAACAAGGGCTAAAAACACATGGAATTTTCTGATTTCACTGGTAACAAATATGATACTGACCTCTTTATATGTAAATATAAAACAACCAGATGTGTGCAGTTTTTGGAAATACATTTCAATGATTAGTGCCAGTTTCAGTTTTAGTGGCTTCACAAATGCTGCATATACATTAGAGTTCATGCTGCTACCATTTAGGTGATTCTTATCCGATAACTGCTTTTCAATTAGATGGGAGAGAAGAGCACATTTTCCTTTAAAACTTGGCAGCTGTTGCACTTTAAATGACACCACACTTTTGTTATTACATTGCAGTTATTGCCTCACACAAATAAAACTACATAACAGTATAAAATCAAGAAATTAAGAGCAACATTTTCAGTGTATTGTGAAATCACTGTCTGTTTTGATAGAGTAACTTTAAAATACTTGCAGGAAGTATTTGCAAATTGCTTGGTTGCCAAAAAGGACTAATTTTTGAAGAGTTTGGCTGCATTTCCTGAGCTCTAAAATGTAAACACCGGGACAACTCCTCTTCATGTCTTCATGTTTCTTCTTCTCCCTTCCATCCCCCAAGATGTTTATCTCAAACTTATACAATCTGAATTTGAAAAGAGTTCTTGCTTTATTTTCTAGTATTGCCATCCTACTGGTTTTTACTGTGTGGTATCTTTAAAAGGTGAATCTGTATACATGTCACTTAAATTATGCCTGGAGTGTTGTCTTTCCAGTTGAGTACTGATTTTATTCATCTTCTGTTGCACATTTATTAAATCCCATTCTTTGTACTGTAAATAGGTGATTTGGAAACAGTTTATTTTTTAATAAATAGATTCAATGTGTTGAATTCTAAAAGTGGTAAAATCATTGTAACTATGAAGCCTCTCTGGGTTATTTGTTCGGATGGCTTCCCTTTGTTTTTGTTTGTTTGTTTTTTACATGTACTGTATTTCATGGTTTACTACAGTCACTGTGGCAGACTGATATTATTGGCTTAGAAAGAGTTTTTCTTTGCTTCCTCCTTTAAAGAACTCAAAGCTCTCACTCAGGAGAGACCTCTCCTAAATTAATTGGAGTCTTACCTGAGTAAGGACTGCGGGATTTTGGGCCTAAGTGCGCATTTTCTTCCCTTATGCTTATGGGAACTATGTATGCATAGATGATACACTCTGCATCTAAATCCACTGCAAAGTCTATAGCATAGCTCAGCAGGTAAGGCAGTGATCTGATTAAAATTCACAGAGCTTGTATGACTTCCATTGGAGTAAATCCATCAGTTGTAGACGTGAATTGGGCAGTAGAACTGGCAGTAGAACTTATTATTTATTTGTATGACTGTGCCTAGGAGCCCTAGTCCTAGACCAGGATTCCATTGTGCAGGGTGCTGTACAGTTTGGCCCACAGAACATGTAATAAATTAAACTGCATCTTCTATGGACAGACTTTAGTCTTAGAGGAAAAGAAAATCTGCAAGAGCCCCCTTTTATTTTCTTTTACATTCAGACAAGCTAGTTAAGACAAAATATTGGGGAACTTAATCTGAGTATTGGAATCAAACATTTAAAATATCTAAAATTATTTAAAGTGTAAATTAATCCACTTTGCACTAAAATAATACGTTTTTGAACAGTTTGATTCTAGGTTTTTTGTTTTTTTTCAAATATCCATTGACTCTGTGTGGAAAAACATGCATGAATGATTGGTCACCAAATTTGTCTTATTGTTTTGGGTTGAGGGGAATTAAATAGGTTAATATTGTGAACTTACTAAAATATTTTAGCCATAAGTGTGTCAGATATACAAAAGAAAAAGTGAAACTTGATTTTGTAGAAGGTTAAGAGAGGCTATTGTGACTTGCATTAAGATATAAAGTAAATGGCATGTGGTTAGCTATCAGAAGACAAATCCAGTGACTGCAACTGGAAATGTTATAAACATGTATTATCTTGCTGACTCTGAAGGCTACAGCAGGGGTTCCCAAATTTTTTGTTGGCATGACCCCATTTTAATGAATTCTTTCCTGCCAGGACTCCAGATAACATGGAAGATGCCATTTTGTAGAACAACATGGCATGCTCCATGCATTGCGACCTTGTCTGCACTGTATGTGCAAGGTCATGCTGCATGGAGCAAAATGGTGTCTGTCCTCTGTGACCCCATGTACTGACGGTGCATTGTGACCCACAGTTTGGGAACTGTTGAGCTAGGCTCAGTATTGCTTAAATGAATGATAAGGTTTTCAAAATCTTAATGGCTTTTTTATAAATACACGTGTGTGTGTGTGTGTGTGTGTGTGTATCTGTGTGTGTATATATATATATGTATAAAATAGAACACATGTAGATACAGTATGTATATAGTGCAGAATTTAAAACAACTACTAAAACTACTACTAAAATACAGTCTGTTAGGGTGGCTCTCATTTTGGTAGTTATTTTTTCTGTTCATCTTTCTGAAGTGTCATGCCTGTTTTGGCTGCTATACAATGTACCTTCTAGTTCACTAGTTCAACTTCCATATTGCTACTTTCACTACAGTAATTAACTAAAACTGTGATGCCACGTAACTTACACAGTGAACATAGCAGGGACTACTATATTTGCTTTAAAAAGGAAAAGTCCTGTGTTTATATCTGTCATTGAATACTGTAGTACAAAACTGTGTTGAATTGCAAGTGATACCATGCTCTATTTTTTGTGTATCTTACTGTATGAGGTTGCTGTGATTGAGACAGTAAAATATATGCTAACTTAAAATGCAGGTGTTTTGCATCTGATTTCTGTTAAAACATTTGAACATGTTTTGGAGCCTTCTCTTAAAGGCCTGTGTCTTTATGGAGTGTGGGAGGGGGAAGTTGAGTGCATTTAGATGTCTCGTATACACGCTTTGCACAAAGGCTTCTCGTTTGGGCACTGACTCGTGTGTAAGTGTATGTCAACCAGGAGCCTCAAGTTCAGGAAATTTGAGAATGTCTCTTTAAATATAGACTCTTTAAAAAGTAGGGGTTTTTTTTGTTTTTTTGTTGTTTTTTTTTTAAGAAACCTAGCAGCATGATTTTGCTTGGTCCATAATGTGAAGCTTGGCATGTTGTTTTCTAAGACTATATAGGATATACAGAGCAGATATGTATGGTGTGAGAACCTCCTTTAGTTTACTTCTCAGACTTGATTGACTTCACCATTATGAGGACATAATATGTGCTGTTTTTAAAGTCAGCTTCCTGATGTACATACATATGCTATAGCTTTAGTGTAAAATAAGTGGAACTATTCACATGCTTTTTTTGGCAGTTGAGTTGAACTTGTTGGCTGCATCTTATTGGTTTTGGAGTAAAACCATCTTCCAAATTCCAGACTAGACTGCCTTTGGGTTTGAATACATTTTAAAACTTATGTGAATGTCTGTCTTAAACCAGTAGAGGCCCAGTCCTGAAAGCCATTTATTTCCAGATCATTTGAGAAATCAGAGTTCCAGATGCATGTCTGGGAGGATCAGGCCCAAGAAGCATAACTAAAATATTCTTGCAGTGGCTCACATCCTAGACTTCTGTGCATGCAGAGCTAATGTATTTCTCATGCGTGTACAAAAAATTTGTTGCTTTCTTACTGCCTGACGCTTCTGGTTATGGTTCAATTTGTTTTGCTTCCTCAATTGCCTTGATAAAAGTTAAGACACATTGTCAAGTATTTGATATTGACAGCTGGTATAATTTGCACTAAAGGTATTCTATGGAGGATATTCCTCTGGGTTCTAAACACCTTGTGTGTTTTATTGAAAAATATCCAACAGTACCTGCTAAAGGCTATAATATATTTGCCTCTTTTTAAAGAATATTGAAGAGATTTTAAAATCTTAGTGCTCCGATCTCTGTGGTGATTATGATGTTGCCAGCATGCTGAGCCTCTGAGTGAGACACAAAGTTGGGTGTTAGACAAAGTAAGGTAACATATCAAATGTATCTATTTAGGCTATGGTCCAGCTTCCTTTTAAAGTAATTGAGCATTGGATCATACTTCTAATGTGTCAAGTATTGTAGTAAGTAGATAGCAAGAGAGCAAGGCTAGGAAAGCTTAGTGTTTTGTTTTGTTTTTTGTTGGATGTTCTACACCTAATTCTGAAAATTATATAATTTTGTTATTTCTTCAAGGTCAGCTTTATTAAGACATCTGTGCTTATTCTTATGAGAGAGCTTTTAACTTGAATGCACTGTTTATCTATTCTTTATAATTACACTAGTTTTTTACAGCTGTACCCATCTTGAAAACATTCTTTGGCAATGGCCTCTTCCATTTGCTGTTATCCTTCCCTGTCCATTTTCAATTAAAATAACTTTCTGCTTGTATGCACCAGCATCATGACAGTTGCCTCATTGTGCTCCAGAGTACAAAGGCATAAATTACTGGATCAGGTAATCTGTCTGACCCTTTGCTCTGTCTAGGTGTGATGCTGAGGATCCTTCAGTGGTGGTTTTGTTCTGAAGCCATGAAAACTTGTAGGTACACTATATGGTTAAGGTTTCACAGGTTTGTGGGGAGACGGGTGGTCGAGCCCGGGAGCAGCTCCTTTCTCTGATAGGCTTACTTAATAGGTTTCCAAGCATGTGGTAATGTGTGGAAGATAATATTGCTCCTTACAGCATCATAAGATCTTTGGGATGGGAATAAAGTCTGTTTATACTGTGCCCAGACCCAGTTCAGATTGTTGGGACCTTTGGGCAATAACACAGCAAACCCTCTAGTATGGCTTTACAGGTACCTGTGCTGTGGAGCAGCTAACAGCTGCTAGTACGCTTGTGTGGCAAAAGGTGTGTTTCACCAGGGGAGGGAGGAAGCATGTACTTAACTCAGGTTATTAACTCCAGTGAGCTAAGTGATTAAAATAGCAGTGAGGACGTTAGCAGCTCGAGTTAAAGCCTGTAGGGTTGAATCGAGCTGCTAACCTGAGTTAAGAACACACACGACTTTCTGCAGTGAAGACAAAGACAAAGTCAGGGAAGCAACATGTAAGGTTGGGCTATCCATGTGAGGCCACGAGAGTGAAATAAACTCTTGTGGAATTGTGGGCACAGGCCCTGTGTATCTGATGGCACTGTGCGTAGGGAAGATGGGGGGCCCAATTTAGAAAAAAATTAATTTTTGTTTGTTTGTTTAATTGCTTGGAATCAAAAAGGATTCTTTTCTTCACACATAGGAATCTGGAAGCCACTGGAGCCTAGATTCTAGTTAGCTCAAGGTAGGTCAAATGTTAATTATTTTAACAGTGTCTATTAGTTACTAATAGGCTCCTTTCTTGGCTGCTGGTCAGATTACTACTATTCCTGTAATTTTCAGTCTAAGGTGTACATTTTCTGTGGCTAGTTTCTATCAAAGCAATTCCTGATTTACGGTGAGAATTTAGAATGTTTTCTAAACTTTCCAGAAATGTAGCAGTTTTTCCTTGCAGTGAGTTTTCAGTGGATCCAATTCTCATCAAAGACAATATCAAAACTCCCCTTAGCCTCAGTGGTGCAGGAGCAGGCCTGAGATGTTTAGTATAATGAGTGTTCCAGCTACTTGTTGCCAGTTGAGGCCTGCCCTGTTCCCTGCTTTGGAAGTGGCTTACAAGTTCAGACTCTTACTGGAGAAGACTTTCATCTTCAGCTAGGGTTGCCAACTTTGTAATATTTAAAAACTGGACACTCCCTTCACTTTACCTTTGTGTGGGGGGCGGTGGGGGGTGTGGCTTTCTCCTTCTCCCATTGTGCTGGCTCCCTGCACTCCTGGGCACATTCTGCCACTCTACCTGGCAGCCGCTCCGGGCAAGGAGCGGGACGGAGCCGACTTCTGGGGACAGGAGCCAAGCATGCTGGGGGGAGGGAAAGGAAAGGCTTGGGCTCAACTTAAAAAAATACTCCTTTTGGTGGAAAAGAAACTTTTGCCTTCCCTAAATAGGACCCATTTTATTTGCACTGCTTTGTATGTAACAAGCTCTGTTTTAACTATCCTATCTAAGAGTTTCACACTACACTATTGTAAACCAAATTGCTGTTAACAGCTCAACAACACTGAGATGCAATATTACACATCTCATTATTGTACATGCACAAATTCTACCCTCTTATTTACTTTCAAATTAGGCTAGACTATGAGCTCCGGGAGTGACCTAGTTGAGGTTTGTTGCCAGAGGCATAGGTAAGCCAAAAACTCGGATAATCAAAACAGCTGCTACCAAGCAGTACATCTAAAAGTAACAGCCTGTTTACAGGTCTCTAGTTAGAGTCAAATTGAACCTCCTTGTAGGAGAGGAGGGAGAGAGAGAATTCCCACAAACTGCCTGGCCTATTCCCACGTGGTCTGTGATTGACATATCTCAACCCATCCCTTGTGCACTGTAGAAAGAAAGCACTCCGTACTTGTAACTTGCGTGGTCCAGTAACTGCTAATCTACTAAAAATCACAAGGAGGATCTGTATAACACATCAGTCCTTAGCATATACACTAGGAACACTATTAGACACCAGCATTGACACCCTTTCTGACAGCCTTGTGGGAAACAGTCAACACCCAGCCTTAGAGAGGAAAATATTGAAGGCTCTCCAGTTGCTAGAACACAAAGTGTTCAACTCTCAAATGTTGATAAGTACAACATATAGCTGCTGAAGAAGGGAATGGTCCCAAAGGAAATGCAGACTCTGTCTATCATAAACCTCTATGTGTATGTGATTTGAAGTGAGGAGTTGATGATCTTACTAAAACCACTCCTTTACTCAGGTGTTATGTAATACTTCTGTTTAAAACAGGTACTTTTAAAATGTAATGAATTATATCAAAGAGGAATGATAGGTGAAGTGTAGAAAGCAACTCTTTAGATTAATAAGATTGCATGCTTTCTTGAAGGGATGAGAATATTCTAATACTAATACCTTACACATCAATATATGTGTAATATTTTCATAGTGGGCTGTGTCTGATTTAAAATGCCAGCTGTTACAGAGGAGCCGTTGGCTTAGTGGTTGCATGCCCCTGTCCTTTATCAAAGAAGCACCTTCACATAAGACCTCTTTGCAGTAGCTTGCCCTAAACCTTCAGTATCCACAGTCAGTACAGGAGCCCTCACGGCCTGAAAACAAGTCCCAAAACATTGACTAATTCCATGTTTAAACAATCTCAATCTCTTTACTCTTTAGCATGTAAATTGTTCTGTTGGAAGACAGGGTGCCTCTAAGATTCTCCAAGAAGAGGAGATGGGAAATGGAGAATGAGCAAGAAATATATAGAACCTTGCACCTGTAGGTCATTGGTCCAAATCTGCATGAAGGCAATAGTGATGAAAAGTTACCCTCTGATGCCTTTGTGAAGTGAATTTGGTGAGTCTCAGCCTAGTTTCTCATCACAATGAATTTTCTTTTGAGTCTTAGCAAAGATGCAAAAAGTGAGCGGGCATGGATACTAAATAACCCTGTGACTCTGATTAGAATACCAGTGCATATTCCAGTAGAACTTCTCAGTGGCAGTCTGTGATTGAGAGGCGAGAGAGACATCTCCGCCCCCCAGTAAACCTTGCTTGCCCACACCGGGTGTGTCTGTGTCCCCTGAGAGTCTGGGCAGTGAATTTTTTAAAGATACTGATTTATTATCAGGTAGAGCCAGGCACATAGTGTAGTGTTACAGTTTATGGCCTAAATGCTTAAGGCTATAGAAAGCCTGGAGTAGAAGAGAAATAGTGGATTTTTTGGGGTGGTGGCAGCGGTGGGGTGTCAGCCCCAAAGAGACTGTGCTAGGGGTATGTAGAGCTTGATGCTTCTGTTCATGGCAGCCTGGGGGAAGGGCATGACCGGTAGATCTGTGGCTGTGTGGATTCACTGGTCACAACTAATGTTATTTTACTCTGACAGAACCATTGTCCCTCTCAGCTCCTATCTACCCTATAGGTCCTGTCCAAAGCCTGTTTAGTCAGGCTGTATTCATGAGAGCAGGATTAACCCTTTATGGTCCTAACAGATCTGCTTAACACTGTGTAAACACAGTAAAATTTCACCAGATACTCAGTTCCATCACATCCCCTTGGAAAACTGTCATGTTAGCAGCCAGGGCATGTGCCCATGGTGTGTGTGTGTGTGTGAGGCTCAGTTACCTTCTCTGCATTGAGATTTTATATGAAACAGAGACTGCCACTTCCATTTCTCCTTATGCTGTGGGCTCCTGTGTTTGATTCTAGCATGTAAAATGAAGGACACTGTGGGGGCATCTTTTTCATGTCCTCTTCCAGGACAAGATGGAATCCTCTGGCCTTAATGGGCATCTGTAATCAGCTAGCTTTTGAGATGAAAAAAGAAAAGAAGAAAAGCCAGAAAAGCCAGGGACTGAATGAGCATGGAGACTGACCTACCCTCTCCCTTCTAGAGATGGCAGCAGCAGATCAGGGTTGGGGCAGCTTTGCTGTGTACCTACACTGTGCTCAAATGAGAACCCTTTTCCAGGGGTGCCAGTGTGGCACCGGTCACCAGTACTAAATTCTCCTATTTTTTTTTTAATCAAACCCCATGGAGGCAACTCTAGTATGCATGTCCTTTGCTTTGCTGTAACGTAGCTATAGATGGCACTGCAGTACCAGTTACTAGTTGCGCACAGCAGTTTCCATGTTGAAGGCATACAGCACTGTGACAGTCTGATTTGGGGGGTAATATCAGTTCTGGCCAGTTTCTAAAAGGTACATTTATTTGGTTTCTGCAGTGAATTAGTTGCACAGTGTGGACAATAATTAATGGTGGAAAGGAGAGAAATTTACTTTAAGGAATGAGAGCAGGATAACAGTTAAAGACAACACAGTGGAAGCTTTACAATGTAGGAAATTCTGTTTCCAGTGTGAAAAATATTGACTTTAGGGGGAAAGCTATTGGAAAAATACTTTGAAATCAAAGAGATCTGATTTTCCAGAAAGCTCTCTCTGCTCATATTAGGTACTTGTGTATGTTATAATTAGCAGGTGCTAACTCTCCAGGCTCTCCTCTGTGGTGCCTGAGACACCTGCATTAATGATTTAGGGCCACAAGATGTTGCCACAAGTCCTCTCTTGCTGTAGCCCAAAGAGTACAGAGCAGGAATTTGTATGAAGCTCCTGAACAAGGTTGGTGTATGGTATTGACCAACTACAGGTACCAGGCAGGGGCTGTCACTGTCTCTGTTCCCTTCCTCCACTGAGGATTTTGAGCTTGTGTGTGCAGAATAGAGTAGTGTATTTCAGATACCAAGCAGAAGAAACATTAGAATTAGTGAGAAGTTAACACACAAGCAGGTGCAGCTATTCTGCCCATATCTCTTTTCACAAAGAGTAGAGGGTCTTAAGTAGTGTGGACGACCTTGCGCAGACTTGGATAAATGTCACCCTGATCTCTGTTTTGCCTCTGTGCACAGATAGTCTCCAGGATCCCTATCATCTTTCTTCTTCCTTAGCTCTGGTAGTTTAAACTCCGCAGTTCCCAGCATCAAGACTTTGTTGAAATCCATCTCTGTCTCCTTCCACAAGGTTAGCAGAGATCATTGCCACGCAGTGCAAAAATGTAGACACTTTTCAGGTTTTAAAATGTTCCCCATTCACTCTTATTCCTCTGTTTGACCCCCAATATCTGAAATACACTGAAATCTCTGACCTTACTGTCTTTTGCTTGACATAAAAATCATGGGCATGCTTTAGAGATGTGCATACACACACACAAATCATCTGCAGCCCGCAAGCCTGTAGTGTTTTAGTCTTTGTTTGATGTGAAGATTTTACCAGTTTAGAGCCTAGTTAATTTTAATGGTGCAAAATAGAGCATGACAAATGCATTGCTGTGTGTACTACAGTGAGTACTGAGAGTTGCTAATAAATGCGGTGGTGTTCTATTTTTAAAAAACAAACCCTGCTTCTTAAGGGGAGGGAGGATGTAGGTACCCAGATCCTTGTAGTTGAGCCCAAAAGCTTTTGGACCAAATGCAGCCCTGGTAAAACTCCACTAGTTGCAACCAGGAATTAAATTTTCCCTTCTTGTTCAATGCCTGCTGTAAAGTATAACTATGTTAAGTGTCACAGTATCCTATCTACTCTTACAGACTAAGGTCTGACCATTACTATCCCCTTGTGCTGAATCCACCAAGTGAAAGTCTGAACAGGACATGGTGATGGACACATTCAGCACTTTTGTTTCATTCAGAGATAGTCACACCATGTTCTGTGCAGGGGATAGAAAACAATATTCATATCCATAAACTCCCTATGATGAAGTGGGAATTTTCCGTAATTTTATGAATCCTAGGCATGCCTCAGTTTTCCTCTGCATGTGGCATTGCTAACCAGTGGGTGCAAAAGCATGAACATTGCTCCTGGAATGGCACAGCAGACAGGAGGTGTGTGTACTTGTTGGGGGGAGGGGGGGGAATGAATAGGATCATTAACGAGCTGGCTGAAACCAGCCCAAATCTACATAGGGTCCAGCAAGAGAAAGAGATGCCCCAACAACTCCACAATCAATACCTAACAGCAGGAAACCCCAGCAAGTGGGACTTGTGAATGAAGCTGAAAAACAAGGTGGACAGGTAAGTGGAAGAAGGGTGTGTGTGTTTGGTTTGGTTTTGGTTTTTTTAGGATCTCAGGTGCCTGGACAGGGCAGACAAAGGGTGGAACAGAGAGAAACGGAGGTGGAGCCCATCACAGCTTGGCTGGCCCATCAGGGCACTGGATTGACCCGGGTGGACAATGGCTTAACTTCTGCCTCTCTGTGTTAACCTCTGGACTTTAAGTTTCTGAATGCCAGGTGACTCATAATTGGTTATCTTGTTTTGGAAAAGGCTTCCTGTGTCACTCTGACTACTCACTGAGAGCATTGCACTCTGAAGGGGCAAAGTACAAGCCTCCCAGAGGAATTTGGCTTGGCTGTATTCACTGTAGGGAGCCACAGAGAGAGAGAGAGACAGGGAATACTTGTGCCAGTGGCCCAATCTGTAAACTCTCTAGTGTAGCCGCTCTAAGCCGACAGGAGAGAGCTCTCCCATTGACTTAATCCACCCACAATGAGTGGCGGTAACTACGTAATCGGGAGAAACTCTCCTGCCAACATAGCGTTGTACACCACCAGCGCTTAGGTTGGTGTAATTTATGTTGTTCAAGGTGGTGGTTTATTCACACCCCAGAGTGACCTGAGAGATACTGTCATAAGTGGTAGTGTAGACCTAGCCTCAGAATCTTGGAGGGTACGGGCCTACTCCTGTGGAACTGTGTGGGTCCTTGGGGCCTGACACACTAAAGGGGTCATTCCCAGAGGACTGGCTGGGGCATAGATCAGACCCTGTGACACTCCCCCTTCCACATACACTCCCCCCCCAGTTCTTTTTTCAGGCCATGTGGCTCTGCAGTTAGGGCAGTAGGCTGTCGGTCAGTAGGCCTGGGTTCTAGGATCAACTCTGCCATTGACTGTCAGCACAGTCTTGAGCATGTCACTTTATTTCTGTGCTTCGGTTTCCTGATCTGTAAAATGGGAGAGAATGAATTACCCCAGAGCAGGTCTGAGCTTTATTTCATGTCTGTAAAGCAATCAGAAGTCCGCGAATGAAAGGTGCTATATAAATGACATAGTCTGAGGAGGTAAATATAATTTGCACACCTCTCTGTGACAGACGTGGCAATTTCCTGCAGTAGCTTTAGGACATCTTACTGCATTAAGTTTATGTATCACTGTGGGTGAGGGTTCGTATATAATTCCATGGGGGAGGGGGATCACAGCCCTCCAGGAACTAAGAACGGTTGCGGGACAGGGAGGGGGAGGTGATTAGGCAAATTCACTCAGCTTGTAGACTCCAGAGAGGTCCCACCACCTGAAGAGGCTCATGTAAACTGGTTCAAACTGGACTCTCCAGAGCCCAACAGGCAGAGAAAGGACTTCTGGATAGATAACCTGGGATTAACCTGACTCAGAGGCTTCTTTCTGATCCTGCAATCACCCAAGCCTTTCTGCCCAAGGAGGGCCCCAATCCTTCCTGGGAAGGGTTGGAAGGATTTGGCTTATTGATGCACTATAAGACTGAGGGGTGACCTCTGATAAGCTTATTAGCCTGAATGTACATTCCTTCATTGTTTTTTATATGTTTTCACTGTAATGCCTTCACCTTAAGAATAAACACACTTGCCTAGAAAGGGCTGTGTGCAGGGCCGGCCCACAACATTTTGGCACCTGAGGCAGGGAGGTCAAATGACCCCTCCATGCCCCCTCACATGGGCCAAAACTTTTAAAGGACTCAATTCTGCTGCCTTCTTGTTCTACTCCTCTCATGGTATTGCTCTGCTACCTACCCCAATAAAGGAGAACTAACAACTTAACATTTTTGAACAAGGCATTTTAAGTAACATTTAACTTTCAAACGCCTGAACAGCAAATGTAACTTTTCTTGTCTGCATAGTAAACACTGGCATTTTTCTCTGTTTGAATAATCAAAGTGGTGCTTTCCGTGCCCTCTTAGTTGCAAAGATTTGAACTGCTTCCTGAAGGTCCACAGTCTGGGCCAGCTCACGCCCTATTGAGATGGTTGCAAGGCCGACCAGCCTCTCCTGTGTCACTGTGGAGCATAATGGTGACTGTCAGAGCATTTTCTAGAAAGTATTGACACTGATGATACTGCAGGAGCTGCTATGACAAATGTGCTTCTTAAAAAGCTGGAAGATACGGGAATTGCGATAGCTGACATGAGAGGTCAGGGCTATGATAATGGTGCCAACATGAGAGGAAAGAACAGAGGAGTGCAGACACTGATCCGAGAGTTAAACCCTCGAGCTTTTTTTGTCCCATGCAGTTCTCGTTCATTGAACTTGGTGGTCAGTGATGCAGCATCAGCTTCTAGTGAGGCTGCTGAATTTTTTAATGTAATTCAAAGCATCTATGTATTTTTCTCTGCATCAACTCATCGATGGCAAATTTTTGAAGCAACATCTGGGAACATCCTCTCTGACACTGAAACCACTGAGTGCCACACGATGGCAAAGTCGAGTAGAGGCGATAAAGCCTATCAAACACCAAATCGGGAAGATAGATGATGCCATAGTTGCCATTATGGAGGATAATGCTATGACAGGAACTGTTTGTGGGAGAACAGTGGCAGAGGGAAATGGAATCACCAGAAACATACATAACTTCAAATTTTTGTGTGGCTTAGTGTTGTGGCATGACATACTGTTTGAAATAAATGTTGTAAGCAAGAGACTCCAAGGTGTTGACCTTGATTTATGTGGAGCAATGGAACAACTGGACAAAGCAAAGTCATACCTATAGTCTTACCAGTCAGATGAGGGATTTCAAAACGTTCTGAAGAGTGCACAGAAGTTGGCAGAGCAACTTCACACTGAAGCTATTTTTCCACCCATTCAAGAATACAAGAGTCACAGAAGAAGATGACATTTTGATTACAAGGCACGGGATAACCCCGTAAGTGTGGTAACTTATAACGCTAGGCAATTTCAGCTGCTCATAGCCTCTGAGGAGAAAGCAAAAACTCAGACAAAGGCCTGTTTAGGTTGTATAGCTTGGTGGGAAACCTGCAGTTTAGGCAGGGAACTGTTCAGCATGGAAAAACTCAAGTCAGGAGGGAGAGCGGCACAGGTATCCTCCCAAGAGAGGTGACAGCTGAAGAACTGGAAGCCCAGAATGGGTGCCCTTGAGTGACCATGGAGGGGGAATTGAGGTGCATTTGCCCTGAACTGTAATGCTGTCTTCAGACTTTCATTTGCACACATGCCCAGGCAGGCTCTCCCTACTGGAGGAGCAGAGGTTGATAGGTGATTCTGTGGTGAGGTCTGCTAGTATTTAGACCAAGGCCCTGTGTGCTTGGTAAGAAGTTGGACCTAAATTCTGAAGCTAGGCTCCCTGGATTGTGTGGCATTCTGGTGCAGCAACAAGAAATTCCATGGCTACTGTGTTTAAATATGAAAATGGAGGTTCTCATTCCATTAGATGTGACACTGAATAATGCATACAGTAATCCCAGGGTTACTTGCTGATATTCAATACAGTTTATTTGATGCTGTTCCCATGTTTTCAACGTGCTGCTGATTTTTGTATTAACAATGTGTAATGGCTTTAAGTTGTCAAGGGGAAAAGGGGAGGTATGTCACATTTGGGGCTTTTGGTACTTAAGGAAACATAGAAGGCAATTTAGGATTGTGGGTAGCCACGTTACCTGGATGTTTCTGACAAAATGATCATAAGCGAAATACTTAACAGTGCTGATATTTAACTCTGAAGCCTAAAGATGACTGTTTATCACTGACAGGACAGTTCACATATTTTAGAGCTGTTTCAGGCTGTCTGCAAGCTCAGAAAGACTGATTTAAAATTTACATTAGTTTAAGGCTCCTGCACAACTGAGAGCTAGAACCATAATTAATAAAGAGAGATGCAGGAGGACAGTTTTGCAGCCATAAAATTGCAGGCTAAGGCCCTAAGATACAGTAGAACCTCAGTTATGAACACCAGAGTTACGAACTGACCAGTCAACCACACACCTAATTTGGAACCGGAAGTACACAATCAGGCAGCAGCAGAGACTGCCCTCCTCCCCCGCCCAAAGCAAATACAGTACAGTGTTAAACTACTAAAAAAAGCGAAAAAATTTTTAAAAAAATTGATAAGGCAACTGTTTCTGCACTTGTTTTAATTACTATGTAGAAGAAAAAAAACCTTTTAACCATCTTAAAGTTTGAGCTGTATGAAGTCAATGTTCAGTTGTAAACTTTTGAAAGAATCATAGAAGGTTAGGGTTGCAAGGGACCTCAGGAGGTCATCTAGTCCAACCCCCTTGCTTGAAGCAGGACCAATCCCCAATTTTTGCCCCAGATGGCCCCCTCAAGGATTGAACTCACAACCCTGGGTTTAACAGGCCAATGCTCAAACCACTGAACTATCCCTCCCCCCTAAATGTTTTGTTCAAAGTTATGAACAACCATAATGTTTTGTTCAAAGTTATGAACAACCTCCATGCCCGAGGTGATCGTAATTCTGAGGTTCTACTGTACTCTGAATTATCCTTAACAATCAAAACTAAATGACATTCATCAAAGTAAATGAACAAAGTACATTTCTTGCTGCAGTGTATTTTTTATTTTGTTTATCCATGCATGGGCAAATTCTGTTCCGAGTACTCTGCCTGAAGAGCTGGCCTGGCACTGTGGGTTTCTGCAGAGGAAAAGGCTTCTCCAGCCTCAGGCCTGGAATAACTTTCACTTTCTCTGTATGTATTAGGATGGGTGTATGCATTAGCACATGCGATGGTTCGCTGCAGGAAGCTGCTATAGAGATCCTGCCCCCTGTATGTGGTTCCACTGCAGGCAGGCCTTTCCAGCTCTTTGGAAAAGGGAACAGGATTTGGCATCTGTTTGTTGGTGGAAGTATCACACTAATTGTTAGTGTGAACTACCCATCATATTTCTAATGCCCCCATAACTGTAGTGTCCAGACTCCAAATACAGAAATTACAACCTTGCGTTCAGCTTGATCATAAAGTGACCTTGCTCTTCACTACTCTAAACTCAGCCTCTATGACTCAGAATACTCGCACAGTACTTAATGTCTTCTCTTGTCTGTTTTCATGATCAAAGGATGCCAAGAGGGGTATTTTGCACTGTGCTGTAAAAGTAGTCAAGCTTTAGCCAGGCTCACTCTAATCTCCAGGAGAGAGTTCCATTCCTGTTCTCTCGTCATTGAGAATGCCCTGCTCCAATCTCTACAGAGCTGAAACCTGCCCTCTGTCAGCTTTGGCGTCCCTGCAGCTGCCTGGCAAGTGTACTGTTATAAAGTCTGGCTATTGCCAAAATGTGTGTGACTGCTACATCTGTCTCTTGATTTCAGACTGAAAGGTAGGACTGACCAGTCTGGGACCTCAGAAGAAATAAAGTGTCATGATCTGGGTGTTCACTGGCACTCTCCAGTGCCCACAGTTAAATCCCCTTTTGGCCTATCACTGCAAGCCCAAAGCCTTGTGACCAGCCTTTCATTCTTCTCCCAATGGGGACGGAGTGGGACAGGCGACGTGTATTATGAATGAATGTTGGCTTGCTAGCAATTTGATTTTGCTTTTCTGCCTGAGGAATATCACTCTCATAAGCTTTCCAGTGAAGAACTTTATTATTTCATCAGTCAGAATAATTTTCATATGACCAGAAAATGGCTGAAACCAGAGCTTTTCCTGTCCGTGTTGGCACTGTATATTTTTTTCAGTCAAACAATCATGTGGCCACATAAAAACCAGTCTTAAACACAAGTGCAATATCTGCTTAAAGTGACAGGATGAATGAAGCAGAAGTCTAATTTTTCTTTCATAACCCTTGCTCTTCTCTTTATTTTTCCAAGGTGGCTAAAAGTCCAGGTAAAGTTCATCTTCATCAATGCACAAAGGACATAAGAAATTGCAGAGCTAGGGAATGCCGTTTGATCACAGCACATTTGTTCCCTTTAAGATAACACCATGTAGCAAGCTATGAAAACAACACCCAGACCTTTCATTCTATCCCCACAGCTCAGACACAACCCTATTATGAAATAGCTGTGAACTAGAAGAGTATTGTAGGTAATAACATGTACATGATCACCAGTGGTTTTTGTAAAGGGAAATCATGCCTCACCACTCTCCTAGAATTATTTGAGGGGGTCAACAAGCATGTGAATAAGGGGGATCCACGGGATATAGTGTACTTCGATTTTTAGAAGCCTTTGCCAAGGTCCTTCACCAAAGGCTTTTAAGCAGAGTAATCTGTCATAGGATAAGAGGGAAGGTCCTCTCATGGACTGGTAACTGGTTAAAAGATAGGAAGCAAAGAGTAGGAACAAATGGTCAGTTTTCAGAATGGAGAGAGGTAAATAGTGGTGTCCCCCAGGGGTGTGTACTGGGACCAGTCCTATTCAATATATTCATAAATGATCTGGAAAAAAGGGGTAAACTGAGGTGCCAAAGTTTACAGATGATGCAAAATTACTCAAGATAGTTAAGTCCAAAGCAGACTGTGAAGAGTTACAAAGTCTCACAAAACTGGGTGACTGAACAAAAAAATGGCAGAAGAATTTCAATGTTGATAAATGCAAAATAATGCACATTGCAAAACGTAATCTCAACTATAAATATAAAATGATGGGGTCTAAATTAACTTTTACCACTCAAGAGAGATTTTGGAGTCATTGGGGATAGTTCTCTGAAAACATCCACTCAATGTGCAGCAGCAGTCAACAAAGTGAACAGAATGTTGGGAATCTTTAAGAAAAGGGATAGATAAATATCATATTGCCTCTATATAAATCCATGGTATGCCTCCAGCTTGAATACTGCGTGCAAATGTGGTCACCCCATCTCAAAAAAGATATATTGGAATTGAAAAGGGTTCAGAAAGGACAACAAAAATGATTGAGGATATAGAGTAACTTCCGGATGAGGAGAGATTAAAAAGATGGGGACTTTTCAGCTTGGAATAGAGACGACTAAGGGGGGATATGATAGAGGTCTATAAAAGGATGACTGGTCTGGAGAAAGTAGATAAGGAAGTGTTATTTACTCCCTCTCCTAACTCAAGAGCTAGGGGTCACCAACTGAAATTAATAGGCAGCTGGTTTAAAACAAACACAAGGAAGTATTTCTTTACACAACGCACAGTCAACCTGTGAAACTCTTTGTCAGAGGCAGTTGTGAAGGCCAAGACTATAACAGGGTTCAAAAGGGAACTAGATACGTTCATGGAGGATAGGTCCATCAATAGCTATTAGCTGGGATGGTGTCCCTAGCCTCTGTTTGCCAGAAGCTGAGAATGAGCGACAGGGGATGGATCACTTGATGATTACCTGTCCTGTTCATTCCCTCTGGGGCACCTGGCACTGGCCACTGTCAGAAGACAGGATACTGGGCTAGATGAACCTTTCGTCTGACCCAGTATGGCCCTTCTTATGTTCTTAAACATTCCCCTTTGTAACTCTCAGCCCACCAGGCAATGAATACCTATAGCCTGTGTTGTCACCACCCTTTGGTTTGAATGGCAGTCTTCTAATACATACTCAGTGTCAAGTTGTAATATACTGGCCGTGCAAGGAACTGTTACAGATATTACTCTCTAGCTCACAGCCTGGCTAAGGGGTCTGCTAATGCTTCTAGCTCTAGGAGTTCTACTTTTAGTTGAAGGTCCGGGATTCTAGTCCCAGATCCTTCCACCCATGTATTTATGTATTTTATAAGTACAGCTGGCCAAAAAATTTCCTATAATTTCTTTCCCACAAGAAAATAAAAATGCTGATTTGTTGAAATCAAAACTTTCTGTGCAAACATGTTGATTTTGACAAAAATTTCATTTAGAAAAGAAACCAAGTGTTTCAATAATGTTGAAACATTCCATTTTGACCTTACTACAATGGAAGGTTTTTATCTTTCATATGGAAATGACTGTTTTATGTTAAATTATATTACAATTTTAAAAAAAAATCAAAGTTTGAATGTTTTTAATTTACCCAAAATGTTTTTTTTAAATGTCATGTTCTGGGATATTTCTTGGGTTTGCTCTGATTTGGAACAAAAAAATTTGGAGATGTCAAAATTTCCCATGGAATGGAGATTTTGAGTTTTCACCAGCTCTCTTTACACAGTAATGGCGTATTGGGTTGCAACACAACATCCTCCTCCATGTCTGAAAGGAAGTTCCCTGTACGTGTTTCCCCTCCATTAATGTTAATGGGAGTTACGTGTGCCTATTGAGGGGAGAATAGCCCTTAATAAGCAATTACATGAATTGCTTTTTTTTAAAACTGAAGGTTTAGCTGACAGATACAAATAGGGAGCTTCCAATATTTCCAGGACTCTCAATTTTATTCCAAATCTTAGCATATTTGGTGATTTTCTTAAAGCCCCAGCTCCTGGCTTCATGGGGTTGTGGAAAATCTCAGTTTTCATTAAAAAAAATTTTTTTTAGCTCTCATAGTTGTGGAGAAAAGCTTGAAAAAGGGACCCAAGTGAATACTAAAGGCTCAGAAGTCAATTGAAAAAAAAATGTATGAGCCTTAAGCCAAACTCATGATTTTTGAATGCTTGGGACTGGTAATGTTGGCCAAAGTTTTTAACTGCATCTGAACTGGAACTCGGAAATAGGCCCCTCTCCAGTTTTGGCTCTAACCCATAACCATAACGAAATTCAAAAGGATGGGGTTTGGATTCAAAGAAATGAATCAGAACTCCCTCCCTGTGAAAATTGGAAGGAGGTTCTGATTTTGGTTGTCTCTCATCAGAGTGGAGTTGCTTTAACTCCACAAAGATGTTGCTTCAATACGTGTATACTCAGGAAATTATAGACCAGCAAGTTTGACCTCAATTGTAGGTAGGATCCTAGAGACATTAATAAGGGATGAGATCACAAAACATCAAGAGAAATATGAGTTGATTAAAAACCAGCCAGCTGGGCTTCATCACAGATAAATCTTGTCAAACAAATGTGATGGGGAATTTTTTTTTTAAGGCGATAATGCACTGAGCAGAGAGGCAAGCGGGAAGCGATGGACACAGATTTCAGTAAGACATTTGACACAGGGAGGCACAGTAGACTAATAGATAAGATTAGTATGTACGGAATGTGCCTGGGAGATGGAGGGAAAAATATTACTTTGCTGTGCTATAGAACCAATCATGAGAAGATTTCAGAACACTGCCCCAGCAATTAATGTAATCTCATCACTCTCTGTGGTAATTGAATATTATTTCTGTTTACAGATGGGGAAACGGAGGCATGGAGAGCTTATGCAACTTGCCCAAGGCAACACAACAGTGCTATGAATAAAACTGCCTAGATCCTTCCATCCAAAGATCTCACAACACCTAGTAAAAATTATCTAGTTTGTGACGGTAGGTGTCACTTTTATTCCTCGTCTTCCAAGGTGTCTTTCATAGCATGTGTTCAGACTTGGGAAGACATCCTGTGTACTACTTTTTGGTCATGCAAGAATCTGGGTAAAGGACGATGTGTGAGTAGGAGAGTTTGCTCTCTGCCATGGTAACTGATGGGAGTTTGCTTCTTGGGAACCGGGCATTGTTGTCAGTCAGGCTGATATTCCTGAAAAAAGGGATTGCCTGCATGCTGTTTTTGACCACCTCTGTTCCAAGACTGGAAAATATGTGTAAATAAAAAAAGTTACCCACATTCCTTATCACTGATTTCTCCTCCACTGGAAAATCAACCTGCAAGGCCCTGAATATTTTCTACTGCTTGACAGTGAGGCTACAATATCATAATTTTATAGATGGGGAAACTGGGATGTAAAGCGATCAATAGAGCCAAGAATAAAATGCAGGATAGAGCTATGGCTCATTCACCCCTGATTTAAAAACTAGACCATGCTGTTCCAGAGCTCTGAATAGAGCACTGGGGGCAGATCCAATGCAATCTTTACTTTGAGTTTGTTAACCCAAATTAAGAAATCAATCTCTCTCTTTTTTCAGTGTAGACATACCCTAAAAGTTGGGTACATTAAGTGCTTGATTGCTGCTGACTTGCTTTCATCAGTACTGTTAAGAAACTGTAACTGCTCTGCAATTCCCTTCTTTAGAAAGGGGTTCAAGCTTCAAAGTGGGAATCCAAATCCAAATGTAAATTTCAAACACCCAGACTCAGAGGTGGTTGAGATTCAAGACTTTGGTTTGGGCCCATCTGTGGAAGTTTAGAAGTTTTCCTAGTTCCTAAGAATCTGACCTCTCAGAGGACTTGGGGCTCAGTCCTTCTCCCGTTGGAGTCAATGTGACAGGTGCAAGCCCTTGGGAAAATATCGTTTACCCCCTTCATAATGTTATGGGTCTGTCGTCTTCTAGGCCTAATATTTTTTCTGCTTTATTTTCTAAATGTAATGGTCTAGTGGGTGCCAGATGTGTCCATGTACCAATCCTGGATTGGCCATTGACCTGTTTAGTGACTTCTGAACCGATCTGTGCCTATCTACCATACAGTGTTCATAGCGCATGTTGATGATGGAAAGTGCTTTAGAAAGGATCTACCGCCTGCCTCAGCCAGCTTGCTAGCCTATCTCCCATCTGTAAAAGTATAAAACAGTCCAAAAGCTGACTCTTCCCTACCCGTGGCGGTCAATTCCACATTATTTTTATTTAATGGATCAATTCTCTATTTTCCATTGTATTTACTGATAATGTATTTGTAGATTTTTTTTTTTTTTTTTAAATTTTTAGTGAAGTCTTCCCCAGGTTGGCATCCAGGGGTTCTTTCTCCATCACTACTTATCCTTTTAACACATCACTGCTTATTTTTTTATAGATATTTGCCCATAAAATACTTGATATTTTAAAAAGCTGTCAGCCTATTGCTTACTCTGATCTATAAATCCCTGTGGAACTGTGCTTGTTACTGGAGCTCTTTTCATTGATTAACTTGAATGAATCTCAGCTGGATGCCTGCCAAGTATTTCTTTAATATTTCCCACTTGCCTGTGGCAGATCCTATTGAAAAGTCACAGGGCTGGTAAAGAGGGAGCCGCAGGGAAAGGACAGGAATCCTTATCTGAGCTGATCCAAACATGTAACCTAATGGAGGTTTGGTCTGAGGGATGGATTAGGGTTCTAACAGCTAGTTCTACAGTGACTTATCCAGTCCTGATATGCAGGAGTGACATACTATTCTGGAGATTATCCTGGGTAACAGAAAGACTCATACTAACAAACTAGGGAATCCGGTAACTGCTAGTCTGTTCCCAGCTCTGTCCCCAACCTTGAGCAAGTCATTTCACTGTCCTTTAGCTCTTAGCCCTGGTCTACACTAGGACTTTAGGTCGAATTTAGCAACGTTAAATTGATTTAAACCTGCACCCGTCCACACAGTGAAGCCCTTTATTTCGACTTAAAGGGCTCTTAAAATCGATTTCCTTACTCCACCCCTGACAAGTGGATTAGCGCTTAAATCGACGTTCCCAGCTCGAATTTGGGGTACTGTGGACACAATTCGATGGTATTGGCCTCCGGGAGCTATCCCAGAGTGCTCCATTCTGACCGCTCTGGACAGCACTCTCAACTCAGATGCACTGGCCAGGTAGACAGGAAAAGAACCGCGAACTTTTGAATCTCATTTCCTGTTTGGCCAGCGTGGCAAGCTGCAGGTGACCATGCAGAGCTCATCAGCACAGGTGACCATGATGGAGTCCCAGAATCGCAAAAGAGCTCCAGCATGGACCGAACGGGAGGTACGGGATCTGATCGCTGTTTGGGGAGAGGAATCCGTGCTATCAGAACTCCGTTCCAGTTTTCGAAATGCCAAAACCTTTGTGAAAATCTCCCAGGGCATGAAGGACAGAGGCCATAACAGGGACCCGAAGCAGTGCCGCGTGAAACTGAAGGAGCTGAGGCAAGCCTACCAGAAAACCAGAGAGGCGAACAGCCGCTCTGGGTCAGAGCCCCAAACATGCCGCTTCTATGATGAGCTGCATGCCATTTTAGGGGGTTCAGCCACCACTACCCCAGCCGTGTTGTTTGACTCCTTCAATGGAGATGGAGGCAATACGGAAGCAGGTTTTGGGGACGAAGAAGATGAGGAGGAGGAGGAGGTTGTAGATAGCTCACAGCAAGCAAGCGGAGAAACCGGTTTTCCCGACAGCCAGGAACTGTTTCTCACCCTGGACCTGGAGCCAGTACCCCCCGAACCCACCCAAGGCTGCCTCCTGGACCCAGCAGGCGGAGAAGGGACCTCTGGTGAGTGTACCTTTTAAAATGCTATACATGGTTTAAAAGCAAGCATGTGAAAGGATTACTTTGCCCTGGCATTTGCGGTTCTCCTAGATGTAGTCCTAAAGCCTTTGCAAAAGGTTTCTGGGGAGGGCAGCCTTATTTCGTCCTTCATGGTAGGACACTTTATCACTCCAGGCCAGTAACACATACTCGGGAATCACTGTAGAACAAAGCATTGCAGTGTATGTTTGCTGGCATTCAACCAAAATCCGTTCTTTCTCTCTCTGTGTTATCCTCAGGAGAGTGAGATATAATTCATGGTCACCTGGTTGAAATAGGGTGCTTTTCTTCAGGGACACTCAGTATAGCCCATTCCTGCTGGGCTGTTTGCCTGTGGCTGAACAGAAATGTTCCCCGCTGTTAGCCACAGGGAGGGGGGAAGGTTGAGGGGGTAGTCACGCGGTGGGAGGAGGCAAAATGCGACCTTGTAACGAAAGCACATGTGCTATGTATGTAATGTTAACAGCAAGGTTTACCCTGAAAGAGTGTAGCGACTGTTTTATAAAATGTGTCTTTTTAAATACCGCTGTCCCTTTTTTTTTCTCCACCAGCTGCATGTGTTTCAATGATCACAGGATCTTCTCCTTCCCAGAGGCTAGTGAAGCTTAGAAAGAAAAAAAAACGCACTCGCGATGAAATGTTCTCCGAGCTCATGCTGTCCTCCCACACTGACAGAGCACAGACGAATGCGTGGAGGCAAATAATGTCAGAGTGCAGGAAAGCACAAAATGACTGGGAGGAGAGGTGGCTGGCTGAAGAGAGTAAGTGGCGGGCTGAAGAGAGTAAGTGGCGGGCTGAAGACAGGGCTGAAGCTCAAATGTGGCGGCAGCGTGATGAGAGGAGGCAGGATTCAATGCTGAGGCTGCTGCAGGACCAAACCAGAATGCTCCAGTGTATGGTTGAGCTGCAGCAAAGGCAGCTGGAGCACAGACTGCCACTGCTGCCCCTCTGTAACCAACCGCCCTCCTCCCCAAGTTCCATAGCCTCCACACCCAGACGCCCAAGAATGCGGTGGGGGGGCCTCCGGCCAACCAGCCACTCCACAACAGAGGATTGCCCAAAAAAAAGAAGGCTGTCATTCAATAAATTTTAAAGTTGTAAACTTTTAAAGTGCTGTGCTTAAAGTGCTGTGTGGCATTTTCCTTCCCTCCTCCACCACCCCTCCTGGGATACCTTGGTAGTCATCTCCCTATTTGTGTGATGAATGAATAACGAATGCATGACTGTGAAGCAGCAATGACTTTATTGCCTCTGCAAGCGGTGATTAAAGGGAGGAGGGGAGGGTGGTTAGCTTACAGGGAAGTAGAGTGAACCAAGGGGCGGGGGGTTTCATCAAGGAGAAATAAACAGAACTTTCACACTGTAGCCTGGCCAGTCATAAAACTGGTTTTCAAAGCTTCTCTGATGCGTACCGCGCCCTCCTGAGCTCTTCTAACCGCCTTGGTGTCTGGCTGCGCGTAACCAGCAGCCAGGCGATTTGCCTCAATCTCCCACCCCGCCATAAACGTCTCCCCCTTACTCTCACAGATATTGTGGAGCACACAGCAAGCAGTAATAACAGTGGGAATATTGGTTTCGCTGAGGTCTAAGCGAGTCAGTAAACTGCACCAGCGCGCCTTTAAACGTCCAAATGCACATTCTACCACCATTCTGCACTTGCTCAGCCTGTAGTTGAACAGCTCCTGACCACTGTCCAGGCTGCCTGTGTACGGCTTCATGAGCCATGCCATTAAGGGGTAGGCTGGGTCCCCAAGGATACATATAGGCATTTCAACATCCCCAACAGTTATTTTCTGGTCTGGGAAGAAAGTCCCTTCCTGCAGCTTTTGAAACAGACCAGAGTTCCTGAAGATGCGAGCATCATGCACCTTTCCCGGCCATCCCACGTTGATGTTGGTGAAACGTCCCTTGTGATCCACTAGAGCTTGCAGCACTATCGAAAAGTACCCCTTGCGGTTTATGTACTCGCCGGCTTGGTGCTCTGGTGCCAAGATAGGGATATGGGTTCCGTCTATAGCCCCACCACAGTTAGGGAATCCCATTGCAGCAAAGCCATCCACTATGACCTGCACATTTCCCAGGGTCACTACCCTTGATATCAGCAGATCTTTGATTGCGTGAGCTACTTGCATCACAGCAGCCCCCACAGTAGATTTGCCCACTCCAAATTGATTCCCAACTGACCGGTAGCTGTCTGGCGTTGCAAGCTTCCACAGGGCTATCGCCACTCGCTTCTCAACTGTGAGGGCTGCTCTCATCCTGGTATTCATGCGCTTCAGGGCAGGGGAAAGCAAGTCACAAAGTTCCATGAAAGTGCCCTTACGCATGCGAAAGTTTCGCAGCCACTGGGAATCGTCCCAGACCTGCAACACTATGCGGTCCCACCAGTCTGTGCTTGTTTCCCGAGCCCAGAATCGGCGTTCCACAGCATGAACCTGCCCCATTAGCACCATGATGCATGCATTGGCAGGGCCCATGCTTTCAGAGAAATCTGTGTCCATGTCCTGATCACTCACGGGACTGCGCTGACGTCGCCTCCTCGCCCGGTATCGCGTTGCCATGTTCTGGTGCTGCATATACTTCTGGATAATGCGTGTGGTGGTTGATGTGCTCCTAATAGCCAAAATGAGCTCAGCGGCCTCCATGCTTGCCTTGGTATGGCGTCCGCACAGAAAAAAGGCGCGGAACGATTGTCTGCCGTTGCTCTGACGGAGGGAGGGGCGACTGACGACACGGCTTACAGGGTTGGCTTCAGGGAGCTAAAATCAACAAAGGGTGTGCCTGTACATCAAGGAGTATTTCAGGCAGGACTGCACGGAGGGTTCCAATAAGAAATGGTGCGCCAAAGTTATCGTTGTTATTGGAACAAGGAGGTTAGCCTGGCCTCTGATTGATACATGGCTAGATTAACCTCGCTGCGCCTTCTCTGTGACTGACTGCAGTGTGATCTAGACAGGGGAGGAGGAAAATGAGTACAAAACAAATCTGGTCTATTTCTTGTTCTGACCCACTCCATCTATCCTTTACATCTTTGGCTGGCAGCAGACAAAAAAGGCGCGAAATGATTGTCTGCCCTTGCTTTCACGGGGGGAGGGAGGGTGGGAACGGGGTCCTGACGATATGTACCCAGAACCACCCGCGACAATGTTTTAGCCCCATCAGGCATTGGGATATCAACCCAGAATTCCAATGGGCAGCGGAGACTGCGGGAACTGTGGGATAGCTACCCACAGTGCAACGCTCCAGAAGTCGACGCTTGCCTCGGTACTGTGGAAGCGCTCCGCCGAGTTAATGCACTTAATGCACTTAGAGCATTTTCTGTGGGGACACACACACTCGAATATATAAAACCGATTTCAAAAAAACCGTCTTCTATAAATTCGACCTAATTTCGTAGTGTAGACATTTCCTGATCTGTAAGTGGGTATAAAGACTGATCTCCTCCTTTGTAAAGCGGTAACAGTTCTCTGGTTGAAGAGTGCTATATATCAGCATTATGTGTGTTCTAGCACTAATAGGGAGAGTGAGATTTTTCACTGAAATAAGTCTTCCTCTGAGGGGCTTGAAGGCTTCACAAACATTAATTAAGCCTCAGTCTGAGGTAAAGAAATCGCATGAGCAGTGTTTAATGGTTGGAGAAATGGAGACAGAGAGAGATTGTCACTTGCCAGAAGTCACACAGAAGTTTAGAGGCAGAGCTTGCACTAGAAGTAAGGTGTCCCAGTTCACAACGCCCTTGTTCATGTGTGCAAAGATATCCTGAGCATGCTGCACAATAGGCAGCAAAACACAGGTCTCTTTCAAAGGGCAGGAAGAAATGTCTGTGTCAAATGAAAATGAATTAACAGCACAGGTGGAGGTTCACAAGGAAAAAGGATTTATCAAATAGTTCTACAGAGGTGATAAACATTAGGGGGAGCCTAATGGAGCAGAACTTTTAAGGGAAAAACTATGAAAAAGAGAAACCAATTTCAAGGTAATGCTTTTTATATTTATATAGCTTCTGAAATGAAACCTCGATTTTGGCTTTGGTTGATGGGTAGTTTTGCCCACCTGGCCGATCCTCTGCAGACTTCTGTGCTTGGAAAACTAAGAAGCTGTTTGCTGTTCTTGGAGGCAGCTTGTTTTAATGAAGTAGTGTTGTCTAGAAGTTAGAGAAGGCGACTGAGAGCCAGGAATTGTTGTGAACTAAACTCACCTCTGCCACTGTTTCACAGTATGACTTTGGGTAAATCATTAACCCATCTGCCAGCCAGATTTTCAGTGTGTGTGCATACAACTGCATGTTTAATGTGTACAGGCATTTTTTGCACACACTATCCCATTAAACAGCCAGTTGGATATGTAAGTGACTATTTGCATGTGCAGTTGCAATAGTTATGCATGAAAATGTATGGACATTTTTGCATATGTAAAACATTGGCAAAGTGTGTGTGCATCTCTTTCTAATGACTAGTCCACTATAAGTTAACAGGTTACTACTACCACCCCCCAAAGGCTTTAATGCATTAGCTCATATAATAGAGATTTATGCTGCAATACTGAAGCCTAAATTCAAGCTGTGCTGATGACCCACATAGGCAATACTGAAAGTCCTTATAATGGTGAAAATAGCCCTTAGCTACCTACGTTACAGTGGGGTTCCATTTATTAATGCCTTTATGGTGTGGTGACATGCTATATATGTGCTAAGTGTCGTTACTACTGGCCCTGCAAGTAGGTGCGATTATCTTTTATCACTACTGGGCCTGAACCCCCCCACAACATTATATTATCCCAACAGGTAGTCTAAACATAGGCTTTCTCCAGTACCCCAGCATCTGCCTGCAGGGAAGAGATAGTCGGCTGCATGTGGTACCCAGCCTTTTGCTGCCTAGAGATATTGTCAGTATCAGGGACAGCTGTTTGGCCCACACTCCACATCATTAATCCTGGTTACCCTGGAAATAGTTCCCTCCTGATTGTCTCTGTGCTTCCTTGTATGCCGAATACACCACTGGCTAATTTTTCATTTGCCTGCAGGACAACCCTCCTTTCAGCTCAGACAATACAGACTCAGTCGTGTAGCTCTGGGCACGCAGCGCTGCTGCCGCCTTGTATTGCTCATGACTCCCCCCTTCCCGCACAGCTGTCTGTCTGAGCCTGTCAGGATGCAGTGCTATTTCTAGTCACTTGCACATTCATGACACAACCTTCCCGTTTGTGTAACAGGTCTTGAGTTTCCATCTCCTGCCAAAGGCCCCCCTGGATCTTGTGTTCCCACAAGCATTTGCACCACCTCACCCCACTTCCCAGAGCCTCTAGCATCACAGGAACTGTGGGGACTGAGGCCTTGTCTACACTACTGGGAGCTCTAATTCCTCCTCTCCCGCCTCCTCCACACCTGTCGGGAAGCTGCAGGGGGAAATCATATCTCACACATTGTGAAGGGCAAGACCTACCCCCCCACCCAGAGTCTCCATCTTCTCCCACTGACACAGACAGATGACTCAGACCCATCTTTAGAGCGAATAGCTTTGCTCTCATGTTCTTTTCAATAAAAAATCCCCAGAGCTCTTTCACTAGAGGAGTCTCGGGTCCCTGTACTTTGTCACATTGTTTTGCTGCTCTCATCTTGATTATTGATGAGAACAGTTTGTAGTACATGATGCTTTATTCAGCAGGAATAAGCTAGGTTTACATGACAGCGTGAGCGGGGAGTAAGCGTCCCTGTCCCCTTAGCATGGGATTCGCAGTATGCTCCCCCTGCTTCGTCCACGCAGCCTGGCACCGATTCATGGTTCTGCAGACAATTCTCTCATTTGCATATAAACAAATTTTGTTCTTTCAGGCTTCACTACCTCATAGGCTTGCAATTTGCTTTTACGCTTATGCCATGGAACATGTTCCCACTCTGTGGCTGTCAATTACTCTCTGTGTAAGCTAAACCTTGTTTCTCCTGCAGGGTCCCCTAATGACCCGTTTTAAACCTCTATCGCTGAGTGAGTTGTGTGCTCTGATAAATAAACTGATGATGATAATAGCTTTCTATCCGGGGTCTTAAAACACATTGCAAGCAATGCATTAAGCCTCCAACACCCACTGTGATGCAGGTTGTCATCAACCCATTTTACTGATGAGGAAATCAAGAGTCTGAGAAAATCATAACTAGAGATGGCAAATCCTAGCCCGTCTCCTGCTGCTGCAGAGTTATTTTCTGCAGGACATTTAGCTGTGCTTTGGGCAGTTGAGTTTTGAGTGGCTATGCCATCTCTTTACAATCCTTGTTATTTCCTTTTTGTCCCATGCCGGGGGCTGCTCTAAGTTACTGCAACCTGTCTGGGCTGCTTATGGACCATGTTGCGGCTCAGAATCTGTTGCATCAAGCATTATGAATATTCCCTTTCCCATCCCTGGCTCTGCATCAGCCTCAGGAATGCTCCTTACAGTGGGGCTTGCGAGAGGGAGCAATGTAAAGAGACATTATTGGCCCTATGCTGCTCCTCCTCCAGGGAAGTTCTTCACCCACCTCTTGTGACTCATTTGTTATCCCCCATAAGCCACTAGAGCAGGAGCCAGCATCAGCCCCTTAGTCCCTTTAATCTTTCTTCATAACTTCGCTCCTCCAGACCCATAAGCATGTTCGGCTTACCTTGCTCAATGTCACTTGCCCAATGGAATCAGAAGCAAAGACAGGACTAGAACCCAGGAGTTCAGGCTCCCAGACTAACCATTAAATATCACTTCCTCTAAACATAAAATTACAGCACGCTTGCTTAAAAAAAATCACCCCTCACATTAGTCCTTGTTATATTTTACAGCCAGTTTTATGTATGTACATAAAAAGACAATGAGTGATTTACTGATCCTTCAATATTTGAACAGGGTATTGTTGTAAATTACTACAAGTTTATCCCAATTATACATTTTATATGAGAGAGCATTCTCACAATCTTTGCAGCAAAGCCAAGTTCTTGTAGCCACAGGAGAGATTTTTATTTGTGGATAAGTTCATAATGAGACCAAAAATGTGCCCTGTCTTTGTAAGACATCAAACTGGGATTTTTTTTCTATTGTTTTCACTGGAGTTAAGATTCTTGATCAGCATTCCTGGTCTAGAAGTGTTCTGTGCTGTATGGGGCTAGTACTTGAAGGGAATTATTGTGTAGACTTTTTCCTCTACTCAGGCTTTATAGTATACTGTACCTTCCCTTCCTCACTATTTTCACAGGCAAACGGTTCCCCTTTTCCACTTCTCATTCTCTGGTGTCTGAGAAGTGAGATGGGAAAGAACCCTCAGCACATTTGATTGAAGCTCAATGATTTAAGGGGTAGCCATATTTCCAAATGTGGGAAATTTAAGTTGCAGCTACAAAATGTGCACACCCCTTCAGCAAAAGCACATGTGACTCTGGAGATGCATATTTGTTTTAAAGACTCTTCTGAAAAATTATCCATAAGAGATGTTAAAGTACTAATTTGTGCAATCACAGTCATTGTGGGTACAAATGATGCACATGTGCAGTTACAAAATCTGGACCTCAGTATTCAGGGTATTTAAAAGATGAAGCCTTTGTTTAGAGGTTAAGGGTAGAATGAAGAATTTTCAGCCCTGAGTTTTATTCTGGGGTTAAGTATTTTACCAGTGGCCATGAGTCAGTGGTATAGACAGGATTAGAACTCAGCAGTACCTAGTTCCCAGCTCTCTATTTAAGCTGCTGCTTTCCTTGGAGAACTAAGGTGTTCCTTAATGTTTCCTTCTGAGCATTTTACTGATTAGACGTTTGAAGACCGTGTCCTAATCTTTCACTTGTCCATTAGTCTAGAAGGCACCAGGAATGGCAAGAGTTAATTTCAAGCCCTCCCACTCAAAAAATGTGCTGGTATTTTGACAGTTTTCTAATGGAAATAAATGAGTTTCCTTTTTTAAAGTCAAACATCTGATCAGCTGAGTCTCTAGTCATGTGAAGTACTAAGCTGTGTAGACTCAAATTTATTCTTCATGTGGAGGGTTGTACAAGTATCCCTGACTCTCTGAAAAAATCCAGCTGTACTTGCAGAATGTAAGACTGAGGGGTGGGTGGTTTTTTTGATTTTTTTTTTTTTCCACAAGGAAATCATGTCAGACACACATGGTTTTACTTAAGTTGCAAGTTTGGGGCCTAGAACATGCCTTTCATTCATCCACAGAGTACTGAGAAAATGTATTGTGCTGTATAATAATTGTCTGAAAGGACTATTGTCTTGGAACAAGACAGGGTTTGATATTCTCGAGCTAATTTTTGCTTTGGGTATTGAGAATTTCAATTGACATTCAAAGATCACAAAGTATGTATACACCTGTGCAAAGTATGTCCATGATTCTAAACCCAGGCCAAGGAAAGCTATTGTCTAATGTTTAGGGCAGGAAATTGCAATTCAAGGCCCTGTTCTGTTCTCTATTCTTCACTGACCTTTTGTTCATTAATTTCGCCATCTGTAGAATGGTAATACTAACTTACTGAGAAAGCTGAAAATTAGTTAATGCTTGTACAGCTCTGTGTAAGCACTCGGTAATACTCATCTTTAAATATATTAGTGGTATAAGTAGGTCAAGCACCCCTATAACATACTTCAGCTACTCTCATATGTAGTATCCTCAGGATGTAGACAGGGAAATGGAGCTTGAGCAAGATTAACTTGCTCAAGGTCACAGATTCAGAATTCAGGAGTTTCTGGCTCTGAGTTTTGTGATAAGGCCACTATGCCACATGACCCTTTATCTGGGGAGAATGTCACAGACAGCTATACATTAAGGCAACAAAAGACCTTATGTCCTGCACACATTTGTCCATTACTGCATGAAAAAGCCCATTCAGATAAATAAATGCACAGGCCTATTTACAGAATAAAGTAATAGGAGGCTGCAGTTTTTCCACATTGTTTCCCTAAGGTTAACAAAAAAGAAGCTACCATAAAACTTAAAACTGGTAAAATTTAGGAGAAAAACTGTTCTTGAAGGAGACTGAAGACTCAAGACTTTTCATGAACAAAGATGCACTCTGCATTTTCACACTGCAACCAAATACATTCCCACCAGCCAAAAGTACATAAAACTACAGA
The DNA here is from genome assembly GCF_965140295.1 of Lepidochelys olivacea. NCBI lineage: Eukaryota > Metazoa > Chordata > Testudines > Cheloniidae > Lepidochelys > Lepidochelys olivacea. The sequence continues at coordinate 16,903,146 of NC_140423.1, forward strand.
GACGTGATTACAATGTGTATCCATCCTAGTAGGCCGGGTGCAGGCTACAATAATTCTGCAGGCTATTTGTGTTATGCTGGGAAAGACCAGTTACACTCAAAATTAAAGCCCGGTAGGGGTGAACAAGCCTGTAGCAACCAAAGAGATCATTAGTGATTAATCAAATACTGTTACTCATCACTAATAAACCATTACGTAAATTCCCCACAGACATGGGAAATCTATAGATATCAAGCTAATCTCAGCCAACCTGATCAGCCACAATGTACAACCTTTTCTGACTTGTAGTGAATCAATGCTTTTAACAGTGACTAAAGTGCTTGCAAAGGAGTACCAGATAGCCTCATCTAATTTAAAAATAAAACATGTGTACAACCAAACCCCTGAAATCCAATAAATTCACAAATTACCTCCCAGCCATAACACTATAAAACCCCTTAATGCAATTCTGGGATCCTCACCTCCTCCTGTCTTACACTAAAAATAAAATAAAAAGAACAAATCCAATAATAAACTGGGAAGAGGGGTCAGTAACACATGGAAGTCGAATAGCATTTTTATACAGCTAAAATGGCTTGCAGATGTGTGCAATCCATGCACAGATCTCTCAGTTCAGGAGCTAGAAGCAGGGAACTCTGCCTTGCTCATTTAAGCAGCCCAGGTGGATTGAAGTGACTAATTAATTCACTCTCTGAATGACAAAACCCATAAAGGTATGAGTTAGGGCTACAGTTTATTATAAAATCCTCTGCCAGAAGGCTGCTAACGTGATTTTATAATGAAACTTAGTTTGAGAGAAAGGATCAGCTCCAGAAATGGACTCTGCCCATAAGGATTTTTTTCATCTAGGGGACTGGATGGGTCCAAGGAATTGGTAACAGCCAGTGGAGTATCTGATCTTAAGACCACCAAGACACCTGTAGCCCAGGTCAGTATGGCACCAAAGTGTTACCATCTGGCAACTGTTTGGTGACCTTTATCCACACATCACCAAAAATACCATCATAAGTGATAGTAGGTGGCAGTTTCCAGTTGCAGCAGACAGGCTGAAAATTAAAGTTATAGACAGTTAGCTACCTTCTCCCTAGGAAACCCAGACAGGGAACCTTGCACATCTGCTGTACCTGTTCTGGGAAATGACTAGAGGCCTTTAATCTCTAGGGCTGCATAGTACTCTATTCACTGCCAACCCGAACCCGCACCACTTGCAGCAAAGCAGAGCATAATATAGCCTGAGCTCCCCCTACAGCTGTTCTGGCCCTGCAGTCATTTGCACCTTCTCATCACTCAACTCTCTAGCCAGCTTACCCTGGAAAGCTAGGATTAAAAGTAACAAAGTCCATCAAACAGTACTCCCATCGCCTCAAGCCAAGTCTTTTGCCCAGGTCTGGACTCAGTAGTCCTTTTACCTCTGCTCTCTGGAGTCCTCACTGGAAAAGGTGGTGTGACCGGTGGGGGAACCCCTTCTCCCTCTCTTCTACATTGCATCCCAGAAAGCCTCTATTAAGCTGGTAAGGTCTGTCTATTCAGCCCCCCTGTATCCTTCTGGAGCTTTTTCCTACCTCAGCCATCTATAGGTCTCCCAAACAGCTCCTTTCTGGGCTCACCACATAGCAACATTCCTCACCCCCCACCCCAAGGAGTCAAGCTTCACCCTTCCTTCAGGGCTGTAGTTTGCAGAATTCCCCCTGAAGTGCGCCAAAGAATCCAGAACTAAAGATATAGACTTAAACCACTTCTGCCCTCACTGGATTTGAGCTTTAATACTTCCTGGATTCCCAATAGGACCCTGCTTCTGAACTGAACACCAGCTCCCCAGGGCTGCCTCCCTGGAGTCATACTCCTCTTTCAACACCCCTGCCCCAGAACTAACTAACTAACTCCCTCCCTTTCCATCCCATCACTCTTCTTAATTATCCTCTTTCCTGATTTCTACTATTCAGAGTAGCTAGGGGAGAAAGGCCAATAACAGCTTCTCCTCTATCTCCTTTCTCTTGTATCTTTTCACTAACTGAACTTTCTCATGCCTTTAAGGAAAACCTGACACCTTGCCAGGTGGATCTACTTACCACCACTCCTGATGCCCTCAGGTGGGTATTATGAGGCTCCTGTTAACCCTTTCAGTATCAGTGGGGGGTTTGCAGCCCAGCATGGGCTGTCAAAACAGCTTTTTTCAAAGGTGGCTGATTTTGATCTCCAGCACCTTTCTCCAGTATTAAATTCCCTGGGCCAAAGTCAGACCAGGCTTAAGGTGCAACTTCACTTTTGTAATCAAAGAAGATACACCCTCTTATCTCAGGTCTCAATTTGGCCCTAGGAATTTACTGGAAGACTGTAGAGAATTATTTATGGAAATGAATTAATCAAGTAACCAACCTCAACCAGAACACAGGGTGACCAGATCCTCAGCAGGTGTAAATCAGTGTAGCTCCATTGTATTCAGTGGAGTGGTGCCAATTTACACCAGCTAAGGATCTGACCCAGGGTGTCCATGTTCTGACAAGAGAGGAGTGTGACTGGTAAGAATCAGTCTCCCACTTTACCATTGTTATTGCTGGATGCTGAGGGTAAAGCATTTGAACCTTTGTTTGATGCTGGACACAAGCTCCCCACACAGGAACTTTCACTCACTGCTTCACTAAAGTATCCAGCAGGGCACCTCTCCCCAACACATTTAGTGGGCACTGCAGTGCACTACACTGCAAATTTCTTGTTTTGCATTCTGTTCAGTGGAAATGTTCCATAACTCTAGTTACAGCTGATCTAGATGCAGATCAGATGTTCACACCTGTGACAATTTGACTGCAAAATTGTGAGGAACCAGTTCTACAGCTGTGTCCTAAAGAAAACAACATGAGGTCATATTCTGATTTCCTTATTCATGTTGGGTCACACACTACTCTAGTGATTCCACTGACTTCAAGGGGAGAATTTGTGAAATAAGATTAGAATCTGACCTGTAGGAGCAAGGAAGACAACTGTTCATATCCTTCTCTTAGAGATCATTGCACAAATAGGAGTGTATGGGGATCGCTGAGGACAGAGTTTATCCTTCATGTTATTTCTTACTAAGGAATTCTAACTATTTACATTTTTTTAAAACAAAACAAGCTTAGATTCATTCATAGATTCATAGGCCAGAAGGGACCATTGTGGTCATCTAGTTTGATTTCTTGTATAACACAAGCCAGAGAACTTCCCCAAAATAATTCCTAGAGTAGATCTTTTAGAAATATATTCAATCTGGATTTTAAAATGGTCAGTGATGGAGACTCACCATGACCCTTGGTCAATTGTTCCAATGGTTAAGCACTGTTAAAAATGTATGCCTTATTTCCAGGCTGAACTCATCTAGCTTCAACTTCCAGCCATTGGATTATGGTATACCTTTCTCTGATAGATTGAAGAGCCCATTATTTAATATTTGTCCCCCATTTAGGTTCTTGTATACAGTAATCGAATCACCCCTTGACCTTTTCTTTTTTAAGTTAAATAGATTGAGCTCCTGGAATCTATCACTATAAGGCATGTTTTCCAATCCTTTAATCAGTCTCATGGCTTTTCAATGAACTCTCTCCAATTTATCAACTTCCTTCTTGAAATGTGGGCACCATAACTGGACACAGTATTCCAGCAGTGGTCACACCAGTGCCAAATACAGAGGTAAAATAACCTCTCTAAACCTACTGGAGCTTCCCTTGTTTATTTATGCCAGGATTGCATTAGCTGTTTTGGCAACAGCATCACATTGGGAACTCATGTTTAGCTGATTACCCACCCTGATTCCAAAATCTTTTCCCAGGATAGAGTCCCCTAACTTGTGAGCATGGCTGACATTCTTTGTTCCCAGATATATATATTTACATTTTACCATATTAAACCAGATATTGTTCGCTTGTGCCCAGTTTACCAAGCACTCTACATCACTCTGAATCTGTCTTCATTATTTGCCACTCCTGCAATTTGTGTGTCATCTGTAAACTTTATCAGTGATGATTTTATGTTTTCTACCAGTTCATTGATAAAAATGTTAAAATGTGTAGTACCAAGATCTGATCCGTGTGGGACCCTACTGAAGCAGACCTGCTAGATGATGATTCCCTGTTACAGTTACATTTTGAGACCTATCAGTTAGCCAGTTTGTAATCCATTTAATGTGTGACATGTTAATTTTATATTATTCTAGTTTTTTAATCAAAACATCATGCAGTACAAGTGAAATGCCTTTCAGAAGTCTAAGTATGCTGCATTAACACTATTACCTTTATTGACCAAACTTGCAATTGCATCAAAAAAAGAACCTCTGTTCCTGTTTCAGTATTTCTATTACTGTGAATGATCTCTTGCTGTCTCAGTGGACCCTGCCTCTGGAAACTTCCCAGAAGATGATCCAGTGTGATAATGCAGAATAGGACTCCAAGTTTGTAGCTGACATTTAAATACCTGGGGCAGGCAAGGAATTTTCAACATTATTGGAAAGTTAATTCTATTTTTAAAACAAACAAGTCCATATGCATTTTTGCTTAAAGGGACACTGTTAATTTAAAAACCATGGTCCAGATCTTCAGCTAGTGTAAATCAGCGTATCTCCAATTAACTTAGTGGAGTGATGCCAATTTATACCAGGGTTTGGTCTCATGTGTTGTACACAAACATATTTCTTGATATATTACTAATAACACTTTACATTGTTTAAACATTCAAGAAGTTTAAAAGTCCAGGGTACCAGTTGCTAACCTGTGCTCTTTGTTTTGTTTTTACATCTCCCTCAGCTTGGACAATGAAAAGCAAAAAAGTCACTTTCACTTTTTTTGTAATCAATTTAACCTTCAGGTCTCAGTGCTGCAGTGTTTGGGTCTCAATTCTCTATGGGCAAGCTTATTCTTAAAAAACCCTGATTTCACTGGAAATTTTTAAAAATGTGAAAATGTTCCTTTTGGTTTTCAGTTTAATAAAATATCATTTTAATTCAAATTTTAATTTTGGATTGAAATTAAGTTGGCACTGTCCCTTTAAATTAATGTTTACCAAATTAATAGGACTTTACAGCAACTTTGAAAGCCCCTCTTTATACACACACACACACACAAATAGTCTCTCCTTTGTTGTACACAGCATCACTAATCTATGAAGGTGGATGGTAGCTCTCAGTATGATTGTCAATCATGTGTTTACATTATATTTGACACAATTATTTTCATTGTGATTTACTCATCTTCATAATTAGACGTAAGGATTAGAAGATCTTGTATATTGCATTGGAGTCTTCTTTTAATGAGTCTTTGCAGTTGAATTGTCTCTCAGACACCTGCTTCGCAGTAGGGCTAAAAACTGAATTAACTCTCCGTCACACCAATCAGGTATTTGCTTCTGTCATTTCCACCTGAATCCTCTTAGGCTCCTGCCATTGGGGAGCTCTCTGTGTTTGACAGAGGGCATCCTTCAACTAATCAACGTTCAACAGTCTCTTAACTGTCAGCCCTATGTAGTTACTTCTTTAAGAATCCATGAGACTCAGCAGCAGCCTGCTTCCCACCTCTCAGTGAGTGGGCAGCTGTAGATAGACACCTCCAAGCATCTCAGTGACCATTCCATGTCCTTATAATAACCTGAGCTGTGGTGATCTAATAAATAACACTTCACACTGGCAGGATTTTCTAATGGTTAGAAAAGGGGACTAGGAATACAGAGAACTGGGTTTATTTATGACTCTGCTGCTAACTCACTGAGCGACCTTGGGCAAGTCACGTCACTACGCCGTGCCTCAGTTTGCCTATTTCTAGAACAGGGATAATGATACTGGGACTGGGTGTATAAACCCCATACTGAAAGAGAAGGGGCTTGGGAGGCTCTGTGTGCTAAAGTATCCATGCCCCTCTGGCCCTGCCTATCATGCATGGTAGGGAGGAGGCTCTAAAAGGAGTAAGCTGCAGAACACATTGGGGGAAGCCCTGAAAAGAGAATGGCTAGAGTAGAACTCCCGGAACATCAACCCTCATGCCAGAAACCTTCCAACTCTGCAAGGTGTCCAGCAAACCCAAGGGTAAGCCTGGCTCAGCTACCCACCCACCTGAAGTAAGGTGGTGCCTCAGACATTTTTGTTATTGGCCCCAGGAGGGGCTTTGTTTGTGTTGACCTGAATTTTTGCTTCCCCCCACCCCACACATCTAGAAGTAAAGTAAGCTAGCTCATGAGAGTGGGGCCAGTACCAGCACTAAGAGACCTGGAGGATTCTGGGATGTCTGTAGAACTCAGCCCTGGCAGCCTCCCCAGTAGCTCTCTGCTAGCATAGCTCCATCAGAACTGTGCTGCCAGGGTCACCTGATGGCCATAGCTTCCCCTAGAATCCTGGGGGTAGGAAAGGATAGTTGGAATAATACATTCTTGGGCTGTATTAATTTTTTTCAAATATCTTCCATTGTGATGGAGTCGGGGAGACTATGTGCATTCTCCCAATCCTGCCTTCAGCCAGCTCCCTTCTGCCCCTTCCCACCCTAGCTCCTCTGCCTTTCCCCATGTGGACAATGGACCACATGGAAATCCCTCTGTAGGGTCTGAGGAGAGGGCAGTGAATGGTGCCTAAGGGGCACCTGAACCACCCTGTCATGTGGAAGGGTTGACATCTCCATGTGGAGGAGCCTTCCACACATGAATATTAGGGGATGATGTGGTCCTAGATCACATGCCTTCCTCATATTAAAGCACGTGCTACTAAGCCCATAGTTCTAAACCTTTTTTTGCCTGCCACATCAAAATGCAATTAATGGGACCCAGGAAGCAAACCTAATTCTCCCATGTAGACCCCTTGCTACAAGTTTACTGGGCCAGCCCTTGATTGGTGTCCTTTAAGGGTCTTCTATAAGTCCAAGGTATTGTCCTCTTATCTGGGATGTTCAGAGCCCATTTGTTCAGGAACTGACTTCCCCACTGCCCTGCCATTCTATTAAAAGGTTAAGCAAAAAGCTGTTATTTCAGCTGGGAGATTTACAAGGTGAGAATAAACAATACACAGTTGTTCTGGGGCTGTGAAAGGTGACAGCATTCAGAATTCTCCTTTTTCTAACCGAACACTTGAAAGAAACATCTGGTAGATGTAAAGATAAGGACAAGGTGAGACAATCTCTCTCCATGCCACTTCTCTTTGTCAGTGTTCTATAGGCCTACAGCCAAGTGTCCCCTTGCCATAATGCCAAGATGGGGCACTGAGATATTATTATCCCATGTGGCATTGGCTCTCAGAAGTGAGAGGAGGGTGACAGGAAGAAGTCATCTTCATCAATGACATCTTTGTGCTGGGGGAAACTGGTTTCTTTGCTATCATGGACAAGATGGTTTCTGGGACCAACTATTTTTTCTGGATCAAGTACACAGACATCTGAGCCCAGAGCAAGAGGAATTCTGACTCTGCAGTCATGATGGGTGAGTCTGCAAAGATTTCGTGTATGGGCTCAATTTGAGTAAACAACCTAAAGTTGCTCTGCCCACTGGGGCTCCCCAACGACCCTGTAAATCTCTCTTCCACCATAAATCTTTTCTGTATCTAGGGATGCTGACATGGCCCTCTTTACCATGTAATGACCTCAGTGATGAATGGATTTTATCTTCACAACACCCATGAGGTAGGGATGTATTAGCCCTATGAGGAAGTGAGGCACAGGTGTGTGGCAAACCAAGCTGGCACAGGGAAGCAATGAGAGCCAGGAATTGATATCTGATCTCCCAAGTATCAGGCCACTTTCCTACCTGTCCATGCATAAGCGCTGGCTCCACGGGACTTGCTTTTTCTGGTTAAACCTGTTTCCAAATGAGTAGTGTTGGCATTAGCTCCCGGGGTTGGTAGTTGTAGTGAAAGAAATGGAGAGTCCTGCCCAGAAATGTCTCCCAACATCTACATAAGTGCCAAGAGGCTGATTAATTCCTGTCAGCCTCATCTTTTTCATTCAGTAACCTCCACCACCCTACCCTGGATTTTGCTGGCCAGAGGCAATCAGCTGTAGCGAAAACTTGTGTTATTTCATAGAAAGTGCCTTTTTTACAATCAGCTTTTGTACTCAATTCAAGCTAAATCAGTTTAGTACACTTCAACCACAGGAGACTTGGAAAACATATAGATAGGCCCAGTATTGTCTGTTGTTGCCACTTGCTGCCTCTGTGAGTGTGACTTACTTGATAATAGCTTCATTATCAAATTTGCCACCCACAGTATCAACCCTGTACAGGCATGAACAGCTATTAATGTTGACAAGGCTGATATCTGTGCAGCTCCTTTCTCTGTGGCTTGCCCAAGTTCCAGCTCTCCAGATTCCAGCACACGCATCTCATACTTCTTATACATGTGACCACAGCATCCCCCTCATGAAACAGTTCTGTTGGCTCACCATTCATTTCAGGATCCAGTTCAAAATTGTCCCCCCCTCCCCATATTTTTGTTTTCAAACTGAGACACAGACTAGTTCATGTCTCAGAGAAATTCAGCAGAAGAATCAAGAATGGATTCCAGGAATCCTCACTTCCAGGCTCTGCTCGAACCTTTTAACTACTTTTTAAAAACATGTAACTAGTCAAGAGCAAAAATACCCTCTCATAAGTAGCTGCTGGACAACTAATTTAGAGCCTGATTTTAAAGCAATATGGAGGCACAAAATGTATGTGCAAAGCCACTTAGCCCATAGTAAAATTGAGCATCTGGCCAAAGTGGGGTATAAAACCATTGGCTTTGCCTGCAAGTGTCTGTAGCATATGAGGAGATATAAAACTTCAGCTACAGAAAGACAGTGAGGAAACAAGCCTAACCTTTTCTCAAAGATCTGAAATCTGATCCCACCTCATATATGTGTTGCCGTTGACTTGAAAGGGAGCAACTTACAACTTTGTCACTAAGTGGCTTAACAATAAGGTTAATGTCTGGATTTGATATGGGAGTAGAGTTCTCCAAATTGTATGTTCCCAGTCTCAAACTGTAACCTGCTTGGTGAGTGCTTTCTTGTTTACACTGTCCCAGTTGGCACCCAAAGATGCTCATACTGGGACAGTTTGCACTGTGGATGTGTGACATGCTGCTGCATCTTAGAATAAATATGGCCTCATCTAGTGTTAGCTTTGTAACATTTCCAACATCCCAGGATACTTTTCCATCAATGGAGGATTGTTCCTCCTGGGACTTGTAGTTAATTGCTCAGCTCATCTTTTGTTTACTTAGAAGCTTAAAAAAGCCTTTGGCACACAAGCCAACAAAGGCTATAGCTGTGTCTCTGATGTACACAGTACTGTATTAATGAGGATGGCTCAAGTCTATTTGGGAGGGTTTGCCTACTTAGGAACTACACAGTTAGTACAATCGCATTTGCTCCAATCCCTCAGACAGAGACAAACACCTACAAGATCTCTATCAAGCATTCTTTAAACTACAATACCCAGCTGCTGAAGTGAAAAAAACAGATTGACAGAGCCAGAAGAGTACCCAGAAGTCACCTACTACAGGACAGGCCCAACAAAGAAAATAACAGAACGCCACTAGCTGTCACCTTCAGCCCCCAACTAAAACCTCTCCAGCACATCATCAAAGATCTACAACCTATTCTGAAAAATGGTTCCTCACTCTCACAGATCTTGGGAAACAGACCAATCCTCACTTACAGACAGCCCCCCAACCTGAAGCAAATACTCTCCAGCAACCACATACCACACAACAAAAACACTAACCCAGGAACCTATCCTTGCAACAAAGCCTGATGCCAACTCTGTCCTCATATTTATTCAAGTGACACATCAGAAGAACTAATCACATTACCCACGCCGTCAGGGGCTCATTCACCTGCACATCTACCGATGTGATATATGCCATCATGTGCCAGCAATGCCCCTCTGCCATGTACATTGGCCAAACCAGACAGTCTCTATGCAAAAGAATAAATGGACACAAATCTGACATCAGGAATCATAACATTCAAAAACCGGTAGGAGAAAACTTCAACCTCTCTGGCCACTCAGTAAAAGACTTAAGGGTGGCAATTTTGCAACAGAAAAGCTTCAAAAACAGACTCCAAAGAGAAACTGCTGAGCTTGAATTAATATGCAAACTAGATACCATTAACTTGGGTTTGAATAGAGACTGGGAATGGCTGGGTCATTACACATATTGAATCTATTTCCCCATGTTAAGTATCCTCACACCTTCTTGTCAACTGTCTAAATGGACCATCTTGATTATCACTGCAAAAGTGTTTTTTCTCCTGCTGATAATAGCTCATCTTAATTAATTAGCCTCTTACAGTTTTTATAGAAACTTCCACTTCTCTGTATATATCTATCTATCGTCTTACTATATGTTCCATTCTATGCATCTGATGAAGTGGGCTGTAGCCCATGAAAGCTTATGCTCAAATAAATTTGTTAGTCTCTAAGGTGCCACAAGTACTCCTGTTTTTTTTTTCCAGTTAGCTGAATTCCTTAAAAAAAAGGTCCTAATTAAAAGTTCAGTTATTTGCTTTTATGTGGTGGGAAACAGAATGTAAAAAGAATGTAATAGTCTATAATTTAAACACAAAAAGCTAGAAAATACTCAGATAAAGTTGCCTATAACTATTGGCCTAAATCTTCAGGAAAAAATATACATGCAATTACCCACGGGCACACACACAGAGACACACACACAAAGATACCTTAGCAGGTTGTTAACAGATAATTTCTGTAATTCAGACTCCGCATTTTAAGATAGTCTTGTGGGTCAGGCATTGGACTGGGACTCAGATGATCTGTATTCAGTTTCCAGCTCTGCCACAGATTTCCTGAGTGACCTTGGGCAAGTCACTTTATCACTCTGTGCCTCAGTTCCCCATCTGTAAAATAGGGATAATATTTCCTTTCTCACACCTTTTGTCACATTAAATCATAGGCTCTTTGGGTATACAATGGGTATGAAGAAATGCCTAGCACAATGGGGTCCCAAACTTGGCCATGGCCTGTAAGGGTATCATCGCGCTGCAATAAAATACCTGCGGTTGGCCTGGGTCAGCTGACTTAGGCTGGGCTACAGGGCTATAAAATTGCATCATAGACATTCGGACTCCCGGGCCCTCCCACATGGTGGGGTCTCAGAGCCTGGGCTGCAGCCTGGCTGAAGGTATAAACTGCTATTTTATAGCTTTAACCCCACAAGCCAAAGTCTGGTGACCCTGGCCAGCTGCAGATGTTTTACCTAGGGAGGTGGTGGAATCTCCTTCCTTAGATATTTTTAAGGTCAGGCTTGACAAAGCCCTGGCTGGGATGATTTAGTTGGGGATTGGTCCTGCTTTGAGCAGGGGGTTGGACTAGATGACCTCCTGAGGTCCCTTCCAACCCTGATATTCTATGATTCTATGATACTGCATTGTGTTTCTGGAGTACAACTAATAAAATCTATGAGATTATAATAGCCTGTGTTTCTATTTATCATGTTGTTTAGGGCATAAAAATATCTTCTCATAAGAGGACTGTTTCTGAGCTATGTCTAGCATGCTGTGCAGTTAACTGGATTTTGAGTACCTTTGGAAGTGCGTTTAAGAACCCAAATCTCACTTAGCTGGCAACACTGACATTGTCTGGAGCTTTGAAAATGAACAGCAGGATTTTTGAAATGGCTCCCATATCTGATTGGCAAGCAAAGAAAAGATCTTCATGTAGAGAGGAGGCCCAGTAGCTGCGGGTAAGTGATAGTCGTGCCTAGGGATGTGCCAAGCAGGGATGGGCCAACTGCTTTGAACGAAAACCAGAAACTGGCCCTAATCTCAGCCCGCAGCAGCGAGGGACACTTCATTCACCCTGTTGAAGAGTTTCCCCATTAGGATTCTTTGAAAGTCCCGTGGGAGGCAGAACGGTGGGTTGGAGCGCCCGAGGGCGGGGGGATCCAGTTCCCAATTTGCATCCTTGACTAATGCAGAATCCCAAATAACCTGGAGGGCAGGGGGCTGGCATGGTTAGAGCGGGGGAGGGGGGGGGCTGGGCGTCAAGACTCCAGGGGTCTATTGCCAGCTCTGCCAAGGCTCACGTCAGCGCTCCGTGCCTCAGTTTCCCCCTCTCCAATAGCACGTTTGCGGTGGGGGCGGGGGGTGGTAAAGTGCTGCGGGAGCCTGGGCGGGAAGGTGCTAGCCGAGGCACCACCCCTTCTTCCTGGCTCCGTGCCTGGGGTGCTCAGGCAGAGAGCTGCCTTTCCCGGCGAGAGGAGGGGCCACCCACAAAGCCCCGCTGCCTGCAGAGGGACAGAGTCCAGCCCCTCAGCCCCACGCTGCCCAGCTCCGGGGCCGCTCCGCGCTGCGCCCCCTTCCCCAGCCCCTGCCTGCGGCTCCCCGGGCGGGCGGCGGAGCTCGCACACCGGCGGCGGCTGCGGGCGCTGTCCGCGGGCTGCGGGTGCTGATGGCCCTGGCCGCGGGGAAGGGGCTCAGCGGGGCCCCGTGAGCCCGCGCGGACCCCGCGCCCCAATTCAGCCGCTGCCATGGGCGCCGCCGGAGCGGGCAAAAGTTTGGCGCTGGGGAGGACGGGGCTGCCCGGCGGAGGGGCAGGGCGAGGCGCGGAGTAGCCCACGCGGGAAAGGTAAAGGGGGGCCCCAGGCTGGCGCGGCGGCTGTGGGATACACCTTCCCCCCAGCCGGGCTGCGGGGGGGGGGGCGCGTCTGAGACTCCCCCAAGTCGGGGCTGTGCGCATGAGATTCCCCTCCCCCAGCTGGGGCTGTGTGTGTGTGTGAGGGAGAGACCCCCCAACTGGGGCTGGGCGGTGTGTGTGTGTGTCAGAGGAAACCCCCGCCAAGGAGAGACTGTGTGTGTGTGTCATAGACCCCCCCCTCCCCCGACTGGGGCTGTGCGAGAGACCCCTTTCCCCCCTGATGGGGCTGTGTGTGTGAGAGAGAGAGACCCCCCAACTGGGGCTGGGTGGTGTGTGTGTGTGTCACAGGAAACCCCCGCCAAGGAGAGACTGTGTGTGTGTGTCATAGACCCCCCCTCCCCCGACTGGGGCTGTGCGAGAGACCCCTTTCCCCCGTATGGGGCTGTGTGTGAGAGAGAGAGAGAGAGAGACCCCCAACTGGGGCTGGGCGGTGTGAGTGTGTCAGAGGAAACCCCCGCCAAGGAGAGACTGTGTGTGTGTGTCATAGACCCCCCCCTCCCCCGACTGGGGCTGTGCGAGAGACCCCTTTCCCCCGGATGGGGCTGTGTGTGTGTGTGTGAGAGAGAGACCCCCCAACTGGGGCTGGGCGGTGTGAGTGTGTCACAGGAAACCCCCGCCAAGGAGAGACTGTGTGTGTGTGTCATAGACCCCCCCTCCCCCGACTGGGGCTGTGCGAGAGACCCCTTTCCCCCGTATGGGGCTGTGTGTGAGAGAGAGAGAGAGAGACCCCCAACTGGGGCTGGGTGTGGTGTGTCAGAGACCCCCCCCCCCGTAGAGGCTCTGTGCGTGTGTCATAGATTCCCCCGTCTGGGACTGTGCGTAAGACCCCTTTCCCCCAGCTGCGGCTGGGTGTGTTTGGGTGTGTCAGGGACACCTCCCCACCCCAAACTGGGGCTGCGTGTGTGAGAGAAAGAAAGCGAGCACCCAACCCCCCCTTCCCGCCAACCTGGGGCTTCCCCTGTGGCCTCATGTTCCCCAGAGCATCTTTTGTTGTGGGAGTGAGCGCGAGCGGGTGCCCGAGCAGGGACATGGGTGGGTGCGTCCCCCCGAGGGCAGGAGCTGCAGGGGTCTTAGAGCTCTGACTGCACCAGATGGAGACAAGACTTGACTTATCCCTAGGGGGTGGGGAAGAGGGGTAACCCCACTTTAGGAGATGTTAAGCTATGTAACAATTGATTTGTTGGTGGGGGTGTGTGTGAAATCCCTTCTCTCCACCACCCCGGTTCCCTGCTCTAAATGTCCAATAACCTTCCAGCCAGGGGGCTATTTTTCCCCATCTGGGTGCAGTTCTGTGGTTTGTTAAGCATGTCGGCGGACTTCCTAGCTGTACAGCCCGGTGCTGTGGCTTGGCTTCCCCCGTTTACTAGGAACCTCGCAAATCAATCCTTCCTATTCACTACTGAAAGATAAACTGGAGCTCAGTAGGGTCTCACCTGCAGCAGGTCCCCTTACCCCTGCAGGAAAGACTCTGGACTTGTGGCAGATTGGAAGGGCGGGGGAAAGCAGCTGTGAAAGGCTAAGACTAGTGAGGAAGAGATCAGACCCTACAGTATACAACGAAACATAGGGTCTTTCGAAACAGACCAAGGGGTGCAGCAGATCAGCTGTGAATTCCAACTCACGGTCTGTTTCCTACCGGACACCCTGACGCTGGATCTGGGCACGGGGTGCTGCCCTCTCTCTTTTATCCCATGTGCCAGCATTTTGTTCCCTCTGTGAGCGCAAGAAAAGGGTCTGGAGCGCGGAACCTCTGGGCTTCCTACAAATGCACCTGCAGCAAGGGCTGCTTGGAAAACTCTATCTCTGAAATCTGATTAACTTGAGGGAAAGGAGCTTTCACAGACCTTCTCTTCCCAGAACTGGGCTGAGCAATGGAGCGTAAATCGAATTCAACAGCTGCTTTGCAAGTCCAAAGAGTAGGTGGCTAAGCAGTTTTATTCTAAAAGGAGCAGTTCTGTGGTCAGGTAGGAAGGGGTAAGGGACTCTACTCCCCACTCCCCAAAGGAGGTAAAGAATATTTAGGGTTACTCAACTATAGTTCTGTTCTGTTCAATATCTTCATTAATGATTTGGATAATGGCATAGACTTTGCAGATGATACCAAACTGGGAGGGGGTTGCAAGTGCTTTGGAGGATAGGATTAAAAATTTAAAATGATCTGGACAAACTGGAGAAATGGTCTGAAGTAAACAGGATCAAATTCAATAAGGACAAATGCAGAGTATGCCACTTAGGAAGGAACAATCAGTTGCACGCATACAAAACAGGAAATGGCTGCCTAGGAAGGAGTACTGCTGAAAGGAATCTGGGCGGGGGGGGGGTCCTAGTGGATCACAAGCTAAATATGAGTCAACAGTGTGAAACTATTGCAAAAAAATCAAACATCATTCTGGGATGTATTAGCAGGAGTGTTGTAAGCAAGACACAAGAAATAATTTTTCTGCTCTACTCTGCACTGATTAGGCCTCAGCTGGAGTATTGTGTCCAGTTCTGGGCACCACATTTCAGGAAAGATGTGGAGAAATTAGAGAAAGTCCAGAGAAGAGCAACAAAAATGATTAAAGGTCTAGAAAACATTACCTATGTGGAAAGATTGGAAAAAATTGGGTTTGTTTAGTCTGGAGAAAAGAAGACTGAGGGGGGACATGATCACAGTTTTCAAGTACATAAAAGGTTGTTACAAGGAGGAGGGAGAAAAATTGTTCTCTTTAACATCTGAGGATAGGACAAGAAGCAATGGGCTTAAATTGCAGCAAGGGTGGTTTAGGTGGACATTAGGGAAAAATTCCTGTCAGAATAGTTAAACACTGGAATAAATTGCCTAGAGAGGTTGTGGGATCTCTATCCTTGGAGATTTTTAAGAGCAGGTTAGACAAATACCTGTCAGGGATGGTCTAAATAGTCCTGCAGCCTGGCTCGAGTGCATGGGACTGGACTAGAAGACCTCTCTAGATCCCTTCCAATCCTGTGATTCTATGAAATGATTTGCCTAGCACTAAATAAAAAGATGTTTCCAATTATATTAACGAAGCTACAGAAGGGCTGCATTCTGTGAGCCAGATTCACTGGAGCTGGCTCAGGGAAGTATAAATGCACCTCCCTATTCCAGTGAAGGTTCTTGCTCTTACTCTAAGGGAGGCCAGGTGATGTTTCCTACTGTGGGAAGGAGCTTTACATTCCCCTGAGAGCTGCATAGGAGTGCTGCCTGTTGACCCCTTGAATCAGTGCACTCCCTGAATATCCTACCCACTCCCCTTTCTACACCGATGCATACCTTCATCCCCATCATAGAAGAAGGGAGAGTGCAGGCATCTGGCACATCTGCAACCTCCTCCCCTACTGGATTCTCTTTCACCTACATCAGATTTCACTGAGGGTGAATTTGGCCCATGTTCCCACAGCATGACCCATGGCTGCACCATTCTGCAGTCTCCTAAGGCAGTGCCTTGGAAATACATTAACAGCACCCCAGTTCTTCTCATGGAACTTCACCGTTAGTCCCCTTATAGCACAATACCAGTCCAATTTGCTTTCCTATAGCAATACACAGCCCAGATCTTATTATTTCCATGGGATTCACCACCAGAAGTTCTTCAAGCAGTTTGGCCTCTCTGCTAGCTGCTGTAAGGTCCATAAAGTTGCTAGGTCCTCAAAGGCTGCTTTTGGCAGGAAGTAACTAGATTGAGCTGTGCTAGTTGAAGGCCACAGACAGGCCCAAATGTTCAGAACTGTGCATGCTTAATTGCACAAACAAAACTGAATGTATATTTGCATACACAAGGGCTGTAACTTAACAAGCAGCCAATTAGACATCTAACTTTCCCATTGTGTGTGCATTTACTTCAGTGCATACACAGGCAAGTCACATATGCAAATACATACATCTAAATATATGACTTTGGGAGGTTCCTTGCATTTTCTATCTGTTATGCTTTTGAGAAAATAGAAGAGTCACTTTCTAATGAAATTCCAAAGAGGAATTTAAAGTTGATTAATAAAACATAGTAGGGGGGAAAATAAACCATTACCTTACGTTTCCAGCATTAGCACAGTCAGACTGTGGATCTTATAACTTGGGGGTCTAATAAGTTTAGCCTTAGCATCAATTAAAATGCTTAGATGCAAAAGGAAGTGAGGGGTGAACTCCTAAGGACATTCATCATACAAAGTACAGTGAGATTGGGTTGTCATTAGCTGTGAAATTAAATACTGTGAAGTAGCTTTTTCATTCTGACAATTCTGAAAACACCTTAAAAAGCAGTGTTTTCATTTCAGTTCTCATGCTCCTTTCTGTGCATTCAAGTCAGAAGGAGAGCCCAGCTGGGTGCCATTGTGCTGTAAGAGAGCTCCTGCAATTTGGAAATTCATTAAAGGTGATGTGAAGAGGTGGGAAAACTTAGCCTTATGCCCTTCTCTGCTTCTTTGTGATAGAAAAAGTTAATCCCAGAGGTTTTTCCATTTTTTTTTCTGCTTGCTTTTTACATTAAAAAGCACCTGTCTAGGCTGACAGACTATAATGACTCAAGCACTAGTGAACTGGTGACATCACAAGATCCAAGAGAGTAATAGCTGTACTATTAAGTGTCTTTTGAAGAGGCTGCTTAAAGCGGTTTTTTTTAATAACATTTTTAATACTACTTATCATTAATTGATAATTAACATTTTTGGCTAAAGGAAGCCTTTGTTTAAGATCCAGAATCCTCACCCCTTCAATTAAGGTACTAGAGCAATAAACCACTGAGATCTCCCAGTGGTTCTCCAGCAAAACGAAGGAACACCAGACCTGC
Organism: Lepidochelys olivacea; assembly: GCF_965140295.1. Taxonomy (NCBI): domain Eukaryota; kingdom Metazoa; phylum Chordata; order Testudines; family Cheloniidae; genus Lepidochelys; species Lepidochelys olivacea. The sequence continues at coordinate 16,920,569 of NC_140423.1, forward strand.
TAATTTTTTTAAAGGCAAGAAAACAAATAGTATTTTAAAAGCCTCTCTTTCTCCGTCATAAAGAAATACAAACCCAATTTGTTTCAGTTTTTTGCAGTCATGGCACAGGAGGGAAGGGATTTGAGGGCAGCATATGAAGGCTGCATGGGGCAGATGGAAGAGGCTTGGGAAACATTTCCCTTCCTCATTGGAGAGGATTTTGTGTGTTCATTGCCACAATTCCATTGCAACAAGACTGGCTTCTTCAGTGGAAATTCAGATAAATGAGCCAACTGCACACACTCAATAAAAGGATAAAATTCAGGTGGAGTTGAATCTCTGAGTGAAGAAAACTTGGTGCAAAAACAATTGCTGCATTCGCAGGTAGCTCAGATCTCAAAGTCAATACCTTGTCTATGTCAAAAATGAAATTTCATTTTTAAAAGAGACCCAGAAACCCTGGTTAAATACAATGAGCCAGATTCTCTCCTGTTATGCTGGTGCAGCCCCAATCACCTCCCTGGGGGTTTCATTGGCATAACTCAGATTATTTGTCTCTGTCATCCAACAAGCTTCATTTACTAACACATTTACACGCTCCAGCAAAAGGGGTGGGGGGAAAGCTATGAAGGTTTTTTTGTTTACTCTCCTTAAACAAAACAAAAAACAGACACAGCAAGCCAGGTCCTTGAACGCACTAGGATGTAACTGGCCAAAAGAGCAGCAACTACACAGGAGGGTTGTGGCCAGGAAAGGGGTGTGGCTGAGGTTTATGTGGGACCCTTGGGGCAATTGGCAGCCAGAAAAAAAAATCCTACAGCAGTTTTCAGGCTGCTTTTTAGTTATGCGGGAAGCCTGGTACAGCACAGAACAACCCAGGATTGTGGGTGCATAAATGTGATTTAAAGCCACCTTTGCACTCAATTTCTTGATCTATCCTGGGTGCTCCTTGGCTGGAACTCATGCTGTGGACGTGGATTAAATAGCCCCATCTATTCAAATCTCACTATCACTCACAATTTACAGGAGGAAAAAAGTCTCTCAAGCTGTAAATCTGCAGATCACACCCATCTGACCTGGAAATTAACAAGAGGAAGCTTGCTGGATTTCTAGTTTCCATCAGTCTTACAGAGGACACAGCGAGGGGACTGTCATTCTCACTATAAATCAATGCAGAAAAACCTGTGAGAAAGGTAAGGGGCACTTAGCATGATATACATGTGGAAGGAGTGAGGAGTGGATTGATTCTCTTGGTTATTTAGCACATGCTAAGAACAAGTAGGCAGTTTCATGGAGTTAACATTGGTTGCGTTAATTTCCTGTGCAGATCTCATTTGTCTTTTAATCCGAAAACACAGCACATAGTGACTTTTTGCATTCTGTTTCTTAGGATGTACTCAGTGTATATAGGTAATTATGCTAAGTGAACAATTACCTAAGGAGGGTCAGGGAGTTTCCACTCTGCCCAGAACAACTCTGAAACCTGGTTGGAGGCCTCACAGACTTATAATAACCCTCTCCTGGATGTATTCTGCTGTTGAGGAAACACCTGTGACAGATACATTTCCCACTGCATTACAAGTAGTTAGGAAAGCTTCAGAAGAACAGGGAGGGGGAACAGAATAAATCTAACACTTGCGAATTACAAATGCTTTAAAAACCAACAGTCATGCAAATGAGTATATTCAAACAAAGATGCACTGGATTATCAGTAGGAACTATTATATTCCCAAAATAATAACTGCAGAACAAACAGTAACACTCATTAAACACGACAATACAAGAGAAGCAGGATGATATTAGCTATTAGTCCATGTAAGGGTAAAGCACATACTAATAAGGCAGTATTTTTCTTTAAGTAGAACTTATGGTATTTGGCGTTGCTTCTTTGACACTAGCTCTATGTTCTTCACAACAGAAGACCTCCAGGATGCAAATTTTAATTGATTTTCTTCTTTCATATTTTTACTACCAGTTTATTAACACAGAATGAAATTTTAAGCCTCAGTGTCAAAAGTGCACTCTTCTAAGTGCACATCAGAAACCCTTTGTGGTTGCATACCTAATTTGTACATGCAATTGTCCTCACAAATTGGGGTATTTTTTTATGTGCAGAGAGGCAATTATGTGCATGACTGAGCAAATTAACATGACTATACATGCACATGTCTTTTTCCACGCATAACTGTAGTATACATGCACGTGTAAAAGAGAGACTCACCAGCCAGCACACCACCTTGTTGCTGGGCATGGTGTAACATGTTCTCCTTTGGCACACCCCTCTGATAGCCACTCCAGCCCTGCAGTAGTTGGACTTTTCCCCTGACTCAGCCCTCCAAGCAGGTCACTTATAATCCCCCCATTCTGGGATAACACTGTCCAAACTAAAAGGAACAAATAAATTCTTCCATGCTTTCTTTGCCCCATCCTTGGCAAACTCTCCACCATCATCAGGCTCTACAGTTCCCCCTCCTCCTTCAGGATGTTGCCTCCCTAGGCTGTCTCCCTGGAGGCCTGGCACTTCCTGAGCTGCTGGCCATAAGGACTTCTTCCCTGGAGACTCTTCCCCTAATCGGGATCAACTCCAGTTTGCAGCCCAAAGCATCTGCTTGTAGGTTAGCCTTCTCTCTGTCTTACTTCAGGCATCTCCTACAACTCTCTCCCAAACCCCAGGAGGATTAGCTTTGTCAATCTTTTGTGCAAATACTCTCACCTTCTCAGCAGGGTCCAACATTACCCAAGGCTACCTGATCAGGATCAGCTGGGAGAATAGTTGATCTTCACAGGTAAGGCTGAACCTGACTCCCCTTAAAAGATCAGTCTGCCTGTGACAATATGGTTTTGAAAATCAACAGCTAAAGTGTAGAAGCTGCATTGGAGGATTTTAGCAGAGGCTTAAATTTTCCCTGTGAAATGCAGAAGATCTTACTATAATTCAGATGACCTGGCCTGGCCTCTTAATTTTTCACACTTTCTTCTGTAAACACAGTTGATTTCACCTACAGAAGTGAGCATGAACCTCTTCTGTGCACACAGGAAGCCATGTGTGACTTCAAACTGGCCAACCAGCTAAGAGTTTTACTTGATTCACAAACTAATTATTATTTTTATTAGTAGTAGTACAGTAGTGTCTAGGAGCCCCAGTCATGGACCAGAACCTCATTGTGCTAGGTGCCGGATAAACACAGAACAAAAAGATGTAGGGTTTGGGTGCATGAAATCAGAACCCAGCTTGACGCTGGACAAAAATTTGTTCCAATGCGTGACCAGAATGTGTGCACTAGCCACAACATCTCTTTGACTCTTAAGTTAGCCATCATCATTGTACTTAATAGATTTGCTATTCTGTAGGGAGGTGGCTCAGTCCAGCAGATACAGCACAGAGCTGGGAAGCAGAAGGCTAGTGTCTATATTGGGGTCTAGCCTTTTCTTTCCATTACTGCATAAAAACAGCCCCAATCACCTGTAAATATTTCTTTTTCTTTCACAACGAAAGCCTTGTTTCACAGAAGTTTGACATCATTGTCTGAGATGATCAGCTGTAGCTGGAGTTTGGCTGGAATAGAACAATTTGACTGGATAGCTTTTTTGTAGTGCAAAACCTGAACAAATATGCTCAGGTCATCATCCTGCTGTTCACACATGCCCTCACTGTGTCTCATAATTGGACACATTATACTGTACAACCTCATTCATGAGGCTGGGACATTTCTAAATAGGATGTTCAGTTCTTATTTCTCATTATCAAACAAAGAGCAGGGAAGAAGACTAAAGGTGAATGAATGTGACAGGTTTTAAGAGGCTCTTCAGACTCAATAGGATGACTAGCAGGGGGTTGTGCTTAATTTAAGATCATATTCACACTTGTGCGGCCTAACCACTAATCAGGACTAAAGGGCTCCTGAGGATCTGAGAGTTTGCCAGCAGCACAACAGTTTGGCTATGGCTGTTGTCAAAGGAGCTAATAACTGGCTTGTTGTTCCCTGTGATGAAGATGCCATGTGTTTGTCCTGCAGAACAAGGTGTTATACATAACAAGTGCAGTGGCCAAGTTTGCATGTCTCAGCTGCTGTATTGGTCTCTCTCCTGCTTTGTTCATTAACAGTCATTAGAACCTAAAGCAGTATTCTGTGCAGATACAGCAGCTCAGTAGGGAATTTCAGTGGGAAATGCTTTTACTGAAATATGTGTTAACATTTTTTTTGCTTCTTTTATTGAGCTTTACAGTAGAGACCCAAATATCTATATTCAGCAGAGCTGTGCTCAGCACCTGACCTGGTGTGGGGTAGAAAGGCAGCTCCCCTATTCCAGCCTGGTGGGGATGAGGTGAGGGGGAAGGGGACCGGTTGCAGCCTAACTTACAGCAAAATAAAATCGTGCCCTTGTTGTGCCTCTGGGTCACACAGATCCTCTGAACTTGGGGCAGGGAAACAACTGGAAGGAGCTGGTTTTATTAATGTCACCCAGGGGTTCCTGCTGCATCCCTTATCTTTCTAGTTAGGGGAGCTCTTTGTTCCCTTGGCACTGTTGAAGGTGTTTCCAAGGGACAAATCCTGCCCCTTCCTCTCCCTGGATGCAGAGGTTCTCCCAGACACAGTGGAGCTGGTGTGGATCTGCTGCATGAAAGGGAGGAGGATGGAACCTGGAGTGCCCACATAGGGGCAAGGTGGGCTGGAGGAAGGCTAGAGGATTTGTCAGCTCCGTGTGCTCTGGTCTTCCACAGGGGCCCAGGAGCTGCTATCCTGAAGCGTGGGTCAATGATTGCTTCCTTGGCATCGGAAAAGGGTTTGACCTGAAGCAAGGAGTAGATAAACACCCATTGCAATGGAGCAGTTTTCAGGTGGAAAGAAAGGTACCTTTCCCTATCCTGGCCCTGAGAGCCCTGCTTTCAGTGGGCACTGGGCAGACCTCCCTGTGTTATGGGATATTAGGCAAGCAACCATCCTTTCCCCAAATATATCCCAATGGCACACTCCTCCTTCCACATCTCCTTTTGCCAAATCCTAGCCATCCTTTGGGAGTCAAAGATCCTTCCCAAGATCTCCCCTGCACCTGCTTGCCTTTAATGTTCTTTTCTCGATTTATGTCTGCTAAAGCTTTAATCCAGGGATTAAACATCTGCATCAGCCCCAGGGTGCTGAGAGCTCCCAGGCAGACACAGACTATGCAGGTTTATTTGCATTTCCCAATAACGGACAAAGGCACCTTTCTCCATTGCTGACTGAACTGGGGCCCCTATTCCTTAGGTGTCTGTGTGTGTCTTGCCAGACAGCGAGATTCCAGTCTCCTGTGGCAATCTTAGCAGCATTCAAAACAATCTGATGAATATTTAGTGAAAAAAAACACAAAGAAAAGGAGATGAAACCTCCCTTTACCCAGATTTGCTGGTGACCTACCCTCATGTGAAATTTAATCTGTGTTCAAATCCAAATTGTCATCTGGATTGGCTACATTTAATCCTGCCTGAGAGTGGGGGAAGGAGGAGAGGACCTCTTGAAGTCCTTTCCTGTTCTATATTTGTATGGTTCTTTCTCAGTGCAAAATCAGCAAACTGCGGCCACTAGGAGCTGTGAGCAGCCGGAGCTATAGATGCTCAGGTAAACAAAGTGTCTTGCGGCCTGCCAGGGCTTTACCCTGAACAAGCCACTAACCAAGTTTGAGAACCCCATGTATACAGAGACCTCAGCCTGCTTAGCACCATGGCAGATACACCATTAAAACTCCTTTTAACCTTTTATTAAAGATACAGAAAAGAAGGAAAAATAGTCAAAGCATTTGAAATGTAAAATATTAAATAAAGTTTTCATTCTAACAACGTTCCTTGTTCCCTTTCCTTCAGTGGGAGAGAGTCCTTAGAAGGGAAACCCCGCTGTGTTTAATAGTCTCTTAGACAGTATCCACGATGGTAATAACTATCCTTCTGGGGAAAAGAGAAGAAGTTAGTTGAGGTGGGCTGGAGATGTTACTGCTGTTGTCATTAAAGCCCAATCTTAGAAGGAAAAGCCCCCTTGTGTGACAGTCTCTTAGATGGTATCAGAGATAGCAATAACTGTCATCCCACATGGTGTTTGGGATTCAGCGGTAGCTGGTAGGGATGGTGATGTCATTTGGGTCTCGCTATCTCTGGCCCATTCTGGTCAGAACACCTCTCAGGATCAGGATGAAGACAACCCGTGGTGCTAGGAAATGGTGCGGGTGGCAGCCATGGTTGGTGAAGCCTGCTCCAGTTGCCTCCAGCTCTTCTTCTTTTTGTCCTTTCCCTACAAAACCTCTTTCTTTTTTGGAACCAAAAAGGGAGCGATGGGTGGAATAGCCCATCCCTTCATTATTTTGTTCACCAATTAGGCCTAATATCCAAGACACCAATTTTGGTTGATTAACTTCTGGCTCCACAGCTCCTGTTTTTAACGAGCATAATGTCAATATAGTCCTTGAATCAAGTCAGCTTGGCCTTTTTGTTTAGACTAATTCAATTATTCTGTCTTCTTTTCATACCTTTTCCCATCACCATTTGTTTTTCTCAGATTGAGACTCATGAGCCACAAGTGTCTCTTTAATATGTCTCCTGCAGCTCTTTCCAAAACATGATATTAAAACACTCTGTGTGATTTAATTATTAACCAATCTAAGTTATTAACCAATCTGGATGCTTTTACTATGTTAACCAATTGTAGTTGATAAAATAATACTTGGTCAGTCATTTTGCTGTGAGCATATATACACATATACACTAAATATTTCCTGTCATACTGATTAAATATGACTATATCATACTATAGTAAATGAAACAATGACTTCACACGACTGTGGCTCTTTTGAATAATGTTGATCACTAATTTGGCCCCTGAACCACTGAGGTCTGGTTATTGCTATTCTAGGTTATTGTAATGTTATAAACTTTTACATAATTTTGACAGTTGAGCTTACAATTTGGGTAAATTCGTAGGCCCAGTTGTCACAGCATAACTCACCCTAACTAACGTGGCCAGCATTCGATCTAATTTCTCCAGGCAGCTTCCCCATTTTCATAGTACTTGAACATTAATCCAATGGGAGTAATTTGATCATGAAAGCATTTTTATTGGCTGGCTAAAGCATAACCTCCACCCTAATCTCCAGTCCAACCTAAAAAGCCTTTGAAATGTTCCCAGTTGACTCCCCTTTGTGATGACTGGTGGAGAAAGCTACCCGAATTATAAAAACCCTGTGACTTGTGTGCAAAACCAACCCAATGTCTTGAGAAAGTCATGAACAAGGCCAAACTGATTACAGTCCACAGTGAAGTGGTGTACAGGGACCAGTAAATCAGGGAATGACGATCTATTGGCAGGATCTATTGGCAGCTTAACACCAAATTAGTGCCTTAAAATAGATTTACACTCAAAGCCAATTTAGTTGCTACTTGAAGTAGTTAGGTTCATCTGTCTGAGTGCAGTTTTGGATGGGAGTCTGGCTTTTTTACCCATGTATAAATAACAATTTGTGGTTGCTCCATTTGTGCGATCTAATGTCATCAGTAATCCATGAAAAGAAATACTGTACCCCACAGAGCTATTAGCCCAACAGTTATCCTCTAGGTAGTCTTGTGTCTTAAATGAAATGCTGCAGATAAAAGCCTGTTAGCAATTTCATGGCATCCCAGTTAGCAGTGTAGTCTAGTGGACTAAGCACAGGACTGGCAGTCAGGAATTTGTAACCGTGAATTCCAGTCTGATATTGACTGCTTTTGTAGTCTTGGGCAAGTCACGCCACTGCTCTGTGCCTCAGTTTCCCCATCTGTAAAATGGAGGTAATACTACTTATCTTGCTTGCAGAATCGCAGAAGTTGAAGGCGGAATAGATCCAACCCATATCCCTGAGAGCAATGCATGATTGTTCCCTACAGTACATTTATATTTCTTTGTCTAGTCCAGCTTTAAAATTCTAAGCACTGGGGTTTCCACTCCTTCCCCTTGGAGACAATACCATGCTTGACACAACTCACTGTCAAGAAGTTTTTCCTGATATTCAGTTCACATTTCTCCTTTCTCAGTTCCAGCCCATTAGTCCAGGTTATACCCCCATGGGGCCTCCTAAATAATTCAAGATCCAAAAAGAGACAGGGAGCCAAATTTTTATCATTTTCACACCTGCTGTCACCTTACTGAGACATTTAAATCCTGCACGTGGAAACTCAGTTCAGCATTTAAATGTCCTTTCAACCAGAGCATTCAAACCCAGTGTCTGGATATTCTATTGCATCCCACATCTCTGAAAATAGGGCCCAGCTAATCAATGCAATGAAGAGACACAGAAAAGCTGTTGCCAGGTTGAATGAGCTGCAAGGATGAAGCTCTCCAGCACACTCTCACTTTCTCTCTCTTTGGAGATAGCTATTACTGTGTATTCAATATTCTCTCACATCACTGGGGGATGGACTAGTCATGCATCTAGGATAGCACTATCTGTCAAATGGATCTCATAAGTGATTCCTCAGTACACTGCTTAGGACCCGCTCTTCTGAGCTGCTCTGCCGGGGGGGGGGGGACGGGGACACAACAACAACAGAGGGGGGGGGGTGTACATACACACACTGCTGGCTGTCCAGTTACCTCCAGTATGCACTAGTTCTGGGACAGCCTTTATAGGAGAACTCACCTAACACACCTTCAGCACATATCACCTCTGGCTTCATACTTCATCGCAGGGTGGGAGCTCCTCATTCCACCGACAGTTTGTGCTGGTGTCATTTGGCCTGCCCAGCACATGGGGAGCCCTCTCTTCACGTTGTCTTCAGCTGAATTCCTTTTAGAACACCTGTGGTTCTATTATTCATTGGCATGGCTCCTATTTATTAGGGGCTCATATGGTACACATGTGGAGGGCAGAGAGCAAGGAACAGAAATAATGCAGGTATTAAATATCCCAGAAGCAGGCTAGCAGCCATTAAAACATAATTATCTCATTATTTTCTCCCCTTCCTCCCCTGTTTTTTTTTAAATGAGTAAAATATTTTTCCATTTATTTGTTATCAGCAGAGGGAGTGAATATTCTGAAAAGCATCAAACGTTCCACTTTACTACCCTCTATTAACTTTCTAAGCACCTTGGAACCTTTGGTTCAGCTGCATGAAATAACATAATAATTAAATAAATAATTAGACCAATAAAACATGATGACTTAGGCATCCTAAGAAAGTGAACATAACTTTTTTTTAAAAATACACCCATATCAGCAAGCTTACTGTCTATCCTGCCAGGATTTTAAATGAGGAAGTACTTGGAATAAACAAACAAACAAACAAACAAATTACCAACCAGAAACAGCCATGAAATGTGGGGACAGAAGGTGATTCAACAGTTCCTCAAAAACAGATGTGTCTGCCTCATCTTCTTTCTAGTGCCATTTCAGATATCACATGGCAATGGAAAATTAGAAAAGGTCCCGCTGGTGTGTGAATGGTTTTGGAAGTTTCACACCACATCATCAAATGAAGAACTGCGGCCAGATCCTCAGCAGGTATAAAATTGGTGTCACTCTATTGACTTCAGTAGCGCAATGCTGATTTACACCTGCTAAGGATCAGGCCCCTGGTGTATAGTGCAAGAAACAAGAAGACTTTTTTTAAAAAAAGTGTGGGCTCCAAGGATATAAAATAGACAATTCCTTTAATTTAACCCCTTTTGACTGTAAAATCAAAGTCCTGTTATGGAGCAGGAATCTCCATGAAGCAGTTTGTGCAATCATTTGGGTACAGAAATGGTTTAAAATAAACCCCACAACTAGTATTTGGGTTGTCAGGAGCAAATCCTGTAGCCTTTCATGGCCTGGGAATTTGCTGTTACCCACAGGATAGCAGTTAGTTGAATTGCATGAGAAAGAATAATCATTAAAAAACACCTTAAGCCTGATGTATCAATACTGGCACTTGGTGCACCTTCAAGATGCAGCCATACATCCTTGGCTGCAGAAGATTTTTTAAATGTATGAAGCATCATCTCTTTCCAAAAAGCATTTATTGGAATCCAGCCTCTTTGCACTTGAGGTGCTGCAACTCATGGAAGGGGTAGCAAATGGCAGAGTGTCCACATACGGTGACCCAACCCTCGGTGGACTGTAAGATAGGAGGCCATATGGAAAATGCCTTTAGCAGCTAGAATCAAGCAGCATGGCTGTGTGTGCGATTATCCTGATGAGGACATATTTTACTGAATGCTCACTGGTTACTTCTTTACAAATCATTACAGGATCTCAGGATTTGAAGGCGTATCACTGTAGTGGGGGTGAGGTGGAGTCGCACCAGCAGAGGGTGGGCACTAAAAAGCACAACACCCCATAAAACTTCTTTGTGAGCATTAGGAATGCACCTACAAGCTACATCTCTTTGTGGTATGCTCAATTATGCCCTCTCCCTCATGCCAGTCATACTTTATGGTCTGGTAAGATGGAGGAAGATGGGACCATGGCCCCTTTGAGGCACCACAGGGTGCTCTCCATGGGAGCAGGGAGGGAGCAGTCCCTGAGCTCCTCAAAGCAACAGAACTTCAATTGTGCCTACTTCTGAGATGCACTCTGTAAGGTGGGACAGACTCCTTGTATCCTTCTCCTGCACCACTGTGCATCTGTGTGAAGGGACAAGCACAATTTAGCCCTGTATATATTAGATATATAGTCTCAGATTTTCTACACTGATGCATGCATGTGTGCTGACGTTTGCAGGTGTAAATCGGGGTACACAAGTATATGCTCCACATATTGTGTGCCTGAAAATCTGGCCCACAGTGATGAGAGCTTCTTGGTGTCTGGGTTTCAGAGGTGATGAGCAATCTCTGCTCCTATTGAAATCCACTGGAACTGTTGGTGCAAAACACTTGTGAAAATCAGGCCCTGATGCTGTTTTCCCAGCTCTGTCATTCCCTCTCTGGGTGGCCTCAGCCAAGTAGGTCTCTTTTTTTCAAAGGTAAAGACTGGAGTGAATCATTTCAGAATAAAATGGCATCATTTGTTTGTTACTGCAGCATGTAATCTGGTGATAGAGATGGGTGAAAGCAAGACAGGTCAGTGCTGGAGGGTACCTTCACCAAGTGAACCTTTAAGAGGGACTTGAAGGAGGCAGCGAGGTTGCAGGCTACGTGGGGTCATGGCAGATGCTGCAGGCACAGGCCAGAAGCGAATAAAGATGGGGACGTATTGTGTTCTTTATTGGCATCCCATTGTCCTAAATGAAAAATAAAAATTAAGGCCCATTTGTTGCAAGAGAAGAATTATGATAATTTGTTTCCTGTGGGAAAAGTCTTGCTTTTCTAAAACTTGTGGCCACACCCTCAACTGGGTAAATTGGCCTAGCTGTGGATAGCTGTAGAGCTAGACTGATTCACGTCACATTGAGATCTGGCCTTGGATTTCTAGGTAAACTGAGTTAATGAACAAACAGCAGCTTTGATGGGGCAGAACATTCTGTTCTACTTTGTACAGGTTCTTGTACTACACCCATCACAAAAGTGCTTGAAGAGAGTTGTCAAGGTTCCTTCCCCACTCTGAACTCTAGGGTGGAGATGTGGGGACCTGCATGAAAACCCCATAAGCTTATTTTTACCAGCTTAGGTTAAAAACTTCCCCAAGGTACAAACTATTTTCCTTTTTCCCTTGGACTTTATTGCTGCCACCACCAAGCGTCTAACAGATATATAACCAGGAAAGAGCCTGCTTGGAAACGTCTTTCCCCCCAAAATCCTCCCCAAACCCTACACCCCCTTTCCTGGGGAAGGCTTGATAAAAATCCTCACCAATTTGCATAGGTGAACACAGACCCAAACCCTTGGATCTTAAGAACAATGAAAAAGCAATCAGGTTCTTAAAAGAAGAATTTTAATTGAAGAAAAAAAAAGTAAAAGAATCACCTCTGTAAAATCAGGATGGTAAATACCTTACAGGGTAATCAGATTCAAAACAGAGAATCCCTCTAGGCAAAACCTTAAGTTACAAAAAGACACAAAAACAGGAATATCCATTCCATTCAGCACAGCTATTTTATCAGCCATTTAAACAAAACAGAATCTAACGCATATCTAGCTAGATTACTTACTAAGTTCTAAGACTCCATTCCTGTTCTGTTCCCGGCAAAAGCATCACACACACAGAGAGAGCCTTTGTTTCTCCCCCCTCCAGCTCTGAAAATATCTTGTCTCCTCATTGGTCATTTTGGTCAGGTGCCAGCGAGGTTATCCTAGCTTCTTACAGGTGAAAGGGTTTTTCCTTTGGCCAGGAGGGATTTTAAAGGTGTTTACCCTTCCCTTTATATTTATGACAAGAGTAATCAAGCAACATCAACAAAATAAGTTTTATACAATGCTTATGGAGACTTAACCAGAGACCACATTATTAAATTGCCTTCAGCGCTTTAGCTGTTTGCCTTTCAATCCAGGACACACTCTTTAACTGAATACAAAGTTGATTGTTTGGCTGGAGGGAGGACGTGGGTGAAACCGGAGGACAAACGTTGTGTAATCCTTGTTGTTCGGGGGAAGTATCTACAGACCCACATAGTCCATGAGGCTAACAACCTTTAATATGCCATCAGCTTAATAGAAACAAACCCCAAACCCCACAGTAAGACAACTGCTCACAGGTAAGGGCCTGATCCAAAGCCCAGTGCAATCAATGGAACGACTCCTACTGGTTTCAGTGGGGTTTGGATCAAACCTTAAACCTACCTCTTCCTCTGGGTCTTCCTGAGCATCTTGGGTGAAATCTTGACTCCTTTGACTTAAATGGAGCAGGAGTTAACCCCTTCTTTTATGCTTAGAGTGTAAACTGCTGAAGGCAGGGCCTGTCTTTGGTTTTGTCCTGCACAGGGCTGAGTACATTATCAGTCCTTAGCAAATAACGTTTACCCAGGGGAGCTCAGACCAGATCAGCAGCTGGCCTTCAACAAGGACCTTCCTCATGCTAACTCCAAGGGTGGCCCACCATCTTTGACAGAACTGGCTAGTATGTACTAGCTGTAAGTGAATCTGAAAAAGGTTTGGTGGTTCAGCTCAGAGGAGCATCCAATAGTCCTGAATGTCTTTGCAGTGGGAATCTCCCAGGAACAGGCTTTCTTGCATGTTTCACAGTGCACCTGGGTTTGTCTGGGTTGTATATAATGAAAACTGTATTTCTGCTCGGTTCTTGGATGAAACCAGGAAGCTCAGGAACAGGAAAGTTTAAAAGAAGGGAATTGGATGATTCTGGGCCTAGGCAATGGGTTGGGGAGCCTTTCGAAACAGAGGAATCAGTTTGAGTCCAGCTCAAGTCAATAGTGACAGAAAGTGGTTACTGCCAGATTAGAACGTTAGAATGGCCATACTGGGTCGGACCAATGATCCACCTAGCCCAGCATCCCGTCTTCCAACAGTAGCCAATGCCAGGTGCTTCAGAAAGCATGAACAAAACCGGGCAATTATCACGTTATCCATCCCTTGTCGTCCACTCCCAGCTTCTGGCAATTAGAGGCTCAGGGACACCCAGAGCATGGGATTGTGTCCCTGACCATCTTGGCTAATAGCCATTGATGGATCTATCCTCCACGAACTTACCTAATTCTTTTTTTGAACCTGTTAAAGTCTTGGCCTTCACAACGTCTCCTGGCAACAAGTTCCACAGGTTGACTGTGTGTTGTGTGAAGTAGTACTTCCTTTTGTTTGTTTTAAACCAGCAGCCTATTAATTTCATTGGATGAACCCTGGTTCTTGTGTTATGTGAAGGGGGTAAATAACACTTCCTTATTAACTTTCTCTACACCATTCATAGTTTTATAGACCTTTATCATATCCCCCCTTAGTGGTTTCTTTTCTGAGCTGAAAAGTCCCAGTCTTATTAAGCACTCCTCATATGGAAGCAGTTCCATACCCCTAATTATTTTGTTTCCCTTCTGTGTACTTTTTCCAATTCTAATATATCTTTTTTGAGATGGGGCAACCAGATCTGCACACAGTATTCAAGGTGTGGCTGTATCCATGGATTTATATAGTGGCATTATATTTTCTGTCTTATTATCTATCCCTTTCCTAATGGTTCCTAACGTTTGTTAGCTGTTTTGACTGCCACTGCAAAGTGAGCCTATGTTTTCAGACAACTAACAATGTTGCTCAGTGGCATGTGTGGTTGCAGTCCAGTCTCCAGCGTTGTCCACACGACAAATACCACAACATTGCAGTGGGCACTGATTACCCTGGTATCCCCTAAGTCCCCTGGGAGGCAGCAATCTGGTATGAAGTGGAGTAGGAGGCAGGATAGGGTGATGTGACCAGGGGGTCATACATTCCTACATTTCCATAGGGGCCTTCATACCAAAATACCCCACATTTTATAGAAACAGCTCCAGTGAAATGCAGCCACTTATAGGCCAGGTTATCACAGTGCACAACCGTGAGGGCAGGAAAATTTTGGACAAGGATACGAGAGCAAACCTTTGTTGGTAAGTGTAATAGAATCTGGGGAGTACAGTTCCAGCTGGCTGGCCTCACTTTTGCAGATACGATTTGTGCCAGCAAAAAGTATGGGCTCAAAATTTGCACCCACAATGTTTGAGTCTGCTATTTTGCACCAGCAATTCATAAGTATTGGTGTGTGGGTAACTAATTACCTGCTCCATGCCCACAAGAGCTAATATTTGCACTTGCACCTAACTGTAGATGCACAATTACATTTGCGTGGGCGCAAATATGCCTCCTGGAATTACACTCCCACCCTTTTTTGCAGGTGGTTGTTGTATTCACAGATAAGGCAGGTAGCTCTTAGCCCTTTAGTGGCCATGCACAATAGACAGAACCTTGGGCTTGACATTCTCCCTGAAAGAGTTGTGTATAATAAATTTATTGGCTTCTCATTTCATAGAGATAAGATGGGTGAGGTAATATCTTTTATTGGACCAACTTCTGCTGGTGCAAGAGACAAGCTTTAGAGTTTACACAAAGCTCCTTTTCAGGTCTGGCATCTCAGTTTATCTCAGATGGACGAACCGCTGAAAAGTGGTACTGAAAACTGCACAATGGGCCCCCAATATTATAACTCCTCTGCTTATGGAATTTCAGGAAATAAACAGGGAAGGGAGAGTGAGAAGCAGAAGGTGCCAAAGGAAACAGCAGTTTTCTCTTTCCCAGGGTTTAGGTGCTATATTTCTCCAACTGTGGCAGATAAATCTATCCATCAGAAAGACATTGATTTGTATTTTATGTATACCATAACCAACCTCTTGCCTGTGTGGGCAGAAAGTCATAACCAGCCACTCAGGGCCATGTTTTCAGCACAACCACTTTTGTATGAGCAACTGATTGGCCTAACAAAAGTGATTCTGGGGGTGTTTTGCATGTGCAAATGGCTATCAGTGTGCAGAGACCAGGCAGATAGGTGGAAATTAGGGTTTTGCACATGCAAAGAAGTGGCCATGCATATTTGGAGGCTGCCTTGGGCTTGGCTGAAAACCTAGCCCTTCAATTTTATTTCTACTCGTCACCTTGCATGTATAGTCTATTGCGATCTTCATGAGTTTAACACATGCAACAAATGGATGTCAGGCCCTATCCCACTGGCAGATGAGAAAGATGCTTGATATAAAACCACTTCGCTAAAATAGGGCAAAACTCCCATTGACTTAAATGGGGCCAGGTTTCACCCAGGGGGAGGAACATGGCAACTGAATCAGCGAGTGGCCTTTTTGTCATGTGAAATATCCAAGTCAGATGCTTTTAAAAAGTATTAACTTGCAGCTAGTCAGTGTAATTTGTAATTAACTATACCATGCTCTGAGTGAGATGACCAGCAGCTATGCAGTCCAGCCTGATCTTATCATCCGCCCACTGCACAGCCAGTTAGCTGAGCACCACACTCTGTATTAACTGCACCACTCCCTTTATTCACAGCATCCATGCAATGTGCATGCAGTTTCCAGCCACTGACTTTTGTCTATCCACAGCCTGAGGAAGACCTCATGCCAAAAATGTGTCTTTCCAACAGCCATGCTCCCCTAGGAAGAGGGAAAACTGAACATTCCTTAATTAACCAAAATTCACCTCCCCTTACATTTGCATTCTGTTTTGCAGATGGGAAATGCCTCTGATTCCTCAGCGTTCACGTCCACCTTATCAGAGAGAGAAGACCTGATTTTCGGCACACTCTATTTGCTCTTTGGTAAGGAAAGACTTCTTCTTATGCAGGTGATCTCACACCCATCTCCATCAAGGATGGCATGGCACAAGCTACTGACATGTCTGTCACAGGGAGATTCAGGCACCTTGCATTCACGTCCACTAATAGTTTATTACTTCCAGAAAAGTGTTCCATATCCCTTGGGTCCATCTGCGCTCACTCCACTCACACTCTCCTCCATCACAGACGAGTGGCATGAGCACAGGACTTTCTGGGTTCTACTCCTGAAACCAATTTCCTCTGGGTCCTTGGGCAAACCACATCAGTGCTCCGGGCCTCAGTTTCTCCACGTGCAAAATGTGGCTAATAATACATATCTCCTTCACAAAGGCTTGTGAGGATGTATTCAAGTTTTAAAATGCTTTGAAGTTGAAGAGTGATATATAACGCCCTGATACAACTCTTACTGCAGCCAGCCATTGGGAATAGGATCAGGCCTCAGATACTTAGCATTATTATTAGCTTCAAGCATGCAAAATGCATTAAGCTCAAGGAGTGTGCACACCTCTGAGCTGCTCTTCACTATCAGCAGGAGGCACTGGTGACATCTGAAAGCCAATAAGCGAAACTGAGGTGTAAAGACATGCTTTGACAAGGCCTAATCTTGGCTAAAGTGAGCAATGCCATAGATTCCCATGGGGCTGCTGCTGCTCACATGAGTAAGACAAGCAGTGTTTTGTCTGTAAAAATAACAGTGAGGAAAGTAAGGAGAAAAGCTGGCCAGCAAAATTCCAGTAAAACAATGTTTTGGCAGAATTTGTCAATTCCGCAAAATCAAAATGTTCTGTGGAGATGGTTCGATTTGGCCAAAGTGCCAATGGGATTCAGCTGGGGTTTCTGTAAGAAGCCTGCCTGGTTCCCTGCCAGCTTGTCCTCCTGGTTGTTGGGCAGCTATGTGGTGCACCATTGGAGAGCCTGAATTTCCAGGGCGTGTGGCTCTGGGGCAGGCCGCCCCTGCAGACTGCCTTGGGGATGGGAACTCCAGGGCTTGCAGGGTCTGTGACTGCAGGGCAGCTCACCAGGTGGACCACCCTGAGGCTGGGGCTCCACTCGCTTTTGAAGAGAATGTTGGAATTTTTTATTTAGTTCCTCACTGAAACAAAACCAGATGTCAAAATACTGAAATCCTCTGGGAAAGAAATTAGCTCTCTTCGCCCAGCTCTAGGAATGAGTGTGAGCTGTGAGTGAAGCCCTGTGGTACACACTGTGGTGTGGGGAGAGGTGAATAAATCCTGAAAGAAAATGAAGGATAATCTGCAAACGAATGCTGGGCTTCCCCAGCACTCATAGAGCCAGATCCTGTTCTCAGGGAGGGATAGTTCACTGGTTTGAGCATTGGTCTGCTAAACCCAGGGTTGTGAGTTCAATCCTTGAGGGGACCATTTGGGATCTGGGGCAAAAATTGGGGATTGGTCCTACTTTGAGCAGGGGGTTGGACTTGATGACCTCCTGAGGTCCCTGCCAACCCTGATATTCTATGAAAAAGTGGAATAACTCCATTGCAGCCAGTAGAATTACCAGTTTAACTGAAAGCAGGATTTGACACACTGTCCCACACAGCTGCCTTCTCAATGACTTGACCATTTCAGGTTTCAATAGCTAGCAAGGTAAATTAATCAGCGTGTCTTCTGTCTATGGCTAGGAGATGCTTAATGATGCACCGAACAAAGGATCTCTGCTGTCAGGGAGAGAAGGATTAATGGCTTGGATGCCTCTGGAAAAAAGAGTTTGTGACATAAAGTGATCACCCAGGGTGTCCGATCGGGCACGGGCTCCCGACCTAGACATGGATCACCCAGGCCCTACATCTCAAAGACCACTTGCTAGGTCAGAATTTTGTCCCCTGACCAACAAGCCTGCCTTGTGCCATTCCTCTGTACCCTTCCCACAGCTTAAACCCAGGCTGGTCAAGTCCTTGTATTTTCATTCTTGTGTGTTTAGATGGCAGTTTATTCTAAAGCCAAAAGATTCCCAACAGCAGCGTTGCCAGCGCTCAAGATTTAATCACAAGTCTTGTGACATCTGGTGTTTCTCACAGAGCCCAGCCATGTGCAGTCATGTGATTACATGCAAATCGCCCCTTTCAACAAAGTCTCTGGCTCTTGTGGTGGACGAAAAGCTTGAAAATGTGTCCCAACTGCCCCCGGAAGGCTCAACAGCCATAAGGCAAAAGAAAAACAACCTAGCTTGTTCGGGTTGTTTAAACCTCCTGATTTTTAGGGGCCCAACTCATGAGCGTTGAATGCTTGAGGTTAGCAACACTGCAGTAGCTGATTCCCAGTCAAAGCGAGGGAGGGAAGGACCAGTCTGCCCACACCCCTGCCTGGGATGCTGCATTTCACATCCTAATTTTCCTCCATCCCACTCCACCCAAATGTGGTGATCTTCCACTTTTACTATCAGAGAAAATTCACTTCAGAAACCAGGAACCAATCGCAAAGTAAAGTCATAGGAAATCTTACCTGAACGTATGCTGAAGAAATGGATCCCATGTCATTTTAAACAGCCTGAGCTCATACATTCATGGGGGCCTTTGGCCCACTCTGTGTCCCATGTGTCGACCTCTGTAAGATGAGAGGTGTGCAAGCAATGCACAGTAATGCACCCAAAAGAGTGCACGTACAACACACAGGTACACATGCAACCGCACCAGGAGTACACAGAAACACAAACACACGACTACAAAAATGACCATACACACACACAAGGAGACGTGTGCACCCCAGAGCACTCAAACACACACACACGCATATGGAAACAGACACACAAACAAACACACCCGCTTACATAATGAAGTGGCAGACATGGAAAAAACCAGCCTGCTTCATGTCATTCTGAGCTAGCTGGAGGAGGTAAGACTGAGAAAGTTAGCAGCTCTTGCATGCAGCTAAGAAAGATCCTAGAAGATAATAAAGCTAGTAGAATACAGCTAATGAAGAGGCGAGGGAAGGAGTCAAAATAGCTTTGTGGAGGAGTCCTTTAGCAGTGCTGGAAACAAGGATATGCATTTGCAAACTATTTCCCCTTAAGTGACCCATAAAAAGCATTCAAAAACTATGTATCTGAGAGCAAGTCTCCCCTGCAGGAGTCCTACTTATTGAGGAGAACATGTTTATATTAGCCATTATACAGCTTTGGCATGTAATTGTAAGCATAATATTTAATTTACAAGCTAATCCACTGGGAATTAATTCCAGTCCCACATAACCTGCTCCTTGAGTAGCTAGGTTCCCCTTTGCACATACACAGGAAAATTATTTTAGTGTTACTTAACAGACGAAGAAAACCCTGGCTATGAACATTTATTTACCACTGTTGTTTTAAATACATCCCAAGAAAACAAATGGCTTTTTCCTGTTGGTTAGGCTGGATTTACCCTAATCTTCATAATGTCCTTCTTGTTTATGTTGCAAACACAATATTGTACAGCACAGACTCACTAGAGATATTGCCAGGAAGAAATTAAAAGCGGAACATACTCAGCTTCTTGGCATCACCATCATAACAACACTGTCACAAAGCTCACACTCTATCCAACTAGAAGGGGTTGGAGGCACCCTGTCTTCAGCCACAGGAATTCAGCTCTGCCTGGACTCTGTTCCCAGAGTCTGTTTCACTGACATTCTGCCTGCTGCCCCATCCCCAAAAGCATCTAACAATTACAGTCCCATTTAAAGTTGCTCTAAAAGTGCTCAGGCAGCCTCCTGCCTTTGGGTGTCTAATGGTTGTTATTCACTGTGCCAGCTGAAGACACTCTTTTTGCCAAGTACAGCAAGTCCTGGAAGCAGATCATATACCAGGAGGTGACCAGCTTTGAAAAGCCTGAAGACACTTCCGCCTTTTGTATAGAGGGACAATGATATTTCCAGGAGAGCTTGGAGAGTTGCCTGGCTCTTGCCCTATATCTGGTTACCTAGAGCTCCTTAAAGCAAACTGAAAGGGCAGTTACCAAGTTATTAGAATGGCCATGACTATGCAGAGGAGACAAGGTAATGTTAGTGTGGAAGGAGCATGCCCAGTGTGAACTATATCATTCCAAGAGCCAGAACAAACAGATTGGACCGAGTGCTTGAGCAGTCCATATAAAACCCTGCTTCTTGTCTCCAGCCAGCCTACCTGCCAAACGCTTACTACCATTGCACAAGGTGCTGATGTAGCAGAGGTACAAAGCCAGGTACTTTATTGATCATGTCTGTCCTGGCTGAGTATTCCCCACATACTCACTACACTCCATATTCCTGCACCAGCACGCAGTGGACTCTGGGTAAAAGCTGAGAAGCAGTTTTCTCCTTGGATGTTTCAAAGTCCTGGTTGGCAATTAAGAAGGGATGTGACCCACAGCATTATAGGGCCCCACAGATTCTAAAGTGGGAAATGTGTGTGAGAGATCCTTGTCTGTTCTTCCCTTTACACATTCATACATGCAGTGAGTGGCATCTCTGCACATACACGACTGCCAAATAAACACAACCCATCAGTGTTTGAGGATAGTAGGTGACTAGCAAGTGAGACCTGCACACGTGCCCTCCTTGTCCCTATGTCATGCACTGCACTGCTGCTAGTGAGCTTGGGTATCCTATACTGGGTATGTCTCTCTCTGCCTTTTCTCAGGCATAGTCTCTCTCTGTGGAAATTCCCTGCTCTTGCTGGTGGCCTATCGGAAGAGATCCATGTTGAAACCTGCTGAATTCTTCATTGTGAACCTGGCTATCAGTGACCTGGGCATGACGGTGACCCTCTTCCCTTTGGCCACGCCATCCTTCTTTGCACACAGGTAGCTCATTTGCATAGCATTGCATTTAACGGGCACTTCTGCGGGTGTCAGTTTGCAAATCCTGCCTTGACCTGGAGAAGGAATGAAGACTAGGGGCCAAAGTCTGAGCTCAATCACACCGATGTAAATTTGAAATAACCCCATTGAAAGCAAGGGACTTACACCAGTGTAATTGGGAGCAGAGTTGGGCCCCAGATCTCTCCTAATAGAAATTCATACCCTGCACTGGGAACAGGGATCATTCCCAAGGGAGTGAGCCAAATATAATCAGATATGAGCCACCTCAGCAGGAAGAGCCATCCCTCGCCTCCCCTCAGCAACTCCTCCCCACCCAAGACATAGGCTAGTGCTGCTGGCCCTTCTATGGCTACTACATATGCTCCTCTCAGAGATAGTGGCTCCAATTAGTCCCCTGCACTGGCTCATGCTGCTCCCTTGTTCAGCCTCCTCTGGTTTGCCGTACAGTGCACCTCCCTTCCCCACAGCTCAGCAAGAGGTACGAGCCCAGCCATGAATCTGACCAATGCCTGGTGTTGCAGGTTGGAGTCTATCTGAATCCATGTGGTGTTGTGGGAATGTATCCCCATGGGGCAGTAGGGAGAGTCACAAACGTGGTCCAAAGAAACCACATGTGGCTCATCAGCTGTAGGTCCCCTGCTCTAGAGCCTTGCAACCCTGCAGGACCTGACCATAAGTGTCAGGTTCGGTTGAGGTATGAAAACAACCTGACCCTCTCAGCCTCGGGTTGGGTCATCTCTGCTCACCGTTCTGCTGGCCGGGGGGTAGGCGAGGTGGCTGCATGCCCCACTCCTGCTGGGTGTCACCACCTCGCTGCTCTCTGTGTGTGCTGCAGAGCGAGCATGCTGACAAGTGGCAGCCCATCTCTCTGCGGCGCACACAGCACAATGTGGTACCAGCAGCACACACAGCCGCCAGCCCGACCCCACAGCCAGCAGGCAGCCAGAGACAGATCGTGGCCATGGGGCGTAGAGCGCAGGGAGCCCCCACCTGGCCCAGGCCACCCCTCAAGGACCAGGTGGCGGATGCCAACACAGGTTCAGGGCAAAGTGTTGGATTCAGGCGGAATCATTTCCAGAACTGACCTGACATCCTCCCGTTGGGTTGGGGTCGGCTGTGCTCAGGTCAGATTTGGGGCCAGGTCGGGATTTAAAATTAGCCCCCAGCAGACCTCTACTCTGGCTCCACCCCTTGGCCGGGGGCTGGTGGGACTTGTACAGTATGTACCAGCAGGTGCTGCAGCATATTAAAAATGAGCTTTGCTAAGATGAAAGCTTTTAGCCACGTGCAGCGTCCTTTCAAAACTGACTTATCACCTTTCTGTTCTGAGGGAGGTAGCATGGACCAGTGGTTAGGACATGGGACTGGGAGTCAAGAGACCTGAGACTATTCCCAGCTCTGCCACTGACCTGCTGTGTGAACTGGGGCAAGTCACTTTGCCTCTCTGGGCATCAATTTCCCCAATCTGTAAAATGGGGCTATTGATATTAACCATCCTCTGTAAAGATCTTTGAGGTCTGTGGCTGAAAAGTGCTATGTCAGTGCTAAACATTATTACTACTTCCTTAAAACTGACACTCAGGCAGTAATGTGCAAAGAGTGAAACTGTTTCAGTTAAATATACAGAAGGCTCTGGAGCCAGATTTTTAAAAAAGCAATACATGCAGCTTGTGTGTCAACTGCATGCGGGACTAGCTAATCATGGTTATTTGCATTCCCAATGACTCAATTTGTGCTCACAGCCACGGTAATTACGTGTACCGTAGGGGCACACCCACATGCACAACTCCTTTGACAATCAGGCCCTAGGTATTTATTTCCCCATTCCGTTGCATCCACCAGCACAGCCTCCTAGAGCCCAGCTCTACCGCTTAGGTAGTTTTGCTTTCTGTGTCAAACCATGAGCTGGAGTGGTACCAAACTTCTGTAAGAGGGCGTCTGGTTTGACTGGTGTCTGGTCATACCCATGTGACTTCATGAACTGCATAAAGCAACTCAGACAAGTTCCCTCTCAACAGAATCACAAACCTTGTGAGCTCCGCACTTGGTGTAAACGTGAAGGTTTCAATTTTACCTGATGACTTTTCCCTTCCAGATGGCTGTTTAACCATGCGATGTGCACATTCTATGCATTCTCTGGCATGTTCTTTGGCCTGTGCAGTCTTACCAGCCTGACAGTGCTAAGCACGGTTTGCTGCCTGAAGGTCTGTTATCCAGCATATGGTAGGTGCTGGGATGTGTAACCCATGTTACTCTCTCCACTTCTGCCCTCCTGGCTATTACTTCCAGTAACCCCACTCCATCTTCCCCATTCTTTCACAACTTAGGTTAGTCATAAATCTCTTGGCAACAGCCCCTGATAAGCTCTCCATTACGGAACATATTCATAAACATTTTAAATTACTCTCATTAACCCAAACAATAATACCATAACTACTTGTTTTTCCTCTTCTAATTTGCATATGTAAATTAATCACCATCCCATTTACTGTTTGGCGCCATACAATCAATACAGCAGGTCCTTGGAAGTGTGGGTGGGCGCAAGTTAAATGTATTATTTCACAGCCCCTAATCAAATAGGGTGATGTATTAAAGCTCCAGTGTCCTTGCCATGTACCAACTGTACCCACGACGGGGTGTCAGTTGAGTGATCACTGCTTCCAGAGATCTATGGACCAGCAGTTACTTTCCAAAAGCCATTTCCTAGGGGTGCCAGTGTGGTTGTTGCCCCTTTACCCATACTGTTCTGTGTGGCTTTTGGTTTTAAGGATTTCATGGATCGTCTCAGGGGCTGGCAATTTCACACCAGTCTGAGTGCTGGGCTGCAGATAAAGACAGTTATGCTGCACGTGTGAGCTCCTACCTCAGTGTTAAATACATTTGGCATGACGGACTCTGTTCTTGCACAGTGGAAATGCTGCACATCTGATTTAGGAAGTTCCCTGTTTTATGGCTCTTGGTCTAAGGGTTATTCAGATATAATCACCATCTTTTAGTTGAATGTTAGCCATATGGCTGGTGTTGTGCAAGACAGAAATAAAAAGAAAACCATAGTCCGGCCCCCATAATTGTTCGCAGTCAAGGCAGGGTTTATCCAAACTGATCCTAATGACTAGGGCCCTACCAAATTGACGGCCATGAAAAATGCGTCATGGACCATGAAACCTGGTCTTTTATGTGCTTTTACCCTGTACTCTACAGATGTCACAGGGGAGACCAGCATTTCTGAAACTGGGGGTCCTGACCCAAAAGGGGGTTGCAAGGTTATTTTAGGGGGGTCGTGGTATTGCCACCCCTACTTCTGAGCTGCCTTCAGAGCTGGGTGACCGGAGAGCAGAGGCTTTTGGCCGGGCACTTAGCTTTGAAGGCAGCGCCCTGCCAGCAGCAGTGCAGAAGTAAGGGTGGCGATACCGTACCATGGCACCTTTACTTCTGCGCTGCTGCTTCGGAGCTGGATGGTCAGAGAGCGACGGCCCAGCAGCCGCCGCTCTCCAGCCACCCAGCTCTGAAGGCAGCACCGCTGCCAGCAGCAGCACAGAAGGAAAGGTGGCAGTACTGAACCCCTCCCCCCCCCGCCCACAACACTCCTTTTTGGGTCAGGACTCCTACAATTACAACACCCTGACATTTCAGATTTAAATAGCTGAAATCATGACATTTAAGATTTTAAAAGTCCTGTGGCCGTGAAATTGACCAAAATGGACCATGAATTTGGTAGGGCCCTACTTCCGACAGATTACACTGCAGAGATAGCAAAACAAAAATGTATTCTAGGCCCAGATTTTTAGGACTGTACCTGCACAAGTTTGCATGCATTTGCACACCTAATCTGTGCACACAATTATTGTGACTGGACATGTAAATGCTTATTGCCATTTTGGAGGATGATTATTAGCTGTGGACCCAAATTAGGTGCCCAGATGAGCACTCATAATTCTGAACGTCTGGGCCTTCCTTTCTCCCTCCCCGCCCCAATAGAGTGAACTCATAGACCTTTTGTCTCATGTATTCCAATGTGAAACATGGAGGTTAGCTTTCTTGGGCCTTTCCTACTTTGGAGAGTGCCTCCACTTAAAAAAGAGGGAGTTAGCAACAGAACATTTTCCATGAAGGGCCCTCAGTCTGAAACGGCTCGGGTCAATTGACCTTCAGGGCACAATACAGGGCATATGCATTTATCGAGAGCCCAGTTCCAATGCGTTATTTACATGGAGTAGTACCTGACTCCAAGTGGTCTCTCAGAAATCAGTGGAAGCACATGCAGTGTCAGAGACTAGCCCATGTGAGTAAGGCTGGCAGAATCAGGCCTCAAAACATGTTAGAAGATAGGGACTTGTTAGGGGCTAAGATGGGTGAGAGGGTGGGAAGTTTGGGGGGCTGCTGGGATCATTAACTGTTCATTTGCAGTTGATTGTTAGGCTATTTTCCACAGAGGGAAAGACTCATGCTACAGCATCTGCCCAGGAACCAGCACTGCTCCTACATACAGCCAGGGCAACGAGCCCTGGGGCACCAATAAAAAGACAGCCGAATGCTGCAAAACTACTTGAATCTTTTCTGGCAAAGTGGTGTGCTTTAGCTAATGCCAAGGAAACAGCTTCCATGTCAGGGCCAGGAAACACTAGGGAGTCAGAGCTGTTTTCATAATCACATGAGTGAGAAGCCTGGGAGACTTCCCACCCACAAATTAAGGTTGGATGGGAGATGGAGTCATTGTGGGTAACATCCACCCTCCGCACTACTTAAACCCCACAGTGGGGTCACTTATGGGGGCCTCAGGAAGACCAGCTGCCTATGGGAGCCTTTGAATCCTCTGTGTGCTATGGAGAGGGGCTCCCTGCCTGCTCCAGACAGGCCAGTGCAGTGGGCAGTTGAGGAAGGCTGAAGGATGAGCCACTGGATCCACAACTGCACAAATGCAGGGGCCAGGAACATCCCACCCCCAACGGGAGGGTTTGAGACGGGCTCTAGAATAGCCAACGAGAGTTAGCGGCTGCACAGAGGCTGCAGGTTGGGCTGACTTCCATTCAGCCTTTGGGCAGGGACGGGTGAGTTTCACAGTGTAGGACAATAACCTGCCCAGGCTTCATCCCAGTGGGAACATTACTCCCCGAGGGTTGTATTTTAAGTACATTGCATCATGAAGCATAATCTGAGAAAACTAGAGCCTATATCTTTATACATAGGCATACAGTAGTGAGCGTATGCCAGACTCATGCAGGTGTGGCATGTAACTCTGTCTCTAATCGGTTCTGGAGACAATTAAGACAGGCTGATTAGAACACCTGCAGCCAATCAAGAAGCTGCTAGAATCAATTGAGGCAGGCTAATCAGGGCACCTGGGTTTAAAAAGGACCTCACTTCAGTTTGTGGTGCATGTGAGGAGCTAGGAGCTGAGAGTGAGAATGTGTAGTGTTGGAGGACTGAGGAGTACAAGCATTATCAGACACCAGGAGGAAGGTCCTGTGGTGAGGATAAAGAAGGTGTTGGGAGGAGGCCAGGGGGAAGTAGCCCTGGGAGCTGTAGCTGTCGCACAGCTGTTCCAGGAGGCACTCTAGACAGCTGCATTCCACAGGGCCCTGGGCTGGAACCCGGAGCCGAGGGCGGGCCCGGGTTCCCCCCAAACCTCCCAACTCCTGGTCAGACACAGGAGGAGTTGACCTGGACTGTGGGTTCACAAAAACGGCCAAACTGAGGGCTGCCATGAAGCTCCGAGGCGAGCAAATCCACCAATAAGTGCAAGACCCACCAAGGTAGAGGAGGAACTTTATCACAATATATAACACTGGGAAATAATTAACACTGTGGGGCCAAATTTGCCATGGGGCAACTCCCTTTTGCAGCACAATTTTCACCTGCATTATTTTTGCCTGGACATTAGTTGTAGATGCTAATCTGAGTGCTTGCAACACACCAAATTTGGGTGTGAATCAGGCAGTTAAAGAGACATGTACTTAGACTTGCACCTGCTGTTCATTGTCTGGGTACAAACTGCACCCACAAAAGAAGAGCTGAGGGCCAGACACCTCTCTGTAAATGTACCCCATGTTTTTATATTGTCCTGGAGGGATTACTTGCATTTTCTCATTTAGACTGCTGAACTTGCCAACCAACGTATCTTCAAAGAATTTGGATTACAAACAAATATAATAGAAACCAACAACATTAACTTGATTTGCAGACAAATTCTCCAAGACAAGTTCTCCAATAAATTCCCCCTGCAGCAGCCCAGGATGGATACTGAGTGGGAAGGACCCAAGTAGCTGGATTTCAGTCACTCGTTGCAGTGGCATCCATCTTCTGGCTGAGTTTGGTAGATTGGTGATTTATACACACACTAACGTTTTTCTGAAGTGGTGTGCCTGGGGAAGGGAAGTCCAGGTCAGCCTACAACGCAGCATCTCAAAGCAGGCCATGATGCTGGGTAATTAGGGCCTGTTCTTGCACCATTGTAGTCAATGGGAGTTCTGACATTGACTCCAGTAAGCAGGCTAGAGCCCTTTGGGGAGCTGTATGCTTAGCAGAACGTGCCATGTACCTTGTAGGAATCCAGATACAGCTAAGTGACTAAACTGACGTCCTGCTTGGTAACAACTAAGTACCTGAAGAACAGACGGGGGTAGTAAGCTTCTGCAGCCCCTGAGCCTTAAACCACCAGTGGCAGCTGCCTTTGCCCCACTCGGGAGCACATACCTCCAGACAGGTTGGAAATGTGCCTTCTGTTCTAGCAGACATGTTTGGCATTTCACCTCTCAATCTTTTTCTTTTCTACACTCGCTCATCCCAGCCACACAGTGGGAGGAAGCAGCACCAAAAGAAGAGAAGCAAATTTTAAATTCTGCAGGAAAAAAACAAAACAAACAAAAAACCCACAAAACCTCCTATAGAACTTTGCTTGGCAAATGCCACTAGCGGCCACATTCTCTGACTTGAGCGGCACAAGGCACCTGCCAAATTCACACTTTTGCAGACCCCAGTGGTGTGATTGCACATACACAAATACTGACAGGAGGAGTTACCCAATTTCCATGTGCAAAATGCCCATTCACATGCAAGGAAGGTACATCTCATGTTTCTGAAGTCTCACCTTCTGCGATCTCTTTGGAGAACCTAGCCCTTAGTGGTAAGGAAAGTGGTAGCTAGAGCAGGGACGCCTGGGTTCTAGTCCCATTTCTGCCAATGACTCCCTGTGTTACAATGGCAGAAGTTGTTAGAGCTTCTGCCAGCTGTATAATGCAGATAATAAATAGTGACCTACCATTTAGGGATTTGCAATAATTAATTGCTTGTATGTAAAGTACTTTGAAAGAAATGAAGGACACAAGAGAAATGCCACTGTTACTTAGCATATTACTAGATGAAAGTCAGAGCCAAGCTTTCAGCTGATTTCTCATTAATACTTCTGTCAAATTTGTGGTGCCTCCATTCTTCACAATGCAAACTCCTGCTTTGCCGCAGCTGTGCGGGGACACATTGACTTGCTTGCACGCTTTTGCAGATGCATGACTGGCAGCCACAAAGCAGATTGTCCCTACAGGCTAACAGTCCAATTCATAGAGATAGCATTGGAAGGAAGTCACATCAGTTAAAGCAGCCAACTCAAAGCTTATGGGATCACTTTGTATAACTGCAGAAATTATCACAAAAAGTGAGGAAAAAAGATAAAGATTAAATTTGGGCATTAAAAGGCAGCCAGGTACCAGCATCTTTTCCCTCTGTAATTTCTGTTTCTGCACTTGGTTGTGTGGCTTCTCAAGCTTATCTTCCTGTAATGCACTTGTGCATTTTCCCCTAGGAAATGTCTAATCTCAGCATATTTTTAATTGCTTAGTTTCAAAGAAAAGTTATTCTAACATATGTCTGAAGATTTAGCTTTTTAAATTAAGCCCTTAGAAGATAAGAGAGTTTAGGATTTAAGGGAGGGGGAGGAAACTCAGAGAAAAACCCAACTCATGTTTCATCAACTGGCTTTTCTGAAGTAAACTCTGATAACACTGATTTAAACTTAAAATAAAAGCTCTGATCTTTCTTCATTTCCAGATGCAAATCCCACCAGGCGCTTCCCCCGAGCTCTTATTTTCATCAAGGTTTAGGACATCTGTAGCTTACTTAGCATTTCACCTCCAGAATTTTAGGGAATCATAGAAACTGGAGCTGAAAAATTTCCATCAAAGCCATCTTCCCTGGAACTAGTACAGGACAGAACTTGCAGGACTGCCCCTCAGCTTATTCTTCAGCACTCTGGCCCCTATTACTAGCCTTTATATTGTAGGGCACTTGTCATACAGAGATATAGATATATCTAGTGGGCACTATACAGATGGTTAGGTAGTCACAGTTCCTGCGCTAAAGAGCGTACACACTCAATATGCAGTGAACTTACTACACTTTCAAAGCGTAGCATAGAGTATGCTTTAACTGCAGAGCTACTACACTTGAAGGGTTTGTGTGGTGTGTATGCAGGTCATTTCAATTAACTCAACCCCAAATTAGTGCATAGTAAACCCCACTTCCTTCCCCTGTGTAGACAATCCTTAGAAGGCAAGGAGTGAGGGAAAGGGAATATTACAAAGTAGAATTGCCTGGTCCAGTTTTAGCTATCCAAATGCTGATGCTCCCTGTATCTTGCATGTGAGACTATTGCCAGTGAAGTAGATCTCACTCTTGCATATTTCTCCTGTTATTCAGGTGAAACAGGCTTTACCTCAATTTCCCCTGGTTACGTGAATCATTTCACCATGAATTCCATGAGCACCTGCATGGAAGAGGAGGGCCAGGATTTCTAGCTATTACAGTCAGTCAGGGTTTTACCACTCACTGGGGCAAGTCATTCCACCTCCTTCTGGGCCTCGTTTTCCCTGCCTGTCTGATGGGGATAAGAGTACATGTACACTGCTGTGCTTAATTTGTGCCAGGGGTGAGCCATGGCACCTCTGGGCTTGGCTCATCACTTATGAAAGTAAAAAAAAAAAAATTGTTTGAGCCCCAGCACCTTTTCCATTACAAAGTAAGCCCTGGTGTACTGCCCTGCCCAGTGGCTTGGTGAGGCTTCATTAGTTACTGTTTGTTAAGTTCTCCAAGGTCCTCAGCTCCATGCAGATTGTTGTTCTCCATTCCAGTGTTTCTCTGCTAAGCCAAGGCTGATTGCTTCAGCTCAGGGTTGCCATTCTGTGCAGTGTTCACAGTGACATCCTCCTGGTTGGACACAGGTCAGACTGGTGAATGGCAGGCTGCATGCCCAGAGTTTGCTACACTGGCAGAGCTCCCTGTAAAAATCATCTCCTCTCACTGAAAGGAACTACAGTGAAGTGGAAAAGGTTCGTTTCCCAGCAACCAACTAATTGACAGCTTATTGTTCTATCGGATATGGAGTTACACCAGGGGTTTCTTTAACCCACTGGATATAGGATAATGTGCCTTCATACTGAGAGGACGTCAAGCCTACATTTCCAAAAAGCCACCTGATTTGTACCAGAAGTTGATAGGACTGCTCTGGGATAGCTCTTGTCCTACCTTACAGGATATTCAGAGAGAATGGTGATAGGCAAATCCTCCTCTCCTTCAGACCAAGGACCTGTGGAGTCCCATAAAGCTCAGTCCTCCTTCTCCAACTCTTTCGAGACTTATGGGGAACTATGAAATGCCATGGCCTCAAATGCCAACAGCACAGAGGACAGCATCTATATATCATCACAAATAGCCTCATCTCCCTCTGCCTGGCTGAAGAAGAAACCAAGCACAACACAGTTGATGCTGGGAGAAGACGGAAACACTTTGGAGACCTACCAATTATCACCTTGCCCTGCATCAAAGGTCTCTGCTGAAGATGGTGACATCAGGCCTCCTGGACTCCTTGCTGCTGATGAGCACATGCCACACTGTGACCACAGACATTGTTCTCTTTCGTTTGCGACGAGCCAGAAAATGGCACCTCAGCTTAGCAAAGAGGCTTGCCTGCAGAGATCAAGGCCCTCTTACCCTCCCGGCTGGGCTCCTGCCACTCACTGGATCTAGATATGAAGATTCCAACATCAGGAAAGCATCAGTAACTCCAGAATGCGGCAACCTTCTCCTCAGCAACTCCAACCACCAGGAGCACTTCATTCTCCCCAACTCCTGATGCGCTGCTCACTACCCTGGCTCCCTGTGGAACACGGCATCAAATTCGAGGTCTCAGAGTTAAGCTTTTCAAGGCCTTTGAGGGGATTGTCCTGAGACGTCATAGGGAGAGGCACCCTCTGAATAACACCTCCCTCACAGCTGCTTTTCCTCAGGAAGAAAGAAGCTGCCAGCCTCCAGTGGAGCTTGTGGAAGCAGGGCTTTCCCGGCAACAGGGCCAGGGCTCTGGCACGCCTTACTGGGGAAGACCGTAGGTCTCATGCTTTGAGCCCAGAGAGACAGAATGATGCAATTGTGCATGCAGTGACCATAACTGGGCGCATGTTCATGGTAACTTTATGCCTGTTGAGGCATGTGATTACGGAAAATGCAGGCCTAAGCAACATGAGCCCCAAAGCTCCATATTTTTAGTGTCTACCTTTAACAACTAACTCCGATAGCTAGGACACCCGTCACCTGAGACTCAGACCCAAATTAAAGTCAAGTCAAATGTTAAATACTGTCCTGCGTGCAGTACTGTATGAAAATACCTGATCCATCCTGTTCTAGGTGTATAGACACATGCAAAATCAGCCTTCAGTGCACATGTGTATTGGATTCCCATTCTGATCATTGCCCATGGCAGATACAAGGAAAACACTGCCTTTTGGATTACAGCCAACATTGCTAGACTATTACTTTGGAAGGTGGGGGACATCATCTGCTGCTGATGCATCCATACAGTGACTACTATCAAAACAAATGGAAGTGACTGGTATATACCAAAAGAAGTATATACCCCTTGAAACTGGAGCTGTCCATCAGCACTGACATTAAGGGACACATTCAATTGGCTTCTGAAAGTATTTGCAGGTGCAGCCATGCATGTGTGTAAATACAAAGTTTCATGCGCAGAGATGCAGACTATTTACTGTCCATCAAATAGTGCATTTCCAGAAGCCCTTTGAAAATGCAGTCCTGAGCCCATGTAATGTAAATTGTAAAGCTTTGTCAAAAACCTTGAAGGAGCTGCCAACACTTTCTTACACAATTCCTCTGAAAGTAAAAACTGAGGACAATAGTTATTCAAGTAACACTACTAACTGAAGCTGAGAAGAGTAGTGGGGTGGGGGAGGGGGAAGATCTCTGCTAAGGGCAGTTGGGTTTGTAAAAAAATCTCATCAGTCCAAAAGAGCATTTGCTACCTGCAGGGAAAGCAGCATGCATCAGGGGACAAGCCCAGAGCTGGGGAGCAGGAGACATGTTCTCTTCTTAGCTCTGCTTCTTGTCTGTGACCTTGGGCAGGTCACTTAGCCTGTCTGTGGTGCCTCAGTTTCACTATCTTTAAATTGGGGGATGAGAACACTGATCTGCCTTTCTAAGTTTGCTCTGCAAAACCAGAACTAAGGAGCGGGGTTTATATGTGGGTCCTATTTCATCTCAATGCCCTACATTTGGGGTTGGCTCAGATAAATAGCTCCAGATTATGGCCCTTTTCTGAAAGTCAACCCCTCAGAACTGAGGGAACTCAGCCCTTTTCTTTGGAAACCTACCAACAGCTGTCATTTCTCTCTTTTGCAGGCAATAAGTTCTCTCCCACACACGCTGGTGTCCTGTTACTGTGTGTCTGGGCATATGCCCTTGTCTTTGCCGTAGCTCCTCTAGCCAACTGGGGCAGTTACGGACCAGAGCCCTACGGGACAGCCTGCTGCCTTAAGTGGAAAGCTTCAACCAGGGAGGCAATGATCTATATTGTGGCCCTCTTCATCTTCTGTTACCTCTTCCCCTGCCTTCTGATCCTCATCTCCTACTCGCTCATCCTTTGGACAGTAAAAGTGTCCCGAAGAGCCGTGAAGCAGCACATGTCACTACAGAGCAAAGCCAACAGCGTACACAGCTTGATTGTAAAGGTAGGGCAATGGGGCTTGTGTGCAGCAATGAAAGCAAAGGGGCTTTGCTGGGAGATCTCCCACCACACACGGGGAAAGTCTTACTAAGAGGATACAGCATGGACTGGAATGCAGGACCCCTGGGCTCTGCTCCCAGCTCAGCCAGAGATTTCCTCCGTGACCTCAGGCAGGCCAACTCCCCTCTCTGTGCCTCAATTTCCCTGTCTGTAAAATGGGCATAATGATACTCATCCACCTTTGTGGAGCTCCTTAAGATCCTTGCATGCAAAGTGCTAAGTATGATCAATTATTGAAAACAAAAAATAACTGGAAAAAATAATCTGATTTGAGCCCACTAAGCTATTAGGAAAGTTCAGGCTCTGAGCCAGTTTGCTGCAGAATTCAGTAGCTTGAGCCTAGCTTCTAAGACAAGCTAAAACATCATACACTTTGTTTGTATCTCTTCTCAATTCTCCACTTACCAGGGTAGTGCCTGATACATGTCTTGTGGTAGCTGGATGATCTTGCAGGGGAAAGGACTCAATGATCTCTCACTCTTATAGTCTTCTAGTGCAGCTGGAACTCCTGCCCAGCTCATTGGCTGAAGACAGTGTGGCATTACACAGGATTTTCTTTACTGCATCAGGTCACTAGTACTTCAAGTCCAGCATTCTGCCTCTGCCAGTGGCCAATACCTCATGCTTTAGAGCCGTGGTTCTCAACCTGGCTTATGGCACACAGCTGCAACCCATGTGACATTCACAGGGCCACACAGGTAGTATGCATATTGTGTGGAAGTGGCTCACAATGGTAAATAGGTTGAGCACCACTGCCCTCCTCTCCTCCATGCTGCTGGCCAATTGATCACATGTGCCTTTCTTTCCTAACACCAGCAGGGATCAGCTGATGCCAGAAGTATGAGGGTTCATTACCCTTTCCTGAGGAATTAATTGCTCTGTCAGCTGAGATGCCCTGAACACTGCCGAGGATTTGAAGGCCAGATTCTCAAACAAGCTAGGCATGCACATATATGCCTAATATGCCTGCACATGGCTAATTAGTTACATTAGGTCCACAGTTATCCAGTTTGATTGCACAGCTACAGTAAATGCCCACACATTTGAGGCTTGCAGTTGCTGAGTCACTGGAAGATCTGGCCCAAGCATATCTAGGCAAACTCAGTAGAAGACTAAGACTTCTGAAGCTACTTGCTCCTCCCTAGAAATAGGCCCAAACCAAAAGCCAGATGCTATGTCCTCAAATTTTGGGTAAAATTTGGATCTGAACCCTGGCTCCAAATTTTGAAGCTGTGTCCTATTTCTATTCCTCTCCAAAAGGAAAAAAATATGTACACTATTATCCAAATACCCCTTAACACTTTGGCAGTCAAGACACATAATGGAGGGGTGGGAAAGCGTAGCTAATAAACAACTAACTGAGAACATGAAAATAGGAAGGGACAAGATGGCTGTTGCCATTTCCCTGAATAGTGACACATGAAAGAAACACACAGGATCATGACTGAAGAAAAAATTCTTATCAGATCAGCAACAAATAATCTTGTCTGAAACTATTCCATCCCTCCCCCACATTCCCCAGGCACAAACCATTAAAACAAAGGGAAGTGCAGGCTGAAAATATGACCCCGCCTCCCTTCCGTATCTCAAAATCTGAGCGTCTCCTGACTATCTAGCAGCAGAATGGACTGTTCCCAGAGCTGCCTTGATTTGTTGGCAAACACATTCTCCTTTTATTACAGAGGAGCTTGGAGCCAGGATGGCAAAGCAACCTTCACCAGTGACAGATGAAGGCAGCTTCCTGGAGGCAATATACAAACATGTTAGGGTCTTGCTCACTCAATTCAACACTGGTTTGTTTGGAATTCTGAGTCAAGCATTTGAGCGAGTCCACATGAGTCCATATTTCTTTGCACCTAAAATAATGAGACTCCTTGAAGGCTTCTGAAAAGTAGAAGTATTTACCAAGCCAGATTAATTCTCCAGGTGTTTATATTTGTGCTGCTAGCAATACACCCCTCCTCCACCTCCTTATTTAAAGCCATCAGATGGATTTGGTTTCATATTAAATTACATTGAAAATAATAAAAAATGCTGCCTTCATGACTCACTGTCCCCCCAGCCTACAAGCTAATGCTGTAATTTACCAGGGGGGGGGGGGGAGAAGTCTGTCAAAAGAATTGATGCCTTTTTTTAAAAGGAAGCAAATTTGATTCTCTAACAGACTCAGATGTGCATGTGGTATTGGAGGAAGCATGGACTTGTGGTAAAACCAGCACACTCAGCTCCTAGCCCTGCCGCTAACTTTTGTTTCTTTATGCCCCTTGTTTCTCATCTGTAAAATGCAGGAAATAATGCCCCTTCCTCCTCCTCAGTGGTTTGCGGTCTCTCGATAATACATTCTTTGGGATAGGGACCGTCTCTCTGCACAACAGGGCCCTGTCCCAGTTAAGGCTTTTTGATGCGACTGCAATACAATAATGCTTCTCGACCCCAAAGAGCTTATGATGTTCAGCCTACTTGTGCTTTTTGCTTTCACATCTCGTCATGATAAGGAAAGCCTCAGGATTCTTAGCCTTCCCCCACCAAGCATCCTATGCAATGATCAGAATGATATGGTTGAAGCAACTAACGTATCTGAGCTGTAACATGCTGACTTGCAATTTAATCGTTTACATATGAACCTTCCTGCACGCCCAACCATATCACAGCGTTTTAGATCATGGCTATTTAAATAAACAGAGGAGTAGGGCTCTCAAACTGTGTCCAAAATACCACTCCAACTGACATCCATCCCAACATACAGCTAGGGTTAAGACTTCACAGCAGGAGAAGGCAGACAGGGGATCTCTCACACACACCACCTGGTTTCTTTTCAGCACCACAGTCTCTCTCAGGAGCTATTTCCTGCAGTTAGGTCTCCTGACCACACAAACATATCTAGTGCAGATGGTCTGTTGGCAACTGGGAGGGAATATTGAAAAACAGAGACCCATCTAACTATTGTGCCAGGGGTCCGTGGCATCACTTCTCCCCTGAGACATATTGCTGCAGATGGGATAGCAGCCAAAATGCTCACTGCAAAGCTAGGAGCTGTCTTTATTACTATTCTTCGTACACATGTGTATGCTACAGAGGAGCTGTTGAGGAAAAGTTTAATCTGGAAGGATTGAGCCAGATGGCTGACTCTGGCCATTAGGAGCCATGGCTGAATGGTTTGGGGTTAGGTTGCCTTGGGATTTTGGCATAGGCCTGTGTGCACTTCAGGAGGGTTGTGGGGGGGGGCACTATGCTTCATACCATAGTCATTTCCTTTTCTCTTCCAGCTAAGCATTGCTGTGTGCATTGGATTTCTAGCTGCCTGGACCCCCTATGCAATTGTTGCCATGTGGGCAGCCTTTGGAGATGCCAACCAGGTGCCAGTTCTGGCCTTTGCACTCTCTGCTGTTTTTGCCAAATCCTCGACGACCTACAACCCTCTGGTCTATCTGCTCTTCAAACCAAACTTCCAGAAGTTCCTCTCCAAAGACCTGTCCCTGCTGCAGGCTATCTGTGCTGTCATCTGCTGCAGCCACCAAAGTGTTGTCACACTCCAGTCTTTCCAGACCAGAGAGGGCAGAACCTCTGCGAGGCTCTCCACAGCCTTCCCTGAGTCCCCTGGGGCTTGCAGGAACTGCAATGACACTTTTGAGTGTTTCAGTAACTATCCCAGGTGCTATAAGCTCACCCAGCAGCCTGACCCTACAGCCAGGCCCAATCCACTGGCAGACAGGCCTGCTTGCCAGCCGGCTCTAAAAAGGACCGTGCAGGTCATGGTGCTTGTTACAAGGAAGAAGTCGGGAATGGGGACTACAAGTGTGGCAGGAAACGTTCTGCCTTCAGATCTTGTGAAAGATCTTATCTGAGCATCCAGAGAGGCCAGGAGCTCCTGAGCAGGGCTAGGTCTCCCCCATCCTAGACAGCAGGGAATATTTTAGCCTCATATTAAAAAAAAATCTGTTTATATGTCTGGTGGGTCCTAACCTGCAAGACACCCTTTATGCGATACAGAACACTGTACACGAGCCTTCCATTTTTGCTGTTGCAATTTTGGGCCCACAATTTGTCCCTGCAAAAATGGACACTGGTGTCTGAAAATCTGACTATATATTACAGTTATGGATGTTTCCCCTGAAACATGCGCCTCAGGGCCCTTTATCTTTGGTTTTCCATATTCTGGTGCTTCGATGGCCAAGCATGAACTTTATTCTCTTGAGAAGTATTGTCTAGCATGCAGGGCTGGGAGCTAGAAAATCCTGTGTTCTGATCCCAGCTCGGATACAGATTCCTGTAGCCTTTTACAACCAAGTCACTTAATCATGTCAGTATTCCCACTGATCTACCCCACATGGGGGATTGTGAAGATTAAGTAGTTAATGTTTGCAAAGTGCTTTGACTCTAAAGAGACCTCTATAAGCACTAAGTATTATATTAAATCTTGAGACATCACTCTGTGCTTATGTCATATTACCCAATTCTCTCACATTAATGCAAACCACCACCATTAATATAAAATAAAGTCCTGTCCTACAGATAAGGATTTGGGTTGACGATGACCCTATTCAACTAATACAGATTTCGTATGCTGCTCCCCACAATGTGAACAGCGAGACTGCAACTGCATGACATCCGTTTAGGTGGATTTGCAGTGACGCAAGACTGGGCTTTATTGTCCATTTAGCTTTTTAAACAACATGTAGGCAAAACATTCCTAGGGGAGGGGACTGGGGTAGAGGAGAGCAGAGTAGTTATCCAATGGTCTGATCCAAAGCCCATTGAAGTTGATGGAAAAAAATCATGATTACGTGCTGAACTCTGTCACAGGGTAGCTTACAAGGCAGAAAACGATGGAAGCGAGAAGCCCGTGCACCAATCTGGTCAGCTCGCATCATTTCCAGAGCTCCACCCTCTAATGGCAAAACAGAGAGTGGGCACAAATATGACACATTTATATATGAACTCCTGCATAAGCACTGCAAGGAATGCAGTTTACTAGAACATTTGGATAAATAAGGGAATCCCAAAACAAGAATATCCTTCTGTGATAGAAAAAAAGACTGCTATGTCCTGGATATATACAAAAGGATCGAACGCCAGAAATGCCATGTCCAAGAGAACCCAGACTGGAGAAAGAGTGGATACATGGAAGACACAAAGAGATGCCCA
The DNA here is from genome assembly GCF_965140295.1 of Lepidochelys olivacea. Lineage (NCBI taxonomy): Eukaryota > Metazoa > Chordata > Testudines > Cheloniidae > Lepidochelys > Lepidochelys olivacea. Next base: position 16,958,716 of record NC_140423.1, read on the forward strand.
ATATCTTTACTATAGAGTTGGCTATTGGAATTACATATCCCAAACCATAAAACAAACTGGGGAAATGAAAGAAATACAACACCCTCAGGAAAAACATCTTCAGCACATGGAACACTAGCTACCATGTTGTACAATATGCAAAATATATTTCTAAGATCCTGTAGAAACTCTGTGGGTTACCAGGAACACTAATCAAATGAGGAGTGACAGAAAACACACACTGGAAATGGAGCAGACAGCCAGGTAACTCATACACATTCTGGATGCACTGAAACCAATGCATCTTAGAAGAAGTTACTGGCTAAGAAAAATGTCCACCCTAAATACAGGGGGGGGGGGGAGAATGCCTGCCCACAGTTGCTCCAGCCTTGCAGTGGTCTGAGTCATCTTGTGACTCAGCCCTCCAGCCAGACCACTTTTCATCCTGCCCCTTCGAGGATAACAAAATCCAACAAAAAATAATTTCATGGCCTCAAGATGAGTCTTTGACCCAAGTCTGGACTCATTAGTATTACCATCACCCCCAGTCTCTGGGGCCTTCAACCAGTTTTTCCAGTGGCTGATAGGGAAACCCAGGCTTTCCTTCTCTTCTAGGTTCCAAGCCAGGGACCTTGTATTAAGCAGGCAAGGTCTGTCTACTCAGGCCCTCTGCTTCTTTCTACCTCAGCTATCTGCAGGCCCCCCTAATAGCCCCTTCTTAGGCTCATCATGTAGCAACATTGCTCACACCCTACCCCAAGGGCTCAGGCTTCACCTGTCCTTCAGGGCTGTGGTTTGCAGGATTCCCCTTAGAGTTCTCTAAAGGATCCCAAGCCAACCATATAAACTTAAACCACCTCTGCCCCCACTGGACTTGAGCTTCAGTCCTTTAGAAATCCTCCCTGATACTCTGCTCTTCAGCTGAACACCAGCTCCTCAGGGCTGCCTCCCTGGAGTCATATCCCCCTTTTGAAATCCACCATGGGTGCTAACTCCCTCCTATTCCTTCTCCCTTATTTTCTACCAGAGCAATCTCAGAGAGCAAGAGCACACAGGATCCTCTGTGACTGAGCTTTCTATGTCCTTTTAAGGAACACCTGACTCTTCTTCAGGTGGATCTGCTAATTGATCTACTTACCACCCCTACAGGTGCCAGCAGACAGGCTAATTGAGTTCACAGGCTCCTGTTAACCCTCTCAGGACCAGTGTGGGATTTACACTCCATCACAAGGGAAGGTGGGGGAGGGGGAAGATAATACACGTTTTTTAGCAGCAAAGGATCAGATTTTGATGACCCGTAACCCACACTCACATTGAATTGTACCTTACTAACACAATTGGCTATATTGATTTCAGTGGGGCTACATGCAGGGTAAGGATCTACTGAGTGTGAGTATGGGTGGCAAAATTTGGCCCTAAATAAACAGATTCTCCCAGCCACTGGAAAGACAGAGCAGCTCAGACACTAAGAAAATGGCTCACAGTATCTGCACTAATATTCAGCTGGCCAGATGCCGAAAGAACACCCCACTCCCACCCCCAGCCAAAAAAAGTACAGAAACTGCTTCTAGACTAAATTTAACAAACACAATTAAAACAAGACTGCAAAATTCTCCCCCCTCGTTTGACTCTTATTACTTTAATATAGCATTCAGGGCTGGGAGGCATCATTCACAGCATCTATTCCCAAGGTTGCCATTCAGTTCTTGCATCACCTTAGGTAACTCACATCACCGCTCAATGCCTCAGTTTCCCCATTTGTAAGATAGTTTAGCCTCTGTGAAAGCCTGATTATCGCTAAGGTTTCTAAAGTGATTTTAGATCCTCAGATGAAAGGGGCTATTGAAATGCAAAAACATTGTTGATAGGATTCTTATTTTCCAGGATCTTTAAGTATCTACTTCTGTTTCATATTAAGAAATGTAGGATTGTCATAGATCAGAGTAACTCTCAGAGCCAGTAACTGGGTAACAGCTGCTCCAGTCAATTTCACATGGAGGTAGATGGGACACTAACTACTAATAAGAAAATGCAGGAGCAGAATTGCCAGTGCTAACTGTTCAAAAATCCTGAGTCAGGTCCCAGAAATCCAGGAGATTGGCTTAAACATTCTGAGATTTAAATAAAATTTGGGGTACTTTATACTTCCCTCCATGAGGTTTTCAAGCTTTTCTCTGTAACCATAAGTATGAAATAAATAAATAAAATGAAAAGTGAAATGCTGATCTAATCACATGAATCTAGGAGCTGGAGCTTTAAGGAAAACACCAAATATTGTGAAATTGTTGGAAACACTGTGAAGAGTCACCTGGCAGAACAAGGAAAACATTTTGAAAACCCTGAACACCCATTAGACCGCATCATGACAATTGGCCCATGGACAGAACAGAATTCAAAATGGAAAGAGGTTGTTTTCACAATCTACTTTGAAACCCTCAAGTGAAGGGCATGGTCTCTCTGGGTCTAAGCTGCATTAAGGCCTCTTCACACCTCTCTGGTAGTGCAAATGGGGTTGGAAAGCAACCAGATCTTCTTAGCTGGGGACTCTGCTGGGAGAATCTCTAGCTGGCATAGAACAGATACAGCCAGCTTATACCACCCCATGCCGCCTCCCAGTGTAGGGAGTATGATGGAGGCAGATGGGGGTCTGCTCAGAATGCACTGGGCTCCAGTAATCCCTAGCAGACAGATATGGGCTCCTGGAACCCAGAATAATTTTGAGCAGCTCTGAAATAGTTTGAGGCCAGCATGGAACCGGCCCAAGGTCAGGGAGCTGTGCTGCTCAGAATCCAGCCCTCTATGTTCTCACATAGTTTTGTTTATCACTGAAATCATGATGCTCCTCACATAGCTCCTTTCACCACAGGAGCTCACATTACTTTGCAGTCAGCAAGAAATTTAGCCTTCCCACAGTCCTGTGACGTAGGTAAGAATTGTTATGCCTATCTGCAGAAGGGTCAGCCAAGAAGTAGAGATGTCAAGAGACACTGTTAAGGTCATAAAGAGTCAGTAGCGGAGGTGGGAACAAACCCAAGTTCCCTCATGTAGTGATTAGAGCAAGCTGCCTTCCTGGTCACATTTATGAGCTCATCCTAACGGTGATTTTCTACATCAATTTTTCACTAACATTAGTTAATTAACAAAACTACCCTGCTCCACAATCCATTCAGCAGCACTTCAGGGGAGTGGCATTAGACCATTGATGCATTTAACTGGAATGGTAAATTATTTTCTCTCTAGTGAACTATTGGCAAATACCACCTCACATATACAGTGCTACTGTGATAACATGTTGCTCTGTATTCTTTCCACAGCACACAATAAATTACTTGTCTTCTATACTCTGTAATCTGATTCTTACCTTTTTCTCATGGATTATTCTCTGCAGATACAGATATTGCTATTCTCTCTGAGCAGTGGAATATTGCTCTCTTTTCTTAGCACTAGGTGGACTTCTCAGTAATGCTAATACTTTATGCTTGTGTAGCCGCATCTGTTATTCAGAGAGCACAAACCACTTTACAAAATATTAATTAATTTGAGCATCTTACAAAAGAGAAAAGTATTATCCCCATTTTACATATAGGGAAATTGAGGCATGGGAAGGTTAAGAGACTTGCCCAAGGTCACCCAGTCAATCAATGGCAGAGCAGGGAATACAAGTCAGGCATGTGGTCCAAGTACTGTGCCTTCACCAGGACTATAATTCTGGTGCATACTTCTCCTCCCCCAGTTCACAGAGTTTATCCAATAGTGCCTAAAACATCTAGGGCTGAGAATAGCCATAGGATAGAAGAGGAAAGCAAAGCTCAAAATTCCCGGGGAGAGGGAGTTACACTCTGTGCAGGAAACAGGAAGGAGGAAAATCATCCATCAGCTGATAAGATGACACACAGTCCAAAAGGTTCTTCTGTAATTTGATATTGGCTATGGATTGGGGCTTCATGTGATATAAATTTGTGAGTGTATCATTTCCACTGAGGAAGCTCATCTGCCTCAAGAAAGTGTCTCTCTCCACTGGGCCGATACTGTCCGAACACATGACTTATGAGGAGAGGCTGAGGGAACTGGGATTATTTAGTCTGCAGAAGAGAAGAATGAGGGGGGATTTGATAGCTGCTTTCAACTACCTGAAAGGGGGTTCCAAAGAGGATGGATCTAGACTGTTCTCAATGGTAGCAGATGACGGAACAAGGAGTAATGGTCTCAGGTTGCAGTGGGGGAGATTTAGGTTGGATATTAGGAAAAACTTTTTCACTAGGAGGGTGGTGAAGTACTGGAATGCGTTCACTAGGAGGGTGGTGGAATCTCCTTCCTTTGAGGTTTTTAAGGTCAGGCTTGACAAAACCCTGGCTGGGATGATTTAGTTGGGGATTGGTCCTGCTTTGAGCAGGGGGTCAGACTAGATGACCTCCTGAGGTCCCTTCCAACCCTGATATTCTATGATTCTATGATCAAATTCCAAATTTGGATCATTATATTCTTCCTACTTACATTTTTCCAGCAGTTTCTATTGCACATAGTATCCTCCATGTCCTGTCCTTAGACTATTGTGTAGTGTTGCTATGGATTGTTGAACGGTTGCTGCACTTTAACCCAGAAGTGGCTTCACCCCTATGGTGGAGAAAGTGATTGCTGTACATTGACAGTAAATCAGTCAGCAAGGCTTGTAACGGTACTCTGGGATCCTGCTAAATGAAAGGTGCTTTCTACATGTATGATTATTATCAGCTTCTGCTACATAAATGTAACTAGCATGTGACAGCATGCCAGTCATGTGAATGGTGGCATATGCCTTTGTCCTTCAGTGGTCTCTGCTTAGCCTCTTCTAACTAGTGATTCCCAATGATGTGAGTGGGTTTGTGAACAAGAATGGGTCTCAGCTTTTCAGAACTTAGTGCACATATACTCCTCCCCCTGGTACTGTGATTTCATGTACATGTGCAAGTGACTGGTTAGACATTAAACTGGCTTTGTACAAATGGAACAGGTCAAGTTCTGAAAATCTGGGCTTTGGTTTCTATTCATGCTCTGCAAAACTTACAATATTTGCAAAAGTTGGGAAAAAAATCAAGGCAGCAAACAAAGACAACAGCCAAAGGGAAACCAAGTTTCAAATGTTTGCTGCTATCTGTGTGTCACAGCCACCTTGGCCAGTCCAGACAGCGAATCCCACCTGAGCCAGGTCAAGATCAGTCAGTAGTTGCTACCAATGTTCCCTCTAATTTTTGACAGGCCGTGTGCGCAAAAAATTTCTTCTGTGCAAATTTGTGTGCGCACAGTGTTCTGCCATGTGCGCGGGGTTTAGGATCTGTGTGCGCGCACGCACAGCTTACAGGGAATAGTGGTTGCTACAGAAATATGTAGGGCTACTGCTGGGAATGCCTCCCCCACAGTGACACCCCTGCCCATGAGGAAATACCTAACGCTCTCTTTCTCTGTTTAATATTCATTGTCTTGCAAAAATTGTATGTTTTTAAAATAAATTTACTCCTGCAAAACTTGTATTGAAGTCAGTTCAGTTAGCCTGGTATTCACTCTCCTGTATAAAAGACAGCTCTCAACCTTCTGCTGAACTAATGTAACTGCTAATGCAAGTCCTCCCGGGCATGAGAATACGGAAATCTCATGGATTACGAGCACTATCTCAAGAAGATGGTTGGGATGGCTCATTCGTTAGTAGTGCTAGCACTGCTGGGAGAGAAATTCTTCTCCGAAATTTCAGCCCTTATCGAAGGGACATATCCTCAGCCAGTTAATTAGCCATTCACCCTGCGCTATTCCCCATAGACACTGAGCCCAGTTCTGACTCACTCACATCCATGTAACTGCAGTGAGACAGTGGGGTGACATCAGAAGAGAATCAAGCCAATTAACATACCATTGAGTATCAAAGGCTCAGACGCTCCAGACAAGGGATCGACGCAATCGGGTCCAAACCACTGGGCAGATCAGTTCAGGATTGTTCCTTCCCATTTATTCTTCTGAGCTTTGTCTAATGCAGTATATGTAATTCCTCAAAAAAGCTGGGAGGCCACCACTTCCCTTGGGAGACCACTCCACAGTCCACTTGATCTCCCCATAAGGAAATATTTCCTCAGGTTCAGGCTAAAATAGTAACATGGAAAGCAAGTCTGGGCCCCTTTCTGGCTGGATGTGAGGAGCTAGCTTGCCTGCGCTAAACGGCCTCACTTAGGCTGCAGCACTATCAGCAAGAGAAGGCCTCTAAAATTGGAGGGGAAGGGCCAATAGGTGGGCAGCACACAATATTATTTATAATTTTTATGAGCTCAGGGCCCCATTGTGTTAGGAGCTGTGCATACACATAGCGAGAGGCAGTCCCTGCCCCCCAGAGTTTACAGTCTAAATGGCAAGACACACAAGAGGTAGGAGGGGAAACAGAGGCACAAAGTGGTGAAGTCCAAGGTTACAGAGCCAGTTAGTGCAGAGCCGGGAACAGAATCCTGCCCTCCCAACTCCCAGTCCAGTGTCCCATGTGCCAGCCTGTGCCACTGGGCTTTAGCATGGTTACATTTTACTGCCAGGTACAGAGCTCCTTTCTCCAGCCTGTCTCTGTTTTAATCAGCTCTCCTAGCAGCCACAAGTCTGGCTCTACAGGACCTTCTGGAGCTGTCAGTGCAATTGCCCTTGCTCAGTGATGCGTGGCCAGTGAAGGGCACCCACTTGGATTTCAGGCAGGGGAACAAACTCCTGAGCTGACAACTTGTTTTTGCTTTTGGGCAAGGCACAAGCATTTCCTGCCGTCTCCAGAACCAACGAGCAGAACAGGCCATCTGGCCTGACAGACCACAACAGGGGATCAGCTGCTCCTGCCAACCCCAGGCCCGCTGCGGTGCCTGGTCAGCTGTGGTTTGCGAGTACTCCCGTGGGCGCCCTGAATCAGGGAACGTTCTGGTTCCCAAACTTTTGGGAGAGAGGAGCACGAATCAGCCGCTACTCCTGCACCTCTGGGCTGTGGGCCCAACCCTGCCAGCCTTACTCACAAAAGCAGTCCCAGTCATGCAATGCCATTCACATACCCACTCAAGCACCTGCCAACATTACCCTCTCAGAAAGGTCACCCGGGGTTATCTAAAAACCAGAGGCTCCTGAAAGCAGCCCCAGAAGGAAGATCTCACTAGGTACCTCTCAGAAGATGCTCTGGCAAACCACACTGAGGAGGGAGAAGGGAGCTGGATTCCTGAGCCTGCATGGACCTTAACAGCTTTGAGTTCCCACAGGCAGGTTCTGATTTACTGTTACCTCTTCTCTTTGAGCAGAAAATTAACTAAACTCTCCATTTGACCTCAAGGTGCAGCTGCTGCCGAGGGCCTGTGACCTGGCCTCAGCTTGCTGCTCTTTCCCTAGGGGATGGTGATGAAAGCTACCTGCGAAGACCAAGCTCTGGGAATTGACCTTGAATTGCGTGTCCTGAACAGACTCCCTTTTCCTTCCGAGCACCATGCTGCAGCCTGGGCCCTGGCGTGAGGTCCTCTGCTCCGTGTCCCTCCCAGCTGTGAACTTCACTCTTGCCCCATGCTTAATTTGTAATGAAAGAGGTGCTGGGACTCAACCAATGAGGTGCTAGGGGTCAAGCAACTTTTTTTACTTTCATAGCTGACGGTTCATAGCCCTGGCACAAAGTAAGCACTGCCCTTGCCCCTATTTTCTCAGTCATTCTTCCCAGTGCTAGTTGAATTCAGAGCTCTGTAGCCCCTCCCTCATCTGGTGGGGCAGGCCTTTTGTTCTGGTGAGCTTAGGTTTTATAGGCCCTGGTTCCCAGGGAACGAGGGGTTAACCTCAGCTGAGCTTCCCCCATCTTAGTGCAGAAACACTGTACATATGGTTGCCCAGGCAGGCTGTCCTTGGAGTGGGGTGGGCATTTTGTCCGGCGTTGTAGGACTGGGCTGAAATTCTGGCTGGAATTGCTCTTGGGCTCCTCTGTTTGTTTCTGCACCCTTATTTTCACATTATTCGTTGAGGAACAGACTTTGCTGCCTCTCTCTGAATTCCACCCTGCAGCACTGCCCACTAACTCATTCCATCAGCCTTCGCAAGCCAAGCTTCCTTGGAGCTGTCGGCAATGCTATTTCAGACACCCCCACTTGTTTCTGCAGCACCCCCAGCCCAGGGGGTGAGAGCTGGCTTCAGCACAGGCTCATGGCTGCAGAAGGCTCTGAATGAAGCACCTCAAGGAGAGGGCTCTGAAATGGGGCATGCATGCGATCATGGCCCGCTGCCCCTTGCTGGGTGCAAAGCATCAGCTCACTTGCTTAGCCCTTCCCTTTATCATTATTAGCGTGTGGCAAGATGCAGAATATTCCTCTCTCTGTGACATGGTCCCTGCTCCGAGGCGTTTACAGTCTGTGCCGACATGGGCCGTGTTCCCCCACGTGCTGGGGTCTGCGTGGTCAGAGTGTGCTCCCAGCTCATTACAGTGGTAAGATTCCCTTACAAGAATGCTACACAGGTCCAGGGTGTTCTTTCTCTTCTGGTGCTTTCCCCCTGCTGCCTGATTCCCATCCTGTGCAATCTCCGCTGGCCAGACGGCACACAGCTGCCCTGTCCGTTTGCACTGCATTCATCTACAGAGCAAGCTTTGCACTCCAAAGGAAACAACTGGTCCCAGCTGTCTCGGACCCACACAGACTAGAAGATGGGAAGTCCTATTTTCCAGCCTGGGGATAGAAAGGGAATAAACAGCCTGAATACGCTAAAGAGACTCATTTTGTGGCAGACAAGGCAATCAGTTAGAACTCCTCAGCAGTGCAGCAGCACGTTCACCCTTCAAGTCAGAAGCACATGAGGGACCATCCGCATCTCATCTCAGGTTTATAGGTCTAGGTTTAGCTCTCCTTTGAAAAGAGACGTGGCCTTGAGTTACTTCTGAAGAACTGGTTTCAGAGTAACAGCCGTGTTAGTCTGTATTCGCAAAAAGAAAAGGAGTACTTGTGGCACCTTAGAGACTAACCAATTTATTAGCTCACGAAAGCTTATGCTCTAATAAATTGGTTAGTCTCTAAGGTGCCACAAGTACTCCTTTTCTTTTTCTGAAGAACTGCTACTTCTGTTTGTGTGAATAGGACTTTGTCTCACTGGATAGCTATTAGCTGCCCATCGCTGACCTGCAGGGAGGTACCTCAGAGCTTAGCATGTCCAGGGCAGACCAACAGGGGTTTTGTAATAACCCCAAAGAACAAGGCTGTTGAAATAACTGATCAACACAGGCACTGGCTTGTTGTTAGATCCAGCAGGCTGCAACCCTCCCAAACCTGGAGACATAAGTAGCCGCACATGTTGTTTCTCAATAAAAATTATTAAACTTTTCCTCTCAGCCCAGTGAGCCTCCCCATGAAACCTGCTCAGCCTAGAAATAGAGTCACCGCGATGGTGTTTTTCTGAATTACAACTGCACTCATTCATTGCTCGTTGGGCTTGGGGCCCATTGCAGCTGGTTATGTTTTCTTGCCATGGCTACTACCAGACAGTGTTGCAAAAATCAAGGCAAAATATCTCTGCAGAGGGAGGTCTGAATCCTCTATTGACACCCCCCACAAACATTCCTGCCCCCTATCTTCTGCCATGCTGAAGGATCCCAAAGCACACACAGTGACAAGCCGATCTGCCAGACCCTCATTTCCTCCTCTAGGTGAGATTAGCTCTTGGTTATTTGCTTAGTGCATTTAACCCAGCTGCTGTGCATGCCCAATGTAGGAACGACACTCAGCGCACGCAGCTATGTTCAACTTCTCAACGATATTGACAATCTTAATCCATCTGCTGCTGTCTCAGGGGACACGGTGTCATTTATCTTCTGCCACTCAGTGCTAAAAACAGACTGCGATTTCAGAAGGTTGGAATCCCAGAGTGTAGCAGGAGAGAAATCTCATCTTGAAACAAAACTATCCCTTCAACAGTGGCCCATATTTGTCTTTACTGTCTCATATCAACAGTTGCATAAAGGCACAAGAGTGACCTTTATGTCCCAAGAACATTCATTGGGCACATGGACACAGTTACAGAAGAGCACTGGAAGGGGAGGGATTGGCACCACATGGCCATTTGAGGGGCGTGACAGGGTGTTCACCCCCCACACAAGGCAAAGTAGTTTAATTTAGATAAATTAACTTTATATGCTGCACCTGCAGGAGGCCAGCACTCAATAAAGCCTAATGGAAGATGAAGTTCAGCTGGGAAGGAGAAGGCTGGGCCTGTATAAAGAGAGGAAGCTGTGACCAGAAGGGGGTTGCTGGGGAAATAGCCTGTTGTCATTTCCTGAGAGAAGAGAGGTTTGTTTAGGGCTATAGAACCTAGAGAGATGCAAAAGAGAAGAAATAATTTGTAGTTATTGTCTGGGAGGAGGAAGTTTGGGCTGAGAACCCTAAAGGAGATGGGGGGGGGGGTGGGTAGAAGGGAAGGAAGAGAGAGTCCAGGGTCTGAGAGCAAGCAAACTGTAGTAGTTAAATGTAGAGCCCCTGTCTGGAATTGAGTAGTGGGTAGGCCTGGGTTCCCCTACCAGCTGCTGGACCTGTGGCCCAGGACCTGGCCTTGGAGCGGAAGACTTTGTCTGGAATGGTATGTGGACAGCTGATCTAGTGGGACTCTGATACTCAGGAAGGAGAGGTGACTTGGTTGGAGAGCTGAATCATGGAAAAAGGAGCATTGTGAGTCCTGGAGAGTGAGAAGAGACACCTTGTGGGCAGCCATTGCAAGGAGGGCATCAGACCTGAATGGCACTAATCCCCAGGTGCAGCCACAAGGAAGCACTCCAACAGTGAATGAACCCTGTTAAGGGGGATCCACAGACTTTACTGCTGTTTCTGATTCCAGATGCTAATTTTACATTAGTGTTGTAACCTGAAAGGTTACGGATCTAGCCTTGGAGCATTCTCAGCTTTGGGGATTCCCATCCCTCGCTAATCTAAATCTCTGGGTGAAGGATTAGACTCTGGATCAATGTTCAGTGACTCATTTATAATGTGACATTTACATTCCCTTGTCTGGCTGAAAAGATTCAATGTGATGCATTTACTGGCATATGCTAGATCTGTCAGCAGCTGATCAAGCTATGGTACTGTGTGTACACGTGTGATGATGAGTCACAGAAACTGGAGACTAGTCCATCCACCTGTCAGTGTAGCTCTGTTTCCCTAGAGCACATCTTGCAGGGTTCTGTCCTATTCAATTAAAACGTCCCATGTGATGGCACTTCTGCTGGAAGAGACCATTCATTTAGCTGGCAGATGTTGCTGTCAGGAAGGTTTTCCTTTGCTTATTTTCATCCCCCCCTTAGCCCCAAGTTATTGCTCCTTCCTCTGCTGCATGTAATTCCTCTTCCTTATTGTTTCCAGCCTTCACATATTTATTATGTGTCCTGCTAGTCTTGCCTTAGACTAGCCTGGCTAAGCTCTTGGGAGCGGGACTGTCTCACTATGTTTGTACAGCACCTAGCACAATTGGGTCTCTATCCTGACTGGGATCTCTAAGTGCTACCGTAAACTAACATAACTGCCCATGTGCTGCCTGCCTAGGGCTCAGCACTGCTGTGGTGCTGATTAACACTGGCTTCTGCACATCTTCCCAAAAATCTGCAGGGTGGAAAAGTCCGAGGGAGACTCAGTTCACCGGTTCCCTATTTTACAGCTTCTACCTGCTTATTAAATATCTGCTGACGAGAACAGAAATCCCTTTTGGCTGACAGACTGGCTTTCCTTCTCTTTGCACTGCAAGTAAGCTGCAGCCACCAGCCTGGTCCTCCGATCTGCCTTGCAGATGACGACCCTGGGTCCAGCTCACACACTCACTGACGGGGGAGGGGGAATGTTGCAGCTAATGATTCCTGATCTGGCTTGAAAGGTGTTTAGGGTGATCTGAGATGAGACTTGACACACAGCCGCAGGAGATGCTTCTGCAGCCAGGCATGGGTGTGGATTACAGGCTCTGTGGTATCTCCTGACTGGGACTCTAGTAACAATGCTAATGCAGGAGACCTGGGGTGGGTAAGCGGTGCCCTTGGAAAGCTGGGCCAGTTGGGCTGCAGGCAATGGAGTCTCGCCCACTTACTTCCCTGGCATTGTGCCAGGAAGGAACTTGACGACCCCCTCCCCCCGTGTGTTGGGCCACAATCCCCACATTAATACATTTTTAAAGAGCTGTAGCCTTAAATAAATGACAGTGAAGGTCAAGGGGGATGTTTCCAGCAGGAGCTGGGGGGAGTGAGAGATGGAGACTTTTTAACCCTGTGGAGCAGACAAGGGGGAGAGAGATGATCCGGCCAACCAGAAGATGCTGCAGCTTCACGTCGAAGCCTGTCTGCAGCCATGTGCAAGACAGCAGGGGGACAGGAAAATGACCATCAGAGACGAGCATCACAACCCAGTGGGCTCCCTTTGACATGGGCTTCAGAGCCAACATCCTCGCTGTGCCCAGCTCACTCCCTGCATGCCACTTCCTGGGGCAGCAGGAATGGACACGCCCAGGTATTACCAGGTATGGGCAGGCAGGCTCAGCCCAGCAGAATCCAAGTATGGAGGGGCTTAGTGTGGGGGGGGATCCAGGTATGGGTTGAGAGTTCTGTGTGGAGCAATCTGGGTGCAGGTTGCTGGGGGGGGGGGGATCAGCGTGTAGGGAGGAGTATGGATGCCCGGGGCTTCTTGGGGGTTATGGGTGCAGTGGTAATGGGACTTCAGGGGTGGGTGGCTCATTGGGGTGGTCCAGGTGCAGGGGGGGTTCTGGGTGTGGGCGGGTGAGGCTCAGTGGGAGGGTCTGGGTATGAGGGGGTCTGGATGCACAGGGGTTGGGCAGATGGGGGAACAGCTTCCTGTTAGTGTTGCCTTCCCCGGCAGCTGAGGAGCAATGGGCGCAGTAAGCGGCAGGGGCAGTGGGGGAGAAGAGACTGTGCAGAGCTTCCTGCAACCTGGGGAGAAATCTGAGGGTGTATCTGACCAGACCCCAGTTGTCATGCATGGGAAGAGGAAGTCCCATCCTTCCTAGCCCAGACATAACTAGCAGCTGAGCCCGGTACAGGGTAGGAGTCTCCAGTCCTGTCCTCTGCCCCACAGTGATTTACCTGTCTGACAGCTGCCCTGGACACCCAAAACATACTGCTGGGGAGGGTTGCATGATTGCTCTTGTGGTTTCCCTTTGCTTCCCTGTAAGAAAGTCATTTTTGTGCGGGAAAGCAAAGAAATCTATGGGGAACATGAATTCTGCACACGTGCAGTGATGCAGAATTCCCCCAGGCATAATAGGCAATGGGTGGTGCTTTGAATCTGAGAGGTCCTCATTTTGCTTGTGACCTGCCCAACCCAACCACCCACAAGGATCAAGCTGGAACAGCCTCAGGCCCTGCAGGGACTGAAAGAGGAGAAACAATAGGGTCTTTTCAAGCCCCTTTCACTGTACTTTCCTCTGATTTTCCAGCAGAAGCAATTAGGGACCTATTGTTACTGCCCTGCAGTTAGTTTAATTATTTTCTTATCACAATTCTTTGATCTACCCTGCATCTTAATTTAAACCTTAATTTTATGTTGTGCAGCAAAATGATCATTATTAATTTTTACTTCCCTGTGCTGAAGTGCTCACTGATTGTGTCAAACCACTGATTTGGACTTCATACATAATAATTGAGGGAGGGGCATTGCTCAGGCCCCAAAGCTGTTTCCAGCTGCATCACTTCTGGATTTTACTGCAATAAAGATGTGAACAATGCAGGCTCTAAACATTCCCCAGCCTTGGTGTGCTCTGCTCTGGTCAAGGCAGAAGACAGGAGGGAATCTGGCCCTACCCATATTAGCCTGGTTGCATTAGCACAGTGCCTACCTGCCACATCCTGGCTGTGCAGTACCAGTGACAGCCCAGGCCTCAGCATGTATACTGTGCTTTCCACCTTCAAAGCAACATGTTCTCCACGCTTCTTCCTAGAGCTCAAAGGTTAATTAGCTCAGTCCACTTACAAGCTAAAGACTAGATGAGCTCTGTGTTACCAGGTTCTGCTAGCTAATAAAAGATCTTTTTTTCATGTTCTAGCCTTCACGTGCTTCCTTTGAAGATAGCTTGCAGAAGAGCAGGTAAAGTTCAGATTGCTCGCTCTTCAGAGGCTTTACTGTACAATGCAGGTTATGCCTTGTTTTTAAGGAAACAATGGGGGCTTTGTATTCCTCAGAATAAAACAGCTTCAGCTCAACTTTTGCCTGAAGAAAGGTGGCAATGGCTGCCTTCTTGTGGGATACTCTATTGGACCAGTGACTGGGTCTATTAAATTGTGCAGACTATGAACTGGGGCATTCTGAAAGGAGAAACTCCCAGAGCCAAGTTTACTCAGAAGCCCATTTACACTAAGCTAAACTGCTTCCCATGCGGTGGAACAGTTATCTCTTAGAGGTCACATCTTGTCCTAGAAGCCATTTTACAGCTACTCCTGGACCAAGAGGCTCAGAATAAAAGACCCAGTTTAGGATGTCAGTTTTATTCCTCTTGAATTCTGTGAAAACTGCTCTGTGCTGCTGCAAGGAATTCTGTGAGCACAAGCCAGTGATACTGTTTCCATCAAGTGCTGTTAACTGGTACAATTAACACCCCACTTTAAAAGTTTAGCATTGCATGGAACGCTATCCGTGGCTTTTAATTTGTTTAAAATTGTTTAAAAAGCCACCTCCTGAAAATATGCCACTGCAGCAGAGCTGCTGGAATGTTAATTTCTTTGGACTGCCGGAGAACTTCCATCCATGCTGAGATTAAACATCAAAATATTTATTAACCTGCCTCCCCATTTCTATGCTATTTCAGGTTCTTGTGCTGTGCCCATCACCATGGTACACGGACTTGCCTTCTGATAACTTAATGTGCCAGCTCTTGCCAGACTGGCTCACTCTGAGTGACAAGTAACAGTCATCCCAAAAAGGTGTCAAGCCTTTCAGAGAGCTGGAGATCTACTAATTCAATTACATTAGATCCTCTGGATTCCAACATTGCCCACCAGCGTTTAGGGAATAAGCAGCTGGCTATCGTCCCATGAAATGGTCATTTCCTGGAGCATCGCTCTGTCTCAAAGCCCCTCACACACTGAGAGTCTAAATGTGCTGCTTTGATGTGGAGCTACTACAGATCTGCAAATGGTTCTTGGCCCTGGTCTACACTAGGACTTTAGGTCTAATTTAGCAGCGTTAAATCGATGTAAACCTGCACCCGTCCACACAATGAAGCCCTTTATTTCGACTTAAAGGGCTCTTAAAATCAATTTCCTTACTCCACCCCTGACAAGTGGATTAGTGCTTAAATCGACCTTGCCGGCTCAAATTTGGGGTACTGTAGACACAATTCGATGGTATTGGCCTCCGGGAGCTATCCCAGAGTGCTCCATTGTGACCGCTCTGGACAGCACTCTCAACTCAGATGCACTGGCCAGGTAGACAGGAAAAGAACCGCGAACTTTTAAATCTCATTTCCTGTTTGGCCAGCGTGGCAAGCTGCAGGTGACCATGATGGAGTCCCAGAATCGCAAAAGAGCTCCAGCATGGACCGAACGGGAGGTATGGGATCTGATCGCTGTTTGGAGAGAGGAATTCGTGCTATCAGAACTCCGTTCCAGTTTTCGAAATGCCAAAACCTTTGTCAAAATCTCCCAGGGCATGAAGGACAGAGGCCATAACAGGGACCCGAAGCAGTGCCGCGTGAAACTGAAGGAGCTGAGGCAAGCCTACCAGAAAACCAGAGAGGCGAACGGCCGCTCCGGGTCAGAGCCCCAAACTTGCCGCTTCTATGATGAGCTGCATGCCATTTTAGGGGGTTCAGCCACCACTACCCCAGCCGTGTTGTTTGACTCCTTCAATGGAGATGGAGGCAATACGGAAGCTGGTTTTGGGGACGAAGAAGATAGCTCACAGCAAGCAAGCGGAGAAACCGGTTTTCCCGACAGCAAGGAACTGTTTCTCACCCTGGACCTGGAGCCAGTACCCCCCGAACCCACCCAAGGCTGCCTCCTGGACCCAGCAGGCGGAGAAGGGACCTCTGGTGAGTGTACCTTTTAAAAATACTATACATGGTTTAAAAGCAAGCATGTGAAAGGATTACTTTGCCCTGGCATTCGCGGTTCTCCTAGATGTACTCCTAAAGCCTTTGCAAAAGGTTTCTGGGGAGGGCAGCCTTATTGCGTCCTTCATGGTAGGACACTTTACCACTCCAGGCCAGTAACACGTACTCGGGAATCATTGTAGAACAAAGCATTGCAGTGTATGTTTGCTGGCATTCAAACAACATCCGTTCTTTATCTCTCTGTGTTATCCTCAGGAGAGTGAGATATAATTCATGGTCACCTGGTTGAAATAGAGTGCTTTTCTTCAGGGGACACTCAAAGGAGCCCATTCCTGCTGGGCTGTTTGCCTGTGGCTAAACAGAAATGTTCCCCGCTGTTAGCCACAGGGAGGGGGGAAGGTTGAGGGGGTAGCACGCAGTGGGGGGAGGCAAAATGTGACCTTGTAACGAAAGCATATATGCTATGTATGTAATGTTAACAGCAAGGATTACCCTGAAAGAGTGTAGCCACTGTTTTTTATAAAATGTCTTTTTAAATACCGCTGTCCCTTTTTTTTTTTTTTTTTTTCTCCACCAGCTGCATGTGTTTCAATGATCACAGGATCTTCTCCTTCCCAGAGGCTAGTGAAGCTTAGAAAGAAAAAAAAAAAACCGCACTCACGATGAAATGTTCTCCGAGCTCATGCTGTCCTCCCACACTGACAGAGCACAGACGAATGCGTGGAGGCAAATAATGTCAGAGTGCAGGAAAGCACAAAATGACCAGAAGGAGTAGGTGGCGGGCTGAAGAGAGTAAGTGGCGGGCTGAAGACAGGGCTGAAGCTGAAAGGTGGCGGCAGCGTGATGAGAGGAGGCAGGATTCAATGCTGAGGCTGCTGGAGGACCAAACCAGTATGGTCCAGTGTATGGTTGAGCTGCAGCAAAGACAGCTGGAGCACAGACTGCCACTGCAGCCCCTCTGTAACCAACCGACCTCCTCCCCAAGTTCCATAGCCTCCACACCCAGACGCCCAAGAACGCGGTGAGGGGGCCTCCGGCCAACCAGCCACTCCACCACAGAGGATTGCCCCAAAAAAAGAAGGCTGGCATTCAATAAATTTTAAAGTTGTAAACTTTTAAAGTGCTGTGCTTAAAGTGCTGTGTGGCATTTTCCTTCCCTCCTCCACTACCCCTCCTGGGCTACCTTGGTAGTCATTCCCCTATTTGTGTGATGAATGCATGAATGTGAAGCAACAATGACTTTATTGCCTCTGCAAGCGGTGATTGAAGGGAGGAGGGGCGGGTGGTTAGCTTACAGGGAAGTAGAGTGAACCAAGGGGCGGGGGGTTTCATCAAGGAGAAACAAACAGAACTTTCACACCGTAGCCTGCCAGTCATGAAACTGGTTTTCAAAGCTTCTCTGATGCGTACTGCGTCCTCCTGTGCTCTTCTAACCGCCCTGGTGTCTGGCTGCGCGTAACCAGCAGCCAGGCGATTTGCCTCAACCTCCCACCCCGCCATAAACGTCTTCCCCCTTACTCTCACAGATATTGTGGAGCACACAGCAAGCAGTAATAACAGTGGGAATATTGGTTTCGCTGACGTCTAAGCGAGTCAGTAAACTGCGCCAGCGCACCTTTAAACGTCCAAATGCACATTCTACCACCATTCTGCACTTGCTCAGCCTGTAGTTGAACAGCTCCTGACTACTGTCCAGGCTGCCTGTGTACGGCTTCATGAGCCATGGCATTAAGGGGTAGGCTGGGTCCCCAAGGATACATATAGGCATTTCAACATCCCCAACAGTTATTTTCTGGTCTGGGAATAAAGTCCCTTCCTGCAGCTTTTGAAACAGACCAGAGTTCCTGAAGATGTGAGCGTCATGTACCTTTCCCAGCCATCCCACGTTGATGTTGGTGAAACATCCCTTGTGATCCACCAGAGCTTGCAGCACTATTGAAAAGTACCCCTTGCGGTTTATGTACTCGGCGGCTTGGTGCTGCGGTGTCAAGATAGGGATATGGGTTCCATCTATGGCCCCACCACAGTTAGGGAATCCCATTGCAGCAAAGCCATCCGCTATGACCTGCACATTTCCCAGGGTCACTACCCTTGATATCAGCAGATCTTTGATTGCGTGGGCTACTTGCATCACAGCAGCCCCCACAGTAGATTTGCCCACTCCAAATTGATTCCCACCTGACCGGTAGCTGTCTGGCGTTGCAAGCTTCCACAGGGCTATAGCCACTCGCTTCTCAACTGTGAGAGCTGCTCTCATCTTGGTATTCATGCGCCTCAGGGCAGGGGAAAGCAAGTCACAAAGTTCCATGAAAGTGCCCTTACGCATGCGAAAGTTTCGCAGCCACTGGGAATTGTCCCAGACCTGCAATACTATGTGGTCCCACAAGTCTGTGCTTGTTTCTCGAGCCCAGAATCGGCGTTCCACAGCATGAACCTGCCCCATTAGCACCATGATGCATGCATTGGCAGGGCCCATGCTTTCAGAGAAATCTGTGTCCATGTCCTGATCACTCACGTGACCGCGCTGACGTCGCCTCCTCGCCCGGTATCGCTTTGCCAGGTTCCGGTGCTGCATATACTGCTGGATAATGCGTGTGGTGTTTAATGTGCCCCTAATTGCCAAAGTGAGCTGAGTGGCCTCCATGTTTGCCTTGGTATGGCGTCCGCACAGAAAAAAGGCATGGAACGATTGTCTGCCATTGCTCTGACGGAGGGAGGGGCGACTGACGACACGGCTTACAGGGATGGCTTCAGAGAGCTAAAATCAACAAAGGGGGTGTCTTTACATCAAGGAGTATTTCAGGCAGGACTTCACGGAGGGTTCCAATAAGAAATGTTGCACCTAAGTTATCGTTCTTATTGGAACAAGAAGGTTAGCCTGGCCGCTGATTGATATATGGCTAGATTTACCTCGCTGCACCTTCTCTGTGAGTGACTGCAGTGTGACCTAGAAGAATGAGTCCCCTAGATGGGGGTGGGGGGGGAAGCAAATGAATACAGAACAAATCTGGTCTATTTCTTGTTTTGATCCACTCCATCTATCTTTTACATCTTTGGCTGGCAACAGACGGTGCAGAAGGACTGCATGCCATCCACATGTCATGGCTGCTCGGCAGAAGACGGTACAGTACGACTGCTAGCCATCCTCATCTCTTGCCTGCCCGGCAGAAGATGGTACAGTACAACTGCTAGCAATCCGTATCGCCTGCCTGCTCACCATAAGACGGTTCAATAGGACTGACTGCAGGACTAAAGAGAATGACCTGGTCAAGTCACTCTAAATTAAGTCCCTGCGCCCATGTCTGTCCAGGCGCTCCCAGCCGACGTGGCCAGGAGCACCTCGGACATGACGATGACGGCTACCAGTCGTATTGCACCCTCTGCTGCCACAAGGCAAGGGGTTGCTGCTACTGTGTAGCAAAGCCGTACCCCGTCTGCCAGCACCCAGGAGACATAGGGTGACGGTTACCTGAGCGGGCTCCATGCTTGCCGTGGTATGGCGTCTGCACAGGTAACTCAGGAAAAAAGGCATGAAACGATTGTCTGCCCTTGCTTTCATGGAGGGAACGGGGGCCTGACGATATGTACCCAGAACCACCCGCGACAATGTTTTAGCCCCATCAGGCATTGGGATCTCAACCCAGAATTCCAATGGGCAGCGGAGACTGTGGGAACTGTGGGATAGCTACCCACAGTGCAACGCTCCGGAAGTCGACTCTAGCCTCGGTACTGTGGAAGCACTCTGCCGAGTTAATGCACTTAATGCACTTAGAGCATTTTCTGTGGGGACACACACACTCGAATATATAAAACCAATTTCTAAAAGACCGACTTCTATAAATTCGACCTTCTTCCGTAGTGCAGACATACCCTTGGTCATGTCCCTGCTCTAACATCTGTTCTCTTTCCATGCACCAGTACAGCCTGACAGAATTGGAACCATGAAGAAAGTCTAAAGATAACCGCTGTGCAGCTGCAGGAGAATTCAGTGACACAACAACTTCATGTGCCTCAAATTAGGTGTCCTTTCTTCTGTTGTAATAGTGTGGAAAACAATGCCAAAGAGGGCCAACAGGGATGCATGTAAAGATGTTGCTGGTTGTTTTCTCATCTTCGCTGAAGAACCACTTGCTTCCTTTGCTTGGGCAGTTTTGCTAAATCCTGCTGCAAACCCAAGATAAAACTTTCTACAAATGCGCTTTGCCACTGAGGGGGGGATTTTGCATGTGGGATTCCCCTACTGTGTTGTCACTGACCTGAGCCACATGCTCAGTGGCACAGCTGACAGCTGCCAGGAAAACCAGCAGACCTTTGCTATGGCTAAAACACTTTACAAATCCTGAATTTTCTATCTGGGTATTCAGCAACAATGTTATTACTGTGGTGGCCTCTGGACAGGGGCCTGTACAGACTATGCACATAGTGCAGCTGTACAAACACATAGTAAGAGATGGGCCCTGCCTGATGTGCTGGCAATCTAAAAAGGAAGGATGATCTCCACTGTCCAGATCGGGGACAGAGGCAAAAGTCAGAGGTGTGTGGCACAGGTAGGAATTGAATTGTGAGGAATTCTTCCAGTGACCTAGCTCCTGCCTCTTGGAGGGGTGGATTAACTACAGCATTGGAAAAAACCCCTTCCATCACTGTAGCAAGTGTCTACAGTGCTATGGGGCAGCTGCCCCATAATTGTGCCGCTATTACATCTGTCATGTAGACAAGCCCCATCTTCTGTACTCAGAGCTCTCTGTTACAGAGTACTAACTCCCAGGCTGCCTTCCTTGGAGTCCCTCTTGTAGTTTACCTCTCACTGAAATATAAATATAAGTAAAATATAAACCTGCTTTTTGCCCCTATTCCTAGGCCCTACGTGGTTCTTCTTTGCCCTTTAACTGAGCACTGTCTCCTACAGCTTTCTGACCTGAATCTCTTTCCTAGCAGGTTCCCACTGCCTCCTCTCCCAGGGGACTCAGCAGCTTCTTGCATCCCCTACTTCATGGCCTCCCACAGGGGCCCAACCTGCTTCCTGTATTTCCTTACTTCCTGAGTTCTCTCTGGCCTTTTATGAGGCCTGTGTGTAACCCCATTCGTCCCATCCTCTCAGGCTGGGAGGCAGCAAATTATGAGAACAAGTGGAGCTGGCTCCATTTCTCCTTTAAAGGGGCCAGTCACCCTGTGACAGTATGGGATGAAGAAATCTGAAAGAGGCTGGCACTGTTCCATCACCTACCTTTAACAGCTTTCAGTTTGAAAAGAAGTCAAGGAGACTGTTACAAGTCAAGTGTAATAGGATCTCCACTGTAGCAGCTCACCAGTAATACTAAGGCAATTGATGGGTTTTTTTTTCTGCTTTGAAAAAATTCAGACACCATTACAGACAGCTGTGATCAATTGGACAGAGACCTGGGAACAGATCCTCCACTGGTATAAATTTGTTAGAGCACTATCATGACAGGGGAATCCACTGAGACAGCTCTGAGGGCAACCTGCAGCAGCTGAGGATCCGGCCGTTGGCGTCTTTTTTTGACATTGCAATTGTTAGCGTGTGGCTTGTATTACTTGATGATAGGAACAGTCAGGTCATTAAGCATCTACATTCTATTGATGGGAGGAGCAGAACTGGAGTCTTTAGAAATTTGGCTAACAGTGTTTTTTGTTTACAAACAATGTGTTGCCTGATATAGTGATTGTATATGCAGTGGCGTAGCCCTGTCGGTCCCAGGATATTAGTTAGACAAGATGGGTGAGGTCATATCTTTTATTGGACTAACTTCTATTGGTAAGACAGACAAGCTTTCAAGCTTCCACAGACCTGTTCTTCAGATCTAGGAAAGGAACGTACCTGTGACACTGAACACCTTTCCTACACCTGAAGTACATGTCTGTGGAAGCTCAAAAGCTTGTCTCTCACCTACAGAAGTTGGTCCGATATTACCTCATCCACCTTGTCTTTCATTTGATTACTTATATTTATGGACTGATTGATTAGAAATACAACTTACACTCTAGTTTTGCAGGGGTCTGCCTTGTGACCAGACCCTGAAGTTTTAGAATTATTACACGGGCTCTGCTGGGCATGAGAGGCAATTATGTTTAGGAAATGTGTTCTGCCCTTGTAATATTCTTGTTAGCACAGTTAACAAAAGCACAAACACTCCAATCCAGCAAAGTAGACAGAGATAATACAGAATGGTCAAGCATCTGAGCATCCGTATACTTACCCACCACTTGCAGAAAAACCTGAAGTGTTGGTTATTATCCTGATCATCCTCACCACCATCGTCATCAGTCTGGTCATTGTCCTGGTGTCTCCCAAGTCACGCAGGCTGGGATACAGCTTCTGAAATGTTATGCTGACTCCCACTATGCCTAATGCATATTCAGTAGCAATTTCCGTCCCTTTTCCTTATTTTGTATTTCCTCTCCTAACAATGTTGGTGCCCTTTTCCTTTAGGTGACAAGGCCTTTTACCTCCATGCTTATACATCAATTACCCTGGCATCTGGTCATCGAATGTCTGCTGATTCCCCCCCCAGCCCCCAACTTAAAGTACCTAAAGATGATATAAGCTGGCATCATGTCCCTGTTTGTTAGAGCATTCTGACTAAACTGCTGACAAGTATAATTGGTGCTCTATGATTATTCCTGGTTAGCTGCTTATGCTAAAGCTTCTTGGGCTTTATGACTTGATTAGATAAGCTTATTGCCTTGCCAGCCTTGACGCTTGTAGGCTCATTGTGTTACTGCCTGATGCCTTTCCTAGCAAGCACCTAGATCCATAGGCCACAAATGGAATGTAAATATGAATAACTGCTGTCCTCTAGTGGTGATGGTTTGTCTTCTAAACCCATGTTTAAACTATACAAAGGCTGTCACTGGTGCAGCCTTGGTTTTGAAAGGGGCTTGGTAGACAGGGAGGCAGAACACCTAGAGGGTTGAATTTTAGGTCAGGGCAACTCGGAAGAAGGTTAATGGGGCTATGATCTTGCCTTGACATACGAAAGCTGGCTTTTTAAAAATGTGGTACAAGATATATCCGTGGAAAACCCCTGCTTCCACCGCAGTGTTTTTTTGAAGTAGTAGCAGATCAACAGGCCCTGCACTCACTAGTTCAGCATGTTTTGCAATGGGTGCTATGGGGTCCTGGGCCATGACTGAGGGTCCTAGGTGCCACTGCAGAATAAATAAATAATTGCACTATATCCTGGCTGCCTTAAAAGGCCACATCACCAGCTACCTTCTCCTGTGACTGGGCTCAGTAAAAAGGACTCTGGCCCTAAACCAGTACAGAAAATAGGGAAAGCCCCCTCCTTGTTACAGGAAAAGCTGCAAATGACTTTTCTCCTGGATGCTCAAGTTGTTTTCAGAAATGACTTGGGCCTTTGTCAAAGTTTAAATCAATCAGTGTGCCTTACATCAATGGTACTTAAGCCAGTTCCTTACCAACTTAAGTTAAATTAATATAAGGTACTCTTAAATCAGTTTGTGTCCACACAATGGGGTCGCATTGTGTGTGTGTGTGTGTTTAAACTAAACCAATTTTGAGTTAGACTGATGCGACTTGTGTGTATTGACTTAGTCGCTAGCTAAGAGGGCCAAATGCCAGTTCTGGAACTATTTAGCTTTGGAATAGAGAGCAGTAATGCAAGTTTCCTCACCCAGAGACCTCTAGGCTCTAGAGCAAGGGCTGTCAATAAGCAAACCGTGGGCCAAATCTGGACCACCAGATGCTTTTGAATGGACCCCAAAATCTTTTTACTTTTATTATTATTTTATTAAATCATTGTATTTATTTATTTTTAATTATTTTCTCTGGACTCTCGACCTTGACTATACCTTGACCAAGAAATTTGGAACTTGACAAAAAATGAGAGTCTACCCTCTAGAGCAGGGGTAGTCACAGTGCTAATTCAGTCACGGTCTACTGCTGGAAAGGGTGTGTATCAGCCCACTAAGAATTGTCTGGAGGTCACCAGCTCATGTCACATGAAATATCAAACCACTGTGAGATGAGGAGTCTAAAAGACAAAAAGCTTTATTTCTAACTAAGCCCCCACCTGGGCCACCTCAGTTTTTCTATATCTTTTCCCAACAACACTTATTCTCAACTTGATGTACAGTTCCAGGACTTAACTAATACAACAAGACTGGATTTCAAGATATTTTAAAGTAGACAAGGAAGGAAGGGAGAATTGTAGAATACATGATACTGACACGCACCCCCGCCAACCCCAGGTAAAACTAGACACAACTTTTGGGCTCAGAGCTAGCAGGGCCATACACCACAGCAGCCCAAATCCAATACACCACATATTTCAAATCTGCCTGGGGAGATGGGCTGCACATGGGGTGAGGACCACCATGCACGTCTGGAAAGCATTGATAGAACAATCCGGCCTGGCAGAGAGATGGACTATTTGGTCTTTTCTATCTCTGATTTCTACCAGCACGGCACAAACTGCAGCTATGCCACACTACTTCAGTTGTATTTAGCACTCGGACACTAGAAGAGTGAACCCTACAGAAGCAGTAATCAATCAAAATAAATCATGAATATTATGAAGCAGAATTACATCACAGTACACATCCTACAGTATTTGAATAAGATACATTACTGCAGTTTTCTGGTTATAACTTTTATTTCAAAATAAATAAATGTCCTATTCAGTTTACAACTCCATGTAGTTTGTATTGCTCAGGCAAACATGTCTGTCTGGATTCTGTACACCCCTTACAAATAACACACATTTACTAAAAAATTCATTGCAATAAGAACCATTTCTCAAAGGCAGGAATCTGATAAAGACTGAAACAGAGACCCCAGTTACAATCATAAGGCAATTTTCAAAAGATATCTGTGCCCAGATTCTCAGAATTGTGGGTTTAATTTGCACATAAGTAGTCCATGATTATGCATGCAAATAAAGTAATTTAAAATCACTTTGGTACAAACTTCTATACAGTGTTAACAAGTCCCTGACTGTCAGCTTCCTTCACCATTTCTGCATTTCTCCACTATCAACTTGAGCAGAAATTGAAATGTATGTTTTCATACATGTCATTTGAGTAAAAGGCCTGAATAATTTGCTGGGAATACAATTGTCACGGCTGGATTTTAAAACTGTGTTTTAGCTATGGAATGTATTTACTGTGACATTAACTGAAATTCAGGATTTGGAGACAATGACCATTGATATAACTTTTGCTTGGATGCAACACCGATGACTTAAAGCTGCGTTAAAAAGTGCTGGAGAAACTTGTTTGCACAGCCCAGATTCCATTTATCCTTCGACGTATATACAACATTGGAGGTGTTCACATTTCACTGCAAAGTCCGGGGCGGGAGAGAACTTGGCAGAAAAACTCGTGACATTTTATAGAGTGTTGCTCAAGAGCTGAAAGATCAATTTTTACATGTTGCACAGCAGAGCTGGCTATTGTTGCAAAAATATGATCAAAAGCAAAGCTTCTGGGTCATGCAACAAAATTACATGAGGGGAAGGGGTAGTTATTTCCTCTGTTGCATTAGTGTCAAAGTTTAAATACAATAATTAGGGTGTGAACCTTGCTCCATCTCAACTCCTCTGGATCTCTCAAGAGAGTTATAGAGCCAAATAATTAAAATCTGTGTATTTAGATTTGTGTAGATCCTCAGTCACATGGACATGGGTTTAAACACGAGTTCCCATTTATTCTAAAGGGCTTCAAAACTTCTTGTCAGGGAGGTTAAGCACTGGAATAAATTACATAGGGAGGTTGTGGAATCTCTGTCATACAAGATTTTAAAGAGCAGGTTAGACAAACACTTGTCAGGGATGGTCCAGATAATAATTGGTCCTGCATTGAGTACAGGGCACTGGACTAGAAGACCTCTTGAGGTCCCTTCCAGTCCTGTGATTCTATGTGGACTCCAATAGAAGAATGTATCTCTCAATTTCCATTAAACTACGAAGTAAATTCTTAAATGTGATAAGCTACTCATTTCAAAGTCAGGGCTGTATAGTTATAGCCTCATTCATGTGGTTACACACTGCAGCATGAACCCTGATACAGCACTGCTATTCCACATATACTATCTTAAATCATGGTAGCCTTTCAAGATCAATTTTTTTTAAAACAGCGTGGATATGTTTTGTGGGCTATTTAATACCCAGGTGTGCACAAGTGTATGGAAACATGGTGTAGTGGAACCCCTAGAATCTGTACAGGACATCTCTAGAAACAGTTTCAAATGATACATAACAGAACGAAACCTAATGCCACCTTGGATTTATTGGTAATACATTACAAAATGGGTGAAAAGACTGTAGGACAATGCTTCAGTTTTGAGCATCTCTTGGTGAGCATATAACTATACATTTTTCATATACACTAGCTGCTAAGCATAGATAAAACAGGCAGCCTCTGATTCCAACCCAGTAAAAGTTATTTATCT
This sequence comes from Lepidochelys olivacea, assembly GCF_965140295.1. Classification (NCBI taxonomy): domain Eukaryota; kingdom Metazoa; phylum Chordata; order Testudines; family Cheloniidae; genus Lepidochelys; species Lepidochelys olivacea. The sequence goes on from NC_140423.1 coordinate 16,985,159, forward strand.
GTAGACTTCATTCAGCTCAATCTAGTATATTGCTTTATCAAGCACTACAGAGGCTAGGGTTGGCAGGGACTGCAAAATAATTTGTAAGACCAGATTTCCTTCTGTGCTTATACTTTACAGCAAAACTCTGACTCTACGAAATCTCATAGTAGTGCAAATAACCTTCCTTTGCCATCTCCCTCCCCACTCTCATTTGAGTTTCAAGACAAAACCCACTGTTTCCTCAGTTGTCCCAACCACCCTGTCCATCAGTGATCTCTGTGAAAAATATTAACCCTTGAAAACTTAAGTAGAGCTTAACTTCTACTAAAAGTTGCTAAACACAAGCAACAAGGGCAACTTCACCTCCAAGAAAGCTGACTAGCAGTGTGCTTTGCTCACCTGCAAAGAAACCCTATGGCTAAAATAGTGCAACTCACGCTAGCCATTTCCTTTAGCAGTTCGAGTGGAAGCTCTGAGCAATGGGAAATGTTTGACACTGAAATACAGTCAAGCCAAAATGTTCATCATGCCTCTTTAAATAAAATGCATGGCAGTGATACAAAGTAAATTCTTGTTCACTCGAGTTGGAACTGTGACAATCCGTTCATCTCCAAGGTAACTGAGACTCCAAATCTATCCAGAAATTTTATATTAATTCACAAGCTTTTGCACTGATATTTCCCATTCTGCACAGCCACCCTAGTCCTTTCCAACTATAATTCAAGATGTTGCTATTGATCTTCCCAGCCTGATTGGTCCTGTCTCCTTCAGACACTGACCTACTACGATGACAGGAGCTGTAGAATTGCTGAGAGATATTATAAAAGTTGATACCTTCTGGTGGTCTCTTGCTAATGCTGCCTGGATCAGAACGTCTAGGGCCTGGTGGCAGGGTGCTGCCAGTGGACAGTTGTTTTGCTCTGGAATCTGCTTTCTACAGTGGTCAAATTCAATGGAGTTATGCCACTGTAATTGACAGGAAAATCTGGCCATAGGATGACGTGGGATTTTGCAGGGGGAGGTGGACAGGTGATATCACTGTCAACACTTTAGGATTTTTGGTAAAAGCTGTAAGTTTTTGTGTCTTCAGTATGGTGGAGAGGGGGCTTTTTACAGCAGTGGCAGTCTCAATGTCTTCATGTTGCTAGAACGTAATTTCTGGTGATACATGGAGGAGCAGCAAATCCTAGCTTTTGGCTCAAACTTTTCTGCTCGTACTACAGAATCCTTTATCTACGGATCACGAAACAGGCTTTTCAGAGACACATGCCCAGTTGTAAAGAAGAGCTGTCAGCTGAAAATTGTTAGCCTGCTTGTGTCAAGTTGACAAGAAAGATACTCCCTACATTCAGACACCTGCCCTCATGTACCACCCTTTTAGCAAACACGTTTATAACCCTGACATTATTCCAAGACCTATTGCTCATATTTGTGATAGGAGGACTCAGACTAAATTGGATTGAGCACTAGAAGTAGTCAGGAATACGGTCAGCAAGTGGCACAAGAACTGACTAGACAACTCACATGTGGATGCTTGGAGAAAGTGAGCGAACAATGGATTTGAGGCAGATCTTAACAGTGCTCTCAAAAGGCAAGAGGACATTCTCTTCATCATTGCACCTTGACAGTCTCCATTTAAACATGATTTCCGCTCCCTTTTCAAATGAAAGATACTCAAAGTTGAGATCCCAGCAGAAGGATGGGGTTGCAGTTGTGGTATCAGACTGGGACTTGGATTCAATTCACTACTCTACTACAGCCACTGTACGGCACTCTGTGCAAGCCACTGATTTCTCTGTATTTTGGTTCCCCTCTGTGAAAAGGGAGCAATAATACAGGCCTTCCTCACATAAGTGTTGTAAAGATAAATCCATTCATGTTTGAGCTGCCCATAGTCGAGTGATCAATGCCACAGAAAAGCCAACACATTTATAAATGAACTTACAAATCAATCATCACCATACAATATCAGAACTGAGTGGTTCTTTCCCTGAATACAAGACAAGACAGGGAAAACCCGGTTACTGCAAAAAGCAAGACTAATGCGTAATGTTCTGAATGGTGCACACAAAGCCTGCTTCAGTGTCTCTGAAGCTCTCAAATATTACCTGAAGTGGCACCTCAGTTCTAGTCCTGCAAAAGTACAAAGAGCTGGGTAGTGGTAGGTCATGGCTGACAAACAGGTCTCTGAAACCATTACAATCCTAAAGGCACAAATGAAGAAAAACCAGAATAAGCTAATGAAACTGAGGCACACAAAGGCTAACTGGCTTGCCTGAGAGTCACACAGTGAGTCTGCAGCAAAGCTAGACTAGAACCCAGGAGTCCTGACTCCCAGTGATGTGCCTTAACCACAAACCCATCCTTTCCTCTCATAGGCAAAAAGAAAAGGAGTACTTGTGACACTTTAGAGACTAACAAATTTATTTGAGTGTGAGCTACAGCTCACTTCATCGGATGCATCCAATGAAGTGAGCTGTAGCTCAAGAAAGCTTATGCGCAAATAAATTTGTTAGTGTCTAAGGTGCCACAAATACTCCTTTTCTTTTTGAAGATACAGACTAACACGGCTGCTACTCTGAAACCTCTCATAGGCAAGTCTTTGATAAATCCATTAAATAAGATCTCATTGTTAAAGCTTTTGCACAGTTGCTTTTTACATTTAAATAAAGTAAATATGCCTTGAAATTAGGAGTTTCAGGCTGCTTTCATTAATTCAGAAATGATCAATTAATTGCATCCATTTAATGTGTATTAAATTATTCTCAGCAAATGTTTCCTAACTTAGATCTAACTGTATTTTCAAAAATTACCAGTAGGGGGCAGGAAACGATCAATTTATCATGATGAAATCTTAACTTCCACAGAAGACTGATATATTAGCATAGAACCTTCATTCAATTTATAGATTGCCTCATCTTTCAGTGAAATAACTAGCTAACTGAGAACAGTGGCTCTAATCTTCAGCTGTTTTATGTTGCATCCGCATTACAAAGTGGCTCTAAACCCATCCTAATGGCCATAGGGCTTTCAGGGGACTCTCCAGTGGTGCAAGAGGCAACATAGCAGCTCATGTGCCACCCCTTCTCTCCACAGCTAACCTGTGGAGTGTCTACAGAACAAGAAGTATGGCCAAGACTTCCCTGCACCTTGGCAGTCCCTGGGTGCCATAACAGTCCCTTCGGGCTCTTGGCAGGCAGCGCATCTTACAGCTGCCTTCAGTGTGCTCTGAGCTATGTCTGGCATAAAGGGAGCACAGAGTGACTTAAAACTACCTTTGCAGCTCTCCTGCCCCATCTGGAGATGCACAGTGCACTACCCAGCTGTAGCCAAGGATTGGTACCATTGTGTTCTCCACCACACAATTCTTAGGAACAGGTACATCAGGACAATAGCTGCTATTTATTACTAGAAAGCGGAAATGATTGACATCTCAATGACACAAAAATATCTCCAAGAACTGACAATTCACCTCAATTACTTAGTTACCATAGTGCATCAAAACAACAGAAACTGCTGTCTACTGCGCAGCAGCACATTGTTTGAATGTGGAAACCTGTCTTTTTTTTTTTTTTAAACACAACTTCTACCATTCTCCTGTAAACCAAGAGCATATGAATCTGGCAAAGCGATCCTCATAAACTCAGAACCTCAAAAGGTTCCTAGCCCGTACAGCTTAAACTACTCTTTGTGGGCAAGTGTGACCTCCCGCAAAAAAATATACAAACGGGTGCTCACTCTGGATGGGCACCCGAGGAAATAGCTGTATATAAAGTGGAACTGACATTTTTCTCGCTCTCTTTCACACACACCTACCTAACAGTACTGCAGCTAGGGTTTTCACATCCTAAAAAATGTTTTCAAGCATATACCCCTAACTTTGGACTAGTAACAAAACACCTAATATTAGAGTTTCCTTCAGCCTGGTTAGTATGATTCTTTACAAATCTGTTCTCCTCCGAAACAACAAGCAAGACAACAAGCATGATTCTGCAGTACTCAACACTGGAAACAATCTGAGTTCATTCCCCTTCATGCTCACATTACGCAGCATGTTCCAGTTCTATAAAGTATGAAGCCAAATTCTGTTCACATACAAGGGTAGGAAATAAAGTGCATTTCATGGTTGATTAGCAGAGACAGGTTCCTTGAGTTGTTACCCCCCAAAAAGTGTTCTTCCCTAGTGAGATTAATTAGTTTGCAAGTGAAAATGCAGAAGTGAGCCTGAAATTAAAATGAGGCGGGCTGGACTATACAAACAACCTTTTAATGGCAGCATCATGCAGATCACACATTGTGCTCTCACCAATGAGGGAGACATTCTCTAACAGTTCTGCTTCTGCATGGGGCATAGCTTGAGGAGGCCCACATATTTAGTAATCCTCTGCTTCAAAGCTAAATTAATCAGATATCAATGCCTAACCTTAGCATGTCTCATCTACTGTTGTTGGAAAGCTGCCAGCATCGAGTGCCACCACTAGACTTGTTTCAAAGTTGATATGTAGAAAAGGGAACCAAAACAGTCCACTTCCCTATTTGCCTTAATCTGTATTGATTTAAGGGCTGCAGTTATCACTAACAGTGCTCCAAAGTACAGAATGTTCACCAGAGAGATTAGCCAGAAGCTGCTGCACTTTTTTTCCTTAAACATCAGGACTAGCTTCCAACACACACACACACGAAAAACTAGTAAGTCAATCCATATTTAGGACTGTGAGCATTTATGCTTTTTGAATACATTCCTGAAGTGTCCTTTATTTGTCCAGAAAAAATACAATAGATCCATGATTGAAAACGCTCAGTAAAGGTGTTTTTTTTAAAAAAAGCACATGCAAATGACCAACGAGGCACGAAAAATTTGTATTTACTGTAGCTGAAACACAGTACGTGTGCACCATGAAAAGGTGCACACTTACGTGTGTGCAGTTCTGAACAAATGGTCCATTGCATGTGGAAAAGCAAAACAGTGCTGATCATTTTTACTATGACCATGAAAAAATTAAAGTAGCAGGACAACTTAATGGAATGCTAAGTGTCTGGCATTCCCCAACAGAGGATGCTGCAGCAATGCATAATATTAAAGTCTTCCACTGCTGGGTTAGGTTTTTTGGGGACTTTTTTTGTGTTTCCAAAAAAATTTAAAAACCTCCCTACATTCCTCATGAACCCTCAGGCATGTTAGGGACATTTCAGCAATTTAGGCAAAGCAAAAACGGCTGCTTCCTGAGAATCAAAGTCTGTAGTGCCAGCTAGGAGCAACCTTTATTATAATTTTTGTTAAAAAAGTGTAACCATTTATAAGTTACAGGAGTGTGTGGGAGTGGGGGGGGGTGGGAGGGAGGGAGTGGAATAAATAATAAAAAAAAATCTATGGATTTCAAATCCAGTTCTATGCTTTCTCATTTAAAAACACACTTTAGGGAATGGCAAGTACTGTGGATTAAGACATTTCAACATTAAAAAAAAAACAACAACAATGGCAGACACACTGAGTATTTAAAAGGTTCTGGTGCTTCTGTCCATGCACAACATCTGCTTCTTGTCTGGGGGCTCACTATGCATTCTGGATCCATAATATGCCAATTACAGTTTTCTTCCAGACAAAGAGTCAATTATTCTTATTGGCACAAATTCACAGTATAAACCATCATGACTCCCCAAGATATGAATGAATATTAAAGTATACAATAAAGTGCAACTCATTCTGTTTTGTGGAGCCGTATTATGGAACCTGTACTGTAACATGCATTTACAGCTTACATCAGAATGTAAGGTTATTTCAATGCAGTTTTGAATGGACTGAGTGCAACTTACAAGTTGCTGTGATATTCACAATTAAAAGGTACAGTTCTAGCCTCAACCCACATACTGCTTTTGTATGATTATAAGGGGTGTCCAGCAGCAACTGGTCTTATGAAGTACAGTGTATCTGGTTCTGTGAAACCTAAGTACAACAGCACATGGTGGGACCTGCAGCGGGAAGTCTTAATTCTTAAAACCGTGGGCTTTTGTACAGTCAGAATCTTTTGTTACTTAAATCTAGTTTTTGGTGCTCTATGATAAACTCCTTATAGTCCTCCTCCTCTAGCCTGCTATAGCAGCTCTTGTTCATCGTCTTCAGACCCTGAGGGTCCTTGTCGCACCTCTTCATACCATTTGTTGGTGAGGCTTTTCATCTGTATGCGTCCATGATGTAGGTCCTAAGGCAAAAGGAAATCACAATTGCTGTTTAGATACAGCACTGTGTGAGTGAGAGCGACAATTTACTGTATTTTCATTGAATACCCTTCATTCCCGTCACTGCTGTCCCTAAGTGTACACACAGTTATGCTCTCAGTGGAAAATACACATCAATGTACAATCCGTCAGTGGTTATTTTCAGCAATGATTATTTCTGATGACAGATTTTTCCCCCCTGTGTTCTCCAGAGGCCCACAGAGCTGAGCTGTCAGCAGTTATGTTTTCTGGGTGGCCTGGCTCCGAATCTCCTTTCTTTGTATGTGCGTCAGGTTGAAGCAGGAAGCTTTTAATCAGCTTCAGTGGCTCATCCTATCTTCCTAGGCCTTGGATGCTGCTCTGTTCCCCCAGCAGCCTATATTCTGGCTCCCTGGCACAAGGTGGACTGTAGCTGTGGTTTCCCAACCCTCCCCAGCTGCCTGGTTCTATGGAACAGTTCAGGGAGCACGCACTGGAATCTAATTAATTTTCTCTTGCAGGGAAAGGCGCAGAGCAAGAATTAGCTTGAAAGCAGGTTTTACCAGGGCCCAGCGACAAAACAAAACATGTCTGGTGCAGCAAAATGGTGAATTCTGCAACAAAAAATGCTGAATTCCACAGCATATTGGGGAAAATGCCCAATCTGTGGCCACAGAATCCCAGAGCCTACGGGGCTCTGAGTGAGAAGAGTAGAGCAGTTCACACCACTCAGTCATAATTTGTAGAGAGCCTGAAGCAGAGGCATCAGGTTGCTTTCGAGTCACAGTTTCAAAGTTCTCTTCACAAGGAGAAGGTGTAGGAACTTTTTAAGTGAGAGCTGCAATTCCAGTGCACAATTCTGTAACAAGGGGTGAATTCTACAGCAAATTCCACAGCTGCAATATACATGAGGCCCTGTGTATAACCAGTACTGCACTTGCTTGTGCCACAGGGTTTTTAAAAAGCCTGCATGTGTGTGGGCAACATTTTACACTAACATTTTAGCTTTGCCAGGTCTGATGCTTCCATTTTTAGGCATAAATGTCTACTAAGCCTAGGTTTAGTAACCAAACTGTTGATATAAGTATCTTAGTCTGTAAAATTAAAGAAGAGTTTAATAAAAGCTCACACTTCTGTAAATTTATTACAAACTTTGGAAGCCATTAAAAGTGTTAACTTAAATCAAATGATCATTTTACAAGGTAGTCTTAGATTATGACAACTCTCTATAAACAAGTAAGACTGGTCACCTCACTATGCCCAGCTCAAAAGTTGCAAGCCTTTATCACAAACCCTTGATTGCCTTTGAGTGGAATTCCACAAAATGCTATGCCAACATGTACCACAGAACAACAAAACAAGCAGAACCCACCTCCTGTGTGAGCCGCCTTGTGAAGAACGGATTCAAATACCTGGCATCAAGCCACATAAAGCCTTTGAGATCCTGGCGCTTTATGTAGTGGGCTTCATACTCTTCCTCTGTGAGTTCTGATAAATGTTCAGATTCAATGGTATTACCCTAAAAAGATCAGACATATTGGAATAACCGTATAAATCTCATCACTGCACCTTTTGCTTTTGTTTTGAACTTGTTCTTTTAAACAACTTTCACCTGCCTCTCATGATTGAGGTGCCAGTGACTCATGATGTACTAGCTATTATCAATTTGTACATGACTTAGTCCATCCTGAATCTTGCCTGTGTTTCCATGGGGGTTACTTTATTTTATGCTGATCTATTTGTAATTAGATTGGGTTATAGCCATTACTTTAGATCCCTACATTGTCAATAGAGTTACTCACATAAATGTTGGTTTACTAATGCTTTTACAATATTTTAAAATGACAAGGTGTTATCCCTTAGTATATTTTCAGAAGAACGGCCACGCTGGGTCAGACCAATGGTCCATCGAGCTCAGTATCCTGTCTTCTAACAGCGGCAAGTGCTAGACACTTCACAGGGAATGACCAGAAGAGGGCAATCGTTGAGTGATTCATCCCCTGTTGTCCAGTCCCAGCTTCTGGCAGTCTGAGGTTTAGGGACACAGAGTACAGGGTTGCATCCCTTGCCATCTTGGCTAATAGCCATTGATGGACCAATCCTCCATGAACTTATCTAATTCTTTTTTTAATCCAATTATATTTTGGCCTTCACAACATCCCCTGACAACAAGTTTCACAGGTTTACTGTGCATTGTGTGAAGAAGTTCATCCTTAAGTTTTGGTTTTTTTTAAACCGTCTGCCTATTAATGTAATTGGGTGATCCCTGCCTCCTGTGTTATGTGAAGGGGTAAATAACACTTCCTTATTTACTTTCTCCACACCACTCATGATCTTATAGACCTCGATTGTATCTTCCCTTAGTAGTCTCTTTTCCAAGTTAAATAGTCCCAGACTTTTTAATCTCTCCTCATACAGAAGGAGTTTCATATCCCTAAGCATTTTTATTGCCCCTCTGCGTACCTTTCCCAATTCTAATATATCTTTTTTGAGATGGCTGACCAGAACTGCACGCAGTATTCAAAGTGTTCATGGATTTATATAGTGACATTATATTTTCTATCTTATATATCCCTTTCCTAATGTTCTGTTAGCTTTTTTGACTGCCACTACATATTGAGCAGATGTTTTCAGAGACCTATCCACAATGACTCCAAGATCTCTTTCTTGAGTAGTAACAGCTAATGTAGACACCATTATTTGGTGTTTACAGTTGGGATTATGTTTTCCGATGTGCACTGTTTTGCTCTTACCAACATGGAATTTCATCTGGACCAACTTCTGTTGGTGAGAGAGACAAGCTTTCGAGCCACACAGAGCTTTTCCTCAGATTTTTTTTATATATATATATAGTGGCATTATGGTCACTATAATAGTGACCTAAAGAGCTCTGTGTGGCTCGAAAGCTTGTCTCTCTCACCAACAGATGTTGGTCCAATAAAAGATATTATCTCACCCGCCTGCTCTCTAATATATTGGGACTGACACGGCTAGAATTACTAGAAACCTTCGTAGCTTTTCACAGTCAGCTTTGGACTTAACTATCTTGACCACAAGTTGAAAACCAATGATAAAGAGAATCCCCTAAACAAATCCTCCCCTAAAGGTTGTCTCTGTCTGAACTGTGTGCTCCTCTGCACTGTCTTAGCCCTTAATTTAAAATCTCTTTTCTTTGCTTTCATCTCATTTTCCAACAGAGAGTACCACTGTATATTTACTATGCATTGATCTTTTATGAAAATTAAAGTATCAATGATCATTCATTTAAAAAAAAAACAGAATAAAAGGAACAAACCATCTTTTCAGTCTTGCTGAGGTTTATATTCTTCTTGTTCCTTCTTCGCGCTTTAGAATCCTCAATATCAATCAGTCTGATAAGGGGCATGGTTCCTCCACCCAAAAATAAAATTGTGAACAACACAATAATGATAGTTGTGGTCCCAATGAGCTGCCGCTTTTCTATTGGCTCCAAGCCCAAATGGAGGCTCAGGGCATATGGAATTGCCCCACGTAAACCTGATCAGAGAGGAATATAAACCAAGAATAAGTAAGTACATCAACAGCAAGATTTGCCCTCTGCATCCTTATAAATGAACATGGTGTTCAGCCTATTGGAATTCTCTTCTTCTAAACCTATTTTATGTTTTAAAGCTATCTAGGTTCTTATGCTGTAGCCATCACACTAGCATTTGATTGCCTCTCTGAATTTCTAAACAAATCAGAGCTCTACAGCTTTCGAATGCAAATCTGTCAAGCTGTTAGGTCCCTAAAACCAGGCTATTTTAAAGGCAGTCTTTGTACACTTTCCCAGGCTGGGCTCTTTACTGCCTGGCTCGCCAGCATAGGGAAAACATAACATAGCCGCTGCATGTGGATTTGAGAAGGACACAAGTGCCCATTTAGCGTTTGCTCCATAGACAGAGGCGCGATATCATGCAGAGCAGGACCTACCATGTATGATACGCTACTCGGTATACCCCGAGCTTAGACTTACCACTAAACCACATGATGAACATCATTTTGGGGGTGATTTTATGATCACGAAAGAAGTTGAGCAGATAAGAGAGTGGAAAAATATTCACTGCTCTGCCAAACAGAACAAGCACCTGTTAACAGCAACAAATTAGATAATGAGTTAAAGGCTATTTAATGCATTACATCCATTCCTTATAGAGCAGTATAAATTGTAACCGGTTTGTGAATAGTCAAGGGAATGTGTTACTCTCAACACACATGCCTCATAACTAGCTATATTGATAATCCAACTTAAAGCAATTGCTCAGCATAGGTCAATGTGGAGCTCACATTTTCAAACAACGAGTCACTGGAACTAAAACTCGTTACAGAGAGACTATAGAAATAATTGAAAAAGTTACCAGATGCTGTTTTACAAATGACAAGTGAATTCAAAGCCAAGAAGGTATTCCAAAAAACCCAGAGATTCATTTGAGTGCAGGCTGAGCGCCTCTGATAGCTGCCCAAAAGCAGTCCAGCTCCTTTAATAATTTGTGGAGCAGCTGAAAGGCAAGCAGAAATTTCTGCTGCCTCCCCGTAGGCCAGTGCCTCAGGGAAAAGGGCGGAAAGCCAAACAGCTGGTATAATTCAGTCCCTCAGCACTTCCCCAGGTGTCATTGTAAAAGAACATACCCAATACATGCAAATAGCAAAAATGGGAACTGAGGATCATTTTCTTCTACACAATGAATGTCAACAAACATAAAGGAAAATTCTGCTTAATAAGGTGGAGTTCCCTGTAATGCTGGTCATGAAAGAACACCACAGTAAACAGGCCTTCACAAAAGTCAACAGTGTGCCCTTGTTGCCAAGAAGGCCAATGGCATTTTGGGATGCATAAGTAGGGGCATTGCCAGCAGATCGAGGGACATGATCGTTCCCCTCTATTCGACATTGGTGAGGCCTCATCTGGAGTACTGTGTCCAGTTTTGGGCCCCATACTACAAGAAGGATGTGGAAAAATTGGAAAGAGTCCAGCGGAGGGCAACAAAAATGATTAGGGGACTGGAACACATGACTTATGAGAGGCGGAGGGAACTGGGATTGTTTAGTCTGCAGAAGAGAAGAATGAGGGGGGATTTGATCGCTGCTTTCAACTACCTGAAAGGAGGTTCCAAAGAGGATGCCTCTAGACTGTTCTCAGTGGTAGCAGATGACAGAACAAGGAGTAATGGTCTCAAGTTGCAGTGGGGGAGATTTAGGTTGGATATTAGGAAAAACTTTTTCACTAGGAGAGTGGTGAAACACTGGAATGCGTTACCTAGGGAGGTGGTGGAATCTCCTTCCCTAGAAGTTTTTAAGGTCAGGCTTGACAAAGCCCTGGCTGGGATGATTTAATCGGGGATCGGTCCTGCTTTGAGCAGAGGGTTGGACTAGATTACCTCCTGAGGTCCCTTCTAACCCTGATATTCTATGATTCTATGATTCAATGATAAGATAAATATCCTAGAGCTAGAACATGTGGGAGTTCCTAGGGCTGTGCCCTTTTTCTGTACGGTAATCAGCCAAAATTACTGCCTTTACCTTTGGGCTGTGAAGGCAGTCTCCAACAAGAATGAAATGCCACTCTGCTTGTGAGAATAGGTAGTTAAATGTAATGCATTGAGAGCAGCCTCTCAGCTCCCACAGAGGAGACCAACACCTCAATGTCTCTCATGGCAGAACAAGGGTGCTTCTGAAGTATATACTCAAATGTGGCAGCATCTGGTGCTATCCTCTAGGCCAGCCTCACTGGGGATTAATATTTTGTTCTTTTCCCTCTGTGAAAGGGGAGCATGTTATGCATTTGTAAACTGATATTATGATAATGGTAATAGGCATGTTAGCCTCGTGTGAGGCATAATCTAAAGTATAATTTATACCAAATCCTTCTTTTACCTTGTAATTAAAATCTGTAAAAAATTCAGGAACTTAAAATGTTATGTAGAGAAGAAGTGCTCCCCTCATAATCTTTACATCCTTTGGGACTTCTGAAAAGGAGCTATTTTAATAAATCTGATTGAAAGTCAGACTCAAGCAGGGATTCTCCCAGTCTTTTCAAATAATCTCATGCACAAAAGCTGCACTAGCTACACTAGAATTCCTTAAAATATGCTCTTAGATATCCATACCAATGTCGTGTAGGCAATCAGAAGAAATAGTTAATTTTATTTCACTGCTGCGGATTTGGGATGAATGATGTACAATATATAAAGAGCCTGAGAATATTTTATGAAAAGATAAACATAGGAGGTTTCTTAAAAACATAACTCTTGAGTCCTATAGACCATGAAAAATACTGTAATGTGTTTTTTTGTTTGGTTGTTTTTTTTACAAATACTGTAAAAGGTTTTAAAAACTTTCAGAGGAAAGTAAATACTTACTATGCACCAGATGACAAAGGACATTTCAAACTTGTGAGGAAAACTAAAAATTGACAGACCAAGGAATGCAAAAACACAGGTTTCTGAAAAAGAGAGATCAAACTTAGTTATTCAAATAAAACTATGCTGGTCAGTAAAAGATGGTATCTAAGACCTTTCCTACTCCTGTAATAGGCTATTACATACATTATATATATGCACACACACACTCCCTGCTTCTTTGACTCAGGCCAGATTCAAAATAGACATATCTAACATAATGCAGGGGCCAGATTCTGCCACCCTTACTCTCACTGAGCAGCACCTTACTCCATGAGTAGTCTGATTTCAGGAGTAAATATTAATCAGCATGAAGAAGGCTAGCAGAATTTTACCCTAAATTACTGAAAAATGTCTTCACTGGTATGCTTACCTGTTTCAAAGCCCTTTGAAGTTAATGAAAAGACGCCCACTGACCCTAGTAGACTTTTTTAGATCAGGCCCTATATAAAAATGAATATCTCACAGAACTTTCAAACATTCTGAGTCAAACATTTTATTATAAAGTTACATGCATAAATATTTAAATCTTACTAAATTACTGCACTTCATAAGGCTTTGCACAATAAATTAAACTTCTGCATTGTACAAGCAAATATATTGTTCTAACAACACCTGGACGTTATCTTTACAAATGTCTCCGATAGTGCCATTAACAATTACTAAGGCATTTTCATAATGCCACTTTATTTCTGAAGCACAAAGTCAATATGCTATTGAGAACATTCAATGTGTTTTAACATTATTAGACTTTGCATGTATATGATTACTGCATTTTCAGCTGATCTAGTCCTAGCAAAGTGGGCTCTTTGTTAGGAAGAGAGACAGAGACACTAAGTGCTATTCCTCTTGCACAAGGTATGGCATCATGCAGGAGCCCTTAAACATAAGGTTATATTTGTGATGCAGAATCCTCTCCCTTTCTTCCTTACAAGTTTGGCCTACAGGAAGAAAAGGAAAGGCTACCAATTGCGTTGCTCCGGGTGGTTTGAATGGAGATACCTAAAAATCTTTGCCAATGTCTGGAACACTATTATTTTTTCAAATAGTTTCTTTATTTCCAAAACTATTTAAAAATAGGGACATGTTCAAGTCTCCTTCAACTGAAACTAGGCCAGAGGAGGAAAGGAGGCAAGAAGATCTATTTGATTCTCAATTCTGTGTCAAGTCGTAGCTAGAGCTTGGACTGAAGGATGTGGAAGGGAGAAGATTTACTGTATAGCTTACCCAGTATGTCAGTAAAGGTGATTTTAGACTACCTTGCAACCTTCATAGTAGTAAGTGTTAGTAGAGACATGTAGTACTGACATACCACTGGCTAGAGGATCACTCAGCCTTCCCTCCTCACCCTAACAGAATCTTCCTTTCATACAAAACAAATATTAATCTAATGGATATTAGGCTCAAGCTAAAGGCAGTACCTACCACACATGAAAGCAACGGCTCTCAATGTCTGTTGCATTAGGATCTGTGTAACTGGAGAAAGGTTATGGTGTGTGTAGTGAGACATCACAATGCCAGAGAACAGGATTGCCATGATACCTGTGGATACAGTGCAACTGTCAAACAGCAGAATAATACTTAGCATTTATATGGAACTTTACAAACATTGCCTACTTAATTCTCACAATACCATCACAAGGTAGGATTATCCCATTTTACAGTTGGGAAAGCTGAGGAAGAGTTAAGGGGGTGTCTACTCTAGGGGAAATTTTCCCATAATTGCTAACACTGGTTCAGCTCCATAGTCATAGGAACATTGGGAGCTCTAGTGTAGATGGATTGCTGGCTGCTGTTGGAATGTAATCCACCAAATCAAGCTTGCACAGGTGTATTCAAGGGCAGGATCTGGAACTCCATGTCTAGTTTAAAGAATAAAGCCTTGTTCTTTCAGGTGTTCCTACTAGGATGCATCATTTAATTCTCCAAGCAAAGTATGTCTCCCCACTCTACACACTGCTCACTATCAATCTGAGACTGCGGGGAATTTTATCATTGGTAGGGAGAGATGCACCATCCTTAAGGCCCATGATGGAGTCAGGGCAAAGCTGCTGTGCAAGGTGGGCCTATGCACTCCCAGCATGATGCAGAGGGGGCCCCTAAGCCAGCCATTTTAGGTTAGCATGGAAGGTAGCAGTGGCAGAGAGCTAAGGGAGGGGGCATTGGGCTTACAAATATAAAGATCCAGTGGCCCTTACACCATATGCAAGTGGCAGGGTGAGCCAGCAGTTGATATTCCACCCCATGGGCTGGAGCAGCAGCCTTAGAAAGTGAGGTAGTATGCTGCAATCCTGCACCCTTGCTTTAAGTTGAGGGAGGATTATTTTACTCCATTTTCCATCCAGTTCTTGGGCTATATGTGAATGGTGTGAACTTCACCCTATATGTTTTACTTTCTCTGAGCACTCAAGAAGCAATAAGAAAGCATTATGTGCAGTGTTCAGTTGTTCATGGAGAGCTGAACATTTTAAAAAAGGCTTTAAAAGTTTCAAACGCAACCCCAGGGTCTTGTTCCTGTGAAAGAGTGAATCCAAGATGGTGGGTGTGATTTTTGCAGTTCTGGAAACATATTACATTACTCACTTGTGAAGTTACTATGCTGTCACCTGTAAGGAATGTGTGGAATAAGTAAGCACAAGGCCACAGCATGTCCCACAAGAGGAAATCAACTGTAGTGAAGATTATGGAAAGGACTAAATAACATTTGGAGACAATGATAAATTTAATTGAGGGTTATAACACAATGCCCTGTTTAGTCAAAAACAAAGAAACTTTGAAAAGCTAACAATATTTGACTACAGCTACATTCCCAAACAGGAGTGGCCCTGATGAACTGGAAAGGAAGGAAAAGAAGTATCTGACGTGTACTCAAAAGAATCCTTTGTTTGGAATGCAGAGATGACTTTTGTAGTTACAGAATGTGACCAAGGTTATTCAGAGTTTATACTCTTCTGATAAATCATTTTTGAAGGAGTTTGAACAAATTAGGGAGTTTGTTGTAACATGTTACGTAATTAAAAAAGAAGTACGGTACTTTTTAATGTCAGCAATTAAGAAGTCATACTTGTAAACATTCTCTGCCATATACAATAATTAATGACTAATTTACAGTATTTTACTATGATTTTTATATACTGTGCAATACATACCAGGAATAAAAAGGTTTCATGTTTTGAAATGTTTATGTAATATGCTCAGTATTTTAGCATAGCTTGTTTACAGGGCAAAACCTATTTTCACAGCAACACCAAATACTTTAACACATTAAACCACTAGGTCAGGTTTCAAACATTTTACATTTCCATTTGCATGGCTACATAACATGACAGTATGCACAGAGTAATTGTGCATGCAAATATGCAGAATGTGTCATTTGAAACTACAGTATTAATATTAGTGTCAAATGGGTATCTCACACACATCGGAACATTGGGGGAAGAGAACAGAGTACCAGCAACTGAAAATCCTGTACATTCAGATTGCTAACTTTTTACAATTCAATAACTAATTTTGCACCTATTCATTTTGGTGCCTACCTGAGAGCGAGATACCTTCTGCAAGTCCGTAAGGAAGATAAGCAAAGATAATCATCATCCCAAACTCCAGGGAGGGTGTTTTCCTTAAATCAATGTGCTTTAGTACGTACATATCGAACCATTAAGGAAAAAGTAAGAAAAGAAATCCACAGAAAAATTCTAATCTATACCATACAGGTTTACCACTCACCACATGTCATACATTTGTTTAGTGAATAGCTAGTATTAAGCCTGTAAAACATCCTGTGGATTGATTAATCATTTCTGGGATGGAGGGTTTGAAGTGAAATTAAAGTTGGTGAAAGAGGCAGCCCTAGAGACTGAAGGCCACTGGTTTTTGACAGAGTACATAAAATATGGACAGCAGCATACTAACATGTCTAAACCTGAATCTGGAAGCACCACTTTTGTATGCGCCTTCACTTGTTGACCCCTCCACTCAGACTACCAGACATTTCCAATCATGATGTGTATTCCTGTTCCTTCAGAACTGAACAGAGACCACCAAATTTATTGCAGAGAAGTCACAGAACCGTCTTCAAACAATAATGGCTATTAATATGGGATGGGTTAGAAGCTGGGACTCAGAACTGAAATGGTCCACACATTTTCTGTCATTTCTACTTCTGACAGAAATAAAATCCTCTTTTGCCCTTGCTTAGACGTTTATGAAAACGTGAGCTAACCTCTGATTGCATCTATATTTGTTCTAGAAAGATTTACCAGGAGTGAAATCCTGGCTCCATTCAAATCAATGACATAGCTTCCACTGACTTCAGTGAAAGCAGGATTTCACCCTGGCCTAGATCGTCCGTCTTCCCCCCCATCCCCCCGCTCTCCTGCTGGTAATAGCTCACCTTAAGTGTTCACTCCGGTTACAGTGTGTATGGTAACACCCATTGTTTCATGTTTTCTATGTATATAAATCTCCCCACTGTATTTTCCACTGAATGCATCCGATGAAGTGAGCTGTAGCTCATGAAAGCTTATGCTCAAATAAATTGGTTAGTCTCTAAGGTGCCACAAGTACTCCTTTTCTTTTTGCGAATACAGACTAACACGGCTGCTACTCTGAAACCTGTAATACAGTTATTTCCCATTTAGCATCAAAGATTGGAAAAAGTGTTGGAAAAAATTAAAAGCAAAATAATTCTTTACTGTGAAAGTGCAAAGAGTTTAATTTAGTTAGAACCAAACCTGGACCCCCACCCCCACATCCCAGCTGGCCAGGCTGTGAGCTTGGCTTCTCTCAGGAAGAAGGAAGCAGAGCAGAATCAGAGCTGTTCCATAGCTGGTGTTACAGCCTCAGGGCTGCAGCAGCACCCAAAGAAAGTGCATTCCCCACTCAGGAGGAGATTTAACCAGTGGCTCAGCATACACTACCTGTGAATCAGTGTAATCTACCAGTTCAGATTCACTGTAGCAGACCTCTACTATCTGTAGGAGTCCTTCCCCCTCTCTATTTCATGCAGTGGAAATGCAACATGGTTGCAGAGGAGGGGAGCAAGATTTCACCTTATATGTTTAGTAGGGCAAACATGCTCTACATGTCATCAGTTGTATATTCAGCTAGACTTTGAGTTAGTTCCAAATGGATATGACTGATCAGCGATAACATCTACATCAACATGTTCATGCACTTGACGAATCATGCTCTTGTCTCACTTTCAAAATATTCCACATTCATCTTTGTTAAAATTCAGAAGACATCTATGACATGGAAGTTCAGGTTCCTCCAGCCTAATGAACAGGCAAGTTTCAATCATATCTATCTGTCGGCGACTATTATAAATTGTCTTTGCTTCACAGAAATATTTTGCTCTAGCTAATATTTTCAGGCTCAAACAACAATAAAATATCAGAGCAGTTAAACTGCTTTTCTGTTTTGCCTTTTTCAGTTAGATATTATTGAATGAAAAATAGCTGCATCAGGAGAATGTCAGTCTCTCTCTTTTGCTGAGATGTTTTGAATGAATCAAAAGTGTATGGAACAATTCTAATGAACAAAGATAGTAAATGTGCCCATGTTTAAGCAAACACTCTGGTCCTCTCATTTACAAAACAAAGTGCTTGACAATATGGCCAGGTTAAACAAATAACTGTAGCATAAGGCTAGCACAAAAAATATGAAACAGATTTCTATATTAAACATTGAAGCAAGCTTCCAAAAGCAACAAAGGTGTCTGGTTTAAACAAACATCCTTCCTTCTCTTAGGGGAGAAGCTCTCGGGTTGTTTAGCAACCAATTCAAGTTGGTGCAGAAAGCCACAGATATAATTCAACATATAAACCCAAAATGAGCTTGGTCCATATTCAGTTAGCTGAATATGACATGTAAGGCTGGAAGATTTCACAGTCTGACTTTAAAATTTCTTGGGGAAAAATATTTTTCATATTTTTTAAAAATGTGAAAACTAGGACGTATGCTATTAAAATGGATCAGTGTTGAAAACAGAATTAATACCGTGAATTTAGAAAACAGCCAGCAAATTTATAACTCTATTTGCATATAATCTAAAATAGTATACAATAATTTAGAACTTAATTACATTCATCTAAACATACAAAGCTTTTATGTAAGTTTTAATAATAGGCCCATTAGCACTAATATTACAAACAAAATAAGCAAGAGAAAATATCATGCCCACAAAAAGACCTTATATAAAAATTATCCCTCTAAGGAACATTACAGAATGACTGGATGAAAATCATTGTTAGAATGGTAGACTTCACCAATTTATGCATATGCATCACATTACCCCAAAAAAGGATATTAATGCAGAAATAAGGCCCGTAAGAGTGCCAAGTGCTGCAGAGCCAAAGAACATCTTAAGAAAGTAACCCAGTGCCTGGAGAAAGGTTTGCCATTCACTTACTTCTGACATATTTTCTCTTGTCAAACCCTCAGCTGTGCTGGGAATGATTTTAAAAAAGAAAAAAAAATTAGCAACAAACAGTTATGACATCTTGATCTGAAAAAGCCAAATGTCTTTAGAAAAAAATTCAAGCAACCTACATTTCTCTGTTGCTACTGCTTTTAAAAGGCTTTTACTGTGATATAAACAAGAGCAATGTCAGAAGATATTAAATCAAGTGTTAGTATAATCCCTAAAGGGAAACCTAATGCCACTAAAAATCTGGAAATCTAACATTGCTTTTGTGAAATCTTCTCACAACAGCATAAATAGGCTACAATGATGCCCAGCACAGCAACACAGGTTCCATACTTTTAGCAGGGAAAAGAAAATGCATTTTTCAATGGTAAAAACTCAAGGCTGGAGGAGGAATAAAAAGACAAATCACATGATCCTTATGTGGGAGAGTAAACAAACAAACAAAAAGAAAGCCCCATCCCCAGGTGGATGAGAGAGGCTGCAGGGTCACCGAAGAAGGGCAAAAGAAGTGATTTAGGGGAGAGGTTGGGAGGAAAGAGGAGAGAGGATCTTTGGATCCTATGGAATATGAAGCTGCTACAGCATGAGGCAATATGGGAAAAAAGAGCCCAACTGTGTTAGAGCTCAAAGAGAATACTTAGGCTCCATGGCCTTACTGAAAAGTACCTATGATAGATAGTGCTTAAAGTGCATGTCTTCCCTGAAAATGGCTATGTAAATATAGCACCTTTTTACTCAGGAGATCTGCTGCCCCTATGTATTCTTAGTTACATCTACTGACTTCAATGAAAACAGTAAAATTGGGGAACATTTTATTCCTGTCAGCCCCGCAGAACCAACCCAGCTGAAAGAGAGTGAACTGGATCCTCTCCTGGCTCATGTACTGTCAATAGAATTCTTAACTTAATTCCCTTTGCAGGACCACCAGTGCAACCCCACTGGCTTGCAGTCAGGATTCCATAAGCCAATGACCAGGGAGTCAAAGAGGAGCAATGACAGAAGGATTTGGCTAGCAAAATTTTTCTAAATAAGCCAGAAAGAACAAAGCTTGGTTTTCAGATTCCAGGACTGGGGTGAGGGGGAAAAAAATTTTAACATGTAAACTGAGCAAATCTGATCTGGAATCAATGAGATACAACTGAAATGGAGCTCAACAAAGTCATCTTATAAGGTAATTTTTCAGAGCAGAATTGCACTTTAAGGATAAGAGATAGACAAGCTAACGTGATTGCTATTATAATATTAGAATAGAAGCAGAATGACAAGACTTAGTTCCCCTGTTATAACTTCTGGATACATAGGCAAGCAATACAACAATATGAGATGAAAAACATGTATTTTCTGCCTATACGGTTTTTGTTAAGAATCAGGAGTTTTGTAAGTCTAAAAGGAAATCTGTAACAAAATTCATTAGAATGAATGGCCATCTACAAGGGAGTGCTACAGTACAGTACAAATTCAAATGCACTTACTTTGTCAGGACAATAGAGACTGCATCATTGAGAATACTTTCTCCAAAAACCAACATATTAAGCACAGGATCTACGTTAAGGGCATTGAAGATGGCAATAGTAGCCACTGGGTCCACAGCAGATATTAAGGAGCCAAACGCAAAACTGTGAGAATAAATAAAATCCAAAAAAGAAAACATGCCAGTACAAATGTACAGCATATTTGATAATACTGACCAGTGAAAAAGCATGGAAAATACCAGTGGATTTTCTAGGGAACAATATAGGTATATTTTGAAGACAGTTGTATTTTCCTGTTGACTGGAAATATTTAAAACAAAAAGTAAGAGAATTTTTTTGTCTCTTTTTGGAAAAAAGGATCATCTATTAAATACAGCAAAACTTGTTAATAGACCATGAATTCATGGGGATCTTGTGTACTCTGAGTTTTCCACCAACCCTGATAACTCAGGCTGACTTATGGATGTCCAAGTTGCGAAGAAGTAGGAGCAATATGCCTCCCCAGACTTTCAGAAATACATAAAAATGTCCCACTAAAAGCAAGAAAGGGAAACTGTATACCTTTGTGGAAACAGATTTTCAGTATGTGTCAATCCAAACCACCAAATCAGATATGTACAATGATACAGAGTAAACAAACTGTATAGAATCCCATTAACAATGTAAAACCTGCCCTAGACAGTTACTTGAAAAATTAAGTGTAGTCACACTTGTATCTACTGTCATGCCATTAAAGTTATTGAAATTGAAAGAGGCTTTATCACTGAGGTGATGCCTAATCTTCTTTCACAGTTAGAATATTTTACATTTCAGATTTCACGTACACTGTTAAACTTTTTTTTACTGTAGGTTCCTTACATCAGTATGTTGGGTTTTAGCTGTGCATACATAGTGGGGAAATTAATAATTTTGTCAGAAAATATAAAAACCCTGACATAGGAACTGTCTCTTAAATATTTATTCGTAGACTAGGCAACTAATAGAAAAGACTGAGTCAGACCAAAACAAGGAGCTGGTTTAGCCATGCTATCAGTTGCTACTTACAATACTCCTGCTTTGTAGCACAAAAGGGCAACATTTAAAAAAAGATGCTAAAGCTTCCTTAGATCTTAAACCAAAAGGTAGAGACCACAAAATCAAAAGCTCTCAGCTGTGCAAAACCAGATGCTGGAGCCAGTAAGGAAGACATTTCCAGTTCATGCATACTTTCTCTTTTCACGTTTTCTGGTTCTGACCAAGGGTATGTCTTCACTACTCGCCGGTTTGGCGGGCAGCGATCGATCCAGTGGGGATCGATTTATCGCGTCTAGTCTAGACGAGATAAATCGACCCCTGAGCGCTCTCCCGTAGACTCCTGTACTCCAGCACCACGAAAGGTGCAGGCAGAGTCGACGGGGGAGTGGCAGCAGTCGACTCACCATGGTGAAGACACCCTGGTAAGTCGATCTAAGTACATCGAATAACTTAGCTGAAGCTACATAACTTAGATCGATCCGCCCCACTAGTGTAGACCAGGGCCAAGCCAACAGATTTGTGGACTTTAATACAAATCTTCTGTGCTTGTGTACACGGTAAAAGACAAACCAAAACCAAAAACCAAAAAAGTAAATGCAAGTTCTTCACTCAGTTACACTGGGTTTATACTAGTGTAACAAAGAGCAGAAATCTGACCTCTTGTGCAGTTTGGGGAGTTTCTAGAAAACTATGTTGAGCCTTTGCCAGCCACGTACTATGAAAAGTCTGTGGCATTAATTCTCACAAGTTCACTCCTTTTTTAAGGAGAAGCTCTGGGCAAGGAAGCCATACCTGCATAATATATTTTAATTATTTCAGGTTATCAAACGCACATCACAATTTACACATTTTAATTTTGAAGTCTGGAAAAAAAGAATTTGCAAGGAAAAATACTGTGAAAATACTTTTGTGCCAAGCTGTTCATGATTGTGTTTCCGCTGCTCCAGTCACTTTGATCAGATAATGCTATCTATTAGTAAGTCTTAATATACTTCATTACAAAAAAGGCATTACAAGAATTAAAAATGTTAATTCTGATTAATGATTTTACAAGTGATATTAAATCTAAGTGATCCAGACACAATCAGAACATCTGGGCAAGTACTGTTTGTCACATCTATTACAGTATTTTGGAGAATGCCTCTTGGAACATATTAGGCAATTTTACCAAGAACTTACCTGTCTGTCATGTTCAGTTTATAAATTACCTCGGCCTAAAAGGACAGGCAAAAAAAAAGTTACAATCAGCAGTGTAAAGATTTCATTTTATTATTTTTACTATGTATACATTTAGTATAATTTCATAAGAAGGTTTGTTTCAAACTTCACTTTAATCCTGATGTACATGTGTACATCATACACCAAAATTATGATGAAAAATGTCATAATAAATTAATAATTAATATCTAAGAAGTGTTTTACAGACTGTAAATTCTAACTAGAACTCACAGGACATCAGTGAGGTAGGAAATTATTGTTAGCCCCATTGTGGAGATGAGGAAATAAGAGATAGGAGAAAGATTAAATGAATTTGCCCAAGCTATACAGTGAGTCAGTGACAGAGCTAAGATTAGAACTCAGAGGTGCCTTACTCCTGGTCCTATGATCACTTCTTTAGTTTAGCCCACACTGCATTTCTGAAAAAGCAATTAATTCTGATTCTACTGTTTAATGCACTTTTCCACCTTGATTCACCTTTTGCACACCTCAGTTGCCTGACTTCAGGAGCTAACTGGGAAATTACATAAACTGACAGATGTTCCCCCGCTTTTTGTAATGTAATGTGTGGGATACATGGTAATGTAAAGCTTATAAACAGTTTCTGTTTTATATAATCTTTTCCATTGACTATTGACCCTTCTTTGAAAGAATGGGCTTTCGAAGGACCATCCCATTACATGCAGGAGTTTCAAAAAGATTTTTCTTACCTGACCCAGAAAATAAATTCCTCCACCTACAATGAAAGCTGAAATTGCTGTGCCAAACACAGAAAACAGAATGATGGAACCTATGTTCTGAAAGAAGTTACCCTGAAAACACAAAAGCAAGACACAATGAGGTACTGAAAATGAACTGTAAAACTAAAAAACCCCAAAACAACCTAATAAGGTAAAAGTATATATTTGTCTTCCAATTGCTGGGTTATCTGTGCTCAGCATTTGGTTGGACTGGGCTCAATGTACCAATATTCCAGGAGTTCTCAAACTGGGGGTTGGGACCCCTCCAGGGGTTGCGAGGTTATTACATGCAGGGTCGCGAGCTGCCAGCCTCCACCCCAAACCCCATTTCGCCTACAGTATTTATAATGGTGTTAAATATATAAAGAAGTGTTTTTAATTTATAAGGGGGGTTGCACTCAGAGACTTGCTATGTGAAAGGGGTCACCAGTGCACAAGTTTGAGAACCACTGCCACATTCCCATATCTATACTAAGCAGGCAGAGGAAAGACGTTTACAAGACTTGCTTTGACAGTGTGCATACACTTTCAAAGCACAGCTGGGAGGCCTAAGTTTATTTCTATCAGTCTTGACCTTTACGAACAGTGTTTCACCCTTAACTCAGAATCTCCTTGCTTGTTTTGTTATTTTGTTCTGCATCCTTCAAATTAAATACATATTCTCCTACTATAAATCTGGAAATCCTTTATGTGCAATACTTTTTTAAACTAATACATTTTGATGTTTGTACTTTACAAGTATGATTACAGTGAAATTCTATTTCATTGCAAATATGTACTTTACTCCTAATAATTAAAATAGATTACACTAATCTCTTTCCTGGTCTTCTTTACGCAGGATCTAATTCTCATTTAGCTCAGTATGGTTATTAAGATTCTCCACACAGTGATACTAGAAGCCCTGGCTGATATTAATCATGGGATTAAAAGTTCACTCCAATTTAAGCTGTTATTAAAGAGCTGAGCAGCGAAAAGTACCTTCCAATATGCTGTAACAAGAAAACCCATCTGTTTTTTTAATAACACGAAGAATATATTTTAATACATTTACTTCCTATTTGGGGCCAACAGCTTTGATTTTAAACTCTTTGGGGCAAGGAATGTGTCTTCCAGCTTGTCCCTAAAATACAGCAGGGCATCCTTGACTTCAGCCAAGTCCAAAGCAAAGGCTTAAAGCGTGGACACTACAGCCAAGCTCTAAAAGGGAAGAGAAAACTGTCTAAGGCTATGTCTACACTGCACAGCTTTTAGCCACACAGCTGTGTCACTACAGCCATGCGGCTAAAAGTCGTGCAGTGTAGCTGCTGCTTGCTGGCTCTCCTGCTGACAATGCGCTGTTCACACTGGCACTTGTCGCAGCAAAACTTTTGTCTTTCAGAGGGTGCAGGGGGATTAACACCTCTGAAAGACAAAAGTTTTGTCGTTCAATTGCCAGTGTAGACATAGCCTAAGTTTCTTCTTAGATCCTTCTTCCTTGATTTGTCTGCATCAGATAAGAAACTTTTTGGAGACTGGAACATGACTCCTTATGTTTTATAGTACTTAGTACATTGCCAATTCTCATTTAATATTAACAGAAACTACATGCCATAGATTCTGGGTCCAAGAGGCCAAGTTCCACTCTCAATTCCATGAGTTTCAGAGTAGCAGCCGTGTTAGTCTGTATTCGCAAAAAGAAAAGGAGTACTTGTGGCACCTTAGAGACTAACCAATTTATCTGAGCATAAGCTTTCGTGAGCTACAGCTCACTTCATCGGATGCATACTGTGGAAAGTATAGAAGATCTTTTTATACACACAAAGCATGAAAAAATGGGTGTTTACAATGCGTATGATAATCAAGTTGGGCCATTTCCAACTTGATTATCATACATATTGTAAGGAGAGTGATCACTTTAGATAAGCTATTACCAGCAGGAGAGTGGGGCGGGGGGAGAGAAAACCTTTTATAGTGGTAAACACCCATTTTTTCATGCTTTGTGTGTATAAAAAGATCTTCTATACTTTCCACAGTATGCATCCAATGAAGTGAGTTGTAGCTCATGAAAGCTTATACTCAAATAAATTGGTTAGTCTCTAAGGTGCCACAAGTACTCCTTTTCTTTTTGCGAATTCCATGAGTGTAAGTATGGTGGAATTCGGTGCAATTATTCCTGAGTTGCATCACAGTAACTGAGGCAGAATTTGGTCCAAAGGAGAGATCAAGTTGTAAAATGATTATCTGGCAGTATCTCACCTTGTGTAATGAATATCCAGATTCAAATATAATAGGAGGAAGCAAGAGAAGAAAAAACATATTTGGACGAAACATTTCTTCCTCCTAAAAACAAAAAATGTAAAGGGATTTCAAGGACTGCACAATAACTGAAATAATACCATATATAAAAAGCAAATCTAGTCCCTTCAAGTTTCTACATAAATGGGAACATTTTTAAGAAGTAAAAATACTTGGAAATACAAATTATATTTAACCTGTCTCATTTCCCACCACTAAATAAAAGAGGATTACAGGATGGTAAACAACTTTAGGATTACCTTTTAAATTACTTTTTTACCTGATGATTGAGACAGGATGTGTTATTTACCATGAACCACTGTTCCCAAATATGCTGTATGAAAAACAGACTGCTTGCAAAAAAGAAAAATGTTTCTATATTACAAAAGTATTACCATTTTTATTGCAGTCTTTCAAAGCCTGAAAGAAAATTGGTGGAAAATACTAAAAGGATACACTTTTCACCTTTAGGTCACTGATCTGAATCTAGTCCAGGACAATAATTGCCAAATACTGTTGCCATTAGATAGCTGATCAGGGGACCATGTGAAATCAGTTCATTGTCTCAGTACAGTTCCTGGTGGCAGATGTGCATTTAATAATACTTTGCATTACTAAACTGAAGACCTCATAGTGCTTTACGCAAGGTGGGTAAACTTTATTATCCCTTTCTTTACAGACAGACAAAGAGGTCAAGGTCACATAGGACCTGATCCAAGTCCACTGCAGTCAATGAAAAGACTCATTTTATTTCCATGAGCTTTAAATCAGGCTCACAGGATGCCAATGAAAAAAATTAAAGGGCTCGATTCTCATTTGCAAATGTAATTTATGTCCAGGTTAATGCCCTTTTACACTGTCACAGTGATGTAAATGAGCCTTAGGCTATTTCTACACTGCATGCTAGGGGTGTGATTCCCCTGCTCATGTATACATGCTATCATTGCGCTAAACAGCAGTGTATCCACAGTAGCATTGGTAGCAGTAGCTAGCATAGGCGTGGCTGAGACACGCCAAGTACATATTCATCACAGGTAAGTACGTAGCACAGCTCAACAATGCCTCCACTGCCGCTACCAGTGCAACTGCAGCGCCACAGCTATTCACACTCACACTAGCTTGATGAGCACTAACACGAGTACGTGTACACGAGCAAGACAATCAGATCCCTAGCTTGCTGTGCAGACATAGCTTTAACGTAAATGAGAATCAGGCTCTTAAGTCTCCTGACTCCTTTTCCTCTACTCTAAGCACTTGGGCCTCACTGCGTTGCAAAAAGCCACCCTCAGAAATGGCTCTCTTTTTTTGCTGGCACTCTGAGCAAAGAAGCTGAATCACTCATGCACAATCTTTGGCCCAGTGTGGTTCTCTTTACATCCCCTGGTTCCCTCAAGATTTCAGGGGCACTGACTAAGAAGCCTGCTGCCTTGGTAAACAGCAACAAGGATTCTTTAAACTCAGGTTGAAAAATATTAAGTCCTGACACTGTAACTCCTACGCTGTATCCATGCAAGGAAAGACTGCAACTTTGTTCATAGTATCACTTATCTATTCAAAACCTAATTCACATTTGAACATGTAATGAATTTACCTTCTTAACACAGAGGATTTATGTGGACTCATCAGCATACGGAACTCATCTCTTACACTGAAGTTTATTTCATGGAAATATCACTTATTAGATTTTTCCTTTATATGCAATTCAATTTAGTAATATGTCTAATAATACCTGGTTTTCACTGTGATTCAATAACTGTACACTAGGCTACCCACTAAACACATTCTTTCTTTAGTGTTACAATTTTTTAAAGCTAGGTAAAAGTGAGACCATAGGAAAAGAAGATGAAGAATTTAAGCACAGGACAGGCAAGTGATTATGGTGTCTGTTTTAGCCACCAAGAATCATATGGAAGTACATATAAGCTTCGCTGATCTCTAACTCAGACTTGGCTGCAAAAAATCTAAGTTGTAAAATTCTTAGGGCAAGAACATGCCTCCTTATGTCTGTACTGAACGCAGTCCAAGCTCAATAAATAATAAAAGTTGCCAGATTCAGTGCTGTCCAAAACCTTGTTTGCTTCCTAGCCAGCGTCACCTTGACCTGCACCTCAACATGCTGCTGTTCCACACCGGAAATATTACTTTTAATGGACTGTTACAACCTTTGAAACAAGTTAAGAACATAAGAATGGCTATAGTGGGTCTGAAGTCCATCTAGCACAGTGTCCTGTCTTCCAACTGTGGCCAATGCCAGATGCTTCAGAGGGCAATCAACGAGTGAGTCATCTTGACCTGACCATCTTGGCTAATAACCATTTTTGGACGTAACGTCCATGAACTTATCTAATTCTTTTTTGCACCCATTATATTTTTGGCCTTCACAACATCCCCTGGTTCCACAGGTTGACTGTGCTTTGTGTGTAGAACTACTTCCCTTTGTTTGTTTTAAACACAGTGCCTATTAATGTCATTGGGTGACCCCTGGTTCTTGTGTGAAGTAGTAACATTTCTTTATTCACTTTTCTCCACACCATTCATGATTTTATAGACCTTTATCGTATCTCCCCGTAGTCATCTCTTTTGCAAACTGAATAGTCCCTGTATTTTAATCTCTCTTCATATGGAAACTGTTCCATACCCCTAATAATTTTTGTTGACCTTTTCTGTACTTTTTTCCATTTCTAATATATCTTTTTTAAGGTGGGGCAACCAGAACTGTATGCAGTATTCAAGGTGTGGGCATAGAACTATGACATTATGATATTTTCTGTCTTATTATCTATCCCTTTC
The DNA here is from genome assembly GCF_965140295.1 of Lepidochelys olivacea. Lineage (NCBI taxonomy): Eukaryota > Metazoa > Chordata > Testudines > Cheloniidae > Lepidochelys > Lepidochelys olivacea. The sequence continues at coordinate 17,013,690 of NC_140423.1, forward strand.
CTAATGGTTCCTAATATTGTTAGCTTTTTTGATGCAGCTGCACACTGAACAGATATTTTCAGGGACCTATACACAATGACTCCAAGATCTCTTTCTTAAGTGGTAACAGCTAATTTAGACTCCATCATTTTGTATGTATTGTTGGGATGATGTTTGCCAATGTGCATTACTTTGCATTTACCTGTCATTTTGTTGCCCAGTAACCCAGTTTTGTGAGACTTTGTAACTCTTCGCAGTCTGCTTTGGACTTAACTATCTTGAGTAATTTTGCATTATCTGTAAACTTTGACACCTCAGTTTACCCCTTTTTTCCAGATCACTTATGAATATGTGGATCCCTGGGGGACACCATTATTTATCTCTCTCCATTCTGAAAACTGACCAATTATTCCTATCCTTTGTTTCCTGCCTTTTAACCAGTTACTGATCCATGAGAGGACCTTCCTTCTTATCCCATGATTGCTTAAGAGTCTTTGGTGAGGCACCTTGTCAAAGGCTTTCTGAAAGTCCACATACACTATAACCACTGGATCACCCTTGTTCATGTTTGTTGACACCCCCAAAGAATTCTAATAGAGTGGTGAGGCATGATTTCCATTTACAAAAGGAGTGTTGACTCTTCCACAACAAATTGTGTTCATCTGTGTGTCTGATAATTCTGTTCTTCACCACAGTTTCAACCAATTGGCCCAGTGCTGAGGTAAGGCTTACCAACCGGTAATTGCCCAGGTCACCTCTGGAGACTTTTTGAAAAATTGGAGTCACATTAACTATCCTCTAGTCATCTGGTATGGAAGCTGTTTTAAGTGATAGGTTATATATCAGTTAGTAGTTCTGAAATTTCATATTTGAGTTCCTTCAGAACTCTTGGGTGAATACCATCTGGTCCTGGTGCCTTATTACTGTTTAATTTATCAATTTGTTCCAAAACCTGCTCTATTGACACCTCAGTCTGAGACAGTTCCTTAGATTTACCACCTAAAAGAATGGCTCAGGGTTGTGGGAATTTCCCTTACATCCTCTGCAGTGAAGACTGATCCACAGAATTTCTTTAGCTTCTCCACAATGGCCTTGTCTTCCTTGAGTGCTCCTTTAGCACTTCAATTGTCCAGTGGTCCCACTGATTGTTTGGCAGGCTTCCTCCTTCTGATGTATTTAAAAAACATTGCTGTTTGTTTTTGTGTCTTTTAATTTTGCATTTCAAATTCTTTTTTGGTCTGCATAATTATACTTTTGCACTTGACTTCCCAAAGTTTATGCTCCCTGGTATTTTCCTCAGTAGGATTTGAATTTCCATTTTTAAAGGATGCCTTTTTGCCTCTAACCACCTCTTTTATTCTGTTTTGTCATGGTGGAATTTTTTGGTCCTCTTATTATTTTTTTAAATTGGAGGTATACATTTAATTTGAGCCTTTATTATGGTGTTTTTTAAAAGTTTCCATGCCGTTTGCAGACATTTCACCCTTGCGACTGTTCCTTCTAGTTTCCATTTACCTAGCTTCCTCATTTGTGTGTAGTTCCCATTTTTGACGTTAAATGCTACTGGAGTGGGCTTCTCTGGTATTTTCCTCCTTACAAGGATGTTTAATTTAATTGCATTACGGTTACCATTACCGAGTGATTCAGCTACAGTCATCTCTTGGACCAGATCCTGTACTCCACGTAGGACCAAATCAAGAATTGCCACTCCCCTTGTGGGTTCCAGGACTAGCTGCTCCAAGAAGCACTCTAGAAATTTTATCTCTGCATCCTGTGCTGAGATTACATGACCCAGTCAATACAGGGATAGTTAAGATTCCCTGTTATTACTGAGTTTGCAATTTTTATAGCCTTTCTGATCTCCCTGAGTACTTCACATTCACCATCACCATCCTGGTCAGGTGGTCAGTAGCATATTTCTTCTGCTATACTCTTATAATTCAAGCCTGGAACTTCTATCCATAGAGATTCTATGGTACAGTTTGAGTCCTTTAAGATTTTGACTATATTTGACTCCATGCTTTCTTTCAACATATAGTGCCGTTCCCCCAATAGCATGATCTACTCTGTCATTTCCTATGTATTTTGTACCCCGATGTTACCATGCCCCATTGATTATCATCATTCTACCAAGTTTCTCTGATGCCTATTATATCAATATCCTTCTTTAATACCAGGCACTTGAGTTCATGATATCTTATTATTGAGACTTCAAGCATCTGTAAGCAAGCACTTATAAAATTTGTCAATATTTACTTGTCTGCCTTCATGTGATGTAACTGAATGGGATTCTTGCGCATCTGACTGTTTCTATTCAGTTCCTACCTGTACTTTATCAACTTCTATCCTCTCCTACTTACTAGGATATAGAGGTAACAGATCTTCCCCTAAGGGATGTCTCTGTCTGAACCAGGTGCTCTTCTGTACCTGACAGCTTTCCCAAGCCCTTAGTTTAAAACTCCACTATGACCTTTTTAATTTTACATGCCAACAATCTGGTTCTGTTTTGGTTTAGGTGTAGCCCATCCTTCCTACATAGGCTCCTCCTTTTCCAAAAAGTTCCCCAGTTCCTAATAAATCTAAACCCCTTCTCCCTACACCTCCAGCTCATCCATGCATTGAGACCCTGCAATTCAGCCTGTCCAACAGGCCCTGCATGTGGAACTGGAAGTATTTCAGAGAATGATACCATGGAACTCCTGGACTTTAATCCCTTACCTAGCAGCCTAAATTTGGCCTCTAGGACCTCTCTCCTACCTTTGTTTATGTAACTCCTACCTACATGTACCATGACCACCAGCTCTTCCCCACACTGCACATAAAGTCTGTCTAGATGTCTTAAGAGATCTGCAGGAGATTTGCACCCAGGCAGGCAATTCACCGTGCAGTTCTCCCAGTGATCATAAACTCAACCATCTATATTTCTAATGACCAAATCCCCCATTACTATTACCTGTCTCTTCCTAATAACTAGAGTTTCCTCTCCTGGAGGAGCATCCTCAGTGTGAGAGGCTACCATGATGTCACCTGGAATGAGGGTCCTAACTCTGGGATCGTTTCCCTCCGCTCCAGTTTGATGTTCTCCCACCCCAACACTTTCATCCTCCTCAACAGCACAGAGGCTGTTAAGGAGGACAAACATTTAAAGATTAAATTATCTTACAATAAACCAGCAGTAAAACATCAAATAATCAAGAGCGAAATGCTTTCTTGATGCAGGTTAGCCTGCGGGGGATAAAATCCTCCTATAACTGTAGGATTCACCTCATGAAGTCACTGCTCTACCATTCTCCCCTCATGGGGAGGGCTTTACAGTTATGCAGAGGCACAGACTAGAAACCTTATGGAGGCTGTGGGTCCTGGGACATCTGCACAGAGCCAGCCCCTCTGCACAGCTACTTCACCTCTGTCAAGACTCATGTGCATGCCCTGCTTTGCCCTGTGACCTTTCCAACGTGCCTCCCAGAGTATGGAAAATGCTGCTGCTCCAAGCACCTATGGCTTTTGTAGCATTTATCAGCAAACAATTCTAGGGGTTCCCAAGAAACATGCAGTGCAAAATGCAAGTGTTTTAAGGAAGGGTTTTATTTGTTACTCATTGGTGGTAAACACAGTCAATTGCTAAATTTTCAAAACATAAAGCCCATTTTAAACATATAAAATCAGTAAATGCAGCTTCTTTTGATTTGTAGCAAAATAGTTTTGATGAAGGGCTTCTGCTCTTCTCTGCCAAGGCTGGCTCAACAGTCACAGGCAAAACATTTGCATTTGTATGAGTGTAGGAATGGTATTTTATAAGAAGAGCCCCTACGCTCCTGACCAATCACAGTGACAGTACCAAGCACATTGATTCAACCAAGAGGGGAGTTAACAAAAAACAAAGGAACTTTGTTCCTTACTTAAATTGTTCCAATCCTGCAAGATACTGAGCACCTTCTATTACCATTTAATTCAATGGGAATAGAAGAGGCAAGACACCATGGAGAAGGTACCTACTATCCAGCAGGATCAGGCCCTTAACAGAGAAACACAAGTATCTGGTCGTGGTTATTCAAAAACAACTATGGTATGCAGCAAAAAAACCTGATCACCACCCAAAAACACACACACACAAAACAAAAAAACCCATCCTTTGGAACTAAGCCTAAAATAATTAATATTGCAAACAATAATCAACACTTAAAAAATTCCAGAGAATGGGACTACAATTAAAAATGAATTGCTTCAAATATACCTTCCAGTTAGCCAGTTTTTGAGACTCTATAATTTTTATAAATGCTCCCATGAGGATACCTGGAGGGGGAGAGAGAGAGAGAGATACAACATTCTTAATTCACTAATCATGAAACACATAACTCTTCAGGTTACTGTCATTGACTCTCCATCGAGAGGATCTTAAATTGTTATTTGCAACTCCATTGACCTATTTTCTGCATACCAAACAACATTATTAAAAGCAAAAGCCAAGGCAAGATATAAATAAAGCAACACATTTTTCCATTCCTAGAACAGCATATTAGAGAACTGTTTTTGTCTTACTAATGTTTCTGTAATACATTTCAAAATAAAACATGCTCCTACTGCATACAAAATTACCAGATAGGATATTTAAATGCTGTACACAGGTTTTTAGGGAGTTCTGTTCACAACTAATAAGGAAAATAGATTTTGGAGAACACTTTTGTAACTTTGAAATTTTTTTGTTTGTTTGTTTTTCATTTCTTTCATCATTAACTGTGAACAGCAGGTTTACTTACTCAAAAAGGCTCTTCAACCTGTATGCAAATGAGAAACCCTACTTCTCTTCCTACTGAGTCAATTATTCAAATAGGGACTGATGGTGAAATCCAACCTTGTGTCAGCACTAGGTCTGCACAACACTTAAGGCCATTTAAACCATCAGAGTGGAAAATGAGAGTGCACGGACCCTCTGCACAGAGATGAATTTCACCCTGATGCGAGCAAGAAGCTATAAGCTGCCAACTGACAGAACCACTCCTCAAAAGGGTGGACATACTGTAAAAGTCACCAACAGGTATTAAATATATTGCCCATTTCAGCATGAGGTCATTTTATAGAATAATTACTAACCTAACCAAATATGTTAAAGGCTGAATTGCTAAAGCTTATGATGCTCTCCCACCTAATGCATCTCCAGAGAGATCTGAATGAAGACTTCAGACTAGAAGGACAATTTTTAGTGTGAATCGGAGGCATAATTTGCAGCATGCCCCAAATGGACTACAGAAAGGGATGAGGCGTCTTCTTGTTACTCAGACTCTGTTTTTGTGTTTTTCTGTTTGTTTACAGAGTGTGGGTGTAATATTAAATGATAGCAGTTGGGAAAGGTGAAATACACTGCATGAAAAGTACAAGATGACTAAATAACTAAGAAGTTTTAAAGTATGTTTTCAAGGAAACTGATGTAATTTTTACTCTGTCACACTGTAGTTATCAAAAGAATTTCACAATAGCATCACATGGACCACTCCTGATAGATGCATCATATACATGATGTTCCATGAGGACTAAGCCTTCTTTCATACAAATATATTTCAAGGGGCTTGTCCAAGCAGATACAAATAATTGCTCAGTGAGATGGTTTGAAAGGAGACCAAGAACCAAATGTTAATACAGGAACATCAAAGATCTGCTGTTCTTTGATGCAGGATGGAATCAGACACGGTAATTCACAGAATCATAGAATATCAGGGTTGGAAGGGACCTCAGGAGGTCATCTAGTCCAACCCCCTGCTCAAAGCAGGACCGATCCCCAATTAAATCATCCCAGCCAGGGCTTTGTCAAGCCTGACCTTAAAAACTTCTAAGGAAGAAGATTCCACCACCTCCCTAGGTAACGCATTCCATTGTTTCACCACCTTCCTAGTGAAAAAGTTTTTCCTCATATCCAACCTAAATCTCCCCCACTGCAACTTGAGACCATTACTCCTTGTTCCGTCATCTGCTACCACTGAGAACAGTCTAGAGCCATCCTCTTTGGAACCCCCTTTCAGGTAGTTGAAAGCAGCTATCAAATCCCGTCTCATTCTTCTCTTCTGTAGACTAAACATCCCCAGTTCCCTCAGCCTCTCCTCATAAGTTATGTGTTCCAGTCCCCTAATCATTTTTGTTGCCCTCCACTGGACTCTTTTCCAATTTTTCCACATCCTTCTTGTAGTGTGGGACCCAAAACTGGACACAGTACTTCAGATGAGGCCTCACCAGTGTCGAATAGAGGGGAACGATCACGTCCCTCGATCTGCTGGCAATGCCCTGACTTATACAGCCCAAAATGCCATTGGCCTTCTTGGCAACAAGGGCACATTGTTGACTCATATCCAGCTTCTCGTCCACTGTAACCCCTAGGTCCTTTTCTGCAGAACTGCTGCCTAGCCATTCGGTCCCTAGTCTGTAGTGGTGCATGGGATTCTTCTATCCTAAGTGCAGGACTCTGCACTTGTCCTTTTTGAACCTCATCAGATTTCTTTTGGCCCAAACCTCCAATTTGTCTAGGTCCCGCTGTATCCTATCCCTATCCTCCAGCGTATCTACCTCTCCCCCCATTTAGTGTCATCTGCAAACTTGCTGAGAGTGCAATCCACGCCATCCTCCAGATCATTTATGAAGATATTGAACAAAACCGGCCCCAGGACCAACCCTAGGGGCACTCCACTTGATACCGGCTGCCAACTAGACATGGAGCCATTGATCCCTACCTGTTGAGTCCGACAATCTAGCTAGCTTTCTATCCACCTTATAGTCCATTCATCCAGCCCATACTTCTTTAACTTGCTGGCAAGAATACTGTGGGAGACAGTGCCAAAAGCTTTGCTAAAGTCAAGGAACAACACGTCCACTGCTTTCCCTTCATCCACAGAGCCAGTTATCTCGTCATAGAAGGCAGTTAGATTAGTCAGGCATGACTTGCCCTTGGTGAATCCATGCTGACTGTTCCTGATCACTTTCCTCTCCTCTAAGTGCTTCAGAACTGATTCCTTGAGGACCTGCTCCATGATTTTTCCAGGGACTGAGGTGAGGCTGACTGGCCTGTAGTTCCCAGGATCCTCCTTCTTCCCTTTTTTAAAGATGGGCACTACATTAGCCGTTTTCCAGTCGTCCCATTACCAATATGTAATTACCATTCATAAGTCCCATTACCAATATGTAGCCCTGCCACTCTGGGATGGGAGCTACGTTGGAAGCCAATGACTGGGACATTGATTATTATTTGCTGAGCACCAACAGTAGACTTGACTCTGTTAGAAACAGTATTGGTGACAGAATTTACAATCCAAATGAGAAAAACAGTATAATCCACATATATGAAGCAAAAATCAGCAGCTGAGACTTCAAGAAGTGTATTTTTCAAACACACTTTCTATGTTTGATAGATTTTCATTGAGGGGCCCTCCCGCCGCCCCCAGAATAAGTGTTTTAAGGGGGGTACTTCACTGACAAAAAGGAAGTGATTTAGTGAACAATTATTGGGAGGAAATTACAGGTGTGGAGCAGAAGCAATCACAAAAGCATGAAGAGACGAATGGAAGGTGGATACAAATGAGACACTCAAGAGGGACAAGCAGTGGAAACTTGAAGAGGAAGAGGAAATGATTGTATAGATATGGCTAGGGGAAGGACTCTTTCTCCCTCTGCTGCTCTGTAACTACTTTAGATATTGTAACATATAATTTTGTAGTAACATTATTAATACCGGGAAGTGGATAACATTTATCATCAAACACTGAGGGCAAATATATGACTACATGGCACCTTCAAATTGCTCCAGACAAGAGAGTTGAGCTATAGCCTGGGTTTACACCCTAATCTGTCATTGACTGAGGTGTGGCTAACAATCTAGGTCAATTCAATCTGCTCTCCACCACACCACCACTACACAGTTAGGTACACATGAGTAATGGACCAAAGGAGCACTGCAGAAGGGGAACAGGCAACCCAACATATGTCCAAACCTTCAAGGTGCTTGCTGGGCATCCTTTATTCTTACTGATGTCAAGAGGGGTTGAGGGTGCTCAGCAGCCAACAGAAGTTGTTCAGAACCTCATATGAATTGAGGCCCTCTATCGATTTTAGCTTTATACATCCACAGGTATTGAGTTGTGTGTTCAGGATGCATGAATAGGTTTGCCCCATCTGGGAGAACTTCTTTTTCTGGGAAGGTGGAAGAGGTAAATCACAAGCTGCACCACACAATAGTTGCATGGACACTGGAAGGCCTTTCACCAGGCCTTTTGTTCCCTCTTAAAAAAATATTATGGTCCCTGTTCTGATCAGGACACCAGAAAAATCACTGTCTGTTGTACCAGTTCCTGAAATTTGTTCAGAGAACTTTCCACTTTAGCTTTGTTTGACTATGGGAAACGGTAGCAACTTAGCTTATTACTTGAAACCTCTGCAGTCAACATTTCTCCTGCATCTATTTTAATGACTGCCTTCATTCCCTGTTTATTTCTTACTCCTGACACTTCTGGGTAGCGATTTGTCAAAGAATGCAATCTGTTACATTCTAATCTAACACTTCAACTACCTCTCAAAGCTGTAGTCACACTAGCAATCATGATATAACATCTGCATGTTTGCTAATAATCTTTTTATAATGCTTGCGTAGATTTCTTTGGTGGCTTATTCTCAAAGAATAGATACATCATCTCTAGCTTTAGAACATAAGGACAGCCATACTGTGTCAGACCAAAAGTCCATCTAGCCCGGTATCCTGTCTTCTGACAGTGGCCAATGCCAGGTGCTTCAGAGGGAATGAACAGAACAGGTAATCATCAAGTGATCTATTCCCTGTTGCCCATTCCCAGCATCTGGCAAACAGAGGCTAGGGACACCATCCCTGCCCATCCTGGCTAATAGCCATTGATGAACCTGTCCTCCATGAATTTATCTAGCTCCTTTCCGAACCCTGTTATAGTCTTGGCCTTCACAACATCCTCTGGCAAACAGTTCCACAGCTTGACTGTGTGTTGTGTGAAGAAATACTTCCTTTTATTTGTTTTATAAGTAACCACATTAAAATGGTGGATTCTTTATCAACATAATAAACTACAGTCTTTAGTCTTCTGCAGTGTTGCAAAGTTCATTTATTACATGACTTTATTACTAACTGCTTTTAGGAATTCATCAAGTAGTTAAGACAATGTGATAAAAACAGTTGTATAAGTGTACAGTGAATGGAGAATGCACTATCTGTATTTTGATCAGAAGTGCTTGCCTCTAAATCAGTTTTGCAAAACTGTCATGAAAATTTACCAGTTTATGCACAAATTATTTATTATTAATCACATTTACTATAGTAATGCCTAAAGATGAAGGTTCTGAGGCCCCATTGTGCCATGCACTGCACAAACATGGAGTAACAGACAGTCCCTACTTGGAGAGCTACAATCTAAATAAATCAAAATCTGTCCATATATCTTTTCCATGATGATAAAAATATATATATTTTACCTTGCCTGGGAAAAAATAATCTCTTGCCCTGGGAAAGCAGAAGTTTGCAACTCTGCTTTAATTCTAACACTGAAGTTTGCATTTGTTTTTTTTAAACAGATATTGCAGGTAACAGATATGATCAAATGGACTTGAATTACAACAGACATCAGGATTTCTAGATTTAATTACTTCGAGGGGACGTTGTGACAGACATGGCAATTTCCTGCAAAATCATTGGGAGATCTTACTGTATTAAGTTTATGTATCACTATATATAATTCCATAGGGAAGCATGATCATACCTCCTCCAAGATTTAAAAACAGTGTAGGGTGATCAGGCAAATGCACTCAGACTGCAATGTCTCCAAAGATGTATCACCATATGGAGAGGCTCACATATACTACTAGCTCAAACTGGATTCTCCGGAGACCAGCAGGCAGAGAAAGGACTTTTGGATAAATGGCCTGAGTTTATAAACTGACTCAGGGACTGCTTTCTGACCAAGCAAACATACAAGTTGGTCTGTCCAAGGAGGGCCCCAATCCTTTCTAGGAAGGGTTGGAAGGACTTTGGCTTACTGAGGCCACACAAGACTGATGGGTGATCTCTGGTAAGCTTTTAGCATGTGTATAGGAATTTTTATTGGTTCTTATATGTTTTCTCTGTAATGCTTTCACCTTAAGAATAAATGTGCTTGCTTATAAAGAACTGTGTGGTAACTTGTAAGTATGGGCAACAACAATTATTCACAGCCTCTGAGGAGAAAGCAAATTGCAGATGCTGGTCTCTCTAGGCAATCTGGCTTGCTGCAAATAACACAGTGTAGGCAGGGAACTGTGCAGCCTGGAAAAACCCAGTCAGGAGGGAGAGAGATGCAGGTCTCTGGCAAGGAGAAGCGATGGCTGAGGAGCTTAGAGTGGGTGTCCTTGCTGGACCACAGAGTGGGAGACACAGGGTGCAATTGCCCTGAACTGTGAGAGAGGACAGAACCAGCAGTTTGTCTCAGCTATTATAGGAGGTACCCAAAATGTGTGCAGTGTATCTTGGAGAAACTCACTTCAAGCAGAGTACCAGCACAGGGCTTATGCGCGCCACCCATGGGAGGCAGCACAAGCTATACCAAGCCCAAGCCACTTCCCGCAGCCCCCATTGGCCGAGAACGGCAAACCGCGGCCGTCTCAGTGGGAGTGGGAGCCGCCAGGGGGAGCTGCGATCGGCTGAACCTGCGGATGCGGCAGGTAAACAAACCAGCCCGGCCCGCCAGGTGCTTCCCCTGAAAAAGCGGCACCCCTTGTTTGGGAACCATTGTTTTAATGGGTACAAGCTAGTTCTAGCTACATAACATGCAAGACCCCACTATGATTACTATAAAAAAGAAGGGACAGCTGTCCATATTGAATTCATCAGTATATTAGTTTGGAGGAATGCAGAATAAAAAAAACCTCCTGTGTTGGTTTTGGATAATGGAGGTAATCCACCTTGTTTTGTAGCAGACACAAAACTGCTCTTCCTAGAGGTTAGTTTAATGGCTGCACTTTTATCAGAGCAGATTTCTTACTATGTTATTGCTCAACGCTTTTGTCAAAGTGCAAACTGGAAAGTTAATGTCTCAAAGGCCAAATGTCATTCCTCTGATAACTTTATATCCAGCCCCTTGTTGAAAATAACCTTTATTGCCTCAGAAAATGAGTTACTGTTCAATGATAAACAAAGGGCCTGACTCTGATTTCCCAAGGCTGTTGCACCAGTGTAACTCCATTAACTTCTTTGGAGTTACTTGGGACTTACATCTGAGTAAGGGAGATCAGAATCTGGTCCAGTGACTACACTCATCCCCTCCCTTCATAAGAAAAGCGTGGCTAGAAATTGCTAAAAGCAAAAGGAACTAACAATTAAAAAGATGATCATTGGCAGAAAAGTGATTATAAAAACAATTGTTCTGCCGTGCTATTAATTCTCCCTCAGTGACGGCTACAGCACATTTGCTTATATCTAACTTCTGGCACACAGGCAGAACTGGATACTTGAAAATGTAGCTGTGCTCTTTCAGCTGCATATATCATCACCCAGTAATAAGGATTCTTTATTATGGCAATTAGCTGACAATTTTGTGAATGAAGCAGAAGCTGTACCCCCTCTACAGAGCTGACAAGAGCAAAAATGTGATTCTGTCGGTAACTAAACAGATATGACTCAAAAGATCAAGGCCAAACGCAGCCCTGATGTAAGTGGCCACAACCCCTATTTACTTCAGTGCAACTGAACCTGCTTACACCAGGTCTAGATTTGGAAAGGCAGCAGCTATGTAATAGTTTACATTCAAAACAGCATTGAATGTATTATCCTTGTGACAAAGTGGGAAATATTCTTAATGGTTTGTATGAATACTGTGTGTGTGTGTCTGTTTCCCTGATGTACTGCATATTTAATGAGGTGATGAGAGAGGGTGTTTTTTTGTTGCAGAGGATCTGCTGTGACCTCGTCTAGCAGCCAGGACCCTGGACAACAGCCTGGAGATTGGGTACCCTAGCAACTGGTGACTGGGATGCACACCCCATCTTGGAAGTCAGCCAGTTCTGGCCACGGGGAGGACAAAGGGCTGAGGAGAGAGGACCCCGGTGACCTGATTTCAGTCAGTAGGGGGAACAAAGGATGGAAGAAAGAGGCCCAGGTGACCTGTTTGCCTGGGACCACAGACAAAGAAGGGGCTGTTGGGGAAGGTGATATAGGATGATCAGCTTGAAGGAGGAGGCTTCTGGACTGGGGACATAGAGCAGCCTGAGCCCATTGGAAATGAGACAGAGCCAGCTGGACTATACTGAGACTTGCCAGGCTCGAGGGTCCTGAGAACTTCCTGTGCTGGGTTCAGACATTAAATAAACCCTTCTGTTTTATGCTGGCTGAGAGTCACTGCAGTCTATAGATTGGGGTTGCATTGTTTCCTCTGGGTGTGGAGGCCCATAGGTCCAGAGAGTGGACTTCCTGAGGGGGCCCACGGTGAGAGACAGGGATGCTGAAGGCTCAGAGAGGTGCAGTTCTGGAAGATGGTGGAGCCCAGGGCTTAACCCCCGAGAGTGAGTGTGACCCCTAAGAAGGCTGTCACACTCATGGGGGTTCCTCCCAGGGATCATAGGGACCCGAGAGAGCATGAGGCCTGCAAGCCCATGACAATCTTATGCACTATCCAATCTGGAAACATCTTTAGATGCCTTTGCTGCGACCACCACTACCTATTACAAATCCTGAGCTGCAGTAGCAGCCTTACTTAGTTAGAGATCTTAGAAAGTTTCACTGCCGTCTCTATTCGGGTTGTGCTATGAGCAGGAGTATGGACCACAGTGGCCTAGCCACAATCCTCCACTGCTGCTGGGAATGCTCTGCAGAAGGGAGAGAGAGAGCCTCTGCTGTTCCTCCGCAGAGTTCCCCAGAAGGAGTAGTAAAACAAGGCTGACTTAGTTTCTCGTATAGTAAACTCTGCTGTTTGCGAAGCCCTTGGGGCAGAATCTTCAAATGATCCAAGAGTCAGAGTCGAAAACCAAACCGGAAGGAGCAACCAGTGAATAGCTACATTTCAGGATGGAGATTGTATCTGAGTTTACCTAAAAGAAATGCATACCCTTTCATCGGAAGTTGTGTGTGCGGTGCAGGAAAGAGGGATGGTGATATCCCCTTCTGTCCCTCCAACAGACTAACACTACACTGAAGCGCTGATATGGAAAGCACAAAGGAGATATTTTGGCAGTGTCCCTTTCTAACAATGACTTCTATTCATATATTTGCCTTAATGATAGTCACTCAGTTTCTGAGGGAGCATTGCACATGCTGGGCCAAATTCTACTGTCAGTAATTCCGCTACTTCAATGGACTGGAGTAAAGTAAATGAAAGCAGAATTTGGCCCTATATATATGTGCCTCTTCAAATAACACGGATACTGTAAAATATTCAGGAAATAGAGATTAGGCAAATGTACTTATTAACAAGCACTGAATATCAACAATTTAATCTCATTCCATAATGAAGCATTAATAAGACTCATGTTGATGCAAAAGGAAAATTGCCCTAAGAGGTCACAGTCAATGTTTGATGTATCCCTGTTTCCTGTCAGCTGCTTTTCTAACCCTATCATATATCATATTTTCTTTTGGTTTTACTGAAGTTGAAGCAAAATACCACATTCACACTAAAGTGTGTGTACATTATTGCTCTAAACTACTTCACCAAGTACTGCACTGGAAAAAGAAATAGATTTTCTAAAATATGTAAGGCATTTTACAGAACATGAAAAGATACTACCCTACCCTAAAGATCTTACAGTCTAAATTAGATAAACACAGATAATCTGCCTCTTGCTGGAATAAATCTAGATATAGCAGGAAATGTCGGGTCTTCTAGAACAGTGTCTTTCAATCTTTTTGATACCAGGGACCGGCTTGCTGCCTTCCTAAACTGTGTCAGGGAGATCTCAGAGACCGGCACCAGCCCACTGACCGGTCACAGAGAAACCCTGCCCTAGGACAGGGGTTCTCAACCTTTTTCTTTCTGAGCCCCCCTCCCCAACATGCTATAAAAATTCCACAGTCCACCTGTGCTACAACTGTTTTTCTGCATACCCAGTAAATTAAAAGCCAGGGCCAGCATTAAGGGTCAGCAAGTAGGGCAATTATCCAGGGCCCAGCACCACAGGGGGCCCTGCGAAGCGAAGTTGCTCGGGCTTCAGCTTTTAGCCGTGGGCGGCAGTACTTGGGCTTTGGCCTTCTGCCCTGGGACCCAGCGAGTCTAATGCAGCCCTGCTCTTGGGTTTATCTTGGTGGACCCCCTGAAACCTGCTTGCACGCCCCCAAGGGGCCGTGGACCCCTCGTTGAGAACCGCTGTTCCAGAAATGTATCTAGGTCAGACTCGATGATCACAGTGGTCCCTTCTGGCCTCAGAGTCTATGAACTGTTTGCTTTTCAATTTGAAACTAATCTGTGCCCAAATATGATTTTTCAGCCCACCTGATGATCACTTTAGATAAGCTATTACCAGCAGGACAGTGGGGTGGGAGGAGGTATTGTTTCATATTCTCTGTGTATATATAAAGTCTGCTGCAGTTTCCACGGTATGCATCCGATGAAGTGAGCTGTAGCTCACGAAAGCTTATGCTCAAATAAATTGGTTAGTCTCTAAGGTGCCACAAGTACTCCTTTTCTTTTTTCAGGTAAGTGTCCCTTTAAGCTAAAGAATTTCCTAATATAGATCTTGCTGTGGGCAATGTAATGTGCCATGAATCAAGTACTGTGAACTAAAAAGCAACTGCAATAAGTCTTATGCTTGGGGAGGAGAGAATCTGATTTCCTTTCCACTTAGAAACAACTTTGAATTCAGGATCCTTTTGGCACAACACCCAGAAGGTTGCAACATTCTTATTTCTGTGAAAGCCCTAACGTTTTGCAAGCACAGGAGGGCTTTGTTTTCTCCAGCACAGTAATCTGATGGGGAGAGCTTTGAGAATTTGTACGAAAACACAGTTAACCTACCAGAAAATGAAGCAGGCAGAAGTCCAGAGAAAGATGAGAACTACTTGCTCAGTATGTATGACACTACTACAGTCCTAGTTTAGTATTATAGCTAAGCATCGTTTCCTTTGTGGTGTATTTTTAGACTGACAGCGTGAGTGCCACTAGTGACTGAAGTAAAAATATCACCACAGCACACAAATTACGGTAAGCAGGTACAGAGACAGCTGAAAAGCTGCTGCCTGAGGTTACTTACACCAGTAAAAGACTCTATTTCAGTGATAGGGACCTCTAGACAATATAATATCTACTTGAGTCCTGATTCTCTTCTCATTTACAGATTTGTAAATCAGGAGTAACTGCACAGAAATCAATAGTTATACCAATGTACAACCACTGAGAGAGCAGAATCAGGCTCGTGAACTTTTCAGACTTACTAAGAAGTGGCTAAGAGCTTGATGTGAATTAAGGGTGGCATTCTCTTGCCTCAAGTCATAGAAAGAGCCCATGTATACAATAGGGACAGTTCAGTATCAAGTAATTCAGGCAAGTTTTCAGGCTACTAGTTAAATTTATATTCTCAGAGTAGGTTAAATCACATGTATCACACATAAAGTTCTTCTGCAATTAAAATAAACTGACCTCCTAAATGGAGATGATAAGATTCGTCGTAGCAGGTGCCACCATTGTATCTTACCCCAGGCTAATGAGGATGCATGAGTGAGAGGAAGTTGGTAAAGTATTCCCCTCCTCCTAGATGCATCCCAGTTTTGCATAGAATTACACCTCACTCAGGTCTACCTTTGAAGTCAATGGGACTTAAGCACATCCTTAAGTGCTCTCCTGAATCAGGGTCTCAAAATCTAGAGGCAGTACGATAAAGCACTCTGTAAGGAAATATGGCATACTAGCAACATCCTGCCATTTCACCTTACTGGCCAGTTTATCTTTTTAATCTTGGCTTGTTCACTGAGCCTTGAGATGTCCTCCCCTCTTCCGATTTTAACTTCTGAAAGGCAGAGTAGCAATCTTCATGTTTCCAATCCGCTGACTCTGATAAGTCAGCTAGGAATAATAAAAAAGGAAAACGGAACCATCACCCAGCACTAGTGTTAAAATTACAGAATCCCAGGGCCACATTTCAGAAGCACTCATTGTCCAGCAGTTCCGTTTGAGCTCTGAGGGCAGGGCTCAGCACTTCTGAAAATCTGACCTTAAGATTCTATAATGTTAGCACTAGCACTGGGTAATGATTCCTTTTTCTTTTTGATTACTGGCTGATTTATCACACTCATCAGCTGATGAAGAACGATGGGAGCTGCTGGGTGCTGAGCACTTTTGAAAATCAAGTCATTTCATTTAGATGCCTAAATGGAAACAGGGGTCTTTTGAAAATCTGGCCCTTAGATGTTAGAAATGACAAAGCACTATTAGAGAGACAAGGTGGGTGAGCTAATATTTTTAATTGGACCAACTTCTGTTGGTGAAAGAGACAAGTTTTGAGCTACACAGAGCTCCTCTTCAGGATGAGCTCACCCATCTGGTATCGCTAATATCCTGGGTCCAACACAGCTACAACACTGCAAAGCACTATTAGGTCATTCTGTCCATCCCCCAACTGGCATAGGATTGTTCCCTGAAGTAACACATTTTGCTTTGTCCAGTCTAGTTTTCAAATCATTCCAAAGATGGGGCTTCCACTTCCTCCTACAGGAAACTATTCCAAAGTAATGGATCTCACTATCAGAAAGATTCTCATGATATTTAGCACTCCAGTTTCCTTTTATTAGTTTAATGCTAGTTATACCCTCTTTACCATGTGAGATATTTCATCTCCCAACTTAGTGCTTGCACCTTTCAGATATTTAGAGTGTTATCATGGTTTCCCACTAAACACATCAAGCAAGTGCCCCAGTCCTGCAAAGTGGTCCATGTAAACGTGCTCTCATGAAGTCCAATTGATTTCAGTAGGATTCCACACAGCCATAAGGGTCTGCCCACATGTATCACTTTGCAGGGTCACAACACATATTTAGCTCTTTAACGCTTTCATAAATTAGTCCCTCAGTCCCTAGAATTCCTGTTGCTCTTCTCTGAACTATGTCCAGTGTGCCTACATCTTTCTAGTAACAGTCAGAAGTGAACACAGTATTTCAGGCATTGTCACAGAAGCTAAAGAGGGCACCAGAGTCTGTAAATCCTATCTTTATCTAAAAATATTATAACATAAATCAAGTTTTCTTCAAAAATATTAAAAGTGTGGTCACAGAAATACTCACCTAATGAAACAACAGCCACACTCTCTGGCAAGAAATGTAGTCTGTATTTTATCAGTAAATGCACCAATATGATGCAGATAGCTGTGGGGAAGAAATAAAACAGTATTAAAATATGTATCTGGTAGGACAGAAAAAGACATTCTTCTAAACAATGTTCCATGAATACAAACTGTGAAATTTTTCTAGTAATTTAAAATAAATCTGAAATAATCAGATTATAGACTGTTGTTCAAATATTTCAATGATTCCTAGAAATGGGTTAAAATAATTAAAAGATGAATTAGTCTGAGGGGAAGGGGAATGTACACACTCACAAATTAACAGGGGATGGACCAATTTATGGACCTGTCAATCCCAAGAGTGTGTCTTTAAACTCTGTTTGATATTTGATAAAGCTAATTGTGATAAAGCAGAAAAGTAATGACTAAGGCTATCTTCATTCCCTTACCTCACTGTGCCAAATAATCATTTGGGGGTCTTTTGCTAATTCGCTTTCCAGCCTCCACAAGGCTCCTGCAGCTAGACTGCAACAAAACCTCTTTCTGACTCAAGAACGAAAAAGCTTCTCTGAACTGCTCTTACTAATGGTAAGCTTTAGCAGCTCCCCCTACTACCATGGAAAAGTCTTTGTTCAAGGAGTCAATCTGATGTGCTTCTGACCAAAAGCTGATTGTGGCTTTCAATCAGATAGTTTATTTTATATATACTATTCCTTTGGAATATGGCCTCACTGAAAATAATGATTTTCAAGTACAAACAGCATGAGTGAACTTGTCACTTATTGTCCTTTCTCCCACTGAAAAGGACTTTCCCTATTGACTGTTCAGAAATGGAAGTCATGCCACTGTGTTCAGAATTCTGCACATTGTTATACTCATATTGCTAGGCATCTCACATACAGCATGCTTTGCATTTAGTAAATTTACAAGTGACAGGCCCCGTGGACTAGAGAACTGCGCAAAAACTCCTGATATATACAGTAATACTAGCGGTACTGCTGACAAGTGTTGGCCCTGGGCAAATCACTTACCTTCTGCCTCTCGGTTTTCATATCTATAAAATGGGGATAATATCCACCTTATGAGGGAATCGTAGCACATACGTATAAATCGTTCATATAGCACTTTGTAAATGTGAAGCTCTTACTACTGCTTTATTAATAATACAATTTCTGTTTAGCAGATCCAAATGCCAGCACCTTCCTACTTCTATTCTATCTCTTTGAACAATAAAGAAATCCTGTGGTGCAACTGTAGACTCCTACCAGTACAGATATTACAATGAGTGGCAGGTTGGTTGCCCATCTAATTCCATAGCTATTTGGTACCTATTCTCTTGGCAACTGTCTGTCCAGTTGATAATTGACACTATTTAATCCGCTCTGGCCACACCCTCTTCTATGGGTATGACAAGAAGCAGTCAAGAGATTGACAAGAAAATGCTTCAACTGTTTTTGTGGAAGGTTTGAGCATCACACAAGGAAGGCAAAACAGATTAAGGGCCCATAACACAGGTCAGGGGAGCTTGCAGGCCAAGTTTATCTACTAGGAAGCTGTATAAAGTGGAGAAAAGTGTTACAAAGATAGGCCCTTTTGGCCAAACAAGGTACTGAAGTTAAACTGGGCTCTGTCTTAATAGATAAGCAGGCTGCAGAAAACTGGGGCCAGAAACTAAGCAGTGTCACTTCTGGGCCTGCCAAATTTTGGGCTTAGATGGGGACCTACCCAGACCTAGAGTAAGTAAAGCAGCTACTTGGGCTACTCTAATTTAGGGCAGCTTCCCATAGCTACCTAGGACCACTTTACAGTCCAAAAGAGTCAAAGCCCAGAGCACTCTGGCCACACCCTCCTTCATTCCCACCACATTCTATGTCAGATGCTATGAATGGGGCAGCACAGAGCTCTTGTACTGGCTATCCACTGCTCTGGAAACACTCCTTTGCTGGGGGGAGAAGGGGGAGGAAAGGGAAATGCAGCTGCTTCCAAGATCCATTATGCTACTGGAGTGGTGTAACGGGGCTGGAATGTAGCCAAGAATTGTGGCCCTACTCTTTAGCCCTAGGAAAAGATGCAGAAACTTTACCATGAATAAACCTTTTAAATTCCATTTGACACACACAAACATTCAGAATTTTTCTTTTAAACTTCATGTTTTTTCTGATCTATTGCATTTTGTTTTGATTTGTCTTTAATACCTACTCAAATATCACTTTGATATTGGTCACAGGGAGAGCATCAGAGGGAGATGTGCATATATCTAAAGGACTGGGTTTTCTTTTTGTTGCATTTAATAAAAAATACTTCAAAGAGGGTGACACAGGTAGGATTTTATCCAAGTGGACTTATAAAATATGCGGTTATGACAAACATACACATGCTTTCCTACTTAGTTTGCCAGATTGTGACACAAGCCACATATCAACACTGCAAACAGTGACCATCTAGAAGATATTGAAGAACCAAGCAAGTAATATTACATACTTCTTCAGAAAGGATCTCTTATTGCGGTTTGTTTATAGGTCCCCACTTTGCTTGTATTTCATATAGCAAGAGGTAGGACAAAACCCTTAAACATGCTACTGAAATTGTGCTGTTACAGCTTTGACTACCGTATAGTTTACACTAGATAGATATCAATTAACACTGTTTATCAAAAAGTTTTATAATGTAAACAGACAAACTTACTGATGGCTCAGATTTTCAGAAAAGTTGGATGTGCAACTGGTTGTGCAAAATATCTGTGCAATTATCACAAATTAGCGTTCAAGTTGGGTAAGTGTACATGCCTATGGATAACTGTGGCAATTTGCACTACAGTTACCTGATTTATGTATAATTATGGTAACTGTGCATGAAATTCTATACAGGTTCTTACACCGCACTCTTCACCATAGTTGAGCGCCTTCCCGCAGTGCTTTAAGTGACGTGACTAATGTCTCTCATGTGTTCTCTCATCCTTTCCTCAAGGAAAAAACTGTGCATTTGTTATGGTAGGACACACACACTGCTGTGTGTTTATACTAAAGACAAGGTCAAAGAAACATGCCTTGCACTTGGTGCAGAAGGTGATGAGGTCTGTGAAGGTCCTTAGTTCCTTTAGGAGTTTATTACACAGTCACTCAGTTCCACAAGCTCACCTTTTTGAACGTATAATTGCATATCCAACTTTTCTAAAAATCTGGGTCTATATGACAAACTTTCATGGCTTCATGGTTTGCAGGAGAAATACAGCACCATACTAAAAAAGTTTTATATCCCCAGGGCTCATCTTACAAATGTTTCAGACATAACACAAACTCAACAGCGAACAATAAGAGATTTTTCAGTTCAGCATTCACCTAATACAAGGAGACTAAAGAATATAGTCATGCCACTAGATTGCTCCTCTTGCTGAGCTTGGACTCCAGTCTGCACTGGAAGGATAGGTTTGGCAGGTGTAGGAGCCACCAGTTTAGTAGTAACGGACAGCGTGGTGTGAAGGGTGACATTGAGGACTTCATGGGTGGCATTTGAGAACCTGTCAGGGCAATACAGAACATGATTAGACTTAGCAAAAGCTCGACATTGTGGGGGAGGTCAGTCAAGGGAAAGCACAAAACTACTGAAAGATTAAAAACCAACAAGTTACCTTGGAAACAAAATTAATGATAATAACGTGCAGCTGTCTTAAATAAGTGGTCCCTAATAATGGGCCCATGTGCAAGTATTAGAATTTCAGGCTCATGGAATAATTTATTGTTGAATTCTTTCACTCACTGCGTGCAAAGAATACTTTGCATTGGAGCTGGGATTTAGCACACAGATGAATGGAAGGTGTGCAGTGTTGACAGGGACATATTTTGTTTAGTTTGTCCAGTGGTACAAATCTACTGTAATACAATAAGACATCTCCATGGAGGTGCCATGGCTTTGCATTTGCACGCTACTGTACCAGGCAAAGTGGCAATATTTTGATGGAACCTCCCCCTATACTTTAAATACTGCGTCAGGACATTTGATGACCATTCTTTGCCTTGTTACTGTGTTAAAATTGGGATGCTCCTTAAATGCCCACAACCCACACCAGTACTGGTATCTTATGATTCCCTTAATGGCACTTAAGCCTTCCCACCTTTAAAAATAAACCCCTCTGCTACACCCCAATGCACCAGTACTGCCTGGCCATCATTTGACCATGCATGTCCTATCCACGGGGCTTGCACCGGGCAAACCTCAACTGTAAGACAAACACACACCTGCCGGGGCGGTCTGGCTCACTCACAACCCACGGGAAGGGAAGGGGCAGGCCCCAGCCCGTTCAGATGAGCCTCGCAGAGTTGCCCCTGGGTTAATTTGTGCATCAGTGCATGTGTGCTGGGCAGGGGCCCGTTGGGCCTGTACAAACGTGGCAGCGGGACCAGACAGCCCCGTTCCACGGGGGGCCCGCAGTGGCTGCGCTGGGCAGACCCATTTCACGGGGAGAGGGCCTTGCGATTCCTGCACCGGGTGGCCCCGTTTCACAAGGGGCCCAGCAGGGCCCATGGGGGGCGGGGCGGCACAGCCAGCTATGCACTCACTGGATAAGCCAGGGCATGAAGCTGGGGGGAGGGGTGGCTACCCCTGTCCTTGCCCCTCCCTCACAGCGAGAGCCCCCGGCCTGAAATGAGGGGCTCGGCCTCCCGCCCCCTCTAGAGGGTGGCCCCGCTGGGGAGAGGACCAGGTCCCCCACCCCCGCCCTGCAAACTCTCCCTTCGTCCCGCAGCGCCCTAAAGAGAATCAACTCACTCCACTTCCGCCATCGTGCCGCTCGCCCCGCCCCGCCCCGCCCCGGCCCTTCCTCCGGAGGCCTCCACAGCGCTCAGGGCCGGGAGCGGCTGCGCAGGCCGCCTCCTGCTTCCGGGTTCTGCCGGCGGCGGCGCTCTAGGCAACCCCGTGGTGAGAGAGAGGGCGGGGCGAGGGGACATGCGTAGGCGATGAGGTGAGCTTTAACGGAGGCGGAAAAGGTACAGGAACAGCTCACGTCACCCGGGGGTGGTGTCACGTGACGAGTGGGAACTGGCCGTCCCAGCGCGGTGTGTCCTCACGCGGTTGCCATGGCATCGCGCTGTGTCATCCCGTCGCTAGTGTCACCCCCCTCCCGCCCGGGAATCCCGAGCTTTCACAACAGCCCCTGCGGTGACTGTTATTGCCCCCCAGTGCGTGGCGCGCGCCGCGGTTTCGAGCCATGCTCCACAGCCGCCGAGGGGGGGAGGGGGACGGACCTGACTGTTGCCGGCACTCAGTGCCAGAGGCGAGCAGCAGCAGGGGTTTGTTACTGGGTGTGCGTTACTTAATAATTACAACGGGGTGGAGAAGCAGAAAAGTTTGATTGCTGCTGCAAACAAGGTACAGGGAGAATAGAATTTTAAATTTTGCACACTAGGGCAGGTCATTATGTACATTTTTATATTTTTTAATGCTACTGCACTATATATTAGCTAATTAAAACTTTATATAAATACTTTGGTTTTTTTATATGGGTTATAATAATATTTATTTTTTGCAATTTTTAACAAGCATTTTTAGCAACTTAAACAACTAGCACATTTTGTTTGGTCTTGTAGCTGTTTTTTTTTGTTATTTTTAACTTGGCGTTAGCAAACTTTATACTATAAGGCATTATTTATAACTGCAACATTGTTTTAAGAGCGAAAGAGCTTACTCAAACCAGCCAGGCCTGAATTCTATTAAGGGGGGTTGAGAAGAAGCCCTTAGGCCTTCAGCAGGGAGACCTCCTCGACCCTTATGGCCTTCCATCCCCTCAACTTAACTAGTGGCCATTCCCTGGGGTCTCCAACGTCACCCTTCTACATGGGAGTCGAGCTCGTGGTGTAACCGCACAGCTGGGGCTGTAAGACCGCATTCAGTCTCTTCAGCCTCACCCTACAATTGCAAGTGCTGGCAAGCAGCGCCGCGTCAGCTGACGGTGTGATGGTGCAGCCGGGCCAGCGTGCTGTGCCCTCACACCGCATCTACAGGTAGTGCTGCTGCCTAAAAAGACATTTCTGCCTTGGCAGGTCTTCTTATGCTGTGACCCGATTCAACGATTCCGAAACGCCATGTGGCTAGAAGCGTGGCCATGTCTCATTTTTGACTGATCATGGTGACATTTTGATGTAGTGATTGGTTCGGAAGCACCACTGAAATTATCTCGATGTTATCTGGGCTTGACAAAGCCCTGGCTGGGATGATTTAGTTGGGGTTGCCCCTGCTTTGAGCAGGGGGTTGGACTAGATGACCTCCTGAGGTCTCTTCCAACCCTCATCTTCTATGATTCGGTCACTGACGTGTGATAATCCATTGTTTCAAAATGTCTTCATGTTGTGTCAGAATGGTTCTTTCATCCTGATGCTAAACCAAAATGCAATTGTCTCCAAATAGAATCATAGAATCATAGAATATCAGGGTTGGAAGGGACCCCAGAAGGTCATCTAGTCCAACCCCCTGCTTGAAGCAGGACCAATTCCCAGTTAAATCATCCCAGCCAGGGCTTTGTCAAGCCTGACCTTAAAAACCTCTAAGGAAGGAGATTCTACCACCAAATAGTATTGTATAAAACTACCCTCAAGCTGAATCAGAATGCTGTGTCTCAAAATCAGTGTCAAAACATACTTGGATGAAAATGTCTTTAACTCATAAAAATATCACCAAATTGTGCCCCAAGAAAGGGAAAGGACAACTGAATGGGAAGGGCATAAGCCTGGGACTTGGGAAATGCAGTTTCAGTTCTCTGCTCTCCCACACACTTCCTGTGTGACCTGGGTCATTTAGCTTCTCTGTGCCACAGTTCTACATCTGTAAAACAGAGATGATAGTGCTTTGGTGTTGTGAGGATAAATACATTAAAGATTGTAAGGAGGTGAGATACTACAGTGTAAGTACTAAAATAGATAGCCATGTTATTCCATTGTAAGGCTTTTTTTCAGCCCCTGCAAGGAATCTAGGAACCTGTCACTTTCCAATATGAGTGCCTCAAGAAAATTAGTGGATTTGTGCATACAGGCATATGTGCCTGCATATTTTGGGTGCATTTTTGGAGGCCCTTTTGAACTTGTAACACAAGTTTAATAATTGGGATTATTATTCATTATGCACATAGTAATGTGTTAGGGTTTTTGCAGACCTTACATACTCACTTTGTATATGTGTTTGTGAATGTTATGCTAACTTGCATCAAAATGTAGGTGTGTTTAAAAAAAAACGTTAAAACTGGAGGAGCTGCTATTCCTCCCTCCCCCATATTAGGACCATGCTTGCAATTTATAGAAGGGTCATGTTTGTGATATGTCAAGCTTCCTGTCTTTTTCTGGTCAGATAAACAGCCACAACTCTTCCTGTAGATTCAACTTTGGGTGGCTATGTGGTAATATACTTCTCTAAAGCTGACGGATATGATTAGTGGAAGAGTTAGAGACACCATAAGGGTTCATATGCTACCCACCCCAGAACCTTGTGCAGTAAGCATACCCAGAGAAAAGGGGACATGGGTAGGGCTGTTGTGTGCCCTGGTGATGTGCCTTAGCTGCTGGAATGGTCCTTGGGAGCCATGGGCAGCTGGCCCAGCATAAAGCATCTTTCAGTCATCCAGTGGCCCTAGGATTGGTGTGGAACAAAGGTATCTTATAGCCACTTGTGCCCCTTCCCCCTCCCTGCCACCTGAGCTGTGCCTGGCACAAAAGGACAGAGTCTTGGGCCTAACCATGGTAGTCTGAAGATTTAGCTGGAATTTACTTTTTTATGATGCTTTTTTTAGGGTTGTTATATTTCCTGACTGGTGTGATCTAGTCCAGTAGCTCTGAACCTTTCCAGACTACTATACCCCTTTCAGGAGTCTGATTTGTCTTGCATACCCCAAAGTTTTACCTCACTTAAAAACTACTTGCTTAAAATATCAGACATAAAAATACAAATGTGTCATAGCCACTATTACCGAAAAATTGCTTACTTTCTCATTTTTACCATATCATTATAAAATACATAAATTGGAATATAAATATTGTACTTACATTTCAGTCTATAGTATATAGAGCAGTATAAACAAGTCATTGTCGGTATGAAATGTTAGTTTGTACTGACATCGCTAGTGTTTTTTTATATAGCCTGTTGTAAAACTAGGCAAATATCTAGATGAGTTGATGTACCCCCGCCCACTCGTAAGACCTCTGCATACTCCCAGGAGATACATGTACCCCTGGTTGAGAACCACTGATCTAGAAGCTCCACATTTATTTGTTGGCTTTGCTGAAGAGATGAGCCTTTAATAAAAAGGGGATTGTAATGTGTCTAAAGTTCAAAGCCAGTAATAGAATGGTTTATAATATAGAAGGTCAGTTTAACTCTAGCTGCTTGACTCAGCTGGGGCAGAAGTGGGGAACGGATTGTGGGGCAGGGAACCAGAGGAAATGTATTGGTTCAAGAATTTGGGAAGGGGAATAAAGGGGAGGGAAGTTGGGGGACCTGGACTGAGAATAGAGAATCGGAGACACATAGAAGGGTGGCATGGAGCCATGCTCCCAGCCTTGGTATGGGTGGACTCTGAAGGAGGTGATGCATTGGAGGAGGGCAGGGTGTTGATGTGGAATGAAAAGAGGGTTACAATGTGGGCAGGGGACCCCAGGAGCATAGGAAAGAAGGGCAAGGAATGTGGACAAGGGAGATGGACCTGGAAGGGGGTACAAAGAACCAGGGGAGGCATATAGGTGTTTGTGTATGGGAACTGAGGAGACATAGATGGAGATAGGGAAATACAGAGAGTTTATAGTTTCCAGGGCAGAACTTGAGCAGCGTAAATTATTATAGCTCCGTTGAAATCAAGTCTCAGCCTTCAAATCTATAGCCTGCTAGCATAGTTATCTCAGGTGATTTCATTGGTACATCTCTCAGACAGCCAGGACCCAAACCATATAGGGTTACAAACTATATAATGCTCCATGACGATGGTGGGAACAATCCTCATTTCCTGTCCTTGATTCATAGACGGAACATACCACAGTGCTTGACATTTTGACCTAGAGACATCACTGAAGGAAACAAAAAACAAACTTACTGTCAGTGACACTCAGTAACTGAACCAAATACTAGGCTGGCATAATTGCACAGATGGGCTCTTCATGGTCTGAGAGCACTAGCACAACACAAACTGATCATTTTTTGCAGGAAGACTTTCTGCAGACTTTTCATTTGTGGTTTTTTGATGTGTGTCTAATGAGCATCTGCTGGCAAATGTGTGTTGAAATGTTTCTTTTAAAAGATCCCAGGAATTTCATAATTGTTTAAAATTCATCCAAAATGTTGTGGCTGTAGGTATCATTGTATATAATCTTATTTCTTAAATAATACAGAGTAGCCTAAATAAATAATTATGATTATAATTAAGAGCAGACACACATGAGTAACTGACTATATGTTACCCATGTATGGGAAACTTGGGAGAAATAATTAATCTTTAGGTCTAGAGCAAATTCTCTTCTCAGTTATACAAGTGTAAATGTGTAGGTAACTAGCTGCAGTCAGTAGTTACTTTAGATTTACTCTTGAAGAAAGAAAGGATGGTCCAGTGGTTAGGGTAGCAGCCTTGGGCTTAGAAAACCTGGGGTCAAGTTCCTGCTGTGCCACAAACTTCCTAGGTCACCTTGGCCAAATCACTTGGTCTTTCATGGCTCAATTCTCCATCTGTAGAATGGAGAAAATAGTACTTCTCTACCTCACAGGGTGTTGTGTAGATAAATACATTAAAGATTGTGGTAATTGGGGGCTATAGAAGAACCTGAGATACACTTACATCAGTGAAACTAATAACTGAAGTTGGGCCTTTTTATCTAATATGTTTATAAGATGTTCTTTACCATGGTATCTTGGCTCTGCAATGGGAAAAAATAAGTGAAAGGAATTACTTTCTTTGAGTGAAGATAAGACAGGGATCAAATTTTTAGCTGACCTCAAGTCAGCTTCTGATTTTGGGTGCCCACTTTTGCACATGCAGGACAATGGCTGGCTGTTGGAGCTGCATGTGAAAAATGGGATGCAGGCCCACTTCGCAGGCAAAATCAGTTGTGTGTTCTAAAGAGGATAAGTAATATCAGAACCTAAATGCACCTAAGATGGTCCACGTCCCTTGCTTGCATGTTTGTGAGTTTATAGAAGGATTATACCAGCAGTGCTCTAGCATCCGTCCTGTTGATATAACGCCTTCATCTCAGAGGTGCTCAGTGCCCCAAGATGTGTTCAACATTTCTCAGGATCAGGCTCACAGCAGCTCCTCAAATGCTGTCAGATCCATGCCAGACATAGTGGATGCCAATAAACTGTTGTGAAATTACCTATTTGTCAGAAGATCATCTGCTTGCGGTCCCTTATTTTATTTCCCCTCTACACTTCAGAATGGAGTTGAGGAGAGAGAACTCATTGTACACTGAGTGGACTGATGATGAATGACCTTTGCTGTCAAACTCAGGATATGTATTAATTATAGAGAGGAAGGCTAAGCATGCCCCTGAAAGGGAGAGGAAGAGACAGCCATGTAAAATACTTGCTTTAGGGCAGATGGGGAGGATTCTCTCAGGCTGACTGATAAAATACTGAAAATTATTTCAACCCCTTCACATAACAGATTTGTTTTAGATCTTCTTAATATGTCTTAATCTTAATAAAATATATTTGGAAAGATCTGAGTGTGAGCCATCAGCAGATAGCACCTCTCCTGCCCCCTTTTTATTAGTTACTTGGAAATTTTTAGGTACCTTGGAATCCAGTGGTGTATTTGCTTTTCATTTAATATTTGTATATTTTAAAGTGATAAATCCTGAGTTTATACAGGACAGTTGTAGATGTAAATAAATCACACCTTATGGGTTGTGGGCAGTGCTGGGCAGAGTCAACACTTTGACTGTTATCAGTCATAAAAAAATAAAGAAACTGACACAGACCCAGCCCAAAAGGGAGGGGACATTGTTCAGGGATACTGTCATATCACTCCCTTGCTGGCAGGCTCAGCAGAATGACTAAGGACAGTGGGCCATGCAGCGTGAACTTCCCTCTGACCATGGTCAGGGTTGAGGCACGTTAATTAAAAAGGGGATAGTATAGGGAAGAGTTTATTGGTAGTTGGCTGATGGAATGCTGCATAATCCATGTCTTCAGCAGCCTTTTCCCATCTTCAGTTGGAGTGCAGGTCTGATTGACCCACTGAGGGATTTCACAGGCTCATTTCCTCAGTCTCCATTGTAAATACCAACTATTAATAATAATAAAGTATATACTTATAATGCAGTAGAACCTAGGAGCCCCACTCAATGGTGAAAGCTCCATTGTGCCAGATACTCTACAGCCAGTGTATAGAACCCAGGTTTTCTGCCTCCCAGGCCAGTGCCGCATCCACTGGACCACACTGCCTCTGCTAGTTGAGCATTGTTACTAATGGATAAAATGGGGTTAGGTCACTTATGTCACGGTGACACAGCAAGTCAGTGGCAGAGCTAGGAATAAGAACCTCAGTGTGTTGACTCTTGCTCTAACTACTAAACCACACACTCTCTCCCAATTCCTTTTTTATTAGAGGACTTTTTTCCCCAAGGGCACATCTCTGAAGCTTTCACCAGTAGAATGTCCTGCTTCTTAGGCATACAAATCACTTCTAATACGCTACACACAGGTCCTATTTTACATTTAGAGACATCACTTCCCAACACTGTGTGGCCTTTCTTGCCCTAAATAAAGGTCTAGAATAGGGTTCTTGCTTTCTGGAGCTGAGATAGAGGGAAACATGCAGATTTAAGGGACACACAGATTGAAATCCAGAGTGATAAAGGCTTAGCACTAGCAATAGGCAGAGGCCATTCATGACAATCTGCCATCCTAGGCAAAATTTCAGTATGCTACCCCCTCCAGCTCTCTAGAACAGAGATTTGCAGAGGTTGGACTTACCAGGGGCTCGGGATGGGGAGGAGGGGTGCAGTGAGCCTTCTGATGGTTCAGTGCTTGTGGTAGGGATGCAAGGGGGGAGGGAGGGTCAAGTTGCAGCACCACTTACTCAGGGTTGGTCAAGCTCCCCCTCTGTCATGACAGTGGGCAACCAGGCAAAAATTGAGTGAGTGGCATTCTGACCTGGCAAATGGGGTTGCAGCACCACTCAGGTTTGGCCCAGCTGCCCTAGTCACCCTATGCAGAATCTGCCACCCTAGCTAGCTGCATAGTTTGCCTATAGGTAGAGCAGCCCTGATCATAGGTCACAGTTGATTTAATGAAACAAATAAACATGATGAATTAAAATGAATAGAAACTATGTAGCTAGGCATTCCAAAGCTGAGATATTGTGTAGAGGGGATACATTCATGGGGGACTTTTAAGAAAGAGGAAGGGTTGAGGTTATCCAGTTATAGGACTATTTCCTTGGCCAGATGAGGGGATCCTCCTTGAATTCCTTTCTTCTGAGGGAGAAGTGGTGTCAACTAGTCTCATTTGTTTTCACCTCTGTAGTGTAAAAAATGAGCCCTCAGTTGGGATCTTCCAGCAACCACTCCTTTTTTTTTTGCCAAAGCCTGAGTTCCTGCCTCAGGGCCTGATTCTGATCTCACCCCTCATCTCTGAAGTAACTAGTTAGGAGTCAATGGAATTCTGTCTATGGGAAGCTAGTGTAAGTGACTGCAGAATCAGGCCCTGGGTCTTTACTGAGGCAGCCTTCCATTGACTTCAATGGGAGTTTGTCAGAGAAAGGACTGAGCAAAATCCGAGTCAGTCTCAGGATTTGGCTTGGTGTTAGAAGTTTCATTCCCCTCTGCTTCACAGGATTACTATTAGTTTTAAGTTACTGCAAACCTAAGAAATCTGCAGTGTCACCAAGACATAGACTTAAATGTGTTTGGTCAGCTTAAAATGTCCTTGTAAACTTGATAGTTTAAGCACAGATCATGTACTATAAAAGTAACATTCAGAGTTTATTCCTGTAATTGCACATTGGAAAGGAAAATCTAGTTTGCATTGTAACAAGGCACTGTATTTAGTGAACTCTAGCCTTTAGCAACATTCAGCAGCTGTGAAGAACAAATTAATTATACTTAAGACTATAAAAATCCATGCACCTTGGTATGCAAGCTGTGGTGCTAATGCTCTTCCTTTTGAATTGTTACTGAACCAATGGCTCACCATGACCTTTGGAGGTGACCACTTATAGATTCATAGATGTTAAGACCAGAAGGGACCATTATATTAGGGTTATCATATTTCAGCAAGGGACACTGCTGGAGGGAAGAGAAGCTGGAGAGGAGGTACATTTGGGCAGTGATGGAGGGGTGTGTGTACTGGGAGAGGGCATTTAGGGGATGCTGGAGGGATGTGTGTTAAGAGGAGGTATTTGGGGGGTACTGGAGGGGTGTGTGTGTGTACTGGTAGGCGGTATTTGGGGGGTGCTGGAGGGGTGTGTGTGTACTGGTAGGCGGTATTTGGGGGGTGCTGGAGGGGTGAGTGTACTGAAAGGGGGTATTTAGGCGGTGCTGGAGGGGATACCTGTGGCATCACACTTGAGGTGGGGGACAGTGTCTCAGACCCTGTCACGGTGGTAGGGCAGCTGGCGCAGGCCCAGGACACAGCGCCAACCCACTAGTTAATGCCTCCCTGTGGGCTTCTCCCCCTCCCCAGGGTGGGGAGCCAGGGCCTGGCTTTGTCGCCCCTCCAGGCCAGACTCTGAGGCCCCGCAGTGGGGCAGACAGCCTGGCCAAGAGGCATTTGGCAGCTCCGCTTACCTGGTGGGCTGGGCGGGGTTGGCACGGGTGCAATCCGGCAGCTGTGGATGCAGGATCAATCAGGGCATGAAGATGGCTCTTTCTGAGCTGCAATGTCTGGAGCAGAAAAATTCCAAACATTTCCATTCTTTTCAAATACCTGCTCAGATGGAGGGAGGAGGAGGACGAAAAAAAATAAAATAAAATCATGTTTGGCAAAACCCAGATGTTTGATAACTACATTATATCATCTAGTCTGACCTCTGGTATGTCATGTTAACTTTCATCCAGTTATCTTTTTATTGAGCTTAATACCTTGGATCCAGGGGTGAAAGTAACTTAAGGGACTTATCGGTCCACAGGGTGGCTGGGGTCCTGAGCAAGGTGGAGGGCTCAACCAGAAGGGGCAGGCAGAAGGGGCGAGGCTTTGGCCAGACTCCCCCAGCCAGCCCTTCACCATGGCCCGGCAGCGATTTAAAGGTCCCAGGGCTCCTTGCCACCAACCCAGCAGTATGCTGGGGCTCTGGCAGCGATTTACAGGGCTGGAGCCCTGGGCCCTTTAAATCACCTCCGGAGCCCCATGGTAACAGTAGGGGCAGCCAGGAGCCCTGGGGCTCTGGCGGCGATTTAAAGAGCCGGGGCTCCGGCTGCTGCCGGGAGCCGCAGGCCCTTTTAAATTGTCAGGCCCCGGGGAACCTGCCCCTTTTGGCCCCCCCTCATCAGTGGCCCTGCCGGTACATACTGGCTTACTTTCACTTCCGCTTGGATCGGACTAAAATATAATTTGTGATTGGTTAAAGCATATCTTCCAAAAAGGCATTCTGTCTTAATCTGAAAACGTCAAGAGATGTAGAATCCACCACTTCCCTTGGTAGTTTGTGCCAGTGGTTAATCATCATCACTGTTAACAATGTGTGCATAAATTTAATTTGAATTTGTCTGGCTTCAGCTTCCAGCTGTTGGTTCTTGCTGTGCCTTGTGTCCATTCAAGATCACATGGCACTTGTGATAACTGTCAGAATGTTAGGTATGGTGTCTTGACCAAATTCCAATATGGATGATCACACTCTGCCTCTCTAAAACTCCCAATGAGTTTTTAATTGGCAAATGATATTCCACATATCCTGTCCCATCTTTTGTACTATTGCTGTGTGTTCTTCTGAGTACAGGGTGTCAAATACAATGGTGACAAGAGCAACATAATGGATAAGATGGGTAGGTGGATAGATAGGCTAAACATCCACAACCCCTATTGACTTCATTTGGAATTGAGGGTACTTAGCCTCTCACAGGAAGTGCTTTACATCTTGCAAGTTCCTGAAGAGCTGACTGTATTTCAGTAACAAATCAGTTTTAAGGTGCCTTGAGCTCCTTGCACAGGAAGATGTTATATAAATGTAAGATCATTATCATACCAGATTAGACCACATGGTAGGTTCATGTGGTCCAGACTCCTGTCTCTATCAATACCTGATGCTTCTAAGCATTAGGTTTTCTGTTTTTGTAAAACTTAGCAATTTGGCAGGGAGATTCTTAGTGTTTCAATAAAAAGTATTAGGCCAGAATACAGTGGCCGGTGCTGTATAAATATCCAAGACAACTGGAAAGATATGCTGGCCTTGGGCCAGTGATGAGCTGCCAAAAGCTAAAGAACGGGTTCCTTCACTCGCTCTGGGTCTTCGGCAGCACGTCCTTCACTTGCTCTGGGTCTTCAGCGGCACTGAAGGACCTGCCGCCGAAGACCCGGAACGAGTGAAGGACACACCGCTGAAGCGCTGCCAGGTGAGTAAAAATTGCCTAAAGTTAACCAGTTAACCATGTGCTTAAGTGTTTTCTTGTTACAGCATTCAAAAGCTTTCTAGTTGCCTCACAGCACACTGTCTGGTTCCTTGTATTCTTTAACAACCGGTTCTAAACCGGCTTCAAAATTTAACAATCGGTTCGTGCGAACCGGCTCCAGTTCACCACTGCCTTGGGCCACATATAAAAGTTCTATTAAAGGAAAAGGGAGTTGTTTGCATGGATCAGACAACACAGAACTAAAAATCTCCTTGTAGTAAAATCTGCATACTAATAAACATGGGGAGTATATTCAACAATAAACATCAAGAAAGATGGGATCTATGTAGTAGCTTGATTGTAAAGTATTGCAATGAACTGGAATGTGAGAGTGTATATGCTCTCTCTCTCTCTCTCTGCTGGAAAGAATCAGAACTGATTAGCTGTGTGTCACAGGTCCTATATTGATATACTAACTAATAAAGTTTCTCGGACTCAAGTGCGTGAATCCTATGTTTTTGAAATAAGAGAACCTGGGTTCTATTTCCATTGCTATAAAATTCAGAATGGTGGTTATGAAGCCCTAAGTCGCTAATGGTTTGTTACAATATCATATATATTGTTTATGGCTTGGTAGTCTGAGTAAGTATTTTATTTGTTACATGTAACCCTACATCCAAACTGAATGGGTCTGGTTTTAGTTATGTTTCATGCTGGGAAATTTCTGGTGGTTAATTTTTCTGATGGATATGTGAAGCTGACTAATCCATTAGAACAATCTTAGTCTGCCTGAGCATGCAGCCTTGGATGGAGTTACACATTTTATGTTCTAGAAAATGTATGCAAATAGCTTTTTGAAAACATTCTCATCACCACCACATTAAAAGCAATTAACTTCCCTCATAGTGACACTTCCATGCAAAAAATATTACACAGTATGTCAGCAAAACCGAGTGCAGCCAAGTAAATCATTAGCGACAATAACTCTGGGTTTTGAACCGTAGTTCTCCAGATGAGGTAAAAATCATTTCAAATACAAGCAACCGTAGCAGCTGTGTTCAGAGCAGGACAAAGACCTCTCTAGCTTAACATCACCTTTTCCACTCTGTTATGCTTTCTCCTGCAAAGATTTTGGAATTTGATATTTATAGAACAGCAAAAAAAAAACAAAAAAAACCCTCCTCCGCCCCTGCTAATATGAACAATACTGAGCAAAGGAGGAAAATAAGCAGGATTCACTTGTAATAAACTAAATATAGAAAGAGGAGGTAAAATCTCCCTTTTGGAAAAAAGTAAAAATGCAAATGGTACTTAATGCTGGGAATAGATAGGAATTAAAGGTAGAAG
This sequence comes from Lepidochelys olivacea, assembly GCF_965140295.1. Classification (NCBI taxonomy): domain Eukaryota; kingdom Metazoa; phylum Chordata; order Testudines; family Cheloniidae; genus Lepidochelys; species Lepidochelys olivacea. Next base: position 17,047,757 of record NC_140423.1, read on the forward strand.
AGAGAACCAAAAAATTACCCTTAGGGCTTTTCTACACCAGAAATGCTGTCGGGCAGGGGTGGCCAACCTGTGTCTCCGGAGCCACATGCGGCTCTTCAGAAGTTAATATGCGGCTCCTTGTCTAGGCACCGACTCCGGGGCTGGAGCTACAGGCCCCACTTTTCAATGCACCGAGGGATGCTCACTGCTCTGCCCCAGGCCCTGCCCCCACTCCACCCCTTCCTGTGCCCTCCCCTGAGGCTGCCAAGCCCTTACTCCTCCTTCTCCCCACCCCACCCCCCAGAGCCTCCTTCATGCCCGGAAACAGCTGATTGGGAGGTGTGGGGAGGGCTGCTGGTGGGTGGGAGGCACTGGGAGCAGGGTTGGGGGAGCTGATGGGGGTGCTGCTGACATATTACTGTGGCTCTTTGGCTATGCACATTGGTAAATTCTGGCTCCTTCTCAGCACTGCAGCTGTGCCCCAGTGGTACTTCAGTGTAGATACTACCTACATCGATGGGAGGGGTTCTCCCATCAGCATAGGTAATACACCTTCCTGAGACACAGTGGCTAGGTTGACGGAATTCTTCCACTGACTTAGTGCTGTCTACAGCAGGAGTTAGGTCGGCTTCAGTATGTCATTCAGGGGTATGGATTTTTCACCTAGATTTTAGTGTAGACCAGACTTTAGGTTTGCAGTAGTCCACATTGGGGATAATCAGCACTCTTAATTGCTAATTCATCAAAGCAAAGCATTTAAATCCCACTAAAGTCAATGGGTATGTTTACACAGCCCACAGCAGCGATGCTTGGCTTGTGTCAGCATCAGATTATAGCTGTGTGTAGACAGTGCTATGCTTCCACTAAAGCCCCAATTCAACAAAGCTCTTAAACCCATGTTTAGGACCCATTGTGTATATCTTCACAGTCCATGGCAGTGAGCCTCCTAGCCCAGGTCAAAAGACTCTGGCTTGTGGGGCTCACGCTAATGCTCTAAAAATAGCTGTGTAGACAACACTTTGAAGTTGTGTCCCCAGGCTGGAGCTTCAATTCTCAACTTAAGAGCATAAGAACGGCCATACTGGGTCAGTCCAATGTTCCATCTAGCCCAGTATCCTGTCTTTTAACAGTGGCTGGTGCCAGATGCTTCAGAAGTAACGAACAGGCCAAGACAATCATTGAGTGATCCATCCCCTGTTGTCCAGTCCAAGCATCTGGCAGTCAGAGGATTAGAATGCCCAGAACATGGGGTTGCATCCCTGACCATCTTAGCTAATAGCCACTGATGAAACTATTCTCCATGAACTTATCTAAATTATTTTTTGAACGCAATTATACTTTTGGTCTTTACAACATCCTCTGGCAATGAGTTAAACGGGATGACTGTGCATTGTGTGAAGACATACTTCCTTTTGTTTCAGAGTAGCAGCCGTGTTAGTCTGTATTCGCAAAAAGAAAAGGAGTACTTGTGGCACCTTAGAGACTAACAAATTTATTTGAGCATAAGCTTTCGTGAGCTACAGCTCACTTCATCGGATTTGTTAGTCTCTAAGGTGCCACAAGTACTCCTTTTCCTTTTGTTTGTTTTCAACCTGCTGTCTTTTAATTTCATTGGTGAGCCCTGGTTTGTGTGTCATGTGAAGGGGTAAATAACACTTCCTTATTCACTTTCTCTCCACCATTCATGATTTTATAGACATCTATCATATCCCCCTTAGTCATATATTTTCCAAGCAGAACAGTCCTAGTTTTTTTAATCTCTCCTCATACAGAATTAGTTCTATACCCCTAATCATTTTGTTGCTCTTCTGTGTACCTTTTCCAATTCTAATATCTTTTTTGAGACAGGGCAACCGGAACTGCACAAAGTATTGAAGGTTTGGGCATACCATGGCTTTAAATAGTTGCATTATGATATTTACTGTCGTATTATCTGTCCCTTTCCTTTTGGTTCTAACATTCATAGAATATCAGGGTTGGAACGGACCTCAGGAGGTCATCTAGTCCAACCCCCTGCTCAAAAGCAGGACCAATCCCCAACTAAATCATCCCAGCCAGGGCTTTGTCAAGCTGGGCCTTAAAAACTTCTAAGGAAGGAGATTCCACCACCTCCCTAGGCAACGCATTCCAGTGTTTCACCACCCTCCTAGTGAAAAAGTTTTTCCTAATATCCACCTAAACCTCCCCCACTGCAACTTGAGACCGTTGCTCCTTGTTCTATCATCTGCTACCACTGAGAACAGTCTAGATCCATCCTCTTTGGAACCCCCTTTCAGGTAGTTGAAAGCAGCAATCAAATCCCCCCTCATTCTTCTCTTCTGCAGACTAAACAATCCCAGTTCCCTCAGCCTCTTCTCATAAGTCATGTGTTCCAGACCCCTAATCATTTTTGTTGCCCTCCGTTGGACGTTTTCCAATTTTTCCACATCCTTCTTGTAATGTGGGACCCAAAACTGGACACAGTACTCCAGATGAGGCCTCACCAATGGCGAATAGAGGGGAACGATCACGTCCTTCGATCTGCTGGCAATGCTCCTACTTATACAGCCAAAAATGCCGTTGGCCTTCTTGGCAACAAGGCCACACTGTTGACTCATATCCAGCTTCTCATCCACCGTAACTCCTAGGTCCTTTTCTGCAGAACTGCTACCTAGCCATTCGGTCCCTAGTCTGCAGCAGTGCATGGGATTCTTCCCTCCTAATGAAGGACATAAATCCACACCGTGTAGAGGTCAAGAACAGGAGTTTATTACTTACAGCGCTGATGGTGTGTCACCTCGCTTATTAGGCTCAGAGACACTGTCAATCAATTGATTACAATGGAATACATGGATTTTCCATGGGCAGGGGAAAGTGAAGGGGTAGGCAGTCCCACATCCCTGGATTGGTTTAGCTGCAACGCATGATAGCACAGTAGCCAATGGTCAAAAGGTTACGTAATGTCTCCGCCCATGATCTCAAGTTAACAAATTAACATTTAGCATTTAATTAGTACTTTAATAAAATGTATTCGTATAAAATATGTTGAATTCTGATTTGGGCTCCATAGGAATGATGTAGCTCCTTTGATTGTCCAACAGATAGTCACCCAGTTTTGTGTTCTTATGAGAGGTTCTGGTGACCTTAGTGAGAGAGTGTAAGAGACCCTGTCAGCTATAGACTATCGTTCCTTTCTTTTGCATGTTAGCACCATCTCCTTCCCCGTGCTTAAAGATGCAGGAACTCACCTACAGTCCAGTGTGGGAGGAAGGCAGCTGCCAAATGTGGGAGACTTACCAGCAGAGATGGGCTCAGGCTCAAACCAAACTCCAGATCATACTCCAAAACTTTAATGGTTCCCTATATTGCACCAGTTTTCCACAGGTGTAACTACATTGACTTCAGGGTTAACTGAGCATCCCAAATCCAAACCCACCAGATTAGAGTTTTGCAGCTAAATCCATCTCTGTAGGTCAACATCAGAATGCCTGGAAAATGAAATATCTAATGCATATTTATTAACCCCCCAAGTATAAAAAAAAGTGGGGGTTCATCTGAATAATTTGAAATCTTCTCTGCCCAAAGTGCTTTTGAAAGTCTTAGTTACTTAATTGAACTACTTAATTAAATTAATTGTGATCTGTTAAGAGCTGATATTGTGCTTCTTGTACAAGACATGTTAAGAAAATATCCCAGGACAGTGTTACACCCAAATATGCAAATGTATTTGTATATCTAACTTGTAAACACAAATGACCAACTAGCAATGACCAACTTCTTGTATGAAGTGTTCATTAGAAATAATTAATTTGGCAGATTTAGACCTTCTTAATGGTTTGTTTGTTATTTAATTAATAGAATTTAGGAACCATGTTTGAGCCTGTTGGCTTTTTGCTAACTATTCATACTGAGTATTCAGAGTTTACTGTTCGAGCTAGGTGACTGGCCTGCAAAGTTACATGATATGGTTTCTGCCTTCTGACTGGGTGACCCCAGGTGAACAGAGAATACTCTTGATTATTAACAGCTACCTGTATTCACACAAATAACACCCCCCCCCCATAAGTGTTTATGCAGACACAACACAGCTGCGTAAGGTTAGTAGAACAGCAGACAAAAAATGGTCTGATTGTAGCTGGATCAAACTGATCTCTGGATTTAGTGAGCATACTAATAAATATTTCTGCCTATTGTTCTCAAACTCTGGTTCTGTGTAGAACACAGTCCTCTGTGCTAATATGGTTAATGCTGTAAGCAACAGCTTATCAGATGCAGTTAAGCTCTTTATTTTTTGTACTTGATTCTTGAAATCTATTATGCACATTCTTCTGCTTAAAGCCTGACAAGGTGGTTGCTGTATAAATGACACCTATATATTTGGAAGACTTCAGATTTCTTATGACAAATTCATTTAATCCTTTTAATATTCTGGCCCATTTGGGGAGTTAATTAACAGGATGAATGTAAAAAGAAAAGGAGTACTTGTGGCACCTTAGAAACTAACCAATTTATTTGAGCATGAGCTTTCGTGAGCTACAGCTCACTTCATCGGATGAACGTGGACTCAATTTTTCTATTTCATGTGTATCCAAACAGGAACTTTCTTTTATTATAAGAGTGCCCACTAGCACTGCTGTATTTTAAGGTTTTTTTTGTTTTGTTTTGTTTTTTACCAGTTCTGTGATAGAAACCTCATATTTCAGCATTTGTTGCTAGCCCATAAAAAACACTCAAGTTTTAAAACTTGATGTGAAAAAATAATAATAATCCAAGTCTTTGTTTTCAAGTCACAGGAGAGCAAAAGCAATGAGTTGCCGAGTTCAGGTGTTTCTTTTATGCCACTATTACTCAAAAATGATTTTGTCATTTAAGCTGATATGGCAGAGTCCTGTCATTTATAATGCACGAGTCCCTGGGGCTATTTTTTGCAGGAGGGGAAAGTGGCAGAGTTTATTTTGTCTAGAAGGGTGGGTCATTACCTGGCCCAAATCCTGCTTGATTTATTTGCATAAATAAATGTGTGCTATTGGGCCTAATCCTGCTCTGTTTGAAACCCATAGGGTTGGGTTATAATTGTGTACTACAATTCATAGCAAATGCAGTACTAGCCCATACAGAGATAGCATGGCCTGTTGGAGTGAGCCCAGCACTGAGAACAAGAAACACCTGCTCTCTAATCCCAGTGCTGACAGTGACCCCCTCTGTGGCTACGGGCAAGTCACTTAACATCTCTGTGCCTCATGAAGAAAAGGAGTACCTGTGGCACCTTAGAGACTAGCCACAAATATTTCCCCCACTAGCCTGTATTTAACGCCTTGCTTCAGAGGTGAATGATCTCACAGGGACAAGACATGAGTGTCCACAGAGTCTAGTTATTTGCCTTTCCAATTAAATAAAACCACTTTCCTATAATCATAGCCAAGGAAGGAAATGTCTATACTTTGCTCCTGAGAAGTAGGAGTATATTAATAGAATAAATCAGAGTTCAACTGTGGACGGGAGTGAAAAACTTATTGAAATATAGGAATTACCATATCAGATCAGAGCAGTGGTACATTTAGTCTAAACCTCTCTCTATCACTAGCCAAAACCAGGTGCTTCAGAGAAAGATGTTAAGAGCCTCTTAATAGACAGCTATAGAAGTTAGTGTGTAATCTGTGCCATGAAGGATTTATATCCCATATTTTTTTAAAAAAATCTTATCTAATGCAACAGTGAATATTCTCATTATCCATACAAATGTCTAATCTTCTTTTAAATCCTACGAAGCTCTTTGAAACTAAGAGCTCCACAAATTAACTTATTCCCCCGGAATAGCCTCTTGGTCATATATTATGAGAAGGTAAATAGGAGTGCCTGATTTATTAGGTCTATTCAATTCATTATATTGTTTACCTCTATCGTGTCCCCTCTTATTCATCTCCTCTTTAAACTAAAGAGTTCCAATCTTTTCATGTCTCTGACAGTTTCTATTGCCTATCTTTGGACCATTTCTATTTTTTGCTATATATGTGCATATATATTTAGCTAGGTTGACAGGAATGGAGCATTCTAGGTAAGGGCATATAATTGATTTATATAATGGCATTTTAATATTGACACGATTATTTTTCAATCACATTTTTTATACACTCCAACACTTTGCTAGTTTTGACTTCCACTGCTTACCAAGCAGAGGTTTCCATTAAGCTAGTCATACTTACAGGGTATGGTGAAATCCTGAAATTACCAGTAAATGGGAGTTTTGCCATTGAGTTCAATGGCGCCAGAATTTCACCTCTGGTCTTATTCCAAGTTGTTAATTTAAAATCCAGCAGCAATCTGAGTTGTCCAAATTTTTTCCTTCCAGTGTACATTGACTTACATGATTCAACACTGAGGGATTGTCTACACTTACCTCCGGAGCGATCGATCCAGCGGGGGGTCAATTTATCACGTCTAGTGAAGATGTGATAAATCAACTGCCGAGTGCTCACCTGTCAACTCTGGTATGCCACTGGAGCGAGAGGCACAGGCAGAGTCGCTGGAGGAGCATCAGCTGTCGACCTACTGCAGTAAGTGGATCTAAGTATGTGGACTTCAGCTATGTTATTCATGGAGCTGAAGTTGCATAACTTAAGTCGATCCCCCCCACCCTCACCAGTGTAGACTAGGCCTGAGTGTTATCTACCACTGTGTTGCCTATTCACCTAGCTGTGTGAGGTCCCTCTGAAGTTCCTCACAATCTTTCATAGGCTTCACTATCCTAAGGAATTTTGTGTCACTTGTAGTTTTTGCCACCTTACTGTTCACCCCCTGTAAAGGTTCAGATTTACCCAGCAGCACCTCCTGCTGGTAGTCATTGGGAATTAACTTGCCCAGCCACTGGAGCGCCCTCTGCAGGCCGGTGATCCACCTGACCGCCAGCCCCCATGTCCCTCTCAGGACCCAGAGCTCCTTTCCCTGGGGTGCCACCCCCCCCAGCAGTACCCCCAAACTCTCAGGTTCTGGGTCTCCCCACCCAGGGGAGACCCCACCCTCTAACCCCACCTCACCTCAGTCTGGGCTACTGCCAGTCCCCACTTAGCCCCTTATATCAGGGGCTGACTGCAGTGTATACGCCACTCATCACAGACAAGGGGGTTTTGGACCTGCTGCCTCTGCATACCCATGGGCTGTCCCCCTGCACCTATTCAGCCTACAGCCTGAGGCTTTCCAGGCTGGAGCTCTCAGCTCCTCTGGCCCTTCCCCAGCCCTGCTCCAATCTAGGTGTCCTGCTCAGTACCTTACAGCCAGGCCCTTCTCCCTCACAGCCTCTTATATGGGCTAGCTGGGCCTGACTGAACTGGCCACAGCTGCAGCTGCTCCCTTAATCAGCCTGGACTTTTCCCCACAGCCCCAGCTCTCTCCCAGGGCTGGAGTGGGTAATCACCCCGCTACACCCCCTTTCAGAGATCATTAATAAATATATTAAACAATACTACTCCTAGTACAGAACCATCTAGCACTCCACTGTTAAGCTTTTGCCATGTTGAAAATTGACCATTTTTCCTAATCTTTCTTTTTCTATTAGCCAATTTCAAATCCATGACAGTACATTACTTCTCATGCCATGACCACTTCGTTATTTAATAGCTTCTTGTGAGGGACTTTGTCAAATGCTTTTTGAAAATCCAAATAAACTATAACCACTGGATTTCCTTTATCCACTATCTAGGAGAGCCTGGAGTGTTTTCCCTTGGAAAATGTTTGAAAATACCTGCCATCTGATACAATCTGATGCAGTCCACAGACAAGAGATTTTGCTCCTCTGAGGCGTTTTTATGAGCTTCAGGGTAAGTCATCTCTTGTAGGGATAAATTAGCAGTATCCAGAGAGGGGCTAACACCATCAGAGACAGGCAGTACTGATATGTTTTCACAGCAAAAAAAACCCCTGCCTCAGTGAGTCTTAGAGTCCAGGTCTGCAGATGCCAAAAAATAGCCATGTAGACATTCGAGCTCAGGCTCTGAAGCCCAAGAAGGTAGGTGGATTTCAGAGCCCAAGCTCCAGCCCAAGCCTGAATGTCTACACAGCTCTTTTAGTGCCATAGTTTGAGCGCAAGTCTGTAGACTCGCTGCCACAGGTTTTTTGTTTTTGTTTTTATTTTGTTTTTTGCTGTGTAGACATAATCAGAGAAAGCACCTCAACCTTTTGAAAAGGTCAGCAACAAACTCTTAATATTTTGACCTATCATTCCACAGCTAATTACTACAAGGTGAAAATGTGTCTCTTTCAAAACATTTTGACTAGTATTGTCGTCTGGGGGGGGGGAGGGAGTGGAATGTGACACCCGTGGCAACTCAGAAAAAGCCAGCTCTCCGACACTCCTTGGGAAGTACATGGTATAAGAGTCATCAATTAACCAATGCCCATTTCTGCCAGACCTGAAGAAGAGTTCTGCATAGCTTGAAAGCTTGTCTCTTTCACCTACACAAGTTGGTACAGTAAAAGATATTACCTCACCCACCTTGTCTCTCTTCTGTTGATGTCAGTCCTGATCTTTCAAAGGCACCTTAAATTTATACATGTGACTAATCCCATTGACTTCAGTGGGATGGCTCACATTCCTGAAATTAAGCACGTGCATAAATTCCATCAGGATCAGGGCCTTAATAGTCTCGGTAGAAAGCTTAGCAGGTGAAGTAGTCAGAAAACAGGTCTGAACCAGTTCCTCCTGCAAAGAGAACATTTCAACTCTGATGTTCTTGCTGTTGAATTATTAAAACATCTTAATAAATACTTACGTGCTTCCAGTGTCTTAACTATTACTCCAGACACAACAACATTAAATAAATTAGCAGTACACCTAAGTGCTAGTCCATACCCAGCCTTTAGTCTCATGCTACCTAGGTGTGATCTTAGTATGAAATTAAGCACACACCCTGTTGTGTCTTTTATAAAACTTGTAAAGTTAGATTCATGGCTGCATCAATAATTATTTTTCAATGGTCCTGCATGAAGAGCCATATGCTATATATTTATGCTGTGCACTGTGTGTATATGTGGCTGTGTTGGTTTAAAATGTATACATTGCTACCACACACATATCCTTATGGGCCAATCCTGCTGCTTCTGAAGCCAATTATAATACTTCCACTGACTTTAAATGGAGCATGATCAGACCTATATGTTGCAAAACTGAGTATTTGAAAAATGGGAAAAAATCATTAAGTTTTTTTGACTAAGGTTGCAAAATAAAGTGATCAGCTGTAACTCTCAGTCACTCCCTGCATGGCACAGCTATTATCACCTACCATATCTCTTAAATACAATATTTGAGAGCGAACATAGGACGAACTGCAGGGAAAATGAAAGTGCAAACTAACTAGTACTGAATAACAAAGGGTCTGATGCTGAGAGATACTGACCAACACCAGCCTTACAGGGGAAGTAAGCTCTCTACACGCACAGGATTGGACCACTAGTTAGTCTCCTCTTTGACACCTGAATTGAAAGTGCCAGGCTCTACAAAGATACTGGTAAAACTCATAAAATGATAGATGGACTTTTAATGTCCTGGCACCATTCTGTAATTTGTAGAAGCTGGCAGAACAAATATCATCCCCCTAATCTGGGTACCAGTTCCATGCTAGGGGTCTGTAGAAACAGTCAGAGGCAGACTTTGATAAATTTCCAGCTGATCAGAGATTGGACTGTCATTTAATGAGTACTTCCAAAAAGTGCTGTTTATTTTTTTACAGGGGCGAAGGAGTGCTCTGAGAATTCTACCTTTTTTCTTCTATTTCTTTATGGCCACACTATACTATCCTTACTCATGTTTGGTAGCATCTTACTTTGCAAATAGTCCCAACTGACTTTTATAAAACTTCACATGGTGTCAGATTCTCCTCAATGTCCTTGTCTTTATTAGGAAAAAAAGGTGTGTTCTTAACTTAATGTTGCTTACTTGAGGTAACTTACTTGAGGTCAAATTCTAGTGAAGCTAAAGCAGTTTGTAGTTTTCACATGAGTTAGCAGAGTTACTGTATCGCAATTTGGCTTTCAAATTTTTAGCCCCAAATTCTAAGAATTACCCATGAAAAAATATGCTTGCACAATTGCATGACTAATCTGCATTGGCAGTTGTTGCAGTTGTGTGCATATAGTGATGGTTACTGTGCAGGTAAACATCCAGTGAGAAATCTAAACTGTCATTTGCCTGCATTTAGCACAACAGAGTAAAAAACTGCAGAAGTCCCATGTTTGGTCACGCTCACACTTTTTCATGAGCAATTGTGTAGGTGCAGTTCTGAAAATTGTGCCCCTAACTCTTGTCTATGTTGTCTACAAACTTTATTTTTGTTCCTTATCTTTTCTATCCCTGTACATGCAGTCTACAGCCTCAATTATACACCCTTCAGATCTGGACTGTAACAAGTCAATATATTTGTATGCAGTTTGTGGAACTGACTGACAAAGTCAAAAGGCAAATTTGTTATCCCTTTCATTGCATTGTCTTTTATTCATAAATGATTGCACTTTCTTACACATTTTACGGGAGGCAACATGTGGGAATATTGTGCCGAGTTCACCTCTGTATAGTTCTATGCTGCTAGCTGCTTCCTCATGCTCCAAAATGTCAATCAGTTCTGGATTTGCACTCTACATTCACCAGTTTATCATTAAACCTGTGTGTTTACTGACACAATAGAGTACATTAAGGGCTGTTTGTTCAGGGCTGTTACCACCAAACTAGCTGGTACCCCATCCACTGTGGGCTAGGTGCACACAATCAGACAAGTTTCAGAGTGGTAGCCGTGTTAGTCTGTATCAGCAAAAACAACGAAAAGTCCTTGTGGCATGTTGTTTTTACAATCAAACAAGGCCATTAAGCAGGGATGCTATTTATTTTGATAAGGACAGACAGCATCTGTTTTGGCAGGCAGCGATCCAATTGAAAAAAGACATCAGGACTTCCTGCAGAAGATGAGGCTACCCAGGGCTACCTGCAGAATCTGCACCTACCTGGCAGACATAAGATTGCTAAGCTGGCCTGGAACAGACACAGGTGCAAGATGAGAGACAAGCGTAGCAGCTCCCCGTAAAGTAGGGTTTCTCAAACTTCATTGCACCATGACTTCCTTCGGACAGCAAAAATTACTATATGACCCCAGAAGGGGGACCGAAGCTTGAGCCCACCTGAGCCCCACTGCCCTGGGTGGGTGGGGCGGAAGCTGAAGCCCTCGTGATTCGGATTCAGCCCAGGCGGTGGGGCTCGGGCTTCATGCCCGGGCCCCATCAAGTCTAAGCCAGCCTTGACAACCCCATTAAAATGGGGTCACAACCCACTTTGGGGTCCCAACCCACAGTTGGAGAACCACTGCAGAGGTATCTGAGGAAGAGAAAAGAAACAAAGGGCCCTTCTCCTTGGACCCTGAAGTCCTAGCCTTTCCCCATTTCCTCCAGCATTCACCACCTCTGAGATGTCAGCTCTTTCTAGCTGACAATTCTCCAAGCTCTGCTAAATAGCAGGAAATGTCCTACTATTGCCCCAAAAGATGCAGAGCTGAAGAAGGGGAAATCACAGTGCAAGAGGAATTGAGTGGGAGCAGCAGAGCGTAGGAGAGGGAGGCAGGGCTGCCAGCAGGATGTCTTGCTCACTGGACATTAAAATTCGTATCCTCTCTGCTTCACCTAGGTGAAACTCCCTCATCTCTCTGCCTTCCTCCTTCTCCATTCCTCCAAACCCCTTTTCTGTCCCCCTCTCTGCACTTGCTCTTCACCTTTCCTTCTCATTTCCGTATCACCAGAACACTCCTGCTTTCTGCCTTCCCCTTTCCATCCATCAAGCAACAAAATTAAAGGAACAGATTAAGGGCACTGTGTACCTTGTAGTGTGCTTCTCCCCCTCTTCATGGAGTGCTGCCCCCTCTCCTTAGAGTATTTTGAGTGTGCTGCTGGTGGCTGTCCTTCATAAGCACTTGCTGAACAGCCTTGCACCACTGCTCCTCCTATTATGTGCAGTGTAAGAGCAGAGAAAGACAGAGCAAAGTGGAGGAACAGCAGCACTGCAGGACAGGCCTATATCACTGATGGGGTCTTAGCAGCACTGAGTCATAAACATTGAGAGGGGCAAGAGACATAATTACAATCAGTAAATACTTTCAATTTATATTATACCTTCCAACCAAGTTTCTCAAAGGAATGGTAAAGATTATTATTGTCAATTTACAGATTAGTTTGTGACTCATAGGGTTATTCTTAGTGTGGAAGTCTCCAGACTAAATATAATTATTTTTATTTATTTTTTATTTATTTGTATTCCTGTCACCCCAGGAACTCCACCTGAGATCAGGACTGAATAAAGGCTTGCCTACACTTAAACGTTTTGCTATTCTTACAATACCGATATAGTTAAAGTGCCAGATTCCACCCCCTCATGTGGATGCAGTTATGTGGTATGAAAGTGCTTATACTAGTATAGTTTACTCTGGCTCAGGAAGTCCATCTCTGCACTAGAAACAAATGACCGGTATAGGAATACCAGGGTACTATATTGACAAAGCATTCCTGCCTACAGCTGCAAAACTGCATGTAGTAAATCTACCCCTCATGAGCAAAACAAGCTATACCAGGCATAAAAGCACAGCTTTGCTGATGTAACTACATCTACATTAGGGGCTTCTGCCAGCACAGCTATGTCAGTCAGAGATCACACCTCTTCATACCCCAGAACAACACTGCTATGCCAGCAGAAGTCTGTAGTGTAGGCATAGCCTAAATGAGAAAAGCTATACCAATATAAGGCACTTTTATACTGGTATAAATATATTTACACTAGGGCTTTTACCAGCATCGCTATCCTGGCAAAAAAATTACACCCTTACCCAATGTAGTGGTTCTGGTAAAACTTTTTAAGTGTAGACAAGCCCTGAGAGATTGTCACTGCCCCAAAGAGGTTACAGTCTAATTAGACAGTGTGTAACATACAAGCCGGGTAATCAGGGTGACAGTTTGCAAACATCATGTTTGTGTCATCATGTTTTTGTTGGTTGGCTTCATTCTTTTTCGAATTATTTGGATGGAGTTTTGTTGGGGGGAGGTAGGACTAGCTAACCACACAGGCAAAGGGCAGGAGAAGGGACATTGAAGAAGGCCTAAAGAAATGGAGGGCAGGGTTGACTGAATAGACTGGGAAGTGAATAGACTGGAAAGGCTAGGGCAAGAGGGAGCTCAAGGAAATAGCCAATCAGCAAAAAGGAAAGAATGTCCAGAGTGAAATCTGTAATAAGCAGCTGGGCTTTGGTGACAATATCAGTGTCTGACCAACCCTACTACAGCTGTTGTTTCTTCTCCTACTGGCTGTTTCTTTCCCAATTAAACATATATGCAGGCTAGAAAATTGGTGGCAACAGTGTATCACTTTTGACCTTTCCCCAGGCTCATCTGGACCTGGCAAGAAAGTAAGGAAATACAGTAACAGGAAAGAGGTCCCAGATTTGTTCTCAGGCTGTGGCACATGATTCACCTGGTTGGCAGGGCTCACTCTGTTCTGCTCCAGGAATTAGACAAAGGATGTCTTGAAAGTGCTGACTAGATGAGAGTTTATATAGTTTTTTTTCTAAGCTCAGCTGGAGTGAATTGTCTAATACCTTGCTGTTTCAGACTTTTAAGTTGGGGTGGGATTTGGGCTTCTGGGTTGATATTTTTTTTTAGGGAATTTAGTGCTTGATTGATAGCCCTGGTGACTAAAGGCCCCTGTTGATCCTCACAACAAGTGTAGCATGGGCAGTAGTAATGCCAGCTTCCTTACACTGACTTACCCATGACTTAGTTCTGTTTTGATTAGAAACTTCCATTTTTCTATGAAATTATTTTTACCTTATCCTCCCACACTCCCTTGCCTGTTTGTCTTTTTCATCCACCTATCACATCCTGTCTGACACCTAGATTGTTAGCATTCTGGGACAGGGACTGTTTTCTCTGGTATTTGTCTGTACAGCACCTAGCATAAGGGGACCCTGATCCTTGAGTGGGCTTCCTAGGAGCTGCTGTCATACAAACTAAATAAATAATAACTTTATTACCGTGCCTGCTCAAGACAACAATGGCATGCAATCTGCTGTGACCACTGCCTCCGTTCTTGGTTTAGCTCCTGTGCAGCTCCACTATGGCTGTAATACAGGCACTATGGGCTAGATAACGCATTAATAAGAGCACCAATGCTTCATGTACTATGGAACTCCTTCCATTGCTACCAGTAGAGAACCTCCATTGGTGCTACTACAGTGAAAGGAGAACCTTAATAAACAGCCTAACAGACACCACCTGATGAATGCATCCAGCACATTTTTCAAGAAGACTCACATCAACTGCCTGTCTATTTTATGTTTGTTATGGGTACCCTAATCTGTTCCCTTTTTCAGATGTGCTGTTGGCCTGTTAACCCAGCCTTGCAGAAAAACAGCTCCACACAAACTAAAGATATGACTTGTCCCTTCCATTCACTCTCTGAGCTGAGAATACTGCTCCCCTCATCCCCATTTTTCTCAATGAAGTATGAATTGCACAGAGCACACACACGTAAACTAATCAAGGAATCCATTTGCAACCTGAACAGTTTTATGATTTAGGTCCAATCCACTCTGCAACTTAGTGTATATCTGTGTTGTAACCTAGTCCCCTAGCCCAGCTTTATGTAGTGTAGAAGGGGTCTTTTCTCTTTTTCTCATGTAGTGCCCTTTCCCCCCACCCCCAAATCTGGATGCTCCCTGGATGCCATGAAGTGCTTGTTTACATGGGGATTTATAATAGTTATTCCTGATTAGTGTGGATGCTTTTATATGGTGACATGCCACCAAGCACCCTTGCTTTCAGACCCTGCACACTATTGTAATAATATTTGACAGAATATGCCTTGTGAGGTATCATTTGAAAACTAACTCACTGATAATTAATGTTCTTTTGTGATGTATATACATTATGTGTATTAAGAATTATGAATATATGCTGGAATTTTGACTAAAGTATGGTATGTCAGTGGACAAGGGGTATCAGAGGGTTAGCCATGTTAGTCTGTATCCACAAAAACAATGAGGAGTCTGGTGGCACCTCAAAGACTAACAGATTTATTTGGGCATAAGCTTTCGTGGGTAAAAACCACTTCTTCAGATGCATGGAGTGAAAATTACAAATACAAGCATAAATATACTGGCACATGAAGAGAAGGAAGTTACCTTACAAGTGGAGAACCAGTGATGACAAGCCCAATTCAATCAGGGTGGATGTGATCCACTCCCAATAATTGATGAGGAGGTGTCAATACCAAGGGAAGAATTCCACCTGGATTTCAACAATTTCTACCCCACCATCAACCTCAGCCTGGACCAGTCCACACAAGAGATCCACTTCCTGGACACTACAGTGCAAATAAGTGATGGTCACATAAACACCACCCTATACCGGAAACCTACGGACTGCTATTCTTACCTACATGCCTCCAGCTTCCATCCAGGACACATCACACAATCTATCGTCTACAGCCAAGTTCTAAGATACAACCATATTTGCTCCAATCCCTCAGACAGAGACAAACACCTACAAGATCTTTATCAACCATTCTTAAAACCTGGAGAAGTGAGGAAACAGGTAGACAGAGCAAGACAGGTACCTAGAAGTCACCTACTACAGGACAGACCCAACAAGGAAAATAACAGAACACCACTGGCCATCAGGTATAACCCCCAGCTAAAATCTCTCCAGTACATCATCAACGATCTACAACCTATCCTGGAAAATGATCCCTCATTCTCACAGACCTTGGGAGACAGGCCAGTCCTCGCTTGCAGACAGCCCTCCAACCTGAAGCAAATACTCAGCACTGTAGGGGCAGAATTTTAGAATTACACTATCGGAATTGATGTATAATTTGATTTCATCCTGCTAGTCACCCCATTTGAATAGCAGAAAGGAATGACCCTCTGGGACTATGAGATTCTGTTTTCCCATATGCATTACAAATTGGCCCCTCTTTAGTTCTTTGTTTTAAGGTTTAGTTAGTAAGAGACAGGATTCTGTATTGTGTCTATGTTAAGTAGATTAGAGGAACACTGAAGGCCTGGGTCTCAATGTAAATTGTCTTGGTTATTGATTGTAAAACTTAGCAAGGTTTAATTTGCAATGCCTTTTTGCGTGATATAAAATACTACTGTTTGTATTCTCAAAGTCTCTGTAAAAGACTGTTTGGTCTCTGTAAGAGACTGCTTGTGTGAATGAGGAATGCATGCATCAGGAAAAGATAAGGTGTGAAGGCCATCGTTAACCAGATGGTCAAGAAAGGAGGAGCGAAGACAGTTATCGAGATTTGTTGACGCCAAAGAACCATCAACACGTATCCATGATTGAGGAAGGGCAAATTGACAACCCTGAGGTGAAAGCTGGCACCTCTAAAGACAATTAATTCAATTGAAACCAGGACAGGATGACCCTCTCAGAGGTGTTTTGGAATGCTAACACCAATCAAGGAGTAACCGGTCAGAAACTGACACAGCAAAATCTAGAGACTTCAACAGAGAAAAAGGACTATAAGAACAAGATGCTTTGGCATGGGACTTTGGGTTCATCTTGCCATACTCCAGGAGCATCGGATCGCGACTGACAAAGCCCTGCTCCCCTCTGCAACCGATCTGGCTGGCCACTAGATTGATCCAGACTCTGGACTGGTAACTATAAACATCAACTGGCAGGACCCTGTGTGTGTGTGTGTGAGATTGAAAAGCATATGCTAACTGCTGTATTCTCAATAAATGCGGCGTGCTACCTTCTTCCCTATAAAGATCCCGTGTGCTTCTTATAAGTATAAGATTTTTGGTGGAAAATTGCCAAAGGGGGAAGAGTATATGTGCTGTAATTATTGACAATACTGCTAAGTGATTGATCATTCAGGTGTGCACACCCCTGGTCATAGAGATACCGGGCAGTGAAAAGGGAACCAGGTGTGGTTAATATTGTATTCACTGTTGGTATTTTATGAACTGAGAATTTGTATGATTAAGAGGTATACACACCCTCGGTCATAGAAGGGCTGAGAGACAGGAGAGAGGTTTAGCATCCCTCCCTCCACCCCGACTGCTGGGGGGAAATAATTGGAGGTGGGTATACCCCTGGTCGTAGAAGTGTCGGGCAATAGGGGGAGGATTAGAGTCCTTGCTCCGGCCCATCTGTCCGGGAAAACTATAAAAACCATAGGTGCATACACCCTCGGCCATAGCAAGACTGAGCATAAGAGGAGAACTTAGGGTTTCTTGCTCTGCCCCTGGGAGGGATTTTTATATTTGGTGTATGAACTCTCGGTGGTAGAAGGCCAAGCAATACAGAGGGGGACTTAGCGTTTCTCCCTCTGGCCCAGAGTGGGTTAAGATAATAAGCCCCGGCACTGGCACGGGCTACAGGGTGAAGAAAGGAATTTGTAAGCCCCGGCACTGGCACAGGCAAACATAAGATCTTAATTAAGGTAATTAGAAATAACAACCAAACACCTTAGATCCAAAATGTTCAGATGAAAAGAGTCCCGTAAGGAGAATACTCAGGCAGAACTAAAAAAGCTGCCGGGTGTGCAAGAGATCATTCCTTTTAAACAAATCTTGCAGAAATTTGGCCACAGCCCATGGACAGAACAAGCAATAGCCAATTTCCACACAATAGCCGACTTAGAAGATAAACTGGCAAATATTTGTTGATTTATAAACCTTTAAATCCAGCAAAATTAAAAACCCTTTTTTATATACTTAACACCATTATAAATGCTGGAGGCAAAGCGGGGTTTGGGGTGGAGGCTGACAGCTCACGACCCCCCATGTAATAACCTCACAACCCCCTGAGGGGTCCCGACCCCCAGTTTGAGAACCCCTGTACTAATGTGATATATGCCATCATATGCCAGCAATGCCCCTCTGCTAAGTACATTGGCCAAACCGGACAGTCTCTATGTAAAAGAAAAAATAGACACAAATCAGACATCAGGAATGGTAACATATGAAAGCCAGTAGGAGAATACTTCAATCTCTCTGGATATTCAATAACAGATTTAAAAGTAGCCATCCTGCAACAAAAAAACCCTTCAAAAACAGACTTCAAAGAGAAACTGCAGAAATGCAATTCATTTGCAAACTTAACACCATTAATTTGGACTTGAATAGGGACTGGGAGTGGCTGGCTCACTACAAAAGCTATTTTCCCTCCCTTGGTATTGACATCTCCTCATCAATTATTGGGAGTGGACTACATCCACCCTGATTGAATTGGCCTTGTCATCATTGATTCTCCACTTGTAAGGTAACTCCCTTCTCTTCATGTGCCAGTATATTTATGCTTGTATCTGTAATTTTCACTTCATGCATCTGAAGAAGTGGTTTTTTACCCATGAAAGCTTATGCCCAAATAAATCTGGTCGTCTTTAAGGTGCCACCATACTCCTTGTTGTTTATGTCAGGGGAATTGTTAAACAGGTCTATCAAAGGAATGTGTATTTGATTTTCTGACAAGCCCAATATTCAGACGAAGATAATGAAGGTCCATTTTAACACATAAGCAGTAGACAGACCATCAAGACAGCAGGGGGAGAAGATGGCAGGAAACAGAACAATTTGCATTTCAGCAAACACAAGGAGGGGAAAAAAGAGCATGGAACTTCCTTCACCGCCAGACTCCATGTTGTCTTCCTCACTGCTTGAATAAACTTTACTTTGAGGGGTAACTCTCAGAAGAATCCATTTCAAAGGTTCACTGGTCTAAAAAGATATGGGATCTGAATCTCAAGTGATAAGCAACTGAATCAACTGATTGTATACAATGTTATCGTATTATAAGAGTGAGGTCTCTTCTGAAAGCTAATGACACGTTGGTGATTAATATAATTGTGAAATGTATGTAATAACACTATGTAAGGAATTATGTATAGCAATGGATATTAGGCTGTACAATCTGCCCAGACAGGTGGGAATGTCAAAGCTATCTACCTGTCTCTTATGTAAATTAAGCATGGTGGAATGAGAAACAATGGAAGCCCCATTTACACAGAAATCATACAGCAGGATGGGAAGCTCACAGAAAGGGAAGAACAGCATGAGTTCATCCTGCCACTTGAAAGAACTGAACTTTGGAAGATATAAGCCAGGAGAGAAGCCATCTTGGGCATCCATCACTAGACAGACAGAAGAGGCCAGAGCTCTTGCAAGCTGAGAAAGATGGATCCTTCAAAGAAGGGGGAAGGAGAGAAGCTGAACTCTCTAGAACTGAATATAGGTGAGAAATTGGCTTAGGGAAAGATCTTTCGTCTGCAAAGACCAGGGAAACCAAACCCATTTGCTTTGTGGAAGGTCCTGACTGACGGAAAGTCAGCCATGGCTGAGAAGAAGAATGACTAGTGAGAGAAACCATCTTGAACAAAGCCTTTATCTTGCTAGATTAAGTATTAGACTTTTAGATGTGTGTTTTCATTTTTATCTGCTTGTAACTATTTCTAACTTTAATCCTTTTATGTAACATCACTGTCTCCACCTATGTCTTATTGTTAATAAATTTGATTTATTTTACTATAATCCAACTCAGTGCTGTGTTTAAAGGGAAGGGTGTATTTACCCATTTAAGTTAATAAGCTGAGATGTGATTTTATCTCTTTACAGGAGAAATGAATCTTATTATTTCTTTCAGCTGTTCAGGAGACGGCTGGATACTTCAGAACACATGGTTTGGGGGAAATTTGGGACTCAGAGTGTGTTGGGGCCATCTTGCTAGTTGTTACCAAGGCTGGTAGAAGGCAGAATGAGGCTGTGGGGCTGTAGACAGGCTGCTGAAGTCAGAGTTACTGGACCAGGCTGTTGAGCCCACAGAAACTCAGGGTGTGACCTGCATTCTTGTAGACTGATTGTGAGTGGCTGAGGCTGGGAGCTCCACTTCAGCAGCAAAGCACTGTTAGGCATGCAGGGTTGCAGGACAAGTGGTGACACAGAATCACAGAATATCAGGGTTGGAAGGGACCTCAGGAGATCATCTAGTCCACCCCCCTGCTCAAAGCAGGACCAATCCCCATTTTCTGTTCCAGATCAACTGCACAGCCCCCTCAAGGATTGAACTCACAACCCTGGCACAACCCCTCACTGCTCTGGATTGCATCCTGGACCCTGACCGGACAGTGAAAGGAGGTAATCGGGAATAGCTAATAGTTAATCTGCTTTAAATTCACATCCTAATTTATTCTGGATTAATTTTCATGTTTACACAAACCAATGTAATACGAAGGCAAAGAGCGCACTTCTATAGTGTGAGTAGAATTGAAGTGTAATTTGAAGATGCTGCAGTGCGAGAGGGTAATTTTCAGCCACTGTAGTGTGAGTGGGAGAGAAGGGTAGTTTGTATATGTTTGTAGACATACCATGGGCGTAACAGTGTAAAAGCCAAGAGGAGCGGACACGTGCATGCAGAAATGTGAGGGGAAGAAGAGAAGGATACTTTTCAGAGGCTCCCTGGGTGCTGTATTGTGAGTGGGAACAGAAGAGAAATGACAGAGGGTACCTCGGTACTGCAGTAGGACTGGGAGGGGTGGGTAAATTGCAGGTAATTCCTGAGTGCTGTAGTGTGAGCATAGGATAATGTGTAGACTCTCTCTAGGAGCTGCAGCACAAGTGGGGGGAACTGTATAGGGGCTCGCTGGATGCTGGAGTGAGAGTGGAGGACACTTAGCAGATGCCTCTGTAGCTCAGTGATAAGTGCTGCAAAGTGATTCCTCCCCCCCCCCCCCCCGTTTTCAAACTATAGTACTCCCAGAGTGCTACAGAGTGAGTAGAAGGGTGTTTTCAGGGAGTCCCTGAGTTCTGCAGTGTAAACTGAGACTAGTTTGTGGACACCAGCTGGGTGTTTCAGTATGAAACAAGGGGTGTTTGCAAGTGGTTCCCAGTACTGCAGTGAAGTTAGAAAGGACTTTGCAGATGGTCCCTCTTCCTTCTGCAGAGTGGGTGGAAGGGCGCTTGCGGCGGGTCCCTGTTCTGCAGTGTCGCGTGAGCGGAGTTTGCAGACGGCCCCTGCTCCGCCTCCTCCCCTCGGGCCCCGCCCGCCCGCCCCGCGCGCTGGCCGTTCCGCGGGGGGAGCGCAGCCGGCTCCTCATTCATGCGGCGGGGCTGGGAGCTGGCCGCGGCGGATCGCCCGTAGAGCGCGGAGCCCCCCCCTCCCCGCCTGTGAGCGGCCCCGGCGGCGCTGGCCTCGGGCGGGCGGAGCGGATCGGATCGGGGGCCATGCGGTGGCTCCGGGGGGCCCGCGGGGCCTGGCGGCTGCTGCCGCGGCGCTCGCTGGTGGCCCTGCTCTTCCTCTTCTCGCTCTCCTCCTCCTTCCTCTACTTCGTCTATGTGGCGCCCGGCATCGGTGAGAGGCCGCGGGGAGCTCCGGGGGATGCGCCGGCTCCCTCAGCCGCGGGGCGGGCGCGGCCCCTCGACGCGCCGGGCCGGGCCGGGCCGGGCCGGGCTGGGTGGGGGTTCGCGTATGGCCCTGCCCCTCCCCCGCTCTGGGGGGCGGGAGCGGCGGGCGGAACCGGTGCCAGGCCCGCGGGATCCGCGCCAGCCAGAAACTTCCAGAGAGCCCGGCCCGTGCCGCTGGCCAGCGAGGCTCGTTCCCCCTCGGAGGCCGTGAACCCTCCTCCTCCTCCGGCCAGGTTCCGAGGCCGCCCGGCGCTGGGCTGGCCGGCACCTGGCGCCGCCGGGGGTGGGGGCGCGTAGGGGACACGGCTAAACAGGCGGCTTCAGGCGCGGGGGTTGCCCCTGTAGTCTCCAGACGTCGTAGGGAAAGACCGCAGAAGCGGGTGGTTTCTGCTCGTACAGTTTTAGCCAGGGTTAGCTAATGGGGTGACAACGCCGGGAGAGCAGGAAATGCTCCGTAATACGCCCGAGAGCTTGGGGTGGGGGTGTGTGTGTGTGTTTTTTCCCCCAAAAATAGAAAAATGACACAATCTCTATGTCCGGTGTAGTCCCTCGTGCCAGGGGGCAGGGGAGAGCATTGGAAGAGGAAGCAAGTTTGTAAAGCTGATGAGCAATGACACCATTTTCCCTTTCAAACTGCGGTCAACCAAATAGCTATTCGCTTTAGAGGCACCTAGGCTATGCAGTTAGACTATTACTAATTCAGTCTGGTGACTGAGGGTCTTACTGCTAACTACTGAGTTATGAAAATGGTAACTGTTTTTAAAAAATCAAGAATGCTGTATTATCAAATGTTCTCTAGTTGATTAGTTGGACAAGTTTAGTTTCTAATCCAGTACATGGTATACTAGGTATATTTTATGGAAGAGTTAACTTGTTTTTTCAGAGACTGCACCACATCCTGATAAGCCTTTTCTGAGAAAAGGAATCCAGGCAGTTTTCTTGGGTTAGAGCAGGGGACCCCTCAGGCAAGATTATTGTATGGGGGATCGTGAGCTGTCAGCCTCCACCCCAAACTCTGCTTTGTCTCCAGCATTTATAATGGTGTTAAATATATAAAAAACTGTTTTTAATTTATTGGGGGTGGGGGGTCCACACTCAGAGGCTTGCTTTGTGAAAGGGGTCAGCCGTACAAAAGTTTGTGAACCACTGGGTTAGAGTTATCCTGTTTGTGCATAAGCTAGTTCCACTGTCTAGTGCAAACTGTTGATCTGAAACTGAAAATTCATGGTGTGGGTTGCACCTTCTAATGTGAACAGCTTGAAATCATGTTAGAAATGAAATGCAACCAGTGTGCTTAACTAGCAGTTCTGAGAGTGTCCTGGGTTGATGGTCAAGCTTGCTATAGAGATTAGTTATATATTGTTAGTATTTTCATCACCTTCAGCATACTTTAGAACACCCACTATTTCTAACACGCAGAACTGATCCGTTTAGGTTCTGTTGGTATAATATGAAAACTGGAAGGAGGGAGATATGTTCCCTATGTGTATTACATTTAGTAGCTGTAAATTAAGTCTTGGAGACTTCAGGTGCCTAATACAGCATAGATTCACATGAACATAAATTTGTATAATTCATTATTTTCTTTTTTGGTTAAAATGCAGTTTGGTTTCAGCGATTAAAAATATTTCTTGAATTGGTTTATGAGTAGATCATTAACTTTTTGGTAACAGAATATGGAAATCAAAAAAAGCCCATGTGTATATATAAAAACCTGTAATGCGAAGTATGTGTCATGCATTATTCCAGCCTTGCAAAATTCTACTTTTTCCTCTGATCTAGGACAAATATTTCTGAATTCAGAAAATGTTCAGAAAAAATTTAGAATATGTTCACTTACCATCAATCCACCTTACTAAAGGATGGGCTGGTAAATACACAATTTTCCAAGACTGCATTACTTCTGTTCTAGTTTCTGAACTCTAGTTGAGTCTGGGCCCTCATTTATGGCCTGCTATGTATTCAATTCTGAAGCCACTAATTTCCTGATTATTGGAGAGTTCATTGTAAATGAGTTAAGGTTTATCAAAAAAGTGTTAATGATTTAAACTCCTTCCAACAGAAACCTTCTCCTCATTCTTAGAATGTCTCAGTGTGAAGTTTCAGAGCTACAGCTCACGAAAGCTTATGCTCAAATAAATTTGTTAGTCTCTAAGACTAACACAAGTACTCCTTTTCTTTCAGTGTGAAGTGTATACTGTCCTTTAAGGAGCTAAAACTTCCCTCCCTCATAGTGCACCACATGCATGCATGGTGGAATGGGCAGCCACACGCCAAAATGCAATGGCGAGTAAAGTACACCCAGAATGTTGTCTGAGTTCTGTCAGAATCCTTTAATCTCCTGCCTTTTTCTACAACCTTATTCTTACCCAGGGCTTGGGTAGTAATGGTGGCCTATCTCTGTATTGTATCCACTGTAGACATCTGCAGTGCTATCTGAAAGTTTGGTATGCACATTTACCAGCATGACTTTATTGACTTGGCAGCTAGAGCTAATGCTCTGAGGGAGGGGAGTTCTGCAATCCTTGACAAATTATAACATTCCAAAATGACAATGTGGAAGCAATAGAGAAGTACTGTCTAGCTCTTATTTGGGGAGAGTCTGAAGTGATGAGGAAGGGCTTGGGGAAAGTTAAGATTGGTGTGTCTCTAGTTCTTAAGTAACTGTGCTGTAGTTCTTAATGGCTCTGCTGAATGGGGAGTGAGGTGGAACTGTAGTAAACATTTTTATTCTGAATGCATCCGATGAAGTGAGCTGTAGCTCACGAAAGCTTATGCTCAAATAAATGTGTTAGTCTCTAAGGTGCCACAAGTCCTCCTTTTCTTTTTGTGAATACAGACTAACACGGCTGCTACTCTGAAACCTGTCATTTTTATTCTGTAACTCTAGCAATGTTTGAACTATCTGAGGCTTTCTTTAGCAAAGCAATGAGCTCGGTCTGTTTTTTCTTACTCTGTGAAGAACCTGTCTCTGTCCTAGTTCTAGCCCCTGTTGGATGCCTCAGTCAGGAGAGGTTGAAAGAGATCTTTCAGCCAGTCAGCTATAGAATATAAAAGGTGGGGCTGATCTGCTGAACGTTTAATCCAATACACCTTTGTATCATTTTGTATTGTTGTAGTCTGTATTTGAATAAAAATATAGGAGTAGAGTAACCTGCAGTCTTGACCACAAATTCTAGATGGCTGGTGAATGCAGATCCTTTTAGGGAAGGAAGCGTTCTGTTTCTCTTGTTCTTGCTGTCTTTTCTGAAATGAATCAATGTTTTCTGCAGATGTTTCCAGGTTGTTTATTATGAGTGTTCAGGCTTGGATTCCCAGTTTTCAGCTAGGGAAAAAGAGAGCAACCCTGCTCTTTGGACAGAACTCCAGGTTCATTTTTATTATCTTTTCTTCAGAGGAAGTGGAGAAACTCCCACTTCTAGGGGGTGACTTCTGGGTTCTACTCAGTGTGTACATTCACTATCTGCATCTATAAACAGGATTTTAAGCGTACAATGTTGCACATACAGTACTTGTGCTTTCTAAACTCCTTTGTTTGAAGTGCCAGCCATCTGTTTACATTGGACCATAGTTTTCTTCTAATGAGACCTATTATTGCAACATAGCCTTAAAACCCCAAATCTTCAGCCCAATCCAACTTCCCTTGCAATTCTGAAGACTCTGTCCTTAGAGTTGCTTTGATTTGTGGAGGGAAGCATATTCAGTGGTTCCAGTCTAAACACTGCAAGAAATGTTCAGATCTAACATCCACTATAGCTATCTCCCAACTGGCAATTTGTAATTCAACAATACTAACTATATGCTAGTGGTTGTAGACAGAACTTGAGCTTCTTTACCTGCTCAGAGTGACAGTAGTAAAAATACCAGCATCCAGTCTACACTGGTGCTTTCACTGTTAAACACCAAAGGAAATTTTTTGAAAGTTGTGAGGTGTACAAGGCCTTACAGGATTAGGTCCAAATAGCCCACTTCTCTGCTGCTGAGAACCGGTAATTCCCCTTGACCTCAAAGAGTCATGGGTTCTTAACTCCTCACAAACTAAGTCGTCTTGTCTGTGCAGATTTAGTACTGATCTATTTCAGTTGGGCAGGGTGTGATTTTTGTAACTGAAATAATTAAATCTGTACAATTCTGTGTGTCGATAAATTTATACCTGTGCAGTTATCTTATGCTACTTTAGCTTATTTCCCTAAATTTACAGGAATAAGCTACATCAGTATAAGGGTACTTATAACTGCATCTTTCCTGGGGAAAGGGATGTGGTTGTGTGTTTACTCTGGTTTTAAGCCAGTATAGGTAAACAGTACAAAAACTATGTAAACTCATGATCTGATCCTGCATCATCGTTGTTGACTGGACCTGCTGGCCTCAACTGATCAAAACTGCAAACCTCTTACACTTCTTGAACCTGAGAGTTAAGTTTTAAAAACAAGAATTAACTGTACAGGAACTGCTCACTTAAAGTCATCCCAGTTAACGTTGTTTCATTTTTACTTTGCTGATCAATTAGGGAACATGCTCATTTAAAGTTGTGCAGTGCTCCCTTCTAATATCGTTTGGCAGCCGCCTGCTTTGTCCACTGCTTGCAGGAAGAGCAGCCCGTTGCAGCTAGCTGGTGGGTGGTTGGAACCAGGGTGGACCAGCAGCCCCCCCATCAGCTCCCCGCTCCCCTAAGTTCCCAAGGGGGTCACTAAAGGCAATTGAGGGTGTCACAAGGCATTAAAAATTGTATTGTAATCTAAAGCAAAGAAAATTTTATTTCCCCTCTCCCTCATGCACTGACCCTTCAAGATCAAGTATTTCTGTCAACCTTTTGAAACATGCACACAGATTAATTGTACAGGCTTATTTATACATTTTTGACTTGTACAGTAAATGTGAGGGGTCCACACAAATATTGGACTTTGTATAAAGGGCTGCCAACCTAGAAAGTGTGAAAAACACTGTTCTAGATTAATTCCAAAATCTTGAGACAAAAAGAATAATTCATTGGCACTAATGAGGCTAATAACCGACAAGCATCCTCAGCTACTGGACCAAGTTTTGTAGAAAACAACAAAATTCTGCAATTTGCCTACATTAAAGCAACACTTAACAGTTGATCACATTTTAAAACCACGGGTAAGGATATGCCTAATTCTATAGGAGATGTAAGCCCATGTGAGGGGAGGGGGGCAGTATTGTCAATGCCAGGGTCAAAAACCAGAAAGCAGTCTTTTGGGTAGGAGAGGTTTTTTGCCCATAAGCTGAGTGCTCCCCCCCCCTATATTTTAAGATTTTATTCTGTCACCTATCACCATAGTATCTAATAACATTCAAGGTAATATCAGCAGAAATAGTGAAGTTCCTGAGGTGTCTTCTCTTCCCCTTTCTCCCTTTTTGGAGTGACAATGGGGGAGTCCACTTATTTGTCGTCATCAACATCATATGTGTGCAGGGAAGAGTTTTGAGACTTTCTTCTCCAGTTAGTCTGGGTGGGGAGTCCTGCCTGGCAGCAAGATAAAACTGTTAATGTAGTCTCTTGCTGTTTTGCTGTAGCATGAGCTGAGGAGCCCACCTCTGACAATGTGTTGACCTCCCTCCCCCACCCCCGAAACATCTCAGTATTTGTGGGATCACCCTCATGCATCTGGGATACTAGGTGAATGGGTGCTTTAGAAATAAAGGTAAACCCATTCTGTCTCCCTTGCAACTAAATAGTCACTGTCTGAGATGCAAGAATTACTTGAGAGAATTTGGTAGGATTTGAACCCTTCTCACCCTCAGTGCAAGGAGACACGATCCAGGAGGTGCACTTCTCTGCTTTCTCCAACCCTTCATCTCTTCCATCCCCAACCATATTCTTTTCTTGCATGTTACTTGGCTTCCTATAACTTGCTCTCCTGGTTGTCCCCTGGGATCCCTCTGGGTGTTGCTGCCCTCAGTGCCCATTCTTCAGGCCTCCGCCTTTTCCAATTGCCAGAGAATCTTAAGATCTCAGTGTTGTAACCCCCATCTGTTAAACAGGTATCAACCAACATTCTGTTTATGCTATGGCTAGCAGGAGGGCAGGATTAAACTGTAAATCCTCCAGCTAGCACCAGTATACATGCAAATTAGGTGCACAGCTGTGCATATGTTAAATGCAGGAAAGTTGTTGAAAATTTCACCATTTAGCCTTAACTGCTCTAAAGAATTCTAATGAAAAATGTCCACTATTGTCGCTAGTACAGCTGCACTGGTGTGAGCCACACTGTGGGACTTGGTGTAGATGGGCTGCTAGTACAATGTCAGTTAGATTTGCTCTGATTAGATTTAACTGAGACAATGGTGAAAAAACTAGGGCTGTCCAACTATTAAAAAAGATAATCACAATTAATCATGAGATTAAAAAAATAGTTGCTATTAATCACAGTTTTAATCACATAGTTAATAATAGAATACCAATTTAAATTTATTATAAATGTTTTTGAATATTTTTGAAACTTTCAAATATTGATTTCAATTACAACAGAATACAAAGTGTACAGTGTTCACTTCATATTTTTATTACAAATATTTGCACTGTAAAAAAAGTGCAAGCTATAAGTCAAAGCATGAAGGGGCATACGAATGTTTAACATATCTGGCATGTAAATACCTTGCAACTGTGCTGCGTGAACATCTGTTCTCCCTTTCAAGTGACATTGTAAATAAGAAGGGACAGGAGTGTCTCCTGTAAATGTAAACAAACTTGTTTCTCTGAGTGATAGGCTGAAGAAGAAGTAGGACTGAGTGGACTTGTAGGCTGTAAAGTTTTACATTGTTTTGTTTTTGAGTGCAGTTATGTAACAAAAATTCTACATTTGTAAGTTGCACTTTCACAATAAAGAGATTTCACTACAGTACTTGTATGAGGTGAATTTAAAAACACTAATTTTGTTTTTTAAAGTGCAAATATTTGTAATAAAAAGAATATTAAGGAAGCACTGTACACTTTGTATTCTGTGTTGTAATTGAAATCAAAATACTTGAAAATGTAGAAAATATATATAATTTAAATTGGTATTCTATATTGTTTAACAGTGCAATTAAAACTGTGATTAACTAGATTTTAAAAAGTCACGATTAATTTGTTTTGTATTAATTGCTTGAGTTAACTGCAGTTAATTGACAGCCCTAGAATAAACTATTGCTTGTAAAATTTCCCTGGGCCTAGAGCAGACAAGGCTTCAGTTGGCATGTTCATTGACATTCTCCTGAATTGATAGGACAAGTCACACTTCTTTGGTGCTATTTAAGCTTGTTGGTGTGTTTGCACATTGACAGTTTCCATCACAACCAGAAGAGCTAGATAACTGTTTTTAGCATTGTCCTTTCCTTAAGCTATTTTGGAAATATCTCACTGGTACTGCTCAACCAATGGGAGTAACTGTGGGAGTGAATTTCAAGTGACTGCCACCATTTTAGGCAGTGTCTAACCCCTCTCTGAACAGATCTACACAACCATGGTTGTCTATAGTGATAGACTCAAGGAACTCAATCTATTTAGCTTAACAAAGAGAAGGTTAAAGGGTGACTTGATTACAGCCTGATGACATGGGGGAACAAATATTTGATACTGGGCTCTTCAGTCTAGCACAGGGGCAGGCAAACTTTTTGCCCTGAGGGCCACATCTGGTTTCTGAAATTGAATGGAGAGCTGGTTAGGGGTGGCTGTGCCTCCCCAAACAGCTAGGCATGACCCAGCCACTGCCCCGTATCCGACCCCCCACCCACTTCTTGCCCCCGATGGCCCGCCCGGGGACCCCTGCCCCATCCACACACACCCCTGCTCTTGGTCTCCTGACTGCCCCCGGACTCCCCACCCCTAACTACCTCCCGTTGCCCCATCCAACCCCCACTCCTTCCTGACTGCCCTGGACCCCTCGCCCCTAACTGCGTCCTGCCCCTAACTGCCCTCCCCCCAGGGCGACTGCCCCCCCCATCCATGCCCCTGACCGCCCTAACCCCTATCCATGCCCCTGACCACCCCCCAAACTCCCCTGCCCTCTATCCAACTCCCCTTGCCACGTTACCGTGCTGCCTGGAGCACCGGTGGCTGGCAGCGCGGCTGCACCAGGACATGCAGCCGCGCAGCACAGAGCCTGGCCTGACCCGGTGCTCTGCAGCCCCGCCGCCAAGCGCTGTGGGGAAGAGGGGTCAGGAGCGCAGGGACTGGGCAGGACAGTCCTACGGGCTGTAGTTTGCCCACCTCTGGTCTAGCAGATAAATGTATAATGTGATCCAGTGGCAAGAAGTTGAAGCCAGGCAAATTAAGACTGGAAGTAAGGTGTAAATTTGTAACAGCAAGTGTAATTAACCATTGCAGCAATTGATGAAGGGTCGTGGTGGATTTCTCTATCAGTGAATTTTTTAAATCAGGGTTGGATGTTTTTCTAAAAGGGATGATCTAGAAATTATTTTGGGGAAGATCTATGACCTGTGTTATACAGGAGGTCATACTAGATTATCACAATGGTCCTTTCTGGCCTTGGAATCTATGAATGTGATTTAAATGCTGACAGCTTGGCTAGCACGTACAGTTTTGCTGTAATAGTGGGAAATCCTTAAAAGAACTTCAAGCTGATATTGTAGGCAAAGCCTAGGGAAATTAAAGGTCAAATCCTGTAGGAAACAGCCAAACTTGTCAGGTATCCATGGGGAACCTGAAGTTCTTGGGATTTGGGTTTGACCCCATTTTTCTTCTCTGAACCATAGGTAGCCCCACCCTTTCCTGTTTTTGACAAAACATCCTTGCTCGTGAAACTATCTACTCTCCTTAGCATCCTGCAAGCTAGAGCCTGCACAGAGTGAAAGAATGAATGTAAACACACCCAACCTCTAATTCTCCTTGGTACTTGAACAAAATACTCCTCTGTGCGTGAGCACACGTGTTGAAATAAAATCTGCCTTCCCGGCCCACGTAAGAACTATTTACTTCTGCTGATTGCATAAATGCAGTGGGTTTCCCTCCGACCCCAACAAGCCTGTGAATTTTTATGTTGTTCAATGCTTCCTGATTTCACTGTCTTGTTTCTGGTTTGGAAAGGGTTATTAGAGAGAATATCACACAACCATTAATTGCCGTTGTGCATTATGCCTCATGGTAAACTGAGTGGCACTCTTAACATGGATTGGTTGTTAAAGACAGAGTTTCAAAGGCCCAAAGAGCTGCCATTTCATATCTGGGCTCCTTACTGAAACAGCAGTCTGTTTTTATTGACTTATGGTAAAACTACTCAGGACAACAAATAGGTTAAAGCAGTGGTCCCCAACCTTTCTGTTGTGATAGCATATTCATGTTCCCAGAAGAGTGTGGCAGGCACTGGACGACCAGCCTCCGAAATGCCCCCGAGAAGCAGCATCATCAAGAAGCGCCGCCGCCGAGAAGCAGCGGCATTTCAGTGGCAACACTTCTTGGTGGCGTTTTGGCGGCGGGTTGTCCGGTGACCATGCTCCCTTGTCAGTAGGCAGGCGCACATAAATGCCCCAGTGGGCGTCCTGGCACCCGCGGGCACCGCGTTGGGGACCACTGGGTTAAAGGGATGCTATTGAGAATCATAGGACGTTTTTGGTTACTTTCTTAGAACATGTCTTATTTCAGTGTCCTGCTGATAACTTCAGTAAGGGCCATAAAGCAAACGTGGTTTAAATCACAAAATGCAACTGCACTGGCTTTAACTGTGCAATAAACAAAAGAACCACTCATCCATGTCCTTCAGTCTGTTCCCAAAGTTCTGAAAATAGGGTTTTCCAGCTTTGTTTCCAAGTCTATGCTTGCGTCCTCCAATTAAGAATAGTGTACAGTTTCACAAGGACACATGCCCAGAAGTGAATTTGCATAAATTGCATACATACACAGAAGCCAACACTGAAGCAGGGAGTTGTAAATCTACACAGAAACAACTCAGAAGCACATAGCTTTAGTTTGAGCTAAACAGTTTCATTTTAAGTTTTAATCTATACTGCCCTGGGCGTTCCTTAACTATCACATTTTTGGTAGCTTGTTGAGCCATTGCTGTAGAAATCTGTGTGGTTTTTATGCTATAGTCATAGTGGCTAGTTTAGCTCTCCTAAAAATGTAGTCCTCTCTTGCAAATGCAATTTTGAAACAGGAATTAGGGAGTAACATCCAACTTTTTATCTCAGTTCAAAATAACAGCTGTGCTTTCGCAAATTGATTGTGGAGTCAGTTACTGTTCATTTTGACCATTTTCACTTAGGAATCTCCAGCAACTTGTTTTTGGTTCTCTTTCAGGATTGTTGCTACATTGACTTTAATACTTAGGAAATGGAGGCCTTCACACCGGAATTGTGGAGTGCCTTCTGTGTTCCAGAAGTGTTTTTCTTCAGATTTTACCTTTGACAGGAGGTTTTTTCTTTAAACCTGGGTTTGCATTGGGAGTCTCATTTGGCTGAACCTGGAAATGCAGAGAAGCTAAATCATTGGGTAAAAAAAGCCCTTCTGTCTAGTAGAGTTGTAATTCACTTTGGTTTTACTTCCCCAAATTATTAGTGGATAATGGATGCCTGTTCCCAACTCATCATTGGGGACTCTGGTTATGGTAAAATAACAAGAAACTTGGTTTTGGCATGGTAGCAAAATTCTTGAATGCATCTTCTCTTCTCTCCCCAGTGCTTAGACATTTTCTCTCAATAAACAGCAGTGCAATAAAAGGGAATCTAAAATGACACAACTGCTACTAATGTGTCATTCTACATATTGCTCTTAACCTGTTGTCCTTCCCTGTAAAATGTCTCACTTATTGTTGTCAAATGTGATTGATACAGTTTAATTGTATAATGTATCATTTTGACAAATCTCAAATGCTTAGCAGTTAGTGGTGGAAATGTTACCATAAGGTGGTGAGGGAAGCTGGGCATAGCTGAGAAGACTTGGAGGGTTGTGATGGTAAGCATTGACATTGGAAACAGCTCAAGAGCTATTAGCAGTGGGCAGTGTGGAAAAGGTGGATTGTAATTTGAGCTCTGTTTCACAATGGAAGACAGTAAGGTGGGCGGAGTCCTACAGAGAGGTGGTCAGGTTCAGCCCCTTCAGAGATAAGTGAAGGTGTGAAAGAAGAATACCAGAATTACTGCAGCAGAGAGAGGGATTGCAGAGGGAAGGGCCTCAGACATCAGTGATTTTTTTCCCTCCAAGTGAGAAACAATCTCCAGGAAATATATAAGAGGCAAAATAAGTAATGAAGACACAAGCAACTCTTGAGCATCCTTTGCCCCATGGGCATCTGCCACTCAGTCAGTAATTTTGTGTTAGTTTATTCTTCTGATTTGCCATGGTCACAAATGTAGATCCTGATTAGCTGACTCCCAGCAGGTATCTTTGATCACTACCTGCCTCTCTGAAAAGAGTTAAAATAAATAAGACCCCGAGCAAATCAAACAAAAAGCAGTGTACCCCAAACAGTTTTTATAACCTGATAAAGGAACAGAGCTAGATTTCCATGAACTCCACTGGGGATCTTACTATTGCCAGATGTTACTGTAATGGGCAACAGTATAAAACTCTTAGAATGCTTGAGTAGTTTTAAATGTTTGGTTTACCTAAGCGCGCTGCTCAGTGGTAGAATTAGATCTACTGTGTTAAGCATGGCATAAGACTGATAATAAACATGATGAATAATCCTGTTAGCTTTTTGTCTCAGAGATTAATTTTAGGACTAAAGATTCTCTGCTCTTAAAGGAACATGCAACTAAGAAGACCCACTTCAGCCATCTCTTACTGTGTGGTCCGAGAATTGTCTACACTACAGCCATATTTACACACAGTTATTACAAGCATTACTTTTGCAGTCAGTGTCTAATACCCAAGTGACAGAGGATGTCAGGGCTACAGCTCGCTCGCTCTCTTTCTTAACATGCATTAGTTGAGAGCATTCTTTTTGGAAGGCTAAAGACTTGCATGTTTGGATACCATTCTCAGTAAAAATGTAAGTTACTGTTTTTTTTATATGCCTGTTAGGTATCAGTTATGTTGAACAGTTATCTGACTGGGATTGCTGGTTTTAGTTATTTCTGTTGGGTGCTCAGTATTGTAGGTTTAAACAGTTTAAAAATAGATATTCATTATAGACAACTAAATATTGACAGATTTTATAAGTGCTTGTATACAAATGCTAGAAGTCTAAATACTAAGGTGGGTGAACTTGAGAGCGTGGTATTAAATGAAGATATTGCTATAATAGGCATCACAGAAACTGGATGGAATGATGATAATCAGTGAACAGTATGATACCAATGTACAGAATATATGGGAATGACAGAGTAGGTCACGCTGGTATGGGAGTGACACAATATGTGTAGGAAAGAAGAGTCAAATATAATAAAAATCTAAATGAATCAAACTGTACCATAGAATCTCTATGGATAGAAATCCCATTCTTGAATAATAAGTGTATAGCAGTAAGAATATAGTACCGATGACTTGATCAGGATGGTAACTGATTGTGAAATGCTCAGGGAGATTAGAGGGGCTACAAAAACAGAAAACCCTATAATAATGGGGTCTAAATTAGCTATTATCACTCAGGAAAGAGATCTTGGAGTCATTGTGGATAGTTCATTTCAATGTGCAGTGACAGTCAAAAAAAACTAACAGTGTTATGAACCATTAGGAAAGGGATAGATGATAAAGCAGAAAATATAATGCCACTATATAATTCCATGGTACACCCATGCCTTGAATACTGTGTGTAGTTCTGATTGCCCCATCTCAAAAAATAAATAAATAAATTAGAAAAGGTACACAGAAGGGCAAAAAAATGATTAGGGGTATGGAACTGCTTCCATATGAGGAGAGATTAGAAATGCAGGGACAGTTCATTTTGGAAAAGAGATACAAAAGGGGGATATGATAAAGGACTATACAACCATGAATGGTGGAGAGAAAATGAGTAAGGAAGTGTTATTTACCCCATACACAAAACACAAGAGCCATAGGTCCCCCAATGAAGACAGTAGAATTAAAACAAACATAAGGAAGTACTATTTCACACAATGCACAGTCACACTCTGGAACTCATTGCCAGGGATTGTTGTGAAGGCCAAAAGTATATCTGGGTTCAAAACAGAATTAGGTAAGTTCATAGAGGATAGATCCATCATTGACTTTTAACCTAGATGGTCAGAGGTGCAGCCACATACTCTGGGTGTTCCTAAACCTCTGACTTGAAGAAGCTGGGACTGGAGGACAGAGGATGGATAATTCGATAAATTGCTCTGTTCTGTTCATTCCCTCTGAAGCATCTGGCACTGGCCACTGTTGGAAGATGGAATACTGGGCTAGATGAACCATTGCTCTGACCCAGTATGGCCATTCTTATGTTGTTCTTTGCTGTATTCTCTCTATGAGGTGGAATTTGTGCAGGCTAATAGAGAAAGCCACAATAACTTCCTGTTTGGTGGTTTTTCTTGTAAATCAGTTAAGTGGATCAAAGCCTTATCACAACAATATGCAGTGGGCAAAGCCTTATATGACACAAACATTGCTACGATCCAACCAGTTGTAGGGTTGTGCTTGGCTCTCTGGTAGTTGCAAAATGAATGAATAATCCAGTAGAAAATGTCATGATGTCAAAACAGTGGTTGAATCCACCATACCACCCAGGGATACATGCCGAAATCAAATTAGCAACATGCCAAATCACTCTCCAACCAAACTAAACAAACATGGATTACCTTTCTTCTTGAATGCTGCCAGTTTTTGTCTCTAGTGGATTGAGAAATCAACTTTCTGTATCCTCCATGAACAGCCTACCACAAGTAGTTCAACTCTGGAGATTGATCATAGGCACTAACTCCATGGGTGCTACGGGGCTTGAGCTCCCATGGGGAAAAAAAATAGTGGGTGCTCAGCACCCACCAGCCACAGCTGATTGGAGGTGTTGCTAAACAGCTGATTGGAGGGTCCCAGACAACTCAGGTGGCTACAGTTGTGGAGACAAAGGGTCTGGCAGCTGCTGACTTGTTTCCTGAGCCCGTTGTCTGTCTTTTTCAGGTGGACTAATTATTATTAACTCAGACAACATCTGAAGCAAACACTGCCTAGAGACTAGGTCAGAAGGGAAAGGGAGATGAAAATATATAGGGATCTGTATGTGTGTTGCAACTTTTCCCATATCAGTGCTGTAATGTAGGCAAAGTTTAACTTCCAAACACAGCATGAATCTTTAAGAGCTAAGCAGTCTGAAATTGCTGAGGGTGTCAGTTGCTGAATATGGAAGTGAGTGGGTGCGATTTTTGAGGTGGGAAGGCCACACATGCCCACATGTCAATAGTAACACATTTACATGCATTTTGATCCAGCGGATGTTTTATGGAATCTCTTATGGATTATTCCTCCAAGCACAGTGCTTACACAGGTATTCTGATAGAGGAATAGGGTTGCTAAGGGCAAGATAAAAATAATTGTCACTGAACAATTTTACTCATAAAAGGCCACTGTGTGTAGAACTAACTTCCTGATTAGACTGAGCTCCTTGGAAATAGAGATGTTTCTGTACCAGGTTTTCCATCTGGCTAGTATATTTTGAACAGTGAAACATTTGTGTGGTGATAATACTTGAACATCTTCCATATAAAGAGCTCAAAGTATTTTATGAATGGTAAATTTCAGAGTAACAGCCGTGTTAGTCTGTATTCGCAAAAAGAAAAGGAGGACTTGTGGCACCTTAGAGACTAACCAATTTATTTGAGCATAAGCTTTCGTGAGCTACAGGTCACTTCATCGGATGCATGAATGGTAAAGTAATTCCTTCCTTAGAGACATCCTGAAACTTATCTTTATTTTTACAGTAGGCTATTGAAACACAAAAAGATAAATTGAGTTTACCAAGAGCACATATGGTAGAGTGGAGAATAAACTCCACAAGTTCTGACTGGGGTCAAGATGGTGATGTTGTCTATATGGTTCCTTTTTTGGACCTGTTGAACTAGCACACTTTACATGAAAGCTATAGTTCCAAGAAATTACAGGATTCCTGGATCTTTCTCGAATTGTTTTATTTTGTAGGTAAAAACAGTCTGCCCCTGCTAGCTTTTGGGTCTGTCTTTTTGGTCTGTTTTCTAGTGCCTAGCATAATGGGATTCTGGTTATTTACATGGGCTCTTAGACACTATGATGATGCAAGTAATCATTTAAGTGTGATGTAACTTCCCAACCAAGGTATCCCTGGAGATACACATATGCATCATAATCTGTTACTGGAGTAGTCCCAGAAGCAATGAAAGGATTGTACATGTAATCAGTCCCCATAGGAAATGCCTCTGGAGTGTGTAGTTACTGCATAGCATTCAAAAGGCAGAGAGACTGTGGCCTAACTTCAGTTGTAGTGGAGAATTTCCAGTTTTTTCTTTTTGTGGTCATTTAAATTTAAGCTGAAAACACATGTTCCAATCCCCTGGTGGGATGTGTCTTAGAGGTCTAAGTCTGTCTAAAAACACCTACAATCTGTGTGAAATAAGAGTCAAATCTTGCCATGATTATCTTTAGTGTTTCATCTTTCTGAGGTAGATAAGCTGCCTGGAACTGATGTGCCCTTTTTCCAATGGCACTTTAAGCTGAGGATGTGTGGATGTTAAAGATCTGTCCTCAGCTGCAGCCTGTCAGGATTATGTTATTTCCTTGAGTTAATTTGTGTAGTGTTGGATCTCTGAGCATTGTGGAAGTGGTAATCAGGTTCATGAGGGTCTTGCTGCGCTTTAAAACTTTCCATTAGGCAGCCTACAGTTGTGGAAGTTTAACATGATCCTTTCAAAGCTGAGAGAGCCACCTTTAGAATCACTCTGGAATGCTGTTCTCTAGATTTTTGCTTCATGGCAGCAGCTTCAGTATGCATGGTGCACATACTTTAGGTTTCAGGGTTTGGGTGATGCTGCAGTACACATCATAAGCCTAAGGTGTTACTATGGACTCCTGCAGGCCTTCCAAAGGTGGTGTCAGAATTCCACCTTAATAAATCATCCTGCTAAGCTTTTGCTGCACCTGCATGCCCATCCACAAACACAGCTTCTAAAAAACCTTAACTTTTTTTCATCTGGAGAGGATTAAAGATCTGAGAACATCCATCCAGCTCTTGAGTAATTTGATAATAGTGCAGTAGGTCAAGCAATCTCCAAGAAAACCATGTTTAAATAGCTATCTGCTTGCATCTTCTTGGTAGGTCTACAACTCCAAGCTCATGTTAAAGCTTATTGAGTCAGAGGAATGTCAGCTTCCCCAGCTAGCCTTTTGGAAGGGAACAAGTTGGAGGCCAGCAGGGCATCTGCGTAACTTTCAAAACACTATATTGCTTGGACTGACCAAATCTACATTTTGCTCATCGCAATCTGTGTCAAGTTACAAGTTCCCCAACATTCCCAGGTCTGTGAAATCAGTGGGTTCCAATTGTGGTGATGGGGAGTTTGAGATATTTTGTATGTTGTGCTAAACTGTTCTCACTTTTCACCCCTTTTTTGACTTGCTTATTGAAGTTTGTGGAGGTCACTTTGTGCAAGCAAGTAGGGAACAAAAGTGGTTTTCTCTGGATTTTTGTTAGCTACTAGCT
This sequence comes from Lepidochelys olivacea, assembly GCF_965140295.1. Lineage (NCBI taxonomy): Eukaryota > Metazoa > Chordata > Testudines > Cheloniidae > Lepidochelys > Lepidochelys olivacea. The sequence goes on from NC_140423.1 coordinate 17,085,708, forward strand.
GTGTAAATCTGTTAATTTCTGAGCTGAAAACAGTACTGGGGAATGATTAAATTGATCTATTTTGATTGAAATTTTAAAAAATACAAATTATAGGAATTTGTAAACATCCTCTCAAAACAAAGGCCTAAATTACCAAACAATACAATGGAATGAAAGCTACGGGACAATTTTAGGATGACTGAAAATTTTATACTGAATTCCTCTCTGGAGATTGTGATTCCAAACTACATAATAAATGCCTCTTCTGGGAGGACTGTTCTTCCTTCTTCAGGTGCAGATTGTGTAGTACAAAGGTCTTGAAGTGTGGCTCTTTCTTTATGTGGGTGGGGAACTTCCTGGCAAGTGGTTGAGCAGTTGTGATTTGGATTACGGAGCCCCTAGTATACAACTATAATTTATCATGTGCTACCGAAACAGATTTTTGGGGGATACTGGTGTTGCATTACACCCCCATCTGTTTGCTGTTGCCAGTGTCATGGCTTTGTAGCTTAGGATATGTCTACACTACAAATAAAAAACTGGCTGGCCCATGCCAACTGAGTTTGGGGACTCTGTGTGGGGGGAGGATTAAGAGAGCCTGAGCCCAAACGTCAACACCACGATTAAACAGCTCTTTACTCCAAACCCCATGAGCCCGAGTCAGCTGGCACAGACCATCCGCAAGTGTCTAATTACAGTATAGCCATCCGCACAGTATGTTCTTGGCCCTTCTGTTGAATGTTTAAATCTGTCAATAGGCAGCTGAATTTCTTTCCTTACAAGAAGAGATTTTTGGGCCCCTATGAAAATTAGGAAGACTCAGTGGCTTACATAGACATTGCAATGACAACTTTGTATCCGCATTGAATTAGTTGTCTTCATTGCTTCTTGTGCTAACCTGCTGTAGTGTTGCTGTGTGTCAGTACCTGTCATGCTAAATGTCTAGGTGTAGGGTGAAGCAAGAAAAGTGTGTGTGTTAACACACAGCACTTAGGAAAAAGGTACAAGACCTACAGAAGAACAAAAACAAAAAAAACCCTAACTGCAGTCACTGGGTAGTCAAGTGGTTACTGTGTCCTGCTTGTGCACCCTGTGTGTGAGGGGAGCACCTGTATGTATTTCAGCACCTGCTATTTCATTAGGGCCTTTTGGCTGAGATTATCATCCTCTTGCATGTGAATAATGTACAGATGATGTATTTTGCTCATCTCTTTGGTAATGTTGATAATCTGCCATCTATTGTGATGACATGCCTGTGGATTTTTAGGATCTAGAGAGAACTGAAAGCAAAATCAAGATTGGTGGTTTTTTGTTTGTTTGATATTTTTTCTTCCACAGCTGAGGGTATTGAACTGGCCAATAACAAACCAACTTTCTGGTATTTTTGTCTAATATTTTATTGCCAATTCTAAACTTGGGGCTGACCTGCATTATTTCTTCCACAAGTTCCTGTAGTTTTCAGTGGCAGTCTTGCATATGTTGCATAGCATCCGGTGAAGTGAGCTGTAGCTCACAAAAGCTTATGCTCAAATAAATTGGTTAGTCTCTAAGGTGCCACAAGTCCTCCGTTTCTTTTTACGGATACAGACTAAACAGCTGCTACTCTGAAATGTGTGACCTTGAAGAAGAAAATGTGATTTTCTTCTATAAACTGTCTACTACTCCGTATATAAAACTAGTCAGTGTTCAAAACAGAGCTGTCTGCAGTGTGGCTAAAGCAGTGCTTCAAGCTCATGACATAATGGGCTTCTTGGGCAGGATTGGGACGGAGAGCTGGGGGTCATGAGCCTGGAATGGGATTTAGTAGTGGAATAGAAGGCAAATTAAGGAAAATAACTGTATGGTGCCCCAGGCTGACACATAATGCAGTTAAAAATAGTCAAAACAGACATATCAAAATGGGAAAAGCCCAAATCAAAGCAGCATGACTCCATATGTAAGGAGTGGGCCATACCCAGTGCCAACTCCTGTGTTTTCAGTTTCGAGGCTGAGCTAGATAATCTAGGGGAAATAAAGTACTACGGTGCCTCGCAGCAAAGGTGCAGTCACCTGCTGATCAGAGGCACTGTGACAGATACTCTAAAAGCTGGGTGATATAAGTATGTGTCCCTTTCCCCTGGGGGTGTGACTCCAGACTGAAGTATCTAATATATAGCCACATTCCGAATGGGAAATATAAACAGGATGGTGTGAAATGCTTAAATGGATGTAGCTTTGTCATCTTGTTCTGCAGTCATATGTTTTCTTCAGTGTTTTTCCAACTCATGCCTTGCTGCCAGAGTCAGTATTAATAATGCATGACTTTTTTTTTTTTTTTTGGTGCTTCCTTCCCAGCGTCCCTTTCAGCTACTGAGTCAGAGAAGTCTGTTATAGCAGCAGTCTCCAAAGCAGTGAAATCCCTCTGCAGTGCTGAAGTGCAGTCATTTATCATGCAGGGTTAGTCTGCAGGAAGCCCTTCCCTAGATACTCCAGCTGGAGATACAAATGCCGAAGGTACATTGCTGTCTCTCCAGCGGATGGTTAGAGAGCCCTGCATACTGTGTAGGCGAGTGTATTCAAGAAGAACCGCTATGGTGTATCTGATTAAAAGATACAAGTTGTCTCCTTCTTTGTTTTAAAATTGTCCTTTGAAGTTTTTCTTTACGCCTATCTGTAGGATTGTTCGTCAGTTTCTGGGCTCTTCAAGGTCATTGAGATAACAAAACCCACATAATATACTAAGTTTGTTAAATAAATTTTAAATCCTTTCAGTAGCTGTCAGTGTCTGGCTGACAGCATTAACCAGCATCAGTACTGATAATGCTGCATAGAAGCTTGGATTTATTTCCATTTCCCAGCTCACATGATTAGACTCAGGTTAACTGGGTGTGGTTACTGCAACGTGGGAGCAGTATTTATGTAGCTGCAATATTTACACTTGGAAAACTGTTTGAGAAGCAGGGAGGAGTATGACTCTTCAGGACCTCAGATTTCAAAGTATCTCAGACTTTAAAGTGTGTCTTCCATTCAAAACACTTCACTGCAAAAATACCTAGCATGCAGTTACATTCCTGAGGGCAAGTCTACACTACAAAATTAAGTCGACCTAAGTAACTTTGACTTACAGCTACCACAGTAATTAAACTTGCTTTGCATGTCCACGCTACGCTCCATGTGTCAACTGTTCATGTCCTCACCAGGAGTGCTTGCATCTATTTAACTATCAGTTTGGGGCATTGTGGGATGGCTTCTGAAAGGCAACAACAGTCAATGTAAGCAATGCAGTATCTACACTGACATTGCGTTGACCTAACTACGTTGACTTAAGCACTATGCCTCTCGTGGAGGGGAGTTAAGTAAGTGTAGTGGGTGAGTTACATCGATGAGAGCTGCATTTTAGTGTAGACACTTAGGGTATGTCTATACTACCCACCCACCGGATCGGCAGGCAGCAATTGACCCCCGAGTGCTCTCCCATCGACTCTGGCTCTCCATCTCGGTGAGAGGCGCAGGCGGAGTTGACAGGGGAGCGGCAGCAGTCGACTTGCTGCGGTGAAGACACCATGGTGAGTAAATCTAAGTACATTGACTTCAGCTACGTTATTCATGTAGCTGAAGTTACGTATCTTAGATCGATTTGTCGTGTCCCCGTCCCTCCCTCCCCCAGTGTTGACCAGGCCTTAGAGTTAGGTTGACATAAGGCAGCTTGCAAACTCTGTAGTGGAGACTGAAGGCTGAGAACAGATGCCTTATATACAACATTTTGGTGCAAAAGCGATTTCCTTTTAAATAGGCCTATTCTGAGAATAGAGCCTTCTTTTGCATGGGAAACTTACACTTCATTTATCTGAGGCCTCAAAAAATATACTGTGCTTATTTTGAAAGTATTTAATTCTCTATGTGCCTGTTTAGCTACTTTCAGACTTTAATTTATAAACAAATTTGTACCTTTGTCAACAGATCTGTTAGGTACTGATGCATGCATCAATACATTATCTGCTGACTTAGTGCAACATTGTTGTGAGTCATCTTTTTATTATTTCTGCTAGTTCTTCTGAGCCAACACAACTGTCAGTGAACTGGATTTTGCCCCTTCTTCTGCATGATCAATAGAGTTGGTTGTTAATTTCCACTCAATTATAGCTTGTGCAGCCCCAATGAAGATATTAGCTTTACGGGACAGATAGAGAGGACATAATTTGGCCTGCAGAACCTTTGCTGGTGAAGAGTGAGAAGAAAAGACCCCAGCTTGGTTCTTGAAGGTAAACTGAGTTCATTGTTGCAGAAATTACTGAAGCATGGAGCTCTGTTCAGAATAGAATTGTACTGTAAGGGCAGAGATGCTAAAAACATGTTAAGTGACCTGCAGGGGGGAAAAAGAGGGGTTGTGCCTTATTTCTTTAGAAGCTTAAAAAGAGAGAATTTGTGATTATTTTTACCAGTAGAAACCCATCTTGTCCAGTTTGGAAGACCCTAACTGGTGCACTGTTGAAAGGATGACCTCACAAGAGCCAAAGAAATGAAGGGTAAGCAACTGAGAGGGCGAGGGATTTTAGTCAGATTGCTTAAAACAGACTTTTATGAGTTTGTGTTTTATCATTTATTTAATGTCCGTGACTGACACTGGAATCCCCAGAGTGGACTGTCTCCCTGCTCCTCAGCCTATATGCACCTCACAACATGGAAGAGGAGCTAAGAGTCAGCTAACTCTGCTTGCACACCAGCATCCCTGGGGTTTCTGGTAAATGCGGTAGAAGAGAAAGACTTAGGCATTGTCCACACTAGAAAGCTGAACTGCTTTAACTGTACCAAGACAGCCGTACGCTTCTCCTAGTGTGAACACAGTCCTTGGGATGAAGGTGTTTTACACATCATAGCTATTTATGTACAGGAAGGGGAATGTTGCACTGGTATAAAGCATCTTTATACTGGTTCAACTGTGTCCATACCAGGGCTTTTAGTGATATGACCATTTTGATTAAAAAAAATCATGCCCCTAACCAACATAGTTTTTACCAGTACAGCTTTTACGTGGAGAACAGGCCTTACTGATGATTATCTTAAAAATGCATAATTTTTGCTTTCAGTTTTCCCCTCTATTAAATACCAGCTGCTTTCTGTATTGATTAGTTTATACTTGGAAAGAGAACAGTATCAGGCTGAAAGTTACATGCCCATAAAAATCCCATTCTTTATCAATAAAATTGTGGTCCCCCTTTGCCCCTCATTGTATTCAGTGAATCGGTTGGAAATCCTAACTAAGAGGTAAACAGTGGAATCCCTAATGTTGACCAAGCTAAGAGACACCAAAGAGCCATTGAGACCCCAGTCACTGAAGGAAGTAGTCTATAGGCAATCTATGTTGCCTGTGCTGAGATGAATCTGAATCTTTTCATTGACTGCTGTCTCTTGCAGACATAGATCACATTTTGTAGGATTATAAAAGAAATCCACAATCTAAACCTCCTTGGAGCAGATGCACTGAATTGTGGTGTTTAGTAAACGTTGAAACTTCTGCTCAGAATTGTTTGCTCAGCACTTCCTCCTTTGCAGTAATATGCAGGTGACTTTCTCAGGTGTAGTTTCAAGTAGTAAGATGGCTTCCGTGCTTTCCTGGCAGCAAAATAAAACACCACCTATGACTAGCAAGACGATTGACTTGCTTCTCAGCTAACAAGATTTTGGTGGATTATGCTATGTATTTAATCAAGGGATAAGCTCATTGCCTTATTTGAAATGGATCAAATCCCTGAAAATGCCAGCTCTGAGACTAGCTATCAAGCTAAAGTATTTGACTGCATTTTAGCAAAGGGAGTAACTGGGGACAGCCTTCCTTTATTTTTAAGTATAGTACTAGAGCATCAAGGTTGCATCTTTCTCCTGTTATAGCAGTTGCAGCAGTTTTGTTAGAGTTGCAGTCTTTAATAATGTCAGACAATAAGAATTCCTCTGAAATCTTATGCAGCATCTGGGTACTTTGTATGATTTTTGTAACTGCATTGGGACACAATCATTTGATTTTAAATCTAGAAGTAACTTAGTCTGTTAACCTCAATACATTGTTAAATGCGTTTTTTGTTTTGAAGCCAAACTTTTTTTTTAAACTTTCCATAAGTATAGTGGACCTTGCTTACAGGAAAATCTGCTGTAGTGAAGTAGACCAGAAGTCTGAAATTGTTTTGGGTCATAGGTTTACTCTGCAGTTTTAGTTCTGATGTTCTGTGGGGAATGTCTTCCCAACAGGAAGTTTCTATTAGATTGTGAAAAATAAGTGACCCATTTTTTTGACAAGGGGCACCAAGATGTTGGCACAATCATCCATGTGATTAAAAAATAAAATAAATCCTTCAAAAAATTAGAAGTGGTGTGAATCCAACAGTGAAACTTTTTAACAAATTTCAAGCTGGAGGACTGAAAAGGTTTAGAAAAAAAATGCATATTGAAATGTCACTTTTATTTTTCACCGTGACAGGTTTCAGAGTAGCAGCCGTGTTAGTCTGTATCCGTAAAAAGAAAAGGAGTACTTGTTGCACCTTAGAGACTAACAAATTTATTAGAGCATAAGCTTTCGTGAGCTACAGCTCACTTTACTGCATCTAATAAAGTGAGCTGTAGCTCACCAAAGCTTATGCTCTAATAAATTTGTTAGTCTCTGAGGTACCACAAGTACTCCTTTTCATTTTTCACCATGTTTCACAATGACTAAAGTAAATAAGGGGAGGATGAGTCATTAGGTGCAGTTAAGATAAACAAAGTTAAAGTCCCATTACCATAAAGGAGCCTTGAAGCTATACTAAGGTTTACTAGGTTAATTGCCTCTGCCTTGAAATCAGAATCTTATATGAAATTTTGAGCTCCATGCCACAGTTGGGTCTCAACTCTTTAGCCCCAGTATGAGGGTTTGACACTTTGGAAGGAGATTTTTTTGTTTAGATTTTTATATTGCTTTTAGGGAATAAACATGTTTCTGTGAAATAGGAATAGTGTTGTTACTGCATATGAACCACAACATAAGAATATAAGAACAGCCATACTGGGTCAGACCAGAGGTCCATCTAGCCAAGTATCCTGTCTTCTGACAGTGGCCAATGCCAGGTGCCCCAGAGGGAATGAACAGAAGGGGTAATCAAGTGATTCATCCCCTGTTGCCCTTTCCCAGCTTCTGGCAAATAGAGGCTAGGGACACCATCCCTGCCCATCCTGGCTAATAGCCATTGATGGACCTATTCTCCATGAATTTATCTAGTTCATTGTTGAACCGTTATAGTCGTGGACTTCACAACATCCTCTGGCAAGGAGTTCCACAGGTGGACTGCGTGTTGTGTGTTTAAAAAATACTTCCTTTTTTTGTTTTAAACCTGCTGCCTATTTATTTTGTTTGGTGGCCTCTAGTTCTTGTGTTATGAGAGAGTAAATAACACTTCCTTATTTACTTTCTCCACACCAGTCATGATTTTATAGACCTCTATCATATCCCCCCTTATTCTCTAAGATGCCACAAGTACTCCTGTTCTTTTTGCAGATACACACTAACACGGCTGCTACTCTGAAACGTTAGTCATCTGTTTTACAAGCAGAAAAGTCCCAGTCTTATTTATCTCTCCTCATACAGCAGCTGTTCCATACTCCTAAGCATTTTTGTTGCCCTTTTCTGAACCTTTTCCAAATCCAATATACCATTTTTAAGATGGAGCAACCACATCTGCGCACAGTTTTCAAGATGTGGGCGTACCATGGATTTATATACGGGCAATATGCTATTTTCTGTCGTCTTATCTATCCTTTTCTTAATGATTTCCAACCTTCTGTTCGCTTTTTTGACTGCTGCTGCACTTTGAGTGGATGTTGAAGTTAGAGGCTGAATCTCAAATTTTCCTCAATTTTGCCACACTGAAGGCAAACAGTGCAACCCTCCAAGCTGTGTGCACTGTCTCACAATCCCTTTTGGCTTTGGCACAGAATTTTTCAACCCAAGTTTTGGAGATGGAAAGAATATTCAAATATTTTTACGGCCTGGTTCTACTCTTAAAAATGTCATTGTGAGGTTCCATTTGTGTTTCAGTGACTGTAGAGCAAATATGTTCAATTTCCATGTTTTTTTTTAAAAAAATAACGGCAAGACTTGCACTTGAACTGGAGAATTTAGGGTGTGTGCTTTCCTTTTGCATTATTAACTTTAACATTCTTGCATGAGACTTGAATGTTAATCAGTTAAGTCTATACTTTTCTCATTAGGTAAAGGAACTTAATCAGAATTTGAATTAAACGTAGACCCCTGATAGGGGCAAGACACCTATTATCTAACTACAGACCAGAAACACAAATATTTGGCCTCCATAAGAATAGTTCAGTTGCAGCCACAGCTCCTACTTTGTTGTGCTAACATCTTAGATTCATTTAATCTTCACCAGTAGTGAATTGAAACTGCACTGCTGAGAAGTATATCAAGTATCTTACTCCTGTCTGAGAAATGTGGAATGTCCCAAATTAGTGCATGCCATACACTGTTTAATTCTTATGGTTGGGGTGCTAAAACTTGGTTAGAAAGCTAGGATTGGATTGTATGGTAGGGCTTTATTTAATCCACCAAACCAGATAAACCCATTAGTCTGCTAAAATCTTCCAGGCTAAAAATAATTTGTAATCTCTCCTGGGCATAGATAATCTTTTTCTAATTTAAAGGACTAACAAGTCCAAATGCTATTTTTCTTTAAATTGAATGTGATATAGATAGTGGCTTAATTTTTTTTAAAAATGATTTCTGTTGTCTATTCTTCCCTGAATGTAGCAGCCTGCTCCAGAGTGTCTGAATTTTGGGCCTGCAAAGGTCAACACAGCTAGAAACACCATGTGAATAAATGTAGTGGTTTTATTTTGAAGAAGTGCAGAAAATAGCTCAAATTTAGCTTCCCCTCCTGTATGATTTTCTTGGTATCTGGAACTTGAAGGTGAAACTGAAAGACTGTCTAAAAACATGGTGCTTGCTTGTTTGGGGGAGGGGAATGAATGATGTTCTACATACACCCTCCCCTGGTCCAGGAGTTCAGGAGACCCCTTCTTAGATCTATTGAGGCTGACTGGATTGACCTGAGCATTCCTTTAGTGGCATTTGGTGCTCTCTTAAAAGGTTTTTGCCTCAGTGGCACTCTTGCCACCACCTGGCCTGAGGAATGGGGTGGTAGTTGGAACTAACTAGATGGACCTCTTGCATTTAATGGAGAACATGGATCCCTCCTTTTCTCCCCAGAACTTGTTTACTGTGATTGTTTGGCTCACAGAAACCCCCTTGGGACTGCCACCTGGTGTGCCAAGACTACTTCTGCCCTTGCTTTCCCTACCAGCTTAGGACTCCAGCACCCTGTCTTGCTGAGCCAGACATGCCAGTCTGCTCCAACACTGACCCAGGGTCTGAACCACGTGCCCCAAAAGCTGCAGACTTAGCTGAAAGCAAGTTAAGAAGTGTTCCTGTCTTTAACACTCAGAAGCCCAACTCCCAATGGGGTCCAAACCCTAAATATATCCGTTTTACCCTGTATAAAGCTTATACGGGGTAAACTCCTAAATTGTTCGCCCTCTATAACACTGATAGAGATGCACAGCTGTTCTCTCCTCCTCCCTGCCCCCCCCCCCCGGTATTAATACATACTCTGGGTTAGTGAATAACTAAAAAGTGATTTTATTAATTACAGAAAGTAGGGTTTAAGTGTTTCCAGGTAGTAACAGACCGAACAAAGTGAATTACTAAGCAAAATAAAATAAAACACACAAGTCTGTCTAATACAGTAATAAAACTAAATACAGGTAAAAACTCACCCTTAGAGATGTTTCAATAAGTTTCTTTCACAGACTGGACACCTTCCTAGTCTGGGCACAATCCTTTCCCCTGGTACAGCCCTTATTCCAGCTCAGATGGTAGCTAGGGGATTCCTCATGATGTCCGCCCTCTTTTTCTGATCTACCCACTTATATATCTTTTGCATAAGGCGGGATTCCTTTGTCCCTCTGGGTTCCAACCCTCCTTCTCAATGGAAAAGCACTAGGTTAAAGATGGATTCCAGTTCAGGTGCCATGATCACATGTCACTGTAAGACTTCCATTACCCACTTGCCAGCACACATGTATACAGGAAGACTTACAAGTAAAACAGAAAAGAAGTACTTGTGGCACCTTAGACTAACAAATTTATTAGAGCATAAGCTTTCGTGAGCTACAGCTCACTTCATTGGATGCCATCTACAGTCAGTAATCCTGGTTAATGGGAGCCATCAAGATTCCAAACCACCATTAATGGCCCACACTTTGCATAACTACAGTAGGCCCTCAGAGTTATATTTCATATTTCTAGTTTCAGGTACAAGAATGATACAGTCATACAAATAGGATGGGTTTCAGAGTGACAGCCATGTTAGTCTGTATTCGCAAAAAGAAAAGGAGTACTTGTGGCACCTTAGAGACTAACCAATTTATTTGAGCATAAACTTTCGTAAGCTACAGCTCACTTCATCGGATGGATACTGTAGTGAGCTGTAGCTCACGAAAGCTTATGCTCAAATAAATTGGTTAGTCTCTAAGGTGCCACAAGTTCTCCTTTTCTTTTTACAAATAGGATGACCACACTCAGTAGATTATAAGCTTTGTAATGATACCTTACAAGAGACCTTTTGCATGAAGCACATTCCAGTTACATTATATTCACACTCATTAGCATATTTTTATAAAATCACATAGACTGCAACATCACAGGAACTAACTAGCTGGATCTCTTGCATTTAATGAAGAGCATGGATCCCTCCTTTTCTCCCCAGAAACTTGTTTATTGAAAGCAGATGGTTCTGTAAATTAAGTAAAGATCCCACTTTGCCTAAGGATAGTGAGGAATCAGTGCTCAGTGAATGACCGGGATTTATAAAGGTCTTAAAAAGTAAAAGCAGTTCTGAGGTGGTGGTTGGGACTCTGACATGGCTCTTGCTGTTGTTTCCTGCATGCTGAACTGTAAGCATTTGCTAGGGTTCAGGTTCTCAACAAGTCTGTAGGTGGTGCTCCGTTAAGAAGAGATAAGGTGTTGGTTACTGATATTGGTACTCGGCTCATTGAAGAGAAAGTCTGTAGCATTATAGACTTAACTGTGTAATGCCCATAAGTCCTAATCCGCAGCTAATGTATTCCTTCCTCTTAGAGACAGTGTTACTGGCCCTGGGGAAAGAGAATCCCTAGCAAGAAGTTAGTCTGGTTTCTTAACTCTCTCCTTGATTGATTACAGTAAATGGAGACAATGACATCTGCATAGTTGTGAAGCGGGAGGGAAGGAATGTAAACAAGAGACAGGCTAATGTGGAATTGCATCTCTTCATGAGCTCTAATTACTTTAAAATAAGAGGATCAGAATCTTGCTAGGAAGGGTAATCATTAATTTAGGCAAATGTTTGATGTGCTCCATATTATTTTTCTCCCAGGCGTGTCACTTTTTGTGAGAAAAGGTTTAGTAATTATAGCAGGAGACTGGGAATCAGGACTGGATTTTATTTCTGACTGGCTTGGTAGTGACAGTAGACAAGTTGTTTAAATTATGTGCCTGTTCGTCATTCAGAAAATGACAGTATTCACTTTGCTACTAATATGTTAAACACAGCAACCTTACACCTTCATAGCACTGTATGATCATACTAATTTATGGCAAGGAGTTGTTATTCCTTCATCTTGTAGATGGAAGATCCAGGACATAGTTTACCCTTGGGGGGATTACTTACCTGGGGTCACACATCAAGTATGTACCAGAGCTAGGATTAGAATTCTGGCTCCCAGTTTATATGTTTAATCATAAAACAACTCAGCTACATCAGAGAGGTTGAGATTTAGTGTATGCAACTTTGAGGTCCATGGATGAAAGGTACACTCAAATGAACAGTATGTATTTTAGAAGCTAGTTCTCTTGAAGTTAAATCATCCCGGTTAACCACTGGAATAATTTACTGTGGGTTGTAGTACATTCTTCATCGCCTGAAGATTGTAAACCAAGAATGGAAATCTTTGGTTTAAAAACAAAAACAAAAGGCTGTAACTCAACCAGAAGGTATAGGCTGGATGCAGGAATTCCTGTGTGACATTCTATGGTCTCAGGTTTCAGAGTGGCAGTCCTGTTAGTTTGAATCTGCAAAAACAACAAGGAGTCCTTGTGGCACCTTAGAGACTAATTTGTTAGTCTCTAAGGTGCCACAAGGATGCCTAGTTGTTTTTATTCTATGGCCTGTGTTTTGCAGGACATCAGTCTACATGATCATAATGGTCCCTTCTAGTCTTAAAATCTACAAATCCTCCTCTTTTGAAGCCTCAAAATAATTTCACATTTCTGAGATAGTATATAGAGAGAAACACTCAATACTCAATTTCTGGTTAAGTGATACTTTATAATGTCTAATCTTTCTCCAGTCAATCCAGGCATGTGCAGTTGGAAAACTTGCCAGTTCTGGGTAAATGTTTTGTAATTGTGTGTGGTGCCTCTGCACTGTTAATTTTTAGCCTAGCTAGTGCTACAAATAGTTCAGCAAGGAATAACTTATTAATAAATGGTAGGTAAAGGGCTAATACCAATGTTACCACATTTAAGAATAAGCATTTGTTCTCGAATATAAATTCAAGACCCATAAAACTGCATGTTTTTGCAGTCTGCATAGTTGGGGAATACTTTTTTCTTACCTAAATTAGGTAGAGGGCCAGTAGAATTGCTGGTGTATCTTTGCATGTACAATATGGGGAGGGAAAATGTAAAAAAAAAAAAAAAAAAAAAAATCCAGCCTCCTAATTGCTCAGTGCCCACTTTGTGCTCTTGGTAGCCTAACAGTCATAGGAATTTCAGAGTTATTTAAGGCTTTGTTTGTGCTGAGCTTTGGTAAAAGCTCTCACCACAGCAACCCCCAGTGGAGCTGCACTGGGGGTAGAATGTTGCTGGAAGAGTTTAACAAAAGATTCGCTGTAGAGAAGGCTCTGGTTATTACATCCGTTTGTCTCTCTTAAGCCACATTGCAAGGTCTTTGCAGCAGGGAACATGTCTATCTGTACTAGTCAGTGTACAAAAACAACGGTGTCCTGATCATGATTGGAGCTTCTATGCTACTGTAATACACATTAGTATTAATAAAACTAATTATTTAAGAGCTTTGTTTTTCACATTCTTTAGCATATTGCATGTGTACTGCTGAGTGCAATATTTGCTGTAATATTTTCAGCTATACATTATTTCCAAAAGCCGTGTTCAATCTTTGTACTGCGGTAGTGCCAAGGAGCCACAGTGACGGATCAGGGTCCTGTTGTGCTAGAAGCTTAACAAACATGTAAGAAAAAGATGGCCCTTGCCCTGAAGAGCGTATACTCTTAGGGTCAATAATTTCTGGAGCTTGCTCTCAGACTTGTCCCTAGATGACAGTTGGGATTGGTCACCAATTACATTCTGGAAGGCAGGTGAATAGCATTCCATAAACCCTGGTTTTCCTGAAAAAGTTAACATAGCTTGATTAGAATATTTTTTGTTAATTCAGAAGTGGTCCATATGCATAAACAAGGCTTTCAGGCCTACTTACAAATCAGAAAGAATGTCATATACTGTAGAAACAGAGGTTTGTATGAGAGCCCCTAAACCATACTGCATGCTTTTATGTTGGTGGTGGTTTGGGGTTTTTTTAATAATAGTCTAGGAAGATTGTCTTATCAGGAAACATCGGGCCCCAGTGTTCCAAGCTGATAACTGTTTCTGTAGTGTGTGAACCTACCTCTTTGATTCTCTCAGGTTGCTGTCTGTTAACTTGAATTCCCCAGCCCCTCCTAGCTGTTGTCTAGCAGTTCCTGCTGTATCTTTATCTTCATACCATCTGCTGCTGAGTGCATTAATAAAACAGACTAGCTGTTCTTGCTGTTTCCTCCAACAATGATACACTAAAGGAAGCATTTCTTTCATCTTCCTATTTCAGGAACATGCTAACAGACAGTGACTGTCACTGGACTCTTATCCCTTCTTGCATAGACTGGTTAGCAGGAATAGTTGTTCAGGACCTCTTCCTAATAAGCCTCTGAACTGGAAAGTTACCTGCTGTTGGCATATCATTACAGTGAAGTTAAATTCATTTCCCATGAGAAGTTATTCTATTTCTTTGTTAGAAGGGCTACTAAAATGACAACTGAAAAGTTATTAAAGGCAGCCTGCAGCATTGACTATGTAATTGGGTTTTGACTCACAGTTAAAGCTGTTCCTATCCATCTTTAGTTTCGTAGCAAAAACTTGTGTCTGTAGTTCTGAGGCCATAGCCATTCTTTCCTTTTGTTATAAGCTTTTAAGGCTGTCTCTCTCTGAGGTCTACCATACTGTCACATCTCAAGAGTGGTTTCAGAGTAGCAGCCGTGTTAGTCTGTATTCGCAAAAAGAAAAGGAGTACTGGTGGCATCTTAGAGACTAACCAATTTATTGGAGCATAAGCTTTCGTGAGCTACAGCTCACTTCATCGGAGTGGGAATTTCTAACTGCAGTTGGATACCTTAAATGGTGCCAAGACTAAAGTTTGATAAATCTGGATCCATATTTATAAATCCCAGACAAGTTGGCCCTTCAGCCTAGTAACTTGGTAAACTGAGATCCATGGACAGCAAAAGATCCCCTAGCAATAGTTATAAAAGTGGGGGCTGCTGACCTTAGCTAGCATCTCTCTCCCTCCATTGTCATGCAACATGTTGTATGTCAGTTGTTTGCCACCTTTGGTATAAGTATAGCTTGTAAATTACTTAGTGCTGCTATGAGATGAAAAGCACTCTGCAAACATAATTTAATAGTAATAATCCTGCATAATCCATTAGATCAGGGATAGTCAGTAATTTTTTGTCAAGGTCTAAATTTCTAGGACGGGTATAGTCAATGTCCAGACTTGAGAAAATAATAAAACAACCACAATGATAATAAGTGTAAAAGATTTCAGAGTCCATTCAGAAGCATCTAGTGATCTCGATTTGGCCCATGGGGGTCTGCCTATTTTAGACTACCGCTGCATTAGATCAACAAGATCTCGTTCCAAGAAGAATTACTGCACAGCTGAAGCATAGTTCAACCTGAACAAGCGCACTGCAACTGCATGTGTACATACGTGCATTCTTTTGTAGACAAAACAGCAACAGGATATTTGGTATCTTGAGTTCTTCTGCTGATCATAGCTGTGACAGTTTTGCATGGAGAGAAACAGTCTAAGTAGAAAAGTCCCAAATTACTCAGCATTTTATAGGTCAAAACCAATAACTTTGAAACTCTGCTTGGAAGCTAATAACTTCTATTGGGGGAAGTTTGAGTGCAGTTCAAGAATTCCTTATTGAAGACTTAAACATGGCTACCTTTGGGCTTGCTCACGACATGCAGAGCAACCATGACTCCCATTGAAGTTGTTTAAGAGCTTTATATGTATAAAGACTGCAGTGCTTAATATGGCTTCCTGTAATCTGACTCCATGATTAGCTGAACAGATCGCATGTCCCGGTTTTGGATAATTTTAAGGTCCCTAATAATGGCAGCATTTTGAATGGTGATGAGTCATTTCCAGTATTGGCATTCAGATGCTGAAAAGTAGGCTGTCTTCCCATAAGATCAGGTGGTGGTAACCATTGTGGCTTCTCTTTGCATTTAGCATGTTGGCATTACAGCCTGTTCTCTGGACAGGTATCTCGCTAATCATTTTACCAAAGGGGTTAATATCTGAAATGACAATCAGCCATCTCAGATTTAAACAAACTTGTTTTTCTTACTTCAGTTTTCCATGAGGTGGTAGCTGCTGGGACAGTCTTAAAGATTCTTGCTGCAATCTCATGAAAGTCAACAGTGTCTTATCTTGCAGCTTCTACTAGGTTATGCATCATCTAATCCAGGGGTCAGCAACATTTCAGAAGTGGTGGGCCGAGTCTTCATTTATTCACTTTAAGGTTTCGCGTGCCAGTAATACATTTTAACGTTTTTTAGAAGGTCTCTCTATAAGTCTATATATTATATAACTAAACTATTGTTGTACATAAAGTAAACAAGGTTTTCAAAATGTTTAAGAAGCTTCATTTAAAATTAAATTAAAATGCTGATTTTATGCCGCCGGCCCGCTCAGCTCAGTGCCAGCCTGAGGTGCCATTCACCTAGGCTGGCAGCAAGCTGAGCAGGGCCTGCAGCCAGTGCCCTGGCTGACAAGGAGCTGGCAGCCAGAACCCCAGACCGGCAGCGGGCTGGGCGGGCCGGGCGGCAGCGGGCCGGGCCGCATAGAGTGGGTACCTACCTTCTCCCTGGTTCTAGCCCATTCTCTTCCTCTCTCTCTGCACTGAGCTGAGGGTGGGAGTGCACTGAGCACAGGGCTGGAGATGAAGGATCAGGCTGGGGGCTGGGGTGTAGGAGGTTTGGGTGTGGAGTGCTTACCAGGGCAGCTCCCATTTGGTGTGAGGAGTGTGGGGGGGAGGGGGGCAGGAGCTCCCATTTGGTGCGAGGGGTGGGGGGTGGGAATGTGGGGGGTGCAAGAGTCAGGGCATGGGGTGTGAGGGGCCTGGGTATGTGTGGGGGGTGCAGGTGTCTGGGAAGGGGGCTGCGGATGTATGAGGGTGCAGGAGTTAGGGCATGGGGGGCTGGGTATGTGGGGGGAGTGCAGGAGTCAGGGCTGGGGGTGTGTGAGGCGGGTGCAGGGGTCAGGGCAGAGGGCTGGGGGGGTGGGCTAAGGTCATGGGGGTGCTCCCAGCGCCGTGCCCAGAGCGACTTACGGCAGGGGGCTGGAGGGGATATGCCCTGATTCCACACACACACACCCCCGTCCCCACAGCCCCGTCCCCACCTCTTCTCTGCTTCCTCCCCAAAGCAGCGAGTGGGTTGCAGCTCTGCTCCTCCCCCTCCCCCGCAAGGGCCATCAGCTGATGGGTGGCAGGGAGGGAGAGGAGGTGGGGCAGGAACCCCGCATGCTGGGGGAAGAGGCGAGGGAGGGTGAGCTCTCCTGCCCTGCAATAGCAGCTGGCAGGACCAAGCTTCTTCACCCTGCCCCCGCAGGAAGGGCGGGGGTGCGGAGAAGAGCAGGCTGGGGTGGGCAGGATTTTTAATGGCATGCTGCTGCCTGCCGGGGTCCCGGCCTGGGTTCGGCAGCTGGCTGGGACCCGGCAGGCAGCAGCGTGTCATTAAAAATCGGCTCGTGTGCTGTCTTTGGCACGCGTGCCATAGGTTGCCGACCCCTCATCTAACCTATTAAATGGAACAGGGAAAAAACAGAATACTCAGTAAACTGGACAAGCCTCTGTGTTTTAAGCAGGAAGTAGACATTGGGTCCTATGCTTATTTGTTCTTACTACTCACAAAACCTGATGGAACTATTTCCAGTGAGTATGGCATACTGAAATAAAGGCTCTCTTAATCATTTGTTCAGAATCAGCAAATAGCATGGTGCTGTACAAGTCACAGAACTGTTCCTATCTCCTAATGCTTCTAAACTAAAAACTGCACAAAAAGAGGTATATCTAAAACCCACCTTCTACGACTTTGAGCATGATGTGGATAAGTATCTTAAACGGAGTAAAAAGAAAAAGAGTACTTGTGGCACCTTAGAGACTAATTGGTTAGTCTCTAAGGTGCCACAAGTACTCCTTTTCTTTTTGCGAATACAGACTAACACGGCTGTTACTCTGAAACTGAGTAGTTAGCATGCTGCCTGTTGTGTGCTTCCTATGAAAGGGAAGAGAAGGAACCACAGTACTACAGTTCCCTAATGTTCAGTCTGCTTTGATGTTTTGCACCTGAAAGTGGAACTGTCACTAATGTCCACCACCTACCATTTTGCCACCAAAATCACTGAGTTGAAGGGTTGCAGCTTTACCGTACTGAACAGAGCCCCCAGGTCACAGATCTGTAAAGGGAAATCAGTTACACATCCTTTTGTATGATGCACCTCTAAGGCCTGGGAAACTCTTTTAGTCTCTTGTCAGTGATTTTCAATGCACAACAAATTTTCCCTAACAAAAGGAATTAGAAGCACCTACAAATCCCTGAATACCAGAGGCATTCGGACCTATGACTCAAAAAGTATGTGGGCCAGATGGTAGGGGGAGTGAGTATGATCTGATTTTAAAGATGCTCTGGAGTTGGCACATCGGCCTTCTAATCCCAGCTCTGCTTTGCTGTGTGACTTTGGAGAAATTACTTATTCTCTGTGTATGTCATCTTCACCCTGTATAAATCAGAGATAATGTCATCTCCCAGTGCTCAGCAAATGTTTTTAAATGTATCCTTTGACAGGTGGGCAAAGTATTATTACAAATGCTTCCTTAAAAACAGTAAGCCCCAAATATCCTTAATTTTAACAATACATTAGAATGTAAATAGCTAAATTTTAAAGTTTCACAATTGCAGACTAATGTTCAGGGAAATCAGTTCTGCTTGACTCTTTTTTAATACAAATTGTATTGCAACCAAATGTAGACCTAGTCTTCCTATATTTAATTTTTCTTGCATGTTAAGACCAAGCCTATGGAAGCCATTCTTTAGTTGTTGTAGTACTACCTATCCTTCCTTATAGCCTCAATGATAGTCCTGTTGCACTGCTTGCTCCTCTTGTTCACCAGACTTGTGAGCTGTAGCTCATGAAAGCTTATGCTCAAATAAATTTGTTCGTCTCTAAGGTGCCACAAGTACTCCTTTTCTTTTTGTGGATACAGACTAACACGGCTGCTACTCTGAAACCAGACTTTTAAGGCTTACCGTACCTGTATAACAAAGCTTTTTATGGACTCTAGAATCTTTTTGTAGCAAGAGAGAATAAAATCTTAGTTAAGAGCTATTGAAATCATACTGAATAGTTATGATAGGTCCATCAATGGTTATTAGCCAGGTTGGACAGGGATGCAAATCGTGCTCTGAAGTGTCCCTAGCCTCTGTTTGCCAGAAGCTGGGAATGTGCGACAGGGAATGGATGACTTGATGATTACCTGTTCTGTTCATTCTCCCTGGGGCACCTGGCATTAGCCACTATATTGGCTGCAGGATTGGCGCCCTGGCCCCAGCAGGGTGGCTGAGGAGGCAGTCCCAGAATCTGCATGCAGCATAATAAAGCAAAATCTTTGTTGCCAAACCCTGCAACCAGGGGTCCGGCGGCAGCGCTGGGGAGGCAGATTCTCTCCTGGCCTATTATACCTGCTGCCCATGGTTTTAGTCATGCGTATTTTTAATAAGTCATGGACAGGTCACAGGCAGTAAACAAAAATTCACAGCCTCTGACCTGTCCATGATTTGTACTAATTACCCCTGACTAAATCTTGGGGGGGGGGGAGCAGCCTGGGGGGCACCGCAGGTGCTCGTGGGGTGTGTGTGTCGTGGTCTGGGGACGGACGGACACCAACCTCCCCGGTAGCGGTGACATCCCTCTCTCTCAGCTCCTTGGCAGAGGTGTGGCTGGGCAGCATTGGCTCCACAGCTCCCCTTGGCCAGGAACTGCGGCCAATAGGAGCTGCGGGAGTGGTGGCTGCAGGCGGAGGCAGTGTTCAGAGCTGCCTGGCCATGCCTCCGCCTAGGAGCTGAGGAGTGGGATGTCACTGCTTCTGAGGAGCCCCCCCAAGGTAAGCGCCACCCAGAGCCCTCACCCCCTCCTGTGCCCCAGCCCTGAGCCCCCTCCCACACCCAAACTCCTGCTGCTGGAGGCAGGGGGGGCAGGGCACAGTGGCCTGAGACTTTGTGGCCAATGCGACTGGCTCGGTCTGCTTGAGCTACTCAGGCAGCCCCCACGCCAGGCACACCGGCTGCTGCAGAAGTCATGGAAAGTCAGGGAATCCATGATCTCCGTGACAAACTCAGCCTTACCGACATGACCGTTATTAGGTCGACCTAACCCCCACTGTAGACGCAGCTAGGTTGATGGAAGAATTGTGCCATCAACTAACTACCATCTCTTGAGGGGTACAGTGGTGTAGTTTCAGTGCTGTAGCTGGGCCATTGTAGTGCTTGCAGTGTAGATATATCCTCAATTTAGATCTTTGTATTGGGGAATGTGGGTGCAGTTCCCTAGTGCCTGGAAGTACACTGAGGTCTTCTGGGGGTATGTCAACTCCTCTAGATGTTTACCTGTTTTTATGGCAGGCTACATAAAAAGCACTAGTGACGTCCGTACAAACTAAAATGTTATACAATGACTTGTTAATGCTGCTCTGAATTGTATGTACAGTATTTATATGCCAATCAATGTATTTTATAATTATATGGTAAAATTGAAAAAGTAAGCATTTTTTCCATAATAACTGAACGCTGTGACACTTTTGTATTTTTGTATGATTTTGTAAGCTAGTAGTTTAAGTGAGGTGAAACTTGGGGGTATGCAGGACAAATCAGACTCAGAAAGGGGCACAGTCGAACCACTGCCCTAGAGTAACCTTTCTAACCTGAGCTCTCAGTGACTGAGTGCGTGCATAATAAGCTTTGGAGCTTCCTGGTATGAGCCAACCTTTGTTTTCCAAGTTAAGCCTTTGTGCTGTATGTTGCTATTAGAAAGCCAGTTGCTTGTTACAAAAATGTATGGTCTTCAATCCTTGTCCTTTGGTTCAGAGGTATTTTGTTGGTTTACTGCTCACCCTTGTGCTGAGGGCCTCCTTTTTAATGAATGATGCTATGACACTGCACCTGTCAAAGTTTGACTCAGACTCAGAATTTATCAGACCACTCTGTTTTATTAGCAAAGCTGCTCTGCTAATACATTTAGAAGTGAGCCCCCCGAGTGGGGCTTGTCTTTTAATTTATACAGTTTTTTGGAGAACAAGTTACAGAGAAGTTACAGACAAAAGAAGAAAAAGATTTTAGTCACCACCCTTCGAGATCCCTGAGACCAGTCACGTATCTTCAATTACCTGCCACCCTTAACAATTTCCTTTAACAGCTTCCAGTTAACTTAACTAATTGCCCTTCACATCTTCCATTCTGATGCCTGCTTCTTAGACGTGCTGGCTCTATCTTAATTCCTTCTCCATTCAAAAGCTAACTGTCCCTACATGTGCTCCCTCAGATACTTTGTAACATGTTTTGGCATGCCCTCTCATATACAATGTATCCAGCATGTCCCCTTATACGACGTTATACTTATACAATGTTATACTTCCACACACCCCATAAGGCTTTATGGAAATATGCTTATGAATGTATATATGACATAACTGGAATATGTTTTATGCTACATATGCCATGTGACACATCTCTGTAAAGGTTATGATCTACTGAATCTATTAATCCCATTTGTATGCATGTATCATTTTTGTATTCGAAGTTATGAATATTGGCTGTGTACTGGCTTGATTTTTAAATAGCCTTTGTAAAGCATTTGGTCAGCTTCTTGAGAAAGGAATGTGCAAATTAAGTGCCCAGTCAAGAAACACTTAACGAACAATGGATCTTGGAATGCTCAAATCCACATAGGAAGTCTACTTGTGGATGTTCAAGGTAGCATGTGACCCATGGCTGCTACCTGTAAGTTCTGAGTCATGCATGGACATGTGACTGGCCCGTGTGACTCCAAAACTCCATATTGTAGCTGGGATCTATACAGGGGGAGTGAGGGGTGTCCACCCACCAGAGAAAGTCTATTTAAACCCTGAGGAGACCCCTCCATTTTGTTTTCAGCTGGCTAAAGAGAGAGCCTCTCCACCTCCAAAGATACCTGAAAGAAACTGGAACAAAGGACAGTAACTACAGGGGGTGTGAGTGACTGCTGGACCCAGACTAGAAGGAGACTAGTCTGTAAAAGGAAGTTTACTAGAATTCCTCTAAGGATGAAGTTTTTAATCTGTATTCAGTTTCTTACCACATTAGACATAGACTTGCGAATTCTATTTTATTTTACTTGATAATTCACTTTGTTCTGTCTGTTACTACTTGGAACCCCTTAAATTCTAGTTTCTGTATTTAATAAAATCACTTTTTACTTTTTACTAATTAACCCAGAGTATGTATTAATACCTGAGCGGGGTGGTGGGGAGGGAACAACTGTGCATACCTCTCTATTAGTGTTATAGAGGGCAAACAATTTATGAGTTTACCCTGTATAAGCTTTGTACAGGGTAAAACGGATTTATTTGGGGTTTGGACCCCATCGGGAGTTGGGCATCTGAGTGATAAAGACAGGAATGCTTAGGTTGCTTTCAGTTAAGTCAGCAGCTTTGGGGCATGTGGTTCAGACTTTGGGTCAGTGTTGGAGCAGACTGGCATGTCTGGCTCAGCGAGATAAGGTGCTGGAGTCCCAAGCTGGCAGAGAAAGCAAGGGCAGAAGTAGTCTTGGCACATCAGTTGCCAGCCCCAAGTGGGTTTCTGTGATCCAACCCATCACAGATGCCATCTTTGCTTAACTTGTTAGTATTTTCATCTGTCTTTATAGCTTTTCCATTTCACTGCCTCAGGGAGCCTTGTATCACTTTTAAATACTCTTGTTTAAATCATTTACCTGTGTTGGGTCAATTTGACCTGCATTTTTCCTCTACTTTCAAACAGTCTAAGTTTTTTCCCCTCTATTCAAGCTCCAAAAATGAATACAAACATTTTAAATCTCATTAGAATTGTGATGCAAACTGGCAAAAGGGAACTGAAGATCTGACAATGAAAAGACTAATGAAAATGAATTTTTCTTGTAGCCCGCAAGAAACCTGATTAAAGGGTTGGGGGATATAATGACAAATACATAGTATTTGCATAATGCTTCACCCTCAAAATACTATACAACATCTTACCTGAGGTGAAAAGGGGTGATTGTCCTCTGGGGCAGAGGTAAAGTAGAGTAATGATCTTAGATGTCAGGAACATTCCAGTCACAGAGGAAGACACTTATCACTCAGGGCTCCTAGGCTATAAGGAAAACAGCCTCTTGAAATAAGGGTGTGAGCATCCTCAGAAGTGCTGAGAAATAGAATTCTGCTCAAGGCAAAGCTTGGGACTGCATGGTTTATAGCAGTGATACTCAGGGTTTGTCTACACTGGCAATTTACAGCACTGCAACTTTCTCACTCGGGGGTGTGAAAAACACCCCCCTGAGCGTAGAAAGTTTCAGCGCTGTAAAGCACCAGTGTAAACAGTGCACCAACGCTGGGAGCTACGCCCCTCCCAGCACTCAAGCTCTCCCAGCACTCTGCCATGACGCCATAAGACATGTTGAAGTGCTGCCACTGCAGAGGTGCTTGTGTAGACTAGCCCTCAGACATCAGTGGTTCAGGAGCTAAATTAATGATCAACATTACCCAAAAGAGCCACAGTAGTGCGAATTCATTGTTTCATTTATCCGTAGTGTTACGGATTTTTATATTATATTCTCACAGCAAATAAGTTAATAACTTATTGCAAGTTGATAACTTAATTGGTTAATATAATAAAAGATTAGTTAATATTTAAATTAGTGTTTTAATTAGGGCTGTCAAGCAATTTAAAAAACTAATTGTGATTAAACAATAATATACCATTTATTTAAATATTTTTGGATGTTTTCTGCATTTTCAAATATATTGTTCCAATTACAACACAGAATACCAAGTGAACAGTGCTCACTTTATATTTATTTTTGATTACAAGTATTTGCACTGTAAAAAACAGAAGTATTTTTCAATTCACCTAATACAAGTACTGTAGTTCAATCTCTTTATCATGAAAGTTGAACTTACAAATGTAGAATTATGTACAAAAAACCTGCATTCAAAAATAAAAGTGTAAAATTTTAGAGCCTGCAAGACCACTCAGTTCTATTTGTTGTTCAGCCAGTCACTCAGACAAACAAGTTTGTTTACATTTGCAGGAGATAATGCAGCCCAGTTCTTCGTTACAATGTCACCTGAAAGTGAGAACAGGTGTTCTCATGGCACTGTTGTAGCTGACGTCGCAAGGTAACTACGTGCCAGATGCGCTAAAGGTTCATATGTGCCTTCATGCTTCAACCACAATTCCAGGGGACGTGCGTCCATGCTAATGATGGGTTCTGCTCGATAGCAATCCAAAGCAGTGCGGACTCATGGATGCTCATTTTCATTATCTGAGTCAGATGCCACCAGCAGAAGACTGATTTTCTTTTTTGGTGGTTTGGGTTCTGTAGTTTTCGCATCGGAGTGTTGCTCTTTTAAGACTTCTGAAAGCATGCTCCACGCTTTGTCCCTCTTAGATTTTGGAAGGCACTTCAGATGCTTAAACTTTGGGTCGAGTGCTGTAGCTGTCTTTAGAAATCTCACATTTGTTCCTTCTTTGCGTTTTGTCCAGTCTCGAGTGAAAGTGTTCTTAAAATGAACATCATGTGCTGGGTCATCATCTGAGACTGCTAGAACAGGAAATATAGGGCAGAGGGCGGGTAAAACAGAGCAGGGGACATACAATTTTCCCCCAAGGAGATCAGTCCCAAATTTAATTCACGCACTATTTTTTTTTAACAAACGTCATCAACATGGAAGCATGTCCTCTGGAATGGTGGCTGAAGCAAGAAGGGGTGCACAAATGTTTGGCATATCTGGCATGTAAATAGTTTTCAATGCTGGCAACAAAAGTGCCATGCCAAATGCCTGTTCTCACTTCGTTGACATCGTAAATAAGAAGAGGGCAGCGTTATCTCCTGTAAATGTAAACAACCATGTTTGTCTTAACGATTTGGCTGAACAAGAAGTAGGGCTAAGTGGATTTGTAGCCTCTGAAATTTTACATTGTTTTGTTTTTAAGTGCAGTTATGTAACCAAAAAAAAATCTACATTTGTAAGTTGCGCTTTCATGACAGAGTTTGCACTACAGTACTTGTATACCTTTTCTACAGTGAAAATATTTGTAATAAAAATATACACTTCAATTTCAATTACAACACAATACAATATGTATGAAAATGTAGAAAAACATCCAAAATATTTAATAAATTTCAGTTGGTATTCTGTTTAACAGTGCAATTAAAACTGCGATTAACTCAAAAAAATTAATCACGTGAGTTAACTGCAATTAATCGACAGCCCTAGTTTTAATGCATGCTGCAAAGAGCCATAGGAGGCATGTTAAAGAGCCACTTGCGGCTCGTGAGCCTAGTCTGAGTACCACTGGTTTAGAGACTCTTCCCCCAACCTCTCTACTCTCATGTACACTGAGGAAAGCTTTTATGTGCCAAGGCTGACACTTGAGTCATTGTACCCTCTTCTCTGAGTTGTCCAAAAGAGTTTTTACAACGTGCAGAAAGTAAAAAGGCGTCTCCCTCCATAAACTGTCATTATCCAAATGGCAGAAACCCCTGCTTCTCCTAGGACAGGGGAAGGCAACCTATGACACACATGCCAAAGGGGGCACGTGAGCTGATTTTTCAGTGGCACTCACACTGCCCAGGTCCTGGCCACCAGTCTGGGGGGCTCTGCATTTTAATTTTAAATGAAGCTGCTTAAACATTTTTAAAACCTTATTTACTTTACATACAATAGTTTAGTTATATATTAGACGTCTAGAAAGAGACTTTCTAAAAACATTAAAATGTATTACTGGCATGTGAAACCTTAAATTAGAGTGAATAAATGCACACCACTTCTGAAAGGTTGCCGACCCCCATCCTAGAAACTTGCCTCATCAGCTGAGCCATCAGAAGGTATTCTTTAATACATTACCTTTTGCAGAATTGTATGTCAGAATATTAAATCACATCACATTTGCCTGAGCCAACCCACAGTCTTTTGTGGAATTATTCATTGTAGCATATTAAAATGTAAATGAAAGATAAAACCAGAAGGCGCATGTATGTAGACTTTTTACAGAACCTATGTAAATTTGTCAGTGAGCCTTATTTATCTTTTAATTTTGGACCAGGTATAAAATTTCCTCTTTCTACACAATTCTTTTAGCAATTTTCTTTAAAAATAGTTAGAAATCCCCTTACAGAATATTACATTCCTATCCTTTATTCCATTTTCCCTTATTCCATTCCACATGACTAACCCCCTCCTTGTGGTACGGATTTCTGCCATCAGGCTAGTGGCAGTCTATGGGGTGAGATGCTCTGCTCTTTTCTGTGTTTTTAAAAAACTCTCTTGGACAACTTTGAAAGGTGGCCGTAGAACAACTCGGCCATATACAATGTAACTCGCTTCTAGGATACATCTTCTTTATCGTTAATAATCTGTGGCCTTGGTGCAGTTCAGATAGACTTTTTATAATTATAAATTGACGAAGGCTATGTATACACTAGCGCTTTTGTTGGTATAACTTCTGTTGCTCCGGGGTTTGAAAAAACACCGTGCTGAGAGACCTAAGTTACACTGACAGAAGCACCAACGTGGACAGCGTTATGTCTGCATGAGAGCCTCTCCTGCCAACATACCTACCACTGCTTGTTGGGGATGGTTTAATTTTGTCAATGGGAGAGCTCTCCCATTGGGATAGAGTGGCTAGATGGGAGATCTTACAGCCGCGCAGCTGCATCAGTACTGCTGTGCCGCTGTAAGCTCTCCCTGTATGTTCCTCTTAAAACCAGGAAAGGCATGCCGTCTATGTTTATTAGTAATGCTACCAGTAAGGGTAAATATATTTTTAAAAGATCCTTTTTTGTCCAAAATCGCTGGTGGCACAAAAATGCGTATGTCCAAACATGAAACATAGGGGCTTTGGAAAAGGCATAAGGGGACCAGACAAAAGGCAACAGGGACTTAGCAACATGTAAAAAGATACAAGATGAGTAAAGGTAGAGTTATTATTACTTACTAGTCTAGTTCTAAGCACCCCAACAGACAGGCTTTCTTAATATACTGACTAAAGGTGAGCTTCAAGGCTAATGAAAATGGAATAAATTCCATATTTATGTGCCGATTTCTGTTACAAAGCAGGCTGTAGTGCACCATCAGCACCAAAACCCTTAATTCACTCTTATTAAAGTCCCCCACTTACAAAATCCTGTATTTCCTGGTTTACTAAAAACATGTCTCAGTGGTATCAGGGTTTAGTAGGAATGTAGCCTCTAAGTATAAAATACAGTCCTGGATTTTAGGACTAAATAGTTTAAATTCCTTTTATTGTTCCAGATATATTTTGAAATATGCCTTAGATGTAGTCTTGCGAAATTGTATGATCTTTCCATCCCACATCAGGTAACTTGGGCCTGTGTCCCCCAAAGAGCTTCCTGACACAAGGAAACTGAGGTGAAGCAGAATGGTTCCAAAAAGGGTTAAGTGTATTTGAGTTTCTCCTACCTATAAAATTTGCTGCTAATTTAATCTCTCTGGTTATTTCTTGCAGTGAACACCTACCTCTTCATGATGCAAGCCCAAGGCATCATGATTCGTGAGAACATGAGAACAATAGGAGCTCAGGTTTATGAGCAGGTGGTCCGCAGTGCCTATGCCAAGAGGAACAGCAGCATGAATGACTCAGGTATATTTTTAGTAATTAACTCAATTTGATTAGAATTCCTGTTACCACTGGAAAGTGACTCAGTCTAAACAGTTATTCTTGAAGAGAATAAATGCATGGGTAGACACAGGAGAGAAGTGTTTGCTTTTAGATCACCCTCTATAATACAATATAGAGCAGGGGTCGGTAACCTTTCAGAAGTGGGGTGCCAAGTCTTCATTTATTCACTGCAATTTAAGGTTTTGCGTGCCAGTAATACATTTTAACGTTTTTACAAGGTCTCTTTCTATAAGTCTATAATATATAACTAAACTATTGTTGTATGTAAAGTAAATAAGGTTTTTAAAATATTTAAGAAGTTTCATTCAAAATTAAATTAAAATGCAGAGCCCCCCCCGGACCGGTGGCTAGGACCTGGGCAGTGTGAGTGCCACTGAAAATCAGCTCTTGTGCCGCAGGTCGCCTACCCTGATATAGAGGGTGATCTAAATATAATAGAGTCTGTATGGCCCTCTCCTCAGATGCCTCTACTAACTTTGAGGTATTTACAAAACAAGACAAGAATGGGTTCAGGGCTGCATCCTTTTGCTTCATCTGCTTTCTAGAGATGCAGTGAGTGACATCTGTGAAATCACATTTTGTTTTCTTGAAGGGGTAACACATTAACACGCATCCTTATGAGCCTCACTCTTCACATGCAAGAAAGGACCTGAAGTTTCCCTAAATTGTCTGTCTGTTTCAGAAGTGGGAGTAGATACAGGGGTTCCGACTACAGGCCCCAGAACTACTTTTTTTTTTTTAAACTGCTTACGCTGTATTCCCTCGAATGTAATACTGATTTGACAGCTTTGGACATACCACCTTTGAGTATTAGTGATCCATCTGAACCAAATTGCTCTTCACACATGCCCATCTTCCGCCTCCAAAAGTGGTCTACCATGTAAATCTCCCACAAGAAATTTCCCTGCCACTTCTCTTAATCTGGTCTTCATCTTCTTATCTTTTTTTCTTTAGACAAGTAGTGCAATTTTATGTCATGCTCCTAGGACACGCACAACAAAACTTGCAGCCCAGAAGAGGGAATTTAGGTGCCTGTCACTTCTTGCACCATCCCAGTTGTGTTTTAATTTAGGTAGTCCAAGCTAAACTGATAACAGTGCCATTTAAAATTGCTGTAGTTGTGTCTGCTGTGCAGAAGTGGATTAAGATTTATTGGGGCCCTGGGCACAAGAACATTTGCGTCCCTACAACTCTCCCGCACGTCCCCTACCGCCCCCCCCCCCCAAGGCCCTGTCCCTGGCCAGGTCAGAAGCCGGAGCCAGGCCGTGCTAGGAGCTGCCCAGGGATCCTGTGCCATTTTGAGGAGCCCCAGACCCTCCACCTGCTCTGGGCGGTGCACCCCAGGGGGCAGGGACCTGGGCTGGGGTTGCTCTTGGGCACCCGGCACCCTGAACAGGGCAGGTGGAGGATCTGGAGCTCACCATAGCTGCCCGGGCTCTCTGGGAAGCTCTTACCACAGCCGAGGGTGATCATATGGCCCATTTTGGCTGGGACAGTCCCCTTTTTAAGCCCTGCCCCAGATATGCCAACTTTTTTTGGCAAAACTGGGCATTTGTTCTGTTTGCTCTTGCCAACTGATGATCAGTTGGCAAGAGCAAATGGGACATATGCCCAGTTTTGCTAAAAAGGGGCTCGGGGGGATGAGCAACAGAGCTATGGAAGTTGAGAGGGGCTCGGTCCAGCTCCACATGGTGTGGGAGGAAAGGAAGGTTTGGGCAAGCCCCACATGGTGTTCGATTTTCCTTTTAGGAAGTGTGCTCATCCTACCACAGTGACTACAGACACAAAGAAAGGGGGTGCAATCGAATAAGTTTGAGAACCACTGTTCTAGGTCAGTGGTTCTCAATCAGGGGTACACAGTGGTGTTCCACGGGGTACATCAACTCATCTAGATATTTGCCTAGCTTTACAACAGTCTACATAAAAAGCACTAGCAAAGTCAGTACAAACTAAAATTTCATACAGACAGACTTGTTTATACTGTTCTGTATACATACACTGAAATGTAAATACCATATTTATATTCCAATTGATTTATTTTGTAATTATATGGTAAAAATGAGAAAGTAAGCAATTTGTCAGTAATCGTGTACTGTGACACTTTTGTATTTTTGTCTGATTTTTGTAAACAAGTAGTTTGTAAGTGAGGAGAAACTTGGGGTATGCAAGATAAATCAGACTCCTGAAAGGAGCACAGTAGCCTGGAAAGATTGAGAGCCACTGGTCTAGGTAATACATAGTGTGTCTTTCTCTTCTAGCTACATAAATAATTCAAACTTAGGACTTTTACGAGCATAGCTAATTTGGAGACAGACAGACACCATGCTTAACCAACCTAGTTGTGCCAGCAAAATCCCTACTAGAAATACAGTTATACCGGCAAGCCCCCCCTCCCCCCGTTGTTTCTATAGCTTATTTTGTTTGAGGGAAATGGTATAAGCTATACCAGCAAACCCTTTCTAAACGTAAGTGGTTACTTACAGTGTTCTCACAGAACAAGCGAGTCACTGTTGCAAAAGTCTCAACCTACCTTCATGCAGTATCAGGCTGGAATGATGTCAGTGAGTTTCAGACAAGCACGACACCTAGTGAGGGCGAATCCCTGCTGTGTCATTAGGTTTCAATAGAGAGAACAAATGGGAGAGGAGTGTTACAAGATAACTGTTACTTTTATGAATAAAATCCAGGATCCTCACCTTTGTAAATATGGAATGGGAGTTGCTGTGGTGTTTGATAGGTCACACCCTTTCTTAAGCTTTTCTACCATAAAGTTAGATTGTTGACCATTTGGTATTAATGCATTCTCAAATTACCCAAGCAACGGGTAGCTCACCACATACTTAGTCTTCACTACCTGATTAAAAAACTAGAATTTCCACTGGATTTGGCAACTCAGTTCAGTCTATTTTAATATGTGAAAATAGATTAAAACAGATTTTTTCCAAACTTCTGAAAGCTAAGCCCACACATTAAGGAAAAAGAAACCAATTGAATCCCTGCCTTCCTCTACTGCTCCATGTGGTGGTAAAGTCTTACACATCTTTTATACATCCGTTGTGCCCCTCCCCAGCTAGTTCTTTGGGCCCCTCCTGGTTTGTGAGATCTGCAGTTTGTGAAGGTCTGGTTTGCCACCCACTGAAATGAATGGGATTGTTCACACCTCAGAGCTCTAGTGTCAGGGCTAGTCTACACTGGCAACGCTAAAGTGATGCAACGTGGCTTATGTGGTCGCGGCGCAGCCCTGGGAGAGAGCTCTCCCAGAGCTCTTAAAAAAAAAAACCATCCACAAGGGGCGTAACTACCAGCGCTGGGAGCACTGTCTACACTGGTGCTTTACAGCACTGAAACTTGCTGCGCTCAGAGGGGGTGTTTTTTCACATCCCTGAGTCCAAAAGTTGCAGCACTGTAAATGGCCAGTGTAGACAAGCCCTCAGGCTCTCTGCAAACTCAGGTAGATCTCTCTCTGTGACACTTGTTTCATGCTTTGAAGGTTTTCTTCACAACCATAACAATGAGAAACTATTTTTAAATGAATGTGGAGATTCTGGAGAACAATGGAGCTCCATCTGTACCCCTCACCTAATTCTTTGCACTCCCCAGAATGGGGCATGCCTACCACCTTTTGTTCCAAGGCACATCTCTTTTTGATCTTGCCTTTGGTAGTGTAAACATACATCATTAATGTACATATAATGAAAAGAAGAAAAATGTGATTGTCCCCTGAGAAGAGGAAGGGAGAAAGAGGGCCGTATATGACAGATGCTAGTCTCATCCATACACATCTGGAAGGCAAGTGAATACTATGGTGATGAACGCTGTGTGTAGGAACTTGAATAGCATAGGGAGTAGGATCCT
The DNA here is from genome assembly GCF_965140295.1 of Lepidochelys olivacea. Taxonomy (NCBI): domain Eukaryota; kingdom Metazoa; phylum Chordata; order Testudines; family Cheloniidae; genus Lepidochelys; species Lepidochelys olivacea. Next base: position 17,116,918 of record NC_140423.1, read on the forward strand.
AACAATTCTGTAGAACATAGCTTCATTTTTTAGAATATTAAAGAAAATGGATCTCTCTAGGATAGACTTCAAACCAGACATCTGTTTTTTTTTGAGTTGCTACAAATCCACTATATTAACAGTCTGTCTTTGCTAACATAATTGTTTGCATTGTTTTGTAGACATCTTGGTCCCAGGATGTTAGAGAGACAAGGAAAGGGTGGTAATATCTTTTATTGGACTATCTTCTGTTGGTGAAAGGCAAGCTTTTGCACTACACAACAGAAGTTGGTCAAATCAATTCAGCGCCTTGTTTCCCTAACACAACACTTTTAGTGGTGCAATTGTAGAACAAAGTTGTTATGAAACAACCTGGCATGGTAACAGGTTCCTGTATAACAGTGGTCTCCAACCTTTTTACTCACAAGATCACTTTTTGAATTTAAGTGCAACCCAGGATCTACTCCACCCTGCTCACTACTCCCTCCCTCCCTCCCTCCTTTGCTTGCTCTCCCCCACCTTCACTCACTTTAACCAGGCTGGGGCAGGGAGTAGGGGTTCGGGATGGGGTGTGGGCTCAGGGCTTGGGCTGTAGGAGGAGGTATGGGGTGCCTGCTCCAGGAGGGAGCTCAGGGTTGGGGTGTGGGCTCCCATCGAGTGGCACTTACCTCAGGCTGCTCCCGGTCAGCGGTGCACCTGGGCTAAGGCAGTCTCCTTGCCTGCCCCAGCCCCATGCCACTCCCAGAATGGGCCAATGTGGCCCCTTGAGGGGCAGGGGGGCATGTGGCGCTGCACGCTGCCCCCTCTGCAGGCACCACCCCTGCAGCTCCCACTGGCCACAGTTCCCCTTTCCCAGCCAATGGGGGCAGTGCTTGTAGGCAGGAGCAGCGCGCAGAGACCCCTGGCGCCCCCCTCCTCCTCCCAGGCCGCAGGGAGTGCTGGCCGCTTCTGGGAGCAGCGTGGGGCCAGGGCAGGCAGGGAGCCTGCCTTAGTGGCAATGCCGCTGGACTTTTAGTGGCTGGAGATCGCGATCTACTGGAAGAGTCTCCAAGATTGACCAGTCAATCATGATCTACGGGTTAGTGACCACTACTGTAGAATGCAAACAGTTTTTAGCTATTAAACAGGAGACCTTGGTTGGCTTTGTGTTCAGTGGCGTATACCAGTGGTTTTCAGTCTCTGGTCCGCAGACCCCTGGAGGTCTGCAGACTATGTCTAAGGAGTGTGCGAAAGGTGTCTGTGAAAATAAAATTTCAGATCCCCGAAAAAGATTTCTGTTTTTCTGATCAATCAAAAGTATTTAAATATCCCCCCCCCCAGATCAAAACCCAGAAGTGTTGTCACCATAGAAGCCCACCATTTAGCGCCTTTTTTCAAAATGCGTCAAATGCCATGCTGAGTACGTGCAGCAGGATTTATAGTTGAATTCTGTTCAGTCATATTTCAGTCTAAGGCTCCTATAATAGGGGTCCACAGACCACAGGTTGAATTTCTAAAGGGGTCCACACCTCTATTCAAAATTTTTTAGGGGTCCACAAATTAAAAAAGGTTGAAAACCATTGGCATATACTGGATATCATTACTCTTGAGAGCATTCTGCACAAAAATAAATATATATTTATTTTCTGCGCATAATATTTTAAAATTAAGCAAATTTTATTTGTCAAATAAATGTGGAGGCTCTAGCATGGCATTGGGGAGCACAGGCCACTGGCTGCACAGAAGTGGGAGATCACTATTCAGCTCCCCCCCAGGACATGGACTCAGCAGTGAGGCTGCATCCAACCCTGACACAAAGCAAGGACAGGGCCTGCCCCAGAAACACCCCAGGGCCTTGCCCCTCTGTGCAGGCAGGCAGGCTGACTCAACAAGGCAGGATCCAAGTGTGGGGGGATCCAGGTGTGGGTTGAGAGGATTCTGTGTGGGGCAATCTGGGTGCAGGAGGCTCAGTGGGGGTTCTGGGTGCACAAGAGCTTGTTGAGGGGTTCTGGGTACAATAGTAATGGGACTCTGCAAGGGGGTCCAGGTGAAAGTGGTTGAGGCTCAGCATGGGAGGTCTGGATATGTGGGGGACAGAGCTCGGTAGGGGGGTCTGGGTGTGAAGAGCTCAGGGTGGGGTTCAGATGCTGGGAGAGTGGGGCTCAGTGGGGTGGGGATCCAGGTGAGGTGAGGATCCGAGTGGCTCGTTGGAGTGGTCCAGGTTCAGGGGGAGTGGGGCTCATTCGGGTGGGGGGTTCTGAGTGTGGGGTGGGATGAGGCTCGGTGAGAGGTTCTGGGTATGAGGGGCTCTGGATCCACGGGGGGAGGGAGGTGGGGGTGGGTCCATGGGGGAGCAGCTACCTGTACAGGGATCCCTCCCCCTGCAATTGAGGAGTGGGGAGTAGAGGGAGTTTGCAGAGCTTCCTCCAGCTGGGGGAGAAATCTGGGAGTGATCTGGCCCTGGATGCTGTGCAGGGGAAGAGGAAGTCCCGTCCTCCCCAGCCCAGCTGGGACTAGCAGCTGAACCCGGTGCAGGGGCGGAGCCACCAGCCAGGTCTTCCCCATTCCCACCTCCTGCCCCACAGTGATTTACTTCTCTGCCAGCTGCCTTAGTCACCCAAAACATACTGCTAAAGAGGGTAGTATGGCCGCTCTTGTGGTTTCCCTTTGCTTTCCCATTAGAAAATCATTTTTCTGTGGGGAAGCAAAGAAATGTGCGGGGGAGATAAATTCTGCATATGTGCAATGGCGCAGAATTCCTCCAGGAGTAATTCATTCTCACTGCCTTTTGGAATGGGCTGGCATATTTTGCCCTTCATTCAGCTATGTACCTTTATTGACACTGCTTAAGCAAGCTACAATTTGAGTAACTGTTGGTAATAAACAATCTTTAACAAGTGCCTATTTAATGAACTTGAACTTTTAAGATGTTTCCCTCTTGCATTTTGGCAAACACCAAAGGCAATACCTACGCATTCCAGGTATAAAGAAAAGGAGTTGAGTCTCTTCATGCATCAGTACAAGATACTGTCTATAGAGACCTGATCAAAAGGTTGCAAGATATAGAGCAGGGGTTGCCAAGCTTAGCGGGCCCTTAGTGGCCCAGTTGGTTTTTCAACTTTAAATGAAATAGTCCAAATGAAGAAAATAGTCTCTCTACACCTGCTAGCTTGACTGAACCAAATGTAATTAAGGCAAAAGCTTTTTACACAACAAACTGAAAGCACTTGCTTTGGAAAAATGTAAATACCAGCATTTGCTCCATTATAATGACTGAAAAGAATATAGGTACTTAATATAGTGCATGGCACTGAGATGTTATTTAAGGCTTGAGTTGACATAAAAAAATGGTTTCCCCTTGATTGTTGTATATAATATTTTTTTAAAAGCCGCTCTCTTTAATTAAAATTTGAGGGTTCATTGACTCAGCATGATGATCATTTATTTAAATTATTTTAATAGATTATAATTTAGGTATTAACACCGGTTAATTTCAAATGGGATTTATTTTAAAAAACAAGTTAAATTAAAAAATGACTGATTTAGTGTCCAGCAAGAATATCAGTTCTGGCCACGAGATGTTAATAAGTCATACAATGTACTTGTATGTGCAATGTATTTGTATGGCCTCCGTTTAAACTGTAAACTCTTTGGGAGCAGGAACTGTCTTTTTGTTCTGTTTGCACTTAACACAATTTGGGAACTGTTGCCTCCCGAGTTAGGCAAAGAGTTGTTAAATGACTTGTCCATAACTCTTAAGTGGGGAAAGGAGGCATAAAACCAGTCCCCTTGCTTTTTCCCTTTTGTAAAGTGAGATGACATTTGACTCAAAAGTAGGACCAGACAGCAAATGTGAAAAATCGGGATGGGATCGGGTAATAGGAGCCTATATAAGAAAAAGACCTTAAAATTGGGACATCTGGTCACCCCACTCAAAAGGCAGATTCTGCAGAGAATGTCTTGACCCTCAGATCCTTAACTAATGAGAGGTACAGTATCGTGATTTAGGTTTCTTGTTTGATACAGATAATTTAGAAGTTTCTCCTAATGTTTGAAAGCAATTGTAACTTCCCCTTTGATCTCAGGAGTTGCCTAAAGTGGCTATTTGTGATACTTACTTTGGAAAAGAATGCATTGTCCGTAGAAAACAGAAATACACTTCTTGGAGGCCCAGAACCTTTTAAAAATAAATGTATTTACGCTTAATTGAGAAATAAGTGTAAACGTTCTCTTCAGATACTGTCATGGCCTGCTGAAGTGTCAGCCTCACTTGTCTTTTATTTTTAGTTTAACTGAATAAAAGGCTGCACCTAAAGCTGGATTTTTATTTTCTTTTATTTGTGGTACATTAAGAGAATGAAAAGTAGAATTATGCAAGATATGCAATCTTTTATTCATGAGAGAAGTTGCCAGGCTTGGAGGATAGGTCTGGAGATGGAGTTGGCATGTGTGCCCTTAGGAAAGGAGTGACCCAAGCAGTGCTTGCTTCTCTTCACCCAACCTATTGCTTTAGTCTGATTTTTTTCTAATAAGAGAAGTTGCAACTCAAATAATTCATAGGTTGCAAAACCGGAAGGCATCGTTATGATAGTCTAATCTAACCTTCTGCATAACTTGGCCCATATGCTTGTCTTGTGGTCCTTTCAGCCTCAGCTGTTCTGTCTAGCAGAAATGTTGGGAAGGTTTTTAAATGTCCACCTGTTGCCATGTACACACTGTCTGTTGAAATGGCCAGGCCAAGATACTCTAGACTGATGATCATGACATATCAAGGAATAAAGCTGTGTGGAAATGCCTGCAGTTCAGGATGCATCAGTACATTGTAGTTAAAGTTCCATCAATACACTGTAGTTGTGAAATAAGTCCGCTAAATGGCTTTGTTAGTAATAGAATATTGGAGAATGGAAAAACCTGTAGCTCAAGTAGTTTTTTCTTTTCCCCTCCCTAGATTATCCTCTTGATTTGAACCACAGTGAAACCTTTCTGCAAACCACAACTTTTCTTCCTGAAGATTTTACCTACTTTCCAAACCATACCTGTCCCGAGAGACTCCCTTCTATGAGTGAGTAGTGCTGTGACTCGTTATCTTCCTCTCCTCTCCCTATGCTCCATCTCCATGCTGCCTCCTCCTTCCAGATTACAACCTATAAAACCTATTTCCTGTGGGAATGGGAGGAGGTAGGAAGAGCTTACTGTTTTATTAGAGGTTCTGCACCATCCCAGTGTTGTGTACACTGCAGTCTTTGGGAGATCAGCAGCTATGCTGGTAACCGCTAGAATATCCTCAAACCCTCACATGTGGGTTTCTGGGAGATCTTCACCGTTTTACCTAACTGCTCCAGAGTCCTTGTCTGTTCCTGCATGTTTTTGGATGGTGTGTTCTAGTACCATTTGTCTACCTCCTGACTTATGTACTGCACCTCCTTTTATTTAGCCATGTTACGTGGGTGGGGAATGAATAGAAATGCTGTTCTGCAAGCACAAATGCTGTAAATCATTGTTTACCAGACTCCCAGAACTAATCAATCTCTTTGTTTGAGACTCCTCTTTTTTTTTTTTTAGGGAATGATAGAAGTGCTTGCTCCTTACCTCTTCACGGGGCTTACTGCAATATTTGCCAACCTGGACTAGTTCTAGAAACAGAGCAATGGAATACAATGAATTGGACCACCAAACTATCCTCTAAAAAATCCTATTTTGAATTTCACTGGGCAAGTCTCTCTTCCTTGACCTATGGTCAGAAAATAGTGACTAAGCGGTGTGTTGGGAAGCCAAATGCTAGTGAGGAAAGAAGACACTAAAAAAATTTTGTGAACTGTTTTAAATTGAAAATTGGTTTTTGACAAAACAAAACTTTTCTGCTGAAGATTGATTTTTTTCATTGAATCTCATTATTTTGATTTGGAAATGCTGCCACAGTGCCTTATCCTCCCATTCGCTTCTAAAGGCTGGGCTCCCTGGGCAGACAACAACTCCTATTATGCATCACAACCAGAGTCTCCCATGATGCACTGCCTCTCTTCAAGAGGGAAGACCATGATGCGTCATGGGAGATGTAGTCTGACCAGGGAGCCCAAGCTATAAAGGAGAATGAGATCATGAGGTACTGTGGCAGCATTGTCTAATCAGTTTTTTGATACTTGACAGGAAAAGACCCATTTTGCAATCAGCCCTAATAATAAGTGTATGAAAAGTGAAGTGGGCAGAAGCATGCACACTGATGAGGTAGGACCATGAGACTGAAGTGTGTGAGGAGCCTGAGATGCACCTTCTCTTGCTGGGACTGGAATATTGACCTCTTCTTTCCATTGTGTACACAGAGGGCCCAATTGATGTAAATATGAGTGAAATCAGAATGGAGGATATCCATCAATTATTCTCTAAAGACCTGTCTATCAACCTAGGAGGCCATTGGAAACCTGATGACTGCCTGCCTCGCTGGAAGGTAAACTGTAGCCTCAAAACAGCCACAAGCTACATTAAAATGTGATGCCATTGTTCAGTACAAAGGAGTGCAAACAATGGCATTGGCAAGAACTGGGCTATGGTTACATTTCGCCATTCTAAAGAAAAATATCTTGTGTTACATCACAGATAATGTAGGGATTCCTGTAACATAGGTGTTTCTTGTCTGGCTTTATACCTGTAGCTTCAGGAGCCTCTTACCTAGTGACAGATGGGTCAGCACTTCATTTCTTTTATAAGAAAGTTTTGGAGAGGGGGGTGTGTTGCTAATGGGATGTGGAGCCTGTCAGCTCAGTAACCGTTCAAATCCAGCTCAGCTGATAGTGTCTGAAATGTGTTGCATGCAGATGGCCGTTTACAGGTTTGTGTAATGAATTAGTTCCTGGCTGACAGGTATCCAGATCACCAAAATTACCTCTCTTTTTGAGCAAGAATTAGCCCAGAAAGACCAAGGGTAACATGGACCTTGGAGACAATGACTTTATCTTTGCTACAGAGGTTCCCTGCTTGTAAGGGTGGAGACACATTAACAGCATGGTGTAGGAGAATCCTGCTCTACCTTTTCAGTTGGTAGAAGATTTAAGTCTCCAGCGCAGTCTCTCTCCCCTGACCGAGCATGAAATTGTTAATGTTTGAAAGAAACGTCGTCTCTCCCAAGTAGTAGTATATTTTAAAAAGCTAGAGTACCGAAATGCACAAAATAAAGGAGGCATGAGAGTGAATGGCCAACACACGATTGTGTGCTCCATGTTATATGTTGCATGAAGGAAAAAATCCATCATGGCAGCCCCAGGAAATGGGTTAGATCTGTTAGTCCTTTTCCATCAACATTGTCTATGGTCCTGTGATTGTAAACACATACACATGGCTTCAGGCATACCCGATGCTCTGAGCTGAAGGTTTGTGGGCTGCCAAAGTGAAAGCTGGTTTCCAAATATAGTAATAACTACCTGATGTCTTCCATCTCTTAGGTGGCAATCCTGATACCATTCCGCAATCGTTATGAGCATCTTCCAGTTCTCTTTAGGCACCTTATTCCAATGCTGCAGCGCCAACGTTTACAGTTCGCATTTTATGTCATTGAGCAAGTGAGTCACTTTCCATGTATATGCAATGTATTTTTCTGAGCTAATCCATCACCAGTGGGAGTAACCACTGGACCATGAAACTTGCTATTGTGTGACTGATTGCTGCCCGATGCATCCCACATATGAAAGGCTATTTACTGCCTTCTGCCCCCCATTATTGCACAATAATGGCAAATCTCCAAGTGTGTCCTGTGTGTTTTTATCAGCCAGAGTACATATCATAGGCTTTCAAAGGTTACTGCTTAGCGTTGATGTGTGTACAATACCTAGCTTCTCATAATATGCCATTCACCTGAATGTTATGTTGGACCCAGGCACTTTCTGAAAGCTTCTGGGAAATTAAGTCTCTTAGAATAAATTAGGTTTGTTTAGCACATATATCTATTGTTAAACCAGGGCAAGAGGGTTACAAAAACAGGAATTTAAGGATTTTTTTTCCCCCTTGAGTTTGTGTAGGAGGCCATGAGAAGAGTGACTGACTTCCAAACTTGTACTTGGTGTACATAGAGTTTGTGTGTGTGTGTGTGTATGTATATAATATGAATTGTATATTGAGCTTCTTCTGAGAAATAGCTCTACTTCCTAGGCTGGTAACCAACCATTTAACCGTGCCATGCTCTTCAATATTGGCTTTCGGGAAGCAATGAAGGACTTGGACTGGGATTGTCTGATCTTTCATGATGTGGACCATATACCAGAAAATGACCATAACTATTATGGATGTGGACAGATGCCAAGACACTTTGCAGCCAAGCTGGATAAATATATGTATCTGTAAGCACCTATATTCCCCCTTCATGGATAAAAAGTCAATAGCTAGATTTTAAAAAGATTAATTTCAGTTTGGTTTCCAGATTTTGTGCAAGTAAACATAGCAGAAATAGAAGCAAACCTCCCAATAGCTCAAGGCTTAATTCAGCTGCATCCAGGAGAATGGCTGCTCTGACGGGGGAGGGATAGCTCAGTGGTTTGAGCATTGGCCTGCTCAACCCAGGGTTGTGAGTTCAATCCTTGAGGGGGCCATTTGGGGATTGGTCCTGCTTTGAGCAGGGGCTTGGACTAGATGACCTCCTGAGGTTCCTTCCATCCCTGATATTCTGTGACAGGCTGTGAACAGGCAATTGCATCAGCCCTGACCTGCGACACTGTTCACAACAGGTGTGACTAATGCGCTCTTTTTTATTTAGGCTTCCTTATAATGAGTTCTTTGGTGGAGTGAGTGGCTTAACAGTGGAACAGTTTCGGAAGATCAATGGCTTTCCTAATGCGTTCTGGGGCTGGGGCGGAGAGGATGATGATCTTTGGAACAGGTACTGATGTGTGTCTTGACTTGAGTCTACTTCCCAAAGATAGGGGGATGGACAGGCTTCCATGCAGACTTTCCTATGGTGTGACTCTTCTGCTCATTGATGAGTTCTTGTAACAGCATCTAACTCGTGACACCTGATGTATGTTGTACAAACTGTCATCATTGATGATACAGTAGTGGCTGGCCTGGTAAAAGAATGTGCTGCCACAGGGGTTGGGGATATATTTCCTCAGGCATACAGTGCACGCACCCAACTTCTTGGCAGTGTACGCTCCTCAGGGCTCTGAGTGAAATAAAGCCTGGGTATTTTACCTGCTGCTGTGAACTGGTTCTAAGCCTGCCCCCTGAAAGCCTTAATTTGGTTGAGCAGCTTTCAGACATCTCCATCCTTGCCATTGCATGGAAAGGGGCTTTATACAACATGTGGAGGGAAGCTGCCCCTCCCCACCCAGGCAGTGTGGATTGGCTCTGGAGCTATTCCATGCCCTCTTCACATGGGTGGAGGAGTGGGGAGACTATCATGCCCTTTAGGGTATCCTGATAAATGGAAAGATTGGGCTTTGATTCCGTTCTACTAAAGCAAATTGGATTGGAAGCTCATAACTAACAGAGAATGAGGAAATATAGTTCTTGCCATAGGAAACTTTATGAAATTGTTGGCCTTGGGCATTATTTCTCATGTTGATGTTCATCTGAGGATCAGTTTGACTACTCAATTAAAACATAATGTACTGAAAGCAGCTTAGTTTGCCCAAAGCCTGAACTGGTTGAAATCTTCTCACTTCATTTAGCTAGCTAATGGAAACTTGTACTTACTACAGACGACAAGTCTGTTGTGGCTTATGATTGTTCAGCCTTGGCAAGTATTGAATTGGGAGCAAATGCAACAGTCAGCCCTATCTTTGTAATACAGGGTTCAGTATGCAGGCTACTCAGTGACTCGGCCACGAGGAGTCACCGGGAAATACAAGTCAATTCCACACCATCATCGAGGTGAAGTGCAGTTCCTGGGAAGGCAAGTGAGATTTTTATTATTGAAGATTTATGTTTCATTCTGAAGGATTCCAAAATCATCATGCCACTATATAAATCCATGATGCGCCCACACTTTGAATACTGAGTCCGGTTCTGGTTACCACATCTCAAAAAGGGTATAGTGAAACTGGTAGAATTTCAGAAAAAGGTGGCAAAATTGATCAAGGGTATGGAACAGCTTCCATACGAGACGAGAGTAAGACAACTGGGGCTGCTCATCTTAAAAAAGAGATGACTAAGGGGGGATATTACAGAGATCTATAACAGTGGTTCTCAAACTTTTGTACTGGTGACTCCTTTCACATAACAAGCCTCTGAGTGCTCCCCCCCCCATAAATTAAAAACACTTTTTAATATATTTAACACCATTATAAATGCTGGAGGCAAAGTAGGGTTTGGGGTCGAGGCTGACAGCTTGCGACCCCCCATGTAATAACCTCGCGACCCTCTGAGGGGCCCTAACCCCCAGTTTGAGAACCCCGATCTATAAAATCATAACTGATGTGAAGAAAGTGAATTGAGAGGTGTTATTTACCTTTTCACACAATAGAAAAATCAGGGGTCACCCGATTAAATTAATAAGTTGCAGGTTTAATACAAACAAGAGGAAGTACTTTTTCACACAATGCACAACTAACCTGTGGAACTCATTGCCGTGGGATGTTGTGAGGGCCAAAAGTATAACTGGGTTCAAAAAAGAACTGGGTAGTAAGTTTATGGAGGATAGATCCATCAATAATTGTTAGCCAAGATGGTCCGGGACACAACCATATGCTTGGGGTGACCCTAAACATCTACCAGAAGCTGGGAGTAGTAGACAGGGGTACTTCACTCCAAAATTTCCCTGTTCAGTACACTCCCTGTGAAGCTTTGGTATGGGCCACTGTCAGAGACAGGATACTGGGCAAGATGGACCATGGTCTGACCCCTTGTGGCAGCTTGTATGTTCTAACGTTATGTACTAAAGCACTTCACAAATTAGCATTCATACTGTATAAGAGGGTAATTACCCCTGAGGGTAATATGTGGCAGCAGTCAAGCAATGCACAGAGTTTCTTCACAACAGTGTTAGGACAGGAAGGGAATAATCAGAAGTGCAGGGAGACAAGATGTAATAACCCAAACTGGCGTGGTTAATACCCTGGACCCTTTATTCTAAGGTCCTGTTTAGTGGTTGTTGCTTTTCCAAAAGAGTGGATTTTAGCAGCATAGAACCTTTTGGCAACAAGCTGCGGCCCTGGCTCTGTACTCTGAAGAAAGTGAGCCTCTCGTGGAGTAGTCAGCACCACATACTGAAGCAACGTTTGTTTCCTTGAAGGTTCTCATCTGAACATTGAACCAGGCTAGCCCTGCTTAACCTGTAAGAGGGATTGTAGCAGGATCCACAGCCTTGGGTGTTATAGTTTCTAGAACAGCCTCTGTCCCTGTTTTTATTAGACCTTGTTTATGAGGGAGTTCAAACTCTCCTGTATTTGCATCGTGCAGGTAGCTTCAATTGCAAAAGTAATATGTCAGTCATGTGCTTCATAGCAATTTTGCTCCATTTTTGTTTGAGGTGAAATAACACCTCAATCGGCTTCCTTTTCATTTTTTCTAGTGTAAAACACAGCTGCAATAGGAGAAAATATATTTTGCCATAATTTTAAAGTGAGCAAGATTGTGCATTCAGCCAACTCTGACTTTTATTTTTATTTTGCAATAGTGCCTTGGAATGCCAACCAAAGATCAGGGCTCCATTATGCTAAGAATAGTGCCTTGCTCCACAAAGCTTATAGTCTAGGTGAAACAGTATGCTGAGTCACCAGGAAAAGCTCCACATCATTAGGTTTTGTTCCTGTTTGAGAGAATGTAAAGAGTTAGATTGTGTATCAGGATTGGCATTCCAACAGGACCCAGAGAGCTGTTTCCGGAAGCATAAATGCACACATGCTGTCCCCTATTTTCCAGGGGGAACCCCAGGAAGAGTATGAGTGAGCAGTATGCAATGGTGCGAAAGAGCTTGTTTAACAGAACCAGTGGGAATGATTTATTTGTGAACAATTACATGACTTAGCACCTCACAAGCTACAACTGTTTGTTTAGAATGGCAATTAGATGTAAATTGTATTATCCACTACTAATACCAGAACAGGAACTGCTAGGAGAGCTCTAGAAGAGAAACTCACAAAGCTCACCCTGCTAATACTTTTTGAATTAACTGCAAATTCAAGCAGGGAATGAACCTGTAGTTCATTAAGCTCTGGGCCTCTTTCTGGCATCAACTTTCCTGTTCTCCGAGCTTCTGTTTGATAGAGATAAAAATATTTTTCCTGTCTATATCTGGATTTCATTTTGCTACCAAACAGATTATGGTGAGGAAAAGAAGTTTCTACCATTTCAATTCTCTGTAGCTGAACCAAGGAAGTCAATTTCAGGGGAAAAATGTCACACTTGTTCCGTTTCTCTGAAGTATCAAAGGGCTACAATGCAGTGGAAATGAGAGCTTTAGATTTGCCTCCTTTATTTCATCAGTTCTGGAATTTTGTAGGCTGATGGTCAGGGTGCATCCAGTGAACTGCTGTCACTTATTTGGCAAGAGTCACTTGAGGTGCGTTGCTACCTGAAGGTATGTTTCAGAGGGTTCTGAAGCGGTCTGTTTATCTTTTAAGCCATTCAGCTTGCTAGCTGGAGGTATTACAAATCAGAGCATAACATCGTAGCCCGCCACTGACTGTAAAGCTTGCAGTGACTAAGGACTACCTGACTTAGTTCAAAGCCTTTGAACTAACGCTTTCTTTATTACCCTTTTTTCTGTAACTAGGGCTTTGTCTAGTATGGGGTCTGGTTAGAGCCACCAGTGTATTTACTCAAGAGTGCTCCCTAGTGTAGATGGGCCAAAGCTGGTATTTGCTCCTGTGCATCTTAGCCCTGCTTTATGTTGATGTCATTGGTGTAAACAGCTTTGCCTGACTGCTCCTGTAATGTCAGAGCCCTGTGCTGATGAACCTCCAGCCTCCTCACATCTCCTCCTGGATCCCACTGTTTCTCACTTTAATTGATCAAATGGAACTTCACTTCCCTGTATACTATCCTTACTGACACACTCATAGTCTGTTCACTCAAACCTTGAGCTGATTGTCAATTTCCCCACACCCAATCTCTTGCCAGATCTGCGCTGCTACTTCTCCCTCTGCTGTGTCCTTTCCACCCCACTGCTAAAACTGTATCATATGCCACTGTTTTTCTCTTGCTTGGGCTACTGTAATCTCCTCCATTCTGGACTCACTCCTTCCCCCTCTTCAATCTATCCAGCACGCTGCAGATAAATCTTTTCCTGCTGCTCCTGTAACATTAACTACTTCACCTCTGTGTTCCTTTACTGATTTAATATTTCACTGGACCGAGTGCAAAGGCTTCATGCTCTACTTTAACACCCCCTCTGGAAAAGTACTAAAGATTGTGAAACATGTAGATACTACAGTATTGAGGGCTGTGCAAGTACCAAAGAACCTTACCCTGCCTGTATGTATCCACCTGTTCCCTCTCACACCTTGTGCTGTCTCTTGTACCTCTGTGACTCTTTTCCATGGGCCCCCAACCCTGAAATGAGGTGCCAAGAATCTTTGCTCTCCCGCTCCTCAAAGTCAGTTCTTCTGGTTTCTGTTCACCCCCAGCCTCTAGTCCAATACCATTTGCTCCTGCTCTTTTGAGTGATTTTATTTTGTCATCCATCCTTCCCCTCATTTACTCTGTCTCACTTAGATGGTAAATTCTGTGGGATGGAGGCCATGTCTTATTTTTGTATGGGGTACACAGAAAACGCCTGGAGTCATTCAGCTGCTTTGTGTCAGCATGATCTACATTTTTGGGGAAGGAAGTTATCAATTCTTATTTCTGTGCATATTGACAGTTTGACAAAACTGTGCCAGCTGGACACACAGAAAACATACTAGTCTAAAAAATAACACTGATCTGATTCTGGTCTGTGTTATGCAACGTTCCAGAGAGTGGATCAAAATTTTATTTCTGCAAAGTATTAAATATTTGTGTCTAAATTCTGGAGTTGTCTCTTATACATACATCTTAAGGGGTCTGTGTTCAGGAGGATTTTCTCATGTTAGCTTTTTCTTGTTGGGACTGTGTGTAGTAGCTCTCAGCCTAAATTTCTGCAGCCTTGAGCAGTGTTGGGAGTGGATACATCCATCTTTTGTTCTCTTTTAAACAGGTATGCGTTGCTGAGGAAGTCAAAAGAGAGGCAAGTCCTGGACGGCCTCAGTAACTTGAACTACTTTCCAAACATTACGTATGACGCCTTGTATAAAAACATAACTGTTAACCTGACACCAGAGCTGGCTCTGGTAAATGAATACTGAGAGGAGAAAATAAGTTTGCTTTGCCCTTCACCAAGAAAGCAACACGTTAGACATACTTTTATAGGGTTACCAAGGACAAGAAACACATTGTCTAATGAAGGATCACAGTATTTCGAAGAATAAAATTGAAAATGCACGCACAAATCGTCTGGCCCAATCCGATTGTTTGTGCAACAAGCTCGGGGAATTCACTCGCTTTCTGGTTTTATGAACAATGGTGTGACCTGCTGCTCTCATCTCTGCATTCCGTCTCCTCCAACAATCTCAGATATCACAACAGTGATCTGACGTGCTTTCTTCTCACGGAACCAGTTTGGCTGAATGACTCTGTTGGCTTCTTGAGTTTGGATGCCAGAAGCAATCCAGTAGGCAACTGCCGTAATAGGAGATCAAATGAAACTTAAGATGATACCATTCTTCTACATTTATGTGTTGTTTTTTTAATGACCTGCTTAAACTATATACAACAGAATCGCTTCTTAAAGAAGTGTAAGTGTAAATAAGCTGTGTAAAATGCCTTTATTTTCTTTTACAATTAAAACTCAAGCGAAAGGTTTACATATTAAGGTCACTCATTTAGACCCTATCCTGCAAACATGTACATAATGTTACTCCTAAGCAAGTCCCTCTACTCATGTGAGTAGTCCCAGTGATGTAAAGTTAAGCTTAAGTGTTTACAGGATAGGGGCCTTAATTGGTAGGATGCTGGGGTTCAGAAATATGGAGCCACATCATTGCTTATTACGGAAGTGGCGTGGGCTTTTTGGGAGAAGGGAGGGAGAAGGGAAACTTCATGAAAGAACAAATATCCAGCTCATATCATTGTGCAGTAGATAATGTGTAAATTATAGTTCATATGGAGTTTTTCCATTTTATTTCTCTTGGGTTTTCATTGTCCATTACCCTCTATTCCACAGTGGTGGCAAGTGCAAGCTTAGATTCTAGACTTATTCAAACACATCCCTCCTCTTCTTCTCTCTCTCGCCCCCTTACAAAATTCACCAGTAGGCCTGTGTGGTTTCCATGCACAAATCCCAAAAATCTTACCTTCCCTCCTCAGTCACTGTCTTTAGGTTTGGGCAGTCAGCTGCAGTTTATTAAATCTGCCTCTAAATTAACAACGTTCTACAGTGATTCCTCTAATGTAACATTTTTGTTTCATAAATGGTATTTTGATATATTTATTGTGTAAATTGAACAGAACACTGAACTAATTACATTCTAACTGTAGGTAGAATCCTTGGTTATGATCCTTAGCCAAGGAATGCATTCCACAAGTTCAAATAGTGAGCTAGATTTATCCACCAATGTAAAATCATAATGAGAAAAAATGAAGGGCATTCTAATTAGTTCAGGAAAACATAAGTATCCAAACTGAAGTGCTTGGTTGATATCCCCATACAGTTTTACAGGTTTAGGTTTTTTTTCTGAACTGTTCTCCTTGGGTTGTGCCTGTTTTGGGATTGTTTTTTTCTGGTTTAAAACCAATCCATCACTTACACAGTATGTACAAACTCACTTTTACTCGACTTCTCTATGGTAAAAGTGCTTTGGGTTGCTTTTTTATATATCTATATATAGAGATTGTGAGTATTTAAGCTCAGAAGTACTTTAACTTTCTTTTATTGCATTGTTTGCCTTCTGTTTCCTTAACTCTTATGGTTTACATTGTTTTCTCGGTTCCATGGACATATGATCCCCATACACATCTGCTGTGGGTGTGATTGACCAGGGCTCTTTTTGGTCTCTCGAGAATAACTTAGGTTTAGAAAATATGGAGTTCTTGTTGTGTAGACCTTATCAGCCTGCATGAAAGGACAGTGCATCTGGCCTTGAAAGTGCTGGTAAGTTTGTAATTTAGGTTTAAAGTCTTGGAATACGTGTGCTTTAAAATTGTTTCTTGAAGGTTATTTATAGTTTGGTTTTTATGGCACATATAGCAATAAAGACTCTCTTGCTTCTGATCCTTGATCCCTGTAATTCTTGTGGACCCTTTTCAAATGCTGAACCTTTACTCTCCCCCTCATTTCTTTAATCTTGAAATGTTGCTAGCAACTGATGTCTTTAATGGTGCTTCAAACAAGGAATGTATTTCAAATGGTCTAAATTCACCACTATGTGAATTGTGCATGCATGTGTGAGTAGATGTTAGGCTGTATTTTAGTTTGAATCCTCAGTCTTTAATGTATATTTTACCATCTCTTACACCCTATGTTTTGAACAAAAAAGGCATTCCCTCTACTCAGAAATGTACTCATTTAAGGTTGGCCTGAAAGTGCCCGTTTCACACCTAATCAGTGTCACTCTTTGCAATTTTTTTGTCAATCAGGTTGAGTTTTTCCCTCTCTCTAAAATGTGGAATATCTTAAAATGTGCACTGTTAATCTTATCGGCTAAGTCAAATATTGTGTAGGAATGTAACTGTTAAAACATTTTGTCAAGCGCATGTGCTGTTATGGTGTAAAAATTCTCATAGTAAAAAGAACTGTACATATTCTGGCAGCTGAAATTCAACAAGGCCACTTGTGCACCCCTTGTATGTCAACATTGTCTACTAACCTTGCTGGGAGTCAGGGCGTGTTCAGTGCTGATTTTTTTTAACAAGCCATGTGGGGTTTTATTTGCTAAAATATTTATTTAAAGTTCATTATTTTTTTAAAGATCCTCTTCTATAAGGAATTTACCAAGTGAGCAAGAGTCACACACTTCTAGTCACCCACTGTCTGAGGTGGAGTTAAACCATAGGTCGTATCCGTCCATCATCATGGCTTTTGAACTTACTCTTACATTTTTAAGAGGTGCCAGGGTACATGTTTGCACTGAAATGTAGTGTTTTAAGAGAGAGACACACACACACACACTTTTTTCAGCAGAGCAATCCTTTGTATCATTACATTTATTTACCCATGTGTTTGTACATTTTTGTATTTAATTTATGAATGATTTTTCAGTAAAATACATATTCAAGAACCAAGAAATTGCAGTGGAGTCTCTTATGTTGTGTGTTGTTTTGGGGAGGAAGGGGAGGCTTGTGGCTTGTATCTGTTGAGGAAGGGAAGAGGAGGTCTCTGTACCTTAAATGGTAAGTCTTTAGAACAGAGCAAAATGTCAACGAACAGAAAAGAAAAGAGTGCTTGAGGGTCCACCCAGTCTTCTGCTCTTGGGTATGGAGTCGAACATTGTTTTTATTGCAGCAGCATGGAGAGACATCATTCTGAGATCAGGGTCCAATTGTGCTAGGCACTGTGCAAACACAATCAAGATGGTCATTGCCCTGGAGATCTTAAATATAAGTGACGGATCAGACAGCAGGTGGATGCAACAAACATGGGGGAAGCACAGGTAGCAGTGAAATAACTAATAGTCCAGCACATCAGCTGCTTAGCATTCCCACAGGCATTCACTCCTTTGCTAAGCCGCTATAGACCTTCTCTTGAGCAACTGTGCAAAGGGAAGGGAAAACTACGCTGCTCAGGCTCCAAAGAAGAATAGGAGATTCTTTGCCTTTTTGCTATTCAAATGCAGCAATTGCATGTGGGAAAGACTCGTGCATGCCAGGTTGCCAGTCAGCAGGTTAGCAGTCTGGATTAGATTTGGTCGATGTTGCCACCACCAATTTCATGGTTGGCTGATGACCTAGTGAAATGAGTATTTAGTGATTTGTGGGCAGGTGGCTACGTCAACTGCCTACCACCACCCAAATTGCACTGGCACAAGGCAACTGTCTGAAGTCCCCGCCTCCTTCGGAGAGGTAGCTGTGATAGAATAGGACTGACTTGGTGGGGGACACTATGGGGCAGCTTCTCATGTAGTCTATGTATGGAAGAGATCCTTCAAAACTCTCATGAGCATCCAGTTTTCTCTAATATTAAAGAGGAAGCTCCTCAAGATGGATTTTGCCCACCCCATGTTGGAGCTGGATTCACCAAGATCTTTATTTACTGCTGCAAAATGTCCCAGAGACTGCCCATCTAAACCTTTTTGTCTACTCACCCCCATAGTGGTCAGCTGTCTGTAATCTCTAGGAAAAGAGCAGAGTATGTTTGACAGAGATGGCATCTCTATAATGTATCTTCCCGAGAAAGCTTATATTAAACGCTAATTATGCATCTCATGCACTCTTGGAAGGAACTTTGAAGGCAGAGTTGAAGTGACATGGCAAAAGCTACAGATGAACTGTCCCAGAGCTGGGGGTCATACTTGCAGTTCCTATCTCTGTCCTGTGCTTTCTTTATGCTCTGGCTCTGATACAGAGTGTGCACAGATGGTCTGGACAGGTCCTTGGGTGTGTAATACATAAGGAGTTTGCCTAATCAGATTATCTAGTCATAAGAGGTGTTATAAAGATTGTGGGTGTTATGAAGATCGGAACTGTATGTGGTTTGATTGCCTTTCTCATGACATGCTGTTGTCCATCTGCTCCGGGGGATGTGGCCTACAGCATTTGGGGGGAGGGATAGCTCAGTGGTTTGAGCATTGGCCTGCTAAACCCAGGGTTGTGAGTTCAATTCTTGAGGGGGCCATTTAGGGATCTGGGGCAAAAATTGGGGATTGGTCCTGCTTTGAGCAGGGGGTTGGACTAGATGACCTCCTGAGGTCCCTTCCAACCCTGATATTCTATGACTCATTAGCAGAGTTAATTTAAACATTATCCTTTGACATGCACACGTGAGTTCTTTAAGACTGAATCTCTTGGGCTGAAACTGAAGTTGACCTCTGACTGCTTTGGATGAGAACTGCTTTGCTCTGGATGGGTTCTTGCCATAGTGTCCTAATTTTTCTGTTGGATTTTAGTGCACCAGTGCTCTCACCATTCCTTATACTGGCTTCAGTCATCTGTTTTCAGAGGGAAAGGAGAGATCAGTTTTGATTAGCAAACCAGGACAAATTTACCTACTGCGGCTTTAACTCTTCTTTCAGGCCTCAAGTGCCAACACACTAGAATAAACAGCTGACATCCTAGTTTCAAGCCAGAATCCTGCCTTCTCCTTTAAACAATTTTGTGTGCGTGCATTCTGCTAGAGGTGTACGTGTGTCCAATGCACTAGATAGCTTCCTGGCATAGTTGAGACTATCCTCCTATGGAATCTCTGCATATGTCACAATGTTTCCTCAGAGGCCTTCCGCTTTCCAGGAGTGAGGAACACACTAGTGGGTTCTCTCAGCAGGGTTGTCACTCTCCTTCAGATTTTCCACTGCTGGGGGTGTCCAGCAATACACTGTTCACAACCAACCTGAACAATGAGTGCATGAGATTTTGCTTCAGGGTGGGCTGCAGCTTGGGTTCCACCACATTCTCCCTTGGTCCAGTCATCATCTTATTTGCATTCCAAGGGGTCTCAGGAAATGGAAAAGAGATAAAACAACATTAATCCTTACTGAACTGGTGTGGTCTAAACAGTATTGGTTCACAGACCTACATCAATTCTCCTATCTGGTCACCAATATCTTTACCACTAGTCAAGGATCTCCTGTGTCAAAACCAAGGCAAGCCTCAACATCCCAACTCCCAGTATCTCCACCTCACAGCCTAGGCAGTCTCTTGTGCTCCCAAGAGGTTCAGAAATGAAATCCACTAGAGCCACATACACAGCAAAGTGAAGAGATTTTCAATTTGGGAAGAATGTTTATCACCCCATCACACTGAGGTTACAGATGTGCTAGACTATCTGTTGCACCTGAAATCCCCAGGCCATTTGATTAGTTCAGTGAGAGTCCACCTGGCTTCCATTTTTCCACTATATCCACAAGTGGATGGGTTTTTCCATTTTCTCTCACCCTCTTTTGTTGAGTAGCCTTTTTAAGAATCCTAAAACATTTACTCTTGTGTGTCTGTACCTGTATGGGATCTCAAATCTAGTCATCTCCAAACTCATAAGACCCCTCTTTGAACCCATGGCTAAGTCATTACCTTTGTCTAATGAAGATGGCATTTCTGGTTGCAAGGAGGATTTCAGAAGTTCAGGTTCTCCTGGCTGACCCTCCTTTCATGGTCTTCCAAGACGACAAGGTGTCACTTAAGCCAGTTGTTCTCAACCAGGTGTACGCATATCCCATGGGGGTACGCAGCGGTCTTCCAAGGGGTACATCAAATCATCTAGATATTTGCCTAGTTTTACAACAGGCTGCATAAAAAGCACTAGCAAAGTCAGTACAAACTAAAATTTCATACAGGCAGTGACTTGTTTATTCTGCTCTATCTACTATACACTAAAATGTAATTATAATATTTATATTCCAATTGTTTTGTTTTAGAATTCTATGGTCAAAAGGAAGTAGGCAAATTTTCAGAAATACTGGCTGTGACACTTGTATTTTTGTCTGATTTTGTAAGCAAGTCGTTTTTAAGTGAGGTGAAACTTGGGGTATGCAAGACAAATCAGACCCTGGAAAGGTTGAGAGTCACTGCCTTAGGCCTCCTTCTAAATTTATGCTTAAGGCAGTGTCAGCTTTCTACCTGAACCAAATTATTCATTTGCTAGTGGGGGGGGTTTCCTGAAACCCATTCGCCTAAAGCTGAAGAAACACTTCATATCTTGGGTTAGTCGTAGAGGTTTGGCATTCTACCTGGATTGCACAGGGACTTCTCCAAGGCTTTTGGTAGCCTATGCTGAGAGAGTAGACCGGGGTGGGCAAACTACGGCCTGCGGCCCCGCCCCCTGTGGTGCCCCAGGCCCCGCCCCCTGTGGTGCCCCAGGCCCCGCCCCCTGTGGTGCCCCAGGCCCCGCCCCCTGTGGTGCCCCAGGCCCCGCCCCCTGTGGTGCCCCAGGCCCCGCCCCCTGTGGTGCCCCAGGCCCCGCCCCCTGTGGTGCCCCAGGCCCCGCGCTGCTCTCAGAAGCGGCCGGCACCACATCCCTGGGTCCCGGAGATGGGGTGGGAGGGGGGCCAGAAGGCTCTGTGCGTTGCCCCTGCCTCTGGGCACTGCCTCCCGCAGCTCCCATTGGCCAGGAACGGGGAACCGCGGCCAACGGGAGCTTCAGGAGAGGTACCTGGAGGTGCGGCAAGGGCAGTGCGCGGAGCCCTGTGCCCCCCCTCACGCAGGGGACACGCAGGGAAGTGGTGCTGGCCACTTCCCGGAGCGGCGCGGTGTGGGGCCGGGGCAGGCAGGCAGGGAGCCTGCTCTGGCTCAGGTGCGCGCTGCTGCTACCCCGGAGCTGCTTTAGGTAAGTGACACCAGGCCGGAGCCCGAACCCCTCCTGCACCCTGCCCCAAGCCCCCTGCCTGCACCTCGCACCTCTCTTGCACCCCAGCCCCCTGCCCTGAGCCCCCTGCTGCACCCCATGCATCCAACCCCCTGCCCTGAGCTCCCTCCCGCAGTCCACAGCCCTCCTGCACCCCAACCCCCTGCCCAAGTCCCCTGCCTCACCCCGTACCCCAGCCCCCTGCCCTGAGCCCCCTGCTGCACCCCGTGCATCCAACCCCCTGCCCTGAGCTCCCTCCCGCAGTCCACAGCCCTCCTGCACCCCAACCCCCTTCCTGAGCCACCTCATATACCCCGCACCCCTCCTCTGCCCAGATCCCTTGCCCTGAGCCCGTTCCTGCACACTGCACCTCTCCTCCCCCCGCACTCCTTCCCGCACCCCAACCCCTTGCCCGGCCCTACATGCAATTTCCCCACCCAGATGTGGCCCTCGGCCCAAAAAGTTTGCCCACCCCTGGAGTAGACTGTCAACCAGTGTCAGTTTGGGAAATCTCGCACTGGATGATGGCCGGATTAAGCTCTGCTGAAGTCTTGGTCAAGTCTCTCTTCCATCAAGAATAACAGATCAGTTCATTTCATCAACCTTTCCGAGTCGTGTTCCGGAAGCTGGTATCTGCAAGGCAGCTGTGTATTTTTTCCACTCGTGCCATCGCTCGAGCCTTGTGCTGATGCCAACTTTTACAAGCTGGTGTTACAATCTCTGTTCAGATGATCCTAAATCCCTCCATCTGTAAGGGCCCTGCTGATGAGCCTCCTGCCATGGAATGTGTATGTGGCCAATCACTCAAAGGAGGACAAAACTGTTCTTTTACCCACACAAGAACTGTTGTTGGAGGTGCTGTGGAATGAATATGTGCACAATCCTCCCACCTTCTCTGCTGCTTCAGATGTTAGTCAGTGGTGGATTACTGCATGGGCCGATCAGGCCTATGCCCTGGAGCCCTGGCCAATTTGGGGGCCCCCACAGAAGCACCAGCCCCAACCCCTGCTGCTCCTCCCCCCACCTCAGCTCTGCTCCTCTTCTTCCCCCTGAGGCCCCAGCCAGGCCAGAAGACGGAGCCTGTGTAGAGTGAGTATATTCCCCCGCACACTCCCCCACATGGAATTGGCTGAGCCCCCTCTCCCTTTATCCCTCCGCCCCCCACATGGAGCTGCCTCGAGCCACCTTTCCCTTCCACCCCCAGCTCCCCTGCACAGAGCTGGCCCAAGACCCCTCCGTGGGTGTGGGACCAGGGTGCCCAAGAGCAGCCCCCAACCTGTGTCCCGGCCCCAGGATGCTGCCACCCAGGGCAGATGAGGGGGTCCAGAGTTCCCCTCACCCGGGTTCCCTGGGCAGCTCTTATGATGGCCCCAGCTTTGGGGGTGGGGCCCTGGGGGAAGGGGAGGTGCAGAGGACAGGGTTCCATGGTTGGAAGCAATGTGGGGAGCCCAAATGTTTTGTGCACAGGGCCCCAGTAAATCTTAACCCACCTCTGGTTACAGTGATGAGAAGTTAGAGGGGGAGGAAGCAAACATGCCCCACTTACCTTCACCTGAGAGCAAAAGGGGAGCAGGGCTCATGCGCCACCTAGAGGTACTGCTGGCAAAAGTCTCCGACTCAAGTGCACTGGGCACATACACCTAGGGGAAGGTTTTTGTGCACAACACCTCCTGAAGAACAGTTACTGGACAGATAATTACCTGGGGGGTTTTGCTTTCACTCCCTTTCCTTCACTGCAGGTTCCTCCCACTCGTTGTGCATGTAACTCTTGGCTATGGGGTAATGTGCTGCTTCAAGCTTACGGTAACTTTAATGCTGTTCTCGAAAGTGATGCTTTTAACGTTACTGAGTCAGATTAGGAGTATGTTTTGTTATCCACCCACATCATGTTTTTGCTGGCCTGCTCCACGGAACCCGTCTCTCAAGGGTTTTATTCAGTTTTAATGATCTGATTAAGGGTAGTTTTGAAACTACATTCTCTGTTCTCCACTGAGCTTCTGACAGTGATCCCATGGGACTGGTGTAGTAATGGAAATGTTCTCCCTCTGTGCCTTAATCTCTCGGTATCTTGGTATCCGTTTCTACTTATTTCAAGTGGAATTGAGCAGATGAGGTAATTGATCATTCCTAGGCATTGACTAGTCTGGTTGTGGTGAAAGCTTTTTATCGGCATAACATCAGAGAAGGGAGAAAGTTAGTTGGAAGAGACAGACTAGTGATGCAAGGATGCAGTCTATCACCCTCCATCACCTCTTCCAACTAGGGCCTAAGTCAGGAAGGTGCCAGCTGGCTGAGCATGTGGGTCTCAGTCCAGTTCTCAGTGAACAAGTGTCCATATCCCAAAAACTATACCAACAGGTGTCACTCCTCAGCCTCTTGGTTGGCAGTCTCAGGGAAACCAAGGCTTGGATGGGCCATGGAGATGGAGAGCAGGGTGGAAGAAGAGCATATACGAGGAAGCTGCTGCTGCCCGGGGTGTATATGGTCTGTTGCTAAAGAGGGTCCAGGGTTGCCCATCCAGCACCTTTCATGTGCACAACATACAACTTCAAACCTGTGGGAGGATACACAACAGAGAGGCCATTCTGGCCTCTCTCAGAGCAGGGCCTGTCCTACTGATTCATCACTGAGTCACGAATAACAATTTGTTCACTGGCCTAGCAAAGTGAACCTCCTTTTGCTCCACCAAAGGAAACGTGATCTCCTGGGAAAACTCAAGAGGTTTCATTGATCCTACAGAAGACTAACCAGCTTAGTAGTGAAGCCTTGGGCCCACATCCTGCCTACCTCTTTGGCGTCAATAGCCAGAATATTAGAAGAAAGGTACAGTGCCCAGGTACTTGAGGCTGGTTATGCCACTCAGTGAGGCATTTGTACCTGGCAGTATCTTTCTCCTCCTTGTCATCAGGATTGGACATGAGGAAATCCAAGAAGGTGTGAGGTAGATTGAAATGTGATTTGGTGCCTGCTCAACTCAGCTGGCAAAGTTCTACAAGAGCGGTTGCTTCTGGCTGATTATATCTTTCTTTCTTCATCAGATCACATGGGAAGTCATGGGGCAGCGCTCTCTGTGTATGTGCTTCTCTGTCTGCCCCTCGCAAAGTCCAGGAAGCATTCCATTCAGAAGCTGCTGACAGCGCAACCAGATAATCTGGACTAAATAACTGCCTTTCTGTTAGGGCCAGGGTTATTGCCTCTGATTATCTGCACTGTGATTCTTCCATTTACATCTTCAAAGGGTTTTGCATGAAAGGGGGGAAAAAGTATCTTGGTGCTGATTAATTGTAGAGCAGGACAAGCATATGAATAGCTCTCTTCTGGACAGAGGGACCCAAGCAGTGAATTTCAGTCCTGATTCCCCTGTACTCCTGCCACTCCCAAAGCAAAGTTTCATCTGTGAGGCTGTCTTATGTCTATCTCTGAAACGAGAGATGCAGAATCTCTCAAGTGAGCTTCCTGTTAGTAACACCAGGCTCGTTTGGGTGAGATTTTTGCATCCTGACATGTCTTCCATAAATGTTGGGTTATTTTTCCTTCTACAAAATGTCTAAAATTGTCCAGCTTTCCCCTGAATGGCCCTAAATAAAATGCCCTTGAAGACCGCAGCATCTCTGAGTTCCTGTCGTATTTCATCAAATTTGGGGTACCTTGCTTTTTCTATGCAGCACAGTAAACCATACTCTAATGGCCTTGTCTTGCTATGCCTGATTCCTTACATGTGCAGACTAGCCCTGGGAGCAGTTTTCTGAGATGAGCCTTGATTAGCTGTGTAGAGATACTTAGAAAATAGTCACAAATGGGGGACTTGTAATGAAAATATTGTAAAGAAAATGCAGAAATTGGTGTATATTTTCATGGTGTATCTGCTTTTGCAGGAGGGGGAAATCTCTGCTGTGTTTTAAAGTCTTATCAAAGAATTGTTAGGCTGGGTTTTATCACAAACACAAACGAAGACACAGGAATGGTGCAGAGCAGGACGACGTCTTCTCTGTACGGTCAGAAGAGCTGTACTAATCAAGTGGCGGTAATGCTTAGTGAATAATCTCTGGCTCCTGTCCTTTGCAATGTGTAGGCTAGAAATTAGACTCCCCTAACAACTAGTATCTCACAAAACTGTAATGGCTTTCTTCTCTAAGACAGCTGGAGCTTAACAACTTCCTGCCATGGGTGGCTCACCATGGATTTCTGATTCAGCTGGTGAATGCTCCATTTGTAACCCAGGAAAAATTGGGACATTTCTGTGCCTTAAAGAACATAGGGAAACTGAAAAGAAACATGCAGCTCCTACCAGTAAAGGAGAAGAGATTAGAAATACCCCAGGCTCTGTAATCCAGAAGGTAGAGAGAGATGGCATGTGAATTCTCCCCTAGCTCTCACATCCGACAGCTGACGGTGTTTCTTGTATTGCTGCCTCGAGTAGCACCTTCAACAGTACAGAAGTGATGCTTCCCAAAGGAGGTACCATCCCAAATCACTGGAGTTAGACAAGGGCTTTGCACCTACTAGTCCTCATTCCCACCCAGCAGCGGCAGAGCTACAACTGTAACCCAGTCTTGTGCTCTAACCTCTAGGCCATACTCGCTTTTAAGGAAGCCAGATCTTGTGCTATTTACTAATTGTCTGCAAGTTCCAATACAGTTTCCTAGATCTTGATTTACACAATGGCCACGTTATAAAGCCACCATTGCAATTGGCGTCCATCTTGGAAGGCTCAATGGAGAGTTGTCTGTCTTGATTGTGAGCTCTGCAAGGTAGGGGCTGTCTTTTCCTGGGGGTGGGAGGGGTGTGCTCAGTGCCTAGTGGGGGGCTGCTGCGAAGCGCCTAACACAATGGAGCTGGGAGCTCTGTTGGAAGGGAATCTCTAAGTACTGTCACCATACAAACTGATGTGACAAATGTGTATAGTGTCTTTCAGTCCAAAGATCCCAAAGCACTTCACAAGCTGTATGGGCCAGATTTTCAAAGACTGCAGGTGTTCTGCTACCATGCCTGGATGTGCCAGGGCTCAGTTCTCATCACTGGCACACAATTACCTGATTTGTACGTCCAAGCACTGTAACTATGCATGCCAAAAACTGTAAAGCCTACAATCTATGAATATCTGAATATGAAAGAGTCCATTCGTCCCTCCACCACTGAAATGCAACCAAGTTGGGGGTGAATTATAGCAGCTATTTCACCGCAGGGCTAGGGAATAGTTTAGGACAGAAAGCTGAGGATGGGACCACATCCTTGGCAGCAGCTCAAAGGGCATAGAGAGCAGCCCACATGCAGCAGCTGGGGTTTCCTGTTGCATTGGGAGAACCCTGGGTGATGTAAAGCTTGTACAGACGGCTCTATACTACCTGCTCCTGGCCCTCCAATATAGCTGTGAGTGCCAGGGTGGGGCTGGAGTGTATTGTGCTCTAGCAATTCTGGCCTTTTAGGAAAGCCCCTAAGGAACTGTTCAAGATGGTGCCAGTGAGAGCAGCCTTGAGGCTGCTCTAATTTGAGCTGAGGACAAACTGCCCCCAGGATAGGGAAGGAATAGGAAAGTAATGGAAAGTCTCCTTTGATTCAAGCTTTCCTCAGGTGGCCCTCCTCCCCAGCACAGGTTAGGTGCACCTGAGAATCTGACTCAGAGACTGATAACATTTATCTGGCCTTTAAAGCTATACTATTTTAGAAGCAATAACTGGGCTCACAGAAACTGCAGACATCCTTGTTCACAAGCTTTCAGACAATAGCAGAAGGTTTGCACTTAATTGCTTTTGGCTTAGGGGAAAAAAAAGAAAAGGAGCAAAACCAATAACCCTCCCCAGCTCAGCTTGGTGAACTGAGAACAAATGATACCTAGCAGCTCATGGAGAACAGAGCTATTCATTTACTAGTATCGACATGCCATGTGCAATTTCCTCAAATCTACAAAGCCACATCAATTTCATTATACTTGAAATTTAGGAAAACTATGAATCCTTGATCTGTGGGCGGATGTGTGTGTGCAGAGACAGCTATGGCAAACACACATATCCGGTCTGCCTCTGATTACTGAAGGACGCATTGAAATATGGCTGGGAAATAAACCCTTCAAAATCCCTCCCAAGTTATTAAAGGAATATGGGTGTAGCTTCAAAGGAGATGAATTTCAAAGGTTGGACATGTAACTACACACCCCAAGATGCATGTCCATTTAGTGTAGCTGCATGCCCAAAAGTGACAATTTGCCTGTAAAAATGAGACTGCAAAACTGCTCCTCTGTGCATGGAAATGCAAATCTCATTGTGGTAACTGCACAGCTATGCCAGTTGTGTGTGTGATTGCACACACCCTCAGATGGTAAAGTGATACAGAGCAATATAAAACCATTAGAAGATAGACTTGTGGTGTTTTATGCACTGTTGCCCTCTGATGGTTTTAGTAATACCATATAGGCCACATCCTGGCTCCCAGTATGGTGTATTCTGGAATACTGGCTTAAATAGCTTGCTAAAGTCAAACTGCTTCAAATGGATAGTTCCCAGTATAGGGGATGTGCTTGAGGGCTAGGAGTGGGGGCATAGCCAGCTGTCCCTGTGCTCTGATGATTCTCAGCTGATGTAACAGCCCCTTGGGGGCTAGTTACCAGCCAATGCAAATTAGAACAGCCTCGAAGCTGGTCACAGTATGGGGGGGTGGGTGTATAAAGGGTGTATAAAGCCATGTCTACTTGCCCTTTGGGGCTTGTGCTGAGCAGAACTCAGCTCCCCCAAGCAGTGGGCCCTCAAACCAGACGTCTTCAGATTGTCCCTGATGTCTGAGCAGCCCTGAGTAGGCACTGGTTCTTTGCCTATATTACTTCTTTTTAAATGGTTTCATGTGAAAGTACAGAGGAGAAAGTGCACATAAATCATCAGGGGCACATGATACGCAGCAGAAAAGGTCACATGTGGTGTGAATTGAATTGATTGATTGGCCATATCCGCATCAAGTAATCCGCAGCCACTCTTTCCGGTAACAGCCCTGACCTGCAGATGACAGGCCCCAAGGGAGGCATGAAAATAACCCTAACATGTAGCCAGCTTCCTTTGTTTTGCACTAGAAGTCATTGCTGATGCTGAGTGGCTGAGTGTGCTGGATGCATGTGTAACCCACACACTTCCTGGGGGTGGTGTTCTGTCCCATCTAGTGGCACCAAAACCACTTGGAGAGAGAGAGAGAAAATGAGTCTGCTCTACAGCCTTAGCATGCAGTAGCAGCTCATGCACTAAGCTCCAGAGGTCCCCGGTTCAATCCTGCCTGCTGACGACCAGGGTCTGTCGCATTACGCATGCTTTGCCTTTATTGTAATCCAGTGCTCTTCCCTCACTCTGATTGAATTAAGCAGCTAATCTTGTTAGCTGTGTGATCACCAGGGGACCAGTCCCAGAGGGCATGCACATGGGAGGGCTCTGTTGTCAATAACAGTGTCTCAGTTCTAACTGAGTCCTAATCCTCTGCTATTAGCTGAGATTCATTGCATCCTTCTTTTCTCTCTGTCATTCACAACTTGGAACTTCCTCATTAGTTAGATGGCCACTTTCTATAGCAGTGATTGAAGGATCCAATAATGCCTGTGTCCAAAGCAATCAGTGCAAAGAAAGGCGGGTGATGGAGGCTATGTTTAATAGAAAGCATTTCTGTTCCGAAGGTTTTGATCAGATTTAAAAGGATGGGCAGACTAACCGGTGATTGAATTCATGGAAGCCTCGCTAATCCAAAAGAAGCGCTGAACCATCAGTAACTCCTCTGTTCACTTGCCATGACCGGAGTGCAAGAGCCTGTGTCTCTTCTGCTGCAGTTTGGAAGGAGTGTTCAGATAAGTGGGAGCTAAATCCAAACCAGCTTTGCTTTTGCAAAAACTGATTCCCCCTCCTAAAATCCTCCCTTTGCTTTAGAGCCCGAGCATGTTGTTCCAATGAAATCAGGAGCAACGTCCCTCCTCCTCCCTCTTACTTCAGTGGATGCAGGATTGGGCCTTTAACTATTATGCCAGTGAGGGATCAGGGAGTCCTGCACATATAGTGCTTGCAGGTTTAGGCTTAAGCCAATGCTGGAGAGATGTTGTTCTTGCCAGGTCAGCTCAGTTCATCTGCAAATGTACAGTTTTTCAGGTGCAAGAGGGCTGTGCCCCCACAACCATGTGACTCCCCAGAGCACCTATGTTTAAACATGTGGCCCTGCAGCTCTTTGTGCAAATCCATACTATACTTTGCTCTTATACAGCAGCACCTGCCATGGGAGGAGGATTTACAAAGTGATTTACAAAGGGAGGCGAGCTTGTTCTCTCCATTTTACACTCTGGGGAGCTGAGGCAGGAAGACTTTAAGGGGCAGGGTCACACAGCGAGTCGGTGGTCTCAGTCCCCTTTGCTAACCATTCCCCCCTGTCACATTCCATTTGAAATCAAACCCAGTTCCCAGTGTTTATTACAGACTGCTCCGTGCTGGTTTGGAGACAGGCGAGAGCTCATGCACAGCTGTACCGTGTGCTGGGGAAAGAACCACTGAGAGATGGGTTCCCTCCAAATACACCACCTGGGTCATTTGTATTCCCCGTGGCTCAGTGGCAGCCTCACTTATAGGGAGCTTCTGCGTATTGTCAGGAAGCTTTAGTTAAACAGCAAGAGCTTTAACACTCAAGGAGGGCTCTGAAGAGATGCCTTTTGAAGCTCTTGGGGCATGCAACAGGGGGAAAAGCTTAGTGCCTGATGAGGGACTTGAACCCTGGACCCTCAGATTAAAAGTCTGATGCTTTACTGACGACTTCTTCAACGCTTAGCCAGACAGTCAGCCTGTACAACCTCAAAGGCTTGATGGCCTGAGAGTTCAATATCAGAACAGACTTGATGAACCCATGTAATAGGGGTTCTGTCTCTGGGGTGCCTCCACCCCTCAGTCGGTGGAATTTTATCCCAGATGTTAAAAGCCACCAGGAGAATGGCATTTGCTGGAACGTCTTTTGGCTTCCTTGCATCATGTCCAAAAAGCATAAGACGCCACCTGCGGACAATGGACCCAGTAGTCTGTAGACCCGAGCGACCATAAACATCTGCATTACAGATGAAGTCATTCCACTTTATGCCCAATATACGACTTTGACATTTTGTGTGGAAAGCCTCTAGCTTTGTCCAGTCTGTGTGGCGTAGTGTCCATGTTTTGCAGCTGTACAACACTATGGGAAGGATAGAGCACAAATAAATCCTGAACCTGGTTGTCCTACTAAGATGATGTTGATTCCATATCTGTTGTAAATGGCCCATGGCAGATGCTGTGATGCCAATCTGATGGAGAACCTCCGTGTGAGAATGTGGGGAGCAGGTAAGTATAGAACCCAGATAGCAAAACCTGGAAACTGATTTGACGGTTTCTTTATACAAAGGGATTGGAGTTGCAGGTGGACCTGGTTCTAGATATTGCAGTTTTGTCTTTGATCATGAAAGTTGGAGACCAATCTTAGCTGACTCCTCCATATGCAGGAGTGCCTCACAAAACCTGTTGGGGCTCTGTACTAAAAGAACAACGTCATCAGTGTGGTCAAGGTCTGTGAGCTAGAGATCACCGATCTCAATGCATATGGACCTGATGGAATGCTGCATTATGAAATCCATGGCCCAACAAAGGAGTGCAGGGGCCAGAGCCCAGCCCTGCCTAAGACCAGACACTGATTTAAAAGGCATTGACATCCCCAGATAAACACGGGCAGTGGTTCCATTATGCAGCTCTCTAATCAAGTCCAGCAGAGTAGTAGGGACACCTACGCCCTTTAAGGCCTTGCATAATGTGACAAGATCTACTGAGTTAAATGCAGCCTTAAGATCAACATATGCTACGTGCAGGGGCTTCCTGACCTCGCGATGCATCTCCAACAACAAGCGAAGGGCCAAAATGGCATCTAATGTGGACCTGTTCCTCATAAAGCCTGCCTGTTGGGGACGACGTTTCTGGTGTAGCAAAGGCTCCAGGCATGCCAGCAAAACATGAGCAAACACCTTGCCTGGAACAGAGAGCTACCTTTAGCACTGATGGAAAAATAGGCCTGCCTAGTCTAAACAAAACCAGTCTCCCCAGCTGCCTTCTCCCAGGATCCTACTAGCCAGATCCCGGCTAATCTCTGATCTCCTACCTGGCACTGCTTTTAGCTCCTGCCTTAGCTAGTGAGAAGCCCTGCCCAGTATCACATCTGCAGCCTATGGGGATGTGTACACTGTAGCTGGGAGCAGGCCTCCCAGCCCACATAGACAGACCCATGCTAGCTCTGCTGCTGGAGCTAGCGTGCTACAGCAGTGTAGACATTGCAACATGGGGGTGTCTCCGGGCAAGTCCAAGGCTGCCTGGCTGGCCAGGTCCCTGTTCAGGTGGCTAGCCTCTGCAGCCACAGCCACCCCTTTAGCACATTAGCTCAAGCTGAGCTAGCGAGCATCTGTCTCCAGGCTGGGAGGCCCACTCTCAGTTGCAGTATTGACATCTCCTAAACCTTTCTACCTGCCTGTGTGTGAAATGGGAACTCACTGCTGGTGCTAATCACTGGCTTACAGACCAGACCATGGACAATGAGCCCTTCCAATAGCCAGCTGCAAGTGGGCAACATCCAAGGCCTTTGTCAAATGGCCACTGGGACCTACAAGTTGTTTGATCCTCTCAGCCAAAGAAATGGCTAGAACCCTCCACAATAAGGATTTGTAGGGTTTGTACCCGCTTTTAATTGCTACAGTAGTTTCTCACCCACACATTCCTCCTATGCAACTAGCTGTGGTCCCCTATCTGCGTAAAAGTGGAAATTAGAGATAATAAAAGTTACGCTCTGGGGAGTGCCTAATACAATAAAATCTCCACAGAGCCTCTTTCTTGAAAAGAAAAGGAATACTTGTGGCACCTTAGAGACTAACCAGTTTTTTTTTGCGAATACATAATAACACGGCTGCTACTCTGAAACCTGTCATTATGCAAGGCACTGCATTTAGCCGTATGGAGTGGAAATCCATCAACTGCATGTTTTATTTTTTAAATTGGTTAGCCTCTAAGGTGCTACAAGTACTCCTTTTCTTTTTGCAAATACAGACTAACACGGCTGCTACTCTGAAACCTTTCTTGAAAAGGTTGTTTCCGGCCCCTCCCCCCGGACTATGGCACAAGAAAGAGATTAGGCTATCAAACATAAGAATACCTAGCTCTAATACAGTGCTTTTCAGCACTTCAGTCTTTAATGTGTTTATCTTCACAACCCACATCGTATCCCTACAGTAAGGAGGAGGTGCTGGTGAGTATGTAGAGCTGGAGACTGGCAGGCAAGACTTCTGGGTTCTATTCCTGCCTCCAGCACCAACCCACTTTCTGACCCCGCACAATTCACATCACCTGACTGTCTGTCAGTTTCCCTAGCCATTAAAGGGGGTTAATGATGCTTCCCTATTGTGCAGGGTGTTGCCAGGTGTAATTATTTATTTACAGCTGGCAAGGCCTTTTAAACCCTCAAAGGGAAGTATTAGCCCTATAGAAAAGGATCAGTGGGGGTTTCCTGTTCTTGAGGTACCTTATGCTGTTATCAGATGCCATTATTGAGCACTGTTGGGGTACATAGGTGGCCTGCTCCTGTGAGAGTCAAGTGTCCCCATTGGAGTTAGGGGGGATTGAGAATGGCCAAGGCTGTGATGTCTTTGGGGCAGCCCTGCTAAGGTTTGGCCTGCTAGAGTGGCACAAAGGGATCTGAAACCAGCTCTAAGAGGCCGCCGAGGCTTCCTGCTGTTCTGCAGAATCTCTACCTTGCATAAAGCTGCTTTTGTCACCTACTTCCCCACCTGTCATAGGGGGCATGTAGAGTGCAGGGAGCAGCTGGGTAGGTACATTGCAGTTTGTAGAGCAAGTCAGGAAGGGGAGCACAATGTATTCCAGTCATTCCTTAGATGACAGTGTGTGTCCTATGGGACCACTCTCACCAATGTAATTTAGAGCAGCCCTTAGGCCGCTTCAAATTATGCAGGGGCTTTTTATGCACCATGAAACTGTCCTCCACAGCAGTTGGGCTCCATAACCAGAAATCAGCCTGACAGCTAAGCTTGCAAAGGGATGTGCCGTCTGACAATGTGAGTATATTGGGAACAGAAAATAAATTCTGATGGAATTCCCTAAGCACAAGTGACTCATGTTCTCAGGTACTGAAAAGCATCTAGTATTTCACTGAGAAATCTACAGGTAACCACACTGAGCTGTCCTGTTCTGAAATAATCCCCACATCTTGGGCAGAACATTAATTCAAAGGGTCCTGTTTTTCAAACGAGTCAGGTGTGCAACTGTGTGAGCCCAATTTGTGTCTAATTAATGCACATGGTTATCAGGATGAGTGCACAGCCAATTCAGGCAACTGCTTGTATGAGGGGTTCATTGGGCAGATTTACACAACTATCTGCCTTGCACTCACAAACACACAATATACATGTGTGCATTTAACTGTTTTGAAAATCTGGTCCAAAGTCTATAGTCAAACTAGGCATTGATAAAGGAAAAGAGATTTTGGTGGGGACAGAGGAGGGGAGCAGAGATTTGAAGTATGCCTAATGTAGATAGCTATATACAGATTCCCACGTTAAAAAGCGAGAGGATCCTGATGAGAACCCTGAGGCCAGATACCCACACATGGGGGCATATTCCCAATCTTGTTGCACAGAGAGGTTGCAAGTACCGAGATAAGACTGTCTCCTTCATAATTAACAAAACATTGAGTCCAAATAACAGGTATTCGAATTCAGTGATGCATCGCAATTTAAAACGTTGCCTCTTACCCATGTCTCTTAGACCGTAAGCTCATTGGGGCAGGGGAGTCCTATCTCTGCAGAGCTGCTCACTGGGACTACTAAATGATTGTGTCTTTTCAGCTGTGATTCTAAGAGCAGTAAATGAATTGGAATGCCATTCAAGATTTCTAATATCAGTCTTCAGAGGAGACTGACCGGTTCCTGTCCGTCCAAACCATTTAAAAAATGAGCAGTTCAGCATCTACTAGAACAACCATTGCAGCCACTAAAGTGCAGGGGACAGTGCTGTGCACAAATGGAGGGCAGCCTGGGCGTGGGGACAGGAGCAGAGGGACATGAGGTCTCTGCGGAATGAGCCCCTGGAAGGCCTTGAAAACAGAGTCATTTGGAAGTGGATCCCCAAGTGAGCAGAGAGGGAGCAGAAGTGTTTGCTGAGAGTGAGGGGACCATGCTGCTTTGTTCAGGTGCAGGTGCCAGCTGGTATCTGAGTTATGTGAAATCTGGTCAGGAGCTGGATCAGGTGGGAGACTGGGCTGTCAGGACAGGGACGGACTATCGATTAGATGTGCCCATAGTGCATAAAGGCACTATGCAAAGGCCCGATGTTCTGTTCAGCACAGGAATGGAGAAGGGCTGGGCAAAGATGCCTAAGCCACCTCTGTGCCTCCTCTCATTCCTTGGGGGCCATCTGGGAGCCACTTTGGCCACTGGTGCTTCTTAGAGCAGCGTCCAGGCTGCTCTTTGTTGAGCCAGCTACGCACAGCTTCCCAGGGGGCTCTCATGTAGGCAGAGAATAGCTGGAGGGCACCATGCTTTGCCCACACACTCTTCCTCAGCATGTCCCTTACGCTAGGAACAAAGGTGGCAGGGGGCAGAGAGCCATTCCCAGAGCTCTGTGCTGCCCAGGGAACCCTCTTAGTCTGAGATTATTCCCTGGAGGCCAGTTCCTCTAGCAATATGGCTGCTGAATGCTGCCAGAGTGGCTAAAGGCACCGCAGTGAAGCATAGACTCTTGCCCAGAGTGCTCAGCTGTTTCCTGTTCGGAGCCTTGAGGAGGTAAAGGGGTAAGTTGGCAGGAAGGGCTCAGTTTCCTCGTTTGCACCATGAGGGGAATAGAAGCAACCAGCACAGAGTCTGGCACAAAGGAGGGAAGTAACTGGAGATTTTCACTTTTGCCAGATTAATGGGAATGAGTTGGCCTTTGCAAACAGTGGAGTTGCCTGACTCGCCTCCCACAATGAGTGGGCCAGGGATAATTTCTAGGAGAGTGGTGGGGATGGCGCGAGTCAGTTAAAGAGGGCAGAAGATCAGAGGCGAGGCTCTGTGCTGCATGTATCCCACTGGGCGTGATTCCATGAAGTTATGCTGACGTGTGCCAGCTGAGGATGTGGCCCTGAATATCTTTACAGCACTGGCAGCCTGTCAGCTTGATCCATGCCCTCCAGAAGAATGTAGAGTAAGCCCTCCCAGATGGCTTTCTCGGTGAGTAATGGATGATTCAACACCACCAAAATGCCTGGCTGACTTGCTCACTGATCACCAAGGAATTTCCCCCCATGGCCCATTGGCAGTGACCCTGGGAGGTTTTCACCATCCTCTGCCGCGTGTGGGTGTGGGTCACTTGCCAGGATTAGGTGGGTGTATCACATCTAATCATTTCCCGGCCATTCCTGGGGCACAAAACAGTCTAGTCTCCTTTGGGCTGTATTGCTTTGGTCTCCTTTGGGTTGCTGGGTTTAGTAGGAGGATCTGTGCAGTGTTGGTGGCCTTTGTATACAGCAAGTCAGACTAGATGATCTGGTGATCCCATCTGGCGTCAATCTATGAAAATCAGCCTGCAGGTGGGTTTGAATTCAGAGAGCTGGGTGGTTTCACACTTGTCAGGCTGCTATAAAGCAAGCAGCAGCAGGGGAGGTGGGAGGCTGAGCAGGGTGGTGTTGGCAGAGGATAAGGAGCAGTGGATTTGCAG
The DNA here is from genome assembly GCF_965140295.1 of Lepidochelys olivacea. Taxonomy (NCBI): domain Eukaryota; kingdom Metazoa; phylum Chordata; order Testudines; family Cheloniidae; genus Lepidochelys; species Lepidochelys olivacea. The sequence goes on from NC_140423.1 coordinate 17,153,020, forward strand.
CAGGTTCCCTGCCATTCTGAGCATCTTGAGAGTAGCAAGAGGCAAATCAGGGATGGTTGCAGTCGGACAAACAACCACAAGTTAGGGGCCTGATTCTCCTCTTTCATGAGGGGTCCAGCCCCGGGGTCACTCACCATATGCAGGGAAGTGCACTATCGGATGTCTACCCCAGCACAGTTATGAGAGGACTGGATTTACCACACACAATGGTCTGGTTTGAGTGCCCATCACATAGCAAATGAGCTGCCTAATTGCTTATGGGAAATGATCCATGTGGGCAGCCTAGGCCTATGGCAAGAGCAGTGCATGGCTAGTTTTCACTGGTTTCTAACTGTGGGCTGTGTGGCCATGAACTGTGTTCAAAGCTAAACAAGCCCCACCCAGGAGAGCTAGCAAAGCTGGAATCTTTATCTTTCATCATGCAGCACAAGCTTCATAAAAACAGTTCGGAAGCACCACCTGCTGGCAAAGAAGTGCTATGGCAGCCTAGTAAAAACTGCATTAGAGAAGAAACAAAAACCTGCAAATATTATGCCTTGTACAAAGGAGGCTTGTTTTACTAGCTACTTGTAGGGTTACCACATGTCCGTATTTTCCTGGACACATGCAGCTTTTTGGTTCTTAAATTGCTGTCCGGGAGGAATTTTTAAATATCTAAAAACGTCCAGAATTTTGCCATTATTATTTTTCCCCAGAGTTGATCATTCAAGAAAGAGAGTGAATGTTGATCACTCCAAGAAAGTGAATGTTGATCACTCGAGAGAATGCCCGGTTTCCCCCCCTAGCTCCCAGTGCTTGCGCCGACAGCTGGGAGGGAGGGGGAAAGCGGCGCACTTAGGGGAGGAGGCGGAGCCAGGGCAGGGATTTGGGGAAGGGGTCCAATGGGGCACGGAGGGGGCGGAGTTGGGGCGGGGGCACGTGAGCAAATAACCCCCCCCACCGTGTGGAGTGTCCTCTTTTTTCAATGTTCAAATACGGTAACCCTAGCTACCTGGGGATTCCCCCAGCATGTGGGAATCCCTGGAGAATGTAGAACTAGAAAGACCTGCTTCGGGTTCCCTCAAGATCATAAGAATGGACATCCTGAGTCAGAACAATGGTCCATCTTGCCCAGTACCCTGTCTTCGGACAATGGTTGGTGCCAGATGCTTCAGAGGGAATGAACAGAAGAGGGAAATCATCATGTGATCTGTCTCCTGTCATCCACTCCCATTTTCTGGCACTCAGAGGTTCAGGGATACCCAGAGCATGGAGTTGCATCCCTGACCATCTTGGCTAACAGCCACTGATGGATCTATTCTCCATGAATTTAGCTAATTCTTTTTTTAACCCGCTTACACTTTTGGCCTGTTATGTGAAGGGATAAATAACACTTCCCTATTCACTTTTTCTACACCCGTCATGATTTTATACACCTCTATCAGATCCCCCCTTAGTTGTTTCTTTGTTTAAGCTGAACACTGCCAATCTTTTTAATCTCTGTTTGTATGGAAGCTGTTCATCCCCCCTATCATTCTCGTTGCCCTTCTCTGTATCTTTTCCCATTCTAATATCTTTTTTGGAGATGGGGAGACCAGAACTGCATACAGAGCTACACCCACCTTTCTTGCCCTTTGTGTGAGGGGTGTGACCAGGAGAAATGTGGTCAGAGCACCAGTACACTTTAGTGATCACTGGTTCATGAGTCAGTTGCATAGGGGCGATAGCCAGCCTGCATAGTTTAGTGCAGCCCAAAGGCTGTTCTAAAGCTATTCCAGGAACCAGTGCATACTAGATGCAGCTAAGACTCTGGGCGAGAAACTTTACGGAAAGAATCCAAACGCTTGCGTGGTGTAGCTCTGCGGTATTTGGGAACCTCATGGTGTTGCCCATCATTGCCAACACTCATGATTTTACTGAAAGTCTTACAATAGCCAGGATGAATAGTGCCTTAGTCACTTATTCTCCAGGTCTCCAAAAGCCAATGGGACTTAAGGTCCTAAATCACTTTTGACAATGTTCTTCGACTCTGAAATCACCGAGGTGCTTTTGAAAATGTTACCTGGGGTGGTTTTCTTCAAGCCCCAGTTTTGTGATGACAAGACCACTTTCATTTTTTTAAAAGTAAGTTTCTAGCCCTCCTGACTGTGGAGAAAAGAAACTGAAAACGATGCCATGTTCCATAGGGCAGACCAAGAAATGGTCCGATTACAAGCAGCTGGTGCTATTGAGCCTGCCCAGTTCTCAGACTAGGCTGCTCCTATTGTTCTATTGTTGAAATCAGACAGTGGAGTAAGCATAGGCAGGGACTACAAGGTCAGGGTCAACAGTGTAGCATACTGATCTTCTGTCTGCTCCCAGGATAAAAGACCTGTATATACGCTACCATATGTGGGGGAAAACTTTCACAAACATTGATTTAAGTAGAGCATTATTCTGAGTTTCAGACCCAATGGCAGTAATTCCATGTTAACTGTACATCTAATTGTGTATGTTTTTTCTGAAAACGTAGCTCCTATCCCTAATATTTAGAGACCTGGATTTTCAGAATTGCACAGTCAAAAAGGTTCACAATGAATTTGTAAGCACAGATACTTCAATTACATCTACCAAAGTATCTGTATGTGCAACGGCTAGCTATCCATTTTACCATAATTGATGCTAGTTTGAAATATGGCCCATAATTATGCTGTTTGTAGTACACAATGCCTGAGTTTTCAGAAAGGTATACCCACAGTTACCAGAACTCCACATCCACATTGTATATCAGTGCTGGCCATTCTGACTAACTGGTCAATTGCATGCACAGTTACCAGTTTGCAAGTGTAATCCTGGAATTGGTAGGTGAGCAATTGCACACACATTTAGGTCATAATAAAAACGATATCCATCAATCAAAGATGACCAAAACATTTTGGTCTACATTTATGCCTTAAGAATATTGCAATAATCTACATTGCCACTCAACCTTTCATTCCTTTTAGTAGACCAAACAGGTTTTTGGGGGGTTAGAAAGTACTCTTGAAAAGCATTTGGAGCTTATAAATTCCAAGCTGTTATTGAATAAACCCAACAGAAGATGGAGACATTAGATAGCCCTGGAGCTGGGAGAAATAATTAGCAGCTGTAAAGTACAGCCTCTTGGTTCTGTTTCTCCATCCAGCTTCTCTTATAAAATCCTGCCCATCTTTTACAAAGGGGGGAAGAATAAGAAGCTAGAAATCAATGGGAATTAGGTGCCTAAATACCTCTCAGTAGCTGGGCCTTCCTCACACATTGCCAATGACTTGCACATACTATTGTGCAGGTTAAACTATGCAGCTCTAATTGGTTTGTCCTGTTGGCCTAGATTGATTTGCTATACACAGAAAGTTGGGAATTAGCGCATTCTGTGAAAATGTTGCTGCCATATGAGCATCAACCAAACTGCCTGTGGAGTAGCAAAGGAAAACTCTAATCATTCCCTGGGGGAGGGATTCCAGGGGAGCCTGGAGGAAATACAAAATACTGAGGAATATTGGTTTGAATTTGTAAATGAATTCCCTTCTCTTGAGTTCAGGCTCCTTTGGGGTTTGATCTTGACAAACATCTTGAGATTGATGGGTCCCAGATTTCACCAGCAGTGAGTGCAATTGCTGGCAGGAATGTTTTGCAGAAACAGTGAAATTAAAGTGACTCTGGCAGAATCTGTGGAGAAAGTGACCGATGAATTTGTAATCATGAGGATTCACTCTGGGAACCTAGTTCTAAGAGTTATGGCTCATCCCATCAGGGAGTAGAAACAAAACCATTGAGTTGTGTCCAATCAAAATGGCTGTTTTGGAGTAATGACAATAATCCACTTGTGAATGAGCAACAGGCCACAAATCATTCACCAATAAATCTGAGAAAATCACAGTCTGTCCCTAGACAATCAGCAATCAGAGAATGACATGACCATCACTGGGGATGTGACTTGTTCAGAGTGATTTGCCAACCTCTTCTCAGGGGATTGCACAGAAGGCAGGTCACCACCTACACATATGTGCACATATGGTGTTGCAGGTAAGATGCTGGACCAAGGCTCAGAAGATCTGAGGTCAGTTTCCAGCTCTGACCCAGATGTACTGTGTGACAATGGGTAGGTCACTTAATCTCTCTGTGCCTCAGTTCGCCAGCTGTACAATGGGATTAACGATACTTTCTTTTCCTCACCCTTTGTCTCTCTGATCTCTTTCGACTGTAAATGCTACGGGTGGGAATGTCTTTTGCTATGTGTGTGTGTGTTCGGCACCTAGCACAATTGAGTCCTGATCTCAGTTAGAGTCTCTAGGTGTTATTGCAATACAAATCAATAATAATAAAGGACTTCCTCCCTTATCCTCATCCAGCCACCCGGAGCTACGCTCTAACCATGTTGTGATAAGCACTAACCGGGTCAGATCCTGCCTCTGCTGGAGTCAATAGCCAAACTCCCCGTCCCCCCATGGGGAGTGGGATTGGTCCTCATGTACCATGAATCACGTTTTTAATGGGCTGGGAATTTCACATATGTTTCTAAGTCTGGCCACTTCCTCCCCCCCCCCCCCCCAACAAAGGATCTGTTTGTGAATAGGGAGTCCCTTTTCTCTCAGCACAATGAGAAAGTCTCCAGAGATCATGAGCTGGGTCCAAGACTCTCCTAAGGAAGAGGATGCCCAAAAGCTGCAGTCTCCTTTCTCCACTGAGGTGGGGTTAGAGCAGATGCTGTAGTACGAAGTTGGGACAGTGCATGAATTGCTTTACGGAATTTGGAGTGGGAAGACAGGGCTGGTGATTGCTTCGTGCTAGAGACTCGCCTGTGTGGACACACTGGAGCTTTGAAGAAGTTTGCCTCTCTCCCAGGGTTTGAAGCTGGACATTATCCACGCTGAACCAAAACCCATTTGTAAGTTGAAGACTGTGTTTGCAACTTGAGGCTTGGCCCTGTCTCTGATTCCATGTCTCCAAAGTGAGACCTTGGGTGTGTCTACACTGCAGTCCTGGGAGGTGATTTGCAGCATGTGTAGATGCACACAAGCAAGTTTTAAAGTGGCCATGGATAACAGTGATGCTGCATCAGCATCAGCGCAGGACCGGCTCGCTGCCTGAGTAAGGCGTACACAAGCTGTGCTGAGACCCGTGTAGCTGCAGCTTCACTACTCTTGTTGCCCAAGCCAGGTAGTTTACAGCTAGCTGGGGTGTGACAGTCATGTACCACCATTGCAGTGGAGATGTACCGGAAGATTTCCGTCAGAAAAATAATGTGAACTCAAGTAACAATGCACAGCACAGAGGTACTGAGCAGAGTAATGAGCCTGATCATCGGGAATTCCAGTCTGAAGGCTTCATTTCCATGAAGTTTTTATCCTGGGTATGATTCGACGCCGATGCCAAAAGTCTCCAGTGGCAGGAGAATTCTAGGGCTTTGCAGAATGGCCAGGACTGGACATGGCAACAGAGCAATGGTTTTAAAACATTCCTCACGTAAAGTCAGGAGGTCCGAGCCTGACTGCTGCAACTGGTGGTCCCCATATAGAAATGGGCTTGAACCAAACTTCAGCCTCCTGGGCTTTGGGGAATTCAGAATCTGACCCTGGATCCAGAGCTGAGCTTGACAGCTGGCTCCTAGCTCTAGAACGGGCCAAACCATTATCTGGATCCAGATACCTCCAAAGTGGGGCTTGAAAACTGGATCTGAATTTAGCAGCTGGGCCCCATCACTAGCTTAAAGGCAAAATGTACAGGGGGAAAAATATGCAGCCAGGCTGACCCTGATCCTGGCACAAAAAATGCACCTGCTAATGAAATATAGATGCTAATTTTAATATCTGGATATCTAATGACCTGAACTGAGCCCATTATCAGACAGTTAGATACCAAGGGCCTGACTGACACATGGGGTGAGACCCACAACTATTAGCAAGGTCAGTGGGAACTGGAAGTGCTCAGCAGCTCTGATAACCGGACCTCTAACTGCCAAAGCTTGTGCCAGCAGGAGGGAAGTTGAACCATGGAAAATCTGTCCCAAAGAGAGGAAGTGACTCCAAGGGAAGAAGAGGGAGGGTGTTCCAGACACAAATGCAGAGGTGTGAGGTGCTGGGAAGTGGAGAAAGGCCAGGGCTAGAAGAATACCACGAGTGGGCGGAGAGGCGGTCATGGGGAAAGTAGATTTGAAAACCAGGCCACAATGAGGGTGGAGAGGAAGCCAGTGACGGTGCCAGGGGAAGTGAGTGATTCGCTTCATCTTCAGCTTTGAACAGTGAAAGCTGAGACTGGCCAAGGGATTTTGAACTCCCTGGCAGTTACAGACTAGGAGATGCTGAAAGGAGGAGATGGGAAGTGATTGAAACATGAATAAGGAGTTCTGCAGAGGTTTGTTCAGGATTAGCTGTGGCAAGTGCCCAGAGACACAGAGAGAGGCCCAGCTTTTCAAAGATAGATATATAGGTGCCTACAGTGATTTTCAAAAGAGTCTAAGCAAGCCAGACACCGAACTCCCATCGAAATCAATAAGAATTAGGGGCCCATCTGCATCTTTAGGTGCCTAAATATCTTTTAAAATCTGGCCCAAGGACCCCAGTCAGACTTGCTGGGCCAGGAGGAAGAGGTAGGAGAACAAGAGACATTGCTGCGGTGTTTTCCCAGGATGATGCTGTCCTCTTTCCCCCTACCAATTTTTTTCTGGTTTCATACACAGACTTGGTGCTTGTGAGAGGGAGAGTATTGCCTAGGAAGGATGCCCAGGGAGGGTATGTCATGATCTCAGAAATTTGGAGGCCAGGGGCTTGAGTAGCTGGCGTTTTAGTTTTTAGAGAGCTACTTGAACAGGCCCCTTATAGCAGCCATGAACCCTCTTGCAGAAAGGTTACAACAGTAAGGTGTTCTTATCCCACAAAACGGGGTGGAGTCCCCAAGAAGATCAAGGCGATTTAGGAGAAGAGTTGGGCAAATCTGGCCAGTTTCTGCCTAGTAGTCCTGCATATTGCCCCAGAACCTGAGTGCCGAGCTGGGATCAGGTGCAATCCTCTTCGGGAATAGTCTATATTTAGAAATTAGTTACAAATTCTGAACAGAATCCAGCTGCCTCCCCAGAGCAATGGTGGTTCTGTAAAGCTAGCATGAGAGGAAAATGATAAAAGTGTCTTTGTCAGGAAAATAAGATGATTTGACCCTAAGGAGACAGGGAGAAGATCTGCTAACTGGGAGGTGCCATGTTTACAGTTTCTTTTCTGTCCAAACAGAAGAGCAATAATTCTGCTCTCAATGAAATGTGCGTATGACCCATTGTCTTTATCCGAGTTACTCTGGCTTAAGCTTCCAAAATAACTAGTGATTTTTGGTTTCCTCGATTTCTGATTGCTCAGCTTGAGACACTCTAACGAGGCCTGTTTTTTTGGAAAAATCCGAGCCTCCTCCCTCATGAAATCCAGGTCCCTCTATGGTGTCTTAAGTTGGCACCCAAAATGTGAGGCACCCAAAACCACTAGTTACTTTTGAAAACATAGGTCTCTGTATTTGTACCACTGCATCATTATGTCGTGGGCTTGGGCAGGAGACCACATGCTGCGAACGACGGTCCCAACATTTTTCCTCATAAGTTATTTTCATTGTGGCTTTAGAAGCCCATGGAATCGAGACAGGAAAGCATATAGGCTGCGTTCAGATGGTGCCATGAAACTCACTGCCTGAGTTCTGAAAAGCATCAAAAGCTGTGGGAAAGAAGCAGGAGACTGAGCCTAATGAGTTGGTAGCTAATGAGCTTTGTTTATTTGCCTGGTGATGTGGTCTTGCTCGTGAGCCATTTCCTGAACTACTTTGGCTTCTTGAACATTTTGTTGGCCAGCTTGTTTCTGCTCTTGAGGACTTTGCTGGGTACCAAGAACGAACAGTGAGAGGGTTGGTTTATTTGTTTGCTTTAAAAAAAAACCACACACAATGTATTTGCTTTCCTATGAATGGTGTTCTGTAATGGAAAGCTCCATTTGGGCAGAATTCCTCTTCCATTCTGACATGGCCATGAAAGGTGCTGAATGCCTACGATTCTCAAGAATACAATGAGCTCCCACATCTCTCAAGATCAGAGTCCTAGTCAAGCCCGTATCCTCAATCTCTGGTGTATTCCCGTGCTGACTGCAGGACTGTTTATGTCTATGTAATAGAAACCTGGTCATGAAGGGGCGTGTAAAGGGGCTAGCCGGGGCTCGACCCTCTCCAGGGCAGCGGGGAGCTACACTGGCTCACTACACAGCTGAGGATTGGGGAATTAGTTTGGCCGTGGAAGTCTTCCCTGGCGACACTTGTGGAGGCAGAAAATAAGTACAGTTATGCCAGAGCCCAAGGTCAGGGCAGGGCAGTAATGACTCAGGCTCTCAGGCAGGGCTGAGCAGTAACAGTACAAACAGTCGTGAGCCCAGGCCCTAGGTCAGGGCAGGGCAGTAATGAGTAAGGAGCTCAGGCCCTCAGGCAGGGCTGAGCAGTAACGGTACAAACAGTAGGCCCAAGCCTCCACACGGTTTGGGAGCGGGGGAGACGGCCACCCGCGAGGTGGGTGGCAGGGGGGCCGCAGGCCCTCCCACTCCACTGCGTCCCAGCCTGGGGCCCTAGCAGCAGTAGAAGACCCGCTGCTGTGTCAGTGGGGATCCTGGCCGCAACACACTGACACGGGCTCTGGAAGTGCTACAGCCAGACTAGGTCGGCTGTCCCCGGGCTACTTCCTGACTCCCCCCGGTGGTACCTGAGTCCCGGTGGAGTCCTCCGGGGGGTCCAGCACCATGGGTTCCTTGGGGTACCGGGCAAGCGGCAAGCCCTGCAACTCCTCCGGGTAGCGGGTACAGGGCAAGTCAGGCCAGTCCTGGCGTGCACCTTGGGCCACAGGGGCTTCCCAGTCATGGACTAAGCTGGAGGCGGCTAGCCCTCTAGTGAGCTCTGAGGGCGAGGCTTTATACTTCCGGGTCACTGCCTGACCCTCTGAGGGGCGGGCTCAGAGCTCCCTAGCTCCGCCCACCCTGGCCTCCGGATGAGCCACGCCCCTCACAATGGAAATGATCCACCATTAGGAATTCACATGACCGCTCTCAGTGTTGGTTTTGTGGTATCCCGTACCCCTAAATACCTGTGATCTTTCAGTGCTACATATGCTTTTTTAAAACTTCCTGAATAGATAATCTTGCGCATATCAGAGAGCGTACCATTTGAATGGCCATAGTATGGAAATTCCAGGTCACATTCCCAGCAGGTTTAAATGGATCCATTGACTTCAGCATCAGCTTACTCCAGTTAAGGATCTGATTCTGTCATTCCTTCTTCAAGATGGTGCCAAATGGTCCGTTACAAATTCCCTGCAGATAACATCCTGCATCTGATTTCATCCCATACTTTTCTGTGCTGGGTCTGTCTCCTCAACTGAAGTTTTGTAAAATGCTCGTTTTTCAAGAGATGGCGTTTCAGAAATTCTCGTTTGAGAAACCTGAGCAATAAGCATTTCAACAGACTTTAAAATGGTGTTTTATTGGCTTAAAATGATATTTTATGGTCTTAAAAAGTAATTCACTTCAAATATCTAAAGCATGGTACTTTGAAATCTGAAACTTTGTTGCTAATCCATAGCAGATGTAGTTATTTAAGAGCACGGAACCTTTTCTGATCTCGTTCGGCAAAGAGACAAGCCCATTTCCTCCAGCGCTGTATAGTTTTTAATAATGACACTTGGCATGTTTCATCTGAGGATTTCCAGACACTTTGGAAACTTGAAATCAGCTCTCTCAATACTTCACTGAGGTAGGTATTATGATGTCCACTTTTTACAGCTGGATAACCTGGGGCACAGAACAGTGAAGTTACTTTCCCACCTGTTAGAGCTGGGATTAGAACCTAGGAATATGTCTACGCTGCAGTAAAAGATCCGCAGCTGGCCTGAGTCAGCTGACCTGGGCTCAGGCTGTAAGGCTATAAAGTTGCCATAGATTTGTTTGGGCTCCGGTTGCAGCCTGGGCTCTGAGACCCTGGCCCCAAATTGCTATTTTTAGCCCTGCACCTGAGCCCTGCTAGCCTGAGTCAGCTGACCCAGACTCGGTGCCGTGAGTTTTTTGTTGCAATGTATACATACCCTAGTAGTCCTGATTCCTGGTCCTAGTCTAGGTGCCATCCCTCCATGCACTGATTTCTTTGCCATCTAAGCTTCCTTCTCCATAGCTAGTTCAAGCCAGACCTTTGGCATTGAACAACAGTGTCTCCACTGAACAGAACCTTTGGCTGATGGCATTGTCTGTACAACTGAAATAAATGAGCAAACAAACCCAAAGTGTACGGTGAGCACGGATCTAGCAAGGAGATGCACCATATTTATCGTTCGGCAAACTATGGTGGCTTTTTTCCCTTCCTCCACTTAAGTCTAATGAGACAGAAAGGAAAAATACTCATAGTGGGAGGAATAGAGCCTGCCTGCTACACAGAATATACCCAATGTTGTTTGTTACTGATGCCCACATAAAAGACCGAAATCTTTCTTTGAGTTTTGTAGCATGCTGTGATCCACAAGATGCATTCGCATTGTCTGTTTAACTGATAACTGGAGTCTGTGCAAGTCACATTGAATGACATCTACTGAAATGCAAAAAGAAAAGGAGAATTAGAAGTGAGCTCTAGCTCACGAAAGCTTACGCTCAAATAAATTGGTTAGTCTCTAAGGTGCCACTAGTACTCCTTTTCTTTTTGCGAATACCGACTAACACGGCTGCTACTCTGAAATCTACTGAAATGTTGCCCTAAAAGGATCAATGTGAAATAGATACATAGATTTAATGAGTAGGGACTTCTTAGGACTGGTGCCTTTTCTTTCTCTTTTTTTAAAATCATTGTAGGTTTCAGTGTCCACTCTAGGATGCTCGAAAGATTGCTCATAACCATCGTGATGATCTGGATTGGCTAATGCTTGTTTTGTGATGTTTACATTGGCTTCTGTACATGTATAGGCATGAATATGTCTATCCATCTGTGCAGGGTCATTGCATTACATCTGGCTGCTGTGTATCATACTTACTCCACCTAAAGCATGCCGTGCCTCTTATGCTGGATGAGATTTTCGTAGCAATACAGAGTGGTTTCCATATTTGTGGTGTTAATAGCACCCCTGTTTGGCTGGGGCAAGCCCCCTTTATTCCTTGGAGGCAATGCTTGTGTTGTACATAGGCTGCAGAAACCCTTATTTGAACATTGAAAACATCTGCATAAATCACATTTCTATACTGTTCCTGAGCTAAGTTATTGTCATTTTGTGTGCTTTCTCAGATCTGTCTACCAATGTGATAGGACAGTTTTTCCCTTAAATAAACTGGCTTGTCCTGGGAGTTCCTGTAGTGGGTTCAGTTGGGGGCATTCTTTCTTTCTGTATGCAAGTAAATTGTACCAGCCAGTTTGAATTTGATAAGGCATGTTAGGGCCTGGGCTAAACTAGGCCTCATCAAGGGAATCAAGGCTTTTTCTTTAAACTTCCCTGCAATTGCTAGTGGCAAGTTAAGTTGTTAATGGTGTCTTTGATGTTCATTGCAACCCCTTCAATGATGATAAACTATTGGACTCAGTAGTGATACAAGCAGCAAGCACATTGCCATGTTATATCTATGAATGTACATGCACGTCAATTAAACAGCCTATCCCTTCCTTAGCTTTCTGATGGAAACTTTCGCAGGGTAAAGTGGAAGCAGATATACTCTGACCCGTATCAAGTTGGCCTTAACTTGCCATCATATTGAATCACGTTGAATAGCACACTTAAGCAGCTGAAGCAATGACATAAACAATTCTTTAGGTAACTGCAGAGTGGGAGACATGATGTAATGCTGGTTATAATGAGAAATGGGTCAGAAAAAAGATCAGAAGTTCAGGAACAGAAAGAACACGCTGATCTGGAGAAGTTCTTTAATAAACTGCTTTCTTCAAGGAGTTAGGGAGTTCCTGTGAGTCAGTGTCATATTCTGTGCTCTTTTATATTAAGTGGTAGATTGTTTTCATGTCACATCACCAGATTATAGATATTTGGGTATGACATTGCTCACTAATGTTGTTTATATTAGGTCATTGTTGGTCATTAATGTTTCTGGTGCTGCCAAAAGATTAATAGTGCAATACAATAGAAAATGTTGTGTTTTTATTCAAATGAAAGAAAAAATGTGAAATGGCCATTTCTGTGTTTATAAAGATTGAAAGAGAAAATATAACTCCAAAAAAGACTTAGATGGGGGAGTGTAGTCTCTTTTTCATTGATGTGTGAAATAAAGTAGAGTTTGCTGCCTAAATTAAAATAATTTGCAATATTTATAGAGACTGTAAGCTCAGAAAGTCGGGGTTCACCTCTTTGTTCTGTGTTTGTACCGTACCCAGCACAATGAGGTCCCGATCCCTGTTTGGGGCCTGTAGGTGTTACTGCAATATGAATATGATAAATATAAGAATCACAATTTAAAATATATTGCTATGTGGATGGAAAAAGAAACTTATTTTTGTCATAATTCATCTTTCATGTTATATTGCTACTAGTGGAAGAACATGTTTATCTTTATTGAGTTGTCTACACATCCTCATAAATATTATATTATATACATGGTTGTGTGTGTTTAAAGTTAGTCGATAAGTCTATTGACTGAATAGGGACCTCATGATTTGCCCCTCTTTATATTAGTACGGCAGATGATGCTATTACAAGCCTTCCTAGTTCTTTTTTATGAGTATACAAGCAAGTGTTAAGTCTTGGGACGACATGCTATGTGTTTTGTTATGAAAGGTTGTGGTGAAGGGTAAGCTGTGTGATCAGCAAGAGAGATTGGTCTCTGACTGGAATTAGTTCTTGGGGCCTGGACATTGATGTTGCGTTGAGATCCTGGAAAGTGGGGATTGCCTGCATTCTGTTTGTGACCACCTCTGTTCAAGGACTGGTGTATTTGTATAAATAAAACAAGTTACATTTAAATATACTCAGACTCCATGTCACTGATTTCTCCTCCACTGGGAAGCTGATCTGCAAGACACTACTCGGAAGCAAGTTGACACTTGTGTCAGAATGGCACACTTGTGTTGGAAGTGAGGACGACATCATTATTACACTACTGATCTCAACCCAAGCCCTATTTGGAGTATATTGCTATACTAGAATCACAGCACCTTTCAGCTCAGGAATTCAAAATTGAATTACACCTCATAGAAAAGGAGGACAAACTAAGGCCCTAGATATTAAGTGACTTGCTCAAGGTCCCACAGAAACTCTAGGTCCGTTTCCTGGAGTGGTTCTTTTCATGTATAATAGCAGCGTGATCTGGAGAAAACTGTCATGACTTTTATGCTGTTGAAGGCTCAACATTTCTGGATTTCTATTTCTTGTTAGCTGCCTTTGCAGGACAAACAGTGACCATCTTGTTATTGAACTGAGTCCGTGAGATGTTTTTATTCAGACAAAATCAAAATTCAAGTCTGAGTAAGAAACAGTCATTTCCTTGGCATGTGGGGCTAGACAAAGGTATTTGGACCTTAACAGCATAATAGATCTCCTTTTCATAGGACCTGATCCTGCCCTCATTAAAGTCACTGGCAAAACTCTCTGTGACTTCATTAGGGGCAAGACTTGAGAAGCAAAATATCAGACACATCCATTGTGCCACATTGGGGAGAAAACTGACTCTGGTTTGTTTTCTGTAGTAGTCTAATCTGCCCCACTGCTATAAATGATCACCAAGGCAGTATTTCTTAAGATGTGTGCACTTAGCAAAATTTCTCCCTTCATTACCATTGTTTGGATTTTGTAAATGCTGACACATGAACGATGCATTTTCCGTGGATTCTCTCCTATTTCCTGCTAACTAACCCTTCCAACTCAGGAAAAAGAAATCCAAGTTTTGCTATTTTTTGATTATCATATTATACCAGACCTTGGGCCAGGTCCTTCCCTGGTATGTGACCCTACTGACCTCAGCGCTCTTCCAGCGGGGCTCACTTGGACTCAGGGTGACTAATAGACTAGGATTCTGTGGAGCTTTTCCGTAGGGATGTGGTGACACCCAGGATCAAGTCTTTCCTTTTCAGTGAAGACACTGGGCCATACAGCCCCGCCATGCTTCAGCACCACTGAGGGCTTCAGCTTTTGCCTTCGCATTCTCTGCTGACCCTCTTTTGTGCCATAGAGTCAGAGGAAATGAAAGAGCCTGCAGTAAATCAGAAAATTTCACGGTGTTGTAATTGTAGGGACCCTTTGGACTTCAAGACTGGATGGGAAGGTTGTGCTAGTTCATCCTAGCTGAGTTCTAACCCCACTCACAGAGTGGGAGCCAGCTCTTTCCTTCCCTGGTGTTACATAGGAAGCTAACAGGCTGCTGGTTTTTTGATACATTTTCCTCCTTTAAGGGCCCGATCCTGGTCTCCCTGAAGTCACTGCCGAAGTTCTCATAAACTTGAGTGGGAACAGAATTGGGCCCTCCAGTTGGTATCTCCAGATAAACCATATAAATAGGGTTCTACTAAATTCATGCCCATGAAAAATGTGGCACACGCCATGAAATCTGGTCCCCCCCCCTCCGTGAAATCTGGTCTTTTGTGTGCTTTTACCCTATACTATACAGATTTCACTGGGGAGGCCAGTGTTTCTCAAACTGGGGGACCTGACCCAAAAGGAAGTTGCAGGGGGGTCGCAAGGTTATTTTAGGGAGGTCGTGGTATTGCCACCCTTACTTCTGCGCTGCAATCAGAGCTGTGCAGCCAGAGAGCGGCGGCTGTTGGCTGGGCGCCCAGCTCTGAAGGCAGCGCCCCGGCAGCAGCAGCACAGAAGTAAGGGTGGCGATGCCATACCATGCCACGCTTACTTCTGCACGGCTGCCTTCAGAGCTGGGCAGCCGGAGAGCGGCGGGTGCTGACTGAGGACCCAGCTCTGCAGGCAGCAACGCCCAAGTAAGGGTTGCAATACCACACCGTGCCATCCTTACTTCTGTGCTGTGCGGGTGGTGGCGGTTCTGCCTTCAGAGCTGGGCTCCCGGCCAGCAGCCGCTGCTCTCCAGCTGCCCAGCTCTGAAGGCAGCGCCGCCGCCAGCCGCAGCATAGAAGTAGCAGTCCTACAATCCCTCCCTACAATAACCTTGCAACTCCTCCCCCCCAACTCCTTTTTCGGTAAGGGTCCCTACAATTACAACACCGTGAAATTTCAGATTTAGATCACTGAAATAAGGAAATTTATGATTTTTTAAATCCTGCGACTGTGAAATTGACCAAAATGGACCATGAATTTGGTAGGGCCCTACATATAAAACTAACAGCATTACAAGGGCTCCCTAGAATATCCTGTGGGCTTTAATGACCCAAATAAGCAGCTCAAGGTTTTAAGAGCATCTAGATGTGATACCAGAGCTGTCAAGTAACCATGCTGCAAAGTGCCTTGTCCTGCCAAGACTTATGAAGGGGGAAGGTGGGAGAGGAAAGAAAGTGGAGTTACGATGGGAATGGGAGGGAAGTGAATTTCCATACCCTGCACCTACCCCTTCAGTTGGAACAGACACATTTGGTAGCAATTCTGGTTCATTGAGGATTCCTTCCTAATGTTGTGGGTCATGTTTTTAAAGGGCCAGCTTCTGCTATCCTCACTTGTGTGGAGTAGTACCTTAAGCCATAAACAATACCACTGATTTCAGTACAGGTTCTTATGGCCTGAGGTGCTCCTTAATGTGAGTAAGGGGATCAGGATTTCACCCAAAGAGTTTGAGTGTGAAAAGCTTGTCTCATTTGCACTTGCCATGACTATGTTCGTGCTCACAAATCAGGTATGTACACATGAAGAGCTGGTTATTTGTCTGTGCAATTTCTTAATTTGCACCTGTATCTGCAGTAACTCTGTGCACATGTTTGTGTACTTTAACTCTTTAGAAATCTGGCCCTTTAATTCTTGTTGGGATCTGGAAGAGAGATGTAACCTCTTTCAAGAGCCCATTGCAAACAAACCCCAGATTAAAGACTGCCGTTGTAACTATACATAGAATTTGCCGTTAGTTAATAAGAATATCTTATCTATGAATATATCTGTGGATCAACACTGAAAATCCCGTAGATGTAAATAAGAGAGAGAATGGTAATGAGAACTTTCAATAGCACGCAAGTCCCATTTTCAAAAGTGACTTAAGCACTGAGGAGTCCGTCTCATTGAAAGTCAATTAGGCTCCGTTCTTCAAACACATTTAGGCACCTGAACTTCCAATGAGTTAGGCAGAAGCCAAGCAGGGGTTTTGAGGATCACAGTAGCATCTATATCTGGCACTTAGGCCCAGATCCACAAAGGAACACTTAGGAACCTAAGTGACTTGCCCAAGGTCACACAGGTGGTCTGTGGCAGAGGAAGGAAATTAACCCAGGTTTCCTGAGTTGCAGACTAATGTCCTTACTACTGGATTAATAAGACTGGGACTTCTCTGCTTGGAAAAGAGATGACTAAGGGGGAATATGATGGAGGTCTATAAAATCATGACTGGTATGGAGAAAGTAAATAAGGAAGTGTTATTTACTCCTTCTCATAACACAAGAACGAGAAGTCACCAAATGAAATCAATAGGCAGCAGGTTTAAAACAAACAAAAGGAAGTATTTTTTCACAAAATGCACAGTCAGTCTGTGGAACTCTTTGCCAGAGGATGTTGTGAGGACCAAGACTATAACAAGGTTCAAAAAAGAACTAGATACATTCATGAAGGATAGGTCCATCAATGGCTATTAGCCAGGATGGGTAGGGATGGTGTCCCTAGCCTCTGTTTGCCAGAAGCTGGGAATGGGCGACACGGGATGGATCACTTGATGATTACCTGTTCTGCTCATTCCCCCTGGGGCACCTGTCATTGGCCACTGTCGGAAGAGAGGACACTGGGCTGGAAGGACCTTTGGTCTGAACCAGTATGGCCGTTCTTATGTTCTTATGTTTATGTTGTTCTTATGAACATCCTTCTGTCCCCTTCTGGGTTCAAGGAGAATAGCAGGTGCTCAGCCCCTCTCAGGATCTGGTTATTAAAAGAACTAGAATAACTAATTCCCTAGATCATTAAAAATGCTGTCATTGTTTCAGTTCTGCTGTATGTTTGCTCAGAAGGACCCAGTATGAAAGGCCCACAAGTGAATGTTTATTCAGTGAGAAATCATTGTGAAGATTTCCAAAACAAGTATCTGCTCCAACAACCCATTTTCTTTGGAACTTGGGATGAAGTAATACTGGTCTGGGTAATATAAAATTTGGACTCCATGCAGAGCCAGGGGATCCCACCACTTTCTCTGAAGAAAGACACATTGTTTGAGGCCCTTTCAACTAAAGATTAGCAGATTGTCCGCACAGAGTCCTGCTCTGATATAACAATTGTATTTATGAAGGAAACCAGCACTGGTTTGCTAGGCAAAGGTGGAAAAGCAGCCAAAATAAGCTGCCAGAAATAGACTAAAACCTCAATCTTTGCAAATGATTTAAACAAGTTTAAAGCTCCCCAACCAAAGCAGGATGTAGGAGGCGTTTGATAAAACCGAACTGCACATATATTTTGGCGATTGCTGTGGCCCAACGAATTAGAGTTTAAAACAAAGGCTCTGAAATAAAAAATTACTCTGGCTAAGGTCAAGACCTTGTCCTTTAGGAAAGCTGAGTGTGTGTAACTTCATTGTGGGGCTGTTTATAACCAAGGAGCTTTGTTCTTGGTGGTCTTGCAAAGATGCAGGCTTCTTCGATTTCCAAGAGTTTATTTTGGCTGCTGCTTTTCCTTTAGCAAAGAACTCACTCCCGGTTTGTGTCATTCGCAAAAGGCTTTTTCAAAACAATCCCCCTCAGATCCGTTGAAAGCAAAAATGGTGGGTACATGTTATTGTGTTTAGTGGAGTCCCTTATTTTCTTTCAGTACGTGGTTATACAAAGGGTGCAATACATCCCAGTGCAGGTGGTTGCTGCAGGGCTCTCTGTACTGCATAAGCCCCATTTTAGTTCTGAGGGGCAAATACTGTCCCCCTTTACAGGTGCAGTTCTACTACTCAAAAGGGAGGCAGGATTTGAGGGGCAGAGGCAGGTATCATAGAGTAGCCCAGTTCACCCATCCTCCTGGTGGTCATACATACACAGAACAAGCATTCATTACTAGAGTGCCTCGAAAATGGAATTTCCATCACATGGGAAATTCTGACAGTTTGAAATTTGCTTTGTCCCAAATCAAGACGAAACGTGGAAATCTCAACATTTTCACAGAATATTCCAAAGTATTTCCTGTTGGAACAATTGGAATGACCTTATTGAAATGTTTCGTTTCGACTTTTTCCCTTCAACTTTTATATTCTAAGTCAAAATGAGAAAGTTAAAAGGAAACATTTCAGAACTTTTCCGTTAAAAATTTCTTTGACAGCAACATGTTCCTGCGAAACATTTCAATCTCAACAAAACAGCATCTTCTGATGGAAAACTGTTCTGCTGAAAATTTTTTGACCAGCTCTCTTCATTACCCCATTCTCTTTTGCTTATGGTCATGGGTGAGGCTTGGCAATTAGGAGGATCAAAACTCAAGTTCTGTCCTTGGATCTGATGTTCTACACCTTGCTGGTTAAATTGCCATCAGACTCAGATTAGAAGACAAAGGCCTAATCTGCTGTCAACAGAACTTTCCCAGACTGGTTGCTAAAGGGAGGTGATCTACCTAGTAACAGGCAGTTGATCTGGATGGAGATAATATGGTAGTGAAGCCGGGTTGTTTTTTTTCTGTAGCGACAACAGGCAAATGTCTTCCTGAAGAAAGTTCCTCCTCCTTCTGCAGAATGGTGGAGGGCTTCTCTTGCAGTTGCATGCAGCATTGTCTAAAGTGAAGGGCCTAAGGAAGGTCACAGCTTGACTCCCAGTGGGGAACAGCTGTCAACAGATTAACCTGGCTCATTTTCACTCTCTCTGGTAGGAGCAGCTGGTCAGGGTGGTGGCGGCAACCTGATTTCTCCATCCTCCTCTAAAAAGAGGTGGTGGAGGAGGAGGTGAGCCTGTTGGAATGTAACAGTTAATGTCTTTCTAGTAGATCTCTGACTGGTTATTCACAGATGTGTTTAGAGTGAATGAAGCCCTGGCTGTAGTAACCATGCAGGCAAATCAAGTGGGCAGATTTGTGTGATCTTGTACATACACAGCCCTAAAGTGCTCTGTGCCTCAGTTTCTTTATCTGTAAAAAGGATGATAATATTTATCTGGCAGCATGGTGTTGTGTGGGGTTAATTAAAGTTTGTAAAGGGCTTTGATGTCCATGAATGGAAGCTATTCTGGCAGGGCAGAGAACTTTTACCAAGCCACAAAAGACTAGTTTTCTCCAAGTTGGTTTTGCTTATTTAGTATCCAGATTTTCTCTAAATTTCTTGTTCGTACTTCCTGGTACTATACTTAATTTTTCTTTAGCTACTCGTGATTCACATAGATCACTAGAATATTCCTGCGCTGTCCACTTCAAAATAATGATGAACTCTCAACATTTACTTAGATGAATTTAGCAGACTTTTAAGAAGCTTTGTAACTTACATTGATTTCCAGCACATCACTTCTGTCAAAGAGTATTAAAAAAGGGGAAGGCCAAGGGGCTAACTGTCTGGTCTGTATAACCTACAGCTTTGAGAAGATGAAATATCAGGTGTGTCTAGACGAAATGATGATCTGAACAAAAGTAGGGAAAATTGTTTTTTCAAAGACGTACATTCATCTGCCATAACCTATTGGCTATGGAAGGTCATAGGGCCCTTTCAGATCTGACACATTCATTCAGCAGTCATTTTGCTCACGGGATCTTTTCTGGTTCACCTTGATTAATCCAACTGGGACAAAGTGAAAGAGGGAGAAAAAGGAGTGGGCCCTAATCTAATCTGAAGCTAATCTATATAGAAGGGCTTGAAGAAGCAAATACATTTATAGATAGACCTGGTTTCGATTCTCTGCCTTACCGACGTTTTGCTCAAACATGACCCCAGTCTGCCTAATAATCTTTGTCCCTAATTGATTAGCTTTAACCTGCAGCAGAATTGTGGCCTAGGCTGAAGAAGGATGGTGCTGTGGTTAAGCCGAAGGGGTAGGACTCTGACTCATGAGAACTAGATTGAGGGTCAGGTGTCCTGCATTCTACTCTGGCAGCTGGGCCTCGGTCTTTTAAAAAGTGAGCCCCCATGACAGCTCTATACCTCAGTTTCCCTTCTGCGTAGAGAGGACAATAATACTCAGCAGCCTAACAGGGGTGTTGTGAAGCTCATATTTATAAGACCCATTGCCTTTCTGTAGCTTCTTCCATTAGAGAATGTATCTGGGGTGATGGGGTAGTGGTGAAGGAATTGTTTTTTTATCCAGTGTGCCTGTACAAACTTTCCCAGGAGTGAAAATACTTTTTTTTCCTTTTACTTAGGAAAGGAGGGAGAAGCACAATAGCAGGGGGAGTGAAAGGTCAGCTATTTATCTGCCTGAAGCAGCAAGCCTTCGCTGTCTGAATACAAGCTCTCCTACGCATGACAAGTAAAGTTGGGAGAGGGGACGGACTCCTGTACATACAGCGTTATCAACAGACATACTCCCAAAATATTGCAAAATGGTAAAATTCCCTAGTTCTTCCTTCATTGAGAAGCATAGGTAACTCAGTGTCTACACTTGTGCTGTGTCAACTTCAGTACATTGACTATGGCTCAGCACAGCTTGGGGAGGGGGTGTTACTGAATTGCTATAACTTACATTGGTGGGAGACAAATTTGAGGGTAGACACATGAATGACTAGGTCAGTGCAGGGTGGCGTATGTTGACCGAACTTTGTAATGTAGACTTGGCCTAAGTGGCATATTTTCTGTATTGATTGGGCAATGCCACTCTGCCCTTTTTCCATTTTGCTTCATTGCCCTGAGATGATAGGAGGGAACTAACTGACAAGTGTTCCTCCTGACAATATTGAAACCCAGTTCATAGTCACAAGCCACCAGTCACGACAAGTATGAAATCCACTGCCTCCCTAATGTAGGTTTACATGATTTTAAGTTTTAGAGAGACCTATGGTTCAAATCCCAAGTGGTTATTTTTAAAGGAGTGTAAAATCTAATATTAATATCAGTTTTCAGAGTAGCAGCCGTGTTAGTCTGTATTCGCAAAAAGAACAGGAGTACTTGTGGCACCTTAGAGACTAACAGATTTATTTGAGCATAAGCTTTCGTGAGCTACAGCTCACTTCATCGGATGCATTTGATGAAGTGAGCTGTAGCTCACGAAAGCTTATGCTCAAATCTGTTAGTCTCTAAGGTGCCACAAGTCCTCCTTTTTTATTAATATCAGTGTTTTCATAACTGTATTTTTCTCTAATTTCCATATATATGCAATATTATCTGTCAAATATGTTTGGATTTAAGTCTTTTCCTGCAATGTTCCAAACCCAAACATTGCAGCTTTGTGCTCATACATGAGAACCACAAAGTGAAATTAGCTGGAAGCAGAAGTCATACTGACTAGTCAGTTTTTATTATCCTCCCAAGAGAAAGCACAGACCCTACAAGCAGCAAAAAATAAACCAGAGTGTTAAAATTCAGTGTGATTCAGGCAAGGAGTGAAGGTTTAGCCAAAGGAATTTTGTTTGGTCAGTAAAACACGGGGTCAGATCTTCAGCTCCTACTAAGGTCCCTTAGTACCCCCAAAGCACTAAAGGGGCTGCTGAGAATCCCCTTGGCATAGGACTCATTCCAGGTGGCAGGAGAGGCACGTTGAGGAGTGGATACAGTGCAGTGTGACAACCTCTCCCGGTTTTCTGATGTGCCTTGTGATATTTGGTGGGTTTTTTTAAAGCCCCAGCTCCTAAAGTCATGTGATTACAGAAGAATCTCAGTTTTCATTTAAATAACAACACAAAGGTTCTAGCTCTAATAGTTGCAGAAAAAACTTGAAAACATAAGGTAAGTGAACCCCAAGTGTTCAAAAAGCAGAAGGCAAATAAAAAGAACTCCAAAATCATTATTTTTGGCTTAAAAATCATGAGATGTTTTTAATCTTGTGACTTTTGGAGGCCTAACTCGTGATTTTTGGACACATGGGGGAGCTGTGCTGATATTGTTCCTGCTGGTCCTTGGCCAGTTAGGTGCTGCCTAGTGGACTGCTCCAGCCAGCATCATTTAAAACACCCTGTAGCTCTAAAATCACAATTGTGGAAAGGTACAGTTGAGGATCCAGCCCACATGGCCTGATTCTCCTCTCATTTACACTAGTGCAAATCAGAAGTAACTTCCTTGAAGCTAATGGAAATACAGTGGTACAAAACCAGATGAGATAAAATGAGATCAGACTTGAGACTTTGATTTGTAATATGAGTGTGTCTCTTTAAAAGACCTGGTTTTGATTTTTGTCTTTGAATAGCAATGCTGGTGATGGGGAAAGTTTTGTTATGAAACTAATTTTACAATTCTGGCAAGGGCAGCAAAAGGCTGAGGCAGCCCTTGTGGAGACCAGCTGCTAAAACAAACCCAAAAGATGTTTTCCCATGATTCCTAAAAGACTCCTTAGATTGTCCTTGAACAAATAAAGATTAGGAAATATCAGGAGAGTTGCCAACAGTTCCTTCTTACAAGGGATGTCCTTTATTTCTTTCATCTCTGTGCAACGAGATTGGGAATTGCTGAGTGCTGCAACGAGCAGCAAGAAATACCTCTGGCAAATGTAGGTGATTACTGATTATTATTAATTATTATTTATTTAATAATATCAGAAGGAGGGTGGGGTAGGAGTGCTAAGAAAATGGTCCCTTATTTTTGAAATATAATGTTGGCAACCCTAGGTTGGGCCCAGAACTGCAATCTGCAACACAACATGGGTGTGCAGAAGGCGAACTGTGTTAATATTAGAAAGCATCACACCTTTTCCTTCCCTTTCAGTTTAAATAGCCATTAGAGGAGGAAATCAGGAGAAAAAAACAATATGTGGTATTGAACAGATCCTTAAAGAGAACCCCAGGGGATAATTTGTCCTCCTTTCCCTGGATTTGGACTTTAGATCTTGGGAGGGGGGGAAATAGTCAAAATAATAAGGACTAAAAATAATACATATCTTTAAAGATTTAGGGTTAAAGCTTGCACCCACTGATGACAATGGCAAAGCTCCCATTGACTGGACTAGCAGCAGGATTAAGTCCATTGCCTGTGTTAATGTTTCTACCTAATCCTGAAGGACTTTCTATTTTACTATAGACCATTACCATAACTAGTATTTTACAAAGTATATGGGTCTTAATCACATGGGAGTGTTTATGGACTGAATCCTGTTGTCTTTACTCAGAGAAACTGTCCATTAGTTTCAAAAGGCCTTTAGCCTGGCAGAGAACTCCTTAAGGGGTGCAGGATTTGTCCCGGCGGCGTGGGAGTGGTTAGGTTCCTCTCCCCAGGGATTTCCCTACACCCACCCTGAACTTCCCCAACACCTCCCCCCCAGTTTTGTGAACTAGTTACATGCAGTGTTGCCAATTTAATGATTGTTTGGAAATTTGAATTGAAATTGAAACATTAATACACACTTTAAAAGCATATAAAGTATATGATAAAATACGTGTATCTGAAAAAGTATAACAGATTTAAAAAGTATGAACATAGACTAGCTTCCTTATACAGCTGTTGTTTTTTATGACAATGTCAGTGCTTTCATTTTGATAATGTTGGCCAACCTAATAATTTCAAATTATGATTTGTAAGCAAAGTCTAAATGAGCTCTCCCTGATGAGCTGGGGGGCTGGGGAGAAAGGCTTCAGGACCAGATTGTATTTACATTCACACCTAATCTATCTAGGTATCCAGCAAACAGAGCTGTGTTGCCCAAGTGATAGATTTTGGCTGGGGTTGGGTTACAAATCACTTGAATGTGTGTGTGTGTGTGTGTGTGTGTGTGTGTGTGTGTGTATGGGGTGGGGGTAATGAAATGTTCTTGTTCTTATTGTATGAGTAAAGGGTAGTAGAACTGTACTTAGCCTGTGCTGACTGAGGGCATCAAGAGAGAGGGTGGGGACAGGTGTTTTGCTTGATGGTCTGCCTGAGTCACAAGGTACTACCTGACCTGCCCCTCTCCTCTGTTTAAAGACAGAGCTGATTAGGCTCCATTGATAGTCTTTTGTTTTGTCAAGTGACCATTACAGCTGAAATCACTGATAATCAGGTCTAAGTGCTTAGACCTGCTGTGGGACAGTGTTTCTGTGGAAGAGACGGCCCAGCCTGCACTAGCAGTGAGGTTCCCCCACTGAGAGCTCAAGAGACCAATTTGCAGAGGTCACAGTGGCAGGTGGCAGCAGAAGGTGACAGCGCAGGGCCATTGGCAACAGAGCGATGGAGTGACCAGTGGCACAATGAACAGTGGCCAGAGTGAACAGTGAGCAGCTGAAGGAACGAGCAAGGTGCCTTCTTGCCCCCCATCTGGCAGGTGAACATATGTGAAAGCACCTCTGAATTCTGAATCTCCACTGACCAAGGACAACACCGGTGAGTGTTAATGATGCTGTTACGAATGCTGGAGACACAACACAGTTCATGAGAACAAACATGGCTGTGGCATCCTACTTTCTATTTAAGCAAGAGATACCGCACACTACAAACTGGAGGCCAATGTTAAGTGCATTGTCACTTGTTCATCCTGAAGTTGAACACTGATTCCAAACAAGACCAGCAAATGCTCACTAACTCAACTGACTGGCGTCTAGCAGGTGGTACAACAGTGAAAGACTCAACAGTTGAAAAAGTGAAGAACTCTCTCACCACATTCAAAAAATTTGCATACATGGTTGATGAATGCACCAGTGCAAATGGGCATCAGGTATTAAGTCATTGTGTACGTTATCTTGATGTCAGTGATAGGCCAATAGATGTATTTCTAGATGTTCAACTTATAGAAGACACATTGGCTGCATCTGTGACAACCCACATCTTAGAAGAGTTAAATGCTTGTCCGGTGGATCCCAAACAGATGGCTGCTTGTGCATCTGATGGAGCTACAAACTTCTCTGGTAGACATGGTGGAGTACAAGCTTTGCTCAGAGAAAAATGTACCCCTAATCTCTCCTATATACACTGCAGAGGCCATCTACTCCAACTAGTGCTAGTACAAGCTGCAGACTCTTCAAAAGACATTTAAAAAACTATACATTTAATGTCTTCATTATATTCTTTTTTTAGCAGGAGTCCAAAAAGACTGAATATCTTGAAAAACATAGAAGATACACTGGGACTGAAATTCAAATTAGTCCAACCTGGGAAAACCCTCTGGCTTTCTCATGAGTGAGCCTTGGCTGTTGTCTTAAAATTACTCCAGCTGTTATTACTGGCTTTGGAAAGTCTCTACCAAGATGGGCTGGATCTAAGTAGTGAGGCTGGTGGATTACTTTTGCTACTATGTTCAGAAAAGACTATTGCCATTCTCTCTCTTGTAAGTCTACTGTTGAAACCACTTGGGTCATTAAACAATGCCATCCAGGCATCTGCTACAACAGTAGTAGATCTTTGTCCAGCAATAGGAGCTACATTTGGATCAATCAGAGAGTTATCCATTGAAAAAGTACTGGAAGAAGCAAAGACTTCAGTCCAGAAGTTGACTAATGAAGGCATTTATATTGAATCCTTAAGTGAAGAGGACAAGAAGTGTTTGTTAAGACAACTGAAAAAGTACACAGACTTGATTCTTAAAAATTTACAACAGCAACTTCTAGATTCTACTCAACCTCTATGTAGCTTTTACAGATCCCTGTCCTATAAAACACTGACTGTTGACTGGAGTGAGGCACTACCAGCAATGGGGCTGCCAGGTGGTCAGGACAGAATAGAGAATTTGAACACAGAGTGGAATATCATACGATGAATGAATGAAGATTTGACTTCCACTTCTTTTGTATCTTTACTAGTGGCTCGACCCAATCTTTATGCTATGTTTCCTCAGATGAAAGAACTAGGAATTCATCTCTTGCTACTCCCAGTCACAACAGCTACAGTTAAGTGTTCTTTTTCATCCTTGAATAGAATTTTGTGTTCTGAAAGAAGTCGCCTTCTGCCTGATCATGTGAATGAACTAATGAGCATATCAATTGAAGGAATGGAAGTACCGAACACACGAGAAGCCACCAAAGATGAACACATTGTGTACAAGAAGTTCATTAACAGAGTTGTGCAAAATTATAACAAGAAACCAAGAAGGATGTAGATGTAGTGCTTCATAAAAGGCTTGAGTAGCCAACTTTAATTTGTAACGATTTAAAGCATGAGTTAAATCTAATAAAATGGTCATGAAACATTTTTCAGTTTTTACTATGGTGCCATACAGCCCACCTTCACCCTCACGGTCTCACCCCTCATTGGCCTTGACACCGCTCCCCTGTAAATTCGGACACCCCCCCTTAATTTCAATTCCTGGGGAAAACTCTTCCTCTCCCTCTCCCTCCTATAGTATATAGGGGCTGTAGAAAGGTGACAAGCGACTCAGGGAGAACTCCTCTGGTGCTGGGACTCTGTTGGGCTGTTTTAGATGCAAGGGGAAAACCAGGGGTTGGGGCCAGAAGTGGAAGAAGTCATGTCAGGAGTCAGAGGGGTCAGGGTCATTGTGCAAACTGCAGAGGGGGCACCAGGGAGGGTGCTGTAATTTAGAGCAGCCCCTAGGGCTGCTTAAGTGACCGTGAGGCCATTTTGGCTCCTGAGCAGCCCAAAATTGCGAGGGTGCAAAGGTAGCAGAAAGCCACTTTAGTATCCTCCCTGCCCCTGGCCTGCACCTTCTTTCTTGTGCCTCCTGGATGTTCAACACAGAATCTCAGCCAACAGGATTCTTTCCCATTGACCTCAGTGATCTTTGCCCAGCTCTTTGTACAATGTAGTGTAACTTCAATGGGTTCTGGCTGGGCAATTAAATCCACATCCTGCCTGGTCAGAACATCATTGTACGTTTGATTTTAAAACAAAAATGAGGCCTCAGGCTGTGCCCATGGTGGTGAGATGCCGGCAATAGGGCAGGAGAAGTACTTGGCAGAGGTTGAGGCTGAGGCTGGCTCTATGGTAGAAAAGGTTTGCCTGTATAACTATACCAGCAAACCCTCCTAGTGCAGACACAGCTTCCACTGCTTTTCCCTGGTACACCTTATATCCATTCCCTGAACGAGATAAGCTGCAAGCTAGGCAGCTCTCTAACACCACATTCTACAAGCCATTACCCTCTGATCCCACTGAGGGTTACCAAAAGAAACTACACCATCTGCTCAAGAAACTCCCTGAAAAAGCACAAGAACAAACCTGCACAGACACACCCCCTAGGACCACGACCAGGGGTATTCTATCTGCTACCCAAGATCCATAAACCTGGAAATCCTGGACGCCCCATCATCTCAGGCATTGGCACCCTGACAGCAGGATTATCTGGCTATGTAGACTCCCTGCTCAGGCCCTACGCTACCAGCACTCCCAGCTATCTTCAAGGCACCACTGATCTTCCAGAAAACACCATCCTGGCCACTATGGATGTAGAAGCCCTCTACACCAACATTCCACACAAAGATGGACTACAAACCATCAGGAACAGTATCCCCAATAATGTCACAGCAAACCTGGTGGCTGAACTTTGTGACTTTGTCCTCACCCACAACTATTTCACATTTGGGGACAATGTATACCTTCAAGTCAGCGGCACTGCTATGGGTACCCTCATGGCCCCACAGTATGCCAACATTTTTATGGCTGACCAAGAACAACGCTTCCTCAGCTCTCATTCCCTAATGCCCCTACTCTACTTGTGCTACGTTGATGACATCTTCATCATCTGGACTCATGGAAAAGAAGCCCTTGAGGAATTCCACCATGATTTCAACAATTTCCATCCCACTATCAACCTCAGCCTGGACCAGTCCACACGAGAGATCCACTTCCTGGACACTACAGTGCTAATAAGCTATGGTCACATAAACACCACCCTATACTGGAAACCTACTGATGGCTATACTTACCTACATGCCTCCAGCTTTCATCCAGACCACACCACACAATCCATTGTCTACAGCCAAGCTCTAAGATACAACCGCATTTGCTCCAACCCCTCAGACAGAGACAAACACCTACAAGATCTCTATCAAGCATTCTTACAACTACAATACCCATCTGCTGAAGTGAAGAAACAGATTGACAGAGCCAGAAGAGTACTCAGAAGTCACTTACTACAGGACAGGCCCAACAAAGAAAGTAACAGAACACCACTAGCCATCACCTTCAGCCCCCAGCTAAAACCTCTCCAACGCATCATCAAAGATCTACAACCTATCCTGAAGGACAATCCCTCACTCTCACAGATCTTGGGAGACAGGCCAGTCCTTGCTTATAGACAGCCCCCGAACCTGAAACAAATACTCACCAGCAACCACACACCACACAACAAAACCACTAACCCAGGAACCTATCCTTGCAACAAAGCCTGTAGCCAACTGTGTCCACATATCTATTCAGGGGACACCATCATAGGACCTAATCACATCAGCCACACTGTCAGAGGCTCGTTCACCTGCACATCTACCAATGTGATATATGCCATCGTGTGCCAGCAATGCCCCTCTGCCGTGTACATTGGCCAAACCAGACAATCTCTACATAAAAGAATAAATGGACACAAATCAGATGTAAAGAATTATAACGTTCAAAAACCAGTCAGAGAACACTTCAATCTCCCTGGTCACTCAATTACAGACCTAAAAGTCACAATACTACAACAAAAAAACTTCAAAAACAGACTCCAACAAGAAACTGCTGAATTGGAATTAATTTGCAAACTGGACACCATTAACTTAGGCTTCAATGAAGACTGGGAGTGGATGGGTCATTCCACAAAGTAAAACTATTTCCCCATGCTTATTTTTCCCCCCTACTGTCACTCACACCTTCTTGTCAACTGTTGGAAATGGGCCATCCTGATTATCACTACAAAAGGTTTTGTGGTTTTTTGTTTTGTTTTTTCTTCTCTCCTGCTGATAATAGCTCACCTTAAGTGATTAATCTCGTTATAGTTGGCATGGCAACACCCATTTCTTCATGTTCTCTGTGTGTATGTATATATATATCTATATATCTATATCTTCCTACTATATTTTCCACTGCATGCACCCGATGAAGTGGGATATATCCCACGAAAGCTTATGCTCAAATAAATTTGTTAGTCTCTAAGGTGCCACAAGTACTCCTCGTTCTTTAAACTAGAAGCTGTCTACACTAGGTAGGGTGACCATATTTCCTAAAGGGAAAATGGGACACTGTGTGGGGCTAGCTCAAGCCTCCTCTCTCCCACTGAGATGCTCATCCAACTTCCCCTCACCCCCCCACAGGGGTTGGCATTGCTGCTTGTTCGAGCCCGGCCTGCCCCCCTCCCCGCCTTTCCCCCTGCATAGGGCTGGCATTGCTGCATGTCCCCCCCACATGTTCCTCTGTACCCCGTTTTTTGACAAAAGTGAGTCTTTGTCCTATTTGCTCTTGCCAACTGATCAAGCTGGCAAGGGCAAATGGGACAAACGCCCACTTTTGCCAAAAAAATTGGGATGGCCAGGTTAGTGCTTAAAAAATGGACTGACCTGGCCAAAACAGGGCATGTGGTCACCTAACACTAGGGCTTTTGCTAGTATAAAGACGTAGTAAAAAATCCTCCTCTCTAACTGACATCACTATATCAGCAAAGTTTCCGGAGTAGACTTGGCCTAAGAAAAAAAAGTTGACATTTGACTTCCCACAACCCGAGGAATGACATCTGGCTTCCCACAACAAGTGGCCCTATTTACAAGTGGCCCTATTTATACCCAAATCACATCCAGCTGAACACACAATTATACCCTCTCAGGGCAATGGGAGCTAAGACATGATGCTCCACTAAACCCCACTGAAAAAACTGTCACCCTTAAGATAGAATAGCTGGGTGCAGGAGAAATTCTGGGACAAATCACACTGGTACAGAGAAATAGGAACGAATAGAATAGCATCATAGTCTGAGAGCGGTTGAGCATTTGCAGCTCCCATTTAACTCTCAGGATCTGGCACATAAAATATACTGGAATGTAAATCACAGAGCCCTGTTTCGTATCATCCCCTGTGTAACCCACACCCACTCACCATAGCATGCTATTTCCCTTCGAGCAGAGGCTGGGCCATAGATAGATCTTGATGAGTCTGTTACAACCTCAGCTAGAAGAACTGAACTTTTTAGCTCAGGCAGTAGAGGATTATGCTTTAAGATCTAGAATTCTCAATCCGCACTGCTGGGAAAGGACCACAGCATGAAAGAGCCAATCCTGCAAACACTTAGACAGGAGTAACTTTATGCACATGTGTAGTCTTCTTGGCACTACTGGGATGAATAAAGTTATTCATATGCATAAATGTTTGCAGGATAGGGGCCTAGATCAACAAAATGCAGCAGGAATCATTTTTTTCCTCTCAGTTCCACAGTGTCATGATGAAGGCTGCAAAGCAAAAGCCATCCCTTTTCCTGCTGCTTTGAGTGTGCCTGGCACACTGACATCCCAGTGTGCAGCATTCCAGAGCAATTCCTCCAGCGTGGTTACGGGTTGACTATTTAAACTGAATCCAGATGCTTTTCAGAGGCAAAAATAAGGACTTTCACTGCAAAGAAAGAAAGAAAGAGACACAGATGTTTACAGAAAGCAAATCTGGGTCTGTGGAAATACCCATTTATTTTGGTTGCAGAAGGATTAGTTGCATCAGCTGGAACTTCCATGGCATTTGGTTAATATTTTGTCAGTAGCTGATGTTTTGTTCCATAAGAACAGGAGCAGCAAAGTATTTGAAAATTGAAGAAAAGTAGTGTCTCTCATGTATAATATGAATGCACGTTTCATTTAGCAGGCTGTTCATGCAGATGGGAGAAATCAGAAATATTTGCCTGCCAAATTTGCCTTAGAATTTTGCAAAATATTGGGGTGATAATTAACCTGTTCATTTTCTTTTTAGCAAACCATGGAAATGATTGGGGGGAATCCCCCACCCCAAGCTCTAATGTTAAGAATCAGGCACTGAATAAAAAACTGTGGAAAGAAGGAAAATAAAATACGATACCGTTAGGTCTGGGAATGGGGCTAGTCAGATTCAAGGGTTAGAGAGATGAAAATAACAACAGGGAAAGTTGAGTTAAAACAAGTAAGGGAACAAATCAAACAATAGGATCTAAAGAGTGATCAGGACTGGAGAATGTGAAGCAGTGGAAAAATAGGGAATGGTAGCTCAATGAGTAACGGTACATAGAGTGCAAAAAGTACGTAGACGGCAAAGCACTGTAATGCACTGGCTAATGTGTACATGTATTATTGCCCTTTGCTGGATGGAATCAGAACTGTTCTACCTCATATCTTAGGCCCTATAATGCGCATGGAGATTTTTTTATATAGCTCAAGTGGTAGAGGCCTCAATCTCAGATGTTCAAAAATCAGGAGATTGGCTTAAAAATCTGGAGATTTTAGAAAGTAAAGATACATTTCTTTGTATTTATCTTCTATTTTTTTGAGCTTTTAGGGTACACTGGGCCCACATTTTCATTCTTTTTTCTGCAACCATAAGGTCTAGAAAGGTGGGTTTTTCTTTTTAATGAAACTGAAATTTTCTCATGGCTCCAGGAGCTGGGACTTTAAGAAAACCAACAGTTGTCACAAAATTCATGATAATGTCATTAGATTTAGCCTGAGTTCTCTTCCAGTTGTCACTGTAAGTTTAATTGGCACAGGGCATAGTGCTGATTAGAATTGTTGAGAAAACGTTGATGAAAATGAAGTTTTGATGGCAAAGTAGGTATGAAAAACACCACCAAAGTGTCATGAACATTTTCACGATTTCCCCCCTCTGTTTTCCATTCAGCTCTAATACTGAATGTAAAGCCCTGGACACACTAAGTTTGATGTGTTATATGAGAGAGATCAATCAGGAGAACATAAGTCTGAGTGGTTTTTTTGCAGGATGGTGGTGGTGTTGTGGATAGCAACTTACCTAGATTAGGACCTGAAATGTAGAGGAACTGCTCAGCACCTGCAACTCCCCTTGACTTTGACACAGGATCAGATGCAGGCCCTTGAATAATATTTGATCAGCATGCTTTAATAGCTGAGCTGAGAGTTGCTAATATGAATACATTTGCTATAGGCTTGGGGTATTTTTCCTAATCTAAATGAGTGTTTATGTCTTCTCATGCCGTGCTTTGTACTAAGCAAAACCGCTGTATTCACCATTGCAGCAGCCTTTCTTCTTGTTCTCGTGGATACTGAATGTCTGACCTGTTGCTATTCTTGGTCTCATGTTGCTACTGCCTGATAATGAAGCGCATTTTGAAATTCCAGAATTGCTTTGTGTCTGTTTTGGGACCCTATTAACAATAATAAGGCTGGAGCCACAAGGAAGAGGCATGAATTTCCTGTATGCTCACAGGCCAACCCCTTCACACCACATCTGCAGAAATAAAAACAAACAAAAATCCTAAATGACAGTTTTTCTTCCAGTTTCACAATTGTACTAATTCAGGGGCAAGAAAGGGTTAACAACTCCAGTTAACGTGTCAGATTCTCAGGCGGTATAAATTGGCATAGCTCAAATTACACCATTTGAGGATCTTGCCTAAGGGATCTGAGGCTAATGTCCCTACACTGGAGCACTTTAACTGGGTGTTACTTAACTAGTCATCTTCTTCTTCAATGCTTAACCAGACAGTTGGCTGTAGAGATTGTTCGCCATTTGGTCCATTCCTGCGCAATTGCGAAGGCTTGGCAGCCTGAGTCCAACATCGGAACAGACTTGATGAACCCATGTAATGAGGGTTCTACCTCTGGGCTGCCACCACCCTTCGGTTGGTGGAATTTGATCCCAGATGTTAAAAGCCACCTGGAGAACAGAGTTCGCTGGAATCTCTTGTGGCATCCTTGCGACATGTCCAAAAAGCTTAAAGTGCCGCCTGCGGACAATGGCCCCAGAAGTCTGTAGACCCGAGCGACCATAAACATCTGCATTACAGATGAAGTCATTCCATTTTATGCCCACTATATGACGATGACATTTTGTGTGGAAAGCCTCCAGCTTTGTCCAGTCTGTGTGGCGTAGTGTCCATGTTTCGCAGCTGTACAACACTATAGGAAGGATGCAGCTCAAATAAATCCTGAACCTGGTTGTCCTACTAAGATGATGTTGATTCCATATCTGTTGTAAATGGCCCGTGGGAGATGCTGTGATGCCAATCTGATGGAGAACCTCCGTGTGAGAATGTGGGGAGCAGGTAAGTATAGAACCCAGATAGTAAAACCTGGAAACTGATTTGACGGTTTCATTGTACAAAGAGATTGGAGTCGTGCGTGGACCTGGTTCTAGATTTTTCAGTTTTGTCTTTGACCATGAAACCTATCTTAGCTGACTCCTTCTCCATACACTGGAGTGCCTCAAAAAACCTGTCGGGGCTCTGTACTAAAAGAACAACGTCCTCAGCATAGTCACGGTCTCTGAGTGAGAGATCACCGATCTCAGTGTCCATGGACATGACGGAGTGCTGCATTATGAAATCCATTGCCTGACAAAGGAGTGCAGAGGCACTTGAGGCTACTTAACTAGAGGGGACATTAAAAAAAACGAGCATCAGGGCTCTGCTGTGGGGTTTCTGTGGGAAAATAGCACTAGATGGCTGGGCTTTAGTTGGTGCACAGTGAAGTCAAGCCATTGCCTCTGGGCTGCAGTCCTTGTTCCTTGGCCCAGGGGAGCCCACATGTAACGTGCAAGCACCCTGGGACAGACAATTTTTAGAGGAGGGTTCTTATTGTTTAAAGGTAGTAATTTGGTCTGAATGAACTATATTGATGAGAGCTCTGGAACCTGCCCCTTTAAAAATAGGCAGAACTTGGAGTGGTTCTTTGCAGAGGCCTGTGAGCACTATGTGTGTACTGCTCTACGAGGAAATTGGCATGTAGCCGAGCACTGGGAAGACTTGGGGCCAGATTTTTAAAGTTATGTAGGCATCTGTAGCTGCAGATAGGCATATAGTCGGATTTTCAAAATGACCTAGGTATCTAATGTCCATCGTTTGGTGTGTAAGTGCTTTTGAAAATCCCACTGGCCATCTATTTGCAACTCAAGATGCCTAAATCTCTTTAGAAACCTGGCTCTTTCCCTGTAAGAAGCTTCCAAGAAAGGTAGATTTCAAGAATAAATAAAGTTCTCTTTTGTAAACTGAGCTTTGTGAGTGCAGGTGTAACCCACACATTCCTGGGGAGTTTTCAAACCCTCCTGGACACAGAGAAAACAGAGCACACCCTTTACAAAAATCCCCTTTCCTGTTCCAAAATTATTTTCTCTCTGGCTAGGTGCAGTTTGGGATTCAGTGAGCACCTTTATCAAATCAGTGCTGGGACATTCATCCACATGGCAGTTGTCTTGTTGAGAGGCTACTGCTCATGTGTTCTATATAGTGCCAGATCATCAGGTGGTGTAAACTGGCACTGACCTACTGCCTTCAATAGAGCTGTTCTGCTTTACACCACCTAACTCAGGATCGAGCCCACAGTTTGTTTTGTTGGTTGCTTTGTTTTAATTCTCATCTGGGAAATTGTCTCTAACATTTTGGCTCAACCTATTTCCATCATGGGCTGGTGAAAGGTAGGGAGCAGATGTTGTAGGCCAGCAAGGACATTGTGCCCAGCAAAAACCATGGATGTGAAGGATGTTGTTTTTGTAGACGATCCCAGATACATTTTTGTGTCAGTATCTGCCCCTCATGGCCACTTTCCTCTAACAGCTGCTCTTAATGATTTTGAAGTAATTGCTGCTCCTGGGTGGCAGGAGAAATAACTGAACAGCCTAAAAATCTGCATTTACTAGACTGCATCTCAGCCCCTCTGCCTTGGTCATGCTCTGACTCTGCCCTGACATGCACACGTTCTTCCCCTAGAGCTTGAGCCTACCCCATTCTAATCAATGGTGGTTTGAATTCATGAGGGGAGAATCAAGCACCTACTCACTGGAATTCTGCTGAGAGAAAGCAGTTTTCCTTGCAAGTTGAGTAGCTGACTGTGCTCCTCTTTAAACTCCCTTGCCATCTCAGATGGTGAGACCACAAAGGTCAGTGAAATACAGCTGCTGCCTGATTGTTGCATGAGAGCCCAAAGGTCTCCTGACAGGAAGTAGGGCATTGTATATTGGTTTAATTGCAGAAACAACTGACTCAGACTCCAGTAATAGGTTGAATGTTTTTTAATGCACTGTTAGAAAAACACATCAGCACAAATGTCAAGTAGCAGGGTCGGTGGCCTGAATGCTTTTAATTTGTCCATTGAGAAGTACAATGGTTAAACACTTTTCAAACACGAAGTGTCTGCGGGATGGATTGTTTGTCTCGTAGTGTGAAGTACGCAATTCCTTCCCCATCTAACTTGTAGCTCGCTCATGGAAATGTGTCCAAGGGTTTTTCTAGAAGAACAATGTCCTTCACATAGTTTGGAAATGAAGAACTCAGGTTCCAAACATGGGCAAGCTCAATGGAGAGCCCAAGCTATATTGTTTCTATAGGATTTTTGCCTGAGCTAAAGATTTTGAATATGGATCCAAACTCTTTCTAAATTTGAATCTGATACTATAGATCAGATCTGGATCAAAACTGCTTCAAATTTCAGGAGAGTGCGGATCTAAGTATTATGATTCATAAAATCCATGTTCTGCTTCTCAAATTGGCATAGAATAGGTACATGGTAGAGTAAGTGCTGGATGAATAGTATTTGCAGATAGCACAGTGAAAATTTTTCAATATAAGTCTGATAAATTGTGTGACTGTTTTCTGCTATTTGACAATTTCTAGAGGTAGCTCAACAATATTCATCATATTATTCACATTTTTGCTGTTGATTGGGGATTAATTTTATTTATGAAGATTTTTTTCCACTGCTGCAACCAGATCTAGTGTTTGAACACCTAAGTTTTAATATGAATGTAAGAGCTGGATCTTCTGTTAAGGTGTCTGTGTTTGAAAACTGGGTCCAGACTCTGAACTCTTAAACTTTGTGGTTTGGAAACTCTAGCTTTGCCCTTGTGGTTGATGCACACATCGCTTCCAGGTTGGATACACTTGGTTCTCTACGCCAGCTAGCAATGTCTACTGGGATCTGAAGTGTCCGTGGTATAGGAGATTCATCCTAAGTAAATGCGCCTCTGTGTCTGATGCTTTGCTCTTCCCTCCTCTATCTGAACTCTAGGCAGTACTATTTCTGTACCTGAAGGAAGATTCTTGTACTTTCTGTATTGTGGGTCTTACTATTCTAGCTCTAGGCCTATATCCTGGAGTGGAAAAGACTTTAAATCACTTCTGGTGCAGCTTTTTTAAGAGTTAATGCCTCGAACCTCTTGCGGGCTAACTAGATATGAGCAGATGGCAGCTTCCTTCTGTTAGCCTGGGAGAGAGAGAGGAAAGAAAAAATAGCACGAGATACTAGTCTAATGTTCTTCCTGTCAGTCTGGATTGTGTGTGAGGGATTTTTTTTTAATGTTTAATTATTTAGTTAAGGTTTAGCAAGCTTACAGTCTTACCAGGTTTATTTATAGTATGCCAAAGGAACTGGAAGTTGTAGTTAAAAAAACAGTGTGTCAAACAACCCCAGGACTGTTGCATGAATGAGATTGAATTTTTGGTAGATGTTGTCCTACCCAGTGCACACTGGAAGAGTCACCTACAAAGAGATTTGTCAGCAGGAAACAACAGGACCAATTTTTTTCTTACTCTTTGTAGTGTACTGTTCTAAACCCGGACTGTAACAAAAAAAGGAAAGAAAGGAAGCAGCATTTAAGGAGCTGCTGGAGGAATGAAAGCTGTAACTGGGGAAGTCTTGTGGCCATGTTAACTTTCTTCCCAGCTACAGATGTGTTTTTGTGTTGTAAGAATTTTGAAAACCATGCTGTGATTTATGACCTCTGCACAGTTCAGCAGCTGGCTGTTACAAGCTTGTCACAGTGTGAACAGAAACCTCCCACGTACAGCGAATGCAATAGCAGCATGACAAGGTGATTTTTCCTGGCTGTTGTTTAACGATGCTGCTTTGCTGCAGGGAAGATGCTGTGAACATCAGTGTCAACACATCTTAGTCAAATAAACACTATCTAACTAACGTAGCGTTTTCTATCCCCAGAATAGGTTGGTGGTTGTCTCCACATAAAGAGCAAAGCATTTCCCCTCTTGTAGTATCCTTCTCTTTCCTATGTGCCAAATTGTGGCGCCCGCTGACCTCAGTGAGAGTCTTGCTGGTGATTTAGGACTGGGATTTGCTCTGTGTCCATTAAGATTTCCCAACCAGTGTTTTGCCTGTCCAAATTACCACACAGCTTGGTTGCTGGAGCACCTCCTGAGGCACTTTTACCTCCTTGAAGAGGATGGGGCACAGCACGGGGACTGAGGAGACATTGGTTCTATTCCTGCTTCTGCCACCTTCGGCCAGTTACTTCTCTGCACCTTTGTTTCCAATCTCGCTCCTTGTCTGTTTAGAGTGTAAGGTCTTTGGGGCCAGGGTTGTCCCTTACTGGGTGTGTATGTGCCGATCACAATGGAACCTCAATCTTGGTTGAGGCCTTAAGGTTCTACTGTAGCACAAATATTTAATAAGACGTGTATTTCCCCTAGGATATGATTAGGGCCCTACCAAATTCATGGCCCATTTTGGTCAATTTCATGGTCATAGGATTTTAAAAATCGCAAATTTCATGATTTCGGTTATTTAAATCTGAAATGTCACGGTGTTGTCTTTGTAGGGATTCTGACCCAAAAAGGAGTTGTGGGGTGGTCGCAAGGTTACTGTAAGGGGGGGTGCAGTACTGCTACCCTTACATCTGCACTGCTGCTTGCAGCCGTGGTGCCTTCAGAGCTGGGTGGCAGGAGAGCGGCAGCTGCTGGCCGGGAGCCCAGCTCTGAAGGCAGAGCCGCCGCCAGCAGCAGCGCAGAAGTAAGGATGGCACGGTGTGGTATTGTCACCCTTACTTCTGCGCTCCTGCCTGCAGAGCTGGGCCCTCAGTCAGCAGCCGCTGCTCTCCTGCCGCCCAGCTCGGAAGGCAGCCATGCAGAAGCGGAGACGCCAACTCTGTGGGTGCTCCGGGGCTGGCGCACCCCCGGGGAAAAATTGGTGGGTGCTCTGCACCCACCGGCAGCTCCCTGCCACACCCCCCACCCCAGCTCACCTCCGCCTCCTCCCCTGAGCACGCCGCTTCTCCCCCTAGCTCCCAGCGCTTCCCGCCAAGAAACAGCTGTTTCGCCGCGGCAAGCACGGGGAGGGATGGGGGAGGAGGGGGAACGCGGCATCCTTGGGGAAGAGGCGGGGCCGGGGCAGGGATTTGGGGAAGGAGTCCAGTGGGGCAGGGAGGGAGTGGAGTTGCGGCGGGGACTTTGGGGAAGGGGTTGGAATGGGGGTGGTGCAGGGGCAGGGCAGGGGTGGAGTCGGGGCGGGGGGGCACGAGCACCCACTGGCGCCAGGAAAAGTTGGCACCTATGTGCAGAAGTAAGGGTGGCATGGGATGGTATCGCCACCCTTACTTCTGTGCTGCTGCTGGCAGGGCACCGCCTTCAGAGCTGGGCACCCGGCCAACAGCCACCACGTTCTGGTCGCCCAGCTCTGAAGGCTCTGAAGGCAGCGCAGAAGTAAGGGTGGCAATACCACAACCCCCCTAAAATAACCTTGTGACCCCCCCTGCAACTCCCTTTTGGGTCAGGACCCCCAATTTGAGAAACACTGGTCTCCCCCATGAAATCTGTATAGTATAGGGTAAAAGCACACAAAAGACCAAATTTCATGGGGGGAAACCAGATTTCACAGTCCGTAACGAGTTTTCCATGGCCGTGAATTTGGTAGGGCCCTAGATATGTAATCTAACTATTTTCTGTCCTCTAAACTTTCAGGTACAACTGCATTGGTATAAGAAGCCAGATGCAAACCATTTCAAATACAATAATCCCTATCGCTCTTCATCAGTAGATCTCCAAGCACTTTACAAAGGAGGTGAGTACCATTATCCTTGTTTTACAATTGGGGAAACTGAGGCATACAGCAGGGCAGTGACTTGTCTAAGGTCACCCAGCAGGTCAGTAGCAGATCTGGGAGTAGAACCCAGGGTTCTGAGTCCCAGTCCAGTGTTTTAGATACTAGGTCTCACTGTCGCCTGCATAGCAGTAGATTTCAGTCTAGTAGTGGAAATGAAAGAGTAAGGAAACATCAATTATTCCCAAAGAAAGGTTGGACAAATTGATTTTATCTAACTGTTTGCTGGTTAAAGAAAGTTTATGTGATGCTCTTGGCCAGGACTGTTTTCTTTTAGGTATGACTGGGGAGATCACTGGTGAAATAATGGGTAACACATTAGTTTCCATCTGCTAGATTTAGTTCTAGCAGAGACTTTTCCTAGACTGGTCAAAGGGATGATTCATGCACAGGTCATCCAAGGCATATAGAGATAAATTATTCAGGGTTTAATGCATGGTGATCCCTGGTTACATATTCCATTGATAATCTTTGAGTCCTTGCATCATACATGCACACTTCAATAATTTTGTTTGCAATACTCAGCTGATCATAAAGTGAGGGAAGCAGGACCAATGACACAAACAGGAAGAAAGTGTGATTGGAGAGGTAAACAGTGGAGGCCACTGAATGTAAATGTTTAGCTCTGGTAGGAGCCTGCAGTGAGAGTGGCTGGAAGACTTATTGCTGCCATGCAGAGGTGGGTGACAAAGGATTTGCTGCACAGGGCATCCGTAGGATGTTAGGAATTGAAATTGACACAATCACCTGAATGCAAATCACAGCACTGGCGGGATCTGGGCAACACAGGCAAAGTTAAACTTCATCCCCTTGTGACTAAAGAGCTTAAAAGTAGAAGCAGGAGAGGCGACTGGCAGCGTCTGGCTAGTTATATGGAGAAAAGGTAACCAGGAGTATGAAGGTCAGTGTCAAATTATTTCAGGAACGGAGCTGTTGTGTGGTATTTTCTACACAATGTCTGTACTCTGTTTGTGGGGCTATGTGTACCAATAAGACTGATGAAGAATGGCAGCAAGACTTCTTGTCAGCTATTCCACCTTTGTCGACTTGGGTATCTCTTACTTGAATTAGGGGAACCCAAATGACACACTATTTATTGGGGGAAGTTTTTCCAGGTGAACTTTTAAAATTTTGTTCAGATAAAAATAACAAATGTGTTGATAAATATTTACACGGCTTGATACCGAACCCTAACATGCCTTAATTCATTATATATACACTGTAACGGCATGTAACGTGGGCTGCTTTATGTGGGATGCAATTGAATAAATCTAGCCAAACAACTGAAAAATGCCTATTTCCTATGAACAAAATTCTGTACGTACATTTGTCAGCATATCGTTTGGAAGTTTACAAAATTTCTGCTGCATGAGTGTCCCTGAGGCGGCCTCAGGTTTAATATTCAGATCAATCCTTCTATTTTAAGAGATTAGCAAAACTAACACAGACGATTTCTGCATATAGTGACCAAAATTCTTTCTTAAGCAGCTAAATCCCTTTCTCTGAGGTCCAAGTTTATTTTATTTGCAAGGATTTCTCTCTTGTTTGATGCCTATAAAAACAACATTAGAGTCAAAGCCTTGCTCTGGTACATTTGTTTGCCATTTACTTCTTTTATGTTAAGTTTTAAAAACATTTCTGATTAACCAGGTTATATGATCTCTAGATTTTATGGGACTGGTCTCCAATTAGGTGTTTTGACTATCCAGACATCTGTTTAGAGCATAGATTGTTCCAGTGTAATTATTTTTTACATGTGTACATCACATAGGAAATAAAAAAAGATACGTAAACAGGAGAAAAAATAACTTTTCCCTTTCCGCACAATCCATAGCAATAACATTTTACTAATGTTCCGTAGTGTTCATCCAGGAGTGGCCATAATAGTTGGGCAGGGAAGTGTATATTCTGTAAATGAACATGACTAAGTTTCCAGTGTCACTTTTTCCATTCTAAATTACCTAAACATTTTCTCATTCAGGCAACCCTTCTTGTTTTGCCAGAATGAATACACAGAGCTGATAGTGTGCAAACAGCCTGAAGTTTTTAAAGGGGGATGATAAATATTTGTGGTACTTGTTTGTTTGTTTCTGGTCATAGGAAGAACCCCTCAACCAAAAAAAAAAAAAAAAAAAAAAAGCTTCTCAATATAAAAACACAAGGCAAGTGGTTTTTGCAAGCTATTCTAGTCCTGCAAAAATATATCCATGTCCACAGATCTAGCAGTGAGTCTGGCTTTATTACTAAAACTGGCTTTAACTTAGAATATTGAAATATTACTATCATTTAAGATTTATTAGCAGTTTCTCCTAAGCCCTGAGTCGTTGGATATTTTGTATCTGAAGAGGAGTTAGGTAAAACCATGAGAGATTAAGTGGTGATTTTAACTTGAAATGTATAATATTGGTTTCCACTGGATATCCTAAAGCACTCTTTAAGGGCCTGATCCAAAGACTGTTGAATGGGCTTTCAATCAGACTCT
This sequence comes from Lepidochelys olivacea, assembly GCF_965140295.1. Taxonomy (NCBI): domain Eukaryota; kingdom Metazoa; phylum Chordata; order Testudines; family Cheloniidae; genus Lepidochelys; species Lepidochelys olivacea. The sequence goes on from NC_140423.1 coordinate 17,194,518, forward strand.
CGTTGATAGGCTACAGACATACTGAATTCTCAAGTGGATACTCTTTGAACAGCTTCCTCAGATAACTGAATTAAAACTCTTGAAAGGGATCCAGTAGTTATATAAGCATAGGACTATGATAATGTTTGGAACAAAACTTCCATTGACCATCTACAGATTCTGGATTCTGTATCCCAGGTAGGCAGGATCCATGTTGAATTTTGGGTCACCAACAGTGTTTCCACTTGCTCAAGTGAAAAGAGCCCTACTCCATGACATCCTCTTTCTTCCAGAATATGTCATTTCTTTTGGCCACTATCCACCTGTGAGAAGACAGATGTTGTATTCGAATCCAATTAACACTGTTTCATTGCTTATACCTTATTATGTTTGATGTAAACTAGATAACTGGTGATTAATAATTCTGGAGTTCTTTTGCTCATTTAAATTATAGTATGCCTGCAAGTTTTATAAGAAAAGTTGTGTAACAAATAGTGAGATCACACATGTGGACTTAATTCACAAGAAATAATAACTACAATAACTATGTTTTTCCAGACTGTGTGCCAGACCTTCAGCTAGTGTGAAGCCATTTAGTTGTATTGACTTCCTATACTTTTAGCAATGTTTTGATATCATTATGAGTGCTCAATAAACTGAACTTTGGCATAAAAATACCCTATTCCTGCCCACACTGTCTTGGTTAGTTACATAAGTACCATTGTATTCTTTCTGTACCCTGATAGATTACTGTTGTAACTAACAGTGCAGCCCAAACAATGACTGTGACAATATAAAAGCCATATTCCATGCCATAACTTCATAAGTAATTTATAAAAGGCACCTAAGTTAGTTGCATGAATTGCAATATTTGCACTCTGAGAATTAAAAATTGTGAATAATTTTGCCTATTAAATATATTTGAAAGTATTTGTTCAGCTGGGGAGAGCACCCTGACTGTCTGGGAGAGCACCCTGACTAGAATTCTCCTGGCAGCGAATGGAGCACCAGTATGAGATGATTTGACCCTCCTACCTCACTCTGGAGGGAAACGATACTTTCCACTAACCATCGCTTCTGAGGTTCATTTGGGGTTAGATCCAGATGGAGCTCATTGCCATAAGCTTCAAAAGGTGTTTGCGATAGCCACTGATGTAATCTGGGAACCGACAGGCAGGGAGGCGTCTAGTAAGGCCCACACAGCTCTTCACTTCAACAGTGGTTTGGCAGATGCCTTCAATTGCTGGAGCAGTTGTACGTTTTGTCGTCTCTTCTGAATGCTTTTCCACTGCAGAGCAGCACCACCTCTGTATTATCCAGGTGGAACTTTAGCCAACTGGCTTCCATCCAGGTCTTTGTTCTTGCCAAATCTTTTGGGGAGTCTGACATTGGTTATGACTGGGGCCAATGAAAAGGAATTGCAGACCTGAGTATCATCAACATACTGATGTGGTACCAAAGCCTGTATCGTGTTATGATCTACTGATAGCAAGGGAACCCTGTTGCCCATCCAAACAGATGAAAGGCTACAATTTAAAGCTGAAAAGGTCCAGAATGACACTTATTTGTATACAGACACTGGCGTATGTGCCAAAATAGTTTGCAAGATTAATCATTCTGTTTCTACTTGTCCTGGAGCTGCTTGCCTGAGGCTGATATTTTTGAGATAACCTGTTTTGATGCTTCTTATCTGCCTTTGTAAAATGCTTCATGTTACAATTTCACAGCTAAATTTCATTTTGCAAAAGCCATACATGTATAGGCCATTCTGGAAGACCATAACACTGCAGTGAACATCACTTCCAAAGCATGAAATGATACCCTGGGAAGAGCACCAGGGAAACATCCTTTACCTCGCCGGTTAAGTTTCAAATTATTATTGACACTGTTAGTGATTTTTTTTGTCTCTATTTTCTACTGTGTTGTTCTCTGTTATCCCTAGTATAGCACTTAAAATGACTGACCACCAGTTAGTGAATTTGGGAAACATGTTGGTACAAGATCTGTATTAACTCATTGGGCCAGATCAGCTGGTATAAATCAGCGTAGCTTTGGTGAAGTAAGCGTAAACATGCTAATGTACACAAGCTGATATCTGTCCCATTATTCAAATTCCAAGTTAAGAAATCTTCCAGCTCTAGAGTTTTTGTCTCGGTACTGTTTTCTCCCCTACTAGGTACACAAGGAAAGAGTTGGAAAAAATGTAAATGCACATGGTGCTGTTTGCAAGCATGCCAACAAAATACATTCAGCGTTGTTCATACAGACAGTGCAATCCACCCACTCCATTTCTCTACTCTGTACTCACATCACATGCTTTGTACAGCAATCAGTTGAGAAAACACATTTGTTGCATGGAACAGCTTACAGTAATTATGAGCAGTGGCTAACATAGGGCTGGATCCTCAGCTGGTATAAAATGATGTCGCTCTACTGAAGTTAACAGCACTTCCCCAATTTACTCCATAACAATCTTTATATAGGTAAATATGTTGGTTCTTTGGCTAAAAATGGAATGAAAGTCAGACAAAAGTAAAAAGATAATAGAGTTCAGTGAAGTTACGCCCTGGATGAATTTGTTCTGTATTTTGTATCATTGTTTCTTTTCAAAGATGCCAGTAAAGTTGGCTTTATTTCAGATTCGGCCTCTATATTTGCTGTGGTTCAGTTTTCTTTGTAGAAAATAAGTCTACGTGGGTTATTGCCAACAAAACAGTATCCCCTCCTGATATAAAGCATCAAATTGGTATCCTGCCTTTCTTTTATTTTCCAGAACATTTTTTAGACTTTCTCCAACCATCAGTGGAGTTAAACCCAAGATGAGTTTGGGGCATAGTGTTCACTATGTTTTAGTGCAGCATTCAGGACAGAAGGAAAATGTTAACTTCTTCAGTGTTTGCATAGAATCTTAGGGGTTGGGGACCCAACTTTCAGGGGTCACCCAAAATGTACCCAAAATATTTACAAGTGCATCCATATACATAAGCCTGACTCCTTGTTTGCATGGCTGGGTATTCTTTATAGTGGTGCCTATTAGCCCAGTCATGGACCAGATGCCTATTGTCCTAGGTGCTGTACAAGCACTGAACAAAAAGACAGTCCCTGAACCCAAAGAGCCAGGTGACTGCTCACCTGATTACAACCTATTTGCATGTAAAACCCAGTGTGTGTGTGTGGGGGGGGAGGGGGTGTTTCTATTTAGCCTTAAGGTTCAACTCAGTCATCATCATAGGACATAATGCACAGCCATGCTGGAAATGTGTTGGGAAACAATTTAGTTGAATATGCTCTTTATGTAGTATATTTTTATTAATATTCTCTCAGCTGGGGCAGATTCTGCAAATCACTGCAATCACTGGTTCTTTTTGTGTTTTGCTTCCCAGTTAATTAATTGGACAACACCTTTTACAAGTGATAGGTAACATTGTTGCCATTCTCCCCCTCCTAAAAAGCACCATATTCTGACATTTAGAAGGTTTTATTCTAAAAGTCTTTCTTTCACAACTTGGGAAGTTCCCCACGGATATCCAATCCAGTTCAACTGGACCTCTTTTACTGTCGCAGATGCTTTCCAAAAACCATTTAGTAACTACCAAAATTAACTGTAATGTACTCCTCTAATTTATTTGTTAGAAACAAGCCTCTAGTGCTGTTGTCAACATACATTTATTCTATATTGACCATTTTGAAATAGAACATTTTTGATTATGATGTCAATCTGCTCATAAAAATACAGGCTACTTTTCACAACAGTTGAAGAAAACACAATAATATATATAAACCTGGTTCTTTCATTAGCTTTTCAGCCTGTTGAAAAAAAAATGTGTTTTAAAATAGTTGTATGCCTTACAGAGGGTCATAATTGCTTCTGCTATGGTTACTATAGGAACTGTTGTTCTTCATTTGCCTTTTTAGTATACCTCTGTAACAATAACATACATATATACATTTATATAGTTCCGGTTAGAAACAAAGTTGATTATCTGCAGCTAGGTAGGGGTGGAATGATGGGGAGAAATGGATTTTTCTCCCCACCCCAGGCAATAGGTTCATAGTAGTTTAAATAATATATAATTTTTGTTTCCCATGTCCTGGGACCTATTTCTTACAGAGGAAAGAACCTTTCACACCAGACATGAACAGAAGTATTGATTCCAAAGAAAAAGAACATGGGTCAGATTCTTTCTTTTTTCCATGTGTGAAAATGCAAAGCAAGACCACTGGATGTCAGCGGTCACACTGGTATAAAACCAGTATGGGGTCAGAATCGGACTCCAGTTCTCTCAGATTATAAAATAACTCATCAGGGTGTAAGTTACACTAAAAAGAACATGTCTCTGCCAGGAAAACCATCTTTCTATTTTAACAGCTCAGCAAAGAATATTTCAGACAATGACAAACCACCTATTTCTATAGACTGTGACAGGGTCAGGCCAGATGGTTACAGGAGAGTGATAGAAGGTAAATACATTAGCCCCAGATTAAGCAGGTCCCTTTCCCCTGAGTAAGATAATGGGCTGCAGAACAATCATAAAGCTACTAGAATCAATTTAGACAGGCTGGCTAATCAGAACACCTGGTTTAAAGAGGACCTCAGTTCAGTCAGTGAGGGGCGTGCAAAGAACTGGGAGCAAGAGGCGCACAAGGAGCTGAGAGTGGGAAGGTGGACTGCTGGAGGACTGAGGAGTATAAGTGTTATCAGGCATCAGGAGGAAGGTCCTGCCATGAGGATAAAGAAGGTATTGGGAGGAGGCCATGGGGAAGTAGCCCAGGGAGTTGTGTCATGCAGCTGTTACAGGAGACACTGCAGACAGCTGCAATCCACAAGCTGGAACCCGGAGTAGAGGGCAGACCCGGGTTCCTCCCATCCCTCCAACTCCCTATTTGATACAAGAGGAGTTGACCTGGACTGTGAGTCCCACCAGAGGGGAAGGTCTCTGGCCTGTCCCCAGACCCACTAGGTGGGTCAGCAGAGACTGCAGGGATTGTTCTCCTCCCTTTCCCCATGCTGGCCAGTGATGAGGTTAGCTGAGTGAACAGCAGGTTTGAGCCACAAGCAAAAGTGGCCAGACTGAGGGCTGTCTTGAATCTCAGAGGCAAGCAAATCCGCCAATAAGCGCAGGACCCACCAAGGCAGAGGAGGAACTTTGTCACAAGACTTAAAAAACCCCCAGCAACCTAGTTTTAGAGAAAGTCTTTATCTTGTTGTCAGTGGTCTGTTCTCCAACAGACCTCCAACAGTGAGGTCAATAACAGTTCAGCAAGCAACTGACAGTCTGCTGCAGTAACTTCCCGTTTGTCCTTGATTAAAGCGACCAGCCATTTGGGGACCCAGCCTGCTGTCCTTATGCTCTTCCTGATTGCCATGAGAATTTTGCTTCAGTAAGTACTGCAGGGTCAGTACCTTGGTATGAGATAAATGGTCATTGTATAGGGTCCTAAGGGCAGATTCTTGTGTATGTATTAGTAATAATAATTATTTACATAATGGCACCTACAGAGATGTTTAAAAAGGCACTGGCTGCAGACTATGGAGACAAGCTCTTTGGGGCAGGGCCTGTCTCTTTGTTATGTATTTGCATAATGGGGGTCTGATCTATGAATGGGGCTCCGAGGTGCCTCCAAACACAAATAATAAGAAATAATAATTGACACATTTGCAGAATTGCTTATAAAAATGAGTGTGTTCATGGTATTGTAATTAATATTAATTGTTTTGAACCATCAAGGCAAGCAAACATATGCATATCCAGAAATGAGTGACCACATAATCCTGAAGCTTCTCCAGAATAGCCAGTGTGCCATACCGGATTACCAGAGTAACTAAAGGTCTTTTAAGCAAGGTCCATCTTGCTGTGGCATTCACAGGGCCTTGGTTATATATTGTCTGTCAGTCATAGCCATTCATTAGATGTGAAGCTCCATCAATCTTTTAAGTGTCTTTTGTGAAGTGCATCATACATACACTTGTGGGTGCTATAAAAAGTAATAAAAATACTTCAGATGATTAATAAAATCGGCATGACTAGTATTTAATTTAAAAGAGTTTTGCAAAAACAGTTGGATAAAGTGCCCAGAATCCCATCGAGGTAAATGATGAAGTAATGAGCAAATTTCTTCTCTGCTGCACCGTTTGCTTGCTTAGAATTTCCCTTCAAAAGAGGGGCAGGGAAAAACCGCTTGAGTCTACAGTGATGAGTATCATAGAAAGGCTTCTGAATAAACAGAGATACTTGGTGCCTGTTATTTATCTAGTGCTTGCGCTGCAGGATGCTCTCCGAACAAGAGGCTAGTTGGTGTCTTGGCGCTACAGGGAAGAGTGTGGGAAGGAGATTAGAACAGAAAATAAAATGGAAATCGGAGTTTGGGGGCGCTCTTTCCAAGAGGGATTTGCTGGGCTTTCCCTTTACACAGGGATCTGTGTCTGGGCCGCTATTTGGGGAGGGCTCGTTCTGGTTTTGCACAGTCTAGTTTGACTGCTGGGGTTAGGGTGCCGATTGAAACTGGAGCCTGTGTGTGTGTGGAGGGCTAGAAGGGGGTGGGTTTGCCCCTTCACAAGTTACTGTCGGTTTCTCTCGGGCTCCCAGTGAGGAATGGTGATCCGGAGCCGGGGACCAGGGTCTAGATGTCCGGTTTCAGCTCCCTGAAATCCCATAGGGGCGGGGGGGAACCGGCGAGGGGCAGCCCCTTGCCAGCCGGGCTGGAGAGCTTCCCCCAGCGGTGGGGACGGGGGGGCTCTGCCCCCGCGCTCAGGGCTGGAGCCAGCGCGTAGCCGGCAGTGGGGCAGCCTCCCACGGCTCCAGCGGGGCTGGTCCGGCCCGGCCAGGAGGGACGGAAGGGGAGGAGACCAAGGCAGCTAAGAGTGAGGGGCCCGGCCGGCCACACCGGAGTGGCGGTGACCGAGGCAGCGGCTCCTCCGGCGGGGTCCCGGCGATCAGCCGCGCCATGTGCTGGTCTCTGGCCGCCGCCCTGCTGGGCACCCTGCTGCTGCTGCTGCTGCTGCGCTCCCGGCGGACGCGGTGAGTGACCAGCCTGCACCTGTGCCCAGAGACAGGGCAGCCCCGGGCAGCCTGCGTGGGCGGGGGGAGGGTCCCCCAGCGCCCGGCTCCAGTGATCGGGGTACCGAGACCACGGTGACGGGCGCGGTGTGGCCCCAGGTAAACAGAGGTCCTGCCTTGCCGGCTCTGCACCTGCCCATCGCCGAGCAGCTGCAGGTGGACCTGGCCCCACCGTCAGCATGGGATTGGGGTGGCTACACGCGGATGGGTGTCCGCGGGGAGCAAGAGGGAGCTCTGTTCTCAGGTCTCTTCTCCAAACCCCATTGAACCATCATAGGCCAGAACCCCGGTCACTGATGGGGTGCAGGCTACCGCAGGTGGGGTGGGGTGTGGGGAGGGGGGTTCAGTCTTTTATATACCAAATGCCGCCCTCTCCTCGCTAGATAAGTTCGGGCCCTGGCGCTGCAGTCCCTACTTATATAAATCTCTAGCCCGAAACCAGTGGGGTCTGCTTAGGGGTCACTGTGAAAAGAGGAGCAGAAAGGAGGGGGAATGAATCCCGTGAAAAAATATGGATGAAGGGAAATGTGAATACATAGGAGAAGGGGAGAAAGGAAAATAGCAACTGTATAGGGCATGGGCTTGCGCCAGCCTCACTTTTAGGGAATGTTATTTTGTCCTTAATAGGTTGCACAGGATTCCCTCTAGATAGGAAAAACAAGTTTTAAAAACGCTTCTGAATTATTCTCTGGGGGAGGAGTATAACCCATAGGTTTAAATGACAGTGGAAAAAAAGTTTGCAAACTCAATCTCCTTCGACAGAGCTGTGAATTGATTCAAGTTTTCAAAACCTTGATCTCTGTGAGATTCACCCATTGCTAGTTATTGAGCCAGGGCACCACCGATTGGCAATCTGAATCTGCTGATTAGGATGAACACCGCAGTAATCAGTCGAAATCAGAGCAGATTCCATGTTTAATGGGGTTTGTGTAAAATTCTCTCATTCTGAAAGATCCCAGGGTATGGTCTGAGTTGCTAAAGACCCCAATCTTAAATTTGTTTGGCTCCATATAGGCCCTTCTTTACACCCCCTTGCATCGTAACTAATACTTGGCATTTTGAAAATGTTCCCTGGTAGTTATTTCACTGTCATTGGGCCAGACTGTCATTGGCTATACTGGTGGTGTGAATCTGGAGTAATTCCATTGACTTTACTTCTTTACACCAGTGATAAGGAGGTCAGAATGTGATCCTGACCCTTCAAAATGAAGGCTGTAACAGTGTTCAAATCCCAGCTCCTTGAGTGGGTGACCCAACAACAAGTAACTGAGGGTACAGTATTGGATTTGCCTTGCTCAGGGAACCACATGGGCACCTCATACCATCTCTGCTCCCTTTGAGTTGGCAGGGGAATTAAAAGGACAAGATTCCTATTTTCCTTCCAGAAGTTCCAAACAGTCAGATTCCTGCCAATTTTCATATCCTCGGAGCAATGAAACCTCAAGCGCGTTTGTGACAATGGAGCGATCTGAATGCACGGGCATCAGGTGCTTATGCACTCTGGGTTTGTTTGGGTTGCCCTGATATTTTAACAGCATGGCAGCCCTCATTTCGGAATTGCGGTTGTTTTTCCAGTATCGTAGGGATCTTTCAAGGTTGACAGTGCTCAGTTTACTGCATCCCATTGTGCCTTGGTATTGCGTAGGATTGAGAAAGTACCCTATACGTGTTGCTGTAAAATTATGATTTATTGTTTTTCCAACACCCAAAAATGTGCTCGAGTCTTTACAGAACAGAACATGTTTGCAGTGGTGTTGTAGCCGTGCTGTAGACCCGAAGAAGAGCTCTGTGTAGCTTGAATGCTTTCCCCTTCCACCAACAGAAGTTGATCCAGTACAAAATATTACCTTACCCGTCTTGTCTCTCTTAGAACAGAGTATGGCAGATTCCTGGTCTAAAGCACTTAGAATCCAGAACCAAAAACTGCAGAAGTAAGGGGAAAGGATGTAACATTTGCCCCCGTATATCTTTGTCTTTTCCTTAACACGCTTACCTTTTGCTGTGTAGACCTACCCCAAAAAAACATGTGGCTTGCCTGAGCCAGCCGATTCAAGCTGGGCTCCAACCCAGGCCCAGAAGTCTACGCTTCAATCAAATAGCCCCGCAGCCCGAGCCCTGTGAGCCCAAGTTGGTTGGCACGGGCCAGCCCTGGTTTTTTCTTTGCTGTGTAAACATATCCTTTGTGGTATATATGTTATTGACATACCTAGCCTTAGTCTGGTGAATTACAGATGCCATAGCATAACAGCTTTAAATCCTAAAATTTCAGTCCTTTGTCAGTTTGCAAGACCCATAGGATTATTTTAATGCACTTAGGTATTTCCATTTAATTTCTTCTTTTATATTAGCTATATTAGAAAGAAATAAACCCACAAATTAATATCTTTTTGTCATTAACGCTTATGCGCACTATTATATTGTTTAACCAGCATAAATCTGAGATACTTCCAGTAAATTAAAAAAAACCAACAACCCACAAACCCTTCCTTTGAGCTGCTAACTAGTCCCCACTCCTTTATGACTCAGGATAGTAATGACAAGTCCTTTTGGGGGTTACATCTTTGGAGCCCTGGAGACATAAAAAGATTCAGATTGGGGGAGCCAGAATGCAATCTGGCCATATAATTCTATTCATGTGATGTTCCAAAGCATGGTTGATCTGTGAAACAAAGCAAGGTGCAGATGGTAATGTCATTTCACACTGACACACCCATAACATGCTGGAATGCAGGAGTTTAAGTACCAAAGGTTATTAAGTAACTGTAGGGCAATCCTTCCACAGGGCTTTAAGAGCTTTTACCGATCTTTTTTTCCAGGCTACCGAGTGAACCTCCACTTGACAGAGGCTTTGTTCCCTGGCTGGGACATGCTGTGGAATTTGGAAAAGATGCTGCCAGCTTCCTGTCTCAAATGAAGCAAAAACATGGCGATATTTTCACAGTAAGCGCCCGCTGTGAATTGCCGGTGCTGCCGGGGTTTAAATCCAGAGGGGTGCACAGTTCAGCTGTTCAACCAAAAGCAGCCCAGAAAGCTTTGTGGGAACAGCTTTGAGTGGACGCCACAGACCAGCATAAATATCAACAAACCTTTCCTCTTCTCTCCTGGCCACTCTGCCTCTTCCTTCCCCCAGCTACAGTAAGCCAGTCTGGAGCTGCTTTTAAACTAAACAGTGCATGAGCGGCTTTATTTTAGAAGGCTTTAACATCACCTTTCATACGTACCACAGAGCAGCTTCATTTTTCATAGCAACATATTTTCCCCATACCTGCATTAGACTACACATTGGTGTCTTCAGTCCATTCTGCTTCCTGTAGGGGCCCAAACTTGATACTTCAGAGGAAGGTGGATGCCCTCATAATGTTGTACAGTGTTAGGGGGTGAGAGGAAATGACCTTTGCACTGTTAAAGTCAGTGGGAGTTTTGCCTGAGTGAGGAGTGCAAGGTGGGTCCCTTAACTTGTATAGCTACAGGGGATGTTCAGAGTCATAAAATTCCTAAGAATCCTGAGCCCAGATGTGTAACTGTGACCAGGTATGCTACCCTCTTGGTCAGTGAGTTTCTGTGTTTCCATGGGAGTTTTTCAGACCATCAAATATGCAGTCAAAATAACATTTTGGAATTATTTGCAGACTATTGCACCTCAGCTAGTGTAAATCAATGTGCCTCCATTGAGGTCAAAGGCCCTGCACTACTTTGCACCAGCTCAGGATATGTGCTCAGCTGGGAATAATGAAGGAAAAGGACTGTATCTGAGTAATTGGACTTATTACTGCAGATTTTGGCTTAGCAGTTGTCCCACTGTTTGGTAATATTTCACATTTTTAATGTATTATTGTATTCATTAGGCTAATAGACCCATTAATTTTTTTTTTTTGGATTTTTCTTCTTTAGATCCAGGTTGCTGGGAAATTTATCACCATCTTGTTGGACCCTCACTCATATGATTCGGTGCTCTGGGAGTCAAGTTGTCAGCTAGATTTCAGCAAATATGCACGCCTTTTAATGGATCGAATGTTTGATGTCAAACTGCCTGACTATGACCCCACTGAGGAAAAGGTCATGCTGAGATCGTGAGTATGATACAAAGGAAAATTTGGGCCAGTGTCTCCAGTTTGTTTTGGGATATTATTTTCCAGTGAGAGAGCCAGGCAGTTCCACCATGGAGGTGGTGGTCCTGGTATCCAGGACAGCGATACTAACCACAGTGTAAGTACAAAGCAAAATGGAAGGGGATAAGACCTGAGGTCTATCTAGATTTTCCCAGCGAGTCACTCAGTAAGGATGAAATGACAACGGGCTAACTATCCTAGAGGCCTGGCTTCGAAATACTAGAGATGGGTGCACTAGGAAGACGGCTAGATCTTAATCTATCTTTGTTAACTTTAAAAAGAAATAGCCAATAATAGCCCTGGTGGGTTTAAACTGTAACGTGGTGTGGCAGCAAAAAAAGGCTAAGGTGGCTTGGGGTTGCACATGCAGAGCAGAGAGGTGATAATCCCTCTATGTACGGCTCTAGAGAAGCCATGCCTGGTGTACTGTATTCAGGGCAAAGCACCTCAGGACTGACTAAAAGGTAGAGTCAATTGTTTGACTACGCTTGTGGTCCGTTCTTAACAATGTTCAAGAGACCAAATTACCAAACGTAGCCAAATTCGCTGTCTAAAGACACAGCAGTACAATGCAAAAAGGAGATATATATACCCCTCCTTCTGGGAAGCAAATTCTCACACTGTGTTCACCTTACACAAAAGGTGTGCTTCACAGATACAGCTTCAAACTCAATTGTGTTTATATTATGGTTGTTTCCAAGCTAAATGCCCCCTATATGTCACTTTAAGTTTAACCCACTAGTTTGTGCCAGCTTTGTCCTTGGTGCCTGAACATAAGAACGGCCAAACTGGGTCAGACCAATGGTACATCTAGCCCAGGATCCTGACTTCTGACAGTAGCCAGTGCCAGCTGCTTCAGAGGGAATGAACAAAACAGGTAATCATCAAGTGATCCACCCCCTGTCACCCATTTCCAGCTTCTGGCAAACAGAGGCTAGGGACACCATCCCTGTCCATCCTGGCTAATAGCCATTGATGGACCTATCCTCCATGAATTTATCTAGTTCTTTTATTAATCCTGCTATGGTGTTGGCCTACACAACATCCTCTGGCAAAGAGTTCCACAGGTTGACTGTGTGTTATGTGAAAAAATACTTCCTTTTGTTTGTTTTAAACATACTGCCTATTAATTTTATTTGATGACCCCTAGTTCTTGTGTTATGAGAAGGAGTAAATAACACTTCCTTATGTACTTTCTCCACACCAGACATAATTTTATAGACCTCTATCATATCCCCCCTTAGTCATCTCTTTTCCAAGCTGAAAAATCCCAGGCTTATTAATCTCTCCTCATATGACAGCTGTTCCATACTTTTTGTTGCCCTTTTCTGAACCTTTTCCAATTCCAATATACCTGGCTATACTTTCCCGTATCTCATTTTGAATACTACATTCCAAGTGTTAATGAGCTAAGCAAGTACTCCCTAGCTGTACTTAGTAAAAGTATTCCTGCATCTTTGCTGTGGAAAGTTTTCTATTTTATAATGCCAAAGCTAATGTCAGCTTTGCAAAGTGCTGCGGGATGCTTGACATGGGTGAACAGAATTGTGGGAAGAGCATAGTACATTCAGTTACCATAACTTCCCAACAACCATATATATATATATATATATATGTGTGTGTGTATATAAAACATATATTAATACCATGCACATAATACCTATTCATGTGCTGTGTACTACACCAACAAATATGTATTGGCTAACATCAGTATGTGAATCATGTGGGTTAACTGAAGGGGCACACAAGAAAAGCAACAAAGGTTATAAGGGGACTGGCTAGAGGGATTAGTTTATAAGGAAGAATTAATACCATGGGGGGGAATATAGATAACTTGGCGAAGAGTCCTCCAGGTTATGTCTGGGAACAAACCTCGCTTGTATATCAGTCTTGCTTTTCAGCCAGGCAGCGAATGTCATGTTGACCTTCGGCGCTGAGTCTGGCTGGCACGGGGCAGAGCTATGCGTGAGGTGTGTATGGAAGGAGAGGACCTAGGGAGTTCCTGCATGTCTCTTGTACAAGCAACAGCACGGCGTCTCTCTCTCTCCTCATAGCACGAGAGAGAGCTCTTGGAACAATGGGCAGGAGACATGCGTGTGCTGATGGGGACTGGTGGGAGTGTGTCAGTCAGCTGGAAGCTCTAGCCAGCAGCAGATGAGCTGCGCTAAAGTGGGCTCCACAATGCAGTGCCCCCAACCCTCCCCATGGTGTCCTGCCCTGGATGTCAGGATTCACGTGGTAGAACCAGCACCAGGAAAAGTTTCTGGTCTCTCCTGCCAGCCAGGGGAGGATTTAGACCTTCCGAATTAGCAATGCCTGTCTCACACTGTGTGGACATCACAACACTTGTACACCAGCAAATGTTGTCCCAGCCCTGAAACTGGTAAAAATCATCCTGAAGCAATTACAGTTACTTGGCAGGAAACAGTAATAAGCAGCAGAGCCCTGGGGCTGTCATTATTTTACTCTCCTTGGGATCTATTTTTACATCTAATATTTTAAAATATTAGAGAGATTTAATGACTTCTTGCTGTGTGATAGTAGCGAGACATGTTTAAACCCTTTAAATAAAAGCGAGGGACACAACCTGGCTGGAGATAAATATGCTGACCACATAGTTTACAGTACACATCTGATGGAGCACCGGCAGCGTGACTGAAAGCAATGAACAATCATGTTTATGCTCTAATAGCATATAAATGGGACAGTCTGTGGTCTGAACTTCTGGGAACATCTCTGCTTTACCAATAGATACATCACACCGAGACATGAATGGCTGAAAATAGCTTTTAGATGCACTCCTCCCTTCAGATTATTTGTTTCCCAATGGAAGTTTTAAGGTCTGGGAGATGTTGATGTGAATCATTCAGACGTGTGACCCTCAGTCAGACATTGCCCTCCAATCTATAGGTTTAAAAATTGCTGGACTCTCAATTGCTAGGAGGGAGTGACTTGACCTTATTGTGCTGATGCAATTTACAAGGAAATGGGGTTTGGGTAAAACCAGGCTGGTTTCAGATGATTTATTCTGCAATATTGCATTTGCACATTGGCTGAGGGCACTGATATTTCATGCCATGCACTTTCTTTATTGCGGGAATGCTAACATTATGTTACGCTATGTTAGCACTCTGATGATCTCCCTGAGATTGGAAGGTTGGCAGGTTCATTTGTCCTTGCACCTCAGGTAGATTGGTCTGAGCAGCGTAGTGTTCTGAATCAGCAGGTGTAAATCAGCACAGCTTCTTCCCCTGAAAGGATTGCTGCTGCAGTGCTGTGCAAGCCGCCCTGAGAGTCCTACGCGGGAAGTCCCAGGCTGACAGTGCGCTAAGGAGAATGGCCCATAATCAGTCCCTTGGAAACCATTTGAGTAGCACGAAAAGAGCAGTGACTCCAGTGTGGTTAATGAAGTCACAGAATGGCTGCTCATTTTAAGAACCATGCTCCATGTACTAGCATCATGTAATGCCCAAGTTCCAGTTCATTGGAAGTACAGCATAAGAAATCCAGTAGCCACTATGGAAAAACGTTATACTGTCTCAATCAAACCTCTCATCTGACCAGTGGCTATCACTAGAGGCAAATCCCTGCTAGATGTCATAGCGAACTGGCCTTTCTTTTGCTAAGTCTATAACAGCCACTTTCCCACACAGGAGTAGTTAAGGCACTTAAAATAAATCCGCGTAGATGGCATCTCCATGTTCATCACTTATTCCCTCTCAGTGGCTTCTATCCCAGAACATGGGTCCAAAGCAAAAAGCCAAGTCCAACCTTCAGCCTCACCCCCCAAATGTTGGGGAGCGTCCAAAGTATCTTAGAACTCTGCAGCTGGTCTCACTCTCCATAACGGGCAGCAACAGAATCCAGACCAGGCCACTTTACGGTGCCCTAGTGTAGCATGGAGAATTCTGTCCAGCACTTTCCCCTTTACCCAGAACATAGGTGCTTGGGCTGTGTAAGTGACGAGGTTCAGACACCCAGGGATGCATGTGATATAAACAGGAGAGACTTGTCCCTAACTAAACACTGATTATAGAACAGTAAGCCTTATACATGAAGGTGTTTCACAAACTAACTTCTGTTTCTACAGGGCTCTGCAAAACAAGAACCTTCCATCCCTCACTAAGGCGATGTTCTTCAACCTTCAGACCCTTCTGCTTTCTGACCCAAGCAATCTGAGCCGGCAGTGGACAGATGAAGGCTTGTTTCATCTCTCCTACAGCATGATGCTTAGGTAAGTGCTGCACTATAAAGCTTCATCCCTTGGGACTGGAAGGGGAATGACATCACAGTCAGCTCTTCTCCATTTTTTAAAAATTGTGACTCATTTAAAAAACAATGGATGTTTGGACCAGACTTTAAAGATGCAGGGTCTGCTGTCGCTCTCACACTGGTGTCAATAAGGAGCAAGGGCACTGGAGCCAGTGAGGAGACACTGGTGTGAAACTGGTGTACAGCAAGAGCAGAATCAGGCCTGCACCATGCTATAAAAGTGCAGGTGTCGTTATTTGATCATTATGAACACTGATTTTTTTTAAGCATATCTAATATTTTAAAACTTTAGTCACTGCTGCCTTGTTTTGCGCTTTCTTCTTTCCAACAGTCTGTTTGAGGGGCAAATGGAGTGATGTTTTTTATTCATGAAGGGATAGGGAAGAAGCAGAGTGATCTAGTAGTTAAGACTCTGGCCTAGAAGTCAAGAACACTTGAGTTTGCTTTTCTAGCTCTGCTTCTGACTTACAGCATGACCTGGGACAAGTCACTGTAGGCCCAAAATTAGGTGCCTAAATAAGTGACTTGATTTTCAGAGCTGCTGATCACCCACAGCTCTACCTACCTTTGGGAAGCCAGGTTTGAAAATCTTGGTCTTACCTATGTTTCGCTTTGCTCATCTGTAGATAGGGGGTAAGAACACTTACCTGCCTTACAGAAGTGATGTTCATTGACATATAGAAAACAAACGGCAGGGCTTGCATGGAAAGTTCTATAGCAATGCAAAACCAGGGTCTGCTTCTGCCAGCCTTACTCCTAATAGCATCTTACTCCAGGAGTTAGTGTCATTAACATTAAAACCGAGAGGGCTCCAAACGGGGAAATGAAACAGTGACGTTTTCTTTTTACTGAAACCCCGAGAAAAGAGACATTATAGAAAAGGAATATTTGGCTCATGACTTTTTTTTTAAAGCAGTTTAATTAGGGTTGATGTTGCAAACTTTACATTAAATTAACCCCCTCTGTGCCCGAGGATATGCAAAATCCAACCAATGGTCTATGGAACTGACCTGCAATAGGGACACTCGTACTGTACATCCTACGCTGTCAGAAAGCATATCTAAGGCATTGGTGTTGCATTAAACATTTCAGTGGCACTTATAAGTTTCTAGCACAGCAATGTTTGGATTGTAAACTGTGGAGGGAAATATTTATTTGTTTAAAAACAATTATATCCAATAGAATACACACGCACGCATGCACACACAAACACACACAATGCCACATGATAGAATATTGGTTTGCTTTTTAAAAAACCTCGGAGATTACACACAAAATAACTACGTTAAGAGACTATTATTAAGGTTGCAAAGTCAAGCATTCAAAAGTTAGGAGATACCAGAATGAAGGGTTCCTGTGCAATGTTAATTCGGCCCCCTGGTGCATATGAATTATTATTATACTGCCTTTAGTTACATGACCACATACTATTTTTCCCATGGGATCCCAGCCTCATTCAGTAAACCGGTTGGACCTGGAGTGGGGATGAATTAGGGGTGTGTATGAAGCAGGCTGTTGTCTGTAGGCCCCCTGCCTCACTTGTTGCAGAAGTTGGAAGGTGTACAATTAATGAGAAGGGATTTCAGGAAGAAAAAGGACCATCTCATGGTTAAGACAATTGAACGCTGCCCTGGAGAACTGGATTCTATCCCTGCCTCTGCCACAGAGTTCCTATGTGATCCTAGGCAAGTCACTTCAACCCCGATGTTCATAGCTGGTCAGTAGTAATGTGTTCTTCTCTTTCTGAGGATCCATCTTGATGCCTGGGGTTGTATTTGCAGAAGAGCTGAGCACACACAGTTGATCTGTGCTTTGAACACATAAAGTGCTATGTGGTGCTAAGTACTCTGAAAAATCAGGTCCTAGTCGTCACAGACTGGGAACCCAAAATTGGTAGAAACTTTTGACCATAATCTCTGTGACTCAGCTCCCAGTCTGTAAAATGGGGATAAAAGCCTCTCCCCCATTCTCCTCACTGGGCAATGGTGAAGATAAGTTAATTAATGTTTGTGAAGGACTCAGATACTATAGTGATGCGCATCATAGAAAAGCCTAGGAGGAGATTAATAATTCTATCTCCAGAGCAGGGTTTGAATAGTATGCAACAAATAAGGCCTGGGACCACACACTGAACAATGAGGAAAAAACGAAATGTTGAATAGCTGTTCATTAAGTGAGGGCCACCCATCCTGTGCACTGAATGAGGGAGGGAGCCTGTGGAAATAATAAATGTGATCATGTAAATAAATGCAGTATAATAAGTGTGCAAATTAATTCGGATGTTTCCTAACTTTTGAGTGCTTGACTTTACAACCTTTTGTGTGTGTGTAATATATAAAACCCAGGGGCCTTTAGTGTGAGCTGGATTAGACTCTAGTAAAAATATGCAAACAGGCATAATCAGGTGCAACAAATTCTATATAATGTTGGACTTTCTAAAGGCAAATCTTTCCATGGAAAGCAAAGGGAAACAGATGCAAAATAAAACATCAAAACTCTATGCCATTATCCTCTGTCTTAAGAAGTAACTGTTGTTGCATATGTCATCTAAAAAGGTTTCACTATACATTGCACAGAGCCTTTTAATTATATGTTATATTAAGATTAAAATACTAAAAACATTGGGCGAAATCCAGGCCCCTGTTCAGCTCAACGGGAGTTTTACCCTTGACTTCAGTGGAACCAGAGTTTCACCCATTGCATTTTAAATACAAATGTATTTTCCCTCTTTGTTCCAAACAGAGCTGGATACCTGACCCTGTATGGCAATGAAGAAGAAAACTACAACGATCCTTCTTGCCAAAATAAAGACCGGGCCCATTCTGCTGAGGTCTACAACGAATTTTATAAATTGGACCAGCTGTTGATGAGCGCTGCCCGCTCCACTCTAACTGCAGGTGAGTGCCTGTGGGCCAGAAAAAAACATCCACATAGACATAAGGCCACATAGTCAAGCATGTTAGGCATGCAATTATACACATAATTGGTAGGTACAGTTCATGCAGTTGCACATGCAAATCAAATCATATAATATGCCATTTGCATGCACCTCAGAGACTTAGGTGCATGCATTTGCAGCTGGCCATTTGTACTATGCCTCTACTCCCTGATCTGCACAGGCATCCAGTTCATTTCCAGGTGCAAATTGGTAAAAGCACTGGCTTTAACCAATAAAGTCCTGAATGCTTAAGATCCTCAATACCCCGGGAACCTGCCCCCTTTTCCCATGAGATACGAAGGCACCTGAGGTCACCAGAGGCCTTCCTTGCATTGCAAGAATGGGACCAGATGAATTGGCCATTGTGTTTCCTTTGTGTGACACTTGGAGAAGTCTGCACTGGCCCTGCATAGTCTGGTGTGGAAGGTGGTGATGGCACAGGACAGGAAAAGGGCCTCCAGATCCACATACTGTGGCAGGAGTAGCGGCCAGATGGGGCTGTACGGCAGCTCTGCCCCTGCAATAGGGCTTGGGTTAAACTTCCCCAGCTCACATGGAACCCAGTTACCTAGGCTTTCTGCTGGGAAAGAGAATGTCAGCCTCACTGGAATATCAGCATGTCCACATGGAGTAGTCTGGGATATAAGGGTTTGTCTAGAAATGTGTTAGCTGTGTGTGCTCAATCCCACGCTTCTAAGTAGCCAGCATGTTTTTAAACATGACTGTCTACACCCGGGGCTAAATGGGGTTCAACAGCATGCTAATCAACACATTTTCTAACACGACTCAGTTCCCAGTGTAGACAATGCATGGGAGGAGCATTTCTGGCAGGGAGCTGTTAAACACCTCACCGTGGAGAGGTCTAACTGTTCCTCATTCCCAGCCTTCTTATGGATTTGCTTTTGACCTTTCCTTCCTCCAGCACACGTGATTAGAGTCTCACTGTTGGGGATTGCTGAGAGCACACAGGAAATGACCATTGCTCTGGAAACCCCCTGGAAATTAAGCCATTTAGGTTGGAAGTGATTTCTGAGCAGGGCCCTACTTTTACATAGGAGCTATTCTAGAAGAGCAAGTATGGGCAGTAGATGGCACCATTGTGAACATTTTAAGTTCCTTCTATCCGTGTCACTTACACTTTAGACCAAGAGTCACTAGAACTGGTCAGCTGCAGTGTCTCTTAATAGTTATATTAATAACGAAATCTCTGCCTTTGTTTATGTGCAGCGGAAAAGAAGGAAGCTGCCAACCTCAAGGGACATCTCTGGAAGCTACTGTCTGTAAAAAGACTGAATTCCAAAGCCAACAAAAGCCTTTGGCTAGAGAGCTACAAGCTGCACCTAGAGGAACTGGGAGTGGATGAGGATATGCAACCAAGAGCCATGCTGATGCAGCTCTGGGCCACACAGGTAAAACCATCTCAGCTCTTTCAGGGAGATAACAAGATGGAGAGAAAGCTAGAAATTGGCTTAGGACTAACAATAATAATACTGATTCCACTAGAGAGGTTGTGATGCCTCTGGAAAATACCAAAGAAATTCTAACTGCATGGAGAAAATGTCAAAGGAAATAAAACACCCACATTGATTTAAAGTAATATTGTGGCAAAGCCAGGGCCAAGCTGTGAACTTCCTCATGGTTGTTCTGAACTGCAAGACAACAGCGGGGATAGAATATTGAGCTTCCTTCTCCAAAAGCACAAGTCTACAGCACTTGAGAGAAAGGAGAATCACAGGATTGGTAGCAGTGTAGGATCTGTGACACACAGTGGAGTCATTGTGATTCCCTCCAGTTGAGGGCAGTGGTGAACATATGCACTAGGTCGAGCCTGTTCATTGCAAATTTTAGTTTCTTAGAGGCACAAACACAAAGATGCAGGTCCCTCTCCTGCAGTGCAGGGACTTGGCTCTGTCTTTAATGTACCCAGCGTGGCAAATTTCACCTGCAGATTGTCTGGTCTTTCAGCAGTGTTTCAGGACAGTGGGTGATCACGAATCCAGCACCGTACCAACTGCAAAGCTGGCATGCCATCTTTCATTCACTGTGTGTGTGATTATTCATCGCTCTGAGGCCCTTTTACCAAGGGCCATATGAACTGCAATACTCAGGTCCAATATAGTGAATGATAGTTGCCAGGAAACTTTAACTGTGATTTTTACAGGATTATGCCTGAGGCGTTTGGATATTATCAGTGAGACAAGTCATGCGAATTAAGCCTAAGTCGGTTCTGCGCATATAAATTCTATGGGGCAAATCCTCAGTTGCTGTACATTGTTGTAGAGCCATTGGTATCAGTGTAGCTGTGACAATTGATACCGAGGAGCTGCCTCTATCTGTGTGTAAGCGCTAGTGTGCAAAGACTGTGTGTGAACTCATTAAACACACAAATAGGAGTTCACAATTTGCCCCCTCTATATGCACATTTCCTCATGCACCTGCTGGACAGGTACATAATGTAAATCACCACTAGGGGGTGGTGTATGCTGTATTTTGAGATGTGTTGTTGTCCTTGGCCAAGGTGCTGTTTTCCCAGGAGAAGTAATGCATACTGTCTGGCATGGATCGCAGATGACAGTCTATCCTCAGGCATTTCCAGTTCACATTTGATCACATCTGACTTCCTGAGCAAGGACCTTTTCTAAGCAGCTGTAGTTTCAGGCCTTCTTAAAAAAAACCCAGTTTCTCCTGTGTGTCATCTAACAGTTTGAGGGATCATTCTCACATCCCAAATCCAGAGATTTTACCGGAGACACTCAAACAGGCAAAGCTTCAGATCACTGTGCAGCTAGTGAAAACCACAGCATAACTTCAATAGAATCCTAACCAGGATAGGAAAAAAATACCCATATGTTTCTTGTTTCTTCATGACTAAGGCTATGATTTTGTCATGGATATTTTTAGTAAAAGTCATGGACAGGTCACGGGCAATGAACAAAAATTCACGGAAGCCGTGACCTGTCCCTGACTTTTACTAAAACCATCCCTGACAAAATGGGGAGGGAGAAGTGTCCAGCACCCTGCCCTACTGCATGCAGTGGCAGGGAGCTGCGGCCCTTCACCCCTGCCCACTGGCTGGGGAGCTGGGGGAGGGGGGGTATCCTCCCCCCGCCACAGGTTTGGAGGCGGCTGGGAAGCTGATGGGGATCCCCGCAGCTGCAGACTTGGAGAAGGCTGGGGAGCTGGGAGGGAATCACAGAATCTGTGACTTCCGCAACCTCCGTGACATACTCGTAGCCTTATTTGTGACACAATGGAGAGTTATAGAATAAACTTTAATAGGGATTTAGATCAGAATTTTCAAAAGTGGGCACTTGAGACTAGTCATCTAAATTTGTATTCAGGCCCTGGACCAAAGATTTCTTTAAATTGGACACCCATAATCAGAGGCCACTTTTGAAAATGCTGACAACACTGGAGTTACACTGGTGTATAAGAGTGGAGAATCAGCCTGACAATTGTCTACAGACAGTGTGGCTTAGTGGGTAGTGCACTGGATTGGGACTTAAGAGACCTAGATTGTGTTCCCAGCTCTGCCACTGGCCTGCTGAGTGACCTTGGACAAGTCACTTTAGCTCTGTGCCTCAGTTTCCCCATCTGTAAAATGGGGGCAGTAGTATTGACCTCCTTGATAAAGCACTTTCCGATCTACTGGGCAAAAGTGATAAAAACTAGGTATTAATATTATGATATGGTGTATAAGTTCCTGATAATGATCTCAGTTTATCAAAATGGTTTATTATTTATGGGCCTGATTGAAAATCCACTGAAGTTAATGGAAAGTCCCCTTGGATCAGGCCTTATGTCTGTATCTTAGAGGGATATAGCTTCAGAATCCCATTGTAATACTGATTTTCCTTAATTCAGTTTTCTGCAGTGTTACCTCTGTGTTTTTTGCCCGAGAAAAGAGTTAGCCTTGCTCCACAAACTGCTTGGTGTATTTGATGAAAAAGTAGGGCTCAGTTTTTAATAATAAAAAAAAATTAAGGGGAGAGAGATTCAAAGGCACAAATGGCAGTTGTGGGCCTTAATCAACTGATAGTATCCCATAGGTAGCCTCTCTTTGGTGTAAAAATGGTTTCTTTGCTTTGTAATATTCAGTTCTGTTGTTCGTTACACTGATAATATCACACTCATTTAAGGCCTCATCCAAACGCCATGAAAGCCAATGGAAAGATTCTCGATGGTGTCAGTGGGCTTTGGATCAGGCCCACCAGTGGGCGTTTTGTCTGCAGTAATACAGAAGAGAACTAGAGAGACAAATGTGGTGAGGTAATATCTTTTATTGGACCAACTTCTGTTGGTGAGAGAGACAAACTTTTGAGTTTACACAGGTCTGGGACCTGACCTGAAGAAGAGCTCTGTGTAAGCTCGTAACCTTGTCTCTCTCACCAACAGAAGTTGGTCCAGGAAAAATATTACCTAACCCACCTTGTCTCTCTAATATCCTGGGACCAATATGGCTACAACAACACTGCAAAACTAGGAAGAGAAGTGTTACTTCTCCAATCTCTTTGAAATATTTGAGCTCCTGTTATCTGCCTTAGAAATATACATAATTGCTGGGAAGGCATTTGCTTTAAAACAGTCACTGAAATAGATTCAGCATTGACTTGACTTTTCAGTGCTTTGTTCTTTTTTTGGTTTGATCTCAGCAAACGACTCTTCCTCCAATGACATTGTACTGTGCAGTGGCCCGAAACTCTCTTTAATCACAAGGAGAACTTACTCAGCTCATGTAGTTTTCTGGAATGTAAACTCCAGGAAGAGGAATGATACTTTATTCTTTCTAATGCATGACTAAGTCTGTTCCCTTGCAACATGAAAAAATAAATGGTCATATGCATTTATAAATGCCTCTATTTTAATTAAAAAGTAAACTGCCCTGCTTGAAAATTAGGCAAGATAAAATGTCATTGCACTTACCAAAACAGAATGAATTATTTATGTTGTATACTCTTCTCTTTAAATTACTTAGATTTAATGTACTGTGTATGCACTCCCTATTGACAGCGATGCTACTGTGCTTTTCACTTAATTGTCACAATTGTTTTAAAAACAAGAATGAATATATAAAGTGCAGGCCCATCAAGTATTTCTCTTTGCTGGTTTGACATGGGGGTATATTTCCTCTTGCACTCTGGAACAGCTATGTCACTCTAGCTGAGCTCTCACTTAAGTGGCTTTTATGATGATGATGATGATTTGTGTTAGGGGGCTTATTCCTTCACCCACTTACTTCCCTGGTCCTTCTCACATGAACAGAGAGCAACAATACCCGAAGTCCAAAGGTGCAAACAATCCGATGTTTATTGGGGTGAACTTCCAGCAAGCATGATTCCAGTTTCCTTCCTTAGTATCCTCCTTCCCAGCTCTGACACCACAGAGCCTTACACCTGTGTCCCTGTTCCGATTTCTGCCCTTAGCCAAGCATGATTCCAACATCCTTACTCCCATTCCCTGTTCCCATTTCCCCCTTTAGCAAAACATGATTCCAATTTTCTTACCCCCATTCCCTGTTCCCATCTCACACACCCACATGCCCACCCCCACCCACACCCCGTCACTTCCTCATTGACTACAGATTATATAGTAAAACTTGAGTTCTGCGTAGCTATACCTTAACCAATCATTTTCCTGAAATTTAACTAACCAATCCTAACATATTGTAACATGATTATGTAACCAATTATATCCCACCACCTCAATTAGTTTACACCCAGCAAAATTAATTATACAGCAGACAGGAACAATCACAGAACCAGACAGAGATTATACAGACAAACAACAGCAAAGTGGGAACTATAATGACGAAACAATACAGAAGTGAGGATTTCACATCCCAGCTATTGATAAGTGAGTTCTTGCCAGACAGGATGCTATCAAACTAAGTTTCCTTTTACATTTTCTAGGCACTTCCCTTTCTCTGGAGGTGATAGGAATACAATCCTGTCCTGATAGTGCCTAACAGCCCAATAGCACCTTATTTCAATGTGACTAGTTTGGAATGTGAGGATGTGACCGTTCGCTTCCCAGCTTATGGCTGCCTCTGCTGCTTAGCCAAAGGCCTTAGCCTAAGAACAGGGCCTCAGACTGTCACAGTAAGAGAAGGCCCTTACACCAGCAGACAGTGATTTTGATTCTTTCTTTCACTATCACTAGCCAAGTGATAAGAATACACCTAAATTCTTAGAGTATAGGCCTTTACAGACAGGCCTGAATATCTATATCCTAACAATTTGTATTGTGATAACGTGTAGGGACCCCGGTCAAGGACCGAACGCCAGTGTACTAGGTGCTGTATAAACACGGAACACAAAGACAGCCTCTGCCCTGAGGCTCTTACAATCTACACATATGAATCAAAATTAGAGAGGCAAAGTGGGTGAGCTAATATCTTTTATTGGACAAACTTCTGTTGGTGGGAGAGACAAGTTTTTAAGCTTATGCAGAGCTCTTCTTCAGGTCCTCGGATAGATTTATACACAGTATAACTTATTGAGAGATGCTGACTGCAGATGAAATGGAACCAAGCCCACTAAAATAGGGTTATGTGGGACTTAATTGGTGCATAAGCTTTGTGTAGGCTCTCTGAAATCACTCTCTATGTATATTACATCCCGCTCACGACAATGCAATAGGTGGGACATAATCCCTATGATAGATTTCCCCTCACCGGATGCAAAGGGGAGTGAGAGTATTTATCTCATGGGCATATAAGTACTTTTCTATACAGTAGCTGAAACACTGATAGTTAAATCCTTGCCTATTATAGTCTTTGTAAAATTCTCCTGTTGTCTTCAGAGAATCTTATTAAAATGAATTCAGGTTTCCTACAGTGGGTTACATTTTATGCCTTCATTGGCTGCTGCCGCCATACACTAGGCCGCCTCGCTGACTGCAGGATGCTTGACCCAGCAAATTCTGCTGTCCTCTTTTTTTAATGGCAGAATTGTGAGATCTTTCGCATTTCTGAGGCAGCCATTTTGTTCTGGGATACTCTCATTAATAATGTACAAGAGCTTGAAAGATACTTATCATCCTTTAAAATCAGTCCTTCAAGAATTGTTTTATATTAATTTTCAAGTGTTGCCAACAATTCCTTTCACTTATTGACGGAAAAGATTTTGCTTGTAATGAAAATTGAATTGACATTGACTTGTGTTTTTCTTTTGTGATGTAATGGAAGTTCTGTTTGTTCCAATTCATCTGCTCACAATTTTGATAACTCTAATTCCTTCTGGGGGTTTTATTTTTAGGGTAATGCAGGTCCGGCAGTTTTTTGGCTTCTCCTGTTTCTTCTAAAGCATCCTGCAGCCATGGCAGCAGTTCAAGGTGAAGTAGAAAAAATAATTAGAAACAGAGGACAAACAATGAAACAGATGCAAGGCATTAGCCAAGAGATGCTGGACAGCACTCCTGTTTTTGGTTAGTACATATCTTTTGGGGACATCCGTGTACCATTTGACTTAAATTATCTTTGGTAACTTAGGAAATTTTCAAGGAGTTTAGGCCGAAATTGTAGGCCCAAAATGTGCATGCAATCATGGCCCTAATTTGCACATGCAGTTAATGTGCTTGCTCATGCAAATCAGAGAAAATCTGCATACAGCTATGTCTAGCTGTTGTAGAAGAAATCCCAAGTAAATGAATGTCAAAATGTGGGCATGCAACTGGTGTTCTCACTTTCCTTTCATAATTGTGCCCCTTAAAGATTTAAAAACCTGGCCTACAGCCTGCTAGGTACTATTCAAGGTTTTACAAGTGTTAATTAACTAGTCTGATGTTAACTGCAAAGTAAAAAGGTTTAATTATACACCATTCTTCAGTGACAAAGCTAGACATAATATTTAAGCCATAGAAGCTGGTTCTTAAACAGCGTTTGGGAAATGTAAATCTTATTTTCTCCATACTTTGGGGAACACCTCTTCGCCTTAGTTAAATTTTGTATTATCTAGCATGTGCATTGCTCGCCTCTTTTCTGTTTTTCTATTCCGTAAAATGCATCTACATGGTACATTCAGATCTTTAACCCGCTCTCTGCATAGTGAGAGCAAGTAATGCTGTTGTGAGCAGTCAACCCAGTTTTAATACTGCACTGAACAGATTTAGTGAGAACTTCTTTCACAAAGTGTTATTAGGAGGTGGGAGTCACTGTGTTAATATATGAAGCATAATCTTTTACACTGGGTTAATGACATGAAATAGTGGTTGCAATGAGAAGTAATCTGAATCTATTTTAATACTCAATCATGGTTTTGATGAAAGCAGAACATTCTTAGTTGAGCTGAGAAGGAAACAATTTTCCTGAATTTTCAAGATTTTGAAAGATTTTCCTGTCCTGAATTGGGGCAAAAAGTTGAAATCTTGAAAATTTCCACAAACACAAAATCCAATAAGTTTTTTAATTGGATCAATTGAACTGTTGCATTTTTAAGATTTTAAAACACTTCATTTTGATTTTGGCCTTCTTTGTTTTTTTTTTTTTTTTACATATTTTTACTATAAATTAACTTAAATTTCTAAACAAAAAATCATTTTGTACTGAAGAAACAAGACTTTTCATTTTAAAAATGGTAAAACAAGGCAGTTTGACAATTTCAAAATATTTTTTTCAAAAAACTTTCAAAACAGAAAATTTGTTCAATTTCAACAAAATCAGGATTTTCCAATAAATAAATTATTTTGTGAAAAATTTCTGACAGCTCTAATTCTTAGTATTAATAACAAAGACACAAGGTGGGTGAGGTGATATCTTTTATTGGACCAGTTTCTGTTGGTGAGAGGGACAAGCTTTCGAGCCACACACACAGCTCTTCTTCTGGTCTGAGAAAGGAACTCCCAGCATCACAGCAAAATGCAAGGTGGAACAGATTGTTTGGCATAACTAGTTAGCACATATTGTAAGGGACCATTCAAGGTAGATTGTCCCGTTAACCCCTCTGCAATCATAGGACAAAAAGAGGGGGGTTAGTGGATTACAGATTGTTGAAATAAGCCATAAATCCAATGTCTCTGTTCTGTCCATGATTTTTGGTGTCTAGCAGAGTAATGTTAACGGGTGGCTCTACCTTGAATTTGTATAGGCTGAGCAACCTATATAGTCAACCATGGATTTTAAATGACAGAGGGATTTCTCCTTGGGTTTGACCATATATATGTTAACTGCACGAGCCACTCTGTAATCAGAAAGCTGCACACATTATTCAGTAACAAAGCAGTTAGCTCCTGAGTGACTGAGATGCAGGAAATAGTTGGATTCACATTTTTTACAGGAGAATTGCAGAGAAAGTCCTTGAAGACACGGTTAGTATTTCTGTGGTCTCTCCTTTATGTCTAGTTCAGTTTCCAAGGAAGGCAGGAGATATAAACCCTCTAAGTCTAAGGTATATCTGCCATTTGGTAGTATATTATGTGGTAGAACTTCATTAAGCAATTTATTTTTTGCAGGTATGCAATTCCATTCCTTATGCATAAATGTAAAGCAAGCAGCCTGCAGTGAGCTCACTCTTGTTTGTTGGATGCAGTAATTCTCTCTTCGTTTTTCCGCTTGTGCAGACAGTGTATTGAATGAAACACTACGTTTGACAGCAGCCCCTTTTATCAGCAGAGAAGTACTTGCAGACATGAATCTGAGACTGGCAGATGGCAGGAAGTTCAGCCTGAGAAAAGAAGACAGGCTCTGTCTTTTCCCATATTTAAGCCCACAGATGGACTCCGAAATCTATGAGGAGCCAGAGGTAACTTGGTGTCATTCTGAATCTTAATTCTTGTGACAATATTCTGTGCTGCTCCCTCTCAGTGTCCCAGCTTTAGTGGTTTATCTAAAACAATTGAGTTGAGCATATAATACAGTAGGCTGCATTATTGAACCTGAATTTGGCATCTCTAACATGCCAGTTTGAATAGATATCCTTTTAGGTTAACGAAATTCTAAAAATAAGAACTAGATTTTCAGAGCTTAAGCAACATTTGTGTGCCTAATTTGCATGCACACCCACTGTGATATGCTGGTTTAGTGAACTTGATCAAGCTTCCCCCTCGTGGCTGGACCAAGCAAAGAGTCTACTACCTTTTGACAGCTAGCGAGGTTGCTCTTTTAGCTGAAGAAGTGGGCTCTTGTGCATCTGGTGTCTCGGGTTTGGTGCTCACATTGACTGGGGCCAACTAGTACACAGGCAAATGAGGCAACAGCATGTGAGAGGGACCAATTCTGGTCATTTGTGCATGCAGTTACCTGAGCTGTGCATGCAATTCTGCACCTGAACTCTGGAAATGTGGCCTGAAATGGCTCGTATTTCAATATCCTGGACTTTACTTTGCCCTGATTTGAAATTAAACTTCAGAAAACTTCAACTGATTCATTTAAGGTTGCCACAATCCAGTATTTGAGGGCTGGATCTCAGTGCAGTTCCTATGGTTGTTTGGGTACTGGTTGCATACTCGTCTACTGGAAGCTGTCCTCTCCCCTTTCTGGAAAGCTGGATTGCTTATCCTTCTCATCTGTAGTTTGTGCCATCAAATGCTTGTGAAGTACTTGAGTCCCTTTAAAATTGAATGTACAGTATTGTACATTGGAACTACTATGAGCAGAAAGGGCTGCATTATTTGTAACTCTGTTATATGTAACAAGATCTAGAGAACAGTTTTAATATAATCCCATTACATAGAAATGCACAGAGGGATCTCTTTCCCTGTAATCTGTGGGATGCAAAGTGGTCCTCATAGTGGTTAGCACTGCATGGGAGAGGGAAAGGGCTCTTCTACAGTTCAATCTCAGTAATTACTACAGGTTATATGGACCATTTCCCATTCCAGTCCTCCTGTCCCTATACAGCTAACCCCAAACCTTCCCTGCAGAATGTGTAGAGATTGGATATACCACAAAGGAATATTAGCACAGTCCTGACATTCACGTTTTGGGCGATGCCCCAGAGGGGCTTCTGATTTCTTCAGAAACTGCTAGCACTGTAGCTACTGCTGGCTATTTTCTCTCCCATTTGGGTGAATCCTGTTCAGTGCTTTCCAGGGTGGGCGAATGACTTCCCCCTCCCATAACAACCACCTGCTGCTTTAGTGACAGGTTGCAAAGGATCCGATGGCTGCTGTTCCGATTGTATCACTTCATGCTCTGACCGTCACTTTCATCTTGAAAATCTGTCGCTCAGTTACTCTGGGTTGAGTGGCAGAGTAGTTGAATATCAGAATCACTGTTCCAATATTAATACTAGAACACCTGTTATTATTATTTACTTATTGTTTTGGCAGGCATCACCAGGTGGTGCTGTAACACATAGTCTTCCAAAGTGTGTTTTTGAGTTTGTGAGCAATGGTATTGTTAGCTTAGGGGTATGTGAGGTTTTCTGTAAAGTCAGCCTGGGGAGAGGATACTTTGCGAGCAGCAGGAGCGATTGCTCTCAGCCTTGGGCTCTGATTAGAGTTAAGTCTTGAAGCAGAGTTGCTTCCTGTAAACCAGGACTGAGAGTCCTGGAGGAAGGGATTGCCCTGCATGCTGTTTGGATGATCTCATTTCAGGACTGGTGTATATGTGTAAATAAAGCACATTACACTTAGAGCTTGCCAGACTCTGTGTGACTAGACTTCTCTACTGGGAAGCTGACCTAGAAGGTCCTGGACATCTGCTGCAACTCAGCAGAGCGGGGACGCTGGTGTTGGAAGAAGGGGTAGCACTATGTGTAGCATGCCCAGCGTGTCAGGCACTTTTGAGAGCTGCATACCAAGAATTCAGCAGGAACTAAAGGCAAGACTCTGGTCGATTGGGTGACGAGTCCCATTAACTTACAACTGTAAGTTGGAGACTTGGACATATGATGCAGTTTCTACAGCACAAAATGTAGTTAGAAGCCAAACTTTCAGCAGGGATGGTAGCCAACATCTGAATGTGGGCAGCACAACTGTGATGTTTCTTTAAGGTGTCTTGTAGTGCTTTATAGGTATTCTTTTGAAGAACAGTGTGACTTTTCAATGCTCAGGTGGGATTTGGCCTGACACCCCTAGAGATTCAGATACTGTGGAGATGAAGACCATAAAAGTACACAGCTAGGTATAGAGACCAAAGTTCTCTCTCCTTTTGGCCAAGAAGAACAGGTCCACATGGGCCACAGCGGTGCTGACTTCTCCTACCATGCTGTAAGAGTGCCTGGTTTGTGTGTATGGTAGAGCGACCTGCTCCCAAATCCTGCAGCTGAATCACACGTAAGGGTTCCAGTGAACTAAATCTGTCTCCCTAGAGGCAGGTCCTATAGCTTAGAGTTGAGGTACATCAATAGGGCAGGGGGGGACAACTTGCACCATCGTTGCATGTGCAGCTCCTGTTTTGTGGATAAACTCAGGACTTCAGTCTCCAGGGTTGTCAATTCATCACTTTCCACCAGCACTGAATTCAGGGTGTTGGTGGATTTTTGTCTATGCCCATTAATCTGGGGGAATTTATAGCTCCCTTTTTCTCCTAGCGTGAAATGTGTTTCTCCATTTATGATGCTGAGACACTTCCCAGGCTACAAAAATGTTTTTCTTCCTTTATACTTGTCAAGGACATGACCAGGACGTGGGCAGTTGGGCCTAATGGACAGAGCCCTAGGGGTAGCCAGGCCCGGAGGTTAGAATGGAGCTGAACTGGAGTCAAGATTCGGGACCACAGAATACATGGGGCTATAATTGAGAACAGAGCTGAGGGTCAGGGCCATGGATTGGAATCTGAATGCCAGAACCAATGGGTGAGCCAGAGATTTGGTCAGAAAGCAGAGCTGGGGTGTCAAGGATGGAGAAGGGTATGGGTTGAAGTGGGCACAGGGGCAGGCAGAGAGGTAGCAAGTGCAGGAGGCAGGACCAAGCCAGCTGTGGGTAGGGAAGATGTTGAGCAGTCAGCGAGCGCTGGCTGTTGCTGGATTAAATAGTAGCTAGCTCCACCCCTCCACCAAGCAGGAAGTGAAGTCAATCAGGCAGCCCCCATTAGGATCCCTGTGGCCAGTGTGTTGCTAGGAGACTGCCCCTGCTGCAGCTGGCTCCCTGTCAATATTTGATCAGTCTTTAAATACCTACACGGGAAAGAGATTTCTGACCGCAAACAGCTCTTTAATCGAGCAGAAAAAGGCATAATTAGATGAAGCATAGCAAGATCTTGCTGAAGACCTAAGGGTATGATGGATCCTCCATCATTCAAAGTCTTTAAAAATCCACACTGGACATTTTGCTGAAAGACATGCTATAGCTCACCCACAAGCTATGGGCACAGATCTTCTGCTGGTGTAAATTAACAGAGCTCTATTAGCTTTACTGCAGCTCTGACAATTTACAGCTGAGGGTCTGCCTCATGGGCCCTATGCAAGAATTACTGGGGGGAAAAGTGTCCTGTGGCCTGTGTTATGCAGGACATCTTCATAGATTATCATAATGGCCCCTTCTGGCCTGGAAATCTAGGAATCAGTGTTTGCTGGGATTATATAATAGTCCTGCCGAAGAACGTGCCAGAGAAAACATTTAACAGGTTGAGATGCTAACCAAGAGTACTGCAAGGGAAAACTGAACCAAAAAGAGCTGTGACTGACTCTACCATTGGCTATCATAGCGAGAGGGGGCAACAAAGCTTGGAGGAGTGAAACAGCCCGGACCAACCTAGCTTACTTAGTGCTGCAAACACTTCATCCAATGAAGTGAGCTGTAGCTCACAAAAGCTTATGCTCAGATAAATTGGTTAGTCTCTAAGGTGCCACAAGTACTCCTTTTTTTTTTGCGGATACAGACTAACATGGCTGCTACTCTGAAACTTTTGTAGTAGAGACACAGCTCCTGTAATTGCTGGAAAATGAAGTGGGAGAAAGGTGTGATGCCAGATGCATTGCTGCACACTGTGAAAGCCTAGAGACCAAACATGTGAAAGGATCATAGCATGTAATGGTGCCCCCGTCACCCTTTCAGGTGTCAGTGCATTGATTCTACAGGACAATGCCTGGCTCCAGCTGGATAACTCATCTAGGTTGGGTCCTGTCAGCTCCCTAGTGCTTCTTCTTGTGGACTAATATTTTCCCATTTGAGCTCCCAGAACGTGGCCTCAGAATATTGGTGCTGCGTCTGCAGATACAAGGAGGCCAAGACTAGTGCTGCTCCATAGACTGGCCTTGTTAGGGGCGTAAGCAGCGGTCACCTGCAACTATTTTCCGGCTGAAGTGCACTTACCTCCAAGATACGCCTGAACCCTGCTGGCTGCCCAAGTGAAAGATATGAGCTGATGCCACAGTCCAGAACGCAGCCCTGCCATGGAGCCAGAGTGAAAAATGCCATTCCTGTTGCTTGAGTGTCCTTAGGAATCTCACAGAATAGTTCAGCAGCCAAGTACATACACCAGAGAGGTATTATGTCCAGTACAGTTTGTTTGCTTGCTCTTTGGATAGTTAGCACTAATTAAACTTCCCATGTGCAACTAAATGAATAACTTAGGAACCTATACCTGAAATAGGCTCCCTGGAATCCCAGGTTTGATTCCCAGCAGGGCTGCCTCAAGCCCTTCATTCTGCAGAGGTAGATATGTATTAGTAGGCACATCAATGTAGGCAAGTATCACCATCGCCATGTTACAAATGGTGAAAGGAGACAGAGCAAGGTCAAATGACTTGCCTGAGTTCACATAGTCAGTCACTGGCAGAACCCACATCTCCTGATTTCTGGTTTGGTGCCATTGACACTGGACCAAACTGCCTCTCCTAATGATTTTCAGAATTTGTCAACACAAGTGCACAAATTTAACATACTCAGGCTATTCCGTACTCCTCTACCCTTCAGTGTATTTGTTAGTCAGGGCCAATTCCCACAGCCTTTATTCAGGGGAAACTCCGTTTTAAAGAAATAAGTTTTGGTCCACATAAGCAATGCTAGGACAGTCAGCTGGTGCCCTAATAGGTGAGAAAGACCAGCCGCAATGGTGGATTTTCCTGCTAGTTGATTATAGGCCCTTTAACCATTATATTAGAATAGGTGAAAAAGCAGAATTCCGAGCGGGAATGATAGACCAGTGAACTAAGTGTTTGCATTACCTTGCATGACTAAAGGATTCAGCATATGAGTCACCGAGCTGAAAATACGCAGCATGGCAAGGGTTAAAGCAGGACAGATGTTTGCATGATTTCAAAGGTGAGCATCGGGGAATGATTGGGTTTGTTTCCAGCTGGATGAGATCATTGAAGACTCTCCATTTCAAAGCTGTTTGCCAGTATGGAAGAAACTCTTGATTGTGTCTGTTATGGTGGATCATCATACATCTGTGGCTCAGGGTCTCCACATATGCCAGCATGAGCCTTTATACCTTGTCGCTTTAGGGAGAGAAACTCAGGCCCTTTCCAAGCCTCATTTTGTGCCATCCCCAGTGGAGTTTGGCACTGCAGGATTGGCGGACTCACATTCGGAAGGTAGAGGCTCCCCCAGCTCCCTAGACAGTCAGCAATGATTCTTTTTCACATTAACAATCACATCCAAGTTACAGTTGAAGATAAAGAATGTATAACTTATTTAAGAGAGAAAATAGATTTAAAAATGAAGAAAACCATTTCTTCCTATGCTCATAAATACCCAATGGCTGCATACTGCACTACTGCAGGGCAGAGAACACACTTTTTGAAGGTCAGAGGTTGAGGTAATCTCCCATCTCAGAACCCATGCTTGTGTGCTTTGCTCTGCTCTCTCTCTCCCAGTCCATACCAGAGTTCCTTGGAAAAGTAGTGTCTTCTCATGTCCCTAAAATCTAGTTAGGTCTCCCTAGATAGGGAAGTCCATATCCGTGTTTTCCCCAGCACACTGCTCTTTTGACCTATATTCTCCAGTCTTCACTTGGAAAGCATGGAATCAAAGGACTGGAAGGGACCTCAAGAGGTCATCTAGTCCAGTCCCCTGCACTCATGGCAGGATTAAGTATTATCTAGACCATCCCTTACAGATGTTTCATCATAGGCTCCCCTACTTCTTAGAATGTCTTCCAATCAGTGTATAGAAAGCCTCTAATGTTCTCTCTACAACAGCATTTCAGGTGATACCAGAATACAAATATACAGCAAGTGATTGTCTCTGTGTTCAGAGATAGCCATCTGCTCCCGTGGGACAGAGAATAACTGGGTGAGAGAAATGCGTTCTTATTTTTCAGAAATTTAAATACGACAGATTCCTCAATGCAGACAAAACAGAGAAAAGGGATTTCTATAAAGGAGGGGAAAGGCTCAAGTATTACAACATGCCGTGGGGAGCAGGAATTAACACATGTATTGGGAAGTTCCATGCAGTCAATAGCATCAAACAGTAAGTAAATACAGAGAGTCTATGAAACTTAGTTATTCTGGCCATTTGTCATTTTAATATCCAGGATAAGAACCCTCTTGTTCTATAAAACTTGGACTTCCGTTTTAAAAAAAAATAGCAAAACAAATAATATTTATCTAATGCCTCCGGCATCTACTTTGTATAAATACAGGTTGAGACCATTTGTAAATTCTGTATCTACTCTTCAGTAACCCATATAAACTCTTCTGGAAAACCATATTTATTTATTTTTTAAATAAGTATTTTTTTAACACCATAGATCACAAAATCTCCAAATGATTTGTGAATTAGTTATTTATGCTGCATAGTATATACTGTGGTGGTAGAGAGGAAATGCTCCCAGGCCTTTCAGTCTACTGTAACTTCATACATATACTGCATACACAAAACTACATCAAAAGAACATGAAGGTTGTAAAGTCAAAGTTATATTAAGGATGCAAAACTTAGGAAAGTCCAGAATTAAGTTTTCGGATGCAACCTGCATTGGGCCCCATTAGGATGCCCCATTAGGATGCATGCATTAGGATACAATCTTTAATGATATGATCACACAGTATTTTGTCAATAGCACTCCCTCACTTTGTACAATGTATTTTTCCCTCATGTCATTCTTGGAAATGGCTAAACCATTTTTTTCTGAAATTTTCCAAAATAATTCAGCTGGTGGCAGGCACCTGGCATGGAAAAGTCCAATCTGAATGGGTAACGATTGGCAAAGTCGTAAGCAACTGAAAACTGGGTGTTAATAATAGGAAGTATCAGGCAACCTTAACTACAGTCAGAACTACCAGTTCCCTCTATATTTGCCTTCTAAGCATAGAGAAACTAGTAGATTGTCAATATCATATACTTTACTGACCTGGTCATTTTATCATTTTAGGTTTGTTTTCATCTTGTTAACCAATTTTGACTTGGAACTGAAAGATCCTGAAGCAAGAATCCCAGGGTATGACAAGGGAAGATATGGCTTCGGAATGTTACAGCCGAAGAATGACATCATGATTCAATATAAACTAAAAGATTAGTAAAATAGCAATGGCTTCCCTTCCATCATCCAACTGGTCTCCTCTGTGTTCCTCTGGTTTTTCTGAGAACTGTCATCGAACTGGTTCTAGATCCAAGTAGTATATTTTGGCTTTATTAATTAATCCATTGGGCTGGGGTAATGGTAGCAGTTAGAAAGAACATTAAAAAAAAAGTCACCATTATGTTGGCTTTGTACCTGCTAGACTACAGCTTTAATGCTAACTGACTCTAGTTAATAGGGGAGCTTCAACACACCATACAGTCATTTTTAGTAACTAACCACTAGATAAAGTCAAAGTGAACTTTACATCGTGGAAGCACATTTCAAGGGAGAATATAGCTGTCATAAGCTATTGTGTGTAACTCTCAACCAATTTTGCACATTCATGGAATTTCTTGCAAATCTTTGGGTACAACTAAATATATCTAGCAAAGTCATGACACAGAAAGCTGAGTGTTTATTTCTGAGTAGCTGGGCCATGGCATCCATACAGAGGGTTGGTCTTCCTGCACACCAGCATGAGAGAGAACTTTGGAAAGGAAGATACACTTGAGTGAGTCAGCATCATTAAGCATAAGGTGTCTTAGTGGCACTATCTGACCATTTTGACTGTTGAAGGTAAGGGGCCATTCCAGATCATAGGTTTACAGCCCAGATTATGGGCTGCCCAGACAAACTGCACACAGCACAGGTAGGTAGGAGGGGTGTGTGGTGCAAGAGAGAGTGTTGGAAAGTGACATAATGTTCACCATTTGCATTCTCCTGATCTTGGAGCTGTTGAATGCAGGCTGGTCCCCTTTGGGCTGCTCTAATTTATGGAAGATGTTGATGGCTCCAAAGAGCTGCTGCCCTGTGCCCCCTTTCTTCCAGCCATGCCAACTGCATTGGTAGCAGGGAGAGGCAACAAGGAGGAGAGTTGACATAGAAGCCTCAACACTGACTCAATGCCACTGAAGGATTCCCATTGTATGAGGCTGACCCTTCTGTCTGTTTATGCTTCGTTTGTGTCCAGAATCCTCTGACAGTGCAGTGCAAAGCCATTGCATCTGTTCCTGGGATCATTTCTGAACAAGAGCAGCTTGATTTGCACATGTTCTCCTCTCAATTTATTTTTGTAAAGAAAATATTTTGGAATCCTTTATTTTTTAATTCAATTTCCAATGGAAAATCATTAATCTATTTTTAACTACAAATATCTGGAAATCATTCACCTAGTGCTGGGTGCTTTTAGAGAGACATAAGCAGGTCTATCCCATTTAAAGTCTATGAACTGAGAAATGTTATGCTGTTTCGTTTATTTTAGCAGAAAGAAGATATATGCATACACATCTACCCAAGAATCGCCCCCTCCACACACCCACATGCATATTCATGTAAATAAAGTTATTCTTTTAGTTAGACAAAAAGCTACATTAAAAGAATGGTAAGGTTGCAGAATCAGACACAAAGTTTGGAAATGCTAGAATGAAAGTTATCTGTGCAACTTTAACTCAGCCCCCTTGTGCATATGCATTTAAATAAAATATATACTGACATGATCAGATATTTTTATATTCAGTTTTCATGGGCAATACCATCCTGACAGCCACAAGTCAGCCATATGCAGGAAAGAGCTGATAACATTTGACACTGTGGCACTGTAAGAACCAACCCTTTTACCTCAAAACTTTGAGAGTGAAGTTTTAACAAAACTTTGTTTTCATTACAGGAGGCAGCACTTTTCTTTATGGTCCTGAAAGCAATATACAGCCTAAAAATCTTGCTATTACAATAGAGGTTTCTTTAACCCTCTCTTCTGCAGAGTGGCTGGGGGCCGTCAACCCACCTTAACTAAGATAACACACTATTGTAGCTTGGATATTTCCTTTAGCATTATATACATTTACGATACACATTAAATTCAACCTGGTAATAGACCTATTAGCTGCTGCCCTTTGCCTTCCTAAAGCAATCTCTTTAAAAATCCACATTTTAAACAGAGCAGCTGCTGGCTGGAGAAATGAGTCTAAATTACAGCTGGGAAAGGCACTTTAATGGAACTGATCATCTCTCTCTTAAGTCATTAGTACATTTCTTTAGAAGAATAAGTTTTATGCTGACCTCATGAATCCCAGAACTAGCAGCTCTTAGACACCACAGTCTGGTAAGGAGGAGGTCTGTCACATCTGGTACCACAGATCCAGAAAGGACCATGTTTGACCTATAAGCTCCTAAGTCGTTTAGGGCCTAATACCTAACAGGTTATCTTTGTCCTCTGTGATACCACAGCAGCCATAGTCAGCTCTGTATGTTCTGCAGTGAGACCAAGAGGACCCTAAACAATGGCTCCCCTTCTTTAAGGCAATGTCCTGTCTCACTGGTGCAAGGACATAGGGGAGATTGTATCAGTTTCTGAGCACACTGGGGATCCATTAGCCATTGTGGTCACACAGGCAGGATGGCTAAGGGTTGCTGGCGGTGCTGGCTGGGAAGGGGGAGGGAGAGGCTGGGTGTACTTTACTACTGCTCCAGAAAGAATGGTGCAGAGGAAGGCTGGGGCCAGGACATGCATCCAAGCAATTAGACTGTTCCATTGGCGCCATGGTGTGTCACTGAGCAAGCTGTCTGGATCCCCTGCCTCGCTGTCAGGAAGCTGCTAGGTTGGCCTGCTACTCTACTGCTGTATCTTCTGGGTGTACTGAGGGTAGGCTCCACTCCAACGTAGCCTCTCAACACAGCCCGTGATCTGGCTCTGGAACTTACTCCTGGCAAACAGTTTAATGTAGTAAAGTAAAATACATCAATGACTTCAAACAGGGTGAGAACAAGGGGACCAAAAAGAAAAGAAAATTATTCCATTCCATAATGGACAGTGAACCAAGAGGGTGAGAGTCACGTAAGCTGCTGAGTTGACACAAATTTCTGATCCAGACCAGGCTGCAGCTCTATCTAGGACCTCATATAGCCCTCATCACCATAATATCTAAGCATGAGTGTTAATGGATTTATCCTCATACCACCCCCTACTGAGTAAAGAAGTGTCATTATCCCCATTTTACAGATGGGGAGCTGAGGCACAGAAAGATTAGGTGACCACAGGGAGTCTGTGTCAGCGTCAGGAGCTATATAGATCTCTTGAGTCCCAGTCCATTGCCTTAACTGTAAGACCTTCCTTTAGTCAAGGATGCTTGAAACCAGCCTTTTGGCTTGGCCTAATCGCGGTACCTTCTGTATCCATGGTATAGCACAGTACTGCCTAAAATATGAGTGGTTAGAAATGGAACAGTACTATTAGCTGATCTAGGCAGTGCCCTGTCAATTCAGGAATGTTCCATACAGGACATTAACTACGGTACATAGCATCTTACCATAATCTTTCTAAAAAAATAAATGATAAAACTAACTTGTATGTAAGTTTATCTGACGGCTGCAAAAACAGAGATGATCCTGATGCTGTAGCAAAAGGAGAAAGGTGTTTAACTTTCATTAATCTGAGCAGTGCTATCTTAAGTTAATGGAATGATCCTGTTGAAAAAGATCAGATTGTGAAAAGCAAATGAATCATGAGCATTGGAAGAAAACAAAGCATTTTTTCAGGGAAGACTATTCTTTAAAACCTTGCAAATTAAATGCTCAATACTGAAAGGCACTGAGTGATTTCTGCAAAGTGTTCAGTGCCCATAACTCTGGAACAATGCAGTGAAGTAACAGAACTGCAGGTGCTTAGCATCTCACAGGGTCAAGCAAGTGGCTTCAGTGTAGTTTTTTGCCACTTTAGCTAGAAAGTTAAGATTCTGTTTGCTTCTTGCCCCCCAGGTAAAAGCTCACATTCTAAAATAACCAAGAGATGAGAAAAGGTAAAATGAGACGGCACAGTGACACAACCCTCTGAATTTCTGAAGGCTTTTCTTTTGTATTTGGAAGAAAAGATAACCCAGTAATTTTTCATACTGTTATAGGTGTGATGTGGCAAGGAACTGTCACTAGGAAAAAACCAGCAGCTGTATGTGATCCTCTGAAATTAATTAACATTGTACAGTGCACATTTCTGGCAAAAAAGCACACAAGACAGTTAATCAGATAGATTATAAATACAAGATAGCTGTATTACGAAGCTTAATATATTGTATTGAAAGGATACTTCTGTTGCAGTCCATGATCTAAAAAGTATTACAGCTGTTAGGCTTTTCTAAATCTTTCTATGAACAAAGTATGTTAAACAGGCCTTACCCTGCATCTCCGTGGGTGTTGTTTTTTTGTGTGAACTGATCAAGATAGACTTTACATGTCTTTAGCATGGGGCTGAGACATGCAGAATGCCTCTTAGCTGATGTGATCCTACGATGAACATTAGCCAGTGATTCTGACGCTCAGGAGCCATCTTTGTTTATAGATAGATATATAGATTAGATAGATCATAGAATCATAGAATATCAGGGTTGGAAGGGACCTCAGGAGGTCATCTAGTCCAACCCCCCTGCTCAAAGCAGGACCAATCCCCAACTAAATCATCCCAGCCAGGGCTTTGTCAAGCCTGACCTTAAAAACCTCTGAGGAAGGAGATTCCACTACCTCCTTAGGTAACCCATTCCAGTGCTTCACCACCCTCCTATTGAAAAAGTTTTTCCTAATATCCAACCTAAACCTCCCCCACTGCAATTTG
This sequence comes from Lepidochelys olivacea, assembly GCF_965140295.1. Taxonomy (NCBI): domain Eukaryota; kingdom Metazoa; phylum Chordata; order Testudines; family Cheloniidae; genus Lepidochelys; species Lepidochelys olivacea. The sequence continues at coordinate 17,234,865 of NC_140423.1, forward strand.
AGACCATTACTCCTTGTTCTGTCATCTGGTATCACTGAGAACAGTCTAGATCCATCCTCTTTGGAACCCCCTTTCAAGTAGTTAAAAGCAGCTATCAAATTCCCCCTCATGCTTCTCTTCTGCAGACTAAATAATCCCAGTTCCCTCAGCCTCTCCTCATAAGTCATGTGCTCCAGTCCCCTAATCATTTTTGATGCCCTCTGCTGGACTCTTTCCAATTTTTCCACATCCTTCTTGTAGTGTGGGACCCAAAACTGGACACAGTACTCTAGATGAGGCCTCACCAATGCCGAATAGAGGAGAATGATCACGTCCCTCGATCTGCTGGCAATGCTCCTACTTATACAGCACAAAATGCCATTGGCCTTCTTGGCAACAAGGGCACACTGTTGACTCATATTCTGCTTCTTGTCCACTGTAACCCCTAGGTCCTTTTCTGCAGAACTGCTGCCTAGCCACTCGGTCCCTGGTCTGTAGCAGTATAGGGGATTCTTCCGTCCTAAGTGCAGGACTCTGCACTTGTCCTTGTTGAACCTCATCAGATTTCTTTTGGCCCAATCCTCTAATTTGTCTAGGTCCCTCTGTATCCTAGCCCTCCCCTCCAGTGTATCTACCTCTCCCCCCATTTAGTGTCATCTGTAAACTTGCTGAGGGTGCAATCCACGCCATCCTCCAGATCATTAATGAACAAAAGCGGCCCCAGGACCAACCATTATAGATACGATCTAAATGGCCATAATTTGCAGGATGGGCAAGCTGGTGTGTATCAAATTAAAATCAAACCTCACACTGAAATGTGTGAGATTCGCTCATTGCTAGTTATTAAGGGCAAAATTGTGACCTGTACTTCGTGGTTCTGACTGCAGGGACACAGCGGAATGTAAGGAGGCAGCTTACTCTTCTGGGAAGCTTCCCCAGTGTGCATGGGCATGTGTGTATGGGGCGGAGGGGGGCAGTAAGTGGAGGCGAATGGAATTAACAAAGCCACTACCACCTTCACCCCTACATAGACAGAGGGTGGGGGGAAGGGATGGAGCCTGGGTTCTTCCCTCCCCTACAAATAAACTAATCAGTACAGCTGAGCTGGTACAGAAGAAGAAGTAATATGCTTTTAGTATGCGTTGGTAGCAGCTCCAGGGACCCAAGGAAAGAATAATGATGCTAAGTTTCTTTCTGTGCCATGAAAGATGATGTTAAGGGCTTCAGTTGCAGTGATCCTTTCCTAGGAGAAAGTATGAAAACTTGACCTCTTATTTACCATAAAAAGTCACCCAAATATCAAGAGCCAGATGGCTCATGTGGTTTGTGACCAAAGTATGTATTGCAACAGCCTGCTTTAGTGCAGATTCCAGAAGAGACATAGTTGCTAAAATATGAGCAAAAGTCTACAGTACTTCATTTAGAGGACAATTATAGATTGTTCAAAATGCCTCCTCATTAGGCATACAAAATGCAATATCAGGAGCTTCTGGGTTTGTTAGAGACAATCTATCCAGTCTACTGTAATATTTCAATTGAGGGCCTCCTAAATTAGACTCTTCCTTTGCATCAATCTGCTCAATTGTCAATATTTAATGCACAGTGAAAGACAAAAGCAGAAAGATGCCCGTTTTAAAAAAATAATCCATAATAATTTCTCCTTATGGCTTTTCCTAAAAAAAGTGCATCGCTATTTTTATTTCGCTTGCCGCAGTAACTCAGGCATGATGGGAGCCCCCTTGTGGTAGCACTGTACAAATAATAGAGATCATCTCTGCACAGAAGAGTTTGCAGCCTTAAGAAGATGAAGCATGGGGGAAAGCTAGAGCACAACACAAGAGTGATCGGTGTGATGCCTGTTTGCAGTGTTGTTGTAGCTGTATTGGTCCCAGGATAATAGAGATCAGAGATCGGTGAGGTAATATCTTTTACTGGACCAACTTCTGTTGGTGAGAGAGACAAGCTTTCGAGTTACACAGAACCCAACTTAGCTGTGTGGTGACTGGCATATGTTTTGTTAGTCCCAATTAATAAAACATGACCTGTTTTTCAGTCCTCACTTTTTGCTACTAAAGTCTACAGCTAGTCACCACTGACTTGATTTGTGTTGTTTGGCCTGGTGTTGTTAGCCCTAGCCTACAGCCTGATACCCTTACTCCTGATGGATAGCACCTTACTCCCAAGCGGTCCTGTTGACATCAACGAAGTGCAGTGATACACAGCATAAGAAAGGCTTTCAGAATCTGGCCCAGGATGTTGCTTTTCTTGGTGTTTTTGCCTTTGCCTTTTATCCTATTTCACTTTATTGTGGGCCAGTTTGCGCACCTCTTACTCACATTGATAAGCTGTTATTCCCAAAAGTAATTAATGGAACTACTTGTGTGAGTAGACACTTGATAGCTCAAATAAGGAACTCAGAATCAGACCCTTCATTGATATTATTTAACCCTGGCCTCATTTTTTAAAAATTGTTTAATGACATCTCAAATTGTTTAATGACATATATTGTTCGAGCCAAGAACAGGAACACCATCATCATCTATCTTGTGCATGCTACAAAAATGGGCACATTTAAAAGAGATCATTAGAATTCAGGGGGAATGGTAGCGTCCCATGTGAAGTAGCTTAATCCCAGTCAACCTTCAGAGATAGTTTATTTTAGTCTTCTACATTACACAATGAAGGGAGCACTTTGTGGGAAAAATAGTGTTAGATGAGTTGTTTTAAAAAAGATCTTCTTACTCCAATTAATTAAAATGTGATTAATAAAATACACACATTAGAAATGGAAAACAATGCAAATTTTACCCAGAAAGCAGCACACTCAGTCCTGGGGGAATTGAATTTCTTTACACTGCTCAACGGTGACCCCTCTGTCTGATTAAAGGATAGTGGTGACTGGCTCCAAGAGAAGCCCCATCAAGACCTTGACAGGTGAAAGAATGAAGAGCATGTGGAGGGGAAACTGAGATATAGTGGAACAGAACAGGGATAACAATCACCAAAAATAAGGTTAAAGAGTGATATAAATTATCCTTGCACTGGATGACCGCAGGGCTCTTTTTAATAGGATACAATGGGGAGGACTTGACCTCCAAATCACAAATTCAAATCCACCTTTGGTTAGTTTGTCTGAAAGTCATTACCATCTGATGGCTGACAGGCGGCTTCCAGGAAACAGTCTGATGGTCTCAGTCCATTTCAGCTTCTAGATGGAAACTGAAAAGAAGAGAAGCTAGTTGGTAATTGCATCTTCTAGGGATTGTTACAACAATTAATTTAAATTTCAAGGTAACTAACTATATTTTCTGTTTAGCAAAGCAAAGGGCAGAATTCGACATTGGTGAGGCCTCATCTGGAGTACTGTGTCCAGTTTTGGGCCCCACACTACAAGAAGGATGTGGATAAATTGGAGAGAGTCCAGCGAAGGGCAACAAAAATGATTAGGGGTCTGGAACACATGACTTATGAGGAGAGGCTGAGGGAGCTGGGATTGTTTAGCCTGCAGAAGAGAAGAATGAGGGGGGATTTGATAGCTGCTTTCAACTACCTGAAAGGGGGTTCCAAAGAGGATGGCTCTAGACTGTTCTCAATGGTAGCAGATGACAGAACGAGGAGTAATGGTCTCAAGTTGCAGGGGGGGAGGTTTAGATTGGATATTAGGAAAAAATTTTTCACTAGGAGGGTGGTGAAACACTGGAATGCGTTACCTAGGGAGGTGGTAGAATCTCCTTCCTTAGAGGTTTTTAAGGTCAGGCTTGACAAAACCCTGGCTGGGATGATTTAACTGGGAATTGGTCCTGCTTCGAGCAGGGGGTTGAACTAGATGACCTTCTGGGGTCCATTCCAACCCTGATATTCTATGATTCTATGATTCTATGAATACAATGGTAATAGGTGTGTGTATGTGTGTGAGAGAAAGGAGGACACCATTGTACCCAGGAGATCTGCTCCCTCTTTACATCCAGGATAATTTCTTCTGACTTTACTGACAAAAACAAATCTTTACTGATTTTTATTCTTTCTTGCCCTGTACAGCCAGGGCAAGGAGAGGTGGATTCTATTCCAGCTCATGCCTCATCAACAGAATTATTAAATACATTTGAATTGAAGATTTATTTATTGGATGATTATTGGTGATGATATAGGAGCCAGAGAGAAACCAGCTTGCCTCTTGGATCACAGAATGAGACTGCAACATTAGCAGTTATGAAAACATCTTTATTACTCATCAACTGAGCAAACTTGATGTGAAATGACTGCGATGAAATCAAGCTGGTGCCTACCCAGCCACTGTTACTGTCACTTTTCAGAGCAGAACCACACTCAGGAGGTCAGTTTCCTCCCACTTTTTCTCAGGTTTTCTTCTTTTAACATTAAAGTGCCATGCCAATGTGGCACTTTGGTAACAGGACGTTTTTCTCCTCAAGGGAAAGCTCTGAATCCCTGTTGGATCTGGAGCATCCACAATTTGTTCTTTTCACTTCTTATAGGCCTTACTCAGCAGCCTCATCCCTTTGGTCAAAAAAGGTTATAACTGGCTCCTTCCAGAGACAATCAAAGTTGCTCCTTCCGTGGCTAGTGGAGGTCAGTCTAGTGCTCCGCTCCATGTCTCCCCTGCATGTCCAGCCTTTCCAAGCTCAGGAGGGATGGTCCCAGGCTGTGTCTCGCTGTACGGCAATGCATTTCACCTGCTAGCTCCTTGAATTAATTTGGTACATGTTTTAAAAGCTCTGTTATTATTAGCGGGGGTCGAACATTTGACATGCCTCTTTGCACACACACAATGCTGGATTTGCACAGCCAATTAAATCAGCATAGGGTGAAAGCTTGGCCCATTGTTAGCATCTTCTGTTTCTGTGCCATGAGTGCCCAGGTGAGCACTTGACCCGCAGTGATAAGACTCGCTCCTATTCTGTTCAGTGAATGGTGGAAAGTGCCAAGAAAAATGTGGTAATTAAAAGGCCAGGGGCTTCTATGGATTGTTGTTTCTTACTGAACTTTCTAAGCCCTTAATCTGCCTCATCACAACAATGGAAAAATCAAGCAGAATACACACAAACTAAATTACTGCCTTTTGGCCTGGCTCTTGGGATTTAGAAGTCACAGTCCCCACGGGGTCTGTCTTTTGGTTCTGTGTTTGTATGGCACCTACAATAATGGGGCAGGCCCATGTCTGGGGCTCCGAGGTGTTATCACAATACAAACAAATAATAATAAGAGTAAATAATAACAATGATAAAGGATGCCCAGTACTGTACATCAATGGAAAACAGGAGATGTAGTTACAACCAATAGCTAGAAAACCCATTGCAGCCCAAATCAGTCCAGAGAAATGAACCACTCTTGCAACTGCAATTCTCAGGGTGAGGATTAAAACCCAAAGGCCTCGCTTCTGTGTTATCCCACACATGCAGGAGAAGGTGGCCAGCTGTGGTTCACCACCAGATCTTTGTGCTGCACTTTTTTTCCTTAGGACCTTGTGCTGTGGAGGAAATCAACCACTGATCAATCCATGCCCCACAGAGGCAGTGAGCGCCAGGTTCCTGAGCACTGATCTGGGGGCTCTCACCATACTTGGGCCCTGGAGCTGGTGCCCAAAAGATCCTGCCTTAAACCACTGCTGGTCTTGTGACAACTTTTCAGAATGGGCTTTGGCGGTAGAATGAGGATCCTAGAGGTTCTTCTTTAGCCCAGCCATATGTTGGAAAGCTGTACAAAGGTGGTTGCAGTAGACCCAGTTCCTGGCTCCTGGATGAATATTTTGGGGAATGGACTTTGGAGCTCCTTGCTATTCAAGTCTCCTATTGGACAAGGAGAGAGCGAGTGTTTTTAGCATTTTGGGGAGTGTAGTTTGGCATGAGTGTATCCAGTTACTGGCAAGCCCCTTTTGCAAGGCTGCTGCTGCCCTTTTCCAGCACCAGTTACTCTGCTCACATATGGACATGGCCCTGAATAGCATTCCTTCCGTAACTGACAGCTCATATCATTAACAGTTCACTTGAAATTACCTTTTTACATTTATTACTTCCCAGTGGTTGGCATGAAACATTCAAAACTGAAAAGCAGCTGTGACTTTTATTATTGTTGAGTTACATTATAGGAAGGGAAAATCAGCAGTGACTTTTATTAAAATCGGAGGGCAAAGTTCTGCCTTCAATTGCCATTCCCTTTTATACCTAAGTAAAACTTGAAAATTCATGAAAATAATTTCAGATTTATTTTTACTAAAGTATGTGCATTAGTAACAGATCCCCTAAAGGCTTCCCTCACTTACACTGCTGACACCTGAAAAATGCAGTTTCCAGTTAGCTGGAAGAAGCTATGACAAGGTTAGAGAATAATATTAAGGGTTAAGGTCCTGATTGCACCATGAGCAATATGATGGCATTCTACACCCTCTGTGCAGGTGTGGAAGCCCCTTGCATGTTAACTTAGCTCTTCATGGCTGCCGTGGTTCATCCATATAGAGCTCATTGCATGGGCAGAGCCTACCCATTTTGTCTCCTGATTCTGTAACAAGCTTGGTTACTTACTTGCTGTGCAATCTTGGATAGGTCATTTCACCTTTCTTTGCCTCAGTTTACCCATCTGTAAAAGGGACATAACAGTATCTCCCTCCCAAGGATGCTTTCAAAATGAAGTAGTGTTTCCCATACCCTTGGAGATCCTCTGGGGAAAGTGTATAGTATTATTCCCATCAATAGCCTGAAAGGAACATCTAAGGCCTGGTTGGCTGGTGTAATGCAGTTTTCCAGGATTGCCTCCTGCTCTAGGATTTATCTGGTCAGTTTACCAGTTGGGCTAGTTATTGCTAATTATTCACTGTATGTATCTTATGGCTTTAAAAACAAACTTTGTATTTGTGGATAATCTAAGCACTATTCCCAGATGTACAGACACTCTTTTCTCAACCTGTGCATTATATAATTTTAACATTAGCTTTAATACAATTTTTAAATTTGTCTTTTAGGATGTGTTCTCTCCTCACCTCAATTAAAAGGGATGGGAGGGGGTGGGGCTGGGAAGCCTCAGATCTGGGGAGGAGCAAATGGAAGTCAAGAAGTGGGGAGTGTGGGAGGGAAAGAGGGATCCCAGCTGAGAGATAAGGTCTATCAAGGCAGGGGCATATGACTAGTCTGTGCGAGGGTAGGGGGTATGTGCTGACTGCAATGGATAAGCACCCTAGTCTTCCCAAATTCACTCCTGCTGATGCTATATACAAGGCTGGAACTGTGACAAATAATGAGTCCTCTTTTATCACTGCCTGTCTGACAAGATTAAGAATCAGGTAGGGAGCTGGTCATTGCCTATCTGGATCTAGCAGAGTACGCACAGCGCTGCTGGACTTCAGGATAATAAAGAATTACAATGCAAAACAGGGGGGGATTCATTTTTTAAAACTGAGCTCCCTGCGGAATCTAGCTAATGAAACTCTTGCATAGCAGTGACTGGTGCCATGAAAACTGACAAATATCGTTGGAGCTGCCCTGGTTAATGCAGCTTTTCTTGAATGTGTGAACTTCAGTACACAGAGGTTGGTCACTGTGTTCTTGTCCTTTTACTTTTGAGCTGTTATGATTGTATCAGTCCTAATAGCACAACTTTAATTTTAGCCTCAACCAGCTCCCTGGTGGCTGAAGGCTATCGGAGGATTTTCCCCTCATTTAATCTGTATACTACCTTTATATCAAAACCTCTAATTCATTTTTCTCCTTCTATTTGGAGTTATGTATAGTGATGAGTAAGTACAACTATGTCTTTATTTCCAGGGGGAAGACAGGTGAATGGCAATAGACCGGGCACCTCAGACCTAATCTTAGTAAAATCTGAGTCCCAGCTCCTCAAAGGTATTTAAGCACATAACTCCCATTGAAATCAGCAACTGAATGGCAAGGCTCTGGACGCGAGTGCCCTCAACTCTGCTTGATGTCAGTGGGACCTGAGGGTTCTCTGTATTATACTGTATTCTATCTATTGTGGCTGGTGTGCCCAGGCATGTCTGCCCTCTGCAGGATGGAACCAGAACTGTGCTTCTGTGTGTCATAGATCCTACACTGTTAACCACTAATAGAGATTCTTCTTTAGTTCAAGGCTAAGATCCTGTCCTTCTGTGGGGGGAGAACTTAAGTTTGATTTCCTGCTGCCACAAAGAAGCTCTGAGTATCTAAGTTTTACAGTACAGCAACAACCGCATCTAAGATCCTTTAAATCAACAAATATGTTGCCACATAATATGGAATATATGTGGGTAAATCAGCTCTTTACTAACCTGACTACTAGCTATGCCTTTGGTAGGCTTTGCTGCCTAAGCCTTTCCAAAAAAGACCCTGTCCTAGAACTTTCAAGTGAGCCATAATCTCTGTCACCTGATACTGGAGAGTTTATTCCCCACTGCCAGGTTACAATGATTTGCTCTTACTGAGCAAGACTCTAATCAGTAACCAGAAGTGGTTTTTACACCACCTGTTAGAGGACTAGTACAGGAGGTGGCTTTCCAAATGCTCGTAGGGCTTTCTCCCACCCAGATAGAGAGATCACTCACAGCCTGTGAATCAGATACAATTATACATAATACTCAATGCTTACTACAAATGTAGTAGGGTCAATAATATTTAGCTTGTTCTAACTACATCTCTATTTATATCCTGTTGCACTCAACTGAAGGTTGCTAGATCTGCATAAAATCAGCAGCTATCAATTAATTTAGGTGTGAATTTCCACTATCAGCTGGAGATGTTTTCTTACCTAATCATAGGCATATTCCAGTCATTCTGAATGTAACATTGTAGGAATCATCAGAGCTCAATTTCTTATTTATTTTTTAAGGGGGAGGAAAAAAAGTTGTGCAAAGAGAAGTGTTAGTTATTCAGGCCAAGCAGGAAAGAAACAGGATCCTGCCAGTGAATTTCTACAAGTTAATCCAATGGAAAATCCTACAAGAATGTTAGTCTTATGTTTTTGCATGTAGGACCTCACCAGCTGGGATTGTTTCAAGGTATGTGCTTCCCCTTTAACTGCACCCCCCACTCCATACCACTGGGTAGCATCAGATTAGTGTGTGGTTAGTGCTGACCATGGCCATGGCCACGTTCATGTTGATCCCAAAAGGCCACTAACCTTCATTATTAGAGTCATGCCTCATAATTAGTATAACCTTTCCCTTGACTAAATGGGGCCATGTGATCATGACAGAGGATCAGTTTGCTTTGCCTGCTGCATGAGTCAGCAAGTGCCACAACTAATGAGGGTGTGAGGGCTCTAATTTTCCCACTAAACCTAGCTGGCTCCTCCCCCCATGACTATGGCAAAGACCAAAAGCCTGGCGTAGCCCCACTGATTAGCTGCTGCCATGCAGAACAAGTCATGGGTTTGGATGCACTATCAGAACATCTGTTCCCCAAGCCAGTAGAGACCAGGCAGTTATGGAGATGACACAGTTGGTCCTCGGGAGAAAAGAATCAGTTCCTTCTTTTCATAACATCTGCCCTAGTTGTGCACAAATTTGGATCCTAATCCTGCACAATAGCCTGCATGGAACTCCTTGCACCAGCAGGGTTGTACTGAAAAGCCACAGAGAAAAAAGGGTTACAGTGGGGCTTTCTGGGGTTTGGGCTGGAATTCACTTCCACAGAGGGCCATGGGGTGAAATGCATCAGCTGGGTTATAAAGAGGACTGGACAATGGAAAGCTTTAATGGGCCTGATTGCGATGGATGATGAGGAGCAACTGAATATCTTGATGCTTATGGGAGCTGTGGTTGCTCAATAGCATTCTAGGTAAGGTTTAATACTTGGAAACTTGCTTGCTAAGATAAGAGGGAATCAGTCTCATATTTCAAGGCATAAGTTGGTTAGGAAATATGGTTTTTCCCAAGAACATAGTTATGCGTATTTGGCATGGTGCTTTGCTGGGAGTAGGCATGATGGATTTTGTCTTCCTTTGAAATACCAGGTACTGGCTTTGTGTCAGCAAGGGAAGAGAGGCGCTGCAGATCTGGGGTTAGGTAACAACAGCATGGTTTAGTTAGATATACCTCAAGAGGAGAGAGATTCCCAGCCTGGCTCATGACTGCCTATACAGTCATAGTACCAGAGTGGCACACAGAAGATTCTAGCTCCAAGAGATACAGACACTCCAAGCAGTATATAATGGTAGATCAGCACTTGCAGGCCTCAGTTGAAGGAAAGATACTGGCCTTGATGGACCAATGCTTTGATCCAATATGGCAATTACTGCACTCATTTACACGTATGCAAGTATGGAGTAACTTCTTTGATTCCAATGGCTTTTCTCCTGATTTACACCAGTGTGACTAATATTAGAATTTAACCCTATAGGCCTAAAAAACCCTGGCCCAGGCATCTGCAGTCACTAAACAATATAAAAATAAAATTCCTTTGGAGAATTCAGAGGTTCAAGATAAAAGTTGGTTAGATGGCAAATCTCATAGGATGGAAGGTCTTCCCCAGTGCAAAGCCTGAGCTAACAGTGGAGATAGGGAGAATCAAATTTTCCTGTCCGACGTAGAGTCAAGCAATGGGATAGATACACCCTCTGGTTTTGGCCAGTGCAGAATGTCGCCCCACGCCCATCATTTGCCCTATGCTACCCCTCTACCTCTCTTTGTGGGTCACCAGGGCATCCTGCCTTGCAAAGCTGCCCCACAGCATGTGGAGGATGTCCGATGTGGAGTCTGTCATGAGGAAACCATGCAGCTGCTGCTGCCATTCCAGCCTTGTGCACCCTTGAGGATGGATAGGGAGAAGGATCAGGACTATGATATTTACAAATAAGACTAAATAAATATCCTGGGTAATTTCATTGAAACCATTGCAGCTACACCAGGGATGCATTTGGTCCATTGTGGGGGGCTTTAAACTCACACAGAAGAAACATTTAAGGTTGGTTTTTTTTCTCTTTCCTTCATGCGTTTATGTGCTGTCTCAAATGCAGTGTGTTCAGGATGTGCCCAAGACAAATGTGGCTGTGGGCAATGTAGATTTACATGTACAACCACCTTAGAGAACACCCCAGTGTTTCTGCACTTAAGACTTAAGAGCTAATAGTTCTCCAGATCCATCTTCATTAACAACGCTGAGAACATTAGGTCTTACTGAATCACTCTTAAGAAGCGAAGCAGCAATGTGTGTGTGCCCATTCTCAGTAAGTGCTGAAATACTATTTAATGTATGCAAGGGAGGCCTCCTCCACAGAAATGTATAAGGCTGGAGTCAAGTGGGATGGCTTTTAATGTGCTTTCTGGTGACTTTAAAATAGAGCTTCTTTAAGAACCAGATCAGAATGGAATTTCTTTATGGCCTAGCCTCATAGACCAAAGGAGCCTGACCTGGTTAAGAACCAATAAGAAGTCTGATAAACAGCTTTATAGAGTGAATGCAGGCACTAGGCAGGCTGGCTGGCTGGCTTCTTACCCTATCAGTCTTCCCATCTTGCCTGCTATGGACTCTTTGGAAGCATATTTTTAATAGATTGCTTCGGACTGAGAGTTACAGTGTAAAATTAAAGCCTGAAAGGACCCTTACAGCCAGCGGTGATACTGGTAGCTTAGGAGGCGGAAACCTCAAAAAGGTTCTGAAAAGTTCAGTTAAGCCTAATCCAGACTTACTGGATTCTGAATCTTTTCAGGGATTTTTCTGTCTCTCTGCACCCTGAATGGTATGTCCAGTCCTTATACAACAAGTGTTATCTTTCATAGCTTCACTACTCATGATTCCATGCCCCAAAACAACTTGTACTCACTTTGGACTCTTCTCACGTCCAGCTAACCTTGCTACTCCACTTACAGAATTCTCTTCCAGGGACAAGTAAAATTGCCCCATGACTCAATCCTTCTCCCATTCCTTGCCCTTTGTTTCCCTTCTCCGAGTGGAGACCCTCCCTTGCTCTTTGCCTTTAATGAAAATGTCAAGTGCAGCAGCTCAGCTCTCCCATGTTCTTCATTACTTCCCTGAGGAGCCTCAAAGGCAAATCTGAGGGCTCAAGATCAGTTGTGTTCCAGGCTGGGTGGCAGTACAAGGCGGCAGCTGCAACTGAAACCCATACCCGGGTAGTTAGATTTTCATTGAAGGCAACTGTAAGGATGGAAAGGTCAACTAGGTAGAGAGCAAGGGAGGATCAAGTTGGCATTGATGTTTTTTTTCTGGAGGTGGGCCCAATAGTGTACAGATTTGTTTTTAATTGTATCTCAGCAGGGAAAGCATTCTAGAGGTGTGGGCCTTCTGCCACTAGCACTTTACCCTGGTATTTTAGTATCTTAGAGTTGTTGGGCTGTGACTTGCACAAGCCATTGTTTGACTCTCAAAGTCTGTGTCTGTCAATTCTTTCATTTTGAAACACACGCTGGGGACTCCTGGGGAGAAACCTGGTTTTTTATTTACTCTTTCCCCCATTTAAGAGCAGGCACACTGGGCTTCCAAATAAGAAGTTTGGAAATCCCTCTTATACCTTGCTATTTCATTGGCCTGACTGAAAGGGCCTTGAAACAGAAGGAATGACTAAGAGGTCAAGGATTCCCGATATTTACATAATGAGAAACACATTTTAACAGAGGGACAGTGCCCTGTGAGTGACTTCCTCTCCCATTCACAAGTGCATGACATCTCTGGGACAACCACAGCAACGTTAGAGAAGTGTTTGGTGTGTGATGTCTTTTAATACATTTGAATGTTAGTATCATGTGACCAGACAGTACCACCTGGTCTGCCCAGAGATGTTGTGCAGACCACAGTCTGAGAGCCATCATTCATTGTCATGAGAGACCGTAGAGTTGCCTTATATCAGTAGTTCTCAAACTTTTGTACTGGTGACTCCTTTCACGTAGGAAGCCTCTGTGTGTGACCTCCCCCCCTTATAAATTAAGAACACTTTTTATATATTTAACACCATTATAAATGCTGGAGGCAAAGCAGGGTTTGGCTTGGAGACTGACAGCTCGTGACCTCCCCCATGTAATAACCTTGCAACCCCCTGGGGGGTCCCGACGCCCAGTTTGAGAACCCCTGCCTTATATTGAGGAGTCCTTGTTTCCTCACAGCTGTATTGTTTATGTTAAGTTCAGCAAAGCAGTGTAAATCAACCTTTTCATCTATCCCACAGGAATGGACAGGGAGACGCTGGAAATGATTTTAAGCTGGGCAGCCCTTTCACATTACCAGCTGTGGAACCCTATGGGAGTCAATGGCATTTGGGAGTCCTGACCAGTGGCAGGATATTTTCCACAGGTAGCCTCAGAATATTCCACTAAGGAGCTGAAAGCCCTGGCTAAATGCTGAAGAGGCTGCTTTATCCTCCTTGGCACTTACCAGGTAAAATCTGGGTAGGTAGATAGGTAATTTCAGTTAATGGTAAACCCAGGGGAATACATTTGAACCATATACTAGACATGCTCTCTGAAGTATTTGAGGTTTAAGGAATCTCCTGGTTAATAACTAGAAATGCTTGGCCGTGAACAGGATTTGCCAATGATCGTTGTTCAAGTGTGTGGTGGGCTCCATGGGCCTTGAAAGAATAAACCACAAATTAAGATTTGAGATGTTTCGGGTATACAAAATATCAACCGAGAGAGGTGAGCCAGAGAGACTGTGTGCTATTGGGCTAGAGAACTTTGCCAGAAGATGCGGTGTGTATTATATCCTGGCATCCCTGCGCTGCCCTTTGCTGACAAACTGCCTGAGCTGACCCAGTGAGCAGTTTCTGGGAGGACGCAAAGCTATAGAAATACTCTCTGAATCAGGGCTGGCTCTAGGCACCAGCAAAACAAGCAGGTGCTTGGGGTGGCACATTTCCAGGTGCAGCATTCCGGCGCCGGCCATGCCGCCCCTAGAAATGTGCTTCCGCCGCCCCAGCTCACCTCTGCCTGCTCCCCTGAGCACACTGCCTCTCCCTCGCCTGAGAGGGAGAGGGGAGAAGTGGAGCATTCAGGGGAGCAGGCGGAGCGGAGGTGAGCTAGGGCGGGGGGGAGCCGCAGGAAGCAATGGGGGGTGGGGAATGCGGCACGCCAGGGGGAGGAGGCAGGGCCGGGGATTTGGGGAAGGGGTTGGGAAAGAGCGGAGCTGGGGGCGGCGAAAAGTTTTTTTGCTTGGGGCAGCAAAAATCCTAGAGCCCGCCCTGCTCTGAATAGACTCTTTTCAGGTGTAATCAGCTTGGCAATCCTCCTTCCTTATTTAGGGCCTGATCCTACAGCTTTTCTATGAGAAGTCATTCTGACTCCAGTGTGAGCCTGTTCGTTTGAGCATTAACAGGCAGGAAGGAGTCTAATGTGAACAATCAACAGTGATGTTGCCAACTTGGTTATAGGCTATTTTGTTGTAAATCCTTTTTCCCCTCCTTACAATGATCTGTTCAGCTAGTACTCCATAGTTTCTACAGTAACATGTGAATGATATTACCAGTGTCATAAGAGTGGTGTAGAAGGTTATAAATGCACTGGTGATAAAAGTAAGGGTTGCCTCTCTTCTCAAGATTTATCTGGATTGAATCTGATTTATTGTCTTCTGTATTACTTGTCGTTTTCCTGTTCCCCTGTAAACAGGCAGAGGTTAGTTCTCACGCTGTTGCTTGGACAGGATAGAGGTCACCGAATGTGTTATGCACCTCCATGATATTCTGTTCTAAGCCAAATTTGGTACATTTCAGGATAGGATGCCCATGAGAGACCAGTATCTGTTGATGCTGTCCAGCCATCATGATTTTAGGTCTTCCAAGGGAGGGCTTTTACATCCTACTTTCATTGGGTCAAAGTTTAAAATGAATCTCACAGGGAAATTGATAGGCATTTGGAGCAGATGACCACACCACTTTAGCATTGGGCTACCATTTGAGAGAGTGGGGCCTGTTTAGTTAGAAAAAGGAGCTCTTCATTCGATTTGAATTTGTACCATTTAATGTTTACAATCCTTCAGAGATGCTTCATCTTATACAGACAGAGGCCTGACTTTATTATAATGTAAGATAATGTGCCTCGGACATCACAGATGGTACCACAAGCAAATAACCTGTTCTCATAGTATCTTCTAACTGAAGATTTCAAAGCACTTTACAAACTTTAATAATTTAGCCTGACCCGTGCACGGCAGCTTATTATTATTATCCCCATTTTACAGATGGGTAAACTGAGCCCTAGAGTTGAAATGACTTGCCCCAGGACTCTCCCACAGCCTGTGGTAGAAGCAAGAATAGAACCCAAATCTTCTGACTGAAGATCATGTGCTTTAATGACAGTAATAGCCTTTTTTTGAGGCAGTGTGGCCTAGTGAATAGAGCACTGGACTGGGACTCAGGAGGGGTTTTATCCCCAGCTCTGCCAGTGGCTGCAGGGTGATCTTGGGCAAGTCACTTCACTGCTCTTTTCCACAGTTTCCCCATCTATAAAATTTAGATAATGATGTTTTCTTCCTTTGTAACGTGCTTTGAGCTGTACTAATGAAAAGTTCTGTGTAAGAGTTCCTTTAGAGATAAAAAGTCCTGACCCTACAAGCCCCGAGTGTGTATAGCACTGTCTTGATAAGGATAATAGGTTAACATATAGGTATTAATTAGATGATAGTACCAGGGTGAGAGACTGGATGGTGAGAGAAGCATAGTAATAAGTGGAGAACACTATTAGCAGGAGGATTAATCTCTTAATTATTATTCATGTAGCACCCAACGCAAGTGCTTTACAGACTGAATAGTTCACAGTCTAAATTGACATTCTACAGGCTGGGAGTGAGGAAGGAAGCAAATAGCAGGTGAAGGGGGGGGGATACAGAGAATAGGTTGTGGGCCTGCTGGGTAGTGCCACATGCATCAGAGTTATTTCTTCAGTATTGTCCCCAGGGTCAAGAAATTTTCCTTCTTACTTTATTTAGTGCAGTGCATAAACCGGACCAACATCAGAGATCTGCTTCCTCCCCTGCACCCCCCATTCCATGTTTCAGTATCAATTTATGCATGCATCATTAAGATCTAGTAGAATAAAGGCTAGGCTATAGGGATCAGGGAGGAAATCGGGCAGTCTTCACTCAGACCAAACTCCTGCTGAAGTCAGAGTAACTGCAACAGTGTAATGTGCTAAGGGCTAGATGATAGACAGGGAGAAAACCCCACCTGGTGCATACCTAACAGCTCAACTCCCAGTAGATCCTAGCTCAACAAGGCACAGCCACAGGAAAAGGCCATGCTACGTTTATCAATATAACTTTGCTTTCGGCTCCTAACAGTTACTAGTCTGAGACAAATCCTGGTTGGCTTTTTGCGGTGTCATTTTGTCTGGGAACAGAGGGATTTTGTGTGTGTGTTATGGGGGGGTGTATGTGAATAAAAGACCTGAGGTGCAGCTTCTCTTAAGGAGAAATGCTCAGGAACCTCTCTCACCCACACTCTTCATAAACTCTAATAATAAAAGTTCTTCCAGGCTCCTCCCTTCTAAATCATCCCCAGGCTGGCAGCAGCCAGGCCCGGCAAGTGTTAACTTCTCCTGCAATGCTGCATCCCAGCTCATGGTGGCGCTGCCCTCCTCTCCTCAACCTCCAACTTCCCATTCACTCTAAACAACGCTGGGTCAGAATTGCAGGGAAAAGCTAGAGGTTCAGACCAGACTTGTTGATCTCCATTAAGAGACAGCACAAGGAAAGAGAGGCGCTTTCCTGTGTGTCTTTAGAACGAGAAAAGGTGGCTCCATTTTGGAATGTAGACGGGGGCGGAGGGAGCGAGCCTCATCCAAGTGCAGGCCTTGGGAAGCTGCTTGCAAAAGGATCCTGGGAATAATCAGCAGCTTTCAGGCGGCTGTGTGAACCCATTTGCCTTGCTTCCCTCCTCCCAAGCCGGGGTTCTTGGACATACTGGAATATTACTGTGACCTGTCTGCCTAAGGCTTCCAGGGAGCCAATGCAAACGGCCTCAGCTCGTTGCTCGCTTTCTGGCTGATGCAGGATGTAGCCACACGTTGGGTTCCCTGTTCTCTGCCGACTGCCCGGCTTTGATGCTTGGCGAAGAAGGTAGGTAGCCCAGCTCGCCTGGGAAAAAGGGGAAAGCCGGTTTAGGAGCGTTTGCCGGAGTTTATGGTTCTAGCCAGGGTCACGGTCAAGGAGCAGATCCGGCTGTTGTTTAAAGACATGGCCACTGATTGCCAGGATCCCTGCACTGGCTACGAGAGGCGAAAGAGCGCGCCCTTGAAATCCGTATAGGGCTGGAAGGCTGGGCATGGAGGACCGTGTGAGCTGCTTCCCATCTTCACTGGGTTTATTTTAATGCCGTCTTGTGTAAGCAACAGTGCCAGGGGATGTTGCAAGGCAGCCTGCTTTCGTAATAAGCATGTGCTGGGTTTATTATTATTTACTGACCCTCCGTTGATTTATGTGGGATGGAAGGGAGGGAAATGGGGGGAGAGTCTCCCAAAGGTGAAATGCGTTGTTTAAAGTGACTGGCAATCAATCCATCTCTTCCCGCCCCCCCCCCCAATCCAATCTCCTCCGGGAGATTCACAAGGGGAGAGTTATAAAAAGCATCTGGGGCTGAGCGAGAGAAGGAGGCAGGCAGGCAGGCAGCCCGTAGCTGGGAACAGTGTTCCCCCTGACCCTACGTGCATAATCCCGTCCCTGCATCTTGGGGGGCGTGGGAGGAGGGCGCCCACCCTTCGTGGCAAGAAGCCCTGTCTCCTGGTTTGGACGCGCTCTCAGCACCCGCTCCACTTTCTTTTTTTGGAAGTTCACGGTTCCTTAACCTGGGTTTAACCAAAGAAAACTGGAGGCTCGGGGGAAGGGGGAGAGGCAATCGAAAGCCAAGCGAAAGCCTAGCTCCTGTAATGACTTTAGAGCTGAGTAAACATCCCTCGCTTCTTGCGTGGCTAGCCTGGGGGCCTGTCCCCACAGGAGCGTGTGCTGTGCGCACGGTGCGGGGGAACTGTGCGTGTCCCCCCAGGGCTTAGTGTCTGTGTGGCCAGCACTCTGCCATGGCCCCCTGGAGCCTCGAATAATGCTCCTGGCTTCCGCAAGTCCGGCTAAAGCCGCTGGGGGGGGGGGGAGGGGGGATTGCCCCGCTCTGTGTTTCTTACTCCTCGCAGCCCGCCACAAACCAAGGCAGAGCCGCGTCCAGCGCCTTCCCTTCGCCTGCGGCCCCTCTCCCAGGCTGGCTGTAGCCCTGGAAAAGGCGCGTGTTACCCCGCGAGTCTCGGCCCCCTCCCCGCCCCGGGGCGTGCCCAGCGCCTGGCGCCCCCTGCCCCTGCGGCCGGCTCCCCCGGGGGCACAGCGGCTCTTCCCCCTCTCCGGCGCGGGCCGGTTTCAGCACCACGGGGCCGAACAGCGGCCAGCGCGTTCCCACAGCCGGGCGCCGCGCTGGAGCCGATGAACCGAGCTGTCGGCCGCTCTGATTGACGCCCGCAGCCGGCGGGCAGGGGGAATGACCCGTGCGGCTTTGGCTTCTCTCTTGCAGCTCTTCGGCATGGAGGGGAAGGAGAACAGGTGAAGCCCGCCGGCTCTGAAGCGTGAGTGCCCGGCCCCGCGGAGCCTTCCAGAGGCAGCGATGCCCGCGGGCATGAACAAGCATGGATCTCGGTCTTCTACCTCTTTGCCTCCAGACCCCATGGAGATCGTTAGGAGCAAGACCTGCTCCCGGAGGGTCAAACTCAACGTGGGGGGCCTGGCGCACGAAGTTCTCTGGCGAACCCTGGACAGGCTGCCCCGGACCAGGCTGGGCAAGCTGAGGGACTGCAACACGCACGAGTCCCTCATGGAGATCTGTGACGACTATAACCTGGAGGAGAACGAGTATTTCTTTGACCGGCACCCGGGGGCATTCACTTCCATCTTGAACTTCTACCGCACGGGCAAGCTGCACATGATGGAGGAGATGTGCGCCTTGTCCTTCAGCCAAGAACTAGACTACTGGGGGATCGACGAGATCTACCTGGAGTCCTGCTGCCAGGCCAGGTACCACCAGAAAAAAGAGCAGATGAACGAGGAGCTGAAGAGGGAAGCCGAGACGCTGAGGGAAAGGGAAGGGGAGGAATTTGATAACACCTGCTGCGCGGACAAGAGGAAAAAACTCTGGGATCTTCTAGAGAAGCCCAACTCTTCAGTAGCTGCCAAGGTAAGTTCTCAAATTACTGCTCAATGTTTGCCATCCATAAGTATTGCCTGTGGGGGCTGAAATGGGTCCCTGGCAGCCAACTGTCATAAGCTGTCATATCCCCCCCCAACGGGGACGTTTGTTTGATGTATGTGCCTTTAAAGATTTGTACTGGTGCCCAGGGTTTGAGCGCCTTCAATGTAACACTGATTAACAATAGCCAAGTCCCTAGTGGACTTCATGGAATCTATGGCTCTTCTACTTTCCTGGATAAGGTTTTTATTGGGGGAGGAGGGCTGGGAGCCTGGGAGGGCCTCATGCAAAACAGGGAAAGATTTTCTATTTGTTATTATTATCTATGGGTAGATGAAAGAGTTGAGGAAAGGGAAATAAACATCAGAAGCCATCCAGCCCTCAGAGGCCAGTTGGAACAGATGCACAATTACAGTGAGAAGTGTAACCTCATTAGTTTATCTAAAGCATGGGCTGTTTTACCTAGGTTTTTCAAGTTCTCTGAGAAGCAGTTAAGGTTTATTTACTGCTTGTCCTAGGTCTTGTTTTGATGCACTGTCATAGTAGATGTCCAATCTTGGTCCAAAACTGTAATGATCTGTATAAAGTTTTCTATGAGTTTTACTAGCTTGAATTTAACTAGTAAAAATATAATGGTGTGTATCACTCAGTATAGGGCTACTCAGAATAATTTCTAACTAGCTAGTGGTAAGCAAGGATGGCTGTACTAATAAATGCTGCCTTTCAAGGCTTATCTTAACTTTTCAGGGTAAAATGCAAACACCCCAAGGAAGTACCATGCACTTTTAGTCTTCAGCTTTACTGAGGACAGTGTTTTAGATCTGTTTCTTACCTGCTTCTGGCAGATTTTAATTTTCCCCTCTATACAATGCGATTGAAATTCCTTGGCTGTTAATAAATGATTGACATGCTGCTTGGTTTGAAGTTGTTACACTTGGATCCAGCAGTTCTATTTTAGTACACTTTGAAAAGAACATCATAGTTTTGAGAAATTAGTGTCATAGTTGATGGCTAATTAGCTGCTCCGCATTAGAGAATATCCTTGCAACTGCACATTTTCATTAACGATGAAACATCTGCAAACAAACATGGCTATTTTGTAACTGGGGAGATAAAAATAAAGGTTAAAAGAGGTGGAAATGCAGTATTAAGGATTGGAGACTGAACGTTAAAGGATTGAACGCTTGACATTTCTGGGACCAGTACTCCTGCAATACTGCTGCATAGCAAAATGAAAGCAGAGCTATTTTTCTGGAAATGTATATTTTTCTGCTTGATGTACATTTCTACATGCAAACTGGAACTTTGTCCCTGTAGCAAGTGTATTATGTTTTGTTTTGTTTTCTGATTTTGAAAAATGGGTTTGTTTCTATTGCAGCATTGCAGGTATAAACAAAAGTGTCTTTAAAGTTCTGAGAAGATAGTTTGAAGAGAGTGTGTGTGGGATAAGTGATTTATTCTGGCAGGGAAAAGGAAAAGTGTGGGGTTGCTTTGATGAATTGGTTATCGCTTTTTTAATGACAGGCGGGGACCCAGAAGGTCTTTTTTATTTCAAATGGCACAGATAACACTGTGCTGAAGATGTTAATAATGCATAGGCATCCTTTGGCACAGCTATGGAATCCTGAACCAGAGGCCTCGTGCTTAGCTATCTATGGCACTGAGTCAAAATCCACTAGGGACTGTTGAAGCTCACGATTTATTGTATATGAGCAGGGAGTCACTCTTGCCAAATAAGTGTCTGTTGGGATTTATAAGTGAAATACGCTCTAGGTTTATCTTCTGAGAATTTTCTCAGAGTAAGTGCATTCAGCATGGCAGACTTTGGACTAATCTAGAGTGAATTGCAAATGCATTATTGCCTTTCCCATGTTAAACTACCCCCCTGATGTTTCACTATTACAATTGATGTGATGATGTAATTTGCCTGGGAACTGCTGGAATATTTGAAGACAAATACAGATTCTAGTCACTTTAACTGTAGCAAGGAAAAGAGAGATGATTAGATTAGGCAGAAAAAGGCCACTAGGTCTAGTGAAACCTTTGCCTCTTTGCTTGTGGATACTTCTCCACTCGCTGCTCTTGGGTTTGTAGACAGTGTACTCTTTGCTTTGATAACCTTCCTTGAGAGCTCATCCATCTATTGTATTTATTGGGCCCAATCCTGACACAGGCCAAGGTCTGACTGAAGTCACTGGGCAGCTGACCATGGAAAGGACTGAGTAAGGATTTGGGGGTCTGACCCATTATCAGAATCAAACAGTTGTGCCCAGTTATCATCACTTTAAGACTGCATTCTCTGAATCTGGACTCACTGCCTCACCTCATCCAGCTATTGCATACATGTAAGTCCTTCTAATAGAGTAGGTGACCTTCAAGTAATTCTTCTGCCAGCATCACCCTCTTTCACATTTCCTCTTAAAATGAGACTATTTCTGCTTTTGTCAGCATCGTGCCCTCTCCAGGACATTCAAACCTTTCCCATGGAAAGGGGACCATAGTAATCTATTCCAGTAGTTATCAACAAAGTGTCCTTCAACTGGTACAAACCAG
Source organism: Lepidochelys olivacea (assembly GCF_965140295.1). Classification (NCBI taxonomy): domain Eukaryota; kingdom Metazoa; phylum Chordata; order Testudines; family Cheloniidae; genus Lepidochelys; species Lepidochelys olivacea. The sequence goes on from NC_140423.1 coordinate 17,256,498, forward strand.
CATTTCCTGTCTCATCCCTCTTCCCTTCCCATTTTACAGTTGGGCTAGACTGAAATACTTAGACAACCTCTTTCTAGTTCTCTCCTCTCTACCCAAAATCTCCGTCTTAGTCAGTAGAATTCTCATCTGTGCTAGTTACTCTTTCCAGTCTCTGGATTTGTGGCTCCTCAGTAGAAGATTCTTTCCAATTAAATGTCATATACATAAACGGGTTGCAGTTTCCTGCTCAAGCAATTTTTAAAATAATTCAACAAACTATTGTACTTTCTGCACCATGAGCCTTTGTATAAGCCAATGCCGGACTTTGTCAACAAGCCATTAACCCTCCTTCTAGCCTCTGCATGCTTTGCCTTTGTCAGCTTTGCCCCATCTCTCAGTTAGATGATAAGGAACAAGTTCTAATCGGATTAAGTTTTTCAAGGCAGGTTCCCTAACTAAATCTCTCCTCATTGTTTCTATTTTAATATTTTCTCCACAACACCTAACCTAACAAATCTAGAATAACTTTCTGCAATATATCTGATAGACATGTTGGGCCCAGTTTTGCCCTGCTCCCAACACCATTAAAGGAAGAGGTAGGTATATGAGGGAAGAAGTGGGATCTTTACTAAATTTAAAAAAGAGAGAGAGAGAGACTGCATGAATGAACTAAAAATAAACATATTAAATTAACATCTCCTCTGGGTTTCTCCATACATCATGTTGAATCTTTGATTGGCTTTTATGCTGTAACCTCCTCAGGGCAAGGAATGTCTACTTTGTCTTTTACAATGCTGAGCAATATTAGTACCTAAATAAAATAGGAATAATATTATTAGATTTGCTAATATCCTGTCCCCTCAGAGCCTTCAAATATCGGAGCTGATATCAGAGAACTTTTCAAAACAGCAGTTTTTGTCTCACTAATTATTGATGGCATTTTCTTTAAGACTTGAGAAATGTGTACTACCTTTTCTTAACACTTTGTTTGCCTCAAGAAGGGCTGTCTGCCCCTCCTCCCAGCAACCACGTCCTCTAATAATGGGAGCTATAGAGATGTATATTATAAATACTCTCCATTTCCACTCTTCCATGCACATTACACTCCTCCCCACGATACTGTAATACAATTGCAGCATTGGGCCCCGGTCCTACAAAGAACTACGCAGGTATTTAACTTTATATGTATGAGTAGTTCCACTGAGCTCAGTTTAGTCCAGTTGTGTTCAAAGGGACTATTCACGTGCATAAAGTTAAGCCTGTTCATAAGTATTTGCAGAGTCAGAGCCTTAGACTACTCTCCATCCCACAAACAAACCTGTATAACAAAGTCTTCTATTTTTCCTTGATCTCTTGCCTCTAATTCCTACTGGTTCCTTTACTGGATCAATTTCTTCTGACTGTTGTGACTATACTTGCAGAATCTTTTACTGTTAGCTGAAATATTCACTGTAATTTTAGTCAATGTTTCCTTCTGCTCCTCTGATTATCCTTGTAGCTTACATCAGCTTATTTTTATGGATCTCCCAATCTTCCTTACCAGTTTGTCTATATTTTTTAAAAGCCTTCTACTTATACAGAGGACCGCCCACTACATCCCTACTTAACCACGTTGTCCTCTGTTGCCCTTGCTTCTGTTTGAATTTAACCTGGATGCAACCGAGTTGTGGTCTTTCTTAAATAGCCCTTTCTTTTTCTAAAGGGACTAAAGGTTGGTTTCACTTGCAGTTCTCTAAAAGCAGCCTTCCAATAATCAGATGGGAATGTTGCTTTTCCAGGACTTGAACCTCATGAGTGTATCAGATATTGGCATCCTTCGAGTCTGGCAGTTCCCTGGTGTTGAGGTCCTGGGGATTAAATCTCAGCTGATCCATTCTCTCACTCCGTGACCTCTGCCCAATATTCATTCTCTTGGGGTCTCAGTCTGCCAACCCATAAAACCGTCTAGATACTAGGACTTCCCTGGAAACCAGAGGCTGCATTTGGTCTGAGCTTGACTAAATAAATAAATAAATAAATTTACAAAACAAACCAGCTAAAGTTTAAGTAGCATACATGGTTTGTTTTACTAGAGATTACGACCTGAAAATTCTCTGACTATCTAGACCTTTCAAACAACTCTATAAGAAACAGTCCTATATGGGGAATTATTAGTTAAATTAGAAAAGATGGGGATCAATATGAAAATTGAAAGGTGTATAAGGAATTGGTTAAAAGGGAGACTACAGTGGGTCATACTGAAAGGTAAACTGTCAGACTGGAGGGAGGTTACCAGTGGAGTTCCTCAGGGATTGGTTTTGGGACCAATCTTATTTAATCTTTTTATTACTGACCTCGGCACAAAAAGTGGGAGTGTGCTAATAAAGTTTGCGGTTGACACAAAGCTGAGATGTATTGCCAATTTAGAGAAGGACCGGGATATCATACAGGAGGATCGGATGATCTTGTAAACTGGAGTAATAGTAATAGGATGAAATATAATAGTGAGAAGTGTAAGGTCATGCATTTAGGGATTAATAACAAGAATTTTAGTTATAAGCTGGGGACACATCAATTAGAAGTAACGGAGGAGGTTGACCACAGGTTGACTATGAGCCACCAATATGATATGGCTGGGAAAAAGGCTAATGCGGGTCTTGGGATGCATCAGGCAAGGTATTGCCAGTAGAGATAAGGAGGTGTTAGTACCATTATACAAGGCACTGGTGAGACCTCATCTGGAATACTGTGTGCAGTTCTGATCTCCCATGTTTAAGAAGGAATTATTCAAACTGGAACAGAGAAGGAAAACCTGTCTTATGAAAGGAGACTCAAGGAGCTTGGCTTGTTTAGCCTAACCGAAAGAAGGTTGAGGGGAGATACGATTGCTCTCTATAAATATATTAGAGGGATAAATACTAGAGAGGGAGAGGAATTATTTAAGCTCAGTACCAATGTGGACACAAGAACAAATGGATATAAACTGGTCATTGGGAAGTTCAGACTTGAAATTAAACGAAGGTTTCTAACCATCAGAGGAGTGAAGTTCTGGAATAGCCTTCCAAGGGAAGCAGTGGGGGCAAAAGACCTATCTGGCTTCAAGATTAAACTCTATAAGTTTATGGAGGAGATGGTATGATGGGATAACATGATTTTGGCAATTAATTGATCTTTAATTATTCATGGTAAATAGACCCAATGGCCTGTTATGGGATGTTAGCTGGGGTGGGATCTGAGTTACTACAGAGAATTCTTTCCTGGATATCTGGCTGGTGAATCTTGCCCTCATGCTCAGGGTTCAGTTGATTTGCCATATTTGGGGTCGGGAAGGAATTTTCCTCCAGGGCAGATTGGAAGAGGCCCTGAGGGTTTTTCGCCTTCCTCTGTAGCATGGGGCACGGGTCACTTGCTGGAGGATTCTCTGCACCTTGAAGTCTTTAAACCGTGATTTGAGGACTTCCATAGCTCAGACATAGGTGAATGGTTTATTGCAGGAGTGGGTGGGTGAGATTCTGTGCCCTGCATTGTGCAGGAGGTCAGACTAGATGATCATAATGGTCCCTTCTGACCTTAATATATATGTATCTATGAGTCTTCCTGCCTCTTAAAAAAGAAAGGACTTTTTTATTTAGTTTTCATAAATTCATACCGTGATCAATATCAGAACAATTAGTGTCCCATGGGAAAAAATATAAACCTCTGATCTTCTCATAGACTTTCCTGGAGCATGACTTGATTTTATCTTTTTTTTTACTGCCCTGCAGGCCTAGAGTACCCACATCCCCCTGCCTGTAAAAAGCTTCTCTGCATATTGTAATATTTATCCTTCTCTTATGCTCTCCTTCCCTTTTGCTTTATTAGGAGTATAAATCTCTCCATTCTGGTGTGCTAAATTTCCATGTATTTCCCTGTTTCAACCATGTTTCTGCTGTTGCAGTAATATCAGATTTATCCTTGAAAACCTGCAGCTCCAATTCAGTAATCCTATTATGCATGCCTCTAGAATTTATACAGCAGCTTTTTTCTTTCAGCTACCCATTGCTCTATGCTGTTAATCTCAAAATGCCTTACATTGGTATTAATGAGGTTCCTCCATAAATTCTCTTTTTTCCTTGTTATAATAGTAACAAAAATAATAGTTACGGAAGTAGCATCTCAGATGGATTTTTTAACATTCTGCTTTTACACACAACTAGTTATAAATGTCTTCAAATTACGATACAAGATCCATTTCTCATTCATCTTCAACATTTTATGTATGAATTCACCACCTCTACCAGCAGCGAGCAGTATATCAGATTCTCCCCTTCCCACTCCCATAATTTATCTCCTATCTCTTAGCCAGGTTGCCAGGTGATATGCCTGCTCATTCCATTAAAGCAAGCCTGGCTAAGTTTTGCTCAGCTGAAGGCTTGTAGCTGTGGTTTACCTTCTTCGCTTGTCCAACATGGCTACTGCCTTGTTTCCCCTTCTCTGAGGTTAATTTAGCTCTTCATCAAACCAAAGTAAACTCCTCCCCTTCCAAGGTAAACAGAAATCTAACATCAGTCCAAAGCCTTTACCTCTTGGTGCGTGGATTCACCTCCTTTTTGGGCCATTGACAGTCTTGTCACTGGGCTTCTTCCACAGCAATTTGGTGGAGACACATAAGCAGCTGCTGCCCTCTCCATGTCTCCTCCCAGTTGCTGGTTATTCTAGCCCCAAACATCACTCCTTCCTCGGGTACATTTCCCAGTCCTTCAGTTGTATCTCTAGGTCTGTTCCCAGGCTCTTCCTAAACCCCACTTAGACCCTTATCCTGGGGAGAGCCAACAATATGCCCTGTTCTCTGCAGCTTATATTTTCCCCCCAGCCCCGGGAACCTTCGCAGAATGCCTTACTGTGCCTACAGTTCCCAGAGTTCCTCGAATTGCAATCCCCAGAATTGAGCTGGTCTGGTATTTTTCCATTAAACTTTTTGGGTTGAAAACTGCTGATTTTTGAAAAACAAAAGTGTTTATGAAACAAGGTCAGTGAATCTCCCAACTCAAAAAAGTTAGAAAAGAGGTTTGGAGTTGCCAAAAAGTTTTGTTTTGACATTTTTTGTAACAAAACGTTCTGGGTTTTCCATTTGAAACATGTTTTTGTTTTGAAATCTAAGCTAATTAGACTTGAAGAAAAAAAAAAGATGTTGAAATCAAAATGAAATGTTTCAGTTGATGGGCACCAAAAATTTTTTCTCTTGCCTCACTAGAGCCCTCTGTCTGGTCATGCATGCTATTAACTCAGTCTCTTTTCACATTATAAGCCACATTTTTATGTCAGGATAATTGTGCAATTGCGTGTCTAATTTGGTTGTGAAATGACTGCAATTGCACATGCAAATACATCTAATTAGTTATTTGTTTGTGAAACTACCTGATGTGCATATGTAACTGAACCAGCAAATGAGATGCGCTGCTAGCTACGTTTCTCTTCTGCTTTTGCTTCATAGCTTCCTCACTAGCGTTCGTCAGTGCAATCTGAATCCTACATGTTTGCAGCCAACACTCACCTTGTTTACAGGGAGTGTGGTTAGCTGTCAGAGCAGGGGAATGGACAGCAGGACTCCTTGGTTCTACTCCTTGCTGAGCAAGTCACTTAACTTCTCTGGGTTCACATCTGTATGAGAGCGTCTGTCTCAGGAGGGGATTGTGAAGCTCATTTGCTAATGCTGAGTTTCTTAGATAACAGGTGGTATAGAAGTGCAAAATATTCAGGGCTGAAAATTTCAAATCATGAGGGGCTTTTAGGCACCAACTCCCATTTGTGCCTTTGAAAATCTCTCCCATAAATGACAGGTTTCAGAGTAGCAGCTGTGTTAGTCTGTGTCCGCAAAAAGAAAAGGAGTTCTTGTGGCACCTTAGAGACTAACCAATTTATTTGAGCATAAGCTTTCGTGAGCTACAGCTCACTTCACCGGATGCACTTAGTGGAAAATACAGTGGGGAGATTTATATACACAGAGTACATGAAACAATGGGTGTTACCATACACACTGTAACGAGAATGATCAGGTAAGGTCTCGTTCACCTGCACATCTACCAATGTGATATATGCCATCATGTGCCAGCAATGCCCCTCTGCCATGTACATTGGCCAAATTGACAGTCTTTACGTAAAAGAATAAATGGACACAAATCAGACATCAAGAATTATAACATTCAAAAACCAGTCAGAGAATACTTCAATCTCTTTTCAATCTCTTTTTCAATCTCAGCTGACAAGAATGTCTGAGGAACAGTGGGGGGGGGGAAATAAACATGGGGAAATAGTTTTACTTTGTGTAATGACCCATCCACTCCCAGTCTTTATTCAAGCCTAAATTAATTGTATTCAGTTTGCAAATTAATTCCAATTCAGCAGTCTCTCATTGGAGTCTGTTTTTGAAGGTTTTTTTGTTGAAGAATTGCCACTTTTAGGTCTATAATCGAGTGACCAAAGAGATTGATTTCAGAGTAGCAGCCGTGTTAGTCTGTATTCGCAAAAAGAAAAGGAGTACTTGTGGCACCTTAGAGACTAACCAATTTATTTGAGCATGAGCTTTCGTGAGCTACAGCTCACTTCATCGGATGCATGCCGTGGAAACTGCAGCAGACTTTATTTATACACAGAGAATATGAAAAAATACCTCCTCCCACCCCACTGTCCTGCTGGTAATAGCTCACCTTACCTGATCATTCTCCTTACAGTGTGTATGGTAACACCCATTGTTTCATGTTCTCTGTGTATATAAATCTCCCCACTGTATTTTCTACTGAATGCATCCGATGAAGTGAGCTGTAGCTCACGAAAGCTTATGCTCAAATAAATTTGTTAGTCTCTAAGGTGCCACAAGTACTCCTCCTCTCCCATAAATGTTGTTTCATTCTTCACTGCACTAAGCTTTCTCCCTTCCTTATCCTTATCATTTGCCCAGTCACTGTTTGCTATATTTTACTGTCTCCTGTGCTTTCAACAGCCCCATTTAGAAACTCACTCAGCTGGTTCCCAGACTCTGGTTTCATTCCTTCAGCAGCGGGGAACCTGACCTTTAGTGCCAGAGCCAAGTAGCCATGTTTATAAAAATGGGGTCTTTATTTAAATGTACTTATTGTTATATGCCAGGAACGTGCTCCGTGCTGGGCAAAACATACATGCACCAAAGGTCTGTTTCCTGCTGTGAGGAGTTTAGTCTCCTGTGGGAAGCCTATCTTACACTCAGTGAGCCAAATTCAACCCTGGTGAGTTCAAGGGGGTTATGCCCCTTCCATCAGAGTTGTATTTGAATGAATAATTTGCATTTTGGCATAAGTGAAAATGGCTCTATCTGCAGTCAATCAGGAATTTTCCATTAGAATTATTTTCCGGTGGAAAATGCAGTTTCTGTTAAATAAACATTTTCTGTGGGGAAAACCTCAATTTTGCAGATCTTTTTTAAAATATATTTTCCATGAGGAAAATGAAAGTTAAATGTTTTGGGTCAATTTTATTTGAATTAGAACATTTTGTTTTGTTGAACAGATTTGAAATGTTCCATATAGAATGAGTTCAGTAAAACATTAAACTGCATTTCCCTATCAGTGCATTGCCTTCTGGGAGTTGCGTTCCATCCTATGGGCTGACCTCCCTGTATTCCCATGATGTAATGCAGATTTCCTGCTGACCAAGTTCCGTGTGGTGCATCACGAAGTCATATGACGCTCCAGCAAAGGAGTATGGCCATAGGGGAGAATGGAGGTCTCCAGTTCCCGAGCTACAGCTCCCACAAGGCAATGCTCAGCCATAGGAAAATGCGGTTTAATGTTGAACTGACGCAAAATGAAGCATTTGGGGTTAGTTCAACAAATGAAAACATTTTGATTTTGGGAATGTCAAAATATTTTGATCAAAAATGGCAACATGAAAACTTTTGACATTTCCAACTCAGAATTTCTATTCCATGAAAAATTTCAATTTTTAATCCCAATTTGGGATAAAAATCTGTTAATGTCAAAATTCCCTGGGGCATAGAAATTCCAAATTTTGCCCAGCTCTAACTGCAGATGTTTATCACTGATTGTTGTTCATGAGAAGAATTTTGGGCTAGATTTTCAAAGAATTTAGGCATGCAGTTATGCACATAATCTGGTTTCAGAGTAGCAGACATGTTAGTCTGTATCCGCAAAAAGAAAAGGAGTACGTGTGGCAATTTAGAGACTAACAAAATTATTTGAGCATAAACTTTTGTGAGCTACATCATCGGATGCACATAATCTGTGCATGCAATTAGAGCAATTACAAATGCAAACCAGACAATTGCATGCAGTGATTGTCAGTTCTGGTCAGCAGACTATGTGATTATTTGATTTGTGCATGCTCGTATTTGTAGCTGTATGCCAAATGGAGTATGCAATTGCACCCCTAAACTGTGTAGAAATCAGTTTCTGTCCATTCAAAACAACTACTTTAATTTAATTCATTTTATTTGCTGGGATAAATGTCCCCACCATTGGTTGTTAGGAATAAACTTGGCACCTAATTATCAGATGCTTCTATTGTCCATTCGTTTGATTCAGGGTGGCCTTTACGTTTCTCCTAACTTGTGAAGCAGAATAATTCAGTGCTACTTTCACAATTACAAGAGTATGCTATTTGTTATTACTAATGGCAAAATATTTATGTCTGTGAAAGTTCACAGCTGATCATTTAGTTCTTATAATAAACACAGTCAATATGATTTACTCTATGGAGGTACCTGGCAGTAGAAGCAAATGTGGCCAGTCAGTATGGTTAACACGTTAATATTAGTCCTGTCTAAAGAAGCTGGTATCTCTTGCTCCCACTAAATTCAATGGATAAAAATTGTATTCTGACCAAGGGAGACAGGAAACATACCTCTTTCAGCACAGGCAGGCTACATGGTCGAATAGGTCACTTCTATTTCAGATGTCTAGGTTTCTGGTATCTCTTAACTTTTGTACCCTGCACCCAGCTAGTCTCTAAGGTGCCACAAGTACTCCTTTTCTTTTTGCGGATACAGACTAACATGGCTGCTACTCTGAGCTCAGGTAGTGTCCAAACTCCCTCCTTCCCTGGGGTTTCCCTTTATTGGTAACTCAGTACAATAACACAACACAAACCTCAGCCTAATCTTCCCGAAGCTTGGCTGTTCCTGTGGTTTTCCCCCCAGGTCCTCCTGTGTCCTAGTTTTCTCTGTTTCCTCTGAAACCTGCTGGAGCTTACTGGATATATCTACCAGAATGACTCAGCAGTACTCATCCTGAATCTGAATGCAGGGATTTAGCTCCCGAGTCTAGAGAAACTCCACAAAAGAGCCAGACATTCCTATGCAGGGCCTTTGAGTTTTCTTCATTACTTACACACACACACTCACTCTCTCTCTCTCTTCACGTAGCTGGAATAGCGTAATTTAGGTTAATTTACCACAGTAGTGTAGACATAGCCATAGTAAATGCTAATATAGAGATAGTCAAAGCATGGTAGTTCCTTATCTCTTATGGTATCAGCCAAGGGTCCAAACCCGACTCTTTGAAGGTAAAACACCCATTGAGTTTAACTGGAACAGTTCATTTTTACTATAATAATGTCTGCACTTATCAACCAAAGCTCTGAAAGTGCTTTGAAAAGATTGGATGCTTATGCCTTGAAACATAGCTGTGGCATGCAATTATCTCATTTTATACATTTATAAAGTGAACCAAAAGATTAGGTGGCTTTCCAAAGGTATATGGCAAATCAGTGGCAGAGCCAGGACGAGAAGCCAGGAATTCTGCCACGCAGTGCCTTGTTGTAACTACTACACCACATTGCCCATGGCATGATTTTGTTGTTAGTATAGACAAGTTTTCCAGGTACCAAATTTTACCTAATCTGTATTCTGCAATACTAAGACATTAGATGATGTACCAAAGATGACATTATAGTTTGCTGCCCTCTGAATGTCCTTACTCTGGGGAGGCAGTTTAAGCCCATCTTTGTCTTCATGTAGCTGTACCTAGTTTAAGGATTCCAGCCCTTATGGAGAAATCTTGTAGAACTTAATAGGGAATGAAAGGTTGTATAGAAATTTAATAGGGTTGTACAGAAGTTACTCTAAAAGCCTATTGCATTTAATTTAGAACCAAATCCTTTCTATACTGATAGATTTTCACAACCATCCTATGGAATTCTATTATAGGGATATAATTCTTGATTAAATCCTGTAGAATAATTCAAAAATTTGGTGGAAATATTCTTATGTACCATTAATTTCTACAGGATTTTTTTTTCCATATGGAAGCTCTTATCAAACACTGAAATCCATTAACCTGTTCAAGGAAGGTGTTACACAGTTAAGGTAATTACACTTAACTAAGAACATTTTTTTATAATAGTAGCAAGCTGCTTTCCTCCCATCCCTTTCTCCAAATACAGTAAAAAAAACTCAAAGGCCACAGCTTTGTTTTATAATACAGTCAATATATTTTCATATTATTTGACATTCAGACTCTACAGATAAAGCCTACCTATGATACTGTTATCAAAAGGCCTTTCCAGTGAGTTGGTCTGTTAAGCGGGAATAACGTCTCCCTATACCACCGAGAGCATTTATTTTGATAAAATATCCTTCATATGAATTAGAAGGATGCTCAACAGTTGCAGTGTATGTGGCTTGATAGGCTGAATACAGGGTGACCAGATTATTTCATTCAGCAGTCTCTGAAGTTGCATCCAGCCACACAAAGGTTGACTTTGATTCTTTATCCCAGCCAGAACTGATACAGAGAGTGTAGAAAAATTAATATTACCACTGGAGATGTAAGAGCTGGTTGGTTGATTTATTGTGAATAATATTTGTTGTAAATTAACTTTTTTTCCCATTCACAAACTGTCACTAATTTCTGTCATCCCTCATCTTCTAACAAATTGGATTTCTAAGTGTCATTTGTGTTATGTAAATAGAATAAATGCCAAATATATTTTTTGATTGGCAATGATTAGTGAAACCGTTTCAAAGTACAACACTAAAATAAATATTGGTGTCTATAATTAAGATACCTTGTGGCTACATTTTTTTAAAATAATCATTCTGCTAAAAGAGTAAGTTGAATAATTTATCAAAGATTTCCCTGTCTAAGCCTTTCTACAAAGGCTTTTGAAATACAGGCATTAGATTATAGGACTAGCTTTAGAACTTCCACTGGAAATTTCATGACATGTGAAGTCTCGTATACATGCTTGACTTTATCGGCAACTGATTACAAAACTTCCAAACTTTATCATGGCTCTGCCCTGAGCACGGTAGAATCTAGGTTTCTGTGATTGCCAAGCTGGATTCCAGACATGTTTTCACATTTCTCTGACATTGTTTTTTCAAGACTTCTCATCTTAAGATCAAGAGAGCAATAACAATAAAGCAAAAATCTAAGTAAGAACTTGCAAATCTTCCACGTTCCTGGGGAATTATTTGTTTCTTGTAAATACAGTAGGCCAGATCCTCAGTTGGAGTAAATCAGCATAGCTCCATTGAAGTAACTGATTCACTCACATTTTTTTAAATCAGTAATGGAAACATAGAGAAGTGGGTGTATTTGGGTTTAAAACATCCATTTAAATATGGCGGTATATGTCCTGATCCAATGGCCGTTGACTTCAATGGCCATCTATTATATGGCCCCCATCACCATATAATCTCCTAAATCCCTGGGTAGCACGCTAGTCACTGGAACATCCTTCCTCTCCAGTGATGCAGGATCCTACCCATGAGCACTCAGGAGGTAGGTTTGTCAGAAAAGAGAGCTTAGCATTTCTATAAAATTGTGTGAGAATCCACCACAGACTGAGTATCTTCAGACCTCTCAAAATATCTAGATCCTACTGGGCATGCACAGGGTTTAAACCTAGTGACTCATACTTTCTTTTTAATGTTCCTGTTTGTATCAAAGCATCCAGCCATTGCTTTGAGCACTTTTTCTCTGACACCATGTGGTTTTTAACCTTACTGAGGATCATGCATTTAATAAGATCTGTTTACAACTTCTCAGAGTAGTTCTATTCACTCGCCCCAATGACAGAGAGCAAAATAACACCCCTTGTATCTTATCATATTCCATTCTGTGTATTCCTCAAAAAGCTGAGAGAAAAGTAGTGTGATGGTTCTAGATTCTCTTATCAGAAGAACTTGCAACCTACTGTGGAATAAAGAGTTCCACATTTTTGTTTGCTTGCTTTTTAAATTTTGTCTTAATTCTGTCTTTCATATCAAACGTAAGAACTTTTGGGGGACAAAAGTCTCTCTTCTCCCATCAGTGTGCCAGAGGTTTATTAATAATACATACTAATTATACTATGTACTTCTTAGCTTCTTTCATCGAAGGATCTTAAAGTGCTTTGAATATATTAATTAACCAAGCCTCACAACTCCCTGCTGATATCGGTATCTGTTGTTATCAGTCTACTTTTAAAAATGGCAATTTAGAGGAAATAGTAACTAGAAAAATCCTCTTCAGGATTCAGACAAACAATAGCAAACCTGGCCTAAAAATCTAAAAAAAGAGAATATTTTCTCCTATAATTTTGAAGTTGTATTTCATTTAAAGTTTGTCTTGTCTAATCTGCCTATCCCTGTACTCTCTAGGCGCCGACATGCTGGGGTATGACTAAATTCAGACCCAGGCCCAAGATGGACTCGGTATTCTATATTTTTCTAGACCTAGGGAATATTATCATTGCCGGCATGAGGACCATTGCAATTGGCAGCAGAACTGAATCTAGCAGCTCCTTGATTTAAAAGGAAGGAGGCTGTCAGCAGGGTTTTGGTTTTTTGTTTTTTGTTTTTTTTAAAAGGACGTTCAACTCTGGAATTTACCATCCTTGCTCCAATAGATTTGTTATTCCTTAGGGCGCACTTCAAAGCTTGTCTGTGTATGTGGGTTGGATGGGTGGGTGTATGGGTTGTTGTTATCTTCACCAAGTCTCTTTTTGGGGTGGGCTGGTTCTTGAATAGGCATTTCCTCTTGTATAGTTTAGATTTTTATGCTGTTTTTTTAATCAGAAAACAACAGAATTAAAGAAACAAAAAATATCAAATATGATTCTGTCAGCAAGTGTCCTCAAATACCTCCCCCCTCACACATGTTGCCAGCAAGACTAATTAAATTTAGGTCATTCAGCATATGGCTATTTTTAATCTCTAATCTTTCTCACATAAACTTCTGATTGATCTCTGCAGGTGCTGCAGCATTCAACTACCAAGAGCCCTGACTGTAGACTATTGTACCTGTTACCATTGGGAAGGAATGCTGAGACAATTGCTGCTTTTGTAGACTATACCAAGAGCATGTCTGTCTGCTTTTGCAATGTATCAAGGCAGATTATATTGATGCTACAGGAGAGGACTGAAATTCTGAGATCAGGTCTTTGGTGCTGAATGGCATGTCTGGCAATTAACTTATTATTTTGACAATGAACTCTTAAGATCGATAACTGACTAACATTAAATTGGATTTTATATTTTTTACTTTGGTTTTCAAAGCTAAATTTGAATCAGGTGGGTTACTCCTATAGGGCCCGATCTTGAAGTCCTTATTTAATTTTTAGTCAATCCGGTGGTAAAACTCCCACTGATTTGGGGTCTAACACTGTGGACCTTGTCAAAGCAGAGCTCCTTTTAATTTCAGTGGAAGACTGGCAAAAGCAAGGGCTGCAGGGTCTCTCCCTAGGCGTTGACAATGCCAGTAATTGCTATACTGCTTTTGAATAGCCAGTGCTTCCAAGCCTTTCTGTATGGTTAAGGGTGCCTGTATCCTCACCTTGCTGTCAAGGTACAAAGATATTTCTCCACTATGATAAGTGTGCTGCATTTTAAATCAACTGAAGTAATGGATCTCATTTTGTTGATTGACATGTACAGTGTATTCCTTATCTATGTTTACACATAGAAGGTTGTTTTATAGGAGTAATTTAAGACTCACACCAATGTCAGTGAAGGCAAGTGAAATGTGATCTCGTTAAACGTTTCTAACACTGGCCAATAGCCACTTTAGGATGTTCAATTCACCTAGTGAAATATAAGACTTTTTTATCATGCCAGTTAAACACATCTGGTCTCTCACTTGAGTGACAACTGACTCCAATTCAGTCTTAGCTAATCACTGGGGCATATATAATTCCATATTTCTGTGTGCCCATTAAACTGCAGAATGAATTAGGGATTTTTGACTTCTGGGTAGTGCACAAATGCATCCCCCTTGATTTATTGAATTATTGTCTTTAAAAATGCTGCTTGTCGAGTTCTACATTGGCTTCAAATGCCTATTAGTCAACACCGTTCTTTGGAGTGGAAAACTTGTTACACAGTTATAGATAACTTGGGCATGGACAGTACCTCTTGCAGAAGTCATGTAAAAGTTTACTTGGATTGCAAGATCTTTGTGGCAGGGGTCGTCTTTTTTGTTCTGTGTTTGTACAGCACATAACACAACTGAGTCCTGATTCAGGGCTACTGGGCACTAGGGCAATACAAATAATAAATAATAGACGTTTAAAAAAATCTTCTATTGAAAAGATAATTAGATTCCTTTAAGCATAACCCAACTTAAAGTTGGTCTCTTTCACTGAAGTTTGTTATCTAGTAGATACCTAAAATCCTATCTGTTCTTTCATCCACCACCATATTTTTATTGTTTTGAGTGGAGAACTTGTATCAGCAGGTTCTCTAACATGATAATTGTGAAAAGACTAGAGATCTGGAAGGCCTGGCCTACAGGTAAAGGTGTGTGTTTTAAAACCATTTAGTTATACTGGTGCAAACCCCTGTGTGGATACTCATTTATTGCATATTGATTTAGCTTCATTCAGTAAGGAATCGGTTTAAACTAAATTGACGTAATCCAGGTTTAAACCAATTTAAGAGCATCCACCACAAGGTTTTTGCATAGGTTTTACTAATTTGGTTTGTAACTGCTACTTTTTGTGTAGACAAAACCTAGGTCCCTCATTTAGGATGAGTTACTTATGCATTTTTGTGCAAAAAGAAATGAGTTGCCTAATTTGTACAATCAATTACTGGGATTTAGCATGCAAATCAGGTAATTGAAATATGCAAATATACTTGACAGTTTACATAAGTACTGTGTTACAAAATCTGCATGTGAAAAAACAGGATGACTCTGTGTGCAAATTAGATGTTTAATTGTGAAGTTGTGTATCTGAATGGTCCCGATCCTGTTATATCCTAAGAAAAAATTAAATAAATCTCCTTTCTTAGTTTTATTCAATCTTGTTTTCTTTCCCATCAAGGTGTTACCTAACTCCACTCTGCCTACATCTCTGTGCTCATTTCCTGTGGTCTCTCTACTGTCTCCTACTGAGCCCCGCTGCTACCTTCTTGTTTCTTTCTTTCCATTGGCTGCACAGGTTTCCCCTTCCCCACACCATGCCCTAAACTTGGTACTGCCCACTTCCTCCTATGCGTAAAGTGACCTCCCTTTCAATAAGAGCCTTTCAGTGCTGATTTCCTTGCTGCTTCCCTTCACCAGAATCACTTCAACTGTGTATCATTTACATCTGAATTAAACTGTAAATTCTCAGGGTCAAAGCCATTTGACAAAATTCTGCCCTGATTGATGGTGTGTCCTATACAATCCCATTTGGGTCAAGGAATTATTGAGAGGAAGGATGGCCTTGTGGTTAACGTATTCAACAGATAAGGATTCAGGTCCCAACTCTGCCACTGGCTTCCTGTGTGACCTTGGTCAAGTCATTTAATCTCTTTCTGCCTCTGTTACCCATCTGTAAAGTGAGGATAATACTTCCTTTCTCCCACCCTTTGTATGTCTTGTCTACTTAAAGTGTAAGCTCTTTCAGGCAGGGACGGCCTCTTGCCAGGCATATGTACAGCACCTAGCGCACCGGAGCCCTGATCTCAGTTCAGGCCTCTTGGTGCTACTGTAAAAACAAATAATGATGTTGCCCTTTTACTTCTCTGTGCATACATACAATATGCATCTGCGCTGTTAAAATAATACATATAAACCTTAGCTGGGTCAAGTATCCTATTGGTAACTTAGGGACAAAGGGTCCTTAATGACTCATCACTAGGAATTAGTTTCAAGTTCCACCTACTTTCCTGTCTGACTGGCTACTTAAACTGTTCTGATGTCTCAATACTTTCAGAGTAAAATAATAAAATATTCCAAAGTATACAGAACAAATGTGGCAAAGTTCCAGCCGTGATACCCGTTCTGATTTTTATTTAATTTTTTTTTAAGTGCTGTACATTTGTTTTGTTCATTAGAGACCTGCGAAATTCTGGTATGTAATGGATTAAAAACTCTAGAAGATATTTAAAATAATCCATATTCACTGGAGAAAACGGAGACTTTAGAGATGTGAAATATTTTCACCTGAGAACAAAAATGGTTGGATCATTATTTTCCCCAAAAATTGCTAATATCAAAGCAGATTGGGCATAAGGATATGATCAATTTTACCAAAGTATACATGTTGCTCAAATCTTGTCTGACCCTCTGGATGGTTCTACCACTGTTGCTGAAATTAACAGCCCTCTAATATCCTAATTCAGCAAAGCACTTGGACATGTGTTTAACTATAAGCATGTGAGTAGTCCAGTTGAAGTCAATAAGATTGTAAAGTTAAGCAAGTGTTTTGTGAATTAGGACATTTAATAGACTGCTCATTTAATCAAGAGTGGTGAGAACATCCAGGCTCTAAATTACTATGGAAGATAAGAAATTCTCCCTCCTTAAATTAAAATTCTTGAAAAATGTTTGAGGGTAATTTGTCATCTGTAACATCCAAAGAGCCTGGAGAGATCTCTTGTCTGGAGCAGATGTTCAGGCATCCATATTCCTTTTTGATTTGGACACTTGTGGCCAATTGCAGAATTGAAAAATACATAAGCACCCTGTACTTGTGGAGCACTGTCATATATTGACTCTTCATAACAGTGGTAACACTTATGAGGTAGATTTTCATCAGTAGATCTCAAAGCACTTTACACACCATCCTCGTTTTACAAATGGGAAAACTGAGGCACGAAGAGGGGCAGTGACTGGCCCAAGGTCACCTAGCAGGGCAATGGCAGAGTGGGGAACCGAACCCATGCCTCCTAAGTCACAGCTCTAACCACTCCCTTCCATAAAAGCCTCATATCAAATAGCTGCCATACAGGAGACCTTACATGGCATGTGGGGATCTGACTGCTCTTTTAGGGTCACAATATGCTAGCCTTGGTCACAAGTAACCGCAAGGAAAGCAATGGGACTATTCATATGGGTAAAGTGGTTTCAACTTGGTCCTCAGTGCTGTATGAGCACAGCGCATGAAAAATAGCTCATACTAATACCTGTAATTAAGCTAGAGGTGATGAAGTAAAAGAAAAGGAACAACAGTCTTGCCCAATCACCTCCTATAAGATACTTGTCTTCCAAAGAAAGTTTTCTATTCTTCCTTACAGCTCCCACTGAAGTCAATGGGAAAGCCTCCACTAACTCACTGGGGACAGGACTGAATCCTAGAACTTTGAAGTGTGGTTAGGATAAAAATAAAAGTCACCTGTTTACTCAGCCGATCTGTTTTCTAATTAGCATTCAAGTCGTATCCTTTCACTTTCGTGGTAAAAAGTATTTTGGTTACGTTAATACTGAAGAACCAGTTCAGCTATGGTAGAGTGCTGCAAACTAGACAGAGGGTCTTTCAATCTGAGGTGAAAAGATCCAAATGCCTTTTGGATCTCATTCAGAAGTGCGCTTATCTGGACTGCAGAAAAACTGAAAACCACATAGCTGCTTTTTAGGGGCCAATTTCCCCACTGGTGTAAAAGAGTGCAACTTAATTAAGTTTTGAATAGCTTGGTGAAGCATTTAGACGCAGGAAACCAGAGCCTCAGGTAGTGTAAATCAGTGTATGTATATTGATTTCAGTGAAGCCATGCCAATTTACATTAGCTGAGGCCCTCAGGGGATGGCCCTCTGCTGCCATTGTATCCATCACTAAAGGTGTTTAAAAATCAATTTGTTATATAATTATCAAGAAGCCATTGTGGATCCTCATTATTATTATTTTATTTTATTATTACTATTTGTATTACCATAGTGCCTAGGAGTGGATCTACAGAAGTGTTTTATACCTTTTGGAGCCTTCTCAGTTTTCTTGGGAAAATCACAAAATAAAGCCTACAGTGTGCAGCCTAGAACTGGGAGACACACACCCTGCTTTAGCAGTGCTCATGTTCAACTCTGTTTTCTGAGATTACAAACTGAAGATCTCACCACAACTTTTACCTTTTGGTTCTTGTGGATATATATATCCATACCTTCCTAAGCAGTTATAGGATGATAATAAACTTTACAAAGGAAATTAGTATTGTCCCATTTTAGGATAGATGGTCTGGAAACTGTCAGAATTCTGTGTGCTAACAGAGCTGTCAAAGACAGAATAATATCCCAAGTGCATAAATATGCAGTGCAGATTTTTCACATGGGCAAGAGGGACAGTTAGAGCAATGATCCTGGACAATATATGTTTTTATAACAAATAGAGCTGGTCAAAAAATTTTAATTTTGAAACTTTTCAATGAAAAAAGGATAACACTTCTGTTCCCATTTTTAAACCATCCCTAGTAACGGGCCCTCCACGTTGGTAACAGATGAGTCAACCATTCCCTTTATTTTCACCTTATACTTTTGGGGAAGTTTTGTAACATCTGTGTCAGACCATCAGAATATTCTGAGCAACAGCTAGCCAACAGGGAGTAAGTCTCTGGGACATGGACGCAGGCAGCCTCTGAGGTCATTTTATATCAAATGATCCATCTCAATCATTAACTGGCTACACTGACACTATTCCTCTGTAGGTGAAGAATCACATGGTCACAAAGTTCTGCAGTATAAACAAGGGAGACCTACTCAGAATCCTATTTGGACAGATTTATCACTTGATTATGGAGTAGCAACCTTGTCTGGCCTGTATGCCACAAGAGATTAATGTGCAACTCATGCTCTGCTTTCTCTCTGGATAATGTACACTCATGTGCTTTCCTATTATACTGTAAGGTGAAGGTCTGCTGGCTTCACAGAAATAGACTCTTGTGTTATAGACTCCCAGATACTGTACTGAGGATTACCAGCAAGCTGTTGCTCAACAGATACAAAATGGCCAAAATCTCCAATTAATCTACACACAGTGGTTATTTAAAAAAATTCAATATTTGCCAGACATTACTGCACTCTGGTGTACTTTCCCCTCGGGCTTAGTTCTGTTGGCTAGGAGTGTGAAAAATCCACATCCCTGGCCAACAAACACCAATGAAAGCTCTAGAGTAGTCACAGTTATACCGGCAAAAAAAAGGTCCTTTAGTCAGTATAGCTTATTCCATTCAGGTATAAACTCCACTGGCAAAAGAACTCTCTTTCAGGTGTAAATTGCATCTCCCGGCAGAAGTTTTGCCATCAAAACTCTAGGAGTGGAGCTATACCAGCAAACGCTTGCTAGTGTGGACAAAGTCTTTGAATAGGGGACTACCACCATGACTGTGTAAGATCTGTTGACATTTAATGGTGACCTCTCTCTCTCTCTCTCTCTCTGAGCTGTGGAATTTTTAAAGAGTCACAGCTACAGTGTCTAGGTCTAAATATATAATTATTATTTCTATTTAAAAACAAAGTGAAGCAATTCCTCCTCCACTAACCTCTTCCAAACCCCAGTTCAGGAGAGCACTTAAGCACGTGCTTCACTTTAAGTACCTGCTTAACCTTCATTGAAATAAACAGTACATAGGCATGTGCTTAAGTACTTTCCTGAATCAAACCCAAGTTATCACTAAGCAGGGTTGGATTAAGGCAATCTGGGGCCATAGGAACACCATGACACATGTCACCATAGCTCCGTTTCCATGGCCCCACCCCAATACCATTGTCCTATATTCCCCCGCCACCCGCCAGCTGGAGTGGCAGTGGCAGGGGCTCTCTTCCTCTCCCAGAGATGCAGGGATGACGTAGGATCTCCTTATCCCCATGTAACAGGCTCCCCTTGAATTGGTAGCATCCCAGAGAGGCAGCCATGATAATAATGGGTGCCTCAGAATTTACCTCAGCAAATGTGGTGTATGGGCTTGAGTAGTTGGGCCTAGCCCATTTTACCCCTTTCCCCCTGCTACACACCATGTCCTTTGTTGGAATGGTATTGGCAACCCCCCAGAGCAGTAGGTTTTGAAGTTCACACCCAATCAAGATGAATGGGGCAGGTCACACCTCTTACAGCTACTGTTTCAAGCTGTCTGAAGACATAGGTAGACCTTGCTGCATCAGTTACACTCAGGTCATGTTTTCAAGCTTTTCTGTGCAACTGCTTGGGCTAGAAACCTTTTTTTGTTTTTTACAGAAAGCTGAGATTATGCCCGCATTATGTGATCCCATTAGTTGGGGGCCTTAACCACTGCTCTGTAGTGCCTATGCCTTTATCCGGCCCTAGCCATGCCCTCATTGCGCATTCACTTCTCACCCAACAACCCTTCTCCCGGAAACTACTTCCAAAAACAAAGTCTTTCTCTTCTCTGTCCCATGGGTAATAATATCATCTCTTTCCAAGACCATCCTCCTCATTCCTCCCAATATATTCAGCTGCAGTGTTCCTCCACATTTCTACAGGTGAACTTGGCACTTTGCATTCCCCCTTAAGGAAAAATATGCACCCTCCTGGAGTATTAAAATGTATCTGATTATATGATGACAGGGAACATTTTGCAATGAATGATTGTCCAGTGGGAGGAAATGTACAGTGTATATAAAAATCCAGTATGTCAGCTTCCATATTTTTTCAAAGTGAAATGAATGCTGATGTTCTGATGAATTATTAGCTATGCTGGTAACCCGATACCTCTATTCCTGTACAGTTTGGAAAACATATTTCAGGAGTCCAGTGATCATAGGACTTAACGAAATCCACAATACTGTTTGATTAGATTTAAGTGCTTTGGTTCAATTATGTCTTTTTCTAAACAGCAAGTGTTCATATTCGATCAGGCAAGCAGCATGTTAGCAAAGGACTGGTTAGCTGTTAACTTGGCAGTGTAGCTATGTTGAAAATGACATACAACTCCTCCTTCCCCCACAGCTGCCAACCCAGTGCCTTTCACAAGCACTTAATTTACTCACAGGGTAACATAAAAGACAAAAATTACATAGGAACTGGGTAAAAGGAAAGTAGAGTTTAAAAAAAAAAAAAAAGTCCGCTCCTGTTGAATATGACTACACATTCCTAATATCAGTGCAATTGCTGTCCTATAGTTGTGTGTCTGTGCACCTTTTCCTGGGTAGGGTTATTTTTACTTAGAGTGGATAGCCTGCGATAGAGATTTGAGGGGAATGGATATGAACCCAAAATTCAGATCTTGTTTTAAAAAAAAAAAAACCTGTCAAAGTTTGGAGGGTGTTTGGATCTAGAGATTCTGGTTCCACACCTTATAAAAATACGTGCCGTAAGCACAATTTGTCTCTGAATTTAGACTTCAAACACCACCTCTCCTCAGAGTTTGAAGGTGTTCTGATGTCAGTTGTTGGTTTCGGCTCAATGCCCATCTTTAGTTTTTGAAGGTTCTCAAATGTTCTGAAGGCTCTCAGATACTGAGGTACCTTTTCCCTTTATTTTTCTGTCTAGGGTCAGAACCAGAAATGCAGAAATACTGCAAGAGAAATGTTTTTCCTGGTGCTTCTACTTTGACAGAAAGTAGGAAGTGCCATAAATCTTGAGCAAAAGCCTGTTGCTCTATGATTTTTTTAGCAAATTTTTGCAGATTTGGTTGATTCAGTTAAGGTTTAGGAAAATATCCACATTTTATCCAAACCAAATCTCAACTCTAATCCTCTTTTAGATTTCCCTATCACTAGTTATACATTTTGGACTCTGTTAGGCCAAACAGTGAAATTCAGGTACAATAGCATGTCATTTCTTCTGGTTTTCAGAGTAAGGTACAGAAGGTGAATTGAACAAATGGATGTCAGAATCTGAAAGATGGTTGCCATTGAATAGCCTATATCACCCGCCAAAGTATTCCTCGGATAGGGTCATAAGTAGAATCAGGCAAATAGAACCAGGCAAATAGCTGATTTTCCTGATTGCTATCAGTTCTGGAAAAAAAGAAAATTAAAAAATTCAGTTTGACGTGAATCCAAACATTTCAGAATATTTCAGTGAATTGAGAAGGTCTGGATTCAAATTGCTGCTCCAGAATGCTAATTCGAACCTGGGTCTCCCACATATCAGTGGGCTGCCCAAACCTCTCCCTTCAGCGATTTTGTGAATGGGGTGGGGTGGGGTGGAGTGGAGGGGAAATCCTGTCCGAAACTATTTAGCGAACTTCTGGCAAATTCACAAATAGTTTTGAGCTCACCAAAACTGCATTTTTTGACAAATCGACTATTTCCATGAACAGATTTCCTCAGCTCTTATTATAAATTGACATACCAAGAGTTAAGGATTAAAACTATATGTTTTGGTGTTTGTTTCCCCTGTAACTTTACAGTGATCTGAGGTGATCTGCAAGATTTGATGTTAGATGATTAAAGGAGCGAATCCAACAGGAGGGAACACAGTGATTTGATGCTGACTGTCATTTTGTGTGATTGCAAAAGCACTCGATGACAGAAGATGAAAACACTGCACTCATCACAGGTTTTTTGTGCAGTCACCCACAGGGCTGCTGCTACCCAGTACCCAGGCTGCCTGTCTTGAATGTCAACAAGATTTGATTAAATCCTTTAATACAGGGCTCCATGCTGAGAAAGAAGTGACAAAATCAATCTTTTTCTTTCACCTGTGGGATAGCTAATTAAATCTGGGCTGAGCTGGAGGCCAGGTATGCTACAAGCTACATGATGATTTAGCAGGCATCAGAGCTGCACACTATAATACTGAGCAGCACGTCAAGAACTGAATGTGTGTGTTTCCAAGCCTTTGGGAAGGTGCACAAAGCATACAGGTTACTGCAGGGTATTATTTGTTTGAAGTGAATAACACACATTGCATTAAAAATGACCTAACTGATCTAATTATAGAACTGACAGCTGTGCTATAAGTGAGGTTTCCAAGCTAATACTGAACCACTGCGGGGGGGGGGGGGGAAGGGGGAAGAAGTGGCAAATTGACCAGTTTTGCTCCTTTTTTATTTCTTTATGAGACAACAAGCTTTATACAAAGCAATTTATTCAAACCAGCAATAATTGTCAAGGTCACACACAACATGGCAACGTCTGAGGCTGGGCTCCTATTTACAAATGTCCTGCTAATGTAGAGCAGTCACCCTCTTGTGAGCCTGTCCCTGCTGGCACCAACGTGCCCTTTACATTATTCATATTTTTAGTCTTAAAGCATCGAAGGTCTGAAAGTCAAATGCCAGGGAAGGGAGTTCCATAGAAGGATGTGTTTTTAAATTCTCTTGCACTTTTCCAGTGGCCAAATAATTCCCAAAGCTCTCACTCCTAAAGAAATATTTGCAGTCATTGAGTTCATGGACAATAAAGAATATTAAGCATTTCAAGGACAGTCATTCATTTGCTATAGAATAATATAGGGGATTACCAACAAATGAATCAATCCCGGGAGTTCTATGATATCGTCACTGAGGTTTCTAATATCCTGACATAGCTCGGCACCCTGGCTATTTGACATAATTTATATGCTGTATACTGGGTAATGTGACTTTTTAGAAATAGAGCTGATAAACTGATCTACTTTCAGGAGGCCTGCATCTGTTGTTCACATATCCTTTAGTTCTACCAAACAGCAGAAATAATCATTTCCACATATAGCACCTTACATCTGATGCACAAAAAAAATACTTTACAAACAACACTAAAACTCTAAACACTTTTCTAATTAAAGTCTCATGCCCCATGGGGTAGGTAGGTATTCTAGACATTTTAGAATTGGGTGAACTTAGAAACAGGTACAATTATTTACCAAAAGCCTTCAGCAATTTGGTGGTAGAGCTAGAAGTATTTATTTTTCCAATTTATACAATGCACCTACCAGCCCCTCTCTTAGTGAATGGAACAATGAAAGAAATGTTAAAAATACACAACAATGATCTAGGACAACAGAATATCAAAACTCACACTAAATGAACTTCACCAACCAAGGGGAAGTCTCCTTGTTTCGTTAGCAATAAATCATGGGGGAACCAGGCAGAGTTTTAGGAAAGATTTTTCGGAGAAGGCAGAGAGGCCAATGTTTACATGATAAGAGGCCTGTGTGTGTCTGATGACAGACTGACTGCCAGCTTGCACGCCTAACACGTGGTGTCATACCAAACTGGTTCCCTTCTAAAAACCCAACCCTCTTTCTCCAGTTCCATTCATCATACTGCGTTCTCCACTCAACTCAACACTTAGGGGAAAAAAAAGCTGAATAAACAGATAGGCCTGGAAGTTTATCCAAAACAACAGCAGCACATGTTGTTGGAGTATTTCCATTTATTTTGATAGGCTTTGGATCAGGCTCTAGAACATCTTTAGTGCCCATCTTTAAAAAAGGGAAGGAGGTGGATCCGGGGAACTACAGGCCAGTCAGCCTCACCTCAGTCCCTGGAAAAATCATGGAGCAGGTCCTCAAGGAATCAATTCTGAAGCACTTAGAGGAGAGGAAAGTGATCAGGAACAGTCAACATGGATTCACCAAGGGCAAGTCATGCCTGACTAACCTAATTGCCTTCTATGACAAGATGACTGGCTCTGTGGATGAGGGGAAAGCAGTGGACATGTTATTCCTTGACTTTAGCAAAGCTTTTGACACGGTCTCCCACAATATTCTTGCCTGCAAGTTAAAGAAGTATGGGCTGGATGAATGGACTATAAGGTGGATAGAAAGCTGGCTAGATTGTCAGGCTCAACAGGTAGGGATCAATGGCTCCAATGCTAGTTGGCAGCCGGTATCAAGTGGAGTGCCCCAAGGGTCAGTCCTGGGGCCAGTTTTGTTCAATATCTTCATTAATGATCTGGAGGATGGCGTGGATTGCACCCTCAGCAAGTTTGCAGATGACACTAAATTGGGAGGAGAGGTAGATGCACTGGAGGGTAGGGATAGGATACAGAGGGACCTAGACAAATTAGAGGATTGGACCAAAAGAAATCTGATGAGGTTCAATGAGGACAAGTGCAGAGTCCTGCACTTAGGATGGAAGAATCCCATGCACTGCTACAGACTAGGGACCGAACGGGTAGGCAGCAGTTCTACAGAAAAAGACCTAGCTATATGATCAGGAAGCTCCTTCTTCATGCATTGTGGATAAAAATGTGATGTGTTTGTTCATTTATTTGTGTCATGTTGTTGTGACTAGTGAACTAGAGAATATCATTAATATTGCTGATACATTTTTCCCTGATGTTATAGATATGGAATCATATAGGTGAGAGGGACCGTTAGTGGTTCATCAGATATTACCCTCCAGTATTTATTGCATTATCCCTAACTCACGGATTGGTGTCCAGTCATTGAGTTATAACAAATAAAGTCTAGGCTTGAGTATCTCCCAGTCATTGCAGTTACACAAACTTCCTTGTCAGCTTGTTTTATTGAGCAATGTTCTAGGTCCCGGTCTTGCAAAGAAAGACATACAGGCAGACCCCTGCTCCTGCCCACACCTCCACTCACTTCAGTGAGAGCCCAGACCAATGTATGGGTCTGCCCATGTCATTCTTTTTGAAGGATGGGAGCCACAGCTTACAAGGGATAAAATCTTCCCTCAGATGCCAGTCGCCCCCACTGAAGTCAATGAGACTATCTAACCTACATTTTCTCTGATGCGATAACACACAGAGGTACAGCAGGAGACAAGAGCTGATACAAAAGTGGAGGTTGAGCAGTTTAGACATCCTTGAGTCTGTTTAGACATTCTTGAGACATCTTTGACGCTTAAGTTCTGGCATTTGGAGAAGCCAGATAATGGCTTCAAGGGGAACTACCATGTTTGGAGAGGTAGAAGAAGGTGACTTCAGTTGTTGTGTTGGGGACAGACTGGAGAGGAATGTATGAAGAACAAATACAGTGATTAAGTCGAGAACGCCAACACAGACTGGAGTGAAATCCTGGCCCCAAGTCAATGGCAAAACACTGAATAACCTTTTAATGGGACCAAAATTTCACCCTAGTGTTTCAGAAGAAAAGGGTCATGATCTGCAAACTCAAAGTATTAACTTGCGATTCTATAATGGTTTTAAAGAAAATGGATTAACTGTTATAAGACACAGTACAATTGGGATAAGTAAATACACATTTTCTAAAATGATATGCATATTATATTTGGGAGTCTTGTAGGGCCCTAGCCAACACCGACTGGATGATTTCAGGGTGTGCTGAATCAGGCCCTTATGTGCAAGCTAGCAAGTAATTCATAAATGTATATTGAAAACAAGCAATTTCCTCTGTTTAGTATGTCAGACACACACCTCTGACTGAATTGAACTGCTTATTCTTTAATTTAAACTCTGCACTTGTTCTGACAGGATTACTAGTAGTTTATTTTTGATTACTAAGCTTACTATGAGCCTGATAGAAAGTTAGTCACACAGAAGACAAGCAATTTTCCTGGTAATCTAGAATTCAGCAGGGAATTATTTACACCCTCTGTCATATATCTAAAAACGGCTTGTTTCTTTGCTGTCAAACTTTCATTGACTCTTTCAAAGGTAGGTGCATAAATTATGGCAAAACTGTAGAGAGCGAAAAACTCTCGAGTCTGGAACTTACGGACAGAGATTATGGAGATTGGAAAGTGTGAGTCATGAGATGGCTACTTCATTTAGATTTATCTAATACTGCTCCAGGCACATCTTGGAAAAGTCTTCTAGAGGAAAAGCGTGTTCTCTTATTTTATTTAAAACAGACCATTTTGACACTTGCAAAGCTAGTCAGAGTTTTCTAAAAGTCTGTGTATTATGTACTGTGGTTTAAATGACAGGCTTCCCTTCCATTGAGGGGAAAATCTTTTAAAAGTCTCTGCACAAAGTTCTTTTTCTTTGCTTGGTTCCAAAAAAATTAATCTCGAGACAGATTTTTAAAAGTGTTTGAAGCAGGTTTTCAGCTGGTGTAAATCTGCATAGCTCCACTGAAGTCAATAGAGCCATACAGATTTACTTCAGATGAAGATTTGATCCTTTAAGTGTGCAGCTGGGCTTGCAAATTGTGGACTCAGTTGATCAGGCAGAGTTCTAAAAAATGTGGCCCTCATCACATTCTTTGTTTGTACTGGTTACCGTCTTTATGGACCCATCCTACAAATCCCTTATCCATACAAATAGGCTGTATGTGAATAATCTTATTGACTTCAAACGTACAGGTGTAAGAACGGCTTGCATGGGTAAGGGATATGGGGTTACTACTATTTTATGTGCTCAGTATTCTTCCTGTTGTAAAACACTGTTCAAATACAGAGCCGTATAAATATTAACTAAGAAACAAAATGTGCCGTCAGGGCTCAAAGTCAGTTTCCTGTAAAGCTCTCAACGTGCTGAAACAAATCTGACTGTGCTTATATTTTCCCCTCAATGGAAGGGAAGCCTGTCATTTAAACCACATGCATTTGTGCACCCATCTATACACTCATACATTAGGGTTACCATATTTGAACACTCAAAAAAGAGGACACTCCACGGGGGGGGGGGGGAGTGGTATTTGCTCACGCCCCCCCGGCTCCACCCCTTCCCCGCCCCCATTCCAACCCCTTCCCCAAACTGCTGTTTCGTGGCGCAAGCGCTGGAAGCTAGGGGGGGAAAGCGGGCATTCTCTCGAGTGATCAGCATTCACTCTCTTTCTCGAGTGATCAACTCTTCTTTGGGGAAAAATAATAATGGCAAAATCCTGGATGTTTTTAGATATTTAAAAGTTTCTCCCGGACGGTGATTTAAGAACCAAAAAGCCAGACATGTCCGGGAAAATACGGACGTATGGTAACCCTATCATACATACTCGCTGTCCAGAGTGGTTAGAACTCTGTAAAATTGGGGGGAAATTTCTCTATGAAATTGTGCTCTACATTTTTGCTCTCCTGATTTTGTTTTTCAGCCCGTTTCAGCAAACTAACCCAAATATGTCTGGTTCAGTCATAGAGTATTTGGAATTTCAAAAGCTGCCTTTTGCTCAAAAAGTGACAGTTTCCCCTGGAAATGGGCTTGTGTTCACCAGAGCTGGGCCTGGGTGTAAACCCAGCCCCAATCCCCACCTTGTGAACCAGGAGGATGTTTTTGTTCTGGATACACATCTGAAGTTCACAGCTTGGACCCACTGTTAATTTGCATTGGGAACTGGGGAGGGGGAACTTCGTAAATAACAGAAACAGATGGCTGAGGTGTATGTTTTGGTAAAACAGGTTCATTTTTGAATTGTGAAAATGCCTTTTTTTAGTAGCTTTCCCTTCCCTGAATGTATTTCCTAGGCTCACATAGAGTTGTGTACAGGACAGTATCCTTATTCGATAGTGTGCTTTCAAGCACTGTATTTTTCCCAAGGTGGTGCAGCACCCCTCTCCCTGGGCACCTGTGTTCTGTACTTTGGTATTCATCAGATTTTCTCTTTAAGGACTAGACTGTGGCCTGAGCAAGCATAAATGGTGCCACCTCAAAAGTCCCCACAGAAGCCATTGTGCTTCGGAGACACCCTTGTCTTCTCAATGCTCCCCTCTTGCACTAAAGAGTTGGGAAAATAACCCCCAAATAATTCTTAGAGCAGATCTTTTTAAAAAGCCAATCCAATCTTGATTTTAAAATTTAGTGATGAAAAATCCACCACAACCCTTGGTAAGTTGATCCAATGGTTAATTACTCTCACTGTTAAAAAATTAACCTTTATCTCCAGTCTGAATTTGTCTAGCTTCAACATTCAGCCATTGGTTTTACCTTTCTCTGCTGGATTGAGAGCCCATTATTAAATATTTGTTCCCCATGTAGGTACTTATAGACTATAACTAAGTCACCCTTAACCTTCTCTTTGTTAAGCTAAATAGATTGAGCTCCTTGAGTCTGTCTCTATAAGGCATGTTTTCTAATCTTTTGATCATTATATATATGGTGCAGCATACTGCTCCCCTCACACATGCCATGGCTCCACCTACTTCTTGCCAGCTTGCTTCTCATGGGGGGACGGTTTTGGGCACAAAGTCCATTCTCTCCTCCCTCATGTCCCCATGCCCACTGCAACAATCAGGGCAGCCCTGACATGGCCACCTGGGAAGGCCCAAGGGAACTCCTTACGCCCTTGTTGGCTGCATTAGGGTTCAGAACAATCGAGTATCTCATGAAGAAAGGCCAGTTAGTAAATACAGGGACTTTACAAATGAAGTTGACGAGGTTTGGTCACTCAATCCTTGAGTGACTCTCTGGAGAGCAAGAGCTTGCTTCAACTATCGGTTTCCTGAGGCGCTGTTGACATTTCATCCATCCCATTGTGGATCTTTGTACAGAAAAAATAAATTAAAAAAATTCCACAAGCAAATTGCACTTACAAAAACTTCCAAAGGAGACATGTCTATGGCTGACTAGATCTTACTCTGAACTTTCACGGAAGTGGTTAACACACGAGTGACAAGGACAGATTTTTCCAGAGGAATATTGGAGCTGGATGAAATTGGGGAATACATCATTCCTAAATTAATCCCTAAAATATAACACATACCCAGAAGCATATAATTTTTCTGTTAAATTTACACCACTTTATTTGTTTCATTAATTCCCCTTATGGTTCACCATAAGAACCTTATTAGAGAGAAAAACACAACAGCTTGTCTTCCTGTGTTTGATTTTTGTCTCTCGGAGAACAAATATATTTAGGTTTTCCCAGCAAAAAGTTCTGAAGTGACAGCTGAAATATCCAGCATAATGAGAGCAAGTGGTGTCTGCATGTGTGCAGTCAGCAATTGGCTTGGAAATATTCTAAATGAAGGGTGATGCATTCTGAATTGTTACAATGCCATCCAAAGCCTACAACAATTCAATGAAATCAATTCCAGTCTAATGCTTTTTTCTTTTCTTTTCTTTTTTGGTCTCATTGACTTCGGAGCTGTTGATGATACTGCAGAGAGATAATAGGCCCTTATAGGACCTGCTTTCTGCATTGAATCATTTGGCCTGATCTGATTAGAAGTATTTGGGTGCTGGTTACCTGGAATCCATGTGGCTTTGTTGTATTAAATTACTTTATAGTGTGTAATGATGGTGCAGGGAGATTAGCTCACAATCTCCATTGACAACTCCACTATCTTTCTTGTCTCACAGGCATGTAATCGCAATGTTATCTTTTTTCAGAGTAACAGCCGTGTTAGTCTGTATTCGCAAAAAGAAAAGGAGTACTTGTGGCACCTTAGAGACTAACCAATTTATTTGAGCATAAGCTTTCGTGAGCTACAGCTCACTTCATCGGATGCATACATGACAGTATGTATTTTTCTTAATGTTATCTTTGACTCCTCTTTCTATACTCCCCATCCACCAGCCCCACATCCTGCCTGAGCTAGCTAACTCCAGTTGCTTTGTTCTCCTTACTAGCACCAAGATTTGGTCTTTCCTACTGTCACTACTGCAAAAATCCTTGTCCATCCACTGGTCATTTCTCACCTTGATTTTACTAGCCTTCTCCTGTCTGGCCGCACTACCTCCCGATGCCCCCCTCTTCGGTCTTTTCAAAACACTGCTGTTAAAGTTGTGTTCCTCTCCCAGTGCTCCTACCATGTCATTTTCCTCTTCGAGTCCCTCCAGTGGGTTCCCATCTCTTACAAACAACATAGATTTGTTTGCATGTGGTTTGTTTGTCTCACTCAGTTATGTGTCTGCTCCCTTGAAACAAGGGAAGTTTTGCCCATTGCCTTGTAGCTTGCTACAGACTTGTTCACACAACACACCTCGCCCTCTCTCTTTTTTTTAATAGTTTTTAATAGTCCCTTTAATAGACCTTGCTTACGAATGCACAACCACTGGTGTGATACCATTACAATTAATGTTTCCATTGCCTAAGGGACACCCTTAGAAAAATTGTAGACAGTGCTGCAACGGATCATTAAGCAAGCAGCTGTGTAATCAAAAAGGCTGTGCTGAGCTACCGTATACTCTGTGTCCAGTGTAACCACATTACTACAGCACAGACAAGGGGCAAGGAAAAGAGGAGCAGAGTCCCCCCTTTGATACACGTATCAACTTGGATTCCACTGATGGCAAAGCTCACGCCTTTAAACCATAATTATCTTAGTGTTGGCCCATAGTTCCCTTCTGATTTTCTCTTTAAGCCTTTGTGTGGTAGGGCTTTAGTGATGAGTTGTTCACTTTTCTCACAGCTGCCTACATGCTTTCGTCCCCTTTGCATGGGATGCCCTTCCTGAACTGGTCAGAAGGCTATTACCCTCTGAAGAACTTTTGGGGCCCCTACAAGAAACTAGCTCACTGAGTCATCTCCTTATTGGCTCAGAGCCTCAGCTGGTATAAATTGGTCTAACTGCATTGGAGTCAATGGAGCTATGCTGATTTACACCAGATAAGAATCTGGTCCACTGTCTTTGTTTTTTGTATAGACTATCTACTACTACAGTATCAGTCATTTTGATTGTAAAAAATTAGGCTATTTTAATGGGAAAAAAAGCAAATGTGGCAAAAGTGACTTTAATATTAATAATAGTGCTGGCCTGGGAAATGTTGTGGACTCAAAGATTATTTTAGTTATGTAGCATCCAGAGATTAGCTAGTCTAAATGGGCCTAGCTCTATTGTGTTCAATGGCACTATGCCGGTTTATACCAGCTGAGGATCTGGAAATAACTTGTTTGGTATTATTTTCCATGACAAAGGCAAATGGTTCAAGGTTATGGATAAAAATAATTTTCTGCCAGCACTTAAACTCAATCAACAGTTACTAAATTTGCTCTTTGTAGCAACTGAAATTATTCTTCCCGCGGCAGTTAATTTAATTATGTATAATTCAGTTCCTTACGCTTATGCGGTGCTGTACTCACTGAATAGTTTCAGGGGATGACTCAGATGTATAAATCACACACACAAATGTTTGTGGCATCAATTGCCAAACTCAAAGATATTATTTATTATTTGTATTGTGGTGGTGCCTAGGAGCCCCAGTGATTGACCAGGATCCCGTAGCAGTAGGTACTGTACAAACATAAAACAAAAAGATGGTCCCTAACCCAAAGAGTTTACACTGTAAGTGTAAGGAAAGAGATAACAGGTGGATACAGGCAGACAGGGAAAATACAACAAAACAATGAGACAATACTATTGATAGGGAGTGATGTCAGGACACCAGCTGCCTAACTGTTGCCAAGATTTTATAGGCATCACTGCAAAGAAGAGTTAGAAATTATAACATACCCTGGTAGATGACTGGAAGTCTCCAGGGACCATCAAGGATCTATGTGCCTGAAAGTCATTGTCATCTGGTGGTTGTTTGGTAACAGACATAACAAGAGTTGATGGGTTTTAAGCTAGTTACTAGAGTACAGATGTTCAACACAAAACTTGTCACTTCAGCTGGCACTAATTAGCTCCTGGAACTGGCATTCTCAGCAGAGAGGCTAATGGATGAAAATGGACAATTGTGACATACCAGGGTACAGTCCAGAACAGCAGGGGGCTGTGTCACCCCTGCCCTGCAACCTTGGGTGCCTTACAATGCCTTGTTGTAGTAGCTCCCACCTGGGCCACTCACAAACAGCCATTCAGCATGCAAGCCACAACCTGAGTATCTGTGTCTAACTGCATCCTGCCAGCCACACTTGGGTTACACTCTGGTTCTCACCAGCCTTGTTTATGCATTGTGACCCCAATACACCTCCAGTCTCAGATTTCCCCCCAGAAATGTATGTCCTGTACTGCCCACCCTCTCCTAGACAATACAAATACTTTGTCTATTATTCCTTAAAGGGAATAATATGCCCTTTTATTATCAATTCAATGTCAACACACTGGATTAGATAAAATAGTAAAACAATTTTATTAACTACAAAGATATGTTAAGTGAGTACAAGGAATGAGGCATAAAAGTCAGAAATGGTTATAAGAAAAAAAGATAAGATATTTACTAATGCCTAACTTAACAAACTATATCGAATTGAAGAAAAGTTTCTCACCACATGCTTCCTTCAGTTTTACTGACCAAACTCTGTGGATCCGGACCCCTCGCCCAGAGTCCAATTCCTTTTCTCTTCAGGTGCAGTGAATGCAACAGACAGGGAGAGAAAGAGGGGTGCCTTGAAATGTTTGAAATGTTTGTCCTTTTTTATAGTTTCAGTCCTCCTCTTGAAAATCATTTCCAGTTGGGCACTAGGAAACAGAGAGCCTATGTGGAAGGATGTTCTCTGCTGTCTTTTTCTCATCTGTTTGAGCTTTGTTTGTTTCCCTCCCTTCTTGATGACTCTGTTTATTGCTTAAATGCAAATTAAGGCAAGCACATATTCCTTTGTCTAGGACAGACCTGTTTGCTGACTTCTGTTTGGGCATGGCTGTGAGGTGTGAAGCATGTGGTGTTCACATCATACAGGGAAATCTTATCATGCAGTGTTGCCACATACATTTCATCAGGTTGATACTGACCAGCAAAGTATGAGTTTTCAAATGATATCGTACAAGATATACCTTCTACACAAATTATTACAAGAGTGTGTGGGGTGTGAACACAGGTATATTCTGTCACAACAATAGAGGCTGAATTACCTGCTTTACCCTAAAGTTGGTCCTTCCAGGTCAGAGGCAAAGCACACACCAACAGGGCAATCTTGGGGAAACTTGCACCACCTCTGTTCCTGCCAGGTTTCTTCAGGGACAAAGAGAGGATTTAGTGTGGCTGTCAATCCAGAATCATTCGCTCTAAACAAAATTCACTTAGGGGAAAAAATTCTGATTTGGGGAGGAAAAAATCCTCAAAAAATAAGGCTAAATAGCTATTTATTCAGATCATAGCTATTTAAATCAATTTACCTCCAAATCAAATGAGCACCCACTTCATAGTCTGCCTTTTTATAGAGATGGATTTATATTGCGCGCACAGCGTGCTACAAACAATGTGTACCATAGTTCTCCAGAAGTATGTTAAAGATAGAGCAGGTTAGCATGATATGAGTACATCTCATTCTCCTTTTCTACTGATGTAGAATAAAACTTTTCTCTAGTAACGTAGATTCTTTATTAGGAAAAAGACAAATGCCCCCAGCATTGGAGGATATATGCAGTATCTCCAAGATTAATTACTACAAAGTGGGATCTGGTACTCATTATTTATGCAAAAAATCACTGGGAATCTCTGGCCTAATGAAGACAGTGGCCTAACTTGATACAAATAAAATAATGAATCAGTTAGAAAAAGCACATGATAACCACAATTGACTTGACGTTAGGAAAAAAATCCACAGAAAATGGAACTGAAAAGATTGCCCTTCAAAAGAAAGGGTCAAATGCAGGACAAATGCATAGCTCCCAGCCTTATTCATGTGTGATATCCTCATTCACATACCTTTCCTGTTTAATGTCCTGTAATATTGTCTACTTTGATGAGTGATGTTTGTTTGTTTATGTATTTTGCATGTCTCTTTAGCTGTCTACTTCCATTCTTTGGGTCTGCAGACAACTTCTTGTTCCTTGCAGTGGAATTTATTTAATTTGGAAATGGTTAACTGGACAGATGTGTTCTTAGCCAGGCAGTCATGTTAAGCTAATGCATGAAAATGCTGGCCAATGGCAGGATACTGGGTTACTAAAGCTTTTTACATAAATAGGTAAGGAAAAGAGAATGCAGGGAAAAAAAACAAGCAAGACTTCAATGATGTTACACCAGGAATGAGCTTGGCCCAACATGATGATTTCAAAGGGGCTCTCACCAACCCCTTTGAAATAATAAAGTGTAATTGACAGTTTATGCCTGTCTCCTCTTTTGCTTTTTCCCTGCATGCCCGATCAGAGCTTTGAAATGTTAATTACAAACTTTATGCTGCCCGTCAGTGTGAGCGAGCTATTTTGATGTATTTTTGATGCACTTTTGAGCTTCGCTATAAAATTATGAGGCTCTGCTTATGGAAGCAAGAAATGTCTCTAGCTGCCATATTTGAGTGGGGATAAGGGAGGAAATGGGTTGAAATAATGCATGTTAAAAAGTTGAAAGCTAACGTTATATTATGTGTCAACTGTGCATAGGGTGACCAGATGTCCCGATTTTAAAGGGACAGTCACGATTTTTGGAGCTGTTTCTTACATAGGCACCTATTACCCCCCACCCCCGTCCTGATTTTTCACACTTGCTGTCTGGTCACCCTAACTGTGCACGTGGAGCGATTGATTCCAATCATAGGAGGAGGTCCAGTTATTCATGTACTGAGGCTGTGTGTGTTAGGCAGGTATTTTATTATACAGCAATTGCCTTGCTTGCTGTAACTTGGAAAGGGGCTGATGATGGTGTAGTTCAGTGGATGGGTCACTAGACATAGGTGACTTGGCATCAATTCCTGGCTGTGCCACTGATTTGCTGGATGACCTTGGGCAAATCACCTCCCCCCACTCTGTGCCTCTGTACTTCCCTCTTTATTTATTTATTTTATCTTTGTCTAGTTAGACTGTAAGCTCTCCAGGACAGACTGTCTTTTATCGTGTGTTTCTACAGCACCTCAGTTGGGCCTTTTAGACACCACTCTAGGACAAGTAAACAGTAACAGTAATTTAGTGAGCTACAGAATCTGGGTTGTATTGAAAGGGAATGTTATATCAGGAGTCTAAAGTTACCAGGAAGAAAAAAAACCAACACCCTGCTAACTAATCCAGTCTCACTTGACTTTAGCGGGCTGCCACCACAAAGGAAGGGCTCTTTCTTAATACTTTCCTGAAGTATCAGAGAAATTAGCAATTGAAACAACCTATTGGGTTCGTTTGTCCAAGCCCAGCCAATTCAGGATTGTTCACTGTTGAATGTTCTTCAGTATGCTGGCTAGGAGCTTGTTACTTCATAGAATCATAGAATCATAGAATATCAGGGTTGGAAGGGACCCCAGAAGGTCATCTAGTCCAACCCCCTGCTCAAAGCAGGACCAATTCCCAGTTAAATCATCCCAGCCAGGGCTTTGTCAGACTTCTAGTTATAGTAGTCTGTCTAGCTGTATACAGGACAAATCACACACCATTCTCCATGTCTGAGGAAGGTCCTGCCCTCAGCAAAGTGGGTGGGGGAGAGGGCGCAGTGTTGCAGAATATATTCAGGGCATCCATACTTCTTGTGTTTAGTGGAACCCACCTCCTCCAGTGTAGCATGAACTTGGCAGCAGGGCAGGCCTGGAGCTAGGGCCAGTGGATCCAGGACTACACTCGGCAAGTAAATGCACATACCTTGAGGCTGCAATAATATCTATGGAGTGGTTCTATGGCTGCTCCGAGGCCTACAGGGAAGGATTCCTTCCTCCCAACCTCCAAGGAACTCCCCTGTGCATAGCTCAGCTTCTCAGACTGGGGTTCTTCATGATTTGGGCCTAAAAGAGCAGATTTTCCATGAATTTTGTATGTAACTTTTTTCTTTTGACACTTCAGTTCTCTGGCTGATTCTAAGTGTGTTTTACTATAGAGAACAGTTTGGTGTCTCCCCATCAAAACAGGTCTCTGGCTAGCTGTCCACTCTCCCGTGCCTGGTGCAATCTGTTTGCTTTGGTTGCATGATTTATCACCAGGAGCTATATCCTGATGGCCTTACTTGTCCCAATGAAATCTGTTGTGTCTTTTGCTCTTTACACAACAAAAATAATATGAAGAAAGTACACAGTCAAAGCTGTGTCCCAAATAACTAACTAACAAACAAACATTGAAGGCCCAGTTATCAACCGGGGAGGGGGGCGGAGAAGCAAGTGGGGCGGTGCGTTCAGGGGAGGAGGTGGAGTGGAGGTGATGTGAGCTGGGGCCGGGTGCGGGCTGGGGAGCTGCCGGTGGGTGCTCTGCACCCACCAAATTTTCCCCGTGGTTGTTCCAGCCCTGGAGCACCCGTGGAGTCGGCGCTTAAGGCACCACTTTTGATGTGATCAGTGGGGGGAGCGGCCACTCCCCCTGCTCCCCCCTAGCTATGCTATTCCACCCTTAGGAGCCAGAGGGATGCTGCCAGATGCTTCCTGGGAGCTGCTCCAGGTAAGCACCACCGGGACTCCCCACCTCGCCCCCTGGCAGGTCCCTCTGGCTCTTAGGAGTGGGGTGGGCACCTACTACGGTGGCCCACGAGACCCTCCTGCCCAGTTCTGGGGGCAGACAGGGGAGGGGAGTGGATGGGGCAGAGGTCCTGGGTGGGGCATCAAGGAACGTGGGGGGTTGGATGGGGTAGGAGTCCCAGGGGGCAGGGGTGGGCAACGACCCCGTTGTGGGGTGGGGAGGGAACCAGTTGTTAAGATTTTGGCAGCTCATCACTGGAAATAGGGAGGGATCCTACACAGGTAGGAGGCATGGCTCCTGGCTACCCCATACAGCAGACAGGCTGCCTCTCACATGTGCCCTGAGAACTGCTACAATCTAATGAGAGGGAAAGGGAGATAAAATATTCATTACTTGACTCTCTAAAACTGAGAGTACATAATTGTTACTTGTTAATGGATAGTTAGGCAGAGGCTAGTTGTGGTCATGAGTTCTGCTAAGAGAGAATCTTGTGGATAAAATGAAGTGCTGTATAAATTGGTAATATTTATAGCATCTCTTCCTAGAATTCCTTTTGTGACTGGGCAACAAAATGGCAGATGAAATTCAAAGTTGATAAATGCAAAGTAATGCCCATTGGAAAACATCATCCCAACTATACATACGAAATAATGGGATCTAAATCAAGAAGGAGATCTTGGAGTCGTTGTGGTTAGTTCTCTGAAAACATCTGCCCAATGTGCAGTGGCAATGAAAAAAGCAAACAGAATGTTAGGAACCATTAGGAATAGGATACATCAGACAAAAAATATCGTAATTCTACTCTATAAACCCATGATACACCCACATCTTGAATACTGCATGCAGTTCTGGTTACCCCATCTCAAAAAAAAGACATATTAGAATTGGAAAAAGTCCAGAGAAGGGCAACAAAAGTGATTGGGGGATGGAACAGCTTCTGTATGAGGAGAGATTAAAAAGACTGGGACTTTCAGCTTGGAAAAGAGACGACTCAGGGGAGATATGAGAGAGGTCTATAAAATCATGAATGAGTTTTCACCTAAAAGTCAAACTTTTCTTGAGGACGGGAGAAAAAGCTATTTTTTGACCATCTATTGTCACAGCCTAGCAATACTACATTTGTTAGCAAATATCAGAGCAGTGCTTATGTGCTCAAAACTTATTAGTGTTTCCATTTTTATTCCATATTTGCAGCGTTTTAGGATTGGCCAACAATCATTAGCTAATAACTACAACTGATGTCCTCTCATGCACCTCACTTGCCTTCAAATCCTTCTTCCACGTTCCCTTATTTTGGCTACTTTTACACCATTATTCCCCACTTGTGGGGGGGTCCCCATCTTGGTGTTGCTGCACCTTACTGTGTTATGAAAGAAAACAATTAAAAGAGAAATTAATATAACATGAAAACTCAAATGACTGTGAGCTTAAGTAGGCCAATTTTCTTTTATAAAGGGTCTATCAAGAGCCATCCAGTTGTTCCCACTTTTCTTCCTAATCCAAACCCTTATGATTTGGTGTTTAGAATAATTATGGGCCAGATTCTGAAGTTGAATAGCACCTTACTCCATGAGTGATCTTACTGATGTCAATGAAGTAAAGTGGTACTGGACATTAGTAAGGCAATCAGAATCTGGCCCTGTGTGATTTGTGTATAAATTAGGTTGTAAGAGCCCCGGGATGAGGACCTCATCTTAATTCTGTATCTGTAAAGCTCCATGACACTGCCACCAGCAGAGAAGTGTCAATCAGGGGGCAAAGGCAGGACCTTTTTGGCTTATGGTTCCGCATTATGAAACTCCTAACCAGTATCTTTTGCAGATCGAGCACAGAGGAAGAAGACCTGTAATGCTCACTCACCAATTGGTAACAAGAAAGGTAGACTTCTGTTGTCCTCGTATAGGCCAGATGTAATGCAAAGCTTCACAGTGTTAGCCTGTAGGATATTCCATGTTCATCCCATTACTATTGATTCCTAAACATCATTCCATATAACGTTTTGCCATTCTGCTGTGAATTCTGAATGACATGAAATGAGATACATACATGTAATGGCCCAGACACTCTCCTGAATTTAGGTTGCTTGATACCATTCCACTATTGCAAAGTTACATTAAAGCTGGTGGGGCCAGCCATGAGAGGATTACCCTGAGGTAGGGGAATCTTCTAGTAGCATAGAGGATGTCATGACCCTAGGCCTACCCACTATGCAGTACCAAAGGCAAATGCAGCCTGTCATATGCACATTTATATGAATGTGCAAATTTGACCATGTATGAGTGGAAGGTAGGGTTTTAAAATGTACTTCAAATTTTCATGTAGCATTGGCAAGAGGCCACCACTATTTCCAAGTTGAAATCAACCCACTTACTCCTGAAACCACATGTAACAATTTTCAGAGCATTTCATTGCTCCATACCTTTTGACTGTCCTTCTCATTTGCCCCATAATAGCTGGGAGGGGAAAAGATCTGCTTCTAGATAGGACTTCTCTGCCCTTGACTGGAGAGTAAAACTTCTGAAGTAACAGGTCCACATGGTGATGGTGGTTTGTTTCCTTTCCACCCAAAATGTCCAAAAAATTGGACGGGGGAAGGCACCATAAACTGAAGACACTTGAGAAATATCCCAAAGAGATTAAGAGACAAAATTGTTCCATGCTCCATGGCTTTTGTTGACAGCAATGGGAACTACTTCATGCTGAGTGCCTTTGAAAATCATTTAGATGACTAAATGGGAGCCGAGATCTCATTTGGCCCTAAAACCCTAATGTTTGAAATACATTTTTTTAAAAAGTTTTTTTTCTTTCCAAATTTTAGATCCTGACTGTGGATTTGTCTAGGCAGCAAACAAAGGTGTGATTGCAGTGTGAGTAGGCATACCTGCTCTACCTTCAATCTAGCTAACATGAATAACAACAGTAGTGAACGGTTTCAGAGTAGCAGCCGTGTCAGTCTGTATCCGCAAAAAGAAAAGGAGGACTTGTGGCACCTTAGAGACTAACCAATTTATTAGTTAGTCTCTAAAGTGCCACAGGTCCTCCTTTTCTTTTAACAGTAGCGAAGAGGAAGTGGTAGGGGCTTCAGCGCAGGCTAGCTGCCCCAGTAGAAGCCCGGCAGGAACCCTGGACGCGTAGTCTGGTAGCTAGACAGCGCTGAAGTCCATGCCACGACGTCTACACTGCTATTGTTACTCGTGCTAACTAGATCACAGCTATCCTATGGCATGTCTATCCATGCTAGTCATACCTTCATCTTCTGTATAGACATACTCTGTGTGCATTTCCAAAAGACATTTTATCTACAGAAACTCTAAGCAAGAAACACTTGCGAAGAGATTGAATAACTGGACAGTCTTGTTGTTATCAAAGAAGTATGTAAATCTGTGGGCAAAGAATTCTGAAGGCTGAATGTGTTGACATCCAAAAAGGCTTTTTTTTTTTCCCACCTGGTGCACTGCTGCTTTGAATAAATTCCAGCTGAACTGGACCAAAGGGGAATATCTCACACTCCATAAAAGACAATGGGAAAGTTAAACTACAAATACATCACTTCTTCTCTCCAGTAAAATCTGTACGCAGGGCTTTTGTTTGGCTTTATTAAAGCAGCAATTTAGAAAATATTTGGCGTTGGTTTCAAATAACCATAAATCTGAGAAAAGCTTTAGCAGTTTTGTTTTTCAATTAGATTAGAAGCTTTAACTTTGGTTCCACTTTCAACAAACGTTTGAATTTCAAAGCCTTCTAATGGTTCCATCTCTTTCTCCCACTTACAGCAGAGTCTCTTCAAATAAGCAACTTTTCGCCACTGCACGATTTCTTAGACATGCCTCTCCCCTGCTGAGAGAAGTGCCAGCTTTGTAGCTATGGCACCTTTCCGGTCTTCAAAAGCCTCCTGCTGCCACCCACATCAAACCGTATCTGAAACCCAATTAGGACTTGTCAACATAAATTATTAGATGGAGCTGAGCTGCAAGCCATCAAGATAACGAGGATGGGCAGAAGTGTGGTTGCTTGAAGAGGGTTGGTATAGTCTGGTGCTACCAACTCTGCATATTCTGCAACGTAGTCAAATTCTGACATAGTAATAGCTGGTTTATTTTAAATCGTCAGAGCCAGATTTGTAAAGAGTCTACCCGAGCAATTGTGCATGCAAAATGAGCATGCAGTTGTACATTGCATTTGTACACACATTTACCCCAATGTTATTAATTTATAAGCGTTCCTATGCTGCCCATCACCATGGAATCTGAGTATCAATTGTGCATGCAAATTGGGTAATGGAGTGTACAAACGACAATAATCAGCTACTTGAATGTGCTGTTACACCAAATTTGCAGTTGTAAGTCTGTGCCCAGATTTGGCACACATTTGCACACCTGAAACATATTTAAAAGACAGGGTCTTCAATGTAATGTAGCCGTCGCAGTACATTGACAGGTGGTTGTTTGGAAATACCACTCATGCATATTGGTTGGTTCACACCTTGTGTTGGTGCATACATATTCAGTTATGGAAATGATCAGTTAAGAACTGATACCTGCAAAAGATACTTTAGTCCTGAAAAGAAAAGAAATGACATCACCGCTTAAAAGGTGGAAGTTGATTTTTTTTTTTAAATTTATTGAATAGAGAAGAGGCCAATGGAATCCTCTTAAATATCTCCAAAGGCTTGATTTCCACTGGGAGGGAGGTCTGACCTCCCTGATCTGCCTGACTCTGTACTCTTTCACAAAAGGGTTCTGCTTTTCTTCAGATTCTAGCATTTTATATACTCCTCCTCTGCTCTCCTGTTTCAGCAGGAGACGCTCCCTCACACAGCCCTGACTCCTCTTTTAAGCAACATCAGATGGGGGAACTTAGGGGGAAAATATCTTTGCTTCTCTTTGAGCTGGAAACCTCAAATTAGTTAAAATAAACCATCTTTTAAGGTCTTCTCAGCAGTGAAATCTTGTCTATCCCGCTGCCAATGACACTTTATTGCCGGTACTTTCATTTTTGGAAGTTGGCAAGTAGAGAAATATAGCCTTTAAGTTTAAGCAGTTTGCAGCATTACTGAGTTCAACATGAGTCTGGTCATGTATAGCACAACAAAGATGAGAGGGGGGAAATGCAAAGTCAGAGAGCTTTTAAATATAACCAGTTTGACACTCCCTGTTTACAGACAATAATCTCCAAGACAAACTCAGAGCCAGATTTTCGGAAAAATTAGGTACCCAATTGCGTTGCTAATTTGCACACACTACGTACCTTGATTGTACATGCAAATTGGATAACTGCATGCAGAAAT
This sequence comes from Lepidochelys olivacea, assembly GCF_965140295.1. Taxonomy (NCBI): domain Eukaryota; kingdom Metazoa; phylum Chordata; order Testudines; family Cheloniidae; genus Lepidochelys; species Lepidochelys olivacea. The sequence continues at coordinate 17,298,890 of NC_140423.1, forward strand.
GGCTAATTGATTAGGTAATTTGTACTTGCAATCACTGTAATTATGCACCCAGACTTGGGCAAAGTTTTGTTGTAGGCCTTTTTATTATGCCTATTTCATAGATGGGGAAATTAAGGTGCAGAGAGTGCATGTGACTTGCCAAAGGCTTTTGACTTACACAATAGACCTCGTGATAGAATCAGGAACAAAAACCAGGTCTCCTGACTCCTGGTGTTTTGTTCTAACCCATAGAACATGCTGTCCCTCCCTTACATATATCTATTATATGCATCTATCACCCTGGTACTTGAGTAAATTAATGAGAATGCACAGATTTTCCACCCATAGGGTGAGTTATGTGAACATAATAGAATTGAGCTGAGCGTTTGGAAAGTGTATGACAAAGCCATGCTTTCAGCTTTGGTTATTTTATATGTTGAACACATTGTACAGTATTTTGATGAAGATATTACCCATTTCTTGTATTTCCCCAGTAATTAGATGCTAACTGCATTCAAGGTCTCTTCTTCTGTATAGACAAATTAAGTGTTGTTATCTTACAACAAGGGACCATTTCTGATTGACAGCAAAAGGGCTTTGCAACAACAAAAAATGGTAGGAGCTATGCAATTTAAGTCTATAACTGGCATGTTGGTTGAATGGTAGATAATTGGAAATGATTAAAGACAGATCAGCCAAGCACAACAAGTGAACAAAACAGCAGATGACAAGGAGATATCTAGAACTGATTAACTGTTGCCATACAACAGTTCCTCATAATGGTCAGGGAAGAATTGTTTAAATACTTGCACCACACACCTGGGATAATAAGAAAAATTAAATGAATCATGAGCTTTTTAGAAAATCTGTCTCCAGATCCCTTCCAAACTCTCTTCTCTGCCGATGTGCCCATCTCATCACCCCTTTAATGTCCTCTTTCCATTCCTGCACCTTCATTCATGTGTCCTCACTGACTAGCTTCCCCCTCCTCCACCTCTCACTGCTCCTTTATTTCCATCCACCCATTAAAACAAACTTTTCTTGGGTAGTTTGTAAAACTCTACTCCTCTCTTCAAACCAGTGTGAACTAAACAGATGGCAAAAAAGTCTTGGAGCCTCCCAAGCAAAACTAAATTAAAGAAACCTGGAGATAACACTATGCCAGGTGGTAAACATCATCGCTCTGTGTCTTGCGGTATTGCCAACCCCAAGTGTTCAAAAATCATGAGATTATGTAAAAATAATAGATTTTTATTTGCCTTCTGCTTTTTGAGCCTTTAGGGTGCAGTGGGGTCACATTTTGAAGCTCTCACCACAACGACGAGAACTAGAAACTTACTTTTCTTTAAGAGTGAAGGCTGGAATCATCACATATCCACTTTGACTCCAGGAGATGGGACTTTAAGGAAAACAATAATTATCTTTTAGAGTAACAGCCGTGTTAGTCTGTATTCGCAAAAAGAAAAGGAGTACTTGTGGCACCTTAGAGACTAACCAATTTATTTGAGCAATTATGCTCAAATAAATTGGTTAGTCTCTAAGGTGCCACAAGTACTCCTTTTCTTTTTGCGAATAATTATCTTGAGACTCATGAGAATTGGCAACACTGAGACTCTTGCTTTATTTTAGTGTCCCATCACCCATCTCTGTGCAGTGTAGTTAGACAGCTCTTTGGATGTGCACCTTGGCTTTGTTCTTGACTGTGAAATACCCAAAAAGAGAGCCGAGTGAAATTTTTCAGGTGAAGCTTTTTTGCCAAAAAATGCAGATTTGGGTTGACCGAAACATTCCGTGAATTCATCTCCATTTTTGGCAAATGGTTTTAGCAAAAATTTAAAAAAGGGAAAACCCAGATGTGTCCAAATGAGCTGTTTTGACATTATCTAAATGAAACATTTTGAGTCGCATAAAAGGGTGTAAGGCAGCCATCCCAGTAGCCCAGTGGTTAGAGCACTCACCTGGGATGTGAGAGACCCAGCTTTGAATCTGTATTCTGGAGCAAGGACAGGAACCCTCTTCTCTCTCTCCCAGGTGGTGAATCCCATTGATTTTAAGAGGATTCAGGCACCTAACCTGCTTAGGCACTTTTGAAAATCCCACTGGATGCCTGCCTGCATCTTTAATCACCTGAACACGTTGGAAACCCTGGCCCTTAGGGATAAATTATGCCTTAGAATGGGGAGGGAGTGAGGCTGCCTGCAGCGCCAACCACTTCAAGGTGGGGAATGGGCGGTGTGTTTGCTACATGTTCTGACCGATCCATGCGACCACAAGCACCCAGGAGGCCTCAGGCTTTTAAAGGCTTAATACTCCCCCTCTCTGCCCCCCATTGGAACTCAGCCTCTTAGGAGGCATGATTTAGCCTATAATCTCTCGGTGCCTTGGTTTACCCGTAGGTATAATATTTGCCTTCCTCACCTGAGTGTCCTGAGGCTTAATGAAGGTTGTAAAGTGCTTTGTGATGCTTTAATGAAAGAGGCTACCCAGGTGTGATATTACTGTTGTTTTAAAAATCCATATACCTGCTCGATATTCTTTTTTTCTTATGAGCTTTATAATAGTAATAGCACCGTTCCAGGAAATACCCTGCACTTTGGTTGTATTTGCTTAATGGAATCCTGTTAACCCAGTACAGGATTAAAATATAATGGTATAAATCTGCATTTTTGGATGCTTATCCTTTTGTATCCATCACCATTTGTGGCTGATTCACTTCACAGTAGGTTTCTAAACCATTTGTGTTAATATTGCAGCCAGAAAAAGAATTCCACAGTGACCGGGAGGGGTAATTTCAGAATCATTATTTCTTGCTGAGCTGCTAGGAGATGATCTTCAACTGTGTTTTAGGAAGTAACTATGAGAAAAGGGCACTTGCAAGGTTTCCATGGCAGCTGATTCCCAGTCTGGGAGTTGAGAGCTGTGACTAGGGATAATTAAAATAACGAAAAGAAAAATACAAATATCTTTCATGTTTGCTATCTTGTGGGATTTGCAGGACACAGACCCCAGTTGGTTCTCAGCTCCCTGCCTACTTCTGATTATAGAGCTGCCAATGACCAGCCAGTCTCTGCCTGAATTTGTATCCAGTTCAAACAGGGAAAGGTCATAGAATCATAGAATATCAGGGTTGGAAGGGACCTCAGGAGATCATCTAAGTCCAACCCCCTGCTCAAAGCAGGCACAATCCCCAATTTTTTTTGCCCAAGATCTCAAATGGCCCCTTCAAGGATTGAACTCACAACCCAGGGTTCAGCAGGCCAATGCTCAAACCACTGAGCTATCCCTCCCCCTAGTGCAGACTGAGAATTTCTCTCTGCCATCACTCTGCACTAAGGCAGGGGGCACTGTTCCGCTAAACCAGCAGTTCTCAAGCTGTGGGTCGGGATCCCAAAGTGGGTCACAACCCTGTTTTAATGGGGTCACCAGGGCTGGCCTTAGACTTGCTAGGGCCCAAGCCCTACCGCCCGGGGCCAAAGTTGAAGCTTGAGGGCTTCAGCCCTGGGTAACAGGGCTCAGATTACAGGCCCCTTGCCTGGGGCTGAGGCCGTTGGGCTTTGGCTTGACACCCCGGCCCAGGGCAGTGGGCCTCAGGCTTTGGATCCCCATCTGGGAGGCGGGACTTGGGTGGTCTCAGGCTTCAGTCCTCCCTCCTTGAGGAGTGTAGTAATTCTGTGGTCAGAAAGGGGTCGCGGTACAATGAGAACCCCTGCTTTAAAGAAACATGTCACATGCTCGGAATCTACAGCCAGGGGAAACTCTTAAGGGTCTATTAGGTGAAAAGGTGCTTTGAAAGGATCGCATTGAGCATCCCTGCAGAGTCATATCTAGAGAGAGCTCTGCCATTCTAAGAGGTGCTAAATTATTAACTAATTGTTTATTAAATGGGTGGCGTACATTCCATGCGTAATTTGTATTGGATGATTTAAGGCAAGTTGTCAGTTCAGTTGATATCTAGTGATTAACGGAGCTTACTGTGAAAAAAGGAAGCACTGAATGTGAATGTGAAGGGGCAATGAATTACTGGGGTCACGGGGGCATCCTTAGTCACTCATTATTTGGTAAAACAGCCCCTATAGCAAATACATTCTTTACAGTGAGTTAACTTCAGATTTCTTCTTCTTCATAGTGTTTCTGCAACATAAAGAAACCTTGATTGCTGGTTCGCATAAAGCAAGCAAACAACCAGCTCAGAGCCCCTCCGGGCACAGGGAATCTGAAATTCGCCACACACAGCTGCCTGGCGGGCGGGAAGTAAAAGAGTCCCCTTGAGGCCTTGACAGGGAACGGGCCAAACAAGTTGCTGGTGCAACTCCTTTGATTTCAGTGGCTTGCACGTGCTAACACACGCAGTGAGTTTGACGCAATGAGAGTAACCCTGTTACTTCCACGCCATCTGTCTCACCCCGGTGGTTACATCAGACACACAGAGATGTTTTTGCTTTTATGTGTTAGTGGTGTGTCTGGTATTGGATAGGATGTGTGTCCTTGAAACCTTAAGAAAAGGCAGCGGTACTGGGTTGTTCTGACATGCCATTTGCTAGTAGCAGGGAGCGAATGTATTTAATGCTATTGCATAATCATGGTATTTGCACACATGGGCCTGTTCCTCAGTTGGTGTAAATCATCGGTGCTCCATTGAAGTCAGTGCGTATTTACATTAGCTGAGGATCTGTCCCATGGCACTGAAAACCCAAGTCTCTGCTTTTTCAGGGCACCAGTAGGACATTTAAGCTTTTTCTGAGACATGACCTCAGGAATTGAAATAAATACTTGCATAAAGGAAGCATTCGCAGTGCTGAGGACTGCACTGGGCATTCATTTCTCAGGGTGTGTCTACCTTGCAGCTGGAGGTGTGAATGCAGCATGGGTCGGCATACCTGAGCTAGTGTTAACCCAGCTAGTTTGGGTACCAGTAATAGCAAAGCTGCGACAGCACAGACTTGAGCGTGGGCGAGGCACCCAAGGGAGGAGCCAGCCAGGCTGCAGCGTCAGTGCCATTGAAGCCGCCACGCGCTAGCGAGATTAAAGCTAGCTCAGGCATGTCTACGTGTGCTGCAGTCACACCCTGTGATTGCAGTGCCGCCATACCCTTTGAGGCAGAGTCACTTGTGCCATATCGTAGGGTTGATTATTCCACAGCCTGACATTACGCCAAGCCGCTTTGGAACAACGTGAAGTTTCCAGGGTCTGTAACCAGAAGCATGGATGAGGTTTTGGGGTGGTTTTCCGGACGCTTGCCAGCAAGGAGGAGTATTCCTGGAGTATCTGAAACAGCAGAGGGAAAGGGAAGGGAAGGGGGAGGGGGAGGGGGATGTGACAGAAATCTTCCCTATTACCATGATGGTCAAACCCTCTTGCTTGTTTGTGGGTGAGGGCAGGAAATCTTGTGTGTCGCAAATGCCTCTCTGAACCCTGCTCATGAATCATTTATCGCCGCCAGCCTACTGCCTCGCTGGCTCCGTTCGTGTGTCTGTGTGTTTTAGGAAGGAAGAAAGGCAGAACTGGTGAATTAAGCAGCTGTAACCCAATAACACAGGGAGCCTGGGATTCTTTTTTTCCTTTTCTTCCTTTTTTTTTGGAAACTGCCTGGGAGTGTGTCCTCTTACACAAGAGGAGGTTGTTTGGGGGGGATGAGTTTGTCACACCAGCATTGTCGTATATGAAGGATCTGAAAGCGGGGGTAGGGGAGGGACTGGGTGGTTTGGTGTTTGGCAAGACAGACCCAGCAGCAGAGTTGTCTAGTGGGCCAGGAGGCAGGGGCTGACTGAGTCTGAAGCAGTGTCCCTAATCCAACAGGGGGCCCACCACAAGGCAATTTTCTCATATGTCTCTGACTGCCCCAAACATGATCTTTCTAGTCCTAGTGTCCTTAAGCACTGAATGGGGCTACCAGTTCTGGGAATGGGAGTTGTGTGCATTTCAGGTTGGAAATAGATATCCTGGGTTCATTTCTCTCCATCTTGTGCTGTTCTTAGCTCTTGGATTTGGCCCCTGACCAGCTGGGAATCAGCACACTGTCAGACTCTGCTGTGTTGTTGCTCAGGGTCTATTGCTCTCTACCTTCTGAGTGGGCTGCAACAGCATCTCAGCTGGCAAATCCACACTTTCACCAGGGCATCTATGAGACTTTCTCAGGGCACCCAGAACTTTGGGTGACCTTGATACCCCTCTGCCTAAGCAAAAGGGAGATTTGCTGGTGCTAAAGTGAATGACAGCTCCCTGTCACCTCCATCTGTTAGCCACCCCAGACAAACTTCAGAACTATACCAGCCCTTACTTTGCCTACCAGCGTAAATCCTGGTGCATTGAGGAGCGTTCCCCTGCAGTACCAGCCCCTCTGTCCATACACTCACAGAAATGACGAAGTCTGCCCTCTTCAAAGAGATATAGTATACACAGCAGCCCGTTAGCTCAGCTGAGGATGCCCACTTTACTTAATACTAAAGCAGTGAGATGTACTTATGATCACACAAACAAAATGTTGTTAACAAAGATAGAAATTCAAGTGATACTGAGCCAGGTTAGTAGAAACAGATATGGTTACAAATGAAACAAAAGTAAAACTCGCTTCTAAGAGGCAAAACATGACTCTAGCAAGTGACAATCTTTTGATTACAGCAGTTTTCTCACCCTCAGAGTCCTTTGGAAAAGTTTGATGATTTTTTTTCAGTCAAATCAGGATCCAGATTTTCCATGAATCATTCCCCTCCACCAGGCGTCTTCCCAGAGGGTTCCTTCTCCTTCTTCTTATCGTCAAGCAAAGCTCTGAAATGTATTCTTGTGACATATGCCCCCAAACAAAGGTCTTCTCCCCTGCTGGTGTGCACAGACCATGCTGTTGCCTAGGCTGGTTTTTCCTCAACCTTCTGTAAATTCTGTTGACTTGACACGCACGCAAAGTTTGCTTTGTGTTGACTTTTCCCATTGTCAATGTACATTGGAGACCTAGGCAGGCAGGTAAATCAACATCCCTTGGATTGTTCATCAACCCTGCCTAGTTTGCTTGGTTTAAACATCTTTTCAGGGTACACATACAAGTTCTTAATTGTTACCCATACAGACGTCACACACTGATGATGACAACCCCATTATGATACGTTTGCATTTGATCCACAACATTTTTGATAGATAAATACCATGACAGCAATGTGTTAGGTATAGTGAGTTTGTCAAGCCTGATAGGAGTTGCCAGGGGTTAAATTCTCAGAGTATTTCCCGGAGACCCCCCCACCCTCAACCTTAGGGGGGTTAAAATATGTATTGGAGCTCTGCTCCAGACAGCTCTGGCTGAGTTTAAACCCTGAGAGTTGCTGTTACATGATAGTGAACCCTTTGTGAGTGAGCAATGAGGTGCTCTGAGGGTCACAGCATCCACTCTGATTCCATTTAGTATAACTTGAAAGGTGGGATTTTCCAAAGCACTCAACATTGACCTACTTCTGCTCCCATGGGAGTGGATGATGAAACATCAATTGACTTCAGTGGGAGCAGAGTTATCCCACCGCAAATGCTTTCTACAAATGTATTTAACCACACTGCCCCAGCCCTAAAACTCTGTTGCAAATGCATGAAATTCCATCATTGGGCATTGGACAAGCAAGCTCTTCATATAGATTGAATTCTTAGCTACTTATTTGTCCACAAAGATGAAATCAGAGTGTTGTAATGTTGTGCATTCAAATCATGACATTGCATCAGTGCACAATGTTGTGATGTTTTGTGGGGGTGTGTTGTTATCATGAATTGACAAGCCCTTATGACATGTGCAAGCAAGTTCAAAGTGTCTACAGAATTGAATTCAGAACTCTTTGGTTGTTCTGTATGCTAGACCTAGAGTATAGCCATGGAAATTGGGACTATCTTGCATATTCAGAGATGGACAGCAATCTTAAATCCCACCCTGAGAGTCCTTAGCAAGATCATCATGTGGATCAAAAATGAGCTGGCTTCAGTTCATTTTCCTAATAGACATGTGTCCACATCAAAATATACCCATCAGAGCCAACGCTGAGTTGTCCCCTTGTTGGCAGTAGCAACAGAGAGAGTAAGGATTGAATGGACCATGGAAACTGAATTTGCCTTGCATGCCCAATAGTGGTCCTTCAACATGGGCAATATGGTCAAGCTATACACATCTCGTGCATATAAAGGGAACTTTTAGCTCTGATGCCATAAAGGCACCTTTCACTATCACAGATTTCAAGAACAGGTGACCCTGGCACTGATCAGGGCAGCATCTCACCTGTAGAGGGCGGCAGTGCTGCAATCTGGCTGTCCTTTCGCTTGCTTGGCCCACGCTGTAGAGATGCTACATCCTGTACAGATTTCTAATCACACTCATTTATTTTTTAACGGCTTTATAACACATCAGATCTTGCATCTGACACAGACTGGCCTCTGAGAAAGAGGCAAGTGACAGGTGGGGACATGTCTGTAATGCCATGCCCTTGGGTCGGCTGTCAACGGGAGGAACTGAACCTTGGATCTCTGGAGCTAAATGCATTCTTCCTAGACCAAATTACTCATCTCTTTTAGCCCAGGCTGCAGCAGGCTCATCAACCTCTATCTGTGGCCCAGCCACTACCAGAGGGGGATCAGAGCAGCATGCTGTGGTGCTATTAGGAGGGATGGCATAACACTTCTCTGAGTCTTTGTACCTCCTGACCCAGCTTGATTCCACGAGCATCTGCCTGCTGCATGAAGCAGCTATGTGAATTGAACCAGTATGTCATCTTATTGGCCAATCTTACTTGGACTTTGGGCAGGGAGGGCCAACACATAGCCCTTTCCCACTGCTCTGGCAGACAGAGTGGAATTGGCACTCTCTTCCACAATTGTCTTGTTTGGACCAGGGCTTAGGGGACAGCCTGTCTGGTGAAACTGGGCAGCCATGGCTTATGATTACTTAGCGAACCCAAGAAAACCACAGGCTATTTCTGGGTCCAGCAGCCTCAATAAAGGATCTTCTAGATCGTCATTACAGCCAACTCCTATTTCTTCTCTACTCTGAGAGACACTCCAATGAGGTGGTAGGGAAGGACAGAGAATCCTAAAAATCTGACATGGATGACTGTAAGCTTTTTGGGTAGGGACCATATTTTTGTTCTGTGTTTGTACAGCTCTTAGCACAATAGGGTCTGGCCCATGACAGGGGCTTGCAGGTGCTTCCACAATAACAATGAATAATAATAATAATTTGTAAAGTGTTTTGTTTCGCAAAATCAGGGAGTTAATCAGATCAATTTTTCTCTCCTCTCCATTCATACCTGAAAGGGAGCAGAATCGGTGATTCAGTAAACCATGTCTCTCCTAACTTTAATGCTGAATTATACAAGATTCCTTGCATAATTCCTCACGGTATCATTGCGCTTCCCTTTGCGTTGTGTGTGTGTGTTTGTCTCTCACCCACACCCACATATGGAGACATCAGCACATACCCATTTTCTTCTAAAGCAGCTATCTTTTGTGTTTCCCAAAGCCTAAAGTTGATCAGTTAACTTCACTCATTGTCTTCCCCCTCCCATCCCAGAGCCGGCAGTTTTCGGCCTGAGTTATAGTGTTCCTCTGGCAAGAGGCAGTGCTGTGTCCTTTTGACCAAATTCTAAAAAGGAATTATTTATGTCTCATGCATATTTCTGGGCTTGACTGCCAAAAATGGCAAGCAGCACAGGGACACGCTGATAGCACCAACCATGGAAGAAGGGATTCGTGGCTTGTGACAGGCAAACAAACAACTAACACAAAAGATAGCTACAATGTGAAGCCTTTTATCGGGTGAGGGCGCGGGGGAACAAGCGATGTGGGGTGTCCAAGGTTGTGGAGAGAGGGGCTTGGCTTCTGGAAATTACCCAAAACTTACAAAAAGATTCATCCAGTTTATCCTTTTCCCGCAAGTCCCTTAAAAATCATCTTTTTTTTTCGATCTCCAGCATAATGGATAAAAATAGCATGTAGTAAGAGAGACGGAACTGTGCATTGCCCAAACATTCTGTGTCTGTGCTTGCATCCTGATATATACTTAGGCTTGGCAGAATTTGATCTTTTTAAAACAATTTCAACGGATATTACCAATATTTATTTTTTAATCATTTTTTTCACTTTTTATCAATTTACATTTTTACAGTTTGGGGAATTTTTTAGGGGATAAGACAATTAATGACAGTAGATGTTAAGATTCAAAAAGTTACAGGTTTTATAACCATTAAAACACAATTTGTCAAAATAGTATATGAAGTAAATATCTTTAAATCAGACTCTAAGAAGTTCTGTAGCAGGATTTTTCTTTCTTTGCCTATCTGTAAATTTTGATTATTATTGACAGAAATATTTTTTCATCACTTTGTGTGCCAAATAATGTCAAATGTCAAATAAACATTTACCAACAAAAATCTAGTCATTCTAAGCCTGTGTATACTACTGCAACGTCTCCCTGTCATACAGTGCAATCATATTAAACCTTTTGGGGGAGGTTTTCAAAAGCATCTAAGGGAGTTAGTGGCACAAGTACTGCTGAAAGGGGAAGAGAAAAGATTCTGGAGGAGAAAAGAGAATAATGTTTATCTGAAAAAACTGTCTTGAGTTTGGGTTTTGTTTTCAGTGTTTAGGCTGGCATGCACTTCTGCACATACAAAGATGCATTTATTTTGTACGTGCACAATTGGATATATGTCTGCACATGGTTCAGTGTGCACACAACCACATACATGTGCAAATCACGGCATTATGTGCATAAAGCAGACAAGTATTGCCATGTATGTGCAGACAAGCGATTTGCACCCTTGTATCCAGATGTATATGTGCAAACTAGGCAGACATCTGCACACCCTGAGTTTTATCTGAGTTAATAAAGTCAGACTACCAACTGTTTACTTTGCATGTGCAGATGCAGATTGTGCATGCACAAAATCAAATTTACATGAGCTCAGAAATAAATGCATGGGGGGAAATGACATCACAAATGCAGAAGCTGCTTTTGCAAATATGGGTCTTAGTCTTTCCCTCCAATGTAAATTAATGTTGGAAATAGTTCCTCTCAAAATACTGCAGAGTGTCAGAATGCAGCTGACAGTACAATATTGCCCATCTGTAGATGGAGATGCTAACAAAATTCTAATTGAGGGAAAGTGACATTACACCTTCTTTGGCTGGTGCTTTCCTTTGTATAATATAATCCTGCTGTGAAGCCTGCGAGTCTGCATTCTAACTTAAAGTGAGATTCATCTGATAAATTTCATTATGAGATAAATACTGATGTGTCAGCATCCATAATTTCTGATGTATTACACTGCAGGGCTTCAGTGCTGAAATGTAACATGAAAGGTACAACTCCAGTGCCTATCCCAAACAATGGTGTTATGGAACATTTAAAATATAGGCTGGAGTCCACAGCCTGGCACAGTTTATGCACCTGGGTGGTTCTGCACAAGCTATTGTGGGATTTTCAAAACCTTCCATTGAAGTCAGTGATAAAAATCCCCATTAACATCAATGGGAACAGAGTTTGTCCAATGCTAAGTGCTTTGGACAGTTCCTCCCTAGAGCTTTGCCATAGGGACCACAAATAATTTGCCAAGTTTCATGAAAAAAATCTCCACTTCAGGCCATGTACTCAGAAGTGCTCAGCACCAGCAACTCCCATTGCAAACAATGGGTGAGGAACGTACTGAAGACCACTGTGGAGTTGCTCATGACCTCACTCATTCCAGGCCACTTTCCCCCCAGAATCTTCATAATTCATGACATTTCCATGAAAAAAGAAGAACCTCGACATTTCTTGTGTGCTTGATGCAAACTGACCTTCATCAAGAGAGAAATCTGGATTGACGGAGATCCTGCTGCACAATCCCTGGTGTAGTCCTCTGGGGTGTTAGTTTGTAAATACCTGTTGTCCTTGTGGAAGCCCTGTTTCTTAGATAGATATGGAAGGTGAGATTTTAGGTTCGTCATCTGAACCTAACCAACATATTAGCTGAGGATCTTACAATCATTAATTGCTTTTATCTTCATAAGTACTATCATCTCCGTTTTATGGATGGGAATTGAGGCACAGTGAGACTAAGTGACTTGGCCAAGGTCACATAAGAAGTCTGTGGCAGAGTAGGCAATGGCTCTCAGGTCTCCCAGCCAAATCCTAGAGCTCTAATCATTGGATCAGACTTTGCTTCATCTCTTCCACCTGAGACAGTAAGGAAACAAGTTATCAGAGCTGGTTGAAAATTTTTTGATGAAACAGTTTTCTGTTGGAAAACACAAATTTAATCAAAATTGACACATTTCATGGGAAAAGGTCTATTTCATTGAAATTTTTGGCAGGAAAATACCCAAAGCAAATTGTTTAAGCTTTCTTGTCTTATTTCAATAATGTTGAAATGTTTCAATAAGGTTAAAATGTTTTTTAATTTGACTTATGATTTTGATTAATTTTGTTTAGACTTTTAAATTATATTGAAATATTAATTTTACTATATTTGTATACTAGAATTATGATATTGTAATATTTTGTATTACCATTATCAAAAAGAAATATTTTTACCTTATCAAAACAAAACATTTTGATGTTTCCAAATCAAAACTTTTTGGAATTTCTGTTCCATGATAAATTTCAAAATTTCAGGTTTTTTTTTTCCTACTTGGAACCAAAACAAATTTTGAAATATCAGAATTTCCCAAGGAATGGAGATTCCATTTCCTGACCAGCTGCACTGTTAATATAGTTTTGTATATCTGGAAAAAGGAAAAGACTGACCTTAACCCTTTGTTCCCCTCCTGGCTGCCTGGCTGTCTAATTTTTCATGGGCTCATCCCATGGCTTCTGGGAATGAAGAACTCAGAGGAGTCACCCCCACTTTTGCCCTAATTTTGGAAAATGAGTTTTCCAAAGTGATCCAACCTCTTAAGGCTGGGGTTGAGGGTGGGAAGAATTTTTAAAAGGAACTGGTGGCCAGGATGAAATCAACTGGCGAAGTCGTGTGTGTTTCTTAGGCAGCGGTGCACAGTTAATTAGTATGCTTTGTTGAGATGAATGAATGAAAATAGTCACAGTGGTTCAAAACCATTACGAGATCATGGTCTGACTATCAGTAAAGCCATCCTTCTCTGAAACTGGCCAGGGAAGATCAGAGCAGAATAGCTGCTTTGTAAGACCTACACTTTCCATGTGTGAGATTTTGATCTGAAAGGGGATTTTTGGTCTGAAATGAGCTATGCTTATTCTTTGTACTTTTTTATTTGAGAAACAGCCTGACTGTTGTCTTGATAGACAAAACAAGCATCACATTGGGCAGTCCCAATGCCATGACAAAAGCCTGGTGCTCAAACAGAAAAAGAAAATCAATTCTCATTGATTCCCCTTCTATTCCAGGAAGACCAAGGGTCTAGCTTATTAAGAGTTATTTTGTACCAAGTGCCTCAGCTAATTTGCGAACTGTATGGGGAAAACCCTTTGTTGCCTATACAGGATGACAGAACAAATCTCCAATTAGTCAGGCTAGGATGCAGAGTGTCATGCAACTAGCAAGCAGTTTCCTCCTTTCCAAGGATGATAGAGGAGTAACAAGTCACCATGACAGTTGATCTTCAGAGCTTGGGCCTTAAAGTCCCTTTGCACCTCTCTGGCAGTCTAAAGGGGCCTTAGTGTAAACAAGAATCAAGCCCTTTTTGCTTATTGCCACCTATATTACTCCTGGGGGAATTCTGTGCCAAAAAGTTAAAAATTCCGTGCACGATAATTTATAATTTTGCATATTTTATTTGTCAAAATAACACAATATAATCATCCCAATTTCAATTATTTTGGTAATTTATTTCAAAATACTTGTGAGCAAGTATGTCTAACAATAGAGACAACAACAAAAATCCAAAAAAATGTTTTTTGACAAACAGATTCCTTACTAGGCATATTAATACAGAACTTTGAGTAATAATTCATTTAACTACAATACAGAAATATATTTCCTGCACCCCTCAGAAGCACTGCAAAGGCTTGGGGGAGTTAGAGGTAATGGAGAAGCTGAGGGAGAGGGAAGTGATTGCTGGAAAGGAGCCTGGAAGTGAACCTGGAGGGTTGCTGGTTTTGGGTAAGAGAAATGTGGAACAGTTTTTATGGCGGGGAGGCATTGTTATGTTAGGAAGTTGGGGAGCCTCTCCCATGCAGACCCTGGCTCACCCCTAGTCTCTCCCATTCAGTCAGGCACATCTGCCCCTATCTCCATGTGTCCCTGCTCCCCCACTCACCATACAGCCAGCATAGCTGACCATGTCCCCATGTGTACCTACACCTCCCTCCCCCATCTCCATGTGGCTCTGCACCCCCATTCACATTCAGCCACTGGCTCAATGTTGTCCTCCCACTAGCCCTTTTGAGCCCCAGTCTGTGACACCACCCAGCAGTCCCATGTGTCCCACTCTCTCCGTCCCCACCATATCCTGTGCCTCCTCACCTGGCCCTGCAGGCAGGGCACTGTGAGGAAGGCCCCCTTTGCCCCCTCCCTCTCGAGGGCTGGCTGCTCCAGCCTGTGAGAGCCCCTGGTGAGCGAAAGGTATAATTGCAGCTTCTGTGTCAGACTCAATTATTCGAGGGGGAAGGGGAATCTGTGGAGGACATTAATTCAACACTTGTACACTGCTGCAGAATCCCCACAGGAGTACAATATATAAATGGCAAAGTAGCTACCATAGTAGCATCTTACCACCAGAACCAAACTTTGTAACTGTGGGGAAAGCAAAAATGTCTCTCTCTCTCTCACACACACACTCACACACACACAGAGATATAGATATATCCAGAATCAGTCCTGCCATTTAGCAGCTAACTCTAGCTTGGTTTGAATGGAGCTGTTGCTCATTTTTTAAAAAGTCTTACAGGGATGATGATGGTGATTTATTTGATGTTCAGTTTTACCTTGCAGTCTGTATCATGGATTTCTCACATTATGTCATCAGTTACATGCTTATTGCTGAGTACCTTTCGCTGTCATAGTTCAGACTTCTGACTGTTACTGTTTAGAACAGGTTTCAGAGTAACAGCCGTGTTAGTCTGTATTCGCAAAAAGAAAAGGAGTACTTGTGGCACCTTAGAGACTAACCAATTTATTTGAGCATGAGCTTTCGTGAGCTGTAGCTCACGAAAGCTCATGCTCAAATAAATTGGTTAGTCTCTAAGGTGCCACAAGTACTCCTTTTCTACTGTTTAGAACAAAACCCAGAAGATGTATGCTTCCCTGCCAGAGGGAGCTAAAAATAGCCCTATAACTTTAATTGACAGGAGACTGGGAGAGCATGTTTGGATGAGGGTTTGTTTATTTTATTCTGGAGACCCCAATTTTAACCTCTGCAAACATAAAGGATCAATTACTTCTATAACCCATCTAGAACCTCTTTATCTGTAATGCCTGTGGCTGTAGTATCTGGGCACTGCACAGTTACATTGCAAACATATAGTTGCAGGAGCTTGCGCTCCTTCTCTCTCCCTTTACTTGCTGTGACTTGCCTTGCGTGTCAAATGTCACCCCTTGCTGGTACCTAACCAGAAGGAACAAGCAGAACCCCTGCAAAGTGAGCCAGTTCCAGCAGCTGAGGCAGCATTTCTTCATGAGCAAGGGTGTTGGCTGCAAAGTTCAACGTCCCCTCCCTTCCACTGGGAGAGGGAGGGTTTTGTAGGTCAGAATCAAGTTGGCAGGTTCCACTGAGAAGCAGTTGCATTCCACACTGCAGTGAGGGGAGAGTACAGTCAGAACTGGTGTCCTACCCTCTCTCTCCAACCCTGAATTAGGCACAACTGGCTTGAAAAGATTGCTCATTTGCTCCAGCAAGTCAACCTTTTTCTCTGATGTTTGGTAGCACTTACAAAGGAGCAGCTGAGGCAGGGGCTAGTTTTCCTTTTCAGACTGTCTCTCATCAATCCGTACACCCAGATTAGATCAAATAAGCATCATGCCTAAGCAGGCAAGAAATAATTTAATTTACTTGAGAGACAGCATGATCTTGTGGTTTGAGAGCCAGGAGTCTTGAAAGCTACTCTATCTCGACTTTTAGTAGAACCAAGGCATGTTAGTCTCAGTTAGATACTTCCTTTGCCAATCCGCTGTTTCCAGAGTACAACAGGGTGTGGAATAGTGTTTCCTCCATGTATATCTTCTTCCTACACATTGTGCTCTAGATTTTCATAACTCTACATGCAAAACCAGACCATGCTTTCAGCCATCACTTGAAGTGAAACCCAAAATGAGTATACTTTTGAGTAACAAGCTGGGTAAGATAATATCTTGTATTGACCCAACTTCTGTGAGCGAAAGAGACAAGTTTTTGAGCTATGCAGAGTGTCAGGAAAGCTCCGTTTACTTTTGTGAATGTTTGTTTACTGGCCTCTGCCATTTCCATTCCACAAAGAAACTGAAAATTCCAGGGTAGAGAAGGTCTTTGTTGTAACTGCTGAAATACTGTGGGAGGATGTTCTTGCTGCTGTCTGTGGCCCAGCTAGAAGCAGCAAATCAGTTCTGGAAATCCTGAGACAAGAACCTGTTCTCATGAGATTTCTTGCTTAGTTTTGTTGACCAAAGAAAATGGATAGTACAGTTACCTGAATTTCTGGGGTACTGATTCATTCTGAACCTCCACACATCCTAATATATCCAACTAATGATATTGACAAAAACAACGAGGAGTCCGGTGGCACCTTAAAGACTAACAGATTTATTTGGGCATAAGCTTTAGTGGGTAAAAAACCCCACTTCTTCTAACCACAAAAGTTTATGCCCAACTAAATTTGTCAGTCTCGAAGGTGCCACCGGACTCCTCGTTATTTTTGTGGATACAGACTAACACAGCTGCCCCTCTGATACTTGGAACTAATGATAGTATTTATCCAAAGAAAAAGTAGCAATAGTAGTAATACGTGGGCCAAATTCTCTGTCAATGTAAATGGGTTCAGTTCGATCGACTTCGATGGATTTGGCTTCAGATTAGACCATGATGCTCAGCAGTTACAGTTTCGTGGAAAGTGAACCTGGAAGAGTTGCAAAAACAAGCAACTTGATATTCTCTTTCAAATTCCGGTGCAATAGTTTGTTTGCATTACTCATCTAGCTCTTCTGTAAATGCAACAAACAAGATGTCAATAGAAAAGGTAGGCAGGAATCCCATCCAAACTAACCATAACAGACAAGCAAGTAGCAGCAATTGGACATTATGTAAGCGGGGGAATAGTCCCGTTCTTGTGGGGAACTTTCCTGGCTTCTGCACTACCCTGGTGAAGTGGGCTAGCGAAAGGATCTGAGTCCTCGCTCCCACTTCCTTTACCCAGTGGCCTCCCTGCCCTTGAGGACTCCCCTTCCACTCTCCTGTCCGGCAGAGTCCTCGTAACCCCAACAAGGCTGGGCCCAGGATTCCTGGGGGGCTCGACCCCCAACCCTGCTGTGGTCACCTAGGACAGGGGCTAGGGTGTCCCCACTCCGGGGTACTCTCTCTGCACTGGGTACTTCTCTGACCCACTGACCATTATGTACAAGTTAAAGCAAATGCAAGTTATTTAATCAACCATTAAATTTAAAAAGAATAAGGAAAATGGGAAAGGTGAAAGGAAACACATCACCCCGCTCTGTGGCAGGGAACATCACAAACAGTGTCTCTGGAACGTCAGGGCAGTTCACAGTCTGTTCTTGTAAGTCCCAGGCCTTCTTCTCAGGCCCTGGCTGTGCTGCAGGGGTGCTGTGGGTTGGACACTTGCTTTAGTGGTGGCCACACACTCTCAGGCTCTAAGTGGTAGGACCCTTCTTCCCATTGTCGCCCTCGCCCTGTCGGGGTTACGATCCAAGCCTGGCCTGCAGAGCCTCTTGGCTGAGGCGTCTCCCTGTGCTGGTCTGCTGCCCAGGGTCCCCCTCGGTCTCCCCAGCGGCTCACCGCACCCAGCTCCAGACTGCTCCAGCCCCAGCTCAACCACTCGGTCTCTGCACTACTGCTGCTGCTCTGCCTCCAGCTCCCTGGGCTGCTTCTTTGGCCCCTCTGGCTCTGGTTGCTGCAGCTCTGCTCCCAGGGCAAGTCTGCTCTCTCTGGGCTGTGCCTCTGGCTTTGGGGCTGCAGCTCTGCTCCCAGGACAGGGTCTGGTCCCTCTGGATCTGGCCCAGCTCTGCTCCCCAGCTTAGCTTGGGCCCCACTCTCTCCTTAGCTCGGCCCCACTCTGTCTGACCCAGGCAATTCCAGCTTACAGGGAGGACGGGACCTCCCTGGCCTCCTGACTCTCTGATTAGCCTGCTCACCCTGTCATTCAGGCTGACCTGGAGCATTGGCCTCTCCCCATTGTACCTGGGGGCTGTCAGTCTCAGGGTCCTGATTCCCCATTGACCCTTCCCCCTTTTTAGTACTGGGAACTAGCAACTAAAACACCCCCTCTGAATGTTAGTAAGGGGGCAACAGTCCCCTTACATTTACTTACAAGCTAATCAAGTCAATCCTGCTTTGTCAGCCACCTTATCTGGATTGAAGGAGGCTATAAATACACGATAGTAAAAAAAAAAAAAAAGCTGCAAAGAAGGGCACATCTAATTCTAGTGCATTATCATCATTAATAACAGGGTTATGCACTGTGTGCAACAATTGATAAAGAGATTTTGCTAATGCGTAAATGACAGTGCTTGCAGAACTGGAGGCCAGGCATTGGCAAGGTGTCCCTTGCTGTCTGCTAAGTGTCAGGATTGTTGGGGTTTTTTTTTGTTTTTGTATTTTTTTTGAAAGAAGATGGTATCTATTTTTTTTTATTATTCAAGCATCAGCTTTCTGATGTAGTACTTTCACGGCAAGCTATGTCATGTTATGTCACTTACCAATGAAACAAGTTGTGTTAGTGCATCCCATCATTTTAGGCTATTGCTTGATGATATAATGTGGTGTGATGCATTGCATTGCGAAAATTATCCGGACAACCCATTTATTTGTTTGTGTTGAATAGAACTGGATAGCAAATGGAAATCCATTCCTCTGAAAAAGTTTATGGTTTGGAGAATTTTTCCATCCCAAATCAGGATGAAAAGTCAAAAATGCAAAGATTTTTGCAGGAAGGGGTTTGCAGAAAAATTCTGTTTTGGGAGAACAGACATAGAATTTTGTGGTTTGCTTGACTGCCTGCCTGGAAGGCTCTTGTCAATTTCACCTTTTGCTGGGGAGCTGTCATATTAATTTTTCCTAACAGAAAATTGAAATTTTTCAGGAAAATCTGAAATTTCCTTGCAGATAATTTCAGTTTTGTGAAAAGAGCACTCTATGTTGGAAAATTATTCCAATGGAATATTCCTGACCAGCTCTAATATTGAAGCAGCTCTTGTTGATTTAGCAGAACAGACACCTGGGGTGAAGTCCTGGCCTCATTTAAGTCAATGGGAATTTTGTCTTTGACTTCCATGGAGTCAGGATTGCACTCCTGATCTTGAGCAAAGCCAGTTTACAGAAGCAGCAACAAATGATTAAAGTGTTGTATGTGTGAATACTGCAGCAATATTAATTTTAGGATATTTGGAAAATCTTCAGTGAAATTCTGCTTTGGTCTGAATAATAAAAGAAAGGAAAACAACTCCACTGTTTGTTTGCGTAAATGAGGAATAATTTATTACTGGGGCTTCCTGTGGTAACTGTTTAGTGTATGGTTGCTTAATATCATGGGATCCAGAAAAATACATGTATATATCTGGGAGAGAATACCAGAACAAGTTTTAAGACTCTGGTCTATGTATATTACTTACTACAGACAAGTTTGGCTTTTACAGCTGTAGAGTAGCCTACCAAATTATGACAAAAATAACTCTTTGAACTATACTGAAACCTGCACAAGATGCACTCATGATTTTTATCATAAGTCTCATGATATCTAATGCTTTTTCTTAAAGCCTCAGCTCCTGGAGTCAAGTGATTACATGAGAATCTCAGATTTCACTTTCTGGGAAAAAACTAAGGCTATGTCTACACGCACCACAGTTCCAATTAGGGGTCTGTGAATTGCAGCAGCACACACTAACGTGCTGTGCTATAACTCCTCTGCAAGCTAAGGGGTAACTCGTTCACCTTAACTTAGCCCTGTTTAGCGAAAACATGAACTAGGTACCTCCGAGTCCACATCTGCAGCATATACACAGAGGTATTACAGCACAGTGCATCCTGCAATTCACACCCTTGTAGTCCGAACAGCAGGGCCATGTAGATGCGCCCTCAGTCTCTAGCCCTCATGGTTACAGAGGAAAGCTTGAAAATGTGAAACCTAAAGGTTGAAAAAAGAGAAGGCAAATAAAAAGAATCCTCTAAAGTATCATTTTTATGCCACTCTCATGAATTTTGAATGTTTAGGGTTGGCAATACTGCCATCAATCTTTGGCATCCTCCCAAAGACCCAGAATCATCATGGTACTTAAGCATGTGTAATTTTTTATAATATTACCAACTTCTTGTATGTTGTTTTTCATCCATAGATCTCAAAGTGGTTTACAAAGGAGGTCAGTATCATTACCCCTATTTCACATATAGGGAAACTGAGGCACACAGTGGAGAAGTGACTTGTCCAAGGTCACTGGCAAAGTAGTTTCAGAGCTGGGACTTGAACCCATATCTCCCGAGTCTCAGTCCGGTACTCATGTCACTTTGTTACACTGCCTTCCCTCACATAAGTACTCCCCTTGACGTTTATGGGACTAATCTCATGCTTAAAGTTACATAGACGAGTAGAGTCTTGCTGAGTCAGGACCGTGGTTAGGAAGGCAGCCAGATTCAGAGTGCTTTCTTCCATGTTGGTTTTCCTAATTTAAGTTTCTTTTCAATCTGTGCTTCTGAAATCCTGTTTTCTCATCCCTGTCCTTACTCTTATAAAATTCATTGTGGAGAAAGAAACTGATCATCCTCTTCTCTGGGTCTTTTGTTCAAAAGACTTGACTTCCTCTAGATTTAATAAACATTCTCTGATCTTCTTGTCTCCTACAGTCCATCTGCACTCTTGAAAAGAGCTTTTCTTTACTTGCTCTAAATAAAAATAGGTCAGTTGTAAGTAATTTATTATGTGATAACTTTACAATGTTTTACCAGTCATAAAAAGCTAGGAGTTGTAGCAAATTCTAGATTTAAGCAAATGATGGTTCTACTCCAGTTATTATATATCCTCAAATAATTTGATTGTGAATATTTTTCATATATCTCATAGGAACATAGGAATGGCCATTCTGGGTCAGACCATTGGTCCATCTTGTCCAGTATCCAGGCTTCTGACAATAGCAAGTGCCAGCTGCTTCAGAGGGAATGAACAGAACAGGACAATTTATCAAGTAATCCATCCCCTGTCATCCAGTCTCGGCCTCTGGCAGTCAGTGGTTTAGGGACACCCAGAGCATGGGGTTGCATCTCTGACCATTTTGGCTAATAGCCATTAATGGACCTGTTCTCCATGAATTTATTTAATTCTTCTTTGCACCCAGTTATGCTTCTGGCCTTCAGAACATTCCCTGGCAACAAGTTCCATGGGTTGACTGTGCATTGTGTGAAGAAGTTCTTCCCTTTGTTTTAAATGTGCTGCCTATTAATTTCATTGGGTGACCCCTGGTTCTTGTGTTATGTGAAGAGGTAAATAACACTTCCCTATTCATTTTCTCCACACCATTCATGACTTTATAAACCCCTGTCGTATCTCCCATTAGTTGACTTTCTTCCAAACTAAACAATCTCTGTCTTTTTATTTTCTCCTTATATGAAAGCTGCTCTCTACCCCTAATCAGTTTTGTTGCCCTTCTCAGTACTTTTCCCAATTATAATATCTTTTTTTAAGAAGGGGCAACAAGAACTGCACGCAATATTCAAGGTGTGGGTGTACCTTGGGTTTATCTAGTGGCATTATGATATTTACTGTCTTCTTATCTATCCCTTTCCTAACTTTTCCTAACATTCTGTTATCTTTTTGACTGCTGCTGTATGCTGAGCAGATGTTTTCAGAGAATTGTCCACGGTGACTCCAAGATCTTTCTTGCGTCGTAATTTAGACACCATCATTCATGTATAATTGGGATTATGTTTTTCAATGTGCACTAACTTTGCATTTATCAACATTGAATTTCATCTGCCATTTTGTTGCCCAAACACCCAGTTTAGTGAGATCCCTTTGTGACTCTTCACAGTTAGCTGTAGACTTACCTATCTTGAGTAATTCTGTATCATCTGCAAATTTTGCCACCTCAGTGTTCACCCCTTTTGAATATGTTGAATAGGACTGGTCCCAGTACAGATCCTTGGTGGGGCCCTGTTATTTAACTCTCTTCACTGTGAACACTGACCATTTATGATTACCCTTTGTTTCCTATCATTTAACCTGTTACTGACCCATGAGAGGACCTTCCTTCTTATCCCATGATTGCCTACTTTGCATAAGAGCCTTTTGGTGTGGGGCCTTGTCAAGGCTTTTTGAAAGTCCAAGTACACTATATCCAGTAGGGCACCCTTATCCACATGTTCATTGATGTCCTCGAAGAATTCTAATTGATTGATGAGGCATGATTTCCCTTTACAAAAGATGGACTTGTGGCTAAGACATTGGCCTGGTAAATGAGAAATTCAGGTTTTATTCCACAGACTTCCTAAGTGACTTTGTGTAAGTCGTGTCATTGCCCTGTACCTCAGTTTCCCCATCTGTGTGACAGAGATAATAGCACTGTATTTCATCTGGCCTCTAATCGCCTGAACTGAAAGACCTGCATTGACTTTGCGTCAGGCCCACAGTAATGTCAGGTTGAAGAAGAACAAAGAACTGGGACAATCCCCAATGTTGGTATTTCATTCTCTCCACAACGAAGCAATGTGTTGTTTTTTAAAGGCCATCTTAAAATACATGTGTTTTTTAAAATGAAAAATGTAGCAGTCAAGCTACTTGTGCCCAGCAGTTCCTGTGTTTGAAATCATGCTGGGAAACATGATGCTTGTGGGCAAGAACAACAACTGAACTGACTTCAGACCTACTTATGAGCTTAAAAACAACCAGGAATCTTTTCTTTGTGTAGATGTAATGTTTGGATGCTTGTCCAAAGGGGCCAAGTGCCTTCAGCTCCTTGACTTAAATTGGACAGGATCATAGTGCACTCCCAAGTCTTCCAAAGACCCCACCTCCCACCCCACCCCAGGTCAGACTTCCAAAGGAGCTTATAACATTGCACATGAAAACATTGTATGATAGCCATTTTTGCCTGGGCACAGGCCCTCGAGAGCTCAGAAGGGGTAATTGCCCACAAAAGTGCCCATGCGTGTGCAAATGGGTACACGTGCAGGTGGTACAGGTGCAGTTTAGGAGGTTCTTTGACCCAGTCACTAGTTATCATGCGGGGGGGATAAGATTCCGGTGAGGTGGAAAGGCAAGTCTCAGATCCAAGAGATTTTTGGCTGCTAATCAAGTTTTTTTCTGCCAGTCTCTGAATTATGATGATAATAATAATAATATAACAATAGTAATAAGCTGTGAACATCTGCAGGGGAACGTTAACCATTTATCCACTATATTTATTGGTTCTTGCCACTGCAAATACATCACTGTGGCAAGAAAATTCAGAAACGTTCTTAGGCCATTAATTCCATGTGGAGATCATCGTTCACTGCTGTATTTTTAAAGGCAGTTTTCTGCCCATAGTCTAGAAAAGGTGTGTGTGTGTTTTCATTAAGCATCAAAGAAAGCTGCTGAAGTACGAGCTGTCAGCTGCAGAGATGATAAAGTGTCAACCCAGCAGAGGCTCCACTAGAGGTTTCCAATTATTATGGCTGAAACAGCATCCATTAAGTGCTAGATTGTGCCTCCTTACACAACAGAGCAGAGAGAGGGGAATGAGAGGAGTAAGCCCAGCTCAGGACTGACCATTGCCCTGAAAATATATTCAGTTGCTATGATAAGCTCTATGTGTGGCCCTATAGGACCCCTATAGTATCCCCCTCTCACATATCAATGAATCAAAGCCTCACAGCAGCCCTGTGAGATAAGGAAACATTATCCCCATTTTACACATGAGGAGGGACTGAGACAGAGAGAGGTTAAATGACTGGAATCCAGAACTCTTGAGCCTCTGTCTGATAAACTAACCACAAGGCCATCTTTCTTCTGGTAAAGTTCCACTAGTTATTTTCTTCTCCATTGCTGGCAGGGCCAGCCCACAACATTTTGGCACCTGGGGCAGAGAGCTCAAATGACGCCCCCATGCCCTCTCGTTTGGGCCAAAACTTTGAAACTCTGTGTCCTAGTGGCGCCCCCCACAGTCTAGCACCTGAGGCGGCTGCCTCAGTTCGCCTCATAGTAAGGCCACCCCTGATTGCTGGAAGTAGGCAAAACCCATAGCTGCACAGGCAGGTATGTTGGTTCAGTGACATATGGGACATTTTTCCTATGGAAAACCTTACAAGCCTCAAACAGACTAAAAAATAAACAGGATTTTAGTATCTGTCCTCAATTTATGACATCATCTGACCCTGAGGACCAGCCTATGTGTCTCACGTTGTCTGTCAGCTGCTATATTTATTGTTGACAGGAGTTAAGAGCACCAATGTACTTTGTTGGACTCTCTCCCCATTATTAGGTAGTGGTACATAGTGTCTTGTGGGAGGCTGGTGCCTATAGCACTGTTGAAGTAGTAAATCAATTACAAAGGGGTTAGTGAAACTAGAACAAAGAAATCGGAAAGTCCATGGCTGTGATTCCCCTCTTCCCCAATCTCTCTTTCTTGTGCTAGGAAGAAATTAGGTCAGAGCGATCCTGAATGTTTTCATTTTTAAACAGTGCAGCAGGGTGAGGTGAACCCATTTCCTTACTACGCAAGGAAAGTTATGGGAGTTGCTGGCATATAGTTATTTTGTAGGTTCTATGAAGAGAAATAGAAAATTTAGACTTGTTCTGACCTTGATTTAGTACACCCAAAAACAGATTTAGCTTTCTATTTCTAGGCCAGAAAGTCAGTAGAATTATTTTGTAAAACTGATTCTGACTCCAAGGTTTGTCTAAAGAGTCTGCATATCATATTTGCTATTCTGACATCAAGAACTGACTGTTTGCACCTGATTTGATTATAGAGTAGACATTTGTGTGCTCGAGTGAGAGGGCCTACATCTCCTTAAAATGAAAGAATATTTCTGCTTTGAGGCTATGGTTCATGGCTCTGTTTTTCAGGATTATCTCTTGTGGACTGTATAATGAGGTGCACATATCCATGTGGGTGCAAGGAAGATACACTGTAGTCCTGTCAAGTCACGCACTGGTGTGGCGGTCTGTGGGTTAAATCCCAGCTCTGTTTTTTTTCGTACCACCTTGGAGTGCCTTTCTGAACCTCAGTAACTAGAAAACGCCCTTCTTACCCATACCAGAGGTAATCAGGTCACTAGGTACCATACCTATGCTGATAAATGGATGGATGCTGCTGAGTCTAGCTGGGCTTAGAGTCTCAGTTCCTTTCAGAATTGGGATAAAGAAAAGGATTTCCTAACTAGGAGCCAAGACAAGGGGCTCTGGATCCATAATTGCTGCTCTGTTTATATAGTTTGTTTCAGGCATTTAAAGACTGTTAAACTACCTGAGGGGAATGTGTCCAGGGACTTTGCTAACTTTTGTGGTATTTTGGCTGCACTGGGGGGAAATCTGTAAATAAACCTGAGACCCCAGAGAGGAGATTTACTGTTTAACCTGTTTCAGAGTAACAGCCGTGTTAGTCTGTATTCGCAAAAAGAAAAGGAGTACTTGTGGCACCTTAGAGACTAACCAATTTATTTGAGCGTGAGCTTTCGTGAGCTATAGCTCACTTCACCGGATGCATACCGTGGAAACTGCAGAAGACATTATATACACACAGAGACCATGAAACAATACCTCCTCCCACCCCACTGTCCTGCTGGTAATAGCTTATCTAAAGTGATCATTAAGTTGGGCCATTTCCAGCACAAATCCAGGTTTACTCACCCTCCGCCCCCCCCCCCCCAACACACAAACTCACTCTCCGGCTGGTAATAGCCCATCCAAAGTGACCACTCTCTTCACAATGTGTATGATAATCAAGGTGGGCCATTTCCTGCATAAATCCAGGTTCTCTCACTCCCTCACCCCCCTCCAAAAACCACTGTTTAAAAAAACTGTTTAACCTGAGACTCCTGCTGAGTTTATTCTGGCTGTGGGGACGCTAGTCCTGCCACAGGCTGATCTTTAGGAACAACAATTCAGGGTTTTACTGCAGTGTCTAAATTGCACTCTTCCTACTCGTCTGGTGTCCGTTGTCTGTGTAAAAGCTTTCCTAAAACTCCCAGGACTCCCAGCCATGTATGGTATTGGCCTACTCCAATTGCATAGTTCTGTGGCAGCTTATATATACAGTTTGTAGCATCTCACAAGCACAAATGAGTTTAACTATTTATGAGAGTGGTAGCATGGAAGTGGAATTTACCTTCGTACGTCTCAGGGCCCTCTTTGTGCCAAGACAGAAAATATTTTGGGAGGGACAAGGGCGGGGGAAATATGCTGCTTTCGTTTTAAGAAGAAGAAAGATCATATAGTTCCCTGTCTCAGAAACTCGGAACAAATCCTAAGAGCTCACCTCAAAGAATTCTTCTGGCAGGACTTCAGGCACAGACACTGAAATGTCAAGACAAGAATCTCTGCTCTGTGGTGATGTGAATGTCTAATTTTAAAATGGATAGAAATCGTGACCAGCTTCAAATTTCAGCTTTACCCTGCCTCCTACTCGTGTCTGAGGCAGCCAGGAAGTAGCAAGAGGGGTTAGCTAAGCAGCACCGAGCTTCTCACAAATGTCTAGGTGGCAGTATATGCGAATGTTATGCCTGTTAGCAAAGGTGAAAATGCACAGCAGGGCCAGCACTTACTCCTGGAACCTAGCACTCACTTCCAGCAGATCCTCTCTGGAACTGCCCACAAGGAAACTAGCAAAACCCCCTTGGTGTAAGGTCTGATGCATGGGCCAGCATGGCAACTTGGTGGTACCATATTTGGTTGTTTGGCGACAGCCTTGACCTCAGGACTTCAGGTATCCCCTCTCTCTTGGCTGGTTGAGTTCTAGAGGATGATGTAACACACGCTGCTATTTTCAGTTCCCACTTCCTGGGTAACATAGGGTCTGATCCAAAGCCCATTTAGGTGACTGGAAAGACTGTCACTAACTTCAGTGGGCTTTGGATCAGGCCTGCACAGCAGGAAAGGCATGGACTGAATGGGTGCCAAAATGCATGTGGTTTTAAAGAAAACCCCAAACTGTATTTTTAGTGAATTAACTGCTGGTGAAAGTTTCTGGATTGATAGCCCTGAGCGGTCCCGTCACACACGTGGGACAGCACAGGCCGCAGTGTACTGTGTATATTATATGTGTATTTCAGAGATATTAAAATAATATTAGGACTAAATGTATCTCATTGCCTCATCTGAAGTGCACTGCATGAACAATCCCTGCTGTAAGCACGGAGGTATCGTCAGGGCAGTGACTCACCCCATTCACAAACTCTTTGTCATCCCAAATGCTAGGTCCTAGAAATGCCACTGCGGGCCTGCGAACACTAACATCCGCTTGGATGATGCATGACTTAACATTTCTAAATGATCTGTTGGTGACACATTTCCAGGGAGCAGGATAAGGGCTTGTTCAAACCTTTGCAAGTATATTTGCCATTTCCTTCCTTTGTTGAAAAGGAGGTGGTACTAAATGCCTGTGAAAAGTGTGCCATAATGAAGGCTAAGATTTAGTCATTGGTATTTTTAGTAAAAGTCATGGACAGGTCATGGGCAATAGACAAAAATTCACAGCCCGTGACCTGTCCCTGACTTTTACTACAAATACCCATCACGACTAAAACTCTGCTCCTGGGGCCACGCTGCTCTGGGGGGGCCCTGCTCCAGCAGTGAGGGCTGACTGACCCTGGCAGCCCCCCTGCAACAAGGCCTCCGGGGACTGCTCTCCCGATGGCCTCTAGGGCCACCACTGCTCAGGCGCTCCCTGGGGCAAGCCACATTGCCTGTTGCTGGAGCAGTCACAGAGCCTGCCGCACTGGTCGCTGCTCAGGCAGCCCCGGGAAGCTGGCCCCAGGGACTGCCTGAGCAGCGGCCAGTGCAGCTGGCCCCAGGGTCAGGGCTGCTCCAGCTTGGGCAGCGCTGGGGTCAGCCACACTGGCCACTGCAGCTAGGGAAGTTGCAGAGGTCACGGAAAGTCACAGAATCCGTGACCTCTGTGACAGAATCGCAGGCTTAGCCATAAGGCACCTCGACCTAAACCCCTCCTACAGCCTATGCGAAATATACATTATATCCCTGCTGCACGAGATGTTGAAGGAGCTTAATATGCACCTCTAAGCCTCTTCAGGGGAAAAGTGCATGAGGAGAAGATACCCTGGGCCTTAAGTAATGTTAGAACAAGGCTGTTAGTCTGCTAGCCTTTTCCCTGCATGCAGCAAGTCCTGCCTTGCTGCTTCCAAACCAACAGCGAAGACCAAATGCAGTGAGAAACGGGAACATGGTGGAAGGGTCATCGCTTAGCAGTAATGAAGGAACACAGAGAAGAGGCAGCAACTACATAAAGTCATTGGGTTGTGAAAGTTTGCAGCTGAAAATGCAGCGTGTGCAGTCCTTGCACAACTCTTCCAAATGGCAGAGATTCAAGGCTATTTCTTAGCTCTCCTGATGATTCACAGGTGAGAAGCTAGCGCCCCTGTTTCCGACCTGAACTGGCTGTCTGTCTCATTTACACAGAAATTAGGGAAATGGGAGGTTGAAGATATTTGAGAGATCTCCATTAAAAGTTTTGCTAAGTCTTTACGTCCAACTTAGTGCCTGAAATTGTATGGTGAGATCAAGAGCTCTGCTGAGGGCGAAAGGCCGTCAGACTAATGAGAATTTCTTTTAAGGAAGATGTGAAAGGATGGGTGTCGTCGAGCACAGTTTCAGCCATGGCTGCAAATGCTCAGAGAGCCAAAGATTCTCATCACTCTGAGTCCTAATCCCTCTGTGTGCTGACTTTGTAGTATTTGAAAACAGAAATATAAACCCTCTCCCTACCTGACCACATGTTATCCACTGGCTTCCAGTTCATTTTCCAGGAGCAATTCAAGGCACTGAGTTTTCACCCGAGAGCCTTGAGTAGTTTGTGACCTAGCCATGTTTCCTCTTGTTTAAGATCTTGGCAGTGGAGGTCAGCCGAGTTGCTCAAGCTAACAGTCCCAGGGTTTCAAAGAGAGGGGGCAGCTGGCAGGGCTTTCCCAGTGAGGGAGCCTGTGGTTTTGGAACACATTTCCCTTCCTCGTCTGACAGAGCTGTCGTCTGCCCACCTTCTAGCACACTGTCTGTTCTCCCGGGCTTCTCAAGAGGGAGTGGGAGGTGAATCCCCTTAATTCTGAATGACTGATGGCTTTTATTGTACATGTGCCCAGGGCCTTGCCTGCAGGCAGTGTTTTTACAATTGGAATTAATAGGTAAAGAAGCAAAACAGTTTGACTTCTAACCACCTAAACAGCAGTCTGGGTGATGAACACATGTGCAAGTGTATAAAGCCCTCGCTGTGAGTGTTGGGTCAGCACCTTGTCTAAGATTTGAGCAGCATTGCACAGCGTGTCAGCGGACCCACCTGCCTGTCCAAGACGAGAAGCCAAGATCATGGAGCAAATCGGTAGAGAGAAAAATATAAGATGTGCCTGATTCTAATTAGATTATTAGCAAGGATCATGTCTGTACTGCACCCAGCACAGCGGGACTGCAAACTTGATTGGTGCTTTAATACAAGCAATCAAATAACAGTAATTCCCCTCTCACTTATACAAGGTTTACATCCGTACAACTCGGCTTCAACAGAGTTACTCCTGATTCCCCCCCCCCACCCGCCCCGTGTACATGAGAGAAGAACCAAGCCCATTATCACTTCCAGCTTTTCATTTAAAACTAGTGCTAAACAGCAAGAGCAGCTAGCCTTGGCAATAGAGACAGTAATGAGTTCTAGAGGTGTATTATTTACAGCATTTTGGCTCTGAAGTAGCAGTGAATATAATGTGAAATACTTAGGCAATAACTAGACTCTGCTGAAATGCTACTGGTAATGAGTGCTGCTCGTGAAGGCAGAAACAGACAAAGTGCAACAAGTAAGCAAGGAAAATCATTATACTACGTAGAAAAAATAAATGTTCTCAGCCTCCTCTAGGGATCTAATCATAACAAATGCATTCTTTCTGTTTAGGATTAACGACATTATTTGGGCTAATTATTCTGGATGTTTCCCTCCTCTTTTGAGTTGACTCAAAGGAAGAATAAATGTCTTTATCCTTGTGAGAATGTTTGCTGTTTGTTTTAATCTTGGCTTTTCCAGATATTAAATTCCCCTCCACCCCGTCATGGTTCATGTTTCATAAAATGAAATCAGGACACTAGTGGAGTCTGTTATGTAGCAATGATTCTGACCTCACTTCACACCCATTTTACACCAGTGTCATTCTGGTGACTTCAGTGGAATCACTCCTGTTTTAGGCCAGTGCAAGTTATACCAGGGTCAGTTAGGGCTTGATCCAAAGCCTGTTGTGGTCAATGGAATTCTTTCCATTGCCTTTAATGGGCTTTGGATCAGGCCCTCCATTGGCTCCAACAACTCCATTCTGCTCAGAAGCTCCATTCTGAAAATCACCCAAAAGATGTTTCCCAGAAGCTTGTCCGAACTCATCTCTTGGAACTGGGATTCTTATAAAATAAGATTTTTTCCCATGTGATTTCCAACGTTCCTATTTTTTTAAAGCCAGGTCAGAAAAGCTATGAGAACAGCATGTATTAATGACGGTGATTCAGCTCAGACCAGGAAGTTTGAAACTGCATGGAAATTAAAAACAAAAATGAACCAAACATTTCCAAACTGCAACAAAGTTTTGGGTTTGGTTGGAGTGTTAAGTGAACAAATTGCATTGCTGCCAAATTTCCACTGCCCCTAGAAAGGGGACAGGGTCCAGTGGAAAGGACAGTGGACTGGGGTCTCTTCCCAGCACTGCCACTGACCTGCCATGTGACCCTGGGCAAGTCGCCCTCCATTATTAAAGTCACCTCACCTGTAGAACGGGGCTAATGACACTCACTTGTCTTCAAAGTTCTTTGAGATGTATAGATGAAAGGTGCTAAATCAGAACTAAGCTTTGTTTAGGTAGGAATTCACAGGAGACACAGAGCTAGAGACTGGTTATTTGGGCCTGATGCTGAATAGGTGGAAGATTCAGATAGCGTTGGCTGCGTTCCTATCAATGGTTATTTGGAGAGTTGTGTTTTACTACGTGGACATAGTTGAATGACCCTTCCTTTCAGTGATCTGTCCACCTATCTAGAACAGAAATGTTTTCAGAGCATTGCTAGCGTCAGTCCTGATACATTTTTACTGTTGACATGTCCGCTAAATTATGCTAGAGAAACTACTGATTTCTCAAAGGATCCGGGCTTAATTTGTAAGGAAAGAGGTGCCGGGGCTCAAGCAATTAGTTGCTGGGACTTGAGCAATTTTTTTACATTCAAAACTGATGCAGCAAGCCCAGAGGTGCTGGAGCTATGAACTGCCAAGCCTAGAGGTGCCGGGCTCAGCCCTGGCAAGCCCTGGCACAAATTAAGCACTGCAGAGGGTATGAACTTTATTGAGTGGATGGATCAGCTCTTCTCCTCAGCTGTCCCACTGGGAGGAAAAGGGGCCAGTGAAATGCATGAGCCAAGTTTCAGGGTCTGGATCAGGATGTTTTGTTTCTGAGTGCACCCTATGGGATTTGTGCTGCATTCTTCCCATGTGGTGAGAATTTCCATGTTTGAACTGCATTTCTATGTGAGAGCTGGTCTTCATCTTTTACAGCTAGATTTGTTTTGGTGAAGGTGCCAAATCTATTTTTAAAGAATCCATGTAGGTATTGTTTTGTCAGATGTTTTTGTAGCTGCAGATTAACAGTTATTAATAGCCATGGTCTGTTACTTATATCTTATTGTCTCATATGTCACATCAAACAAACAGTGAGGTAAGATTGATGCATCGCTACAAAGTTAATGTATGACTCAAATAACTCTATTTTTAACAAATAATAGGCCAGCTACTTTGTTAATGTAACTCAGCATAACTCCATTGAAATGAATTGAGTTAGGCTAATTTACACCAGCTGAAGATCTAATCGTGTACATGTATACATGTCGTATACACCTGGCTTTTCTCTCCTCTTGACGAATGGGAGTCTGTGCATTAATACTGTTAACATTAATGTAGATCTCATATGTCCCTTCTGTATTACTGGGGGAGTTGGTGTAACCCACTGGTGAGCATGTGTTGCAGGACCCCTCCGTGCCCAATCTGCAAAGGATGTGAGTCTGTTACCGGGCCAGTTATCCCACTGCTCTTCAGCTCAAGCTATAGCAGCTCATGCTTTTAGTTCGGAAGATTCCCAACTGGGTCATTTGGTGGTAGCTGACTTCGTGTGAACTAATAACATGGATAGTTTAGATAGTATGGACCACTCACTTCTGCACATGCCTAGGTTAGGCATGCCAGTTATTTTATTTTATTTTATTTTATTTTATTGTTATTATAGTAGCACTTATAGGTCCCATTCAAGATGAGGGCTCCACTGTGCTAGGCGTTGCATCTACATCTACATATAGTGAGATACTGCTTACCCCAAACAACTTAAAACAATTTAAATAGACAAGAAGGACAGTGGGTCGGAGAAAGGAAGTATCTTTATCTTTATCCCCATTATACAGATGAGGAACTGAGCTACAGCTACTAGGGGCCCAGTCCAAAACCACCGAAGCAAAAGAAGCCCGTCCATTGACTACAGTGGGCCTTAGATGAAGTACTAAGGGCCAGATTTTTAAGTGGTCAGCACTTACAGCTGGGGCCAGATTCTCAAGGACCCAATATGCTTGACTCTGTTGACAGCCTGATTCCTTGTGACTTTGCCCAGGGATTCTAGACTACAGCCTAGAATCAAACCTAGATCTCCTCCTGAGTCCTAGTCCTGTTCCTTAACCAGGAGACCATCCTACCTGTCCAGCAAATACCCTGATATGGAATGTGTTTACAAATCAGCATTTGGGTTCAGGCATGGAACTATTTGCATGCTTCAGTCAGGCATGCATTTTTGTACATGCCTCTTTGAAAATTAGTCCCATATTCCTGTCAGGACTTAAAAGAACTCTATAATGCAAACATGTAGTTTTATTTCATATTTGTGTAGGATCCATCTACCATCTGTGAATGAGACATTAAGTGTTTTCTCTTTCATCTTTGCATTATATTTCCCGATCACACATTTAAAAAGTACATTGGATATTCTACCCTCTTAGATCATCCAATCTCTCAAGGGGCTCCAGATGTGATCCTGGCAATTAAATGCTGGTGAGCCTAGCCTGTGTGCTGGGCAAATTGATGGAAATTATAGCAAAGAACAGAATTACAGATACATATATAAATATAATTTGTTGGAGAAAAGTCAACATGATTTGTGTAAAGGGAAGTCATGCCTCACCAATCTATTAGAATTCTCTGAGGGTGACTATGTCGATATAGTGTACTTACTTTCAGAAAGCTTTTGACATTGTCTCTCACAAAAGGCTCTTTAGGAAACTAAGTAGTCATGAGATAAGAAGGATGGTCCTCTTAGGGATCAGTAAGATAGGAAACAAAGGGTAGAAATAAATGTCAGTTTTCACAGTGGAGAGAGGTAAACAGAGGGGTCCTTCAAGGATCTGTAGCGGGATGCTGTGCTATTCAATATATTCATTAATGATCTGGAAAGGGGCATGAATGGTGAAGTGGCAACGTTTGCAGATGATACAAAATAGTTAAGTCCAAAGCCAACTGTGAAGAGTTACAGGGGGATCTCACAAAAATGGGTGACAGGTAGATGAAAAACACCACCAATAAGTGCAAAGTAATGCACATTTGAAGAAAATAATACAACTACATACATATAATGATGGGTTCTAAATAAACAGTTACCACCCAAGGAAGAGATTTTGGAGTCACTGTGGATAGTTCTCTGAAAACTTAATGTCAATGTACAGCAGTGGGCAAAAGGGCTAACTATTAGGAAAGGAATAGATAGTAAAACAGAAAATATCATAATGTCACTATACCAGCGGTTCTCAAACTTTAGCAACCCAAGGACCCACATTTTGATTTAATTTTTTTCACAGACCCCCAAGCCTCCTGCTCAGCCCCAGGCCTCGCCCCCACTCCATGCTTTCCCCTAAGGCCATACCCCACCCCACCTCTTCCTGCCCCTGCTCCACCCCTGCCCCTCCTCTTCCCACCCCCTCCCCCAAGCGCACCTGGTCCCTGCTCCTCCTCCTCCCTCCCAGCACCTCCTGCATGCCACTGAACCGCTATTCCCCAGCATGCAGAAGACACTGGGAGGGAGAGGGAGGAGTTGATCAATGTGCCCCTCCCCTGATCATGCTCCATCCCCACTTCTCCCTCTCCCTCCCAGGACCTGCTGCACACCGCTGAACAACTGTTCCCTGGTGTGCAGGATACACTGGGAGGGAGGGGGAGGAGTTGATCAGTGGGGCATGCGGACCCCCTAGAGTACCCTCATGGACCCACGGGATCCCCAACATCCAGTTTGAGAAACACTGTACTATATGAATCCATAGTACTCCCACACCTTCAACACTGTGTCCAGTTCTGGTGGCCCCATCACAAAAAGCATATAGTGGAACTGGGAAAGGTTCAGAGAAGAGTAGCAAAGATGATCAAGGGTTTGGAACAGTTTCCATATGAGGGGAGAGAAAAAAATATAAGGGCTGTTCGGTGTAGAAAATAAATAACTAGGGGGTGACATGATAGAAATCTGTGCAATGATGAAGGGTGGGAAGAAAGTGACTAGGGAAGTGTTACTTACCCCTTCACATAACACAAGAACTGGGGGTCACCCAATGAAATTAACAGGCAGCAGGTTTAAAATAAACACGAGGAAGTACTTCTTCACACACCACAGTCAATCTGTGGAACTCATTTCCATGGGATGTTATAATGGTGTAACTAGGTTCGAAAAAGAATTAGACAAGTTCATGGAAGATAGGTTGATCAGTGGCTATTAGCCAAGATGATCAGAGATGCAACCCCATGCTTGGGGAGACCCTAAACCTCTGACTGCCAGATGGGGAAGACAGGGGTGGATTTCTCCAACTGCCCTGTTCTGTATAATTCCCTGAAACTCAGACAGGATACTGGGCTAGATGGACCAGCTCTTTGGTTCTTATGTTCTCCTGCTCCTTAAGTTCTTCTTCAGTTCCTGTCCTAATCTGCTATGTAGAGATGCTTGACTTTATTTTGAAGTTATGCCCTTCACCTCAGAGGTGGTTGAATTTAAATTGCTGGATAAAGTGATTCCTATATATATATGATGTATATAACAATGAACATAGTCTGGTTATAGTCTATTCAATTGCTCTGAGATACTTTGTAATGGAAGGTATTATATAACTGTAAGTTATCATCAGGGAAGATAGTCGATTACCCAGAATCCATGCCTACTCCTGAATTTTTGATGCATGGTTAAGCACCATCTGTCTCTCTTTCTATTTATTTATCTTCTATACCAGCATTCATCACCACAGTATCTGAGTGCTTGTGACCAGGCAATTCTGTGTCTAATATGCAAAATGTGTGGAATTGCTTTAACCTGTGACTAACTACTGTGAGAGATCAGACACTTGCATAAATTCTACTGTCAATTATGCCAGCGCAGTCCTATTGAGTCATGGGGTTGCGGCACTATAACTGAGAGTAGAATCTAACAAGGATCTTGCCCATTGTTATAATTTACCTGAAAGTCTTGTCTATATCTTGCATGGTGACAGGTTTCAGAGTGGTAGCCATGTTAGTTTGTATCGGCAAAAACAATGAGGAGTCCTTGTGGCACCTTAAAGACTAACAAATTTATTTGGGCATAAGCTTTCGTGGGCTAGAATCCACTTCATCAGATGCATGGAGTGGAAAATACAGGAGCAGGTCTAAATACACAGCACATGAAAGGATGGGAGTTGCCTTATCAAGTGGGAGGTCAGTCTAATGAGACAATTCAATTAACAGTAGGCTACCACTGGAAGGAAAAATCACTTCTGTAGTAATAATGAGAGTGGCCCATTGCAAACAGTTGACAAGAAGGTGTGAGTAACAGTAGGGGGAAATTAGTATGGGGGAAATTAGGTTTAGGTTTTGTAATGACCCAACCACTCCCAGTCTTTATTCAGGCCTAATCTGATGGTGTCCAGTTTGCAAATTAATTCTAGTTCTGCAGTTTCACGTTGGAGTCTGTTTTTGAAGTTGTTTGGTTGAAGAATTGCCACTTTTAGGTCTGTTATTGAGTGACCAGGGAGATTGAAGTGTTCTCCAACTGGTTTTTGAATGTTATAATTCCTGATGTCAGATTTGTGTCCATTTATTCTTCTGCGTAGAGACTGTCTGGTTTGGCCAGTGTACATGGCAGAGGGGCATTGCTGGCAGAAACTCAGAATGAAATTTTTAAAAAGCAACAGCTTTCAAATTTAACTTGCAATAACTATGGGGAGATTTGGGAAAATGAGCCACTTTATTTTTCTCTATAAAACTGTTCCCTAATTGATCTGACATTGCCCAGTACATCATGGAGATTTGGTTGGAATTCTCAGAATGTTGGCTGGTCACATGGTGCTTTCTCGTACTATTTTTTCAGCTGTTAAATTGCATTAAAAGAATCAAAAAACACATTCAGTTTTTTCCGAGTATTACCTTCCTATGTAAGCTATTGCTGTAGCCACCAAGGGGCTTTTATTTGAATGCCAGTAGGAGGATTAAGTTGCCCATGCTATCATGATTGGGACTTTGGCTAACACTGTAAAAAGGTGTGTTTTTACATTGATATAAACTCAGGATTAGAGCTGGGTGAAATTTTTCGGTGAACAGTAAATTTGTCAAAAATGTATTTTTCAGGACACAGACACTATTTGTGAACTTGGGTCAAATTTGGTGAATAGTTTTGGCCCCAAAAAAAGGAAAACAAAAATTTGGGAAATGTTGCAATGCATGGTTTTGAAAATGTCACTTCAAAATGACACTTTCAAAATTTACAAAATGTTCAAGATGAATCGATTTGACATTTTGTTTTGAAAATATCATTTTGAGTCAACCTGAACTGTTATGGTTTTTCATTTTGGCAGCAAAAGACAAATTCAGTTTTGGTTCCAAACTAACTGGGTTTTTGTTGTTCTTTTTTTCCATCTTAATAACCAAACCAGCTATTATCTCACTTCTCAGTGAGCTACTCAGAATAGCTCTCTGAATTAAAATCTTAGTGGAAACAAGGAACATGTCGTTTTTTTACCTCAGTGTAGCTAGTTAAGGTCAAGCCTTTACTCTCCACCTGGGGTTGACCTTGACTAGCAACACTGAGGTAAAAACTACCTGTGCCTTAGCTATCTTAATGTACAATCCTCTTGGAGACATCTTGAGTTCGTAATCTCAACATAAAATCACACCTCTTTTTGCAGTGAAGACATAACCGAGGAAGAGACGTGTTCATGAGATAATTTCTCTATGAAGGTGTGAAAATGTTTGAGAATCTCTGACAAAGGCCATTTATTCGCTTCCAAAAAAGTAGCAAAAACTCACAGTATATTGGGGGTACTAACCAACTAACTACAGTAGCAACAAATGGTTCAAGCTAGTGATTCTCTCACAATCTGGTCTCATTCTGGCCTAGATAAAATTTTACATTAAAACCTCTTGCAGTTAGAGTAGGGAGTGGGTGGGTATGTACATTTTTAATAAAAATTTGAGATCCATGAACAATAAACCTTTATTTTAAATCTTGGCCTTAATTGCAAAATTTGTATCTGGATTTTTAAACCCTCAAAGTTCAGGTTTGTTTGAATTTGGAGGCCTGGTTCAGCTTTTATTGGAGAGATGGGTCCAGCAAAAATATTTGGTCTGGATCAGGGTTCAGATTTTGAAACCCCAAAATTCAGGGTTGGTTCCAGTTCAGCACTTTGGTTCAAGTCCATTTGGGCTTTTTTGTTTCTTTGTTTTGTTTTGCTTCTAATCTTTCCTAATTACTTTAAAGTTTTAGAGTTTAGTCTAGTTTTAAATTTTTTCTGTATAACCCTGCACCTGTAGAAGTGGTAAAAATATGTTTACACTCATTAGGAAAACCACTGAACATTCACTCTGGGTATGTCTGCACAGCTGCTGGGAAGTGCAATTCCCCACTCAGAGAGATGTGCACACAAGTTGTGCTTGAGCTAGAATCTGAAAGTAAACGGTGTAGCCGCCACAGCTCGGGAGGCAGCTCAGTCCTGCCTCACACCCTGGCTACATATTTGCACAGCTAGCCCGGGCTGCTGCTTATGCTGCTGCAGCAACACTAGGCCTTTTAGGCTCAAGCAGAGCTAATGCATGTATGTCTGCCTAAAACTGGGAATTACACTGCCCCACTGCTATGTAGACAAAGCTGATCAGGTCTATCTAGATGCGGGACAAGAGATCAGAGTTCTGTAGTTATGTTGCACAGTATGTTTATCTGATGGACTCCAGGCTCATCCATCCAGCCATCCAAGAAGAGATGGATTTCTCTAGACATTTTTTTCAGGTTTCAAATCCAACAGTGCCATATTTATGTAATATCTTTTTAGTAGTATCATGGTGAAACCAACACGACCCATGTACACTAGGTATCTGTATTCTGTAAAGAAACCAAAGCCTTAAACACAATTGCAGAAAAGAAATCCAAAATGGTAGATGCAATGGATTAGCAAATGAGGCGAACAAGCTGAAATAAACTAAACTAAACTAAAACAGGAGCATTCTCCAAGGCTTTAGCATAGTGCATAGGCACTCAACTGGGAGTTACACAATCTGTGTTCAGTTCTTGACTATACTACTGGTCTGCTATGTGACTTTTAGCAAGTCATCTCACCTTTCTGTGTCTCAGTTTCCCTTCTGTAAAATGGACATAAGGAAACTTACCTTCCTGTGTAAAGTGCTGTGAAAACTACAGATGAAAAGTGCTACGTAATAGCTAAATATTATTATTACACAGATCCCACCTTTTGTTTGTTCAGAACACTTTGGCCATGTGCCTTAACTTCACCTAAGGTGAGCCATGATTATAGTAACATGTACCCCCTGTTTTCTGTTGCAGTACTTACCCAAGGTATTGATATGAACGGTGATGCTTTAGTTGGACTATGCTCTGCGCAGGTATTTACTAATATCCATCTACTGTGCCGGTGGATCTGTTGACTGATCACCTGATCTGATGTAGTGCCAATCTTTAAAAAAGGGAAGAAGGAGGATCCTGGGAACTACAGGCCAGTCAGCCTCACCTCAGTCCCCGGAAAAATCATGGAGCAGGTCCTCAAAGAATCAATCCTGAAGCACTTACATGAGAGGAAAGTGATCAGGAACAGTCAGCATGGATTCACCAAGGGAAGGTCATGCCTGACTAATCTAATCGCCTTCTATGATGAGATTACTGGTTCTGTGGATGAAGGGAAAGCAGTGGATGTATTGTTTCTTGACTTTAGCAAAGTTTTTGACACGGTCTCCCACAGTGTTCTTGTCAGCAAGTTAAAGAAGTATGGGCTGGATGAATGCACTATAAGGTGGGTAGAAAGTTGGCTAGATTGTCAGGCTCAACGGGTGGTGATCAATGGCTCCATGTCTTGTTGGCAGCCAGTGTCAAGTGGAGTGCCCCAGGGGTCGGTCCTTGGGCTGGTTTTGTTCAATATCTTCATAAATGATCTGGAGGATGGTGTGGATTGCACTCTCAGCAAATTTGCGGATGATACTAAACTGGGAGGAGTGGTAGATATGCTGGAGGGCAGGGATAGGATACAGAGGGACCTAGACAAATTGGAGGATTGGGCCAAAAGAAATCTGATGAGGTTCAATAAGGATAAGTGCAGGGTCCTGCACTTAGGACGGAAGAACCCAATGCACAGCTACAGACTAGGGACCGAATGGCTAGGCAGCAGTTCTGCGGAAAAGGACCTAGGGATGACAGTGGACGAGAAGCTGGATATGAGTCAGCAGTGTGCCCTTGTTGCCAAGAAGGCCAATGGCATTTTGGGATGTATAAGTAGGGGCATAGCAAGCAGATCGAGGGACGTGATCGTTCCCCTCTATTTGACATTGGTGAGGCCTCATCTGGAGTACTGTGTCCAGTTTTGGGCCCCACACTACAAGAAGGATGTGGATAAATTGGAAAGATTCCAGCGAAGGGCAACAAAAATGATTAGGGGTCTGGAACACATGACTTATGAGGAGAGGCTGAGGGAACTGGGATTGTTCCCAGTTCTGCAGAAGAGAAGAATGAGGGGGGATTTGATAGCTGCTTTCAACTACCTGAGAGGTGGTTCCAGAGAGGATGGTTCTAGACTATTCTCAGTGGTAGAAGAGGACAGGACAAGGAGTAATGGTCTCAAATTGCAGTGGGGGAGGTTTAGGTTGGATATTAGGAAAAACTTTTTCACTAGGAGGGTGGTGAAACACTGGAATGCGTTACCTAGAGAGGTGGTAGAATCTCCTTCCTTAGAAGTTTTTAAGGTCAGGCTTGACAAAGCCCTGGCTGGGATGATTTAATTGGGGATTGGTCCTGCTTTGAGCAGGGGGTTGGACTAGATGACCTCCTGAGGTCCCTTCCAACCCTGATATTCTATGATTCTATGATGCCTTGGCTTGTGTGACAGAATTGTTTTCAAGAGGGTTTTCCTAACCTCACCTGTGGCTGAATTGGCTAGAAGAGGTTTAGCAAATCACTTTTGGTTCAGCTGTTTTTCAGTGTCTGGATAAGTCAACAAAAAAGCCCCAGGGCAAGAAGGGAAATTGTCTCCAGTAGCAAAGGTAGGGAAGTATCCAAACTGAATCACAGATGCTGTCTTTGTTTTAATGTTTAAATAATTGCTTGGTGCAGACACTGCTTTATAAACAGGTAATAAACACGGTCCCTGAAATCAAAACACAAAAATTAGGAATTACCATCTTTCTTCCCTAGAATATTAAAGGACAAAGCTGGAAATATCAATTTTTTTTTATATTTTGCAATAACATCCTTTGTCTTTATAATGACTTTTACAATGCATGCCTGATGTTATTCCATTCACAGTGGGAAAACTATATGTAAAAATATTCAGGTATTTAGGAGATTCCATTTGGAATTCCATTTGTATGTTTGCTAATTTGCTCTAGTTAAAATGTATTTCCTGTTCCAAATTAAGCACTTGAAAAATATAGTGTACTTTTCACCTCAACAGTCTCCTTTGGAAAGGTCCTATAGAATTTATTAAAAAATAATATACTCCCTAAAACCACCCTGTAGAGTTATATAGCCGAGATATGATTCTCTATTGAATCATGAAGATGGTTTAAAAATTCTGTATAACTATTAAAATCTACAGGTTTGTAGACTAATTCCTATAGAACCCCAATTCATTTCTACAAGTTTCATCCCTATTCACTTGTGAGGGAGTTCTCCACAAGGGGTATATGGAATATAGTGTGAAAACTGTTGATTCTGATGTTAGTATCCTCAGGGTCCAGACTTAGAAGGTGCTGAGTACTCTCAGCTGCCCTTGAATTAATGCTCGGTACCATGCAGGGCAGAACCTAAGAATACACAGACAACTTGTGCTTCAAAATACCTTGTAAACAGAACATGTCAGGTTTTGAGCCACCAATCCCAGCAACCTCTGGAATGCCACCTGGAGCTGTCACACAAGGCACCACCTCATGGGTAATCATTTTATGGAGGCAAATGCCATGTATGTCACACCAGCATAGGTCCGTGTGCATGTACTATGCCCATGCACCGCTCTGGTGTGATTGACATGGACCTCTGGGGAAATATTTAAGGGTTTTCAGAATCGAAGCAAGTGTGTGTGTGGCGGGGGAGGAACACAGGGGTCACCAAAGCAATACAGGATTTTCTCCCTGCTTGCAAAAGCTGGAAACCAGATTCATTTTACAAAGAGGGCCAATCAAGGTACCATTGTCCAACAAGCCATCTGATGGCTACATAGAACCAAAACTTTTCATATGCAGCAGATGGGGACATGATGAACTCTATTTCTGTAATACTTCATTGCCTCCCTGCACTCTCTTGATTGGTTCTGTTGCCACAGAAACATGGGACAGGAAATTACCTAACCTCTGAAATCAGCTAGGTTTC
The DNA here is from genome assembly GCF_965140295.1 of Lepidochelys olivacea. NCBI lineage: Eukaryota > Metazoa > Chordata > Testudines > Cheloniidae > Lepidochelys > Lepidochelys olivacea. The sequence continues at coordinate 17,341,037 of NC_140423.1, forward strand.
TTTCTGCAGCCCAGTTAAGTTCTAGTTCTATCATTCCACTGTGTGCAAATCTTCCTGAGAAGGAAAAGCGGAGCTCATTTTGTGTGTTAGACCATTGGTTATATTATATAATATAGAACCATATTGTAATTTCCATGTAGTTACACAGAGAATAGTTTGGATTCTGAAAACCTGAATACCAGAGCTGGTTGAAAAATTATTGACATAGTCTCCTTCTGAAATTACAGTTTTGTCAAAATCACACTTTCTGCTTAAGTGTGTTGGTTTCAGCAAAAATTTCAACAGGTAAAAAGTCAAATCATTTAGACTTTCTTGTTTTTGTTTTGATAATATTGAAACATTTGTTTTTATAAAGTAAAATGTTTTGTTTTTACTTTATCATTTGTTTGATTAAATGTGGTCTTTTCTATTATAGTAAAATACTAATTTTAAAGTTATATTTTATATATTTAAGATTATCTTGTTTTGACATTTCCAAAATGAGTCAACATTCTTGAAACAATATTTTGATGGTTCCAAATAAAACATTTTAGGAATTTCCATTTCTTAAGTAATTACAAAATTTCAGCTTTTTGTTTAGATTCAGAATGTAAACAGGTTTTCTAAAGGCAATTCAGTTCCTCGCAAAATGGTGATTCCATTTTCTGGCCAGTTCTACTAAATTCCACATAGATGTGGTAGGTACAACAACTGAGTTGAGACTATTGAGATTCTTCTGCTGTGCATAACATTGCTCATCATTGGAGGGCGCGATTACAAGTATGAAGTAACAAATGCATGGCCCAGTTTGATGCTTTGGGGGCTATACTTTGCATTCTGTCAGGGAATGGTACTTGGTTCCAAACTAACTAAATTATGTCATCATTTCCACTTAGTAAAAGCTGTATCTTTCCCCATGGCTTTCCAAAGCTGCATCACCTTCCTCTTCATAAACTCCACTGCCATGGCTTAATTTCACAGCTCATATCAGCGTTGTCCAAGAAAGATGCTGACTGGCTTTTCTATTATTCTCTCCTTGTTCTATTTACTGAAATCAGAGATGATGATTGCCTCTCTGTTTGTGGAGAATATGGATCTCTAACGGGGTCCCTGCAGGGCCCTCCTGGCTCCTGCCCCCGCTGAGCTGAGAAAGTCACACAGAGACCTTGGTGCAGTGCTCACCTGGTGCTTTTATTTACAGGTTGTGTTCCCACCACCTTTCCACCATACACAGTCTCCTTCTTACAGTCTACCAGCAGGAGAGAGGGGGCAAGCTATCTCTCTCTGCTTCTCCTCTAGTGCAGCTCACAGCCTTCCTTCTAGCTCTTCCGCTGGGGCTTTTATCCAGCCGCAGCCTGATGAGGCAGCAGCTGTTCCAGCTTCCCCAATCAGGGCCAGGTGGTCCACCCAGCTCCAATTCACCTCCATTAATTGGAGCTGGAGTGACAGAGGGTTGGCAAAGCAGTTTTCTGCTTAGCACCCTGTCACACGATCTCATAAAAACCCAGCACCACTTTAAGGCTTGTATGATGTGGGGAGGCATGAACCACTGAAGCTGCCGTGACTTTGTAACCCTGCTTGTTCAGTGGAAAATGAAGCAAGAACAGTCACACTAGAATCATGGACCAGGAGCCAGGCCTATTAGATTCTGCTTGTGTGGTTTTGTGTGGCATCAGGGTGGCATGACAGCAGCTGAGCAATTGTTGTTTGCTCATGCTGAGTCCTCTGCATGCAGCAGTGTGTTCAGAGTTACAATCGCCCACATTTCAGTCAGGGAAAGGGCTTGTCTTTCTCATGCGAATCCCAGTATCTGGAAATATCAAGAGCCCTCATGTAGATCTGCTGCTCTCTGTGAGAAACGGAGGTTACTGTTGGGGCTTCAAAATGAAAACAAACAAATTAATAAAAAGGTTGGACGTGCTGATCTCAGGGACGTGGGTTTAAATTTGAGACTAATGGGGTAGCCACAGATTTGCCTCCTGTAAGTGAGATCAGAGAGCTCCATATCTTTACTTACAACATGCAATGATTTGTCCCAATGTGTTAGGCATGGCTTTGGCTAGCATTCACGTACTTACTTCACATTTCTCCTGATGTGCTGCTGTTATCTGTATATAATAGTTAGTAATTTTATTAGCAATAATACCTTGGATTAGTAGCCCAAATTCACCCAAGCAGCATTTGGCCCAGTTGGTGGCTTAAGGCAAGGCACAGGTGCGCTCTACCACTTTTCCACCCCGTGATTCTAGGGTTGCTTGGGTCCAAACCAAGTCCCAGCCAAGTAACAGCAGCCCTGAACTTATGCAGTGCTGGGTAACAGCTATCCTCCCAGCCAGGGTCCCTGGACCAACCCCTCCTGCCCCCTGACATGTACCCTACATATTGAAGCCCACCCAGAATGCCCCCTATACCAGGGGTCCCAGTCTTCACGTGGTATCTTAGCAATTTTAAGCAGTGCAAAGAGGATTGAATCATAGACCCAAAGAAGATTAGGGTTAGAAGAGACATCAGGTGGTCCTCTAGTCCAACCTCCTGCTCAAACAGGACCAACCCCAACTAAATCATTGAAGAAGGATCCCAGCCTCTAGAATGTTCAAGGCGTTATTCATGAAGCAGACCTGCATTTACTTGATTACAAGGCTAACAAAGCAATTAAATATCCTTCCCAATAGCATCTGTGCTGTAATCATAATTTGTGTTTACTGCTGGTTTTCAGCTGGTGGCAAGCTGGGGACTCTCAGCTTAATCTTGCTGTGTGCATTTTATTTTATGGCCAGTGGAAATGATAAATAAATGAGCCAAAAAATAAAATAAAATGCAGAGTTACATTTTTTGTGCACAATCTTTTATTCTCACCTCTAGGCCACTTACTCTTATCTAAACAAAGCATCCCAGTTGTCCTAGCAACCATGTATATTTACACTCCTGATGTCTTTTTTGGGTTACTTCATTTTCCAGCTCAGCTTGTATCACTTTAGAACATAAGATGCTACAAAATAGGACAATATTATTGTGACAACCAATCAAAAGTATTCATTTCATAGTTTGTTCTTCAAGGAAAATTGCAATTCTCTAGCTCTCGGGAGAAAATTTAGGGCCATATTTTCAGAAAATAACTTTAGCATGCACATAGGGGGCTACAAGCATGCAAATTGGACATACACAGAAATGCACTTCTGGAAATCCAGCATGAACTCTATAGCAACAAAGCATTGCAAATAGCAATATAGGCCTTGATCCTGCATTGGGATCCACTTGTGCAGAGTCCTATTAAACTCAATGGGACTCTGCAATATTGCCAGGGTCTGTGCTAGCAGAACCCCATGCAGAATCAGAGCCTTAGAATATACCTTTTATCTAAAAATAAGTATCTATTATATCATATGTGATGAAGAGTCACTAATTGTAAAATTATTATTCATGTTGCTGTGCTTTTTTTTTTATATAATATTGTTCTGATAGTACCTCCATATCTCCAGAGAGGCAATGGGACTGGGAAAACCACAGTGAGTTCCTCTAATCCTGCAGAAATTCATTGCACTGTTTCATACATTGCATATATATTGTTGTTTCCAAGAAGATTGCAAGATTGTTTGAGCAGATGCGGGTAGTGAACACGTGTCCATTTTGGGTGAACTCATCCTGTTAGGCATTTCTGCTGAAACAGCTGCCTTCAGGTGTTTGTACAATGCTAATTATAGTCAACATTTTGCAAATCCTATTAACTAGAGTGATTCGTATTATCTGCTGGTTATTAACATAACCAAACACAGCTGAGTGGTCTAACCAGCTGAAACTGAAATCGACTTGCATAAAGGGAACCTGCTGGAGAAGAGCAGGCTGCTGGCAGAAGTCAAATATAGTCATGGGGAAAAAACTTCCTTTCCAAGCAAGCCTTGTTGAGTGATGCACAGCAGGAAGTCACCAAGAGTTTTTATCAATAAAACATGAGTAACAGCAGAGAGACACTGAGAGAGAAACAGATGGGAGCTGCCAGAGCAGAGCAGAAGCACAAGCAGTGGAGGGCGCAAAGTACCATGAAGGACTGTCCTAATACAGAAGCCTCCTACTGATGTGCTTCCTGCCAGTCTGTGAGAGGGAGGTAATAAAAGCACCCTCTGCAATGCATATGGAGACCCCAGCCAAGACTCTGGACCCAATGCCGATTGCTTGAGGGTGGTTCAGATCTGGATCTGGATTCTGAATTTACAGGTTGGACCCACGCACATTTTAGTATTATCCTCTTCAGACCTCAAGGACTGGACTCACGTAATCCATTACATAGAGGCAGTGTCTCTTTTCGTGCACAGGCTGAGTGAGAAATACACAGATAAATGTATGCACTTTATATGTATTAACATAAGACACCGTAACTGGAACAGGGAGCTGGAGAGATGAAAAATGAGTCTGCCACTTCAGCATCTTTTATAACAGTAGTCAGAGAGAGAGATCTATCTTCTTGTGATTAGAATTTTTATTGGCACTGCTTGTTGGCCCTTGGTATGCTGTGCATGGATGCGGTTTTCTAGGCATTTTGCACAAAAGATAGATGAACTAGACATACAATATGTTACAGAGAGGTGATGCCGGTATTTATGCACTGTCAGCAAGTCCCTCAACAGCTAAACTGTGTGGTTTTATAGGGCCCATCTACTCATCTTCCCATGATAAAGCATGTGGATGGGGAGGTCTTACCTTGGAAGACCAATAGACTTTGGCTCCTTTTCAGGGTATTGGAGCACCCCCTTCTGGTAAGTGGACCCTGAAGTCCTGTGAAGCAGGCAGCATACAGCCTGGATGGACCAGCATGGTTTTGTGGATGATGCCATACTACCAGATCTGGGTTCTAGCCCCAGCTCTCCTAGGAAATGAATTCTGCAAGCCCTCTGCAGACACAACTCCCGTTGATTTCAATGAGACTTAAACATGCACTTAAAATTAAGTGTGTACTTAAATGCTTGGCTGAATTGGGGGACTTGCCAGAATGAGCTCAACATGTGTGGGAGAATGGTAGGGTGTTGTAGGTGGAGGAAAGCGGAGAGCTGATAACTCCTGCTGCCCTGTACATGTCACAGTTAGGAGCCCTCTAACAAGCAAGAGCCCTTGTATAACATACGCATGTACTATCTACGGTACTCTTAGGGTAGGTCTACACTTTGAGCTGGAGATGTAAATTCCAGCTCGAGGAAACAAACCCGCACTAGCTCTGACTAAACTAGCACATGAAAAATCAGAGTATGGCCCCCGCAGCATGAGCGGCAGGAGGGGCCAGCCACCCCGAGTCCAAGCCTCACCAAGATACTAGGTACTTATTCAGGCAACTAGTCCCTCCCACCACTCTCACCACCATGATTACATTTGCGGTGACCATACATCCCATTTTGGCCAGGACCGTCCCTTTTTTTAAGCTCTGTCCTGGCTGTCCCACTTTTTTGCCAAGAAGAAACAGGATTAATGCCCAAAAGGTGGGGTGTGGAGGAACATGCCGGGAGGGAGAGAGGCAATCAGCAATGCAAACCCCATGTGTGGGGGAGGCAGGACTTGGGTGGAAGGGAGGCAGGGCCCAGGTGAACAGTGACACCAGTCCCAGCCTCATGCAGGGAGTGGGGCTTGGGCAAGTGACTCGGGCCAGCCGGGGGGAGTTCGGGCCAGCCCCAAGTGTGGGGCGAGGAGGGGGTTTGGGCTAGCCCCATGCAGTGTCCCTTTTGCCCTTTGGGAAATATGGTCATCCTAACTACACCTCTATTTTCTAGCCCACTATCTCCATCAGAGCTAGCATGGATCTGCCTTCTCCAGCAGGAAATTACACCTCCAGATCAACCTGCAGATGCAACCTTTGTCTTAACACTAGAGATGGGCCTGAGCCCCAAGCCTGGATATGCCATTGCCTTCTACCCCCACTTTGGGACAATTCCAGGTCAGAGCTACATCTGTAATTTGCAGCTCAGGCCTATCCCTTGCTACTGACCTCTAAAATTGACCACGTTTATTCACATGCTCTGTGGCATATCCAGAGCAGTCTGCTCCTCCCAATCGCTTAGTGGCAATAAGGCCCCTTCATTCCCTAAAGATAAACTGTATCTGTATCTGCAGTGCTGCTGTGTATGGCCTTTGGGGAGGGGGGTGCTTCACTGTGGGGAGGAGTTTATGAAGGGATTAAAAACGGTTTGGGCTAAAGGAAATACCTTTTTAAAACAGAACATAGGCTGATCGCTATTAAAAATGTCACCTCACACCTTTGCAGGATGCTAGTTTGAGGCAGCTCCACATGAATCCTGTTATTATTAAGAACAATTCCAGTTTTTCTTTTGGTTATATTAGCATAATCAAACCTAGCAGAGGGTCCGATATGGTTGTAACAGCCCCATAAAGAGCAGAATGGAGCATATTTTGCTTTGACAGCTTCAGTAAGGCAAAACCAGTGTGCAGTGCAGGACAAAAACAGCTTTTCAACTGTCTAAATCCAATTCTCAAGCAATCCTAGAGATGTTGTTTTACAGGAACTTCTGGCTATTGCAGTTAGTTTTTGCATGTAAGGCCCAGATTTTGAAAGGCTCAGTTTTGCCCATGTGCTGCTTTTAATACATGTACAAAAATATGGACAGAACTGTTAATTTGTAGAGTTTCGCACATTTCTGTCAGCTCTGAGGTTCCTAAATATAGCAAAGTCCCACACTAAGAATAACAATGTGCCCAAAGGATAGATGCAGTCTCAGATCATGGCTACGGTGTTTCTCATAGAAGTTGTTCCAACTGTATCCAATTGAATTGGATTCCAGCTTAAAAAATAACAATTTTCTGATTAATTAGGTGTGTTCTTAAGTCCGATAGAGAACTTCTTAATGTTGGAACAAATGTTGTGTATTAGTTTCATAATTAAGATAACTGATCTCTTAGCTTCAAAGTTCTCATAATTCTATCTTGTGTAGAAGGATGCTGTTCTGGAGTATGTAGTTCTATGGGGTGCCTGCAAAGCCATGAGGGAAGTTTAACTATATACAAGACAAAATAGCAATTAGGTCTGGAATATTGTTCCAAATAAGATTGTAATGTCCAGGAAGTAGCCCCACGCCTTCTAGATTCCTAACCAGAATTTTGGAACCACCCCCAGAGAATTCATCCCAGACTTTACAGTTAGCACATTGCAGGCTGGGAGTATAGTCAGTGCTGTGTAGATGTCCCATGCATTATAGACAAGGGGTAACATAGACAAGGGGTAACATATTCAAAAATGCCTGAATGACTTAGAAGCCTACATGCAATTTAAAAGTCATTGAAACTTAGGCTCTTTAGTGCCTACATCAATTTTGAGTATGGGACTTAAGTGAAGTATACCCAGGATCAATAAATCTCCTGTTTATGTGTGGTCTAATGGGTAGAGCAGTGACTAGGATCCAGGAGACCTCAGTTCTATTTTTAACTGCTCTGTGCCTCAGTTTCCCCATCTGGGGATAATGATACTGACCTGCTTTATAAAGCACTTTGAGATCTATGGATAAAAGAACACTCTAAGAATTGGGTATTCTCATTAGGTACCTGCAGAGTCTCAGTGTTTTCAGTTAAGTAGCTCCCAGAACTTGGTATCTAGGTTAGTTTGGCTTATACAGAAAGCTCCAGGCTCCTGCACTTCTTTGTGAATGTATCACGATCTCATTTGAAACTGTGATCATTATCGCTGCATGACTTGTGTGACATTTTTGAACACTGCAAAGGAAGCAGCCCTCAGATGTTCGGTTCCCTCTGAAGGGGGAATTGGTGTTGATATGACACAATGAAGGCATCTCCAGATAACTACATCCAATTAGATTCTCACAATGTGCCAGTCAAACAAGCTTGAACTGAATATACAGAAGAGCCATTTGTAATTCCAAATGGCACTGATTCTTTCTTTAAAAGCCCATAACATGTAGTGTTGTTTTCTGCAACTCTTTCGGTCCAGTTACCCCAACTGCTGGCAAACTGCTGGGTTTGAGTTACCATGGATACACTCTGCTGTGATTCACATGAAATACATCACTGCTGTATCCCCAGAGTGGTGAAAGCCTTTCACAGCTGATAATTTTTAAGAGGATGACTCATTGTTAAATATATCATGGCAGCTTCATATTGTTTTCTCTTCCTCAAACGCACAATCTGCAAATAGACAGCATTTGTAGGGCCCAGAAGTCAGGTAGCAAGACTTTTATCAAGACATTTTCAGTAGTGAAAGGTGGTACTTGATTTATTGTCTTTTTTTTCCTCCTTTAGTGAAGCAAGCTGTGTATTTGGCTCAGCCCATTTCTGTATAACTACATCATTATTATTTCCATTGTGGTCGTACATAGAGGTCCCAACCAAGGTCAGGGCCTCATTGTGCTAGGTGCTGTACAAACATGTAGTGAGAAACAGCCCTTGCCCCAAATAATTAACCATCTAAATTGACAAGATAGCCAGAGAGTTGGAGGGGAAACAGAGGAACGGTAATTTGCCCACGGTCGCACAGCAGGCCACTGGCAGAGTCAGGAATAGAACCTTGGTCTCCTAACTCCCCAGGTAGTACCCTATCCACTGACCACACTGCCAGTATTTGTTAGTCTTCTTTCCAGAAGCTGGTGAGAAAGGGACCAGATGTGGGAAACTGCCATGTCAGCCTGTTATAACTCCTCCAGGGCCACGTTCTGAAAACTCGCTCACATTGGATAGTTAGTACCTTCCTCCACAAATGCTCCCACTGTAGCCAGTGGAAGTCATCAGGTGCGACTCCACACAAATATGGGGATCAGAATCTGGCCGTATGGCTGAAGGACCTAGAGGTTGTATTAGCTGTTATGATTCTCCACACACAGAGAGCCACCACATGCTTTCCGTCTGAATGATTCTTATTTTAGATTAAGAGGAAATAACAAACCAAAAATAAAAGTGAGGTCTCTGTGGGAGAGGACAGCATCTCTCCTTTGTAACATGCTCCATCCAGTCTGCCTACCTCAGAAACTGGCAGCTGCTGTCTGCTGAGAGCAGGCCCCTAGCGATGTATTTTTAAAATGCAATTCACCAAAACCAAATTCACTCATAACAATTCCACTGTTATATATGCCACAGGGGAACTTCCCAGCTGTGGACTCTCAGCTATATAAACCACTTCCACATCCCGTTGCAGTACTGTTATAATGCATTATGGATTAACAGCCCTTTGGGATGAGAGTTTCGTGAGCTGGGAAATATAATGGGGCCAAATCCCCCAGTTCATGATCTCCATTCCATATCAAGAATTAAAAAATTCAGGACTCAGGGAAAATATTTTTGAGGGTTACCCCTATACTGCCAGGGTTTGGTCAACATGCTATTAGGAGAACTTGCTGTGTGTGTAGAAAGCAAGGCAGGAGGCCACCGAGGTTTCTTATCTATCAGTTTAAGAAGAAAACAATAGAAGTAAAATGGGGGCAGAGAAAAGGAACTGGCAGAGTAGATGTCTGGCATGGTAAGAACAGAAGATTGGGATCAGGACTCGTGGAGATCATCCAGGATCATCCTTGGTTAGGGTGATCTAGGTTTGAAAACCAGATATGGTTCCTTATAACTTTTTTGTGTGTCTGAGAACCAAGAACCAACTGGATTTTTTTTTCTGCTCTTTTTTGGATATCTGCAAACTCTTTGAGGTAGCTGATCATAGGCACATTTAACCTATGTTCACTGGTATAAAGTAACAAGTCGCAATGTATGGTCAGTAACCCCACACTTCCATTTCCAATTTAGCAGTGAACACATACAAATATTTGTGAATCCATCAAACCCTAGCCATGAGTATCCAAGCAGACCCAGGGCCAAACCATAGGAAAGTAGGGTTCAGAAAACCTCAGCATGAAGAAGGTTCCAAAATGGCTGGGCCTGTTTTTCAAGCAGAAATTGTGCATGCAATGGTATATCTGGAGTTGTGTGCCTACTCTGAGCATGCCTTTGCAGGTTGGACATTCCCCCAAACACATATGGTAGTTTGCATGTGCACAGAAGGTGCATAATTTCTGACTGAAAACCAGGGCTAAAATTTTCAAAAGCTCTTAAGTGTTTTAGGAGCCTAAGCCCAATTTTCAAAAGTGACCTACACATTTAGGGCCAGATTGTTAAAGGTATTTAGGTACCCTAAGACATAGCTACATGCCTAGTGGGATTTCCTAAAGTGCCTTGGTGCCTAACTCCCAATGCACCTGTTTCCCATATGTTGCCATTTCTGGAGATGGGGAAACACCTCTACACAGAAAATGAAATAGATTTTCTCTTTTTGGAACAGCATGGAGGGAGAATTTGGCAGAAAAACAACAACATTCTTTTTTTTTTTTTTTCTATTTTTCCTTTTTTTTTAATGGGCCCACATCAAACAATTTCTTGCATTCAAAAAGTAACCTGAAACAAAAATAGGACTGCAGATTCTTGACTCCAGGCCAAAATAAATCTCAGTGACTCCTAAGATGAGCCTGTCTCCACTGCCCCTAAAAGCCCAAGACATACATTTAATGCATAATTAAAGTGAGATTTTAGCATACATTAGAATCTACAATTGTACAAGGTACAAATGGAAATTTCCAAACAAGACTTTTGATTACCAAAGCCATTTCAAGTGAAGGAAATAATAGAACTTTGGAGACCTCCGAGCCATCAGTGAGGAATTTCTGGAGTGACTGATTGCTTGGGCTGCATTATTCTTCAGTTCAGTTCAGCAGTATCTTTCAGGTGTATTGTAACATTTGGGGCCCAGTTTTCAAGGGGGATCTGCAAATGTACAGTAGAGGCATCCAATCTAGCTCTCCCTTGGTACAGAGGGAAGGAAATGCAAGGTGATGGACCCTTGAATCTGAAATGGGGAAGAAGATGGGATGGAAGGTGGATGAGGGGCTAGCAGTTGTTAATTGCAAGATAATGGAGTGGTGTGTGGGAATGAATTATGATTGTATAGGTGGTCCACAATAGAATTTAGTGATTCACTGCAATTCTTTTATAGGTTGGCATGGACACTCAGAGCATGGGATGAGTGCTCCTAGTATGAATGTTTAAAAATCAGAATAGAAATTGTGCTGTAGGGAACATGACAGCACTAGCCGAAGAATGGGTTAGATGACATGATGGGGCTTTTCCATCACTATTTGCTATCGTTTAGTGATTGTGGGCTTGCAGATAGGAGTAGGGTTGCATGAAAAGCAGTGGAGGTTTTAGGATGCTAAGTAAGAAGGCCTTGGGAAATATGGCCTCAAAAGGAAGAGATATTACAAATGACTCAATGGCATTCACTTCAGAGTCTTCTGTGCCATATGATCCACAAAATGAAGGTGATAATGCTTGATCTCTATATGGAGTGTCTTGCTGTCCCATCCATTCCTGGTGCAGCTTCTAGAGGTGTTGGCATATAGAGAAAAAGTAGCTACTGTATTAATAATACCGAAAACTTACATAGCACTTTTCATCCCTGCATCTCAAAGCACTTTACAAAGATGGGCATCATTATCCCCATGTTACAGATGGGGAAACTGAGGCACAGATAAATCAAGTGATTTGCCCAGAGTCACAAAGCGAGTCAGTAGGCAATCCAGAACAGAACCCTAGTCTCTTGGCTCCTGGTAAGATGACTCTATCCATTGGACCATGCTGCTGAGAAGAGTAAGGTGCATTTTGGCATGACTTATGTTCAGTTCACGTGCTGTAACCATGGCGGAAGAAAGAACAAAGGGGCACAGCTGGTGCATAGCCGCCGGTGGAGTGACATGAAAAGTACCCGTTTTTGGCACAGGCAGCCACAGCACTGCTGTCTGCTGTAGCGCTTCTCAAGCTGCAAACCACTGACCTCCTGCAGAAGGAAGGCGTTTCTCTGCAGGGAATTAGAACTAACTTTTTAGTCGTTCCCAGGGGCAGCCACTGTTGTTTGATTTAGTTGGGCTGATCCCATGCCCCGCATGCATGCAGTGGTCCCATTGACTTCAGGGGGATGTCCCTGCTTGGGAACACAGGACTGGGCCCTAAGATTGTGCAATACAATTAATGCTAATTTTTTAAAATCCAGTTCCTGCAAAAATTATAGCCAGAGATGTGTCTGAAGAGCTCGAGGAACGAATACGGGAGAAGACAGGAATGGCAGGGCCATAAAAGCTAAGAATTTGCCATCAGACGGTCTGTTTGGAATTGCTTTATTCTCTCTTGAGCTCTGTCTTTGCAACTTGGAGAATTACTGGCCATCTGTAGGATACCATCACACAAACCACATTCCCCTGGCACAGCCTCAGTTACCTGTAGTGTTGCAAGTAATAGGAGATGGAGCTTTTCTGCTATTTGAACCAAGTTTTTCTAGACTCCAGAACGTGTGTGTATTTGTGCAAGGCAGGCTGTAAATATGCACTTGGGGATAGAACACAGTGGGGAGGTGGCTAAATAAGTAATGAACAAACCCATCCACCTACAGAGCCACTGCTTGATGTGCATGACCAGCAGGATGGGGAAGAGCTGGGAGAACAAAAGTTTTACATGGCATGTTCTTTTCTCAGGGCAGGGCCTCCCTCCGTGATGCAGATTTGTTTGCATTGCTGCTCTGAGGAGCAGTAATATCCATCCTGATGCCACTCCACCAAGCAGAGAGCATAAGCATGGGATCAGCAATGAGCTCACCAGTTGCCGCAGGGCACCTTTGTGAGCCATGCCTGCATTGTCATGTGGAAAGGGGCCAGCAGCCGCATCAATCCTGTGAGGACCCCTCTGTGGCCTGAGATCCCTGGGGTCTTCTTTTCACTTCCATTCCCGCCATCCTATACTGGATTTATAGGCCCAACTCCCATACTGCAGAGAGCCTGCCAGATGCTAGGGGGCAGTGCAGCAGCCCCCTGGTTTTCCAAAGGAAGAGCATTTCTGGAGCACAGCGCTCCCCTTAAACACAGTTTTATATGGGAGAGGACGCATGTGCCTGCCTGATCTTCTGGGCTTGCTTATCTTCCTCTTTTTTTGTTGCATTTCACAGCACTTACAAGTCCCCTCCCGGCCTCCACCTGACTAAGCAGTGGGGATGGAATCCCCCTGTGATGTCCCCTGGGCTGCTGAAAGTGCTTTGCACTTTGCTGTCATTCTCCTGCTCACACATCACCTTATTCCAACAAAGTCACACTCAGAAGGAATATTTTCTTCAGCTCTAATACCCAGTGAGTTTTCAATCTGTAATCCTTGTTTGTCTGCTTCTGCGAGAGCAGCCATGGATGGATGAGGAGAAGGATAACACACTTTGCATGAATGCCTCACTAACACCATGGGCGTAGCTCTTTTCCCTCTATTGGAGGCTCTCACTGGAAGACTTCAGTGATGCTTGTCTGCCATTACGTAGTGCCTAGGAGCCCCAGTCATGGGCCAGGACCCCATTATGCTAGGCTCTGTGCAAATTCTTTCTACCTTAGCGTTATCTTGTGAAGTCCCCTAGATCCAATATGATCTGGCCTGCAGTTAGCCCAATAGTTTCCCACCATACAGTTACCCACTGGGATTTTTTCTCGGCAGTTTTCAATTCAGCAGCTACTTTATGGGCTGGGGTGGACTGAAATGTTCCTGAGCTTCCTGTCCCTGAAGGGAAGGGACAGTCGTCTGTGAGGTGCAGAGGTCTTGGTCTTTCAAAAAGGCAGGAGACAGGCAGCCAAAAGGGGGAGTGTGTGCTATATATGTGTCGCCAAAATATTGAACTTCAGCCAAAACAAACCCAGCCACAAGTGAGTCATACAGGAAAGAAAGTCCTGGTAAAGACAACGGGCCTCAAGTCTCAAGGAAAACACATTGGAAAGGTTAGAATGAGAACCCAGAGCTCTCCTGATGGGGGAAGGTGCATACCAAACCCATTCGAACCTTTTCATGCCCTTGCCTTGGTGTTCAGATTCACTCAGCGTAGTCACCTGCTGACCTGCGAGTAGGAATGATTTCTTTTTAGATGTTTTTGACAGGTGTGTAAAATACCCTCTCTTTTCTTATATTAATCTCATGATGCTGAGAGATGGAGAGTAGAGTCTTATGTCTGGGCTGGTACATTTTCCTCACAATTTTGTAAGGCTAGAATAACAATGCCCATGTGTGAACGCCTCTCTAATCAAGGTTGTGATTAATTTTGCATCAGCCCTCCCTTAGCCTATGTTAGTCTTCTGCTATGTCCAGACTGTCCCCGCCCCAGTGCAAACTGGCATTTCACTGCATCAGTGCTAGTCCTTCCTTCTATCTAGGCTGATCTCAATCCTTATGAAAGGTTTGCCTCAGATAAAAATACTGAGAAAAAACAATTTCCTTTCCCCTTTCTTTCTCCCCCTAAATGACACATTCTCCTTCTCAATGCACACTGCCCCACAGCAGGTCTGGGTGCATTCTCTACACTCAGCTGTCCCTCCCCCAAAGCCAGCTGCCACCCTGAGCTGACCTCCTCTCCTCTCATACTTAGATCTTCCTCAGAGCCTCTAGCTGTGATAAAAATCCAGCTGCCCTGCTCTAATCTCATTGCCTTGAACCAGCCTGGTGAACTCAAGGTCAAATGGTAAAGCACTGCATTCTGGGTATCCCATGAAGAGATGAACTTACAGTATAGAAATATCACAGTGACTCTTATCAGGACAGTATGGGTATGGAGGCTGTTCATAGAATCATAGAGAAACAGGGTTGCAAGGGACCTCAGGAGGTCATCTAGTCCAACCCTTGCTCAAAGCAGGACCAATCCCCAATTTTTGCCCTAGATCCCTAAATGGCCTATAAAAATGCCGTTCTTGTGATAGAGCCAGATTCACCCCAGGGTCTCTACTAACTTTCATTGCGGTGGACATTAGCACAGACCTTGCAGCAGCAACAGAAAGCCAGGCTACCGGTAGCAGCCTGAAAGTGAGCAGGGTTGGACCAAGCAGATGCAAGGCTCAGGAGAGCAGGAGGTGGCTGAATATCCCTATTGCAGTCTCTGGGGGTCTTCAAGAGCCACCAGAGCTCAGTCGCGCAGAGGTAAGCCTGGCCCTGTTTGTTTCAGTCAGACATCTTGATGGAACTCCTGCCTGGGAGATCAATGGAAAAGGATATTGAGATGGAAAATTTGGATGCAACCTATTTGCTCCAAAATATAGCAAAGAGAGCAATGCATAGGTGGGAGGAATGAGCAGGACTAGGAACTCTCAGTAAATGAGAATTGTAGTCACCTTTTGTTCTTCCGTCTCGTGAGATTAAGAACATAAGATACACGTTTTTCAGTTTGAATCGCCATTTGACATTGATCCATATTTTTAATGCTCAGACTTTGATCTAATTCCCATCTCTACCCAGCAAGAATATGACGTGCTGAAGTGTGTTGTGCCTAATCGGTCCTGGCATTAATAACTGATTTACAGAGGAGAGAGTTGACAGACAGTGCTTAGAAGAATAAGTCATCATTGAGGGGGGAAAGGAAGAAAAATGTGGTTTCCTTCTGTTGTGCTGAGAATTATTATCATCAAAGAGCTTTCTAAAACTTCCATCAGCTGGTAACAAAAAGGAGGTCACAATTAAGTTCTCAGTTTCAAAAGGCAGCATCTTGGTACGATACATAAATGAGTGTATTTGTACTGAAGATTGTCTGAGCTTCAGAGCAGTTCATCTTGAAAAGCACAGGGGAAGTTATTTGTTTTTAAGTGCTAGATTTACAGCCCCAAAGACTAAGTGCCCTGGAACACATTCAGCCTAGGCAGTAGTACTGCAAGCTTCTGCCCACATCTTCCCCAGCTAAAATGCCTCAGACCTTGAGGGTACGTCTAGGCTGCGGCTCGGAATGAGCCCCCCAGCCCTAGTAGTCAGACTGGTGTTAGAGAGGCTCACGTTGACATGCTAAAACTAGCGGTGTGGGTGTTGCTGTACTGGCAGAGGCTTGGGCCAGCCACCTGAGCTTGACCCAGGAGGTAGGGTGGGTCCAAGTTTGGGTGGTTGGCCCAAGCCGCTGGCAATGCGGCAATGTCGACACCGCTATTTTTAGCATGCTAAGACAAGCACTGCAAACACCAGTCTGTCTACCCCGGCTCAGAGGCTCGCTCCAAGCTGCAGTGTAGACACACCCTGACCTGCTTATGGCGAGAGGGAAGTTCATATGGTCCACTCAATCCTTGTCCTCTCTGCTGACGCTAGCAGCAGGTGGGGAGCAATTAGTGCCAACCGGGGTAGAGGTTGGTGTGATATAGACACCTGTCCACAAGAAAACAGGCTGAAATCACCACTATATTTCACATGGGTCACCAAGCTGCCATCAGGCCATTTACTTGGAGGTGAAAGGCTCTCTATACTATTCACCACTCCCCGGAGCCAATCAATCTCATCTCCGGACAGTAAAATAGCCTGGTTGACACAAATATATAGGTCTGTTTCCTTTCCTAGTATCTTTACAGATGAAACCCTAAGTGGTTTTGCCTCAATTGTCCATTTCTGGGTCCATCAAGGTGCTCAGAAACCTTAACTCTCATTGACTTCTGCAGTCAAACTCAGTAGGAATTGAAAGTGCTCATCACCCTGGAGGAACGGGCCCTAAGGCCTAACCTGAAATCCTATCTCAGGACTGTACATCAGTGATCCACATGTAATGAGTCTCTTAGCAGATGTTTGACTAATTTTCTATTTAGTAAAACAGGAAAATCAACGGTCTTTGGAAAGGCAGAACTGAAGCATCCCGTGTTTCTAGCGGTTTAATGCTAGCTCTCCTGTTCCCTGTATTTGTCAAAGCAATGAAGCAATGTCAAGTCACAACTACTGTATGCTGTGGTGCTGGCAAAGCATCCCAGAGCAACCAGCAATGATAATGATAAAAAGATCCAGGGCCAAGGCCAATATTCATAGCACCGAGGCAATTGATCCCCAGCCTGTTCCTGCTGACTTTTGAATAATGTTGATGCTTTAAAGGCTATTTTCTTGAAATGTAGGAACTCTTCACTCAGACACCCTATCTGATTTCAACTGTGGTGGCTTGCTTTGTCAGGGGAGGAAGTTTCTCAAACCTATGGTTCATTAGAGGTTCCCTGTGAAGTCATTACACCGAGGCATCGGGGAGAGCAACATCATATATCCATTAACCTGCCTCTATACAGTTCTTTGAGTGGCTTTTCTTTTCCAGCCACTGAAAGGTCCTTACCGCTGCAATTCAGCTAGACTAGCCAAACCCCAATTTCTGCTTGATTGCATAGAAGGTAGCAAGTGAGAAATCTGAGCAGTATTTAACCTGAACTACAAAAGAGAAGCTCCATTTCACAGTATTGATTAAGGGCAAGACTTCCAGATGGCCCTTGCCCTGATCCCTGAGACCACGTCAGTGCTATTCCTCTGGGAAGCACAGAATAGAAGGCACAGCACAGAGGCTTGGCATCAGCATGTCACCCCCAACATAAGTTAGAGCAGCCTCAAGGGTTCTGTAATTTATGGCAGCCTCTGAGGGCCACCTCCACAGCGCTGAATCTTTGTAGCAGCATGCAGTGTGGATATATTCCTCCTGCCTCCTACACATCCCCTTCTGGAGTGGCATTTAGTGGGTGGGATGTGGGAAAGGAGAATCTCCATTCATTTCCAAAGGCTTAATTTTGTGCCCATAGTTACATACAATTGCAATTAACTGTGGGTGCAAATATTAGTTATGCATTGAGTGTCATGACTTGGCCTGCAAATCAGATAGTTGAGCACCTGATCTTTTCGGTTTTTGCCTACAATTAACAACAGGTGCAAAAATACATATGTAAGTAATGTATTTAGGAGCACAGACTCAGTTCCCAAAACCAGAAAACAGCACTGAAATTCCTATACATTCAAAACCACTACAATGTATAAGAAATACACTATTCATCTACTCCATTCAACAAGGAGCTGAGGGATACCTTCTATTGATAATCTCTTATTTACCAATAAGATTGGGGTCTGATTTTGCAACTCTTTACTTCACATTACTAACTGTTTGAAGGATCAGGCCCTGGGTCCCATTAATTTTCAGTTTAGCAGAATGGGATGCTGTTATCTGTTGAGTGAAGTAATGTTGAAACATCTCTTCCTTGACAAATTCAGTAAGCAATACGCTGACCTGTTTTCTAATGCATCTTGCTGTGTCCCAGCCCTGTGCTGGCAATGTTACTGTGTGATACAAACATAGACATGAAACACTTTCATACATACAGTGTAATAACATGCTTCAGAAATTGAGGTGTAATGTAATATTTAGCGACTCCACCTTTATTACTGGCGAGGTAACTGGGGAACTCCGGGAAAAAAAGGACAGGCATTTTAACTGATTTCACTGACCTGAGCTGTGTGGACAGCTGCTTTCACTCCCCCCCCGTCCCCCCCGACCTGAATCTTACCTAACTCAGGCTTGTAATAAACTAGATTGCACGGCCAGAAGCGGAAGTTTTTGAGGTGTAAAAATGGTTCTGGTCAATGTGTCTCATGTTGAAAAGACTACAGTCTACAGTCTACAGTCTTTGTTGGATTCCAAGCTTCTCGGGCCTGAGTTTTAAAGTACAACAGTACACAGCTGTATGTGAAAATGGCCATAAGTAGTCAGTACATAATACAGGCAAAATTCTCTGGGGAGGACACTGCATTTTTAATGGAGATACCCTGTAGAATTCTGCTGACTGTTCGGGACAGTGTATCATCACAGAATTTCAAGCAGGCTCATGTAGCTTGAAAAGGGAACAACACTTTTTAGGAACTGTTCCTGCTATTAGCTAGATAATTAAAAACTAAAGATTATGCCAGAGACTTAACTAGAGCTGGTCAAAAATTTCCCAACAAAACATTTTTCTATCAGAAAATGATGTTTCATTGAAATCAAAACTTTCCATGGGAATGCATCAATTTTGATGAAGTTTTGGTTAGAAAAAATGGAAAAATATCATTTTGATACGGTGAAAATGGAACACTTCAGTTTTTCATTTTGAAGTGACTTTTTGTTTCTAAATTTATTTTATTTTGTGTTATATGTTGTTATGTAATATAAAAATTTTAAAATATCAAAATCAGCACAAAATATTTCCATTTTATTGAAACAGAACATTTGGATTGACCCAATCATTTTGAGTCCATCAAAACATTCCATTTTGATAAAATTGAAATGTTTTGTTCTGATTTTTACTTTTAAAAAATCTTATATTACATTATAATTTTGTTTTGCAGGAAATTTCTAAATGCTTTGGTTTTGTTCTGGTGTGCAATGAAAACAGACTCTGAAATGTCAGAATTTCCTGTCAAATGTAAATTCCAAGTTTGGACCACGTCTAACCTTAACCAGGAGATGCATCAAAAACCTCGGCTATAGTCCGGAAAAAACTCGTCCACTTCATTACTCACAGCAGAACTGTATATAATTACACAGAGTTATTATACAGAGTGACCTTCAATAATATCTAAGCTGCTTATTCCAACAGAAATGCAGACGTATACATTAATCTTCTTATTCTTACTGAGAAACATGAACAAGACAGCACTATGAGGGGGCCACTTATTTTTGGCTGTAACAAGGTTACTATACAAGTGGGAATTAATTTTATATGAAGCATCCTGGAGATCTGATATTTGAAGTTGTTTTAATCAGTTTTTCTTAAATAAGTGAAGAATGGAAAGTCCCTTTAAAGCTTCATATGCATGAACATCTCTCTTCTAGAAAGAGGTGGAATAGGATCAACCACTTGGGCCATCCCCATCTTCACATGGTGACATGAAGGCAACATGCTCTTTTAGACTCTGATTCCATCAAGGTCCCTAACCCCGAGAGTAGTGTCACTGACTGCTCACGTGCTTAAAGTTAGGCCTATGCTCAAATGCCTTGTTCAGTCAGGGTGATAACGTGCACTAAAACAAGTTTTGCAGCACTAGCCTTACAGTATAATATCAATGGGGTATCCTATTAAATAATGGGGTATACGGGTTATAACTTGAGCTGAATGGAAAATGTTTTTTTTCCCCCCATGTAAAATATAGACTTGTTGGTGGAAAACAAAAATTTGAGGGGAGCGGGGGGGTTTCAAAACTTTAGGTTGAAAACCTCAAATTTTGATTTGGACATGCCCCCACAGGGCTTCGTGGGAGCTGTAGGTCTTGCCCCCATTCTTCTCTATGGGTCAAGCTTTTTGACCCACGTTTCTTAGTTTCCCATGGTCTCCTCTCTTGCTGAGGTAGTGTGGTGCATCATGTAAGATGTAGTCCAGCCACGAGGCCCAGCCTGTAGAGGAGAATGGGAACAGGAGGCAGCTGACTACAACTCTCGTGAGGTACTGGGACAACATTTCTGAATCAAAATTTTGGTTTTCAGCAGAAAGGTTCCATTCTTTGAGTGTTTGGTTTTTCAATGAAAAGTCAAAATTTTCCAACTCTTCCTGTGGAAGAACTTTGTTTAGGCCAAAATCTTATTTTTCTACGGCAAATTTTTGACCAACCCTAGTAATCACAGCAGTTGTTAAAGGGAGCTCCATGGAGAGTCTTTCCTCCTGGTCTGCAGAATGAAACATTTTCAGAAGCACTCACTGGGAGATTAGGAGGTTGGAAGAAGTGGCAGAGACCATGTGGGCCAGTTTTAGCGCACGACACATTAGTGAGCACTAGAGCTTATATCCTTGCAGTGCAGACTAACACCCCATGGAGATAAGTCCTTATAAAGTGCCCCACAAAGTTAGGAGTCCAAGACTCTAAGTAAACTGAGTCTTAAAATCAGGATGTAGATGAGCTGTGCTGCACCTTGCACTTGGGGTCAGTCCCAAAGGGCAGGTCTACAGTACGGGATTAAGTATCAAAGAGGGGTCGCCATGTTAGTCTGGATCTGTAAAAGCGGCAAAGAGTCCTGTGGCACCTTATAGACTAACAGACGTATTGGAGCATAAGCTTTCGTGGGTGAATACCCACTTCGTCAGATGCATGTCATGTCAAACGGGATTAAGTCGACCTAAATTACGCAACTCCAACTACGTGAATAATGTAGCTGGAGTCAACGTAGCTTAAGTCAACTTACTGTGCTGTCTACACCGTGCTGGGTCGACAGGAGAAACTCTCCCTGATGCTTCTCGTTCCAGTTGAGGACCAGAGTTGACAGGAGAGTGCTCTGCGGTCGACTTAGCAGGTCTTCACTTGACCCACTAAATTGACCTCTGGTGGATCGATTGCCGCAGTGTTGTAAGTGTTGGCATACCCTAAAACAGAATACAAAGGACAGTAAAGAGGAGGAGAGTTTTATTTTTTGTTTCTTTGTTTATTTCTGCCTGTTTTCTTCTCTGTCTGAGTTTTTTAAAATAATCATCAGGGATTCTAAACTTTTTAAATGGACATCTGGAGATGGTACCTGTGCAATAGGGAGAAGAGAAATCTGATATGTCAGGAGCACACATATTTGGGTGCTGTGTTACTATTTTAGATGGCTGAGTATCTCCAAACACTGGAAGGGACTTGCACAAAACCACTGCCATGTTTTCATTAGGCTTTTTAATAAGGGACAATCAGGGCCAAGATGGTTTGTGCAGCTCACAATCTAATTCCAGCCCGAGCAATATTCTGTCCTATTGAGTCAATATCTCTTGTTCTAAACTTTTCCCCCCAATGTATGTAGCAGAGTAAAAAAAACAACCCCTTCTCCCCCCCTCCCACTCACACACATATGCTACTGGGACCCAATTCTCTTTCCACAAGATACGGGTAACTCTGACTGACTTCCATAGGAGACACTTGCATTCTGTGGTGGGAGGGTCCAGTCCTGGACTCCCTAAAAATAACTGGTCAGACAGCAAAAGGATGGAAAAATATGGAACTCCCAAACTGCCAAGGTTCACAGGTCACTGGCTGGACTCATTTCGGTCTCAGAGGCCCATCGTTCTTTGTCTGTTAGGTTGAGATTAGTCATCAGGGCATGTTCTGCCAAGAGGCACTCCATTCTGATTGGCCACATCCCCCATGCACTTTGACCAGGAGACTCTGTTCTCCCTCTCTCATAATACAAGAACAAGGGATTATTCAATGTAAGGCAGCAAATTTAAAACAGATAAAAGGAAATACAGGTGGTTAGACTGTGGAACTCATTGCCACAGAATGTCACAGAGGCTGAGAATTTAGCTAGATTCAAAGGTTATCTCTACACTTATGGCTGCATGTAGAGTATAGGCGCTATATACATGTAGCTACTTGCTGCAGTGGAAGGCTCCAGTGCTAAGGAGGCAGTGGGGAAAGACACTGCAGCTACTCTGGAGCCTTTCCCTGCTGCCTCCCTGCTACCAGAGCCTTTTACTGTGCAAGGCTTCAGCAGCAGGGAAGTAGAAGGACGCTGCACAGCTGAAAATAACAGTGCAGGCATGGGAGGCTCTGCCTGAGCAGGTAACAAGCCCCTGTAAGGTATAGACACAGGGGACTGAGGCTGGTAGGCCACTCTGCTCTACTGCACTAACCTAAGTTGTGCCTCACGGTCTACATTGCTATTATACCCTTGCTAGCTGGGCATGCAATGCCTGTACTCTGCATGCCACTAAAAGTGTAGACACACCCAAAGAGGGACTGAATATTCATATGGGGAACAATTGTTAATGCTTCCAAAAGAGTTTTGGAAAGGATATTAAACCTCAAGCTTTAGGGCTGAAACCAGTCTCTATTAGCTGTTAGGATGAGACCTTCATGGGATATATATTACATCTTCCTTCTCAGGGGTCTCGTGTATCTTTCTGAGAACCACCAGGTGTTGGTGACCACTGGAAACAGGATGATGAACTAGATGGACCACTAGTTTTGATCTGGTATGGCAATTTCCTATGTTCCTGTGATCAACAGCTTCACTGGCATATACTATACTGGACTGCACGAAGAACCAAATCCCGGAGTCCTGAGAAAGGCAACATGAAGTCAATTTGAAGTTTCCCTGTGTCCAGTCTTCAAGTTTTGTCTCTGTATTACATATGGGGCAATGATTGCATTGTACAGTTCTGTATGTCGTTCAGACACTGTACAGCCCAGGTATATACTATCCACTGCATATACTACATCGTACTGCATATGCTCCGTGCATTATAGTGAACTGTATATTTTCTATCATTGGCAGGGGCTGTATTACACGCTATATAGTGGAACCTACTCTTCAGATGTTGGTCTGTTGTAGATGAAATGATGATGAAATATCTATTGTGTTCGGGGTGGGGGGGAATCTATCTTCTTTGCCCTTTGGCAAATGACTTGAACTTCTTCACCTGGTTTCCCTGGGAGACTCAATTTGTGAACAGTGTCAGTTGTCATTTACTGAAAGCTCATGCTGCTCTTAGTGCCTTTAAAAGTATCTGCTGTCATGGCAACAAGGTTATTTCTTGCCTAATGGGCATCTACTTTTAAAAAAATGTGGCGATAGTTGCTAAGTGAAGCTTTGGTCAGGGATGTGATAACATCATCAGCCTTTCTAGAGCACTTTTCATTTGATGGTTGCAAAGCCATTTACAAACACTAATGAAGCCTTACAAGCCTCCTCCCCACTATGAAGGGAAGTATTATTAGTCCTAGTTTCATGCAGGTAAACTTAGGGTCAGAGAAGTGACTTGCCCAAGGACAAGGTCACATGCAGGGGCAGAGGCAGGAATAGAACCCAGGAATCCTGACCCCTAGTCTTTTGGTTTCATCACGAGGTCACACTTCTTCCATGTTCAGCAAAGACCATCCTTCCCTGCTGTAGTTCTGCTTCATGGCCTAGATTCACAACGTCACTGGAGCAGCCCTTGGTGCTACTGGGGTGGGGCATTGGAGGGGACAGAGGTGGGTTAAGCCCCCTTTCTACTACCATCACCCTCTTCTTGGACACTGGTTTGGCCCACTGCCCAGGTTAGAGCAGCTGCAGCATCTATTTTGTCATGTTATCATCTTTGTTGTCCTTGTCCAGTGGATGTTGATTTACCATAAAACAGCTATTTAAAAAACAATCCCTGGCAAACTGGTGCCTGGCAAAGCTGCTTTATGCTTCCTAAATAGACTCAGAATGACCTTTTGATTTGACAAGCTCAAGTGCTAATATCATACTGTCTCAAAATGTAATTAAAAGGTGCTAGCATCCCTTTCAGTCTGAACTGGAACCCACTGCTATCAATGCAGAGCAGACCCTGGCACTAATCAAATTTACATTCACCACACTCCCTGCATTCATCTAAACCATATTTAAAACAATTTGTATTATAATGCATGGCTGATCAATAATGCTGTTCAATTATTTAATAGCTGTACCAGCAAGGAAACATTACTATCCTTCTTATCAAAGCCAGGCTGATGAACCAGGTTCTACATGTAAAATTTCAATTTCAATTCGTTTTTAAACGGTTTCTGTTTTTCATCTGTCCATTTCTCATAGCAACCAGCAAGGACCAGAGTTCAGAGAGCCAGATTTCACTTATACAAGATGAATTTATATTTGCCATCAATGCACTTAGAAGCAGAGAATCTCTCAAGGATTTTACGTGAAGTGGGACTCACCCTATTGGGTAGATATAGCATCTCTTCATGCATGATCCACAGACTTCCTTCTACTGATCCACAGACTTCCTTCCCTCTACCCCTATCCCCCGATACTGGATGAGGCCTCTCAAGAGATGACTCGGTTCCATTTCATTTAATATTTAGTGCAAAGGGTGGAGAAATCCTCAATAGAAAAATGTTCACAGTGACCTGTCCTGAATAAAATCTGTTGTTCATCAGGACTCGGAAATCTTAGCTCTCATATGATAGTAATACTAACATAACATTCTTATTATGATGGCGACGACTGCTAACACTGATGTGCTGTCCATCTGCATAGCACTTTACAGATATTAGCTGATGTCTCCTTGAGCTAGGAAATAGACCGCAGCTCAATGTGTGGACATGCTAAGTCTTCCATTTAGGATCCATTGTCATTTTCAGAGCTGCTGTTCAGCTGCAGCCTGTCCCCTCTAGGTGTCTAAGGATGTGGCTACACAGCAACTAAACTCCCGTGGCTGGTCCATGCCAGCGACTCGGACTTGAGCTGCAGGGCTATTTCATTTCTGGGCAGACTTCTGGGCTTGGGCTGGAGCCTGGTCTCTAGGATCCTGCAAGGTCAGAGGGTCCCAGAGTTCAGGCTGCAGCCCGAACCCAGAAGTCTACACAGCCCCAGCCCGAGTCGGTTGGCATGGGCCAGTGGCAGATTTTTCTGGTTTCTGTAGCCCCATGGGTGCCAAATTTTCACTGGTCAGCATTTGCAAAGCTGCCTAAGTGCTGCTGCCATCCCACAGCTAACAAGCAGCTTGGAGTCCTAGATCACGCCAAAGACCCCAGAGGCAGGAATCTCAAACTAGGCCAAGGGAACACCTAGCTCATCTGCGGAGTCCAGTCCTATAGGTGTGCTCTGAGCATATGTAAGACATGATATCTGTCAGACCCTGCTGCAAGAGGGCCAGAGGCAGACCACTGCTAGGTGAGGGGGGTAGCACAGCACCCACAAAAAAGACAGCTGGAAGCACAGGGAAATGTAAGCTGAGTGTGAGAAAGGTGTCGAGCAGGAGGCAGAGAGAGAAAGAGATGGTTTCGGGTGCTAGAACATGGGTTATCTAAGCAGTTGACCTGGCTCCTGTGCCTAATTCATAGCTGAGGATCCTGAGCAGAACAGGTGTCTATCTCTGCCCTGTCAGCTGGGCACACCAAGTCCTAAGCCCCTCTCCTCAGCATATCGGTCCTGACTAGCTTAGGCAGTCTCACACTCAGCTTGCTAGCTTCTAAAAATCCCATCCTTAGGCACATAACTCTCCCTATGCATTGTACGGGGAGCCTGGACACCTTGTCTGGGGCAGCAGGCCGCCAACAGGTTAGGTGTTGCAGTGCTGAGCAAGAAGAGTCTGGGTCTAGGCATTAAGGGTTAGGGCTATTCTTCCCATTTGACATACGGGCAAACTTAGCAGAGAGGTTAGGCAACCTGCCCAGCATCACAGAGAAATTAAATGTCCAGACCAGGATCAGAGCTCAGAATTCCTGTCTCCTAGGCCTGTCTTCAAATCCCTTGACTGCACCTGTCTTCCTGATGTGTTCAGTAAGATTTCAAGCAGAGATGGTCAAGGGTGGCTCCAGTCCCTACCAAGAATTTTCATCACGTTTGAAGGTATTTGGATTTGGGGTTTCAGACCTATTTCTGGTTGCTAGCGTGGCTCATAATGGTGCCCTCTTTCATCAATAGTTGTAAATACCTCACCAGACAAATTGGAATCATCTCAGCAAAGAGGGCTCTCTTTATGGGATTTGGTTTTCTTTGTCTACTCAGTTGTGTACGCGGAGAGGGATAAAGAACTTTATTTGTGTGGAAATGATCATGAGTTGCCTTTTGTGTACAACTCTCTCCAAAAGGGAACCAGCACTCCGAAAACAAGTTACTTCTGATTGCAGTGTCATAGTTCGGAGAGAGGGAGAGATTCTGGGGATACCAATGCCGGGGAGCCTAGGGCCTTCTCTTCACTGCTGAAAAAGGTGCTTTTTATTTTATTTAGTTTTGCCTTGGGGTAGTTAAAATGCATGAGTTTTCCCTGGGTAAAACATAGTGAAGACCAGACACTTTAGTTTTACTGCGAGATAAACTGTCCCCCAAGGGCTGATCTCAGTGAGTTTACCTTGTAAAATGAAAGTGCCTGGTCTCCACGGTGTTTTTACCTCAAGATAGAACATCAGAACGGTCATACTGGGTCAGACCAATGGTCCATCTAGCCCAGTATCCTTTCTTCTGACAGTGGCCAATGCCAGGTGCTCCAGAGGGAATGAACAGAACAGGTAATCATCAAGTGATCTATCCCCTGTCGCTCATTCCCAGCTTCTGGCAAACTATAGCTCATACGTGTTTGTTACCCTGAGGTAAAAAAAAAGACACCTTTTTAGCAGTGAAAACACCACCTTAGAAATACCTCAGATAGGTGCCTTTTCCACAACTATTGAAAATTCTGGCATCAAAACCATGGCACTGGAGCTTGAGGTATGCACTTGCCTTACTAAACAACACTTTGGCTGCTTGTTCAACATTTCAGAGAGGTGTAAGCTCTTTGATGGTAGATGTTCATCAGGATACATTACCTGCTGAAATCCTTTCAGGAAGATGAAGGGTTACACTGGCTACTTAAAATTCCAATCATTAAGTAACCCAAGGAATTGATGGAGTGGGCTCCAGGAGAAATGAGTGTGAATGCAGGAATAATACTTTGAATTTATGTGGCACCTTTGACTTAAACCATGGTTGGTTGGGCATTTTGTGACCCTGGTGTATAAAGGATGGATCTGTGCATTTATTTTAATTTTTACATGCATCCATCATAAAGTGTCTGGGCTCATGTATAAGTAATTAAAGACAATGCAAAATGACTAGAGTGGCATCAGACTACATACAAAGGGACTTAGCTTCACAGTTAGCTGCATGCAGGGATTGAGAGGCAAACTATATTTGAGGGAGCTGAGCAAATTGTAGGAAATATTTACTGTTGATAACGCTACAGATCACAACTTGGCTACATCTGCAACTGTATCCGATGGCTTTCTGTAAACATTACTCCTGGAGGAATTTTGCACCACTGTGCATGAGCAGAATTTATGTCCCCCACAAATTTCTTTGATTTCCTGCAGAATGACACTCTAAAGGGAAGCCACAAGAGCAGTCATGTGCCGGGCTCAGCTGCTAATCTGGGCTGAGGAGGATGGGACTTCCTCTTCCCCTGCACAGCATCCAGGGCTGGGTCAGACCCACCCACAAATTTCTGTTCCTGGCTGCAGAAAGCTCTGCAAACTCCCCCATCCCCGCTGCCTGCGCCCACTGCTCCTCAGCTGCAGGGGGAGGGATCTCTGTACAGGGAGCTGCTCCCCCATCTGTCCAACCCCCGTGCATCCAGACCCCCTCATACTCAGACCCTCCTGTCAAGACTCACCCCCCTGCTCTCAGAAATCCCCCTGATGAGCTCCCACTCTCCCTGCACCTGGACCACCCTGACGAGCCACCTGGAACCCCACCCCACCTAGACACACCTGGATCCCCCCCACACTGAGCCCCTCTCCCCCAGCATTTGGACCCCCCATACCTAGACCCCCTGCTGAGCTGTATCCCCCCTCCATACCCAGACCCCCTGACACTGAGCTCCAACCACCTTCACCTGGCCCCCCGTACAAAGTCCAATGACCATTGCACTCAGAACCCCTCAACAAGCCCCTGTGCATCCAGATACCCTCCCCACCCAGATCCTCCACTGAGCTGCCTGCACCCAGATTGCCCCACACAGAACTCTCTCAACCCACACCTGGATCTCCCCATGCTAAGCCTTCCATACTTGGATCCCGCCTTGCTGAGCCTGCCTGTCCACACCTGGTGCATCTGGCATGGAGGGGCAGGGCCCTGGGGTGTTTCTGGGGCAGGCCCCATCCTTGCACTGTATCAGGGTTGGGTGCAGCCTCACCGCTGAGTCCATGTCCCGGGGGAGAGGAGCTGCACAGTGATCTCTCACCTCTGTGCAGCCAGGGGCCTGTGCTCCCCAATGCCACGCTGTAACGTCCACATTTATTTGACAAGTAAAATTTGCAGAATTTTTCAGAATTTTAAAATATTGTGCACAGAATTTTAAATTTTTGGCGCATAATTTTTTTATTTTTTTGGCACAGAATGCCCTCAAGTAAAACATTCAAGCATTTAAGGACTCTTCATGGAATTTTTGTGGAAACAGAATTTCAAGCCTGAATGTTCAAATAGCCTCCAGAAGCAAATTTCAAAGTGCACATTTGAAATTAAAATTCTCGCTTCACGGTGGTGTTGGTTAGTTACCTAAATCATTCACCTGGAGAACAAAAGGAATGCCTTGTGATTTAATTAACTAGCCAGCACAGCAAAATGTGTTAACAAACTGTTTCATTGCATATATTCAATCTGCAAGCCAAGAATTATTCACTGACAAAATTCACAAATAATTCTGAAGAATGAACATATTTGGGGATTTTCTGATCTGTCTATAGGCAGTTTGCAACAGAAAAAAGGCAACTTTGTCAGATAAATTTTTTAATGAATAAACATTTAGCTCTGCTCTGAAGTCAACAGGGCTACTTGCATAAATAAGGGCTATTCATGTGAATAGGATTGAGTCTGTAATGGTACTTGGAGAACGGGAATTTCATTAGCTGAAAGCACTGATTACAAATCAAAGGGAAAGGGGAAATCAAGTAATAATTAGTCATTTAAATTTTATCAAGCATAAAGCAACTGATTTCAAACAAAGCCAAATAAAGAGGAAGTGCTTCTTTCTTATTAAGTTGGTCTCCCTTGGCCTTTTAAAGATTTATTAAGTGATGTCAATAAATTATGGCCTTGGGATTCAGCCTATAAAAACCGCATAGAAATACAATATCAGACAAGTAAGTAAGACTGTCACACTGGAATAGAAGCTAAATGCATATTTATTAAGGAGGCATATGCTGAGTTTTGGTTCACCTCTCTCATCTAAACTCTCTCTTGCTTTTCCACCTGTTGTTATTGAGACTGTATCTGAGTTTAGTTCTAATGTTGAAGTCAGACCAGATTTGATCACTGATAGGTTTAATTACATTGCTAAAGGACTCCTTGTGAAACTAAGCTATCTGAATTAATTATAGCACTGCTAAATTATGCAGCATATGTGTAAAGACCCATTTGGAATTTACCTTCATTTATATTCTAGCATAGCATTTGGATTTCCTTGAATAAATTTTTCTGTGGTGCTACCATTGAAACAATTTTGCAGAGAGAGAAAGTATGTGATTAATGAGTCTATTTATCCAAAGAAGTGTTATTGAAAAAGATAAAGGGAAAGTAGCCAGTGTTTGTTGCAATATGGTAAATGCAGAAACACCAATTCCTTTCCAATATATTATTTTTAGGGAAGCATCAACAATATTCTTAGAGCTATACAAGACAGGGTCTTGAAGACCATGGCCTGAAAAGCTCACATTTAGAAGAAGTCCAGATGAGGCATGACACACTAGGAGACTCAGAGGGAGGTGTGACCTTAAATAATTGTAAACGTTTGTTTATTAATTTATTGTAGTTTGGGGAGCTTGGGAAAGAAGAGAGTCTTTGGGGTGGATTTAAGTGAGCCAAGGATGATGGGTTGTTATAATATGCATCTGTCTTAGGTACTTATTTTGGCCCTCATCACACAATATCTGAGTGCCTCACATTCTTTACTGTACTTGTCCTCACAACACCGTGTTAGGTAGGGAACCGGTATGATTAGGGCCCTACCAAATTCACGGCCATGAAAAACCCGTCACGGACCATGAAATCTCATCTCCCCCCCCCCCCCCCCCGAAATATGGTCTTTTTTGTACTTTTACCCCATACTGTACAGATTGCATGGGGAAGACCAGTGTTTCTTAAACAGGGGTCCCGACCCAAAAGGGGATTGTGGGAGGGTCGCAAGGTTATTGTACGGGGGTCGTGGTATTGCCACTCTTACTTCTGCTCTGCCTTCAGAATTGGGTGGCCAGAGAGCAGTGGCTGCTGGCCAGGTGTCCAGCACTGAAGGCAACGCCCTGCCAGCAGCAGCGCAGAAGAATGGGTGGCAATACCATACCATGCCTATAGGAGCTAACTTTTCCCGGTGCCAGAGGGTGCTTTTCCCTTGGCCCGCACCGACTCCACCCCTGCCCTGCCCCCTCCCGCCCCTGCCCCACCCCATTCCAACCCCTTCCCTAAAGTCCCTGCCCCAACTCTGCCCCCTCCCTGCCCCTATTGGACTCCTTCCCCAAATCCCTGCCCCAGCCCCGCCTCTTCCCGAAGCGCGCCGCGTTTCCCCTCCTCCCCCCTCCCTCCCAGCGCTTGCCACAGCGAAACAGGTGTTTCGCAGCAATAAGCACTGGGAGCTAGGGGAGAAGTGGGGCACAGAGAGCTCAGGGGAGGAGGTGGAGCAGAAGTGAGCTGGGGCAGGGAGCTGCCAGTGGGTGCAGAGCACCCACCAATTTTCCCCGTCGGTGCTCCAGCCCCGGAGCACCCACGGAGTCAGCGCCTATGACCATGCCATCCTTACTTCTGCACTGCCTTCAGAGCTGGGTGGCTGGAGAGTGGCAGCTGCTGGCCAACAGCCCAGCTCTGAAGGCAGCAGCGCAGAACCAAGGGTGGCAATACCACACCGTGCCATCCTTACTTCTGCGTTGCTGCTGGCAGTGGCTCTGCCTTCAGAGCTGGGCTCCCGGCCAACGACTGCCGCTCTCCGGCCACCCAGCTCTGAAGGCCGTGCCGCCTCCAGCAGTAAGGGTGGCAACACCGGAAACGGCCCCCTACAATAACCTAGCAACCCCCCCACAACGACCTTTTAGGTTAAGACCCCTACAGCTACAATACTGTGAAATTTCAGATTTAAATATCTGAAATCATGAAATTTATGATTTTTTAAATCCCATGACCATGAAATTGACCAAAATGGATTGTGAATTTGGAAGGGCCCTAGTTATGATCCCTATTTTGCAGATGGGGAATTGAGGTACAGTGTAAAGGGAGGGAGGAGGTGTTCAAAGGCACTATTACAGGGGTTCTCAAACTGGGGGTCAGGACCCCTCAAGGGGTCGCAAGGGTCTTACATGGGGGGTCGTGAGCTGTCAGCCTCCACCCCAAACCCCGCTTTGCCTCTGGCATTTATAATGGTGTTAAATATATTTAAAAGCATTTATAATTGATGGTGGGGGGGGGTCACACTCAGAGGCTTGCTATGTGAAAGGGGTACCAGTAAAAAACTTTGAGAATCACTGCACTTTTGGAACTAGGCATGCATTTTACTTGGGCTTTCAAGAGCCTAAGGCCTGGTCTACGCTACAGAGTTACGTCAACACAAGGCAGCTTACGTCGATCTAACTATGTAAGTGTCTACACTAAGGCCATGTCTACACTAGCACTTATGTCGGCAAAACTTACATCGCTCAGGGGTGTGAAAAAAACACCACCCCCCAAGCAACAAGCATTTTGACAGCATAAGTGGTAGTGTGCACAGTGCTATGTCAGCGGGAGAGCTTCTCCTGCCAACAGTAGCTACTGCCAATTATTGGGGGTGCTTTAATTATGGAAGAGCTCTCTCCTGTCAGCATAGAGCGGCTACAGGAGAGATCTTACAGCGGCGCAGCTGCATTGGTACAAAGGTAGGTAAGGAGTATTCTCCTGGGAGTAACAGAGAGATTAAGGCCTGAGTCAGCAGAGCATTTACACATAGGCTTAAAGTTAAGCATGTGTTTAAGTTCAATTATAATCAGACGGACAAAAACAGATGCTTAAACACTTTGTTGAATAAGAATGGGATTACTCACACTCTTAAAGTTTGGCATGTGCTCCAGTGCCTTCTTGAATTGGGGCCTAAGAGATTTACTCAAGATCTTGCATAGTAAATCAATTGCTAACTCAGAAATAGAACCCATGGATGAAATCCTGGCCCTATTGAAGTTGATGGAAAAATTCCCATTGACTTCAGTGGGGCCAGGTTTCACCCCAGGTCTCCCAACTCATCAGTTTCTTGTTTTTAACCACTAATCACAATACTTCCCCTCATTAAATGCCTCAGAACTACTCTTATCACATGAGAATGATGGGCATCATATTTTCAGCAGTCAGTATCTTTGTAGTACTGTGGCATTAGAATTAGATCTCTGGATTCCTGTGAGTTTGCACATTCCACATGTAGACACTTGGTAGAATCCATGAATATTTTCAACTGATCCATTGTTAAGGATGTTCCATACATTTTTTCTCAGGACCCAGTGTCACGGATAACATCTGTCTTAAGATCTGAACAGCCCCACTGGTTGCACAGCTCAGCCTAGGCTCAGAAAAAGAAAAAAAAAATTCTATGGACAATGTGCTATGGTGCAGACCAAGTGGAGAGCTTGATCTCTATGGTTTATTCAGTCCTCAACCTCACTACCACTACCAATAAGTGCTGGTTATGATGGTGGATTTTGATCTGAGAGAAGTATCCCCTAGGAACTGAACTGAGATCTGTTAGCTCATTTCACACAAGCTCCCAAACAGCTATCAGATGGGAATGACAGGCTAGATTGGAATCTGTGATGTAGATGCATAAGGCTCTGTATGCCATGGAAAATTTGAAGCCATCCAATCCTCTTCTATCTATTTTTGATTCTGATAAATAGAGTGTACATGTTACCTTTGCCAGGTCTTATTCCCCAAACCCCTAATTCTGTAGAATCTCTTCTGTTCCAAATGCAATTACTTTTCATCTTTCTTTTTTGCTGTTTGGAACCACAGCGCATCATCCTTCCGTGTCTCATTATCTTAATTAAAGCAAGGCAAATCAAGGGCCTGTTTTATAATCTGTCATCACCCGGCACAATTTCTTTAGCTCAATAATTGTGAAATCACATTAGGCCAAATCCTGAGAACTGCTTAGCACCTCAGCTCCCAGTGACTTTGATGACAGCTTTGGCTGAATAAGGGCAGAATGAAAAACGGAGCAAGGAATTCAGGGTTTGTCTCATTGTATCAGATAAAGCCAGTCTTTCCCACAACAGCACAGTTCCTTCATGCTCTCTCTGGGATCCCTGTGTGAATATTTCAGGTGATTATATCACTGTATTGCAAACTTTTGGCTCTAATATTGGCTCTAATCCTCTCCTCACTCATTATAACTGTTAATAATTGTTCTATTAGCCTTAACTGCATTTATACTTCCCAAGCCTCTATTGTCAAGTTGGCCATAATGACTGGGAATAAGTTATGTTTTAAAGCTGACAGGTTCTCTGCAATGAACACGATAGGGCTGTAGGTGGAATAGATTGCAACTAATCACTGCACTGTTGTATGCAGTGTTGTTGCAGCTGTGTTGGTTCCAGGATATTAGAGAGGCATGGTCCTTTTATTGGACCAACTTCTGTTGGAAAGAGACAAGCTTTCAAGCTTACTCAAAGCTCTTGTTCAGGTCTGGGAAACTTGTGTCACAGCTGAACACAAGGAGGAACAGATTGTTTAGCATAAGTAGTTAACACATATTTCAAGGGACCATTCAAGGTGAAGTGGCATACCCGTTAATACCTCTCCAGTCATAGTGAGAAAAGGAAGTGAAGGTGGGGATCGTTAGTGGGTTATAGATGGTTGTAATAAGCCATAAATCTAGTGTCTCTATTCAGTCCATGATTTTTAGTGTCTAGCAAAGTTATGGATTTAAGCTCCCAGGCTTGTCTTTTGAAAGTGTTGTGCTGGTTTCCTTTGAGGATGAGGACTGAGAGGTCAGAGATAGAGAGATCGCTTTGTGAAAAGTGCTCACCCACAGATACAGTGTTTTTGTCTTTTATCATTTTCCTCTGTGAGCTCATTCCAGAACGTAGTGATAGTTGCTATTGAGGCATGCAGTGCACCGGATGAGGTATATCGCGTGTTTAGGATGGCCAGATTTCCCAATGCTGAATATAGGACACCTGGTAAAATTACTCATATTCAAGCGAGTTCAACAGCAATCAATCAGAACGATGCCGTACAAATGTTCAGATTAACATCAAGTTGACTGAGCCCCTGTTAAAAAGAAATACTGCATAGTTGGATTCTTTTTATTTACCTTCTTAGGCTTTAGGGTTTCACACAGAGAGAGGTGACACACACACGCCCGTACACCTTTCTCACATGGTGGTTGTGGTTGGGGGGTGATGGACCGATGTGGCTTGCCCGGCTCCCTCCACCCTCTATGCCTGGCTGGACCCCTGGCACAGACCCGCTTCTCCTAGTACCTGATACCGCATCTTCCTGATACACTTCCCCCGAGTGTAGCTGAGGGGCGGAGAGGCTCCCCTGTGCCAGCACTGTGCAGGGCTTTCAGAAATGCAGGGCTCAGCTCCTCCTGGCTGGCACCCCAGGCCACAGGGTCTTGGGCTTTTCCAGAGCGTCAGCCCAACCAGAGGCAGTGGGGGGAAGGAAGAAGCCTGCTGGCCAGGCTGTTGGTGAGCTGAGCGTGCTGACCGGGGCCGGTTCTCCACACAGCGCTGAGAGCAGGACGTGCCACGTGTAGGGGGGGATATGGAGGAGCAGCAGGGTTAGGAGGTGAAGGAGAAAAGCAGGAAGAGGACAGCAAGAGGGGAAGCACATAAAAGCCCAATGGGTGGGCAGAAGAGGTGACACTTAACCAGCCGCCACCTGGTGCCTGCCCACCCTCACCTGCCCACCTGGTGCCCACCCGCACTCACCAGTCAATGCAGCCAGTGCCGGCCAGAAACAGGATGGGGGATGGGGCCCTGCTGGCCCAGAGCCAGCACACAGCAGGGGCTGTGCTGATGGACCAGCAAGGAGAGCAGACTGGTGGTATGATGCAGGTTTAGATGTGACAGCATTGTTTTAAATGTAAAGGTTGAACAAATAAATGTTGAGGAATTCCACACTGGAGCCAGAAATGCACTTTTTTTTTCAGTTCAGTCTATTCTTTTCAAGTCATAGGAGGAGAGAGAGTTGGAGAAAAGAGCTAAAGGCTGAGATTTTTCAGAGCTGTCTAACAGCTGTGAATGTCCAGTTCTCATTAATATTAATAGAAACGGTGTATCTGCATTCCCTAGGCAACTCAAATGCTATCTTGTGGTGGCAGAGTTCCTTATCTTATGTTCCGTAAGTTCAGTGGGGGTGGGAGGGGAAATGCACCAAAGATCATATAGAGATGAGCTGAACATATTCAAATACATTCAAAGGGTCTAGACTGCAATCACGGTGTGATTGCAGCTCAGGACGACATACCCAAGCTAACTTTAATGTCACTAGCTTGAGTCCCAGAGCAGTGAAACCGTGGCAGCATATACTTCAGCTCAGGCTGGCTCCATGAGTAACTACACAGGATTCTGGGCGGGCTTGTGTAGCCCTCACTGAAATTCAGACTACACACTTTGGGACTTGAGCTAGTGAGATTAAAGCTCGAGCTGAAGTCATGCCCAGTGACTGCAGTCTAGACATACCCTTAATGTGGTCCAGTAGTGAGAGGAGTAGGCTAGGAGTCAGACACCACGTACCTACACATTACATTGTTGGGCACCTTATAAACCCTTTGCCATTGTCTCGCTGTGTGTGTTTGAACTAGTGATTAATCAGCTGCCCATCTGTGTATGTCTATGGTAAAAACGTTACTCATTTCCCTCCTGGGAGTTTTCTGAGGCTTACTTAATTTAAATAATTAGAAATCCCCAAATAAAAGTGTTGTTAATAAATAGACTGCATCCTGCTATGTACTGCATCAACAACAAGGTTACTACATATAATAATATCCAGCACTGATTTAGCACTTTGCGTCTCTCCATCTCAATGTGTTTTACAAAGGGAGGCAAGTCATACCATTATCTCCATTGTCAGATGGGGAAACTAAGGCACAGCTCGATGTGTCTTATCCAAGATCACACGAAAGGTCAGTGGCATAACAGGTAACAGAACCCAAGCCTTCTGACACCTAGTCCCTGTACTTCATCTTCCCTTTTAATGAACAGTGACACTTTGTGGCAATATCACACACAGGCAAACTGATGAGTCAGTCAGAAAACGGGGAATTCAGAGAGCAGACAGGTTTTCGGTTCACATGTTTGGTTGCCTTTATGTCTTGGTTTTAGATCTTATTATTGGGATCTCTGGATAAGCTACTGCAGCATCTTTTCTAGGCTAGCCAGTAGAATGCAAATGTGTCCAACAGTATTAACATGCCGGCGACATACCAACAGTGAATGGCACCCTTCCCCTCCCCCCCTTTTCTTAACTTTGGCAGCAATTCCTTTCATTACCTGAGGGAAATTCACGCTGGAAACAATGTGGATTAAATAAAAACAAAACCGAGGCCTAAACTGGAACTCCAGCCAGAGAGCTCAGAAGAACATTAATGTGGTATTATACACCGAGTCCCCAAACACCTTCAACTGAGGAGTTTCTAAAGTGGAGCACTTTATAGTATCACCTTAAATACCTCAAGGATGCAACATCCTGCAACCAAGATGTACAATATACCCCCCATTGTAGTCATAAGGTTAAATATTGGGGCTTTAAAGTCCCTTCTCTCTTGCTAGGTTCCATATTCTCCTCTGTATTTCAGTCCTAGTAGAGAAAGTTAAAACAACTGAAGCGGTAACATTTTGGGGATTCTGCAAATTCAGTGGCAAATATAGACCCCAATTCAGGAAAGCACTTTCACACGTACTTAACTTAAGCACAAGGTTAAGTCCCACAGAACTGAATGGGATGTAAGCAGTCCTGTCCTGAATAGGGATAGTTTCCTGAATCAGGACTCTAGTACTTAAAAATCTCACGAGGAGAAGGAGATGTTACTTCCCGAAGCAAAGAACTTAGGGCCCTAGTTTTATGATGAAATGAAGATTTTGGTTGTTAGTTACATGATTTTGTCTCAAAACTCTGTCAGGAAAGTGTATGCATGTGTATGGGTGGGTAGTGGGGGGGCGGGGGGAGAATAAAAACATATCCAAAAATTCTTTCTTCACTGCCACTTTCTGTCCAATACAGAAAAACTGCAAACATTAGCAAAACTGATGGCTGCTAAATGGTCTTCTTTCCAACAATAATGAGCTGCATTTAATAATGAATTAAACATCATTAACTGGGGAATTTTTTTTTAATCTTTCTTTAATGATGTTATGCAGTAATTGCCACTGGGGTGAATAGGCTGGCATTGCCCATCCTTATCACTGTCTATTATTCAAAGGCACATTAGAATTACTCCCATTTGCAAAGGCTTATTACAGTAAGTGATACTGAATGAAGTGTAGTGCTCACATTGCAAACCAATGTAAATAAGACACTTTCCTTCATGTCTCTGTATCTAGATGATTCAACAATACTGGCTCTGTTTTCTCAATCAATAAAAGCCTTTCCTAGTATATAATCCAAACTAATAGGCATATGAAGTTTGTTAAAAACTGATAAATATGATTAAACCCTGATAAAAAGGTTCTAATGGGAATAATGAAGCTACTTGTAATCTGTATTATGCAGTGTAATTCCACAGTAATCAGACCTTCAATAGTTGTTCTTCATGTCTATTGATAAAGTCCTTTTCCTAAGAAATTGTTTGGTACTTTTCCAAATATTCCTTGTCTTAAAATAACAGGACCTTTTTTTTTTCTTTTTAACTGTTTGCAAGATTTGCTTTTGGGCTTCCTTACTTGTCCTTTACCTCTGTCTGAGTGGAGTCTTCTCTGTTTGTACCTAAGGGTTGCTCGATTTTGATAGTGCAGCTAGCAGACCAAAGATGCAGCCCTAGCTCTGACTTTAAAAAAAGCTTTAAAATAAATGAAATTGATGGAAAAACAGGGGATGGAATGCACAAGTGACTTTAGCCTGTAGATATACCGGTGATTTATGTCCCATCACATTAAGCAAGCTTGCCACCTGCATTTACGCTGTTGCTCAGTAAAAGAAGAGCATATATTTTATGGCTCTACTTCCATCAGACAATAAATGTTGCTACTGACCACATGATTGTAATATCTCTTGCAGTGGAGAGATAAGACATAGCTGAAATGACTTACTGAAGCTGCTGGACATAGACAGATCCTGTCGTTCTGTTTCTTAACTCTCATATTGACTGTGTTACCACACAGTCTGGCATGACTGTTTCCACACAGTCTGAAACCTGGCCTAGGCAGAGCAGTCAGGGGATAGACTGTGTGACAAAGCTCTGTCCTTGCCTCCGTGGGTCCCACGTTTTCTGGCAGATTTCGCTAGCCTCAGAGGCTCACTGTGACCCTCCACGTAACCCTTCTCT
Source organism: Lepidochelys olivacea (assembly GCF_965140295.1). Classification (NCBI taxonomy): domain Eukaryota; kingdom Metazoa; phylum Chordata; order Testudines; family Cheloniidae; genus Lepidochelys; species Lepidochelys olivacea. Next base: position 17,379,694 of record NC_140423.1, read on the forward strand.
CTCTAGAGACAAGGGTCACAGTCTACTGAGTCATTCTCATCATAAGCCAGCAAGGGAGGTGAGCAGAAGCTATTCTTCCTTGCATAGTCTCTGTTGTCTCCCAGTCTCAGTGATTAATCAGGGAGCAAAGGGGGGGAGCCCAGGCCCACCCTCTACTCCAGCCCAGGGACCCTAATAATATCAGCTATGTTAGCTGACCTTTTAGAAACATGACATGTACAATTCCCTGGGCTACTTCCCCCACAGCAGCCCTCACTTCCTCAAGCTCCACTTCACCCTTACCTCAGGGCTTCCTTCCTTGTGCCTGATATGGTGTGTACTACTCAGTCTCTCCAACAGCACAACTTCCTCCCACAGCTCCTGACATGCACCCCCACCTGACTGACTGGGAAGCTTTTAACTAGTTTCAGCCAGCCCCTGATTGGCTTCAGGTGTCCCAATCAACCTAGCATTCTCCCTGCCTGCTGGAAAGTTCTTAATTGGCCCCAGGTGTCTTCATTGACCTGGAGCAGCTGCCATTTCACTTATCCTGGTACCAGGGATTTGTTTAGCCTGGAGCTAATATATCTATCTCCCACTACTTTCCTATAGTCCACTGACTCCCTTGACGCCTTTGAGGAGCAGTGGGCGCTGTCCGGAGTTCTCTGCTCAGTGTCCCCGTCAGGTTCCCTTCTTTTGACCCTTTGACTGCACTCCTGTCCCTGTTGTTCATTAGTTGTCCCCCATAATTATTTGGTTTTCCAGGTCCTGTGGACCCCCCCCCTTAGGCTGGGGGGGAATCCTTTAGCAGTGGGCGGGCTTTACCCGCCCACTTCCTGGATCCCAATAAGACTACTTTCCTAGAGCCATCTGGCCTTGCCCCGTCACAACTGTTGACCACACTACAATAAGCAGACCTTTCCCCAGGTGCTGTGATATGTGTCTCATACCCATGGTTCTGGGTTCAATCTCCTTGCCACTTCTTGATTTTGGCAGTCAGACCTGGTGAAATAAAGGAAAGAAATTCTGTCTACTTTTTCCTCTGATCCCTGTAATACCATTGCTCCATGAATACCCAGTTTTAGTTACAATACACAGCATGACGATGCACTTGAAGGGATTGCAGATTTTTATTTCCACATCCTGTCCATCACTTAGCAATGACGTAGAATCGGTGATAAATAGCCCCAAATATATGCTAATAGCCAAATTATCATATAGTAAATGGCCGTAGATTAATTTTTTTAGACTGGAGCACCTAAAGTTAGGTGCCAAAATCCAAATGTAGGCACCTGAATAAAAGTGGTCCGATTTCATTTTCATAGACGCTGAGCCACCCCAGCTCTATACATGTGTACAGACGAGACCCACGTGTGCTATTCCACACTCAGGGAACTACCATGTTATCACATGAATCCCGTATTATAGTAGCTTTGGTAGTGTACATGGTTCTCCACCGAGAAAGGTAGCATACTGCTGAGCCCATTCTATGGACTTGAGTGGAATGAAGGGGACTGTGCTCCAAATATACATGTGTAAGGTGGACCTATAAAATATACCCATAGATGTTCAAAGAGCAGGTGCACACCAGGATCCTGAGCACATAAAAACATGTTCTATGTGTACAATTATCTGCTTTGTGCCTACATTGTGTGGGCATGACCCAGGCACCCATGCTTGAAAAATTTATTCCAGAGTGAACAAAGGTGCAAAGCAGGCAGAATTCTTCATTAGAATTTCTCCCTCTCAACAGTGTCTCTCTCTCTCTCTCTCTCTCTTTCTCTCTGACTGCACTTACACTAAGAGAACCATCTCCATAATTCTGGTTAAAATGCCAGTGCAGAGGGTCATAGGAGCATGACTCATTCTGCCTTGGCATCATCCGCTTTAGGATGTTCCTGCCAGTGTTGTGATGCCTGAACCACTCAGGTCTTTGTGAAAACATCCATTTATTTCCTGCTGCAATTGGGTCTGAGTATGGGCTGATTTGACTCCTCGCTCACTTCCTGGTTGACAACCAAAATATTTACAGCTCAGGGAATGCGCCTGGCAGCAGCTCCAAAACTTTGCTTTTGATTGTAAATGTAATTAAATGCAGTACTGATGATGTGAATTACTCATGTCATGCCAGGGTGAGCTATTAATTATCACTAATAAAATCTGTCATGGAAAGCTCTTAAAATGTTATATACTTTTTTAAAGCACATGCAACTCTTGGGGGGTAAAAACACACTGCACACAGAGAGAAATCTAAGCAAGACACTAAAAATGTAACAACCCTGTTCCTTTGTGTATAACAGTCAGAACTGATCTGCTGTCCATGCTGGCTTATTGTTCACCTTAGCAGTCCATAAAGCCAGCTCCCACACAGACCGTCTGCAATGGAATGGAGTGGTTACTTTATCATCCTCAATAAATAGTGCTTAGAGAAATACTATGCAATATCTTCCAGGACAGATCACTTGCTGCTTGCAGATCCTAGATATCTCAGTCACTATAGTGATTTCTGCATTTCAGTGTAGTGGAAAGTAGAACTGGCTGGAGGAGGACAATCCTCTTCTGAAATTTTGAAATTGGGTTTCATCCCACATTGGAACGAACACAAAACCTTGTAAATGTTTTCACTAAATGGAATTTGGTCCTGTCCGCTCTCTCGTCAGAAGTGACAAGAGAGCCCTGGATCTCAAAAATATTCTCTGTGACTAGCAGAATTTACAGTACGTGACTTGGTGCAGCCTCATGTAATGTGAATGAAATAGGTGCCTCATTAGAAACATCAGGCAAATAACTTTATGCTTCTGAAGGTAGAAGATCTCAAGGGATCTACTGCATGAGACTCTGGTGTGTTCGCAATACCAAAAGGAACGAGAGACAATGTAAAATCGCCTAGTATTTGAATATTTGAAGTTTGCCAGTTAAACAGAGGGAAAGTTTTCTGACTGCCAAATTCTGGGGCCAAATTCTGTTCTCAGAACAGAAAATTTTAGTAGTTTATTTTTTACTCCAGATTTATATTGGAGTAACTGATAGAGCACTCTGGTCCTTCACGCTTAGTTGCCTTGTTATATCGTAAAAGGGCTGCAGAGACACTAGCTCATTAATCCTTTACTTCAGCTCTGGCCGAACTGTTGTCCATGTGCCAAATACACAAGCTGAGGTTTTGTGGTGGAACCCATGGTGCTCAGATCAAGAAGCAGCATTGTGTGGTGGGACCTGTACTTTCAACATGCCAGGGATTAAAAATATGGACAGATGCAAGCTGCTCCACTCCATGCAATTTGGCCTGGCCCTCAGGCTCCTGGCAAGCTTCCAAAGTGACTCTCAGTTGGGAAATGTTTAAATGTTCCTGCTGTACTTTCTATCGGCGTAGAAAGGATTTTCTGTGTAGCAGGGCTGGTCTAGCCTATTGCTGTTATTCCTACGGCCTGGCTTGCAAAACAACACCATGGCACTGGTTTATCAAGAAAAAAAATTAAGGCAGCATTAGATTAAATTATGGTTTGCCATCCATCATGGAAAGAATATGCATTCTTCACTGCCTGTGCCTTTAAATCTGTCAGATTTCATATTGCTCTGCTTTACATTGAGATGAAAGTAAACTAGACAGGACTGAAGTAGAAACCAGACATGGTGTTATATGTAAATTATTAAGATATTGTGGTTATGGTCTGCAAATCTCTTCTGGCTAGCTTTGAACCTGGCGACAGAGGTAAGCCTTGGCTAAAGGGAATAGTAATTATACATACTTTTGACTTCTATAGTGTCTTCCACTTGAAGCTCTCCTAGCGTTTTACAAACATATTAAGAGCCAAATTCTGTCCTGACTCTCACCGCTTGCAACATTCGTGTGCACTAGCTATTATCCTTATTGTACAGATGGAGAAAGTTAGGCACCAGGAGAGTAAGTGGTCACAGAGCAAGTCCGTGATGGCAGAGTCAGGAGATCTGGGTCCTTTTCCTAACTCCTTGTTCTTTAGCCACAAGACCAAGCTTCATCCCCTAATTGGGATTTACTTTTCCCTCTAAACTCCTGGGTTAGTCACTCATGGCACCCCTCGCCCTGACTCCCCTGTTCTCGTATCGGTGTTATTTCCTGTTTTACAACTTAGCAGTACTACAGTACATATACAACTAGTTGTTTTGCTTTAGCACCATATCTGGCAAATCAAAACTTTTTATATTTGATTCTTTATGAGCCTACTGCATCCAATTATATTAATTTGCACTCAAAGTTTCATTTTGCTAAACTAACTACTGAAGAGAGCACGGTTTCTTAGCCTTTAATAACTGTAGGGTTATGACTGTTTGTTCCTCAGAGGAGTGGGACTGATTATTTCATCAACCCTAAATGCTGGCTGAGATGAATTCATTCTATGGATGCACTGGAATCTTTTGATCCTGTATTCCTTCTAGCTGCCTAGTCAATAGAGGAGCTAGTCTTGATTATTCTCAGGACCTTCAACCAATTCCTTTTATCTGTAATCAAGTTTGAAAGTGTCAAAGGGAGATAAGGCATCGAAATGGGGATCACTGGGATCTGATTTAATTTTAACTCCCTGTTGTATTAACTGGAAAAGGCTAGTCCCAGGATAGAATAAATGATATATACTGCCATGGTTTGAGGGTAAATGCATCACATTACCAGGAAGCATTCTTTAGCAGGAAATAAAACATATTAATGAACCACAGAAGTTTTTCAGCATCCTTTTCCCTGTAGCAAAAATATACATGAATTAATGTACAAGAAAGGCGGCCGCCTATTTAATTCCTGGAATGGGGGCAGAGTGTACCAGAATAACAAAAGGCCTGCCTGATTGGATAAAGGAGGGACCACAGGTCTCAGGAGTCAGCGAAGCACTGGGGACAACTGTGACAAAGTGGGGATTTTCCCTTGTTACGTTGTATGTGAGTCTTACCGTTTTGCACGCATACTGTGTGTGCCTAGTTTCCCTGTGTGCTGCACCAGTACCTCGGTGGGGGGAATAGGGGTGTGTGACTTTGGCTGAGCCCTCTGGGGCAGGTGAAGTTGCTCCAGCTGCCTGCACATATGCTATGACTGGTGTCCTTCGTAACCTGAGACCCAGGAGGGGGATGAAACCAAGTGATGGCCAGGTGACTCTTTGCCCGAGAAGGGAGACAAAGACAAGGGGGAGCAACAAAAAGGTGTCTGAGGTCAGGTCGCTGGAAGCTGGCAGTCTGCTTGGGGGGACTGGAAGAGAAGGAGGCCAGGGCTTCTGGCCCAGAACTCCCCAAGATGGACTTGGCTGAAAGTCACTGATTTCTGTGCTAACAAGTTCTGTCCTACGCTGTGTTCCTGTCGACTAATAAACCTTCTGTTTTACTGGCTGGCTGAGAGTCATTGCTGACTGCGGAGTTGGGGTGCAGGGCACTCTGGCTTCCCCAGGATCCCCGCCTGGGCGGACTCACTGCAGGAAGTGCATGGTGTGAAAGGGGATGCTGAATGCACCGAGGTCAGAGCCAGGGAAGGTCGAAGCTGTGTAAGCTTCTTGCCCTGGCGACAGTATGCTCAGAGAGAGGAGGCATGCTACCCCAGAGTCCTGACTGGCTTCATCTGGAGTAGTTTCAGAGCATCAGCCCGGTGACTCCATGACAACAACAAATGAAGAAACAGGGACAGGATGAAGGTGATAGGTACACAATGTAAAACTTCCAGAAGGAGCACCTGCAAGATGGAACTCATGTGAAGAACACACATGCTCAGAAAGCTGTCCAGGGCAGAACTCAGTTCACAGTACATGGGTGGTGCTCAGGTTCAATGACAACAGCATGTCACACATTGAGACATCCAGAGGTATGCAAATTATTACAGCTCTACAGACAGAAGCCCCCTGTTTCTCCACAGAACAGTCACAGCACAGGTCATGGCAGTACGAGTTTCCTCCCGTCCTAAGTGAAAGGGAAATTCAGTCTGCCTGGCTTGTAGAATGCTCGGCCTAACTGCTGAGACAATCTAGACCCACTGCAAGCAGGAATAGATGACATAGGGTTAAAACACTTGTGCACATTCCAGCAATTGCCAGCGCTGCGTTGGTGCTACCCGAACAATGGAAGAATTTCTGAAAATTCAGTGCAGCTGCAGCCTTAGTGCCCAGCATTGTAGTGGAGATGCCCAACCTCTGCTATAGGACAATGCAGGTTCTAATGGTCTGTGCAGGGCAATGCATCATAATGGATTCCTCATGCCGGGAATGCAGTCCGGCAAGCTCTTGCTGCCTGTGCATGCCCTGGCATCCTCATGGAGGATGCTTGGATGTTCTGTGCCAAAGTAGCTGTCTCTGTCCTTCTTGGGGCTATCAACAAGCTGCTGCATTGTAGTCACACTGACTGCTAGGCCCCGATCCTCAGAGGTAATTAGTCACATGATTTCCACTGTTTTCAGTGGGAGTTAGGTGCCTATTATGTTTGAGGATCTGAGCCTAGGTAGACATGACTAGTGATGGTAGGGGAAAATTATCAATTTTCATGAATATTTTGTTGATTTTTTCCCTAGTTTTTCAAAAACATTATACATTTAAAAAATTTAAAGAATCTTTTTTGCAAATTTTGATGGGGTGGACTCACTGAAATTTGAATATTTTCATCCAAAAAATGAAAATTGAAAATTTTCAATCAGCTGCAGACATGGCATCACTGTGAGCTTTTCGCATCTACTTGTGGTTGGTGTGACTGAAAAGGCAAGAGACACTCTTTTTTTTTTTTTCCTTTCAAAATATCCTTAGGCTCCCCATGCTGACTGGTCTTCACTGAGAAAGCCATCGAGTTTTGTTCTCAGCTAGCATCATCAAACCAGTTTAATGTGATATTCTTGGATCAGACATCAAGAAATAGCTTTCCTATTAATTGGAATCTCATGAGTCAGTCCAGGTGGCTTGTTCATTTAAAAATTTAACGTGCTGCATATGCCCATTCCAAGCAAATGCTGCCTGCTTTGTGCAGCTCATTTATAAAGTAGAACCAAATGTGGGTTGTTTTTTAAAATTACTTTTATTGTAAATATTACAAGATCATACATGTCCAAAATGTTTTTTTCCACCCTCAGTAACCTATGTGAATCTAAGCAAGGGTGCTACCAAACCAATATAATAATATTCAATGCATACAAAATCATGTGTAGGGTAAATGAAAATCACCATTAATGAGTCTTTCTGAAAAATGATGTTAAGGGTGAAATTCCAAGGTGATATTAACGTTGGTATAAGTTACACAATTGGAGGGCACAAGAGGGAGTTAGCAGAAATGTACCTGGCAGAGGAAGTGAGGTAAAAGCACTAAAATACAGTAAGAGGTCCTATATATACATGATAACAGTAGCCATTCACAAGACAGGATTCATTATCCACTAGCTCTAGTGGTTACTGTTGCATAGGTCACCTCTGAATTTGGGCCCAGTTGAAGTAGGAAGCCCGAGGTTCAGCAGTGTTTCCAACTCTCATGGTATCTTGCATTTTGTTTTGTTTTTGTTTTCTTAAAGTCCCAGCTTCTGGAGTCATATGATTTCATTAGAATCTCAGCTTTCATTTTAAAAAAAAAGCAAGTTTCTAGTCCTCATGGACCATGGTTCCAGAGAAAAGCTTGAACATGTGAACCCTAAATACCAGAAGGCAAATAAAAAGAATCCAGAATTTACTGGCTTTTTTTTAAACTTATGATTTTTAAGCTAATCCTGTGATGGGTGGGAGATACAACTTTTTTTTAGCTTTTTTGGATGCAATACTGTTTCATGCTGTAAATATTTCCCCATTTTGATTTAATTCTCATTAAAGAGGAGAGAGAGAGTGAGAGAGAGCGAGAGCTTCAGTGTTTAAAAATTAAAAATTTTAATGAAATATTAAACCTGGCAGTGTTTCTTCTCTCCTACCAGTATTAAAGCAGGGTGCAAATTGATTTGCAATCATACTCTTATATCCCACACTTCCAGGGTCACAAATAATATCTTTCAGCAAGACAGCTACCTCCAGCAAGAAGTTTAAAATGCCAAATATACAATAATGACAAACTTTACTTTCAAACCCATTTTGCAGTCAGTAAGAGGAATGATCTGGATGATGGGATAGATAGCACCCTCAGCAAGTATGCGGTTGACACTAAGCTGGGGGAAGAGGTAGATACACTGGAGGGTAGGGATAGGGTCCAGACAGATCTAGACAAATTGCAGGATTGGGCCAAAAGAAATCTGATGAGGTTCAACAAGGACAAGTGCAGAGTCCTGCACTTAGAACGGAAGAATCCCATGCACTGCTACAGGCTGGGGACCGACTGCAGCAGTTCTGCAGAAAAGGACCTGGGGATTACAGTGGACAATAAGCTGGATATAAGTCAGCAGTGTGCCCTTGTTGCCAAGAAGGCTAATGGCATATTGGGCTGCATTAGTGGAAGCATAGCCAGCCGATGGAGGGAAGTGATTAATCCACTCTATTCGGCACTGGTGAGGCCACATCTGGAGTACTGTGTTCAGTTTTGGGCCCCCCACTGCAGAAAGGATGTGTTGAAGTAGGGTTAGATATTAGGAAAAACTATTTCACTAGGAGGGTGGTGAAGCTCTGGAATGGGTTACCTAGGGAGATGGTAGAAACTCCATCCTTAGAGGCTTTTAAGGCTCGGCTTGAGAAAGCCCTGGCTGGGATGCTTTAGTTGGGGTTGGTCCTGCTTTGAGAAGGGGGTTGGACTAGAGGACCTCCTGAGGTCTCTTCCAACCCTAATCTTCTATGATTCTAAGAGGTATTCATACAGTCTAAGGCCAGAAGGGACCAACATGATCTAGTTCAGGGGTGTCAAACACCTGGCCCGCATGCAGCCAGCAGAGTTATTTCCTGCTGCCTGCCAAGCTCCCTGCACCCCCGGGGTTATTTCCTGCGGCCCGCCAAGCTCCCCACACCCTCGGAGTTATTTCCTGTGGCCTCCCCAGGCTCCCCTCCTCCCACTCCCCTTCCCCACAGCGCACCGCATCCCCGCTCCTCTGTGTACCTGCAAGTGCTTCCTGCCACCAAACAGCTGTTTGGTGGCACTTAGCACTTTCCAGGAGGAATGGGGGAGGAGCGGGGAGCCACGCGCTTAGGGGAGGAGGCGGAGAAGAGGTGGGGCAGGGGCGGGGATTTGGGGAAGGGGTTGGAATGGAATGGGGGTGGGGAAGGGGTGGGAAGAGGCAGGGCAGAGGCAGGACTTCATGGAAGGGGTGAAGTGGGGGCTGTGCCGGGGGCAGCGCGGGGGAGGGGTCAGTGATGCAGCCCTCGGGCCAATGTACTAGTCCTCATGTGGCCCTCGTGGTGATTCGAGTTTGAGATCACTGATCTAGTCTGACCTCCTATACAATGCAGGCCACTTCTCTGAATTACCACAGTCCTATGGACATACAGACTCCTGGGCACAAAATGGGTGGGATATTTCCTTTAAATTGTAGGATCAAGTGCATAAGTCACACAAAACCCAGTGGAAATGTTCAGGGATGACAGGGTTTCTCCATTGCTTTTGAGAACCATCTGTATACACATTAGGAATGATTATGACATCTTGCAAGCTGACAAAAAAATCATATGAACAGCTGGTGAAATGTTGCAACCTCCCCGTGCCCTTCACATACCTTAAACATGTTTGCCTCATTTAACCATACGCAAAGTGGATGGAAGATGAACTCACAGACAAATTCACATGATTTCATATTTTATTATCCCAATCCCAAATAAAATGAATATACAGCACCTAAGAAAAAATGTGGGGGGGGGGAAACAACCGACTCCTCAGGCTTTGATGAAGTCTTAGAAACTTTTTGGCCTGAGGGGTGGGCAAACTTTTTGGCCTGAGGGCCACATCTGGGTGTGGAAATTGTATGGCGGGCCATGAATGCTCATGAAATATGGGGTTGGGGTACGGGAGGGGGTGAGGGCTCTGGCTGGGGGTGTGGGCTCTGGAGTGGGGCCAGAAATGAGTTCAGGGCTCTGGGCTGCAGCAGGGGGTTGGAGTGCGGGGGGGATGAGGGTTCCAGCTGAGGGTATGGGCTCCGGGGTGGGGTTGGGGCTGAGGGTACAGAAGGGTGCTCTGGGCTGGTACTGAGGGTTTGAGGGCAGGAGGGGTATCAGGGCTGAAGCAGGGGGTTGGGGCACAGAAGGGGGCCAGGGGTGCAGGCTCCCGGCGGCGCTTACCTCAAGCAGCTCCTGGAAGCAGCAATATGTCCCCTCTCTGGCTCCTACGTGGAGGTGCAGCCAGGAGGCTTGGTGTGCTGTCACATCCCCAGGCGCCATCCCTGCAGCTCCCATTGGCCCTGGTTCCCTGCCAATGGGAGCTGCGGGGGCGGTGTTTGGGGCAGAGACAGAGTGTAGAGCCCCTGGCTGCCCTTATGCATAGCAGCCGGAGGCGGAGACATGTTGCTGCTTCTGGGAGCCACGCGGAGCAGGGTAAGTTCCCAACCCCGCTCCCCGGCTGGAGTGCTGGAGTGGGGCAAGCTCCGGATCCCGCTCCCCGGCGGGAGCTCAAGGACCAGATTAAAACGTCGAAGGGCCACCCCTGTCTTAGAAGTATGTTCAATTTCCTTGGAAAACAGTAAAGAAAAGAACAGTGCATCTCAAAAATGCTTCTTCTGTGAATCCACTTAATGAAATCTGGGCAGCAAGAGAAGCCACTCTGCAGATGAAGTGCAATCAGTGAGTTTCTAGTACACCCTAACTCAGAGGTGGGCAAACTACGGCCTGCGAGTAACATCCGGCCCGCAGGACCATCCTGCCCGGCCCCTAAGCTCCAGGCCTGGGATGCTGTCCCCCCTCCCCTGCAGCCCTGCTGCCGCACGCAATGCTCTGGGCAGCGGGGCTGCAGAGCCCAGCCTGACCCAGTGCACTGTGCTGTGCGGTGCGGCTTCCTGTCATGGTGCATCTGCACTGCCAGTCACTGGTGCTCCAGGCAGTGTGGTAAGGGAGCGGGGAGGGGGTTGGATTGAGGGCAGGGGAGTTCAGGGGGTGGTCAGGGGCGTGGATAGGGGTCGGGGCGGGGAACGGGGGTTGAATGGGGGCAGAGGTCCCGGGGGGCAGTCAGGAAGGAGAGGAGGGGTTGGATGGGGCAGCAGGGGGCGGTCAGGGGACAGGGAGCGGGGGGGTGGATGGGGCAGGGGTCCTGGGGGGGCAGGGGTCCTGGGAAGGCAGTCACGAAGGAGAGGGGTGGTTGGATGGGGCGGCGAGGGGCAGTTAGGGGCGGAGGGTCTGGGGGCGGTCAGGGGACCGAGAGTAGGGGTGGATGAGTGGATGGGGCAGGAGTCCCTGTGGGCCCATCAAGGAACAGGGGGGGTTGGATGGGGCAGGAGTCTCGGAGGGGGGGCCATCAGGGGGCGAGAAGCAGGGGGGTCGGGTCGGAGGCGGGGGCGGGGGCCAGGCCATGCCTCGCTGTTTGGGGAGACACAGCCTCCCCTAACTGGCCCTCCATACAATTTTGGAAACCCGATGCAGCCCTCAGGCCAAAAAGTTTGCCCGCCCCTGCCCTAACTGCATTGTTAGAGAGCAGAAATAGCCAGGACTTGTTTTTTTATTAGTGCACTGAGGTGCCTACCTCTTATATTTTGTTCTACTTAAACAATAGTAACAGAAGCTCAGGGCATTCCTTGAGGATTAACATCTTGCTGGGAGTAATTGATTGTCCTGAAATACAGCTCAGGGACCACTACAGCGAATCATTAATCTCCAGGAAAATTTCCTGTTGCTATTATCATTTAAAAATTAACATTCCAAACCAGAGGTGATAAAGTGATCCATAGTCAAGGATGTATGACCTTGAAAGCAGTATGGGAATGGTCTAGCTGAAAGGTGCTATAGAATCATCCTGAGTTGTTGTTGTGAGACATTGATATCTCACAGAGAGGCAGCCTGAAATTATCTTGCACAGGTGATACGGTGGCAGATACGGTGGTAGATAAGGTGGCAGGTAGGGATAGGATACAGAGGGACCTAGACAAATTGGAGGATTGGGCCAAAAGAAATCTGATGAGGTTCAACAAAAATAAGTGCAGGGTCCTGCACTTTGGACGGAAGAATCCAATGCACCGCTACAGACTAGGGACCGAATGGCTAGGCAGCAGTTCTGCGGAAAAGGACCTAGGGGTGACAGTGGATGAGAAGCTGGATACGAATCAACAGTGTGCCCTTGTTGCCAAGAAGGCCAATGGCATTTTGGGATGTATAAGTAGGGGCATAGCCAGCAGATCGAGGGACGTGATCGTTGCCCTCTGTTCGACATTGGTGAGGCCTCATCTGGAGTACTGTGTCCAGTTTTGGGCCCCACACTACAAGAAGGATGTGGAAAAATTGGAGAGAGTCCAACGAAGGGCAACAAAAATGATTAGGGGTCTGGAACACATGACTTATGAGGAGAGGCTGAGGAAACTGGGATTGTTTAGTCTGCAGAAGAGAAGAATGAGGGGGGATTTGATAGCTGCTTTCAACTACCTGAGAGGTGGTTCCAAAGAGGATGGTTCTAGACTATTCTCAGTGGTAGAAGATGACAGGACAAGGAGTAATGGTCTCAAGTTGCAGTGGGAGAGGTTTAGGTTGGATATTAGGAAAAACTTTTTCACTAGGACGGTGGTGAAACACTGGAATGCGTTACCTAGGGAGGTGGTAGAATCTCCTTCCTTAGAAGTTTTTAAGGTCAGGCTTGACAAAGCCCTGGCTGGGATGATTTAATTGGGGATTGGTCCTGCTTTGAGCAGGGGGTTGGACTAGATGACCTCCTGAGGTCCCTTCCAACCCTGATATTCTATGATTCTATGATTCTTGTGAATTTCCAAGCATCAGTCCAACAGGTACCCAGTACCTGTGGATCTGAGGAGAAGTTCAAGTCCTCATTCAATGACTTTTCTTCAGTTTGGACATTATGGTGCAATAGATATAGACTGCAAGGCATTTTAACTGAGTTGAATACAAGCGATGTAAAAAACCGGAATCCTTGTGTCCACTCTGCAATTCTTTAAATCTTGCATTCAGAGGATACAGGTTTGAACTAATAATGTCTAATGTATTCATCTCTTGCTGCTCCCAAGAATTACAGCATTTAGAGAGATGCCTTTTTATTCAAGTGGTGATTCACAGGCTATGGGTCTTAGGTATATTCATAGACTTTGTGACAGGGTCGGGCCAGATGGCTACAGGAGAGTAATAGAAGGCAGATATATTAGCCCCAGGTTAAGTAGGTCCCTTTTCCCTGGGTAAGGTAATAGGGAAAGTTCCAGAACAATCAGGAACCTTCTGGAGACAATTAAGACAGACAGGCTGATTAGAACACCTGCAGCCAATCAAGAAGATGCTAGAATCAATTAAGGCAGGCTAATCAGGGCACCAGGGTTTAAAAAAGGAGCTCACTTCAGTTTGTGGTGTGCATGTAAGGAGCTGGGAGCAAGAGGCGCTAGGAGCTGAGAGTAAGAATGCGTACTGTTGGAGGACTGAGGAGTACAAGCACTATCAGACACCAGGAGGAAGATCCTATGGTGAGGATAAAGAAGGTATCGGGAGGAGGCCATGGGGAAGTAGCCCTGGGAGTTGTAGCTGTTGCACAGCTGTTCCAGGAGGCACTCTCAACAGCTGCATTCCACAGGGCCCTGGGCTGAAACCCGGAGTAGAGGGCGGGCCCGGGTTCCCCCCAAACCTCCCAATTCCTGATCAGACACAGGAGGAGTTGATGTGGACTGTTGGTTCACGAAAACGGCCAAACTGAGGGCTACCGTGAAGCTCCATCCACCAACAAGCGCAAGACCCACCAAGGTAGAGGAGGAACTTTGTCACAACTTATAGACTCTAAGGCCATTGTGTTCATCTAGTGTGGCATCATGTTAGCACAGGCCATAGAATTTCCCCCAAATAATTCCTAGTGCAGATCTTATAGAAAAACATCCAATCTTGATTTTAAAATGGTGATGGAGAATCTATGACTGGCAGATACAGTCAGTATGTCATATTTTTTTCTGCGCTTATTTTACTTATTATATTAATTTTGATTTATAATGACATATACAGAGATGCTCCCCTCCTGGGCTCCATGCATCCTTGCCAAAATTTAAAAATCCAATTAACAGAAGTAAGGCCAGTGTCCACTCCACAGCTCTCTGTCAAAAATAACCAATCTCAGTTGGCTCCTCTCCCCAACACAGAGAGCTTCCATTGTGCATGTGTAACACCGACAGACCCCGGTCGTCAGCAGGTGGGATCAAACCTGGGACTTCTGGAGCTTAATGCATGAGCCTCTACCACATGAGCTAAAAGCCAGCTGGCTCTTAGCTAAGGCTGCAGAACAGACTCATTTAACTCTCTCTTTATGTGGTCTCAGTGCTACTAGATGGGACAGAACACCACACCCAGAAGGTGTGTGGGTTACACATGTCCCTTTCTCTCCAAAAGCCTGGGTAGATATGTAGTGTGGCCTCCTGTCCTCCCCGCAGCACGGCCTTTAGGTCACCGCTAGAGCTAGCTTGAGGGTGACAGTTCCGTTTCGCAGCAACCTTCAAGTTTTTGGAATTTGTTTTTGTCCTGCTTTGGAACAAAACCTTCTGAACATTTTCGTGAAAACAGCATTGTGCTGAGGTGTCTCTTTTCAGATCAGAACCTGAGCTTTTTAATCTGGGACTGAGGGGTTAGGTCCAGGGGTCTCCAAGCACTTTTGACAAGCCCAAGATTGACTTACTCTCTATAGTCTGGTGGTTAGGATGTAGCCTAGGATGTAGGAGACCTGGGTTCAATTTCCTGCTCTGCCTGGTTCAAAGCAGGATTTTTCATCCCAGATCACACCTGGGATGAAAAAGATCCTGCAAACTGCAAACTGCTCTGTTACCAGTCTAGTGTATATGTGTAAATAAAGTTACACTGAGAATTCACTGAGAATTCACCCAGCCACCACATCACTGATTTCGCCTCTTGTGGGAAGTTGGCCTGAAAGACTCTGGAATTTGGCTACTGCTCAGCAGAAAGGGGACACTGGTATCAGCCATAAGTGACGAATAGTTGATCACTCAAAAGTGAGCTTTCAGGCTACTGGTGAAAAATGCACAGCTATCAAATCTCAAGAGTTGTGCTGGTGAGCTGTTAGGAAATCCTCTGTGGGACTTCAGACAAGGTGAGGTAACTTTTAATAGTTCTGCCTCTGCAAAGTAGAAATGACAGATGGCGAGACAGAACCCAAAGAGCTGGGCTGAGGCCAGTTAAATCTGCTAACATAAGTACAGTTTTATAATTATTTCAGGTTTCAGAGTAACAGCCGTGTTAGTCTGTATTCGCAAAAAGAAAAGGAGTACTTGTGGCACCTTAGAGACTAACCAATTTATTAGAGCATAAGCTTTCGTGAGCTACAGCTCACTTCGGCTCTCCTCAGGGATCAGAGATGGAAATCGACCTAGGGCTGGAAGGTAAATGCCTAGATTTAATTCAAGACAGGGAGAGGGCAGCTAAATTCTATTGCTAGTTGTAATGGCTGATGGGGGAACAAGTAGGAAACTGGGGAAAACCTGCATCTTTCTTATCAGTGCGGTAAAAAGGGGTTTCAAACTGACCGTGACAACAAACTTATAGGAATCCTAAAGTATATGTGATTCCAATTATATAGCAGGATAGCCAATAGGCATCTCAGAATATGACATAACTGCCCTGGGTACCAGTGCTAAGAAGCTAAAGGGGAAAATCTAAATCCCAGTGATTTAGGAGGACTCCTGGCTCTCCTCACAAGCTGTAAGTAATAAAAACAGGGATACAGGGCTATCAACAGTTGTTTCTAAAGGCTTGTAAAGTTGATGTATATTTGTGTCATCCAAATTGTTGGTTTCTAGGTGATTAAAAGCCACTGATACGTTTCTGGATAATATGAGGTTACTGAATTAGGAAGAGACTCCAAAGCCAATCGGTGGTGCAGACATCTAGCAGTGGACACAGAACGAGCCTGTGTAAGAAAGATACAAGTAGAGACTGGCAGGAAATGGGCTTCCCATCCCATGAGAATTTTCAAGATTTTCAAAACTTTTCCTGTCATGAATTGGGATGAAAAGACAAAATCTCCAGAATTTTCCCAAAAGCAAAAAGGTGAAGAAAAAATATCAGATCGGGCCACTGAAATGTTTTGTTTTGATCATTTCTAAATGCTTCATTTTGATTTTGACCTTTAAAAAACCTACAAATTAACTAATTTCAAAACGAAAAGTCATTTCAAACAGAAAAACGGAACTTTTCATTTAAAAATGTTGGAACGCCTTGTTTCGAAAACTTCAGAAGTTTTGTTCAAAACAGAAAATTTGTCAAATCTGACCTTTTACCATGAAAGTTTTCAATGTCCACGGATCGGCATTTTCCAGCAAAATAATATTTTGTCTAAAAATTCCCAACCAGCTGTAGTTAAGGGTAATCTCCCTCCCCCTTTATGTGAACGAGTGTGGGGTTTTATGCAGTCAGGAGCTGTGGTAATAGAAAAGGGCAGACAAGCACTGGAAGAAGAATTAAAAGCATGGTAGCTTGGAAACTATTGGATACAAATAAAATTAAAGAATTAGAGTTAGTGTTAAGTTTGGTTAAGGAAATATATACATTGTAAAGAAAGGCCCTGGCTTGCAAGTAGAAGTCAGGCCTTTTTAAATAAATGAGTTAAAAGGCCAGAAGGAATGACACAGGGAGGATGTCTAGTTCACAAAAATAACGAATGCAATAAGGGGAAATGTCTAAAAAGAATGCCTCTGACCAATAGAGGTGACTGCAAATGGCTTTAAATAAGGCAAAATAAATCTGTCTTAAAATGAGACAACATGGCCTTCCCAACCCACACACCAGTATTATCTCAAAATTTAGGGCCTGTGTGAACCCAGGTACAAAAACTGTTGGTCGGCAAGAAGGAGGAGAGGAAAGGCCTTGTGAAGAAAGGAGAATGCAAACCTTACCTTGACTGACTGGAAATAAGGGTGACCTGTCTCAAATTGTTTTTTAGCTGAAGTTAGTAATTGGCAATAACATCATTTGTTTGTTGAATGGTTTAAAGAGTTATGAATTGGAAGGGTTCTTTTTCAGACCCTATCTAATTATGCTGAAGTATGTGAGAATGAGATGGTCATCTCTAGGTCTGGCCTCTTTGTAAGTATACTGATCACATGCTTATGAATACTTTGTTATTGTATTGGATGTAGTGACTGCTTGTTTTTAGACAATTAGACATGGTTAGAGCAAATGCATAAAAATACCATTTGGCCTTTGGATTTAAAAAAGGAATTTATGGTTAAATTGGTGTTTGGTGATCAATAAAAATAATTTCTAAACATTATTAATAATTCCAACTGAAACCATTTAAGAAAAGGCTCAGTGTGAAGAGCAGTGTGCATTTAGGGACATATTTCCAAAGTTAGTCACATGCAATTGCATACCAATAAGTGTGCACATCTTCCACTTTCATATAAATAACTGGTGTGTCGGTGCTCAAGGACAAGAACCAGTTACTCATGCACAGATACCTGCTTTTGGATGCATATGTCAAGTATTTGCTGGCATAAGTTAGGTGCATGAAAACGTACATGTGCAATTGCATGTGCTTCCCATTAAAGATCTATGCCTTAGGCCTTGTCTACATTATGGGGCTAAGTTGACCTAAGTTACGCCGACTCCAGCTATGTTATTCATATAGCTGGAGTCGACGTAGCTTAGGTTGACTAACTGCAGTGTCTACACTGTGCTGCGTCGACGGGAGATGCTCTCCCGTTGACTTACCGTAATCTTCTCGTTCCGATGGAGTAGCGGAGTAGACTGGTGAGTGCTCTGCGGTAGACCCCCGCTGTATCGATGGCAGCAGCAGCATTGATCCCCAGGAAGTAGACATGGCCTGAATTTAATACAGTAAAGAATTCTTCAAGTATATGGAAAACATGTTACAGAAATTTGGAATGCAAGGGAAACCAGACAGATTTCTGAAAGAGGCTGAGGGGCCACTTGAGTAATTCAGTTAGCTCAACACTGGAAATTTCTTTTGGAGTCAGGGATGGCTTAAATCTACAGGGGACTTCCTACTTGTTTGCACTCTCCTGGCACCCTCCTTCCACTGCTATGTGGTGTAATGTGAAGGAAGATCATACTCCAGCTTCTGCTGTCCTTGTTCTGGAGGTAAACAGAAAGTCTCCAGCACTGTCAGGACCTCTTGCCAACACTAAATCCACTTGCCAAAACTAAATTCACAATAGCCCCCATAGATTTCATTGGGAATATTCACAGAGTTAGCTATATGCAATGTGAGTAAGGTTAACAGATTCTGGCCCATAATAGTTGAGATAGACTATGCCATTCTTGTCCAATAGTCTTGAATCATGTGTTTGTAGCAGAACCAACAACTTCAGTGCAAAGACTGCACATGATACAGACAATACCCACTACAGATGAAATACAGTTGGTCTTTCCCCTCTGATTCTAATTTTAGGGCTTTATCTATAATCTTTCTTCTCATTCACACACTGCCAATTACCAGTAGGGCAGAATTTTTGTTGGTCCAGTTTGGCTTCCATATGTTCAGCCTTGCTTTCTCTTGGACAGATTTCTGCTTTTATTTAATAAGTACATAATCTTCATGTGTTGACAGAGCTTCCAGATGGCTCTTGTGCATTTCCTGAAGCACAAAGAACCTTATCAGTTGTTAATATCACAACCCCGCTGGGAAAAATACCTCTGGGCTCTTTGACCATCACATTTTTAAATATACATATTTGATTTTAAAAAATATATGTTGCCTTTGTGATCTCGGGAAGATTTTAGGATTTGCCCCTATAAAGCGAAGGGAGACAAAAATATAAGAGGGTTCTAAAATAAGTTTTCTTGGTTCATATAGGAGGATTATTGTATCTTCACAGCAATCTCCATCACTCTGCCTTGGACAGTTCATTGGGTACCAGGCTCTTTAATATGCATATCATTGACATTTGAGACCCAAAACCCACTGATTTCGGGGGGAGAACACTATATTTCCACATTTTCCAGTGTAGATTCCCCATTTAGAAGCATTTTGCAAGACAAAATCAGACCTTCTTTCTCCAATTAAATGGCTAGATTGTCCCTAGCCCTAACACAGCCACATGGGGGGAATAGAGGGCAGTGAGGATTCTCTATAATTTGCAGGCTTCACAAGGGCTTTCCAGATCATAGCTGCTGGAGCTCATGGGAGCACAGGGCTGCACTCAAGGTGTTCCCCATGAGAGCAAGTGGACAGGGAAGGACATAGAGTCAGTTGACTCCTGGCTCCTCTCCATTATCCCAGGTACCTACTAAGCAAAGCTGACTGGGTGTATGCTACACCCCAAAGAAGGGTTGTTCTACATACTTCCCCTCCTCCCCCCAGCAGAACAGAGGAGCCCCAGGAGGAATTGCCTTTCTGAGGAACAGGGCTTTCCCAAGGCACCCTCTGAGCCCTGCTTTATCATTGCAGTTTTAGATTCAGAACTGAAGATCATCCAAACTGTCAGCAACCACAGACGAGGCAGAAGTGCAGGATAGGTTCTGACTTTGCACCCATTTAAGGCCCTGGCAAAACATCCATTGTTAGGATTATGCCCACAGGTCCTAAAATTATGAAAAAATACAGAATCCATGGTGTGATCTGATGTCATACCAAAGGGCCTTTTTCCAGCCTCCTTCCTCACAGGATCACTGGCACGGGACCAGCTTCTACTACCTTTACTGTCCTTGAGTAGCACCTCTCTCTCCACAAGCAGACCCATTGCTATTGACTGGGGCAATTCCTAGAATAAAGTGCTATTCACCATAAAGAAGGGTATCAGCATCTGGATCTGTAATGGAACTAGTCGAGGAGTAAGGTACAACTCAGCATGAGTAGGGCTGGCTGAATCTGGCCCGTAGTACAGCACTGGGCTGCTCAGTGTGAGGAAGGGTGACAAAACTGGGCCCTGTAGGTTTACACGCCCTGTACAAATAGAACAATAAAAGAGTAATTGAAAAAGCCCACTGATGCACATAAGAAAACAGGTGGAAAATATGAATATTTTAAAGTGTGCTGACTTGACTAAATATCTTAAGGCAATTAGAACTTTAGGTGCTTGTTTCATATGCAAATATGCATGAATCATTGAGATACATTTGAGAGCTGAACTGTAGTCAAAGGAGACTATATTTTTTGCATGTTTCCCTTTTCATAGCAACATTGCCAACCCCAAGCATTCAAAACTCATGAGTCAGGCCACAACATTTTAAAATTGGCTTAACAATCATGTGATTGTTTTTTTTTAAATAAACGTATATTTTGGGTTCATTTGCCTCTGGGTTTTGAGCCTGTGGGGTTCATGTTTTCAAATTTTTCTCCACAACCATTAGATCTAGAAACTTCTTTTTTTTTTTTTTACAGGAAAGCTGATGTTTTCATGTAATCACATGACTCGAGGAGCTGGATCTTTAAGGAAAAACACCAAATATCATGAGAGTTGGCAACACTATAGTCAGAAATGCCTCCTTTCCATGGCAGCCTAGTTGCTCATTTACTGTGTTTGCTTATTGATCAGTTTGCGTGATGTGGGGATTTCTAATTTTGAATAAATCATTTCTTGATTACCATTAGGATAGACTAGAACTTTAAAACAAAGTGTTGGAGTATTTTACACTCTTGTTGCTGTTTTCTCAGACCCATGTAACTATTTGTTATTGTATTCTGATAGTGACGGGAGGCCCAAGTTAGGGGTTGGGGATGGGGCCCCATTGTGCTAGGTGCTTTACACACTCAGAAAAGGATTTTACAATCTAAATACCTGCCAGTACTTCCCAAGAGAAACCCAACCATTACAAATGTTTTCTTCCATCATGAGACTATAAAACGGGGGTGGGCAAACATTTTGGCCTGAGGGCCACATTGGGGTTGCGAAACTTTATGGAGGGCCGGGTAGGGAAGGCTGTGCCTCTCCAAACAGCATGGCCCCCTCCCCCTATACACCCCTTCCCACTTCCTGCCCCCTGACTGCCCCCCTCAGAAACCCCGACCAATCCAACCGCCCCGCTCCTTGTCCCCTGACCGCCCCTCCTGGGACCCCCCCTGCCCCTAACTGCCCCCCCGGGACCCCATCCCCTATCCAACCCCCCTTCTCCCTGTCCCTTGACTTCCCCGACTCCTATCCACACCCCTGCCCCCTGACAGCTCCCACCCAGGACTCCCACACCTATCCATCCCCCCTCCCCCCGCTCCCTGTCCTCTGACTGCCCCCCCAGGACCTGTCCCTAACTGCCCCCGGAACCCCCGTTCCTAACTTCTCCCCCAGGACCCCAACCCCTATCCAACCCTCCCTGCTCCCTGTCCCCCCCGACCCCCTGGGACCCCACCCCCTATCCAACCCCCTCTGTTCCCTGTCTTCATCCCAAAGGCTCTCAGAATGCTACAGAAAAATTTATTAATGAAACCACTTCTTTGAATTAGGTAAGTAGGGAAACTGAAGTACAGAGCAGTTCATGTGACTTTCCAAGTATCACACATTGCTTTGGGACTTGTCTACACAGCAAGTTACTGTGCGGCAAGCTGGAGTATGAATCTGCAGTGCACCAGCTTACTGTATAGTAACGTCCCATGTGGACACTGCTAAAGTGTACTAAAGGTCCCAGTGCAGCTTGCTGTGCTACGATTTGTGATATCATAAGCCAAGTGATACTCTGGAACTCTTACTGCACTGTGGTAGTGACCACAAGGAGCGTTACTGTAGATTCACACTCTGGTTTGCCACACAATAACTTGCTATGTAGATAAGCCCTTAGTGTCAGAGTTGGGAGTAGAATCTGGAGTCCTGACTCCCATTCTCCAGTTCTAGCCTCTGTATTAATTCTTTTTCAGTTTCTGATCAGCATTAAACTTCCAGATAAGCTACACTGGCACCAATTATTATTATTTTTACCACTAATCTCAAATGTGCAGGACCTATAATTAACTAATAGCATTTCTTCAGGTAAATGAATCTGCTTGCACCAATCACACACAGCATAGATGGTGATTAGGCACGGGTCATTGCTGTAACACTGAAGACTTTGTGGACTGTGATGTGTCATTATAAATATACTGAGGTCTTCGGCTTACAATCAGACTAGGTGCAGCATAGGTATCAGCAGGGCAAGTGTGACAGCTGCCATCTTGGTCAACAGAACAGGGGCTGAACTTGGGGCCTCTGGAGCTAAAAGCATAAGTTAAAGAGACATAAGTTAAAGAGAGTCTGTTGCTGGGGACTCTACCAAACTCATATCTCCTGTGAATCAGCACAGAGCGGGACCTGTAACACACTCACCAATGGGTTATTCAAGCGGCTCCACACAGCTCCATAAATACGCCTCTGTCCAGACTGGGAGGAGTCACTGTGAGGAGGGAGATGGTTAATCTGTTTCCATGGCCCACTCCTTGGCCTCTCTGTCCTGATAGTCATCCAGGGGACGAGTTAATGCCAGCTTTGGTGGTGGTGTGATATGGACACATGCCCACTGGGAACTGGAGTAAAGGCTTTCTGATTCATTTTCACACAGGCCACCAAGCATTGCACTTCTGAGATCAGCAGCTCCCTGTGAGGGATCAAAGCACAGAGAGCGTAGGAAAACCAGCACAAGCCACATGCTGAGCCTCACCCCTCATTCTGTCACTTGTTTTCTTCCCTCACATTACCCATCCCTCATCTTCTCATAGGCTGTAGAGGCTGTAAACTCCTCAATGCAGGGAGCTGCGGCCACATTGACAAAGGAGGCCAGGGCCAGGTTGTCAAGTGCCCAGCATCCACAGGTGGTGCCCAATTTTTCTATTGGAGCTGGGCTCCTTGAGAAGAGCCAGTTATTCAGAAGTGCCCAGAGCCCGACATCTTCTATTGTGGCATTTGGGGGCAGATTTTCAGAAGAACTATTGGTGTGTATTTTGGTGACTAAATGGAAGCTGCAATCCCTTGAAAATTGGGTTCCTCATCTTCTTCTTTATTTGTAAAACACTTTGAACATTTTGAGGACTGTATAAGTAATAATAATAATTAGTCTAAGTCCTGTTTGTAGGGTCTTCTGCTGGCCTGTGCAAACTGGCAAATCCCTGTGCCTCACAGCCCCATAATTAGCAACACACTAGACAATTTGCTCAACGTTTGGCTATCCCTTAGTATTTTATTTCTCCAGAGGGGGGTGCCTGTTCTGTGGTATGGTGGAGCCAGCCCTGGGTAATCTCACTATATCACTGGAAGTGTCAACATGAATAACTGCAGTCAGATAAACCCACCGACTACTTTTGACAGCTACAGTGATGTAAATAAGGCAACTAATGCAGATGCTAATATTAATTTGAATGACCCAGTTGTGCTTCACTAATAATATCTGGGTTAGCAGCAGGGCAAGGCAAGAACACAAAATATAAATATAGTCTTCCATCGTCCATGACACCAAATGGCAGCCATCTAAATATATTTGTTTCTAGCAGGAAACCATGGAGCCATTCTTCAAGGAAGAGTGAGTGAGGCAGGGAAATACAGCTGCATAACCTGCTACTTAATATAAAAGGCAATGCCAAGACCCGCTTGCCACCCCCCAGACTAGAACAACTAAGCAACTGAAGGTTTCTTCTGTGAACCGCTGTCTGCAGCAACCTTGGGCAAGATACATTGCTGTACTCTAGAGGTTTCTGCTCTTCCTTCCATAACTGTCTCCTCTTAGTTTGATTTCAGTCCTTGTATAAATGTTACCAAAACCAGTATGTGTTGGTGCTTAGGTGCTATTGGTCCTGATACAGCTGTTGCTGAACATACATTTGGTAATATCAGCTGTCCTACATATTGCAGGGGTAGTGACATAAAGTCCAATCCTGCAAGGGTGCTGGGTGCATACCGGAAAGTCTCTCCGCAATGGGAGTCGAGGGGATTTTGCATCTGCAGGATTGGGCCCATAATGCCCAAGAGTCATGTACCCCTGCTGCTATTTGGCATCAGCACTCACATTTTCCTGTGGTTTCAATGTAACAGTTTGTGTCTCCTCTGTCTGGCTGCGGCATATCTACAACGCCATGCATATGGAAGATAACTGCAGTGCTGCCCGTCTCTGAGAAGTGGATGAGAACCTGCTCAGGGGAAAGCATAGGGCTTGCCCAAGGTTTGAGGGAGAATAATATGTACAGGGCTTCAGAGAGACATTCATAACCCACATAGCACATCTGGGAGACTCTGACAGCTGGCAGGTCAGGGATGCTTGTCATGACAGGAAGGCATGAGGGTTCTAATAACCGGGAGTGACAAATGAAAGTGTATGTCAGGGGTGGCCAACCTGTGGCTCCGGAGCCACACGCGGCTCTTCAGAAGTTAATATGCGGCTCCTTGTATAGGCACCGACTCCGGGGCTGGAGCCAACTTTCCAATGTGCCGGGGGGTGCTCACTGCTCAACCCCTGGCTCTGTGCAGGCCCTGCCCCCTGCTCCACCCCTTCCCCCAAGGCCCCCGCTCCTTCCTACGCCGTTCCCTGAGCCTGCCACGCCCTCGCTCCTCTCCCTCCCCCCAGAGCCTCCTCCATGCCACAGGAGGCATGGGGAAGCAGGGGGCAGCGCTGATCAGCAGGGCTGCTGTCAGGCGGGGGGGAGCTGATCGGGGGCTGCTGACGTATCGCTGTAGCGCTGTGGCAATGTACATGGGTAAATTCTGGCTCCTTCTCAGGTGCAGGTTGGCCACCCCGGCATATGTTGTTACTGGGAGAACCTGAAGGGTTTCATCAGCTTGATAGGGAGGGATTTGGCAACTGAGGAAGCTGGACCCTATTGTTCATCTTTCAAGGCTGTGGTAGGATCATAGATGGAGAAAACGCACAATGAGAGGGGAAAGCAACCCCTCCCACCCCCCAGCCCTAAGCATACTTGTCACAGGCCTAAGGTGAACTCTGAACTAGGCAAACCCAACCATGCTATCTCACCTGCATGTGTGTGCGTAATCCCCGTTCATATCATGAGCATTTCAAAGTAGATGGCAGCGTCCGAGAGAGAGAGATGACAGTGCACACAACGTAAGGTTTGAATAGCCCCATGGATTAGCAGGGAGAAATAGCGTCAATTTTCTGTGTCATGTCAAAAATATATAACAGCTGTTGTGCAGTGGGCTGAAGTCAGTCACCGCTGATATGTGCCTTATGTGGCGGTAATGGGTAGGCAGGTACACAGAGGGGAGGGACAGAGAAGTGTGAGCATGGAGGGTTGTGACCCAAGTGAAAACTCATTCAAGTTTCATTCATTTGGCCTACAGTCATTGCTACACTATCCTGTAGATGGAGGCTTCACCCAGGGAAAATATAAATGGCTGCCTGGATAGCCAGGTCCCATGTTTTCTGCCTGGGAACTTTACCTGGACATATTTCCTTCTTTAAAAGAGTATATAGTGTAAACACAGTGATCAGAGAGTCAGGAAAAATGTGGCTTTGTTCTTAAATGTACACAATTGAAATTAAACGCCCAGGACAAATAAATGTCTGTGACCACCAGCAGCAAAGATTGATGCAGCTGTTCTCCTCTACATTCTACACTGGTGTTAAAAAGATGATTCAGGCCAAAGCTCTGAAAATCACATCATAGTGAAAGAGGAAAGTATAAGGACGAGGTCTTCTTTAAAGCTCTTCAGAAACAAACATAGGGGCCAGGTCTAGGGAATCACTAGCTGATTATTAAGATTCATTTTCAGTAGCCAAAAGACTGAGGCACCTGGCAGAAATAAGTAAAAACAGTCTTTGCCTCTGAAGAGTTTACAGCCCAATACTGCAAACATGCATGCATACGAGTAATTTTACTGCTGTAATCTCAATGTAACTACTTAGGAGAATAAAATTACTCACATGTGTTAGTGTGTGCAGAATCGGCCCTTCTTAATATAGAAATAATAGGATGATCCTTCCTACAAAGGACTCTCCTTGTATAGATTAAAAACAAGCTGATGGAAGAGGGTAAAACAATATACAGTATGAATATGGTGCAAGTATATCATTTATGTTTTCCAGGATAACATGATTGTGCAGTTAAAAAGAGGTAGAACTGTGCTTTTCATAACAGCCTGGAAGGCTTAATTAAGCTTTCAGAGTTCTGTAAAGTTTATTTCACTGTTTGGTGGAGGACAGTTTAGGATCAGCATAATAGGATTACAGTTGCTATATACAGCTGTGTAAGCCAGGAAGTCCTCCTAATGGGCCTTTACCCAGCAGGAAAATCTTTTCAAAGGATGCTTTTTATTTACTGCACAGTTATGCACGCTATAAACTTTTAGGGGGGAAATACACTTCCTTAATGTATGATTTTCAGTAACAACCCCTCCTTCCAGATCAAGAGCCTATAAATAATATATATTCCAGATCACAAACTGGGTTAGCCACATTGTTTGCTCTCTAATAGCTTCCCATGGTCCTGAAATTGAAATTTATGACTACGCTATCTTGCTAGGATACATTCATTGTCTTCTTTGTGCTGAAATGTTGGTAACTTCCAGTTAGCTGTGTACACGAGAAGTCACTCCGGCTGCTCCCTTCAGCCATGTGACCCCTTTTGAATTTTATCCCATGTGGAACCTCGCCATATTGTAGATTGCCAGCCAAATCCAACTGCTTAGGAGCAGCTGTCTTCCCACCAGCTGGAGCGGGTCATGGGATTCACTGAACTACAAGGCAAGAGTGGGTTTCTGTTATCTGATGAATAGCTTGGTCAGTTGGCATAGGATTGAATTGTGTCCTGTGCATACAGGTGAGCCATGGTGCTAGAATATACTGGAGCTAGTGCTTTGCAAATCCTGGACCTTCAAAGAAACAGCTAACATCAACACTCAGCTTCAAGTGTTTTCTTTGTTACTAATCAGCAGTGACTACAGTAGATTGTGGCAAATACTGGTGAGGAATGGGAAAAAAAGCGGTGAGTCTAGATTGTGCCAAACTAGAGTAAAACAAAAGGATGGGATTTTCAAAAGCACTCAGCATTGTCCTAACTCTGCTCCCACTGAAGTCAGTGGGAGTTCTACTCCTTACTCTAAAGGCAGCACAGAGCTAGAGCTAGGCACTTTTGAAAATCCCAGTGTAGAAGTGCAGACTAATTGCACAAGTCTAGACTAGAACAAGAGGCTCATGCCAGAGGTTCAGAAATTTTGGAGGTGCCTTTTTAAACAGGACACCAGGCAGATACATGAACAAGCAGTAGTGAGGGGAGAACAGGAGGCAGAAGGACCCTATGGAGTGACTGGATGGCTAATATGCATTTAGCAGCTGCCGTTGTGTTGGCCAACACAGGGAAGAGGAAGGAGGCCAGAACAGGAACTGCAAAGCTGGCTGAGCAGAGCTGGATGCATGGAGAGAACTAGC
The DNA here is from genome assembly GCF_965140295.1 of Lepidochelys olivacea. Taxonomy (NCBI): domain Eukaryota; kingdom Metazoa; phylum Chordata; order Testudines; family Cheloniidae; genus Lepidochelys; species Lepidochelys olivacea. Next base: position 17,406,969 of record NC_140423.1, read on the forward strand.
TGCCACAACATAGGAGTCCTGCCACCATTTCGACCACTGAGCTCTGGGATTAAAACAATAGTTAAGAATATAGAGAAGACACAATACATTTTAGGAGCTGTGAGTGCTTGTTGGGTTCATTGGTCCCTGGTTAGTAGCCTTTCCTTTCCTCTAAAATAATGCACATATTTGAGATGAAGGAGGGATGTGTGAACTTTTGTCATTGTAGAAAATGGGAGGGAGTATTCTGGGATGGTCAGAGGCAAGAACAGAATGCCAGGTCTCCTGGGTTCTGTTCCTGACTCTTACTCTTTGTGTGGTAATGGACAGCTCAGTTATCCTGTCTGTGCCTGGGTTTTCCTTTCTGTAAAATGGGGATGATAATACGTACCCCACCAGAGAGCTTTGACATTTAATCTATGTCTTTGCTTGAATGGAGATATAGAAGCATAAAGTCTAATTATCACTATTTCTTTAGTAACAATAATGTGGCTTTCAGTTTGAGTTTAGTTGGTGTCATGGCTTTAGTGCTGTTCCTGAGCCCTCCTCAGAATATAGACACCAGAGGGCTCAGCCTGCACTGCACTGAGATAATGTCACATCAGGCAGGTTAAAAGGACACAGATCTCAGCTGCGAGGGAATAATCCCACTAATGCTCCTTCCAACAGGCAGATTCACAATGGTTTTCTTACCTCTGTTTTTGTTTTCTGTAAAGTAGTAGGAACTTCACTGATAGAACAATCAGGACTTATACCTACACACACACACACACCCAGACACACACACGCACACACACATGCTGTTCTTAATCTTTACAAACCTCTGAATGTTCCTAATGCGTACAGTTTTGAATTCCTAGATTTAGTCCTATAGATTGATTTTACACACTATCTCAATCCAAAATGGCACTAATGAGCTGGGTTTTTTCTTTTATCCCTGGCTGAGCTCCTATAGGATTTAGAACTATAGCAAATCCATCAAAAGCACAGTGGCATTACAATCACTGTGAGTACTGTTCTCCAGTAGCACTTGTGAAGTTATCCTTTGGATTATATAAACCCTGGTAGAATTTGGCCAAACCACTGTCGTCTGACCATAGGTTATAATAAATCGTCACTTTTCTGTTAATTTGACTTATTTTGCATAACTCCCAGAAAACAAGGTAAAGGCAGGCGAGTAACAAAAGATGATGCAGACTCACGGTAAGGAGCAGTGAAAAACAAAGCCACACAGATTATCTATTTTTGCCTTGTGACTTTTTGTGTGCATCACCAGAAACTTTCACAAGAATTGGGCATTTTATCCTGTGAGTAATTGCCCTGACTCTGCTGGTGAACATACAAAGCTTTGTTACCACCGCCATGGTGAAACATGACACACGTGATCAAAGTCATGAATTTTCCATTGCATGAAACATCCCTTTTTTTCACCTGAGCTTTCCGGTGAAATGGCACTTTTCATAGAAACTCAAACAGCCTTCACCAAATGTTTAGCAAATGGAAAATGCAGTGTGATTTTTCTGATCAGTTTGGCTGATCCTGAGAGCAGTTTCAGACATCCCTATTGGTAAACGTGACTCCATCTATAGTGTTAGGAGCAGGTCTCTGTCAATAGCTTCCAGCAGAAGGACATGGTACCAAGGTGTTGGCAGACATTGATAAACCCATGCTTTGTTGCATGCTAGCTGGATTCCAGTGTCTTGTGGTTGAAGCATTGGAGCCAGACTCAGGAGATCTGGGTTCAACTCCCAGCTCAGCATCCTGGTGAGCTCTTAAGCAAGTCACTTAATTTCTCTGTGCCTCAGTTTCCCATGTGTAGATTGTGGGTAACAATATTTCCCTGCCTCCCAGGGCCACTGTGAAGATAATTTCATTAATAGTTGAAAGGTAATCAGATTGTACAATAGGGGAGCCCTATAAATACCTGATAGACATAGTACATGTTAAAGGCTGGTCAGCATCTTCAGTGTACAGCTCTGTGACTCTTCTATAAACAACAGAACCTTTAAGGGAGAAGCTGTGTTGAAATTTTCTTTCAGCAGCAAAATTATCTCCATTTGTATAAATCAAACTATAAGTCAGAGCAGGGACACTGTTTTGTCTAAGCCTACATACTCTGCCATATCCTGTCTGTTAGAAGCTACTTGGGTTTACAGATCACCCTGTTAGTCCAACATTTGTCAGTGGCAGAGGCTCCTCACTCCTCCTACATCATAATGTTTAAACCATTTGCCCAGATCATAAACAAGGCGGCAGCAAGATTTCTGAGACTTCTGGCTTTGTCTGAAATGATGTGTCGGGGAGAGGGGAGAGGTTCGTTAGTTTTAAACTGCAAACTGGAGACTTGAGAATGAGTGGCACAAGAGCTATGTATTTTACAATATATTGTTCACAAAGGGCCAGCGACTAGGAACATGGAGCAGGAAAGATTTTTTTGTATATTTTTAAATAGCCTACTCAGAAAACAATGTAAAAAAACCTGACACGAGAACTGTGTGTTTTGTCATTTAAAAAAAACATTTCTTTTAAAAACTAGAAATCAACTTGTAGATCTGTTTTACCAGCAACACAGTTCAAAAGAATGTGTGCAAAATATTCATCATCAAATGGTGACCTTAAAGTGCCAACTTGACAAGACCCTACAGTACTATTACAGTATCGCCTACTGATGCTGCCATAATTAGGGCTCTGCCAGCCTTCAGCATTTCCCTTTGCACACTGTGATTTTCATGGGTATATAATTAACCAGAAGCACTTGCCCTGGCAGCACATTATTTTACAGGGTTTCTTAAAAATATGTTTGGACATTTTTAATTTACAGACGTGAAAAAACACCTTGCACAGCTAGTGTCACACTCTTAAGTGCAAGCATCTAAAGTGCACTTGCAAAAGTTACCTGGGCATCTGTTGGGTATTCAGATCTTGCATTTGCAATGCACAAACAAATGTGTGCAATTGCCCAGTTTGCACACCTAATGCTCCCCTGTGCATGCAAATGCTGGGGCTGAGGGGACAATAATACTAAGCACCTGTTCAGGGTAAGCATTTGTGTTAGGTTCTTTTTGTGAGAAAGCTCCATTTTTTACAGGGAAATGTCACAGGTCATTAGTGCACAATAAGGACTGGGCTTTTCTGGCATTGGAAAAAAATGTAGACTGGTCAATATCTAGATTCAGTGAAGAAAAATCTGTCCAGTCTCCATGTGGCTAATACCCATACAAGAGCACGTATGAAGGCTTCTGCGGCATTAAATCCAAACGTTGAAGTCAAACCTCAGGTTATCAATAGTGTCAAACTAGCAAAGACACAAGGGTTTTGGATTCACCCAACTAAATCTGCTCTTCTTCCTCATTATTGTTATGGGGTGGACGGGTGGGGTATTTGGGTCTCTTAATTGTGTGTCTGGCACTCTTTTTAACCCCATGTGGTGGACATAATACGGAGTAAGGCTCTTCAGGGGAAAAGTCAGGAAAGGAGCTAGCATCATCCTAAATAACAGTATGAAGCCAGATTTTGAAGTAGACCTCCTGGGACAGAATGGGCATTAAAAATCTCACAGATCCCTAAGGCTGTGATCCTGCAAATGGAACAGCATGGCCAGACCCCAGGTTCACTGTGGAAACCCAGTGAAGAAAATGGGCCCAACCACAGTGTGTGTGGTCACCTGTGTGGATCCAGTTGCAGTATTGGGGCCCAGCAGGCTAACATTCCTGTGATTAGAGACCCAGATAGCATAGCCAACATGGGAATATGCCCACCACTTAATCTTTTCAGAAGGTGTGGGATATCCTGTTGATAATACAGCTGACCTCATGATGACACAGAACCCAGTCACCTAGAGTCCATCCACTGGGCTACTATATTGGTGGGGAAAGCCATAATTGACTATTTTCTCCAAAATAATAAAATACGAAAACAGAAACGAAGCCAAAAACACCAAGACAGTGACAGCAAGAGTCTGACTTAAATCCCCCCAAAGAGCATCAGACTAATGGCACCAATTTGCAATGCAGGCTCCTGGGGGGGCGGGGGGGAGGGTATTTGCAAAAGCCTTTGCCCTTTCTCTTTGTGCAAATGTGTAACTGTCATATTTCATTTTTCTCCCTCTTGTGAAGAAATGGTTATTTTTATATGGAGAAAATTTGAATTTTTTACATGTTTTCTGTGCACAGCCATTTTGTGTCATGCATGGTCCAGTTTCTGTCTTACAAGCCCATCCAAATGTAGGATCTAGAATTCCTGTCAAAGGGGCTCATGGAAAAAAATTGGACCCACAATTCTAGATGACCATCCACCTTTAACTAAACACCTCAAAGGTAAATCTTGCTTTGGCTCTGCTGCTGCAGTGGCTTCCTTGGCATGAGAATTAGTGTGGTCCCTCATGAAAGGATGAGCAGGATTCCAAGAGCTTGGTGACCCGAGAGAGATAGTCCAGGAGATCCAATAAGTCGGATGGGGGTCCTTAAAAGAGAATTCCTCGTGGAATGGCATCATGGTGCTACAGAGCCTGGGATGAGGGAAGATCCAGCATGAGGAGCAGTTGCTCCGGCAAAGGATCTGAGCTTCATTGCAGGAGGTCACCTGGAACAAGGCTGTCTTTTGGGGGTGCTGTGTGCTCTTTACAAAGACACCACAGGGGCACAGTTGGGTCCAAATAACTCTATTTAATAACTCTATACAACGTCCATGGCCTAGCTGCAGATATATGCTGCAGCTCTGGCAGGAGTGTGGTGGCTTCTGAGACAGAGAAGACAGGGAGAGTCATTAGAGGGCTCACAAACTATTATGCTCAAATAAATTTGTTAGTCTCTAGGGTGCCACAAGTCCTCCTTTTCTTTTTGCAAACTATTTAAAGAAATACTACCTAGTTCCTATACATTACAGGTTGACTTAAGCCAGAGCAACCTGCCCTTACTAAACCTCTTGCCAACCTTCCCTTAATAAAATGTATTATTACCACATGATCCCATCTGCTACCACTTACATTAGAGATATAACAGTTCCTTGGGCCATTATTGTGAACAGTGTGGTATTCTGATATTTTTTTCAATAGTACATTTAAGAGCTTCATTTCCTTGTGGGTTGGGGGGGGGGTGTTGTTTAAATCCCTGAAAATTGTTCGTTTAGCCAAGGCTCATCCTTTCACTGTGGCTGATACTAGCACAGAGTTACTACATCAACATATTTGACCACAGTTCTTGATTTTTGCCTCTCTTACGTTATGGTCCTACAGGTGCTAAAGGGTTTGTCCCTTACTCTGCCAGTCTGTAATAGTTACAGAGAGAGAGAGAGAGAGAGAGAGAGAGATTGTATTCCATCGAGAGAGAGTGGCAGAGGAAATGATGCAGTGCAGTAAAGCATAGAGAGTTGGATGCCACTCAGTGGCAAAGAGACCCCTGCTGGCATGTTGCTGTTTATGTTAATATTCTAGCAGTCTCTTTGGAATTTCAATGCAAAAAACTGACAGCATTTTAAAGCTCTCCTATTGCGCAGTGAAATAAGACAAGGACCATGTGTTTATTTACCAGTTTCATTTCTTCATCTGTTCGCTATCTCACCTCTTCCTCGGTAACTGGGGTCCTTGTTATCCTGAGTTGTCCAAAGGGATTGTGGAGCAAAATCTAACATTAGAGAAGGGGACTGGCTTTGGCTGAAATGTCTTTAAATATCAACAATTCCTTCTCTTCTGAAATAGATCTGTGTAAAACTTGGCTGTTACAGCTCACAGGACATTGGTTGATTTGGTTTTGATTTCTGATGTATTCATTCCTTCCACACATGCATTCATGGTTCCATGGTTTCCCTTTGCATTTCAGGGTCAAACAGAAACAAAACTCAGCCAAAACTACCAAATTGTGCCTGGGTGAACCACATGAAGGCACCAGTTTAGGGATTATTCCCTCCCAGGGAATTTGACCCAGTAGGACCTTTCAGCAATTCTTGGCTGAGTTTGTAATGAAAGCAGATGAGTTGTGTATGCATTCGGTTTTCACAGTGCACAGATGCACAGCCCTTCCAACTGTCAGAGCACTGAGGCCTGAAACTGAATCATTTCTGGGACAGTAAATTTAAGATTGGAGTTTGCTAGTTCTAGTCTTTATACTTTCCATACGTATCAACCTTCACCCTATCATTTTGTTTTCTATTTGAGCTATGGCTGTCAGTGTTAGACATTATTTTGCCATAAATAAAACAATATTGTGCAAGTTTTATTGTGCGTTGGCAAGTAGTATGAAAGAAAAGACCCTGGGTGAAATCTTCTTCCTATTAGATCAATGGGAGTTTTGCCATTGAGTTTAACAGAGCTAGTGTTTCAAGCCATGTCTTCTGTACGGAGGGGCTTGCTTTTGAGTGCTGGGATAAACAGGAGAGCTGGTTGAAAGTTTTAACACTGAAGTTGTGGAAAATGTTGAAGTTGTCTCCATTTCAGAGGGGTTCAAACTGACTCATTTTTCATTGTTTCACAACGTTTCACAATATTTTTAATTTAAAATTCCAATCAAATTCTGAACCCATAAACATTACCAAACCTGCTCTTGAAACAATTATTAAATGTTTTCCCCAGAAAAATGGGTATACACTAAAGGATGCATTTCAAAAAGAGTTTTGATTAAAAAAATGTAAGAAAGTTGTGAAAAAAATGGTTAAAAATGAAAATGTTTGAAAAAGTCAACAGTTTATTGCACAAAAAAAAATCTGAAAAAGGCCAATATTTCAACAACAGGTGAAGTTTCATGCAAGAAATTTCAAACAGCTCATGGACCAGGACCCCACTGTACTAACACTGTACAAACACAGAGCAAAAACATAGTTCCCCGCCCCAAAGAACTTCCACTGTAGTAACCATTAGCTAAATCACCACACAGAAGGGTTATAAAGGTGCTGGTAGCTTGCTAGGGTCTTACCTCCTTCAAGCCTTTGCCAGTGAAACACTATAAAAAGCAAGATGACCTTCTGGAATATTCGAGGAAGCAATAAATAAGATGCTAAGTAAAAAAATAAATCGTTTTTCCTATAGCAGCAGCAGCTCCACCCTGTTTAACTCCATTTCCAACTCGGTCCAACAAATGGGATTTGGGTTTTTTCTGTCATTCGGAATTGTTAGAAAGAAGAGATATTTTGGGGGAGTATGACAGGGCACGCCCTCCACACCTGTTTTCCTCTGTGCACACAAACCGCTTGGAGACTCTCTGCTTGTAAACACTGTGTGGGGTTTATTTACAGTGTTCCTCCATCAGCATTGTGCAGCACCTTATCTCCATTCCTCAGCCCCTTAGAGCAAGGACAGGAGAGGGAGGAGAGCTCTCCCTCGGAGACCACTCTGGCTCTCAAAGCCTGCCTCACAGTCACTCTCCCCTCTTCCACTTCCTTCCTGCGTGGTTGTCTTCTATTCCCTGAGCTAATGGGCTAATTAGTGCTTTAACTCTCCTCAGCCCATTCTAATCTGTCAATTAGGCACAATTTTGCTCCTCAGGTTTGCTCTGGGGAGATTTAATTGGTGATACAGTGATGAGAGGACGGGTATAGCTGCTGTTGTCCAGTTCTCTGTCCCAGGTTCCTTCTTCTACACCTGCCCTTGATTATCAGTTCAGGCCCCAATTCATGCTTGGTCCTCCTCACCCACATATGGTGTGAGTGGCCCCTTGTCAGTCCACATCCCTATGCATGCTGTTCTCACCTCTTGTACACTGTGGGTGATTCCATTATCGCTCCAGGCAACCAAGCATATTGCTTCCATTGCAGCTTCTCTGTGCTGCAGGCCTTGCGCATGCTAAGAACTCAGAATATTCTCCTGAGTGGTGTAAAGGCAAAGAGCATGGGGCAGATGTGCTCAGGGCTCCTTGTCTAGTTTTATTCATTTTACTTTTCCTAACTGCTGCCCGATCTACCAGTTGTGATGTGGAAACTTCCTAGTATTACAGGGATTTCCAGTCCAGATGGAAACTTATAGAAATCAGCCCTCAGCCTTACAGATGTGACTGTAACGTGAGCATCTGTGCTGGCAGCCCTATCTCTTACAAGTTACACAGCGTCATCTTGCAATCAGCAAATTATGGTTAATCCTCAGAAAATGGTGGGATCAAAGCATTGCTGCCTTCCTCCAAAACTAGAGAGGAGGCTGAACTAAAGCCCCAGGAATTAAATACAGGAACAATTTACCAAGGGTCATGGATTGTCCATCACTGGCAATTTTTAAGATCTTTGTCTAAAAGATCTGCCCTAGGAATTATTTTGGGAAGTTCTATGGCCTGTGTTTTGCAAGGGGCCAGATTAGGTGATCACAGTGGTCTCTTCTGACCTTGAAATCTATGAACCAATAAATCTGAACTCTTCCCCGAGAACCCCGGGATTCCATTCCCACCCCTCAATTTCACAGCCACCCCCTGACTCTATACTAGGCTGACCCTAAACCCCAGACTTGAGCACCTCCCAACCACTGGAATGTTCAAAACACAGATGGGAATTTTGTGGCTCAGGCTGATCTCTACATAACACTTAAATTATCATATCAGCTCGTGTGATTCCATTTTTAAATACTTTTGTAGTTAGATGTGCTTCCCAAAGGGGGCTCTGGAACCAGTGCACTGAATACAGGAAGCTCTCAGGTCCTGGTTCATAGACACTTACTGCTGTGGGACAGTGGGACTCCAAACCACCCTGCAAGAGCGGCAGTGGTCAGATATACGAGGCAGGGGTTCAGGAACCAGAAAATTAGGCTTTGGAGGCCAGTCATACCCTCTAGCCGTGAGCACTCAACCAGTAGAGAGAGGAAGAGAAACCCTGAGATGGAGAGAGGGAGAAGTAAAGGCAGCTCCATAAAATAGCGTTGGGGCAAGTAGTTCTTTGGCTTCCTCTACAGGTGAAGCAGGAGAATGGCGGCGGGGAGGTGGGGGAGCATTCCTATAGCTGCCAGGCTAATTTGCACACACTGCTCTCCGGCTCCACCTATGAGTAAATGGGTTATGCTGATAAAGCCTTTTCTTTTGCAAGAAATAGAGGAGAATAACAAGCCCATTCTATTATTGGCCTCTCTGCTGGGATTGTCCACTCAGAACTGGATTGTGACTGCCAATTTACTTCACACAGGATACAGGACAGCCCTCAGGTGTTTGTGACTTTCACTTACTTCTCCCCTGTGCTAGATTTGAACCAGTGAAGGCGCTGCGTCCCTTTGACATTCCTCTAAACCCCAGTCCTCTGCTAGACTTGGTTTTTCATTGGGTCCTAATTTAGACTGAATCTATTGTTTCTTATTTTGCTGCTTACAATGATTTCCCCCTTGGTATGCCGCTCCTCTTACTTACAGTATTTTAATTCTGTAGGTGCCTAACAGCCAGATTAGCAAGAGTTCGGCCCCCAGCAGCCCCCACCCCCAGATCTTCAAAGCCGAAATACCTTTGAGGATCTGGGTGGATCTTAAGTGACTTTCAAAAGTGCTCATCACCCCACATTGTTGTCAGTGGGAGCTGCTGTGTGTGGGATACTTCTGAAACACTCACTGCTTCATTTTGGTGCCTAAATGGGAGCAGAGCTCTTTTAAAAACTTAGCTCCAATTGCTTTAAAAATCTGTCCCAAAGCCAAATTTAGGCATCTCCTATAAATGTCCTCATTTTCAGAGGACCTGAGCACCTGCAAGTCCCTGGCACTTCCATTAGCATCAGCGTGATCAACACCTCTGAAAATCAGGCCCTTTTGGAGTGCCTACATTTAAGCATGCAAATATGCAACCTTTGGTCTTTGCAAACTTAAAATTGTACCTTTGTGCATGATATAAAAATCTCCTGTTCTTAAGCAACTACCAACAAATCATGAGGCGTGAGTTGATCGGTAGGAAGATCCCAGGCTGGACATCTCCCCTTCATCATATTTCAGTATTGCCAACCGCTAATGTTCAAAAATCATGAGTCAGGCCCTCCAAAAATAATGAGATTGGCTCAGAAATCAAAAGATTTTTAAAATATAAAAATTGGGGCTCTTTTTTGTTTGCCTTTAAGGTTCTCAAGCCTTTCTCCACCTTGAACCTTCTCTAGTTCTCCACATGAACTAGAGTCTCACATATTCACATGACAACAGGAATTTGAGCTTTAAGAAAACCCTTAATATCATGAAACCCACAATAAAATTGCATGAGTCCACAACTTTTTTATTTCTAAATGTAGTCTTTCACAAGCAGAGATGTCCGGCCTTCAAGAAGTTATGTGCTGTGGACACTCGTCCACACCAAACTAGTCTGAGACCATCAGCCGGTTGAATTTAGGTCAAGAAACATCCCTGACCAAAGCCTTAGATCTGAACTGTGTTCTAATGTCAAGTCCTCCTGCTGTTTTATTTTTTAAGTTCCTAACTGTGGTTTCTGTATTAACATCTGTCTGTGAGCTCATATGAGAATCCTGAATTTGTTCAAATCAGCACTCAGATGGCATTTAGTGTCTGTATGTGGGATGTGGGTGCCTTGTTAAGAAGGCTCTGTTTGAAATGTGGGCTTCCCTGTGGATCTATCACAATGTCTGTGCAGACAAGCTGACTGTTGGGGATCGACAACTGAGCAGAAATCAGCAGGAGTGAAACAAACTAGTTATAGACTTTGCTTAAAAATGACCTAAATGCTGCCCACCAGAAGGTAGGGTTTTACTAGTTTCTCTTGGTTGAAGAACAGAGTGTTGAAGTGTCTGACAGTGCTAATTAGGGATAATTCAGTCTGACTGTAGACAGAGCATAATCCAGTGGCTAGATAAACTCACAGGGTGGCTTTTATCTGACCTTGTAAGAGGAATTAATACTTTGACTCTGACCCATCCAGATCAGCTATCTGATTGAGGGCATCAGAGCTTCAGGAGAGGGGATTTGACTTCTGCGATGACAGAACCATTAACAGTCAAGGGTTAAACAAAACGCCACCCCTCTCCAGTGTATTCGGATGTACAGCTGTTACTCATAATAAGGACTTGCCAAGCTGCAGTATCTTTATAGCAGCTTTATTGCTGTGATTCAAAAGTAGTAACTGCAGATTGAAGAGCCATGTTCGGAAATTCGAAAGAGCAGTGGGTCAAAAATGGAACCATTTAGCCGAACAACTGGCTGAAACTTTGGGGGAACAATAAAAATGGAACCTAAACCCAATCCTCCCTTGGTTTTTCTTTTGCAAAACCAAAACCAGACCAAGTCCATATATGTAGTTAGACATATATAGACTGCTAACTGCCCTGAGACAAGTTTCAGAGTAACAGCCGTGTTAGTCTGTATTCGCAAAAAGAAAAGGAGTACTTGTGGCACCTTAGAGACGAACCAATTTATTTGAGCATAAGCTTTCGTGAGCTACAGCTCACTTCATCGGATGCTGAGCTGTAGCTCACAAAAGCTTATGCTCAAATAAATTAGTTAGTCTCTAAGGTGCCACAAGTACTCCTTTTCTTTTTGCCCTGAGACAGAAAAACTCATTCCACCTAGGCCACTAAGCATGGTGGCACCTTTTGGTCACCACCTATCTGAGTTGTACTGGAAACAGCGACCATAAGTGAAAAGCTCTCATAACCTACTACCAGTCATCTGAAAGATCAAGACCTTCACAATTTTTCTGTTTTTAATTACAGTAATTGCATTCACAAGTTAAATGCACAAAATAATACCTAGCTCTCCTCAGTAAATCTCAAAGCAATAACAAAGGAGGTTATTATCACATACCCCACTTTACAGAGGGAGAAACTGAGGCACCAAGAGTAAAATGACTTGTGTCCATGATCTCCCAACAGGCCAGCAGGAGAATTGGGCCTAGAACTCAGGTCTCCTAAGTCCCAGTGCAGCATTCTAGCCACCCACAGTTTTGCATACACAAAGTCTGCAAACCTGACCCTTGGTTTTAGCCCTTGGATGCAAAGGTTAAGGGGCTTGAATTTCAGTCAATATTGTTTTTTCTTTAAAATATAACAAAACCATTTATGCAGCAGGCACAGGACTAGCATGTTGGTTAGTCATTCAGATGCAGGAGCAGTGTATTTGAAAGGGAACTGCAGTTCCAAGTTTCCCAAGGCATCAGAATTGTGTGGATCACTGAGATGACAAGTTCTATTTTTGGAAAAAAGAAACTTTGGCTCCTTTACATACCCTTCCCCCAGTTACTTTGTTAGCCAAGGAATGATGTTGATGTTAGTTTGGCAAACAGCTACTAGGAGGCCCCACTAGTTAAAGAAATTATACTGAGCATTATCCTCTGTGGACTTGGGGGCAGGGACAAAACATTTCTAATGCAGCAAAGTTCAAGAAAGGTTCATCTTTGCTATTCCAAAATCTGCTGCTCTGGAAACCAGCTCAATTTTAAGAAAGAGAGAAGGATCAACCTTGCAAAGGGGTACATTTGTGATTAATTTCTGCATAGGATGGTATCCTCTTACATTACCTTGTAACAAACAAAGAATAATACAAAATACTCTGAAAGCTGGTGAAGTGAATCATCTCCCTTAATCTTAGACACTCATCTTTGCTGTTCTGTGTGTGAATTATAATACAATATACAATGCAGCAATGTTAGTCTGCCATTCAGAGCAAAATCTTCCCTCCACCCCCTGCCACACACCAGAAGGTGGTACATCCCTGTTTACCAAAAGGTTTCAGTGGACTTTGTCTTAACTGATAAAATTCAGTAGATCAACTATAGAGAAATAAAATCTGTGCTCCAGGTCTCCAGTAAGGCAAAGGGGCCCTAAAAGGAATGTCCTTCTCATAAGGCCGCCCCCCCCCCCTCCCCCCGACGTAGATCCAGCATAGATGAATCTTTGCTGGCTCATTTTGCAGGCCCTCTTGGATGGAGCATGCTGGGGATGAGGATGTGGCCAGAGCACTGGCTGCTCATGGCTGACACAGTGGCCCTTGTGTCTGTCTTTTGTTGTGTGAGCAGGTTAATTTCTTTGCTGGTCTTTGTCTGAGAGTTCCCTGTTTGGGATGTACATGATAAGTACTATTGTGAAAGTTTTGGAAAAGATCAAGAAGCCAGGGGCTGTACAGAGGTAACAGGTGTTTATTTCCTGTGGTTTTGAAGAGCTTATTTATTCCGTTAATATTGCTCCCATCACTAAGATAGGAAGTCAGCTAGCACACAAGTGAAGAGATTTCAAGATTGCCAGCTGACACTTAAAAGGGTATTTTAGCTCAATTAAGAGTCTTACAAATAAGCCAGTACATATTCAGCGCCAGTGCTTTATTTTTCGTCTTCTAGATGCCTATGTAGAATGCACCAAAATAGTTTATTTGAGGTGCTATCAAACTTTGTTGTTCAAATGCTGATGTAAGTAATTGTTTTGTTTTGATTTTTCCCCCTTTTAACAGACTCCATATCTACTATCTCTATTTATTACTCACTAGGGCCTCATGCTAAAATGAATGATTAATTGCCAAGGATTAGCTCTAAGCTGCTTTGGTTTGTATGCAGTTGTTGGTATTTATTAAATATGTGACATCTCACCCAGCAGTTAGTATTTTCAAAGAGAAGAACCATCTGCGCTTGAGATTAAAACACTTTCATTTGCATTGGTATCAATACCCTAACAAAGGGCTTTATGATCTAGCAGAGTGAGATGAAAGCTTTGGGGACCTCAGCTTGGAACGATTGCACGAAAATATGTGTCCAGGATTAAAAATCAAAGGCTTTACGTCTGATACAGGCTCTGTGTGCCAGACACAAAATAAATACAGGAATTACAGAGAGAAAAGAAGCAGATAGAGAGAACCCGAGGTGGGGTCAGAACAAAAGACTAGGAGCTAGGAACCTCCTGAGATCTAAAAACGAGGCTCTGATATTGACTCATTGTGGGATCTCATCTAAGTCACTTCACCTCTGTGTCTCATTTTCCCCATCTGTAATATGAGCAAGAATATTCGCCTAATTCACAAGGTGATCGCAGTGAATAATTAACTAATGTTTGTAACACTTAGGTAAGTGCTAAGTATTCTTAACATTGATTAATCCTGTGCAAATATAGCCAATTTTTCATCAGGCTTCCTTAAATGTATACATGTGCAATATTTGGCTCCACACTTCATGCAGGTCTGGTGACTGTATGTGCAAATTCTGAATTGCACCAACAAATTGGTGTTTGAATAAGTACAAGTGCGGCTGCATCTGTAAATACTGCAGCTGCATTTAAGAAGGCCCATTGAGAATTTGATCCAAAATGGAATGAGTACCTTCCCCCCGAAAATCATGATGCAGTGATACTGGCAGCCTTGCCTAAATTCTGTCCCTGGTTAGACTCTAAGGCTCAGATCCTCAAAGGTATGGGAGTTAGGGCCTAAATATCTTTGAGTATTGGGGTCTAAGTTACTTCTGCTCCCTACCTCACAACCTGGAGCTGGGCTGGTGTCTCAGCTTTATTTCTTTCCATTACTGACTGAATCCTGAAATTTGTGCAGCAGAGGTGAACACCAAACATAAATTTTTTATCTGGATTTTGAAACCCCCAAGCTGGTGGCATAGATGTCTGGCATAGGTTTGGCTCCTGGCCCATCTCTACTATTTAGGTAAATAAACCTATTGGATAGGGGTCTTTCGGCAAATACCCTAAAACCACAGGGACCAAATCAAGGAAATGGGTGCAAGGATGGGCAGAAGTGACCATTTGCACAGTAAGGCCCAAGAACTGCTCCCACAAATTCAATACATGATTGGAGAGATTCTAGAAATCTGGCCCAGAATGCTTTGCAAAGTCTCTAGAAGTTATCAGCAGTCCTTTAAACCACCATCCCCTTACCACTTGTGTGTGGTGTGGTGCACTGCCTAAAGAACTGGGCTGGTCTAAATATGCTCCATTCAGGGTGTGTCTACACAGCAGTCAGGCGGCACAGTTCCCTGCACATGCTGTCCCAATGGCAGTGGAACCCACAGCATGCATGGTCCTCTTTGCTGGATGTAAAGCCAGAAGGAGTTAATCTTCCTTGTCATATTAACCCCTGTGCATTTCATGGCTGAATTATCTGCCTCAGGACAACTTGTTTTAGGGTCTCTCTATAGGTACACATTGTGACAGGTTCGGTCACAGAGACCCCCTTGGGACTGTCACCTGATGTGCTGAGATTACCTGCCAGCTTGGGACTCCAGAAGCCTGCCTTGTTGAGCCAGATACGCTAGCCTGCTGCAACACAAACCCAGGTCTGGTCCATGTCCCCAAAGCTGCAGACTTTAACCAAAAACTGCTCAACAGATTATTTGCCTCCAGCACCCAGACACTTAGCTCCCAATGGGATCCAAACCCCAAATAAATCCATTTTACTCTGTGTAACACTTATACAGGGTAAACTCATAAATTGTTCACCCTCTATATCACTGATAGAGAGAGATGCACAGCTGTTTGCTCCCCCAGGTATTAATCACTTACTCTGGGTTCAATAATAAACAAAAGTGATTTTATTAAGTATAAAAAGTAGGATTTAAGTAGTTTCAAGTAATAACAGACAGAACAAAGTAAGTCACCAAGCAAAATAAAGCAAAAACACGCAAGTCTAAGCCTACTACATCAAGAAACTGTTTACAGGTAAAATCTCACCCTCAGAGATGTTCCAATAAGCTTCTTTCACAGACTAGACTCCTTCCTAGTCTGATCCCAGTCCTTTCCCCGGTACAGTCCTTGTTAGTTCCAGCAGACATCTTTGGTGGAAAGCAGGGGTGTTCTCATGACTGCAGCCTCCTTTGTTCTTTTCCACCCCCTTTAATAGCTTTGGCACAAGGCAGGAAATCTTTTGTCTCTCTGGGTCCCCACCCCTCCTTCTAAATGGAAAAGTACCAGATTAAGATGGATTCCAGTATCAGGTGACATGACCACATGTCCTGTGAGACCCCAGCCTCCATTCTCCCTGGGCTGGCTTACAGGTATACAGGAAGACTTTCAGGTAAATAAACCATTTACAACCAATTGTTCTAGTCAATGGGAGCCATCAAGATTCTAAACCACCATTAATGGCCTGCACTTTGCACAATTACAATAGGACCTTCATATTTCTAGCTTCAGATACAAGAATGATACATGCATACAAATAGGATGAATACACTCAGTAGATTACAAGCTTTGTAATGAGACTTTTTGCATAAAGTGGGCAGATTGCTTTCAGACACAGCAAGAACAAATTCAAGATTCTTGGTGGCGTTCACAAAGCAGCTGCAAACAGTGGAGCACTGCTTCTGGGCCTGAGAAACAAGCAGTGACTGATAGGATTGCATCGTAATGGAGGCTTGGGTTGATGAGCCGTGGCTGCAGAATGTTCCGATGTGCAAGGCCACGTTCCTGGGTCTGTGTGCCAAGCTTGCCCCTGCCCGCCAGTGCAGGGACACAAGAATGAGAGTCACACTAACAGTGGAGAGTTGCGTGGTGATCACCCTGTGGAAACTTGCAATGCCAGATTGTTACAGGTCGGGGGAAGTCATTTTGGAGTTGGAAAATCAACTGCTGGGGGCAATTGTCATGCAAGTGTGCAGGGCCATTAATCATCTCCTGCTACGCAGGACTGTGACTCTCAGCAATGTGCAGAACGTAGTGGATAGATTTGCTGCAGTGGGTGTTCCTGACCTGTGGTGGACTGAAAGACAGCACGTATAGTCCTATTTTGCCACAGAGTACATCAACAGTCAGGGCTGTTTTTCTGTGGTTTTGCAAGCCCTGGTGCAGCACCAGGGATGCTTCACCGACATCAACGTAGGCTGGTCAGGGAAGGTGCATGACTCTTCACATCTTTAAGAACACAGAACTGTTCAGAAAGCAACAAGCAGGGACTTCCTTTGCTGACCAGCAGCTTACCATTTGCGATATTGAAATGCCAATAGTAATCCTAGGGGACCCCGCCTACCCATTACTCCCCTGGCTCATGAAGCCATACACCAGCCATCTCGATAGCACCAAGGAAAGATTCAGCTACCAGCTCAGCAAGAGCAGTGGTTATCTCAGTGGTGATAGCTGCCTGCTGTGCCCTGGATAATATCTGTGAAGCAAAGGGGGAAAAGTTGCTGTTTTATTGAGAAACGGAAACACTTAAAGAAGTTCTGTGCAAGTTAAAAGCAAAATACACTACAGTCTGAATAAATGTATGGAACAGAGTTTAAAGAAGCAGAAGGAACATTCACATCCATTTTAGCTACACATACAGCAGTCGTAGCTCTCACAGATCAGGGTATGTGAAGCTGTGGTTGTCCTTAATATCCCCCGGTGTGGAGTGGTAGGGGTAGGGCTGCAGCCCTTGATGCCATGTGGAATGTTGGGGGTGGGGGGGTGTAGGGAGGTGCTGTCCTGGAGCTCTCTATGGACCACAAGTGTCTGCAGCATCTGTGTCTGCTGCCGGAGAAGGCCCATTACATCCTGATGCATCTCCCTCTCCTTTTCCTGCTGGGCCTCCTGGGCCTTTTGCCTGTCTGCTCTTTCCTTCTCCCTATTGACTGCAGTATTTATCCTCCAGGCCCTCTGCTCATGGTCTGATGCAGCACTGGCTTGCAGGCCCACTTGAACAAGTCCTCTTCTTTCTCCTCCATATCTGGCTCAAGTGTTCCACGGGTGTGGAGAGGAAACCCTTCCAGGCCGCACCGTCAGCAGCTACAAATAAAACACAGAGGTACCGCAGTCTGTATAGTCCCAATGGAAAGTGAAAGTCCCTTCCTTTACTCCCCTAAAGTTTTACACAAGACTTGCTTATTGACACTTCTGCTGCAGAGTGCTTGTTCATGCAGAGTATGGCCTGCCCAGGGGTGAGGAAACTGAGGGGGAATTTCTCAGTTGCATGAAACTATGAGTATATGCCAATGGCACCGTTTACCACAGGCGGTGGTGATTTTAGCTGATATCTCACTCCTGAGGGTGACAGACACACAGAGAGCACAGCTGCTGGTGGAGTCCTGAAGCCACCTGGCCCTTAAGCTGCTAGCCTGTTTACTGCTGACATTATCGCCGAGTGGCATGGGAAAATGTCCTACTGTGGAGGAAGAAATAAGGCAGCCATCCCCAGAAACCGGGATGAGGAGAGGATTGCAGAGTACCTCCATGAAATTTTCATCGATATCTCTCAGGAGGATTCAAGAGACACCCTGTGTACATAAACCAATTGTTCTGCATCACTTTCCCCCCACCCCAACTCTACAGGGGAATGAAAGGCAGATACAAGCTCTCCCCCTCTCTTTGTGGTACTGCTACTTCTTCTAGTATGAGTAAATGAATGAACAGTCAGCAGCTATGTCCTGCTAAGTTGGCGGTGCCCTCAGTACGTCATTGTAATGGCATATCATTTACACACTTACCTGAGGTTCCTTCCCTTATATCAGGCTTGCCCATTCTCGACTGCTGGGACTGGCTGGACTGCGGTCAAGTCTCAAACAGGTCCTGGCTTGTGGCATAGCTGGAGCCCCCCAGTCGCATGTCTCCATTGTCCTTCTATTCCTCCTTCACCGCCTCTTCGTCCTTGCTGCTCATGCCAGAGGCCTGTGAGTCAGGCTCCTTGGAGGTATCCACAGGGGGGGTGTGCAGGGGTGTGCAGGGGTGTGGGGTCTCTGCCAAGCATGGTATGCATCTCTTTGTAAAAGCGGCAGGTCAGTGGCTCAGCAGCAGAGCAACCTTTGTCCTCCCTGGCCTCCTGGTGTGCCTGCCGTAGTTCCTTTGCTTTCACCTGGCATTGCTGCTGATCCCTGTAGTACCCCTTCTCCTGCATCCCCCATGCAATCTGCTCATAGATGGCCACATTTCTACAGCGGGTCCATAGCTTTGCCTCTTCTTGTGTCGAGGAACAGAAAATTGAACATCATAAAAACAGTTGCCTTGTGGTGTTATAGCTATTCAAGCCATGATTCATTCATGCTTGTGAATGAGTAGAAGGGTTCAGCCTTACACAAGATGCACCTATGTACTCACTCGCACTTTAGAAATACCCGTAGTGTAGCTTGTGTAGAAGTATTTAACCACCGGCGGGCAACAGATAGTACAGGCAGGTTTGACATTCAATCTAGCTGAGAGCAACATATACAGATTACATATGCATAGCTATCAGGCTAGCAAGCATTAGGCCCCCAATTCAGTCATTTTCCTCAGCTGTGCATTAATATTTTGAAAATATTGTAATCACACAAGAGGCAATGAAATGTCATGTAGTAACATTCAGTATCAGGGTGTGCTAGTCTGCATAGAACAACACGGGCAAACTTAATGGCTTGTAGAAATTAGTCTATGTATTTGGGCGATTGAAGAACTAAAGAGCCAGATGGTAAATTGGGATAAATTAATGGGGCTACACAGATTCACACCAGTTGAGGATCTGGATAAAGATGTGTAAGAATGAGAAGTACTGACTGCATATCTGCATTTAGACAAGTAGGAGGTTCTTATTTGATTTTCGAAGGCTGTGGAAGCCTGTCACCAGCCCCATAAATAGCTGCGAGGCAGTGTGTGCAGTGGTTAAGAACAAGGGACTGGGTGTCAGGATTCCTGGCTTCTGGTTCAAGTCATGTTACCCTCTGTCTGCGTAAAGGGTAAAAACAGTACTACACACCTCCCAGGGGTGTTGGGACACGTCATTCATTAATGGCTGTGAAGTCCTTTTGAGTGTTTGGATGAACTGTCCGACTTTATGAAAGGGAGTCTGTTTTGATCCTGATTCAGGAAAGCATTTCACCATGTGCTTAAGTCCCATTGAGCACAAGCTGGCCCCCTGCGGGGAGAAAAGTATCAGCTCTCCAGACTGCCACCAGCTGTCCCCATTTGACCCCTGAAGCAGTTGCTCTTGTCCTTAAACCACTAACTCCTGTCTATGGGACTGCAGGGGTCTCAGGCTAGTGCCTGTGTGTTTTCACAGCCAAAATCTGTATGGACCCTGGCTGACCAACTAGCAGCAGGGACTTTTTGATTGCACATCTGCATCTACAACATAGCCCTGGCATGTATATGGCACATGGTGTCACTCCTGCCACACACTGCTCTGTATTTTCCAAAGATTGGTTAGCTCTAGAGTGGACAGAGAACTATTTGTAGTCGGGGATGGCGGTAAAGGGGAAATAGAGCTATGGACTATACTGAGTAAAAGTATATTGTTTCTTTAAAGAACTAAGAAGACTGAGGGGGGAAATCCCTTAGCAAATGGAATGTCAGGTTTCAAGAATGAAACTTGTTTTTGGTGCCAAGTTTATTTTTCTGCGGGCCTCTCTGGAGCTTTAAAAAGTTTAAAAAAAAAAAAGGCATTAGACCAAAGCGCTCTTGGGTTTGTCAATTACATTACAATTCTCTCACAGAATTTCCAAGAATACTGGATCTATATTCAAATGCTAACTTGTTCTCTCCCTCTCCCCGCCTCCCATGCTGGATCTTCTCTGCTACTAAATATACGCACACCCAAAAAAGGGGTGAGGGGCATTAGCAGAAAAAGCTCAAAAGGTTCAGCTGAGATTTTTTTCAAGCCACCTATGGAATTTGGACATCCACCTCCCATTCCTTCTAGTGAGAATTGGGTATCCAGATTCGGTTGGTTGCTTTGAAATGTTCAGGTCTTTGATCTCAGCTGGGGCCTCTAGGTGCTCCTGCAATACAAATAACAAACAATAATACTGTGATAAGCATCCCAAGGCCTGAATGCTCACCAGATCCCTCCCTCCATAAGACTCCCCCCATTCCATACTGAAAGAAAGAGTTTGCTCCTAATTTTTGCTGTCTGTAAACTTTTGCTGCCAGGAAGGGGAAGAGAGAAGCAAGAAATTCTTGAGCAGATTTCCTTCTAGGTGGGACACGTCGAAGGGCCAAGCCCTGCTCATCTTGCCTGTATCACTACCCTCCACAAGGTCAATGGGCTTGATCCTGATCCCATGCGGTTACTCACAGGAAGTGAGCAGGAATTGGCACTAAAGGAATGTTTCAAGAATGATCACCACGACAGGCTTATGAGGGGTCTCATGCCAAATTTTCAAGAACAAACATGGTGCACAAATGGGAATGTGAAACATCTTTGCCCATGGTTACAGTAGTTTCATGCATTGATGTGAATCCAGTGCATCTTTGGGCCTGGGTACAGCAGTTGCATGCACAGACTGGGTGCACAGTTGGCTTGTTAGGCTCATTTGCACATAACCAGCCCATATGTGCACACGTGATAATTACACATACACAACAGGCATGCATTTTGCGTGCTTATATCTGTTAACAAATCTTGCTCTGCTTTCCCCAAGGTTACTGAACCCTAATTAATCACTAACCGTCACAGACATTCAATCCGAGGCTTGCTCACTTAAATCTTTGCAGCGGTGGGAACAATTTAGTGTAGGCAAAGCTTTCTGGATTCTACTGCCTCCTTGTGTCCCTGGAATTCTGCCTGTAACTATTGTGACTTACATTCCAATACAGCAATATCATTAAGAGCCAGTGCAATTAGCTGAAGGGGCTTGAAACCCTGCCTGGCAGGAATTGTGTGTTTGCCATTATATCAACCACATGTGAATTGGGTTTGTGAGCTTGTTGGGATGTATTGGGGATACAGATCCACTCAGACCTGGACTGTTAGGGCTACCATAACTGGCCCTAATGGGCACCTGGTTTGGGCTGATGGCTTGGTCTAGCTGTTAGGGGAGTGGCTAGAGAATCAGGAGCATGTGGGTTCTATTCTTGGCCCTCCCACTGACGTGCTGTGCAACCTTGGGCAAGTCACTTCCCCTCCCTATGCCTCTGATTCACACTCCCAGCCTTTGTCCATCTTGTATTTAGACTGTAAGCTCTGCAGAGTAGGGACTAGCTCAGACGATGTGTTTTGTACCACACCGAGCACAATGGGGCCCTCATCCTAGTTGGAGCCTGTTGGCACTACCAGGGCTGGTTCCAGGCACCAGCATTCCAAGTACGGCAGTGATTCCGCCGCCGCAGCAATTCGGCAGCAGCCCCTCAGTGGCGCCGGCCGTGGCAGCAGTTCAGTGGCAGCTTCTCCCCTTTGCCATCCGCGGCGGCAGTGTTTTTCACTGCTTGGGGCGGCAAAAACTGTAGAGCCGGCCCTGGGCACTACCATACGCACCACTCCTAGGTGCTATGGTAATACCAATAATAATACTAAACAGGTTCCCGCGAGAGCTAGAGAACTGACTAGGCCATGGATATAGAATCCCCTCTCACCTCTCCAGCTGTCGGTGCAACGAAGGCAGAGCTTGCATTTCTGCTGCAAAGGACTTCAGTTTCAGGGCTGTCAGTCCACGACCTTTCCCCAGAGCTAAATCACTCACAGTCTTTTTGAAGGATTTCAAATACCATAGCAGTGAAGCTGCAGGTCAGTAGCACACAGAAACAGAGACACCCTTTGGCTGTAGAAATGCAGATATGCAGCCAATTCACTAGTTGGTAAGAGGGTTAATGCTCAGGAGCAGGTCTGAAGGACACTGGGCTCCAGTCGTCAAAGGCTGACGCAGCTAGAACTGTATTCACCTCAGTGGAATTATTCTTGCTTATGTCACAATTGGACCTAATGGCTTTTCCCAGCCTGTAGTAAGGCCGCCAGGCAGCCGTGAACACTGAAAGGAGGAGTAAGGCAGAAGGAAGGGGAGGTGGGTAGGGTTGGGAATGGAATGGAAAGGCAATTACTGCTGCCTTGAGTCCAGAGCGCCCCTAGGTACACAGTGTTGCAGAGGCCTGGTTTTCCCATTAGAGAAAGAGCTCCTGAAGATATGCCTACCTCTCCCAGAAGGGCTTTATCACAACTGATTCAGCAGGCTGTTTAAAATGTGATCCATGGTCACAGGGTTAGGGGGAAGCAGTGGAGCCTTCTTAATGGTCCCCTTCCCACTCCTCCCATTTCTCATACCTTCTCCCCACTTCCACGACAGCCTCTGTCTTCTCTCTGATGTGTCCTTGACCCTCACTGCTTCCTTTGCAGCTTCTCCCTTCCTTTGTGACACCATCTCATGTACTCCCTGTTCCTTCACTGACATCTTTGCTCACGTTCTGTGCTCTGTTCCCAGTGCTGATGGTTCCCATATCACAACCCATCCTCCCTCTTCAGCCCTGCTGAGGAACCAAATGGCAGCACAGCTGTTCTCCAACACACCCAAGACACACTTCTATCGTGCATTACAGATGGGACCTGACCATGTTCAAAACTGCCCTGAAACAGCCCATTCCAGTTGTGATGGGATACATCACTGTTCCCAGGTTGACTTTTGTAGTATAGCAGAAGTTCAGATTGCAATCACCTCAGAATAGAGACCAGATCTGTATGGCACCAAACACAATCATTCCTCAGTAACTGATAACAATAACAATAGTAATCGTAGTAACAATACGTAGAAACAATACGTAGAAACAATAGTAATCTAATAGTAGATAGTAATCTAGATCTGAGATTACTCAACTAGCACTCACCTGGTGCATTCGCTGGTTGATAATTGTTGTCCATCTTAACCAGATACCATGGTGACAGATCAGAGAGAGAAGAGAGAATGTTATCCCTGACAGCTCTATGTACATTTCATGATGTACATTCTTTTACCCACTTCAGGAGAGCTTACACAATTTTAATTTTAAAAGCTGCTCATAGCTTAATGAGCTTCCTAAAGACAAAGAATGGTTGTAGATCAAAAAAGTGGAAATCATATAGCTTAGTAGTTCAGGTGGCATCTTGCTGTGACTTGCAGGAGAAATGATAACTGGCTTCTTTTGTTTACTGCTTAGCTCAGTGACCAGAGCCGATAAACCAAAAACTAATTCTACCCCCTAATGCGCTACTTCTCAAATTAACATTCACCTGGCATTGCCTTGATCTTCAAAGCAGGAAAGTATATCAAAAGAAATAAAAATGTGACACTAATTATTGCTGGATGCAATCCAATGAGTAAAGGTGGAGTGATTGATATTTGAATTGAAGGTAAAGGACATAAACAAACCAGACATATCAAGGTCTATGAAAAAATCCTTCAGTATATAATGGGTAGAGACTAAACCCATCAAGCAATGAGGAATTACCATTTAAAACATCCCAAACACATTCAGAAATGTTGGGTCTAACCAAAGAAATCACAACAAGAAACATTAAAACAGTCTTACCTGAAATTATTCACTGATTTACAATGCCATTTATTTGCTCTTTGAGAAAGCACTTTTACTAAATAAATAACAATACTGAAATAGTAAAATTCTGGATTTCATTCCATTTCCTCTTGGAATATCTGACTTCAACTTTTGAGCCTGAATTTGGAACCTACTGCTCCCGTAATTCTTTGAGCTTTTTTCCTGTGCTTCCACTATGCCTCTCTGAATGTGTCTCCTCATCCCAGCATTCTTCCAAACTTTTTGTTGTACACCAGTCCTCTGCATGGATGCCTTTCTCCTAATCTTCCCTGGTCTCATTCAGTGCTCTCACAGCCTTCTCTGTGCCCCTTCAGCCCTTTGGTCTTCCTCTGACTCTTTTTTGCACCTCTTCCATCCTTTGTGGACATTCCCATTGCTATCATGTACTGCTCTTTTGCTTAGATTCCCCAGCTATGATTTACTGCAGTTCTTTATGCAGTAGGGGACTAGGATCCAGAATGCCTAGGTTCCATTCTGCTCTCTACAGCTGACTTACTTGGGAAGCTCACAGTCTTTCTAAAAGTTATGTCCTAGTTCATCCCACAAGCTATTGGGCTTACATTTCATTTATATAGAAGAGAAGAGAAGAATAGTTCATCCACTACAGGTATTACTAGGTGAAAGTCTAGAGGTCTGTATCGTAGAGGAGGTCAAACTAAGGTCTGGTCCACACTACAAAGTTAGGTCGACATAAATCACCTTGCATCAACCTATTTGTGCATATCACAACAGAAAGCAAGATCTGTCTCTGGCTGACATAGGCACCCAGGTACAGTGACACAGTAATACCACCACCACCCCGAATGAAGTGGCACCATGGTCAACCAACTGAAGTCAACATGGTGTGACTGTAAACACTGCATGACCTGGGTTGACCCTAACAGTCCTCCAGACATTGTCCCACAATGGAACTGCGACTACTCTGATCACAGTTGTAAACTCCACTGCCTCGGGGGCTCATCCCTTTTTAAGCTCCTCCCCTCCCCCAGCATGTTTTAGAAATGCCTTTTCCTGATTGCTCAGCGTGGCAAGCATTCTTACCAACTCAACCTTGTTGTGCTCAACTGCCCAACCAACCATGCCAGCTCCATTCACTAGACACACTTCTGCCTGGAGTAAACAGGAGATATTGGATTTCCTGGGCCTGTGGGAAGAAGAGGCAGTGCAGCTGTAGAAATGTGGACATCTACAAACAGATTGCTCAGGGGATGCTGGCAAAGGGGTACAACAGGGATCTGTACCAGTGGCGTGTAAAAGCAGAGGAACTTCACCAGGCATACCACAAGGACAGGCAGGTCAACACTGGATGTGCTGGTGCCCAGTGGACCTGCTGCTTTAATCACAAACTGCATGCCGTTTTTGACAAAGATCCCACTAACACCCCACAGACCACCCTGAATACCCTGGAGAAGCCCAAGACAGAGATCCCTGCCATGAACAGCAAGGGGCCGGGGAGCAGGGAGACGCAGCAGCAGGCTCCAGCCATATCATGAGCTAGGACCTGTTCAAGACTCTGCCTCAGTCTAGTCAGTCCTACCAGATGAGCACGTATGAGCCTGATGAAGAAGAAAGGAACTTGGGTAACTGTGTGCACGCATTTTTCCTTACCATGTGTAAATTTAAAGAGGGCACCCAGCCCATCGCCAAGTTAACAAAACACGGGTATTGACTGTTCATTGTTTTACTCACACAAGGAGAAGTAGCAGTACAACAAACAGAAACATGAAACAGAAACAGAGTTGGCATCTGCTTTTCATTTCCCTGTTGGATTAGGCAGGGTGGTTGGGGGAAGGAGGCATGCAGAGCACTTCTTTTATGTACATAAGGAAGTCCCTTTTATCCTCTTGAGAGATGTTGATTGAAACTTCCATGGAGGTTCTCTGCAATCCTCTCCCATAGGGATGGCTGCCTTTAAAGACACTGTCCCATACCACTCTGCAATGAGTTTGCCAGACACCATTGCAATAAACAGGCTAGTGGCAGCTGAGGCTTGGAGGCTTCAGGATGCCAGTAGTAGCTGTGGTCTCTGTGCCTTTGTTGCCCTCAGGAGTTAGATATTAGCTCAAATCACCACTGGCTGTGGAAAACAGTGCCAGTATTCAGTGCCATTGCCCTGTGCTCACACCCATGGAATAGGGACTGAAATTTTATTGCTTCATGAAACAGAAAATCCTTCCCGTGCACTTAACTCTAGCAGGCCATACTCACCTGGCTGGGAGCTGGAGACCGGTGCTGTGGAGAGGCCCTCCAAAGCTAAAGTTTCAGTAATCATTTCTTATTAAATATGTTTATGGGAATAAGAGAAGGGAGGTGTGAAACTTATTTTCCCCTTTACATTGTGACTGTAAATCCAGTGGTACATCTCTGTGTTTTTATCAGCAGCTTCTGGCATGGTGGCCCTGAGGAGTGCCCCCACCACCTCTGCAGAATGCTTAACCCTGATGAGGCGGAGAAAAAGGAGTACTAGGGAGGACACGTTCAGTGAGATCCTGCAACCTAGTGCATCAGACCATGAACAAAGGGGTCGGGGGGCCAGTATGACCAACAACATGGAGAAAGAAAGGGCAGCCAGCAGAAAGGTCCAGGAGTCCCAGCAGGACAAGGAGAGGGAAATGGGTCTTCTCAGGCAGCAAACCCAAATGCTGCAGACCCTGGTGACCTACAGATCCAAAAATCCCAGAATTCCTTTCCCTTTTCAGGCCTCAGACAGCTTCATGGTCACTGGTCCCTTTGCCCTCACCCCCCCGGCCCCCCAAAATACCACATGGCATCACGGCCCACATCTTTATCCCTGGTACTTTGTGCTGGGGAACAGCAAGGAAAACCACAGCTTCCACAGTGAGATCACCACTTGCTTCTCAAGTGTCAGCTGGTGTCTGTGTAGCTGCTGCATTTGTGCACTGAAATGGACAGAAATGCTTGTTGCCTTTCCACTTCTAAAGTTCCACTCCATTAATTTATGTCAAAAGTTTGCATTACATCACCTGTGGTTTTTTGCACATTGCTTTTTTTTTCACACAATAAAGTTCTATTTTGAGAGAATAAAATTGTCTTTACTAGTTCACCACATGTATTGCAGAATGCACAGTGGTACTCAAAGCAAAGAGTACGTGGACATGTACAACAAGTACCACATAACTCATAACTCCAAGAAAACACCCAGTCATGTCATATTTATAAATGTACAGCAAGCACTACACAATTCTTAGCAGCACCCAACGCACCAGGCCCAGCGAACATTCCAGCACAGAGCACTACCGTGACTGACTGTTAAGTGCTCCCTCAACTGCGTAGCTCCACGCTGGGCTCTTGTAGTGGCCATTGTGTCTGGCTGTTTAAAGCCAGCAGACAGCTGCTCCACCTCTGCAGAAGCTTTGCACCCTTTGCTTCACAAATATTATCCAGGGCACAACAGGCAGCTAACTATTGGGATACTTTTCTCACAGATCCAATCTAGTGAATAAACACTGCCACTGTCCCTTCAATCTACCACAAGTACATTCAACAGTTGTTCTGCAATTGCTTAGTCAGAGATTAAATCTTGCCTTGGTGCTGTGAGGTGGCTGATATGCAGCTTCATGAGCCAGAGGGGCGAGGTCCCCCAGAATTACTATTGGCATTTCAATATTGCCAATGGTAATCCACTGGTTGGGAAAGGATCTCCCTGCTTGCAGCTTTCTGAACAGTTCTGTATTCTTAAAGATGCAAGCACCGTGCATCTTCCTTGACCAGCCCAGTCCACAATGATATTGGTGAAGTGTCTCCAGTGATCCACCAATGCTTGCATAGCCACTGAACAGGAGCCTTCTCTGTTCATGTACTCAGTGGCAAGGTTATCCGTGCCAAAATAGGAACATGTGAGCCATCTATCACCTGCTGCCATTCAGGAACCCCACTGCAGTAAATCAATCCACTCTGTCCTGCACATTGCTGAGAGTCACAGTCCTGGGTAGCAGGAGATCGTTATTGGCCCAAAACTCTTGCATGACAATGGCCTCTACAGTGGATTTTCTGACTCCAAAGTGAGTTCTCGCTGATCGGAAGCAATCCAGAGTTTCGGGCGTCCACAGTAATCGCCGCTCGCTTCTCCTCTGTCAGTGCAGCTCTTATTTTGGTGTCCCTATGCTGGAGGGCTGGGACAAGCTTGGCGCACAGATCCGGGAATGTGGCGAAAGTTCTGTGGCCGCTGCTAGTCATTGCAAACCTGCATTACGATGCAATCCCACCAGTCAGTGCTCATTCCTCAGGCCTAGAAGCAGCGCTCACCATCTGCAGCTACTCTGTGAATGCCACAAACCACCTTGACTTGATTTTTTTGTGTCCCTTAGCAAATTGTCCTTGAAGACGTTGCCACCTCCCCCATCGGTGTGGTATTTCGTGCAGGGCTACAAATACAGGAGAATTATGCATTCTGTATTTGCAGCATTAATGAGAACAGTGCAGAGCTCTGTGGGCTCCATGCTTCTGTCAGAGATGGCGAACACTGAGAAGTGCTGTGTGGTTTTGTGGGATTTTAAAAAAAGGCACCGAAATTATGGGACATAGATGGCATGATGGGATGGAGAAAGTTGCAGGCTGGGAATTTGACCCCTAGCGCTCAGTGATCCCCATAAGAGTCATCTCTACCTCACAACACATTGAGAAAAGTTCCCAAAAGGCATCACACTGGATGGCAGCACATGCCACGTGGGGCTACCTATCCGTGGTGCACACCGCACTTTCTGCACACTGAAGTAACTTGCATCAGCTAAAATCTGTAGTTCAGCCATGGCCTTAGTAGTGGTCCCTTCTGGCCTTAAAATCTGTCAAGTAGTGCCAAGTCAGAGCTGACACTGAAGACATTATCTTCTCGCCAACTGAGGGTTCATTTTTTGATAATTCAGTGTGCCAATATTTTTGATCAAAATGTTTCTGTGAAATTTTCCTCCACTTGTCACTGCCTTGTTCACCAAAACAAAAAATTAGTTGTGTATGGGTTGGGGTAGTTTGTTTCTTTTCTATTCCTTGTTTCTTTTCTGTTGTTCATGGTTTGATTGTATTCCTGATTACCTCTGACTGGCACTCAGTTCACACACCTATTTACATTCACTTCTAAGCTGTTTCCTATTGGTAGTTTGTCTCTAGTGACTCATGCATTTCCATTTCTCTAACAATAAAGTGATATTTAACAACAGTAGAAAGAAATACTTAGAAAGGGGACGTTTCCTACCTATGTTGCCAGTAATACCTTAGTTACTGATAGTGGTGGAATTGTAAAAATCCAATATACTTTTCACCATTTGTTCTGTTGATTTGTTCCATTTCACGTAGTTGCCTGGGTTACAAAATTTACAGGGGAGATTTTTTTTTTAGCCAATTTAAAAAAAATGTTTTGCATTACATTGTTTTGCAAAAAGTCATGAAAACTTTTAAAAATTACAAAAGGATGTTTTAACACTTAAAAAAAAAATCCCAAAGAAATTTACATTTTTGAGCCAAAATTACCTGGCAGTGTCTCTTTTACCTGTTTATTTTCAAGGCATATGTAATCTACGTCTGTTCCAAAACCACAGCTGAAGTGTACTGCATCAGCCCAACTCATGCAATGCCTCCAAGCATTGCAGAACAGATCCACTTTTCACTCCTTGAATAACAGCCAGGTGCAGTGTGTGCGATTGAAAATGGGTGCTTCTGCGACAGCAGCAAGAGTTTGGGTTGCACCGTGTTCCATTTTAGCTCTTGTCCATGCAGGTGGATGTGTTCAAAAGCTTGGGGCATCCTGATTGCTCTGGTATTTGCACTGCTTACAGTTGAAAATGTGATTGTTTCTTTCTCTAATGCTCCTGATGGTAGTTCTTGATGCTTTCATATTGACACTGGTTTAACAGTGTCATTGTCAGCAAGGCTAACATTTCTAACAAGTCAAATTGGCGGGGGAGGTGGGTGAGGGAAGGAGGGAGTTCTTTGTCATGTTTTCAACTCATTGTGTTGAAGTCCTGCCATGGGATTTTATAATTCATTGTATACTGTGGTATATTAAGCCAATGCAGCTTTTGACTTTATGTTGTTTTTAAAGCAGGGCAGCAGAAAAGTAAGCATAAAGGATCACCTTGCTGCACAATGAATAAAAAATAGTCATCAATATGTATGTTTTAAATGCACATCCATATTTTGCCAGTAGCCCAAGAAACAAGATATCCTCTCACCCAGTTAGCAAGCAGCAGAATTAATTCATCACCAAGAGAAAGTGGATCTCAGATAGTCTGTCAACTCTAGAGCATCCCACAAATAAGTTAAAAGAAAATGTCATCAGATCTTGAAAGCAGGGAAACCAAAAAAAAGTGAATGTAATCTATTTTAATGCCTGTATACAACTGCTATGGGTGGACAGCTCAGATACACAATCTTAAGATTGTAATGAGCATAGAGTAATCCAGCACTCTACCACTTCCTAGTCTCTTCACAATCAGTGATTCAGGAACAGACTTTTTTTTCCCCATGCCATTTTCTTCTTCTCATTGCACTCTGTCCCAAGAATGGGTTTCTAAAGGCTGGTGTGCTCTCTGGAAGTGGGTGCGGACCTGACCTGATGACCTCAAAGTTGTGCAATTTGATTTTCACAGGCAAGTTAGCTGTCTCCCCAGGCTATGATGATGAGTTCGAATAGCTGATCAAGCAAAATATGGAATATTTTGGAATTCTAAGATCTCTTTTAAAAATCTTGAGAAAGTTTTATCAGCTTTCAAATCAGTCAGGCCAGTTTTCCATAGGTTTTAGTCCTTCAAAATGTGGCATATATGGTATAATTGTGCCAGTGTAATGCCAACAGACCTCGGCTGTCGGCGGGTGGGATCAAACCTGAGACCTCTGGAGCTAAATGCATGAGCCTCTACTGCATGAGTTAAAAGCCACATGGCCCTTAGCTAAGGCTGTAGCAGATTCATTCATCTCTAAGTGGTTTCAGTGCCACTAGAGGGGACAGAGCACTACACCCAGGAGGTGTGTGGCATACACGTGCAAGTGAGTATTATTAGCCATATGCACATGCAGTTACCAAATGAACACAATTATGTTATCTGTACATTAAATGGGGTGCACTACTACACACGCAGTTTGCGTACACAATTGCATCCCCAAACTGGATGGAAATCTGGCTCTCATCTACAGGTGGACTTTAATGGGTACCTTGTGGATGGCTAACACAAAGCTACTCCTCTGAATTATCTCACAATCCTCCAGATAGTTTAGCTATCTGATACAAGTGCCTTGAATAGGTAGAGATGAGCAAACTGGTTTGGAGTATCTGTGTTCAACCTTCTTTGTATACAAGACACATTTAAAAACAGTTTGCAGAGTGAACACTTTTAAGATCATATTTTCTTATGTTGCATTTATGGGAGCCGTACTTGTATAACTAAGGGCAGAATTAGCCTGAGATATGTCAGTGAAAATATCCTGTATATTATTAACAATGATGATAAATATTGGAGCATATCTTTTGAGATGAACTAACTAGTTTTTCTTTTATTTGCAGATTTTGGCCATCATTTCCATCATGTTCATTGTATTATCTACAATAGCCTTGTCACTTAATACGCTTCCTGAACTACAAGGCACGGATGAATTTGGACAAACCACAGATAACCCTCAGCTTGCCCACGTGGAGGCAGTGTGCATTGCATGGTTTACAATGGAATACCTCTTGCGGTTCCTATCCTCGCCTAAGAAATGGAAGTTTTTCAAAGGCCCCCTGAACGCTATTGATTTGCTAGCTATCTTGCCCTATTATGTCACTATCTTCCTCACAGAATCAAACAAAAGTGTACTTCAGTTCCAAAATGTACGCAGGGTGGTTCAGATATTTCGTATCATGAGGATACTCCGAATTCTAAAGCTTGCCAGGCACTCAACTGGTTTACAGTCCTTGGGTTTTACACTAAGGAGGAGCTATAATGAGCTTGGATTACTCATCTTGTTTTTGGCCATGGGCATTATGATCTTTTCCAGCTTAGTTTTTTTTGCAGAAAAAGATGAGGATGATACAAAATTCAAGAGCATCCCAGCTTCCTTCTGGTGGGCAACTATCACTATGACAACAGTAGGCTATGGAGACATCTACCCCAAAACTCTCTTAGGTAAAATAGTTGGAGGGTTGTGCTGCATTGCTGGAGTGCTGGTGATTGCTCTTCCCATCCCAATCATAGTAAATAACTTCTCTGAGTTCTACAAAGAGCAGAAGAGGCAGGAGAAAGCCATCAAGCGCAGAGAAGCACTTGAAAGAGCAAAAAGAAATGGCAGCATTGTCTCCATGAATATGAAGGATGCTTTTGCCCGTAGTGTAGAACTGATGGATATTGTGGTTGAAAAAAATGGAGAAAGCACGGGCAAAAAGGATAAAGTTCAGGACAATCATTTGTCCCCCAGCAAGTGGAAATGGACCAAGAGAACACTCTCTGAAACTAGCTCCAGTAAATCTTTTGAAACTAGGGAACAAGGATCTCCAGAAAAGGCCCGGTCCTCTTCCAGTCCTCAGCACCTGAATGTCCAACAGTTGGAGGACATGTACAACAAAATGGCAAAGACTCAGTCACAGCCAAACCTCAACACTAAAAACACAGGTCACCCTGGAAAGCAAAAGGAAGAGCTAGAAATGGAGCCCATTCCTGGCCCTACGGTCCCTTTATTGACCACCCGTGCTGACGGGATCATTGACATGAGGAGCATGTCAAGCATTGACAGTTTTATAAGTTGTGCTACAGATTTCCCTGACTCTGGGAAATTCTCCCACAGTCCACTTGCTACACTTCCCTGCAAAGGAGGTGTTAATCCAATTCAGGAGCAAATCAGGGCAGAGAGAAGTGGAACCAGGTTCATGGAGATAAACCCAAAGCCGGAAGGCAGCCATCGCTCTACATTTTTCATAGAGAGTCCCAACAGTTCCGTAAAAGGCAGTAACCCTTTAAAATTAAGATCTCTGAAAGTCAACTTTATGGAAGATGGCAACAGCACATTAGTACCAGCATCAAATGTACTCAGAATATATCCAGATGCTCTCAAGGACAGGGGAGCTGCTGCCGCTGCAGACAGTTCCTTACTCTCTGATCGATCTTTAGTCAGTCCAGAAACCTCTGTCTACACAACAGCGAGTGCTAGAACACCCCCAACATCGCCAGAGAAGCAGATAGCAATAGCCTTCAACTTTCATGATGCCAGCATACATAAATATATAGATGCTGACACTGATGATGAAGGTCAGTTGCTTTACGACTCAACCCCTCCAGGAAATGTAAGTCCCAAGTACAATATTACAAACAGTGCTTATCTAAAGCAAAAAGATAACATTTATAGAATGGAGAAGAACCATCTAGAGAGTGCTGCTTTACCCACCTCATCGAAGTTTATAGGGCAAAACTGCATTTACTCCATGGAAGGTATCACTGGAAAAACCCAGGGCAATCAGGAGACTGTCAGACTAGAAAATCACATTTCACCTGAGGTCCATATATTGCCAGGTGGTGGAGGACATGCTAACACCCACGATCAAAGCATCTGACATGTGCTCCAAAAAGTTGTTGAACGTTAAAAGGAATGTCTTTACAGTCAACACAACGAAAGAGAGCTTCTGCATGGCATGAACTTTGACTGAAGCAAGCCACTTGTTTCTAAAAGTCTGAGGGGAGGCCTGGTGTGGGTTTATGAAAACATCCTTCTCTGGAACAACTATAGGGATGTTGCCCAATTCATCCTACAAACATCAATGAAAATAAAGATTGTAAGTCTTGCTCACGCTTTGATCTCCTTTCATGTCCTTCATTGAAGTCAGCATGACCAAATATATATGTCCACTCCCCTTGTACGATGGATCTCCTTTTGGAAGTGTTAACATCTGATTTGTGTTACTTCCATAGAAGAGACCAAAGGCAGCCAGATTTGAACTCCGGAACAAATTACTGGGGTTGGTATAAAGTTATTAGAAACACAATACTTGCTGCTTCAGGGCAGCTGTTCCAGATAGCCCCCATCTGCATCTTTCTTTCTGATGGATACAGTGTCTAAAGGTAACAGGGAACACTTGGGTAAATCTAAGCTTATGTCTATTTAAAATAACAGTGGTCGAGAGAAATAAATTATTAATATGCCCTGTGTGTGTTTAATTCTTCCAGATACTGTAGGACCTGATGTTTTATTTTGAAATCTAATCAGGGTGAGTTGCACCACTTGTATCTAATTTAAAACGCCCCCTAGAAAGTAGTGAAACTTGCACTTGCCCACTGCTAAAACCAATACCTAATCTGGGGCTAGAGAGGGGCTTCTAAGCCACAGCCCACACTGGGGGAGTGTGAAGCGACCGTGCAGAAGTAAGACTCTCCAGGGGCGCTTTGGCTGACTCAGCCAGAATTTTTCCAGGGCTCTGCAGGAGAATGCACCTGAGTGAGAGCTCAACACATTTACAGGGTGTAACATGCTCCCTCTTACTAGGAGTCCGGTACCCCATACTGCCTGTTCTGTGCAGAAGGCAGGGGCCCAGGAGCTGCCCTGTTTGGAGAGTCCAGGCATTCTAGGCTTGTGACTCCTTGTGTTGCAGCTGGCCCCTACACCAGAGTGTAAAGAGTGGCAGTGATGGCTCCTTGTACCCCTCCCACTCTGACTTCCATAGTCACTTAGGGGTCAGCTTCAATCTAGCTCATAAAGTAGGAGGAGAGGAACGAGTCAGTCTGAAGCATTTTGCACTCAGTCGATGTTGAATGGCTAGATATGCAAGTGTTAACTAAATATGCAAAAACAGGACTTATTTAATTATACACAACAGGCCTGATTGTGCTGTCACTTCCAATGGTGAAATCAGGGGTGACTCCATTGAAACCAATGAAGTTACACTAGCATAAAACAGATATAAGTGAGAGGCAAATCAGGTCATACAGCTTAATAATATTCAATCTTTTTCTTAAAAATGACCATTTTAAACAAATGCAACTAACAGCAACCAGCTTAGGTTTTAAACATTGTCCTTCTATAAAGTTATTTTGACTTGTGTAGAAAATATTTTTCTTTCATTTGTAATATTCAAAAAAAAAAAGCACTTTCTGTTGGGGGGGGTTGTTTTTATTTTTGGGTGTTTTTATGTGTGAAGGTGGAATAACAAACCAGAGTGTAAGAATCTAGCACTTTAAACAAGCACTGTCTTCATTTGTGCCTCCTGTTATGGCTGTGATTTGTTACACACATGTAACAAAACACAATCCGTCCTGTGATAACTGTGATAGTAACACTTTATGTTGTCTGTTTCTATTGTAAAGCTAAACTGTAAATAACTTATATCAATAAGAGTTTGATGCATATTTATGAGTACCTGCTGTGATGTGTAACTATTTGCATGCAACAGGTCTTGGTACATAGTGTCACTTTATAAAGAATACGTCTCTAGGAAGATAAACTATCTGGGTCTGGTGCATTTTGTTCCTTTCTATTACAAAATAGCTGTTGGTTGGTCCTGAATGTAACTGTCTGTCCACTCTATATTATACTTCTGTCTATCAGTAACAATGAATGCAGCACGTACAGATGAAAGCAATAAGCACGTGTATGTTTTAGGAATTGTTATGGGTTGTAACTATAGCTTTGTTAGGTCTGTACTTGGAACAGTACTGTACACATATTTGGATCTATTCTGCCCTCAGTATGCAGAGCAATTATCCAGATTACTCCCCTCATGTTGGGTTAAAGCTTGAGGTCCTTCCTCAAAGTTTTTACTCACTTCTTAATAAGGCTGAATCCTGGGAAATTTCCTGAAAGAGAAGACAGAAAGAACAAACTGAGTAAGGACCTCAAGAATTAGTCTAGTGACAGGAGAACAGACCTCATTCCATGCAAAGTGTTACACAGCAGGTACTCAAAATAAATAAAAGTACCTGTCCATACAGAAGCATCTTCAGAGCACTTATATAGGGCCAATTCCTGAGGGTCATTAGTCAGTTTTTACTCAGTCTTGACTCAAACAAAACTCATTCATTTGAATGGGCATTTTGCCTGATTAAGGACTTCAGGCTTTGGCCCATTGTACATACAAGTGTACTTATGGGAACTAATGTAGTGTGTTGCTGAGATACTTGTTAAGACTGAGTAATTATTAGAAAGTAAAGTGACTTTCCAGCAGATAAAGCGTTAAGTATTGATTGAGTCTATGGTTTGCTAGGCCATAGAGTGGAAACGAGAAATTTTAAAGAGAGCAGTCTCGGCATAATCTCGATGTTTCAGTCATCAGCCATGTCTGCCATCAGCACAAATGTAAAAAATTAAATAAAAAAATTAATTCAGGGAAGATAACTTTTTTATAAAGTAAATAATAGTGATTTCCAATTTAAATATTTTTAAAGCTGATGCTTTCATGTAAAAAAAAAGTCATATTTTACATATCAAGAAAGTGATCATATTTAAATATAGCCATACACTGTAGTGTTGACCACACATTCATTTAAAGTGATGTATTTGGTTTATAGATGGCACTGACAAAAATGTATAGATCAATAATTGTCATTTTTTTAATAAAAACAACTGGTGCAACTCTCCTTGTAACCAAAGGCCCTCTCTCTGCCTTGTGTGATCGAATCTGACACACACTTTATCTCATCTATTTAGTCTTACCATTAAAGTAGCATTTTATTGAATCGCTTTTGAACTGGCTGTCAAAAGTATCATTAAATTTCTACCTTTTAAGTCTTAATGGCCAAAGTCCTATAGATTTCTTATAGAAAGAGAATAATGTACAATTAAGCATATAATATGCTTGAAGAGCATTTCTTTCTTATTTGTGCGTGAAGATGTAGCTCTTATTTTGTGCCCAGTTAAAAAATGAAATATGAGTAACTTATTTTAACGAAATAAAGTCTGAATAAGAAATATATATCTATATATATGTGTGTGTGTGTGTACATAAGACATATATATATATGTAAGCACTGGGAAATCTACTGTCAAATGAAAAGCTACGCTAGACTGAGAGTCTGTACTCATTACAGAAGAAAAGGCAGTGCTTTGATAACGTAATGCTCACCAAATCCCGTAGGTATTTAAAGGGCAACTTCATTTTACAGTTCATTTGATAAATGTTTCCCTAATCTTCTAAAATTGGAGGGGAAATATGTAATATCTCTTGCATCAAACTAAAGTTTGCAGATCAGTCGCTAATATCTGGCATTCAGGTCCTTTACTGTGTACCATGCGTCAAGCAAGCTGATAGAGTTTTATCTACTGCAGCAAAGAGCATCACAATCGAAAGGACCGTGTGCACATGATGTCTGGGTTCTTGCTTGTCTCTTACGCAATCTACAACTTTAAAATATGTGGAAGGAATGGGTGCAGTTTTCTTAACCAGGAGGGAAAAGATTTTTTGACTTTTAGCTTTATACAAAGGAAAACAACAGTAATTTATTGTAGTGGATTTCTCAGTGCCTTTTCTTAGAAACTTCACCTGAGTACATTTAAGGGAAAACAAAAACAGACTCTCCTGTGAAACCCACATTTTATGAAAGATTCAAGAATCAATATGAGAAAAGAAGAAGAAGAAAGAATGCCAATGGAACACATATTCTCCTTCTGATCATACTGTGTCAAAAGCCTGGGGAATATTAATCTGTGCACGTCACGTAGAAACAAACCCTACGCGGTTGGTCTCTTTGGCAACTATGGCTGTGATAAACTGTAGCCTTTTCTTCCCTTGCAGCTAATATGATAAACATTTTTAATGAAAAACAGTATTCTCTTCTGTAAAATTGTAATGTATTGTTAATATTTGTATCTATTGTATATTTATGTTTTGACAGAATTATGGCTGGTACAGTTTATAATAAATAACTGGGATATTTAAAACTCATTACGAAAACAAGGTTGCTAATGCCAGGTTCTCTCTGTTGATAAGTTCCGCATAATATTATCTCCAGTCATTTTTACCAGACTTCTCAAACACCTCATTTTAAGCAAATAGTAGAATTCCTGGGTAAGGTGATGAAACAATGGAAACTGTATGGCATTTACATTGTACAATATAGCTCAGTCCACAAAATGTGGAGGTGGAGAATCCCATATATCTATTTCTTTAGCAAAGCTCTCATATTTTATCAATTATTACACTTATGGTAACCAAAATGAACCAAGCATTAGCTTAGATTGCTTTAGAATCACCCAGTTGGGCAGAATATGGCTTTAAATAATTCTTGATTAAAGTACAGATGTTCTCTGTACCGTCTGTTTGCCATTGTGTTGGCTCTATAAGTATCTGATGTATGGAAAAGTCTATTTTTCTGTTCAGATTTTAAATATTATATATATAAAATATAAATATATATCTGTATTTTTAGCAAATTTATAATAGGGCAAACAAGTCAAATTTCTTCTTTTTGTATTACAGAATAATATATTAGCAGCTATTGTTGTTCATTTACATAGCTGATTTCCTGAGTGTTTTTTGTTATGTCTCTGTTCTGAGAACACCAGAAACACCCCTCCTGAAATAGGTCTGTGAAAGGTCACAGGATCTCTTTGATGTCATTATGTATTTGTATTTTCCTGCTTGTTGTCCTTAAAAATAAACAAAATACAAGGACAGTACACGGAAACTAAGATGTGTTTTCTTAAAAAAAGAGAGAATGAGCCAGACAGTGATCTCAGGTTCAATGGTGTAGATTTGGAGGAACTCCACTGATTTCAACCCTTAACTGCAGCCTTTGACTTCAGTGGAGTTTTTCCAGATTTACGTTGATTTAGCTGAGATCAGAATCTTGCCCAGTGTGTAGAAGGGACTAGATTTGGAAATCACCATCACCATAATAATTAGTGATGGAGTCAACTACAAAAGTTTTAGGGATGGAGTTGAGATCAGCACCAGAACTGAAAGTTCAGGCTCTTATCCAACCTGAATACCTGGTGGTGTATTCTTTATTTAGATAAAGCTCCCACTGAAATTCCAAGCCCAGTGGGAGTTTTGCCTAAGTAAAGACTGCAGGGTCAAGCAATCGTTGTATTTTGATATTGCCACCTTCAGTCCTGGGCAAAACCAGGAATTGTGGAGAACATTTATTTATCCAAATTCCTAAATATACAAGTTTCAGAAAGGGACTGGATTTGGGTTTGGTGAAGGCAAAGATTTGTCCATGTACTTAGTTCTTCTTAATCATTTTGCTGCTCTCCAATTACGTCACCTACAATGAAAAAAAAAATACAAGAGAAAAACAAATGCCTTGATATATACCATGTCATGGCCCTATGAAGTCAATGAGGAGTTTGCCTGGATAGCTTTGACCCTAAATCTATGCATAAATATTTCTTTTTTGAATTGGTCCAAATGTTTAAACATAAAATTAAGAAGAGGCGACTGGTTGCACATGGGCAGTTTCTTTCCAGAGTTGAAATTCTCGCGCAGTAACTTCTGTTAGGCCAGCTCTATATTTACACAGCTATGGTCTCTTTGTGGAATTTTCCTATATGCCTGCAACCCCAGAGAGCAAACCTGAAACAAGATTTAATTAGAAGTCTGTACATTTGAAAATGTATAAATAATCAGCAATCACAGTAGGAACAAGCTTGTAATGACCAGCAAAGTTTGCTTTGCCAATGATTTATACATTAGCAAGGCTCAGCTACCACGTGAGGAAATAAATGAATGGAAAATGTGTTTCTGTTTCTGAAAGGGAGCCACACCTCCAACTAGCCAACGCAATAACCCTGCACATCTGACATCTCCAGTCATATAAAATGCCCTTCAAAAGGGCATACCAATAAAATACTTGGTTTACTCAACATGTTATGGACCAAATTTACCACTGCAATAAGTTGTATTTGCTTATTCCAATGTTACATTTGACCCGCTGCTAGCTCGCTTGCATTAGGAAAAAACACATCCAAATGTCAGTCATCTCACCAATTAAAAGGTGATTGATTTCCAGCATGTGTTTTGCAGCCATGTACCAAGATAATTAGGCTTTGGGGCTTAAAGAAAAGGGTTTTTTTTTCTGCAAGACAAAAGAAATCTTCTGAAAGCTAAAAGTTCATATTCCCCTTTATTGCTGATGTTACCTAAACCACCACCAAGTGTCCTTTGACACCAATGGTCAGGTGCCACAACTGTTCATATCTGTAAATATGGCTCAGTTTTGCTTTTCTTAATTCTGGCTTCATCGCACAATAAATCATGTTATAAGCTTAGAAAAGAATACTTTTCATTTTTAAATAGAGAGTAATACTATTATATTGATGTTCTGGAGGTCTGAGCAAGGCTAAACATTTGAAATTTTAAAGGAATGCTTATAACACTGCAGCTATGCTGCATTAAACAAAATAAGTAAATTTGCACTCAGAGCAAAGACCCACTGTATTCAGATCTTTTGGACATGCCAGCAAATATATTTTAGGGAAGACTAAAGGCTTTGTGTGATCTCAGGGATGGAATACAGCTGTCCATTGCACCTGTTTGAAAACCGTCTGGGCAGGGGGAAGTGAAAAGCAGTAATAATTAGATGGAAGTGTGTGAAAGAGAATGACAATCATTTCATTCAGATTTGTTGGTTTATGATCACTCTATGTTATTGCTCTTTAAATGTGCAAGATCGTCTTGGGTGAACTCCTGGCCCCATTGAAGTCAATTATAAAACTCACATTGACTTCAGTGGGACTAGATTTCACCCCATATTTTTATAATTTATCAGGGCCTTAGACAAGGACTTGTTGATTTGTACAAGTAGTTACCAACAGATATTGTGTCAGTTACTGGGTCACACCTTTCAGTCTCCTTGCTAATCTGCAATTAAGACCATGTGAGGACACACCAATTCTGATCTATGCGCGGTACTTCATGGTTATTGTACAGTATTTCAATTTTGATCTGTCCCCCTGACATGTCTCTTGTCTTTTATCCTCCTCTATCTTGTTTCTGAAGTACTGCTGAGTTCATGTTGCCTCCTATGACCACCAGCTTTGTTTTATATTCTGTTGGTTTGAGCCCTGAGGGATAGGACACTTTTCAGTCCTTGCCAGCTTTTTTACGGTTGGTGTACAGAGCTGCTTTCACAATAAAACATTCCCTGCAGGTTTGTCATTGTGGCAGATCCTCCATATTATGTTGAACTTTGAAGCCATGATAAGGAGTGATTCTTAATACCTAAGGCTAAAAGGCCAGCCACAGGTCCTAAATTGCACCAAATCTCAACCTTTTTATATATTATTGGAATTAGAAGATTTTGATCTGCTGTACCCAACTTTAACATGGAAGAGTCCTGCTTTTTAATCAGTCCAGTGAAGTGGTTCTGGAATGGAGAGAAAACATCTAAAGGTGTGCTTCTCTTTATGCTCTTAAAGACATACCGTGTTGTAACAAACTTATGACTATTTCAGGAAGTCACAGCTGTCTTTCACTATGCTATACATCAGACCCATTCAGAATTTCACAGTGCCTGCAGGGATAGAACAAATACCTTCCTGTTCCAGAAGCACAGGCCTCCATCGTGTCAGCAAACACACTCTCCGTAAGAGATATAGGGCCTATGAGCCACAGATGAACAGTTCTGATGATATTTATTAGAGGGTTGGGGGGGGGGGGGAATATACACTAGCCAGTACATTAGTGCAATAAAAATGGTACCGGTTTTAAAAAGCATTTAAACAGTAAAGCCGGTATTTTAACACCAAATATAAACTGGAAAAAATTCCTGGGACTCTCCTGGCGGATTTGGATGGAATTATAGTGAGAAAGGGCAGAAAATATAAAGTCTGGTGCTCCACTGCTTTACACCGTGTTTTGTCATTTTATACCTGTGGAAAGTGGAGGCACTAGGAAATCAGGCCCAAAATGTATAGTGAAGGGTAGTTGTTGCCATGCATGTCCTGCTGCCCCAGCAGATTCAGCACGGCCAGCACGTGTTCTTTGTTCTATTAGATTGGGTCACACTAAGGGACAGCATGTCAGAAGATGTTTTTTCACCGTTTGAGCAATATCTACTCGACACCCTTGTGTTTTGGGGTAACTATGTTCCATTAGCCATACACTAGTGCACTTAGAGTCTTACGTTTTGGGAGGTGAGAGGGAGGGTTTGGTGCGTTCTTGTTTTTATTTTGTTTTTTTGGTAAATAGTCCTCCTTCGTTGAAGTTTATTGATCACTCCAGTTGTTTCTGTAAAAAATAATTTAAAAAAAAATTAAAAAATCAATGTCTTTATATGCATGTAGTGCTATGAAACTGTGATCAATGTGTGACATTCAGAAACTGTACTGTCTTGTAAAATATGTCCAAATGTCTACAGATTTTAAAGCAATGGTCCCCTACTGCAGAAATAAATAAAAAGGTACGGATAAAACTGAGCCTTTGGTTGGTTTGTTTTATGGTCATATTTACTGGCCAACACTACAATAACTATGGTCAATTGGCACAGCGATTCAGGCTACTTGAAACCATTGTAACTGACAGCAGATGTTACAGAGTACCCTATTTTCCCATATCTAGGGCACTGATTCAGGAAAGCACTTAAGTGCATGTATTTATGTCCCATTGACTCCAAAGGGACTTAAGCATATGCATGAAGTTAAATGTGTGCATAAGTGCTTACCTGAATAAGGATGCTTTTT
Source organism: Lepidochelys olivacea (assembly GCF_965140295.1). Classification (NCBI taxonomy): domain Eukaryota; kingdom Metazoa; phylum Chordata; order Testudines; family Cheloniidae; genus Lepidochelys; species Lepidochelys olivacea. The sequence goes on from NC_140423.1 coordinate 17,449,578, forward strand.
CTGAATCAAACCCTAACGCCCAGATCCTTAAAAGTATTTAGGCACCTAACTTCCTGGGCTTAAGTGTTTTAGAACTGTACATTGAAATATACATTGACCAAATTTAGCCACAACTCATCTCAGTGAAACAGAACACTTCCCAACAATATTCCGTTCTGAATGTATCTACAGTGATGTATTTACAGATATCAGACTGGAGACCATAATGATGAGAGCCTTGACCTTGATGTTAGGATTGATCACATGCAGATGGGATGACAGCAGAGTTTGTCAGATGAAGAGCTCTGGATATGGAAATTGGCTAAACAGGTTGCATGTATAGTTACTGGGTCAAGAACCTGGATTTTCTGATTGAGCAATTGCATTTTTCTTCCCCAGAAAATGAAATAATGGGGTGTTAGTTAAATTGTGCAAGACATCAGAACAAAGGGCCTTTTGCACTACTCAGTTGTACTTTTCTTTCATTCAGTTGGTGAAACTAATATTTTTTAAATTGGCATGCAACTCCAATATAAGATGAGTCTTCAGACCTCCTGATTTCTAAAGACAATTAGCTTTATTTAATTCAAACACTTTAACTGATGACCAAATTCAAAAAAAAAAAAGAAAAAAGAAAAGAAAGCACACACTTTAACTAGAATTGGCCATACATTTCCCCATTCTGCACAAGCACTCACAGTAACCACATACACAATTTTTGTGCAAAAAGGTACACTATACATACACAATTGTGCACCTAATTTATCCATGCAGCTACCACATTTGTAAATCAGATACATATATGCACAAATGGTCAAATCTGGTCAAATTATGTGCATAGGCATTTTTGAATAGCTTCCCTCTGTTTTTAAAGTCTCTTAAGTTTTTTAAATGATCTTTTGAGTATCACAGTAGCTGATAATATCTAGCATTATTAGATCTAAGGACTCAAGAGAAATTTTACAGATTTCAGATAAAACCCCTGATTCCAAGAAAAAAATTCTGACAGAATTTGGCTACATTTCCCATTGATTTTTTTTCTTTCTTGTCTAATAATCTGAGCACAGGAATGCCTGAGCTCTGAGATGGGCTCTGGAACTGACTTGTTTTGTGATCCTATGCTAGTCTTCACTCTGCCTCAATTTCCACATCAGTCAAATTGGGAGCATGCCTATCTCGTGGGGTTTGGGCAGATTGTTTGTCAAGTCCTTGAAGATAAGAAGCACTAAGTATTCTTTTACCCTAGTTAAAGCCAATTTACCGAAATCGTTTGTTTTGCTTGGCAAAATCCAGAGGCTAGACCACAACGCTGCCAGACCTATTACAGTCTATTGACACAAAAGACCAGAACAACTTTGAAAAGCGCATAAGGCAAAGGAGCTGTTGGTGGTAAGCAGGCTGTGGAACTTCGGATTTAATTTGTGGCTCATTGATCATTACAATCTGCTTGTGTGTGTCCTGTTAGGGCCAGTTTTACCCAGGCTTGTCTTATGTTTATCAACATGCACTCAGCTGGCCACAAACGTATGGCTAACATACAAAAGGACTTAGGTGCTTTCAAAGCACTCTCAATATTTTAGGTATGTCGTATGTGTGATGGGTAGTATATTCCCCCCACACACACACACACGTGAAAAAAGGGTTAAAGTGGCCTAAGAGGCCAATTAACCCACCAAACTGCACCTAGAGGAGTGTTTGGCCTAGTTGGTGATCAGACCTGCTAGGGAGGGACTGAGTCTTCATAAAGGAAGGAGCAAAGGGATGCTGGAAGAAAGGCCAGGGAAGCGAGCCACCTGAGAGGTAGATGGACGCTTTTGCTCTTGGGCTGTGGGATGATTGAAGCCTGGGACACTGATCCCTGAGTTGGAACCCCCAACTGAAGACAGGAGCCGATCAGAGAACTGCAACCTTCATGAAACCCTGGGTAGAGGGTTTTGCTATTTTCTGTAAATTAAGGACTTTGAGGTCCTGTGAAAGGTTGCATCTGTTACCTGGCTTGGCTGGAGGCTCAGGTGATACCAATAGGCCAACAACTAGATGGGGGAAACTGAGGTACTGCCACTAGGAGGGCATGGTACAGTGGCAATTTTGCCACAGTATGTCAAGGCAATGGACAAAGTAAGGAGTTAGATCCCAGCAGAAAACCAGCAGCCATTACACACTCAGCAATAGCTCAGTCCTAGCTTCAGACAATGGCACTGAGAAAAGGAATGTTGGCCAGGATTGAAAGAGATTTCACAGCTCTACAGGGAACCCAAAGCACTTTACATATTTCATACATAGAGCACAAACAGAATGCACCCTCTTCTTCTCCCTGTCTTTCTCTGCCAAGCACCCGCTCTCGCCTCTCTCAAACCCACTTCTCCAGGCAAGCCAGCCTCCCGTGTTCTCGTCACGACTAGTCTCACTGTCCTCCCACTCCTGACCCATTGTCCTGTGTCTTGTGCTTAGCTATAAGCTCTTTTGGGAAGGGAACGGGTCGCTTTCTATGCATGTGAGCTAACAGAGCTAGCTAAATGATGTTGTAAAGTAAAGAATGGTGACCAAATAGAGCGTGGCGCACTTCACACCAGTGTGGGGGGATGGTTGGTTGAGGCCATTGCAAGAGTGTAAACTGAAGCCTACGCTGCTGTGCTGCATAGATATTGCTGGCACTTTAAGAGCACGGGTTCTTGGTAAAGACGTCTTAACACTGCCTCCCCCGCTACACACCCAATAATCATCTGCATCAAAGGACTGCGTCAAGCCCACCAGGATCTGAACCTTGCATTTCAGAGAATCTGTATATTTCAAAGGTGAGGCGCAGAGGGATCCCCTTTCATTTGTGAAGGGTGGGCCTTTGCTCTAGAAGACTGGGGCAGTACGAAGGGTTCCTGATATAACATCTGAGCTCCAGGGTGGTGCCTCTGAGGATACAAGGCCCATTTTTTAAACATGTTAACTAGCAAGTTAGCCTGAGGAGTCACTGTCCCGCCCATTGCGCCATGGAGAGATTAAATTGCACTGGGGCTATATCTGACACCCGGTTTGTGCCTGGCAGACCAATGTAACTAGGCTACCAGAGGCGTGGGATTGTGGAGGGGGGGGGCGGGAGCTTTCCCAGCTCTCCAGCACACTTCAGTTAAGTGAGCATATGGCAGCTCTGGCGAGTCTGCTCCTCGCAGCGTGCTGGCATGGTGGTACCAGTGCAAAGGCGTGAGAGAACACGTTACGCCCCCTGAGCCAAGCAACAGATAATCTTGCCAATACTCACCAACGTTTGTCAAATGGATCGTTAAACTGGAAGCTTATTGCTAGGCAAAGCACATAACCCTACCCATAACGAAACAAGTGAACTGAACCACTTCAAAGCACTCGTGGCTCAGTGCCAGCTACTCCTAATCATAATTTATTGCAGAGGGAGGGAGGGAGAAATCAGCACATATGGTAATAAAAGCTGTACAGTGTTTTGGCAGCCTGTCTATGGGGAAAGAGCCTAAAGTGTATAAAAGCTCCTTGTAATGGTGCCACCAGCAATCCCTGTGGTCTGTGGTCTGACTGTATTATGTAAAGTCTTGCATAATGCAATTATAATCACGCATTAAAAATTTAATCTGGGTTCAGGGCCTGGCACACGCTTTCCAACGGAAGGGTCGCAACAGCAGGAAGACCATCTAGCAGGTAAATACTGAGTTCTAGAGGCCAGGGGGGCATTTAATAACCTAAGTGGTGTGTACTACTTTTTCTTTTAAACGAGGGCCAAATACCCTCTTAGTGTAAAACCACTACTGCAGTCAATGTGATTTCCACCAGGAATGAATTTGGCCTGTAGCGCCTGAGCCTGGGGTTGCAGTACAATGCAAGTGAAGCACTATGGACCCCATTTTGAGGAATAACTAGCTATTTAGCAGGAGGAACCAAGCAGCCAGTCCAGCCCATGTGGCCATTGTTATTGGCTCAATCGCCTCTACCCTACCACGCACTCCTTAGCATCACAGGGACTCATTGATTAAAGGCTCTTTGGAATGCACCTTTGCTCCCTGACTGAGGTGGCGCATAGAACTGGAATGAAGAGCAGGAAGGCTTTACTCTGACTGAGCTTTCTCATTTGCAGTAAGAGAGGTCTGCAGTGGCAGAACGTCCAGCATCCTTGGGTTCGCCTTACGGCCATGGAAACCAACCAAAGGCCTTTGGATCAGCAGGCAATTCCATCAAACTGGTTTCTCAATGGGAAAAAAAATTTTCTTTCATTGAACTGAAATTTTCACAGACAATGTCTGGGTTTTTTTACTTTTTTTTTTTTTTTTTTTTTTGGCGCAGAGTGGTTTGTTGACAAACAACAACCTGAAAACTTTTAGCAACTGAAACGCACATAATTTTCTGGTTGTGCAGAAAAAAGTTTGGTTGCCAAGAACTGATTTTTTTTTTAACCCAGGGTTTTTTGGTGGTTGTTTTTTAATGAAAACCTGAAATTATTCAACAACGAAAAAGAATTGTCAAATTTTTTCCTGAGGGGGAACTCGCTGGCGTGGGAGGCATGCATTTTTAATATGGGAAACTCTTCTTTCTTTCTTTTCCTTCCTTATCCCAAAGGAGAGCAATAAAAATGAGAAGCAAGAAGCAAATTGTTTAGCAGGCAAAGAATTTGTTCCAATGAACTAAATGTAACATCAAAGCAGAAAGTGAGTCAACCATGTGGCTGCAAATTTTGCCCCTTACTTAATTCAACAATGTATCCACATTCTTTACCACAGACAATCTACATTGTGTTGCTGCTTTCTACTGTCTTTTAATTATATTTGACTTTATAGGTAGTTATGCTGTTAATAATACTTAAATCAAATATGAAACAGCATGTTACATGTATTAAGATAGATAGAAAATAATTTTTGAAAGCCTTGATAATAATTACTCTACAAATACTTGTAGCACGGCATTTAAAGGAAAAGAGTAAAGAGAAGAAGAGGGAGCATTAAGATGAAGTTCATCCAGACACAATAAAGTGTAAATTTATATTATTTAATAAAAATGAATTCCCATCGGCTGTGTTCACTATCTCGTTTTACTCCTCTTTACAGACACATTTGATAGCCAAATAAATGCAATAAATTGGCAAGACTGGGATCTGAGCCACCAGGGGTTGAGAAGGCTACAGAAGGCTCTTAAAAATTAAGTCCCTCAAGCGTGGGAGCCTAGGGCAGGGCTTGCCAAGCACTTGTTGTGATCCGCAGAGCTGTGCTTAACTTCTCAAAACTATGCATCCGATAAAGTGAGCTGTAGCTCACGAAAGCTTATGCTCAAATAAATTTGTTAGTCTCTAAGGTGCCACAGGTACTCCTTTTCTTTATTCAGTGTGTGTATTTCTAACTAGTAATCCCTGAAACGTCTGCTTAGGCTGACCAGATAGCAAGGTCAAAAATCGGGACAGGAGGTGGGGGGTAATAGGTGCCTATGTGAGAAAAAGATCCAAAAATCGGGACTGTCCCTATAAAATCGGGACATCTGGTCACCCTACTTCTGTTGTCCTTGCCTAGACACAGTGCTTTATTCTCCGTGACACACACAGTCCTTGTCTACACTGGTAGCAACATGTAGGGGACATGTAGCTGCAGATCTGCATTCAAAAGCAGTCTGTGTCCACACTGTACTGTGTAGCTACATGCGGCAGTGAAGGCTCTGGCAGGGTGAGGCAGACAGGAGCTGTTGGAGTCTTTCTCTGCTGCCTCCCCCTATCGGAGCTTTTCCCCCACTGCCAGAGCCTTTCCCCAAGGCAGGAAAAGGTTCTAGCAGCAGGGAGGCAGCAGGACACTACATTGCTAAAAATAGCCGGGTAGATGGGGCAGGCACTGCTTGGGTGTGTAGAGACCCATGTAGGGAACCCATCCAAAGATACTGGCCCAGCTGTACTCAATTCACCAAACCAGTGCCTCACTGGTTTACACTGCTATTTATACCCGTTCCTAGTGGGTATGCAATGTATGTACCAAGTGTAGCCATAGCTAGAGTGGGCCCAATTCAATGGTATTGCACCAGGCATGTATCTGAACCCATGACTGATTGATTTAATAAATGTAATTAATACATCAGCCTTCGTAGATACAGTAACTCCTCGCTTAACATTGTAGTTATGTTCCTGAAAAATGCGACTTTAAGCAAAACGATGTTAAACAAATCCAATTTCCCCATAAGAATTAATGTAAATGGGGGGGGGGTTAGGATCCAGGGAAATTTTTTTCACCAACCAAAAGACTATATTATATACACACACACACACACACACACACACACACACACACACGGTATAAGTTTTAAACAAACAATTTAATACTGTACCCAGCGATGATGATTGTGAAGCTTGGTTGAGGTGGTGGAGTCAGAAGGGGGGATATTTCCCAGGGAATGCCTGGCTGCTAAATGATGAATTAGCAATCAGTTGAGCCCTCAAGGGTTAACTCATTGTTGTTAATGTAGCCTCACACTCTACAAGGCAGCACGAATAGAGGGAGGGGAGGCAGCATGGCAGAGAGAGACAGAGATAAACACCCTGTGTGTGTGAGAGAGACATGCATTGCCCCTTTAAGTACACTGACCTCACTGCCTTTTTAAGTAGATCAGCAAGTTGAGACAGAAGTTGCTGCCAGGAAGCTCCCTCCATTCTGAGCCCTGTCATGTCCCCTCGCCCCACTCTATGGAGATATGGGGTAAGCGGGGTACAGGAGCAGGGGGGAGGGGGACACCCTAATATTATCCCTCCTCTTCCCCCACCCCGCACAGCAAGCAGGAGGCTCCGGGGAGCAGCTCCAAGGCAGAGGGCAGGAGCAGCACATGGCAGTGGCGGGGGGGGGAGGAACAGCGGAACTGCCTGGCAATTGATAGCCTGCTGGGTGGCTGCCACACAGGGAACTTAAGGGAACGGGGAGCTGATAGGGGGGGCTGCCGGTCCACCCAGGTTCCAAGCCCCACCAGCTCATTCCAACAGGCTGCCCTTCCTGCAAGCAGTGGACAAAGCAGGTGGCTGACAAATGAAGTTATAAGGGAGCATTGCACAATTTTAAACGAGCATGTTCCCTAATTGATCAGCAATGTAACAATGAAACAACGTTAACCGGGATGACTTTAAGTGAGGAGTTATTGTATTAGATACGTAGCATTTGCTACATTACATAGCAGCCCATTGATCCATTGTGTCTGGCATCGTGCCTCAGACAATGCCCAGCACCTGGGAGGCAGCTCCTCTGGTGGTGCAGATTGTCATAGGGCCATTGACTTTGTCCAATGACCATTTACCCAGCTGAGCATCTGCCCCTTGATGCAAAGTTAGCAGGAAGGTGATAGTCTCTCCCATAACCTATCTCACCAGTTGTGCAGTGCTGTAATTGTGTGGTTGTGAGTTGGGGAGGAAAATCCATTCCTGCCCTCTTCAGAGCATTCATTTAGGCAATGAAAAATACGATCCAATTACAATTAACTACAGTATCGCTGGCAGGATTGTGTTGGAATATTCCACGTGGGGGGGGGCTGTTAATTTCACAGGCCTCAGTGCCATCTTAAAGGTGAAGATAGCTCCAAGTGGCTATTCCAGTTCTCTGTGGGCCATCAGGCTTCTGGGAAGCTGCTAATATGCCCCTCTGCTGGGCAAAGATTGGACATTCCCAAGTGCTTCAAAAAAATAGTAGACATATATGTGGATAATAAGAGCATCCACAGTTATATGCAATAGAAAAAAACTAGAAGGTACATTGCTTCAAGGTAAACATCAACGGACAGTGTTTAGGGAGAAGCTTCCCTTAGTGGCAGGTAATTCCATAATTGGCCAGTGTGGGTTTTCTTGCCCGTTCCCCTGAAACATCTGGTGCTGGCTATTGTCAGACACAAGACCAGAAGAAGCACTGGTCCGATCCAATATAGCAATTCCTGAGTTCCTATGCCCCTGCTCATAGCAAGCTGATTTAGCATTTGCATGTTTAGTCTAACCTTGTTTATTCATTATGAATCATTAATATAGCACTCTTGCATGTTCAGATGTAATAATTCACGATGTCAAACAACTAACTCAACTGAAGTTTTACTTAAATAAGACAATCAAGCAATTCTTAATACTGAACTATGCAGAATACAGAAAAAGACACCGACCTACCAAATCTGAAAATGGAGAGATGAGGCAGCCTACCTGAGTTCACTTCTAACTCCCTAAAACTCACCTCTTATATATTGTTCAAAACAAAGAAAAATCCTTTCTATCTTGATCTTATTTTGAATCACTAAGCCAATGATATTTGCAACTAATTTATCACTGCTAGGACCATCTATATCACAATTAGCTCTTAATACTTAGACATTACTCCATACATTAATATCATGCTGATATATTAATTATAGAACACACCTGCTATACCCCAGGTTCCTTGTCCATTTTGTCATTTACTAAGTTCATCAATTACAGAGCATCCCTTATCAAGTTTACCATTTTCTCCAATACAACATACATATATAATAAAGGCATCTCTTTATATACTACTATACGTGTTCACAGAAAAGAGACAAAGAAAATGGACTATTGCTCATAACCTTCTTTCATGGTATCTGATTTATATAACTGATAAGCTAAAGACATGTGAGCAACCATCTATTTTATCAATTACAAAAGATATCTTATAACCAAGCCATTCTGACAGAAATAATGTTAGAGTAATTCCTGATAAGCTAAATGCATCCTTCAATTATTATTATCTTATTAATTACAGAACATGCCCGCCCCATGTAGGTTACAAGTGGTTCCTTTCTGGACATTTCCCTAAGGGTCAAGAGTATAGAGTAAAAAGGCCACGCAATCCGTTATTTACTAACATGCGACCGTCCAGGTAAAATTCAGCTCACTGATAGCACACCAGATCAGCTAAAGTTCAGAGTAAAGCAGAGTGGATAATAAAGTACAGGCCTACTATGACAAAGCCATTCATTTATTCAAAACAAAACCCTCTTTAACCTTAGAGTTTAGACGCATTTTTGGTTAACAGAAAGGATTCTACAATGTCTGATCAAGAAATCACGAGCATTTACTTTTAAAAGCACACCAAAAGATAAATATTTACTAACAGCACTGTAAATATACATGATGCTGGCCACTGGAAGACAGATACTAAGTGGGCTGTCCAATGATACACAGAAAATAAGCCCATTTCTTGAAGGTCCTACTGTCCAGCACACCTGTGGCTTTCTCTAAAAAATTTCTCATCGGGAAATATTGATTTACACTGATGTGAAACATACCCTAGCAAACAACATTTCAACAGAGTAAAGAGCTTCGATAAGGCATGTGAAGGTCAACACTTTAAAGGGGTAGCCCCTCTATCTGTTCTGCTGGGAGCCCTGATAAGAGGAAGAATTGAATTCTTATTAATATAAATGAGCTCATTATCTGGGGGAATTTCAGACTGTGTTCAGAAGTTCGACGTCTCCATTCCAAGAAATATAAAATGTATGTGACAAAAATTAAAAGGCAAATGAAAGCAATATATTGTAGGCACCTGTTTCTTAACTAAGTGATTTTGGTATTCTGTTTCGATGGGTGATAACTGTAGGATGGAATCTGAGACAGTACTGACTGGACCATGCCCAAAAGAGAGACTGGTTACAGACTAGCTATCACTTACATGGGATGCCCTGTGCCCCACAATGCTTTGCAAGTTCCCTAAATAACCACCATTTCTGTCCTCCAACCCCTGCCATCTGTGCCAGGAGCTGAGACTGCGGCTTTTAGGGGAACTCCAGAATGAACAGCAGCAGCAGAACTCCAGAATGAACAGAATGTACAGCAGCAGCAGTTTTTAGGATTTTCTCTTTTCGGATACAGCAAAAGGGTTTTAAGGGTAGTCACATAATTCATCCACTGTTACAACAGCTAAGGAGAGATCAAAAATGCTTTGGTAGTCTTAGCAAAGCACTGGAACCCAAGAACTCCTGAGTTCTCTTCCTATGTCTAACAGTAACATTTTCTGTGATTGCTTGATTATTTCTTGGCTAAATTAGTTACCCCTTCTGCCTAAGTTTCCCCAGCTGTAAAATATGGATAATACTACACACCTACTTCAGAGGAGTGTTGTGTGGAATAACTGGTTAATATGTAGTAAGTCCTTGAGACTGTAAAGTGCTCAGCATTATTAAGACTGCAGTGTCAGATAGATTCTTGGTTTCAGAATCGAAAACTGGCTACAGTAATAAAAGAATAAATGAAATATGCAAATAGCCTCCTTTTTTGCTACAGTTTTTTGCTGCGGTTCAATATGCTGCTCTGAAATTGTTTTCACTAATTTATTCCCAAAGCTTTTTAGTGGAATCTGTAAGAGATCCCAGAACACCCAGCCATTTCCTTACAGATTGTTAATTTTTGCCTGTGGTGGGTGGGCTGAAGTTCTGCACACTCTGAGTATGTAGGTCACCCAGCAAAGCTAGTCTTATATTAAAAACAAAAAAAATCTGTGTTAAAAGACTGTTATCTAGGTTGTAAAGTCAAACAACAGAAAATGAGGACATGCCAGATTAATGGTTGTCCATGCAACCTTGATTCTGTCCCCTTGTGCATCCATCATGTGCCCTGAATGATGCAGAAGTCCTGTGGGAAAAAATATCATGTGATTTTGTAATTTAAAACTGTATTAGAATGTACATGCACAAGGAGACCAAATTAAGGTTGCACAGACATCCATAAAATCTGACATTTCAGTGCTAACTTTTCAGTTCTTGACTTTACAATTTAAATAATATTATTTTATGTGGATTTTTTTTTGGTATATAATTTCCTAGGCTTTTTTTAAGGGAAAAAGGTAAAAGTCCATTGCGCATATCTGTAACAGTTTCCCTATCCCCATGATGCAAAAACAGGAACATGTGAACCCTGAACCTTCAGCACAGACTGCTACTGCTTGAGCTGTAGGCCTCAAAACATTAGGTAGCAGCAGGAGAAGGATATTATCCCATGGGCCAGGTGCTGGGTCCTGGGGGAGCTGAGCCCAGTTCTCTCTCGCTCTTCCTCTTTCCCTGAGGAGTTGGGCGGGGGGCTCCAGCACTTGGGCTATGGGCCGGTCCAGGTGTGGGGAGCCCAGCTCAGCCTTCTTACCCACCCAACTGCTCCAGCAGGTCTTCCCAGAATAATTGCATCAGCTTATGCTGACAGCCTAGCTAGCTCAGTTGTAAAGTATGAGACTCTTAATGTCAGGGTTGTGAGTTCAAGCCTCGAGTTGGACATGCGAGCCTCTTGCCTTGGCAGCAGTGTGACTCCAGCACTTCAGAATGTTAGTGTTCACTTATTAATTTGGACTATAACCAAAATTTGCTTGACAGACACAAGCGAGAGAAGGGAAATGGTGATTTTAACAGCTCCTATCTCAGCGAAAGGTGAACAGAATTTCACGGGGAAAAGAAAAAAAAATACCTCTGTAACTTGAAGACATTCCCCCTGCCAAATATTAAAGGGCTGCTGCAAACAATGGAGCAGTGAGCACTTCTGAAAGAAAAGATGCCAAGAATCCTTGGAAATTGAAAGTTTAGGCAGTCTAAATATAGGGGGCAGTCTAAATATAGGGGGCACTACCAAGTGCCCCTATAAAAATGAGACAAAAAGGCATCATTGGGATGGTGTGACAAGTCATCTCACTATGGGTGAATGCTGTGGTGGTTCTGAAATAGGGAGGAAGCAGGTTATCCTTGACCTTAATGTTGATAACTTCAGAATCAGAAATCCATGGGGGTGATTTTACCGAGTAGCCATTATTGTTGAAAAAGGACAGAGCCCCTCCAAGTCTGTGTAGGAGCAGACACTTATACTTTGGTGCTGGTGAAAGCCTCCCAAATGGCTGGCAGCTGCCAAATGCTTCCGAAACACAACTATCATGGTGGGTTGTGGAGGGAAATTTTATTCCCTGATATTGTCAAGGAGGGTTTTGTGGGTTAGCACGAGGCCCTGGAAGCAGATCTTGGACTGAAAAGGCATGCAGCTCGTCCAGGACCCATCTGAAAGGGAATGATGAGTTTTTGCAGAGAGCTGTGGTTTAGGAGACCTTGGATTCCCATGGTATGATAGACCTGCTGCTTTGACCCTAAGCCTTCCTGTGGCAGGAGCTTGTTCCTTTCCATTGTTCTCTCGGTCTTGGCTTGCAAGGACACAGATGAAGAACTCATAAGGGGGAAAAAAAACTGCTGAAAAAGTTACTCAATGCCAGATTAACCTACTGAACAAAAAAAAATGTAGAACCAGTTAAAATAAGTAGACAGCTCTCTGTACCTGTGGTGTGCCATCGACTGGAAAACCAATCCAGTCAGATACAGGATGCCCACATAACAAGGGCAGTGTCAGCCAGCACATGGGTCAGGCTTTTGCCAGGCACGTAAATCTACCCATCATGAGCCTCTGTTCTTACAGAGACAATATCCATTGTTTCTAAATCCAGTTTATCCCCTAACACTGCATGTGTAGCATTCCATGCAGTGGGCAGTCTTCTTTCTTCAACCATGTCACAGCTACTGGAAGCAAAGAGGTTGTGCCACATGGCTGCAGTTCAATATCCATTTGAAGGACTTTTACACCACTTCCTATCCTGTGGTCCAGAGACTACAAGTGGCCTGCAAAGCACTTGCACTCCACAGAGAGCTGGTTCCACCTGGTGCTGACCCTCCTCCCTGTATGCAGCAAGTAAATCACATTAAAAGCAGTTACAAAGACATGGGTTGAAACCCTGGGCCTATTGAAGTCAAGGAGAATTTTGCCATTGACTTCAATGGGGCCAGGACTTCACCCCGGTCATGAAAAATCCCACAAGTTTCCAAAACACTACATGAGAGATATAAGGTCCTAGTCGCGTGCTAATGTGCGCTATTGCATTTTGCCTCCCTCAAATTCATGCTAGTGTTTCAGTTGGAGAGCAATTCATTTCCCCTTCTGAAATCTGTTGTGCAAAATGTTGCTGGTGAGAAGATCTGCCCCTTTCCACGAGTAGATGAGAGACCCTTAAACACGCAGCGAATAAAATATTTAAGGATCAGAGTGAATGAGAGGCACCATATGATGTAAATCTAATGTGCTATGGAACAGGGGTGGAAATCAAAGGTCAGTAAGTAAGCCAAAGGACTGAGAAATGGACAGCTCAGAATTGGGGAAACATGGTTGTACATTTGGGTCTTGTGCTGAATCTGCCACGGTAATAATTCTTCAGCATGAAGAAATGATGAGATTCCAAGAGAGAGAGAACGCTCTGGGACCAAACTATCAGTATTACAGCTAAGGAAATTGCTGCAGGAAACTGCAAAGGTATTTTCCCTTGAACCCCTCCTCCTCTTTCTCCTTCCCCAGTCCTGCAGTGCACAACAGCCCAACGATCCAACAGGTGGTTGCTCTGAGCTGCAGTGATAGCTCTTGGACAGGTGAGATTGATTTAAGCTTGGATGGCTGCTAAAGTTCATTCCTTAGACAGCATGGCTTGTGACCTTCAGGGAACAAACACCGCTCCTCACTCTCTTAAATGAAGGGCACATGTCTGTATCTGAGCAAAAGAATTAATCTGACCCTTAGGAGACAGCAAGTTCTAGAGCATTCATCCCTGGCAGTGAAGAAGACGCCTCTTTGTTGACTCAGTTTCAGGCCAACTCAAGTTGCAAATATTTCACCCTGCCTCAGTTGGAGTCAGTGCCAATAACAGGCCCAGTCTTGCAAGGAACTGAGCACCCTCAATTCCCAGTGGAAATGAAGATGCTCAGCACAGTACTTCACAGAATTGGGCCAAATCCCAGGGAAACCCTGCCCAACCCACATCCAGGAGGTATTATCCCACCAGACTGTCAACAACTTCTGAAAGACAAATATTAGGGGCCAAAGCTTATGATCTTTGCACAGGCTGAACTCCCATGGGCTTCATGCCTGAATAAGGACCACAGCCCACTCCTGAAAGGTTCTGGACTCCTGTAATTCCCATCTACTTCAGCTGGAGCTGCATGCTCAGCAGATACTGAAATCCCCTCAGGGGCTGGCCCTGAGTTAGAATGGCAGGACTTGACCCTAAATAACTAGAGGACAAATGGACTGCCGGGGACTCTGCCTGGCACGACTTATTGATGGGGCTTAACAATGTATTTATCCTTCCAGCAACAAGATGAACCCATCTCAGCTCATCCTTTGAATCAGGTTCCTTGCTTTTGAGCATGAGTATGAAAAGGAAAGAACTCACAATGGCAGACACTCCCAGTCCTTCATTTATTCTGGCTGTATAGTTCCTCCCAGCACATGCTGCAGATCCTTGTACTAGAGGGATCTCTTGCAGCTTTCATGTCACACTTTTGAATGCCAAATGGGATCTAGCCTGCCAGGTCTCTTCAGTTATGCTGAAAACAAATTGTAGTTTATTTATTTAATTGGCTTTTCTATGGTACTCAGCACTAGAGTATCCGCCCATCTCAAAAACATCAATGAATTTAGTCTCATGACCCAGGCAAGGTAGGAAAGTCACTATCCCCATTTTTGTGGATGGGGAAAGTGAGGTGTGGAGTCTTCATCTCACTGACGTCAATTAGAGTTGTTAGTGCTCATAGCCTCTTAAAATCAGGTCCCTGGTGTCTCAGTTTGAGCAGCCAAAATCTGAGGCACCCAAAATGAGTGGCCCCTTTGGAAATTTTTGGCTTAAGTGACTTGCCCAAGAAGCCTGTGGTAGAAAGAGGGTGTAGAACACAGATCTCCAGGATCCCAGTCCAGTGCCTTAACTACAAAACCATCCTTCCAGGAAAAAAACTGCATAGAAATAACAAACCTTATTATGGAAGCAGCTAATCTACCTCTCTCTCTCTCTCTAATCTACCTTTTTTCTTGCTCAGTCTCTCTCCCTTTCTCTCCCTTTCTCCCAACAAACAGAATCTCTTGGAAGTTTTGAGAAGATGCCTCAGTATCAGTCTCTAACTGAAAAGAGAATGTTCGTAACCCAACCACAGGCACTAAATCGGGTCCTTCTCTTTTCCTGACAGTTAGCCAGGGTGCAAGATAGAGATCCATGCCACAAGCCAGGCTGGGACTTCTAATTGGGTTTTCCTCCCACTATAACTCCCATCCACCATCTGCTTCTCTTTTTCTCTCCTATGACACATACCTCAGTCTCTTAGCAATACCCCTGGATTGCCAACCAAGAGTCAGAGAATTAATCAGAACAACTGCCTCTTTCATTCTAATCTCCCCAATTATTCACAAGCCTCAGAATCCAGGTGTGGGTCTGGATTCCAGCCCTTCTCTCTCCCGCTTATGGGGGTGTTCAAATTCAAGATTCCAGGTTAGCCAATGGTCCAGTGGACTCAGATTCATGCTTCTAGTCTGGATCTAAGTTCAGTTGAGTGATATAATTTGTTGGCGAGATAGGATGAAATCCTGGCCCCACGGAAATCAATAGCAAAACTCTCATTGATTTCAATGGGGCCAGGATTTCACCCATGATGTTTAGATCAGACGGTTTCCAGAGTGCACTTGATCTAAGATAGAATTAAACTTTTTAAAAGTTATTTCAGGTGCATTATTATTATGAAAGGAAAAATAAATAAACCCTGGTGAGGTGTCTCCTGCTGAGTGGATCAAGCATCCTAAACCTCCTCATTGCTAGAGAATCATTCTGCTACAACAATTTGCCACCACCGCCTTGTGCAGGATCTGTCCCCATGCCCAGAATTTGAGGTTCACCCATCAGTAATTATTGCATATGCTTCTGTTTCTTGATCAAAGTGAGACTCTTCCATAGCTGCCAGTAACATAGTTCTTTTTTGCCTCCTTCAAACCCTAAGTCACATCAGGCTTAAACTGCTGCAAACCACACTATATCATCATTTTTAAATCAATGAATAAGTGAAACCTGCTCATTGGGAATCATGAAGATAACGTTGCCTGTAGCTACTGCTGGTGTGTTCAGAAATTAGTCAGTGACAGCAAAAATCCTCCTTGATATCTCGGGAGATGAAATAAAAATTGGCAGTTTTACTGCTGCTGTTAACGCTTTCCCTCCCATCACATCCTGCTTTTTTGATCTATAAAGTCTGGAGATATGGCTAAAGTAAAACCAGGGACATGTCAGAGGTTTAGGGATATATTTTTATTGTGATGCCCTAAGATGGCAACTTTCGTTAGCCACCAAGATAACTATTTACCCCCAAATACTTACCTTCCTGAGCACTGTGGGGAACGTGAAGCTAATTATGCTCTGTGTACACGACGCTAAAAGGGTTTTTCTGAAAGCCCCTCAGAATGGTATCCCTGCAGAACACCAAAGGACTGAGCCTTTGTAAAATGGATCCTGAAACCACCCCAAATCAGGTGGGTTCCAGTTCTAGTCCAATCAAAAAGAAAAAGAAAAAAAAGATCTCCAGCCCAGGGTCCAGTTTGTGGACTTTTGCTAACACCATTCACCAAGCCCTGGCCCCGTCTCTCCCTCGCCATGTAAACAGAGCCCTACAGTTTGCTCATCATGCCTGCATCCCACGACACCACCAGGTGAAACCGCCACGCTGGGTGCTCCAGAGGGTTAGACCTTCCCCCACCTATTTCCACTGCAAAGCTGCCTTCTTTGTGCTCAACAGACTCCCTAATGCACAGCTCGATCCTGGCACCTGTTGGCCAACCAAAGGAACGCCTCTTCTTACAGCACACAGAGAGGATCCAACACTTAAGCAAAGAAAGAAAAGGACACGATTGATTTTATTGTCCTAGAGAACATGTGGCTGAATAGCTCGTGCCCAGCAAAAATGCCATCTGCAGGCTGCGTCATTCAATGCTGTGTTTTCCCATCTCATTCCATCTCAAGGGGAGGTAGCAGGATGGATGCACAGACTTGCCTAAGATAATAACATCCCCTTTTCTTTCTCCAGAGTGCTGATTGCCATACTGAAGTGGGCCCTGGTTTTTACTGTGTATTGCTGAGTTCCTTTCTGTTTTCCCTGGCACACCCATTCAATCCCTAAATGCTATTTCTTGCTTCCATTGCCTAATTTCCCCCATTAAGCTCTCCACATGTGTCAGATGGCATCAGATGGGGAACTAAATTTTTTCCCCCTTAGCAAGTTGACACCAAAATTAGATCAGGTTAAATTTCTAGGATTGGACCATCTGTGCTAACCACCAAAATAACCTTCAAATGCAAAGCATTATGCTTTGAATATAAAAAACTGCTGCTGTCTCTTTTAATTACATTTGCTTTCCTCCATAAGACAATTATAAGGATTTCAATAGCTCCCAGACATCAGTCTTTATTGTATTATAACACTGAAAAAAAAAACCCTCATCAGCCATGTTCTTAGTGAAATCCACAAGTGTGTCATGTATATTTGTTCTCAGTTTGGCAGAGATCCTAGCATCACTGGAATCCCTTCAATCTTCCTCATGTATCCATTTTATTATTCCAGCTGTTACAGAGATAAGGCCACCGTCTGATCTCAGTCACCTACTTGCAACCTCAGTAGAGCTACATATGTGTAAGGAAGAGCAGTACTGAGCCCCTGTGCATTTAGAACAGACCCACTTAACATCCACTAGTGCATTAGTGGGATTTCAAAATGGGCTTTTTATACTAAATGTTTGAAATGTAAAATATCCTTGGAACATAGGAGCTGCCAGACCAGATCAGAGCACGTCCACCTCTTTGGATATCTTTCCTCTGGCAGAGGACAGTATCTGATACTTCAGAGGCAGGCAAATTAGCTCTAATGTCCTTGGTGAAGTGAGAAGTACTGTGTCTGAGGCTGCACTTGTAGATTCCTTCCCATTCCCAGCTAGAAATTGTTTTACATTCTGAAACTTGATCCGTTTAATCTAGTGAGTGTAAAATGCTTTTGTAACATTTCATGGGGTTTGCAAATAAATATTTAACATAACCAGGCAGCCAAACACAAAGCTCCGGTCAAAGACTGTGGACTAAGTTTTATTGCCACAACATAAGAATTGTATATACTTGGGGCCAGGTTTTCACATGCTTCAGGCACCCCTTTTCTTATGCATTTTTGTAAGTAGAAAGAAAAGGAGTACTTGTGGCACCTTAGAGACTAACCAATTTATTTGAGCATGAGCTTTCGTGAGCTACAGCTCACTTCATCGGATGCATACCGTGGAAACTGCAGAAGACATTATATACACACAGAGACCATGAAACAATACTTCCTCCCACCCCACTGTCCTGCTGGTAATAGCTTATCTAAAGTGATCATCAAGTTGGGCCATTTCCAGCACAAATCCCAGGTGGAGTTATCCCCCCCCCCCCCCCGCGGGCCAGTGTGCCTGCCTTGAGCAGCCCTGTGCTTGTTAAACACTGCATTTCAAATTGTGGATTTTAATCCTCAATAAAGTCTGTTAGAAATGGGTCAGAGCTGCATGCCCAGCCAGGCATCCTTGACAATAAGTCTGATAGCGCGAGAGAAAACATGGAGTGCAAGGGAGTGTGTGTGGGGGAGGAAGGGGGGTGTCTGTATAAAGGGGAGCTCTGAGAAAATGGAGTGAGGGTGTGTGAAGGAGGTGAGCGATAAAGGAGGGCGGGGGGGAGGGGAAGGAGGATAACTCCATGGCAGAAGGAAGGCAAGCTGGCGGGTAGAATTACCTGGAGTCCAAACCCACAATAACAAGCTCATTCTGGAAACCTAGAAAGCATCTCAACAGCTCTCTCCAGCTCACTACTCCATGACAGTAACTGAGCAGAGGAGGACCTGGCTGCTGAAAGAATGTGCTGAGTGTCAGGAAAGTGAATAAGGAGTAGACTCATTTCCTGTCAACAGCTGCCTGGCTCAAATGCCCCTTTCCTGCAGCCCTTCCTCTCGGACCACCCTGCACATAGCACACGCATGCTTAGCAGCCCTCTGCTCTTCTTGTCCCAGCGCACACACACCGCACACCACACTCTCGCTCAGAGAGCTGGGTGAAGCAGGCTGCTGGCCTGGACTTCCTGGGAACGCTCTCTCCTCTGGAGAGAAGATGGAGAAGGCCTGGAGCAGGGACCAGACGGCAGGCTGCCATGCCAAGTGCTCAATTATAAAGAAGTTTGAAAGGGTGGGGCATAGAAATGGAAGGATCCCGGGAGCTTGTTGAGGGGTACAGGAAGGAGGGAGAGGTCTACTGGGGCCTCACAAGGGTTAGAGGGAGCCAGGCTGGAGTCTTTTTAATAATCAATACACGAAATGTATGCTTTGCATTTTTATAGCTATTTTCCATCCAAAAATATTTAAGCACTTGATTTTAGACATGGGGGGCGGGGGTTGTTCAGGGATTGGTTCACAGAAGGGCTGGGAGCCTGCTGAGGTTACATGGAGAAGGTAGGGAGGTGTCTGCTTGTGCCAGTGTAGGTTGCTTCAAAGCAAAGATTAAGATTCAGCCTCGTTCTTATTTGACCAGAACCCTGTTTTCATCTCCTTAGTTTTCACGGCAGCCTCACATCTGATCACAACCGCGGACACTTGCTTGCCAGCTCAAGTGTGTGACTAGCAGATGGGACGAAGACCTGGCATTCACACTCCTCTCTGGCTGCCAACAAGACAGCGTCAGCTTGCAGCACGGAGGGCAGTGGAGAAATGCCTCTCAGCATATCTAAGTGTTGGCAATTTACAATCCGCGTGAGGTCAGGGGGTTAACAAGATGTTCCACTAAATGGCAAATGGCGTTGTAATAGCGTCCTGTGTTTGCTTTATTATTTCAATCAATATTAGCTCCTATCTAAAGCTTTGTTTTATTGCATTGCAGCTATCCCCGACTGGATTAGAAGGATGGCCTTGTGGATGAGGCACCAGCCTGGGACTCAGGAGAGCTGGGTTCAATTGCTGGCCAAGCTGTTCGCTTCCTGTGTGATCTTGAGCACATCCCTTAATCCGCCTGTGCCTCATGAACCTGCCTGGTAAATGGGGATAATGGTACTTCTTCCCTCCCACCGGTGCACATGGATGTGGGTGTTGCATGCCCCTCCATCCAGCAACATATAACTCACATCACCAGGGAGGACACAGCACAGTGAAGGGCAGTGCCATGTGTTTGGAAGGGACAGTTTGGTTCAGAGGCAGTTGAAGACTGGCCCCATTAAGGGTGCGGGCTGTGGTATCAGTAAGGCAAGTAGAAGGTATGCACTGTTATGTGGCTTAACAGTACCTTTCCTTGCTTCACTGTTGGTGTCAGGTATGTTGTGTGTGTAGCAGCCCTAACTGCTTCACAACAACAACAAAGTGTCAAGTATCAGAGGGGTCGCCGTGTTAGTCTGGATCTGTAAAAACGGCAAAGAGTCCTGTGGCACCTTATAGACTAACAGACGGATTGGAGCATAAGCTTTTGTGGGTGAATACCCACTTCATCGGATCCCTCTTTGCCACAACAACGAAGTGTGTGTATTATGGAGATTAGGGACAAACATCCTTCCAGCGCTGAGACGACAGCTCAACGCCATCCCAGATCGGGGTGATTAAAACTGTTAACATCTAAGCGTTCAGGAGGTTAAATGACATGAGTTTGGTGGGATCGCTCTAGTGCCCAATGAACAGGGGCATACTAAGAGGGCAGACTGCTTAGATGTGCATATCACAAAACCTGGTACTATCTGGCACCCTCAATTGCAGCCTCAGAAAAGAATCCAATGATTGAATGGTCAGTGGAAGCTGAATTCTCCTGTCACCCTGCAGGTCATGCTTGGGATATTTCAGCAGGAGAGGAGCTATTGTCTGCATAAATAGAAGTAAATGCTGTTCCTATTATCTGGATAAATAGACGACTGAGGTTTAGGGCTGTCAATACAGTAACTTTCCCCAACCCTGATTCAATTAAACATAGAGAAATAGCAAAGATCTATTAGGTCATTTAGTCTATCTCCTCATTCCATGCAGAATTGTTCCCCGTAGGATATTCTCAAGTGGCTCAGTTGACCTCTCAGAGCACAAGCAAGTGTGGGCTGTATGGTTCATAGCTCTGGAAGGCATGAAGACAACGTCTGCTTGGGAAGAATCAGCCATCTCGGTTAACTTAAATAATAAAAAAAGTAATGGAGTTCCTCTAACCTATTCCTAATTCCTTCCACAGAGCCATAGATCTTCTAAATAAAATATCCATTGCAGAAAGCACTTGGAACAAATGGTCAGCACCACCTGACAGCGCAATACGCAATCTTTGTTCTGATAAGCCTCCAGCAAAACCGCAGCAGCAAAGAAATTTATGTACTGAAACACAACCAAAAAGCAGTAGGAGTTGCTCTGAAGTCAAGTTTGCTCAGGCCAGTGCTGCTCTGAGCCAAGTTTTTTTTTTTAAATGTATTTAAGCTCTAATGTGTCAGCCAGTAAATATGAATAAAATGAAGCCATTTTCTATGCCAGAACTAGGCACACATGGTAATTCTGTGCACAGTCTTTGTGCAGAACAGCCATTGACAACAACAGGTTTACAGAATGATCTCAGGTAGAATATACAACACAATATAAAATAGATTTGGTTTGTACGGAGGTTTTTGTGCAACATGTTGACAAAGCCCTTACAGAGTTAAAAGGCACAGCACAGTTACAAAGAGATACAGAAACTGAAAGGGGAAGACATTCAAAAGGGTTTCAGGTCTGATGTGTAACGGAGTGGAGAGCTGCTAAGCTGGAGAGCTACTGGAAGATCCAAGATACTGGATAATCCAAGATGGCTGGAGGGTTAGATCTCTGTGCTGAGTTCATCTCTGTGCTGGCAGAGGCTGATGCTGAGACAACTGGGGTTCCCTCAGCACAGTCCTGCCAAGGGCCAAACCAGCCCCTGGTCTTTGTTGGGCAATCTTTGTCTTGCACTACAAGGCCCCTGTGGACCTTGCAACCGTCATGGAATAGCTGGGGGCCAGACTGCCATAGTGTAGGGAGCCAGGGTGGCTCCCCTCCGAACCAGAGGGTAAAGAGCCACCCTTTCAGCCTGATTGGGCGGGGCCAGGCAAAGCTTCCGCCAATCCCCGGAAGGGGAAGGGTGGGACAGGAAGTACAAAGGGCAGGGTCCTCTGCCCAGTGAGGAGAGCACCAGGGAGGGAGACAGATACAGGTGGCTGACTGCTCCCTTGCGATGCTGCTGCTGACCAAGGAGGAGCCTGACTGGGAGGAAAGCCTGTGGCAACCAGGGCTGCCAGCCACTGAATACCCAGAGGATCTGGAGGGGCCTGACTGCAGCCCGGGCCAGCATGAGTCTGATACCGAGGGGGAGCGGGAGTGGCCCGCAGCGGAATACCCTGAGGAGATGGAGGGACCGGAGCTGCCCGCAGCGGAATACCCGGACGAGATGGAGGGACCGGAGCTGCCCGCAGCGGAATACCCGGACGAGATGGAGGGACCGGAGCTGCCCGCAGCGGAATACCCGGACGAGATGGAGGGACCGGAGCTGCCCGCAGCGGAATACCCGGACGAGATGGAGGGACCGGAGCTGCCCGCAGCAGAATACCCGGACGAGATGGAGGGACCGGAGCTGCCCGCCTGAGATACCGGGTAGGAAGTAGCCCAGGGGCCGAACTACACCGTGGGGTGGGTGTGTTTGGTCAGTGCGCACGGACGGCCCCGCTGACCCAGCAGTGGGACTTTCGCCTCCCACCACTGTCAGGGCCCTGGGCTGGAACGCAGTGGAGTTGGGTGGGCCTGCGTTCCCCTACCCCGGCGCTCCCCTGCCTGAGGGGCGCACTACTGACTCGTGCCGGCACACCTTCCCCGCTAATTCCTCAACGCCTGGAAGGTGTGGCTGAGGCCTGCCATGGAGACCACAGCTCTCCATCGCCCCTAGGGGCTCGGAGGACCGACCGACACCTGTCACACAGTCACACCTCTTCTCGCTCCCAGAAAGATCCCTGCCCACTCCCATTATGCCTGAGAATGCCCCATGTCAGGGGCTCTGGTGGAGGATACCAAGAGCTGTCTGTGTGTCTGGTAGGAGGCCTCCTGCCTGAGGGTATTGCCCAAGGGAGGGCATGCAGATGCTTGCATAAAGGGGTCACAGGGCATTCGTGGGGCAGGCTGCCTGTGAGCACATGCCACCTCCTCAGCTATAACAAAGAATTAACATAACAGACACTCTCTAGCTGGAAGAGAGAGAGAGAGAGGGCTGCAGACAGAAGCTACCAGTTGACAAATGGCCACTTAAAGCTGCGGCTGCTCGCCCAGCATTTTTTGACCTGTTCTAGTCCCAGGTTCAAACCCTGCTGAGGACCCAAGTGGGATCAGTTACAAAGGCACTTTCTTAACATTACTATAATTCAGTAATAAAACTTACTGAAAGCTTGCAACTTATCGATGTTCATAATCATGGCATGATATGTGTATGAATAATATTTAAGACCTAAAGTAACTATATTGAAGCTTATGCCTTCATAGCAGTAAAGTTGGGAGTAAACTACTCAGTGATGGCCTATTCATGCAGGAGTTGACATCCCTCCCTGCTCAGCTGGTGATGTAATGCCAGGTTCTATTGACTACCATTGCCCCATCACAGAGCAGTCATAGAAAACCATCAGAGACAACTGCAAACGATTGAAACCACTTGGAGGGTTAAAAAGGAACATTATAACAGACAGTGGGAAGTTCCTGTCTATGAACATACTGTTTTATTATAACCCAGAGTGGGGAGAGGCACTCTGTATCCATTCACTGAGGATATATCTTGTTGAGCAGAGTGTTTTATGAAAGACTGGCTCCAGTGAAGCCAACCAGCTAGCTCTGCAAAAGACTGAAGGGGGGCAGGAGGGGTGTACTTTATTAGATAGGAAAGGTAACTATTAATAAGCATAAGCACTAGTTTGCATTTTAGGATTTTGTATTGTATCCATCAGTCTCTGTCTTGTTTCTAATGGAATCTCTATTCTTTCTTAAACAAACCTTTTTTTGTTTTATTATAAGTGCTATTCATTATACAGAGTGGTGATTTAAGGTTAAATTGGAGTACCCTGTTCCTTTTTGGGGCAGAGGAGCTGGATTTCTGTGGGTAGCCAATGTCAGGGGCTGGATATGACAGAGGAACATTTCCATGGGACTCAGGGACTGGGGTGCACCTACTGTTAACCTGCAAGGCTAAGTCAGGGCTGGCATCGCCCATAGGAGAGTGCTTGAGTAGCTAACAGGCTGATGGTGGTAGCTCCTTAACACCTGGAGGCAGGGGGCTGATTTAGTATCCTGGGTACCCCAAGAACTGTCACAGTGGTTGCCACCTGGAGATTTTAGTGAAGAAGACTGGAGTTGTAGATAGTGGGAAAGCCTGGCAAAGGATGCTGAGTGAAGAGAGGAAGAGTATATCACTTCTGAGGAAAGGGCAAGCAGGATAAGTTGATTTATCACTATAAGAACCAAAATGCACCACATGGGAATCCAACTCTTCTTTGACGTTCTGGTTGTCCAAGATGTAAGCAAGAGAGATGGCAGATAGCCTGTAAGTGCTACCACAATAATACTAATACTGCCTGTCTGTCTATCATAATGACTATCCCATTGGAGCTGGTCAATAAACAGGGCAGGAAATTGTGGGAAAAAAATCCCTTTTTTCTTATTTAAAATATCTATGACATTTTTTCATCAAAAATTTAAATTTATAAAATTTTGAGCAGCTCTGCTGGAAACAAGAGTGAGACAAAACGTTATCCCTGTTGTAATTCACTGATTTCAATTGAGTTATAAGAGCAACGGATTAGTCCCAGTGCATGCACATGGAAAGAGGGAAGGATGAAGATAGTCAACATGATCCACTGATCCAACTCTGTCAAACCTATGAAGAACCACCCAGCAAGAAGGCTACATTCTAAGTGCATGACCAGACGGATAAAGCAGTTGAGTTAATTAGAAAAAACAAACTGTGATTCCATCAAAGCCAGGGAGAAAACAATGGTTTTGGCTGGGAGGGGGTGCAAGGAGGAGGGTGTGAATCGGCCTCTGTGGGGTTATTTTTTTTAAAAACATCTGCAATTTTGGAATAAATTCCAAGGCAATTTGCAATCCTAAACTGGTATCCTCTCAACCCTATTTACCAAGGCAATGAGAAATTACACTTCCTATGGTACCCTGGGCACATTATTATACTGTGTAATTTCCTTCTGAGAAAACCCAATTAACTGTGCATGTCTGGGCCCATCCTGCCAACCGTCTCATTCTATCATTTCAGAACAGCAGCAGAAACCGCCAATGAGTTATCAGTTAGAACTGTTCCAGAATAATTAATAGATGTGAAGATCAAGGCAAGGAGCATATCAGACGAGTCTTTATTACCATAGTTTCCTTGTAAATGGCTATCTACATGCCTGGGATCTTGTCTAAAATTAATTCTCATATTAACCTTGACCATCTCAACCTGGTTCTATTACAAAGGTCATGCAGAAGAATGGATGTAAAGGCCAAGTGAATAGAGGACTAGTCCTGATCTCCAAATCTCCAACTATTTGTTTTTAAATGAATTTATCTGTGACTTGAGAGATGACATGCTAGATAGTAGTTCGGGATATTAAACATATTAGATTTTGGAAAGCCTTCTACCTCACCTTTAACAAATATTTGACTATGTGATACTGACTGTGTGTGTTGGTGCTTCTCTCTCACTCTTGACTCCACCTTTTCTTTGACAGCGTCCACTATGCACCGATCAGCTTCACACTTCCCATGCACTGAGTCAAATCCTAAAACAATTCTAGTCAAGAGGGTCTGGGATTTTTAAAGGAGCCTAAGGGAGTTAGGTACCCAACCCCCATTGAATTTCAATGGGATTTGAGCACTTAATTCCTTTAATCTCCATTGAAAGTCCAGCGTCAGGGTCTCTCCATTGCTTCAGTGAATCAGATCCAGTGCACTTATCCTCTCCTCCAAATCCCTCCTCAAAATAAACTTCTCCCATAAATTCTTCTGTCGGAGGCCTGTAGGCTCTATCCCAATATAAATAAAATATTAATAATTTTAATTCACTTCATCACCAAAGTCTCCCCACTGACTGGTGCTGGAACAGTTGTCTGTATATTGTTGTTTCCTCAAGTTACATTGTTAGTTTTTTGGGGTAGGGACGTTTTGTGAAGTGCTGTGTGCACTTACACAGTGCAAATAAATCATAGTACTTTAGTATGGAGAATCAGGGCCTAGACCTGCAAACGCTTATATGCTAACTTTATTTAGGTGACTAGGTCCCCACAGAGTAGATCAGAAAGCCCCACAGCGATTAGAAAAGATACGAGTCAGACAAATTTTCATAGACCATTTTCTCCTCCCCTAGTAATCCCTTACCAAGTTTGTTACTGCCCCATCCAAGGGTCATCAGGTCTATTGTTGCTGACTCATCATTTATCAGGGGAAAAAAATCCTAGTCGTTAGTGGGAATGAGCAACAGGGGATGGATCCAGTGATGCACTGCCAAAATCTTAACAACTGGTTCCCTCCTCACCCAACGAGGTGGTCGTTGCCCACCCCCATCCTCTGGGACTCCTGCCCCATCCAACCCCCCACGTTCCTTGATCCCGCCCCCGGACCTCTGCCCCATCCACCTCCCTCTCCTGTCCCCTGACTGCCCCTAGAACCGGGCAGGAGGATCTCGTGGGCAACCGTAGTGGGTGCCCACCCCACCCCTAAGAGCCAAAGGGACCTGCTGGGGGGCGAGGTGGGGAGTCCCAGCGGTACTTACCTGGGGCAGCTCGCAGGAAGCATCCAGCAGGTCCCTCTGGATCCTAGGGGTTGGGAAGCGTAGCTGAGGGGGAGCGTCCGCTTCCCCCACTGATCACATCAAAAGTGGCGCCGTAGGCACTGACTCCATGGGTGCTCTGGGTCTGGAGCACCCAGCTCCCAGCCCCACGCCCGGACCCAGCTCACCTCCACTCTGCTTCCGCTCCTGAATGCACCCCACCCCCCTGCTTCCCATGAATCAGCTGTTCGGCAGGAAGCCTGGGAGGGCTGAGAAGCAGGCGGTGGCTTCCCACTCAGGCTGAGGGTGGCGGAGGTGAGCTGGGGCGGGGAGCGGTTCCCCTGCACGCCCCCTTCCCAGGTTACCTGCTGCGGCGCAGGTGGCCCTTCTTGTGGCCCCCCCCCAGCTCACCTCTGCTTCCCTGGGCCTGAGTGCAAAGCCGCCCCCTGCTTCTCAGCCTGCCCCAGCTGATTCGCGGGAAGCCTGTGGGGGGCGGAGAAGCAGAGCGGGGCGGCGCGTTCAGGGGAGGAGGCGGAGCAGAGGTGAGCTGGGGCTGGGGGTGGGGCAGGGAGCTGCCAGTGGGTGCTCTGCACCCACCAAATTTTCCCCTTGGGTGCTCCACGGCTGGAGCACCCATGAAGTTGGCACCTAAGGCACCACTTTGGGCCGGTTAAATTTAGAAGCCCTTTTAGAACCGGTTGTCCCTCGCGAAACAACCGGTTCTAAAAGGGCTTCTAAATTTAACAACTGGTTCTAGTGAACTGGTGCGAACCAGCTCCAGCTCACCACTGGATGGATCACTTGATGATGACCTGTTCTGTTCATCCCCTCTGGGGCACCTGGCATTGGCCACTGTTGGAAAACAGGATACTGGGCTAGATGGATCTTTGGTCTGACCCATTACGGCCGTTCTTGTCTTCTTATATTCTTAATAGATATTTGGGATAAGATTTTAAAGTGTGCCCAAGTGATTTAGGTGTCAATCTCATTTTCAACAGTGACTTCAGCACTTAGGGCCCGATATTTAAAGGTATTTAGGCACATAAATATGCAAATAGGTCTCTAGTTGGATTTTTGAAAGTGCCTAGGCGTCCATTGAAATCAATGAAGTTATGAGCCTAGGTGTTTTTGAAAATTCCACTAGGTACCTTTAGGCTCCTAAATACCTTTAAAAATCTGGCCCTTTGATACCTAAGTCTCATTGAAAAAAATATCTGTGTGACTGAGGGTAAGTCTACACTGCAGTAACACCTGCAGCTGGCCCATGTCAACTGACTCAGGCTTGCAGGGCTCGGGCTGTAGGGCTATAAAATTGCAGACTAGATGTTTGGGCTCAGGCTGTCACAGTCACAGGGTCCCAGAGCTTGGGCTTCAGTCCAAGCCTGGGCATCTATGCTGCAATTTTATAGCCCTGAAGCCTGAGCCCCATGAACCCAAGCCAGGTGACATGGGTCAGCCACGGGTATTATTGCAGTGTAGACATATCCTAAGGCTCCTAAATCCCAAAGCTGGGATTTTCAAAGGCACCCAAGGAAGTTAGATGCTCAGCTTTGATTGAATTCCAATGAGAATTGGCACCTAATTCCTTTGGCATCTTTGAAAATACCAGTCTGAGTCACTTTCAAAAATTGGACTTAAGCGCCTAACTCATTTAAGTGCTTTTTAAATGAATCTACAGTGGACTCTTCTGGCAGAAAATGGAAAATTACTTTAAAGCACAGTTCTGCTGTGAAAGGTACTTCTGTAAGAAGTGTCTCAACTACTCCAGCTGAGACTCTTCCAGTTTACCACTGCCTCCACCACAAGGTCACCCTGGGAACCTGCAAGACACTACAGTCATGGGCCTGCTATAAAACGTTGAATAGATTAACTGAGTAGATAGACAAGTAAACAGAAGTCAGACTTGCTGCTGAACAATATCCAGATCTTTCATGTGAACCCTAACCTTGTTTTGCCCTCCAGAGCAGCTGAAGTTGTTAGGTTTGTGTGAGGTGGGTTTTTTTCTTTATGCATGTGTGTTAAAGTGTAACCAAATTATCTACAACTCTAGGGCCCAAATCTGCCATTTTTCTTGTGTGTACTGAGATTACTTTCCAGATTGAAGAAAACTATCAGGAACTTTATTTTTCATATTCATGATCTATCGGGGTGCTCCATATTTATACTCTACCAATATGCTTCTTATCAATAGTGTACAGGTTTGAATACACAGCTCACAAATAGTCTACAGAGTGTACAGAGCACAGTACAATTATAACTCTGGAAAATGCATTTACTTAATTCTAGGGCTTCCACATTTCACAATAAATGACTTGAATACATTCATTACGCCATTTGCAATGAAATGGGCAACCATTAATATAAAGCAAATGGCTGTGTAGTGCTGGGTGCTGAATGATAACTGTTTAAGAACCATTCCTAATAAAATAAATGTAGGTACAACTGTTACATCCCTATGTAGTAAGGCATTTAGGGGGAGACGTGCAATCTTGAATGTAAGTGCATTTGGACTTATTGATTTAAAACACAGTTATGTCGATAAACAAATGTGTCATCAGTTTCCTTCCTCTATTCCTCCTCATCAACAAGATCAGTCCCACAGGGATGGAGCCTCCTAGCAGACCCATCACTAGCTAGGTGTTTAAGATCATCTGGCTGGCTATTCAGTGTATGTCCACCATTCCTGCTCCCTTGTTGTAACAGCTCGTCCCTGATTCTTCCCATGTCCAGGTAGAGCATGCTTTCCAGGCTGTGATTACCTGCTTGTGCTGCTGAATATTCCTATTTCAATTTACCATCCCACTGAGTTCAGTGAATGGAAGGACAGTTTCTGAGTGGGGGGAAGGGGAGACCAGGAGAGAGCTGTGTTATTTCTGCATTCGCTGCAGAGAAAGTTTCCCTAAGGGCCATCGGCATGGAAGTGTTTTGTGTTTAAAGAGGGCTTGCTCACCAGCTTCTGCCTCTCACCAGTTCTTATCAATAATCTTACTGTTCCTACCATCAGCCCCTTCCCCTACACTAAGCAAGTGCCACATCTAGGTCTTTGCTGTCCTAACCCAACATTTAATATTTGATCAAATCATTTGCTTCAAATCCCATCCTAGCCTTTGCTCCCAAAAGACGGCCACTGGACGAGGCTGCGATTCCACCTAAGACACATAGGGTGCGCGGTTGTCTTTATACTTGTAGTAATATTTGTCTCCATCCTCCTCGCAATTATTGTACTCATTCCATTATTCTTCACACCCACCAACATATCCATTTAGGTCACGTATTTGTTTTCAAGTTGTCATCTTTGTTTCCAGGAAACCTGTATTAACCACCATTAATATTGCAATTCCGAGTGTCGAAAAGCAGCCTAATGGAACTGAATGAATTCTCAAACCCAAAGCTCCCATCTGCCATCCGTCTGTTTGTTGTATGACACAAAATCAAGCCACGCAGCTGGTGTGCTAAGGGAATATTTACACTTGCCCTGTGATCAGAGGAACTTCCCTACTTCCAAGGTTTGAGGTATAGTTTTCTGTGACACATTATGCCAGTAGAACTATAATCCACATAATAAAACAGTTTCAGCCTAGAGCATCGTTTGTGTTTGTCTGGCCTTTGACTGTACTAGAAGGAGACTCCCACCCTGTAACAGTGGAGAATTCCTGTTAGCCACAGCTGTCCTACACATCCGCCTCACAAGCCTCAGCATGGGGGTGTGCCGTAGGCAAGAGCGAGCATGTGGGAAGTAGAAAGGGATGAACTTAGTCTCATAGACTATCAGAGTTGGAAGGGACCTCAGGAGATCATCTAGTCCAACTCCCTGCTCAAAGCAGGCACAATCCCCAATTTTTTTTTGACCCAGATCCCTAAATGGCCCCCTCAAGGATTGAACTCACAACCCTGGGTTTAGCAGGCCAATGCTCAAACCACTGAGCTATCCCTCCTCCTCCCTATGGAAATTCTGGATGAGCTGCCATCCATGAGCAGGAGGGGACGGGCTGCTGGGCCATTTCAGGCTTTAGAGCAGCCCAGAATCAGGAGGGTACAAAGCTGGTACTTTTGCCTTCCCTTCACAGAGGCTGCGAGTTTTTCACCAGTATATTTTAAGGCCAGGAAATGCCAGTGTGAACGTCGAGTCTGATCTCCTGCATAACGCAGGCCATAAAACTTAACCCAGCGATTACCACATCCCATCGAATAACGGGATTGAACTAGCATGATGGCTCTCAATCTTTTCTACAGTGATCCCATGTTACAATAAAGAAGTTTTAGGATCCTCCCTGCTCCCCCACCATCCCAACTAGCCATAAGAAAAGGGTGGGTGGTCCCACACCAATTTGATAACCCAGGAATTAGAGCATGTCATTTAGAAAGACAGGTAACAGTTCCTCTCTACATGGCTCTGGGGTGACCACACCTGGATAAGTGCCTGCAAAGATCTGAACAAGCTGGAGGGAGTTCAGAGAAGAGCCAGGCCACTGGAGGATTGCTTTGTGAGGAGAGATTAAAGGAGAGAATCATGTATGGTTTGATTAAGGGCTGAAGTTTGCAAACACCAGTGTTGGAGAGGAATAATTTCATGTGGTAGAGGAGGCTATAAACTAGGAGGACAAGGAAGACATTCAGACGGGGAAAATATAGGCTGAATTACAGGAGAAATTTCCTGACAATGAAATACAGCAGGCAGCGGAAGAGACTTCCCAGGAAGCCCTCTCACTTGAAACATTTAATACCAAACTGGACAAAGCACAATAAAATGAGCTTCAGGGAACACGGCTTCATTGGGCAGGATGATCTAATAGGTCTTTTCCCTCTCTAGAGCCTATGATAAATGGAAAAAGCCCTGGATAATCGAAGTGGAAGCAGCAGCAAATTGGTCATTTAGCATCTTGTCAGATAAAAAGCTGCATAGCTCCTTCAGAGCACAAGAGATGTATGTCAGACACAGAGTGCATGGGACATGGCAGCGTGGGAGGGTCTAGCTCAGTATTTCCAGATTATTGAATTTCTTTTTATATCTTTTGTCTTTATTAAAAACAAACAAGGAAATTTAATTTGTTTAAAAAATGAAGTTAAAAGAATAGTATGGTGTCATCAATACACATTTAAAATTCAGAAAATGACCTAGTTAAGCTCATACACGTCTTAGCCCTGCCACTGTCTGCATGTGAGATAGAGCAGGTGGGGGATGGGAATTAATTTTATTTTCTGATTTTTATCAAAAATTTGCAACCAGCTCTACCAGACAATTTTTAATTAGATGACCTCACACTATTTCTCAAATAGTACAGAAAGACGTTTTGTTTTTAACTGTAGAATCATCTAATACTCTCGTGTAGGCATATTTAAAACAGTAAGTATGAAAAATACACAGTAAACTATGCACAGCACACTACAGATTAAGTGTAATATAAATAATGAAAAATTACTGGCATATACAGACTGTCAGTTTGTTTAGGACAACTGCACCTGGATTTCCCCATCGTGATCCCTTGAGGGCACCCATTCTTGGCTTCAGTCTCCTCAGCTGTCACGTCTCTTGGATAGAGAGTCACCTCTCTCTCCCTCCTGACCAGGTTTTTTTCCAAGCTGCACAGTTCCCTGTCTATACTGGTATATCTCCAACAAGCCAGATGGCCTAAGCAGGCCTGCTTTGCCTTCTCCTCAGAGGCTATGAACAGCTGTAATTGTCCACAGTTAAGTTATCACACAGCCCTTTTCAAGCAAGCACATTTATTCTTAAAGTGAAAGCATTACAGAAAAAACATTAAAATAATAAAAGAACCTACACACATGCTGAGAATCTTACCAGAGACTTTTCCTTCACCCAACCCCACCTAGTTACAGCAGGGGATCTGGTCGGAGTCAGTCTTTGAAACCTGAACAGGGGTTTTTCTGTGGCTACAAGTTCAGAACACCCTTTGTTCAGAACAAGAACCCTCCATGATTAGTTCAAGTCCTTCCAACCCTTCCCAGGAAGGAATGAGGCCTCCCTCTGACAGAAGGTCCTGTCCATTTGCTAGAAAGAAAGCAGGCCCTGAGTCAGTTTAAACTCAGGCTATTTATCCAAAAGTCCTTTCTTTGTCTGCTGGTCTCTAGAGAATCCAGTGTGAAGCAGGACATGCAAGCCTCTCCAGGTTGTGGTACCTCTCTGGTGTTACAGAGAGGTGTTACAACATGAGTGAATTTGCCTCATCACCCCTAACCATTCTTAGGTAGTTAACTGCTGCATCTGAGGGAGCCATGCTGTGCATGTGTGTAGAGACTAATGAACTTGGTGGTTACCTGCCTCATTCCCTGAACTGCATCTAAAGAACGTTACGCTGCTGACTGGAAAATAAAATAAATTGCACATGGTTGCTGAGTAAAACCCCTATCCTGCAAACACTGACATACATGCTTAACTTCAGCACCAGTGCTGAGCAGTCGTCTGAATTTGTATAGCTCAAAAGCTCCTTTTTCACCCATAGAAATTGGTCCAATAAAATAAATTACTTCACCCACCTTATCTCTCTAATATTCTGGGACCAACACAGCTACAACACTACAAATAACTTTACTAATGAGAGTTGTTCCATTGATGCCAACAGGATTACTTGTATGAGTAAAGTTAGCATGTGTACAAGTGTCTGTAGGATAAGGGGCCTTAATTATTGAAATACATCCCTTAGAAAGAGAAGAGTGCATATAAAATGTCTAAGCCACTAAAGATCTATTGAGCTGTTATGAGAATGAATATAGACGGAGAATACAAGAATAAATAGGTTTTAGTGAATGCTACATAGTGCTATCTAATTGTCTGCTATGATACCGTCTTTCAAGAAATAATTATGCAATGAATAATGGGATAGTGTAATGAAAAGTGCAACGATGTGTACACAAAGGGGCAGAGCGAAGGCTGGGCATGCTACCATAAGCAGAGGCCACTCTAGTTATAGGCAAACTAGCCAGCTGTCTGGGTGGCACTGCAGAGCGGTCTACAGGTACATGAAGGGGAGAGCACTCTAATGTATAATTCTCTACCTGCCCATGTAGACCCTGGTGTGAACCACTTTGGTGTAGTCTGTTCGGATCAGGCAAACTGCATGGCTGCCTGGCTTGGAGTGGTCCCTGCGCACATGCACTGCAGGAGTACCAGATTTGATGGAAGAGGTGGCGCCACCCATCTCACTGGGTTTGGCAGGTAACAGGGAGTGGCTGGGCACTTGGTACCCACTCCTGACAGATGTGTGCATGGGGGAGGAGGGTGAGAATGAACTGGGATGTTCCTGCCTGTCCACCTCCTGCAGGCACCCACCACCCCCAAACCACAGGCATCCTCCCAGACAGGCCCTTGCCTCATTCTCCCCAGCATGGCCAGTTTAGCTGTCTGGGCTATCCCTCTCCTGTCCTCTGTGGCTAGGGGAGAGAAGGGGCTTAACCCTGCTTCCCCAGTCCCCCCTCCCCTTTCACAGTCTCTGGACCTCAGCAGCTCAGGAGAGCCCCTACTCTGCAGCTCCCCACCCACAGTCCCTAGCTAGCACCTCCCCACACCTCCTGCCCAGGTCTCAGGAGAAGGGTATCCCTCCAGCTCTGCTGGTAGGTGTTGTGACCATACGTGTGTCTCTTCCTGACCTCTAGGAGTGGAATTGTGCAACTTTAATCTGCTACCACAAAAGAATCTGCAGTTCATTATGGGATTTACCAAACAGATCTACGCTAGCACCACCAACAACAAAAAGTTAGAAAACATTAAAGTTTTGTGAATTTTCTTCCATTAGGTTTGGTTTTTCTGCATGCTCATTTTCTGTCTCAAAGAATGGTGTAACACCAGGAAGCCTTTCCTTCGGATTCCTCTGTTACCTGCCAGTCACTGCCCCTTTTAGTCCAGAAAGGCTCATTTTGTCCATTTTTCCCAGCAGTCAGAAGTTTCTGAAGGAGAGAATCATAGCCCACCAGGAATAAACTATGTCATGTACCTGAAACGTTTGTGTTTTAACATGCATTTCAGAGCCCTTTGCTGACGGCCCCTTGTTGTGCAAGGACATTCCTGACACCAGCATCCTGAAGGGAGCCAAGTGCAAAGACTGCAACTTGGTGACAACTTAATTCCTAGGGGTACCCTCCCTGTCTGACTAAAGTCCTGATGCTCCCCCCACCCCCCAGTTCCCTTTGTGAATAGTTTCCAGTACAGCTCCCTGACATTTGATTTAACAATTAAAGGCAGAAAAAAGATTAGCACCATTTTCACCCTCCTCTTCATTCACTGTGTGCGTCTCCACATGTGTGCGCTCACATGCACGCACTTTGTCTGGTTCACTGTCAGACCTGCAGCACACTGTACAGTTGGGACTTTCCAGTTTGCCCAGTGTGATAAATAGTGGCACTTTTCTTGGAAATATTTCAGCTCTTCTGCCTTAGGAAAATGAACAGCTTTTGACTTTGTTCCTAGAATTGGGAGATGAGATTAGTACACAGAGTGCTCAGGAATTTAGTACACAAAAGCCATGCACTTTCACAATTTGGAACCCATCTTTAGCTGGATACATGTGGCAAAGAAACTCAGCAGAATGCAACTCTAGTGCTGCCAGAGGTAGCAAGCACATTGCAAGGAGTTATTTCCCTTTAGTGCTCCCGGCGTTACGTTTCGATGGGGTATCATAGCTCTTCTCTCATGGACATAGTCTTCTGTACTCACTTAGGCAGCTGAGTAGGGGTTAGGTATTTTATTGTTGTCAACTGTGCCTTTAGTGTCATCAGTGAAACGACACATTTACCTGTCCTCTCTGCATTAAATTCCTACCTCAAATCACATTCCAATTAGTTTCAGAGTAGCAGCCATGTTAGTCTGTATTCGCAAAAAGAACAGGAGTACTTGTGGCACCTTAGAGACTAACCAATTTATTTGAGCATAAGCTTTCTTATGCTCAAATAAATTGGTTAGTCTCTAAGGTGCCACAAGTACTCCTGTTCTTATTCCAGTTAGTGCATTTCACCCAGGTTCCTTTCTGTATTGTACAAGCCTGGTGGATTCACATTGGATTTGAGTTGAAACAAACATGAAAAATAGGAGCATCCTTGAAAATCCAAAATACACTGAACTCTTGGAACTAGCTTTGTTCTAGTGGAATGGCAGATTATTTACAGAAGCATGGGAATTGCCCAACCAGATCAGACCCTCCAGTCCAATATCCTGCCCCCAGAAGTGGATAATAGATTGTGCTTCAGAGGAAGGTTTTAAAAAAAAAAATCCAGAATGTGCATGGCTAGTTGTTCAACGCTGTACTTCCAGGGAGGAAAAATAAGAGCCCTACTGAGTCTTATGTTCTGAAACATGAGCTCTGGTTCCTCATATGATTGAGTTTGCAGCTCTAGTAAGACACAATAAATTCTGTCCAGATCATAGAGGTGCCAGTTAAGTAGGTCTAGTTCCCTCAACAGATTTTCACAAGAAAACAGTGTGGCAGAACAACAGCACTTATGGGGAATACAACTGTGCCGAGCACTTGGCACCATGTACTGTTCCTGCATTTTGCAGACAGCATTAGCTCCACCTCAGGGGTCAGGGTCTAAAGTGCAGAGTCAAGGAATAAATGAAAAATGGGCTGAGGATTGGTTTAAAAGCAGAGAAAGCTAGAGCCCATTAGCGCAGACATTCTCCCACACCCTAATTCAATCACACATAGTCATTGGTATGAAAAGACACAAAAAAACTCAAGTAAACACGCACGAAGCATAGAAAGTAACAGCAAAACCAAATTCACTGAAAGATAGTATCACTGACCTGAGAGGCAAGACCTCATTGTGGAAACAGCCTTTCTACCCTGATGACTCAGAAGTGGGCACTTAGTGGAATTAAAGAGGTGGTAAATTTACAACCTGTAATGGAAAACACCATACTTCTTTATCCAATGCATGAGTGACCTCTGGAACTCACTGCTGCATGAAGTCATCAGATCAAATACCACAGCTAGATTTAAGAAAAAAAACTGGATAATGTTATGATCATTCACTACATGCATGTGGATTGATGGTACCACATTTTCAACTTCCTGCCTTCCCTCTATTCTTATAGCATGGAGAACACTTTTAACAAGCAGCTAAGCAAATCCTGCCCTTGGTATGCATGTGCTGGTCCCACTGAGAGTTATGTGGTTATGTCACAGGACAAAAGTTATCCTTGACAGCACAGACTAACTACTTCGAATCCCTGAATATCCTGGTCTCCCCTAGATTTAAAAAGCCAGTGACTAATAGAAAACACTGAACTCAGTTTAGAAATCAGTCTATTTCTCTCAGTCTGGAAATGGGGAGTGAAAGAGTTAGTTTCTCCTTTGTCAGGTTTTTTTTGTGGGGGGGGGGTGGAGGTTGTTAATTGTAAGAGATGTATATTTACAGAACAAAATAATCTTTGTTGGTTAGGAATCTCCTCTACTCCCGACACTTATCCTCATAAATTATAATCCTCTGTTTGCAACATGACAGTCATCTCCACAGCAACTAATTGTACAACATGAGTCTAAGGCCTTAACAGTAACAGTTAGAACTTTGTGTAATGCTTAACATTTTGAAAGTGCTTTATAACATTAACTAAAGGTTTCAGTAACCCAGGAGATTAATCGCCTGAGCAGCTGCCACAAGGCTCATTAGCAAAACACAAAGCCCAATCTAGGAGGGAAAATTTAATCCAAAACAAAGTTTCCAAAAAGTTTTAAAGGACAAAAAAAGGGTCAAATTCTCAAAGCTAGCATTAGCAGAGTGATTATGAAACCTTTCCACACATGAAGCAGTATTATCCTTTACCAACCGTCTGCCCCACCCCTCAAAAAAAAAAAATCTTGAGATTACTTTAAAAAAATACATTTGGAGTTCTTTTTATTTACCTTCCAGGTTCTGAGCCTTTCGCCTGCAGTTGGGTCACATTTTCAAACTTTTCTCCACAACCATCAGGGCTAGAAGCCTACCTTTTTCCTTTAAAAGAAAGCTGATCTTCTCACATTCACATGAATCCAGACGCTGGGGCATTAAGAAAAACAAAGTATTGTGAGACTCACACAAGAGTTGGCAACACTGATGAAGGCCCCATAGTAAGGTGTGATCCTGCTCTGCTTTGTGTTTCAATACTGGAGAAGACTGGCTAAATCACAGACTATGCTACAAGACCAGAACACAATGCACATGACAAATTCCCAGGGCCTCTCTTTCTCACCTGCTATCTGCAGACCCCCCTGTCATAGAAATAACCTGCTGGCCTCTACGCCACTCTGGTAAATGGCCTGTGGTTTTGCCTGGATTGTCACTGTGAGGGAGTTTCAATTACATGAAAGTATTCATGCAAAGTGTCTGCTTCCCTTATACATTTTTAGCTTTTCACTAAAGCTAATCTTTTCTGGCCAAAAGGACAGGGGGGCGCGGAGGGAAGGGGAATCAGTTTAGCCACAAGCTTTCAGTTTTTGGCCTTAAATTTTTGGTTTCCAGTTGCCAAAAGCTGGAAAGATTTTGATGAAAAACTGAAATTTTCAATAAGGAAAAGCATCCTCAACCTTCCACTGAGGATGTCCCCCTACCCATTCCCCTCAGCCCAAGCACATAGAAAATTCAGAGGGGAAAAAGCTGGGGAACAGGCAAAAGAACGTGGTTTTTAATCAAACATCTTAAGGTGTCACTGAGGCTTTTATTTTTAACTTTGATAAATTATCTGAATTCTTGTGGTTTTTCCCTTCATTCGTTGCTCCAAAGGCCCGTAGCTAAAACACGAACCCTGCACTCGTACACAAGAAACAGTTCCTGATTGTCTTGTTGCTCAAGAACAATTTGAGCTATTGGGCTAAGGTTCTTGGTTTCATCCATTCACTGCAGGAGCTGTTTTCCTGTTGATACCCAATGGTGAAAGGCTCACAGTGTTGTCAGGGGAACAATTGTCATCTCTAGTAAACAGCCTTTTGCTCAATACGAAGCTGTCTGTCTGTTTTTACCATCTGAAGCCATTTTTCAGCAATATTTAGCCTGGGCTTTCCAGTAGCTTTCTCTTCCCTTAGATCCAGGCTCTAAAATGTTACAGAAATTATGATGATGGATGGTGATAAAGACCCCAGGGACAGCAGGCAGGACCAGGGATTCATTTGTCATTGCTGGGGAAATTGGCCCATCACCTCCATTAACCTCTCTTGCTAATGGGATGTCTGTCTCTCTCTCTCTCTCGCTCTCAATATTTGTGCTTTCCCCCCACCGATGGGTTTATTTGAGTGAGTGTCTCAGAGGCAGCATTTAAACTAGTGCCTGGTGCTGCCCTCTTCTGGGACATGTTGATGCATTTGCGGTGGTACCATCACTATGGAATGTAGCCTCGATGTAGCTTTGCTTGAGATTCAAAAACGGAGGAAAGCCAGGGGCAGAGGATGGGAAACAGTCCCTTCTTGGTTAACCCTTGTGTGTGTGTGTTAGTGTTGTGGTGCTAGATTGACAGCCCTGTAGATCTGAAGTCATCATCTCACCAAAGTGCCTCAGTCATGAGCTGAAGGTACCATCTCGAAGGTAAGGATTTATTCAGACTTCAATGGATCGTGAGTCATTGCTGTCTTCACAGACTGCCTAGAAAGCTGCCCCTTTGGGCCCATTCAGGTAGTGTTTCATACTGTAGACACCTAACACTTCACCTACCCACTTCATTTCACATAGGCCACTGAACGACTTTCAGCTGGTGACAACTTCCAGAGTTTCACTTGAACCAGCAACATAGAACTGAAAGGGCCCATAGCCCATCAGCACGCTCCTCCCACTTGCTTAACTGGCTGATCCTGCAAACCCTCCCTCCATGCAGGGAATCACATTGAGGCCAGGGGGAGTCCCGTAGAGGAAGGACTTGCAGGATCAGGTTCTTAATTTCTCAGCACCTCTTTGCAACCTCACCTCTGCCAGAATACACGGTACCACAAGACAGCTGTGCTCATGGTTACTCTCACATAGCTGACACAAGGAGGTATTATATGCCTCTGTCCATCAAGGTTTGCTTGTCACTTGTCACTGTGGCATGTGGCAACCACCAGATCCTGAAAAAGTCTCACAACAAAGCCCACTGGCCCACACGAGATTTCTAGTAATAAATGCTTAACAGAGTGTTTTATAACAACCTCTTTAATGTGTATTCTAATACACAGACATAGTACAGTTAACGTATGGGCATTTGGTAAATGGAGCCACTATAGAGTGACATCATTTCATTAACGTTTTTCTAACCATAATCTAAACTGTGTGCAACAGACTACTTACACTTGGTTGGCAGGGGGGTGAATTTGTAGGGGAGGGGTGCTTTGGAAGATTAGAAGTTGGGACTGAATAGAATTTTTGTAGAGAAAGTTAATTAGGCCACAAGTTTTATATTGAATGAATGCTGAGTCCACTACTGCACCCACTGAAGCCAATGCGAGTTGAGGGCTCCCAGCAGCCGGCAGAGGTGGAGGTTTAGTCTCTCAAAGGACTGGACACACTAATTTGCAAGTGAAAAATGCTTCTGACATGCACTTGAGCCTGCTGCCACTGAAGCTAATAGCAAAACTCCCTTTGGACCCATATGGTGCAGAATTAGGCCTCTTTAAAACCTTCCAATTAGAGTTACTATTATCACATATCTCCAAAGAGAGAGACATACTTCTATATCCAGAGAAATTCCTCACTGCAAAAGCACAAATGCTGCACTCTGGTTATTTATTCATACGCCATTCCTCAAAAGGAGTACGTCTTTGTCCACAAAACAGAAAGGATCTTTGAGGAGGCCATAAAGGCCAGTTACTCACGGATGATATCAGAGACAGCAACGCATAAGCCATTTTTTTTTCCACCTTGCTACACTGAGATGAGGTCATTTCACTGAGAGTCGTTAGTCCACTAAGAGAGTCTGTAATGTACAATTAAAAAGCAGAGGCCTGCTGTACTGTCTGAGTTTCCTGTGTCACCAGCTGCGCAAAGAAGTTAAACAGAGCAAATTCCTAAGGCAGGCAAGGGGAAACCCACTACTGCGGGGAAGTCCGAACAATACCTCATGCCAGTTTGAGTGACTCTAAACAGGACTTGGGAGGCAGATCATAAACAAAAGAGGAAGAGAAGGGCTGCTAGAGGCTTCAAATAGACCCAAAGGTAAAGATCAAAGGCTTTGTTTTCACTGCAAGAAACAGGTGTGTATTTTCATGGAGATAGCTTTCACGATGAAACCCTAGTGGAGAAAAGGCACTGTGGTTTTTACCTTGATGGGAAGGAGGTTTAGGGTTGGCCTCAACTAGCTCGACTGAGGAAAGACGTACCTGTGCCTTGTCTCCACTAGGATTTTATAGTGATATAGCTAACTGGAGTCAGCTCTCTTGATGTAAATACATACCTCTTTTAGCAGCGAAGACATAGCCACAGAGATCACAGGACTGAGTATAACTACCCCTGAACTCAACAGCCCCAAAGCAGTGGATAGTTTTCTCGGTTATCATTTACTGTGAGACTGGAAGTAGACCACTAGCGCAGTGATACATGTACCCCTGGAAGTACACAGAGGTCTTCCATGGGGTACATCAACTCATCTAGATATTTGCTTACTTTTACAACAGGCTACATAAAAAGCACTAGCAAAGTCAATACAAACTAAAATTTCATACAGACAATGGCTTGTTTACATACTATCAACTGAAATATAAATACAATATTTATATTCCAATTGATTTATTTTATAATTATCTGGTAAAAAAGGAGAAAGTCAGCAATTTGTCAGTAACAGTGTGCT
This sequence comes from Lepidochelys olivacea, assembly GCF_965140295.1. NCBI lineage: Eukaryota > Metazoa > Chordata > Testudines > Cheloniidae > Lepidochelys > Lepidochelys olivacea. The sequence continues at coordinate 17,490,881 of NC_140423.1, forward strand.
GTGACACTTGTATTTTTGTCTGATTTTGTAAGAAGTCGTTTTTAAGCAAGGTAAAACTTGGGGTACGCAGGACAAATCAGACTCCTGAAAGGGGTACAGTAGTCTGGAAAGGTTGAGAGCCACTGCACTAGACTAGAGCATTCCATCTGCAGGCAAAATACAGAATTTCCCTTTATCCTATACAACTCTACTGTATACTGTGTTATTTAGGTCCATCAAATGAACATTAGCGCATATCAGTGCCACTCTGACTGTCCAAATGAGGGATCCTATCAAGGCAAAGCTAGAAAGATGGGCTTTTTATTTTATTATATTTAGTTTTTTTGATTAATTAAATTTAAAAACAAAGTGTATGTAAAAATGTCATGTCCGCTTCTCGGGGCCATTCATGCAAGGTGCTTGGGATTTTTTGGAAGTTCTAAATGGACTAGGGATTGGATATCTGAGAGATCCATCTTTGTCCTATATCCTGTGGTAGAGAAGTGGACAGTAAGATTAGCTGGACTGAGCTCTCAATGGCCAACTGCTCAATGATGGCTCTATAGAAACAGATCAACAAACACCATTAGAATGTCTCCAGCATCTCTTTATTTACTACAAGAAAGTTCTACAACAAAACCCAACCATTATAAAGAAAATACTTTAAACAGTTCCATGTGCAAACAAAAAGGAACAGTTATCTCCCAGCTGCACACGAAATGGCTACGTTTTCTATACACCCCAAAGGTGTTCTAGGGACTTCACAGATAGTGGAGATAACATGGTCCATGATCCTTGAAGCCTGAAATCAAAGGACTCCATTCTCCATGGCACCCTCAACTCCCATTGGGTTCAACAGGCCTGATCCTGAAATGGAAATTTTGCACAAATGAACAGAACTGGAAGGGATGGCCTGAGTCATCGAGTCCAGCCCCCTGCTATCGCAAGCAACCCTCTCATAAATATATACCTCAATGGAAGCAGGATCCAGCCCAATGGGAGCCGAGGGTGCCCAGAAACACCCAGGCGGCACTCAGCACCCTTCAGGATCAGTCCCTAAGGGCTCAAAACGCCTCTCATTGAAGTAAATGAGAGCTTTGCCCCAAATTTCAATAGGGGCCAGTGCTGTACCTACCAGGACCCCAACATAAAATAGCAAAAGCATGGGGGGGGAGGGGTGGCGATGGACTGCCCTCCAGGCAGGGGGGTTATCTGTACAGAGAGGAGGCAGTTTGAGTGAACTCATTTTGCATGTCTCTTGTTGGCTACTTAGCTAGGTTTTTGAACAATACATGTATTGTAATTCTTTTTTGAATTCTCTTATTTGGTGGCTTCTCGCTGGCAAGTCTCAGGGAAGGAGGAACTTGGAAGTAGAGAAGGGGACTGACTGATGGCCCAAGTCAGGGTGGCTGCTCTCAGGCACAGGGGACATTCATGGAAGGAAGTGTGGGGAAAAAGACTGAAATTGCTTTGTCAGCTTGTCTTCTTCAGACAGCCAGGAGCATGGGTGGATATGAAGGGGTTTTCAGCCGCAGCCTTGGCAGGTTGCAACCTCCTTGAAGCAGTCCAAGAGGGGCTTACTGACTGATCAGCAGGTGGGGTGGGGTGGGGTTGTTACTTCAATCTTTGTGCCAAAGCCACGATCATGTGGCTCAGGCTTGGAGGCGCTGGGCCAGTTCAGAAGGGTTAGATGAACAAGAAGCTGTGAACGGAAGGACAGGAGCAAGTGTCCAGCTGGCGAACTCTCCTCCAGGTTCCTCTGCACTGGGGATTCCCCATGGCCTGCCAGTGCAGCATCTGATTCCTGGAAGGAACAAAGCAAAAGTGGGGGGAAGGGAATTAGCGTATTAACTCCTTCAAGGACAGTACCTGAGTGCATAATGCACCATCACTAATGGGGACTCCAGCAAGGCTGCTAAGCAGGAAGCTGGCTGCTTTCTAGAAGCAGCCAGTCACACAGCCACGGTTTGAGATCAGCCAATAAATCCTGAAGCTTCTGTCTTTGACATAGTCTGCATTCACCGGGCCTGATTCTGATGAAACACTGGTGAGAATCAGTATCAACTCTATTGATACCAATGGGGTTACATCAGTGCAAAAGTAGTGTAAAGTGAGCTCACAATCAGTCCTCTTGTACTGAAGCAATTGATAGTTGCAAACCACAGGCAAAATTCACCTCTTCAATGCACATCACCAGTCTCTACTAGAGGGCGAATAAGGGATTTTTTGGTTCACTGGTAATTGAGCGGCCGACAGAATAAAATAATTGTGACACCTCAAACCAAAAAGTTTTGTTTCAATTTTTAGCATTTTTTTAATGTTTTTGATTTTTTTTTAAAATAAATTGAAGGAAATTCTGAAACAAAATGTTGTTTCAAACAAAAAAAACAAAAATATTTTTGTTTCAAAAACGTCAACATGAAATGTTTTGATTTTTTTGTTTAAGTTTTTTTCCAAATCAAAACAATTTGGTGAAATCTACAGGAATTCACGAAATATTTTGGTGTCATCAAAAAAAGTTTTGTGCAAAAAAAAAAAAAAAATTCACCCAGTTCTAGTCTCTTCTGTATCCTGCCCTCTTTCCTTGGGCAGAGCTCCCACTGTCGTCCATGAACGCTGCAGACACTGAACGAGTACGTGTTACACAACACAGAGCCATGGAGTACAGCTCTATTTGTAAGGCAGGAAAAGAGCAGAAACATCACCGTCACCTTCTAAACTATTTTCTGCCAGGTTCTGAATGTTCCCAGCAAGTTACAGAATGTGTTTATCCTGAACGGACTAGAGAAATGTTCCATTTTAAACAAATGCTTTTAAGCACTTGCCCCGATGTGTAGATGTAGACTTTGTGAGTCCCCGCTCACATTAGACATACTCACACTAGCTTGCTAAAAATAGCGCCGAAGCCAAGGCAGCGGCAAGCAGCGGCACAAGCTAGCCAGGTCAAGCACATACCCACAGGGTTCAGGCAGACTTGTATGCCGCACAGCTACCCTGTGCCAACACTTGCTGCTGCCCAAGCTATGCTGCTATTTTTAGCATGCTAGCTTGAGGAGAGCTAGCAAGAATATGTCTAACATGAGCTGGGAATTACGCCCTAGCTCTTGTGTAGGCGTACCCTTAACGCCTACACAAAAGGTGCTGGCCAGACAGGCAGGGAGCTTGAAATTTAGCCATAGAAAAAGGTACGGCACGGGCAGCAGCATTGCAAACTTCTTCTCCCATTACACATTCATGACCTCGTGCCAACGGGGCTGAGCCCTGCCCTTTCGGAGAAGCACAATGGCTCGTTCAGTCCTTGCTCCGGCGCCAAGAGCTGTCAGCAAAGTAGCCAGAATGATCTGTTGCTCCTGTTAACTTTATAATTCTCTAGAAGCCTGAATTATCACTGCCAATTGTACAGAGACAGCAGTGCTGCTGGTTTAATGAGGTGCCATGCTCCAGGGTGCAGTTTTATACATCACACGTGGTTGGGGGGAAACGAAATGTTCGCTCTTCTGGCTTTGGGTCATTTCAATGCACCAGGGTTTGCACAGGAAGAATCAAGATCCTAGATCTTACAGAGCAGGCTACATAGATGGACAGGTCCCACATGTTGTATGGTTCTCCTCCTCCCCGGGCCACAGCTTTATCTTTAAAAGGCTTGATTCTTTCAACATAACGCACACTTGCCAGCTTTGGCCCTGCCGATAGGAAACGCAGCCTGTGTTATGTTTAGAGGAACATTCCCCGACTTCCCTATCTGGATGTCCCGAGTTAAGCTGTTTGTGAGCTGCAATCACCACATCTTGCTTAAGACTATCAAGAACAGCTAATCCTCCCAGGCACCGGCCCCCAGAGCAGTTTGTAGAGCATGCTCATCACAGACATCAGTGCTTGTTACTCAGTGTTCCGAGGTCTGGTACCATTTCAAAACTACCCACCACCACCTGTCCTAAGATCGCTGAATAACTTTGCGGCCCTGTCACGTTGCGCTTCTTACCACTTACCCTTCCATGAACAAGGAGGCCAATCAAACTCCTTGGAGCATCCCAGGTGTCCCCACTTATGTGATGGCTGCTACTTGGCCATCACACTGGGGACCTCCAGAGCTACAAGCAGGAGATGCTACATCTTGGGTCAAAGACCCAAGGCTCCCTAGCTGCGACTATGACAGATTCACATTCTCTGCAGGTCAGGCAAGGAGAAGGAACCACTCGCTAACAGGTTACATAGGCAGCCTTCAGAATCTCCCGTTAGTCTGCACTGGCTACTCAAATGCTTGAATTGCACCAGACTAGGCTGAGAGAGAGACAGACAGACAAGCAGGAAATATTCAAAAGTACAACACTGCTGCTGAGTTTATTTTAAACTCTCCCCAATGTTTCACTGCCCGACAATCATTCTGGGAACAATAAGTGAATTAAATGCTGGTGCCAGCTGCCAAACCAACAGCATGAGAGGACTGAAGTGTCAAAATGGAATGGGTGTGACCCAGGTACTAGCTATGCACGTTTCCCTCGCAGTGCCCAAGCAATGTGCCTCAGCCAGGAGCTGCAGTGACCCCCTCTAGGAGTGGCAGATAGTTCAGCCTGTATGATCACCGGCAAATTGATCATATTTATCCTATTAGCATAAGTGGAACAGGCTAAAGCTTGAAACCAGTGTACTTTGTGGGGAAGGGGGGTTGGATGTATAGCAGGAGAGGCCTACGTAAATCTGACCAAGTGCTCACTAATACTGCAAAGCTGTATCCCACCCCCTGCCAGCTGCCGCTGCCTGCTTCATCCTCTTTACCAGGGCTCACAGATTCTGGCCTGAGGAGTTTAGCAGGACAAGAGCTCCCCTAAAATGTTTCAAAACTCAATCAGTACTCTGATAGGTCTACTCTGCTCTACTGGAGAGGCAATGCTCTCCAACACGTGTTTCTCCCATCCCACCTGCTCCCCTTCCTTCTCAGAGATCATGGCCTACCAGCTCCATAATGTCCCTCAGATGCTATCCCTGCCTCCATCCTACTTGGCCAGTCCTTAAAGCCTATTTCTGGAAGGAAGTGAAAAGGGACTATCATGCACCAGCGCAGTACATAAAACATGCCCATATAAGACATTCCAAACATGGTTCAGGTCCATCTACAAATACTTTGAACTGCACACAAGACAGCAATTAGAGAAATCAATAAAACCGGCCCCCATAACTTGCACAACATTTCATGGTAGCTTTAGGGAGAGTTGTTATCTAATGTGTGAATCATAAAAATACTTCCCACCACTCCAAAGGAGATCCAACTCCCATTACTCCCTCAAGAATGTAAGGCCACAGATCCAGTTGAAAGGAACAAAAGAACCAACAAAATCTCTTACCCTGAAGTAAAAGCTAAAATGGCTCAGAAACTTGATGGGAATTCTCTTTGCTTTCAAACAGCAGGGGGACTTGTGGTGGGAGATGTAAGGATTGAGGTGGTGGAGAGCAGAGGAACGAAATGAATGGAAACAAGATGACTGTCAAGGCTAGGATTATTCTAATCATTCAGGGATTTTAAATTTATTGGTGTAATCAACCCATTAAGATTCCCCCCCATTAAGGATTTCATCACAGATGGTTTTCCATATTAAGGGCTAGAGTGGTGCCTTGCCCTTTAGATGATTAAAGGTGAATTAATTTTAAAATTTTCTATCTCTACAGGGCTTCCTATTCACTAGTCTCTTCATCACAACTCTGCAGTGCACAGCCTCTGCACCCCCCATAACAGGAATGGCATTATACACACTGGCATCCAAATGGATTTTTAGGCTGCACCATCTTACCTTCAGTTGGCCAACTGCACATTCCACCACCAGCCTGAAACTGATCAGGGTGTAATTAAGCCTTCTTCTGCCAGGTGCTCGCACATCAGAGTAGGGCTTCATGAGCCAAGGCAATAGAAGATAGGCTCCCAAGATAAAATTAGGCACAGACACCTCACCGAGAGCTATATTGGGTCAGAATAAAGTCCCAGCTTGTCCAAATTTGAAAATGACAGATCGCCGGAATAACCCGGCATCATTCACCCTACTGGCATGTCCCACGTTGGTGACCATGATTCTCTATCCATGGTCAACCAAGGTCTGCATAATGATTGAGTAGTGTCCTTTCTGATTTACATATTCATGTGCACTGCGTGGAGGCAGACAATGGGCATGTGTGCCATCAGTGACCCCAGCACACCTCAGAAAGCCCATTTGCTCAAAGCCCATGATAAAGGCTAAGATTTTGTCACAGATATTTTTAGTAAAAGTCAGAGATCAGGTCGTGGGCAATAAACAAAAATTCACAGAAGCCTGTGACCTGTCCCAGACATTCACTAAAAATATCCCTGACAAAACGGGAAGGTGGGCTTGGCACCCACTGCTGCTGGGGCTCCGGGGTCCCTTACCGCTGTGATAAGTGAGAGCTCCGGGATCCCTCTGCAGTGAAGACATAACCTAATGATGTTAGGGCTGGTGGAAGGTGCCGGATTGACAGCCCTGAAGGCTATCCCCAAAACAGATGTCACATAGGCAGCAGCAGTGTAAGCTTCCCCCACCTGGCCCCAGACCTATCTGGAAGGACCATCTCTGGTGCTGCAAGGGGCATTCACTGTCTGTACCCCATTCAACCCTTGGTCTCCCTGACAAGGCAGCCAACTGGTGCCAATTCCCATGAGACTTATTTGACTCAGCTTGGTAGCTAGACTGGTCAAATTCACTATGTTTTATAATCTGTTTCACTTCCCAGTTTCTCATGCACCTGGAAATGGATTAACTCAGCAACTCATCTCACATACACCACTATACAGCAAACAGATGGGAACAATTTCCATCTCTGCTGAAGTAGAAAGGATTCAGACCAGCTCCTTAGAGATGAAAGGTACCATGGGTGAAATCTTGACTCCATTCAAGTCAACAGCCACACTCCCACTGGCTTCAATGGGGGCAGAATTTCACTCCATATTCACAAAACATTTAGTTCAACCCAAAATGACTTTTGGGTTTTTTTGTTTTGCTTCTTTTGTTTTCAGGTGGCTTTTTATTTAAAAAAAACAAACAAAAAACCACGAGCTAAGTTTCTAAGCAAAACATAGTTTGAAAAAAAAAAAAGGCAAAATGTGTCACTTCAAAAGTACTGAAATTAAACATTTTAGCTTTTTGGCATCCCCCCCCCGGCAAAACTATTCACTGAGTTTGTCCTGAATGTGCAAATAGTTCCGGTCAACCCATGAATTTTTCCATGATTAAACTGTTCAAAAAATTTCACTCAGTTCTATAAAGCTATGAATGTAGATGATGTTATTCACCAGACAGCCTAGTAAATGAGGGAGGGTCTCTTTCCACATCCCTGGGAAGGAAACTGTGGGCTGCAGATATTTTTCATTTCACTTAGTGCGATGCTCTTCTCTGGCTCCAGGATTTCCAACAAAATAACGTTATTTCAAGCTTTTACATTTTTATTACACTTCTTAGCCTCCGCTGACCGCATCAGTTGGGTTCACTGCTCTTTATCTAAAGATCTTTGCAACCTTCATACTTAACAAGCAGGGGGACGAGGGGGAGGAAAGAGAATCTAACCTGACTTGTTCTCATTAAAAGCCATGGGCAGCCTCTACCTAAAAAGGCTATTACTGGTGCGGTAGTCGGTATGTAATATATAACATGTTTTATAATCCTTGTTTATGGCTAGTATCTAAAAACAGAGCTATTCATTTCAATATTAAAGTGAGCTACCAGCAAAACACCCACAGCCCTGCCACACAGTCATTTCCAGTGCTGGATTGCCCTGCAGTTCCACAGTGGGTTCTTAAATGTTAAAAACAAAATTACATTTCACCTCTTACACAGATGTAACTAGGAAGGGAACTGTGTGATAAAAAAAGTGGAGGGGCAGTGTTATGTAGCAGCTACAGCAGGGCACTGGAGAATCAGGACTCTATTCCTCCACTAACTTGCTGTGTGGCCATGGGCAAGTCCTTCCTCCTCTCCTTTGGCCCATCTGTAGTGTGATTAATGCTTGCAGAAGCAATCTGAGATTCCTGGGGGAAAGATGCTATAATGCAAAGATTTGTTTTGATCTCCAGTTACACTGGCTACCAGTCCTCAGCACCAGAGCTTACAGTGCCTGGGGTCAGGGAGAAACACACTATTCTGAACCAACCAACCAGTTAAGCTCACTTTTGGAAACACAGTACAGATCTAGATGAGCCATAGGTCCACTCAAGTGAAGTAAATGGTTCTTACAACCAGTGACAGCCTGCAGAACAAATTTGGTTTTATTTTCCTGCTGGTGGGAGGATGGTCAGACAACAGGGGAGCCTTTAAAAAAAAAATCATGACTGTGCTACTTAAATTAGGAGGCAATGAGATTTAACGGACTAAGCACAGGAGGTCCCGAGTTCCCATTCTGGCTGCGCCACTGGCTTACCATGCAACCTTGGCCAAGACCTTTCATCTCAGTCTCCCTCTCTCTGTCAAACAATTATAATATCGCCTACCTAACTCCTAGTGTGCACTGAGGATTACTTAATATACGTACAGGGCTCTGAAGATATAAAGTGAGAGGTGAGCACAGGGACAAATCTCTCCAAGCAGCTCAAGGGGGAGGAATAGAAAAATCCAATATGAAAAGACACTAACAAAGCAGCATTCAGGGCTCTTACTTTTTGCTTCCACTGCCATCCCCGTAGCAATGCAGACTCCTGGAATCCAAGGCCGGGTGCTGGCACTCCACGCAGACTGTGTGCCCCTCGCTGAGATATCGCATCCACTGAGTATAGGAACTGTTCCCCTGCAAACAGCCTTCCATGATGGCAGTGATCTGGAATTCGACACAATATCTGCAGCAGAAATGACAGTCTCAGCTAACTTAACAGCAGCATTACAGACCTACCAGTGACCGAGCAACCCAGAGCAGACTGGGTGAACAAAGATCATTTTAAGAAAAGGGAAAGTGCATCACAAAATACACCGTGCACATTTATTCTGATGAGTTAGAGCTGAGTGTTGCTATTCAATAAAATATAGGTGCTTTCAACCTACAGATACCAAAGTGCTTCTCAAAGGAAGATATCACTGACGCCCCTTTTACAAATAGGGAAACCGAAGCACACACAGCAAGTAAATGATAGCTCCAGGAATAAAGCCCAGGTCTGCTGACTCCTAGTCTGGTTCCCCAGTTCACTGGACCGTGCTGCTCCCAGTGCTTAGTTTTGATTATTTATGGTAATTCTTCATAGGAGACTAAGACCTGTCTGATAGAATAATTCATAATAGCACCCACGTCTCAAGTAATTGGAGGTCTTTCTATGGCAGTGTACTTGCTTGGAAGTGGGGTGAAGCTGCCAGCTTTCTGATCAGGATTATCGGGCTAGCAGTGAGACTTCGTCCTCTATTTGTGCCATGCTCAGATCATGCTGTACGGGTGTTTTTAACCAAACCTTAGAGGAAAGGCTAAGAACTGGCCTTGTTCAGGAAGGAGAATGGAAGTTTGAGGTGGTAGTAACTGCCTGCAAACATATCACAGAACGGGGTTTTGCACAAGCAGAAGCTCTTTCCCTGCAGAAGCTTAAATGAGGGTGAAGGATGCATGTACATTACGGAAACGTGTGTGCGCGCACGGGTGCGGAACCAGCAAGTACACAACTGCCATATGGTGCCAGAGAGGCACCAATATCCTCCCTGTGACACTTACAGAATGGCAGGTGACAACAAAGAAAACCCCTCCACAGGAGCTTGAAATAAGATGCCACAGAGAATCACCAGCCTGCAAAACGGAGTAAGGCAGGAGACAGGAAAACACGCAGGAATCCCCCTTAGCGATCTGCTACATGGGCCTGCATCAGCAACGGCAGCCCCTACCAGAACGAGAAGCAGGAGGCAAGGCCAAAGTCAGCACCCTCACAGACCTTAGTTCTTTAAGCAGAGCATAAAGGAGGAACGTTTGCCAAATTCATGGCTGTGTTGAGAACTCCACCCTGGCAACTGATCAGCACTTGCACATCTGTCTCTCGCAGGATTTAAAGTGCACATGAAAGCCATATGCAGAACCTGGACGTCTACCAGTACCTGCACCGTGTAATAGTGACATTGGGAGGAAAATGCGCAGCAGCAGCTTAAGGGAGCCAAGCATATCAGGTACCCCCTCCAGCTCTTGATGCAATCAAGCCAACCAGTACAATAACCTGCCTCCTACACAGCAAGGATGCCCAAACTCTGCTCTGCTGGTACCCAATAGGGCAATTTACCAGGAACCCAAAGGGCAAAGCTAATTTGCATAAAACAGAACCAGCTGCACCTGGCTTCACCTTTAATACAGAGGTGCTGCCCACAGAGACTACAGCTCCCAGCATGCTGGAGCTGGAGTCTCTATAGTCCATGCTTTCCCTTTAATGCAGAGGATAACTATGGTTCACACTGTAACCCAAGAGGGGAGTGTAAATGGCTATCCCTATTATAAAGCTGAAGATCAATGCTAAACTGCAAACAAGTAACAAAAACATAACACACACACAGGAAAAAAAACAGGGGGTCCACAAATGCTCTCCTCTTTGACAGCAATTAATAGGCATCAAGGGCCTATACAGTTGAGATAAGAAGTTCCAACATCAGTGATTGATTTATTCTAAGTACCATGACAGTAACACTGCATACACGCACATTCTTCTGACTATTTAGGCCACGGTCTATGCTGGAAATCTATTCATGGTGCAATATAAACAGCAAAGAGCACAGTGAGACTGAAAGCTACCCTGCCAGCAAGCCCATCACATGATGATGGGAGAAAAGGGCACTGGACCCAGAGAGAAGTAGGTCAAGGGAACCGGCTGAAATGACCGCTCTTTGCTTACGGGATTCTAAATAGCAACATTATTAAACAGCTACAACTCAACTCTCCCCATCAAGCAGAGTCAAGCCCTCTATTTTGTGAAGTTGGTGCTGCACTGGAATCAGGCTTTAAGGGTTTGTGGGACCTGGACTTGTAGATTCAGTGTTTCCAAGCTGCACTTTAGCATCCACACTAAATTGTAAACCTGGGTTCACACTTACTGAACCTGGGTCTCACAACCGTGCTAATGCATCCATACTGAACTACGCAGACCTTCTGACTTGGGTCTTCAGTTTGATCTGTGACCACACTGCAAAATTTCACGGAGGAACTCAGGTTTAGACCCACCCCCCAAGCCAGGTCATAGGACCTGGGTCCTCATTTATATGTGGACAGAAGGGAGGTTTGGGCTCAAATCTGAGTCAGAGCCCAGGCTTAGCATGCTGTGTAGACATCGTCTAGAAGTCTCCATCCTGCTGAACATCTGCTCTGATAAGAGCAGACCCTGGGTGCAATCCTGCACACACTGAAGCCAATAAGAAAAGGTGCGTGAAGTGTGATTACACTGCAGCACTCAGCCCCCAACTTACCCTGCTCCTTCATTTTCGCTGGACGCAGCTCTCTTTTTCCTTGCTTTCCCATAACCTCCTGTGGTTATTAATGCTGGAACTGAGCACAAAGAGAAATTGCACACATGGTAAGTGACACTACTGCACCGAGGCCACTTGTGCCTGTCAAACAATAAAAACTGGGGCTTTGATGGTCTTTAACGGCACATATTTTTTACTCTGGCAGGAAACTGAAGACAATTCCATATTATTAGTGAATATCCAGCATTTGATTGGAGATACATTTATATTCATCCCCTTTTACTGCCTGAGATGGAGGCTGCTTATCAGAGCCGTGCCAACCAAAGGAGAACAAAATCACAGTTCATTTAATACCAACTCTCGGCATGTTTGAGAAAGCCGATTTAAAATAAACCTGAACTCTTAAATCCACACTAGTAAAGAAGTCAAAGCCAGATTCCGGTCTCAGAGACATCAGCAAAAACAAAAAAAAACAAAAAAACAGAAGTAGTCAGTGGAATTACACCTGTGGAAAGTCAATGTATTCGAGATCAAATCAGCCTTTACTCCAGATTTACATCAGATACTGGCACGCAAGAGAAACTGGATGGGGAAAGGTGATACCTTATCTCTACTGGGTGCCATTCCTTCATGACTGTTGCAGCTGATTTATAAAAATACTGCTCAGCACCTCCTCAGGCCAAATTTTCCCTCCTACTTACAAGAATTTTCCTCATCAACTTCACAGGAATTACTCCAGTTTTACAATCCTACATGAGCTCAGAATCAGATCCCTGGTGTGTTACTTTTGAAACATACCAGATTCCACTAAACAACATGTACTATTTAAAATAAATTTCCCAGAAAGGATGCCCATGATCCCCATATAAAAGGTTAAATTCGGTTCTCAGTAACGCTGGTGTAAATCCAGCGTAACTCCGCTGACTTCACTGGGGCAACTCCAAATTTACATTGGTGTAACAGAGCAGAATTGGGCCCAAAGGCTTTATCTGCAAATAATTCCAGCCCAACAAACCCTGTAAAGAAGGTTTAGTGGCCAGGCCCCTGGATTCAACCAAGCTCTCTTCAGCCCAGGACTCAGCCATGTTCCCAAGAGGTTGCGTTTTCAATGTACTTACTAAGGGACTGTTTGCACTCAGCTCCTTCCTGGTTCCAGTACTCCACACAGCCAGCCTTCTCCTCCAGAGGAGGACACGCCTCACCTCCATTTCTAGGCTCCTGCACGACGTGTCTCCTCCGAACTCGGTATGTTGCTTGGCAAGGCTCTGCACAGCCACTCCAGTCGCTCCACTCAGACACAGCACAGGAGACCTCTGGGAGTAGGGTGAGAAACAACAATGTAGACTGCAGAAATCGTGTGCGTGACACCTTCAGAGATGGATTGGGATCTCTGGCTCAGCTCAGTAAAGCAACCTTCCCCTGACTAAAGCTGCGGGATGCGGAGTTTGCAGCCAACCCAGACTGCCTGCCGTATTTGGTCACACAGAGCACTTCCCAATGGTTTCAGTGGAAGGCCCCATACACTGATAGCTTGACCCTGGAGGAAGTTTCAACAACCTCAGGCTGATCTGTGTTGGGGGTTTTGCACCCATGTGGCCACACTGCAGCAAAGAAGCACTGCTGTAAAACAGTGCCTGCACTTAGTCCAGTTTGAAACCAGAGTAAGTCACACCAGTGTAAGACCCTTTTTATACTCTGGTGCAGCACATCTACGCTGGCTGGGGAGGGTGGGAGGAGAGAGTTGCAATGGTGTAACTACAGCCATGCAAACATCCCTAATGTAGACAAGCCCACAGATCCTTTATTCAGACATCATAGGTCTCTCCATAAACAGCAGGAGAATCTCTCCCACTACGTAGCAATGTTTTAAACTGCTTATTTCCCTTCTCCCACCAACAAACCACTTTCTTATCCAAATACCATGCCCGCAGGGTGTGTGCTCAACCCCAAGATACACTCTCTCTGGATGTGTGAAGGCATGAACCATGTGTATTTGCGATGTGGAGTACCATGGGGTAAATAGCAAATACATTTTCCACTAATTTTTGATTTTCTAAATAGATTTTGAGAGTTTAAAGCCAGAAGGGACCACTAGATAGCTAGTCCAACCTTCTCTAGATCACAGACCATTAAAGACTGAATGCATCCGATGAAGTGAGCTGTAGATCACGAAAGCTTATGCTCAAATAAATTTGTTAGTCTCTAAGGTGGCACAAGTACTCCTTTTCTTTTTGCGAATACAGACTAACACGGCTGCTACTCTGAAAACAGACCATTAAATGTAATCCATTAGCCCTTGCACTGAGCCCACTTATTTGTGTTTGAATAAAGCATCTCTTCCAGAAAAGTCATCCAGGCTTCATTTGAAAACATCAAGAGATAAGAATCCAACACTTCCCTGGGTAATTCGTTCCAATTGTTAACCACCCTCATTGTTAAAAAAAATTGTGCCTAACATCTAATTTGGCTTTATCTGGCTTCGACTTCCAGCCATTGGTTCCTGTTATGCCTTTCTCTGCTAGATTAAAGAGCCCTTCAGTATCTAGTATTTTCTCCCCAGGAAGGTACTTTGTAATCAAGTCACCTCTCAACCTTCTTTTTGGTGATCTAAAACAGATTGATCTCCGGGACTCTCGCCACAAGGTATTTTCCTCCAGTCCCTGAATAATTCTTGTGGCTCTTCTCTGTGCCCACTCCAAATTTTTCAACAACCTTTTTAAAATGTGGACACCAGAACTGCATGCTGTATTCCAGCACCAGTCTGACCAAGACCATATACAGAGGTAAAATCACCTCTGTACCTCCACTCACTACTCTCCAGGTTATACATACAAGGATCGCATTGGTGCTTTTTGCCACAGCATCAGACTGGAAGCTCATGTTAAGTTGCTTTTCCACTACGACCTCTAAATCCTTTTCAGAGTCTCTGCTTTCCCACATCCAATCCCCATTCTGTAGGTATGACCTACAATCTTTGTTCCTAGATATACAACTTTGCATTTCAGAGTAACAGCCGTGTTAGTCTGTATTCACAAAAAGAAAAGGAGTACTTGTGCCACCTTAGAGACTAACCAATTTATTTGAGCATGAGCTTTCGTGAGCTACAGCTCACTTCATCGGATGAAGTGAGCTGTAGCTCACGAAAGCTAATCCTCAAATAAATTGGTTAGTCTCTAAGGTGCCACAAGTACTCCTTAACTTTGCATTTGGCGGTACTAAATGGTATTCTGTCTGAATGGCCGCCCTGTCTTCCTCATTATTGACCACTCCAACAATCGGTCATCCACAAATTTTAGCAGCAGTGATTTTATATTTCGTTCCAGATGATTGATGAAAATGTTGCATGGTGCCAAGCCTAGTACAGATCCCTGCAGAACGCACTAGAAACACTCCCCATTAGATGATGATTCCTCGCTGGCAATAACTTTTTGAGATGTCAGTTAGCAACCACTTAATCCATTTAACAGGTGCTTTATTGATATTCTAGTTTTAAATCAGAATGTTACTTAGTATTAAGGGCTGGTCCACACAGCACAGCAACGTACACTAAATTTCTAAAGGTTTCAGAGTAGCAGCCGTATTAGTCTGTATCCACAAAAAGAAAAGGAGGACTTGTGGCACCTTAGAGACTAATGCTCAAATAAATGTGTTAGTCTCTAAGGTGCCGCAAGTCCTCCTTTTCTTTTTTTAAATTTCTTAAGTGCTCCAACATATTGCACATTAATTGGTCCTTGTAGAACATAGAAATCATGCCACCATAAATGTGCATTGCTCTCCACCTAGACCAGCTCTAAGTCAAATCCCTGACATAAGTCCAACTATATTACATCTACATGGTTACCTTTATCAGCCAAACTTGTAATTTCATCAACAAATGAAATCAGATTTGTTTGACAAGATCTATTTTCCATAATACCATATTGACTGGCATTAATTATATCCCTAACCTTTAATTCTTTATCCAGTGAAGCCCACATCTGCTTTTTCATTGTGTTGCCCAGGACTGACGTCAGGCTAACCAGCCTGTAGTTACTCACTTGCCCTTTTTAAATATTGGCACAAAATTAGCGCTCTTCTAGTCTCCTGGAATTTCCCCAGTAGTGCAAGATTTATTAAAAATTAACTCCAATGGGCCAGAGATCTCCTCAGCCAACTCCTTTGTTTTAGAACTATTGGGTACAATTTATCTGGGCCTGCTGATTTTAAGTGTTTATCCCAAGCAGATGTTGTCTAACATCATCCCCAGTTACTAATGCACCAGAAACTACTTCATCATTGTCATAGGATATAAGAACCTGCTTCTTTCCAAATACCTGCCTTTTCTGCATCACTATTAACAATTTGACCATCTCCATCTAATAATGAGCCTATATACCATTGCTAGGATTTCTTTTGTTCCCATATACTTTAAAAATTCCTTCTTGTCTTTAGGCCTGTCAGCCATGGAGTTTTCCCTGATGTATTTAGCTTCCCTTATCAATTTTCTGCACTTCGTAACTTCTTTTATTGATTGCTATTTATTTCTCCCTTTTCCCCCCATATGCTATATATTTCTTCCCCCCACCCAACTGATTGTGAAACGGCAGCTTTGACCGTCTAGTAAACTTTTTAAATAACTCCAATTTTCATTCATATTTTACCGTCTACATTCTTCCTCCCAATCAATTTCACTCAATGTTTCTTGGCTTTGGAAAATTAGCCTTTTTGAGAAGCATCAAGTTTATATATTACTGGTTGGGACTTTCCTCTACCCATTTTTAATGTCATCAAGTCACATGATCCCGAGGCAACCACCAACTTACACTCCAGTGATTAATTCATCTTTATCCATCACAATGAGGTCCAAAATGCAGTTACCACATGTTGACTGCAATATCTTTTGTGTTAGAAAATCATCATCTATAATTTTTGGAAACTCTAATGATGTTTTACTACTGGCTGCATGAGACCTCCAGTTTGCAAGACATGTCCTGAAGGCCCCCATTACAACACAGTTCTTTCAATACATTACACACGGGATTTAAGCAGTAACTTACCCTGTCCTCTGGTTTGATTCAATGGTCTGTAACAGATTTCCTCCTCCCCACCCTCAAACCCCATCCTGGGCTTTATGAATTAGCGCTTCGATCTATATGGATTCAAGATCCTGCATTTCTGAGTCATCAATAACTCTAAAACAGGCAACGGTGTCTTTAATATAGTGTGCCATCACACCCACACACCCTTTTTTTACCCACTCCATCGTTCCTGAACAGATTATAACCAACAATTTTAACATTCCAATCAGGTGAACTATCCAATCAGGTTTCAGTAAAGCCAGCTGCTCACATTTGTCCCATCAATGAGAATTACCAGTTTTGCTTGCTTGTTACCCAGACACCTAGCATTGGTACAAGGTGCCATTGAAACGTTTCTTCTCTTCACATTCTTTGCCACCTTGGTTCAATAGGTTCGCAACACACTGAATCCACATTTGAACTACATCCGTACCACCACTTATGCAAAGCTCAGGCCCCTTTTCATGTTCTCTTCCCATGAAAATTCCTGGAGTCGAGTCTCACTGGCATGAATTTTAGCAAAGAGCAGATTTCACTGCATCACAGGAAATGAACTTAAAAGCAGCACACAAGAATATTCACTTGCAGGATCAACAAGGAGTGTGGAACAATACCACATGACTTACCTAGCCAGTGACAATTAACCCACATGGCTCAAATAGTAAGTATAAAACATTCACAGAAAACTATTTGCAATCAGTCCAGAGTCCAAAAGCATGCAGAAAAAAATGTGCCAAATCCTTTTGATTCAATGATTAGTTAAATTTGAGTAAATCACACCCTGCTTAAAAATACGTCACCAGCAGAATTATCCACTCACTTCTCCCCAGAGATGTGTTTTTGGTTAGGTCTATTTTTTTATGGCCGGGGGCCTGCGTGAGCGCACACACACACACACACAAAACAAAAGACCACACACACAACACACAAGCTAAATTTATTTGAAATCTAAAATACTATTCTGGGTAAGGACCCCTCCTTACCCTTTTCAGTCACCAAAGCAAACATGGTAGAGAAGGCTGTGAAGTCTGTCCCTGGAATGGGGTCATTGGGCCTTGTTCTAGTAACACAACCATTACAATAATATTTAGAAATAGCAACATTTCTGGGTTTATTCAGTGCATGTTTACGCTTTCGCCGCCTCTGTTACTGCTAATTTGGGAAATATTGAGGCAGAACCACCAAGGCTTCCATCTTCCCTAGAGCCTCTCATCCAGTTTCATTCAGGAACCAAGCAACCTTTGGACTGGAACAGAACCCTGGGGCATTGGTCCCATCAGGACTGAAAGTGCGTGGTTCTTAAACTGGCCCATAAGCCAGGGGGTCTCAACCTTTTTCTTTCCGAGGCCCCCCTGAAAATGCTATAAGAAGTTCATGGCCCACCTGTGCCACAGAAAACCATTTTTTTCTGCATATAAAAGCCAGGGCTGGCATTAGGGGGAACGAAGCAGGGCAACTGCCTGTGGCCCCATGCCACAGGGGCCCACACAAAGCTACTTTGCTCAGGCTTTGGCTTCCACCCTGGGTGGCAGGACTCAGGGCCCCAGCCTTCAGCTCCATGCAGTGGGGCTTCGACTTTCTGTCCTGGGCTGCAGCGAGTCTAATGCTGGCCCTGCTTGACGGACCCCCTGAAACATGCTTGCGGCCCCCCAGGGGGCCCCGGACTCCTGGTTGAGAACCACTGCCATAGGCTACTTGGGAACCACAAGCTGAAATAGTTACGGGACTAAGCAGCAGGGGGAACATTTTAAAAAAAAAAAAAAAAGGTCCATCAGTGTATCAGAGATTATTTTGTTGCGTGATTAGAGCATAGGATCGGGTTTGGGAGAACTGGTTTCCTATCCCTGGCTGGCTCTGCCACAAGTTTCCCATGTGACCTTGGGCAAGTCATTGCATATATCTGTGCTTCAGTTTCCTCACTGAGATAGGATAATAAGTATTATCCTAATAATTTACTTGTACTGTAATAGCACCTACAGACCCCAATCAGGGATGAGAGCTTGCTGTAGAAAGATGGTGCCTGTCCCAAAGAGCTTACCATCTAAGATAAGAGACAACAGGCAGATACAGTCAGACACATGAGGGAGTACAAGGTAAGAGCTCCTGGGAGGTGAAAATTCATCAACATTTGTAGAGTAATTTGAGATCCTCAGAGGCAGGACACTATGGGACACAGCTCTGTATTGGGACTCAGGAGTCCCGAGTTCTATTCCCGGCTCTGCCCCGAGCCAGTCGTGTGACCCTGAGCCATCTCCCTGGTCTGTGCCTCAGTTTCCCTATCTGTAAAAATGGGGCTAATGACACTGACCACAGGAACTGAATTTCTCATTTTCCCGGTGCTCGACCCCCGCTCTGCCCCAGGCCCTGTCCCACTCCACCCCTTCTCCCAATGCCCCACCCCCTCTGCCTCTTCCCACCCCGCCAAGTTTACAAGTCAAGAATACGTCTCAAGTCCAGTTCCCCTGCTTTGCTCACTAGACCACTCCCCCACACCTTTTTTTTTTGCTTGCCTGATGCTAATTTTTTCAGCACCTCCGTAGTTTGAAATCAACAGATTCCTCATCCCCACCCCATTTTCAGTCACCACTTCCCTTTCAAGCTTGACCTCTTTGCTGAGGTTGCAACTTAGTGCCACTTGTTCTTGGGGCTCCTTTGCAATGGGTTATGATGATTTTATTCCTCACAGAAGGAACCACTGTAGATCATTAGACCAGAGCAGACAGAACATCATTACAGGAATCCCTCATCAGCTCCACCCTGGCCCCCATCTTTCTGGACAGGACTCTAACCTGTCAAAATTATGTTTCGAGGTTTAAACTCCCAATCTCAAAGAGACATGATCAGTATCTGCTTCTGGAGGTTCTGCAAGGGACTAAGAGCCTTCATGTCCCATTGAAGACAATGGGCATGCCGCATCTTGCAGGACTGAGCCATTACATAGGAAAGTAGCAACATCAGTGCTAGATTGAGCATCGGTTTGTTGCACTAATACCCTCCAAGATGATCCTGATGTAAACTCAGACCCTGCAGTCGCAAATCAGTGTATTATACAATGTTTCATGAACAGCCCCCCAAAATATCCTTGCAGTCCTCCTATTTCATCCCAGTGTATTTGACTGACAGACACCAGACTATTCTGCAGCTGAATCAGCAGGAAAGGAATCCAGTATTTCAGCCTTGGTCATTCCGGCATCTCTGCTTCTCCAGGCAGGCCTCTGGACGGCTTCCCTAGCAGCTTTCTGCTGCCAGCCCTTCTGTGCAGTAATTCCTCTCTGTCTGGGATGTGCAGGCATGCTACCTCACATCCTGTCTATAATTAACACTCCCTCCAACTTCAAGTCTTCCTTGCTGGACTGAGAATAGTAACTGGGACATTCATTGCGCATATTATCTGAGAGTTTGCTCTATTTCAGTTTCATCTTGTTTTCCTATTTTAGAAAGTTCAGGTTCATACGTTATAATCCTAAAATCAACCTCTTCACTCTCCATCCACCTTCCTCAGGTTCCGAGACAGCTTTCTACAAACATCTATATAGAAACTGCATAGAAAGCCATAGCATGCTACAACAGCATGTGTTCTATTGACAGATCCCGGCTTTCCACTGGACTCGTCAGACCACTTGCTTCTCTCTGCTGGTGATAATCATTCCTGTGTCCCGATGTTCCCATTCAGCTTTGGTCCCACTCACTGTGCATCTATGCAGTCTACTAGTTTAGGGCCAGAGTCTGTAGCATGCATGCTCACCAGTCCAGGAGTAGCCCCCACTGAAATCACCATGACCACTTGGGGCATAAAGTACGACTTCAAATGAATAAGGATGGCAGACTCAGACCCTTCACGCTAGGCTCAAATGTGAAGAACTCCTGAGTTCTAATCCCAGCTCCGCCTTGACGTTGGAGCCCAATCTTGAGAGGTGCCAACTATCTCATCTCCTATTCAAATCAATGAAGAGTTCAGGGTGTTCAACACCTTGCAACACTGGGCATTTGCCACATAGCCGCAAAGTAGTCACAATGCCTCCGCTTCTTCTCCAGTAAAACACAGATAATCTCTAGTTACTGAATTAACTTTGTTTGAAACTGCGGCTAGTATTGTCTTCAGTATTTAAAAAACCACACACACACACACACCACTGTGGCACCATCCATAATATAAACAAATCTGAACCTTTCATTTTTGTAACCATACATCAGTAATTAGCATTAATGAGCTAAATAAATGAGACGCTGTTCCGAAGATGCAGCAATAAACCCTAAATGTTTATTGGCTTAGACAATGGCCAACATTAATCCTCTAATGAATCCTCTTTGAAATCACCTGTTCTTTCAGCCAAGTTTGGCTTCAGATATTAGTACCACACTTGAAATATTTCATTTTAATATTACTTGGATAAAGTAAATCTGTAGTGATGAAAAATAATCTATTAGAAACAGTCTACAGATATGATTCAATATCAAATATATTTGAGTTCCTTGCATCCAGTAAAAATGAACCATAAGAAATAACTTTGAGCAAAGAAGATATTAGTATACAGAAAGTGACCATGTATTTTTTGACATAATTCAGTGGCTAGTACATGGTTATATCTACAATATGCCACTAGATGGTACTGTTTCAAAATACTATTGTGATGTATAAATAAACAATAGGCAGTATCCATAACAGATGGTTTGCTGAAAATTTTGGCAGCTTTTGCAAAAGTGACCTACAAAGGGGGAAAATTGTACTTGCCTTTTTGGTTTATTTACAATGCATGAAAAGATTTTTTTTTCCTGCTAGTTTTATACATGAGAAATTTGGCCATTTATCATTCCTTGTTTTCTTGGAAGACTCCACAGACAACTGGGAAACTAGAAGGAGCATTATATAACAAGTATAGTGTTGTTATTATTTGGATTTCAGTAATATCTGAAGGCTCCAATCATGTTCAAGGGCTCATTATGTTAGGTGCTATATAATCACTTCAGAAAGCATAGTGCCCCAACCCCAAAAAGAGTTCACAACCTAATCCAAAACAAGACACAACAGTGACTTTGACAAACATTAGGAGACAAGGAGGAAGGTTGTACAGGGGTAATAGTAAAGCAATCACATGGTTACATACATCAAGTATTGCACAGACAAATTATCAGGATTTTTTTTTCATAAATACATAAAATCAGCTATTCCTGATTGCTGCTCAATCTAACCATCACTGGGAGTGAAACCTTACTGAGAAGAAACAGGATTGACAGTCAATTATGGGTTTTTTGGATGGGAACCACATCCTGAAAGAAATCCTTCCCAAACTCCTTCTTGTGACCTTCAAACAACCCCCCAACCTTGCAAGATCATCATAAGCAAGCTTCTCAAAGTTCACCAGCCCTTGCCAGAACAACAGATGCACAACCTACAGTCATATCTCCACTGAGACGATGATCAACACCACCCACAACATGCCTTTCAAGATCCGTCAGTCCTACACATGCCTGTCACAACACCTTACCCAGTACACTAAATGCCCTAACACCACCTGTGTGGGCGAAGTCAGAATCACTACGCTCTCAAATGAACTCACAGAGAAAAACGATGAGACACAGAAATACCATGACATCTGTTGGTGAGCACTTTTCACAAAATGATCACTCCATATGTGACCTCTCAGTCCTTGTCCTCAAAGGAAATCTGTGCAGCACCTTCAAAAGACAAGCCTGGGAGCATAAATTCATGACTTTGTTAGACACTAAAAATCATGGTCTTAATAAAGACACTGGATTTATGACAGGTTTCAGAGTAGCAGCCGTGTTAGTCTGTATCCGCAAAAAGAACAGGACGACTTGTGGCACCTTAGAGACTAACAAATTTATTTGAGCATAAGCTTTTGTGAGCTACAGCTCACTTCATCGGATGCATAGAATGGAACATATAGTAAGAAGATTTTATATACACATATATATACACACCAACCCACTCACACACACAGAGAGAGAGAGAGAGAGAACACGAAAAGGTGGAGTAAGAGGCTAATTAAATAAGATGAGCTATTATCAGCAGGAGAAAAAAAAACTTTTGTAGTGATAATCAAGATGGCCCATTTAAACAGTTGACAAGAAGGTATGAGGACACCACTTTCTACAAGCCATTACCCCTCTGATCCCACTGAGGGTTAGCAAAATAAATACAGTATTTGCTCAAGAAACTCCCTGAAAAAGCACAAGAACAAATCCGCACAGTCTCTATTCAAACCCAAGTTAATGGTATCTAGTTTCAGAGTAACAGCCGTGTTAGTCTGTATTCGCAAAAAGAAAAGGAGTACTTGTGGCACCTTATCTAGTTTGTATATTAATTCAAGCTCAGCAGTCAGATTTATCACTCATTATAGCAATCTCTAACCCACTAACCCTCTGTGTTATCCTATGACTGCAGAGGTGTTAACTGCCCCCTTCAGTTTGAATGGTCTCTTATATGCTAACTTCTTATGCTAAACAAGCCATTCCACCTTCCATTTAGGGTGACTCAACATGTCAACTTTCCCAGACCTGAAGAAGAGCTCTGAGCAGCTTGAAAGCTGGCCTCTTTCACCAACAGAAATAGGTCCAATTAAAAAAAATAATAATAAGTCATCCACCTTCTCTAATTATGTTTTTGGTAACTCCAATACCTGGCATACAATTGGGAAGAAAGTTCTCCTGGTTACAGAGTAGCAGCCGTGTTAGTCTGTATTCGCAAAAAGAAAAGTAGTACTTGTGGCACCTTAGAGACTAACCAATTTATTAGAGCATAAGCTTTCGTGAGCTACAGCTCACTTCCTCAGATGCATCTGAGGAAGTGAGCTGTAGCTCACGAAAGCTTATGCTCTAATAAATTGGTTAGTCTCTAAGGTGCCACAAGTACTACTTTTCTTTCTCCTGGTTAATAATTCTACCCCCAGCCTCTTCAACTGAGGGCTGAGAAATCTTCCACTTCAGTTACTAGTCTTCCAAGGAGGCCTTCAGGGAAGACATGACTTGATATATCTAAGCTAAGAAAAGCAAGAGTTATTTTTTTTTCTTAAAAGGGAGGGGGAGTGAGGGGTTTTTTTGTTTTGTTTTTCTCTCCCCCCCCCCCCGCAGTCCCTTTAACCAAGGAAATCAGCAGCAGGTCTACCCTTAAAATCCTGCAATGGTGCAGCTGCACTGCTATGGCACTTTAATGAAGATGCTCTAAACCCATGGAGAGAGCTTCTCCCATCAGCTTAGTTAATCTACCTCCACGAGAGGCGGTCGCTATGCTGGTGGAAGCAGCTCTCCTGCTGACACAGTGCTGTCCACACCAGTGCTTAGGTCGGTATAACTACGTTGCTTAGGAGGGTGGATTATCCACAGCCTGAGTGACATAGTTCTACCAAAGTAATTCTGTAGTGTAGACCCAGGCTCAGAAAACCTATGCTAACACACACACACACACAAAAAAAACAATGGTCTCTTTGAACAGCATCCCACCCCCATTGTATTTATTGTGTTTTTGATTTAATCTACAACATAAACTGTCGGACATGGATAGCCTTATTTGCCATGCACACCTATAGCACTATAGCAGTGAACAAGAGCTTGATCCCTTTAGGCGGTTATCTCTAGATGTGTTCTTAGAGGTTTATTCACTGTTCCAGCCAGCCAGCTTGTCAGATGATTTCCATCCTGCAGCAGCACTGACAGATGAGCTGTATATTTTGTGGTCTTCCCCTCACTCTCAGAAATTGCTCCTTTACCTAGAGTGCAAGCTCCTAAGGACAGGGACTGGCACTGTGTTACATGTCTGAAATGGCTAGTACAATGGCACTGGGGCCTCTCAGCACTACTCGAAAATAATATTTGACTGCTGTGGTCAGCGCAGGTGCTGGAGAAAGATACCTCTGAGGGGCAGTTCCTAAAACCTAGCAGCCCTGTGTTGAGTCCAAACCAACATTGCTCATGTGGGTGGTGGAGCCTCCTCTCCCCTCCCCTCACACATCGAATGGTACAGAAGAGGTGATCTTCCAAGCACACTTTGTGACTCTCTAGACTAGAGCAGCTTCTTCTAGCAGGCAAGAAAAGAAAAATACCCACCCCGTCTGCATTTGCCGGGTAAGTGATAGCAGAACTTTTCCAAGACCCAGGGGAGGGATAGCTCAGTGGTTTGAGCATTGGCCTGCTAAACCAAGGGTTGAGAGTTCAATCCTTGAGGGGGCCATTTAGGGATCTGGGGCAAAAATTGGGGATTGGTCCTGCTTTGAGCAGGGGGTTGGACTAGATGACCTCCTGAGGTCCCTTCCGACCCTGCATGTCCATGACACAACTACAGCAGTTAACAGTGCCAGTGATACCCTAGGGCACCGTTTCTCAAATGCAGCCACCAGGAGGTTTCCCTGTGGCCGTGGCACCCTCCTGGGCAGCGAGGGGGGGGGAAGCATCAGTCCCTCGCCTTCCTCCCTGTTGCTCCTGGATGCGCTGCCCTGCACCACCTCTCTGGAGACACAATGCTGAAGGAGCAAGGGGCGCTCTCTAACGGGGGGGTTGGGGTTCAGCCCTGCGGTCGTTGGGCAGCAGGGACTTCGGGAGCTTGGCTGCGGACCAGGGCTCCAGCCCTGGAGCTTTAGGTGCCAACACAGGGTTCAGGCCAAGGGATTTCCAGTGCTGACCCCCAACTCTGGCCATGCGGCCCCAGCCTTCGGCCATGGGGCTTCAGGCTCCAACCCCTGGCTGCGTGGTGGCAGGCTCCAATCCCTAGCTCTGACCGCACAGCGCACCAACCCCTGGCCACGCGCTCTGACCCACTAACCCTTGCAGCTGACCCAGGGCGCCGGCCCTGGATGCAGTGATAAGCTGCCAAAATCTTAACAGCTTCCCTCCTCACCCCACGAGGGGGTCGTTGCCCACCCCCGCCCCCTGGGACTCCTGCCCCATCCAACCCCCCCGTGTTCCTTGCCCCCCCCCAGGCCCTTGCCCCACCCATCCCCCTCCCCTGTCCCCTGACTGCCCCCAGAACTGGGAAGGAGGGTCTCATGGGCCACCGTAGTGGGTGCCCACCCCACCCTTAAGAGCCAGAGGCACCTGCCGGGGGGCAAGGTGGGGAGTCCCGGTGGTGCTTACCTGGGGCAGCTCCCAGGAAGCATCCGGCAGGTCCATCTGGCTCCTAAGGGCGGGGGAGCGTAGCTCGGGGGGAGCAGCCACTCCCCTCACTGATCACATCAAAAGTGGCGCCTTAAGCGCCGACTCTCTGGGTGCTCCGGGGCTGGAGCACCCACCGGCAGCTCCCGCGCCCAGCCCCAGCTCACCTCCGCTCCGCCTCCACCTCCTCCCCTGAACGCACCGCCCCGCTCTTCTTCTCCGCGCCCCCCGCTTCCTGCAAATCAGCTGTTCGGCAGGAAGCCGGGGAGGGCTGAGAAGCAGGCCTCGGCTTCCTGCTCAGGCCGAGGGTGGCGGAGGTGAGCTGGGGCAGAGAGAAGTTCCCCTGCGCACCCCCCCTGCAAGGGTTACCTGCTGCAGCACGGGCGGCCCTCCTCGCACCCCCCTGCCCCAGCTCACCTCCGCCTCCCTGGGCCTGAGTGGGAAGCCGCCACCTGCTTCTGAGCCCGCCCCAGCTTCCCGCGCAAACAGCTGATTCGCAGGAAGCCGGGCGGAGTGGAGGCGGAGAAGCAGAGCGGGGTAGAGCGTTCAGCGGAGGAGGCAGAGGCAGAGGTGAGCTGGGGGTGAGGAGCTGCTGGTGGGTGCTCTGCACCCACCAAATTTTTCCCTTGGGTGCTCCAGGGCTGGAGCACCCATGGAGTCGGCGCCTAAGGTGCCACTTTTGGCCAGTTAAATTTAGAAGCCCTTTTAGAACCGGTTGTCCCTTGCGGAACAACCGGTTCTAAAAGGGCTTCTAAATTTAACAACCAGTTCTAGCGAACTGGCTCCAGCTCCCCACTGCCTGAATGCCCACCCTGAACTCTGGTGAGTGCCGGCCCTGGGCACCAATGCTGACCCCTGCCCCCAGCCGAGCGGCAGCAGGTGCCGACCCCAAGCGCAAATCCCCACCCCAGCAGTAGCTGCCGACCCTGGGTTGTGTGCTCTGACCGCCCACCCTGGCGGCTGGCCATGGACGCCGATCCTGGATGCCAGCTCCAGGTGCAGATCTCCGGTGCCGGCTGTGAACTCCAGAGGGTGCTGGCCCTGGAAACCAACCCTTGGCCCCAGTTGCAGGGCAGCAGGCTCCGGTAGGTGCCAGCCCCAGACACCAACCTCTGGCCCCAGTCATGCGGCAGCAGGCGCAGACCCCAAGCGCCGGCCCTGGGGGCCAAGCCCTGGCCATGCAGCAGCGGGCATGGTTGGGGTCTGCGCCTGCTGCAGGTGCTGGAATGCTGCAGGTGGCCCAGGGCACCATCAGTCCTGACCACGTGGTGGTGGCACCCCTCATCTAGAGCCTCATGCCCCACCCCTCCATCCAGGTTTCAATTTGCCAGGACTTGCTCTGAAGTGAGATCTTAAAAAAAAAAAAAAAAGATACAAATATCACTGTTCACAGCTCAGTTAGCAGCCCAATGCCACCTGCCTTCAGAGCTGGGCACCCGCCAGCAGCCACCCAGCTTGACCCCAACACCTTTCATTACAAATTAAGGACTGCCCCCGATTACTACTATTTCCCACTGCCTCCCGGGCTCCCCACCCACCACCCCATCACCTATGGGCCCTACTGCCTCCCCCCACATTGTCCCAAGCTCCCTTCCGCAGCCTCACACCCCAGACCTGCCCCATTCCTTGCCTCTTGTCCATGGTGTTCCCCGCACCACAGCAGGACCATGGGCAGTTGTCCACATTGCCCACCCACAAGGCCCTGTTTGGTCCTGGTTAAATCCACACCGCCCTGCTCCCCCAAATACAGAAGTCAAAATATTCCTATGCACCAGAGCACCCAAACAATCACTGAGATGTAAAGTTTTAAAGTTGCCTTGTAAATGCCATAAATCATAATGCAGACTCATTCCCTTCTAAATATTACTACAGTGCAGGCAGAGTTGTATTACATAGATTAGGTTTCCTTTCAAATCACAGAAAACATATTCACACGGTGTTTACAACTCCCACTACTGTAGCACCATAAGCAGCCATTATTCAACCTCATCATGGACAAGATCAAGGTGTGGTGTTGAGTAGGCTGAAATTTGTTTGTGGCAGAAGGCAAAAGAGTTAGAGACAACAAATGGATATCAGAAAGTTTTTCAAAAAAGAAATCAGTGCCAGATAGTGCCCCTGAATGCGATACAGAGATGGTCCCACAGCAGTCACCTCCTGCTAAGAAAAGCAGAACATGGAAGGAAGAAAAACAAACGTTTCAAGACCAGCGGGAAATCGCAGTTTCTTGGAATCAGATTGCTTCAGAAACACATTTCCAAGCACGTTTGTAAGAGAGATTCATCAAGTAAAAATTTATGCGCTGCAACATCACTATACCACTCATGCAGGAGTACTTGAACAGAATTACCACAACGAGTTTCAGAGGCGCAAGCTGTTACATGATGCAAAAACAGAGTTCAAAAGACAACAGTGGCGGCTCAAAGATTTTTTGAATAAAGCTACTTTTAAAGTTGTGCTTTGGGGGAAAGCAAGGAAACCATTCAGCGATGGAGAACTCCTGAAGAAAATTGTTCCGGTCGTAGAACCAGAAAATAAGCTTTTCAGAGAGATACCACTCACTGAGCAATGCCACGTTACAGAGCAGCACAAGAGATCTGACGAATTTTCTACAAAAAGAAATAGCTGGAAAAGTCGCAGCAAGCCCTTTCTACAGTCTGTGCTTGGATGAGAGCCCTGATGTCATGAGGAATCCCAAGGTAATCGTATGCGTTTGCTATCTGGACTGTGATTACCATGGTCTTTCTGAAGGTGTTTTAGCTCAGGTGAGCCTCAGAGATAGGCCTACTGGCAAACACATTTTTAAATGTGTTCAGGCGAGAATGCAGGAGTGCCATGTTAGCTTTGACAATCTCTGCGATTTGACAGCTGATGGGGCAGCAGCTATGCAAAGTGCACGAGTAGGGGTACTGAACGGCTTCCAAGAAAGGTGCACTCAAACTTTTTTGGTTCACCATTTTGCCCATCAAGTAGTACTTGCTCACAAGGCTTCAAGGAAAAGTATGGAGGAGGTTGAATCCATAGTGAAAAAAACATATCAATGCTGTCAACACCAGCAGCGTCAATAAAGGGAGATTCACAACTCTGTGTGAAATGGGCTGAGAGACCCTACAGGTGCTGCTGAATTACAACCCAGTTCACTGGCTTAGTTTTAATGACCATGTACAGAGGCTGTTTGAGCTCTGGGAAGAGCTCGTTGAGGTTTTGAATAAAGTTTTACCAGAACTGTCCCAGAAAACAACAACATGGTTGCCTGCTCTTTTTGAAAGAGTTTTTACCAAAGCTTGCTTCCTTGAACCGGGAGCCTCGGAAACCACAGCTAACAATATTTGATAGCACTGAGGTAATTAATACATTTAGAATGACAATCATTGACATCGTCCAGCACCTACAAGAGGAATGGGACTTTTCAGGGGTTTTGTTTGTTTTTTAAAAAACAAGCTTAGTCAATTTCTCAGCTGTCAGGATGAGAATGTGGAGCAAAAAGTCGGCTTAGCTGTAACCGAATACCTGAGTATCCTCTCAGAGGATCTTGAAAATCATTTCAGGGAGGGAAACTTTTTCCATCAGTACACCTTTGTGACTGACCCATTTAACAACTCTGGTTCATCTTTTTAGGCTACAAACAAACTGCCTTTCAAGACAGATTAGCTTCCTTTGACTCTTTGGATTTAAGGAATCTCAAGTTCCTCATGCTGAAAATGTGCAATGATTCAAGAATGAAAATATACTTCAGTAAGCCTGGTGTTACAATACAGGAGTTCTGGAATAAGGTGTACTTTGTAGGACACCTACAAGCCCCAAGCTAAAGTTGCTTTGCTTGTCCCTGTTTTCTACTACTGTGTTGTGTGAAAGGGTATTCCGTGCACTTCATTTCCTGAAAAACAAGTACCAAAACTGCCTCACTGATGCTAACCTCGAAGCTCCTCTTCTAATTTCACAGGAGACCCAACATCCTGCAGACTTTCCTCTCAAAGAGCTTCTGCGTTTTTGAAAGTAATTTGATCCACACAATGATGTGGTAAAACCCAGAACTATTACTGTCACACACAATATAATAGTATTATGTTTGTTGTTATTATTATCAGTATTACTAGATTGGATTGATATGTTTGTCTTTCTGAAATAAAAAATTTTGACCTATTTGCAGATATGTTTTTTCATTATTATTTGGACTTCTATTATGTCAAAGCATTTTTAAATTTACTTCAAAATTGTTGTTCAATCACTTTTACCAAAAAAACCAAAAGAAACAATAATAAAAAAGACAAGAACGTGCAAGGCACCTTATTTGTATTTCTATTCTGTTAGGTCCAGTAAAGAATAGAGATAACTGTGCATTATTTTTATTATTGAGTCTGCAAAAAAAAAATCTTACATAAATAAATTACAATGATTTGGATGTATATGTGTGCATCTTACTTTATTCACTTTAGGAAAAATAAATAATTTTAGGGAGAAGTGTCAGTGCGGCCACCAGCAAGAGTTGGTGAGAACTTTGTGAGAAATTGTGAGAACCCCTGCTCTAGGGCATGGTCACTGGGAATCATGATGTGTCTGTACTTCAAACACTCCCCACATGTGAAACAGTTTGATTCCAGTGGGCCAGTGTCCACATCACTAAAAGCCACCCTGATGTCTAGCACCAACAGGACGGACCCCCTCATTGGCAGCCTCAGCCCAGAGGAACCAAGTCGGAAAAGTGACTGAGCTCTTCTCTCATCCCTGGAGTTAACCACTCCAGGTCAGGGCTGAGACAATGAAGGTGTCGTTTGCACTGCTGTAATCTATGCTGTGCATGTTGGGTATATAGGAGTTTTCAGTCTCCAGAACTGCCAACCCAGCCCCTTTCACCAACACTAAATTCAATTTAAAGCGATTAAATGAAGTCATTTCCCACAGGGAACTTTCCCTCATAAAGTAGAGCTCCCAAAAGATCACGGAAATGTTTGCGTGAGGCAAAAACTTTGTTAGGGCAGAGCCAAATGGAGGAAGAATATGGAGCTCATGACTAGGCCTCTTCAGAATACCATCTGTGTGTGCATCTGACTCTGAGGAAAATGCTTGTGGGAAACAGGCAGGTGATTACACCCGTCTCTGGAAAAAGTTACCTCCCTGATTAAAGATTTGCACTTTGCTCTAAAGCATTTTACTGCTTGTTCCACCCCCCTGCTGTTCTGAACTGCACATCAATATGTAAACACAGCTGCTCATGGACTGGGGCTCAGGGTCCAGCCAGCTCAAATCCCAGCCCGAACCCAGACCAGACACTTACAGAGTTTGAGAGCATTCTGACTTCTCGGGAGCTGTAGCGATTGACAACAGCAGAGGCTCTTGTCCTAGAATTAGCAATTCATTAATGAGAGGAAAGCTGGTCTTGTGATTTAAGCACAGGACTGGGACTCGAGAGATCTGGGTTCTTTCCCCATTTCTGTTACAGACTTCCTATGTGACCTTGGGCAAGTCATTTAAGCTTGGGCCTCAGTTTCCCTCTCTGCAAAATGGAGCTGTTACTTCCTTATTCCACAGAGGTTTCTGAAGCGTAATTAATACTTGTAGAGGTGCTCAAATACTATGGTGATACACCCATCATTAAAATAATAAACCTCACCTAAGTAGCCCCATGACATCCTGAAGGTTAGTAAACCCTAATCTTACATGCAAACCATAAACTTCTCATCGAACTGCTGCCTCAAAACGGTTTACCTACTCTTCTTACAAGTAATGCCCTGGGTTCCTATAACTGGAGATGACAAGAAAACCAGTCTGTGTACCGTGTGCATTTGTGATGGCCTGTTTCCGGGTTTCTCCTGCACAGCCAGTTCCCTCTGTTGTTGGGGTGGGAGGTTACACACAGTAACGGGGGGGAGGGGGTGCTTTTGAAAACAGACGCACAGTAGGGTCACACACGATAGTGAAATGGAAAGGGAACTCGGGGCAGGTGTGGGATCTGAAACTGCTCTTGGGCCATTTTTTTTAAAATGGACTAGATTTCTTTCCAGTTGATGGTGCCCCTTAAACTCCCTTGGTTATTTCTAAACACCAGAAAAGGGGGTGGGGGGTGCTAAGGGAGACGACAAGGAGTTTATCCCAGAAGAGGCATTGCCCAGGCTGTTACTGATTTCTCAGATCAGACCAGGAGCTGCCCAGCAGCACAAACCCTAGTCAGTAAAATCTAGGGCAAAACACCAAATATTGAGCCAAACCCTGATATTGAGCCTGAGGCGGCCTGGCACCTCTTCCTGGCCCCCCACAGGCACTGGGGGGAGGCTTCCAGGAGACACGTGCGTGCTCACTGCCTCACCTTGGGACCGACGAGCAGATGGCACCTGCCCATGGCACCTATGGGTGCCAGGGCGGCACCTTCGAAGTGACTTATGGGTGCTGAGTGCTCAGCCCCTCCCCGCGGCACCTGGGGGTGCTCGGCTCCTTCCCGGGCCAGCCCCTCTGGCCGCACGCCGCAGCGGGCGCTCACCCACCTGGGCAGGCCTGCGGGTAGTCGTGGCAGCAGTCCATGGTGCGGGGACACGCCTGGTCGCAGTAGCAGGCGCCGTGGGATCGGTCCGGTCTCCAGCCGCTGCTGACACAAGCCAGGTCCCTGCCCCGGCAGCAGCGCCCCAGCTCGGCGCAGCCGGCCTCCGAGCTGGGCGCCAGAAGGAGCAACAGCAGCGCCGCCGCCGCCAGCCAGCCGGGGCCCCGAGCCATCGCCGCGCCCGGCTCGGGGCGAGGGCAGCAAAGGCAAAGCCGGCCGCAGCCGCGCCCAGCCCCAGGCGGGACGGGGCGGGCCGGGCCGGGCCGGCACCGCCTGGGGAGCCCGGCGGCCGCCGCCGCAGGGGCGCGGCGCCCAGGTGCTGCGGAGCAGGTGATGCCAGCGGCTGCTCAACTCTTCGTCCCCGCAACGGGCTGCGCTTTAGGGAGGGGGCGAATCCCGGGGCTCCCTTACCCCCAGCCCAGCTCCCGCGATGTAAAGGAACAAGGCGCCTGCCCTGCTGCCGGTAGTTCTGGCACACCGGCCGGGAACCTCCTGCTCCGCCCCCAGCGAGCCCCCGGTGCTCGGCGCTGGCGCCCCTTGGACACACGTGCCCAGGCTCCGGCTCACACTTGTGGCTGAGTTTCATCCACAGAGTCCCCCTCAACGCTCGGCAGGGCGGGGCCCTGGGGCTCATTTCATTCACCTTCCCTCCCCCGGTCCCGGCTGTCCTGCTCTCCTCAGCCCTTGACACCAAAGAGTAGCGCTGAAACTGCCTCTGAAGAGCCCCACACCCCTAATGAGGGTCAGGTAGCCCCGGGTTTCCTTTGGCCAGGGGTGAGCAAACTTTTTGGCCAGAGATCCACATCTAGATATGGAAATTGTATGGTGGAACATGAATGTTCACAAAATTGGGGGCTAGGGTGAGGGCTCTGGTTGAGGGTGTGGGCTCAGGGCTAGGGCTGGGGATGAGGGGTTGGGGTGCAGGAGGTTGCTCTGGGCTGGGACCAAGGGTGGGAGGGGGATCAGGCTGGGGCAGGGGGTTGGGGCAGGGGAGGGTGTCAGGTGCAGACTCTGGGAAGTGCTTACCTCAAGCAGCTCCCAGAAGCAGCGGCATGTCCCTCCTCCAGCTCCTACACAGAGGCACGGACAGGCGTGTCTGTACGTTGCCCTGTCCGCAGGTGCTGCCCCTGAAGTTCCCATTGGCTGCAGTTCCAATACCACTCCCTGGCTGGAGCACCAGTGCAGGGCAAGCCCCAGACTCTGCTCCCTGGCGGGAGCTCAAGGGCTAGATTAAAATGTCTGGAGGACCGGATGTTCCCGGGGCTGTAGTTTGTCGATCCCTGCCTTAGGCCAATGGGAGTCACTGCACTAGGACAGAGACTGCCTTTGTGTGGGCAATGTCTAGTGCAGTGAGGCCCAGGTTTTGGTTGCGGGGGACCCTACACGCTATGGCGATTCAGCCAGATAATAAACCCTGCCAGTATTCTAATCTATTGTAACACTCCAGAGATCTTCAGCTAGCAATGGTGATGTTACATCATATTATTATTTGTTATCTGTATGGCATAGCACCTGGGAGCCCTAGTCATGGACCAGGGAGCTGGCCAAACACAGAACCAAAAGACAGTCCCTGCCACAGTCCATTGCTATAGACCACAACAGTATTTTTATTAGGCTAATTCTTTGCTATAACATACTTATATTTGTCCTTGATGTTAATACACTTTGTATGGACTTTAACCTCACAGTGGCTTTTTGAAACTTAAAGGGTATGACATGTATACATTGGCTGCCAGCTGTTAGTCAGCTCAAGCCCCAAAAAAGGGACACAAAGAATACTACCAAAAAAACATTTAGAAGACACTAATTTTTTCAGATATAACTCCAGATATAACTCCAGGATGCCACTATAACCTGAGGCTGCACCATTCTCACTACAGCAGCCTGTAATAAACATGACCCAACTGTCTACCCTGCCTCACTGCAACAACTTTACTATGAATGTTTTGCTAGCTTTCAAGTGCTGGAGGCTTAAAGACATTAGAGCAATCCCTGTGCACTATTCACTGGGGATCAGGTGGTTTTACTGTAGCTTTTTAGCAAAGGAACTGGCTTTAAATACTGATCACAACAGATGTTATTACTTACTGTGTGCTGAGCAGGGGTTTGCAAAACCCACCCACTGACTAGTTACAAGGGATTAGACTAGAGTTCTAATGGTGGTCAGAGGAATAAAGTTGCTACTTAAGAGAGGCTGCACTGGAGACATGGAAAATATTATTACAGAGCAGACTGTGAGGTTCTGAGTGCTTGGCAGTTCAGGGGGCCTAGCCCCTCCCAGGAGCAGGCCTTCTGAAAGAATAAAAAATAAAAGAAACACTATCTTCCATGTATGACCATGTGTGGCTGTGACAAAGGAATGCGGGGAAGCCAAGGAGCTGGGAAAATAAGAGGCAGCATGGTCTAATGCTCACAGAAAGAGACCAGGAATTTAGGACTCAAGCTCTAATTCCTCCCTTTGTCACTGACTCACTATGTGACCATGGGTAAGTCATTTAATCACTCCATACCTCCATTTACTCATCTGTAAGCCTTACCTAATAAATCAACATAAAGCCAGAGGTCCTCAGTGGTCTTGTGCATATTATGCAGAGTGGCATCAATGGAGAATAATTCTAAGGGATTTCCTCTGTCTCAGGCACTAATGCTGCTATCTCTTCAGTGCTCCTAGTCCCCATCACACTGGGGCACAGGGGATACATTCACATTGCACTGCTACTACAGCTCTCCTCCTGTTCAACCATTGGTCTCAAGAACACTCTGTCCTGGCATTGTCATTGTTCAGCTAACAAAAGCCATAAGTAAGACAGGCTCCACTGACTGTTTCGACAAGCAGCACCAAAAGCAAAGCTCAGCCCGCTGGATTAGCAGAAGCTTGTTCCACAGACAACAGAGCAAAAATTTAGTTTTATACAGCTATGGGACCCAAACCAAAACCTCAGACTTTGAGGAAATTCAGATCAGGATCCAGACTTTGCGGTAGACTTCTCGCCCAATATAGCCCCCCAAAAAACTTTGGGATAGTTAACCTCCAGCTCCCAAACTGAACTTTGCTGATTGGGCCCAGCACTAGCTTTAAAGGACAAGAGTTAATTCTCCCTTATTCTGAACGAGGTGGAGAGTAGCCTTGTGTGAACCTCTCATTTGAAATAGTTTTGCTCTGAAGTTGGAAAAGGGCCACATTGAGACAGGCCATGTTTTCCCTTGGCTAAACCTTGCTGAAACCCCATCAGCAAGGCAACAGGCTCCCTAATTTGCAGGCACTAGAAGTGGGCCTACTGGCCATATTTGAGAACATCATGTGACTTAGCCCAGGCAAACTTATTGTACAGCAGAATGCATAGGTGTGCAGCACCTCAGCGCGCCTGGGTCTCCTGAGTGGAAAAGCTCCTTGTCCAACTTGGGCAAAATGTATACAGCTCACTGCAGGGCCATGAGATGGGACCCAAAGCTGATCTTGAGTGTGGCTGAGGGTCAAGTCAAACAGTGTGACCTCTAGAGCTAGCTCCTACCACCTGTGACACTGAGAACTTGACCCACAGCTTGACTTCTCCCTTTTGCTTGTCTTCTCCTCTGATGCCAACAAGATAAAGTTACAGATGTTTTTCTACAGGAAAATGGAATAGCAGGCCTGATCCAAGTCCCTTTAGGTCCATGGAGAGAGTCCAGTTGGTTTTAGTGTTGATTGCACTCTGAAAGGGCTGGAGCCAATAGACAACAGCAGAGAACAGAAAATGAGAGAGAATGTGTGTGTGAGGGTTGGCGGGGGGGAACGAGGGTGTGTGAGAGGCAGAAGGGGGTCAGAGACAGGGGCATGTGGAAGTTGATGTGATCCATTCTCCCTCCATAAAAGAAACAATTCCTCTATTTGGAGTCAGCTGTCCCTAATGCTTCACTTTATTTCATGGCAAAGCCTAGCAGGCCCATTCCAAGAACATGCCAGCTCTCTGCCCTTTCCACTTTATCACAAGGCAGCATGACTAGCTCACTTTGCCAAGTGGGAGCAGTTCAGAGGCAGGAAGAATCTACAGGGTGTTCTTGGCTCTGGCTGCTGTGCTTGCCAAGCTAAGGGGAACACCAATGGGCTGTTCGCTGGGACCAAGCAAACGGCTTTATCTGCTCCTTCAGCACACAGCTGCCTTTCCTGCCAGCCTCTTGGGATTTCCTTCCCCTCTGGTTCATTTTTTCTGCCTTAATTAAGCAAGTTGCACTGCAGTGGAGCTGCCAGTGACCCAGTTCCCAGATGCTTTCACTCTCAGTCCGCCTTTGTTAAACTCGTGGGCAGAAGGATGCTGGCAGACGAAACATTCCTTAGAAGTGGTGGACACAAAGGAACCCTTCTTCTCACTTTCACTTCTGGATACGCTTGGGACTGTTAATTGCTCTCCCTGGCCCAGCATCAGTGGCTTTACAGGTGGATGCATCCGCTTGTGGAACTGGAGCCACTGTGCTACAAGCAAGGAGGGTCATCAAATCCCTTCGTAAAACTCTCCTTTGCAACGATGCCTACAAAAAAACTTGACAATGGTTAGGCAACTGGTGTGCAGAGAGTGCTGCCCATGATGCTGGTCAATATTGTTTCCTTGGTTCCCCCAATCTGTTCTGCCTGTACCCATCTCTTTCTTCTGTCTTACATTTAGATCATGAGATCTTTAGGGCAGGGACCATCTTTTTGTTCTACATTTGTACAGCACCTAGCACAATGGAATCCTGGACCATGACTGGAGCTTGTAGGAGCTACTGCATTACAAATAATAATAATCATGATGCCAAAGAGGTCTAGTAATATTTCACCATTTCTGACTTCATTTCAACTAAGAGCCTAGGAGAGCAAACATTGCGGGGGAGGGGGTTACTATTAAAGGGTGCTGTGCTAGAAATATTCAAGTTCACAGTGTGCCTTTAAAAATGTCTATCAGAAAATGCAAACAAGAGCAGTAAAGCTCAATTCACATTTGGATCCAGGTGAGGATTTTGAAGACTCTTGGGGCAGAAGAGGTGAAGAAGGAGGAGTCTGGGGCTTTGGTTCTGCCTGTTATAAACATGGGGGGCTTTGCAACATTCTGTTATAGATTCTGAACCCCCCAAAGTTTGGTTCCTGAGTTTGAGCTTAGTAAAGATCTTTGAACTCTTTCCTTTTCATCTCATTGTCCATGGAGACACATTCCTCTGTTTCTGCTGATGCCACATGTGCTGATGTCCCCTGGCACTAAGTGAGGCTCCAGTGGTCTCCTGTGATGCTGGAAATAATGCTTGATTAATTTTTCAGACGCAAGGCTTGGATTGTGCTGCTGCTTAGCTCATGGGCACCAATGTAAGACTGTGGCTATGTAATGATGTTTGCTCCTGCTCCCCGTCTGCCCTAGCCAAAGGGAAAGTGCAGCGGGGGTGGGAGGATAACAGCAATCAAAAAAGAGACTACATAGCTCCACACCATACTTCGCTAACATTCCCTTTCACACAGTCAATTCTGTGTGTGCTTCACTGACCTGGCAGAATAGGGAAGAGCTGGCTCCTTGCCAAGGCCAAAGGGACCGCTGGGTCTTTGTGTATGTGGCACTTGTCCGTCTCTGTAATTTACTGAATGGTTTCTCCTCCCAGCTCCTTTCCTCTGCTAGTCAGATGGGGAAAAGCATCCAGCTCCGGGGAATGAGAAAGCAAGTACTGTGATCATGCTCTGTTAGCTCTACTCCATATGTCAGGGCTGGGCTCCTTTAGAGCCATGAGTCTAAGAGCTTTTGATCATTTTCAGAAGGGTTACTCTGCTCTACTGTTCTGGGTTTAAAGAGTAAAGCAGATCACGGCTTTTTTTGGTCAGTGGCCGGAAATCTTTGAAGGGTCCCAATCCCAGCCCGCACCCCACCCTCAGCATCCTATACTCCTTACAGTCCCTCCGCCACCCAGCATTGTGATAACCCTCCCTCTGGCAGCTGCTGGAAGGAGCTGTGCGCAATGCCATTCCTTGCATGAGCCAGATACACACAGGGTTCTCCCTCCCCTCCCTTCCAGGGGCTGCTCTAACATTCCCAGAACAAAGGAGAGAGCACACTGCACGTTGCACTGCTGTTACAATACTGATTTGACCAAAGTGAGCTGTTGATTAATCCTGAGCTAGAGCCTAGGAGACAGTTTGGTCCTGTGGTATGAGCTGGGGCTAAGTATCAAGGCTCCTAGGTTTTATTCCAAAGAGACCTGTTATTAAGAGCTTTATAGAATTACCATATTCATGTTAAAACTCCCCCTGTCCTCTCTCTCTCAAGCCATTCCATAGATTGTCTGCTGGCCTTGACGGCAATAGAAATAGATGGGCTTGCTTTCCCAGGCAACCCACTCGCAATATGAATGCATGCCCTCAAGGCCAAGCCGAAAACAAATTCAGAACAAGCCGATAACAAGGTCTTAGTGCCAAGAAGAAAAAGGATGTAGTGTGAGAAAATATCCAAGAGCAGGAATTAAGAGATTATTTTTTCTTTTGACAAACTGAAAATAATTCTCCTAAAACTAGTGGAGGTTGGCCAATTTCCTTTCACACCTGCTCCTGCTCTCTCAAAATCCCCATCTACCTTCTTAGCCCAGGCACCCTGCGTGGAAAGTTGTAATTAAAAAAAGTGATGATGGGAGGGGTGGGAGAGGGAGGAAAAAACATTTTTGAGTCTCAGAAGAGGCTTGTGATTTGGGCAAGGCTCAAGAGAGTTCTTATTTTATTCAGTCTGGTTCACCCAGAATGTATGTGAGAGGATTCTAAGCTCTAAGGGTGTTTAACTCTGCCTGACTTAAAGGGGAGTCTAACTCTGAACCTTGATTCATTACTCCTTGCTAAGTAATGTTGAGATCTAGGAATGGAAGGGATCTCTGGATGGAATTATTATATTTCCTTTTCTGTACCTGCCTGTGAGCCTTTATTCTGAGAAGAGATGGAGCAAAAGCTTTCACCAAGCAGGTCAGGTTTGATACTGAGCAAAAGTCAGAGATGTTTCACATAAGATTTGCCATATTTATTATTGTTCCATAAGCTCTGGTACTCTGTCTCCTGCTATACCAGCTAAGATCATTGAACAATCTAATCCTAAACACCATCAGCAACAAACACCCTTCACAAATAATTGTATAAATTAACAAAAATAAACGTGGCTCTTTTCACACTAAAGGGGAATCTGGTTAGCATATCTAAGCAGGGTATTGCCCCATAGGCCTAAGAGCCTCTCACCCGGAAACAAATATTTTTTTTGTTGGCCTTGCTGCATTGTGCTCCAGTACAGAACTCCAGGCCCTGCTATGTATTGACAAGGAAGAACCAGTGCCGTTACCATGTCTGTAGAATGTGGCCCCTGCCTTATTGCAAACAGGGAGAGGAGATCACATCAGCTTGCAAGATAGCTGGGTATGGGCAAGTCATGAGAAGAGAACAGTTGACTCCTGCTGCCACCTCTGCAGCCCTATTTTAAGATCAGGTAGGTCCGATATCTGTGCATTTGTTCAGTTGGATGCATGTCAACAGTTTTATTCTTGGTTTGAGCATTGGCCTGCTAAACCAAGGGTTGTGAGTTCAATCCTTGAGGGGGCCATTTAGGGAGCTGGGGCAAACATTGGGGACTGGTCCTGCTTTGAGCAGGGGGTTGGACTAGATGACCTCCTGAGGTCCCTTCCAACTTTGATATTCTATGATTCTATGATTCTCAGGATTTAGAGCTGCAAGGTGCCGCAAAGAGAATCTTCATCCAGGTGGAGGCAAGTTACACAAGTAATTTTATAGGGAAAGCAAACAGCCCTCACTGATTTCAGCTCTGCTCTCAGCTGTGAGAACATCAACGTTGGCCAGAGAAGCACATGGCCAGCTCATTAATCCAGAGCGACTGTCTCTCCCTGGACTCCAGCAATGAAGACTTGAACACCCATAGCATACCAAGTTTTATCCAGTCTCTCTGCCTCTTCTTCTCTTAATTACAACACTCCACTAGACTAGTGATGGTACAGGTGAGGGCTAGAGCTTGGTGAAGCAGAACTCTGTATAGCAAATCACTGATTCAGTTCAGTTTCCTCTGTCTTCTGTTCCTGAATTGGAAGAGAAGGAGGAATTCATTGGTGACACTGGACATAAAAGAGTCAAACCTGCTTCCATCGGAATCAGTGGCCAAACTCCCATGGTCTATAATGAAAGCAGGAGCAGGTCCAAAGTGGTCAGACTGTTTATTTTTAAGTAAATAAAACACATTTTTAAAGCTTTTAGTGGTTTCTCTGATGCCCCTTTTGCTCCCCACTAGAACAAAACCAGAAGCAACCTGTTTATTTGGAACTGGCACATTTCACACCCAGACTAAAGCTTTTGCTTTCTGCTTTGTTTCTCCTAAAGAATCCAGTAGAACCTCAGAGTTCCAAACACCTCGGGAATGGAGGTTGTTCATAACTCTGAAATGTGCATAACTCTGAACAAAACCTTATGGTGGTTCTTTCAAAAGTTTACAACTGAAGATTGACTTCCTACAGCTTTGAAACTGTACTATGCTGAAGAAAAAAGCTGCTTTCCCTTTATTTTTTTAGTCATTTACATTTAACACAGCAGTGTGCTGTATTTGCTTTTTTTTCCCCATCTGTGCTGTCTGATTGTGTACTTCCAGTTCCAAATGAGGTGTGTGGTTGACTGGTCAGTTCGTAACTCTGAGGTTCTACTGTATATTAAAAAGCCTGGGAAACTGCCTTTAAAAAGTGCTGCCCCCTTGAGCATTCCAGGTCAGAAACTACTTTCTCCTAACTGGAGGAAAAGCCAAGGGCAGAGCCACTTTTCCAGTGAAAGCTGGAGTTTCTGCACACTCACACTGGGATAGCACTGGGTCACTACCTGTTCCTGGGTCATACCCAACACTGTGAGGCGTTAGCAAGGAGTTTTTCCGAGCCCAGAATAACCCTAGAACACTTTTCAGAGTAACCGATGAAGTGAGCTGTAGCTCACAAAAGCTTATGCTCAAATAAATTGGTTAGTCTCTAAGGTGCCACATGTACTCCTTTTCTTTTTTCTAGAACACTGACTGTCACACTCCTTTGGGAAGAGGGAATAGATCAGTCAGTATCCCCTGTGTCACTGTCACAGGCTCCCTATTCATCTCCCAGACTAATTCAAAAACACTCTGCTGGTTTTCAGAACTCTCCATGGACTTGCTCTGCTTTGCCTCTCTAACATCCACATAATCCTCAGCACCTCATTCCAGTTTTTATGGTGCATATACAGCCAGGAGCCACTCTAGCTCTAGGCAAACTAGGCAGTTACCTAGGACAGGAGATATGGCTCAGCCAAATCTGCCACCCTAGGCCTCTTTAAGGAAATATTTGCAATTTGGCACTGGCTCATGTCCAAGCCCCTTTTATGTTTTTGACATATGACAATTCATAAGGTTAAAATGCAAAAGTCAACATCTCCCTCCTTTAGGACGACTTATGAATCTAAGCAAAACTTCAGGATTTTCTTACAATGAATTATCCTGAAAAGACAATGAAAAATGGTTCTTGAATGAAGCATGGGCTTTATTTGGGATTTAGAGCTGTACCTCTGTGTGTGTTTCAGGATAAATTAGTCCAGACAAAACTAATGAAGCCATTCAGTTATTTGTTTATTTACTGATTTTTCAGGGCCAGCTGAATTGGCTTATCGGAAGGTAGCAAGTGCAAAGGACTGTCATACACAAATTCCAGCTGCCAACTTCAGGCTTTGACAGATCTCTAGACTTCCGAGCTTCTTATCCAGTTTCTGAGTGCAGGAAACAACTATTTGAGGGTATCATTATATATTCAAACCCTTATGTTCACCCAGTTATAAAACTTATCAAATATTCACCCCCGGATTATCAAGGAAAGAAAATCAACACAAAGGCAATCCTATCATCATACAGGCCCTGGGTCAGCATAGCACTTAATTGCATATTTAACTTTAAAAACATGCTTAAATGCTTTGATACATCAGGGCCATCATCCGTAACCTCATTAGGTTGCCATGCGAGCTACCGAGGAAAGCAATTACATTTAAAATAAAACAACCTTGATTTTAAGTTGCCAGGGGAAATAATTACATCCAGCAAGAAACCTTGGTTTTAAACAAAGCTATTCGGTAACTAAAGATACACGCCATTAATATCTGATTGATCCAGGCAAGGTTTTGAAAATACTTGGTCAAATGTATGTAGATTACAACGAACTGTAGAATACGCACTTTAAAACAGAATGAATAATGTCAGTTTCTTAGCATCTGTGGAACTGAAAAGCTTCCCTTTATAAAATAGCAAAATTAGGATCAGATAAAAGGTCTTTTAGCATCATGAGATGTCTCACGTGGGCTTCAGTGAGAGTTGGATCTGCATTAACATTAATTAATTATAATAATGGATCTAATGTTAATTCCTCTTCACCTCCCAAAATATATTAAAAATAAGTAATTTTCTGCAATAAATCCCAGGAAGCCCTGATTTTCACAGACTCACTCTCCTCTGGGTTTGCCAATCTTCTTCTTTCTAATACAAGGCCTGTATATAAGATTCACGACCTTTTGTAGAACACTTACTGGGCTAAATCCTAAATCAGGCCTAAATTGCCATTCATGCAGAACTCTAGCTGAAGTCAGATTTTCAGTGAACTCTCGCAGTTTTTGACAATTCAAAATGAAAAGCAAAATCCTCCAAGGTCAAGGGTTTCATATTCTTAGAGAGTGGTTTGCACAGCCCCGGCCCCACATAATGGTGCTCACTGCAGAGTTTTGCTAGGGTAGCAAGAATACAGTAATTGTAGAGGACATAACCAGGTCAAATGGCAAAATGAAGTGTAACAGAATCTTAGCAAGCACCAGTCCAGCAATGATAAACCCTCAGGAAACAGCTCATAATCAGGTACAGAATGAGAAATCTGGAACTCCCAAAAAACTGACAATGGTTTTAGTTATAACTTGTAAACAGATAGAATAGGAAAGGTAGCAAAAAGATTTGATTCTCCTGGACAGGCCCATTTAGATGCTGTTTGGGGCCCTGCTGCACAAGTGGTGCTGGATTATTGTTACACCCAGGTTGTCTAGTCATATTTACTTTGGCCTTCTGAGAGTGCAACTCCTCGGTAAAATTAGGAGGTCAGAGGAGAGCACCTGGTTTAATCTTTAATAGGCAGAGTTCCTGTGGAGCCCACAAAGGGGGAGGAGCTTGCTCTGCCTGTGTTTGTTTACCTAACTCAAAGGAGCAGCACATGGCTTCAAGGAGTCAGACAGTTCTGGTGACACCTGCTTCCTAAATGTCAATTACCCTTTTCAAATGTTTCATCACAGTGTTAATAGGGCCTAATCCTGCAAAGTCTTTACTATGCTAGCAGCAGGGCTGGCCCACAACGTTTTGGCACCTGAGGCAGGGAGCTCAAATGACGCCCCCACACCCCCTCGCTTGGGCCAAAACTTTGAAAGGTCTCTTGTGCCCTCCTTCCTCCAGCACAGCACTCCACCATCTCTGTGCATCTAGAGTAGAGAGAATACATATGCATCAGCAGCAGATACAATTTTCTACACTCTGGGTCCTAGTGGTGCCCCCCACAGTCTGGCACCTGAGGCAACTGCCTTAGTTCGCCTCATGGTAAGGCCAGCCCTGGCTAGCAGCCCTTATTCACACATGTAGTTCCATGGACTTTACTGGGTCTCTACTTGTCTAAGCCTTTGCAGGTCTGGACACAAAGCAGAGAAGTGACCTTCCCATGGTTGTAGCAGGGTTAGGATTAAACTTGGTCAGGAGTCCTGATTCCCATGCCCATGCTCTAGCTTCTGAACCACTCTGCCTCCTGTAGCTACCCTCTCATTGAAGAGGACACTGTAACAGTAGCCACCAGAATGACTGTAGACTCACCCCCATCATCTGACAGCATTTCTCAGCTGCTGCCCTGATGTAATCTCTCTCTGTATTTGTAATGCAACCAGCAAGACAATATCTAGACACTGGTTACAGACTCTCAATTTCACAGTGAACGTCTGAGGTGGGCCTAGCTCATTTCCCTTCCCTTGTTTTAGCCTTTGGATCCTATAAATGGACTCTTTTGGCCATTTGGT
Organism: Lepidochelys olivacea; assembly: GCF_965140295.1. NCBI lineage: Eukaryota > Metazoa > Chordata > Testudines > Cheloniidae > Lepidochelys > Lepidochelys olivacea. The sequence goes on from NC_140423.1 coordinate 17,535,017, forward strand.
TAGTGGAGCTGATCCTGTGACAATATCTTTGGGATCCATTCTTTTAAATGAATGGTTTCTGTAGAACTGTGTTCTACTCCATGGGAAAGGGCTACCACAGCAAATCCAGGAACTAAAAACCATAGGGGTTGTTGGTGGTGGTGGTGATGGCAAATCAGCCAGGACGCAGCAGCCCCCACAGAGAGGCACCACATTCTGGCATGTCTCGCCTAGACTAGTTCCAGCTGGATTCTCCAGACACCAACAGACAAAAAAAAAGACTTTGGGATAATTAGCCTGAGGTTAAACTGACTCAGGGGCTGCTTTCTGATCCAGAAGATGCACAGGACCTTCTGTCCAGACAGAGGTCCCTAATCCTTTCAGAAGAGTTAGAAGGACTTGACCTATCAAGGCCAGAGAAGACGGTCCGGTGACTCTGGTAAGCTTATTAGCATGCTAATAGGAACTTTGATGGGGTTTTATGGGTTTCCTCTGTAATACGGAGGAATAAGTGTGCTTGCTTAGAAAAAGCTGTGTGGTAACATATAACTGCAGGCCATACCCTGGAAATAGTCTCTGGAGAGAAAGCAAAGGGCAGACATTGACCCTTTAGGCAGTCTGGGTTACTGGGGAAATCACAGTGTAGGCAGGGATTGTGCAGCCTTTAGGAACCCCCAGTCAGGAGGGTGTGAGATATGGGTCTTCACCCAGGAGAGGTGAAGGCTGGGAACCTAACATGGGTGCTCTTGGGTGGACCACAGAGAGGGAATACAGAGGCAATTGCCCTGAACTGCAACAGACCTTTGTAAATCAATAAAAGCGTAGCTGAGCTACACAAGAGCTGAATGCTTATTTGTCAGCCAGGACACTGCCCGCTTGAAGATCAAGGATGGCTGTGACACGGAGTTGATTAAACCTGTGAGCTCATCTAGGTGAAATTTACCTTTCCACTTACATACAGAACGCCCTGTCTTCAAATCCTAGTAGCTGAGAGAAGTTCAAGTGCAGCTGCTTATGGTACATTCAGTATCCGCAGATGCAGTCTAGGCAATCTGCACAACCTTGAGTAGCAGCATAAAATTACACCAGATTGTGGAGTTTAAAAAAAAAAAAATAGGCCCTGCTCCAAAACCCACTGAAATCAACAGAAAGACTCTCATTGACTCCATGGGGCTTTGGAGCAGGCCCATATGTGGTGGTGGTGGGAAGAGGGGAGGGTGGGAAACAACTAACAGGACCTCATCTAGGGAATATGCCAGCAAAGGGCCCTGTTTTCTCTAACCATGACTGCATTAAGGATCTGTAATGAAATAAGAGATGGTATATTTCTTCCTCATGAGGCCCTCATCTTGACCAGGGCCTTCAGGTGCTATTGCAATACAAATAATATGTAATAATAATGCAGATGGGAGGAATGAATAACCACCTGTACAAACTAGTCTACTATATAATATTTTTCTCAGCTGATACAACTCACCACAGTGGCAGAAATAGCCATGCTTATTTTCTAAAATGAAAGCAGAAGCAACCATGGACTCAAGAGATTGTTAGTCAGTCAGGTGTTTTTTTAGATTTTGCAGTTTTGTATTTTCTTAGAATAAGCAAAGCTGCCATGTATGCCATCAGTATATGCAATTTTCTATACTTTGCAGTTTAGGCAAAAGAAATAGCTTAATTATTTTAGTTGTTGTTTTTCATGCTGGGGGGAAAACCTGAATTTCTCTCTCTCCTTCAAAATTATATTAAACTTTTATCACTTCAACACTGTTCAGGTGGTTCCAGGTTTAAATTATGGGGCTCCAAATCAAAGCTTTATTTATCTATTTAACCTCCGTCACCACAGAACAATATTAATTTCACAGCCCAGGCTCCTTTTGGACTCTCAAAATTATTATTTCTTGCAGTTGTTATAGCAGGCAGCATATGAAAGACCTCTTCATGGAAAGATGTAACAAGAGAAAAGTTTAGCTCTATAAAGAATTCTGCAGATGGATATTTTCTGGGGTTTGCATTCGTAGGGATTGGGTGGGGGTCTGGGGAGTCCTTTATTTGTGGTTATTAAGGATAACTGAAGGTGCAGCCTTCTGTTGGTGACATTTAGTTGCTGTGGAGATTAAAAATTCACAAACGGAAGATTCTAGGATTTGGGTGATGGGGGGAGAATGCCATGACCCCGAGCCAATCTCTCCTGCTGATCAGCCAGAGCAATACTGCTGAACAGCTCTTGGCAGCCGTTTTAGGCCCTTGATCTTGTAACTAGCTCTGCGTAGGCAGAGTACCGAGCCCCAGCGAAAACAATGTGTGGGGGTGCAGAGGCCCACCCACACAAAGCCAGTTGCAGGATCCATCCCTTAGATTTTAAGATCCTTGGGACAAGGACCACGAGTTTCCTATGTGTTTTCTACAGCAATGAACTCAAGGATGATGCTCTCTCTGTATCCGTCTGTTGTCTCCTGTCCTATAGTTGATCGTAAGCGCTTTGAGGCAGAGACCATATTTTTGTGCTGTGTTGGTAAAGCACCTACCACAATGGGGCCCTGGTCCATGGCTCCTAGGCACTACTGCAGTACAAATAAATAACTGTATTTACCACAAGTTGCTCATCAGCTGGCGTCCTGCCAGGGGAGAATCCAGTTGTAAATGCCATGCACTAAGTTTCGAGTAATTGCTCAGTGAATTGAGGTAGCTTTATATCCCAGAGCATCATGTCAAAGAAAATTCACATACATTTTTATTGTCTCTCTTTTTCCATAGAGTTAGATTTCTAGGCAACCTCCCCAATCCCTCCCTCATCCTTTTCTAAATGCAAACATACTGTACATTTCTATTGCTAACTTTAGCACAATATGAGCCTAACACTGTCTGGAGCAGAGAGCCTTAAAGAAAACAGCCAGAAGACAGATTTGAATAACAAAAGGGGTCACTAGACTTTAAATAATTACATTTTAAAAGAACTAAGAACTTTTAATAACATGCTAAATGAGCCCAAGAAAAAGGCCTTATAACCCAAAAATCACATAACCAGTATCACTGACTAGCTGTAACTCTCCCTTCTAATCTCTGCAGATAAGGGAAATACTGCTGAATAGCATCTCATACTGTCAATGGGAGTGGGGAAAGCCAGAGGAGGAATTCACTAGCACCATGTGGCAGAAACAAGAGAACTCTATTTGTGAAATCCAAGCAGAGGTTTAAAAAATCATATTGTAATTTTGCTTTAAATGCTATATTACAAGCCGTGCAGAATAGAGTGTAAGGAACAAATCTTTGCTGGAAGTTAGATAAAGGAGATGTGACTTAAGACTTTTCCAACTGTTGTTTCCATGAGACAAAGACCTTGATGTTTGCAGCCATTTGACATCATTCAGCCATCATTTCCTATGACTGAGGGCATGGGGATGATGAAATGCCAAGACCCACTGCACAGATTTCAATGGCTGAGTATCCAAGACCCTCTCAAGAATTTGGATTCATATAATGACTGAAAATCTGACAGCTGTTTGCCAGAAATGACTTAGTGGTTTCAGCCCAGTTCATATCAGATATGTGTCCATGTCACAAGAATCACCACCACAATAGGCACTGAGGCCCAAATAATGGTATTTAGGGGCCTAACTCCCCTTGAAATTTATATCAAGAGGAGTTAGGCCCCTAAATACTGTTGAGGATCTGGGCTTAACTCTCCCCCTTGTTGTAAGCTGGCTATATGGATACTTAGGGAAGCTTGCTATTGGATAAGTATGCTGAAGAAAGGATGTATAAAAGCCTGTGTAACTTCCTGCTTTGTGTGCAGGATTTGAGATTCTATTCTCCCTGTACCTTTTTGAAGCTTCAAATAAACTTTTCTGCTTCTCCACCCCGTTGTGATTATTGGGTGAAGCACACCGGGTAGCGAACCAAACCCTGCTGTTGTTTTGCCTCTCGGCACTGGGTGCCGGCAACTGACTCTAGTAATCGCTCTAGGATAGGCTGAGGTACACTTTTACCAGCACTAAGATTCACTAACACCCCCACACACACCTTCTCCCTCCCCCCCACCCACACACACATGTGCGCAATTAATTTGGATCACATCTTTGGAGATTACTTGATACAAAAGAGACTGCAGGTCATCTCCTCTCTCTGGACCTCTGTTTTCTGCTGAAGTGGAAAGGGAACAGCTTTAGTGGGCAAGTCACTCAGGTAGACTTGGTGAACTGAAGATTGATTTCTGCTCCATATGCAGCTAATCACCTCCCTCTCCACCTCCAAAGCACTTCTCCTGCCAGCTCTCTCAGTTTTACCTGCCAAGTACAGAACACAACCCATAGCATCAATATTCCTCTTGCAAAAATGCATGCACAATCACACACCTAATCTGCATGCCAATCAGACAATTGTACATATAAATTACCATAACTGGCCACTTGCATGTTCAATTATAGGGATCAGCAACCTTTGGCATGTGGCCTCGGCCCACGCCACTTCCCGCAGCCCCCATTGGCCTGGGACGGCGAACTGCAGCCAGTAGAAGCTGTGATCAGCCGAACCTGCAGATGCTGCAGGTAAACAAACTCGCCTGACCCGCCAGTGGCTTTCCCTGGAGGGCCGCATGCCAAAGGTTGCCGATCCCTGAATTATAAACAGTCTTCCATCCAATGAGGGAAATGATTTCCAAAGCAAATTAGGTGCAGAACTGGGTAGACATCTTTGCATGGGGAAAATTTTGAATATTCTGGTCAATTTATTAAATAAAGAAACACCTGCCTTGCTTAGTTTAGTGTTTCAGCTTGTCTTGTGCATCGGAATGATATAGTTTGTACCCAATTTCAATTGTAAGTTCCTTGGAGCAGGGACTACATCCTCTAGTTATATTTGTGAAATGGCCACTATCTTGACTGACACCAGAGAATGAACTGGAGATCTCTCGAGCTGAAGCTAAAGAGCCAGGCACTGTAGCTGGGAGCTGTAACAGATTCGCATCATCTGTGGTTTGGGAGGCAGACACATACCCCACACTGACCAGCAGGTTACATTTGCACAGCACTATGCAGTCGGTCACAGCCTTCAGCATGTAACCATCCACTCCCAGCTCAACTTACCCATATTAACTGAACTCCCTGTGAAAGTCCACATGCTGGGAAATCACAGAGTTGGTGGTGGTTATTATATTTAACGAAACAAGACAAAAACAAAACAAGGAAGTTTGCCCCCTAGGGTTTTTCCTCCTTCAGATGCTCAGTGCTCTATTAAGAATAGTGCTCTGAGCAAGATGACATGACGATTACAAGGCTGCTGCTAAGAGGCCAGATCTGCTATTACACCAAGGAACATTTTATTCAGTTCCTCCTCTGATTTGGAACTTTCTCTGCATAGCTAGTGAGCTCCTTGTTGATCCAGCTTACACATTTTCCAATCAGGTTCTGCTCTCCGTAACAGCAGCATGAACTTGGTCTCACACCGGTATACAAAAGCACTGGCCCGATGACATTTATTTCCCTCACTGCACTGTTAAGCACGTTCTTTTTCTGAATAGCTTTTTGGCCATACATCTTCCGAGCCACCCCGTTTCTACAGCAGGCACTAACGTTAGAAAAAGCTAGACCGCAAAACGGTGTTTTACCATCCTCTACCTACTTTAGGTCTCATGGACAAAGGGCGCCATGTAACACCACATCTCAAAGGCTGCCCTGAACTGAGTCACAACTCTATCAGCATGGCTGAGAACCAAGGCACAGCAGGCATAAACAGATCTGAGACAACATCACGATTATTCACATTGCTCCAACTCCTGAGGTCCCAACAGCTGGCGGGAGAGGGCTAAAGACAAGGAAACTGCCACAAGTTGCTCCTCATGGAAGCTGCTCATCAATCCTTCTGGCAGAGGGTTCTCTCCACAGGCCAGCCCCCACAATCCCTCCAGATCCACACAGATCCCCCAGGGAGAGGGGGACCTGCAGGAGGCCATGACTCTCTGTGAGGAGGCCTCATGCCTCCACCCTGGTTCTGGGTCTCTGGTGGCCCGACTCTGCAGCATGGCTCCAATGGAACAGTGCTAATGGGGCTCTTGTCTCTGACACTTCCCTGAGGGACACCCCCAAAAGGCAGATTCCTGCTGCAAGTTCCAAAGGGCTGGTGAGGAGATGATCTGTATCTGTCCTCTATCATCCTGCCCCCTCCTTTCCCAGACCACTGTGGCCCTCCACACGGATCCCAGGAGCCACGGAACAAGGTGTGAAGAAGAGGGAGGAGAATATTGCAATGAAGTCAGCCAAGCCCCATTCTGAAGGGAATGAGGGAGATCCCCTCAGTATAAGGATCTTGGGGATGGGGGTGGGAGTGTGATTTAAACACTCAGTTTTTCATCAGTCCAGCAAACTCCCCAGGACTCCAATAGGAGCTTGACTTGAATCAGAACCGATTTTTATTTTATTACAGCAAAGAACTAGCTTTCCCTCACATCTCGCAATTACACCAGAAACTGACACTTCAAGAGCACAATCTCTTCCCTGGAGGGGAATCTGTGTTTTCAGCATTGCTGTAAGGAATGAGCCACATGGAAGAGCAGGATGCAGCTCCCTGGACACTCCCCACCTTCCTCCTATTGCAGAGAGGGTTACAGTGCATCTCGAAAAGACACTGCAAGAAACTTGCTGGTAACTTCACACACCTGCACACAATGCATGGAGAGAGAGAGACGCCCACTTGCAGAGAAAAGGCTGCATTGCGCCTCACAGGAAACAGCCCCCACCATCCTTTGTGCCTGGCACATCCTATTTGTGCAGCATCCAGAAGCTGCCCAATTTGAAGCATAAATGTTAAGTAATTGATATCCTGCCTCCTCTTCTCCGTACTGCCATGTTACTCTGCATACTTTGGGCAGGATTAGGAGACATGGGATAGCCTCAGTGAAAGTCAGCACATGATGTCCTTTTATGGTAAAGAGCAGAAAGGGGATTTATTTGTGTTTGCTGCATAAACATGCAGGCTGATCTCAGCACTGCCCTTATCTCAGTGGGCATCCAGCTTCTACAGAGAGTGCAAAGCAGAACAGAGCATGCATAGTGAGATCTGCTGGACAAAACCCCAGGTCTGTTTGAGTGCAAACACATTCATTAGCTGCTTTGGCTTTAGCCCAGACTGCACATAACTTCTCATTCTGATTAGCGAGCACTAACTACCCCGCCATGCCAACGTCTACGTGCATTTGACTTAAAGCCAGTAACCTCACATGGGGGCACTGCATGCTATGCATGAAAACTACTCCAGCCCCAAGCAGAGTAAACGGATCAGTGGAAAGGCTGGCAGGGAATCTGCTTCACACAGCTGAGAAGAGAGAAAGAGGCCCCGGTCAAAGCCAGCAGCAGGAAGAGACAGGTCTCAATTCATTGTCACTAAACAAGCTAACAGCAGCCCTTGTGTACCACAGGCCTCTTTCTATGGTGTAACAAGTGAGGTCGAAACCAATGAGAGGCAATAATTGCTCCTGGTCTGCTTGACAGCTTTTGTCCCTTTGCGTTTGCCCTTAGTCCTTACAGCAACATAAAACGTTGCCATGGCAACATAAACTGCTGACTAATGAAACTGCTCAAATGGATTCCTCTCTAGATCTCCAGGAAAATCAGAGCTATAAATAAATGACTGTAAAAAGCAACTGTCAACACACAACCAATGCTCAGAAAAGGTTTGCTTTCAAACACTGGTGTCAGGTACCCAGCCCAGAGGCCCAAGCCACATCTGCTTGAGGCATTTACTCAGCCCAAAGGCAGATTTCACAGAGGGCAAACTTTCCTGTGAAAAGTAAAATAAAATAGTCGTAGTAAGTTTCTCTCTCTTCTGGGTGAACAGAAAACCTTTGAAATGTGAACTGTGTGCAAATCAAGTGTAACCATTACAGTGCTGCCTTCTTGCAATTACAGATGGCCTGAAATAACATCTGTCAGAGAGATGTCAGCTATGCCTTTTTACATCAACAGGGGATTGACGCTTAAGTCTAGCACAAAAGCCAAGTTTTTCTATCATTTAGATGTGCAGCTGTTTATGCATTTGTCACCATTGTGTGAGTGAATCAGGCAACTGCATGTGCCCATGGTCGAATAAACAAAGGGCAGAGACAGTGGTGACCCTGAAAGTGCCTGGGACTGTTTTTCTCACGGAGTGATTCTAACAAAATGTTTTCTTATTTCTAAGGGTCATGTTCTCTCCTCTTTAAGTGCAAGCCTTCCTTTATCAGTGGGAGAGCCCAGGACCAAAAGCACAAGCTTCCATCACCTTTGAGCTAACGGAGTTACTTTGAACAGTACGTATGTAGCAGACTGCTAACATTGTTGGGGCCAGCCACACCAGGGAAATATGACCATATATGCCAAGCCAAATGTAGATACTGTACCTGCTGTAGGCTAACTAGTGGGTACCAATGTGCAACTACCAGGAAATGAGTTGCAAAAAAACTCCATACAGTCAATCAGGACCACCATGCAAAACTCACGCATTGTACACCACCACCACCCTGTCTGGGTGCAATGAGAATAGCTCTTGCCCTTCATCCATGGATCTCAAAGTCCATCTCTCACACTCATTAAGCCCTCTACCCCTTACTACAGCTAAGTATTATTGTGCCGACTTACACAGTAAAAAAAGTGACCCTGCTGCCGAAGGCAGCAGCACTGAGACAGTCTAGAACAGTGGTTCTCAACCAGAGGTCTCGGGCCCCCTGGGGGCTGCAAGCAGGTTTCAGGGGGTCCACCAAGCAGGGCCAGTGTTAAATTCACTGGGGCCTAGGGCAGAAAGCCAAAGCCACACTGCATAGGGCTGAAGCCCGGGGCTCTGAGCCCCACCACTTGGGGCTCAAGTCTAAGAAATGCAGCTTCATGGGGGCCCCTGGGGCGGTCTATGGCAGTCGTTTTCAACCAGGGGTATGCTTACCCCTGGGGGTACGCAGAGGTCTTCCAGGGGGTACATCAACTCATCTAGCTATTTACCTAGTTTTACAACAGGCTAAATAAAAAGTACTAGCAAAGTCAATACAAACTAAAATTTCATACAGACAGACTTGTTTATACTGTTCTATATACATACACTGAAATGTAAACATCATATTTATATTCCAATGGATTTATAATGATATGGTAAAAATGAGAAAGCCAGCCACTTGTCAGTAACAGTGTGCTGTGATACCTTTGTATTTTTATGTCTGATATTTGTAAGCAAGTAGTTTTTAAGTGAGGTGAAACTTGGGGTTATGCAAGACAAATCTGACTCCTGAAGGGGTACAGTAGTCTGGAAAGATTGAGAGCCACTGCTCTGTGGCATCTGACATTACGGTGGAGGGCTCAGCCCTGTTCCCAGGCTCCACATCACAATATGCAATTAGGGCCCACTCTAATCAATGGAAAGACTAATGGGAGTTGGATCAGGCCCTAACTGGCCCTTGTTGGTCGCTTCAGTAAAGAGGTGGATGCAGAGAAGCTTTAATTTTTGTTGCCTGTGCTTTGTGAATAAAGTGAGGTTTCAGAGTAGCAGCCGTGTTAGTCTGTATTCGCAAAAAGAACAGGAGGACTTGTGGCACCTGAGAGACTAACCAATTTATTTGAGCATAAACTTTCGTGAGCTACAGCTCACTTCATCGGTGAGCTCACAAAAGCTTATGCTCAAATAAATTTGTTAGTCTCTAAGGTGCCACAAGTCCTCCTTTTCTTTTTGTGAATAAAGTGAGCATAACAGTCTCCTGGCCATCTAGCTGACACTTCTCACCACTGTTTCATTCCCTATACAGTATTTTAAAAAAAGAAAAGGAGTACTTGTGGCACCTTAGAGACTAACAAATTTATTTGAGCATAGGCTTTCGTGAACTACAGCTCACTTCATCAGATGCATTCAGTGGAAAATACAGTGGGGAGATTTATATACATAGAGAACATGAAACAATGGGTTTTACCATACACACTGTAACGAGAGTGATCACTTAAGGTGAGCTATTACCAGCAGGAGAGCGGAGGGGGGGACCTTCTGTAGTGATAATCAAGGTGGGCCATTTCCAGCAGTTGACAAGAATGTCTGAGGAACGGTGGGGGGTGGAATAAACATGGGGAAATAGTTTTACTTTGTGTAATGACCCATCCACTCCCAGTCTCTATTCAAGCCTAAGTTAATTGTATCCAGTTTGCAAATTAATTCCAATTCAGCAGTCTCTCGTTGGAGTCTGTTTTTGAAGTTTTTTTGTTGAAGAATTGCCACTTTTAGGTCTGTAATCGAGTGACCAAAGAGATTGAAGTGTTCTCCAACTGGTTTTTGAATGTTATAATTCTTGACGTCTGATTTGATTTATGTTCTTGTCAACAGCTGGAAATGGCCCACCTTGATTATCACTACAAAAAGTTTCCCCCCCCCACTCTCCTGCTGGTAATATCTCACCTTAAGTGATCACTCTCGTTACAGTGTGTATGGTAACACCCATTGTTTCATGTTCTCTATGTATATAAATCTCCCCACTGTATTTTCCACTGAATGCATCCGATGAAGTGAGCTGTAGCTCACGAAAGCTTATGCTCAAATAAATTTGTTAGAATCTAAGGTGCCACAAGTACTCCTTTTCTTTTTGCGAATACAGACTAACATGGCTGCTACTCTGAAACCTAGTATTTTAAAAGACACTGGCACTGGGCCTTGATGTGCATCCTGTGATAAAAGGGAGAGTCTTCTCCCAGTGGTACAGCCTGGGTTGTAAACACCAGCAGAAAGCTACAAAATACGTTGGGCACCTCTACCTTCCCTCCAGCCCATCCACCCATCCATCTGCGATGATGTCAGCAGTGACTACTCCACTGCATAAAGCAAACCTGGGCAGCAGCCATCAAGAGCTATCAAGAGAATTCACAGCAAATAGCAGGGGAAGCTGACATAATTTTTCCCATGGCAAGTGGTGACAAAAGACAGTGCATGCTTTTTAGAATATGCTTATCCATATGTGCACAATGGCATCATTGTCAGGCCCTGCCTTTTTCTTTTAAAATAAACATCTAACAAAGGCCCGAGTTTACAATGGCACCTCAACTTTGCTCCCTCCACACCTGCACTCTGAGCCACGAGCACCTGCACGCACAGATGATTTCACATGCAAGGCCCCTTTGTCCCAACGTGGGGATGATGCACGGGAAACACTATCACATGTACTTGCCACTGTTTGAATCTGCCATGGGCACCCATACAGGTGTCATGCACAGAAGTGTTTGCAGGTGTAAAATCGCATGCATGTAGGTGGCAGCTGGTGTGAAGGAGGGGAAAAATGGAAAGTGAACGTGGGGCACAAGTGTTTGTACAGTGCCTTGCACGATGGAGCCTCAGTCCCTATTTGGGAGCCCTTAAGTGCTATTCAAACTCATAATAAAAACATACACCTAAAGATGTGTTTAAAAGCAAAGACATCAGAAAATTCAGCCCCAGAGATGTATTTTAAAAGGATCCTGATTCCTGTAACCCACAAGAAAGCATTTACAGTTCTTCATTGCATGGATAAATGGTTGTCATGAAACCAACATTAGAACACATTTGCCATGGCAAAGGGAAAATGAACTTACCATGCACAGCCTCCAGAGCAGCCATCTAACCATTTTTCAGTTTAAAAGGATCAACTGAGCAGCAAGGAAAGGAAGAGGCAAATCATCATCATCAGGTAATTAATCAGTTGATCAGCTGAAAACCAACAAGATGTTATGACAGTCAAAAGCATTTGTTGATTGCACTGTGCTCCACAGTCAGACCTAGATCTCTCCTACTGCAATCACAAACTATTATTGCCTAGAATACAGTCTGGCCTGTCAACACAACTGATGTATCAGAAGCTGATAACTATTCAATGTATCACTCTCAGATTAGAGATGGAGCTGGCAGGGGAGGGAGAAGGGAGAGAATGCTGCAATGAATAAATAGTTCGTGCTAACCCATCAGCTAATGCTGCTGCACAGCAGAGCTAGGATAGGCTCTAAAAATAATATTATAATCAGCATATGGCCAGAAAGATTATAGGGTCTTTGGGAAAATAAGTATTAAACCACTCATGGTGTATGGGGAAAAAAAGTAAATCTATTAAGAGCAACATCAGACAGAAAGAATCTGTGCTTATTTCTGGCCCCCCAGACCCTATCCCCTAACGGCACCAAGAAACAGATCTGTTTGAGAAAAGTAAACATTTGTTTAAAAATAGGAACCAAGTGAGAGACTCCAGATTGATTTTTTTAAAGTTATGTAAATATATATGGAATTGTCTGTTCCTGCGGTAACTGATAAGGCGAAGGAGAGAGAAAATCCACTCAGTTCCCAGCATTCATTCTCTTCTCCTGCTACTTCACACGGCCACAGGGCCAGAGGGCAGGATACAGCGCTAACCCACTGGAACCTTCCTTTAAACTAGCTCTGAGTTGGGGCTCTCAGTTTAAAAGGAGAATTTGAATAAACCCCTGGTCAATCTCATTCCAAAAATTTTATTTCTGCCATCAGCTGGTGTTCCAAAAACACACAGTGGTTATCACAAGTGCTGGCATCCTCTGGGCCCCGGGGGTGTTCCATACCCCCACTCCTCCTCCCCACCCGTTCCCCCAAACCTCCACCCTTGCCCCGTCTCTTCCCACCCAGTTCCTCCCCCTTCCCTGAGCACACCCCACTCCTCAGCCCCAGAGCACCCATGGAGTCAGTGCCTGTGGTTGTACCAGGGAATTGGCTGGTCCCCGCTAGAAGCTGACAGATGTTTCGGTAACATGAAGCACAACTCAGACCCGGCCAGAGAAAGAATTCAGATTTCACTTGCTGAGTGTTAAAGATGAGGTAATTCCCCTCCCCCATTTATTAAAGGAATAGGTTAAGGCCAAGATTTTCAAATATGGGAGCTCTTACATCCTTCCCTATCCTGGAGAGGAAAGCTGGTCCAAGGATTCAATCACTAGCCTGGGACTTGTGTTCAACTCCCAGCTCTGCCAGATTCCGTGTGTGACCTCAGGCAGGTCACTTTGGTCCAGGTCCTAAGAGGTATCTAGATGCCTAACTCTCACTGAGATCACAATGGGAGTTGGGGGCCTCAAGCCCTTTGAGGATCTGGGCCATAGACTGTCTATGACTGTTCTCCACCTGTAAAACAGGGATGAGTGTGTAATTCCCCACCTCATAGGGGTGTTGTAAGAATAAATACATTAAAAGAGTGTGAAGTATTTAGAGACAACTCTGATGGGGGGCATCTAGGTACTTTAGATAGTTATTTAGGCCCAGATTTTTAGAAGTATTTAGGCATTGCTGTGCTCAGCATCACAATGCCTAACTGATTTAGAAGCCTCTACTTCATTTTTAAAGGGATTTAGGTGCTTAGTAGTCTAAATTCCATTGACATTGCTGAACACAGCAACACCTAAATACTTTAGCTGTCCAGGCTTTCGTAGACAGATTTTTCAAGTGCTGAGAATTCAGCAGCTCCCATTTACTTAGAAGCCCCATTTTTGAACACCTCTTTTTGCAAGTCTTGTCCTTATGCTTCTGCGTGTTTGAATAAGTGCCAGGAACTCCAACAGAAGCAAGTCTCGGGAAAATTGGCTAACACAAAACTTTGTACGGTACACTTACTAAACCAGGCTTTTGCCACAGCAAAGGAAAATTATATTCTGTCTGGGCTTTGTGCCTCTCAGCAACAGTACAATAAAACCTCATCTAACCATCTCTCCAAGCATGAGGTCCTGACAAGTTCAAGATTTACTTAGGAGCAGTTTCTGAGAGGGCTGTGTGTCAAATCTCTTTCACTTCTCTGTTGCAGAAAAAAAAGAAAAAAAATGTCAAGGACTTCTTTGAGCTACAGGCTCGCGATTGATTTATTACAACACTAATCTAGTGACAAGGAGAAAGCACCAAAGTACAGGAACACAAAGAATTGATGACTTGGCAGATAAAACTACCCTCTGCAACTCAAACAGATGGGAGTATTTGATGGAGAATTCCATTTGACCCATACAAAACCTTGGCAAACGTATGCACACAGCACCCCCTGCAGATCCATAATTACTTGCAAATATCTGGATTGAGTTCTCAACAATCTGTATGTGATTTCCCCACCCACATCTATTCTACCCCTGCACAGCAGACACTCACATCCAGAATTGTTGGCATTCACAGGGATGTCCAATCCACAGTGAGAAAATCAGCAGTAGCCAGAGGTAGATTTTAAGCTGTATTCCCATACGCATGCAGAGTAACCCTGTGAGACAGAGCAGAAATCCTGATCCATTATTCTTGGAGAAAAGAAATTGAGGGAAAAAAGGCAATGAGAAAATTCCATCCCAGCTGGTCCTTCTCAAACTGGCTAAACAGGTTCCTATTGGACTCCCTTGGAACCAGCAGGGCTCAGCTGCCTTCAATCCCTATTATAAAGGATGTGTCTGCTAAACATAGTTAAATTATTAACATTGTCTGTATTAGAAGTGTTTTAGCTCCCACATCAGTATGCTCTAGTTCAAGAGATTATTCTGATTGGAGTAGCTAAATGAGCAAAATTGCTACTCACATTAATGAAAAACTGCTTTAAATTATGAGAGTCAATTTTCCACCCTCACTGTCTTGTGGCTACACACGCTAAAGGCAGCTGTTCGCTCGGCCACCCTTTCCCCTCCCTTCACCATGAAAACTGTCATTTACGGTTCTAAGTAGCAGTAATATCCTACAAATATGCAATGCCCTCCCAACCTGGGGATGATTTATGGTAATCTGTTAGAGTATTAATTAGGCTCTTGCTATTGGGCATTGAACTAACAAAGCCATATTTTAAATGCTGCAGGAAATTATTGCTTAAATATTTCCTCTGCCTAGTTGACTGCTACTTGCTGAACATACATAAGGAATTGCCACTAACTAGCTTGAAGCAGTGATTAAGAGCTGCAACTACTTTACTCCTGGGTGAATTCTGCACCACTGCACAATGCAGAATTTTGCAGAAATTAATGTTGTGTGCACAGAATTTCCTCCCCCCCCCGCACCACAGAAATGGGCTGCAGAGATGTTGGCTGCCATTAGAGGCCCCTGGACCCAGCTGAGCCCAACTTGCAAATAGAAAACAAGGCCAGGAGGAGGGAACTGGAGGGTTCCCAGCAGCTGCAGTTCCTAGCACACCCTGAAGGAAGGAGGTGATGGCATACAGGAAATTCCATGCAAGCCCAGAACCCAGCGTCAGGCTGTTTCTCCCCCTGGATCCCTGGGCTCTAGGAGAATTGGGGTAGGGGTGAAAGTAATTTAAAGGACTTTCCAGTACACAGGACAGCTGGGGTCCTGGGCAAGGTGGAGGGGGTACCTCTGGGCCCCCCAGAAGGGGCAGGGCCCCAGGCAGAAGGGGAAGGGCTGGGGCCAGACTCCCCTAGCTCTTCCCTCAGCACTGCTTAGCCTATGCTGCCCAGGGCTCCGGCAGCGATTTAAAGGACCTGGGGTTCTGGCTGCTGCCAGGAGCCCCCAGCCCCAGGGCAGCTTCCCCTTTTGCCCCATCAGCAGGTCTGGTGGTACCAGTGACCACTTTCTTACCACTGTGCCATACCAGACCTGCTTAGTTTCACCTCTGGCAGGGGGTGAGAGTGTCTGGGCCAGGGAGGTCCCCATGGCTGAACTCTGAGGTGGGGTGGGGTCAGAAGAGTGTCTGACCACCTGGCTGGGCTGGGCACACAGAGAAACAGGAACTGGTCTGCTGTAGGGGTTTCTTTAACTTTCTACTTTGGGGGGATTTTTTGTGTATCTGTATTGTTGCAGACATACTCGCTGACAGGTATTTTGAAATAAATTACCAAAATAATTGAAACTGATGTGATTATATAGTGTTATTTTGACTTACAATTTGCATAATTTTAAAATATTGTGTACAGAATTTAACATTTTAGCACCTACTTCCTCCAGGTGTACTATTTGCCCCAGGCAAACACAGCTCACTTCAGTGTATTAAGCATGTATGAACTATTAACTTTATAGCTTTGCACAGCCAGGACATTGCAGACACAATGGAAAACTACAGCTGTGGAAAACTAAACCTGTTCCTTGAGGTTCTAATGAATATGGCATGAGAATTGGTTTTAGAAACACACCTCGAATGTACATACCTGCTGCACTACTCCCCTACCTTAGCACATCAGTAACAGCTATTTTCATCATTAAGCCTGGAGTTTGAATGGAGTCCTGCCACTCTAGACGCCGCTAGGTAACGAACACATTCCAGCTCTTAGTATCAGCTCTGAAGCATGAATGTGCATTGCAGCAGGAATGCAGAGGTGCTACCAGCTTGTTTATCCAAACATAGCCAGACCCTGGTGGAGTCATCAGTTCAACCTATGCCAAACATCTACCAGGGCTGACCCCAGATATCCTGACCCAGTTGCTTCCAGCTCACAGCTAAACATCACTCAGCCAGGATTACTGTGTGCCACATAGCAATCAGGCCAGATGGAGAATGGCTGTCACCTTGCCAAAGGAACAGCTGCCGCCTCACCTGAAACTCTGCTTCATCACACAGGGCAAAGTAATTAGGATGTTTGTATCTTGTGGTAAATCACTGCACACACTAGAACAGGCTGACAACAGTTAAGAGGGGAACAAAACAGATTTTTACTACTGCTTAATATCAGTGGCATCAGAATATGTAAATTAGGTGTACAGAGCTGCCATCCCATGACTAACTGTGGTCTAAACCTCAAAGACTAAGGCAATCCTCATCTCTAATTGTGATAACATTTTTGACTTGGGCAAAATCAATTTTGAATTGTTACCCATATCTGAAATTAGGATAATTCTTACAGATGTATCTGGCATTGCATATGTACCTTGCGTGGTTATTGTGATTTAGTGCCTCAAACAATTTTGAAGATAAAAAGTAATCTGAAGTTCCAGGCTGTGTGAAGGAAGAACTGATGTCTACTATGAGGTGTAAGCACTTGTAATGCCACTCAGACTGGCCTTTTTCTGCTTTAGTGATTTCCTGTGTGTTAGTATGCATTTACGCATCTGTATTAACAGTAGTCTGGGGGTTGAGACAAATGTCAGCAAGATGGGGGTAGAAAGCTGCAGCATTTAAGTACCTCCATTTCATTAAAGAAATGGTTCTACAGGCCTGAACCGGCAAATGTAATCACTAAAGACGTCATCTTCCTCCTGTCACACTGACAGGATCAGTAGAGGCAACCGAGTTGGATTCCCCTTGATTTCTGAGGGGGCTAACTCTAGACCTCACTGAAGGGCCTTAGATTGCAGAACAAGTTTTTCTCTAAGTTCTGAAGTCACCTGGCTGCATCTACAGAACAGAGCTCTTGAGGGGAAATGATATTTAGGCATACAGTTGTGTAGGCTTAATTTTGTTTTGTAATTTATAGCAGCAACTATTAGCCTTGGATGGGCCTAGTTTTATTTCTGTGCAAGTCAAAAGAAATGAGGGAAGAGTGCAGCAACTGCTGAGAATGCCTTTAGGCTAACTTCTCCACTCCAACTCAAGGGGTAGATACAGATCCAGCTAATGGAAATGGCATTGTTCTCTTCTGTGAGACTCCAGGAGTTGAATGGGGAGAAAGACAAGTGTGGAGAGGAAAAACTGGCAACAGATGCTCTGCAGTTGCCCACCCTTACTAAGCGCTATCTGTTCTGAGGTTTGGTCTACACATGGAATTTTTCTACTGAATGCAACCAACGAAGTGAGCTGTAGCTCACGAAAGCTTATGCTCAAATAAATTTGTTAGTCTAAGGTGCCACAAGTCGTCCTTTTCTTTTTACATGGAAATTGTATCAGCATAACTGCATTGGTCAAGAGTGAAAAACTACATCAGAGTTGCTATAGCTATGCAAGAGTGCTGTCAACATAGCTACCCACATTCAGGGAGGTGTTGCTACACCAACAGAAAAACCCTTTGCCAGCATAGGCTGTGCCTACACTATGGGCTATGCCAGAATAATTATGCCAACGTTGTTGCTGTAGTGTAGATATACCCTTTACCAATACCATGTGTCAGAAGCAGGGAGATGAGGGAGCCAAGACACTAAGAACTCACTGCTTCAGTGCAAGTCTGGCTATCACAGCGGCCCCAAAGCACGCAAACCATCTGGTGCAGGATGAATTACCAGCTCTAAGACCGTATGTACCGACTAGGCCCCAGAACCTTGTTCTCTTTTCTTTCTTGCTGCAACTGAGGCTCTGGCTCTCCTAAGTTGCCAGTAAGCAACACCCACCTTCCCAGGTGCATGTATTTGATTATGACCATCCAGTTCTGTAAAGTAAAAAGCCCAACAAAACCTAGACAGCTTTTAGAGCCCCCAGCCACCATGTCAGAATCTCATGCAAAGTAGGTTTTAAGAAAGTCTCCAAGGAGGATGATTGAGGGGTAGTTTTATCTGTCTGAAAAAAAGTTGACAGTTGGGTATTTTCCTCAATTTAACCATTTAAAAGCTTCCCAAGATATTGGCATCACCTCATGGCAGGGCCTGCATGCCATGTCTAGAACAGGCTATCAAGGTATTTTGTCACCTCCACTACTGTGGTATTTCAGCCCCTCAAAAACACTAAAGGATTTATCTTCACAACATAGGAAAGCATAATCCTCATTTTACACATGGGGTGCTGAGGCCAGATCAAATGACTTGGCTGAGGTCCAACAGGAAATCTGGTTAAAACAGCTCTGATTTCAACCTGATGCCTAGAGGCCCAGGCTCTGCTTAACCACACGACCTTCCCATTCATATACAGACAGAAGCACACACTTCAATCCATTTAAGAAGTTACCTCAGTACTTTTAATGATTTTTAGTACATAAGAACCTTCCACATTACAGCAGTGGGTTGAACCCAGCTTGCATGGGGTGAATACAGCCATTACGGACACAAGAACACTAGACATAGTATGTTACTGCATAAAAAGAGGTCAAGATTCATAGATGGTCAATCCCTTCCACTGAAATGGCTCATGAGCTTTGAGAGAATAAATTACTAAAGCTCCATGGCATGTCTTAAGGAGGCAGGACATGCAGTATTTCTTACTCCACGCAGAAAGAGGGAAGTTTGACCATGAAGTCAGAGCAGAGCAATGTGGATACAACAGCCTAGACTCAGGAGATTTTGCTGTCACTGACAAACGTTCGCAATATTAACAGGAGCTTTCTGCTACTTCACAGGAGAACTTCTGCTTCATGCGGACATTGACAACTCCTTCACCTGTCAAGGGAAAGTGAACATTTAGTCATATGAACTCTGCCAATTTTACAGACAGTTAAGGCAGCTCCTGTCACTTTGCACTTCTAGAGTGACACATGGGAGTTTGAGCCAGGATTCAACCTTTTGAGTTGTGTTTTCCACAAGCTAAAATAAGGAACAGCTACTTCTCTCCCTCCATATCACCTAGAGCATCTTAAGACGTAATGCAGCTACAGCAGTAAATGCAAACTTAGTAGAGCAAGACACCCACATAATGAACTGAAAAAAGCAGACTTATGTTTAAATTTGCAGAGGATTTTGGAAAAATTAAGACTATTTGCTTCTTCACAACAGATTGAACTTTTCAGTCCCCAAAGGGAAGCATATAAAGGAGGCAAACACCTTGAATGAAAAGTTGAGGCACTCAGTAATAATCTTCAACAAAAGCTCTTTTTACTCATTGAAGTTAAATTTGGTGTTAAGACCAGTTTCAAAGTAATTTTGACTAAATAATATTCTTTTCCCCTCTTAACTGAGCTTTCTATCCACAAGTCCTGTGACATGAACACTAGTCACTAAAGGATATTTAAGCACCTAAGCAGAAGTTGTAATTTTCAAGAGCACCAAGATGCATCATTCCCATTGATTTCAATGGGAATCAAGTGGTAGGTACTTCGGAAAATTCCACTAGGCACCTGTCTGCATCTTAGGCCTCTAATACTTTTTTAAAACCTGGCCCACATTCAGTCTTTCAGCCAGGATGGGACCTGAAGTACTAACAAAAGTTTACTGACAACCCACCCACAAACACATCATAAACAAGTGAAAACAGCAGAAACCCCAGCCATACCCCTCCCCACCAAAAATAAACTCAGTCACCTTTAACAGAGCAGTAATAGCACACAAGCTATTTTTACAGTCAGCTATGCCAAGGAAGCTAGAACAAAATGTAGGTCATTGAAGTTACTAGACTGGTACAGCAGTATCTGCAGGTCCCATGAAAACATGGATTGTGCTCAGTACTGACCAGCTAATGTTTGTTACACATGTTGAAGACAGTTTATATATAGTCTCCAAGTGTTACTGAGATGTGTGCAAAGAGCACCCTCAATTGCTGTCTGCCTTCAGAGTAGCCTGCATTTATGTGCAACCATTTTGGGCATACAGGCCATGGAGCTCTATATATGTAATTAATTGGTATTTACACAGCAACATGAACAGGGAAAGCATCTCTGCATCTGTGGAATCAGACAGCCTGGCTAAAATGCAAGTTTTGGTCAGCATTGCCGATCTGATGGGGAAAAAAGTCTGAAGTCATCACATTCCACAGAACATGCCTTTCAGGTTGTCAAACACTTTTTTAAAAAAATTAAAGCCACAGTTTACCTTTAGAAGATCCTCAAGTCTATGTTTATGGACAACGTAATAGTTCCTGCAGGAGAGATATTGTACAGGAGAATTAATGACTTTCAAGGGCAGCTGGCATTTAAAATATTCAGTCTGCATCTTCGAAAGTCTATGATCTACAGAGCAGCAAGTGGGTGCATTTGCATGACAAAAGGTTTATTTTATATTCCACATTGAGTGCCATTAATAATCTAACTGAATTGCTAAGAACAAGTATCAAATTATGAAAATACAGGAGAGATGCATGGATCTGAAGAACTGGGGTTTTTTTTTACCCACAAAAACTTATGCCCAAATAAATCTGTTAGTCTTTAAGGTGCCATCGGACTCCTCGTTGTTTTTGTGGATACAGATTAACACGGCTACCCCTCTGATACTATGCAGCTGTTCCTACAATATACTTCTGGTCCACTGCTCATCCTATCATTTACCCATTCCATTCCAGGTCAAACTATTAAGCTACCACAATGGGATCTGCCTAACAGGATGCAAAAGAGATAAGCTGGGTGAGGTAATTATCTTTTATTGAACCAACTTCTGTTAGTGAGACAGACAAGCTTTTGAGCTTCACAGAGCCTTCAGGTCTCCACAAAACGCAACACACCAGCAAACCCTTTTTTGCTTCCACCCTTGACTGGCCTGCACTTCATGGGAAGTTTGCAAGACATTTCTCAATGCTCCCAGACTTCCAGAAATGTTCCTCATTCACAAACCATTTGCAAAGCTTAATGACCCCAATCAACTATGTGCCCATTGCCATCCTGCAACCTGTGCAATGGTAGATTGGCTGGGCCCTGGCTTTTTGTGTTCCTCACCACTGGACATGCACTGCTGTTTACATGCAGTATTTGCCACCGATGTCTAAGGCTGGCAGACTTGGTCAGCAACATATCTGGGGGCAGTGGAGGGACAAGATATTTCTGCAGAAAGGATGCATCCAAAGAGAAAGGGGTGGTGTTTTTTTCAAATGATACCTAAACAATGTTTAAAAGGCTGCAGTCACTCCTACTTTGGAGGCACTAAGCATAAACTTCTAGCCTGAAGGTAAAGGAATTAAATGTCTGTCTTGTCTATTAGAGCGTAAACTCTCCAGGGCAGCATCTGTCTACTATTGTTTGTACAGTGTCTAGCGTAATGAGGCCCCATTTCCAGTTGGCCCTTATGCACTATCATAATAATAAGTGGGATTCATGACTGCTTTAGAGCCAGTCTCTCCCTTGAAGGGAGAAATTATTTGAGACTACTGACAAAGATATTTATTCAGAAACTTACCACTCTCTCCTAGTAGTGGCTCACAAGTGGCTTGTTAACCAGGGCAGTGTCCTCTCTTTCCAAGACTCTTCAGGTCACCATGTCACCTTTCTCTCAGTGAGCCAGGTCTCCCAGGCTCACATTGCTCCACCCTTGCTGCCATGGACCTAAAAAGTACAAAGCCATGGGGTGGGATTAACTACTGAGTATGAGTCAGGGGAGGGGGAGAGAAGAGAGGAAGGAGAAAGGGCCCTTCCCTACTGGTGTATCAGACTGAATCTGGCTAAAGCAGTGAAAAATCAGCACTGTCGCTCTGATGGGGAAAAAAGTTTAGTCATCATGTACACCAGTGAGATCTCAGCACCAGAGTGAGCTGGAGGAGGGAAGTGCCAGGGCAGCATGTGAATGACATCCTAGTTTGCATGCAGTTTCAGCAAGGCAGACACATGGGACATATGTAGCTAACTGGTTATCTGCACATTAGGCTGGCATACAACTGCACAAATGCACTTCACTTTTTTAATACATCAGCCATAAGAGTACCAGTTACATGTTTCAGATGGAAGACTGCAGCACTTTAGATGTTACAGTGGTAGGTGCTATAGAAGCCTAAGATAGAGGAGTCAGTTGTTTGGTCACATGTGGAGAAAGGAAAACACATGCTGAGAAACAGGTGGAAGAGAAGAAACAGTGTTATAACGGCAGATAGAGACAGGGGTTCACGAAAGAGCAACACTTTTAAAGATAGGTGCCTAATATAGCAAAGAGCGACTAGGATACTGGACAGAGAAAGTGGCAAAAAGGATGCAAAATAAGAGTAGCTTACATCTGTTGTCTGGGGAAATGGTGATATGGCTGCCCTAAGCAAAGTTTCACACTATTTACATGCAGGCACCAAGAAACAAACTTGGAAAACAGCAGCAAAAGGTATTTATTCATAGACGGACTTACGGCTGCCACCTCCACTAGGGTCAGAAAGGGCAATGGACACAGTGGGTTCGTAACCAGAGCACCGGTGCTTCCTGCTGGTTCTACTCTGGAGCCGCACCTGGCCTCGCTCTCCCAGGCCGGGTCCCCAGCACATGTTGCTCGCTCCTGCTCGCTGGACCTGAGAAGCAGAAGACCGAAGAGGCACAAGAGATTTAGCCCCGCTGGCCATCCGGCGGGAGCAAAGCAAAGGCCGCCTCCCCGGGCTGGTGCATCAGACACAATCTGGCTCAGCGCAGCGAAATCAACACTGTCGCTCTGATGGGGAAAAAAGCTTTAGTCATCACGTGCACCGGGCTGCGGGGGGAGCCCCGGCGGCGGGACCACGGAGCGACCAACCCGGTCAGCGGCTACAAACACTCCCGGGCCCTCTTACGGGGGAGCGACACGCTGCTGGGGGGCGGCCAGCGAGAGGGCAGGCTGGAGCGGCAGGGGCAGCCGCTAGCGAAGGACTCCCCCAGGCAGCAGGGCGCTCCCGCCCAAGGGCCGCGGCCGAGCTGCAGCCGGCTCCCCGCGGCCCTTGCGGAGGGGACGCCCCATCAATACAGGCCGAGTGCCGCAGCGGGGGCTACGAGGCACTGCTGGGGCTGGACAGGGGCCAGGCACCGGCGCGGACGGCCGCGGATTGCATTGGATTGCATGCCACCCCCCGGCCCCGCACAAGCCACTCACCGGCGCCCTCAGCGAAGGGAACGAAAAAGAGAGCGCACGCCCGCAACACGTCCTTATATAGCGCACTGTGCCTCACTGCGCATGCTCCACCCAAGCGTACCTGGGAAACGTAGTCCCAGAGGCGCCCTCTGTGTCGGGCCACGCTCGTTCCACCACGCCCGGGCTCACCGCTCTGGGCGCTCGCGAATCGGGCTCCCTCCCCGCTGGCTAGTGTGGAGATAGACACAGAAAGGCTCAGCGGTTGTGCAACCCCCTATTGTAGGAGCAGGAGATGGGCCTGGGGTGCAAGGGTCTGGTTTGTCCCTTCTCTCTGGCAGCCACAGGCCAGGGCGGGTCTGGGTTGCTAAAGCCCCATCAAGCAGGTCCTGTGCCCAGGTGGGCCTGAGACCACTGGGCGGGAGTCTGGACAAAGACAGCGAAGAGAAAGCGTAACGTGTCCTGGAAAGCAGCGTGCCTGTTTCATTCCAGTCCAGTGCTTTGCTGTGCACGAATCACAGTTTTCGCGTCAAAAGCAAGCAGGACTCTGACATTTAGCACGTCAGTGGTTTCAGGGCAGCAACTGTGGCAGTCAGAGGTCGAGCTTGTGCAATGTTTCATACAAGAAACCCTCCCCCACTGTTACACGTTCAGAAAAGCCCTGCGCCGCGAATCTAAGGGCTGATCCTGCTGCAAGCGGCTGAGTGCTCTCAATTCCTGGTGAAGTCAATGAGAATCAATGGCACTTAGCACCTTGCGGGATCAGGCCCCTAATACCTCCATTGTAGTAGAGATCCCTCCCACTTATTGCTAATGGTGGCAGGCCAGTATAATCTCTTAATCCTGCATTTCCCTATATATCCTGTCTGGACTGTGCTGCCTGAGGCCTTCACTACATTGGTGTTCCATAAGCTGCTCTTATTTTAAAAGAAACAATGGGTGTGCTTATAGATTTTCTGCTACTCACAGCTAAAGTTGTGGGCTATATAATCCAGTCCCTTGTGCGGTGGATAAAGAGGCCCGCAGAGAAAAGAGTCACCAATGAAATATGTTTAATAACAGGTACGGCCAGTTCAAAAGGACTGGGTCGGCGTTTTGCTTTAGAACTCGCCCAAAAAGGTGCGACGCTTGTCCTGTGGGATATAGACACAGATGGTAATGAAAAGACTGCAGTGCAGGTGAGGGAGCTAGGGGCCAAGGCTTATGCTTACACCTGTGACGTGAGCCAGCGAGAGGACGTCTATAACACTGCAGAGAGAGTGCGACGGGAGGCGGGAGATGTCACCGTCCTGATAAATAATGCTGGGGTTGTAGCAGGGAAACCGATCTTGCAGTGCTCAGACGAACTTCTGGAAAGGACCATGAAGACTAACTGCTATGCACATTTCTGGGTAAGTGTCATTTAGTGCAGAAAACCAAGTATAAAATGATTGAGAGGCAGGGTGCTCTTGTGCATTGGGCACAGGCTTGGAAGCAAGCCCTGGTTTCTGTTCCTTACTCTGCTGTTCAGACCCTAGAGAAGTCACTTTACCTCAGCGTGCCTCTTTCATTTATTTATGCTCTTTATTAGAGATGAGGTGGATGAGAATGATTTTTATTGGACCTTCTTCTGTTAGGGAAAGAGACAAGCTTTTGAGCTTATACAGAGCTCTTCTTCAGGTCTGCTCTTTGTGACAAGGACTGACTCTGACTACTCACTCTCCAGCACATCCTGAAGGCAACCGATGTGGCCTATTTTAGACCAACAGCAGAAGTGAATTAGAGTCCAGCGCAGAGGGAGATGTGGCAGGGCCCCTCTACCTGGGAATTCACCCACCCCTTTATCCCTGAAGGCCAAAGTCTTGGCCTTCAGGACATGCTGCAGCAGAACCCATCCAATTGTTCAGGGATTTGGGACAGGGTGGGTTCCCTGTATTTGGGTGCTGTTGATTCCCTGTCTGACTTTGGACATTGAGGTGTCTCAAGGAGAAGGGGTGGCGCAGGACAGGGGGCTGAGGGAAAGGGGCAGTGCATCGCGTGCTCCTCCCAGGGGCTCTCGAGCGATGGTAGCAGAAGGGCATTGCATCACAATGGGGCGGAGAGGTGGGGCGTTGGCAGACCGGGAGCACGGGCTACTGCTCCGGGGCCGGGCCATAGTTTGGATGCTGGCACTGTCCAAGGGACCCGAGCTTCTGGACAGGAAGTGGCGTGGGAAGTGGGAGCCCCCCAGCCACTGGCCACCAGTCCCGAGTGCACTGCACCCCCAGGCTGCCCGAGCCAGATGCCACAGGCCAGGCACTGCTGGTGAGTAGAGCCCTGCACGATTGTATCCACATCCAGCTAGAGCTTGAAGTGAGCACGTCCTGTTGAGACAAGCATCAGAAGGAGGATATTTACCAGGGCTGTCCCACAACATTTTGGCACCTGAGGCGGGGAGCTCAAATGATGCCCCCATGCCCCCTCACTTGGGCCAAAACTTTAAAACTCTGGGTCCTACTGGTGGCCCCCTACAGTCTGGCACCGGAGGCGGCTACCTCAGTTCGCCCCATGGTGGTAAGGCCAGCCCTGCATGCGGTGCAGCCTGGGCCTTTGGGGTGGCTGCTTAGGGAAGTCCTTTGCCAGCGTGCCTCCTTGGCAGCTGGCCCTTTAAAAGTGAGGGGAGAGAGGCAGCTGCTGCCCGAAGGTGGCCCTTTTGCCTGGGAAGGCTGGCTGCAGGCCTGTAGCTGTCGCTGCCTCGGCTCAGGGCCAGTAAGTGGGAAGGTGGGTGCTGGTCGCCTCTGGGCTGGTCTCCCTGAGAAGGAGGTGGTGGCCCATCCTGCCTCCCCCGGGGCCTTGCGAAGTGGGAGACGGGGCAGGGCGAGGCCTCCGGGGCGCACATCCTGGGTTTCCCGGAGCAAGCAAAAGGCAAGCCAAGTGCAGGAGGGCGTCCCTAGGGAGGCGTGAGAGCTGTGAGCAAAGCGGGTTGTGTGGGAGCTGCCCCTGTAGGGTGCGTGCAGGTAAGGCACGGGAGCAGGAGGCAGCCCCGTCCTGGGTGGTGCGTTGCGCCTGGGGGTGGTGCGCAGGGTTTTGTGGCGGGGGGTGTGAGTGTGGCAGGGGAGCTTTGTGAGGGTCCCATCTCAGGACCTCAGTGTGTGGTGAGGGTCACAGGGGGTTGCAGGGGGGTGTATTTGTGGGGGGGTGGGGAGGAGGCTTAGGCGTGGTGTGTGTGGGCCACGGGTCAGGGGCTGTGGATGGTGGTGCAGGGTGGGAGTGTTGGTGTGGCAAGGGAGGGGTGTGAGGCTGGTGGTGTGGGCGTGAGCGTGTTGTGGGGAGAGGGAATCGGCAGCATGGAGCAGGCAGGGCATGTCTGTGTTCTTGCTTAAAGGCAAAGTGGTAGTCAACAGCGTCTATGGCCATACCACCCTGAACATGCCTGATCTTGGAAGCCAAGCAGGGTCAGGCCTGCTTAGTACTTGGATGGGAGACCTCGTGGGAATACTGGGTGCAGTAGCTTTTGCCTGCCCTTGCCACGTTGCCTGGCTGCAGGTCTAGGTCTGCCTCCAGCACATTTGCCGCCTCGTCCTCACTTGCTTCCGCAAAGGTCTCCCAGGCTGTAGCCACCTCGCCTGCCGCAGCCGAGGGTAAGGGCTTTGGACACCCGGCCCCGTGGCGTTTGTTTTCTTTACCAGCCCATGCTCTTGCCCTCTTGGCAGCAGGTGTGGGAGGCCAGCTGGCTGAAGCGGTGGCAGGCACCCCAAGGCCTGTCTGCCCTCGCGTTTCCTACCTGCTGCTTCAGCTCCACCGGGGGGAGCGGAAGGCTGGAAGAAAGGAAAGCTACAAGCCTTACAGTGCGATTAGGAAAAAGAAAAGGAGGACTTGTGGCACCTTAGAGACTAACCAATTTATTTGAGCATGAGCTTTCGTGAGCTACAGCTCACTTCCCACAACATTTTGGCACCTGAAGCGGGGAGCTCAAATGACACCCTCATTCTCCTTCACTTGGGCCAAAACTTTAAAACTCTGGAGCCTAGTGGTGCCCCCCCCCCCCACAGTCTGGCACCGGCTGCCTCAGTTCGCCTCATGGTAAGACCAGCCCTGACCATTTTTTACTACAATCTCTGCCTTCTAAATGGGTCCTGGCATCACAGTTTAACATTTGAAATATTAGTTCCTTCTTAACCTTTTTGGAGGCAGGTTGAGATTCCCTTTTCATTGGGAAGACCCCTCTACTCACTGCTAGAGTTCAATATTTTGTAGTACAAAAAATTCCAAAGATTTGAGTCAGGGTTATCAATAGATCTCAAAGCACTTTGCAAAGTTGGATGAAGGGAAAATGTAAGGTTCAGAAACATTAAGTGACTTGTCCAACAGCATACAAATGCAGTGAAAAAACTGGGAATAGAATCCAGGTATTCTAGTCCTGTACATGATCCAGTCTAGATCACACTCGCACCTGTTTTCCTTCAGGTCTGTATACTACCGTCTCATTTTTAGACTAGGTAGTTATACAATTTATTTGTCATTTTATTAGTCCAAGATGAAATTTAGTATAAAAATTACATTTGGAGCAGCTATCCCCTAGCTAAAATTAAAAGTAATGGCAATCGGTCATTGTACTCTAAGGCTTGATAAGGTCACCAACAGAGAACAGAGATAACCCCCACTGGGGTGGGTTTATACCTTCCTCTGAAGCATCCTGCACTTGTTATTGAGAGAGATCAGATACTAAATTAGATGGATTGCTGATCTAATAAAAGCAGCAAGGTTCTCATGCTCATATTTTTTTAACCAAAACATTAGAAAATCAGAGCATTGAATCCAAAAGCAGTAAATTATCATAACCCTTCCTACATGTGAAAATAGACCCTGTGATCATTTATGATCAAATATTTTACAGTTTAGACTATGCAGAACCTCAGGGTCCTGTGGGACACAGTTCAGGAGTGAATTGATTGTTCTATTTTGGGGTCTCTCCAAGGATTGTTATAATTTATTATTTTTATTATAGTAACATGTAGGAAGCCCAGTCTTAGACCAGGAGCCCCTTAGCTGCTGGACAAACAGAATAAAAAAAAATACAGTCCCTGATTCATTCATTACAAACTCTCAAACTCACCCTAAGCAGAGTTCAGGGGAAAAAAAATTTCCGATTTTCCAAAACTATAAAACCAACATTTTGAATTGGTTTTACTCAACATAAAAGTGTTAATTTATGGCCAAAAATTAAGTCAGATTGAATTTTCCAGGCTTTGAAGTCTTGATAAGATCCCTTTAAATATTTCTCCACTAAGTAACTTGACTCTTCCCACGAGAAAGGCATTGATCTTGAATGAGAACAGTCTGTCTCATAAATGGCACACTCAGACATGGCTGCATCAGTGATTTTATATCCATAGATTCACCTTAGTCAGGAGAACTGAATGGTCATCCATATGTTTTAGAAATACTTTGACAGAGCGGGCCACATAGCATCTGTGAAAACACACTGAAGGTATTTCTCAATCTGCATTGCTTGGGCAGTGCCAGCTCAGCTGTGTGTGTTTAGAAAAGTCAGCCAAGCAGAGCGTTCCAATCCCTGTGATAACATATACATGCCAGGGTGGTTTCCGAGGTAGAACTCCGAGCTGCCGCCCAGAATTTCCCTGGTGAATGAAACCTCCTCTGGTGGCCAGGCTAAGATCAACAACAAAAGAGTTGGTGTTGAAGAGATACTGCAACACAGCATAGCAAGGGGGAAAGCTGAAGAACCCTCCCCATTCATGTCTTGGCTTCACGTCGATGAGCTTTGAGAAGCAGAGTGATCAATCGGAACCAACAAAGGATTACGAAGTGAGCAGTCCTGGGTTCCACGTCCCACTATGCTGATGACTCCCTCTATAGCTCCTACCTATGTAACTGCTCTGTGCCTCAGTTTCTTTGTGTAAAATGCACATTGGTTCTGCTGAGTAACCAAATATAGCTATTTGGTTGCTCAGATCTACCAAGTTACAGGAAGCTTTAGCACCATTTGACTTGCCACACTGGTTTTTAAGCCAACTAACCAGCCTATGTTTCATAATTGAGATTCTTGTGACAGCAGCCAAACCAAAACCAAGCCAAAGAAAACTAATGTCCTGAAACCCTAGTGGATGAAATGGATGGTTTAAGGATGTTATTTAAAATCTGACAAAAGTGCAAGACGACATCCTGCAAATGTGTGTACTACACTGTGAAAATATACCAAATTCTCTCTACAGAGCTAGCCAGAGGAGAAACCCACGTGAGGTATTCTGTGCTCACTCTCTCAGAAACAACCTAACCCATGTGGTTTCATCCATCTCCTTATTTAGGGGGATCATATGGAGATATAGTGCTGAGTACATATAGGCATTATGCAAAATGTTGTATTATAAAACTGTCCATTTAAATTCTGGTGACAATTATTGTTCAGTATGACTTAGGTTTGTAGGTGGCTAATTCTGGAAAGTAGCTTATCAACCAGGACTTGGGGAAATGAGGTCTGGATCCCGTTAATCCCAGTTTCACAGCACTGAAAGACAATCAGAGGAAGGACATTTTAAGAGGATTGCAGCGAAAACTAATCTTGTTACACCGCAAAACCATCTCACATGTGCAACCGAAAACTAACTTTAAATGGGCATCAGTGTTTCCTAAATTGGCAGGATAGGGAAAGTGGGAGGGGCTAGGATAATCAAACACATGGCTGAGACACAGCTATGGTGGCTGGATTTACTTGATCTCCCTGGGTAACATTCAGATTTTTTCATAGAAATCTCTTTGGCTGGAGCAGTGTTTAAATATGGTTTCTTAACTCACTTTGGGTTGATTGTAGCAGGGCCCTTATGAAGGCAGAATAAAGTTTGTAAGTGCATGATAAATGGTCAGAACCCACCTCAGCTCCCATTGTTTTTCACTTTTGGATGCAGACAGAGCTCCTCTCTGAGATTCACTGGCTTCCAGCCAGCTTATGAAAGCTTTGCTGGATTCCAGCCATGTACCAGTGCATTACCCAACAGAACACATCTCCCACGTGACAGCCGCACAGTTGTCAGAGTGCTCACTCTCTTGGCATGGATGCTTTTGGCACAGCACTGGAAGGTAAAGATGCTTCTGGGCTGCGTCTGCATTTTGCATTTTAGCTTTGTCTACATTAGAGGTGGCTGTTCTCCTGCCAGTGCATCTCCACCAGTGGGAGTAACAATTGGAGTGGCTGCTGGCATTGGAACCACTCCATTGTCTAAGCCTGCGCAGAGCAGCTCTAGCCAACAGGATGGTTACAAGGCTGCTGGCGGCCTGAATTACCCTGATGCTCTCGTTGCTGTCCACAGTAGGCTAATATTCTCAGTGCTCTACAACAGTGGTTCTACAACGCAAGAGGTCTTCCAGGGGAGTGCATCAACTCATCTAGATATTTCCCTCATTTTACAACAGGCTACGTAAAAAGCACTAGCGAAGTCAATACAAACTAAAATTTCATATGACTTATTTATACTGCTCTATATACTAAACACTGAAATGTAAGTACAATATTTATATTCCAATTGAGTTTATGATTATATGGTAACAAGGAGAAAGTCAGCAATTTGTCAGTAATAGCGTGCTGTGACACTTTTGTATTTTTATGTCTGTTTTTGTAAAGCAAGTCATTTAAGTAAGATGAAATTTGGGGGGTATGCAAGACAAATCAGACTCCTGAAAGGGGTACAGTAGTCTGGAAGGGTTGAGAGCCACTGCTCTACAATCTGGAAAACCTTCATTTGCAGCTGAACATTAAAGGGATGTGTTTTCAACAACCTCTAAATGTGAACACCCTGTATGGCAGACTGTCATTCTTTTGCTCAAGTGCCCAAATAAAAGTTAATAAAACAAGAAAAATGTCTGAGTTGCTAAAACAGACCACACTGGTTTCTGCGAGATCCTTAAGTGTTTAGCATATAAATGGCCAACTGCTAGATATGGGCTTGAACCAGAACCCTGAATCTGAACTATTCCAAACTTGGATGGAGTTGAAATCAAAACAACAGCTTTGGCCTCTATGTAATAAGAAGCTAAACCAAAACCACAGAGCCAAACACCCCCAAACGTTGGGCAAGTTCCAATCCAGGTTGTAATTTTACAGCTCAAGCTCATCTCTCCTAGCTGCCTCATTTTAAATCACATGCATCGTTGACTTGAAAGCCATGAAAAATCTCTCATCTGAAATCAGCAAGGCTGCTCAGGGGCTTTGTGGAATGTTCATAAAAATACACCTGTCAGCATCTTTACTGCATGTTGGGAAAATCTCCATGCAGCTGCCAAATCAGAAACATTGATCATTCGGAATAAGGAAATTGCAAATGCCTAAAAATCATCTACTCCACATAATGGAATAAGGGAGAGTAAAAGAAGCTGCTTCTCTGCAGTAATAGTTGAGCCATGAGTCTTTTAAGCTGCAGCTAAGAATAGAAATAAATGTGTGTCCTAGCAAAGCATCAGCAAAACAGACCTTGGAGCATTGTACCCACTATCTTAGATGTGCAAATGTAATAGACGAATGGTGCACATGAATAAGCTTTCTTCTTTCTGTCCATACAGACTGTCAAGGCTTTCCTCCCAAAAATGATGGAGCTGGACCATGGTCACATTGTGACGATAGCAGGATCCTTGGGCCTCTTTGCAACAGCTTGTGTGACGGTCAGTAGCTATGGATCACCAAAGTGTGTGCTTTCCTTTCACACACACACCCCTCGCTCCCCCAGCAGCTGGTGCCACAGACCCCCCCAAGATTCAATCAGGGGTATTTCTGGTATAAGTCATGAACAGGTCATGTACTGTGATTTTTTGTTTCTTGCCTGTGACCTGTCCATGACTTTTACTGAAAATACCCATGATTAAATTGTAGCCTTACTTTTCAGTTGGAATTAATTTCATGGGTTGATTAGGCCCCCCAAATTTGGTTGATAAAACAGGAAGCATCACTAGGGAGGTTGTAGGTTAGTGGCCCGAGCACAGCGCTGGGATACTCCGAAGTTGTAATACCACCTCTGACACTGGCTCTGGGGGGCCTTGGGCAAGCTACTTAATCCTTTCCAGCCTCAGTTTCCTTATAGCTAAAAGGCAAATAGTAATCATTACCTCCATCACAGGCACCTGGAAAGTCTTAAAGTGCTATGGCAAGCACCCCAATTATTTTCCCAGCATATTTCAAATGTGTGTTGTGGAGTTCAGTCTATTATCCATATTAAAAAAGTAGGGTGTTTATTGAGAGATCTGCTTGTCACAGTAGCTTATTGGTGCTAAAACCTCTAAATATGTTCTCAAGCTCTGAGCGCAAATTACCTGGAATGTACAATAAAAATAGGACATTAGATGCTAATGGAAAGGCCGTCAGAAGCAATCTGATGGCCCAAATTTGGTAAGGGATGGAAAATGAGGTCCCTGAAATTAAGAAAAACTGACAGGTGATTTTTCTTCATTATAAATACAAGGTTTTTATGCATCCCTTTAAAGTGCAGTGAAAATATTTATTAGGCATTTGCAAAGTATTACAGGAGCAATATTAATGCAGAGGTTGGATTTTAAAAAGCTAGAATGACGGTGTAAATACACCTCACTTCTCAGGTCTGCACTGACCTGATTTGTACGGGGAAGTGAGGCTCACAATTGTGCACACTGCACATTTAAGCGCTATAAAAACCTGGCTCAGAGTCAGATCCAAGCCAATGGAAAGACTCCCATTGGGTTTGAGATCACATCCTTAGCTCATTGGCACCTGCAGTTTATCAGCAGGCATTGCTCGTAAAAGGCATTTCTCCAAGGGCAAAGACAGACATTCTCCTGGATCAAAGAGATGAAGGAGATTATAGAACAATATGGTGGAACAGACAGGAGTTTAAATCAGAGGTAAAAAGGAAAAATATTTTGAGTACAGCCAACTCACTGAAACCTACAACAGCATCCTTGTGTCCCATTTACTTGGGACCATCCTTTGGCCCATAATATTTACCTCTTTTTACTTGAGTAACTAGTCAAAGCTCAGGCCCAGAGGATATTCCAGCTGTGAGCAGAAATTAATGTTGGAGTCTGATGTTTTCTTTGATGTTTTTTAATCAATCAAGAAGTGTATAAAGTCCTGCTTCTCCTAACACAAGAGGAACGGAAAAACGGGATAGCTTCTTTGTTTACAGCCTCAAGCTTCTTTATCCAGCACCAGACCCAGAAGTCCCTTCACTATTTTCTTCCAGGGTCATACACCATGTTGTCCAGGCTCTCGCTCTCTCCCAGTATGTCTTGCTTCAGTTTCTGTGTATTCTCTCAGTTTCTATCTACACTTCAGTTTGTCCCACCCATGTTTAAACAGTACCCTGTCAAAACCCCCCACCCACAGGCACCAGCTTCCTCCTTTCCCAGGGGGTGCTCCATCCTTACCCACCCCAGACCCCACCCCCACTCCACCAACCTCCTGCCCTGCCTCTTGCTGCTCAGTTCCACCCCCCGCCCCGAGCATGTCGTATCCCCGCTCCTCCCCCTCCCCCCAGCACCTCCTGCATGCCGCAGAAGAGCTGATTGCAGTGTGTGGGAGGTGCTGGGAGGGAGGGAGGGAGGGGGAGCAGTTGATCAGCAGGGCCACCAGTGGACAGGAGGCATGGGGGGAGGAAATTGGCAGAGGGAGCTGGCTGCAGGTGGTGCTAAGCACCCACTGATTTCCTACATGATGGTTGTTTCTGGGCAGACTCCATTATGCCCTGTTTTAGGTGGGGCCGCTTAGATGTTTTGTACAGCTATCTTAAGGGTGCGTCACACCCATCACAGTTTCAATGAGATTTTAACCCAACCCATAACAATATTGAAAGGTGGCATGTGGAAAACCAAGCAGGTCACAGGAGTGTCCATTTTCAGTGTATGTTCAAGGGAATGCTTTGGTTCAATGAGCAAACCTGCTCTGTGCAGAGAAGCCAGCCTGCTGCACTCCCGTAGCTAAGCTAGCAATTGCCATCTACTACCTAGGAGTGTTTCCAGTAAGAACAAGCCTCTTCCCCCACCTACCACTAGCCAAAGTCTCATTTCCTGCAGGATTACTGTGCAAGCAAGTTCGCAGTAGTTGGATTCCATGAAGCTCTTAGCCATCAGCTGAAAGCCAATCGAATCAATGGAGTGAAGACTACTCTGGTGTGCCCCTGTCTTGTTGACACGGGCATGTTCACTGGATGTAGAATCAGGTAAAACCATTTACATTTGACTCATTCGCAGACATATCACACCTGTCCAGCTGCTACCAGGGTCAGTTCCTCAGTTGTTAGGGAACCTGAAAGAACAACTCCAGCTGACTTTGTAGACTACTAGAATCAGCAGACACCCCCAACATTTAGCCTTGCAGCAATTCTGCCCTGGTTCAGGTGCTCAGATAATAGAGCAATTAAACTCTCCTTTAATTAGCCTAGCGTACTTGTCCCTTAATATTACTGAATTATAGCAGGTTGGATCACTAGTGTAGAACACTGATATTTTTTAAGAAAGGGCAGACAGCAAAATCAGAATGTAAAGCTGGCATCTCTTGATAAAAGTAAAGAACTTGTAAAATCCTTACCTACAAAAATGAAAGTATGAACCATCCTTCCTCTGAGGCGTGGATGCAAATGAGAGCTTTTGTGAGAAGACTCAGGCTAGAAATGGATCATCTAGAATGATTGGCCATGACCAAGAAACCAGGGGAAAATTGTAGCAAACTTTGGCAATTCCAAATTGCAGGAACTGTCAGTACTCACATGTTCCCTCAAGACCAAAACATTTCAAACTAGAGTGAACCTTCTGGATAATGATACACTAACATGAAAATAAAGATTACCTTCCTGTAAGAAAGGGAGGAACCCTATACTGAAATAGATTTCTCCATTTATAAGACCAGATCCACATTACAGCACAGGACCAGGAGAAAGGATGCCCTTGTTGTATTCCTGACTCTACCACTTTGAGATCTTGGACAAGTCACTCAGCTTCAAGTTTACCTATTTGCACAATCACAGGAGCATTAAGTGCAAAACACCTGGAGGCCCCTGAATGCAAGGTGCTAATTTTGTGCAAAGATTTTTATTAATGAAGTAGCCTGTATAGAATTTGCAAAGAGTGCATGATTCTCTGGCCAGGGGGAGTGGGCATAAATATCCCACGATTTGAGAATAAATTCCAGGTGATGAAACACGACAGGGTATATAGTATTTCTCCCCACCACATAGGAGTAATATCATAAGCCATCATACCTTTTAAGTGTGTTTTGCAGGGTTAGGGGCTGGAGGTAGGCCTCCCCTCTCCCGCCACACTCATGTATAACTGAATTTTAATGCTGAGCTCCCAGTTCATCTGTCCAAAGAGGATGAGCACCCAGTAGACCAGAACTCAACTAATGTGGAGGTGTTCAAAAAGAACTACAGCTTGGGTACGAGACCCTCATGTATGGCATGTCTGCACTACAAGTGCTATAGTGGTACAGGTACAGCTAAGCTACAGTTGTGTATGACACTTGTTACCATGATGGAAGGGGTTTTTCCATTGCTGTAATAAATCCACTATCTCAAGAAGCAGTAACTAGGGTGATGGAAGAACTCTTCTGTCGAACAAGTGGTGTCTATCCCAGGGTTTAGGGCAGCTTAACTACATCTTATGGGTCACTTGCTGGTTTAAAGTCGCAGAAATGGTGACTTCTCTGTAACTTGAAGTCTTTAAACCATGGTTTCTAACCATCAGAGGATTGAACTTTTGGAATAGCCTTCCAAGGAAAGCAGTGGGGGCAAAAGACCTATCTGGCTTTAAGATTAAACTCAATAAGTTTATGGAGGAGATGGTATGATGAGATAACATGATTTTGGTAATTAAATTGATCTTTAAATATTCATGGTAAATAGGCCCAATGGCCTGTGATGGGATGTTAGATGGGGTGGGATCTGAGTTACTATAGAAAAGTCTTTCCTGGGTATCTGGCTGGTGAATCTTGCCCATATGCTCAGGGTTTAGCTGATCGCCATATTTGCGGTCAGGAAGGAATTTTCCTCCAGGGCAGATTGGAAGAGGCCCTGGAGGTTTTTCGCCTTCCTCTGTAGCATGGGGCACGGGTCACTTGCTGGAGGATTCTCTGCTCCTTGAAGTCTTTAAAACACGATTTGAGGACTTCAATAGCTCAGACATAGGTGAGGGGTTTTTCGCAGGAGTGGATGGGTGAGATTCTGTGGCCTGCGTTGTGCAGGAGATCAGACTAGATGATCATAATGATCCCTTCTGACCTTAGTATCTATGAATCTATTTGAGGACTTCAGTAACTCAGCCAGAAGTTAGGGGTCTGTGTCAGGAGTGGTGAGGTTCTGTGGCCTGCCACGTGCAGGAGGTCAGACTAGATGATCACAAGGGTCCCTTCTGACCTTAAAGTCTCTGAATCTCAGGGGTGTGAATTTCTCACCCCCCCTGCACGACATAGGTCAATTTAAGTTTCAGGTGTAGACCAGGCCTCAGATAGTAAACCTAGAGTCATGACTGTGGAGCACTACTCACAAATGTGCTCTGTGCTTAATGTTGGTCATTAAATTAAAACTAAACTGATAAACAGCTTACAAAAGGACCAGATTCAGCATGCAGCACAACTCCACTAAAAATCAATGGCGTGGCAATTGAGAGAGTTGCAACCAACTTCTGCGTTTGGCCCAGTTTGTCAAGGTGTATCATTTCAGGTAGATCAGGCAACTCTCTTCCTTGCCTGCATGAAGCCAGACTCCCAAAACACTGCAGATTTGGTCTGCAGAAACGAAGCTTTTTTAAAAAAGATATCACATGACGCTGTTCCATTTGAGAGTCAGCCCCTACACTTTGAATGGAACAATCATTACTACACAAATTCAAAGGCTCACTAAAAATGACCGTTACCTTTGACGTTAGCATAATATAAAGAACTCCGCAATTATTGCTAGTAATCCTTACCAGGAGCCGGAATTGTTTAAATTCATTTAAGCCAGGACCACTTGAAGTTGTACAACACCAACAAAGGTGATATCTGAGCTAATAACGTAAAAGCTTTGTTATCCAGCATGTTGGAGGAATGGGGGTGCCAGTTAGTCAAAAATTATAGTTAACTAAGAGTTGTACTTACCAACGGAATACCAATTTTCAAAGAATTAGAATACAATAAAATGAATCAAGTATAAAATAGTTTACAGCTACTCACCAATCCAGTAGTCGTACTGCACTGCAGAGTGGTTGGTTTCTTGAAGCACTTAGGTGTATACAGGTAAAGTTTTCTCTACAGGAGGTTATCTTAGGACACTACATATCACTATGGGCAGTGCATGGCATACACCCAGATCACTAAAAATACACATTAAACTATACTGAACATAATTTAATCCTTGGTGATTCAGAAGGCACTTCAGGATCTTGCAGTGCCTCAGTCATCATCATCAATCACTGTTGTAGATGTAGGTGGTGTAGGAGATTGGGCTGAATCTGTAAGGACTCTGACATACCCTGGAAGTGGCTTTTTTGAATAAACCCCTGATATCAGCTTGTTTACGTGTCTTCTGCCTCTTTTGCATAAAAACAGTGCAGAATGTGCAATTACATAACCTCCTGGGCAGTATACTAGTCCTGGTTACTAAATTGAAGACTTGTATTGGGAGATATCAGAAATGCTGGTTAATAGAGCTTTCCGGTTGATAAAACGCTGGATAACAGGATAACACAGCGTTTACTGTAATTAGAACAGGTTGACAGGCTAGACACCTTGGTTTATGAACTCCCCTGGATCTACCTAATATGGTTTAAAAGGAAAGGTTGACACTTTTCCTTTATGCAGTGGTGGTTTCAGTAGGGTTATACAGAATCTAATTTCCCCCAAATTACTGATTTCTTTCTTAATGAAATACTTACCAATTGTTTTTCTAGGCAAGAGCTGGATGGTCTTCTCTCTCCATTAAAACCAGATGACTGTGTGAAGACAGCAATGAAAGGAATACTGAATAATCAGCCCATAATATGTATCCCCAGAGTGATGTACTTTGCAGTAGTTTCAAAACAGTAAGTATTTCCACTCGGGGAATTGCAGCCACATTAATTCATTTTGATGGTACTCTGTTTCAAGATGCAGTTAAAAGTGAAATAATTGGCTGTAGTGTTATCTGATGGTCCCAAAATGGCTAGAACATTCAGATTTAATGGAAAAGCACATCAGAAGGTTCTGGGCCTGCTATTTAGGAAACGCTATTCTCCCCTCTGCTAAAAAAGATTGTTTTAAATATGCAAGATGCTACACCTACATCTTATGTTTGAAATAGCAAAAACCATGGAGGTAAGATGTGTTAGAATAGGAGATATGTAAGATACTCTATCAAAGGCTTTTTCAGATTGTCAGCTACATTACATTTAATGTTTATCAATTAGCAGTTTGGGGAATACGTCCTGAAATCTGACAGGGAGAAGATGGATTATTTAATAATGTTATAGCTTTTTCACCTTTAATCTTACAAATTTTTTACTGGATTAGAATAGTGTTAGTCACATACAAGATTCTTTTCTTTCTTTGGATGGAGAAGGTAGCATAGATATCCTCTTGGGTAAGTTTTGTTCACCTTTCAATACATTATTTAGATCTAGTCCACAAATTCAATCAAGGCCCTAAAAAATTAAATGAATAATGATCTGAGAAAATTAAAATCTTTTCTTAATTACTGAAATTTTATTTCCAGCCTCCTACCATGGGATGTTCAAGTTCTTGTTCACAAGTTTTTGGGTATTGATAAGTGTATGCATCCATTCATTAGACAAAGGGAAGCGAAACGCCATCTCGTAGCAACAGGAAGATGAAGATTGGTACTTGCACAGATTTTTTAACAGCTTCTGGAACACTTTCTTAATCTAAACTCAGCTGGGAAAACCTGGTGAATAAAATCACTTCAGTGTAGAAACACTTAAAGGTCGCATCTTATATTGATCCATACTTGCTCTTTTGGTCTACGTCTGCAGGCTTTCAGGAGAATTCTGGCGACATCCAGCATTTATGTAATAGTTACTACACACAAGGGGGAGGGCTAGATGAATGGTATAAATACATGCATCAGCACCTGATGCTTGGTGCCTTCACTGTGCACAGGCACTTCTGAACATCCCATCCTTTAGTCTATGCATTAGAGCCGGGAGAGAGATCAGGTCTTTGACTTTGCTCCAAACTGGAGTAGTATTTGGACCTAAAGTCCCAGGAGATGGCAAGGAGATGAGGAGAATACGTCTTTCCGGGATTTTTTTTTTTTAAATTGTTTTCTGGACTTCTTGGCCACCACACTATAAAGCAGGGGAGGGGTCATGTATTTTCAGACATGCTTCCCTTAGCTGCTTTTGGATGGGAAGTTTTATGCTGTATGTTCTCAGCTGGGGATAAGAGTAAGGGGTATGGGAAAGAATCCTCCCGTAGATCTGGATGACTTCTTTTGAATTTTAAAAGTTACGAGAAACAGGAAAATTTCAAAAAAATGTATTTCCCCCCACCTCGTTTTTCATCAGCTGTATCCACTTGGTTATGGGGATATTCCATTAGAAAGCTGGGAGAATCTTACAGGATGGCTGCTTGAATGCCCATGTTAGGACTTTATAGGAATACCCAGGGTCCTTGTTAGTTAAAGCTAGGTGTCTGGTAAATACATGCTGTGCACATGCTTGTTTTGTGATGTGGATCGATGCTGCGCCAGGGGAAAACCCTACCATCTCCGAGACAGTCCCTTGCCCTGATAGGACGAGGGTTCTTGGGCTGGGAACAGACTAGACAATTCTCTTTTAGTTGCTGCTTGGACAGGCACTTCACAGATGGAACATTTGTTTACATGCTCCACACCCTGCTGCTGTGAGGCAGGGAGAGCTGACGGTTCCAGAAATCACTGGTCTGCTCTGAAGTTTGGAGGAAGGCACCCTAATCTAAAGCTGCTCCCATCCCAGTAGTTTGTAGGATTTGTGCCTAAAGGCAATGGCTGAAGAGGGAGCGCTTGCCTCAGCTTGAGGCAGACCACTTGGTGACAAGAGGAAGAGGCATGGCTGAGCAGATAGGTCGTCTCAGTTCCACTACACAGGAGGTAAACCACTGCTGTGGATACGAGCATGAAACACAGATGCCATTTATAAATGTGAGAAGATTCAATGTGAAGCACAGTGAAGCTTGTCTTAAGTGTGTGTTTTGATTTCAATGCTGAAAGTCGGTGTAAATTGAACTTTCTCACCTACCTCACAGGGATGTTGTGAGGATTAGTGTCTGTACAGTGCTAAGAACACGTAAAGTGCTATATAAATGCTATTACTACCATGTGAGAGAAAGCAAAGACTGAAAAGAAAGATCACAGTCTCAATTGCTGTTAGTGTAATTGTTAAGAGACTGATAGAACAGGACTAGATATTTTAAATGTTAGATTTTCCTTACACTCAGTCACGATTTGAAAGGCAAACCCAGTACAACAGAACCTCAGTTATGAACACCAAAGTTAAGAACTGACCTGTCAGCAAACACCTCATTTGGAACCAGAAGTACACAATCAGGCAGCAGCAGCAGAGATGAAAAAAAGCAAATACAGCATAGTGCTGTGTTAAATGTAAACTGCTAAAAAAAATAAAGGGAAAGCAGCATTTTTCTTCTGCATCGTAGTTTCAAAGCTGTATTAAGTCAATGTTCAGCTGTAAACTTTTGAAAGAACCACCATAAGTTCAGAGCTACGCACATTTCAGAGTTATGAATAACTTCCATTCCTGAGATGTGTGTAACTCTGAGGTTCCACTGTATTACTAAATTGCATGACCTTTTGGTCTGCAAAGCTTCTCCCCTTGCTGAAGGTTCGTTAGGTTCTGGGACACTGAAATTGTTATAGTCAGTAACCCTAAACTTAGACAAAAAGATAAACCCAGAAAGATTATCCATTTGCTAGACTGTTTGTATTAATGAGAGCAGAAAATGCTCCTGGACTGGTTCGACTGTGTCAAAATCTCCCATTGCATGAAAAAATTACTTAAACCAATTAAACCAAGAGTCTGATGCAAAGGCATGTTTTTAGAACTATAAATCTTGCAGTCTACTTATATGAGGCTCATTAGCAAAAACAAGACTTACCAGAATTATAGACTTGCAGTGGGATTTTGACTTCAATGGGAGGAGTTTGGCCAATGGTGAACACTGTACATTTTAGTCATGTGTATGCACGTTTTTAGGGATCTAAGAAGATCAAAGCAATAGGAGTTTAGCACAGAAAAAGTCAGAGGCAGTATTGCCTCATGGATACTGGAGAGGGATTCAGAAAACTTGGGTTCTAGTTTCAGGTCTGCTACTAGCCTGCTACTAGCCTGGTGATGCTGGGCAAGTCACTTCAACGTCAAGAACCTTAGTTTCTCCATCTGTAAAACGGGGAGAATGATATGGCCTCCTTTGTAAAGCACTTCAAGATCTACTAATGGAAAATGCTATGTAAGAGCTGGGTATTTATTATACACTTGTCCTATCCTACTCTGCATTAAGAGTAGACTAAATAGAATAGAAGGACTAAATAGAACATAAAACCCAAGCAATAATGTAACAAAGCAGCTCAAGTACAGCTCCAGGTGAAAAAAAAAATGCTTTCCTTTTGCACATTCTTGGCTCCACTTACCACCCACCTCCCCATAATCTGATGTCCTGTTATCTGGCTTTGGGCCAGGGACCTTATCCTGTGTCTAATGTCCCACATACACGTATGGTGATAGTGCGTCTAGGAATGCATTAGGTATTTGACAATGGACACATTTGATATTTTTTGTTAAAAGTTCACGTGGAGCACTGTCATACCTCAACAGCTACACAAGCCAAGACAGCCAGAACTGTAGGCTGGCCTGTTCAGCTTAGTGAGAAGAGTTACCCAACTGCAGAACAGAGACCTATGGT
Source organism: Lepidochelys olivacea (assembly GCF_965140295.1). Taxonomy (NCBI): domain Eukaryota; kingdom Metazoa; phylum Chordata; order Testudines; family Cheloniidae; genus Lepidochelys; species Lepidochelys olivacea. Next base: position 17,577,300 of record NC_140423.1, read on the forward strand.
GACCACCTGCACCATCGTTCAGGTTTTCCATTATAAACGATTTTCCAGGGAATTTCTAAGTTGTAAGAATTTGCAATACAGAGTCTCAGCCTAGCAAGTCTTTTTTTTAATTTTTAAATTTACAGCATTTTAGTTCTACAAATGTAAAAAAACTTTACAATGCTTTTTGCACTTATAATGATCAAAAACAACTTTGATTTAATAAAAATTTGGTAAGCAGTTAATATGGCCCAATTGCTTAATAATGTGAACAAAATAAGGTTTAATATGGCCGAGACATTTAACTTTGAATAAACAGCATGTGCAGTAACTGCTTTTCAGAAGAACATTTACTTCACATACTGCATGTGGATATTTAGGAAGAGCTGCTACAGGTTACCAGTTAAATATACATTTAAGGTAGTTCACATCCAAATGTTACACTGTTATGTGTCAGTCTATGGTGCCAATTCTTGCTGCTAGAGGGAAGGTTTTGGGTGTTTAAGTAGTACCCCCCAAAAATTACTCTGTGCAAAGCTAAGATTATGACACAAATTACAAGCAAGCAAGAAAACTTAAAAGTAGAGATCTAAGTATTGATATCATTTCAACCTGCTGTGCCATGTTGCTTTTCAAAATCATGTTATAATTTTGTAAGGCTCCCATTAATGTATTTAAGCTAGACATTGTGGCACCAAAGACAGAGAGCGTACCCATATTACTTTTGAATTTCCTTGACCTAGCCAGTTTGTCACAACCTCCACATTACTAAAAAGTAGTTATTTATAGGTTATTGATTAACCATTGTACAGTTACTTCATAGTTTTACATTACAGCCCGTACTATATCACAAGCATTACAAATCCTATCAAAAAGGAGCCCCAGTAATGGCATACAAGAATAAATTAACCAAAAAATTTTTAGTATTACCATTTATTGGTGACAAACACTACGTTTTACTTACATTCCATGGGGAGAAAAAATTCCAGCGTAAACAATGAACTGAAGCAGTACTTAACTTGCAAGGCTATCGTGCTTTACCTGGACCATATGCAAAAAACTTATTGCACACAGATTTGTGTGCAATAACACAACATCAAAAGCAACACAGTTTATATATAAACATAGGTAATTTTTTTCAGCCCTACATGGAGATGTAATTAAACAGTATAAAGCACTCAAGGAAAATCAATCTGCAGTTTTATATGCACTACACTGAGATCATATCCTGTAATGTAGTGAGTTGTGTGCCACTATATATCTCTCTCTCTATATATATATATAGATATACATAGATATATATCTATATACACACACACACACACACAATCTTTAAAACATAGATCAGAGATTATTTAAACTCCTGTTGCATTCAAGTCCCCCCATCCCCCACAAGAAAACTAGAAATTAACCAAAATCAAACAAAGTTTAAAATTCCTAAAATGTTTAATTCATACAACCGTTGAAGAATTAAGTTAAGTTTGCCGAAGTCCTTGACTTTTTTTTTTTTTTAAATGGAGGGCACACAATTTGTTTCCAGTGAAACTTTGCTATTTCAGTAAAAACAAAATAACCACATACATGGATATGATCTTCCCAAGTTAGTTCACAGATAACATCAGTCTCCGAAGACAAAGTTTCTAAACTGTGCTATTGTTCTAGATACAATTAAGAAACTTTTAAAGGAAAAATTTATAGTGTCATTTCAATCAAAACAGTATAATGAAACTAAAAATTTATCACTTTGAAGAAAAAGCAACGGTTATGATTTAGATACTACAGTAGGTTGGAAAGACTGTAGCACTCTAAAACGGTTAGGTTACATTAATAGGAAGCATTTGATTTTCTCTGGTGCTTTCAGGTTTGGGTCCAGTCAAAAGCCTTTTCAGGCAGTGCTGTCCAGTGTTTGTCCCAAAGTGTTTGAGTTAGCCGGTTTGAGGAGAGGGTCACTTTCCATTTCTTGTTTCACACATCTAGAAATGAGAAACACCACGTTACTCAGAGGATCCTCCTGTAACGCTATTTTCACTAACTGTCTTGACACAGAGGATTTTATATTGCCACGAAAAAAAGAGTTCACATGAACCAACAGGCTCCCATAAAGTTTTTTCCGAGTTGATAGAAAGTGTGCTGCCAGTTCCATAATTTAATTAGCTCAAACTTCTTGAGCAGCAAAGGAATTTGTTTACAATTCCATTGGCAATTTAGACAACAGTAAGCTGGCTAACCTGGATATTCTGTTTATAGTTACATATTCAGAAGACTCTCTGAAAAAAGGAACTACTAAACATTTGTTAAAGCAAGTGGGTAAGAGTAATAGATTCATGGAGCATAAGACCAGAAGAGAGAATCAGATGATCTAGTTAGACTACCTGTATATATCATGAGCCATTACATTTCACCCAATTACCCCTATATTGAGCCCAATAACTTTTCTTTGGCCTGTCATAAAAATGTCCAAGCTTAGTCATAAAACTTGTTCTCTCACCCTTAACAAGATAATAGCTTGATATTTTAACTCTCCTGGCCAAAAAAAGCCAAAGACAAAAACAAACCAACCTTACAACATTTTATTTGCCTGAGGTAAGGCTGTCCTTAAAAGGGCACAGCCACTTTTACTTTACTGCAAGGGAAAAATATTGGCCAGAATTAATTTCTTTCACTCACACAGACATTGGTCCATTTCCTTGTCGTGGCATCTCTGTACTTTGTTGGTCCAACTCAGACAGCAACTTTAAAATGTTCAGTGCAGCCTAAAGAGAAGAGTCATTTCTTTTAGTTCATTTGGGGGAAAACAGGACTAAAGGCCAACTTGAAACCAGGCATCAAAGTAAAGCCAAGTCTAATTTTCCTCCTGTGTAGTTAGTATTGAGGAAGGATGAAGGTTTCAACATGTAAGAGCATTTTGTAGCACTAGACAGCAGTGGAATGCTGTGGCTTTGGATTTCCTACTGCATTTGTTCTTAGGGGAGGGGACAATGGATCCAACAGTGCCAAACATGACCACCACCACTGGCCTGCTACTTGTGTCATTAAAGAGGTCATTACCAATTATTTATTTCTAACCATATTGATACCAGGCACAGATGGTTAAAATGAACAGAATCAGAAAATGCTTTGCCGGAAAAGTGAGCTACTAAGTTACATTTGGATGAAAATATAGGTACAGTGTGATTACTCTTTAACAGGCTATAGGTGTTTTGTCACTATGTGACAAACATGTCATCTTCTGGGCTGAACTGAAAAAGATTTTTCAGTAATTTGATTAGGATCAGGCTTTGGACTATTCTCTCTCTCTTTTTTTTTTAAATTATTTTTGGTTTAATATTAACCTTAAAGGTTAGTTATGTCATATGCATAAATTAAAGATAAATATATGAACACGTGCAAGAGACAGTAAAATAATTTCATAAGGCTGGTCTTAAAGTTTCTTCTCCAAATTTACAGCTTTTCCTGTTACATCTGTTTGTATGCCTAATCTTATATACTTTCTTTGAACAGGATGGGCAGATATCTATGAGTACTTCAAAGTGAGGACATAAGTCAGGTTAAAAAGAAATCTCTAGAAAAATTTAAAAGATTATAAAATATAATAAAATATCCTATAAATAATCCAAGTATAAAGATAAAATATATTTGTGTGATTTAAATTATATTTAAGAGTTAAGCTGCCATGTGAGGCTGTCAGAACACCATTCACCACTGAACAGCCCAGGAATGACAAACTTTTTCAAAGTTGTAATAGACTAGATGCATGTTACCAACAATATAAACACCTTTCAGACTGGTACAACCAGGTCTCTCCCTCAAAGTTTACAGTCTAGGAGATAATCTCCTTTTAAAACCTACTAGATCTGAGAGTGTCTTGTACTATCTAATGGGAATGACATTGTTTTCATCTTGGTTTACTTTTAGCAGGAAGTCTAGCCTGAAGAATTATAATAGAATCAGATAAAAGCGTATTTCAGTTCCCAATGAGAAAATATCAATAGGTATTTATGTTCTGAAAGTTCACTTTATACATTTTCTTTACTAAATGATCACGTAAGCTAACTAATCACAGCAAGATAAGAAAGCAAGTACATTTTATAGGCCAAAACGGTGAGCATGTATTTAGCATTTTAAATATCAATTCTACATCTGAAGTACATCAGTATAGAGTAAATCAATTTAAGTGCTTCTGAGGTTTGCAACATGTCGGAGAAAAATTAACCAATTACACAGCAAAGATATTTGGCTGTGAAATGACGTCTTGGATGATCAATTGCACCCCTTGCTCAATGCAGACCAAAGAAGATAGTAAATCAGTGATAGTTGTCATACCATATCATGGCAAGATTCTACATCCTTTCCAATTCCATGGCTGATCAGTGGTGGCTGAGAGGAACAGTTTATAAGAGATACAAACTCGTTCTTGTTATTTTTTGGAAAGTCTTTGTATTCCACCTGAGGAAAAAAAAAGAAAAATGCTTCAGTTATTCTCAATGAACTGTGATAAGAGTAAATGTATTCCAGCCACTATGTAGTATCTGCCCTCACCACAAAACCATGTTCAATCTAATTGAACAATGATTCTTATAAAAACTAGTAAAACCATTTATTCTGAAGCCTAACTTTGAACCTGTAATAATTCTTGAACACATATAAGAGCTCCTAGATGAAAGGTGCTGTATAAAAGTTACTGTTGCTGTCATTATTCCGACCATGGGTACTTGCCATTTTAAATTCTTCATAGTATAATTTATCCATGAAATTCTTGTTTGTATTAATGCAATGCAGTAGTTGAAATGTAAATTCCGATTAAAGAAAATATGGAAGATGACTAATTTGTAGCCTACAGCAAGTGTCAAAGTACCCAGGGATTTTTCAAAAACTTAAATTTGGATCAGCCAGTATTGGTCGGCTATATATTCTCACGTTAAGGAAACACTTTACAAAATGGAACTTAATTCCATTTCTTAAAAATAGACTTTGAAATAGCACTGAATTAAGGTAGGACATGAATCAAAGAAATGCATATTTCAAATACTAAAACTCTAAAATTCAAAAGGTTTTCCAGCTGGAGAAAAATATTAATAGGAAGCCGAGGGCAACTTAAGTACTCTCAGAATCAGAAGCAATTGGCAGAGAGAATTTTATTAAATAGCCATCTAATCTAGTATGGTAAACCCTATATAATATTTTTCCAGCTATACCTCAGATTGAACATTTACCTGGATTCCCTGAACACCGGAAAGGTAGTCCAACTGTTCAGAGGGCCTAGTGAGTGGTCCATGGGGTACGTGGCCTGATGAGTTGTTATTCTTCAATATGGTCTCAGCAGTAGGAGATGTACCACCATATAACAGCTCTCTAGCAATCATGGCTGTTACTGTAGCCTTGGCAGGATTAGGGGCTGCCCTGTTGAAGTCTTTGGTGTGATGTCCTTGATTGGCTCCTACAGCTTGTGCAACCTCTGGGACCATGGGAAGAATTCCAGCAGGAAGCTGCTGATGGCTGAGATAAGGCATCCTAAACTCATCATCTTTATTACCTGAAGAGAGAGAGGTACACATTAAATAGATTCTAGCCATTTATCAAGGGAGCCTGGTCAGCATACACCTAAGAATTTATAAATCTCTAAACATCTACAAGTTTTTGTTGTGTTTCAAAAGTAGTCACACTTACTGGGCTTGATTCATCTCCACTGTTTCGGAAGGGTGCAACTGCACCCTGGGTAGTATTTGCAATGCTGCGTTGAATGAATTATTCAATGCAACGGCTGTCTCTGCCAAAGGTGCCCCTTTATCCCCAAGTGCCCTGACTACAGCCTCTCCAGTGGAGCTATCTTGCGTTGCTGCAGCTACACTCCAGGTGGCCTTTGACATCAGGGTCTCTTATTTTACTATAAAAAGAAAAGGAGGACTTGTGGCACCTTAGAGACTAACCAATTTATTTGAGCATAAGCTTTCGTGAGCTACAGCTCACTTCATCGGATGCACCTGTCATTATTTTACTATGTTATCTGAATCACAATAGCAGCATAGGGAACCACACAATGACCAGACTTCACTGTGCTAAGCACTGTACAGGTGGTAAAAAGAATCCCGGACCAAGACAGCTTACAATCTAGGTTATGACAAGACACAGCAGGTTGAGGAGAACACATGAGGAGGAACATGAGGTTAGTAAGCAAGCATGTCATACAATAAGCAGAAGTCACAGCTCACCGCCTGCCTAACTGTTGTCAACCAATAGTTATTTGTAGGCACCATGGCAGAAGTTAGATTTAAGAAGAGATTTCGAAGAGGATAAGGTAGTGACCTTTTGCAGAAGTTCTGTCCCTTTATCCCCTGACAGAGGCTCATACGGAGTACCATGGGAGAATATGAGGTGGTGTATCTGAGGGGTGGGTACAGTGGCAGATCAAAGGCAGGGGTCAGCATCATGGTAGATTAGATAAATTAGGTAGGGCATGACTACAGGATGAACACTAGAAATGGATGAGGGAAGGGATGACAAAGTCAGAGCACAAGCGAGGAAAATGATCTTGGAAGCAAATAAAGTTTCATAGCCAGAAGATGGGTGTAACTTGGGGCACAATCAAGCCCCTCTATTAATAAACTTTTAAGGACTAATTCACACAAATCCATGCTCATTCATCTGAGACCTGACGAGCAGAACCAGAACTATTTGCAATAAGGCAGCTCCTTAAAGAAAGCTCATCTGGTACTCCATATACACAGCAGGCTAAGTGCAGCAATCAAGTCAAGAAAGAAACATATCTTGCGAACATACACCCATAATAAAATAAAGGGCCAAATTAATTTCAGTCATTTCACTTACTAGCTGAAGTTTCTTCAGTGCCTGGTTCAAAGAAGGTTACTTTTCTTCCATCGCCTGGTTTCTTTACTGGTGTCTAAAAAAAACCCATAAACCAATAACTTTTCCTTAAAGATTTCACGATCTAAGTGGTTCAATTGTCACAAAACTTTAGAAAAGGATTCCAGTTGCATACCCAGAACTTAATCTTTACATAGCCATGCAAGAACAAAACAAATTAAGTGAATCATACACACACTAGGTAGGCAAGACTACATTTAGTCTATGAGTAAGTGCTACTGAAAAGCATTGTAGCTCAGAACTGGATACTCTTGGTTGGTACTGTTAAACTGAGTGGGCTCAAGTGAACCTAGGCTGAAGATAATAAAGCTTAGTCTGAATCTTTAAAGCTGACTGCACAGCCATATGAGTTGCCTGAGATTACTATGCCTTCTCAAAAGGAAGTATGGTACTGTATCGTAAATGTAAACTGAAAGGATTTATTTAAAAAACTATCCATTAATTCATGGTTTCAAATTAAGCCAAGTTTTGACCCTGTCCATTCTACAAATCTTGACTTCCAGAGACCTCCATGACATTTTCTGCTTCAGCCCCCGGGGTTGTGGGACTGGAACTGGCAGCCAGCAGGGCCCCGGCAGGGTTCCAGCAACAGGCGACAGCCTCCTCAGGGTGCCCTCTTTGGGGTTCCAGTGACCAGGGACAGCCTTGGTGGGGGTGGGTGGGAAGGAGAGACGGGGGACGGGAGAAAGAGGAGAACCCTGCAGCTCCCAGCCACCATGGAGTCGCAGCAGCAAAAGTCACAGACGGGTCACAGCTTCCGTGAATTTTTGTTTATTGCCTGTGACCTGTCAGTGACTTTTACTAAAAATAACCGTGACAAAATCTTAGCTGTAGTTATCACTATTCCTAGAGCAGTAATGACATAGATAACATTGGTGTACAAAGGGAGAAAAATATCTTATTAATTTCAAGCATCATTAGTCAGTAGAAGTCAAATTTCTAAATGTATAAACCAAGGGAAAAAACTTTTCAATTGTTTTAAGTACCCAACAGAATCCAATATTAAGCTACATAAAAATAATGTTATCATGAGGTCTGATATAAGCCTGCTGAAGCTTAGGTCCTCAGACCAAGGATTTTAAATATCACAAGCTATAAGGTGGATAGAAAGCTGGCTAGATCGTCGGGCTCAATGGGTAGTGATCAATGGCTCCATGTCTAGTTGGCAGCCGGTATCAAGTGGAGTGCCCCAAAGGTCGGTCCTGGGGCCAGTTTTGTTCAATATCTTCATTAATGATCTGGAGGATGGCGTGGATTGCACCCTCAGCAAGTTTGCTGATGATACTAAACTGGGAGGAGTGGTAGATATGCTGGAGGGTAGGGATCGGATACAGAGGGACCTAAACAAATTACAGGATTGGGCCAAAAGAAATCTGATGAGGTTCAACAAGGACAAGTGCAGAGTCTTGCACTTAGGACAGAAGAATCCCATGCACTGCCACAGACTAGGGACCAAGTGGCTAGGCAGCAGTTCTGCAGAAAAGGACTTAGTTTGCCCACCACTGCACTATGGCCCACGGGCCACATCCAGCCCACAGGACTGTCCTGTCCATCCCTTGAGCTCCCGGCTGGGGAGGCTAGACCCCGGCTCCTCCCATGCTGTCCCCCGTCCCCTGCAGGCAAGCTGCCACACAGGCAGCATGGCTGGCTCCGGCTGGGCTGCGAGCTCCTGCTGCTCTGAGCTGCATAGTAAGAAGGTGGCAGTTGGATAAGGGGCAGGAGGTCCCGGGGGCTGGTTGGATGGGGTGGAGGTCAGGGGGCATTTGGATAGCCATGTGAGTCCCAGGTGACCTGTCAGGGGGCGCGGGTGTGGCTAGGGCAGTCAGGGGACAGGGGGGTTGGATGGGGGTAGGGTTCCGGGGGTGGGGGGCGGTTTGAGGTGTGGGGTCCCAGGACGGTGAGGGGACAAGGAGCAAGGGGGGTTGGATGGGTCGGAGGTTCTGAGGGAGGCAGTCGGGGGCGGGAAGTGGGAAGGGGCCAAGCTGTTTGGGGAGGCACAGCCTTCCCTACCTGGCCCTCCATACAATTTTGCATCCTGATGTGGCCCTCAGGCCAAAACAAGTTTGCCTACCCCTGTTCTAGACTGTTCTCAGTGGTACCACATGACAGAACAAGGAGTAATGGTCTCAAGTTGCAGGGGGGAGGTTTAGGTTGGATATTAGGAAATAAAAACCTTTTCACTAGGAGGGTGGTGAAGCACTGGAATGGGTTACTTCGGGAGGTGGTGGAGTCTCCTTCCTTAGAGGTTTTTAAGGTCAGGCTTGACAAAGCCCTGGCTGGGATGATTTAGTTGGTGATTGGCCCTGCTTTGAGCAGGGGGTTGGACTAGATGACCTCCTGAGGTCCCTTCCAACCCTGATATTCTATGATTGAAGCTCTGACCCATTCCGTGAAGAGATGGTCCTCCAGCAACATTATGTCAAGAGCAGATATAGTACTGTCAAGACCCAGGAGGATCTGTATTATATGTGCCCCAACACTACTCCGCACTCAGTGGCTAGTGCACAGGGCCATGATTATACTCTTGTTCAGAAACTCACTGGGGCCTTGATACCAACAGGTAGTACTAACTGGCACTCCCTTTCACTCAATGCATTGTAGCTGGATTACTGCTGCCTCTTGTCAAATGTGCTGCGGTGGGAAGTATGAACTTGATATACTCTTGCCCCCTGCACCTCTGCCAGTCATCATTTCACTCAACATTTGCTGAAATGCCAAGTGGTAGTAATTTAAAAATGTGTTACCTTCTCTTCTGTCTTTAGTGCTGGCTTTGGGGGTTGAGGCTGGGGGACTTTGAAACCTAAAAGCTCCAGCATGTTTTCAGCTGCATTGCGTTTAGCCACTTTCTTGTTCGTACCCATTCCTTCAGCTGTGTGCATGCCAACTTTCACCTGGAAGAAACAGGGACAAAGAAAAAGCAAATAAATCCTTATAAAAGTAAAACCAGTGTATGCTCATTAGTGGCCCATTTGTCTCAAATATGGTCTGAGTGATCAGAGAATCAGCTGAATTGATTTATTGGCCTAACCAAGTTTGTCTTTTGATATAATTGATCGTTCTTCTCCCCAGCACAAAGCCACATACAAGTACAATAATCAGCTGTATTTCATGATCTCACTTTGGCATTGGCTTAAATGCTCTGTCAAGCCAAGAAATTTATATTCAAAAAGTTACCAAGTTAAAGTAATTGGCTCAGAATTCTGCAGCTTTCTTGGTGCAATGGAAGTGCAGTAAGAATTCACATCCTTTTACATAGTGATAGTTTTCTGCCTTGCTCAGCATAAAAGACAGAGGGCTGGAAAGCATTTAAGCACTTTAACTACCGAGGGATGGTAGTTAATCAGCCACAAATCAGCAGAATACCTACAGTCACAAATGCTACCAAATTACTGGAATTTGCAATGCAGAGTGAGATTTTGGACCACAGCACTTCTAATGGGAGAAGGAAACTAGTGAAAAAAGCCAAGGGATTCTCAGAGCTACATTTCAATGAAGCCCACATTTTAGATGTATGAAGCACCTACTATCATATTCGGCAGCACTTTGCAATTCATGTTAGTTTTATTTTTGCTAAAAAAAAAGAAAATTAGAGCATGATGTAGGTATGAGATAGTGTTCCAGCAACCTATCCAGCTTTTTGACAGGACTCAAGATAGGAGAGATTTGCTGTCTTGAGTCCTTATCCTGCTCCAATGGAGTCAGAGAAAATATTTCCTAATGAGGTCAGCGGAATGAAGGGTGCAATCCTGCTAGCTACATTTATCATTGTTGTAAAGTCTGGTAACCCTAAGCTAAAAAATAAAAATAAAAAATCAAAGCCAGGCAACCAGAGATCTGAAATCAATATACAAACCTGCATAACAAACTCCCTGCGCCTTGGAAGACCACGTTCTGTGATGAGCATGTACTCTGGCTCCTTCTCTTTTTTGGCCTGCTGTATCTGAGCAAGTCTGCTAATGGGATTCATTCCTTGGCCATATTCTGGGCTTGTTTGCAGCTAAGGTGGAAATAACGTTGAAGAAATAAGCTGACACTTGTGAATATTTGAGTACAGTAATCCTAAATGTAGTGTGCCAATTCATTCATTCAACTCTGGGCTTTAGATTCTCTAAAAAACACCAAAACCTGCTTTATGAAACACTACAAAAAGCAATACCAATAGCCAAACGAAGTAGCCAACTTAGTTCTTCGATAACCTGCCACCAGCAAGCGTCACAAGTTCAGCTTATTTTGAATGTTAGGAGACTAGTGTTGAAAGTACAGTCTCGGAGGGAAGTGGCACCACTAAAACTAATCGACAAACTGCAATGCCCTTAGAAGCTTGAAAATAAGATAAAACTAGTAGTTTATAGGGTAAACATTCTTCTATGTCAGGTTTCAGAGTAGCAGCCATGTTAGTCTGTATCCGCAAAAAGAACAGGAGTACTTGTAGCACCTTAGAGACTAACAAATTTATTTGAGCATAAGCTTTTGTGAGCTACAGCTCACTTCATCGGATGCAACTTCCATGTGTTTTCTCATTGTTCGCAAAGCTAACATAATTCCTCTTTAGTGCACCGAGGCCAGAGCTCCATTAACAGTGGATGCAGGTTAACTAACATCTCAGTTGCTGCTTGGGACTGCTGGTTTAGGTGCAGCATTTGAAAAGGTGATTTATAATCAGCTTGGAATGTCCCTCACCCTATGACATTTTACAGCAGTTAAATTTGAGTCCACCATAAAGTATTTTTTTACCTTCACTATTGATTTTGTTTTCTTTTTGATTCGTGGCTTCATTTTCTCAACCATAGGGAGGGGTGGCAGTTTTTTCAGTTCCTCTAGGACCGCTATTGCAGCATTTTTCTTTGAGATCTTCTTGCTCTTTCCTTCACCTTCACCCATAAATTCTCCAACGAACACCTTGGTTACAAAGCTCTTCATATGCGGAGGACCACTTTCCTTTGTCACCTGTTTCAGAGGGAAAAACTGAGTGAAAGCGTGATAAACACTTATTAAAAATGGTAGGGCACACTGGTTATAACAAACTTCACTCACAAAAACTGTCAAATGCGGAACACTCACATGGAACAGCATTCCTGAAACAATCCAGGTAGTGGCTGTTTAAATGCATCATCACTAAGTATAATGGATATATCACCCACCCATCCATAATTTGCTAAGATATTTATATCTGGAAAGGTTTATGTACAGCAAGCTGTAAGTAGACTTTACATGCTACAAACATCATTCACATATTTAATTTACTGTTTTTACCTTTCAACAGGAAACACGAGTGTTCCTCTTTTTTTGGTGTATATTTCCACACAACTAACATCACCTCTTTAAATGGTTCATATTACAATAATTTGATCAGTAAAGAGTAATTATTTAAGGTCTAGAGTCTACTGTGATTTTAGTTCAAAGAAACAGAGCATATCGCAGAAATGTGAGGTACTGTTGCTTACAACTTACTAGGTCTTTGAACAGACATTCTCTATTTCTACTCACACTTTAAAGACACCAAAGGCCCATATTAATTGACAGTAAAGAGCTCAAATATAAATAAAAATTTAAACTCAAGTGTATGACAAGCAGAGGATTGAAAATGTAACAGATCTGTCATTAATCTAGTGTTTCACAAAACAGATTAAAAGCAATTCAGTGATATGCAATTGTATTTTCTCTCATAAGAACTCAGGTGTTTATGTGAAGACTCACTGTGTCTTCTGCACATCACAGCAATACGATAAATTAAAGTGTTAGTGCAACAAGATATTCCTCTGGCAGGTATTCATTTAATATAACAAATAGTTGAAGGAGAGATGGACAAGGAGGGAACCAAGAGTGAGAAGTGGCAGGACAATTTATGCATATGAGGCCAAAGATTCGGCAGTTCTTGAAGCCAGGAGAGCAATTTTAAAGTAACAGTAACCCCATGATGATTGAGGATTAGGGTAATATGGAATGGGAACCTGATTGTGGGATTCCCCACCTTGTTTATCCCTCACATCTGTGCACAAATAAGCAAAGGCTTCTGTAACTTGCCTTTACAGGGACACTTTAAACTCTTTCCCTTCTTAACTCTGCTTTTATTGTTCTAACTATAGATGTGATTAAAAAAAGTTTCGTGCAAGATCCTTTCAGGATTCATTTTCAAAAAGCACCATACAGGGCCTATCCTGCAACAGAACTACTCACATGTGAAGTAATTAGCATTGGGTGCCAATTCTGGGGTGGTAGAATTTGTTTTTTAAATTATATAGACCTGGAATGATCAGCTTGAAATTCATTAAGATAAAAGCATATTCAGAACTAACACGAAGCTTTAAAGGTCTGTTGTATTTGTCTAAAACAGAGCCACTTTACATAATTTTAGCTTAGTATACTAAATTAATATTCTAACAAAGAATAACTCTAGAGCTTGTAAAATAAACATACCTCAAAATTCACAGGCAAGTTCCTTTTAAGTGCAATCTCAAACACTTGGCTTATTTCAGATTTATTGAGATTTTCATCATCTGGTTCTTTTCCATTAACCTAAAAGAAGCATAATTATTTAAATAAAGATCCCACTAATTGACTTGTTAGCAAACCAGTTTATGGAACCCATAAATCTTTAAGTTGTCTAACCTTTACTGTCACTTTTCATGAGAATGTGCAATACACCAGACATAGTATAGACACGTAAGTTTAAGAACCTTGTTTAGTGAAAAACAGGTTTTATGTAAAAGCCTGATAAGATTCACAAGTGCCCACTGAAGGAAGGAAAAAAATACACCACAAAGGCCAATAAGCTTCAAAACTATTTTTGTAAGTGTTGAGACAAACTCAAGTGTTAAATTAACCGGTTTCCAAATTGAAATACACTTGTGAAACACTGTAGTGTCATAAGCTGATTTAACATTTGTAAGACTGTATCAGATGAAAAAAAGGCAGGAGAAATTTGAATTCCAAGTGTGGGACTCTCATGAGTGATGGTTAATTAGTTTCTGGGATAGTCACGTGTTCTCCACATGCTTCTGTTTAATCATTTGCTCTGCACATATTTCTAACTGCAGAAACATAAGCAATTACAATGCATCACTCGCAAAATGCCTAAAAATTAAATGACTGAGTCTAAGGGTACCTCTACAGTACGACATTTCGAAATTATTCTATTCGAATTTTCGGAAGCTATTTTATACATTCAGTCTTCTATGTCCCCACTAAAGCGCGTGAATTTGGCGGATTGCATTCACAGTACCAAGGCTAGCATCGAATGTCGGAGCGGTGCACTGTGGGTAGCTATCCCACAGTTCCCAACACCCATTGGAATTCTGGGTTAAGCTCCAGTGCATGATGGGGCAAAAACATTCTCGTGGGTGTTTCTGGGTGCGTGTTGTCAGAAAGCTACGGCAGACAATTGTTTCGCGCCTTTTTGGTGTACAGACACCATACTGCTTTCAGCAGACGGTGCACCGCTGCTCTCCTGCTACTATGAATCCACCTTTCATTTCCTCTTATCTTCCTATGTAATCTCTACTATCTACTCTCTCTCATCGAATGCTTCCGCTGCCAACTCTGATTGGCTATTGTGAACCGAGCAGCACAGCTTCCGCCGCCAACTCTGCTCTCCCGCTATTGCCACGCTTCCGATCTTCTCCATGTTGTCTGTCCTGGGCTCCCACCTCCGTGAAAGCCACGGTAGACAACCATTTTCAGCCTTTGTTCGGCTACCGTGAACCAAACAGCACAGTTTCTGCTGCCACTTTGCTCTCCTACGTTTCACGCCCTTTTTCCAGGATTACCCCTGCAGGCGCCATAGCCATGGAGCCCGCTCAGAGCTCCACTGCAATTTTGACCATTGTAATGCGCATTATCCAGCAGCGTGTGCAGTACCTGCAAAACTGGGCGAGGAAACGACAGCGTGATTACTATACTGATGCGGACATGGACACAGACAGCACGGTATGTGGCGATTGGGAGACCATGGTGCTGTTGGGCCAGGTTCATGCTGTGGAACACGATTCTGGGCCCGGGAAATGAGCACAGAGTGGTGGGACCGCATAGTGTTGTGGGTATGGGATGATTCCCAGTGGCTGAGAAACTTTCATATGCGTAGAGCCACTTTCATGGAACTTTGTGACTTGCTGTCCCCTGCCCTGAAGTGCAAAGACACCAAAATGAGAGCAGCCCTCACAGTTGAGAAGCAAGTAGCCCTAGACCTGTGGAAGCTTGCAATGCCCAACAGCTACCCATCAGTCGGGAATCAGTTTGGAGTAGGGAAATCTACTGTGGGGGCTGCTGTGCAGCAAGCAGCCAATGCAATCATTGACCAGCTGCTATCAAGGGTAGTGACTTTGGGAAATGTGCAGACCATTGTGGATGGCTTTAATGCGCTGGGGTTCCCTAACTGCGGCAGGGGGATAGACGGAATGCATATCCCTATCTTGGCCTCGAAACACTGGGGCGGTCAATACATAAACTGCAAGGGGTACTTTTCCATGGTGCTGCAAGCACTGGTGGATCACAAGGAATGTTTCATCGACATCAACGTGGGATGGCCGGGAAAGGTGCATGACGCTCGCATCTTCAGGAACTCTGGTCTGTTTGAACAGCTGCCGGAAGGAACTTACTTCCCAGACCAGAAAATTACTGTTGGAGATGTTGCACAGCCTATAGTTATCCTTGGGGACCCAGCCTACCCCTTAATGCCATGGTTCATGAAGCCGTACACAGGCACCCTGGACAGTAATAAGAAGCAGTTCAGCTATAGGCTGAGCAAGTGCAGAATGGTGGTAGAACGTGCGCTTGGACGTTTGAAAGCACGCTGGCGCAGTTTACTGACTCAGATCTCATCACAACCAATATTCCAATTGTAATTGCTGCTTGTTGTGTGCTCCACAATATCTGTGAGAGTAAGGGGGAGACATTTATGGCGGGGTGGGAGGCTGAGGCAACTCGTCTGGCAGCCAGTTTCGCACAGCCAGACAACAGGGCAATTAGAGCGCAGCAGGGCATGCTGCACATCAGAGAAGCTTTGAAAGCCAGTTTCATGACTGGCCAGGGTACAGTGTAAGAGTTGTGTTTGTTCCTCTTAAAGTTACCTCACCCCTGTAAAGATAGAGAGATCTATCTATATGAATGAAAGGAAATAAAGTCACAATTGTTTAAAAAGCGTTCTTTATTATTTGTTGCACAAAACATTGAGAGAAATCAGAAGCTAGATGGGGGAGAGGAGGTATTGGGTTGGGGGGGTGAAGGAGGAGGGACGGACAAGTCCAGAAACCAAATCAAAATTTAGGATATGCCAGCTTTCTGCTGCTTGTGCAATCCTCTGGGGTTGACTGTGTGGGTCCCCATAGCCTCCCCACCCACCATGTTCTTGGGTGTCTGGGTGAGGAGGCTATTGAACTTGGGGAGGAGGGAGGGTGGTTATTCAGGGGCTGCAGCGGCAGTTTGTGGTCTTACTGCCTTTCCTGCATTAGATCCACCATACAGAGGAGCATGTCCGTTTGCTCTCCCATGAGCTTGACCATCGCATCCTGCCTGCTCTCATTGCGCACGTCCCTCCTATCTTCATATTCATGTAATGCTTTACGTGACTCCGCAATTGTTTGCCTCCACACATTCAACTGAGCCCTATCAGTGCAGGAGGACTGCATGAGCTCGGCAAACATGTCGTCCCAAGTTCATTTTTTCCGCCTTCTAATCTGGACCAGCCTCTGGGACGGAGTAGATAGGGGCCGCGTTGAAACATTTGCGCCTGCTGCAGGCGGAGAAAAAGGGAGGGTAGTGTTTGTTCTCTAAAATGTGACACTGTTTCTCAGTGAAACAGGCAATTCATAGTACACAGAACATGTTCTTTCTGTACAAGGTCTCATTTTGCCTCTTATGCTGAAGTGCCTGCCACTTTGGTGTGAGTAAGCCATCACATGTGGCCAGGCAACAGAATTCAGCTTGCAGGCAGCCTGCGGGCTCTCTGGGATGATTGCTTCACACAACACCCTCCCTCCTGCCCCCCACACCCACTGCAGGGCTCTGATGAAGCTCTGAGCAGGGATGAGCCCTTTAAACTAAACGCGAACAACCCTGCACGGCTGGGTTTCCCTCCACCCCCTACTGCGTGGCTCCAATCAAGCTGTCACTCACCAGAAGTGCCTTCTCCAGGGTCATGGTCCGGAAGCATGCTTTGGGAGTAGGGGGAGGCTATTGGCTCCAGCATTAAGAATTGTTCCTGGCTAGGGGAGAAAACAGATTCCCACTTGCCGCTTGTGCACTGTCCTCCTCCTCCTCTTTGTCCTCCAAAAACTCATCCTCCTCGCTCCATGCTACTCCCCCCTTGCAGGTGTCCACGGACAGTGGTGGGGTAGTGGTGTCGTCACCCCCCATAACTGCATGCAGCTCACGGTAGAAGCAGCATGTATGGGGCTGTGACCCAGAGCACCTGTTCGCCTCCCTGAATTTTTGGTACACTTGCCTGAGCGCCTTGATTTTTGTACGACACTGTTCTGTGTTCCTGGAGTAGCCACTTTCCATCATGGCCCTGGAGACTTTAGCATACGTATCTGCGTTCCTTTTTTTGGAATGTAGTTCTGCCATAAAAGATTAGTCTCCCCAACATGCAATGAGATCCAGTACCTCCCAGTCGGACCATGCTGGAGCTTGTCTGTGAATCTGGGACTGCATAGTCCCCTGTGATGGTGGTGACCAAACAGGAAATTCAAAAGTCCCCAGGGCTTTTACTGCCTACCTGGCTAGTGCATCGGAGTTCAGAGTGTTGTCCAGAGCAATCACAAGGGAGCATTCTGGGATAGCTCCCGAAGGCCAATATAGTTGAATTGTGTCCACAGTACCTGTAACCCGGAACTGTGATCTCGATTTTAGCGCTACTCCACTTGCTGAGGTGCAGTACAGAAATCAGAGTAAAGAGCCCTTTAAAATCGAAAAAACTGATTTGGTCGTGTGGACAGAACCAGTTTTATTTCGAGGTAACTCGGCTAATTCCAAAATAACCGCATACTGTAGACCAGGCCTAAGATCATGCACCTTCCACTAGTAGAGCAATGCTATCTTGAGCACATCACAAATTACTGTTTCATAAGTTTGTTATGGCCTTACTGCACTCATGTTCCGCACAAGGTACAAAGGTGAATTTGATAGGCAGAACAACAATGACTAAGGAACTCTAGGACTTGAGCTGTCAGGCACTGGTGGGGAAGGTACCACAGTGGAGAGGAATAGTGTCAATTTACTAATCACTTCATTCCATAACACCATATGGAAAATGGGTTAGCTTTTTTAACTTGGAAAATAAATATACCCTGAAGAGGCCTTGTCAGGTTAAAAATAGCTCTAATTAAAAAACAGTTTCCTTGAGTTACTACCATCTTAGGGCTTGGCTACACTTACATTTTATAGTTCTCTAACTTGCTGGCTCAGGGGTGTGAAAAATCACCCCTCCGAGCACAGCAAGTCAGAGCACTTTGAAGCGCTAGTGTAAACAGGCTCAGAGCGCTTGGAGCTAATCTCCTTGTGGAGGTGGATTACCAGGAGCGCTGGGAGACCTCTCTCCCAGTGCTTGTGCGCGACCACACTCGCACTTCAAAGCGCTGCTGTGGGAGTGCTCCCGTGACAGTGCTTTGAAGTTTCCAGTGTAGCCATGCCCTTAGATTGAGACATTAAGCATTTAGAAATCTAGTTTACTACTCACCATTTATGGTCCTACATCCCAACCCAAGTGAAATATGCGTAAACAAAATACTTACCATTTTCACTTGTTCTCAGACAGTTTTACTTTCTCTCTCTCATTCACTAATACTTAGTGTGGGAGTAAGTAAATCTCAACATGCTTCTCATAATAAAAACATCCAATATTTCTGGTTCTCTCAGTACTATGTACATCATGCCTGCTTCCAGCCGTCAAAGTCCAAACTACATACAGGCATGTGGGTATGTACTCTTTATGTTCGCAAACTCTGGTCCACACAATAGCACAACTGGTATAGAATTGAGGAACATGCTGAAGCATATGACAGCTGTTCAGGCAGCATCAGAATCAGTGCTAGAGCTAGAATGTTCATCTCTTGGAGTGCACCCCAGGAGAAGATGTAGTTAAGACATTTGGCCTTCCAGATCAAAAAGCAGTAATCAAAAGGTTTTTACATCAAGGTCTAACACTTTTCTGATTTCAGATTCACTCATTTTGAGTCTACCATGGTGTGACAGAACCGAAAGGAAAGGACATAGAATGACCATTTCAGGTCTTAACCCATACCCCTACAATAGTGAATGCGGTCAACTTCAAACTCCCTAAATGTAATTAGTTCATCAGTGCCACCTCTACTGATGCTATTTCAGTGACTTCCCCTTTTAGTTTCAAAATATTAATTAGCATAATAGTTTTAACCTCTAGTTCCAGATGCATTGAAGCATTCCCTGCTCATAATTTTGAAACTTTACAAACTTTTCCTTGTTAAGATGACCAGATTTTTCTTTATTGGACTATCTTTTCTCCTTTTTTAAACTGCCAAGGGAGGGCAATCCAAGAAATACCCCATAACTTATTTCATTAGTAGCTATGTTATAGTTTGTAGTCTAGATGTGTTCAAATGATTAAATACATATGAAGAATGTAAAGAACAGTTGACACTTCATGAATATAGTGAAAAACAAAATTAATGAAAAACGTACAGAAACAGTTCCACCTTAGCGTTTGCGATCTATTAAGGCAGAAATTTGCAGGTAAATTGGTTTGATTTTTAGTACTAGACTTAGAGAAATACCAATGTGTGGTCATCTCTGGCCTTGCATACTGCAAGCTAATTCATTCCGGCCCCTAGCTTCTTGCTTCCAGTCCATACAGAAAACACAGCTAAAAAATCTCTATCTCTAGTCATGTCACTCAGTTCAAACCACTCTGAATTCTCCACCATCCAAATTGGCTTAAGGCATTTCTTCCTCACCTTTGAAGCCCTGCACATATCTGTTCTTTTTTACAATATATGTTAAGCATGCACTGTTGCTCTGGGTACTTAATATACAAGTTTAAGCATAAACATTTAAGACAGACGCACAAATTTTCCCCAAGGCATACCTAGAAATGCACCCCCCCAGGAACACACCCGCACCTCTTCATGCATCTTCCATACAATTCCTTATCTTCCAATAGCCTCTCATTCTTCTAAACCTTTTCAAACTTCTACAGTGTTTATCCACACTCCTGGCAAAATTCCTACATCATGTCAAACTCATACTGACACTATGTACTAGAGGTGTCTGAACTAAGCTGCAAGTTGCTTGTGAGAGATCTCTCGCCATAGGTTTGTACAGCACCAACCACACCATCGTAAGTTAAATATTAACAGTTTATCTGTTCCTGCTGCCTATCACCCATCAGGGATCAGTCTACTGGTGACAATGCTACAGGAATTATGATAGCACAAAGCAATGAATATGACCTCACACAGGGAAACCCTGATTGTGTAGATGTAGTTCTATTTGTCCTATAAGTGGCTCCATTAGATACTACAAGTGTTAAGCTGTTAAAATTAAGTCTTCCAAGAAGTGCAGTTTCTTTTTAAACGAGCAAAGAATATTTAAAACTGCATTTCCACTTTTAAGGTACCTCAATTCATTTCAGACATTTTCAGGTTAATTCCTACCTCTGGTTTCTCAGGCAGGGGCTCATTTTGCAGAATTTTCAGTGCTTTAGCAGCTGCATCATGCTTAGCAGCCTGTCTTGTTCTTCCTTTCCCATGAAACTGCTGTCCTCCAATAGAGAGCTCAACTTGATAAAGTAAGGGTCCAACAGGAAATGGGTAAAAGTACCTAAAATTAGAAAGGCAAGTTTGCCTGATTGAAAATTGCTGGTAAGCTACAAAGTCAACATTTAGGGTTAAACATCATCTATTAATGAGTCTCTCAGCAACTGAAGCTCAACAATAAACTCCTATAGTAGAGAGCCAATTTGAATACATTGACCAATTTGAATGACTAATGTAGGACTTTTTAAATACTTACAATATCTACACTAAGTTAAACACATTTTTAATACTTTTGAAGCACAGAGAATGATAGCATAGTAAATTAAGTTTTTATACACTTGACAAATGACTAAGCAAGGAACAATGGATTTTTATACTCAAGTATTTCAGACCAAAGTCAATACTTAAAGGCATACAGCCAACTTCAGAATAAAACATGTCTAAAAATGTTTTTCCTATTTTCCCTCACACCTAAGATTATAACTTAGAGGAAATTTTGTCAGTTTATTTAGTGAAACAACAATGAATATGTTCTGAACTGCACAATTTCACTGTTTAGCTCCTTTCCCTGCTTTGGATTTTTTCCACACAATAAAGAGAAAAATTTAAAGAAAATATGATTGTAAAAAACAAACTTGCAGAGGTACTTGGGGCAGGAGTGGTTCCTGAAGAATATACTGGCTAAAGCTGAGTGTCCCTTTAAGGCATGTTTTATTTTTAGAGATTATTTTAAAAGTAGCAGCAGCAATGCATGCATATTGAAGAAAGGAACTCAAAGAGTACGGGACTGATTACAAAACTGAAAAACTGTAGTACATACCGTGGAGGATAAGCACCACCTCTCATATTATAGTTGTAGGTAGATCTCATCCCTGTGTAAGGGTCAATAGGTTTGTACATAGGTTTCTTTCCCAGCTTCATGCAAAGAGCATTTAGCTCCACTGTGGGGGTTACACTATCTAGATAAATAGAAATATAGAATATAGCTGTCTAAGTGTCAAGGCAGAGTAAAATCAGGTAAAAATCTCAAACCAGGACAGATTGGGACTAGATTCTTGGTGCACACATCACAATAATCTGTAGTGAATTTGTGAATGAGTATGAGTGAAAGTATGTACAAAAAGTTTACCACATACATAAAATGGATCCCAGAGCAATCTAGTACTGCTATTGGACTGGCAAGTCTTGTTGCAATCAATTGAGCTTTCTAGGTTCTGATACATTTTTAGGATACTTCCTTTATACAATACTACCAAATGTTATGGGAAACCACACAAAAATGAAGGTTTCTTTCCCAAGAGGTACCTTCTTTTATATTAACAAACAGCTGTATAATTTTACCTTTGGCATTTAACTGGAAAGAAATATTCGGAAATTATGAACAATAAGCTAAAGAGGGCCTTTACAGTTCTCCATTTCCAAACAATGCAGTTGGTTTATTTGGAAGGGACATACAATGGCATTAAGAGGCACAGCTGTTTGCCTCCAGGTGGGTCTGGCCAGGTTGAAGATTTGCTACACTAGCTTGTAATTTTATTGCCATTTAAGAAATTAATGGCTCTCTAATTTTGGACCCAATGAAACAAAGCATCTGGGCCAAAACTAGAAGACAAAGATAGTTACCTTATACTAACGGGATGTTCTTCCAGATGTGTGGTCTCTATTTCACTGTGTGAAAGTGTGCACTCCATGCGTCTGGAGCCAGAGAATTTTGAAAGCAGAATCCCTTCATCCGCACATGCGCCCTGGTTCACCTTATGTCTCCAACCAAGGAGATAAAAGGTAAAGACAGTTATCCCCTCTCCATTGCGAACGAAAAGATGATCCAAAGCAGAGGAGGGAGGACGGTAATAAAATACAGACAGGGACCACACATCAAAGAACCTCCAATTACTACAAGGTAACTTTCTCTTCAAGTGCTGGTCCCTACATGTATTCCACTGTGGGTGATTCACATGCAGTACTCAAGAGGAAGACGGTTAAAGATGCAGATGGCAGAGCCAAACAAAGGAGTACTATTCCCAAGGATGCATCAGAGGAGTCCTGGACCAAAGCACAAAGTCTCACAAATGTCTTGCTAGAACTCCATGTAGATGCTTTGCAGGTATCAAGCAGAGGTACTTCCTGAAGTGATGCCACAGATGTCACTTGCATTCTTGTGCAATGAGCCCTTACCACATGGAGGGAGGGAGAAAAATTAGGATAGCTGACAGAGCAAAATACAACCCAAGATCCATTGAGAGATTCTTTAACAGGCTTTAGCCTGACCCTGAACTCTTTCCACTATGGTGACAAATAGTCTGGGAGACTGATTGTTTTTATCCTTTGCAGGCCAAGGCACACCAAATGCAAAGGGAATGGAGCCTCCTTTGAAGTTTTGGAAAGAATACAAGTAAATGAATTGACTGGCTCAGGGGAAACTCAAGCTACTCTGGGGATTAAATTTAGGACATAAAGGTAATGAAACTTGTCCCTATGAAACATAGCATAAGGGGCTCCGCCATCAGGGCTCCAAATTCACCAACCCTCTTGGGTGAAGTGATGGCTACCAGGAATGCAACCTTCATGGATAGGAGAGACCTGGAAACAAGAAACTAATGGTTTGAGTAACAAAAGAACAAGATTTAAATCTGATTAAGCAAGCTATTTTCTCTCTCTCGCTCTCCCGTGCCTTCAAATCTGCTACCTCAGTGGTTCCCAAACTTGTTCACAAAATGTTACAAGGGTTCTCAGGAAGACAGAGACACAGAGACAGACTGATTCTAACTATACCTTTCCAGAGTTTGCTAGTCAGTGGATGCATGATGATCGAGTAACACTGTGAAGGTGGATGGTATGCACTGACTGCTGCCAACTGGACCCAGAAGGAGCTAATAGACAAATCTGGTGTCTTTAAGGAAAGAATATAGTCAAAGATAAGAGGAACAGCCACTGCTTCTGAGGTACACATAAGACAGAAAAACACCTCCACTTGGCTAGATGACATTTTCTAATGAACTCCTTTCTACTATTAGAAAAGAAGCTCTGTACTTCTCCAGAACATGATCATTCTATGGATGATGCCCATCCAAAAACCACACCCTGAGGTGAAGTGGACAGGGGTTGGGATGCTTGGTCAGGAGATTGGAAAATATCGTAATAATGATCAGTGCCCAAGATGACATGCACAGAGGTTCGTAAACCAAAACCATCTCGGCCAGTTGTGGGCAATGAGGATGACTCATGCCCTGTCCTGCCAAATCTCCTGTAAGACCGGAAGTAGAAGTGGTAGTGGAGGGAAGGCATAGTTCAGGTGGTCTGACCATGGAAGAAGTAAAGTGTCACCCTATGAGTGGCAACCTAGGCTTCTGGAGCAGTATATTTCGTACTTCCTGTTAATTTGGTAGGCAGACAGGTCCCTAGTGGGGGGTCCCATAGAGAGCAAAGATATGGTTCACCACACAGTTGTGTAGCACCAACTTGTGGCTAACAGCAAAATGTCTGCTGAAAGAGTCCTCTAGCATGTTCTGATTTCCCAGAGGGTAGACTGCCCACAGGGTGATCTGACTGCTGATGCACCAGTTGTACAAACTAACCAGTTCTGCATGCAGGTGGACAGATTTTCCTCCCCACATTTGTTGATGCAAGACAGTCATGATGTTGTCCTACACTGAGGACATGGTGACCTTGAATGAATGGGAGAAAGGCTTCACAAGTCTTTCAAACTGCTCACAATTCCAGAACTTTGATGTGCATCCTGGACACTTGAGATGTCCAGGTGCTCTGCACTGTACAGTTGTCCACGTGAACTCCTCAACCCAACAGGGAGACATTTGTAATGATCGCCCTTGTTTGGAGGGGAGGCAAGAAAGGAAATACCCAAACATACCTGAAGGGGATTCTTCCACCATTGCAGGGATGATATTATTTTGGTAGGAACACTCACTATAGCACTGAGATTGGTGGTTTGATGAGTACATTGTTTGAAGCCAAGCCTGAAACCTGTCCATCTGCAGGTAAGTCCTTGCCATGATCCAATTTAAGGATGCACCAATAAAGGCTAAAGTTTACACTGAGCCCCAATGAGGAGAGGAGTTGCAGCATTTCCAAAGTCGATGCACAGGCTTTTTGGTATATAGGCTGTGTCTCTATATAGGTTGCCACTACAGAGAATACCCTGATGAAGGCCCTGGGGGCGGAAGCAATGCCAAAAGGGAGTACTTCATAATGAAAGTGGTCAAAGCCCACCGTAAATCTGAGAAAACATTTGAGCAGGGTAGATGTCTATGTGAAAGTAGGCATCCTTCATATCAAGAGCTGAAAGCCATATTCTCTGTTCCAGGGATGGGATTATAGATGACAACGTGACCATGGATTCTTGAATCTGCAAATAAAACTGTTGAGATGGCAAAGATCCAGAATGGGTCTCCAATCACTCTTCTTTTTGGGTACTAGGAAATACATCCAGTAAAAATGTGGTACTGAAGAGGAACCTGCTCTATCACTCTTCACTCTAAGATGGATTCTACTGCTTGTTTGAGAATCTTCTCATGACAAGGCTTCTGAAAAGAGATAGGGAAATGGGGTGCACAAGGTAGACACAAACTATCATACAGCCAGAATGGATGACATTCAGCACTCAGTTTGTTATTGCACTCCAGGTGTGGAAAAAGAGAACTCCCAAAGAATACATGGAGATTAGCAGGTGTTGGATTTAATGGTTTGCAGCTCTTGAGCGGCCATCAAAAACACTCAAAGGGCTAGAATTGGGAGGAAGAACCTGCTGAGGAAAGCGTGGGGAAGTAGGGCTTTCGAACCCACTGCCTCTTATGGAATGGCTCATAAGGTCACTGGTGGCAGAACTGTTGAGCCATCAGTCTAGATTTGTATAACTGCCTATGAAATTTTCATTTTGGGACAGGAGTATATATTCCCAGGGAGCAGAGGGTGGCCCTGGAATCCTTCTCATCCATCTTCTGGTTAAGTTCATGAGTTTCACCATAGGGCAGTTCCTCAATGGTGTTCTAAACCTCCCTGGGGAAACCCCGACGCATGAAGCTATGATTCCTTGTTCATTTCAATGGCAGTAGCCATTGCCCTTGAAGATTTATCAGCTGCATCTATCACTGATTGAAGAGCAGGATGGAGACAGAGCCACAGCCTCATCTGGGGACAAAGATACAACCTTATTGATTCCGGCAGAACTGCTGGATCAGGCATGTACTATTCCTCTTCAATTGGATCAGGAGGCAACTCCAGTTGCCCCCTCAGAGGGGAGGGATGAGACCACTCCTTAGCAGAAGGAACCAACTCTGCAGGATGGTACAAGTCCAAACCCGCCACTACGGCCAACAGGTAGATTGAATGGGGGTTGCGGAGGTCCCCATGGCATAGACTAACAATGGCTCAAAGGCAGGTGATGAGGTGCAGGCTGATCCCAAGCTGGTCTAGGCCTTGGGTCTGGGAAGAAGCTTTGGAGGATGAAATAGCACTTCATCATGCAGTTCAGAATCTCCCGAAGAAGAGAAAGCCAATTCTAGATCCACTGGCGGTATCTATAGTGCTGCTGGAGGGAAGTCACAACCCAAAGATGGAATGGGAGACAGACTCCTCCCAAAAATTGGCTCTTGAATGGAATTAGGATCTTTCTTGAGAAAGAGGAACTTGACAGAGTATGAGACATCAGATCTGGGAGAGCAAAGTCCTCAGGAGGAGCACAGGACTTGGCTTTTCGTGGAGTGAGGGGTCCTGTCCACTCAAACCAACAGAGCTGTAAAAGGGATAGTTTGTGCTACGGCCATGGAAGACAAACTCAGTACCACGGCTAGCCAAGGGTCTCAGTGATTGCTCTTCATCAGTGCCAGCAGACCCCAGGTTTGTGCTGGGCAATACTGGAGGCACCATTGCTGCCGAACCGCAATCTGGTGCCAATGGAGCCTTGGACTGCCCCTGAGACTTAGGATGTACTAACTTCTCTTGGGCTGATCTTAGACACTTCCTCGGTTTAGGCAGAATCCTACTTTGCCTCCAAATCCACTCAGAAGGATTTAGTTTCATGCTTTTGAGAACGCTCCCTGCTCTCCCAATCAGACCCTGATGACGGATCTGTAGGGGTAAACTCCCTCACTCCTGAGCTAGACCTTGTGGCAGGAGGCACATTCTTTGCTCAACCGGGAATATGTCTGGTGGGTTTGCTGGCCTGGGTCCAATTGCGGTCTTTGGGCCCTCTCCATGAGGTGCTTCTTAAGGCAAAATTGACGCTCTTCCCGGATACAACTGGGAAATGAATGGCAGATACTACACCTTGCTGCAATGAGGGTTCCCACAAGGCAATACAAGCAGCGTTGGTGGTCATCGCTGACCAAGAAGCAGCGTGGGCAGGAAGCACAAATTTTGAAGCTGGAGTCCTGTACATAGTCCAGTACCCAAAACAGGGTATGGGAGGGCTCCCCATGTCAGGGAGGCTAACATTAAAATTATCAGATAAAACTCTATAAACTTTTTAAATGATTTACAGATACATATTCACAGATTAAGGATAAACCAAAGCTTTGGACACTGACCTGGACCATACAAGGTTAGAAGGAACTACAGAGGCAGAGAGTCCACTGCACCCTTTATCTCTTCAGTCAAAGGCATGGGATAGGCAAGGAAGCACATGTGGATTACTTGACATTGTTTTCAAAATTCTCTGGTCCCGGGCACATGTGTAGCCACAGTGAAATACACAGAGGGACAAACACTCTAAGAAGAATATTTATTATGTAGCAATAATGTGTTGGTTATATGAGCAGTTGCCCTATTTGCTTAGGCAGTGGCAAATACAAGGAAAGAGCTGAGTGAAATTCATCTTCTTTATGGGCTAAATGGCTCAACTTATTCATGATTTTTTATCATTTCATTATAGTTTGTAGAGCCCTGCGCAGATATAAAATTTATATCCACAGATGTGGATATCTGCAGAGCTCCAGTGGTGTACCAGGAATGGCAGCGGCAACAACAGCTGCATGTTGGGCCATCACTCGCAGGAGCCAGCACCCCGCCTGGGCAGCTCGTCCAGAATGGCTGTACCGCCTCAAGCTCTGCCCACCGGGGCAGCCAGCAGGCTCATTGGCAGCTGTCCCTGGTCATGCTGGTGTGCGCAAGTGCCTCGCATGCTCCCAGGCAGGAGTCCCTTCCGTGCAGCAGTGTGCGTCTCCAGCATGACCAGGGACAGCTGCTGGTGAGCCTGGTGCCTGCCCCAGCGGGCAGGGCTGGGGGCAGAAGAGCCATGCCAGAGGAGCTGCCCGGGCTGGGGGCTGGCTCCTGCGAGCGACGGTCCAACATGCTGAGGCCGCTGCGGTTCCTGATACAGCACTGCAGCTCCGCTGATATCTGCTTTATATCCACAGATATAAATTTTGTATCCACGCAGGGCTCTAATTGTTTTATAGTGTATCTTAAAAGTGTGATTTAGGAGAAGGGTTGAATGTTTTTTATCTTTCGTATTGTGGTTTTAAAATCTGTACTAATTTTGTTGATGTTGTTGGTTAATTACCAAGATGTTATACTAATGTACTGTGGGGGGAGGGATAGCTCAGTGGTTTGAGCATTGGCCTGCTAAACCCAGGGTTGAGAGTTCAATCCTTGAGGGGGCCATTTAGGGATGGGGCAAAAATTGGGGATTGGTCCTGCTTTGAGCAGGGGGTTGGACTAGATGATTTCTGAGGTCCCTTCCAACCCTGATATTCTATGATTCTATGATCTGACTGGAAAGTCTTGGATACAAAATATACAGAAAATAAAGTTAAGTCAAGAGCATGCAGTAAAAGAAAGATAAGATTATTCAGATTTCACTTTACCAATTACAAAAAGTTCTTACTACAGAAGCTGAGTGAAATCAGAACATTTTTATTTTCAATACACAGGTCCCACTTAAATGCTGACTTAGCAATTAGAAACCTTTTAACTGAAATGCCAACTACAATAATTTTACATTCAGTACTACAAATTTTATGCATGTATTTTGATTATATTTGGAAGTTCTCATAAAATCCTTCAAAATGTACCCAATAGAAAATGTCAGTAGAAACCAAAGTAAAACACTTTGATTTTTGCAGCTTCAGGTTTTCAGAATTGCCCAAGCAAAAAGTCTTATTATCTACCCTCACCATAATTCAATTACAGTAAAAAAAAAATTCTATCCATGGGCAAGTCAATCTTTACAAGGATACTCTAACTGAAGTGTTAGATGGCAAAATACAAACAGTAAAATTGAAACTGAAGTTTCTTTAAAAACTTACTACAATGCATATCTAGGTGTAGGGAAAAAATGACACTTCAAAATATTCTCTGGTGGTCAGAGGCATTTGAACAATTCCACATTGCAGACAGGTGACCTTTAGATTAAGATGAAGATCTCACGTATTTTGACAGTTGCCACTGACTGTACAGAATGTCACTTCAAGATCACCAAGTAAGCACAATCTTAAGCAACTTATACATACCAAGTTCAGATGTGGGTATCCTATACACATTTTTAAAGAGCCTGTCCTGGAAAATACCTGGATTCTTTCCTTCACTACGAGACGGGCGAGCTGTAGGTTTAGGAAATTTTGTCCCTTCCAAAGCTTTGGCAGCTGCCGCATGTTGAGCTTTTTTAATACTAGTTCCTTCAGCTTCCCAGTGCTGGTCCCCAAGAGTCAGCTGCACTGTAAACACCTACAAACAAGAAGTCCAAGTTCTTTATTATAAGTGACACCACCATTTCGCATTTTTTGTTAGGACCTCTTATGTGTTTAATATGCCTTCTGCTACAATCAGAAAGGTTATTTACTACTAAGCACAACTTAAATAAAGCCTTTTCAACACGGTAGCTGAAGTTACACTTTTGGTTTCCTGGGCTACTGAATGCAGGGATTAACAAAAACTGTTATAACAGTACTAACCACACAGCTCCCCACTGCAAGACATTTGGGGAGTCTGAATTGAAGGATGTGCACAGATGTAGGTAGACCGGTAATGGCTACACAAAGGGCTGTTACTGTGAGAAATTTATTGTATGATTTTAATGTTTATAATGCCAATATGATTCTCCTAAATCTTCTCAAAATGCAGACTGCTTATGTAGAATTACATTTTATATTGCATAAGTCAGGGGTTCCCAAAGTGCGCTACCTGTACCCTGGGGGTACGCGAAACATCTCTGGGGGAACGCAGGAAAAATTGTGTAATGGTGGATTTTATTTATTGCATGTTCATAATAGGCTACTCAAACGAAACTTTAAAACTCTGTGTGGGAATTTGTTATATAAAACATGGTAGTTAATTGACTTCAAAATGTACCAATAAGAACACAGAGATACTGACATACAGAACCCTCACCTCCAATCACTGTACAGTGTGGGCTCAGTTGCCCAGCAACTGCCTAGTCTAACTGAGCTCTGAACTTAGTCAGGGTTGGTTTTTTTTTCAGTTGTATGTGTCACACTAACTATATCTGTACATAACTGAAATATGGACAGATGGCTAAAGACAGATAGTGTTAGGAAGAACAAAGTATCAGTGATGAGATGGGTAGGGGTACACGGGCAGCTGGGGGATTTGGAAGGGGGTATGCAGTAACAAAAATTTGGGAACCTCTGACATAAGTCATTCACTTGTTACTTTAGGCTTTCAATTTGGGTTATATTTTTCAGAGGTCAGAACAAAAATATGTAAGGCACTAAGGAATAACAGTTCTTACGTTGTCATAGGTCAGTGGTTCCCAAAGTGTGGGGCATGCCCCCCAAAGGGGGACATGGAGGAACGTTTGGGGGGTGTCACATGGGAGGAAGGGGGAAGTGCACCACCCAGTCTCAGCTCCGGCCTCAGCTCCCGGCTACAGCCCCAGGTGGACAAGTTCCATTATGGGTAATGTGGGGGGAAGGGAAAGGGAACAGAAAAGGTTTGGGGAATCACTGTCATAGATGCATAGTTTTTCAGCCCCATATGGTGATAAACAGTTATTTTACACAAGTGTAACAACTACAGAAACTTTGTAATACATCACTATAAGTAAAGTGGGGTAAGGACAGATCTATTAGCCTAATTTTCCACAAGTGAATCAAATCCAAAGCAGGTTAAGTTTAATTTTGATCGGAGTAACAATGTAAATGAGTATATGCCTTGATTATTCTTCCCAAATACTTATTTTTTAAAAATGTAACCCTTTCCTGCTTTGCACATGGAATCTTTGGCTTAAGACACTAGATAAAAATTAATGGAATTGTGTTGATCTTGGAGCAAAATCAATTTAATATGTTTTAAAAACAATCACACCTAAGCATATTCTCCTAGGGCAGTGGTTTCCAACCTATTTTCTTTTGCAGATTCTTAAAAAATTTCAAATAGAGATGCAGACCCCTTTGGAAATCTTAAGGCAGTTTGCAGACCACCTAGGGGTCTGTGGACCACAAGTTGAAAACGACTGTTCTCGTGTGCATGGGACATTCATAATTACTACTACAGCACAGACCTCTTGCCTAAAGCAACTTAAACAGATAAAAACATTTCACCAGATTTTCCCTGTAGGTCTTAGCCTCAGGATCCACAAAATGCAGAGCTTTACTAAAGAAAAAAGTTTAATATTCCAACTCCTTTTCCATCATCAGAAGCCTCCTGTATATTTGCTACAGCCTTTTAAGGTAGGCATTTGAATGCTAACAGCAGACACTCAAGAAACGAAGTATTTACTACAACCTGCCAAAATTTCAGTGGAATATTATGGCACAGAAAGTACACAAATGGGTCCATGCAATGTAATATTTTTAAACCATGAGCACCACTAATTCCATAAGGCACTGAAGACTAGAATAGTAAAGTAATTTATTTCAAAGTGGATTAATGCCCTATGAGATTCCACTGTATTGTGTGTTTGCAGTTAAGTGAAATTTACTAAAATCTTGCTCTCAACTATCTAGAAAGCAGGATTCTAGTAAATTGCACTTCACTGTCAGCTACAATAGGGTACAGTAATTCCTCTCTTAACATCCTCCCAGTTAAAAACGTTGCTGATCAATTAGAGAACACGCTAGTTTAAAGTTCTGCAATGCTACCTTAAAATGTTGTTTGGCAGCTCCCTGCTTTGTCCACTGCTTGCAGAAAGAAAAGCCCACTGAAGCTAGCTGGTGGGGGCTTGTAACCTGGGTGTACCGGCAGCACCCCCATCAGCTCCCCACTCCCTTAAATTCCCTATGTGGCAGCCACCCAGCAGGCTATCAATTGCCAGCAGTTCAGCTGTCCCTCCCCCCACTGCCATGTGCTGCTCCTGCCCTCTGCTTTGGAGTTGCTCCCAGGAGCCTCCTGCTTGCTGTGCGGGGTGGGGGTGGGAAGGGAGGAGGAGAGAAGATGGGTGCTAATGTCAGGGTGTCCCCCTTCCCCCCGCTACTGTACCCCACCTCCACAGAGCAAAGTGTGTGTGGGACACAACAGGGATCAGGATGGAGGGAGCTTGCTGGCAGCAGCTGCTGTCTCAACTTGCTGATCTACTTAAAAAGGCAGTGTACTTAAGAGTGGCGTCATCCTACTTAAAGGGGCAATGCACATCTCACACACACAGGGTGTCTCTCTCTGCCATGCTGTCTCCTCTCCCTCCTTTCATGCTGCCTTGCAGAGTGTGAGGATACATTAACAACAACGTGTTAACCCTTGAGGGTTCAGCTGAGTGCTAGTTCATCATTTAGCAGCCAGGCATTCCCTGGGAAATATCCCACCCTCTTCCACCCTCTGACTCCAGGACAGGCAGCAGCGCACAAAGACCACTGGGTCAGGCTGGGCTCTGCAGCCATGCCGCCCAGAGCATTGCGCCGGTGGTGCGGCAAGGTAAGGCTGCGGGGAAGGGGTCGGGGGCTAGCTTCCGGGGCTAGGAGCTCAGGGACTGGGCAGGACGGTCCCATGGGCCGGATGTGGCCCGTGGGCCGTAGTTTGCCCACCTCTGCTTTAGGCATTATTTCAGACTGTTTAATGCTTGAGAATAGACTATTAAAAGCTCTTACAGCACTTCTAATGCACTGCATTGCCTGTGATAAAGGTGAAGTGATCTGTGAAAGCAAGCACTGGAAATGCACTACTTTAAATGAATATGGACACTTTGCAGAATGCAGCAAAAATTCTAGGGACCCCATGATTCTCTCCAATTCTAATTTTCTGGGGAGTTTTGAAAAGATTCTCCCAGACGAAACCGTTCCAGCAGGAGTAGCACAATCTGGTCAATGAAAGTGTGCAGTTATGTACAAGGGGAAAGGGACTGTCTTTACTTCTTAAATTTTAAGTAGCCAACTGAGAATTCCCAGAAGTGATTTTTCTATTAACTTACTATTCCCATACCACAAACAAATGTGCTCGAGTTCTCATTAAGGGGGCAGGGGGGAGGACACAACAAATCTCAGCCATCTTTACTGCATCTGAAGGTACAGTTTTTTGGGGAATGGAATTTAGGTCAAACTTTAAAATAAAATCACTGTCAAGCAGGGAGAGCATGGGAAATTTCAGCATAAAACACATTTGTAACAATTCAAAGTTGGTTATTATAATAGAAACTGATTGCTAAAACATACTCCATTGAACACTGTATGTTAAGGCCATGACCACAATGCAGACAATGGAAAAAAGTAAGTAGTGTACAGTTAAGGGCAAGTCTCAAACAATATGTTATGCATCTCCTGCAACAACTACAATAAGCAGCTTTAAAAACAATTAATGAGCATTGGAGGAGAAGTTTTAACCCATGGGATAACATCCCCAGCTCAACCGTAATATGCTTCAGCATACCCAATGCGGCTGTACTGAAAAAGCTGGACTGCAATTGGAAACCACTTAAGGCTTTAAATTGTTTTCAGTGTTCCATTAAACCACCCATTACTCTAC
The DNA here is from genome assembly GCF_965140295.1 of Lepidochelys olivacea. Lineage (NCBI taxonomy): Eukaryota > Metazoa > Chordata > Testudines > Cheloniidae > Lepidochelys > Lepidochelys olivacea. The sequence continues at coordinate 17,610,749 of NC_140423.1, forward strand.
TACAGTAGATTATTTTGCACAAGAGCTAGACATTTTGCCTTTCCACTCACAAAGTTACTTGTCAATATAAATGCATAACTGATATGAGCAATATTTACCTTAGAGTGAGCTGGACCTTGCTCGCTCAAAAGCTTATACTCAGGCTGAATCTTGTTGAAACGGGCTAACTCATTCACAAGACACATTGGGGTTTTCTCTTTGGGGTTTGCCATGTTAGAAGGAGCTGAATGATGAGGCAAAAATCACAAATTATTAGATCATAATTAAGACTACAGAAAGTCCAGAATTTAAAAAGTTACAAAAGATGCAACAATTAATTTTCTGTATCTTTATGGAAGTACTGATAGACGCTTGCAATCCATGCTGGTTCAGGGGGAACATGCTACTTTACTGTCAGAGTTATTTGCTGGGATAGAGACCTCTAACCATGTCTCAAACCAGTGGACCTGTGGATGTGGAGATCTCTAACCATAGTGTGTTGAATGGAAAGCATTTAAATGGAATGCATTCAAGATTCAAGAGCAAATGCCATAATTGTGACAGAAACTAAGAGGAAGGATCAAATGGCAATTTGCTTTCAGACATCTATCCAGGTACATGTTGATCTGGTTTAACGCTTAGGAGGCTGAGGCCTCAAGTCTGACCTACGCAATATACATTAGATGTTCTCTAACTGTGCATCATAATGTTCATTTGTTTTGACAATTCCAGAAGGGTCAGTTCTTATTTCTGGGCTTTTCGGTTTCTTTCCTTGGGAATCTATTTTACTATGTTATTCTGGTTTGTATTCATTCATTTTTCCTCCACTCAAACTCTACATTAATTTTAACCTACATATGCTATGTATTTAAACCAAATTAGGACAAGTTCTCTAGCATTTAATTTAGTTTCCTAGCCATATCATCCTTTCCACTTCAGGTCTGTTCCTACTTTCCCAGGAAAACCCTTGTTAAGTATCTCCCCTTTTTGAAAAAGTTTGATTATGCTATTCATTATCCAAATACAAAGTACTCCATTTAGGAAGGAAAAAAAAAATCAAATGCACAATTACAAAATGGGGAATAACTGGGTAGGCAGTAACACTGCTGAAAAGGATCAGGGAGTTATAGGGGATCACAAATTAAATGATTTAAAATACAATGCAGTCGCAAAAAAGGCAAATATTTTGGGGTGTAATAACAGAAGTGTTTGCAAGACACAGGAAGTAATTGTCCCACTCTACTCAGCACTGGTGGGGCCTCAGCCAGAAGTTTGTATCCAATTCTGGGTGCCACATTTTAGGAAGACTGTGGACAAAGGCTTGGAAAACCCGAACTATGAGGAAAGGTTAAAAAACTGGGTATGCTTAGTCTTGAGAAAGGAAGACTAAGGTGGGGACCTGAGAACAGTCTTTAAACATGTTAAGGGCATGTATAAAGAGGATGGTCATCAATAGTTTTCTATGTCTACTGAAAGTAGACAAGAAGTAATGGGCTTAATCTGCAGCAAGGGAGATTTAAGTTAGATATGGGGGTGGGGGAGAACCTTTCTAAATAAGGATAGTTAAACACTGGAATAGCCTTTCGGGGGGGCGGGAGGGAGATGTAGAATTCTCATTACTGGAGGTCTTTAAGAACAGGTTAAACAAACACCTGTCAGGGATGGTCTAAGGTCCAGGGCTTTGCTCACACACCAATCCTCCTGCTGTTATATGTGAATGGAAGACATGCAGTCAGTTTAAAATATTGTATTTAAAAAAAAATTGTAAAGAACACTGATTAAAATGTTGCTGTCAATTCCTTCAACAAAATCATCCAGTTATAATTTTAAATAGATATTTTTAATTCATTCTCTCAAAACTTTTGAAAGCTATTTTTAGATCTGTTTAAAACAATTTCACTTAAAACTATGATCTTAAAACAGGGATAAAACATGGAAGCCAACTCAGGTGGTGAACACAGTTTTTAGAGTAACGTTTGTAAAACGGTTCCTATATGTCTGCAACCTGCTGTATCAGACCACAGTACAAGGCTGAGAAATACAGACATTCATTAACATATAGCTTACCTGCAGCTGCACTGGTGGATGTAACAGATGCAGAAGGTAAAGCAGAGTTTTGAAGAGGTCTACCTGCATTTTCAGAGGGCAGAGAACTAGTGGTAGAAGGAATACTCAAAGGCTGAGAAAGAGACTGGTTCTTATTCAAGATTTGGCTCCCTGAGAGAGCAGCAGATGGATTCTGAATTTGAACTTGAGACATGTTCACTTGCAACCAAAGCGAATTACTGCAGGTAGACAGCTTTGAATGCAGGTTAATTCAGTGCGATGGAGCCTAATGGTCTACCTAAAAGTTGTAAGGAAGAAGAAAAAAAGATTATACCAAATATTAAAGTTCCAATAATTCACAAACATGATTGGAACATCAGTATGTATAACAGTAACTGGAAAGCATTAGATTTCTCTATTATTAAAAAAGAGTCCAAATGTTCTTCAAGCACCCCATTATTTCCATTTTGTGCACAAAAACCTCTCCTGCATCCCAACGATTTTAACAAAATATTTCAAAGTGCATAAGCTTCACACTGGTTCAATTTACAAAACAGAAAAGTACACTAGGTTTAATTTATTCTTGCTCATTTATTACTACCTAACTGCCCATCTCTTTTCTACATCATTGTTGAATCCACTTTCAAAGTAAATCCAGTTACCCGAGTTGTTGTTAGTATACAAAACAGAACAACTTTCAAAATTATATTACATTTCAGCTTTGGAATTAGTTTATAGCTCTAAAAGATAAGCAATAATGTGGTCTTTTAAGAAGAGCAGTTGTTCAAAGCAAGTACATGCCATCACAACCATATATTTGATTTGGACAGAAGATATACTGTGGCTTTCACAGTATTGTTCACCTTTTCTGTGTAGGAAACAGTATTCAGTGTTAACATGCCATTACTCTACAGCAGTGGTTCTCAAACTGTGGGTCGGGACCCCATTTTAATGGGGTCGCCAGGGCCAGCATCAGACTTGCTGGGACCCAGGGCTGAAGCCCAAGCCCCACCTGGGGCGGCAGGGCTCGGGCTGCGCTTCTCCATCTCCTGTTATGTTGTAACTTTTCTGTCAGAAGGGGGTTGTGGTGCAGTGAAGTTTGAGAACTCCTGCTCCACAGGCCTTCTTCAGAGTATATTTGGTTTGTCTCCAAAAGCAAAAATGTCTAAAAGCAATACAGATTACGCACAAATGTTTATGGAAGAACCATAAAATGAATGGTAGCTAACAGAAATCTAAGTAACTTTACCAGGAAAGTAGAAGGTGAGAGTTTAACACATGTCAGATATAAAATTCCAAATGCATATATAATTGAATTAGAAGATGCCTCATTCACAGTTCATACATTAGGATAGCACTGTTCACAGTTTTGTGGCCCTCTAGCCAAATGTCAGAAGTGCTCTTAAGCAACTGACTATTTTCATTAGAAGTAACCGCCAAGTGACAAACTTATACGAGTAATTGTGAAGTACTATATATGATATACTTTTCTCCACTAAACTAGTAGTAGCATTCTGCTTTACATGGGTGCAACATTACATTCATGCCCAAACAGTTCAGCTTAAATATACACTAAAACTGCCAGTTTGAAGATTATTATATCTGCCAGAGCCAGATGCCAATATCCATTTACCAGCCATCCAGCAATTTACTTTTTCAAAGTAAATTTCTACTGCCAAGTTTACTACTAATGTATTTTACACACACACTTCCCAGCTGCAGATTTCTATAAAAATCTAGCTAGCTGGCAAAGGTTTATGCCTGTATTACTTTAAGATGAAGAATACAAATGAAATTGCTCATCCAGAATCCACCCAGGTCCTATTACTAGCAATACAACTATCCACATATTCTGCAGGCTTCAAATCCAGAGCCTGTGAAGAGACTTCCAAATGTAGGAAAGAAAGGGGGATGACTCAAAGGGTATGTCTACACTGCAACCTACTGGAGGTGGCATGTAGGGTCTGAGAAGCTACATGCCACAGCATGCATGTAGCTAAACGTGCCAGAGAAAGACTCTGGTAGTGGGGAGGCAGCAGGGAAAGGTTTTGGCAGCAGGGAGTTGCCAGAGCCTTTCCCTGCATTGAGGGGGAAGAGGGACAGACACTACATGGCTAAAAAGAGCAGTGGAGACAGGAGAGGTGCTACTACGGTGACCAGATGTCCTGATATTCAGAGCTTTGTCTTATATAGGTGCCTATTACACCCCAACTTTCTACTCACACAAAACCGAACACCCTTGCCCTGCCCCCATTCCAGCCTTCCTCCGAAGCCCCGCCCCTTCTTCTAGGTCCCACTTACCCCATCACTCCTCCCTCTGTCATTTGCTCACCCCACCCTTACTCACTCACTCATTTTCACTGGGCAGGGGCAGGGATGCAGGAGCGGGTGAAGGCTCCAGATGGGGTGTGGCCAGAAATGAGGAGTTCAGGGTGTGAGAGGGGGCTCCGGGCGGAGGTAATGGGTTGGGATGCAGGAGTGGGTGAGGGCTCTGGCGTGGGGCCAGGGATGAAGGATTTGGGGTGTAAGAGGGGGTTCTAGGCTGGGGAGGTGGAGCTGAGGGATTCAGAGTATGGGAGAAGACTCTGGGCTGAGGGCACAGGTTCCGGGGTAGGCCAGAAATGAGGGGTTCATGGTGCAGGAGGGAGCACCGGGCTGGGGAAGGGCCATAGGAGGCATGAGGGCTCTGGCTGGGGCCAGGAATGAGGGATTCAGGGTGCAGAATGGGGGTCTGGGCTGAGGTGTTTGGAGTGCAGGAGGAGGCTCTGGGCTAGGGCATGGGATTGGGGTTCATGAGATCTCCGGCTGGGAGTGCAGGCTCTGGGGCGGGGCTGGGGATGAGGCACTTGGGGTGCAGGCAGGTGCTCTGGGCTGGGACTGAGGGGTTCAGAAGGTGGGTGAGGGATCAGGGCTGGGGCAGGGGGTTCAGGTGCGGGAGGGTGAGGGCTCCAAGCGGGAGTGGGTCGGGGTGCAGGCTAGGCTTATCTCAGGTAGCTCCCAGAAGCAGCAGTATGTCCTCCCTCTGGCTCCTATGCAGAGGAGCGGCCAGGCAGCTCTGCACACTACACCATCCGCAGGCACTGCCCCAGCACCTACCATTTGCCACGGTTCCCGGCCAATGGGCGCTTCAGAACCAGCGCTTGGGGCGGGGGCAGTGTGTGGAGCCCCCCTGGCTGCCCCAACATGTAGGAGCGAGAAGGAGGACATGCCACTGCTTCCGGGAGCCACATGGAGCCCAGGCAGGGAGCATGCCTTAGCCCTGCTGTGCGGCCGACCGGACTTTTAACAGCCTGTTCAGCGGTGCTGACTGGAGCTGCCAGGGTCTCTTTTCTACTAGGTGTTCTGGTCAAAAACCAGACACCTGGCAACCCTACCCCACCTCGATTTTTTACACTTGCTATCTGGTAATCCTAGGTGCTTCTCATGCATGTAGAGAGCTGTGTAAGGCAGTGGTTTTCAACCTTTTTGGGCTCAGAACCCATTTGTAAATGTTTACGGCAGTTGTGACCCAGTAAATAGTCTGTGGGTGGAGGCCCTGGGGTGGTTTCTGTTGGATCCTGCCCCCCAAAGGGGTTGGGTCCTACATGGCACTCACTTCACAGTGGTAGCTTCTGTGCTGTTGGGCTGGCTGGGCTTGGCTCTCCGCTCTTGGCATTGCAACCTCTGGAGTTGCAGCGCTGCTCCGGTTTGGTCCTGCCCCCCTGACTGGACCAAATTTGTGACAGTGGAGTTGTGACCTGTCTCACGGGATTGCAGTGCTACTCCCTCAAATTTGGCCTACCCAGACTCCCTTCATCATAACAGCTGGGCTCAACTGGAGTATCGTTGGGACCCCAGAGGTGGCAGTGTCTAGAGCAGGGAGGCGAGCCCAGCCAGCCTCATGGGACTGGAGTCACAGCAACTGCCAGGCAACCATTTGAAACATTCTGCCGACCCAGTTTTGGGTCCCAGCCCATGGGTTGAGAACCCCTGGTGTAGGGTACATATCCCAGGGCTCAGGCGTATCTGTGCTTGCCTACATTGCTATGTATACCCATACTAGAGGGGGCTTGCACTGTATGTATTCTACATGCTGCAATAAGAAGCGTGCAGTGTAGACGTACCCAAAGTGACCTTTTTAGATAACACTGACAAAAAATAAGCCTGTAGTGAGAACTTATATTCATGAATATACAAACACTGATTTGTTTGAATTTAAAAAAGATTGAGGAAAGAAATTTCTAGAAGGCAAAGTGATAATTTTGAAAACTTAAACTTCCATCGCGAATCCAGTAGACTGAAAGTCATGTAATGTTTCAGTACTTGTATTTGGTAGCATTTCTGATAAATGGATCTCAACTAAAGGTTTTTGGTCTACTAAACTCACTGATTTTGATGCTCCTCTTCATATTCCTAAACTTTTTTGTTTCATCTCTATTAAGTCCCCTTTAAATACTCTTGATTCTGATTCCATGCCTCAACAAAGGTAGTCATTGTTTCTTTATCTACAATTGATTATGAATGAATTAGATTTAGACAACTAGGGGTAACATCTTATATAAGTAAGCATCTTTCCTTATGTTAGCAAAAGTTACTCTGGCAAGAAAGAAATTTCCTCTTTTCAGATATGAGTATCAAGATTTTTGTTTCTTCACACTTAATTTTTTACTGAAGTGGGAACATACAGTCTCACCTGAATGAGTGAATATATTTTTCATATTTGTCAAGAATGGAACTTTGAAGACTTTATCATACTGTTGTTTAAAGCTTGTGTGGAGTTTCTTTCTGGGACTAATAATTATCTTTCCTTGTTATGTTTTATATACTCCATGTGTGTCTGAGGATTTTGTACAAGATTGATTGTGTCTGATACAAATTACTTGCTTGCATATTTTCACCTTGTTTTGTAGTAGTACACAGTTACTTTTTTTTAATATTTGCAGATATATAGATAGTGAAGGATTAAAAGGTTCCCATTTCCATTATTTTAAAGATAAAAATACTAGCAAGCACAACAGGGACCTTATGGCACTTTACAAATATTCAAAGCAGTTTGAGTTCTGAATCTCTGAAGTGCACTTCTCCCCCATTATGTTCTGAGGTTTAAAGAAAGATTTTCCTGCTAATTCAACCTCACTTTAAAAGTTGCCAGTATAAACTCTAAAATGCCATGAGTGATTCATTCTAAATGCTTTAGCTCACAGAAGAGAAAATTAGTTCAGACAAACTAGTTTTTCATAAATGCAGCAAATGGTCTTAAATATGAGAGCAAGTTCTGTATTTGCCTATCAAACTTATAAAATTTTCACAATTGATACACCATAATTGTAGTGAATAACTTGTCCATGTTTATAAAGAAGGACCTGGAAGTTGAGAGAAGGTAAGATGCAGTAAATTCAGAAGGTGGCTCCACAGTAATGGCATTATAACCCTTACATCTACTCACAAAGAGTGTGTCTGAAAGCACTGAAAAAGTCTTGACTTTAAATGAAAAAAATAGGCCAAGTGAAATGAGGTCCCATGCTCAACTCAACTGAAGAGTAACATCTTACAAATAGAAGAAATTATTGAATCTTCTCTTCCTTTGGTCTGTCTGAAGTAATATGCCTCTTAAAACAACATAATTTACACCGCTTTTCTGAAAAGCCTAAAGTAGAAACCAAGCTCTGAAGTGCACTGAAAACTCTGCCCACAGCTCCCATATGTATAAACCAGTGCACTATTTTTCAGCTGAAGTCCACTACTGTGGTACCAAATAGGAAGAGGGAATCTCAGGCTACAAAACAAACATTAAATTGTACTTTGAATCAAGCTATCAGCAGTGCAGAAAATAGAAAAAAAATTAATTCCTGTGGGAAACTGCTAACTAAGGCTATGTCTACACTCGAGACATGTTTTCACTACCATGAGTGACATAAATTATGCCAACAAAAGTGCTAGTGTAGACACAGCATAAGTGAGTCACCAAATTCATCTCTAGTTCCAGCTCCCAAAAAGGTCTTCAAGGGTAAAGTAGAGTCCTGTAGCAGGTACTTCACTATCTAAAACGTAACTAAGCTCTGATTTTTTTCCCCCTTTAATGATTTTTCTGCTTCATTATTGTATTGCAAATACACTACATGCTCAAAAAAGCAAACTGAAATGCTGGTGTTCCAAAGACCTTTCAGCTTGCATTGTCACAGTAACAAACACTGTTAGCACATAAATACTAATGAGGTACACATTTAATCTAACTAGGAAGTTACCAAAGCACTCTCTGTGCTTTTATCAAGGGCAGACTGCCTTCCGTAATTCCCCTCATTGCTTGCTATTTAGTCTATTTTGCTTACTGGCTGATGACTAGAGTTTGATTTTATAAACCTCTTTCTAACGTTTCACGCTGCTCATTAAATATTTCATAGGTTTTCAAGTCAGCGCTAAGGTCCACCAATGAGCATAATTAAGATTTCAAAGAGATTGGCTAGCTAAATTCCACAAGTATAAAAACTAACCTATTCAGATGTTATGTCTCCAAAATTGCTGGTTTAAAAAACACCATACGATTAACTACCGCAAGAATGCACTACATGCTGTATCCCCAAGATTATAGCAGCTACTAAAATGGAATTTTTAAGCAGATTATGAAGCAATATTTTATAGAAATGACAGCATCTTTCAGCCTAAAGAATGTACATACCAGCACAAAAATACTGATTGCAACTTTTCTGGACACACTCTCAGTCCTTCTAGCAAAGAGAAAGTTTGACCTTTTTTTTTTTTTTTAAACACAAATGTTAAAATATAGGTCACTAACACATTTCTCTCTGTAACAAATGTGGCTTGTTATAGGTTTGTGGATGCCAAATCTAAAATTTGGTGACACTTTATTTTTAGTTATACAAACTTAAGACTAGAAAAAATGAAATTAAGTCACATGTGAATACGTATATTGATCACACATTCACTATCAAAGCAACCCAATGCCTCAGAGTTAAATTTTTTCAGAAATAGGAGCTGTTTAGGCAGAAGCTGCTGAAATTTGTACCAACTTCCTGCCATGCATTCACAGAGCCATTCAACACCACCCAGATTTCTTTTTCTAGGTGGTCATTCTTGAACCATTTCATATGTTACTTGGTATAAGCCTCTGGGGATAATAGCAACACAAGCCTGCTACTTCCTAAATACTGCTTAGTTCAGAATATTGTTAATCACTGCCATGCTAAAAGTGCTGATCCATCTGGGTGCAACCAAGTTAAAAAACACAGCAGAATGCTAATTTAATTCCGTGTGCACATCATTATCTATTGGGATCAGTACATCCCTAATCAATACACTTTTGATAGTCAGGGACATCCATTAGCGGCCCCGCTGCCTCAAATATGTCAGCATGTACTTAACAGGATTAGCCAAAGTTTTCAATGGACTTATGTTTGAGTTCTCTCCATGTTTCGTGGTTTAGCTTAGAATGTTTACGGTTCTAAGTCTCCATACATTTATTACGGTTTTCTTCTGCTCCTTTCATCCACAAGGTGTTTACTACCTTGATCTTCCAAAACTGCTCTAGTATTTTTTGCAGGGAAGCAAGTCTCTGAGTAGGATACTAGTTACTTTCTATATTTACTGTGGAGGACAAAGGGATGGAGTTTCACATACAATCATAGCTCAAACTAAGTTCTATGTGGATCAGTCTCCATCAAGAGTCAGAAAACAATATTAAGCCTGAAAAAGCTTCCCTTGAAACACCTCTAGATAGAACAATGCTTAAGACAGACAATTCAGCCATTATTCTATAATTCTATGGAAACTCCAGCACATGAGCTAGGGCTTGAAGCAATAAGATTTTAGAAACTAATCCAAATGTGAACAGATTTCATCTGTTCACATTCCAGAACCAGACAACAAAATCTCTGTAGACATGTTCATAGGGTCATAACCTGCTGCTTCTTTTCAGCCTACAAATCAACCACTCAAGTTTTAGACAAAGGCCTGGCAGGGTTTAGGAAACAGCTGCTGAAAGTTTACCTCTTTGCTTGGGACAATCTTATGCAGTTTACCTCCCCTCCATATACCCCAACATCCACTCCCCCAACTTTCAAATAACTTGAAAGAGCTCAGCCTTTGTCTATCCTCTGGGAATCTGAGATGACATTTCCAACCTCAGAAGAAACCAAGTAACAGCATTTAAATTAAATGGAACCACACTGCATTTTTCTGTGCCTCAATTTCCACACCTGTAAAATGTGGACAATCTATCCACCCTTCCTTTGAAAAGTGCTTTCAATCTACAGATGAAAAATGCTGTGTAGTTATTGAACGTTATTATGGAGACCCCAGCACACAATGTTGGCAATTTAGCAGGCAAGAAAAATGCACCAAACAAAATCATGAGTGCTCCCTCCCATCACTGTTCATAGGTGGCAGTAATGTCTGCCCAAATTGGAGATTTGAAAAAAAATCCATAATGAGCTTTTAAAACTTCACTTGAAGTATAATTGCCAGCTTGTGGCAGTAGTCATCTCTTAACATTTACCCTATGCCAGCCAACTGCTTGAATACACGAACCCACAGTTTATTTCCATACCTCAAGATGAATTTCCTACTTTTTTTAAAAAAACAAGAGAAAATCGTGTTGCAGGTGCAATTTTTCTAATTAATCTATCCTTTTTATCTGCATCTCATATCTATGTACAAACAAGCATTGTGTACATTGATATAACTTGTTGTTTGATGCAATCATTGTTATTTAGTTTGCTCCTTCAAGCAAAGCCCATTTATATTTATACTCCAATTGCATGATAACTTGCCAGATGCACAGACATTACTAATCTGGAAATATTTCAGCATCAACACTTATTCTCAGAGCAGAGAAAGCCTAGGAATCTTGTATTCAAGTATTAGCCCTTCTTGTGAAGCAGATATTTAACTAATTCTATAGGTTTTAAGAAGTCTCCATTTATTTCATTTCTGGTACTGCAAACAATAAGAAATATAGGAATGGCCCACAGAGGATTTCTATGTAAAAATATATATACTTTGTAAAATCAAATTTGAGAAATATTTTGACAGAACTCCAAATAACAGTACAAAGCAAGGTGTCCTTTTATTGTTGAAATTTAAGCTACTCAGGTAGCCAAACTATTGTAACCTATTTGTACAAGGTACTCATTAAGCTATTGCGCCTGACACTGCCCTCAAAGCAAAAGCTTAATTATAGGCCATGTTTTAGCATCTATAAAAATACAGGCAATAACCTTTACAAATTAAGGCAGCAAGTATCCTGTAACAGAAATTTAGAATGTTTTAGGTTGCCACATACAACAGAAAACTTGAGACGGTGGTTGAGATTGACATTTTACAAGTGAAGTAGAAAACTAAGAAAATACTCATGTATTAGGTGGGACAAAAATAGATAATTGCTTGCTAACTGCATTCAAAAATGAATTTTAAAAAACCATTTTGAACTCCTATAGGACCTTCTGTTTGATGGCAAATTCCTTACAAACTTTAGATGACCCTTGTGAGATACAGGTAGCAAAACTGAAGCCTAAAGTCACAATGAACAGACGCAGAGTATGGAAGTGAACACAGGTGCTTTTGCTCCCAGTCCTTTTCTCATTAAGACGCTTTTAGATCAGAGTCTCATACTTTGTAGCTTCTGTATGGCAAGCTCATTGCACATACCAGGGGCTTCTTGTATCCTACATTCTCCCATCCCCACAGTTCCAATTTGACACCCTTACATCCCACCTCCCCTCCAGTTCAGGGACATATGCAAATAGCCAAGAAGTTTATTAGTAGTTATTGTAGAAGTTACTGTAGTTTAAATTAATTTTCTTCTTTCTGCTTGGGAGATAAGGCAGAAAAGAACATTTAAAACTCTATTGGAATGATGGGCAGAGTTTAGATGGGGAATGTTGTTATACTGGAAGGTGTTGGTAGTTTCCATCAACCAGTTTTGTTCTATAAATAGTTACAAAGCTCATTAAAGTTGATGGGTGTGCTAACCAGATGCCAGGGACTGTATCTCCCCTCACACACACACACTTTCCTCCTCCTGGTTTTCCAATTTTTATCAAAATCAATAGGATTCTGTCTATTGATGCCTACAATATTCCCTAAAATTTTGGAAATGTGAGGAATGGTAGTCTAAAGTTATATTACATCCAGAGAAATACTATCAGGTTGAGTTTACGGCCCCATTTCACTCAGCCAAAAATTGACAGATTTCTGTAAGAAAAAGTTATGCAAGAAAGTAATTTTTTCAGGCAACTGATCTTTCTGGATTTCTTTAATGCCAAAATTATTAGAGGTGTTTCAGATAAGTTAAAGTGTGCAGGGGGAAAAAGAGCTCTTTTCCTCCGTGTAACATAATATTGCCAGTTAATAACCTTCTTGAATATTAGGTTAAAAAAGGTAGATACTATAAGTGATAAAAGTTATTGAATCATAGGTTTAATGTTTCCTGTACCTTTAGGTGATCCAGGGACAGTGAAGTTTTGGTTTTAGTTCCAGGGAGGGTATTTATGTTGGAGAAAGCCTAGGAAGAAAAAAATATGCAGTGTTAGTAATTTGCTTTGTGAAGCTACTGAAATATTTTAAGGTATTCTATAATTAACTGATCATTGCTAAAAATCATCAGGAGAAATGAAGAAACTTCTGAATATGAGGGCAAAAATGTCCAAAGTGTAGCTGAGAGTGAAGACTGCTTGGAAATTTAGGAACTGGTTTGCAGAAAAATGCTAACTCCACATATATTTTAAGTTTCTGAGGCTTGTTTTATAAGATGCCTTCAATATATGCCTTGTAAGTATTTAGGCTGTGAATTTCAGACGGGCCTAAGGGAGTTGGGTGCCTAACTCCCCATGGCCATTGAAAATCTCAGCCTTAGACAAGAACATACATAAACATTATATTCTCACTGACAGACTGTTTGCAAATGAGCTTCATTTTTTACCATGCAGAACTACAGCTTTATTTGCCAACCCTCCCCTTCCTGCTCCCCTTCCCTAATCCCAAGTGACCTCCCTTAGGGATGCCTACTGTACAGAGACTATATTGTCATAGTATACTGGCACAGCCCTGTAGTGTAAATGCAGCCTACACTAATGGAAGAGGTTTTTCCGTCAGTATTCGAGGAACACCACCTCCATGAGCTACAGCAGCTACGCTGATGGAAGCATTCTTTCATCAATTTATCTGCGTCTAGGATGGGGTTTAGGTCAGAATACCTATATTGGTCAGGGGTGTGTTCCCTCCCCATCCCTGACTGATATAGCTATGTCAAACTACTTTTAAGTGTAGACCAAGCCTTACACTTGGAGGAATGGCTGGAATCATGGAGTCCATCAATCCTGCTCTTCGCCTGGCTGTAAGGCAGGGGTCCCCAATGTGGTGCTTGTGGGTGCAATGGCACCCGCCAGGGCAGTTGTATGCGCCTGCAGGACACTGCACCTCCAAAATGTCGCTGCCGAAGAACCACCCACCGAAATGCCGCCGAGAAGTGTTGCCGTTTCTCGGCGGTGATGCTTCTTGCCACTGCCACTTCTCGGCGGCATTTCAGCGACGGGGTGTCTGGCGCCCGCCACAATCTTCTGGGAACAGGAATATGCTATTCCCACAGAAAGGTTGGGGACCACTGCTATAAGGGTTACTTAAGAATATGATGTACCCGCTCCACAGCGAGGCCTGATCTCACTGCCATGTGACTGAACACTGGAGGACTAAGATCAGATAAGGGAACAGAATTTACGTCTCCTCCACAGAAACAATGCATTGCATTGCACTAAGCAGAGAAACAGATATCAGACAGCCTAATTCAAAAATTGATTTTTGCAACCATCTTTAAAAGTTACAGTAACAGCTGTGCACATAGTATTATCAGTTAACACACTGACACTAGCATTGTGTTGCAGAATTTTTATAAAGTCTGGTTCAGTAGAAAAAGTTTAACAACTATGAATCAAACTCTGCAGCCCTTACTTACTACAAGGTGAGTTTTATCTGTCTATTGACTATCAGGGCCCAGGTCAGGCCCCTTAATATTTCTGATTGACTTCTTGTGCTATATATTGATATTATACGGTAGAAATAGGAAAAGTAGAAAGCAGAGGTAATAGATAAACTGATGAGTAGAAGTTCCCTAAAGAGATAATGCCTACATATTTTGTTAAAGGTTTTAAACTTATGTAACATTAAAGCAATAATTTCAATGTTCAAACTTGGTCATATCTCATGTATTAAAAATTATGTAGTTAAATGCCAGGTGGTTTTTTTTTTTTAAATAAAGAAAAATGCTTTCAGTACTAAGATCAAGTCAGTCACTTGCAACTCCCATTTAGACTAATCCTACTCAACACATTTATGGGGGTTTTTTTTGGACAGACATTACACAGCATGCCCACAGTTTTACCTCTGGGGTCTTGAAAATGAAAATTTGTTTCCTACTCAGTTATTTCCTACTATTTTATCAGAGAAGGTGGATGGTCTCTCGGCACTGCAATGATTTTTAGTTTTGGCTTATGTCAAAAAATAAGTCCCAAAGTAGCATTTCAGTCCCTAGCATAAAAGTCTTATAACTATCTTGCTAGAGCCAAAACTTTAAAGATAGGTTTAAGTTCCTCTCTCTCCATAGGATTTTCACCTGAATAGTACAAAAAAAAGAGAAAAGTACTCCTCTGTTGCAGCAGTATAGCCTCCGAGAATGTATTTTCCAAAATGATTGTAACCATTTTCAATAGCTGGATATTTCTTAAATGCTTGGACTTGTTGTCCTTTTAATGCCCTTCTCACTGTTCTATAAGTGATGTTCCTCATAAAATCCAAATGCTACCATCCCAGAATACTGTGTGAAGCAGTTCAAGGACACGCATCAAGTATTAAATTTAAAATTTTATTTAAAAAGTAACTGACCACATGAAGGTTTGACCTTCAGTCCACACATCATATGTAGTTTTTAGTATAATGTACTGTGTCGAGTTGTAAACCAAGTGGGACAGGGACAATTTCTTCTGTACTTATGACACAAAGCAGTATACAATAGAAGACTGAAAAAAGAAAAGATGACAAAAGGGCTGTGCAATAAATAGCAGCTGACAAGGAATTCTCAATCTACACAAATGAAAACTGTACAAAACATACTAACATTTCTAGCCACCTTTTTTAGATGAACAAATCCAGTTTATTCTACACTTTGGATATTTTGTAAAAAACTAATCAGAAAAATGTTAGATAAATAATACAATATCTTACAGACCCCATCACACTAAATTGAGTTGTTATAGTCCTATTCCCCAGAGATATTTAAAAACTAAAGGAATTCTTCAATCACCATAAATATAACAAAAGCCAGTATATTATTAACATCTGCCACCTGTGCAGTGACAATCTTCAGAGTGACCTATCACAAGGTAGTAGAATAATTACTAGGGCAAGTTTATGAAGTTTAACATCTAATTGATGGATAAGTATTTTCAGAATGATTTTTAAACAAATAAGAGGTTGTAGAAATGTATTTGTCTATTTTTTAGTTCTTAATTTCAAACGACTAACACAAAACCAACATGGCATCATGTTGATATTATTAAGTGTCCTCCAATTTGTGTTTAATATCCTCTCCATTATCATACTTGTCTAATAGATTGTAAATCAAAAGCTTGTAATTATAAAGAACATAAATCTACTAGAAGTTAGCTGAAACTGGCATGTTCCTAGAAACCCATTTCTGAATCTGTGTGTCCTTTCTTTGAAAGGGGTAGTTACTTTTCTTCTAATTTTAAATATGGCATTGGTTTTCAGAAACTAAGTGGGGGAGTAAAAATAGTAACTGATTAATAAGGCACAGCAAAGCGACTATTATGTGCTACTGTACTCAGCTAAAACTAAAGAAAAGTCTAAAAATATGAGTTATGCTGTAGACAGAATAATTTCTTCTAATCATCAACATATTCCTGTTCAGGGGTATAAAAGGGAAGATGGAAGCTTTTATAAAATGAAATATGCAGAACTTCAGTTCAAGATCAGGAATAGTGGTGTTTTTGCCCATTAATACAAAAGACAAATTGAACTTAGGTTTAAATAAATCTCATATGCATCTTAGGCACTTACATGGCCCCCATTATAACAGTACCTACCTGCCTCACAATCTTTCACAATGTCCCTGTGAAATACAGAGTGCTATTATCTCATTTTATAGATGAGAAACAGAGTGGCTAAGTGACTTGCCCAAGGTCTCAGAGAAAGTCTGCAGTGCAGCAGGGTTTTGGTGACATCTGCAATTTTGAAGAAATGGTTTTCATATCACATTCTTTATGAATTATTACTCTACACTCACCATATAAAAAACTGAAACTTGCAATCAGACACCTCTGAAACCTCAGTAGAAATAGTGGTGGTGATTAACGGAAGCCCAAAAACTCAGGTCTTGAAAAATTTACATGACATCCACATAACTACAATACTACATCTACCAGCCTACCCCAATCAGGGAGAACAACTTCCTACAAAACCACTGAGAAGAGGAAGGGTGTGGGAATTCATACAAAGTGCTGTTCCTGAACCCTGCTCAAAGCTTCCATCTCTTATTAAATGAATATTTAATGCCATGAAAAATTACAAAAGTTTTGTCAATGTGTATGAAACTACTCTTGGGTCTGTCAGAGACCTGTACAATATATTTGACGTGCTCAAGATGCAGAAGTGGGATGTTTGGGAATTTATTCAACGTCCACTTGTTGTTATTGCCCATTTTTAACTTGATGGCTGGTGGCTACCAAGAAAGATGCTATTATTGTCTCCAATATCAGCCTCTGGCTAGTAAGCGTAATACATATCAAACCCCTTCCCCGCCACCATCTCAAGTTTCCTGACTGTATGGAAGGATCCATACTTTAGATCTCCTCCAGACTCCGTACTGCAGTGACCAGGGGCATTGTCATTCTATCCTTCACTCAGCTTCCACTTCTGTTTTCTTCTTCTCTGTGAATAGTTCCAGCATCCTGCCTGTTCATAACTTTTTTAAGTAGCAGTGATGAAGGCAAAGACATCATCATTGTCAGTTTCACTAATACTAGTTAGAATCCCATGACAACAGTGAAACCAATTAAGTCTTCTGTCTGCAGACCTAGGAAGACAGAACCACACTACAAAGTGTGAATTTTCCTTACTATTATAAAAGCTACACACTTTCTTAAACATGGAAGGTTAAATACTGCAGGAACTGATGGCTTAGCTGCCTCTGCTCCTTTCCAGTCTTCCCCTATACCACATCATTATTGGAACTTCAAGTCCAAATTTCCACAAACTATAATAGCTCTGTAGAGTTGGGTCATTTTACAAAATACTCCATGATAACCCATATCAAGGTATGTTTTCATTTAAGTAGCACAGCTGCAGCTATGTTGCTGTAGCAGAGACACTTACTACAGGAACAAAAGGGTTTTTTCCTCTCGCTGTAGAGGGGGTAGCTAAGTCAACGGAAGAATTCTTTTGTTGGCCTAATTGCATCTACAGTGAGGGGGTTGGCCTAACTGGGTCAAATTTTCTCACAGCCCTGAGCAATGTAGGTACATGGACCCAAGTTTTAGGTGTAAACCAGGCCTCAGTGACAGTGACTTGATAACCTACAGTATGAAGCAGCTCTGATGTGGCTGACTATTTAACTTTTATAATTAGTGTTAAAATAGAATAGCCGAATATTTGTTATTGAAAGGTTTAAATAGCTGCCACAAAAAAGGCACTTGCCCCTTATTTTCTATCAATTACAGGAAAAAATGAGTTATCAGAATGCAAAAACACACTAGCTGAGCCAGATCATGTTCCTGGACAAACTTTCTATAAACCACAAACATGTTCCTCTTATAAGATCTTGATTAGCCAAGGAATCTCTCTAATATTTGTGGCACTATAAGATGAGGCGCAAAATAATTCACAGGGCTGATAATTTACATGGTGCTTCACAAATACAGATAAGACACTCCAGGAGAGAGTATATGGATTAATGATAAAAAAAGGAAGCACGTGATGAAAAGCCTGAAGAGGGGGATTTTAAACAGTGATCTGAAGGAGAAGCAGGAGCAACACCGTGGTTTAAAAACACAAAACCAAGAGCAGAAAAAGATGTAATTAAGGCAAAGAACTGAGATAACATGTAAGCCTTTAAATGCTAACAGTTTCCACTATCACAAAAATATTTTAAATGAAACTTTATTTTTCGAAAACATTACATGGTTTGAAAATACACACTCAAGGCTAATGATTGTAGAAAATACACACTCAAGGCCAATTGTAAAGTTATCAAAAATACCACACAGGTCTTCTTTATTGGTCCAGTCCACTAAAATAACCAAAACACATACATGCCGTGTAAATATCAACATCTTCATGTTTAAGAGAAGTTGTCAATGCAACTGTTGAAAGTATTGTTATAACAGGCAAAATGAACTCCCCTTTTTGGAATTATAAATGTGTAAAAACAGTCAAACCACTTTCACGATATCTAGATTTACCAAGACAGATTATTAGATGGGGCTTTAAAAACCCAGACACCTGCAGAGTAGCATTTATATTATTTAGTGACACCAAAGGTATAGGCAGCCCATTTTTTCAATTTACCTCTGATCCAGTAATTACATTAGCACAATTGCACAGATGTAGGTAAGTCTATGGACAGACTAACTTCTACACAGATTGACTTACAGATGTCCACACAACAAAATGTTTAAAGATATGAAAGACTTTCAAGAAGTCTGGCTGTTGCTATTTATTTTAGTGTGGTTTATTTCATTTATTTACACTTATACACAGTACAGAGTTTTATTTTGTTAAAATGAAATTCTACAACCCAATATGGATTTTGGACAGGAAAGTGTGAAAGTATGTATGTAGAAGGGGTGGGAGAAATCAACTATACAGGATATGTCTACACTAAAGTTTTTTAACCTTGTTAATGGATTGCCAATTAACTTGAAATAGTTAACACTTTTGTAAAGGCTAGTCTGAACACTACCCAAATGCTTGTGTTTTTTCTTAGCCAATTCCTTGACCAGCTAACACATGTTAAAACTACAACTTGTCTAATCTATGCTATGATGTTATCATCATCATTAACATGTTAAAAATATAGCTTTCCCCCCTTAGTATGAACATTGCTACAAGGTACTGTAGTTGCATGTTAAAGTAAGAATTATAAGAATTTTAAATAAAACTCAGAAGACCTTCGTATATTTATTTTATAAACTTATTACCCAAGCAGTGGATGAAGGATTATATTGTTGGTGTGGCATTTTTATTTGTGTGTGTCACTGATCCTAACCTACTCACTGACATATACCACGTTCTTCCTCCTCTTTAACCGGCCAAAACAAATATAAGACTGTCATCTATGTATCAAGTTAAGATATTGCCTATTGGGGCTCTAACACAATGGGGCAGCAGGTGTGAACTAGCCAAATGCACCTGTCCCACAGGCTCTAAAACGGGCAGCGGGGAAACATCTTGCAAAGGAACCTGTTGCTGTTCCATCTACCAAAAGATTGCCAAAAGATGTCACGACGGGAAAATGGGGGTGGCTGATGCTGTAGCTGTCAGCCGCCCTGGTGCTACGGGGGGTGAGTGGGAAGGAGGGAACCTGGCGCTTCAGCTACCACCTGCCTATACACCTGGGGGTCGGTGTCTCCGACAGGGCGGCGAGTCCCAGCCCGCGCGGCCTGCTCCCCCCCAGCAGCCTCAGCCAGAGCCCGCTCTGTAACCTGAGCCAGTCCCCCACCTCCCCCTACACCAGGCCGGGCCGACTCCCCCCAGGGCCCGCCTGCCGCTGCCCGTGAGGACGGGGCACCGATTCATCCTTAGGAAGCGGGAGGCGAAGGGGAACCCGGCCCCTGCCCGAGTTGGCGGCACTACGACCTACCGAGCACCGACTCCCATCCCCGCCAATCAGGGCCCCCCGCTGCCGGCCTCGCACACCCCACAGATAGAGACAGCAGAGCGGCCGCTGCCCCACTAGGCCCCGCCGCCGCCCCCCCCCCCGTGGGGAATCCGGAGCCGTCCCCCTCTCACCTGGCTGCCTGGGCTGCGGCTCCCGGGCCGGCTGGTACTGCGGGCGGGCGGGCAGGCGGGCGTCTCAGTCCATTGGCCGGGTCCCGAGGCGGGGAGGGGGTCTGGGAAGGGGGGGCGAATCGCAGTGGCGGAGGGAGGCGGCGGACACAGGGCAAACACTAAAGAGAATGAACGCCGGGGGCAGGTCCGGCCGGGGAGGAAGTGACGGTACCGCGCCTGAGGAGAGAGCGAGCCAATCGGAGTGGCCACAACACCTTATAGCACCCGCCCATCGTAGCACTCGCAGCCAATCCGCCCGCGCACCGGCTCGAAGCCCGGCCCTTATCCCGGACCGCAGCTCCCGGCATGCACTGCTCACTGAGACAGCCTCACCTCCAAGGGGACTACAGCTCCCGGCATGCATCGCTCACCCCGACCGCCGGATCGCCAAGGGGCCTACAGCTCCCGGCATGCTTGGCTTCGCTTGGGCACTCGCAGTTGAGGGAGACTTGAACTTGGTGAAACTTTCCCACGCAACCAGCCCAAGACGGGCCCTGGGCTGACTTTAGGCCGGAGACCATTCAGCATACGGGGCCTGAAGCCTCGCTCTAGGTTGAGACAGCCCCTGGTTGCTGTTGGGGGTGGGGGAGGCTTATCCTACTGGCCCATGATGGGGGAGGAGGAGGGAGAAGAGACGCTGCTGCAATGTTTGTGGTGTACGTGGAGTCGTTCCGGCCCTTCCCCCACATTTGGGCCCTTCTTTCAGGTGGCGAGGAACGCCCCCCCCCCCCCCCGCCGGCACTAGGTGAGAAGGCAAGAAGATGAGGTTTGTGTGTAGGGTGGAGCAACAGCAGGGCCACTTGAGTTCCAGTTGTGGGCAAACCAGAGGGCCAGCCCCTCTTGGCTAGGTGAGGCAAAGCATCACAGGGGTGTGAGGGGGCTCCCAGGGTGTAGTTTGTTTGTTTGAGAACACAAGAACAGCCATACTCCATCAGACCGAAGGTCCATCTAGCCCCGTATCCTGTCTTCCAACAGTGGCCAATGTCCGGTGACCCAGAGAGAACAGGCAATCATCAACTGATCCATCCCCTGTCGCCTATTCCTAGCATCTGGTGAACAGAAGCTAGGGATACTATGGCTGCCCATGCTGTCTAATAGCTACTGATGGACCTATCCTCCCTGAATTTATCTAGTTCTTTTTTGAACCCTCTTATAGTCTTGGCTTTCACGTCATCCTCAGGCAAGGATTTCCACAGGTTGACTATGCATTGTGAGAAAAAATACTTCATTGTGGCTGTTTAAAACCTGCTGCCTATTCCTGCCTGGGCCAGGAACGGTACAACTACGTTGAGTGTGAAGACAAGGTCATAGGCCTCCTGTCAACTACAGCAGTGGAGCGAATGTTGACTAGTGCATAAGGGAGCGGTAGTTCCAAGGTGGCAGTGTAGTGGGAGCTGTAGTCTCTTTCTTTGATCTAAATGGAACATTGCATAGTAGGAGGTGTAGTTAGTCCACCCCAATCTCTGGCTTATAAAGGCAGCATGGGCGTCAGCTACTCTATTTAACCCAAGTGAGGTATAGGCCCCCTACCAGTTCCCAGACATAGTAGGTGCTCACTTTCCCCAGAGTAGAGCTGTAAAAAACAACAAGGAGTCCAGGGGCATCTTTCAACCTAACATTTATTTGGGCATAAGCTTTCGTGGGTAAAACCCCACTTCTTCAGATACATGGTGTGAAAATTACACACACACACACACGCTGCATCTGTAATTTTCACACCATGCATCTGAAGAAGTGGGGTTTTTACCCATGAAAGCTTATGCCCAAATAAATCTGTTAATCTTTGAAGTGGCACCTGCCTCCTTGTTTTTGTGGATATAAACTACCATGGCTACTCCTTGATACTTGGCAGCTGTAGTCCAGTGGCTCTCAACCTTTCCAGACTACTATACCTCTTTCAGGAGTCTAACTTGTCTTGTCTTATGTACCCCCCAAATTTTACCTGACTTTAAAACTACTTGCTTACAAAGTCAGACATAAAAATACAGAAGTGTTACAGTACACTATTAGGTTTCAGAGTAACAGCCGTGTTAGTCTGTATTCGCAAAAAGAAAAGGAGGACTTGTGAGCTGTAGCTCACGAAAGCTCATGCTCAAATAAATTAGTTAGTCTCTAAGGTGCTACAAGTACTCCTTTTCTTTTTGCGACTACACTATTACTGACAAATTACTTAAATTTCTTATTTTTACCATATAATTACAAAATAAATTAATTGGAATATAAATATTGTGTTACATTTCTGTGTATAGAAAAGTATAAACAAGTCTTTGTATGAAATTTCAGTTTGTATGGACTTTGCTAGTGTTTTTTCTGTAGCCTGTTAAACTAGGCAAGTATCTGGATGAGTTGATGTACCCTCAAGGCTACATGTAGCCTTGGTTAGGAATCTCTGCCATAGTCCATAGCTAGGAAGAGAGTTTATGTCCTAGACCAAGTTTCACATACTCCAGAGTGATTTTTAATCTGTTTAGTTTGAATTACTCACTGTACCATTTAGCATCAACAAGGGCCCTGAGAAGGGAGATGAGATTGTAAACTCTGCACAGAAGGAAGTAGCATTTTGGGTTTGTTTTAATTGTTATTGTACATAGCCCACAACAGCATCCTGGTCTACCAGTAGCAACCCTTTATACTATTTGTAATACAAATAATTAATTAGTTTAAAACTGTTTAACATCCTTAGATAGAAGGAAATATTGCAATTACGTGGGTGTTAGGGCACAGGTTTAAGGCCAAACAACCCAACATTGTGTTCCAGTTCCTGTCCTGCTGAACTTTATACCTTTTTTTTCCCAAATAAAACAGTTCATACTTAGAAAGCTGCTATTGTATACTTCAAGAGAATGAAAAACTGCAATAAAGAAAAATACAGAATTTAACAGGTCCCTGCTGAGGAGTTTTAGGGATTGGAGAGTTTTAAGTATTGACTTTGAAATAGCAGCCAGTGTGTTATACACTCTGACTACAGAGCTTCTGCCTCAAAGAGCATACAGTCTTATATACACACACACACACACACACACACACAAAGGGTAGAATATTAAAAAATAAGGCCTATCAGTTTATGGAAACTTCTTTTTCTCTGCTTATTCAGTATTTGAAGTTGAGGGCCATCATCATCATTAGCTTTTAGCATGGTTAAGATTGTGGACTGCTGTTCTGTAAGAAGTCTTGCTTTAAAACGATTTTACTGTTCTGCTGTATAAGTAAGGAATGTATGGCACACTGACAAATAAAAAACGCCTGTACCAAATGGGTCGAATGGTCAAAAGGGAAGTGAAGAAACCAAAAGGTGCCAACCTAATTATCAGAATTGCTCTGATGGCTGAAGCAGCAGCAAATTAACAACCCTAAAGCAAAGGCATATGCTCCCAATAATAAAAATAAATAGTAAAACCAAAAAAGGGAATAAAAAAACCCAGCAACTCCCAGTAACGACCCATAATAATGCTGATTGAAAGCAACCTTAACTGTTGCCTTTTAACAACCTCAGCATAACACAGCAAGGCTCAAACTTGCATGGCAACTTATTACTATAAAAAAAAGGGTGGATTACCATGGGACTTTCAGTTCGTTCTGCATTGACATCAGCTTCGGACGTGTCAGACAGAGACCCGGCTCTGCCCTCTCCCTTGTGTGTAGTTTCAGCTGGCCACTGGAATTGACCAAGCAATGCTAAGAACTTGTAACTATAAGATCCAGCTGCAGAACATTTGGCTGATGTGTGTGTGTGTGTGTATGCTAATTTTAATGTTTAAATTGTACTTTCAATAAATGTGGCGTATTGCCTTATCCCCTAAAAAATTTCTGTGTGTTTATGAGCATAAGATTTTTGGTGGAGAATAGTGGAGGGGGAACATGGTGATACACCATGCTTGTTTTAAAGTTTTGCCTACAGTAAAATAAAATTCATCAATCATTGTAGAAGTTGGTGTGCACACCCTCAGTCGTAGCGAGCTGAGTAAATAGGCTCAGAAGAATTTAAAGTTTCTCGCTCTAACCCAAGCACTGGAGTAAACCCTGAAGGGTATAGGAGCGTCAGGCGGTATTTCCTGCATTCCTTGTGCAAGACCGAGCTCTGAAGAATATAGGAGCGTGGGCAAATAGTGGTACACAAGGCCATAGCATGTAAATTGGCACCTTCATATAAATGTTTAAAAGAAAACAATCTAAAGATGATGCCTCCAAGGAAGGACTGGGATCACTGTGTTTTGTTCATGAGATTACGCCTTTTAAACAAATCTTGCAAAAATACAGGCATAGGCCATGGACCGAACAGGTACTGGCAAATGTCCACACTATTTCGGATCTAGAAGATAAATTTGCCAAATATATACAGGTATATAAACCTTCGACCCCAGCAAAGAGAGATTTGGCAGCAATTTGGCTATAATGGGAGGCAAGCAATGAGTCACATCTCTGTCTGGCTGCTTGCTGAGAGGAGAATGCATCCCTGTAGAAGAAGTTTTCCCAAGCAGAAAAAAAGATCAAGAAATGAACAGGAATACAGAGTCAGATTCCCATCGGGACACATTTAGAGAAGGGAAACAAAGGGAAAAGTTAGCAGACCAGGTCGGGAAAAAGAATAAGAAAAAAAAATAATTAAGTATTACAAGAAATGGTTACAAAATTAACCTTAAAACAAGGCAGAGCCTCTGTCAATCATAATCGCTCTGAACCCATTAAACACCTTAAGCAAAAATTGGAATTTGCAACCCGCCAACTAGCAGCGGTAATGGCAGGAAAATGGGTTGACAGCCCGCAAGATGGCACCTCTACCTGGGATAAACCATGGGGTCCTGATGAAGTATGGGACGGAAATATTTGGAACAATTCTAAAAGGACAGGACTTAAAAACCCTGTCACAGCCATGAAACAAACTGCGACCACCAGAGTAAGAGACCGGGGGGACCAAGCACTATCACCACCACCACGACTGTATCCGCCTCCAATCTCCAAGCCATGTCAAAATGGTTAGAACCCCTAACTCAGAATTTTTTTTCTAAATGAAGTTTAAATGAGCTCCAACTTGCAAGTCCAGAGAGTCTAGAAGCAACCCAAGTGCAGCACCTAATAAGTATCTGTACTGCACTTGAAATTCAGGGTGTGTGTGTGTGGGGGGTCATTAACAGAATAGTATGTGCAGTGGACACAAATCTCATAGTGCTACTGACAGCTTTTGGGGAACAGATGGCTGCTGCCACTTAATGGCACAAGCGATACTAATGGCCCAAGAGCCCAATGAGATAAGCATACTATATCCTTTGAACCTAAACACCACATATAGAAGGAATTCAAAAATATGAAGCATGGTTGTGGCCTAGACAGCTATTTCCTATTTGTTTAATTTGCATATATGGTTTCATTTTGCACAAATAGTAGCCCATTTCCCTCCCCCAGCCCCCAAATCCCATCTGCCTATAACCATCACTAACAAACTTAGTTTTGTTTTGCATACTTGTGACACAAATTGTACCCACTTGACTCTGAAATTAACACCTGGAGTAAATGTTCTTATTAAATACTGGTACTCTGGCAGACAAAAACAAGGTACGAGTCTTTTGATTTTACAGATTCCAAGCAGAACACCACTATTTGAAAATTTACTTTTCTGTAAAACATGGCAAGAGTCTACAACCTTTCATAACCTTAGATTTGCCATAATACGTTGAGCCATTAAATCCAACGTCATCCTTCCCAAAATAGCCTTCAGGTGTTCCAAAAGGAAGGCAAAAAACCAGCAGCATTACGCAGCGGACCAGTTGTGCAAGGTTGTACTGGAAGCTTTTTTTCTTAAGCCACTGTAAAATCAAACTTACAATCAGAATGCTGCATGAGATTTAACCATCACTACCAAATGTTATGCATAATCACTAATACCTCTAGAAGACTAAGCTTTCCTCAATCTGTAAGTCTTTTGGGAGTGGTTAAGAAGCAGCCAACTGCAGATTTTTATAATAAAAACAAACATAAAATGATTGCAAAATTATGGTTTGATGCCAAAACTAATCTTTATAGTCTTTTTCTGGAAGGGAAAATGCCAGCTAGATCAGGTCAATCTGTTTTGCCAGAGAAAGGTGTTGGGAGGAATTTTCTATTCAGAAATATTTATTTTCTTAATACATCAGATAACAAAATACCCGCATTCAAAAGTTACAATGTAACATTTAAGGCCCTGTATTATTTAAATCCTTCACTAAACTAAAATTAGTTATTTTTGCCTCTGTTTTGCTGGTAAATTGAAAAAACCCTTGCAGGCAGTCTGCATCATTCAACCGTGTGTAAATAGCTTAGTTATAAAGTGTAAAGGATTCCGTATAGGAATAAATAATTCAGCTACAAGCCCTTCATCAAAACAAATAGATGTGGCATTTTCCATACATTACCCAATTCTATATTATTCTGAGGATGCTTTTCAAATAAACCATAAGGAAAATATATTGTACAGCTTCAAGTACAGTGACAAGATGGCCTTTAAAAGATCATTTGCCAAAATTAAAATATTAGACATCCATCCCATGGTGTACTTAAATACCAGTTCCTATCCTATCCTGATCTGTTGTATAGTAATTGCTGTGTGCTGTAAAGATACCTTTGGTATTCCATCCCAGAGATGGTTGCAGTTCAGCAATGTGTGAAATTATAAGAGTTACCTACTTATTAGTTATTGTGAGACTTAAAGGTGACCTACAAAAGAAAAAGCAATTGTGTGCACTTTTTGGGGGATAGAGGAGGCTGGTTTATGATATAGGAGGGATGTAAATTTTTTCTGATTAAATTTTTATATTAGAAATTCAGATCTCATCTACATTGTTTTTCCCAAAAGACTATGGACATCTGAAGTAAAAATGTGGAAACTGAGGGGGGAAAGGATGTGGAAGCCGATTACAAAAACTGAATCGAGTTTTAAACAAATAGCTGTGTAATCTGAAAGTCTGAGGCAACTGTTGGGAGAGGGCGTCATATCTAACAAGCCCGACTCTTCAACAGAGGGCTAAAGTAGCTCCAACTCCTCAAGTAAATAGGAGAGTATATTCCTAGAAAGGTAAAGCAAGCAGAAAAACTTATTTATAAGATACCAATCACAACTTCTTTATGCATCATTAAGCAGAAAAAATAGGGCACAGATCCATTTCTTTCATTTGCAGGTCACCGTAGTAGTTAATTGCTTATATAAAGCACTTTGATATCCTTGCAAGAAGGTACTGAGGAAATAGTACTGTAATCACATTAGTAAATACAATATTTTTGGGCAGATCATGAAGCAATCATTTGGAATTTACCATATAAAGTATTGTTGTAATTTTATCATGCAGTCATTTCTTTAGATACTTGCTTCAAAGTAGTCTAAATAATGACGTCACAAAATCAGATTGCACAATTCATTTTACGGTATTTGAATAATAAAAATTTTCACCAGGCAGTTAAACATGTGAACAATCTTTCTATTTTAGTTTCTATTTTAGCTAGTATGCATCAGGAACATCTCCACTCTCCCCTGCATTATAGTAAGCAGTAATACTGACTTCACCTTATTGATCATAAGGGATTTTAATTAAATGTAAGCACCAAAAGAAAACAAAACAGGTATTTTTCCCTTTTTTGCTGCATAATTGGGCTAAGAAATTGTTCAAAAAGATTTCCCCTCTCCCCCATTACAAATATTAGGTCTGGGACATCTTTTATGAGGGAGGACTCGCAGGATTATATCGCAAGATGGAAATCTGAGCAGTTGACAGACTAACAGTTTTGTTTTTGTTAACACCTATTTAATTTTTGACATACTCGAGAGAAAAAAAATCAAAAGATTCAGCATGCCTTCATCTGAGGTCTGAGAAAGCACATATACCTGTTTCCTGGTTGTCCTCGTGCAATGAATGTGGCAGCAAAAGCAGAGGAGACAAACCCTGTATTCCTGCCATTTTGCAGGTAAAAACAAGTAGAACAAATGTTTGGAGGGAGAAAGTCAAGCTTTTTTATATAGATAATCCTTCCTGCATAATTAAAGTTAACTTAATTATTACTTTAAATCATCTTGCCATATAAGGTTCTCCTCTTACCCAAGATAGTAAAATCTTTCAAGCAAAGAACCTGTCTAGCTATTTTGTAAAGCATCATGCAAGTTAGTTATTTTAAAGGTTATTTTCTCATAACAGTGGTTTTCCACCTGTGGTCCGTGGACTCCTGGGGGTCCACAGACTATGTTTAAGGAGTCCACAAATGGTTGTCACTACCATAGAGCAGCAGTTTTCAACCTGTGTGCTGCGGACTCCTGGGGTGTCTAAGATTTGCAAAGGGTTCCACACCTCCATTTTAAACTTTTTAGGGGTCTGCAAATTAAAAAAAGGTTGAAAAATCACGATTCCTGGCCACTTCAATGGCGTAGGCTGACAGCTTGAACCATGCAGCTTTGGACAGACATGGGGAGAATGAACAACAATTTCTGTACACGTTTTAATTTTTAATCGAAGAATGACAACCTCTCAAGTACACTGTTAGTTTGATAAGCCAGGCAAGTTCCAAAAATCTTGCAAATTATGCTTCACACACCTTACATTAGCACTGTTGCATATGTGTGTGTGTATATATATGATTACACTATCTATCAAAGGCCTGCCTAGCACAATTTCTGATATAAGATTATTCTTCAAAATAGACTGCTTGGAAGTGAATATGATGCATGGTCCCTGGCTTTTGTCAGGCTATTGTTTAATTGCCAGGCGATAAAAAGGAAACAGTGTTGTGATTAAAGCCCAGAAGGGGAAATGAAGAGACCTGGGTTCTAATCCCAGCTGTGTTACAGACTCTCTGTTAGTCTTGGGCAAGTCACTTAATCTCTTTGTGCCTTAGTTTCTGCAGGAAACTTTGGGGAGAGGGAGGAGAAAAAAAAGGGCCATGGAGAATCAGTTATGTAAAGTGATTTGAGCCTTTTGGATGAAAGGTGTTACAGAAATAAAAGCATTAATATTTAAAACCATAAACAATCAAAGAGTCAGCAACACGTTGTGGTTTTAATACAACATAACTTTTATAGATTCCAAGGCCAGAAGGGACCATTGTTACCATCTTGTCTGACCTTCTGCATAATAGGCCATGGAACTTCCCCAAAATAATTCCTTAGGCATATATTTTAGAAAAATATCCCATCTTGAAAGATCCCACATTTAAAAACGGTCAGTGATGGAGAATCCACCACAATCCTTGGTAAGTTGTTCCATTGGTTAATTACTCTCATGTTTAAAAATTTACACCTTATTTCCCATCTGAATTTGTCTAGCTTCAGCTTCCAGCCATTGGATCATATATCTTCCTCTGCTAGATTGAAGAGTCCATTATTAAATATTTGTTGCTAATGTAGGTATTTATAGACTATAATTGTCACCCCTTAAACATTCCTCTTTGTTAACATAAATAGATTGAGCTGCTTGAGTCTATCACTATAAAGCACATTTTCCTATCCTGTAATAATTCTCGTGGCTCTTTTCTGAGCCCTCTCCAGTCTATCAACATCCTTCTTGAATTGTTGACACCAGAACTGGACACAGTATTCCAGCAGTGGTCACACCAGTGCCAAATACAGAAGTAAAATAATCTCTGCTCCAATTTGTGATTCCCATTTATGCCTCTAAGGATTGCATCCGCCCTTTGGGCTTTGGTCTCAAAAAAAAAAAAAAAAGTTACAAAACAAATAACCAGACAATCTAGAAACTTCTAGAAGTAGACATAACTCAGATTTGTTGAAGCATAGGGATTACCAGATCGAATCAGTGTTCCATCTATTCCAATATATTTACCATTTTCTTTACTAAGTGCACACTTCTTCAAATTGGACTTCTCAAAATTAAAGCACACAGCTCCTAAAAAAAAAAAAAGCCATCCCCACATGCAATACTCCTTCTGGGAAGGTGAATGGAGGCAGCTCACATAACACCTGGTAGTCACATTGTTTATGCATCATTAGCACTTAGGGTGTGTCTACACTACGAAATTAGGTCGAATTTATAGAAGTCGGTTTTTTAGAAATTGTTTTTATATATTCGAGTGTGTGTATCCCCACAGAAAATGCTCTAAGTGCATTAACTCGGTGGAGTGCTTCCACAATACCGAGGCAAGCGTCGACTTCCGGAGTGTTGCACTGTGGGTAGCTATCCCACAGTTCCCGCAGTTTCCGCTGCCCATTGGAATTCTGAGTTGAGATCCCAATGCCTGATGGGGCTAAAACATTGTTGCGGGTGGTTCTGGATACATATTGTCAGGCCCCCGTTCCCTCCCTTCCTCCGTGAAAGCAGCAGCAGCAAATAGTTTCAAGCTTTTTTTCCTGAGTTACCTGTGCAGACGCCATACCATGGCAAGCATGGAGCCCGCTCAGGTAACCGTCACCGTATGTCTCCTGGGTGCTGGCAGACGTCGTACTGCATTGCTACACAGCAGCAGCAACCCCTTGCCTTGTGGCAGCAGAGGGTGCAGTAGGACTGGTAGGCATCATCGTCATGTCCGAGGTGCTCCTGGTCATGTTGGCCAGGAGTGCCCAGGCAGACATGGGTGCAGGGACTACATTAGAAGTGACTTGACCAGGTCATTCTCTTTAGTCCTGCAGTCAGTCCTATTGAACCATCTTATGGTGAGCAGGCAGGCGATACGGATTGCTAGCAGTCCTATTGTACCATCTTCTGCCGGGCAGGCAAGAGATGAGGATGGCTAGCAGTCCTACTGCACCATCTTCTACCGAGCAGCCATGAGATGTGGATGGCTTGCAATCCTTCTGCACCGTCTGCTGCCAGCCAAAGATGTAAAAGATAGATGGAGTAGATCAAAACAAGAAATAGACCAGATTTGTTTTGTACTCATTTGCTTCCCCCCGTCCCCCATCTAGGGGACTCATTCCTCTAGGTCACACTGCAGTCACTCACAGAGAAGGTGCAGCGAGGTAAATCTAGCCACGTATTAATCAGAGGTCAGACCAACCTGCTTGTTCCAATAAGAACAATTACTTAGGTGCACTATTTCTTATTGGAACCCTCCGAGAAGTCCTGCCTGAAATACTCATTGATATAAAGCCACCCCCTTTGTTGACCTTAATTCCCTGTAAGCCATGTCGTCAGTCGCCCCTCCCTCCGTCAGAGCAAAGACAGACAATCGTTCCGCGCCTTTTTTCTGTGCGACGCCATACCAAGGCAAGCATGGAGGCCGCTCAGCTCACTTTGGCAATTAGGAGCACATTAAACACCACACGCATTATCCAGCAGTATATGCAGCACCACAACCTGGCAAAGCAAAACTGGGCAAGTAGGCGACGTCAGCACGGTCACGTGAGTGATCAGGACATGGACACAGATTTCTCTGAAAGCATGGGCCCTGCCAATGCATGCATCATGGTGCTAATGGGGCAGGTTCATGCTGTGGAACGCCAATTCTGGGCTCGGGAAACAAGCACAGACTGGTGGGACCGCATAGTGTTGCAGGTCTGGGACGATTCCCAGTGGCTGCGAAACTTTCGCATGCGTAAGGGCACTTTCATAGAACTTTGTGACTTGCTTTCCCCTGCCCTGAAGCGCATGAATACCAAGATGAGAGCAGCCCTCACAGTTGAGAGGTGAGTGGCAATAGCCCTGTGGAAGCTTGCAATGCCAGACAGCTACCAGTCAGTTGGGAATCAATTTGGAGTGGGCAAATCTACCGTGGGGGCTGCTGTGATGCAAGTAGCCCACGCAATCAAAGATCTGCTGATATCAAGGGTAGTGACCCTGGGAAATGTGCGGGTCATAGTGGATGGCTTTGCTGCAATGGGATTCCCTAACTGTGGTGGGGTGATAGACGGAACCCCTATCCCTATCTTGGCACCGGAGAGCCAAGCCACCGAGTACATAAACCGCAAGGGGTACTTTTCAATAGTGCTGCAAGCTCTGGTGGATCACAAGGGATGTTTCACCAACATCAACGTGGGATGGCCGGGAAAGGTACATGACGCTCGCATCTTCAGGAACTCTGGTCTGTTTCAAAAGCTGCAGGAAGGGACTTTATTCCCAGACCAGAAAATAACTGTTGGGGATGTTGAAATGCCTATAGTTATCCTTGGGGACCCAGCCTACCCCTTAATGCCATGGCTCATGAAGCCGTACACAGGCAGCCTGGACAGTAGTCAGGAGCTGTTCAACTACAGGCTGAGCAAGTGCAGAATGGTGTTAGAATGTGCATTTGGACGTTTAAAGGCGCGCTGGCGCAGTTTACTGACTCGCTTAGACCTCAGCGAAACCAATATTCCCACTGTTATTACTGCTTGCTGTGTGCTCCACAATATCTGTGAGAGTAAGGGGGAGACGTTTATGGCGGGGTGGGAGGTTGAGACAAATCTCCTGGCTGCTGGTTATGCGCAGCCAGACACCAGGGCAGTTAGAAGAGCACAGGAGGGCGCGGTAAGCATCAGAGAAGCTTTGAAAACCAGTTTCATGACTGGCAGGCTACGGTGTGAAAGTTCTGTTTGTTTCTCCTTGATGAAACCCCCCGCCCCTTGGTTCACTCTACTTCCCTGTAAGCTAACCACCCTCCCCTCCTCCCTTCGATCACCGCTTGCAGAGGCAATAAAGTCATTGTTGCTTCACATTCATGCATTCTTTATTCATTCATCACACAAATAGGGGGATGACTACCAAGGTAGCCCAGGAGGGGTAGTGGAGGAGGGAAGGAAAATGCCACACAGCACTTTAAGCACAGCACTTTAAAAGTTTACAACTTTAAAATTTATTGAATGCCAGCCTTCTGTTTTTTGGGCAATCCTCTGTGGTGGAGTGGCTGGTTGGCCGGAGGCCCCCCCCACTGCGTTCTTGGGCGTCTGGGTGTGAAGGGTATGGAACTTGGGGAGGAGGGCGGTTGGTTACACAGGGGCTGTAGTGGCAGTCTGTGCTCCAGCTGCCTTTGCTGCAGCTCAACCATACACTGGAGCATACTGGTTTGATCCTCCAGCAGCCCCAGCATTGAATCCTGCCTCCTCTCATCACGCTGCCGCCACATTTGATCTTCAGCCCCATCTTCAGCCCGCCACTTACTCTCTTCAGCCCGCCACCTCTCCTCCCGGTCATTTTGTGCTTTCCTGACTGACATTATTTGCCTCCACGCATTCGTCTGTGCTCTGTCAGTGTGGGAGAACAGCATGTGCTCAGAGAACATTTAATCACGAGTGCGTTTTTTTTTCTTTCTAATCTTCACTAGCCTCTGGGAAGGAGAAGATCCTGTGATCATTGAAACACATGCAGCTGGTGGAGAAAAAAAAAAAGAGACAGCGGTATTTAAAAAGACATTTTATAAAACAGTGGCTACACTCTTTCAGGGTAAACCTTGCTGTTAACATTACATACATAGCACATGTGCTTTCATTACAAGGTCGCATTTTGCCTCCCCCCACCGCGTGGCTACCCCCTCAACCCTCCCCCCTCCCCGTGGCTAACAGCGGGGAACATTTCTGTTCAGCCACAGGCAAACAGCCCAGCAGGAACGGGCACCTCTGAGTGTCCCTGAAGAAAAGCACCCTATTTCAACCAGGTGACCATGAATGATATCTCACTCTCCTGAGGATAACACAGAGAGATAAAGAACGGATGTTGTTTGAACGCCAGCAAACATACACTGCAATGCTTTGTTGTACAATGATTCCCGAGTACGTTTTACTGGCCTGGAGTGGTAAAGTGTCCTACCATGGAGGACGCAATAAGGCTGCCCTCCCCAGAAACCTTTTGCAAAGGCTTTGTGAGTACATCCAGGAGAGCCGCGAATGCCAGGGCAAATTAATCCTTTCACATGCTTGCTTTTAAACCATGTATAGTATTTTAAAAGGTACACTCACCGGAGGTCCCTTCTCCGCCTGCCGGGTCCAGGAGGCAGCCTTGGGTGGGTTCGGGGGGTACTGGCTCCAGGTCCAGGGTGAGAAACAGTTCCTGGCTGTTGGGAAAACCGGTTTCTCCACTTGCTTGCTGTGAGCTATCTACAACCTCATCATCATCATCTTCTTCATCCCCAAAACCTGCTTCCGTGTTGCCTCCATCTCCATTGAAGGAGTCAAACAACACGGCTGGGGTAGTGGTGGCTGAACACCCTAAAATGGCATGCAGCTCATCATAGAAGCGGCATGTTTGGGGCTCTGACCCGGAGCGGCCGTTCGCCTCTCTGGTTTTCTGGTAGGCTTGCATCAGCTCCTTAAGTTTCACGCGGTACTGCTTCAGGTCCCTGTTTTGGCCTCTGTCCTTCATGCCCTGGGAGATTTTGACAAAGGTTTTGGCATTTCGAAAACTGGAACGGAGTTCTGATAGCACGGATTCCTCTCCCCATACAGCGATCAGATCCCGTACCTCCCGTTCCGTCCATGCTGGAGCTCTTTTGCGATTCCTGGACTCCATTATGGTCACCTCTGCTGATGAGCTCTGCATGGTCACCTGCAGCTTGCCACGCTGGCCAAACAGGAAATGAGATTCAAAAGTTCGTAGTTCTTTTCCTGTCTACCTGGCCAGTGCATCTGAGTTGAGAGTGCTGCCCAGAGCGGTCACAATGGAGCACTGTGGGATAGCTCCCGGAGGCCAATACCGTCGAATTGTGTCCACGGTATCCCAAATTCGACCCGGCAAGGCCGATTTAAGCGCTAATCCACTTGTCAGGGGTGGAGTAAAGAAATCGATTTTAAGAGCCCTTTAAGTCGAAAAAAAGGGCTTCATCATGTGGACGGGTGCAGGTTTACATCGATTTAACGCTGCTAAATTCGACCTAAAGTCCTAGTGTAGACCAGGGCTTAGATGGATGTAATACAAGAACTTGGATAGAACTGTATCTTGTCTGTGACAATACCCACTACCAGCTGATTCAAGAAGTAGAAGCAAGCTATGAAGTAGGTAGGTTTATTCCTGTCCATAAGAGAAGTAACCCCATATCCGATGTTGCCTTGTGCCCCCAAAACATGAAGATATTAAAAAAACTAAAACAAATATTTACATGTGCCTTTAGTGATTTACCTAGCCACTGTGGCTAATTCAGGAGAAATTTTGCTTCCAGTAATTTGCCACCAAGCATAAAGGCCCCTGGATTTTATTTTATTCTATTCCTTAAAAGAACATTTCTTCCCACCCTGTTCCCCAAGACATTGTTACAGCTCCGAGGTGTTCTCTCTGGTTCCTTTTTGCAGAGTTCCCTGATCCCAGTCTCAGGAGTTCAAAGCCAGTTTTAAGAAAAGGAGTACTTGTGGCACCTTAGAGACTAACA
Source organism: Lepidochelys olivacea (assembly GCF_965140295.1). NCBI lineage: Eukaryota > Metazoa > Chordata > Testudines > Cheloniidae > Lepidochelys > Lepidochelys olivacea. Next base: position 17,646,065 of record NC_140423.1, read on the forward strand.
AATTTATTTGAGCATAAGCTTTCGTGAGCTACAGCTCACTTCACAAAATCTTATGCTCAAATAAATGTGTTAGTCTCTAAGGTGCCACAAGTACTCCTTTTCTTTTTGCGGATACAGACTAACATGGCTGCTACTCTGGAAAAAGCCAGTTTTGTCTCACTACAGTATTAGTGCTCTAAGGGCCTGATTTTCAGAAGTTATGGGTGTGCAAATCGGGCATTCAAGAATACAAATGAGCAGATCATTTAATTGTACATTCGCCTGCATGATCATAAGTGCATGTCAAAGTTAGGCATAGACCAAGATGCACCTAAAATGAAAAAAAAATTTCAATTTCATCAATATAAATTTGAAGGGGAAAACACTTTAATCAAGTGCACAAGAACTATTTTATATGATTGCAATTTTAGTACAATGCATCAGTAAAAACCCATTTAAAGAAAAGAATCTACTAGTTTTATGTAAAATTTTAAGAGGGAGGTTTTTGTTATGTTTCTACTACATTATGCTACTATTCATTGCTCAAAAAGAAGGGGTGCTTTATAAGCACAATTACTGCTTCCTACTTCTATTTTTATTACTAAAAGAACAATACTTTGATTTCAATTTTCCTCAATATATTTTTTGTTTTGTTTTGAAGGGTGCTTAGAGTTAGAAGCACCAAAAAAAACCCAAGAAACTCACAAAACCTTGATGTCCCACTGTTATCTGTACTAAATTTTAGAGTTATTTTCTGATGATTAGATTACCTTACAACAGTAAATGCACATTTCTAGACATTTTAAACAAGTGTTTCTTATTTATTCACAATTTAGACAGTTTAAAGAAAGACACAAAAGAAATACAAATGACAACATCAAAATGAAAAGGAATTTTAGTGACAGAAAGTGAGTTTCTATAGCCAGTGCTCTCCTTACATTTCAAAATATTATCCAAACACTGCAAATGCAGAACTCAAGTCAATGCCACACGATAAACTGCTGTTACTATTCTCTTTGAAATTAAAATGGAAATGGAAGTTAGCTGCCTCTTTATTTATGATCATATGAACCACCTAATTTTCCATTTCTGCTTAAAGCAACATTTAATATCTTTTACAAGATGGGTTCTGCGATACATTTTGAAGTAGCAACTTCATTTTGTCTGAGCTCTGCTTAAAAGAAAGTCAGTGTCAATTTTCTTTTTAAATGAACAGCTTTCAATCTTGCTTGTCAAACATGCAATTCAGAGCAGCGTTACACTTGCGGCTTGGAGGTATCCTTGGAGATACTGCAGGGCTTCTGCGTTCAGACTAGTACTCAGCATTGATGGAACCTTAAACATAAACAAGACAGAGGCATTAATATGTGTATGCGTTAACCAAATACCACTGTATTTCAGGATTGCGACAGTCTGAGGGAATACGGTAAGGAGCTAACTGAAGTCCTGACACAAGGGGTTTTGCAACGTGAAAGCACTTCCTGCAACAGATCTGCCAGTACCAGAGATTAGTATCAAAGATCTTAATTTCCAGCATTTTTCAATACTGCACCTTGAAATTGAAATTAACATGAACAGCTTCACTGATATTGCTATATTACCAGTTTGGGTAGAATGTGAAAAATGAAAACAAACCAAGTACAAAATTCAGGTGCCTTACACAGTAGGCTGTACTCTGATCTCTTCGCTCCTCAGAATCTTGAAGGCTTCTAAGAGTTATGAAAAAACATTAATATTTTTAAGTTAAGGTATTTTTAACTGCAACCTACTAGTATGTGCAGGCACATAACTATTCATCCCGAAAAGGTGTTTTCCATGCACCAACAACATAGATGAAGATACTGATTTGGAGCTTTACCATTCTGTTTAACTCATTAGTGGCACTGGATGTTTTCTCTGGATTCTGCTTCAGGTCCAGGCACCATCTTCTCCAGCAGACCAATAAATGCATTAGAATCTTATTCAGAAGAGGGTTTTTTTCCAACTCACCCTTTTCCCTAGAGGAGATAGTTTACCCTAAGAAGTGGCAACGTTTTTAACTCTTCTCAGAATCCAGCAGAAGTACCTGGGCCCTTATTAGCCTAGCAAAGCATACCTTACAGAAAAATACTTCAGTTGCAAACTAAATGAGTGAAACATCCACTCAATTTTTCTGGCTAGCAAGACAACTTGCACAAAACAAATCGGTTGTCAAAAGGGTATCTTTTCTCTGTAGAAATGGAGATTAATCTGCCATACATTAACTATCACCTACCCTGCCTGGACACGCAGTAGATAGTTTGTGAAGAGACTGTGCCAGGTGGATTTTAGGATTGTTCACCATTTGACCCACAGGATCATGTTCTTTTTTTCCAGCAAAGGCAAGCTGAGAGAATGCAGTCTGGTATCCGGGGGTATCTTCTATATCAATGAAGTGTTCTTCATCAGGAATGGTATCATCTTCAGGCAGTTCAAAGAGACCAATTAGAGCCTGCAGTAAAGGAATCCTACCACAGGAGGAAGGAGGATAAAACCAAAATACACACACATTATGTCTGCATGGGTAGACTTTAAAAGAATACTGAAAACTCAAATTTATCTGAACCTCAGTGAGTACTAACAAAGGGCCAGATGTTCATAGATTGTGTCCTGATTTGGGCAAATATGGGCTTTGTAGGTGCAATGTATTTACACAAAAATTTACAGGCACAACTTGGGTGCTCTTATTAAAAAGAGGGAGAATGTATTAATCTTGGACTGTCTCATGTTCTCTTAAAGTGTCTAAGGAAAGCAACTCTTTTAACCTATTCCATTCATGCGTTTATTTCATTTTTTCCTAATATTAGGTTTCAGAGTAACAGCCGTGTTAGTCTGTATTCGCAAAAAGAAAAGGAGTACTTGTGGCACCTTAGAGACTAACCAGTTTATTTGAGCATGAGCTTTCGTGAGCTACAGCTCACTTCATCGGATGCATACTGTGGAAACTGCAGAAGACATTATATACACAGAGACCATGAAACAATGGTCTCTGTGTGTATATAATGTCTTCATCGGATGCATACTGTGGAAACTACAGAAGTGAGCTGTAGCTCACGAAAGCTCATGCTCAAATAAACTGGTTAGTCTCTAAGGTGCCATAAGTACTCCTTTTCTTTTTCCTAATATTCTAACACTAAGATCAAATCATTTTAAATATTACTTATGTTACTTGCCATTTGGACAATGGAATTTATAAGAGGCTTGATGGCAAACCGGAATTTTATTCATGGAACAATGGCAATGTCAGAACTAAAGTTAAATATGGGCTCAATTACATTGCCATTCTGAAGACCAGTGAGTCAAAACCTGGCTTGATTTTTCATACGTAATGTAAAGGTAAAAGGAAAGTACTATTTTCTCAAGCAGGGTCCTAGCTGACCTGTCCAATGCTGCATTCCTGTCAGATAGGTTTCAAAACAATACTGACACCTGCTCTGGAAGGAGCAGTGTATTATTTCTCTTAGTAACAGCAAAGAGGCTTGAACACTCACTCCATATTGCCGCAAGCATATGAAAGGACCACAAAAGCATATTTTTTTAAAAATTTTTTAGCAACAATCAGTATCTTCACCAACAAACCTTCAGGAGTTGTTCTGCACTTACCACAGTTTTGTGTATTCTGTATCCATCATGGGAGGGCACTCCGTTAGTATTTTAGTAATACCAACAGCACAGATTTTCTTCTCTACTTGTCCAGATACTTTCTGAATTTCAGGAATTATAATTTTCTCCAAAACCATTCCAAACATCCTATTGTGATGTTGTAAACAGAAAAATAAGTATAAATAAAAATGGTGAAGAGGGAAAAAAAATCCACCATTTAAAATAAACATATACTAAAACTGTGTATGTAATCTTCAGGGAGTGATCTAAAGAAAAGCAATGCTATACCATCACAGAGGTGACCTGAAATGGGTTCATTCAAGAATCCAAACCAAGTCAAGTTTAATTTCCTAACAGAAACAGAATCAAACTTCACAGTTCCCCACGATCATCGGTGAAGTGATCTAATGAGTTCATTCAACAGAAATTACATGGAAAAGTAGATTTGATATGCTAAGAAGAAAAGAAAGACTAGAGGATATGAGAACAACCCAACCTTAGAGAACAAATAAGGACAGCAACAAGGGGCATCAGAAAACCATACAAAAATGGAGAATCTAGCATGACAGAGCAGTCCCAGAGGACCCAAGCTGCAAATTCTGTGTAGGCAGCACACTCTTCCCATGGATCGAAGTGAAACAGGGAATACCTCTTGCCCCTTTCAGGAGATACTCTTTGGCAGATACTCAGACAATCAGAATGACTCAGGGAAAAACCACAATCAGCCAGTCTCAGCAGAAGAAACTATTACTGCTACATGGAGCCTTTGATTTGGTGACAGAAATCTCAGAGGATAACCTCTCCTCCAGGATAGTGGGAGAATAAAACGACTATTTAGTTGAAGGGACAAGTACTTGTTTTCTGATTTTTAAGTAGCAGACCAACTATTTCCAACTTAAAAGTAATAAATATACAGAAGTCTTAAGTAAGAATGATACTAACTTTGGCTGTATGCTGTCAAATATTTCTTGAAGTGCTAACGCCCCATATTTTACACAGTACAAATTAATGAAGACTAAGAAACCTATTGAAAGAAAAGGATCATGTTAAAAACTATCTAAAGAATATTTATACAATAGTATGTACAACAAGAGACTTCTCTGAACTAGCTTTAGAATGAGCAACAGATTGCACCATTACTACTCAACCTGACATAAAACATCTGTTTTCAAAAAGTGGAATTTTTTTAAAGGATTAGAAATAGTGATCCAAGGAATGGAAAATTTTACTTATAGGAACTAGATTCATTCCAGTTATTGAGATTTGTTCAAAAAGTTATGTACAGGGTACAATTTTAGATATCAAAAAAGAAATGAACAAAGATTAATTTTCTCATGCAATGTATTAAAGCTTCTGCCGTAATTAGATAAATTAAGAATTATAGCAATTGGAACCCTACAATTGTCAATCCTCTTTCCTATGTGGCTGTTAGGAAAATCACTTAATTTTAGTTTCATGTAGGTTGTAATAACAATCATATCATTCTCATTCCTGCCAAAGACACACATTTAACTACAAAACTAAAGATTTTGTGGCATACTGTATGATTTACATAGTGAAAGACAAGATTTTATACTGAGTAACTATGATAATCTCTAAATTATGGTGTAAATCACCAGAACATTTCACATTTCGGTTATTTGCCACACATTTTGCTTGTGTAATGCAAAACCATAACAATGACCACAGCTGTGTTAAAGCAGAATAACTTGCCAAATACATGAAATGTGAGAGTCCTATGTGCTGATCTGTTGATATAATTGACATATAAGCACATCAGGTCACTGTTAAGGTCACTGATGAAGTGGAATAGATGTTGCTTCTGAGTATCAATTTGAGATGAAAATGAGTCTTATGAAGTATTTTATTGATAGTGGTGTCAGCAATATGAAGGTGGAAAGGAACACACAAGTCCTTCCCCATAACTTCTTATTTCCATTATTTTAAGGTTTGGGATCAATGGAGTGTGTCCTGTTGCAACCTCAATTGCCTCAAGATGTAGCTTTTGTTCGCTAATGGAAATAAATTGGTATAAATCACAGAATTTCAAGATGCAAAAGACCTGTTAGGTCATGTAGTCATCCCCCTTGGCCACTGCAGGATTCTTCCCTATGGTAAGTTCACCCAGTCACTTTTTGTGTTCCAAGTTATAGGGCTTTCCGTATATCAGAATTCATATACGGCACAGAACTTACTTTTGATAAACTTTGTTGTTTTGGAATTTTGAAGTCTTTGGAATAGTAGAATGAAGATTTGCTTCCTGTACTGGTCAACTGATTCTCTAGAAATTTAAAACAATTATTCAAGTTACAATTGTATCTTGCTAATGTAGTTTTATAGAAGGTGTATATAAGAGTTTAATTTAAAATTGAATTCAGCACTAGTATCTTTCAAAGTACATAAACATGTCTGGTCTTCAGTAATTAGGCTTGAACCTAGTTTCATACAGTTGTACTCACGGAGGCATATGCTCAATAATACTGTTGAGAAGATAGAATCCTTGATGGTCATTAGCTTTAGAGGCAATGAGCTTCTGGAACACACCTAATAATCCAGGCTGTAAGTGAAACAAATAAAAGAGCATTTTTCTCTGGTGTGACTTAGCAGATATAATAAGAAGAACTAGCAAAAGTCATGCACCTGTTTTCCTGAAAAGTATATCGAGGAGAATCAAATAAATCAATCTAACAGACAATTTAATTTTTGCAGTTAGGGACAAAAAGATTTAGTAAAAGGACATTGATGGAACCAAGTGTACAAGAGTTAGGGCTAACTTTGAAAGCTATTTGAAAGCCAAAGCTAATTCAGAACATGGCTGCCTGCCTGTTCAATGGCATTATCTGTTCAAGCCTGACTCTGTGAGGCTGGTTGGTGATGGAGGGTCAAGACATGCAGAACAGCGCTGCTGCTGCTGGAAGTTGCAGGGAGAAGCACGGAGGACATATTTGTTCCTCACCATTCCAATGCTCTTTCTGGAAGAAATCTTTGTCCTTTCCTGTTCCAGAGCTCTAATGAGAGGCACCAGCTTCTCCCATCTCACTAGCAGAACTGGGGAAACCTATTTGCATGCCAAAAACAGCAGGGACTGGGCACAAGAATTCTACATCTACAATGGTTACTGTGTGACGCAGTGGTTGCCACCAATAAAGAAAAACGGAATGAAGAGGATGTGCAGTGTACATTGTGTTGTGTACATTATTCTTCAATTTACTATATGAGAAGTTTGAGTTTACAAAGGGAGTAAAGTCTCTGCATTAATCTTGGTATCTACTAAATTTGTTAAGCTTTGGAAAGTGCGTTAGTATCTCATTTGTCTGAATTAAAAAATGCAGTGAGTTTAGATAGGTATGTTGCAGTCAAATTAACCCAACTTACAATTTTGTCAGCTGCAGCACTTGCTATTGTATTGGCACCCTTCTCTAAGTAGGCCTGGAGGAGTCTAACCAAAGGAGGAATGTTTCCTGTCCTTTCCCACAGTACTGGCTGGAGGAGATGAGGAAACAATGCCATGTAGGATGACGGGATGTCATTTTTATGCATTTCCAATAGTAGAGACATCACTTGAAACACGTATGGAATAAACTCTGTTATGAGGGAGTAGAAAATGACATTTACACACAGTTAAAAGGGTCACTATAAATTCATACAAACATTTCTCTCTGAATTATTTTTAAACCTACTATTGTTACAATTAACACCTAAGATCCCTGTAATGAAATCTAGGAAAAAAGGCTTCTCTGCCCCCGCATTTACTTATTGTATACATTTGCAAGCACTATGTAGATGTTAGAAAGCTGGAAAAACTGACAGGACAATTCAGGAGTAAGGGTAGTAAACAGGGCTATCAAGCAATTAAAAAAATTAATCGCACTCTTAAACAATAATAGAATACCATTTATTTAAATATTTTTGAATGTTTTCTACATTTTCAAATATATTGATTTCAATTACAACACAGAATACCAAGTGTACAGTACTCACTTTATATTTTATTTTGATTACAAGTATTTGCACTGTAAAAAAACTAAATAGTATTTTTCAATTCACCTAATACAAGTACTGTAGTGCAATCTCTATCATTGAAGTTGAACTTTCAAATGTAGAATTATGTACAAAAAACCTGCATTCAAAAATAAAACAATGTAAAATTTTAGAGCCTGCAAGTCCACTCAGTCCTACTTGTTGTTCAGCCAATCACTCAGACAAACAAGTTAGTTTACATTTGCAGGAGATAATGCTGCCCGCTTCTTGTATACAATGTCACCTGAAAATGAGAACAAGCATTCTTGTAGCACAGTTGTAGCCGGTGTCGCAACATATTAATGCGCCAGATATACTAAAAATTCATATGTCCTTTCATGCTTCAACCACCATTTCAAGGGACATGCGTCAATGCTGATGACACATTCTGCTTGGTAACGATCCAAAGCAGTACAGACCAACGCATGTTCATTTTCATTATCTGAGTCAGACGCCACCAGCAGAAGGTTGACTTTCTTTTTTGGTGGTTTGGGTTCTGGAGTTTCCGCATCAGAGTGTTGCTCTTTCAAAACCTCTGAAAGCATGCTCCACACCTCGTCACTCTCAGACTTTGGAAGGTACTTCACGTTCTTAAACCTTGGGTCGAGTGCTGTAGCTATCTTTAGAAATCTCACACTGGTACCTTCATTGCATTTTGTCAAATCTGCAATGAAAGTGTTCTTAAAATAAACAACATGTGCTGGGTTATCATCCAAGACTACTATAACATGAAATAGATGGCAGAATGAGAGTAAAACAGAGCAGGAGACGTACAATTCTCCCCCAAGGAGATCAGTCACAAATTTAATTAACACATTTCTTTTTAATGAGTGTCATCAGCATGGAAGCATGTCCTCTGGAATGGTGGCCGAAGCATGAAGGGTCATACAAATGTTTAGCATATCTGGCACGTGAATACCTTGCAATGCCAGCTACAAAAGTGCCATGCAAATGCTTGGTTCTCACTTTCTGGTGACACTGTAAATAAGAAGAGGACAGCATTATCTCCTGTAGCGATTGGCTGAACAAGAAGTAGGACTGAGTGGACTTGTAGGTGCTGAAATTTTACATTGTTTTGTTTTTGAGTCCATTTATGTTACAAAAAAAATTTACATTTGTAATTTCTCTTTCATGACAAAGAGATTGCACTATAGTACTTGTATGAGGTGAACTGAAAAATACTATTTCTTCTATCATTTTTACAGTGCAAATATTTGTAATAAAAATATACCCTTTGATTTCAATTACAACACAGAATACAGTATATATGAATATGTAGAAAAACACCTAAAATATCTTATTTCAATTTTTTTTTAACGATTAAAACTGTGATTTTTTTTTTTTAGTTAATCGCGTGAGTTAACTGCAATTAATCCACAGCCCTAGTTGTAAGTTAATTGATTTTTTAAAAATGGGTTAAATTTTCAGTTGGCATGTCCTTTATGAACAAGGAGATGTTGGGATACTGTATTTTATAAATAAAATGTTTTGGGACTGTAGATATAATACATAATTCAGAATTACTGCATTAACAAATATATATAGTAAGTCATTGCACAGTAAATCTTATATATTACAACACAGGATGAGAACACAGACAGCTACTTATTGCTTTTAGTTACCTTGCACGTCATTCTGTAATATCTCAGTAAACACCATAAACAAAGCCTCTTCGAAGCTTCCAACAGCAGCAGGGTTTGCTTTGCAAGTTATCCTTATCGATAAGCATATTGATTCAAACATGTAATGGTTAAAGTGAGGTTTGCTTGGGTTCTAAAAACAAGTTATGAATAAACAATCAACTCAGACTTTGAGCCAAGTCACTTATTTAACATAATGTAACTTATACTTACATAGAAATCTAAAGCAGCATTAATCTAATTTTAGTCAAAGAATAAGGGCATTATGCTATATTTTTCTGACAAACAGTAATTCCATTGATGCTGTGGGATAAAACAGCAAGATCCACTAATATTCATTTTCTAAGTTTTTATCAGTTTTGGAAATATACAAATACAGTTTTCATAACTAGTCAAACCAAACAAATCTAAAAGTAGAAACAGCATGGGGAAAATATCTACTGAAAAAAATAAAATATTTTTCAGTTATGTAACAGTGTTCATTCAGTTCTTTCTCTATATGGAATGCTCTTTATTCTCTACAGCAAAATATAGGCTAAAAAAAGTTTATTTGGTTAGCAGTTGAAGGTAGTCTGCAGTCTTCACAGGATTGTCTATATAAAGTATAGCAGTCCAACTTGAACTGAAAAAATCTGTTAATGATCAAGAGATTTAAACATTTCAAGAGTTAATTTCTTCTTTTATGCATAACATGTACAGCCTCCATATTTCATTGATTTAAACAACTGCCTGAGAAGTCCCCAATATAAAGGAAAATAGACAGTTTTAAGATGTGACTACCCATGACAAATCTAGATTTATATGCTAGCTGTTTGTGTATAAACAAAACCATGTACTAAAATAATTGTTATATTATAAATACACTTACAAGCTTATTTATGAAGCTTGTATTTCAAATGAAAGAGGGGAAACTTTGCAGGAACCTGTGTCTACAAGAGAGATATTTCACTGTTAGGTATGAAGAATGAGTTCCTACCAAATGTAAAAAAGCTGCTTTTATTACTTTAATTGGCAATTTATTGTGCAACAACCAGTATTTTAACAAAAACAAAAATCAATGATTTTTAAGAAAAACAAAACAGATTTCTGCCTTAAAAAGTAGCAGAAGCAGCTAATAGTGAAGTGAACGTTCTGCTCAGATAGCTTTCTGTTTACCTTACTGACAGCCAGCAGTTTCTGTGTAAGCTGAGCGATGAGAGAAGGGATATATGGGATTATAGCTTCCTGTAGCAGAGAAAAACTTCTCATGATAGCTGTAAATAAATTGAGAAAGAATTTTACATCCATGAAGATGCACCAGCTTGCCAGTTATACGTATACATCCTTTGATCTTATATTTGTATTATAGTAGAGCCTAAAGGCCCCAGCTACGGTTGATGAGAGAGAGAGAGAGAGAGAGAGAGAGAGAGAGAGAGAGAGAGAGAGCGGGGCCTTGTCTTGAAGAGTTTACAATCTATAGTCAAGACAAAGATTTGGGCAAATGATCATTATCCCCATTTTACAGATGGGTACAGAGATTTATATTGGGCAAATCACAATCTGTGGCAGAGACAAGAATTAAACCCAGATCTTCTGAGTCCCAGTCCAGTGCATTAGCCACAAGACAGTAGTATATTTAAAGTCTGCTGTTAATATATTTTCCATCTAGCCTTCAGAATGAGGGACATCCCTCATCTGAGGCCTTGCTACATTTTTATCACATACAAGCCTGCTGTAAATACTATTTTGGGGGGTTCCACATTTGGGCCATGGCAAAATTAGCTATGTTAACCTGACAAATAAGCACCTGCATTTAGTATGTGTATCCACTTTTTTAAAAAAACTGCATAAATCAGGCGTGTCAAATCAGGCTTTCTGAGGCCCATAGCTACAGCAGCTTCTTACCTCAAATTAAGTCAGTTTCTCAGTGCAAAGTCTGGAGTTTCTTACCTTTCATAATATACTCATTTTCAGATGAGCCGGGAAATGTCAGGGCTTTAAAAAGGTTTGTTAGTAGCACTTCTACAAATGGTACCATTTCTGCAGCTGTAATGCTGTAGATGAAAACATAGTTTTGCAACGCTTCAGTGTTTTATTCAAAACACAATTTCTGAACAACTTAGGATATTCTGATAGGAAGAGAAAAAAATCCCCATAAATGATAAAAACCCAGAGTAAAATTACTTCTAACTGAAAACTTACAGTGTAGCGTTGTTAGTCCCCCTCATGGTAAACAATCTCTCAAGAGCATGGGCTGCATAAGTATGAACCACAATACTTTCTGCTTGAAGATGATTGATTAAGAGAGGGATAGACACCAAAAGTTGTTCTTTGGGTACCTACAAAAACAGTGACATTTATATAATATTAAAATTGACATTTTAGAATCAGATACCTGTATTTTGAGAACACATTCACCCTAGAATTTATTTCATTGGAACATTGCAAGTTCTGCAGGAAATCAGAAGGAATCTCAGGCAGGCTTCTCCAGTAGCTAACATCACACACACCCTGACCACCGGATAGCCAGAGGGCTACTACCTTGTTTCTGTCATCACCTATGTATTGCTCCCTATCAGTATGATTTTTTAAAATAATCTCTTTCTTTTGTGTTTTAGTATGATTCATAAATATTAAGGTCAGAAGGGACCATTAGGATCATCTAGTCTGACCTCCTGCACAATGCAGGCCACAGAATCTCACCCATGCACTCCTGCGATAAACCTCTCACCTATTATGCAAAGAATCTCTAAATTAAGATCTCAATATTTTTTCTCCTCTTAACTATCTTTATGATGATCATTCTTATAGACTTCTCTAGCAGCATTTGATATACCTAAAATACTTTTCTCCCCCATTATTAGAGTGAAAAATAGCTCTGATATCCCCTATGATATCAATTTGATCAGGAATGCTTGGGGAATAAGGTACTACTCAACATGATTAAGGTAGCAGAATCAGGCCCTCTGATTTGATTTTGGGGCCCAATCCTGCTCCCACTACAGTCAATTAAAAAAAAAAAGTCATACTGATTCCAATGGTGTGGAATCAGGCCCTTTTGCCTTCTGAAATAATACATAGCTGTGATTTGAAAAGCTTAGTAAAAATAGAGTATAAAACTGAAATACCTAATGTCTTCTCTTGCTACATCTCAAAAGTCAAAGGAGGGGGGGGAAATTATTGTACTTCCTGTAACAACAGATGTCATGACAAAGGCCACTGGGCAAGCCCCAGCTAAAAGTCACTTCACTTCTCTGTGCACCATGGAAGCTTATGAGTGGAATAGAAATCCTAAATGTTCACTAATCCATCAGTAACTGAACATTAACAAGCTTTTTATACCACCTTCAGATTTAATTTATCATGGAACATGTCGTTATTGAATATCTGTTGAAGTAATTTATTATATGTTGTGTAGAAATTAGTTCATTAGGCTTGATAAGTATAAAATGACTGCAAGCTAAACGACATTAGTAATGGAAGATTAAGAAAGCAACTTACTTGGTTCCTGAAAATCATGATATACTTGATGCCATCAGCTTTAAGCACAGGAAATTCATTCACTACAAATGAAAAGGATGTTTAGTGAGCTTTTGGGCATTATTGTATATGGAGTTTATTATTTAACATAAAATTACCTACAGAGTTGACAGCAGTTCAAAGAATTCTTCACGTATCTGTACAATACATTTTCAAAATTGTACAGCGTGGACATTGCTGCAGAAGAACTTGCACAGCATGTAGCAGCTGTAAGAATGTAGTGGCTCTCTCCACATTAGCTTCGATTTTGCTTTTTATAACTTTACAATCAGATATGTTAAACTCTGGATTTTGAGTTAGTATGGCGAGTTATTCATAGTCCTGACCTACAACAACATGACATGGCAGTAGCCACCACACTGATGGTAGGCCATGGAACTGATCAAGGTAACCTCGTGACACAGTTTAAAGAAGTACCTCCAAAAAAAATTTAAGGTAGTTGGTACATGAATAGTTAACTGTATTTCTAGGATGAAGACAGCATTCTATCATGGATCAAATGGCAAGGGAATATAAAAAACCTCCCATCCTCATCCCCATCAAATACTTCCATAGAATGAACGGCTGGAGCAGAATACAAAACATTCAGTCTCCTATAACCAAACTTTTGACTTTGCTGCCTTACTCAAAAATGGGTGGGTATACACTGCAGGGAAGCATCAGCATTGTTACTCTTAAAAACCATCACTAAAAGTTAATGGCCACCAAAGAGGTTTTAGGTATGCTACAAAAGGAGCATTATGCCATACGTAACCCTGAGCTTACCATTAGCAGATTTTAAGTCGGGTTGAATATGATTCACAAAGAATTCTGTCAGATTTACAAGTTCATTGGCTTGTGTTATTCCATGCTAGAAAAAAGAAAAATCAGAAAAATCTTTAGACATCAACATTTATCTATTTTTTTTTTTAACTTATTTCCAAGTGGTTTTACAGAAGGCACCCAAATTTATCTAGTTATTTATAAAGTGCTAAATCACCACAGTCTAGGTGCTACACAGGTACTCATTCAGAACATCCTCTCCAATTATTCTGCACACATTTGTTTTAGCATCCAGTTTCTAGCTGCAATGCTAAAAGCTCAACATAAAATAGGCCCTGAATTGAGAAAGTTCTTATTACACTTGCTAATCCTATGTCAAAATACTAAATATAAAATATTAGAAAACCGTTAATTTGAATATTGAGATGCGGTCTATTGCACAGAAATGGAGGTAAGAACTCCTGATTTCTAAGTCTGGCTTTGACAATGGCTCCTTCTCTAGGTTTGGGCAAGTCAATTAAGCTCACTGTGTCAGTTTTTCAATCTGTAAATAGGGAATTATATCTACTGAACAAAAGGGGTTTGTGGATTAGTTAATGTTTGCCAACCGAGTGTGCCAAAAAACATAAATGACAGTGTTAACCACTAAATGAGGTAGGAGAGGTAAAATGGATGCTACTGTAGATTAATGTCTTAATTGCCCCAATATAGAGGTGAAATCAAGTGGAGAAGTGTTTCACGGCAGTTTCATAATCCTTGTAAGACTTCTCAATATCACAACCACCTAATGTATCATAACTGAGCACTGCTCTTCAGATGCTCACAACTGGAAAGCAAGAGAGTTTTGGGCAGAATTGGGGTTCTCAGGCAGAACAGCAAGAGGAAAGCTCGCATAACATTTTTTATTATGCTTGATTCCAGACAGACAATTTTATTAGTCTCTCTTAAGGCCATTCTAATTCATATACTGTGGGCTAAATTCTGATCACCAATTTTAAACTGGTGTAATGTCATTCCCTTCAATGAATTTATTGCCAGTATATACCATGTAACAAACTCAATCAACCTTTGGTACATAATAGTTTAGTCTCCTGCAGACTATAATACTTTGGTCTCATTTTCGTCCTTGAGTTTAATGTGCAAGTGCTGGGTGACGGTAGCAGTCTGTGATATGTAGGGGGTCAGATAATCCAGTGGTCCCCTAGTGTCTTAAACTCTGATGTCTGTATAGATACCTTATGGTTTAAAACGAAAGGCATGTAAAAGTACCTTCTGTGTCTGAGCTTTGGATGCCAAAGATGTTACAAGGTAAATGGCTGCATCTTTATGCTTCCAGTTGACAGATGGATTCTTTGCATATTCTTGCAGCATGGAATTAACATAGCCAGAGAAGATACCTGTTACAGGTCCTTCAAAAAACTTGCATAAGCCTCGTACTAGATCACAGGCTGCTCTGCGTCTGGTATCAATATCTGTATAAAAAAATAAATAAAAAGATTTGTATATGAAAGAATGAATGGATCTAGGTCACATTCCTACCTAATATAGTTTATACGGACTACCAACAACTATTGCCATGTACAGTATTAAGTTAAATATTTTATTTACTGTTATGAACATAGAATGGATAAGTTTAAATTCATGCATAAAATTTAAGCAGTAGATTAACAGTGTTAAACAATATTCTAGGATATAGGCAAAGATATGTAACACTGCTGATAGCATGCACTCCACATTTACTGCCTAATGAAAATTTTTTGACAGGCATGCAAGGAGTTTTCTTTTTTATCGTAATTTTCTCTTTACCCTTACAATAAAGTGCCTTGGCTAGTAAATTTGCATAACAATTTTGTAAAATGTTCTTTTTGTTTCCAAAGAGAAAATGTATGCACTAGAGCTTATTCTAGACAAAACTCAAGATATGGAATGACCTTTTAAAAAATGGATTAAAAATGTAAGGTTTCCAACAGGCTAGCACAAGTACCAAGTAACACCCTACTTTCCATAACTGTTTGCAGTCTTTTTGCCCAACTAATTTCCAACATAATATAAACTAAGGTAAGGGAAATCAGAACCAGATTCAGATGCAACAGGCTATCTTCCTAGTACCCCAAGTAGCCTCAAAGTTCATATAAAATGTAACCAATTGCCTAAATTCAATAAGAGTGATATACTAGGTCATAAGAAGTCTCTCTACAGTCCTGGGACCACCACGGCTACACCACCACCGCCTATTATGTCATTGAACTTCAGGATCATCATGAATAAATGCCAATAGCGGAGGCAGTGTTGCCCAGTAGATAAGAGCTCAGATGGGCTCTATGTCTGGCTCTGCCACGGACCTTTAAGATGACCTTGGGCAAGACACTTCACCTCTACGCCAGTTCCCCAACTGTAAAGTGAGGCATTTTGAGATCAAAGGCTGAAAAGCACTCCATAAGAACTAGGTATTATTATTGTTGTACATCTGAAGTGTGGCTAATTCCAGATAAGAGTGGTAGTATTTAAACTCTGCTAAGTCTTTCAGTTGCAACACAGATTTTTAACCACTCTCTTTCCTATTAATTTAAAAAAAACTGATCAATGTTATTTTGCATGATGGTCAACTTTCTCAAGATTTGGATAAAGACTCTTTAGAATTGATTTTGGAAAGGACCTTCTCCAAGTGTAAAAATAAAGATATATAAACTTCAGTAAACTACTTCAGTTCTTTGGCATTATGTTTAAAAACGTAAAATATTTCCAGTATACATGTGCATTACCAGATCCTTCCAAATCCCTTCTTATATATTCTTCAGAATTATCTTCAAAAGCTTCTTCATCAGCAGCTGCAGAGAAAATAGATCATTTATGAGATACACTAATGAGAACTCACTTGTTTGTTTGGTTCTTGGCAAAGAATGGAGATAATTTGGGTCAACATCTATGGTTTAACAGTGTTTTGTGAAATTAATGGGATTAAGAAATCTCGTGAGCTACTACGCAGCATACTGGCCTTGATACCTAACAATGAGCTTTAACTGACAAATGTAACTCCTTTTCTTTCACGTTCATGAGCTGTTGTACATTGGATGTAGAAAAGATGGGGCACATTCAATATATTTTAAGTGTATTTGAATCAAGAGGCTTTCAAACTCATGCACTAGAAAAAAAGGAAGCTTCCAATTGCTGCAATAAATTTTCGTTGCAAGTTAAGTCTTGCTGGCACCAGGATCAAAATGATTCAGATGAGCCAGACAGATGGACCACTCAAGCTTGATGGGGTAAATTCTCCATGCTCCACCTCGTTACACTGCCTGAATTATTCTGGTGTTCGCTCTAATAACTTTAAAAATTCAAAGTAATAGCTCAATTTGAAATTACAAGAGAAAGAACTGCCATCATTCCTTCCCAAATTGAATTTTCCTACTTGATCATTTCCACAGCAACTCAACAGATTAGCATACTATTAGAGAGACTTGGTTTGACTCTTGTGCAAGGGTGCATAGGGCCCAATCGTGCAGCCTTTACATTATTAACAAAACCACCACTATACCCAAAGTTATCCTTTACTGGTCATAGTCACTACTAACATACCTTAAAAAAAAATTAATTACCTCTAAATTCCATGTTGGGAACAATAACTTTTTCACAGATGCTTGTCAGGGTATTCTGATCTTCAAACAGATGTTTATAATGTGGTCTCTCACAAACTGAGGCCAGAAACTGGATTGCATTGCTTACCAACTAGAAGATAAAACAGACCCATTTTTAGCACAACTGAACTGTTTATTCTAAAACTGGATGGAAATATATAACAACTTACCAAGTCATATTTAACTTCCTGGCCTGTTGTGACCAACAAATTCCAGATCGCTGTGACAAAACGAGGCAGGTAAGGCTGGAATTCTTCATCATATTTTTGAGCATACAAAGCAGCATTATCACAAATTTGGGATTTCAGTAGCTCCAATAATCCAGCTTCCTCTTCATCCTCATAAAACATAACTAAAAACTCAAACACGCAAATTTCAACACTAGTGAACAGTCAGCTTCCAAAACAAAACAAAAAAAAGAGGGAATTATTTTATAATGCTGTTGTACTGGTGTTTCACAATTCTAAATATAAGGAAATATAGGAATAAATGGTCAGTTCTCACAATAGAGAGAAGTAAATAACAAGGTCCCTCAAGGATCTGGACAGGGACCAGTGCTGTTTAACATATTTGTAAATGATCTGGAAAAGAGGGTGAACAGTGAGGTTGCAAAGTCTGCAGACAATACAAAATTACCCAACATAGTTAAGCCTAAAGCTGTCTATGAAGAGTTAGAGAAATTTCAGAAAACTGGGCAACAAAATGGCAGACAAAATTCAGTTCTGAAAAATGCGAAGTAATTTATATTGGAAAATATAATCCCAATTATACAGACAAGATGATGGGGTCTAATTTAGCTGTTACCACTTAAGAAAGATCTTGGCATCATTGAGCAGATGTTTTCAGAGAACTATCAACAATGTGCAGCAGCAGACAAACAAGCTAATAGAATGTTAAGAACCATTAGGAAAGAGACAGATCAGACATAAAAGCATTACGTTACTATATAAATCCATGGTATGCCCAACATCTTGAATACTGTGTGCAGTTCTGGTTGCCCCATCTCAAAAAAGATATATTAGAATTGGAAAAAATACAGAGAAGGGCAACAAAAAATGATTGGGGTATGGAGCAGTTTCCATCTGAGGAGAGATTAAAAAGACTGACTGTTTAGCTTGGAAAAAGAGGCGACTAAAGGGGGATATGATCGAGGTCTATAAAATCATGACTGGTGTGGAGAAAGTGAACACGGAAGTGTTATTTATTCCCTTCACATAACACAAACTAGAGGGTCACCCAATGAAACTGATAGGCAGCAGGTTTAAAACAAAAAAGGAAGTACTTCTTCACACAACACACAGTCAACCTGTGGAACTTATTGCCAGGGGATCTTGCAAAGGCCAAAACTATAACAGAGTTCAAAAAAGAATTAGGTAAGTTCACAGAGGATAGGTCTATCAATAGCTCTCTCCCAACACTGTGAAGCAACTACAGAAGCCACATTAAACCACAGCAGCGCTTTAACATTGCCAGTGTAGACAAGCCCTTACTCACTCCCTCCCTCTGCAAACATTTGAACAGAGGCAAATTTTATGGAATACTTACATCAGTCTGTAAAAGTTTGTTATCTAAAGTTAAAAGACTATGAAAATTTGTCATCCAGGTTTCCATGTGATCTTCAAAAAACTCAGGAAGATCCTGTGAGGGGAAAAAAGTATGAAAGAAATGCACATTTTAAGTTCATTCCTGGTTATATTAGTTTGGTAGCTTTATACAGTTACTGTCCACTGTTCATTAACAATTTATTTTATCAAAAAGGAAGATGGACAAGGACATAGGAAATAATGCAAGACCCTGGCATAGAGACTTCACACTATAGCTTCTATCTCTATTATTTGTTTGCAGAATCCACTTCAGGGGATGTTGGGAGTCGTGAGGGATTTTCCTCTCTGAAAGATGGTGGGGGAGAGGTGATTCATGGTCCTTTTTGTCCTAACTAAAGACACCCTCACTCCTCGCCCCCTTAGCCTCAAAACACAAAAGCACAGGCCACCCCTTTTGCTCAATCCTATTCTTCAGTCCAAATGAAGGAAACAGGAGTAGACTCCAACAGTCTAAGGGGTACATTTATCACATTTCAAGGGCCTGGACTCACATGGGTGCTTTGCATAGTATAGAGAGTCTAAAAGTTTGCTTTTAGCGTGTTTTTAAACACAGATATGCTTGTTTTATATCTTAGTGATTCTGTGGCAATAAAAAAAATAGTGAAATTATGCTGCTATCAAACTTAAAGTTAATAAAAAGAAAAGGAGTACTTGTGGCACCTTAGACACTAACCAATTTATTTGAGCATAAGCTTTCATGAACTACAGCTCACAGCCAGTTTATTTGAGCATAAGCTTTCGTGAGCTGTAGCTCATGAAAGCTTATGCTCAAATAAACTGGTTAGTCTCTAAGGTGCCAAAAGTACTCCTTTTCTTTTTGCGAATACAGACTAACACGGCTGTTACTCTGAAAGTTAATAAAATCCCTTCTCATTTGATTTGCTTGAGACTGTTTATAACTGTTTTCTGTCAACCCTTATTATACATGCAAAATAGTTTGACACTTGGGAAACAATGTCCATTGAACCTTTACCACTACTCTTATAATTAAGGTTGAAGACTCCGACAAAACCAGAAAAGGACAAAATTGACATTCTCAATCATTGTCATTATTGTTCACCTTACAATAAGCAACAAAAGCTTTTCAGGCTCCTTTATGCATCATGAAGAAGCAGAGTGGCCACAAATTCAGGGTTTTTGTTTTTAAGAGTCTTTTGCAATTCACCTGTAACTAGCTACCCTTGTATTTTTGTCCCTCTGATCTGCTACTTAGAGTTTACTAGATCAGGAAGAGAGACTAAAATTAACTATAGGTTGGCAAACATGTTAGTCAGTCTCAAGCTCTGCCTATTCCCTAGTGTAGGCACAGGTTACTGCTTTTTACCTTGACCAGATAACATGCGCCAGAGGGGACCTTAAATTGATTGTACAGCAAAAAGCATAACAGCTTGAAGCATAACAACTCTGGCTCTTTCAGAGCAGACCCAATAATTAGGAACAATAAATTAAGATTCACCTGAAAATTTAAACTGTAGAACAATTTTGCAATCTGAATTAGAGAAGAGAAGAGAACCTTCAAAGCACTGGCATCATTTGCATGGGTGCTGCAAAGTTCAATGGTGGCCTAGAAAAGAAGAAAGGATTAATAGGAAACATGAACAGAAATGTATTGGGTGTATTGCAAATGCCATGTAATGTTACAATTTTATTGACAGCACATTCAGAGAACTGATGATTTTAGTTCTGTCATCCTGGTTTCAGTTTAAAATTTAGTATGTTTCTATTTCTAAATAACTTGTATTCCATAAGAATTCACAAGTAAGTCAATTTAAAGTGTTAAATCATCCCTAAAAGAAGATCAAACAACTCTCAGAAATAATGCTGTACCTTAAAGAGATTTGTCAAGGGCTGTGCAAAGGCATCAAGGACAAGTTTGATTTCTGTCCACAGTTCATTTGATTTAAACTCATGGCGGTATCTGGCAAACAAAGGGAGAGGCAGGGAAAAAAAATGGTAATAGCACTTCATTCCAATTTAACTTGCATCTAATTATTTATAAGGAACTCTGAATCTTGAGACAAGTCAAGTCAGCAAATACAAGAACTAAATGCTACAGTTAAAAATGTCCATGTAAGGTATGAAATTCAATAACCACTTAAATAAAGCTACTAATCATTATAAAGTCAGTAACTTCAATTAGAAGCCACAAATGATTAACACAACCACAAAATTCAATTTAATAAGCAGAGGTACGTGCATTTTAGTAGAAATTCTGGAATCCACACACTTATCCGTTAATACCTTTTAAATAACGAGTGTGCAGTGCGAAGGACTCCATTAATGACATGGAAATCTCCACTCTGAAAACGATTCACCATTTCAGTCAGCAGGTCTGGCCATTTTTGAGGGAAGTCTTCCCTGCCAATAATGCTAATGGCATCACTTAACTGGAAAGGAAACATAACCATTATATCATACCATTTGTGAATAGCATAGTGATCAGTACTTAAATACGACAGTTACTCTTGGGGGAATTTTGCATCACTGCTGGTGGCTCCTACCACCAGCTGGGTAGGGGAGTATAGGACTTCCTCTTCCCCTGCAGAGAGCAGCAAGGGTTGGGTCAGACCCACCCCCAGAAACCTCCCCACGCTGCAGGAAGCTCTGCACTCCACCCTGCGCTTCCTGCCCCCATCGCACCTCAGCCATGGTGGGAGGGGTCACAGGTGCTCCCTGGTACACCCAACCCCCATGCATTCGGACCCCCCCATATCCAGAGCGCCCCACTCCCCCCAAAATGCCTCAGTCTCCTGCACCAGAACCCCCACCACAGTGATCCTCACCCTCCCTGCAACCGGACCCCTGCCAAGCCCCTCCCCCCTGCATCTGGACCCCCACCCTGCATCCAGACCAACCTGCTGAGCCCCAACCACCTTCACCTGGATCCCCCTGTAGAGTCCCATTCCCCCAGCACCAGGAACCCCCCCCAAAGAGCCTCTGCATCCGTATCTCTCCCTCCAACCACCCAAACCCAGATTGCCCCACACAGAACCCTCTCACCCCACACCTGGATTCCCCCACACTTGGATTCTACTGGGCTTAACCTGCTTGCCTCACACCTGGATCAGGGCCAGGGCTAGGCATGCAAGACTCTGCCCCCCTCTCACTTGCTATCTTGGTACATATGGCATGAAGGGGCAGGGCCCTGGGGTGTTTCTGGGGCAAGTCCGGCCCTTGCACTGTGTTAGGGTCTGGTGCAGCCTCACCACTGAGTCCGTGTCCCGAGATGCAGGGCAGCTGCAGGGTGATCTCCCATCTCCATGCAGCCAGTGGCCTATGCTCCACACTGCTGGAGTCTCCACATTTACTTATTGACAAATGAAATATGCAGAATTTTGAAATACTGTGCACAGAATTTATTTTTTTTATACATACACACACAGTAAACTCTTTGGGAGACCCCAGAACACGACTGATCTCCCATTAGGGCTTCTAGGCACAACATCCTCCCGAAGGTCTCAGTGAAGCAATCTTACCTGTTTTTGAATTTGTTCTGGACTGCTAAGCATCAAGTGTACTATGTTGCCTTTAATAGCTATCCTGTCTGTTTCACATATTTTGTTTGGTTCATCTTCAATCTAAAAAGTAAAACATTAGTTAATTATGAGACATCTATTACTCCTCTGTGCAATGAAAGGAAAAAATACTACAAATATTTTTAGTTTTCTTTACATAAATTGAGCATGTTGCACTACAATAAGGAAATCCAGTGTAGAAAACTGAGTGTCTGCCAACATGTTTATTTTTAATGATATAACTCTGCCTGTGATGGAACTATAATAGCAATCTCCACAGATAAACCAAGAAAATTAAATGCTTCTATAAAATTAGGGACTAAACTTTCTCCTTCAGAATTACTGGTTTGAAGAGGCTGGCCAGCCACCTCAAAATGGACACTTATAGGTGAATTTGAATTAAATTAAGCAAAAAGAAAAGGAGTACTTGTGGCACCTTAGAGACTAACCAATTTATTTGAGCATGAGCTTTCGTGAGCTACAGCTCACTTCATCGGATGCATACCGTGGAAACTGCAGCAGACTTTATATATACACAGAGAATATGAAACAATACCTCCTCCCACCCCACTGTCCTGCTGGTAATAGCTTATCTAAAGTGATCATCAGGTGGGCCATTTCCAGCACAAATCCAGGTTTTCTCACCCTCCACCCCCCCACACAGATTCACTCTCCTGCTGGTGATAGCCCATCCAAAGGTATTTAAGAATTAAGGTATTTCTCTGTTGGGTGGGTGAAGTTAACCTAGAATCCAGTGAACTTCAAACAATGAATAAGTAATTTCAAAGCACTGCCACATACACAAAATAAAACTGAAAACTACTAGAGAAAGATTTTTTTTTTCCTAATCTGAGACTTATAGTTATTGACCCCTTGCTGAGCAGTAGCAGAACTCAGGGCCTTGCAAGATCAGCTTCCTATTTGGAGCAGAAATAAGTGAGAGTGAACCTCTTAATGTAGTTTGTTTATTTACAAGACGCATAAATCCTGTTTCCTTGAATAGGACTTATAATGAGCAGCACATAGGCATCCCCCTCTTACAGCAGCCTCGGGAAAGGTAGCTCCGCCCTGCCACCAGAAGCATCTTGTGCCTCTGACTCTCTTCTCCAAGGCCTATCAAGTCTAAAGCCTGGTCTACACTACAAAGTTATGTCATCATCAGCCATTTTGCATCAGCCTAGTTGAAGGTGTCCAATTTTGTCTCCCACTGACGTAAACTCTCCATTATGCCAACATAGTAACACCACCTCCCTGAGCAGCACTGAGCCATGGTCAACGTACTGAGGTTGACACAGAGTGAACGCAGACACTGCATTACCTATGTTGACCCTAACAGTCCTCCAGAAGCTGTCTCATAATACCTGAAACTGACCATTCTGGTTACAATTGTGAATTCCCCTGCCCAGGCATCAGAGAGACCGGAAGCACCCACCCGCCGTTAAAGCCCTTCAAATTTTTGAAATGTCTTTTCCTGATTGTCCATCTTGGTGAGGACAACTACCAGTTTTCCATTGTTCTGGACAACTGCCCAGCTCACCACATCAGCTACATGCTCCAGACATGCCCCAGCCAGGAGCAGACAGGATTGGATTTCCTGGGCCTGTGAGCACACTGTGCAGTCACAGCTACAGACCATCCATAGAAACATGGACGTCTATAAGCAGATTGCATAGGGGAGGCAGAAGGGGTATGACAGGAAGCAGTTTCAAAGCAAAGAAATGGCGGAAGACATACCAGAAGGCCAAGGAAGCCAACAGTCGATTCAGTGCCAAGCTGAAGACCTGCCACTTTTATAAAGAGCTGCATGCCATACTTGGTGGATACTCCACCACCATCCCACACTTCCCCATGGATACCACTGAGAAGCCCAAATCACAGGCCCCTGATATGAACAGCAAGGATGAGGATGATGACGGGGGACATGCAACTGGAGGGGCGGGGAGAGGGTGTGTCCAGCTATGCCACAAGCCAGGACCTAATTGAGACTTCACTGCAGTCCAGGCAGTTGAGCAAAGACAAGCCCATGCCTGCGTAAAAATGGTGCCAGTATTCAGTGCCATTGCCCTATACTCATAATTTTATGCAACCGAGCAATTCCCCCCTTCATTTCCCTCATCCCTGGCAGGGCATATCATAGCTGAAGCTGTGAGTGGCGTTGCGCACAAACACGCTGAAGCACGAATGTCAACCTCTTGTTTAACATTTTAGGGGAGCAAGGGAAGGGAGTTCTGAATCTTAACTTTAGTTTTCCATTGTGACTATACTGAAAAAGGTACCTCTGTGTGTTTTATCTGTAGCTGCTGCAGTTGCAGCAATCAGGGGTTTCCCTTCCACACCAGGGGAGCGTCTGAGCCAGAGAAGGAAGAGAAAGTGGAGGACTTGGGACAACATTTTCAGCAAGATCTTGCAACCATCAGACTGTGAACTGAGGACCTGGAGGATGAATATTGCAAAACTGTAGGGAGATGGAAAGATCAGACAGGAGAAGGGCCCAGGAGTTGGTGAGGGAGATGCACCAGGTCATAAAGGGGCTTCTCTGGCAACAAACACAGATGCTGCAGACTCTTCTGGACCTAATGGTTCTACAATCCAGGCTCACCTCCCGCTGAAGTCCATGGAGAACTCCAGTATACCCCACATTCCACGTGGCATCAGGGGCCACATTCCTACCCCTACTGCTTCACACTGGGGGACATTAAAGACAACCACAACTTCACATACACTGACCTGTTAAGAGCCACGACTGCTGTATGTGAAGCTAAAATGGACATGAATGTTCCTTCCCCTTCTTTAAGCTCTGTTCCACAAGTCTATTAAGGTTTTAATGCACTTAGTTTTCATTGGCACAGAATTTTTTTTTTTTAAGTGTTTTCATTTACTCAAGAAAACAGTATTGTTTGGAAAATAATTCATCTTTGTTAGTTTCCAACATATGCTGCAGAATGCCGGACTGTACTGAAAGCACACACTTTAGTTGTTATTATACATTGTAACAGAATTCACAGGATCAGTGAACAAAGTGTAATCATCAGACATGTACCAAGCACGACACAATTTGTAACAAGCCCCCAAACTATAGGGCCAGGTAGAGCACTATACACCACAAAGCATTACTGTGGCTTGCTGTTAATGTGCTCTTTCAAAGCCTCCCTGAGCTATATAGCTCCAAGCTGAGGTCTTCTGACAGCCCTTACGTCTGGCTGCTCAAACTCAGCGGACAGCTACTGCACCTCTGCCCTCTACCCCAGCAACTACTATTCCCCCTTTGCTTCACAGATATTATATAGGACACAACAGGCAGCTATGACTATTGGGATATTTTTCTTCCCGAGATTAACTTTCGTGAACACCAGTTCCCTTTCAGTCTACCAAAAGCACATTCATTCAACTGTCATTCTCCAACTGCTGAGCCAGTAGTTGAATCTTTTCTTGGTGCTGTTGAGATGGCAAGTATATGGCTTCATGAACAGGGGAGTAAAGAATAGGCTGGGTCCCTCAGGATCAGTATTGGCATTTCAACATCCCTAATGGTAATCTGCCGATCGGGAAAGAGCCCCTGCTTGTAGCTTTCTGAACAGTCCTGTGCTGTTAAAGATGCAAGTGTCATGCACCGTCCCTGACCAGCCAACACTGATGTCAGTGAAGCGTCCCTAGTGATCCACCAACGCTTGCATAACCATTGAAAAATAGCCCTTTCTCATGATGTACTCTGTGGCTAAGTGGTCTGGTGCCAAAATAGACACATGCATGCCGTCTGTTGCTCCACTGCAGTTCAGGAAACCTCCAGCTGCAAATCCACGCATTATGTCCCGCACGCTGCCGAGAGTTACAGTCCTGTGTAGCGGGAGACGATTAATGGCCCTGCACACTTGCATGACAACAATCCCCAAAGTGGATTTTTCAACTCCAAAATGACTTTGCAATGACGCAATCTGGCATTGCAAGTTTCCACAGTGTGATCACCACTCACTTCTCCACTGTCAGTGCAGCTCTCATTCTTGTGTCACGGCTCTGGAGGGCTGGGGCAAGCTCAGCACACAGATCCAGGAATGTGGCCTTGCACATCCAAACATTCTGCAGCCAGTGCTCATCATCCCAAGCCTGCATTACAATGCGATCCCATTAGTCAGGACCAGAAGCAGTGCTCCACCACTGGCACCTGCTCCACATACACCAAAAATAATCTTGAACTAGTTCTCACTATGTCCCACAGCAATCTGCTCTTCACAAAATCAT
The DNA here is from genome assembly GCF_965140295.1 of Lepidochelys olivacea. Lineage (NCBI taxonomy): Eukaryota > Metazoa > Chordata > Testudines > Cheloniidae > Lepidochelys > Lepidochelys olivacea. The sequence continues at coordinate 17,672,596 of NC_140423.1, forward strand.
CAAGTTCTCCACCGCTCTTCAAATACCAGAGGATTATGTGTCCTATGCCTGCAATACTCACGACAATAGTTCAGAGCTGTGCATGCTCCTGTCAGAGATGGTGGACAGCAACAAGTTCCACGTGGGGTCATGGGATTTTCAAAACAGGCATGAAAATTATGGGATAAGAGATGGCATTATGGGGTAGAGAAAGTCATATGATGAGAACTTGAACCCCACAGTCCCAGTCACCCCTGCGTGACTCACACCCCACCATGAAATGCCAAAACTTTCCAAAACATAGGGCACTTAACGATGGGGAGCTGCACACTGGGTTACCTACCCATGGCGCACCGCATCGTTCATCGAAACAAGCATTCCTGGCGCATACGTGAAGCGCTGACATAAGGAGCCAAGTGTGCATTTGCACAAGTGATAGACTAACTGTGGCACCTTTATGCAAGCATAACTTGTGTCAATAAAAGTTTGTAGTGCAGACGTGACTTATGTGCTTGATAAACTCTTTTTCCTCCCCCAGCCCTTGAGCTTTATACCTCAGAGATACCTAGCCCAAGGCTGCTCACTAAGACCACATGGCCTAGAAAGGTGAACCTGGGCACATACTCTGTACAGCTGCTCTGCAACACAAGTGAATCCCAGCATTTCAATTGCCAGACAAAGGGAGTACTTGAACCCACATGGCATCCTTAATGACTCTTTGGATGCACCTACTACATGGCATCTTTATCCTGAGTGCTTGTAATAATTAGGAAACCATTGGCACCTTTTGGTATAACTGTATGCTGGGTACTAATTATGACAACAACAAATGCAAGGTTTCATATAAAGAAGTGTGATATGACAGCGTCCATTTAAATTGTTGTAAGACAGACACCAAAGGCCTTCAATTTTACATCACTAATATAGTCATCCCATTTGTAACGGAAAATTCACATTCTGATTTGACAGCTAGTTTGTGTTAATCCTAAAGCATTTTTTCCAGCATTATAAAATTTATACTTTGAAGATTTTCAGACACACAAATGACAGTTAGGCATCTAACTCCCATTAACTTTCAGTGGGAATTCAGCATTTAGCTGCCAGGTATACCTACAAAAATCTCCCCACATTGCCAGGGTTGATAGGTCCCAAATGTAGTTTTATTCACAAATTAAATTTCACTACAGCTGAATATTTTGAACAAAGAACGCTCCAGGATCTCCAAAATAAGAACAATTTTAAGTTCCAACATCCCTGTAAGTGAGAGACTAAAACGATATAATGCCCATGTGTGGACACTCTTTAAACTGGTTAGCTTAAGTCAGTTACAACCTGACCTAAGCTAAACTGATTTAAAGAGCGTCTGCATACAAAATTCTTTTGGTTTATATCAATTGGTTTACAAAAAAAATAATCACACCTTTAGTTGAAATGAAGCAACTTTGTGTTTAGACCAGGCTTGCACTACTGTCTTCTGTATTTTTTGCAGAAATGTAAATGTCAAATGCTATATTCTTCCTTCACCATTTCATTATCCTGCTCTATTCTCATGATTCAGCAGGGGAGTGAAATTAACAAGAATCCTACCGTCTTCTCTCAGGCTTCAAGAACCCAAATGTTGTCAATTCCTATCCTATCAATAAGTCAAGATCCTTACTTGTTTTCTGAACAATCCATCTATTATCTCTCAAAGCACGAGTATGCAACATTCTCCATGATTACTGTTCACATAAGAATAGTTTACTGCGAGACCTTATATTAAATTTTATTACAACTATTCACCAAAATACCTACAATTCTCCAGTTTCTTTTAATATAATTCTTGAAAGTTACAGAGGCACAGACTTTGATGACATTATCTTGCGACTTTTCCAGCAGCGTTAAGAGTAACAATGGGTAATTCTGGTTTCCTTCAACTGATTCGAGAAACTTCTCCGCTGTAAGATAATATGCTAAATTTAACAAAAAATGCATTAGCTTTTACACAGAGCCCTATCATTCTTCAACATTGAAATAGAAAACAAAGCACCATTTAGTAATTAGACTAAATTCATGAGTGTGTGTCTCAAGAAGAGAAGTATGTAAATAGAATGCATTTTTATTTCAACACAAATTGACAAATATTAAGTAATAGTGGTGCTAGAGCGTTTCCCAAAAGTTTTGAATGCAGAGCGAGCTGTGGAAATATTGCATCCTCACCATTTCTAAAAAGCCATGAACTCCCAGCAGCAAATCCCAGATTTTTAATTAGCATTATCCATGTTTGGAAATAGCATTTGCTTCTTTTCATTAACAACCATATGAAGATATATAAGATAATTTGAAATTAGGAAAAGAAGGGAAATGGAACAGAAGGAAAACAGGGAGAAGAGTTATGGATAGCTTTTATTTACACACTTTGTCACAGGTTCCTTAAAAGACTCAACTCCTTTAGAAACTAACCCAAAACAGTTTAAGGCAGGAAAAAGATCACATCTAATAAACTGCAGTGGCAGTTCAGGCAGACAGAAGAGCTAAGCAGATACTATGCACAGGACTGGCTCTAGGCACCAGCAAAGCAAGCACGTTCTTGGGGCAGCACAATTCCAGGGGCGGAATTCCGGCCACTTTTTTTTTTTTTTGGCTTGGCCAGTTGTGGTCTTGGAGCTTGGGGCGGCAAAAAACCTAGAGCCTGCTCTAACTATGCTTTTCAGCCAAGTGCTACGCATTTTTAACTATTTTACCTGGACGCCGTATAGAAGGATCTGGGTCTAGTGTCTTCTTTAGATATTCTGTTAAAGTCTGTAAATTGGCATCACTGAGCTCCATAACTGCAGAATCTAAAATGCATAAAATATTTGGTTAAGAATTCAGAGTAAAAAATGATTTCTATGCAATCTATTTACCAGCCCAATAGGCTGTGCACAAAATTATTTAGGATTTACATTTTCATTTGAAATTTCAGAAAGTGCATTCATCACCTGTATTATATCCAAGCAAAGCTGATGTGAAATTAAATATATCCCTAAAGCAGAAAGCATGACATTTTTCTCAATTATGTATGACTGCTAACAACTATTTTATTAGTTAGCCGAGCACCTAGAGAATTGAAAACAGAACAGTTTTAAGTTCTTTGGAGAGTTGACTCTTGTTTAAAGGCACATTACAAAAGAAAATGCTGGTAAAAAACATTCAATATAAAATTAATACCCTCTAAACAGAAAGCTGTTCCAAGCTGAAACCAACCTATGTTACTCTTCCTCTCCCCTCATTGTCCTACACATATTTTCAGGTTCACCTCAGTGAGCTGTTACCTTCACAGCTTAGTTGAGATCATTCAAGTGACAATATCACTCAACCAGAGTCAAGACACATTTCAATTTTGTTCAAGCTCTTTTTCTCCCTCTCCTTTTCCCAGATTTATTTTTCTTTGCTGTTCCAAGCAGCACTTTCTTATCCTATTGTTTAGGCAAAAATAAGATTGGACTTCTCTTCAGTGAGCCATCCTTAGACGTCTTCCTTCTCAAAAAGGAGATGGTTTTAATTGTTGCTGCCAACTGAAGAATGTATAATCTGCTATGAGAACACACACAGGCACTTTTCCACTGGAGTATCAGCAGATACTACTACAATCCAAACCAAAGCCTGGTGTCCCATTTTAGTATTGATCACCAAGCCACAGCAACTTCTAACGTATCTACAAATGCATTCAGCCTCCATCTTGTTGAGCTAATTTTTGCCTGATGGTATAGTATGTACTTATATGCCATTTTAAAGGGACAGTAACGCCACAGGAGTTTCATTTACCTTACTGTGGGCAAGTATGAGTGTGACCACTGCATGTTGTAAAAGCATAGAATCCTGTCCCAAAACAGAAAGGTCAGAGGCATCGCTTTTCCCTGCAGTTTTCAGCTGACCTGACTATAATCACATTCACTAGCTCATATCAGCTAAAAAAAATCCTACTAAAAGGTAATATTTAATATGAGACTTTACCAGCTCCATGACAAAATGCCCTCATCCACCATTACCATGGTAAAACAAATATTTGATGCATCCATAATTAAAAATTACTTACTCCAGCAAGTATAATTTTGCAAGGCCAGGGAATCAACCAATACATAAGTCATTCAGTTTATCTTCCAAGCCTGAATGAAGTTCAGTGCTCATGAAATAAATGGACTGGAAATACTAGCTAGGGAGAGCCTGGCCAAGCAGCTGTATAATATAGATATGTAGATATACTCCACCCTAATTAAACTCATGTCACTTATGAATTATATAGACTTGAATACATGGCTGCAGTGGTAAAAACTGAACCCATAAAACACACACAGCCCCTTTCCCACAATCCCATGGCGGATGGAATTTATAGTAACTACAAGAATTGTTGCTGATTTTTCATCTTTACAACTTGTTTCCTCTATTTCTCGCTCCACTACTCATCTACTACTTTTGTCCTTTTTCTGTTACAATCAGGAAATAAAAGACACTTTAGCCAAAAAATGTGTTCGCTCCTGACTTAAGATTCCATTCCCTTCACTCTCAACCTATTTGCTTTCTAATCAGAGATTTTCTTCTCTGGGAAACTGTAGGTTGAAACAACTTTGAACTCAGATGACTATGCTTTCCTCCTCTGAGCTCAGAGCAGGAGTTTAGAATTTCAAAGCCCTTTCAGTTGCATCTGGCATGTCAGTCAGTACCTGGTCCTGTAGGGCCACAGGAAATCCCATCTCTCAGTCTCTCTTATTTCCACAAAGATAGAATGGGCTTTTCTCCCTGGAGAGCTTACTATAAAAGTAACAGAAAAACCTCAAACAGAAAGAAGTCTGTTTTCACAGTCCCATTTCAGACATAAGAACATAGGAATGGCCATACTGGGGTCAGACTAAAGGTCCATCTAGCTCAGTATCCTGTCTTCCGACAGTGGCCAGTGTCAGGTGCCCCAGAGGGAATGAACAGAACAGATAATCATCAAGTGATCTATCCCCTGTCGCTCATTCCCAGCTTCTGGCAAACAGAGGCTAGGGACACCATTCTTGCCCATTCTGGCTAATAGCCATTGATCCTCCATTAATTCATCTAGTTTTTTTTTAACCCAGTTATGGTCTTGGCCTTCACAACATCCTCTGGCAAGGAGTTCCACAGGTTGACTGTGCGCTGTGTGAAGAAATACTTCCTTTGTTTTAAACCTGCTGCCTTTTCATTTAATTTGGTGACCCCTAGTCCTTGTGTTATGAGAAGTAGTAAACAACACTTCCTTATCTACTTTCTCTACACCAGTCATGATTTTATAGACCTCAATCATTATCTCCCCTTAGCCGTCTCTTTTCCAAGCTGACAAGTCCCAGTCTTATTAAACTCTCCTCATACAGAAGCCGTTCCATACCCCTAATCATTTTTGTTGCTCTTTTCTGAACCTTTTCCAATTCCAATGTATCTTTTTTGAGATGGGGCAACCACATCTGCACACAGTATTCAAGATGTGGCCGTACCATGGATTTACATAGAGGGAACATGATATTCTGTTCTATTATCTATCCCTTTCTTAATTATTCCCAGCATTCTGTTTGCTTTTTAGACTGCCGCTGCACACTGAATGGATGTTTTCAAAGAACTATCAACAATGACTCCAAGATCTCTTTCTTGAGTAGTAACAGCTAATTTAGGCCCCATCATTTTATATGTATAATTGGGATTATGTTTTCCAATGTGCATTACTTTGCATTTATCAACATTAAATTTCATCTGCCATTTTATTGTCCAGTCACTCCGTTTTGAGAGATCCTTTTGTAGCTCTTCACAGTCTGCCTGGTCTTAACTATCTTTAGTAATTTTGTATCATCTGCAAATTTTGCTACTTCACTGTTTACCCCTTTTTCCAGATCATTTATGAATATGTTGAACAGGACTGGTCCCAGAACAGACCCCCAGGGGACATCACTATTTACCTCTCTCCATTCTGAAAACTGACCATTTATACCTACCCTTTGTTTCCTATCTTTTAACCAGTTACCAATCCATGACCATTTATACCTACCCTTTGTTTCCTATGTTTTAACCAGTTACCAATCTTCACTCTTATCCTGTGGCAGCTTACTTTGCCTAAGAGCCTTTGGTGAGGGACCTTGTCAAAGGCTTTCTGAAAATCTAAGTACACTATCTCCACTGGATCCCCTTGGTCTACATGCTTGTTGAGCCCCTCAAAGAATTCTAATTGATTGGTGAGGCATGATTTCCCTGTATTAAAACCATGCTGACTCTTCCTCAACAAATTATGTTCATCTATACGTCTGACAAATATTGTGTCAACCACCTTACATAAATAATCCCACTGAAATTAATGGGCCAATATCTGCTCCAGCCGAAGGACAATGAACTCATTCACATAAGTATTGTGAACAGATGCTCAGTTGGTAGCTGTGGTGCTATATAGCCAGCAACTTTTTTCCCCTTTACATTAATACACACCAGGAAGCCGTAATAACGTATCTTCCTTAACAGACCACAACTTAAGCTAGAGAGAGTAAAAATGATTTTGAGTTTTGACCCAGGCTAGTGTCTATGCTGACAGATGCTAAAATAATTCACATATTAAGGAGGGAAACAAATTAACTGAGGGCAAGGATTACCGTGTCAGAAAAAAGGAAAAAAAACCCAAACATTTCTCCCCACTCCACTTTCATGGAACACTATAAAGAACAGGGGCAGGCAAACTTTTTAGCCTGCGAGCCACATCAGGTTTCTGAAATTGTATGGCGGGCCGGTTGGGGAGGCTGTGCCTCCCCAAACAGCCAGGCGTGGCCCGGCCCCCTGCCTCACCCACCCCCCTGTTCCCTGTCCCCTGATCACCCCCGGAACCCCCAACCCCTGAGTGCTCCCTGCCGCCCCATCCAACCCCTCCTCTCATTCATGGCTGCCCCCCTCCCCCGGGACCCCTGCCTCATCCAACCACCCCTTCTCCCTGACTGCCCCGGAACCCCTGCCCCCAACTGCCCCATCCAACCCCCCCCTCCTTCCTGACTGCCCCATCCAACCCCCCCCTCCTTCCTGACTGCCCCCCTGCCGCCCCATCCAACCCCCCCTTTTCCTGACTGCCCCCCCCGGGACCCCTGCCCCCATTCAATGCCCCATTCTCCACCTTCTGACTGCTTGGACCCCTGACCACACCCCCAAAACTGCCCTGCCCTCTACCCAACCCTTCCCCCTTCCCCCCCACTCCCTGCCCCCTTACCGTGCTGCCTGGAACACTGGTGGCTGGTGGTGCCCACTGGAGCCAGCCATGCCACCGCGCAACACAGAGCGCCGGTCAGACTGGGCTCTGCAGCTGCACTGCCACAGGAGCTTGCAGCTTTGTCACCCAGAGCCTTGCACTGATGGCGCAGTGAGCTGAGGCTGCGGGGGAGGAGCTGGGAGCTAGCCTCCTGGGCCAGGAGATCAGGGGCTGGGCAGGAGAGTCCCGCAAGCTGTAGTCTGCCCGCCTCTGATAAAGAACTTCTGAGAATACTGCATTTCTGCTCTAAATTGTTAGATCACTTATCAGGCATAAATTTCATTCCCAGGAATACTTATTTCCTTAATTTAGTGAAAAGACAGTACACGGAATAGCAATTGACTAAGCCACAATACTTTGGAAACAAGTATTAGCTGGGATTTTACCTGAAGCAAGACAAAGTGAGGGCAAAGTCAAGAGGTAGAAAGAAATGCCATGTGCTATGATTTACTGTTCATAAAACCCATCTTCTCTGCAAACCAAAATACCACAAAACCCACTGTGAGGGAAACGGAAGGGGTTTTTCTATCCATGTAGTAAATCCACCCCCTTGAAAGGGGGTAACTAGGTTGACAGAAGAATTCTTCCATTAACCTAGCCGTATGTACACCAGGGTTTAAGTTGGGTTAACTATGTCCCTTGGGAGCATGACATTTCTCACACTCCTGAGCAAAGTAGCTAGGCTGACCTAAATTTTAGGTGTAGCCCAGACCTCAGATGCATAGAAGAGCACGATGCCAATACACGTTGAGGTAATGGCTGTCTCGTGTTCTGGTACTTTTCTCTTCCCCAGCAGCTTTTTCCCATTCTCTTAACCCCATCTTTTCTTAAGGTTGTAAGTAACCACATTTACTTAAGCAGTAGAGCTCTTGTACCCACTTTATGTTGTAGTGAGCAAGAAAGAGATGGAGGAAAGAAAATTGTTAAACACATAGAAGTCCATGCATGTTTTAGAGTAATTAGGCCTAATATGTTTTCCCAATCACCACTACTCCATCATCCATTCCAGGTTTCTAAATCCCCACTTATATTACAGTGCCCGGAGTATTACACAGATTTAAAGATTGCTCCTCCTTCCCCCTCAAACCTTAGCTCATTTTCACTTCTTTTTTAATGCATCCTAGCTCCTCTCTTTCCTTTCAACTGCAGCCAGTAACCAGACACAGAGTTAAATTAGAACAAGGACTAAGTGCACACAAGTATTTTGCAGCAAAAGCTGGTGCCTTCCCACGCCTACAGTGCTAGGAAGTGAACCCAGCTTACATCCAGAGAGGAGTGCCTGAGTTTCCTCCCTTTGGTTGTACTAACAAGCGAGTGTTTAGTATGCAGAAAGAAGCGGGGGAGAGAGGGGAAAAGCAGGCAACACAACAGTGAGAGGGAGAAACTCAGTGCCACAGACTTCTGCAGCAAAGACTGAAAAGATCCCACCCATGTGGTGAGGCTTTCTCCAGTTCTCACCCAGCCACCTCCGAAACGCTGCTGTGCAAATCCCCTCCTGTGCTCCTCTCCCCATCACACTGCAGTAAAGCCAGGCCACGTGCCCGAGGGACAGGAGAGAGAGAGATGCCCGTAAGGGAAGGCAGAGGCTGCCCCCTTATCCCCTCCCTGCAACGATCGGAGGACGGCGGCTGCCCCCTGGCACCCAGCCTGTCCCCGAGCGCGTGCCGAAGAGGGGGTAGGAGGCGACACCGTCACCCTCAGTCGCTACTGAGGAGTCGGGGGGCCGGGGCAGGCTGGCACCCCAGGCCCTCCCGCCAAGGGGGCGCGCTCGGGGCCTCGGGGAAGAGAGACTGAAGCAGCACCCTCCCTCCAACTAACTCGCTACCCGCCAGAGACTGACAGCAGCGCAGACCAATCAGGGAGGACCTTTCCCTGCTCCTTCGGCCCAAGAACCAACGCTCGCGGGCGCAAGCGAAGAAGGCGGGCCCCGGTGGGCCCAGCATGTTCAGCTGCGCCTCCCGCTGGGCCGCGGGCCCAGAGCCCATCCCCAGTCCGGAATAAACACGGAACCGCCGTGAAAGCAGCGAAAGGGAGCCGCCCTCCGAGCCTCGCCCGCAGGGGCCCTCGCGCTGCGCGCGCGGCTGATCCTCACCTGGAGGGTCTCCCCAGCGGCGGCAGCTCTGAGAGCTCCGGCTCCGCTACACATTCAAACCACGGTGAGAGGGCGCGGCGGCGGCGGCGGCGGGGACGCACTGACCGCATCACGCTACGCGTGCGGAGCTCAGCCAATCAGCAAAGGCTTAGCGCCTCGGGCTTGGGCCAATCGGCGACATCTTCGCTCCTGAGGCTGGCCGGCCAATCGCCAGCCTCCTCCCACAATCCAGCCAGCGGGGCCGGGTCAGCTCTGCCCCCCTCCGGCCTGGCGGCATCAGCTTCCCCCTTGTGCTCAACAAGACCATTTAGTTCAAGCTGCCACTGTAAGTAGTATGGTGGGTGAGGTAATATCCTTTATTGGACCAGCTTCTGGTGGTGGCAGAGACAAGCGTTTGTGTTCACACAGAGCTCTTATCAGGGGAGGGGAAGAAGCTTACTCCGTGTCACACCTAAATACCACCACCACCACCATATTATTTAGCTTAAACTTATTAATACATTTCAAGGGACCATTCAAGGTGAAGGGGCTTGTTAAAACCTCTCCACTCAAAGGCAGGAAAGGGGGGGGGGAAGTGGGTTATAGATTTTTATAATAAACCATATAGCCCATGTCTCTACTGAGTCACTGATTCTTAATGTCTAGCACAGTTAGAAATTTTAGCTCTCATGCTCATCTTTTGAAGGTGTGTGCAGGTTTCCTTTACAGAGAACTGATAGGACAGATGGAGTAATTGCACTGTAAAATATGTTCACCCACAGATGATGTGATATTTTTCTTATTTTCCAGTGTGAGTTTGAGAGTGTAGTGATTGTCTAGTTTCACACATAGCTTCTATGAGGGCATTTAGTGCACTGGAGGAAGTACCCATGCATCCAAAGCAGCACAGAGGATACTTCAGTCTCACTCTGGGGGAGCTTAGACTCCTGACAACCTTTCCTCATCCTCTTGCCTTTCCCTTTCCCTTTCCCTGTCCCTGTCCCAACCCCTCTCTTGGAACAACCTAGCAAAAGCAGGGCTAGTATGGGGACGTTTGCTAAAATGGAATCAGTTTTAAACGTAATCATAAAACTGGATGCTATAGAAATCAGACTACACAAAGGGTTTGGATATAGACCACTCTAGTAACTTTACAGCAATATTAAGGAATGCTAGAGGAAACTAATAGCGGACAGTAAGCACTATCTCAACCCATAACATTTTTGGAGAATTATGTCAAAGTAAGATGGTCATTTAATGTACTTCCCACGTAATGTTACTGGATTCCACAGACTACTAGACCAAACACGTTAATGTAATATTTTGTGTGCTCAGATTAAGTGTGCATATTAATGTTCTCCCACTTGCATTAAAAACTCTGATCCCGGGCAAAATGTTTAAGATGAGATGCAGACCCATGGCAACATGGTAGTTTGTGTTACACCCATTGTGGATATTCTATTTCTCAACTCCCATTTGTATGCAATAATTATTACCACCCTGTGGTTGCTGTTACACCTTTAGGTCTCATTTTCCCTGAGAGAGGTGTTTTTCTTGACTCTCCAATTGTGGCACACAAAAAAATCTGTCAGCTAGTGGCAAAATAAGAAGTCAACAGAAAACTAGACTGGCCATAATCTAAAGCTAATAAAGAAATTCACACTTAGGCAAATGACATCAAACTAAGCCTCAGGGTTCCACCTCAGCTGACACTGTGCAAGCTAGGCACCATTTGTCCAATTTGGACAGATAAGGTGTTATGGCCTGAAAATGTTGCAAATCAATGTAGTAGGAAAAGTTTAAGACTATTGTAGAGGTTTTGCTATAATTGCAGTGGTACTAAAAAAGCACAGAAAGGTCTGTACTGCACCTTAATTAAAAAACCCACACATCTATCATCAGATAACCTATGCCTTCTATTTTCTCTTCCTACAGTAGAAGAGATTGTTCTATTTTATAGTTGTGCCCAAAAATATTTTAAATCCATGAACATCAGATGAGTGTCAATGAGGATTAAGTCAATTTGAGTTAAATTTAGCTGAGCATACAGTGCTCATGGCAGGAGCCTGCTAGTTAGAAGTAGCTTTCATAATATATTATTCTGCCTACCCAGGCACTCCTCCTAGCTTCTGAAAAGCTACTATTCAGGTGAGTAGTAGTGGCAGTTAGAAATGATTGTTGTGGAAGTCAAAGTGGTAATATTCCGATTCCTGAATCACCTGTTCTCAACCCTTCCTCTTCTCCCCCTCCCACCAAAAAGAAATAAAAACACTAACAGGTACTCTATGGAATAGTAACCTGGAAAAAGACTCCTCTAATCATGGAAACATACATAAGAACTTATACTTCATTGCTCATAGAAGAATTATAGGAAATTCACAATAATAGAATGGAATTCTCTTGCCAGTGACCACACACACTTAACAAAACGAGATATGAATAGTGGACAATTCTGTATTTGTAAGTTGCCACTGATAAGGAACTACCCCAATTTAAAGTTAGCACAATTTTTCCTACATATACCATTACATTAGTGTTTAAGCAAATCACTTTGGTTAACAATATTGCATAGGCAACTTTATGCAGATACATCTTGACTATCTGCCTTCTTTGAAAATTTGTCAAGTGTTTTGTTTTGTTTTAAAAAAGCACATTACCACCATTTCTATTTGTTACTCACCATACACCAAAAGCTTTGATGTTCAGATGTCTGAAAACATGAGTGATTACATCTCACAAACTGGATATACCACAAAATAGTTTCACATAAGATTTAATTACTACATTAAAAACCACTTCACTTTTTAAAACTTTATTGATTTACCACCTGATTAAAGCATGGATTATAATAGTATTATACACAATATTTGTATGTAGAAAACTTTACATAGTTTTTATTATATAATTTCTGCTATTCTCTCAAAAATGTATACATCCATTGGGCAAGGAACGCTTTTCATTAAATTACTGCTATTAAATGCACTTAATATGGAAATCTTTAAGAAAAACTAGTAACTAACAGGCATTTTACATACATAAAACATACATTGTGCACAGAAAGTACATTTTGTTTGAAGTGGCAGAAGTGATTGAAAAAATTTAAAGACATTTTAAGTGAGTTGTACCTTAGAAAGCTAGTAAATTGACTGCAGGCCAAGGATGGAATATTCTTTTAAAACATTCATCAATACATCACTACAATGTTAGATTTTTTAAGCTAGAAGAGTTGTACTAGAATCTTGTTGTGTCTGCATTTTAGAAGCTACAGAAATAAGTGAAATCACATAGGGAGAAAAAAAACAAGGTTCAATATAACATTTTACTTGCACCATAACAAGCAATAGAAGCACCAAGATGAGGGTAATTTGAAGGTTTATCCTAATCAGCAAACAACTCTCCCACTGTCCACCACCTTCAAAGGGTTCCAGTAAAAAAAATAGTAAAATCATAAACATGCAGATACTCCACATTAATACCATTAAATTATAAGTCTACCTGTCATTTGGGGCATAACATTTAAAATACAGTATCTGTGTACTGCACACGGAGGCCTAGATCCTTATCAGAATATGCTAACATGGACCCCTGTTCTCATGCATAGTCCCACTGGAGCCAGTGAGACTCCACACAGGCAGTGGGAGTTTGTGCCAGCAGACCCTGGTTCAGGATCAGAGCCAGAAGGTGATTACTCGGAGTTTTGACTGAGCACTCTTAGCTTTGTTATTATGATGTCCATGGGTTATGGCCTTTCCAAAAGGTACAGAGAAGCAAACAGCTGGTGTAAAATTAAGGGCTTCAGACATTACATTTACTAATGCACCATTCCCTATACAATCAGAATGGTTTTAGAAACCTCTGAGACAGGAATAAGTCTGTCTTTCCTCACCGCATACACTACATGGTAAAGCTAGAATGTTTCAGATGTCATGTATGATCAAATATCAATTTTTAGCAGTTTATAAATGGTATATAGACCAATAAAATCCTTTCATAAGGAATCAATCTAAGGAAATAGTCACTCAATCCTAAGGCTGTATTAAAGGCGCTCCAACATTGATAAAGGCTCTTAATTTTATTATCTTGAGTATCCATATATGTACAAAGACATGTTTATTAAAACCACTTCAAAACTATTTTATGTTGAAAGAAAACCCATAATGCCATTTTTGTGAAAGAATTTGGAGAAAAAAATAAAAAACCCAATTCTCATCTCAGATTTTAAGACATTAGTTGTATTGCTTTCATGCTGCCTAATAGGGATAGAAAGCATGCAATCTGAAAGGTAATGTTTTAACAGGAGACAGGACTAAAATCATATACTGTACATTAACAGTGAGAGTGACATTCAAACATGAGAAATAAAATCTAAATAAATAGTCCTATTTATTTTCTTACTGTAGTTGATGAAACAATACAGTAGAAGGGAATAAGTGACTGCTACACTTTACAATGCCACATAAAGGACATACACTGACTTCAAATGTAGCAAGTTAGTTATGTGCACTTATTTTTCAGTTTTTATTCATGGTAAAATATAGCCATATATTCTTTTCTACTGAAAGAATTTATATATTTCTAATTTATACTTAAAGTAAAATCCCAGTTACTTTTCTTTGGTATTAAAATTAAAAAGACAAAATAAGGTAAGTGAAAACCTTAGAGCACTACTGGCCAAAACAAACTACATTCATATAAAGTAAGAGCACCATTCTGACTCTGAAGAAACCCACAAAAAATGAATCCCCATCAAATCCAAAGCTTGGATTTTCCAATGCTATATTCAACTTTGATTGCATTAGCAGGAAAAAAAAAAATCTCTATTTACAAAGCAAAAAGATAAGTACTAAAGCCACAAATGTTTTATTTCATTCAATTAACACTTATTTAGTTCTTGTATGCAAATATGGGTAGAACAAACGGTGCTTGGTAACACTTTTTCCATCCTTAATACATTCAAAAAGGTGGCGACTTTCCTCCTACCCCTCCACGTGGATCCTATACTGTCCTTAGAGCTATGGTTTTAAGTCACTTGCAAATACAGATAATCCTATGGACAGGTTCAATTCTGTTGAACTTCAGTTAAAACTGAAAGTGCATCAGAGGAATCATTGTAACAAGAACACTAGAGTCTGGTCTTTCCAAAAAAAAAAAAAAAAAGGAAGTCACTAGGGCTAATAAAATTGCAATGTTAAATCACAAGTTTGCTTCTTGGTTGCCTCCAACAAACAGGAATGCATTAGAAGGTGTGTTATAGTGTGTGCTTAAGTAAAAAAATTAACTAGAGCGGTCCTGGTGGGAACTAGACTATCTCCCCACGCCATACTGACATAACTTGGAAGTTGAGGCAATAAAATAACCAACACTGTCAAATTGGCAGTAAAAACACATGTCCTGATATGTATTAAAGAGATTACTTCTGGCTAAACAGACATCTTTGCTACAATATATATATTCAAAAGGAAAGAGGTTGACAAACCAATGTTATTTTTACTTCATCTCTTCAGTGCACATGTTAAAGAAAAATCAAATAAATAACCCTATTCTTTAATTTTACCATCTCATCTAGATAACCAGGCAAAATATAAAAGGCAACGAAGAATTTAAAAAGCTTTCCAACTCCTAATAACTTGAGATTTTTCTGAGTTCATTTCAGAGTATGTACTCCTGACACATCTAAACCTTCCATGAAAGCTGACCTTGGAAGGTTAAACACTGTTACTAAAGTGTTTTAAAATGGCTCACTACATAACCTGCAGGAGGAAAGCCTTTCCCCCCAACTGGTGTATCTACAGCCACTCCACAATAAACTAAAAAAAACACACTAACTGTTCTAGTCATGTGTACACAAAGAAAAAAATCCAGCATGATCTTTTGGTGGCCACTAGCCATTGCAGTATATTTTATTATTAACATATGTGCTAACATCACAAGCCTATACAACCATATTCAGTATTTCCAAGAGGAATAATTTCCATTGAGGAATAATTTCCAGAAGATTTATGGGAATAAGCTAGAAGGTACCAGACCAAACAACTGAAGTAACTGATTTGCAGAAACAGAATTAATCATAAGAATGACTAGCACTGAAACAGACTTTACATCTATTATGTTAATTCTGTAGGCAACAACTTAAATAAAAATCACTGAACTGCTGATATAGCTCTATTTTTGTAGGGTGGGCAGAACAAAAATTTGTTTTTCCAAAAATGGCATCTTGATCCAGATGATCTGCTGCTCTCTTGGCTTAGAGACAGATATCAATGACTTTTGTTCCTCCTCTTGAATCCATTCCTTGAATGTAGCATGACTAAAGCTTTGTGAATAAGCAGCAATGGCCAGTCTTACTTGGGGCTACCATGAAGGTGAATGGGTCCCAGTTGTCCGTAACTGCTCCTGTGGTATCCAGATTTTGAACACTACACCTATACGCAGGAAGAACTTCCGTAGCACAGCTCGGAGCTCAGGAATCAGGTCAAACTGCATGATTTCACAGAGGTACGGGTAATAAGTTGAAGCATGTGCTTTAAACTTTTGTGGAAAAAGAATAAAATGACTTAATGCAAGACAAAAATAAAAAGAAAGTTACTCCCATTACCTAGAATGTTACAACAGTAAAACTCAGGAGTTGGCATTGTTTTTCCCAGTGAAGAGAAGGAACTGTCATCAAATGCTCAGGCCACCACTAAAGCCAATTTCTTAACTCTGTAAAGCAGCAATATGATATTTCAGACAATGTGACAGTGCGCTAGTTCAGTGCTGGGAATTTCCTATTTTGATAGCTATACATAGTTAAGTAAAATATTTTACATTTAAATATTTAAAGTATATTTGGATGCAAGTATAAATTTCTAGCTTTATCTTACCTTTTCATCACTGATTTTAAGTGTTTTTGTTAAAAGCAACAATAGGAGATTGGTCCAGGCCTCTCTATGGCTTTCTGAATTTACTGTTATAAAATAGGCCAGTGCTTCACTGCACACACTAGGGAAAAAATTACACACATTAGCACAGATAAGGGTACAAGCAAACAAAACAAATCAAGTTGATATACATGTCCCCATCTGTAACAACAGTATTTTGTGTTTAAATGCGAGCTGCACTGAGCTCCTTTTTTTCCCCTACTTGTCTATCTACGTTTTTAATCAAGTTTGTTATTGAGATTTGCTTTAAAAACCTGATGGTGCTCTACTAGCAGAATGGGAAAAGATTTTTTTCCTCAACCTCCCTCCCTCCATACTGAAAATTTTTAATTACATCACTATAGTAATCATTAAAGAGATACCAGTTTGATAGCCCAATGAAGAGAAATCCTTTCCTGATCCTCAGACTAGGTATAGCAGTGCAAGATTCCCTCTCCAAACCAGCACTCCTTTAACAAAGATCTGTCGAGACCTTTTAGGGACAGAAGCGGGGTTTTTGGTCCCTCTGGAAAGGACTGCCAACAAGAGGCACAATCAGTGCCATTTATTGTGCTGATTTCTGCTATAGTGACTAGAAATGGATAGACGTGTCCTGTTACACACACTGATTTAAGAAATCAACTATAAGCCAATAGGTAATGGTAACCAGACTACTGCCAGCCTCAGCTGGATTTAAACTAACAACCTATAAGTTCTCCCTACACAGACTCAATATCAATCCTCTGAGCCTCCAGTCAGCAGCAAATCATCTTTAGGGTAAGGATGAAGGTATCTTTATTACCTCTTGTTGCCCAAAGTTCCAAACTGTGATGCAACAGATACCTGAAAAAGTTCACCAGGAACTGGGCTATATGGTGATTGGTGCTCACACCCTACCCACCCCCCACAGCAGAAAGGCCACATAGTATCCATTCTGAATCGACTTACTTCTGGTTGCCAAAACCCTTTTATTAGAGTGCCCACTTTTCTATCCCTAATCAATTTATGATCCATCTGCTCAGCTACTTTGAATAGCAATATGATTAGTACTGCACTGGCACCCAGAAGTCCCAATCAGGATCAGCGACCCACTGTGGTAGGTGCTCGAAAAACAGTACAAGACAGTCCCACTAAAGAGACTTCTTGAAGCCCAAGATTCATTAGGTAAAATACCATTCTTACTTTAGGAGTCGTCGTTGTATAGCATCCCAAGAATCTCTGCGGCTTTCATCAACGTACATTCGGAAGAGGATTCTCAAGCAACAGGCCAAGCTGCTGGTCTCTTGTTTTAAAAGATTGGGTTTTGACTTACCCTTGAACCCTAGAAATGAATTAAAATTGGATACATTCATACATCTTTGGATATAGTTTAGAAACAGTAAAAAGCATAATTAAACTTCTAGATACCAGCTAGGCAGACCAACTTACTGTAGTGCTGCCTAAATCATTTTAAGGGATAACTTAATTACACAGAAATGTTTAAAACAACTAATCCTGCAGGCTGTTGACATGACATCTGATGGGAGCATGGTCAGGGTTTGCCATGGAGCCTTAGGTGGTATGCAAGTCACTTGTGAGGTTTAGATTTATAAACTACATAGGTTTGGATTTGCCTCTAAAATACCTGTGTATTTTACTATTCGATCCAGATATGGTCCCACAAAACTCAGCTCAGCACACACAACTCTCCTTACATATTTTATATGGTGTTTTATTCAAAAAACCAGACCAGACACATACACACCCCCAAAGTCAGAAGCAAGAGCCTTGCAAAACTGCTTGATATAACTTTTTTTTTTTTTTAAATAGCTCCCCAAGTTGGTACAGAATTACCACCAAGTACCAGTATTGGTCAAAGATACTGCCACAAGGTAGCCCAGTGATTAGTGATGAGCAGGGATCCTATAAATCCATTTGCCATGGAAAAAGGTAGAATTTGCATTTTTACAGATGATCTTCCGTTTCTACATTTCGTGAAAAAACAAACACATATATACAGTAGAACTCCGTTTATCTGAGCCTCCATTATCCGGCTCTCCATATTAACCAAACTGAAGTGGACAGCCCGAGCCTGGCTGCCACCCAGGGCTGAAGCTCTACGGATTATCCAAATATTTGATCATCCGATCTGACCTCAGTCCCAATTAGATCAGATAACTGGGATTCCACTGAACCTATATGTATTGTGGTTAGAGAAATTAAAGTTCAGAGTTTCATTTTAATCATGGAAAAAATTAGGTTTTTATACCTTTGTATCAGACAATATTTTTATTGTTTTTTTTTTAAATCATGGAAAACTGGCATCTCTGGTGATGAGCACTTCCATGCAAGAAGATTGGATTCCACTGATGCCTGGGCCAACTCCCCTACCATCAATAACACCCCCCCGACAAAGTTATATTGATGAAACTGAATTACATAAATAAAATCCAATGTTTCCCATCGTGTTTCTATTTCATTGTAAATGAAGTAGGTCTTTTGATCAATATTTCAATTTTGTAATTAAAGTAATCAGAAAAGTGACAAGTCTAATATAGAGCAGCTAAGTAGCACTATGTGATTAAAAACATTAAATATATACTATATTTGGAAAAAGTCACTTTGCTATACTACATATTCCTACCTTAGGGTAAATATTTAATAAACCCACAAGCAAGAAAGCTCAAAACCATTACTAAGTAACGTGTGCTCACCGGCTCTCCATAGGACAGTTCGCTGCTCATAATTTGAGTTAAAGGCTTTTGAAAATGAATGAGATTCTTGCAAACAATCCAATAACTTAAAAAGATGTTGTGAAGTTATGTACTTATACATTCCTTGCTCTTCTGTGTCAATGTGGATATCTGCATCCAGTGTGTCCCTCTGCATAGAAAATCAAGTTATTAGTGGTGATTAATGGAGAAGGGGTCCAAAAGAACTCAGTGTGTTATACAGTGAAGTACCTAAATCCAGAATAATTCCATTGTCAGAGATGTAAATGAAATTTACTCAAGAGTTACAGAGCAAAGTTCTGCCCACAATAACTACACATCTGTTTTTATGAGACCAGTGGGTTTGGAGAATGTTAGGGCTGTGCGTTTCAGTGTTGTGCTGTGATTTAGTGCTTTCCTTCCTACTAGTGTATTTCCAAAAATACTTGATATAATTTATTTTAGCAATTAGCATAAGATTAGATCAAAAAAGAAGACCTCTATTTCAAGGCACAGAGAGGTCCTGTTGAGTGATACAAAGCACTTGCCTGCCCACAAGGGTTGATTCACTGCCTCTGCAGAGCTCTGAAGACTGTCAGACAAGTTAACTAGTCAGATATATAGTTCCACAGGCTTAAGCAGATGCTGTACAATGTAAGAGTTCAGCTTCTTTGCCTTAATTAGAGGTTGCACGTATAGAATCTTATTCTCTATATTTGTAAGACATGCACCCATTACACAAGCCTCTGACATAACACATTAATAACAGACCTGCCAACTGTCAGGAAGCAGACAATCCCAAAATATCAGCTTCACCTCTACTCCCAAGCAATAGAATATAGGAGTTAACAGGTTTGGTGAGGGTGGTTAAGACAAACCCTGATCCAAACCCCTAACCCAGCCCTCTACTGGAACAAGCAGGTGGGCCTTGCACAGTGCTCTCAAGATCAGGGTATTTGGACCTGAAACATGGAGTTTCAGAGTTAAGGATTTGTCACTGAAGACAGCCTGCTATCAGCCTCAGAGGTGAAGCCTTGCTAAACAAAGAATAACTTCTCCCCACACACAGTGTGCATTCTAAGAGAGAGATGCTCCTTTCAGAAAGTACAGTGCAGAACAGTGGTCCCCAACCTTTCTTGTGGGAATAGCAATATGCTATTTGGCTGTGGCGGGCGCTAGATACCCCGCTGTCAAAATTCCACTGCTGGAAAGCAGCAGCAGCAAGAAGCGTCGCCGCCAAAATATGACAACGCTTCTAGGCGGCTTTTAGGTGGCAGGGTGTCCTGCGGGTGCACAAAAATGCTCCGGCGGGCGCCATGGCGCCCTCAGGCACCACAGCACCCATGGGCACTGCATTGGGGACCCCTGGTGTAGAAAGTCTGTTCAGAAATGGGAAGTTCATACAGGAAGTTACACTCTATTGAACCCATTTTAAAATTATGATGATTATAGTCTTAATGGTTGGAAGGCCTTCCTCAAACTGTAAAGCACTACAAAAAGTGCTAATTATTACTAGGATAGTAAGATGCAAAGACAAAAGATTATTATGTTCAGAATCTAAGATAAATTACCTGGGCTGCAGCCATGTGCTCAGCATCCTCCTTCTTGCTAGTTGCTGGGTAGAATACTATGTTGTCAATGGTCTGTATCAATTCCAGCTGCACCACACATTTAATAAGGAGGCCAGCAAACAGTTTCTGGTCTAATAGAATAGAGGAACTCTGGTTTTCAGTCTAGTTTTAGAAGTGACTTATGATAAAGTATGTGTTAAACTAAAAGACTAAAACCTCATATTTCCACCAGCATCTCCATACCCACTTATTTTGTGTGTTATCTTTGAAGTACAGTACCATATTGCATAGTCAAATATTTTCTCCATTATAATTATAATCATGGTAGAAATGGGAGAGTAGATTATGTGCTTTGGCTGGTAAGTTTTCATTAAAACATTAGGGCACATGAAGCACCGATTTAGGAACCTCAGAAAGTTAGGTGTTTTTTTTTAAAAAAAAAGTTAGCAGAGCAATTTGTTTTGTTTTTAATTAAATGACTTGTGTCAGTGACTAGAGGTTGTGTTGAAGCTAAAAAACTTTACAGTGAAATACATCCTTACTTGCATAAGGACCGCCTTTCCAGCTGTCATCTGTGGGATTTGAAAACTGACTCTGTCCCCTTTCCGAAGCATTTTTATCAATACTGCTTAGAGACTGGCGATCCAGGTCCACATCCTAGAAGTGACAATTGAAGATAGAATTCTGTTTATCCAATGTACTTAAAATTTGTCACAACTCAGTTTTCACATGACATAACTAATGTGGCTTAAGTTTTCTACTATCAAAGTATTGAGATAGTCTTGCATTTGACTTTATGATCTTTTGGCCCTGGCATAGAGCATTAGTCTGTATTTAATTCCAGTATGTGTCTTTACAAACAGATTTACCACATTAAGTATTTCTAAACAGAACAGTTTAAGTCTTACCAAATGCTTTTCAGATGAATCATCCTCCATTCCTGCTGGCTTCCATGTCAGCAAGCTTCACAGAGAAAAGAAATCATAAATAACCTTAGCATGACAGCTGGTCTCAAAACAAATTTATGTTGGACTAACTTACACATGAGGAATGGTGGTTTTGAAGATTTCTAGCATACAATTGCATGTTTGGTCCCAGACTTCAGGACTGAATTTCTGTCCATTTAGTATCACCAGGTTTTCTAGACAGTTTGTACCTGATCGAGCCAGCTGTTCATTATCTGTAAAATAAATTATCCCTATTTATTAATCTCTCAGCTCTTCTATTCAAACAATGTGAATTAAACATCTACTGTGCTTGCCAGTCATTATGCATGTTTGTTATTATGATGCAATTTGGTATTTGTACCAAATTTCCAATAGCTCAAAGCTTAGAGTGTAATCGTTATTTGTGTGACAGTAAGCACCAAGATCAGGACCCTAGTGTACAAAGACAGTAAGAATCCCTACTGTGAGGAACCTGCAAGCTAAACAGACAAGACAAATGGAGAGAGAGGAAAGAAGCACAGAGAAAGGAAGTGTCTTGCCAAGGTCACAGAGCAGACCAGTGACAGAGCTGGGAATAGAGACTAGATCTCCTGACTCCTAGTCCAGTGCCCGAGAGGCTCCAAGTCATTTTCCCATGAAATAATAAACAAGGCACAATGGAGGATTTAAGGACAGTTTGAGTTTAATTCACAAGCCACCCTTTCCCTCCCAGTCTTCCCCACATATTCTGTGCTGTCTGCATAAAAAGGTTATGGTAGCTGACCCCTTATGTCTCTTGTTCAAGTAAGTATTTTAACTTTTTAGAATGCCGTCTATATAGATAGAGGGACAATTTTCAAAAGCGTGAAAGTAATGCGAGATTAAATGTTATTCATGCAGGAAACAAAAAATGCTGAATTTGCCAAAAGAAGAAAGGATAATGGCAAAAGTGTAAACATAACTCATGTTGAAGCAGAAGAAGTTAAAGATCTTTCTTAAGTAGCAACACACATTTGGCAAAAATTGCACAGACAGAGAAAAGAAAAGGAGTACTTGTGGCACCTTAGAGACTAACCAATTTATTTGAGCATGAGCTTTCGTGAGCTACAGCTCACTTCATCGGATGCATACCGTGGAAACTGCAGCAGACTTTATATATACACACAGAGAATATGAAGTGAGCTGTAGCTCACGAAAGCTCATGCTCAAATAAGTTGGTTAGTCTCTAAGGTGCCACAAGTACTCCTTTTCTTTTTGCAAATACAGACTAACACGGCTGTTACTCTGAAACCAGACAGAGAAAAGTCACTAATAGATTAAACAGCATAAAAAACATTCTTGCAACAGTTTTAAATATATAAATAGTGGTTTATTTTCCTTGCTTTGATTACCTCGAGAAAAGAAAAGTTAAAGCAAAACAATGTGTATATGTATGTAAATAAGCTACCTTGTTTTACACACCAGTGTAACTGTGCAAATATGTCAGGAAGAAGGATCTCATTTAAAGCTTCATAAAACTGCGTGAATACATCACAGATTGCATAAAGTGCATGGTTACATGTAGTTGTCATCCATTCAGATTTCTGCAAGACAACGACAGGCCTTTATTTTTGTTATGGTAATTTTTGTTATGCTGAATGGAAAGAACGGGTTCCCATATTATGGTGGTACATGGCATAGGATTGGCTTTACTATTCATGTCTCTCTGCATACAGAGGAATATAGTTTGGATAAAATTGAACCATCTTGTAAGTACCTTGAGTCAGGGGTGATTAGAAACTAGTTACCATTTGGGTGTAGGAACACACACAATACCACTGTCCAGGCTGAACCAGTTTTGTTTTTTAAAAAGTACCAGACATCAGTCTACCAGGCCTAAGAATCTGGCTCCTTCCAGGAACGGTAGGATTTCACTAAGTGGAAGTTTAGGGGGTTTATTTCACAATTGTATGGAACCTCTTACTTTTGTCATAACAAGATCCTTCAGAGGGCTTTCATTACCTCAGTTTGTTGTTCAGGAAGCTTCATATTGTCAAATATCCGAAACACAATCCTAAACAGATCTTGCCACCAGTGTTTTTCAAAGGTATGGCCATAGCTCTTCATTATTTCAAACATCACTGTTAGGCCTCTACAATAAGGAAACAGGAATACAAAAATAAGATGCTAAAATGGTTGCCTCTGATCAGAGTTTTAATAACTGAATGCAGCTAAAAAGCAAAGATCCTCTTTACCTTGTCCGAACATCTAATTTGCATCGATTAATGATGCAGGAAAGTTCAAATAAAATAGGGAACCATCCTCTGACCCAGACCCTGTCTCCAGTAGCAACATTCATGTCATCACTTGTATATTCTCGCAATACCTGAAAGCCATTTAGAGAAAGATTATTACCTTTCTATTAAGTCACATCTAAAAGACTTCAGAATTAAACTAAACTAAATTGCATCTTCTAAACAGAATTTGGCTATTCAAAATTTAAGTAAGTAGTGAGAAGTCAAAGCAGGTATGTGATTAACCCTTTCCTAATTTGTTTCTCCAAGTACCTCCATGAACACTTCTAAATAATAAAAATATTCATCTAGTTCTTTTCCTATTCTAGGTTTAGGCTCTTTTGGTACATTGGAGACAAGATTTCAGATCAACCTCTTAACTGCACCCACATTTACACACAATTGCTCATCCAAACCGATGTGTGTGCGCAGTTCTGCAGAAGTCAATGCCGTGCTTGTGCATGCAAGAACTGATGAACCTGCAAATCTTGCAAGATTAATGAACCATGTTAATTAGGTAACTTCAGCCTAGATTCTTTTAAACAGAATTACTGTAATATTACATATTTATACAATAGGGATTTGGCATTAAGCTCTAACAGGATAGAAAGTGACATGCAATATGACCGTAAAATTGCGAGAGTCCTAATTTAGAGTTAAAAGTTTACAATTTTTGTTTAACAAAGCTGCAACAGCCAATTTTATCCAGCTATTTCCACACCTGATTGAAACAAGGTATTCCCCATTTTCTAAGGAGGATGGTTGACTAGTGTTAAGTATGTTCTGCTAGTGCTAAACAAGTGTCTCATTTGGGGTAAACATATTCACTAAGACCATAAAGTCCACGTTTAAGAGCAGAGTCTTAGCTATAGGAATAATCACAGTTTAAAACTAAAAATTATTACAAGAACAGAAAATACCTGTGGTCTTTCGGAAACATATTTAGCACAATAACGGATAAGTCGGATTGCTTCCATACTGGTGTCAGGAAATGCTGCATTACAGGCAAATTCAGATAAACATTTTACAGCATCCTGGAATGAATCTATTGCTGCTGGAAAATGCTGCTGAAAAATATTGGCTGGGGAAAACAAAGGAAAGAGAAATGTCTTAAATATACTAATATTGTATCAGACTTTTTGAGCCAGAGCCTCCACTGATGTAAACTGGCATACTTTCACTGAAGTCAATGAAGCTATACCAATTTGTATCAGCTGAGGATCTAGCCATTTGATTGCATCAATATTAAACACTGAACAGTATTACAGAAACACAGCACAATTTCTTAGTGTATACAACATGTAAACAGTATTAATATAAAAAAAATCCATGGGGGGAGATGGAAGAGAGGAAAGAGGAGAGAAAAAAGTTATTCTGTTAGTTTAGAAGTATAATGCTATTAAATGCAAAGAGCAGTTAGGCCCTACTCTATACATAAGGCAGATCTAACTATATCAGCGTACAAACTACAGCCTTGCTCCCGCCGATGTAAGTGCCCTACTACACTGACATAACTCCTCCACCTCCACGAGGGGTGTAGGGCTTATATCAGTGTAGTTAGGGCCATGCAGTGTCAGTGTAGACACTGTGTAACTTACATCAGCTACTGGCGGTCTTGTCAATTTCACAGCTCTGCTGGAGCTCTGAAATTGATAAAAAAAGCCCAGCTCCCCAGTGAGGATGCTGCCAGGTCTCTGCTCCAGGCCGGGCTGTCACCTGGGCTCCTGGTGGTGCTGCTTCGGATCCCCACTCCCAGCTGGGAGCCCAGCAGCACAGAGGCTCCCAGCTGGGAGTCTGGCTGCCCCCCAGCAGGCTCCCTGCTTCCCACCAGAGGCGAGAAACCTGAGTGGCTTCCCCCCCCCGGCTTCCTACTGGGAGCAGGAAGGCGAGAAGCCCCTGGGGACAGCTGGGCTCCTGGCAGTGGAAACTTCACAAAGCTGAGCGCCCTGGCCCCCTTACACTGCCACTCTTCAGTCGGTGGAAGCACTCCTCGTGAGGACACACACCACTGACAGAAGGAGGGTAGTGTAGACATCAGCCACCACAATAAATTACTAACCTAGGTCGGTTTAAGACAGTAGTGTAGACATGCCCTTAGTTTCACTTTTTAACTCGTATAGTCAATTTCTTCCTTGCTGTAAAAAGCACTTAAACAGCAACAGAGCAGAACAACAACTTTACAAAAGTACACAGAGAATGTTTAAAAATAAGTTTCAGGGCATATATTACAAGTAATATGCCATTAGAAACTAGAATTACTTCATTTCAAAAATTTTGAGTACACAGTGTCCCTCCTTTTTAATTAGAGCACCAATTTGCCCAAATATCTTTTTAATAGAAAAGTAGATGGCTCTGTAGGGCTAACTCAGCAAGTAAAATATCTAAGGCTGTTGAGTAATCGCAGTTAATTCACACGATTAAAAAAAATTATTTGTGATTAATTGCAGTTTTAATCGCACTGTTAAACAATAGAATATCAACTGACATTTATTATAAATATTTTTGGATGTTTTTCTACATTTTCAAATATGTTGATTTCAATTACAGCACAGAATACAAAGTGTACAGTGCTCACTTTAGATTATTTTTGATCATTTTTACAGAGCAAGTATTTGTAAACAAAAGTGGTATTTTTCCCAATTCACCTCATACATGTACTGTAGTGTGATTTCTTTTACTGTGAAAGTGCAACTTACAAATGTAGATTTTGTTGTTGTTGCATAACTGCACTCAAAAACAAAACAATGTAAAACTTTAGAGTCTATAAGTCCACTCAGTCCTATTTCTTGTTCAGCCAATTGCTAAGACAATCAAGTTTGTTTACATTAATGGGAGATAATGCTGCCTGCTTCTTGTTTACAATGTCACCCAAAAGTGAAAACAGTTTTTTGCATAGCACTTTTGTAGCTGGCACTGCAAGGTATTTACATGCCTGGTGCGCTAAAGCTCCAGCATGTACTGTTTAAAAGACAGAGTGGATAAAGCACTGGGTATTCGAGGGGGTATGGGTGGGTTGCATTGTACTAACAATCTGACATGACAAAGAGGGTGGGGGGAGAGAAAGTACTACTGCAACATCTGATCCAGCCTTGAAATCAAGTCATTTGTAGTTTTTTTTCCCTGTCTAAGGAGAAGTGTGAGGGTGGAGTGTCTTAAATCACAGTTAATTATGATAAAGGGCTGTGAATAGATTATGCTTGGACTGGGAAGAGTTTTCCTCTAGCCATCCATGACATTTCTAAGGCACCCATCACTGCCTTTGCTGGAGGCTATATATCAGAGACACAGTACTTAACTAAATCTGGAAGGCTAATCTAGGTGCCCAGATGTATTATATAGGGTTGAGAGAACACTTTCATATTACTATTAAAAGTATTTCATATACCCAATTGGGTTCAGATTATATTCAATGATACTTACAGATCATGCCATAAACTATCAGGCATTGTACAATACAGTTTGGTCTTCCTTGATACAGAATTGTTAGAGCCAGGGGAGCAGGCAAAGCTTAACCACATACTTTAAGCAATTTGGACATTTAAAAACAAACCCCCCTCTACCACAATAGAGTTCATTGTGTAGACAGGCCCTTTTAGCACAAGAGTATGTTAGTTAAGGTGTTCCATCTGCCAACCACTACTTACTAACTATATGTCCTGTTGTTTGGAAAGCCAACTCTACAATATTCCCATCATGGTCTGAAGCAGCTTGGTGAAATACTGCAAAGATATTCTTCCAGCCTGAGCGAATGTTACCAGCCTGTGAGTTCACCATCTGAGCAATACAGCGTATTACCATGTCACGTATGGTAGGAGATCTTAAAGACAAATTAACCATGTTATTTGCTGTTGCCTACACACTGGAGAGCACCCCACCCACATTACCACAGGAAACCTGGTCACATTTTAAGTTGCTGCTTAAAAAACCCCCCAAGCCAAGACAGAAGTTTCAGTGCACACACACCTGTTTTTCTTCATTATGTGCTCAAATGGCCTCAAAAAGTCTTTC
This sequence comes from Lepidochelys olivacea, assembly GCF_965140295.1. Classification (NCBI taxonomy): domain Eukaryota; kingdom Metazoa; phylum Chordata; order Testudines; family Cheloniidae; genus Lepidochelys; species Lepidochelys olivacea. The sequence goes on from NC_140423.1 coordinate 17,700,265, forward strand.
TGGAAACGGAAGTTGGCTAATTCGCCCTTCTCGAGAAACTTCATTGATAGCTGCCTTAATGAATCAACTGCAAAGATGGCCACATCTTCATTAGGGTTACATCCAACCTAGTAACAGAGAAGGAAAAGGCGTGTGTGTGTCTTAACGAACATTTAAAAGTTAGTGTGAACTATACTACACAAAGCCACCATAAGCATTTCATTTCCATGACCCAACCTTTATATACCTAAATGGTTTTTACAAACGTATAATGGCCGTCTAAAGAACCCCAGGGATTAGTTTACTAAGGGGCATGAGGGAAGGAGTACACCACCAAACTATCAGGATAGGACATGCAGAATTATTTTATGTTAGCGAGTTCGCATATTTGAGTTTGCAAACACTCAGTTTCCCTGTATACTCACTATTTTTCTAGTTTCAGTAAGATAACATTTCATAGCAAGAACAAACCTCATAAGCTTGAGCATTTTGCTTAAATGCCTAAAGATAGGAACAGAGATCATAATGAGCTGATTTTTTCGGAGATTCTGACCGCTCAGTCACTGACTTCAATAGGAGCTACAGGTGGTCAGTATATCTTGTCAGGAGTGGAAGGAAGTCAGATAGGCAACTAAATCACAGTTAACTTTAGGCACCTACATCTGAATGTTTTGGCAAGGATTAAGTGAATGCGGAAATATTAAATTAAAAGATTCATTTAGAACAATCCAGATATTTATGCTGCACATCGATGTTCCTAGGCTAGATGTTGTGATTAGACCATGTTTTTCTGAACTTGACATGTGTGCTTTTGCTCATGTTCAAACTAAAGAAACAGACTCCTGAGCTGGTAAAACAAATTGAGAATTCAGATTTTTTTTTAAAAGAGAATCAGATGGGTATTTTTCTTGCTTTGATTGATTGTGTGGAAAAGGATTAGCAGTGGAGACTACCAGGAGAGACAAATAAATTAATTATCCAAGCATGTCAAAAGGAACACACATGGTTGCTGTCCCTCAATCTACACACATTTTATAAGATGAAACCTAACCAGGCATTACTGATTCCAAAAGGAAACTCCCTACACATAGTTTAGAAAGAAGGGGACAACAGAAATCATGTCCTGACATGCTCAATAAGGGAGAAAACAAAGGATGAAGAGAGCTGTGGTAGGATTTCCAAAAAAAAAAAAAAAGGGGGGGGGGGGGAGAAGGAGGGCGGGTGCACCATGGGGAGAGACTGGGAGTGGCAGGGGGGACGATGATAGACATCTTTCCCCTCCTCCTTAAGATAATACCAATATTATAGCATAGGGAACACTTAGGACTTCTCCAACTCAAATGTAAAGAATGGCATAGCCTCAACTAAATCCATATTGATCAATACAGGTCAAAACCTATGATGTTCTGAATCAGGAAAGCCCTCCAAGACATTCTCTTAGGCATCTTAATAAGGGAAAGCTGATGAGCATGATTCCAACTAGACTCAAAAATAATACTACAAAAGCATGTTGCGTAACCTTTAAGTTCTGAAGTACCTTATTGAAATGATCTCCAATCACATGCCATATCCTTGACCATTGCAGTCTAATTCGATTCATATTGTAATACGAGATCTCTACTATCTTCTGCAGGCTGAACATGCGAGGATGGTGGGGGGAAGCCAGCTCATCCATGGAAACAGCACACAGCCATCGGACAAAATCAACTGAATATTAAACAGACAATACAAGCCATGAGTTTGGGGTGTTCTACTGCAACACAGTTAATTTCCTCATATGTTCAGCATACATACCTATTGCATTTCCGTCCAACCGTGTTGATCCTGTAAATATTCTGTAGAACAAATCAAGATGTGTGATAAAGTATAAGTTATATTTAAAAAATAGGAGAAGGACATAACACACTAAAGTATTTCCAGGTTAAAAGGTTCAAGTTTATAAAGAAACCTTGATGCTGCAAAATATACTAGCAAGATAATGCTTTGGATTTCCACCAGTGACTTACGGGTGGAAAGAGTGAATTATGTACAGGGAGGAAGTAAAACAGGAAAGCTGAAATACAGAAGGCAGCATGGTCTAATAGACTGAGGGCATTGATGCATTTCAGACACTTTGACTTGGGTTAATTACCCAGTAAAAAGTCTAACTGTAAAGTAGTGGCTCATGGCCAAATATAAAAAGGACAAACCCAGTGTAGCAGACAGCCTTTATAAAAATCACCAAGTGTGCAGTACAAAGGCACCAATTTAATGAATTCGGGTCTCCATTTCTCCAAATGGAAAGAGTTAAGAATACACAAACGTTCTCTTTCTCTCTCTCTCTCTCTCTCTCTCTCTACTTCCCACCCTCAAAGCCCACTTAAATTAACGTGCATAAGTTCTTTTTTCCAATTATCCAGCTATCAATGGTAACACCAGACTAGTTTACTGGAAGAGTCTTTCCCTCTCTTTAGTGTTGCAGGACTGAAGTTTAAAAAAACCCACAACAACAACAAACCACCAGAATATTTTACCATCGTCAGGTCCAGGAGATTTGGCATCATTCAAGGTGAATGCCAACCTGTTCTTAAACTGGTTTTAAGTTAGGCTTTGACAGCCAACCACTCTGTTGCTCTGCAGGGGGAAATCAGGACAGTTTGGGTAACTCTTGATTTGCAAGTTACTACAAACAGAAAGACAGAAAGCACTACAGTACCTGTCCACTGCCACCACCACACTTTGCGAGCTGGTCTCACCCACAGACTCCTGAATGCTGGCCATATGCCTTTTATCAACTCCACCCCCAACTAGGTTACCTGTAATAAAACATTCAGATCCAAACGTTTAATCTGATGAAATATTCACAGTTAAATACCAACAATATGCTCAATTTTATACAAAACAGGAATTCAGATGGGTCCTGCTCCCAAGCAGCTTAGAATTTATACAGGACAGGTGCTATAGGTCAGAAATGACGCACCTGATTATTCTGCATTTGAAAGTCCAGTCTCAAAGTAGTGTACCTCTTAAAAACATTAATTGCCTGAACATTATTTCAACAAGTTCATAACAAAAGTTATGAACATGTGAAGATTTTGTGGGGGAGGGAAGAGATGTTTTTAACGGATACAGTTTTGCATCCTTAATTTTGGTGGCTAGTATCCATTATAGGAAAGCAGGCCATCAAGATTACAATAGTGGTGCAAATCATCTTTAACATTTGAGAAATGCATTAGTAGTTAAATAATCTTTGTCATGACAATTATGCCTAAAGCCTACAATAAAAACATTTGAATGTAATATTTGTAATTAACCTACAGTGTAACACTGGTACTACATAAACATTTATTACTGAGTATGAGCAATTAGTACTGGACACGTTGTTTAATTACATTCATATACAGAATGTGATACTGTCTCAGTGGAACTCTAGAGTAGTTCTACATTATGTGTTTTTTCATGGAGAGAGTTTATTTCTTTTCTCAGGTAAAGGCAGACTACCATCGTCCCCCTAATCCCCACTTACAAATCAGATTTTAGACTACGCAACATACATTAGGGTGAAATATCTAACTTGAAAACCATCTATCGCCACATCTCAAGGCAGAAAATTGTTAGTATCAGCAAAATGTATGGGTATTCAGACAGATTTCAGTAATTTCAACATTTTTATTTCAAAATGGAATGAAAAAAGTAGAGCTTTTAATGTCTGTAACAAGACTATGGCCATACTAGATCTGATGTAACAAAGTTATGACCACACTCAAGTTCCCACAAGGCAGTTAATCTGGGTAGTCTATGAAGTAATTTCTCATAGCTGATTTATAGAAACTGGAACGCGTTCAGATGTTTAATCATTACCAAGCTAGTTGAAGTAACGGGTACCTTCATTAATTATGTAGTGACACTAGTCTCCACACAGTTAAAATGAAAGCAGGTAAATATACGACCCAACATCATGTGAAGAACTGATCATTCGTTCTCATAGTGACAAATGTTTAGGTTTAATTAACTTGTAAATGCAGGCTTGTTCAGTGACAGAACTATTAATCTTACCTAGTCCCAGGCCCATGAATTCTTCTCCTCCAGATGTATAGCTTTTAATGCTGCCTTCCCTTTCACGCCCAGAGCCAGATAAGTATCGAGTTTTAACCCCAGTCCCTATAAGCTGTGCTAGTTCCAGCTGGCTGATGCATTTCAAGATCTAATAACAAAGGCACATTTCAATAATGTAAGTGACCGCTACCACGTTTTACCTCATGAGACTTCACAGGTTCACAAACCATTTTATACCTCAACACTTCTGTGATATAGGCAAATATAACTGCTAACTTACAATGGAATTAAGCAACTTGCCCAAGATCATAGTGAGTCAGTAGCAGCTGTGAAACACAGAACCCAGAAGTCCAACTCTTAGTTCTCTGGTCACTAGACCAAGTTTCCTCCTTAGGGCGTAGTTTAAGAATTTATACATTATGGGGCTTATTATCCAATAGTTTCTCTTCCCCCCCCACAGATAAATAAGTGAGCTCCCATTACTACAAATGGCAGCTGCACTGAAATTCCCACAATGCATCAAGTGAAGACAACCACAAGTTTACAACATGATCATGATTCCAATTTGGTTTGACAAGTCTTGTCTTCTACTTCAATTCTAGCCCAGTCTCTCAAAGCTACCCATGCACGGAGGAGCCTATCTACTCTCTCCATGATAATACAAAAATGTATTAGATTAATCTCATGAACACAAAAAAGAGACTTGATTCAATATCTAAATGCAAAATTGTTTCTCAAAGTTGAAGCAGTTGTAAAGATCACTGGCAACATAGACATAGATACCAGATACTCGCATATGCCATCAAGGCAGAATTCATGGCCTTCTACTCTAAGACAGACCTTATTCTGAGGAGCTAGAGCTAGCAGGGCAGTTTCTCAGCCAATAAAAGAGTACTTTAATATCTTCAACTAGTCTGATATCCTTTCCACTAGAGGACAGTGCTGCACTCATCCATTTACCTAGGTACTTATATGGTCTCTATTGATGTAGCTTCCAAATACCTTCCAACTATTAAAGACAGAAATTACTCTTTCCTTCCTAGATTGTAGGTGACAGCTTGATTACATTTATTGTGGGTTACAGGAGAAGCGAGGTGTTTGTGAAGAACTGAATCTCTCACACAGTGTCTATCTCAGATAGCATTTACTGCCACTCACACAAGTTTGCTTCCTTCCTGCTTTTTCTCTACTGCAAGCTGTCCTAACGATACGGCTATCCATGTGGGCAGTGGGGTATGAGGGGATACCAATTCATTACAATGGCGAGACACACACCAACATTAGGTGAATTTTATGCTTTCAGTGGATCCCTTTGAAAGAATGTTGAGAGAAATACAAGAAGAAAAATTAGTTGGACTATGAGGAAATGGAAACGCCTCTTGCCTTCAGTTTCTGGCATCCATTATGGTGCTTAAAAGTAAGTTTTAGACAAGTCTTTAAGGAAAACTGAAGAGGCACTCTGGACAGAGTAAATGTACAACTAGTCAGGATCCTGTGTGCTTTATTATGAACTGAACCTAAATTCTGCAGCAAGGTCCTTTTGGATTGTGCAGAAATCTCCAGATCAGTAAACAAAACAATATAAATCCCAATTTTTGACTATTTTCATATTCTCTTAGTCACAGTAGTCTTTGTATGTGTTTTCAGATTCGATTCAGTTTTACCCTTCTCCCGTTTTTCCATTTTCAATGTACAAAAGGTGTATGCACTGACAATAACTGCACTGCAGAGATTTCTGTGAGGAAAGGTTTGAGGGATGGACTAACCATATATTTTTCTGCTAAAGTGAAGAGCACAATAGTTTACATATTGACTTTTGAAATGTCCTTAGGTTTCAGTGTTTCATGCTGTCTACAAAAAGCACAGTACTGGTTTCACTGTTCATGTCTGAGGTACCTTCACAACTACAAAGGATAGAAAGAATTTTATTAAACAGTGAAAATGAGATACCAGTGCACAGTTTGTGGAATAAATCCCTTCATCGCAGCAGAGTTCTCTGGTGATGGAGTTTCAAAACCTGTGGGCTGTGCAAACAGCAGGCATAGCTCGGTGAACAAGAGCTTGGTAAGCTGTGAGCACACACTGAAGCCTCACATTTACTATTCAAGTTTTTACCTCATGCCAGGAATTCCCAAGATAGTTGCCATCTGTATGGGCCACAGTAATAAGTGTCTTAATGGTGTCTATGTTTTTCTGTTTCATTTCTGTGATGCTAGAGCTGGCAGTCAACAGTGAGAAGCGAGCAAGGGCCTGCACATAGGCATCTCGTTCAAGCTAGAATGCAGATACAAATATGAGAACAGAAATAAGCCAGAGAAATTGAGATGTCTGCAAATACTAAAGAAAAAGCACACAACCTCCTCAGCTTTGAGTAACTTCTCTTCCAAGTATGCCTCTGTGATTGCAATTATGGCAAAGTATTTCCCAGTCAATATAGTACAGAAGAGCTGGAGACATACTAGAAAATTATCTTAATGGGAGCATCAGAAGTGGGAGGCATTTGAGGATTAAGAATAAAACTCCATTATCTTTATTTATGATCCAGAGCTCTGGACAGTTTAAAACTAAAACTGTTCTGCAAACAAAAACGTTATACATGTTGATTAGCAGAGCAAGTTATTTTCAAGCAAGTTATTTGCTTGAGATGACCGGTAGCTCAGTTACTTCAGCCCCTACTTTGACTTTGGTGTAAGCTAACATTTTTATAAATTTTATTATTCCACATGTCAGAGTCCATGATGGCCTCCAGTGACCTAGACATAGCATGTCTGACATATACAAACCTGCATTCCAAAAATGCAGGCTATTCGGATTGCACATCGAATTCCTTCCAAACATAGAGATGCAACATCAGTGTCATCGCAGTTCTGAAGGCCAACGCTGTAAGCTGCCAATAACGGAGTCCATACAAGCTAGCAAAAAGAAAATCTTTGTAAGTTTAGCTTCATTACCACCAAATCATGATTCTCCCTAATCCACTGGCTAGGGCAAACATTGCCCATGCCAACACTGTATCCTCCCATTCACATAATGAAGTGCCAGAATGTCATTTGCAGACTTTCTGTAGCATTGAGTATATTAATATCCCCTATAAAAAAATAAGGCCCTTTTCCTGCCTCCGATACTCTCGGCTCTTCTCTTCACACTCCTGAGCCAGAAACTCTCATGGAAGAATGCAACACTTCTAGCCCCATCACAATATCGACACCTTCATAAGAGATGCACTGCTGCTCTCTATGGCTCAGTTATCACAGCTCTCAGTGAGGCATGTTATGAATTGAAGAGGATTACTGCCCAAACATACGTGACGGAGAAATCCATACACTCACTTTGAACATGGGTCTGACGTGATCCAGGTGAGTGGCACTAGTAAAGGGAGCCTTTGCATGGCTTACTGCCTCCATGAGGGCTTTAGCTGTTTTAGCCATTTGCTCCATCTCCAGGTTGTACAATAACCGCCGCTGCTTCTCATTGGCTACACCTACGAAGACCACCACAAAACCTGCATCATTATATGTATTTTTGCTATCAAGCTCCATTCCTTAGTTCTGGGTATCAGATGCTGAAGGTAGATTTTTTAATTTTTATCTAGAGACTTGTTCAGAAGCTTTTGAATTTACTCAAGATGCTGTCATGGGACTTTGCCTTTCATATAAGGTGTAAGCCTCGGGCTGAAAAAAAACCCATGTCTACTACAATAATCCACATAGATCGTAAGGTACACTATCGCAGCTATACAGCTCTTCCCTTAACAGTCTCACACACTTTATGACATGCTTCATAGAAAAACTAAAATCCAGAGGCGTATTTCATTAAGTCATTTAGTTCATGTGAATTGTTTAAGAATGCTTCAAAGTCTCAAGTTTGCAAAACAGACTCTATGGCTAGGTATATACTAGAAAGCTTACAGTAACGCCACTGTATTGATGCAGCTGTGACACAGTAAGATCTGTAGTGTAGCCACTCTATGCTGATGGGAGAGAGCTCTCCCGTCAACATAATTAATCCACCCACAAAGAGCAGCGGCATTTACGTCAGTGGGAGAAGCTGTCCACACCAGTACTTATGTTGGTGTAACTTATGTTGCTCAGGGGGGTGTTTTTTTCACTAGCGGTAGTGTAGGCTATGTCTACAGTGGCAATTGAATGACAAAACTTGTGTCTTTCAGGAGGTGCTTATTTAAAAAAACCTGAAAGACAAAAGTTTTGCAGGTGACAAGCACCAGTGTAAACAATGCAAACACTGTTCATTGGGGGGTGGACATTTTTTGTCGGCAGGAGAGCCGACAAGCAGTGGCTACACTGGGCGACTTTTAGCGGCATGCCTGTGGTGACACAGCCATGTCGCTAAAAGCTGTGTCGTGTAGACATAGACATAGCCTATTAAAATAATCAGTGCTGTTTCTTTATTCCTGTAGCCGTAACTGCTCAGGCTGTGACCGAGCCAACTCTCAAGATAAAGAGAGCCAATATCTGAATGCAAGATCTCGAAGGAGCATGTAAGCACTGAAGGAGGCAGTGCCGATTATTTGGTACTTGGTTCTCTTCCTTCTATTGGCACTACATTAATTCCCCAATATGCTATTAAGAGTACAGTGCAGCTGGAGGTGCTGTCTTTTGGATGTGACATACCACTGAAGTCCTCATCTATTCTAGGTATGAAAAGGTCACCTAACTTCATGTTTCCAACTGCTAAGCCCTCCCTGTGTTATCACTTCAGACTGCAAACTCCTTAGGAACAGCAATCAGTCTCTCTGAACTATGAGGTACCATTGTTAAACATGGCACAACATGAGATAGTTGCATAAAACTCTGAAGAGGACGACTGTCAGCTCTTTTCTCCAAGTGCCAAAGATTATTACATTCTGCTCCCCTTAAGTCCCTCTTCTTTTTCAAATAGCTACAGTATTTTTCACTTCTCCTCCTCAACTGTGTCTAGTCATGCCACATGCTCTTAGATGGAAGTGGCCACATACCAGTGGCCATGTTTCAACATTGGATGAAGTGGGCCCCAGATAGCCTTTGTGTAATTCACACAAGTGTTGGCAAAGCTGAATTAAAGCATTTTATAATGTTAATCCTTGAATACGAGATACTATTAAAAAAAAAACTCGGCACATTATATTGAGTTTCTAATTAAATCTTACTTGGCTTAGTAGATTTAGTTGTAATTGCATATTCTTTTGTCTCTTTCATTGCAATTTTTTTCCCTTCTATTTCTTCATAGATAGTGGACAGATACTCTTCCGGCAGGTCTTTACTGTCATTGATACCTCGATTCATTTTAATATATTGCTCTTTTGTCATTTTATTCTTTACCTTTAAGCAGGTGAGAAGGATAAAAACTCAGGTGTCAAATTTTGAGAACAAGTTCTAGAGAAGAGCACTTGTAACAGTTCTATAGTGATTTTTTCCTACCTGGGGACTGTGCAAGTCTGTAGTCAGCATTATAATAGAGTACGCTAAAACATATGCAGTGTCAGCACTAGCAAATAGGGTTTGCCTGAAACAGAGAAACACATTTTAGAGATCTAGATCCTCAATCCATTAGCTCTCTCTGCACATCCAGGGAAGAGGTGCAGTTCAGAAGCATTACACACTCCTGACAAAGTAAAACCTGACAAGGAATCTCATACTTTAGCCTTTTATATTAAAAGACGTTTAAAATTAGCCCAGCTACTGCTTAATATGTACTGAAAGCTACAGCAAGGCCAACGAAGGGGAAAGGGAAGAATTTGTGAAGAAGCCACACATTTACAAGATTACAGAAAAAGACATTTAAAAAAAAATGCTATTCCTTACTATTCTTGCATGTTCTTCCACTGTTTTCAACAAGCAATTAGAATAAGATTTATCCACTACTGTATCATTCACTCACATCAAGGTTTCCTTTCTAAATATACTCATTTTTATTAAAACAGTGATGTGAGATTGATCTGGGGAGTGGAAATTCGTTAAGGATAGATTCTTAAGCAGACAGTGTCAAAGTTTTCAAGCAAGAATTGCATTTTCAAATTTGGTTTAGAGTAAAATGGTCTGTATCATCACAAATTGGCCCATCCATGCACATTTTCTGACTGGTTGAAGGCAAGTGGGAAAACGCCTCATTACACAGAGACACAAACCAAACCAGATTTTTAAGCTTCCACTAACAATTAAGGCTCACAAAAAACTTTGATTTCGTTGAACTGATTACGTACAACATGGATAAACAGAATATGCAGTATCTGAAGCACTCAGCAATTCTTGCTCAATTAGATCCCATGCACCTGTCAGAAAGTGTTCTCTGAAGAGCCAGTACTGCCACACCTACCCTGCAAGACTTCATGATGATTTAGCAGCTACTTACAGGAACATCCCATGGGTCTTCCATTTAGCTACGGAACAGGGTATAGCATAGACAGCAGCAACAAAATCTGCCCCCACACATCCCTGCAACGTGCCTTGCCGTTGTGGGGCAAACATGAGTCAAGCCTTACTTTATTTCCTACGGCTGCCAACAAGGTGACCATTCCTAAGACAGTTTATCCAATATTATGTTTCAAGTTACCCTTGGTTGCATTCAATGTATCTAGCGGCAAACTTCTCCATTAATCTATCAATCTTCTGGGCTTCGCCTGGCAACCGGAAGCCTTCCAGAAATATCCGTAGAGCAGAGACAAAGTCTTTCCCACAGAAATCAAGCTGGTCTACGTAGGCATACATCACCTCCTTGTTAAACCTGCTGCTCTCCCCTAGAAATTCCCCAACTTGGGTCTAAACACAAGAGAGACAGTTATGAATATTACGTATCAAATTAACTGTATCTTCTCCCTTTTATATTTCAGTGAATTTACAGTATAACAGTTGCACTGCAGTCAATTTCCTCAGAAGGCTGGTATGCTGCTCATGACAAGCAGAGCCACTACTGGAAATGGAAGGCGGAGTCTGCTCAACTGTCCCAACGTTCCATTAAGTGTCATTAGCACCACCCTTGGACATCAATGCTGTCAAATAACCGGCTCCAGTAAGAGGCCAGCTCACGCTTCTGGTCAATCTAAAAAGCAGCATTAATAGGCATGAAGGGAATCCCACCCAGTCCCCTCCATTGCCAAAAGAAAGGTTCTGCAAAGGGCCTAAAAGTAGTATGTAAATTGGGAGTAGTGGCGCACAGGCATGGACGCCCGGGGCTTTGCTCCCAGCCTCAGCGGGGCGGGGAGGACGGACGACTGGCTTTCAGCGCCCCCACTATTAAAAATGTTCCAGCACCACTGTGTGGTAGTGGTTTGAGATTAACCTAGGGGGAGGGAGTGGAGAACCTTCATTAGATTCTCTACCATAAAAGGTAGTTAAAGTAAGGTGGCATGGAATATGAAAGAAGCAACAGCTGAATTGCTGGGGAAGGAATATCTTTGTAATACAAATTAATCGCTTAAGTAGCATTCAGTCTTACAAAACACAGACGTTCTTCTTGGTGCAGAAACTGTGCAACGTCTTCTGTTGTGGTGCCAAGCATGCCCTGTTCTTGAAGATACTGTATTCCTCTTTTTGACTTTTTGTTAAATCTATTCATATAGACAGAATATTAAAAAAAAAAAAAGGCAGAAAAGCTATAGCTTACACCTGGAATATCATTTCCCAATACACTATGGTGCATAAAGTTTACTTGCATATGCAGAGCCCTTATAAAAGGAAGGTATTTAAAAATCATGTTACTTCTACCTTAAAGGTGCATAGTTAAGAAAAGACATTCAGAAATTTGAGGGGGGGGGAGGAGAGAGTTAATGCATTAGCTAGGTAACACTAGACATCCCATCCTGTGTATTATGTGGTATATTCAAAGACCACCCTTTTAGAATTAAGGATGTCAAGATAATTTAGGTTTAATAAAAACCTGATTTTTCCAAATGCTATTAATAGAAGCTTTTTCATAAAAACAAAACAGTTCTAAGGAGGTTTGTGTGCGTGTTTGGATGTTTTTAAAAGGAACACTCTTCTACAGCATTTGAAGCATAGCAAATACCCAGTATAATTTAACTTTAAGTGATTAGAAAACAAATGTAATTGGACCAATCATTTTATTCTCCCAGGTGTGTGTGTGTGTGAGTAAAAGACAGACCCACACGAAAGGCAAAAGCACTTGCAGAATTCAGTTTTCATTTATTATTAGTAATACAACCAAGAAGGATTTTTAAATATAGGAATTTGAAAGTGTTATTGCCAACTTGAAGTCTAACCATTTTTTGAATTAAAGAGCAGTCTGATATTATACCTGCTCCAAACCAATTAGTAATTTACAATCACATTTTCTTTAAAAAAGGTCTCCCCTCCTTTGTGGCTGAGTCAGTCTAAAAGGAGACCACCACAAAGTTGTGTCAAGAGCACAGAGTGAACATGATCATCCCCCACCCCCAATTCCTTTTATTTACAGTAGACTTCGGGGACTGCAATAAAAAACAAAGTCTTCGTGCAAAGTCTCAGAACCCAGATCAATTGACTCAGGCACACGGGGCTTGGGCTGCAAGGCTAAAAACTGCAGTGTAGACATTCGGGCTCAGGCTAGAGCTTTGGCTCCGACACCTGCGAGGGGGGTTGATCTCAAAGCTCGGGCTCCAGCCTGAGCCCAAAACATCTACACCACAATTTTTATCCTGGAAGGCCAAGTCAGCTGACCCAGGTCAGCGGCAGGCATACCCTCAGGAGTTTGTTTACTCCTGACACAAGCTAAGGTTTTCAGAAGGAAGTGTAATTTTTAGTTGTCAGTGCTACTTTAATATGACAACTGCCCCTTTAAACTGAACAAACACGGTTCCTAGAATACATAGTGACTACATCAGAAACAATGAAAATGCAGCCAACACTCACACTAATTAGCCTTTATTTCCTTGCCAATCCACTTACAATTCTATGCCATGTTCAATTATCTCTTTTTGTTGCTTGATGACCTCAAATTGCTCAGGATCATCAGGGACAGCAGTCTGGATGCCAATGCTTCCAATCCCTGAGGACACAGTCGAATCCAAGGAACTCACACTACTCCGTCTTCTTCCAGTTTCCAAACATTTACCTTCACCCATTTCCTGATCTGAAGGCCTATCTGGACCTGTATGCAGGTGAAGAGTACAAGAAGCATAAAAATGGATTAGTGAGAAAAGCCAACGTGCCCCCAAGGAGCATTTGAACACGCATGCACACACACACACACGCTTCACCCACAATCCTCTTAAGCCATCCAATCCTCCTCCTTGCCAGACCCCGCTCTCTCCAGCAAACAGCCACCAAACATTTAATCATTAGGGATATCTTATGCCTCACGCTACTTTCCCAAAGCAGTGAGGGAGAAGAGTGGAGGAAAGATCTCGGCTCCTCCGCCTAGTGAAGAATGGTGTACAGGGTGCAGAACAGCTATTGCTACTTAGAATAGCACCAGTTTCACCACCTAAGTGATCGGGGGAGAGCTGGCCAGCACACTCCTCAATATGAGGGCCCCACCTCGTGTGTGGTTTTAAAAAAAAAAAAATCTATTGAATTCCTGGGGCCTACACACACTACTAGTGCACATAAGAATTATCCTGTTCAGTCTCCTGATCAACTCCTAGAACCTCAGCTTTTAAACAGAAAAAGCAATATCTGTAAACAGGCATCTTTCCCCATGTTCACTGTGAATTATCAGTTTGTAGACAAGACACTTTACTTTTCATAAAGCTTTGATATTCCTCAGTCTACCAGGTACATTGTATTTTTAATCTTAAAGCTTCCACAAGTTTCACTAGCTTTTTTTTTAAACCACACCTATGTCTCAAGGAGCTTATAACCCTGTCAGTGGATCTGCCACAGAAGTGAGGATCACACACCAGGAATGGAAAGCAGAGGAAGGAGGACATGGGTTACTGAAATAGAACTTTATGCTTAAGCAAATAGCCACAAAATCCTATTTCTGTAACCAATGCTCTCTGTTTCCACATCCTCCTCATTCAGAGTCTTTGGTCAGTCCATTATCTAGATTGTATGCTCTTCAGGGCAGGCACCTCTATTTGTTTCCCATGGGAAAAAAACCACACACACGCTAGCTAGTGTTATAACAGCAGCAACAAGGTGTACATAAAAAGTTAGATATATTTATTTGCTGGAGACACATCCACATTTTAATGCATTGTTCTACTGTTGGGGGGTGGAGGGGAAATCTCACCAAGACTGGCCTGATGGTTAGGGTTCACATACAGGTCTTTGCTCCATTCGACCATGCACTTTAAAATAGAAACCAAACATTCAAGACCTTTTTTCCGCAGGCTGAGTTCCTGCAGAAAAGAAATAAGGAAAAAAAAAATCAATCACATTGTACTGGACAGGTCAAGTCCTAGATACTAAAATTTAGAAGTCCTGTGCTGAGACAAAGTACATCTAAAGCAGGAAGAGAACAAGCCAACAAATTCTCTCTCTCATTAAATCACACCTGTAAAATCTTAAGAAACGAACTCACCTCAGAGAGACTTAATAGTAGAGAAGAGCTGTTCTGATGTACAGCACTACTGTTGGCTTTAGACACCAGTAATGACAGCTTGTGGGGTTTTTTTCCAGTTTGAAACAGTTTTAGTATTTTCAGTTGGAGAGCCATATTATATGCAACTATTGATAAAGCAGTGTTTCCAGGGGTAAAGTGGACAGTTTACCTGCTGTTACCAGGACTTCCAAAGAATGGGAGAAGAGACTCAGGGCTTGTCTACATTACCCGCTGGATCAACAGGCAGCAATCAATCCGGGGGGGGGGGGGGGGTGTCGATTTATCGCGTCTAGTCTAGACACGATAAACTGACCGCTGAGGGTTCTCCTGTCAACTCCGGTACTCCACTAGGGTGACAGGCACAGGCAGAGCTGACGGGAGAGCGTCGGCCATCAACTTACCACAGTAAGTAGATCTAAGGTACGTCAACTTCAGCTACGTTATTCATGCAGTTGAAGTTGTGTAACTTAGCTCGATCCCCCCGTAATGTAGAGCAGGCCTAAGGCAAGAATGTCATTAGGGCAGGAACACAGAGTTACTTCAGTTCTTTGATCTAGCAATGTTTTATTGATATTGGCCCAGGTCTGTTTATAGTAAGTCCTGGATCATGGATCACCAATTTTTAATCCTTGTAATTGCAAGAAATATTGTTGTAAGCAACATTCATATTTTCTAAACGCCTCTACTAATAGCTGCGAAAGGATTTACAATTCAGACCTTCTCCAAATAAAAGCAAATAGGTGCCTCCCAGTAAGCTGCACTGCATTACCTTGACAGGCAGGTAATCAAGCTATAAATCCTCAGTCAGTTTCATTCCCTGGCCAACAAGGGGTTTGCAGGGGGATAGTGTTAATGAACACGTGACTGTGGGGGAGAGGTGTGTTCAGCTCCAAGGTGAAGAATGCCAATGACCGGTCCCTATAATTTGCTTTCAGCACTACTGTTAGCAAGAAATAGGTTACCATAGCTCAGGGTCAATATTGGAAGGATAGTTTTGCACTTGCTGAAGAATGATTGTTATGCCCCATCATTATCTATGGCTGGGAGAGTGCCATTTTAAAGAGGAAAAAACACAGCTTGTGATGAAGAGGTGATGTCAAAGCCATGGACTCCACACAATGCAAGTACTGTAACGCAGAATGTTACTGCTCTCGGGGTAAGCCGCAGAAGGAAATCAGATGACTCAAATCACATGAGTGATGAAGTAGGGAGAAGCCTCACATCATGGAAGCGTTAACTCTCCCTTAGCACCCCCAACAAAAAGAGTGGCCTGAACATGTATAATATAGTATCATCATTGGGCACTCAACCAACTAAATTCACTAGGAGATGAAACAATAGGACTACCTCCCCGGTGACAGTCATCGGTGACTCTCAATAAAACCAACTGTAGCTGCGTTGCACACTATACAAGCGTATACTAAGTCGGGGTGGGCAAACTTTTTGGTCCAAGGGCCACATCTGGGAACAGAAGTTGTATAGCGAGCCACGAATGCTCACAAAATTGGGGATGGGGTGTGGGAGGGGGTGAGAGCTCTGGTTGGGGATGTGGGCTCCAGGGTGGGGCCAGAAATGAGGAGTTCAGGGTGCAGAAGGGGGCTCCGGCTGAGGGTGCGGAGTTTGGGGTGTAGGAGGGTGCTCCAGACTGGAACCAAAGGGTTCGGAGGGCGGGAGGGGGAATCAGGGCTGGGGCAGGGGATTGGGGTGCGAGAACGGGTGCTGCCTCCGGCTGGAGGTGCAGGAGGGTGCTCCGGGCTGGGATCGAGGGTTCGGAGGGCAGGAGGGGGATCAGAAGTGCAGGCTCCAAGCGGCACTTACCTCAAGCAACTCCCGGAAGCAGCGGCATGTCCCACCACTGGCTCCTACGTGGAGGCGCAGCCAGGCAGCTCTGCATGCTGCCCTGTCTGCAGGCATCGCCTCCGCAGCTCCCATTGGGTGTGACTCCTGGCCAATGGGAGCTACAGGGGGGCGCTTGGGGTGGGGGCAGAGTGCAGAGCAGAGCCTCCTGGTTGCCCCTATGCACAGGAGCTGGAGAGGGGCCATGCTGCTGCTTCCGGGAGCCACATGGAGCGCCCCCCACCTTGCTCCCCAGCAGAAGCTCGAGGGCTAGATTAAAACAGTTGGCAGACCAGATCCAGCCCGTGGGCCGTATTCTGCCCACCCCTGAACTAAGTGGTACTCATTATTTAAAGGAGGCGGCACTGAAGGGAAAAACAGATCTATAGTGTAATTTCCAATGTTGTTGCTCTTACCTGCAGAGGTGTCATTCCCAACTCATGTCCACTCCGTCCCTGAGCGATTTTAGACAAGTCATTTACAAGGCGTTCAAAAATATTAGCAGCGTTTAAATCACAGTCGTAGTTAACATAAATATCCACCACACACTGAGCATCTTAAAAATGAGAAAAATCAGAATATTAGAATTCAAAGATCTAGAACTTTTAAATAAAAAAAAATAGCTGGAAAGAACCTAAGTATGTTTTTTAAAACATGCTCATCACCATGATATCAGAGCACAGTTATTTTATGCATCATTTCTTGATTAAAAAAAAATCTTGAATTAAAAGACAGATACTTCTCCAAGGACACACACTTAAAGCTACCACTACTCTGACATTAGCTGCCTTCAGTATTTCCAGATCATTGTCAAACCACAAGGAAAGTTATTTCTACATTGTGAAGAAAAGGTAACTTTTATAACTAAATACCTGCACAAATTCTAGTCAAGGTCTGAATCACCATCCATTTGTGCTCAAAAGAACTTGAGGAGGTCTCCAAAATATTCAGGAAGATCTCTTTGAAAAACACCTGTGCACAGCAAATGAGACAAAAGACATGTCTGTAGTTTTCTACAGAAGAATTTTAAAAAACATGCTAAATGAGCATATTCATTTGTATGCAGTAATTTCACTTGGGAGAGAGTCTTCATCTCATGCATGTCCAATCTGTAAAGGAGATAGTACTTCAAGGTGAAAAAAAAGCAATATTTTGAAGCAGTAATTTTTAAAGTATTGTGCTTTGCTTTGCATTAGTAGTAAAATGTACTGAGTTAACAGAACACTTTGTACGTAAAATGAAGATAAAGCATGCTTACCTCAATCTGCATTTTTAGATGGGTCTTAAAGTTTGAAAGCAGTGTGAGAAAGATGGCAAGAGACAGCTCAAAGACATCAGGAACAGAAGAGACCCCGTTTTTAGATAACGCTACACAGAGATATTGCTTGATTGCATTGATGAACATTTCATGTGTCCTGAATACTCCACCAGCATTCTGCAATACTGAGAGAAGCAGCTGGAGGGACACGATCTTAGAACGCAACTCATGGGATCTGGGGAAGAAAGCGGAAGACTATCGTTAAAAAAATAGGTTACTTTCATCTCACACATGCGTGCGCACATAGTCACAGTGACTCTTGAGGCCAAGCGAAATGAGCACTAGCTCAGTTGATTTCAGAGTAACAGCTTGCTTGACTTCTCCGCCGAAAATGCTAGGGAAGAGCAACCTTCTTACCTTGGAGATTCTTCTCCTTCAAGAGAATATTAGATGCCTGCAACCCATGGGATGGGGTCAGATAGTCCTACTGGTTGCATAAAAGCATAGGATTCAAACTGCAGAAGGAGTAAAATGTTCTTTCTACAGAACTGCAGAGATATTACAGCTAAGGCAACTTTTGTTGAGACCACATGAACTACAGCCTAATGGTTTCCTGCAGTACTGTATCCCTCTGCTATTTGGTTTATCCAAGTAAGAAGGTATGCATACAGGGAATTTTCAATGCAAAAAGATCTCTGAACGTATTCAAAACAGGGGAGTAACTCGGAGATCTGGATGACCAAGACTGTACTATGAAGTACCTAGACAATCTGTTTCCCTTTGTTCCTAAAAATAGTTATCTGGAGAGCATACAACTCAGTAAATATAATCTCATTACTTGGGATCCGGTGGTCCATCACCAAGCGGTTTCATTGAAAGCTTGCACAGTGACCGGAACACAAGGAAAGCATCCTTCTGCAGGATATGGGAGAATTTGGCAGCTGACTGGGATCCAGGTACATCCATTTCCTAATGAACAAAGAACCACCACATCAAATCTTCATTACAAAAACTGATAAGGCGAAAAAATGAGTCACCATAAAGCCAAGTTTAGCCACAAATTTAAGTTCAGCAAAAGTCATCTTTACCCAAGCTAGCAGGAATGCAATGATTTATTTTTAAGTTCTAGTGGAATCTGTGGTTAAAGAACAAAGTCATCTGTATGCAGTGTTCATAATCAAAGCAGCATCATGGTGGAAGAAAACCCAAAAGTGAAACTAATTTGTTTACACTGTCTAGTGTGAAAAATGTAAAATACCACGCAAACAGAGTAAATTAGATTTTTTTCAACTCTGTTTCAATAATCTAAGGGTTTGGCTATATAAATACTTAGTTTGTGGCAAACTGGGGCCTAAAACTACTCTGACTAGCTGGCTGTGCACTAAGGGCATGTCTACACTATGAAATTAGGTTGCTTTTATAGAAGTCGATCTTTAGTAACCGATTTTATACAGTCAATCGCGCATGTCCCCACTAAGTGCATCAGGTCAGCAGAGTGCGTCCTCAGTACCGTGGCTATAATCGACTCACAGAGTGGTGAACTGTGGGTAGCTATCCCACAGTCCCCACTGCCCATTGGAATTCTGGGTTAAGCTCCCAGTGCCTAATGGGGCAAAAAAATTATCGCAGGTGGTTTTGGGTATGTCGTCAGTCTCCCCTCCCTCCCTCCTTGAAAGCAATGGCAAACAATCATTTCACGCCGTAATCCGTGCAGACACCATAGCACGGAGTTCTGCCTGGACAGATTCTTCTCCCCATAGAGCAATCAGATTGAGTGTCTCCTATTCGCTCCATGCTGGAGCTCGTTTATGATTCTGGGACTGCATGGTCACCTGTTCTGCTGAGCTCGCCACACTGACCAAACAGGAAATGAAATTCAGAAGTTCCCGGTGCTTTTCCTGTGTACCTAGCTAGTGCATCGGAATTGAAAGTGCTGTCCAGAGCGGCCACACTGGAGCACTCTGGGATAGCTCCCAGAGGCCAATACCATCTAATTGCACAGCGCTGTGTCTACAGTACCCCAAATTCAACCCAGGAAGGTCGATTTTAGCGCTACTCCCCTCGTCGGGGAGGAGTACAGCAGTCATTTTTAAGAGCCCTTCAGGTTGGTGGAACGGGGTTGGTTGTGTAGACACATTCATTATAAAAATCGACCTAATGCGGCTAAAACTGATCTAACCTCGGAGTGTAGACCAGGCCTAAGTGTCTGTGTGGACTCTCCTGCTGTGCACTGAATGTTCCCTAAGTAGATCAGAGCACACTAGGGAACTTTTAGTGTGGGCCACTAGGGTCTACATGGACACTGCATGGCAAACTAGTGAGTGGTATATTTACAGTCCAGGATGACACGAACTACGTGTTCATTTAGACAAACCTAAGATGCTAGTAATATAACTAGGGCACTTAATAGTTTTTATTTTTACAGCCCCTTTTAACTCATCATAAATCTTAAAGGGTTGTTTTTCCAAGTTACCCATCAAAAAGAAGTAATTCCAAACTTTCAAATGAAAAACTGAAAGCCACTAGATCCAGGTATTGAGACAGACTAACTATGTAGATACACTAATATCTACAGGCATTCAGGAAGGCGGCTATTTTATCACTATTCAGACCACAGCACTCATATGAAAACAATGCAACCTGATCTTATTTTCATGCTCTTATAATGCAAACTTTCAGTTAGCAAAGCAAAACTTAAGAACATACTGTTCCACACCTAATTTTAAATACCAAATGCTGTCCTTTTGCACACATTCTGATTTATCTTTTCCCCAAAAAGACATTTGCAATCTTCAAGAGTCTGGGGTTTTTGTTTTTACCAGATTATCCGTGGAGGAGATAGACTGTCTGTCATCTGGAATTCCATTCGTTTGTACATTTTCATTAATACCACCATCAGGGGCAAGATCCACTGCTTCTAATTCAGATGCAGGCCTAGCTATTTCAGCTAAAACATGCTTTTCTTCAGCCACTTAAATTAAAAAAAAAAAGTCCAAATAAAATACTTGCAATAATAAATTCACTAACATATCAATGTCATTATACAAATTCTTAGGGTGCACAGGTGACACTCTTGTGGTTGATGGACAAGAGCGGCACTAATTGGCTAGAGGGAGCTTTACCCAGAGGAAGGGTTACTGTGATGCATGGGAGGATATTGACAGTGTTCCTATTGCAGACCTCAGTAGGTGCTTGACAACATCAGTGGATCTCAAAATAAATTCTTAAGGAAAAAGGCATTCCATACTTTTAAAAGCACAAAGCAAAAGTTGGAGATACATACATACATACACACACATACATTTACTTGGGAAAGGTTCTTCCCATATGGAAGTTTTACCTTTAACAGCCGATATGACCACATCCTCCAGGATGGCTGTAACCATTTCCTTGCCTCCATCAGTGGTTTCCTCTGGTTAAATATGCCAAGAAATAGGATTTTTTGCAGGGGAGGTAAGAAGAATACTGCAATTTAGTGTTTTCTTGTAAAGGTATTTTATACACACAAACGCACACGCTATGTAGGTAACACTACATTTTGTTTTCTACAGTCAAATGTTATTGAGTTAAGCAAAAATTTGTTAGTAGTACTATTTTACCAAATATAACAAAAAACCCTACAGTAAAGAACATTAAGTATGAAAGTCAAGCAAAGATTAAGAAATGCCAGAATTAAGGCTACCTCTGCAACCTCCATTGTGTGTAGAATTAGGAAAATCTTTGAAGTAGATGTTCACATACTATTTGTTCCCCCATAGGACTTTCAACTAGCTTCAGCTCTGTTGTTTCTAGACACCTTACCCCACCTTCTCCATTCCCCCCCCACCCCATTTGCCCCACAACTGAAAACAACAAGGTCAAAACCCAGCACACACAGATTTTATATTACCAAGTAGTCTAAGACTAACATTTCACTCATTTTAAAGTGGTTACACTTCGGTAAAGAAAATGTTTGAGTCCCAAGGATATCTATCCACTTTCACTGACAGGTTTGCAAGACAAATGCTGTAAATGCCTAGAATATTTGTCTTGGCAGTTACAGAGCTAGGTAAGACTTGCACTTTTGGGAACTACACACCCATTTCAACAATGTCCCTAACATGATCATGCTTTTTCACACCAAGAAATTAGAGCCATGTTGGGTAGTGCTCCAAAGTAGAGAATAGGAGGGAGGAGAGGGGAGGCAGACCAGATTGCCAAAAGAAAGGCAGTGTTATTTTCATGATTTAACGAGCCATTAAAAAAAGATGGGTGTTTAAAGAATGTATAGGGACATACTCAGAATTACCTCTGTGGGCAACTCATTTTACTGTAAGTCAGCACAAGCAACATTATCTTATTTACCGGAGACTGAAGGAGTCAGATCTCTTTCTGGTTTCTGATCTGCATTTTCAGTTCTCTCAGGCTCGCCATTTGTTAAGTCTGTTTTTTCAGGGGTTGAGGGTTTCCCTTCCTGTGAGCTGTGTCGCAGTAGATTAATCTTTGGAGATCCTACCACATCTTGAATCATGGGAGACTGGGGTTTTTGTTGATTTGGTTTTTCTAATTCTCTGGCCTCTTGTATCTAAAAAACAAGATAAACACTATTTCTCCAAAAACACCCTATAATAAAGCAAAGAGAAGCTGAACACATAACTTAAGCATCAGACAGTGAAATACACCAAGAATGTATACAAGGTCACACTTTAAGGCAGAGGTAGTCAATTATTTTTTGTCCAGGTCCAAATTTCTTGGTCAAGGTACAGACTCCAGAGAAGAAAAATAATAAAAAAACCCACCCAATAATGGTAAGAAAATTAAAAGATTTCAGGATCTGTTCAAAAGCGTCTGGTGGTATTTGGCCCTCGGTCTGCCTATTCACTACCCCTGCTTTAATGGCTATTAGATTTAATTAGAAACCAATCTTTCTGCTCTAGGTACAAGCTTTGTGGATTTTTCATCTTAAATTTTATTCAAGTTGCTTTATTACACTTGACAGATTAGCTTTGCATAAACATAACCCCCCTTCAAATTTGATCCCTGTTTTTCCCTTACTTTCAAATCTTGACGTTACTGAGTTGATTCACTAATCATGTTTAATAAAAGTTATATCTGCTTTGTCTACAGTTTCTTCTATGCTTTGCTTGTGTAATTAATTGCTTTATTTTGAAGATCAAATCAAATATTTGTACAGTATGCCTACATGTACAGTATTTGATTAGCAAAGATTAATAGAGCTGCGTTTCCTTGACATTTAAAAACATACAATTTCTCTAAGGGCAAACCCAGAATAAAAAGTCCTTTTGTAGTTGTCAGGGGGAGGGAGCTTTATTCTAGACTGTGTGTCCATTTCTTTACGCAGCTCTGTTAAGCATAAGTTACAGAGTCAAATTCTTTTACCAGTAACACATTTCAAATCAGAATTTGTCCCTGATTTTCTTTACTATAGAACAAGAGATATTGTATCACAACAGCACACAAAAAAGTAGAGTAGTAAGTTCATTTTTCAAGGCTAAATATTAAAGACGATAGATTGGTAAAAGCAATAATGACATACAGCTTGATTCTCCATCCGGGTGAAAATAACATTCAGCATCTGAGTGAGGGTAGCCTTGGCAGTAGTCTGATTAATGAGATTTTTACTGGCTAGATAGATGTTGTAACAGGTTCTAACAGTCTGAAGGATGGTTCCTTCATGAATTTCTATATATGGAGATGTCACAGCAGTAAGAAGAGCCTAAAAAAAAATATATATATATATATATATAAATATATATTACACACACACAGGAAGATTGAAATCTAAATAAGTAGGAACAACCATATTTTAGAAGATTTACACAGGTAAATAAGTAGGCTGTGGCTTTGTTATGGAATACACACGTCTACTCCAACCTACCTTTATAAGACTATTTCTTTGAAATCAAAATTAGATTGGAGGAAGTTTACACAACAAATCCTGCATTTTGGCAGGGGGTTAGACTAGATGACCCTTACAGTCTCTTCTAACCCTATAATTTTATAGCTGAAATTTGTAAAGAGATTGGAGATATCGAACGATCTATTCCATGCAGTTATTTTAAAAGTACATCAATGTTTGCCTCGAAGACTACCTATTGTGATGAAAGTAAGGACTCTCTCCACCTTCACAATCAGTCACCGGTTCCTTTCTCTGACCAAGGGAAGCTTTGAAGTTGGGCATCAAATTATTAGATCTCCACCAACCAAACTTCTGCTCTCACCTGCAATACCCTAATATTCCTGGACCAAAACCAGACTAGTGATGCTACTATAGCATGTCAGATCTTCTGAGCACAGTGTATGGTGGACTAATATCTACTGAGCCACTGATATATGCCTCTAATTTTATAGTTTCAAGCAATTGCTGATCAATTTGTTTTCATTTTTATCGAAAGAAATAGATTTATAGTCCCCATTCCTCACCAGTTTACACCCTTTGAAAACCCCATTGAAATCAATGAGACTGCATGAAGTGTAAGCAGGTGAAGCATTTGGCCCTGGCTTTCAGATTTAGGAATGCTATTGCTGCAGTGCAACATGCAAGATGGAAAAAGTTTTCCATTAAGCAAACAAAATCCCTAAAATGAACCTTAAAAAAATAGCGAACTGAAATACCTTAATTATTTGTAACTGCACTCCCTCATCTGTTTGAGGACCCTGAAAGCAATTGCAAACGGTCTCAACTATCCGGTCAATCAGGCGCTTTCCAGGAGCTCCGCTATCCGGAGCGTTGCCAGTGATATGTCCATATGCAATGAGTTTCTAAGTGGAGAGAATAGAGATTAGAGCGTTACACACTGTCAGTTACAAGACACGGGCAATACAGCGCAGGGAAAGATTTTTGTATACGGTTCTCCTAACCGATTACAGCCTCCTACAAGACAGTGCTCACCTTTGCTGACAGTACAAAAATGAGCCAGACCAGACTGAGTCATATGTATGCTTGGATTGTCCATATGTCAGACAACTAAAGCTTTAAAGAAACCAAACATTTTTCCAAGTTAAACAGCCTAATGTCTCCTTTGCAAGCTTTATACCAGCAATGAGCAGGTAGATACAAAATGCCATCATAAAAGGACTCCATGCCAGTCCATATTATAGTCAATAGAATACAAATGTGCATTAGCAAAATTTTCTGCTATAACAAACAAGTTTTGGTTTTTGGAGGTATTTTTAACACCCCAGAAAGACCAAGTCTGCTTAAACAGTGAAATTCCTGAAAAAGCCCATTTTAAATTATTAGAAACAGCCGATTAAAAAAAAAAAAAAAAAAGGACAATAATCAGAGGCCGTGATCCTGCACCCAAAACTCCGACTGATTTCAGGTTGGTGCTACAAGCCAGTTTAAGGGTTTACTATAATGGCCCCATTAGGAATGTTAGTTTCCACCTACAAATCTGTATAGAGAATGCTTTGCCACGTTATGCAAAATGTTGAAGTGCCTGAAAAGCTAACGCTGATGTATTCTTATTCAGTTCAAAAACTGCTTCAAGAAAGGCAGCTGAAAAGGATCTTCTGAGGACAAGCTTTCAGATCACAGCAAGATTTTTCAGCCAAGTTTTGTAAAGCCCTATTGTGTGATTTACATAAGTAAATTACTCCTGGGGAAATTCTGTGCCAAAAACATTAAAAATTCTGCACACAGTATTTTAAAATTCTGCAAAATGATGTGTCGTTTTGACAAACCACAGTATAATCACACTCCTGGCACCTTAGCTGCCCAGGGCGGACAGTTAGCGGGAGTGCTGGAGCGGAGGGTGAGGGGGGAGCCTGGTGAAACCAAATTTTGCAGGAAACATCAATTCTGCACAAAATTCTCCATTGCGCCAGAGGCACAGAATTCCAGTAGGAGTAAATACAGAATGGTTTTGGTCAGAGCAATTGTACGTATTCTGGCTAAATTCACTCCTTCACTGTCACGATTACTGATAAAAGGACAAGATTTTAGACCGGTAATCTTGCGCATAATACCTCACCCTATTCCAGTTTAAACAGGATACTTACCTGCAAGCAGTCTAGTGAGGTACTGACGATGCGTGGGGACTTGGATTGGCAGGCCAGCTCAAATGGAAGGAAATACTTATCGGCTTCGATGAAGTTTGCTTTTGGTGGAGAGACAGTGCCTTGCCTAGTTTAAGAGGAAAAAAATGCATTGCTTGTGCTCTGAAAATTACGACTACATTTTCACCGGCTTCAAAATTAAAGTATAAGTGGCGCACAGCAGCATGTAAAAGGGATGCCATTTTCTCCCCACAAAACTGAATACATTTTTAAACCCTGAAGACTCAATCTACTTTAAAATCCAACTTCAGATTTTCTTATATTACAGCTATTCATTTTGATACTTCCCTCCTCACAAACAGCACACAGTCAGATTCTCCTTTCACTGATATTGTTTAAAGCCATTGTGGTTTCAGTTGAATTACTCTCCATTTACACTAGTACAAGAGAAAAACCAGGCCCACTCCACCTCTACCCCCATAGAACGTGGTCAGATAGAACGCGAATTCGGATAGAACACGGTAAAGCAGTGTTCTGGGGAGCGGGGCTGCTTTACCTCGTTATATCCGAATTCGTGTTTCCACAAGCGGTTCCTCAGCACCCCCCACTTACTTCTGCGGGCCCCCCCCACCCCAGCTCACTTCCGCTCCGTCTCCTCCCATGAGCGTGCCGCAGCTCCGCTTCTTGGCAAGCCTGGGAGGGGGGAGAAGCGGAGCTGCGGCGTGCTCGTGGGAGGAGATGGAGCAGAGGTGAGCTGGGGCCGGGCAGGGGCGCAGAGGAACCGCTCCCGGCCCCAGCTCACCTCCGCTCTGCCTCCTCCCCTGAGCACACCACCGCTGCTCTGCTTCTCCCCCCCACCCCACACACTTCCTTCCAGGCTTCCAGTGCCAGGGGAGGAGGCTGAGGCGAGCTGGGGCAGGGAACAGTTCCTCTCCCTACCCCGATATAACGCGGTCCCCGGGAACCAAAAAAATCTTACTGTATTATGGGTGAGACTGCGTTATATCGGGGTAGAGGTGTAACTCAACAATTGATCTCATTGAGTGGGGAAAACAATAAAAGAAAATGTGGAAATGGCAGAAGTGCTAAATGACTTTTTAGTTTCAGTTTTCACCAAAAAGTTTTGTAGCAAATGGAAATCTAACTTAATGAATGCCAGTGAAAAGGAGGTAGGCTCAGAGTCTAAAATAGGAAAGTTAAAAATTACTGTTTTCAAATCACTGGGGCCTGATAAAATACATCCTAAAATAAAGGAGCTGACTGAGGAGCTATCTGAGCCATTAGCAATTATCTGTGAAAAGTCATGGAAGACCCGTGAGATTCCACAGGGCAAATATAGTGCCAGTCTATAAAGAGGGGAATAAGGACAATTACAGACCAGTCAGCTTAACTTCAGTACCCAGAAAGATAGTGGAGCAAATAATTAAGCAATCAACTTGCAGACACCTAGAAGATATTAAGGTGATAAGTAACCGTCAGCTTGGATTTGTCAAGAACAAATTATGTCAAACCAACCTAATAGCCTTCTTTGACAGAGTAACAAGCTGGCGGGGGTGGGGGGGGGGGTGAAGGAGGGGAGAGAGAAGAAGCGGTAGATGTGGTATATCTTGACTTTGGTAAGGCTTCTGATCCTCTCTCACGTGACCTTCTCATTAACAAAACTAGGGAAATACAACCTAGATCAGGGTCTCAAACACACGGCCCACAGGCTGCATGTGGCCCGCGGGGTTATTTTCTGTGGCCCGCCAGCTCCCCGTGGCCCCCCCCCAGCATTTACCTAGAGCAGCTCCGGCCCAGCGCACACCGGGGGCAGGGCAAGCTCCCTCCCTGCCTGCCCTGCCCCAGAGCCACTCCGGGAAGCGGCCGGAAATCTGGGGGAGGGGCGGCACACGGGTCTGTATGTTGCCCTAGCCGAACCGTGGCCAATGGGAGCTTCGGAGGCGGTACCTGGAGGAGTGGCCAAGGTAACACACAGACCCCTATGCCCCCGCCCCCCCCGCCCCAACAGGCCCAGCCATTTCCCGGAGCGGCATAGAGGAGGGGCGGGCCAGTGAGCCTGCCCTGTCCCCGGTGGGCCGGATCCGCCCCCCCGAACCGCTCCTGCAGCCAAACCCCCTGCCCTGAGCCCCCTGCTGCACCCTAAGCCCTCTGCCGCACCCCACACCCCTCCTGCACCCCAATCCCCTGCCCTGAGCTGCCTGCTGCACCCCTCCTGCACTGCCTGGGGGCAGGATCTCACAGAAGGGGTGGAGTGGGGCCAGGGGTAAGTCAGTGGTGCAGCCCTCCGGCCAATATACTAGTCCTCATGTGGCCCTAGCGTTCATTTGAGTTTGAGACCCCTGACCTAGATGGAGCTACTACAGTAACTCCTCACTTAATGTTGTCACATTGCAGATCAATCAGGGAACATGCTCGTTTAAAAAGTTGTGCAGTGCTCCCTTATAACGTTGTTTGGCAGCTGCCTGGTTTGTCCACTGCTTGCAGAAAGAGCAGCCTGTTGGAGCGACCTGGTGGGGGCTTGGAACCAGGGTGGACCGGCAGACCCCGCCCATCAGCTCCCCTAAGTTCCCTGTGCGGCCGCCGCCCAGCAGGCTATCAACTGCCAGGCAGTTCAGCTGTCTCTCCCCCCACTGCCATGTGCTGCTCTTGCCCTCTGCCTTGGAACTGCTCCACAGAGCCTCCTGCTTGCTGTGCGGGGCAGGGCGAGGGGGGAGAGAAGGGAAGGAAAGAGAAGAGGGGTGCTGATGTCAGGGTGTTCCCCTCGCCCCGGTCCTGATGCCCATCTCCACAGAGCAGTGTGGGACAGGACAGGGCTCAGGACGGAGGGAGCTTGCTGGCAGCAGCTGCTGTCTCAACTTGCTGATTTACTTAAAAAGGCAGTGTACTTAGAGTGGGATCAGCATACTTAAAGGGGCAATGCTCGTCTCTCTCTCTCAAACACACACACGGTGTGTCTGTCCCTCCATTTGTGCTGCCTTGTAGAGTGTGAGGCTACATTAACAACGTGTTAACACTTGAGGACTCAGCCAAGTGCTAGTTCAACATTTAGCAGTAAGGCATTCCCTGGGGAATATCCCACCCTCTTCCTCCACCACGTCAACCAAGCTTCACAATCATCATTGCTGTGTACAGTATTAAATTAATTAATTTAAAACTTATACTGTATGTGTGCGCACGTATATATCACACAAACACACACACACACAGTCTTTTGTTTGGAGCAAAAATTTCCCTGGAACCTAAGCCCCCCAATTTACATTAATTCTTATGAGGAAACTGGATTTAGTTAACATAGTTTTGCTTAAAGTAGCATTTTTCAGGAACATAACTACAATGTTAAGCAAGGCGTTACTATATAAGGTGGGTGCACAACTGGTTCCAAAACCGTTCCCAGAGAGTAGCTTTCAGTGGTTCAGTGTCAAGCCGGAAGGGCATATTGAGTGGGGTGCTGCAGGAATCACTCCTGGGTCCGATTCTGTTCAATATCTTCATCAATTATTTAGATAATGGCATCGAGAGAGTATATTTATAAAGTTTGCGGACAATACCAATACCTGGGAGAGGGTTGCAAGTGCTTCGGAGGATAGGAATAAAATTCAAAGTTATCTGGACAAATTGGAGAAATGGTCTGAAGTAAATAGGATGAACTTCAACAAGGACTAATGCACTTAGGAACAAATCAGTTGCACACATACAAAATGGGAAATGACTGCCTAGGGAAGAGTACTGTGGAAAGGGATCTGGGGGTCATAGTGGAGCACAAGCTACATATGAGTCAACAGTGTAACCATATTGCAAAAAAACCAAACATCATTCCGGCCTCTATTAGCAGGAATGTTGTAAGCAAGACATAAGAAGTAATTCTTCCGCTCTACTCCACGTTGATTAGGCCTCAGCTGGAGTATTGTGTCCAGTTCTGGGCACCACATTTCAGGAAAGATGTGGACAAATTGGAGAAAGTCCAGAGAAGAGCAACAAAAATGACTAAAGGTCTAGTAAATGTGACTTATGAGGGAAGAGTGAAATAATTGGGTTTGTTTAGTGTGGAGAAGAGAAGACCGGGTGGGGGGGAGGGGGGAGAGAACGGGACATGACAGTTTTCAAGTACATAAAAGGTTATTACAAGGAGGAGGGAGAGAAATTGTTCTCCTTAACCTCTGAGGATAGGACAAGAAGCAATGGATTTAAATTGCAACAATGGCAGTTTATTTTGGATATTAGGAAAAACTTCCTAACTATCAGGGTGATTAAGCACTGGAATAAATTGCCTGGGGAGTTGTAGAATGTCCATCATTGGAGATTTTTAAGAGCAGGTTAGACAAACACCTGTCAGGGATGGTCTAGAGATAATACTTAGTCCTGCCTTGAGTGCAGGGGACTGGACTAGAAGACCTTTCGAGGTCCCTTCCAGTCGTATGATTCTACAATCTTGGTGATAATGGAGAAAGTTCTACAGAGACCATGTGAAGATTTCTGGGGAAGTGGTGACTTTACTTAAAATATTTTAAGTAACAAGCAACATTATGAGAAGTGAAAACGCTAATAAACGGAGAAGTGTTCAGTCCCTGGCCAGGAGGCCACGTGTTTGCAAATTTTTTTTTTTAAGAGACCTTTATGAATTCCTTGTATTTCCAAATTTGCAATCTGAAAACAAATATTGAGATTGAGATGGACATTTTTATTCTTGGTAGGTAGCAGAGCGAGAGGAGAAGCCAGTGACGATTTTGGAAACTGATTTACAGACACCAAGGATGTAAATCTGTGAAACTATGACATATACTAGCTGGAGACTAGGACTCAAATGCGAAAATAAATTTTAACTGCCATTTATCCATTTAGGAATTAGTAGTGCTTTTCATCTTGCTCTTTACTCCTGTCAGAGTGTTTCATTAAGTGTAGCTTCTCTTAGCATTAACAGATAAATAGGCCTTGACAATTAATCTCTCCAATTTTCCACTTAGTTTGTGAGTCTCAGATTCAAATGACTACTGAAGTTTTATATGGCCATAAATCTGCTCTTAATTCAAAGAGAAAAATTACAGCCCTCAGATTATATTTTGATGTTCATACTGAAACTTCATTTCTAAAGGAAATACAATTAAATGTGATACGACTAGGGAAAGATCAGTCTCAGAGACTCAAACATCTTCTGTTGATCCTGAATTCCCCTTCCCTATACCCCAAGAAATGTAAGACTCTTTTGGGAAGTACTTTTAATTTTGCACTTAGAACTTAAGCGCGCACACACACACACACTTTCTTCCACGAAAGCCATCTCTAGCTTTTACTATCAATTTAGGTATTGGTGAAATATTTTATTAGATTCCGCTTTATCAAGTTTTAGAACATCACCATTTGTCAGCTTATCCCCATCCAACTCCCAAAACACCATCCTAGCATACTGGGGGATGCATAGAATGTAAAGATTTTCCCATTAAGATACTATTAATCCGGCTATACCATATATGTATGTGTGTGTGTGAGTGTGAGAGAGAGAGAGAGGGGTGATGTAATAACACTGATTCACAGAGTTGCTAATGTCGGAAAGAAATCCAGTGACTTGGCTGACCTGTAGCTAATGAAATGTTATCGCAGACCAGCATTTGTGATCAAAACAACTAAAAACCATGAATTATTGAACACAAAAGAACCACAAAAAGAAGAGACTAGGATTTTCTATTAACAAATATGGTTAAGTCATGACTATTAAGAGACAAACCTAGTTAACGAAAGGAAGTGAAAAATTGGCATCCTTCAGAAATGTGGCAATTATTTGTAATGAAATGTGCTGGCAGTTACAGCTTGATTACCCACAACCACATGCATTACATAATTAGTACTCTCCACAAACACGTTTCCTTACACAGACAGTACCAAAGCTATTCAAACTCTCTCCAATAAGCTAGCTTGTTTGTACTTTGCAAAAATTGCTGCTCAGATACTTGCACACTCACTACTGTGCAATCTTTGACAAATAGCAGCAAGAGAGGTTGCTATTAATTGTATTAAGAACTTACCTTTGCTTTTCTAGATCTGTTTTTATTTCATCTAGGAAAAAAAGAAAAGGCAGAACAATGAAGATACCACAACACTCAACAGAAATGACACCTTCTGAATTTACATGCAATTGTCATGAAGTAAACTAGTCTCAAACTAGAAGTTATACATCATTAGTGTCTGCTATTCTTTCTGCTGTACATTAAACAAAGCTTCCAAACATAAATAAATCTGCTTGGGTGTACATTAACAGCAGAACTTTCTAAATACAGTAAATTTTCAGGAGTGTAAATACAGCAAGCCTCATCGCCAATCAGAAGTACATGTTGCAAATGTTACCTTAGTGTTTATGCCACACTCGCAGTGAAATCAGAGCACCTAATAATCTAAGATCCCAGTACTTTAACAGTGACCTAATTTTCACAAAAAGAACAGGAGGACTTGTGGCACCTTAGAGACTAACCAATTTATTTGAGCATGAGCTTTCGTGAGCTACAGCTCACTTCATCGGATGCAACTGTAGCTCACAAAAGCTTATGCCCAAATAAATTGGTTAGTCTCTAAGGTGCCACAAGTCCTCCTTTTCTTTTTGCAAGTACAGACTAACACGGCTGTTACTCTGAAACCTAATTTTCACTAGCTGTGGATGGCAGCCTTATACTCTTATAACTTCCAGACAGGATACTGTCGGTATCTAAACTTGTTTCAAGCGATAATCCTGGACAATGGGCAATTCACTCTGTACTTGCTCTTCAAAACCACCTTTGGAGGAGTGTCATTAGCCTTGGACTAGATGTACATAAATTCAGATGACTTTGGTGTCACCTGAGTAGCCTAATAACTTTTCTCATTCTCAGGAGTGCTATTATGCAAGAAATAGTAAGTGAATGGAGGAAAGCAAAGAGCTCCTATGAGCATTCCAGGACTCAAACGCTAGGTCATACCTCCTCCACTTGGAGCCTGTAGTTGTCTGTAAAACACCATGCTTAAATACGGATACACCTCTGTGGTGTCAGAGATATTTCTCCAACAGAATCCCTCCAGTGTCATGTTAATATTATGAACCTTGGGTGCTATCGCCCCAACCTTTGTCAAGTAGCCCAGAATACATATTTCCATGGATCCGTGTACTTATGAAGACTTGTTACCATATCACCGTGTATTGGTGACACTGTGGCACCAATGGTGGGTTACAATTGATACATCATTACTATTCCAGAAGTACATTTTGAACTTCTACAGTGCTCTCCATCCAAAGATCTCAAAATGCTTTAACAACCTAGTTAGGCCTCCCAACTCTCCAGGTGGTATTAGACACATTTTATAGAAAAAGACATTGACATTTTCTAAATCTTGGATCTTTCCTCCTCCCACTGTGTTTCTGTAGCTTGTGTCTGTGTCTCAGTACTGAACAATATTACATATTCAACAGCTCATTCTCATTCCAACTCCCTTCAAATCAACCCCTCATGCCTCCTTAGCCTCCCTAGTATTTGACCCACAACTGGGCCTTGTCCACCGAAACTTTAGACATTTCTCACACTTCCCAGAAGTGCTCGGGTAAACAAAAAGCAGTCACTGAGACCAGGGTGGGTGGGTAGGAAGAAGCTTCTACCTGGTTTTTGCTAACATTTGTACTAGACCAAGATGGGGAACTTGCTGCAGAAGCTCATTGTAAAACACGCCACAGCTAAACAAGAGATGCTTTTGACTGGTACAGTATCTTTCAGTGTTTCAGACAACTATATATCCCTCACATATATTTAGCATTTATACACAGGACGTTACAAGAATGAATCCTCACAGTGTGCCTGTAAAGTAGGTGAGTTAGTGCTATTATCCCCATTTTACACATGGGGAGATGGAAGAGATAGGAAGTGACCTGCATAAGATCAGTTAGTGACAGAGCCAGGACTGGAACTTGGGACCCTCGACTCCTAATACCACACTTATCCTTCCATATCACACTACCACAGGTCAATGTGTTCAGTGGTTAAAAGAAGGGAAAACAGACTCCGGCAATGAGCAATGGCACAAGAACAGACTGAACTCTTCAGATAGTATCCTACCTATTCTGCACAGAATACCATCAGAGGTAGCAGCAAGCTTGAGTAACATCCTTTGAGTTAATGAAGTTCAAGATCTTGAAAAGCATATAATGAGACCCATAGCACGTCATGGCTAACTATCCAGTTTCCATGTGGTTTGTGGAGATACAGGTGGGCAGTGTATCTTAATGTATAAAATATGCTGAGCTCCCTGGATGGCAGGAACTATAGAAATTCAGAGTTTTATTATGAGATGACTGCTGAGTGGTTCTGTCAGACAGATTTCAGTGTAGACCTGGCATAGTTGTAAGCAGTATTTTTGCAAAGTTTTCAACTATAAGAAATGATTGCTTGCTGATCAGTTCTTAAATTTCAGAAAGAAAAACAAATGGTTTATACACAGGTGGTAGCTTCTCCTTATAGTGCTATCAAAAGCTAGATAAATTTAAACAATACTCTGTGTTGATTAAACTAACTTTACTCACATGAATAGTCCTATTGCCTTCAACAAGATCACTCATATTAGTAAAATTAAGCATGTATGAGAGAGATGGGATCGAGATTGGGCTGGATTATATAGTCCTCCAGATGGAACTATGGCAGTGGCCCAAAGTGGTGGGGCAGGGAGAGAGAGATCTATGTGGTTAGTGAGTTTGGTAGAGGTTATTAAAGCCCATTTTGTCATAAAAGAACTCTGTACCTAAGTCTTCGTTTCAGTTGTTTAAAAACTAATTTTTTTATTTTGTTAGAATTACACAGAGTTAATCATTCTCTGAAACAGTCATGGTTGTATGTAAACTGCTCACTATCACTGTTACACAACGAGGCTTATCTCCTACCGCTTAGGCTAGCCATTTCTTGGCTCAAACAGCAGGTAATGCAAGGCCTTGGTTATGCGGGGAATTTAGCCAGCACAGCCATTCCAGAGTAATTCCCCATGTAACTCTTATTCCCGGAAGAAGACTTCCTCTTTCCAGTTTAGTGTAAATCTACAAAGGCATTCTTATTGTGAAATAAGTGAGGAATGGGGAGTTACTTTACAATAGTTATAGTTAAGGCTGCGGGTCTGTCACAGAGGTCACTGATTCCGTGACTTTCCGTGACTTCTTCAGCAGCAGCACCTTGGATGTGGGAGGGGGCTCAGGGCTGGGGCACGGGGTTGAGAGCAGCGGGACGCTTACCTGGGAGGGGAGAGGCTCCTAGGCAGAGCCCCACCCTGCAGCTCCTAGGCAGAGCCCCACCCCAGCACCGGCGGGGGTCCTGGGCCACCCCCTGCAGTACCTGCAGTGTCCCAACCACCTCCAGCCCAAGTTTTAGTTAGGGGTACATAATAAAAGTCATGGATAAATTAACGGCCCATGAATTTTTGTTTACTACCTGTGACCTGTCCATGACTCACTTAAAATACCCGTGACTAAAACATAGCCTTAGCTATAGTAGTTTAAAATCACACCCTACCTTATTCTGGAAATAACTTCCCCATGTAAATAAGCCCTCAATCTCCCACATAGAAACAAATGATTTGTTTCTGAGTTTCAGTCCCCCACTAAACTGGTTTATCTTGCATGTAATCAATTTTGTTTAAATAGATCAGAGCTATCCGTTTTCCCTTCTAATGCTAAGGCAGATACCACACTGAAGTTTGCAGACCGATGAAAAATTATGTTTCCAACTGAATAGTACTGGCCTTAGCTACTTCCTGTATTTCATCAGATAGCAAGGGAAGCTACCGTGCTTCTCAGTCTTCAAGGCTCAAAATACACTCCTTGTTATGAATATACACTAGCCTGTTTCCCCATCACAATTCTGATGAAAGGTATTAATATCCACATAGTTTTGTATTAAAATCCTGTACACCAATACTAATATTGCTTTACAGATCACTAATATTGAATATAATATAATATTGAATATACAAGTCTATATATTTTTCCAGAACTTCTGAGCTGATGATTTGAGATTATCACCAGTCATTGCATAAGGCATTCTGTTTCAAGGATAATGCAGCAGAGTAAGCAAAAGCTTTAAACACAAGAAAGTAAACTGAGCTGAAGAGACGGTCTACAATATTACGCAGCTGAAGATTTAAAGCATGGCAGGACCCATTCAGGAAGTATCCAGAGACATTCTAAGATCAAGAGAAAGATTAGCTATATGCCAGTTCCGGCTCGGAGACTGACTCACTGTGGAAACTTGGGCCATACATTTAATAGCTCTACCATAGTACACCATCTGTAAAATAGTGATAGGACTGGCACACCACAAGCATGCCGGGTGGCTTCATTAGTTATCTGTAAAGCACTATTGGGCAAGAAGAGTTAAATGTTGGACCCTCTGTGGCATGACAGCATCCCCTTCTGTAGAATTCCATGGAATACAGGCTATAGTAGATTTGTAAGACAAGCTTATGAGTTTAAAAACCATTCTGGAACACGCTGCACATCAGGAGATTTGCCTAATGTCAAGGTGAGAACACAGTGTATAGCATTAATTTCTTTTGCTGGCAAACTCACAAGGTGCTACTGGCAACAGCCCAAGACAAACCTACTTCTCTCAAAAGATGGACTATGCCACAGTATACTCTTGGGGGAGTGGAGCAGAAGAGAGGCAGTCCAGAATGCTTCTATTATTTCAGCCCTTTAAATCAGTTGAAACAGTAAGATTACAACCAAACTTCCTGAGAATTACTTAATCAGGGATAAAAGAATGCAGGGAGCAGCTCTTTTGACATAACTGAGCAGTTTACAAAGAAAACGGATTTTTAACTACTAGCCCTGCAAATTCAGGCTGGAACGCAAGACCCAAACTGTTTGCTTTATGGGACATGTGTTATCACTAGCAATTAGCTAAATTTAAGTCCAGAATTTCTGCTACAGACAAACAAGCTAAAATAGAATCCTCCCCACTCTCCCTAAGCTCTGCTGATTCTGCACTGTTAACAAAAATAAAATTATTTTTGGTCACAACAGCAAGACTATATGAATCCAAACACACAGAGGGTGCAAATCCATTGAAGAGGCGGCTATTTTTTAACAAAATCCCATCCCCATGCTTTAAAAATCTTGAAATGTCAGAAAAAAATTATCTGTAATCCACCTTCATGCATTAAAATTCAGAAGAGAAAAGCTGAACCAGGTGGCTTCCTTTGTATTTTGGCAAATAATGTCAAGTAACAAAGGCTAACTGAAGAAGCAACAGGGAGTAGTCAAATTTATCCATAAAAGACAAGATTGTTGCTTTTGCTGTCTAGATGCCACAACGATGGGAATGCTGAGTATAGTGACTAAAAAGGCAAAGCTACCTTAAGAGGACTCTACACGTTGTGCTGGAAGCTGAAATAAATGGGAAATATTTTTTAATAGAGTTGTTACTGCATAGTTAATACAGGTAACATGTTTATAAACCATCTGTTTGCCCTTTCTGCATGGTGGACTGAACCTATACCACTACAGTGGAATGTTGCTCACATACACCGCACTTTGAGGATGGGAATAATTTGCTTAACATATTGGCATTTTGCTAGACATATTTGATTGTTCAAAAACACTGAGGTCCAAAAGTCAGACTAGGCAGGTAATGTGGAATTTAAGCTCTGCCCACAATCCCAAAACAACTGAATCTTTCTATGATGTAATCAGCAGTGACACTTAAAGACAACATTTCAGTTATGTTAGGCTTCAGAGTTTACTCCATTTTAAATGAATAGTGTATTTTCACATTTCTCTGAGCTGTTTTTATTTGCAGACTCAGGCAGTCTGCCTCAAGGGATTTTCTTCACAACTATTAGGACTACAAACTTTATTTCAAAACTATTAAAGCTTCAATTCTGCATAGTTTAATCAAGCCGTACTAGAGAGATACTGATGCCATATGCCGGCTAAATCTGACCCCTGCCTGATGATTTTTGTTTTATTAATCTAAATACAGAGAATGTTGCTAACATGTAATTAAGATTGTGTCTTGGATAGTTCTGTGGCAATGAAATTCAAAACTATGTTTAATAGTTATTGGAATATGTTAGTTATTGGAAATGTTTTCCACAGCCTTTCTAGACAAAGTTGCTGGTGGTGATGCAAGACCCTCCGCTTGGAGGCACACCCTGTCTGTTCTCAGCTGGTACTGGTGAAGAAGACTTAGAATTTGTCTTAACTAGAAAAAGGGTGAGATGGGAGGAAAGTCTTGTTTTTTGGTTTTTAATTGACCCATATTGACTATGTTGGGGTTAATAACAGCTGTTATACACAAACACACACCCCCATCCATCCATTCATATGGGAAGTCTAGTGAAGACAGTGTAAAACTGAGGAGTTTTGTTTTATCACGTTAATTATTACGTTAACTAGCCATATCGAATTTACTATCATACACCAGAGATGTTTGTTCAAGGCCACTGCAGCTTAAGGTTAAACAGGACAAGCAACAAATGTGCATGCCCTATCTAACTTTGATTTTAGAGTCAATTTAGTTACCGTGTTCACACACAACTAAAAAGGAAGCGTAGATACATGTGAGATTTCCTATGCATTCACCCGCTACGAGGCTGGCTGCATATTTTGTCATTTAAAAATATTGTCACATGTCACTTTAATGCAACCATATGCATGGCTAGTTTTGTGCCTCTCTTTTAATTACTGTCCTATGTTTCAGCTTGTCTATATCCCATTGTAAGCTCTTCTAAGCGGGGACTGTTTTCTAATACATTTGTAAAGTGAGGAATTCCACCATGATTTCAACAATTTCCATCCCACCATCAACCTCAGCCTGGACCAGTCCACATAAGAGATCCTCTTCCTGGACACTATTGTGCTAATAAGCAATGGTCACATAAACATCACCCTATACCAGAAACCTACTGACTGCTATGCCTACCTACATACCTCCAGCTTTCATCCAGACCACACCACACAATCCATTGTCTACAGCCAAGCTCTACGATACAACTGCATTTGCTCCAACCCCTCAGACAGAGACAAACACCTACAAGATCTCTATCAAGCATTCTTACAACTACAACACCCATCTGCTGAAGTGAAGAAACAGATTGACAGAGCCAGAAGAGTACCCAGAAGTCACCTACTACAGGACAGGCCCAACAAAGAAAACAACAGAACACCACTAGCCATCACCTTCAGCCCCCAACTAAAACCTCTCCAACGCATCATCAGGGATCTACAACCTATCCTGAAGGACGACAGGAGACAGGCCAGTCCTTGCTTACAGACAGTCCCCCAACCTGAAGCAAATACTCACCAGCAACCACACACCACACAACAAAACCACTAACCCAAGAACCTATCCTTGCAACAAAGCCCGTTGCCAACTGTGTCCACATATCTATTCAGGGGACACCATCGTAGGGCCTAATCACATCAGCCACACTATCAGAGGCTCGTTCACCTGCACATCTACCAATGTGATATATGCCATCATGTGCCAGTAATGCCCCTCTGCCATGTGCATTGGTCAAACTGAACAGTCTCTACATAAAAGAATAAATGGACACAAATCAGACGTCAAGAATTATAACATTCAAAAACCAGTCGGAGAACACTTCAATCTCTTTGGTCACTCGATTACAGACCTAAAAGTTGCAATTCTTCAACAAAAAAAACCTTCAAAAACAGACTCCAACGAGAGACTGCTGAATTGGAATTAATTTGCAAACTGGATACAATTAACTTAGGCTTGAATAGAGATTGGGAGTGGATGGGTCATTACACAAAGTAAAACTATTTCCCCATGTTTATTCCCCCCCCCCACTATTCCTCAGACGTTCTTGTCAACTTCTGGAAACGGCCCACCTTGATTATCACTACAAAAGGTTTCTTCCGCACCCCTCCCCCGCTCTCCTACTAGTAACAGCTCATCTTAAGTGATCACTCTCATTACAGTCTGTATGGTAACACCCATTGTTTCATGTTCTCTATGTATATAAATCTCCCCACTGTATTTTCCACTGAATGCATCCGATGAAGTGAGCTATAGCTCACGAAAGCTTATGCTCAAATAAATTTGTTAGTCTCTAAGGTGCCACAAGTACTCCTTTTTTTTTTACATATGCCTATAGTACTCTATAAATGCTTATTATTCAGCTATTTATCCAGAGATTCTGTATACTTGTCTATTTTTCACCAATTTTCTTGAGTTCACTATCCTCCAGAGAACAGAACCTCTGTTTAAAGACTCCATTTCTCCCATTCAATTTCTTCTGGGTTTACAAGCATTAAGGGTACAAGCTCCTATTACATGCACTGGTGAAGCAAGACTCCGAATGACGGAATCATTCAGACTCCATTTATTCTACACCCAATACCATACAACTCAACTAAGAAAAGTCTACAGGAACAAGTTGCTACAGATAACCAGCAGGACAGTTCTCACCACACAGATGATTCTGACATAGTTAGGAGCATGATTGGAAGTCCTTTCCTTTCATTCCTGTCTTGACTCCTGTTTAACATACTGTGAAGACATTTAAGTTGTATGTTTCTCATTTCTATGATGAGCTTTATGCTAGATATTGAGAAGTTCTGAGAAAACTGCAGGTTGCTGATCTATCTGTAATCAGGTAGAGTGGGAATCTTGCCACAAAATCATCAGTTACCAAAGACTTGCAATTACAGAGCAAGAGTACCTCCACCTCTTTTGGACAAGAAATACCACAACATTCAGGGGCAATTCACATGTCAAGGGACATTTTCTCATCAATTGACTAAAGCTACATACACATTTGGTAGATTTCAAATTTCATAGATGAACATTATTCCCCTCTGTCAAAAGATGTCCTCAAGCTTAATAGAAGTAAGTCCAGCTTTTCACAGATCCTTTCATATTTTTATAGTATACCTGTGGAACTTCTCAGTTACCTGTATACATTCAATTTGGGAAGATTGAATTATTCTGATAATGCTTTTAATGGACCTGCAGAATATCAACAAATTTATTTTCTAAATCAATTTAAAGACACTTGCATTATCTTGTCAAGGCTCAAAATGCCACACATAAATTTAAAGAACAGCTGTACAATTTAAAAGATTTGGATGTGCCCCTCAAATAAGGCAAGAGTTATAGGAGTGGGATTTTAAAGTTAGAGAGAAAAATTAAGCTCCCAAATTTAGTGCTATAAGGTTCAGGTTTATTACATACGAGATTGAAAGTTTTATTGATGTGTTAAATATCAAGATAGTTAGTAATCAATAGAACTAAATAATCATTTAGAACAATGGAGTAGCCAACCTCACCCCCTCCAGTTATTTAGAATGAGAACCCATCATAAGTGCACCATGTTCTCCACTGGTGCAGGTAGTGTGGTTCACTGATATAGGTGTGTGTTGTAGTCTCACTCGCTATTTTATGCTCTGGCATGCTATTAATTCAAGTCTTATTAAACAATAAAGATCTGTTAATAAATTAGTATTTTAACAAGAGGAATTTCAAATAAGAAATTTCAAAAGAGACAGCTGACAACTGCATGATGTTAGTTACACACAAAACAAAATTCATCTTATTTCACTGTGCTCTTCTTTCACTAGAGTAGCTCTGCTGGCAAATAATTTTTAAAAAGTGCTAGATTGTTTCTTTGATGTTCTGCAACACAATTATACGAACGTTTAAGAATTGAGTGGCAAAAGAAAACAGGTCTAATTAACAGAAGTCTCTTAACAATTCTGCAGCCTTATTCTCCCATAGTAGTCCTCTTGGATTAGGCAGTCTCCCCTCAATTCCCCAAACTGAAAGGGTTGCGTTACCTCCAGACTCCCCAGTGTATTTCATACTACACATACTTGATAATTTTGTTATTTAAAGAGTTGAAGATTCATTAATTGTGAATTACACCACTGAACTCCAATGTAACTTATTTTTCTTCACTCAGAATAGAAAAGAGTTCATCTGATATGAAGTAAGATTTAGTAAGTGAAGTATT
This sequence comes from Lepidochelys olivacea, assembly GCF_965140295.1. Lineage (NCBI taxonomy): Eukaryota > Metazoa > Chordata > Testudines > Cheloniidae > Lepidochelys > Lepidochelys olivacea. Next base: position 17,741,822 of record NC_140423.1, read on the forward strand.
AATACCTGGATACATAAATAGAAGAGAATGTAATCATGTTGCTGCTGAAAAAGTTATTTGGCAACACTCACCAAACAGAACTTTTAGAGATTCCTTCAATGTAGCAATCAAGGCTCTACATGAGCAGAGATAGTTGGGCAATAGATTCTCATCTGCCCAGGCCCAACTTTCTCCCTGACACAGGTTTGGAAACATAAATCCAAAAATGTGTAAAATCAGCTTCATGCCAACCATCAGCACCAGTGTCCCCCAAAGACAGTCTATGTGCAATGACACAAGAAATTAGTTCCAAATTCATTTATATCACTCTTATCATAGCCTGAGTCACAGGGAATTTTATTAATAGCCTTATTGTCTTTGACCACTCCTCTAAGTGCTTTTTGATATTCTGCAGTTTAACAAAAGGAAACTAGACAATCATTTTATCAATTATTCACTAGTAGAAATAATCCCATGCAAGACAAGTACAATGAAATTGGGTTCCCCCCCATAATTAGCATCACAGGATTTCAGTTTTTTTGTTTTACTTCAAGTGTCATAAATAGTCAAACCAAGATCAATACATCTACTGGTAGCTAGTATTGTATTACCCATATTATTAATATCTCTTGTTTATTAAACACATTTTTAAGAACTAGAAACATGCTATTGATCACAGCTGTTGCATCTTACTATTTTAGACAACAGGCCTACAGCTGGATCAGTGTAGACTCCTGCACCTATATACAAATCCAATTCTGAAATTGGAGTTTTAGATTGTGAACTCTTTGGAGCATAGATTATTTTTTCATGTGCATTTGTATAGCACCCAGCACAATGGAGCCCCAAATCCCCATCAGGGTTTCTGAGTCTGGGATTGCTAAGGCAATAAGTATAATACTACCAACACATAACAGAAATAGCCAACTTAAAAAAAATCAAATCACACTTATTTCTGATTCCTGATCCCACCTCCCAATCTACTGTTACTACAATTAACTCCAGAATATTTCTATAAGGCAGAGCTCAGGTGGAGTGTGTTTTGTTTTTGTTTTTGTTGGGGGGGGGGGGGGAGTGTTATTTACAGAGTGCACCTGGCAGCACTTCATGTCTAGTCAGTTTCATTGTTTTCCCTGCATACTCAATGATTCTTTCCACTTATTATGTATTTCACACAGCTCTCGAGGAAATACACTTAAAACAAAAATCAGTTTCAGAGTAGCAGCCATGTTAGCCTGTGTCATAAATATAAAGGGAAGGGTAAACCCCTTTGAAATCCCTCCTGGCCAGGGGAAAGCTCCTCTCACCTGTAAAGGGTTAAGAAGCTAAAGGTAACCTCGCTGGCACCTGACCAAAATGACCAATGAGGAGACAAGATACTTTCAAAAGCTGGGAGGAGGGAGAGAAACAAAGGGTCTGTGTCTGTCTGTAGTCGTCTTGGCCGGGGACAGAACAGGAATGGAGTCTTAGAACTTTTAGTAAGTAATCTAGCTAGGTATGTGTTAGATTATGATTTCTTTAAATGGCTGAGAAAAGAATTGTGCTGAATAGAATAACTATTTCTGTCTGTGTATCTTTTTTGTAACTTAAGGTTTTGCCTAGAGGGGTTCTCTATGTTTTTGAATCTAATTACCCTGTAAGATATATATACCATCTTGATTTTACAGGGGGGATTTCTTTATTTCTATTTACTTCTATTTTTTATTAAAAGTCTTTGTAAAACACTGAATGCTTTTTTCATTGTTCTCAGATCCAAGGGTTTGGGTTTGTGGTCACCTATGCAAATTGGTGAGGCTTTTTATCCAACATTTCCCAGGAAAGGGGGGGGTGCAAGTGTTGGGAGGATTGTTCATTGTTCTTAAGATCCAAGGGTCTGGGTCTGTAGTCACCTAGGCAAATTGGTGAGGCTTTTTACCAAACCTTGTCCAGGAAGTGGGGTGCAAGGTTTTGGGAAGTATTTTGGGGGGAAGGACGCGTCCAAACAGCTCTTCCCCAGTAACCAGTATTAGTTTGGTGGTGGTAGCGGCCATTCCAAGGATAACGGGGGTAATATTTGTTACCTTGGGGAAGTTTTGACCTAAGCTGGTAAAGATAAGCTTAGGAGGTTTTTCATGCAGGTCCCCACATCTGTACCCTAGAGTTCAGAGTGGGGGAGGAACCTTGACATGGTGGCACAGTGGTGGGATTAACCTGAAATCATTTTGAGATCCAGTTGAGATTTTTTGAACTAGAAATACAGATTTTAAAAAGGAATTTTTAGGAAGTCCAGAAGGCAGCTTTGAAACTGAAAGCAGCTTGGTTTCTCTCTGCTTTGTGGCCAAGCAGAGACAAAAGGGGATTATCTTGTGAATTGCAGGTTTTCTTGCCTGGAGGCAGGGTACTTAACTCCTGCAGGGAAATTCACAGTCTTCCAACCCAGAGGTTTTTTTTTTTTTCTTTTCTTCCTAAAAGTAAATAGGGGGTGTGTGCTCTACCCATTTGCCTGGAGACAAAAGTGGCAGGGTTTTTTTTTAGGATTTTGATTTTTTTTTTTGTTTTACAAGGAGCACAGGTTTGAAAAGAAATTTTTTTTTCTTTGGGCTGGGTAAGCAGTTTTCCAAGTAGTTGGAGGTTTTTTGCTTTAATTTGGGCCCAGAGCAGAGACAAGGGAATTGTCTTTTTCTGTAGGCTGACAATCACTATCAGAGAATAGGTACTCTATTCCAGCACAGCAAAAGTTTACAGCCAAGTTTTGTTTGTTTATTTCTAAACCTCGGGTGTAAAGTTAGTTAAAAACAGAGAGGTTAGAATGGCCAAATCCTCAGCTCGACTACAGCTGGAATTAGCCAAATTTCAGGCTGAGGAAAAACAAAGGGAACATGAAAGACAGATAGAACTCATGCGGCTGAAGGAGGAGGAGAAGGAAAAAGAGAGGAAGCATGTGGAGGAGATGGAGAGGATAAAGGCCCAGCAGAATATACCAACAAACCCTAGCAATCCTTCTCCAGGTACCACTTCCCATCCCAGAAAGTTCCCCACCTACAAGGCAGGTGATGATACTGAGGCCTTCTTAGAAAACTTCGAAAGGGCCTGCCTTGGGTACAACATCTCTACTGACCAATACATGGTAGAGCTGAGGCCGCAGCTCAGTGGACCCTTAGCTGAGGTGGCAGCTGAAATGCCTAAAGAACACATGAACAAGTATGAACTGTTTAAATCCAAGGCGAGAGTCAGAATGGGGATAACACCCGAGCAGTCTCGTCGGAGGTTCAGAGCCCTAAGGTGGAAACCAGACATGTCATTTACCCGACATGCCTACCACATTGTAAAACATTGGGATGCCTGGATATCAGGAGCAAGTGTTGAATCTCCAGTAAACTTGCCCTTCCTAATGCAAATGGAACAATTCTTAGAGGGTGTTCCTGAGGAAATAGAAAGATACATCCTAGATGGGAAACCCAAAACTGTAATTGAGGCAGGAGAGATTGGAGCCAGATGGGTGGAGGTGGCAGAGAAGAAGAAAACTGGTCGCAGTTGGAGCGGAGACCAGAAGGGACCACCCCAGACCACACCCTATTACCGGGGGCCGCCCAAAGCCCCACCTACCTCCCAAAGAACCCTCCAGACCCCTTATCGTCCCACCACCCCGTTCTCCAGCAACCCACCTCGCCCCGGTGACCCGTCAGCTGGACGATGTTTTAAATGTAACGAGCTGGGGCATGTAAAGGCCAACTGCCCCAAGAACCCCAACAGGTTACAGTTCATTGCACCGGAATCACACCAGAGGTCCACAGGCCCAGATACCTCCCAGATACCCTTGGAGCGGAGGGAAACTGTGAGTGTGGGTGGGAAGAAGGTCACCGCGTGGAGGGACACCGGAGCACAAGTGTCAGCTATCCATGCTTCCTTAGTGGACCCCAATTTAATCAACCCAGAGATCCAAGTGACGATTCAACCCTTCAAGTCCAACTCTTTCAATTTGCCTACAGCCAAGTTGCCTGTCCAGTACAAGGGCTGGTCAGGAATGTGGACTTTTGCAGTCTATGATGATTATCCCATCCCCATGCTGTTGGGGGAAGACTTGGCCAATCATGTGAAGCAGGCCAAGAGGGTGGGAATGGTCACCCGCAACCAGGCTAAACAAGCCGTGAGGCCTAGCTCTGTTCCGGAAACTTCTATCAGGACCCAGTCAGAGGTGATGGACCTGGACCCCAGGCCAATGTCTGCAACAGCAGTAGTGGATCCAGTCCCAGAGACCCAGACGGAACCAGTCCCAGAACCGGAACCAGCCGAACAACCAACACCAGACCCCGTGTCAGCACTGAATCCAGTACTTGCAACCTCAACACCAGAGGGCCCCACCGAACCTGAACTGGCAGCAGCCGATAACCCTACACAAGAGGCTCAGCCGGAGCCTGAATCCCAACATAGTACACCAGCGGAGAGCGGTTCACAGTCAACAGAAACAGCTCCATCCCCTATATCGCTTCCAGAGGGACCAAGCCTAGGTCCACAATCCCATGAGGAACTGATGTCTCCAGCATCAAGGGAACAGTTCCAGACCGAACAGGAAGCAGATGAAAGCCTCCAGAGAGCTTGGACGGCGGCACGGAGCAACCCACCGCCTCTCAGCTCTTCTAATCGATCCAGGTTTGTTGTAGAAAGAGGACTTTTATACAAGGAAACTCTTTCTGGGGGACACCAGGAAGACTGGCATCCTCAGAGACAGTTGGTAGTTCCAACTAAATACCGGGCCAAGCTCTTGAGCTTAGCCCATGATCACCCTAGTGGCCATGCTGGGGTGAACAGGACCAAAGACCGTTTGGGGGGGTCATTCCACTGGGAGGGAATGGGCAAGGATGTTTCTACCTATGTCCAGTCTTGTGAGGTGTGCCAAAGAGTGGGAAAACCCCAAGACCAGGTCAAAGCTCCTCTCCAGCCACTCCCCATCATTGAAGTTCCATTTCAGCGAGTAGCTGTGGATATTCTGGGTCCTTTTCCGAAAAAGACACCCAGAGGAAAGCAGTACATACTGACTTTCATGGATTTTGCCACCCGATGGCCGGAAGCAGTAGCTCTAAGCAACACCAGGGCTAAAAGTGTGTGCCAGGCACTAGCAGACATTTTTGCCAGGGTAGGTTGGCCCTCCGACATCCTCACAGATGCAGGGACTAATTTCCTGGCAGGAACTATGAAAAACCTTTGGGAAGCTCATGGGGTAAATCACTTGGTTGCCACTTCTTACCATCATCAAACAAATGGCATGGTGGAGAAGTTTAATGGAACTTTGGGGGCCATGATACGTAAATTCGTAAATGAGCACTCCAATGATTGGGACCTAGTATTGCAGCAGTTGCTCTTTGCCTACAGAGCTGTACCACGTCCCAGTTTAGGGTTTTCCCCATTTGAACTTGTATATGGCCGTGAGGTTAAGGGGCCATTGCAGTTGGTGAAGCAGCAATGGGAGGGATTTACACCTTCTCCAGGAACTAACATTCTGGACTTTGTAACCAACCTACAAAACACCCTCCGAACCTCTTTAGCCCTTGCTAGAGAAAACTTACAGGATGCTCAAAAAGAGCAAAAAGCCTGGTATGATAAACATGCCAGAGAGCGTTCCTTCAAAGTAGGAGACCAGGTCATGGTCTTAAAGGCACTCCAGGCCCATAAAATGGAAGCATCGTGGGAAGGGCCATTCGTGGTCCAGGAGCGCCTGGGAGCTGTTAATTATCTCATAGCATTCCCCACCTACAACCAAAAGCCTAAGGTGTATCATATTAATTCTCTAAAGCCCTTTTATTCCAGAGAATTAAAGGTTTGTCAGTTTACAGCCCAGGGAGGAGACGACGCTGAGTGGCCTGAAGGTGTCTACTACGAAGGGAAATGTACTGGTGGTGTGGAAGAGGTGAACCTCTCCATGACCCTTGGGCGTATGCAGCGACAGCAGATCCAGGAGCTGTGCACTAGCTACGCGCCAACGTTCTCAGCCACCCCAGGACTGACTGAACGGGCATACCACTCCATTGACACAGGTAATGCTCACCCAATTAGGGTCCAACCTTACCGGGTGTCTCCTCAAGCTAAAACTGCTATAGAACGGGAGATCCAGGATATGTTACAGATGGGTGTAATCCGCCCCTCTGAAAGTGCATGGGCATCTCCAGTGGTTCTAGTTCCCAAACCAGATGGGGAAATACGTTTTTGCGTGGACTACCGTAAGCTAAATGCTGTAACTCGCCCAGACAACTATCCAATGCCACGCACTGATGAACTATTAGAGAAACTGGGAAGGGCCCAGTTCATCTCTACCTTGGACTTAACCAAGGGGTACTGGCAGGTACCGCTAGATGAATCTGCCAAGGAAAGGTCAGCCTTCATCACACATCTCGGGCTGTATGAATTTAATGTACTCCCTTTCGGGCTGCGAAATGCACCCGCCACTTTCCAAAGACTTGTAGATGGTCTCCTAGCGGGATTAGGAGAATATGCAGTCGCCTACCTTGACGATGTGGCCATATTTTCGGATTCCTGGGCAGACCACCTGGAACATCTACAAAAAGTCCTTGAGCGCATAAGGGAGGCAGGACTAACTGTTAAGGCTAAGAAGTGTCAAATAGGCCTAAACAGAGTGACTTACCTTGGACACCAGGTGGGTCAAGGAACTATCAGCCCCCTACAGGCCAAAGTGGATGCTATCCAAAAGTGGCCTGTCCCAAAGTCAAAGAAACAGGTCAATCCTTCTTAGGCTTGGCCGGTTATTACAGACGATTTGTACCGCACTACAGCCAAATCGCTGCCCCACTGACAGACCTAACCAAAAAGAAACAGCCAAATGCTGTTCAGTGGACCGGAAAGTGTCAGAAGGCCTTTAACAAGCTTAAAGCGACACTCATGTCTGACCCTGTACTAAGGGCCCCAGACTTTGACAAACCGTTCCTAGTAACCACAGATGCATCCGAGCGTGGTGTGGGAGCAGTTTTAATGCAGAAAGGACCTGATCAAGAATTCCACCCTGTAGTGTTTCTCAGCAAAAAACTGTCTGAGAGGGAAAGCAACTGGTCAGTCACTGAAAAAGAATGTTATGCCATTGTCTACGCTCTGGAAAAGCTACGCCCATATGTTTGGGGACGGCGTTTCCACTTGCAAACCGACCATGCTGCACTAAAGTGGCTTCACACCGTCAAAGAAACTAACAAAAAACTTCTTCGGTGGAGTTTAGCTCTCCAAGATTTTGATTTCGACATCCAACACATCTCAGGAGCTTCTAACAAAGTGGCTGATGCACTCTCCCGTGAAAGTTTCCCAGAATCAACTGGTTAAAATCGTCCTTGAGATGTGGAAAATATTGTTAGTCTTTATGTACTTGGTAGTATATTTAGAGATGCATGTGTCTTATTAACTCTGTTTTCCTAGAGCTCCAGGAAGAAATCCCAGCCAGTGTTTCACCCTAGCTGAGATTTGGGGGGCGTGTCATAAATATAAAGGGAAGGGTAAACCCCTTTGAAATCCCTCCTGGCCAGGGGAAAGCTCCTCTCACCTGTAAAGGGTTAAGAAGCTAAAGGTAACCTCGCTGGCACCTGACCAAAATGACCAATGAGGAGACAAGATACTTTCAAAAGCTGGGAGGAGGGAGAGAAACAAAGGGTCTGTGTCTGTCTGTAGTCGTCTTGGCCGGGGACAGAACAGGAATGGAGTCTTAGAACTTTTAGTAAGTAATCTAGCTAGGTATGTGTTAGATTATGATTTCTTTAAATGGCTGAGAAAAGAATTGTGCTGAATAGAATAACTATTTCTGTCTGTGTATCTTTTTTGTAACTTAAGGTTTTGCCTAGAGGGGTTCTCTATGTTTTTGAATCTAATTACCCTGTAAGATATATATACCATCTTGATTTTACAGGGGGGATTTCTTTATTTCTATTTACTTCTATTTTTTATTAAAAGTCTTTGTAAAACACTGAATGCTTTTTCATTGTTCTCAGATCCAAGGGTTTGGGTTTGTGGTCACCTATGCAAATTGGTGAGGCTTTTTATCCAACATTTCCCAGGAAAGGGGGGGGTGCAAGTGTTGGGAGGATTGTTCATTGTTCTTAAGATCCAAGGGTCTGGGTCTGTAGTCACCTAGGCAAATTGGTGAGGCTTTTTACCAAACCTTGTCCAGGAAGTGGGGTGCAAGGTTTTGGGAAGTATTTTGGGGGGAAGGACGCGTCCAAACAGCTCTTCCCCAGTAACCAGTATTAGTTTGGTGGTGGTAGCGGCCATTCCAAGGATAACGGGGGTAATATTTGTTACCTTGGGGAAGTTTTGACCTAAGCTGGTAAAGATAAGCTTAGGAGGTTTTTCATGCAGGTCCCCACATCTGTACCCAAGAGTTCAGAGTGGGGGAGGAACCTTGACAGCCTGTATTCGCAAAAAGAAAAGGAGTACTTGTGGCACCTTAGAGACTAACCAATTTATTAGAGCATAAGCTTTCGTGAGCTACAGCTCACTTCATCAGATGCATATCGTGGAAACTGCAGCAGACTTTATATATACACAGAGAATATGAAACAATACCTCCTCCCACCCCACTGTACAAGTACTCCAGTGTAAACACTGAACCTGAAAATCAACTGATTAAAAAAAATAAAGTTGATGTTATCCCTTTAAAGGACACAAAACAAAAAAGTCACTTTGAATATAAAAACTGGACTGGTTAACCTAATGCCATTCTCTCTCCTGCCCAAAACCTAATTTCCATTATTTTATACACTGTAACTTTTCCAAAATCCATTAAATTGGCAGATATAAAAGAATCAATGATAATTGCAAGACACTTCTGCACTAACACTGTCAATTCAAAAACTTTTGGAATTCAATAAAATATTGCAGACACAACCTACATGCCTGAAAAGTTAATAGTTTTCGGCCAACATATGATTTGAAAAAGAAAAAAAGATGTCAAAGAATTATCAGCTTGATTGATAGAACTGTTCTTAAAGTTGATAGTTTTTTGACAGTCCCTCCTGGTTTCCAGCTGTATGGCCCCTGAACTAGTTTAAGAAGACTCCACAGACAGCATTTACATTTTACATTAACATCAGAAGTAAATCAGTTGGACCTTGTTCTTTTCTCCCGAGTTTAAAAATAGGGCCTCTTTTTTCCCTTCCCCCAAGCAAATTTGTCCAGAGAATAACAGAGTTGCTGTGAGTCAGGAAGATCCAGAGTCAGGCTGCTTGCTCACAAACCGAAGAGTATCCAACGTGGCAGATTAACCTGCAGAATGGTAACTAATGACAGTCGCAGTCACCGACAAAGCCACTGCCCATTGGCAGAGACAGGCTGCACGCTGGCTGTACGCAGCTGGGGGAAGTGGGGAACTCCCGGCCCCGGCAGGGCTCGCCCAGCCACACCTGGCTGGCTCTCCCCTGCCGGGGCGGGGGCACGCAAAGGGGATGGCCATCCCCCAAAGGAAGGCGAAGTGTGATCCTCATCCAGACTCACCCCCCCACCACCTGTCAGAGTCCCCGCAGCTGCCGAGGAGGGAGAATGGGTCCCCCCCCCAGGGAACACAGGGGACCTGGTGCGATCCGGACTCACCCTCCGCCACCCGTCAGGCTCCCCACAGCTAAGCCCCGCGGCGCGGGGGAAGGGGCTTCCCGGGGAACGGGGCCCAGGCGCGGACTCACCCAGCGCCACCTGGCAGGCTCTCCGCAGCTGGCCGTGCGGGGTCCGCTTCGCCTCTTTCTCTGCTAGGATCTTCTCCAGGGCCCGGGAGACGAACATGCTCTTGGTGCGGGTGTCCTGTTCCCGGGCCGGGGGCTGCATGGCCGAAGGCCCCCGCGGGGGTTGGAAAACGGGGCTCAGAGGCTCCGGCCGCGTTGGGGCCCCATGATCTGCAAGAGGCGCGATTCCCTCAGCAGCGGCAACAGCGCCAGGGACACGGCGCCGCCATATTGGCTCCGTCACGTGACTCCTCCGACTCTACCTTCCCCCGTCTTCCGGCTTGACCTCTGACCCCCCCAAAGTGCCAATGGTGACGGAGGGGGTGGGCTAGAGTGGGTGTGGCTGACGGAGGGGCGTGGCCATCGTGTCTGGAAAGAGGGCGGGCTGGGCTGCTGATGAGGTCACAACTGGGGGGGGCCTGCCAAGGAGGAAAGTCGCTCCCCCCCCCCATCTCACACTGCTTCAGCCATTACTGGCGACCGACAAGGCTGCTCTTGGCCAGGCCGCAATCGCTTGACTCTAGTTAGCCAGGGTGCCAGCAGGGTATGGCATCCGGACTTCCGCATGGGCTAGCAATGCAAGTGCACACGCTGGGTCCTCAGTGGGCTTGTACCTAGGCTGCTGTGTAATTGTTGTCTACACTACTATGGTTACTAGGGTTGCCGTCTCCAGGAATTAAAGATTAATCTTTAATTAAAGATTATGTCACGTGATTAAATCTCCAGTAATATGTCCAACCAAAATTGGCAACCGTAATAGTTACCTATGCTAGCTAGTATGGGTATGCCTAGCCTGTGCTACGATGGCAGCATAGACATACCCACAGTCAGTGGGGAAAGGGAAAGAAATGGGAAAAAACAAAATATTATTTTTGTATTCAAATTGAAAAAAAATGAATTTTTGCATTTGAAATGAAACTTGAGGGGGCCATTTAGGGATCTGGGGCAAAAATTGGGGATTGGTCCTGCTTTGAGCAGATGACCTCCTGAGGTCCCTTCCAACCCTGATATTCTATTCTATGATCTGAAAGCTTTCTAATCAAGATTATTTAAATGTTTCATTTCCATTCATTTTGTTGAAAAATGAAAATATTGAGAGTAAATTAATAAAATTAAAATGCATCATTGTGTTGGAGCTACTTAGCTACTCATTTATATAAATGACTCAGTAGATAGTAGAAGGTTTGTATTTGGGACCAGCCCTGTACAACTGATCTTATGGGGGAAAAGGGAGCTCCAAAACCCTAATGGTACTGATGCTGGCACCTGTTGGACTTTTGAAAACTTGGCCTCATTTCTCATTTAAAATGTGTAACTGATCTGTGGGAACCATCGGATCTTAGATGTCCACATAACTTCAGTTGCACCCAGAAACAGATGCAGGAACAATTTAATGTTGCTTATTATTTGTATGACCAAAATTATGAATACTGAAAGAGAGGCAGTTTAACACAATACTGTTCACTTGTATAATGCCTTTCAGCTCATGATCTGAACATGCTTTAGCAGTATTAACTTTCACAGCATTATCCCTATTTTATAGATGGGGAAACTGAGAAACTGTAAGGTTAAGAGACTTGGGAAAGATCTTACAGTGAGGTAGGGCCAGAGCTGAGATCAGAATCCAGGATCCCAGACACGCAGTCTCCTTTTGTAACCACTAGGCCCCTTCCTCTCTAATCTCTTTACCCTTTGGCCTCAACAATAGAAACCCATTGTGACACACTGTACCCCATGTGATACCCTTATCCCATGTTCTTGCATGTAATATGGTTATGATATATTATGTACAAAGTATGGCTGGTGAGGTATCATTTGAAAACTCACAAACTGCTGAATATTATTATCCTGCTGAAATGTGTGTTTAATATCACTGCATGTAAAATTGTAAGCTCCTGCTATATGATTGTTACTGAAATATGCTGTAGTTCTGGGTAATGCCCTAAGACCATTTTCTCAATGACAAAGGCACACTGGCTGGGCGCTAAAAGGCCATTACCTGCTTAATCGGAGATTCACCACCAGGGGAGTTATAAACAAAGTATTTACAATTCACCTGATGGACAGCTTGTAGAGCACGTACACAGTGGAACTGCTGACCCCAGGACCCAGCAAAGACTTTTCCAGTACAAGGGGTCAGAATATAAGAAGGGGGGGAAAAGGCCTCTGGCCACCTCTACCATCTCCTCTCCTCTCCCATGACATCAACAAATACTTAAAGAACACAGACTTAAGAGGAGTGGTCTCAGGCTGGAAAAAGAAGTAGCTTGTGAAATGTATTGTAGCTAAGGGTGAGACAACCTATTTTGCTTTTAGAACGATTAGCCTTGGTAAAGTTTAGGAATTAGATTGGTTTTATCTTTTTATTTCCTTTGTAACCAATTCTTACTTTTACGCTTTATCACTTGTATCATTTAAAATCTATCTTTCTCAATAAACTTGTTTATTGTTTTATCTAAACCACTGTGTTTGTTTGAAGTGTTTGGGAAATCTCTACTTAGGTCAGTGGGGCTGGTGCATATGGATTATCCTTTGTTGGAAAGACACACTAATTTCTGAGCTTGTGAGCTACTGAACAGTACAAGACGCACATTTCTGGGGTACAAGGCTGGGACTGGGGGATATGTAGGTGTCACCTGCTATCATGAATGGCTGGGAGAGGATTCATATAAACATCTGGGAGTGATTTTACATGCTAGTGGCAGTGCAGGAGCAGGCCAGAAGTGGCTGTTCTGACAGTAAAGCAGTGTAAAAGGCACCCCAAGCTAGAGAGATAGGGGACACAGCAGTTCAACAGTCCAGGTTGTACCTGGGGGAATGTCACACTTTTAACACCCAAAATGATCTCTTTTTAATGTATTCCTATGGCCACCCCTACTGGGTGCTTGAGCTGCTACATGAAACACTTGTCATCATGGAAATGCAATGACTTCAATTGTATCAGACATATTACATGACATTTTAGACAAAAAAGTGAAGAATGTATACTATCCAGTTGAAACTACGGGGGCAAATAAGGTTGTCTAGATTGTTGTATGAGTGGGAATGTTTCCAGGTCAACAGGGCTTACACTCGACCCTTTCAAATGGCACCAAAGTGTCCTCAGGCAGTCAGGACTTTGATTTTGTCTCAACCAAAAGACACCATCAGGCGTCCAAGGTTAACATCTTTCTGAGGCACCTGTTCAGTACTGACCTGGGAGAGAGTGACAGGTGCTTTGTGACTAACCCCACTGTCCACAGGCCAATGAGGACTGCAGACTCAACCAGCACTAAAACAAAGAACTCAGAGGGAGTAGACTCAGTCACCAGTAATAATGGAGAATCAGAAGTGGCAGATGCAGTATTCAGTGGAGATCATTTTAAGGCCTGTTCCCATAAGAAGTCCTTAGGTTTTCTTTGGAGATCTCCAATCCAAGAACAGACATGGTATAAGAGTGATTAGCCTTGAGATCACAGTCTACTGTAGGTGTGAGTGCAGGCAAAACCTATTAGTTATCGAAGTAGTCTAGCTGCTAATAGTAGGTTTGGCCTTTTGCTCATAGGAATAGGGTGACCAGACGTCCCATTTTCAAAGGGATGGTCCCATATTTAATCTCTCCTACAGGAGTCCCGACTTTTTCTTAAAAACTGGCAAATTGTCCCATATTTTCTGTCTCCCCCCATCGGTACTGGTAGTCTTATTGCTGGCCGGATCCCTGCTCACCAGTTGCCTGCCCACCAGCAGTGAGTGTGGGGGTCCAGTGGCCAGTGATGGGGTGGGTGTGCAAGGCTGGTGGCGGGGCAAAGCTACAGTGCATAGGACTGGCCGCTCCCCCTGCTGGTCCGTCAGCACAGTCCCCGCTGCACGCTGGCTCTCGGCCATCAGGGCCCCCATCTCCATCCCGTTTCCGGCCGGCACTGGCTATGCACTGTGACCTGCGGTGGCTGGTGACTGCGGCAGGCACCAAGTAGTGGCTTGTTACGTGTCGCCTCTGCTGCCCACCCATCGGGCTTTTACTTGCGTTCCCTCTCGCTGTCCTCTCCCTGCTTGCCCCTTCACCTGCCCACCCCTGCTGCTCCTCCATATCCCCCCCGGCGGAGTGTGTCCTGCTCCCAGAGCTGTGCAAAGAACAAGCACCTGGTTGGCACGCTCAGCTCACCAACAGCCTGGCCAGCAGGCTCCTTCCTTCCCCCTCTGTCTTTGACTGGGCTGGCGCCCCGGGAAAGCCCACAACCCTCTGGTCTGGGGCGCTAGCCAGGAAGAGACAAGCCCTGCTTGTGCCAAACCCCCACACAGTGCTGGCGTGGGAAAGCCTCTCCACCCCTCAGCTATGCTCTGGAGGTTGTTAGGGGGGGGAGTGATTGCTAGCCTGTTCGCACCCAGACCCTGCAGGTTTCAAGGAAGCCCCCCAGGAAAGGATTAAGCACCCTCTTCAACCCTCCTCCTGGGTCCTGCCCCAGGGAATGTGGGGCTGCTCCGTCCCCTAGACACCCTCCCCTGCTGAGTCACCTCTCTGGCCAAGTCACTGAAGCCCCTGCAGTCAGGTTCCCTGGGTCCTGGTACACAGAGAATCCTTAGGGCTTAAAAACTCCCTGCCTGTGCTGTAGCTGAGGGACAGGAGATGGCTGGGTTATGTCGGTGGCCAGCAGCAGCCTGGAGGTGTTAGCTGCCTTTTGACACTGTGAGGGCAGGAAGGGACAAGCTGCTTCCAGCCACAGGGGAGTGGCGGGTGGGGGGAGAGAAGAGATGAGTTCTGCAAAGACACAGGCCAGGTCATCCTTTCCCACCCCCACCTGAGGCTGGAAGCAGCTCCCATCCCTTCCCTCCTGCACAGTGCCAAAAGGCTGCTGCTGGCCACATTCTGATGTGAACCCTGGCAGAAATCTGGGGAAGGGGGGCATCTGACCCTGCATGCCCCCACCATGTGTTGCCTCGGGAAGATGTGACACCAGGTACCAAGAGAGGCGGGTCCATCCTTTAGGCCTAGACAGGCATGGAGGGCGAAGAGCACCAGGCAGGGAGGGTTGGGTCAGTAGATCACCCCCCACCCCATGTGAGAGAAGAGTACGGAAGCGTGTGTGTGTGTGTGTGTGTAGGTAACCTCTCCTCGTGTGAATCCTAAACCCTTAAAGATAAGAAGGTAAATAAAAAGAATCCAACTATGCTGTATTTCTTTTTAACAGGGGCTCAGTCAACTTGATGTTAATTTGAACGTTTGCACGGCATAGTTCTGATTGATTGCCGCTGAACTTGCTTGAATGAAAGTAATTTTGCCAGGTGTCCCATATTCAGCATAGGGAAATATGGTCACCCTAGATAGGAAATACATAGTGTAACAAAACGGGAGATTATGTGGAAAGGTTAATATCCTCCTGCAGGGACCATCTGCTGAAGTTGTTGTATGGCAGCTGATGGATACTTCCCTTTGCTTGAAATCAAAAAGGTGAATTTACAATGAGTTTCTGGAGGAAAAGTGAAGTAAAATAAAAGTTGCACATGTATTGGATTACTCTCACAGTCAAGAATCAAGTCCCCATCCCACATTCCCCAAAAGCATTATCCCAGTCCCTCCATTCCCTGCCCCTTATCAGATCCTCCCCCAAAACATTCCTGAATTACACTATCTTGGCTGCTCAGCTGTTGCTTATCTTTTCGGGAATAATAATATTTAGCTATATTAAAGGGAGGAGGGTTGTGAAGCTTCATTCATTAATAATGCTCAGAATGCTCCGAGACCTTTGGAGGAAAGATATTACAGTAATGTGAAGTTTTGTTACTATTTTAACCAAAGGTCTGTACATAGACAACAGGTGTGACTCCCCTCTGTTGAGAGATGCTGTACAATTCCACAGAGAAGGTCAGCTGGAGCCATGGATAACAAACAGATGTCCTGGCACAGGTAAAGGTAATGAAAGAAGAGACGTGATTTCACACATGAAGAAAATTAAATTCTCATTTTAAAAGGCCTTACTCCCCTCACTGAGAGCAGGAGAAAGGGAATGACTTAAAGAAAACTGTTTTTTATTAGCAAGGGGCTGACATGCAGTTTTAAAGCAACCAAGTTGTAGATCATATACAACAGGAAAACTCACCTGCTCTGGAACATTAGATCAGCATCAATTTTTCAGGAAAAATTCCAAACTGATGGCTATCAGAGTGACACAGACTAAGCGTGCTGAGATAGAGAAGCAGCCTTCACTGCATCATCTTTGGCTCCAACCCAGCGCAGTACACTGTCAGATAATTATTTTGGTATGTTAAAGGTGCCTTGCCTTCTAGTGGAAACCTGAATCCAGAGCCAAACACAGAAGTAGGTGCTAAAGTCATTTACTAATTAGGTTGTGCGGGGTATTGATAAAATAACACAATAGATAGAAAAAACAAATGCAAATGATATTTAATATAGAAAAATAATAATAAAGAAAGAAACATTAAACTGTGGAAAAAATGTGATTTACCTAGGGTTCCATAGGTCAGCTCACTGTAAACGTGGCATTTTCTGGTATTTGTGACATCCCAGAACGATGCGTTCTAGGGCAGGGGGTCTCAACCTTTTTCTTTCTGAGGCCCCCTCAACATGCTATAAAAACTCCAAAGCTCACCTGTGCCACAACTGTATTTCTCCATATAAAACCAGGGCCGGCATTAGGGTGTAGCAAGCAGGGCAATTGCCCGGGGACCCATGCCACAGGGGGAACCGTGAAGCTAAGTTGCTCAGGCTTCAGCTTCAGCCCCAGGTGTTGAGGCTCAGGGCCTAGGGCTGCAGTCCCACATGATGGGCTTCAGCTTTCTGCCCTGGGCCCTAGCAAGTCCCAGGCTGGCCATGCTTGCTGGACCCCCTGGAACCTGCTCACAGCCCCCCAGGAGGCCCCAGACCTCTGGTTGAGAACCACTGTTTTAGGGTGTAAATGCTGTAGCAGACAGGAAGACTTATTTGAGCAGGAGGACTTTGGAAGTTATATATCATGGTGATGGGAAAATTAGAAAGACATAGATAAATAAGATCAAGCAAGATTAAATTAAATTGTAGGAACTATAAAAATGTTTAAAAGATGGGGCTCATTGCAGGATTGAGGCTTTAATTTAGGTTTCATTTTCTGCTGAACGTCCTCCTGCAGCCTGGTATTTTGTGTGCTTAGTTCAGGTTTTCTGTACAGAGCACCTTCATTCTTGTTAGCATTTGAATTTGAAACATAGGCACCTATTAATCCCCAGCATAACTCCATTGACTTCAGTGTGTTTACGGCAGGGATAGATTTGGCTCACACTCTTTATAGTAACCATATGAGTAACTGATACTTTCTCTGAAAATTCAGACTCCCTACAACGTTGGACCACTATATAAAGAAAACGTGAACTTCTGGAGTAGCAACTGACTTTATTAAACACCGAGAGCAGAGGTGGGCAAACTACAGCCCACAGGCCGGATGCCCAGCCCCTGAGCTCCTGACCCAGGAGGCTCGCCCCCGTCCCCAACCCCGCTCCTGCTGTCCCCCCTCCCCTGCAGCTTCACCGCCGCGCGGGCAGCGCTCCGGGTGGCGGGGCTGCACTCATGCCAGGCAGTGCAGCAACGTATCTAGTTCCGGCTGGGCGGCGTGGCTGCCAGACATGCTGCTCTGAGTGGCATGGTAAGTGGGCCGGGGCGGGGCCGGGGGGTTGGATAAGGGGCAGGGGGTCCCGGGAGAGGGCGGTCAGGGGACAGGGAGCAGGGGAGGTTGGATAGGGGGTGGAGTCCCGGGGGAGCGGTTAGGGGCAGGGGGTCCCGGGAGGGGGCGGTCGGGGACAAAGTGGGGGGGGTTGGATGGGTCAGGGATTCTGAGGGGGCAGGCAGGGGGCGGAAAGTGGGAAGGGGCAGATAGAGGGCAGGGGTCAGGCTGTTTAGCGAGGCACAGCCTTCCCTACCCGGCCCTCCATACAGTTTTGGAACCCTGATATGGCCCTCAGGCCAAAAAGTTTGCCCACCCCTGATGTAGAGAATTGCTTCAAATTACAGAATGCTAAATATTCCAGATTCTTCTGATATTTTCCTGTGAAGTCCCAGTTTTCTACTGTTTCTCTATATCCAGTACACTCCAGAATAAATCATGAAGCTAGATTCCTTAACAATTTTGTATTTCCCTTGTTTAATAAAGCATAGGTCATTGTTTTCTATCCTGCATGATCATTTGCGCACTTTGTTTGAGTGTTTAATTACCAACATTGCATGTACAAGTAACCACTTAGATATCTTAGTGATGCAATTGTGCCTAAGCATTTCTGAAAAATCAGGGTTATATGTTGTTTTTAAATTGTGACATTGTAGAAAGATAAGGATTGCTGTCCAGAATCCACATGTGTGGATTCTCCCAGATCCAAACCACTGATTTTCATGTCACTCTTTGGACATGTGCAGTTTCACAGTGATACTTCCTTCTGCATAAAGTTTTAATAGAAGCCTGACTGCCTTGCAGAACTGCAAAGTCTCCTGGGGTCACTGAAGGCTGTGAGACACAGCTCACAGATGTATAGCTCTGCAGCCTCTTTGCATAACTGTCTACTAAACATTTTAGGAAAAAATTATGCAAAACCATAATGTGTCACATTTGTTGGAATAGCAGGAAATCAGCACAGTTTGTAGAACTGTAAACAACTGCACGACTGACTGCTGACTTCAGGATCTTGCTATGGCTCTAAATTCAGTTTCAATTTCCTCTCCCCCTTTAGAAGTGATTCTCCCCAGTTGTGTCTCAGATAGATATGGCCAGATCACTGCTCTGTCAGTGTTACATTTCTATGATTCTTCTCTTCTCAACCTCTGCAGGGAAAATGAGAAAACGTCTCTTCATACTTGAGAAGGGAATTATGTTTCCATGCATCCGGCTCTCTTACTCTCCATAGAATCAAAGATGTGTGCATGCGGATGTCAAGGGTTAGAATTCAAAGCACTATTCCAGGCAACTGCAGCAGCAGCATAGAGAATAGGAGCTTATTTTTTTCCTGACTCAAAAGAGGCAATATGACATGTTGTACTAGCAGCACCAAATACAGCCCTGTAAAATATTAAGGAGAAACTGCTACAAATACCTCATGATACACACAGAAGCCGCACACCTGGAGACTGCTACAATAGTAAGAGGGTGCAGAAAATGCATATGGAATTTTATGCCAACTTTATGTATGTAATTATTACACCTATGTGCTCAAATAGCATAGCAGTTTCATTTGCATGTACAATTACCTAGTTTTCAAACAATCACAGAAACTACACATGCAGTTTTATTCACAATTACATGTCTAAATTATTTGAAAATCTGGTCTCCTCTATTTTTCACTGTTTATGCTGTTCACATTTAGCATTTCAGTGTGGACACTGAAACAGATTAGTGCATTTCAATTTTGTTTAGTCAAACTTTGAGATTCTTATGCATTAACAATCCTGCAGAATTTGGATTATGAACACTGCAGAAAAATGTCTGTTTAATATATTAGGGCTGTGGATTAATCACAGTTAACTCATGCGATTAACTCAAAATAATTAATTGCGATTAATCCAGTTTTAATCGCACTGCTAAACAATAGAATACCAATGGAAATGTATTAAATATTTTGGATATTTTTCTACATTTTCAAATACGTTGATTTCAATTACAACATAGAATACAAAGTGTATATTATTTTTTATTACAAATATTTGCACTGTAAAAATGATAAACAAAAGAAATAGTATTTTTCAGTTCATCTCATACAAGTACTGTAGTGCAATCTCTTTGCCGTGAAAGTGAAATTTACAAATGTAGATTTTTTTTTGTTACATACCTGCACTCAAAAACAAAACAATGAAAAACTTTAGAGTTTACAAGTCCACTCAGTCCTACTTCTTGTTCAGCCAATCGCTAAGACAAACAAGTTTATTTACATTTACGGGAGATACTCCTGCCCTCTTCTTATTTACAATGTCACCAGAAAGTGAGAACAGGCATTTGCATGGCACTTTTGTAGCCAGCATTGCAAGATATTTACATGCCAGATATGCTAAACATTCATGCTTCGGCCACCATTCCAGAGGACATGCTTCCATGCTGATGACGCTTATTAAAAATACAATGTGTTAATTAAATTTGTGACTGAACTCCTTGGAGGAGAGTTGTATGTCCCCTGCTGTTTTACCCGCATTCTGCCATATATTTCATGTTATAACAGTCTCAGACGATGACCCAGCATTTTAAGAACACTTTCACTGCAGATTTCACAAAATGCAAAGAAAGTATGTAATGATGCAGACCCACCACTGTTGCGCCTCCTGTTGGGAATTAGCTCTCTTGGTCCACCGGAGTGCCTTTTACTAGTAGGCTCTCACTCACTGTTACTTCCACTTCCTCCACCGTCTCCACCATCTGGACCCGCATTGCTCCCAGACCGCAGCATCCTCCACAGGACACCGCCCTCCTGCTGTGCCCCAGCCCACTGTCTCCCCCTTTTTGGGGGACAGGCGGTCCTCAGTCCCTCCACTTGCCTCAGCAGCCAACTGCAGCCTCTAGTCTAGCCCCTGGCTTCAGGGGCAAACTGCAGTCTGGATTTAGGCCACTCTCCTCATCGGCAAGTAGGGGTAAAAGGCAGGAGGGGGGTAGGGGGCGGGGACCCAGGCCCGCCTGCTACTCTGGGTCCTAGCCCAGGAACCCTATAGCTGCCAGCCACTTACTGCCTCTCCTCCTATTCCCACTGCCGACTTTTTCTGGACCACTTCCCCCGTAGCCTTAGCGCCTTCCCTGCCCCTGCTTCAGGGCCTTAGTCTGGCCATGAGCTCCCCTATTGCTCCGCTACCCTGACCAGCACTGCAGCATCTCCTGCACTCCTCAGCCAATAGTCCTTCCCCCTTGCCCTCCAGGAAGAGACTGCCTCTTAGCCTGCTGAGCAGCCCTTTATATATGGGCGTCTCCAGCAAGCCTTTTCCTGATTGGCTATCCCAATAAACCCTTTCTTGATTGGCTGAGTGCTGCACAGTCTTTCTAACGCTGCCTTAATCCTGCTCCTGCCTGTGTGGGGCAGCCACCCCACTACAAGATACCAATATGAGATTTCTAAAGATAGCTACAGCATTCAACCCAAGGTTTAAGAATCTTAAGTGCCTTCCAAAATCTGAGAGGGATGAGGTGTGGAGCATGCTTTCAGAAGTCTTAAAAGAGCAACACTCTGATACGGAAACTACAGAACCCAAACCACCCCCAAAAAATCAACATTCTGCTGGTGTCATCTGACTCAGATAATAAAAATGAACATGCATCGGTCCACACTGCTTTGGACTGCTATCGAGCAGAACCCGTCATCAGCATGGATGCATAGACCCTGAAATGGTGGTTGAAGCATGAAGGAACATATGAATCTTTAGCGCATCTGGCACGTAAATATCTTGTGACGCTGGCTACAACAATGCCATGCAAATGCCTGTTCTCACATACAGGTGACATTGTAAACAAGAAGCAGGCAACATTAACTCCTGCAAATGTAAACAAACTTGTTTGTCTGAGCGATTGGCTGAACAACAATTAGGACTGAGTGTATTTGCAGGCTCTAAAGTTTTACATTGTTTTATTTTTGAATGCAGTTTTTTTTTGTACATAATTTTACATTTGTAAGTTCAACCTTCATGATAAAGAGATTGCACTACAGTACTTGTATCAGGTGAACTGAAAAATACAATTTGTTTTGTTTTTTTACAGTGCAAATACTTGTAATTAAAAATAAATATAAAGTGAGCACAGTACACTTTGTATTCTGTGTTTTAATTGAAATCAATATATTTGAAAAAGTAGAAAACACCCAAAAATATTTAAATAAATGGTATTGTATTATTGTTTAACAGTGCAATTAATCACGATTAATTTTTTTAATCACTTGACAGCCCTAATATATATATTTGGAATTTAAATTCATGGAAACATTTCTGTTTGTCTTAGGTTTTGCAATGATTTTAAAACTAAAAAACTAAATTTTGAGCCAATTTTGACCTGACAAAGTTTCTTTCAACAGAAACACAATCCCAGAATGCACTCTGCTCTGCTGTGATGTTAAAACAACAGTGTCTAGCAACTTTCAACCAAGGATCTCAAAGCACTTTACAATGCAAGTTAAGTTTCACAACCCCTATGTGTGGTAGGTCAGTATTAAAGGGCAAAATTCATGCCTGCTATAAATTTGTTGAAATTAGTGGAGTTACAATAGGGATCAATCTGGTCCATAATATCTATTTTGCAAATGAGGAAAGTGAGGCTCCGAGAGATTAAATGCCCAATGTCACCAGCCAGACAATGGCAGAGAGGGAAATAGAGCCCAGAAGGGAAACAGAACTGACTCCCAGTCCTGTGTGGTAACCACAAAAAGACTGGAGTAGAGGACTGCAACTTTGGAGAGTATTTTTACAGGTCTAAAGGATTGTTTTGAAAATGCACTATAAGGCTTAGTATTTTTCATGCTGGACTATTAAATTGCATGAGCTATTTTCAAAATACCCCTCCAGATTTGTAACAATATTGTGCAGGGTTGCAGCCCTGGTCTATGTCTTGATGCACTGAAGTGTCCCCACACGCTGCAGAGTGGACAGCTTTCTGTGGGGTCCCACAGCACTGAAGAATAGTTTTGGTGTCATATGCCCCATTGGTAGACTGGATTTGCATTAAAGGCTAAAATACTGATAGTATTATGTGGGGGCTGATTACAGTTTTCAAACCAGAAATCTGGGTCAGAAAGGCAAAGGCTGGGAATCAGCTTTTCAGGTTAGTGTTGATTCAATGTGTTCCTCACAGTGAATTAGTTAGGAAAGTTACCGTGCTTTGTATGACTCGGCCGCTTCCTTGAATTCTTCCTCACAGCTCCACTTTCAAATCCTTTCCACAGGCTGTCTCAGTGACTGAGCCCCATCTAATTTAATTTGTTCTGATCTGTGGGGCAAGAAATTCAGCACAAACCTAAAAGCCTCATCCCTGATAGAATAAAAACTAAGTGACAATTTCCATTTTTTTTCTGACTGGTTTAATTTAGAAAAGAAAGGGATTAATATGTCTCCCCAATGGTTGGAATTCAAGCTGTGTCACCTCCAGTTAAGTCATCCCTCACTGGGGAAGGGAGAAGGAAAGGAATTGAGATGGGCTAAAATGCAGAGTAAGGGAGAGATGGAAGAGGAGAATAAAGAAGAGAGAGCTAGGTCAGCTGTGGTAGTGAGTTCTGCAGTCAAAGGGAAATCTGTGTCTGTGAATTGATTAGTTTCACAAGACACATCGGTGCTGTCATAAATATAAAGGGAAGGGTAAACCCCTTTGAAATCCCTCCTAGCCAGGGGAAAGCTCCTCTCACCTGTAAAGAGTTAAGAAGCTAAAAGTAACCTCGCTGGCACCTGACCAAAATGACCAATGAGGAGACAAGATACTTTCAAAAGCTGGGAGGAGGGAGAGAGACAAAGGGTCTGTGTGTCTGTCTATATTCTGTCTTTGCCGGGGATAGACCAGGAATGGAGTCTTAGAACTTTTAGTAAGTAATCTAGCTAGGTATGTGTTAGATTATGATCCCTTTAAATGGCTGAGAAAAGAACTGTGCTGAATAGAATAACTATTTCTGTCTGTGTATCTTTTTTGTAACTTAAGGTTTTGCCTAGAGGGGTTCTCTATGTTTTTGAATCTTATTACCCTGTAAGGTATCTACCATCCTGATTTTACAGGGGGGATTTCTTTATTTCTATTTACTTCTATTTTTATTAAAAGTCTTCTTGTAAGAAAACTGAATGCTTTTTCATTGTTCTCAGATCCAAGGGTTTGGGTCTGTGGTCACCTATGCAAATTGGTGAGGCTTTTTATCCAACATTTCCCAGGAAAGGGGGGGTGCAAGTGTTGGGAGGATTGTTCATTGTTCTTAAGATCCAAGGATCTGGGTCTGTAGTCACCTAGGCAAATTGGTGAGGCTTTTTACCAAACCTTGTCCAGGAAGTGGAGTGCAAGGTTTTGGGAAGTATTTTGGGGGGAAAGACGTGTCCAAACCACTCTTCCCCAGTAACCAGTATTAGTTTGGTGGTGGTAGCAGCCAATCCAAGGACAAAGGGTGGAATATTTTGTATTTTGGGGAAGTTTTGACCTAAACTGGTAAAGATAAGTTTAGGAGGTTTTTCATACAGGTCCCCACATCTGTACCCTAGAGTTCAGAGTGGGGGAGGAACCTTGACAGGTGCTGAAGTCTGTATCCTAGAAGTAGGTAAGCATATGCCATGGGGTAAATGACAGACCTGCCTGTACTCCTGGCCAAAGGCAGTATTTGGCCTTTTAGTGTAAGTTAAGTAGGCAGCATCTGATGAAAAACCTCTGGTTGGGATTGTGACAGATAACCTTTGGTCTGTCAATAATTCATCTTTGATAGAGAGCAGAAATAAGATCAAGAGGGAGCTACATGACAAGTGAATCCTGTATCTTTCAGGGCAAACAGTCCAGCCAGGGCAAACTAACAGGATAGAAAGTATGGCCGCTGGGTTAGAAAAAGAAGCCAACTGCCTATAGAATGGGGGAGGCATATTAGGCACTAAGAGGCCCGATTCTTATTTACACTAAGGCCCTTTTACACAATTACCCTCATTTTAATGCCCCTTTATGCTCCCAAAGTGGTGTAGAAGGGGCCTTAGTGTACATACGAATCAGGCCCAAGATTGGCAGGTTTACCGGAACCTGCACTGTTTATCCAAAGCAGTGATGGGGAACCCATGCAATGGACATGTCAACAGACACTGGAATATCCCCTTCTGGAGAAAACGGGGCACACCTCTGTGTGTGTGGAGAGGTTGGTGGGGAGCCTGTCTGGAATTAATGAAGAACATGTCAAAGAAACATAAAAAATATATCAGCGGTAAGTCAGGTAGGAAGAGATGAGCGCTGCCTTTACACTGGGTCTCACACGCAGTCCTGTCATGAGGACTGGGAGGAAAGGGACAAGCTGGACTGGAGAGGGCACATTCCCTAGAAATGTCAGATGTTACTTATTTTTCTGTGACAGCATGAAGGGGACTGCTCTAGATTAGCTATTGCAGACCACAAGACTAGCTATTTTATACGCACTGTTTCTCTTGCTTTAATCTGATTCTCTTGCTCACTCTGTTTTTAATAAATCTTGTATTACTGCAACCCATGTGGTTTTAGAGTGTGGTTTGGGAATTTCACCCAGGCTATCCCGAAGAGGGGAAACCTTTCAACTCTGGGTTTGTCTAGATTAGGAAAAGAGGCTGAGGTTAGGTGGGGTTAGCTAACATGTGTTAACCCCAATTTAACCCTGATCTTTCCCCTAATGTGGAGAGAAATTAACATCTTGTACCTGGATTTAGTTAATGGAGATTGATCCTAGTGGGGAACCTAGGGCTCACCAACGCAGCCCTCTCCTCAGGGATCCGGGAGGCCTTTCCTTCTGCCCTCTATTCATGGAATTCAGACGGTCTTTCCTCCCTTGACACAAGCTCATCTCTCTGGGCCTTTCCTTTCTTAAGGCCTTCTCTGGCATCTTACATGCTGTTTCTCAGCCCAGCCCTGGGAGAGCTGCTGCTTTCACCAGAGTCTTCCTCATGCTGAGCTCATAGAGATCTTATATCCTGCTTCCTCCAATAAACCTTTCTTGCTCCAAGTCATATGCTCCTTCTCAGTCAGTTACTCTAGCAAGGGACTACAACCAGCTTGGGAGCATGACCAAAGCTTCATAATAGGTGTGGTGGGCCATGCCTTCCCTTAAAGGACCAGCATGCTCTGTTACAGTCTGTCAGATTGCAAACAGTTTCTGCTATCGAGTCTGTAGCTCCTGAGAATAATTCTTGCGCTTCTGAAGCTAATTATACTCCTGTTCATAACTGTGTCTCACTGCTGGTCACAACAAAAACTTTTTTCAGCAAACACACGATGGTATCCTGTGCCTTAGTTTCTAGGGATGCTTTTACAGAAAACTTTCTCTGGAGTTTGAGGCCTTGCACATATTGTTACTCAGACGAGACTCAAGCAGCTCTTGCACATTAATTCAAAATTGTTAGCTGTGCATTGGGAACCAAAGAGGTGTGGAAAATGGCTGGTTGAAGGTAATTCCCTTTCTTTTCCATCAGGAGTGGGGTACAGTAAGCTGCTGCATGTCTGTTAGCACCTAACAGGGTAGTATTGCGGAATGGCCTGTGCTCAACTAGTAGTTAATGTTGGGCTTAAGGCAGAGGGAGTTAGATTGCCTGTTACATGATTTGACTAGGTAGGTGTCCTGGATCACCGTAAAAGACGCCAGAATTTCAAACAGTAGCAAAAATCCGTTTATCCAAGCCATAGAATGAGAAATGTATGTATGCTAGAAACCCTGATTCCATGTGTCCCTGCCTCACAATGCAGCTGTGTGTGCATGAATCCATTATAACTGTACACTCCTGCTTATACTGTTGTTATGATATTAAACATTGCTCTGATATTACTGTGGACACATGAGCTTTTCTGACTGGCTGCCAATGGTTACACTCATGTGAGTAATGCGAAATAATTGCACAGACTATCTATTCTTGTTTATTGTGACAATCCAGGCAGACCACTTCTAAGGGACTGCATTTATGAGGTCGTCAAAGTCAATAAGTCTTTGTGACTCCTAAGAGCCATTAAGGCATGCGACAAAACACTGTGCCTGTTACAGTTTGATTTTATAGTCTGGGATTTGCACAGATCTGATCTCCACACCTGAATTGTCAGTTTCTCAGAACATCACCTAGCCAGGGAAGTTGATTTTTAAAATGCATTATAACTTATAGAGCTCTGTTCATAGTGGTTAAGAGTCACATTGAAGACAAGGTCCTTTCCCCAGAAAGCTTGCAATATACTTCAAGTAACTACAATACACTGGATAGCAGTTCAAATGCAAGAGGTTGAGAGGTAGTATTGGTGTGTAGAAGGCTGTAGGAGGCTTCATGATAAAAGTTCTTATAGATATATGAAGAAGGTAATGGGGTGCATGACTCAAAAGCAGTGCCAATCATAGAAAGAGGCAAGAAAAAAAAGTAATGAAGTCAAGAATGGGAGAAGGAGCTAAGGGAAGAAGTGAGAAAAGAGAATTCAGAGGAATGTAGGGAATGAGAGCTGGAGCATGTAGTGTGTAGGAGATCTCTCTCCATCCGTCCATCCATGATATTTCGAATGTATACATCGCAACAGAACCTAAGCACTGGTATTGAGATGAAGGCTGGGTGAAGTTGTGCACAGCCTTAAAAGTGTGATCACCAAAGCTTGAACTCAATGTAGAAAAAGAAAGGAACCCTGTGAAGGGCTTCAGAGGAGGAATGTGGCAGGCATGAAGTCTCACTTCCAGCCTGTAGAGAGCAGCAGGACACCATGGGGCTCTGTCGACTACTCTTGCTTCCTCTAAATCAACCATCTGAAGATGCTGGCCATGGAGAAGGAATTCCACCCACTCCTTCACCACTAGTCAATATTAAGCTCTCTCTGAAGCGCAGTTGCAGAAGGTAAGTTAGGTCACTGTCCTGATTGATTCCGAACACTTTTGCAGAAATGTACTGGCAGTCTTGGGTAGGTTTAATGTTTTCCATTGAGTTCAATCTGATTCTGTATAATCCATATGGTGGACCTTTAAACTGACATGGAGCCCTTGTCAGGAGGTCTGAAATGCAGAGAGAAGAGCGAATCTCTTTTTCTTCTCTAACTACTACTACACCATAAAGATGTCTGATTTTAAAGTATATAATAGGGGAGGTTTCCTTGAGGATTCTTTGTTTTAAATGGATGCACCATTGGATCAGGAAACAGCCTGGTGAAGTGGGAGAAAATTCAGTCTCCCCCATACGAGTCAGAAGGCAGCAGTGATTGCAGTCCAGATACAAAACTGGGAAGGGAAAGGGGATGAGGACTCCTTGCCAACATGTATCACCCATGCCACAGGGGGTGGGATTTTGGAATGCAAGTTAATGGTGGGAGAAAAAAGCTCACTAATTGTCCTCTGGCTCTTGGGCACAGCTTGATCAGCAGCAGTCAGCTAAAGGCACTTGCTTGTGTCTGAATACAAACCTTTAAAGTGTCCAAAGGCCCAGGCAATCTTTCGGGGTGGAAAGGAATATCCAAGGGAAAAAAAGCCAGATTTTTTTCCAGAGCACAAAACCCTGAAATAATATGTAAATGAGCCATTTCTAGTACATCAGTCTAGGGTGCGGGTGGGCCCTGGGGCTGAATTAAGAGAAGATGCCCCTGGTAGCACACAAAATTTTTTAAAAAAAAAGGCTTGTACTAACTTAGCTTTCAGTTTTCCAGACTGGTTTCACTCTCCCCAGAGGCTCGAGGCACCACCAGTGCTGAGGCGTCTGTGTTGAATGCCTGTCATCAGCAGAGTTGCTTCCTCTCACCATAAATTCAAAAGCTGCTTGAATCCCAATAACTTGAGATGTTCCAGCATGTCCAGTTCACAGAGAGTTCCCAATTCAAAGGTATCAATTCATGACTGCAACTGGGCAATAAACGGCACTGACAGGCATGTCTTCATGCAAGCCAGGAGAGGTTAATATGAGAAGCAGTGAATGTCAGGACAGTTTATTTCCAGGCTGGCAGCATTAAATTGATATCCTTGGGTCTCAAATCTCTGGAACGGGGCTCACCGTATCACATTGCACTGTTTTTCTTGGCAGGAGGAGTATCTGATCAGCAGGAATTACTGAAAACGAAAAGGTGAGTTCCAGCCTTACAAAGCTATATCAAAATCGCTTCCAGGCGTTCTCAGCCATTTGTCTATAATCCCCTATTGTGGATGTGTCAGCAATGGCTCCTTGTGCTTTGTGTGGCAAAACCGTGGTGCAGGGTGAGGTGAATCCCTTGATGACGATGGATCGGTTGTTATACATGCTAAGAAAAGAATTAGGGACCTTCCTGAGAAAGTACAAGAGCAAATAACCCACTCCTTTCTTGTGACTTGTTTGGTCTCAGTTCCAGCTCTTCCTACAATTCCGTGGGAGTCAGCATGATGGATCCTTGCTTTTGAGCATCCGTGCAATTCTATCCTATTGTTGGTCATGTCCATGTCTAACCAGAGACCAGCCATTACATAAACAATCTATAGCTTACTGTTTGTGCTTTGTCTTCTGGAAGGCCCCATATGCTCACAAGGGATGGATGAACCATTTCAGATTAAACAAGTACTGGCCCAAACTGAATAGATATGTAATCTTTTAGAAACAAATAACGTTTTAAGTGGTTTATTTTAAATGTTCACACACTATTGAATTTCCTGGCTTTGTCTGGATGCAGAAATACCATAAACAAGGCTGCTGTTCGATTGAAAATGTGGCCAGGTTTGCTGGGATAGCTCGATATGCTGTTGAGGTATTTGTGACCTGGCTGAAACCAGAACTCCCTGGTAACCTCGCAAGAAAACCTGTTCTTATGAGATTTCCAGATCAAGTCATTTTGAATAAGCACCTGCACTTTTCCCTTCTTCTCTTACCCTCCAAACTTTGGTGATTTATCCTTACTGACCCTTACGTTTCTTCTTCCTTTCTGCCCTTCACTCTAGCTCCAATGTAACCATCTTTCAGATCTTCACCATTAATGAGTGCAGAATTCTGTCTGCTGGAGACTGATTCATCTGTGTGAAGCACTCAGAACCCCAGAGGATGATGATTGTGGAAGAGGCGCTGGTGATCATGAGTCTCTGCTGCCCGAGCTTCGAAAGTGTCCTGCTTATCCCACTCATCAGTTTTCTCCATCACAGTGGAGAAAAGATTATTTAAAGGACAATTTTCAAAGATGAGTGCATTACCAGGACAACCATGTCCTCTGCATTTGCACCCTCAGAGCGGCACATAAGTACTTGTTTTATTCACTAAAGTGCAAATCCACTCCCAAGCAACCAGCCTGAGTATCTAAGGAGAAACCTTTTTATAAAGCCGTGGAGCAGAAGCAAAGACACTACCTGGAGGCTACTCCAGCCTAGCACTCTTCCTCCACTGAGAGATAGGCCATACTCAAGGATCTTCCCTTCTTAGATTCCCAACCAAATCCAGCCTTCTCCTTGCACTGCAAAATTGCACTAGTCCTTCTGCTGGGAGGCCTTCTGTGCGTACCATAGAGGGGAATAATGTGCCCCTCAGCATTAATCTGAATTTAGATAGGTCATGTCCTATTTAAGGTTTCATATTGGAAACATGGGTCCATGCCACTAAGTGGTTTCAGCCTGAAATCCAGGTTTTGGGGAGAGGGGTATTCATTGATTTTACCAGCTCTAAAAGGAATAGAAATGGTTCCATGACATTTAAAACATAAATTAGTTCAGTGAAGGAGGAGTGGAGAGTAGCTTAAGCCTTCCCTTCCAGTGGTAGGAATCCAAAACTCACAGCATTGCATGAGAAGGAAAATTGGAAACTGACTATACTAGTTTCACTGCCGGAGCTGAATGAGGTGCACACAGTAAACAAACTTCAGTGGTGAGAAAAAGTACATTTCACTTTAAAAATTCTTTCAGCTTTAAACATCTGAGACGTTATAAGTAACACAAGTAACAATATTTGTTATCATTTTGTAAAATATTATGTTGGCCTTGCCCGCAGACCTTTAACCTGTGTTGAAGTTCTTTAACTCAAATATCAAATATGAAGAATAATTAGTAAACAATTCCCCAAACACTGCTGCTTGATTTTTTTTTTTTTTTTTTGGAAGTAACTTAACTCAATGAACTTGTCCAGAGTTGTTGGAACTCAAGATGAACTCGACTGAAAATAGGGCCAGGCTTGCTGATATAGCTATACCAATATGCTATGCTATCAAAGTGCTCCTAGTTTATACCAGCAAAACAATGCTTTTTGCCAGCATAATTTATTCCAGTCCAGACCCCAAGTGAGATAAACTGTACTAGCAAAAGCACAGTTTTGCCAGTTTGCAGAGTTATTCCTAATTTACACTAATGTAAATGAGAGAAGAATCAGACACACAGACAGCAGGAGCAAATGTGGACAGTCCCAGTGTGATCACTTTTGCAGAGTGACATTTCTGATCATGAACTCGTGAGTTATTTGAAACGTACCTATTTGAAAACCTTATCCTCAATAGGTACATAGAAAATATCAAGACATTAAAGTGAGTAGTACTATCTCTACAGAGCATTGAGCAGATCCTGTGGAATGTTCAGGGGACTTAAACTCCTTAACTTCTCTGTCTTTCTTACAGTCAGTAAATACGTTCCAGGGGAACATGCTTGCTCTTTGCTGCAGATTTTGAAGAAAAAAAATTATATATATACAGCAGACATCAGGCCAGATCCTCAGCTGGTTTAAATCAGCATAACACCATAAAAATCAGTAGCTCAATGCCTATTTACACCAACTAATGATCTGGCCCACCAACTCCATCTCTTTTGCAAAGAAAGAGTCATAAATGCTTGAAAACATAATTAAATAAGAACTGAGACTGGACTCAGCTACATGCAGCTTTTAGAAGATGTGTCTAACTACGGGAATAAATGAACTGCTGGAGCCTGATTTTCCTGTGCCTTACACCACTATAAATCAGAAGTGAGTCCGTTGCAGTTAATGGAATTTACAGTCATTAGGTGAGTGAAGAATCAGGCTGTGTGTTATTGTTAAGAGTTAGGCCAGGTCGACACCACACATTTTTGCCAATTACGTTGGTCAGGGGCGTGATGAGGTGTGACTTGTGACTGACATAGCTGTGCTGGCCAAAACCCCTAACACTGACACAGAGGTCAGTGGAATTACAGTGGTGTACAACTGACATAAGTGAGAGGAGAATACGGCTCCACGTGTCTTTTGAGTGACTTTTGCTTAGTTTATTGACAAAAACAAGGTTTTTAGTCCTGTCAGCAGCATAGCAAAGCAAATAAAGCTGAAGAAGACAGAGCTAGATTCAAATCCGCTTCATGCATTGTCAACCAAATTACCAGTTTTGTTCCGATTTTAGGATCTGTATTGTAGGGGAGGGTTAGCGCGGATGTAAAAAACAGAAAGGATGCCACTGGGTTTTCTGATATTGGCTTGGGCTGGCAGTTTTACAGCAATGTTTTTTGACTTGTAAACCAAATGAATGTTTTCCTTTTCAACTGATATATTCGTATCTGAATTCCCAGGGAGCATGTCTGTCCCTGCCTTCATGCCCTCTCAGGAGCTCAGTCTATGTAAGGCACAAGAATAACTTATTTGGAAAGAAAATATTCTGCAGCAAATTGTGCATCCTTTGGCAGCTGGGTGACATTCCCAAGGACAGGCTGACACCATCTGAAAATGGCCATATAAGTCTCCAGAAGGCTTTAAGGACCCTAGTCCTTAGCAAACTCATTCACCACACTTTAAATTGACCTCACATGAGTAAGGTAGAAAGGAACCTATGCAGTCCGTGGGATCCATTCTGTCTGGCTGAGTTATCATTAACCCTTTCCATTCTCTAAACAGGTCCCCTCTGAGTTATTTCCAATGCCTTAAAACAAGACTTGATGCTTTTTGGACTCATTAAATCAACTGGTTTGGTAAAATGCATAGGGTCATTTTTACAGGCTCAATAACATTAATAATCCTGAGGAACTGGAAAATGCAACCTGGACCATCACTGGAAGATAGATTATACTGGCCCAGTAATATCATACCCCTCTTATATTTCCAAGTACCAGGGACAATGTAACAGAGGACATCCCTCAGCTATAATAAAAATGACTCTGATGTTTTTCATTGTATCATAAGGGAACTGCACTTCCAAAGCAGGTTCCCACATAACCTCCCCTAAACTACCCAAACTGGGTAAAGCATGGGTTCCATGGGGGAGAATACTAATGCTGTTATTTATAACTGTTTTTTGTGAGTGTGTCACCTACTTTACTGTGCCAGAAACTTGCCTCCCAAGTAGGTAATGTTATTATAGACACACCAGCTGTGCCCACATGTGGTCAGGGGGAGGAGGACCTGGGATCTCCAAACACAGCAATGCGACCACAGCCTTGAGGTACTCTCATTTCTGTTTTCTTGAAATAGAATCTTCTTCTTTTTCATTTATCATCATTTTTAAAATAGAAAATGTATGAGTCTGTCAGCCTGCCACAGAGATGGCAGGATGCAGCTGGAAATAGGCTAAAACAAAGGATGCTTGATCTGTTTATACCAAATAATCAAGTGTTTTACCCACACTGTGGTTTTGAAGGCTGCATGGAGATACGGAGGAGAGGTAGTTGCAGAGGGAGAAAACAGATATTTTTAAACTTGTAATGAAAAAAAAGTACAGACTGAACTTTAGGGCCAGATGATTATAATTGTTTACTTGTATTATGGCAGTTCCAGTAGGACTGGGCTCCTACAGCTGGGTGCAATACACAGTAAGTTGAGATGGTTCCTACCCTGAAGAGCTTACATTCTGAGTGCTCACAACTGCCACAAAACCTTTCCCACCAGGACTGTAGTATGACAAGTGGAACTACAGAAAGCGGGTCAGGTTTTAGGAGGGACCTTGTTTGGTGTGATAGCAGGGGCTCAGGAACATAAGCTAGTGACCAAGGTGCCTGCAACCAGACAAATGCAGGGCTCTCAGCCTGTGTGCTGGCCTCTCCGCATGCCCAGTAAAAAATTCTTTCCTACAACTCTGCCTGGCTGGCACATCTTTCATTGCTAATGGAACAAGTATGTGCTTGAATTTTAAAATCCCTTTGCTCGGGGTGCCCCATGAACGTGGGAGCCACTGAGTTTTGTTCACACAAATGCTTGCAGAAAGCAAATACTCATCTTGCACACTCGAGTATTCGCACTGGAAGTGAAGGGGTTTTTATTGAAGAGGACACTGCTTGACTCAGCCAGCAGGGACGTTCTGTAAAGCCCCCTCACGAGAGCCTTTGCACAGAGATCATTAAACAAGCCAGAGAGGGATCTAGCTGCACCTTTTGCAGGTAGCATCACACACATACAGTTAATTTGTGTGTATGTGATCAGAGTAAATTCCATTCAAACTCTGTACCCAGCCAGTAACATACAGGGTAACGTGACTTTTCTAGGAACAATGCCCTGCATAAGCTCTGCGTTGCCCAGAAAGGGAAAAGCTTTCAAATTTTCTAAAATGCTTTAATCCTGTTTATCTGCTACCTGTGCCTAAGCTACCCTGGTGTCATTGTCAAGCCATCTTTTGGCTGATTGGCGTCTCACTGGTCCAACCAGGGAACCAAAATATTTCTATGCAGTTTACAACAGCTACAAAGCACAGCTTGAATTCCAGCCACTGATTGTCAGATGCTTGCTGTGAGCTGCGAATGTTCAAACAAAAAATTTGCAAAATCTGGATAAATAAATGGGCATAATGAATAAGCCTGAAAATTATGGTCTGTATGGGAATAATGGGTCTGTTTGGGAAAATTCCATGAACAGAAAAAATTTCCTTTGACCAAATTATTTTCTGTGAATTATTTGCCCAGCTCTGCTCACAGCTCCCACTGACTTCAGTGGGAGGTGCCAGGGGCCCAGCACTTTTAAAAATCAAACCACTTATGTAGGTGCCTAGATGTGACTATAGGATCCCTTCTTTAAGCTTGGTCCTGTTTAGGGTGACCAGATGTCCCGATTTTATAGGGACAGTCCTGATTTTTGAGGCTTTTTCTTATATAGGCACCTACCACTCCCCACCCCGTCCCTATTTTTCACACTTGCTATCTGGTCACCCTAGTCCTATTCCAAGCATGGTTAAATGACATAGCACTTGAAAATCAGCAGCAGCTGGCAGCCCAACTGCATCAGAGTTCCCAGTGTTGCTAACGCCTGGAGAGCTGGATGTCTATGCTCAGAAACTTGTTTCCTTCCTCTTCTGAAAACAATAGTAACTATTTCCTAGTTAGGTAGATTTTTCCAATCTGTCCTTGCTTTGGTTTAAACCAGTTTCCTCCACTTGAGGGCATCAAAGATCTAACCTAACTCCAGAAAGTGAATGGGTCCAAATAAATTTCTTAGTCTCTTAGGCGCCACAAGTACTCCTCGTTTTTTCTGTCTCTCTCTGAAGGACTTCATGTAGCATGAAAAAAATCATACCTCAGGCGTAGGGAAGCTAGGGAAGGAGTGAGGGAGATTGAATCTCACGGTGAAAGGCCATCTCCAGTTCTCCCAGCTGCAAAATAGGTGCCTTATTTACAAATTTACAAATAAATTATCTTCAACCACCCACACTAATGATGAAATCTCATGTGTGGGTGTTAGGGTGATCAGATAGCAAGTATGAAAAATCAGGATGGTGGTGGGAGATAATAGGCACCTATTTAAGAAAAAGCCCCAAATATCGGGACTGCCCCTATAAAATCAGGACATCTGGTCACCCTAGTGGCTGTGTGGGTGAGAGGCCATTTCCAATAGTTCAGAGCCCAGGGCATACTTTGCTCTCAACCATGCTGGTGGAACTAAAAGCAGAATTAAGTGCCCCCAAGACAATTAAGGTAATATCTTTGGCGCTCACTTTGCATGAACAACACTCGTTCACACGTATGAATCAAGGCATCTGCATGTGCAAAACTTAGCACATTTGGGCCACATCTTAAAGTCCCTTCTCAGCTTTCTTGGAGTCCTTCCTGAGACAAAACAGTCACTGGTCTCTGTCAGAGTTTTGACTGAGTAAGGGGCCTCAGTGAAAACTGAATAGGGACCTGAAGATTTGACTCTTCATTTTCCTTTATCACACGTGTCCACAGTTTGCTCACAGTCTTTATAGGTCTAAATTACTTGTGAAGCTACCCTTCAATAAGTTCATCTTTGGCAGACTCTGATTCCAATAGCACATTTCAAGGGTTCATTTCATTCAGCCCCTCCCTCTCTATCTCCCCACTCTCTTCTTTTCAAGTTGCCATTTTTTCCCCTCGATTTCCCCAGTTATCTATATGGCAGCCTTTGTTCAGATAAAAATGATCGATAAGCAGAACCTTTGCTTTCCTCACAATTGCATTTTCATGCAAGCCACATAGCACTTGCTAAACCCAATTTACAGGCCCCATAGGTAATGAAATCAATGTTAAATTAATGTCATATGCAAAGTAATATTTCTACAGATAAATCATATGTGACTAATGTCTTGGTCATGCTGAGTATGTTTTAAATAACAGCCTGTGACTATTTATAAAGTATTTATTTGGATGAATCTAGCAGTTCATTTGATGCATTTACAATGCACTTGAGCTACTGCACCATTTGTTTAACATGCTGACATAACTGGTTCACATATTTTATTCCTCTCTTTCCTCTGTAAACTTTTCAGAATGTAGCCTCTGATTTTGCATCCAAAATTATTTACACTCATAGAGTAGTGAGATATTCATGTACAAATCATTATGCATGCAAAATCAGAGGCTGTCTTGAGGACCCTTGTAAAATACATCCCTCAAGACATTATTTTCACTGTGTTAATCTAATCCATACTATTTGTTACTTGGACTATGTTCCCCACTTCCTATTCCCCACTTCCTATCCTGGAGCATAGGCATGTGTTACTAATGGCCCCTCCTCCACTTGTCAGTGTGGCATGCAGTACTGTCAACCCCGAGCACCCAAAAATCATGAGTTAGGTCCCAAAAACACACACACAGTTTTTCAAGGGAACTATATTAGCCAAGTACAAATAACAGACTCCTAGCTGCCAGCATGCTGGGAGGGAATGGGTTTCATCTACACTCACTGGGATTACACTAAATCATTCACACTGCTGTCTGGATGTTAAACTGCAATGGAGCCTAGAGGAAGTAGTTTCCCACCAACTAGTCATGATACATTAATTTTCTGTGTGGTCTCCTGAATTTCAGGGTCCCTCACTGAGCTGGAGATTGAAGGCACACAGGGGATTAGGAGTACAAAAACTGTTGAAATTGAGAAGCATGAAAGACCCCTTCCAAATGTGCTTGGATGCCCTTTGACAGGTGAGTGCTTATCTGCATTCCCAATTAAGCAAGGTAACTACAGTGTGTCTGTGGTCACTGAAGACAGAGAGAAAAGGGAAGGAAAAGGAAAAGCAAGGGGAAGCCAGAACAAAGGGAGCCAGCTGAAGCAGATGATGGCCCCGAACACTCTGGAGAGAGAACATCAAGACACACACAATCTCCTACTCCTCTCCTACTGATCTATCTTGTAATTAGTACAGAGCTACATCACCACCATTCATCTCAAGAGTCCCCTTGATTCCACTGCTGACCAGAGAATCTTAATCCTGTCATACCCACATAGCGACAAAAGGGACTATGAGCCAACTAGCAAACTTGGAAGGAGTCACATCAGCACTCACGAGAGAGGACAAGATTTTCAGAATTGTATACATCTGATCTGTATGTACAACTACAGTGATTGCAATGTAAACTGTCAGCACCGACTACAACTGGACATTAGTGACACCCTCCCTAAGCAGGTGGGCTGTCACCTTTGGCACAGGTAAGAAATCTCTCATCAGATGTCTTGGGTCAGGTGAAAAGAAGAGGGCGAGTGTTATTATTATATATATTGCTGTAGCCCGTAGGAGCCCCAGTCATGGACTATGACCCACTGAGCTAGGCATCGTACAAAATGAACAAAAAGATGGTCCCTGCCTGAAAGAACTATGAATAAACATAATGAAAAGTATTATCACTCTGCAATATAATATGGCTATTATCCTATAGTTTAAAACATTTGGGTAGAGTCCCACAGTAAAAAACACTGTCCTGTACTTAGCATGC
Source organism: Lepidochelys olivacea (assembly GCF_965140295.1). Lineage (NCBI taxonomy): Eukaryota > Metazoa > Chordata > Testudines > Cheloniidae > Lepidochelys > Lepidochelys olivacea. Next base: position 17,779,129 of record NC_140423.1, read on the forward strand.
TACAGAATTTGTCCTTTTCCCTCCAAGCTTTTCCTAATCTAAAGTAAGATAACACTTGTCCTCCTAATAATAAGCGGTGTTTGAACCTTTGCTAGGGTCCCTGGAGGAATCCATGCCTCTCTCAGGCTAAAGCACATGAGGGGAATTTGGCATTTCTTCCACAGCAGGTATAGTGCTTCTAGCAGTGGTTCAGAATATTGGTCATGTTGAAATGTAGTGCTGGGAAGTTGCAAGCATGTTAGTACTGGCAGCTAATTGAGAAGCATTTTCTAAAAATAATACAAAGAAGAAATTGGAGACAGAAAATGGAAGTGCTACTTCCTTGTTGCATCAATTAACTCAGACCTAAAATATCACAAACACATTTGCAGGCATACAACTGTATTTCACTAAGCTACAGCCACCCTGGAGTCTCGATGGCAAAGACCTGGAGTCTCTTGCCTCCCCACACTCTGGCAAGCTGAGCTTTGGTGCCTCGCTTCTGCTCTGTAGAGGATGCATGTCAGTTCATGGTGCTACTGATTTAGGAGAATGTGAGGGCAATGCAAAAAAATCCCGCTATTGCAAGAAAACAATGTGCTTAGCAGTTTCACAAGAAGTGAACTCCCCTGCAGTTTCACATAATCATAGAAATGCAGGGCTGGAAGACATCTCGAGAAGTCATCTAATCCAGACCCTTGTGCTGAGGCAAGATCAAGTAAACCTAGGCCATCCCTGACAGGTGTTTGTCCCATCTGTTCTTAAAAACGACCAAAGATGAGGATTCCACAACCTCCCTGGGGAGCCCGTTCCAGAGTTTAACTACCCTCATAGTTAGAAAGTTTTCCCTAATATCTAACCTAAATCACTGTTGCTGCCGATTCTGCCCATTATTTCTTGTCCTACCGTCAGTGGACACGGAGAACAATTGATCACCATCCTCTTTATATCAGCCCTTAATATATTTGAAGATTGTTAACAGGTCCCCCCATCTTCTTTTCTCAAGACTAAACATGCCCAGTTTTTTATCCTTTCCTCATAGCTCAAGTTTTCTAAGCCTTTTATCATTTTTGTTGCTCTCTTCTGGGCTCTCTCCAATTTATCCACCTCTTTCCTAAAGGGTAGTGCCCGGAATTGGACACAGTACTCCAACTGAGACCTCACCACTTTCAAGTACAGTAACTCTTTGCTTAACATTGTAGTTATGTTCCTGAAAAATGCTACTTTAAGCGAAACGATGTTAAGCGAATCCAATTTCCCCATAAGAATTAATGTAAAAAGAGAGGGTTAGGTTCCAGGGAAAAAAATTTTCACCAGACAAAAGACTATATATATACAGTAAAAGTTTTAAACAAACAATTTAATACTGTACACAGCAATGATGATTGTGAAGCTTGGTTGATGTGGTGGAGTCAGAGGGTGGAAGAGGGTGGGATATTTCCCAGGGAATGCCTGGCTGCTAAATGATGAACTAGCACTCGGCTGAGTCCTCAAGGGTTAACACATTGTTGTTAATGTAGCCTCACACTCTGCAAGGCAGCATGAATGGAAGGAGGGGACACAGCATGGCAGAGAGGCAGAGAGACACAGAGACACACACCTTGTGAGAGAGAGAGAGATGCACATTGCCCCTTTAAGCAGACGGACCCCACTCTAAGTACACTGCCTTTTTAAGTAGATCAGCAAGTTGAGACAGCAGCTGCTGCCAGCAAGCTCCCTCTGTCCTGAACCCTGTCGTGTCCCCCATCCTGCCCTCCCCTCCACTCTGTGGAGATGGGGTAAAGGAGTGGGGGAGGACACCCTGACATTAGCCCCCCTCTTCTTCTCTCCCCCCCCCACAGCAAGCAGGAGGCTCTGTGGAGAATTCCAAGGCAGAGGGCAGGAGCAGCACATGGCCGTGGGAGGAGGGACAGCTGAACTGCCGGCAATTGGTAGCCTGCTGGGCGGCTGCTGCACAGGGAACTTAGGGGAGCGGGGAGCTGAAACGGGGGCTGCTGGCCCACCCTGGTTCCAAGACCCCACCAGCTAGCTCCAAGGGGCTGCTCTTTCTCCAAGCAGTGGACAAAGCAGGTGGCTGCCAAACAACGTTATAAGGGAGCATTGCACAACTTTAAACGAGCATGTTCCCTAATTGATCAGCAACGTAACAACGTTAACCGGGACGACTTTAAGTGAGGAGTTACTGTAGCAGAACAATTACCTCCTGTGTCTTACATACTACACTCCTGATAATACACACCAGAATTATATTAGTTTTTTTTCCAACAGCATCACATTGTTGACTCATATTCAATTTGTGATCCACTAAACCCCCAGACTCTTTACAGCTGTACTATCGCCTAGATAGTTATTCACTATTTTGTAAATGTGCATTTGATTTTTCCTTCCAAAATGAAGTATTTTGCACTTGTCTCTATTGAATTTCATCTTCTTGAATTCAGACCAATTCTTCAATTTGTCAAGGTTGTTTTGAATTCTAATCCTGTCTTCCAAAGTGCTTGCAATCCCTCCCAGCTTGGTGTCATCTGCAAATTTTATAAGCATACTCTCCACTCCATTATCAAAGTCATTCATGAAAATACTGAATAGTACTGGACCCTTCGGGATGCCACAAGATACGCCCTCCAATCTGCCAGCAAACCATTGTGTATCCACTGTATAGTAATTTCATCTAGACCCCATTTTCCTAGTTTGCTTTTGAGAATTTCAGGTTGGACCATGTCAAAAGTCTTACTAAAATCAAGATATATCACATCTACAGCTTCTCCTCTGTCCACTAGGCCTGTAACTCTGTCAAAGAAGGAAACTGGGTTGGTTTGGCATGATTTGTTCTTGACAGATCAATGCTGGCTGTTTCTTATAACCCTGTTCAGATGCTGTGAAGACTTCTCTCCTGAGAGATCGTTTTAGCACTCCCATAAAAGCTTCTTATCTTCTGCCACCAACCATGTCATAAACATAAAAATCCCTCCTTTACCTGTAAGGGGTTAAGAAGCTCAAATAACCTGGTTGGCACCTGACCAAAAGGACCAATAAGGGAAGAAGATCCTTTCAACTCTGTGGCGGGAGGTTTTGTTTGTGTGGTCTTTTGTTGTTCTCTCTTGGACAGAGAGGGACCAGGGTAGGAAAAATAATCTCCTAAAACCCTACCTGAAATAAGCATCCAAGAGTACAAAAATTGTAAGTAATAGCAAGGAAATGTGCTAGCTTATCTTTTGTTTTAGCTTGTGAATTTTCCCTATGCTAAGAGGGAGGTTTATTCCTGTTTTTTGTAACTAAAGTTTTGCCTAGAGGGGAATCCTCTCTGTTTTAAATCTTATTACCCTGTAAAATTATCTTCCATCCTGATTTTACAGAGGTGTTTCTTTTACTTTTTCTTTATAATAAAGTTCTGTTTTTAAAAACATGACTGGTTTTTAGTGTCCTAAAAACCCAAGGTTTGGTCTTGTTTACGTATTTGGTTGGCATATTATTCTTAAGCCTCCCCAGCAAAGGGAGTGAAGGGGCTTGAGGGGATATTTTGGGGAAACAGGAACTCCAGGTGGTCCTTTTCCTGAATCTTTGTCTAACTCACTTGGTGGTGGCAGCAGTCCTGTCCAAGGACAAGGAAGAATTTGTGCCTTGGGAAAATTTTTAACCTAAGCTGGTAGAAATAAGCTTAGGGGGTCTTTCATGGGGGTCCCCACATTTGTACCCTAGAGTCCAGAGTGGGGAGGGAACGCTGACAAACCACAAGTCCCAGCTTTTGCTGGCCCTTCATCTAGCCAAGGTGAGCTGCAGCCAGCATCATTGCTACTCTTGAGGCACTGAGAAGAGTCACTGCAATGTGATGTGCTGCTCTCTAAGCCTGAGCGTGCCACACGTGCAGGACTCCCAGCTGACATAGGGTTATTTGTCTAGCAACATAGCATCATGCTACTGCAACTCAGAGAGATAGTGGAGATTGGAGATAGGGCAGAACTGGAGTTAATTTTTGCAAAAGAACTTCTTGGCCAGGGGTCATTTGGACCTAGGTTCCATTCTATCCAAACCCTCAAAGTTGAGCAATGGAGGAAGAGCGTTAAATAGCTTTGATTGGAGTTCATCTCTATACTGACTCTCTTGAAGTTGTAAATATATAGGATTGTCTAATTCTGCCCTTAATGGTGTGTGTGTGTTTTCCATACATAAAAAGCAACAACATGCTGATTCAGTCTGCAGGTGTTTTACTCCAGATCAAGGAAAGCTGTACAAACATCCTATACATTTGTTTGTTTTTTTTAAAGAGAGGAGGAGAAGTAGAAAGCTAAAGCTAAAAGTCTAATGAATCACATGACTCCAGAAACTGGGGCTATAAGAAAAAAAACACTAAATATTGTGAGACTAACAATAAAATCCTGGGTAATATGGAGTAGCTACAGTGCTGAAGCAAACGTGACCCCTACACTAGAAAATGGGTAAGCCGGCTCAACAATTATCTGCTTCTGAGCAGGAGCTCTTTTGAAAACGCTCTGAATAATGGGCCTGAATCTGTGATTTCACCCACAGGTGCATGTAGAAAAGGTGCTTGAAAGCTGATTTTCCACAACTCATTTAACATCTTTGTACTTTAAGAGGACAACAGGAAACACATTTATTTTGTAAATGAGCAGCAAGTAAGGGTATTGTTGTGACTGCATGAGGACACCCCCTCTTGGAGCTTCCAGAGAGAGAGCAGTACCTAGCCGTGGCAATCAGCCAGGTGAGCAAAGACCTAAAGAGCCTACAAAAGGGAGGGAAATGGTACATGGCCTTTGCCCTGTGAGACTGCCAGATGGGGACTCAAACCAACACGCCCAGCTGCGTACGTGCGTGCGTATAGTCTTTCTATTGTATGTTTTTCCAAAGTAAAAGCAAAAGCATCACAAAGGGGCCATGCTGTTAGCCTGTTAAAGGAAGTAACATCAACACCGCAGAGCTTTCCAAAGAGTTGGGAAGAGTGCAAAGCTCTTCTCTGTTCATGGATGTAGGATTGTTTGTTAAGGCGCTCATCTACAGTCCTGAAGATAGGAAAGGGATGGGGGGGGAGGAGGGAGAGGTTGAATCTCACACTGAAAGGCCATCTCCAGTTCTCCCAGCTTCAAAATAGGTGCCTTATCCATCATGTTAGGGCAGTCAAAGGTGGTCGGACGTGATGCCGGCTATGAAACTGGCATGCCTTAACTGCATCAGCCCGCTGAGCCATTGGCTTGGGGGAAACTTTGACCCCCAACATATAATAATAAAGAGTGATTAGTTTATGGATATAACTTGGTCTGTGTTAAGCTATTTAATTTCTGAAATGTGCCACGTTAAGGGTTCCTCTGTCCCAGGTATAATCAGCTTAAAACTCCAAGAGTTTCTCAGCTCATAATCTTGTGGTCTTCAGGGCAATGGAAAAATTTAAGCCCCTATCATTACAGGATAGACCGTTTAAATGTCAGGTTAAGCACATTCAGCAAACTAGGATCTGATCCCATTGAATTCAATGAGAATTTTTTCCATTAACTTCAGTGGGAGCAGGAAGAGGCCTTATATGTCTCTATGGACACTATTTGTTAGCCTTCTGGGTTCTTCTCAGAATAATTATGATGAAATTAGCTGAGTGGATGAGATGGGTTCCCAGGGCTAATTCATCAGAGGCATTTAAGAGCAATTAGGCTATTTCAAAATTCCCACTGTTAAGAATCCATCACAATGCTATCTGCAGAATTTCACTGTATGGCGTATATTCCTGGAGGGATAGCTCTACAAAAAGAAAGTATTTTAAACTTAAACTGAGTGAGAGCTTATACGGGTGTACATGAATAGCAGTGCCAGTTATAAAAGTCACTTTTGAATTGATGTATAAAGCTAGTTGTGACAGATATATACATAGCACAAGACATAAATCAAATGTGTACAAGGCCTAACAGGCAGACACAGTTCAGTTTGTATAAGCTGCTTCCTTGGCAAGTAGTTTCATCTCTGGATTTCTGCCCAAAGACCAGGTGCTCCCCACTGAGTGACAGGGCTAAACCTCGTTACACTTCCCCCACCAATGTTAGCGTTACACTTTTCGCAGTAGGAAGGAAACCTCTCCCTAAAGGTGTTCCACAATGGGGGGGGGGGGGAGAGGAGGCGGCACGCGCCTGGGAGGACATCTGTGCTCTGCAGAGAAGCCCAGTTCCTAATCCAGTGTTACTATCGCAAACAGAAACTTCACTGAGCAATTTCTTAACGGAACTTCTGCTCAGCTTTCATCATTTCATAGGATTTTATTCTCCTCCCTCTGCTTGGCTCCGACCGTGACGGCTGCTGAGGGGAGTGCTAGCCTCTAGTTCATGACCAGGAGCTTCTCCATGCTGCCTTTCCATCTGCTCAGCCACACAGCTCTTATCTCAGTTGCTCAGCACTGCAAGTTCCAAAGCCTCAAACCTCTGCCTTGTGGGGTTTTGTACAGAGTTCTTCCTTTCTTTATAGGACAATAAGTAGTAACTGGAGGATCAAAGAACTGTGTCAGCACGCAAGCAGCAGAGGCAAAACATTCCCGCATTGAATTTACCGGTGATGGTCTCTTTCTTGCTCCCTCAGTTCCCCTTTAAATCAAGCACTGGATCTCTGGCCTTTTGCACCTTTATGGCCAACTTACTTTCAATAGTCCTCACATTCAACCCCCATTGTCATGAGTGGAAGCTCTGCAGTGGACCGAGGCCAGGATATTGATGGCCCTCACAGAGGATAATAGGAATGTTGGGATTAATAAAATAGTGAAATTCTGTGAAATTCTCAGATAGATAAGGTCAAATTCAGCCTTAAATGTGCAAAGATTAGAGCTGGCCAGATTTTTATTTTCCAGCAGAAAACTTCAACTTTTGTTGAAAAACCAACACCTAAAAAACTTTGCCCCAAACCCAAAAACTTTTCAGTTTTGGGGTTATTGCTGAAAATTTAAAATTTTCCATGAGAAGCAGACACTTAAAAAAAAATTAAGTGTCAATAATCCCATTTTGCAGCACCAGCAGCGGGAAGGGTTAGCTGCCCCGAGTATATGCTTGGGGTCTCAGATGGGTACACAGAGCAGCTAGCCCCTCGTGCTAATCTATTTTTAGCATGCTAGCTCTCATGGAGCGAGTACAACTGTTTGTCCTTGTGCTGGAATTTACACCTTCCAATTACGGTGCAGGCATACAGTCAAAGAGCAGGCGATTTAGGGTAAGCTCTTTGGGGCAGAGGCTGTATCTTCATGTGTGTGTTTTACAGTGCCCAGCACAATGGGATTCATCTGTGACAAATCTTGATCCTGTATTGGGGCCTCTAGCCCTTTCCATAATAATAATAGATAACAATTCATGCTTTCATGTTGAACTTAAACCCATTGGCATTTAAAGGCATTTAAAAGGGGTAAACTTTTAGGCAAGCCACTGACATTTTAGAATCCCAGGCCCAGGTTGTCCAATGTAGGTGCCTAAAGTTAGGATTCTAAATCCATATATAGGTATCTAAATCAAAGTGGTCTGATTTTCATAAGCACTGAGCACCCAGAGTTCCCACTGAAGTCAGCAGGAGCTGCGGGTGCTCAGCTGCTCTGAAAATCAGGCCTTTTTAATTTAGGCCACTTCAGATGCTCGGGTTTGAAAATCTGGGCCAGTCATCCTTTCACAGAGAAACATTCTCTAAGTGTCCAGGTCAAAGAAGGATTTCAAAAGCCTCCAAGTATCTGAATACATAGATAAGAAACAAACTGTCTTTCTACAAAAATAGTGTATATTTATGGAGCAGAAAGAACAGGTGGGGATTAATATTCGCACCAATCATTGCCTTTGCTTGAGGAGTGGGAGACCTAATCAAGTGGAAAGACAAGAATGAACGAGTAGCTCACACAATCAAGTGCCTGAGAGGTGGAAGACCAAAGGATGGATAATCACTCACTTGGGATCTTTCCTACCTCCACGAAAGGTGATAATGAGACTCCCCTGCTACAGAAGGCTGATGTAGCAGATGCTGTTAGACTTCCATGTATCTGAAGGCCACAGGAGTGACCAGTTACATGTTTTATCTTGTGCACTCAGAGGAGTCTGCTGCGTATTAAATTTTGTTTTTCAGTTAGGAAAGAAGTGACAGGAATACTGATACAGCCCTGAACTCCAGGGACAAATGAAAGACAGAATAATTCACTCCCAAAACTAATAAAGGTCCTGTCGACACTGACTAAGGAAATCATGTTAACATTTTTTTTAAAACACAGAAAGGTGCTAAACAGCGTGGAACATAAAATGCCATGTGACAATGCAGGTGGTAGATCCCAGATCCAAAGAACTGTGGCGTTTTCCTTAGCAATTGGTTTTCACTTGTCAAATGTGTACTCCCACATATTAGTGGGATAATCTCAGTGGCAAGTGTAGTGGTTAAAAAACACAGGAAGTAAACAAATAAAATGCCCGTCTCTTTAACCTTTCAGCTACTTTCCACATCAAGATCATGTCCAAGTCTTTTTCTTGGAAGAAATAGGAAGTGACATCAAGCCTGAGCAATGTTGCTTTGTGAGGGCCCTTGTGGCATGGGGCCACAGGCAATTGCCCGGCTTGCTACCCCCTAACGCCGGCCCTGGATTTTATATGCAGAACACCAGGTATCGCGGCACAGGTGGGCCCTGGCGTTTTTATAGCATGTTGGAGGGCCTCAGAAAGAAATAGGTTGAGAACCCCTGCCCTAACGGGTTTCCGTGTGGCTCTCGATTCCCCCTCCCTCTCTGTTCTTGCCTGTACTCAGCTGGTGAGTGATCTCTTCCCACCCCCCACCCAACACAATACTCAGCCAAAAGCTCCTGGGAGCGTTCACCCGCACCTTTTCTCTTCCGGTTTTGCCTCTTTCTTCTCATGCGGTGCAAGGATTAACAAGTGCAACCCAGTGGGAGCTCTGTCCATGTCCCTGGGGATCCTCAATACAATTAAACTTCATTTTGTCGTGCGTCTTTCCTGGTAGAGAGAGATTAAGGGATATAGGCAAAAATTGTACAGTTATCCCTGTGGAGCACCACACTGATTCTTGCTCAATCATTTGAGGTCTAATTGGCTCAGTTTACAAACCAAAAGGTGATTTTTCTAACTGGCAATGCAGCAAACTCCACCCAGGATCTAAAAAGTGATTCTCCTGAGGTTCCTGCCATTTGGAACAGCCCTCCTGTATCCTACTCTCTATTCTGCTCCTTGCCCATCTTAGTCACTTCACACAGTCTCCACAGTGCTGCAGCAAGAGCCATATCCTCCTCTTTTACTTCTCTGCCTCCTTCCTAGTCTGGCCCTTCTTAGATTTCGTTTTAAGCCTTCTGCTTTAGTTTCTCTCTCCCCTTGATATTTGACTCTGTGGTTGTATTATTTAACTCCAGGATACTATCTGTATGCAAGATCCTATACAAAGTGATGTTGCAGCGTACAGTGTCGACTAAAAGAGAAATGAAACCACAAATGTCATAGTTTGGTGTTATTAGGAACTTGAAACTGAAATTGTTCTGCAGAGTGTTCACCTAAAAGAACAGGGTTGGGTGTTATTTTCTCTCCAGATGTTATATAAATCAATAGTAACCATCCAAATACACTCAGGACCAAGCACTGCCCACATTATTCATGTGTCATCTGCTAACTGCATCTAACTGTCATCTGCAGTAGGAGCAGGAACCCCCTGATTTCTGTATCTCTATCTGGAAGAGTAAACTGAGCAGGATTTGACCCTGAGCTTATTTGCAACTGTGGCCTGATGCATGAAGGACAAAAATAAGGCCTAAGGCAACTTTCTAAATTCCCTGCACTAAAGGCTAAATTGGGCCCTACCTCAGTATAGGTGCCCAGGGCAGGTGGGGCTGTGCAAGGCTATGCAAAGCACTGCATCAGGGCATTGGTGCTAACTATCCCCAGAAGGTAGGAAAGAAATAGGCTCCTCTCACTCCAATGCTGGCCAGTCCAAAGAGAGAGTTCTCATCGCACTTGCTCAGGGATGGTGCAGCGGCTGCTTTCCCCCTGCACCCCGGAGGGCTCTAGAAGGTGAGCCAAGAAGGTGAGGTGGTGTGGCTCCATATGGGGTAGTGCTTGCAAGATTCAGTCCAGCCCTAATGCTGCTATTTCAGTTTGGTGTGGACTTTCAGAGAGGGATGAATCATTTTGTGGCTGCACAGTCAAGCCTAAGGGTATATGCAAGCATATGGGACTCACCGCTGCAGCATCTCCTGCTGGTGTCCTGGGAATTAGCTCTACTTCCAGTCTTGGAGCACCCTCTGCAGGCCAGTGTCCCACTTACGCCGGGCCCCCATGTCCCTCCTGGACACGGTGCCCCTTGTACACTGGGGTGCTGCCCCCGGCAGTAACCCCTCACTTGCAGGGTCTCCCCTCCCTGGGGAACCCCCACCCCCTATCCCTACCTCACTTCAGTCATAGGCTACTACCAGTCACCAGCTAGTCCCCGTGCCCTGGGGTAGACTGCAGTATAAGCCACTCATCACAGGCAAGGTTGGGTTTGAACCTGCTGCCTCTGTCTAACCTTGGGCTGTCCCCTGCAACTGCAGTACCTGTTGGGCCTAATACTAGGCCGCAGCCTGGGGCTTTCCTGGCTGGAGCCCCCCAGGCCCTTCCCCAACCCTGCTCTCATCTAGGTACTCTGCTTAGGTCCCTGCAGCCAGGTCCCTCCCTCTCAGAAGCTAGAGAGAGTCTTTTAAGCTTCAGCCCAGCAGCCCCTTTATAGGGTCAGCTGAGTCTGTTTGGGGCATGGCCACAGCTGAGGCTGCCTCCCAATCAGCCCAGCCTAAGGCTCCCAGCCCCAGCCCTCTCCAAGGGCTGGCTTTTAACCCCTTTGGGCCGGGAGTGGGTGACCACCCCACTACAGTATATCTACATTACAAGCACTACCTCAGCACAATTGTAGATGCTGTAAGTCTGTAAACACTTATGGTTTTTTCTGTCACTGTAGTAAATCCATCTTCTCAAGAGAAAAGAATTCTTTTGTCAACCTAGCAGTGTCTACACTGGGGCTGGGTTGGCTTAACTATGCCTCTCAGTGGTGTGTATTTTTTATACCCCTGAGCGATGTAGCTAATCAATCAAAGTGTTAGGTGTAAGCCAGGCTTTAGTCAACATCCTAAAAAAAGGAAACAAAACAGTTCTTAGCCTGTCACATGTTTTTATTCACCTTACACTTATCCTAACAGTGGGGAGTGTCTGAGGGCTACAAGAATCAAACCACATGTTAACAAGAAGTGTCTGGAACTCTGGCAGGTCCTTTTTGTTTACCCAAAGCTTTGCCTTTGCAACATCCACTTGATACTTAGGGCTTGTCTACACCACGCAGCTTTTAGTGACAAGGCTGTGTTGACACAGCCTTGTCACTAAAAGTCAGCGTGTGTAAATGCTCTTTGTCGGTACTGTGTCGGCACTTTTGCCAACAAAATACTTCCAGCCCCACAAGCGGCATTAGCTTTGTTGGCAGGAGAGAGCTCCTGCCAACAAATCCACGTTCACACTGCCACTTGCATCGGCAAAACTTTTGTCTTTCGTGGGGGAGCTTTTTTAAGTACCCGTGAAAGACAAAAGTTTTGTCAACAGCTTCGCAGTGTAGACACATTCAAAAGGGATGTTAATGCAATGTTAAGTCTACATGATGATTTTTTTTTTAAAATCAGGAATGGAAAGAGCATTGTTTTCATCCTTGCCAAATTCAAAATGTCTCAACAAAATGTCTTCAAATTTTCTGCTTTTGGGCTGAGATCAGGCATGGAAAGTTTTGGCCTAGAAAGGAAATTCTCCTTACAGTTATGAGCTTCAGAAATCAAGGGGTTATAGCTGCAACATTTGCAGCCTTCACTGTAACTCTGATTTGTCACAAAAAGCTGTAAGAAGAACATATCTGGTCTGTTTCCTTACATCTTCCGGCAAATACCTACATCTCCTTTATGCTCTGCACTAAGACCCAGATCCTCAAAGGTATTAGGTGCCTAACTCCCATTGAGGATCTGGGCCTAAGTCATTATGCATTTACATACAGTAACATCTTCCTCAGCAGAGCATGCAGGCCTCGCCTTACGTGTTTAATTTACTGCCAGGGGTTTCGTATTATGACTTGTCTGGCATTTGCAGTGAGATTCAGTTGAAAGTACATGAGTGATACTGTCAGTTTATCGGTGGTTTGTACTTCATCAACTTTTAACCTTTTTGCGGGAAATTTGCAAGAGAAAAGATAAATCATGCCATAGTGATATCAATCAGGCAGAAAATGTATCATTCCCTGTCTCTGACTTTACCTAGTGTGACTTCTTTAGTTGATTAGTATTTTGTTAAAGCTGCATGACATTTTCCCAGGATATCTCTCTACTCCCACCCTTTGAGATCTTAGCTCCGATTCTGTCCTGATATAAGTAGCTTTAACTCCAGTGGGACTCTCTGGGCTGAACTCCGTGGTGTAAGTTACGTCTTTGGGGTTAAATTAATCTCTCAGGTACATCAGTGTAACTGATGCCAAAGGATTTGCACTGTGATAACTCAGAAGAGAGTTTTGCCCTGAATGTACGATTGTCAGAGAGTGAATTGTAAGTGGCAAGGTAGTGCAACGTCTGCTGATTTAGTATTTTGTGGGCCCAGTCTACTTCTGAACTTTTAGACAAAGAGGCAGTTCCTGATATCAAATACATGTTGCATAACCCTACAAGAGAAAGATGGAGAGTGTGTTTTATTTATCTACTAAAACAATATTTGTCTGATCTCTAATTCTCTATTGTATCAGTGAGAATTGGTTTTTCTGGTTCTATTTAAAGAAACTGCAGAGTTTAGAGGTAGCTGCATAATTATATATGCAACATCTTCTTGGTCATGCTGACACCAAGGAAAAGGGGTTTCTAGTAAAAATGAATCGAGCAGCGGAAAAAAAGCTACAAGGGAGCTATTTACAAACAAAAATAACCACAATCGCTACTGCTCATTATTGCTTCATTTACTTAAAAGTGAAAACGTGCAAGAGTGGCCTTTTTGCTTAGTTGATTTACAGGTCTGGACAAAAATATTTCACAATAGTTTTTGCAAAATTTCTTGCAATTTTTGTTATACTTCTCTTTGTTCCTCCAAAAACTTCATGAAATTTCACAAGAAATGTTAATTTGGCAGCAAAACTTATGAAATGGTGAGTTTATAAAATTATTCCGAAGGAAAAAAACAGTTGTACTTGGAAAAGGACCCCTTTTAATGGGATCATTTCATGAGAATGGGACCAATTTCAAATCTGCAATGAGTAGGGTGACCAGATATCCTATTTTTATAGGGACAGTCCCATTTTTGGGGACTTTTTCTTATATAGACACCTATTACCCCTCACCCCCGTCCCGTTTTTTCACAGTTGCTATCTGGTCACCCTAGCGATGAGATACAAAAATCCTCCTGTTTCAGGCATCTTGAATGTTGTTTCCTCAGCTCTCATTATTATGCTTCAGATAGTAATGACCTGACCCTGATGTCATTCAAACCAAAGCGGGTTTTGACCATTGACTTTAACAGGAGAAGGGTCAAGTCCAACTAGGGTGACCAGATGTCCCAATTTTATAGGGACAGTCCCAATATTTGGGGCTTTGTCTTATATAGGCACCTATTAACCTCCACCACCAGTCCCAATTTTTCACACTTGCTGTCTGGTCACCCTAAGTCCAACACGTGGTATCATATAATGCTACATAAATTAAGGCAGGGATAAAATCTGTGGTTTCTTTTATGTGAAAGTGCTTTTTGCACTAAACTGGTTTAAAAAACACAACACATTGAACTGAGCAAGGCCTTCGGATTAAACCCAAAATCTCTGAGTTCAAGAGCGCAAGGAGAGCTCTTCATCACATCATCAAAACTATTATGCCAGGAAAGAGCATCATAAAAATCCAATCATGCCCTTTTTGGAATATGATGAGTTTTACATAAGAAGCTGTTAATTAGGGAAGAGCAAAAGGAAGGGAACATACAACAAATGGGCTGAATCTGGTACAAGAAGGACAAGACATGGCAGAGAAGTATATAATGAGAGATTACAAAGACAAGAAACATATTTTTAGGAACTAGATTCTAGAAACTAGAAACTTTTAATCACGCCCGCAGCTGTACTTGCCCTTGTTCCAGTCTCTGCTTCCAGTCCTTGCTCCTTTTCTGTTCCACTCCCTGCCCCAGTCTGCTTCTAGTCACCACTCCTACTCTGCTCCAGGGTTGTTCCCCTCTGGCTTTTGACCTCTGACTTCAATCCCCAGCTCTGCCTCTGGATTACAACATGGATTGACCCTCTGGGTCTGACATTCAGCTTCTGTTCCTCCAGTACTGACTCTCGACTTGTTCCTGGACTCTGCCCATCCTGGACCCCACTCTAACCAGCAGGCCAGACTCTCATTTCAACCACTAGGCCTGGCTGCCCACAGTCTGGTCGGCTCGAGTTTGAGCAGCCCAATACAAAGGCTAGGGGCCCACCTCACTGGCATGACCCCACTCAGGCCAATCTGTTCCTTGTGGAACTGACGGGGGCTGTAACAGGACTTGCAGGCGCAGGCATCCACCCTGCAGGCACAGAATGTGGCTCTGCAAGCCTAGGTGGCTTCACTGGCATCCCAGTCTCTGAAGGGAGTTGAAGGTACCACTCCCAGACAAGTTTAGAGGTCAGAGTGGTCCGTTCTGAGGTTTCCTAAACCAGTGCTGGCTCCTCTTTTTGCTGTGCCCCTAATCATTCCCCACAGTCCAGTTGGAGCAATGGTAGCTCAGAAGAGAGTTTTGCCCTGAGTGTATGATGGCCAGAGAGTGAGTTCTAAGTGCCAAGGCAGTGCATCTCTTTGAAGACAACACCTTTTGTCTTCGTGGGTTGCCCAGAAGCATAATATCCAACTGGGAATCCCAGATCATCTCCTGCTTCTGGTGGGAATATTTGCACTGATTAGGTATTGGAGTTCAGACCTCAACTGCTTACCATTCTAGTACCAATGATCAAGCAGAGAGGGTCATTCGGGTCCTGGAGCCGTACTTGCACTGCTTTCTAAATTGCCACCAGGAGAACTGGCTGACGCTCATTTGTCTATTACTACTCCATACACATCCTGACCCACCAGACCCTTTTCTTTGTGAATTATGGGTTCCACCCTTGGTATCACCCAAAATCCCCTTCAACTCTCCAGTACCCACCATTGCTGACCTCGCCATCCACATCCACCAAATACATCAAGAACTCAGGCACCAGTTAAAAGAGGCTAAGACAGCGTACAAGCACCACACCGATCGACAACATTAGCCAACCTCCAACTTCATGGCAGGGCCTCAAATCCTGCCGCAGGGGATAAAATTTGGTTGTCCGCTCAGATGGATGCTCCCATCTGTCTGCAAAGCTGGACCAGAAGTACTTAGGGCCATTTGTGATCATGGAACAACTTAACCCAATAACCTTTCAACTGGAGCTGCCACAATCCCTAAGATACACCACGTGTTCCACATTTCCCTCCTGAAACCTTTAGCTGAGAATCCCTTCCCATGCTGCACTACTCCTCCCCCTGTGCCAAGAGGAATATGTGGTCCAGCAGACTCTGGATTCTGGCCGAGTCCAGGGAAGACTCCAGTATCTGATTGATTGGGAAGCAATGTGGTCCAGAGGAGCAGTCTCGAGAACTTGTGAAACATGTCCATGCCCCGGACCTCCTCCATGCCTTCTACCAGGCCTACCCTGAGAAACCAGGCCCAAAGATTCCTAGAATGTGACCCCAAAGGGAGCAGGGGCAGTCAGGGTCATACCAGCTAGGACCACCTGCTGGCCTGCTCCATGACTGACTTTCTTGCTAGGCAACAAATGACCCCTCTACGCTGCCTTGCAACTGATGGAGTAGCCACAGCTCCTGATTGACTGCTGGTTAGCAGTCCTGCTTATACGCCCGGTCCCCACAGCAGATTAGTGGCTGCTCACTGTATACCATACCCACGGCTGTGCTTGCCATTGTTCCAGTCCCTGCTCTTGTTCTATTCCAGCCATGCTCCTGCTCTGCCTAGGGCCCTGTTACCCTCCAGCTTCTGAGTTCCGGCTTCGATCCCTGTCTGTCTCAGGCTTACGATGGTGGTTGACCCTCTGGCTTTGGCTTCTGACCCTCCTGGACTCTGCCCATCTTGGACCAGCTCTTACCAGTAGGACAAACTCTTGTTTCAACCAGTAGGCTTGACAACTTACAGCCCGGTCAGCTACACCCACATGCAGATGCACAGTCTGGGTGCATCAGTCCTTTGCTAAACCAACTTGTAATGTAGCATTTTACATACTGTTCTGTACAGCTAAGAGACACATTGAAATGCTACTTATCTCAAATCCGGAAGTGCTGAAGCCCCTCTGACATAAGGTTGTGTTGACACTAGAACTTGTCCCCTAATGCACTGGTGGTAGCACGAGCTTGTGCGCCCAGCAGCAGTCAGTGTTTTAACTACCGTGCCATTATCATGCTCAGAAAAAGTCTGGACATCAGGGTGGTTAAAATACCAGTAGCAGCTTGGGATCCTGTCTACATAAGTGCTGCCACCAATTGAGTTGAACAGGGTGTCACGGTTCCTCCCCCACTCTGAACTCTAGGGTACAGATGTGGGGACCTGCATGAAAAACCTCCTAAGCTTATCTTTACCAGCTTAGGTCAAAACTTCCCCAAGGTACAAAATATTACATCCGTTATCCTTGGACTGGCCGCTACCACCACCAAACTAATACTGGTTACTGGGGAAGAGCTGTTTGGACGCGTCCTTCCCCCCAAAATACTTCCCAAAACCTTGCACCCCACTTCCTGGACAAGGGTTGGTAAAAAGCCTCACCAATTTGCCTACGTGGCTACAGACCCAGACCCTTGGATCTTAAGAACAATGAACAATCCTCCCAACACTTGCACTCCCCCTTTCCTGGGAAATGTTGGATAAAAAGCCTCACCAATTTGCATAGGTGACCACAGACCCAAACCCTTGGATCTGAAAACAATGAAAAAGCATTCAGTGTTTTACAAGAAGACTTTTAATAAAAAATAGAAGTAAATAGAAATAAAGAAATCCCCCCTGTAAAATCAGGATGGTAGATATCTTACAGGGTAATTAGATTCAAAAACATAGAGAACCCCTCTAGGCAAAACCTTAAGTTACAAAAAAGATACACAGACAGAAATAGTTATTCTATTCAGCACAATTCTTTTCTCAGCCATTTAAAGAAATCATAATCTAACACATACCTAGCTAGATTACTTACTAAAAGTTCTAAGACTCCATTCCTGTTCTGTCCCTGGCCAAGACGACTACAGACAGACACAGACCCTTTGTTTCTCTCCCTCCTCCCAGCTTTTGAAAGTATCTTGTCTCCTCATTGGTCATTTTGGTCAGGTGCCAGCGAGGTTACCTTTAGCTTCTTAACCCTTTACAGGTGAGAGGAGCTTTCCCCTGGCCAGGAGGGATTTCAAAGGGGTTTACCCTTCCCTTTATATTTATGACACAGGGGGTGGCCACAATGGGAAGCTCTTTGGCAACAGATCCTCTTTGAGTGGGATATGTTGGTTAAAGGAGGGGACTGAGGGTCAGTACTCAAGAATTCTACTCCTGACTTATTGTGTGGCCTTGAACAAGTCACGTCATCTCTTTGTGCCTCAGTTCCCCCATCTTTAAAATGGGCATGATAACACTTATCTCCCTTGCAGAATGTTGTGAGTCTAAATTAATTAAGTGTTTGATGATCCTCATGTTAAAGGTGCAAGCTATTTTTATTCTAGACTGAAAGATTTTTTTTATCCAGTCCTAACCAGCATGTCTGGTTTTTTGCTCTCTATATTTGTTCAAATTCATTTTGCAGTCTAGGAACTGGAAAACATTTTCTTTGCAAGGAATCTTTTATGCTGATGCTGAAAAAGGAAATGCAAATGCTCTGTTGTCAGCTATGGTTCCTGGAGAGTGAGAACTCGAGAAATGATTTCTGCAAAGCTCATTGAAAACTAACACACTTTATCTTGGTTGTAGAGAATTAATTTGTAGGACACAAAGGCCTGAGAATGGCCTGATTATGAGCTGCTTACCGGGGAATAAATCAGGAATGACTCCACTGAAGTCAATGAATTGGCTGTGAATTACACAGAGGTAAATTTAAGAAGATTCATGTCAACTATATGTGGGCCAGATTCTGATCTCTGTTATACTTGTGAAAATCTGGAGTAACTCCATTATCTTCAGTGGAATTACTCTGAATTTACACCAATGTAACGAAGAGCAGAAACTGGGCATCTTTGACTCAGTGAATTTGCCCACTCTACCTACCAGTTAGCCTTTTATCAGACTTCTTATGCCCTGAAAATCCTAAAATGTAATGAACTGTTGGGGGCAAAGTGTTATTTTTAGGTAAGTAAAGAAAAAGTATATTAGGCAGAATTCTCTTCTCACTGATACGGGTGTAAATCCACTAACTTTGAAGGAGATATTCTGGATTTAGACCACATTTGTTTACTGAATTTGGCCGTATATGTGAGAAATCTGTTTTCATTTCCCATTTCTTTTAAGTGGTGTGCACTGTATAGGGATGCATGTTATACCAAAGTGCATGGAAGATGGTATAATTATGCCTCTTCCATTAGATCAGTAATGCCATTATTAAAGTTGCACAAGGGCTTCCGTTACCAACCCTGGTTTTAACATCTCATCTGTTTCAAGTCTCACTAGGAAGAAACCTTGTACAACAACAAGTTCCCCGAATATCACCTAATACTTATTCCTCAGCATCTGGACTCCAATCCAAACCTCATTGAAGTCTGTGGGAGCCTTTCCATTGACTTCAATATGTCCTGGATGAGGCCCTTACTGCATAACATTCTACAACAGTAGAACTTTACCCTGGTTGTGGACTAGGGCCAATAAGGACATAGACATACAATGGATTATTACTATTATTTGTCATTCATACTGTGGTAGCACCTAGGGCCCTTAATTCCATTGTGCCATTGTGGTACACACTGTACAAACCTATAACAAAAAGACAGCTCCAAACATCTTACAATCTACTGCAAATTAATTCAATCTTTATGAAAAGCAGGGAATTTCATGGCATCTAATACTTTGATCCAGTGATAATCCTTGACATGGTGGATGTTTTGCAAAGTGGCCAGTTGCATTTTCTTTCAGGTTGTCTTGTCAATCTTTGGTTGGAAAAACATGTTGGCAACGAAATTGTCTTTTAAAATTAAACAGCAATTGTGTCAAGCAACAAAATTTTCATTTTTTAAATAAAGAAACAGAAAACAGTCCAAAAACAACTGAATTTTTAGTTGAGACACCATCCTGGTAACACACAGTGTCCTTTTAAAGATGAAAATTCCTACTGACAAACTACAAGTTTTCCCTTTTAAAATGAAATTCCATGCTGGCAAGCTATAAAATTTCCAGTCTAAAGCAAGGATCATGGGTATTCTAAAGTAAATGCACTGTTTTAAGAGCAAAGGAAGACACGTTTTATAAAGGAATATTGATTTGCTAGGAGAAAATAGGAATTAAAAAAACCTTCACCCAAGCAAAATTAAAGTTCTGTATAAAGACTAATGAAAATCTTTTTAGAAAGTATAAAAAAAAGAAAAATGATCCCCCAATGTTTTGAAGATGTTAAAACTTTTTATTTGGAAAAAAAAGTTATCAAAAAGACATCTTACTTTTTCTTCTCAGGTCTCAATTCAGCAAAGCACTTAAGTGTATGATTTAGTTTTAAGTACCTGTGAAGACAATAGGACTACTCACTATTTGAAGTTAAGCGTATGCTTAAGTGCGGTAATGGGATTACTGGGCCTCAGTCATTATCTCTTCCATATTTGGGGTGATTTACTCAGGGGTGAAAGTAAGTTAAAGGACTTACCAGTACCCCGGAGTCCTGAGCAGGGGGCGTGGCCTCAACCAGAAGAGACAGGGCCTTAAATCCCCGGGCCCTTTAAATCTTGATTTAAAGGGCCTGGGGCTCCAGCTGCGGTAGTGGTGGCTAGGAGCCCCAGGCCCTTTAAATCACCCCTGAGCTACCAGCTGCAGAGGCCCAGATTCGGGGGCGATTTAAAGAGCCCAGGACTCCAGCTGCCACTACCACAGTGGAGCCCTAGCCCCTTTAAATCATTGAGGAGCCCTGTGGGCTCCCGGCTGCTACCGCGATCCCGGGGCTCTGGGCTCTGGCAGAGCTTTAAAGGGCCTGGGGCTTTGCTGTGGTAGTGGCTGCCAGAGCCCTGAGCCCTTTAAATCCCCGCCTGAGCCCTGCTGCCCGAGCCCTGCAGTAGCGGTGGCGGGGCTCCGGCGGCAATTTAAAGGGCCCCGGGGCGGTAGTGGGGGCTGGAGCCCCAGGGCCCTTTAAATCCTCTCCGGAGCCCCGCTGCTGCTACCCTTGGGCTTCAGCAGCAGGGCGCCGGCAGGGACTTAAAGGGCCAGGGCGGTAGCGGCGGCTGGAGCTCCGGGGCCCTTTAAATCCCCACTTGAGCCCCTCCATCGCTACCCCAGGGCTTTAAATTGCTGCCTGGGAAAGCCCTTGCCAGTACACCGTCCTGGGGTGTACCGGCTTACTTTCACCTCTGGATTTACTAAAACTCCTTTTATCTGTTCTCTTCTGGGCCTATATGGCTTCTTGGGGTGCTGCAACTCAGATGAGCAGTTAGGATGAAGAAAACACCCAATAAGCCAGTCTTGTGTAAAGAGCCCACAGCCATAAACAAACAGACACTAAGATTACCAGTCAGTAAAAAGCCCTGGATCTTCAGCTCAAAAATCACCAGCCTAGCTATGCTACTTGCATGGAAGGACTAACTCAGGCCTTCTCTCCTTTAAATACATCAGTTGATTATGTTCCTCGGTTGATTAAGATGCACCTTGCAAAAGTATGTCCCTTGACTAATAGGGAAGCCATGATGGAGTTGAAGTACCCGATAACTTGTAGAGATAATTGATGGAGGCTCAATAGACAGAACATGCTGGCATAATCTGTTCACTGAACTCCGACAGTCGTCATCTGATTGATACCAGTGGTACCAGCAGTGTAGATCCCTTCATGACGTAGCAGTAAAAACACCTGGGCCATCATGGCTACACTAGTACTTTCACCATTCCTGTCAGTTGCACCAGTGGTGAAAAATGGGCACCACATTTGCTAGCATAGACAGGGCCAGTGAGTCAGTGGCAGAACCTGGAACGCAATTCGGGTCTCCTGAATCCCAATTACTGGCTCTAAGGAGTAGATCATATTCCTTCCCTGTTAACCATTCAGTCCCTACAGTGCAGCTGACCATATGAAATGTAACTCTCTCCCAAAACTTTAACATGAACATCTCATAAGAAATCCTCTAGAAGTGACTAAAAATTCCAGAAGGAAAGCATTTTATTAGCACTTTGAGTTTTCCAGACACGGGTAACATCCCTTTAGCAACTGTAATACCTTTGTAAGGACACAGTCACAGCACGGCTCCCCATGTTAGCATCTAAATCAGGAAAGCCTTTGAAGCTGGGTAGTTCATCAGCAGCATCAACAAAAAAGGTAGCCACATTAAATAGTAGTTTAAATATTACTCAGACAGCATTGCATCAATTGCATGACTTTCTCCTGCATCAGCATTTGCTAAAGGGAAATGAAATTCACTTTTGAGGTGAACACAGGAGACAAAATTGGCAAACTACCAACTTTCAAGCTACCAACTTTCTGGTTCAGCCACAGGGTGGGGGCGCAGCTTTGGGGATTTTGAGCTCCCAGGCAGAAGAAGCAGAGGGAAGCAATGTAATTGTAATTATGTCAGGAATCAGTGACTGGGTCCTGTCATTTACCTGGAACAGAAAAACTATCTGAAAGTATTTAACTTATGGCCACAGGAAAATAAATAAATAAATGCCGCAGTGACTTTGAGACAGAAACATAAGATTAAATTAAATCAGACTTGAAGAAAAGAGCAATTAACTTGAGGGTCTTATCAGATCCGTTCTACAGTGCTTGCTCTACACCTCCACATTCAGGCCTGCACTGCAGCTGTTCTCCCATCTCCTACTGTGCTCTTCTTCACAATGGCTTAGACCTGCATTGCAGTGTTACAGTACTTCCCTTGCTTTCCCATCTCCCCTGCTGCTCCTCTCTCAGATCGCCTGCCTATAGAGTTACAGGAGCTCTCCATCTTTCTTTCCACTTTGAGCATTGACACTTGGGGGCGATGCACTTCAGAAAAGCCTGGTCTCTTAATATTACTATTATGGAGGCAGATTGTGGTGTCGCAGTGTATCAAGACATAAAACGTGTGTGTCTGTCTGTCTCCCTATAGACAGTCTAAAGCAGGTTGGCAAAATCCTGACAAAACATTTTTGGTAGGAATTTGCCAATTGGTGAAAATCAAAATGATTTGTGGAAACAGTTCTTTTTCAATGGTCTTCTGGTGGACGCCAGTCAGAGTTCCATAGAACCTGACTGGTTTCCTTCCAGCTTGCCCACCTGGTTCCTTGGCAGCCCTCTGAGCCAGGAACCTTCCATTTGGGAGCTGGCACTTACAAGGCTTTCCCCACTGCCAAACACTAAATAGCAGTCATGAAACTAACCAGATTGTTATTAACTTGACAATGAGAGTCTCCACAGTTTCATGGCTGCTATTCAGTGGTGGGCTGTGGTGAAAACATCAAGGATCATGTCATTCTCAACCAGTAGCTGCCACAGCTTCCAGGGTCCCTGGCTCCACTGCAGGCCACCAGGAGGGCAGCTGAGGGGTCCAAGTGAGCTCAAAATCCCCAAAGCTGTGCCCCTACCCTGTTGCTGTTCAGAAACTACATGTCCAAAATGAAATATTGTAGGGTTTCAGTGTTGCAAACATTTTTGAGTTTTGGGCCTTTTGTTATGATTCAGAATGAAAAATATGTCTGAATACGTGAAAATTTTAACAGAATTAAAATTCAGTTTCCTGGCTAACCCTAATGCACACTCTGGGCTCCATTTTCAATTGCACCAGAGTTCGTACACCTGAGGAAGAGCATGCGGACTTTTTGCCACGTTTCTGCCTTCTCCAGTTCCGGGGACAGCCATGTGTCAGATTGGCTGCTGGAACAAGTTAGAGAAGTTGCAGGGCTGCTCTAACTTACACTGGGCATAAAGGCCCCTGTAGGAGCCATTACACCTGTCCAGGATTAGCAAGTACAGAAGCACTCTAGACAAACCTCCTGGGACAGCCCCTATGGTGGTGGACTATGAGCAGGTGGTGTAGTCCTTAGGGCTCACTTTACTTTGCTTGGGGATTTACTTTGCTGTTAGCACAGCCTTAAATACGTTTGTGGCACCATGATGGCACAAGGGGACTTACAGCATTTAAGGATTTGGCCTTCTGTTGTGTGCATCTGTGCATGTGTGTGTTTGATATTAAACTAAAACAAATGTTTTCATACTGTGCAGGCAACTTCTCAGACCAACATATCCCCCCTATTCTCCCTGAACAATCCCCACCTCCTTACAATGGACATTGTCATCCAGCTATGACAGGAATGAAAACAACAGAGATCTCTCCGTTATACCAGAAATCTGCTGCCAACTTCAACTGTATCTTTATTGAATAGATGTTTTTTTATTTCATGAAATATGATATGGACCCCAAATCAACCTCAGGATGACAATGTGTATCTTTCATTGGCATCATTTTTTGCAGCTAAACAGAAAATGTTCCTAAAGATTAGAATAAAGGAGCTCTAGAAAGAACAAAGCTTATTGTTAAAATTAAGACGGTAATGTCCATTTTGGTTCACCTGTAGATAAGCTAGAGGGATCCTAAATATGTATCTAGTAAGTTTTCCTCCATTCTTCTGGTGGTAATATAAATATAAATAATATGACTACTAATAACAATTAATAAGAGCTCAAATGAACATTTCTTCATTCTTTCATAATTTTTCCCTTGAGATGTTAAAATATTCTTAAATGGGGAATAAATATGTATTAACAGGGGCAGCCCAGAGAATGCCTGGCTGTTACTCTGTTTTGTTATGGTTCAATAGCCATTTGAGACATTGAATCAACATAACTCCGTTAAAGTCAATGGGAATTATGCCAATTTGCACCCGCTCAGGGTGTGTCCCAATTGTGTGTGCTGTGTATGACCTGGCTCAACTGCCCAGTTCCACTCTGCACATACAATCACCAGACCAACTGTTTTTTTTTTAAAGAGTCAAATTTTGTTTGGTTCACATTAAGAAAGTATTTCCCCTGTGCACTGTGCTCTGCGATGGTAAAAGCGTGTGTCCACACCACAAACACGCCAAAAGTCACAATTTTAAATGGATGAGCTCTCCATGCGTGTATGTTTGTATATGTGTCTATCTGTTTGCATATATATATATATGGGGAGGGGGTAGTTATGTCTATCAGCGTGTCAGCTCAGCATTTGCTCTCTCTTCAAGCATGTGTATGTGTACGTGTACTCTAAGTGCTGCCTTTTGTGTTTCTTTGTTTGTATTTGCTTGTCTGCGTGTATTTTTGTTCTAATCTGTGTGTGTGCATATATTTATCCCTCTCTTCATATTTGTGTCCTCTCGGGGTGTATATTTCTTTGTGTGGGTGTTTATCTCGGCGTGTGTTTGTCGGTACAGATTTCTTTGGGTGTGTGCATGTATATTTCTCTGAGCACGAACACATTCCTTTACCTAGGAGTATTTCTCTCTGTAGCTGCGTACGTCGGTGTGTCCCCGTGTATTTGTGTGTATTTGTGTGTATTTCTGTGTTTGTCTCGCTGTACGTCTCTGGGGATGTACTGGTTAGTCTGAGTGTGAGTGTGTCTCGCTCCATGTGTATCTAGGCGGATACTGACTTGCCTGTGGCTCTGGTTGTGCGAATTGCGGTCTCTGTGTGTCTGTCTCCCTCTCCCCTGCACTCGCACCACCGGCTGCGCCTTGCCCCCTCTCTCCCCCCTCCTGCGTGCAGCCCTCGCCTCGGGAGCTGGGCTCAGGCCCCCTCCCTCTCCCCTCCTCCGCCCGCCTCCCTCCCTCGGCGCTGGGGCTTCCCGTTCCCCGCTCCATTCAGTGCTGCCCGCGCCGCGCGCTGCTGCCGCTGTCCCCGCCATGTCCCGGAGCCGAGCTCCCCCGGGCAGCCGGACCTTGTAGCCGGACAGAGCGCCCCCTTCCCGGGGCGGCTGCACTGGGGGCTCTGTGCCCAGCAGCGCCAGGCACCGCACGGGGATGGAGGGAGCCTGAGCCGGCCACGGAGCAGGAAGAGCAGGCGGCACCAGCACTCGCAGCCGGCTAGGGAGGCGACAGCACCATGGAAGCGCAGCCACCGGGGGGCCCCACGGCCCCGGACCCCTCCGGCTTCCCTAAGGACTCCGACCGCCAGCTGCGGCTCCGCCTCTGCGTCCTCAGCGAGATCCTGGGCACCGAGCGGGACTATGTGGGCACGCTGCGCTTCCTGCAGTCGGTGAGTGCTGGGGTGCAGGGCGGGGGGCGCGGTCTCCAAGGGGCACCGGCGCGGGGCAGCCGGGAGGACACAGTAGTTCCAAGCCGGGGTCTGCCATGGGGCACGTGGGTGGGCGCCCCCTATGCAGCCCTGCTGTGCGGCGTCCACGATGTATGCACTCGCCTCCGGGGGGCAGCGAGGCGCCGAGTGGGTCCCCGGGATAGGGGGGCACTTGGCCCAGTGGACGCTGCAGCTTTGCCGGTGTGTTTTTTACAGGATGCCGGTCGTGATGTTTACGCAGAGGCGCGTTCACAATACTTGAGCGGGTTGCGCAGTTAAGGGGGTGTGTGTGGGTGTGTGGTGGGGGGCGGCGAGGTGTGTGTGTGGTGGGGCCGGGTGTGTGTGTGTGGTGTATGTGTGTGGTGGGGGGCGGCGAGGTGTGTGTGTGTGCGTGTGAGGGGGCGTGTGGGGGGCGGCGAGGTGTGTGTGTGTGTGTGTGAGGGGGCGTGTGGGGGGCGGCGAGGTGTGTGTGTGTGTGTGTGTGTGAGGGGGCGTGTGGGGGGCGGCGAGGTGTGTGTGTGTGCGTGTGAGGGGGCGTTTGGGGGGGCGGCGAGGTGTGTGTGTGAGGGGGCGTGTGGGGGGCGGCGAGGTGTGTGTGTGTGTGGTGCGGGGGAAGGGGGGAGGCATGCGAGCGCTTGGGAAAAGCATTGCTATTAGCAGCAGAATTTTCTTTTAAACTAAGAAAACCCTTTAACGCAAAGTGATCTAAATGCCTCCTTCTGTAGCCCACAGTCACAGGATCTGTGAGCGCTGCTCTCCAGCCTGGGGTGGAGCGGGAGGGGGATTCACGTCTGGTGTCTTGTAGGATAATGACGGGGACCTGTAGAAAAATGAGTCGTGTCCCTTTCGCTGTTGTTGAGAAGTGACTGTCTATTACACCCAGATGGAAATTCTCCCCCTGTTGCCTGGTTTTTACTGTAACGCTAAACATAACTAGAGGAGTGGGGCAGGGTGTGTCTGTCCATGCAGGGGCAATTACACCCTTCCTCTGAAATTATCCACCGATAAGTTCAGAAGTAAAAGCTCCATTTCCTTCTGTGTACTTATTCCCTGATAACCAGAAACTTCTACGCTGTACCGTTTTCTTTTTATTTTAACATCATCTTAATAAATTTTTTAAATCTGGACTTGGAATTCATCAGCATGCCACCACACACCTGTGTAACTTAGTTAAAGGGTTTAATCGGTTCATGTAAATAACCAAAGAGAGAGAGAGACTAAATACACTGATTGCAGTAGATCTAGATGCAAAGCTGGAGGAAGAATCCCTGCAGAGACCTCTAACGGATTGGAGAGGGCAGAAATTTTCTGTCTGGTGGATTGCTAGCCAGGTCCTAAATCCTGGACTCATCTGACTTATACCCTGAACCCTTTTTCAGTTGTCCTTTCTGGCAAGCTTGTCAGTTGGCGTTGTTTTTTTTTTTAATCAGTTTGGCTGCAGGGTTTTTCCGCATCTCCTAAGTAGCAAATTGCCTAACATAAAAGATAAATGAAAAGACTGTGGTTGCTTTATGAGCTAGTACCTACTTAAATCCTACTTTTCTCTCACAAGTGGTTGAACACAGGAAGAGTCTGTACATTTTGAAAGCTCCCAATTACAGTGTCAGTTTGCTTCATTTAAAAACACAATTCGATTTCAGTTTGATGAGCATCTCTAAAGTGCTACAAGTAGCAAAACTGCCCCCAGCCCCAGACATAACAAAACAAAACATTTAGAGAAAAACTCCTCTGTCCTAAGTACTGAATTTGCGATTTTGTCATCTGCAGGCTGGAATGTCAGTCACTGGCACGATCCAGCTGAGTGTATTTTAGCTTCAACATGTACAGTCCAATGCCTATTCAGTCTCATTAGTGGGATTTTCATTTATTTTTTAAAAATAGCAAATTTATTTATTGTCATTAGTTTTCAGGACAGCAGTAGTGATTACTATGACTTATGTAATGGAAGGGGGAAAACACTGACAAAGGCACTTTATTTCATTTCCACATTTCAGAACAGAGCAGCAGGCAGTCTCTGTCTTTCACCATCGTTCTGTGCCGTACAGGCTGCTGGGTGTTGATTGGCTTGGGTATTATCTTGGGAGGTTTGGTTGTTACAATATAATCTTACCCTACTGAAAAGTTTGAGTTGCAGTAATGATATTTGAATCCAGGCCTGGAGGATGGATTGGATGACCTAACAGGTCTTTTCCACCTGTAGGCCCTGATTCAGGAAAGCACTTAAGCATGTGCTTAACTTTAAGCATGTGTTTAAGTGCTTAAGTTCTGTCCCGAGTAAGGATGATTTCCTGAATCATGGGCCTAGTTTTTATGGGTCAGATTCTGCCCTGGCTACCCCCTATGCAGCCCCCTACAAATATTTGAATGGTATGAGCACCTATAAGGGAGAAGAATTATGTAGTGTGGAGCATGAGGGTAACTAGGAGTAATGGGGTGAAACATTAGAAGGATGATTAGGAATGAATATCCTATTAGGCTGTGGAATATCCTCTCCAGAGAAGTTGTGGAAGTTCCATGACTTGGTACTTTCAAAACTTGACTGCACAAGCTCTAAAAATACAAGAGCTGTAATACTCTAATTCTGGTTGTGGGGCTTGGAGTGGAGGTGAGTGGGAGGTGTTTAGTGGCCTGTGATATGCAAGAGGTCAGACTAGATGATCTGATGTTCCCTTCTGGCCTTAAACTCTGTGACTGTGACTCTAGTGCAGGGAACAATCTGCACTGGTTCCCAGAGGATGGACGAGTGACCCATTCGGTCTTTTCCATCTTTAACATCTAGGATAATATGATCTGTGGAGTCAGTGGGATTGCATAGGGTTGTCGGGCGAGGATTTTGCTCTGTGGCTCTAATAAAAACAAGAGATGACCCTGTGCTCCCAAGTACAAATGCCTTGGTCCACTTTTTATTCCTTTTTCCTTTTTTTTCTTGGCCCTTTGATAGTATTGCTTAAGAACTGCTACTTCCCATCTGTGGATCTGATCTTCCACTGCCTGGCACTTTGTGTGACCAGTCATTTACCCCTGTGTAAAGTGAGCATAAACTGCTCCCATTCTGAGGGACGTACCCAGTAAACATTCAAGTACTGTTGAGGAAAATGTTAGGCTTCACTGGATGCTGCAAATTTTATTGCCATCAGGTGGATTTCTATATGCATTAGAAGTTATTGGCTCAATTGGAACAAAAGTCTGTGCAGTATTCTCACTGTGCAAACCCACAGAAACTCATTTCCCTTGTCTGAGGCCAACTTGTTCCCATCAGTGCTTAAGAGGAGAGACACAAGGGCAGGGGGAGCACAGTTCTCTTGGTTAATGACATTAAATATTAGTTTGATAAATACAAGAGGGCTAAATCCTGCCATCTTTATTCAGGCAAAATTATCAGTGGGAGTTTTTCCTAAATAAGGACAACACAGATGGGCCTAGAAGGAGGTTAGGCAGAGGGAGTTGGTGCCCCCTTTTAAACATTCGCCATTCAAGCCCTAGTTCTCATTTAGTATTCTCAATAAACAATGTTTTAAAAAGCAAACAACACAATTCTATGGGTTTATTCACAGTGTTGACACAGCCATCTACCAGCAACCTCCTTGTCTTCCCTGGTAATGTAAAGGAATCTCATGGGTATTTGATGTTATGGATTTGCCAATAAATCAAAGTAACTAAGAGCATTTTTATCTCTTTTAGAAAGACTTGTATATGGTCATGTAGCAGTAAAGGGAAAGGATTTTTGTTTTTTTGGTGCTTCGAGACCTTTTCCCCCTAAGCTAAGTGGGGGTCCCTATACACACAGAGGCCCAGCCTTTATTTGTTTTGTATGAAAGATTCTATGGCCTTTATTTTGCTTCCATGGCTCAGTCAAGTGGACATCAAGGAAGTTATAGAATGGAGCGTCTTTTAGGTTCCCAACAAAAACTGTGACAGTCACCACGGAAAACTGTTGGATTTTTTTCTCCTGGGGAATAAGAATATGTACGTTGAAAGGGGCATTTGATTTAAGTTGTCAAGCTTCAGCTATTTATGTATCTAAATAAAATATATTTAATATTTAAAGTAACTGACCCAAAATAATCATATACATGAAATGCCAACGTCCTGTGTTATTGATAATACTTTAGAATCTAAGATTAATAAATCTGGCAAGATATAAAATATTGAATGAATTTTTCACCAGTTAGCTATTGGTTAACTTTTTGCATTTCATTGAGCTTTGGACAATGAAAAGAGTCTCTAGCCAGTTTTGTCCCTGTCTTGTCTTGTTTCTGGAACTCCTGTAGAAGGTAGCATTATATTATGTTTCAGAATCCTGGAGGGGGAGATTTATATAAAACCAGTGACTTATCACATTTTTTTCAAGTTCTCACAAAAATGCTCCTATTCACTTTAATTCCAGCAATTTTTTAAAACAATATCTAGATTTTCAACCTATCCTAAATCAATAGCACCCCTTTAATGTCCTTTTAACTATCCTTCTGAGTCTGCAAAGCCTATAATTTCCTTAAACTAAGGGCTACCACCCTGAATAAAAAGTCAAAGTTTTTTTCTGGGCAATCTATCACTAATGAACTATGGCAGCGGATTTTATCATGAATGTGGATATGTATCATTGTACCACCTTTCTTATCTGCCTATCTGCTCCATACTCCTAAGCAGGCACGGTACTGCAATGTACAAGAATCCTGCTATGTAAGGCTACATCGGCACTACAAGCTAGAGGTGTGATTCCCAGTTTGCCTAGACATATTTATGCTAGCGCTCACCAGGGCTAGCAGCAGCAAAGGCTAGCCACGCTGCATAGATACCCATGGAGTTCAGGCAGGTTTGTACTCAGTGGGGCTAGTCCCATGCTGCTTCTACCCATGCCATCCCGGCTACAGTGCTATTTTAGTGCGCTAGCTCGGAGAAGAGCTAGCATGATTATGTCTACACAAGCTGGGAATCACATTAGTTCATAGTGTAGATGTAGCCATCAGGGTAAAGCATTAGACGATCAGGACCCTACCCTGCAAATACCTACATGCATGAGTAACTTAACTTTACTTACACAAGTATAAGTTCATTGAAGCCATTTGTGGTGTAGATGGGATCAAAAGTTTCCATCAACAGCTCTTTAAACGATCAGTGAGGGAGAAGGTGAAAATCTGAGGATGCCAATGTAGTTAAAGGAATATTGACCAACTAGGAGATAAAATGGAAAACATGTCAAAGGCTAATGGAACTTTACTGAAAGTTACCGATGGCAGAAGATGGGCTTCAGAGAGAGAATTTTATCCTGGGTGTCTGCTGAGATTGTAAACCCTAAGAATTTTCAGAGTCTCCAGAACCTAAAGATTTAATTAACTTGTTCTATCACTGCTGTCCGTTTTAACGTTCTTCAGTGTGATTTGGAAAGGCTTCTCGAGGTCCTTTGCTCTGTGTGACAAAATAAGAAGCTGTGATCAAGGGTTTGTGTGAAAATCCAATGATAATCTCAATCCATTGCCCAGCTGGGTACATTCCAAACTCACCATCTCAGTTGACACTATGGCAGCCTTGCTGGCATTCCCACCAGAGAGGCCAAGAATGAAACAGATAATTTAGAATGGGCTATTGTCTTTGAGGCTGAAGCATGTTGGCTGGGCACTGCTATTGCTCATAGAATCATAGGACTGGAAGGGACCTCGAGAGGTCATCTAGTCCAATCCCCTGCACTCGTGGCAGGACTAAGTATTATCTAGACCATCCCTGACAGGTGTTTGTCTAGCCTGCTCGTAAAAATCTCCAATGATGGTGATTCCACAACCTCCCTAGACAATTCGTTCCAGTGCTTAACCATCCAGATGGTTAGAAAGCTTTTCCTAATGTCCAACCTAAACGTCCCTTGCTGCAATTTAAGTCCCTTGCTTCTTGTCCTATCCTCAGAGGTTAAGAAGAACAATTTTTCTCCCTCCTTGTAACAACAACGTTTTATTTACTTGAAAATTGTTATCATGTCCCCTCTCAGTCTTCTCTTTTCCAGATGAAACAAACCCATTTTTTTCAATCTTCCTTCATAGGTCATATTTTCTAGACCTTTAATCATTTTTATTGCTCTTCTCTGGACATTCTCCAATTTGTCCACATCTTTCCTGAAATGTGGTACCCAGAACTGGACACAATACTCCAGTGGAGACCTAATCAGCACAGAGTAGAGTGTCTCATGTCTTGCTTACAACACTCCTGCTAATACATCCCAGAATGATGTTTGCTTTTTTGCAACAGTGTTACATTGTTGATTCATATGTAGCTTGTGATCCACTATGACCCCCAGATCCCTTTCTGCAGTAGTCCTTCATAGGCAGTCATTTCCCATTTTGTATGTGTGCAACTGATTGTTCATGCTGTACCTAGTCTGTGGATAAAGATAATGCTTCATATGTCAGCATTGTCCATCTTAAAGCAGCACTAAAATTCAATACAAAATTAAAAGAAAATGAGAAAGCTGTGTTTGTTAGAGTTCTGTATATTCATTTCCAAAAATCCGTAATCAAAGCTGCAGCATTGCAATTATGAAGGGCCAGATATTTGGTAAGGGAGACCTGAAAGCTGGCTTAGAAATGCATTTGCAATTCCATGCATGCTCATTTACTATGACTCCAAAAGCAAACCAAATATTGCCCACAAATAGTTAGCTAGACATCGTTATTTACATGTTCATTTGGCCAGTTTGCCAGTGTAAACATCTGATCTCCAGGTGGAACTGTGGTAGCTACATGAACCCCATCTCCCACTGCAAATGTAGGTACCCTATTGTATGCACATTTCTGTACACACCTTGAACTTTGCTGAACATTGAGCCCTCACTTATGCTTTTAACTACCACAATTGTGCCTGAAATCAGGAAATTGCAAGGATATAGGGCTAAGTTGTGCCCAACTTGTATGAAAATCTGGCTCCATGTTTCATCTTTGTAAAGTCAAATCACTAACTTGTAACATTTGACATTTCTGGTCATTATGAGCAACTGTTGTGTGTATTGCAGTGGCATGAGAATAATTTTTAAGTTAGACTGTCCCTATCTAAGGCAGGTTTCATGTAGGGTAAGTATTTGCACCTGGCCTATTTTTAGATCAAAGTATTACATAATCTTTTTTGATAGAATCAAGACATCTTTCTCCATCTTATCATATCTTATCATTTGTGTAAACGTGATATGTTACGACATGTGCCAGCGCATAAATTAGCCCACATCCTATAGACTCAAAATATTTTTGTTCCGTACCCTGCAGAATTTTCTGTTTGCTTTGCATTGTAATTAATCTGGTATCTCTGAATTCTGCACTCCACCCATCTCGAGATGTAACAGGCAGAGGTGTTTTTCATATTTTCACCAGCTTGTTTGCATTCAGGATCAGTGCTTTGGGGTTCAGAGTCAAGAAAACAGGACATTTGTCTCGGAGGTGTGGTATGGTTTCCTGTCCTGCCCTGTTCTACGCCTGTTTCAGGTTCAGTAGATGCAGATAAGCTCTGCTTGCAGAAAAGTGTACTCTGTGGTTTAGGTAACTGTTGTTTCTTTGCTCTGAGGCAGCTAAAGGAGTAACTGGGGAGCGGAAGGGAGTGAGGAAAGGAACTCCCTGGGAAAAGATCTAAATTAGCATTGCTGGCCTCTACTGGGGATCAGCGCCATGTGCTTAATGTATTGCTACACTGTGTGTGAGAGGCACTCAGGTTTATTTATTTTCCTTTCGAAAATCATTACCTTTCTCAATATTGCTAACTCTTATGTTTTTTTTGTGAGTCATATTCAGCATTGTTTTTAAAGCTCCAGCTCCTGGAGCTGTATAAATACATGGGAATCTCCACTTTCATTAAAAAAAAAAAGTTTCTAGCCCTCCAGGTTGCAGAGAAAAGCTTGAAAATTTGAAGCGATAGCCCCCTTCCAGAAGGCAAAAGAAAAAACTCCCAAGTGTATTATTCTTTTTTAAATCCCATGATTTTTTTAGGGGCCTGACTCATGGTGCTTGAACATTTGGGGTTGGCAACACTTCATTCTGTTAGTTAAAGAGATTTCCCTTCTCAGAAGAGTCCTCCCTTCCAGTCTGGGTAAGTTCCCAGCAAAACTGACTGTTAAGGACTAGGGCTTAAAATGCTACAGTGGTGGCCACTGTAGTGGTTCACTATAGACACTGTAGACAGTATAATCCACTTTCCTGAGAGATGGTAGCTAGGTTGATGGAAGAATTCTTCCATCGATTTTGCATTGTGTTCACGAGAACTTAGGTCAGCTCAGTTATGCTGCTCGGGGTGTGGATTTTTCACACCCCTGACTGACGTAGCTAAACCAACAGATAGAGAATCAGGGAGAGATTCAGGGCTGGTCTACACTGAAAACCTGGGGTGTGAGAAATCCACACCTCTGACAGGCATAGCTGTGCAGACCTAACCCCCGGTGTAGACAATGCTAGTTACCACCTGCTGGGGAGGTGGATTAACTACAGCGAGGGGAGAATCCCTCCTGTTGCTGTAGGGAGTGTCTACACTGAAGCACTGCAGCTGTAGTGTTTTAGAAGTAGACATCCCTTCAGATCACTCTGGGTATGCAGCGAGAATATCTGTAGGCAGCAGCCGAGCCATGGGAGGCAGTTTGCATTTTCCACTGCAGAAAGCAACCTGAATGTAGGGAATGAAACAAAAGCAATTAAAACCAGACAAACCAACCCCAGTGCAAACCCGTTTCTTCTTCAGTCAGTATCTTTGCTGATGTAAATCAGTGTAGCTCAGTTGAAGTCAGTGGAACTCCTGCAGTTTTCTCCTGCTGAGGATCTGGCTCATAATGTCCTAGCAGCGATGAAAGGGTTATTAGGCAAA
Source organism: Lepidochelys olivacea (assembly GCF_965140295.1). NCBI lineage: Eukaryota > Metazoa > Chordata > Testudines > Cheloniidae > Lepidochelys > Lepidochelys olivacea. The sequence continues at coordinate 17,813,362 of NC_140423.1, forward strand.
AGGATAGGGTAAACCCTTCCCCTCCCCCCTGCTGAACTGGGGTACCAAAGATAAAAGAGGTGTACTTCCGAAGTGTGCACTAGCATGTCTGAAAGGGAGGAGAAAGAGAATGGAAGGGATTAGCTTTTTCCCATGGTATCTTCATGCCTTTCAGATGTTTCCAGTGCCTCCTGTGGAACTCATCTTTTGTAGTTCAGAGCATGGTACTCCAGAGGCTGAATTGTGTGGATGTTAATGACACTGAGCTCTCTATGTGTCGTGGAGCTGAGAGATCCCTACAGTTTTTACTTGTTTCGATGTGCCAGTAAGCAGCTTCCTCTCACCCTCCTTCTACAGCATAGTTTGGAAGGCAACAGCGTATAGTCTAAAGGAGAGGTAGTCAATTATTTTTTGTCTAGATCCAAATTTCTTGGTCAAGGTATAGACAAAGTGCAGACTCCGGAGAAACATTTTTCATACAGCAATAGCAATAATAATAATAATAATGAGTAAATAAGTAAAAAGATTTTGCAGTCCATTCAAAAGCATCAGGGTCCGGATTTGGCCCGCAGTCTGCCTACTGACTGCCCCTGGTCTAAAGGGTTAGAACAGGAGATTGTGAACCAGGAATCCAGGGTTCTCTTTTTGATTCTGCTAATGACTTGTTCTGAGGTCTTGGTAAGGGTGTCTCCATCTGCAAAATGGGGTGAATAATACCGACCTCGTGGGGTGTTGTGAGACTTTGTTAATTAAGAGGAGTAAAGGTGCTGCAGATATCTTGGATGAAGGGAGCCATGTAATTACCATGTATTATTACTGCTTTCTAATAAAGTCTCCTTTACTCCATAGACATGTTGGATAGAATAGCAGAGCCCTGCCTACCGCGGAGCATAGATTTGACCAGCTTCATCCTATCCTGTTCACTGTAAACTGCCCAGAACTGATCTCAGACTGCTCAGCTCATGGCATTGGGGACTGCGGATTGGTCCAAAAGGAACCAAAAAGTCAGCCAAAGGGACATTTAAACTGGGATGGGGGTTATTTCACAGAATGCAGCTTGGAAAACTCTCTTGTTTTTTTTATTTGCTGTTATAAACAGTAGATGGCACGTGGATGGAGCCCTAAGAGCTCACTCAGGGTCTAATTGGTAGAAGCACTAAGCACCCAGAACTCCAGTTGAAGGCAAGGTGAACTATAGGTGCTCAGCACCTCTGAAGACCAGGCCATCATCTGTTAATCTGAGTGACCAAACGGAGCAGGCCCTGCACTTGAGATGCCATCTCAAGTGTGATGCAAGGGGGTGTGCCCAGCTCACCCTGCCCTACCACACCTTCCTGCATGAACAGGACTCAAGGGAAGAGAAATGGAACCCCTAATTCTACTGAGCCGCATACAGCCCATGGGACCATTGCATGCTAAAAACACCCCTGAACTAATTGTTGTGTACAGCTCATTTGTCACCAGTTCGCTACCAGACATTCGCTACCAGACATGCTAGTTTGGTGGGGATTAACCCGTCATTTCTCTTGTTCTTGGTTCATTCCAGCCCAATGCAGGAATGTTGTTGTTGTGGTTTATCTCAACCCCACTGTCCTTGTGCTAGTCACCTCAACAGATCAAGGTGTCTCAGCTGAATATAGTTCTGCTGTGTGCCCGAAGACCATTATTTATCTCTCCCCTGAATTGCAGTAACCAGGAATCTGCCCTTTTGCCATTCAATCCTTCCCCTCGCTACAAGGATGTCAGTGGTTTGCCCATGTGTCATTATAAGGGGGCAGGGAGCAGAGAATTGTTCTATGGTTTCCCAGCCACTCTGGTGCCTCTGCAATGAATCTCCTTTTCAGAAGCAGCACAGCAGCTGGGTGAGCACAAGTGAGGGGCAGAGACCCTGGGAAAGGACCTGTGGATAGAAAAATAAAACAAACCACTAATAGTGAAGATGTTTCTGGCTCCCTTCCCTGGCACATGATTTGAGTGAACCCTCTGCCTATATGGCTGAAGGCAGGGAACATCCAATCCCTGGCTTTGCATGATGGGAAACTGGTTGTTATCCATTAAGAATATTTTGCTTTCTATAGATAACGAGAGGGATTACATTTTTCCTACGCTTTCAAATGTGCTTATTATTGTTCATCTCCTGCCCTAAACTGGTCACGGTTGCTGTGTGCTATGAGCAGAGGTGATGCATATTGGGTGAGCTGTGTGATCCTGTAATTTCAATCTCTCTGGTCACTCGATTACAGACCTACAAGTGGCAATTCTTCAACAAAAAAACTTCAAAAACAGACTCCAACGAGAGACTGCTGAATTGGAATTAATTTGCAAACTGGATACAATTAATTTAGGCTTGAATAGAGACTGGGAGTGGATGGGTCATTACACAAAATAAAACTATTTCCCCATGTTTATCCCCCCCCCCACCGTTCCTCAGACGTTCTTGTCAACTGCTGGAAATGGGCCACCGTGATTATCACTACCCCGCTCTCCTGCTGGTAATAGCTCACCTTAAGTGATCACTCTGGTTACAGTGTGTACGGTAACACCCATTGTTTCATGTTCTCTATGTATATAAATCTCCCCACTGTATTTTCCACTGGATGCATCCGATGAAGTGAGCTGTAGCTCACGAAAGCTTATGCTCAAATAAATTTGTTAGTCTCTAAGGTGCCACAAGTACTCCTTTTCTTTCTGTAATTTTTATAGATATCATAGCAAATCACTCATGTTTTTAACAGGCCCACTCTGTTTTTGTGGGCACAGATTTTGCACCTACAATTTTAAGACAGTTTATTGCTTGTGCCAGTACTAGCTTTGTAGATGTGTGAGGGTCTGGTTTGCCGCAGCGTTCCAGTACTTAGACATACAGGGTGAGAGTCTGTCTTGTGCTGCTAGGTACAACATAGATCTCACAGCTCCGGGGGAAGGGGCTAAGGCAACTTTAAGCCACTTTTGTTCTCTCCTGATCCAGAGGTTGGAGGAGTCCTGGTGTAACTTAGTCTGGGGGTTGTCCATATTACAGCAGCCTCCTGGGGCTTGCCCTATGGGCTGTCGCCGAGTGCAGAATGTGTGCAGCACTGTAGGCTGTAATGGAGGAATCGTCCCCTGACTTTTAAGACCTTTTTATGCTGCTCCAGCCCTACCATCTGGCATGAAGGGGCCAGAGTGGGGAGGAAGATTTCATCCTGAACTGGGAGAATTTGCAGCCACGGTGAAATATGGTCAGAAAAGCACATCTGCAAAAGTTGGATTCCCTTTTCAAGGTCATCATCACCTGCCCTCAGTACTATCTGCAAAACCTAGCATTTGACGTTTTAAGGCAGGGGTGGCCAACCTGAGCCTGAGAAGGAGCCAGAATTTACCAATGTACGTTGCCGAAGAGCCTCAGTAATACATCAGCAGCCCCCCATCAGCTCCACCCTGCTCCCAGTGCCTCCCAACCACCGGCAGCCGATCAGCGCCTCCCCATCCCTCCCCGCACCTCCCGATCAGCTGTTTCATGGTGTGCAGGAGGCTCGGAGTAAGAGGAGAGGAGAAAGGGCATAGCAGGCTCAGGGGAAGGAGTGGAGTGGGGGCAGAGCCAGGGGTTGAGCAGTGAGCACCCCCCGGCACATTGGAAAGTTGGGGCCTGTAGCTCCAGCCCCGGAGTTGGTGCCTATACATGGAGCCGCATATTAACTTCTGAAGAGCCGCATGTGACTCTGAAGCCACAGGTTGGCCACCCCTGTTTTAAGGAGTAGAGTGCTCCCCAGTGAAGTGAGTCTGTACTCATCCAAATGAGTCTGGGTGACAGGTGAAGTCTGTCAAAGTAGCAGCTAAAAAATAAACAATTTCTGGTGCCTGGCTGTTGTTTCCCTTCAGGCAGTTGGAAGCAAATACAAGAGAACTGAAAACAAGGATAGTTTCTGAAATTCCCTGCTCCTCCTGACATCTTGGGTTTTTCTCTTCATCCTGGGAGCTGGGTTCTTTATCTGAGCTCAGTTTTTTCTTGGCAGATGCCTTACAGCAGCCGTCACAACCATTTTTCAAGTGTGAGATGTAACTGCTGTGGCTCTTGGAATTTGTTGTCCAGTGTCAGAAGGTCTATGTGGGTTGCCAGTTGAGAAATCAGCTGAAATTCATTGATGGCCCAGATATGTTCTGCTACTCCCCATAGCTTTGACCTCCACCAAGGACCATCACCACCTTCACCACCGCAAAAATTAAATCCAGTAACGGAGAAGAGTAGAAGTTTTGCAGAGACCTCATTTGACCTCTGAGTTCTTGCCTGACGCAGGCCCTGCCGATGGCAGTGACCTGGCTCATTTGCTCCTCATATTCTTCCAGATCCTTGTGTAAGAGCCTTAGCAGATAAAACCATAGGCGTCGGCTTCCAACTTTCTCTGAGGATGCTCAACCCCCACTCAGTCCCAGGCCCTGCCCCCACCCCACCTTTCCCCCAAACCCTCACCCCTGCCACGCCTCTTCCCGTCCAGTTCCACCCCCTCCCCTGAGTGTGCCCCATCCCCACTCCTCCCTCCCCGAACAGCGCGGGCGGGAGGTACTAGGAGGGAAGGGGAGGAGTTGATCAGTGGGCCCCCCCAACCCCGGTGAGTGGGAGGTGCTGGAGGGAAGGGGAGGAGCATGGCTGCTGGTGGCTTCCACAGACTCTGCTATTTTGGAGAGACTTTTGATTTGCAAGTAACAGTTTTCATGATGGCAAAAAAATCTGTCTTGTCAGGGAAATCTCTGTAATCGTCACAGGCTGTTCTCTCTCTTCGTCCCTCTCTGGCTACATGGCATGATGGTTCCTCTGCAGCTGACTTTCAGCTGTGAAAAAGCCAGAGCCTTTTGTTTTGTGCTTTGGATGACAGGAAAGAATGTGCAGTTCATTAGTGCTGCCCGCTTACTCACAACCTCTTTGTATTGTGGTGGGACACTTAATCCATGTTTACACAGCAGTATTTCTGTTAAATGCCCTGAATTGACAGAATTGTTAAATGCCTTCATTAATATAATCAGTTAGGTGGTGCTGGTTTAGGGCACATGAAGGCCAGTTGGATTAAAGAGCTAAAAAGCAGGGGCAGGGCACAGTCATCATCTTGGATTTTCACTGTTGTTTTCATCCTCTGGGGCTGGGGTGGTTCCTGTCCATCCATTTCCAGTTTCCCCCTGTAATTTACATTCTGTGCTCCAGCTCACACTAAAGCAACCATCCTTCTGTCCACAGAGCATCGGCTGGGACTATGATCCCCTTCTGGAGCTCCCTTCGTGTCAATCCTTATTTATTTGCAAGGGTTGCCTTTTAGTATTTGAAGTGTTCCTGGGGATGAGTGTAACATTCCCAGCCCCTACGAGTCAGAGGCTGGGGCAGGGGATTGAAATGCCCAACAATGTCAGTTCTTAATCAGCCACAAAGCCAAGAGCAGTGCCACGTGGTCTCTCTTATGTAGGGGCTCAGTTTGGTGTCTCTGCAGCGCTCCCATTCCCTGCTGGACCATAAGTTGAGGCCTGGTCTCTGGAGTGCATACAGCATTGTAGTTGCAACCTGAGCAGAATCGTGAACTTGCATCTAGCTGCAGATCAAAGGCCTGACTGGGACCTCAGCCTTGCCTCCTGTGGACGTGAGTGAGTCACGCTGCTAGGGAGAGCCAGACTGGTGGCAGAACTGGATGGCGAAAGAACTCCCAGGAGGTGTCATTGTTCAAAATGCCTTGCTGATGATCATTCCCTCCTTCTCCTGCTGTAGAAGCCACTTTCTTGGTGAGGCCTCAGGAACCCTTTGAACTGCAGATGCCAACACCAGAGTGAGAGAAAACAGCTCTGTGGCTGGGCTTCTTCCCTCTTCCGCTGGGAAATGCAGAGCCCTCCTCATTAGGAGAATAACCCCCTGCTTACACAGCTGATAGCCAGATGTCAGGCCATAAGATAGTGATTGCCAGCGGCTGACTGGCAGCTCTGATAGGCCACTGGAAGCCTGATGACAGAAAGACAGGGTCTGACCCCTCTTCCCCAGCACCACTGTGCAGCACAGGGACTTATGAACTGGTTGGCAGCCTGACTGTGCAATGCAGAGCACAGCTGCAGCCCTCCACTTCCTTTATTGCTTTGATTGTGGAAGAGGCAGTCGATTTCTGCACCTCAGGCATTTTTGGATTAGACCAGGTTTCCCAAGGCGATGTTGGAGAGGGCGTGGAGTGTTGAGCTGTGGAACCATTTATGTTCATTTAAGCCTTTGGTTGCTTAGTGGACTGGAGCTTATCAACTTCCTGCAGCAGGTCATTACTGAGGGACCATATCAATTACACAGAGGAGAATGATTCATCCTTGCTGTAACTCCACTGACTTCAGTGGCCCAGAGGGTAAAATTTCAGCCAGTCTCAAGCTGGCCTCCATTTTTGCACTCCCAGTTTTGCATGGGCAGATCCCTGATCTGTGCAGACAGGTTGTGTTGTGCTTCCCAAAATGCCTAGTTTGCCTGTGTAAAATGGATGCACATCCACTTTTTCAGGCACTGTCATTTATCCCTGCAAAGACAGAGGCTAATTGCTGTTCAGCTGGCCCCAAAAGCAGCATTCAGCAAAGAGAGGGGCTATGCTTTACATCCGGAGAATTGAACTTTTTTTTTCCCCTGTGAGTCACCAGTTGTTCAGTTGCCAGTGTTTAGGGACACATTTTCCAAGGCTCCATATAGGCCACATTAGGTGCACAGCTATCTGATTTGGGCATGCAATTAGATGCATGAGTAAATGTTTTGCTTGCACTAATCAGAGTGCTGGAGGAAGTGTAACCCACACACCTCCTGGGTGTGGTGTTCTGTCCCGTCTAGTGGCACCGAGACCACTTAGAGAGATAAAATGAGTCTGCTCTGCAACCTTAGCTAACAAGCAGTTGGCTTTTAGCTTGTGCGGTATCGTCTCATGCACTAAGCTCCAGAGGCCCCAGGTTCAATCTCACCCGCTGACAACCGGGGTCTGTTGGCATTACAGAAGCACTTGATATTGCAGGACCGCATGGGTTGAGTGGCACAGGCCCACCTCCTTCCAGTTGCTATATCCTGCACATAAGTGCTACTTCTGAGAGTGTTCTGCCAGTGTGCCTCAGGCCCGCCCAAGAGGGACTACTACATAGAAGGGGATAGCTCAGTCTTTATGCCTATTGATCCTCACTGCTGAGACTGCCAACATGATGTGGACATGAAACAGACTGAAACCAAACCCATTTTACATAGGGGCCACTGAATGGCCAGCAGATGTTAACTACGGAACTGGGTTTGAACCAGGGTCCTATAGATAAACTCTAAATCCCCTGAGACATCAAGTTGTCCACAATAAATCATTCTGAGGCTGGTGCTGTCACCCTGACAGTGTTGCGTGGCTGCTGTTAAAGGCCCTCTAGCATGGCTTTGGGAAATGCTTGTGGTAGCTCTTGGTGACCCCTGATAGGATAGAGGAGGGAAATGCTTGTCTGGAAAGACAGAGAGTGGCATGAAGAGTTGTGCTATGGCTTTTCTAGCAGCCTGGATAAGGAAACAGAAGGGTCTCCAGAATGGGTTGTGAGGGTGAGGGGAGTGGATAATGAGGGCAGTTCCCTGTTCTTGAGAGGACTCTAATTGGTAGGGGCCAAGGTTTAGGAATGGAGTGCTAATAAGGGGTCTGCACTTTACTGCGTTCTTATCTCAGCTAGGTGGGTTAGATTCAGTGATGCAGCAAAGAGCCTCTGGCCCTATGGGATTCGCTGCCTAATCTGACTACTTTGAATTCATCACCTCACTGGAGCCATTTGCTCCGAGTGTTGTTACTGGGTGGTGAGGGTAGCCCCCCTCCTTTCCTTTGGAGGGGCAGATACAGAAGGTTGTAAAACTTTTGATCTTGCAAAAATGCTGCGCTCTCTGTGGGACGTAGCTAGCAAAAATCTCGTCAAAGTTGTTGGTGGCATTCATGGAGCAGCTGCAGACAGTGGAGCGCTGCCTCTCAGACCAAGAAACAAGCACTGCATGGTGGGATCGTATCATAAGCAGGTTTGACATGACGAGTAGCGGCTGCAGTACTTTCAGATGCAAAATGCCACATTCCTGGATCTGTGCGCCAACCTCAGCCAAGCCCTCCAGAGCAGGGACCCCAGAATGAGAGTCGTACTGACAGTAGAGCAGCGAGTGGCAATTGCACGTGGAACGTTGCAATGCTGGACTGCTGCCAGTCAGTTGGACATCAATTTGGAGTTGAAAAATCCACAGTGGATCGGGCTGTTGTAACGCAGGTGTGCAGGGCCATTAATCATCTCCTGCCAGGCAGGACTGAGGTGGAGCAGCTGTCTGATGCATTTTAACAGCCAGGCACAAGAGCTATTAGAAGAGCTCAATACGGAGCTCTGCAGCCAGCAGCCACAGTAATGTGGTGTAGTGGGCTGTGCTCTACCCAGACCTGAAGTTATGGAGTCTGCTAGGAATTGTGTGATGCTTGTTTAGTTGCATGAAACAAGCATTGGGCAATGGCACTGAATGCTGGCACTGCTTTCCACAGGTTGTGGTGGTTTTGGCTGAAATCTCCCTCTTGAGGGTAACAAAGCCACAGAGATCACAGCTGCTGCTGGCATCCCAAAGCCACCTGGGCCCATATGTTGCTAGCCTGTTTACTGCAATGGTGCCTGCCGAAGTGATCCCAGAGTGGCATGGGAAAGTGTCGTACTGCGGCGGAAGAAATAAGACAGCCCTCCCCAGAAACCTTTGGCGCCGGATTGCAGAGTACCTCCATGAACGTTTCATCGAGATCTCTCAGGAGGACTCATGGGACATCCCTGTGTACATAAACAAGCTACACAGCATGGCCCCCTCCCCCGTCTAACTCTGCAAGGGAATGGAAAGCAGATAACAGCTCCACCCCTCTTTGTTGTACCCACTGCCTCTTCTAGTATGAGTACATTACTGGAAAGTCGATAGCTGTGTCCTACTGAGCTGGCGTCGGGTGCCATCAGTACATTTAACATTGTAGTGAGAAATGCCTTCACACATTTACCCGAGATCCCTTCCCCTGCATCAGGCTCACCTGTGCTTGACTGACTGGACGGCAGTGGGGTCTCAGACAGGTCCTGACTCACATCATAGCTGGACTCCCCCAGTTGCATGCCCCCCCCCTCGCTGTTCATGGCAGAGGCCTGGGAGGTATCCATGGGGGTGGTGATGGGGTCTCCGCCAAGTACGGCAGGAAGCTTGTTGTAAAAGTGGCAGGTCTGCAGCTCAGCACCGGATTGACTGATGGCCTCCCTGGTTTTCTGCTATGCCTGCTGCAGTTCCTTCACTTTCATGAGGAACTGCTGCTGATCCCTGTCATACTCTTATGCCATCTGCTCATAGATATGACTGCTTTGTAGCTATGCCTGCCCAGCCTCTTCTCCCCACAGGCCCAGGAGAGCCAATACACAGGAAGGACCACATCTGGAGCATGTAGCTGGCATAGTCCACTGGAAAGTTGCACAAAACAAGGGAGAGCTCCTAGGTGGGCAATCAGGAAAAAGCATTTCAAAAATTCATAGGTTTTTTTTTAAGGGGGTGTGTGGCTTCCGGTCTCCATAACCCCTGGGCAGTGTAGTTCACAACTGTGACCAGAGCGGTCAGTGTCGGGCATTGTAGGACAGCTGCTGGAGGACTGTTAGGGTTGACATAAGTCACACCCTGTCTACACTCGCACTGTGTCGACCTAAGTATATCAACCCTGGCTCGATGCCATTCGAGGAGGTGGTGTTACTGAGTTGCCATAATGGGGTGCTTACATCAGCAGGAGACATATTGAAATGTATGAGAATATGCACAGCTAGCTTTATGCAACACAGCTTACATTGACCTAATTTTGTAGTGTAAACCAGGCCTGAAACAAGATTGGGATAAACAGACAGGTCTCCTTTGCCTTCATGGTTCATAATTCTTCCCCTGTGTGACCTAGAAGTGAAATAGTCAAGGTCCTTTGATAAACTACATTGGGCTCATCCATTGTGTCCAGTCTGCCCTCCACGAAAGCATCATGTTCCCTGCTGTGGTGGTTCTTCTTGTGTCTCTGCAAGTACTGGCAGATCATGCGCCCTGTGTTTGCAATGCTCATGACAATAGTGCAGAGCTGTGCAGACTCCACTCTCCTGTCAGGGATGGCTGACAGCGAGAAGGGCCATGTGGGTTTGTGGGATTTTTAAAAAAGGTGCAAAAATTATGGGATATGGAAAGTTGCATGTCGGAAACTTAACCCCTCTGTCCCAGTCACTCCTGCACAACTTGTTTCTGCCTCACCATGCATTGCCCAAATTTCCCAACAGACTGTGTACTGGGTGAGGGTGATACTTACCCATGGTGCAGCACACTGGCATTGACACAAGCACCCCTGGTGAGTACAGTGCTGGCAGAAGGAGTCAAGTGTGCACACACACAAGTGATAGACTGACTGTGGCGGCTTTATGCCAATGTAACTTGTGTCAACCAAAGTTTGTGGGGTAGACGTGACCTTTTGTAGCAGTGGTTAATGCTCTGTATTGCTGAGTAAGAGGCATAAGTTCCTTTCCCAGCCTTGGGGTGTTTTGTGAACATAGGACCCGCAGGATTGGGATTATTTCTCAGAGGCCTATCTTCCATAACTAGTCCTGATCTCCGCTTGTTCTGCGGCTGGTATTATTTCCATGGCTGTGTTGCCATGTGGGAATTCTGGGTTTGAGTTCTGGTCCCCAGCCGGAGGGTTAGGGGTTTTCCCGGCTTCCAGAGCTAATTTCTGGCATTACTAACAGTACCACCTTCCTCCTCCCAGGGGCCAGGTCTCTTATTGATATGCCTGGGTGAGAGGAGACGGGAAGAGAATGCAGATGATCTGGGCCAGGGCTAGATCAGGACAGAGTGAGAGGGACCAGATTCTTCTTTCAGAGAGATCAGATTGACTGTGGTTGGCTCGTTCTGAAAGTCATTACCAGTGTCTGTGAGTTGGGATGTGGGTCCTTCACATCAAACTCTGCCTGGGAACATCTGTCAATTCCCCATCCCTTTTATTTTATCAAGGGAAATCAGAGGCTTTGAATGATCATTGCTGGGCATCCACATGTTGTCACTTGAGCTGGATGCCCGAATGGGGGCTCTGTGTGTCATCTCACCAGCTGTCTGTGCTCAGATGTAGGGTGAGGCTGGGAGTGGCTTGGGGTGAGGAAGGGGTTATGTCAAGATGCTTACAGAAAAAGGAAAGAACAACAAGGGAACATTTCCCAAGAAAGCTTCAGAGTTGCGTCTGATGTGAACTTGCTACGGATGGAGGCGTGATCCTTCAAGAGAAACAGAAAAGGGGTGGATCAGAAATCCCAGGACTTGGCCCCTATGCTGCCTTCAGATATAAACAAGCACTGCATGTGCAAACATTCCTATAGTGCACCCTATCTGCGCCTGTGCCTGGCTATTGGCCAAATAAAGCTGAGAGGCCAAGTGGCCCGAACAGTTGAACTACATTGAACAGAGCAAATCAGTGTTGCAGGCCATTTGGGCAGGAAGGTGCTCTCTTCTCTAGACACTTTGCCTGTGTGGTGGAAGTCACTGCAGGGCACAGGGTTTGTACAAAGCCCTTTTGGACCATTTAAGTCCTATTAAGCCCTTAATGTGGATCTTCAGTGTTGATTGAGACTTGTGCAGGCCCTGTACACAGGGCTGAATTTCTGCCGTGGGGTACAGATTAAGCACAGCTCATCTTTATATTTAGAATCTTCACAAGCTGTGTCCGGGGAAAATCGCAGCAGGTGTCATCAGTCACTGCAGCCTGGAGGGTGAGGTGAACTGTGCTGATACTGCACTGCAGGATACAAAACCAAATGCAGAATTTCATGTCACAGGCTCTGGTTTAAAATGCATCTGGACTTGTAACTGGGCCAGACCTACAGCTTTGCCTCTAGGTTGAGAGTCTGAGCTTTCCAGTGCATCCAAACTCCAGGCTTACCATTGCCTCTCCAGTGGCCTGCAAAGACTGCACAAGCTCTGAAGGAAGAAAGTCCCATTTTTTACATCTTCTGACATTTCTCCTTTTCTATGCTTGCCATCAGTACCAACACTATACGCAGGACATTCCAAAGTAACCATCGTTCAGAGATAGAGGACAGGGGGAAGAGAGATTTTGAAAGAAAAATGAACCGATGAAGCTGCAACAGAGGAGAAAGCTCTGGTACTAAGAGTAATCAGAAAGGAGGTTGATTCTGGATGAATGGAAGAAATAGGAAGAGAGAGAGGAGATCTGTGAGATTACTGGAGTAAGTAGATGGATGGCAATGGAAGCATTTAATAAAGCCTTTTGCTATTCACTAATTATTATGGTGCCCTATAAAAACTCAGCTGTGAGCAAGTCCAGGTATTACAATCTTAGAAGTTGCATATGGTTTTTCTATTTTATTACTTTATTTTTTGTACATTTGCCAAGCCGGATAAAGCTCTGTATAGTTTTACACAGTGAACAAAACATTCCCTGAAGAAAGACAATTTTTTTTCAGCTGTCAAATATTTAAAGGAAGACAATGTTAACATGATCAGCTGCAGGTTGATTCTGAACTGGTGAGCAGCTCAGGTTGACAAAGTTTTGCCTTGTGGGAGGGTCTGTGTTGGAATGAAGGGTCTCAGAAATCTACTGAGGCTACATTAGAAGCAGCAAAACAAACAAACAAACCAACCCCCGAACAATGTTTTGTATAAAATCCATCTCTGAGACCAGCATGGTAGAACTTATCCCCAATATTCTGGTCTCCCTATAGGCTCAATCCTGAGCAGTGTGAAAGCCAGTGGGAGTTGAGGGAGCTCAGCCCCTGTCAAGAGGTGCCTAGCACCCTTCAGAATCATGTGTGTAGATGGCAAGCTCTGTAATCTGCAAGGCATATCAGACACTTTTGCTTTGAACTGTGTTTCCTTCCGCCATTTAAAAACAGCTTAATAAGTATTTTGACATAAAATACGGCCAGAAACAACAACTGTTTGTCTGACTGTGCCTGTTGTGTGTGTGTCATGGAGGGTTTCTTTTGCACAACAAAGGAACGCTACATCTTTCGTAAGTGATTGCACAAGAAAAAAGCCACACTATTTGGAAAGTAAAGTATGAATCAAAATTTTACTTCAGTACAGCCAGAGGAACTGAAATTTGCAACCCAACAGCAAGAATTAAATTGCAGTGGCAGCAGTTGCTGGGTCCAGGTGGTGTGTGTTTGGAGACAGTGCTTTATGACGTTGGTTTTCCTTTAATGTGGTTCTGGGTGTGCTGTCAGGAAGAGTGATACCAGGAAACAGTTTAGCCCAGTGGGAAAAAAAAAAAATCCCGGAAAAGTCACTTAGAGAAGAACATTTGGCTTTGAAGTACATTAAAGAGAGAATATTGCTACTTTGCATTTATGCAGCACTTTTTCATCTGTACCCCCTCCATGGTGCAAAAGCATTGAGGAACAGATAGAGAGACTGAGGCCCAGACAGGTGAAGGGATTTGCCCAAGAGCCACACAGGCAGGCAGTGGCAGAGTTGGGAATAGAACCCAAGTCTCCTGGCCCCTTGTTCCTGGACCCTTTACAGGAAACTAAGCAGAACAAACAGCAGAACACAAACTTTTGCCCCATTGATTGAAAAAGGGTGAAGAAGGAACTTTAACTCACTATTCTGACAACCATCTGACAGCTCTTTGGCAGCCCATGCAAAATGAGCTGGAGTTCCCAGAGGAAGTGTCTGCATCACATTGACCTTAATTGGCCAGTTTATTGACATTCTCAGTGGAGACACCAAGAATTGATGGGGCCAGAGAGATTAACTCCTTTCTCACTTCAGGAATTGTCTGCCCTGGTAGAATTAAGGCACTGTTATTAGGGTGAAGTGGAAAGTTTACCTTGCTGCAACCCTGTGGAGTGCTCTTTGGGTGGTTAAAGGAGGACTTCATTCTTCAGGGCTGTCAGTTGCTGCCGCCTTCTTGCTCTTAAGTGAATAATAAAATAAAGTTATGTCTCAAATTAGCAGAATTGCTTGATCACAGTTATGTGAGCAATTGTTGTGATTAAAGTGCAATCCCAGCAAATGCTCACACAACCAAGCAGTTGGACATCTGGATCTTTACCTGTTTGTGTACTCACACGTGTTGCGGAAACAATCTGATCTCAGTGCTAGAGGGAATTGCTTATTCTTACTAAGAGGTGAGAACACTCCTGAAGTCTCTAACCAAGTCTTACTTGCACAATGCCAGTTGCAAACTGCACATGTCAGTGGCTTGCCTTGTTAGGAGATCTGACCAGGATGCCCTCTGTGTCCCTTGGGGATGGGCAGAGCTGTTCTAGTAAAATACGAGCTGACTTGGACCTGAACTGAACCTTCTGTGAAAAAATCTGGGGAGATTTAAATTTAAAAATAGAGAATGCTTCATTTGTGTGGCTTCCTCTGCACTTCCTGGTTTTGGCTAGTGATGTAAATGCTGAGATGCCTCAAAACAGAAGCCTCTTCTGAGGAGATTTCCAGCCTAGAGGTACAGGCTCGGGAAGTTTGGATGAGGAGTGGAGAAGTAGTTGAGCTTTTCAGAAACAAACGCTGGACTCTGCTGTGAGTCTCTCATCTCCGGTGTGTTTATGAATCTCTCTCAACTTCTCTGTTCCTCTCAAGGGTGCATCCTGTTCCTGTTCTCTTTTGCATTGTTCTAAGGGTATGTCTTCACTTCAGAGTTCATTCAAGCTTTGACTCAGGTGTTACCCCTAACCCACCTCCTGTCCACACACACACATCCCTCTTAACCGTGTTTGGTGGCGTTTTCAACCTCTCTGACCTGGCTGGACTCAGGTCCACTTTCACTTGAGGCTGGTAACTCACTTTTGAGTGAGGGTGCACTCAAGTGTCGATAGTCCTCCAGTGCCGTCCCACAATTCCCCTCATGTGCCCAGGACAGACAAGTTCTCCCAGAATTCACTGCGAAAGAATCAGAGTGGCTCAGCTTACTGCAGCACATTGGCTATGCCCCCAAAAGCCTTAGTCACACACATGGTAGACTCCAACACCAGTGAGAACACGGTAACTTGGGTCGGGCTTTGTGGTGTGGATGCTCACACCTGGACTAAATTAACCTGGACGCTCATGCTCAGACTTGGGTGCTGGTCACCTGGGCTAACTCTGCAGTGCAGACGTACCCTAGTACAGTGCTTGCTTTCTGGGACCCAAGCCCTTAGCTTTTTCTTTTTTCAAAGGTGAGTGCAGAAGATACTTGAGAGATGGCTTCAAAAGAAACAAATATGGGGGCGGAGAGAGAAATCTTGCTGCCTTTTACTTCTGTTTTATGAACTCATGATGACATTGGTTATGTTTGTTGTGTAAACAGCAGTTCCAGCTGAACTGATGAAATATGGTCAAATGGTTGAGGCTTTAACAAGAAACAGGAACAAATGCCCCAGGGTTGTAAATGTGAAGCAGGATTTGGGGGTGGGCATATTCTCTCTCTGACCATAATAAGACTCAAATGTATACCAGCCCTAGCAGCGGTGAGACAGGGGTCTCTTGGTTTTTCCATTGCAAATCTTCTTCTTTAGGGATTGATAACCCAGCCATTTTCATATGCGTTAATCTTAAATTGCACAAAGTGAATCATTTCCAACCTCCCTCCTCCTTGGACAAAGCTGTCTTTTCCTTTTATATTTTTTCAAAGGGGAAAGGTCTCTTGTGCATTGAAAGAGGCCTCTTTCCCCCAGCGTTTTACACATCAATCAATTGTCTTGAGCCTTTTACAGTTCTCCTAATCCTGTTATCTCCCTTGATGTTATCCTCCTCTCAACCTTTCCTGCCCCTCCCTGGATACATCTGAGGATGCCCTTTGAGACTGTTGGGTAGTTTGCATAATGACATCCATCAAGACCATCCCTAGGCCTAGAACCCATGGAGCCCTGATATTGTTATCAAATCACATCTCATTTGAAGTTCTATGAGAGCTGCAAAGAATCTCGGGTGCATCTATGCAAGAATGGCTGACTTTAGTATGGCAGGAAGAAAAAGGATTGAGACCTCCTGATATGGAGGGCTCCCTCTGAAGATGAGGGCTCTGTTTGTTCGGGCATGATGAATCTGTGCTGGTTCTTCACTCTCTTTGTCCTTGCTGATGGAGTTTTTTTTCTTTCTTTCTTTCTCTTAGAGCAGGGGAGAAGGAGAAGCTACATATCAGTTTCAGGTTAGTTTTAAATATGGACTCCAAGCTGTGACAAGGAGCGAAATCCTATAGCAAGGTCTCTCTCCACATCTTTCTTTAATCAGCACTGAAATGAGATCTACATTAGGTGTGCATCATTCTGCATACCACTGAAGAGGCTTTCATTGGTTTCTGGAAGAACATATTTCAGTTGAGAGACTGTGAAGCCAGAAAATGCCAGTTTCGCCACATGTTTTCATTTCTTGTTCTGTAAGAGTGTGGGGGTTTTAGTCTAAGACATTAAAACATGCAACTATTTCAGCTTATAAACTGACCCTTTTGTAGAGCAGACATAGGGTCAAAAATGAAGGCAAATAACTGTTTAAAGATCCACTGATGTTTCATGGGGAACTCAAAAAAACAGCCCATTTGGAGACAAATTCTGCTGTTACATAAAATGGGAATTTTTCTGCCTCTGTGTTACTGTTTTTTGTTATTGCTGGAGATATCAACATGAAAGCAGGTTCCTTATTCCTGACTTCATTTGCTTCTTCTGCTTATTCCCGAGCAGCAGCCAGAATCCGGTGTGTGTTGACACGTGTTCCGGAGTGGTGGATAGGGGAGCAGGTGCTCTGGCAATGACTGTGGTGCCATGCAGGGTTTCAATCTCAGGGGAGGTAGACAGGAGAAGCAGATGAACTGCTAGGAAATAGAATATTCCCCCCACCCCCTCTGTATACGTCCCCAGTGATACAAAATAAAGTAATTACAGTAAATACTCTAGAAAGTAAAGGACCTGGGGATAGAGTGGATTCTAAAACGAATAGGTTTCCGATGTTTCTATGTGGCTTCAGCTCCAGTTGGAGGATACATTTGTGTTCATATTAACCAAGGGATACAAAAGCAGGAGCGATACATTTCTAAAACGTGGATTTTCTATGCAATATATAGCATATGCAGATTACACAAGAGGTATAAAAGGATAAGGGATACAATCTGACTCCGTCTGTGCACCAACACAGGGAAGGAAGACTGTCCCATAGACACCTGCTGCTGGACTACCTGGACTTTAGGTCCAGGCACATAGGCGTAAGGGGTGCTGCATGTCTGCTTACTCCTCCGTCCCAGAGACAGGTGGATGGGGAAGGGTGAGGAATGGGCAGAGCTGAGCCAGAGACGATAGGAGGTGTAATTTGCTCCTGGTATAGGGCAACAACAATGACCACCTTCCTGAAGTAAGAGGGGAGCAGAGAAAAAATCGGGTGTAACTTAGACATCTCATATGCATGCCACAAAAGCTTATGTACCACACCACGCCATCGTATATTTCATAGTTTGTTATGTTTATTTGGTATTTCTAAATGCATTCTAATACATCAGTAACTCTGAATATTCTTTCCATCTATCTATCCTTACCTCCTTGACAATGACAGAATTATGGTATTCATCATCGTGCTGGACAGTGAATGCTCGGATGTTACTGAAGATTAATGTAGAGCTCTGATGAGTTTACGTAGCAGTCATAACTCCAAATGCATAATCTCTTGATGTGTGGCGCCAACTGTTAAAGCATGCACCAGCTGCAAATCTAAGCAGAGTCTGGAGTGAGTTATGAAGAACATTCATGCATGGAGTGTGTGAAGTTATTATTATGTGATGCTGCTCCTGCCCAGTGGTTCACATGAAGCACATGGGCTTGCCAGGTCTCCAGCTGTTTGCTTGCGCAATGGCTGGTTTTTAAACAACAACAATAACATCACCAAATGCATTTTGATTCATAATAGAATTGTGTTTCATTGACTAAGAAGTCAGAGGGAGATAAATTACTGCTGTTTCCCTTCTCTACCCTCTAGGAGCTTGGATTAAGAATTAATTTGGGAGGGGGGGGAGTTTTCTGACGGTCCCTTTAAAACGAACAATGAAGCAGTGATGGTGGAGCCTGGTTTGGATTTTATTAAGGAAAAATGAAAGATACAAATGCAATGGTGGAAACTGAGGCAACAATCTTGCAGAGGGCAGGAGTAATTACAACAAAGCAGCATGCTCAGGCCTGGGGGTAGGACGAGGAAGCCCCTCCTCTCATGTCTGAGTGACCAGCACACATGTGCCTTGGCTGGAGAGCAGCTTGGCCTGAAGCACAGCCTACAGCAGGGAGAGTCAAGCACGGAAATGTCACTGGACTGCCTCTCCCCTGAAATAAAATGGGAAGAAAGGATTCAAGAAAGAGGGAACAAAGACTAAATATTCCAATCCCAGGAATGGAGAGTTGAGGGTTGTTTGGTTTTTTAAGGCAAGTAATCAACGGGCTGAAGAAGAAATGCCAGTTGGCCAACACATTTCCTGCTGCCCCTATCCCACTGCTGCCTCTGTCCTGAACACTCACTTCAGCATGAAGCAAACTCAAGGCTCCCCATCTGGGCACCTGATTTGGAACGCACTAATTCGGGGCTGTGCCTGAAGGTGAAAGCTGCCCTCTTTTTTTCTGGGAGAAGCACGAAAGGAGATGACCCCAACTGTGCCCAGTGATTCCTTGAGTGAACAGGTGAATGGCTCTGTCTGGTTTTTGTTTGGCTGGATTGAGGACAGAAGTAATCAGTCACTCTTTAAGGGTATGGATACGCTGCGATTAGACACCTGTGGCTGGCCTGTGCCCACTGACTTGGGCTTGGGCTATGGGCTGTTTTATTGCAGCATAGAGTTGCAGCCCCAACTCTGGGACCCTCTCTTCCTCATTGGGTCCTAAAGCCTGGGCTCCATCTGAGCCCGAACGTCGATACCACAACTAAACAGCCCTTTAGCCTGAGTCAGCTGGCACAGACCAGACATGGGTTTTTAATTGCAGTGTAGACATATCCTAAGAGGACAACACAGACAGAGCACGTTGCTGGGAGACAGACAGCACAAACGAGTGGAGAAAAGCCCTATGGGTCATAAAGCAAAGCTAATATATAAGGCCTCTTATGAAAGAATGGGACAGGCAGTGCCTGCTTAAAAATCACACACCGTTAATAAAACAAATTCATAGATTCATAGATTCATAGATATTTAGGTCAGAAGGGACCATTATGATCATCTAGTCCGACCTCCTGCACAACGCAGGCCACAGAATTTCACCCACCACACCTAAAAAAGACCTCACACCTATATCTGTGCTATTGAAGTCCCCAAATTGTAGTTTGAAGACCTCAAGGAGCAGAGAATCCTCCAGCAAGTGACCCGTGCCCCATGCTACAGAGGAAGGCGAAAAACCTCCAGGGCCTTCCAATCTGCCCTGGAGGAAAATTCCTTCCCGACCCCAAATATGGCGATCAGCTAAACCCTGAGCATATGGGCAAGATTCATCAGCCAGATACTACAGAAAATTCTTTCCCGGGTAACTTGGATCTTACCCCATCTAAAAACCCATCACAGGCCATTGGGCCTATTTACCATGAATATTTAATTACCAAAACCATGTTATCCCATCATACCATCTCCTCCATAAACTTATCGAGTTTAATCTTAAAGCAAGATAGATCTTCTGCCCCCACTACTTCCCTCGGAAGGCTATTCCAAAACTTCACTCCTCTGATGGTTAGAAACCTTCGTCTAATTTCTAATCTAAATTTCCTAGTGGCCAGTTTATATCCATTTGTTCTTGTGTCCACATTGGTATTGAGTTTAAATAATTCCTCTCCCTCTCTGGTATTTATCCCTCTGATATATTTATAGAGAGCAATCATATCTCCCCTCAACCTTCTTTTAGTTAGGCTAAACAAGCCAAGCTCCCTGAGTCTCCTTTCATAAGACAAATTTTCCATTCCTCGGATCATCCTAGTAGCCCTTCTCTGTACCTGTTCCAGTTTGAATTCATCCTTCTTAAACATGGGAGACCAGAACTGCACACAGTATTCCAGGTGAGGTCTCACCAGTGCCTTATATAACGGTACTAAAACCTCCTTATCCCTACTGGAAATACCTCTCCTGATGCATCCCAAGACGACATTAGCTTTTTTCACAGCCATATCACATTGGCAGCTCATAGTCAACCTATGATCAACCAATACTCCAAGGTCCTTTTCCTCCTCCGTTACTTCTAGTTGATGCGTCCCTAGCTTATAACTAAAATTCTTGTTATTAATCCCTAAATGCATGACCTTACACTTCTCACTATTAAATTTCATCCTATTCCTATTACTCCAGTTTACAAGGTCATCCAGATCCTCCTGTAGGGTATCCCTGTCCTTCTCTAAATTAGCAATACCTCCCAGCTTTGTATCATCTGCAAACTTTATTAGCACACTCCCACTTTTTGTGCCCAGGTCAGTAATAAAAAGATTAAATAAGATTGGTCCCAAAACTGATCCTTGAGGAACTCCACTGGTAACCTCCCTCCAACTTGACAGTTCACCTTTCAGTAGAACCCGTTGTAGTCTCCCCTTTAACCAATTCCCTATCCACCTTTCAATTTTCCTATTGATGCCCATCTTATCCAATTTAACTAATAATTCCCCATGTGGCACAGTATCAAACGCCTTACTAAAATCTAAATAAATTAGATCCACTGCGTTTCCTTTATCTAAAAAATCTGTTACTCTCTCAAAGAAGGAAATCAGGTTGGTTTGGCACGATCTACCTTTTGTAAAACCATGTTGTATTTTGTCCCATTTACCATTGACTTCAATGTCCTTAACTACCTTCTCCTTCAAAATTTTTTCCAAGACCTTGCATACTACAGATGTCAAACTAACAGGCCTATAATTACTTGGATCACTTTTTTTCCCTTTCTTAAAAATAGGAACTATGTTAGCAATTCTCCAATCATATGGTACAACCCCTGAATTTACAGATTCATTAAAAATTCTTGCTAATGGGCTTGCAATTTCTTGTGCCAATTCTTTTAATATTCTTGGATGAAGATTATCTGGGCCCCCCGATTTAGCCCCATTAAGCTGTTTGAGTTTCGCTTCTACCTCAGATATGGTGATGTCTACCTCCATATCCTCATTCCCATTTATCATGCTACCATTATCCCTAAGATCCTCTTTAGTCTTATTAAAGACTGAGGCAAAGTATTTGTTTAGATATTGGGCCATGCCTAGATTATCCTTGACCTCCACTCCATCCTCAGTTTTTAGCGGTCCCACTTCTTCTTTCTTTGTTTTCTTCCTATTTATATGACTATAGAACCTTTTACTATTGGTTTTAATTCCCTTTGCAAGGTCCAACTCTACTTGACTTTTAGCCTGTCTCACTTTATCCCTACATATTCTGACCTCAATAAGGTAGCTTTCCTTACTGATCCCTCCCTTCTTCCACTCCCTATATGCTTTCTGCTTTTTCTTAATTACCTCTCTAAGATGCTTGCTCATCCAGCTTGGTCTACAACTCCTGCCTATGAATTTTTTCCCCTTTCTTGGGATGCAGGCTTCCGATAGCTTCTGCAGCTTTAATTTAAAATAATCCCAGGCCTCCTCTACCTTTAAACCCATAAATTCTTCAGTCCAATCCACTTCCCTAACTAATTTCCTTAATTTTTGAAAGTCAGCCCTTTTGAAATCAAAAACCCTAGTTGCAGATTTATTTTTGTTAATCCTTCCATTCAGTTTGAACTGAATTAGCTCATGATCACTTGAGCCAAGATTATCCCCTACAACCATTTCCTCTATGAGATCCTCATTACTCGCCAAGACCAAATCTAAAATGGCATCCCCTCTAGTCGGTTCAGCAACTACTTGTTGAAGGAATCCATCAGCTATCGCATCTAGGAAAATCTGAGCCCTATTATTATTACTAGCACTCATCCTCCAGTCTATATCTGGGAAGTTAAAGTCTCCCATGATCACACAGTTTCCATTAGTATTTACTTTATTAAAAACATTAAAAAGGGCTCTATCCATATCCAAATTAGATCCCGGCGGTCTATAGCACACCCCAAGCACTATCCCAGGGGAGGCTCTAATAGTTTTCTTCCCCAATTTAATTATTGCCCAGACAGACTCAGTCATATCCATTTCATCGCTTCTTATTTCTTTACATTCTATCTCATCATTGATATACAGTGCTACTCCACCACCTTTACCTTTTTTTCGGTCTTTCCTAAACAGCACATACCCTTCAATACCTGTAGCCCAGTCATGACTACTATTCCACCAGGTCTCTGTTATACCTATAATATCTGGTTTCACTTCCTGCACCAGTAACTCTAGTTCCTCCATTTTGTTACCTAGGCTCCTTGCATTAGTGTACAAACATCTTAATTTTTGCTGTTTGGCCTCACTCACATTCTGTACCCTATTAGGCACGGTTATTTTACTACCAGTATAACCTATTAGACTTGTATCTACACTGCCCTTCCTCCTACCTACAGCTGTATCCACTCTTACTTCATTTTCTTTCCACTCTATGCTAAATTCTGGCGTGGAGATTACCTGGACATCTCCCAACCATCTCCCCCAAATTCCTAGTTTAAAGCTCTCTTAATCAGTTGTGCCAGCCTCCATCCTAGAAGTCTATTTCCTTCCCTACTCAGATGAAGTCCATCCCGAGAGAACTGTCCTCTATCCATGAATGCCTCCCAATGGCCATACATCCCAAAGCCCTCCTTATAGCACCACTGCCTAAGCCATCTATTGATAGTCATAATCTTGTCACACCTTTGTTGCCCTTCTCTAGGAACAGGCAGAATCCCACTAAAGATCACCTGAGCCTCAATTTCCTGAAGCGTCCTTCACTCATCTGTGTGCAGCTAATATGCTATTAAAACGGAAAGAGTTTTAAAGTCTGATTTGCATTTTGTCATTGAAGCTCTTTGTTTATACATTTCACTCAGCATGGACATTCCTTCTAGGCAGCTTCCCTTTCTGGTTACCTGATCTGATCTTATCCTATCCCTGTAGTCTCACTGAAAGTCAATGGGACTTAGGTGCTTTTGAAAATTTTACCCTGTCTTTTCTAAATCAAAAACGCATATTTTTAAAAAATACCCAAATGTAGAAAGGCTTGGCCTTTTGATGTTGGGAAATCTCAGGGTAAAGCAAGTGGAATGAAGGAAAGTTTTTAACTGGAAGTTTCCCTTAAGTTTGTGTCAGATGTTGGACTGCAGTTTTAAAAATACCACCGCTAGCCACAGGTGCAGAAACAATCTTGTGTGTCACATGCTGTGACACTGGACGGATATTTCCACATCTTGAGGTGGTTAACTAGGTAAATATTTTGCCCAAGTTTTTCTGGAGAGTGAGTGTTTTCTGCTAGGGAAATTCTTTTTTTCCAGAAGTGATACCCACCTAGATAAATTGCAGGTATTTCCTGCAAATACTATGTCTTAATAATTCATTAGCAACCCCTATGTGAGTCTGTTGGGTTCGGGGAACCCTTGCCTCTTAGATACATTTGGTTGGCATTGGTTATTATTATGACACTTACTTTTTAAAAATGTGAATGTCCCAGACAATTCTCTCCCTTTCTATCTTGGTCTTACTGACAGATGCTTCGTTTACAGCATCGCCATGTGTCTTTGCTTTTTATCAATGAATTTGTTGCTGTTTCTTGGGTGAGGCACAGGGAAAGCTTGCCCCACCCAGCTTTCCTAGTGCAGTTTAATCTAGACCCTGCTGTTCTGTGTCTGGGATCCCCCACGTAGCTCTGCCAGTTCACTTCAGCTGTGTGCTATGCTACAGCTGCCCCAGCTATTCTAGCCTTCCTCCTAGCTCTGCCAGTGCATTTCAACCCCAATCTCCAGGCTTGAACTTCTCCTCAGCAGAGACCGTGAGTGAATTTGCCGGTGGTAACGAAGTATGTGATGTTATTGTGTAGTCTAGTTACTAGATAGCAAGTGCCTATATCACAGTTAGCACTCCTGCCCCATGGCATATGAGAGGTTTCCTGTGTTGCTACTGCGGATGCTTTAGCTATTCTGTGCACAAACAGAGGAGTTGCCCTACCTCCAGCACCTTCAATGAGCTGAGGAAGTGAGCTGTAGCTCACGAAAGCTTATGCTCTAATAAATTGGTTAGTCTCTAAGGTGCCACAAGTACTCCTTTTCTTTTTAATGAGAACTAAGTTCACTTTGGGCCAGACTCTGCCACTCTTATGCCAAGTAATTCCCCCTCCAAGTCGTCTCATTAAACAGTAAAGTGCTGCTCAGTGCAGGGGTTCTGGCACGATGGGTGCTGGTATGCTGGCTTGAAGTAATAATAGCAACTGACTGCATGGCTACCATCATCTACAGGGTTTACAGTTTGGTTCAACGGCTTTTAGTACCCACCACTGTAAAAATTGTCCCAGCTCCCCTAAGTGTGAGTAAGGATGCCAGAATCAGCCCCTTAGAGAATAGAAGTTATTTAAAAGAATGATCTGACCATCCATGCACGCGAACTTGTGACTCTCGTTCCCTGGGATGGTTAAACGCCCATGTCTGTCTCCGACCCATTCATCCTCACACCCATCCAGCTTCCTGAACACTTGTCATTCAGTTCCCTTTCACTTCTATGCCTGGGAAAGATCATAGCAGAGAGACAACTCGAGAGAAAAGTGTTCAGAACCGTTTCCCTAGGTTGTCAGATGTTAAGGAAAAATTCAACTTGCTGCTGAAAGGTGAATCCACATTTGGAATCCATACTCCAGAGAGGTAGCTGGTACAGGAGAGAGTCAAGACAAGATTAGCTAAAACACTATGGGGACTATTGGAGGTCAAAGTCTGATATCATTCACTCAGGATCAGATGAGGTGAGATCTGAGAGGTGTCCTGGTTTGACTGTCTATGATTTTAAAGGCAGGTTTCAGAGTAGCAGCCATGTTAGTCTGTATCCTCAAAAAGAAAAGGAGTACTTGTGGCACCTTAGAAATAAATTTAAGGTGCCACAAGTACTTCTTTTCTTTTTATGATTTTAAAGAATTTCCAATGAACGTGCTATAGATTATAAACGCCTTGTAATAGGGATTTGCCACTTGGAGTGTTTTTGTACAGCACCTCGTACAGCCATGATACTAAATACATTAATAATTACAAATCATTCAGGGTAATCTTCAGGTTGGTTTATGAAGGTTTCCTTCCTTCCTGGAATTCTGTGAACCTTTACTATACTTGGAACATTTCAACCTCCCAAATTCAACATGGTTTTTGACCTGGATTTTCAAAGTTGCACATTCATATAAATTGGTCATTGGCATGTGCAGGGATGGTAATTCTGTGCACAAATTAGGCTTGACCTTCTGAAAAGTTGGGCTCTGGTTTACAACGTTGTGCCCTTGTACTGCACTCTTCACAGTGTCTTTGGAATTAGTGTAACGGTTCCTCAGTCTCCAGTCAGTGGCCCAGCCTTTGTTAAAAGTCTATTTGGGTAGGGGTGCCACCACGAATGATTTCTCCTCGGGGATGAAAGAATGATTCATGCTGTTGCACATTGTGGTGCAAGGCTGGGGGTGATGTCATTGTGCTGGGTCTGAAGTTCCAAGCACACTTTGGCGTGTAGCTGACCTGGTTTAAAGGCTGTGGAAATGTCCCATCGGAACTGGGACAATCTTACAAAAGTTGGGACAGGTGGCAAAGTGACAGCCTGTGCTCAGTAAACAAATCAGTGAACGGCTCAGAGATTTATTACATCAGGCAAAACTATGCAACGCAGCTCTCTACATCTGCTAAACTGATGAGGCTGGAAACAAACCGAAGTTACACTGGAATCCTCTTTGACACTCAGCCTGCAGTCATTTTTGCTAAGGCTGGGATCTAATTTAGAAATGCATTAAAGGCCCAACTCCTCATGGCAGAGCTGGACTCTTCTACTGTGCTCTCCTTATATGCCTGGCTCTCTGAGATCTGCACAAGTAGGAGGAGAAGCAGATCAGAGTGAAGCTTTGATGGGCAGATCCCAGAGAATTTTGCCCATAGTTTGTAAATAACTCTGGATCCAGAACTTGAGTTTTGTCTTTGCTCAGTGTTCTTGGCATCTCTCTGCAGCATTTCCAGTATTCTTTATCCTGATCAGTATCACTACTCTTTGGAAGTGATTTCCACACACAATGGTATAGCTGTATTTTTCACTCCCATAGACAGTCCCGCACCCCCCTCCCCCCTTAGTGCTCTTCCTCGTCAGCCTGGTATTGCCACACTTTATAAATACACTTGCAGAAGTGCTATAAGCCAACCCTCCTTGTTTATGGACAGAGTTGCAAATTCAATCCAGATGGTGCTGTTTTCCAAAGTCTGCTTCTGAAATCTGTTTGCAAGATATGATCTGCATGAGCATATGCCCCATCGGCTGCTTTCAGGAGATCTCATTTCAGGTTTCATGGTTAATAGTGCAGTATCAAAATCACCCTTCCATAAATGCCCAGAGTAGGTGGGATTGGATCCTTTTTGGTTGCCACAGCAGCTCAGTGTCTAAAAGTTGCTTAGACTCAATTGTTATTTTAAAAAGAGCTCTGGTGATGACGTACCAGACATAACCATTTCCAGGAAATTCTTGGGCCTTTTATCTTGGTAAGAATAAAATGTTTTTAATGCTAAAACAGCAATTAATGACACAATTAATAATAATGATTAGCTTTGCACCAAGAAGCATATGACTCTCGTGCACGCTAGAGACACATAGGGGATGTGGTTTCTCAAAATGCCAGCCACAAAGAGACAGTCACATTTATTTAACAGTGCATGTTCTGGAGAGCTTGTGTTCAAACTACTCACAAATTTCTTGTTCTGGACTCAGTCCCTGCTATCAGCTCACATCATATCCATTTCAGTTTCCCAGGCCGATCTCTCTTCATATTCATCTCCCTCTCTCTTCTCCCTCTTTCATTAGAACTGCCATACTGTGTCAGACCAATGGTCCACCTAGCCCAGTGTCCTGTCTTCTGACAGTGGCCAGTGCCAGATGCTTCAGAGGGAGTGAACAGAACAGGGCAATTTATTGAGTGATCCACTTGTCGTCCAGTCGCAGCTCCTAGCAGTCAGAGGTTTAGGGACACCCAGAGCATGGAATTGCATCCCTGACCTTCTTGGCTAATAGCCATTAATGGACCTATCCTCCATGAACTTATCTAATTCTTTTTTGAACCCAGTTATACTTTTGCCCTTCACAGCATCCCTGGACAATGAGTTCCACACTTTAACTGTGCATTGTGGTAAAGACGTTCTTCCTTATGATTGTTTAAAACCTGCTGCTTATTAATTTCATTGCGTGACCCCTGGTTCCAGTTATATAAAAGAGTAAATAACACTTCCTTATTCACTTTTTCCACAATATTCATGATTTTATAGAATCTATCATGTCTGCCCTCAGTCATCTCTTTTCCAAATTGAACAGTCCCAGCCAGTCTTTTTAATCTCTCCTCATATGGAAGCTGTTCCTTACCCTTAATCATTTTTGTTGCCCTTCTCTTTACTTTTCCCAATATCTGTTTTGACATGGGGCAACCAGAACTGCACACAGTATTCAAAGTGAGGGCATGCAATGGATTTATATTGTGACATTATGATATTTTCAATCCTATTATCTATCCCTTTTCTAATGCTTCCTAACATTCTGCTGGCTTTTTTGACTGCTGCTGCACGTATTGAGATGTTTTCAGAGAACTATCCATGATGACTCCAAGATCTCTTTCTTGAGCGATAACAGCTAATTTAGACCATATCATTTTGTATGTCTAGTTGGAATTATGTTTTCCAATGTGCATTACTTTGTGTTTATCAGCATTGAATTTCATCTTGCCCAGTCACACAGTTTTGTGAGATCCTTTTGTAATTCTTCGCAGTCAGCTTTGGATGGAACTATC
Source organism: Lepidochelys olivacea (assembly GCF_965140295.1). NCBI lineage: Eukaryota > Metazoa > Chordata > Testudines > Cheloniidae > Lepidochelys > Lepidochelys olivacea. Next base: position 17,841,192 of record NC_140423.1, read on the forward strand.
TTGATAAACCTCACAGTTTATCCCCTTTTCAAGATCATTTATGAATATGTTGAATAGCATTGGTCCCAGTACCGATCCATGGGGGACCCTGCTATTTACCTCTCCCCACTGTGAAAGCTGACAGTTTATTCCTTCCCTTTGTTTCCTATCTTTTAACCAGTAACTGATCCATGAGAGGACCTTCCCTCTTATTCCATTACTGCTGACTTGCTTAAGAGCCTTTGGTGAGAGTTCTTATCAAAGGCTTGCTGAAAGTTCAAGTATGTTATATCCACTGAATCTCCCTTGACCACGTTTGTAGATTTGTGAAGCATAATTTTCCTTTACAAATGTAGCGTTGACTCTTCCCCAACATATTGTGTTCATCTGTGTGACTGATAATTCAATTCTTTACTTAGTTTGAAGTAGTTTGCCTGGTACTGAAGTTACGCTTACCAGTCTGGAATTGACTGGATCACCTCTGGAGCCCCTTTAAAAAATTGGTGTCACATTAACTATCCGCTAGTCATCTGGTACAGAGGCTGATTTAAGTGATAGGTTACATACCACAGTTAGTAGTTCTGCAATTTCATATTTAAGTTCCTTCAGAACTCTTGGGTGAATACCATCTGGTCCTGCTGACTTATTACTGTTTAATTTATCAATTTGTTCCAAAACCTCCTCCACAGACACCTCAATCTGGGACAGTTCCTCAGATTTGTCACCTAAAAGACTGGCTCAGGTGTGGGAATTACCCTCACATCCTCTGCAATGAAGACGAATGCAAAGAATTCATTTAGCCTCTCTGCACTAGCCTTGCCTTCCTCAAGTGCCCCTGTAGCGCTTCCATCATCCAGTGGCCCCACTGATCATTTGGGAGGCTTCCTGCTTCTAATGTACTTGAAAATATTTTGCTGTTAGTTTCTGTGTCTTTTGCTAGTTGCTTTTCAAATTCTTTTTTGGTCTGCCAAGTTATACTTTTGCGCTTGACTTACTAGAGTTTATGCTTCTTTCTATTTTCCTCAGTAGGATTTGACTTCCCTGTTTTAAAAGACGCCTTTTTTGCCTCTAACTGTCTCTTTTATTCTGTTGTGTAGCCATGGTGGCATTTTTTGGTCCTCTTACTATTTTTTGAATATGAAGAATACAGGTAGTTTGAGCCTTTTTGTGGTGTTTTAAAAAGTTTCCGTGCAGCTCGCAGGCATTTCACAATTGTAACTGTGCCTTTTAATTTCCATTTAACTGGCCACCTCACTTTTGTGTAGTTCCCCTTTTTGAAGTTAAATGCTACTATGGTGGCGTTCTTTGGTATCCCCCCCCAAGAATGTTAAGTTTAATTACTTTAGGGTCACTATTATTGACCAGTTCATCCATATTCACCTCTTGGACCAGATCTTATGCGCCACTTAGGAGTAAATCAAGAATTGCTTTCTCCCTTGTGGGTCCCAGGACTAGCTACTCCAAGAAGCAGTTATTAATGGTATCTAGAACTTCTGTCTCTGCATCCCGTCCTGTGGTGACATGTTCCCAGTCAATATGGGGATAGTTGAAACCCCCCATTATTATTGGGTTTTCTGTTTTTGTAGCCTCTCTAATATCCCTGAGCATTTCACAGTCATTGTCACTGTCCTGGTCAGGGGGTGTGTAGTATATTCCTACTGCTATACTCTTCAAGTATGGAAATTCTGTCCTCAGAGATTCTGTGGTACAGTTTGATTCATGTAAGATTTTTACTATATTTGACTCTATAGTAAAAATCTTCAGTGAATCAAACAGTACTACAGAAGCTTTATGGATAGAAATTCCTGCTCTCAACATCCACCTCTTTCTCTCTGCACCTCTTCCCCCTCTCCCCGCAGCCATCTCTCTCTCCTTGCTCCTTCCTTCAGTCACCAAGCTAGATGAGGACCATCATCATGATTAGCCTTAGCAGTTTTTTGCCAGGCCTGCAACCATCCCAGAGGAGCTCAAGGATTCTTGAACAGTTTAAGTTTCCGAAAGTTATAATCTCCGGAAGGCACAGTCCGGAAAATGTGCAGTGTAGCAGCACAGGGGTGTGGGTAAGTCTATCACAGCCCAGGCTTCATAATATGATTCAGACAGGCTAGTGGGGATGAAGGTTTAAGTATCAGTGTTGCCAACTCTTGCGATTTTATGGTGCATCTCGCCATATTTGGTGTTTCCTTAAAGCCCGAGCTCACGTGATTACAGGAAAATCTCAGCTTTCATTTCTAGGAAAAGCTTGAAAATGTGAAGTCAGGGCACCCTAACAGCTCAGAAACTGTAAGGCAAGTAACGGGAACTCAAAGGGGCTGGCAGTAGTGTAGCCCATATCATTCGTCTTGCAGCGCATTGGTCAGTCTCTAATGGTCAAAGTCAGGGGGATTATTTGTTTCAGCCATTGGTATGAAAGCTCTACAATAGGACAATCCCTAGCATTTTGGAGTGGGTCTGAAAAACACTCCTCCGCTCCCCCAAAGCCCTTCCCCCCTTCCCTCCATTTTGTAAAGTTTCTTGTCTACCGTGATTGCACTGCTAGGCACAGTGCCAGCCTGAGAATTTGGAGGTGGCTTAGGGAGAGGGTTCTTTGGCATACACCTGAGTCCCTTGCTCAGTTCACTACACCACATGGCCCGTCATGCTATTGAGCTGTCTCTCCGTGTGGCCAGAAGTCATGCTGGCTGCTGTGCAGCAAGCGCTTGAGATGTCCCAGTGCCATTAACGGTAGCCTGGGAGGCATTGCCTCTACAGCTGTAAACCTGAACTGAGGCCTTCCCAAAGGTCAAGGGACCCAGACATAGGTGGCTGTGACTGGACAGCAGATAACTTGTGATCATTAGGAGAAATCTATGAGATGCCTTCAAGCCTAGTGTTCATCTGGTACTGGCTACATTTCCAAAGCGCCACAAAGGGCTGCAGAACTGCAATTTCCCTTTACGCTTCTTGGTCCCCCACATTCAGGGTGGGAAACTTGGCAAAAGCTGGTTTTGACCATTGGTATCAAACTGATCAGAGTCTGACCTCAAAGTCCATGTTGGACAACAGTCTCCCTAAAAATCCTGCTTTTTCAGGGAACTCGCAGTGGTTGCTATTTACATCTGCAGAACAAAAACATGCTTTGATGGGATGAACTATTGAGGTGATCTGGCTTCCCTGCTCCAGTACCTACAAAACCTTTGTACTGCATTTAACAGGTGTGAGAAGAAAGAGAGTGGGCAGAGGGGTGTGTGAGCTGACTAACATAGGTAAAGAGCAGGAGAGATTCTACTGTCTTCTGCTGGTGCCACAGACTTTTGACAGTTTTTGACGTGTTTAACTTGCCCTTAGCCATTTGCTCCAAGCTGGAGATTTGCATAGTTCTTTTCAGGCAACAAGGGAATAAGAGCAGCTTCTGAAAGAGATGGTGGAATCAAAATTATTTGAAAGATTTGAATCACATCTTGAGGATCAATTACTGGAGTTAGTGCAGGGCAATGACATGCAACCTTCAACAGGGGCAAAAGCTACCTGTGTGTCAACGAGTCCCACAGTGAGTCACAGTCCCTACTCCGTCTGCAACAATGCACGTAACAAGCTGGTGAGAGTTCACCCACCAAAACAGCAAAATAAAGGTCACAGAGTTATTTAGGGCTCAGGGAGAGATTTAGCATTCACAGCCTGTCATCAGAGGAGTTTGGCTTTCTCATTGTTATGACCCCCTATATGTGTCTGTGGGTGTGCATCTCTGTCTGCTAGTCTCAGTGTTTTTGTTCTAACTAGCCATTGTGTGGACTGACTCAACCTGGAGAATGAGCCACATGCTGAGCTATGAAGGATCACATGCACCTCATGAGTATTCCCGGTCTAGAGATATGAAAGGGTTGTGGAAATAGCAGCGGGATAGACTGGATCTTTTCCTGTGCCTCCTCTTTCTGTCTGCAGTTCTGTCTATGATCTGGGGGCTTTTTCACAGCTCAGAGTGGAACACTGAGGCGGGTAGCTCAGAATGTGGACTTGGGCTTCCTTTTCTGAGTGTGCGTCAATGTAAAACAACCAATTGATGAGCACACAAATTTTTTCACTATTTTTAAAAATGCATGTATTTGTACAACGGCTTTGGGCTATGAATTTCCATAAGCGGGAGAGTGAACTCACTCCATGGTAGTCGTGGCTTGTAAACAGAGAGATCCACCATTACAAAATACGGCAAGCTCTGTTTTCACACAATGGGTCATTCTCTGCCATGTTGACTATTGGACACATTTGAAAAGAGGAATTTTCTCCCGTTGCTTTTATTTTGCATAATCATAATGCAGCCAATTATTGAATAAATTAAGAAAACTCTCCCCCCACCCCCCCACCCCGTTTCCCGAATTCATATGATTATCCAGGCAGTTAATGCTCATTGCCCCTAGCACATTTTTTCTTCTGTCTTCCTGGAAGTCACCACTTTGTTGAGCCTTCTGGGAGGAAGGGCTGAATATTTTGCAAGAAAAATCCCCCTTTCGAAACTTTTCAACCAAAAAATTTGGGGAATTTTTGAAACAAACTGTGTTCTGTTTCAAAATGTTGATTCCAAGCAAAATCTTTTGTTTCAGACTTCCCAGCTGGAAAATCAAAACATTTTCATCAATATCGACATTTTCCTGTGGAAAATTTCAGCTTTCCAATAGGAAACTTTCAACCATCTCTGTGTGATATGTCCTCTGTCAGGTGACCACCTGTGACCCTGGCAGGGGGAGGAGTGAGTAGGTCCTTTTCCTCCCTAATTCTGTCACGGAGCAGACATTGGCTAGTGCAGGGTATTGGGATTGCAAAGACTGAAGGAGAAATCCTGGTCCCATTGAAGGTAATGGGAGTTTTGCCATTGTCTTGAATAGGGCCAATATTTCACAGTGGGATTCTGTTCCCAGCCCTCTCAGTGACATGGTGCATGACCTGGACAAGTCAGCTTACCTCTCTGTGCCTGTTTCTATAAAAAGGAGATAATTATAGCTAGCGAACACAAGGAATTTGAAGCTTAATTCATTAATGTCTGTAGAACGCTTTGATGCCATTGGAAGGTGCTGGAGGACAGTAAGTATTTATCTTAGTATTATAGCATGAGTTGTGAGCCAGGAACTCAGTGAGCAGAGATCATCATTTACAGAGTGCCTGCAGAATAGGGCAGTAACGATACTTGGAGTCAGGCTTTTAGGTTTTGAAGTATGAATTTTGCTTGCACAGTAAGTTTGGCTGCATGAACCCAGCCGGTGGAATCATGACTCTATGGATGACTGCAGATGGGGGAAGAGGAAGATTGATGTGAGGTTTTTGGTTAACATATGTCACAATTAGCTCTTGGATTCTATGTCCCAGGTGTCAGCCCCCCTTCCCTGGGCTCAGGCTGCTGTTTAGCTGTGGCTTTTGGTTTTGGCACCAGCTCTTTGCTTTTTCCCTGTCTGAGACAGTAGCTGAAGTGTGTTGAGTCCAGCACACACTTCAGCTCCTTCCAGTCAGGCACCTGTTGCCCTGTTCATTCCTTTGGTTTACAGCGGAGACTCCACAAAGTCAGTTCATCCCAGTGGGCGAGGGATGGTAAGTCAGAGCCTCACCATGGTCGGTACCATGCGTGTGACTGGGAACACTCAGTGCTGGTGGAGTTTTACACTTTAAATCTCTGAGAGTTGGTATGTAACTTGCCATATGTATGTATGTGTGTGAGTGCGTATTTGTATGTGAGTGAAACCTTCCTTACTGCTACTTCTCTAAAGAGCAGACTATAAGATGAGGTAACCTTCACAGAAGTCACACCCAGGCCCATACATCTTCCTTTCAGGATTTGGTCTATACTCAGGGTGTAACCCCACCTCTGCAGATGGACATTATGCATCTTGCTGATCTCAGTTGCTTGCCATCTAGCCATTCACATCTGTTAAACCAAAGTAGTGATTTAGCATGTGTTAGACCAATGTTTTGTTTTGTTTTGTTACGAACATTGATGCAGACGGGAAATTCCAGCAGAAATCTGGGAACAGGCAATTCAGGAGACAGGTAGTTGGTGTTCTGAGAGTGCCATCCTCCCCCCACCTTCAAATTCAGCTTCCTCTTGAGCAGTGTGAATTAGACGTATAGGGAGAGTCAGAGGAAGAAAGGGAGAACAGGGAAAGGATTGGGGGAGAGAGAAAGAATTGGAGGGGAGGGACAGAGAAGGGGAAAAGTAAGCAGAGAAAGGAAAAGGAGGGAAAGAAGAGAGGGAGGGAAGGAGAACAGAGAAAGAGCTGTTTCTTTTTTTTTGAGGAAAGGGAGCCTTCAAATCAAGATGACTTCGTTCAGCTGTACAGGCCACTTAATACCCATGAACTTGCAATTAAAGGCGGAAGTGGCAGACAAGAGACGAGCTAAAAGAAGATATTGTTAAATGCTCAGCCGCGAAGGATGCAGGGAGAAACTCGGAAAGCCCAACAGAGCCCAAGTCATGAATAAACACTCAGTTTCCTGGGATCTGCTGTGGGTGGGAGGGGTGCTGGAGGCCCCTGTCATTCAGAAACGCTGCAGTGGCAGAGGCCCTTTGTCCTTCTCTGCTGGATGCTGCCACAAAGGGAGGTTTTATTCAGTTTCACAGCGCTGAGCCGCCAGGCCCCTTTCTAGCAGAAGGGTTTCTTCCCCAGGCCAAGCTCTCAGAGAGCTTTGCAGAGAAACTCTGTGAGCCTCTCAATTGATGTTTGCCTTGGAAATGCATTGTTTGCAGCTTGAATTTTTCTTGATCTTTTGCCCAGATAACCTCAACTAGTTCCTATTTTGCTATGGGAAATGACACGTACCCAGTGAGGGTTTTTTTTCTGGATTATTTTACAGAACGGAGACACCAGAAAGAATCAGGATTTTTACTTTGTGGGTTTGCCTCAGGGCTCCTGGAATGCCCTTGTTTTTGTTCAGGTCAGAGGGTGAAAGCTCAGCTTCTCTCCTAATGATAGTCTGCTCATAATTGTGTGTGTCCATAGTAACCTTTGCTGGCTGGTAAGAGAGAACACCCCCGCCCAGTGCTCTAAGCCGTCTGCCCACCTCTCAGTCGCTAGCCAGACTGGACTCTCTCATAGTTTGGACATCAGCTAAAGTTTGCAACACATACTAGAATTCTTTGGAGTGAAAGATCCTGTATGTGTCTCAGATCATTCTCGGCAGAGTCCCATCTTTCCTGAAAACCTGGACTGATTATATACAGCCTTGCGCCTCGGAGAGCTCCAGCATGTTTTACATGTGCCTTTCATAATTATGACCATTTGCAAGCACAGTTACCAGATTTGCATGTGAAGTTGTGGTAATTGCACTCACAAATTACATGCACAATTATGCATGAATTTTGCCCAGGCAATTGTGCACCCAATTTTTAGGAAAATCTGGGTCTAGAGAGGAGGTGTTCACTAGTGGTTAGAGTGGGGTCTAGGAGACAAGACTTCAGACTCCTATTCCCAACTTCACTGTTTATTTTCAGTACAACCTATAAGTCACTCTTCTTCTCTGTCCTTCAGTTTGTCCATCTGTAATGCTATAATTTTACCACTGTAAGCCTAATTCTGATGTCTCTACCAAGGGCTCTCTACACACAAACGTTGCACTGGTATAGCATTTATTGGTATAGTGCAACTTAGGCTGGGTATTCCAGTATCCTTTGCACTGCTGCAGGCTCACTGTCTTGTTGGAAATGTTTGCAGTGTGTTATGGGGTACCTGCTGGCGTTGTGGGAGCTGGGGGTCAAATGCCCAGATTTCTCTTTGATCTGTCCCAAAATCCATCACTCACCCACATGGCATTCCGAACTGCTTACCACCAACACGGATGAGGCATAGAAGAATGTAGCGCTCTTGTCCATCATTGGGACAGGGCGTATGATCCTAGTGTACTGGAAAGGACCCTGTGAGCAGATGGACTTGACAAGATAACTCGCACATGAAGGCGGTTAATGGACTCCTGTTTGATCTGGTTGCGGAGCAACTGCACTCAATGCAGTGATGTTTAGGGTTGTGTCCAACAAGCACTGAATAGTGGGACCTGATTGTTATACAAACCCAGGAGGACAAGCATTGACTCCAGACCTTCAAGATGCAGAAGGCCATGATCCTGGAGCTGTGTGCTGAGCTAGCCTCTGCTCTGCCAGTGCAGAAACCACCGGGATGAGCAAGCTGCCTTTAATGTGGAGAAGCGAGTGATGATTCAATATAGAAGGTTGCATGCACAGATTGCTGCCAGTCAGTGAGGAACCACTTCAGCATGGGAAAACTGACGGGCAGTTGTCATGGAGGCCTGCAAAGCAATAAAGTGTGTGCTGCTGCACAGAGTGGTCAGGCTGGGCAATGTGCAGGAAATAACAGATGGGTCTAAGCAGTTAGCTGTGATGGAGCTATAGATAGCATGAATATACCAATTTTATGTCCTCCTCCCCTAGAGAGACTCAGAGTAGTTGAACTGAAAGGGGCATTTCTTGATGGTTCTGCAGGCCTTTGTGGATCACCAGGGACGCTTTGCTGACTATAAGAGTAAAAGCCCAGGACAGCAGAATATTCAGAAATTCAGGACCCTTTGGCAGGCTGAAAGCAGGATTTCTCCCCCAGACCATCAATCCTTACTCTGGAAAAACTCACTGAAATTAGTGGAAATTTTGCTGGCATAAAAATTCAGTGGAAACTGAGTAAGGTCTTCAGGACCTGGCTCTCTGTCATTGATCCGTGAAAAGCTTTCTGAAATGCATGTGCGTTAAACTTGCTCGGTAAACGAGCTGTTTTTTATTACTCTGATTAGAGCTGGGGCTGGGTTCAGAGTAGGGCACATCTAGTTAAACTGAAGTGATTCCATTAATAATGGGACTAGGATGTGCCCCTGCTTCTGCATCCAGGCTCCCCTGTGCTGTTACAATTCAGCACCAGGCTGTCTCCACATATGAACATTGGAGGGAAGCTACAGAAGGGCTATTCCATTAGCCTCTTAGGCTGATACACTGATTTGATGCTCCCAATCTTCTTAACCAACTTTATGATTCTGTTTCCTTTCCTAGTTTCTTCTTAAATGAAGCACCGTAGCAAGTGTAAGCGGAGGAATAGTCCCGGTATTGTGGGGAACTTTCCTGACTTCTGCACTACCCCGGTGAAGTGGGCTAGCGAAAGGATCTGAGTCCTCGCTCCCACTTCCTTTACCCAGTGGCCTCCCTGCCCTTGAGTACTCCCCTTCCACTCTCCTGTCTGGCAGAGTCCTCGTAACCCCAACAAGGCTGAGCCCAGGATTCCTGGGGGGCTCGACCCCCAACCCTGCTGTGGTCACCTAGGACAGGGGCTAGGGTGTCCCCACTCCGCGGTACTCTCTCTGCACTGGGCACTTCTCTGACCCACTGACCATTACGTACAAGTTAAAGCAAATGCAAGTCATTTAATCAACCATTAATTTTAAAAAGAATAAGGAAAAATGGGAAAGGTTAAAGGAAACACTTCAACCCGCTCTGTGGCAGGGAACATCACAAACAGTGTCTCTGGAACGTCAGGGCAGTTCACAGTCTGTTCCTTGTAAGTCCCAGGCCTTCTTCTCAGGCCCTGGCTGTGCTGCAGGGATGCTGTGGGTTGGACACTTTCTCTGGTGCTGGCCACACGCTCTCAGGCTCTAAGTGGTAGGATCTTCTTCCCAGTGTTGCCCCCACCCTGTCGGGGTTATGATCCAAGCCTGGCCTGCAGAGCCTCTTGGCTGAGGCGTCTCCTTGTGCTGGGCTCGCTGCCCAGGGTCCCCCTCGGTCTCCCCAGCTGCTCACCGCACCCAGCTCCGGACTGCTCCAGCCCCAGCTCCACCACTCGGTCTCTGCACTGCTGCTGCTGCTCTGCCTCCAGCTCCCTGGGCTGCTTCTTTGGCCCCTCTGCCTCTGGTTGCTGCAGCTCTGCTCCCAGGACAGGTCTGCTCTGCAGGCTGCTTCTGTGACTCTGCTCCCAGCACTGACCTGCTTCCTGGGCTGCTTTTCTGGCCCCCTGGCTCTGGTTGCTGCAGCTCTGCTCCCAGGGCAAGTCTGCTCTCTCTGGGCTGCTTTTCTGGTCCCTCTGGATCTGCCACAGCTCTGCTCCCCAGCTTAGCTTGGGCCCCCCTCTGTCTGACCCAGGCAAATCCAGCTCACACGGACAGGACCTCCCTGGCCTCCTGACTCCCTGATTAGCCTGCTCGCCCTGTCATTCAGGCTGAGCTGGAGCATTGGCCTCTCCCCGTTGTTCCTGGGGGCTGTCAGTCTCAGGGTCCTGATTCCCCATCGACCCTTCACCCTTTTTAGTTCTGGGAGCTAGCAACTAAAACACCCCCACTGAATGTTAGTAAGGGGGCAAGAGTCCCCTTACACAAGTTACATTAGTTCTTCTGTATGTGTTTGCAGCTGTGTCTCAGGGGATGATCTGAGCTGGTGGCAGGGGTAACGAACACACCATCCTGCTATCATTGAGCAGGGAGGAGACCCAGAAAGCTGCTGCGAAGCCAATGGTTTTTTGTTATTACAACCCTGTGTGAATTAGTCATCATTTAAAGGAGACATTTGGCTGCCTGATAGCAATTGTCTGCAAATTATCTCCACAATGTAAATGTAGATGTTAAATAACTCTCTGACATGCATTTGTGACTTTGCTCCAACCAAACATTCCTAATGATTAAAAAAATATACAGGGGCAGGCTTTTAAATGGGTCTCTGACTAATATCCACAAACATCAGGCTCGTGCACACCGTGTATGTGGACACGCTGGGAAGCTGTGCATGCATTTATCCACAATAACAGGTGCTGAGGTGCACCCATAAATTTTGCAGGTGCATTTTGGGAGGCCTGGTGGAAATTTGACCTGCTATGTCAACATAAGGCTCTGCTTTGATCACTGGCCTTGGAGTGGCTGTAAGTCTGGGGATCACACAGAGGCCAAAAGGGTCTTTAATGAGAGGATTCTATGATGCACTGAGTGTTTTCTGATGAAAGCTCACTACAGTCTGCGAGCTTTCCCTGCCTCTGTGATTTGCCAGAATTGCCATCTCTCATGATTTTATCATGAGTCAAGCTGTGTAACATGTTTTCGACAAATAGCAAATTTAACAAAAGATGTATTGGTGGGGAGGCGGGGGGCGGGCATCAAAACCATACAATGAGAAAAACCTCCCCAAAAAATTAGTCAAACTGAAGGAAGTCAGAATGTGTTACTTTTAAGACAATCTCATGATATTTTGAGACCTGAATCATGATTTTTGAACACTTGGGTTGGCAATAGAGTTTCTCAGAAGCATGGCTCTGTATGCATCAGTGGGTCTAGGTGGGAATCAGTGCTCTGGCCTTTGTAAATTGCAGCTCTGTGTCGGTGTCCCACTTTGGAAGGGGCTCATTGAAGTTACACCAGGGATGTATTCGGCCTATAGTCTGATAGATGCCAGGTATGTGAAGGGCTAGAGGGCCCAGTTCAAAGTGGAGCCCTGGTGACGAGACACTGCTTAAGGTTTAGTTTTAAAAGTCTTGGGCTACTTGGTTGAGCTATACACCTCTTTGGAATATTAGGTCTTGGCAGTATATCCCGTCACTTTTTCATGAATAAGAGCCACATCCTGTTCTACTTTGCCTGGGCATGTGAAAAGGAAGGTGGCCAGAATGCTGCTTCTCTCACCCCAGCGACTCTATGCAGCAGAAGGGTAGGTTACCTACCTGCACTCAGGAGAACACTACTGGGGGCCAGTCGTGCATAGTGGCACAGCACCTCATCAGTGACTATGCTCTGCTGGTTAGAGGTGCATGAAGACACCCAGGCAACTGGATTGTGCAGCACACATAGCTGGGAATGCAGGATGTTTTTTTAACAGCAGCTCTGTGCATCCTATCATGCAAGTCTCATTCACATCCTTGAGTCACCTTGCACAGGTAGGATAGCTCCAGTGCCTTCCAAGCATCAGGTCAGGGCAGAATTCAACCATGAATGGCTAAGATTTAGTGCTGGGTTAATGTCAGAAGGTTGTGAAGTTTCATTTGGTTTAGAGAAGCATAAATTCTTCTCTGAACCCCCTGAAATGCTTCAGTCTGCAAAAAAACCTGCCCTGGAAATCTGTTGAGAAGAGGATGGGTCAGAAATACCCCACCCAAAGCTCTTCTTGATGTATTTTGCTGCTTGTTGCCAGCACCAGGCTGCTCAGAGGGACTCAAAAGTTAAAAAAACAAACAAGCAATCCTGAACTGCTTGTGAGTCTCCAAAAAGTTTCCATTTGTGTTTGAGCAAAGAGTTGTTGGGCATTTTACCTAAAGCGGCTCATCCCATTGCTGCTCAGACCATTCGTCTGGCTGCTCCGGCTGGTGTTTTGGCCTCAGGCAAAGCTTGCTGCTCAAAGGGAGGTTTTCTCTGTTTATAATTTTTGTTCCTTTCCTCCTTGTTTATGGGGACGTGTTTTTCCATCTGCAGGAAAACAGTGTGGAAGAGGTTTGCTTTGTACAGCCATCTCCGTACCTTAATCACAAAATAACTAGGGCTGTGTTGTCCTTTGCCTGGCTGAGCCTTTTATCTTGCAAGGCCTTTCAGGCGGCTGCAGGAATTGTCTTTGCAGCCTAAAACAAACCTCTGGAACAGATTATTACCCTGTGGCATCCAGCCATTTGAGAGTTAGCTTTTTTTAAAGTAGCCAATCCTAATGGCTGTGTTAAAAGTGTCACATGAGCTCAGGGCTCCAGCACTGTCATTCTATGGCTTTTGTAAGTGTGGGACAAGTCTGGTTTCTCTTTACTAAACGACCTCATGCTTGTGTGCTTTGTCCCCAATACACAGCATAGCCATGATTACAGCCAGACTGGGGCTGGCCCCCATGTGGCGGCATTAGGGACGGGTGGGAAGGCACAAAGAGACCCGCTCTTTGCAGTCCCTGTTGACTTGCAGTTTCCATGCTCCCCTAAGTGCAAGCACAAGGCTAGCACCCTAACAGGAGCGAGGAGGAGGCAAGGCTAGGTAGAGGCTGAATGGCTATGGAAAGGAGCACCCATTGCACTCCTTTAAGAAGTGTGGCAGTGGGCCCATTCCCCTCTGAGCTCCAGTGAGCGTTTTGCATCTTCGAGGTCCTGTGTCTCGCAAAGTTCCTGCTGGGATGGGGTGGCTCGGTTCTGCACCCTCCTTCCCCAGTGTTTCATGTACTGCAGGCTGGGTAACAACACAAGGGCACTCCATGCTTGTAATACTAAACTGGACCTTTATTAAGAGAACTATTTACAGTGGTGCAGCCCGCAGCTGCTGTTAGTATTCTAACCATGTGCCCACAGATTGACTTTATGATGCCTTCCCCAAACTCTTCCCTCTTGCAACCTGTCCTCCTTCATCCAAGTTCCAGGTAGGTTGCTACACCCAATTGCAACTGAGCCCGCAACTGGGACTGTTAGCAGGGATTAGTATCAGTGAAATCCACATAAGTGACTGTACACGGGAGATATGGCACCCCAAGCTTGTGTAAGTAGCGTGTAGCCTATTCGGAGCTGTGAACTGGTGTTTCCAAGCATCCATTTCCCACTGGGCAGCCCCTTGTCACTTTATACTGCTTTCCTGCTTTTTGTGACTGTTCCATGACTTGGTTTTATCTTACTCTGGGGCCATATCTTCAGGCAAAACTCCCATCAAACTCAGTGAGTGAGGATGATGATGAGTGGTAGGTTGGTCCCTATTTATTTAACCATAGAATATTAGGGTTGGAAGAGACCTCAGGAGGTCATCTAGTCCAAACCCCTGCTCAAAGCAGGATCAATCCCCAATTTTTGGCACAGATCCCTAAATAGCCCCCTCAAGGATTGAACTCACAATCCTGGGTTTTGCAGGCTAATGCTCAAACCACTGAGCTATTTAACAGTTTACTTTACATTGTGCTAATGTTTAAAGTAAAATTGAATTTCTCACAGCTCATTGCCTCCCTCTCGGCCTCCAACTATCAAAATGCCCCTTAGCTGCTTTTGCCAGGCTCTGAATTGGGCCTCTGGTGCTTAATTCAGGCCACACAGAGAAGCCATCCTCTCGTCCTGCAAGAGCAGAATGTCCTTCTGCAGAATTTTTACCTGTAATCCTTATGTCCAGCTTTGGAAAAGACTTCCATAAACCTAAGCTAAATTCAGCCCTGGTGCTGCTCCTCTGAATCTGACAGAGTTACACCAGGGATAGATTTGGCACATTGCATCCGGACAGTGACAGGTGGCTGTGAAACCTCAGGAACAAAGACACTATCATTTTACCTTCGGTGGTGGTTTTCAGTTCAGAAACTGCTAATCAGACATCACATCACTCCTGTGTTGAATGGATTAGTGGTTTGTGCGTATTGGTAGGGTTGGGGCAATTAGCAGAGTCTCCTGGATGCAATCACCATCCCTATTCAATGGTCCCAGGTTGTTGCGAGCTGTCCTATGCGAGGTTAAGTTGCTGTCACAGAAGGCAGAGATGTCAAAGGCTGCTCTCAAAGTGCTAATTATCTTGTTCAGCTTTTAGAAGCCACTGGAACAATTGTTGTTTATAAGACAAATCCTCTTGGGGGGGTGGCGGGTGGAGAATGAGGGATTTAATCAAAAATCTATTTCTTTGCAGATTAGAAAATGAAATAAATGAGATGACTGTTCAGTGACTTACCTCTGGGTATTGCCGGTGCCCAGCGGTGCCCTGTAGTGCTCTGCTTGGGCACAAACTGAGACCGATGGGGACGGGTGCAGTTTATTGACATGGGGATGAGGCTTTAGAGTCACGTGGGAATCCAACAGGGGTGGGGAAAAACAGATTGATTGCATGTTAACAGCTGGAATTTACATGCATCAAAGCCCACCTTTATGGCTTTCCCACGCCAGCAGCCATATGGTGGTACCAAAGAGGAGTGATATGTCAGACACACTCCAGCTGGGCTCTCATTCTCTTCCCCCTCGTCCAACTAAATGCTCCTTTCCCCTCTTTTTCACATTTTATTCAGATTTGAAATAAACAGTGGGGGTGACCCCTCCTGGCTTGGGTAGATTCTTAGTTTCTTGTAGAACATGAAGGTGGTAGGGACTCAATGGGAATAAATAATTACACAATAACAACTTGCTGTATATTAACCGCTCCTTGCGAACAGGCCACTGTGGCTCACACAAATGCAAACAACTACACCATCACAAAAACCTAATACCTTCCCCCCATGCCACCCTCACCACCGAAAATACCAACACACTAAAACAAAGGAGGGGCAATTTATAAAAGAAAGACCAAGGGTGGAAAGACAGACTGATTAATATGGCCCAACACCATGGAGAAAGTTAGGGGGAAGCATTAAAGTTGGAAGGGATAAAATGACATGGGGCCAGATCATTAGCTGGTGTAAACTGTCATCGCTCTCTCTATTGGCTTCAGTGGAGCCAACTGAGTATCTGGCCCAAGGATTTCAGGAGGGAGCAAGTTCTTCACTGTGAGAACAAAGCATAGTTGTCTGGTGGAAGCCATAAACAGCATGTGGTATGTGAGTGGAGATACATGGCACTACAGGATCAGGTATCCAGTGTAGCCAGAAGCAATGATGTTGGAGGGAAGATGCTGTCTGCTCACTGAACATAGTATAAGGGGCATGCTTGCCTCTTGGGTTGGGTATCTCAGAGCCTGTATAAGCTGTGTATTGGGCTTTGCACTTAGCTCAGGTGTGGATTTGTTGGGGGTGAATGGAACCACGAGTCTGTATGTGTGTTATACATTTTGTGTGTTACTCATGTTTCATATCCAGCAAGTTCTCCATACTTCTTCCTGGCATCCAGGGGTTTTGCATCCCTTTGGGTTGATAAGTGAGATGAAGGCGCACCCAAATAGGGTACATCGATGAAAACTATCCGCCCAGCTCATTAGTGGTCGATAGCTGTTACCATCTGATGCCTGCTCAAGTGGCCCATGTGTACATTGAGCTTAGTTGTCTTAGTCCAGTTCTCTGGGAAGAGATGGCCATCTTATCAGACCTCCATCATAAATGGCCCTGATTGTCTCCCTTGTTGGCAGTTGCACCAGAGAGGCCAGGCATGTTGTGGGCATGGAAACGAGTAGCCTCCCTTCATCCTGAAGTTCTGATCAGGGTTGCTGCAGATTGGCTGGGCAATCTGCAGGGTGCATGCCATGGGGATGCTTACAACAATGCTGCCCTGGCTATATGGCCCCTGTTATATGGGCAATTAGAAGACGTAGTCTCCAGAGTTGTGAATCCAGCTCCTTTCATTGGCACTAGAATTCACTCAAGAAAAAATAATTGGTGAAAACTGTCTGTGCAGCAGCTGACTTGACCGGGTACAAAACAACAGAGCAGAGAGTGGACCATGAAAGCAGTCCTGAAATCAGGGAAGTTACTCTGGACTTTTGCTGGGGTAGTGGGAGCAGAATTTGGCTTGGAGAATTAGCTCTGTTCCAGTCCTTTCGGAGTCATATGACATTCTTGGCTTTTATGACACATGCGGGTTTTTTTTAAAATGATCTGAGCCTTTCATGTCTAAATCTGTGTAGTTCTAATATCTCAAATCCACTTCTGAAAACTGAAGCCAGGCAGAGGGTTCATTTAGCCACTGTCAGATGGAGCTCCCCTGGCACCCACTGTCGCTCATCTGTTATCTAATGTTATTCAGCGGCAGCGCAGGGAGATGCTTTCATAGAAATTCACAGGAATAAAATGGGAGCAAATCTCCAGGAGAGAGTTCTGGCAGATAGTCAGTTCTCTCTACATGGATCAGGTGCAGTGCAGAGCTGCTAAAAGGCTTGGACTCTCCTCAGGTTTCTTTTGTCATGGACACCATATCACAGTGCATTCAGGAACACAAGGGGGGGGATTTTTTTAGGAACTTGCTCTGTAGCGGGCTTGGGCAACACACACAAAGCTGGAAGCTGTGTCGGCAAAGATATTATTGTTTACTGAGCCCCCACAGCTTAGGGCTCAATTCCTGCCCAGCGCAGTTAACAATCTATGCGAAATATAGACAGAAAGGACAAAGGGCTTACCCCTGATCCCACGCTGAAGTCACTAGGATTTTTGCTGTTGACTTCAGTGGGAGCAGTAACAAGTTTGAAGGTGATACATACAGTGAAATCCTTCTGTTGTTATTTATTTCTGTACTTATAGATTTCTGTTTCTCTTTATGTTACACACACACACACACCCTGTCAATGTGTCTCAGGTCCATGGCTTATTCAGTACTTCGCCTCTATGAAAGAGCTTTGGTCACTATCCAAGTAGGCTTTGGTCCTTAATAGAAAAAGGAAGATTACAGCTGAGTGCAGTGAGTGACCTAATCCAACACCCACTGAAATCAGTGGGAATCTTTCTATTACAGTGTGCTGGACAAGACCTTAAATGTGTCCCAGCTTCTCTTTAGACTGTAATTAAGGGCAGGGAATGCCTTCATACTGCATGCTGTACAGCGTCAGGCACATCGTAGGTGCTAAACAAACAAAGAATGATGATGACGTAACTGGCAGATGGACACACAGCACTAACCTAACATGTCATTGTCATTTTCTTACAAAACTTCTTTGATTTTTACACTTAGAAATTGCTTTTAGTGGGAGAAAAATGGGACAATCACATTTCCCCCGTCATTAACCCGTCAGTTCACCGACTATCATTTCACTGTTTTCCTAGGGTTAAATGAAATCCCTGATAAATGGGAGGTTGCCCGTACATCCTAAAGAGCCCTCTTCTCCCTTTTCTCGTCCCATTGCTCATGTACATGGATGATGGATCCCAGGTTTTCATGAGCAGTTTCAGCAGCTGACCAGTGCAAAGAAGGTGTTTTGGATTCCCAATAGCCTCGCAGCCTGCAGGATGATTTTGTAGATAGCCTCAATTCCAAGCGTGCTGACATTCAGCACTTCTCTGGCTGGTGTTTGTTGATGGTAGGAATGAATAATTAATATTCCTTGGTATCGTGGAACTGTACTGGCCATGACACTGGGGGAGGAAGAAGGTAACCTATTAGACCTTTCCTGTCTATAATCTCTATGATAAAGCTACGAGGTAGTGAGAAAGGCGTGGGGTGTTGTGGCTAATTTAGTGAGACTGGCAGCCAAAAACTCCCAGGTTCTGTTCTCAACTCTGCCAGGGAGTCACTAGGCATCTTGAGGCCAGTTATGGCCCCTCACCATGCCTCAGTTTCCCCCTCTGTGTAGGGAGGATAATAATGCCCCCTCCGTCCCCAGAAGGGGCATTTGAGAGTTCATCAATCATTGTGTCTAGAGGAAAGTGATTTGAGCTCTCTATGAGGAAAAGCAAGCTAGACGTGCAAAGGATAATTTTACAGCCCTCGGTGTTTAACCCTTTTTGGTTAAATGTTTATTTTCTCCTCTTTTGCCTCCTTCTTGGAGCAGCCTGTCCATCCTGCTGAGGAGGACTGGATATAGCTCCCTAAGAAGGCTGTAAATGGGGCTTAGAGCATTGAGTGGTCTAAAGCTTTTCTGGCACGCTCTTTCTCCACACTGGATTTTTCGCTCCCCATCTCACCTCTGCTGATGAACCTAGTGTCCCTGGAAAGGAGCTGCCAAAGATATGCTGCTCCTCATTGGCATTATAGATTTCCCACTGAGCCTCCTAGATCAGAGTTCACAAGGGGGTGGGGTAAGATACACACAAGGCCACCATCAGATGGTTCAGCACCTTATCAAGCAGGCCAGAGTGGCCTGATTGCTGAAGCAGATGTAGTGGGTGGTGCTGTCCTCAAAGTGCCAATGCTTTAGACTCACATATGCATATTTAATGCCACATCACAAGCCGTGATAGAAATAGAAGGAGTTCTGGTGCCAGAGCATCCTAAGCAGCTAACCCTAAATTAGAGGTGTGGTTCCTAAGGGCTGTAAAGCAGTTCCCAAGGGTGTAGAGTGCAGGAGGGAAGGGGGGGACATCTGATTAACCCTGGAAATGCTGGTGAAGTTTGTTTTGTTCGAGTAAATTAGGCACAGAATACAAGGGATTTTTGTCAGATTTACTTTTGAGGGGGGTTAAAAAGACATTGATGAGTGGGCTATAGGCCCTAGATATCAAACTCTCATCTACATAAAACCTTTGAGAGAGAGGATCAGGGACAATCCTGAGGGAGTGCAGAGGGAGAAATCAGCAGGCCATACAACCGCCTCTCTCTATAAGATGGGAGCCTTTGAAAGGTGTTCAGGGCCTAAACTACTCTTTATCCTTCGGTTGTAGAGGCTAAATTTTAAAGAGTCAGATTTAGTTCTCAGTTGTAATTGGAATTACTCAGATTTACTCCAGCATAGGTGAGAGTAGAATCTGGCTCAAAACATTTAGCCCAACCAGCGTTTGTCCTTTTGTGGTGGGAGAATATGTATTATTGTCCCTCCCTGTATTTCTAATGGAGCAAGAGCTGACTTGGCTGCTTTATGTTTACTATTAGTCTGTCAGTGATCATGGTCTGCATGGGGAACAGAATATGCAAGGCATGACTGACCACTGCATTACTCCAGTGTGACTCCCCTGGGGTCAACAGAGTTTCACTCGTGTAACCTGGAGCGACCTGGTGAGGAATCAAGCCAATTAGATTTTTGAGTAGTACATGACAGTGGAGGTGATTTTTGACTTGCTTGTCTGTAAAGAATGCTGAAAGCAGAGGTGAGACCAGGGCAGTTGTGTTGCAATGTGTGCATGGTTGCTATTCACTCCGGCGATGCTTCTCCACTCCATGCTGTCTGCTTGTACGCTTAGGGCTGTGATGCCTGGTGGGCTGAATGCCTGGCTTGGTTTTTACAGGTGTCACTAGAGTGACAGCTTTTCCAGAAGTGTTAAATTCCACAAAATATTGTAATTCTAGCTGGGCCTGGAAACTTACCTCTACAGCACCATTAAGGATCAGCGTGAGCTTCCTTCTCTCTGTTTGTATATGGCTTGAAAGCAAACACATTGCTGAAATTGCAGCGGCATTAAGAGATGTAGTATTAACTGCAGGAGTTAGGCAGTTCTTTAATAACTCTACGGGAGTGTGTCAGGCCCAGCTCAGAAAACATCTCCCTAAACAGACAGTTACGGGTTGTTGCTGCCTTCACCATTTCATATCCCTGTATTCAGTGTGGGTGGAGGTGATAGATTGACAGCCTTGCTATCCCCACACCAAGCACAGCACAGCACAGTTTAGCAGAACAAGCTTCCCCTCACCCTACCAGACCAATATACCTGAACTCTGACCTCCAGGGATGATCTCTAAGGATGACTCACTTTCCATAAAAAAACAGCGAGTAGTCCTTGTGGCACCTTAGAGACTAACAGATTTATTTGGGCATAAGCTTTCGTGGTCTAGAACCCACTTCATCCGATGCATGGAGTGAAAACACAGGAGCAGGTATAAATACATGAAAGGATGGGGGGCTGCTTTACCAAGTGTGAGGTCAGTCTAATGTGTTAAATCAATTAACAGCAGGATACCAAGGGAGGAAAAGTAACTTTTGAAGTGGTAAGAGAGTGGCCACTCCATGCATCCAATGAAAGCCCACGAAAGCTTATGCCCAAATAAATTTGTTAGTCTCTAAGGTTGTTTTTGCTGATACAGACTAACACGGCTACCACTCTGAAACCTGGCACTTCCAATGGCTCGTCCAATCCTTGGTCTCTCTGCTGAGATTACCAACACAATTGCTAATTAGTGCCAACTGCGGTGGTGGCTTTGGAGGAACTGGGTTGAGACCCACTCCTCTCTTTTCACACAGGACACCAATTAGCTGTCAGATAATAAGTTTCGGGCACTACCAATCTGAGCTGGATTCAAACTGGTGACCAGTTGTAGAGTTGTCTACCATCACCAGTCCCCTGAACCATCCAGGCCCCTCTTTTGTGTACTCTAATTGATTCACAGATGTAGCAACATACTTTGTATGAATGGTAAATAGCAGGATGTATCCGCCCATATTTGTTACTTGCATCATGTGTAGCCTCAGGTGAGTATTATAACTGCCCTGCAGATAAGAATGAAACCTGACAGAAAATCAACCAACCCTTGTTTCAGAACAATGAATGCCTCAAAGTACAATATGTGAGGGTGAGACGCTATAAAGCAACACTGAATGTTCAGCCAATCGGCGCAGTTCCAAACTGATCAGCTGGTCATTCTGATACGATACTCCTTGTCTTCGCCTGCAGGATGAGCCCTCTTTGGAGATCTGACTGTTATCTGTGTCTCTGTCCTATCAGAGAGAGCTGCTCTTCACTCTACCTCCCGCTCATTTTGGTCTTGCTGCTGGTGAAATTCTAATCCAAAATGAGGCACCTGACATTGTCTCATTCCCATTTCTCCATGTAATGGGGCTCTCCCATGTGTTCTTAAAGCAACAGGAGCATGAAGCAAAGCTGGGCACTTTTGTGTACAGATCCCTGTCAAGAATGCGATTATGTGTGATATCGCATGAGGGTAGATACTTTCTGAGGACTGCATCTTCTCCTCGGTGGGTCTCTGATGCTCTCCGATTTCCTCTGGAAACAAGGTCCCAGGAGTTGAGTCTGATTTTGCTAAACCAGTGGCAATGTTCACAATGGACAGTGATTTGAATGAGACCGTTTTTATGGGTGCAACATGAACAAAGCAAAATGATAAAGTGACGTGAGCACATCTGGCTTCTTCAAAGGATAACTCGCAATCTTAATTACTAACCGATTTGGAGGATATATATATATATATATATATAACATTCGTATTGTGTGTCCAGCAGCCTTTTATGGCAAGTCACAAGAACGGAGCTTGGAAGAGAGACCAGAATCAGGTCCCATGTTTTAAAAAACAAAAACAAAAACAAACCCCAGCCACGATTTAAATCCATATTTGGGTACCTGCCTGATCTTCAGAAGTGCCCAACACCCGTCAGCTCCCATGCTAAGTTGCTGGTTGCTCAGTACATTTGAAAATCAGGTAGGTGTTTAAATATGGTCTTGGCAACTTTAAGTTAGGCTTCTGTTTTTGAAAGTCTTCACATCACTTTCTATCCTATGTAATTATTATTTGCTTAGCTGTTAATTAATTGTAGATTATTAAAACTTAAAGACTATTAAAATATAATGTACCTGTCACTGTTTATACTTATTGTTTATTTTTAGCATTTCCTTGATCTTTGCAATGAGGTTAGCATATTGAAAATAACCTAGTCAGTTTTACTGTCTGGCATTCATGCACCTGGAAAATAATTAATAAATAATAACAATAATAAATTGAACATTGGGATTGTATTGCTTTCCAGTCTGGTATAGACTTAAACTATTTTCAACTAAATAAAAAAAATATGGAAAAGTTTCTACTGGTCTTAGATTTAGTGAAAACCTGGTTTTTCTCTTTAAAAAACCTACCTATTTTGAGGCCTGACAATGTTTCTTTAGACATGGAAGTCTTCTCTAGCAGATATGCTGAGCGTGCATTCATGCAGAGCACTACAAGGCAGCGTGTCTTCCTCTGCTTGTTTTACAGAATTCAAGTTTCATTCCAGACTAACCTCATTAACCTCACTATACAAGCCTCTCCTCTCCCACAGAGACCTGTCGGCCATTGTCAAGGGCAGCTGCATTTGCTTATTACAAGAACCTCAGTCATTAGTAACATCAATACAAAGCTCTCATCAAAACCCCAGATTACAATTATAAATCAATCTAAATCTCTTTTCAAGTGCAGTTACAATATATATTGCCAGTGATCATTCACCTAAAGGACTGCTGCAAGTTTCAGTCAATGCACACATTTTTAACAGAGATTTTTTTACCAACAGATTCTTGGACACTAAACTCAATTGGTCTCCACCATTAGGTGGCAGGTTGAAGAATGGGCAGTATTTCATGTTTGACAAACCCTGTATCCAACAGCCTTGCAGGTTTCCCTGAATGAATGAACAAATCTGAGAGAGCCGCATCTCTTTCTAGTTCAAAAACATGCAATAGGGTATTGTGATTGTGCAGACTGAGGGGCTTCCCCTTTCTGCGGGACATTCCGACAGTTCAAAATTTCCTTTTGTCCCAAACCAGAATGAAAAAAATCAATTTTTTAAAGTTTCTCAGAAATGTCAAAATGACCATATCGAAACACGTCTTTCCAGTAAAGTTGACGTACTTTGTTTCTATATTATATTATATCAGAATAAGGTCAAAATGCAATACTTTGACTTATTGAAACAATTCAATAAAAGTTTCATCAAAAATGGTGACAAAAATCAATATGTTCCTGTGAAATGTTTTCGTTTAGTTGAATCACCATTTTCTGATGAAAAACCTTTTTGTCGGAAAATTTCCAACCAGCTCTGCTTATGAGCCTGGGGAGATTTGCATTCTAACGATAATGGTGAGTCAGAACCCCTTTTTGCTCAGTGTGGGGATAGCAGCCCTGACCTGAAGGCTCTGCGGGGGCAGGCATTGGACACAATGGCCTTTGCATCATAATTCTATGTTGGTTTTTAGGGCACAGTTCTGTTTTTATTTTTCACAAAGCCAGATCTATTGCCATAGATAACTAATATAAATAAGTTTTGGGGCAGACGGTGTGACTACAACAGCTGAGTTTCAGAAACAAGCAGTGCAATATAGACAGTTGGCCTAACTCCTGGACTGTGAATTATTGTGCTAAGGCAAATATATGAAGTATGTGGTTATTACACCATCAGTCTGGGCCTAAGGGACTTAGCTTCTTGCCCATTGTGGCTAGTGGTGGCATGGTTTCTTCCACCCACATCCCTCAAGTCTTCCCATGGATTTATATTCCTAGCATGGTGATTGAATTTTCGATAGCCAAGCAAATCTCAGTTCCCTGGAGATGGAGTCTCCCCCCTCCCTCTCAGGACTGGTTACAAGCCTTCTAGGCAAGCTTCCAGTGCTTGAGAGTCCCTGAATGCTTTGGGAAGGATTCAGAGCTGACATCTCTCAGGGAGATGTTAATGAAAGGAAGGGGATGAAGGGGTGGTTTCCTTAGGAACAAAGACCTTGATCATTGCAATTCTGAAATCTTTGCATCGGCTGCCTGTAACATTTCAGATTGATTTCAAGGTTCTTTTAATTACACCAGGCTGCAATGACTTAAGAGCCTCATATGCATCTGACAAGCATTTTTTTAGCTGATGTACCTTCTTGTGCATTGTGATTAGAATCACCAGGTTGTTCTGTAGTAGGTTATAACCTTGGGACATTTTGTAACCATGCCTCTTGAGAGCAGAAATTCATTTCCCATTGACATCTGTGCTGTCCAATTTTGTGTCCCATTTAAAATGAAATTTAAATATACATAATACATCTGCTTCTGCTTTTAACTGCTCTGATCTGCTGCAAATTTTGCTTGTGTTTAATTGTCAGGCATCCTGGGGCTTTTATGTCAGGGCTGATCTGTAAGTACTTTTTGGTTGATATGCCTTTAAAAATAAAGAGAAGCATGTGAGCCATCAAAAGAAGTTTCCTATGTGCAGACACGCTGCTAAGAATAACGCCTGCACTAGGAGACCTGCCTAGTCGTTCTATAGTTACTGTAATGTAAAATTGATGCTTCTGGGTCAGTGAAAGCTAATGCTGCTGGGTGACACTTTGGTAATGGAGCTTTTCTTTCTTTGTGAAAGAGACTTAAAACTGCTGGTGTTCCCTTTAGCTGGTGAATACTTCTCAGGAGGGGATTGGAGAAGTAAGCTCTGATAGCATTGTTTAATGTGGCAGCTTCTTTAGAAGCAATCAGAAATCCCAGAGTACCAGTCTGATCTTGTCATTATTTCTCCGTCAGCAGGAAGAGAGAGAGATACAGTGTCTTTAAGAGCATTCAAACAACTGGCAAGGCCCCCTCTTAAAACAGTTTTGGGGAGTTTGATTCCAGATACAAGCCCAAAGTCCAACCCTGTATCTCTGACAATATTATTCTGCAAGTGAAATGAATGAGAACAAAGCTTTGGGTGCCCTACAGATTCCAGGACTGAGGCAAACTTGCACTTCATCGCTTACAAGAGGATGGATCGTCAGCTGGTGTAAGTGGAGCAACAGCTGGCCCTAAATGAATAACAAAACAGCACTGGGAAGAAAGGAGGAAACAGAACTGTATTTTTATTGAGAGAGTTTGTGGGTTGCGTCAATTAGGGTGACTGCTGTTCAAGAGCAAGGACTTGTGTTGCTCTGCCTACATTGACGTTTTTGACACTGAAGCATTAAAATCATGTACCCTGGTGGTTTAAAATACCTTCCCAGATTTCACCCCATGCACAGAGCAAGCCAGTGTCTGAGTCAGTGCCCTTTAGGAGTCAGTGTCAATGCAATCAGTACAGGAGAATAGGTTAATGCAATCACTGAAAGGGGGCCTAAAGCAGAATCCTGAATCAAAAGAGCTGTAGGTAATGTTATGCAAATGTCAGAGAGTCTAACAAAGGTTCAAAGGAGCTGGCACTCTGACTGAGACTTGCAGCACAGATTGACAGGATGAGCTGGGGGTGGACCTAGGCTGTTTTTTTGCTCATTCCTATGACCCTGAAAGAAAATGGTATACGTTTCTCTCCTGAATTGTTTCCCTCCTCCCTGTTTCACAGCCTCTGGGTCACTGCTGACTCCCTCTCCACCTCCTCACACATTCACAGAGTTGCACTGGTCTAACCTTAGGTGTGAATTTAACCAGAATCAGTTAAATTGGTGCAATCCCTTTTGTGGACATGCTGAGGGCAGGTCTACCCTAGAAGTGCTACAGCGGCACAGCTGGTGAAGACACTCTACGCCGACAAGAGAGCGTCTCCCGCCAACATAATTATTCCACCTCTGCGGGAGGCGGAAGCTATGTCGGCAGGAGAATGTCTCCCGCCAACATAGGGCTGGTGTGGATAGCGCTTAGGTCGCTGTAACTGGCATTGCTCAGAGGGTGTCTTTTTCACACCTCTGAGGCTAGTCTACACTACTGCCAGATCGATATTCTGGTGATTGACGCACCAGGGATCGATTTAGTGAGTCTAGTGAAGACGTTATTCATGTAGCTGGAGTTGTGTAACTTAGGTCGACTTACCCTGGTAGTGTACACATAAGCTGCAGTGTAGACCTGCCCTTAGTTTGTTCTAATTTCGGTTTAGCTGAAGTCTACCAGGGACAAGTCTATGAGCATCCACTCAGAGGTTTGCACCTATTTAATTAAATCAGTTTAACTTCATCCCTTAGGTTAAACTGGTGTGACTTTCCTGGGTAGACCAGGCCTAACTAAAAAGTTAAAAAATCCATGCCCCTGTGTGACATAGTTAAGCAGGCCTAACCCCAAGAGGTGAAGGTGGATTACCTACACTGACAGGAGACCCCTCCTGTCAGCATAGCTACTGTCTACACTGAAATGCTACGGTTGCACAGCCATGCCCCTGTAGCATTTCAAGTGTAGACAGACCCTAAATCTTGTCCCTTTCTTTCTCCACATTTGAAAAATCTGACCCTTCCTCTTCATCCTAAAGGTCAAAACACATGTCCTTACCTTGATTACTGTAACTGCCTCATCTCTGGCCTCTTTGATCTTCTCATCACTATGCACCAGTTGTCCAAAATTATCCCCCTTGCTCATCATACAGACCTCGTCACCCACTCCCTTTGTCTACTCACATGCACTTTTAATCACTCCACTCCACTCCCTTCCTCTGCCTACTGGATTAAGTTTAAATGTCTTGTTCTCATGTATGACTGTATGACCACTTCCCATCTCACCTCCTATTGTGTCTCTCCTCATCTCGCCACTCTCCCAATGCCAGCCTCGGACCTTTCTTCTGTCCCTTCTCCAAATTATCAAAATAGTGGCTTTAGCTCACAGTCAGGGAGTACAACTGGGATGGAAACCTTCTATCACCCCAAATGTACAGTACAAGGAGCTTCTCCACTGCCAGCCAAATCCCAGCCATTGAGGCTGTCGTATTTTCTTCAGTGATATCCTTCTTCACCAGCCATCACCACACTAGCCACACCTGACACTCTTGCTGGACAGCAGGACTGACAATCTCCAGTATAAATCTACTTTTCAACCATAGCTACTCCAGAGCTTTGAAGGGGGTGCCCCCTTCCCTGCGCTGTGAGATGTCAAAGATTAACCACAACTCTGTGTTTCCTGTAGTTGTGAAATCTACTGAGCTATGGGGTCAGTCCAAATAGATTAGCTGGCAAATCTTCATTTTTATGTTTAATGGGTTTCTAAAGGCTTGTCTAAATGCAGAGATACACTGGTTTAATTTAGGGTGTGATTTTAAACCAATTTAGTTAAAGTGGTGTAAGGGTCTGCATGGACACTCTGAATTAGTTGTACCACTTTAACTGTACTATAATTAAAGCTGTACATAATAATACAGTTAAAGCAGGATAATCTCCTGCAGTCAGGGTTCAAGGCCAGAAGGGACCACCAGATCATCTAGGCTGACCTTCTGTACGTCACAGGCCACTAAACCCTACCCAGTTACTCCTGTAATGCTTTTCTGGCTGGAAATTGTATGAAATCTGTTATTTCTTGTGGTATTGTCATGTCCTTTCACTTCTATTTGGAACCCCAAAGAGCAGAGATGTGTGAACATGAAAAATAATGAGAAAAAAATTAACTAAATGCAGTACAGAAGAAAGTTTCAGCTCAGGTTTTGGCCAAAGGATCAGGTTGTTGGTGGTGTGGTTTTATTTTTACCAAGCCCTGGTTTCAGTGTTTCTCTGTGTTGCTTACTGAGAAATCTGCACTGTAGCTGTGGCTAATACTTGGCAAAGAAGCAGTTATAAGCAAAGTTTCCTTTCCTGACATGCTGGTCTCTTCTTGGCATTATTAAAGTTAAATCAGACTCTTCTGAGATTATCAAAGGGATTGTAAGCCTTTAAATGCTTCTCACAAAGCTGTTCCAACAAGGCATTGAAGCCCTTTGTAAAGGCTGTAATTTTTTTTTTTTTAAAGCAGCATCTTTTTGGAAAGTTTAATACTCTGGGACCGATTTGTCCATCAGACCACCCTGTAAAAGTGTTGGACTTGAAATCTACCCAGCAGGTAAATTACTCTCTGCATTTATCTTTGCAAAGGAACAACCAACAGCTTTCAGTAACTTTCACTTCTCCTATAAAACTTGTCCTTGGCAGTCTAAGCATCTGCTTGAGTATTATAGGGGGACTAATTGGCTGTGCAGCTGTTGGTTTTGGAAGATGGCAGTTGATTGCATTGTGTGTGTGTGTGTGTGTTCACTCCACAAATGAAACCAAGAAAAATATTGAGATTTGCACACACACACACAAACACTCACACTCACCCGTTACACTAAATAGTGAAGAGAAATGATTTAGAATTTGACTCTCTCCATCTTTCCATTGTTTTTCCACTTTTAAAAATATCTAAGCACGGATTTTGGTTTTGGTTTAAAAGGGAGAGCCAGAGAACCCTAATGACAGGTTTCAGAGTAACAGCCGTGTTAGTCTGTGTTCGCAAAAAGAAAAGGAGTACTTGGGGCACCTTAGCGACTAACCAATTTATTTGAGCATAAGCTTTCGTGAGCTACAGCTCAGTTTGGGGCTGGGGAGAGGAACACAGGGAACCCCAGGGCTGGGGTCTAAGCTCCCTGCTCCCCCAGAAGGACGTGATTGAGTGGTCCTGGTTGTACCCACAAGCTCTGTTGTGGACTGTGTTCCTGTTGTCCAATAAACCTTCTGTTTTACTGGCTGGCTGAGAGTCTCAGTGGATCCCAGGAAGAGGGAGCTGCTGAGCTGTAGCTCACGAAAGCTTATGCTCAAATAAATTGGTTAGTCGCTAAGGTGCCCCAAGTACTCCTTTTAGAGAGCCCTAAGTGAGGCAAAGGGATGGGAAACTAGAATGTAAACATAAATCTCAGACCAACTTCAGAATAATTATCAAATCAGCAGTCTCCCAGTTTATTGAGACAGAAGAGGCCTGTCTCTTTTAGAAAAAACCCTTCACTGTCAGGCTGTGTCTTCCCGAGGAGTTAGGGGGGTAAATCCCAACTCGCATAGATGTACTTATGTTAGCTCTTGTCGAGCTAATGTGCTAAAAATAGTCGTGTAGCCAGGGTAGCATGGGCAGTGATGAGTGGCAGCACAGGCTAGCTGCTCTGAGACCAAACCCACCTGGACCCTGAGGGTATGTACTCGGGGCAGCTAGCCCATGCCGCTACTCAATGCTTCCTGTGCTGCTGTGGCTCCCCTCCTATTTTTACCCGTCTAGCTTGATAAGAACTAGTGAAAGTATGTCTAAGCAAGCTGGGAATCACAACCCTAACTTCAAGTGTAGACGTAGCTCCAGAGGAGTATGCTGCCCTTTAACCCATTCTCTCCCAAGATGTTATTTTGCAGAGGAAATTCTCCCACTGGAGAAAAGCATACAAATGTATCAGTTACAGAACTGATTTAGCTCACAATAACTTGCAGCCACAGAGCCCTCTTGCAGAAAGAAAGGCCGGTGGAATAACTCAGAATCAAGCTGCAGAAGAGTCGATAACTGTTCTTTAGATCAGTGGTTCTCAACCAGGGGTCCAGGATCCCCTGTGGGGCCGCGAGCAGATTTCAGAGGGGCCACCAAGCAGGGCCGGCATTAGATTTGCTGGGTCCCAGGCCAGAAAGCCAAAGCCCCACCACACAGGACTGAAACCCATGTCCCCGAATCCCACCACCTGAGGCTGAGGCTGAAGCCTGAGCAACTTAGCTTTGTGGGGCTCTGTGTGGCAGGGGCCCAGGCAATTGCCTTGCATGCTCCCCCTAACACTGGCCCTGGCTTATATATGCAGAAAAACATTTGTTGTGGCACAGGTGGGTAGTGGAGTTTTTATAGCATGTTGGGGGCGGGGGGTGCTCAGAAGGAAAAAGGTTGAGAACTGCTTTCGACAGCACTAAGGTGCTGAACAGATGTGCTTGCAACTGTGCAGGCTGAAAGGTTTGAGTCCAAGATTTCTAAGATTTTTATAATCATTAATATTATCAGCATTTTTCTGCACTGGGATCTTTTGATATACCTGTAGAATACTGAAAGAGCAGGTTAACTGGAGTCTTTCCTAATGGTTATATCAGGGGACAGAGAGATGAGACTCCTGGGTTCAGTGTTTAGCTGTGTCACTGACTTGGTATGTTGCTTTGCGCAAGTTGCTTAACTTTTCTGTACCTCATTTCAATAGTATCACTTACCTATTATTACTATTTATATTCCAGTAGCACCAATCCTGGCCCAGATTCTCACTGTGCTAGGTTCTGTACAAACAGAGTTGGATCTACATCACAAAATTGTTGTGAGATTTAATTAAATGCTTGTGAGATGCTTTGATGAAAGATATAATATAAATGCAACTTTTTTTTGGTACTGCCATCAAATTTGAAATCTCCTCTAGAAGTGTCAACACAGGATACAAAGTCCCAGTAGCTGGTATCACCTCTGAGTCATCATTCTATCTTGTTCCCTCCACATCCACTTAGTCTGCAGTCAGGATATTTCCATCTTCATTACAGTGAACAGGATGTGAACTAAGTTCAATAGGACATTCCCCTCCCACTGACAAACCTTTAGCAGGAGAAGACACAGTTGGCTCATCCTTTCAGTAGTCAATGATCTGAAGGTCATAGTATGAACAATGCGCCAGAGGATGAATATGGAACCGGTGATTGTAATAGCCTTTGCTTGACATGGTGAGAGGAGCCATAAATCTCTACCATCTTTGATGACATTGTCTCATTATTTTTTTCTGTTCCTGGAATGTGACTTGCCAAGTCCTTGACAGCAGAGCCATCTCAGAAGCATGGCAACAGCTCTCACTATTGGGGGGTAGTTCATGCAGGCCAACTGCTGAGCAATTCCTATCAAAATGATGAGAAAGATCAGCTGTTAGAGAATGCAGTCCAGGTAAAGTATCAGGCATCACATACCTGCAGTGAGACATCCACAGCCTCTTTTTTAGAACCTCTTTTAATCAGGACAGAACATTTTGAGATGGCTGAAGATCCATGCAGTGAGAGTCTGAACGCTTAGCAAGCCACAGGCATGACTGGTTGGCATTGCCCGGCATAAACATGTTCATGGTTAGCGGTCAGCTAGGTTCGGGACACAGGGTACCTCTCTTATTATCTTGGTTGGGATTACACTCTAGAACTACAGAATAAACATAAGTCCTTCCTCCCATCAAGGCAGATTTCCATGCTGTTTACTCCATGGGGGTGCAATAGGATTGTGGCAAAACGTTCCCTCAGCGAAGGAGTTTGCCTTTAGTGTCCTTGGACAAAATATCCACATATGTCAGTGGTGGATCATCTGCCTTCCATTGGTTGGCTGCTGCCTCTTTGCCCTAAAGGTAGCTAGCTGCATAAACAGCCCTGTATGTATACAGTGTGTGAGGTTGGTTCCCTTCAGGTTTTAAGGCATAAAGGAAATTCAAATGATTATTTATTATGAATTCTTGGTCCTCTCACTTTAATGAGAACCACATTCACGGGTGAAAAAGAAGGAAAGGAGCAAAGAGCTGTTTCCAAGTTCAGTCCAGCACAAAACCTGCTCCTCATGTCATGAGTAAGCAGCTTTCTCCAACGGCATCTGCCTGCAGAAGGGCTAGTTGTGTTTCTCAGTTAAAAGTATGTAGTAAATCCCAGGAATGGAAGGATCCTCATGCCTAAGCTTTTATATCTCCACCAGCTGGCAATTGAAGGATGTATCTGTCCATTTCTAGGGATCTGTGAGTTAAAAGGACTTGTGCTCCCCCCACACAGCACTTGCCTTGATTTAGTGCCTATTTGATAAAATTTGCAACACATTTCTCTCATCGTTAGCAGGTAACAGAAGGTATGATAGCTTCTGTTTTCCTATGACAGACTCATTTTCTCTCTTCCCAGATACTTCCTTTATTTTCCCCATACAGAGTTCCCTTTCATGCCAGCAGTAATGAGTTACTGAATGTAAAGGATGTGTAGTTTTAGCTTATTCCCAAACCAAAACCCTTCACCATCCAGTCACGCAAGAATACAAGCCATTCAAGCAGGGAGTGCGACCTAGTGATTGGAGCAGGCTTCTAATAAGAACTCGAAGGTTCTTAACCCAGCTCTGCCCAAATTTACAAAAGTGGCCTTTACATTTGGGTGCCTTCATTTTCAATTATCCAGTGTTAGCTAAACAAGGCTTGATTTTCAGAGATGATGAGTGTTCATAATTTCAGTTCAAGTCAATCTGAATTTCGCCCAAGTAAGGACTGCAGGATTGGGCCCACCCTTGGTCCGCTCAGCATACTCTGTCAGACAGAATGTAAAAGCAACATGGTTTGAAGATATTTTCTGCTTAGGATTCATTTTTGGCCTACCACGCTCTCTCTAGCCTTGAAGGCCTCAGATGGCTAACATACTGTTACACTAATTATATTAGTCCGTTTGACGACTCCACCCTCAAAGCTGTCTGAAATATAAACATTTCTCAACTTATAGCCAAATATTTATATATCATTTTAAAATTCATAAAATGCATCTAATGTGGATACTCAAGGTGCTTGGTAGTAAGTGGGAAAAACTACTAAAAATTTGATATGTTCACTAGAAAGAAAAAGGCATTGAAACAAAGTGGAAAAAAAATCCATCAGTGTGTTATAGTTGATTGCACAAAGGGGGCATGGTCAGAATACTAGAAGCTTTCTCAGAGTTTGGGCTGCCTGTTTAATGCTCAATAACACATATGTGGTGAAATCTTGGCCCCATCTAAGTCAATGGCCCCACTGACTTCAATGGAGCCAGGATTTCACCCAGAACTTTGCTCTCAAAATCAACTAATGCATCCTCACAGTGAAGACACAGGCAAATTATATTGTTCCCATTTTACAGATGGAGAAGTAAAGGCTGAGAAGTTATGTGACTTGCTTCAGGTTACTGATAATGTCTTTATAAGGATAGAATTAGATCTCAGGAGTTTCTGGCTCTTCATCCTCGGTTTAAGGCAAACAAAAATAAAATAGATTTTGACTTGAGAACAATGAAAGCTAATCCTTGACATCAAAAGAAAATGATTTCTAATCAAACCAAAAATACTTCTCCCTAAACAATTCTTTGTACCCTGGCCCAGAGTGAGTAATTGCCATGGTGGGCTGGGTGTGTTGTTTTATGTAGCTGTAGGAGACGGTCTCTGGAAACAATGTACAAAAGAGACAGAGTGTAAAAATAAGCAGGATTCTCTAGAGAGAGGTAAGGGAGAGAAAAGTCTCCTGACATTTCCTGTGCAATTCTTTTCCCAAAGCAAAACTATTGTATTGGGTTGGACAACTGAAGAGAGGGGAAGACTGGGAGGATTATTGTGTATAGCGTACATGTGTGTGCATGTGCACACACACACATGCAGATGTGGGTCATTAAGGTACATAACAAGTAACAATGCAGAAGACCCTTCTTTATCAGCCATAGGACATCTTTACTTAGCTGAACAATATTCCCTGCCAGCCTTTTGGGTTGCTGTTGATTGACATATCTGACCTACCTGTGCTGTTTCCAAATACATTGGCTTCAACTTGTAGTTAACTAAAAAAACACCCCCAGCTGATCCAAGACAAATTTGGCTGTGACAGTTTCTTAGGAAGCCATGTGGCCACTGATCACATGGGTCAATGCCGGATCATTCCAGGAGCTTCACTGATGGCCTCTAGAATGAGCTACATCCAGCCTCCCTTGCTAATGGGGAGCCCGTGTAATGTGGGCCTTTGGAGAAGCAAGTATCAAGGGGA
This sequence comes from Lepidochelys olivacea, assembly GCF_965140295.1. Lineage (NCBI taxonomy): Eukaryota > Metazoa > Chordata > Testudines > Cheloniidae > Lepidochelys > Lepidochelys olivacea. The sequence continues at coordinate 17,874,762 of NC_140423.1, forward strand.
AAGTTGGGGGGCTCCTCCAAGCTCTGTATGGGTATCAAAGAACCTATGGGTTGTTGGGGAGAAGGGAAAGTGCAAGGGGATCCTTGCAAAATTTGAACCTGTGGCTCCAGAGAATCTAGTATTATTATAGTAGACTAGTAGGGAGAAAAGGCACCGGAAGTGTCAAATACTAGAAACACAGGCATCTCAATAATGCAGACATTCAAATTCCTAATCTGAAGGACTTCTGAGGCAGCCTTGTGTTGAATAGGGTGCACCTGGGAGCAATGCAAAGCAAAGGAGTACAGCAGTCAAATGCTTCAGCTGCCTGCAGAGACCTCCCTGAACTGACTGTGTGGAAGCGGTCTGGGGTGCTCTCTGTGTGAGGCCTGTGGAGAGACTCTCCCAGCAAGAAAGGAATTTGCTCCTGACTTCCCAGTGCCTTGTTAACACTACCAGATCCAGGAGCCGTATAGGCCTGCTTCTCCCCACCATACGGCAGGGGGATAAGATCATACCACACAGTGGGAATACACAAGTGAGACCTTTCAGAACTGGGACAATCAAAGAGAGAGAAGACGACAATGAAATACAGAAATCTTGGCAAAGATGTGTGATTGTGTATTCCACACAGTACAGATCCGTATTGCTGTAGTACCTTTCAGACCATGGCCAAGATTTCACTTAGCCCGGATTTAGGAAAACGTCCCTCTACAGGACAGTACTTAAACATATATTTAACTTTAAGCTAGTGCTTAACTACTATCGAAGCTAATGAGATTTATGCTTAAAGTTATGCATGTGCTTTAGTGTCTTCCTGATCCTTGGCCTATATAATATGTGAAGCCATTCCTCCTTCTTCCCCCACCTTGTCCCTCTAACCCTTCTGCTATTCCTGGAGGAGGCAGAGGACAAAAGAAGGCTTGAATGTCATGATAGACCTTATATATCATCTTGCTTGGCTGTTGACAGACCATCTTGACGAGTTGGCATTGTCCCCAGAGAAAGCCATTTAAGTGGGAACATTTAGGTAGGATATGATCAGACCAGTTTTTGGTGGTGGTGGGTGGCGGTAACATGCTACAGCCTCCCTTACAGTCCTCTCCCTTTGTTCTGCCAACTATCTGTACAGTGATCTGTAACTTAGTTTGCTAACAATCTCAAGGTTAGCAGGTTCCTCTCAAAATTCCACTTCAAAAGTGAACTAACTGCAGACCTTTTTAATATGAACCATAACTGTAAACATTTGGTTTACAATGGTGCTTGGAAATATTCTAGCACTGTTTAGATAGGTTGCTCGAGCCCATCAAATCCCTTCACATCTAGCAGGATTTCAGACATTCCCCCCCCCCCCATGTTGCACAATTATTAAGGATTTGCAGGAAAAATAACAAACCCAAGGAGCACTGGAGACTGGTTTTCCCCAAATCCAGGTTATTTCTGTGGCTTCAGTGTTCAGATCTCAAAAATGAATTAGCCAAGCAAAATGAAAATGATTATTATATAAAGTACAACAATGGAATATTTAATCATTTCCCATGGAGGAAGAAGGATCTATATTTGAAGGAGCTGATTAATTAATGCCATACGGTAAGAAAAATTGTGATCTATTTTCTTTTAATTAAAAAAACAAAACAAAAAAACTTAGCCCCTTTTTAAAACAAGTGAATACAGTGATAATGGGAAGAGGTTCTAGGTACACACAGTGTAATTCATTACCCAGGCTGAAATTTGGCTAGACAGCAGGATTAGCACACTGAGCTTGCAGAATGTGCCAGGGGATCTGTAAGTAACAACTACAAATGATCAGGACCATGAATTCTGTCTCATCAGATTTCTGACATTCCTCGCTTCTTGGTGTATGCCTTTTAAGAATTCTGCCCTAAAGAAGAAGTTTGGTTCGTGACAATCCCTCTGTAATTAGAAGCATTGCTGACAGCTCCAGCATAAGGGATACAATGAAGGAGAGGTAACAGTCTGTCTGAACGTTCAATAATTGACAAGGCATCAGAAACAGCATGATTAAAGCTGTGTAAATTAACACTATGATAATGAGCCTCTGACACTGTCAAAGGCAACGGAGCTGTCACCTTAGGAATGGAGATCTGCATTTTTTATATCTTTAAAATTATCTGAGTTCAATCAACATGCACATTTCAAATAAAGATCGATCATCTGTTGTACAAGGCATGGAGCCAAGGAGGGGAAAAACAACAAATAGCAGGTCTAGTGTAATTAGGGTGATTAGCTGGGATTGTGCTGCTGGTTTGTTACTGTCCCTGATATGCTAACTCAGCCCAAACCACCTGGCTTTTACAGATAAATAATATTTTAGATTTCTGTGACACCCCTTCTCTCTAAAGGGGCCCCATAAAAATGTGTGTGCACCACTGACATGCAGAAACACCTGAGGAAGGAGAACATCAATGTGGTCGACAGTGAGCACCCCGCACATCTCACATCCTGTAGAGAAGGGAAACTCTGGCTGGGGAATCTGGGAGAAGAGCCTGCTCTGATGAAAGGTGCAAAGGGATCTCTGTCATCCATACATCACAGTCAGAACCTTGTTTTTTACATTATCTGAAAGACACGCCCAAGCAGTAAGCTGTGCAGAACTCCCATTTATCTATCTCTAAATGCTGAAGGACTAAGAAACCTTAGGGAGATTAGAAACTGGGAGTTTGCGGATTCTACAACTCAGAAAATATTGATCAGGTGTCCTCACGTTCCTCCAAAGAGTTCTCCTGCTCTGTGTCCCTATTTTTCTCCCCTGATCTCCTTATTTATTACTTCCAGATGTTGGTAGGATAGACTAAGCTCTCCCCTTCAGGACATCCACTGCAGATCCCTAATGGGAGCTGGTCCACCCGCACTGACCTTTAAAGCATTTCATAACTTAGGAGACCCAAGGTTTTTTTAATAAATAAAGAGGTACTAGAGTGTACGTGCATCTGGCATACAATAGCAAAATGCTTTAGCTTTTCAAGTGTTCTTTCTGCTCCAGTTGCTAAAATTCATACAGTGAGAAGTTTCACAGGGACATCTCCTATGCGCTATTGCTTTTTTCCTACATCTTGCTTTTAAACATGGCTAAGCTGACCAGCAAGCCTTTTGGATTCCCTGGTGGAAAAGACCCAAGATAAGCCAGTAGAGCAGTCCTTAGGGAGTCTGTGGAAGGCTTTTTAGCAGGTTAGTGCTGGCATACCAATTGTCAGGCCTGTCTCCCTGGAGTCTTGCCCCTTTACCCAGGCCCATCACGGGGATTCACACTTCTCCTGTAACCCTTCTAAGTTTTTCCTGCTCCTGCCAGACCTCCTTCCCAGGAGAGGATCCCCAAGGCCTATTTTCCCCTGACATGTCCTTCCATAAGAGACAGAATCAGGACTCCCAACCCCTCAATCCCCTTTTTCCTTCTCTCTGGAAGCCCTTTCTTTAGATTAGCCACCCAGCTCCTCCCCACTTGGGGCTTATCTTTAATTGAGCCTGACATTCCCTGTAGTTGCCACCAGGTGCCCCAATAGAGGGAGGGTTAAATAATAATTATTGACTCACTTGTGGCATCACACTGTTGTTCTTCCCTGGTTCTTCTTCCTGGTTTCCTCTGTGCTTTGGGTCTCCTATTTTCTGTAGTCACTGATTAGGGTTGCCAGCTTTCCACTCACATCAAACCGAACACCCTTGCCCCGCCCCCGCCTGCAACCCCACCCCTCCTCTGAGGCCCTGCCCTTCTCCAAGACCCCGCCCCTGCTCACTCCATCCACCCCCCTCTGTTGCTCGCTCTCCTCACCCTAACTCGCTCAGGGGGTTGGGGTGCGGGGCGGGGGAGGAGGGAGGGCTCTGGCTGAGAGTGCGGGCTCTTGTGTGGGGCCAGGGATGAGGGATTTGGAGTGCAGAAGGTGGCTCTGGGATGGGACTGAGGGGTTCGGAGGGCAGGAAGGGGATCAGGGCTGGAGCAGGGGATTGGGGCTCAGGGTGTATGTGAGGATTCTGGCTGAGGGTGCGGGCTCTGGGGTGGGACTGGGGATGAGAGGTTTGAGGTGCAGGAGGGTGCTCTGGGCTGGGATTGAGGGGTTCAGAGTATGGGAGGGGAATCAGGGCTGGGGCAGGGGGTTGGGGCACGGGAGGGGGTGAGGGGTGCAAGCTCTGGGTGGCACTTAACTTAAGCAGCTCCCAGAAGCAGTGCCTTGTCCCCACTCCAGCTCCTATGCGGAGGTTCAGCCAGGTGGCTCTGCACACTGTCCTGTCCACAGGCGCCACCCCCGCAGCTCCCATTGGCAGTGATTTCCAGCCAATGGGAGCTGGTGCTTGGGGTGGGGCAGCATGCAGAGCCCCCGGCTGCCCATACGTATAGGAGCTGGAGGGGGGACATGCCACTGCTTTGAGGAGCTGCATGGAACCACAGCAGGTAGTAAGCCTGCCTTATCCCCGCAGTGCCGCCGACCACACTTTTAATGGACCCGTCAGCACCGCTGCCAGGATCCCTTTTTGACTGGGTGTTCCAGTAAAAACCAGACACCTGGCAGCCCTACCACTGATAATGTTACAGATAAGAGCTTGCCTATGTTTCCTGCATGTCACTACAGTTGGAGCTGGGAGGCAGAGGCCCAACCAGGTCTCTTTCCACAGGACCGTATATTGTCTAATCTAGGTTTTTTGTTCAGTGTCTTCAGGGCTCTTCACTCAGCTTTCCAGATGCTCCCCCCCTCTGTCAGATGGCCTAAGAACTTCTTTACTAAATGCACCTGACTGAGTCCCTGCCCTCTGACTTTCTACAGAAGCCTATGGCCTTGCTTATGCTGGGGCTTTGTCTTAGTTACAGCCTTTCCTGAAGAGCCATTGGTGAAGCTGCAGCTGTGCAAACTCCTAGTCAAAGCCACTAGTTGCATCAGTACAGCTTACAAAAGCGCAAGCACATTGGTGCCATTTGAGGCTTATAACAGTTTTCCCTGTGTACATGAGAAATTTACACTGGTACAGCCACACTGATTACTTGTGCCTAGCCACTGAAGGCTGTAGTCAAAGCCAATCACTGTGTAGGCCAGGCCTTAATTATGTCTCCAGAATTTTACTGTGGGGGAAGCAGGAAGAATGAATTGGGCATTATTGACCCTTTGCATGCTGTCCTCTGTTCTTGCTCATGCAGTTCTAAAGTGGGACTCTTTCTACATTCCAGTAGTCCCGTGTACACTATGAACAGGGTGTGGGGGAGAATAGGGAATAAAACAGGGCATAAATAGTAGGGAAGCCCCAGTAATTAGAGGCAAACAACAGTTTGTCAGGAATTCTAGAATTCTATCTTCTTATCTGTAAAGCCACTTAACTGCCCTTTAAAAAATTCAGTTTAAAAACAAACAGGCTGCCATTGTGACAGGAAGTCATACAGAGTTGGCCTGAAGTGAATAGGGAATTCTTGAGTGAATAGGGAAACCTGGGACCAGAAGGCTGTTTTCAGGCAAGTTTCCATGCTTGCAACATATTTTCTAAGTGTAGGCTTAGCCCCCAGCCCTTAGGTTGCCCTTGGACAAGTCCCTTACTTAGGCCCAGTCTTCACTGGCAACGCTAAAGGGCTGCCTGTAACATGGCTTGTGTGGTCGCGGCGCAATGCTGGGAGAGAGTTCTTCCAGCGCTCTAAAAAACCCACTTCAACGAGAGGCGTAGCTCCCAGCGCTGGTGCACGGTTTACACTGGCTCTTTACTGTGCTGAAACTTGCTGCGCTCGGGGGGGGTGTTTTTTCACACACCTGAGCAAGAAGGTTGCAGTACTGTAAATTGCTAGTATAGACAAACCCTTATGTGCACTTACCACTCAGTTAACCCTTTTTCCCTGCACACACCAGCAGTGGTTGGATGCAGGACGTTATAGTAAAACCATTATGCCTCTGCATTTACATTACAGTCCAAAGGCTGGTCTACACTACAGTAAACAAATGCAGACAAACCATGAGGCCTTATCTATATGGACTGGCCAAATCATTTTACTTTATCCAGACTAGGATTTAAAGGTGTGATGTTATCTAATTACCACCTTCTAAGCTCTAGTCAAGACAAACCTTTCTAAACTCCCCCCTACCCCTTTAAACTTGAATAGTTTAACATGTTCTGAAGTAGAATTGCTTTGTATTGACTTGTGTTTTAGAAGGTGTTAGAAGAACTAATTCAATCTACTGTCACTCTTTTAATCCTAATCTAGACAAGGCTTTAGAACTGTGTTTAGCTGCAGCAGTGGTAAGAGCAGGTTGAAACAGAAGTAGGTTTCAGACAAGTGTGGGGAGGAATTATGTAGAAGCACTGCTTCTCCAGGCAAGGGAGTGGAGGAGGCCCTTAAATTGACCTGCATGATAATTGTGGTTGGAGAGGCAAATTGGGTGTGTTGTGTGCCCCGTAACCCTGTGCAAATGCACCCAATCGCAGAATCTATTTCTTACAAATCATTAGGGTGACCAGAAGTCCCATTTTTATAGGGACAGTCCCGTTTTTTGGAACTTTTTCTTATATAGGTGCCTATTATCTCCCACCCCCTGTCCCGTTTTTTTACAGTTGCTATCCGGTCACCCTACAAATCAGGATCTCACACTTAACAGCCAGTCTTATTTATTTTATTATATTATATTTTTTCAAGTAAAATTGGTTACTGTTTCAATTCAAAATGCTGATGAAAAGAAGGAGAATTAATTAAACTGGCAGGCCTTGAAAGACCATTTTTATATAGGGAATTCTGAGCATCTCAGCAGATGCACCACAAGTCACTGGCAATCTCTGAGTGTTGCTTTTATTAAATTCTGGGGTCTTTTTTCCACTCTCAGTATCTTATTGCAAATAAAGTCTCTGCTCTGCTGTGTGTGAGCCCTCAGTGACTGGCACTCAGCTGAATTTACAGATGCGGTTAGGACTCCTGCAAAGACTAAATTCAATCCAGTGTGTAAACTTGGTGGATGAAGTGTTAAATGAGCTATTTGCCTTGGCCCAGGACACTATGGTGGGAGACCTGGGCTTTGGCAGCACATTCCTGAGTTTGTTCTCTGGGCTGGTAAGGAAGGAGCATGTGGGGAATGTAGTGCAGGCAGCCTTTGGGGTGGCTGAGGATGCTTGATAGTCCTGGATGGAGAGCTCCCACAGTGACAGATTGGATGAATGGCAGGGGTGTCAGCTCCAAAGGGAACTCCTTGTGTGCATTTCTTGGCCAGAAATTAGGTGCTACTATGCAGCAGCTAATGAAAGGGCAGCTCAGGCGGGAAAATGGCAGCCTGAATGAATGGGCTGCTTAGTACAGCCAGTCAGTGCATTGGCACATAGGCTGAATGGTCAATGTGCCTTTCTTAGCAGGGGCATTCTTAAGGCTTCATATTTTGGGGTCCCAAAGCCCTGGATAATCCTACCTTCAAATCTAGGGTTGTCAAATAGTCTGTTGTCATAGTGGCTGTCCCAATTTCAGAGGCCTGTCCTGGCAATAGGTGCCTTGAACCGCTGCTGAGCTATTCCTACCAGCAACGTGGATAGTACAGAGGCGGATTCAGCCAGCACCACTGCTGGGAAGAGCACTGGCTGCAGAAACGCTAGCCCAGGGAGGAATCTCAGGCCCTGATTCTCATCTTACACTGGTGAAACTCAGTTGCCATCACATGAAGGAAAGAAAACTTGGAGTGTGTGAGATCAGAATCTGCCATTGGGGCTTTACTGAAGTATTTTATGAGTAGCATGCAATGTAATATAAATATGGAAAATGAGGTTATAGGGAAGGGGGGGAAAGAGGTCACTCTGGAATGTAGGAAGGCCTGGAAATATTAGGAAAACCCCTCTTCCCCCATCCCTCCTGGAACCTGATCATATTCAGATTCACATCATAGCATAGCCCTCATGCCAAGGGCAGTGGAGGAAAATGCCCATGATGGGGCACTAAACACAAAAGGCCCTTAATCACCCTGACTGAACAATAAATAACCACCATCAGAGCCAGCTAAGTGTTTTCCATAGAGCTGTTTGAAAACTGAAAACTGCCAATTATATTGCACAGGACATACTGTAAAAACATTTTGTTTCCCAAAATATCCAGTGCAAATTTGTTAGTTTGCCCATGAAAGACCAAAACTGAAAACTGAAAATATTTAACTTTTCAAAATGATTTTGGTTTCTTCTGTTCAGAAGATTTTGACCCAAATAAAAATGTTCTGGGAAAATTTCCATTTTGGTCAAAAAGCCATTTTTTGTCAATAAAATTTGACCAGCTCTTTTAATACATTTATTGACCTCTTTCTATCCGCAGTACAGAAAGTACACACAAATACCTTGGGGACATGGTTAGAGCTGCATTTGAGGGTGCATTTACTGCAATAGCAAGCCACATGTGTAGCATGTTCTCATAAATTAGGCACACAAATGCTTGCACATTTTTAACACATGCCTATGCATACACAGCACAAGGCTTTTAAGCTGTGGGTTCTAGACTGCCTGTGGTGAGGGTGACCTCTTCATACAGTCTGTGTAATGGCAGATGGAACCCCAAACATCCTGTGGGATACCAAGGGTGGAACTAATATGCCCTGCTAAATGTTTGAATGTAGTCTCAGGCGACGGGAATGCTGGGGAGGGCAGCCGACTTGCTGGTGCGTTTCAGGTAGTGGTGTGCATTGGATGCCCAGGGAAGCCCTGAATATGATTTCCAACTGGCTGTGCCTTCAGGACGATTGTGTCCGGTCCCCAAATGCACATGTAGAATTGCATGCCTTATTACAAGTGTCCCGGCCCGCCACTGCTTTCAGGTCAGGTTACGCTAGCAAGCTTCCTAACTTCCCCATTATGTTTAAAACATAATGGTATGATTCTTTGCCCTGATTCAGAGGAAGTGGGCATTGGAGGCTGTGTGTGATATGATTGTGTTCTGCAAGAACATGTGTGCAGGGAAGAAATGCTGCAATGAGAAGGAATCAGCAAGACAAAACAAATGTATGGTAAGGGGAACTATGAAACCTAGCTTTTTGTGGGTTTGGGGGAGTGGGGCAGCAGATATTTAGATTGTGCTCTTGTCTAGCTCTCTGATCAGGCAAAATGACACATTGTTTCCTTTTTGTTTTGGGAGGCACGAGACAGCTTTCTGAATTTGGGTCTCTGTAAGCACCCCAAATTGTACATGATTCTCTGAACAATCCAGACTTCTTAAATCTGTAAAACTGGGCAGGAAATCTCTCAGGAACAAGCTTTCTTGTGAGATATGCTGGTGTGTTCTGTGATCTGGAGATCCCTGTAGATGAGCTTGTCTCTCACAGCATTTTGATGCTTGCTTTCTTATATGGAATTTAGGGATGCAAAGACAGCTGTGAAAAGAGGAAAAAAACAATCTGCGCAATTCACCCCCAGGAAGATTTTTGGATTGGTTCAGAATTTGGGGCCACATTTCACAGTGTTGTGAGGATTTTATGCTGCCTGTTTGTCCAACTCTGCATTATTTTCATTGACCACATTATTCTTGTGGAAGTGCAGGCTGCTGACATGCACAGGCATCTTCCAGTCTGTGGTGCAGGGACCTTGTGCCAAGAGGTAAATAAAGGGCTGACTTTTGTGATAGTGATTTCCACATCATTGTGCCCCACTGCACTCAAATGGCTAACTGTTCCCCGGAAGGCGAGATCTGAGACACTGCTGTGTTGGGCTCAGTAAAGAATGCAGCTCAGTTCAGTGACTGCACTAGCATCAGGCAGTTTTTCATTAGTGAACTGTTTGTTCCTGCTAATGACATCAAATGTGGCTTTGTGGCTTGCGAGGCTTGTTCTTTTAATTCCTTTTTAAAAACCTGCATATAAAGAAACTTATTTGCTGGAAAACTAAACCACCTCCAGGCCAGATTTTGAGAGGTGCAATTTTGTGTGTGGCCTGAGTCACATGCATGCAAGTCCCAGGATCTGTACGCACAACCCACAACTTGGGTGTGAGCTTCAGAAATTATGAGTATGCAAAACTGAGCCCTTCAAAATCTGGCCTTTTATTTTCTAACTCTGAAACTATAAAGAGATTATGTTTCTTTTAAAGATGATTTACATTAACAGCTTTATTGACAATTGAGTTTTAGTTAAACACAGAAGACTTCCTGTCTTCATTCTCTAGAAATGGAAGTACCAGTCCTGAACGCTACTTCCGTTGCAATCAATGACAAAACTCCCAATGGACTTCAGAGGAGCCAAGCTCACCGTGGGTGTGTTAGAATAGTGAGTGGAGTGAGGAGGCATCAGTGTTTGAAGAAGGGAAAGGGCTTGTTTAACTCTACCTAAGTTTTTACCTTATTTAGAGACAAAGTTGTGATTTGATGGTCTTATCACAAGCCTGGGAATCAGAAACTTCCTATCTTTGGTACTGACTCCATGTGTGGCCTTGAGCAAGTCCACTAAGCTTTCCTCGTCTGCAAAATGGAGATTACTACTACTTGCCTCACAGGGGTGTTGTAGAGCTTACTGAAGTCAATATTTGTAAAGCACTCCATTATGTATATCTGCCCTTGGCTCCTACAGGCTTTGATTATTTGTCAGTGACCTGCCTATCACAGCTTGTAATTCAGGGTTGATCTTCCCTAGAGGAAAAGAAACAATCCCACATAAATATATTGATAATTTCAGGTGAACACACTTACCGTACAAGGCACAAGCAAGGCTGGACATTTCTATGACAGGATATACTATATCCTATTTCTAGAAGTAGCTTAGAAATTAATTCTATGTTGTCTGGTGACATCTGATCACAGCAATGGATGGGTGAGACCCTGTAGCAGTAGTTGTGCTGCTTGTGAGCACCTCCTGCTGGCTAGATGTTGAGACAAGAACAACAAATGAGTGCTGTCCTTAGTGCCAGGCCTAGGAGGAATGGTGGGGAACTTCAGCTGAAGTTTGCCGCAGTAATTGCCATGGAAGTGAGCAAATCTGTGTTGGGATTGAGAGCCGAGAACCCTGCCACAGGGACCAGTGGTTTGCAAAATAAATATGAAAAAGCAAATAAAACAGAAATATTTCACTGTACATTGAAATCTTTCAGACTAGCTGTTTGACTTGGCCAAAGTTGCACCTTAAGAAAAAACAACAACATAGTTAACTCTTTCTGTCCTCATTTCCAGCCAAATAAAGGGAGGGGGAAGTGGGAACTTTCAGACAAATTTGTTGCATTTGTAAGCAAGCTGTAGAAGGGAGTATTAATTTAAACTCAGACACTCCTCCCTCCCTGAAAACCCTAACTAAGGATCTGATGTTGGGTTTCCTGAGTTCAGTGGGAGCAGGATCAGCCCCTATATTCTTAGCTCTTAGGGGGATTTTGATACGTGTCTTCCTCTGGATTCAGTTTCTTTTCCATTTATCCTGAGCAGGTTAATCCTGCAGCTGACAGACACACATGCACTGACTGCTTGTTTTATTTCAGAGTAACAGCCGTGTTAGTCTGTATTCGCAAAAAGAAAAGGAGTACTTGTGGCACCTTGGTTAGTCTCTAAGGTGCCACAAGTATTGCTTGTTTTATGAGGTGGAGGAATCCACAGCAGGGAAAGCTCAACATGCATTTTGCTTTTTGAAAGCAGCCCAAAGTGTATTAACTGCACACTCTCCGGGGCATAGAAGGGGAGGGGAGAGAGTTTATCCTCCCAGATGCCAGGGGAGGCAGCCTATCCTGCCTTCCATATAGATAGTTTGGGACTGTTCTAATCCCATCACGCCTCCTGGGACTCTGTGGCATCACTCCTGCTTTTGCCCTTTTCACCAGTTCACAGATTTTTCCATATGTCTGCACTTCTTGGAAATTGCTCACAGGCCGCAGAGAAACAGCTTCTCGTGTTAGGCTCTGATGGTGAGAATCCCAGCTTGTCATAGCCCTTTGTGGGGTTTGTGCTGCTTCCAAAGAAAGCTGAGCTCCCTGCTGTCGCATCACGGCCGCTTAGCAAAGTTCTCCTGGCAGGATATTTGAAGCGCCGAAGACCAGAAGTTATAACATTTGTGTTCAGCACTGGAACTCCGGTCGCCAGCTTTGAAGGGACTTTTCAAATATCCCAGAAGTCTTTATAACCCTTGGTAGTGAACTGACAGATGCTGTGCCATCCTGACATGATTCTGAGAACTAACTAGAGGGGCTGCTGTTACTGAAGAGATTTATTTTAGGATGGGCTAGTTCAGAAACATTAACTCGACCAATGTAAGTCCCATAGATACATTCCTGCACCACTATTCAAAATGTATATGGGGAGCAGAGGGTTGTTAACTTCAGTCATTAAGATTTGCTATTTAAACTCTGGTGCCCCATATACCTTCATTGGAATTCAGCAGATTGTTTGAAGTGGATTCGTGGCAACTGTTGCCAAATTCTAAGACCAGCTCTCTGGCTGTAGAGGGCATGTACAGACACTGAGGCTATCCTCTCTATATCAACACTAAAGTATGACAACAAGAACCCCTTGCACAGGTAATTGTGTCCCGGGGGAAATCCCTCCAGATGGAAATGTCTGCTCCAGTTTAAAATTTTACTTAGTTCCTTTTTAGCTTTGTAATACAGCAGCTCAAAAAATACAACAGAAACCGTGCTCTGTGTTCCATCATTTTATCTTTCTGGGTCCTTTTAAAATCTAGTACAAAGATCAAAGTACAGAACTTGTGGCCTGGTTTTTTTGTGTACCATAAAGGTGACCTTAGAACAGTACAGTAGTTGCACATGCAAAGTAGATGCACAAATGCAGATGCATTTTGTGTGGGCAATTGGGTGCCTGACTCATAAATGTTACCATTTGGGCTTGCAAATGATAGAGCACACAAAACTGTGAATGCAGCTCATTACATATTTGCATACACACAAATAGAGACCAGGGTGAGGCCTCCTTGAAAAAATAGCTCATAGAGAGTATGCCCCACAGCAGGATCTCAATATTAAGATCCAGTTTGGAACCTAAGCTACTTCAGTGACCCTCTAACCATATGATAATTAGATCTGAGCAACATGTTCCTAATGAAATACAAAACCAGGTGAATGTGCTCCGTTTAGGATTTTGTTACATGCTTAAAACATAGAGCTGGTTTGTGGGTCACCCAGGTTCATGAGACTCTGGAGCAAGCCTGCGTTGAACGATGACTGTGCATGGAAACTGTGTAAACTTGGTGGTAAAACTGGTGGAAACATACAGAATCTCACCTGTTTCAGCTAATTCTAGCTTTCCTCTGCATTTGAAAATCAAAGTGAAACTCGGGAATCTGAAGACCGATGGCCAGAGTCTCAGCTGTGTAATTTGGTTTTGCTGAAGTGGGGCTACAGTTAATTACCTCAGCTGAGCATCTGGCCCTTATGTTTGCATGAACCCCTGAACAACTTCTCTTCAGCTTTGAAATGATCAGGGAGTGCTTCTTGGAGCCAGAGCACAATATCTGCAAGGATAGGCTGGGCTCTTTCACGGATTTCTGCAGGTTTTCATCTGGCCCACTGGTTTATTTCTGTTCAGCAGAAATGACCCTTCCACATTGTGGGAAGACCCAGGAGGGTGAAATCCTGCCCCCACTGAAATCAATGTGAAAACCCCATTGACTTCAATGAGATAGGATTTTACCCTAAAAAAATTTCAGACTTCCCTGTGAAGTATTTGATATTCTGACTAAGAAAGAATCACTAGGAAGAGAAAGAGCAGAGGGGGAGAGAGAGAGAGAGAGAGAGGTTGGAGACAGTCATCTCCCCATCATCTCAGTTCTTTAGTTAGGTCAGAAGTCAGCAACAGCTTTACAATCAGAACATAAACTCAAGAGGGTCCAACAGTTTGGTATGCATCAGTTTAACATCTGGACACTGGTGTGTGTGTGGGTCCTCCTCCAAACCTGACTTTAGCACCTTTTGATGTTTGTGGACACTCTGATGCTTGAACCTTCCCCTGGAGAATGGAGTAATGTAACATATACTGGAAAATGGTTCAGAATTTCTTGGTACCGATGGGCTCTGTTTAACTGAACAAACTTCAGTGGGCTAGAATTGGCTTTAGTCTGCAGCCCCCTTTCAGGTATGGGTTCAGTGAGAGTTTAGGTAATATGGGTTGCCTCCTGAGATCTTTACGCAGTATTTACTCAGCCCTTACTCCCACTGAAGTCAGAGTAAAGGCTGAATAAACACCGAGTAAGGCCCTCAGGATTTGGCAAACTTCCACTGAAGTCAGAGTAAAGGCTGAATAAACCCCGAGTAAGGCCCTCAGGATTTGGCCCTATGGTGTCATAAACCATCTAAAAGAGGGACAGAATACAATGCACCTTCCATGTAAACGGCACCCTAAAGCACTTTGCCAAGTTAAGTGATGCAACAAAAACATCAAAATAAACCAACGATAGAAGAATAGGGAGAGAGAAATTAAGAGGCCTTGGAAAGCGACAGCAGTTGTATGGAATTTTCAAAGGAGCCTAGGGAAGTTAGGCACATAGCCTCCTTTGAAAATACTAGCTGGTATGTTTTCACGTGAGATCAGAAATGAGCTGGAGTAGCAATGAGATGGAGATATATAGGAAGGCTAACCCAGATGACAGGAGAAGGAGAAGACTCTTTCACCAAAGTGGTGAGATTACATGTAGGGGTTTGAGTGAGTGATGTTAGATTGGTGGGGAGGGGAGGGACATGAGGTATGCTGGTGCATGCCCATGAAGGGTTTTAAAAATGAAGGTGGCAATTTTCAAAATGAATGGAAAGCCCTTAGTGCTGCCTGAGGATGGGATTGCTGGATTGTACCAATTTCTTTGTACATTGAAGAACATGGACAGCAGCAGCAGTCTACAAACACGGCAGCCTGTGGAGCTGGGACTTGGAGAAGCCAGGTGGAAGCTGCAGTGCAAAGGCAAGAGGATTTCAGTAGAGGTCACGGCAAAGGTACAGAAGTGGCAATAAGCCGGTTTGCAGCAACAACCGTCTGTCACTTCAAGAAATAGTCTTTATCATTTAAATGAAAACAAACTCTCCATAAGAAAGGAATCTCTCCCTCTCTCTGCAGCGTCAGACAGGCAGTGTCATTAGTATAATGGAAATGTAGACACACGCTGGGTCCTTTTCAAACCTGCTCTGTAAATGATTTTCCCCAGGAAGCTATGCTAGGTGAGATCACAAAATTCACATGTCCTAGATCCAGAGCAGGGCTCTACAGAGAATGTCCATGTGTATGCATATTCATGTTGCAGGCATCACACTCCCAGTTGCTGCTTGCAGAGCCACAGTGCTGTCACCGATACATGCTGAGAGACAGTGGCTCATGGGTTGAGCTGATTCTCTTACATTTCACTAGTTGCCCTGGAATTTTGTACATGCACAAACTATGAGATTGGTACCATCCGGGCAAGCCAGCATTGGGTACGTAATGACTTGCTGACACAATCCAGACATGTCAGCTGAGATTTACAATTGAGCCTAAGGGAGTAAAATGGGATTTGAGTGCCTAACTCCCTTGAGCTCCACTGAAAATCCCAGCGCTATGCAATACTTATATTTTGCAATCCTTTTTATTATCTTCTGTTTCAGAGTAGCAGCCGTGTTAGTCTGTATTCGCAAAAAGAAAAGGAGTACTTGTGGCACCTTAGAGACTAACCAATTTATTTGAGCATAAGCTTTCATGAGCTACTGACTCACGTGACTCATTCGTGACTGAATGCATCCGATGAAGTGAGCTGTAGCTCACGAAAGCTTGTGTTCAAATAAATTTGTTAGTCTCTAAGGTGCCACAAGTACTCCTTTTCTTTTTGCGATTACCTTCTTTGTTATACAGCATGATACCCACTTACAGTTAGACATGTTAGACAAGTCAGTCGTCCATTTTAATATTCGGGTGGTCCTTTTGATGCAGGATTAGTTAAGCGAAAGGATAAATGCCATGCTATCAAGGATTTGGCTTGTGTAAGCAGCAGCCACTTCTCACTTCCAAAATATAAAGAAATAACCCTTCAGTTTATTCATACACTTCTGGATTTTAAACAGCTGTTCTTTTCCACAGTGCACACAGCCCTCATTGGGATTCCCCATATATTGCATTAAAAAGTGGAAGCACAAGGTTTTTTGTAGCCAGTGTCTAGGCTTAATTCATATTTATCAGATTGTAGGTACCAGTGTGTGTTTTGTAATACATATAGACACAGTTAGTTTTTACCGATCTGAGGAGGTAAGCCTGACTTGACAGGTCTCCGGGGAACCCTAGCAGTATTCACTGTACTTCTCCCTGTGTTTGTTCGGAGAGGCAGCTGTTGCCTCTGGCGTTTGTTTTCTAGTGGTCTATCCAGTTCCACAGGAGGGCTTTTTTTAAAAATGTTCACACCGCCTTTCATAGGAGCAGATGATTTGTTCCTTAGGTTGCTCTTAGGGTTGCCAACTTTCTACTCAACACAAAAGTGAACACCATTGCCCTGCTCCCTCCTCACCCCTTCTCAGCTAATGGGAGCTGCAAAGCTGGTGCTTGCAGCGGGGGCAGCATGCCAGAGCCCCCTGCCTGCCTCTATGCATAGAAGTTGGAGGGGAGACATGCTGCTGCTTCCGGGAGCTGCGCAGAGCCATGGCAGGCACAGAGCCTGCCTTAGACCCACTGCACTGCCGACCAGAGTTTTAACAGCCTGGTCAGCAGTGCTGACTGGAGCTGCCAGGGTCTCTTTTTGACCTGGCATTCCGGTCGAAAACCAGAAACCTGGTAACCCTATTTGCGCTAACGTCCATGTTCTTAAAATGTGCAAGAGGTTCATAATAGAGGAGACAAAGAGTGTACGTTAGCAAGAAAGAGACAATGTCCTTCTGGGTAGAATTATGCACATAACACAGAGATCTTCTTACATGCCTGCAAACGATGGTGAAATGTACAGCACAAAGCACAAGTGATTATTACTATTAATCCGCCTCATCACATGTCTAACAAAGCCCAGTCTTATGCAGGTGCTTTTACATTTGAAGAAAAAGTGCCCTTTTGAAAACACTGTATAAAAAAGCTGATTTGATATTCTACTGAGAAAAAAGCAGTAATGCCAGTCCTCAGTTCAGAGATCCAGGCACTGACTGGGCTATTGCAGGGTTTTTTTTTACATAATACATAGCTTTTATTCAACTTCTCCTTCTTTATCATTTCCAGGTCATTAGCATTTCAGTTCCTCTTCAGAGATTAGGTCAAAATATAAATATGTGCCAGTGAGGTTTGAGAGTTTGAAGCCAACGTAATACACAGGAAGCACACAATTAGGGCAATAGAGAACATTGTGAAGTTATTTCCTGTCACTAAACACCTCTGCCTCATTTAGCTGTTTGCAAATGAATTAATTAGATCTGAACCCTTTCTTAAAGCTTCATTCTTCCTCTCAGCTGTGACTCTTCATTGTTTCAAAAAGAGATGGAAAATGCTCTTCATATGGCAAATACCGCACATAAGTATTTATTGACAATATGCTTGTATGATGGTACTTATGTTCTTTTCTTCCTTTACCAGAAATTGCTGATTTTAAATTTCTCATGATGAAAGCCTAAATATCAGCAGTCAGTAATTCTACAATTAACACAATAAATCGCTGCAGTATTATCTGCAATATAAGAGGCATGATAGTAAATTATAATAATAAATAGTTTTGATCTCACACCAGTTTTACATTGGTGTAATTTCATTGACATCAGTGGAGTTGCTCCTGATTTACACTGGTGTAAATGGAGTTGCACCCATGTAAAACCTGTATATGTGAAAATTGAATCAAGCCCAATATCTTACATTGATATTCTGGCTTTCATCCTGAAGTAGCCCAAATAGTTTTACAGACCATACTGTCTATATATAGACAGGAATCACTTTATTCATTACTAAAATACAGCTTCCTCTTGGGTGGAACTCAGTAGCTTTTTAACAGCACATAACACTATGGAAAAGTTTAGAAGTGACCAAGAGGAGAACAATTCCATCTCCAATTGAAATTACTTGATCCCTGATTGAATATGACTGAGAACTGTAGCAGAGTTTCTTTCATAAAAGTTATTTCTTTAGGTGGTTTTCAATATGCTTAGAAAGAAGTACCCAAAGACCTGGTTTTCCTTAGACCTATATATTTAGTTTGAATGTGCTAATATGAAAATATGTCTCATAACAGATTGAAATATTTGGAAATAGCCCCAGTGCAGTCATTGTTTAAATTATCCTGAGATTATTTACTATGTTGTGGTTGAGACTTAAGTGCAGATCCATATATCACAGCGTGTTTGTCACATGGAGGATGAAGGATGTTCATGTTTCCTGTAATTTCTGCAGGGTAATTGGTTATGATTTGTGCATCTAATCCACACTAGAAGAATGTGAGCACTCTGCTGAGGCTGAGGGCTAGCAGTTAAGCAGCTTGAACTAGGATGCACCTGAATTCAAAGCCCAGATTTCATCAAATGTTCATTTGAAACCATCCAAATATTTTAATATATCCATGTTCCCAAAGAGGTTGTGAGCAACTGCATTGAAGACAATTGAGTTATAACAGTGTCAATTTGGTGTCCCAATTGATCCGAAGCACAGACCGAAGGGCAGTGGCAGTGCTCACCGAAGCAATAAGAAGAGAAAGGAGGTGTTGTACATTCAAATACAGGGTTTTTATGGAAATGAGAAGTTATTCCCAGCATTGCCAGGGCCAGATTAAGGTATAGAAACTGCAGGCCTGTGATGAGGGCTCCACTTTCTGAAAGCACATGATGAGATCAGAATCTCAACTTTCATTTGAAAAATGTGTTTCTGTTTCCTCATAGATGCCAAGAAAAGCTTGAAATGTGACCTGCACCAGAGGGGATATGTGGGGGGAGGGGCAGGCAGGGTCGCACCCCCGCCAGCCCCCTCTTCCCCTCCCGATTTGCTGCTTGGTTTGTACTGAGCATGCTCACATGGACTGAGCATGCTCAGTAACACTGCTGAAGCCGGCTGCCCTCACTCCGCCCCCTCACTATTGGCAGGGCATGGGTCACCCCTGCCTGAGTGTAACTGATGCATGTCTGAGTTTGCAGAAGCCTGAAACAATAGCTCCAGGAAGTGTGAATTAGCCCCTTTATCTTAACTCTGAAATTTGCTCATCTCCCCCCACCCCCACAGCTGGAGTGGGGCCATGAGGAGGCATAAGGACTTGGCTAGGATGCTGGGTTGCCTTAATTCAAACCTGAGTATTACCAAAGTTAAAAAATAGTCTGTCAAATATCAATCCAAGCCAATATATGGCATCAGCTACCTGTCTAGGGAACAGGCTTCATAATACTGCACTTTCAGATACTGTTTATTGCTGATTTGGTTGTGGCTGTCCCATGCCGTTTGGCTGTTTCTGTTCCCTTTTTCATTTCTCCCTGAGTTATGCACAGCTTCTCTTCCTTGTATTTACTTGGAAATCTCTTTCTATTCCTGAACATTTGAGGAAGTATGTTTTGAGTTTTGGGTAGGGAAGTTGAGCATGTGTCTCGTTGCAATCTCTGCTCTGTTGTTTTGATTACAGAGTCATTCCCACTTGTTTTCGATTGTTTTACTTGTTTTTATTTCTAGTTTGCGATCACTGAGTTTAGAGTTGGTGAGAGCCTGTCCTTGCTTTGTATATTTCATGTAGTCATGTAACACTTGTTGTCACTGCATTATTAGCCAGAGCTATAACTCAAGTTTGACCTCTAACCTGACTCCCATCCACACACAAAAATCTGTAGTGTTATGTCTACACTACAGAGCCTATGTCGGCCTAGCTGTGTGGTTGCGTCTACCATGGGGGTTCTGCCAGCATAATTATGTGTCCTTTGGGGGTGTGAAGTTTTTACCTCCCTAGCCAACACAGCTGTGCTGGCAGAACTTTGTAGTGTAGCTCAGTCCTAGCTCGAAGGAAGTGGTGCTTCAAACTGGACCTAGCTGGCCCATCAGGTGCGGAGGGGTTGACATTCGAGTGCAGCTGACACTTGAGCTGCTAACGCAGGGGATGCAGCATCTGCTAATCCAGGTACTCTGCTAACCCCAAACACTGTGCTGTTCTTTTTAGGGATAGGGCTAGTTCCTTAAGTGTTACTCAGTTTTGAATGTGGTTGCAGTGATACTTTGTCTGGAAGTTAGTATTGTTGAGGGCTGGGAGTGAAAAGTTCTTGGAGTGTGGTTTTAACAAGCCTTCTTAGTGGTTTGTGGTGGAAAACGGGGAGATGGGAAGATAGCTGAGTATAAGGGCATGTACACACTAGGAAAATAAGTGTCCTTTTACCATGTTACCTAACATCTTTTAACTAAACACTAAGGTATGTTTAACTTGACGTACTAATACATGTTAAAACTACAACAGCCTTGTCCACACTAGAATTTTACCATGTGTTAGTTAACACATTCACTAACAAGTGGTAAAAACACACCTTGTTTCCTAGTGGAGACAAAGACTAAGTATTTAAGCCCGAACAAGAACCCCTCAGAACCCATTTCAGAGGGAATCCAATGTGATTATCCATCTGTGAAAGACTCCTGTCTGCCAAATTCATGCCTTAAACTGAATGCCACATGCAGTGGAAGTTCTGAGTTGCACAATTCAAAGTAAATGACTTGCAGTTGTGACAGTAGACTGTCAGTGTAGTAGACTGAATGGCGTAAGACTTGAATGCAAAGGGAGGCATTAAAAAAATCTGGCCTGGTGAAAAGAAAATATCCATGTAACTATTGTTTACATATTCCAAGAGTGTGTGTGCATTTCCCTGTGAGTCTGTGTAAGGATGGAGAGGACCTTATTTTTCCTGTCCTTATAAAGATGCATGATGAGCTTGCCCTGTGATGTGGTACAGAAAGGAAACATTTAACTTCATAGTCTCTTCTGCTTAATATAGCTTTTCACGAATCCTGCGAGGCATTTGCACCTTGAGTAAACATGCGTGATGTGTGGTGAATCAGACATGGCCTACTGTGTTTGGGGAGCGAGCATACCTTTAAGGCAACGAGTCACAGACTCATAGTGCACAAATAAATATTACGTTGATGCAGCAGCAGAGTTTTAAACAAAAACAAATCCTCCATGGGCTGTTTTTCTGCAATGGGCTGTTTTCCGAGCAATTAGCACGCACACAGGGAAGAAGGAACCTTGAGTTTCAAGAAAAGTAGGAGGGGAAGGAAAATCTGCCCTACTGATCTGGCTTGTGCTATTGACTTGAGTGATTCTCCATTTGCTTCTAGACGTTGTGTAGTCCTAGTATTCTGAGCTAGGCTCTACCTCTCCGTGCTGGTGTGCTACCATTTCCTCCCTCTTTTCTGTTGTGCATGCAGCAATCCACCACTGAGCTTGAGCTGTTCTAAAACCCAGCCTAATGATTGCACAAGACCAAGGTATATGGGCAGATAGAATAGGAACAGTATCTATCTACTGTCTATCCATCCATCCCAGGCTCACTGCCATGGGACCTGAGCATCTTTATGGTTTAACTTTTGGTTATACCTAGAGCTGCAGATTTATCACAGAATTTTTAAATAAAAAATCACAGAGCAGTCATGGGAAATTTAGTAGAAGTGATTTTTGATTTAAAAAAGTGCAATAACAAATGAGGAGGAGGGTTCTGGGTCTGGGGAGGGCTGGATAATGATCCCACCTTGCATGCACCCCGCAGCGATTGTTCCTGCAGCTCCTGTCCTGCAAGGTTGGGCCCAGATCCCCACTCCAGGTGTTTCAACCTGGCACATGGGGTCACAGCGCTGCTCAGATTTGGCCTGGCCAGCCCTCCATCATGACAGTGGAGAGGCAGCCAGGCCAAACCTGAGCAGCACTGTGACTTCACGCACCAGTGGCAAGGCACAGAGCAGGGAGCCAAAGCAATGGAACAAAAACCTCAGGAGCTGTTGCTGCAGGGTGAGTTTATTAAAATCATAGACACAAAGATGAGTCATGGATAAATGGGAAAATCACAGTATCTGTGACATGTTTTCCACCATGACAAATCTGCAGCCCTACTTATAAAAAGAAAAGGAGTACTTGTGGCACCTTAGAGACTAACCAATTTATTAGAGCATAAGCTTTCGTGAGCTACAGCTCACTTCCTCAGATGCATATCGTGGAAACTGCAGCAGGCTTTATATATACACAGAGAATATGAAACAATACCTATTCCCACCCCACTGTCCTGCTGGTAACCCCCAGATGTTCTGGTTTAACTTGGATTTTAACTTGAAGAGTGGTCAGTTTGGATGAGCTATTACCAGCAGGAGAGTGAGTTTGTGTGTGTATGGGGGTGGGGGGGATGTGAGAAAACCTGGATTTGTGCAGGAAATAGCCCAACTTGATTGTCATGCACATTGTGTAAAGAGTTGTCACTTTGGATGGGCTATCACCAGCAGGAGAGTGAATTTGTGTGGGGGGGTGGAGGGTGAGAAAACCTGGATTTGTGCTGGAAATGGCCCACCTGATGATCACTTTAGATAAGCTATTACCAGCAGGACAGTGGGGTGGGAATAGGTATTGTTTCATATTCTCTGTGTATATATAAAGGCTGCTGCAGTTTCCACGATATGCATCTGAGGAAGTGAGCTGTAGCTCACGAAAGCTTATGCTCTAATAAATTGGTTAGTCTCTAAGGTGCCACAAATACTCCTTTTCTTTTTGCGAATACAGACTAACACGGCTGTTACTCTGAAACCAGCCCTACTTATAACCTTCTTATACTGTATGTCTTAAGCTGCTCTCCCTTCCCCCACCATCCCATCGTTTTCTTTATAATTTGGGGAAGGCTAAAACAAGTCAAATAAGTGAGTTTTGCCTTTGATTCTGAAAGGGTGAGTTTCCTGGCCATCCTAGTGTGAATGAATTTCATCACCATCGAAAGCTCAGTTCCCTATGTTTATGAGTCTCGCCCTTGTGATTGATGGTTCTGCTATCCCAGAGAAGCACAGCTATTATAGGTGAACATGACTGTGCTGAGGGAGACAGTTCCTCTGACAATCTGTCTAAGGCATCAGGACCAAACCCTTGAATTCACGGTATAGCCAGTGCAGAGTATGGAGCCGGGGCTCTTTGCAGCCTTAGATTCTGAGTAGCCAGTGGCTGACTTCAGAACCAACTGAATCTTTTTTAATTAAGTGAAGGGGTCCCTAATGTTTGGCTCTTTGTGGCCAAATCAGAGTTGGATGGGATACAGAGTTCCGGCCAGTCAGAGATGGAAGAGGCCATTTTCTGCATTCCCAGATCTTTAGGAATCTAGAAGGACGCCACAGCAGAAGCCTATTTGGATGCTGAGAGAGCGGATGCCCTTAATGGAGGGTGAGGTTATGGACATGGCAGGTTGTTCAAAGTGCTCCCTTCTTCCCACCAGCATCACCTTTGTCATGCCAGGGCTCAACTTCAGCCAGTTATTCTTCATCTCCAGGTACTAGGGTGATGGTACTGTTGATGATGTTGGATGCTAAAGAAGATATGTAGAGCTGGCTGCCATCAGTGTATTGCGGGCACTTGAGCCTATGCCAACTGCTGAATGGGAGACGATGCTGGTACAGGTGTGGTCTAAGCCAGGTAAAAACTGGTAAGAGTTACCTGCAAAGGATGGGAAACGTTGACTCAAAGCATTTAACAAAATGTCTCTAGAGAAGGACTTATTTTCCCAAGCATATTTGGGAGCAGGTTGGAAGGAAGGCAGCATTGTCATATGAACACAGCACGGAACATTAGCTGTTGGGCTGTTCTTTAACCACTTGGATTGTTTTCTTTAGTCTGAGTGACTGTTGCAAAAGACTTTGATTTCAGAAGAAAAGGGATTTAAAACCAGGGAACAGATAGTTTTGCATCCAGTAAGTCCAGATTTTTATGGTTACATTTTGAAAAGTTGGCTATTAGGTTTCTAGGACAAAAAACAACAACAATCTCATTTAACAACTGTCTTGTTTCAGAGACACTAGAGAGATTGTTGTTTATACGCATCAAGATGATCAGAAGGTTGGAACAGTAGACAGCCTGTCTACAAAGCTGATTCTCTCTCTTCCCCCTACCATGCCTTTCCCTCTTTCTTTTCTCTCTCTCTCCTTCTGTGTCTCTCTATTTTTTCATCTCACTTTCTCTGTGTGTGCCCCTCGCTCTCTCAGTCTCACACTCATATTAAATGATCTTTTCAGACAGGCGTCACAGAAAAGCTGTTTTTTAAATTAACACAGGCTCTGCTTTTTATTGACTAGACTGTAACAGCTAATGTGATTTGCACCTTCTTCTTACCAGCTTTCTATTATTAGAAATATACATTGCTGGGACTTAGATGCTGGTAAATATTAGTCACCAGTGGAGCTCGCTAATT
Source organism: Lepidochelys olivacea (assembly GCF_965140295.1). Taxonomy (NCBI): domain Eukaryota; kingdom Metazoa; phylum Chordata; order Testudines; family Cheloniidae; genus Lepidochelys; species Lepidochelys olivacea. The sequence continues at coordinate 17,898,954 of NC_140423.1, forward strand.
GTGTAGATTAATTAATTATTCCAATTGGATTTGTTATTTCCAAACAGCGAGAGGAGCCTGTATTAAAGCAAGCCAAGAGTCCCTGCTTGGCTTATCGTTTTAGAATTAGGGGAACAGCTTTTCTGTCTCATATAAATCTGAAGCCTATTAATTAGTGCTCAGATATCACACCCAGTGCTGGAGATGGGGAGGGGGGGCATCATACTCCTCCTTTCCCCCCATACTTCCTGTCGATCCTGGTGCCGTTGCTCATCATGTTGAACAGTTCATCTCAAACAGTCCCAGTGGCTTCCCCAGTTGCTGCCAGGACATTTGGAAGCACATGAACATTTTGGGTGACTTCAGCAAACTTACTGGTTAAGGTTATTGGCTGGGTTCTTATAAACTGGCTTCTGGGTCATGTGGAAAAAAATGTTCTGTCCCCTAAAAATAATGGTTCTCAAAAATTTTCCCATCCTGGGACTCTGCTCCCAACTCCCCACAGCTAGCTGGGATCTAGCCAGGATCCTCTTCTCATGTAGCCATATGGGAAAAGCAAGGTGGTTGTTACCTCTGACATTTCTTTGTGAACCCCAGGTTGAGAATCCATACTCTGGGAATTATATATATATACGATGAGCCTAATCTGTCTCTCCATCCATCTAACTGTCAGTTGTGTACTGGCATCCATCCCTGTAGTGTCTGAACACCTTCTGATTCTCTTCTCCCTTGTGGTCCAGCAGTAACAAATGAGAGAGGGCCAGGGCTGAGCAGGAATATAGTAGTGTCCATGCAGTACTGAAGGGCAAATAAATGGCTCACGCTCATACTCTTCAAGCCAAGAAACTAGAGGCAGAGACAGTCACAGGCCACAGGTTTAATTCAGCAACACAGCTCCCTGTGGTGTTGTGGGCAGTTGCCAGCTCCACATGAAGCCGAATCAATAATTAGCTGGGTCTGCGTCAGCTGACATAGACGCTGCTCAGAAAGAGTCCAGCTTTTAAAGGCTTTTTATCGTTCAGTAACAGGACAGCTTTGTACCATACATACAAAGGAATGACACAAATCCACCTCCGTCTCAGGTGGGTAAGAAAAGCCTCTTCTTCCCCTGCTTGCAACACTCCCCAGGACTCAGCCCTTTGCATAGGAGGTGAGTATAGAAACCACTAACAAGGACAGACAGGAAAAACCCTTTCTCCTTTTATGTCTGGATTGCTTTAATTGATCCCAGCAGATTCCCTCCTCTGGGTTCTCCCTCAGTCTGCCTCCCCTGCAGGTGCTTGTCTGTGTCTGCCAGGATGCCTTGGAGGGGAAGAGTAAAATTCTCTTCTCCTCACCTTAAGGGAGGCTTTTAACCCCATCACTGCGTCGCCAATGTCCTCTGCTAAATCCTTACAACTGGATCAAACATGCTGTGGTCATATATATTCAGTGTAAATACAGATGGTCCCTCACTAGCAGTAGCCTGAACAGAACTCTAAAGACAGGTATTGGAATCATTGTCCTTTTGTATCTGGACCTGAGCTTTTTATTGGATTGGGACTTTTATAGCCAAAGATGTACTGAGTCGGGGGGCCTAGGCAAGGGTGAAAAGTTCTGACGTTGTTTTGACTGCACCTTTAAACTAGTCAAAGTAAAATGAAATGGAAATGAAAATGCAATCCAGGCACTTTTTGCAGGTTTCCATTTCCCTTCCCCAAGTTGTGGGTATACCGAGATTGTCCATAGCCCAAGTTCCTAGCTCTGACATGCGCTCAGCTTCTGCAACATGAACATCCTTTGTTGTTCCTTGCAGTCCTTTTCCTTACATGTATCTTGATGGGAGACAGGCATTTTGCCTCCCAAAGTCAAGTCAGAGGAGAGAGAGGAAGCCTTCAAGAGAATAAACAAACAGTTCCTCACGTTGGTCTGCCGGTGCTAACAGATATTTAAGTCCAAAAGAGTAAGTGGAACTTCTGAGGAAAGACATTTGCCACAGGGCAAAAACCAAACATCTTTAAGGAAATGCCTTTTATGTACCTGAAATGCTAAGCTCAGTCTAAGAGTCCTAGTAATGACATGATGTAGGTTTAGATTCAAGTCTCAGAAGTGATGGGTTCGTTGTCTTAGAACATCGTACTTGTGTGGCTGGATGCTCGGGAAAAGCCAGAAGGCACAAGCAGTGAACTCAACCAGTATTAAGCCATTTGAAAATAATCTCTTTTTCTCTTCCTTCAGGCATTTTTGCACAGAATCAGACAGAATGCTGTGGACAAAGCCGAGAAATACATAACAGAGGAGAATATCAAGGTACTTCTTCCAGCTTTCTCCTTTTATTGGCAGTTTTATTCGTTTATGTGAAGAACTCATAATTAGTGGCATTAGAGAGTCCTGGGGAAAATTATTCATGAACATTTCAATGAATGAGAAACCAAACATGCATAGGTCATAGTCACATTTGTTTTTCATTTGTTCTTCATGAACATTTTGTGAGTGACATTTGTCTTGTAGGAATTTTAGTTAAAAACAATTTTTGGGACCTGTAGGCAAGTGAAATTTGTGGCAGGCAGAAATGGAAGTACTTGAGCTTCAGCCATTAATCTAAGGTTTATAAACTGAATTGGGGCTTGCTCCTGTAGCACTGAAATCAATGGAAGCTTTGCCATGAGGTTTAATGGGCAGAGGATCTGACAGTAATAGAACAAGGGAACAGCAGCAGCATCCTCATCATGACATGAACAAGGAGGTTAACACCCCCTGTTTTCCCCAGAGTTGGTTCTTCCCTTTCATATGTTAGTATTACTGTAATGTCTAGAGACCCTAATCAATGATTTAGACCTCTGTTGAGCTATGCGGTGTGCAGTCAGTAACTGTAGGCCTTGCTGCAGACAACTCACTATCTACATGTCAGACAGGACAGACGGATGGCACAAACCAAGCCAGACAATGTGGGGGTGGGTTGGCAAGATGAGATAACAATAAAATGAACAGAATTTACCCCAAAAGTAGAAGTCACAGCTCATCACTTAGTCCACTTATGCCACATGGGAATGATTGAGAGACATCAGGGTGGGTTTGAAGGAGGGATTTTAAAGAATAAGGGCACAGATTTTACCAGGGAGTTTTTCCTGTGCATCGGGGGGTCAGGGGGAGAAAGCATGGAGAGGCTTGCGAGAGAAGCGGACACGTGGGCAACTGAGGCTGCCACTGTTGGCAGAGTGAAGGCAAGAGTTCTCTGGAGTCCCTAAGCATTCCCTGTGCAGTCTAGCGTGGCCTGTTAGCAAGGCAGAAGTGTCACCCATCAGCGGAGAGCGTGTGTTCAGGGGAATAACACATGCAGTGACTAGTGACTACAGATCCTGTGTGCTGCAAAATATGTAAAAAACTAATAAACCCACACACCAATTTGCAGATCTGACGAATGAACAAAGATGCTGCTGAATGTTATTCTTGCTGCTATTATTCATTTAGTACTAAAACATGTGCTAATTATGACTGTTCCGTAATCAAATGCAACAACCACTGGCCCATCCAGAAAACTCATTTTCTCTGCTGATTAAATGGATTTGTGCTTGAAGTTCCATTGCACCTCTCTGGGGATGCACCATTATATTTTTGGTTTATTCTTTCGCTAGGTGCCCAGAGGGCTTTCATGATGCAGTTTTTAAAGGCTCTTCCTTATTAATAGTTATTATTATCTTAACCAGCTTGCAGTAAAAGAGCTTCCCTTTGGAAATGAAGGGCCTGTTTACGTTACAGTGGAGGCCGGTTCATGGCAGCACAGTATGAACATCATTTCCTCCTTTCTGTTCCCACCAGAAGCAGTTTCAGTGTCTTTCCTGCAGCCAAGATCTTTTCCTTCGTAGCCTCCCCATGGTGTTCCTCGCTGGTGCCCTGTACAGGCACGTGCCCATTTGTGCTCTGTATCTCTGGTTACTAGGGAGCTGTGAGCTAGCTAGCATCCTGGCTGGCTGGTGGCACGAACTGTGGAGAGTGTATAAATGGTTTGGAAGCTTGTTTAAAGATGAATCTCTCTCCTCCTCTCCCTCTTCCTGCAGTGGGAATGTCTGGAGGGAAGCTTAGAGTATTTTGACTGTTATTCACTGCAAAGCAAAGGAAGAAAATGTCTTTTAGGACCAGCTAGGATAACACTGTCAGTACTGGGCCTGTAGATTTCTCCTACAGCTGGCATTTTAGGTGGTTGGAGAGTTCAGGGAACCTTGGGCACTAGTTGTGTCACCTCTAAAATTACCAGTCCCAGGCCTGGTTTACACACAGTTTTTGTACTAATATAAGTATTTTGGTTCGAGGGGTGATGTTTTACTGAAATAATTAGATTGATACAACCCCTAGTCTGGATGCAGTTATAGTACCATAAAGGTGCCTCAAATACATACAGCTTATTCACCTTTCCATATGGGAATAGCTATCCCAGTATAAAGCACTGGGTATATGGCTATAACTGCAGCCACACTATGATGGTTGTCCCACTTTTACTGTACCTGTCTAACTAAAGTGATACAACCGTTGTGTGTAGACAGGTCCCCAGCTGCAGATCCCTGACATAGTGCTGGGAAAGAGAAACTTCATATCAAACAAACAGACTTTTTAGCAAAGTTAGGGAAGGTCCCTCTGCCCCCTTTAGCCTCAGATGACCTTTGTTACCTAAGGCGCCTGGATCCCATTGACCATCACAGAACACAGTATATTACACAGCAGATATTCCTTGGATCATAAAATACCCCCTTGAAGACTGCTCCTTGTAGGGTAAAGTCATGCCTAACAGATGTTTTTCTCTTCCTTGCTAATCTCCTTCTGGCATAACTTTCCTCCTGGCCATGCAACAGAGGCTAATATATCATAACATCAGTCACAGCTGAGCTGGAGAGCTGTGGTATGTTCTGCTAGGATTTGCACTGGGAATTTTCTGCAAGCAAACAAACAGTCCCTCTGTGGAGCGAGAAGCTTGTGTTCCTCTCCTTCTTCCTCTGCTTTCTTTGGTTGAGCACAGAGAACTGTTCAAAGGCCAACAGTGCAAATTCGCCATGTTGGAATGCTTGATTCTTTTTGAGCCAAATGGTGGCTTTAAGCCACAGGCCTGCATTGGGGATGGTGCAGGGCTACAGTGTTCTAAGTCAATGGCTCTCAACTGCGGTCCGGGGCCCCTTGGGGGCCGTGAGCAGGTTTCAGAGGGTCCGTCAAGCAAGGTCAGGGTTAGACTCCCTGGGGCCGAGGGCAGAAAGCCGAAGCCCTTCCGCATGGGGCTGAAGCTTGGGGCCTTGAGCCCCACCACCCGGGGCTGAAGATGAAGCCTGAGAAATGTAGCTTTCCCAGGCAATTGTCCTGCTTGCTGCCCCCTAACACTGGCCCTGGCTTTTATATGCAGAAACCCAGTTGTTGTGGCACAGGTGGGCCATGGAGTTTTTATAGCATGTTGAGGGGGCCTCAGAAAGAAAAGGGTTGAGAACCCCTGTTCTAAGGCAAGCACTGAGCCTCCTGCAGTGAAAGGGGAAAGCATGTACAATGCTGTTCCGAGAGGAGGATGTAGCGTGCTTTTTCTCTGCACATCCAGCCAGCAAGTGTGGAGCGGGAGAGGATTATGGCACTGCCCCCTTGAGAACCTTACAGCACTGGTGGGCAACATGCGGCCCATCAGGGTAACCACTGGCGGGCCGTGAGACAGTTTATTTACATTGAGCATCCACAGGCACGGCTGCCCACAGCTCCCAGTGGCCGTGGTTTGATGTTCCCAGCCAATGGGAGCTGTGGGAAGTGGCAGCCAACACATCCCTGAGGCCTGCGCCACTTCTTGCAGCTCCCATTGGCCGGGAACGGCGAACCACGGCCACTGGGAGTTGCAGGCAGCTGAGCCTGTGGATGCTCAATGTAAACAAACTGTCTTGTGGCCCATCAGCGCATTACCCTGACGGGCCGCGTGTGGGCCGCAGGTTGTCCACCAGTGCCTTAGAGGGACACAGTTGTGTCTATCCTTAATGTAGAGTGGAAGGCTCTTTGAATCCTCAATCTTGCACATGCTGGCAGGGGCCAGACACAAACTGGCTATAGGAGGAAATGGACTTCATACCTGTCCTGGGGAGAGTTAGGACTTGAACTCAAGGTGGTTCCTCCCGTGAGTGGCTAATATCGCATTAACTCAGGCTGAAGCATGTGATTTCATAGCCAATGGGTAAAATCCAATGCACAATATTGCAACCCGAGAGCATGCCTGATAGCTAAAATGTGGGGTGGGAAGTGCTGGAACCTTCTGAGTATCCTGCACTTCACCCAGTGAATGTTTGGAAACTGGAAGCCATTTCTCCTTGGTATTGTTTACATCACAAGAGTGTCACTTATTGATGAAGCCAGAGCTAGGAGGCTGTTTGCAGCGTGAGAAATGGCTTGACTTCACCGCATACTTTCCTTTTGACACTGGCCTGGTTAGAAGAAAGGATTGGAAAATATAGTGTAACACATATATCCCAGCTGAGGCTCTTGTATACAGCCTGCCTGTTAAGCCTGTCCATTAGTGACTGCCAATGCTCATAGTCTAGCTGGGTCACTTGTTTGTCGGGATTCCTTTCTCTTTATGGCAGAATTCCAGCCCCTGCACTTCCACTCACGGTTTCTCTTCCTTTTTCATATGGTGATTACTAAATACTATACAGCTTGCATGTTTGTAGCACCTTTCACCCAGAGAACTGTGCCAGCACACTACACCCCAGGGGATTCTTTTCAGACCTGAACTGAATGTGTGTTTGCACATCAGCAGTTGTGCATGCTCACTCCCATAGATGCTCACACAAAGTCAGAAGTTGTGTTCGCACATGGCTAGCAAGATACTTATCAAGTAAAAGGGTGCACAAATGCCCAACTTGCACCGACACACAGTAGTGCATATGCAAATTAGGGGGCTAATTCTCCATTACTCTGCAGCTTGTGTGGCCATTTACATCTGTGCAAAGTGGGAGTACAATGCTACTATTCTGATTCGGCAGCATTGTTCTATTGATTTTGCTCTAGAGTAAATGGCAACACAAGGAGCAAGGTAGTAGAGAACTGAGCCCCTTTATCTACACATGCACTTCTGTGTGTGTATCTGTATGTGCAAGTTGGGAATCAGGCCCTTAATGTGCAATTGTGCATATTTAAATACATGCCAAATTTTGGTCTGAAAAATTAGGTCCTGTGTTTTAAGAAAATGCTTTGTCCACTAGTAAAATACACTAAAGGTGTGCAACATGGCTGCTATTTCACAGCACACAGCAACATTGCATTGCAGGGTCAGACAAAATGGTATACCTAAGTGAATAGTATCATAATTATTTAAAGGATAAGAATAATAACTCCTTCCAGTTTGCCGAGAAAATTATTGCTAGCCCCTCATGTTGTGCAAAAAGTACCACAGGATCCTTAATGACCACAAGTGCTGACGTGTTCAAATGACCTCTTACAGCTGTTTCCTCCAAAAATTGATTTGTCATGAGTGGGAGGGGAAAGCAGAAGACTTTTTTTGTCCCGTCTCCTTTAATGTGAGTTTGGCCTTTGTGAGCCCACATGGTATTTCCATTTACCTTCTTGAGAGTTTGTGAGAAACCTTCTATAGAACTGACAAAGGCCGATGATGATTATCAGGCCTAGATACTTGGAAAGTTCATCTTTATTTACATAGGTCAATGGCACAAGCAAAACTAAGATCCTCCCTGGGGGAATGCCGAGAGTGTGAAAGACACATAATCATTCATACCCCAGAGACATTTTAAAATGATTGCTTCCTGGCAGCAGTAGATAGGCACCGTATTTAGGCACTTCTATTTTAATAAGACACCCCAGCCTTCATCAAGGTTTAACGCTGGATTTTTCTTGGTATTTCAGATCTTGTTTTCCAACATCGAAGACATTCTTGACGTTCACAAGGAGTTCTTGGCTGCCCTGGAATTTTGTTTACAACCAGAACCTCAATCTCAGCATGAACTGGGAAATGTTTTCTTAAAATTTGTGAGTACAATGACTTAATGCTATCTGTAAATGCAGCTTCCTGTCACATGCTCCCACGTCCTAATCTCTTAGCTTTGGTAATGGTACCATAACAATGTGTATCTTTTATGAACGTACTATGTGGGGTGGGAAAAACCTTTGTGAATGAGACTGGAACAATGGAAACCAGATCAAACCCAGCAAAACAAGGAGGTATTTTTAGAAATTCTTCCTTTTCCTCTTGCATAGAATTTCTTTTTTCTTTTCTTTTCATCCAGCTGATCACATTTGACTGCTAAGAGTTTATTTCTTTGGTTCTAAAAATTTCAAAAGAGCATCTCCATTCTAAATAGAATCAATGCAAAAATCTCTATGTTTTAATGCAAAATAAGATAGAGATTTTAAACCCACAAAAGACAGGAAATTCAAAACCAAGGCACCTACTGTAGCAGTTCTCCTTAATAACTTGGTTACACAATGAAGGCCCGATTTTCAAACATTTAGGTGTGCAATCCCATGACTAATTTGTGCATAAAATACACTAATTGTGCATGCAAGACAAGTAATTATGAATGTGTACAACTTGATTAGCATCTCACTCATGTGCCATTTGCATGCAAAGTCACATGATTTGCGTACAATAACACATAATTGCATGGACATTTTGTGTGTGCAACTGCACTCCCAAGGCATTTGAAAATCAGAAACCTCCCACATAACATCTTTGCTGAGAACTCTAATAACTATATTCAACAGCAGCAACTCTCCATTCAAATCTATTCCATCAAGCTTCAATAATCTGTGGTGATCCAGACTTTATAGCGTACCTGGGTCTGTCTGAGTGCACATAATTTATACAGCCATTCATTACATTCATAGAACCACAGCACCTTCTCCCTTTGCATATGTTTGTTTATTTATGATAAAAGAAAAGGAGTACTTGTGGCACCTTAGAGACTAACCAATTTATTTGAGCATAAGCTTTCGTGAGCTACAGCTCACTTCATCGGATGCATACAGTATGTATCTGATGAAGTGAGCTGTAGCTCACGAAAGCTTATGCTCAAATAAATTGGTTAGTCTCTAAGGTGCCACAAGTACTCCTTTTCTTTTTGCAAATACAGACTAACACGGCTGCTACTCTGAAACCTTTATTTATGATGTGACAATCATGTAAATATTATTACTAGTAGTATAATATATTATTTATATTGTAGTAGTGCCCAGAGGCAATAGTGAGGAGTGGGGCCGCACCATGTTAAGGCTGTGCAAACACAGAGGAGAACAACAAATCATAGAAATGTAGGGCTGGACTGGACTTCACGGGGTCATCTAGTCCACCTCGCTGTGTTGAGGCAGGATTAAGATAAAGCGGCTAGCACATCCCTCGGCCCACGCTGCTTCCTGCTGCCCCCATTGGCCTGGAGCAGTGAACCGTGGCCAGTGGGAGCTGCGATCGGCCGAACGTGCGGACGCTGCAGGTAAACAAACCGTCCCGGCCCACCAGCGGATTTCCCTGATGGGCCATGTGCCAAAGGTTGCCGATCCCTGGTATAGAGAGACAAGGTGGGTGAGGTAATATCTTTTATTGGGCCAACTTCTGTTGGTAAGAGAGACAAGCTTTTGAGCCACACAGAGCTCTTCTTCCAGACCTTACCCACTTTGTCTCTCTCTAATATCCTGGGACTGACATGGCCACAACTACACTTCAAGTAATATAATATAACAGTCGTTTTCAACCTGCTGTCTGCAGGCCCCTGGGGGTCTGCAGACTATGTCTAAGATTTCCAAAGGGGTCTGAACCTCCATTCAAAATTTTTTAGGGGTCCGCAAATGTAAAAGGGTTGAAAACCACTGATGTATAATTTGTTATTGAAATGTTTAGTAATTAATTCTTAATCGAATACCCCTTAAAATATACATAAATGTGCAATAGAGAAATTATTAGACTAGGGCTTCTCAACCATTTTCTTTCCGAGCTTCCCCCCCGGCTATAAAAACTTCACGGCCCAGCTGTGCCACAACAACTGTTTCTCTGCATATAAAAGCCAGGGCCGGCGTTAGAGGGTAGCAAGCAGAGCAATTGCCCGGGGCCCCACAGCACGGGGCACCACAAAGCTAAGTTCTTCAGGCTTTGGCTTCTTCCCCAGGTGGTGGAGCTTGGTGCCCCAGGTTGCAGTCCCGTGCGGCAGGACTTTGGCTTTCTGTTCTGGGCCCTAGCGAGTCTAACACTGGCTATGCTTGGCGGATCCCCTGAAACCTGCTCGTGGCCTCCCAAGAGGCCCCGGACCCCTGGTTGAGAGCCACTGATTAGACAGTAATGCCAGATGGATGCGTGCTACTGCAAATTTCTCTTCTATTGGAGTCTAATGGACTGGCACCTTCTGCATCAGTTTGCACTGAAGCCTGTACAATGCATTGCTCATAATGTCTACATGATTCTGTCCCACAGTCCCGCAAGAGACAAAGGCCTGCAGTCCATACACTGCAGTGAGGCAAACTCCTTCCATTTCAGAATATACAGTCAAGACTGGTCATAACCATAATTGCTATATGTGTCCACCCAGGGCTCCAGATCTAAGGAGATGCAGGAATAATGCTGGGAGGCACTCTAGCCACTTAGTTCCAGGCAAGCAAGGACCACGAGAAGGTTAGCAAAGGAGGAGAAAGCAATCTCTTAGTATGTGGAGTCCTGCTGGAGCTCAGAAGATAATATACAGCCTGAAGTGCAGCGATGTGGAAGACAGAAAGGGCTAATTCTCAGGGGTCTGTGTCTTGCCACAATGCAGATTTAAATAATGAGCCCCTGGCAACTGGCAGTGAGATTTCTAATGCAGTGGCCTGGGTTTAAAGCAGATCTCCAGTTCCCCTCTTTGCTTAGGGTACCAGTGTCCCATGTCTGTAATTGGTACTGTTCTAGTGAAGTGGTAGCACATGCGAGCAAGCTGTACTATGGAGCTACTGTTGTTCTCAGCAGTTTTCCATGGAGTCGTTGCATAGTTTCAGCAAAATGGTGGGCAGTATTTTTTCACAAGGAGAATAAAGGATGGAACACTCTGGGTTTTGAAGGGAAAAAGCCAATGGTGATCTCCAAGAGATGTAGTTCTGGGGCATAGCTGTGGAGCTGATACTTTTGCCATAGCACATGTTGTTAGACAGTTTGACAAGTGAGCAAACAACCTAGATGCAGGGAGGGAGGAAACTTTGAGCTAACAAATATTCTAAAAATAAATCTTGCAAGTCTCTGGGTCCCCCTAGCAAATAGAGTAGAATGGATAGATGGATTTCCCACCCTGGATTGCATATGAAAATCACTAAAGGTTTTGTGACTCCAAACATCACTCTCACCACATTGTTTTTCATTATGGTCAAGTCACAGCATTACCCAAAAGGGGTTAGTGGTGAGGAAATTAGATAAAGCCTGTGACCTGAATGTGCCCGTGTATCTTCATGATCACCTGACTTACTAGCAAGATCATCATTGTTCCTGATTACAAGTGCCACTTCCGTGTCACCTGCCAGATGTTAGCACAGATGTCCCCCTGCAGCAGATACCTATTTAAAAAAAATGCTCCTAAATTCAGCAAATAGAGTGAGAATCCCAGGACTCAAGGGCCCTCTTTCTGACATTTGCCTTGAATTTCTAAGCTCTAAACGTTTTCCCTGAGTTTCCTTGTCATAAAAGGCTCTTTTGTGCAGGCCATGGAAACATCAGGCTGTCTGCGGACCAGAAATGCACAGAGCTGGCCAGAGCTTGGTCTCTCTGTTATTGCCAGAGCTGATTCATGTCGGGTGGAAGCAGTACAGGAAGTCTGTGTGCAGATTCCTGGATCACAGTGAACTACCTGCTGACAGTGATATAACCTCAGAGGCCAAACAGCATCTGCCTCCACGTAACTTATGATCTGAACAAAACACAGAACTCCCCTTCCCCACCCCAAAAGCCCCCCACAACACCCAGGTACTTTCATAGGACTTTGAGTTCTCTGTTATTTTTACTTGACTCCTCCCTGCTGGAACAATGGGGCTTCCCATCAATGTCACAACAGTTAGGCACAAGTCAGCCAAGCAACATCTATTGCTGTATATCTATGGAACTGACCTGCACTGTAGGCCAGCCTTAGCCTTCATTCCACCTTGGATCAGGAGTGATGAGGACAAGACAGGTTGCTGACTAAGCCAGCCACTAGGTCTAGGTAGGAGTCTTACTGGCTGACGGAAAGGAAGAGTATCAACAAGAGATGCACCACGTGTAGCTCCAACCTCCAGTTCAGCAGTGCTGGTTTATTTGGTTCCATCAGCTTTCTGAGCTCTTATTAATTTGAATTAGATACATCTGCTGATTGCTTGGTGCTGTGTGAATATGATCAGACAATGCTGTCTCAAGGATGAGGCAAGTTAATGCAGGATCTCCCCAGTACACTGGAATCAAGCAATCTCAAAGCATTTAAGAATGTGCTTAAGTTCCTGAATAAGGATGGAAAGGATTGCATGGTTAAAATTAAATGTGTGCTTAAATGCTTTGATGATTTGGGGCCAAAAACTGAGGGGCTCCTTTGAGGGGAATTTCTTTCTCTTCCCACTCCAAGGATTCCATGCAAGGCTCAGAGAGAATATGGGGGAACAAGGCTTTTAGGAATATTCCAATTTAGAGCAGTAAAAATTTATTTTTGTCACTACAGCATCTCTGGTTCTGGAAGCACATGGGGAGCAGATCTGCTGAGTAAGAAGGTGCCATTTTTACATGGTCCCTTTTCTGACCATAATTGCACTTTAAGGTAGTGGTAACTGTAGGCTCCGCATTCCAGGAGATAACATCTCTAATTATGGAACTGATCATTTCTTCATTGATGGGGAGGAGGGAAACCTCAGCGTCACCCAGAGAGGAAATTAAACACTTCAGATACTGAGTAATTTAAAGCATAGCTCTCATACTTGTGGGTCTTATGCATGAAAGGCAGCTGGAAAGGACTGGATGAAAGCACTCTGCTGTGTGTATAATTATTATATTGAGTCAAGTTTAGCAGGGTGATTTTGTCATGATACAAATATAACCTCTCAGAATGTTGAACGCATGACGCTGCAGTCAGTAACCTGAGCAATGACATTTGCTCGTGTTGCATTGATACAAGCTCTTCTCCTGATCTGAAACAGATGCTGTCATGTTAATGGACGCTATTTCTAGGAAGCTAGTTTTCAAGCATGCTGCTCCTGTGCATCTGGAGCTGCATGAGGGAGTCAAGAAGAGCAAATATTTGAGGAACTCACATGCGCAGCTTCTCCTTCTTTAACTTGCTCTTTTAAAGACACAATCAGCATGATTCCCAGTTCCCTCCATCCATGTGTGTCATGCACTCAGCCTGCCTTTTCCTGTGTCTGGTGGTCTGGAGCCTCCCTTTCTATTGAACTCCCCAGGATTAAAGCCATATACTGATGTGAGCCATGCAGCTGAGAGATAAAGGTCCAGAGCATCTACTTGCCAGCTTCTCACTGCAATTTCTTTGTGGCTGCTGCTTTGTTTGCCTTATGCCATTGGTATTACTGTGTTTGGGGAGAAATCAATTTAGTCTTAGCTCTACACCCATCAATAAAAGGAGAAACAAATGCCCCATCAGATCAGTGATCCTTTGGAATAAAAACAAGCAGCACTTTACTCAGTTCATGAGCACGTGTCCAGCCCTGAAGCTGTTGACCTGAATGCTGAGTTAGCCTCCTGTATCAGTGTGTAAACACAGTTTCTCTTCCATGAAGTCATAGGAAATGCAGCTATATTTCTCCGGATCCATGTTACTTAACTGTTTCAATCAGCCACAGTTTTTACATGGATCTGTGCATATCTACATAAATAAAGCTGTTAAAGTCTGCAAGTATCTAATCTGCAGCTTGCACAGGAAGATCTATATGGACTAATACCTGCAAGATACTGCTTCTAAAAGTGCCCTTCTCATAGTTTGGGGCAGATTTTGTCTGGTCCCTGGATATGGGAGGGTGCATGGAGCTTTCGTCCCCCTAGGGCACAAGGGCCTTTAAACTGCAAGGTGCTGGAAATGGTTTTTATTGCTTTTCTGTCAAATATTCCATGTTGTTCTCCAAATAAGAGATGTTTGCGGTGTACTCAGCATCTCTAATCTATTACACTGGAAAAAATTCTACCGTCACTCTCACCCTGTGGTTTAAATAAAGTAGAACATGGTACTACCAGCTGCTTCTTGTACTTTAACAAGGAGATTTCATTTCAGTTTGTGGGCGTGACATCAGGTGTATGGCCAGAGGGATTGTGTATATTTACAGCACAGTAGATGAGAAATTAAAGGAGCACCGCCATTTATTGTTAATGTTGTGCCTAAACTCAGACTCCTTTGTAAAGTATTTAATTTGTATTATTCTGAGAGAAAATATGCAAACCAGTTCTGTCCATGCAATCACATTCTGAGTCAACATGTGTTACTTTTTTCTTGCAGAAAGACAAGTTCTTTGTATATGAGGAATACTGCAGCAACCATGAGAAAGCACTCAGGCTCCTAATGGAACTGAACAAGATTCCAGCAGTGAGAGCATTCCTCCTGGTGAGCATCTTCTCTAGCATCTTGCACTGAACAATCCAACTTTGTACTGTACTTACAAGGAACCTTTCATGTCCCAGGGGCTCAAAGCACTTTACAGACATGAACCATTCAAGCCTTTCAGCTGCTGGTAAGGTAGATATTAATATGCCCATTGTTTTGATTGGCAAACTGAGTCACAGAACTAAATTCAGCCCTGGAATGAGCAATTTCAATAGGAGGTTGTTCCCATTTAGGCCAAAGATGGGTTGACCCACAGATGATTAAATGAGTTGCCCAGCAAGTCAGTGGAAGAGTTAGGAGTAGAACCCCAGTGGATCTGATTTCCCACTCCATGCTCTAGCCAACAGACAGAGCTCCCCCCCAAAAAAGTGAACTACACTTTTTGATTATTTTCTGTTTCTTTGGTGGCATTTCTTCCCTCCAACATCCTCCTCCCTTCTTCCTTGGTTCTAGGTCATCTCTCCTTTGTTCCCAACCATGGGCACAGACATTGGGAGTGGGAGTTGCCACCAGCTGATAAAGTGATTCAGGATGTTAGGCCAAGTTCTTACTGCATGCCTTGAGGTAGAAAGGAGGCTGCCATTTTGAAAATGTGGCCCTTCATATGGGGGCTTCATTCCCTTCCACTCCTGACTTGTCTCCCGCCTGCCAAAGGCCTAGTTCTTCCTGATTACATAGAGAAGCAGAAGCCCCTTATGAATGAATATCCCTTCCAGGTAGGCCCTTATCCTCTGGGCACTTTTCAGCCACAATTCCTAGACCTAACAGGAAGCATGGAGAACAAGAGTTAATTCCCTTAAATATTCAGGCCCTATTCACTCTTGTGAGTTTGAGTTAGTCCCATAATGTCACTGTGTTTTTGAAGCGCTGAAGTGTCGTCTTCTAGCCTGTTGGCTCCTCTGTGTGTCACTGCAAAGGAAAAATTATTTGGGAGAAGGTCTAGACCAGGGGTCAGCAACCTTCGGCACGTGGCTCATCAGGGTAATCTGCTGGTGGGCCGCGAGACATTTTGTTTACGTTGACTGTCCGCAGGCAAGGCCCCCCGCAGCTCCCAGTGGCCGCAGTTCGCTGTTCCCAGCCAATGTTTTAGAGTGTTCTCTGCACCTACTAATTGTGCCAACAGAGAAAAAGCATTAGCCAGGTTGTTGGCCTCAGCTGGCAAACTGGGCAGGAGGCCCAGAGTAAGAGATAATGTGCTGCCAACTGTCGTTTTCTGTAGCACCTGATTTCAAAAGATTCTTAAAATAGCTGTAAGTATGGGGAAAGCACTAAAGCCTGCGCTTTGCTGTAGCTGCTGTAATTTCTTCCACCCTCAATCTCCCATGAAAGCCCACGTTATAATGTCACTCTGCAACGAGAGCTACATTAGAATACAAAGCATTGTTTGTGTGAATGGATTTGGCCTGGGTGCCCCCTCACAGCTGGTGAAATATAGAGCCCAGCCTCAGAAGGTCTGGGAATATATCTGAAAACTCAGTAAGAGTTAAATGGCAATTTTGATCCAGTGTTGGAGCGATGGGCGGAGAAGAGGCATGGGAAGGACTGAATCAGACGAGACTCTTGGAAAATTGAACTGAGAGCTTTGTGAGCTGGTAGTAAGCACCACAGATAAAGAATAGCCTGGAGAGTGGTTGTTGTGCAGGAGACTGTACATAAAAATATCATTCAGGGCTGTTGATGAATGGTGTCTGTGAGGGCTGTTTGAAAATAGAGAGATGATTAAACCTACAGCCAAAAAAGCACCAGTGCTCAGAGTGCTTCTGGGCCACTAGAATGAATGATGCACTGGGAAAATGTTCTCAATGGACAAAGCAGGTGAAGCTTGGCTTGTTTGGGGCTTCGTTACAAACTCAGTGATTTGAGCATTGGCGTGCTAAACCCAGGGTTGTGAGTTCCATCCTTGAGGGGGCCATTTAGGGATCTGGGGCAAAAATTGGGGATTAGTCCTGCTTTGAGCAGGGGGTTGGACTAGATGACCTCTTGAGGACGCTTCCAACCCTAATATTTAATAAATAAATAAATAAATAAAACTTAGCTTTGGTTGACTGGAGGGTTTTGTGAGTCTTTCAAATACACTTCGAATGAGTTATGGAACAACTCTGACCCTTTTACCTGGACTTGGTTGGGTTTGGATTTACTTCTCTTACTTCTTGTATCAGCAATAACTATGCTGACTCTAGAGTTTGTGTAGTGTTTATATTGTCCCTTTCATTTAACTATGTCTAACCAAAACTGGGTGGGTTTGCCCTATCGTCGGTACAGACATGCTCATGCACGCTTTTCTGTTTGGAAACTGCAGGATCTCACACAGGGTAGACGAAACATACCCTGGAACCAAACGATGGGTTCACACATGATGCTTAGGCTGTGAGACTGTCTTTGGAATGCAGTGGACTTTGATTTCCTGCACTCAAACTTTGGCCATAACTTTATTATACTGTTCCTAATGAGCGCATCTTATTTTAGCCCTTTGGGTTCAATATTTTTGGGGCCCAGTGGTGGAAGCCTTATATAGGTGAGCACTAACTCACATGAGAGGTCACATTAAGTTCAACAGGACTATTGAGTAATGACAGTAATGAGCTATTTGGGTTCCTTTTGTTGATTGCACATTTTTCCCTTCACATTGTTTGACATTTTCTGAACTTCAGGCAGTATAATGTTTAGCTTTGGATTCAGAACCCTCCACACTACCATCTTTACCCATAATGGCTCATCTCCTATTGATGCCTGGAGAGCTTTGGGCATCGAACTCCCTCCTTTGTGTCATCAGCACTTGCACATATAAATCTCCTACCACGGATAGTAGCATCTTCATGGAGCATTTCCCATCCTTTCACATTCCATCCACTGAGTTTCAAGCAAGACTTGCATGTTGGGGGTTTTTCCTGGTGTTGTCAGTGCTCCAACTGTGCAGGTAATTTTAGGAGGTGAAGACCAATTCTTGGTTTCCAGAAGGAGCTGGGCTCCAGCACCAAAAAGGAAAACACTGGATAAAGGATATAAAATATGGCAGAACCCCCTCACCCCCATAATTGCAGAGGGCTGATGGGACCTGTTATGCAGGATTCACTCCCACTCAGTTGCTATTAGTATCATTGTTTCTTTTGGGTCAGGAACAATTTTTCATTCTTTGTTTGTAGAGCACTTAGCACGATGGGGTCCTAGTCCATGACTGGGGCTCTTAGGCACTACCACAATACAATTTACAATCGACTGGCCCCCAGCTCTGACTTGTCCTGAAAATTTATCAGAATTCCTCCGGCAGCTCTTGACCGCTGTTTGGGAATGACATTCTGTCTCCCTGGATTTGTGCATGCAGTGTTCACAGGGTGCAGCATTCCCCTGCACTTCTTGTTCTGAAATGCTATTGAGTGTTACAGCAGCAGAAAACCAGTTGCTGCCTTTCATGGGGTGGCTGCTATTCAATGGTGATGAAGTGCTTCTATTTCCCGTACAATATGGTGAGGGATCCTAATGTGTGAACTGTGCTATGGAACTATAAAGTCATTATCCAAGAATGTATAGGAGCTTTGTATCAATGATGATGTTTCTTTTCCTTTCTGTTTACAGAGCTGCATGCTTTTGGGAGGCAGAAAGACGACAGACATTCCACTGGAGGGTTATCTGCTGACACCAATTCAGAGAATTTGCAAATATCCACTTCTCCTAAAGGTACCATTTAGCATAGAATTTCCCCAGCTGGCTGCTTTGTTCCTGGGTTGCTTCTGCAGATTTTCAGCCTTGGCTTGTGTGCACTCACTTCTGCCCTCCCAGTTTGCATATCTAAAAGTTAACTTCCACCCTATGTGCTTGAATGACTTTTGTAGGTGTAGTCAAAGGCTGGCTCGAGTCTTAACAGACGAGTGATTACTGCAGTGGTTTGGGTAGGTGGGAAAAGGAGATGTACGGACTATGTAATGCCGTTCTGCTTGAGAGTCTCTTATGCTTACTCAGAAGAGTCAGTGCTATTTTAGCCACTTCCTGAAAAGCTGTGATCAAACACAGGGTGTGTCTACACTACCCATGTTACAGCACGGCTGCGGCAGCACGGTGACGTGGGCAGTATAGACACGCTCTATCACTGGGGGACAACTCTCTTGGCGATAAAAAACCCCCACCTCTAATGAGCAGTAGTAGCTTTATCGCTGGGAGTGTGGCTCCCAGAGATAAAGCTCTGTCTATACTGGTGCTTTTCAGCGCTCAAACTTTTGTTGCTCAGGGGGATGTTTTTTCACACCTCTGCACAACAAAAGTTTTAGTGCTGAAAATGCCAGTGTAGACACAGCCACAGCCACAGCCACACCATTATTCTGAGGGTGTTGGATGGTCTCAGGGGACAAGTAATGGGCTACACAGGCTTTCATCTCTAGGTCACTGGTTTGAATCTACGTATGTCTATAGGGATTACAGCCTCTTGTTGTTTGGCAGCTTGTCTGAGATGTGTTCAGTTGTCTCAGCTCAGTTCCCAATGGACAGGTAACACTGCAAATACCACCCCTGCTGTTAGCACTAATTGGCCTCCTTGTTGGCAATCTTAGCAGATGAGCCAAGGAACAAATGGGCAATGAGAACTGCACTTACTTCTCATCCCTAGCAGTGGCCCCTCTAGGTCAGGACTGAGGCACATAGGCAAAGCAGGCCGGTGTGGGAGAACTTGCACTGCCCGCGATGTACCTGTTTTGTGGTTAAAACAGAAGTCGTGAGTCTCCTGGGCTGCCAGTCTCATGCCTTCTACTAGAATCACATTCATTTATTAATACAAAAAATAAAAGACACAACCGCCTTCCATCTCTAAAGAAAGGTCCCTTTGTGGGGAGTGAAGTAAGAAAACATATGTCCCAATCAGGGCTGGGGAAGCTGCCTTTGCCAGGCATAATGTTGTACCGCCACTGTATGCCACAGAATGCTACTGTACTACTGTGTCCATTAATCCCAAATGCGTGAAAACTATCACTACCTAGGTGTGGACTCCTTGCCTTTTTTCTCCTTTTATTAAACCTCTGTTTGTTTATTTAATCCTATTGTATTTTCTCTAATTCACCTCCCCTCCAGATACTTGATTGGAGTTTTCAGTGTCAAGTGTTTCAAACATGCTTTCCATTTGTGCTTGTGCAACTTTGCACACGCCCAATCACATGTGCATGCTGGTTTTCACACACTATCATTTGTGGACACAACTGTTAGGATTTACACACACTGAACCAGTTTTGTGTGCAAACCAAGTGTGGGCTGAGTTCACATCAGGTTTGCATACACAAGAGAGTGTGAGCATAAATGCAGAAATGGAAGCCAATGAAGACTGCTACGAACATTTCTTCCTTACTAAAACAACGGGGAGTCCGGACGCCTCGTTGTTTTTGTGGATACAGATCAACATGGCTACCCCTCTGATACTTTCTTCCTTACTGCTAGCAATAGTTGGGAGAAGACAATAGCTTTTGTCCTACAGTGCCACCAGCTCTGGTGTATCTTTGGACATAATACTGGTCACATCTAGACCTTGTGAAGCCTGGTTTGAATGGTGTCTCAGCTCCTGCAATATATATATATATATTTGTTTATGTGGGATAGTTTGGGGAGGACTGGATGTCTGTTCAGTCTTTGAATTTACACTGGGACTGTGAGCAACATTACTGTGCATAGAAGGATGATTGCTGTGGTATCTGATAGGGTAAACAGAGCAGAGGAAGTGGGGATCTAAAAATGTGGTTGCTTTGCATTCCTGATCAAGGACCTTAGTAATATTTATGCTTCCTTGTTTCCACATTGTGGCTGGTTGCTTTATTGGTTCCCAGCTGTGTTTATCAGACAGTTAAAATGCAGAGTGGTAGAGACTGAAAATCTGAGGTTCCTTGGATTCACTGGAGTTTCCAAAGGATTCAAAACACTGGCCACACACAGGAGAGTAGTGACCGGATTCTTGCTCCTGCTCCACTCTCTTTGCACTGCTCAGGAAAGTTCCTGCAGGTTGCCTATATGGGGGAGTGCCCAGCAGGTGCAGAGCTTGTGGAGCTGGCTCCTACACCTGCCTTCGCATAGCATGGTGGGCATGTTGGGGACATGCTGGATGCGGATGGCCAGAGTGGCTAGTGTATGATATCGTCTAACTATCCCCAATTGGAGAATGGTCTCTGGGCTGTTTTCACCTATGACAGAGAATCAGTGATCTCCTCTACTGCACCTAGTGGAAGCTGGACATGGCAGAGAATCTAGCCTTAAAAGAGAATGAAAGATATTTCTTCTGGAAGGCCATTGGTTTTCTATGCCTAGATTTGTCCTGCTGCCTTCCTCCTCCCCCCGTTGACCTTTTCTTTCACTCAGACCACATGCTTGAAGTTTCTCTCAGACAGTTTAGAGCAGAGGTGAGCAAACTACGGCCCGCGGGCTACATCCGGCCTGCAGGACTGTCCTGCCCGGCCCTTGAGCTCCAGGCAGGGAGGCTAGCCCCCAGCCCCTCCCCTGCTGTCCCTCCTTCCCCACAGCCTCAGCTCGCCGTGCCACCAGTGCTCTGGGCAGCGGGGCTGCGAGCTCCTGCAGGGCAGCCTGGCGGCGTGGCTGGCTCCAGCCGGGTGACATGACTGCCAGGCCTGCTGCTCTGAGCGGCATGGTAAGGGGGCAGGGAGTCGCAGGGTTGGATAAGGTGCAAGGGGTTCCCGGGGGCAGTCAGGAGACAGGGAGCAGGGGGCGGAGGTTCTGCAGGGGTGGTGGTCAGGAGACGGGGAACGTGGGGGGGGTTGGATAGGCGTGGGAGTCCTGGGGGGCCTGTCGGGGGCGGGGGTGTGGATAGGGGTCGGGGCAGCCAGGGGACGGGGAGGAGGGGGGGTTGGATGGGTGAGGGGGGTTTTGAGGGGGCAGTCAGGGGGCAGAAAGTGGGAGGGGGGCGGATAGGGGGCGGGGGCCAGGCTGTTTGGGGAGGCAAAGCCTTCCCTACCCGACTTTCCATACAGTTTTGGAACCCTGATGTGGCCCTCAGGCCAAAAAGTTTGCCCACCCCTGGTTTCGTGCCTTCTGCTTTTCCATCCATGTCTGGTAAGTCTCGCCTGCTGAGTCAGCCTGTGCTGACTGGGGGTTGGTGAATTCCTAAGTCTTTGGAAAATATGATACTTTAACGTGGATTTCTACTAGTCTGTGTTGATCTATGGAGATACTTATCCATTGGCTGCAAGTTAACGACATGCGAATAGAAGTCTGTGTTCTATTTTAAAAGCCCATCAATATATTAGAACAGCATATTCTGCAAATATTAAAGCGAATCCTGAAACCTCAGTGCCTTCATTCAAAGACAGATGGGATATGTGCCACTATTTAAATACCATAGTTGCTATGGCAACATCTCAGACAGAGACAGACATTTTTGATTGTCAGATAGCAGTTCTAGTGATACGATGGAATTTTAGCACCCTCTCACTTCTGTTTTTCTTCTCTTACATAGCTTTTGGTGCATGGCATTGAGTGCTAGTGATGGGTTCTATGCCAAGAGATGGCAGTGCCTATGAATGGAATTTCCATAGGGCCAGTTTCTCCTGCTTTGCTTTAATAAAGAATGTGTTGCTTTATAAATGGAGAAAAGCGAAAAGACGTTTGAATAAATGCCTCTAAGCCACAAGTTCAAATCTAACCCAGCTCAGCTGCAACCTAAGTCATTCCACTAGGTGTTGATCATTTATTGGCCTTTTTTGAAATGGTCTGGTGGTTTCAATTCCTTCCCTTATACTCAGGTGTGTATGTGATAAAAATCCTAGTTGGCACTAATCTCCATTCTCTGAAGGCAGACTAAATACTGACTAGGCCTGGAGACTGAAATAGCCTCTCCTACCTAGAAATGGTCCCTCCAGGTCAATAGGAAGACACACTGGAAGAATGGGGTCAAGCATGCACTGTTGATGTCCCTGTTATGCCTGACTTCTGGATAGAGGACACCAGTGTTGCCAATGTAGAACTCTTCACCAGTATTAAATCTACTTATGAAACAGTAGTAGAGTGAACTGTCACGCATTATCGGGAAAGATGTTCTGGGTGGAAATTCTTATTTGTTGCATGTCATTACTTTATGGGGTTCCTTTCACATCCCAGTTAAATCACTGTTCATTTCTTAAAGTTTCATGGACATGAAATAGATCTACTGGAAAATGCTGAAGGCAATTCAGTGTCCATCCAGCAACATGTCAGCCTCATCAAGAGAGTCTATGTCATTAGTGGAAATGTCTTTCAGCTCCGAAAATGTCCTTAATCTTCAGAAGTTACACGTGTTGATAGTTTCTTAGGGGGATGAGTTTATGATGGATACATTGTGTGCCTTCCAAATCTCAGTTAATGCTACTGAGAAAAAATAAAATAAAAATGGAAAGTTTTAATACCAGTTCCTCAGAATTCAGAGTAACAGCCGTGTTAGTCTGTATTCGCAAAAAGAAAAGGAGTACTTGTGGCACCTTAGAGACTAACCAATTTATTTGAGCATAAGCTTTCATGAGCTACAGCTCACTTCATCGGATGCATACTGTGGAAAATACAGAAGATGTTCTTATACGTACAAACCATGAAAAAATGGGTGTTTACCATTACAAAAGGTTTTCTCTCCCCCCACCCCACTCTCCTCATAGAATCATAGAATATCAGGGTTGGAAGGGACCTCAGGAGATCATCTAGTCCAACCCCCTGCTCAAAGCAGGACCAATCCCCAATTTTTGCCCCAGATCCTTAAATGGACCCCTCAAGGATTGAACTCACAACCCTGGGTTTAGCAGGCCAATGCTCAAACCACTGAGCTCCTGTTGGTAATAGCTTATCTGAAGTAATCACTCTCCTTACAATGTGTATGATAATCAAGGTGGGCCATTTCCAGCACAAATCCAGGTTTTCTCCCCCCCTCAACACACACAACCCCACTCTCCTGTTGGTAATAGATAAGCTATTACCAACAGGAGAGTGGGTTTATGGGGGGGTGGGGTGGGGAGAAAAGCTGGATTTGTGCTGGAAATGGCCCAACTTGATTATCATACACATTGTAAGGAGAGTGATCACTTTAGATAAGCTATTACCAGCAGGAGAGTTGGGTGGGGGGAGAGAAAACCTTTTGTAGTGGTAAACACCCATTTTTTCATGGTTTGTATGTATAAGAACATCTTCTGTATTTTCCACAGTATGCATCCAATGAAGTGAGCTGGAGCTCACGAAAGTTTATGCTCAAATAAATTGGTTAGTCTCTAACAAGTACTCCTAGTTCCTCAGAAGTAGTCATGAGTGTTTCAGTCTTGGAAATAACTGAGAAAGAACTTTGAGTGATTATAAAAAAGCTGACTGAGTAAAACCAACTCTCCAAACCCAAAAATAAAGTTGGTGTTAATGCAACTTCCAAATAAAATGAAAGCTGCTGAACTGCAGTGATTGGAGATCGGGCTCTGTTTTCTCTTACTCCGAGGCCATTCTGACACAAATGTATTCCTGATGATTAGCAAAATCATAGGCCAAGAGTTATTCCTCCTTTCTCTTTTATTTTGTCTTTAACAAGAGCTTGTGAATTTCAGGATTTTCAGATAACCTAGACATGATCTTGGTATAGTCAGGTTTTACCCAATATTCTGTCCTCTCATTAGTCTGAGAAGCATTTTTGCCTTCTGATTAGATTACAAACTGGGAATCAGGACTTCTGGGTTCTCTTTTCAGTTCTACCACCAGGAGAATCATCTTCATCACAGGAGGGTGCTGTGAAGTTAATAAATTATTTGCAAATTGCTTTAAGCTCCTTAGGTGTACGGTGCTATAGATGTTTTTGTAAGAAAAGGAAAATAAAACCACTGAAGATGCTGAGCCTCTCCTGAGGTACTTGGCTATAGATAAGTAGTTAGTGTTGATAAGATGCTATGGAAATAGTAAGTAAGCAGGTATCACCAATATTTTCTATGATTCCCTGTGTGTAGTAGGATTCTAGTGGTGGATCCTCCTATAGTTTCTCATCTGATGAGGCCACTTGGTGTCTGAACCAATGCATAATAGAAATAGAGATGGAAAAGTGAATTCAAATGTTGATGATCGTTGCTATTTTAATGATAATTTAAAATTTCCTAGTTTGTCCATCAAATGCAGCAGCTCTAGAGATGAGTGTGAGCAGTTTTTTAATGTTTGCGTTGCTTTTCTTTTGAACTCTCCCCAGTTTTCCTATCCCAGGTGTGGAAAGGTACTCAAACCTCAACACAGGTTTCCAGCTTCTGTGTATAGGTAGAAAAATTCTGATACTACTATTAATGGCCCCCTTCCTCCCGATACTGCTTTTGCCTAACGTATAAGGGACTAAGCACAGAATTTGTTGGCTTGCACATTAATGATCCTCAATATAAAGTCTTTCTAATCTTACTTTCTATTCTTCTCTTTCTTGTTGGTGCTGCATTTTGGCAAAGGATTTAGAGTCTCTATTTGGGAGGTTGGCATTCAGACTATCCCACTATTCATCTGTCTGTTGACAATGAGTTTCATCATGTACATGAAATAACAGGGATCGTCTTTTAAGCATGGGATTGGGCTCAGTGAAGGCTTAAATTAAACAGGGAGAAATGTGCTGTCTATGGCAAGTGTTCTGATCCTTTAAGAGGAGAAGAAACAAAGACCCACACCACAGACCTTGGTAGCGCACACTCTGCCAATGAGGTGGAGTCCAGCATGGATGTGTCAGCTGGAAATCTCACTGAGTAAATATTAGTAGAAGATCTGTATTAAAGCAGCACTCTATCTGGCTGATAACAATCCTATAACTCTACATTAATTAGTGGGAACTGCTACACTTCTTAGGAGTAGAAGCAGCTCTTGTGCTAGCTAATCCCAGCGCAAAAATAGCCATTTCCCTCTAAGAAAGTGCATTTATATCAGTGAGAAGAGAACCTGGGGAAGTGGTGACCATGAGTTAATCACACCCTTAGGGGGTGGGATTAGAGGCATTAACCCCCTTCTCCCCTACTTCATACTATATCAGGAATGTATAGCACATGATAACCACACCCTGGAATCATCTGATCTCTGAAGGCATGTCACAGAGGTTATGAATGTTTCCTGTTTTATGCATATTCTGCTTAGGAGTTACTAAGTACCCAGCCAGACATTTACACTCAAGTCCCTGTCTATTTGTTTCTGACACGCCCCATAATATGCATAGCTATACAGAAAAACCAGGGCAGTAATTATCTGTTGCCTCATGTGATGGAAGAGTTCTAGGTCCTGAGAGGGAAAGAAGGACCTGGAGGCAAAAGCTGAGCTGCCAGATTCATAATCCATTTGAAAGATAAAGCAGAACAATGAGGCATATGTAAACCCTAATGAATATGGTGCCTGAATTTTGAAATGGGGAATAATGAGGCCAATGATGCAGATACAGAGTGGGATGGAGCTAACTTCCCCTCTATTCCCCTCAGAGTTGTTTAAAAGACAGGACACCTCTAATTAGCCAGCATTTAATGTGTTACCATCTAACTTTCCCACTTTGGAGAGACAATGGGGTTGTATTTGGATTCATAACATTGCATCAAACATTTAAATTAATTCCCCTGTCCAGAATGAATTGAAATTTTAAAAACATGTGTTCATAAATGAATGATATACTGTTGTTCAGGGATGCTGTTCAATTTAAGAATCCCACCTATGCACGAAGTAATTTTTATCTGCTATTTTCACAAGTGATAGCTAAGATTCCTATCAATGAAAAAGAGAAAAATTACTTCTCATGGTTAATGATTGTTCACTTTGTGGATGTTACAGCACTTTGTGTATAATCAGTGATATTGTTTCTCCCACTGTTTGTGAGAGTCTTTCACAGAGCAGAAGGGGGGAAAATACATTTAAAAAATAGGATTATAAAATCACATCCATTGGCAGGCAGACTCAGGGACAGAAATGCAACCTGAAGTGACTTTTAACTTAAAAAAAAGAGAGACTAAATTTCAAGTTGACTGAGTGCAATATTATTATTATTATTATTTGAGTTACTTTAAGGAAAAGAATACAGAATCACACAAACATTAAAATCATGGAATCGTTTCTATTCATATTAGGTTCTGTTGCAAACATACAGTTTGGAGCTGAACTGTTTATTAATGCGCCTTTCCAAGTAGATTAGATCAGGAAATCTGCTGTCTTTGTTATCTTTATCTGTTGCCCTAAGCTTTTCAATATGTAGCCCACAGAATTCCCACCTAAAGCTATATTTTACATGTGCACTAGTGGGTTGTGCAAATCTAGGCAACGATTTGCATCTGCAATGAATGTGCAGAGTAGACATTCCAGTGTGGAAAATGTAGTGTATGGCCATAAATGTGTGTGTTCTCGAACATATGGAGGAGGAAGCATGGGAATATTTTTATGTGGATACTTGTAATTTTCAGTTGCAAAATATGTGCTCAGCTTTCAGTTTACAGTATACAACTAGAGATAATCATTTTGAGGGTGGTGGAGAAAAGGCTGGCAGAGACTTAATCGTTAAAAAAAAAAACAAGAGAGAACAGTTTAGCCGAATAACATCCTTTCTGCTAGGAAGTGTTACAGCTGGGCTTATATTTGAAAACCCCCATACTTCCTCTGTCTAAATAATCTGCATTGTTCTTCCCCTCAGGGTTTGTACCTTCCTTTAAAACGCACTTTACACTGAGTCCTCGCCACCCTATTTTCGTTTTAAGGTTATGGGGGCACGCACAATTAGTAGCACTTGCTTTTTCTGCTGCCCGATGTTATGGTTTTCATCCTGCGTGATTCAGTTTTTACCCTTGGATTCTATCGGATGTTTGCAAATCTTTTAGCTTTGAGCTATGTGACCGGCATTTATGACTGAAATGCTTGACTTAAGTCGGAAATCCTTTTGCAGTGTTGCATGGTCCATGATTGGCATCTCTGCTTGTCGGGCATAGAGCTCTCTCTTTTCTGGGGCAAACCGCTGCACTGAGCATGTGAAGAATATTCAGAGTACAATCTCACCAAAAGAATGGTACAGTTCAAAAGAAAATGCGTGTTGGGCAGCACAGGCTTTCCCTGTGTGCACATTTCTTAGGCTTTCTTCGGGTTGCTAACTTTCTACTTGCACAAAACCCGAGCGCCCTTGCCCCCGCCCCCTGCCCCACCCCTCCTCTGAGGCCCCACCCCTCCTCCAAGGCCCCGCCCCATCTCACTCCATTCCCACCTCCCTCTGTCGCTCGCTCTCCCCACCCTCACTCACTCTCTCATTTTCACCGGGCTGGGGCAGGGGATTGCAGTGTGTGTGTGTGGGGGGGTGAGGACTCTGGCTGGGGGTGTGGGCTCTGGTGTGGGGCTGGGGATGAGTGATTTGGGGTGTGGGAGGGGGCTCTGAGCTGGGGCAGGGGGGCTAGGGTGTGGGGGGGGCGTGAGGGCTCTGGCTGGGGTTACAGACTCTGGGGATGAGGGGTTTGGAGTGTAGGAGGGTGCTCTGGCTGGGACTGAGGGGTTCAGAGGGCATGAAGGAGATCAGGGCTGGGGCAGGGGGCTGTGGTACGTGGGGGTGAGGACTCTTACTGGGGGTGCAAGCTCTGGGGTGGGGTTGGAGATGAGGGGTTTGGAGTGCAGGAGGATGATCCGGGCTCGGTTCAAGGGGTTCGGAGGGCAGGAGGGGGATCAGGGTTTGGGCAGAGGGTTGGGGTGCAGGAGGTGGTCGGGGTGCAGGCTCTGGGTGGCGCTTACCTCAAGCAGCTCCCAGAAGCAGCAGCACGTCCCACCTCCTGCTCCTATGCGGAGGTGGGCCAGGCAGCTCTGTGTGCTGCCCCATCCGCAGGCAGTGCCCCCACAGATCCCATTGGCATAGGCGCCAACTCCATGGGTGCTCCAAGGCTGGAGCACCCCTGGGGAAAAACTGGTGGGTGCTCTGCACCTACCGGAAGCTCCCTGCCCCGCCCCGCCTTAGCTCATCTCCGCCTCCGCCTCCTCCCCTGAGTGGCCGCCGCGTCCTGCTTCTCCCTCCCTCCCTCCCAGCACTTGTGCCACGAAACTGCTGTTTTGTGCGGCAAGCACTGGGAGGGAGGGGGGAAGGAGGAGGAACGCGGTGCGCTGGGGGAAGAGGCGGGGCTGGGGCGCGGATTTGGGGAAGGGCCCAATAGGGGCAGGGAAGGGGTGGAGTTGGGGCAGGGCCGGGCGATGGGGGGGACGAGCACCCACTGGCGCCAACGAAAGTTGATGCCTGTGCCCATTGGCCGTGGTTCCCAGCCAATGGGAGCTGCAGAGCCGGCTCCTGGGAAGGGGGCAGCGTGCAGCGTGCGGAGTCCCCTGGCTGCTCCTATGCATAGGAGCCAGAGTGGGGACATGCCGCTGCTTCTAGGAGCCACAGGGAGCCTGCCTTAGCCCTGTTGTGTCTCCAACTGGACTTTTAACGGAAATGCTATCCGGAGCCGCCAGGGTCCCTTTTCGACTGGACATTCCGGTTGAAAACCAGACTCCTGGCAATCCTACTTAGGCTCTGATATGTTTGCAGGTTAATCACAAGCAAAAATAAGCTTTTAGAATACAGTACAGAAGCTGCAGATGCATCTGTTAATATGGCGCTTTTATGTTGTTTCTTCCAAAAATAAGCACACAAATTGCCATTTCCAAATGAAGTGGTGCATATGTGTAGCAAAATAGGTTTGATTTCAGTTACATTGGGATCCAGTCCTGCTTGCATTGAATTCATGGAAGTTGTTAAATAGATTTCAATGAGCATCTGGTCAGACCCTAACTTTTTTGGGAAGGTGGTTTTCAAGCATGGTGCATGGAGGAATGAGATTATACCCATGCATCACAAGCAAAATTCATTGCTTTGTTTATTTAGATATCTAACATTTGTTGCATGTACTAGCTTACACTTATAGTTCAGTAAATACATGGAGTGGCTAATCATTGTTTCCTCACTGAGTTTTAAAGCAGTCTTCTGTCTCCACTGCTGTGTAGTCAGAACATGGTGGGCTGCTATGGGTGGCATGTCTGTAGGGCCGTGCAACTGTGAAAGTGATGTTGGAGTACAGTGGAGGAGTGCCAGAGAGGGCCTGTCCTGTCAGACCCAAGGGAAACAGTCCCCTCTGTCATCTCAATTCTCTTAAAGAGGGAAGTTAATCTTAATTTAAATTAAAATAATGCATTTGAAATGATAGTTACTTTTCAAATGGAAGACAGAAACCCAAGGTCTGTGACTCAGACAGCAATGGCTGTGAGAAAAGCTCGGGCTTTTCAGTTCCCCAGTGAAGGCAGGTTTGGGAGAAAGTTGGTGTATTTTTTACTTTGTTTAAGGACTCCTGTGTGGCTGCATGCTTACTGCAAGCAGCAGCCTTACTTTCCCCATGCAAGGCCAGTAGTGCATAAATGATAATACGCAGGGCATTTGGCAGTCCTGACTCAGGCCAGGCAAAACATATATGGGATTTATGGAGGGTAGGACAGTCTATCCATGGTCGAACATCTGGTCACTGTCTATAGAGTGCTTTTCAGCATGCTGGCAAACGCTTACTCTGCGCATTCATAAATCTGTTGCTAAAATAAAAAAGCACCTAGCTGCCTTTCAGAAGTCCTGGGCACTGCCTTTCCAGGGGAGGGTTCAGAGTAACAGCCGTGTTAGTCTGTATTCGCAAAAAGAAAAGGAGTACTTGTGGCAATTTGTGCTGGAAATGGCCCAACCTGATGATCACTTTAGATAAGCTATTACCAGCAGGACAGTGGGGTGGGAGGAGGTATTGTTTCATATTCTCTGTGTGTATATAAAGTCTGCTGCAGTTTCCACGGTATGCATCCGATGAAGTGAGCTGTAGCTCACGAAAGCTCATGCTCAAATAAATTGGTTAGTCTCTAAGGTGCCACAAGTACTCCTTTTCTTTTTCCAGGGGAGGGGTATCTCAGAGCACAGGCTCAGGAGGCTCTCTCAGCTCTGTGCCAAGCTTGAGCGGGAGTTGCTTTTCTGTCAGTCTGTGGCAAGCCATTCCTTTTTACGCATATGCCGGCTGTGGAGATTGATCTAGCACACAGGCAGGCGTTCTGTTGGAAGAAGATGAATTCCTGTTTCTGTTTAGTGTGAGGGGAGTGGAGGGCCATTTTCTCCACCTCTCAATGATATTTCGGAAAGTATATAGAGAGCACTAATGTATACATATACATTTCCAAAGCAGCACTTGGGACTTTGAGCTGCAGAACACCTTTTATTAACTTTAATGAGAGTCATGCAACAAAAATGTCGTGCACCCCTTTGAATATGTGAGGCTGAGACAGATGACTGTAATGTATGACCATATTATCCTTTCCTTTCTTTTTGAACACTCATCTCCTGCCTTACCTGGAGCCTACAGGGAGTAAGAACAGCCCTCTCATGGGATCTCCTTCTGTGAGTTTTGATTGACAGTTATAGGCAGGGTGAAAACTGGGGATCCAGCTCGTTTCCCTGTTGCATATGTTACCCAGTCTGGAAATCACCCTGGAGCCTAGGATAATTAACTCTACTCCCCTAATGGGACTCCTGGTTGTCAGCACAATATGCTTCCGCTCCATCATCCACCTGTCAACAGCCATTACTAGTCACCACTTATAATTTTCAGGAAGGAAAATTTGTAGCTGAGTGTAAGTTCCTAGAATAGCTTGTTCCATACATGATGCAAAAAGGGGCCCTGGCAAAAGGGCAATACGGGGTTTGATAAACTGAAAAAAATAATCCAAGGGAGTGAAATATCTGACTTTGTTCTTTAAAACTATCAGTTTTGAATTTGATGGTCAATTATTATTGCAAATCTGTATAGCCCTGTAAATTTACCTTCTACTGTACAAAGATGAATAGTCTCATTATACAGCACCCAACATATGAGAGTGAGAGAGCCCAGAAAATGCAATACCAATGCACCATGATTCTCATGAGAACAGTAGTTTAGCCTCAAGATGTGGATTTCATTTTAAAAGGTTACACAAAACTGATTAGTTAGTAAATAAGTAATGACAGTACTTTGCACTTCTGTAGCATCGGCTCTTAAACAATTTTGCAGAAATCAACGAATTTTATATCTGTATACCTCATACTCTTTAATGTATTTTTCCTCACAACAGCCCTGTGGAGTAGAGAGTGCTGTTATCCCCATTTTACAGATGGGGAACTTAGGCACAGAAAAGACTAAGGGTATGTCAAAAAACCAACCAACAAACCAACCAGCCCTCACGGTGCTTGTGCTACAGGGCTAAAAAAAGCAATGTAGATGCTCCTACTTGGGCTGGTGCCAGGGCTCTGAGACGCAGCTTCCTCACCAGGTTCCAGAGCCTGAAAGGGAACATCTACACTGCTGTTTTTAGCCCAGCAGCATGAGCTCTGTGAGCCTGAGTCAGTGGGCTCTGAGACTCACTTCTGTTTTTTTTGCAGTGTAGATATACCTTATATGACTTGTCCCTAGGTCATACAAGAAATCTGGAGGAGCAAGGAATTGAACCCAGGTCTCCTAGCCAATCTTCTACCCTAAATGGAAGACCATCAGTCTGGGTGTTGTAGCCCTGAAGTGACAGTTCTTAGCTCTGTTTGCAGCCCGCCCTGCTGCACTTAAGCTCACTCCAGCTTCCTTTCTGGAAATGTGGAATGAGGCAGCTCAGCAGCAGTTTACCATGCAGTCACAGAACTTAAAAACAACCAACGTCATGTGAAAAAGAAAAAGAATATTGAGAGAACGTGAAATATTCCAGCTGGGCTCAAAATGTGTCTCTTAAACACCATATTATGTATCAAGAGGAAACAGTGAATCTCACTAAGGTTTTTTTAATTTTTAGTCTTTTATCCAATTGAGGCTGGCAATAAAATAATATTGGTCTGCAAAATGATGAATTATGATTTGACAGTGGTTACACTATTTGCCAAACCCTAATCACTGGTGATTATCATCAGGTTCCAAAGTATCCCCATGGCTGTGCCCCAGCAGGCAGTGGCTAGCTGGGCTGCTCTGATCTGAACCATGTGAGTTGGAGTCTCTCAGGAATTCTTTACAGGTGACAGTTTGTTCATATTTATGTTAATCAGTCCAGACAACACACGCCCATTGACTACACTTCATCCAGAGAAGAACTGCTGAGCTCTTGCTGTTATCTGGACCTCTCTCATTGCCACCCTAGGTTCTTTGGTAGGGTTTTCCTTTCTGGGACCTCTCTGTGATCACTGTGTGCTTGTCCGGGGGCCACTAAGGCCTTTGGCTCATCAGGGATTGTCTAGGGGTTACAGCAACGTTGTGAGAGTCAGGACTTTTTGGTTGAGCCACTGGCTGGCTCTGTGACCATTGGTCAAGTCATTTAATCTTCTGTGCCTTGAATTCCCCTATGGTATAATGAGCACCTGCCACCCAGAAATGTTGGAAGGATGAATTAATGCTGTGTTCTTGTACAATGCCTTGCAACCCAGGATTTCCAAAGTGTTACTATCACTGTTATTTATAGTATTGCACATGGGGATACCCAACCTATTACCTGCACGTACAGGGCTAGATTTTTCAAAAGAATGCAGCTTCTGTTGGCTGCTGAGGGCAGAGCTGTTTTGAAAATCTGGACTATAGGTCTTACATCACGGGAGGTGCACCACTGACTTCAGTGGGAACAGGATCAAGCCCATAGATAGGGCTATCGTGAGAACATGTCTGTTTGCATATGTGCAGCAGAAAATAATTTATTTTTTATGTAATTATTTAATGCAATTTAGCGTGGTTCTTGTTAGCACCAAACATGTGACACAGCACAACACGCTTTGTATGTCTTTCCTCTTTTGACATATGTGATAAATGAAGCTGGGGGGGAGTAGCTCCCTTTTAACGAGCCAGCCAGTTAGCTATAAAATCCCTCTTAGTAGCTGCTCTCTACTTGCTTTACTTGTAAAGGGTTAAAAGTCACTGCGATGCATAGGTAAAAGGAAGTGTGTGGGCACCTGGCCAAAAGAGCCAATGGGAAGGCTATAACTTTTAAAAATTGAAACAAGACTCCCCTTTTGTCTGTCTGTTGTTGTTCTCGGGAAGAAGGAGAGACAGGGCTGAAACTATGCTGTAAGAAACTTGGGGCCAAGTATGAAAAATCATCTGAATCATACCTAGAAACTGTTCACTTGAAACCCCCAGATATGTAAATAGATCAGGAAATGTTGAGGAAGATGCCATTAGGTTTATTTCTTTTTATTGCTTTATGGCTTGTGGACTCCTCTGTGCTAACCCCAAATGCTTTTGTTTTGCTTGTAACCTTTAAGCTGGATCTCAAGAAGGTTATTCTTGATGCTTAATTCTTGTAAGTGGGTTTTTTTTAAATCTAGCAGTAGCCTGAGTTTTCAAATGTATTTTCTTTTTTTTTGTTTTTAATAAAATTTACCTTTTTTAAGAACAGGAGTAGATTTTGTGTCCTAAGAGATTTGTGCACATGTTGTTTAATTAGCTGGTGGCAACAGCTGATTTCCTTTGTTTTCTTTCTCAGCTCTTCCTGGGAAGTGGGGTGAAAGGTCTTGAGGGTACCCCACAGGAATTCCCAAGTGCCCCTTACTGGGTTCTCAAAGGAGTTTTGCACTTGGGTGGTGGTAGCATCTACTCACCCATCAGAGAAAAACTGTAACCTTGGGAGTTTAATACAAGCCTGGAATGGCCAGTATTAATTTTTAGAATCCTTGTGGGCCCCCACCTTCTGCACTCGAAGGGCCAGAGTGGGGAATCAGCCTTGACAACATATTTATCAGCATGCAATGGCTGCACTCATTTAGCAACATAGCAATATAACAATACCCCTCCACTAGCTAACAGCCTTTCAGAGACCAGCATTTACAGCAGCAGACGTATGATTTTCTTCAATTGAACAAGCTCCTGAGTGCTTTTCTTATGCAACTGCACTCGAATCCCATGCTAGTGACAGGGCCTCACACATGTTTACAATGTACCTTTTTTAGGAACTAGCTAAGAGGACACCTTCTAAGCATCCCGATCACCAAGCGGTCCAGAATGCATTGCAGGCGATGAAGACCGTCTGCACCAATATCAATGAAACCAAGAGGCAGATGGAGAAGCTGGAAGCCCTTGAGCAGCTGCAGTCCCACATTGAAGGATGGGAGGTATGGTGGCAGCTCAGTGGGGCTGCTAAATCCCCTGTAGGCAGTTAATTATGCTGCATAGCACAAAGGACTGGAGCGCAATGACTCACATTGTATACAGGTACCTCTGCATGTCTTATGTGGTATATATAAATGAGGAACTTGGAAGTCTAGAGGATGAAACTGAAGGTGTTCTAAATTCCTCTTCCTACAAGTCTTGACTTTTCCTGGGAGCTTTCGAAGTTGACCCACCTGCCTTAATAAAAATTTTCTGTCTCCCCTGCCCTCTCCCCCCAAAACAACGACGAGCTAGGGCTGCTATGTCTATATTTGCTGTGATTAGGTAATTCAGGGAAGGGATTCTAGTGAAGTATTTATTAGTGGATGCTGGGAAGAGAACGGCAAGAGAGAGACTGAGAGAGAGAGAATGAGAAATTTGGGGGGAAAGGCAGTCTGGAAAGGAGCCATCCAGTGGTAGATTCTGGCAGTAGATTTAATCCAAAAAAGTTTGTCAGTTTTGTAATTTGATGTCTTTAGCCGAGGCCATGGGATTAGCAGTGCTGCAAACCCAAGGGAGATGTACAGTTTATTTTAACTCCACCATAGGGAGTTAGTGGTGTGAAATGGCTTCATGGGGAGATAGGAGTCAGGAGTTTCGTGTGCCAGACATTTAAAATATCCAGGCTGAGTGCTGCCAGCTAAGGATTCCTTCGCTGATGACATCTATCCAGAGGTCATGTAAACTTCCTCATGTTCGGACTTTTGGGTGTGCTCCAGGACTGTTTGTTTGTTTTAAACCTTGCTCATTTTCCCCCCGAAGGATGTTCTTGGCATCCAGCTGAAGACCTGAGAGCAACACAGATATCCAGCTGTGTGGTTTTTGGATAGCAAGCTCAGCAAACAAAGCCAGATAAAGTTCAGTACAGCAAGACTCTCAGAAGCAGTTAAAACCTTTACAGCGTTGATGTGATTTGGGGGTCAGTTAGTCCAGAGGCATGTCTTGAACTTTGAAGCCTCACTGGTGACTCTGCAAGTGTCCATGATGTCATATATAAAACAATATCTAAACCGCACATATTTTTTTAGGGTTTAAATAACCCACAGCAACATTGTAGGGAGGAGAACAGTTTGAGATCTGTTTATCTGCACTGTTGTACAAGAATGCTACCTAGGTCACTCAGCCCATCAGTTTGAAAGTTCAGAAGTGTTTTTCACTAGCAATAAGCTATGAAATACATTTCTGAGGCTCCTACTGGTGGTTTGAAGGTTGCAGTACCTTCACATATTGTAGAAAGAAATCAATATTGACCGTGTCATTTCTTCTGATGTACATTTAAGCAAGTTGGAAACTGATTTGTAGTCCCTTACCCTGGGCTTCAACACTGCCAGGGTCTCACAGAATGATGTCACATTTGAGCAACGTAGCCATCCCTAGAAGTGATAGGGACTCAGATACCATTTGCAGTTCAGAACCATGTCTTCAGTTACATTTCACAGTTTATTCCCAGTGAGAAGGGCTCTCAACCTATGGCAACTTTCAACTTCTGGACTAAGCAAAATGTTTTCCTTTAACAGTGCAGTGATATCAGCTCCAGGGTTGGGTGTGGAAAGAGAAAAAACATGGACAGGTTTTCCCCTTCATTTTCAGTTAACCTTTTAATCACAGTCTCATCTTTAAAATACGAATTCTTCCCTTTCCAATGGTGTTGATGTGGCCCCTGAAATGTTAGCATCATGTATATAAGCTCCCTGCATCACTCATTCTAGATCAGGGGTGGGCAAACTGTGGCCTGCGGGACTGTCCTGCTCGGCCCCTGAGTTCCTAGCCAGGGAGTCTTGCCCCCGCGGGGCTTGCACCTGCCCACCTCCCAGGCTTTCAAATAAGCCTGGAAGGGGATGGTCAGGGGACAAGGAGTGGGGGAGGAATGGATGGGTCGGGTGTCCTAGGGGGCCTGTCAGGGGGCAGGGGTGTGAATAGGGGTCGGGGCAGTCAGGGGACAGGGAGCAGGGGGGGTTGGATAGGGTGTGGGGTTCCAGGGGGGCCGTTAGGGGTGGGGGGTCCCGGGAGGGGGTGGTCAGGGGACAAAGAGGAGGGGGGGTTGGATGGGTCGGAGGTTTTGAGGGGAGCAGTCAGGGGGCAGATAGGGTGTGGGGGCCAGGCTATTTGAGGAGGCACAGCCTTCCCTACCCGGCCCTCCATTCCGTTTTGCAACCCCAATGTGGCCCTCGGACCAAAAGGTTTGCCCACCCCTGTTCTAGATCAACAATGGCCTTTGCTTCTAGCAGGCTTAATCCACAGCACGTACATTGTCAAAAAGCCAGCAAATATCACCTTGATATACTAGATAGGCTTTTTATGATTACCAAGAAAGCTGCATGGCTCTCTGGAGAATCTGAGAGCAGCTCAGTTTAAATTTGTTCATTTCAGTTTAAATCTGCACACCTAATTTGGGAGGAGCTCTACGTTTTCGATTGTGTCTAATTAAATAAACCAGGGCAGTTTTACTGGCATCCCTGACTCTGCCTGTCCTGCTGGATGTCCAAGTGGGGTCTCCAGTCTTCATCCCACTTGCAGTCTGCACTGCCATTATTATTTCCAGCATGTGAAACAGGGTGACATCTTGCTGCTCCTGTACTCTCTCTTCCTTTTCCTTCTAAGGGTATGGGTACCCACGCTATGAAATGCCTTCTTTGCTGTAGTTATACTGTAACCCTCGTGTAACTTCAATCCAGCTTATCATTGGGTACTGTTTTCATTTTTTAAAAGCCTTTTCTCACTTATGCCTCTATTTGCAACATATTCACCAAGTATTCTATGTTTCCTCCACAGCCCTGCTCAGTTCCATGCACAGGACAGAGTCCTGGCCTAATGTTGTTTCAATCCATTTCCGAGACATAATGTAATGATGGGATGCACTATACTATGTCAGGGACAGGGAAACAGCTGCACTTTGAGGGCAGGGTCTGTTTGCCAGGATGAACCCCGCTCACATTCATTTCTCAGTGGGAACTGTGCTAAATCATGGGCAGTATAATTTATAATTTACATGGGGCTTTTGTTTAGCACAGAACCAGTTCATACACTGTTTCAATTTAGTACATACTGACAATTCTGTAGGGGAGAGATGAGGTGGGTGAGGTTTTTATCTTTTATTGGACCCACCTTGTCTCTCTAATATCCTGGCACCAACATGGCTGCAACAACACTGCAAAGAACAATGAAGATATTCTACAGTAATCAGTTAGGGACACCCCATATAGACTGTTTTCCCTGTGCAATCACTACATGCTGATACCCTAGGTTCCCCCCAAATCTGATATGTGCAGAGAAGCAAAATTCCCATCTTAAAAGAACAGCAGGAATCGTAAAGAGATGTGTTAATGCTGAGGCAGATCAATCATTTTATAATTGGCTGTAATTTGAATTCAGTGGGTTTTTTCATATTTTTGACAGATAATATCAATGTTTATTTTTAAGCATTTTCTTCTATTTTTATCATTTTACATTTTCACAGTTGCAGGAAATTATGAGGGGCGGGGTTAGACAATGGGAGGTTCAGACAATAATTATTTCATGACAGTAGGCATTGAGATTCAAAAAGTTAAAGGTTTACAAGTGTTAAAACACAAATTGCAAACATCATGTCAGAATATACAAAGTAAATAACTGTAAATCAAACTAATAAATTCTCAAGCAGCATTTTTCTTACTTTGATTATTTGCAAATTTCAATTATCTATAGTAATATTTTTCATCAGTTTGTGTGTGTATGGTGAAATTGATGTTTACCCACATCTTACTGATAAAAATAGAATACTTCCAAGCCTATCGGTGCCTGTGAAATAATGCTAAACATAGGACCATAGGGCTAGACCCTAGGGAGTGGCCAAACTGTACTTGGTGTAGGCTTAGGGGGAAGAAGAGAGGGTTATACCCTCTGATCATGGAGCTGGCTGGAACTGGTTCAGCCCCCAGTGCAACTTAGAACATTCCTACCACTTAATTTGTGCCAAATGTAGAAGTCCTCAACGGTCTGTTTCACTAGCTGGGAATCAACCAAGTACAATGACACTCCATCCATACTCTGTACAATGGTACAAGGAGAGGATGGCCAGGAACCAGCTACAGCGGCCCTGTGTCTCCTAGGAACTCCACTGTGCTGGGGAATCCTTGAGCAGCTACCTCAGCCAGCTTTGTGATTGTTTTTTGTACACATGGACTGTCGCAGAGCACAACCTGGCCCATATAAGACACAACCATATGATTTTCACGGGTTTGTTTCTAACTTGGACATGTTTGTTGAGAACTTGAGGAAGGAGAGCAGCTATCTATGCTACTGACAGCAGGACTGAGGAGATGGATCTCTAGTAAGTTCATCTTCTAGAAAGATGGTTAACAGAGAACATGACAAAGCTGCAATATCAGGGAGGCTCCGTTGCCCATTCTTAAGGCTACAACTTGTAGTATTTGCAATGCTGGGCACAGAGTCTAACGGATGTTCTGGAGAGAGTACACAGGTGGCAATACAACAGTCTTGGGACTCAAAGGGATTTCTTATGAAGAAAGGATCATTGATTTGAACAGGGAACTCTTATCATGGTATATAAGGTTTTCAATAAGGACATGTTTTAAACTCCAGGGAGAGGACAGTACAAATAGTCACATTCCAAATTAAGAAAGAGGAGATTTACCATCTCACTTATGATAAGTTCACCATTCAGTAGTTGTGATTAGAGCTGAGTAAATAATTGGTTTTTCAGGTCAGTGGCAAAACCAAATATCACAGAGCTGTATGCGTTACTCTCCCTTCTTTCTTTCTTTGCCAAAACTATTAGCCAAATCTGACTCTGATTCACAAATAGTTTCAGTCAACCCGAAACTGCATTTTTGGGGCAATAAACTGTCTGAAAAATGTTGCCCAGCTCTAGTTGTGACAGATGTGATAAACAAATGCATAGATTATTAGTAACGATGTTTGAACCCTCAGAATAGAAAAGGTAAAATAAATAAAATGGTCTCTCTCTGCTCTAGGGGTCCAATCTGACTGATATCTGCACACAACTCCTGCTCCAAGGGACTTTGTTGAAAATCTCAGCAGGAAACATCCAGGAGAGAACATTTTTTCTGTTCGATAACCTTCTGGTCTACTGCAAGCGGAAATCCAGGTGAGCCCCAGAGGCATTAACAGGCTTATGGAATAATTCTTAAATGTACCTCTTCCACCAGGGGAAAAACAGCAACAGCCGATCATCTATGCTATCTCCCATCAGCCTCTAGGACTGAGTCAGAGGTTTATTATCTGTTCCTTTCATCTGCTTTTACTACTGTTGTTCATTCAGTCGGGTGGACATACAAAGTGCTATACACCAGGATAAGTGTGCAGACCAGTAACAGAGTCCCTGCTCTGAAAAATGTATAATCTAAAGGCATGAATTGATACAGCACAGAAGAAACAGAGTAAGGTGTGGCCCTTACAGCTGAAAAGCTTCATAGAGCAGGTGAGTCTTCAGGAATGCTGTGAAGAAGGGCAATTCGCCACTATTCATTGGCAGGTTGTTCCAAGCAGAAGAGGGGCCAACTGAAAGATGTGAAATCAGGAGAGGGCAGAGGAGACAAGAGGAGGAGTCCAGAGAGAATGGAAGGAGAAGACAGGCCACAGGAGTAGAGCTGGTTAGGAAATTTCTGATGGAACAGGTTTTTTTTGACGGAAAATGCAGATTCATTGAAACTGGAATATTCTCTAGAAATGTGTCAGTTTTGACGAATTTCCGCTGAAACATAGGCTTGGTGTCCATGGAACCCTGGTGGGTTGCTGGGGAGCATGGGCCTCAGATTTAGGGACCCCAGGGTTTCCGTGGTCTATGGCTGTGGGGCAACATCCCTATGAGGATTGCCCCAGGGTCTGGGATCCCAGGGTTTCCAGGCTCCCAGCCACAGAACTGTATTCATTATTTTCCCTTCTTTTCCTGGTAACACTAACTCTCCCATCTTGCCACCTTATAGCCCTATTAGCATAAACTATTATTACTAATGTAGCATTGACAGTGTGCAAGGCTCTTCACAGATATAGCTACTACAGCAATTAGTCCACGTTATATTGATTTAACTCTCCTTTCAACTTTTATTTCTTCCTTCATGGCTCATATCTCATCCCCACACCTTCCCCTTTCCCTACTTTTCCCTTCATTCTTCGTTTCTTGCTTCCTATTATATCCCCTCTCATAACCCTCACCAATTTCCTCTCCTCTCCTCTCTCTGCTAAAAGTGCTCCTTTTCCCCCTTTACAAATCATTCCTGAAGGAAGCCTCACACTCAGAATGTTGGATCTGACCTTTTACTGCTCAGTTTTGGCCTGCCTAAGAGCTTTCTCGCTCTCTGGTTCTCTTTGTAGTTTAGGTTGGTACAACCCGTCCCCTTTTGCACTCTTCCTGGAACACTAAGTTTTAGGAAACAAAATGTTCCACTGCCTTTTAAGCAAGTGTCTGTGTTTTTGCACAGCAGACATTACTGAGCTACTCTGTACTCTGGCGTGGGATCGGACCAGGCTGCTCCAACGCTTTGAGTTCCCCCAAGGGATCAGTGTTGTTTCTCTTTCTTCAATAACGTAATATGGACTGTCCAAATCTCCAGAATATGATTTCCATTAAAAAGCAGAGTATTCAAAGAAGCCTTTGGGCATTGCATAATATGAAAGATATATTTAGGGACTAAAAGGCTACTTTAATTTTGGATATTTCCCTTGTCTAGCTGCTATTTATAATTTGGTCCTGAGTGGAAATGAAAGTCTATGCAAAAGTGATAGCATTGTCTGTCAGCCAGCTGCATGAAAACAACTGACACATTAATGGGATGCAGATTTTGTGAAAGTTAACACTTTCTACAGTGGTGCCTGGCTTAAAGCCTAATCACCTGATTCTGATCTCACTTACGCTGATTTTAACTGGTCTAACTCCATTGGCATTACTCCTGATTTACTCCAGTGTAACTGAGATCAGAATCAGGCCCACAACTTTCAGTAAAATGTCAACAATAAGACAAAATGCTGCTGCTCTGTTTTGGAAAATATGGACTCTCACTCTGGTGTAAATCAGAAGTTGATCTGTTAAGCTCAGTGGAGTTACACCACCATAAAATGGGTTTGGGATCAGAGTCCGGACCCAGATTTTTAAACGCAGGTTTGCTGTTTGATCTTTTACAGAGGCCTAGCAAAGTCTGACAAACTGATGACACAGATTTTCAGGGCTGAGTATTGTTTTGTTACGCTAGAAGCTGCTTTGATTGCTGTTCAAATTGCGTCCTGATGTCAGGAATAATATGCCTCATTTGGGGAAATTGGCTGTCTATCCGAAGGTCTTCATCAGGGCTGTCTGGAGAGCTTCTCTTTTGAATCAACTCAGTCCCCTTGAGGAAATGATCTAATGACTCTAAGATTTCAACCCTTGTCAATCTGATTGCATGTAAATATCTGATCATCACCAACTTGTATTTATCACCAGTGCTAGCTGGAAAATGAAAGATAATGTTCACAAAAGTTTTTTGATTCTCTACTGCCCCGACCTCTGACACCTGTTTTTCATTTCAACAGAAATTCTATGACTAGCTCTTTTTATCGCAACATTATTTATGTCTCTTGGACTCCTGGCATGTCACGACGGCTGCCCCTTAATGTCACAGAATTTGAACACCTGCCATCTTAAACAATGCTCATTTGGCCAGTTTTGTGCTGGTTCATATAGTGGGGTTATTTTTAAATATGAGAGCCAATTAAAGCACAGCAGGTGCCAGCTGGATAGTTTTAAACATCTTCTATGCATAAAGGCCCAGGACATAACAGTGAAAAGGCCTTTCCTAGGTTTTTTAACAAGACACTTTAACAGAGATTCTTCTGTAAATTGAATGATCAGGGTACAAACTCTGATGCAAAGGTTGCATCAATGGGGCTGTTATACCAAACAATGATAGTATGAATGCAACATGCAAAGACTTTCAAAATGCATATAGCAAACCATGTAACACTAGCCTCTGTGTGTTTCACTGCCAGCTAGGAACTCAGAATGGAGGTTCTGAAAGTTTCCAAAAACTGTCAACCAAACAGAGGCCAAATTTAACTTTTTACCTCAAAATCATGCGAAACTGGAGGTTTCATCAAATAACATGTGGAATTCAGCTGTGTCCACTGAAATCTGTGCTGACATTTCTGGTTGGTTCAAACCCACAACAAAGCAAAACTCAGAGAGGTCAAAATGCTCATTAAATCTTGCAAAATGCAGCTGTTAGATCTTTTTGCTATGCTGACAACATGGCATAGTTATCATTGACATGTTGTGCAATAGAATAATTGAATTACTATATTAAATGGTCAGATCCCCATGAAAAGTGAAATTGGAATAATGTGGATGCAGTTGGCATGGTGGTTTTTTTTAGTCTTAATATATCTCAAACGGAGTGGAACTATTGTTTCTAGTGTTCACTAGATTTAAAGCAAGATATTTGTTATCAGCTACACTTGTTTATTCACATGTAGAATTGGTAACAATATAAATCCATCAGCCCCAGGTTTTCATTGCATTTAGTATATTATTTTTACTGCCTTATTAATAGTTACTTTCCCAGCTCCTAATAAAGTAAATTGAAACAGGATTACTGCAAATTATTTTAAAGATCTTTAAAAGAAAGCCAACACATTTACAAACTCCAATCTCTTCCTCTGGGCAAAGATAAAGGAGAGCTATTAACTGCATTTCTGATTCCTAATTGCAGAGTTGCTGGGAAAAAGGCGTCTAAACGTACCAAG
Organism: Lepidochelys olivacea; assembly: GCF_965140295.1. NCBI lineage: Eukaryota > Metazoa > Chordata > Testudines > Cheloniidae > Lepidochelys > Lepidochelys olivacea. The sequence goes on from NC_140423.1 coordinate 17,942,263, forward strand.
TCAATCAATGGATCCCTCTATATCTTCAGGGGCCGAATAAACACAGAGGTCATGGAAGTGGAGAATGTGGAAGATGGGACAGGTAAGAGATCAGATTTCTCCCTCTAAGGACAGAGCAGGTCCATAGCCTCTCTTGGTAAACTGCAAAGTACAAAAGTACTGCATCTGGTTGCAGTTTGGGTCCTTCCCTGGGCCTTTGACTCAGGCCCCATGTGAGCAGCAAAAAGTATTATATACTCTTGTCATCTGAAATATTGTCAATTGTTACCCTGAGAATCAAGCCATTTATAAAGGATTTGCTGCCATGAATGAAATATGATCAGATATTACTGTCCTTGTGGGCTGGCACTGGAATTTGGCGTTGATAGAAAAGAACTAGTGGGTTTCAGTTCAAATCCTCAGTGGCCCACCTCTTGCTATTGCACTGGGTCATGGGGTTGGTATTTTGTCCTTGAGGCCAGGGGCAGGCTAAGGGGACAATGCAAGAGTCCTATGTTCTTAATGCAAAAATTCTCCCAATGTAAGTTGTGGGGAGGAGCTAGTGGATTCCCAGGAGGCTCAGAATGGAGAATATTGACAAAGAGCAGATTCTTTTTCACTCAGCATTTTAGATCCAGATATTTTCTTTAAAGGATTTTCATTTGAAAGCTTCTAGTACGATGAGGCCAAGCTATAAAGCATCACTAATTAGGCCCCTTTTGGGGCTGAGGCCATGGACATGGAGCATGGAGACTGAAAAGGATTCACACTATAGGTTGCTGTAGGTCTGGGTTGTAGCAGAGAAACCAGGGGATGGTTCATGGATTCATTGCTTCCAATGCCAGAAGGGACCACTGTGATCAGGCAGTCAGACCTCCTATATAACACAGGCCATAAGGAGTGCCCTGAATGAATCACTGTTTGAACTAGAGGAGATCTCTTGGGAAAACACGGTGTGTATATGTGTCCATGTGTGAGGGAGTGTGTGTCACTTCCAGGTGTGCACTGCCACTCCCTGCCATATGTCATTTATGATGGGGTGATGAGAGAATTTCAGCCTCTAAGGCTGTACTTTGACACTTTTCACTTTCCTTGGCAGGACCTTGCACTAAGGGATTTGTCTAATACAAAACATAAATACATCAGTGTATTTTCACTGGAACTCAAGCCATCGGTGAGTCCACTGCGGACTTCCACTGTTAACATGGCTCTTGGAATGAGACTTGTTCAGACTCTTGCTGACTGAGGGACTGCTCCTCAGGCATGGAACTCCCACTGCCATCAGTGGGATTTCTGATTGTTGAGCAGTCACAGTTTCAGGCCCATAATGTACAAGAACCCAAGTTTCAAACTTAGCACACTAAAGATAGGTACCTACATGAGTATTAGATTTTCAGAGGAGCTAAGCACCTTCAGTTTCCATTGACTTCCATAAGAGAGCTGCAAGTGCCCAGCACCTGTGAAATTCAGGGCATTTAAATATGGAAATTGTGTCCAAAGTTGTCCAAGGTTAATTTGTTTTCATTAAAGGGCCAGGCCTTCCATTCACTGTCTGGGCTGTGCTTTGTGTTTTTGCAGCAGATTACCACAGCAATGGCTACACGGTGACTAATGGCTGGAAGATACACAACACTGCCAAAAACAAATGGTTTGTCTGTATGGCCAAGACTCCAGAGGACAAACAGAAATGGCTGGATGCTATAATCAAGGAAAGGGAACAGAGAGAGAGTAAGTGAATGGCATATATTCTAACAGCACTGAGTGACTCACACAGGAGAGACACTGTGTATGTGAACACGTGTGTAGGCATACATGGATGTGTGCGTACATGTTTGGGTGACTATGAATGTGTCAGAGGGAGAGAGAAGCTGTTCTAGTTTCTTAAAGATTTCAGAGTAACAGCCGTGTTAGTCTGTATTCGCAAAAAGAAAAGGAGTGCTTGTGGCACCTTAGATACTAACCAGTTTATTTGAGCTTAAGCTTTCGTGAGCTACAGCTTACATCCGATGAAGTGAGCTGTAGCTCACGAAAGCTTATGCTCAAATAAATTGGTTACTCTCTAAGGTGCCACAAGTACTCCTTTTCTTTTTAGTTTCTTAAAGTTTTCCTCCATATGACAGTGGCTTTTTAATGGCCAACTTTAATGACAAGAGAATCAAGTGACTGGAAGCATCTACTTCTTAATTTACTCCATGGCATTTTAATCCCCATGCATCATTATATTTACAGGAATCAAATTGTCAGTTTCTTTTGTGCATTGAAGCACTTTGAAACGTCTACACTTAATCGATTTTTAAGTCTTTTATTTGTAAATAGAGTCTGCAAGATGGAAAAAACCAGCCTTTTGCCAGGCGGTGCTACAATCTCATCCTCACAAGGAATCAACCTAAATGTTTCTGGGCTGTGCATTGAAATAAAACAATTCAGGGAGAACATCTTTGGGACTGTTTGGACTTCGCAGACTAGGAATGCTGACAAATCTGTGCAAATGTTTGTATCGCTTTTATCTTTCTGGAACTGAATGAAACACATGATTGTCTGATCGAACTGTTCTGTAAGAGAGAGGTAATGTCGATGGAGCCTAAACACAGGATGGGGAGCCAGGAATCCTTGAGTGAAAAGGTTCTGACACCAACTCCCTCTGTAGCCTCAGACAAGTTATTTGACTACTCAGCCTGTTTCCCTATCTTCAAAATGGGAACAATAACTCATTGGCAGAGGTGTGGCCAGTTAACGTTTCCAAAGCACTTTGGAGATTAGGAGCCTGACCTATAGAAGTGTCCTCCCATTTTGCAGGCACTGTTTTGTGGGTGCAGTTGGCCTCATTTGCAGCTGTAACTACCTACTTCTGCCAGCACAAACTTAGGTCAGTTTGAGACCCCTTTTTTACCTAAGCCCTATAAATGTTAAGTGATCCTGGTTTTCACTAGGAATTTCAAAGGATTTTAAGGAAGATGGACACCAAAATCCCACTGAAATTTAATTGGAGTTAGGTGCCTAAATCCCTCAGGCTGCTTTGGAAATCCCAGCTCTAATTATTATAATACAATACTTTACGGCATGATAAAATGCAGTACAGAGTAGTGTAATACAATACAAATTCCAATGTGGGCTGTTATCTTGGAATACAAGAATCATTGATAGCATGCTTTGTCATAGCTGAATGCCAAGGTACCTGCCAATAATAGGGAAACCAGCTTCAGAATACTGTCCAGCCATAGCATAAATGAAAGTGAACTCCTAACCTCAGGCCAAAATCAATACGAGAAGGAATATCTCTGAAGGCCAGTGAGAGAGTTTTACCTTTTTAAAGAATGTTTCAAACCATTGGAGGCTGGGAGGTCTCTGCTCACTAATCAATTCTGCATCACATTCTAACAGAGGGATCCTGCTGTGCTACTTTAGCATTTTTCATTCAAATGAAGTTCCTGCTCCCAGGCCTATGCTCAGAACACTAGCCCAAGTCACTCCAAATCTTCATTGCAGATGAAATTCTTGTTTTATGGCAGCTTGATGTTTTGTGCAATCAGGTTAAAAATAAAAAAGAGAGAAAGGTTTAATAAGAAACAAAAGAGAAAGGGTGAGACAAACAGAACCATGGTTAAATAAATGGTTGGGCAGGGGAGAGAAGAGACAACCATCGGGATGGTTGGGGACAAAGCAGAACCACAAGAACACTTAAAAATTAGAGTATTGTAATGATACAGGCTCTTTGCTGGTATACATAGGCACAGGAACTACGGGTGCGGGGGGTGCTGCAGCACCCCCGGGCTCCCGGCTACCACCCCACGCCCAAGGTCTTTGTTGCCGCCCCACACCCCGGGTCCTGGCTGCCACCCCATGCTCTGCTGCTGTCCGGCGCCCAGGGTCCATTCAGCTTAGACACGGACTCCAATTCTACAGCCTTGATTCAAAATTGTTGGTTACTTTTTGATAATTATGACCTCATCCACTGTGTGCCACGGTGTGTGCCTCTGTAAAGCAGGGGAAACAATACTTTCCTACTTTGGGGCCATAGTATGAAATGTAATATTTGTAGAATGCTTTTAGATCTTCAGGTGGAAAGTTACAGAGAAATATCAATTATTATTATTGTGCCTTTCAAACAGAGAATTCTGACTCAGGTGAGGAACCATCTGTTGGGGTAGCTGAACTCTTAACAACAACAACAATAAAAATACACAACAAAATCCTTAGGAAAAAAATACAGAAAATCTTGGTGAAGGAAGCGAAATTATATTTAAATGGAAAATTTCTCAAAATTTTATGTGCAGCATCAGCCACTCAGTCTTTTTTTTTCCGGCTGCTTTTCATCATCCTGGTTAATGACGTGGCAGTCGATGACAGGAACTCTGGATAAACACGACTATCATGTCAGACATTCCAGACCTTATTGGAAAGCTTCATTTGACTCAGTACTTGCAAGGTCACAGAGCTATCAGTGTTTGGATTAGAAACCTTGGTGAGCTTCCCAATTCTGTGTGATCCTGGAATGAGCTGTGTAGAATGTTCATTCTAGTCTGCTGTTTACATCGGAGTGTGGGGAATTCGGTCATGTCAGACCAGAATGAAACATGTGTACTATTACACTGGCTGTTTTCTATCACAAGTTCACATTGTAAATTAGCTTTGGCTACACATAACAGCATACATATTTGAATCAGATCATAGGATAGGGGAAGTAATACTAAGTCAGGAGGTCTGCAGAACCAAAACCTTTAGGCAGATATTGGATACATGAAACATGCTACCTTTGCAGAATGAAATATTGCATAAGACTCTCACTTCTTAAGCACAGGTACCAAACCTATGAAACAAATGCAATAACCGTTTGAAAAAACTCAAAGGCACTGTGGTGAATAATTGGTGGCTATCAGAGGTGTTAATTTATGTTCAACTTTATTTCTTCAAGCATAAAATAAGGCTAGAAGGGGTAAACTCGGCATCCTTTAGAGATAATTATGTATCTCTCTATCTAACTAGCCTTTCAGGCTGTTGCTTTAGTCTATAAAGTGAATGTACTGCTGGTGAAAGGTGCCAGAATAAAATAACTGGAAAATGAAGTCCTCTGTTCATTTGCCAGACAGGTACAGCACAGACAACAGCAGTGTGTGCTACCTCCATGCTCTGTCCCACCCAAGTGCCTTAACCCTCGATGGCAAGGGCAAAAAGATAGTTTCCATGGTCTTTCATAAGATAAGAAAGGCCAGCTGTGACATGGATGCATGTTCACTAGGAGATGGAGTCAGACCAATAGGCTGATTTCAGACTAGCCGTCTGGTTGTTGCAACTTTCAGTCATGATTAAATTGGGCCACATGCAAACTGAGAGCTGGAAGGTGACACCCTTCCTATATCCCATCACCACTTGCCTAAGTCATCCAGTATCTCTCCAGCTGGCTGCTTGATATGGTAGCCACAGTGTATCGTCTAGCACAGGGGCATTTATAAACAGCTTATTTACTGGCGGTAAGCCGAGGAATCAGCATTCATATCTAGATTGGGTTTAAGTCAGGGTCTGGATTTACTGTCAACAGAATTTTGGCCCCAATGATGGAAGTCTCTTAAAATCATCTGTTCTGACAAAATTTCTGTCATCTTGAACTAATTCTTGTGAGGGTTACAGCAGCACCAGGAGTGAATGGGGAATGATTTGTTTGTTTGTTTGTTTGTTCGTTCCAACTCGCGCATGTTCTCAGTGCATGTTTCTGAGAACATTCCACTATGTGGGATGTGATGGAAGCCTCGTGTTTGGGGTCCTTTGTTTCTGAGCTGATGATCTCCATGGGAAACTCAGAAGAAAGGCTGCAAGCTTCACCTGCGCACTGAACCACCCGTCAGTTTTGCATCCAGATTGTGAAGGGGCCCACTTTTCCAATGCTTGTAAAATAAGACACTGCCATAAACTCTTATTGTCCCGTGTGGCTGCTGGTGCTCTGTGTATGCGTCTGGCCTCAACTTTTGGCTTTGAGCGAATGCTTTGATGGCCAGGATCTGAGGGAACCCCTGCTTTGTATTCCAGGTCTGAAACTGGGGATGGAGCGGGATGCGTACGTCATGATTGCGGAGAAAGGAGAGAAGCTGTATCACATGATGATGACCAAGAAAGTGAACCTTATCAAAGACAGGAGGAGAAAATTAAGCACTGTTCCCAAGTGCTTTCTTGGCAAGTAAGTGGTGTTTGGTTTGAAAAGGCCCTTTCATGCCAATTAACCAAAGGGACTGGGTTTTCTGTGGATGGTATTGTGAGGGTAGATCAGCTGTGCTTTGCCAGGGCTTAATCGGAAAGGCCATAACCCCCATTACAGCTGCAGTTCATTAAAATTAATCATTAATTTCTATTCAGTGCTCTGTGCAGGCTGTACAATAGCAGCACATTCCACTGTGGAATATTTCACAACAATTATTTCAGATCGGCAGCAGGAGTAAGGAAAAGAGCCTAACCTCCTGATAGCCCACCTGTAGGGGATGCTTTATGAGCAACGTTTGAACCCAGTAGAGCTACACCAGCCTCAGTATCAAATCTAGAGTGTGCTCATTTAGTTATTGCTCACCAGAGACAACATAAATTGAACAGGAGACCTCATGTCTTGTAGAAGTAAGGGATAAAAAGGACCTTCTTATGGGAGAAAACTCTCTCAGTCAGGCTAGACATTAGGAAATAATTCTTAACCGTCACAGAGATTATGTCTTGGAAGAGACACTGTGGAGCTGCCAGAGCACCATTACAAGAGGCGGTCAAGGAGAGATTAGATAAGGCACTAGTGGGACTATTGTAGGGAAATGTCCTGCACAGCTCACAGGGAGTCAGAGTTGGTGACCTGAGAAGACTTTTCCGACTCGACTGCCTATAGTTGAAATTATCAGCTGGGAAAAAATAATTTTGAGAGACAGCTTATCCAGATACTTCCCCTCCCTCCTGTTCCCAATCACTGTAGCGAGGTGGTTTGCATGCAGCAGCCCTTGGGTGTATGTGAAGTGGAAGTGATGCACTGTCTTTATGCCTGACAGACAGCAGTTTTGATGGACAGATTGGTATTCCTGGTAGAGTGAAAGTGCTTGACTCCTTTTTATTTTGCTACATTCACATGGAAAGCTTGGCTCTGGACGTGAGGCAAGTTCTAGTATTTCCCAGTTTATGGGCAACCAGAAGTGCCAGACCAAAGGGTTGTGTTCTCACAATAGAATATCAGGGTTGGAAGGGACCTCAGGAGATCATCTAGTCCAACCCCCTGCTCAAAGCAGGACCAATCCCCAATTTGTGCCCCAGATCCCCCTAAATGGCCCCCTCAAGGATTGAACTCACAACCTTAGGTTTAGCAGGCTAATGCTCAAACCACTGAGCTATCCCTCCCTCCTTTGCTGAGTCCCTGTATTTTATCTAGTTTCAAGAGTCATGGAATTTCCTGGTCAAGCTCTTTCTTTTTAAACATACTCTTTTTGGTATTGTAAATGTTTCACACTTTCTTCTGCTCATTGCCCTCAGTCCTGCCTGGCAACAAGCCTGATATTCCAGTCTTGGAAACCTGATGCAGCTCTGCCAATGTCCCACAATCCTGATCCGTCCTAGGACCCATGACCTACCAAAGCACCTTAATCCTGAACTATTGTGTCACTGCTATTTCATCCAGAATGCTACTCTTCTCCATAAAAAGTAGCTTTGCCAGTACACTTCAGCCTTTACCTAAAGCAACTTTGCTATTCTAGTCCTGGTTCCCCAGTACAGCTCAGCCAATGCATTTCAATCTTAGCCTTTTTGCAGACTTGCCATTCCATTCCTGGGCTTGCCCTGAACAATTCATTTCAGTGGTGACCTGCACATTTGTGGGCCATTCCAGCCCAGGATCTCAAAGAAGAAGTTACTGTCGTGTTGAATTGTGTGCATAGGCGCCAACTTCCCTGCTTTCCCCTGGGTGCTCGACCCCCTCTCTGCCCCGGCCCTGCCCCCATTCCACCCCTTCCATGTGGCCCTGCCCTAAGTCCATTCCAACCCCTTCCCCAAAGTCCCCACTCCAACTCCGCCCCCTCCCTGCCCCTATTCCAACCCTTTCCCCAAATCCCCGGCCCGCCTCCTCCCCTGAGCATGCCACGTTCCCGCTCCTCCCCCTTCCTCCCTCCCTCCCTCCCAGCACGCCACCAAACAGCTGTTTGGCAGCGGCCGGGGGGAAGTGCTGGGAGGTAGGCGGAGGAGCAGAGACGCGGCATGCTCGGGGGGGGAAGAGAAGGTGGCGGAGGAGGAGATGGGGTGGGGAGGAGGGGGTCTTGGCTGCCAGTGGGTGCAGATCACCCACTAATTTTTCCCAGTGGGTGCTTGGTGGTTTTGAGGTACAAGCATGTGTCAGCTGAGAATAAGATTGAGGCTGCTAAACTCATTTCACTCTTGCCCTTAGACTATCTCGCAGGATCCTACTGCACTAGAGCAATAGCTCTAAATGAGTCAAGGGAGAAAGTGTGGCTGTGGAGGAAAAAGCTAACACTGATGTGCTGTGAACTAGCCATAACTGCCTCCCACACTCTGATGTTATGAGTTATAGAAATATCAAGTGTATTTATTTTTTGGACTCTCCCTGGAATTGGATTCCAAGGAATGATTTATTAGAGAGTAAATCCACCTTGCTAAGTTCTCTTCAGGTGCACTGGCAGACCATCCAGGTATGCAAATAATCATACTCTGTGAAAGGGATGCTTTAGTGCCAAGAATGCATTTGCCACAAGGGTTGCTTTTTGTACTTTTTTCCCTGAGTTTTGCAATGTAGAGGGGTTAGCAACCCTAGAAAGTTTCAAATGTGTCTGGGCAGATTGGAGCAACCTAAATGGGTTGGAAAGATTTTTCTGTGTATTTCTTGAGGAGCAGAAACCCAGTAACTTCAGGAGTTGGGAGAAGTGATGTGGCTGTCAGAATTTAGAATTAAGACTAATCTAAATTATGCTGGGTACAAACCAGGGATCCGACAAGTGCCAAGGGGGCTTATAACAAGCTTTACCCCATCTCCCAACCCCACCTGAGCCGAGCAGAGCTGAGTATTTGCCCGTGGTCCCTATTTAAGCTGAGGCAAAAGTGTCCAAGCACTTTCTTGCCCCCAGGACCTAAATTGGCCATCTATACCACTTTCTACCGATTGAAGTGACAAGTGAAATGGATGACCATATATTTAGGGCTTTAAAGTGCATTTTATTGAAATAGAAAGGCAGGATTATAGACAATTCCTCAGAGAGATTATGTTTAAATACCAAGGGCTAAATTCTGCCCTCACACAGGTGCATACAGCTAACACTGAAATCATGTATGTAGTAGAATGTGACTCAACGACATTCCCAAATAGCACCAAATTAACTAACACATTTGTGGTAGGCACTGGTTACCAACTTTCTAATTGCAGAAAACCAAACAACCCTGCCCTGCCCCTTCCCTGAGGCCCTGCCCGTATTCTGCCTGCTTTTTGAGGCCCCGCCCCTGCTCATTCCATCCCCCTCCCTCCATTGCTTGCTCTCCCCCATCCTCGCTCACTTGCTCATTTTCACCAAGCTGGAGCAAGAGGTTGGGGTGTGGGAGGGGTGAGGGCTCTGGCTGGGGTGCAGGCTCTGGGGTAGGGCAAGGAACGAGTGTTTTGGGATGCAGACGGGGACTCCAGGCTGGGGCTGAATGCTGGGAGGGAGTTTGGGTGCAGGAGGGGGTGCAGGGTATGGGCTCTGGGAGAGAGTTTGAGTGAGAGAAGGGGCTCAGGGCTGGGTTTGGGGTGCAGGAGACGGTGCAGGGTGAGGGCTTCGGGAGGGGGCAAGGGTTGGAGTGTGGGAAGGGGTGCAGAGTGCATGCTCCGGGAGGGGGCTCAGGGCTGGAGCAGGGGTTGTAGTGCAGGAGGGGGTTCGGGATGCAAGCTCTGGGCAGCGCTTACCTCAGGTGGCTCCCAGAAGCGGATGGTATGTCCCTGTGGTTCCTAGGCACATGGGTGGCCAGGGGGCTCTGCACGCTGCCCGTACCCGCATGCACCACCCCCACAGCTCCCATTGGATGCGGTTCCTGGACAATGGGAGATGCGGAGCTGGCGCTCAGGGTAGGGGCAGCATGCATAGCCTCTCTGGCTGCCCCTGGGCCTAGGAGCTGCAGGGACATGCCAACCACTTCTGGGAACTGCACAGAGCCATAGCAGGCAGGGAGCCTGCCTTAGCCCCTCTGCACTGCCAACCAGACTTTTAATGGCCCAGTCAGCAGTGCTGACCAGAGCCACCAGGGTCCCTTTTTGACCAGGCGTTCTGGTCGAAAACTGGATGCCTGGCAACCCTACCTTTAGGGGAAATTTTGCTGTGTGCTGGGCTTCTGGCTAAGCTCTAGAGTGGTGTACTCCATTCCAGACATACAGACCAGGGAGTGAAACCGTGTTTAGACACCAGGGGGCAGACCCTCAGTTGGTACAAATTGTTCATTGATTTGCGCTATGAAAATTTATACCCTCTGCGGATCTGCCCCCAGATCTGAGAGGGAGGCTACAGCCCTTCCAGCTCCTGCTTTTTTTGTGTAGAACTAGATCCCTGGAGTTTGCTGGGACTCCCCAATATAAAACAGTTCTCTTTAAGTATAAAACTAAGAACTGATGGAGAAAAATAACTGAATGCTGCTCCAAAGACCCTGAAGCCTTTAGCAAAGTGAGATGGTTTTCTTAAGTACTACTTTAAGATTTCTATGGCATTTGGTTCTCAAGCAAAATAAGTGTTTGCTCTGCAGACTTAATAAACTCTGAGAAGTATGTGACCCAGAAATATTGGCAGCTGCTGGACTGTTGCCAAAAAAACATCTGTTTGAAGCCAAAGAAGGACAATTGGGAATTTACAGGATGATGGAATTTTAACCTCATACATTTGTTAAGCAGGAGGGGGTGGGCGTGCAAATTGCCAGGTAGACAGCTGAGTGATCATTTGCACACACAGTTACTTGATTTTCATGACTTCCAGGCACAAAGGTAATAATATTGCAGGTAACTTCGCCTACAATTTAATTGCATGTTAATTTTTGAACTAAATGTGTTTTAACATCAGACCCTGAGTGTCTAATTCGGTCTTCCATGAGTCCCTGGGGCTTAGTTCCTCATTTCATTTGCTAATGACCCCTTCTGGCAGACAAGGAGTAACATTGACTGGCTCAAAGAAAAGACATATCCTACCTTCTTCACCATTAATCCATGGGGGAAAGCAAAGGATCGCCGGGGCGACAAGAGGAGTTCATAGTGTTTGTCATAATGGGGAAGAGGTTTGAGCATTAGCCTGCTAAACCCAGGGTTGTGAGCTCAATCCTTGAGGGGGTCATTTAGGGATTGGGGGCAAAAATTGGGGATTAGTCCTGCTTTGAGCAGCAGGTTGGACTAGATGACCTCCTGGGGTTCCTTTCAACCCTATGATTCTATGTGTCTCCATACAGGATTTATTTCACATACTACACAGCTACAGACTAGGGACCGAATGGCTAGGCAGCAGTTCTGCGGAAAAGGACCTAGGGGTGACAGTGGACGAGAAGCTGGATATGAGTCAGCAGTGTGCCCTTGTTGCCAAGAAGGCCAATGGCATTTTGGGATGTATAAGTAGGGGCATAGCGAGCAGATCGAGGGACGTGATCGTTCCCCTCTATTCGACATTGGTGAGGCCTCATCTGGAGTACTGTGTCCAATTTTGGGCCCCACACTTCAAGAAGGATGTGGATAAATTGGAGAGAGTCCAGCGAAGGGCAACAAAAATGATTAGGGGTCTGGAACACATGAGTTATGAGGAGAGGCTGAGGGAGCTGGGATTGTTTAGCCTGCAGAAGAGAAGAATGAGGGGGGATTTGATAGCTGCTTTCAACTACCTGAAAGGGGGTTCCAAAGAGGATGGTTCTAGACTGTTCTCAATGGTAGCAGATGACAGAACGAGGAGTAGTGGTCTCAAGTTGCAGTGGGGGAGGTTTAGATTGGATATTAGGAAAAACTTTTTCACTAAGAGGGTGGTGAAACACTGGAATGCGTTACCTAGGGAGGTGGTAGAATCTCCTTCCTTAGAGGTTTTTAAGGTCAGGCTTGACAAAGCCCTGGCTGGGATGATTTAACTGGGAATTGGTCCTGCTTCGAGCAAGGGGTTGGACTAGATGACCTTCTGGGGTCCCTTCCAACCCTGATATTCTATGATTCTATGATTCTACTCTTTCCCTAAAGTATTAGGTGCCAGTCTTCCAACCCTCAGCTTTTACTTGTGCACACACAAAATCATGCATTGGCAAGTTTGCAGCTGCAAACACCTCTGCACATTCTAATGTTTGTACATGCCCTTTAAATAATCTAACACCTGTTAGCACACAAGTGTATCGTTTGCACCTGCAAAGCTTATTGGGAGCTATGCCAGAGAGGTACAATGGAACATGCATGTGATTCTGCAGGCACATAATTAGGTAGCACAACTCCTATTCCCAGTAATGGGAGTGGAGCATTTGATTCCCACCCATCTCTCTGATAGTTTATTTCCTTATTCAGAATCACTGGGAGACCCTTCTAAGATGTTGGGCTTGGTACATCACTGTTTTATCTGGTCTTTTTACAAACTGTTGGTTTCTATGAGATGACGCTGGTGTAACGAAGCAGTTCTGCCGCTTTCTTTTTGCCATTACCATTCCATGGTAGTCCCTCAACAAGCTGAAGCTGTTTCTTATTGTTGTTGTTCTAAAAGCAAAACAGTTACGCTACCTGGGCGGGGATGACTCAGCCTGTGATAAACACAGAAAGACTAAAAATGCTGCATTAAAAGCCCATAATTGGAGGCATGGATGCTGGTTTTGATAAGCAACAGCCTTACACAAATTGGCAGGCACTCAACTGGTTTATTGAACTCAGAGTTCCCATATGTTGCTCTGCTTTCAAATATTCCTTTTGTTCTTTTCAATGAATTTTACATATTCTGGTGTAGTCCCTGATTAAACCGACAAACTTGCTAGGTCCCCCAACGGCACTGCCTGTGTCCCATTCATCAGGCTGGCAATGTTTATATTTTCTATACATACTGTCACTCTTGAATCACACACAACATAGCTAACTGTATTCAGACGTTTTCCTCTGCCCTGTTTGCAGCTCTGCCTTCATCATAGAAACAAGCTATGTGTCAAAGCACTGTGATTCACCTGCTCATTCAGAATTAGTATGCCACATACCACCAACTTTTAGTAGGGTAGGAGGGATTGATAATCATTTAATTATAAGACAGGCACCAGCTTTAATGCAATGACCTTAAATTAGCCTATCAACAGGACTTGAACTCAATCTGAGTCTACTCTAATTTACAATGATGTAACTCTATTAAAGATGATGGAGTTACCCCAGTGCAAAACCAGTGAGGGAGGTGAATCAGACCCAGTGAAGTAAGATGAATATATCTTTCAATTCAAGCCATGTACGTTGCTTTGATGGATACCAGGGTAAAAATATCATTTCCCTATCAGTGATTTATTGTTTTTTAAGGGCATTAGTACACCTTCCTTTCCTGCTCTCATTTGGGAGTCTGGAGCGCTCATTAAAAGAAGTCTCTGTTGTAGCCCTTTTTGAACCAATTGGATCTTCTTTCCCTCCAAGTCTGCTAGTTTTGGAGAATTAAGGGAAATGTTTCCCACAGGAAACATGCTTCATCTGCAGACCATTTCCCACAGAAATGTAGGAAATCCAGCTGTCTAGAAGAGGCGCCGTCATTCCCTTCTGTGTACTGTAGCCGAAATGTCATGTAGATGTTAATGCGGTGCTTCAAGAAGAGTCACCAGTGGTTGGTTAATGTCTGGCAGAGACATGTTTGCTTGCCCTTAGGGAGAGAGAGCTAATTGCTTTTGCTATTCTACTTCCCCTTGCAGTGAGTTTGTATCCTGGCTCATGGAGATTGGGGAGATAAGCAAGCCGGAGGAAGGGGTCAACTTGGGACAAGCTCTGTTGGAAAATGGCATCATTCATCATGGTGAGTGCTCTGTGTCATAGCAAGGTGCCAGATCTTAGTAAGATACTGGAGACATTGGTTTAAGGGCACTTGCAGTTGTTCACATTGTTACCTGCACACATTAACTGTAACCACATGACATTCAAACAGCTTCCTTCAACGTTTGCTTCAAATCCTCATCGTCCCACTGTGAGAGGGCATTTAACTCCAACTAGCATTAATGGGAGTTATTCCCATGAGGGGGCCACCTTTGTGGTAGTTGTGTCATAACAATGACTCAGCATCCATCCTAAGGCAAGCCCGCATCTCTCCAATGACAGGCTATGTGACGGTCTTGTGAAAATCAAGGCCGTTCCTGAATCTAGGACTGGGTAACCTAGTGGCATATGGAGGAAAAGCCCGCATCTCTCCAATGGCAGGCTATGTGACGGTCTTGTGAAAATCAAGGCTGTTTCTGAATCTAGCACTGGGTAACCTAGTGGCATATGGAGGAAAAGCCCGCATCTCTCCAATGACAGGCTATGTGACGGTCTTGTGAAAATCAAGGCCGTTTCTGAATCTAGGACTGGGTAACATAGTGGCATATGGAGGAAAAGCCCGCATCTCTCCAATGACAGGCTATGTGACGGTCTTGTGAAAATCAAGGCCGTTTCTGAATCTAGGACTGGGTAACATAGTGGCATATGGAGGAAAAGTGACTCTTGAGTTTGAGACAAATGCATTACAGAGTAAGTGGGTCCTTTCTCCATGCCTCTTAGCTGTTTTACTGAGCAAGGGAATAGAAGGACAGTATTCCAGGCGCAGTGCCCTCATCTATGACAGTCCAGGCACATGTCTTCTCTGAGGGCCAGATTTTCAGACTTTAGATGCACAAACACACCTAGTCGGCCATTTATGCCTGTAATTACTTGACTTGCGTGTACCATCTCAGTAGTTGCGCGCGCGTACACACAGGCCTAAAAATGGTGTGTTCATTTGCACTTAGTATTTTTAAAAATCCAGCCTTGAGCAACAATTTCAGTCTTGATGGCTGCTATGGAACGCGAGAGAGGAGAGCCGAGTTGTGCAAGTCAGGAAAGGGCCAGAGACTTGAGTAACAGGGAGGGCTGTGGCTGACTGAGTGTAGAGACATTTGACAATTTCCCTTCAAAAATGAGGGTCAGCCTTAGGAGCTGCAGAAGATAGGAGTGTTTTCTGGTAGACACACAGTATTCTCCTTACGCCGTGAGATTCCTAGCCATACAGTGAGGTAGTAATGGGGGCGGGAGACTATCTGTCCCCTCCAGCTCACTTTCCAAGAGCATATCTTTTTAAAAGTGTCATGTGACTTTGCTGATGAAGCCCAGGAAATGTCCCTTCTACATGAAATCCTAGGGCAGATTTTTAAGGCTCTGAGCCCTCTTTGTATGAGTGGTTGCGTGAGCGTTTGCACACCTGACTTGTTTGAAAATCTGACCCACTCCCCGTATTTCTAGTCAAGCATGATTTTTCTTCTGCTTTTTGTACCCTTCAAAACCCAGATTTCTCCTGTTCTTTCCCATTCTTTTTCCGTTTCAGAAAGCAGAATAACTCAGTCATGTACAATTTAAACAGCAGGTGCCCCGTTTCTAGCCATTAGGTGTATGTGGCTGGAAAATGCTCATGAAGGGAATAAGAATTTTTTTCCTTAAGGTCTTAAGTCACCAGCTGTCCACAAGTCTGTGCAATCTCTAATCCCGTTTAAAGAGGGGAGCTATTTAATTAGACTTGTATTGCTTTAGGACTAATCTGTTGGCATTACAGCTCCACAAGGGCTTTTTCCAGGTGATTATAACAGTGTTAAGAAATGATGTCTGTTGTCTTCTCTTAATCACAACACAGGGAAGCCTTTCCTTGCTGTGTGCTAATACCAGCAGCACCAGGTTTCCCCATGCACATGCATTTCCACCACCAACGTGCAGACACAGTCATTCGTTTGCACTCACACGATGGGCCAGGCTTTCAAAAATGCTCAACTCCCATTTAGGCAACAAAATAAGGGGCCAAATTTTCAAAAGTGCTCAGTACCCAGGAGCTCCCGTTGTGACACCGATGTCTTATTTACTTGCCTAAATAGAAATGGAGCCCTAATTGTGGGTTCTGAGACCTTGAAACTATGGCCCCATGTGCATATGCATACAGATATCGCATACTCTACACACACACACTCAATCACTTGCACAGCACAAGAAGCTCTTCTGAGACTGCATGATCCAGTATTGATATTTTATTACAGCTATCCAAGCTGCTATAGCTGACCACCCTGGCATTGGTCTGGATGTTCTTAGATGTGATTTAGCAACTATCCCAACAAAATCTCCCAGCACAGAGAAACAAAAATAGTTAAATATTACATTCCACCAGAGGCCCCTGACAAAGAGCAGATCCCTAGAGTTTAAAATATTGCCCGTATCTAGAGCTCCTATTGTCACTGTCTCCTGGTGACAATTGGTATACTTTAGAAGGCACCTTCAACCCTATTTTTAGCTGAGGAAACATCCCCTGTAATTAGGCTATGAGTTTTACTGACATGAAGAGAGTCACAATATCCATTTCCTTATCTTGAATTGAGTTAAAACCAAAACACCACAATGTAGCCCCACATTAGGCAATGTGTCTTATCTTTTGTTTTTCACTTGGTATAATGTGACTGTTGGGAGAAAACTGCTGATTCTCCCAGCCTGCCTGACCTTCTCTGGGAACAGGGCTCTGTGCAAGGCAGAACAGACCCTGGCAGATCAGACTTGCAGGAGTGCTGAGCTTTGTGCATTTTATCACTTTGCTTCCTCATCTCCTTTAATCCTGGCTCCTTTATCTGAGGCTGCTGATGTGTAAGTGACAGCACGGTACGCATAGCAGCGAGCTCAAGGAGTTTCATCAGAACTTTGTCCTAACCTGTGCCAGGCACAAAGGATCAAAGGGATCTCCCCGCAGGACCAGTTCTCAGTCAGATTCAGAAGTATCAGACCCAGAGCATTCAAACTCTCAATGAAGGAAGAGTCAGCAGCCATTACAGAGGGCATCAAAAATTCCCCATGTATGAAAGGACTTGAGAAACTTCTGAACAGGATTATATGATGAGTTTGCCTTCAGTACCAGGCAGCTGGACTTGATGAGCCTACAGGTCTCTTCCAGTCCTATGTCCTGTCCTATGTTAAAATGGTGATTAGATTCTGCAACATGGAACCAGCTTCACCCTTTGAAATTTTATACAATCTTTCCTCCCTGCCAAAGAGAGGAAGCAGCATTAGACACCCACAGGACAGGAGGTAGATTATAGGTAGTTCTGCCCCATCCCCAAATATCCACAAAAGAACAATCTTTGCCTTTTAAGGGTGGGGCCCGTCCACTATGCAGCTCAGACAAAAACCCGGGACTAAATTGGCTCAGGCTAACTCAGTTTAAACAGCTTTGGCCAGCCAATGAATCCCCATTCTTGTAGGTTGGCCAAATTGCATCTAAATTGAGCTAGTCTCAAACAGTTTTAAACCACATTTTAAGTCAATTCATCAAGCACGGTTCCCAGCCCAGAATATAGGGCTTCAGAAAAAGGCATGGGGCTACCAGCTAGTTTTGGTCAGATATATGCAGGGGTGAAAGTAACATTCCACACTTACCCGTACGGGGGCCAGTTCCGGCCCCTGGAAGGGGCGGGGCCTCTGGCAGAAGGGGTGGGACTGGGAGGTCAGCGTCCCCCAGCCAGCCCATCCACACTGCCTGGCCCGTGCCACCCAGGGCTCCAGCAGCAATTTAAAGGGCCCGGGGCTCTGGTTGCAGCAGCCGGAGCCCCGGGCCCTTTTAAATCATGGCCCTGGGGCAGCTGCTCCTTTTGCCTCCCACATCGGCGGCCCGGGGGGGTGGGGGCACAAAAGGGGTGGCGATGTTAAAGCGCTGCCGCAGTAGCGCTTTAATGTCAGCTGACTACGGGCCAGTACCGGTGGCTACTTTTTACCGGTATGCTGTCCCGGCCTGTACCAGCTTACTTTCAGCCCTGGTCATATGACTCATTAGAGATGACAAGGATGATTGGAACTGCTCACTCCCCTCCTTCATCTCTACCTGATGCTTTGGTTGCTCTGTTCCCTTGCCCTTCTCCTTCCTCTGTATTTGCTTTCAGTTTTGGACTCATCTTTCCATTTGGGGTGTGTCCCTATCCCCAATGAATCATATTCCGCTTCCTATGCTCGCCTCGAGTCACCATGATAATACAGCCAGGACCAATCAGATCTCAGCTGCACCATTGCAGAATGGCCATTGTAGCAAAGTAAGTGGTGTCTGGAGAGCACCATTTAATTATATCAGTGAGCCCATTAACACCTTATTAAAAACAAGTGCTCTGGTGGAAGAATCCATCCAACATCTGTAGTTCATCTCACCAGCATGCTCTCTCCTTTAGGAATTGCAGCAGATCCCTATGTCAGAGCCTTGGGCAGCTGCAAAAATCATTTCATTCATGTTAGCATGACTGTTGTAGGGTTACAGAATCTGCAAGGGCGTGATTCAAAGCTGATTGGAAAGACTCCCATTGACTTCAGTGGAGCTGGTTCCAAAGCTGTAAACAACTGAAACAGGTTTGATGGAAGAGAACAGCATTTTGCAGGGTATTTCACTTGACTGAAATTGCAACATTTTGAAGAACCATCCCTTTGCGGCCAGACATTCAGAAATGTATCTGTGCAAGGTATGCACAACAGCAGGACTGGTAATTGTGTGTGGGCAAACCTGAGAATGTGAGCGTTTGTCATCAGAGGGACTGTAGAAAATGGTAGATTCTTTGCGTGCAGAAATACTGTGCTGTCATAATGCCTGGCATGGGAGGAGCCATTGACTGATTATGAATTGCTGTGCTGGTGGTTTCAGTTTCAGATAAGCACCACTTTAAGAATGAGCAGGTGATGTACAGATTTCGGTATGATGATGGAACGTATAAACCAAGGAGCGAACTGGAAGATATCATGTCCAAGGTACTCAATCTCCCTTCCAGGTTGGAGTCTGGTAATAACTCTGAATAATAGTTATAAAAGTGTCTTTTTTACATGTGTTTGGCTGTGACCAGCACTATAGCATACTCTCCAAAGCTAGCAGAACCACTGATTGATATCAGTCTGCCACCATGGTAGCGTAGGAGACATTCTCCCTCTCATTCCCCATCTTGCCAACTTGTTTATTGTGTATTTATTTATTTATTATAAATAAATTATTTAATTACATTATTTATTACTTATTTATTATTGTTATTTATTATTCTATTGATTAGGAGAGAAAGGGAGGCCTCGTGATAAATTATTATTATTATTTATGTACATTATGGTTGCACCCAAAGCCCCCAGTCAGGATAAGGGTGTTGAATTCTGTAAAATCACAATAGACTAATTTGTACTAGCCGAGGCCTCCTTCCAGTTTAAGAAGAGAGGTGATATAGCAATGGTGTGTAGTTGTTTAGGTTTTTTTCCAGATACTTACATATATCTAAGGTGAGTTCCAGTGATCCCCATGTGCTCCTCAATCCATTATTAATTGGCTGATTTCTCATGGCTATCACTTCAGAGGTGGTTCTTGAGGAAAGATCAGGAGGAGGAGAAGAGGGGTAATTCCATGGGTAAGAAGCAGCATAGAAGAAGCTGAGGTGTTTGTGTGAGAAGCTGACAAGCTGATGTACAAGGCTGCTGTTGTTGGCAGAGCAAAGGAGGTGGGGTGACACAGTAAGAGACAAGAGTGGAAAAGCTGGGAGAGAGGTGAGGAAGTACTTGAAGGTGAAGGCAAGAAGCTCACACTTGGTAAAATGATACTGGGGGTCCAGTGAAGGGGGACTCAAACAGGGGTTTGATTCAGTCAGAGTGATCTTAGCAGCTGCAGTTTGCATGGGCTGGAATGGGGGTGGATGCTGGAAAGGAGGATATTAGAGGTAGAGAGCAGAAGTGAAACCTCAGTGCCAGGGATGGGAGAGAGATGGTTGGAAGTGGAAGGGGAAAGAGAAGAGAAGGTAAAGAGTTTCTAGAAATATTTGATCAGTCTGATTCCTGATGAGAAGATGTCCAAGGCCATGCTACTGTAGTTCCAGAGCTGCTATAGAGTATGGTTTTTTAAAAAAACACTGGATCTGGTGCATAATTATAAAGCCACATTTGTTTTGTTCCTTAGGGTGTGAGGCTCTATTGCCGACTGCATAGTCTTTACACTCCAGTGATAAAGTAAGTTCCGCTTGTCTGTCTGTCTTAAGGGGATAACATGCTGCCATTTGAAACCTTCTCTCTTTCTCCCTATAACCTGTAATGAAACAGTTGGCTCAGTTTATCCGGGCTCCTTTGCTACCATCCTATCTCCACAGCTGGGAATAGCAGAGGTGCTTCTGCTGAAGGACTGTGGAACTGAATTCTGGAGGGCTGGTTTCAGGGCCATTCTGGAGTCTGCTCTCTCTACCCATTCATCACAACCCTTAGCTTCAGAGCATTTATTTACCCCAGGTATATTCCTGAGTTTGGGGTTAGAGTGGTCATATTAATAAGTGATGCCTGAACCAGGAGAGATCACGGAGGTGCATCTGTTGCTGTTGCTTGTTACAGGCAGTATTGTTTGTTTTGTTAAGTTAAAGGGCTCATAAAAAACCACGAAGGGATAAATCCTGACTTTGGCAAAAAACTCTTACTGACTTTGGCAGGAGGATAGCTTGGCTAGGGGCTTTGGAATTTGACCCTGTGTAAATAAATATCAGCTCAAGGCACAGAACTAATCGAGGTGCACTAGTTAACCTGATTCCAAGACACGGGATTTTTAAACCTTAATGCCTTAACGTCCAGATTCGCAATTACTGAAGCCTGTGTCATGAGCCTATTTGAGGTTTGGAATGAAGTGTTTGGATGTCCTGTTCAGCTGCCCATGGTTGAGAATGTGACATTTTCACTCACAGGAACTTTCTGTTTTAAGGTTCATACAATTTTGATGACAAAGACTAACCCCTGGAAAAAACAAATATGGGGCCCGGTTGGAGTCCCAATTTGATCAGAGTTGACCTCCTGTCCCTGAGTTGCTCAGAAGATGCTCCAAGGCAAAAGATACTTTTGGCATGACAATGGTCTATCTGCAGTATGGACACACTTAATCAATCATAATTCTGCCTAACTGAAAAGACAATTACCCTGGAGGGTGATCCAGCTTTGAGTAGGCAAAGTGGCAATGTGTGTGTGCCTAATCCATTAAGAAAGTAATTCATATGTAAAGCAGAAAAAGCTAATAGTAACTTGAGCTGAGAAAAAAATGTCCCTTACCTCAGGGTCCCTACAACATCAGACAGACTGTGCTGGATGCAGCAGTCTCATGAGATAAGGATCAGCAAGGACGAAATAACCACTGTGGGTCTATTTTATGGCATTTTAACAATGCACTATTTTTGCTACCAGGAGATTCTCTAGCCATTCTTTTATTTCAAAATTAATCTAAGTTTATGATAGGGATGGATTTAAAAGGAGTATAACCTGGTACTGTGAAAAATTAGAGCCACTGAAAACTTTGGGCTCTCCATGAATAGACTTGGACCGTCAACACTCTCAGATTCTTCTTTGAAGCCCACTGTCCTTCAAACAAACTCTTCCTACCATCTGCCCAGGGTGGACTGATGTCTTCCACTCCTGAATCTCTGATCTTCCTGCTCAATGACAAGTCTCAGCCTGTCCCAGCAGGCAGCAGCCTGGCACTATTCAGCTGTTCGTTGCCCCAATACCCAACTGTTCTGCCTTTCAATCACTGTTCTGTCTGGCAACATCTGAGCCTACCGTTCCTGCTGTCATAAGCTCCTGGTTGAGGAAGCCCACTTTTCAGAGCATGCTTAGCATTCTAATAAGCTGGGAAACCTGCTGAAATTGGAATATTTGGGTGTAAATGCCAAGAAGTATTGGGGGGGAAAACAGGAAGTCCCTGATTTTATGACTCGGTAGATATTCCCTCCATCACAATCCTAATCCATTCCCTTTACTGAAAACACAGTGGCCTCAACACAGCATCTGCCTTTGCAGTTTGTTCCCATCCACCAAGGGTTTTACGAAGCCCTGGGGCAAAATATGATGGTGGCCCACTGGCAGCAGAGCATGTCTTATTTTGGAGGGCATTGCTTTAACAGCAAAGTATGTGAGGAGGGCGTCTAAACAGAAAATTGTTAGATTTGTGGAAGACGGGGAATAGGTGATTGACTGGCTAATGATGGTAAGGGGCATAGCAGGAGCATTTGTTTATTCCCCTGGCACGAACGTGTGAGTGGTAGAAAACACTTCCCTGTGTTATGGGGGCGGCAGGCATCATGCTACTTTAATTTGTCGGAGGCAGGGCGACTGGCTGCGATTCAGACATCACACAGATATGTTTCCATGTCGTGGCATCACCTGCAGCTGATGGGTCAGTGAGTTTAGGTCCAGATCTCCTTCCTGAGAAGTATTTAACTGGCAGCAGTGAGCAACTGGGCCTTGGACCAAGAGCCCAAAGCCAGTGAAATGTCAGCCCTTTCATCCCAGTGTCAAAGCTGTCCCTGTACACTGCCGGCGAACATTAAAATGCGAGGAGCCCCCTCTGACAATCTGGAAAACCCTATTCATTAGAGCTCAATATTTTCATGCTCTGCTTTATTATTCTGACATTTCCAAAGCACATTTGCTCATGATAAGTGTGTGAGAGGGGGAAGGTGCCCTCAGAACTCACACAGCTTTGTGCTGGACTTAGTGCATTACTGGAAGCCAGGCCAAAAAATGTGTGTAAGCACTATGGGGAAAGCTTTTGCTCTGAGGACACACATTTCTGGAAATGTTATGTTGTGTTTTCAAGTTCTGGAAATGCTACTTCCCCTTCTAATTTCTTACTCTCTGGGTTATGCAAACATGCAGGTTGAAGTTATTTAAAACAGCGAGACACAGCACAATCGCATCTGTAAGTGACCAGTAAAGGAAAAATGTGGGTAGGGTGAATTTTAATTTTAGATTTTTCTTCTTTGTCTTTAAAAAAAACTTTTGTATAGTTTGGTGCTAATGAAAAGGGCTGAGTTGATAGCACCAGAGAGTAAAATCTTCTCTTGAGCTACAGAATAGGTACATCCTGGCAGTGGTTGTGAAAGTTTCTCCCACAAAGCTGTGCCAGTGGACCTCAAACCTGAATTGGAAGGACCACCTCTGGGTTGAGAGGGGAATTCATCCTACATGGTCCATTCAGCAATTGGCCTCTCTGCTGAGCCTGCCAACGAGAGCGAGCCAATTAATGCAAATTAATTGCAGTAATGGCTTTTGCAATGTGGGATTAGGAATTGGATCAAGTTCACCAAACTCATTTCACCCAGGCCAGTAAATAGCCATAAAATGGAAACAGCTTTCATTCACTACTGCCCTGGGATGTATTCGATCCAGTGACCTAAAGGTAAAAGGCTTTATATTCCAATGACCTGAGCCACCTAATCCCCTTTGCTTTAGAGACTCGAGACAAATTTATTTTCATAAAGACCCAAAACATAATTATTTCCATGATCTTGAACTGGAATGGACAAAGCCTCTAAGGACCATTGAGTTATAAATGTATCTTTTCTTTGTCTCAAGAATGGTGCTGGTCCATATTAGAAGACTTAAGTACTAGCAACTAAAAAGAACACACTGTATTTGACCTCTTCTCCCTGGGTATGGTGGGAAACAAAATCTAAATGCCAAGTTTTTAGAAAAATGTGGATCTGAATCTGGACATTTTGTTGATCTGGAATATGTTTCTCATCCAGGCTGTGAGATCTTCCCTAGTTTAAATCTCGGTCCTTTCTTCTAGAAGAGCAGAGTACCTTCTACTTTTTTTTTTCTTCTTTTATTTAGTTACAATGCTACACAAAACAGGGATGGTCTAGTTGACCTCATAGGTCTTTCCCATCTATAATTCCTCTTCCTGCATAAAATACAGATTGCAATAATTTACTTATTTATCCAGCCTAATTGAAATGTGTACGTTTTTATACTGATGTTTCTTATTTTCTTTGACCTAAGAGACCGAGACTACCACTTGAAGACCTACAAATCAGTCATCCCTGCCAGTAAACTAGTGGATTGGCTGATTGCACAGGTAGGAAAATGTAGATAAATAGTACTTATGTATATTGCTGTCATGATATCATTGACAGCTTCTGAGTAATGGCACTACAAAAGTGCCATGCAAATGCCTGTCCTCACTTTCTGATGACATTGTAAATAAGAACAGGGCAGCATTATCTCCTGTAAGTGTAAACAAACTTGTTTGTCTTAGTGATTGGCTGACCAAGAAGTAGGACTTAGTGGACTTGTAAGCGCTGAAGTTTTACATTGTATTGTTTTTGAGTGCAGTTATGTAAAAAAAAATCTGCATTTGTAAATTGCACTTTCACAACAAAGATTGCACTACAGTACTTGTATGAGGTGAATTGAAATATACTATATCTTTTGTTTCTCGTTTTTACAGTACAAATATTTATAATCAAAAATAATATACACTTTGCTTTCAATTACAACACAGAATACAATATATATGAACATGTAGAAAAACATCCAAAATATTTAATAAATTTCAATTGGTATTCTGTTGTTTAACAGTGTGATTAAAACTGCAATTAATCACAATTAATTTTTTTCAGTTAATCGCCTGAGTTAACTGCAATTAATGGACAGCCCTAGAACCTGACTCTCCCTTACATAAAGACCCCTTTATTTTAAGTTCTCATTGATGAAAAGCACTATATAAGAGCTAGGTATCATGATATTGCCAAAGTGACGTAAAAGGGCCTTTGTGTAAATGAGCATTAGGCCTGGAATGTTCTTCTTCGGAAAGGTTCTCTTCAGTTGCATTTGACATCTTTTTATGTTAAGGAAACAAATGTGATTGAAGAGACACTGTGGGACCCCATTTATCAAATGAAACAGCTGAAAGAGGGGCTACCTATTCCCGCCTAGCAAAGGCAGAAGGAAAACAGGCAGTTTAGAGCTCAGGTTGTTGAATCTGTTCCATGTGGCTTAACAGGGTCCATGGAGAACGGGGGGGAAAGAAGCTGCTGTGGCCAAAAGGGAGCAATTTAATCAATCTAATGCAGCCATGATTGTAGTTCATCACAGTCCTGCAGGCAAGAGGTTGACTCAGAGGTCAAAATAAAAGATCAGTCTTAGGTCTGGTGAAAGTGAACTCATTTTTTTCCTCCTTTTCCTCATTCTGTTTGGTTAATCCAGCCTGCAGGTTTGCTGTTCACTGAATTTTCCTTTATGCTTCATGCATTAGGCTTGAATCATCTGTGTATAGAGACTAAATTGGTGTGTGTGTGTGTTATATAAGAAAAAATGTCTGATGTATTCAGTTAGTTAATAGGAACATTGTCAACATTTAACTTCTGCATCTTGGCTTGGGCCCAATTTCCATTCATGTCATTGGGAGATATTCCTTTGACTCTAGTGGGAGTTGGATTGAGTCCCAAATTTGCTAAATTAAAAATATGATTTTTTTTCTAACTGGTGGCACTACAAATTCTTCCATGGATATCAAAATCCATCAGGATTCTTCCTGCTACTTATGTCATTCCTTGCTTTATGAATCGGTCCTGTGGAACTTAATAGTAAATTATCACTTTTCTATAGTTTGTTTTTTCTTTTTTTTTTTTTTAACTTTCCCATAAAATTTAACAGAAAATTGCTTCCATGCTATGGAAACCTATAGTGTTGTCTTCACTTTCAAAGCCCTCCATGGCCTATCCCCACTCTACCTTTCATCTCTTACTCACTACTGAGATGTAGACTCTCACCTCTGATCATAGGTGCTGGAACTAGGGATGCGGGGAGGGGGTGCTGCAGCACCCCCTAACTTGAAGTGGTTTCAATTATATCCAGGGTTTACAGTTTGGTTCAATTGCTCTCAGCGCCCCCACTATAAAAATTGTTCCAGCACCCCACCTCCGATTGGCTCATGATGCCACCATCCATCACCCCCTTGTTAAATTTCCAAACAGGGGCCTTTGTGCTCTCTCCCATGATGCCCCTCCTGCTTGGGAGGAGCTCCCTGTGAACATCCCCAGAACTAACTCCTCCTCCTCCTTCAAAACCCTCCTGAAAACTCTCCTTTAGAGTGATGTCTACAAAAAAAGACTTAGCCATGGTTTGGCCACTAGTGTATTGAGAACACTGCCTAACATGCTGGCCAATAGTGTCTCATTGTCTCCTTGTACTCTTGTCTGTCTGCATCTGTTGTCTCTTGATTTAGTCTTAGATTGCAAGCTCTTTGGAATGTCTTTTTGCTCTGTGTTTGTACAGTGCCTAGCATAGTGCGGTTCTGGTCCATGACTGGGGCTCCTAGGTGCTACTGCAATACAAATAATAATAAAGGGATATTGGGCCTTATTCACCGCTATGTTAGCTCATTGTTTCCCCGGGGTGTAGCTCCATTGAGGGCAATCCATTGATTACACTGGCATAAAACCAGAGTAACATGGTGGGGTGTTGAGTTTCATGTGCAGTTTCTGCAAGAGACACATCTAAAATTATATGTAGAATGTTAAATGATGTCTCTCTTTAAGGTTTTTTTTTTTATTACTGCTCTTCTTGCAGTTGGAGGGATTACTATTTGGAAATATGCACAGAGGATCTGCAATGCTCTATTTTGAATTACCTCCTAAATTTAAAAAGTGCTGGTTTTCAAGGGATGTGATCTGAGGCCACGCTAATGTCAACAGGAGTAGCCAAGTTTGCTTTAGAATCCCCGCACTTGGAGATTTTAATGTGCAGTTGCTGGAAGAGAACCAGATCCCAAAGGCTAATTTAAGAACGGTGTCAGAAGGCATTTCCCCTTCAATTTATTCACAATTACAGAATTAAATTAGACTTTAAATCCAAGCCCCTATGCAGAATGAACTATCCATTTAGCCTAAAAAATAAGTCATAGTGGTAGCTGGGAGTTGTCACATGGCAGGATGTTGAAACTGAGAAGAGCATTGTAAAGCCTTGAAATTAGTTTACAGTTAAAAAATGAGTTTAATGTTTATTAATACCTACTGCTTGTCTATCCTTGGGGGATTATGAAATAGACTCAGGCAGCCCCTGGAGCAGTCGCACTGTATCCTGGCAGGGATACAGCCATTGCTTTTTGTTTTGCAGACACCATGGGTTTTGTCTTGCTGTCAGATAGTGGCAGTCATACCATCTCACAGTGAGCAGCATATGCAGAAGTTCAGGAAGTAAAAGGGAGGGAGCCTAAATGAAAATGAGTCAGGCAGGGTAATAAGAATCTACCTCTAAGCATGTCAGTCATTCTTAGCCAACTGCAGGGTGTGGGCTTGGGGAGGTTGGGACCTGTGCTCAAACGGTGAGCTTAATCTGAGTGCTAAATCCCAGGCTGCATGGGTAAAGTCTGCAGGGTGGAGCCTCATCATTCTTCATACATTTTTCATTTTTTGTTTCCTTGTATTTTTTCTTGAGAACAACCTCAAATGGCTGCAATTGTGGCCTTTATTTTAGAAATAAAGGCACCTCAATAGGGTCTGATCCTGAGAGATGCTGAGCACCCAGAATTCAGTGGGATGTCACTCAGAGCTGTGAACCATACTCAGCACCTTGCAAGGTCTGGCAGTGAGCAAGAGAGGGTGCAGCAGGCACATCTGCAAAAATCTTCCTTTCTGCATGCCAAATAAGCTATTGCAATGCAGAATTTGGGCATTTATTGCAAATAACCAATTTTCTGCATGCAAATTACTTTTTAATGATTTGTAACAGGCACATTTGCAGACTCACCTCTTGCACCCTACTTTGAAATGTTGGCTTGAGGGCTTCAAATGATATTTAACTGAGCGAATCGTTTTTTTGCAGATTTGGCTGTATGAGAACACAGAGTACCATAGAAGTTTAGTTAAATGCAACCTTTGGGAGTTCACTTGAACTGATTATGCAGAGAGCGTTTTCCCTTTCTTGGTTTAGATATAGATAAAAATCTCTCTCTCCTTCTAAGAATGAGTGGTATTGTCTGTGGCTAATGGGTACTGAACTCAATCTTTATCACGATTGCCAGTAATAAAGAAAAATGTCTCCACACTGAGGTAATATTATGCGTCTGTGCTGGTAAAATAGCTGCTTTCCAGAGGCCTGGTCTTTTGTCCTCCCAATTCCTGTGGGAGGGAAGGGGTACTATATATAGGAATGAATGGGATTTGGGCAAAGGGAGGCCTATTTTAATTGCTTGCTATTGTTCTCTGCCAGTCTGCTAATTTCAGAGCTGCAAGCACAGGGAGGGGAAATTGTTTAGATTAGGAAGTAGTCTGAGGTGTAACATTTATCCTCCTGTTTCTAGGGAGACTGTCAGACTCGGGAGGAAGCAGTCGCACTGGGTGTTGGACTCTGCAATAATGGCTTCATGCATCATGGTAATGTATCAATAACCCATCTCATAGCCAGTTAACAGAGCTCTACTTCAGTCTCATTAACTGGGGAGATCTGCAAATCCCTCTCCTATAGGCTGTGCCGCACATGCTGATATACAAACAGCTGCAGAGGTCCCAGCAGGATCCAGCTGAAATGCAGCCATGGGGAATACTGCAGGCACTGAGCCTATACTGGGGTAATAGCTCCCCAATAGGGTCCCCATGTTGATGATGTTCTTGGTAAGCACTGCAGCACCTAGCCAGTTTAGAGGGGAGATGTTTTTCTCGCCATGTGTTTCAGTGCCATGACTGGGCCATCGGAAATGCTGCACATGCTAAGTACTGTCCTGAAATGTACCTCAGTGGGTCTCAGGAATAACATGGATTGCACTGGTCTAACCTGTGCTGAATCTCCAAACACTAGGCTGAACTATTCTAAAGGAATTGCCAAATTGCTCAGTCCAGTTTCTGCCTCTTGGATCTGCCTTGGCAGCCCTCAGAGCTGAGCGGCTGGAGCTGCCAGATTCTCAAGCTCAGCCCTGTGTTTTGAGGTCTGCCCTGCTCTTTAATTTCTCATGGCTATTTTAGATTGTTTTTGCACCCCTCCGACAGTGAAGATTTGCTCTAAAATAAAAGCGCTGGCTGTTTAATGACCCCATATTCTGCCATCTCCCATGTCCTCATAGTAATCAAGATGCGGCATGTGGGAAACCCAGTGGAAATATCCAAAAACCCAGTGCAATATAGGAGTAGCAATTAGTGAGGGGATGTGAAGGAGTATCATTATAATTTGTGCCCCAAAATGAAAAGGTACCATTTCTCCAATGGGCATTTTAGATGGGCAAAGCCAATGGAAAAATCACATCGGCGGTAAAAGCATGGATTCTGA
Organism: Lepidochelys olivacea; assembly: GCF_965140295.1. Classification (NCBI taxonomy): domain Eukaryota; kingdom Metazoa; phylum Chordata; order Testudines; family Cheloniidae; genus Lepidochelys; species Lepidochelys olivacea. The sequence continues at coordinate 17,971,445 of NC_140423.1, forward strand.
GAATTTGTGGCCATTTGGGGCTTTAGAGTTTGAATTAAATTCTCTGCCCCCATTGCCCATCCCTGAACAGACATTGTAGCAAGCACAGCCTGTTCCCAGAGTCTAACTGTTAATCTCAGTTTATTGAACTGGGGGAACTCACCATATGGAAATCACTAGCATGTTCGTTCTCTTTCAATTCAGCTGGCAGCTATGGCCCCAGTCAGGAAACCTGGAGGAAGAGGGATGGGAGGGTGAGATTGTGATCCCTTTATTCACATTGTGTAGTCCCTTACTTCTCAAAGAGCCCCAATGATCCTTTCAGAGCAAGGTCCTACTCAACATGAGCAAGTGTCTCAGAATATGGCCCATCATGAAAAGGAGACAAGTGATGAGCAATCCCCAGGGAAGCAGAGGGTCCAAACTTTCATCCCTTCCCTCCAGCCTGGTGATTGGGTGATGGAGACCTGAGCTCAGAGCTGGAAAATGTGCCTTGTAGAGCCCCCATCTCTGGCAGACCCTCAAGTAGTGCCCCAGCCATTGCCTAGATTTTGGGATACATTGCCTTGTGACAACTGCAGGCTTTTGACTATATAGATATATTTTATACATATATAAATGAAATGGCTGCAAAAATTTTAATGAAATGTTCCTGGAAAAGGTGAGTCAGGGACTGGAGAGGAAGAGTGTGGCGAGCACCCAGTATTGCTGCTCTGGGCCAGATCAGAGGCTATCTGTAGATTTCTCTGCAGTGTTTACCCATAGGCTTTAATCAGAACCACCCTTGACCTGGCCCCAGAAGATGAAAGAGACATTGGGAAACAGACACCACGGCCAAACTGGTTCTGCAAGTCCCTGCCAGACAAGTGATTAACTTCTCAAGAGAGTCTCTTTCCTTCAGCAGCTTTTTAAATTTTCTTCTGAGGCCATTTTTTGTTGTGTGGAGCTGACTGGCCTTTGGAAGCCTCACAATGGGCCTGTGTTTACAGATGGAAATTTCTCCAGCTAGTGGCTGAAAAAGCAGCACTGCATCCTCCCTTGAGTATTTCAGATTCTGCACCAATAGCATGAAAAGGTGTCCCATATCTGACTGCAGGGAGAGGCACACTGAAAATGAGTAAGCAGGAGCATGGGGATTGGGCATGGTTTTAAAACTGTAAGGGTAGGGATCATGGGGCCCAGGATGGAACTCTTTGGGCACTAGTACCCAAATTTACTCTGGTTTATAAAGCTATTGTCACACACATACAACAGCCTTCCTCTCTCAGAGCCATGTGGTGGAACTCCACTTCCATTTTCAGCTCTCCTATCCATTCTTAATACCTTCATTCCACATACACGCTGAACCATTACGTGTGGACTCCCTTGCTATCCCTCTAACAAGCAGTTCAAGAGCAATATTGTTCCCAGAGCTGTGAATCTGCCCATTGTCTTCCTCCATGATGCTGGTGCCAAGACAGGGAAGTAAACAAATCACATCCATATGTGTTTCAGCTCCATTAGACAAACTGCCAAAGATAAATCAGCATTTGACCAATGAAGAAATGCTGATTCAGTGGGGAAGTAATATTTACTTTCCAGGTTCCAAGTGGTGTTTCCAGAGATGAGACCTCTTAATACATAGTTGTCTAATGCTTGCCTCCGCGCCCCCCCCCCCCACACACACAGCCCTGTTGGCCTGACTGGAGCTGACCCCCAAATATAGAAGTCAAACTATGCCTATGATCAGAAGTACTGAAGATCAGACCACGATCCACCATGCAGCTTGGAGAGGTGTGCCCAAAGTGTGCTAAATAAATGATTGGCTGGAATTGGTGGTCAGGATTTTGATTGGTCTCTGGTTTTCTAAAGGTTGGACAGATATTTTTAGATTTACTTCTAACTCACGCTCTCTCTCTGTCCACGTGTGTGTGTCTTCCACCTTTGGTTTCAGTCCTGGAGAAGAGCGAATTCAAGGATGAATCCCAATATTTCCGTTTTTATGCTGATGAGGAGATGGAGGGTACAAGTTTCAAGAGCAAGCAGCTGCGTAATGACTTCAAGCTTGTTGAAAACATCCTAGCAAAGCGCCTGCTGGTAAGACAGAGCTGGTCTGGTGTTCGTTTCACATAAGGCATTGTGATCTTTCGCTTTCTAAGAGACTAAATTTATACTACAGTGTAGTAGAAAAAAAACAGGGTGGGAAATTACAGACAGTAGCCAGATATTGCAGCTGACTGATTCATTGCAAGACTTCTTTTTCTTGAGAGACAAGATGGGGGAGGTAGATTCAAAAGGAGGCCTTGCATCAAACGGACTGAAGTTAAACACTGAGTGACATCAATAGCATGGTAGATGTACTTAGGTAAAAGTCAGGTAACTCCCCAAGTTTCATATGTTTTTGGGAGTCACTGTGAGAGTGATTCCAAATACAGTAGATAGGCTGGATTCCTATACAGAACATACCCAGTTCAAGTCTCAGTTCCAATATCATGGCTGGGATCCAAGAAAACCATTTTCCAGGCAATAGTATTGTTCTCCATGTTGATTCAAATAGTTATTTCCCATGATCCCCAGTCTGTTAAATACCATCACACTCTTGATTACATGTGGACTGCTTTACCCTTGTTTGGACTTGCATGCCATTTGTCCAGGAAACCTCATTAGTACCAGTGGCCCAGAGCCCATACTCCTCTCCTGTTGAGCACTGGCAGAATGCAGGAGCAGGAAGAAAGCCCACATCATTAACAACAAAAAATAGCTTTGCTGGAAAGGATCCTGAGGCCCATTAAAGGAGGAAAGAGTTTTCCTGGTGGATGGCCAAAATTGCACCCTCCTGCTGCTATTCTACCTCCAGGGAGATCAATGTTTGTCTTACTGGCTAATTGTGATATTTAAAGCACCATACAATGATGTCCCTCCCTCCTTCTCCATAAAAATCGTTCACCTGCGCATCCAGTGCTAGTGAGCTGTGTGTCTATATTCATCCTCCTATAAAGTCATTTGATACAAAGAAGCTGCTAAAGGAATAATTTACTTAACTGCCAAGAACTTACACTCGTGAGCTGTAGCTCACGAAAGCTCATGCTCAAATAAATTGGTTAGTCTCTAAGGTGCCACAAGTACTCCTTTTCTTTTTGCGAATACAGACTAACATGGCTGTTACTCTGAAACTCTGGGCTTGATTCCTGCATTTTGCAAAGCACTCAGAGATCATCTTCATATTCACTCATAGGGCACTGTCATCACTCAAGCTACTTTGGATTTTCTTCCCTGTGGACAGAGGTCCCTTTTTGGGGGAAACAAATTAACCAGCATACATCGTCCACTTTTCTTCCCCCTTATTTAAAATTTCAAGTGTCTAACAACAGCATTATTTCTACCCCTGAAATAAGGTAGCCTTTTAAAGGTCAGCAGTAGACCTGGTTGATCCTACCTTCTGCTAATGCGTTGGATGTTTATTAGCATTCACCAAAGAGTTTATGTGAATAAATTTCAACCTCTTGGGTTGTTCACTTTGTCTTTTTGCTATTGATTACGAGTAGTTTATGACAGAGCACCTGAGTCACATCTACTCTCTGACTCTGGGTAACTGAAAGATTTAAAACAGGAGAAATATTTATTATATTACTGTTATTGTAGTTCCTAAACAAACACAATCCCCTTCCAAAGAGCAAACAGTCAAAATGAATAACAAACGATGCATAGCAAATAACAAACAGCACGCTTCTTGGTACAGATTTTCAAATGAATAATTAATTATTTGTGCTAAAATTCTGGGCTTCACTGCTATTTCCACAAACAAACCAAGAGCTGCCTAAATACTTGTGAAATAGACAATCCCACAAATACAAGCACTGGAAATGCATCACATTTATTCATGACAACATTCATGCCTCCCTTTTTTGGTTAGCAATAAGGAGCTGCTGGAATCCTTGTGCTTCCCTGTCTGCAGAACAACCCCACCTTGCTCCTCTTTAACTGGGCCTTTGTACATCACTCCATTCCTTAGGGCTCCCTATAAGCCACATTGTAGTTAGGGTAACATAACTTCCACTCTGCTGGATTTTGTATTGTATCACTACAGTGTAACCTGCGTTGCCTAAGGGGAAAAAACTCAACCCACTCACCAACTGGTGCTAGGTTTTTCCCCCTTTCCCTATCTTGGACAACCTTGCACTGTAAGGAGGGAAACAACAAGAGCAGTTGTTTTTGATTTATGGACATAAATCTTGATGTGCTGAAAACATACACAAAATTCTTTGCATAGTTCAGAAAGAATTAGGGCTTCTGACTGCCTCCAGCTACAGGGATTGTATCCGTGTTGCAGCATTCCCCTGTTAACTTTTGTTCTACACTTCAGCTCATCAGACCCAGCACTTAAAGAATCAAATCTCAGACAGACAAATGTGCTTGTGGAGATGGGCATCCATGAAGGATCCACCAGAAGTTTCCCACACTCTCAGTTCTGTCTATCAGTGGGGGACACCAACCGAGTCAGGATCATTTGTCTGATCTTAAATGGAAGGTGTCAGAGCTTTTCCCGTCACTATAGAGATACTGCCTGCAAACATCTTGGGGAACAGCTTCTAAAGCACCTTAGGCTCTTGTAGGAGCTCAGGAGCCTAGCCACCATTGAAAGTCAATACCAACATGGCTGCCTTCTGGCATTGTAGGTGTTTTGGAGAAAGGTGGCATCTAGTGGTCTGAGCACAAGAATGAGGAATATACCTGGGTCCTAATCCAGTTTCTGAAATGAGCTCACTGTATAGCTTTAAGCAAGTCACTTAACCACTCTGTGCCTCAGTTTTCCCATCCGCAAAATGAGGATAATATTTACCTGCTACCTCTGTCATATTTAGAAGGGGCTTTGAAGATGAAAGGCACTAAATCAAATAATAATTAATAATAATAGCACTTTGAACTTACTCTGTATAGTGTAGCACCCTCCCATCCCAGGGTCTCAAGTGTGTAGATATTAGGTAGCATTATAACTCATTCATGTTTCTCACTACAGTTTTAAAAGAGCCATTTCAATGAACAAGGCAACCCCCTTAAATGTGCTGATAAAACTATGGCATTGCAAAACACATTTATCTTATTCAGAGCTTAAATAGCGACTTGCATTGTTAAAATAAAGTCCTGCTCACTCCCTAATAAAATCTCTTCACTATTTACTCGTTTCAGGAGAATTATTCTTGTGTCTTGTGCTAATATAAAATGATCTCATTCTTCACAGCTTCTGCAAAAGAGAGGCTGCCTCATTGCCTTTCATTAATCTAGCCTCCCAAAGTCTATTCAGGTTTCAAGGTAACAGCCGTGTTAGTCTGTATTCGCAAAAAGAAAAGGAGTACTTGTGGCACCTTAGAGACTAACCAATTTATTTTGAGCATAAGCTTTTGTGAGCTACAGCTCACTTCCTATTCCTATTCAGGCTTGAGAATTCAAAATCATTGATTAAAAATACCCTCAGGAACAGAGTCACGAATGAGAGTCTGTCCCAGAGGGATCTCTGAACTCCCAAGGATTTGGGCTGGCAAGTCAATAACAAGAGGCATCTGTCATCCAGGTGTAGCCAGACGCCATGATAAGGGTATTTTTGAGTGGATTTGGCCACTAAAAACCCCAGCAAACACTGAAGTGAAAATAAGTCTCTCTTATACTGTAAATCTTTCATTGTTAAGTTATTCAGAATGTTCAGTTCACTGTGGAGGTCATGGATCAAAAGGATCTTGATTTTTGTTGTGTTTTATTTTTTGTGTTTAGTGATTGGCGAAATGTAACACCAAAGACTTTAGCGGCTCAAAGGCTTCCTTGTCAAGGCTTACAGCAGAGCTGGGTTTATGCTGCAAACGTTTTCCCCACTAGTGTATGTTTGACATTTTCAATTTATTCACTTCAACCATGTTCACACTCTCTGTTGAGTTGGATTTCCAATCATGCAATCAAGTTTTACTGATGTGTATCCTTAGGGGGATTGAATTTAAGATCACACACTTAAGTCAGGTTTCAGAGTAACAGCCGTGTTAGTCTATATTCGCAAAAAGAAAAGGAGTACTTGTGGCACCTTAGAGACTAACCAATTTATTTGAGCATAAGCTTTCGTGAGCTACATTTCACTTCATCGGATGCATACTGTAGAAAATACAGAAGACGTTTTTATACACACAGACCATGAAAAAATGGGTGTTTATCACTACAAAAGGTTTTCTCTCCGCCCACCCCACTCTCCTGCTGGTAATAGCTTATTTAAAGTGATCACTCTCCTTACAATGTGTATGATAATCAAGGTGGGCCATTTCTAGCACAAATCCAGGGTTTAACAAGAACGTCTGAGGACCAGTGGGGGGGGGAGGGAGGAAGGAATAAACAAGGGAAAATAGGTTACTTTTTATAATGAATCAACCATTCCCAGTCTCTATTCAAGCCTAAGTTAATTGTATCCAATTTGCAAATTAATTCCAATTCAGCAGTCTCTCATTGGAGTCTGTTTTTGAAGTTTTTTTGTTGAAGGATAGTCACTTTGAGATCAGAAATCGAGTGACCAGAGAGGTTGAAGTGTTCTCCGACTGGTTTATGAATGTTATAATTCTTGACATCTGATTTGTCTCCATTTATTCTTTGACATAGAGACTGTCCAGTTTGCCCAGTGTACATGGCAGAGGGGCATTGCTGGCACATGATGGCATATATCACATTGGTAGATGTGCAGGTGAACGAGCCTCTGATAGTGTGGCTGATGTGATTAGGCCCTGTGATGGTGTCCCCTGAATAGATAAGTGGGCACAGTTGGCAACGGGCTTTGTTGCAAGGATAGGTTCCTGGGTTAGTGGTTCTGTTGTGTGGTATGTGGTTGCTGGTGATTATTCGCTTCAGGTTGGGGGGCTGTCTGTAGGCAAGGACTGGCCTGTCTCCCAAGATTTGTGAGAGTGATGGGTCGTCCTTCAGGATAGGTTGTAGATCCTTGATAATGCGTTGGAGGGGTTTTAGTTGGGGGCTGAAGGTGACGGCTAGTAGCGTTCTGTTATTTTCTTTGTTAGACCTGTCCTGCATGCAAGGAGCACAATGAATACATCTAAGGCACACCTAAAAATACAGTTTTTGGGCCAAATTCTGAAAACTGGAACAAAGTCTCAGTGAAAGTGATTTGCCCGAAGAAAACTGAGCTGAAGCGAAAACACAGCAGATGTGAGGGGAGAAATCTTCAGCCTTCTGCGTGCTTCCAAGCCTTCTGAATGCATAGCCACCATCAGCCAGCGACTGGAAAGCATGTGAGGGGAGTAGCAGATATAACATTGCTTCCCTCCCAACACTGGTTTGGCCCATGTGCATTTGTGTACTGAAGATGGCTGAAATAGAGGTTAACCTGGGATAAAGGAAGCCACAAGCTATCCATTTGGTGTTACTGTTTATTCAGACAGACCATACTGCACTCTAATGTGCTGGCAACTGTCAATGGTTTAACATGTGTTTTTCCATGTTGGAGGAAAGTCCCTTACCAGATGATTGGGCAGTTTCATAGGGCAGTAGGGATATAGTTCCGTGTTCACTGAATCATCTCACTCGTTGTTGTCACCATTTTTTAATGTTGGCTTGTGGCCAAGTTCTGCTGGTCCATCGTGGCACACAGACCCCTTTGATTTCAGTGGGGAGCTGTCCATGGAAATCTGAGGGCAGAAACTGATCATTAATGACTTAAATTCTCCTTAGCTTAAAGCTTATACTTTCTGCCTCTCTGTCATAACCCAAATAGCCATCTTCCCTTCTGCCAAGAGCCATCCATTAAATAGCGTGGCTTTGTCTGGAAAGATCAGCCCTTAAAGGCACAGTCCCTTATACATATCTATTATACTGATTACATTAAGTAGAGGGTCTACAATTTTTTCAGAGCCTGGACCATCTTTTAATAGACATTGTATCATGGACATCGCTCCACCATTCACAGTCATATGACTTCCCTGTGGCACTACAGCAATTGCATATGTGGGAAAGTGTCACACAAGAAATATTTAATTCAGTATTTTTAGCTGCCTTTTAATAGGTTTTAGCAGCTAGGAATGAAAGAGGAGCCAGCATCATGTGACCAGCCTGCTCAGCATGGACTACTCTGCAGACCATAGTTGGAAACCTGTGTGCTAGAGTGACTAGCAAAACAAAGAACTATATAACCGTTACGATGGACGTTGTGGCGGTAACGAGCTGTTATTGGGAGAGAGTTCAGTCACTAATAAATGGCGATACATGTGCTGGAACTCATATCTCACTTGTTGCAAACAAAGCAGATGTGATAGAAACAAATATAATGGGCTATTTTTAGGGTATTTCTTCTCCCTGTGTCCTGGCCAAATTCTATTTGAGGATGTTCTGCCTGTCTAAACTTCCCCTGCAATTTCAATTGAATATTCTTCTTTACATCCTGGACTGTATAATTGTGTGATGCTGCTGTTCAATATTAAGCAGCTGCCGTTTTATACTCCCAAAGTGGCTGCATTTCAGGGGTGACAGAAATGATTGCTGTGTATGGAAAGTCTCTTAATTGCTTTGGGATCCTTTGGGATGAAAGGCTGTACTGTACTGAAATGCAAGGTATTACTGCTTTATTATGTGGAAAACACATCACCGCTTTCTCAAAGTGTTGCACAGCAGCAGATGAAATGAACACTGACTATAGTTTGCATAAACGTTTATAAAAGGGCTTTGGGATTCTTTGGCTTGAAAAGTGGCACAGAAATGTAGGACTGTTAGTTTCATCACCATCACTTTCATTGAAAACAACCCACATTAAAAACTTTACAAACAATTCCGTTCGCCCTCAGTTTTAGAACTGAGAAGGGCGGGAAGGTCATTAGGAAATGACTGGGCATGAAAGAGATTTCCATGTGCAGTCATGGTATTTGCACACAAACTAGACATTCAATGGTGTGTAGCCCTTGGCGTCTCAGGTTTTACAAATCCAGACCTCTGTGTACATCTACACAGCGAGCAGCAGCCCACAGCAGTGAGTCTCAGAGCCTAGGCGGATGGGCTTGGGCTACAGCGCAAAAAAATAGCAGTGTAGACATTATAGCTTGGGCTGTGAAACCTACACTTCTCCCTAGGCTTCAGAGCCCAAACTTCAGCCTAGGCTGCAATGTCTACACAATTATTTTTAGCACCGTGGTGCAAGCTCCATGAGCCCGAGTCTGATGATCTGGGCTTGACACTTGCGGCCACAGGCTGCTGCTCACTGTGTAGATGTGCCCTGAACGTTTAAGATACTGTATCATTTTGTTTCGCCATCCACAGCTGTCTGAAAGCTGAATATGGTCTTGTCATGCCACATGTGAATGTTCAGAAGCACCCAAGGTTTTGTTCAGAGTAGTGGTCATGGGTCATAGAGAGTGGCAACTTTACCGTGTTATCCGGGAATACAAGGATGGTGAGTTAGTGTTGTTTCCAGTAGAGCTATCTGAAATACCACTATTCCCCAACAACCTGTCTCAGCGCTGTTGGTTGATTTTTTTCCCCAAAAGGTTAACACTGCATTTGCCTTTAGCCGCGTGACTCCCATTAAAATAAATGGGAATTTTAAGGCTAACTCCCCAGTTGGTGCTTTGAAAATGTAGCCCTGAGCATGTTTCTCCAGCAGGAGAGGAACTGCACAGCCTCCTTGCATGGAAAATGACAAGTTGAATGGGAGAGCTGCCCAAGTAGTTTTCAATTGAATCCCAAACTTGAGGCGATAAAGTACGCATTGTGTTGGGCTGAAACTCATGCCACTTGTAACAGTGCAAGGCCAAAACCTAACTAGCATTGTGCTCATTTTCTAATGAACTCTTTGTACAGAGTATGCTTGAGTAGCATTGTTCTCAAAGCATTTTGTTAGACAGAACCACTGCACATTTTCCACTGAATCTTCCCCCCCTTGGTGTTTCCCTTTTTATCTGAACATCTCCTGAACAGGTGGTTGTTGGGTTTTTTTTCTCTTGTAGGTTTCCTAGAGTAGTGAGTTATTTTGCACCTGAAGATTTTGGCTCCTTCAGGGAAGGAAGGTTCTATTTTCATAATCTTCTGCAGTGATGAACCACTAACAGGAGGAAATTGATACATTAATGGCATTGACTGTAATGGAAAGACTAGTGCTTTTCAGCAGTGTAGAAGTCGGAATGATCAAGGGAGTAATCTTCTATAATTTTCTTGTCATAGTGGCACGTGTTAGATTATAGGCAGCTTTTCTTTTCATCTGATTTATTAGATTTATTTCTCTCATTAGATGTGTATTAAATGTGTTAAGCTCACGAAATGAGGCTTCTCTGATGGAACTCAGTACAATTAGAGACTGAAATCACAAGTTATTAAGTTCAATACACTACAGGGGTAACTGGATACAATTTTAGAATCTGTGTTATGCAGGAGATTACATTAGATGATCTAATGGTCCCTACTGACTTTCAGATCCATGAATCTATGACAACAATGACTTAAGAAGTGAAAAGCCCAGCTCTGTCTCCTTTCAGCTCACCAGTTCCTCCAAAACACGCTTCCATATCTGTAAAACGTTACCCTGTGCTCTTTTTATTTTTAAGATCTTACCTGGAGAGGACGACTACGGGTTTGACATTGAAGAAAAGAACAAAGCAATCGTGGTCAAGTCTGTTGAGCGAGGATCTCATGCAGAGGTGAGACCTTCTAACAATTATAAACATTTCCCTTTTGGCAGTGGGAAGAAGCTTCTTCTTTGAAAAGGCACAGCAATATCCTTTATAAGCCTGTTTCATGTTAGTGGCAGCTAATAGGAAATTGGGGATTGTCTGCAGTTCCTCTGGTCATAAACTGCCTCTGTACATTGATACGTTTTTGGCTGCTTTGCATAAAACATTCTTGCTGAACATTTTTATTAAGTGAGAAGACAACAGACAGCTCTTTTTTGTGATGATCGCAAAGCTTGGACAGTGTCAGGAGATGCAAAGCTGAGAGCAGGGAGACAGTAGTTGGATTTACAGAGTGGGCATATTTGAATTCTGTTTTTTTTCAAACATATATAAACTGATTTCTTCCTTGATCCCTGGTGTTTTCTAAAAGCACTAATCAGCTTTATTGGATTCTCACATATATTAAATGAATCTATATGAAGTAGTTATATTACCACAGTATCGGAGGACCTCACAACCTTTTGATGTATTTATCCTTACAAACCTCCCCCTCCCCCTCGCTCTCCCTCTCCTCCCCTCCCTCCCCCCACCCCCTGGTAGGGAAGTGCTGTTGTCCCCATTCTGCAGAACGAAGGCATGGAGAGACTTGCCCAGCGTCACACAGGAATCTCCCAAATCCAAGCCTAACCTCTATCCGTGGGCTATCTTTCCTGGCGATCCTGCAGATTGCTTGGATGTGTACTGTTCTGGGCTACCTGTGCTTCCTTAATGATCTAAGGAGAGGAAGCAACCAGATTGATTTCGACATGTTGAGAGAATCCCAAATAGGAACTTTAAGAGGCAGTTTAATATTCGAATTAAATGATCTTATTCTTCCTGGTTTTGTAGCCCCCAGCAAAGCTGGGCCCACGCCTAAAATCAAACGCAAATTAACATAAATTGGCCAAATATTTTATTAATGCAAACCTCTAGGGTAAACCATTGCCTGACAGATAATCCCTCGGCCATTTCTTTGGCCAGCTGCTTGTAGAACATTCTGCATTGAAAATCTGTTTGTGTTTTGAGACAACAGGAGCACACAGTTTTCTAAGGAATCTTTTTCTTCACTGTCCAAGACAAACAAGCGGTGACCATCTGCCCATCTTTTCAACTTGGCTTTAAAATCTTGAAGGAACCAAATCAAGATCTCACTGAACTGGAAAGCTGTCAACTCCATTTACCAAGATTTGAAGCCTAGCAGTAATGCATTTCATTTAATTGCTTTTAGAAAATACATAGTGATATAGCATATGGTCCTGTGCCAGCTCAGCAGCTTTAGGCCATTTGGAAATCCTCTGCCTGTTTTAACACTCCAGGGACAAAACCAGGGCAACGAGTTTCACTTCATTGTGCCCAACCACACTTCATTGGATGTTATTACCGATCTTTAGGCCAGGTTAGGATTTCAGATATACTAGTGTGAATCTGGAATAACTCCATCAACTTCAGTGGGGAATTACTCCAGATTAAAGGGGACAGGTGACAAAAGCCCACAGCTAAGTGTAAAAAAAGGTGACCTTAACATAGGGCTAGATATTGGGGAGGGGGAGGGAATGGAAAATTACAGTAGGGTCATAGGAGCAATAAGATGGATAATAATGGGTGGATCTACTCAGCATCTAAGATGTCTGTTTACAAATGCAAGGCATATGGGGAATAAACATGAAGAACTGGAAGTATTAGTACATAAACTAAACTATTACTTAATTGGCATCTCAGAAATGCGGTGGGATAAATTCATGACTGGAATATTGCTATAGAGGGGTATAACTTGTTCAGGAAGGCAGGCAGGGAAAAAAGGGAGGTGGTGTTGCATTGTGCATCAAGAATATATACACTTGTTCTGAGTTCCAGAAGGAGGTGAGAGGCAGACCAGTTGACAGTCAGTTGGTGAAGATAAAAAGGGAAAATGAACAGGGGTGATGTCACGGTAGGGGGCTACTGTAGCTCACCAAATCAGAAGGAGGAGTTGGATGAGGCATTTCTAGAACAAACAACAGAAATATCCAAAACACAAGACCTGGTAACTGGGACTTCAACTACCCAGTCATGTGCTGGAAAAATGATACAGCAAAACACAAAATGTCCAGTGAGTTCTTGAAATGTACTTGGGACATTCCTTGTTTCAGAAGGTGGAGCAAGTAACTGGGAAAGTAACTTGATTCTAACTAACAGGGAGGAACTGGTTGTGAATCTGAAGGTTGAAGGCAATTTGGGTGAAAGTGATCATGAAATGATAGATTTCATGATTCTCAAGAAAAGGAAGGCATGAGAGCAGCAGAATAAGGCCAGATGGATGTAAAAAAAGCAGACTTTCACAAACTCACACAACTGGTAGGTAAGATCCCACCTAAAGAAAATCTAAGGGAAAAAGGAGTTCAGGAGAGCTGGGAGTTCAGGAGAGCTGGAAGTTTCTCAAAGAGACAATATTAAAGGCATAAAGAAAAGGAGTACTTGTGGCTTCTTAGAGACTAACAAATTTATTTGAGCATAAGCTTTCGTGAGCTACAGCTCACTTCATTGGATGCATGTAGCTCACAAAAGCTTATGCTCAAATAAATTTGTAAGTCTAAGGTGCCACAGGTACTCCTTTTCTTTTTGCGAATACATACTAACCCAGCTGCTACTCTAAAACCTATTAAAGGCATAACTCTCCCAATGTAAGGAAAGATAGGAAGAATAGTAAGAGGCCAATATGGATCCATCAGGAGCTCTCTGGTGATTTGAAAATCAAAAAGGAATCCTACAAAAGGTAAAAACATGGACAAATTACTAATAATGAATACTCAAGAATAGTACAATCATGGAGGGACAAAATCAGAAAGGCTAAGGCACAAAATGAGTTACATCTAAGCTAGTGATATAAAAGGCAATCAGAAGAGGTTCAATAAATATATTAGTATCAAGAGAAAGATGAAGGAAAGTGTAGGTCCTCCACTTAGCGGGGAGGGAGAGCTACTGATGACATCAAGAAGGCTGACTTATTTAATGCCTATTTTGCTTCAGTGTTCACTAAAAAGGTTAATTGTGACCAGATACTTAAAACAATTAATATTAACAACATGGAGGAAGGAACACAAGCTAAAATAGGGAAAGAACAGGTTAAAGAACATTTAGATAAGTCTGATGTATTCAAGTCATCAGGGCCTGATCAGATTCACCCTAGGATGCTTAAGGAACTAGCTGAAGCAATCTTGGAACCATTAGAGATTATATTTGAGAACTCATGGAGAGGGGGTGAGATCCCAGAGGACTGGGGAAGGGCAAACACAGTATTTATCTTTAAAAGGGGGAATAAAGAGGACCTGGGGAATTATAAACCGGTCAGCCGAACTTCCATAGATGGAAAGATACTGGAAGAGATTATTAAACAATCAGTTTGTAAGCACCTAAAGGATAATAGGGTAATAGCCAACCTGGATTTGTCAAGAACAAATCATGCCAAACCAACCTCATTTCCTTCTTTGACAGAGTTACTGGCCTAGTGGACGTGGGGAAGCTGAAGATGTGATATATCTTGATTTTAGTAATGCACGATCCCATCTGACATTGTCATGAGCAAACTAGAGAAATGGGGTCTAGACTGAATTACTATACAGTGGGTGCAAAACTGCTAGAAAGACCATACTTAAAGAGTTGCTGTCAATGGTTCTGTCATACTGGGAGGACGGATCTAACTGGGGTCCCACAAGAATCTGCTCTGGGTCAATGTTTTCATTGATGACTTGGATAATGGAGTGGAGAGTACGCTTATAGAATGTGTGGATGACACTGAGCTGGGAGGGGTTGCAAGCACTTGGAGGAGAGGATTAGACGTCAAAATGACAAATTGGAGAATCTATCTAAAATAAACAAGATGAAATTCAATAAAAGATGAGTGCAAAATACTAAACTTAGGAAGAAAATATTAAATGCACAGCTGCAAAATCGGGAATACTAGCTAGATGGTAGTACTGATTAAAAGGAACTTGGGAGTATAATGGATCACAAATTGAATATGAGTCAATAATGTGATGCAATTGTCAAAAGGCTAATATCATTCTGGGTTGTATTAACAGGAGTGTCATATGTAAGACATGGGAGGTAATTGTCCTGCTCTACTTGGCTCTGGTGAGGCCTCCACCAGAGTACTGTGTCCAGTTCTAGGTGCCACACTGTAGGAAAGATGTGGACAAATTGGAGAGACTCCAGAGGAGAGCAACAAAAATGATAAAAGGTTAAAAAAACTGGGCATGTTTCATCTTGAGGAAAGAAGGTTGAGGGGAAACCTGATAAACAGTCTTCAAATATGTTACGGGCTGTTATCCAAAGGACAGCGATCAATTGTTTTCCATGTCCACTGAAGGTAGGACAAGAAGTAATGGGCTTAATTTACGGGAAGGGAAATTTGTTAGATATTAGGAAAACCTTTCTAACTATAAGAATAGTTAACCTGGAATAGGCTTCCACGAGAGGTTGTGGAATCTCCATCACTGGAATTTTCTAAGAACAGGTGAGACTAACATCTGTCAGGGATAGTCTAGGTATACTTGGTCCTGCCTCAGCACTAGGGGCTGGACTAAATGTCCTCTTAAGTCCCTTCCAGCCCTACAGTTCCATCATTCTGTGATTAAAACCTGTGAAACTGATTCCAGCATGTGGCAGTTTGTCTTCTGTATGTATCTCCTGTGTGCCTCATTAAACCCATTCCATGTTTAGTATATTTCCAGCAACACTTGTTTCCACGTGTTTTGATCCTGGAGTTTGTTTGTAAACCGTACATTCAGACACATAGGAAGGAAACAACAGGGAAAAAATTACCCCATTGAGAGTTGTGCTTGCTGTCCGACTTCAAACAGCCAACTGACAAGCAGATGTATGATATTTGAACAAACCATGTCCAACGTACAACCATCTGATGGATAGCAACCAGTGAGCTGCTCGCTCTTCAGAAAAACCAGAGGCCCATATCCAGACAACCGTATGGAGGAACATAAGGAACATCCATGATTCAGGAAATGCAAGAGCCATTACAATGTAGAATTTTACTCTTAAAGAAACACGACTCCAAATTTTAATTTGCTTAAATTGTTATAATCCATGGAAGAAAATATCTTTTCCTAGTTTGTTCAATTTGGCATGAAACTTTGCACCTAATTTGTACATGGATTTACCATGATTGTCTAAATTGGTCTGTTGTGTGTATAAACAGACAATTAGAAATTTAAAGTAGTCATTTGCACATGGAATTAGTGCGGTTATGCATGAATTTGAAGTAACTGTGCAAACATTAAATGCAAAGGCACAATTCTGAAAATCTGAATTTATTTTTCTAACTCCTCCATCCCCTGTTGCAAACTTGTCAGTATAAATAGCTACTAATGACACAAACTTTTCCATTTAACTATAAATCAAAATATTAACAAAATCTGTCCTCCTCACTTTAGTCACAGAACTCTCATAGTTGATAATGATGATACACCAGTCGCAAAGGAGGTCAAAAGAGTCATGTTCATTTCAGCTGTGTTAGAAACTGGGGGCAGGTGGAGGATTAGGCTGAATTAAAATTTGCCACATGGAAAGATAAAAGAGGAGAGGGGAATGAAATGCCATTTACAGGTTTCTAAAGAGATGTTATGAACAGAAAGTGCAAGTAATATAGAGAGCATTTGATGGTTTCTCCCTTTAATAATTTGGTTGAAAAAAATATATAGTTTAGTAGGCAATAGGCTGCACCAGCTCCTGTTGTCTCTGTGATAAAATGAACAAAACCAAGCACTTATACTTCCTAAATTCTAATGAAAAAAATCAATGAACCCTAGACTATAAACTGAGCTCTAATTTCCAAAATCGCAGTGCTAATTTAAGATGAGCCAAACCATTCATAGGCTAAGGCAAATCAGGGCTTCCAACTTCTCTCATGCCAGAGGTTAATTTTCACACCTGGAAGTGGATTTGTGAAGTAAGTAATGTGTATACCTCCTTTATTGTAAGTCAGTGAAACTATCTGTAGATTTCAAATGGAACATCGAAGCGCTCGCGGTCAGGGCAGCATAGCCAAGGTCTTATAGAGCCCAATTCTGGAATTAAAATTTGCCAGATGGAAAGATACAAGAGGAGAGGGGAATGAAATGCCATTTACAGGTTTCTAAAGGGATGTTATGAACAGAAAGTGCAAGTAATATAAAGAGCAATACACTTAAGCTGAGAACAGCAACCCAGTACAATCCCTAAGAGATTTTGCCTAAGAGAGTAAAACCATCTTCAGGTGTTGGGAAATTTTTAACTGGCTGAGTTCAAAAGCATTGAACCGCATCAGCTTCAATTACATTTTCAGTCAGAGAAGATATAGAACAAGACAGATGTTAAAATCAGTGGGAGTTACTCATAACCTGGGGGCTGAGTGGTAAATTGTACCCGTAGCATGTTGTTTTCTTTAACTTCATTAGGGGGATTCTGGTTTTTGTGATTCTCAGTCTAGGTCTGGGGTAGGCAACCTATGGCACGCATGCTGAAGGCGGCATGCGAGTTGATTTTCAGTGGCACTCACACTGCCTGGGTCCTGGCCACCGGTCCGGGGAGGTCTCTGCATTTTAATTTAATTTTAAATGAAGTTTCTTAAACATTTTAAAAACCTTATTTACTTCACATACAACAATAGTTTAGTTATATATTATAGACTTCTAGAAAGAGACCTTCTAAAAACGTTAAAATGTATTTCTGGCACACAAAACCTTAAATTAGAGTGAATAAATGAAGACTCAGCACCCCACTTCTGAAAGGTTGCCAACCCCTGGTATCTCACTTATTTAAAACGAGCTGATATGTGGATGGATTAGTAAGTGAATTGTTAAGGGTTATTATCTAATAGTTAGAGAATGAGGTTCTGCATTCTTTTCCTTGTTCTGCCTCTGACTTACTATGTGACCTTGGCCAAGTCACTAAGGACAAAAGTTTCAAACTTGGGGGACTAAAGTTTGGCACTGAATAAAAATGGCCTGATTTTCAGAGATGTTGAGCAATCAGATCTCCTTTTGAAGTCCATGGCAGGCTCTCTGCACGACTTAAAATCAGGCCACATTTATTTAGGTAGGTAACTATAGATTATATGCTTAAATTCAGTCATTCAAGTTTGAAAATGTTGGTCTCTGTGCCTCAGTTTCCCCACCTGTCAACTATGGATAGCAATATTTCCCTATCTCACAGGGGTTAGTGAGGCTCAATCTGCAATCCTCCAACAAAAAGTGCAGTAGAAATGCAAAGTCTTCGGAAGTAAGTGTTTTCTTGGTATCCCCTATCACTTCATGTTACTGTTGTTGGATAGAGATTCTTTTATTAGTTGTGGACAGTCGTAGGGTCTCTAAATGTAACTGACAAATGATTTGGTGACCTGGGGAAAGAAAAAAAAAACTTTGTGTATATCTTCTGAACATTAATAATTCTAGTAGCTTGCAAACCAAGGAGTAGTCGAAGTTATCAATCCACACCTGTGAACTGCAATGTTTAGTGTAGACAGCACCACCAGCAAGAGGTGGCACTATATCTGTATCTTACTGTTAAGTTGTTGTCTTGTATGTTGTTGATCTCACCTGTGGTGTTGGCAGGACATTCAGTTCTGTCTGTGTGTATTGGTGTTGATACTTGCAGTGTCCCCATAAATCTCTGTGATTATCAGTGAGTATTACAAGAGCCAACCCTCCCTGCATCCTGAACTGTTAAAGACCTTTAAAATGACCTAAAGCTTTGTGTGGTATTTATGTTTCATTTGCAGATGGCCAGCCTCCAGGTTGGAAGAAAGATCTACTCCATTAATGAAGACCTGGTATTCCTGCGTCCATTTCAAGAAGTGGAGGCCATTTTAAGCCAATCTTTCTGCTCTCGGAGGCCACTTAGACTTCTGGTGGCCACCAAGTCTAAAGAGTAAGTGCCCAGAGGAACAGACATAGAGGGTTATCCAGAGACATTAACTTTTTTTACTACCTGTGGTAAGGTAACTACATAAACATGTTACCCATCAGAAGTTGCAGTTCAATACGCTGTTAAAAGAGGTAGAATTTATGAATCATGCTTGTTAGTGATCCTTACATCTCTTAAAGCAGCTGTGAATTATCCTTTGTGCATCAGAGTTAACTTTTGGCCCTCATGTGCACAAATGAAATTGAGTTACAAGGAGTATAACTTTGTCAGCAGCAGAAAGCTGCTCAGCAGTAGGTCTTTGCTTAAGAGAAAGCACCTCAGTCTACGGTATCACTCTGCTTGTTGTTGGACTGGTCTTTCCATCTGAGTTCATACAATTTTGTGCTCCATAATGAGAGCGTCGGCTGCTGGTCTTTCTCCCTAGTCCAGAAAGGATTGACACCACACCCAGACTCTTGGGTCAGGCCCTTCTTATCAGGGCCTCAACTTTATTTCTTCTACACAAAAGACTAGTAACTATAATTTCTTCCCGCGCAATCCAGGGTCTTCTGCAGGAGCTCTCTCTTCTCTGCAGATTCCCCTCTATATCCAGCTGTCTGAGAATCATCCACAACATGTGCCCTTTCCCCTCGTGACCCAAGGGCTTCCTGCCAAAGCCCCCTCTGCTCTTGGCAGCTCTTTTTCAATCCTCCTGCAAGCGATTTGCCTAGGAGTCAAGGGCCTGCCACAGGAGCAAATCCAATTCCTGCAGCTCTGCCCCTAGGGTTCCCTGCAGGAACCTTCCTACTCCCTGCAGGTTTGCAGCTCAGCTGAGGTACTTGCTGGTTGTATATTTAGCTGACTCCTAGCTAATCAATCTCAGCTGAGAGATAGCTAATAAGTCACTGCTGGGCCCCAACTCCCCTTAAAGCGTCAGATACCCTGTGAAAGAGGGCCCATAGTAAATCAGGGTCCCATGTATTATTGGATTACATAGCCACAGACTTTGCCATGTAATCTACCCCTTGAGGTGGAATTATGGACCAGAGTCTAAGCTTTTATTTAAAACAATTGGCCAGAACCTCAGCTGATGTAAATCAGAACAGCTGCATTGAAGTCATCCTGGAAATGGAATTTAATATAAAAATAAACAACATGGAGGTTTCTGTACTGATTGTATCATTCATTTTCAAGCTAAATACATTAAACACACCAATTTTTAATTAGCAAGACATAATTTTTATCTCCCAGACCAAATTGCTACAGAACCCAGGCTGGATGTTGGTCCAGCCCAATTAGTTGTGGGGTACATATTGATAACGCCATCTGTCTTTGTTTCTGGGGTATACAACCTGCAACTTCATTTTGAGCAACAGGGACATGAGCCAACAAAACCTGTTAGTATCTGGCTCCTAGGAAAACCTCAGCAGAATTCATTTCTTTGAATTGAGAATAATAGGGGTTATGTCCTGTGTGCTCCCCCTGCACACTATACTTAGCTGTAGCCTTCGTTAGACCTGGGTTTTGAGTCTGTCTCCATGCAGGGGGCTGACCCACCATATGTTCAGCTTTCCTGCGCTTTGCATTCAGACATGTGCAGCAGCTGTCTTTAGTTTTTAATTTGCATAGACTGTGATGATGTTCCAGAAAGAAACACAATCTGCAAAACTACTTAGTGACAGTCACTTCTGTGCTCACGAGAGCTTAACTACTATGTGGTTTAGTGTTTGTTTCTTCTTCACTTTTACTGTCGCTTTAATAAATGGCATGTCCATACGGAGAGTTAATGAACAGCAAGCTGGGAAGTAAATCTACAGTGCTGTAGCACACCATGCATTAATTGACCATGTGGGCCCTACTACTGCACACTAAAAGTTCCATAGTGCACTTTGACCTACTGCTGTTTGAAACAGTTAGCGATGAGCATGCGAGGATGCTGTAGGTTTACATTCCAGCTTGCCATGCACTGGCTCTCCGTATGGACCAGCCCAACAAGAAACACAGACTAGAGTGGGTTATATTGTATTCCATTCAGGTCCTATGAAGCACACGCTCCTAGAATTAGCCTAATCAGTTGCAAAACAACGTTGTCCTGCATATGAGGATTAGATGGTTCATCACAGGCCTCATTATTGCATACGGTACATATTACCACAAGGCCATTGATTCAAATCCAGTTCAGGGTCAAAAGTTGTTACCATCAGAGACTGTTTGGTGGCCTCCTATGTGAGTGTGGTGGGTCTCAATCCAGTTCCAAGAGCGCAGATGTCCACAGCATAAAATCTATCCCTTCCGTTGGCACTAACTGCGACCTCTGTTGTCAAGTGACTGGGCTTGCCAGCTAATCTATTCCCTCAGCTCTAGAGAAGGTTCCTTCTAAGTCGGGCAGCATGGAGGAAGCTTGCACTGGTGCTGCCTAGACTGCACAAGTTCTATGGGTACTGGGAAGACATCTTCATTCTCCAGGGTTGTCAGTCCGGCCATAACCCACATTAAAATAAAATAAAGGTCAAATTATCATCTGACAGAAGGACAGCTGAGGTGGTAAAATAAGTTACTGCTATGTGACAAGAGCTACTGCATGGTGTTAACTCATCTCTTATTAAACTTTTAGGGTATATTTAAAGCTGTTTGTAAACAGTCTAGGAATTTTACTGAGCCCCAAACACACAGAGGTATGATCTTACACAAGAACTGATAGCAGTACACATGGGTCTAGCAGTCTAATCTGACATGCTGCTTTCTTTCTTTCATGTTTTCTGCAGAATTATAAAAATACCAGATTGTCACGAAGCTCTTTGCTTCCAGATACGGGGAACAGCGCCACCCTATGTCCGTGCTGTGGGCAGAGGTAAGCAAGGGGTGTGTGATGTAGCTAAGGCGTGAAACATTGAAATATAGACAGCCAGGTACATCCCTCTGACAGAACAAGAGCCACATTATATTGTCCCAAGGTCCTAAAAAAACTCTGTGGAAGTCTCTAAGTTCCACAATCACAGAGCAGGACCCCTTGTGCTAGGTGCTATACAAATACAGAGCAAAAAGAGAGTGCCCTTCCCAAAGAGTTTGCAATCTGAATTCAGTATAAGTATTGCTTCACTATTAAAGCTGGGTGTTGGGTGACTGTTCCCACCTACAGGAAGCAAAAAGTGACTTGGCTCAATGCCAGGAGAAATGTGTTGTTAGACTGGGAAGGGATGTTGAGGAAGCATCATCACTTGAGCCATTGCAGGCTGGATAAAGCACTTGAGAATGTCCAATAGGAATCACTCTGATGCTTTCAGGTGGATGGATCATCTTTTCAATGTTCATGAACTTTGCAATGCATTATATCAGATTTGGGGACTGCTTTTCCTTCACACCAGTTTGTACTGCTGTAACTCCATTGGCTTTAATGGAGTTATGCCTAATTTACACTAGAATGAGTTAGAGGAGAATTGGGTCCTTCGGTTCTTTTAAAAGGAGAAAGCATAAGGCGTGACACAGAGATATTCATTAGTGCTGTGACTGCAATGTGACATACTCCTGGGAGAATTCTGTGCCACTGCGTATGCGCAGAATTTATGTCCCTCACAGATTTCTTTGCCTCCACACAGAAAAATGACTTTCTGACAGGGAAGCAAAGGGAAGCCACAGGAGTGGTCATGCGACCCTCCCCAGCAGTATATTTTGGAGGCCCAGAGCAGCCAGCAGAGAGGTAAATCACTGTGGGGCAGGAGGCAGGACTGGAGAAGATCTGGCTGGTGGCTGCTAACCAGCTCCAGGCTCAACTGCTAGTCCCGGCTGGGCTGGGGAGGATGGGACTTCCTCTTCCCTTGCACGGCATCCAGGGCTGGGTCAGACCCACCCCCAGATTTCTCCCTTGGCTGAGGGAAGCTCTGCAAACTCCCCCTTCCCACTGCCCCCCAGCTTCCTGCACCCATCGCTCCTCAGCTGCAGGAGGAGGGATCCCTGTACAGGGAGCTGCTCCTCCATCGAGGTACACAGCAGCCAGTGGCCTGTGCCTCCACATTTATCTGACCAATAAAATTTGCAGAATTTTGCAGAATTTTAATTTTTTGGCACAGAATGCCTTCAGGAGTAAATGTCAAATGAGCCACAAATGAAGCATTGCTCCTACCTTTATCTTTGGCAGTTACAAAGGGTAAGACCTTTCAACTGTATATGGCTTCCTTCCTTCAGTAGGATTGTGTGTATGTACAAATATATAATGTCAGTATTTAGAAACAATGCAAAGACTTATCATCCCATATACAGGCAACAATACCCTACTTCAAAGCACTTTTTCATTACATACCTTCAAACAAGCACAAAATATAATTTTTAAGACAAAGTACAAATGCATTTCCTTAATGTGCTAGCTAGCATTTCTGAAGCCTTTACTAGAAAAGGGACTAATTACACTGACTAAAATTGTTTGTATCTTAGATAATTGAGCTTAAAAAGTAATTATGACTTTAATGTAGGCTCATAGGGGCTAAATTCTGATCTGAATTTCATTCATGTAAATCTACTCAAATTGGTTGAATTACTCTGGATTTACTCTGGTGTAACTGACATTAGAATGCTGTTCCTAGACTCTGGCAAATTGCCTAATGGGGAAATATTCAGCTTCTTTCAATTAACACGTGACAGTCTGCAAACTGTATAGTTATGCAAATTTAAACAACATCTTAGCCAATTAAGACTAGAAAGAAAAGATCGTCAAAGAGTCCCAAAAGATAAGTTTCCCCCCGTAAGAATTTCATTAGGTTTCTGCTGTGACTGTATCCAGGTTTATATAAGAACGGCCATACTGAGTCAAACAAATTGTCCATCTAGCCCAGTATCCTCTCTTCTGACAGTGGCCAATGCCAGATGCTTCAGAGGGAATGAACAGATCTGGGCAATTATCAAGCGATCCATCCCCTCTCGTCCAGACCTGGCTTCTGGCAGCTGGAGGTTCGGGACACCCTGACCATCTTAGCTAATAGCCATTGATGGACCATGAACTTGTCTAATTCTTTTTTGAACCCAGTTATAGTTTTGGCCTTCTCAACATCCCCTGACAATGAGTTTCACAGGTTGACTGTGCATTGTGTAAAGAGGTACTTCCTTTTGTTTGTTTTAAATGTGCTGGCTATTAATTTCATTGGGTAACCTCTAGTTTTTGTGTTATATGAAGGGGTAAACCCTAAATTCATATTGATTTAAAAGTGGTCCTTAAATAAAAAGACATTTGTCTTTCAGTCAAAAAGACAAGGACTCTACATTGTTAAATGGGCCGGATTCCCCTCCCTCACTTAACTAGGACATTTTCCAAAGGTCACTGAAGTGAATAGCAGATTTTCCATTGGTTTCTAAGAATTTTGAATCAGTAAATCAGGATTAACTCCACTGAGGCCAGAGGCAAATCATACCTTATATGTCCACATGTGTGAGTTAGAGGGAGCTACCTGTAGCTGATCTGAATTTTCTGTAATTTTGTAATGAATTACTTTAGACAATGATCCAAAGTGCATCAATAACATGAAACAATTGTTACATACTTGCTGCCTGCTATAATTTTCATTATGAAAACCTGGTTTGATAGCTAAAACCACTAACTTGCAGTGATAAGTGAGGGAGCGGGTTAAAATAAACGTTTAAAATGACTTGTGGAATTCTTATAATTTGCAAAATAAGATTGAAAGTCCCAGTTTCAGTACAGTTGATAAAATATTGTGTTTGACAGAAAATCTGCATAAAGTAACCAACCGTTCATGCATTGTAACATCAATATTTTCTTTGTACTAATTCATTGCTTTATTATGGATTCTGTTTTCACTGTAGAACATTGAAAATTGGGAAACAGGCTTGTCAAAACAGGGACTCTATGGGTAGGTCTACACTGCAATTAAACACCCGCGACTGACCCGGATCAGCTGACTCGGACTGTTTAATTGTGGTGTGGACATTCAGGCTTGGGCTGGAGCCTGGCCTCTGGGACCCTCACCCCTTGCAGGTATTTAATTGCTGCATAGACATACCCTACAAGTCTTAACATATATTCTGTGAATCACTGTGTTTTAGGCAGACACAAAGGGCCTGAATCTCTTCTTTCAACAGTGTATATCAGAAATCACTCCAGTGAAATCTGTAGGACTTTTCCAGGGTATAACACTCCAGTCTAGCCCTTTGATGTATACTCTGTGCCCTCTAGAATGAAGCTAGACACTCTGGACTCAATGTGTAAATGAGGGCAGGGGACCTATTTTTCTGTTCTCTTGATCCTGGGCCAGCCAGTGCTTGATAAGTTTATGAATAGTATTAGATGATGTAGGTGCCTGTGATAGCAGGGGACTGGACTCAATGACTCAGTAGGTCCCTTCCAGTCCTAAATTCTTAGTATTCACATGTGCATGTGCACTGGAATAACTGACTAGGCAAAGTGCAAAGTACTAGAGAATCAGACAGACACACAGCAACTTACCAGAGTGTAATTTACAACCTCATCTTGCACATCACCTACGATGTAATAATGTGTGCACTGAGGGCCCAAAGGAAAGGCTCTGTTTGAAGGTTATATACATTTGCCTCACATGACAAAGCTCTTCCAGAGCTCTTTCACCAAACCCAGCAAAACCACAAGATAGCTCCCAAACATCCTGACTCCCCACACATCTTAGCCAGAAATGCTTTTCACTCCCTCTGTTCTCTTAATCTTCTCCATAGCTGGGCTGCTGAGCTGTTTGAACTCCCCTCTGGTCTGTCTTTGTTTCAGGCTCCAAGGCTGCGGCTGTGGGACTCCACTCAGGGCAGTGCATTTTGAAAGTTAATGGGAATAATATGATGAATGAAAATTACACAGAAGTTCTGGAGCACTTCACAGCATACAGGAACAGGCAGCAGGAATTGCTGGTAAGTACACAGATGTGAGGCCTGGATGGAACTTAACATAACGTTTTGAGAGGGAAAAATAATATAATAGTCTTATACACACCTGCTCCTTAAAAAGTGTGTTTTAACTTATCTGCCTGCTGCCATGGGACCCTACTGTCATTAATGGAGATGCTTGAGGTGAAACCCTGAATAGAATTTACCCCTTAGTTGTAAAATGTGTATGAATCACAAGTATTCCAGTCCATAGACTTCTAAAGATTGCTTCCCAGCTAATAGCAGAGGTAGGTTTGTGCTACCAAAATTTAAACCCAGATTCATATTTCATACACCTAAATTTCAGGGGGGATCGGACCTGGATTCTACTCCAGTCCACTTTGGAGATAGGGATGAGCTGCAAAATTCACATATACATCCAGGTTTATACTCCAAACTACACCCCTTCTTCAGAGTGTTCAGGTGTTTGTATCTAAGTTATTAATTCTTAGGTTATGGTTGCAACAAGGTTCCAGTTGCCAGTAGACTAAACTCAGCTCTCACATACATGACACAGAACCCCTGACTAGAGGACAAAAACTTTTCACAGCCATCATCAAAAGGCTTAAAATCCATGCGAGAAGAGTGTGTGAAATCCAGGTGTATCCCTGATGAAGTTGAGGCAGCTCTTCATAGTGTTCCTGTTCTTTTGAAAGGGATTGTACCAGTGGGTGTACCGAACACACGAAGACGCTGAAGAGGATAGAGCTCAGCAGCCAACATTTAACTCGTACCTGAACGGCAGCCATCTTGAGTCAAGCGAAGGACAGCTCTCAGTGGAAGGAAGTGCAGAACTGGATCCCCTTTATAAAAGCCAACAGGAAGCAGGTAAGGGAAAGCCCACCCAATTTCATGAAGGAAGGAAATGTAGGCAGGCAAGCCAGACACTTTCTGATTACTCGGGAGAAAAGGGGTGATGGAACTGTGAAATGTAATTATTGCTGTAGAAAATCTCTCATTCTAGCAAAATGTGCAACAAGCTGCAGCTTCCCCGGTGAAATATTATCATGCTCCAGTTTATTTGGGAGGAACATGAAATTGGGATGTAACATGGAAATCTTGCTGTTGTGGCTCTCAACAGAGAGGAATGTCCCCTGCTCTGAACAGAAGAGACAGCATTAATTAATTGTGGAGTTTTAGAGCCTGTTTCTTGCTGGCGCCTTTGGGAATCTCTATAAGTACGAAAGTCACAAAGCTAGGTAGGCAGAAAACCCTCCGCTTTGCAGTACATCTGCTTAGTATTCTCTCTTGCATGCCATGCCCTACAGTCAATGACTGGGGCCCCACATGCTGGGAAAGTATGTACTAATAGGAGTTGTATAGTTGGTAGCTGTGACGTCAAGCCACAACCCAGCATAATTACACGGTGTCTGAATTTTGGGTCAAGATGCATCACATTGGAAAACACTTTTCATGAAGTGAGCCCCACCCCTGTGCCATGTGTAGCTCAACTTCTTTGGATAGTTCTCCTAGCTCTTGCTCAGTAGAAAGCAGGGACTGATTCACTCTTGGAATATGGGATACTCAACAAGCCCTGTAAGGGGTCGGGTCTCAACTATAGTAAGGGACCGTGGGATATGGTTTACTGGCCTCCCTAGGGTGAGCTAAAGCTGAGAGATGAAAATGAAAGGCTAAAATGACAGGAGAAAGGAAGTTCTTCCTCTGAGACATCTGGCCCCCATTTGGCATTTTGGCCATGTGGCTCCCATTGTGGGCATTAGATTATGACTAAAACAAATATGGTATTTATACTTAACAGAAAATTTAATCCAAATGTAACAGAGCCCTGGGCATGATTCTTTGGCATGGTACAATCTAACCTTTAGGGGCAGATTCTGATAGCCCCATTCACATTGAGCAGCCATCTACGCCATATTGGCTTCAGAGGTACTCCTGACATGCATACAGTGAAGGATGTACACAAAGCATTTGAAAGACTAGGGCTCAAGCAAGACTCAGGCCCACCATGTTTATCTCTTCCACATATTGTCTGTGTTTCTTAGCCTGCTATGCCAAATGAAACCAGATTGCAATATCCCCCGTCTTACCCCTCCAGGACAATTGCTCATTATTAAAGTTTCTGGAGTGAGCACTTCTGGTAGCTGTGTGGTATCATCTCCCACAAAGGAAGGGCTGGGTGATGGCGGCAGCAGCAGGGGGAGGGAGAAGTGTTCCCTGGAGCTGTGTGGATGACATGGCTGCAAACTAAAGGTCTGCAAATAACTCGAGCTAGAATAATGTCATTTTTTTGTAATTCAAGTGACTTTGATATTCTGGACCAAATTTTCAGAGGGTGTGCAAATTGTGTCAGCAACATTTCTGGGCACATCACTTTCTACAGGCAACCCTCCCCTTAGTCTAAGTATAAGTAAAAAGACTGACTTACTTCATATTAAGATATTGATAGAGAAAATTAATTGATGTGGGAGGACATTCCCAAAGAACACTCCAAGGGGTATGCAAGTTGAATTCAGACTCACTGGACCCCTATTAACAATAGATCTGGGATCACGTGTACAGCAATGCAAGTTGCATGCAGACCCTAATGCACCAGGGGATCTGAAGCCAAACACTGTATCTCCTAAACAGGGGTGTGTGCAAGGGGGAGCAAGCAGGGGCATGCCCCCCCGCCCCAATAATTGTTGCAGGCACAGAACTTCTCCAGCTCCAGGGCTGCAGAAGCAGGGAGATTGAGCTGCTGCTGGGGCTGGGTGGGGAGGGGGGACAGCGAGTTCCTCCTGGAACTGGGTTGGTAGGGGGGCAGCAAGCTCCTCCCTGGGGGTGGGAGGGCAGTGAGCTCCGGCTGTATGGGGGAGCAAGCTCCTCCCAGGGAGGGGGGGCTGTGAGTTCCTCCTGGGGCCAGGGAGAGAGGGGAGGCAGCGAGCTCTGGCTGGGTGGAGGGGAGGCAGCGAGCTCCTTTTGGGGGTGAAAGGGGGCAGCAAGCTCCGGCCTGGGAGGAAGGGAGGAAGTGACCTCCTCCTGGGGCTAGGTGGGGAGGGGGGGCAGCAAGCTCCTCCCAGGACTGGGAGGGGAGGGAGGGTAGCAAGCTCCTCCCGGGGCCAGTGGGGAGCGGGGAGAGAGATCTTCTGTGCCCCCCCACAGAAGGGGTCAAATTTAAATTCCTGTGCATGCCCCTGCTCCTAAAAGGTAGGGGCTGGTCGAGAAAAAACCAAGGATAGGCCACTGCAAGACGCACTGCAGCACCTCTGGACTGCCTCTGCTGGTGAAGTTCGTGCTGAGTGGCATTGACAGCTGCCTTGCAGAGGAGGTGGTGAGAGCACGGACTGCCCTTCCCTGGGACGACTCTCCCTCTGGCACAGCTGCATGTGAAGTGCACTCACCAGGGTGAACCTGCAGCACTAACTGCAATTTGGAGTACAGTGGTGACAGGGCTTCAAGGGAAGTCAGTTAGGAACAGTAAACTGTTTCGTGTTTCATCGAGGACATTGAGAGCTAATGTAATTTACCTCCCATTTGAGAGTCCCTGCCAGGTACCATGATCTGTGCCATAAATGTATGCTGGGCATACGTGTCTCCTGAGCGTGTGTGCACATGCACACCTGCGTTTGTGAGTGTGTGTGTTTCTGAGTGTTGGTTCCCTAACGGCTTGCCTTTGGTTCTAGTCTCTCCGTTGATCATGAGCGAAGACATGCATCTCATTAGCTTGACTGTGGACAATGTCCATCTG
Organism: Lepidochelys olivacea; assembly: GCF_965140295.1. Classification (NCBI taxonomy): domain Eukaryota; kingdom Metazoa; phylum Chordata; order Testudines; family Cheloniidae; genus Lepidochelys; species Lepidochelys olivacea. Next base: position 18,000,530 of record NC_140423.1, read on the forward strand.
GAACACGCGGTGGTGTATGAATACGTCAGCACTGCTGGGATCAAGTGTTATGTCTTGGAGAAAACCGTAGAGCCAAAGGGTTGTTTCAATCTGACTGCAAAGGTACCCGCCACCATACATTGCCAGCTTCCTTTCCAAGCACAATAAGGGAAACCAATGAGCCAGGCTTACCCGCTTTGTCTGTTTGGTGACACGGCATGTTATGCTATTGGCCCTGCCTGGAGCTTAGGCTAGTTCATTAGAATGCACCAGTATAGAGTAACTAACTCCTGTTTGGTACAGGCAAGTTGCACTGACTCTCCCTTCATTTCAACTCTTGAGGACTTGAGTCAAGACACTCTTGAAGGAGGGTCCTCAGCTGGGAAACTCTCCCAGTGAAACTCTCCCATTTTTGTCTGTCCACTAGAGCAGGAGTTTGCTGCTTCTCAGGGCAAATGTGAAGTTCATCCTTTCAGGGAAACATTTGCTGCCCCTTGGGGTAAGACTATGGAGGTTTTCCCCATCAGATGCGTTGGGTTGGTTGATATGAAGCATGGGTTTGATTGCTGCCTAGTGTGGGCAGGAATGATTGGTATTATGTTTTGGTGTGCACTACAATGGACAAATAATAAATGTCTGCATCAACTAACAATAACATTATTGGCGTGTCCATGCTGGGACAAAGCAGAAATAACAAGACAGAGCAAATGTGCCAGAGACTGAACATTCCCTGTGGCAAAATGACTGTTTTGAGCACATCCAATATATTTTAAAAACTTCTGGCTGAAGTTTTGAAGTGTTGAGATTAGGCATGACAATGATTCAGAAGGGCTAATTAGGGAAGAAAGAGGGCTGGATGTGTGCTGAATGCCACTTTCCTGAAACATGCCAAAATGTGGGGTGTATACTGCAGTGGAAGGATATTGCAGTATTCCTGGCTCTCAGCCCTTTACCATTGGAATTTTGTTTCGTTTTTCAGATTTTAGAAGCCTTTGCTGCAGATGACAGTCACTTTGTGAAGAACTGCAAGAAGCTCATCTCCCAAAGCAGAGCTGTGGAGACCATGCCAGAGTATGATTTCCGGCAAACCTGTGACACTAAGCTGGAGAGCATCTGCAAAAGGCTCACCAACTACCACAAGGTGCAGCGTTATTAGATCTCAGTGGCGTATCTAGACAGTCCTATACTGTCAAAATAGTGGGGTCTGAGTATTCTTTGCTGTGTTTTCTCCATTAATTGCTTTAGAGAGAAGTGTTCTACTGATCTGAGCACAGAACTAGAAGTTATGTAGATTGCAAACTCTGTGGGATAAGGACTTGTCTCTAGAGCATCTACACACTGTTGTCTCTATGGGCTGGAATGCATGCCTCTGCTGACAGATCCATCCTGCTCATCCAAATGAGGAGCCCAACCCCGTTCCCCATCAATGACAAGAGCTGTCACATGTCTGTGTTGTGCACACAAGTTACTATGATTGCATGAGCACACTGTATACCTGTATGCACAAACTAAGTATGCTTTCGGTACAGTTATCTGACATGTTTGGAATCTGACCCTCAGAAGAACTTTTTAAACAATTCTCAAAGAAATTAAAATGTCATTTTTTCCAGTGATATTTTTGGAACAGTACCTTCCAGTATAGCAGAGATGAGATGGCTGTGGAAATGGTAGACTGGCAGGGAAAAATAAGGATCTTCTGTGTTGCATCATCTTTTTTTGCAAATGAAATCTCACAAACTTGCTTTATGCCCCAGTTTGCAGATGAGCTCAAAATGAAGGTGAGCCCAGCCTTCAAACAAGCCACATCGGAGCCTCACCCCCTCAACAGCATGGATTTCTGCCCCACCAACTGCCACATTAACCTCATGGAGGTATCCTACCCCAAAAACACTACCTCAACAGGAAGGTCATTCAGCATTCGCATTGGACGGAAGCCATCTATAATTGGTCTTGATCCAGAACAAGGTGCTCATGAGTGCTTCAGTGGCATTATTTTAGTAAAAAGAGGAGTTGTATTTTCAGTGAGTTCAAGACAAATCCAAAGAAATGTTGCCTTGACAATATACTTTTTTTCTTCTTCTTAAAATGCTCATAGTAAAGTGGCAGGCAGTATGCAGTTACTGTAAAATAACTCAATGCCTTGGGCACAGAGTATGGCCTGAAGTCAAACATCTTTAACAGCGAAGTAATGTGGCTTTCTCATCACACCTAAAATGCCCTGGGGTGTTTTTTCCACTTAGAAGAGTTGTCTTATTGAGTGGAAGAAAAAAGTGATGGGGCTAAGTGGTTCCATAATGTGAAGTTGTATCATAATCGCAAGGGTGAGAAACCTCAAGTAGCCAATCAGATAGTAGTGCTCTTCCCTCTGAGCCATTACTAAACTAATCCCCCACATTGGCACTAGGCAGCTCTGTAATGTTGGAGGTGCTATCTTTCAGATATATGGCTACTACTTAAGATTTCCTTGCCAGGTAAATCCTTGTGCTGCAATGTTTCACTGTTGTACCTCTCACAATATACTTCTGAGTCATTCAGTGTCCAACAAGATGAGTGTGCAAGAGGACTTGGGACAGCCCCATGGAAATATGGACTATCCCAAATATTGAAGAATGGTTGGAGACCCTTTTCAAATTAGGCCAATGAGAGAAGCCCTGCCCACTTGTACTTTTTAAAGATCCCACGGCACTTTTCATGAGAGTAGGAGGGGATAATCACAGTATCACAGTCATGTTCCAGCTCTGCTGCGGATATTCTCCTTGCCACCATTTGTAAATGAAAATAATTATTCTTTACTTTTCCTGACAATGATAGTTATTTTCCCAGGGGTCAGTTTTCCCATCTGTAAAGCTGGGATAATACTGACTTAACAGGTTTGTTTCAATCTTAAATTGGTTGCATCGAGCTCCTCAGATGGTCAGTGCTATGAATGGGCAATGTATTATTATTAGTTATATGAGTTACCATGATCATGAACTACAGTAATGGCAAAAAATTTAGTTTGCATGCCATGGAGAAGTCCTATAGAATAAATAGAAAGTTATATTTTTGCCACAATGTTTTAAAGAAGGTTCAAGATTCCTATAGGGAAGTGCACATTCTCTATTAAACACTGTAGGATTTTAGAGCAATTTCTGTAGACTAACCTATTTAAATTTCTGTATGAGCCTGTTGGTTTAATTCCTGTTAAATTCCATAGAAACCTGCTCTAAGTATTGAGAGGTAATACATACAGTCACTAGAGCCATACTAACTACTTCCTTCAATGTTTAGTAGGTACTCTGAATCCAGTCTCATACACTCAACATTGCATCACCACCATGGCTGCACCATCATGGAAGTGCCTAACCCCAGAAGATGAAGAACTCAACCCACATGAACAATATGAGGGTAGCTTTGGCCAGCAGAATGGGGGAACAAACCAGGAGGAAAGGGGACTCAGCTTTCTGCTGAAAGAAGAAGACCGGGAGATACAGGACTCGTACCTTCAACTTTTTAATAAACTAGATATTGCAGTGAAGGAAATGAAGCAATACGTCTTTCAGATAAATAAGTGAGTAAAGAGACCCCTGTGTGTGCGCTGCTGAGGGCACGTCCTAAATAAAGGGACACGCTATCTGAGAAAATGGAAATATGCAACCACAGAAATATATTCTGTGTCCATTAGCACAAATTATAATATGTTAGTATGTGTGTGCATACCCCCGCCCCCGCACTGCACCACGGCCTTTTGCTGGATGGAGGCGGCCGGACTTGCTCAAATGGAGATCCATCTACCTATATGTCATTTCCACTTACATAATGAGCTAGTGTAGCTGCTCTTTGCACTCTCTGGCTTGAAGTCTATGTTAGAACTAAAGGTTGTCCATTCTGGTTCTGATTCCTATTATTTGTTAAAGTCCAAGAGTGGGCTAAGTGCTGTACAAGACACAGACACTGGGAAAATCCCTGCCCCGAAGAGTTTATCTATAAGACTGACATAAAAATACACTGGGAGGCCCAGATGAGGGAGCTATTTTAGATCGGAAGTCAGTAGTCAAAAGGGATTTGAATAAGGAGGGCCTGGCAGACTAGGACTGAGAGTTCATTCCATGGAGAGGGGAAGCAAGGGAGAAGGTACAGAAATTGTAACAGGAGAAGAAAGGAACAATGAGGCTGACATTGTTAGTGGAATGAAGAGGGAAGGTGGGATATGGCAGGAGTTGGATCAATTACAAAGGCCACTGCTTATGCCCCATGTGTGTGCATTTAACTCGTGACCATGGTGGTTGTGTGTGTGGGTCAGGCCATAGACTGTTATGATACATGCCCTACTTGGGTTGTGGGGGATAATGTTTTCTTATTCTAAGATGAACAGCAGAAGGGGCTCAGTCTTCCCCTTCTGTCCTTCTTTTTCTGGCTTTAACCATGGGTGTCAGCTTAATAGGTCAAGTAAAAAGGACTCTTTATAAATGTGATTGCAGTTTGGCAGACTCAGCACGCAGGAAAATCTGCAAGGCTTTGGGCCAGTCTCAGCAGGATGAGATCTCCTGAAAGAGTTAGCACATACTGACTAGAATTCTTCCTCCACTGGCCAATAAAAGGCAAATTTATGATGTATACTCTGTGGTTTTTGGAGTGCCAGTTAGTGTCTAGAGGAAAAATCCAGCAGGAAAAAGGATGCAAACGTGGGGACATTTCTTCACTCTTGATGGAAGTGAGACTATTTGTGCAGAATAATTTATTTTAGCAAATAATTACACTTTAAAATGTGCCTAAGAGTCTCACAGTATTTTGCAGAAAATCGGGTGGATGACTATTCCTACCATACTGCCACAGTTCTGTGTTGCTGTCTTTTTTTATTACAAACACTGTATTAATGGGGAGGGGATCATCTAGACCTGCTCAAAACTCTCATAACCAAAACTCACCTGGTTTTGAGAGTTCTTGCAGGGCATGTTTGATTAGGTTTTTGAACCTGGGTTGATACTTTTATACAAGCTATCTGAAAGTCAGTGCTTTTAACCTTAAACTAGTCAGAACTTGGCAGTTTTAGCCAAGTTTCATGTTGCACTTTAGGTTCTGAATGAATGCAAAATTCACCTACTGTGAGTTCACATGAACTAAAACCAAAAAAAATTTGCATGCGAATCAAACTGAGTGAGTTTCAGGTAGCTCCCATCTACATATAGCTGAAGTAATAGAAATGTTGCTTTTGTTTTCAAGTGCACTTGAGTTCAGATCACAGTAGTGAATGCATAACTCACAAGATTACTCACCAGTCACTGAGAGCAATGTGTTTTACCTTTCTAGGCTTTTGTCCACCATAACAGAACCCACTGGCACATGTGAACATCTGTCCAGTGAGGAGACATCCCCACCTTCCTTGGGGGCTGAAGAGAGTGACACTGACAAAGCTGAGCATGGTGGGAGTAAGAAGGTTTGTTTCAAAGTTTCTGAGGAGGACCAGGAAGACTCAGGACATGACACAATGAGTTTCAGAGACTCCTACAGGTGTGTTCAAAGATATACATGGCTCTCCATTCTGGTCGGCAGTGTACTTTGAGGCTATTTAATCTTAATATTACAGTGCTGGATGGTAATTAGAGAGATTAATAATCAGAAAGTCAAGTAACTGATACATAGGATAATGCTGTTGAAATTCATAATACTAATGAATTAGTACCTAGTACCACATTAGTACTAATATGTGGTAGTTATACATTATGCTTACACTTTAAAAGTGCCATAAAAACTGTAGCATATATCCTGAAATCCTTACTGCTTACTTAGCAAAACCGTCCTTGAAGTAACTTCAATTTTTATTATTGAGTACATGCTTCAGTGTTCCCCCCATTACCTAATTAATGGGCCTATAGGTCTGGACACTTAGGACTTGATTCCATTCCCACAGAAGCCTGTGGCAAGACTCCCATCAGCATCAGGGAATGTAAGAATGGGCCCCAGTTCCTGCTCATATGGTATGCATTTAAGTGTATCCAGTACAGGATTCCCAACGTCTCATCCATTTGACATGGCTCACATGTCACACAGGCTACCACAGGATCCATTTACTGCAGGGTCAAAAGATCAGATAGTCATCTAAGGTCAGAGAGAAGGCTGTTCTCCAATGAAGTGCGGCAGCTGCAGGAGGGAATTCTCCAGGGTTTCAGGAGGTGTAGCCCATTGCTTTAAGACCTACTCAGCAGCTTCTGTATCTGATCCTGATGGTTTAGTGCCTCATGTGTACAAACACATTGTCCACAGAAAATGCAGACTAATTAGGGTTTGGGAGTGATTATGCCGATGGTTGTATCTTGGTTCCAGTCTGAGGTTTCTAGGCTAAACAATGTTAATGTAGCACCAGTTGTCAGGAGAGCTCACCAGCAGGATTGTAATGATGCTGTATTGTTCTTTGTGATTTTAGGTCTTAAGCAGAACAGTTTCTAGACAATACATTGAATGATAAGGAAGCAAAGGAAAAGCATGTACCGGACTGTAATTCCTGATATTAATATGGGTGTGGTGATTTGCTACAAGGATAACCACTCTTAGTATAGTTACGCGCTGTGGGCTGATTAACCACCATGGGATTTCCCCTGGTAAACACAGACATCCAGATTTATCCCTGGTGTATCTCCAGTCATGTTTGTAGAATTACACCAGGGATGGTTCTGGTCCCAAGAGTGTTTCTATTCTTGGGAAAGTTATAAGACCAGTATAGCATTTAAAGTGGAATGGTATTGGAATATTCCCCATCAAATTACTCCATTTAGGATCCTCCAATAATGTTAATTTTTACCTGCCTCAGGTTCCCAAATACCCTGGGGTTCACTCTACATTTATCATCTATTAGGACAAAGCAATAAGACCTACTATGGGCACCAGAAGATCTTGCAGGGGTCCTCACTTCAAGCAAATATTAAAGTAGTGTGTTTCTTATGGACTTTCAGCAGGTGCAAGGGCTCCCATATGACTTCTTGCAGGAAGTCCTGTGAAGCCTCTGGCCAGCTCTTGGGAGTCCCCTTTCAGGTTTTCAGAGTAGAATGAAGAGAGACAGGGTTTTTCTCAGGTGTTAGCACTCTGAACCAGCTTCTGGTCTGAGGTGCACAGCCCAGCATAATTACCAGTGCCACAGTGAGTGCCCCTAGAGAGAGACAGCAATGCCCACTACTGCTAGGATTTTTAAAGGTGCCTAAAGAAATTAGGCACCCAACTCCCTTAGGTCCTTTGAAAATTCCAGTCTATGTGTTTTGGGATTAGAACCCAGCTGTGCAGCTCAAGGTTAGAACTAGGTTCTCTGGGGCATATTTCTCTTAGGAAATAAACAGCATTATTTTCAAGTCAGTGCTTTATTTTGTAGTCAGTTATACATTATTAAGCTCAAGTTATCTCACTGCTCTTATTATCACACAGATAAGCATAGCAAACACTCCTTCCCCCATCCCCCACTCACAACCCCTCCAATCCAAGGCTTTTAGAAAATTTACTTATCTTGGAACATCAAAAAGTTTAATGTGACTTTTCCCCTCCTATACCATATAACTGTGAGCCACAGAAGCTCGACAGAGTTTGTAGGCTGCTTGATCTTATAATCGATGCTATTGTAAGAGGATTTTTCCATTCAAGTCTGTGAACAATTTTCCCAGAAGCCTAAAACACTGAGAAGTAGAAATGGACATCCCGCCTTTTTTTAAAAAAATGGGTCTTTGAAACCACAAACCCAAATATTTGCTCAGGTGTCTCAAAATCTTGTTTTTGAGACAAGATTGACTTGCTGCTTCTCCTGGAATATTTGCTGCTGAAGGAAATCTCACACACTCCACAAGAGCCGTCTTTCTTGGAAGAGTACGTTTTTTAAGGCAGGACTTCAGAAGAGAGTAAACAAGTTGCCTTTTTCATCTTCTAATGGAGAAGAATGTGCATGTTATAGGCCTGCTCTAGTACAGAGCAGTCTTGTCAAAGAGAGTTATAAAAATCAGAATAATTCAGTCTAATCACGCATCACTGAAGCTTGTGCAGTATGGACCTTTTCTCCTTGTTGCTATTTACATTGATGCAAATGAGGTATAAAATGCTACTCTATCAGAATGGTAGCATGTTATCTTCATTGTGCACTGATGTAAGTGGCTACACAAGATGCAGAGCGGTGAAAAATCAGAAGCCTTGCTTTAACTGTTTAACCTTTTGGCATCTGCTTATGTGCTAGGTTGGGATAAACTCTCGGAGGTCGTGATTTGACCATGGGTGACCCCAAATGAGAGTTAGCACGTTTGGTTGTTCCTGGGCCTGAAGGATGAAAAGGTCCAGATTCTGATCTCTGTTACACCAGCTGTCAGTGAAGACAATAGTTATTCCAGATTTAAACCAGTGTATCTGAACAGAGCATCCAGCCTACAAAAACTGTATTTGCAATTGTAGCTTTTTTACATTAGATGATGCTGGCATCTGGAATTCTTCACAACAGTCCATATGATCTCTTCTTGCTCTGTGTGGTAAGGCACGTAGATGGCTTTTAGATAGGCTCAGCGTGTCCACTGCATTATTGGCCATGGAAATGTGGCTTGATAGAGCTTTGCATGAGTCTGATAGCAGCAATGACTACTGAACACTAAACGGTACTAAGAAACAGCCCTGAACTGGGTAGTGTTCATGCTAATTTATGTGAAAGCCTCAACGTATTTTAGAATCTACAAAGTAAGGAAAAAAATAGGCCACAACAGTTGATTAGTTGATTAGAAGTGCTATTTCTTTTACTTTCTTGTTTTAAAACAGTGATAGCATGAGCTGTAGAGTCTCATTCACAGGAATTAATATTTATTTCCTCTAACACTGGAGCTTTTTTACAAGTAGAAAAATGCATTTTCTTATTTTAAACCCTGGTCTAGGTACCAAGTAGGGTGACTTTGGTGGGTTCAAACTTGTTCCTAGTAGACATTTGCCCACCCCAATATGAAAACCTGCTTATGTGCTTTGAAGGTCTTTTAATGAAATACAAAGAATTGTCTCTTTTAATAGGAAGCCCATTTTTGAATCCTGTTTTACTTACACAGATTCAACAATTGAGCCTAATCTATTATGGGTAACACAGTGAGATCAAAGATAGAGTCTCCGTGGGGCTGTGACTTGCTTTAGAATTTTACACATAAATGTAAAATAGGAAAGATTATTCTGTCTTATCTTTATGAAATAGAGGCAAACAATTAGGTACATGTAACAGATATGATAGTTACTCAAGGGGGAATCAAATGTATTTTGATAGTTTTTGATCCAGAAAATGGATACTGACGAGCTACAAAAATGAGCAAATTACAGATAAGAATATGCCTTGTTTGCATTAACCACACTCCTTTTTCATTGACTGTTGGGAGAACTAATTCAGAAGTGGTGTTTCTCCCAAAGGGTTTGTACTTCAGTTCAACAGTACTGGTTATCTCCCTTTAAACTTTTTCAGAAAGAGGAGAAAACAGACCTGACTGTAAGAGCTATTATCAAGGGCAAACAAAACCCAGTTCAGGGAAATAGGACTCTGTAGGTCCTTTTTATTAATGAGGGAAATTACTTTCATTCTTACAATAGCAAAGTTCAGAGCCCTTCTGGTTTAGGTTTACATTTTTTAAAATCAGTGCTGGTAAGTTTCCAAAGCTAAGGTTTGAAAAATTCTAAGCCAAGGCTAGATAAAAACAGTGAACTGGATTCTCCAGTCCATCCAGTTCTCTTTGCACCATGAGTATGGGGCAGTGAACTTGAAGCAGGAGGAGACTTGTGCTGGAGAATTCCCCCTGTGTACAGGAATCTTCTCTGGGGTAAAGCTGGTTGAAGTGACTCTCCTGCTTCCTTTGCCAGCTCTGAAGAGAGGCATGGCAGGGGCAGGAGGGGAGGGAGTGTGGTAAGGGAAGAGAAGGGAGTGGGCATGACAGTGCAAGGCTCCACTATGCTCAATTCTCCACTGGCATAAGGTCCTTAAGGTTCCCTTCCCTTTCAGCTCTGCCCCTGCAACTTTGTAACGTATGCTGGAGTTAGATGGCTGAGAATACATGACCAGGCCCCTGTGCTTGGGCTCAGTGGAGAATCAAGCCCACAGAGTTTAATTTTGTATTGGTAACCCTCTGGGTGTTCCAGGAGCATCTTTAATGAACTCTCTGTGCCCTGATAGTGATGAGACACTCACTGGGAAATCAGCGTTCATCCTTTATAAGAGACTTGCTCACAATCATGCTTCAATAGTCCCGAGAACTGAAGGATGTCCTCTTAGGGTACGTCTACACTGCAATTAAAACCCACGGCTGGCCAGAGCCAGCTGACTTGAGCTTGCAGGGCTTGGGCTAAGGGGCTGTTTAATTGTGGTGTAGACCAAGCTCTGGGACCCTCTCACCTCGCAGCATCCTAGAGCCCCAGCTCCTGCCGGAACATCTACCCTGCAATTAAACAGCCCCCTAGCCCGAGTCAGCTGGCACAGGCCAGCCATGGGTTTTTAATTGCAGTGTAGACATACATTTACTAGCCAAATCAGGAGGCCTCACTTAGTATTATTCAGTCCCTACTCAAGTCAGCTCACATTAATGAATAAGGACATTTCCCTGAGGGACTGTAGGGTTGAATATAAACCGAGTAATAACTGAGTCAAGGCCCTGGATAAGGAAAAATATTCAACATCTTCCTTTCTTCTCCTTCCAGTGAGTGTAACAGTAACCGGGACTCCGTGCTCTCCTACACCAGTGTACGGAGTAACAGCTCTTACCTGGGCAGCGATGAGATGGGATCAGGTGAGTGAGTGCCTGGCTATCAACCAGGCGTAATAAAAGAGGCTTTCCAACATCAGATGGCACAGCAGGCTAAACATCTACAGCTTTGCTGGTTGTTATTACCAGGGTGTTTAGCTGCAAAGGCGGTTCATTCAAAGGAACACAGACCAAACTAGTCACATGATAATTAAAGAGTTAGAGGTCGGCTCTTTCCTCAGTGGACCATTGTACTCTTGGTGTGTGGAGGAGAAATTAGGCCAGATTAGAGTCCTTTGTTGCTGATTTGCTTACAGAGGGTATTTGCGTAGTCTGAAAAATATTTTGATCTGTGGACTGGGGAAGGAGAGTTCGCAAGCCACTCAATTTGTCTTCATTGATCTCTTCAAGGTGATTATATTGCAATAATATTCTTCATTGTGAAAATCCCGGTCACAGTGCTTTTTTGGTTGTGCCGTAACCACATCACAAGATGTGAGAGACCCAAATTGATTAGATGGTTTATAAAAAAAAAAATTCATCTTTCCTTTATTAGGTGATGAACTTCCCAATGACATGAGGATTCCTTCGGACAAACAAGACAAACTCCATGGCTGTCTTGAGCATCTTTTTAACCAGGTACAGGACACTAGCACAGTTACATGAAGCAGCGTACGCTACATCACAGAACAAGATGTCAGAAATATTAGAGTCTGCGTTATTAAATCATATCTCAGTAGAGATCCAGCTAACAAGGTTTTGGAATAAGATGCGAGGAAGTGGATGTAAGATAGTTTGAGGAAACAGTTTTGTCTCCACCAACATTCAAGTCGCTCTGTGTGATTAGGACAAGGGTGACCTGCAGCTTTGGATTCATGACAAAGAGATTTGAAAACAGATGAGTGAAAACCAACAATGAGTGAAATCTTCCTGTTATGAGTGGTCAGAAAAGATCTCATCGACATAATTTTTGGAAAAACAGCCTCCTATTAGCGGAAAAGAATGTAACCAAAAGATGTCTTTACACATTTATAACCTCAGCTAAATTGTTCTTCTCCTGTCTCCCTTGTTCACCAGAGCCCAGCTCATGACTCTCATGCCGATACTGCATACACATAATTCATACTAGGCTCCTGGGGAGAGATGAGGGCTGGAATGGTTTAATTATGTTTGCTAAGGATGAGACTTCCATCAAAATTAATAGCTCTAGACTGGTGTGCTGGCATCCAGCTTAGCTTAAGTGAATATGTTAATGCCAACATGCAGCAAATGCAACTCTTTTTGCACTTTTTCGCAATAAGTGGCCTCTTCAAAAATTCTCCTGGAGTTTTACTAAGAGTGACCTAATATAATTCCTGCTCCAGGTGGATGCTATCAATGCGCTCCTCAAAGGATCAGTCATAACCAAGGCCTTTGAAGAAACCAAGCACTTTCCAATGGACCACAGTTTGCAAGGTAAAAGAAAAACAGTTTGGTTGTATTAAATAATGTAATTTCCCAGAATACAACAAGCCCTTAACATTAAGAACTAGAGGTTCAGAAGTCAGTACACCCGAGTTCATGTACAAAATTGTGCACAGATAATTTGCACACACAGTTACAATAGTTATGTATGCAGTCACAATAACTGGACATATAAATGACCAGTGACGTGTTGACCATTGGTATTCTGTACTGTTCAGTGGGATCTCTACACATTATCCTGGAGGACTCACCTCTGTAGCACAACCCTAACAAGCTGATGGAGGGTCAAGTACTGCAGCTCTGTGGCACCCAAAAGTTCTGCATACGTTTGCTTAAGGAACTACTCCACATCTTTTTGGGGATGGATAATTGCCAGAATAACACCACACACATAACACCAATACACATTCTGGAAAGCAACCCATTCCTAAAGAGAGCACAAATGATGCTGTGTTTCTTTTCCTCAAGGAGGCTGATGGGAATTAGGCCTCGTGAGTTTGGTGACCAGAATGAGTTTTTTTCTCTCTGAAAAAGAGAGGAGTTTATTTCCTAAATATTTGCTACATTTCCTTTTCCTCTTGGAACCTAAACTCTTCTGTTATCTTGGCTGATCTTCAGGTGCTCTGGTCAAGGGCTCTCTCTCTTTCTTTTATCTCCTATTTTTAGCTACATTGGCAACTTGCATGGTCACTCTTCTTCAGAGTTAGGAGAGGCTCCTGTGAACGCTGTGGAAATGTTTTGAAAAGCCATGTTCCTGTGACATTTAAACAGCTGTAGAGTACCTATCACTGCCCTCACGTTCTTTGAATGCAGTAAGGAAATAGCAGCCACCCTGCATATATTTCCTTCAAGCTTTATTTTGTTTGTTTCACTTAAACACAGACTTGTCTATTCAAACTGGATCAATTGCATTGAAAGAGCCTTTCAGTTCACTGCAGCTTCAGGATGGTCCCATATTAATCACCGGGAATCACACTACAGGAATAGACAAGCCCTGATTATAGTCAGCTGGAATCTTTTCCCAAATTACCTTCTTAATGCAGTCCCGAGTTGGAAATAAGCATGAAAAGGAGAGCTTACCATGGTCACATCTCAGTGATGGGTGAGAATTTGCAAATCATGCTGTCTCTTTTTGGAGACAGTAATTTGGCACACAATATCACTGACACCAGAGTGTTTAGCTAAAGTGCATAACTGCATCATAAGGAATAGAATTTACCCTCTTCAGTTCAAAATACATAGATTTCTACCTGGTGAAGCAAAGCAGAATATTAACTAGCGTATACTTTCCCAGCAGCTGCAGCCTTAAGTAGAAAGAAAAGGAGTACTTGTGGCACCTTAGAGACTAACCAATTTGTTTGAGCATAAGCTTTCATGAGCTACAGCTCACTACGGTATGCATCCGATGAAGTGAGCTGTAGCTCACGAAAGCTTATGCTCAAATAAATTGGTTAGTCTCTAAGGTTCCACAAGTACTCCTTTTCTTTTTGCGAATACAGACTAACACGGCTGCTACTCTGAAACCAGCCTTAAGTAGGTGTGACAGTCAATCTCAGGGTTGGTCTGATTTCCCCCAGGAGGTGACACAGACACACTTGGCTATACATTAGAAGAGACAGAGAGAACCAGAGGGGAATGCTGAGCTTAGTTCTGCAGCTGTGGTGCTCAGGGATATATTTGTAATATATTGCAAAAGAAGTTAATCACACAGTTCCAGTGTATTGTGCATGTGAGTCGCATGCCTAATTTTTGTGTATGATGCTGAAAATATAACAAGCTAGGACTCTGTTTTTGACAAGACTATAGGAAATAGCAATCTTTTTTTCCATCTGTATCAGACCCATTTAAGAAATTCCCTCACTGGTGATGGTTGCTGTAGCTGGTGTATTCATTGGTTAGGCCTATATGAAAATTATACAGCTAATGAGCTTCTCTGAGGCATCTCTCCACTGGCTGGACTAATTTCTCTCTTTTGCGGCAGAATTTAAACAGAAGGAAGAAACCACAATAAGGTGCCGGAATAATATTCAATTCAGTGTCCAAGAAGATCCCTGGAACCTTCCACTGCGTATCAAGAACCTTGTTGAAACCATTCAAAAACATGTGGAAGGTCTGTGAATGCGGGGTGGTCATTTATCAGTTTCAGTGTTAAAGGATTGTTTTGTTTCTAGAGATGAGCAAAACTGTAAAACTCATGGAAGTGAATAAAAAGGGGGAGGGGCCTGATCTGACGTTTTTGTTGAGTTCATTAGGGAGCTAAAAACCAGTTGCAGAGTTTGGAGCCAAACATTTCCACTGGTTGGGGTTGCTCTGACATTTGGTTTTGGCCCATACCTGATTGTTAAGGTACAAATTGTATCTATGGAAAAATCTTCCTTCCCTAAGTGCCCAGCAACTTTGCAAAATATTAAAATGGCATGGGTTTGAAATATCCAATTCTTGCTTTATTTTTGCCCTCATGCTAAAGAGCATAAGCGAACATCTTAGCTATCAGGGTCAGGAGGAAACATTCCTAAGGGGCAGGTTATTCTGTAACTGTCTAGTGCACAGTTTTGTTCAGTGTTTAATTTGTATGAAAGAGGTGCCAAGGCTCAAGCAATAAGGTGCTAGGGCTCAAGAATTTTTTCACTTTGATAACTGACGCGGCAAGCCCAGAGGTGCTGGGGCTATTAACTGTCAAGCCTAGAGGTGCTCAGCCCAGGCAAGCCCTGGCACAAATTAAGCACTGTTTTTGTTGCACCTCCCTTGGAAGCTGCTGATAGGGGCCACGTCAGAGACAAGATGCTGTGCTAGGTAGACTTCTGGTCATCCAGTCTGGCGGTTAATTTTGTCCCCTAAGTTTAATATGGTAATTGAAATATAGGTTATAAATAGACCTGGATTTTAGAGGGAAGTGGGGAGAGTGGGTTATTATTCTTCCCAGTGATGATGTATTGCAGCACCACAACTGTGACTGAATGATCATGAGGAATTTTTTCTAATTGTCTTAGTCTACTTCCGAAGTCTTTAGGGACTGAATTGTGTCAGAGTGACTTACTTGCTGGTGTAATTTTAAAAAACATTGGAAGAAAATGAAATAGAAAAAAGGCAGATTCTGGAAGGAGATGAGTGAAGAAGATGGATGTAATCAGTCCCTGTAACTCCCTGAACCATTACATTTAAAAAACGTCTTGCTTAAAAAGCACCAGTAGGATTCAGGTAGAATGACTGAGTCTGGTGGTGTCTACTCAAGTGCAAGTCGCAGCACTGTAGTCACCTCTGTAGGGATTCCTCCACATGTGCAATTTGTTCCCCATAATTCATGGTAGTCGATGGAGCATTTAATCTATCAAGGATCCTGATTTATTCCTCGCTCCCTGTTTTATCAAATGTTTTTAGTGAGGATTAACTCTAGACAAAATAGAAATGGAGAGAGGTGTCAGCAGGGTACAATCAAATCCACCTTTGCATCATGTTTATCAGGTCCTTCCTTCTCTTTACTCTTTTAGATGGGAAGAATCAACTGCTTTTGGCCTTGCTAAAATGCACAGGTAAGGGCTTCTGGTTTGGGGTATTGGTGGAAAACTTTGCCATGCTGACAGATGTCCTAAAGTGTGTAGTTTGGCTGGCACGTGTACATGCATGCCTATGTTTGAATCGCTCTCTCCTGTTAGAGATCACAATACATTATCCAACTAGTGGTGTGCTTGGAAATCTGGTTCAACCGCACTATTGATGACATTATGCCATCTCTTGTGCTCCTCATGCTGGGCAGCTTTTTCCTACTTCCTTTTTGCTCAGTCTTGCTTATGCTCCTGTATCACCAAGCATGTTGTAAATGTCATCAGACACCATATCCCTTTGCCCTTTCTTCATCTTCTTTCCCTTGTGTAAGCCTCATTCTCAGTTGGCCATTCTCATTCTCAGTTGACATGCAGCAAAAAATGAGACACTGTTGCACAATTCATGATGAGGTTGTGGGCCTGTCATTCTTTTCAAGCAGACTACCGAGATAAGGCGTTTGGGTTTTGCCCTGTGTATAATTTCAGGATGTGCATTTCCTCTTTAACCAGCTCATTGTTTCCTCAGTGCACCTATATAAGCTCTTTTAGTGTTAACAAGAGCCAAACTTACATATCAAAGTCCTAAGGGCTTGATTCTGCCTTACTGAAGACAATGGGAGTTTTGTTATTGATTTTAATAGGAGCAGCCTAAGACCCTAAGGCTATGTTGCACAGCAATCTAAGCCCAGAGTTAGAAGACACTGAGGTAGTAAACCCTGGGTTTGTTAACCTCATGCTTGAGAGTCTACAGTCATTTGTAACCTAGGTTAGGACCTGTTGAAACATGGGGCCCCAGCATCTACGCTGCATTATACGGCCCTGAGTCCAACCACCCATATCCCAGACTTTCTTGTGCCCTCCCAAAATGGGACCACTCTAGTTTTTTGTTCATGGTGTAGTGTGGGAAAACTTGATTGTCCACCAAACTTGACTGTCCAGAGGACAAAATAGTCAGCCCTTGGGATTGGGGGACACTTTTGGCAGATTCCTAGAACATGAGTCCAGTGGGGCTGTGTATACACTGCAAATAATTTGGGCTTGGACTCTGGGACCTGACTTGACTCAGGCGTGGACCCTCCTCCCCCCTATATTGTCCTGGGACCCTGGCCTGAACCCTTGATTAGTGCAATTCGTGAGTAGATGGAAGGTGGGGGTGGGATTAGCCATTGAGTCTGAATCTGAACCCTGGACTTACATTGCAGTGTAGACGTACCCTAAGTTTGTACCAGTATACATTGCAGGCATCATTGTTACAAGGGGAAAAAACACACACTGGCAAATCAGATAACTCTCTCTCCCTATTTATGCAGTTACTTCACTGGCACATTTAAATAGCCATATTTTGTATCTGTAAAAAAGGCAATCCATAATAACAAACAATATACCCTCATCATTTGCTGGATCATTTTAAAAGATGGCTGAAAATCTGAGGCTTGATTCTAAGCTGCTCCAAGTGAGGGTGGGAGGCAAAGGTAGCTCTAAGCCACCTTTGTGCTTCCCCCAATCCTGAGGCCGGCTGGGGTCCAAACCGACCCCTGGTATAAAGTACAGCTATAATGGCTTTGGCTCCGCCCCATCCTATCCCTCCTCCTCAGCCCTTTATGGAACACCCTTCATAGAGGGTGGAGGAGCAAGTGGTGTAGAGCTGGCTGTGCCACCTTTACGTCCTCTACGGATTCCGTTGTCTGTAGTGCAGCCCTGAGCCCTCTTTGCTTCACCTCTAGCGATGCAAAGGAGACTTGCCCTGTGCTGAGGATCTGGCCCTTGGTCTTGATTGTCTTAGTTCTTTCATTGTTGCATTCTGTGCTTTATAAAAATAGTCTGTATCGTCAAAGCCTCGGTGTGATGTATTCAGCTTCGTTCTGCAGAAGACACTTTCTTGGAAACAAGAGAGGCTGCTATAACCTACCTACTGCATATCAGGAGAAACCCAAGGTGCCTAGGAAGCCTCTCTTCATTTATTCATGTGCTTCCCTTTCCTGCCCTTTGCATGTTCTTTGTACAATCTGCAGTCCCCTGAAGTGTGACACAGTTTATTTGGCCAGCATAAGACTGACTGGCAAGCTCAGTGGAAGCACAGTTAACACTGTGGAGATTCCCCCAGGCAAACATGAACCAAATGGTACCATTCATGGACGGTCATGTCTGGAAAACCTTCCTAACGTGGGAGGTAAGGGAAGTGGCATCGCTAATAGTGGAGACCCTGCTTCATGAATGCAGTTGTCAATGAAGGGGATCAGGCCAGGTCTGGCATTGATGACACAGGGGAGCCTCATCTAGCCCTTGTAATCCAGACAAATGTATAAATAGCCACAGGGCATCTGTCTGGGAGAAACAAAAGGAAGACTGGGCTGGAAAATCCTCTCTCTCTCTCACACACACACACCCCCTCTACCCACTCCCAATAGGAGACAGATAACAGGAGCCCGTGCAAGGTGACCGCTCAAATCAAAGGTCATACAGAGCTTGCCTTCTATTCCATCTCAGACAAACTCCCTCTGACTCCTTTGTGACTCTCTTCCCTTCTCTCTGGCAGATACTGAGCTGCAGTTGAGACGAGATGTCATTTTCTGCCAGTCCCTCGTGGCTGCTATTTGCACTTTCTCCGAGCAGTTGCTGGCTGCTCTCAACTACAGATACAATAACAATGGGGAGTATGAAGAGAGCAGCAGGGATGCCAGCAGGAAATGGCTGGAGCAGATAGCGGCCACTGGGGTTTTACTCCACTACCAATCCCTGCTGTCCCCCAGTGTGGTAAGAGAGATTCTAAAGAATGGGTTTCACAGTTCCACAGTGAATGCTGGCTCTCTTGGCCTCTTCAAGGTCACCTAGACACTTTCCTCCTACTCACCTCCTGGCCAGGTTTATCTATATGGAAACTCCTACCCCCTCAAGGAATCTGCTGTTATCCTCATCCTAATGTCCTACCCATCACACACTGATCCCCACAAATGCTAAACTACTGGCCTGGGCCAGGTGAACACATTTCACCACTGAAAGATAATAGACAGCCTGCCCCATAGAGAAGGGGCAGGTTGGTATTTTGCCAGAGAGGTTTCCTTGTCTGGAGTAATGCTGCCTTCTTTACTGTGGACTAATTTCACAGTTGCTGGGAAAGCGTGTGTGACCTGACCTCTGCTGGTGAGAAAATGAATTTCAACAAGCAGACAAAAGTGGTTCTTGGTGTTCCCAGAGCTAAGAGCAAACTGCAAATCTGGTCCTTTCTCCATGTGCTGAGTGAAGGGGCAACCCAGGCAGTGGTATTAAAAGCTTCCTGTCATGCTGCCCTAACTATGTGCACCAAGCCTGACCTGGAGGCACCACATCTAGGTCTGAGAAGGGCAGGACTCGTAAAATCCACTGGCCTGTGTTGAGTAGGAAGCTCTCAGGCAAATGCCACCAACTTCTGCAGGATCTAAGCTAAAATAATAATTTTAGAAGGAAAATGAGTGTGAAGCTATGAAGGGAAATCAGGTCTGACAAAAGCAAGAGCTATGAGGGAGACACATTTTATGCCCATTGTTAAATAGAAACATGATGGACAATGTGTTAAATTAAATACAATCCAGTGCACATCTGTATTATTCCTTGAAATTGCAGGAGATGTGAGAACACAGATATTTTTCACCCTAACTAACTAATTGGCTTCGTCCTCAGGGTAGTATGCGAGGAGGGGGTACATTTTGGAGAAGGGAGTTTACTCTCCAAGATCCGTTCATTGCTTTGACTTCCTTCAGAGTCTACCAAGAAGGGGGCCAATATTACCAATAGTGGTGAACCCCTGTCCACTAAGAACTGGGCTGAGGCAACCGACGCTCATTTCACACAGTTGTCAAATGGAAACAATCTTCATTCATTACTGACCTGGGCTGGATTTGGTGAAAGATTTGCTCTCCCCTCCCTATTCTCAGTCTCTTGAACCGTCCAGTTTTCCACACCTCTAATGTCTCTGCTTTTCTGCCTCAACTCTCCCCTTGGATAGATTACCCATTCATGTTTGTTTCTCTCTACCTCAGAAAGAAGAGCGCATCATGCTAGAAGACATCCCAGTCACCCTGTCTGAGCTGGATAAGGTTGCCTTTTATTTCAAGCAGCTGGACGAAAGCCTTGTAGCAAGTGAGATTTTTTAGGTTTTTCTATGAACTCTTCTATCTTGCTTGTATTCCTGGTTAATTTACTCCATGATATTAAATCCTTCAGAAGTGCTCAATCCTGAAAGGTGCTGAGCATCTCTTGTGAAGTGACGCACTCCCACAACTTCCACGGAATGTAATGGGAGTTAAAGCCATGCAGCACCACACCCAAGGGTACATTGCGTGATTGGGCCCTAAAATGGTCACTCACATCCGCTCTCCCTGTTCTCTGGACCAGGTAGGAAAGCAGTATAGCCAATCAGCTTTCTTCATAACCAGGACTACTGCTAGGACTTGCCTCATATGAGCAAGGAGGAGAGACTTAGTGAGATGAGTATCCCTTGCTATCTTTTATCAGACTGACTATCCATTTTGGAATATCTAGATTTAAACTGCAGGTTCAAATCCCATCTCCTTAGCCCCTTATCCTTCTAAGTCTGACATTTGGAATAGTAAGTATTTGTGTCTCTGTCAACTGTAGTGGCTAAAATGTAACAGAAATTATAATCATAACTGCGGGTAACTGCTGAGGACCTTGCCTCCAGACCTGTTAATTGACTGCACGATAGTAGGGCTAGTAGTGTCAGCCTCACTGCCTACATTCATCTAATGATGCCACTTGTAAATTCTCTACAGTTGGGAACCGCTGGGCCCTGCCTGTGTTTCTTGCCCAGCATGTGGAAAGACGACAGCTGGGGCAAGCAGCTCCAGACAGATGTTTATAATTCACCAGCCTTTCGGCAAGAGAACGGACACACACACTCTTTCCGTGTTTATCCAGTACAAGCTCACATGACAGGATTAACCATGTTTACTGCAGTAGTGCCTAGGGACAAGCTAAGAACAGGGCCCCATTGTGCTAGGTGATGTACAGATACAGAGTAGTAGACAGTCCCTGCTCCACAGTGTTTAGAAATCTGATCGAGGAGAAGAGACACACAGTGGGGAAAAGGGATCTGACGTACAAGCAAAACAATCAGCATGATGGTATCAAACATCATGTTAATTGATGGCATGTCTTGTAAACAACATGCTTCTTCTGAGCACAGCATCTCCTTCGCTTACTACCACTTCTAACATTTCAGTAACGAGATGTTATTAAATGGATCGACATGCGCAGACACTGCTAGTCTCTCACAGCTGTTTTGGAAAAACACAAACGTCTTTATCTTTGTTTCCCCAGATACTCACGTCTTCTACCACATTGAAGGAAGTCGGCAGGCCTTGAAGATTATCTTTTACCTTGACAGCTACTACTTCTCCAAACTGCCGTCTCGCTTTCAGAATGGGGGAAGCTTGAAGCTGCACACGGTGCTCTTTACAAAAGGTGCCCACGAAATTCTTGACCAAGAAAAACAAGTGATGTGAATCTAATTAGGTGCTAAACATTTTAAGGTTCATTATTAAGGAATGACCATAAATTTGTTATTGAAACAAAACTGACAACTCCATTGAAAATATTTTAAGAGGCAAAAATTAACTTCTCCCCAGAATAATAATCTGATATTCTGGGGTGGGCGGTTAATATGCTGTAAGAAGGTTAGGTTGAGATGTTCGTGGGGAGGAGATTATCCCCACAGATGCTGCTGTGGGGTGTCTTGCACCTTTCTCTGAAGCATCTAATCAGAGACAGGATATTGGACTAGACATACCCTGGGTCTGATCTAGTCTGGAAGTGTCCATGTTCCTATGCTACAGACTGGGATTTCTAAGGGACACATTTTCTGTGCACACATATGTGTGTATTCATAGAATCATCTGGGCTGAAAATCAAGGGACCTCTTGTGGACCAGCTAATTCACTGTCCTGCATTGCGGCGTCCAGCATAGGATACTTCCTTCAATGCCACAACACTATGACCATATTCCAGTGATCTGGTACCATAGTACCCCTTGCCCTTTGAGGAGTCATAATGAAAACTGTGGTTCACAGAAGACATCCCTACTGAGGGAAATAAATTCATCTTATTTTTCACATGGTTGGTCTTTGACGTGTTTTGGCAGCTACCTAGTGCATGCAAGCTACCTAGTAGGGGGATGAACTAGAGAGACAATCAGAGTAATATATTTATTAAAAATCTTGTCTCCTTCCAGCTCTTGAAAGCCCAGATAGCCAGCCACAGCCAGGTGACTCATCTCTAGAAGAACTCCTGCAACAGATTAATGGCGTCTCACTTGAAAAAGTGCAGCAATATTACCGTAAACTCAGGTAATGTGCCTCTCCGCCCATCCCCTAATAAAAAAAAAAAAAGGTGCTGTTTGTTCATGACCTTTCACAGACAGATTTTTCTTTCCTGGTGGCCTCATGTCTTCTACACAGTGATTATTTGGAGAAGCCAGTGATATGGAAAGGAGAGTTCTAGGAAAGAAGATATTCCATTTAAGTTTCACATGTTGTTTTTTAATCAGAAGGTGTTTTTTTTAATCTTTGGTGTATAGAAAACTTCTTCAATTATTTAGCAAAAAATAGCCTTAATTGTAAACTCCTCCTGGAATATAGGAATGTGTCAGAAACAATTTCCATCCAATTGGGACTTCAGATTTTTGACTGGAGCTAAAGTTAAACTAAAAAGACTTTTTGTTAGTCTTCAGTCACTATAGAAAGAAACAATCCAAGTGCTTCAGTAAGAAAATACACCATCTTGGACGACAGGACTTCCCTTTCATATCCATCTGAGATGTTATGCAGTACTTAGTGAAGTGAGATGCTCACCAACTAATCTAATTCTTAATGGCTAATTGCAGGACATTTTACCTTGAGAGATCCAACTTGCCTACTGATTCCAATACAACAGCAGTGAAGATTGACCAGGTATTATTATTATTATTTATATTGTGGCAGTACCTTACAGCCCCAGTCATGGACTAGAGCTCTCTAGCACTAGGTGTGATACAAACACAGAACAAATAGACAGTCCCTGCCCAAAGATCTTGAATCAGACCATCTGAGGATCCGTTAGAGTTCTGTCACCCAGAAATCTGATGCCTGCAATCACTTTAGAAATGATCACTTAAGTCTATTTTTTTTGAGAATTTTGTTCACAACATACAGTACAATAAAAGCAACATCTCCCAGGCCCTCACCTAAAGCTCAATTCCATAGTAAATACAGTCTGTATTTGGGGCAGATGCTTCATGTAAATGTTTGAGCATGCTGTAGAAGCAAACCGAGATTTGGCTGTTTTTATTATAGTGGAGACAATTCAGGGACTCCCCTGTCAGTGCAGTTATTAACATATACTGGAAAGTAGATTGATATGATTTGTGTTCACTTGCAACAGACTGTTTCAAACCCTTGCCAAGTCCTCACTTTTTTGTGCAGAAAATCGTATCAACTGTGAATAGTTGTTACTTTAGATCTACCAAGGAGCTGTTACCATAGAGTATTAGACATAGGAAAAAAGTTCTTATAAGAGTCTATATAAATGAAGGAGTAAATATGCCACTGATGCATGTGTTCACTGTTCCTGTGTAGCTTATTCGCCCCATTAATGCAATGGATGAGCTGTGCAGACTGATGAAGTCCTTTATTACAAAACCCACCCAGTCAGGATACTCTAGTAGTAACACCCCAGGAGCTGGGCTGCTGCCTATATCCTCAGAGCTCTGTTACCGCCTCGGAGCCTGTCAGATTGCCGTGTGTGGCACTGGGATGCAGAGGTGAGATTTAAGAAACCCTCCATGGTACTGTTGTGATACTAACTTTTTTTCTGTATAAGAATCTAAGCATCTAAGCAACGCATCTGAGCCAGTTACATACTGCTAGCGAGTGATGGGCCCCTACAACTGAGAATGAAAGAAGCCCTTCTGTTGGCAAGGTTTATTTTCCGGGGGTTGTGACTTCTAGCACTGCCGTACAGTGGTTGAGACTCAATGTCCCAATGCAACTACTAAGAACCTTTACTGGGTGGGCATAGAGCAAATGTCTTTCAGTCAACACAGTTTTCGATCACAGAGGTGACCTCCTCTAATAAACCGTTTTAAAATCTTTTTTTGTACATGCTAATAAAACCATTTTATTAAATGGCCCAAAATTTGTGTGTTAAAAATAACTCATTTTCAGAAGATTTTTAGCTCATGGAAGGCACTGATGTGAACCACCAGCAATGAGACACAGCCATGTGATAGCGCCATCTGAAATCACAACAGTGTAGCTTCTTGAGCTTACCTGGTGTGGGAGAGGTGTCATGAGCTGGGCTGCAGAACTGGTTATATATTTTTATATGGGAAGCCAGAAAGTAAACATAAAAATGGTGTAGTGGCCAAGTTAATTTGCAGTTACTAGCCAAATAGCTTTGTTAAAAGTCGTAACTCGAGACTTTGTTAAAACTCATAAGTAATTTTAAAAAATGGTTTGTGGATTATCATTCCCTTATGTACCCATGTCCAGAAGTACATTGAGTGTGTCCCTGGAACAAGCAGCCATACTGGCTCGAAGTCATGGACTTTTACCCAAATGTATCATGCAGGCTACAGACATCATGAGAAAGCAAGTGAGTATTTAGGTTCTTCCTATGACTACTTCCTTAGTTGGATCACCTGCATGCCACTATCTTAATCCCTGGGATCTCTTTTTGTGGAGTTACCAGTTAATTTCTCTGTGGAGATGTGTGTTGTGCATATACACACCCACATCCAGACATTGTAAAATATGTACAACTGCATGCATACTTTGCAGGAGCAAATTCTAACATTTGCATGTGTGGACATTAGGCTATTTAAAGTTCATACCTAGGGTTACATTATTTAAATTGTGTGCACAGATGTTTGAAAAATGTACAGAATGTGCAGGTATATGCCCTTGTAAAGTATGTGTATAAACACGTACAAAAGAAAAGGAGGCCGGTGTTTGAAATGTAGGCCATATAGTGTACTTATATACATCCTGTATATTCCATAATGTGTTCTCATGCATACAAAGCTATATGGTGGCAATCTCCTAGTGTTAGACAGCAGTGCTTGTAAAGTGCTTTGGGACTTCTGTCATCTTAAGTAAACGCAGATGGCTGATGTACCTACCAAGTGGATTCCAGAGCTACTAAAAGTAGTTAATGGATTGTCAGATAGAAATCAGACTCCTGTTACAATATTTTCCCTTAAGGGTCAGATGTTTTACTGATATTATCAATGCCATAAGTTCTGTGTTTCCTTAGGGACCCAGGGTTGAAATCTCTGCTAAAAATCTCAAAGTGATGGATCAGATGCCGCAGTCTGCACCCCGGTAGGTTATATACAGTATATGTTATCTGAGTATTTGCGATGCATCTTTGCACCCAGCTGTGACATTTCCTTCTCAAATTGACAAGTTCTTCAGCAGCAATACACAGAACTATCCCAGCCATCACTATACTAAACCAAGTGCACCAGTATTTAAAAAAGCTTTGTTTCAAATCCCCTGTCACTCACCATTAACTTGTGTTGTCTAAATAAAACATCACTGCTGATTTTTTTTGACAATGGGAATGCGTTGCTAAAGCTCAGTGGCTGTCAGTTATCTGTGGAATGCTGAGGAGCAGAAATTCTTGAACGGCAGATCCGACTGCAACTATGTAAAGATAATTCATGAGCTAATACTTTGGCCAGAGCGCCCATGAACTGTCTGGAGTAGCCTGAGTGTCTCATGATTTACTGCAGAGTGGATTTAAGAGCAAGCAGTTCAGATCAGAGTGAATTTATGGTGATGCAATTTCTAGAAGAATCAATTGCCCAAAGTTATAGCCATTCTGTTATCTGAGGGTCAAATCTTTAGAGGTGCTATACACCTGCAAATCCCACTGACTCCAATAGGAGCTGAAGATACTCATTGTGTCTCCCTGAAGGACATAATTTCAGGTGGTTTTTACTATCTTTATTTCTGAGAGAGATTTTTTAACCCATTTCCCCTCTCTCTGTCCCCCACACCTCCTCCCAAACAGACCCAGGAGAGAGAGGAGGGTTCCATTATAGCTTCATTGAACATTCATAGAATGCTAGGGCCGAATCCTGCTCGGCTAGGCAAGTAGCCAATGGAAGTCATCTGCTCCTATGGAAGTTAATGGGATTCATTTGAGGAAAGCAAGTCAGCTCTGGCCCTTGAAATGAGCAGTGGAAAAGATCATTTAGGTATACAGCATTCCTCCTCGATAGTGCAGGTTTATTCTATTATAGTGTTTTATCTGATCCACTTTTGAAAACCCTATGAGATGGGGCTTAGATCATAGTATATTTCAGTGTCAGTTTTTCCTTTTCATCCAGTTTCTCTGACCTATACCCCATTGGACCACCCTAAATAATTCCACACCTTTGGTGGCAACTGCACCCTTTAGGTCAGTGGTTCCCAAACTAGGGGCGCCGCTTGATCAGGGAAAGCCACTGACAGGCCGGGCCGGTTTGTTTGCCTGCTGCATCTGCAGTTCGGCCGATCGCACTCCCAGTGGCTGTAGTTTGCCGCTCTCGGCCAATGGGAGCTGCAGGAAGCGGCGCCGGCTGAGGGACGTGCTGGCTGCCGCTTCCCGCAGCCCCCATTGGCCTGGAATGGCGAACCGCAGCCAGTTGGAGCTGCGATTGGCCGAACCGACGCAGCAGGTAAACAAACCGGCCCGGCCCGCCAAGGGCTTTTCCTGAACAAGCGGTGCCCCTAGTTTGGGAACCACTGCTTTAGGTGCTTGTAGAAAGTTATTTCAAGCATGTGGCATCAAAACTGTGGTTGAGGTGAAGTTATCTGTAACACAGTTTGGCCTCGTTTTGCTTTCTCAGAGACCTTTCACAGGGAACAATATTTTGGTTCTACTACATTCGCCCCCTCTCGGATTCTGAGTACCAGCTCCCTAAGGAATGAATATGCACTGTCTACATGTGACTTTGTGCCATATCCCAAATGTCAAGCATCACAATTCAAGCAGCCGTGACATTTCCCCCTTTTAATGAATATTCATTACCTATTATCCATTTTTATGATCCTAAAGGTGGAATGTGTTCGAAGTAATTCAGGATAAATAACACTGGAACTGTACTTGTGATTTACAAAGTAGAGTGAAGGAGAGAAAAGCCTCATATTTGATTTTAGGGTTTTAAAGAGCCGTTCATTTTAGAAAACTTGCATTTGAAAAGTCTAGAGACACAGGTTCTTATTTGGTTTTATCAGTGTGAAGTGCATAAGACTAAATGGAACGAAAATGAGCAAAAGTACATTAATTTCAGGTAAACTGAATTTGGGCTAAGTATCAGGAAACATTTCCTAGCAGTGAGGCCTGTTAGATTGTGGAATAATCTTGGAAGGGAAGTTATGGAAGGCCCCATCATTTGACTTATTTAAACTTAAACTGGCCAAAGCCCTGGAAAATACGCTACAGGGAACCGTCATGTATTTGGGAGCTAGACAAGATGCTGAAAGTGGGGATTTTTTCATCTCCAATTTCTAGTATTTTTAAATGTCTCTGTAAACAAGAGGAAATCAAACCCTATTGACAAGTACATTGAAAGGCATCACAGTGGAATGAGACATGTCTCGGTTAAAAAGGTCCAGGAAAAATAATAAAAAACTTAGTGAAAATCATAATTTATGGATTGCCAACTGCTAAGGGCCAAAATCTGACTTGGGTTGCACAGGGGTGGAGTAAGGTCTCAAAAATAAAAGACATTTTTTAAGATAACACCTCTGTGGTTTAATTAGCAATTCTCTAGTGGCACATTTAGTTTGTGAAATGATTAATAATTACAACAAGCTGAATCTTTCCTGTCAATCCGGTCAATGAGTGCTTTTTAGAGTGATAAAGAAGCTGAATGTCACATGCTAATTCTAACAACTTTTTATTATCATTATTCCATGTAACACCAACTTTTAATCCTCCCTTATAGACTCTACAGGCTGTGTCAGCCACCTTTAGATGGGGACTTATAAAAATGAAAGAGACACCCATGTTATGGAGTCAATAAAATGTTCAGCTGAAAGCAACCCTGCCCGAGGACCATGTCAACTGACACCGGTGGTGTTAAATGGAGATGGGAGGATATGGTGCTGGGTGTCTCGTGTTCGGTGAGAGATGAATCTGCGACGCCCACCTGCTGAGAACTCCTACAGTATATGGGCAAAGATTCTTACGGTTCCTTGGCTTATTGGAGAAGTTCTCTAACCATAAACACTCTTGAGCTGAGACAAACTAACTGCCTTCTGCCAGAATGCCCAGAAGGAATAGCAATTCCATGTCAAGAAACTGCAGCTTTACTAATGACTCAGCTGCGCTACTGGCTGAAAGTTGTGGCCTTCAAGTTATGGATCCGTAAAGCAAAAGCAAGACGAAGCACATCTACTATCCCAATAATGTATCTGGCATCCATTTAATTGCCAGCATAATTTTGGTCAGTGGTCTTGAGTAACAGCATCAGAAATACCACTGATTTAACATACTGACCTGCACTTTTGAACCATGAGTAGCTCAAGTTTCTGGTTTATTTCCATATGAATATAAAGTATTTCTTCTAGAGTCGTTTTCCTCTTCAGCCCAGTGAGAACCAATCTCTGTATGCTGCAGAGTATACATTCCATAATACTTCTTACCATTACTTCCTCTTACTTACTGTAGCGTTCACGTTTGGGATTAACATTTTTTACTAATGGTCTATTATGTATTCTGGAAATACAATAATATTTTACAGGAGAGTTTGGCAATGAAGGATTTTTTAGGAGAAATTACAAAGAAAATAAATTGCAGTCTTATACTCTGATTATTTGAACAGATGTAGTTTTTAAAACCAGGTCAGAAGAACTATAATTATTTATGTGGAGTAGAGTATCTGTTTTGGATCATGTTATTATATATACAAGATTTAAATAAAAATTATATTGTTTAAAATGGGACCAATATGCTGGCAATTACACAGCTAATCCCAGTTTACTGGAAACAATTCTACATTATTTAAAATCTTTCAATATTTAAGTAGTCTTTAATACAGTTATTAAAATGTATTAGGAAGGCTTTTAAGTTAAAAGAAAAAGGAATCATGTATATAATGTGCTTTATTTTTTTCCTATTTCAAAATTGTTCTCCATTCTATCAGTATTAGCATTAGTGCAGTAATTTTCTCCAAATTACTGGCTGATACTCATTGAGAATGTCAGCAGTCTCAGGCCAGAAATAATGTTCTTTTGGAGTGAGTGCCTTAATAATGATTCACCTATATCTAACAAAATTCCACAGCAGTGGGGGAACCTAACATTATTGTCTCTCGCTATAGAAAAGCCATAGTCTCTTTTAAAACCATTCATTGTTGGGAGACTCCAGGAATTGTTTGGCGTGAGGGACATTCTAGAGAATGAAGGTTTTCTTTTGTTTCGTTTTGTTTTTTGTGCTGAACAGGGCATTAATGAACTCCAGTTTTATTTGGTTAACAATCCAATCCATCCCAAATATAAAGTTAAAAATCATCTCTTCCCACCTGACTGTGAAGGTTTTTTTAATTTGATTTCTTCAACTAGCACAAAATAACTTACTACAAGTTTTGAGGGGTTGTGTTGGCTTCCTGAATTATTAAATGTTTTTAACATTTTTGTTTCTTTCATTCTCAGACTGATTTTTTTTTGGGGGGGGAGTAGGAGAGAACACACTTTTGTTTGTTTTATTTACTTTCAGTATTCCTTCTGACCCACCTCAGTCCACAGCTGAGGCTTATGTGAGTCAGTCTCCTGTTACATCTCAGACACAGGCATCAGTTACTGTAGAATCCATTGCACTGCAGTCAGATCAGCAGAACATTGTTTCAAAGCAGTTTGTGCTTCTTCATAATCTTGGAAGACTTAATCTTGCCATTTGCTGTTGAAAAGAATGATATTTCTTGAAAAATCCCCTAACTTAAAATTAACTGTAATGATATGTAAAGAAAAACTATTGAAACACCCAAGAAGTAAAAACATAGGGGCCAGTATCCTCTCCTGGGGTAAATCAGCATAGTTTTGTTGACTTCAGTGGATCTGATTTAAACTGCCAGATGAGGATCCTGACCTACATGTATGCAGTTTGTACAGACAAAGGCGCATAGAAGATGATCTAAGGGCATTTACACTGTGCACTGTTTTACATTAAAATGTATGTGTTATTCTCATTAAATACATGCTAGAACATTTTATTATTAAAAGTTGGTTTATATTACAATGAAAGAGGATATGATTTTATTTATATAAGTTATCCCTTTAGTTCTTTGTTGGACAGAATTTAGGACTTTGCAGAGCTATGAAAGGTCAAAAGTTGAAGGTGTTTTGATATCTGATCAAACTGACTCGGCAGTGCTGAGCTCTTCCTGTTTGTGCAGTACCACCTACAGATGCGGTTTCACTTCAGAATTCTTATTAAAAATAGAACAGAGCAGTTCTGAGGCTGAATAATTGCAAAGTTTGAGGCCAGGCCTGAAAAAGTGAGCAGAGTTAGAGTCAGAAGGTGATGCTCATGCTAAACTACAACTGAAGTCAGCAGAGCAGGCTCAGGCTATAGAATCTTCAGGACTAAAACCAAAGTCAGAGTCCAACCCCAGGATATCCCTGCAACTGGGCCACATCTGTTCTGGCTGGCTAGGATGAGCAAATAGTTGAAGTCGTCTCCTGCTTTGTCCATGAGGTTTTGCACTGTGTGTGCAAGCACTGGCCAAGCAGCCTCCCTCTCCATGATGCATCATAGAGAGTCACTTTACAGTATCAGTGCGTGTGTGGAGGGGCGGAGCAGGGTCCCCCTAAATGGGCTCTTCTCTGTTTGGAACTAAAGAAACAAACTATTACTGCTCATGTGATCCTAGCTCTTCTGAATAAGCAGGCATGGGATCTGGATTTTAGAGTTGGTGGGATCCATCTTGCAGCCTTTCTACAGGTATAACTCCCACTGAAGTCAGCGGCAGTTCCACATCTGAAAAGACTGTGAGATCCAGTTTAAATACTTCATGGGCCCAATTTTAAGGTAGTTCTCAACCTAGCCGTTCATTCTGTAGGCAAAATGCCACATTTGCAATTTAGCATTCACAGCAAACTACAGGCACAATAGGTAACACTTGAACATCTGCTTTCTCTGTGCCTGTAAACAAGCCATTCAATGTCCAATTAGCTGATAGCATTGCATGTACAAAATGGGTAGTGCAAGTATTTATGGACAGAGTTGCAACCACAAAATTAGAGGACTAGTGCCTTTCAAGCCTGAATTGACATCTACAATTTCCTTTGGTTCCTTTCCCCTGGAACCCTGGTAGGTGCTAGACATACCCTCAAACTAACCTACATGCTTTAATGTAACTATTTATCCTTCAGTTCATCCCAAATCCCCAAAGAAATGACAGCACTCATCACATCCCAAGGCATCACCTGATATACTGCAGGATACTGCAGCCTAGTAGTTAGAGCAGTGGAAATACAGACTGACTGGGTCCCTATAGTTTACTCCCAGATGTCACTGATTTTATGCATCACTTAGCCTCTCTGTGCCTCATTTTAGACATCTGTAAAATGGGAAATGTAACATTTCCCTATCTCCCAGGGGGCTTGGGAAGCTTACTTACAGTACATAATGTTTGCATGGCACTTTGAGATCATCCCTATTGCAGTGTTTATTATTAGCAGCATACACCTGCACATCTGAAGAAACTTCTGCAGGCTCCCAGTAAGGGGAAGCAGACTGAGATGGAGTCAGCTCTTGTAAAAATCATCTCCTGTATGCCTCTGGCCAGGAGCTAACTGTTTGGTTCCCTGATATTCATAGGAGCAGAAAGAAATGTTGCCTAAAGAGAAGTGCAGGTCTCAGGAGGGATCCTTTGTGATGATGGGCAATAAAACACAGTTCTGTTCCATTACTGCACAACAGAGTAGGGTAGGAGTCTAGCTTTACTCAAATCTAGCCTGTCAAGTGGTTTAGGTCTAAAATTGTAATTGCCTGCAAATTGTGAGATTTTTAATGTTGGTATGTTTTTACCATTCCCCACTCCATTTGCAATGAACTTAAATGTGCACATAAAAAGCCTATCATTATGCTGCTAAGCCATGGGCTCCGTAAATAACAATGCTTGGGCTCCTTCTGCTGAAGCTACAGAATGTCTGCACCTGAACAAAGGACCTTCTTTAGTCTGCTAAAAAGTGTTCTAAGGGGTTGTTCCAGTAAACATGTATCACACAAGTGAGTACAACAAGGCTGCATCTGCCTGGATGTATTTGCCACTAAAATTCCATAGGTAGCATTAATAAATAATGGATTAATCTCCAGACAGTATTTATTGTTTGCTGTGGTATATGGATAGAATTAACCTAACAGAGGTTGATGAAGATAACACACACCTCCTCTTCCCCGCCAACATACTAGGTGAAGCTGTGTAATTGTTTCATCCTAAATTACAAACTACACTACATTAAAAATTAGCCTCAAACAATAAGGCAAGCCGCTTTAGAAAGAAGGAAAAAGGGAGGGAAAATGAAAAACAAGGGATAACAGGAGTTAGGCATTTGGGTTCAGCAATAGGAAATTCAGTCAGCAAGTTTCCCCTCTCAGGGCTTTGTTTTCAAGGATTTATAATAGGTAGGTAGCAAGGAGGACACAAAAATAGGCTAATATAATTCAGAACCACAAACAACCTTCCTCCCTCTTGAGGTACAGCTTAGCCCTGTAGCACTTAGGTGGGGAACCCTGCCTTAATAGAAGCATTTCCCATCTTCTGCCTCAGCGGTTGTTTTTATAGAGTTCCCTGCCTTTCCTGATTGGGCCCTTTTGCCCCAGCCCTGCTTCATTACTCCTGATCACCTAAGTAGAGAACTAGTAATTGAGCAGAGAGTTAACTCCTTGCTTGTTGGAAATCAGGTAAGGTCTCTGCAGCTTTTCACAATGTTCTCTAAAAGACAGATTTTACTGAGCCAGTTCTATACCTTAGGCCTTCTAAAGCAAAGGGCCAATATGACAATGGTACTTCTAAATAGAGAGTGGTATCAGAAGGCAAGCCTGAGATTCTCAAAGGTATTTAGGAGCCTAACTCCCATTGATTTCAACAGGAAGTTAGGTACTTAAAACCAATGAAGCTCTGGGATGAGGAGTTTTACCAATAGTCTACCAATAGTGCACACAATTTCAGACTAGAATAAATGAATGTGATGTAGATTAATATCCTGTCTTCTCAAAGCAGCAACAGGAAATTAGCAACTGTTTCCATTTTATGTTGGTAATAGTCAGACTCTTACAAAATGCTGGAATTCTCACAAGTCTGCCACCATTACAAGAAATTAGAAAACAGCAACACCTAACAATGTTATTTTTCCCCCCCTTAGTTAGAAAATTAGCAAAATAACTTAAGTTCCTCTGCATGTTTGTTTCAGCTTGCCCTAGTTGCAACAAGGCAGAAAAAAGAGTTCTGTGTAGCAGGTGTATTAGTGTATAGATACACACACCTGCAGAGTCTCTGTCTCTCTGTGTGCGGTACAAACCATGTATAATGGCTTCATCTCAGTCCCTAGAGAGAAATATATTCCTTCCTGATGATTCTTCACATTTCTTTCAGGGTTCCTTGTGTGACTGCCAATCCCCTTCTGAGGGACAGTTCTTCCAGCATGTTAGTTATTAGACTATTTATTCCAGGAGTCTTCCCCTTGTTTGATTATATTCTGTTGTATCATATTTGATGTCTGTGTCTGAAATATCAATGGTGCTTACGTCAGCCTGACTAAATGTGCCTTTTGGCAGCTCTCTTGCGCTCTCTTGTTGCATTCCAGACCAAGCCCTTTGTCTTGTGCATCAGCTGTGAGGCCCAATGCACCATCAGTGCATTTCTCATTAGCCCTTTCCATTAGCTCTCGCTTCTGTTTATTATGTTTATAATGTTATCAGTGATTTCTAATTATTTAGGCCCAGATGTTCATCTGTTCTGTACAGTGTGAGGAGGACCAGACCCATTGAAATTGGCCAGCATGCAGAGAAAGTCAATGACATCATAGCATCTTGCTTTGAGGCCCTGTGTGCTGAATTCGCACATGAGAAACTACACAATAAATGGGTGATTGAGGTGTGCCAGGAAGAAGCAGGGGGCAGCCATGCTAGGATGATTATTCCCTGCTCCAAAACGTAGAAGGAAAAACCAAATCCAGTTCAGTGCAACATAGATCCCTCCTCACAGGGAGCAGTGAGCCAGACAGGAGCCATGCTGCTACAGCTAGTGGGGACCTTTAGGAGAGCATGACTGAGTGGCTCACAGATCTTGGGTCCATCAGGTTTTGGATGTTGTGCTTCCTGCACACTCCTCAGTCTCACTTTGACTACAGCAGGGGCCAACTTGGCACGTGGCCAGCCCAGCTTCAGAAGCATCCAAAGTAGGGTGACCAGATGTCCCGATTTTATAGGGACAGTCCTGATTTTGGGGTCTTTTTCTTATATGGCTCCTATTACCCACAACCCCATCCCGATTTTTCACATTTGCTATCTGGTCACCCTAGTCTAAAGGCCATCTTCTCCCCCACTCTACCCCTCAGCAGTGCAATGCTCTCTTTTGCTATACCCAAGAAAAGGGTCTTAACTTTCGGTTTCATTTCCTTTCCCTTTCTGAGTTGCCCCTGTGCTCCCTCAAATACTGGCAATCCCCTTGAGTCAGTTAATTCGCTTTTCTTATGATTAAATTAAATGGCTGTCTGTTTTGTGCAGGTCGCTCTGTTTTACACTGGCCATTCAGTTAACACATTGTGTTTTTTCTTTCTGAACTATCACCTTCTAATTACTATAGAGACCTGGCCGGGTTGCACTGATGTTTACACAGAGTCAATAAAACCATGTCATGTGGTGCCATCTCTTGTTACGTTTATGCCCAGAATGGCTATGTGTGGCCAGTGAGATTGATACACTTGAATTAACAGTTTCTACTTTTGTACATGTTCCTTGTGCCAGGGTTTGGTGAAGTACAGAGAGCACTTTGGGTCAATACAAAACAGGTTTTATATGTAAAGCAAAATGGGAAAATGCAGCTTTTTGGCTGGTTTTCTATCATTCAAATAATTCCTTTTGGAAGGTGCAGTTTCTCTAGTATCCACCATAAGAAGTTTGACCCAGTTCTATCTCTGCTTATCATGAGTTCTATGGGGAAAGGAAGGGAGAGGAAAGGCGGTGAAATTCACACGTGGAAAAATTTAAATTCAATGTTAAGAAAAACTGGCTAATGGTGAAATCCATTAACTTTGGTCTTTTAGTCTCCCAAGGGAAGTGGTGGAAGCCCATATCACTTGGTACTTATAGCACTAGATAGAGTGTACAAATACAGTTAGAGGTGATCTACTTTAACCACATGTTAGTTGAGTTAGACGCAAGAATCACTGGGAGAAGTTTATGGTTTGTGTAATGCAGGAGGTCAGGCTAGATTGTTATAATTCGATTTTTATTTTTTTTATAATTTCAACTGTCATTTAAACATTTTTTTTAGATTTTTTTATTTATTTAAATTTGTACAGTTGTGTGAAGAGGGGGATCAGACAATAATTATTTATCCCTGGCATTACAACACATTTTATACACATTCAGATGGGACTCTGATAAAGTCTCAAGCAGCATTTTTCTTACTTTGCCTATCTATAAATTCCTCTTATTATCAATGGAAATATTTTTGTCAGTTTAGGTGTGTACGGTGAAATTGATGTTTACTTACATTTAGCAATAGAAACTGAATCCTCTCAAGCCTAACCATCATGGTCCCTTCTTGCCTTAAAATCTAAGAGCCTATTACTATTAATTACCAGAGTGCCTAGGAGCCACAGTCATGGAGCAGAATCTCACTGTGCTAGGTGCTGTACTATCACAGAACAAAAAGATCTCACAATCTAAGTATAAGACAAGAGCCCACAGATGGAGACAGGCAGACAGACAGGGAATGCAAGGAAACAGTGAGACAGTCTTGGTCAGCATGATTGGCATTGGTCTCAGCACATCGGCAGCCTAAACATTGACAAGTTTTTTTGTCGGTATCACGGCAAAGGAGAGTTTTGAGGAGGGATTTGATTGAAGGAGGATAATAAGAGAGCTTTGAGGATGTTCACAGGAGCTCATCCCAAGCGGCCGCAGCAGCATGGGAGAAAAGCACAAAGG
Source organism: Lepidochelys olivacea (assembly GCF_965140295.1). Lineage (NCBI taxonomy): Eukaryota > Metazoa > Chordata > Testudines > Cheloniidae > Lepidochelys > Lepidochelys olivacea. The sequence continues at coordinate 18,036,393 of NC_140423.1, forward strand.
CGTTTGATTGAAAAGTTAATAAGTGGTCCATGGAAGCTGGCATCACGGGCTGACTGGAGGTGAGAGATAGTGAACAATAGGTAATGTGGGCCTTGAAAAGTGATGACAAGCAGCTTATATTTGATGCGCTAGAGAAGGGGAAACCAGTGGAATGATGCAAACAGAGGAGTAACAGGTCAAAGTGATGGGCTAGGAAAATGCTCTTTGCAGCAGCATTCTGACTGGACATGAGCACAGCAAGATTCCATTTGCCAAGGCCAGAGAGAAGGCTGTAGCAATAATCGAGACACAGAATGAAAAGAGCCTGGATGAGAGTTCGAGCTGTATGGATGGATAGAAATGGCGGTATTCTGGAAATGTTATGCAGAAAGAATGGACAAGATTTAGATAGAGCCCAGATGTGAGGATTGAGAGAGAAGTCTGAATCGAAGCTGATGCCCAGGTCGTGGGCCTGACAGACAGACAGGCTGGTGGTGAGAAAGTCGATAATTAATTAGACTAGATCAAACCCATAAAATATATCACAAGGACCAATCCTTCACTTGTAAGGCTAGATAGCGTATATCCAAATCCTGAAATCCTTACTAAGTTTTAATTCCCATTTCAGGTGATGGGAAAGATGGAAGTAGAAAGACTCCTGACTCCCACCCGCATACTCTCTATTTCTCTAGGACAGGGCTGTTTACTCCAGAATAAAAAGAAATGACTCACTTTAAGAAATGCTGATTAATGCCCCGTAAACTCTGCAGGGAGAAAATAGGTCTGTTTTTTAATGAATTAGGATTAAAATGAGTAATTAATGTTTGAATCAAGTCATTATTTTCTTGATCCTTCTTAAAATTAAATTTGGTTAAAAGCACTTTGAGGGCAATGAGCAGAGAATCATTATTATTTAATCAGCTTTAAATTACGTACACAATTAGTTACACGAGTGAGGCATTTTTGTCTTCAGATAATTAAAAACAATTAGCACGGTTTTATCTCAGTTTTATCAAATTCGCGTAAAATCAAATTCATATTATTAGCAGAGCTTGAAAACTTGCTTTTTTTGGGTTGAGAATTCCTTTTCAAATTATTGCATGAGAGTTAATGAAGCCACCACATGAACACAGTGCTTGGAAATGAAGGATTTGCAAAAGATGCATCGTATATCTCTGATCGCACATGAATTCGGCCCTCTTTTATTTTTTTAATTTGTTTTTATTATAGTTTTGTGAAATAATAAGCAACATTATAGCCCTACAAGCTCTAATGTATCTTGCTGCATGGGATAATATGCAAATTGGGCCCTATTTCCTTTCGCTTATAGATTCATAGAATAGATTCCATAGCCAGAAGGGACCATTGTGATCATCTAGTCTGATATCTTGTACAACACAGGCCAGAGAACTTCCCCAAAATAATTCCTATAGCAGATCTTTTAGAAAAACATCCAATGTTGATTTTTAAATTGTCAGTGATGAAGAATCCACCACAACCCTTGGTAAATTGTTCTAATAGTTAATTATTCTCACTGTTAAAAATTGATGCCTCATTTCCCATCTGAATTAGTGTAGCTTCAACTTCCAGCCATTGGATCACGTTATACTTTTCTCTGCTAGATTGAATAACCAGTTATTACATATTTGTTCCCCTCTTATAGACCGGGGTGGGCAAAGTACAGCCCATGGGCCGCATCTGGCTAGTCAGACATTTTAATCCAGCCCTTGAGCTCCCACTGGGGAGCAGGGTCTGGGGCTTGCCCTGCTCCGTCGCTCCAGCCGTGGAGCGGGGTCGGGGGATTGCCCTACTCCACACGTGCTGTGGCTCTGCGTGGCTCCCAGAAGCAGCGGCATGTCCCTCCTCCAGCTCCTACACATAGGGGCAGCCAGGGGGCTCCACATGCTGCCCCTTCCCCAAGCACCACCCCCGCAGCTCCCACTGGCAGGGAACAGTGGCCAATGGGAGCTGTGGGGTGGTGCCTGCAGAGTTGCCTGGCTGCGGCCCCATGTAGGAGCTGGAGAAGGGGCATGCCGCTGCTTCCGTGAGCTGCGGGGGGCCGCGCCTATGGACAGGGCAGCACGCAGCCACCTGGCTGTGCCTCTGCATAGGAGTCAAATGGGGGACATGCCACTGCTTTTGGGAGATGCTTGAGGTAAACGCCACTCGGAATCTGCACCCATGAGTCCCATCCCATCCCGTCCCTTCCTGTGCCCCAGCCCTGATCCCCCTCCTGCTTTCCGAACCCCTCAGTCCCAGCCCCACCCCAGAGCCTGCACCCTCAGCTGGGAGCCCTCCCCCCCCCCCTTTACCCCAACCCCCTGCCCCAGCCTGGAGCCCCAGGTCACACCCTGAACTCCTAATTTCTGGCCCCACCCCAGAGCCTTCACCTTCACCTTCAGCTGGAGCCCTCACACCCTCCTAAACCCCAACCCCAATTTCGTGAGCATTCATGGCTTGCCATACAATTTCCATACCCAGCTGTGGCCTCGGGCCAAAAAGTTTGCCCACCCCTGTTATAGACTGTAATCAAGTAACCCCTTAAGGTTCTCTTTATTAAGAGAAGCAAATTGAGCTCCTTGATTCTATCACTATAAGGCAGGGTTTCTAATGCTGTAATCATTCTCATGGCTCTCTCTGAATTCTCTCCAATATATCATGAAATTGTGAACACAGAACTGGACACAATATTCCAGCAGTAATCGCCCCAGTGCCAAATACAGAGATTACCTTAGAATAAATCAGGTGTTCCTCCAATTAATTCAATGGGGGTCACAACAGTATGAACAGTGTCTAGCTCAGGCCCAGCAAGAATGAAGCAGTGGTTCTCAAAATTTTAAACAGTGTGGATTGCACTTTAGTAGTCCAATGGAGCACTTGCCCTTCTATTTGCAATTACACTAATCCCCTTCCTTCCCCTTTGTAACAGGATAACATCATCCCAGATCAATTGCTTACACAGAATGGTAAGATTAGGAAAGTATTTAATGTAACTTCATCTGCCTTTTAATGCAATTTAATGCAACAGCTGAAAATAAGGACGAGGAGCCAGCACCATATGACCAGCCAACTCTTCACAGATCAACAGAATGTACTCCTTGGACACAATTATCTAAATTTTGGATTAAAGATTGACTCAGTCTATAAAACTCAGATCTGGATTTTGAGGTGTGATTCGTATTCATAGGTTTGGTTAGGCCCGTTACACAGACAGAAAGTAAGAGATCTGAACCTCCACAAAGTCAATGTTGTCTAGGTGTAGGGGTTGTTTCAAGCCCGTTTCACTTTACAATCTGCTTCTTATCCAACACCAGTCCACCCTCTGGTTTTAACAGTCAGTGAACTTCTCATCTAAATCTTTTGCCACTGGCCAATCAAAACAGGGCAGACTCAAGTCCCCATATCATCTCCTGATCTCAGATCACTGGTTTCAGGTGGGTTTGTACAAGGCAGGCATGGCTCTGCCATGCCTCCACTGTTGCTACCAGAGCTACTGTGGCTACACTGCAACTTATACTCATGGGAGCTTGATAAGAGCCAGTGTGAGTATGTGTATACAAGCCGGGGAATAACATCACTAGCTCACAGTGTAGACATAGCCTAAGTGACTTGCCCAAGGTTTCACAGTAAGTTTGTGGTGGAGTGGAGACTTGAACCCAGCTATTCTAAGCCCTAGGCTGGTACTAACCACTCTCTCAAATCTAATGAACCAGATGCTGCTGCCCTTCCTCAAACACGTGCTTCTCATGGTCAGCTCTGAGCACCTCCTCCCGTCTAGTATGTTTTCTTTGTCTTCACCCATTAAGAATCCTCAGAAATATTGTTCAGAAATAGCTTTTATTATCAGTAGTTTCAGAGCCACATAAAGCCTTCATAGCTGACTAATACTTTTTTCATTTTACTCCTCATAACCAGAGAGTTTTAGTTGTGGGCACTAGTAAAACTGTAAAATACATTAAAGAAATCTATGGAACTACCTGTTGCTAGGTAAAAAACCTGTTGGTTTCAAGTGAAATAATAAGCTTTTTTTCAGACACTAAAGTAAATAAGTGCAAAGAATTCATAATAAATTGATGCCACTTGCACAAAAGCAATCCCATTTTTTTATGACCCTTCTCAATAAAGATTCTGGAAACATACTGGCTACACTTCCCAGTCAGTAACCGCTGCACAGCTGTAATTTCATGAGAACTCTCTATTAATAATCCTTAGCAACCAAATAGTGCTTTGCATCTGCAGGCAGCTAAACAGTGCAGAGAAGGTAAGTAATTTGTGTATGTCAATGGCAGAGGCTGGAACATACCCCATATTTCCTCCTAGCATGGTGCACTGTCCCCTTGCTCCCTCCTTATAGATCCCATTAAAGCCCATATCTTCCATCACACAGTTCATGTGGCGGGTGCTTTGCCTCCATAGTGCTGTGCACTTGAATATTATCTGATATTCATATTTTTCTACTTATTCCTTACTGTTAAGTTTATACTGCTGGACTCATCTCCAAGGAAGGGTTGATTTAAAGTGATAACAGGGTGTGTACGTTGACCCCAAACCACACATTCTCTGCTCTTCCAAATGGGGGGGGGGAGGGGAAGAGAGGGGAGACCCTGAACCTAAATAATTGTTCAGCAAAGACTTTTCAGTTATCTCCTGAAAAATATGCATGGAAATAGCTTTACAATAATGGTGCCCGTGCATAACACAATGATGGGTGCATTAGCAATTCTGCCTTAGATTTGGCTATGAATATGAATCCCCAATTCTTATTGATTTTAATGGGCCACAGCAATAATGTAAATATTGGGCCAACTCTTCAGTGGGTATAAATCAGCTCTTGATTTCAATTTACACCTGCTCTGGATCTGGTCCATTATATACGTGGAATCATCCCTATACATACACAGCCAGAGTTATAAAAGGGTGAACTTTCTCAACTGAACACATACAGCACCAAAACCTCTTCCCAGTAAAGGTAGAATGAGACCTGGCAGGCATTTTAATACCAAAGCAAGGTGAGTTAGTTGCAGCTACCTTAAACTGGTTCTCCCACAAACTGTTACATTCTTTACCTGTATGACCCTCAAACTGGTCTGAAAGTGTTTATCTTTGAAAGTCAAAGAAAATTAAAGGGATCACTTCCACTCTGCTCCTTCTGAGTACCCCAGTTTTAGTATGAGCAGGAAGCAAAATATCAGCACTTCCAGGGACTGGCTTTTGGAAAGCAATTTTTGATCAAAACAGCTGAATGATCAGTATTAAAGGTGATTATTAAAACAAATTTCACTGTATATAACTTTCTGTATGTGATGTCATTCATGTGATTTGTTGTACAATACCATTATGGTAATATTACTTTTGTTCCACTCTTGCTCATCTGGGGGAACCACAGCTGATGGATTACTCTTGTGACTCAGTGTAACTAGTTTCAAAGATGTTTAGCCTTGTTAGTTTTAGGTAGACTGTAGTCCATAAAAATTTTCAGACATGCTGAGAAGTTCCACATGTGCAGGAAAGTGCATTCTTTACAAAACCACAAAAATCACTCAAAATAGATTTAAAATACATAGCACAACCCCCCAATCCCACTCCTTTCACATTATTGCATGTGAAAGGCGTGTGTATATTTAGAGCAGTGTCACCAGTAATGGAAGTTGATGCTAGTAGGCCCTGGAATGTAATGACTTTTCCATACATTCCAATTAAATTAAGATGGCTCAGGTCTTGGAGAGTCAGATTGTTCAGTTATTGATTGGCTTCTCAATAGACCATATTTGCTTTTCAGGTTTCTAATTTTAATTCTGTGTTCCATTACATTCACTGAGAATAAATTGCATCTTGGAAGATTAACCAAGTCAGATGGTAAAGCTAAGTGCACAATCCATCCTCCCTCTTACCAATCACTAACAGGTCGTCACTGCTTGTAATAAAAAATGAGAATGTTAAAAGCCTCAGCAAGAACAGAGTCTAAAAGCCACGCTATGTTTTAATCACCTTGATTTTTTTTTCTTTACTGTGGTTGCACATAGTGGAGAGTTTGGAAAAGTTAGAGTGAAGCTTGAGCAGCTCTTTCATTTCCTGTTTGAAACCACAACAAGAGGCGATTGCTTTATTGGTTTCTCTCTGGATGTCCTCTTTGCCTCTCTAACCAAGTGTTCTCCCAGAAGGAATCACCAGTTGACACAAACATAGAGCTTGGCTACATTTTTTGGCTTAACTTCTTTTCGTCAAAATATGCATTCAGGTCAACTGAAACGTTTTGCTAATTGAAAGTCAAATGTGAGTTAGGTGCCTAACTCACTTAGGTGCTTTTGAAAATCCCCTAGGCTACCTTTGTAAATCTGGTCCTATATAACCTGGAATTACACTAAAATTGAGAGCCTACCTGTTATCAGCTCATGGATGCTAGTCTTAGATTTTGCCCATCTCAGTTCTTTTGGCTAAAACCCCTGAGAAGGACTTCTTGTAAGGGTGATAACAACAATGCTATTTTTCAGCCAAAAAGCACCTTCTTTGAGTCCTGTTGTAGACGTGATGACTCCCAGCATGTTTAGAGATTCAGATAAATATAACATAGCCAATGGATGAAGCCAATGATAACAGCGTGATTCTCTCACCTTTCAGAGCTGTTGTCAAACAGAAGCAGGGTACTTTTGAATGAAGTAAGCCAAACGACTAGAGTAATCCTTCACTGCTTCCCACCTGACAGAGGTCAACAACTCATGTGAAGAGAGGTGGAAGGTGAACTACAAAGCTAAAATGAAACCTTAAGCACCTCTCTGATACCCTGAGTTTCAATTGTGGTGTCACATAATGCATTCTTTAGATGTTTTCAGGGAACCAGGAAGTAGCAAGTGGATTTCACAGAGGGGGGTAAATAATCACGTAAGAAGAAAGCTTATTTCTGAGCTGAGTGCCTACCCCGGCCTGTGGAGCACAGATGTTCAGTACATAAACCCATGTTTAACTCCACTGCCTTTTTTGCTTTCCTGTTTACCTTCAGCAGGCTTTGTTCCTAAAAAGAATCAAAACTCTAAACTGGGTTTATCTTTTCTATTGAAGGTCAAGAAGTAAAATGGCATGAAGTCCCATCTAATACAAAGTAGAAAGAACTCCCATTAATTACTCACTGCTTGTAAAGTGGTAGGAATATGAAAAAAATATTAAAGGCAAACCCCTGTACCCTGCAAGTCCTAGCTCAGTGCACAGCATGGTGCAAAGGACTGTTGCACTTCAGTGCAAATGTACATAGAGGCTACATGTAAGCATGAGTAAAATTAAGCACTAGGCTTAATCCTGTGTGCTGAGCAGAACTCTCAAAACCCTGAATGACCACTGCTACTTGCATGTGGGGTGGGTCAAGAAAGAGGTGAGATCTGGGCACCGAACTGATGCATCTATAGAGGACATGGATTTAAGCATGATCCTCATTAGGCTAACAAGGTGCTAGCTATATATTTCCCTCTCTGGACTCACTCCTGTAATGAGATACAAGTCACACTCTCATAACACAGAATTGGTGTCCCCTGCATTCTCCTTCCTGTCCATTACTCTGTTCCATGTACTTAGATATGCAACATTCCACACCTGCACTGTAGACAATCAACCATTATTTATTTTAATTATTACTGCAACATTTTTCAGTGGACTGAAAGTACTAGCCCCAGGGCTTTGGTTAAATTCCACTTGGGGTAAAGACATCCACATTCCCTAAATTCCCCCTGCAATTTCAACTAGATACTGAATTCTTCACTGTGCATTGGCCTAAATATTTTTGCAGCAATGCTGTGTGCTATTGAAAAGCTGACACATTCCACCCCAGAGGTGGCTGCATTTAAGCAGTAGCTGAAATAATTGCTGTATAAGAGCTTTGAGATCACAGTGAATGAAAGATGTTGAAGGGTTAAAATATATGATACTTCATTTTTTTGAAAATAAATTTTTGTGAAAATATTCAAACATATTTTGAAACAAATTATTTCAGCTGGCCATGGCAAATCATTCTGATAAAGAACAATCACAGAACTAATGCTACCAGAGATCATACTCTTGAGGGACACATAAATACCTTATAGAAATGATCATATCCTATAAATCAAAGGCCATCTCTTTATCCCCTTTCATATGCAGTGGCAGGGATGTTACTTAAGCAGTAATGACAGCACAAGGCATTTACGGGCAATAAATGATTAGCTGAAAAGGGCTGACGACCCTCAGCTGTTCCTCCAGCTGTTAACCCCATTTGGTCTCTGAACTCCAGGATGTCGTGTGCTGAGGTTGTGATTGGTGGGATGAGCTGGACATGAAAAGACAGATTTTGTAAGGGGGTGATGCAGTTGCACTTGGTCTGTAAGGACCATTTCTGTCTATTTTAATCTATCTATTTTAGACATGTAATAATGATTAGCTCCTACACAGTACTTTCCATCCAGAGATCTCAATATACAGTAAAAAGGAGCATAGGTATTGTCATCTCTATTTTATAGAAGGAGAAGCGGAGGCAAAGCGAGGGCGAATGCCTTGCCCACAGTCACACACTGAGCCGATCACAGAGCCAGATACAGCACTCACATTTCTAGTCTGGGGCCCTATCTGCTGGACCATGCTGCCTCCCCTCTATAAAGTGAATATCACCTTGTTATCCAAGTGTCAAAGTGAATAGCCTGTACTACAGCTACTCACATGCTTGAACAGCCTGCAGTGTGAAAAGGAGGAACAATGCTGAAGTGTGCTTCCTTCCATTGGAGGGAAGGTTTGCTGTACCGAACGAATGGATGTATTTTTCATATGGCCAGTAGATGGTGCTAAGTCTCTTTGCATGTGAAAGTTTCTTGAAATAATGGCCACCAGTATGGTATCGAGCCATTTTAGTTGTGCGGTGTGCAGGAAATACAGCATATTATAGCCACATTAAGAGAATTAAATTCCATGCAATTAAAGAGACATAGCTATACTCTTTTTCTTGGTGTTCTTTTACTTTCTCTTTGTGTCTAAGAAAGAGACAAATTGGTGGATAGATACAAGATTCACCAGGGCTGTCAAGTCAGGATTTCTCATAAGCACTAATCACACTTTCACAGTACGGAAAGAACAATGGTTTTTGTGTTGTGGCTATGGCTAGCTGTAGTGCTTTCATGGTAATACAGCATGTAGGGATACATGCTATACAGCACAGTGAGAGCCCTGGATCTAGTTGCTTGAATCCATTGGGGTGTTCAGACATCACAACCCCTCCCCATAAGCAGATTTACCTCAGGAACTGAAACTTATTTAATACTGTTATATGCAGTGCAGTTATAGCCATGTCAGTCCCAGGATATCAGAGAGGCAAGGTGGGTCCAATAAAAGATATTACCTCACCCACCTTGTCTCAAAGTGATTTGACTTCATATGAGTAGCTGAGCTTTTTAAACAAACATGAATTTATTTTTCCTAGCTGGACATTTTTCAGTGGTTGCCTTTTCTCATTTACCTGGAATAGACAGGGTCAATTATTGCGTGATCCTCATATGTGAGCCTGTGATATGCTGTCTTATCTCTACTACAGCGTTACCCATCCTTCTTGGATCCCTCCTGCACTACTTATCTTCTAAAACAACCAGTAGGAATATTGGGCCCAATCCATAGCCCTTATGCCCTGAGCACATGCTGCAACTACTGTATATATATTTGTGTGTGTGTATGTATGCACACACACACACATGTGCACAGACACATAAACATTCTTTTGAATTTCTGTGTTTACCCATCTTCCCCTTTTTTGTTCCATGTCCACAATACTCTAGTGAAGGAGAAACCAGGCAGGGCTGTTCACAGAAACAGCGAACACTCTGTGACTATTAGAGCGTGTTCACAGAAAGCATATTTCAAATTCGTATTTGTGTCAGAAACGTTCAGTCACAGGGACAGATCCTAAGCTGGTGTAAATTGTCATTGTTCCATGGACCTCAGGCCAGTAGAGTTATGCCAGTTTACACTGGCTGAGAATCTGATCCAGCGAGTGGAAATCGCCAGGGAGTGAACATCAGGAGTTGCTTGTCTAGCTGTGGCCCTTGGAGTTGTACAATGGCTGGCCACACCTGAGCCATGAAGGTGCAACCTACAGAGACAACAGGTCTCAGCAACCAATGCGCCCCCTTCCTTTCAGCAGGCTGAGCAGCTCAGTTTTAAGGCCACAATCCAGCTCCCATTGAAGTAAATGGGGGGTGGGGGGAACGGACTCCCATTGACTCCAAGGGGAATTAGCAAAAAGAAAAGTTTCAGAGTAGCAGCCGTGTTAGTCTGTATTTGCAAAAAGAAAAGGAGTACTTGTGGCACCTTAGAGACTAACAAATTTATTTGAGCATGAGCTTTCGTGAGCTATAGCTCACTTCATCGGATGCATTCAGTGGAAAATACAGTGGGGAGATTTATATTCACAGAGAACATGAAGCAATTGGTGTTACCATACACACTGTAAAGAGAGTGATCAGGTAAGGTGAGCTATTACCGGGGGGGGGGGGGGGGGGAGGGGGGGAGGCTTTTGTAGTGATAATCAAGGTGGGCCATTTCCAGCAGTTGACAAGAATGTCTGAGGAAGGGGGGAGGATTAGATTAGGGTTTAAGGACCAAATTGTGTGACCCCTGTAGTAGTGAGCATGTGAGTAATCCCAATGACTTCTATGAGTCTATGTAAGTGTTGAACAATTTGGTACTAAGTATGAGGGCAGCTACAGCTTGCTATACAAATTTGGTGCCAGCCCCTAGTCCCCTGGCAATTTGAAAATGAACCCCTGGGTTGGGCACTTTTGCATGTGTCACCTGACTTCAAACGTATGCTGCCATGACCTTAATAAAACAGCATGAATGGAGTCCACATTAGCTCTCTGCTGGATTTATAGCCTCCTGTCTCATTAGAATTCAGTGAGAGAAATGCCAGAGTTTGCATTAATATTTATCTGGTGTATAGTGTATTCTATGCACTTTAAAAAGTGTTATTGTACATTATTTGGTGAATATCTAGTGCTCATATTTTTTCTGCCATTAGCCTGTATTTACCTATTCTGCCTGTTTTCAGGGAATTTTTTTCAATAGCTTTTACAATCTTTTTGTATATATTTAATACTGCTCCTTGCTTATTTTCTTCCTCCCACTGGGCTTTTGTTGTCATTTTTGACAGTTTAATTTTGTTTGAATGAACACAGGTTTTTCTTCTCCTTAGTTTTTCTTTTAAAGCTGGCTCCGTCCTCGCAGCAAAGAATGTGGGATGGGAAAACAAAGGAGCTGGTAAACTGGTGAAAATTTATTTTACATTAGTGAACCATGGATGCTATTTTCATCATGGCTTTATAGTAAAAAGAATGTTGACAGCAGGTGCTTCTAAGATCTCACAAAAGGAAAGGCTATTGTAACTAACTGGTGAGTGTGTGTTACAGCTCTTCTTCTATACCCAACCCATTCTATGTCAGTCTCTTACAGCCCCATCTAGAAAAATTAGTTCAAGATTTTAGTTCTGGAGGACCCTAAAATTTCAGCCAAGATATTAGCCATCACACCAGGACTCAAGTGGTTGCATTGTCCAATAGACAAGTTTATGCCCTGCAAAGCACCCACACTGCACTGAAGTCAAAGGGTGATCTGGAATTCCAGGCCCAGGATTGGGGCCCAGCTGTGAGATAGTGCTGCTGGGACTCACTTTGTTCACAGTTATAGGAGATCCTGCACATCCTTGTATGGATGCCCAGCAGGGAATGTAAGGCTGCTGTGCTCGAGCGTAAGGCTGAATGGATACTGCAAGTGGGAGCAGGCAAGGTTAAAAATTGTGCTTTACGAGGGTGAGGAGAGATAAGTCCCAAGACCCATATGCACCTGCTCCCTTCCTCTCAGCAATGCAAGGTATAAAAGGGATGGAGCATGGGCAGAGAATGGGCGTTTCTGAAGAGTGAAGACGTAGAGGCCTCAGTGTGCTACTGGTTTTGCAGATGAGGCTCTTAACTACACACTTCCCTCTCTGACTTCTCTCCTGAAGATGAGTTTATCACCAGTGTTCGTGCCAGCACTTGTTTAGGATAATTGAAGATGCAAAAAGACCCACCTGGGTCACGGAGTCCTTTTCCAGTCAAGGGCAGGACAGAGAGCCCTGAAAGAGGATGTATTGTCCTTTGAATGATGCTCAGCTCATCCAAAGGCTACAATAAAAGTAAAATGAAATAACAAGGTCCTCCAATGTCCTCGTGCATTTGTAAATCAGAGGCAGACTCTAATTCAATACCAATTTCCTTTTGTCCTAACCGCTGACTGACTCACTTCGAATCTGATTATTTCAGTCAGCAGATGCTTCCCTTCGCCTATCTATTGCAATTTTTTCCAAAGGGCCTCTGATTTTGTTGGCTGCTGAGAACGCAGGATAAGGAAATCTGTCAATAAATATACCCTCTGCTTCCTAAATCCCTCCATAATTCTCATTCCAGTCAGAGTAATTGCACTCTCCTATGATCAATGGTCTAACCCTGGTACAGTCCTCTATCTGCATAAATATTTCCTGATCTGTCTTCTCACCTTGCCCTGGGAGATCAGTAATTGTTTTCTATTATCATTGTTTTCCCATGTCAGTGTTTAGCCTTGAGCTCAAGGTGTCTTCAATTTACCATCCAGTGTGAATGTTATTTCTTTCTTCAAACATAATGTCCTTCCTTGTTTATATTATCATATCTCCTCCTGCCCCTCTCATTGAACTTAGCCTGTCTGTGCACTGTGAGTCTTAGTAATGTAATATTACAGCCTATTTCCTGATTCAGCCACATTTCAACTACTCCAATTACACCAGATTTGTCCTTAAACGGCAGGTGCCCTCACTTTTGCAATCTTGTTTGCTGGGGGTTTTTTCGTCTTCCCTGTCCTGTCATGCGCAGCCAGCACTCAAATTTTTCACCTTCTGGGAAGTGACAGCAGTTAGTCTGCCTTATTCAGAGAGTTTCCATACCAGAAGTTTCCCCCTGCTTGAGATCAAGGTAAACTCCACTAGTGCAAATTGCAAGTTTTCTTAACTACACTATGGAATTCCACCAGGGTAACTACACTGGTGACTGGCCACCACGAACTGAAAAAGGGGCTAAACCCCAGCACAGACAGTGCCTCAGAGTACTTATATAGGGCACAATCCAAAACCCATTGAAGTCAATGGAAAGATTCCCAAGGACTTCAGTGGGCTCTGGATCCAGGGCCGGCTCCAGGCCCCAGCGTTCCAAGCAGGCGCTTGGGGTGGCAGTTAGAAAGGGGCAGCAGTGTTTCCGCTGCGGCAGCAATTCCTCTGTCCTGCCGGCTGTGGTGGCAATTCGGCTGCAGCTTCTTTGTTTCGCTGGCTGTGGCAGCAAATCGGGGGCAGCTTCTCCCTTTTGCTGACCACGGCGGCAAGTTTTTTCACTGCTTGGGGCGTCAAAAACTGTAGAGCTGGCCCTGCCTGGATCAGACCCATAATGACATGCCTGTCCATGTAGGGCTGCCTTTGCTTTGAATGGGCATGTTTGCAACTGCATGAAGACCACTGCGTGCTGGCCCTGTGACAGCTATAGCCTATTTGCCACTTAGCCCTTTACCCACGAAGGAGGAATCGTACAATTCATCTCACATTTTCTGTTTTGCATCTTCCAGAACAACAAACATAAGGTCCTTGTGCACTGCAACCCTAGGTGCCCCAGGGCTTCTCGCCCAGCTCTAGGGGATGCTGCTTTATGCATAAGCTCATCAACCTTAGCAATAAAAATGGCATAAGTGTTTTTAATGCACATTTAATTTCATTTTATTTCCACTGAATACATACATTACTTATGCATTAAACAGGCTGTGCCAGGAGCTTCATTCCAGAAGCATATTCAACCCGACAGCCTATTCAAGCAGAACACCAGTGGCACTCATTACACAGAGGATTAAAAGTTCCTTCCTCAGAGTGGAGACTTTCATTGCCTAGTTCTACCCCTATCAAGGACAGGAGGATTTGCTTTTCTCCCTGCCTTCCTCTCTGTTTACTCTGCCTCAATCCTGAGTAATATACTGCAGTCTTAGACTCTAAACTAAAAGAGACAGTATCCCGCTCACAGACTTTCCCAGCCAGAGTATGTATTTCCTTCCTCCTCAGATAAAGCACCATTTTGATCCTCGGGACATGTTAAAAGAAGTAAAATCACACTCAAGTGCACACAAAGGTCAATGAAAGAAAAAGCATATTCTCTGTGCATGTTTGAAGTTCACCATGTCAATTACTATGGGTTAACTACATCCCTGATGTTACTTCACTGAAATCATAAAGCGTCACCAGAGATTAATTTAGCCTTCTGTATCTTCTTAACAATGGTGAATCCATGTTTGTTCCCTTTTTCTGAACTTACAAAATTAAGGACAGTCTGTATTTAAAATGCCTATGTACCAGTTAATGGGATACTGAGAGCCATATATGTTATAAACATGAGAAAATACAAAAAACACTCTGCAACTGAACACCATAAAGCAACAGAACCGTGAGATAAATATCAAAGTAACACCAGAGGCTTTTCACTGTGGCATTTCTGTGGGAACAAGAAAATATTTTGGAGCTCTCGGAGAGCTTAAATGTAACCACTTAGAAACTGGCATTCAAAATAAAAACATTAAAGAAGATTTATTACGACAAATATTTTACTAAAAATAATTTTTTTTAAAGGCTAAGTGCTATCTGCTCCAGAAAAGTCTCATCCATTTATGGGCTTGGAGAGAAGTTTATGGGTCCAATGAACAAATATATGCCTCATTCATTATAATACTTGGCTCTTCTTTGCTGTACTAAGAGTACCTACCTGATCCTCACAACAATCCTGGGAAGTATTACTAGCCCCATTTTACAGATGGTGAAATAGAGGCCAAGAGGCCCAGATCCTCAAAGGTGTTTAGATGCCTAAGTCCCATAGATGTGAACCTTTGAGGATCTGGGCCAGAGAAATTAAGGCCAATATTTTCAAAGATGTTCGTCAATTTAGAGTACCCACCTTGACACACATAGGGCCAGAGGCACTGAGAATTCACAACTACCATCAGTGGGGGAGGAGTTTCAATATATTCAGAATAATGAGCCATTCCATGGATTTCAACTATCATTATCAGAACCATTACCAAGCTATTTTTTGTAATACAATATACCCAATTCATCCCTGGTGTGATGCCACTGAGATCAGTGGAATTACATTGGGGATGAATTGGTCTCAGCATCTGCAAAGTGTATTATGAAACCCATAATGCAACAGCAAAAATATTATACATTCTTGTTGATCAATCAGCAGGTATCTCCTGAGCATAGGGGAGTCAAATTCAAAAAGTGGAGGCCATGCAAGTCTGTAGTTTACTATTATTGCACTGTCCAACTACCATCATTAATGGAGCAGGCAAAGGTGAGCAGTATAATTCTGGAGAACAGTATACCAATGCCCTACCATTCCCTTTGGCTGTTCCCAGTGCCATATCAGAACTGTGTACACACAGTGTCTAGCACAATGGGCCCCTGAGGTTTTGGGGCCTCTAGGCCTCTGTAATATGATCCTCACCTCACCATAGAGCATTACGGAATATCTCTTCATGAACGTGAGTGCCACCCCCGTGCCAGCTAGCTTCAACCTAGGGCTTTCGTCAGTTTTCAGTTGACCCAGCTTTCTTCACCAGGGCCTGACCCATGTCTATTGATGTTCAGAGCAATATTCCTATCAACTGGAGGGTGCCTGGATCAGACTTTATGTAAAGAGTTTCCTGGCAAAACCGAGCACTCAGACATGCTTTCCTTAGCTCTAGCAAAACCTGCCTAATGTTGATCTGCACGGTTACATTTCCAGCAGTAACAGAGGAACTATTACTGCTGTACTCCTCTCCCATCATTACTGTGGCAACAAAACACTCCCAGAACCAGCAGGCTATTAAGAACTATGCAAGGCCCACCTGAGCCAAATGAGACTCTCCAGTGTCATTTTATATTTATTCTGTAAATCCTAGAGCCAGACCAGGAAAACAAACTATTTCCAGCAGAAACTGGTACTGTCCTTCTAGCTGATTTCACCACTCCAGTTGGGGTGGGGTGGGGGGTGGGAAGGAGACTGACGATGACCACCAGCTGCCCAGGAGGTCAGACATGATAAAGGAACATTTTGAATCACCTATACACAAAGTGCATTCACTATCAACAACCACAACAAAAAATGCTAATAGAAAGGATTAGCCAGCCTGCCCTAAGGGTTATGATGGCCATCTTCAATCTTAATTGACCAGAAAATAGATGGCAAGTATCATTTTTATCTTGAGTCCCAGAAATAATTTGTGTTGCTACCCAGAAGATGCGCTTACTCCCCTAAGAATAGATGGTTCCTTGGTTTCCTGGCAAGAAGTGCACATATGTTTAATACTAAGATTATTAGTCAAGTTTATGTTGCCAAACATTTATGTCCTAGAAATACTGCTCTTTCCAGTTAGTGATTATACCAACTACGTGTAATGCCATATGGCCTTAATAACACGCCTGTCACTTTTCACAGAATAATTACTTCAGTTTTGGCAGGATTCATCTGCAATATTTGCTGTCTCTTTAGATGACATCATAATGGTGAAATGCAAAAGTGATCCACATCTCTGTGAGACGGGAAAGGCACTAGCAGCGCAAGATGCTGGGCTGTTATTCAAGTCAAGGGCAAGGAATTTTTTCTGAGAAAAAATAACCAGTTGTTTTCTCCAGTGATATCTGGGGGTGGGAACTTTTAGAGAGAGAGAGAGAGAGAGAGAGAGAGAGAAAGAAAGAAAGAAAGAAAGAAAATGGACCATTCATTACATACAACATCTCAAATCCTTTGGGGTTAGCTTCAGAATTTCAGTACTGAAGATGTCAGAAAATATACTGATTATTCCTGGATTGCCCCAAATAGCTGAAAATTTAACCACCCAATATGAAAAAGTTATTCTTCTTTCTGGTTATGACTACAGGCTTAGATCAATGCACCAGTTAAGGAAACATATGGTCACCAGTATTTTTAACTGGTGCACTGATTTCAAACTATGCACCAGCCTGATTCTGCAGGCATATGAGAAAGATGCCTGGGTTTCTCTATAAGACTCAGAAATGCTCCTGGACTGAACCACTTCATAAAGTAGTGAGACAGTAGTTCACACATGACTAACCACATATATCACAAATGACATATGATCTGATTGGTCTCATTGCTCATGTAGTAAAATGATGTCTGCCACTATTTTAATTACTTGGAAACCTGAAAGTGCAAACAGAGGAAGTCAGAGCCTTTAAGCTTTTCACAAAGAACAAGTGAAATTAACATATTGAAAATAATGCACTGAGTGCTCACGTCACCCTGTGCTCACATTGGCTCCGATCCTGCAAAGACTTATACATGTACATGTGAGTACTGCCACTGATTTCAATGGAAGTAAAGTTAAGCATGTAAGTACAGCTTTACACAGGATTGGGAGCAGAAGGAGTCAGGCATGTAGAAAAACAGAAGGGAGGGAGCTGTTGGAGGCTTAATCTTATCCTCCTTATGAAATCAGCTATTAGGCATGCAGTGGAACACCTGTATCAGCTGTGACCCTGATATAACTCATTATTATTAATTATTATTATTATGGGAGAATGCACAAGTAGTGCAATAAAGATGGAAAAAAGTTCAAAACACAAAATATAAAGTAGCGAAATAAAACAGGAGTGAAAAACTCAAAAGTGTCAAAGGGGAGTCAACAGTGTGGAGTCTGGAAAGTCCTCCTGATAGACCAGCATGAGAAGAGCAGCCATTCAGTTGATGCGTAGCATCTTCAGTCACATTGTAGCTACACAGAGAGCTGTTCCTGAGTCCCCAGGTGTGGTCATTTGCAGCACACCTCAGGTCGAAGCCAGGTGGTCTCTCATCAGAGTGATGAGGAAGGAGTTCCTTACAGAGGGAGCAGCTCGTTCCCATACTGCTCGCCACAATATGGTATCATCCGCCATAGAGGTGGACAGTAACATAATACAAACTGGCTTTCTACTGATGAGTCAGTGGCGAAGTGTTTCCTATATATATCTTTGAAAAGTGACAGTTGTGGCATCTCCCAGAATTTCTCAAGGGGGCTCTTTGCTGCAATATAGCATCTGATGTTAGGAGATGGGATATTAGAGAGGACTGGTAGCCACTTGATGTTTGTCAGTCTCATAGTCCCTGTTATTATTCTCTTCATTTGATTCCATTTTATAGGAATTAGCTTTTATGTGGGAAGCATTTAACCACACAGGAGCGCAGTATTCTTCACCAGAGTAGTAAAGATAGGGTGCCAAGCTGTGCAGTGTTTGTGCACTAACTCCCCAAGTTGGGCCTGCATCCTTATTTAAAAGGCCATTTCTGCTTTTAAGCGCCTGAGCTACATTGGTGAGGTGGTTTTTGCAGGTAACGTGTGAGCTAGAATTACCCCTGGATACACTGGCTTTGGGTTTTCTGCCAGTCATTCTTCATTCAAGAAGATATTGAGTTCTCATGAAGTACTGGCATGATTGAGATTGAGATGGAAACATGTCACTGGGCTTAAGTCTCCACTTCTTGAAATAGCCACTGATAGCTGCCATGTCTTGGTTCGGGTTTTTCTCCATTTTTTTTGAAGTCTGACTCTTGAAGCTCAGCCAATATCTCCTGTATACTTGATTGGTCTTGAAATGTTGGAGACAGATCATTCATAAATACATTGAAAGAAGTTGGAGCACAAACAGCTCCCTGAGGGCGTTTGTTCTTCTGGATCGTCCACGTGCTCAGTTTACTGCCTAGCATCACTTGGGATTGTCTGTTTCAAAGTATCATTTCCATAGCCATAATAACCCATCAAGGTAACATCTTTGACATCTTGACCAGCAGACCAGTGTGTCATACAGTATCATATGCTGCTGTCAAGTCAAGAAACACAGCCCCCATCTTCTTCTGTTGAAAACAATTTTCTGTAAAGGGGGTAAGAGCAAGAACTTGGTCACAAGTGTTCCTATTAGGTCTGAAGCCTCTCTGGGCAACACTCAGAGAATGCTCTACTGTGGGCATGATTCATTGTGGAATTAGTCACTCCAGAAGTTTGTAAACACAGCTCAGAAGCGATATTGGAAAGTAGCTAGCTGGAAGGGTGTAATTTTTTCATAGTTTTGTTATAGCTACCACTCTGGCTTTCTGCCATATCTTAGGCATCTTGTTCTCTTGGATGACCTGGGATATAAAAATTGACAGCCATTTTATGATCTCCTTACCAAGGTGTAGTAGCATTTCTGGCAAAATCTTGATAAAGTTGCCTGCTTTTCCTGCTTTCATGTGACTCAGTACTCTCTCCACGTCCTCACTGGAGAAAGGCTAGAAGATGTCTTCTTCACTCCAAGGTGGGCCCAATCTATATCTGCACCATTCTCTGTATACTGATGCCTCAAAAAACTTGTCCTTGTTGACTTTTGCCATGTTAGCTGTGTGGCGATGCTTTTTGGTGACACTTTAAACTGATATATAGGTGGTGACTTCTGTGCTGCTCCCATCTTCCTTATAAGTGACCATGCTTTCTTTCTAGATCTTGTCATGTCCATATTTGATGTAACTTCTTCCCAACATTCCCTGCAATAGGCACTGAGTCCATCAGTGAGGTGCTTTGCTATCTCTGAGTCACCAAATTCATCACACTGCTTCAAAAGTTCTGCATATTCCTCTTCTAAGCAGGGTATGTAAGCCTTTTGTTAGCCATGTGGGATGGATTTAGTGGCTGCTTTGAAGATTGCTTTGGAGAAGCAAATGTAAGCATTTTCTATAGCGGTATTATGTGGCATGCACACTATATACACATTAGTCAGCTTGAGTGTTTCTCCCAGTCTGCTCTTTTAAAGTTCCTAAATGTTCTAGTAAGAATGTGGTGGTGCTTTCTCTACAGCAAGTTTTTAAGAACTACCCCCACGGTCATCTTGAATTGATGGGTACAGTGAGCAAGATCTAAGCCCTATCCTGGTGAAGGACCTAGAGGCTTTAATTTCCCAACCCAAAAGGTTAAATCCTGCTGACTTTACCCACACCCAGGCTACTCAGTCATGACCCATGGACCCAATACCTCCATGTACCTGAGCTCTTGCACCAATTGCCATGTATTTGATACCTATACCCTTGACCCACACAGCCAGCACCCACATCCAGTTCATTCACACACAGCAATCGTTGGCATGGAACTCTTCCCTGTTATGGGAAAGCTTTCGTTTTCTTCCATATTTCTGTAGTTATTTTTCTGAGTGTATCTGGATGGCTCTCTGTGGTATATCTCACTGATGTCACTGCAAGTTCCACACAGACATCAGTGTGCTCCTAACAATTGTACTCGTATCAGTGTATCTGCATGGGTATCTCATTGAGACAGATCAGACACACAGCTGGAATAAGAGTGACTTGAAGAACACACAACACA
Source organism: Lepidochelys olivacea (assembly GCF_965140295.1). Lineage (NCBI taxonomy): Eukaryota > Metazoa > Chordata > Testudines > Cheloniidae > Lepidochelys > Lepidochelys olivacea. The sequence goes on from NC_140423.1 coordinate 18,056,799, forward strand.
TAGTTCCATTGATGTCAATGGCAAAACTCACACTGACTTCAGTTGGACCAGGATTTAGCCCTCTATGGAGTCACGCCTATCTGCCTGGATGAATGGGTTCTAGAGTAACAGTATCATGCAAGTGAACATAGTTTCTTCACATCAGACTGTGAAATCAGTAAACGTCTTTTTTAAAAAAATTCAAACAAAGATTTGTCTTTGCTGGCTAATGGTAAGATTAGGGCTGGTCAAAATTATTCTGATGAAAAGTGTTTTTGACAAAAAATGGAGTTTTACTGAAAATAATTTTTTTCACAAAAAATAAAAAATGTTACGATAGTTCGGCTTTCAAAAAATTTCACAAAAAAGTGACAAATTTCAAAATGGTTTTGAATTTTTATGAATTTTCCATTTCAAATGAGTGGGGAAATTCCCACTCTTAGGCCTGGGCTACACTGCCGGGGGCGGGGGGTTTCGAACTAAGATACTCAACTTCCGCTATGCTATTCACGGAGCTGAAGTAGAAGTATCTTAGTTCAAGTTACCTGGCTGTCCTCATGGCGGCAAATCGACTGTGGTGGCTCCCCCATCGACTCCGCTTACTCCTCCTGCCAAGGTGGAGTACAGGCATCGATTCGGGGATCAACTGATCACGTCTAGACGAGACGCGATAAATCGATCCCCGACAGATCAATCACTACCCACCGATCTGTTTTTAAACACACACTTTTTTCCCACTGGGGGTGGGCGGTAAAAATGTTAGAGAAAGTGAAGGAAAAAATTCTACTTTTTCTTTTCCTTGTTGACTTTTTCCCACTAGGAATGATGGAAAATGTAAACATTGGAAATGAATTGGAAAAAACCCATTTTCTCTCACTTTTATTTTTCTCTTGTCCCCTTTATTCTACTGGAAAAATGTGAAAGCAGTTTTTTGTAATAGTAAGAGAAAGTAACTCTTTGGCTCCCTTTTTTCAAATTTATTCACACTTTTCCAGCAGAAAAAATAAGAAGTGAGAGAAAGGAGAAAAATCCCTGACATTTTAAAAAGAAATATTTCTAAATTAAATGAAATTTTCTAAAAAATAAAAAAAAGTTACATTTTGAAAATTTCCATTTTGATTTTTTGTTGTTGTTGAAAGATGAATTAAAAGTGAAACATTTTGAGCTAAACAAAAACTGTTTTTTTTTAAAAAATCACAAAAAACATCCCAAATATTGGGGCAGCTCGACATATGATCCATATAAAACAGGCCAGGAAAGTCAGAATCCCTTCTCCTCCTCCATTAGTCAGTTGGACACGTATGTAGCAGACACACGAAACAGGAGGTAATTACTCAGCCAAAACTCACAATACCTCTGAATGGCTGGGAAAGGCTACCTATTATTCAACAATATTCTGGCGTTTCTAACAACACAAGCCATCTTGGATTTTAAAGAGCTGCATGGAGAAGGGAGGATGCAACTTTCCATGACCCTTTTCCCCCGTCTCCCTACAGAACAAGAAAAGGGAAAAAAACAGATCTGAAAAGTACAATTTCAGGCTTAGTCTGCTTTTGTGAAAGATACCAGCTTACTTCCAGGCCCTGCTGGGATTGCCCACTTGTGCCATTATCATTATGAGGCACTGGAATGTGATGTTCCATTGTCACTATCTGCCATATATTTCACTGTAAGTGCAATGGATATTGAGATCCTGTTAGTGTAATCTATAGTTCTCAAAGCAGCGCTCTTATTCCTGACACTATCATTAAGAAATATGGGTTTTTAATAGAACAGAATTATTTATTACTTTTGTGATAGTCTACAGGCTGGTAAAATAAAAGCAAATGGTGTTTTGGTATAAAAATACCAACCCCAGGTGGGAGCAAGGCAACAAAATAAAAAGTCATTTAAGAATCTGAAATCAATGAAAGTTAAAATGACCAATTCCCGTCATATAAAAACAAGCTTTTCTATGTACAGTATGTATTATAACATACTGTACCCATAGATAGATAGAGAGCAATAGAGGGCCTGAGTCTGTTTGCTGTCAAAACTCCTATTGACTTAATTGGAAGCCAAATCAGGACCAGATGAAGGGCTAATGGAAGTTCTCCCCTAGTTCAAGTGATAGGGGCTTGTGCTCTTGGTGCAGAAGAATAAGAATTTGGTCACTTCTGCCAATGTGAAGGTCAGTCTACCATAGTGTGCAGCAGTCCCTGGTGACTACAGATTTATTACAACATGTTTGATAAGATATTTCAATCTGGTTTCCATCTCATACCAGCATTAGACTGCACCAAACACTAGAAAACACACTGTAGGTAAGAGACTGGGTAATACAATAGGTCTTTTTATATTTCTAACATCTGTAGGGGTTATCTGCTATCAGAACTGTTCTGTCTCTAAGGCATGTGATAAACTCTATGGCAATGGCAGGTTTCAGTGTACATGTAACACTGAGTGATAAAGCTGCACTGCTAGGAATCTGCTGCTGCTGAAGAAATGGAGAGGAAAGAACCTGCAAGAGGTTATTTTCTGGTAATCTAGAGTTTAATGGCTCTGACAAGGTCTAGTCGTTTGGGGGTGAAACACACTCCAGATGTTGTCAACAAAATAGTTCCTCCAGCCGAACCACTTGCCCAGAGCTCATTTCAAGAAGGGTGGAGGGGACCATCATCTGCCGAGAGGAAAAGGCACAATGAAATTTCATTTTCTATTTGCTACACTGTTTACAACCACAGAAGATGGCAGCAGGTGACTAATGATGTCAAGTTTGATTCAGAAAGGGTTCTTGCTAATGCAATAATGCAATGGGGCAAGGTAGGAAAAGATTAGTATCGGGTTTTTTTCAGATCATTTCATAAAGTTCTCCATCTTCTGACATTGCAACCCCAAACAGGAAGCTGCTGTCCTTTTTTAAAGTTAGTTACACAGCATAAATGCATCCCCATCAAGCTCACCTTTCTTGTGCTAAAGATAGTCATTCTGATTGGCTGAATCCCTTTCTACCTGACTCTCTATGGAGGTCAGAGATAGAAAAGACTTATTGGATCATCTACTTAAGTGGGCACATCTGCACACATAATTAACACACTTGTGTGGTGCAACTTCCCACCTCACCCTTTTGTTTTTTAAATATGTCTTCTAAGTACTTCCAAATATCAAGGTACTACAAAAATTTAAATGCTCCTGGGTGGGAGACCAGACTGTGTAGGTGTCCCTTGTCTCTCTGATTCTATTGCCCCATTACTTGAAATTTCTTAAATCACAAACATATAGGCATTAAGTTCTTTTACCAGTAATGAGTAGCCTTCACGCAGACTGAAATAAGCAGGAGAGTTGTCTGTTTCAAGGCTGCTATTAATCAGTAATATCAGTGTAGTAGATGAACCTAGTGACTGGTAGTACCTAGATGCATGGTACAGTTAATAATATTTAGGTTTATTGGCCCATGCATTTTCCACAGCCTGCAATATATACCTATAATTTCCCAAGATAGACCTGCCATCATACACACTAGCACAGTGGATGCAGTTATCAGAGAGATTTAGCAGCAAGTTGATAAAAGACCTGATGAAGAACAAACAAATGCTGCCCTCAGAGAAATTAAAATTTATGTCATTGGCATAGCTGCCATATTTTCACCAAGTCAGTTTGGATTGAAACCAAATGTAAGACATTTTAAAATCAATTAAAGGCTCACCAATAGGTCAAAATGGGGAAGGGGACCTGAAGAACTTATAGGTAGCTTGGTGGCCGAGTAAGATGGGTACACGGTAAGGGATGGAAAGGCAGAAAAAATACTTAAAGATTACCAGCATTATTAAGGCCCCATGTGTTCTACAAAAAACCTTAGGGCATCGATAGTGCGTATCCCTGACCACAATGATCATTCATAACATCAGCTGTAGAGTAACCCTAAGGAGAGTCAGTCTGTCTTGGCATGCAAGATCCTGAAATATTATTTCTCACCAACCACGCAGGTTTCCATTGCTGATGTGTAAATGGCTCACAAAGGACAGGCTGGCTTGGTGGCACCGAGTTTGGACTTTAATACAGCTGTCTAACAAGCTTAGGAGCAACAACATTATTTTTAGTGGGCTTTCAAGTTGGTCTTTGCAAGCTCATTCTAAGTGATTGGGCAACAAAATGGCAAATAAATTTAATGTGGATAAATGTAAAGTAATGCATATTGGAAAAATAACGCCAATTATACATGCAATATGATGGGGGATAATTTAGCTACAACTCATCAGGAGAAAGATCTTGGCGTCATCGTGGATAGTTCTCTGCAGACATCCACGCAGTGTGCAGCAGCAGTCAAAAAAGCAAACGGGATGTTAGGAATAATTAAAAAAGGGATAGAGAATAAGACGGAGAATATCTTATTGCCCTTATATAAATCCACGGTATGCCCACATCTTGAATACTGCATACAGATGTGGTCCCTTCATCTCTAAAAAGATATACTGGCATTAGAAAAGGTTCAGAGAAGGACAACTAAAATGATTAGGGGTTTGGAACAGGTCCCATATGAGGAGAGATTAAAGAGGCTAGGACTTTTCAGCTTGGAAAAGAGGAGATTAAGGGGGGATATGATAGAGGTATATAAAATCATGAGTGGTGTGGAGAAAGTGAATAAGGAAAAATTATTTACTTTTTCTCACAAAAAAAATAGGGGCCACCAAATGAAATTAATGGGTAGCAGGTTTAAAACAAATAAAAGAAAGTTCTTCTTCACTCAGCGCACAGTCAACCTGTGGAACTCCTTGCCTGAGGAGGTTGTGAAAGCTAGGACTATAACAGGGTTTAAGAGAGAACTGGATAAATTCATGGAGGTTAAGTCCATTAAGGGCTATTAGCCAGGATGGAGTAAGAAATGGTGTCCCTAGCCTCTGTTTGTCAGAGGGTGGAGACGGATGGCAGGAGAGAGATCACTTGATCATTACCTGTTAGGTTCACTCCCTCTGGGGCACCTGGCATTGGCCACTGTCAGTAGACAGGATAGTGGGCTGGATGGACCTTTGGTCTGACCCAGTATGGCCGTTCTTATGTTCTTATTCTCCAACCAAATTATAAAATAACATAATATACAAGATATTGCTCCCAATAGGAGCCCATCTACCCAATAGGAAAGGAGGAGCATCCAGAACTCAGAACAACACAACCCTTCAGATTCTAGATCAATGCATTATGTCCTTCAGTTCTAAATTTCTAATGCCCCTCAAGTTATTTTTGTGCAAAAACACAGACATAGTTTCTACAGCTGGAAAATTGACTTTCATCAGGATTCTGTGAAGCAAAACTGGTTGTTTCCCACAATAGCAGTGTGGAATGGGCGCAATTCAACTTAGAAAATCCCAACTCTCTTCATGGGTATCTGTAAATCCATGTCCTTTAGACCAAAACCTTTGTGTGTCCCAGCTTGCTAAGCCCTACTGATTTAATGCCACACGTTTATTTTGAAATACTGTAGCAGAACAGCTTTAAAAGAATTACTGAGGAGTTACTACACACTAAGAAACGATGGTGGTTTGGGGGTCTTCTGGCCTAATTAAATTCCATTTTGTTCAGTCATCCTCAAATGAAACTTCCATTTTCAAAGGGTTTTGCGAGCAGTGTACTAATGCAAGAGAATTTATAGTATTTATGGGGCAACAGTATAAATGGAATTTAATAGCCAAGCGTCAGCGGGGAACTGTCTAATCTTTATCAAGTACTGATTAGCGACCAAGGATTTCTGGTGGGATAATGAGCCCCAGACTGGCTCCTTTCCAGTTTTTGACACTGGCACTGATGTACATCTGTTAATTGCTAGAGGAATACATACGTTAACTGAACGTCAGTTAATTAGTGGATATTTAAATGACTCACTGAAGTTTATGTTTTTGAAATTTACAAAAATATTAAAAGTCAGACGATCTCTGCAGGCACTTAAGGTGCACTGTAGCTTTTCCCATGCAAATAAATGAAGAGCTGTATTGCTGAACCAGATTCAAGAGCAATCCTCAAGAGACTTAGCATAGAAATGTACAGACATTGCATTGACTTTTATGGAGCCAGGTCTAGGAAGTGAGAAATGGACCCAAGCTAGAACCTCAGATCTGATCTACCCCAATGTGAATGCCACATATGAAATTTACAACCACATCCTGGGGGTTGGACTAGATGAGGGGGTTGGACTAGATGACCTTCAGGGGTCCCTTCCAACCCTGATATTCTATGATATTCTATGATCCTGCCATTAAAGTGTTTCAAACCAACCGTTCCTGAACTATGGGGATTTTAAATCCAGATCCACATTTTTGCCATCTTAGTTAAACACTTACATGCATAGTTAGGCACCTAAATAAAAGCAGCCTCATTTTCAGAGGCACTGAAAACCCACAGTTCCTAATGAATTCATTTTTGGGTGACTTCCATTTTCAAGCCCTGAAGTCAGTGGAAACTGCTAACATTCAGCATCCCTAAAAAAAATTCCACTTAAATATAGGTGCCAACATATGTTTTAGGTCCCTAACTCTAGCTATTCAGGTGTGAAAGTGATCACCCTACAGTCTCTGTTTAGGTTTGCCCAAAGCTCTTGAATGAATCCAGCACCCCATATTACATAGCTTTACAATGCAGCAGACTGCGATAACCAAAACCCTCTGTGTCAGCTAGTATAGCCCTTCAGAAGCTTAAGGAATTCCTACACCTTTTATGTCTAGGTGCTATTGTAGGAGACATGATTCCTGTAGGGCAACATCCTTATAGTGGCTTTCAAACTCTGTCTCCCTGCAGCACTTTTCACAAAAAGGTAAGAGACTTTGAATATTTTCCTTTATGTAAAAAAAAAAAAGGTACCATATATTTCTGCTGGAAATGGCAGTATTTAAAGACTCTCCCAGCTGGTCATTAATCCGAAAGGAAGGCCCTTGCCTTAATTGTTATTGTTCCCATAACTACTTATCTGTTCCACACCAGACAGGTGTTCAGTATGAAACTAGGAAGTGCGTCAGACAGAGATATAGCATGACTTGCAGTAAGTACTCATGTTTATTAAAAGCAGCTGGAAACCTTAGCTGAGAGGAGAGAAATCATTTGCAGCTGTCCCTGGTACCAGCATTAACCTGTGTGCAAAAATCAGAAGAGATTTTATTGCAGGGATGGTCACAGTTTGGCCCAGAAACTATTTTTTTTAGGGAGCTATACAGTGCAGCCTGCAGCTCCTTTCATCCTTCAAATCAATTTGTGTCCCCTGAAGACTTCAGTGACCAGCATGCAGTTCTCCATCTTGTTCCAGTAGCCAGGTCAAACTGCATGATGTGACCTATAGTCTTGATGGACCTCAATGCCAAGCCAGACACCATAAAGGAATTAAGTTACTTAGGGAGAACTGGGATCTCTTAACTTTAGAGTGGATTGTGTTTTTTATCTCAGGGGAAAATGGTATTTGAAAATTATTATATCCTTCTATCAACTCCTGGCTCTTGGCAAGATTTCCCCCCATTCTCTTCCTACTTAGATAATAAGAAAAGGCTATAGAAATTAGGAAGGATGTTCCTCTCTGGAAGGATCCTTGGAATTTGGAAGAAGTGAAAACAGGTAGAATAAATGTGTTCAAAGTAAAGTGTGTTTAGCATCCCATAATCTGGGCAAAGTAGGAAGATACACATTATGGATCCCTGGTATGCCCATCCTAATATTCTTTGTTTCTAAGACTCTTTTTCTTCAGTTAACCAGGGGCTGCGGCCCATACCATTGTGGAATTATTAATTGATTAAAGTGGTTTCTATTACTACTTTGTTTGCCAAATGGTTTCTTGCTCCCCTGCCCTCCCCCTTCTGCTAATTATAGTCTGCTGCTTCCCTTTACAGTCCATGTACATATGCAACAATCTGTCTGTTTTCTCTTTGAAATGCAGCAGTCACATCTGTAGAGACCGCTGGGAGATCCAAAACCATCTTGGGAAGGAGAGATTGACAGGCAGCATCTTTTTGGTTTAGCAGGCATGTCACTCATTGAGAGGAAAAACGTATCTATTATGTTCTTCTACTCCAAGCACATACACAATTGCAGTATCCTGCATGTCAGCTCCTCTGCAGACGATTGCTTTGGGAATCTTTTGATGTTAGCTAGAAATGGCCAATTATTTATTATGTCCAGAAATAATTTATTTCCCTGGCTCACACGGGTATTTCTCTCATCAATGCAGATTCCTGAAACCTAGTTCATGCCTGGAGAGTTCAGAAGGTATCCACATAAGTCCTTTCCTTTTTATAATTCAGTAACGTACAATACAAATTCTACGCATGTGTGAATAGTCATTGGTAGCACTGTGCATCTCCTGCAAACTGTTTTTAATTAATCAAGCCATGTACAGGTATGGCTAAGGAACAGAAGGAGACAATAACAGGTTGCTTCATTGGGTTTGGAGTTTGTTTGTTTTTGATTATCTGATCACTGTGTCTCTAGTGAGAGAGCATTTCTGGGGAGAAAGCATGAAAAGGGACATACATGTGAGACACTCTGCTGTGCAGCCTTTGATCTTTGCATGAAAGCAGAAAGCTGGAATAGATCTTGATTGCACAGAGAACTGGAAAGTCTCTATTACCATCATACTGCTGCTGTTCAGACCCTGAGTGGTATTTTCTTCCAGATTCTGTTTGGCAGATTCAAACATTAACATAATGCCACTGCTATGTTCAATCTGTAATCCCAGGCATGTTAAACATGACTGGAATAGCATTAATTTAAAATTTTTTGAATAAAATAAATTTAATTTTAGCATAATATAAGGGCTAGACTCTGACTAAGACTATCCAACTGCAAAGGGGTGCAAGGAAAAATCAGAACACCCTTACACCTCTGTGTGAGCTACCCTGACCATGGGTCCAGCCGTTCAGTAGTAAGTCAGCAATCCAGGCCCACTGCTCTGCGCCTTGCCCAGAACAGGTGGGAGTGGTCAGGGAGGAGCAGGGAGTGGGCAGAGCTTTTTCTTCTGCAACTTGCAAGCCAGCACAGCTGAATCAGCATGGGTGGTGTCACATATGATATAGGCCAGCTACAGCTTACGGCCACCAGAGCAAAAGGGAAACGGGGAGGGAACTGTGACTCAGTTTCTCAGCAGCTCAGCCACCACCTCTTGCTCACAGTTGTGCTTCAAGGCACATTTGAGCCTGAACAGACCATGGACCTGATTTTACTCTCACTTACAGCAGAGTAAATTAGAATTAACTTTACTAAAATCAATGAAATTGCAGCAGAGTAAAGCTGATATTTTGGGGAGAAGAGTCAGGGGATGTCCTGACTGTAAGGCCCAGATTTTTACATTGCAAACACAATTATGATTATTGCATATACAACTTATATGTGCAAATGAATGGAGTTTTGTGTGTGAATTCCTTAAAGTCATGGTTTAGAATTAAAATAGTAATAATTGTATTTTCATTAGACACACACATTTAATTAATTGCACAAAATTAGAGATGGTCCCAACAAGATGTGAACTTTTCTCTACTTTGGGGGCATCTGGATCTGGGATTCTGGTTTGACCTAGTTTAGAGATAGAGATCTTCCAACATTTAATATAGAAACTTTCTCAAAGTCCATGGATGTCTGGATCCACAGTTTTGAGTCAGACCCCTGCCTTTTCTGAACAGGACATTTGAAAACCATTTCCTTCGACAGTTAGCTGTTACCGTTAAAGAACTGAGCTAAGGGACTGTGGTTTCCCCTGCAAAAAACTGATATTGTAAACACATCACACAAATTGAAGAAGTGCAGGAAAGGGCTCTTTTTCATGTGCTTTGGGGCTTTCTTATTATTAATAAGCTATCTAATAAATCAGCGTCTTTGCCTGTAAGAAACCTATGGAAAACATATGCCAGTACCAATGAGGAAAGTGCAGCTGATCATATAATACTATCTGCTGCCAATAGACATTTTTTGTAAAATACTCCCAGAGACTGAAAGCAACAACAGAGCCCATGACTGATGAGAAGCATAACACACCACAGCCATCTCAGCATGCAAAACGATTCAAGACAAGGAGACCCCAAACATACAATCACTGGAGCCTAATTTTGACTTTGCTTAGCTTAATAAATAACTTGATTATATTTCTAAACTGCAGAGTGTGCAGACCCGTTAGGTGCCTGAAACAGTTGGCCTGCAATGAACTACACCCTTTGGCACCTAACACTGGCACCAACAGTTGTTGGTCACAAGCCACAGCCTGCCTATGCTTTACTCTGAAAGCAGATGAAGGCTATTCCTGACATGAATCATACATTGGGGTATATTGCATTGCACCTAATTAAGACAACCCGAGACCTCATGACTAGATTGCTTTTCATCAGTGCTGTGTGACATACATGTGCCAGAGATGTGGGGAAATGTGGCCAATACACTGAAGCAAATGGTGCAGGATCATTTCAAGGTGAACTTGGGAGTAATGAACCTTGGGGACGTAGCTGTGTCCTTAAGAGCCACTTGGTGCTACCTGACAGAGGGCCCAACATATTGTAGCTCATATGAGGCTTGACACACTCATTAGTCTCAACACACTGTTGTCATAATACGTAGGGTGACCAGATAGCAAGTGTGCAAAATCGGGACAGGGAGTGGGGGGGAATTGACACCTATATAAGGCAAAGCCCTATAAAATTGGAACATCTGGTCACCCTAATAATACGTATCTTAAAGGTGTCTTGTAAGGTATCATATGTCAACTGGTGATACACTGGTCCCGAAAAATCATTGCATGATGTATGTATAGGTTGAGTACAAAGAGTTATATATGTGGGCTGGAAATATGTTCTTAAAATGTGCTTCGGAGGCAGCACATAAACCCAGCCTGCCCTAGGCAAAGGAATGTGTATTTAGCTGTCTGACTAGCTTGATTACTGGCAGAGGACAAGGAAAGTACATTTACACATATGGTAAATAAAGCTATCAAGTTAAGAAGCAGCAGTTTAGCAAGAACACTGGGGGGGGGGGAGGGGTCAGAGTCTGGAAGCCAGGAATCCCTCCAGGGTCTTGAGGCAGACACAATGGACTTTGAGTAATATAAGGGGAGCAGAGAGACATTATTTTTATCCCTCACTTAGCGAACAAAGGGGCCAGCACCCTTTGATTCCAAAAACATTGGGTCTCCTGGGCTGGAGATGCGGATAACAATGTACAAAAACTGCTTGGGCAAAGCCTGTAACTTGCTAAGATTAAGTTTTAGAAAGCATGTTTTATTTTGTTTGTAACCATAACTCTCTCCTTTTCTCTTGCTTAGTATCACTTAACTCTCTGTTCTTTGTTAATAAACTTATTCTTCCATTACAAAACCATCTCAGTGCTGTGTCTTAAAGTGTGAGTTTTCAGCTAACCAAACAGGCTGATGTGCCCTTTGTGAGCTTGGAGGCAGCAAACTTAACAGTTTCTCTGTGTGTGTCCAGTAAGAGGGACTGGACACTGCAAGGGGATGTTTCTGGGGAACTCAGGAACTGGGGTTCACTGGTTGTCTGCAAGGCAAAGTTTAGACTCGCAGAGTCTTGAAGAGTTTGTGAGCACGGCAGACAGGCTGGTGTGTCAGAGAACCTTCCCAGCAGCAATGCTCTCACTCTTGTTAAGGTAGAGGGGTAACACAGTGCTCCCAGTTCTGTGTGTCTGAGCAGGATGTCTCACTATCGGTGGGGGAAAATGCATTATCTGCAGAATTAAGACTTTCAGACTTCTGCTCTGGCACTTCATTTTCTAGACTAGTTGGAGACTGCCACAAAGTCAGGTATGATATGAAAGAAAGAAAAACTACTGCAATATTGAAAATTTACAGGGTGGACGTAATAGGGTCGTAGGCTTTGCTGGAGCTCTAGGCATGGCTGTGTATTAGTGTAAGCGGGGGAATAGTCCTGCTCTTGTGGGGAACTTTCCTGGCTTCTGCACTACCCTGGTGAAGTGGGCTAGCGAAAGGATCTGAGTCCTCGCTCCCACTTCCTTTACCCAGTGGCCTCCCTGCCCTTGAGGACTCCCCTTCCACTCTCCTGTCTGGCAGAGTCCTCGTAATCCCAACAAGGCTGGGCCCAGGATTCCTGGGGAGTTCCACCCCCAACCCTGCTGTGGTCACCTAGGACAGGGGCTAGGGTGTCCCCACTCCCGCGGTACTCTCTCTGCACTGGGCACTTCTCTGACCCACTGACCATTATGTACAAGTTAAAGCAAATGCAAGTTATTTAATCAACCATTAATTTTAAAAAGAATAAGGAAAATGGGAAAGGTTAAAGGAAACACATCACCCCGCTCTGTGGCAGGGAACATCACAAACAGTGTCTCTGGAATGTCCGGGCAGTTCACAGTCTGTTCTTGTAAGTCCCAGGCCTTCTTCTCAGGCCCTGGCTGTGCTGCAGGGATGCTGTGGGTTGGACACTTGCTCTGGTGGTGGCCACACGCTCTCAGGCTCTAAGTGGTAGGACCCTTCTTCCCATTGTCGCCCTCGCCCTGTCGGGGTTACGATCCAAGCCTGGCCTGCAGAGCCTCTTGGCTGAGGCGTCTCCCTGTGCTGGGCCTGCTGCCCAGGGTCCCCCTCGGTCTCCCCAGCTGCTCACCGCACCCAGCTCCGGACTGCTCCAGCCCCAGCTGCACCACTCGGTCTCTGCACTGCTGCTGCTGCTCTGCCTCCAGCTCCCTGGGCTGCTTCTTTGGCCCCTCTGGCTCTGGTTGCTGCAGCTCTGCTCCCAGGACAGGTCTGCTCTGCAGGCTGCTTCTGTGACTCTGCTGCCAGCACTGACCTGCTTCCTGGGCTGCTTTTCTGGTCCCTCTGGCTCTGGTTGCTGCAGCTCTGCTCCCAGGGGAAGTCTGTTCTCTCTGGGCTGTGCCTCTGGCTTTGGGGCTGCAGCTCTGCTCCCAGGACAGGGTCTGCTCTCTCTGAGCTGCTTTTCTGGTCCCTCTGGATCTGGCCCAGCTCTGCTCCCCAGCTTAGCTTGGGCCCCCCTCTGTCTGACCCAGGCAAATCCAGCTCACACAGAGGACAGGGCCTCCCTGGCCTCCTGACTCTCTGATTTGCCTGCTCGCCCTGTCATTCAGGCTGACCTGGAGCATTGGCCTCTCCCCATTGTACCTGGGGGCGGTCAGTCTCAGGGTCCTGATTCCCCATCGACCCTTCCCCCTTTTAGTACTGGGAGCTAGCCAACCAAAACACCTCCACTGAATATTAGTAAGGGGGCAACAGTCCCCTTACATTAGGGTAGGCCTTGTTAGAATAGTAATGCTGGATGTCAGCTAAGCAAGTAAGCACATTCCTGACCTGAGAGGATGGTGCAGAGACACACAGAGTTCTCAGATAATTACGTAAACACATTCTCAAAAGATGAGACAAGAACATACCGACCCCTCATGATGATAAAGAGAGGAATGGCAGGCTAATGGATGAGGATGTTTTGTTCAAACTACCAGGCACAAGGATAAGGGTGGTAACTAACAACATCTGGAGTGTAATACATAACTTGTTTGTATCAATGAATAAAAGGAGAAATCATAGGAGGGGCATCTTTGTACTAGTCTGGGAACAGGGTCCTAGTGATTAAACCTGTAATAAACCTGGCTGAGTGCCTTCACCACTGAATTGAGCCTGGAATCTTTCTTTATGATTAACATTGAGGGCTGCTGAATCAACATGCTGCACTCTCCGCTAGTGTAGCTAACGCTGGAGGGTCAAGAAAAGCTGCACTAGCAACATTAACAACTATGAAGCACTAACAACAGGGTCTGCTATAGTCAGATCAGCTTATAGAAGCTTCTTAAAATATAATTTGGGGGATTTGGAATGTGTACCATACACAAGCTAAAACTCTTCCTAGATCACTGGGTCTTGAAAGCTATGTTATACGGCATTAGATGAGTTTCTCCCACTTAATTGTCAACAGCATTTCAGTTTTTGCATTTATGCACCCAGTATCATACTCACTTGACCATTCTGAAGGTCACCCTGCAATATTCCCAAACTATTAGAAGCTGAATGTTATATATGCTAAAAAGGTGATTTCCTTAAGATTTGCCATACAGTCTCAGTTTCAGCCTCTCAGCTCAATGACAGAACAATCTGGAAAAAGAAAAGGAGTACTAGTGGCACCTTAGAGACTAACCAATTTATTTGAGCATAAGCTTTCTGTAGCTCACGAAAGCTTATGCTCAAATAAATTGGTTAGTCTCTAAGGTGCCACTAGTACTCCTTTTCTTTTTGCGAATACAGACTAACACGGCTGCTACTCTGAGAAAAAACTGGGTAGTCAAGTATACCCACTTATCTAATGGGTCCACCTGTATCAGAGTATAAATCTTATAGCTGGGATCATAATTAATCAGTGTGGAATGAACAGGGCCAGCCTTGCACACCAAATTTATTGCTTACTGTGAGTTTGGGTCAGCAATCCTCAGGTACTCATCTGGGTCACACTTAAAGGTTGGTTCTGTTGTTAGAGATGTTTCTGGTTTCAACAAGATTCCCTGTGTTAAGTTTAGGACATGTCACTCAAATGTGTAGAATCTTTCAAAACTGAATGAACTTTTTCAGTGTGACGTTTGTAAATATATCTGGTCCCCTTATGACAAATTAGTTTTATGAGACGCAGACTTTGTAATTTTGAAAAGGTGACATTTATATATACAAATACTCAAATGTGTGATAGCATGTATGCTGACAGGAATGCTTGAAAATGACCCAGGTGCCTCTTTGGAGACCCTTTGGAAATGTATTTCTTTATAGTAAGAAGGCCATCTTGCCCAGATATTTGTTGAGAAGACAAACAACAAATGTAATCCAGAAGTATAGAATTCACTATAAAAACAGAACAAATGAGTATAACTCTATTCTATTCTCCTTCTTAAGCCATGGCCATCTCCATGGTATCTAAGCATTTTCCAAAAATGCATTAAGCAATGTGACTAGCATCTCTCACATCTGGTTCTCTCTTTCTACCTTCTCTAGAGGGAAAATTATGTGAGAACTTTTTTAATGTTTATTTATTTTAGGCAAGGTTGAAGAAATTAATCTGGCACTTTGATGGACAGAAAAAGGGGTTATTCAATGAAAATGAGAAATGACATTCAATACTGATGAAAGCAATTACCTTTTTACATTATATGTAATTAGACAGTGAACTCATTGTCACAGGATATTGTTGAGGCTAAGAATTTAGCAAGATTAAAGATTCCATATAAATTTGGAAAACTAGACTATGCAGCGTTATAAATAGTTAATGCTAAAATTTTTAGAAGGGATATAAAACCTCATACTTCCAAGTTTATGCTAATCTCTAATTATTAGGGATCCTATTGTGGCAGATTATCCCACATCTGACTGTTTCACAGTTTCTTGAACTGTCCCCCGTAGCTGGCAACTGTTGGAGACAGTTGGACTACGGGTCTGATCCAGTCTGGTAATTGCTATGGTTTCATGTTCCTATGTTTGAAGTTGTAATAAGATGGTAATGAGGACTTGAAACATTAACTGCAAGACATACTAACATAGAACATAAAAAAAAACAAGGAAAACTGGGATTCAGGTGATATTAAAGAAACAGGTATTTTTTTGGAGATTGGGTTGTGACTTTTGTTTATTTCATTATTTTAACTCTATGTTACTAGTTAGTCAAAAATCACCTCCTGTTTTAATTGCATAAATATGAGGAAGGCACAGTTTAAGATGATGGATACTGGCCCAGTTTAGCTTTGAAGAACTGTGCTGTTGTCTCTATGGTTTTCTTTGTAGTGTAAGTTCATCAATTGCTTTCCCCCAGTCCTTTCTGCAGCCTCTATTGAGAGCAATGACATTAAATCTTGAATCTCACAACATCAATATTCTTTTTATACCCTTTCCTATGCTTGTTAAATCTTTGCCATCAAAATGGAGAAACTGTCAAAACAATGGATTTCTCGGTAGAGTTTTTTGTTCTTGTTATAATCAGTGTTATAAAAATGCATTATTTCATGAGTGCGTAATCACAGGTATCGTCTTGTTCCCAAAGTATATTATTATGACAACAGCAGCACCTATAATATTCTATTTCACGGGCATACTGAAAACTATACAGAAACAAACTGAACACAGACTGTTTTAAAAGTTGGCTGTCACAACCCTCTAGAGATGGTGGAGCCTTTTATCCTTTGCCATAAGTTCCAACTTTCACAGCTGGTTGGACAAATGCTTTTTTAAAAGTGGAAAATAAATTTGCTCTTGGTGGTGCTGTTCAGTCTTTCAGAGGCTCTCCATTTATTCACCTCCTGTTCTTTCTTTCATTTCTTTTTCGTGGTGGGGTGCAGTATGTATCAATTGGGCCAAGTTGACACAGGATGGAATGTCCAAAATGTTCCTAAATCATTCAGATGCTTTGAAAATCCCACCCAGACTCCTTCAAATTATGATTTTATTATTTGATTATGACTTAGGTCTCCTATATATTCATCTTAATTCCACACCTGAAATTTACCAATATGTAATTTTGGTAATGAGCTGTAATTTTGTTACCACTATCAATGTTTATCTCGCAATACATTTTATACTTTGTTTTAGTGGCTTGCTTGGCTTCCTTACATTTGCCTGGAAGCCCTGGGCAAAATCCATAATAGCTACTAGTGGGCAAACCTCAAATGTTTGACTATGCCCCTTAAAAATGAGGATGTTTATTGGACCTCTTCTTTTCTGCACTTTTCATTCTTCCAATTCCCCTCTCCACTTACAGGGATCTGATTTTGAAAATGTTACAAACACAGGGCTGCACACAATTATGGCAATGGCATACCCAAATTGGGTGTTGATTTGTGCACACTAAGTGGCCAATTGAATATCCAGTTGCATGTGTAACTGCCCAGTTTGCTCATACAGGTGCAGTAACTTGTTTGCAAATTAAGCACACAATTACATGCAGCCATTGGCATGAGATGTGATGAAAATCAAGGCCTTTGATTTTAAATTCAAGTTTCTATCTGAGCTCCTTGCTGTGGTTTATTCCCTCTGACAAAGCATCTTTGGCCACGAAAGCATGTTATGTATTATATTTGTAGTAGGTCTGTCACATAATACATGGAACCCATTTTTCTTGTGTTGTTAATTTAAAAACTAATAAGGTATTGCTCTTTCAAATAAGCCACTGGTTTCTCATAGTCTCTACCCATATATCATTTGTTCAGCAGTAATTTATTATTTCTATAGAGCCATCAATGTACATAACAACTTACAATCACCAATTATATGACAGGAGAAAGATTTCAGTCAATCACAGCCCAGAACAAAAATGCCATTGCTCCAACAAAAGTGGATATATTTATTAGCATTGGGCTGAATTCGTTCCTGGCATAACTACAGTCACACTATCTGGAGTGGTTCATGACTGTGAGTGCCAACCTCAAGCCAGACTGTCAAAAAGCAGGGCAGACGCACCAAACCGGTCATATGTTCTATCATTAGATTTCACCAACCCAGTAACAAATGTGAACTTCCAAAGTACTACAATAGTCTTATAATGGCATCACAGACTGTCCTCTTAGACATTCCCGTCTATCTTGCTACCCAGGCAAGCTGGACTTAGTTATAAACGGTCACAAAATATTCAGATTGCTTCCAGTCCCAAGAGACTAGTTGCTTATCCCAGATCAATTTGTACCTTAGATCTCGCACCAAAGACAACACTGGTAGCCAATCCTACAGTAAACTAATTAAGAATTTAATAACTAGGTAATATAAATGAAAGAAGTATTTACAGGTTAAAGCAGGCAACATATATACAAAAATGAGCTCAGTCCATGGTTCCAAAAGGTGACAGAGATGTAGTAATCTGTCAGCACTGAATGTCTTTTCAGGGCTAACCTAGGTTGACCCTGGGGAATCTCTACTTCTTGTTTCTTAGCTCCAGCCATGGTCAGAGTCCAAACAGGGATTTTTATCCCCTCCACTCCAGAGTCCAAACTGATGGGATGAATTCATCCATAGGTCTCTCCTTCCTGTAGAGAGTTAGGAATGCAATCAACAGGGCCTCTCTCCTTTGATGCTACACAATACCTCATTTGCCTTCAATGGACCAGCTTGACCACGTTACCTTAACTAATGTTTCTTTTTCTATTTGGTGAGTTACACAATTACAGAGGTTTACAATGCAAACACTCAATATGACTTTATATCTTGGGTTATAGAGATTATAAGTGAAATCAATACATATAGCATCCTACAAGCATTTTGTTCAGTCTAAACACTAAACACATTCTTATTAACTTAGCATTATCAAATAGATAGATATTAAATGTTAACACACAGGCAAGCAAGACTAATTTCAGCTGTACATTTGTTAGAGATCAGAAAGGCTTGCAGCCTTGGCATGGGTTGGCACCTGGTCTACCAGCATCACAACTACATTGATTTCAATGGCTTTACAACAGGGATGAATTATGTGCCCAAATACCACCATTCCTTTTTCACACAGACCACTTTCTCAAAGAATTATTCACTGTTTATTTCTGCCCTTTCACAATTAGCCATCACAACTTCATGGCCAATGCCATGAGAAGAAGGATGGTACAGCACTTAGGATAGACTCAGAGACTTCAAGGCCAGAAGGAACCATCATGATCATCTGCTAGTCTGACCTCCTGCACATTGCAGGCCACAGAACCTCACCCATCCCCTCTTGTAATAGACCCGTGACCTCTGGCTGAGTTACCGAAATCCTCAACTCATGATTTAAAGACTTCAAGTTACACAGAATCCACCATTTACACTAGTTTAAACCTGCAAGTGACCCGTGCTCCATGCTGCAGAGGAAGGCAAAAAAACCCAACCCCAGGGTCTCTGCCAATCTGACCCAAGAGAAAATTCCTTCCCAACCCAAAACATGGCAGTCAGTTAGACCCTGAGCATTTTGGCAAGACCCAACAACCAGACACTGGGAAAGAATTCTCACTAGTAACTCAGAGCCTTCCCTCCCCACCATCTAGTGTCCAGTCACTGGGGATATTTGCTACTAGCAGTTGCAGATTGGCTACATGCCATTAACTTATTAAGCTCAGTCTTGAAGCCAGTTAGGTTTTAGTCCTTCTGCTTTCCTTGGAAGCTGTTCCAGAACTTCTCTTCTCTGATGGTTAGAAACCTTCATCTAATTTCAAGCCTAAATGCTAGCCTGGTAATTGGAAGACCTTGGTTCAATTCTGTGATCTGGCACAGACTTCCTACATGAGCTTAGGCAAGTTACTTAGGATAAGTCTCTACTGCACAGACTCTGTTGCAGGCTAGCAACCCAAGTTCATATTCATGGTCCCTCGTGAGCTTCTACTAGGACAGTGAGCCTTCACTGAAACTTGTTTCTCCAAGCCTTCACTATGATTGTTACCCCTGTAGCTAGATTAAAGTTAGCTTGGATATGCCTACCTGCTCTACAATTACCCCTTAATTTGTGGTGTAGATGTACTGTTAGTCTCACTGTGCCTCATCCCATCTTTAAAATGGGGACAATAGCACAGTGTGATAGGAATAATGTTTGTGGAGTGGAGCTATAGTTTTATTTTGGTGTTTAACCAAGTACAAAAGCTATTAATTTCCTATTATACTCCCCTACTACAATTACTATCTTAAGTAAGTGACTCTCAAAAATCATGACAGTGCACAGAAATCTACTGGATAATGCTGTTCCTTTGGACTGGTCTTCTAATGGGTTGTCCTTATATTAAATCTAGCACTGTGAAAAAAACATGATTTCTTTTTAATATTAATTTCCTGCTAATTGCTATTTATATTTGGAATTCCTTCCCTATTAAAATTTGCTTTGCTGATGAATTGTTTATAGAATCACTCTGGGTGGGTGAAAGCAAAAGTCAGGACTCCTATATTCTGCTTTTGGAACAAAGGAGCATTACAATATCTTTCAGCTGGAGGTTTTTGTTCATCTAAAGAGTTCTACAATACATAAAGGGCATGCTTATCCAGCCTGCTTCTTTAGCAATGAGATATCCAGCATCTTGTCTTGTACAGTGAAGTTCATCACTATCTGTCTGACTTTATTTGATTAATGTAAATGATTTACCTGCAGCAATCAGACTGTTTGCCAGGGTAGTCATTATACAGTGACAGAGATTAGTCTAGTACTTAATCAAAAAGAGCAGTGATTGATACTCTGTCAGGTTTGGTCTTTAATCAGTGAAGCTTTCCTCCAATCATCAGCCATTAAAGACTCTCATTCATCTGATTACTTTAGGGGCATTGGACTTTAAAAAAAAAGAAAAATAAACTACAGAATTTTTGTCACCATAATCAGAAATATGACAGCTGTTGTTTTTCAGCTTTTTGTGACTCCACAAGAATTTATATGGGAGTGGAGGACTCTGGGGTTGGCAATGGGACACAGAGACTTTTACTTCTACTGTAGACCACTGATTGAACTTAGTCTCAGGTCAATAGCGACCAAAGTCAGAACCATCTGATGGTTCTTTGGAGACATATTTGAAATGAGATGGTGGTCTCAGCCTAGTTCCCAGAGGACAGCAGTGTTGCCAATAATTTGGTCACCTTTTTACTCATGTTCCCAACATCTTTACGGACTCAAAAAACAACACACCAGCAGAATAACCCCAGGGATGAACTTGATGCAAAGACTATATGCCATGTAAAAAGACAAAGTTTAAAAACCCCTTAATGAAAAGCAAGTACCTGTAATAAATTAAGTATATAAATGTATGTAGCAGTGTACACATTCACGGCTTGCTGAGTCCTCCTGCCTTTGATGAGTCAGGCCAACTATTTGATCCTCCGGATCTCCGTCCCTTGCAACAATAGGAGGACTCTCTAGTTTCTTCTTCTTCTGAGCTTCTAGTACTGTTGAACTTTGGCTATATAGTCACCCCAATACCGCTGCTCCTCAATCCAAATTTCCTCCATGTCCAATTCCTCTGTCAGGAATTGGAAGATCCAGCTCCACCCTTCTTTGACCTCCAATATCACATCACTATAAATCTACCTATTATCACCTCGTGACCATCATCAATCTCTGTCAACCTCCTTCTGAAATATTTGCTTGGGCTTTCATTTCCTTTCATATGGGCCATTGTAAGTTTAGGCAGGGGTGAACCTACTGGGTAAGATAACTTTTCAATTTCTTTAAGAAGGAGATTTGTAATTTAATGCATGGCACATAGCAAGAAAGCCAGCACACACATTATTTCCTGTGTCAGCTTGCTCTGCTTACCAGGAGTTTTCTTATTCAACAGGAAAACAGTGGAGGTCTCCCAGGCTATATGCCATGAAAGTATACAAATTCCCAGCAACTCTTCAAGAGCTTCCAGTGTCCCCAGCACTGATGAATTACGGTATCAGTCGAGCCTAAATTGGACTGTCAGGTAGTGTAGAATAATTACAGAGAAGTGCCCACAAAAGGGGAATACAAGTGCAGCTGCCATGTACGGTGACATATAGTTCGGTAAATCTAGACTTCTATTTAGAACCAATATTGTATCAGTAGCATACATTTTAAGTAGTTCTTTGCTCTTGGAAACATTTACATGAAACACAAAAATGTTATAGGCCTGAATTTTGCTTTTGTGCACTGAGTCATGCTGGGGATGGGTGAACACCCGATGGTCCCCAGCAGCATGGGGAGTGGCACTGAATAGGGAGGTCACACCTTAAATGGTAAATGCCTCTAAGGATCCCAGGGGGAGCACAGTGTTCAGTGGCACTTCTATTTCTCTCAGGACTGAGTCTCCTTTCACTTACATCAGTGCAAATCAGGAGTAACTCCACCACAGTCAATGGAGTTGCACGGGTGCAAAACCAGAGTGAGTGTGAAGAGAGCTTGTATTCATCACCAGCTCAAATTCCACTAGACTTACATTGTGAGGGCTCTTGGGACTGGATTAGCAGGGGATGCTGCTGGCTAAGTGTGAGGTACATTAACATTGGTGCAGGGTTCAACCCCCAAGAGTAGAACAGCATTGTGTGCTCTAGCTTGGGTTTGAATACAGTGATGGAGCTATGCAGGATTGCCACACTGGAAGAGGTGGGGCTCCTGCAGATCAGGAGTGTGGTAGAGTTGAGCTGAAATGTTTGGACAAGTGTAGACTGTCCTCACCCCTGGTGCTTGGCAGCGTGTGGGAGGTAGGGCGGCAAGGCCATGGCCATACACACTGCAGAGACACCCCCTTTCTAATGCTGCCAGCTATGTTAACCTCCCTTATAGACCCTCAGTGCAGCCAGCCAAAGTATTCCTGCTGCTTTCCCAAGCCCCCTCCACAGATGTATTGGGAGGAAGGGTGCCTTGTCCTCTCCCCATTTGAGGACACTCATTCAAGTCCAGCAATAATTTGGCTCAGAGAGTGCACGGATATATATAGCAAACAGGCATTTCCCTAGCAGAATACGAGTTACTACTCTTGGGTCTGTGCTAATGGAGAAAAGATGTTTGGGCACCCCTGAGACAGGTAGGTCTGGGGCTTTAGAGGGGAAGGGGGATTTGACCGGGCGGCGCGGGGGCAGATCCAGCTGTAAGATTGGAGCTGATCATTTTGAGAATTGATATATGGCAGATAGAATTTATTCACACCAACCATATTCCCACTGCTGGGATAAAAAGGTGATTATGTTTAGAAAGGAAAGCATGATTTTTCTATCATTGTAATTGCCCAAAACAATTAATATAAATTGATTTGAAGAAACCAGCAATATTTCTTTAGCCCAGAAAATAATATAAGAAATGTGCAGGTCCCCTAGGTGCTGTCATTTGGAATAAAGAATGGGCAGGATGAAAACTGAGTGAGTGGCTCTGCTGAATGGTGCTCATTCGGTGCTAGCTGGCTGGTTGAACCCAGGCCAAGACAGCAGTGACGGAACATTATTTCCTCGCGATACTTGCTTGAGGACCTCTGTCACGGTTCCTCCCCCACTCTGAACTCTAGGGTACAGATGTGGGGACCTGCATGAAAAACCTCCTAAGCTTATCTTTACCAGCTTAGGTCAAAACTTCCCCAAGATACAAAATATTACACCTTGGACTGGCCGCTACCACCACCAAACTAATACTGGTTACTGGGGAAGAGCTGTTTGGACGCGTCCTTCCCCCCAAAATACTTCCCAAAACCTTGCACCCCACTTCCTGGACAAGGTTTGGTAAAAAGCCTCACCAATTTGCCTAGGTGACTACAGACCCAGACCCTTGGATCTTAAGAATAATGAACAATCCTCCCAACACTTGCACCCCCCCTTTCCTGGGAAATGTTGGATAAAAAGCCTCACCAATTTGCATAGGTGACCACAGACCCAAACCCTTGGATCTGAGAACAATGAAAAAGCATTCAGTGTTTTACAAGAAGACTTTTAATAAAAAATAGAAGTAAATAGAAATAAAGAAATCCCCCCTGTAAAATCAGGATGGTAGATATCTTACAGGGTAATTAGATTCAAAAACATAGAGAACCCCTCTAGGCAAAACCTTAAGTTACAAAAAAGATACACAGACAGAAATAGTTATTCTATTCAGCACAATTCTTTTCTCAGCCATTTAAAGAAATCATAATCTAACACATACCTAGCTAGATTACTTACTAAAAGTTCTAAGACTCCATTCCTGTTCTGTCCCTGGCCAAGACGACTACAGATAGACACAGACCCTTTGTTTCTCTCCCTCCTCCCAGCTTTTGAAAGTATCTTGTCTCCTCATTGGTCATTTTGGTCAGGTGCCAGCGAGGTTACCTTTAGCTTCTTAACCCTTTACAGGTGAGAGGAGCTTTCCCCTGGCCAGGAGGGATTTCAAAGGGGTTTACTCTTCCCTTTATATTTATGACAACCTCTGTGAAATGAAACTGGTGAGACTCAATCCAGCTCCTAGTGGGCAGGGGTCTGATTCTATGCTCCCTTACACAGGTGAGGATCGGGAGCAACTCCACTGAAGTTAGTGGATTTATGCTGCAATAAAACTGGTACAGAATCAGAATCATCAGCTGGAAAATGCTGAAGTCAATGGAGCTAGGCTGATTTATACCAGCTGATGATCTGGCCCCCATGCCCACCTGTAAAAATTAAAATCCACTACAAACGATTATTATTATTTATTTGTACTGCAGTAACATCTAGAAACCGCAGGCATGGACCAGGGCCCTTGAGCTAGGTGCTGTACCAAAACAGAGCAAAAAGACAGTCCCTGTCCCAAAGTGTTCATACTCTAAATATAAGACAAGAGGCAACAGATGGATACAAAATAGTGAGTGATAGTAAAGTCCTCGTATTTTTCTGTCTCTAATATCCCTAGAGGTATTGCATCCATGTGAGGATATGAAGCAGATATGCAGGTAATGCATGGGACGCTTACATTACAGTTGCCAGCACTGTACTACTGTGTAGATATATAGAACACTTTAGCCTCTAGGCTTGTCAGGCTAGGCCAGACACAGCACCATGCATATAGTCCATGTTCCACTTCTACAAACTCAGTGAGGTATTTTTCTCTAAGGTTCTCTACTTCCTATTAGCCATCAAATTGTTACTGCTTCCCACTTCTTAATCAGCCAGGGCCAAAACATAGGATTATGACAATATTCAGAATGAGGGACACAAAATAATTATTTATGCAGGAAACTTAAAAAGCTGTGGGAATCCTCCCTTTCTTGTAAATAAACACTTTCTATAATCTCAGTCTTATGATTCTTTATTATTAATAATACCTTGTTCTTTTATAGCACTTTACAACAGTAGATCTCAAAGCACTTTACAAAGGTTAGCATCCTTATACAGCTGGTTAAAAATTTTCCAACTGAAAGTTTTTCTTTCAGGGTGGGGTTGCAAGTGCTTTGGAGGATTGGATTAAAATTCAAAATGATCTGGACAAACTGGAGAAATGGTCTGAAGTAAATAGGATGAAATTCAGGACCAATCGATTGCACACATACAAAATGGTAAATGACTGCCAAGGAAGGAGTACTCTGGAAAGGGATCTGGGGGGTCATAGTGGATCACAAGCTAAATATGAGTCAACAGTGTAACACTATTGCAAAAAACGCGAACATCATTCTCGGTTGTATTAACAGGAGTGCTGTAAGTGGGACACGAGAAATAATACTTCCATTTTATTCTACGCTGATTATGCCTCAACTGGAGTATTGTGTCCAGTTCTGGGCACCACATGAGTGCAGGGGACTACACTCGATGACCTCTCAAGGTTCTTTTCAGCCCTATGATTCCCTGATTTATTGAAATTTCATGTGGGAAGTATTGATTTTGTGCAAAATAAATATTTTTAAACTAAAATTGATAAAAACATTTCACTAATGTTGAAATGTTCTGTTTTTATATTTTTGGAATGGAATATTTTGATTTTTTTGTTTTGAAATAACTTATTGTTTAGAATTTTCTTTTATATTATTAAAAAGATTTAAAATACCAAAACTGAAACATGATATTTAAGTGTTATTGAAACAACACATTTCAATTGACTCAAAACATGGGGTATTTTTTTTCAGATATTTCATTTGGTAGGATATTTTGAAATTCTTCCTTTTCCTTCTGTTTCAGGACAAAACACATTCTGAAATAATGGAATTTCCAGTTAAATGGAACACACAGCTCTAATTTCTAAAGTAAATAATTGTAGAAATAAAGTGAGGGGACATCAAGTTTGTGTGGACGATAAATATCTTTGGCACTAAAATGAGCACTGTCTTAACGGGAGGGACAACTAAGAGGTATAGATTACTTGAGAAACATGAATGATAGCAAAACATTTAGGCACAGATTTTTCAGATGTATGCACCCGAGTGCACAGTACTTTAGAGCATGATATCCCTGATACACATGTGTAAGCCCAGGGCTGCATGCGCATGTACTTGTATTGCATGCCATGGTATAAGCCCAATTTACATGTGCACAGTAGCCCAATTTGCATGTCTAAATTCATAATCTGTAAATGTGCACACACACTTAAGGTGCAGTAGCAAGGCCTTGTGCCTTAGGGGCGCATGCATGTACGATAAGCATCACCGTGTACCCTTAAAATGGAGAGCTTTAGTCACAGGGCACATGACTAGGAGCAAGCATGTGACCTACAGTAAGCCAAATCTCTCTGAGACGGGGGAGCAGATCAGAGAGATCCAGGGTGACCCATAGTAGCCAGGAAGGCAATAGTAATCCCTTCTACCGCATGTGACGGCAGGATTAATTTTATTATCCCTCTCCATATCTAATCTGTAAAAATATCCCCAGTGATGGTGGTATCACAACTGTCCCTTCCATCTTATTCCATTGCCACAATTTAGTTATAACATTTTCTATACTGTTTAAACTTAATTTATCCCTGGTGTGTTTCAAGCCCATTATTTCTCATACCACTGGCTGTATCAGTCTATTTACCATGTTATACTTAATATGCAGGTAAAGAAATGGAATAAATTCAGAGTTGTGTTCTCCAGTATTCCACTAATTTTGACATCAAACACTTTACGAAGAAAAGTGATTTTAAATAAGCTGCTAGAACCAGTAAGAAGAGGGTTTATTTTTCTTTAGGAGATGTTGTAACATGCATGGTTAAAAATAGCATTAGCAAATTTTTCCTTCAGCCCTCCAAACACTTTGGTATTTATTGCTATTGGCACCAAATCTTGGTTTATTTTCTTTATGGCTGTCACTTACATTTATGAAGTTTTAGTAAAATGCCTCTGAAAGAGTAAAGGCTTCATAGCTTTCCAACATGTTTGTTAGTAACTAGTTAAGCAGGCTGAACAATTTGCAGTGGGGCCCTGATCTCAGCTAGGTCCTCTTGGCACTAATCTAATAAAAATAAACAACAATAATAAATGGGCCCAATTCAGCAAAGCATTTAAGCACATGCCTAAATCCCTCCCTATTAAGCAAAGCCACCAGGGTGAGATATTCAATAATATTCAGCACTGGTTTAACTGCTTCCATCAAAATCAATGGTAAAAATCCCATTGACTTCCATGGGATGAGAGTTAGGTCGGTGCTGAGTGCTTCTGAATCTGGGACAATACTAGTACTGCAGGCTACAATTAACTCAATGTTAGGTGGTTGTATCAGGAAATACCAAATCTGTAATTTGTCTTGCTGCAAATAGAATATGCTGAAATTTGAAAGGAATGGGAGGGATAAACTTCATAAATGTGAAGTTTCAGAGTAACAGCCGAGTTAGTCTGTATTCGCAAAAAGAAAAGGAGTACTAGCTACAGCTCACTTCATCGGATGCATACTGTGGAAAGTATAGAAGATCTTTTTATACATACAAAGCATGAAAAAATGGGTGTTTACCACTGCAAAAGGTTTTCTCTCTTCCCATCCCACTCTCCTAGTCAAGGCCACCTAGACTTTCTAGTATCAAAAAATCACAAAAGAAACAGACTTCTTGAAAATTCTCTCCTGTTTTGTGGTCCTTCAAATGCCACCTTTGTACATGGACAAGCTGACAAACATTTTTGTAAGCAGACATGCATTATGTATGGCTGCATCAGTGACACTCCTACCATAGTCAAGAGTAATATAATTAACTAGCTTGCTAACCCTGGTGGAAAGGAATGTTTGTGGCTTTCAGATGAGAGTGTCACTGAAAAGAGGAACTGAGAGATTTTAGCACTTGATCTGCAAATGAGACAGTACTCCAATTTTATTACTTCTTCTGACCAAACAGTGAGTTACAAAACTACACAGAAGAGTTATGGAAATCATTTCAGTTTAAAATAAAGGGCCAAATTTCAACCCGGGGTAAAAGGGATATAGCTCTCTGATGTCAATGGAATTTCACCCACTCACAACCAGGTCTGAATTCAGTCCAATAAGATTTTTGCTCTTTCAAAAAAAAAAAAAAGGGGGGGGGGGGAGTAAAAGAAAAGAAAAGAAAAGAACCACCACACATCTGCAAGCCGATTTGGGACTTGCAATTTGGTGAGAGGACTTTAGCATATAAAATAACCTGACCCACACCTTCTGAGTTTTGCCCTTCATTATGTACCATGCAATTAACTGTTGAACTCTTACCCAACAAATCAGTGGGACTTACAGATCACATATACCTTGCAACGTGCAGCATGACCATGAATTCAGGATCAATTTTGCAGGTCTTCACAGCTCACTATAAAATCTAGTCTCAGCATATTTTATCAGACAAATGTAAGGAACCTTAGGACAAGCTAAATTTCTTGGAATTGCTGAGAAGATGATAGATTATGATACAGTGGAGCATCTAGCAATATACAATCACAAATTTTCTTTTAAACTGAATAGATAAATATTGTATCTACTGTGCATCCTCGGACTGGTTTTCTAACTCATGTGGTTCTAGCAGAGAAAGAATAAAAATGCATTAACAACTTCCCCTAAAAACTAGCAACTCACGGGCATCATAGAAATTGCATTATTAAATCCTGTCATTCTAGACAGAGGCGTCTGTTCTTGGTACCCTGATGGATTCCTAATAAAAGTGAGGTGAGAGACTTTTCCACAGCTCCATCCTAAAGCACAGCAGGTTAGTAAATTATTGCTTTTAAGTGCAATGCTATGTGACATAGTTTGGATTGGAGTTGTTGGATCTTGCACAGTAGCAGGCATACCAGTGATGTAGACAATCTTCTGAGTTTGAGAGGAGCTTTTCAGGCAAAACTCAGGATTTTCATTGTGGCCTGAGGAAAAAAAGTACAAATTGAAATCTCAGGGCACCACAAAATATAGCTACATGTCACTGACACCATAAAGCACTAGTTCCACTGAGGAAATAATTGAGGTTACTGCACAGTTGGACTGTTAGTTTTATTGATTGGTTTTCTGCATGCATTCTAAATGCAAAGGAGGTGGGTTTTTTTGTTTGTTTAAAAATTACTGGGGACAAAATTCAGGATAACATATTTACAACTTTAAAAATATATACATAAAAGAAAAAATGACCCTCTGTTGTTATTACTACTCATAATTTTTGAAATGTAGTAGTCATTAAGATGCACACAATAACAAAAAACGTGAGGAAGTATATAAAGGAAACGTTTCAGCTTGATTTCAGATCACTTAAACTTGGGGCACAATTATGCTAGTACAAATACAGAGTCAGAGGAGCAGGCTGCTCATTGTGGAGATGGGGGGAGGTGGTGGGCATGCCATGGCGTAAAATCTTATGCGTTCTGACAAGTCCAGCATTTTTGTAAGTGACACTGTCATTGTTTTTCTAAAAGATATTGCCAGCATTAATAAGTTATAAGCTAGATACCCAGACACCATAGACACAGGAAGAGTGTCCGCAGACAGAGCCCAAACTACTAGTACAGTTTAATAAAATGAGTCAGCACCAAACAAAAGGGAGAACACCAAGGACATTTAAAAGCAGAGTTTCAAACACATACAAAAGATTGACGAGGCCATATGTCCAAAGTCAACTTCAAAAGTGGCACCCAACATTTTATGAATGCATGTTTAATGAATGTATTTCAGTTCTGGATGAGATCCTTACTCCCCCCTCTTTATGCCAGGTGAAAAGGAGCAGGGGGTGAACACAGGATCTAAACTCTCTGGATCCAGCTGGAGAAAGATTTGCCCAATGCTAGAGCTGAGGAAGAGAGCCATAAGGCTGTCTTTTGAGGATCCCCTCATAAGCCCTGGCATAGGAAGCAGGTGGGGAGTATTGGGAGCAGATTCACAGTGCATACCACTCAAGAGATTCCAGGCATTAGTTCAGTCCATAGGCAGCCAAGGACAGGCTGTGTAATTATCACAGCCACCTTCCACCCATGGCAGTCTAAATTACATTAGGGGCCACAAAACAATACAGAATCATAAAGGGGCAAAGGTGGCTTAAAGCCACTTTAGCCTCCTCCTCTCCACCTGGACTGCTAATTCTGTGTTTCACCTCTTAGAGAATCTCACCCTAAGCATTTTGCCAGCTAACACAACTGAGCTGAATACACAAATGCAGTCTTTGCATGCACAACTACTTAACACTTAACACTTGAAAGCACAATTTTGGAAGTTGGCAAATTCTGTGCCCTTAAATTTTGACAATTTTAAAGCAAATGGATGGCGTGTATTTTGGTAAATCATGAGGACGTGTTTTTCTGTGAACAACTGAGTTCCAGCTGATGCTAATTTTGCCATTTTCTGCACTTTAACACATTTGTATTACTAGTGTAGAACATTTGAAGCTTGAACCTGCAAATACTGAAGTCAGTGGGAGTTTGGCCATTGCCTTAACTAGAGCAGACTCAGGCATTTAAGATACACAAGGGTTTGGAGAGTCAAGAGAAATCTGCTTTCATGGTAATACCAAAACTGGGACTAGAGTTCAACTGGACTATAACTGATGTTGGTTTCATGAGCACAATACACATGTGTGTGTGTGTCAGGTGTTATGAAGTCATTGGCTTTGGACAGGATGAGTATATAAATTAGATGAGGATACTGATTTGTCAGATGGGATGGTTCTTAGGAAGAGGCATCAGAAAGGGTGCCTATGTATGAAATCTCAGCTTCTTTAGCAGTTTGAGAGACTCAGATGCCTACAGCACTTAACATCCAGGTCAATGGAAGTTTCGGAGCTCATACAGTTCCGTGGCTGTGAAAAAAGCTAATGTCGTCTTGGGATGCATCAGGAGAGGTATTTCCAGTAGGGATAAGGAGGTTTTAGTACCGTTATATAAGGCACTGGTGAGACCTCACCTGGAATACTGTGTGCAGTTCTGGTCTCCCATGTTTAAGAAGGATGAATTCAAACTGGAACAGGTACAGAGAAGGGCTACTAGGATGATCCGAGGAATGGAAAACTTGTCTTATGAAAGGAGACTCAGGGAGCTTGGCTTGTTTAGCCTAACTAAAAGAAGGTTGAGGGGAGATATGATTGCTCTCTATAAATATATCAGAGGGATAAATACCAGAGAGGGAGAGGAATTATTTAAACTCAATACCAATGTGGACACAAGAACAAATGGATATAAACTGGCCACTAGGAAATTTAGATTAGAAATTAGACGAAGGTTTCTAACCATCAGAGGAGTGAAGTTTTGGAATAGCCTTCCGAGGGAAGTAGTGGGGGCAAAAGATCTATCTTGCTTTAAGATTAAACTCGATAAGTTTATGGAGGAGATGGTATGATGGGATAACATGGTTTTGGTAATTAAATATTCATGGTAAATAGGCCCAATGGCCTGTGATGGGTTTTTAGATGGGGTAAGATCCAAGTTACCCGGGAAAGAATTTTCTGTAGTATCTGGCTGATGAATCTTGCCCATATGCTCAGGGTTTAGCTGATCGCCATATTTGGGGTCGGGAAGGAATTTTCCTCCAGGGCAGATTGGAAGGCCCTGGAGGTTTTTCGCCTTCCTCTGTAGCATGGGGCACGGGTCACTTGCTGGAGGATTCTCTGCTCCTTGAGGTCTTCAAACTACAATTTGAGGACTTCAATAGCACAGATATAGGTGTGAGGTCTTTTTTAGGAGTGGTGGGTGAAATTCTGTGGCCTGCATTGTGCAGGAGGTCAGACTAGATGATCATAATGGTCCCTTCTGACCTAAATATCTATGAATCTATGAATCTATGAGTTCGAGAAGTGATTGTATTACTAAGAGCAGGAGGGTCTGCAGTGTATGACTTGGAACTTGGAAACTAAGTTACAACTGACCTAGGAAAGAAGACGAAGAAAGATATAGTAATGCTGGAAGAATGGAAAAGAGGTTCTGAGTTTTCATTGGCTAGTGATATTATGACTATCATTGACATCTTCTGGATCATGACTAAAAATATATGTATTCATTTACCCTGGTTCTAATTGGTATCTAGATACTTACAGTAAATGGTCCCCATAACAGTAGTATCTGAGCACCTCCCAAACATTAATGAATTTAACCTCATTGTAGTGTTGTGGGAAGTACCATCATCCCTGTTTTACAGATAGGGAACTGAGAATTTCAGTGATTGCCCAAGGTCACCCAAGAAGCCTGAGGCAGAGCCAAGGATAGAACCCAGGTCTCCTAAATCCCACCCCAGTCTCAAACCACAAGGCCATCCTTTCTCTCAATTACATCAGTTAAACTAGTGGAAATGGGGAAGCAGTCAAGGAGACTGTAAAGAAACCAGAAAAAAATCCAGGAAGAAACATACAGAACAAGAAGAAATGGCTAGACAGGGAGGACATAATTAATGAACAACTAGCAAAAAAGTAAACATTAAAGAGAATTCAGAAATAGCTGAGATTAGAGATCCTGGAAGACCTAAGCAATAGATATAATTATAGCTCAAACCTACAGGGATATGAAGAGAGCAAATAGATAGCAGAATTTCGTACATACCATCTGAGCAGAAGGATTTTAACACTGAGATGGTAAATTAAATCCCAAAAGGTTAAAAACTTATCAGTGCAAATAGGAAGATTTCAGCTAGCTAGACACAACCTGAGATTGGCTGGGCCAGATTCTCATCTATGGATACATTTACATTGCAGCTAGGAATGTGCTGCTTAGCTTGGGTAAACAGACTCACATTAAGAAAAGGAGTACTTTTGGCACCTTAGAGACTAACCAATTTATTTGAGCATGAGCTTTCGTGAGCTACAGCTCACTTCATCGGATGCATACCGTGGAAACTGCAGCAGACTTTATATATACACAGAGAATATGAAACAATACCTCCTCCCACTCCACTGTCCTGCTGGTAATAGCTTATCTAAAGTGATCATCAGGTTGGGCCATTTCCAGCACAAATCCAGGTTTTCTCACCCTCCACCCCCCCACACAAATTCACTCTCCTGCTGGTGATAGCCCATCCAAAGTGACAACTCTTTACACAATGTGCATGATAATCAAGTTGGGCAAATCCAGGTTCTCTCACCCCCTCACCCCCCTCCCAAAACCCACACACACAAACTCACTATCCTGCTGGTAATAGCTCATCCAAAGTGACCATTCTCCCTACAATGTGCATGATAATCAAGGTGGGCCATTTCCAGCACAAATCCAGGTTTTCTCACATCCCCCCCACCCCCATACACACACAAACTCACTCTCCTGCTGGTAATAGCTCATCCAAACTGACCACTCTCCAAGTTTAAATCCAAGTTAAACCAGAACATCTGGGGGGGGGGGGGGTAGGAAAAAACAAGAGGAAATAGGCTACCTTGCATAATGACTTAGCCACTCCCAGTCTCTATTTAAGCCTAAATTAATAGTATCCAATTTGCAAATGAATTCCAATTCAGCAGTTTCTCGCTGGAGTCTGGATTTGAAGTTTTTTTGTTTTAAGATAGCGACCTTCATGTCTGTGATTGTGTGACCAGAGAGATTGAAGTGTTCTCCGACTGGTTTATGAATGTTATAATTCTTGACATCTGATTTGTGTCCATTTATTCTTTTACGTAGAGACTGTCCAGTTTGACCAATGTACATGGCAGAGGGGCATTGCTGGCACATGATGGCATATATCACATTGGTGGATGTGCAGGTGAACGAGCCTCTGATAGTGTGGCTGATGTTATTAGGCCCTGTGATGGTGTCCCCTGAATAGATATGTGGGCACAATTGGCAATGGGCTTTGTTGCAAGGATAAGTTCCTGGGTTAGTGGTTCTGTTGTGTGGTATGTGGTTGTTGGTGAGTATTTGCTTCAGGTTGCGGGGCTGTCTGTAGGCAAGGACTGGCCTCACATTAGCTTTGCTTGAGTTAGCACATTGAAAACAGCTGTGTAGCAGGGGTAGCACAGGCAGAAGCTTGGCTCGCTGCCTGTGTACAAACCCACCTGGACCCTGGGTACTTACTCGGATGGTGCCTGAGCTGCCCTCTGAGCTACTCATGCTGCACTGCTATTTTTAGCACACTAGCTTGGGCACAGCTAGTGCATGTCTGCACTCCAGCGTAGAGAACGTGGCAGTGTAAGTCCCCTTTACAACGCTCTGGCAGTACAAAGGGACTACACAGTGACTGGAAATATAAGGCTTCTGTACACTGCCATAAGGGGACTTAGTGTAACTGAAAATCATGTCCTTTAAGTAGTAAGAACCTCATGCTGCAAAATAAGTATGTGGCTGTATCATAGGATTCATTACTTAGGATGTACCCAAATACAGGAGTTTAAGAGTTCATTCTGAATATAAGAGAATCTGACTAAGCAGCTAAAGAATTAACTGGGTAGAAATTAGACCTAGAGAGAGAAACCAACACAAATCCCAAAGAGCAAATTTTTCCACAGAGCAAATTTTGGTAAGATGTGGGAAATGGTGAAATGAAATGAACAAAGCAGTCAAAGTGAAAAGAAAGTGTGTGAAGATAAATTAAGGACTGCGCTAGCCTCATGTATCCCACAACCAATAATAAATATACTAGGATTTAAAAAAGATAAATATTTATGAACAACAATGTGCAAAGAGTAATCAAGATTATGAAAGAGGCTGTGGGGAGGTATAAAACATAAGACAGCAAGAACTGGAGAGGTGACAGAATGGAGCCCAGAGTATAAATATGATAAGAAAGGCTAAGGTGGAGAAAGAAAGGAAGATTGCACATACATTTAAGATAA
Source organism: Lepidochelys olivacea (assembly GCF_965140295.1). NCBI lineage: Eukaryota > Metazoa > Chordata > Testudines > Cheloniidae > Lepidochelys > Lepidochelys olivacea. The sequence goes on from NC_140423.1 coordinate 18,091,238, forward strand.
ATAGTAGGACATTTGTCAAGCACATGAAGAATGAGATGTCAATGAAAAGGGGAATAAAACCCTTGAGACATCTAGCGTAATTTATCAACAGCACAAGATAATACTGTTAAAATATAATTACTTAATTATTTGGGTCTGTGTTCACAAAGGAGGATTTGTAGAGAACTATCAGACAGACATATCACCCATTGGAATAAAACAAAACTCTGAAGGAGGTCATCTATAAAACCAAAACATATGGACCTCAATCCTCAGCTCTGGTTGCACTGCAGACAGCACAGGATCTTATGCAGGAGGCAAAGGTAGTTATAACCATGTTTGCCCTCCTCCAAAGTCCCCAGCTGCTGGGAGCTGATTTGGCCTCCAGTGTAAATTAGAGCTATCTCAGGGCTGCTGTAACTTAAGGCAGACTGCAGCAGATCTCAAGGGGACATTGAGAGAACTCGGTATCAGAGTACATTAGGTCCTAGCCACATCCCTTCCCACCTACTATTCCATTAAGAATAGGATGGAGTGGAATAGAGTCAGATATACCATCTTTACCTCATCCAGGATTCCCCTATGCCAGGGGAATCTTCAGCTAGCCAGACACTTAGGCCAATTGAAGCAGTGCAATGCAGGCTCATTGGATCCCAAAATCTGGCCCATTAAGAGTCAAAATTCCATGATCAAGAGGAAGCCACCAAAAAGCAACAAGAACCTTTAAGAATCTACATCTTCCTCTTTGGGAAAAGAAAATGTACCAAATAGTATGGTGAAGTCTGAGTGTAGCTCTGGTGTTAACAAGTTAATTTCAAACACATCTGGAAGGAGACTAAACTGTGATAACATGAATTTCCAATGTTATCAATGGAGTAAACACTTCCTCACTGTTGTGAGTGTATAAAAGTTACAGATACAAGTAAATAATTTGCAAAAAATAATTTATCAAATTATGATCACAGAATGTTTTTATTGTATGCTTATTTGACAGAATTTTGTGTAATTTTCATTCCCTCTATGGCAGTGGTGCGCAACCTGCGGTCCGAATGCAGCCCGTCAGGGTAATCCGCTGGCAGACAGCGAGACAGTTTGTTTCCATTGACCGTCTGCAGGCACGGCCACCCGCAGCTCCCAGTGGCCGCAGTTCGTCGTTCCCGGCCAAAGGGAGGTGTGGGAAGCAGTGGCCAGCACATCCCTGTGGCCCACGCTGCTTCCTGCAGCTCCCATTGGCCGGGAACGGCGAACCACGGCCACTGGGAGCTGCGGGCGGCCATGCCTGCAGATGGTCAACATAAACAAACTTTCTCGCAGCCTGCCAGTGGATTACCCTTATGGGCCACGTGCAGCCTGCTGGCCACAGGTTGCCCACCACTGACTTAAGTGCTTTGCTGAATAGGGATGGACTGCTGCAATGGGGCCTCCAGCTCCTAAGGACTCCAAAAATATTATGCCAGAAAAGGGGGGGAAGGGGATTGGGGAAGGAGGCAGGAGATTCAAAATGTTTTCATGAAGAAAATACCATGAATATAATTAACATAAATAAATGAAGCAAATAACATTTAAAAATAGGCATTTAAAATAAATGATTCTATTCAGATGTTTATATTAATAATAAAATGTATTAATAATTCAAAATATCACCATAAGAAGATAAAAATTACAAAAGAAGAAACAAGTAAAATTATACCGCAATAGGTATTTCAAAGAGTAATTGGATATATATTTTAATAATATTTGAAGAGGGCGCAGGTAAAGCATTCTATCACGAATCAGAATGCTAGGCTTTTATATTTAGCTGACTGTTCCCTCTGCCCCCAACAGAAACAGTCCCTGCCACTTTGAGTTCTTAGGGTACAAAACAGATCACTGTTACTGTGACAGTCACAGTTGCTTAAGGACTTGCTCTCTTCATTGTTTATTTTGCAGGATGCTAATAAGCCCCACCATTTCCTGCTGCTTTCTACCCCCCTGTTGACTGCTGATTTTTAAAGCTTCCTTCTTCCCCTCTACCAGAAAATCTACATATGATGCCTGGAAAGTGGGGAACATCTTGGCCTTGTTAGATAACACAAGAGGAGGGTGAATAATCCAGCAATGAAGAAGTGTATTGAAAGGAAAAAGGGGAAAAACATCCACTTTGGCAAGAAAAGTGTCTCAAATGCAGCACAGCAATAAAGAAGAAACTTTCTCCCTCATACATCCAGTGCTGATCTTATTGCTGTAGTAGGGACAGAGGGTGGTGGTTGTTTGAAGAGATCACAATTAAAGTGAGAAGTTGCACAGGTTGTCTTTGTATTAATATATCTTCCTATTTAGTTGGGAGCCTAGTCAGATGAACACTCTGGTGCCCTGCGCCTACAGGAGAGAAACAACAGAATTTGAATCTTTGGTAATTGCAAAATAGAGTAGGCAGGTTTTTAATGCTCAGTGACATTTTTATTTCCTCCTGTGCCTTAGGGACTTTAGTTATCCCTATACATAATAGTATTTACCTACCTCACAGGGTGTTTAGAGCAGTGGTGGGCAACCTGCAGCCCACGGGCCAAAAATGGCCCATCATGGTAATCTGCTGGCGGACTGTGAGACAGTTTGTACATTGACTGTCCGCAGGAACGGCCCCCCGCAGCTCCCAGTGGCTGCAGTCCGTCATTCCCAGTCAATGGGAGCTGCAGGAAGTGGCAGCCAGCACGTCCCTGTGGTCTGTGCCACTTCCCGCAGCTCCCATTGACCAAGAACAGCGGATTGCAGCCACTGGGAGCTGCGGGCAGCGGTGCCTGAGGAAGGTCAATGTAAACAAATTGTCTCACGGCCCGCTAGCAGATTACCCTGATGGGCCGCGTGCGTCCCGTGGGCTGCAGGTTGCCCACCTCTGGTTTAGAGGATCAATTCATGTTTCTAAGGCACTTTGAAAAACTAAAGTACTATCTAGTCAGAGTACTAGTTATTGTTAGTATTGCAGTACCTGGGTCTTATGAAACAACAGATCCACCATAGGGAATTATACATTTTTAAAAACATAAGTGGTGTTAGATCTCTAGTTTTTCCTATGTAAATAGCTTAGAGTGTACATGTTAAAGCTGTCAGGGCTATGCAGTAGGGAAAAATAATTGACCAATTCAGGTATAGTTTCTGCACCTGATTTACATTTCTGTCCATTTACCTAGCATAAATAACTCACCCATAAAAACATAATAATTGCATCCATTCTGGTATATCGATATCCTCCTTTTCTACTGAGGGACGCCCAAGCTGTAAGGCTGGGATGATCTGTGATAATAGTTTCAGGCTAGGTAGGGTGCAGTATGTCTTCCTACCGTACAGAAATGAAGACCTGAGGCAGTCTGTAAATCTGACATGCTCTTGGGTTATGAGCAAAAATTGAAAAGGGTTGAGCAGTGTCAATTATTTAGTGCCGACTGCAATGCTCTGGGTATAAATGTAGATGATACACGGCAACTTTGGCAGGAGATGGATTATCAAACAGTTAGTGAGCTGTAGCTCACGAAAGCTTATGCTCAAATAAATTGGTTAGTCTCTAAGGTGCCACAAGTACTACTTGTTCCAATGAGGGTTCAAATATGGTCCATAATCTCTCATTTGCATTATAGATTTAACAAGATGATGTCCAAAGGGAAATTTGCACCCAAGACAAGTTTAGCAAAGTTCCTGCTCCCCTCAACCACAGGATGTTCCTTTTTGGTTCTCCAGGCAGGGCTAGCTACCTACAGACCTCAGGGGTCCCAGTTTGAATCTCAGCTGTGGCAATGTGTAGGAAAAACAAAGTGGACCAGATACTCTTCCCACACCATTTGTATGCCAGGACCATAATAAATCAACTCCCTTCGGTGGAATAACTCCTGATTTACACTGCCATAGCAGAATGGAGAATCAGGCCTCAGAGCCTCGCCATGAGACTCTGTAATAGGTTAAAAGCCACTCAGGAGTCTGATCACCATGTGGCATACTGAAGTTTTAAGAATTTTTAAGTCTGAGAGACTTCATTTTAATACAACAACACTCTCCTTGTGAATTTAAAATAGCATTTTTCATGTTTAATTTTGTTTGCATTCCCAGGCAAGCAGACATTTGGTTGCACAGCTTTTCCCTGTAACCCACAGTTCCTCAGGCAATGGAAAATGCACTGATGCATGTGCATATCCCAGAATCTGATTTAGCAGCACTTTCAATGGGAGTTTTCTTGAGTAAGAACTTCAGGATTGGACCCTGCAAAGGAAAGAGTCTTCATTTGAAACATAAAACGCAACCTCTACTGTACAGCTCAAAGGATGCCTTGGGGTTGCAGTTTCTAGAAAGGACTCTCCCTACAGATGTATTCAGGTTTCTCTTGAATAAAAGAGACTGGTCACAGTGCTTCCACTATCCTCCTGTGCTTGTTTGAGCACTGCCCATAGAACTGAAAAATCCCAGCTTCTCCACAGTTCTTGTGCCTTTTGCACTAGGATTTTACCACATAACACCGCAAACAATAGACTTCCCCATTCACCAGTCTGAAATTAGAGTGCTGTCTTTATGAGGAGCTAATGTTCAGCTATAGAACAGGCTTCTATTGTAGACTGGTCAGGGAAATGTCAGACTTCTAATTTTACCCTTACTTTTCGAGTAATTGGCTGCAGGTCACAAAAGGTTATTGTTCTTTATTACAACTGTCATCAAGACCTCAAGTAAATAACATTCTGTCTGATACCCTCAAATTCTAGGGGAATTTGGGATTGATCTTGGGTAGAAATCCTGCATTTCTGAAGCAGGTCTAAGCCTGCCTTCTTATTGGAGTCTTTCCCACATAGAAACCTATGATGCACATTGCAGCTTTATTTCTGTCTGAGGCTGCTGCTTCTTCAGCTGGCATTTGGGTGTTAGGCAATTTAAGTCAATTTCCCAACAGCATGAGAAATAGGGCCTGATCTGAAGCCTAATGAAGTCAGTAGAAAGACTTCCATTGACTTCAATGGGCTTTGGATAGGGTTGTCAACGCTCCAGGATTGTCCTGGAGTCACCAGGAATTAAAGATTAACCTTTAATTAAAGATTATGCCGTGATGAAATCTCCAGGAATTCCTCCAACCAAAGTTGGCAACCCTAGATCAGGCCCATACTGAAGAATTAGGGAGAAAAATAATATGCAATGAAAACACAGTCCAAAACATTTGGCAGAGTGCAGAGCAAATGGATGTGCATTCATTCCTGCTGTGTCTCTCATTAACAGATACACAGCTAGTTACATTTAAAGTGCTATTGGTCCTACATTTCTTTGCCACCTTGTAAGCTTTATTACTGTTGGGTCAGATCTTTAACTGGCATACACTGAATAGCTCCATTGATTTAAATAGGGCTATACCAATTTACACAGGCTGGGGATCTGGACTATTATTTCTAAAACAGATTAAGGCCCACATTTTAAAAAGTATTTAGGCATTGCTGCATCAACATTGCAACACCTTACTGATTTAGGAGCCTAAATCTCATTTTCGTTTAGGAGCCTAAGAGTATGTCTACACTGGAAACTTCAAAGCGCTCCCGCGGCAGCACTTTGAAGTGCGAGTGTGGTCACACGCGACTGCTGGGAGACAGCTCTCCCAGCACTCCAGGTAATCCACCTCCACAAGGAGCCTGTCTACACTAGCGCTTCAAAGCACTCAGACTTGCTGAGCTCAGGGTGGTGATTTTTCATACCCCTGAGCCAGCAAGTTAGAGCACTATAAAATGTAAGTGTAGACATACCCTTAATCCCATCAACTGTCAATGTGCTTCAATCCCTTTTGAAACTGAGTTTTAGGCCTCTAAGAGTACGTCTACACTACGAAATTAGGTCGAATTTATAGAAGTCAGTTTTTTAGAAATCGTTTTTATATAGTCGATTGTGTGTGTCCCCACACAAAATGCTCTAAGTGCATTAAGTGCATTAACTCAGTGAAGTGCTTCCACAGTACCGAGGATAGCATCGACTTCCGGAGTGTTGCACTGTGGATAGCTGTCCCACAGTTTCTGCAGTCTCTGCCACCCATTGGAATTCTGCGTTGAGATCCCAGTGCCTGATGGGGCAAAAAACATTGTTGCAGGTAGTGCTGGGTACCTGTCGTCTGGCTCTCCCTCCTTCCCTCCCTCCGTGAAATCAATGGCAGACAATCGTTTCGCGCCTTTTTTCCTGAGTTACCTGTGCAGACGCCATACCACGGCAAGCATGGAGCCCTCTCAGTTCACTGTCACCCTATGTCTCCTGGGTGCTGGCAGACGTGGTACTGCATTGCTACACAGCAGCAGCAACCCATTGCCTTGTGGCAGCAGATGGTGCAATAGGCCTGATAACCATCATCATCATGTCCAAGGTACTCCTGGCCGCCTCGGTAAGGTCGGTCAGGAGCACCTGGGCAGACATGGGCGCAGGAACTAAATTAGGAGTGACTCGACCAGGTCATTCTCTTTAGTCCTGCCGGCAGTCCTATTGTACCATCTTCTGCCGAGCAGCCAGGAGATGTGGATGGCTAGCAGTCTTACTGCACCATCTGCTGCCAGCCAAAGATGTAAAAGATAGATGGAGTGGATCAAAACAAGAAATAAACCACATTTGTTTTGTATTCATTTGCTCCCCCTGCCCTCCCACCGTGAAATCAACGGCCGACAATCGTTTTGGTGAGGTCTGTCAGGGGCATCTTGAAAAGTTTAATGGAGATTCAGTCCTGCCTGAAATACCAGGGGGGGAGGGATAGCTCAGTGGGTTGAGCATTGGCCGGCTAAACCCAGGGTTTTGAGTTCAATCCTTGAGGGGGCCATTCTGTGTGACAGTTGTTTTTCTTTCTCCTTGATGTAAAGCCACCACCTTTGTTGATTTTAATTCACTGTAAGCCAACCCTGTAAGCCATTTCTTCAGTTGCCCCTCCCTCCTTCAGAGCAACGGCAGACAATCGTTCCGCGCCTTTTTTCCATGCAGATGCCATACCACGGCAAGTATGGAACCCGCTCAGATCACTTTGGAAATTAGGAGCACATTAAACACCACACACATTATCCAGCAGTATATGCAGCACCAGAACCTGGCAAAGCGAAACTGGGCGAGTAGGCAATGTCAGCGCGGTGATGAGAGTGATGAGGACATGGACACAGACTTCTCTCAAAGCACGGGCCCTGGCAATCATGGTGCTAATGGGGAAGGTTCATGCGGTGGAACGCAGATTCTGGGCCCAGGAAACAAGCACAGACTGGTGGGACTGCATAGTGTTGCAGATCTGGGATAATTCCCAGTGGCTGCGAAACTTTCGCATGCGTAAGGGCACTTTCATGGAACGTTGTGACTTGCTTTCCCCTGCCCTGAGGTGCAAGAATACCAAGATGAGAGCAGCCCTCACAGTTGAGAAGCGAGTGGCAATAGCCCTGTGGAAGCTTGCCAGACAGCTACTGGTCAGTCAGGAATCAATTTGAAGTGGGCAAATCTACTGTGGGGGCTGCTGTGATCCAAGTAGCCCACGCAATCAAAGATCTGCTGATATCAAGGGTAGTGACCCTGGGAAATGTACAGGTCATAGTGGATGGTTTTGCTGCAGTGGGATTCCCTAACTGTGGTGGGGCCATTGACAGAACCCATATCCCTATCTTGGCACCGGAGCATCAAGGTAGTGAGTACATAAACCGCAAGGGGTACTTTTCAAGAGTGCTGCAAGCTCTGGTGGATCACAAGGGACGTTTCACCAACATCAACATGGGATGGCCGGGAAAGGTACATGACGCATGCATCTTCAGGAACTCTAGTCTGTTTCAAAAGCTGCAGGAAGGGACTTTATTCCCAGACCAGAAAATAACCGTTGGGGATGTTGAAATGCCTGTAGTTATCCTTGGGACCCAGCCTACCCCTTAATGCCATGGCTCATGAAGCCATACACAGGCAGCCTGGACAGTAGTCAGGAGCTGTTCAACTACAGGCTGAGCAAGTGTCGAATGGTGGTAGAATGTGCATTTGGATGTTTAAAAGCATGCTGGCGCAGTTTACTGACTTGGTTAGACCTCAGCGAAACCAATATTCCCATTGTTATTACTGCTTGCTGTGCACTCCACAATATCTGTGAGAGAAAGGGGGAGATGTTTATGGTGAGGTGGGAGGTTGAGGCAAATCGCCTGGCTGCTGGTTACGTGCAGCCAGACACCAGGGCAGTTAGAAGAGCACAGGAGGATGCAGTGCGCATCAGAGAAGCTTTGAAAACCAGTTTCACGACTGGCCAGGCTACGGTGTGAAAGTTCTGTTTGTTTCTCCTTGATGAAACCCCCCCGCCCTTGGTTCACTCTACTTCCCTGTAAGCTAACCACCCTCTCCTCCTCCCTTCGATCACTATTTGCAAAGGCAATAAAGTCATTGTTGCTTCACATTCATGCATTATTTATTAATTCAACACACAAACAGGGGGATAACTGCCAAGGTAGCCCGGGAGGGGTGGTGGAGGAGGGAAGGACAAGGCCACACAGCACTTTAAAAGTTTAAAACTTTAAAACTTATTGAATGCCAGCCTTCTGTTGCTTGGGCAACCCTCTGGGGTGGAATGGCTGGATCCGGAGGCCCCCACACTGTGTTCTTGGGTATCTGGGTGAGGAGGCTATGGAACTTGGGGATGGGGGCGGTTGGTTACACAGGGGCTGTAGCAGCGGTCTGTGCTCCTGCTGCCTTTCCTGCAGCTCAACCATATGGTGGAGCATATTAGTTTGATCCTCCAGCAGCCTCAGCATTGAATCCTGCCTCCTCTCATCACGCTGCCGCCACCTTTCAGCTTCAGCCCTCTCTTCAGCCCGCCACTTACTCTCTTCAGCCCGCCACCTCTCCTCCCAGTCATTTTGTGCTTTCCTGCACTCTGACATTGTCTGCCTCCACACATTCGTCTGTACTCTGTAAGTGTGGGAGGACAGCATGAACTCAGAGAACATTTCATTGTGAGTGCGTTTTTTTCGCCTTCTAATCTTCACTAGCCTCTGGGAAGGAGAAGACCCTGTGATCCTTGAAACACATGCAGCTGGTGGAGAAAAAAAGGGACAGTGGTATTTAAAAAGACACATTTTATAGAACAATGGGTACACTCTTTCACGGTAAACCTTGCTGTTAAGATTACATATATAGCACATGTGCTTTCATTACAAAGTCACATTTTGCCTCCCCCCACCACGTGACTAGCCCCTCCCTCTTTCCCCCTCCCCATGGCTAACAGCGGGGAACATTTCTGTTCAGCCACAGGCAAACAGCCCAGCAGGAACGGGCACCTCTGAGTGTCCCCTTAAGAAAAGCATCCTATTTCAACCAGGTGACCATGAATGATATCACTCTCCTGAGGATAATACAGAGAGATAAAGAACAGATGTTATTTGAACGCCAGCAAACATACACTGCAATGCTTTGTTCTACAATGATTCCCGACTATGTGCTACTGGCCTTGAGCAGTGTAAAAGTGTCCTACCATGGTGGACGGAATAAGGCTGCCCTCCACCGAAACCTTTTGCAAAGGCTTTGGGAGTACATCCAGGAGAGTTGCGAATGCCAGGGCAAATTAATCATTAAACATGCTTGCTTTTAAACCATGTATACTATTTAAAAAGGTACACTCACCAGAGGTCCCTTCTCCGCCTGGCGGGTCTGGGAGGCAGCCTTCGGTGGGTGCAGGGAAGTACTGGCTCCAGGTCGAGGGTAAGAAACAGATCCTGGCTGTCGGGAAAACCAGTTTCCCCACTTGCTTGCTGTGAGCTATCATCTTCCTCATCCCCAAAACCTGCTTCCATGTTGCCTCCATCTCCGCTGAAGGAGTCAAACAACACGGTTGGGGTAGTGGTGGCTGAACCCCCTAAAATGGCATGCAGCTCATCATACAAGCGGCATGTTTGGGGCTCTGACCCGGAGCGGCCGTTCGCCTCTCTGGTTTTCTGGTAGGCTTGCCTCATCTCCTTAAGTTTCACGCAGCACTGCTTCGGGTCCCTGTTATGGCCCCTGTTCTTCATGCCCTGGGAGATTTTGACAAATATTTTGGCATTTCGAAAACAGGAACGGAGTTCTGATAGCACGTATTCCTCTCCCCATACAGCGATCAGATCCCATACCTCCTGTTCGGCCCATGCTGGAGCTCTTTTGCGATTCTGGGACTCCATCATGGTCACCTCTGCTGATGATCTCTGCATGGTCACCTCTGCTGATGAGATCTGCACTCACCTGCAGCTTGCCACGCTGGCAAAAAAGGAAATGAAATTCAAAAGTTCGCGGGCCTTTTCCTGTCTACCTGGCCAGTGTATCTGAGTTGAGAGTGCTGTCCAGAGTGGTCACAATGGAACACTCTGGGATAGCTCCCGGAGGCCAATACCGTCTAATTGCGTCCACAGTACCCCAAATTCGACCCGGCAAGGTCGATTTCAGCACTAATCCCCTTGTCGGGGGTGGAGGAAGGAAATCGATTTTAAGAGCCCTTTAAGTCAAAAAAAAAAAGGGGCTTCATCGTGTGGACGGGTGCAGGGTTAAATAGATTTAACGCTGCAAAATTCGACCTCAACTCCTCGTGTAGACCAGGGCTAAATTAGTTAAGGTTTGCAACACTTCATGCAGCGACACTTAATTTGATTGAAAAATCTGTGCTTTAAAGCCTTCCTCTCAAGTAAAATATTACCTCCCATGGCAGCCACTTATACACAAGAGAGAAATAGGAATGCCTGTCCTTGTTTTAAATATCTCCACTGGTCTGATCAAGTTAAGTCAGTTGTGAAACTGATCTCTGGAGCCTTGAGTCAAGGAGACCCTCCACCAGGTCAAGGCTCCTAGGCCTCTGCAGCTCATAAAGCATCATTTCTGGCAGTAAGAAATTTCCTTGGTGTTTATGTCAAATATGTTGTTTATTATTCTTGTTTCTCAAATTCTAATAATCACATATGTATTCTGATGTCAAAAATGCCATTTTTAACAGCTCAAATGGGACTCTGGCACTGCAGAAAAAAAGGAAAACTAACAACTTGGTCAAAGTCATTTCTCACTTTTATTTCCATTCCTTGGGGCAGGATCTGCCAGCTTTTGGGGCCCTAAGGCTTTCTTCAGAGTAGTTTTTCCATGCCGGAGAGAAAGCGCAGACCGTAAAACTCAGCCATCACTGTCAGGGAATTACCCGTCTCCTAGAACTTTGGGGGAAGGCAGGGGAAGCAGCAACACCAGCAAGACTTTTTCAGAACTTGTAATCAACAGGAGCGTGGTCACTGAGATTCATTCTCACACAGTCTTCTCCTCTGTAGTTTGAAGCACGTATAATGGTACTGAACTACAAAGACTTTCTCCTGGGACTGTCACCAACATACTCGTTCACAGTGCATATAATGGGTATGAGGCTGGAGTCAGTATTACTAAGTTCTAGCTTTACTTCCGTCACTGGCATGCTGGCAGCAGTGTTCCCTCTAATTTTTTACGTCCATGTGCGGAATGAATTTTGTTATGTGCACCAATATGGAGGTGACACATCACCATCATATTGGTGCACATAACAAAGTTCATGTGAGGCCGAGGGGTTCGGAGTATGGGAGAGGGCTCAGGGCTGGGGCAGAGGGTTGGGGTACGGGAGGGGGTGTGGGCTCTGGCTGGGGGCCAGGGATGAGGGGTTTGGGGTGCAGGAGGGGGCTCAGGACTGGGGCAGAGGGTTGGGGTGCAGGGGCTCTGGGGTGGGGTCAGGGATGAAGGCTTTGGGGTGCAGGCTGCCCTGCGGCTGCAGTGGAGAGAGAGGACTCCCCCCAGCCCTCTCTCGCCATAGCAGCTCGGGGTCAGGGGAGAGGCACCTCTCTCCGGCCACGGCTGCTCCAGCAGGGCTGGGCTGGGCCGAGGGAGGGGCTCCTCTCCCCGGCAGCTCCAGCAGGCCTGAGCCTGGCTGGGCAAAGGGAGGAGGGGTTCCTCTCCCTCAGCCACGGCAAGTCCGGGGCAGGTCTGTGCTGGGGCCAGTGGGGAGGGGCGCCTCTTCCCAACACAGCAGGTCCATGCTGGGGGAGAGACATCTCTCCCCATCACAGCCCTGAGCTCCTGCGCACGGCTTAATAGGCAGCTGCATGGCCACACAGTTTAGAGGAAACTTAGATGCTGTGTGAACTTGAGGAAGTCACTTCGCCGCTCTGTGCCTCGGTTTCCCCATCTGCCACAGTAGGACTAGTAAAGTGTAACTAATCAATATTTTTGAAACCTTGTGAAATTCCCAAATGAAAGATACTAATACAAGTCTAAGTAAGGGTCCTGTACTTAAACCTGAAATTTGCTTTGTGCTTGCTCACTTAGGTGCAGGCCTTGTTCCGACTGAAGTAAAGGACAGAACTTTCTTGAGCCTCATACAAAATGTTTAGCTATTTTAGTAAGAATTGTGCACAATAGACTTGTATGGTTGTTACTGAATTTCAGGTGAGGGACATCATTGCTGACTAAAGCAAGAAAGCACTCTGTAAGGAAACAAATTAATGAAATATTGCTGGGACTGATATAAACAGGTTAGACCTGAGCCCTTCCTAAAGCCATGAGAGGGAACAACTGAGACAGCCCCAGCTCCGATGGGGATTTGAAGATTTTTCCTTAAGTACCACCCAGGGCTGCTTTTCCCCCTACTATCTCTCTCCTTTCCTTGGGTTCTCCATATTATGAGGGCAGTCCACAGGTGTCACTTGAACTTGTTATGGAGAGAGATATAGTTATTGTTTATTTGTATTGTAGTTGCACCCACAGTGCACAGTACTCACACGTACATATATCAAGCCACATTCCCTGATTTATTAAAGTATCAAGGCCACAGAATTTCATTGCCCTTGATGACATCTGCACTTCTGGAAGGTAAATTCCATGGAAAACAAATTTAATGGGTGCATAAAATCAGTGATGTTGGCTCTGGCCTGAAGCTAAAAAAAACATAGATTGCATTGAAACCTAATTTGGTTTTGGTTCTTTTTATAGCTTTTAAAACTTGTCTTAAGCATCTGAGTCATAGTCTAGTGTTAGATAATGAATACACTGTAGAGCTATATATTTGCAAATGGCTCAGTTTATATCGATATACAGTATATACTAAAGGTACCATATATGGATTTTCCTTGGGATGCAGTATTTTAAACCAGGAGATTAGGGTCCAGGAAAAGCCTGTAATAAATCAATGGAGTGTAATGAAAAAGTCTCCTTTTGTCTATGTTTTGCTTTGTACCATAATAAAACTAATTTATTAGACTCAATTGAATGTTAGAATATTTTTTTAAGACTTGACATATACAGCCTATACTGCACTCTGGAGACTGAACTTTCATTACTTGCTCTCCCACTCCGTTTGAACACTGAAGCTGAAAGAGTAGCCGTGGGTTTATGAAATCTTAGGATGCCAGGCAATGAGGTAACTCCTTTTTATGCACGTTGGGGAAATCCAGTGGGATTTTAAAAATCGACCATATACTTATTGAGATGGTAGTCATAAACCTCTGGAATGGGATTTTACATTGGCAGTACTAGGGTGTGGGGAAGTTTTATAACACTCTAAAGCCATATAGCCATCTCTGGAAGCGGGAGTGCAAGATGAGACTTCGTTTAAAAAAAGAAAGCAACGAAGTCAAATTCATTCCTGAAACTTCACTGGAGTTACAAGCCCCAATACATTTAAAAAAAAAAAGATATTCTTGGAATACCTGTAAAGGGAAGTTGGTGCTACATAATAAATTTACCTCTTTAGTTTTGAAATGTAATATTGTGCCATGCATGTAAAAATAACAATCTAATTAGGTAACAATTTCAGTCACCTCTGCACAATTAATTGTAGCTTATTTATAAGTGAAAAGAAGCTTTCATAAAAGCAATTTGTTTTTGTGCAAGTCCAAGCTGAATAAATGTCATATATTATCGGATGGGATCTTACTGTTTTCCAGATCTTTAGTGGTCCCCAGATTGATAACCAAAGGAGACAAACCAGCTGTCATGCGTTGAATAGTGTTTTGGAATATGCTGAAATCATAGAGGAAGTTTGTTAGTGTAGCACTATATCCTATTCATTATCTGCCAGCTGAGATATTGCAGAGTTTGCATTTGTTGTCATGAAGATAGATGGCTACTAGAAAGAATCTATTATAACTTTACACCATTCCAGTCTGCACTGTCCCTCCTGTCAGCTTACTATGGAGCTATTTCCACAACAACTGCCAAAGAATTTATTTGTATCCTTTCTGAATATACAAGATCATTACCTCTGCAGCCAAAACAACCATTTGACTGAAGATCCTTCTAGCTGACAAATTATTACACATTTAAGAAGGGCAGTTTAGAGTCTAGATGGCAACAGTTCTAAGTATTTTCCCTTTTATTTCTAACCTGCTAGCTGATGGGGCCAGGGATGGAGGGAAGGATATTTTTTTGCTTTTAAAATGTTTGGTGTTACTATTGCACTCATATTTACATTCCCATTTTGCGCACTTACTGAAGTTGTGCATTTCAACCTGGTAAATTCACAGGCAGTCAGCTAATTAGTTACATTTGCAGTCACATATTCAGTTGCACGTATAATAATGATGAAAATGGCATGTACAAATTACACACAAACATGTGCATTTTTACATGCCTTTGTGCATGCCTGGTTCTAAACTCTTGAATCCAATGTTATTTTCTTAACATATTAAAATTCATAAACATGGAGGTTTTGCTATATATTTTTTAACAACTGGTGATTGAAGTTATTGTACTAGAAAGTGAGATTTGAAACAAGCAAAGAACGTACCCAGGCAGCGACCAAGCTTCCCCACATAGCTCTGCCAATGCACCCCAGTGCTGATTTTCAGCTCCCCCCTTTCTACTGGCCTTATGTCTCTGTAATGCCATAAGAGGTCTTCTGCTCAAAGCCAATTTACTTTGTGTAAGAGAATTTGGCTGTGTGGGAAGAATTTTGGAGCAAAGCCAGAATACTGCACACCAGACCACAGAGGGTATTCAGGTGCCCAAATCACCATGTAGGCTGACTACGCTCCTCTCTCTCTCTGAAAGAAGACACAGACTGTACTATGCACAGAAGTAATCTAACCGTGATATGCAGGCAGAGTAGGAATTAATGTGCTGCCTGGTAGCAGTGGTGTTAGGGGTTTTAATGTACTCAATCTTTGATGCTCATGGAAATGTTTTCCCACTCCAGGGAACCTAAACACGCCCTGAATAAAAGATTACAACAACATTAAACTAATATCATCACTGTTACTGAGCACACTGAATTCTGTTCTACCGGCAAAGGACAATTAGATCAGAATAGCTTTTAACATTGCAATTTCCTTCTCCACTCAGATGTAGAAGATAAGGAGGTACCACTACTCAGGCAACAGACAGGCATAGGTATCCTTGGGATTAACAAAGAGGATGGCATTACACAGCCTAAGCCCTGGCATCCATAGCACAGACTCCTTTCCAAACAGCAGAACCCCTCATAGCCTTGATTTGACTCTGGCCAGTTGATGTAACTTCTCCTGTTAAACCATTCTAGCCTTGAACTTAAATATCTAGCCACCCACAGCTGCTGCTGATTTGTTGTCACTTTATCCTGTTTGTCAGGGTCCAAATGTGACTTTTAGGGACAAATTCAGCCCTGGTGTGAAGTCACCTAACTGGACGTCTAAACAACCACGGAAATCAACATCGGTAAGGTAACACCTTTTATTGGACCAACTTCTGCTGGTGAGAGAGACAAGTTTTGGAGCTACACAGAGCTCTTCTTCAGGTCTGGGAAACAACTCTGCATACTGAAATCAATGCCAGTCAGAATATATAAATGTTATAAACAGCATAATAATGTATGGGAGGAGCCAGCCAGAGACTCCAGCCAGTAGGACCAGAAGCAGCCAGAACAGGGCCCTTTGGACATTCAGAGAACTTTCTACTGTTTGACTGGATTTTCTGTCCTGTGCTGTTAGGTTGTTTCCACCACCCTCCTCTTCCCTCACAGTCACTGTTACAAATTTAGCCAAGCTCCCTTTCCTGGATGCTCACAGACTGTGATGGGATTCAAACGTTGAATCCCTGTAGGCTTTAAGCTTCCGGAGTCTGTTCAGAATCCAAACACTACCCATAGCTTAGGGTGTCTAGGCACACCTTTGGGGTGCACATCCTCTGTCTAGGCCCTCCTCTTGAGAGCTGAGACCTCCACAGTCCAACTGCCTAGCCCCTGGGACCAGTACTGACAACCCCAGTCTCCTCCATCGCTTAAAAACACCCTTTTCCAGAACTCCAGCAGTGAGGGTCTTCTGGGCCCACAGGTAAATCTTCAAGGGCACACAACAGTTGCAGCATGACACACACACAGACTTTGCACAGGATTCCAAAACTCTATTTCTCCTTACAGATGAACTAGAGCACAAGAGAGTACAGCTCATATACAAAACAACAAACACCCTGAATTAAATGCCCCGCACTCTAGCTTACCCTTTGTCTGTGTTCAGGAATGCAGGATTGCCCCTGCCTCATCAGGCTCCTGACACAACTTCAGCGATTGTCACCACCTCAAGCAGAGGGAAGACCCTGAATAGATCTTCTCCTGGTCTTCTATACTCTTCCGGCCCCTCTGTCAGGTGATCTCCTGATAGGTTGCCAGGCATCTGGTTTTTGACCGGAACGCTCAGTCGAAAACGGACCCTGGTGGCTCCGGCCATTAAAAATCTGGTCAGTGGCCCTAGGTGTAGGGGCAGCCAGGGGGCTCCACAGCTCCCATTGGCCGGGAACCAGAATTAATAAATTGTACAGATTCCCTTGTATCCCACATATCTCTTGGGTGTGGTGTTCTGTCCCCTCTAGTGGAACTGAGACCACTTAGAGATTAATGAGTCTACTACAACCTTAGCTAAGAGCCATGTGGCTTTTAGCTCATGCAGTAGAGGCTCCAGAGGTCCCAGGTTTGATCCTACCTGACGACGACTGGGGTCTGTTGGTGATAGACCCTAAATCAGGGCACTCTTCTCCTCAGCTACCAATCTTACCCTTTCTGCCCTGCCATGTCCACCTCATCTTCCTTTTCTTTCCATTTAGCTTATGTCCTCTCCAAAGTAACCCCAACCCCACAAAAATCGTGGAAGTAGCACTCTGTTTACTCTGCCTCGTGCATGCAGTTGTGGTGACTATGTGTAAGGGGACTGTTGCCCCCTTACTAACATTCAGGGGGGTGTTTTGGTTGGCTAGCTCCCAGTACTAAAAAGGGGGAAGGGTCGATGGGAATCAGGACCCTGAGACTGACAGCCCCCAGGAACAATGGGGAGAGGCCAATGCTCCAGCTCAGCCTGAATGACAGGGCGAGCAGGCTAATCAGGGAGTCAGGAGACCAGGGAGGTCCCGTCCTCCGTGTGAGCTGGAATTGCCGCCTGGGTCAGACAGAGTGGGGCTGAGTGATCTAGCCAACTTTCTACCCACCTTATAGTGCATTCATCCAGCCCATACTTCTTTAACTTGCTGACAAGAATACTGTGGGAGACCGTGTCAAAAGCTTTGCTAAAGTCAAGAATCAATACATCCACTGCTTTCCCTTCATCCACAGAACCAGTAATCTCATCATAGAAGGCGATTAGATTAGTCAGGCATGACCTTCCCTTGGTGAATCCATGCTGACTGTTCCTGATCACTTTCCTCTCATGTAAGTGCTTCAGGATTGATTCTTTGAGGACCTGCTCCATGATTTTTCCGGGGACTGAGGTGAGGCTGACTGGCCTGTAGTTCCCAGGATCCTCCTTCTTCCCTTTTTTAAAAGATTGGCACTACATTAGCCTTTTTCCAGTCATCCGGGACTTCCCCCGTTCGCCACGAGTTTTCAAAGATAATGACCAATGGCTCTGCAATCACAGCTGCCAATTCCTTTAGCACTCTCGGATGCAACTCGTCCGGCCCCATGGACTTGTGCACGTCCAGCTTTTCTAAATAGTCCCTAACCACCTCTTTCTCCACAGAGGGCTGGCCATCTATTCCCCATGTTGTGATGCCCAGCGCAGCAGTCTGGGAGCTGACCTTGTTCGTGAAGACAGAGGCAAAAAAAGCATTGAGTACATTAGCTTTTTCCACATCCTCTGTCACTAGGTTGCCTCCCTCATTCATTAAGGGGCCCACACTTTCCTTGGCTTTCTTCTTGTTACCAACATACCTGAAGAAACCCTTCTTGTTACTCTTGACATCTCTCGCTAGCTGCAGCTCCAGGTGCGATTTGGCCCTCCTGATTTCATTGCTACATGCCTGAGCAATATTTTTAAACTCTTCCCTGGTCGTATGTCCAACCTTCCACTTCTTGTAAGTTTCTTTTTTATGTTTAAGATCCGCTAGGATTTCACCGTTAAGCCAAGCTGGTCGCCTGCCATATTTACTATTCTTTCGACACATCGGGATGGTTTGTCCCTGTAACCTCAACAGGGATTCCTTGAAATACAGCCAGCTCTCCTGGACTCCTTTCCCCTTCATGTTAGTCCCCCAGGGGATCCTACCCATCTGTTCCCTGAGGGAGTCGAAGTCTGCTTTCCTGAAGTCCAGGGTCCGTATCCTGCTGCTTACCTTTCTTCCCTGTGTCAGGATCCTGAACTCAACCAACTCATGGTCACTGCCTCCCAGATTCCCATCCACTTTTGCTTCCCCCACTAATTCTACCTGGTTTGTGAGCAGCAGGTCAAGAAAAGCTCCCCCCCTAGTTGGCTCCTCTAGCACTTGCACCAGGAAATTGTCCCCTATGCTTTCCAAAAACTTCCTGGATTGTCTATGCACCGCTGTATTGCTCTCCCAGCAGATACCAGGAAAATTAAAGTCACCCATGAGAACCAGGGCGTGCGATCTAGTAGCTTCTGCGAGCTGCTGGAAGAAAGCCTCATCCACCTCATCCCCCTGGTCCGCTGGTCTATAGCAGACTGCCACCACTACATCATTCTTGTTGCTCACACTTCTAAAATTAATCCAGAGACACTCAGGTTTTTCTGCAGTTTCGTACCGGAGCTCTGAGCAGTCATACTGCTCCCTTACATACAGTGCTACTCCCCCACCTTTTCTGCCCTGCCTGTCCTTCCTGAACAGTTTATAACCATCCATGACAGTACTCCAGTCATGTGAGTTATCCCACCAAGTCTCTGTTATTCCAATCACGTCATAATTCTTTGACATCACCAGGAACTCCAGTGATCAATGGCTCCATGTCTAGTTGGCAGCCGGTGTCAAGTGGAGTGCCCCAGGGGTCGGTCCTGGGGCCGGTTTTGTTCAATATCTTCATAAATGATCTGGAGGATGGTGTGGATTGCACTCTCAGCAAATTTGCGGATGATACTAAACTGGGAGGAGTGGTAGATACGCTGGAGGGCAGGGATAGGATACAGAGGGACCTAGGCAAATTGGAGGATTGGGCCAAAAGAAATCTGATGAGGTTCAATAAGGATAAGTGCAGGATCCTGCACTTAGGACGGAAGAACCCAATGCACAGCTACAGACTAGGGACCGAATGGCTAGGCAGCAGTTCTGCGGAAAAGGACCTAGGGATGACAGTGGACGAGAAGCTGGATATGAGTCAGCAGTGTGCCCTTGTTGCCAAGAAGGCCAATGGCATTTTGGGATGTATAAGTAGGGGCATAGCGAGCAGATCGAGGGACGTGATCGTCCCCCTCTATTCGACATTGGTGAGGCCTCATCTGGAGTACTGTGTCCAGTTTTGGGCCCCACACTACAAGAAGGATGTGGATAAATTGGAGAGAGTCCAGCGAAGGGCAACAAAAATGATTAGGGGACTGGAACACATGACTTATGAGGAGAGGCTGAGGGAACTGGGATTGTTTAGTCTGCAGAAGAGAAGAATGAGGGGGGATTTGATAGCTGCTTTCAACTACCTGAGAGGTGGTTCCAGAGAGGATGGTTCTAGACTATTCTCAGTGGTAGAAGAGGACAGGACAAGGAGTAATGGTTTCAAGTTGCAGTGGGGGAGGTTTAGGTTGGATATAAGGAAAAACTTTTTCACTAGGAGGGTGGTGAAACACTGGAATGCGTTACCTAGGGAGGTGGTGGAATCTCCTTCCTTAGAAGTTTTTAAGGTCAGGCTTGATAAAGCCTTGGCTGGGATGATTTAATTGGGGATTGGTCCTGCTTTGAGCAGGGGGTTGGACTAGATGACCTCCTGAGGTCCCTTCCAACCCTGATATTCTATGATTCTATGAGCTAGGAGAAAGCAGGGGCCTGAGCTAAGCTGGGGAGCAGAGGTGGGCCAGATCCAGAGGGACAAGAAAAGCAGCCCAGAGAGAGCAGACCCTGTCCTGGGAGCAGAGCTGCAGCTCCAAAGCCAGAGGCACAGCCCAGAGAGAGCAGACTTGCCCTGGGAGCAGAGCTGAGCAACCAGAGCCAGAGAAGCAGCCCAGGAAGCAGGTCAGTGCTGGGAGCAAAGTCACAGAAGCAGCCTGCACAGCAGACCTGTCCTGGGAGCAGAGCTGCAGCAACCAGAGCCAGAGGGGCCAGAGAAGCAGCCCAGGGAGCTGGAGGCAGAGCAGCAGCAGCAGTGCAGAGACCGAGTGGTGGAGCTGGGGCTGGAGCAGTCCGGAGCTGGGTGCGGTGAGCAGCTGGGGAGACCGAGGGGGACCCTGGGCAGCAGGCCCAGCACAGGGAGACGCCTCAGCCAAGAGGCTCTGCAGGCCAGGCTTGGATCGTAACCCCGACAGGGCGGGGGCGACACTGGGAAGAAGGGTCCTACCACTTAGAGCCTGAGAGCGTGTGGCCAGCACCAGAGAAAGTGTCCAACCCACAGCATCCCTGCAGCACAGCCAGGGCCTGAGAGGAAGGCCTGGGACTTACAAGGAACAGACTGTGAACTGCCCGGACATTCCAGAGACACTGTTTGTGATGTTCCCTGCCACAGAGCGGGTTGAAGTGTTTCCTTTAACCTTTCCCATTTTTCCTTATTCTTTTTAAAATTAATTGTTGATTAAATAACTTGCATTTGCTTTAACTTGTACGTAATGGTCAGTGGGTCAGAGAAGTGCCGATTGCAGAGAGAGTACCGCGGGAGTGGGGACACCCTAGCCCCTGTCCTAGGTGACCATAGCAGGGTTGGGGGTCAAGCCCCCCAGGAATCCTGGGCCCAGCCTTGCTGGAGTTACGAGGACTCTGCCAGGCAGGAGAGTGGAAGGGGAGTCCTCAAGGACAGGGAGGCCACTGGGTAAAGGAAGTGGGAGCGAGGACTCAGATCCTTTCGCTAGCCCACTTCACCGGGGTAGTGCAGATGCCAGGAAAGTTCCCCACAAGAGCAGCACTATTCCCCTGCTTACATATGCCTGCAACTTTGGCATGCCTCTGGCATGGAAGTAGCATGTGAAAGCTCTCTGAAAAGTACTCAGCTGCCTATGGGGGTTCCAAAGAATGACAAGGTCGATGATACATTGGCCACCTGAGCTGCAACCCAAGAACTGCTTTTTTAATTAATTAATTATTATTATTATTATTCTGCTATTGAGAAATATTGTTTTAACCTCTGGGCTATATAAAGTTACTGGCCACGGTTACTCAGCCTAATTACGGACATTTAATTTATACAAAACAAAGAGCAGGATGAAATACTAAATGAACTGGCCCCACTGAAATCCGTGGCAAAACTCTCCTTGTCTTCAGTGGTGCAGGATATCACCCATAATCATCTTCTGACTCAGTGAGCTAAAGCACCCCTCTTCCTTTGGGCCCCCATGGCAAGCAAGGTTAGCAGGATGCTCCAGGGCATGTTGGTGCAGCTGGCAGCATATAATCAGTGGAGAGCCTTCACTTCTATCACTTCTCCTACTGGTGTGACAAGTATGCTAATCTAGAGGGAATGGTGCAAGAATCAGCCTGTTTCCCATAGGGTTTAGGGAGTTTAAGCAGGATGATGCCTGCGTCGTTAGGCAAATGTCTTTTTTCATTTGTACTCTGTGATGGTGATGACGACAGCGATGTAATACCTGACATTTATATAGCATTTTTCATCCATGAATCTCACAACACTTTTGTAACTAGCAACCTTACTCACCAGCCTGGGGAATTATCAGCAACATCCAAATCAGTCTTTACCCTTTCCCTCTAGGTTCCATTTATTATCCAAAGCATCAACAGGAAAACAAAACTTCCAGCTGCAGCTCTCTACTCAGTCACAATGCCCAGAGCTTCCCATACAGCATCTCTCTTCCTCAGGAACTAATGCAGAATATCGACCAACTGACCCTCTCCTGAAGCTTCATGCAGCTCTTTTATAGGGAATAGCTATCTTCTTCTCTGGTAGGTCTGATTAGTGAACAGTGCCCCTGGCCTTTGGACCTTAAAGCAGGTTGCCCTGTTACAACTGTATAAAGGAAAATAAGTATCATTATCCCCATTTTACAGATGAAGACACTTGTCCAACGTCACACAGAAAAATAAAGGCAGAGCTGGAAATAAAATCTCCATCTCCTGAATCATCAGTCCATTGCCCTAGTCACTGGGCCGTGCTCCCTCAAATAACATTCACTTTATTAAATAATGCACATGTACCCTCCAATGAATTATTGACACATTTTAGAAATCTAATCTAAAAAAATAAAACCAAAAATCTTTTATGGAGTAACCAATGGCCATAAAATAGAGGGCTGTCCACATTACCACTAGAAACCATATTGTTCAAGGGTGTAATTAAGCCCATAAATTGTGCTTTGTTTATTTATTTGTATTTTTACTACTCCAACACCCTAATGCCCCCTGGCAATCTTATAAAAATGTAATAAAATGATAATACCACCTACACGTCTTTAAGCAGTGCTTTTCATGAGTAGACCTCAAAGTGCTTTACAAGCAAGGTGTCCCATTATAGTCTTTAGTCATAACCAGTCAAATTCATGTCTGTATCTTTATAACTATGTTTGGCATGTCACTGCTTTTCACTAGCCATGTATTTCAAAATTATTACCTAAAATAATGTTTAAATAGTTTAAAAATATATGCACTCTGTACTTTGGTACGATCCTCATATTTGGTTTGCTAAAGTCTGGATGAACTGATGAAAAAAGATTTGTATGCTTCAGAGCTGCCAAGAGAGAGGCTGAATCTTCTGCATTATGGGATGGTTATGGAAGTCAGTTGCCATTCAGATGTCCATCCGTCTTGTGCCAGGTGAGAAAGCAACATGGGTCTGTCTCCTCTGAGATCATAAAAATGAAGTTAAACTTCTTTAGTGGTTATAAGATTCCAGCATTTTATAGTTTATCAAACCAATTTCTCTATCCAGAGATCCTGCGGATAAAATTTATGCATCAAACAACAGAACTGTGATTACTACACAGTAACATTTTTTTGAAACATGACCAAGCTGGCTTCATGTAAAATAAACATAATCTTCAAACAGGACAAGGTGTTCAGCAGTTGTCAAATTTCATTACAATTTTAACAAGAAAATCAAACAGATTTTGAGTTCTATTTTATTTTTATCCTACTGGTAAGTTTTGCTTGTTGCATTTGTGTTTATTCATAACTTGAAGCAGGCTACTAGGGATAGGTGAAGAGTACTGAAATCAGTCCTGCTATGATGGCAGGGGATGGACTGGATAATCCAATACAGATCTTACCCAAACGATCACTTGTGTTTTATGTTTGAAAATATTAACATGTGGTAACTTTGCTGGGTTTCTAAACAGCATTGTTGCAAAGCCATTTAACATATGTTTGTTTCTACATATTGATACAAATTATTTTCCTTTTTGGAGGGCTCTGTGCAAAACGCTTCAGGATTAATTTTATTTACACCAGAATATTAAGTATTTTTTGTTGCCATTTCTCAAGTTAAAATGGATAACAAAATTACTGAGAGGTGCAATTTTATGGTCTGGTCACAGGACTAGGAGCCAGGCTCTCCTGAGTTCTAATCTTTACTATGATAATTGCTCCATCTGCAACCTTAGTCGGATCACTTAATTTCCCTGCCTCAATTTCCCCAGCTGTAAAATGAGGATAATGTATACTTATTCATCTCACAGGGTTGTTGCAAGTATTTGGTCATGTTCATAAAGTGTTTTGAAGATGCAAATCATTATGGCTCCAGTTTATGTTCACATTCAAGTCAGTTATAACTTTAATCCTTGAATGAAGACCCCAAAGAACGGTCAACATTGCTAACAAAATGGAGGAAAACTGAATACCATAAAATAATAAACAAATAAAATCTATTTTGGAAAGCTAAATAAAATGTCAGGGTATGCATGGGAAGCATAGACACCTTTAGTAAAGGTCACCAATCCAGAGGTTCTGAAAATATAAGCATTTAAAATAATGAAAGAAAATCTTACTAAATTATTACTATACCCTTGGGAAAGCCACTGTAAATCTTACGCAATGAGCAAGTCAGCTTAAACCAAACCAATAGAGTAGAAATCCTTCAGAAGAAGGGTTTTACTTATCTGCTGAATTATTTTTAAAGAATCTGTCTACTTTAGGATTCATACCATTTCAACTATAATAAATGTTCTTGGATGTTGTAGACTAAGGGTGGCTGCATCAGGCTTCAGCAGTGCTAGAAGCTAAAGGACAGGCCTGTCAACAGTGCAGCAGAGGGAGCCATAAAAAGTGCTAGACTGCAGGGACACACATTCAAAAGTAGATCTTGCAAAGTTTACAGGATCAATTCAGAGTGGGGCTGTGTGGGTACCTGATTTTTCAGTTCTCCAGCAATTCAAACAAACAAACAAAAAATGGGGAGAGGTCAACCTGAAAATGATTTTTTTTTTTAACATTTTCAGTGAATCGAAAAGTGGGGGGGAACCGTTGCCTTTTAATTTTGAGTTTTCCTTTTGATTTTTATTTTTTAAATTAAAGGTAATTTCTAAACAAAAAGTTGTTTCAAATAGAAAAGTCACAACATTTTGTTCAGAAAATGATCAAATGAAATGTTTTTGACTTTTCTGGAATTTCTTTAGATTATTTGCAACTGAACCAATCTCCCAAAATCCACATGAATTTACAAAATCTTTCAGTTGGCCCAAATCTGTATCGCTCACCAAAAAAAGGGTTTGGTTGAAAAATTTCACGCAGCTCTAGTTCAGGGCTTGAAGTGTGCCTTTAAATAAAGCCATTTAATACCTATGGGGAAAAGAGAAAGGAAAGTTTTCAGGTTAAATATTTTCCAGAGGTGAGACCAGACCAAAATCCTGGATTCAAAGATGCCCGCTTTGACGGGTGGGAAGTTCAGAGTGGGACTATAATGGAACTGAACTTTACAACTCAGCCGTGAGCCTCTCATGTTCTTTCCCCAATGTGTGAGACCTAGGAACCAGACTGGTTCCACCTTGTACTTATCTCCACTCCTTGTTCCACCTTTAACTCTGTCCCCCACGGTGAGCAGGAGCTACTTTGAAATGGGCAATGCTGCTTGATTCAGAGTGATATATACCATGCACCTGGGACTCAGTTCTGACACTAAGGGTATGCCTACACTGCAATCAAAAACCCATAGCACCAAGTCGCCAAGCCCAGGTCAGCTGACTCAGGCTCACAGGGCTCAGGCTGTGGAGCTAAAAACAGGAGCTCAGGCTGGAGCCGAGACTCAGAGACCCTCCCCATTGTGGGGACTCAGAGCCTAGCCTCCAGCCTGAGTCTGAACATCCACACTGCAAGTTTTAACCCTAATTCTGCCAGCCTGAGTCAGCTGACCTGGGCCAGCTGCACCACAGATATTTTATTGTGGTAAAGGATGCTGTCAGTCACCTGAAGGAAACTTTAGAGGGGCCACAATTTAGTGTCTTGCTGCTGGGCTTTTCCCTTGTGCTGCTCTCACACACCTCTCCGTTGAAAAAATATATATCATTTGGGATATTCAGTCAAGCACAAGAAGTTGAATCAACATTATTGCTCCATAAGGAGCAGTGCTTAAAGTGGGGGGTGGAGGGTCACAAGGGTTTTCACACCAGGCCAAAAATATTTCCATTTGAGCCAGGTTGCTGAGAGGTGCACTGTTTTACCAAAGCTGCCGCTCCCAGGTTAGGATACAATCCACACATACTTTTTTCAGATCACTTTAAACACAGACAAGAAGCGTATTTTCTTAACAATAGTATGGTGTTTTCAAGGGATTACGCTGGCAAACTGTCTCCTTGCCTGGGGCCTAATCCTGCAAGATGTTGATGCAAATGGGATGTGGGCACATGCAGCACTACACAGGAGCTGCCCAGAGTTTTACAGGATGAGGCTTTCATCTGAACCACTGCTCCACATCTTCCACTGCGCCACATGATGGCTGCAAATGCTGATACTGAGCTAGCCAGTCAAGCACAGCTATGCAGAGAAGCAATCACATCTTGAATACATTTCATTACAGAGCTTTGAATGCATATTATTACAAATGGACCTTTCTGCTTGGTTTAAAGAAAAAATGGTTATGACATGAGTGGTAATGGAGCACATGAAATAAATGGACCCCCCCAAAACAAACATTTTACGTGTTTTTATGTTGGATGCCAGTATAAGATCACAATAATCAGCAAGTAGAATTAAAAAAGGAAAACATACAGAAATAAATTATCCCCCAACTGGTGCCATGAATAGCGGGAGTAAAGATGAAAGTGGCAGACCTGCTGTGCAGTCAAGAGCCCGCTCCTCCTGCTCCCAGTGAAGTTAGTGGGAGATTTGCCATGAACTTCAATGGGATCAGGATCAGACATTGAAAGAAAATATCCCCTCCTACCCTAACAATTATGACAGATCAGATGTAACCATTTGGGTATAAGGACAAAATATGCTGGATCCGTTTTTTAACTATGGCCTCCAATAATGCAGGTGCATTTTTGTAGTTGCATAGAATGGTGCTTGGCAATTTTGTTCCCACGGTTGGTAGCACTTGGACAACTTTCAGATACTTGATATGCAGGAGCAAACAGGCAGTTAGCATTTAGTGTTACCATTTGTGCCTGCAAAACTATGGGGTATATGTTATTTCAGGTGCAAAACTCCACGCACAAGGAGCTGAGGCTTGTGAGGCCTAAAAATCAAACACTTTAAGTCCATCGGAGAACAAACTGTCATGAAAATGATAGAGGAAACAGTCTAATAAATGAGTAAAGGATTTCAGAGTATGGACAGATATGAGAGCTAAGAGCCACATGCAGAGATCTGAGAGGAAAATGTTGCTCTATGTAAGTAATCTCCAAACACTATGGTGAAACAGACACTGGAAGCCTACTTTTCTATATAGGATTTTCCTACTGGAGGAGGCATGGGATGTGTGGTATATGGGACAGAAAGAGTTTCATAGATTCATAGATATTTAGGTCAGAAGGGACCATTATGATCATCTAGTCTGACCTCCTGCACAACGCAGGCCACAGAATTTCACCCACCACTCCTACAAAAAACCTCACACCTATATCTGTGCTATTGAAGTCCTCAAATTGTAGTTTAAAGACTTCAAGGAGCAGAGAATCCTCCAGCAAGTGACCCGTGCCCCATGATACAGAGGAAGGCGAAAAACCTTTAGGGCCTCTTCCAATCTGCCCTGGAGGAAAATTCCTTCCCGACCCCAAATATGGCGATCAGCTAAACCCTGAGCATATGGGCAAGATTCACCAGCCAGATACTACAGAAAATTCTTTCCTGGGTAACTCAGATCCCACCCCATGTAATATCCCATCACAGGCCATTGGGCCTATTTACCATGAATATTTAATTACCAAAACCATGTTATCCCATCATACCATCTCCTCCATAAACTTATCGAGTTTAATCTTAAAGCCAGATAGATCTTTTGCCCCCACTATGGAAAAGTCTTAGTGTATGCACTTTCTTTTCGTGATGCATTAAGAAACATATTTTTTCAGGAAGGATATGAGCATGTGACTTTAGGCAATACAAAGGGTGCATGACAGAAATCCCAGGGGACAGAACAGCATACAAATAGGGATCACATCTTGCTTTATCAACTCAACTATTGACTGGCAAGAAAACTTTACAAAAGAGAAACAGTTTACAATAGATTGGAAGCTGTTAATTTAAACTGCAGAGAAGAAAAATGTGGACCTGTTATAGGCAGAAATACTTCCCAACAAATCCTCATCTAAAGTTCAAAAATGTGCAGCAGATATTGATTTTCTTCTTGTAATGTTTGGAAGCCAAAGACTTCCATGATTAATAAACAGCCATGTTAATAAAACAGAGAAGTCGATCCATTGCTTCACTGCTATTAGGCCCATAAGGAAGAATATAGAATTAAAACCATCCTAAATTTGTCCCCTTGCCAATTTTGGATCATGTTTTTGGAGCAGTCTTGATCTCAGAACTGGTTTAATCTCTCAGGTTTTTTCCTCTGAAATTTGAGTTTTGCTTTCCCTCCTAAATTTTGTTGCTAGACAATCAATTGAAAATTCAACTGTGCCGTGTTATAAGATCTCATGTGGATCCCTTTATTTTATTTTCTATTCAGGTATTTTATTTTCTATTATACTGTGCTTATCATCTGTAGTACTAGAGCACCTGTTATCCACACTGTTCAGGGAAACTCATCAGGGGTGTACATTGGATCTGATCAAACAATGTAAAAAGACTTCACAAATCAATTAATGTAAGAGAATTTTGATGTGGCCATGTTTGTAATCCTTCCATGTTCATGCTTCTACACAGGGCTGAGCAAACCACTGGATCAGGAGCCATGTAAATGGTTCATCCAGAGCTCATCACTAGCACATACAAGCTGGCTAGAGAGATTACTCATTCACTCCTCCCCCACCACCATAGAGATTGAGGGTTTTATTCTCTGAAGCTTTCCCAATTCCTGCTGGCCTAGGAGCAAGGGACCAAAGCTCAACTCCTAAAATTTACCTGTTACCAATACAACACAACACACATACACAACCCAGTAGTTTTCTGAATATATTATGTGGTGGGTTTTTTTACCAGCATAACATGGCATTTCTGCCAAACCACAAATAAGTGAAAATCAGCTGTATTAGCAGCGTATGCTAAGTCTAGAATTTGCATCAGCATATGCTATTGGGAGTTTTTGGTGGTAACTAGCCACCAAGGAGAAAAATCAAAAGTTCTTTACTCTTAGCCATAGTAGCCAGCTATCACTATTGAATGTGACCTGCAAATAGGGTGACCAGATGTCCTGATTTTATAGGGACAGTCCTGATATTCGGGGCTTTTTCTTATATAGGTGCCTATTAACCCCCACCTCCTGTCCTGATTTTTCATATTTTCTATCTGATTGCCCTAGCTGCAAAGGATAGTTTAAGAGTAGCCTATTTTGCTTCTTTATAACAGATAAAGAGGACTTGAAGGGATTTATTATAAAAGTGGGAGAAGTAGCCAAAACTCAGATATTTTCCATAAATTATTTACATATGCAGAGTGATATTATATACACATAGACTTTATATATAAATATATAAACAAACCAGATTCATATCAACATAAATACTACTACAAACCAGAGGGTTTTTTTAAAATAAACTGTTGAACTGATTTGGGCTGGTCAGGGATCAGTCTGTGCAACTAATTACCATGCTTCTTTGCTGGAAGTTGAACTGGGCACATGTTTCCACATTAAGTTTTTTCCCCCAACCCACATCAAATTGCTGTTGCAATAGAGTATGAGAAGCATCCTGCTAGCTCTTTAAGTTGGAGATGTCCTTTCCATGCTATACTTTACACTATGCTGTAAATATATTTGCATTGGAGTAAAATGCTTCTCAGATTTAGATACAGAAAACCATTAGGTGGAGAGGTAGAGTTATTGGGTAATTTCCTCCATCCAATCCTTCAGTACAACTCAGAATGGTCTTGCTCTGATACAACTTTTGTTTCTACATAGCAGCAAAGGTCTTTAGCTAAAAGAGCCAGCGGTATCCCTTTTCCCAATATGCTTGACTGCCTATTCTAAAATGGATTTAGTAGTTAATCATTCTCTATATCATTTCTATATACCTACTGAAAACATACTAATGTACCAGCTAATCCATGGGTTTAGGATTCTAACACCCTTTGTAAAGAAAAGTAACAAGACCGCAATACAGATCAGGGAAGTTCAACTTGTTTTTGTTCTAGCACCTAAGCTCTCAGTATTCCCACTATTAGTGGGCTTTTCCCCCCACTTTAAGCACCCTCTGTGTTCTCCATTTATGTTCACCTGCTACCCAATTAAGTCTCTATCAGCAATGCATACACCTGTAATGGATTTAACTTCAGTTCAGGACCCCTTAGTCATTAATCCTCCACATTACAACCTTGATTGGAAGTTTTAGTTCTGTGGTTAGGCTTCTAATTGGCCACGTTCATGAACGCTCACCATGAGTATATGTTTAAAGTGGCTTCATTAACATGCAATTCTTTTACCACAGAAAGAGGGCATTTTGTCAAATACCTATAAGATGTCTTTATATACATAGGGTGAAATTCATTCCAATGCAGAGGTCCTGTTGTGTAAGCCCCTTTGCCCCGTTTAGGGCCTGATTCAAAGCTCACTGAAGTTAATATAAAGACTTTAATGAGACTCAAGCATGTGCTGAAATGCTTTGCTGAATCAGGGCCTTTGTTAAGCTCTTAAATTCTATGACCTGGACAGCTTTGCACTTGCATAACATTTTTACAATGAACCATCAACTCTGGATTCTTGAAAGATAGGAGTCATCCAGAAAAGTATCTGATTGTAATGTGATCACAAGCATATAAACTCAACAACAAAATCTGAAAATCTGCATAGCTTACTCCCCTCATTTCTCAAAGGCAGATGCACATTGAGAAGAGGGAGGAAGGAATCTACACTAAGAACCAACATCCTGAAAACACTATCTGGTTTTGATGCATTTTTTCCCCATTAGAAGTGTCAAAGAAGTAGAAAGACAAGGAGAAGGAAAGCATGGAATGCTCAATGTAATACTTCACAAACCCAACAGCCACAATCTCAACACTATATTTCATGAGTCAAGTTATGCTAGAAAAGTAAAGCTGCCTCTAATTATTGTGCAGCAGAGAAAATCTGGCAAATTGTCTTTTTCCTGGATACAGGGAAACATGAACATTCCTTCCTTTTGGAAGAAAGAGTCTGCATTGTTCTTTCCCCTCTAACCCTGCTGAAGCATTAAGACCTCTCAGGAGTTCAAGCCTGCTATGACTTTATTGTTGCCATTATACAATACACTTCCTGATATAATGGCATGATAAGGCTCACCAGCAAGTCAACTCTTTTAAATTAATGCTGAATTGAAGGAACATATAAATAATGGTTCAGGAATGAAAGAGTTACTGGAAAAACTGACTCAGGGCTTATATGTTTCTGTCACTTGAAAAATAAATTACTTATCAATAGAAGGAATTTCACTTTAGCTATCTGGCATGCTGCCATTTAATTTTTCAATAAATAATTCAAAACAGTGCTTTATACTGAAGTTGCCACAAAGGTAACTTCTGCATAACAAATTGCTTTGATATTCAATTGATGATGAAAGGAGAGATGTATAACAGGATCAAGGAAACTCTTGCTTACCTGTGGCAATTTCATCTCATTTCCTGTAAATGGAAAGATGAAGTCATGCTCATTAAAAAAAAAAAAAATCATGACATGATTGAGAAGTATCAGAATTTAATGCGAGGCTCTTGCAAACAGCAATCCTGACGAAGAGGGGGAAAAAATCCTAACATCTTTTTGCTGAGAAAGATGGGAAAGGTTCTAAAAGCAAAAAAGGTTGCAGAATAAACAGCTTATTATAACTTTATTTATGGTACTAGAGACATGATTATAAATCTAAATTGAAATTAATACTGTAATATGTCTGTGCAACTGTGTCTAGTGGTTGTATAATTTCCATTAAGCTAAATGTTTTCACAATTTTAAATCGTTTTCTTAATGGTTTTGAAACAACAATTGCATTTTATTTGCATTAAATGGCTCTACATTCAGGGCCAGCTTCAACACTGCTGTAATGGAATATGTGGCGCTCTTAAAGGGTGCTTAAATGAAAAACACTCTAAGTTCAATGTGGTGTGCATATTTCTTGGTGATGATAAAAATCTCACAAAAGTACAGTGAACACAATGACCCATTAGTGTTTCAGTAACTAATGTGTCTCTGCCAAGACATTAATCCTAATTCCATGGTGACTCACTGTCAGCAGAGTTTTGATAAAACAATAAGCAGAAACAAACAAAAAACCAGATGAGAAGAAGCCAAAAGGAATATGAGCCAGATTTCCAAAAGCGTGCATGCAAATGCATGTTCATGCACGCACACTTTTGAAACTTGTCTCTGAAAAATTAAAATTACATTTACAAATAATCTGCAGGTCCACAGTAGTAGACGTAGGTCTATGATGAGGCCTTGTATCACATGATTAGACAATGGGTCTGGGAGTCAGAATTCATGGAGTTCAGTCTCTGCTCCTGAATCTGTGAATACTTGTGCAAGTCATTAAAGCAAAGACTGTCAAACATGGAAGCCTAAAGTGATGCACCTAAACATGTGGACTTATTTTCCATGAGGCGAGCAATCAACAGTTCCACTAAAATCAGTGAGAGCTGCTGGGGGCACAGCTCTTTTGAAAATCCGTCCAATTATTGAGCCACCTAAATATGGACATAGGCCCATAATTAGGGGCCTACCCAATTCACGGTCCATTTTGGTCAATTTCATGGTCATAGGATTTTAAAAATCACAAATTTCATGATTTCAGCTATTTAAATCTGAAATTTCATGGTGGTGTAATTGTAGGGGTCCTGATCCCTACAATTGTAGGGGGGTTGCTGCACTGCTAACCTTACATCTGCACTGCTGCTTGCAGCAGTGCTGCCTTCAGAGCTGGGCAGCTGGAGAGGGGTAGCTGCTGGTCGGGAGCCCAGCTCTGAAGGCAGAGCTGCCGCCAGCAGCAGCGCAGAAGTAAGGATGGCATGGTGTGGTATTGCCACTCTTACTTCTGCACTGCTGCCTGCAGAGCTGGACCCTCAGTCAGCAGCCACCACTCTCCAACTGCCCAGCTCTGAAGGCAAAATAGCAGAAATAAGCGTGGCATGGTATGGTATCACCACCCTTACTTCTGTGTTGCTGCTGGCAGGGCACTGCCTTCAGACCTGGGTGCCCAGCCAACATCTGCCGCTCTCTGGTAGCAGCTTTGAAGGCAGCATAGAAGTAAGGGTGGCAATACCGTGATCCCCCTAAAATACCTTGTGACCTCCCCCCCGCCACTACTCCCTTTTGGGTCAGGATCCCCAATTTGAGGAACGCCAGTCTCCCCCGTAAAATCTGTATAGTATAGAGTAAAAGCACACAAAAGACCAGATTTCATAGTCTGTGACACATTTTTCATGGCCATGAATTTGTAGGGCCCTACCCATAATGTTAGGCACTCAGTTTCGAAAATTTTGATCCTCATCATTCAGAGCTTCAGTTTATCAGCCTGTGAAAGGGAGGGAATAATAATTTATTTCTTCAAATGTATTTCCAGTTGTGCCTCTCAGATAGAGCTCTGTAGGTGCTGGACACAATTAAAATCAAAATAATCAAAAGTATCTATTAAAAAAATGGAAAAGGCAAGCCTCCTGAAAGGTCATCTCAACCCCCGAGACAAGGACCATTTACCATATCGCTCGTTAAGTATCAAACTGCCTGACATAAAATGTAAAGGCTGTGCAACAGAGCTGAGTTAACATTTCCATCTTAACCTTAACTTTCATATTTTCTGGCTTCTTCTGGATTTTAACTGAACAATGGCACCAGTGTTTCACAAACACATTTTTTGGCATTTGGATTGATTTCCAAAGATGGCCTCTAATTGTATCAGTGTAATTTTATGCCCACAGAAAATAGCACCTGTTTCTTGGCACTCGCAACAAATTGCAGGTGGAAATTATAGAATTTAGTCATCTAACTACTTGACTGTACTGGCAATATGGTGCCTAGATACTACACATTATTGAACACAGGGATAGTCAAACAGATTGACAGAGCCTGCCATTTGCAGGCATAATTAATGGAAGGCAGAAAAGTGCACCTGTGAAAAGGTGAGACTGAGTTGGAGCCCATTAAACAACTTAGCCCAATATGTCCAAGGTTCTTAGGCCCAGCCCATTGTTCAAAAATGCTTTGTTTTATAAAACAGCAAGTCACTGTGACTCTTTGTCAATCACTGCTGACAATATGGAGTTCATGCAAACCATGTTCAATGGATGGAGAAAACACCTTCATATAAATCAAGCATATTCAATGTTCAGAAAGAGCTGCAGAGCCGGGGAAAGAAAGGCTTTCTAGAAAACAGGGATCCCAGAAGTCAACTTATTACTATTTTTGTAAAGACTGGTATTTAATTCAGGTTGCAGCAGGTATAATTGCCTTTTGCAGCTGTAGGCTCAGAGCCATTTTTATTCACTGACTGCCTGGCTTTAGGTTGAATTAAAACTTCATTCAAACTGATGTGTGAATGTGCCCTCCATTTAAGAGAGCATAAGAGACAGTTAAGGGACCACACCTAAAACGAGGCCTAATAAAGTCTGCCCAGAAACAAGCACCACATAGGTGCAGGGTTCCACTGGCTATTGTGAGCAGGTATGTGTGAGAGAGAACATACAGAATCTGAGAGCAGACAAGAACACACACAGAGAGAGGAGAAAAGCAAGAAAGCCAAGTAGTAGTCTATGAACACAGTGTGATCTGACCCTGGGAAAAGCTAGTTAGCTAGCTAAAAGAGAGCTTTTAGGTCTGTTGGCTAAAGAGGCTTGGGGCTCTAAGCTACAAAACTGCTCCTTTTGTACTTGGTTCTTCCAGAGTTTAGAGAAACAGGACTTTGACTATTGCTTGCGAATAAACAAAATGGTATCAAAGAGTTTACTAGACTCCATTGATTTCCAAGTGGAACATCCCCAAAATTTGACTAACCATTCAGGTCAAAAAGGGGCAACAACATTCTTTAGGTCTTTGGGGAGAGGCACGAGGGAAGATCAGGAAATGTCTTTCTTTTTTCTGACCATGTGTTTTTGTCCCGGAGAAAGAGAGATTTTTTTTTCTTTTGAATTGGAATCTGATTCCAGCACTGCCCAAAACACAGAAACTTGGAGGGCTTGCAGAAGCTTGGTCAAAGTCACCAAGTTCTTATTTTGTGGGAATAGGGAAAAAAAGGCCTGCTCCTGCTCCCACTCCCACTGAAATCAGAAGGAGTTTTATCATTGGCTTTAGTAAGAAGAGTGTTGAACTCAAAGACTTAAATCCCTCCTAAGGGCAAATATCTTCCATGATGTCCACAAGTAATGAACAGGAAAAAAATTATAATGTACAGATAATCTGTCTTCTGGGCTTCTCAGTGTGTCTTGTTCTATCCTTTTCTTCTGCTAATATTATGAACTCTTCAGAACAGCATTTGCCTTTATTCAGTATCTGCTGCCATGTTGTTGGTTATTTACAAATGCATTATTTAAGAATTACACACACACACACATACACAATGTTAAAAGAACATTATTTAGTTGCAAAATCAAGCATTCAGTAGTTAGCAAATGTTTATTTATTGCCCATCCAGCCTTGATTCATCCCTCTTCTGTGACCACCCTATGCACTGAAGAAGGCAGGGGTCTTTGGGGAAAAAATGTTATAATGTAATGACAGATTGTATCACAATGGGGCACACTGGAGCAGAATTATGGTTAAATGGGCAATCATAAAACTGGCATTTCCTAATTTTCAAGTGCTGGATTTTGCAGTCTAGCTAATATACTAGCTTTAACATACTTTATGTGTGTGTTTTTCTAGGTTTTTTTTGTTTTGTGCTTAAAGAAAAAGGTAAAAATAAATTCTAGACCATTCTATCAGCAAGCCTTGAACCCTGAACCCCCAGCACTGCAGTATAAACTATTGGTATGTCAACACTTTGAGCTGGGGGGTGTAATTCCTGGTTTGAGGAAACGAGCTAGCATGTTAAAAACAGAGTGTACTTGCAGTGGCAAGGGCTAGCAGCCCCAGGTACATGGGTAGCATCTCAGGCAGATGTGTACTCACAGCAGATAGCCCCTCCCTATGCTCCTGCCAGTGTGGCTACACTCTAATTTTAGCATGCTCGCTAAGTCAGAGCTAGTGCAGGTACGTCTCCTCAAGCTGGGAATCGCACCCAGCTCAAAGTATAGACATGGCTTAGGACCGTTTGAGCTACAGAATTAATGTTAGTTGGCAGCAGGGGCATGATATTTTCACCCAAAGGAACAGGTAGGTTGCTGGGTTCAGGTGTTGGTTCCAGGGGAAGTTGGGGTGAAACCCAGCCTGGCCTGACTCTCTTTCTCTCTTTCCCCTTGAGTTGGGGGAAGCTCCTGCCCTATGTGTTACCCCAGAAGGGGGATTGGTGGCTGGTGACATGCCATGGGCCAGGGAGTGGTTAGTCATAGAGTTTATTGCCGAAAAGGACCACCAGATCATTCAGTCTGACCTCTCATATATCACAGGCTACCAATGCTATCCAGCACCTGCACACTAAACCCAACAACCAAAATTAAGCCAAAGTTTTACAACCCCAGGAGACTAGACTACTGTGTGCCACAGGCAGAGAATAGGCCATATGTATTTATAGAGAGCAACTATATCACCTCTCACCCTTCTTTTTGCTAGTCAGCTTTTTCCAGTCTACTCTCATAAGACAGGCCATCCATTCCCTGACCGTCCTAGTAGCTCTTCTCTGCACCAGTTCCACTTTAAATTCCTCTATCTTGAACATGGATGACCAGAATTGTACATAATATTCCAAATGAGTCTTATCAGTGCCTGTACAATGGCATTAATACTTCTCTATCTGTATTGGAAATGCCTCGCCTGATACATCCTAGGATTGCATTTGGCTTTTTCACAGCAACATCACATAGGTGGCTCATAGTCATCCTGTGATCGACCCCCACACCCAGGTCCCGTTCCTCCTCTGTCGCTTTCAATTGATGAGCTCCCAGCTTGTAGCAGAAATTCTTATCAATAAGACCCTAAGAACTTTTACCATTGAATTTTATCCCACCTATATCACTTCAGTCTTCAAGGTCCCAAGATTAATCCTTGAGGAACTCCACTAGTAATATCCCTCTTGTCTGATAATTCACATTTCAGAACGACTTGTTGTCTTCTCCCCTTTAGCCAGTTCTTTATCCACCTCACTGGTTTTGTACTGATCTTCCCTAATTTAACTAATAATTTCCCATGTGGTACCATGTCATATGCTTTACTGAAGTCCAAGGATATTAGGTCTACTATGCTTCCCTTAGCTAAAAATATCAGTTATTTCCTCAAAGAAGGAAAGAAGGTTAGGGGCCTTCTCAAAGAATCGTTTATAATGAAGCAATCTAAATATAGCTATCTGCTCCCCCTATAACAATACATAAATAGTCTAACTGATCTATTGTGCCCACATTTTCAGAAATTTGCTCATATTTGTTTGTCTAATTTGCATACTCAGTTACTGCAATTGCACATGTAGTCCCAGAAAACACAGCAATAAATGCATCTAGTTAACTATTTGGAAATATACTTATCTGATTTGCTTACACACTTACAGTAATTGCACATGAAAATCTGAGCCTTAAATTTCTAAGGAGTGTGTATGGGGGTGAGAGAACAAGTGTGCAGAAAACTTAGCAATGTGATTTTTCAGGACACAACCCTGTGAGGCATATGAATCGAGCAGTTTCACATGTGATATAGTATTTGAGATTATTACTCTGCTTCTTGAAACTTGTTTCATTTGGGCTGAAAGTACAGAAGTGTCTTGCAGGCATAAAGTAGTAACTCAAGGATCCAAGGATTGACATTCAGATCAATAATGCTGTCTAGCACTGAATCTTACTGGTAATGCTAAACATTTCCTAGAACAGGGATCTTTAAAACACGTGTTAGCATCAATTAGACACAGTGGCACAATTTTAATCTTGGCTTGTAGCAATACTCTATTGATTGTATTTAAACACCCTAATGGAGATTGTGAAAATATTCTGATAAATAAAGATCCAAAGTAGCTTCAATACAATATGAATTATTCAGAGCTTTCACACCCTAAATGTAAAGCAAATTGTTTCTGTCTTTCATGGTGCTTTCACAGGTAGTCCCTTCAGTGTCATTTACCCACTTAACCAAGGAAGTCTAAGTGTCGATAGCCAGGTAATGTATCTAAGTATCTGCTGCCCTTGGGAGTTCATTATAGTTATGACTTGTCATATCATATTACATTACTTTCAGATGGTTACCATATGGGTAGCTTAGGTGTACGGCAGTAGCTCAGAAGCTTTTTGAGGTAGAATAGTAAATGAACCAGGACACTTTTGATGGTTGAGCCAAGTGATGTTTTGGTTTGTCAAAGACAAATGACATTGTTTCACCACACAATCTGTATTTTACATGTATTTTAGGTCACTAGCATAAAATCCAGGAGATGCATTTTCAGCTCTATTTACTGAAAAATCCTTGGATAAGGTTTTCCACAACATACAATTTAGATACTATTTTTACCAAAGAAAACCCCTATGTATTGTAATAAAATAATAGATTCATAGAATCATAAATTATAGGACCAAAAGGGACAATTGTGATAATCTAGTTTATATAACATAAGCCACAGCCTTCCCTGAATTAATTTCTGTTTTTCTGTTAGAAGAACATTCTATCTTGATTTAAAATTTCCAGTAATTGAGAATCCACCATAAGTTGTTCCAAAAGGTAATAACTTTCACTGTTAAAAATTTTCACCTGATTTCTCATATGAATTATCTAGCTTCTACTTCTAGCCACTGGATCTTGTTATACGTTTGTTTGCTAGATGAAGAGCCCTCTATTATCAAATTTTTGTTCTCTAAGCAGATACATACATATAGACTATAATCAAGTCACCCCTTAATCTTCTCTTTGTTAAATTAAACAGATTGAGCAACTTGAGTCTTTCACGATAAGACATGTTTTCCAATCCTTTAATTATTCTTATGGTTCTTCTCTGAACCGTCTCCAATGTGTCAATGTCCTTCTAAATTTTGGACACCAGAATGGGACACAGTAGTCCAGCAGTGGTCACATCAGTGCCAAATACAGAGGTAATATAATGCTCTACTCCTACTTGATACTTCCCTAATTACACACCCAAGAATTACATTAGCTCTTTTGACCACAGTGTCACACTGGGAGCTCATGTTCAACAGTTTATTTCTCATGAATCACAAGTCCTTTGCAGAGTCACTACTTCCCAGCACAGACTCCCCCATCCTGTAAGTATGGCCTACATTCTTTGTTCTTACATACAGAATTTTACATTTGACTATATTAAAATACATAGTGTTTGCTTGCACCCAGGTTACCAGGCAACTCAGATTGTTCTGTATCAGTAACCTCTCCTTATCGCTATTTTGACAATATCCCCAATCTTTATATCATATACAAATTTTACCAGTAATGTTTTTTACAGGTCATTGATAAAAATGTTAAATGACCGCACAAGATCCTGTGGGACCCCACTAGAGACACACCCACTCAATTATGATACCCACTTACTATTACATTTTGAGACCTATCAGATAGCCAGGTTTTAATCCATTTAATGTATGCCATGTTGATTTTGTATTGTTCTAGTTTCTTAATCAAAATGTTGTGCAGCACCCAGTCAAAACCA
The DNA here is from genome assembly GCF_965140295.1 of Lepidochelys olivacea. Lineage (NCBI taxonomy): Eukaryota > Metazoa > Chordata > Testudines > Cheloniidae > Lepidochelys > Lepidochelys olivacea. The sequence goes on from NC_140423.1 coordinate 18,130,774, forward strand.
CCTTACAGAAGTCTAAGTGTATAACAACACTATATTACCCTTATCAACCAAACTTGTAATAATCAAAAAAAGATATTGTGTTAATTTGACAAGATCTATTTGCCATAAATTCATGTTGAATGGCTTTTAGTCCTATTGCATTCCTTTAATTTTGTACTAAAGAATTACCAAAACAAAATTAATCGGGGCTCAAGGCCAGATGACACTGGTATATAATTTGGTGAACTCAAAGATTAGGAAAATGAAGGATTAATGGCATTAGCTATGCCAGGCTATGCACCAGGCCTATGTTAACCAATTTTCATAAGGTCCATGCATGCAAATGTGTCTAATTTGCATACATAATTCCAATCCTATAGACAAATCACTGTGACTCCATGCCTGAAATCTGTAAATCTGGCCCATGTGGCAGGTGGGGCCAATATACCTGATTGCTGAGCTGCACTATCTCTACCCTTACCCCCACTCCCACATACACACTCAGTTCTGGACCTCCTCCGCTAAGCAGAAACTGTACATTTTCTTTTCTCCTTTATTAGATCTGGATGGGATTAGAAGAGCACAGTTAGGAGCTGTAACTTAATAAACCTATATTTTCCTTTCTGTAACTGAGTCCCAATCAGATATGAGTGCTATTCTCATATGAAAACAGCACAAAGGGCTCTGCACCTTAAGGCATATGGGACCATCAGAGAAGGATCTACACAGTTCTGAAAAGCTTTGGGCACCTGCCTACTCGAATATTTGGGATTGTACTGTAAAATGCCTACTGAACCAATGCTTGGTGCACCTTGGCATTGTGCTTCGTGAAGGAGGTAGATACTCACTAACTATCCAGGTTAAAGTGCAAATAAAATCAATATGATCAGCTGTAAAAGGAGCACAGAAGGCTTCTAATTCTGCCTTTATACCATTTTATCATTGGCCAAATGTACTTTACTGGAGCACTAAGCAGTTAGAAGAGATTCTAGTGGCCACTGCGTGATTACTTAGTACAGTGTTTGACTAAAATGAGTGTGTCCTAAGGCCTGCAGCTCTTTCTGCACGCATGTGGAACTATTCAGCTGAGTTTCATACTATATCTGTAAGAGAATCAGATATAAATACAGCTCAACTCCAGCATGAAAATTCCAGGATGAAAGTTGCATTATGCCTGCTATGCTTGGGGTCCATTTTTCTGAACCATGTAGTCTGTCTATATAGCCATAGAAAACCATTAACTATTTGGAAGTTGCGAATATAAGTATATACACACCCTCAGAAAGCTAGCAGTTTGCAACAAGCCAGAATACTAAGGGCTAAACCCACATGGTGTTTAATTAATTGCCAAGTGCATATTAAATCTCCTTTTTTATCTGTTGTTGCTCCCGCATACAGGTAGAGCTACTAAATATCCATAGTAGTAGCATTATTATTGCTTCTGGGGATTTTTTGTGCTGGGCATTTGAAGTTCCATCCTCCTTGAGACAATATGCTGATAAGCAATTATTTCGGCTGATACTTTTTCAGAGAGGTTCAGTGTCTGTAGGCAGAGGGTGAAATTATTATTATTTTTTTTTAATACTGCTGCCTTTGATCTGGTTAGCTTTGTTATGTAACCGCATTGATCTTCACCTTCGGTAATGGGTGGAGAGTTGTTGTGGTGGGATAATATGACTAACAAACACGTTATTTGCACTGAGGTTGAATGTTTTGCACTATCCACTCTCTTGCAGTACATATGTCTTTGAATTATCCAGAAGGAATCAGAGAGCTTCTCTCATTTGCAAGTGTTTTTAATTAAAGAAAAGGAATTTGGTTTTTCCACTCTATCTCATTATTTTTGAGTTCTCATTTATTTAAAAGGTAATGTGAGAGAAGATGAAACAAGTGCTGCAGAAACTAAGATGTCTTACTGCAATGGCACTAACAATTCCCACAGGGGGAAAAAGCTCAACCTGTCAGTCACTGCTGATACATTTTGACAGGAAAGTTTTTAACTAGGATTGATACCATGGGATACAAACATACTCCTTGCATTTAATTAAAAAAATGTCATTAGAGACCTGCTTCCCAGCCTAGACAATCTCAGCTAAACTCCTAGCATCTCAGGATTTTCTAGCTCACTCATCTAACAGAAGAGAGTTTGACCATCAGTGCCTATGGACCACAAGAGTCTTGATGTTTATATCAACTGCAAAAATGTGTCGGGCATACACAGACACACAGAAAATTAAGATATGTGATGGGACAAATGAACTTGAGTATTTGGCCATCAGTTATGCCTGGTAGCTACTTAGCCAAGGATTGAAACATCATTTTTGTCTCTGAGACCTGAAGTTGAAAGGCAGAAAATGTATTCAATGAAAAACAAGAGTAAAAAAGGGATGTATTTTAAAAATTGCAATGCAAGGGAGAGTAGAAGATAGCCAGAGTGGTAATATCGATAGCTCTGCTAACGATATGTTTTCTGATGTGGCCTTTTCTCACTGGCAGATCTGTGAGTGACTGCTGCTGTGGAGCGCACTGGCCAGCTCTCACACACACAAGTCTATGTTTCAGTAATTGGGACTTCTGCTTTAGCTTAGTCTCCTGTTTTACATAAAATGACAGGCAGAGAAAACATACCTCAGACAGGATTTCCCTTTCCTTCCAGGTCTATGAGACTATCACAAGAACATGGAACATCAAATCTCCCTTTGCAAAGTTCTTGATGAAATTGGTGTTCTGACTGGGGCACTCTGCTATGGAGGGCTTTACTGCTGATCTTTCAAGTCTTGCAAAATCACTGGAAAGGTCTCCTGTACATTTACGGGTTGGTCATCTATAGCAATGATGGGATCACATCTCTCAAATGGCTTCTTTGGGGGAGGCTCACACAAGTAGGTGGAATTCACAAGCCTGCAATTCAAAACCATTTCCCTCTTCCCACAACCCAAGTGATTTAATTTAAAACCATGCATTCACTCTGCAGAGTATTAAATTTACTGTAACCACCAAGGAAAAATACCTGGGTGTCACTGTGGACAGCTCCATGAAAACCTCTGTTCAACGGGCATACAGAGTAAAAACAAACAAACAAAAAACAAACAAAACAAAATATTTGAATGTGTCACATTAGGAATAGGCTAAATAATAATCTTGAAAATATTTTAAGACCATTGTATCAGAGGTAACCCTTATCTGAAATATTGTGTTCAGATCTGGTTGCACTATCTTAAAAAAAGATACAGCAGAAAAGAAAAGTTCAGAGATGGGGGAATGACAGTGTTTAGAACAGTGGTGGGCAAACTATGGCCTGGGGCCACATCCGGCCCTCCAGATGTTTTAATCCGGCCCTCAAGCTCCCGCCGGGAAGTAGGATCCGGGGCTTGCTCTGCTCTGGTGCTCCAGCCGGAGAGTGAGGTTGGGGTCTTGCCGTACTCCACACAGCTCCCGGAAGCAGGGGCATGTCTCCACTCTGGCCTCTAGGCGTAGGGGCAGCCAGAGGGCTCCACACGCTGCCCCTGCAGCTCCCATTGGCTGGGAACTGCAGACAATGGGAGCTGCAGGGGCGGCGCCTGCGGACAGGGCAGTGCACAGAGCCGCCTGGCCACACCTCTGCATAGGAGCCGGAGGAGGGACATGCCGCTTTTTCTGGGAGCTGCTTGAGGTAAGTGCCACCCAGAGCCTGCCCCCCTGAACCCCTCCCATGCCCCAGCCCTGATCCCCCTCCCACATTCCAAACCCCTCAGTCCCAGCCCAGAGCACTCTCAACCCCTCATCCCCAGGCCCACTCCAGAGCCCACACACCCAGTCAGAGCCCACCCGCCCTCTAACCCCCAATTACATAAGCATTCATGGCCCGCCATATAATTTCCATGCCCAGATGTGGCCCCCGGGCCAAAAAGTTTGCCCACCCCTGGTTTAGAAGCCTAGAGAGATTTATGTATGAGCAAAACTTAAAAGATTGGGACTATTTAGCTTAGGAAGGAAAAGAAAAAGAGGGAATACAGCAGAAACCTGCAAGGTGCTGAGCACGTACTTGGAAATCCTGAGGGTCCTTAACATTCAATGAGCATTGTAATGTAGGTCAGGACTGTAGGTCTGTGAGAATTGAGGGCACTCAGCACTTCCCAAAACTGAGCCTGCAGATTCACAGTTCATCTTTGCTCTTTGCTCACGGAATGTGCTCTACCCTTTGTTTATTTCCACTGCTCTTTCTAACTCTCTTTCCTCTTCAGCATGTTTATTGCAGCTTTTATTTGTCAAAGCTGATTTTTTTGTTTTTGTCTTCACGGCACTATCCATCTGCTCAGCTTTAACTTTAGTGACTGAGAAAGCCACAAATCCACCTTAAAAAAGCCCCAAACACATCCTTTTGGGGGAAGAGGAGTGTGTGTTTGTTTATTATTTCCTAAAGCAAATGATGCAGTTCATCAGCGAGACTGAAAGGCTCAAGAAACAGAAGTTCCTAAGTGAAGGAGCATGGGGTCTTCCATGGGGATAGCTATATTCTGAGGACATTTAAAAGGCCATATTATCAGCTGGTGTAAATCAGCACAATTCAATTTACTTTGACTGAGCTATGCTGATTCACACTGGCACAGACTCTGGTCTTCCATTTTCAGGAGGACAGTAAGAGAGATTTTTCTCTGCCGTACATGTGAAAAATGCATACACAAACCCAATCAAGCGGGGACAGGATCATACATGTGCATTTAATCCCACAATCAGTTTTACTTCTCACAATTGCTAGACCCTGTCCAATAATGTTAACCTCTCTTGTGCTGGATGAGATTAACACACTTAGAGAACTCATGTTTTAAAAACAGCTATGATGCACTAAATTGTCTTCAGTGTACAGTAAGGGAAACTTGTATAGTGTGTGAATGGTTGTGCTTCTGGTAATAATTCAATTCATAAAAATACATTTTATCACTCCTAATTACAGAAAGAGAAGGGAACATTTTGCTATACACAGCAATGGCTACCTGAAGAGAGAAAATGGCATTACAAGTTTCACAAAGTAATTAAGTTTCCTCCTGTGAGTTTCTTCCTACACTGCAACGGCATTTGCATGAGCAGAGCCTGGATTATGCCATTATCTCCACTATATTCCTTGACCTGACTACATTTATTCTGATGTGAGATTTAATTTTTTTCCTTTTCTTGTTTCCCAGATCCTGCAGGAAGCCTGTTATGCAGTCACTCCCGTGCTCCTCTGAAGTCTGATATTTGGTCTAGTAATTACATCAGACTGTAACTGACACCCTTTCAGAAAAAATTACAATGAGAAGAAACCAGAAGCCAATAGGCAGAATGCATTTCAATATTAATTTGCAAATCAAAGTTTTGGTGACTAATTACATTACTTTCTAATTGTGAACACCACACTTTCAGACTTATTTTGAAAATGAAAAGAAATGAAAAGGTTGGATGGATGCCAAGCATGAAATTTTCCATTTAGTTTCTATTACGTTTTAATCAGTATGTGCTGGGTTGCTAGGGGCTTCCTAATTAACATTCCATTGCTTTCTCATATATGAATGCAGTACATACTTTTAAGGTTACCCTGTACAGACCTTGCCAGTGAGATTTCCCTGCAGATGTTTTTCCTGGTTTCACATCATTTTCACAGCTGTGCTACTTCCTATACAATGAGCTCTGTAAAATAAAAGGGATCCCAAAACGAAATGCTGAAGAATGAGAAATGTAAAGCCTCAGTTAGAAAAATAGCTTCCAGGTCAATACATCTGTCATTTGTCAAAGCAACAGAGAATATGAGATCAACAGAAAAGAGATTTAAAGCTTCAAGTCCTGACTGACAATTTTGCAACACAGTCTTTTTCATAATAGACACAGGAGTAGATTTTCAGTGTGTATATATATGTACATGGGGCCTGATTCTGCTGTTACTTCCACTGATATGAACCAGAATTAACTCAAATGATTACTGAAGTTACACTGGTGTAAAACTACTAAGTAGAGCTGTATGACATTTTTCAGCTGAATCTTTTTGGAGGGAAATGTAGACTTAACACCACCAAAATGTTTAATGAATTCATGTTGGTTTTGCCATATTGGTTATGTAAAAAAAAATCCAAAAAAGTCTAAACATTTTCAGTGTTTTCAAAACAAAATATTTCCATTTCTCAGTTTGAAATAACTTAATTTAAAATAAACCTATCCTGAAGGATGACCCATCACTCTCACAGATCTTGGGAGACAGGCCAGTCCTTGCCTACAGACAGCCCTCCAACCTGAAGCAAATACTCACCAGCAACCACACACCACACAACAGAACCACTAACCCAGGAACCTATCCTTGCAACAAAGCCCGTTGCCAACTGTGTCCACATATCTATTCAAGGGACACCATCATAGGGCCTAATCACATCAGCCACACTATCAGAGGCTTGTTCACCTGCACATCCACCAATGTGATATATGCCATCATGTGCCAGCAATGCCCCTCTGCCATGTGCATTGGTCAAACTGGACAGTCTCTACGTAAAAGAATAAATGGACACAAATCAGATGTCAAGAATTATAACATTCATAAACCAGTTGGAGAACACTTCAATCTTTCTGGTCACTCGATTACAAACCTAAAGGTCACAATATTAGAACAAAAAGACGTCAAAAACAGACTCCAACGAGAGACTGCTGAATTGGAATTAATTTGCAAACTGGATACAATTAACTTAGGCTTGAATAGAGACTGGGAGTGGATGGGTCATTACACAAAGTAAAACTATTTCCCCATGTTTATTTCCCCAACCCCCCACTGCTCCTCAGACATTCCTGTTAACTGCTGGAAATGGCCCACCTTGATTATCACTACAAAAGGGTTTCTCGCCCACTCTCCTGCTGGTAATAGCTCATCTTAAGTGATCACTCTCCTTACAGTAAAAAGAAAAGGAGTACTTGTGGCACCTTAGAGACTAACCAATTTATTTGAGCATGAGCTTTCGTGAGCTACAGCTCACTTCATTGGATGCATACCGTAGAAACTGCAGCAGACTTTATATACACACAGAGAATATGAAACAATACCTCCTCCCACCCCGCTGTCCTGCTGGTAATAGCTTATCTAAAGTGATCATCAAGTCATTTGGGCCATTTCCAGCACAAATCCAGGTTTTCTCACCCTCCACCCCCCCACACAAATTCACTCTCCTGCTGGTGATAGCCCATCCAAAGTGACAACTCTCTACACAATGTGCATGATAATCAAGTTGGGCCATTTCCTGCACAAATCCAGGTTCTCTCACCCCCTCACCCCCTCCCAAAAACCACACACACAAACTCACTATCCTGCTGGTAATAGCTCATCCAAAGTGACCACTCTCCCTACAATGTGCATGATAATCAAGGTGGGCCATTTCCAGCACAAATCCAGGACAGTGGGGTGGGAGGAGGTATTGTTTCATATTCTCTGTGTGTATATAAAGTCTGCTGCAGTTTCCACGGTATGCATCTGATGAAGTGAGCTGTAGCTCACGAAAGCTCATGCTCAGATAAATTGGTTAGTCTCTAAGGTGCCACAAGTACTCCTTTTCTTTTTGCGAATACAGACTAACACGGTTGTTACTCTGAAACCTCTCCTTACAGTGTGTATGATAACACTCATTTTTTCATGTTCTCTGTGTATATAAATCTCCCCACTGTATTTTCCACTGGATGCATCCGATGAAGTGAGCTGTAGCTCACGAAAGCTTATGCTCAAATAAATTGGTTAGTCTCTAAGGTGCCACTAGTACTCCTTTTCTTTTTGCAAATACAGACTAACACGGCTGCTACTCTGAAACCTTTCATTTAAAATGTCCTTCAATATAATTTTTTAAAAAGATGAAAAATGCTTGAAACTGAAAGAAAACTTTTAATTTGGGGGTCAAACAAAATATTTATTTTCACCCAAAATATATTATTATTAATATTATTTTACTTTTTGACTCACCAAAAATGAGTCTTCTGCACACAGAGCACTTGTAGGATTGGGCCCTTATTTTGGTAGTCTAAATAATTCTTGTTTCATGAAACAAAACAATAACAAACCAAATGAGAAATCTGGGACCAGGTCTAAGTTTCACTGAAGGGAGATCAAGTAACAAATTCATGTGCAAAACCTCTAACACTGCACAGGGTGAGATCACAAATCATGTAGTATCCAAGTACCACAAAAGTCAGTTACCTCCATCTTCTTCTGTGCTGGCTAAAAGAGTACTACTGAAGAAAAGGACACCAAAGAAGATCAGTGAGATGTGAGTGAGTGGGCTGATAACATACTTGAAAAAAATCCACCCCTGGTGACATTCATTGCACATTAATTTGGCACTCAGTCAGTGCATACAGATGGTTGCAAAGGCCCCAACACAAATATATTAGAAGGAAAATTGGGTTTCCTAAACTGAAAGCTAAGGAGCTGTGTCATAGGTTTTCTAGTAAATGAAAGTTGCCTTCTGTTGCCTTTCCTGTTTTCACTTGACCTTTCATATGAACCATCCAGGGCCTGTCACTGTCGAAGCAAAATACAATTTTCAGCACAAAGCTTTGAGCATCTGAGCAGATGGTGACCTTATCCCTGAATGTCGTTCACCAGGCCACGTGCAGCAGGCTTTCACTTTAAAATTTAATGGAGATGACCGTAGAGATGTAGAACAAAGTGGTTTCAAACAGGCACAAAGCAAACAAGGGATGTGTCTAAACCTGGCAGATTTGACAGGCTGAAAAAGAAATAGCTTTTGACTTGTTCTTAATACTTCTATTGGCTTCTCAGAACTAAAGAAAAATCCCCCCTGGCAGTTTAATATATATAGTGCTAGCAATGTCACATTCTCAGCTTATCGAACTGGCAATTTTTTTCTTACACACTGTGGCATTCTTCAGATGATTACATTAAAATGTGCATCTTAAGAGGGCCCTGCGAATTCTGAAGACTAAGTAATTTTCACTGTTTAGGGTTTTAGACTAAAACACCTCAGTTAGAGACAATAAAAAAAACCCCGTTAGTTCTCTAACCCTGGTGCCTAGCTGCTGGTGAGGAAGCTTGGAATACTAACAACAGCACTCCACAGTATTATGGGGCCAGATCCAGTCCACACCTAGGCCGGGAGCAAGTCTGTAGCAAACCCCAAATTGTTATCAATTCTAAGATGGCTTTGTGCCACATATAGGCATGTCATAGTTCTCTCTGAGTACATTTGTTTCATATTTCCCTAAAGGTGGGAGTCCCATCAGATGGGACAGGGATGTTGATACTTGCATCACCGTTTAGCTCTTGACTCGTGCCCGCAATGCTACGCGATGACTGGACAAGTGTACCGGCTGCCAATGGACATGGTGCCAGGAGCTGGGAGTCCTGGTGTCACAGGTGAAGAATACAGATTACACTATGATCACTCTGAGAGCTAGAACCATGCTAGAGAGGACCCTGAAGAATGCCATCTGCTGCCAAAACGTGAAAAACCTGAAACCGAAACCAGACCAGGGCAAGGCGTTCGAGGTGACGTGCAAGTGGGACGCCAGCAATCACTTCCTCCCCGCGGGAGCTTCACCCAATTTACAGGAATCAGGACAAGTGATACAGGAAGTGTGGCTACGCCAACAAGAAACTAGTCCATGTCCTATGTAGCTGCAAGCATAAGCGCCAACTTCTCCTGGCACCGGTGGGTGCTCGACCCCCCTATCCCCACCCCAACTCCACCCCTGCCCTGACCCCATTCCAACCCCTTCCCCAAAGTCCCCACCCCAACCCCGCCCCCTCCCTGGCCCTATTGGACTCCTTCCCCAAATCCCTGCCCTGGCCCCGCCTCTTCCTAACCTCATCCCCGAGCGTGCCATGTTCCCGCTCCTCCCCGCTCCCTCCCATAGCTTGTTAAACCACGAAACAGCTGTTTCGCAGTGGCAAGTGCTGGGAGGAGAAGCTGGGATGTGGTGCGCTCAGGAGAGGAGGCAGAGGTGGAGGTGAGCTGGGGCGGGGCAGGGAGCTTGGCTGCCGGTGGGTGCAGAGCACTTTTCCCTGTGGTGCTTCAGCCCCGGAGCACCCACGGAGTCAGCACCTGTGGCTGCAAGCCCCATTCAAGAGCTTGGCAACTGCGACACAACACCATCCAAGTTCACCTGGCCAGAGCCATTCCGCCACCCATGGGGAAGGTTGTCATTAACTCCACCATCCCCGGAACCAACAGAGAACTGCGACAGAACATCATCATCACCAAGAAGGACTGGAAGAAGATCTTGGTGGATGTCACAGTGCTGTTCGAGAACAGGATCCCGGCCTTCCACGATGCCCAAGCTTGAAAGGTAGAAAAATATGCCCCTCTGGCCAAAACCTTGAGAGCTAAGGGTTACCAGGTCCAGACACACACACTGATCATCAGAGCCCTAGGTGCATGGGACCCCAGTAACGAGCGAGTGCTGAGATAATGAGGATTCAATCAACACTATGCTTGGCTGATGTGACAACTCATGGTGTTGGACGCCATCAAGTGGTCGAGGGACATCTACATAGAACACATCCCTGGACATCGGCAATATCAGGAGGGATATCAGGAGGAGCTGGAGTGCCGATGAGAAGCACAGTCAGGATAGTAACAAATACTTTCCTCATGGATTGTATTTTCTAAATGGACAACCAACCTAATTCTCAATTACTGAGGGACAATCTTCACTCATTGATATATTTTGCTTTCCACAACCAAATCTCTGTACAATTTTTCATGAGTGATGTACCCAAGTATTCAGATTCTAATATCTAAACTGTATTGTTAAATCTATTCACCTAAATTTGGGTTATTGCTAATCATGTATTCTATGTATCATATGACTTTTAAAAACTAACTTTATATTTGTGGATAATCTAAGCACTATACCCAGATGTACAGACACTCTTTTCTCAACCTATGTATTATATATTTTTAACATTAGCTTTAATAACATTTTAAAATCTGTTTCTAGAAAAAGCGTTAATAGTGTATTGTTAGCAGTCAGCAATCCCATCCATAACTGCTTTGTGCGTACCAGAACTTACAGAGGCCCTATGTGTTGACACACACAGCACAGGCTATGAGAGTCAAACTGGAAGTTAGAGAGCCAGAGAGGACTTCAGGGTCCACCTATGTCTAGTAGCCTCAAGAATCCTCATGACATTCTGTACAACTGAGTCTTACCTCTTGTTTTATCATTAGGGACACTGCAGCTATCTTAGCCTGGGATACATAGAGTTTTTATACCAATATAACTATTTTGGTAAGATGTGTGATTTTTTTTACCAAAATAATTATATCAGTACAACCCCTAATATGGATGCATTTATCATGGTGTAAAGGTGCCTTTTCCACAATAGCTTATTCCCATTCCTCCAGGGACAGAAATACTTGTATAAAACATCTTTATACTGAAAGAACTGCATCTGCTCAAAGGGGTTGTACTGCTTTAACTATACCAATATAGTCTAAGTCAGTGGTTCTCAACCAGGGGTACGTGTACCCCTGGGGGTGCGCAGAGGTCTTTCAGGGCGTACATCAACTCATCTAGATATTTGCCTTGTTTTACAACAGGCTACATAAAAAGCACTAGCAAAGTCAATACAAACTAAAATTTCATACAATGACTTATTTATACTGCTCTAGCTCCTATACACTGAAATGTAAATACAACATTTATATTCCAATTGATTTATTTAATAATTATATAGTAAAAAGGAGAAAGAAAGCAATTTTTCAGTAATAGTCTGCTGTGACAGTTTTGTATTTTTATGACTGATTTTGTAAACAAATAGTTTTTAAGCAAGGTGAAATTTGGGGTTACGCACGACAAATCAGACTCCTGAAAGGGATACAGTCGTCTAGAAAGGTTGAGAGCCACTGGTCTAAGTGGTACAACTTTTCCAGGTAGACAAGCCATAGTTTTGGCACAAGAGAGTCCAAACGGGGCACATCGTCAGGCATATGGGTTGGTCCATTTATGGTGCCAGTTGGCAACATGTGATATCCAGAACCACATGTGTCAAGCAATATGTTAACATTCCTCCACATAGCACTTCCTAAGCCATCCTGTCTTACACTGGCCAGATACATGGATGACTCTACTTCACAACTACATCTTTTAGCCATAGGATTTCATTCTTCGTTTAGTGACCTTCTGGCATCCTAGCTACACAGTAATTAATGGGATAAATGGAAAGAGTATCATTCCCTCATGCTGTCCAGGGAGTTACATATGGAGGGACAAATTTTCAGCTCGCCACAATCCAGCTTCCAAGTTTGCAAATATAAACCAAACATTTACACTAACAAATCTATTTATGCTTGGGTACCTAATTAGACCAATTTGCATGCAGATGTGTAGAAGACACAGCTGAAAAATTGTCCCACAACATTTTGAACTAAAATGTTGCAGAATGTTCTGCTGTAGCATTAAACAGGTGCCATGTTTCAATGTCTTTAACTGAGTCTTTAAATTTTGTGAACTAGCAGTTCTCTGCTCTGGCAGACATGGCTGAAACTTTTCAATAGCAAATAAATAAAAGATATTTGTAACAACTGAAACAGGGCAGCTGTGGGTAATCAATCCTTTTACAGTGGCAAGTAATTCTAAAACCAGATGATTCTTCTAAATGCCCTTCTGTTAATTGCTCTTCTTGGAACAGTTTAAAAAGGAATATTAGTTAGCATCAAATTAAATTGATCACGCTGCTTCGTATATCGTATAACATAATGAGACAGGAGTGACACCCCAACATGGCACAAACCACAAGAAAATGTTCAGTTTTAAGTGTCTTCAACTGAAAATGTAGCTTGCAAACTTGCAAAGCCCCAAAGAGTAGAAGGATTACAGCTGGCAGTGTTCTCAGTTACTTTATTTGCATGTGAAAAGGCACAAATTCAAATTAATTATACTGGAGACACAAACCCAAGGTATGGATATTCATTTCTCATTAGAAAGCTTTGGCTTTTTTCTTTTTTTTCTTTTTTTAAGACTCTTCACATCAGTGGTGTGTAAGGAGCGGCAGAAAAACATCTTGCTTAAATAAATAGATAAAAGTAGGACAAATATTAACATCAAAATTGCTCTGGTGTGAAGGGCCTTGTTCATTCCAATACTATTTAGACAAATATTCTGCATATCTCTCACTCTGCCAGATGCTCACTTGATTTCCCATAAACTTATGGAACTATTAATAAAGAAGCCTATTTAGTCATAATTTACATAGAAATGAATAGAACCTCAAGAAATCTGCATATATTTTGCATAAAACGTTTGGCCATGCACCGACTTCCTAAAGAGTCCTCACATCTCTTCTCCCATCTCCATCATAGTTCTGGTTACATACAAAAGACCTAAGCCGTAACTAAGTTTGTATTCTCATCTACCCTATCAATGAACTACATTGCACATTCATTTCAGTCAGTCTCCAGAAGGGTTGATTTTTTCAAGGGGGTAACTCTGGAACCTTTCACCAGAGCACGCAGCTTCAAATACTCTTATTTCTCCATATATTTCTTGTACAAATCTAGAAAACAATAAAGCTGCTATTCCTCTTCCTCTGACTCTTTACTCCCTCCCCCCACGATCTGAAAGTTCCACAAAAACATTATGCCTCTGCCACCTGCTCTGATCCAACTGTCAGTCTACACAAGGGAGACAAACTAAGCCAATACTTCAATGCTTTTATAGCCCCTTAAAAAGTATCTGATATCCTGCCTCTTAGGTATTTTACATGGGTTGCCTAATAATAATCAGTGAAGTTTGGGAGAACAAATCCACTGGTTTATTTGCACTCCTGAAGAAGCTTGGATGATGATTCTGCTCTTTCCCTCCCAAAATGAACCTGAAAACAGATGTGTCCAGTGCCAGTAAGAAGCTTGTTGGGAGAAAAGTAATGAAAATAAAACAGAAATCTTGGTAGGTTGTTTATCGTAATAGCTCCTCCTCTACCTGCTGGGATTAGTGGTTGAATTGACCATGAAGACAGAAATGTGGAAAGGTGAGATTCTCTGCTTTGCTTCTAAGAGGCACAGTGCAAAATCCATAGCCCAGGACAGGGAGCTTTAAGCCATCTTTTGTAATGCTTGGTGGCCAAAGAAAGGCAGTCCAGAGCCGTAGTCAAGGGTATACCAGTGATCAGGGAGCTGGCAGGTCAATCTGTATCAGAGGCAGTCCAGAGCAATGGTCTGAGTTTTCACTGGGGTCAGTAGCTGGAAGATCCAATGGAAATGGCCGGGTCAGTGGGTTGGGGAGATGAGGTTGAGCGGAGCAGCAGGACAACAAGGCAGGGTAAGGCAGAGCAGCAGCACAAGGCAGTCTAGGCAGCAACCAGCAGGCAATGGCCTGTTGCTCAGACAACTTCCTCTTCCCATTGGGGCCTTTATACAATCCAGGTACACACTGAGAGTCCTGCCTGTCCATCCAATTGGGTCCTGAGGTGTGTCCACTGGTCAGGGCCAGCAGCTCAGTCATTGCTGTGGCACAGTGGCACAGGATGCCACCTAAGAACTTAGTAGGCCTGGGGTCCTGACACTTTTGAATCCACCTGATCCAGGGATATTCTAGAGGCTGGAGAGGCCTGCAGCAGAATTGAGATACCCAGTGTCTCAGTTATGGCAGCATCCCCAGGCTGCTGAAAATCTCCACAAGCACTGTGTGCTGTGGCCTGAATCCTGACACACCCCTTCCAGAACAGCCCCATGCCTAATATGCCTTCCATGCCAGGACATGTGAGGTGGTCCTCAGGAGGCATCCTTACTGCTGTTGTCTGTAGCCCTGCACTGGGGGAATCTTCTCCCAAATAGTTATAGGGCTTTGAGAACCCCTTTACAGCTCTTCATCAGAGAGGTAGCCATGTTAGTCTGGATCTGTAAAAGCAGCAAAGAGTCATGTGGCACCTTATTGACTCACAGATGTATTGGAGCATAAGCTTTCGTGGGTGAATACCCACTTCATCGGATGCCTTTTACGCAGTGTAAAGGAGCCAAAAAAGGTAGGAGAGGTTCTCTTCCTAAATCTTTTTGACTCTGTGTTTCCAGCTCTCCGTAACTTGTTGGTTCCACTTTGCAGATGTTCATATGAATATTTTCTTCTGTTTACAAGTTTCCATCCCTGGATCTTTCTTTTAATGTGGTGTTCAATTGGACCCAAACTCTCAAAGTAAAATTCATTCAAAACCATCACACTTTCCCTTGTTTCACATCAAGACCACATGAAACCACCAGTTTTGCACGAATTCAGTGCAAAGCCATCAAATGGCTCAGTTTCATGAACCTAAGGGAACTTTTTGACAAACCTGAGCTGAGTTTAGCATTCGTATCAAAAACCTAAAACAGATACGTTTCTCTGTTATATGTTTCCAGAAAATATTTTTTTCAATTTGTAATTTCTGTTTGTCCTTTTGGGCTCTGATTATGGCACACAATCACTGCATCAATACAAACAAAGAGAATGCAGCCATAGTTATTTAGTAAAATTCTCATCCAAAGTTTTCCAAACTAGGACAAAATTTTCAAAAACATGTGCCTAAAGTCAGGCTCCTAAATGCATATTAGTTTCTAAAATAAAAGTGGCATGGTTTTTTTAGACGTGTTGAGCCCCACTACCTCAGAGGGATTTTGTGGGCACTCAACACCTTTAAAAGTCATGCCACTTTTAAATAGGAGCCTCTATATGGATTTAGGAAATTAACTTTTAAGCATCCAAGTTTGAAAATGTTGGCCCTAGTATCTTTTCTTTCCTAATGTGTTCTTAGTTTATAACCCACTGCAAATTGAACCAAGTTATTATTATAAGGCATGATGATGGTTATGTTCCACAGCTCTACATAAAACTCCAGGCAGCATGGTAGGATGCATCCAAACCCCACCCTCAGCCTGAATCTGAAAAGGGAGAAATATTGACTACCACAAATTATGTGAAGTGCTGGTTAACCTTTTCCAGAATTAACATCATTTCCTTTGGGACTGGAATGGAGCCTGTCATAAGTTACAGCTTTTATCCAGCACAGTAGATCTCATGCAGTCTGGCAAAGGTTCTTCTTTGGCAATTAATTCCATGTTTTATTCATCCCAGAATTCGAGCAGAGTACATTGTTGACCACATTATGAAGCTCCAGTATTGCAAATAAAGGTGCTTTTTGCATACCAATCAGACTGTTTCTTTTGAGAGAAAATGAATTTTGCTCTGTATTTATCTCACTAATTGCATTCATAGCATTATAGACAAAATATCTTGCACCTCAGATTTACATTATGCAAAAAGCTAATCTCTGCAAGTTACTAAACCAAAAGTGCACCATACGGCGCCTCCTGAGACCAGAAAATACATTGTTAGAATTGCCAATCCATATAAATTAGATTTATCATGAAAAAGAGCTAAGATACCATAAACTATCTGAGAATAATCACTTCGGCCCATGAGTGCGCTGTAAATTCACTAGTTAGTAGAAAAGTAGGACAGCTGACCAAGCATATGTTGCTGAATTTATGTCCCTCCAATAATTATAAAAATGAAGAGACAGGAGTCTTCTTCCCACTTGAGTTATATTAAAGAAATAATGTAATATTCCCTGGGACTGTGAGTGCACTCCCACCTAACTCTCCCAAATACTTCTAAGGCTCCGTACAGTTCATAAGTAAGGTTAGTGGGTTTTCATTGCTCCACTGCAACCTGAAAAATTAAAATCAACCATAAAAAAAGTGTATAAAGTGTGTCTCAACAGCCAGACAGGCTGGCTGCTGTAGAGACAGTTACAATTCAGGGGCCAAGACTTCATTCAAGCAAAGCTCCCATTGACATCAATGGGTGTTTTCCTTGTGGCTGTTCTGAATAAAGACTGCAGGACTGAGCCCCAGGTGGAATGTTGAAGTTTGGGAAAAGTCGATAGTGTACTTTATGTAGCTAAGCATTGCCATGGATTTTTAAGTACTGGTTTGTGCTGTAATTGGTGTTCACAGTTCTACCTCCTTCTCTATCAGCTCAGTCAGTGTGTAAAGCACGCTTAGTGTGTATCTGCAAAAGAACAAAATGAGAGTGCCTTAGAGACAGTGTTTTCATACTAAAAATTCCCTTTCATTTTTAATTCATTGTAAAGGTCCCTGATTACTGAGATGACTCAGGGTTGGCGCATCACTATTTCACAGATCTTATTTCAAAAGTGTCAGCTATTTAGATTCTTGAAATGAAACAGTGGCAGATAGTGAGCCAAATGTGTCCTTTGTGCAAGTCTAACTGTTTCCTCTCTGGCGGACTCTGTGCCACCATGTGCCTGGCACCTAAATTTATGCTATGAATGGCAAAGACAATGGATACCTGGGGGATTCTGGCACAGACAATATCAGCAGAGGCATAAGGAGATATATTGAAGAAGGTGACAGTGGTGGGTCATTTGTGTAGATAGACCAAATGGGATTTATAAAACTGCCCACCCTGCTGACGTGCACACAAACCATAAACTGCACAAGTGAACTGAAATTTGCATGTGCACATCTGCATGTGTGTTA
Source organism: Lepidochelys olivacea (assembly GCF_965140295.1). Classification (NCBI taxonomy): domain Eukaryota; kingdom Metazoa; phylum Chordata; order Testudines; family Cheloniidae; genus Lepidochelys; species Lepidochelys olivacea. The sequence continues at coordinate 18,148,230 of NC_140423.1, forward strand.
CAAATCCTAACTTGCATTCACAAAAGTTTTAAAAATCTTTCCCTTAATTATGTCCTGTTGGGAGGCCTTTTGTCTAAATGTAAATCTTGTAATGAATGAATTTATTTAGGTAAGTTGCTTTTTACGGCACTCATCATTGACCTAGTATCTAAGAGACTCACAAATGTTAATGAATTTACTCAACCAAAACCTCTGAGAGGTAGGGAAATATGATTATCCTCATTATAGAGTTAGAGAAGTGAGGCACAGAGAGATTACCAGAACTGTCATATGTCACATAGGAAGTCTGTGAAAAGCTGCAAACAGAATCCAGGTCTCCTGTTTCCCTATCACTTGACTTAAACACAAGGCCATCCTTGAGGAAGCAGAATAGGCAGGGAACCTAAGATCTCTCATTGGCAGTCAAGTTCTGAGGAATATTTAATGACTTACTAGCAAATTCAGGTATGGATTGAGCTAATGTAGCTAAAGGAAATTGTGCTCACTTTCCCCAATGTTGAGTTTTGCCCTCAACAGGAAATAATTTCATTGACAAAATACACAATGCAGTTTGCATTTTGTACTATTATACAGTATTTGTATTTATTTTTATCTCTGTGCAAGCTTATTCCATAATAAGCCTCTCTTTTGAGTAAACAACATTGATTCTGCCTCATTAATGACCCAAATGAAATGGAACATTTCTGTTCAGGGGGTGCCCAGTGGACTGGAATCACTAACAAATGTTCCTCTGCAAAACAGAAATGGGTCCAGTTCTCCCAAAGCAAAATAAACCACTTTAATCACTCTGGCATTGAAAGAAAGAAAGAAAGAAAGAAAGAAAGAAAGAAAGAAAGAAAGAAAGAAAGAAAGAAAGAAAGAAAGAAAGAAAATACCATTGTCCAAAAAAATTATCATTCAGCCCATTTGCTTTAGAGAATCCAGGGGAAATGTTATGAATATTGGTCCGTTTACCTTTGATAAGCTAATTAATGCAAATATCACATATATATTCCATCCCATCTTCACAGCTTTTGTTTATTTGTTTTATGGGTCTGAAATCCTATTTAATATGCATTTGCTTTGACAAAGAAACACAAAAGGTGAAAGAAATGGGGGTGCTTCTTGTTCTAAATCAACTTTGGGATGTCTACTGTAGCCTCTTATTTACAGTCAGTTTTGAGCAATTCATTAGATATACTGCACTGACTTCAAAATGTCATCTCAGTGAAATGTAAATGCATTGTGATCTTCAAGGGAAAATTTTCTGTGCCACAGAATATTTTCTCCGCCATGCAACATTTAGGAAAGACTTACAAATGACAGAAATAGGCACATTTGGAAAAGGGAGCTGGAATTACTTGTATATCAACATAGTCTACAAGAATTTGGAGGGTTTAAACACCAAGGAGAGAGTTGTCTCTGGTAGACCAAGAGATATAAATTGAATGTAATAAGGTCAGTGGAGTTAAACCAAAGAAAAATTTGGACCAATAGGTGAACTTTTCCCCTCTCAAACTTTATATCGCACTTTCTGTCATGCAGTTCTAGCCATTTACTAGTTCCCAAGTGTTATATGTTGCTGTTAATATCTGTTTTTTCTTTCATATCTACCTACTCTGTAGTTTTGGAAGTCAGTCTGAAATGTATGGAGCATTTTATGCTGTGATTAAATGTGTCCATCAGATCATAACCTTCATACTAATGAAGCAATAATAATACCTAACTCTGATATAGTGCTTTTAATCAGTAGATCTCAAAGCACTTTACCAAGGAGGTAAGCATTATTATCCCCATTTTATAGAAGGGTAAACTGAAAGACAGGAAGGTTAAATGACTTGTACAAAGTCACCCAGCAAGCCAGTGTCTGAGCCAGAAATAGAACATATGTCTCCTAAGTCCCAATCAGTGCTCTATCCACTTAGAAACACTGCCTCCCATATCTACTTTAAACTAGTGATTCACTGCCCTTGAGATCCTGGCAGGTTACCCACGCAGACTGCAGCTATGCAAAGTGAAATATGAGTGAAATATTCTTTTTCATGATTCTACTTACAGTTTAAATGGTGTAGAAAGCATGAAAGGTCAGGAGCGAAGTTATGCCAGAAGGATTTGAATATTGAAGGGGGAGTTAATGCTGTGCATCGTTTCAAGGTAAGCAGCAGCCGGCAGTGTATTGGGATTTTCTCAGGAATGGCACATTAATTTGACATTACCAGAAACCAGCCCTGGATGAAACTAAATGGATCATAAAAGGATTAATAAAGGAGTGTCCTAAAGATTAAGAACCTACTATTTTCTTTTCAGAAATAAAATATTTAGGTTTAATAAAATCAAAAAGATTTAAGTGTCTTTTCATGTACACTTCTTTACATCACCTTACAGTTCTTTTTCCCATGGACCCTATGTGGCTGCTAAGAGGCTTGGTAATCAAGATCATCAGCTGCACATTGGATTTTTTTTTACTACAGGACAGTGACAGGTTTAGGAAAAAGCTAAGTTAAACTTCATGGTGTCCATTCATTTTGATCCTCCTAGTAACAGCTGGGTGAACTTTTCACAGTGAAGGGAACAGTTAACTAGTGAAATTCATCCATTTTTCCCCTCCACAAATAGTTGGTATACAAGCTTGATTTTTACAAATTTTTAATTATTCAATCATTCCATGCAAATAAATGGAAGAGCTGGGAGAATACAACAAAAAATATATCTGTGAACATTCTTGAGAATAGAACTTTGCTACTATTCACAACTTCTTTTATTTTTAAATATTAGGCTGAGAGATTTTACCTGCAAGAATATTCATGAAAAGCAAAAGTTATGTGAATACTAGAGTAATGATACAAATGCTCTCACATCCATTCTGAAAATATTTATTATTTAATTCATAAGATTTGTTGAACAATTATGAGTATTTAAAAATGTGTGTCCAGATGGTCCTTTGAAAGATATTTTCAAGTATTTTATATAGATTTTAAAATTATTTTATTCTCTCTGCTGGATGAAACCTTCTTTGGAGCTTAAATAGAACATTTATTTTCCTATTGATTCTATCTCTTTATATCAGCAGAGTGCTAGGATTAGGGTGACCATACATCCAGTTTTGGCTGGGATAGTCCCTTTTTTAAGCCCTGTACTGGTCGTCTTTTTTGGCAAAAGTGGGCATTTGTCCCATTTGCTCTTGCCAACTGATGATTAGTTGGGCGCAGAGGAAACTTGGGGGAGCAGGTGGCAATGCTAGCCCTGCAGGGGAGGGAGAAATGAAACAGGGCTCTGGAAAGCAGCAACGCCAGTCACACGGCATGGAGGGAAGTGGGGATATATTCACTTAGAAACATTTAAACCCAAGCACGGTGAAAATGTGCAGTTGTTATTGGAAATATGTGGAGTGAGCTGAGTATCATTTAAGTACTGAAGGTCCACAGGTACTTGTACAGACTGCAGGTGGAAGGCCACTTAGACATACCAGTCCACTGGACATTTCACCACCCATAAATAGGACCATAAATCTACAGGGGTTCCCACCAAACCTGCTCAAGTGAGACTGTACCTCAAGAAGCCTATCAGGGCCATCCTCAGGATTTATGTGGCCTTATGCAGTATTATTAAATTGGTGCCCCTATGCTCCACTGAAGGCAGTCCCCAGCCGCGCCGCTGACCCCAGTGTGTCGAGGGGGCACAGCCACCACCTCCAGAAGCCCCCTAATTTCTGACCCACACTGAGCTTCCTATACAGCAGATGCTGCGGCAGTGGCTCAAGCCAGGCTTCGCGCTGTTATATGGGGGTGGCATCTTACCTGAGCCCATGGCCCTCCTGCAGCCCCTCACCACGAGCATTTTGATAGGAAGTACCAAGCAGTAATAACAACAATAATACGTGTGTGTGTGTGTGTGACAGAGTGTATGTGTGTATGGTGTGTGAGAGATAGCCAGGGCATGTGAAAGAGACACAGAGAGAGCCTCTGAGTGTGTGTGTGTGTGTGTGACTGTGTGTTGGGGGACTGTGTGACAGAATGTGTGTTGGGGATTGTAAGACTGTGTGTGTGTGTTTATGTGACAAACTGTATTGGGGGACTATGACTCATGAGAGGCAGAGTGTATGTGGGTGTGAGAGCCAGTCTGTGGGTGAAAGAGACAGTGTGTGTGTGTGTGTTAGGGAAGTGTGAGAGACAGTGAGCACACTGTAACTTTAAGTCCCCCCCACTTCCCTCCCTCCCCCACTTGGCCCGGCTTCCCACAGCTGATTCACATGGAAGTTTTGCTCCTCCTGTCCTGGCCCCAGCCCAGCCCCTGCCAGAGACAGAGTGGTGCAGGTAGGCAGGGTCCAGGGAGGGACTCCGCTCTGGGCGGTGGTGGGCCGGGCTACCGCGCCACCAGTGACTGGCTGTGCAGCTCTGGGCTCCCCGGGGCTGGCATAGCAGAGCCAGAGGATGAAGCCCTCAGCCAGCCAGCTGAGGAGCAAGGGAGGAAGGAGGCGGGGAAAAGCTGGCCAGCCCCACACGGGGGAGGGCTAGAAAAGAGAGGATTCCAGCCGCGGCCAGCAAGGAGAATGGTGTCCCAAATTTCTGAGTGCCCTACACAGCCATGTATGTTGTGTATGCCTAACGACGGCCCCAGAGCCCGTGCTCCATTCCCTTCACACTCACACAGTGAACATTTTTCTTCTCTACGAAAGCAGAGTTGTAATCATTCTGGGCACATCAGATCCCATCTACACAAAAGAGTCCCATGTACCCAAATGTATGTATCAGGGGTCGGCAACCTTTCAGAAGTGGTGTGCTGAGTCTTCATTTATTCACTGTAATTTAAGGTTTCGCGCACCAGTAATACAGTTTAACGTTTTTAGAAGTCTCTTTCTATAAGTCTATAATATATAACTAAACTATTGTTGTATGTAAAGTAAATAAGGTTTTAAAAATGTTTAAGAAGCTTCATTTAAAATTAAATTAAAATGCAGAGCCCCCTGGACCGGTTGCATCAAGAGTTTATTCACAGATTCCCAGGTACAGAGTTGAGACCCTGATAGCTTATCAAAGCTCAGAGATGATTTCTAGTATCCTTACATTATCACCAGTTGGATGGGATTCCCCCCCTTTCAACTTATCTTTCCTGTGTCCTCCTCTCTCTCTCTCTCTGTCTCTCTCTCTGTATGTCAGAGAGAGAGAGAGAGAGACTGAAAATAAGTTGTGCAATTGTCAGATTCAGATCAGCATCTCCTTCTATGCATATGCAGGGCCAAAGACATCATTCGTACTCAGCAACTCATAATAAAGAAGATATAACAATGATTAAGGGTGCAGTTCTCCTCTCAGATCTGCATGGTGAATCTTGCCTCTGATATTCTCCCAATGAGGGCGAGGCACACGTAAGGAGATAAGAATATAGGAGTCAAGATCTGGCATGTGGATCAAGAGGAGAATTTTGCCAGAAGAGTCTATTATTTTCTATCCAGAGGGGTAAACCTTGTCTGACAAAATTGCCTTGTACACTGTTAGGTTTGCATTAAAGACAGTAAATCACATTTACAATGTAACGATTGAGTGGAATTAAACAACCGGGGTTAGGCAGTTATTAAAGTGAATAACTTGGAACAATTTTTTTTTTGACAAGTCAAAATCCATCTTCTTAAGTTCCTTTTTTCTTGCACATGAACACAGCTGTGACACTGAAATGGTAAAAACATCAATATAACATAAGCCAGCCTCAGGGAACTAATGCCTGGAATAATTCAGGGGACCAGACTTGATATTCTGTGCTCAGTCTGGAGAGGCTATCTGTAGAATAACTTGGCTAGCAAATTTGGGGGAGAGAAAGGGAAAAACAGCACAGACACTTATTGTGGTACAAACTCCCCATCACGATATGTTTTTTCATTCCCGCCTACCCCCTGCCATCACCAAGATTCTAAACCAGGGGTCTCAAACTCAATTTACCTTAGGGACAGTGCCAGTCCTCAAATCCGCCCAGCGGGCTAATAATGTGACTGAAGATGGTGTTCAGAAAAGAAAACATTTATATTGTATTTTTTATTTCAAATTTCTTAGAAATAATAAATCTATCATATAACTTTATACAATTCTTCATCTGCCAGAGAGTTTTTAGTGTTTGCCAGACACCTGGCAACGCTTCAGTTCTGTCAGTTTGTTGATGTTTGGCCTCAGTTGACTGAGCAGTTGAAACCTTCAGGATTGCAGCAAGGTGAGCATCAGATAGTTGAGTTCGGTATTTTGACTTGTTTATATTCATTGTGGAAAAAAGTGATGTTGCCTCCATGGCTGACTCTGCCCGGCAACTAATGATGCTGCCTCCATGGCTGACTCTGCCCAGCGACTTGTGATGCTACCTCTTACCCTCTCCCCTAGCCAATGGGAGCTGTGGGGGGTGGTGCCTGCAGCAGACATTGCAGGCAGCATGACTGCACGCGTCTCTTCTCTGTGGGCTGCAGCAGGGAGGTTCTTGGGCTGCAGATGGCCCTCAGGCTGGGACTTAGAGACCCCTGCTCTAAACAACTCCTGCTCCTCAAACATTCCCTCCCTCACTCCTCCTTCCATATTTCCAGTTTCTTCTCCCTTTACACCAAACAGCCCACCTTTTCCACTCTCCTCTCCCCAAAACACAGCTTCTCCTCCCCTAGCCAAGGTTCTTCCTAAGCCAGGGTTCCCACCCTACTGCCCCCCATCAAGGTCCCACAGCACACAGCCTCAAGTGTATTCTCCTCTTCACAAGGTGCAGTTTCTTCCTCATACTTGAGCCCATCACTTCTCTGGAGCTGGCTCAGGCCCCCATGTGCTGTGCACTCAGAACCATTAAGGAGGTCAGGGAGAGAGCTCTGACTTGAGAGTCAGCCCATGGAGGCAGGAGGCTCAATTGCAGCTTCCTACTGCCTGCCCTGCCAACCAGAAAAATAGGCATATATAGTGCACCACATAGCTCATGCCCATAATCCTAGTAATTTGGTGTAATTTACACTCTGTGGAGCCAGAACATATAAATTAAATTTCCCCAGCATGTAAGGGGGAGCTGGTAACCATCTTTATATGACCTTACACTTTCTAGGGTAAAGGATTCTTGTGACCCACCTCAGCTGTTTGCAGCAGGACTTTGCTATGTGTCAGGGCAAATGCCCTTGGGGCTACAGAAAAATGCCTTTCTTCTGTTCCATGAAATTCCATTCAGATTTAGTGAGATGTTAGGTGTTAAAAACCACCATTTCCCTTCGCCCACTCAGGACAATTTTGGCCAGGTGCCAAAATCACTGACCATAGGCCAGGCACATGCTACCACCAAAGCAGAAGCCGTAGTAGCATACACTGCACTGGGAATGCCAGGGAGCTGGCAGAGCAGCTGAGGGGATGTGGCTTAGAGAAGAGACCCCAGCTGTGTCCCTTCCCTTTGTACACCCACAGACTCAGCACATTGCCCTAGTGATCCAGTTACTTCCCCACCCCCATCCCAGGGGCACCATCTGGGAAAGGAGCTCCCCCAACTCCTGAGCATGGAGGGAGAGAGAGAGGGAGATATGGGCTGGGCTGCATTCCCACCAACCAGCCAGGTGCAGTGTGGGACATGGGTCACTTGCTGGTTTGAACTAGAATAAATGGTGGATTCTCTGTAACTTGAAGTCTTTTAAATCAAGATGTGAAGACTTCGGTAACTCAGCCAGAGGTTGTGGGCCTATTACAGGAAGGGGTGGGTGAGGCTCTGTGTCCTGCAGTGTGCAGGAGGTCAGACTAGATGATCATTATAGTCCCTGATGGTCTTAAAGTCTATGAGATCCAGTACATGTCACCAGCAGCCAATCACCCCTCTGAGGCAACACATGAGGCAGGAGATCCCCCAACTCAAGGTGCAGTAGAGAGAAAGAACCAGGTTAAGCTAGGATACCCCTTGACTGGTCCCTCAATCCAGCAACCCATCTCCCTGCTCTCGAAAAACAACTTTCTCCTACTGCCAGCTGTTGTTAGATCTGCAGATCAAGAAGCAGTAGTCTGTGTTGCAATGATGAGTTCCCAGGGTTCAAATGCTGATGCATCTGAGTGCAGGGGTTGTTACAGCTGTACGTAATATAATTTATTTTAAAAAGAATGTTATCTCTGTTGCAAAATCAAGCACTCACACACTAGTACTTGCCAGATTTATGGTTGCCTGTGCAGCCGTAATCTTGCACCCTTGCACATATGCGTTACAATTCAGTCTTTAATTATATGATAATATACTGTTTTTTCCAGAGTACCCCGCCTCAGTCAGTGCACAGATGCACAAATGGGCAGAATTCAGGTTGCGCACACCACCGTAAATCTGGTATTTCCTAACTTTTAAGTGCTTTACTATGCAACCTAAATGGCATTCTTTTAACATCATTTTTTGGGTGTACCCTGCTCTTATACAACTGTAGAGTGAATGTACATAGCTCTAAAGGAGTCTACTTTATAGTGTATTGCCAGGGCCTTTCCCCACTGCCAGAGTCTTTTCCTGCAATAGAGAAAGGCTCCAGCAGCTGGGAGGCAGCAATACACTACACAGCTAAAAACAGAAGTGTAGACAGGAAGGCATGATTTGGGTGAGTGGAGAGCTGCATAGGGTATGTACTCGGATATATGACCACACCCTTCAGAAATGTCTGCATTCTACTCATCTAAGTTGGGCCTCACCATCTACACCACTATTTAAACCAGTGCCAAAGGGGCTACCTGAGTACATACTCTACACACCATCAAAAGCAGCATGCAGTGCAGATGTAGCCTCAGGAAGTCTAAATAAGTAAATAAATTTAAAAATGTCTAAGGAAGTCTTAGTTTGTATAACATACCCATTAATGGGACCAGAAGAATGAGCAAATTACATAAATTTAGACCCCATCCACACTTGTTTAGATTCCCATTGAAATTCAGGCTTCAGGGTCTATTTCTGATGAGCACAGACACCTACAATGGGTTATTCTCCATTTTATTCTAAATTGCCACTACTTCCAAATATCTTATGCTAGTCCAGAAATCTCTAGCTGCCACCTTGTGTTAACTACTTAAACTAAACAATCTGTTCCACCTTGTATTTAGCTGTGACACTCTGATTAAATTTCCCAGACTTGAAGAAGAGCTCTGTGTAGCTCCAAAACTTGTCTCTCTCACCAACAGAAGTTGGACCAATAAAAGATGTTACCTCATCCACCTTGTCACCCTTGATATCTGACAATTTCAGGTAAATCCCAAACCAGAAATTCTTGTAAAATGCACTACATTTCAGTGAGACAAGGTGGGTGAGGTAATATCTTTTATTGGACCAACTTCTGCAATAAAAATGTATTAATAATAAAATGAAATAAAATAAAACAACAGATATTATTTCACCCACCTTGTTTCTCTAATAACCTGGGACCAACACGGGTACAATATCATAAACTACATTTCAATGGTTGAGCCCTACAAGTAAATTCCTGTTGAATTGGTTATTTTTACTGTAATAATATTTTTGTTAAATTCCTGCTGTGCTTTTGACTTGTAAAAATGTTGTTATTTTTTACAGCAATAGCAGAGTCCCTACACCTGACTGGTGCTGGGGAGAGGAAAACCTGCAGGACTGTCTGCAAGGCTGCTTTAACAGCTGGTGCCAGTCAGCCTGGGGAGCTTAGGAGATCTGAAAGCACGGCAAGTTGGCAGGGAGAGAGGAAATCTGCGTAACTCTTAAACTCTTCCTGCAAGAGACAGAGAAGAGGAAGAAGCTGTTATGCCCTTCCACAGCACCTTTCATCTCAGGATCTGAAAGCACTTTAACATTAATTATACCTCACAATACCTCTGCAAGATAGGGGTAGCGAAATGCATAAATTTCAGTACTGAGCTATTTGTCCACAGTCACAGATAGAATCAAGTGGCAGATTTGAAAATAGGTGGCACCGGTCCTGTCAGCTTGTCCCTGCTCAAATCCCTTTGCACCTTTTTCCTAATAACCTGGCACACAGGTGAAAGGAACCACATGTATCAACAACAGCACATCAGTCCCTTGTGCACCAAGTTAATGGTCAATAGCTGATAGCTGATGAAGGAATAGAGCTTTTCCATCTCTAATATCTGTGACGGACATTCACTGATCAATCTTCTCATCAGCCATCATGAGCTTTCTCTCTACAAATGTTTAACTGAAACAACAATCTCTTTAGACTGATGGGAGACATAACATATTGCTTATTTTTTCATGCCATTTTAAACAGTTAATGTAGTAGCTCTGGATTCAGTGGCTCCTTTGCACAAATGACACCTATCTGGTTTCATGCAAGTTTCGCATTCTTCCACATGCAGAGCCAGATGGCTCAATCAATCACTGCCTGGCAGGTGTATCCTACTTACAAAACTGGGGGAAATGCCAGCCTTCTTGACAGTCCTGATGTCCTACTATCTCCACCTCTTGGCTTGAAATTTATCACAGGCGAGCGAAGAAAATCACACTCGAAGCCTGTGCACAAACATTTTTTGCATTGGTATATCAGCTTAAGGAAGACAGCCAGAGCAACTGTATGAACTATGCATTTCTATTTCTCTTTATTTTTGTTGTTATTGTTCATTGTCAACTTTTTAATTACCCAAAGTAATGCACATTGGAAAAGATAATCCTAACTATACATATAAAATGATGGGGTCTAAATTAGCTGTTACCACTCAAGAAAGAGATCTTGGAGTCATTGTGGATAGTTCTCTGAAAACATCCATTCAGTGTGCAGTGGCAGTCAAAAAAGCTAAAAGAATGTTGGGAATCATTAAGAAAGGGATAGATAATAAGACAGAAAATAACATATTGCCTCTATATAAATCCATGGTATGTCCACATCTTGAATATTGCGTGCAGATCCGGTCACCCCATCTCAAAAAAGATATATTGGAATTGGAAAAGGTACAGAAAAGGCCAGCAAAAATGATTGGGGTATGGAACAGCTTCCATATGAGAAGAGATTAATAAGATTGGGACTTTTCAGCTTGGAAAAGAGACAACTAAGGGGGAATATGATAGAGGTCTATAAAATCATGACTGTTGTGGAGGAGAAAGTAAATAAGGAAGTGTTATTTACTGCTTCTCATAACACAAGAACTAGGGGTCACCAAATGAAATTAATAGGCAGCAGGTTTAAAACAAACAAAAGGAAGTATTTTTTCACACAATGCACAGTCAACCTGTGGAACTCCTTGCCAGAGGATGTTGTGAAGGCCAAGACTATAACAGAGTTCAAAAAAGAACTAGATAAGTTCGTGGAGGACAGGTCCATCAATGGCAATTAGCCAGGATGGGTAGGGAAGGTGTCCCTACTTCGTTAGGTTTCCACTTCTACTTAAATGAAGCAAGACTAAAGACAGGTTAAAGCAACACAAGAAGCCAGAGTCTCAGGCTGAGCTTTAAACCACCTTTCCACTCCCCTGATCCTGGGCTCACAAAAGACTATTTTGGCCCCTAACATAATTTGACAAAGCCTATAGGCAGCTCTAATGTATGCCATCTGGAACTCTGGCTCCACCCTCTCCTATTCCTAGCATACCCCTTATGCTGAGAAGAGGGGAAGAGCAGGTGGTGTCAGGTCAGCACAGTTGGCTGTATACCAACTGAGAATTTTCCCATGTTCAGAGAATTCTCAATAGCTCCTTTAGGCCTGATTTAAGATCCCTTTGTGCCACTCTGGCAGTGCAAACAGAATTTAGTAGAAGGTGAGGATCTGGGCCAAATTTTACTCAAATAGATCATTCTTAACAGCGTCCTGCAGTTAACCGACAAATTCCTCACCCACTTCAGGAAGGCATAGGTTGTGCAGAACTCTGATAACAGGCATCATTCTTCTAGCTAAGGAGGAGAGTGTCATTACAGTGCGTCCGATCAACAGCAATAATACCAGTCCCCATGCAGAAATATCATGAGAGCCTTTTTCTGTTCCCCCACACCTCTATTTATAATTATTCCCTTATCAGCATGCTCAGGCTCCAGAAACAAATGAATATATTGTTATAAAATATTGTTATAAAACTTACACCATGACTAATGTAACTGACACATATTGTGTATTTGTCAATTGGCCAGAGATTCTTAACAGATATAATACACTGAATAACATTGCCAGTATTTTTATTTTATTTTTCAGCTAAGAGACATTGCAAAGTTAGGTGAGTTAACTGAAAATAATTTAGGACATGTGTACGCAGTGTAGTTGTAGCTGTGTCAGTCCCAGGATATCAGAGAGACAAGGTGGGCGTGGTAATATCTTTTATTGGACCAACTTCTGTTGGTGAGACAGATAAGCTTTTGAGCCACACGGAGCTCTTGGAAGCTCCTGTCTGTCTCACCAACAGAAGTTGGTCCAATAAAAGATACTACTTCACCCACCTTGTCACTCTCGGACATGTATAGGCAGGTGATATCACATTTCTGATTCTGCTGTAGAAAGCATTACAGTCCTCATTCTGCAGCTAACTCAAAGGAAGCAGGCACAGAGTGTAGCCTGTATTCCCTTACTTAGGCTGCTCAGGCAAAGAGCCATAGCATCTCAAAGCTGTTTTAATTGTCAGACTAAAACTAGAGATGATTTATTAGACATGCTGGTGGCATAGGAACAGTACAGTGTATCCTCAACACATAAAATCCTGTGGTTACCACACAGATAATAAACTCACTCTTTGCACACTTGACTTGGCATAGAGAGAGCCAAGTCCTGTAGCCTAGTGGTTCTCAGCTTTTTCCATATCATGAAACCACATTAGAACAGAAAACGTTTGCTGCTGCTGACACAGTTCTGGGTCTCCCCTCTCATTTATCCATAAAGCCATGAAGGGGGATGTGTTCATGACACCCCTGGAAGTCGCCACTTCCCAGGCTAAGAACCTATGGTTGAAGTCCGCAGGCAGGCCTTATACCAGAGAGACTCTCATTGGAGTCAATCAGAACAAACTTCAACAGAATAAAAACAGGGGCCCAAGTCACACCCTTAAGGCTTGTTTCCACTTACCAGGTGATCGACATGCAGCAATCGATCCACTGGGGGTTGATTGAGCGGGTTTAGTGAAGACTCGTTAAATCGACCGCTGATCGCTCTCCCATCAACTCCGGTACTCCACCAGAATGAGAAGCATAAGATAAGTCGATGGGAGAGTTTCTCCCGTCGACCCAGCGCAGTGTAGACACCGCAAAAGGTTGACCTAAGATATGTGGACTCCAGCTACATTATTGTCATAGCTGGAGTTGCGTAACTTGGGTCGACTGAGCCCCATAGTGTAGACCTGCCCTTAGATTCTGCACAGGAATGCCCTACATAGGAGGGGCAATGCCCACCTCTGCACCACTGTCCCTTCTTTCCCCTGATGATCTGGATTTGGCCAGGTTAAGAATTTTTCAAATGTAACCATTCCAACTGCATGGCAGCCTTTGAGGATTAACCCCCATGTCATGGGTTGACAGTAATCAGAAGAAATGCCCAACGGTCGCATACAGGTTTTCTCTGAAGAATCCAATTCCCTCTGAGGAGGATATTGTTAGCTGGTGTCCCTGAAGGTCCATATGTTGGAGGCAATTTGGGGAGGAGGGGGAGTTCTCAGTAGGAAAACTTATTTGTCACCTATCCTGAGCCCCATCATTAAAGATGGCCCAACTATCTGTAGTGAGCAATAGATATGACACACTTAGACTGTTTTTCTGCTTATGAGCGGACTGCAATTTGATGTTGATATTTACATATTTTCATTATGCATATTTATTTGATGAACATATTACAGTCTCAGGGTGTTTGGCAAATGGTCACCTCCCAATGTTTTTAAGTATTCATTAGTCTTGTTGTGTGATTGGTCACCTAAATCACATGGTCTAGTATTGGTTATTCCAGATTGGATAATGGGAACTTTAAAAGCAGAGGATAAGCCCTTCTGGCATGAGTAGTTAGTATCATTGTTCTCATGTGAATATAGACATTCCAATGAAAAACAGACTTCCCCCCCAAATTTTTGGTGAACAAAAACCTATTTACATGAATCCACATGGAAAATGAACAAAAAGGGTCCAAATATGACTGAATTGACAGCATTTGAGTGAACATTCACGAATACTGTTTCACAGTATTTACCCACTATCCTTATGTTAGTTTTATGAGGACAATTCCCTACTACAGAACTGTGAGATACCAAATTCTGCTCTCACTTAGGAACTGTTTTGTCCTCCCAGGCCCAACTACACTGGGGTTATATGGTGTGTAAATCAGGGCAGACTACTGCCCACGTTTTTTCATTTTTCATTGCCATCCTATTTTAAACAGTAGAACCGCTTCAATCTGCATTAACTAGCATTGGAGTCTGTGCATGAACATCTGTGCATGTTCTTCAAGCTAGCTCTGCCAAAGCCAACTTGCCAGCTAGCACTGGTCATTCTGTCTCCATTAATATGAGTACATCGGCTAACACATCTGGATGTTCCATCCAAAAATTAAATTTTTGGCTTGAGCTGTTCCTTCAGTGCAAACGTATTAGCTCTCTAATGTTTATCTAACTGCTTGACAACTCTTTAGGTATGAAGATGGAATTTTGCCAACCAAAATTTTGTGTTTCATCCTTAATATAGACATTTGCTTTGAAGTACTCCACATTTATTGAATGAACAAATGAACTTGTTTACGTGAAATATTCAGGGAAAATTTCCACATAATTTCAGTTCATAATTGTTGTTTGTTTTCAGATTGCTACAGCACGTCACCGGGATTAGATTGATACATTTAGAGGGTCTTCAATGTGGTACTTTCTTTATACATCTTAAAACAGTGCTTACTTAGGACGATAACACTGAGGGACTAGGAAGATTCAAGTTTAATGAATGAAATGAGGTGAAGCCAAAATTTTCATGTCTGGATGCCTTATATTCATACTTAAAAAATAATATTGATGTATCAGATGTTTAAAAAGTGACTTTACTTTCAGAGGTACTGAGCACCCACAACTCCCACTGAATAACCTGTTTGTCAGTCAGTGCTCAGCACCCATGAAAATGAGTTTACTTCTATTTAGATACCTTAACATGGAATTAACCTACTGTTAGGCATCCAAGTTCGAGAATTTTGTCCTTTCTCTATAATGCCCCAATCCTGAAAACACTTCAAGTGACAGAAACTACTCACAGTTCATAAAGGTAAGTATGTGTGTGACTTTCTGGTGAATAGGGAGAGAGGAGGTAATGAGGGGAAAAAGAGAATCCTATGGGTAAGGGTGAAATTCACCCCATAAAAGGCTTATACACCATTTACATCCCACTTAAAGGTCCCCTCCTGCTCCCATTGAAGTCAGTCACAAAACTCCCACTTCAGTGGTTGAGGATTAAGCCCTTAGTCATTAAAAAAGGGGTAAATGGAATGTTGGTCTTTTGTTCTGGCCCTCTGCATAGAGGTTAATTATATCACCCACAAATCAGAAGTTTATTTAAAAATATATATTGTTAATTGATTTTAACTATGAAAGGAAAAAGGCAGCAATTAATCAAAACTATGAATTCAGCACATGCCATGGCACAGTATCTATAAATCACAACTAACTTTTTTGGTCTAGACTGTAAAACCCAGTAGCATTGGCACCAGTGTGAGAGCACATTGTTTATAGTACAGTATTGTGCGCTATTCATACCACCTTTTCCTGTTTAATAATTCCAGCATTCAGCACAAAACATTTATTTTTACCTATTGCCTCTGCAAGCTGGGCTCGATTTATCTGCTGTTTATTAGGTTCTTCTGGCTTTGATGGGCGAGCAGTAAAGTGATATAAATTCATTGTGCACCGCTGAAGTTCATTTTGATTTCTTTTGACTGGGCCATAACATAATTCCAGAGTGAATTTACAACCCCCCAAAATCAGGGCTGCCAAACAAGAAAGTCACATCACAGACCATGGAGGAGCAACAGGAGTGTTCAGTTCTTGCAAATTTTACCCATTGGGAGGAAAAGGTAGCCTGGCTGTCGGTGACAGATATGTACTGTTCCTTCTTGACTTCATATTGATCTGGTGACATTTTATTTTTAACACACGTTTCGGTTCCTTGAATTTCAAGTACAATGTTTTCTTCCAATTTTTTAATGTTAAAATACATAAATCAATTGTTGAGCTAAGTCAGCTACTATCTAGACCCTTTAAACCCAGAGATACGGAGCACAGCATCACATTCTAAAATGCCAGAGGAGTCTGTTCCCATGTATTCCACGAAAATGAAGGGAGGGAAATCTGTCAGTCTTCTGCCACTGAGGACGGGTTCCAGCCAGACTTAAAGTCTCATCAAAATGTGGAAAGAAGCCAGCAGGGAGTAACAAAAAAACCAGGTCCCTCCCAACCACGACAGGAATTGGCAAGTACAACTGTCTCTCAACAGATCAACACTTGTATAATTTCCTACTATATAAGAATATTATTTCTGAATATGTTTCATTTGTGATTTGCACATATGGTGACTAATTCCAAGTTTCTCTCTACCAGAGCGTGCTTTGTTAAATTTATGAAACCAGCAGCAAGATTAATTGCACTACTGTTGTATAAACTATATTTCAAAACAGTTTTTTATTTTCAAACTCATAATCAGTGTGACAAGCTGTATCTTTATGTTCACCCTTTTTACAAGATTATGATAAATTTTGTACAAGATATGCCTTGTGAGGTATCATTTGAAAATTCATAATTTGCTGATCATCATTGTCCTGGTAAAATATGCATGGTAACTGTAAAGTTATAAAATTCTATTGTAAGACATTGCTGAGACATGTTTCAAGTTTAGAAAAGTAGGCACAAACCAGTTTCTAAGAGACAAAAGCCAAACTGACGCCGCAGACAGGTGTCAACAAAACCAAATGGATTACCATCTGGTTAACCAGCCATTCTTTGGCAGGAAAAAGGGTGTGAACAAGAAATCTATATTTTGGCAATGAAACAGTTGGAGGTTCCCAGCCCACATACCTTCTGTCTCCTGAAACTCAGCTGGAGATGATAGTCAAAGAAAAAAAGAGGACTTTCAGAAAGGGGAACAGATGCCCTAAAATACTCTTCCCTTTCTATCTGCCCATGGCATCAACACTACCTCAAGGACAAGGAAACTAACACTGAACTGGGGGAAGGGTCCTGTCTGAAAGGATTCTTCCACCCTAGTTTCTCATCACAGTCTCATTGGCCTCACCTAACCAGTCCCAGTCTCCGCTCCACTGGCTTCTCATCTGAGTCCCAGGCTCCTTGCACAGCAAGTCCTAGTCTCAGCCTTCAGGATGCCCCATTCCAGTTCCTCCTCACAGCTTCTCATCTTATCTATCTCACTCCCCCACCCTGGCCTCCAGTCCCCACCCCACCCCTACCCTCATTGCTCATCTTCTCATGGTCCCAATCTTCCTCCCCGGGATCCTCATCCAAGTTGTGTCCTCCCTCCACCAGCTACTTGATCCACTATCTGTGCCCAGCCAGTCCCAGTTTTTCCCTTGAACCCCAGCTCCTAGTAGATCTATCTACAGACTGCTCTAACTTATATCTCTGGTGTATGTGCCATTATGGCAGTGGAAAATCAGTGAATGCAGCTCTACCTTGCCTCTTTTCTCCCCCACACACCAGGGATGGGGAGGAGGCAGTTGGCTCAGGGCCAACCTCATCAGCTTTACATCAACATGTTCCCCTCCACCAGGGGCATTCCCTGTGAGGTCCTCACAGCCAAAATCTAGACCCTTTGCTCCACCTAAGTGGTACAAAGGAGCCAGCTCATAATCTGGAATCTAGCCCCATATCATTTTACACTTGTTATTCCACAAGCAAAGGGGCCATATTTAACTGTTGTTTCAAAGTGCTAGTTTTTGCACAGGCTGCAGAACTGTGCAGGGCTTCCTCCTGATTCTTCTGCATTGGCTACCCAGATCTCAGGCCTGGGCATTCCAGAGTAATCAGCACTATGGCCCAGATTGGATCAATGGGTGTTATGCACCTAAATATCTTTGAAGATCTGGCCTGTCCATTTTCTCTCTCCTGGAGTAAGCTGGTAGGCACAGGCCAGAAATATTTGAGCCTCAGCTTGCCCCCCACCCACCCAAACATATCTATCACAGGATAGTCCAGCAGTAAATTATTACCCCCTCCCCATGCTGTTTAGCACCTCAGTGCTTTGTTTCTCTTCCTCTATGTAAAGGATAGAGTGGAATTTGCTTCTACCAGCATGTTGTTGAATCCAATATTGCAGATAGACCTGAAAAAAGGGCTGGATAATTTTGTGAGCTCTAGTCAAATGTATAGCCATGGAAGACAATGATGAGGGTAATCAAGCCTTATGGCTCTGGAAGGACTTTATGACCTTAACAATTTTTTCTCCCTTCTTTAACTTCTATTACTTAGCACAAATTATGAAAAGGAGGAGAGTTCGTGTTCTGGTTCACTTGTTTGTTTGCCTTCCTCTGGAATGTCAAGAACTGGGCACCGCCAGAGACAGAAGATTGCACCAGATAGGTCAGTGGTCTAATGTGCTGCAGCAAATCCTGCATTTCAGAAATCACAGAACCACTGAAGTTACAAACAGAAACAAATATATTACTACTACGAGGGAAGTGCTTTCAGACAGACGGACCCCTTTGTGATAGCCTGGGGATAGGTATCACCCCTCCCTTCCTGCGCCGGCATGCCAAGGTTTGGAACAGTGTCTCTACTTTTTCCCTATCCATTTTATTTCTGTTTTCCACTTCATTTTTCTTTTTTGCATCTTACTTTTTCCTCTTTTTAATTATTTTTGCTCTTTTCCCCTTATTGCCTCCTGTCTCCCTATGCACCAGAAAGTCACCTGCTGCTCAGTGGGTGGCTGCAACATCATCCTACTTGCTTGCACAACTGAGCTGAGACACAAACCTGTTTTCCCAGCTTGTAGCCCTAGATGCATGAGGTGTTCCTGTGGCCAACTGCGCTAGGATTGGTTGCAGGATTATGAGAAGATAGGCAGGTTTCAAGGCTGCCCACCCCTTTATCCGCTTTCAGTGGGGAGTCACCAATGTCCTTAGCCCCACTGATTCTGCCCTGTTAGATTAGTCTGGTTCCCCATCCCCTTGCCCGCAAGAATGCCTGCCCTTCAGTCTGGGAAACAGTGAAATTGCCCTTAAAACGACAATATTTGCCAACAGCTCCAACACACCAGTTGATGGAGTGGTATATGGTTTCCCTTACACCAAGGACAAGAAATAAGTGCTATGTTATAACCTTCATCCTGCCTAGCTCACTCCCCTCCATCCTGTTCCTCATCTCCACTCATTGGGCCACATCTAAAACACAGACCATAAACTCCTAGGGACAGGGACCATGCCTTTCCATGTCTTCTGCAAAGTGCCAGACATACTCTTTGGCCATGATAAAATAATACCCAACAATAACAACAGGAAGTGTTGGTAAATGGTGACTTCTTAATAATCGGTGGAAGTGTGCAAATGAAGAGAAAAATGTGCTCAGTATTGAGAGAGGCTGCTCAGCTCAATGTCAAAGCCATCCAGCTCTCCTTCAGCTGGCAAAGAGACTGCAAGTATAAAGTCCAGCTTACAATGGTCTTTTGGGTCTTTGACAGGCCATAAAACAAAAGCACTCGGTAACATAAATCAAAAGGAATTATACAAGTTCCAGTTCTCTTGAGCGTGTAATAAAAGCCCCATCTCTCCCGGCTCAACTCTTTGTGCCAGAGCCAAATGTAGCAAACCACCAAGGAGAAGAGAGAGGAACTACTCACTCCCCAACCCTCACCCTTTTATATCTTGGTCATCTTAATTGATCCCAGTAGATTCCCTCATCACTGAGTTCCCTCAACCAACCAGTCTCACCTACTGGCACTTGCTTCCCATTCCTGGAAGCTGAGGCAACAAGTTCCGATCCTCTTGCTCCACAGAAAGATTTAACCCCTTCACAGCCAAGCCCCGTGTGAAGTTCCTACTTCCTGTCACAATCACTAACTTGGTTCCAATTTAAAGTAGGGAACTAGCCTGTTTATGTTATAGATACAGGCAACTTTTTTGCTCTATAGAGGTTTCTCTTTGACTTTAACTTGTTCGGACTGGATTTATTTATTCAAATAACTTGAAAAGCCAATATTATTAAATAAATCTTTTCCATTCATCAGCCTAAGTGGTTGATCTGTTTGGACATAACTGAACCATGCTCTCTTTATATGATGGAACTGCTACTTGGCTCTCCCCATGTGCAATTTCTTCTTCAAAAAATTTGTTTTTAAATAGGTTGTTTTTCTTTGCTCACATTGACTCTATCATGCAGGTAAATGCACAGCTAAACTTAACACACATTTTCCCAGAGAAAAAAGTCATTTATCATCACAAGAACTATAGCTGATCTAAGAACCATTAATAGCAGGCCAGCCAAGTGACCTACATATGGCAGGACAAGACCACAATCAGCACAGGAGATTCTACAAACACAAAGCAAGCATGGTTTCACTTGGTTTGAGTTGCCACTTTGGTCCTCTCCCCTTCACACATCAACATGCTTGCTCGCTTCCTTGTCTGAATGTATTATGTTATCGCCTGACAATAGGATGATTGTGCACCACTAACTGCATCCTTACACTACTATGATTACATGCCATCAGAAGGGGCTGAGAAGTCACTGAACATGTGTCAGTATCAATAAATTAGTTACACTTTCTCCAAGTGGCAACTCTAGAAATGACATGGGTACAGTGAATTGCACTGCCCCACCCACAGGAAACCACAGTCATGGCTTGGGAAAACACATGCCCTTCTCACGTGTCACCAATAGGGTGACCAGATGTCCCGATAATATCGGGACAGTCCTGATATTAGGGGCTTTATCTGATATGGGCAACCTATTACCCACCCTCCCTCCTTTCGTCCTGATTTTTAACACTTGCTATGTGGTCACCCTAGCCAACAAGCACTGCTCACATCATGTGTCAGCAGTCTTCTATGACCACAAGCATCTGAATCTATCAGGACCCCAGTAACATCTGTGATGTTATGTTATCTGGATACTGAGACATTCCTACTCCTCTACAACTGTACTCATCCATGAAAAACTAAAGATATGGCAGAAGGCACCAGTCTTCCAAGTTCTTTTCCTTAGCGTGCGAGAAAATGTTCAATACTGGGAACATAAACTGCATGTTGGTTTTGTTATACAAAGTTTTGGGTAGAGCGAGCTCTGCAAGCAGAAGAGGTTTGTCTCTGCCTTGGTCTCTGATTGGAGTCAATTTTTGAGGAAGAGTTTCTCCCTGGCAACTGGGCAACAGATTCCTGAAAGAAGGAATTGCCTGCATGCTGTTTGTGACCACTTCCGTTCCATGACTCATGTAAAACAAAACAAGTTACATTTGGAATACACCCAGTGTATGCATCTTTGATTTTTCCTCCACTGGGAAGCTGACTTGTAAGGCCCTGAACATTTGCTACCACTTGGCAAAGGGTCAACCCTAAATTGAAATAGGGGACTGGGCTCAACCAAGTTATATTGAATTATTAATTATTTATATTACCATAGCACATAGAAGCTGGGTTTGGTTTAACCTGCACCATCATGCCTATATTGAAGCACATACCAGTAACTCAGCAGATGATAGGGGCCAACAAGAGTCACTTTGATACAGTATGTCACACTAACTCCATTTTGCTTCTTAGGTCAAAATGGTGCACACTGGATCTTATATATAACCAAGCATTCACTACACATCAGCAGCCACTGGAGGATACCTAACATCCAGATTTTGGAGACCCCTCCAGTGGCAAGGCACAGATGTTTTAATTGCTGGACTAATGTAAAATGTTCGAGGTATGTCCTAGAAGAACACATCTAGTGTGCTGTAGAATGCGTTGGATGCAATGTAACAGTCTAGCGATCACAATGGAATGTTAATATAACAATGCCAATTCAGCTGCTACAGTGGTGGATTAACAGTTAGTACAAAAATCACCTGCCTCATGTGCCAAGCAATTCACTAGTACAACACAGAATATGAAGAAACTCCCTTGAAATGGGAAGCTGAGTAGGCTATAAAAGAGTAACATACATTAACTCCCAACATACAGGAAGGCCCAGATTTTTTTTAAAATGGTGTGGGTAATTACCAAAATTGCATGCAATATATGATAGACAGAATTCTGAATCGTTGGCCTAAATATGCTGGTGTGACTATAGTGTGCTCTCCCTGCAGGTGGCATAATTTAAAAGAACACTGTCCTTCAATAGTTTTAGCATACATCAGGCAATCACTACGCAGCACTCATCTGGCACTTCATACTGAGTGTTTTGGAGAGGGGCCCATAATTGTTTTCAAATCAGTGAAGCCTGCAAATGACTCCTGTGGTTCTCTCCTGTAGCTTTCTCCCCTCCTCCATCCATCACCTTGGAATGTCTCCTGCTCCCTCATCACAAGCCAACATTTGAATAGTAGATCAAATGCTTAGAGCATTGAAGTTTTGTATATTTTCCTGGGAATTGCTGGTTTCCCCTCCCGAGCGTGTTTTCATGCTGCTCAGTTTGGCATCAAATAAGATCTTTTGCTAAGCAAAGCAATTGTTAATCAGGCCAATTCACCTGTAAGAATTCGGAACAAAATAAGATGACATTAGTGGCCTGTAAATATACTTGCTCAGCTTTCACAACATAAGCATGTTGGGGTGGTCAGTACCCACATGGGAGACCTTCAAGGAAAAGAGAAAGTTACTCACCTTGTGCAGTAACAGAGGTTCTTCTAGATGTGTATCCCTGCGGGTGCTCCAGTTTAGGTGTTGATGCACCCCTGCGCTCATAACCGGAGATTTATGGTAGCAGTGCCCGGTTGGGCCGCACATGCACGGTCCCCATCTCGTGCCACTTCAAGCGGTTAACTGGCGCTGTACGACCAACCCCCCACCTGTTCCTTCCCTACTGCAGAGTCTGGTTGATAGAACTCTGAAGCAGAAGAGAGGAGGGAGGGTAGTGGAGCACCCACGGGGACACACATCTCGAAGAACCTCCGTTACTGCACAAAGTGAGTAACTTTCTTTTCTTCTTCGAGTGGTGTCCCTGTGGGTGCTCCACATTAAGTGACTTCAGAGCAGTGCCCTCCAATGGAAGGAGGGGGCTTCGGAGTTGCAGTCATAGTAGATGAAAGCACCGTGTGACCAAATAGGGTATCAGAAGATGTGTGTTGTTGCTACGCATAGTGTTGTGTAAAAGTGTGTGGTGAGGTCCAGGTTGCAGTCCTACAGATTTCCGCAATAGGGATGTTTTGATAAATGCTATGGCAGTTGAAAGAATCTAGTAGAGTGCATACAGATCCTGATAGGGAGTTATCATTCATACTGGAGATAACAGAGTTTAATGCAATTTGATATCCATCTGGATAGGCATTGTTTGGAAATAGCATTGCCTTTGGATCGTTTGGTGATGGAAACAAACAGTTTTGGAAACTTGCGAAAAGATTTTATTGTCTATATAAAAGGTGAGAGCCCTGTGAACATCCAAGAATTGTAATCTGGATTGTTGACTGTCTGTTTGTGGTTTTGGGGGGGGGAAAATGTAGGTAAGTATATATTTTGGTTAAGGTGAAAGTTTGAAGCCACCTTAGGTAAAAACTTAGGGTGGGGTCTGAGAGATACAATCTTTTTCAAAGTAAAGTATCGGGTGGGTCCATCATGAGAGCAGCTAGTTCTCCCACCCGCCTGGCAGATGTAATGGCCATTGGGAATGCAACCTTCATAGAGAGGTGTAATAATGAGCTTGTAGCTATGGGCTCAAAAGGGGGCCTAGTGAACGCATGGAGGACTAGGTTGAGGTCCTATGGCAGGGTAGGTTTTCTCACTTCTGGTAGGAGTTGTAGACACCCTTTACGAAGTGTTTAGTAATCAGACGTGTGAAAATAGAGAATCCATCAACTTTATGATGAAATGTCATGATGGCTGACAGGTGCACATGGATGGAACTCATGGAGAGGCCCATTTGAGTTCCAGTAGGTAATTTAAAATAAGAGGTAAGGAGGCAGACACAGGGGTACTCTGTTTGCGTTGGCACCATGATTCAAATAGTTTCCACTTATGTCCGTGTGTTGGGTAGTTGTCCTACAGCTGTTTAATAATATGTTCTGTACTTCTGAGGAACATGTCATTTCAGATCCTGAGAGCCATGTAGTAACCAGGCTTTGAGATGGAGTTTTTGGGGATCCAGATGGATGATGCGACCTGCTTCCTATGACAGGAGCTCAGGCAGAAACGGGAATGTGCGTGGGGGACACATTGACATGTGGAAAAGGTACGGGTACCACCTTTGTTGCATCCATGTGTGGGCTACTAGGATCACTCTGGATCCGTCTTGTTTTACCTCGTGAAGTACACAGGCTAGGACAGGGGTGGGAGGGAAGGCTTACAGGAGGGGAACACTCCACTTAAGGAGGAAGGCGTTGCCCAGAGAGTTGTGACCAAGTCCTGCTCTGGAGCAGAACTGGGGTGCATTTGGAGTTTTGTGTGGTTGCGAAGAGGTCGATTGTTGAGAACCCTCAAATCTGAAAAATATCTCAGATGCCTCGTGTGTTCAACTCTCATTCGTGGTCTTGATAAAACTTCTTGCTCAGGGCGTCTGCTGTGTTGTTCTGGCAGCAAGGTAGGTATGATGCTATAACAAGGACGTTGAGTTTGATGCACCACTGCCAAAGATGCATGGCTTCCACCCATGGGGAGTGTGAACATGCTCCCCCTTGCCTGTTTATATAGAACTTACTGGCTACATTGCCTGTGAGGATCTGTACCGTTTTGTTTTGGACTAATGGTAGGAAAGGATAACAGGCATTTCAAACCGCTCGTAGTTCCAGCAGGTTGATATGAAGCTGGGACTCTGCTGGAGACCAGCGGGCCCATACAGAACGTGTCTGTAGGTGTGTCCCCCAGCCTAGGAAGGATGCGTCCATGGTGATGGTGTGTGCTGGTGGATTCTGTAGAAATGGCATGCCCTTGCAGTCATTTTCTGGATTGGTCCACCATAACAGGGAGTCCTTGACTGCATTGGGCATGGTGAGGAGTTTATGCAGTGCCTACGGGGAACGTAATTTGTCTGTAACCAGGCTTGAAGACAGCGCATTTGTAACCTTGCATGTTGGATGATGAAGGTCGTGGCAGCCATGTGGCCTAGGAGTTTTAGGCAAGTTCTGGCAGACACCTGTGGACTATTTCGCACTGTTGAGATCAAGTCGGTTAGAGTCAGAAAGCGTTTTGCTGGAAGGGAGGCAGTTGCTCCGAGCCAACAAACTCCAGGCATTGGACAGGTGTTAGAGTGGACTTTTGTAAGGTTATCTGAAGTCCTAAGGAGGTTAAGAGATTTATCGTACGTTGGGTGGAATCTATAGCTGTCTGTAGTGTTGGTGCTTTCAACAGGCAGTCGTCTCAGTACAGGAATATCGTTATTCCCTCTCTGCATAGGTAGGCCACTACTACAGCTTGTA
Source organism: Lepidochelys olivacea (assembly GCF_965140295.1). Taxonomy (NCBI): domain Eukaryota; kingdom Metazoa; phylum Chordata; order Testudines; family Cheloniidae; genus Lepidochelys; species Lepidochelys olivacea. The sequence goes on from NC_140423.1 coordinate 18,173,628, forward strand.
CTTTGGAAAATACCTGTGGCACTGTGGAAAGGCCGAACTGTAGAACTTTGTAATGGAAGTGGTCCTGTGCTATTGTAAACCGTAGAAATTTCCAGTGTGAGGGATGGATAGATATATGGAAATGTATCCTGAAGGTCAAGGGCTGAGAACCACTCCCCATTCTCTAATGCTGGGATTATGTTGCTTAGCGTGACCATTTTGAATCTGTGTGTTTTTACAAACTTGTTGAGTCACTGTAGATCAAGAATAGATCTCCAACCTCCTGTTTTTTAATGTGTGAGAAAGTAGTGGGAATAGAACCCTTTCCCCCTGTACTAGGTTGGTATGGGTTTTACTGCTCACAGAGATACAAGATGGTTTTCCCCTTCTCGCAGTAGATATTTGTGAGAGGGGTCCCTGAAGAGGGACAAGGAAAGGGGATGGAGTAACCAGTTTTGATGATTTCCAATACCCATCTATCCATAGTGATGGATTGCCAGATGGGGTAGAATGGAAGTAGGCAATCTCCAAAAATTTTGCCAGTTGTAGATGGTGCCAGCATTGAGAAAGATCGGATTCTCGAGCCCTTGACCAAGGCTTCAAATCTGTTGCCTAGAGGTTGATGGCTGAGAGGTAGTAATTGAGGAAGTGGATTGCCATCTCCTCTAAGTTCTCTGTTTCTGCCCCTGTTGATCATAGTACCTATTGCGTTGTGTATACAGAGGGGGTCGGAATCTTTGAGGAGTTTGGTAATTGTGCTCTCTTGTGCTTAGGTGTGTGGATGCCCAGAGACCTCAGCGTGGCCCTCGAGTCTTTCAGGGTACGCAATGATTTATCCATGAAGAGTTTGGAGCCTTTGAACAGTAGAAACTTCTACGGTGGACTGTACTGGCTTTGGAAAACCGGAGAGATGAAGCCAAGCGGTTCTCTGTTACTATGGATCTTGCTGTGGAAACAGCGGAGTCAAGGGCAGCTTGTAGCACTGTTCTGGTACTAAGGTGACCCTCTGTGATGAGTGCTTTCTACTGATCATTTTTGTCTTTTGGAATAAAGTTTATAAATTCTGAGAGACTTGCATAATTATTGTGATCATACTTTGCCAGCAGGGCCTCATAGTTGGCAATTCTTAAGTGTAACGTTGCAACCGAATAAGCTTTGCAGCCGAACAGGTCAAGCCGTTTCCAGTCTTTGTCATATGGGGTGTTTCTATAGTATTGTTGCCTACCCCATTTGTTAACTGCATCAATAACCAGCAAATTCAGCATTGGATGTGAGAAGAGGAATTCAGTGTCCTTTGCTGGCACATAATACTTCTTATTAGACCTTTTACAGGTAGGTGGAGTCATTGCTGGGGTTTGCCAGAGCAACTTCACGGGGTCCATAATCGCATCATTCATTGGAAGGGCAATTTTGAAAGAAGTGGACGTGTGTAGTATGTTCACTAACTTGTGTCAAGATTCCTGGACCTCTCCCTGAGAGATGTCCAGTGAAGTGGCCACTCTCTTGCAGAGATCCTGAAACTGTTAGAAATCGTCCACTGTGGTGGGACTTGGAGGTATAATTGTGTTATCTTGGAGGATGATGAAAATTGAATATCAATTGTGTCCTCTGGGTCCGAGAATTCCTCCTGTTCTTCGGTCCTGTGCCCGTGATGTCAATATGGGTGGTTGATGTGCACCAGTTACGGGCAGACCTGTTGCTTCTGTTGTGGGTATGGAGCCCGTGGCTGCCAGAATGGCCATTGCGGTTGGGAGGGCACTGTGGGCATCCAGGGTTGGCCGTACCAGGGTTGGTTTGTAAAGTTTGCAGGGAAGCCCGTGCTTGGTGGGGCACTGCTACCATAAATCTCCAGCTACGAGTGCAGGGGTGCACCAACACCTAAAATGGAGCACCCACAGGGACACCACTCGAAGAAGAATCCAGGGTTTTGCATGAAATAGGGACAATTGTTCTGTAGATGGGAACCTTCTCTCCAAGTCCAATCTGAACCAGTGCCCCACATGGTATTTCAAGTAAAACATAGGACAGTATACTCTTGTTACCTTTTGAGCCAAACTCAGTAAACACCTTGGGCTATATTTGTCCTGCTGGAAGGAATCACACACCAGGGAGGAATTTGGTCCATTATGTCGCCAATTGCTATGACATTTCAGTATCTGATTTTGCAGATGGTTCCTGAATACAAACTATGTCACTAAATCATTGTGTAGCAGCTTATGGTCAAAGGGTCAATAAAAAGATTGATTAAAGGGGTGTGCTGCTGGGCGATGACTCACCGCTGTGGCACCTCCTGCTGGTTGGCCAGGGAATTAGCTCTTTTCAGCCAGAAGCACCCTCTGCCGGTTGGTGTCTTGCCTGCTGCTGGCCCCAAGCCCCTCCCAGACCCTGGTGCCGTTCTAGCTTAGGGTTCTGCCCCGACAGTACCCCCTCAGTCTGAGTCTCCCCTCCCTGGGGGAACTCCCAACCTCCTATCCCTCCCTTGCCTTAGTGGTTACTGTCAGTCATCATCTACCCCCACTCTCTGGGGCAGACTGCAGTCTATACCACTCATCATCAGCAAGGGGGGTCAGACCAGCTGCCTCTGTCTGTGCTGCTCCTCTGCAGCCTTAGTATCCTTTTGTGGGCCCTTACCTTAGCTTGCAGCCTGGGGCTCTGCTAGACTGGAGCTCCCCAGCTCCCTCTGCCCTTTCCCAGCACTGCTCTGCCCTGGGAACCCTCCTCAGCTTCCCAAGAGGCCAGGTCCTCCTATCTCCATTTAGCTAGAGAGAGTGTCTCTCTCCTTTTGGCCCACTGCCCTCTTATAAGGGCCAGCTGGGTCCGAATTACGCAGGCTACAGCTGTGGCTGTTTTCCCAAACAGCCCAGCTTTTTCCCTCTCAGCCCTCTCCCAGGGCTGTTTTAAGCCCTTCAAGGCATGGTGGGGGGACCACCCCGCCACAGGGTGTATCTTTGCTTCTCTGTTGTTTCAGAATCTTTTTTAATACACTGCTCTAGATCTGGTTGCTCTGTCTCAAGCATAAAGTGTTTATAGTTTGTACTGTATTGCTGAGATGTTGCCATAAAACAAGCATTTATGCAGCGTATCCTGCAACAACATTCTGTTCTGTTGGCTTCAGTGATTGTTCCATAGTGTTTAACCCTAATGATTTGCATTGTTGTGTGTGTGGTGCCTTGGGGAGGAGGAATTTAGTACTGACAGCTCTGAAGAATCAAATTCTCCCTCTGTCCACAAAGCAGGTATAGCAGAGGTAATGGTAGTGCAAGACTCAGACAACACACACACCCTGACCCCTACCAATGTGCCTTACACCTGACCTGGACAGAAGGTACTTCAGCCTCCTTGGTCCAGTAAATCCTTGACCTTTATGCTGAAACTGTCATCACAGGTGCCAATTAGTGGCAATGCAGTTGAGCTGGTGGTTTTTGTGGGTGACCAAAGGATGAAAGACTTTGTCGCCCATTGCCAGTCTCCTGTGTGAGCTAGTCCTACCTCTCCCACCCACTTTTGATGTACTGTACAGATGTAATCATTTTAACTGGTCTCACTGTTGACCTGCCCTTTTCTCTACAGCTTCAGACAAATGGCAGTGATGAGCTTCAGTCACTCTGAGACCTGCTCACCCTTAAAAGGGGTGTTCATTAAAAGGTTAAAATAGATTTGAATTGATAAGTTGGATACTCATTGATACATGGGAGAGGGGGCTTGTTTGTCTGTTTTTGTTACATTTACAAATACTCACATTGGGACTCAGACCCACTAGAACTGAGCCTCAGGTTCAAGATGATGGCCTGAGATTGTTTACATCTCTGGGAAGTTGGCAAATGCCCCTTCCCACCCAAGCTGGCATCCCTTGGTCCTCCAAATCCCCTCCCTCCAGTGCACTCTCCCGCCAACCCCTCCTGGCCAACAAGCCAGAGGAACCCACAGAGGTGTCTAGAGTACAAAAATGGTCTAGGAGGTTCAAGGCAAAGAGGACACAGCTGGGGAAGACAGAGAAGACCCAGTAGATAATTATAAATAAAGGATATGAAAATGATGCAAGAATCAGGTGTGGCGGCAGCATACGGGAAGGAGAAAGATAGAGAGAGAGAAAGAGATGTGGAAGGAGGGCAATGACTGTGAGAGAGTTCCCCAAGCCTCCAAGCCATCGCGCAATGGGTTGGTTCACTTCCAACCTGCAGAGTTTGTTTTATGATTCCTTTCACAAAACACACCCTGCAAAGACCGCATAATGCAAGTTAGGACCCACTGTCTATTCCTCAAGTCTCAGCATTTCCGTTCCACTTGAATTCCAACATCTTGAAATGTTTTTTCATCCCAAATCAGAAAGCAAAGTTAAAATTATGAAATCTCCTGTGAAATGAAAATTCTCAAAAATTTAGTTTAGGAAATACTGAAACAACCTTTAGTTTTCCCTTTTATATTATAATATATTATTTATAATTTATAACATAACATAATAGTTTTACATTATTCTCACTGAAGCTGGTGGGCATAACTACTGCCTGTCATTCAGGATAAATGTAAGTAACAATCAAGTTCCTTTATGGAAGCAGATAGCTAAAACAATAGGAGCCACCACACAAAACACAGGCATGTGGCAAGACTTCTGTAGAAGCTGAACCATGTGGCCCCCAAGGAATTTTCTTGGAGACTGATATAGCAAACGTTGGGGCTGGGGCATTGATTAGTGGAGCTGTGTGTGTCTGCGTGTGCAAAAAGCAGCAGAAATGGACAGAAGTATACAGAGAAGGAGCAAAGAAACTGTAGGCACAGCCAGAGAAGTCCTGGTAGTGTGACCTTGAGCAAAAACCTAAAAAAAGAGAGATAATTTGGGTACAGTGTTGTTTGAAAGGGGCTTGGAACTGTGAGCAAAGAAACTATATCTCCTGTTGTTAGATTCTTGCTGTGTTCAGGGAAAGATGACTTTGTACATTCTGTCAAAATAAACAGGATTACAGCAAAGAAACACCAGACTCCATCATTAAATTTCTCCTCCTAATGGAAACAGCACACTAGACCCTGAAAATTGACTAACAACTCAGGTCAAAAAGAGGTAAATATTATATTATAAATTACAATATAAAGTCAAAATGATAAAAAGTCAAAGTGAAGTGTTCGACCTTATCAAAATATTGTGATAATTTTCATCAAAATTTTTGATGAAACTGACACATTCCTGCAGAATGTTTTAATTTCATTGCATCAGCATTTCTTGATTTCATTGGAAAATTTCTGAACAGTGCTACTTAGAATCATTTATAGTCCATAAGAACAGAGCCACCAGATCTAGAGGAGTGTATTTAAAATTATTTTTAAAAAACACAAAAGCAAAGAAACACCCCAAATAGTATCTTGTCCAGAGATAGTAAATGATGGATGTTTAATTATCCTAAGAATAGCTGTAGGTTTCAGGGCAGAAATGTGAAGAGAACCTATTGATACTTTTCTTTAAAACAAAGTTGGTGGCTTTCCCGCATCCTCTCCTCTCCTTTCCTGCTCCTACATTAACACAGCATTCACAGTGAAAAACCTCTCACCAGCACCCATCACATAATAGCTCTCTGTGTACTAAACCAGTCAAGCAGGATGTAGGTTTCAGCAATTTTAAATAGATCTCCTGGTAATATGCTAACAGAATTTATTTTCTAGATATTACCCAGCTTGCCAGAGATACCCAAAGTGCCCCTTAATTACATGCTAAAAAAATCAGAGCCCATTTTGTTTGTGTACATGGAAATTTGCCAGAGACAAGGTCTGAAGTGATTCATTTCATACCTCAAATATTTTATGAAGTGAAGAATCTTCTGTTTCTGAAAGAGATTAAAAAGTTATTTCCCTTTAGGTCTATCTGCTCGTGCTGTTGCATGGCTGGGAGGTGATTAAGATGAATGGATGGGATAACAGATACTCCTTTATGAAGAAGCAGCATATTTTAGTGTACTCAGAAAAATACAGAGAAGTATATTGTCCCTGTATATTTCAGCAGCACTTGGAGAAGCTTCTCCAGACCCTTGCTGCAGGTGATATGAGTAAATAATGCAGTTAACATAAGGTGTGGCAATGCTGCATTACAGCAATTTTATAGGTCTACTGAGACTTTTGGCAATTATTTCCAATACGCCCATGTCACCTGGCTAATTCCTTTGGTGTACTCTATGCCAAACATATTTCCCAGCAACCCTACCTCCCTACACAGTAATACAGCCTTTCAGTTGCCCTCGTTAGCAGGTAATCTGCAAACAAAATACTGTATGACCAAACAATCTCCCGATCAATATGTCAATTAAGAAAGAAAACTGTCAGGCTGACCTGATTTTGTCATCAGCTGAGCATCACTTCCATAGGCTTACATTGGTATTGTTAAACTTCTCTCAGTGTAAGAAGTTCTTAAATCCCTACCCAAATAGAGCTCTCTGCCAGGCTACAGCTAAAGGGTGCTCAGTTCAGATGAGAGGATAGATGGTCTTATGGTCTACTCACGACAGCAGCTGGCAGGAGACCTGCGTGGATTCTACACCCAGCTCTGTAAAAGGTGGATAATGCTACTTAACCCAACTCCCAGTGGTACTGCATGACTTAACTAATGTTTGCAAAGTACTGTGAAAGTGTTGACTAGACTATGCAACATGTTATCACTGTAGATATTTAAGGGCTAGTTTACAATGGCAACGCTAAAGCGCTACCGCAGCAGCACTTTAACGTGGCTTGTGTGGTCGTGGCAGAGCAGGGGGAGAGAGCTCTCCCGGCGCTCTAAAAAAGCCCACCTCTACGAGGGGCACAGCTATCAGCGCTGGGAGTGCGGCTCCCAGTGCTGGTGCACTGTCTGCACTGGTGCTTTACAGCACTGAAACTTGCTGCCCTCAGGGGGGTGTTTTTTCACATCCCTGAGCAAGAAAGTTGCAGCGCTGTAAATTGCCAGTGTACACAAGCCCTAAGTTAAATACTTATTGAAACCTTACCAAAAGACTCCAGCTCAACTAATCAAACCAATTAGCCAACATGAAAAGAGATGATTAGTTATGAAGTTGTTTGGAATAACACTATTATCCAACATCAGAGGGGTAGCCATGTTAGTCTGGATCTGTAAAAACGGCAAAGAGTCCTGTGACACCTTATAGACTAACAGATGTATTGGAGCATAAGCTTTCGTGGGTAAATACCCACTTCGTCAGATGCATGTAGTGGAAATTACCAGAGACAGGTATAAATATGCAAGCAAGAATCAGGCTAGGGAGGTTAGTCCACCCTCCCTGTGTTGAGGCAGGATTAAGCATACCTAGATCATCCCTAATAGGTGTTTGTGTAACCAGTTCTTAGAGACCCACAATGAAGGGGATTCTACAACCTCCCTAGTTAACCTGTTCTAACCTATCCTTATAGTTAGAAAGTTTTTCCTAATATCTAACCTAAATTCTCCTTGCTACAAGCTAAGCTCATTACTTCTTGTCCTATCCTCGGTGGACCTGGATAATAATTGATCACTGGACTCTTTATAACAACCTTTTACATATTTGAAGACGGTTGTGTCCCTCCTCGGTTTTCTCTTTTCTAGACTACACATGCCCATTTCTTTCAACCTTTATTCACAGGTCATGTTTTCTAAAACCCTTATTTTTTTGGCTCTCCTCTGGACTCTCTCCAATTTGTTCATTTCTTTCTTAAAGTGTGGTCCCAAACTGGACACAAAATTCCAGCTGAGGCCTCGCCAGTGCCAAGCACAGCTAAACAACTATCTCCTATGTTTTGCACTCTTGTTAATACATCCCAGAATGACAACTGCCTTTTTCTCAACAGCATCACATTGCTGACTCATATTCAGTTTGTGATCCACTATAGCCCCCAGATTTTTCTTCTGCAGAACTGCTGCCTAGCCAGTTATTCCCCATTCCATTCTGTATTTATGCATTTCGGGAAGAAACGCATAGGTTTTTTCCTATGTATTTTAAAGAGTTTTATTTTAGATGGATATCAGAGTTTCTGGCCCAATAAGAGTCAAAAGCCCATAGAACGCTCAGGAATTCCATTTGCCAAGATTGCTCTGTCTCTTTTTGCTGCAGGCACACAGCCATTCATTTGAGTTCAGATATTTGGCAGGACAGAGCACACAATGCCATTCTGCGCAGAGGAAGCTGAGTAACACCACAATACATTTGTGTTTGCTAGGTTAAGTAAGTGTATGAGTAGCAAGACACCATCTTAGTATGACACTGTTTGAAGTTGGTCATTTGCTTTTGCTTTTCTGGACAGATAGGCCCCTTCTTCTACTTCTCCCCAAGTGTTTGAAGACTTTGGGTCTCCCATTTCAGCAACACCATACAAAATAGTTTGCTAATACCACAAAAGTCTGAACCATTGTAAATGAAACAAAAATGAATCTCTGAGGTCCAAGTGCAAATCTCAAGAAAATCTGTGGATTCAGAGCTCACAGATTCTGTACCAGACTCCATTTTTACACTGAAAATTTGTGAGCACAAATAATTACAGATGCAATCTTGCACCCACAGTTATCAGTGAGAGCAATTACAATTACTTTCACATATAATTATCTGTTTTATTAATGCAATCAGGTATTTCAGCATACAGATGATCTTAATGGCACCAAAAATAACTGAGGGTAGTAAACGGGTCAGCAATAATTTGCACCCTAAAATGCAAGCGCAGAAATGACATTCTAGTTCAAGCTACCCTGAATATGTGGCCCTAAATTAACATGAGTTGGGTTCACGAGGAAAATAAAGGATTACAGAAGAGACACCTTCTCAAAACACTGAATCTTCATCCTGCTGATAGGAAAAGTTGTTTTTCATTTAATTGCATGAAGGGCAATACTGAAAAGGACAGAACTGTCCCTCGAGAAGAAAAAACCAGAAGAGTTATGGAAACAAGAGGCAGAGCACTGAATGAAGGTCACTGAACTGCAAGAGAAGGAATGGGCAGAGATGGAGATGTGTATCCACGTGAGGTGACACATTTTAGGGATTGTCTTTGTGTTCTGTGTTTGTACAGTGCCTGGTATAATGGAGTCCTGATCCATAACTTGAGCTTCTTATAATAGATTCACTGTAAGGAAAGCACAGGTGTACTTTTTATTGTTAAATTTCAACTTTCCAACCTGTAACTCTCCTGCCCTTCAGTTTTAATCAGTTCTCTCCAAAATAAAGCCTAAGTATCGGGGCTAGGCACCAGAATCAGGATGGATCTGAAGAGAGAGGGAAAGTGATTGCTACTGCACCCCTAAGGAATATGGTACTTATCCAACTTTGGGATGAAATGTACAATCAAGGTCTGGACTTTTTGTGGTCAATTAAAGAGCCTATAGCATATTTCACAAAAGTCATGGTCTTAGTCCCTTGTTCTGGCCATAATCCAGCTCTGGTAATTACATTCAATCTATTAAATTTGCCTTGCAATATCAGTTGAATGCATTGCATTCTTCGTTTTCTGTCCTAAACTGTTGTGTGGACTATTAGACAGTTGCAATTATCCACCCCAGAGGTGGCTGTTTTTAAGTGGTGGGTAACATGATCTCCATGCAGAGTCTGCATATCACAGCACTTCTCTTTAAAAATACAATATTTATCCAATTACCACACAATGGTATCAGAGATACCCGTAGCACACCAACATTTGGAACAGGAAATAACCCTAGAATCCCAACGCCACTGTGTGGTGACGATTGATAAAAACTGACTTTCTGAAGGTGAACACTATATCATTTTAAGTTGGCATGGTGTTAAGGTTCTCTGCAGGATGAAAAATGCTACATCATCATTACATTTGTTCAATAAAATTGGAAAGTGGACAGCCTTCGTTTCACTTAATAATTAACACAATTGTGTTCTAGATCAACAGATGGTAATACATATAGAACCTATGAGGCTGTCAGACACAGAGTCAGTATGTTTGAGAACACAGCCCAAGAGCAAGAATTTTCTGTACCCAAATTGTTCCCAAATGCTCATCTATTTTTGTCTTTTTTTGGGGGGGGGGGCAGGGGCAGCCTATTTAATTTGCTGTGAATTTTAAATTGTTTTTCTTTCCCCTTTGTGTTGCTATACCAAAAACAGAACTATATATTTATGGCAGAGCTTCACTCACAGCTTGACATGGAACATTTAAAGAATAGATTTTGACTGCTTGTTTACACAAGTCACTAGGTGCAAAGCGGTTAGTTTCCCACAGATGAATTGAAACCCAAGGATAATTTATTTCCTGACCATTTTAAGCAACCAGTGACCTGAAAATAACCTGATCAGTAGATATTCAAATGTATCCACAACATCATCTGCAGTGGACATCAAAAATGGCTACAGCTCTTATCAGAAGAGGGGGAGCGTGACGTAGAACAGAGGTTGCTCTTACATTAAATACAGATCAACTAACTATAATTTACTGTTTAGTAACCGTGACACAGAGGCCCATTTGTGGTTCATTGCTCTGTGTCAACAACTCTTGTCAGGTCTGACATACTCACCACACTAGTGTCATGATATTTATTTAAAAGGTGGCATGTAGTATATCATTTGAACTCTAATAACACAGTGGTCAGTAATGTCTCTGAGAAATGCTTGTAACAATACTGTAGATGAAATTGTGGGTACACTCTGATATTACGTTCTGGAGACTGTAAACAGACAAAGTGACAAAACAGGTTTCTTCTATATAAAGGGGAAAGAAAATATGGTGGCAGATGCCCTGTCCAGGAAAGAGGGCTCTGATCTGCTATCTCTGGGTCAGCCAGTGACTAATCCTCCTGCAGCTCTATAAGGAGGGAGGTGTGACCCTAAGCACCCCTGTGTTCACACCCTACAGACAATTGTAATAATCTTTGTACAAAATATGCCTTGTGAGGTATCATTTGAAAATTAGTAACTTGCTGAACACTAATATACTTGCATGATGTATGTATACGGTGTTAGTTATGGATATATGCTGGAATTATTACTAAAGTATGTTTAAACCAGGCATGGTAGGGAGAATTGGTAAACAGGTCTGCCCTAGAGAAATAAATGTGTTTGCTTCTCTGACCAACTGCCAGAAACAGTGGAAGCTACACCTACATAGAAATCAGCAGGGGGATGGGAAGACCACAGGAAGGGAAGAACAGCATGAAGTCATCCTGCCACTTGAAACAATTTAACTGAATTTTGGAAGATATAAGTAAGGACAGAAACCACCTTTGTCATCCATCACTAGGCAGACACAAGGAAACAGAGCTTTTGCAAACTGAGAAAGATGGGTCCTTCAACCAAGGGAGGAGCTGAAGTCTCTGGAAACTAAATATAGGCGAGAAACCTGTTTAGGCAAAGGAACTGGGCGTGTGTTGGGGTCACCCTGGAAGTAGTAACCCAGGCTGGTGGATGCCAGAGTGGAGCTGTAGACAGGCTGCTGGGGTCAGAGCTGCTGAACTAGGGCTGTCTAGCACATAGACTCTTCAGGGTGTGACCTGTAGGCTGATTGCAAGCATCCCCGGCTGAGCGCTACAGCAAAAAAGCATTGTAAGACACCCAGAGTTGCAGGGCAATTGCTGACACAACCTCTTTCTGGACTGGATTGGACTCTAAACCTTGTAACAGTAACCCAGAGTCAGTTATTCATCACATCCTACACTACCTATCATGTGACACTGTAATGCATCTCTAAGAAGCTGTATGGGAAATATACAATATTACTAATACTCTAAAATATACTTATGTATATTTGATATTTTGCACAAATATAGGTATATTTGCATTACTATTTATGGCTGTAGAAGAGACCAATGAAGGGCTAGACTTCTCAGTGGCTTAGGAATGGGATTTGGAATTTTTCACCTCTTGGCTTCAGATTCAAATACAGCCTAGATCATTAATGAATGAAAGCTGTTAACAGTTGATGGCTTTTACTTGACTTATTCTATCTCAGTAGACAAGTACCCGCACCACAACTGGCACTAATTAGCACCCATATTGTGACCGTTTTAGCAAACCAAAGAAGAACTGAAGGGCTGGAGACCAGATCAGTGATGAAGCAGTTGTCTGAGTAAGAATCGCAGCAGGGTAAGGTCCGATATGAGTCCCTATACATATTGTATTGCCAACCCAAAGCATTCAACAATCATGAGTGAGGCACCCTAAAATCATTAGTATGGCTTAAAAATCATGAGATTTAAAAATAATAATACATTTTGGGTTTTTTATTTACCTTCTGGTTTATGAGTCTTCATGTTTTCATGTTTTCAAGCTTTTTCATAGTTCTTTACCATTCTTCCTTGGCCGCTTCTCTCTCTTGCTCTGTCTCAAATACTATCTTACTCTCACAACAGATGGGCCTGAATCCATGTTCCCCCAGCTTGCACATCAGTGAGTATGACTTATACCCATCATGTGATTTTCAGGGGTGATGTTTCCAGGGGATAAAATCACAACCGAAGATGAATCAGCACTAACCACACCAAAACCCCAGCAACAGGGAATGTAAATCCAAACACAGATCCAGATTCAAATTTTGCAGCTGGGATCTCTCTGTACATTGAGCTAAATCAAGCACCCCTACAATCCCTAACCCCCTATCCCCAACTTTGGACTGTTGAAAACCCACATTCAACTTCTGCAGCTAAGACCCAGTCAATATTAACAATACTAAACTTTCATTTCACATAGACTTTGATAGACCCCCTCCTAACGTAGCTTAATCTGCTGGCATTTCCCTTTGGATAGTGAACATGCCTCAGAGGCAGCAGCTAGAGAGACAAGTAGAACCAGGGATAGGTCCAAGACCCATAAAACAAAGCAAGTCATAGCACTACCATCAGCCATCTACTAACTGGAGCCCCAAACGCTTATCGAAGCAATTCCAGTTGAGAGCTAAACACACTTGAATCCCAGATTGAGCATAGGACTCCTCAGCTGTTTGTAAATTCTATGTATGCAAATATTCCAGGGTCTGATGGATGTAGGAGCCTGATTCTCCATTCAGGGTATGAGTAACTCCCAACTAAGTCAACGGAAGATGGGTCCATGGACATTAATGTGCATAGCAATTCCTGTGCAGGACACTGAAAAACAAGCTGTCGTCATTGAGATATGTTGTGATGAATGGGCCTAATTAGGGCTCACCCTAAGTGTGAGCTCAACTGTAAAAACTGTGAGAAACTTTATAAAGCAGCACAATAACCTATAACAATAAATGTTGATGGGAAAAGATGCAAAAAAGGAGACAAAGACTGAATGAGTCTAAACAAAAAGGCCTACTGATAACATCCAAAAACTGTGTTCAGATCACAACTGATAAACAAGAACATTGAAGGACTGGAAATCAATAAACCAAATTTGGTGTGTCAGAAATTAGGTCTAATAGGTGGACAAAATAATGAGGGGATGGACTAGTCCACCCAGCGTTCCCTTTGGGGTTCTTGAAAAGAAAATACTTGTGGGGGAGGATTAGCAGAAAAAGAAGCCGTCTGCCAACAACTGTTGCAGCAAACTCTACCATCATAGCTGCCTTCCCCACTATTTCCTGGGACCCATGGATCTATTGTAACATCACTGGGTCGTCTTCATGCTAATCCTGAGAAATGTCCTGACTAGTGTGGGTCAGAGAGGGGGACCCAGATGATATCACCACCTCCATCAGCTTTGGCTAAATCCTAACCACCACCCGGGATGTGAGACTTTGTCATACATCTCTCTCTTTGTGTGTTCTTTTCTTTCCCCACCTTTTCTCTTCTCTTTCCTATCCCTCTTCTTTTTTCCTTCTATCCAATAGGAGTCTGTCTTAGGCATCCAAAACTTTATATTTTGCAATGCTGCTGTAAGCCTGTGACCAGAACAAGGCAGCTAAATGCAATGCCCTAAACAGCCTGATGCTGGAACAAGTTTGCTAGGTCTTGGAGTGGCTGATAGACCATGTTCTGGGCCTGTGTTTTTCCAGCAGTGAGGTTACACAAGAGACTCAGACTCAACAGCAGAGACAGAAGTTGCATTTTCTGTCTTTGTTGTTCTTTTCTCTCCCCCTTTTGTGTGTGTTCACCTTGATTTGTCTTTTAGGAGACAGGACTGGATTTTAACAACAGCAACAGCTCCAGCCCATCTCTAGTAACTGTTTCTCCCCCCACCCTCTCCCACCCCAGGACAGTTACTGCTATCTAAAAGATGGATAAACAAGCGTTGTGGGTTTTTTGTTTTTTTTTCTCCTAAAAACTCTCTTCCACTAAAGGGAACAAGGAATGTCGTTAAAAAGAAAACCTTACTTAAAACTCAACATTGCAAATGCTTTAACTGTTTTCCTTTCTTTTCTGTATCTTTAATAAAATGTTAAGAAAGGATTTTTAATAGTATTTGCCATGGTACTAAGGAGGCTGAGATCTCTGTATACCAAACCATGTTTAAAACAGTTTAATATTGGACAGTTTCAGGGCTATGTTAAGACACTGACTCTTTGGGCCCATATATTACATTTAAATTAATTCAACAGAGCCTTATCCCCATGAATCGTTTCCATTAATAAGCTCTCTCTTTTGTACTCCAGTCTGTCTGGAATACTTTCTGCTTCCCAACTAACAAGAACTCTGTTACATATGTGTAATCTGTGTGGCTTCACACAGTCCACTTTTGGAGTCCATCATCTCAACCCCTACATTTGAGACACTTGCCAGATGCACATGCAGTGTGTCCCTACTCCCCCTCCCTGCTCCCACCCTAGTCTTCACTGCAACAGTTAGTTCAGGTTACTGCACCTGAATTACTCCACTTGAGCCAATTTAGCTCAGGCGAGAGCAGCCTCACTGCAAAACCACATTGGAGCTACAGAGTGATTGGATTAGCTGCTGATGAGTTGTGCGGACTCAAGCTACAGCTGCATTCCCACTGCATTACTAGCTCAGGCATCAACAACACTCGAGCCACAACCCAGACCCCCTGACAAGCCAGCTGGCTTGAGTACGAAATACCATCTAACTCAGCCAGATATTCTGGTGTGTGGATGAAAGTTGAGTTAGGGACAACACTCGACTTACAGCTTGAACTAACGCTGCAACAAAGACAAGACTCAACTCTTCTGGATAAACACCCATTCCATGAAGCCTGCCAGCACTAAACAGCCCTTCTTTGGTTGTTACTTGTTCATGGATTTAGTCTATGAACTCTCTAGAGTGAGAATTTTGAAATGACACTTAAAGGGCAATACAAATAATAATGGTTTGTTTTCAAAATCCACCTTTAGTTGTTCGTGAATTCACAGGAATTCAATACATCTTCAGTACGAAGCTATCAGGCCACAGTCCTTACATTTCTCACTAATGATGCAAGGTGAAATGTATTCCAGTGCAGAGGGAATAAAAATGCTTTATGCTCCATTTAAGCTCCACTTAAGCCCTTGTCCTGGGGTTTAAGCAACACAGAGGTCCTTGTGCGGGTCTTCATTTGACAGATAAATAATAATTGTTCGCTGGTTGGCTTCACTGGTAATGAAAGAAACAAAAAGAATCTATATTTATGGAAGGGGTTGATTCAGCTCAATGCAAACAAACTATATGCACCAACAAATATGATGGGTTTGTGTAATTTTAAAAAAATGTAAATATATTAGAGATGAACTCCAGCTACAAAATTCAAACCCAGATTGAGTGTTCATAGACCCCAGAGTTCAGGGGCTTTGGATGAGGGGTCTGCCGTGGCTCATTATAAAGATAATGACCAGTTGCAAAATTGAGATCTGGCTCCATGTTTGGGTTTTAAACACCTGCAAAGCTCAGTGATGAACCAGGCCAGGCCTATCTAATATATGTATACACAGATCAAGGGTGGCCATGAGCCCCTGGCAAATGGCCAATGTAAAACATTCTGGATGTTTCTATTTTATGCAACATGATGAAAACAGAACCCTCAGAAGAATCTCTGTCTGTCTTGGGTCATGCTTGCCATTGACAGGCAATGAACACTGATTTTGATTTAAGTGGGTTTGTGAGGGTTTGGGGGGGACAAAAGGAAAAACAAAACTAGTTAAATTGCAGCCCAAGTTTGAATTACACTATAAAAACCGAAAAAAACCCATATTGTTTGGACTTTAAAAGGCACATTGAAGTTTGACTAGAGCATTTCTAAAGCCTGAAAAAACAGAATGCTCCCCAAACTGATAAGAAATAAATATTATTCAAAGGCCAAAGTATTTGTGTAGTACTTGCCAGGTTGCCTTTTCCATAAACATTAACACAGAATTTGTGCCAAAAGACAAGACTCTGAGACACTCATAAAAGGACAACAGTTTAAAGCAAAGCAGTGAAGTTCAGGAAACAAAGAAAGATAATGGCAGTTTGGACCCTAAATTAATGTTGATTTTTTTAAAATGTGAAGAAGCATCTCTTGACATTAGTAGATATTAATCAGAAGCACATGTTTCCCTCTGCTAGGGAAGAAAATCTCAGATTTCATACTTAACAGGGAGTTGTCTGCAGACAGTAAGATATACTTTCTAATTCATACTGAAGGAGAATTTTGAATCAATCTGATTCAGAATGGTACTGACTAATCTTTCAGACTGCAGAGAAATTCTTCAGAGGGATACCCCTAGAGAAAATGGATTAATTATACAGAGAAAATTCTCAACTAGGTCATTTTAGAGTCTCTCTCACACACAGAGATTTGGTTAATTTACCAAAAATTATCAGCCATGATATAAAAATAAAGCTACAGTGCAACACATTTTATATAGTGAATTTTAGACAAACTGTACTCCCAAATGGGTTTTAAAAATATAATTGTACACTCTGGGCGTGGTCTTGATACACTTACTCCACAAGTAATCTTACTGAAGTCATAGGGGTTACAAGTAGAGTATGGTGCTACTTGGCATGAGTAACAATATTAGAATCTGGCCCCTTAATAATAACAGGAGAGAGAAATGAACAGGTGTGGTCAAGGGCAAAAAGATGTTTTAAAATTAAATTTGAGACGCTCTGGAGGCTCAGTGAGTGATACAAGAAAGCTGTTCAAAGCAGTAGATGCTGCAAGGGAGAAATTTCTTGTATGGGCAGGAGCCGGAGCGTTTTAAAGGACAGAATGGAAGTCAGGGATACTGTAGAGGAGTGGAAAGGAACTAGAGATAGATGCAGTGTCCATGACATGAGTTGGGGCAAATCTGTAGAGAATTATGAAAACAAGGTGAGCAGTTTTGGATTAGACAAAAACAAAAAGCTTCCTGCCCCCTAAACCTGCATTAATTTTAATTTTTTCAGACTGAAATGGAGGTTTAAACTTCAACTCACCATGGAATAAATAATCCCTAAAGTGAGATAAAAGCCCTTCATGCTTAAATGCTTTGGACAGAATCTGGGTCCAGTCATCTTCATAAATGTCACAGAAACTTGCTGTCTAAACAAGGTCTGCTTGAAGCTCCATGAATTATTTTCTTGACTAAAAGCTTCTTCGTTACAGTTAAATTAGATTATTCTGAGATGCTGAAGAGATTTTTTATTTTTTAAGGAGTGACATTGAATTATGTTTTTACAGTAGAAACATCAGAACAAAGGATATTGATATAGTAAATTTAACAAACTATATCCATGAGAACAAACTGTTAATTGGAGTATCAGCTGCATCCAGCCCCATCCTTTCAGTGTAATGAGCCAATCACTTAGGCATTTAAAAATCTATTTAAACTTGATTTAACTGTTTTGATGGAGACAAGTGAAGTGTGAATTCCAAAATGTTAACAGTGTTAAACAATTGTCTAAAACTTGAAAAGAATCATTGACCACTGTGTTATGACAAATAGATCTAAGTGCATGGGGCAGCGGTGGGGGGGAAAAGCCAAGTTCAAGAGAGTAGTAGGTGGCAAGAGAAGTTAATGGCAACAAGCCAAGTTTGACTGTAAGTCAGCTTGGAGTGATTGATTCATTCATTTTAAAATAGCTACTCTCCTCAGATCAGCAGGAATAATGCATGTGGGTTTTGTTTGTTTTTGTCTAACCTCAGAGACCTGGTCCCACGGTTGTCTTGGAACTGACATGGTGTAGATGGTTGGAACCAATAATGTACAATCTGTGTTTTCATAGGATCTTTGTAGACCATGAAAATAAGACAAGTTGAGAGTATCTGCAAAAGTCACTGTCTCTCTGTAGGTCAGTTGTTTGAAAAAACATGCATGCCATTTGCTTCCTAGGCAGAGTGAACACATCAGAAAACAAACTGAACCCCATCATTCTTGGTCAGTTTCAAAAGCCATTGTTTTCTTGCCTCAACTGACTAGAAGAGTTAAGTTTCTTAAAAGTTCAGCTACCTGAATCCCCTCTTTTCTAGGTATCGCCAGACAATTTGCTCTGCATGTATGAAATAATAAAACCCTGCTAGCCTGCTAAGCAATGTACAAGCCCCCCGAAAAGTCATCTTTAGACAGCAGCCACTGACAAACTTGTTAGTTAACAGCCAGAAGCAACACCAAAGGGAACAGCTAATGCACTAAGAAGCCTGTCATTAGCTGTGATAATGCTCAATTCTGTGAGGATTACAGCAGTAATAAACCACATTCAGTGATTTTACAATACCAATAATATATTAGAAAGCTAAGCACTGTTTGGTGGCTAGAGTACTGAGCTACATAAAATCTCAGTCAACATCATACAGGTAACGACCTATTTTTCTCTCTCAAGGCAAGAGAAGATTTAGTTCTGGCTTTAATAATTCACACACAGCTGGGTTAAAATTCTCATTTACCATATTTCTGCAGTTAAACTGAATACATTCTTACGGTCACAAGCTATAAGTGTGAAAGCAAATTATAAAACCCAAACATCTGACCATGAGTGAAATTGAAATGAAATGCAATTCTTCCAGTGGTTAAGGTCTGATTATTAGTAATTCTTTCCATTTTCTCCTGTTAACTGAACAGTTTCTAATGGATCTGAATAGTTACCTGATCTTTTGACTCACTAGAGTAAAAATCACCAGGAACAGAGGCAGAAGGACTGCACTGTGTTGAACAATAAAGGTGGCATTTTCAAAGCCCTCTCAGGGATGTATAGGATTGTAATAGGAATTACACAACCAAGTCTAGGCTTGAATTTTCACAGTTGCCAAGAAGTCTAGTCCTGTAGATTGCAGATACTGATTCCCACTGATGGCAAAAAAGTCTATATTAGATGTCTGAAAACGTATCTTCAATAACACACTAACAGGTTATAAAGGAGATGGTTTCAAATAAAGGTTTAAAACATCATCTAATGTACATTTTTTAAAAAAAAATTAATGTATTAAGAGCAACTTACAAAATCATTTCTGCCTAGTTTTCCATCTGGCTTCTCTGGAAGTTATGTATTAACATACATAAACATATTGTTAGCACCAACAAAAATATCATTGTCAGCAGCTTCCTTTACTCTATATCAATTCAGCACGTTTCCCCCCGTCTATCAGCAAAGAGCACAAAGAGCTATGAAAATAAAGCAAAATAAATTACCCCTATCAATTTAAGTTAATTTGTTATGGCTGGCAACACCAATGACATACACTAGGCAACTGCTAGATTCAGCTTGAACAACTGATTTTCCATGGCAGGAGTAATGCAGTGTGTCTCAGTCCCTGGAGCTCTATCCCTGTCAGCGTGACATCTGAAATGACCTTCTGCCTTTACTAATACAACTTGGGTATAGTGATGGATTAAATAATATCAACAGCTGCCTGTTCAGACATGCAATGTGTTGAAGCAGTGCCACCTTTTGGCACTTTGGAGACAGAGGTCCACATTGTCCACTACACCCAACTTCAACTGAGAGCAGCAAATGAAAGCAGCTGAAAAGGAGCTTGTTACAGCTCCCTGATCTGGGGGTTGTCACTAAACCAACCTCAGCCCTAACATAGACTAGAGCAGCCTAGGAGCTTCTCTAATTTATGTTGATTATGGCCACACAAGGGCCTATCCACCAGCCAAGGATAGCCAGAGAAGAGTACCTCCTCACCCCTCACATATCCTCCACTCCAGGGGTCGCAGGGGGAACTGACTACACTGACTCTACAATGGGGAAATCCTCAACTGGGGAGATTGGCCAATATCCAGTTCTTGGAGTGGCACAAAAGAGATGCTCCTTTCCTTCCCTCACAGTCTCTCTGAAACATTTGAGCCTAAAGTTGAACTTTCCAATGCACAATGTTTAGATGGGTTCAAAATGAGTTCACCCACCCCTAATGACTGCTCTTTATGGCAGTGAACATTAATGAGGGGGATAAAAAAAATCAGGTAGATGATCAGTAACCATGGCTATTTGAGAGTTGTGGGGAAAATGAATAGCCTTTTGGAACCACAGGGCTTTGGCTACAAAAACCTCTTCCTTTGGTAAAATATTTAGACAGCTTATTTCCATGACTTCCAGTTGACCAAAACCAAGTAAACTGATGCCTTCCAAAACTTGGAAATCTTTGACACATCTCAGTTAAAACAACTGTTTAGACATGAAATGGGTGTCACGGACAGATTGGCAAATTGGGCATGGTAAGGATTTGCCTCTTGTAAACTTTCCCCCAACATGACTCTACTTAATGACACATGCTTTTATGTGGGTTGTGTGGTTTGATTTTTAGGGAGAGAGCCAAGGTTTTAGAGCCCACAGAAGATGGGGAATCACTTTGAGAGTGAACAACACATGGTTCTCATTGGCTTCACATTTCCAAAGCTAGAGTCTTTGTGAGTCTCTCAGCAGAGGAGGTTGGAGGGAGAAAAATTACGAGACTCCAGAATTGGAATATAGAAAATTTCACCATAAAAAGTTATAATAATCATTTTAATTTACGTAGCACCTTTCTACAAAATCCTGCATCACAGACAATTTACAATTAAACACACACAAAATGACAGTACTGAAGGAGGCATGATTCAGACTGCAGCAATTAAAGAATATAATAATAAAAATAATAATAAATAAAATAGGCTGATATCTTCCATTTGGATATCTTATTCTACAGGAAGCACACAATCTTTCTTGTTCCTTTTATTCTATAAGGACTCAATTCTGTGAGGTGCTGAGTGCCTTCTGGGATATGCTGAGCAGCCTTCACTCTAACTGAAATCCTGCTGACTTGAGGACTTTCAGCGCCCTAAAGGATGAGGTCTTAGGTAGATATACATTTATGAACATGAGGGCTAAAAATCCCTAACACAATCAAACCAGACAAACAACCAATCATATTTCTGCCTGAGGTGCCTAAAACATAGGATGTGGATGTAGACCCTGATCCAAAGCCACATTGAACAGAGCTGAAATGTTTTTCCCAGATCTCCAAAATTTTCCCCATCTTGAATAATGATGAAAAGTCAAAAATCTTGAACATTTTCATGACCCCTCCCCCCCTCACAAATTCAGGTCAATCAAAAAGTTTTGTTTCCATTATTTCCAAATGGTTCATTTTGATTTTGACTTTTGAATTTTTTTATTTTTGCTGTAGTAAACTTAAATTTCTAAACAAAAAGTCATTTAGAACCAGGAAACCAGAATATTATTTTTGTTTAGAAAATGTCAACAATGAAACATTTAGATAATTTTAAACTTTTCTAACAACAAATTTTGAGTCAAGAAATTAGTTAAAAGACCCTTTCCCACAAGAAGTGCAGGTTTCAACTAATCAGCATTTTTTGACACAAAAAGTTTATTTGAAAAATTCCCAACCAACGGAGCCATCGATTTAATAGAAAGAGTCCCACTGAATTCATTGGGCTTGAGATCAGGCCCCTAGTATTTATGAAAGAGGCCAGACTGAAAACCCTGACTTGAGTTCTGTTTATCCACAGAACAAACACAGTGCAAGCAGTAGCATATAAATTTAACCCACTCAGTGCCCCGCTACAAGTGGGCCTCAACATTTAACTGGAAAAGGTGAAAGGAGAGATCAGTCTTGGTAGCGCATTCAGCCCTTGACCTCTCTGCTGTGGCTATCAATTACTGCCACACGTTGCGAGGGAGATGTTTTAAACTACCAACATTCAATTGAAACAGTTTTGCAACAAGTTAAAAAAATGTATTTGTTATTTATTCCAGCCACAGCTATGCTACTACAGCTAACTAGGCCAACTGGCTTTGCAGATCTATTCATGAGGTTATCCTATAAAATAAACAAACCAGAAGTGTCAGCAATCCTGATACTGTCTTGACCCTTTGGGTTTTCATTTGGTCATATTTCACAGTGTGTACAGCAATGTAGTGATAACAATCATTACTAAAGGCCCAGATTAGGGTGAAATTCACCCATGCACAGAGGGGCCAGCATAAGCAGAAATCCCACTTAAGACCTCAAAATAGGGGTGCATAGAAGCCTTGTGCTACTCTCTTCACAATGGTGAATTTCACCAATAGTGAATGCATTTTCCTAAGCAAGTGCAGTAAATAAGGCATTTGGAAGATATAACAGGCTACAATCATAGTTGATCTACTATATTTTTTTCCAGCCTTAACTTATCTAACTTTCAAGTGCATATAAACTTCCCATCCTGTAAAATGTGGATTTCAGTCAAGCATTCCCTTCTGAAAATTCCCATACAATTTAAACAGGGTTCTACAGAAATTATTCTAAAAACCTATATATATTTTTTAAATCTCACAGAATGATCTTATTCTGTATTAACACAATCCTATAGAATCCTCTATCAAGGATAGAGTTATCTATTAAATATTATAGGATGTCTCAAAAAGGCTACAGAAAGCCTATAATTTTCTATTCAATTCTATCAGACTTTCCCATAAGGGTCTCAGCTAAGTCCTCACTGTGCAAGACCTGGTCTTTCCCATATCTTCCTTCTCTCTCTGTACTGATTCATTTCCTCTCTCTACCTCTCCCACACCTCCCACCCCACCTGCTCTGTCCCTTGTGGCTGCAAATTATCAGCTCAGAAGCGAAGAACACAGGCCTTGTGTATATAACCCACAACGGAGTTGACAGAGCTCATGCAACTTGCACAGGAGAGTCAGGTTCCTTGGCTCGAACGGTTTTTGGGCAATTGACATGAAAGCTGGCCTTGCACAAGGGTGTACGTGGTTTCAGGAAAGGGTCTCTGGCAATTTTCAAGATGTCAGCTAGCTTTCCAAACACTTACCTCATGCTTCCAGCCTTTTACCACCTATCCCTGACACAGGCCACAAACTGAGTGCTAGAACTGCAGCAAAAGAAATTTTAGAATGTACAGATAGACTCAGTCTGAATACCCCTCACCCACTCTCCAGCTGAAAGGGAAAGGAAATGTGTGCTTGAAAACACAGTGATGTGCTCACCAAAGTTTCCACCACATCTTTCCCCTCATGGATAGGGGCTGTGTCAAACTTCACAGAGAGCAAAGGCCAGGAGCCATTGCAAAACACTAAGCAGCATGGAAAAAACAGGCTCCCTCTTGGGTCTCTCCATGATGCACCTCTGGTGTGGCCTCCCACCTAGTAGCATGGCTGCCCCTTTGCACTCTACCGCTCTTCTCCACACACTTTGGGGTTCCGTAAAAAACACTGAAGGGCAGTTAACACTGACTAAAACCATATTGACACCTGAACCAATTTCTGTTGGGAAAATTGCCAGGATACAGAGTAGCATGCTGTGTAGAGGCGGCTGTTCTCTTGTCTCTTCCCACCTGTATATATATTTTTACACTTAACTATTGAAGGAGGTCAAACCAGAAAAATCACAATCGTCCCTTCTGGCCTTATAATCTATTAACATAACCCCCATTACTACAGGAGTGCCTCAATCCTTAACATATTGATCCTCACAGTACCCCTCTGAGGTAGGAAGTGCTATTATCAACATTTTACAGAGGAGGAACTGAGAGATTAAGTGACTTGCCCCAAGTCACAGAGGAGGCCTGCGGCAGAGCAAGGAATGGAACCCAGGACTCCAGAGCCCTAGGCTAAGGTCCTAACCACTTCAGTTCTCTACTGTCCACTGCTTTAAACCCCTTCTTGTGACTCACGAAGATGGGACAGCATGGTCATTGCAAGCCTGGAAGCAAATGGCACCAGACAGCAGTGTGTCTCCTCCCCCTTTGCTTCTGCATTTTTTCCACTCTAGTTACCCATTCTTTTGCTGCCCTCTTCTGGCAGGAAGAAGGTGAGCATTGACCCGATCATTTTTATGGAAAATATTGTTTAATATTTACAAATTATTTTGAAAATCTTTTTTAAATGTGAAGTGAGTTTCTGAGCTAACAGAGATCTTCAAAAATTAAATCTGCAAATACTTGCTGGAGTCAAAAGTGAATTTGCTCTCCCTATGTCAGGGCCCCTCTGAAACTGCTATGACCATGTGGCAAGAGCACCCAAGCACAACCCAGACAGATTCCCATTCTCTCTCCAGGATACTCAGATTTTCCATCATCTCTGACTAATTTAAAGGTTCTGTTCCACTTCAGGGGAGGATTAACAGATCTTTGGGATCCTAGCCCAGAGTTCAGAGGGGTCCAACGCCCAAGCCAGGCACAACGTCTGGTAATGAGTCAGAACAGAACAGGGGAGAAACCAGAGCTGGCATGCCTCCAAGTTGATAGCTACCGGTTGGCTGGATGCCTGTTGCTAGGAAACCATAATTAGGACACAACGGGTTATGGAAAAAAAGGAACTACACCAATCCTAATCTACAACACTTTTTACCTGAGGGAAGGGCAAGGCAGAGCACCTTCACAGCCAATTGCTACTATAGCAGAGGAGCCAGGGTAGTGGGAACAAGCAAAGCACCACGGATGCAGATTTTTCCTTTGACCTGACAAGGTCATGCCATGCCATTTATGCAAAGGGATGACAGGAACAGGTTGTGGTAGCTGGGTAACTGTCATGTGACTGAGTCAGCATGATGACCACACCCAACCTCACCCTGATCTCACCTACATGGGTGTAGACCAGGTGTAACTATTTCAAAGCCAATGAATTATATTCATGTGGGATCAGAATTGGGCCCACTACCTTAAAGAAGCTGAGGAAGTGTGAGCTAGCTGAAAGCTGAGTGGAAAGCACTGAGGAAGACAAACACACCAGTGGCACCCGAGGATGAGAGAGGAAAGACTCCCAACTGCAAGCCATCCACAGTTTGATGGCAGCTGGCCATAGAGGAGGCCATCCCCACGGAAAGACTGTAGAGCAAGCAACACTCCTATCCAATATGAGTTAAACTTCACAGAGTCAGAGGAAAGTAAGGTTTCAGAGTAGCAGCCATGTTAGTCTGTATTCGCAAAAAGAAAAGGAGTACTTGTGGCACCTTAGCGACTAACAAATTTATTTGAGCAGAAGCTTTCGTGAGCTACAGCTCACTTCATCGGATGCATTCAGTGGAAAATACAGTGGGGAGATTTATATACACAAAGAACATAAAACAATGGGTGTTATCATACACACTGTAAGGAGAGTGATCACTTAAGATGAGCTATTACCAGCAGGAGAGTGGGCGAGAAAACCTTTTGTAGGAATAATCAAGGAGGGCCATTTCCAGCAGTTGACAAGAACATCTGAGGAACAGTGTGTGTGGGGGGGGAATAAACATGGGGAAATAGTTTTACTTTGTGTAATGACCCGATGGTCACATAAACACCACCCTATACCAGAAACCTACTGACCGCTATTCCTACCTACATGCCTCCAGCTTTCACCCAGATCACACCACATGATCCATTGTCTACAGCCAAGCTCTACGATACAACTGCATTTGCTCCAACCCCTCAGACAGAGACAAACACCTACAAGATCTCTATCAAGCATTCTTACAACTACAATACCCACCTGCGGAAGTGAAGAAACAGATTGACAGAGACAGAAGAGTACCCAGAAGTCACCTACTACAGGACAGGCCCAACAAAGAAAATAACAGTATGCCACTAGCCATCACCTTCAGCCCCCAACTAAAACCTCTCCAAGCATCATCAAGGATCTACAACCTATCCTGAAGGACGACCCATCACTCTCACAGATCTTGGGAGACAGGCCAGTCCTTGCTTACAGACAGCCCCCCAACTTGAAGCAAATACTCACCAGCAACCACATACCACACAACAGAACCACTAACCCAGGAACCTATCCTTGCAACAAAGCCCGTTGCCAACTGTGTCCACATATCTATTCAGGGGACACCATCATAGGGCCTAATCACACTATCAGAGGCTCATTCACCTGCACATCTACCAATGTGATATATGCCATCATGTGCCAGCAATGCCCCTCTGCCATGTACATTGGCCAAACTGGACAGTCTCTACGTAAAAGAATAAATGGACACAAATCAGATGTCAAGAATTATAACATTCATAAACCAGTCGGAGAACACTTCAATCTCTCTGGTCACTCGATTACAGACCTAAAAGTCGCAATATTACAACAAAAAGACTTCAAAAACAGACTCCAATGAAAGACTGCTGAATTGGAATTAATTTGCAAACTGGATACAATTAACTTAGGCTTGAATAGAGACTGGGAATGGATGGGTCATTACACAAAGTAAAACTATTTCCCCATGTTTATTTCCCCCTACACACACACACACACACTGTTCCTCAGATGTTCTTGTCAACTGCTGGAAATGGCCCACCTTGATTATCACTGCAAAAGGTTTTCTTCACTCTCCTTACAGTGTGTATGATAACACCCATTGTTTTATGTTCTTTGTGTATATAAATCTCCCCACTGTATTTTCCACTGAATGTATCCGATGAAGTGAGCTGTAGCTCACGAAAGCTTCTGCTCAAATAAATTTGTTAGTCTCTAAGGTGCCACAAGTACTCCTTTTCTTTTAGAGGAAAGTAAAGGAGCCTCTCTGAGTTAAGAGACAGTATGTAGCAATGTTCCTTCTGAACTGGGGATCTGCTGGGGGAGACTGAGGAGCCCCAAAATTGTGATGGATTTTGGTCCCATTTAGCCTTAATCCAGCCAGGCTCATTGTACTGGAGTCACTTAATAAACAAAGTTATTTTCCCATCTCAGTGTTCAAGTCCCACTATATTGTGACCTCTGAGCCTGGCCTTATTTGTTGGAAAATCATTTGGACTAAGCTCTCAAAATGATGTGCCTGAGTTATATATGCAAAATGAGCATTTGCACAGCCACTCACAAGAGCAAGAGCATGTGAGCACTGCACACTTTGAATACTGTGCACACTTGAATATTCTCAACTGGTTCAAAAACTATTGCTGGTCTAAACAAAGAGATCAAGAATGAGTACCCGGAAATGGCCATTTCAAATCCTCACCCAGGGCTTCATCTCCTCTAACCTTGCCACTCTGCTAGAATCACTTTCCCATCATGGGGTAACTATCTGCCACAGCATACATGCAGAATCATAGCTGGCAGTTAACTGCATGGTGGAGCACAGAATGTGACACACAAGAGGCCACGATGAATAGAACACATGAACTCTTGGTTCAGTAAAAACCCAGGGAAATTAAAAACATCTCAATTAGCTCAGTCATAAGAGGGGATGTATGAACACATGCGCGGGCCTGATATACTTCATCCAGTAGAGACATACAAGTGCACACACAAGTTGACATATTCCAATGACATGGCACTGCTGGCACACCAAAGAATTCCAGCTACCTGTGCACTGCTTTAAGATACAGCTCCATTATTCTTCTATCAGAGTCCTCCTTCCTTCTGGAAGTGGTCACTTCACTGCTTGATGTCTATAGTTTACCCCTATAAAGCTGCAGCAAGTCCCATTGCATATGCCTGCCCATTCTTTGTAACCGATGAGATCACAAAAGGTGAACTCAGTCATTTATTTCACAAAGCAATTTCAGTGGCATTTGAATCCAAGCTTACTGGATCTGTCTTCATATATGTAAGTCAGTGATATGCACAGGAGAAAACAAAAAACAAAAGAAAAAAAATTTCCCCAGCAATGGGTTTAATATCTAGGATGCATCGTGTGTGAGACAGGACTTGACCCTGCATTCTGATGTCCTCTTTTCATTTCTTTCCCCAGTATTGCTCTCTACTGTAAATAGAGTTCTCCATATGGAGTAAGTGTGAGATAATTTAGAGCAGCTCTCCAGATGCCAATAGCATTTTGATTATCTGGAATCTCTATTGATTTCCCAGTGCAAAGAAGAGTATGTGTGATCTGCACAGCAACTAGGCTCACAGTGATGGGCACCTGATTTTGAAGTAAGTATCAGCACAGGCTGTATCCTTCCCTTTCCTGGCCCTGTCGTCATCTTCAGTGGAGCACTTTCCACTGATGCCTAAGGGTTTAGTCTGTGGCTTGCCAGGATGATGCTGGCTCAGGATTCTCTCACTTCCATGATTTCCTCATTCTATACAGCCCTGAGAAACTTCTGTAACAGCAATCTCCAAACTGTGGTCTACAGGGAGCTAACCTGTCCCATGGTGCCTCCACATTTCCATAGAATCTCCTACAGGTCTGTGAAATCAGCTGGAAAGAAGGAAGAGGTGCCAGTCTAGTTGCTGCTGCTACATAAAAGTCAGAGGAAAGGAAACAGCAAAAAGCTGCCCTCCGACACTGACGCCAATAGTAGAACAGGTACGGCTAGACACCAGGTGGAGCCGCCAACCAGCAGTCAGAGGGAAGAACCTTCTAAGGGAGAGTGAATCGAGGCAGTCAGTCAGGGAGTGCATGCAGGGGAGAGACCGGATAGGAGTGGGAGCTTACAATACATGAAGAGTAAAAGGAGATCATGTGATTAACTTATTTTCCCAAGGATAAAGCAGTTGTCATATTAAAGACAGCATACTCTGACTTCTTCATCTCCACACTCGCCATAATAACCACATGCCTGTTTATATGATCAGGCATGTGAGACACTCACTATTATGAAGTACTCTGCATTATGCAAGTTCGAGAACTCCTGTTAGTGTCCTCAATCCACAAATCACTGCACTAAAGCATACAGCTGGCTCTCTTGTTAGATCTCGGCTCTTGGCTTCTTCTCTCAACACTGAATCAGGATTGGACTCCCATTTGCCCTCAGCTAAGTCATCCAGGAAGCAGAAGCCGGAATTAAACTACAGGAATGAGCAGGACTGGTTTTGACACTGTCTTCCTGGGTAGCCTTAATCAAGACATGTAACCTATCTGCCTCAGTTCCCTCATCTTTTAAATGATACTGCTGCTTACCAGCCTCACAGCAGTGATGATAGATTAATAATGTTGTTATTAAGGCCGTGAGTTGCGGCTGGGACGGAAGGTAACAAGACACAGTTATAGACTATCCATGCCTTACTGAGTAACCATGTGGTCATCTTATTGTCCCCTTCCTCCTCTCTCCCCTTTTCCTCCTCCTTCTGTCTATTTGTGACCCTCACTTGAGTCAGATTGCATTTGGACTGTATGCACATTAGGGCCAGGGACCATGGCCCTGATCCACTTTGCTCTAACATGAATATTTATACCCTTCTAAAGCCATTGACTTCACTGGAGCTAGTCCAATTTACACAGTGTAAGTGAGATCAGCTACAGACTCAGTGCCTTTACCAGTTTTGTGAGGCACCCAGCAACTTTCTGGATATTTGAAAAACAAAAATAAATTGGGCCACCTGTGCCCTAGGCTGTTCGGATGTACAGAAGGGTTTTGATGTGTTGCCTGAAGGGCCTTCAGTGACCTTGTCAGCAAGATCCATTGCAAGGAGGCAAAGGAGTCTCCTGGGCTCCCTTGTCCTCTTGATAGCATAAACACAGTTGCCTCACTCTCACATCTAGGAGAGGTGGTCAGTAATTTCTAACATCTGGCAGTTTTCATGATTGATCTCAGCTTGTTTTGTCTTGGCTAATCAGCCCTGGGTACTTCATTTAAATTCTGCTTTTCCCCGTGCACAACTGACAAATCATGGTGTGTGTATTTTCCAAAGCTTTATACAGTCCCTTTCCCTTCCCTTGGCATGCATAAGTTGCATTTGAGGATTTCACTCAAACCACTGAATGGAATGTAGTCCCTTCTTATGTCTTTCTTTCCTGTTTTCCTTGGAAAACAATGCCCATGGCTGATACAAATCAGCTGGTCAGCAGTTTCTGTTATGTAGTAACAATAGTTCATCTCCCACTCACGTTCCAGAAGAGCAGAATGGTTAGTTTTATTCTGAAGTTTGCCTTGTCTGGTTTGGGACTACCAGTAATCAGAATTGAAATGAAGGGCCCTCACAGAAGGAAGGCCATGATTTTGAAGCCTTTCTATCATCTCAAGGTCATTTTCTATTAGGTTTTTCAATAAGTCCCCCACTGTTTTTCACAGAACATTTCAAACTGAAACTCCAAAGGGATGAAATATGATTGGAACAGTTTTCTGAAGATTCCCCAGCAGCTCAATGCAGGCTCATTTTTAAAGACAGTAAAGAAGGGTTTTTACAGCTTCTGTTTAAGCCTTCTACGAGTGCAGAGGTAGGCAAACTACAGCCTGTGGGCCACATTCGGCCCGCGGGACAGTCCTGTCCGGTCCCTGAGCTCCTGGACCAGAAGGCTAGCCCCCCCCTCCTCCCCGCTGTTCCTGCTCCCCTGCAGGCACATTGCCACGCAGCAGCGCTCTGGGCAGTGGGGCTGCGTGCTCATGCAGGGCAGCGTGGCAACGTGTCTGGCTGCGGCCGGGCAGTGTGGATCCCAGACATGCTGCTCTGAGCAGCATGGTAGGGGGGCCAGGGCCGGGGATTGGATAAGGAGCAGGGAGTCCCAGGGGGCAGTCAGGGGACAGGGAGCAGGGGGCGGTTAGATGGGGCGGAGGTTCGGGGGGGACGACAGTCAGGGGATGTGGGTCGGTCAGGGGACGGAGAACAGGGGGCAGTTGGATAGGGCAGAGGTTCTGGGGGGGCAGTCAGGGAACGAGGAGCATCGGGGGGTTGGATGGGTGGGGAGGTCTTAGGGGGGCACTCAGGGGACAGGAGTGGGAGGGGGCGGATAGGGGGCGGGGGCCAGGCTGTTTGGGGAGGCACAGCCTTCCTGGCACTCCATACACTTTCGCACCCTGATGTGGCCCAGGGCCAAAAAGTTTGCCTACCCCTGTACTAGTGTGAGACACAGAGAAAATGCTGCTGGAAATATAGTTTGTCTGGCAATGTTATACAGCACAAAAAAACTCAAGGCCCACTTCCACAAAACTTACTCATCATGAGTAAGCCCAGTTTCAGTCAGGTGGCAGAACTGGGCCATAATAAGAATACAGAATAAGATAAATCACCTAGATCACAGGCCACATGCAAGACGGAGAGAAAGAGAGAGACAGAGTGTCACAAATGCCACAGAAGCAGACAAAGAAGGAAGTAGAAATCCAAGGTCAGCAGAGAAGCACTTGTACTGTGACCCTGAGAGAAAGCTGAGAGAGCTTTTGGGGCTGAATGATGGCTGGAAAGACAGGCTTGGAATATTGAGCAAAGAAACTGTCTCCTGTAGTTTGACTCCTCCTGCGTTCAAAGAAACAGGATGACTTTGTGTACATTCCTTATAAATAAGCAGGATTACATCAAATAAATAACTGACTATAACCCATTTTTCCTCCCAATGAAAACACTTTGGTCAAAAGGGGTAACAATAATTTTACAAATTTAACCTTTTTCCTGTTAGCAAATTAGCCATAAACAAAGTGATTTTTGCACAATGTTTGTTATTTGAAATTGTTCTAACACATTTTATGTTGAACACGTTTCCACCTATGGGTTCCTGACAAACTATTGGCTTAGCGTAGGTCTTCAGCCATTTGCTGTTCCCTATTCATGGTGTGTGACTGGTCACCCAAGTCAGACAGTTTGGTTTCTGCTTCCAAGTTGGACAACTGAAATTTTCAGCAACAGGAGAAGAGAAACTGATGTTCTACGATTGCTGTGTGACTGTTTCCAATCTGAACACAGTAGCCCAAGGGTGGCCAAACTTATAGACCTTCCGAACCGCATATGACCATCTTCAGAAGTTCAAGAACTGGGGCACACATGCCAAGGTGCAGTGCTTCAGCCCTGTGGGAGGCACCTGCTGGGGCTCAGGGCTTCAGCCCTGCACGCTGGCAGGTGTGCCTGGAGCCCCAGGACCCCCCCTCCCTGATGGGCAAAAGCCCCACCCGCACCGCCCTGCTGCAAGGCAGAGGTCCCAAGCCCCCCCCCACACACTCTGGAGGTGGAGAATGGGGGGTTGTGAGGGGCTCTGCGAGCTGCACTTTAACGGTAAAAGAGACACATGTGGCTTGCGAGCCACGGTTTGGCCACCCCCACAGTAGCACGTATTCACAAGACTTACTTTCCATGAACATCGAAAACAAAAAGGTACAGAAACAATGTATGAAGTTTCACAAAATGCCAATTTTAAAAGGTAATGACTACAGACAAAGTAAATCTATCTCTTTAGGGTTATTTTAATGTTTTGTGTTGATAAAACTTTAACATTCCATTTTAATTTATTCATTTATTTATTTAAATAGGGAACATTGTTCTTAATGTGAATCCATATACAGGCTGATAATATGTATGTGGCATCTGAATAAGATTAATGTGAGCATCTGTGCCTGTTTACATTTGGTTCTTGTGTTTAAGTGGATACATTTTACAAGTTAAATCACTGGACTAGTGTGCGCACCCATATATGTGCATGTGTTAAATTTTAAGAGCCTGTTGAGAATCTGATGAGTTTTTTTGGTTGGAAAATGCCAATCGATCAAAACCAAAACTTTTTGCTAAAACATATCGCTTCAATGAAACTTTCATCAGGAAGGTTTCTCAAGTCCAGGATGGAATTTCTGGTCAACCAGACAGAGAAGCGCACCGCAGAAGTCACCTGGGATGTGGGAATCCCATATTCAAATCCCTGTTGCCTGATTCAGAGCAGGGCTGCTCCGGGTGGGGTTCTCTCTCTGTTAAAAGTTTTGAAAAGTCTTGATTTTTCCCCAGTACAGAACAAACAAAACACAGGAGCTTTGACATTTTTCACAAAATCTTGTTTTCAGCCCAGCTCTAGTTTAGAGTGATATCTGATCAAATCAAGGGCTTACCTGTGACTTTAGGGCATTGGCCCACTGGAAGTCACACAGAGCAGCCTATATCTTCTTATCACTCAGGTGAATAAAAGGACTGCATTTCTGACTGGTTCCTACACATAGGGCACAAAAGGGGAGAAAGGTTCTTTCTGTGTTAGTCACAATCAGCCCCAAAATATTTCACTTCTGAATTCTGCCAGATAAGTCATAATATCAGTACACAACTTTAACAGTTGCTTCGAGAAAAATCATGGTAACCTGGCAAGATTCAATGTGATCCTTTACTGAGGGCAGACTAAAAAATATTACTGGAAAAATATTTTCAAAGTCACATTCATGAATATTTATTGAAAATATATTTTAATTTGCAATTGGAATTATTTGTGCAGCACTGGAAGTGCTAGTGTACTCCTATAATCAGGGAACAGACCAATACCTTCTAACTTATCTGACAAATAACTGAGAGATATAGCTTGAATGCTGAAACTTCCCCATTAATCCACTGAGTGAAAATTTCAAAAAGATATGCACTGAATAAATTCAAATAAACACTACATTTGTGGAAACAGCATTCTGCTAAATTTCTTGAATACAGTCTTTGTGATGAATTACCTACTCACCATTGCTTATCAAGTGTAATAAAAGTTAGTATCTTAAACTCTTAAAGCTTTCCCAGTGGATCAACAAACATCTGTCACAGCATTCAAGCATCTCCACTCAAGGTTCATACAAAGCATCCTTTGCTGAAAAGACACAGGCAAAACCCCAGCAGTCCCTAGAGAATTCTGTCTAGGTTGCTTTCAATATTCTTCCTGCAAGTCCCCATCTCTGGAAGACAAAGGAGGGGAAATCTTCTCCATGATGCTAGTGTGAATGTAGCCTAGGCCTTTGTGTCTCCATGGAGACAATGTAAACACATCTGTTTTCTTTTGCCTTGTGATGAAAGCATCCTACATAGAATTCATAATCACAGGGAATGAAAACATTATTTCATTCTGGAACATTTCAGAAGCCGAAATCAGAAATGAAGAGAATTCTTCTGCACAATGAGTGGACGTGGTTCAATTTAGCTCCCCTCAGTGATCAGTGTCACCAGAAGAAAAGACTCACAAGCCCAAAGTCACAGTTTAAGATTTATCTGTTTAAAGGATCTTATTTGAATTTAATGTTTGGTAAAGAATATTAGATATTCAGCTGATGTCAAGAGGGAAGAAAGAGAGACTCAACTGTGGAAAATTAAAGGCTATCAGGTGTACTGTGCCCTTCCACCACTCTGAAATATTAATACAAGTTTAAAATTCTCCTGTAATTGCCAGGCACAGTTGCCCCTTTGTGTGACATTTTCAGATGAATGCATCTGAAGGCTTCTTAATAATTTCAGTTCTCCTGTATTATAGAAGCAGTTTTAAATATAATCTGTAAAAGAAGCATCAGTTCACTTTTTTCTTATGCATTTCTTTCCCAGTTAGTCACATGCAATTATTTCAGACAAGTTTATATAGTTAGCACCTTATATTATGTGACTTGAAATTTCTATGAGATATGCAATGGATTATTACT
Organism: Lepidochelys olivacea; assembly: GCF_965140295.1. Lineage (NCBI taxonomy): Eukaryota > Metazoa > Chordata > Testudines > Cheloniidae > Lepidochelys > Lepidochelys olivacea. The sequence continues at coordinate 18,208,050 of NC_140423.1, forward strand.
GGTCGAAGTTAGAGGGGAAAGGGCACAGTATTATGCCAAATTTCAGGGCCTGGTAATTACATCCCTTTTCCTTTGAGTTTCCCCCAAATCTTCCATTGAATACGGTCTTTCTTTATACACTTTCCAAAACAATTGCGGGTGCCACTCTGTACTGCTACATTGCTGCTGTGTTCCATTCTAGAGGGCGGAAGCAGGAGTGTATGTGCATGTGTGTAACTCCTGTTTATCAGTTTCTCATTTGAAAGGTGCTTTGGGGTCTTTTGAATGGTAGGCACTATCACAGCTAAACATAAAATTATTACATTCATCTTTCTGTAACTGAATACTTCTAATACTCATAGAAAATGGAGACAAAGAAATATTCATCTTTCCACGGTCTGCATGAGCCCCTGAATTAATGAGATTGTTAAAGAGTAAGTACTTCTTAATGTTTACCGTTTCAGTTGCCTGCTATTTTCTTCCTTACTAAAGAAGCCCATAAAATGATGACTGAAGATAAGATTTTGCACAATTACTTTTGTAGCTCTAAAAGGACAGAAATCTTGCAAATATTTTTGCTTTACAAGTCAGACAAGTTGCAAAGTTTGACAGGCTAAGGAAACTAAATCACTCAGACCTTCAGAACATTTCCTCTATTCCGCTCTCCTCCCCCGCCCCCAGCTTCTTTCTTAGATAGTAGATGTATCATATAATTAACATAATCAAACTTGTCATCTAACATAGCCAAGAGAGTGATAACAATAGTGAAGCAGAGACTCTAGACTGCAATAATAGATACTCTAAGCAGTAATAAAGTGTACATTAGCAGCTTCTATAGAGAGCTTTGACCCTTCAGTTTATAAGAAAAAGGATATCCTGGCTTCCCCCAGGTGCATTTCTATATGCTTTGCATCAGTTTAAGAGGTGGTTTCATGCTATAGGTTGTCAAGGAAGCTAAAATCAAATATGAATAGCTTCACATACGGAAACTATATTTGAACACTGCAGAGTGGAGTTTTAGCGAGGCCTCTGATCGGCTTCCACTCAAATGGATCAGAATTTCATAAAATCTGTACCTGCACTTTATGGGGTAGATGGTATAAATAGGAATAGTCCCATTCTGTTGATTTCAATAGACCCATGCTGTTTTACACACCTGTTTGAAACCTGGCCCTGTGAGTTCAAGCCCTTGTTAACTATATCACCTTGAACACTAAGTAGTAAACACTGATGTACTTGGGGCCTGATCCAAAGCCCACTAAAGTCAAAGGAAGTCTTTCCAATAACTTGGATGGGTGTTGGATCAGGCCTTAAAGTATTAGCATCAGGGCCATCCTTAGGATTTATGGGGCCCTACGCAGTATTATTAAACTGGTGCCCCTACGCCCAACGGCAGCCCGGGGGGCAGGGGGAAGGGATGAGGCAGCAAAGGATACCAAGGCGCCCAGCCCATCTCACGATGGCGGAGAGTCACAGTTCCCCGCAGAGACCCCCATACCCTCTCCCTCATGCAGAATGCGCGGTGCTGGCGCATTCAGCTTTGTGAATACGGCCCCTGCCTAAGGACACTGCAGCGTCCGCCGGATGTACAGGAGCCAACCCGCTTTTACCTGCTGTCATGGGCAGTGGGTGAAGCTGACGCTTGGGGAGGCTAGCTCCCCAGCCCACCTCTTCTGCCTGTGGACCCGCCCATACTCCACCCAGGCCCCGCCCCCACTCTGCCCAGGCCCCGCCCCCTCCGCACTGTCTCCCTCCTCTCTTCCTTCCCCCCCCCTGCTTACCCCCTTCCAGCCAAATCCATCAACCGAAACAAAGCAAATGACATTTGAAAAAAACACTCTTCTGCAATTTTCTTCTAAAGAAAATGGAGCATGTTTTCCACTGCATGCCAGATGGTGAAGACTGGACATACAGAAGGTACCTAATTAAAGGCACTAAATTTGGGAATAAAAAATGTTAGTCACAGATTTTTTGATATGTCCTGAAGTTTGTCAGATTTATTTGCAAAAACTTTATACTAAGGACGAGTCAGCTGTCTTGCTGAATAAAACATTAAATATTATGGAATACATGATGCAGCTCTTCTCTGGTTTACATTTTCTTAATCAGTATTTCTAAGCTGATTTTATATTTTAAATGTACTCTTAAGCCTTCATAAAGTAATCATTTCAGATTACTACATATTTAACTCACTGAAACAAAGACATTATTTTAAATTAATCAGTCACAGAGGTTTAGTGTGTTCACTGCTTTTAGAAAAAGGGAACACTAATTTACTTTGTGTGATCTCCATAACAATAGACATGTTCATGAAACTTCACCAACTTAAAAAAAAATGTTTCCAAAGATTTTAGGCATAACAAAGGATTTTATATCTTACTAAGATACTGATTTTGCTGGAGGGTTCTCTTAAAACTAGTTCATCAGATAGTCAGAAGTAAAGAAAGGGAAACTCTTTGTCCAGCTATCTGGAAGGAAAAGGGTGTTGTTCCTTTAACTGCTCTCCTCAGTGGGGGGCAGGGTGGTGGTGAAGGGAGAAAGGGATGGACAGAAAGGACAGGAAGACTTTGTATGCAAGTTTTTTTTACTATAGTAATTAAAATGAAAATTATTTTAGATAAGGGTGGTCTTTTGAAGGATTTATTTAAAAAAATATGTCTGAAGATCCAAGCATTTAAGGCTAAAGATGATTGTGCATCTAAAATCTATGCAATGATTTTTAGAGATGTGATTTTATAATCATCACCAACTCACTAATGAAATATTTTTAAAGCAAATTTTAAACCAAGGTCCTGTGGACTAACATGTTCTGAGTGAATATTACAGTAATGCACAACTGTTTTTATCAGTAAATTCAGAAACTGACAGTATATACCCGGGGTTTGGCAAATGCCTGTTAAATGGCTTCATTACCACTTGAATGGCTCTTTAACAGTTTCAATGTTGTGCTAATAGGTCTGGCAGGCTGGAAGACCTTTTCACTTTTAAGTTACTAGATCCCCTCTGGAGTAAGAGTCACCAGACTGCAGCAGCCAGCTGTGGGAGCCTGCAGGGAGGGTCAGAACAGGGATAGAAAGAGCTGAGCGGGTGGACACTAAGACCCAGTGGTGCCCCAAATTTTCAGGTGCCCTACGCAGCCATGTATTCTGTGTATGCCTAAGAACGGCCCTGATTGGCATTCACACATACAGAACGAATAATTAGATTGATGGTTTTGTGTTTTAATTTTCTAGAGTTAAAACACCTAGGAACAATGGTGGTAAACTCTACAGAGTTAACCTTTACCCCATCTTCTTTGCACAGTGTTCCATCTACTCCACTATATTCAGTTCAAAATATTTTATCTCCCCTTGGTGACAGTTTTTATTAAATGATATATTCTGATTTATATCCCACTCCATTTCCTTCTAATTTTGTTACATGCTTCATTCAATTTGTTATATAGCCAGCTCCACACAAATAAACTAAGGTTTATTACCACAATGTCATCTTAATGGATTTAAATACATATGAGAGAAGAGATGCTTGCAGAAAAAGGATCAGTTACAATCTCAATATTTTAAAGTGCTGGTAATTAATGAAGAATGGTGATATGGGCATGGTAGCCCTTTTCCATACCATGCACAATTATAAATCACCAACACACTAATCAGAGGTGCATTTGGGGGAGGGATTTTGCCTTGCTGGCAAAATAATGACAAGATCATTAGCAAGAATTAAAGTAACACATGCAAAGAAAGAAGCCCAGGCAGAAATGTACTTGCACAATGTTTTGTATAAAAATATTTGCAAATGATGAGTAAAGTTAGCCTGTCGGTTGTGGTGCAATATGAACAATGACAATGTCTTTTCCACTGAGTAGTTTGACTCACATCCCAAGACACTGCTACAGCAAGGAGTGCTTAGGATTGCTTTGCTTGAGCCATACGAAGCAAGCACTGGACTTTCTACCCCACCCCATTCCACATGCTGAGATGAAAGAGGCCTTTGTTCAAAACGTCCAGAATTTACCCTAACCTTTGTTGACTGGACTAGATGGATGTCCTGCATCCCAGCAAAGCTACATCATGTTGTGCTAAAGCAATCATCAAGGGGAAAGTGGTATTTCCCAAACAGTAAGAGATACAGTTTTCTGGAGCACTATCACTAATGTATAATGCAGTGGTTCTCAACTGTGGTCCACCACTTGTTCAGGGAAAGCCCCAGTGCGCCGGGCCTGTTTGTTTATCTGCCACCTCCACAGGTTCTGCTGATCGCGGCTCCTACTGGCCGCAGTTTGCCGTTCCAGGCCAATGGGGGCTGCGGAAAGCTGCAGCCAGCACTTCCATTGGCCCCTGCCGCTTCCCGCAGCCCCCATTGGCCTGGAGTGGCGAACCGCAGCCAGTGGGAGCCGCGATCAGCCGAACCTGCAGACGCGGCAGGTAAACAAACCAGCCCGGTGTGCCTGGGGCTTTCCCTGAACAAGCGGTGGACCACAGCTGAGAACCACTGGTATAATGCTTACCAGCAATTAAACTGCAGAGGTCAAAAAATGAGCATTTACTAGCAGTTAAAAGTACTGGACTAGGAGTCAATACTTCTGGGTTCTGGTCCTGCTCCGTCACTCTCACTGTGTGACCCTGAACAAGCCATTTCCCCCTCTCTGTGCCTACATTTCCCAGTCTATAAATTGAGGGTGATTATACACACTAAGGACTAGATTCACAAAGGGACTTTGGTGCCTAACTGCACTTTAGGTGTGTAAGTCCAACACTTATGCACCACTAGCATTCACAAACCTCCCCAGCTGCCACCTATCTCTGTAGGTGCCTGAAGTCTCTGGATGCCTTAGTTTCCACCATTAAAGTCCCTGAGGTGCCTAAATTTTGGCTGCTGGGCATGCACACAACTGCTTCAGTCCTGACACGACCCAGCGCCTAATTCATACTTATGCCCCAGCAGGATTCTCACACTGTCCTTGCCTATCTTGCCTGCAGGCCTGATCTACTAGGCATGCTCAGAGCATGCCTAAACCCATACAAAAGACAACAGAGCAGGTGAAGGATTAGAACTTGGGTCCACCATATTGCCCTCACCACTGGGCTATTCTGGAGCAGCTGTCTCCATCTCTCCTGTTGAAGCTGTCCCATGGTGTATAACTACTTAAACAGCCATTTGGCCACAGAGAGTGAGAATGACTTTAAAACCCAGTGGTTAGGGAGCTCACCTGGGAGTTCAAGTGCACATCTCTGTTCCACATCAGGAAGAACCCAGGTCTGCTGAAGCCTGCGTCAGTGCGCTGAAAGTTATCAGAGGGGGAACTGGCACCTCTACCACCACCTCAGTTGTATTTAAAAAACCTGGCTTAGGCACCTAACTCTAGAAGAGGGTTCATGGCTGTGAATCCCAAGTGGAGATAGGCACCTCTCTCCAGCTTGTAATTCGGTGCTTAAGTCCCTTTGAGGGGCAGGGTTTAGGCCACATCCCTCCTTGGAATTTTCTATTGGCTAGTTTAGGCATCTCCCCGCTAAGTGTGCTGGTGTTTGTGAATGCCATTCTTAGGGGACCTAATTCAAGGTTGTGAATTCCACAAGGTGGCAGGGCACCTAGGAGCATTGCAACACCTTTGTGAATTTATTCTTCAACTTCCTCACAGGAGAGTTGAGCGACTAATCCATGAACATTTGTTTAAAGCACTTTGAGATTCCCTAGGTGGGAGTTTCTATAGAAGCAAAAAGTTTATTGGGCGAGATTTTCCTCTGCCTGGTACATTGTGAAGACATTTACACCTGTGCAAAGTGAGAATAAAAGGCTACAGAGCAGATTTCTCCACTCACTTTTACCAGCACTTGCTATTCATCTTTGGTTTACGTAAGGACTGTGACAATTAACTTAATTTTTGCTATATTTTAGCAAAAACTTGGCCAGTGGTAGTAGATAGGAACACATCTCTCTTACAGATCAAAATGCTATTAATTGCTTTATTTATTTTCCATCCCTAAGAATTTAATTTTGCTACCACTAAGTTATAGATGCATGTCTGAAGAGGAGCCAAACTAATATCAGAAGGTTTTATAGTACTCACTTGCAATGATTTAGAGATATGCTAGGATCAAAACTCCCTGAAGAGCAACTTCTAAAAGGCAGTGTTTCCACAAGTGATTAATTTTTAATGTAAGATTCTCAAAACAGATTGTACAATCGAAGGGCTTACGCCTTCAGTCATAACTCAGGGAAAAATTTCCATTGGCTTGGGCTCCAATATTCTTTGAAGACCCTCCATTTTGGAAGGGTTTGGCCTAATTCTTTCATTCCCATGAGCACTGCTTTCTTGGAGGGAGGTGGAGGCTTCTGTTACTTCTGAGAATGGAGACATTAAATTTGCTGACGGCTCGTGATTCAGCAAAGTACACTCCCTAGCCATAGGCTTCCCAGCAAAGCATCCAAAGTTCATCAAAACCATTATGCCGCAATTCTAACATAAATCTATCCTGTCCCCTCCACCCCACCCCTAAGCCAGTGCATTTAAATCTGTTATTTTCTTTCATGAGTCACAGATAGAAACCACACCTAGCTTCCTGCATTGAAAGGAAAAAATACCTAGATCATCAAAATGCAAGTTTTTATGAAGATCATCCTATGTTAATTTCAACCTCATCCATAGCTCCCTGGAATCAATAGAAAGACACTGACTTCAATGGTTTCAGAGTAACAGCCGTGTTAGTCTGTATTCGCAAAAAGAAAAGGAGTACTTGTGGCACCTTAGAGACTAACCAATTTATTTGAGCATGAGCTTTCGTGAGCTACAGCTCACTTCATCGGATGCATGCCGTGGAAACTGCAGCAGACTTTATTTATACACAGAGAATATGAAAAAATACCTCCTCCCACCCCACTGTCCTGCTGGTAATAGCTTATCTAAAGTGATCATCAGGTGGGCCATTTCCAGCACAAATCCAGGTTTTCTCACCCTCCGCCGCCCCCCCCCCCCCACAAATTCACTCTCCTGCTGGTGATAGCCCATCCAAAGTGACAACTCTTTACACAATGTGCATGATAATAAAGTTGGGCCATTTCCTGCACAAATCCAGGTTCTCTCACCCCCTCACCCCCCTCCCAAAAACCACACACACAAACTCACTATCCTGCTGGTAATAGCTCATCCAAAGTGGTCAAAGGGTGAGAGAACCTGGATTTGTGCAGGAAATGGCCCAACTTTATTATCATGCACATTGTGTAAAGAGTTGTCACTTTGGATGGGCTATCACCAGCAGGAGAGTGAATTTGTGTGGGGGGGGGCGGAGGGTGAGAAAACCTGGATTTGTGCTGGAAATGGCCCAACCTGATGATCACTTTAGATAAGCTATTACCAGCAGGACAGTGGGGTGGGAGGAGGTATTTTTTCATATTCTCTGTGTATAAATAAAGTCTGCTGCAGTTTCCACGGCATGCATCCGATGAAGTGAGCTGTAGCTCACGAAAGCTCATGCTCAAATAAATTGGTTAGTCTCTAAGGTGCCACAAGTACTCCTTTTCTTTTTGACTTCAATGGCCTTCCAATCAGGCCCTAAGTCTTCAAACTGTGAGCCCAGCATGCAGGTAATGAGACAGCTGAATGTGTTCTGTATGTCTAGAGACAGGCAGGCAATGAGACAGTCAAATGTCTAGAATCAGACAGGCAACAAGACAAGCAGAAAGCACAGGAGCTAACAAGGAGAATCCCTTCAGTTCAGATAAGGAGCATCAAGTTTGTTGTTTGCCAGTTTACTGCTACTCAGACAGGTCTTTAAAGGAAGCTATTGCTTGAACTTGCCTTTAAAGAAAAGCTTACCACATTACAAAGGTTTGTAAATGAGTCTCCATGAGCTGCAGAAGCCTGAGCAGCATCCCACTTCTTTCTAATTAGCATAAAGAAAAACTGGAAAGTGAGATTTTGCTAGTCCAGCTTCAGCATATAATACATGTTTCCTTTCCCAGACAATAAAAGGCACCTTATGAGCAATTCATACTTTTGTCAGAGTGCTGGGTTTACTCATTTAAATATTTCCATTTAATTGCATTTCATTTGCGGCTGCCATTGTTTTTAACCTGGTTAAAATAAATATTGGAACTTGAGATAGTAAAAGATGTACCAAATACTTCACAATGAGAAGCTCCCAGACAAGAAGCCCATTCAAAGACATTTCCAATCGCATGGTGGTAGTTTAACTTTTTAAATAGCCCCTTCTGGATATGCGTGATGGGCTCAACGGTTCCAAAAACATTTCACAGAAATGCATACAGTACTACTACTTCAGAGGCAGATGATTAAAGCTGAAGTCATTAGTCATTTCACAGCTTGTTTGGGTCAGCTGTGGCATTTTACGCCTTTCAGAATATTTATCTAAAGGATTTCATGACAGGGCAATACTTAGAGTGAAAAGGGCACAGTAATTAGTTTAAGGCAGGGGTCTCCAAACTGCAGCCCGCGGGCCAGATCCGGCCCAGGGCTTCCATTTGTCCGGCCCTCCAACCAACAGGGGAGAAGCAAACAGCTGAGTAGGCACTTCAAGCAGGCAGGGGGAGGGGCCTCTGGCAGCAGCTCACTTGGGGGGGGAGGGAAGTAGCTCCGCTGAGCCTGGCAAAGGGGTGAGTGCCTCTGGGAGCCAGTGTCCCCCAAAAAGGGGAGCCAACTTAGGGGAGTGTTGTTGCTGCAGCCGAGCAGGTCCAGACCCCTGCCTCAGAGAAAACATACAAGCCAGATGCTTGATTACATCTCCAATGAATGGAGTAAAGAAGAGGGACATTAACAATTTCATAATGGTTAAATTTTAACTACAGCGCTAATAGAACCAAACAGTCCCAACCAACTGAGTAGAGTAGTGTTGTTTTTTAACGAGTTTGCATATATTTTGCATATATTTAATTTCTTTCACAGCCGCTTCGGCCTGCAAAGCCCCTTCAAAAATCTAATATGGCCCTCATCTCATAAAGTTTGGAGACCCCTGGTTTAAGGCATGGAAAGAATTTGATTTTATGTCAGCTTTTTTCCTGCATCATGCATAATAAAAGGGGCTTGTAAGCGTTTGTTTTGACAAAAATACAGTGGTGCAAAATTATACTTGGGAAAAAGCTCACGAAAGCTTATGCTCTAATAAATTTGTTAGTCTCTAAGGTGCCACAAGTCCTCCTGTTCTTTTTGCAGATACAGACTAACACGACTGCTACTCTGAAACCTGATTTACCTTATTTTTCTGTAGAACAATTCAGAAATTACAATCTCTCAGACACCCAGTCTGGTATATCCTCTGTCTACTTATCTGTCTATCCATCCATTTCCTCTTTGCCGATTTTTATTGGTAAACTAATGTCTCTCATTCTCAGGCATCAGGCCCTGGAGTCCCACGTCCAGGACATTTAGTTTCTAGTTAACATTTGCTGACCAAGCTAATTTTTCCTGCTTTTGAGCCATATCTGCCTCGCCTAGGCTTCTGGGCATTCACCCAGAATTGGATCATAGTGACTGTTATCCTTTGTTCAACTTTGCTGGCAATGTATCAACACAGATCTTGGGCAGGAATTAATCTACTATATAAATATATATACAGTGGAATTCTTCCTTAGGCAAAGTCACCATTTTCACAGAGCAGCTTTACTTTAAGTCAAAGTTTCACTGGAACTGGAATTGGTATTTGCTCCCAGTTCAGGACATTCATTCTACTTAAATTGCTAGAAATGAAGTTTCACTATAACCAACTTCACTATAAATGGCTTCTGAGTAACGAAGTTTTACTGTATATACTGTACATCATCAAAATATTTCAGGTAGAGCTGGACAAAAAAATTTGAATTTTGAAGAAATTTGAAATTTCAATATTAAAAGTTTGAAAAATTTAGTGACTCCTTCTCACTCCCATTTTTCAACTGACTGTAGAGCTGGTAAAAAAATATGTAACTGGAAATTTTTGAATTAAAGAAAGGATTCCCTGTCTCCCCACAACCTCTAATTTACAAAAGTAAGTATTTTACAAACAGGGAAGAAGCACAGAGAGGGGAAAAGACATAGCCTGACTCTGAGAAAGAAACCAAAATTCCAGACAACCAGTCTCCTGTTCTAACTACTAGATGAAGTGGATGCTGCCACTCATGATTTGCAGAAATCAAATTTGGAAAATTTCAACCCAAACAGTGAAAGTCTGATAAAGTTATAAACAACTGACAACAGATTCTTTTTGATTAGGCAGCCTTCAGTACAGGCACACCACAGTGCTCTCTGCCTATAATATTTTTGTCTGCCAGTTTCAGAATCACTGGGGCAGACTGTGAGTGAAATCCTGGCACCACAGAAGTCAAAAGGCATTCCTACGTTTCCCTCTATATGCCATGAATTGGTATTTTGTGTGGCTTTCCATAAAACAAATAAACCACCTTAACCTAATTTTAAAAAAACTATGGGATGGCAGAAACCATCTCATGACTATCTCTGATATATTATCATTATATATTATTTAGAGGATGGTGACATCCCAAATAACCTAGTTCCTTTCCAAACACAGAATATGTCCACACAACCTAAAAAAAAAAAAAAAAAAGCAAAGTAAAGAAAAGAATGAAGAACTTTGTTGCTAGCCTCCAGCTTAGGACTGAGAATGTCTCCAAGTTCCAAATGTAACATCTTTGTATTATCAGCATCCAATTAATAAAATATAATAAATACTACTGATCAAAGTGGAGTCTTGATGCACTGATACTGATCCGGGGATTGGTGATGCAGCAAGAGAGCTGAGTTTTGTGTGCCCTTCTGGAGAGGTGATTTTACAGCTGCTTCTAACCAGCTGCTGTCTGTATGAATCTTTCCCCATGTGGCTTTCTAGCAAGTGCTCTGTGATGTCTCCATCTGGCAGCCTATATTAAGTGATTATAATTTCTTGTGTGAAAGGGAGTTTCCTATTCAAATCCAAAAACTGCTGCAGTTATGATACATTCAAAGACCTGTACAGATCCTTCAACTGTTAGAAGTAGAGATTTGTGTGACTTTCTTTTCAGCACATCTTTCTAGCTTCCTAGTGTGCAGTATAATTTGGAAGGGGCTTCTCTGTTACTTGGGGTGAAAGCCAGAGACGTTGAGTTACAGCTTCAGCTGGTGTAAATCAGCAAGGTGATTTACACCAGCTAAGGATCTCACTCATGGGCTTCTATTTTATACTAAATATATGGTCAGTATTACTAAGAGTTCAGACAAATAAATGAAGTCTAATGTTGACGTGCAGTTACTGTACACACAAAATTGGGTAATTGTGTGAATAAGTGGCTAGTTCTGGTCATTTGTGTGTGAAGTCACGGCAACTATCCAATTGCATGCCTAGAATTTTCAAAAGTCTGGTTAGTACATTGTGTAAGGGATATATAGAACAGATATGCCTTGAATAATTAAAAACTACTGATTCCTTCTGGCCCTCAAAAATTAGAAAAGCTTCCACCTCTGATTATCCTAAAATAGGACCCACCTATTTACTTTAAGAAGTAAAGACAATAAGAAAATGCTCACATCACACCATACACCATGTCTAAGGATCCACACATCAGCCAAAGTCAGGTGTTTCTCTCCCCAAGAACAGAAATTAAAATGGCTAAATTAGAGTTCTGTTAACCCCCTAGACAAGAATCTCTCATAATTTGTTTATGGATTAAATCTCTTTATCTCTCCCAACCTAGCTAAAAAGAATGCCAAATTACCAAGCAAGAGTCACCCCCTGCTTTCCAATGCAAAGTGGCCCACTGCACATTGTGAGTGGATCAAGATATGGGTTGGGAAGCTGCAGGCTAAGCAAACTATACATTACTGGCTGTAAGATTGAAGGGCAAATTCACCAAGCTACCTGGTATCCCAAGAAATCCAAGTCACAAGTTTTCACCTCAAACTATACATTGTTCTCCTTGTAAGTCAAATATACCATGGATAATCTTCTTTCACCCCAGATTAGAAGCTGCCCATGTGTTTGCCATATGAGCCAGATCTACAACCTTCTCTATGGGGAAACTATCTCTTGTTCCATTGTAAGTCCTAAATAATGTGAAATGCTTAGTACAATCAAAGAATGTATTGAGAATGTCCTCCAAATTTAGAAAATAAGGGATTTTGTTAGTTTTCATTATAAACAATTGTTGCACTCCAGGGTTAATACGAATTGTCTGGCACAAAGAATGAATGTTGAAAGATATAAACCAGGATATAAATTTGGAATATTAAGAGAAATTGCTTAAAGGGAAATCCCAATTGATAGTATGGGCTAATAATGAAATGAAATCCTTGAAAAGAATCAAATATAAAAAGCCTCCAATAAGAAAAGGATTCAATAAATTTGTCATGTATCAACACCAGCTCCTGGAAACCAATGGAAACAGCAGAAAAACAGAGAACTGAAATCCAAACACTCAAGAGAGTCGGCTGAACCCAACAAGAAGCTACGGAATCCTAAGTGCAACCAACACCCTGACTGGCCATGTGGAAAGGATTCTCCCCCCATCCCAGAGTTAAAGAATAACAAGAAGTGGTGATATTTAATTTTAAAAATTGTATTTCCCCTTTTATTCTTAAACATAAATATCTGTAGACTATCCTGCTGAGTCTGCACTCTCTAGTGAGACTGCAAGTACCCGTATTTTAGATTTTAACTCCTTTATAAATCCAAGCAAATTAGCCGAAAAGAGATTTGAAAACAACAACTTTAAGCAATTCCTTTTAATATTCAGAACATGTCCCTTTTGTACCAATCCAGCCAAAGGGTAGTAACCACACTCTTAAAAGGTGCCTTAAAGACAAGCACATCTTTGGAGAAATTGAGAATTTATTATCATAAGTAAATGTAATAAGAAATCTTGATAATTTGCAAATGGAATTAAATAGGCAATTGCTCACCTAATGTACATGAGCATTTACCACAAGTATACATGCAAATCTGGCAACCGCATGTGCAAATGATTAATTACAAAAGCATTTACCTGATCAACACTTGTAATCATGCAATGCACATGCAAACTGGGCATACAATTGTACATAATTGTGCACCTAGTTTGTTGGAAAATCTGGCCATGGGCACACTGAAAATATCTATTCAGGATGCCACTGGTTTTTGGATACCTTATTGCTATATCCTTTAAACTACTTTGAATTTTAATACAAAGATTAAAAAAATAAAATTATTTTCTACAAAGTGTGATTTTTAAATAACTTAAAACTATGGCTTATTAAACATCAATTTCTTGCTTATCATGCTCCATATTACATGAGTCAAAACCACTCACTGTTACTGGACAGCCTCTGGAAAAGGCAACTCCTAGAATAATACATCTGCTGTGATGGCCAGATGACATGAGGCAAGCAGTAGTAGTTAGATGTTCTCTTTAAAGGAGTTTACTTAAATTCCATTTAATCAGTAAATTATATTTACTCATTAAAATTAATGTGCACTGAACGATAACTTACTTGATTGAATTAGTTTCTTTTTTGGATAACAGAAACAACATTCCCAGTGAAGAGGAAAATTTAACATAGAAAAGAAAACTTGGTCTAGAAAAGAACACAGTTGTAAAAACAGAGCTATTGTCATGCACAGGACAGAGAGGTGTGAATGCTCCATGCAATGTAAAGGATGCTTTACTCTACGAAGCAACAATATGTTAGCTAAGTGAATAAACAATGAGATTGATGATTTAGTAATTCATCCCAAGGAAACTGGAATGAGATTATTAATTACTATTTGTACTACACTAGCCTCTACAGACCTCAACCAAGATTATGACCCCATTTTGCTAGGTGCTTTACATACACGGTAAAAGACAGTTGCTGCCATGAAGAGCTTACACAGTAAGTAGACAAACAGACTGGGAGAAAGGAAGTGTGATCATTCCTATTTTGCAGATGGGGAATAGCTGCACAGAGAGATTAAGGAAGTTACCCAGGATCAGAGGACATCTGCAGCAGGAGCCAGGCTGTGAACCCAGACTTCCCAAGTTCCAACCCAATACATCACCCATTATTCTTCCTAGGTCAGAAATAGGGCTTTGGAAGAAGACAGACACACATGCCAGGCCCTGGAAGCAGATATGTCAGGATTCTGGGCATCTTTTGTTCTCCCATTCCTAATGTTATGCAGCAGAAAAAAAGCTGCTCTATATACGAACTAAACCTTTAAAAAGGCCTAAAGTGCCTCCAGGCACAACATGGTGTATCCCAGGGAGTGCGTCATCTACGCACTGAAGGGTCCACAAAGAGGGCATTTTGACAGAGGAAAGGAGAGCATAACTGACAGCTGACATGGGCACCTTTAACCTATACCAGTCAGAGATGGTGGATAACACAGCACTCATTGATCCGCTCTCTGTGGAATCCCTGCCAGTCATGATCCCATGCTGCATATCGTAGATTCACAGAGTTTAAGGTCAGAAACTTCCATTAAATCATCTAGTCTGACCTTCAGTATATTTAAGGCCTTTTGTTCACAGTTTTTCAGAAACATTCCCACGTTTTACAAAAGCTATTATTTGGTTTCTACCAATTTTCACCCAAATTCAAGTACAAGTTCTAGAACTCCATGGACCAGGCTCTCCTCTCCAGAAGGAACGATGGTGCTTTGGTAACCTGGGTCCAGCCTCTGGGGGACCCCCCTGCATTAAACTCCTTTCATTTTTCATACTCGTACTTTTCTCTGTTGCTTTTTTCTCTCCTCCCATCTCCCAATATTAACTCATATTTACCCAGAAAACTGTGAAGTTAATTTTTTGCACTGATTTATACCCATTTTTTCATTTTTTGTAATAAATATCTATAAATTCTCAAGAAATTTTAAACAAAATATAAACTGAAAGCAAAGATCCTTAAGAATATCACAGTGCATTAGACATTATCTAGTTACACCTGTATACAGCCCAATAGCTTGTGTCTGATTAAACATCAACACCTGCACCAGTTTCCAGAATGTGGTTTCTGCCACTGCTTTTGCAATGTTTCCATCACTTGTCATTGACCACATCTGGCCATTATACTCAGCTTGTGCTGTCTGTGCACCTATCACTTCATCCTTATACCCGGGGGATGGCTGCCAGCAAGATGCACTCCCATTTTTCTGCACTTTTGGAGGACTGCTTTATGCACATAGATCCATAGACTCATCGATATTTAGGTCAGAAGGGACCATTATGATCATCTAATCTGACCTCCTGCACAGCACAGGCCACAGAATTTCACCCACCACTCCTACTAAAAAAACCTCACACCTATACCTGTGCTATTGAAGGCCTCAAATCGTAGTTTAAAGACTTCAAGGAGCAGAGAATCCTCCAGCAAGTGACCGTGCCCCATGCTACAGAGGAAGGCGAAAAACCTCCAGGGCCTCTTCCAATCTGCCCTGGAGGAAAATTCCTTCCCGACCCCAAATATGGCGATCAGCTAAACCCTGAGCATATGGGCAAGATTAATCAGCCAGATACTACAGAAAATTCTTTCCTGGGTAACTCGGATCTCACCCCATCTAATAGCCCATCACAGGCCATTGGGCCTATTTACCATGAATATTTAATTACCAAAACCATGTTATCCCATCATACCCTCTCCTCCATAAACTTATGAGTTTAATCTTAAAGCCAGATAGATCTTTTGCCCCCACTGCTTGCCTTGGAAGGCTATTCCAAAACTTCACTCCTCTGATGGTTAAAAACCTTCATCTAATTTCTAGTCTAAATTTCCTAGTGGCCAGTTTATATCCATTTGTTCTTGTGTCCACATTGGTACTGAGCTTAAATAATTCCTCTCCCTCTCCGGTATTTATCCCTCTGATATATTTATAGAGAGCAATCATATCTCCCCTCAACCTTCTTTTAGTTAGGCTAAACAAGCCAAGCTCCCTGAGTCTCCTTTCATAAGACAAGTTTTCCTCGGATCATCCTAGTAGCCCTTCCTGTACCTGTTCCAGTTTGAATTCATCCTTCTTAAACATGGGAGACCAGAACTGCACACAGTATTCCAGGTGAGGTCTCACCAGTGCCTTGTATAATGGTACTAAAACCTCCTTATCCCTACTGGAAATACCTCTCCTGATGCATCCCAAGACCGCATTAGCTTTTTTCACAGTCATATCACATTGGCGGCTCATAGTCATCCTACGATCAACCAATACTCCAAGGTCCTTTTCCTCCTCCGTTACTTCTAATTGATGCGTCCCTAGCTTATAACTAAAATTCTTGTTATTAATCCCTAAATGCATGACCTTACACTTCTCACTATTAAATTTCATCCTATTACTATTACTCCAGTTTACAAGGTCATCCAGATCCTCCTGTAGGGTATCCCTGTCCTTCTCTAAATTGGCAATACCTCCCAGCTTTGTATCATCCGCAAACTTTATTAGCACACTCCCACTTTTTGTGCCAAGGTCAGTAATAAAAAGATTAAATAAGATTGGTCCCAAAACCGATCCTTGAGGAATTCCACTGGTAACCTCCCTCCAGCCTGACAATTCACCTTTCAGTAGGACCCGTAGTAGTCTCCCCTTTAAACAATTCCTTATCCACCTTTCAATTTTCCTATTGATCCCCATCTTATCCAATTTAACTAATAATTCCCCATGTGACACGGTATCAAATGCCTTACTAAAATCTAGGTAAATTAGATCCACTGTGTTTCCTTTGTCTAAAAAATCTGTTACTTTCTCAAAGAAGGAGATCGGGTTGGTTTGGCACGATCTACCTTTTGTAAAACCATGTTGTATTTTGTCCCATTTACCATTGACTTCAATGTCCTTAACTACCTTCTCTTTCAAAATTTTTTCCAAGACCTTGCATACTACAGATGGAGCAATGGGGCCCTAGCAGAAGGCGTGGAGGGAAAGGGGAAAATGAAATAGAAAGAGAGAACACATGCAAGAAAGAGAATACACAGAACCAGTTTATCTACCAAACCATCTGTTTACTGTGCTTAAAGTGATACAAGGCAATTTGTAGGGTAAGATCCCTCCTTTCCCCACCTTTCATTTCTTTCAGGGTATATAATCATCATTTTAAAATACTAAGTCCTTAAGGACTGGTTGTATCACTGCTACAAAAGCAGAGGGGAAAAAATACATTCCGACAATATAGCATCCCAGAATTCAGGCTTCAACTTTGAACGGATGTTGTCTGAACAGCTAGACTCTGGCAGGAGTATCAGTCTGGAAAATAAACTAAAGAAACAGATGGATCTGCACACTGGTCAAGCAACCCCTTCAAAGGCATGCCAGCTGCAACACATGTAAGGTGAACCATGAACCAACATCTGTGCTGCACACTTCTGAGACTAGTTAAGGAACCAGCTTGAAACTGGATGTGTGAAGCTGGGGAAGGACGCTAATTCTGTCATGCCACACTTCGATCCGTCCCTGCCCAAATTCATATTGACATAATGAGTTGCTGGCCACCACAGACTGTTCTGTGCCAGAAAGAATGTTATTTCAGTCATACCAAGATGACACCTTGTGACCCAGAACAAGTGGTGACCTTTTGGTACAAGGTTCTAGGTGATGACAGTGACTCAAATGGTCAGATACTCCAGGGAGGGCTAATGTAAAAGCCACACATAAATATAGGAACTGTCTCCTCAAAGAAGTTCTAAGATGATGGCAGACTGAATAAAACACACACATAGGCAATGCATCCTTATGTAATGCCATTGGCTTCAGTGTAGTTACATCAGGCATGAACTGGACCCACAGACAGGCTGCTCTTCTCAGTTCAGGGAAGAGGTTCACAATGGAGAACTGTGATAACAGAGCTACTGCTGGATTCAGGGAAGTTTAAAGATGGAGATAAATCAGAGGCCGCTCAAGTGTACAGCCAGGCTATCGGCTATTCTGGGGAGATAGATCTCTGTCTATCTCTCCAGCTGAGTTGTTCCACTTTGTATAAACAGTGGGCCAGAAAAAGGGAGCGAGAATGACTTGATAGCATGGTGATTAGGGCACTCACCTGGGAGGGGAGAAACCTGAGTTCTGGTCCCTCCTCCAATGAATATTCATTTATACAAGGTAGAACAGCTTCAACAGAAGAGACAGAGAGACCCACCCTCCAGAATACCCTACAGCCTGGCTGCTAGGGCACTCACTTGGGGGAAGTGGAAATCCAGAGCAGATTTCAAAGCTGGGTGCCTGCATGCCAGGTGAATGCCTTAACACTACTGGAAAGTAAGGGGGATGGCATCTACACCCCCTTTGAAACATTTCGGAAATGTCAAAACAAAGTGTTACCACGTTTCCTAAATTGTTTCAGTTGAAATGAAAAAACAGCAAGAGGGAGGGATAACTCAGTGGTTTGAGCATTGGCCTGCTAAACCCAGGGTTGAGAGCTCAGTCCTTGAGGGCGCCATTTAGGGATCTGGGGCAAAAAAAATTGGGGATCGGTCCTGCTTTGAGCAGGGGGTTGGACTAGATGATTGCCTGAGGTCCCTTCTAACTCTGATATTCTATGAACAGCAAACAGTTTGCTGAAATTGACATGAATTCACAAAATGTGTCAGTCAATCCAAATCTGCATTTTTAGGTGAAAAGAAAAATTCTGCCCACCTCAAAGACAGAGTGACTACAGAGTCCTGGAAAGTGCATAATGCAGCTACTGGGACTGACTAAACTGCTCATTTGGAAAGAAAAAAAAAGGAAGTGAAAATGTCTGGCTATTTGGGTAAAACGGACATGTTTGATAACTTAGTGGAGGACTGGCCCATCTATATCAAAAGACTGGTATGGTATATAATAGCTAAGGGTATAAATGATAAAAAAGTGACAATTTTACTTAGCGTAGTGGGGACTGAAACACAACCTGCTGTGTAGCCCAAGAGCTCCTGACAAAGCCATAGACTCAGACTTTAAGTGGAAGTTCTACAAAATCACCTATCCTCAAAGCCACTACTGATTGCAGAGCATTTCTGCTTTTATAAATGGAGTCAACAAGAAAGTGAAACAATTTCTGAATATGTGACTGAATTCACTAAATGTACATTGCCAGTTTGGAGAGAGTTTAAATGATGGTTGGTGTGTGGTACACAGAGTGAAGCCATCTAAAAATAGCTATTGACTGAGGCTGATTTGACCCCAAAATGTGCATTAGATGCTGCTGAATCAAGACAGTAGCAAAATATTACATGATGCTGTTGTAGCTCCTTGGTATCTTTCCAGAAATAAACTGGGAGCTGAGCAGAAAGCGGAACACAGATAACGCTCAAAGAGTGTGTGCTTTCATTGTGGCAAACAATCTCACAATGCAAATGATCACTGGCTCAAGGACAACCCCAGCAGGAATGGCAGCAAACTGGGGCACACAAAGAACATGTGCTTTTTTCACTTAAGAGGACATGCTAGTGGATTTTGGATCCATCAACTTGACGATGACAACATGGAGTATACTGAGAATGTTATAGCATCTCTACAACTGTTTAATTTAGAAGACAACAAACAAAGTGTTATTTGGATTTCTTTACCAGTGGAAGGAGAAAGACTTAAAATGCAGCTTGATAGAGTCTGCTGTGTCTGTAATTTCATAGAAGGATTATCAGAAACTACTTAAAAATGTGAAGTTGCAGAAGACTGTAGGGCTACTAACAACATATATAGGAACAGTCCTCACTCCCCTGAGTATTATTACATAGAATGTAACTGTAAATAACACATGCTAAACTGCTATGTCATGAAGCAAGGTGTCTTGCATTCCTTGGTAGAGAATGGCTGAGAGAGGTTCGGCTAGACCAGCAAAACATCACATGGCTGCAGGTTTAAAAAAAGTAATGAACTTTGGCCCCAAACAAAACTTAACTGAACTTTTGAACAAGGAAGCTGATGTCTTTCAGGATGGTATTAAACATATAAAAGCAACAGCTGTACTTGAAGAGGAAGAAATTCCTGAATTCTGCAAAACTCCTCCAGTAACGTATGGGCTATGGGCAAAGGTAGATACAGAACTTCAGCACTTACCAGACTCTGGAATTATATCCAAGGTGAAATGGAAAGAGTGGAACACCCTTGCAGTGTCAGAAAAAGAATTAGGCTGTCCGTATTTGTGGGGATTTCAAATATTGCAGTATCCTTTACCTAGAATAGAAGACGAATTTGCATTAGCGAGTGTCAGTTCCCCAAATCAGTCTTATTGCCAATTTTTGTGTATTTTGTTGCTGTGTTTAATATGAAGGAACCACACAGGAACAGTGGGGCCCAAATAATTGCATTTACTAAATATATACAGTGTGCAAGGGCTGTCTTCATACCCAAACTGCTAATATGACATGTTTCTAAACACACAACAGTGAGAGCCACTAGAGGGCTAACAAAATATTTAAAGGTATGCTACCCGAGTCTTATACCCTATGTTCCCCCCCATTTACAATCATTCCACTTCTTCCTTGGCACTCTAGATGAATGGTGCTCTCTTTCCACAAACAAACTCAGCTATACTATTTGGTGTCAAATAGTAATCTGTGCTTTCAGTGAGTTCCTGTTTCCACTATCTTTTTCTGCAGATTTTTCCAGTGATCTTACCTAAACCCTTTCTTAACTTGTAATCATGACCAGCACTGGAGTCTGGTATTATCCAGTGAAGGATATATACACTCTGATAAGAAATTCTTGATGGCAGAAAAATAGTATCATAGAAAGGTAAGGCTGGAAGGGACCTCAAGAAGTCATCAAGTCGAGCCCCCTGCACTGAGGCAAAGCCAAGGAAATTTAGACCATCCCTGACATGTATTTGTCCAACCTGTTCTTAAAAACCTCCAGGGATGGGGATTCCACAACCTCCCTTGGAAGCCTATTCCAGAGCTTAACTACTCTTATAGTTAGAAAGTGTTTCCTAATATCTAACCTAAATCTCTCTTGCTGCAGATTAAGTCCACTACTTCCTGTCCTTCCTTCACTGAACATAGAGAACAATTGGTCGGCGCTTTATAACAGCCCTTAACATATCTGAAGACTATCATCAGGTCCCCCCTCAATTTTCTCTTCTCAAGACTAAACACACCTAGGTATTTTTCCCTTTCCTCCTAACACAGGTTTTCTAAACCTTTTATTATTCTTAGACTCTCTCCCGTTTGTTCACATCTTTACCAAATTGTGGCACCTAGAACTGGACAGAGTACTCCAGCTGAGGCCTCACCTACCAAGTAGAGTGGGACAATTATTTCCCATGTCTTACTTCTGTTAATACATCCCTGAATGACACACTCCAAAATATTAGCCTTTTTTGCAACTGCATTCCATTTTCGACTTATATTCAATGTGTGATCCATGATAACTTCCAGATCCTTTTCAGAAATACCACCACCTAGCCAGTTATTCTCCATTTTGTAGTTGTGCAGTTGATTTTTTCTTCCTAAGTGAAGTATTATCCATTTATCCTTATTGAATTTCATCCTGCTGATTTCAGACCAATTCTCCAATTTGTCAAGGTAATTTTGAGTTCTAATGCTGTCCTCCACAGTGCTTACAACCCCTCTCAGCTCGGTGTCATCCACAAATTTTATACGCATACTCTCCACTCCATTATACAAGTCATTAATGAAAATATTGACTATTACAGTACCCAGGATTGATCCGTATGGGACCCCACTAAATATATCTACTCAGATTGACAACAAACCATTGATAACTATTCTTTGTGTATGGTCTTTCAACCAGTTGTGCACACACCTTACAGTAATTTCATCTAGATCACATTTCTCTAGTATGCTTATGAGAATGTCAGGTGGGACTGTATCAAAAGCCTTACTAAAAATCAAGACATGTCTAGTGCTTTCCCCCACCCACTAGGCCAGTAACCCTGTCAAAGAAGGAAATTAGGTTGGTTTGGTATGATTTGTTTTTGATAAATCCATGTTGGCCAGTCCTTATAACCCTATTATCCGCTAGATGCTTACAAAGATTAACTATTTGTTTCATAATAATTTGATTGTTTCTATTCCAGTCCAAGTGGACTATATTAATCCTTCTGGGAGTTTCTGATACTCAAACAATAAGAAAAAAAATCTTAATATGGTGATGATTCCTTAGGACCATTTAACTCCAGAGAAAAATGCTTTATTACATCACAAGGACACAGAATGTGCTTCCTTTGCCATAGCACTATATTCAAGGAGAGATTCCCCTAATTCCCTCTCTCGATGATCTATCCATCCATCCCAGCTTTTATACCAAGTACTTGGTATGTGAGTGTTTGATCTTCAGATTTCTTCTCAAAAATTTTGCACCAAACTATGATACTAGATATTTCTTGTTCTTAGAACCATACAGAAGGGAAAAATCCTCTCTCTCCTGAAAATTAAGTTAAGACTCCTGACCAAAAAAAGCCTGTAAACGTGCACAGATTAGGTGGAAAAGCAAAAAGATTAAGACCCAGATCAGCAATTAGTGCAAGTCCATTCAATGGAGCTGTAGCATCACACATGCTGTGGTTCTGACCCTAGGTTCACAATATTTGGCCCAGCTCCAAAGTCCATTAAAGTCAGTGGGAATCTTTCTGTTGATGTCAACAGGTTTCACATCAGGCCCTTTATATCTATCAGTCTTTTTCTCCTAGGATGTTGAGGTGCATTACAAATAACTTTATGGGGTATAAACATAGCTGCTTAAGATTCTAATGGGAGTAAGGTACCTGGTTTTCATAAAGACTGCACCCCCATATTATACGTTTCATTTAACTCCATTTATAGCACAATACCTAATTCAGAACAAAATGCTATGCTCCTAAAAAGATTTTGCATTTTCTCTCCTCCACCTGCTGAAGGACTGATACTCCTAGAAGAATTCAGCTCTATAAGATAAGTGTTAATACATTATTTCTCCAGGGCCTGAAATTTGAATTTAATGTGAACTGAATAAAATCATTTGCTTTTTATCAGCATGGTCCATGAACCATGGTTTGAGGCCAATATGTGACTCTAAGGAAAATGAGTTTAGCTCCAATGCCCTAATCCTGGCGTAAAATCATAAAATCACCACACATCACTCAGCACTGTTTAGCAAGAAATGACTGTCTCTATAGTAATAATGAAACAATAGTCCCTGTCCCCTCAAAAGATGAAGGCTCCTGCAAGTTCAGGTGAGGTCCATGATTACATCTGGATAGGTCGCATTGCAGAGGCTACACAACAGTGAAGTTCCGGCATTGCTAATGCTTGATTTCCCCTTGACAAATATCTATTCTAAATAAAAAAGACAGCAATCTTTTTTATCAGTAACAGACTCACTCTCAATTACTTTGGGGTAATTCCAGTATAAACAATGGGGTTATTCTAGATTTACACTGGTGTAACTGAGCTGAATTCCATGGTATAGTTTACACACTTTGTTTATATACAGTCATGTACACTCTACTATAGGAACAACTGCTGAATTGGTTAATGTGTTCTATCATTCCCTGAATCTTATAGATGCTAGAGATGGACAAGACAGGAGCCAAACATACACTGAAAAATATTTCTGTTAATACTAGTTCAAATTTATTGACACAGTTGCTTCCTTGATGTTCACTCCCCCATTTTGTGTTCACTTTCTGTTAACATGCAAGCAATTGGATTTCACTAGTGCAGGGAAAGCATATCTTTAAACTTCCACTCAAATGCCCATGGATAATGAACTTTCACATCAGAAATGTGATCATAAGAGTTACACTCTTCCAATCAAGAAGCAAAAATAAAACTATGCGGCCAATCACAACTTAGCTCAGATTTTGGATTTTCAAATAGCAAATCAGAGAGTAATTGTTGTTTAAGACAAATTTCATTGAATAATCTTGGATGACTAATACATTTGAGATAATTGCAATCTGTTCACTCTGTTACACCCTGCAAAGAGAAATTAAACATTTACCCAGGTCTGTAGAGTCTGTCTAGACTATCCATCCACTCAGGGCAAAACTCCACAGAACATTCTCCATTTCTCTCTCTGGTGCAATTTTAAGTGTCCCAAATTCCATTCCATAACGTAAATTTTTGAGGAACTTTTGCATTGACTTCAAAGAACTTTTGATTAAACCCCTAGATATTATGGACATGAGTGTTAAAGAAAACCTTAAAATAATCAGAATGACCAACCGACCTCTATCGCTGGCCAGAAATTTTCCTATTATTCAGCTGGATACAATGAGCCAAATTCTGCTTTTGGCTTCAATGTAAGCGTAAGCAGTGCAAGTCTGGAGCAACTCCACTGACTTTAGTGTAATTACTCTGGGTTTCTGACTTAAGTGGAATCACTCCTGATTTACACAAGCATAACAGAGCAGAATTTTGACCAACATACTGTAGTTGTTTAGAGCATAAGCTTTCGTGAGCTACAGCTCACTTCCTCATAGCTCACGAAAGCTTATGCTCTAATAAATTGGTTAGTCTCTAAGGTGCCACAAGTCCTCCTTTTCTTTTTGCGAATACAGACTAACACGGCTGCTACTCTGAAACCTGTAGTTGTTTACTGGCTCGTCTACAGATGTTGCGCCAGTTTATCTTAAAATGAGATTTTAAATTATTTTGTTAAACCAGTGCAAAAGTCTGTGGGGATGCTCCAATTTTGGTTTAAACCAGGTTTAGATTAATTTTATTAGGAACAAGCTTAAAGTAAACAACCTTTAAGATGAAATAAGTGTGTCCACACAGGGATTTGCGCTGTTTAAACTAAACTGGTGCAAGTTTGGGTGTAGACTAGGCTTATGGTGTCTATGAGTGCCAATGGAATCTGAGTGCAATGATTCAAATCTGGTTCCAGCTCTCATTAAAAAGAAGCTGATTTTGCTATGGACCTCAGGCTCCTGATAAAGACACGATGGGGCCTTCAAGCATAACCTTTATTTGTTAATAAAAAGATGTGAGGTGAGGTCCAAGAAGGCATAGCAGGGAGTGCAGGTGGTGATATTATACAAAATGTATTATTTAATGTACTGGATTGAAATGAATGTATACTCATCTGAATGATGTAAGCACTCAAAAATGTATCGATAAGTATGAATATGTAATTATCATATTATTAATATAAATTAATTTGTGTGGAGGTTACATTAATATGCTGTACAAATTTCTGTTTCAAAAAGATTTACTCAGGATCTAGTTGTACCCAACATCACCTCCATACTTTCTTGTGCCATAGCTTGGTACCATGTCTCGTTTTCCCTCTTTTCTCCTTTTTATCATATTCTCCTCCCACCCCAGGCCCCAAATCTTGTTTTGAGTTTGCTTCTTTTTCACTTCTAACTTTTACTCATTTTAGCTCCTCTCTGTTTTGGCATCTCCTGTTCATTCCCCACACAGCAGAAGGCCAAACGCTGCTCAAAGTGGGAATGGAGAGGGCATCCATTGATGCTTTTCCAGAGCCAGAACACATGTTCTCAGAGTTCAGGGTGTGTTGTGAGAGGCACAAAGCTTAAGCAAGTGAACTTCTTCCTTAGTCTGTAGCCCTGCATGCATGAGCTGCTCATGTGGCTAGCTCTGTTAGGGATCGCACAGGAGCAGGGAGCTTCAAAAAAGCTTTCCTACATTTATATGAAGGCATAAGAACAACCCTTGCTAAGATTAAACATGTTGGACCAATCACATGCATGACCAATCACCAACCTGCCAATGCACACGCATAAATAGGGGATTTGTGCATGGACACAGCTAGGCATGGGCAAAACCTCAAAGATGTATGTACTTTTTTGTATGTATCCACATAAAATGTGAGCAGTCATCCTGGGAAAGAAAGAAAGAGGCAACACTACCCATTCGCATTATAACAAGAAATTACAATGCAATAGCGCATGCTACAAACAGTTCCTTACATATTTCAGTTCTTTGGACAGCAAGTGCCATATTGTTCATGCTGTAACTCCATCAGCCTCACTGGAATTACATCAGGGATACATCTGGCTCCCCAACACATTCCATTTTACAAGCATTCCTAGTTGTCAAGATCCTGACAAGGGCAGTCAGGATCAAGGGTCACAGCACGGTCACACCTGAGGCTGAGAGTAGCAGAGAAGTTCCAGGCCAGGGTTGACACCAATGATTAGAGTCCAAGTCATGTTTAAGGGTCAGGAGGTGAGGCCCAAATCAAGCCAAGGTTGAAACCAGGAGTTCAAGACCAGAAACCAGGAATGGTCATGGCAGCTACAGGAGATCTGCACTGTTGTCTGGGCACCTACTGGAATGCCTCTTGTGTTTATTTAGGATGGGGAGTCAATCAGGAGCCATGAAACTGCAGCCTGTCAGACCCATTGAAGCGGGACTTCCTGTGGTCTGTGTCTGCAGTAGGTCGCAGGTAGCAGAGCGCAATCTGTTTACAGAGTGGAGGTGTTTAAAGCTTGGCAGTTCTGCAGGCATCGAGACCTCCTAAGCCTTACGCTAGCTGACAAGAGAAAAGAATTCCACAGTGTTCAGCTCAGATATGGATGTGGGAAAACACAGAATATTTTCTTTCAAACAGAAATCTAGGTAGAATTTTGCCATCTGAAGAGAGACTGTTCCCGTATTGCCTTTGGGAACAAGTTGATTTTATATTCAAAAACATCATCAGAGAATGTATCTATTGATTAATGTGAGTAGACAAAGGAGCAAAACTACTTTTTTTCTTTGAGCTCAAGTAAAAAAGAATGAAGCATTTAGCTAGGAGGTTTTTTGTCAGTAGACGTTTCAGATTCATGGAGCACACCAGTGTTACTGCACTACTAAATTTGCTCAGATACAAGGTAGGGCATAGTGTAGTATAAAAGCTCAAAGTGAGAGAAGAAAGAAAAGCAAGAAAAATTACTAGATAGGAAGTTTGAATCATTATTATAAGACAGCAGGGCAAATTTTTCAAGTAAGAACCACAAACTGTGTGCAATTGCACATCTAATTCATGAGTGAATTTATTGTGATTGCCACTCAAATCAGGTAATTATCCACATAAATGTGGCCAATAGGTTATTAGCATACTCCATTACCTGATTTATACATTAAATTTCAGTGACTGAGTGTGTACAAATTAAACACATCACTCCACTCACTTTTGCTACATATAACTGTATGACTAACTAGTCCGATAATCTAGCCCAGTGTAACTTTACTGTAATGTTTACACATCTGTGATGTAAATAATGCATGAGGATGAAGTAACACTATGGTGCATGTGGACAGAACTAAGTTTGGGTGTAAAATAAAAGACTGCCCTCACAATAGTAGGACAAGCAGAAATTACTTGGAGCTAAGGATTAAATTCTCACATGAAGATTGCACGTGGCTGACACTAAAATTAACAAATATCAAATAAAAGAATTAGGCCCCCAAGAAGGAAAAGATTAGGCCAGATGCTGGGAAAAAACTGTAAAGAGCGAGGACAGATGGACAGTAGAAGAGACTCCCCAAGAAAAGGTGGATCACTGCAGGTATGCAAGAACAGTAAGATTTTAGTAGGAATGATATTGGCAATAGTCCTGAAAGGATGGGATGCTATTCATGATTCTATGCAACAAGGGGCAGCTGAGAGGTCTCTCTCTAAATTAGGGTGACTGGGGTTCTCAGTTTATTGTAATTATTAATGATAGTGATGTCTCATGTAAATCATAACTAGGATCAGAGTCAAGATACCTGAAATAAATGTCCTCCAAAGACACCTGATTTGTGGCACTTACTCTGGATACTTTAGAAGAAGACTTAACTTTTGGCATTCAATCTTAGGTCTTCAAATTTTACAGGGCTGCTATGCAGAACTATTGAGCTAGTCTTAGTTACAAACACCAGACACTTGATTGTATCATAAAAACACAAAAATGCTTTCTGAGTTTTTCTAGAAACAGGAATTATGGATTAAATCCAACAATTAATGAATATATCTGCTCTGACCAAATCCAAATGGCTCCTTATAAACATTTCCAACCCTGGCACAAATACCTCTAACAAAACACACATTAATCCACAAGCTGGTTGATGTGACTGAGCCAAGGGTTTCTGAAAATGTCATTTTCCTGGCACCCACAGACAGTTCTTTTATTTTTCCATGCTATTGACCCCGTTGTTGGCTGATAGGCAGATTATGTGGCTCACAAGCTTCTATGTAAAATAGGCAACTAAGGTTTGAAGTACCAGCATGCTGAATTGTTGAGAGAATGAGCAGCCCACTGTACTGGTCTGACTACTGGAATGGGAGCCAGGAACTCCTGAGTTCTAATTATGGTTCTGATACTGACTGGTTCTGTGGTCATGGGCAGTTTGCTTAATCTCTCTGCCTCTCTTTCACCATCTTTAAAATGGAGATGATAATTATCTATTTCACTGAGAGGGGTGGGTTACAAAAAGGGATTGAATAACTGGCTGAAACAGCCAGTAGATTCTGCTAAGCAGTGGCCAGCTGGCTTCCTCCCTACGGTGGGGGCAGGGGCATGTTGAGGATGGGCAAGGAGGAATCAGGGGCATGGCCAGAGCATGCTGCACCCTGAAAATCCCTGGCTCACAGAAAGTCCTTTGGGGGCTGCTGGAGGGCTGAGGCTATTCCAAACAATGATCTCAGGACAGGCGAACTGCAACGATCTCCTGGTGACACTTTCTTCTCTGCGATGTCCAGCAGGGACTGGCGAAGTAGAGGATTGATCCCAGTAGTGCCAGTGAAGAATAAAGGCAGTAAATAAGAGCAGAGTTTCCCTTTGGCTGAACTCACAAGAGTCATTGCAGGATCACCTGTGAGATATGTTGTCCTTCACCTGCCTCAGAACTCCTGAGTATCCCAAAAATGTGAATGGATGCACCTGCCATTTCTCCCATGATGCTGTGCACAACCACAGGCATCTACCCACACAGATTCTTTGACCCTGCCTTCTGTAATATGTAGCAACGTGTGTGTGTGTGTGTGAGAGAGAGAGAGAGAGAGAGAGAGACTGCATGCATATATATATACACACATTATTTTAAAAATCCAAAACAAAACACTCTACTGCACCACACTTCTCCCCTTGGGGAGAGAATGAGAGAACAGACATGGAACAGATGCTAGTCACGTTACTTAATGCACGTCCGATACTGTGGAGGTAAGTGTGCTATAAGAACATACCTAGAGTAGCATGCATTCAATTGCAGGATCAGAACCCAAAACTATTCTTAATCCAAAGTTCACTGAAATCCATGAGAAACTTTCCTTGTTCTTCATTAATAGCAGCCAGTGTTTCTTCAGCTGCCAGTGGAGATGGACTAATGAGCAGAGGGCAGGTGAGGCTTCCAGGTTGGAGAGCTGAGAATGCCTTGTAGCTGTAGCATATACCATGTCTATGAGATTGATGGCTTGGTCTTCTACCGTTATGTAATATGTTAAAACCAGCTGTACCAGAGTGACAGCCTCCTGCCTATTAGTAAATGTTAGTATTTTGTTAAGGAAGAAAACTATCCACTCAGATACAAACCTGATGCATGATGGCAGCCTCCGTCCCGCAATAGAGAGGCTCCAAATTAGTCTACATTTTTGTCATGTCAGGGTTGTACATCTGTTTGAATGTTGCAAACATTTATGAATATTAATAACCATTTGTTCCAAAGAGCTGTAAATCAGTTAATTAGGAACCTGTCATCATGTTTATATTGTCCTAAGGAAAACCCAACAGCAGCAGCATATGAAATTAAGCCAGCATTTAGTTCATGAACACCATTTACAAATAAATTACCTGGCCTGCTCACATTAGAGTCTGCACATAACACAAAGCAGCATATATTTTCTCCATTACTCATATTCTAATGGAGTGATTACGAGAACTGAAAGATATATTGTGCATTGATATTCCATTAATAGTTATGTGGGGTGTACATGGATGTGCAATCTCTGAACCAGGACTCCATCCTTCAGAAGGCTGAGCAACTCCTGGAGATGCTGAGCACCATCGACTTCAGCACCTTGTAGGATAGAGACCTCAATCATTATGAAAACTAAATTACATATAAATAAATGATATACTGAAAAATAACCAGGAATCACTGGCAAATATGTAATATTAGAATTCTCCTTTCTATAGGTCCTCTCCCAATATTTATTAAGCTAATAATTTAAATATTTTATTAAGGCAAAGTACTCTTCCATCCACATTCGCTGTTATTTTTCTCTCCATAAATAATGATGTCTTGCACCAATTACCCTCAGGATATTTTGCATATTTTCAACCACCTCTGTTTACAATGAGCCTTACGGATATAGCATAAATGAGTTGGTGATATCCATGTGATAAATTGCAGAACCATGCAACAAATGCTCTTTCAAACTCCTCACCTGCATTCTGCCCAATAATCATCTCTCCTGAGATCTGTCTAAAATCTCAAACTGCGTCATATTGCTGTCATTTCTTTAAAAAAAAACCCCATAAAATAATTTCTTCCCTGCCGATGTGAAATTTTCTCAGAAAGTTACCTCAGCCAAAGACCTAGCACAGGAAATATTTAATCCTGTACTAGTGAGAGGCTGAAGGCCTCGCATCTTGTAAATCCACATGATCTAGAAACAGGAGACCTGCCATCAGTGTAATGCCTCCTGATTTACATTATTTAACAGGGAAGAACCAGGTCTAGCAATTATTACTACTACTAGCAAAGTGAGACTCCCATATTTCCAACAGAATTCATAGAATTTCCTTCTAGCCCTGATAGAGCCCAAGATATCTGAACCTGATAATTAAAGTACCTGGCTAAGAAGCAGGGATTTATCAAATGGGGCCATCACATTTTTAAAAAGACACCCTTCACTTTTTTGTAAAACATGTTTTTTCCCCACTCATGTGGGAGACCTGTTTAGCTCACCCATGTTTTATTCACTCATGAAAAATATGGCCACCTCAAAGTCACACTTATAAAGTCTTTTTACTACTCATTCTTGTATTCTCTCTTTATATGGGGCCTGGCCAAAAATCTCTGAAGCCAATGACAATCTTTCCACTGATGTTGGTGGGTTTTTGGATCAAACCCTTAATACGTACAAATGCAATGTCAAACAGCAGGGTCAAACATTAGTCTAATTTACTTTTCAATGTTTGAAATGCCTATCTGTGTGTTTGATCCCTCCTAGATTTTAAGACATTTCTACTTGAATAAGAACACACAACCCAGCATCCATGTCCTTCCTAACCTGCAAGGAAATCACTCCTAGTGCTGCTCTAACTAGGTCATACTCTGTGGCCATGAAAAGGAATGAGATGTCACCGGCTCAGCAATGTGATGTTAAAGCAGGATAAAACAACAGGAGAAGAGAGGCTGGTAGGAGGGGCACTCTCTGTGTGAACATAGATAGTCCAGTATGGAAAGTGATGGCAAAGATATGGCAAGGTATCAGACAGCAACATTGACCCATTTTACTTACTGTAGACTGAGCAGTAAATTAGGTGTTGTGCTGGATTATAAATTGATTTAGACTTGAATGTGTTTGTAC
Organism: Lepidochelys olivacea; assembly: GCF_965140295.1. Taxonomy (NCBI): domain Eukaryota; kingdom Metazoa; phylum Chordata; order Testudines; family Cheloniidae; genus Lepidochelys; species Lepidochelys olivacea. The sequence goes on from NC_140423.1 coordinate 18,239,390, forward strand.
ACATTTTTGTTTGTTTTCCACAAACCCTTGTGTGCACTGGATTGTGATATTAAACCCAGCAGGTATCAAAAAAAGCCTAAACGGATTTTGAAAGCATCTATGAAACTAGTTGCAAAGTTTCAAATTCTAGGCATTAGCTCACGGAGAATGCACTGTATGAAGCTATAACTCATCTTTCCATTGCATTCTGAGAACGGTAATGCAGTCCATAGACGGAAATAGAGGAGTAAATGTCTTTTTTTCTCCTTGACTGCAAATGGGACATAAAAGCAATAATGAGCTCTGCACAAGGTATTTCCCAGGAATTAATGACCAGTTGAGGTTAACGACCGCTGTCTATGCTTTGAACTATCAACTATCCTAGCTAGTCATCAATCCCATGCCCAGTGCCTCAAGGTAATTGCTTAATAGATAGGAAAGCACCAACACCACAGAAAATGGGCAGCCTCATACTAAATGGTAGAGCCACTCTGAGAATATTTAAAATGTAGGAGTCAGCCTAACAATACAGAGATTACATTTCCCCGCTTTCTCCCCTACCTTTAAGTCATTCTCCTGCCTTAGTTAGAACAACTTGGAAGGGGAAATAAATCAGAGGAGACAAAAAGCTGCAGCAACAAACCAGCAGGTCGTAAATAAATTCCTCCTGCCCCCACTCCCAAATGCCAAACACTTTTGTTTTCATTTTTTTTAAATCATTACTCACCCTGACATGAATCCTAATTAAAATTTTACACAGTGTGTCTTTTAATTAGCCGTGGCTGGAGTGGTGAAAGCTATCAATATTTAGCAGGATAATTGTGTGAAATGACTTTTCAAAAATGAACAGCAGGCATGAATCCACTCAACAGCAGGGGGTTATTCAGACACACACTGTGCAAGATGGGGTGCCTCAGATAATGTGCAAGAGATAATAATGCACACAGGGAGTGACACATGCTGCCATATTTTGTGCTTCATTGGTTTTCTGCGAACAACATTTGGCTCTTGTTGCACTCAGGACATCAGGGTTCACACAAGCTGCAAGCTGGTGATTTTATCTTTATGTTGTTGATTTATTTTATCTTAAATAGAGGGATGTGTTTAATAACAGTGCACACAAACAAAAGGCTGAGATGTAGCTCCCTGTATGACCTAGTTTGATTATGCTTTCCACAGGGTAAAAAAGAACAGCTCAATGGCACAGGATTTTTTCTTTTTTTTAGCTCTCTCTACGCTGGCAGAATAGAAAGTGGTAAATGTATTTCTGTTTTGTGTTGCACAGAGTAAATGCATCCACAGTTTAATTTTACAACAGTTTCACAACTGCTTCTCACAGCCTTCCCTTTCTCTCCCCCACCCCCCCTTTTTTTTTTTTTTTGGCTTTTCCTTTTTTTGTTCCTTCACTTTTCTTTTCACAGAAAAACTAGGTTAGGCAAGTTAATGTATAGCAGTTTAGACAGTTTCCATTTATTAATGATTACTGCTAGTGTTTGTAATTGTGCCTATTATGGCATAGCCACCTGTAACTATTTACTATATGTGCTGAGAAATAGTTCCGCAAATTGTGCAAAATGAAGTTTTGAAGCTGTTTTCACATTGCAATCTACTCATAAACACAAATCCTTAATATTGTGTGCACCCACACAAGTCCCAAAATGCAAATATCCTACATATGCAGCCACATACAAACTCCAACTTGCAAGCAGCATAAAAGTTTGTGTGCATTCAAGTTGACTCTGTGCAAAAGCATATATGCACTCTTGCAGACCTGAGAAACAGCAAAATCTGCGATAGTGAAAGTCCATTTTCAGGATGAAATTTTCAAACTGAGTAATCCAACTACTACACAAAATGCAGCATATCCTTGGAGGTGAAAATCTATTCTTCCACATCAAGCCTATCTGAGGAGTCATTCTTCGGCCACCCAGGAGAAAGATTAGAAGGGCCCCTGCGCAGCTGGGCCATGGTTGCTACTAAACTCCTGGCCCTGTACTAGCATCCACAGCTCTCTTAAGTCTCTCCCTGCAGGATTTATGGCAATGGTTCCATGCAAGACAACCCATCGTCCTTGCCAACTCTGCAGTCCACCTGCAAACCCCACCTATATTTCCGTGGAAAGAACCACCATGAAGCTCCACAGAACACACTGGTCTACAGTGTCAGCTGGCACAGTTTCTCCACTTCCTGTCCCACCTCCTTCTGTGTTTTAGCCCTTTCATGGCAACAGAGAGGCTAGGAAGATTTGACCCTTAATGTACACAATGTAGCATGTCAACAGGGGCATTAACTACATTTTGATTAGAGCACATAATACAGCATCAACTTCTAAGAGTCACCGAAAGATGATATTACTTGATCCAACCCCTACCCATCACTCTTGACTCAAAGACCAAGCCATTCAGTCATAGTTTATATAATCTCAAATACACTGCAGGCAGCGTCAGGAGAACAGAATAATTATAAGTCTGCTAATGGAATCAGATTGATGGAAACAGTAGTTTCCAAACAGACCAGTACCAGAGGTGGATCTTCCTGGAATTTAACAGAAGGGTAACACGCTACAGTTTACAGCATTCCTGCCACTAATGGTGCTGCACCACTGGGGAATTATGGCTATGAAGCCCAATCCACAGGTTACTAATGTAATAGGAAACCTTCCAATCACATCAATTAGCTTTGGATTGGGCCCCAAAATGGCCACTGTGAACGCAGCCCGAGAATCTGGGGGAGGAGGGATAGCTCAGTGGTTTGAGCATTGGCCTGCTAAACCCAGGGTTGTGAGTTCAATCCTTGAGGGGGCCATTTAGGGATCTGGGGCAAAAATTGGGGATTGGTCCTGTTTTGAGCAGGGGGTTGGACTAGATGACCTCCTGAGGTCCCTTCCAACCCTGATATTCTATGATTGATTCTAATCCTGAATTCTATTCTCAGCTCTGCCAGAGGTTTGCTGTGTGACCTCAGGCAGTTCATTTCCCATCTATGCCTTAATGTTTCTCTGTACAGTGGGGATAATCGTTATCCTTGGTGGGAGTGTTGAGAAGGTTAATTCAATAAAACCTGTTAAGCTCTTTGAAATCCATGGATGAAAGATACTATGTTAGTGCCAAGTTTTTTTAAAATGACATTTTAAATGACAATTAAATGACAATTAAAGTGTACAAATTAACAAGTAGGGAATACACAAGAAATGTCAGAGGGGCAAGAAATATCATAGTACTGTGATATCATAGAATATCAGGGTTGGAAGGGACCTCAGGAGGTCATCTAGTCCAACTCCCTGCTCAAAGCAGGACCAATCCCTAATTTTTGCCCCAGTTCCCTAAATGGCCCCCTCAAGGATTGAACTCACAACCCTGGGTTTAGCAGGCCAATGCTCAAACCACATCCCTCCCCCCCTATAAGCTTTGGGGGTTTTGTTGGTAGTCCAAAAGTAAATAATAAAGATAAACAGCAAGAGAATTATAATCTCCTCTTAAAGAGGACTGAGGACTTTTTCCCATTTACTTGAAATGAGAAAAAGGAGCTTGTTATTTTTACTTACTGAAATTTACCAAAACACTAATTAGAAGTTCTTGCCTGTGTGTGGAAGTCACTGGATTGATACAAGGTAACAAAGGTAACAATAGGAATACAGGTAACAGTAGAATGTGGAGGAGTACTTGTGGCACCTTAGAGACTAACAAATTTATTTGAGCATAAGCTTTCATGAGCTACAGCTCACTTCATCGGATGTATGAAGTATGCATGGAGTAACTGCTGACAGTATCACAGGTGGACTGACAGTGGGGTAGGTAACAGCGCTGAAAGCTAGAAGGTATCAGGATTGGCAGTAGACTGGTAGTAGCAGTGATAACAGAAGAACATGGTTACTGCAGTCTTATGGTACTGAGAGGGGAAAAAGAACAAGGTTAACAATACTGACAAGTTAATATCTGTCAAGAGTTTTTAAGACGAAAATGGCTTGTTATTAATATTATTACTCCATGTAGTTGTAGTCTGAAAACATGTGGGCACCGGAAACTTACTCCCTGCATTAAACATCAGCAACAGAATGAAGTTCTCTTTTCCACGACAGAGCCTGTTAATATCTATTACATATACCAAGGGGTGCAGCCTACACTCCTACACAGTTTGTAACTTCCTGTCTGCCCAGAGCTCCTGCATGCCCCCACCCTTATTCTCCCATTTCCTACAAAAATAAAGTAGAAAAAAACGTATATGTGTTAATCTACCTAGAGCCAGGAGCGGCTGTATTACATGAAGAACTCCCCAAGATCATGTTACATATGCACATCATTCACAACATATTAATCTTCCTGCCAGAAAAACTAATTGCTTAAGAATTAAGTAGGGAATTTCTGAAGGAACCTTCCCCTTCATGTAAACGAAAGCACTGTCATTAAGTGAGCCCTGCAAAAGACACAGTAACTGAAGGGACATTTGGATTAAACCTGAACATAAAGTTGGACCTTAAGGGAATGAATCTTTCACAAGTGGGAAAGATAAAAGAACTACTGCAGTTTGTAAACCGACAAACTCTCTCTCTCACCAATGTTAATGGGAAATGGGTGTCTAAATCTCTTAGAATTTCTTTTAAAAAAAAGCACAGGCTCAAATAATAGGGCCTAGATTTTCAGGCATGTTAGGCACACAGTCCTGGAAATCTGTGTGTGCAGTTATCCTTATCTTGTTCACTCAATCTCACCAGCTGTGTGTGCAAATCAGTCATGCAACTGGAACCCTAGTTTATTGGGGAACCAGGCTTAGGATAGGCAGGCACTCAGCAACGAGAGTGTGGAAATTATTCTTTCTGAAAAGAAAAATAAAGTGCGACTATCTTCTTTACAATACAAATACTTTCTAACAAAATGGTCGTTTAAGGTTAGTATCACAGCTAATGAATGTAAGAAGCATGTCATGCATCATGCAATGCTGGATTTTGATTCCACTTTGTTCGATGGGTTCGATGCTATTAATTAATTGAAGACAAATTTGTTTCTCCTTGTTTTTTAAATACCAACATGCTTCACCACAATACTTGTTAACTATCATTGCAGCCATAATCACAAACCTTTGCACGTGACATGGACCCTTATTAGACTTTTAATAAGAAACAAATGTATTAGGATAAATATTCCAGGCACAGTCTACAGACCTTTATTCCAGGGAACAAGAGGGAGAGGGAAGTGAATTAATATGTATGTCAGCTCCCACTGCCAGTCTGTTTGCATAAATGCTCAGAGGGCACCACAGGCCTGACTTCAAGGGAAAGATGGTTGGGCAAGCAGGCAGTTGTCTGTGAAAACAGACATCAGACTGAGGTAGAGGGAACCAATCACGGGGAATATAAGAGAGATGGAATCATAGCATGTAAGTAATCTGGAGCACCCACTGTGGAATCAAAAACTACACTAAAAAGCACCAAAGAGCACAGAAGAATCTTCACTAGGAAGAAAGAAAATCCATGACACCTTGGGAAAAGAAACTAGCTGGCCCTTGTTGTAACTTTACTTTTTATTGTAGCTACAAGACGTTCTTAAACCTCTTTTCAGGTACTGATGGAGCAGCTTCAGCCCATGAAAGAGGAGAGTAGTCAGATGCAGCCATGCCACCTGGGCCTTGCCAGTCTAGGGGAACGAAGGGTACTAAGCCATGAGCAATACTACTGCTGCCTCCAGCATATGAGAAGATCAGGCAGTGTTTGAGAATTTGGAAGACTTCATAACACTGACAAGGTAGCAGAGGCCAGCTGCACAAACATACACATACACACACCCACCCCACTCCAGACCAGAGATGGTACTGAACCAAACTTCCACATCCAAACTGTGACCTCTGGGATATTTGAAATCTAGATTCAGATCTTGGTCTGAATTTCGCAGCCTGAGCCCAGCTCTGTTACAAACACAAATGTTTTGGGGTAACGCCGACAGTTCAAGAGTAGCCTGCAAGCTACTGCTCAGTAGAAAGCAAAGAACTCAAGAGGACTCAGATGACATCAGGTTGGATTATTTTCTGTTTTCCAGCTTGTCAGACATATCATAGCCCAATTACTTTTATAGCCTTTTCAGAAATGGTCACTGAATTTGTAATCCTTCCAGTGAAGAAAAATATGACCAGGACCTGAGACTGCTGGAAAAATCATAGAAACCAAACAGGATTCAGAAAAGAGTCTGGCTCTTGTTTTAAAAAGCTCCAAAGTCTCAAGCATTTGTGGATACTAGTACCCAAGAAAGTCATATTTAAACATGTCTAGTTCCCTAATGAAGATCGCCTTTTCAAATTCCACCAAACATTATCTGAACGATTTTTAAACAAACATTCATTTTTCAACAGTCTTGCTAAGAGCAAGTTTTCAATTTTCATAAGCTACCTTTGATACAGTCTTTCATTATGCAGGATTTTAACACTCCACACTAATAAGCAATCACTATATTGATACTCTCATTGTACGGTAACACTGAATGCTGTGAAATCATGTCATTAATATCAATGACTGTGAAATGCTTTTCACCAGTATGTACAACTGTACCAGCCAGGCTGTGTATATGGTTTCCTATGTGTATCTGAACATGTGTGCAAACATTATTTGACACTAATTTTAATTAAGATAAATGGAAAAGGAGATATTGAGATTCAGAGAGTTCTTCTGATAGGCAGAAAATTGTTTGGTAATTGGAGAAAAACACTCATTGCCTTCTGGGTCACTGTAGTGAGAGCATCAGGCCAGAGAGCACTGGTGACACAGCTCTGCAAACTGTTTGCCATGAAAACACAAATCATGCAAAAATCACTTGGGTTGGGCTTCATGACCAACTAACAACTCAGGCCAAATTTTTTTGAAGGTTCTCTCAGGTTCATGAGACTATTTGAGCAATCTAAGTCCTAGGACCAAGCAGTTGTGTCAGACTTACCAGTTTCACTTTGATGGAGAATCGGTAAAACACAATGGCTTTGACTGAGTTTCACTGTGAGAACTGGGTTTACTCAAACCTGACAGTGAAACCACAAGACTCAAAGATGAAGTTATTTGTTTGAAATCATGTGAAACTGCTGAGTTTTATAGCAGATCCTGGAGTTTTTTGGCAATGCTCAGTCTGCCAGAGGGTTCATTTTGCAGAGATTTGTTTTGTTTTTTAAATGGACCATATTTCTCTCATTTACCATTATGCAATCCCCACCCCCATTGAATCTATTCCTTTTCCCAACTCCACTTTCCCACACCCCACTTAACATAGAGAAGGATTTTAGGTCCATCGTGGAAAGGACATTGAGAAGTCAGAAAATTTTTAAAAAACCACTGTATTGATTATGGGCTTTGGCGAAGTGACAAATAAAAGTATGAGCCTTGGGGAAAAAGTGATTGAGAGATAAAATATATATCACCATATAAATATTCTGGGAGAAAATCTGAAACAAGGGAAAGGAATGGACAGTTTCCTGGAGTGATATGTCAAACAATAATGATAAATTATCTATAACAATCAAAGGGAAATTCCAGGGCAATAACTGGCATTGGCAGATGCATCTTCATACAGGAAATGGGATCCATTCAAGGAAGATGAACCAGGTTTTCTTACATAAGTGCATAGCACTTGACTGAGGTTTCAGGTTACTGTAGATAGAGAAAGTATATGAAGAAGTAGCACCACGAACTACCAAACACCCACAATTCTCATACTGAGCTGCTACTGATTTATATTTTGCAATTCAGAGTTGTGATAGTTGAGTTACTTTTTGGTCCCCTCCTCCACTATCACAAAATGTGTATTATAACTTCAACTTGCATAGCAGACACATTGAACTCCTTTGACTGTCAGTGCTCTGTTCTAACTTCTGAACCTTTTAATTTTTACAGTTTATTCTTGTTTGGATGCACTTCCTGAATTCCTCAGAAAGATAGGGTCTAGCTCCTTTATGTTGCACCTTATTCTCTTGCACTAGTCTTTTATCAGGCCAAACTTTCCATTATTTGTAAGTTTCTCTACTAAAAGGCTGTGAATGGGTCAATAATCCCATCAGTTTAGAGACTGAGCCAAACTCCCTCCTTCTGTAGCAGCATAAAACACAACATATGCTCTCCCAGTGTATGCTGTCCGAAGCCCAGCTAAATATTCTTCCTGAAGCTCCCAAATTCCTGCCAAAATCTCTTCTACAGGCCCTTAAAGGGATGCAATTGAGAGATCACTTGCACTGAAGTATTGGCTTCTGTTGCCTGTTTTTCTGCAGCCAACTGGATGACTATAGTGGTTCTTCGTCTGGTCCAGGTGCCAGAAAATGAAATTTAGACAAAGTGATAGTAGTGTTATTATTTCTTTCTGGCATGTGTTGTGCATGTCCTTAATGTCGTTCTTTAGGTCTGGGAAGTCCACAAGGACATATCAGGCTCATATGCCATAGGAATTAGATTTCTCAGATTATTTATTAACAATCTCTAAATTTATCTCATTGTCAAAGAGAAAACAATCCTTTCATCCTTTGGCTTTTTGTCTTTCTTCTCTTAATCAGTATGCCTACTAGTGAATAGAAGAATTTGAGGAAAGGTACTTATATGCTTCACCTTTCCCCAGGAAAACCATACTACATGAGAGAGTTCACAGGGCAAAGTTCAAAGAAAATATGCACTGAATTCCCCATCCTCTTCCCTGACAACATCAGTGAGGGTGTTATCAAAGAAACTTATCAGCCCCACATTTTAATGTAACCTGTAAAGGAGTAGGTTCCCTAAGCACCTTCTCTACCTCTCTAGTGACTAATGAAATGCTAAGACTTTCTTATACTCAATGTATGTGCTGCCAAGCATAGAATGTACAATGTGCTCATGCCACTCAGCATATGAAACTAAACAGATTGCCCCTCTCTTTCTTCGCTTAAAGCGAACCTTTACTACTTTCCAGTGTAGCCCCTTTGATGACTGAGTCTAACTGTATATCACAGTCTGGCCATCTCCTCTGACCTTTGAAAGTTCACTCACTAATTCTTCTTTTTAAGATACATTAGCTCTAACAACCACAGCAGCTCTGTACAAAAAAACCAGAAGTATGAAAACAGAGTATTGAGTGGATTTGAGAACAAATTCCTGCAGACGGGGCATCCTGGACTCACATAGGTAAACAGCTGCCATCACTATCAATAGCCTATATAGCCCCATGACCAAAAAAGAGGGGCAACGGTGGGGGTTAAATATTCCCAAGGAAATAGTGCCCAAACGGTGCTTCCTGTAACTGGATAAAGTCACTCTCAGAACTGGACTCTTGATCATTCAGAATCACCCAACGCTATTGGAACGAGGCGTGCTTCCCCCTTGCCACATTTCTGGAGCAGGCACACAGCTGCCTTGCTATGTTGCCAGAGCAGGCATATGGCTTAATCTGGTTTTGCATGCCAGGAACACCATTCACTGAATCTCCTGCAGGACAAGGCAGGTGGTGCTTCATTTTCACTTCCACCATCAGTTCAGTCACTATAATGACAATAAGTGAGATGCGCAGATGCTTTTTAAATTGCAGGTTATGAAAGGCTGCTGGCATTCTCAAATTAATTTTGTAAACCAGGGAGGCTTGTGCTGCTTTTTCTGGAATATTACAACCCTGCAGGTCTTTGTTTGGCATTTTTTTTAAGGCTGACTTGCCATTTTGAACGACTCAAGGACACAAAACCAATGCAAAAGCGCTGGAAGCCTCTCCTACTGAATCAAACAGTAACTTAACAATGTTTTTCCGAAGGGGCCTCACTTAGTTCACATTGATGCTTTTTATCTAACTGCATGCTCTGTATACTGCTCTCCCTTTTGCTACTCTCTTTAGCTCCAATTCAAAGAGGGAAAGGCACAGGGGCCTTAATTTAGCAGAGCACATACACATGTATTTTAGTGTATCCCTGTGCAGCAGGGTGTAGAGTTGTTGCCAACTTGCAATTATAACATAAAAAGATTACTGGTACTTTAAAATCCCCGGTATAACACTTAATTTGTTGCTGAGAGTTGTACAGACAGGTGTTGCTGGCTTGCCTGCCAGGCTCCAAATAACAACATGCTTCCGCTAATAAGGCCCATCTCAGAATGATTACCCCTATACAGCACTACAGGCAACTTTGGTTCCTACTCCAAAATTCTTACTATCATTACATCTTTTTTTAAAAAACTAGATACATAGAAGATAACTAAGTTTCAATTTTTTTACTTAGTTATATCCTTAGAGTCGAGAACAATTATTCTCTGTCTAGCAGGTTCTCTTATCACTCTGCCTTTAGAGGTAGTATCAGTGTCCCATCTTTTTTTCTGTATTCGAACTGACCACTTGAGACTCAGATTCAGTCAAGGGGTCCATTTCTTGCATTTATTGCTTGCATTTCTGAGCTGCATATTGAAACAGTTTGTTTGTGCCATATTTTCATTCCCTTCCTGCACAATCCTTTCAGAGATCATAAAATCCATTCTGTTTCTTCTATAGACATATCCTTCCTCTATCTCAACAAGATAAGATCTTGGAGCAGTGTGTTGGTCAATCACTTGTGAAGGCTTCCTGTCTCCTTTTACATGAATACAGTCTCTCCATTTTCCAGTGGTGATCAAGGGTTTGTACCTTCGTCAAAGAAATATGTCTGCTCTGCTTGTCTTAATTTTAGGCTAGGCCATGTCTGCACTATCGCTTATGTCGGCAAAACTTATGTCGCTCACAGGTATGAAAAAAAACCACACCTCTGAGCGGCATAAGTTTCACCCACATAAGTGGTAGTGTGCACAGCACTATGTTGGCAGGGAGCTTCTCCCGCCGACATATCTATCGCCACTCATTGGGGGTGATTTAATTATGTCGATGGAAGAGCTCTCTCCTGCCAGCATACAGCGGCTACGTGAGCGGCTACATGAGCGATCTTACCGCAGCGCAGCTGCATTGGTACCGCTGTGCCACTGTAAGGTCTCTAGTGTAGACATAGCCCTGGTTTGTACGTCTCCTTGTATCAGCCTGTGTTACAACAATTATGATGAAGTGCTCCTTATATGTTTACCTAGAGCGGCTCCTGCCCGGCACGCACCGGGGGCAGGGGCATAAGCAATGTCAGAGGCATAAGCAATGGGAGAGCCCCATTTTGCAGCAACATCACCCTTAATCCCGTAGAACGTGCATCCACTGACACAGTAACTGGTTCTTTGCCATGAAAGTACTTCAGCATAGGTGCCCTTGTCAGCAGTTCTTTCAAGTGTTCATATGCCACCTCATGCATTGGAATCCTGGTGAACTTGACCTCTTTTCCCAACAGTCATCAGTATTGACACGTGTGGGATAAATTTCCCAAAGTAAGTAACCATTCCAGGAAATCTTTGCAATTCAACCTTTCGGGCTGGTATAGCCATTTCAGTTATTGCCACAATTTTTGAGTTGTCAGGTTTTAGACCTTCTTTTGTCAAGTGATGTCGCTAATATTTTATCTTTGTCAGGATCAATTTGCATTTGCTCTTGTTCAGTCGCAGGTTCCTTTCACAACACCTGTCTAGAACTCTTGAGCCTTTCATCATCTTCTCTTCTGGTATTTCCCCACACCATTGTGTCATCTATATAACATCCAACCCCTTCCAGACCTTAAAATATTGGTTGATATGCTTCAGGAGCTGAACAGATGCCAAAAGGAGGTCTGGTGAACCTGTATCTGCCAAATGCTGCATTGAATGTGCAGGAACTAGAATTTTTGTCGTTCAGTTGTATTTGCCAAAATCCACTCCTGACATCTAAGATGTGAAAACTGGAACTTTTCTAACTAGCTGATGATGTCTTCTACTTAGTCAATTGAAAATGTTCCCTTCATATTGCTTTATTCGTATCTCTTAGTGCAAGCATATTTTTATTTCATCTTAACCTAGTTTGTCCAAAACTACTACAGAATTGACCCATTTAGTGTCTTGCACTTTTGTTATTATCTGCAACTGTTTCATGCGGTGCTATTCTTTTTCTACTTTGTCCCTTAATGCCGTGGGAACTTTACAAGGTGCATGAATTACATTTAGCACTTACCAGCTCATCTTTATGATGTTCTTACTTGGCAAGAAACCTAAATATTCAAATATATCCTTGTTTTCTTTAAATATATCTCAGTCACCTTCTGGTCCTTCCTTTACCATATTGACTCTTGGCACTAAATTTAAACTTGTCACAGTCTGCAAGCCTACTCAAATTCCACCATCTGAAATTCCAGCAATTCTTTCTTCTCTCAATACTCACAGCCAAAGTTGCAGTTACATGTACATGCAGATTTTCCTCTGGGTAGGTTATCAGCTGGATACTCAAGCTGCGAAGTCGTTCAGCCCATAAAGTGACATATAACTTTATAGACATCACATTGACCTGTGCCCCAGTATCCATCTTAAAGCTCACAGTTTTGTGGCCATTAATGAATAAATCCATATTCTATTCATCTTTGGGAGGCTCAGTACTCAGCAGACTGAGGAACAGATCTTGCGAGTGCTCATCTGCTTCTGTGAGGCTAAACATCAGTTTACCCTGGGATTTTTCCTTTCCAGAGTTGCACATTTTGGCAACTTTTGCCACATCTCTGGCATTCTTGCCCATACACAGGACTATTCCTTATGGCTTGGCTATGGCTGCATTTATAACAACCCTTACTTGCCTCTGACTGCTCTTTTTAAATTTATTTTGATTGCTAGCTTTTATTAGCTGCAGGATGCCCTCCAGCCTATGACTCCATGTCTGGGTGCTTCTTAAAGGTGGACTTATGCTGCAATGTATGCACATGGTTTTTTTGGTTCACTCAGCCATTCCAATTGTTTTGCAGTTGTTTCATCTGCATGACATCTGTCCACAGCACATGCAAGGGTTAAATTAGTCTCCTCCACAACCTAGCTTTGATGCAATACCACACACAATGTGGTCCTTAATGAGGGATTCACACAGTTCTCCGAATTTGCAAGATTTGTCCTGCCAGTTTTAAATCAGTCACATGCTCGTCTATGCTTTCCCCATCTGTCTGACTTCTGGTGAAAAATGTGTGCCTCTGCTACATGACATTTCTTTGCAGTGCACAGTATGCTTCAAACTTATTCTTTAAGATGTGTATTTTGTCTTTAAGTACTGCATCATGAAATTGAGAAGTATTAAATACCTCTCTTGCTTTGTCACCTGCCACATGAAGAAATCATGCTATTTGCAGCCATTTATCATTTTTGTCTATGCCACTCACAATGCTTACAGCTCAAATCCTTGCTTCCACTCTCTCCAGTTTTCTGCTGCATCTCCTTCAGCCATTAACTTTCCTGGAGGCTTTAGTTGGCCCTTTTTCTTTTAAGATTTATTCTTCTCTTTTCTTACTTATAGTTTTGTTCTGACACCATGTAATAGCTGTTGCCAACTTGCCATTATAACAGAAAAGATACTGCAGGCTTTTTAAGTAACAGTAAACACTATTTGTTGCTGAGAACTGTACAGATAGATGTTGCTAGCTTGCCTGGCTAGTCTCAAGTCTTTGTTTCTGCTAAGAAGTGTTTCTGCTAAGTAGGCTCACTACATAATGATTCCCTGCATAACACTATTCCAAAGTTCCCACTATCATTACACATGGTGCTTAAACATGTGTTTAACTCCCATTGCCTTCAATTAGACTGAAGCATGTGCTTAAGTGCTTTGCTGAATCATCCGATGAAGTGAGCTGTAGCTCACGAAAGCTTATGCTCAGATAAATTTGTTAGCCTCTAAGGTGCCACAACTACTCCTTTTCTTTTTGTTTCCCTCTTGCAAAGTCACCGGGTCACCTCGACGCTTAGTGGTCATCTCAGAAAACATCACCTTCCCAAAGGTACCTAGGTATGACAGGGACTGGAGGTTAGACCAGAAGAGTTCCATAGCTGAAAATGCCCGGCCACCAGCTCCTCCCTTTTACACGGTTAACTGAAGTGTCACCTCTAATCACACATACGTAGCTGTCAGAGGGAGAGATGGTTGGCCTTCCCTCTCCCATCTCTAATTTAAGCCATCAACATTTTCTTTGTAACACACTACAGTAGTGGTGAAAACACTGTATATGTACAGCTACAGCTACAAGGATAACACAAAAAGAACAGGAGGACTTGTGGCACCTTAGAGACTAACCAATGTATTTGAGCATGAGCTTTCGTGAGCTACAGCTCACTTCCTCAGATGCATACCGTGGAAACTGCAGCAGACATTATATACACACACAGATCATGAAACAATACCTCCTCCCACCCCACTGTCCTGCTGGTAATAGCTTATCTAAAGTGATCATCAAGTTGGGCCATTTCCAGCACAAATCCAGGTTTTCTCACCCTCCACCCACCCCCCCCACACACACACAAACTCACTCTCCTGCTGGTAATAGCCCATCCAAAGTGACCACTCTCTTCACAATGTGCATGATAATCAAGGTGGGCCATTTCCTGCACAAATCCAGGTTCTCTCACCCCCCTCCAAAAACCACACACACAAACTCACTATCCTGCTGGTAATAGCTCATCCAAAGGGACTACTCTCCCTACAATGTGCATGATAATCAAGGTGGGCCATTTCCAGCACAAATCCAGGTTTTCTTACCCCCCCACCCCCATACACACACAACCTCACTCTCCTGCTGGTAATAGCTCATCCAAAGTGACCACTCTCCCTACAATGTGCATGGTAATCAAGGTGGGCCATGTCCAGCACAAATCCAGGCTTTCTCACCCCCCCCCCCCTTTTTTCCCGGACACACACACACACACAAACTCACTCTCCTGCTGGCAATAGCTCATCCAAACTGACCACTCTCCAAGTTTAAATCCAAGTTTAACCAGAACGTCTGGGGGGGGGCGGGTAGGAAAAAACAAGGGGAAATAGGCTACCTTGCATAATGACTTAGCCACTCCCAGTCTCTATTTAAGCCTAAATTAATAGTATCCAATTTGCAAATGAATTCCAATTCAGCAGTTTCTCGCTGGAGTCTGGATTTGAAGTTTTTTTGTTTTAAGATAGCGACCTTCATGTCTGTGATATAACACACTGTATATATACACCTACAGCTACAAGGATAAAAAAGCATAATAGCAACCTAACACTTGTTCTAACAAATTGGGTCCTTTCTTTTCTATTAACTAAGCTTTCATATTTTATGGCATAGTATTTTCTTCCTTCACAAAGTAACAACGGGCAATCTGTCTGCTAGTAAAAGTAGAAGCACCTGTATTTTAACAGCTTGTTTTAAAACATGCTAAATGTTACAGCTTTGCAGTTGCCAAACAAGTAAATTAAGTGTCTAGTAAAGGTAAACAGAGACATTTTAAAATGCTGGGACTTATTTGCATGCACTCAGTCATGTGTGAGCCTCTGTAAACTCCCAGGTTTTGTAAATTTGTAATGTTTTTTAATAAGAACACTCCAGTAGTCCGATTCTCTAGAAATGAGTGATTCGAATTACATTAGTGAGTATCTTTACATAATATATTTATTATATTTAATAATATAATTTCAGAAATATATATATATATATATATATATATTTCTCAAATTAGTCAGATACCACAGTGATGAATGCTATATAATGGCCGACAGAGAATAGAGCTGCTTGAGAAATTATTCCCCCCTCCCCATGCTGCCCCCAACAGACACACAAATTTAGATGAAGATTTAAAAAATTGTTCTTCATCGAAAATTGAATTTTTCTGTTTTCTTTTGCCGGATAAAAATGGCAAAAAATATGAGAATGTGTTATGTCAAAAAGCAATTTTCTCTCAAAAAGATGTCTCAATGGAAAAAAATTTTTTTTGATCAGTTCTAAGACAGGATTTATGTAATGCAATGCACATGTTCTGTCACCAGATAAAGACATGAATGGTATGTCACTTTCTCTCTGTTCCTTGGTTACCCAACTGTAAAATGATTTTCATAATACTTAGCAGCTGGCTGTTGAGAGGATAAATCCAATCAATTTAGATATGCAGATATTGCAGTGACAAGTGCCATGTAAGTAAATGGATTATGGAACTCTGGACACACTATGAGCAAGGAACAGCATGTCCATATATAAGAGTACTCAGTGATCCACAGGTCGTGCTCTCATGGAATCTAACAGAATCTAACAGAAAACTATCACCTTTCAGTGGATGTTTTTAGCCATCCTGTGGAATTAAAGACAAAATTCTACCACAGGATTCTAAATGATGGTTAAAAACCTCTACAGAAAGGCTCTATGTCACTTCAGTTCTAAGGGTGAGATTTTCTATCAAACTAAAGTACTTACATGATTCCCATTACCACAGTATCTGAGCATTTCAGGATCTTTAATGTATTTATCCTCAAACACACATGAAAGGAAAGTACTCTAATCACCATTTTAGAGATTGAGAACTAAGGCACAGAGGGTCAGTCTGCACAGAAAGTGGCATCCCGCAGCAGCGAGTCTCAGAGCCCAGGTCTAGGACTCCAAACTAAGGGCTTGTCTACATTACCCGCTGGATCGATGGGCAGCGATCGATACAGCGGGGGTTGATTTATCGCATCTAGATTAGATGCAATAAATCAACTGCTGAGCACTCTCCCGTCGACTCCAGTACTCCACCAGGGCGAGAGGCACAGGCGGAGTCGACGGGAGAGGGTCAGCCATCGACTTACTGTAGTGAAGACACCACGGTAAGTAGATCAAAGTACGTCGACTTCAGCTACGGTATTCATGTAGCTGAAGTTGCATAACTTAGATCGATTCCCCCCCAGTGCAGACCAGAATTAAGGCTCTAAAAGTAGCTGTGCAGATGTTCGGGCTCAGGCTGGAGTTCGAGCTCTGAAGCTAGGGAGGCAGGTGGGCTTCAGAGCCTGAACTCCACCCCAAGCTGCAACATCTACACCGCTGTTTTTAGCCCTGCATCGGGAGCCACACAAGCCAGAGCCTCTCAACCCTGGCTCTAAGACTCGCTGCCACGGGCTGTGTAAATGTACCCAGCGAGGCTAGGTGACTTGCCCAAGGTCACACAGGAAGTCTGTGTCAGAAGAGGGAGCTGAACCCAGCTCTCCCAAGTCCGAGGCTAGTGCCCCAACCACCAGCCCATGCTTCCTGTCCCACCACAACATCCTGTTAAAATCAAAGGGAATGGGGCATCCAAATCCCCTCAGCAGCTTGGAAAATCTCAGCCCAAAAGTCTTTACAACCCTGTTAAATGGCTATAAAACCTATGGATTCATCCCTATTAAATGCTGTAGGACTTTTCCATAACAGTATATGACAAGGGACTATATTCACACAAATATATGAACGGACATGTATATGTGGTGATATCAATAGTTCTACTAAATGCACTGTATTGCCCCTGGAACTCTCCCATCTATTTCAATGCTAATATACCTAAACATATCACAAGGTGTTTTGAGTCTGATTTATAATAGTGTCAGGCATGTAAAAGAATGACCAGTAGTGTGCCAAATTATGGCACGTTATCACCACATTGCACTCAAGTAGATGCTCCTAATTAGCCACATCACATCCAATTACCTGATTTGCCCAGGTAATCTCAGGAACTGGGCGTACAAATTGTTTGAGAACATTGTTCATTAGCTAAAACAATGTGCCCGGACTGTAACTTTTTAAAAAAAATTAAACTCTAAATCCTTATGGCCCAAAACTCCATAATATGGTGCCCCTCCTCCCTAAGTCAGCAAGGATAATTGTTACTTAATATTAATACTTTGAACCTAAGGACCTCATCGCATTTCACAAACATCAGTAGTAGCCTTATGAGCTTGGAAAGTATATCCATTTTATAGCTGGCAAAACTGAGGTACAAGAGAGGTGAAGCAACTAGCCCAAGATCACACAAAATCAGTGAGAGAATCTGGAGTGAAAACTAAGAATCCTGTCTACCAGTCTGCTGTATTAACCACTAGTTCACACTCCCTTCCCACAAACAAACAACTTCTCAATTAAAAGAAACATAATTTCATCTATAGAGCCATGTGACAATGGCAATACCTTTTACAGTGTGACTCTCTCTTCAAAATGCTTATCTTTACCAAAAGACACTGCTGAGCGTGCTGATCTGGAGCTTTGTTTTTAAAAAAAAAAAAAAAAAAAAAGGAGAAGAAGTCCCCAGGTGGGTCAAGATTTGACGTCAATTTCTCTTTTTAAAGGAGTGTACACAGGTGAGAGGAAGTTTTCTGAACAGATCCCCAACTGTGAGCCCTTTAAGATTTATCCCTTTACCAACACCACCAATAATTTATAGCTAGCATACGGAGATAAAAGACGACTTCATCCTAGCAAAAACTCCTTCAAAGAGCTTTGAGGGGAAAAAACTCCCTCATAGAGAAAGTTTGCTTTTTAACACAAATTCTAACAAAACATTGACAGGTAGTGAAGAAAAAAACCCAAAACTAACTTCACATGTACTAGGTTAAAAGCAAGATTATACAAGTGCAATGTTTGTACAGGTGAAATATTGTTTAATATCTATCCCTGAAATGAGGCTGAAGCAAGATTTCAAGGACCACACAGCCCTTTCGTTATTAAAGCAATATTGCCGTGGTTGATGCAGTGGGGAACATGCAGGTCAGTTTAGAACCTATGATAATCTTTAGTAGCTACAGTAACATTTTATGTGCCTAGCATCTGAAAGAGACAGTGCACATGCACCGCAACTGAAATGCTGTCTCCTCTAGCGTAGAGGGCAACCACCAGCCAGCATACAGTACACTGCAAAGCAAGGGAAGGATAGGTAGGGGAAATTTTTGTCAAAGATTCTGGATCTAAACCCTGTACTTATAAAAAATTGATATAGAATTATCAGACCCAGATTTTCAAACACAACTACACACCTACAGTAGATGTTCACACTCAGTTACAGCTCAGGCAAATGACTAGGTAGATGCATTTTCAAATACAGTTATCCATCATGTATGCAAAACTGGTAACCGTACGCACATTCAGCAAGTCAAATTATATGCCAAGCATATTGCAAAAATTGGCCCTTGATGCCTAGGCAGAGAAGGAAAAGCAACATGCAGAATAAACTACTTGGAACTCAATGTATTTGCCCTGGAGGAATGAAGAGCTGAGATGACCCTGATGGGGTCATCAATAAGTTAGGCTCATTTGCGATAATGGCATGCTTGGTTTCGTTGTACATTCACTCACCATGCAGGTGCGTTTGCACCCTGCCAAGAGTCTTAATTTCTTGAGTTTCCCTCGATAAGCAAAGGTGCTCAAGCTGCCAGCCTCCAGATTTAACTGCGAGAGTCCTTTATCAGGAAAAAAACTTTGCCCATTGGCGTGAAAGAGGCCAAATTTCATAGGCTATTGTTAGTGCAAAGCAGGGACTGGTGGCGTAACTGTCTCTTTTGATTTTCCTTTGATTTTTGATTATAAAGAAATAATTCCATGTTATTTTGTAGATGAGCCCAGAGAGTTCAATAGTAGGTGCATTCTGTAAATAAAAAATGTAAAAGGTAAATAGTCTGCTTCTGGATGATCTCCAGATGATGCTTGGTTAATACCAAAATATTAAGAAAAATACATTCTTTATTTAGGAGTTGTGCCATTACTTCAGTGAGAGCAAGACTGGACCCATAATCCCTGTCCTGGAAGAATGAGGTTTACATATAGTAACATTAGACTTGAACATAGATATTACAGTGATTGTCATCCTATACGTACCATAGATAGACCTAATCAGACAAACAATATTCAGGGTGAAACCTACCCCTGATGACTTAAGTGGCACATAGACCTCTGCCAGTCATCTATGAAGGGGTGAATTTCACCCACCAAGCATAAAGTACTGTGTGGTTAGAAGATGGAGTTCTCAAACAATGCTGTGGAGTTTTGTTTTTTAATTTAAAAGAGCTTTTATCAATAAACAAACTCTTTTGTGGGTAGTGGGTTAATGCTACCAGGCTTCACAGAGGAAGTGTGCCCTGGAGAAGTAACTGAATGAAGCGTTTAGGTGCCTGGTCCAGAAGAGCTGTAATTCAGAAAGCCTTTAATGCACATGGTTAAGGGCCATTGGAACCTGACTTTACAAAAGATTATATATAGGTCAGTAAGATCATTTTTCCCTTGCTCATATTTAACAGACATTATACAGAACATTCCTTCACTGAAGCCTATTTGTCCCGAACATCAAAAAACACCTGGCATCTCTTCTGTGATATTGCCACAGTGTATCACTTTTTACATCACAGCATTGATACACTAAAGAAGTGCAACATCAGGATGTGAGTGTTGGTTCCAGCTGAAAACAGCGCTAGAAACCAGAAGTCACAGAGCAATTTACAAAATAATCATCTTTTTACATGCCTACTCTTTTTCTCTGTAGGCCAGAAAATAGAAGCAAGGTAATAACCTTCCATGTCTAAGTGCCAGCTAAATGGACCAAAGTTGAAAGGGTGAAATCTTGGCCACTTTGAAGTCAATGGGAGTTTTTCACCATTGACTTCAGTGGGTCTAGGATTTCACTCAAAATATTTACATGAAAAGAAGTGAATGGAGGACTCAAAAGTAAGCAAACAGACAGAGATCAGCAATTTAGCCTTTCTTACAGCACAACATGAAAATTGTATGGTGTGTAGCTTTTTCCATATAATTTGTGTTCCAATGTGGAAATTATACTATTGCACAGTTCAGTAACAAATAGCGGAAGTTGGTAAAACAATTAAGAGGACTACACAAAAGAGAGAAAAATGTTTTCCTCTGAGATTTGACATGAGATGGAGAGGAACAGGGAGGCTCTTCCTAGTACCCGCAACTATAGGAGAAAGGCTCTTGCAAAAACAAGGGTAAGACTGCGTGGAAGCCAGTGGAAACATAACCCAATCTTGGAGAGTATGGGTCTTTGTCCTCACCTTCCCACATTTGATCCATATAAGACTAAAAGAATACACTACAACTGCCAGCTAATAGAGTTAATCCTCCTCCTCAAGTGGAAGCAGCTCATTATATTCCATACCGAAGGTGGTAGGTTCAATCAATTTTTGCTCACATCAAGCAGGGGAGGGGAGCAGTTATATAAGCAGCAAGTGATGTAGAGAGAGACAAATATTTTGAAGAGTGATTTGAACTGCTGATCTTTGGTTAAGGGAAATCCTGCTCCTCCCCTAAGAGAACTGGTGCTAAAATATATGTTATTTGTGCAGAGTGAAGGTCATCTGGATTTCTCTGTTGACTTAGCCACACCTGTACAGTGGGCCAAATCCTGCTCCACTAAAGTCAATAATGCAGAAAGACAAACACAGACAGTGCATCCTGATCAAAAAGTTTTTCATTTCAACATAGGTTCCCTACTAAATACGCTCAAGGAATAAAAACCTCATATGGTTAGAAAACAAATGATAATATTCCACTGACATGGAGTATTTTAGTAAAGCTGGTTAAATAATTCATCCACTTTTCACCTCTACTGTATTATGAACCACGTGTTTGCAGTTAAGTACAACAACCAAGGCCATTTAAATTCTTTCCCTAACAGAACCACTGTTTGTCCAACTGGGAAAAAACAAATAAGAAGAGGAAAATGGCAGTCAGACATTGAAGAGGATGTTAAGAAAGCAATAGAGAGCAAATAAGGAGGGGGGGGTAAGAACCTATAAAAATGACTTTAAAACAGTCTTTAGAAAATAATATTGAAACTCATTCTGTCTACAGAAACAGCTTGTTCCGCATGTTACCCCTATAAAAAATGCAATAGTCATGGGAGTGTATTTATTGCCCTTATGATGTTCCATCCATCATGATTTGTTAGAACCTTTACAAAGTGTTTGACTGTTTTACTGTCAAACTGTCCTTTGTTGTCAGTTCCAGCACTCTGAAGATTTACTCCAATGGTGACATGTTATGGCAGCAGGACTCTACTCTTTGTGGATAAAAAGAACTGCCTGATCCCATAACACATGGGTTCATAAACTACAATGGTAAGGCTAGGAATAGTAAATCTAAAGGAGAAATTAAACAATTCAATTTAAATAGAAGAGGGATATTTGGGGGCTGATCTTAGGCGTGCTGAGCTCCTGCAGTTAACGAGATCAGATGAGATCAACTTGGAAATGGAACCAAAGTTCTAATCCTGTGAAGTGCTGGGCTCCCCTCAACTCACAGAGAATTGAACATACTCAACACTTTCCCAGAAGCATTCAGTGGATTTTCAAAGATTCACATTTGTTCTTAGAAAGCCACAGTGACCACGCTTGAATCATGAGCAGAAAACTGCTCTGAAGCCTGCTCAAACAACTGGGGCTGTACACTATGGTAATCATTTCCCATCTTCCTGCTGTCCAAAGAACACAGAAGGCAGCTAGAGAGATGATAGAGGAGGAAGTCTCCGATTAATACTAAAATGGGTTTTTAATGTTGCCACTGCCCACCCACCAATGCTTTGGAAGTCTATTGGGAGGCTTTGTGGAGATCTTCTACATTACCGGATCTATTAGATGTCCACAAAGAAAACAAAACTTGCATAGTTCATCCAGGGATGTAGAAGGAGCTGCCACCTACAGTAGATCCATCAGGTACTTTTTGTAACTCCACTTTAACTTTAAACTGCTGTTGCTACCATAGCTGTAGGGAGTTCTTTCATTGTGTAAGTTATCACGCCACTTACACTGGCTGCCATAATAAAAACTCATGGTCAGCAATCTACTATTCTAATCTATCCTGACAGCAGAACCCTGGCAGATAAAAGCAAGATATGTTCCCCTTTAAGGGTGATTAGCTTGAGCAGCGCTAACAGGCATTCCCCAGGCTCTGGCTTAAGGTGGTCAATCCATAACCCGCTGTGTTAGTCTGCAGCATATTTATGCTTGGGCTAAATAAAGAATGAGCAAGCAGTTCAACACATACATAATAAAATAGCAGGAAATCTCAATGCTCAGTTTTCTGAAAGCTTTCAGCATATATTAGACTTACAAACTACCCAAAGAGACTGCAGATATCATCAAGGATTCTCTCTGAAAATTTGCCAACTGGATGAAGTAATGTAGTTTAGAGCCTGATCTATGGGGCAAAATACCCCACTGACGTCAATGAGAGTTGGATCGTACCTATACTTTGCAACACGAGCAGCAGTCTCCTGTTGGGGAAGCATTCAGGTATTATTGGGTATTGGACATCATTTGTCACTTCAGCTAGATGAAAGGGGTAGAGGGGAATATCTATGGCCAGGAGAACAAGCATCCCGAACACAGAACTAACAGGTTTCAGAGTAACAGCCGTGTTAGTCTGTATTCACAAAAAGAAAAGGAGTACTTGTGGCACCTTAGACACTAAACAATTTATTTGAGCATAAGCTTTCGTGAGCTACAGCTCACTTCATCGGATGCATACTGTGGAAAGTGTAGAAGATCTTTTTATATACACACAAAGCATGAAAAAATACCTCCTTCCACCCCACTCTCCTGCTGGTAATAGCTTATCTAAAGTGATCACTCTCCTTACAATGTGTATGATAATCAAGTTGGGCCATTTCCAGCACAAATCCAGGTTTTCTCACCCCCCCACCCCCTCCACCCCACACACAAACCCACTCTCCTGCTGGTAATAGCTTATCTAAAGTGATCACTCTCCTTACAATGTGTATGATACTAAACTGGGAGGAGTGGTAGATACGCTGGAGGGCAGGGATAGGATACAGAGGGACCTAGACAAATTGGAGGATTGGGCCAAAAGAAATCTGATGAGGTTCAATAAGGATAAGTGCAGGGTCCTGCACTTAGGACAGAAGAACCCAATGCACAGCTACAGACTAGGGACCGAATGGCTAGGCAGCAGTTCTGCGGACCTAGGGGTGACAGTGGATGAGAAGCTGGATATGAGTCAGCAGTGTGCCCTTCTTGCCAAGAAGGCCAATGGCATTTTGGGATGTATAAGTAGGGGCATAGCGAGCAGATCGAGGGACGTGATCATCCCCCTCTATTCGACATTGGTGAGGCCTCATCTGGAGTACTGTGTCCAGTTTTGGGCCCCACACTACAAGAAGGATGTGGATAAATTGGAAAGAGTCCAGCGAAGGGCAACAAAAATGATTAGGGGTCTGGAACACATGACTTATGAGGAGAGGCTGAGGGAACTGGGATTGTTTAGTCTGCAGAAGAGAAGAATGAGGGGGGATTTGATAGCTGCTTTCAACTACCTGAGAGGTGGTTCCAGAGAGGATGGTTCTAGACTATTCTCAGTGGTGGAAGAGGACAGGACAAGGAGTAATGGTCTCAAGTTGCAGTGGGGGAGGTTTAGGTTGGATATTAAGAAAAACTTTTTCACTAGGAGGGTGGTGAAACACTGGAATGTGTTGCCTAGGGAGGTGGTAGAATCTCCTTCCTTAGAAGTTTTTAAGGTCAGGCTTGACAAAGCCCTGGCTGGGATGATTTAATTGGGGATGGGTCCTGCTTTTGAGCAGGGGGTTGGACTAGATGACCTCCTGAGGTCCCTTCGAACCCTGATATTCTATGATTCTATGATAATCAAGGTGGGCCATTTCCAGCATAAATCCAGGGTTTAACAAGAACGCCTGGGGGGGGGGTAAGAAAAAACAAGGGGAAATAGGTTACCTTGCATAATGACTTAGCCACTCCCAGTCTCTATTCAAGTGTAAGTTAATTGTATCCAATTTGCAAATGAATTCCAATTCAACAGTCTCTTGCTGGAGTCTGGATTTGAAGTTTTTTTGTTGTAATATCGCAACTTTCATATTTGTAAGCGTGTGACCAGAGAGATTGAAGCGTTCTCTGACTGGTTTATGAATGTTATAATTCTTGACATCTCATTTGTGTCCATTTATTCTTTTACGTAGAGACTGTCCAGTTTGACCAATGTACATGGCAGAGGGGCATTGCTGGCACATGATGGCATATATCACATTGGTGGATGTGCAGGTGAATGAGCTGCTGATAGTGTGGCTGATGTTATTAGGCCCTGTGATGGTGTCCCCTGAATAGATACGTGGGCACAGTTGGCAATGGGCTTTGTTGCAAGGATAGGTTCCTGGGTTAGTGGTTCTGTTGTGTGGTATGTAGTTGCTGGTGAGTATTTGCTTCAGGTTGGGGGGCTGTCTGTAGGCAAGGACTGGCCTGTCTCCCAAGATTTGTGAGAGTGTTGGGTCATCCTTCAGGATAGGTTGTAGATCCTTAATAATGCGTTGGAGGGGTTTTAGTTGGGGACTGAAGGTGATGGCTAGTGGCGTTCTGTTATTTTCTTTGTTAGGCCTGTCCTGTAGTAGGTGACTTCTGGGAACTCTTCTGGCTCTATCAATCTGTTTCTTCACTTCCGCAGGTGGGTATTGTAGTTGTAAGAATGCTTGATAGAGATCTTGTAGGTGTTTGTCTCTGTCTGAGGGGTTGGAGCAAATGCGGTTGTATTGCAGAGCTTGGCTGTAGACGATGGATCATGTGGTGTGGTCATGGTGAAAGCTGAAGGTATGTAGGTAGGAATAGCGGTCAGTAGGTTTCCGGTATAGGGTGGTGTTTATGTGACCATCGTTTATTAGCACTGTAGTGTCCAGGAAGTGGATCTCTTGCATGGACTGGACCAGGCTGAGGTTGATGGTGGGATGGAAATTGTTGAAATCATGGTGAAATTCCTCAAGGGCTTCTTTTCCATGGGTCCAGATGATGAAGATGTCATCAATATAGCGCAAGTAGAGTAGGGGTGTTAGAGGACGAGAGCTGAGGAAGCATTGTTCTAAGTCAGCCATAAAAATGTTGGCATACTGTGGGGCCATGCGGGTACCCATAGCAGTGCCGCTGATCTGAAGGTATACATTGTCCTCAAATGTAAAATAGTTTTGGGTAAGGACAAAGTCACAAAGTTCAGCCACCAGGTTAGCCGTGACATTATCGGGGATAGTGTTTCTTGACAGCTTGTGGTCCATCTTTGTGTGGAATGTTGGTGTAGAGGGCTTCTACATCCATAGTGGCCAGGATGGTGTTATCAGGAAGATCACCGATGGATTGTAGTTTCCTCAGGAAGTCAGTGGTGTCTCGAAGGTAGCTGGGAGTGCTGGTAGCGTAGGGCCTGAGGAGGGAGTCTACATAGCCAGACAATCCTGCTGTCAGGGTGCCAATGCCTGAGATGATGGGGCGCCCAGGATTTCCAGGTTTATGGATCTTGGGTAGTAGATCGAATATCCCAGGTCGGGGTTCCAGGGGTGTGTCTGTGCGGATTTGATCTTGTGCTTTTTCAGGGAGTTTCTTGAGCAAATGCTGTAGTTTCTTTTGGTAACTCTCAGTGGGATCAGAGGGTAATGGCTTGTGGAAAGTGGTGTTGGAGAGCTGCCAAGCAGCCTCTTGTTCATATTCCGACCTATTCATGATGACAACAGCACCTCCTTTGTCGGCCTTTTTGATTATGATGTCAGAGTTGTTTCTGAGGCTGTGGATGGCATTGTGTTCCACACGGCTGAGGTTATGGGGCAAGTGATGCTGCTTTTCCACAATTTCAGCCCGTGCATGTCGGCAGAAGCACTCTATGTAGAAGTCCAGTCTGCTGTTTTGACCTTCAGGAGGAGTCCACCTAGAATCCTTCTTTTTGTAGTGTTGGTAGGGAGGTCTCTGTGGATTAGTATGTTGTTCAGAGGTATGTTGGAAATATTCCTTGAGTCGGAGATGTTGAAAATAGGATTCTAGGTCACCACAGAACTGTATCATGTTCGTGGGGGTGGAGGGGCAGAAGGAGAGGCCCCGAGATAGGACAGCTGCTTCTGCTGGGCTGAGAGTATAGTTGGATAGGTTAACAATATTGCTGGGTGGGTTGAGGGAACCATTGCTGTGGCCCCTTGTGGCATGTAGTAGTTTAGAAAGTTTAGTGTCCTTTAAGGACTGAAGGTAAAAAATCCATTACAATCTACATACCACACAGACTATGCTGACAGCTTGTGCCACACGCTCTCAAAGAAACTGCGGAATCACCTGATCAACATTCTCTACAGGAAACAGGGAAAGATTAAGAATGAGCTCTCAAAAATGGATACTCTCATAAAAAACCAACCTTCCACACAAACTTCCTCGTGGCTGGACTTTACTAAAACTAGACAGGCCATTTACAACACACACTTTGCTTCTCTACAAAAGAAAAAGGACACTAAACTTTCTAAACTAAATAGAAATAAAGTGTTTATTCTTATTACTTGTGTCATAAGGCACCTTAAACTTGACAAATACCTATTGAGCTATTTGTATTAGGGAAGAAATAAATAAGCCGCATTAAATTTATTATTCTCTCTCTCCCCGCAGGCTACCAATATATCCAGCTTTTGCCCTGAAATTCCTTTTGTTAGTTTATCTACATTGTTTCATTGTAAATGAAACTTGTTACTGGTCTTTCGGGGGGAGGGAGCAATTAATTTTTTGTTTGTTTGTTTGGTCTGTGTTTAAAAAAGTTATTGATTTTATTTTGAAAGTAATTTAAGGTGGTAATACAGTTCTTATTTGATAACTACCAGCTTAATGTGCTCTGAGTAAACAAATGTTATAGTTCCAATTTGTTATTTTTGTCATCAAAATCGACCAAGCAGAGAATAGTATTCGTGTGGGTGGATTCAGGGACTAAATGTTGTGTGGAGCAATAAGTAACATTAATAATTCAGTGAAGTGTTACCCAAGGCTAAATAATTACTAGAGATGTGGCATAATATTCCTTAGTGGTACAAGATGCACATCATTGCATTACACCCTAAAGGGGGTGTATGTGTCTCAGCAAAATTAAAGGTCTTAAACTTTCAGAAAGGCAATACTTTTCTTATTACACTGTGTGGACTTGCTCCTACTACAACTGGAGTTTGAAGGAACTTTGCATTCATTTCACTGGAGTCAGTAATCACTCAGAATCTGCTGGATAGATTGGCCAAGATTTATAAAAAGTACCTAAAGTTAGTCTTTTCCAGAGAAAAGGAGGTGGGTAGATGGCAGAAGAAAAGATTAATTTGCATTAAATTTTTTTTAAACTTCTAGCATTTACACAGTTCAGAAATCTATCCAAGAATGAGTGAAGTTTTTTTTTTAATGGGTGCCTAAACTTATACTTCTAAGTCCACATTTAGGCATCTGAGCGTGGCATCTGAGGACCCAGCAACTCATCTTGCCGCTATGAAAGGCTGCTAGGTGCTCAGATCACGTATTCTGATGCCCAGATATGGATTTAGAAGCATAAGTTTAGGCACCCTTTTTAAAAAATCTTGGCAGATTCTTAGATTTCTTAACTGTGCAAATACCAAAACTTAAAAAAAAAAAGGAAAAGAAACCTCATTCTCCCCATCTTTGGAAAAGCCACAAATAATAATTGTGGATTTCCAACAACCCTTTGTTCATCCTGTGAAGAGAAAACAGTAACAGATGTATTTCTCGATAGAAAAGAAAATAACATATTAAGGACAATTGAACTGAAATACACATTCAAATATTAACATGCAAAAAATAATTACGGGTGGAAAATGAAACTGCCTTAATGCTCACACTTCTGATATTAATGTAGCAATTAACGCAATCACAATTGTACTATTTGACAGCATATTTATATTGTGTTCAGCAATGTGGTACCAGAGAGCTGCCATAAGGCATGCGCTTTTCATACCATGTTGATTATTATTAATTAGTATTAACAACACCAATAATGAAACAGCTCTATAATACAGCTCTACTTTTTCATTTATTTTGAATGCTATATTACAATGTATCATCGGTAAAGTAGAGTAGAAAATATCTGGTTAAAAATAATATTGGGCAAGAAAGTACAGTCACTGTCCTGTTGTTGGACAAGAACATAACATAGAATAACTGATACTGCCATGTGGCCCCCTTCCTGTTATGAAGGAAGGTCCAATAGGCAATACCTGTTGCTTTTGCCTAAGAGTAATCACAAAAGGCAACTACCGTCTGAAGGTGAAAGACAGGAAGAGATAAGGCTTGTGTTCTACAATTAACATAATTAAGCTTCTAGTTCCACTGTAAATAGCAGGAAATAAGGTAAGCATTTGGAGAACTTTTAAACAGATATATATAGAATGTGCTTCTCAGCAGCTGAGCCACCTAAAATGGCTGATAAACTAAGTGTAGCACTCTGCTCAAAACCCCACCTATTTGAATTCTGTACCACCCAAACCAACCTGTATGGCTAAAGCATCCCTCTGAGTCTGGGCAAGGGGATGGAAACAACGCTCCTTTTATGCCACGGACACAGTCTGCAAGCTGACTCCACACAGATAGATGTGAAGGCTGCTGCTGAGGATAGGTGGAGGGGAGAGGCCAGAGGATTTATGGAGATGGTTTGAATAGACCATGCGAGTGTGGCAGAACTGCTACCTCAGCCAAAGGGTGTCTGCTTTCCTGAATAAGCAGAGCAATGAGAAGAAAGGAGGGAAACATTCTATCTAGCAGTTGTTGTGTTCTCTTTTGAAATGCAACCAAGAGATAAAAGGAAGCTTTGCTTTAGTAGATATTTATGCTGTTATTATCATGTCCATAACTGATACTTGTCAAGTAGAGTAAAAATTTTATGTGCCTGAAACCTAAATAAATCAGTATTTAAGTGTTCTTCTTTTTAGGAGAAGACTCTCCGTGACACTCCCAACATTGCCCTTTCACTCATGGAGAGCAGTACAAGTTTTGTACGCGTGTATTAAAATTTTAAAAGCACTTCAGTAACTAGTTTTGTGTCTTAAAGCTTCTAGTAGCACCATTAAGATTCTTCCATCTAGAATACTGACCTTTTGATAATATCTCCTTAGTTTTGTTTTCCATCTGACAGCTGTCACAGAACAATGGATAGAGTATTCAGATATTTTTGCTGCAAAGGAGTCTCTCTGAATCACTTTGGTGATGGTATATAACATTCTGGATAAGTCTCAGGTCCTACTAACAGCTTTAAGGGATCACCTAGTCCTGCGTAGTCTTAGCAAGGCCTGGTCTACACTACAAAGTTAGGTCAACATAAACTGCATTAGGTCAATTTTAATAATGTTTGTGTCTACACTACCAAGTCCCTTCTGCCAACCTAACTGGCCTGTAAAGTGTCTTCTGTACTCCATCTCCGCAAGAGGTGTAGCACTTGGTTCAACATCCACGGGTTGACATGGGGATAGTGTAGACACTGCATTCTGTAATTCAAATGAATTGGCCTCCAGGAGGTGTCCCACAATGCTCTACTGTGAGCACTCTGGAGAGCATTTCAATTCCATTCCACCTCAGCCAGGAACACAGGAAACATCCACCCTGCTCTTAAAGCCCCAGGGAACTTCTGAATTTTCATTTCTGTTTGATCAGTGTGGAGAGCTCATCAGCACAGCTGATCATGGAGACTCAAGGCCGCAAACGCATTCCAGCATGGAGTACACAGGCGGTGCTGGATCTTACTGCTGTGTGGGAAGAATAGTCTCTGTAGGCAGAGCTCCAATCCAGCAGAAGGAATGCTGACATCTATGCCAAAATTGCACACGGCATGGGGGGAGAAGGGCTATACCAGGGACACACAGCAATGCGACGTGAAAATAAAGGAGCATTGGCAAGTATACCAGAAGACAAGGGAGGCGAACAGTCGTTCTGGTTCTGCCGCTATGAAGAGCTGCATGCGATTTTTGGTGGCGACCCCACCACTACTCCAAAACACTCCGTGGATACCTCCCAGGAGCCCCGGGCAACCTCGAGCAACAACAAGGAAGACATTATTGAGGAGGAGGAGGAGAATGTGAGGCTGGCAAGCAGAGGATCCATTCTCCCCGACAGCCAAGAACTGTTTTTGACCCTGGAACCCATCCCCTCACAGGACCAATTGTCCGTGGAGTGTGATGACAGGGAAGGCACCTCTGATGAGTACACATTTCCAATCAAACTGTAGGGGTTACATGCTATTATTTTTAATGTTTAATCTGAACAAAAAAGTTGGTATACCGGGTTTTGGTGGCCATTCCAGCTACACAGAGGGTGTTTTCTGAAAAAGACTGTTTATGTGCATAGGGATGACCCTGGAATCCTCAATGGAGATCTCTAGAAAGCTTTTATGGAGGTACTCTGCAATCCTTTGCATAAGGTTTCTGGGAAGGGCTGCCTTATTTCGTCCACCACAGAAGGACACTTTCCCACACCACTCCAGTATTAACTCTTCTGGCATCATTGCAGCACACAGCATTGCAGCATAAGCACCAGGTCTGTATCCAGACACTTGCAGCATCTGCTCCCTTTCTGCCTCTGTTACCCTCAGGAGAGTGATATCACATATGGTCACCTAGGGGAAACGTGGGAAATTTTAAATACTAGCCTTTAACTGCAAGCAATTCAACAAGTGCATCCGCTCCTGTTTGGTGAAATCTGGGTCACACAACTGCGCTTTCCCAAGTGTGTTGGGGTAGGAAGGGATCACTGTGTATTGCAACTAGGATTAAAAAAGCAGGGGGGGGGGCTTTCTGTATGTTTCCGTCCTCTGCCCCCCCCCCCGAACCCAGTGCTGCTTTTGTAAAAATCAGACTATTGGGGGGGCTTTACACTGGTGTCTGTCCTCAAGCAACATCCAGGTTGCTAGGGGAAAGGAGGTTGTGCTGAGGTTGCAACCAGTGAGCCCAAGGATGTCTTCACAAAAGCTGCAGCACAAGGCCTCTTGCCCATGCCTCGTGGCCTTACTCACCATGGCTGTACAGCAAACCAGTTCTTCCAGTAGCTAGCAGTTGTGATTACATTGTGGCTTGCAGTGAAGTGCATTGAGGAGGTGTTTCTTTTATAAAAAAAATTAACCTTGCACCAGAAACAATGTATGCACTGTCAGTGTATGCACTGTCAATGCTACCTTTGTGCTCTGCATTCCTTGCAGCGGAAACCTTTTCAGTTGACGCATCCTCCACACTGGTGGAAAAAGGTGGAAAAAGAAGACTCGGGAGGGCATGTTCAATGAGTTAATACAAGCCTCCAAGAGTGACAAGACAGAGCTCAGTATGTGGAGGATTACACTGTCCAAGAACCTGGACATGGACAGGACAGCATGCAGGGAACAAGAGCATGTCACGTAGGATGAGATGCTGTGGTTTATGAGGGAGTAATCGGATATGTTGAGGTGTCTGGTTGAGATTCAAGAAAGGCAACTGGATGCTAGAGTCCCTCTGCAGCCTTTGCTGAACCTGCTGCCATTGTCACCAAGTTCCACATCCTCCTCTTCCAAACCTCCTGAGGCAGGGAAGGGGGGAAAGTTCGGTATCCCTTGCACTCAACTCCAGGGGATGGTACAAGGACCAGAAGGTGCCCATTCCCACACCTTTGATTGTTCCTGCAGAGCAACTGTAAGCAAGCTGTCCTTGTTTCTCCCCTCCTCCCAGTGTTATCAGCCCTTGTGCCCCAGGTTATCTTACTTTTCTTTTGCTGACTCTCTGTGTTTGTGTGCATAATAAAACTTAACATATTGAGGAGAAAAGGCTCTTTATTCATTCAGCCCACTGTGGCTAGTGGGGTGTGGGGGGGGGAAAGGTGGAGATTACAGGAGAGAAAATGCAATGAGGGGGACAGCTTGGTAAGGAACAATATAGATAAGTGTCACATTACTGTGGATAATTGCTGAAACTGGTTTTCAAAGCCTCATGGAGATGCAGAGCCCCTCCATGTGCTCTTCTTATTGCCCTCATGTCTGGCTGCACAAAATTGGCTGCCAGATGATCTGCCTCCACCCCAACCCCGCCGGAAACTTTTCTCCCTTTGTTTCACGGATACTATGGAGCACACAGCAGGCAGCAATAACAATGGAGATATTGCTTTCACTGAGGTCCAACCTAGAAAGCAAACAACACCAGCGGCCTTTTAAACATCCAATGGCACATTCCACCACCATTCTGCATTTGCTCATCCTATGGTTGACCCGGCCCTTACTGCTGCTAGACTGCCTGTGTACGGCTGCATGAACCACAGGAGTAAGGGGTAGGCTGTGTCTCCCAGGATCACGATTGGCATTTCAACATCACCAATGGTTATTCTGCAGTCTGGAAAGGAAGTCCCTACTTACAGCTTTCTGAACATACGGGAGTTCCTAAAGATGTGTGTGTCATGCATCTTTCCTGACCATCCCACGTTGATATCAGTGAAATGGCTCCTGTGATCCACCAGTGCTTGCAACACCATTGAGAAGTACCCCTTTCGATTTAGCAAGATAGTCAGGTGCCAAGATAGGGATATGCATTCCGTCTATTGCCCCACTGCAATTAGAGAGCCCCATTGTGGCAAAACCATCCACTATGTCCTGCACATTGCCCAGAGTCACTACCCTTCTTAGCAGAAATCTATTGATTGCCCTGTCAACTTGGATCACAACAGACCCCACAGTAGATTTACCCACTCCGAATTGATTCCCCACTGACCAGTAGCAGTCTGGCATTGCAAGCTTCCACAGAGCTATCACCACTCGCTTCTCAACTGTCAGAGCAGCTCTCATTTTAGTATTGCTGCACTTCAGGGCTGGGGAAAGCTCTTTGCACAGTTCCATGAAAATGGCCTTAGGCGTTTGAAGGTTCTGCAGCCACTGCTCATCATCCCATAGCTGCATAACTATGCACTCCCACCAGTCAGTGCTTGTTTCCCGGGCCCAGAAGCAATGCTCCACCATGTTAAAGTGATGTGCGACTGTCACCAGCAACTGTGAATTGCTTCACTCCATGGCTTCCAGCAGAGCTGCTTGTGTGCCATCACATTGTTCCATGCGGCGGCTCCTGCTTCGGCTGAGCAAATACTGCAGGATAAGGCGTGAGGTGTTTGTAATGCTCACAACAACAGTGTACAGCTGAGTGGGGTCCATACTTACCGTGATATGATGTCTGCATGGGTAACCCAGGATTAGGAAAAAAGGTGTGAAAAAGGCTTGGTTTTTTTGCTGTTGATTTCAGGGAGGGAGGGAGTGAAGTAAATGCATCATGGGAGGCTAACACCACGTTCCCATAACCACCCGCACAAATGTTTTGGTCCCATAAGGCACTGCAAGCCCAACCCAAAATTCCACTCGACTACAAACACTGTGGCATAGCTACCCATAGTGCACCCCTCTGAGCATCGATGCAAGCCCTGCGAGTGAGGATGCACTCCACCGACACAATGAGCATAGTGGGGACATGCAAGATCGACTTGCTTAAGTTGGAGGCTCAGTGTTGACTTACATAAAATCGACTTAACTTTGTAGTGTAGACATGCCCTAAGTCTACTGCATCAAGTGGTCCAACATGATTACTCTGCAGTATTTCTGAATTCTTTTGAATAACACCATACACATCAGATTTGTAAATTTGTAAATTGTAGACTCTAGGTTGTTACCAATCGCATTTTCCCATTCTTGAATATTTTATTTATTAAGTTTGATTTATGCACTCAACTGTTTACTAGAGGTGGATACAAAACTTAAAAAACAGATAATAATGAAATTCATAATGTATCAAAAAGGCATTAAAATGAACCTCCCTAAAAGACCTCTACAACCTCCAAATCTACTACTCCCATCATCCGTCCCAGAACTGCAATTAACCCTATATCTATAGCTCTAGACAGTAGTTTTACAGGAAAATGACTAAGTTGGGGACACAGCCATAAGGGCCTAAATAGGATTACAGTAGACTATTTCACCATCTCCAAATGTACAGAAACAATTCTGTGAACTCAGTTCAAATCAAACCAAAGAAGGAAAATCATCAGTTGATTCACTTCATCTTCCATATACATTGATCCATTCCAAACAGCAGCTAGGTTTGCTAATTCTGTGCATTTCCTAGCTACAATACAAGCACCAGTATTACCACTTTGAGTTGCTGTACTTTAAATACAATTCTGCAAGCATGTGGATCATTACGCTACTGAGGTAGCATGGCAAAGCACTGCATGAATTTGGAAAGCAGTGGAGAAGACAATCAGATTGTGCATGGTGGCTGACTGCCAGCATCAGGAATTGCTCTGTGTAGCAGAGAACAGCATATTTTAGTGTTAGGGTTTGGTTTGGAGTTTTGGTTGAATAATTGAAATACTGAGCCCCAAGTTCAGCTGTCATAGAATGCCTGACACTGCATACATCAGAAGTCTGTGACTTCAAACAAATTCAGATTATGAATTAACTATTAAAGTGAAATATGCCAAATACAATTCCTTCAGAATAACATTCTACATTGAAGGTGGGACTTTTAGAAGCACTCAGCATTAGTCTAACTCTGCTCCCATTGAAGTCTGACTTCAGGGAGAGAATAAGGCTAACGGAGTGCTCTTGAAAAATCCCACCCTGAATTTAAGACCTAGATTTTTTGTTTGCTGACAAACAGGGTTTGAAACAGTCTTAATGCTAGTAGAGTTCTCTGTATCTGTCTGCATGTGCTTCTGATTGTTTCCTCAACACACATACTAATAGATATTCTTCCACTTATTAATTGGTGGCTTTTAACACACAGAGCATAAGAAAGGAGTATGAACTATATTTTAGCTCACGTATGTGGAGTACCCAAGATAAAACTTACATGTATAATGTTGGCAAAGTATCAGTTTGAATAGGTTGTTGGGATTGGTAGTCATTCCTACCGAGAAGCTTTGTTAGGACAGTTAGCAGAGGCAGTCTAAAGGCAACTGATAAAGCCCAGAGCTTCTTTTTTCTTTATTCCTCTGTAAACATTCTTTGTTGGAACTTGGGAGGTGAGCACACAAGTGATCTTTTAACCAGAATGGACCCATATATAGAATGTCTAGTTACACATTTTTTCTTTATCCAAAAGCATAAGCTTCCCTTACTGATTCAATCAAATATGGATCAATTCAAATCAGTGAATCCTAATAATGGTTCTTGTGTGTATAGAGATTTCCTCTGGATTCTGCACTTTTAGCCCTAGGATGGTAAATAAATTATTTACTTGGCATTGTTACAGGTGCATTTAGTTTTTCACAGATGCAGAATTATCTCAATCCTATCAGCAGAGAGGCAGTGGATGCAAAGTAATGCACAGGCTTTTTCTGTAGTGTATTTAAACTGATTCCCCCAAAAGACCCATAAATTTTTCATATTTGGGCCCACAACCAGTTTTTTATTTTAAAATAATGTTTATCAGAGGCTCTCTACACCACTTCCTCAAATCCCATTTTCAAGTTTAGCAAGAAATTCATAGGACTTGCCAAAGATAAGCTTGGTGTTTTGCTACTTAAGAGTTCTGCTATAAACAAGAATCTTATCCAAAAGGGCCAAGCACATACAACTGATAAAGGATGGAATATGTGATTCATTGGGGTTATTAAAGATGGTGAAACATTAGTTAAGCCGAAGGGCAACACCAGCAATTCAAATCATCTGTAAGAGGCTCAGGCAGTGTTTTATACATCTCTGTTTATGTGATGATCAGCCGGCCTTAAATCAAGTTTAGAGAGAAAATTTGCTCCCTGCAATCACTCAAGCAATTTATTCACATTGGAAAAGATGCTTATTTTTGATAGCTGCTTTCAATATTGATTACTAAGCTCTCTGAATTCTCAGCCTGTAACAGAAATAGTCTGGTGTGCCCCTAGTTTTCATTAGCATTTCTAAGTTCATCCTGTTCCCAATAAGATAAGCAGTTCAAATGTTCTGCCTGGATCCAATCATTAAATCCATGACCAAAATTCTCTTTGGTGAGTAGATTCTAAGGCGATAGCACATCTCATTTCCAAAAGGAAGTCACACTTATCGTTTGTTCCACGACTACTCCTTCTTTTGGACAGTGTGTACAAATCAAGGATCACTGACTACAGCTTGTACACTCTTTTTAAAGATAATTAAACTCTCTCTTTGGTTGAGATTAGCTTCACTGAGCAGAATTTAATACCAATTCTCTTCATACAGATGGATATCATTAGACTTCCATTGACAATAACTGATTCAGGATTACCCAGTCATACTATTGTCTTTCACTTAAGAAATGAAGCTTGATTTGTGGCAGACTAAGAGCCAGCAAGGCACCATGAAAACACCAATCAACATCCTTACAATGTGGAGGGGGTATTACGTCAGGACTGAGGTCTGTTGAATTGTCAGTGTTGCCAGAGCTGGAACCTGTAAATCAAACCTGAAGAGTCTTGTTACAGATGACCTCGTACTAGAACAGCAAGGGAAGCAGCTGCAATCAGGATTCTAGTGCATAAGCAAAGTTGTTAGGCATGCCAGGACTCGAATAGCAGGGACTATTGCTGATAGGGACAGAGATAGCTTAGCAGAACCATCAGGGTCTCATGCCTCCGAATTGTTAAAAACTGCAGCAGGACAGCACGGAGCTACACTGACAGAGTTATGTGAAGAATTTGTACAGATGCTGCCAGTTTCTGATAGTTTTATGTTCCTGAAATCCAGCAGTGCCAGCCTGAAGTGGCTTCTATCCTAAGACATGGACTTGGACATGAAAAGCACCTTGGGATATAGTTTAGCAAATGTGAGAGCAAATTTTTATTGCAACTTTCAGTGATAATCTTTTTTTAATTAACTGTGCATATAGATTACTTTTCTCAGCTACAATATTTAATTGTTAGGATTAAAAAATTAAGCCACAGTACAACTGCCTGACAAAGTGACCAATGAATTTGCCAGGTCCATTAAATGAACACATTGTCAAATGTACAGGATGCATGTTGGACCCTATGCAGAGCTCTCTTCAGAAGACTGAAATAGAAGTGTGTTGGATCAGCAAGAGAACATGCACTACTCAATCAGCTGTATAAAAAAGTGGCTATTACAATGCAGTTTAAAAATACTAAGTGTCAACAGAACAAATTTCAGATGGCAGCTCAAACCACAGATGTGGGGAAGTAAGCTGCAAATGAAAATATGTAAATCCTACAGGACAAAGGAGACATGTGAGGACTCAGATCATCTCGAGTCTATAGAGCAAAAAAGCCTTCATATTAATATAATGTATTTTGAGACCGTCTAGCCACCTCACCCAGATTAAGGTCACACTGTGCTAGGGACTATGTAAACATGACCATACCTGCCCCAAAGAGTTTACAACTTACTATGGTAACAAGATCAGAAAAATATTGTGGAAGAAATTCACCCAGGCTTTCAAAATGAATTCAACACATTTTTCTTCACGATTTACAAGGAGAACAAAGGAAGCATGTGATTGAGTGCAGCGAATCACAAGGTCCCACATTGGATTAGAAGAGCTGCCCTCAAATCACTGTTTTAGAATGTTTGTATGTTGTATTTTCAGTTTATCTATGCGGGTGCCAGTTGCTGGGTTTGGACAGGAGTACTTCAATCTGGGATGGTTCTCAGAGTTTTTCAGCAACAAAAAATCAAGCCTCATTCTCAGAAAGGACCCTCTTTACTTAGAAAATGGAAGCAAGATTCAGCCTTAATTGCAATATCTTCATAACAGAAATGACATTGTAACAGTTACACTTTTTTTCTTCTTGCTAACGTAGTAGTTTTTGTTTCCAGTTCTGATATGCCAGGGCTTGGTCCATTTTTGAGTGGTACTTCATACCTATCCTATGAAACCCCCTCGGTATAGCATTTTGCTTTCTGTGATTTCTGTCTAGTGCTTGTCTGGGAGCCCATTAAACAGAGAGGTTCAATAATCCAGTCTTAACCCCCAAAGACATAATGAAGTGTTCTCTCTTCAGGATCTGAAAGGCAAGGCTTCCACCTGGCATCATATCTAAGGTGATGAAATGTGGGTCTGGGAACTCCACCAAAGACACTTCCTGAGATCTAAATGGGATCATCTTGAGATGCTTCTCTCAAGTGAAATTTACTAGTGGTAAATTTTCCAAGCAGTTTGGTTTTATCTGCTCAAGACACCCTGTGGTTATCCTAGCCTTGTATCCCTGCTCAGCACAGATATGGTATAAGAATACTGCTGCATAGGAAAGCAATAAAGACACTTGCCATTTTATATTACAATGAAAAGTAATACCATGAGATTCAAGCACATTACCCAAAAGCAGCGTGTACAGGTGAAATATGAACAAACCTCAAAATGCCTGTAAGCAACTCAGACAATTGCCATGATCCCTTGTGCCAAAAGCTAAGATAGCACAGAAGCAGAGGCAAGTGAAAAGTCATAAGGTCTTTTAAGGAGTTTTGGCACCAACTGAAGTCAGACTTTAAACCCTTCAAAAAATATTTTCCTGACTAGCACACCTGCCACATCTGAAAGTCCATCACCATCTCCTCCAAATCTACTGGAAAAAAGAAGAGGTTAGAAAATAGACAGATAGTAGTAAATTATGTGGAGAATGTAATGGCTGCTCCAGATGTGGTGGAACAAAGGTCAAGATCAGCAAGTCAAAAACCATTCCAGACATCACAAACCAGGGAGAGCGTTTGCTAAAACAGGGTGCAGCATGCTCCCCTATGGGAGAGACCCGGCCCCCTACTCTGCACAAACTTTCTTCCCTGCAGCTATCTCCCTGTACAAAGACTGACTGCAGGGCTTTGCACCAGCCCTCTGCACTGAGGTGGTTTTTCCAACCAAATTAATTGTTTCCAGGGTGTTACCAAATGAATGGTTAATGGAGAGCTTATCTGGCACTGCAGTCAATTTTAATGCAATGTACAGCTGGTCTGTTTTGAATAGTCCACTTTGTCCCCGGGACAATAATTTATAAGACATAGCTCATCTCAAGAGTAATTTCCTGAATATCAAAGTTTTGCACAAAATCTTTGCCAATCTAATTCGGTTCTCTTAGCTGCATGCTTGCTATAGGTTATATTTGTGCCCTGATATTTCTTCTGAAAGACAGAGAAAGTCCAAAATATCCTTGTACATAGGTATCTTTTGCAGCGTAGAAAAATCAAACAGGACTAATGTAATTGTGTAGAGATAATTTCATATTGAACAGTTTAATCATTGGCCACAGTCATTTATTTATGGAATTTTTTTCCCCACTTTAGGTAGCATCGTAGCACTCCATCATCAAAGGCAGTGATAATATTTAGCACTTATGTAGTTCATTTTTCCTTCAAAATATGATGTGCAAACAACTAGGCCCCTCAGCACCCCGGGAGATAGATAAATATAATTATCCCCTGTATTAAGGATGGAGAAACAATAGCACAAAAGATTAAAGGACTTTTCCCAGACCACACAGCAAGTCAGTCACAACTAGGGTTGGGATTGGTCCATTCCTTGCCCCATGTCCTTTAGACTATGCTGTTTTGTGGTGTAACACTACAGCTGCATAGAGCTTTGGCAATATGGCAATCACCCCTCTACATAAAATGCTATTGGCAGCAGGAGGTACAAGGACTCAGAGCACATGCTTCTGCAACTAATTTAGCTTTACTTGCCATTGCAGATGACCACAATTTTAATTGTGAAGGGGAAAAATGTTCTTCAACTTATAATATTATTATATTTCCAGTGCCCAATGGTATATTTTAAGAAGTTCCTACTTAAGTAATCACTGCTTGATTTGCTTGTCTGCCTTTGGCATACCCATCGCAGTTATGAGAGAGTTAACAGAGATACAAAAGACATGAACGCAAACCTTTGCCCAAAACTTTAACTTAACAGTTAAACCAACAGGGATTCCACTCCAAACAATCATATTAGAATAGCAGCATAAAAGTACCAGCACACTGCAGCACTAATTAGCCAAATCCCAAGCTATCTCTTATCGTCATGAGTCTGAATCTTTATTGCAGTTAGGAAAAGTTAGTTTAGTTCTTCAGTTTTGTACCTCTCAGCTTCCCAATTTGGGACAATAGAAGACCCTGCAATAGCCAGTCAGATAGGCCATTCCACACCTATATAACATCACAAGCAAAGAGAAGTCGGTATTCTACATTCTGATTTGTTAATCTTACATTTTATTCTAATTTTAAATCATTGTTACAGCTCAAATTAAGTCTGCTGTGCTCCTTCTACCTACTCATGCTCTGCACTATACAACTTTCTCCTAATACGCAGTAAAAGTGAACATTTCTTTTCCTAACACACATCATCATAATACATGCCAGAACTTTGGTGCAGTTATTAGAAGTGTCATTTCAGCCTAGTGCAGGCCTGAACTGACTCAGACACAGTTTTTTCTCATATGAAGGAATATCAGGTAGCAATTATAAAATCCTGAAACTTTATACCTGGACATTTTCTGAGGCTTTTAGACATCTGGAGCTGTGGTTAAGAATCTGGAATGATGTATCATCTAACACCTAGTACTATGTTAATAATAAATGAAAGTAGTATTTTTAAAAGTACTTGTGTTTTATACCAAACTTAATATAAAATGCATTCAAATGTTGGCCTCATTACGGGAAATAGCACATGAAAAATCCTCTCTCCAGTTTTTCCTATAGGAAAAGTAAATGTGCCATATTACCAAGTGGTTTTGATGAGGCATGATATAGTGTCTCATCTTACAGGAAATGCACTTGTTTCTTTTTCTTTCAGATAATAAGACTCTTGGAATTCTTAACATCAAACAGCAAAGTTTCACATCTAATCACCAATTTGAGTTTAACATATGTTTTCACTCACTGTTCTTATTCCTCCAGATACACCAAAGCTCTTCTCAGTCAAACAGTTCTAAATGAGATTTTTAGTTTGTATGAATTTGCAAACAAAGATTTTGTAACGAGCACCTCCCTAGTTTCTTTGTACCAATTCAGTCTTCCATGGAAAATATCATGATTTCCAATGCAGCTTCACTTTTAAAGTTAAAATTAAGTGATGCAGAGCCAAGCCCAGTGGTTTCACATCTCCTGGAAAACTTTCCAGCAGATTCGATTCACCCAGTTTTGCTAAACATTCCCCATACCTCCTTCATGCAAGTTTCCCTTTGAACTTCAGATTTCCAGAAACACAAATGCTAGATGCAGTGCACACAACTAGAAAGTTTCACTGAATGTTTCCTAATAAGTGAGTTTTGTCAGTTTAATTACAAAATCAGTGCATTTGTACAATGTTTGCAGGTTTCTAGAACACTTTGCACTGAAAGTCTCTTTTCTGCTGTCTCTGTAATACAGCAGGAGGATTCAAAGAAAGTCTCACATGAATCTTGGCTGGCTTGGTCTGCAGACCTGAAACCTGAAATCTGCCTTGTTTCATGTTTTGTTTGGCAAATCGTACACAGCTGTAATGGGCCAGGTCCTCAGCTGGTGTATATCAGCATATCTTTATTGACTTTAAGGGAGCTATGGCAATTTGCAGCATCTGAGGATCTGGCCCACAATATTTTGCTGACCATTAGTAATTTAAGAATGACAAGACCATGACTGAATAATTATTTTTCTTTTTTCTGTTTTTTTTAAAGAGCTCAATGGTTCAGTCTCCAGCTGCCAGTTACAACTCTGTTCTTCTAGTACATTTGGGATTGGGATGTAGATAAAAAACAGGAAACTTATAAACATGCTGTTTCACTCTTATGAACTCCATCTTAATGCACTTTTTTCTGCCCATTAAACTTCCAGACCCAGTGTCCTTTTCACAATGACTATACTGATTTACCCTTTGGGAACAAAAAGTAGGCTTTAAAGTTGTTGCTGTCAATCATTGCCAAGAGAAAACGTGCCAAATGTCAAGCCAACATGGGATCTGCTCATGAGTGGCTGCGCAGTCCAAACATTTAGCATAATTGGAATGATACATGCAGATCAAAAGAAAATTTAATGTGAACTTCCAGAAGCTTATGAAAAGCTGTTGGCATTATCCAGCAGCTCTCTCCACCTCCCTTTTCTCCACCTCACTGAATGTGTCACTGGATTTGTGTTCATCTCCCCCTCTGTCTCTTCTCTTCTGACTACCCAGGGGCATTTAAATAAACTAACCATGGCTGAGCTGATATTTACTCCAGTTTCAATAAACCAAATGAATCTTTTGCACAGTTTTAAAGGGATCAGGAGAGAACTTTAAGTATTTTAATGCAGACTGTATAGCTTTTGTTTCTCACCTTCATATGGCTCAGCAACCCCACATTTCTAGGGGTGCCCATTATAAACCCAAAGTTGCTCTGTGCCACATATACTGAGCATTATCTCACTTTTTGGATAAATTCAGAATCATGAATCTGAGGTTGTATACCTTCTCCCATTTGCACTAAGGCATGAAGTGTCTTGCTTTAGTCTGTTCAACATATCCCCGAATTGAGCCTTGGCAGATCAAAAAATCTGCTTGAGGGGAAGGATATTCTTGTGGTTAAGGCATTAGATTGGGCCTCTGAAAATCTAGTTCAATTCCTAGCTTTGGCACAGACTTCCTGTATGACCATGGCCAAATAATTTAACTACTCTATGGCTCTTTCTGTATATTTCTTCCTATCCCTTTTCTGCCTTGTCTGCTTAAGCTATCTGGGGCTATATGTCTCTTGCTATATGTCTGAACAGTCCCCAGCACAGTGGGGCCCTGAGCTCTGTGGTAGCAGCTAGAGGCCCACCATACCATGTCTTATTATTTGTATACAGTATGTTCCCATATTGTTTCTCCTCTGTGGAAGAGTATGGATGCTACTGCACAGGAAAATTTAACGCTAACAAGAAGACCACTGTAGGGT
The DNA here is from genome assembly GCF_965140295.1 of Lepidochelys olivacea. Taxonomy (NCBI): domain Eukaryota; kingdom Metazoa; phylum Chordata; order Testudines; family Cheloniidae; genus Lepidochelys; species Lepidochelys olivacea. The sequence goes on from NC_140423.1 coordinate 18,282,781, forward strand.
TTTTATTCATTGTGATGTTCCTCTCCAGTTGCTTTGATAACCTTCAGGTGACCGGCTAATTTTTTTGCTCTATTTTCTCATTGTGATTAAGTAGAATTTACAGGCTCAGCTGGGTCTATGTTGTCTGTTCAAATGCTTTCATCTGTATAGTACAGCCTTTCTTAGTTCCAAAGGTTAATCCTGCTGAGGTGAAGTAACAGGGACCACTTCCTCTTCTCTAAAACACTGATCAGTGTACAAACCAGGGGGATATCTTTCTGGACACTACAGACCAGATCCTCACCTAGTGCAAATCATCATAGCCAGCAAAGCTACACCATTCACCCCAGTGGAAGATCTGGCCCATGCCATTTAATAGATAGTTTGCAAAGTTATACAATATAGAGCAGCCCATAAATAGTCCTGAAGAGGCTGCCATAAATCAGTGTAGCCTCTGGGTACAGTTCTAGCACCCACAGCTGGCCAGAATCCAGACAGTGCAAAGGTGCCATGAAGTAACCTTTGCCCCACCTCTCCTGGGCTGTATCTTGACCTTGTGTTCATCTCTCTGAAGCGATGCAACAAAGACTCTAGCCCAAAGAGTGGCATGCACAAATAGAGGATCTAGCTGCACAGATAGAGAGGTTGAGCCCCTGAAACTCTGAGAGAGTAATAGATAGGACTGTGGAAGCAAAGTGAAAAAGATATGGAGTCTTTGAAGCAGAGGAAAGGACCCTGAAGATAGATGACCAAGCAGTGAGTTAGGAGGTAGCCCAAGATCTTTCGGCCTATTCAATAAGGCTGTAAATGTGATGTATATTTTAAAGAGTGATTAAAAACAAATCCGGTGATCAATGCTAAGCATTTCTGTGTCTTTCTGTGAAGTTTATCAGAGGCTGGTGGCTTTTTTAAGGTTCTTTCATCCCTAGAAGCCAATGTTTTCTCTCTGAAAGCTGTGGGGAAGCAACATTTAAAATAAACAGTTTATTTGGGAAAGATGAGAGCATACCTCCTTCATCTGTAACAGAGGCTATGAGGCTTATGCCTGCATTTCCCTCCAATGAACAACACCGTCCTGGCTGCAATGTAAGTGTAAGGGGACTGTTGCCCCCTTACTAACATTAGTGGGGGTGTTTTAGTTGCTAGCTCCCAGTACTAAAAAGGGGGAAGGGTCGATGGGGAATCAGGACCCTGAGACTGGCAGCCCCCAAGAACAATGGGGAGAGGCCAATGCTCCAGGTCAGCCTGAATGACAGGGCAAGCAGGCTAATCAGGGAGTCAGGAGGCCAGGAAGGTCCGTCCTCAGTGTGAGCTGGATTTGCCTGGGTCAGACAGAGTGAGGCCGAGCTAAGGAGAAAGCAGGGGCCCCAGCTAAGCTGGGGAGCAGAGCTGTGGCAGATCCAGAGGGACCAGAAAAGCAGCCCAGAGAGAGCAGACCCTGTCCTGGGAGCAGAGCTGCAGCCCCAAAGTCAGCGGCACAGCCCAGAGAGAGCAGACTTGCCCTGGGAGCAGAGCTGCAGCAACCAGAGCCAGAGGGGCCAGAAAAGCAGCCCAGGAAGCAGGTCAGTGCTGGGAGCAGAGTCACAGAAGCAGCCTGCAGAGCAGACCTGTCCTGGGAGCAGAGCTGCAGCAACCAGAGCCAGAGGGGCTAGAGAAGCAGCCCAGGGAGCTGGAGGCAGAGCAGCAGCAGCAGTGCAGAGACCGAGTGGTGCAGCTGGGGCTGGAGCAGTCCGGAGCTGGGTGCGGTGAGCAGCTGGGGAGATCGAGGGGGACCCTGGGCAGCAGACCAGCACAGGGAGACGCCTCAGCCAAGAGGCTCTGCAGGCCAGGCTTGGATCGTAACCCCGACAGGGCGGGGGCGACCCTGGGAAGAAGGGCCCTACCACTTAGAGCCTGAGAGCGTGTGGCCAGCACCAGAGAAAGTGTCCAACCCACAGCATCCCTGCAGCACAGCCAGGGCCTGAGAAGAAGGCCTGGGACTTACAAGAACAGACTGTGAACTGCCCGGACATTCCAGAGACACTGTTTGTGATGTTCCCTGCCACAGAGCGGGTTGATGTGTTTCCTTTCACCTTTCCCATTTTTCCTTATTCTTTTTAAAATTAATGGTTGATTAAATAACTTGCATTTGCTTTAACTTGTATGTAATAGTCAGTGGGTTAGAGAAGTGCCCAGGGCAGAGAGAGTACCCCAGAGTGGGGACACTAGCCCCTGTTTTAGGTGACCACAGCGGGGTTGGGGGTCGAGCCCCCCAGGAATCCTGGGCCCAGCTTTGTTGGGGTTACGAGGACTCTGCCAGGCAGGAGAGTGGAAGGGCAGTCCTCAAGGGCAGGGAGGTCACTGGGTAAAGGAAGTTGGAGCGAGGACTCAGATCCTTTCGCTAGCCCACTTCACCGGGGTAGTGCAGAAGCCAGGAAAGTGCCCCACAATAGCAGGAATATTCCCCCGCTTACATAAGACATACACACATGCATCCCCACACCTCTTACACACACCGATTCCCTAACTTGAGAATTAACTCAGTATCTAAAAGTTATGCTTGTATTGCACATGTGAAAACAGGCAATTGCACATCTAATTACATCTGCATGTATTTGTATTAGATTAGTGCCTAGAGGGTCCAGTCAGGATGAGGCCCTATTGAACTGGACACTGAACAATCAGTGTAAAAGATGGCCCCTGTCCCTGAAACCTTACAACTTGTACATTGATGTTTTTTTAAAAAATAAACCTTGAGAACATTACTCCTGCAGCAGGATCTATGTTTATTCTTACAATTGACTCTACCTCTCAGATGCCACTAATGAATTATTAGAATCCTAGATAATTAAGCTGGAAAGATACCTCAGCCATTTAGTCCAGATCTCCCTGCATAAGCCAATATTTTCCTATACGGTAGTTCCAAGTGTTCTCTTTAACCTCTTCTTAAGCACCTCTTCTGATAGGGCCTTACCAGTCTCCTCAGGAAGGTCATTCCAGCATCTGCATTTCACTTTTCTCCCCCTATGGTATCAACCTACCTTTTTCCTTCTCACTTTTCTTTGCTCCATCACCTTCTGTAAAGAAAACCTCCACTTCACAAGCTACCACAGGCTATGCAGGCTTCTGCTTTTTTATAAAAATCTGGCCCATTCTTTCAATACATACTTGATAATTTTTCTTAAAGTTCAGGTATGCTGGTCTCTTTCCATACAAAAAACAAATCCTTTTAAAGTGACTGTTTCATGTTAGTATTTTGCTAGGGGCTGAGGTATCTGGTGGTCTTTGAAAATGGGCTGGCCAGGGCATCTGTTTTCACAAGAAAATTAGATAATTACATGTGCAAATGACAATTTACCTACACAGCTCTGCCTCTGTGTGCACACTTACCCAGTTGGCTCACACTAACATGTAATTTTTGCATATGTAACTGCCCACAAGGCCTGAAGGCTTATTTTCAGGGACTAGCTAACAATTTAACCTAAAGTCATGTCGGTGCTGGATCTCTTCATAGCTAACACATTGAGTTGTTCTGCCTCCATCAGAGCAACTGGACCCTTCCATAGACATTCTTTGATAGCTTTCACCTTCTTACTCTCAAAAGTGACTACTACTATGTTCAGGATCAAAATGAAAGCTTAGCTGGTCCATTGCACTTGTAATTTAGTTAGCTCTAATCAGTTTGAGAGGCCTAAGTTTCTAGCAGCATTTTCTAACATGTTTTCTGACAGTTGTAAACCAAATTTTTTGTAATCTATTCATGGTTGGGCAACCCAAATTATCAAATCACAAATCTTTCGTCCTAGATCATAAGGACTCAGAAACCTGTTTGTCCGACATTGTCACACAGGGAAAAACATGCTGAGCTGATTTATTTGTGCTTTTATTGGAAATTCAGTTGGTGGAATCCCTTTGTTTGTAAAGATAACATACTAATTGTCATGTCTGCTATCAGAATCCGTTAGCAACTTCAGGCTCATTAGTAAATCTCCTTCTGCTCCATCTGCAAGTGAGAAGGATTTATAAGTGTACAGGAGCTCATCTAAATTTTTGCTAATGTAGCGAACTTGTGAATATTTTTGGTAATTAAAGCAAAATTGACTTGATACTTGATAGTACTGCATAACAGGGAGAGCAAATATCTATAACATTTACTTAATGAAAAATTTAGAGATGTAGAATTTAGATTTAAATATTAAGAACTGTAAACTGGTATTGGCATTAAATCAGAACAACTTTCTCCCTGGAGACAAAGCAAAATTTGGTCAGTTACAGCTGGAGAAGAGAGCTCTTGCAATTAAAGCAATGAAAGACTGGTGGGACACAGCATCATGATTTCAACAATTTCCATCCCACCATCAACCTCAGCCTGGTCCAATCCACACAAGAGATCCACTTCCTGGACACTACAGTGCTAATAAATGATGGTCACATAAACACCACCCTATACCGGAAATCTACTGACCGCTATTCCTACCTACATGCCTCCAGCTTTCACCCTGACCACACCACACGATCCATCGTCTACAGCCAAGCTCTGCGATACAACCGCATTTGCTCCAACCCCTCAGACAGAGACAAACACCTACAAGATCTCCATCAAGCATTCTTACAACTACAGTACCCACCTGCTGAAGTGAAGAAACAGATTGATAGAGCCAGAAGAGTTCCCAGAAGTCACCTACTACAGGACAGGCCTAACAAAGAAAATAACAGAATGCCACTAGCCGTCACCTTCAGCCCCCAATTAAAACCCCTCCAACGCATTATTAAGGATCTACAACCTACCCTGAAGGATGACCCATCACTCTCACAAATCTTGGGAGACAGGCCAGTCGTTGCCTACAGACAGCCCCCCAACCTGAAGCAAATACTCACCAGCAACCACATACCACACAACAGAACCACTAACCCAGGAACCTATCCTTGCAACAAAGCCCGTTGCCAACTGTGCCCACATATCTATTCAGGAGACACCATCACAGGGCCTAATAACATCAGCCACACTATCAGCAGCTCATTCACCTGCACATCCACCAATGTGATATATGCCATCATGTGCCAGCAATGCCCCTCTGCCATGTACATTGGTCAAACTGGACAGTCTCTACGTAAAAGAATAAATGGACACAAATCAGATGTCAAGAATTATAACATTCATAAACCAGTCAGAGAACGCTTCAATCTCTCTGGTCACGTGCTTACAGACATGAAAGTTGCGATATTACAACAAAAAAACTTCAAATCCAGACTCCAGCAAGAGACTGTTGAATTGGAATTCATTTGCAAATTGGATACAATTAACTTAGGCTTGAATAGAGACTGGGAGTGGCTAAGTCATTATGCAAGGTAACCTATTTCCCCTTGTTTTTTTTTACCCCCCCCCAGGCGTTCTTGTTAAACCCTGGATTTATGCTGGAAATGGCCCACCTTGATTATCATACACATTGTAAGGAGAGTGATCACTTTAGATAAGCTATTACCAACAGGAGAGTGGGGTTGGGGGGAGGGGAGAAAACCTGGATTTGTGCTGGAAATGGCCCAATTTGATTATCATACACATTGTAAGGAGAGTCATCACTTTAGATAAGCTATTACCAGCAGGAGAGTGGGGTGGGGGAGAGAAAACCTTTTGTAGTGGTAAACACCCATTTTTTCATGCTTTGTGTGTATAAAAAGATCTTCTGTACTTTCCACAGTATGCATCCCATGAAGTGAGCTGTAGCTCACGAAAGCTTATGCTCAAATAAATTGGTTAGTCTCTAAGGTGCCACAAGTACTCCTTTTCTTTTTGCGAATACAGACTAACACGGCTGTTACTCTGAAATGTGTCCTTATGAAGAATCTGTCCCTGAAAAGGCCACAACCCAGAAACCCATCAGATCCATGGTCAGCATTCCACCACTTGAGTTAAACACAAATCTCCCCATAAGCAGTTGGTAGCAGCAGCATCTATGTCAGTCTTTTAGGCCTCTAGTCCCTAATACAGCATGAAGATACTAACTTGGACAAGTCATCTTGCTCCACTGAAAACCTGAGCAACAAATAATGGAAAGGTCATGAGTCATGTATTGATCACATCTGATTTCAGTGGTGGAAGAAGTCACTGAAACCTATAAAGGGCTTCAAGAGTGTAGTAGTAAAATAGTGTCAATTTTCTAGTAGTAAGCAAGGTACAGTGAAGATCAAACTCTGAAGGACTGAACCAACTTGTAAAGTGAATCCAAGATACAGCAGCAGCAGCTCAGAGGCAGAGACTACAAGAGGACTCGGAACTCCAGAACAAGTGCTGAAACTTTGCAGCACTGTGAAAATGAAAGCTTTGAGGAAGTGGGGTGCGGGAAGGAATACAAACTTCTGGGCATCCCTAGTAATTGCCGTTGCTGATATTCTGCCCATGAAAAGGAAACCAATGAAATAAAGTACGGCAAGCACAGCACCTAGCACAATGGGGCCCAACCTGGTTGTGGCCATTAGGCAATACCACAGTATAAATGACAATGCCTGGGAGTAGGCTGACGGTTGAGAGCAAACAAGATGGTAAACATCAAGGAAGTAATAAAACAGGGCGGGTAAAGATGTGAAACAAGTTACCAGACAGGGAAGTAACTGGACAATAACCACAGTCAAAGGTGGAGCGGGGGAATTGAAATGATAAACCATAAATCAGATGACCAAGAACAGATTGAAAAGTTAATGACTTCAGAGGCTCCTAGTTAATCAGACAATCAACCATCCTAATAGTTGACAGAGAATAAAGAATATTGTTTTGACCTAATTCTAAACTCTCCACTTTGTACTGTAGACATAACATCATTGGCCATTATATGATCTGAAGTGAATAATCATCCATCAAGAGAAACTGCAGAATTGTAGTAAGGAGGACATTGGGACACACCAACTAGTATACGATTACTGACAGAGTCAAACATCTTAAACCACAGGACAAAGGGTTAATCTTATCATTTAAAGACAGGTTTCAGAGTAGCAGCCGTGTTAAGTCTGTATTCGCAAAAAGAAAAGGAGTACCAGTGGCACCTTAGAGACTAACCAATTTATTTGAGCATAAGCTTTCGTTCGTCTCTAAGGTGCCACTAGTACTCCTTTTCTTATCATTTAAATGACCCAAAGAGAAGAGAAGCTATAAAAACGTGTTATAACTGGTGAAAGGTAGGACTTTTGCTATGTTCCCCTCCATCCTTCTTTGTAGCAAAATGACAAATAAGGAACCCAGAGAAGAGGAAGCTGTATTTAGGACATTCAAATAGGGAGAAATATTACAGAAGAAAATTTAGAATGGGACAAAGACCAACATGTGACTAAGAGAAAGCATTTGACAGCATTAGTTGAAATTTATTTTGGACAATTTGTGACGGGTCATGTAATCCTTCCAAGATCATTCTCCTTTAAGGAGTAGCATGAAGTATGGTTTGATGATGGCTCTGAGTGTTTCAACATTACCGATGTATTTGGACAAGGATGCTTTCTCAGTCGAAGCCTACTATATATAGCCTGGGCTGTAAACTTGGTAATAAATTTAACCATGGGAAAACATTAAAACCACAGATTCAGATGGGAGAGGGGCACATTTTTGTTATACCTTTTGCTTTTCTGCTACACGATTCCAGTGCCTAATATTCAACACTGAGTCAAATCCCAGCCACTTTACTCATGCAAATAGCCCCAGTCAGGTCATAGTATGGCATGCAGGGCTAGATTGTGTTATGGACTACATGTAATATAGCAACAGACTACATCTCTGAGCAGTCCACCTGGACCTTGCATCCAGTCAAGTAGCAATAAACAAGGTCACTGTGTCTGCATACTACCCATGCGGCAGGTGATTTGAGGATTGGGAGGGATGGGTGGAGCATTTGATCCAACGTTCCCTTACTGCTGGCCAGTGCAGTGGAGTCACCGTGCGGAGGAGGAGTGTTGTAACTTCCTGCCTGTAGAGGCACAGAACAGATAGCTACCCACACTCCATCCCCACCCTCAAACCAAGAAGGAAGCAAAGGGGAAGGATTATGACACAGAGGGGCCCGGTGTTGACAAGTCTGTCTCTTTTATCACAAGTTTCACATTTGGCATTTTTCTTAAGTCTTGTGATTATATGTGACTCTCTCACCTTACACACCCACTTGAACACCTCATAACTGCAGAGAAGTTTGAAAACATGAACCCTAAAGGCGCAAACACCAAAAGTGAAACGTAACACCAAATTTACTATTTTTTAAAAACTTTTTTTTTTAAATGTTTGGGATTGGCAATACTGGAGATACAGCCAAGTCAGAATGGGTCCCAGAGCCCCTCCTGGGCTGGTTTCTTCATTATTTCTTCCTCAGACCTGTGCCTAAAGTAACAATCTAGCTCTGTATGAGCAAAGAGAATAGCATTTGGTCCTAAGTAGTTTTGTTTTAAAATTCTATAACTGGCCTCAAAATTGACACCAAATTATTTAGGGGCAGATCCTGCCACCCTGGCTCACTCTGTTTAATACCAACTTATTCCTCAGGTAGATCTACTGAAATGAATGGAACTACTTGAAGGATAAGCTGGTATTAAAACAAGCAGGGTGGCAGGATCTGCCTCTGTGTGGCAATAAATTAAGATGACTTCCCCAAAATGCTACCAACGCTTTGCCAAAGGACCATGACTGTTTCACTTTCTGTGCATTCTCAATGTAGAGCAATAAGGGCTCTAAAAAGGAGGGTACAAGGAATGCATCTTAAAAGCAAGGGCAGCCTTGCCATCATTTAAAAGATTTTTTTGAAAAATCAGCAGAGACAGTTATCAGCAAAATCACTATTAATAATGTAAGCTACAAGTCCTCCTTAATAATCAAATAAGAATGGGCATATAGGGTCAGACCAATGGTCCATCTAACCCAGTATCCTGTCTTCTGACAGTGGCCAATACCAGGTGCTTCAGAGGGAATGAACAGAACAGGTTATCATCAAGTTATCCATCTCCTGTCACCCATTCCCAGCTTCTTGCAAACAGAGGCTAGGGACACTTCAGAGCATGGTTTTACATCCCTGCCCATCTGGCTAATAGCCATTTATGGACCTATCTAGTTCTTTTTTTGAATCCTGTTATAGTCTTGGCCTTCACAACATACTCTGGCAAAGAGCTCCACAGGTTGACTGTGCATTGTATGAAGAAATACTTCCTTTTGTTTGTTTTTAAACCTGCTGCCTATAAATTTTATTTGGTGATCCCTAGTTCTTGTGTTATGAGGAGTACATAACACTTCCTTATTTACTTTTTCCACACCAGTCATGATTTTATAGACCTCTATCATATCCCCCCTTAGCCGTCTCTTTTCCAAGCTGAAAAGTCCCAGTCCTATTAATCTCTCCTTATATGGCAGCTGTTCCATACCCCTAATCATTTTTATTGCCCTTTTCTAAACCTTTTCTGAGTCCAGTATATCTTTTTTTGAGATGGGGCTATCAAATCTGCACTCAGTTTTCAAGATGTGGGCGTACCATGGATTTATATAGATGCAATATATTTTGTCTTATCTATCCCTTTCCTAATGATTCCCAACATTCTGGTCACTTTTTTGACTACTGCTGCATATTGAGTGCATGTTTTCAGAGAACTATCCACATTGACTCCAAGATCTTTCTTAAGTGATAACAGCTAATTTAGACCCCATCATTTTATATGTATAGTTGGGATTATGTTTTCCAATGTTAATTATTTTGTATTTATCAACATTGAATTTAATCTGCCATTTTGTTGCCCAGTCACCCAGTTTTGTGTGATCCCTTTGTAGCTCTTCACAGTCTGCTTTGGACTTAACTATCTTGCGTAGTTTTGTGTCATCTGCAAATTTTGCCACCTCACTGTTTATCCCTTTTTCCAGATCATTTATGAATATGTTGAATAGTACTTGTCTGAGTATAGACCCTTGGGGGACACCACTGTTTGTGTCTCTCCATTTTGAAAACTGACCATTTATTCCTACTCTTTGTTTCCTATCTTTTAACCAGTTACTGATCCATGAGTGGACCTTCCTTCTTAACCCTGCAAATTTATCACAGTGCTACTGGTAGGAAAAATATTTGCCTTATATGACTATTCCACTCCCTGGATGAACATTAAACTCAGTTTATTCTTTCAGGTAAGAAACAGTAAAACTGATATGTTTGCAAGGCAATTAGTGGATTATTCAATTTTAATTGAATTCCAGCTTGAAATCTCAGTCTTTGGGGTGTTTATTTTGTAATCCTAGGCTGAGATTCTGTTTTATCTGATCTTTCCTATGCTGGAATGTTGCAATCTTGGCTTCCACATTCCCAGCCCATTAAAAGATCTAAACAGATGATATGAATGTTTGTCCCTTTTTTGAAAAAAGAGATACAAGTTGTGATCTGTATTTCCAACTTTTATGCTTTCAGAAAAATTAATAGTTAAATTAATGTATTGAATTTACTGTTTTAAAAACAATTCTCAAAGCAGAATGATATGTAGCAAAACAGACCTTGTTTATTACTTCATTATTATTCACTGAAGGCAGACAATGTGCTCAGTGTTACACAAACGCACAGCGAAACAGGATTCCTGCCCTAAGGAGATGATGATTGTGTAAAGAAGTTAACAAGAGTGTAGACACATAGGTCCTAATTCTGATTTCACTTACCTCTGATTTATAGATGTTGAATCAGAATCAAAGCTAGTCGGTTCTATAGTTCATAGTTTATTAAAACTGATATTTTACACTTCTTAAAAAGTATTGAACTATTCTATAGTAGATCCAAATCACTACAGTTTAAAACAATGATACTGCACTGTTTGGGGCTATCACTGTATGATGCTGTTGAGATTTCTTTTGCAGCAGGCGGCGGAGAGGTGAAGTGAAGGGGCAAAGTGTTTTTTGAAGGTTACCCAGTTGAATGGGGAAGCTGTGGCAATGTCTCAAAAGTAGATAAGCTGGCAGATGTGATTATGATGATGATCCTGGCTTCTTTCCAATACTGCTTCCGATTTTTCTTTTACAAGCTATAATTTTACTCATATGATTTTCTCCAGTACCAGTAAAAGTGCTAAAGTGTCATTTAATGTTATAAATTGAAGTATGTCAGCTGGTATCAAAAGGGACCCTAAAAATAATGTAAGGGAAAATGGATCCTCTGATATAAATTCCAAGAGAGTTTCAAGCTACATAACATCATATTGGCAATTTCTCTAGACAGTTTATAGTCTTCTCAATATGATTTACATTCTAATATTCCTTTTTATGTTGCAAAATATGCTTACTGCTTACCTTCTCCCGACATTGACCTGTCTGTTTTGCAATTTCCAATTAATTTCAAACCCGAGATTGATACGTTCCTCTGCAATGAGTCACTAGAATGGGAACAGCAAAACTTGCAACTAGACCACAGATATTTGGTCCTGAACTGCTAGCAAAACAGTGGAACTCAGCACATTCTTAAAGAGATTTGAAAGAGTCACATATATACCAAATAAATCTTAAATCCGTTCAAAGACATTACCAATATTTAATGTCTCATCTTTCCCCTGCTACTTTCACTAAGTTATAAAAGTCTGTCTTGATTTCCACTAAGATTCTTCTACCCCCAGCTCACCTAAGCCAGACACTCCTGTTATAGCCCGAGTTTGCTCTTATTTAACTACTTTTTTAAAAATTTAGCTGTGTGATCTCCCATTGATGTTGATCCTGTCAAAGGGATATGGGCATTCGTTCTACAAATGCAATTTGTCACATACATTATACTGCCCATAAATTTAGCCACAGATGGGAAGAAGTTGGTGAATAATTTATTAACAAATGCCCTAAGAAACATCTGAACAAACTAGAAAGCCCCTTAGAGCCAGTCTGGGTCATGCACTTGCAACAATAACTAAACGTACAAACATGTATTTGCACACATAAAATGGATATTTGAACTGCAAATGTACAAATTCTTGTGTTGTGCATACTAACATGTTTTACATGTAAATTCCTCTTTACAACTGCACCCATTTTTAGGATGCCATTTACACACCAATTTAAAAAACATGGCTCACTTTATATGTTTAGTATCTGATTTGCAGCACCCATCTATGTGCTCCACAATGCAAAAACAATTGGGATCACTAGAGCACAGTAATCTCTAGCTATGCCCTCCTCATTCACCCACCATGCCCCTAACATAAGAATGGCCATCATCACAGCAATGCCTGTCATACAATCCCCCTCATAAACTTGTTTCACAAATTCATAGTAGAGAGGGGATCAACATTACAAAAAGCACCACCACAATTACAGCTCATTAATGCCCTTACCGGCAGTCTCCACAAAGAGGTCAAGGATTCAGTGAGTCATTGAGATTGAATTCTAGTGATCCTTCCAGCTCAGAGTTCAGGCACATTCCAATGCCTTGCTCTATCGCTGCGTGGTTTGAGCATTGGCCTGCTAAACCCAGGGTTGTGAGTTCAATCCTTGAGGGGCCATTTAGGGATCTGGGGCAAAAATTGGGGATTGGTCCTGCTTTGAGCAGGTGGTTAGACTAGATGACCTCCTGAGGTCCCTTCCAACCTGACTATCGCTGCTTGTATTGTAACTAGAGTAACTGGGCAGAAAACAGTTTTCACATGAGAATTTTCAAGATTGTGAATTTTTCCCCCATACTAAATCGGGATGAAAAATCAAAATCTTGTACATTTTATCCAACTGACAATCCAAAATGTTTCTTGGATCAGTCCAACTGAAATGCTATTCTGATCGTTTTAAAATGTTAACTTTTTTAGTATAAATTAAACTAAAATTTCTAAAGGAAGAAATGGTACATTTTGACATCAAAACTTTTTATTCAAAAAATTCACAAATGGAAGGATTTATCAAAACTGACCATTTACTGCAAACAGTTTTGGTCTTGACTAATTAGCATTTTCCAATCAAAAATCATTTCCAATCATTGGAAAACTTCTGACCAATTCTAGGTGTACCTGTTCTACAGATAAACAGAAGACTTCATCCTCCAGACCTGTCAATCCAGCACCTTTCAAAGGCAATATAAACATTCTTCCTTAACAAACAAATCCATCCTATCAGTTTTACATTATTTTCATGGAAGGCTCTATCTGCACCTGAGAAAGCTGTAGGATAAAAATGTCTTTGCACCAGAAATCTTTTCAGTACATATGTAGTAGATGAAATCACAAATCATTCTATAATTAGTATTAGTTCCTCTCAGCATGTGATGGAATTGATGAACTAAAATGGTCAGCAGGAAAATCTTTGACAGTGGGCAAGATTCCCAGATATAAATCTGGACTTACACCCATTTGCAGCAGAGGAGTGTGTGACCCCACGTATTTATGTGGAGTAAGTGTTTAAAACACGCCCCTTCTGCAGGTTCCCTTCCCCACCACTCTAAAGCTATCCACAGTACAAATTCATTTATCCAGATAAAAACTTAGCAATAATGTCACAAGATATAGAAGTCTGTAAGATAACACATTTTGAGTTAGTTCATTTCTCAACAGCCTGGCCAGACTGGTCACTGGAGAGCAAAAGCAGTATAACTAAATGGGTCACTTAAGAGTACTGAAAGGTTAGTGGTAAACCACTAACCCAAACCTACAAACTAGGTTAAAGTACAATAGTGCCAAAGGCTAAACACAGAAGGAAGAAGCTTTGATTAAATCCACTTGGCCAAATTCATCTCTAACGTAACTGCACTGACCAAATTCAATTTTGGTATAAATGCATTGCCAATGCAGTTACAACAGGATTAAGTTGGCTCCGAATCTTTTTTATATATGGACATTAAGCTATAGCAGAACACTCATGTTTCTATTTTTCAGCATCACACTAGTTTGGACTGTAGAATGTTCCAGAAAGCTAGAAGTACTGTAGGTAAAACTATTTTCTATTACTAATTCCTCTTCCACATTGGAATGTGGCACAGAACTAGACGTGCATCTCCAACAAATTATTTTTGTTTATATTACAATCACATCTAAAATGTGCTAGGGGTTATGCATTGTACAGGCACACAGGAAGACACAGTCCCTGCCGTGAAAAGCTCAAACACTATAAACATATGAAGGGATATAAGCAGAGTGGCACATCTTGTTCATTCCATGGGGTATTATTTTTACTAAGAGAAGGGCAGTGATGACTGTAAGTAAAAATAAAAAAGTTGATGTTGACCAGTTTTTTGCAGGTGACAGGATAGAAATCAGTCGCCAGCAGGTATTTCAACAAGAAGGCATTGCCCCTTAGATAATGAAGGGCATATCAAGCACAGTATGGATAAAGCACAGAGAGGTTTGTTGGAGAAGCAGACTGCAACAGCCATCCACCACAGAGAATATGGGAACACAAGAGGGAGCCCTACAAAAGGGTTCGTGCAGTAACATATATTTGTTAAATAAAACAAAACCCTTATTGGATTCCACAAAGTTCTCTATGGGCGAAAGAAAAAAGTAGAACCAACTGCAGGGTTAGCTCTTCTGGTCCCCCTTCTAATTGCCCTTATCTTAAAAAAAATAAAAAAGACTCGCCTTGGTGAATTGTTTGTGGTGTGATCTTTCCTCTGGAGCCAGGGGAGGCCAAGCCATAGCATTGACTGCTGCCTGTGAGATTCCATTTTGCGTCACTTGTACAGACACTGCTCTTTATACCGCACCATCTGGTGTTAGAAAAGTAATATTGCAAGGGAGGCAGCACTGTAGCTTCCCACTAAAACGGTCTTGAGTAAGGTGAATGGGCTGATTGGCTAAAACCAATAAGGGGTGGAGCCTAAGAATTATAAAACTGGTCATTAGGCATAGGAATGTGCTGTAGTCTAATGGAAAAAATGAGTTTACTCTAGCCTAGAAAGGATCTGACCCAGCTGCTGTCTTGCCCTTTAACCTGAAAGTGAGAGTTATGTACCCTTATCAGCTCCTGGAGCTCCACAGTGAGTGTCTAGGGGATCCTACCACCAGTACTACAATGATAATGGCTGCCAAAGCCCTGTGGCTGAATTCTCAGCATGCTTAGAATCAGGGATGAGGACAGAACAAAGTACAAGCCTGACTGAGGCCAACAGGAAAGCTTCAGCATGAGGTGATCTGCCCTGAGTATGTACCTGTGGTCTCGAATGCGATCATACTCTGGATAGCTAGCCTCTTTCACTGCTTGCATTACCATAGGTATGCTTCCATTTTTGGCATTCTAGCTTGATCAGAATTAGTGCAGGTATGTCTCATTGAGCTGGAATTTACACTTTCCAGCTCCTCATGTAGACATATCTTATAACTCACAACAGCCTACAACTGTAGTGTGATTCATGTGGATGGGTTATCAAGACTTGCAAGTATACATCTGGGATCTAAGTAAAGCCAGTAACAAGTATCTAAGGCCTGGGCTACACTGGGGGGATTCGAACTAAGATACGCAACTTCAGCACGCTATTTGCGTAGCTGAAGTCGAAGTATCTTAGTTCGACTTACCTGGCTGACCTCACAGCGGCGAGTCGATCACAGCAGTTCCCCCGTTGACTCTGCTTACTCCTCCTGCCGAGGTGGAGTACAGGCATCGATGCAGGGATCGATTTATCATGTCTAGACGAGATGCGATAAATCAATCCCTGATAGATCTATGACTACCTGCTGATCCGGTGAGTAGTGAAGACGTACCCTAAGCATTGGAAAAGAATTAGCTGTTCCTATGGGTGCCCACACAAGGACTCATTACTGAGTTAAACATTCATCTACAGAAGAGGAAATAAGCAATCACTTCAGAAGTGTGAATGTGTAAAATGTGAAGTACTGGGGAGGTCCTAGCAGACTGTGTCCTGTTCCTCTGTACCAGATACGGACTATTCACAGAACTTGCTTATCTACACCACCATGGGCGGTGGGTATCATAGGCCAGGAAAAGCTAAGCCTCCCTTAACCCAGGCCATGGCTCTGCCCCATGGCCCTCCCTTGCTTGCCCTCTCCCCTGAAGTTGGCAGGGGCTCAGCTCCAGCCAGTGGTCTGGAGCTCAGGGCTCGGGCCAGTGGCCAAGGATGGCTCAGGCCAGCAGCCCAGGCTAGCCTCCCCGAATGAGGGGTTCATCCACCACCCATGCACACCAGATGTCTTTATCATAAGATTCTTTAATGCACTGCTAGGTATAGCTGAGGTTCAGTTAAATAAGGTATTTTATACACAGTGCCACCTAGTGTCTGAACAGTATAATATAGTTTAGCATCCATTACATCTCCCCCTTTAAGTTCTACATTCCTACCATTTATAATATTTACACTATCATGCTGTCTTTGAAATTCAGTACGTATCAGTTTGTTAAGAGTCTCTGAATCATTTTCTAATTACACTACCCTAACATGTAACAACTTGGTCATCTAGCTGTTCATTAGTTGCAAAGACTGACTGTGGTTGGTCTGGAATCCTTGAGTTGTTCTTATTCTGCAACTGCCATCCATAGAGTTTGCTCTGTTGATTGTTTTTTCTGAGGAACAAACAGTAGAGGTTGATGGTTTCTGTTGAACTCTCCACATTCGGTCTTGATCACATATGATCAGGGTTCTGAATTCTTTCTCTTTTATGACAGCTGGAGTTGTCCGTCCTTTTTCCTCCATCCAATTTGACATGAACACAGTCACCAGGTTCTAGACCCAGCAGTTCATTAACTAAGCGACATCTGTTATAAAAGGGTTCATAAGCTCTTTTAGCTTTTCTGTCCGATTTGGCTACTCTCTTCATGTCTGGCCACTTTGGAGATAGATGCTTTTCCAAACTTGGAACAGTAGATCTGAGTTGTCTTCCTATCAGGACTATATCCAGTAGCTCAGTGGTGGGCAACCTGCAGCCCATGGGCCGCACGCAGCCTGTCAGGGTAATCCACTGGTGGGCTGCGAGACAGTTTGTTTACATCGACTGTCCTCAGGCACAGCCGCCTGCAGCTCCCAGTGGCCACAGTTTGCCGTTCCCGCCAATGGGAGCTGTGGGAAGTGGCACGGGCCGGCCACTGCTTCCCGCAGCTCCTATTGGCAGGGAATGGTGAACCACGGCCACTGGGAGTTGCGGACGGTTGATGTAAACAAACTATCTCGCGGCCCGCCAGTGGATTACCCTAATGGGCCGTGTGTGGGCCACAGGCGGCAGGTTGCCCATCACTGCAGTAGCTCCTATTGGTGTTGATCTGTAACTCAGAAGAGCAAGGAATGGATCTTCCTATTGTAGGATTCTCTTAGCTGTCTCTACAGCTCTCTCAGCCTCTCCGTTTACTTGTGGGTAATGTGGGCTGTTAGTAATATGATCAATATCATATTTCATTCTAATTGTGGCCTGTTCTCCATCACTTGTTGCTCTGGAATACAAAGTCAGAAAAAACACACTGCAACATTTTGTTTTTCAAATATATTATTTCTATATACCTGGAAAAAGAATCCATAGTCACCAGTGATGTCTTTTGTATTTGCATAAATCTGCAGCTAGTGTCTTCCAAAGTCTCTCTGGTAGAGGTGCTTGTACACTGTATGGGCTCATCATTGTGTCTTAAGTTGATTTGTACTGGATCTCCTTTCAAAAGTCCAATATCGTCAAATCCTTCATCATGTTCTTCTAGTCCCATCCTGGCTGCCATGTTGCAGCTGAGGAAGTTGCTGGTCTTTGATCCTTTGATCACATGCACTCTGAATGCATAGCTTTTGTCTTCTGTAAGTTGTTTCTGTGGCCCATGTAGTTCAGAATACCTCCAGTCCTAGTCAGAGCTGTGTCAGGTGATTTCAGCTCTGGGAAGGGTTGAAAAAGGGCGATTGTAAATCCCTTCTTAGATGACCATGACAAGAGCTCTTGAGTCAATTTTCAAGTCCATAGTCTTGACATGAATATTTAATTTCATTCTTCAGGCAGGCTGTATGTCAATGGTTCTCAAACTTTTGTACTGGTGACCCCTTTCACATAGCAAGCCTGAGTGAGACCCCCCCTTATAAATTAAAAACACTTTTTTATATATTTAACACCATTATAAATGCTAGAGGCAAAGCGGGTTTTGGGGTGGAGGCTAACAGCTCGTGACCCCCCATGTAATAACCTTGCAACCCTGAGGGGTCCTGACCCCCAGTTTGAGAACCCCTGCTCTATGTCATCATAAGTGATAGATCCCAGAAATAATGGCTCTTAATTGCCTGTAATATGAGTCAACTGCTTGACTGCTTTGGTGCAGCAAACAGCTGCAAAATGTCCATATTTCATGCATTTATTTTACTGTGTACCTTTGGCTGGACATGCATCATCTGGGTATGTGACTTTTTTTATATCTTGTGCACATAGGCTGGAATTTGTACCTCTTAGTCTCGGAGTTTTCTCTCCTTGTCTCAGGGTTTTTTTGATAATGACTTTTAACACTCAAGTGTCTGTTTACTGCTTCTAAGTTAGTTTCAGGTTTTTCAAGTTAGTCAAGTTTCTCTAGGTTTTGCTGTTTTACCAGGTCAGATTGTTTTGCAATTCGAATAGCTGTGGCTAGGGTAAAGTCTGTCTTCAGTTGTAGCTTCTGTGAAAAGTTTTTATCTGTTAACACAATAACCTGTCTTCTCTGATATTGTCATGTTTTGCATTCCCAGAATCACAGTTTTCAGCCAATGTATGGAGAACTCTCATAAAACATTAACATTTCCCCCTAGTTCTTCAATTTTCTGATGAAAACATGTTCTTTCATAAATCACATTTCTCTGAGGTATAAAGTATCAAAGTATCAAGTATCTCTGAGGTATCAAACATAGCCAGAACCCTTTCATAGTCATCGTTGTGACTGTCTTCAGTAAAGTCAAAGGCTTTGAAGATATGCTCTTCATGCTTCCCCATTGCATCAATTAAAGAAGATACCTGTATATCTCCAGTTTCTTTATGGAGTTTGTTTGGAATTCAAAACCTTGCAAAATAGTGCTTTCAGTCTGTCCCCTGTGAAGGTTTGTCAAAGCTGAAGTTATTTGGGGCATTGAAGAGTGGCATGTGATTCTATGTTAAACTTTGTTGCAGTTCCTTCTGTCTGCAACCTTTGCTGCTGTTTTCCTTTTGTTTCTGTTCTTAGTTAACACTCCTTACACCTTGTCATGTTCCTCTGTACCAGGTATGGACTGACTACAGAACTTCCTTATCCACACCAGATGTCTTTATCATAAGACTCTTTAATAATGCAATGCCAGCTATGGCTGGGGTGCATTTAAATAAGGTATGTTACACACAGTGCCATCTAGTGGCTGAACAATATAATAGTTTTCCATTACAGATTTGGTAACAGGGCTATAGAAGTCCCCTTAAGTATATGAAAGGTGCAGCAGCACTGTTTGGTGTGGTTGAACAATATGGGTCCTAGTCTACAGTCCTTTTATTTAAATAATCTAAGATTGTTTGTTTGTTTCTAAGGGAGACTCCATTTTAAAAGACAATGGCTGAGATCCTCAGCTGTGTCTGAGCTGGAGGCCAAAGGTGGCTTTAAGCCAGCTCTATACCAGCCAGGGATTCCCTCAGACTGGGAGTACTTGTGGCACCTCAGCTGCCAATTTAGGGAAGCTTTATAGCCCCTTCTCAGTGCAAAGGAGTTGGCACGTGACCCTGAATGTTGCTCAGTATTTTCTTCTAGCTAAAAGAATATTGTGATATGTATTAGAAATAAAAGAATCTTGGTGAAAGGTAGCCAGGCACAAGTTGGAGTTCTATGTACAGGTGAATTATTAGGGGTCTAATAATCCCTTCTCTTGAACTTTTTATAATATTTTACATCTGTGTGTAATGGACACAGAATGCTACTATTTTGATTAGCACTTCACTTACCCTTTGTGCTAACTTTGAGCTCGTGCAAGACAGCAAAGAATCCAGATTAAAATATTTACTTTAACAAGAAATTTTATTTTTCCTCTTCTTTCTTCTTGTTTTTATCACCCTTGCTATCTTTTCACTCTCCTCTTTCCTGTTTTCATTGTGTGCTGCTTTTGTTCACAGTCTCACCTAAGCTAAATGCAAACCCAACACAGTTACACTATCAGTGGAATGGAACCCTTTAGGTTAAATGGAATCAAATTAAGTCTGTCCACTCTGGAAAGAACTATGTCCAGCCCTCCTCTGATGGAATTAGAAAATCCTTCAGGAAAATCCTGAAGGAGGCTGATAATTTGTTCACAGCATAAACATACAGATCAGGACTTCTCTGGTTATGATATTAGATCAGGTGTATATTGTTCACAAACACAGATTTATGGCCAGCAACAAGATCCTGTTGCATGTTAAAGGGGCAACAAAAAACATGCCGTGTTACCATTAAAGAAGAGAATGGAGGGAAAAATTACATGAGCTCTGGAATGGAATGATCAAGTACTTTTGGTGCCATTGGGATTTCTCCTTTAACCTTATATGTTCTTTACATGAGCAAGACTTTATTATACGGAATAAATAAGAGGGAAATGAAGCCACTGCACATGGGCTTGGATTGACCTGAAGAGCCTACCTCATGTCAAACCTCAGGAAGCTTGGAGAAGAGATTTTCGGCAGTCAGTTACACTGACACAGTGTCCTGCTGCTATAAAAAGACAGTATTTTAAAAAAATCGTAGCGCACCAGAGCATAGAGAAGCTGAAAGCTCAGACACCTGAACTCCAGAGTACAATTGACTTGGCTATAGTGACTTGGTGGTGCCTAACGTTTCAAATGCCATCTGGAAAAATCTTTGGATTATGTTACTTTATATTATCCAGCACTGAGGTACCACAGTGGATGTGGCATAAGAAATAAAAGATATCTAGGCTTTTAAAACCACATTTTCAAAAGAGAATCCAATAGATGCAGCTCAAAAATGCACATGTACCCACTGAGTATGTTCAGCCAACCATTGTCAACGTATATTTGCGGGTTTTTACAGGTGTGCTAATTGCACATAGATTTTTGCAGGCACACCTTTTGTACCCTCATTTTAACAGTAATTGTTTAAGAATTGATGATCATGACTTTGGAATTCTAATGATTAAAGAGAAGCAAGTGTGGGAATGGGGCAATTAGCTTTTTAAGTCACTCTTTCCCATGTTATATTTTTGCCTGTCACCCACAGAAAATACAGAGGCAAGCAATGTAATATACCTGACTGAAATATAATGCAATATTGTTTAGATGCAATTCACCATTGTGTGTTCTCTTATGCATGGTTCTCTGAAACAGTTAAAAGAAACCTGTATCCAGGCTGGTCAGGCATAAGGCTGAAAATTCAAAAAAATAAGAAGTACTTGGCAGAAATAAAATATTATTGGAAACTTATTTTTAATTACTATTGTATGCTGTATTGTGCAGTTTTCCTTCAAACTGCCTGTCACAAATCAAAATGCTTCATTTATGTAACCTTGTGATTTAGTGTTTACACACCCAAAAATAGTCCAGAAGGTGTCACAAGCCTGTATGAGATCCCTGAATAATGGATTTGGCATTTGTGTCTCTTCAATAGCTGAAAAACATATAAAATCACATGTAACTAGACAGCTTCCTATAGGCTACACATCTGAGAAGGCTCAAAATCAGGGCATGTTAGGAATGAACTTAAATCCCCCTTCCAGTTGCTCCTAAAAACTTGTTGCTTTGTTTGGCCAACCTTCCAGAAGTATATTATGAATTGGGTAGTATCCTTTAAATAGTTTGTAAGCCATCTAGGGGCCCTCTCTGTCTTCTGTGTTTCAGAAGTCACCTTAACCCTGCCAGAGCGGTACTGTATGTATGTAGCTAGGCCTTGCATGTTGTATGTAATTAATAACCATAATTATTTGGCCCAGCTGTGCCCATGTGGTTCATTCATATTACATATTTGTTGTGTAACAAAAAAAAGAAACAGCACTTATGTGGCTGACCTCCACCCCAACCTTCTTTCCAGACACTGTCTACGAAGAGTAATACGTTACATTTAGTTTTATTTTAAAAATTTACAATATAAAAATAACCAGATCTGTATGTTATCACAAACACATCCCATGACTCAACAGTGCTGCAACTCCCTGGTTCTCCCTTACTCTTCCTCATTCTTTTTTGTTATTGCTGTTATTGTTATCATACATTGCTGTCTTTTGTCTTATTTTAGGGACCAATCCTGAATATGTGGACTCCAGTACAAGCAATGGGAGCTCCTGTCTGAAAGGACGCTCAGCACATTGAATGATGGCCCCTTGTATTGTAATTTCCATCTGGTAAGGACTGTAATTTTCTGTTTGTCTGTAAAGCCCTACATGCTGCTATAGCACTAAGGAGATAAATACGCATTATTACAAATCATTAACTGCTTTAGGTTCTGCCAGGTTGTGTTGGCTACATAGGAAGAACTTAAGAGTTATTTTTAAAGGTAAAAAGCAAAATTTTAGCCAAGTTATGCTTCCTATAGGTGCTGTGTTAGTGCAGAGAATGTGCGGAACTAACTCTCGCTGTGTAACTTTTGGAGGATGGCAGAATACTATTCAATAGACTATGCAGTATGTTTATGACTATAATATTTTAAAAAGGATCCCATGTAGTAAATAATGATTGAGGAAGTAGCTGAACTGGGAAATACAGCAGAAATTTGTAAGTTTGCAGGATGTGCTAGACAAAGTGACATTTACCTGCTTCAAACCCAGATTTTGCTCTGGGAAACTTCCACCTATTTCAGTGGGATTTTGCTTGGGTGAGGAATGAGTTAAAACTGAACAATGTCCGAGGCATTTAGCCCACAATGCAGTTTCTTTCATAACAACCATATAATGGAAACCTCCGGGTGGTTTCTCATTTGCAGCTCCTTCTTTCTAGAAGCAGCACTGCTAAGCCTCTTCTCCCCTTCCCCCCACATTTGTAGACTTGTCTTCCTGCCAATACAACATTAAAACAATGCTTTAAAATTCATACGGTTAAGGCCTATAGCATGTGATGTCACTGCAGTGGGAGCAGAATTCTTTTATTATCATCTCTTTAAACGAGAAGAAAGCTATTAAAATCTTTGATCATTTTCTGATTCTGCACATCAACATGCCATGCAGCAAGAAGAGCCCAGCATGGGATTGTACACTTACATTCTGCCTAAAGAAGAACGTACACAAAAGAGGGCATGTTATTATGGTGTCTCATTTGTGCCAGATATTTGTTTTACACTTGGGAATCTGACTTATATCCAAAGCTGGCTTGACATAAACCCAACACTTGCCCATACTTTTAAAAGACATGTTTATATGGAGACATATTCATTAACATAAGAACTGTTAACAATATTTGCATTTATACTATCTATCTATATCTATCTATCTAAAGGCCTTAAAATCCATACCAGAGTATCCATCTGTTTTTAACTTCTGGCCCCTACCAAACAAAAAACAATTTAAATACCCCCCAGCCTAGGAGATTCAAAGTTTGGATCCCTATATACAGTAGAGATGTGCCTAAGATACACAGTTCAGGTGTGGATCCTGATTTTAAGCCCACACATGTTGTGGATGGGTGATTTTTTTACTTGAGTTTTTGGATTGCTAGGGGCCAGCAGCTAAACACAGATGTGATCCTAGTTTGCATTTCAAGCCCCTTAAATCTCAGGGGGTGTCTGGATTTAGGGTTTTGGTTTAGGCTCACTGCTAACAAATGCACCTGAAGTATATAAGCAGGATATGCCTTGGTAACACAGGAGGCATAATCTTATTTATTCTTGTTTAAAAGTTTAAACTCAGTTTGAGTTAGGGCAGCTAAAAATAGGAGCTTACTGATGGTGGGCAGGAAGTTTGGCATTAAACACAAATTGCCCTCTTTATGCTGATGACTCCAGGTTCTATCCAAACGTAAACCTTCTATCTAAAATTTGGTCTGTCTCTGTCATGTCCTTCTGAATATCTAGCCATCAGCTCAAGCCCAACATGGCTAAAACAGATTTCCTAATCTCTCACACACCCCAAGCCCTTCCTGCTACCTCCATTCTCGATTTCTGTGGACACTACCACCATTTTGTCAGTCACTCTGGCCTGTAATCTGAGTGTCATCCTTGACTGTGGCATCCCTCCAAGTCCTCAGATCCAGGTTATATCTAAATCTTGCAAATTCTTTCTGCATAACTTCTCTAACATATGACCTTTCTTATCCAGACACACAGCTAGAACTCTTGTCCAAGCTCTCATCATCTTGCACCTCAGTTACTGCAGCATCCTTCTCTCTGGCCTTGACAAATGCAATCTTGCCCCACTTATATTCGTTCAGAATGCTGCTACAAAGATAATGTTCATAGTCCATCGCTTTGACCACGTCATCCCTCTTTGCATCAATCCACAGGCTATCACATCAAACATAAGCTGTTTATATTTACTTCCAAGGTCCTTCACAGTCAATCTCCACCCTGCCTATCATCTCTCATTCTCTGACAAGTTGTCGACTCCTGCCTCCGATTAGCCTATAATACCAGCCTCTGTTGCCCACTTCTTAAATATTCAAACAAGCACCTTCATGCTTTCTCCCATGCTTCCCCTGACAGTTGGATGGTGCTCCCCTTAAAGATTCACAAAACTTCCAGTCCCTCCTTAAAACACTCCTTTTCAGTGATGCCTACAAAAATACTTGACAACCATCAGGCTGCTACTGTGCTGAGACCACTGTCTATCATGCTGGTCAGTATTGTCTCATTGTTTCCTTGGGCTCCCCCATCTGTCTGTCTCTAACCTCTTGTCTTAGACTGTAAGCTCTTTGGGGCAGGGACTGTCTCTTTGTTCCTGTGTTTGTATAGCCCCTGGCACAATGAGGTCCTGGTTTATAACTAGAGCTTCTAGTAATACAATAAATAATAATAAAAGATGAGGAATATGTTGTTTACTTTAGTACATTTGCAGATTGCATTCTATTGGTGAATATATCAGGTGTAACTGTAATGGCATCAGAGTTGTGGCAGAAGACTTATAGGTTAAATGAGAAAGTTTCCCTATCTAAGACCCAATCCTGCATGCCCTCTGAGCACAAAAATCCCATTGAAGTCTGCATATTGAATACTGCAAGATTGGTGCCACTGTGGAAATAGCCAAATAGTGGGCAAGATACATGAATTTGTAACATACAGATATACTCCGTGCATATCCAATAAATGCTGTACATATACACATAGGTATATATAGTGGGTGAATTAGAGTAATTTCACAAAAAGAAAAGGAGTACTTGTGGCACCTTAGAGACTAACCAATTTCTCATGCAGTAATTTCACAATTACTGCATGAGACCGCAGTAAATCTTGTGATATGGTTTGACAAGACTATTTCAGTCACCTTGTGCAAAAGGAAGTCATCAATCATGAGATTTTAAGATTTTGTGGCAAATTTCAAGGTGTTATTTGACCTTTCTCATAAAAACCACAATTGAAGCATGTCACTCCTGCATGCACGTTGTGTATGTGCACAGAGATATGATCTATTGGTACTATCATAACTTTGTGACTCTGGTGAAATTACAGAACATCATTAGAATGAAGGAGACAGTGCTGAGTGTTTTTTCAGTCTTTAGGGGTTCATTTATGCTGTAATAAATTCCATATTGCCATCTGAAAGGTGGAATCTAAACACTGTAATACAGTAATATTGAAGTATTTGTTTTGCTTCCTTTTTTCCTTGGCTGAAATGCCAGCAAGGGAGTATTTTTCTGCTTGGCAGGCAGCCAGCAGTTTCCCAGTAAATAATATGAACCCTGTCCTGCAGACTAAAGCTGTACATCACTTCAGAAAACGTTCAGGCCCCTGGAGAGCTCAAGGAACCCTGGCTTACAAAGTGTGTCTGGAGAAGATTCTTTTCCCAGCAACTTGCCACATTTTAAAACTGTGTAAGGTTTGCTTTCCTCACCTCTTTCTTCCCTCGCCCAAAAATGATTCCTTATGCGCCTCATCCTTACTAATCATTGTGATCTTTTCCCTCCTCTTCCAGTGTGAAGACAGAAAAAGATTGGCCACTAAGACCCAGAAAAAGAACCCTCAGTAGCTGCATCCCAGCAAGGCTGGGCCAAATCTAACCCCCATCCACATTCACGTTGGTACCTGTCTCTTGTGGTGACAGGTACCAACTTAGTAGCTGCAGGCAGCCTGCCTACCCACCTGCTCAGTCAGTCTCAGACAGTGACATCGGCAGGGACTGGTTGCAGTTGATGTAGTTATTTTGGGTTTTGGTAATTGTGGTGTCATGAGTAGACTCCTAACATATCTGAGAAAGTCTTCATCATTCAGATCATTCAGGCCATTCCTCTGCAAAGGCAGGGTAGAGTCCTTCAGCAGAGGGTATACGAGTACTAAATTGATATCAGAGCAACACTAAAGGTAAGGACATGAAAGCAATCGATTCTAAACCTCTATCCCTTACAAGATGAAATATATATATATATTGATATCAAGGCTGACAATCCAAGTGGCTACTTACATAAATATGTGGATGCCCTGGGCAGGAAAAGGGAACTCCTACACCATGAAGGTCACAGTTACGTGTGACTTACGCTGCCTTCTGTTTGAAAACTGACAAAAGAAGCTTCAAGTTTAAGATGGACAGAAGTGGACAGATCCTGTCTGCTTCTACACAGGTGCAAAAGTGGGGAGGGGAAGAGTGGTGGTGTATGTGCAGGGGGCAGCAAGAAGAAGCCTGGTGCTTGTGCTCCTTGTTTGCAAGCTGTAGGGGAGCAATAATTTTGGCCAGATAGGCAATACACCTCAAAGAGAGTTGGGCTTATTGAGGTAGATAATCAGGCTGATATTCACCTCTGGCACCTCCAAAAAGATTTAAGAGCCACTCCTAAGTCTATTCTCTGCAATTTCCCAGGCAAAATGCTTCCAGCAGCTGCTGCTTCAGTGTTGCACCTCTCCACACATTCCCAACCCACAGCATAGCTCAGACTTTAAAAGCCACAAAAGAGCCCAACTGTTTAGTGAAAGGATTGCATGCTTGCATGGACTTGAACACAGAATAGATTAATTAATCAATGTTTGCAAAGCCCTTTGAAACTGAAAAGTGCTGTAGGAGTTACGGATTGTTATTACTGAACACTTCCCAGTTAGCACTGAAGTTACAATGCCTTTCCCCATACATGTTCCCAAGAACTAGATGGGAAACATGAGGCTGCAGTTGCTGACAATCACAATCATCAAAGGATATGTGAGGGCAGAAAGTGTCCTATAGCTGTCCTTACAAGGAAAGACTTATCTTGAAGTCAAGTTGGCAACTGTCTTATCCTCCAAGGTCTGTAGACAGCTGCTTCCTCATGTACTTGTAACATGTTGTTGTTTTTTTCAGCTCGCATACAGTTACCAGTTGCCAGAAAGTGATGTGGCCCTATGGGGGGAACACAACAGTTCACTTATCTACTGGCACTTTCAGCAGTTAGCACTGTCCATCAAGCATTTTTGCCTTCTCAAGGGTGTCAGGACCCAAATGGCATCCCATGTTGTTTCCATTCTGCTTTCTCTGAGAATGAATTTGCTTCCTTAAGTAAACTTACTACACTAGCTAAATCTAGGCTAGGGTCTTGCAACACACCAAACACCTTCACTTTCTTTAACAGTCATTACTAGTGTGAAAGGAAACTTTGTTTCCCAGTTTACAAAAGGCATTAGGTTTCCATAAATCTGCCTTATCTTCACAACAGAAGCATAGTTCTCTTAGAATTGGGGTGTTTTTCTGATGATCAGTATACTAGGTTTTGCATTTGTTCTTCTCTCTCTATTTATACAGAAAAGCCTGAGCTGCAATAGTCATACATCTTCTTCCCTCACAAAAAAGTCTGGAAATGTTCAGATCTGGTGTTTTAGGTTGGCTCAACCTAAAAAAAGCCCGCTGTAAAATTCAGAACTGAATCCAAGTTTAGATTCCAAAATGCCCCCAAATTTGGTGGGGCATTTGGATCTGGGTTTTTGGTTTGGGTTCACTGCTAATACCCAGTTTCTGTAACTTGATAGTATATGGTCAAGGCAGTTGGCAGGTACAATCATATGTGAAGACTTTAGAAAAACATTTGATTGATATAGCTGATGCATATCAATAATTCTCTTCAAATTTACAGAGAAGTCATCAGTATCTTTCTTTGCATTTCTGTGAACTCTGTATGAACTTGAGATAGGGGAACTTGTACAATGACTACATAAAACACACACACGAATCCCTGTTGCTGCTACTGACTTTCAAATGCCCGCTAAAAACAAAATTCCAAATGCTAAGATTTTGTGTGTGAATGTGTGCATGAATGGCAAGAGGTGTTCTGTTCCTGATGACTGGGTCTTGCAGAACATCTGCCGCACATGGAAACAACACCAAAATAACACTTGCTTGAATAGTTTTCTTTGGAGATTTCAGACTCTGTTCTCTATAAGATGCTATTAATTAGGCACAGAACTCTTTTGAATGAACAAAATATAAAGCTTTTCATCGATACATTGCTCTTTACTCTGAATACCGGGGAGGACTGTTTATTCTTGCTGCACAGTCTTTGGTCTCATGAACTGTAATTGCTTACAGCTTTACCTCTGTGCTTACTGATAATGCATTGCTTGACCAATTAGTGAAATCAGCTCATTCTTCACTCTAAGAGACTTTCAGATAGGATCTTAGATGTGTCTTTGAAGATTTTGAGATGTTTGTTAAGAACGAGGATCATGTTTAACATCCCTTTTAACTCTCTGTATGATGGCTTAATCAGAGCTTTTAAATAATATTGATTATCAAGTGTTTGCTGCCCACAATGAATCAGGAGATAATTAATATAAATTATGATTAACAATGATTAGTGATGTATGAAGAGATTATTTACTAGTGCATATATGTCTAAATACATTAACAAGATTATTAATAATACTTTGCACTTATATGCACTTTTTCATTTAAATAGTTCTATTTCCAGTTTCACAGATAGGAAACTGATGCACAGACAGGTTAAGTAACTTACCCAAGGTCACAGCAGTCTAACAGAAGAGATTAGCCACTGCATCAAAGAGCTCTAGTTTTACTCTGCCTAGCATGGTGATGTTGTGAGTTCTCCATGCCTGGACTGCATTAATACAATATGTGATACTGATGAATTATGCAGGGAGAAAGTTCATATTTCTTCATGCCACATGTTTTCAATCTTTAAAACTAAAGAGCTGTAGAAACCTAAGTAAATGATCATGGGGAAAGAACGTACACTGAAAACAAGCTAAGAAACTAACTTTGCAACAAGCATTTTACTTGCTTGGTGTATGGCTTTTTAGAGAAAAAGTTTAAGTCATTAAGCAAAAAGCTTAATAGAACAGTAGATTTGTGGGTAAAACAGTGGATTGGGACTCTACATATCTACTACAGACTTCCTGTGTATGACTTTTGGCAAGTCATATCTCATACTGTCTGTATCTCAGTGCCCAGTCTTCTGCT
Source organism: Lepidochelys olivacea (assembly GCF_965140295.1). Taxonomy (NCBI): domain Eukaryota; kingdom Metazoa; phylum Chordata; order Testudines; family Cheloniidae; genus Lepidochelys; species Lepidochelys olivacea. Next base: position 18,312,084 of record NC_140423.1, read on the forward strand.
TGTATGTTCTATCCTTTTCTTCCCTCCTTTGTCTGTTTTGTCTATTTAGAATGCAAACAATTCAGGATGGTGAGTATTTCTTACCGTGTGCGTATCAGTACTTAGCCCAATGGGGCTCTGACACAGTAGTAATAGTAAAAGCTATAGAGTGGTAAGACAGACTATGGCACCACATCGGCGCAGCTGCACCACTGTAGCGCATCTGGTGAAGATGCACTATGCCAGTGGGAGAGCATCTCCCATCGACATAGTGCCAGTGTGGATAGTGCTTAAGTTGATGTAACTTGCATTTCTCAGGGGGATGTCTCTTTCATACCCCTGAGCAACATAAGTTACATCAACTTAAGCAGTAGTGTAGACCAGCCCCATGTCTCACAAGATAAGAAGAGGTTAGGTAAGAGAGGTATATGGGAATAATGAACAATTGGGAGGGGGCTTGCAAACTGCATGGAAGACATTGATATTTTGTAATTTTACTAACATAATACAAAGCCAATTTCTGTTCTCAACTGCCAAAAAATCAACAGGAATTTGCCATGCATATCTGAGGACAGAATTTCGACATTCGGAGTCTCACCAAATAAACGCAATCTATTTAGTGTCTCTCAAAATCACAAAGGTATTAGTAAACTTCTAAATGTAATGTCTGCTGAGACCTTAAGAACATAAGAATGGCCATACTGGATCAGACCAAAGATCTATCTTGCCCAGTATTCTGTATTCTCACAGTAGCCAATGCCAGATGCTTCATAAAAAATGAACAGAACAGGTAATCAAGTGACCTTTTATAGCAGTGGTTTTCAATCTGTGGTCCGTGGAACCCTGGGAGTCTGCAGACTAAGATCTCCAAAGGGATCCACACCTCCATTCAAGTTTTTCAGGAGTCTGCAAATGAAAAGAGGTTGAAAACCACTGTTTTATAGCAATGTTTCAGCCCTCAGTAGGTAACAGGTACATGCCACTTTGAGAAAGTGCCTGCCGACCAGTAATAAAATATTATGCCTATTACTATAAACATTTCTGCAGTAGAGTGAGGATTGAGTAAACCATTTGGCTTAGTTTCAGTCATGATACTTTTTCTGCTAAACAGGACTGAAACCTGTTGGTCTTCTAGACAGAGTGCAGGCAAGAGCTGGGATAATGTGGGTGTCAGTGAGAGTGAACCAGCTTTAAGATGTAGACTGGTGTCACTAGTACAGGACAAAAAAGCATTTTAAAAAAAAGAAGGGGGGACATTTTTGTACGCGATTTGGATCTCACTTGTTCTGGTTGTAAAATTTAAAACCAGAGTCAAAGTCAATTAAGTTGCTCTGGATTTCCACTGCTATAAGTGAGATCAGAATCTGGCCCTTTGTTTTTAAACATTGCACCCAGGACTCAATATCTTTTGGTAGTTGTGTAACATTTATAATATATATTTATTTGTTTTGCTTAATTCCACAACAGGCATCACAAGGAAATACAAGCCTGTTTTATTATCTTTAAATTGTTCAAAGCTGCAAAGAATTTGCATAATTCTCTTGACCGTTCTTTTGTAAATAACTGAACCTAGTCCTGTGTAAGGGCAAAATTCACTGCCCAGATCCCATGGGTTCTGTGTGGAGAAGCAGATGGAATGTAGGGAATGGCATGAAAAAAAATCAAAAGAAGTAAAGCCCCCCAAACTGGGGCAGGCCCCTTAAAGTAAAACTTACTTAAAGACAAAATTTTAAAAGATCCATTTTTCTTTGTGTATGTTTTCTTCTTCTCCCAGTCCTCATACAGTTAATTTCTGTAAGGAGCATGCATTAAAACAAATGAGAAGCCAAAGAGGAACTAACAAGGGAGAGGGCTTACATACACACTTGATATCTGAACCTGCCACTGCACTGATCAAGACAAAAACCCAAAATGAGGGACTCTACATAAATTATGCAGCCAGCTTTTTTTTAAATGGAGGATTTGTCTTCTAAAAAGTAACACTTTCTCTGGACTCACTTTTCATCTCTCCAATAGAATTAATTTGCAATTAGGGATGATAGTAAATATGGACTGACTGGACCTTTGCTCAAAACTTTTGAGGTTAAAAAATGCAGAAACCCTTAATGCTTTGTGAAAGGTACTCTTGAAGCAATTTTACCAGTACTGCAGAATCCTGAGATTTTGGGAGCATCCTCTCCACATGAAATTTCCCACACCAAAGAAGTCTAGTTATGTTTAGATAAACTTTTGCTGTGTGCTTATTCAAACCTAGGGTAAATCTCTGCTCACTCTAATACCAGGTGTTGGTCTTTGACACATGATATGGGGCCCCATGGTTTTTCAGGGGTAGGGAATTTAATTAGTTCAGGGCCTGGTTCTTGTTCTCTCTGGAGTAGAGGGGGTGAGGCGCAAGATACAATTCTTGTTTAGTCCCTTTCCCCCTCCCTGCCCTACACAAGGCTAAACACTAGACTAGCAGAACAAGTGATCACAGGAGGCAGTGCAATTAGGCCAGCTGACACTAGTGAGGACTATGATTTCATTGGCCATTCCTTCAGGTGACTGCAGTTACTAGGTGCATATTAGCACAGGTTTCAGAGTAACAGCCCTGTTAGTCTGTACTCGCAAAAAGAAAAGGAGTACTTGTGGCACCTTAGAGACTAACCAATTTATTTGAGCATAAGCTGTAGCTCAGGAAAGCTCATGCTCAAATAAATTGGTTAGTCTCTAAGGTGCCACAAGTACTCTTTTTCTTTTTGCATATTAGCACAGGCTTCCTCGTACTTTTCATTGCCCTTCCACCTGCTAGGCTTCTTCTTCAGTCCTCTGTCCCTCATGTATATGCATGTTCAGAAAAGTTCCTACCCCAAAGCATCCCGGGGAGGAGAAAGAAGGGTGATAAATGTGAAGGGGAAGTAGACACCAAGTAGGGTAGGAAAACAGGGTGTAATGGGGGGGCAGAGTGGAACTCGGGCGTAATGGGGGGACGGGAGTGGAAGCGGAGCAGCTGAGGGAAGAGACGTCTGGGATAATGAATAGGGGAGGAAAAGCCGGCGACAATGGGGGGAAACGGGGGGTCCTAATTCTACAGCCCCGCCCATGCCCTCTCCCCGCTGCTGCAGGCCGGCCGGGCGCTAGGCTGGGGGGCCGGGGGCGGGGATGTGGCCTCAGCACCCCGGGCGGGGAGGCAGCGCTTGGAGGAGGCGCCTTGCAACAGATGGGTAAAGCCGGCTCCTCACTGAGTCCCGCATTGGCCGGCGGCGGCGGCCGAGCGAGGCGCGTGGGAGCCCCTCGCAGGGAGGGAAGAAGGCGAGCGCGGCAGCTGTGTGGTCCTGCAGGCAGGCAGCGGCGCGGACCACCCCCAAGCCCGGCTCGGGGAGGTGAGGAGGCTGCCTGCCCCCAAGGTCCGGGGGAAGCTGGAGGTCGCTGTTCGCTGCCCTTGCTGCTGCTGTGTCCCTGAGCCGCTCGGGGCCATCGCTGGCCGTCTCTCCTCCCCCGGTGCAGTAAGTAACCTCTTCGCCTGCGGCATTGGGGCCGCAAGGGTGGGAGCGGGGTGAAGAAGTTGACGGGTCTCTCCGCGTCTGGGGACCCGGCTCTTAAACGGCTGCATTTGCCTTCTGCGTGCACTGGAGGCAGAAGAGTCAGGGCGGCTGATTCTTGTGTCCAGCGCTTAGCTGCTTCTGGCGGCGTGACCTGCAAAAACAGGGGAGCAGCAGAGCCCAGTCAGGACCCAAACCAGTGCAGTTCCTTAGGCTGCAAGAGGGTCCCCGTCAAAAGGACGCTGGCTTCTGATTGTGAAGTATCGGTGCCTGTTGTAAGTAATTATTCGCCGTTCTCTTCCTCCAGCGTGCTTAACAGAAAGGGAGGGAGGTTTCTCACATGGGGAAACTGAGATGCAGTGAAGGGACTCACCCAAGGTCACACGGCAAACCCCGGGGGTTGAGCTGGATTAGGTGCTCAGGTAGAGTAATGTGGACTGTATTGAAAACTTTGATTCCCAGTTCTGTGCTCTAACTGTTAAACCACACTGTGAGATGACTGCTGGAAGAATACATTTTTGTGAGGTAGTTTTCTTAAGCATTGTGTATAGGCATGAAACCATGGACAAAGTGCAATGCCAGTTCTGTGGCTCATCTCCTCAAGGTTTGCTCTTTTTACTGTCTGGTGGTAAGTATTAGGCTCCATAAACAGGGACACAAGCCACTGAAGAAAGAACCAATGTTTTTTCTTTCTTACTCACTATCACCAGGCATTTTAGTGCCTCTTATACTGAATGTTTTTTCCCCAAACATTTTAAAATACCCTAGAATTTAATACAACCAGGAATTCAAAGACCATTACAAATGACAATAGTTTCCTGTTGTTCATAGCTCCCTGGCCATTTGCACAGTAATTCAGACAAGCCTAAACTACAGTTCCTTAATCCTGAATCTAGCTATTTTATGTCCTCAAGCTGCCAATTTCTGATCTCCTCAGTTAGCATTTACTCTTGGTATGTAACCTCGTCCTTGGCTTCGGTTTGGACCCTTGTCACATGGAAGCAAAGCTGAGCCCTACTGACGCTTGGAAGAGTGGTGTCTCCTTTTGTTGAAACTTGCTGTCATGGGCACTCAGGCCAGTTTGTGACTCTAAATGTCCAGGCTAAAGTGGCTACCTGCCAGAGCCCAAGTTAAAGATGCTATGGCTCAGTTGATGATGCTGGATGCTTCAGAGATAGGAGGAAAAAACAACACAAGACAACTGCAAAGGCTTTTAACATGAGGGAGAAAATATTCCTTTCAGATCTTCAAAGGTGGTGATGCAACACACTGGAGCATGAGATTCACTTGCCTTTTTAGCAGTCTTAGCTTGCATAATGGCCACGACTGCAAATTTCATTCTTGTCCTTAACAGAATCCAGCCATTACCCTTTATTTCATGTTGTGGGATAAAAAGCATCTAATAAGATTTCATTATATTCATTATTTTGTATACCTCAAAGTTTCCTCTGACTCCGCCCTTATTCAGGCTAAATAATCCTAGTCTACACTATATAAGAACCCCTACCCCCCCCCAAACTTCTAACTGGCCTTTCCCTTTATCTAGTAGTAATTATTTATCTGTCACAGTAGATAGGTAAAAGATGGCTTGTACAACGAACCTTACTTTTATAATATAGAATATATTTTCATAGAATTTTGTGGAATTCTTTTAATGTATATTCTCCTTTTGTCAAAATTTCTTGAAATAATTCACACACTCCCTTTACCTAGCACTAGGGTTCTCAGGTACTTCCCATCTACATCTAGTGGGTAAAATCTGGCTCTAGAGGGTCGCATACTGTTCTCCGATCACTGCCTAGCTACTATTTGCACCTTATGGTTGGCATGTGTAACCTCAATGGTGCAAGAACAAGAGCTATTTTTGTTTTCTTATTTCTCAACTTTGCTTCCCCCAACTCCTCAGGAAGCCGTTGCTTGCACACAAAAAACAATGCCAGAGCTAGTATACAAAGAGCAGAGAAGTCACCACCATCACCTCATCAGCTTATGTTCCTGGTACAGAAGAGAATGGGCAATACAGAATGGCATGCTCATTTAACAGGGCATTAAGTTACTTACAGAACCAAGGGGGAAGAGAATTTTGCTCAAGTGTGCTGGGGAAACCCATGGTTATGAAAAGTGCTCCCTGTGACTTTTAATGACTTCTACATTCTCATCTGCAGTATCTTTAATTGTAGAGATAGGAACTTTTTGAAATACGTTCATAGAAATATTCAGTTACATCAACACCAAAACATTTTGCAAAGATATCCATTTTAATTAAGGTTTTGTCAGGACAGTTTATCAGGTCCCGTGTGGACTTTTTTTGGGGGGGTGGTGGAGAGAAGACTGACCTGTTTGATCTGAAAACAGACATTTTGACACTTTAGTTTCCCAAAAACCTTCTAATGGAATGGAATGAAAATGAATTTTGAAACCGTGAAAGTTGTTGTGAAAAGGATTTGTTCTCCTGCCAGCACTACTTAATAGATTTGAAATAGTTCTTGTTTTTAAAGTGTAGCAGTTTCCAGTGTTCTTTGGTCTCCTAGTGTGCAGAAAACATAGTGTATAGAGAAACCTGCAGAGATGAGGCAGGTTTGATAAGAGAGCATTGAAGATAACTGTCAACTAATAGTCAGTCTTTGTATGGGGGGAGAAGATGTAATTTGAGGTGATTTATTTTACAATCTGAGTTGCTTAAATAAAATGTTATCCCTTGAAATTAGCTTCAGACTTGTATTGTTGTTAGTTTCAAAACTTTTCTGCAAAGACTGATATTAAAGTTATGTAAGTCTGAACAACAATTGAGAAAAGAATTATTGCATTCACTTCTGAATAAACAGGAAGGTGTTTGCTCCTATTATAGTTTGGTAAATTAGAGATTTTATTACAATTTCTTGTAAGGAATCATGCCTAACTTCCAGTGCTCACAAAGGCACATGAAAAATCTATGCACATTTTGAGTGGTCCCAAGTGGATGCCTGTTTGGGATCCTGATCTGTGTGCACTGATGCCTACATTTATGTGTATGTTGCCATAGTCATTTGGAGCTTTGGAGACTCATCTTGTTACAAGATCACAAAATAGAATCATGTGAGTGGCACTGAAATTGTGCCCTAGATGTCAATTGAACAGCTTAACTACTCAACCCCGAATAAAACTTTTATGTACTTAAACAAACAACATCCCACCAAATATCTGGTCCAGATAAAAGTTACTTTTCATTTGCTAAGCCCCAGTGAACAGGATTTTCTGTAATGATAAATATTGATGAGCTTGCACCTCACCAGTCTGGAACAGTGGCTGGCTTCTCTGTGGGTTGGTTCTGATGTGAATTTGGTTTTGATGCCTAGCAGGAATATGTGTGAGGGGAGGAAAAATAAATAACAGTACTACAAAAGATCTAACTACAGATCCTGCTTGTAGGGAACATAAGGATAGAGGGAACTCTGTTTAAAGCAGGTTGAAAGTTATGAAGCTATTATTTGCTTATATTTTTGGTACAGCTCCCAAAAGTGTGCATGGTGCCATTGTAGTACAGATAGACAGTTCCTGCCCTGGCTTTAATCTAATTTTAGACATGAACAACCAATTGGAGTAACAGAACGGTAAGTGGCAGGAGATATTAGTATATTGATGTCTCTGCACTGAAATTTCAGTTATAACCACAAAGACATTCTGTGGGAGATGCAAAGAGTCTCTAGTAACATTCTCTTGTTAGTAATGAGTTTGTTTAAATTTTGTTGCTGTTGGGAGATGAGGGGAGCAATGGAAAGAGATGGATGCTCCTTTGCTAAAAATAGGGAGCAAGAATCTCCAAAGGGAGACAGGAGTGACCATACTGCACTCGTCTCCCCAACCCACTTGCAGTGCTCCTTTGTAGAAACTCTGGGCAGTTAAGACTATATGGGTTTTAGAGTGGGGAGCAGCTGGTCTGAGTGACTTCCTGCTCTGGCCAACCGGGGATTTCCAAGTGGGAATCCATTCAGTAGTTAATATCTGTTCATTTGTACATTAACTATCCATAGCTTCCCCCCTCTGTAGGCATTCTAACCACTCTCATGAGCCAATTTGCCATGGATTAAAGGAGGGTTAATGAGAAGCAGAGTGGGGCATGCAATCTGCCTGGACTCCCCAAGATCTGTTAGGTAGGGATGAGTTTTCCCTGGGAATTCTCTGGCTCATCACAGTGAGAGTGCCACAGTCCTCTACTCGCTTTGTATGGGTACAAACCCCTCCTGAAGGGGATTCCATCAGGTTCTTTGCACAGCCACCTAGGCAGAGTTCTCCCTGTATGTATGTATGCAGCTTTTTCCATAGAATGGTAGAATCGAGGCCAAAGTGATCAATAGTTCACGTTAATATGCCAGTAAGATTTTTATACTCCACATCTTTCAGTTTTATTATTGGCAACCCTCCCCAGCACAATCCGGTGGGTGGGCATGAATGGTATAAGAGGTGTGGTTGTTGTCGCAGAACTGCAGCTTGCCCCTAGGAAAGCTTTAATGCTTCAAAACCAGGAAGCACAAGATGCGCAGTTAGGGATTGGGCACTAATGTGTTTAGTCCTAAAGGACCCAATTCACTGCTGACCTGTGGTCTCTTTGCACCACTTGGTGACTTCCCCCTGTTAGTTGTACAAGGTGTTTGCGGGTGGAATGGGGCAGAGGAAGGAGGTGGGGTGGATCTGAGGCAGGTGGAGGCATGATGGGATGGATCTATGATCCAGCAGTTATGTACTCCTACCATAGGCCATATGGGTCGCTGAAGCTGGGCTGTAATTTTGAACAGTCCTCAGGAGTGCTTTACTCACAGCCGGCCCTGAACAGGGGAGGAGGAGAGCCTCTCTCTCTCTGCTGTTGGTTCTGGCCCAGAGACTCAAGTGGAAGTACTCAGAGGAATGAGGGTGGTAGGATCAGGATCTTATTTTGCTAGAGCACTGAACTAAAACTCCTCTTTATCCCTTCCCTTGCACCCTGTTTCCCCCTACCCAAACTAAGTTAACATATTAATGTTGGTTTATCTCTATAACAAGGTGTGGATTTTTAATTATGGTGCTGGAATCTATTTAAAATAAGAGGACTCATAAAATGTAAATTGAGAGAAGGATTTTTTTCATAGATTTAGTTACACAGCCTCTGATCTGCATTTGAGGATAGTCATTTTGCAGGAGTGCATGAGGCTTGGGATAGGACAGAATTTGCCTCACTAGTCCTTGTATATTTGTGTTGCTATATGCTCTCCAGTGTGATTAAATATTCCACTGTCTATTGTCTCCTAGATGATACATCCACAAGCAAAGCTGTAGGTATCCCTAAACTATGATTAATTTCTTCATCATTTCAATGTCCCCCCCACCCCTCACTTAGCACATATTGGATTTAAATAAAATTGCTCACTTATCTGCCTTGCAGGTTGAGTATTGTGTGCCTACCTCCTAACTGGTTAATGGGGACCATTCATAAATGGATCTAGTATGTGTGTTTAAAATCTCATATTCTTGAAAGTGCAGCCATGGTCTGAAATATGTCTTGTCCCCAAGATTCCATTTTTTGTGTATTAGGTGTTCGTAACACCAGTGTCAAAATAAATTGTGAAGTAAAGATTTTTGGGTCAAATTCTGGCCTCCGTTTTGCACCTGCAACCCAATGATTCTGCAAGGAGGACACTGCCTGGAGCATGAAGTATAACCGAATGGCAAATTTTGCCTGTGGTGTAGCAAGTTCCTTTCTTTTCTCTCATAATTGCATAGGTATTTCTGTCAATTGTTTGTGCATACTTTTTTCTTTTTCCCCATCTTGGATCAGTTACACTGGGCAAAGAGATGCATTCCACATTGATTCCTGGAATTGTCCTAAAATGACTCCCTTTGGGTTTAATAATATCAAATTTTAGTTTTTGTATTAAGCTATCTAGTTTAACACTATTATACATTGTGATCTGCGTATTTGTTGACATATATGAACTAAACTTTAAAAGTGGAAAACTTTTTTTTTCTTTCTTCAGCTTGTTTCTTTTGCCTAAAGTCTCTTAGGGGCATGAAGATCTATATTTAAGGCATAAGGAGTAGTCACTCTTCCTTTGGAGCAAATTGAGTGTTTCTCAAGATGCAAATAGTTTCTAGATTGCTCTATGCCAGGCAGATTGTTGTTCTTTCATTAGGCTGGGGTTTGAAATCCTTTTAGTACCGCAGATCTGACTGTGCCAGGTGCATGGTATGTGCCTTGAGGTTACACTGTTGGGAAGACAGATTTGTTAATGCAGGAAAGATAAAGCTCTGTTTCATATATGGGTGGGCTGGGGTGGGTGACAAGAACAGACTAATACAAAACTAGATGGATTATCCAATGAGACATTTAGTTCCTTTGGCGCAGACTTCAATACTGGATGTCTGGAATGAAGTCAGTGGGATTCTTTCAACTTCAATGGGTGCTGGATCAAGCCCTGAATAACTGCCACCGCTCAGCAAAAGCTTTGGCGCATGAAGACTTTCCTTTGTGATTTGTGAGAAAAAATGGGTTCTGATGTATACATTTGGTCCTAAAATAATGCAGAATTTGATCCAGAATGGTTTATGTTCTTTTCAACACTATTGAGATAAACAGAATAGCGCAAGTTGTAAATTAGGATAGAATTTGGCCCTTTAAATACAAATGTCATTATTCAAGTGGGGTCGGGGAAGGAGAGGAAGCAGATATCAAGGTCACTAATTGTAACATACTACTTTAGTATCACCAACTTGTTTGTCTTACAAACAAATATATTGCAGGTATTTCTGTTAGTGATCAAGATGCTGTTCATATCCAGCTGTGAACGGTTGTTAGTTCCCATTGCTGCAAGAAAAGAGTGGGATTTTTCCTCTCTAATTTTGTGCAACAGCTAGTTGCATACATTAATAACTATACATTCCCACAGAGTTGGGTGTGCATATCATTAACATTTTTTAAATAGATGTGTTTAGTTCATTTCTTTGGGCAGAATTAAAAAGAAATTTTATTTTTCCAAACTGTTTTGTTCAGTAAATAATAAAGCCTTTGTCACAGCACTTTGTCACAGCACTAGCAGCATTAGAATGAGGGACTTCAACAAAGATTTGGTTCTACTACATCACTCTTTGTTCCAGGTGAGAAATAGTACAAGACTTCAGGGTTTTGTGGAAAAATTACACAGTATTAATACCTAGAAAAGTTTCACAGCTGGCAAGCGTGTTTCAGATATCACTCATTATTACATGGCAATTTCCATTTGAAGCATATCTCAAAATTTGGATGGAAGGGTGAAAATACATCGCTGGCACTGGTGGTGACTTTGCAAACTTACACTTTAGCCATGTGTATCATCTGGTACATCTGTGAATTCCACTGTATCTCCAGAAAGTAAAACAGAACTAAAATATTTAGGGCTGTCAAGTGATTAAAAAAATTAATCGTGATTAATCGCACTATTAAACAATAATGGAATACCATTTATTTAAATATTTGTGTGTGTTTTCTACATTTTCAAATATATTGATTTCAATTACAACACAGAATACAAAGTGTACAGTTCTCACTTTATATTTTTGATTAAAAGTATTTGCACTGTAAAAAACTAAAATAGTATTTTTGAATTCACCTAATACAAGTACTGTAATGCAATCTCTTTACATTTGTAAGTTCAACTTTCATGATAGAATTATATACAAAAAACCTGCATTCAAAAATAAAACAATGCAAAATTTTAGAGTCTGCAAGTCCACTTTTTGTTCAGCCAATCAGTCAGACAAGTGAGAACACGCATTCTCATGGCACTGTTGTAGCTGGCATTGCAAGATATTTACTTGCCAGATACACAAAAGATTCACATGTCCCTTCGTGCTTCAACCACTGTTCCAGAAGATATGCACCCATACTGATGATGACTTCTGCTCGATAACAGTCCAAAGCAGTGCAGACAGACGCATGTTCATTTTCATTATCTGAGTCAGATGCCACCAGCAGAAAGTTGATTTTCTTTTTTGGTGGTTAGGGTTCTGTAGTTTCCGAATCAGTGTTGCTCTTAAGACTTCTGAAAGCAAGCTCCACACCTTGTCCCTCTTAGATTTTGGAAGGCACTTCAGATTCTTAAACCTTGGGTCGAGTGCTGTAGCTATCTTTAGAAATCTCACATTGGTACCTTCTTTGCGTTTTGTCAGATCTGCAGTGAAAGTATTCTTAAAATGAACAACGTGTGCTGGGTCATCATCTGAGACTGCTATAACATCAAATATATGGCAGAATGCGGGTAAAACAGAGCAGGGGACATACAATTCTGTCACAAGGAGTTCAGTCAGAAATTTAATTAAAGTTTGTTTTTTTTTAATGAGCATCATCTGCATGGAATCATGTCCTCTGGAATGGTGGCCAAAGCATGAAAGGGCATATGAATGTTTAGCATATCTGGCACATAAATACCTTGCAGTGCCAGCTACAAAAATGCCATGCAAATGTCTGTTCTCACTTTCTGGTGACATTGTAAATAAGAGAGCAACATTATCTCCCTTAAATGTGAACAAACTTGTTTGTCTTAGAGATTGGCTGAACAAGAAGTAGGACTGAGTGGACTTGTAGGGGTGGGCAAACTTTTTGGCCTGAGGGCCACATCAGCATTGCGAAACTGTATGGAGGGCCAGGTAGGAAAGGTTGTGCCTCCCCAAACAGCCTGGACCCCACCCCCTATCCAACACCCCCGTCCTGTGACTGCACTGACCCCTATCCACACCCCTGCCCCCCCCCCCCACCGAACCTCTTCCCCATCCAACCGTCCCAGGAACCCTCTGCCCCTTATCCAACCCCCCCTTCTGCCACCTTACCATGCTGCTCAGAGCAGCAGAAGCTGGCACCCCCGCCGCCTGGCTGCAGCCAGCTATGCCACCCGTGCTGCCCAGCAAGAGCGGTGTGCCATGCCACCAGTGCTTTGGCCCGTTGAGGCTGCTGGGTAGGGGGGACAACAGGGTCAGGGCAGGGGGCTAGCCTCCCCGGCAGGGAGCTCTGAGGCTGAGCATGACGGTCCCGCGGGCCATAGTTTGCCCACTTCTTCTCTAAAGATTTACATGGTTTTGTTTTTGAGCACAGTCATGTAACAAAAAAAAAATTGACATTTGAAAGTTGCACATTCATGACAGAGATTGCACTACAATACTTGTATGAGGTGACCTGAAAAATACTATTTTTTATGATTTTTACAGTGCAAATATTTGTAAGCAAAAATATACACTTTGATTTCAATTACAACACAAAATACAACGTGTATGAAAAAGTAGAAAAATATCCAAAATATGTAATTTCAATTGGTATTCTATTATTTTAAAGTGCAATTAAAACTGTGATTAATAGCGATTAATTTTTTTGAGTTGATTGCATGAGTTAACTGTGATTAATAGACAGCCCTAAAAATATTATTCTATGATTCTGTGATCTTCCAGAGGGATATATCAGGGTTGGAAGGGACCTCACGAGGTCATCTAGTCCAACCCCCTGCTCAAAGCAGGACCAATCCCCAATTAAATCATCCCAGCCAGGGCTTTGTCAAGCCTGACCTTAAAAACTGCTAAGGAAGGAGATTCTACCACCTCCCTAGGTAACGCATTCCAGTGTTTCACCACCCTCCTAGTGAAAAAGGTTTTCCTAATATCCAACCTAAACCTCCTCCACTGCAACTTGAGACCATTACTCCTTGTCCTGTCATCTTCTACCACTGAGAATAGTCTAGAACCATCCTCTTTGGAACCACCTCTCAGGTAGTTGAAAGCAGCTATCAAATCCCCCCCCCCCCTCATTCTTCTCTTCTGCAGACTAAACAATCCCAGTTCCCTCAGCCTCTCCTCATAAGTCATGTGTTCCAGACCCCTAATAATTTTTGTTGCCTTTCGCTGGACTCTCTCCAATTTTTCCACATCCTTCTTGTAGTATGGGGCCCAAAACTGGACACAGTACTCCAGATGAGGCCTCACCAATGTCGAATAGAGGGGAACGATTACGTCCCTCGATCTGCTGGCTATGCCCCTACTTATACATCCCAAAATGCCATTGGCCTTCTTGGCAACAAGGGCACCCTGTTGACTCATATCCAGCTTCTCGTCCACTGTCACCCCTAGGTCCTTTTCCGCAGAACTGCTGCCTAGCCATTCGGTCCCCAGTCTGTAGCGGTGCATTGGATTCTTCCGTCCTAAGTGCAGGACCCTGCACTTATCCTTATTGAACCTCATCGGATTTCTCTTGGCCCAATCCTCCAATTTGTCTAGATGAAATGATGAAAACAATTTTGATGCAATTTACTCAAATTTTCTTATTGAGCCAAATGTTGGTAAACTGATAAAAATGGAGGCAACTACAAGAGGGCTTGATAATTAGCAGATCTAAATGATCAGGTTTTGGTCACACTAGGTACTTACCCAGTAGTCTAGATATGGAATAAAAACATCCTTTTTAATCTCATATTAATTTGCTTGTGTGAGATATTTTATGGGTTATCTTGTCTTCAGAAATCTCTGCTGGGTAACAAATTTGCAACCAGTGGAGCTCAGTTATGATGTAAGATACTGTAGCTTTTGTAGATCTTCACAGTGTGACATTAATGGTATTAGATTAGCAGCATCAGCAGTATTAACTAATTTCCTCATTGAAACCATGACATTTGTTTGGTAAAAGGATCATTAAACATATGCAAACATTCCCTGTGCCGTATAAGGTCTTTTGGCCCTGACAAATGATAAATGAGAAAATTATAGGTTGCAGGAAAATGTAAATATCATTCTTGGTAAATCTGTCCCCTGGCAAGAGAGAAATGTTCCCTTCCAAGCAGTGAAGCGTTCATTATATTCTTTTCACATCAGTGAAGAATGCCCAGACTATTTTACATATTTATACATATCTTGATTTGCCTCTTACTTTCTTTTGAGCACTGCTGTTGTATTGGGATTTGTCTTGGTTTTGTTAAGCAAGTACTCCAGCAGTGCACTGCAGAAAGAAGTACCCTGGCTTCAATTAACTCCTTCCATAATCTTTTGAGCAATCCAAGGGTCATCTCATTATGTTTTTCTTATTAACAGTCATGAGTCATTCATCAAACATGCCATTAAAGAATTACACACTGGATTAAACTGTAAACTCACATTGTGGTTACTTTTCCATCAGATGACTATACATAACTACAAACTTACGTTGATAGACACCTTTATCATGAGGAAATTTAGTTAAGTCTAGCTCCATTAAGAAAAAGTCACTATAGCTCTTTCATTTGAAAGTGTAATGTCCAGCCACTGATACATAGAATTTGCAATACCAGATCACAACATTAATGCCTCAAAATCTAGTGGTTCAAAGACACCAACATCGTAGCATTCCTGCGGTAGCTGATTGTCTAGTGCTGTCCATGGGCAGGGTTTTCTTTCTAACCTTTATAGTGATCACCTGACACCTTGAAGCATGACACAGTACTCCAGTTTAATGTCATTCAGCTCATTATAACTGCGGCTAATATTTGTGATGTTATCACATAATCAAGCATCAATTGTGATTTCTCTGATTTTTTTTTTAATACCTGCAGTTTCAAAACAACTTGAGCTGAAACTTATAAATGAAACAAAGTGATTTCATTTATAAAGTTTTCAGATGACTTCAGATACTTTTGCCAAACTCTACAGGAAAAACTGTTTTATGCAAGCAAATTTTTCAGGACGTTAATCCCTAAAACGGACCTTTATAACAATTGACACACACATCTTGGAACGGCTGAGATACTTAACTTTGCATATTAGCTACGGAGCATATTTCTCTTCCCTTCCTCCAAAATAATTATCATTGCTAACACCATCCCCATTGTAGTGAATGTAAAAGAGGGGAGAGAACCCTAATCTTTCCAAAAGGGTACCATCAATTATATTGCCTAGAATGCCTGCCACTTCTGATCTTGATGAGCACACAGTCTTGATACTTGCTTATGTTTATCTTCTAGGATATAACTTTTTTAAGTAAGCCAGGCTTGTAGTATGCACAACTATCATGATTGATCAAAAATAGGTAATAGTGTGCTTAACTAGGTATGGACTTGCACTATCTCATGTGGTTAGCTGATCTGTGTGTGCAGTCTAGCAGGAATCCTAGGTAAATAATGCTGCCCACAACTTGTTTGAAAATGAGGAAATAGAATCATTTATCTGAGCAAGGGAACTAGGATCTTTTCTAAAAGTCCCATGAAATATTTAACTTCCAAACTGTCACTTCCTAGACTAAAGGTGATAAGGGGCTGGAAAGGAACCTCCGTTTAATATCTCCTCTAATGGTGCAACACCAATCTCCTGGTGTGGCACTGTAGCATCAGTGCTGAATTAGAGTTAAAGGAACAGGGATGAAATCCTTGCCTAACTTAGGTCAATGGCAAAACTCTCTAGACTTTGATAGAGCAGGATTTCTCCTTAGGTGACCACCAAAAATCTATCCCGAAGTTGAATTTACATATTCCTGTGCAAGAGTTAGGAGTGCTATTAACGAAGCTAGATTGGCACTTCCGTAGTTGCATGCAGAAAGTCTGTTTTGTTAGCATCTTGCATTGAAAATTCCTGATAGCATGACATTTTTAATTAAAATTTACTGTTGTCTATAATTTTTTATCTTTCTGTCAGCATCAAAGCAGTTTAAGAAACAATAGTAATATATATTTGTGGCGCGGTTGCCAGGTCCTGTACATTTTGCAAATTGTGGACTAAATTACACCCTCTTACACTTGTGCAATCCAGTGACAGGCAATAAAATTGCACTGGTATGATTAAAGGAAAAATTTAGCCCTTTATGTTGTGATTGCTTCAACACGTTTTAGAAATGCATCTATATGTGGGGTGGAACCAAATATCAGTTCTATGACTGCAACGCAACAGTATTTAATGAGGGGAAGTGAAGAACAATGTATCCATTTAAATGTTTGAGACTATAAGTTACCGGAATTCAATTACAAGAGAGTCATTATGTTTACAGAAAAGTTATTCTTTCACTAGATTTCTGCAAATAACTCTTTGTATGACTGTTCCCTTGGAGTCATTTTTAATAAATATCTTTACCTGTGCTGGTTACATAATGATGTATAATTTAATTTATTTCCAGTTACAAGCATGAAAAGGGGTTTTACACTTTGAAATTGCATATGGTTTTTACTGAATGTGACATTTGAACCCATCCTGAGTTCCTCTGCCTCAGTTGTAGCCATTTTTCTGAGAATGCCACTTCTAATTATTTTAATCCAAAGATGGAACTTCGGTGGTTATTTTTGTTATTTTATAGCATTTTAGGAGGAATGAAACTCTGGTGTTACTCCCTCCCTTTAATATGTATAAAGATAACTATTTTACAGAATTTCATGTAGATTATTCTCCTCTAAATTTTCCTTAATATTGCTATATTTAAAAAAAAATAGAAATCAAGCTTCAGAAAAAAGTGCTTAAATCGTACAGAGAACAGTAATTCTGTCTAATTCTGAGTTAGGTACTCTTAGAGAGGTTTATTTACCCATCATAATTTTAATATCAGAAATGTCTGAGCATCTAAAAATATTAGTTGAATTCAATCAATGTATTAGAAGGTTTTTTGTTTGCTTGGGTATGTTTAAATGAGGTGCCGAAGGACTGAATTCTCAATTGGAAATTCCCCCTAGCTTCCAAAGGGTGCTTTTTACCCTCATGTCATTTTTGTTGAATAAAGGAAGTATGAGGGTGACTCATTTTCATATACTGCCAAAAACACAGTATAACATTCTCTGATAATAGATTGTATTGCATGGGCAGATTTTTAATTTATTTTATTAAAGCATCCTGTTGTCGCTTACAACCTTAAAATAAGGTGATCAGTTTCTTAATTAATGATATTCTAATGTCTGATGATTGGGCGTCATGGTGGAAATTATCATTGTTTTCTTTGTCATCTGTGTGTTGAACTCTGCTTATCTGTCTGTGTCCGAGGCTGCTGGGAGCTGTAGTTTCTCTTGACTTCACTTCTATTAACCTTGGTACATGAGCCTATCTACTTTCAGCAGAAACAGCTCTTTTCTTGAGTGTGCACTTGCAATTGGTACAGGATGCTTATGGCTTGATAGGAGATGAAGGAGAACGGCATCTCAAGATCTCTTCCTCGGGGCCTCATCTTAATACTCAATAAGAGTCTTGTCTGAATGCCAAGTAACTGGGAGTTTTGCCTGTGAGATGGAGACTGCTAGATGGAGTCCTGAAAAGTGAAGAAGAATATCATCATTGGTTTAATATAGCTAAAAGCTACATAAGGCTATGAAAAGAGCTAACTCTGGGATTTTTCATGGTCTTATTGCTGTTATGGTTAAAGTTAAGTGAGATCTTTCAACTCTAAACCGTTGCTATTTCCTTAATAATGGCAAAACCCCCTTTTTGGCTCTAATTTCTGTTTATCAAACGCTAGACAAACAGATTAATTGTAACGGATACAAAAAGATAGATGTAAAGCATAAACTATCATCTCTCCAAAGTTATTCTGACATTTATTTATTCTAAACTTTGCGGAACGATTTAGCACACTAGAGTAACTTAAAAGTCCGTTGGCATTAAACGGTTATGCTGAAAAGATGCCTTATAGGCCTACTTTTAATACTGCTGTGGCATTTAACACACATTTATGGTTTTGCAGGTAGTGGTCCTTTCAAATACACTTTAGATCTTGGTGCGGGGAACCTCTTTTTTGTTTTATAAACATTAAGTAATTGGCATATCTAGACCACTCCTCTGACGGAGCTTGAAACAGGAATACAACGTGTAGCAATAATCTGGGGTTTTTTTAACCACACTTTATGGGAACAGCATCATCAACACACAAAACCCCACACATTTACTGTAACTCTCCATGAACTGATTGCCTGGAAAAGTGCAGATCTGGGGAGAGGCTTGTGTTTGAAAAGACAACTGCAAAATTTCATAAAATAAACAAGAATGTTTGTTTAGATAAAACTCAAGATTTTTTTCATTATGCAAGTGCTGTACAAACATTAGCTAATCCATCTTCACAACAACTGTGGGAGCTAAATAAACATTTTTAGCTCTATTTTACAGATGGTGATTGAAGGCATGGCGGCTAAGCCAAAAATTTTTCTAATGTGGCACCTAACTCTGTTTATAGGCCCCATTCTCCCTATGGTGAAACCCATGTGGGTGGACCCTTACCACCCACTGGGTCCCATTGTTTTCAGTGTAGCTACAAATGGGTCTGTTTGCCTGTATGCATCTGATTGCAGGATACGGGTCTAAGGCATATATGTAAAAGTGGCCTGATTTTTTCAGATGTGCTGAGCACTTCCAACTCCTGAAGTTGATGGGATGCACAAATACGTTCCTGTGGGAGTTGCAGATGCTCAGCTCCTCTGAAAAATCAGGCAACCTTACAAGTCTGGAATCTGTGGCGTGTGCCTCTCTTAAGGGCACGGAAAGGTGCCAGTGTCAGAGCTGGAACTAAGACTCAAGCGTCCTAGTTGTCAGTATTGTGCTTGGACCATGGAAAACCGTCCTCCGCAAGCTATCGTTGAAGTTAGTGAGAGACGCAAGCGCTCATCACCTTTTGGGATACGGCAGTCTCTTCTTTTTTGAAGATCCCACTTTGATAACAATATGCAGATCCGCTGCCTCTCACTTCATCCCACGTTGCAAATTTGGGACACGCAAGTCTTGCATCGCTTTCATTCCTCCATAACATCTGTCCATTTCCCCATTCCCGGTATGCTCATGGTTTGTTTTTTGTCTAGGGTGCCCCATACTTGTTGCTGTGCAGTGATTTCTTAAATAACATTAAGGCAGAAATTGCCTCTATTCATTTTAAACTTGCTTAAAATGTGAAACTGTAATGAACTTAAAATAAAATAATTAAAATAAAATCTTAAGTATGAAGTGGCCTGAGTATAGCTTGTGGAAGAAGGGCCTATATTTATCCCTTTACAGAACCTTTGAGTGTTCAGTTTGGAGAGGGAGCTCACATAATACCTAATGACAGACAACAAAGGTTGCTATACAAAAAAGAGAAATCAATAGTATGGGGAGTAGAGCTACTGGGGAATGTTATCAGGGAAGATGAAAAGAGAACTTGATACACTGTACTCAGATCTTAAAGATGGCAGCTGACGTCATAAAGGACCATAATAGAGACAGTTGGTCTTAAACATCCTATCTCTTTTTCTTTTATTGTAAGGTTGCCGCTTACCAGCTAGCTATTTTGAGGATAATAATGACATGATGTGGTGGATGTTGACTTTCCAAGTAAGCTGTTCATTTCTCCCCCCCTCCCCATATGTTTTCACTGTTCACAGTAGAATGTTTTGTATGAATCAATTTAGAGATATTACCAACCAACTCTTCTGCTTTTCAAATAATGGCAGAATGAAAGAACTGTACAGAAAAAAATTATCTGATTTCATATTAAGAATTTACAAAATGGGATTGCTAAATATAAGTTGCTTAATAACTGTTGGATATTTTCTACAAAACCAAACATATGCATGATGGCTTAATTAAAAGAAATAACTTGAACTTAGTAATAGTTGAATGCCTCTGTATGTCTTTATTTTTAAAACACATTTACATTAATACAAATAGTGCTATTCTGTGAGCCATTTCTGCCTCACATATACCCATATAATTCCCAGTTTGCCTTACTTTTGGTCCTGTGGGTTTATGTGCAGCAGAATTTTGGTCTATGTATCTCAAAAATCTCAAGTTTTCTTTAAGTTAAGTGAGTTGTGTTCAGGTGATGATTTTTTTCTTATTATTCATATTTTAATTTGCATCAGTGGCCTTTAAATGGAGGGATATGGTATAACATTACCTGTTTCTTTATAGAATTTTCCTCTTCAGCCCAGTAATGCCATTGTGCTTTCCTATTTTGCAAGGAGTGGAGATGGATATGGAGGTGGATATGTATATATTTTAGCATTTGCTAGATTAGCGAGGTAATGTAATCCAATGGATAGAGCACTGGATTGGGAGTTAGGAGACTTCGGGTGAGATCTGGGCCCCAACAAAGTCAATAGAAAAACTCCTATTAATATAATCTGGGTGAAGATTTCACTCCATTCTATTCCTTGTTTTGCCACTAAATCATGGAGTGTGACTGTCAATATATCACTTAACATCTCTCTGCTTTATCTTAAAAATGGGAACAATGACCTTCACCATATTTGCAAACATAATGTATGTTATATATGATTTTTATTTATATATAAAAATAGCATCAATACTAGATAGAATCTTTTATAAGACCATATTGTGTAGGCTTGATTATTTTGGGGATGATCTATAATGCTATTTTCACCCATCCTTGGATAGCCAGTCACAAGAATCCAGATTGATATTCAGATTTTCCTAGTAAAATTGCATCTCAGAATCTGTAGCTACGCTACAGCTGTGCCTGAAGACATTGTTCTGTAGTTTATCTTTACAATTAGTTTGAGAGTTGGTGCTAGATCACACCATCCTGCTATTCTCAGCCCTATCTCTGTTGAACAGTCCTGACCCTGGAGAGGTTTGTCTTTAGTCTGTCAGAAGGTGCAAAGTGAATGCCCTGTAACAGTTCCAGGGAATGAGCAAAGTGATAGTTGGTTCTTTCCCCCTCTTTTTTGTACGGATTCTTATATCTTGGTCTTTAGAAAGAACTACTCAACTTTTCAAATGCTAAATGGTCCAGAACTGAAAAGGAGGTGATTAATACTGACTAATACAGAAGAGTTTTTTAAGTGCAGATGATCCCTGTTAGGTTTAACCGAACATGCTTAGAGTGCTTTGCTTTTAATGTTAAGAGGCACACAGCACTTGTTTATAGCATCCCGTTATTCACCTTCACCTGGAGATTACCTTTAAATTGATTAAAAACTACAGAACAGTGCTAATGTATTTCTAGACAGGGAAAATAAGTAGAATTATGGACATGCAGCACCATGTGATTTACTGTCCCCATTTTGTGATTATAAAAAATCTTGCATCTTGAAAATTAAAAATTGTGACAGAAAACCAAAAATTTCAATGTCTATAACTCAAAGTGCAAAAAAGAGAGACATTGATAGTTCAGATTTTTTTTAAGTAATAAGGCAGAAGTTGTAATTCTACAAATAGAGTACAACCCGAATGGGTCTATTGGGAATTATTCATGTATCAAGAGGAGATGACTCTCCCACTGACGTTTGTGGTAGTTCTACTCCAGGCTTCAACAGGAGCAGATCAGGTGCTGGATCCCCTAGTCTTTAGTGACAGACAAGAACCAATGATGCTTTCCTAGGATATTCAAAGCCTGCAGGGCCTTAAACATCCACTTCTTCCTATTTAGCAACTAATTACTTCATTTCATAAAGGTTCAAGTCTCCAGTTTGGAAAAAACAATTAAAAAGGGGCTTAAGTCATACTGACATCAGTGGGTCTTAAGCAGGTACTTAAATACTTAGACGAATTGAAGTCCTACATTTTAAAACTTTGGCAGTTAGGTTGATTCTGCATTATGGCCTCCATTCAGTCAGGTACCTACCTTTAGCCACGTGAGTGGTCCCATTTACTTCAGTCAGCCTAAAGTTAGGCATATATTTTATTTCTTGCAGAGCATATATACATACATACCTGTTTTGCATGTGTCTGTGTGCAAACGAGGTCTTACATGGTCTTGCAGGTCTGCTCTTGGGTAGGTCTTGCTTTGTGTATGCAGCTCCCTGGTTCTATGTGAATACGTTGGCTTCAGTTTTCAGCCAGGACTCACGTAGTTTTGCAAGAAATTTGCACCTGCCTCCTCCACTCCCCAAAAAGCACGTTGACATATTGTGCCTTCATTTTATATGCCTGCAATACGTATTGAGTGAAATTCACTATTTTGCAGAGAGCCAGTACAATGCCTACATGACACATAAGTGTGCTAAATTTCACCATTGGCAGTTTTCTGCCTAAGTCCTAATATTATCTAACTACATGATTTGCTGGGAGGCTGGTTTTCTGAAAATGCAGGTGCAACTTGTGAGCTTGGAAAATTTGGACCTGAAACTTCTAAAGTAGAAGTCTCCACTTCCCTATGCTTTAAGCTTTGTATGATGAATAATCACATGTTCCTCTTTTTTAAATTCTTCCTGTCACTGGTATTTTAACTGAGACTTGTCTTGGGGGGTGGGGGGGGGGGTTTCACTGCCAGAAGCAGAGCTTGATGGAATGAGGAGAGACAGGCACCTGATTTTTGCGGAGATTCTAGTGTTTAAATATTTCTAAAATAATTACCACTAGACCAGATCCTCTGCTTTTTTTGTCCCATTTCTGCCACTCCTTGTGTTAACATAAGGCAGCAGGTAAGGAGACCCCTAATAAAGAAATATCCCTAGCATAGGTCTGGCATCACTAACCCAATACCAAACACCCCTCTTCCTTTTCCCCCTCCTTTCCCCCACCCCCACACTGGCAATCCAACCTAGGTGATGGTCTGGAATAGGCCGGGCTGTCTATGGGATGGGGCCAGCATGCAGTCTGCTCTGGTGATGCTGACTGGTAGAGAGACCCCTGCTGGAGCTTAAGGCTGTGCTTCCTTGCATGGGGGTCAGTTTGGCCCAGACAGTCCCAGGATCAGGTAGATGGAAAGGAGGCATAAAAGCACCGCCCACACTATTCCTTCCCCAAATGTGTTCCTGGTGCACCTAGGGATCTACTCCTCATAATTTTTTTTACTGCTAGAAGTTGGATGCTACAACTGGAAGGTCCAATAGAGCAGTTAACGACAAGGTTGCAACTAGGATAGATATCGCAAAAGCTCTCTGGGTTTTCAGAGGGGGGAAAATGGCAATAATCTGCAATGAAATCTTCTGAGTTCACTGGTTGCTGCTGGGTGCCCAACACCTCTAAAAATTGGGCCATTTATTTAGGTGCTTAAATGTGGATATAGATGCTGAACTTCAGGCACACCAGTTTGAAAATGTTGGCTTTAACTTCTTTATCTTTCTTTCCTCATATTTAAAATAGGAGTTATTACGGATTGCCTCCTGCGCCAGGGTGCCACCTGATGTACTGGGGTACCACTGAGCCCACCTGTTCCATCACCCTGGGCTTTCTTACACTCTCCTGCTGAGCCAGGCCCTTAAGCATCCTCCAGCACACACACACAGGAAGGGACACACCCAGCCACAGTAAGACACAGACACTGAATCAGCTCTGCATGGGAAGACTCCGCTAGGGAACTGCCCAGCCTGCAAGTGCACACCCCCTCTGAGTGTAAACCCACAATTGTATTGTCTTGTGCTGCACAGAGAACTGTACAGTGTAAGCTCATAAAATTCTCCCCCTCCCTCAGGGTGGAGGAAGATGTGCATGGCTTTTTGCCCCCCAGTTATTATTTCTACAAACTGGTTTTAGAGAAGACAAAAACAAGTTAGATTTTAAGTGATTATAAGGTTTAGCAAACAGATCAAAGCCGATTACCCAGCAAACGAAACAAACACTCAAGCTAAGCTTAATACTAAAGAAACTGGTTACAAGTAGTAATTTCTCATCCTAAATGTTGTTTTAGGCAGATTGCAGAGTTTCTTGAAGGCAAACTGCTCTTGCTTGCAGCTCAAAACTCCAGGTATTTTTCATAGCCCAGGCACCTTCCCAGCTCAGACTCAGTCCTTCTCCCCGTTTTGTCTTTGTTTCTTAGATGTTTCCAGCAGTCATCCTGGGTGGGGATTCTGTGAAGAATGAATCCTGATTATCTCACTCCCCAGCCTTAAATAGAATTTACATGTGGCAGGAATCCTTTGTCTTTCAGTGTGATTCCAACCCCCCTCAGTGGAAAAATACTGGTATTCTATCATGGAGTCCAGTGCCAGGTGACATGATCACATGCCCCTGCAATGTCAAAGCAGCCATGAGTCAAAGGCCGTCTGTAGCATCCCAGGAAGGTTGAAGAGTAGCATCTTCAAAGACTTATTGATTTGTCCCCAGCTAACCAGCCAGACTGGTTGCGTTTTGTTTGGTGGGAGTTCGCCAGGTGCAAACGCTTTTGTAGTACAGATGAATAGTCAATATTCCTAACTTGAGATACAAAAATGATACATACATACAAATAGGATAATCATATTCAGTAAATCATAACCTTTTCAATTATATCTCACATCACCCATCTTGCATCAAATACATCTTAGATATGGTATAATCATATTATAACAATATTTCTATGAAGAATATGGGGAGTAGTGTCACAGGAGTAATTACTACTAACCTCCCAAGAGAGGGCAATGAGGCTTATTTAAGTAATGTAATGTTTATAAAGTATTCTGAAAATAAGCAATATAATTTCCTTAATACTCCTGTAAATGCCACTCTAAAAGAAATCTTTGTTGAGTCGAAGTGACAGGTTAAAGTCCATTGACTTAAAACTGAGTTGCTCCAGATTTTCACCTGCATAACTAAAGACAGAAATGAGCCCCTTCTATCACTATAGTGAAGAAGCTAGCTAATCATTATGTAACAGATGATGTAATGTTATAATGGTTAATTATTAGACCCTCGTTTACATTCCTAAGGTTTTTTTTCCTACCAGAAATAATTGGCCATGGTAGCTTTTAACAAGTGAGTGATAGGACAGGATCCAGGCTGAAAGAGCAAGTGGGGAGAATGATAGATCTCAGAGCTCAAGGAATGTTTTTAGTACATTCAGGAATTACCTGAAGAAAGTGATAACAATGGGCTGTGCATGTTATTGCCCTCTAGAAATTAAAATTGTGAATTAACTTTTAATCTATTCAAAACTCAAAAGTATCTATGGAATGCGGAAAGAAAATGGAGGCAAGCAGAGATATGGAGGGTTCGGATTTCTGTTCTGTTACTGAAATCTGAAGTAATTTCACTGATGCTCTGAGTTAGTCTGGATTTGCAGTGAGTACAGGTTCATGCCCTGGAATACCAGCATAGGGGAGACTTGATCGTTTTATCTAATTTAGTAATTTGCCTAGAAGGCTTTGTTGTTTTCCACCCCTCCCTCCAGAAAAGGCAAAAATGTGTGTTTAACAACACATCATTCAAAGTTAAAGAAGTTCATTAGGAAGTAATAAAATAAGTCCACACCAGCTTTCCCAAACATTGGTACAAACGTCAATTTCCTATCCTATTGCCATAAAGTACAATATTAATTTGGCAATTCTTTAGCAGAGTTGAGTAAATAGTTTGTTGTGGGTAATTCTTATAGAAACAGGCTCTGCTACTTTCTTCTTGCTCTCGCTTGGAAGTCTTTGAGATTCCCAAACCACTCCCATTCCCTTGTGGTTTATGGAAAGTTCCTGTTCGTGGAAAACCTTAAAGGGTGGTACATCCTTCCCTGATGTGTCTCTTAGAATTTTTCATTACACCAACATGCAACAGAACCACAGGAAAAGAAAAGAAGGGTCTCCTCTTTTCCTTTTATGTTGGTTCTATTAAAATAGAAATACTGCATGAATGGCTAAACTATCATTTATATTTCAGTAGTGCCCCAAAGCCCTGATTAGGCCTTGGGCCTTATTGTGCTAATTACTGTACTAACATTAAGGGAGACACAGTCCCATGTCATTAGGGGCTTACAATCCAGCCTGAGTTCATATTTGCAGCATTTTTGACCGATCATTATGGAAGGAGGGAGCATGGCTTGCAACTTTGCAATCAGGTTCAGGTGGTGTGCCTGATTTCTAAAAAGGGACTATGGATTAGCATGCATAGGAGCAACAGAATCACTCTGCAGACATGTAATTGGCTAGGATACCAGGCCAAGTACTGGAATAAGGTCTGGATGCCAGGGTGTCGCTAAGCTCCCCCCCCCCACAGGGTACAGGATGTTCAAGACCTGCTGCATGTACCCACAAAGACTTTGGAGAAAGATCTGTGTATAATATAGATGATTTAGTCAATATTCCTTTACAGGCCCAAAGAGGTTGGGGTGACACTCAGGACCACTGTCTCTCTGCCCAGACCCCTTCTACATCAGTGGCCCAAATAGCCAAGTGGGGCTTCTGTGGGATTGGAGAGAGAGTGAGTGTGTGAACCCAGATGCAAAGCCCAGTAACATCAGTAAGAGTGCTTTCATTGAATAGGCTTGAATCAGGCCCCTGTTTCTAAAACTGAAGCCCCGTACAACAAATTCCAGTATTTCACAATCTGACATGCATGTTCTGATTTTAATTTTCTTTATAGCATGATCCAACCCTTGATTTTTCTCTACTTGAAAGTTTTTGTACTTTTTAAAAGCTTTGGTGCCTATTTAGACATGTTATCTGCTTTATCTTTTTAAAGTAGATATTCAGCTGTACAAATAGCTGTGATATATGTTCCTGGAATTGAATATCCTCTTACTTAAAATGTTATGTACACAGTAACTTGGTAAAATATATAAAATTTCTTAATTAAATGAAGAGCGTGCCTGATTCAAAACCCTTGTTTCACGCTGAATGTATTCTCAGGTTTGCTTCTATTTAAAAACCACTTTAACACAGATTCCTCTGGCAGTCTCTAAAAACAAATGCACTCAAAGTATTTCATCACTGACAACAGCAAAAATGTTTCAGAAGTAAATTAATGTAATAGATTAAGAAGTAAAGGGATCATAGACGAGGATCATAGATTTAAAATTCCCTAGCTGCCCTTAAGAAGACCATAGCATCTTAAAAGTGGAAGAATGTAAAGTATAGTACTTTGTTTTTCACCACTTGTGTTGATGCATAAGGGCATTTTACACCCATTTTGTACACATATAAACAGTGACATGGGATGCCAGGCAGTGGAGAATTAGCCCCATATTGTTCTCTGTGAACGGTGTGCCATATCTTTTAAAATTCCTGATGAACAATTCCTAGGAGAAAAGAGTCCTGACCAAAATTCTGGAGAATGGTGGACTTTAGACAAGCTTGTAGCCAGTGAAATATCCAAATTCAGATGCTAATTTCTTCCTCTATGACTGGCAGATCTCAGATGTGAATCCAACATATTTGGAAACCAGAAGGAACCTGTTTTTTATAAGAGCATGTTTGAGAGAGAGAGTCTACCAGTTTTTAGATTTTCAGTTTCCCTTTTTTTTTCTTTGCATACGGGGGGCGGGGAAAAAGAGCTCTGTCTCCCCTGAGCTGGTTTGTATTGCGTAAAATAAGCTTGTTAAATCCTAGCCAATTACGATGAAATGTCTGAGCATCTGTCAGCTTCCCAGAATAATTTTATTGTGTAATCCACCATTTCACTGTTCTGACTGGCTATAGAAGTCTGACTCCTTCATTAGAAGCAATCAGATGAATCATCTTTTACGTAAGTCAAAAGTAAAATGAACGAGAAGTCATGTTTTTGTCTAAATTGGGTTTAAAACTTCCTGTCCATAAATTAAAATAATATCTCTTGTTACCGTAAAACAATGGCTAAGAGCCTCCCACTGTTAACAGCTAAAGGAGTTACTCCCTTAGTTGCATGAGCTTTTGGTCCCAGATTCACTTTCTTCTGATTAATCTTGGCAAGAGTTGTTACAATTTCACTTACAGTAGTCTTAAGAAAAGGAATTGTTCATAGTAAAATACAAGAGTTTCCATGTTGCCTTTATATTTTGTGATAATCCTCCCAAGTTTTCTTTATATAAAGTTGTCAAAGTTAAAATTTAGATGTTTGAAAAAGATGCCAGCAATTGTTTGAGAGTTGATATTGCTTTTCGATGAACTGGACTAACTTCAGATGTACTTTAAATGTGTTCCACTAAATTGTGTCCCATTTACACTAGATATAAATTTGGCCCATTATCTCTTACATGGAACTTAATCATTAGACGTTTTAGTAACCAGGTTTTAGTTAAATCAGTGCATGGGTTGATATCTTTAGTACAGAAATGTAGAATATGCAGTTTTTTTGGACAGAATCAAAATTATTTCACATGCAACATGGTTCACTGCAAGTTCATCTGAAACATTAACATTTGGGCTTTGAATTGTGTTTAAACCTCTTCACTCAGCTTTGATCTTTTGTAGCACTTTTTATCTTTCATTGTTGATAAGCTTTTCAACTTTGCCACAGAAGGGCATGCCAAGGGGTGACAAAAACCCAGGGAATTAGCTATAACATTACTTACTCTGTGGCTATTCAGCCAAGACAGGAAAAGCTACCCATTCATGCCATAATGTTTCACTAAAGATGGTGGAGTTGGCTGTATTGTACATTCTACTGACTGTAAACTACACTATCAGTTTTTATTTGCCATATAATGACCATGACCATCATCAGTGGCTTCAAAACTTTTTATGTTTCTGGGCTCTTTCAGTATGCATGTTCTGTTTGACTTGGGCCAAAATTTGATCAAATTCAAGATGATGTCAAAACTCCCCTTGATACTGATACCAACATTTGGCCTACAATGGCCTATTGTTACAAAGGAAAGCATATGTCTGCTCTACATTCTCCATGGGAAATAACTTGTCATATTTTGCTTATTTCTGATACTAGTCTACTCCAAGGTGGACTGGGTAGGAAATTCAAATGTAAAAACAGAATCAGAACCACAGAAGATGGGGGAAAATACTTATCTAGTAGTGAGTCTAGGCCCCTTCAAAACAAGCTGTTGTCCATCAAAAGAGGATGTATTCAATCCCCTATCTTCCTTTACTGCCTCTGTACCATACTGTGTGTGTGCGAGAGAGAGAGAGAAATTGGCATTGGGGGCGTGGTGGGGGTTTCCATGTTCATTGACTTTCATGGATTTCACAGAATTTAAGAACAAAAGGAACCATTAGATCATCTGGTCTGACTTCTTTGGTATTACAGGCCATTAGATTTCATCCAGTTACTCCTATATTGAACCTAATAACTTGTCTGAGTAAAGTATAACTTGTGTCTAGTTAAAGGACATCCGATGAAGTGAGCTGTAGCTCACAAAAGCTTATACTCTAATAAATTTGTTAGTCTCTAAGGTGCCACAAGTACTCCTTTTGTTTTTAGCTTCCAGAAAGACATCCAGTCTTGATATCAGTGATACCATTTCAAATTTAGTCAGTTCAACAATTCCACTGGGGATGCATGGGCCAAAAGAGAATCCCAGTTCATTCTGGGTATCCCTAGTTCTGCAGTGGGAACAAGTGTTGTTCTTTTTTTTAAAAAGATAGTAAACTTGTTTTTGCCTGTAAAGTAGCATCTATGACTCAGAATAAACTCTGAAAGCTGATGTGTTGATGTAAGTAGGTGCTATTTTTATGTGGCCAATTTGCTGGCTTTAACAGGACTTAATTTGAAGTATGAGAAATTAGTGATTGGTACAGCAGGGGAAGAAACCAGATGCCATTAGGGCAAGATGACTGTGGTGTAGAAAAAAGGAATGTCACAAAGAGGAGGAGAAATTGCTTTCTTTAGGCAGCAATGTTAAGTCAAAAGTTAATCAATTTACAAAAAACCAAGAAATATTTGTATACTTAGAATTTCTTTTAATTTGTAAGAATGACAAGGGATTCAGAATCAATTTTCAAATTGGCAGTATAATAATAATTTCTTAATTTGGGGTCATAGCAAGCATCTGTTGGTAATGATAGAGATGCTTTTGCTTCACAGAGAGACAAACAACACAGTGGGACATGGATTACATAATTTCCAGGCCTATTATTTCTATGATTTTTGGAGGATTCATAGTGACTGATGCTCAAGATTATTAATGGATTTTCCTTGAAACTGTGGAGCGTAGACCATCTTAATAGTAGATGTTGACTAAATCAATGGTAGTAATCAACAGATAATCTTTCCAAAGCAATGTGCAGTAATGGCAAGTCAGTATGATCTAGGTGACCAAATATGAGAGCAAATTTCAACTTAATCGAAGTGTTACTTCAGACTGCACATCTTAGACAATGAACCTGCTTTCAAAAAACAGAAGATGAATTTAAAACACAAGATGGGGAAACTATTGTATATTTTAATGTGTGGGGAAGATTCAGCTGGTGGCAGTGCTGGTGGATTACATGCTGTTGTTTCATACATATTCTGCTCTAGGCACCACTTCACTCTTTCTACCAAGGAGTCTGAATCTTCATATGGTAAGAAGGGAGGAATGAACATCATGCCCTCTAAAGGCTAGTACAGAATGTAACTAAGAACTAGAAGTTTTTCAGTTTCTGTATTGGAGTTTTGATGCGAGTGTCAACACAGGAAAACATAGATGAGCTTGAAACAAGGCTCTGAGCTGCATTACTGCTCTGTAGTATTGCAAGAAGTGATTCAGGACAATTCTGGCTCCCAGCTTCTAACGAATGGGTCCTATTTCTGTCCAGGAAAATTTAGCACTCAAATTAGGTTATATTTAAAAAATAATCTTGGTGGGGAAAGTAACTGTAGGTGAATTTAAAATTATTTTAATGGAATCTTAAAACGGCTGTGTCAATTTTGTGTATCCTATTTGGTCCAATTTTCAAATCTTTAATTTAGTGTACCAGGCTGAAGCAAAAATACAGTATTGCCATACCCACACATTTAGAAAATCAGGAGTCCCCTCCTCCTGCCTCCCCCAATCATTAGTTTGGCTTAAAAACTGAGACTTTTAAAAAATGAATGGGGTTCTTTTTATTTGCCTCCAATCTTTGAGCCTTTAGGATTTACGTTTTCAAGCTTTTTTTTCCCACAACCATGTTGGCTAGAAATTTATTTAAAATTTTGTGTATATATACTTATTTAATTTTAAATACATTTTCTAGCCCACGTGTTGTGGAGAAAAAGGCTTGTTATATACACATAGATTCTCACATAACTTGGCTCCAGGAGTTGGAGCTTTAAGAAAAGTATCAACTATTCTAAGGTTTGGCTCCACTGACACCTTTAATTGTAACATTGTGACTGCTATTGCTGATAGTTAATGCTGGCATACACCTTGGCCCCTGCTCTCCAGTGATGTTCTGCATCCCTTGATAAATTGGGTGTGCAGAAATTTTACTATACAAAAAAACCCAATGAGAAGCCTGAGGCATGTACAAGCAATTTTTTTTCTTAACAAACTGCACCTTCGGTTTTTGTCTTCCAGTGTGTACAGCTTACTGTTCTATTCATGACCACAGGAAAGCTTTAAGTAGAACCTGCCATTTGTGCCCCTCATGAATCATGCATTCATCAATGTGTGAGATACATTATTAATCTCTAATCTGAGGAATTCAAGTGTTGTCACTGAGAGCATGCATCTGAACATATTTTAGCAATTCTAAGGTAGGAAAAATGCTTAAAACATTAATTACACTCATTTTTCATATCAGTGGTTTAGATGGAAGTCCAATCATTCTGTTCATGTATTTAAAGCTTATTTACTGGGACCTAGCTAAACAAATAATATTTAGCTGCGGGGGAAAACAGACACCAGCATATTATCAGTGCTATTCTGATTTTTAGAAATGCATACTATTTGCTAAAGCTTGTGCTCACAGAGCAAGCATTTTATTCCCTTTGGTCAATACAGCACAGTCAGCTTTACAGAGGGACAAAGAATACATCCGGATGTCGGAGGGACAGAAGAATACAGTGTCGTCTTGTGGTGTACTAAGAAAACCATCAGTAACACTAATTAATTGATATTTCCATACTTACCATAATTTGGTAAAGAGCGAAGGTCCTGAAAAAGGAAAGCTTAAAACCTACAAAATTCCGGTAGGCTTTTCAAATGAAATGGACCCTTCTCCCTGATTTTTAACTACGACCCTTTTCTACCCGTCCCCACTAGCTGCATGCTGGTCTTCAGAATTGCTGTGTATAGTTACTTCTATTACAACTGTACTGGTTGGTTGGCCTGAAAACCTGGTAATTTATACTTCTGGGTTATGTGGGCTGGAGGTTGAACTTTCTAATTCAAGTTAGCTTTAACTGCAATTCTGCAATTCTTTATTTTATATTGGTGTTTAGAGGGCAACTTAACCCCCACCCCCATGTTACATAGTCCAAGAAACTCTATTCATGGCTCATAAGGAGACTACAGAAAAAAATTGTGTTTGTAGCTGAGAGCAGTGACATATGGTCCAGTCCTGAAAAGTGCCAAACTCCTCCTGTAAGCTGCTCCTGCTGATGTGGTGAGTGTTAGTTGAGATGCCTCACTCAGCAACTTGCAGGAGGAACCCAACAGTCTGCAAGATTGGGCCAATAGAAGAAATCTACATCGCAGTTTGAGAACTAAGAATAACTTTTGAGAATCGGAACTTATTGCAGAATGCAAGTGATGGAAGATCACAGTGGATCTTGATGTATGGAGCTAGTCTTCTGCCATAGGGCCCACATTAGTGGGGGATGGAGGTCAGTCACCAGGCTACTGGAGGCACAATGGTGAGATGCCCAAAAGGTGATGGTGTCAGAACTTGAAACTCAAGACCTGGACATGGCCTACACTAGTAAGATATTGGACTCTGAATTGGCATGATATGTTTTTAATCTGCCTTTCTACATGCAGGCAACATGAAGACTACAGGGTGGGCGAATTATGATGGTACAGGCTCACAGCAGTGGGAAATGTCCACCAGCATTCTGAGCAAGCGGTGACACAGAGGAGCTCTCCTTGTCCATGCTCTGTGAAAGGGGTAGTGCAAAAATTGTACCTTGTTTTTATAACTGCTGTTATAAAATAAGGGCTCAGCTTGCACAGATTGTGTTAAGTGTGTGTGTGATGGGGATGGGATAGCTTTTCCTCATCCAACAGCGCAGGAAAGGGCATGTCCAAAAGTGAGACCAAGATTTCTAATCTGATTTTACCTCCTCCAAAAGAAATCCCCTCAAGAAGCAGGGGTACAGAAGAGGAAATGTTCAAAGTCTGAGCATTTCTACTTTCCTGGGGCTCAAGGTGAGGTAGCTCCAACACCTCTAGGTGGCAGGGTTGTCATCCAGAGTAAGGACAAGCTTGAAGGGTCTATGGAACAAGAGAGATGAGAGAGATCATCTGAGGATACTCCACCTTTATGTTTTAGAAATGATCTTGCCAAGAGTCCTGAGATCTGTGTTGAATCAGACTGGATAGATCCTTGAGTGACGCTGCTTTTCAAATCCATGGGAGATGAGTCCTTCTGTATTGCCAACCAGACGACATTTTGAGACCCCCTAGATTGCCAAAGCAGCAATCCATGGTCACTTGCATCAAAAACTGCTGAGAAGTCCCAAATGGTTCTCATCTAAAACCAGCAGAAAACCATTCATGATCCTTGCAAACATGGAGCCAAACCGGAGCCAGACCCACCCAGGATGTCACTGGCATACAGATGTACTTAGATGTACCTTGAATATTCTCTGCATTCCTAAGCATCTTCCCCAGAAAGAGGAAGTTTAAAACAGGATGACGAAGGGTAAGCACTCCCATACCAAGAGATGATTCCATTTTGAGGAAGGGCCATACCTCTGCTTGTTTAATTATAATCAGTGCTAAGTAGGGCATTGATACTGCCTGCCAGTAGCAGTGCTGAAGACATACTGCTTGCTATAAGTAGCTAAGAGGCAAAACTGTGGATGGCAGGCCTCAGGGAATCTGGAAGGTCATGGATAACCTGCTGATAAACCACTGGAAGAAAATCCTTCAGAAGCCTACAGTTTTCACACACTAAAGTGGCCTAGAGAGACCAGAAGATCAATCTTGTCCATGAAGACTAACAAATTTGTCATAGTGACCTCTGGAAGGAACTCCTGAGTGAGTGAGGCAGGCTATAAGCTACTTCAAAGTGTTCCACTAGACAAGTTCCTGGTAGTGTCTGTGGCTGACAAGTAATATCTATCCATAGGTTCCATATACACCTGAATAAATCATCGTACAGACTCCAGGAAATCTCCTCTCTCAACCTGTGTCCTATCTGCTGCAGCTTCTGGAGATCACTGTTTAACTGCAGTGGCTTCCAAATGCAAGACACAGCCAAAGTGCTGGAATGAAAAGTCCCCTTTTTAACAGCTGATTAAAGCTATTGGTGAGCTGGAAAATCTCCTTGTTGGAAAGAAAACATATATGCCTCGGCACCAATAAGGGCACCACAAAAATCCATAGGATTCAATAGTCTCTGAGGCTGTGCAGAAACAGACCAGCTCTTGCTGTAGATATAGATGTAGAATAGATCTAATGTAAGATGTAAGAGATGTTGATTGGAACATGTCTGTTATTCTGTTTCTTTGATTATTGGTTGACTAAAGAGGAGTACCATTTCCGTTGAAAAAATGTTGCTATGTCACTTTGAAGAAGTAGGGACCAAATGGCCTGGCACTTGAACAGCAGCACTGTTCATTCCCATGACTAGGGCAGCCAGATCACACACTCTTTATCTGTAAAGAATCTCTGAGAAAACTTGTCCCCCTCCAATTCCAACCTCTTTATCCAACTGAATGGTGAGAGCAGAAATGGCCAGAAGATTTGCTGTTGAGCAATAGGAGATGCTCTGAATGACGAGATTTTTGTGTAGCTCAACCTCTTGTGCAAGCCCAAGAACTGAATCTAGGTTTTCTGCAAAGTGTCTTACTTGCCACTGGTTAACTTGAACAAACCATTTGTGTGCAATGCTTTTAAAATACGGGTTTATCTTTTGTTTTAGCCCTAATGATCCATTACTTAAATCCAGATTAGTACCATAAAAATATGGTTATAATTTAGCCATTTCAGTATAGTTGAAATATGTACAGTTAATGCATCAGGCCAAATTGTTCAATTTTCAGTTGTGAAGAGATGTGATTCCCATTACTTGAGAAATATCAAATGAAACTGGACAAAGAATATGCACCAGGGGACCATTGGATGCGGGGTGAGCTAGATGAACTAGAGCTTCAATCTCCAGTTTCTCTGAGAACTAGCTATTTTGTGTCTTGGTAACAATCACATCCTGTTATGCATTAGCATAACCTGCATTTTAAAAGGCGAATCAAATACACCTGTTTAAATTTGGTGTAATGCCAGTAATGTTAATTTGCTTGCTTTACTCGTAATACTAAATTGTAATGAAAAATAAATAAAAAAAGTTGTGTGTCCAGTTCTCTGCTCTGCTAGGGACTCATTTCACAAGTCTCTCTAAAACCAGAGGATCTGCCGCTCCATAATTCCCTTCTACCCCCTCTCTTCCCTGTGTATTGGAGTTATCCGATAGATGTCCTAACAATTTTTGCATCACTGACCTAACTTTCTGTATACGGGAAGTATCCTGGGGAAAGGATTCCTGTCTGCAGGGTCCCTATGCCCTAGCAATCCCTAACTCCTGAGAGTCTGCCAGCTATATAGTGAATGTTACTGCTGCAAGAAAAAGAAATGTAGTAAAGTTTCAACAAGATGAACTGAGCCTCTAAGTGTGTTTCAAGTCTTGGAGTGCTTGTCTGCCTCCCAGATTATAGGACAACCACAAAGCCTTCAGGGGGAGGAAGTGGGAATAAAAGCTAAGCCCCTTTCTCAGTGCGGAAGGAGTCACAGCCTGCTGTTGTGGATTTCCAGAGGGAAGGTAACTGTGGTTTGGGAAGGGTCTGCACTGGGATTCCCAGCTGAAAGGGGCCCGGGAATGGAACTATTGGAGAGCATGCAAAGTAAGGCAGGGAACACCCCTGGGTAAAGCAGAATAATGAAGATGGAATTGATGGTGGCTGCTCTTCTCAGGGCACAGGACAGAGGGAAGGACAAGGCTCCCCTGTACCTCAGTTCCACCACCAGAAGTTGGTGAACAGATGCCAAGCCCTGGATAGCAGGGAAGGGACTGCTTGGAACACTTGCAGTCAAGGGGGCAAAGAAGATGATTCAGATGATGGCTTTCCCTAGCAAGGAAGACTTCTGTTCTTGACGATAGGACTCAAAGCAGCATATTGCTCATTTGCTAAGCAACCAACTTTCTGAGCTGAGGGGGAATGGAGACAGTGACTGCACCTGACACTAGACTAAATAGGTGGACTTGGCTTCTGTCTGGCACGTTAATTTTTTAGTGCAATACATAGTTTAAGAAAAATTAGATGTCAGCTTGAAGCTGGCTGAAAATTTATATCTAAATGACTCCACTGGTGAAAGGCTCCCAAATGGGTATGGTTGAGCTTGACAGTAGTAAAGGATGCTACAAATAGCTTGTTATATTTTTGTGGCATTACAATACCATAGTTTTGAGTGGACAGCATTTCATAAGTTAAGTTTTTCTCATTCTATCTGCCTTCTCCCCATATTTAATAAACAAATTGCTTATTTTAACAGATGAAACTATGTTCGCTCTATTATTCCCTCAATTCAAGCTGATTAGCCATATGCAGATATAAAACTATAATTCGCTGCAGTCATGGAATACTGTAGCTCTGGTTACACTATGAGCATTCTCAAGAAATCAGTGTCTGGAAAGAAATGTCTGGCTTACAATACATGTTACTGTAGTATGAATTACTTGGTAGGAACTCAGATCAGCTAGAGCAGCTCTAAGATACAACCGCATTTGCTCCAACCCCTCAGACAGAGACAAACACCTACAAGATCTTATTAAGCATTCTTACAACTACAATACCCACCTGCTGAAGTGAAGAAACAGATTGACAGAGCCAGAAGAGTACCCAGAAGTCACCTACTACAGGACAGGCCCAACAAAGAAAGCAACAGAACGCCACTAGCCGTCCCCTTCAGCCCCCAACTAAAATCTCTCCAACGCATCATCAAGGATCTACAACCTATCCTGAAGGACAACCCCTCACTCTCACAGATCTTGGGAGACAGGCCAGTCCTTGCTTACAGACAGCCCCCCAACCTGAAGCAAATACTCACCAGCAACCACATACCACACAACAGAACCACTAACCCAGGAACCTATCCTCGCAACAAAGCCCGTTGCCAACTGTGTCCACATATCTATTCAGGGGACACCATCATAGGGCCTAATCACATCAGCCACACTATCAGAGGCTCGTTCACCTGCACATCTGCCAATGTGATATATGCCATCATGTGCCAGCAATGCCCCTCTGCCATGTACATTGGCCAAACTGGACAGTCTCTACGTAAAAGAATAAATGGACAAAAATCAGACATCCAGAATTATAATATTCAAAAACCA
Source organism: Lepidochelys olivacea (assembly GCF_965140295.1). NCBI lineage: Eukaryota > Metazoa > Chordata > Testudines > Cheloniidae > Lepidochelys > Lepidochelys olivacea. Next base: position 18,349,540 of record NC_140423.1, read on the forward strand.
GTCAGAGAACACGTCAATCTTCCTGGTCACTCAATTACAGACCTAAAAGTGACAATACTACAACAAAAAAACTTCAAAAACAAACTCTAACGAGAAACTGCTGAATTGGAATTAATTTGCAAACTGGACACCATTAAATTAGGCTTGAATAAAGACTGGGAGTGGATGTGTCATTACACAAAGTAAAAGTATTTCCCCATGCTTATTTTTCCCCCTACGGTTACTCTCACCTTCTTGTCAACTGTTGAAAATGGGCCATCCTGATTATCGCTACAGAAGCTTTTTTTCTCCTGTGGATGATCACTCTTATTATAGTGTGTATGGCAACACCCATTGTTTTCATTGTGTATGTATATATAACCTTCCAACTGTATTTTCCACTACATGCATCCGATGAAGTGGGTTTTAGCCCGCGAAAGCTTATGCTCAAATAAATTTGATAGTCTCTAAAGTGCCACAAGTACTCCTCGTTCTTTCTGCTGTTTCAGACTAACACGGCTACCACACTGAAACCAGCTAGAACAGTGGTTCTCAACCCATGGCCCAATTAGCACAAAGCTGTGGCCCAGCTATGTGCTAAAAAAAATTCAAAATTTACCACTCTGGTCTGGCAGGGGGTAGGCAGCCCTGCTGGAGTGCTCCTGCCAGCAGCAGGCTGGTGAGTGCCACAGGGTGGGCAAGATGCAGGAGACTGGGTCTCTGGGGAGGTTTTTTTTTGGGGGGGGGCCTCTGGGCAGTGAGGGGGTGGGGGGCACTAGGCAGCATAGGTGCAGGAACTAGGGGTGTACAGAGGTGCTGCAGCACCCCCAGGTTTTATGTTGGCTTCTGCTCCTGGCCCCATTCAGTGGAGGGGTCTCTGGGCGGGAGGTGCTGGGCATCGGGGGTGATGAAGGATTTTAGCGGGGGGGAGGAGAGGGAGCTCTGTGGTCTTCAAACTCTGGCCTATGTAATACATTGTGGGCCTCATATGTGGCCCACAATTATCCATAGATTGAGAACCACTGAGCTAGAGTCTAGATAGCCACTGGCCTCTGTACAAATACAGTACATCTGCTGCTGAACTAGGGCAATTTGCCAGATGCTTAGTTCTTTAGCCAACATACCAGCTTATTAATAATGTGGTCTCTTCTGTCTAGTTTTGGGGTTTAGAATGCTGAGTAAGAATTTGTCATTGTTTCTAGCCCAGTACTTGCTTGTAGTTTTTAGCTGAAAAAGGATGTGGTGGTTTTTTTTTTTAACAAACTAGTTAAAGGGACACAGTAAACGTAAATCTTCTTCTGCCTCGGAGGAAGTGTTGCCTATTAATTAATGTAAGTTACATTTTTTCCTTCTGCTTTGTCTATTTTGTTCAGTTTGTTTACTTTGTGTGTTTAACAGCGCTCTTGATATAGTCCCTTTCACTATTTACCTCATAGTGAGTTAATTTTCTCTGTTGGGTGTGGGTCTCTTAACCAGAGTGAAGAGACAAGCACTTCTAAGAAATAGGATAATAGGACAGATTGGCATGGGGACTAAGAGACATGTAGTACCTGAAACTGTTTGACTCATTTTGTAGTTGACTAGACTTTGAGTTGACAGTCCCTTTTAATTAGATGTACCAGAAAGCTTGCTTTTTATTTGTGTGTGTGGTGATATAACTCACGTAATCTTCTTGTTTTGTTGTCTGAGTCTCCATCTTTAGTTCACTTTTTATTGAAATATAAACTGAAACCATTGATAAGATACCAATCATAACGGTTCAGTTCAATTAATTCTGTTGATTCCTTCAGTATTTGTAAGGGTTGGTATTGGGCTCTTCCCTCTACAGCTGTTCAATTTTGGTCACATTTTGTTTTATGAAGAAAAGTTACAATATATAAAATTCTCTTGGAGCAATACTTACACAATTTGTCATTTAGGAACTGGTAAAAGCTTATATTTAAACCAATAGGAGTCAATTCAGCTATGTAGTTCATAGATAATTTCTGTTAATGGTTTTCTGGTTAAATATGTACCATCATCTGGTTTTGGTCATAAAATATATACCATAAACGGTATACAAATGCAGGATGTGCAGTTTGCTATAAGAATCTTAACATTTGCAGATCCTAACATATTTTATTTGACCTGTCTAATATAATGATGCATTTATGTCATTTTTAAAACTTTTTATTTTCTTATTTTGAGGGAGAAAGGAAGGAATTGCCTGTGCATAAATATATTAATAGGCATGCTATGTGCTGTGGAATATATTGCATATTGTATTGAATGCATATATGTATCTTCATGTTTGCATACAAATTACCTTTGAATGTGTGTACCCGTGCATGCACATGTTTATATACTATACAACTTTGCATCAGAACAATGTCAAAGGAGTTAAAGGTGGTATGAATCATAATGACAGGCTTGATGCCTGGTATCCAAGATACTTTAACATGCTGATAAGTTACTTGTTTCCCTGCTGTGAGAACTGGTTGCTGTATTTGATTCTTTGGTTGAATACAAACTAAATTAAATCTGCAGTGACCTGTATTGTGCTCCAGTTAATGACCCAGTCAACCTCTGGTTAATTTTCTGTCTCTTGGTGTCCTGGGAACAGGGACATGTTTATCACAGTTGTGAAGAACCTTTAGAAATGTGCCACTGGCATTTATTATTCTAGAGCAGTGTGTTTTTAACAGAAATTAGCTAATGGGCCATGGGGATCTGCAGAAGTTGCAGACTGCCAGTGGGGGGCTGTCTTTCTGTTTTCCTCCACCCTGATTTACATGACTAAGCTGCTTGATTTTTTTTGTTTGTTTGATTATTGATCTCTCTCTTGTGCAGGAAACAAATGGTTTGCTTAACGTGCAGGACGTTAAAATCGGCAGCTTCCCAGAATCTGCCCCTCTGCAAACTGAAATTAAACAAGAATCATGCAGATATTGTCAGAGAGGGTTGCAACGGCAATGAATGTGATCATTACAGGGTTGTGATATGTAAATAAACCTGGATTTAATCATAAAATAATGTTGACCTTGGCAAAGGGTGGACCTCCTTAACAAGGAATAACCTCTCTCTCCAATGGGAATTTGATTCCGCTCTAGCTGGGAGGGCCTATATGTGACAGTTTGACTTCTTCGGGAAATGACAATGGACTCTGTGCCAAGCACAGTAGACAGGGGAATGCGGTGGGGATTTCCCAGATATATACACTCGTGTATGCTGGAAGTGCTCATCCTTAACCCTCCATAGCCTTCATCATACTTAGATCGTAAACAACTCAAGGAAGGGATTGGCCCTGTTTCTGTATTCCTGTGCCCTGTAGCAGAGAGGGGCATTGAGATCTTTCTCACTTCTCAGTCCCCAGTGTAAGTTATAGCTGCATTAGAGACTGGTAACAGCCCCTTAGAGACCATAAGCAGTCAAGAGTAGTTGAAGTACCTTGTGTCTCTGCTATGCTCTCTTCCCATCCCCAGCCCACCTCCTACCCACTCCAGGTATAGTCCTATGCTGAAGTCTGTAAGGCAGCAGAGTAGAACCGTTCCACCAACTGGCAGCCCCGGTGCTAGGAGTATTTGTCTCCAGTTTCCTATGGCCTATTTACTTTCTTGTACAAGCTGAATCAGAACATCAGTTATTGCACACCCTATACAGCTACAGTTCTGACCCAGAAGGGTTGCTGTCTAAATTTCCCCAGGTCACCTCTTCTGTCTGGCTCAGTACTCTGTTAGATCTTCCTGAACGCACCCGTGCTGTTTTACTCCTGCTTACCCATTACTGTAATATGTTAGTGATTCATTCTCAAACTGTGGCCTACGAGTAATTGGAGGTTTGTGAAGTGCATGCTGATGGCCTGTGGAGTGCTGATTAGTCACATGGTGCTGAGTCTTTTTCCAGCTGCTAAACTGTATTAAAATAACTAACTTTTAACAGAGCTTACATGCTCTCTTAATGTTACATTTCCACATAGGCAATTGCTGTAGATGGCACAGGGATGTTTTCCAGTGGTGAATGGGAAGGGTCTGCACAGTCATGAATTGGTGGTGAGGTGTCCATGAAACAGTCTCCTTATTAAGCCCATGGTCCCCTCTATTTAAAAGTTTGAGACCCTTTGAATTGGAGACTTAAACTCACTCTTGAATTCTGTATTATTAGACTTGGGCTGGATTCAAACACACACTTAACTTGGGAAAGGGCTGGATCTAGATCTGAACTTTGCAACTATCACCTCTCTCTGTAATATGTAAAACGTAATCCTTAGGTCTGCACTGACTAGCACTGAACTCTCAGGGAATTTGAGTTTGGTTCTGGAACTGACCTTTGCAGTTTAGGCTGATAAGCTACAAACAGAACTGCTCAGAACTGTTCATAATCTCACTGTAAAGTTTTTCCAGAATTGTTTCAAACTGTAGTAGCTGCAAGGTTAATTTTTAGGTCTGTCTTGAGGTTGTTCCTTAAGGATCCCAGAGAAATAGACAGTAAAGTATACATGCAATAGTTTTTCATCCAATGTTCAATTCAGCAAAAGTCCACCTTCTCCAAATGTTTTAGCATTCAATTTTCAGAACAATCTTGCTGTCTGAATGGACGTATCTAATTGCAGTGAGCCCCTTACTCAGCCTGTTTTGTCAAGGATCTGTTGAAAATAAAACACTTCCCTGAAACAGCCAAACGTTGGCAGCATGTGGGTCACTTAATGGTTACAAATTGAGGCTCTGGGACACCGCTGTCCCAGAGCTGATCCTTTCTGTCATTAACACATTGCCCGTCCACTGTAGTTCTTACCTTTGGGGGTGAAATGCTCCATTATTTTTGCTTTGCCCAAGGCAACAACAGGAATAAGTGCAAGCAGCAGCTTGTGTGCTCAATCGTTCTGCAGCGGTATAGCTGCTGTGCAGATAATGGCATGTGGAAACATTTTTATAGCAGAATTTAGTTCTGTGCTGGCCACACAGACAAGGACTACACTTGGGTTTAGGGCAGAACTTTAGCCACTCATGTGCAAAACTGTAGGACACCAGTTGAGAGGTCAATTTTTAGACCTAAGAAATTGAGCTTTAAAGCAACATTCACTCCCTCCATATCCCCCTCTACTCTCAATCTCTGTGAGCATTGCCTCCTAGAGTTTGTTCTATGGCATTTTCACCCCATGCAGAATGGGCCATGGGGCTGACCCCAAAACGCACAGATCCTGCGGGTTGCAGAGGAGGCAAGGGTAATCTTCACTAGCTCTGGAGCCTTGGGATTCCCTGCCCCAATTCCCTGACCTGTCTGATCCCATTCCCCGTATTTAGAGGGGTTCCACATTGTATAGGGATATCCTTGGAACTGGACTGTGTATTCTTTCACAGATAATCTCCATAGTCCCACCTGCACCCAAGCAGGGCTGTGCATGTGTTCTCTACCCTTGTCGGGCCCAGGCTCAACTTCTCTGTTGATTTCCCCATTGGGGGGGGTTGGTGCCAAAAGGGCACAATATGGCCCTACAAAATTATTAACCATCGCCATATGGAAAGTACATTCACTGACTGTGTAAAAGCATCTGTGAAGCCTTACGTGAGTTAAAATAATAAAAGGTGTCCTGAAGTTTACCTGTTTTAAAAGAGGAAAAAAAACCTAGTTTTTATTTTGTTTTAGTGTTTCTGAAATACTGTTTATCAGAAAATAAATTGTGTAACAATCTATAAATTGCAAAAGTAATTAAGTCCCAAGATATTAAATCTCTTCCGCTTTACCAGCTGGAGTATCTTGAAAACAGGAGCTTTTTTCTGTCAGTCATCAGAATACAGGGAATTCTGCATATGAAGGCAGCTACAGTACCCCACAGCTAAGTCCCTAGTCTTTTCTGTGTATGAGCTTATTCTGTCAGGGTCTGTTAGTTTTGGTATTGTTAGAGGTTTAACAGGATTTCAGACTTCTTGGTGGTCTCCATGGGTCCTTTGCCAATTTCACCTCTCAGTATTCCTTCTGCTGGTGGGGGGAAAAGTAACTGTGACTGAGAAGATTTGAATTACACAGGGTGTAATTCCTTTATCCATAAATTTATAAGGGATTGCTTCTCTCTTGGTTAGTGGTTTAGAGAAAAAAGACCCAAATTCTAAGGTTTTGTCAGAAAGAGAAGATAGACTTCAGAATTTGCAATATGAGATTGGTATTTGGTGCCTCTTCATTTTATTGGTTTTTAACAGACTACCTAATAAAATATGTATATTTGTATGTGAATGTGGTACATTAGTAAAACATAGTACTATACAATATCATATACATGTTAATAATTTTGTGCACACACTTATGACCCATGTTACATATCCACAGAACTGAGCTGGTATGGAGGGCAAAGCTATCTCTGTCAGAAAGGGCTAGCACAAATTACTTCCAAGAACAAGGGAGGGCCATATTGTGACCAACTGTAGAATCCCTGGTGAGCGCCTGAGGCAGTGCAATTATGCACTGTGCATCTTACTTAAGACTCATGATGAAACCACAATCTAGCCTTTGTTAAAGGTAGGGGCAGTAGATGAATTCTGTTGTCTGGGATTATATGTATCCAACCAAGGAGGCTGTTCTAAAGAAATTTGAAGATGACTAGGGATGGCTCACTCAGCTATGGCCTCCCCTTTTAAAAAAAAAAAAAAAATGCGCGTGAGGGAAAAGTGACATCTAAAGATGTATGAAGATGTGACTGAATACCGGATTTTTTTCCAAAATGATTTCTGGATGTGAATTAAGGGAAGTTGATGCTGCTGGCAAGAACAAAAATTAAGCTTATGGAATATGATGTTGGCAAAGATTCTTGCAAATCCCCTGGATGGGGAAAAAAAGATGAATGCCTACGTTAGAAATATTATTGGAGGGGAGCAGGCCCTGATGTTGGAAATCAGCAGTTGCAACTGTATGTACTTGGGTCACATCAGGCACGGAGATGGAAATAACCTTGAGAATGTTATTGGGGAAGGTGGTTGTCATAGGAGATGATCAGCAAGAATATGGATGGATGGTGTGTGGCAGATCATTGCGGAGTGTTCAAAGTTAGCCAGGGGTCATGAAGGCTTTAAAAAACTGTTCTATAATGTTACCGATACTGAGACATGAGTAAATGGATTGACTGACTTTACTTAAGAGTGTGTGACTGACTGACTTATGTACTGGCATAGTTCCTAGCACATCGGCACCTTGCTCCATGACTGGGGCTCCAAGGCTCTGCTGCAAATAACTAACAATAATAAATTAAAATAAAAAATATCAATAAATAAAAATTTGTCATTCCTGATTGACACTGACCCATCAAATCATGTACTGGCCAATACCTGATGCTTCATAAAGAGATTAAAGAAAACATGAGACAGCTTTTCAGAAATCTTACTCCCTGAAGCATGGGGCTTGATTATCTTTATTGTTAGCTTGCATAATTACATGTCTGATTTATGGTTTTGATTTTATTTAAAACAGTGTGGTAAATTACTACAAATAAAAGAATATTTCCTGAGATACCCAGTGCTCACCTTCGTAAATCACACTTTCAAGATGTTTTTGATTTAGGTAAAACAATATAATTCTCTTCCTAATATTTAAGTTCTGCAAGGCCACTACTCTTTCTGCATTTAATTTCCTCCCAGAGATGCACTTCTCTGGTAACCCAAGAAACTAACTAAGAAACTAGCTGATTATGTCTAAGTTGTAAGTACTTGGGAACAATTTCTGTATATTTACAAAAAAATAGACTTTTATCTCCTCATAAATGACTGAACAGATTTTGTTTTGACTTTTCAGAACAGTTCATCTTGGTACTGAGGATTTCATCCCAAAATGTGAATGTCTGGGAAAGTTATGACTACATTAAAACACGAGAGGGCAAAGGTTCATATTTAATTTTTTTGTAGTTTCGAAATCAAATGTATAAATTGGGGATTAGAACCTGATCCTGAAGTAGTTCCATTGACTAAGATCATAAGTCCAATTATTCTTTTGTACCAACAGAGCAATATATATATTTAAACCAAAACTTGAAACTGAGCTGTTTTTCAACTTTAACTGTATAGTGGATACAACTGACTAATAATGCCTGTTGTAATAGGCTCAGATTTAGATACCCTTATTTGCACTGAGTAGCACATTACTCCACTAAGTGAGAGCATCAGTATGTCCTTCCACATAATGTAAATCTCCCCAATATATTTCCTTGTTTATAGTACGTTTTCATGACTATACTATTCTAAAATTTTGTTCATGTGTGAATACGTAGTAACGAGTGATACAAAAGCAATATTTTATTCAGAATACTTACAGAAGAATGTTAAGCATGACTTGCATCAAATTTTCAAAGTTTCAATCCTTGAATATAAATCAAGTGGTTTTCTTTTTTCCTGCAGGTTACTCAAAAAGCCTGACATGTCACCTTTATCATGACACCTCTCTGTCCAGGTGAAACACAATACTGGCAAATACAGTACATGCAAATTTTCCTTTTAAATTAACATGAAAGTGAAGGAAATTCCTCATTTGGACATAGGATAGCCACAAACCCAGCCAAGTCCACTCATGCAGCTCACATTGGGCTGTATTACAATCTCATGCAGATATTAATTTGAAATAACTCAATTGATTTCAGTCAGTGTAACAGAGGAAAAACTGGGCCCTTTTATGTATTTTTTTCCTTTCTTTATTTAGACTACTACTAGTTCAATAGGGTCCTTTTTACACCATCAGAGAGGTGTTTGCAATATTAAAAAGAACAACTTGCTGGGTCATCATTCGAGACTGCTATAACAGGAAATATATGGCAGAGTGCAGGTAAAACAGAGCAGGGGACATACAATTCTGCCTCAAGGAGTTCAGTCAGAAATTTAATTAATGCTTTTTTTTTATTGACCATCATCTGCATGGAAACATGTCCTCTGGAATGGTGGCCAAAGCATGAAGGGGCATACAAATGTTTAGCATATCTGGCACATAAATACCTTGCAATGCCGGCTACAAAAGTGCCATGCAAATGCCTGTTCTCACTTTCTGGTAACGTAAATAAGAAGAGGGCTACATTATCTCCCTTAAATGTGAACAAACTTGTTTGTCTTAGAGATTGGCTGAACAAGAAATAGGACTGAGTGGACTTGTAGGCTCTGAAGTTTTACATTGTTTTGTTTTTGAATGCAGTCATGTAACCCAAAAAATTCTACATTTGTATGTTGCACTTTCAGGACAGAGATTGCACTACAGCACTTGTCTGAGGTAAATTGAAAAATACGATTTCTTGTTTTTACAGTGCAAATGTTTGTAATAAAAAATAATACACTTTGATTTCAGTTACAACACAAAGTACAATATATATGAAAATGTAGAAAAACATCCAAAATATTTAATTTCAATTGGTATTCTGTTATCTAACAGTTCAATTAAAACTGTGATTAATCACGCATGAGCTAACTGTGATTAATTGACAGCCCTAATATAAACATAATGAAGTGCTTTGAAATTCACTGATGAAAAATTCCAGTATTGAAATACTAAATTAACATACAACCTTATAAACTCTTAGAAGACAGAACTGAGACTACAAAATGCTTATTACTGACCTACACACTTCTTGCATTTCATATTTTAACCCCAGTCTTGTATTCTATCTCTTTTCTGACACTTATAGTAAGTAGAGCATGAAGGATTTTCTATATTTTGAAAAAATTAAAGATTTTTATTAGACTTCAGGCATAACAAACTTTCCCAGAGCTTAAGTTCAGATATGACCTGGGCATGCCTTAGGTATTAGATACACATCAGTAGAGAGAGAAAGGAGCCATGTTCAATATAAATGTAAAAAAGCTTTAGACACATGTGATTATCTGTCGCTTTGCCTGAATAACTACAGCAGCTTGCAAATAGGAAGAATTTGGCAGGGAGACCAAAATTGCAAATCCTTTGCAAAAGCACTATGCTGAGATTAAGTTCCTGTGAAATATTTTCTCAGTCGCTCCAGGGACGGAACTGTGAACAGTTTACAGCATATAAATCTCATTTTAATAACTGCTTCCTTGAGCCTTATTTTTTGGGATAGTCATTACCTTTTTTGATAAGAAAATGTTTAATTCTTTTACAGTAAATGTAGTAGAGATTGTTAATCTTTTATTTTATAATTGTAGACATTCTGTGGTAATTTTGGAGAACGTTGGGAGAGTGAGGCTTGGTACATCATATTCCCTATTTACATAATTTTCCAACGGTGCAGGTTCTTTTACTGCAGTTATGCACAGGAATAGAACGTGGAGTATCTTAACATCTGTTTTGCCTTTACTCAGAAAATAATACTTGGCTTTTCAGGGCATTTTGTATGTGAATGGGAAAGGATACAAAATAACGTATTTGAAACCTGAAGCACACCATATGAATCATTACATAATAAATGGGCACTGCGGGCCAGATTCTGTTCTTATTTACACCAACACAACTATGATTGGAATCTGGCCTAAAATTTAGTAAGTGAAATTATGCTCAAAATTAAGATTATGAATTGCTCAACAAACGTAGCCTTAAAATTGAGAAAAATACAGTAATTTCAAGACCAGAAACATGAATCATAAATTAAAATTGGAGTTGGAGAAAGCTTTAAAAAAAAATTTGTTTTGGAGGGTGTGAAAGGGAGAAGGTTTGTTTGTTCTTATGGACCTGAATACATTTATTTCACTTCTCCCTATTGGAAACGCAGTACTGTGTCCTCCCCAAGGGCAATGCTGAGACTTTCCTGCTGATATCTGATGATTTAGAGCTGACGTCGACAGATGAGAAGAATTGTTTCTTAGAGAGAATCCATTTCCTTGCTTCATTCTCAACCCTGCTTCTGGGAAAACTTGTAAAACAACGCTCCTAGGGGAAGTGGGTAGATTGCCACATGCAGTGTTGCAGCTTTTTACTGGGGTTGAAAGAAAGCTGCCACTTTTTAAATGAAAGCCCACCTTGATTATCAGATTGCCCTGAACATCAGCTCTCTAATAGTAATTATGAAATGATATTACTTTGCACTTCATTGGCAACACTTATCTGAGACTGTTGAGCACTTTGGAAACATTTAGGTAGTGAAGCTTGGCAGTACCCTTGAGAGGTAGGTAATCTCATCGTTCTCATTTTCCAGACTGGGAAGGTTGAGGCGGTGAGAGATGAAGTTGCCCAAGGTTACAGAGGAACGTGGTGGTAGAAATGAAAATAAAACTCAATAGTCAAAACTTTCAAAGCAGTTCATGGTAATTTAGCATTAATTTTTAATATACAGTGGGTAGCTAAATTCCCCTACACAGCTTTCAAAATCTCAAGCAGGAGTTTCTAACTGCACGTGACCTGCGTAGACAACACTCTCTCTGAACATTTTCACTGTTGAGAAGAAATTGGAGAGGGGAGTTATTCTTTCTTTCCAAAGCAGAGAGCAGGCAAGGGATTTTTCTAAAGCTGGTTTTATTAAGGGCCACTGGCACTCCGTAAAACTGAACCTGTAAAATTGAAGCGAATTAATTAAAATATGGCATTTTCCTTTTAAGCCAGTTGCTTTTTTAAAATAATACTTGTGACAGAAATGAAGGCAAGGAGCTTGAGGAATGTAAGAGTGAAAGTAAAATTCCAACTTGATTCCTAACTCATCTAGTTGTGCTCCTCTAGTAAAAAGTTTTTTGGATTGCTGCATGGCTTGAGCCAGGTCTATACTACTCCAGTGGTACAAGGGGCCCATAACCAGACCCACTGTGCAGAGGAACCCTCAGGAAGGTCCCTAGATGATCTAGAGCTGATTTAGTGGCTACACAGTCTTTTCCCCTCTCCTCTTGTCTCCAGTGCAGGGAATGTGGCCGTGGGGACAAAAGGTATAGTACTTAGGTCCCAGCAATCCCTAGCTGTTGGAAGAGCCTTCTGATGCTATATGCAGCTGATTTGCAGTGAAGATCAAACTAGCTCCCAGTCTCCAGGTTTCATATTTGGGGAGCTGAAAAGGTGGCAGAAGGGTGATGTAGCAGGACAGGCCAGAAAATCTGGCTGTTTTATGTGCAGTAGTTTGGAGCAACAACTGGGGGGAGTTCAGAGTGGAATGGCAGTATGGCCTTTTGGCTTTGACTTCAAATTTGCTGACTTTGGTGGTGGTGGGGGGGGTGTTTATCATTACCTGAACATTGTTAATATGCCAACTTTTAAAACAGAATTTTCAGTCTATTAAGAATATTACCAGAAAATATCACTGGGAACGATACAGCATAATGAAGCTCATATTTTTTTGAGAGATGTGGTCCCTAAATCTGTACTCTGTTATAATGCATGGGTGATAAATTTTAATGTTACTTCTATTAGCAGCTGTTAAACAGAAAAAAGTGTCATAGAGAACTGCACATTACAGTAGAGCTTTTAAGGTTTACCACTGAGCATGACAATAACCTAAAGAAGGATTTATTCTAGACTCCTCAGTCTCATGTTTGCATTTTTATAAACATGGATGTTAAATTGATGGGGCGGGGGGAGGGAAATGTACTAAAGTGAAGAGACTCTGTCTGTAAAAGGACACGGATAAAAGCATGACTGGTCCAGAAATGAGGCACAAAATGAATGCAAGACCAGACTTGGTCAGGATAATGTAACTTCTGACTATCCTACTGGAGAACTGACCCAAAGAGATAAAAATTAGAAGTATGAATGCCCAGGCAAACAAGTTAATTTTAAGCACGTTCTAGACTCAATAGCAAATTTTTTACACTGAACAACTTCATGTAAATAACCACCTAATACCAGATGTGATACAAAAGCAGAGGCAAGGTAAGTTTTAAAACTATTGTATCTTTTATCAAAACAGTGGCAAATATTGAGAACCTTTCTTTGAGCAAAAGAAGGTGTTTATAGGTAGGGCTTAAGGAAAATGTTTATTGGAATGTTTACTGTGAGGGATACCCTAAGTACTCTTTGTTTTGCTCCTAAGTAAGCAAGCATTCACCTTTTCTGCATTACAAATTTAAAAAAAATTATTTCTAGATTATTTTCAGGGAGTGTCATTTCATGTGAGTGTCTTGTGAGGATAAGGAGACCTGTATAGTGATTGTATTTATCCTGCTCTCCATTAAGAACTAGGCTTTCAAAGTTGTCTGACATGTTCGTGCAATTGCAGGCAATGTACTACTCCTTATGTTACTTTGCTCATCATCAACATTTGTGGTGTTAAACACTCCTCATATGATGGGAGTCTGGCTAGTCAGGGCAACCCTGTTCTGTGACAGCTGTTTTTTTTTTTCCCCTCTCTGGGCAGATCACTCATTTTATGGAATTAAAATATCTTAACTCTGTAAAGATGGCCACACTGTAGTCTCTTCCGCATCAAGAGACACCAGGCGTAGATGATGATTACAAAAACGTAGCATAAGAGTTGCAAGATATTTTCATGGTGACATTTGAAATGCACTTAAGCTAGTTTCATTTGGAAAAACAGACCATACATGCTTTACTTCAAAGCTCTACTAAGAAACAAAGGATAATAAAAACAAATGGGCAAACTAGAAAAAAGAAAGCAAATGTATATTTTAAACTTGCAAACATGTTAAGGGCATACTTTAAAATTTGCAGATATGTTCAGGCTCAAAAGATGGGGAGAAATGGTGTACAACATAGGAATTATATTTAAAATGTAAAATAAATTCCTGTGTTGCACACCATTTCTGCCTTTCTTTTTGGCCTGAAGGTGTAATGTCTGTTTTAGGTCATATGCTCATTGAAGAAGGGTAGTGTTGCCGACTCTTGTGGTTTTATTGTGAGTTTGATGCTATTTGATTGCTTTTCTTAAACCCGTAGAAACTAAAATCATGTATACATAAGGATTTCAGCTTTTTTTTTAAATGAAAGTGTCTAGCCCTCATTGTTGCAGAGAGAAGCTTGAAAATGTGACCCCCTCAAGGTGCAAAAGCCAGAAAGCAAATAGAAGAATTATAAATGCATTTTTTAAATACAACGATTTTTGGGAGGTTGAGGGGATGGCACAGACTCCTAATTTTTGAATGTTTGAGGTTTGGCAGTACTGGGAAACAGTTCTCCTATTGGTCACTATATTGGCTCACCTGATGATTAAATGCTTCCTAAAGGCATAGAAAACACTCATCCCACAGTAAGAAACCCTACTCCCACGTGGGACCTCAACCTTGTTCTGCGCGGACTTATGGGAAAACTGTTTCAACCCCTTGCAATTTGCTCTTTGTTGCACTTATCCATGAAGGTTGCTTGCCTCGTTGCCATTATGTCTGCAAGATGGGTGGGAGAATTAGGTGTCCTAATGGCACACCCACCTTATACAACATTCTTTAAAAATAAAGTAATACTATGACCAAATTCTAAGTTCATACCCAAGGTCGCCTCACCATTTCATTTAAATCAATCCATTTACTTACTTACTTTTTTTTTTTTCGAAGCCATATGTGGACGAGAGGGAGGCCTCACTCCACATGCAGGACGTTTGCAGAGCATTTTCTTTCTACACTGAAAGAACAAAAACATTTAGAAAATCACCTAAACTATTTGTTTCCATAGCAGAATGCTCAGTGGGTCAAACCATCTCAAAACAGAGACTGTCCAAATGGATATCTAGATATATCCATTTGTGCTACCAAAACAACAATCTACAACCTCCACTGAGAGTTCACACACACTCCACCAGAGCGCTGGCAGCATCTGTGACCTATCATTGACATTTGCAGAGCAGTTACCTGAGCATCAGTCCATACTTTCACTAAATACTATGCTTTAGAACAACAATCAGCAGCAGATGCTCACTTTGGACTTAGTGTTATCCACTATCAATAGACCAACTCTGAAGCCCGTCCACTCCACTGAGGGGCACTGCTCAATAGTCTCCAAAAGTGGAGCACGCACAGGGAAACTCCTTGAAGAAGAAGAGAAGGTTACTTCCCTTGTGCAGTAACTGAGGTTCTTTGAGATGGTTGTCCCTGTGGGTGCTTCACAACCCTCCCTCCCTCTTGCCCTCTACTTCAGCATTTCAGGCAGTTTTTCTGAGGTAGAGAAGGAACTGGGGGACGGTTCTCTGTGCACCACTTTGTAAACACTCAGAGCGGCGCAAGACAGCTACTGCGTATGTGCGGCCCAACCAAGCACTGCTACCACAAATCTCCAATTTACAAGCACAGGGCATCAAGATACCTAAAGTGGAGCACCCACAGGGACAACCATCTCAAAGAACCTCAGTTACTACACAAGGTGAGTAACTGTCTCTTACAGGGCTGGCAGTTACAGAACCCCTTACTGGTCTGAATGATCCACAAACATGTCATAGTCAAGTCCAGCCCCCTGTGCTAAGCAGACCAAGTAAACCTAGACCATTCCTGTCAGGTCCAATATGTTCTTAAAAACCTCCAATGATGAGGATTCCACAACCTCCTTTGGGAGCCTGTTCCAGAGTTTAACTACCCTTGTAGTTAGAAAGTTTTTCCTAATATCTAACCTTAAAACTTCCTTACTGCAGATTAAGCCCACTATATCTCATCCTAGCTTCAGTGGACATGGAGAGCAATTGATCTCCATCCTCTCTATAACAGCCCTTAACATATTTGAAAACTGTTAACGGGTTCCTACCGTGGTTGTCTTTTCTCAAGACTAAACACACCCAGGTTTTTTTAAATGTTTCTTCATATATAAGGTTTTCTAAACCTTTATCATTTTGTTGGTCTTTTCTGGACTCTCTCCAGTTTGTTCACATCTTTCCTAAAGTGTGGCACCCAGAATTAGACACAATGCTCCACTTGAAGCCTCACCAGTGCCGAGCAGAGTAAGACTGTTACCGCCTATGTCTTGTATATGACACACCTGTACAAATAAAGGTGATCTGTCTCTAAGAATTGAGAGAACTTATGCCATGAATTAATGTGAGTATTTCATTTGAAATTATCTGTCTTTATTTAGAGGAAGAGACCTTTCTCCTGTTAAAAAGTAGAAATAATTTCTGGTTCCAGGCATGAAACAAGTGTAATTGCCACTCACAGATCAGCAACAATGCTGTGAAAGCTATGTTAATGAGAGACCATATTCGGAATGACCTTGGTCCCATGTGCAGCTCCATTGTAGAATACTGCCAGTAGGAGTACGGTAATGTGCTGAGGGGAGGGCTGCAGGAGGTTAGATGAGAATGTGAACATACTGATTGTCACTCTGACCACAGACCTGACCTGGAATTTACTGGTATTTCAGCAACCTTGCAGAGTGAGTCCTCTGAGAGTAGTGTGGTGAGGTTTTTTTAATGGGACCAGGGGTTCGGTGTGGTCGGTTTTTACCCTGTGGATCCTGCCCTGCTCATAGCTTTACAGTCATATGAGATGTGTCCTGGACTTAGTTTTTCCTTTTAAGATGACTTACACTGAGAAAATGATCCTCAGTAAGGTGGCCCAACTACAAGAAACCCACAGCTCTTTATGCATAGGGACATTGTAGGCCTGTCCTCTTTCATGGCAGCATCCCTTCACGTTCCATGTGGGTTACCCTCAGGTGAGCCCACAGGGGGCTAGATTTAACACAAATTCCTACTAGGAGTGCTGCAGACAGGATTCCTGCCTGTGACATAAGAATTGCCATTCTGGTTCAGACACGGTGGAGAGGGAACATCTGGCTCAGTATCCTGTCTGTAACGGCAGCTACCACCAGCTGCTTCAGAAGAAGGAACCCTGCAACAGACAGTTATAAAGTAACCTGCCTCCAGGGAAAGATTCCTTCTGACTCCCACCCAATAGTTAAAAGTTGACATACCACAAGAAATGAGGGTTTGTATTCCTCTGCCTTGAGTAGCTAGGAGAAGAGTGCAACACAGGTATGTATACTCTGTTATGAGCATGCATGCCTATGTCACAAGTGCAGTGCCAATAGCTGATGGGTTGCCCATTTGAATAGCTGCAATTTTAATACTGTTGTAGCCTTTAAAGGGACAATTTTAATGGGGTTTGTTTATTAAATTGTCCTAGGGGTAATGGAGAGTTATGCTCATGTTGGACAGTGATGCTCTATCTTAAATTACTAATATAAATTTATAATAGGCCTAACAATGGGTTAAAATAACTTTTTATAATCTAAATTATATTCCATAACACCCAGACTCTAAAATTGCATGTAAAATGTATGTCCATTTTGTTTGCCACATTTGCATATGCTGTTACTCTGCCTCCCCACCTAAATGCAGTAGGTAATTACACATACAGAAGAACAGAAGCATATCTAATTTGCCATCTGTGTGTGAAGCTACCACATTTGTGAACTCACAAAGTTATTTGTCCTGTTTAACAGCCATGGATGCAATTATCCCCTGCAAAAAGAAAACCCACCTATAGGGCAGAAATCATGTGACAATTTCACCTTGTAGCGATTTATTCCTATTTGTTTCTTCAGAGAGCACATCGTGACCGTTTTGACTTCTCCTCTCCAAAAGGTGCCACAAGTACTCCTTTTCATGTTAGTGTAGTGGTTTTCAACCTATGGTCCCCAGACCCCTGGGGATCCGCAGACTATGCCTAAGATTTCCAAAGGGGTTCACACCTCTATTTGAAATTTTGTAGGGGTCTGAAAACGAAAAAAGATTGAAAACCATTGTGTTAGTGGAGATGAGAACATGGCCCAGTCTGTATGGTGATATTGAAATGTATAAAGCATTGTCTGACAGGAAACAATGACATATTGGTTTCCAGTTTCAAACAAAAAGCTAAGAAGAATGGTATTTACTTCTTCCTTTAGTAAAAGCCTGAAGCAAATTCCATCTGTAAATTTGTGATGACACGATATAATAAAAGAAGCTTCCGTGACATGTCTGCACCAGAGCCCCTATCGGATTTTTCATGTTAATTTTGCATATTGTTCCAAACCTTACCCAACAGGTGTCTTTCATGCTGGGTTATGAATGTGCATATGAGCTGCATCCTGTAATTCTTATTTATTTAATCAAACACACAGAAACGTAAAAGGGGAAATGTTTTCTCGGTGACCATAACTCTTCAGAGTTCCCCCTGGGCTTTTTAATATCACACAGATATTTAAAACAATCACAGACAAAACTGAATAGACTAAACTGGAAATAATTGACTTAAAGACTTTCTAAGGTTGCAAATTAAATTAGTCCCCAGAGAAGAAAAGCAGCAATTTTCTATATCTTAATTAAAAGATAAATAGAAAATAATTAGAGATTGGCATTAAACACATTTTTGTTTGTGTTTTTAAAACGTGAACAATATACAGTAAAATATAACCAAATGAAGGCACTTAAAAATGTATTGTAAAGAGGTCAGAGAGTAGTCTGTTTCAAAGCTTTAAATTTGTTTTCTTAAATTGGGTTTTGGCTGTCCCCTACAGTGAATGGTGGGTTGTGTACTATAACTTTCAATGGCTTCATAAAAAAAAAAAAAACTGGACTAAAACTTTGAGATGATCTGATCTATAACAGCAATAAAATGTGGTTAGCAGATTTGGGGGGAAAACACCTTAACTACTTAATTTTAAAAAATTCTTTAAAAAAATCTGTCTTCTATAGCATCAAACTCCATAATATCCCCAATCTCCATCAGGAATTATCAACTATTTTTACTAATGCTAGGGGAGCAAAACTAAACAAAGTGTGTGCCGAGTTGTCAGAGAAGTAGTAAAAGCCCACTGATGGGGTCATATTTAACAGAACTGGATGAAACCCTGGAGCATAGTTCTGCATTGGGTAGTGGTGGAATAGGTGATAGATTTTTCCATGGAAATGATTATGCATATGGACAGTGATGAGCTGCCAAAATCTTTACAACCAGTTCCCTCCTCACCCCACGAGGGGGTCGTGGCCCACCCCCGCTCCCGGGGACTCCTGCCCCATCCAACCCCCCCATGTTCCTTCATGTCCCCTGCTCCTGGAACCCCTGCCCTATCCACCCCCCTCCCCTGACTGCCCCCAGAACTGGGCAGGAGGGTCTCATGGGCCACTGTAGTGGGTGCCCACCCTGCCTCTAAGAGCCAGAGGGACCTGCCGGAGGGCGAGGTGGGGAGTCCTGGTGGTGCTTACCTGGGGCAGCTCCCAGGAAGCATCCGACAGGTCCCTCTGGCTCCTAGGGGCGAGGGAGCGTAGCTGGGGGGGGAGCAGAGGGTGCGGCTGCTCCCCCTACTGATCACATCAAAAGTGGTGCCTTAGGTGCCGACTTCATGGGTGCTCCGGGGCTGGAGCACCCACGGGGAAAATTTGGTGGGTGCAGAGCTCCCACTGGCAGCTCTCCACACCCCACCCAGCCCTAGCTCACCTCCGCTCCGCTTCCGCCTCCTCCCCTGAATGCACCGCCCCGCTCTGCTTCTCTGCCCCTCTCCTCCCCTCCCCCCCAGGCTTCCCGCGAATCAGCTGTTCACGCGGGAAGCCTGGGAGGGCTGAGAAGCAAGCAGCGGCTTCATGCTCAGGCCCAGAGAGGAGGAGGTGAGCTGGGGCGGGGAGCCATTCCCTTGCATGCCCCCCTCCCGGGTCACCTGCTGCAGCACGGGCAGCCCTCCTCGCGCCCCCCGCCCTAGCTCACCTCTGCTCCACCTCTGCCTCCCTGGGCCTGAGCACGAAGCTGCAGCCTGCTTCTCAGCTCTCCCAGGCTTCCCATGTGAACAGCTGATTCGCGGGAAGCCAGGGTGGGAGGGGAGGTGGAGAAGCAAAGCGGGGCGGCGTGCTCAGGGGAGGAGGTGAGCTGGGGCAGGGCGGGGAGCTGCCGGTGGGTGCTCTGCACCTATCAAATTTTCCACGTGGGTGCTCCAGCCCTGGAGCACCCACGGAGTCGGCGCCTGAGGTGCCACTTTTGGCCGGTTGTTAAATTTAGAAGCCCTTTTAGAACCGGTTGTCCCTCAGGGGACAACCGGTTCTAAAAGGGCTTCTAAATTTAACAACCTGTTCTAGCAAACCTGTGCGAACCGGCTCCAGCTCACCACTGCATATGGAAATACAATATTGCTACTAAACAGGATGAGACTGTTTGATTGTTATACTTTGGGAGCCCTTAATTTATGTTCATTTCTTGGGACTGATGGAAACTTTTTGTATTGTATGAAATCTTTTATATATTGATTTATGCATTACATAACACAGTAGGTGGTTTTCATTCCACAAGATTAAACATGCTGGCAGTTCTTTAACTGGTGAAAAAGTAACTCTCTCTTCCCCCCCCCCCGCCCCCAACCCCAAACTATTTTTAATATCATACACTTGTAGATTAAACTTAAAATGCAAAACATCATGGCATCTAGCCTCAACATTTAAAAAAACCCACCAGAGTTAATTATCTACTGGAATCCTACAGAGCTACAGAGTTGTTCCTACAGAGTTGTTGGAAGTGTGGAGCCCACCATGAGATTTTGTCTGTTCCCTTAAAGTTATACAAATACTTAGTACTTTTTGTAGTCTGCTGTTAACATTGACATGTTTTTCCACCGATAGCTATGTAAATAGGGGAAAAGTCTATCAATCTGGGGGGGGGGAGGGGCGACATTCAGGGGGGCACAGTGTGGCCTGTGCCAGCCCCCTGGGGAATAGGAAGGGAGCACCACCAGCTCCACTTCGGTGCTGCCCCCAGCCCCAGCCTACGGCACCACTCCCAACCACAACTGGGGCACCGCTCCCAAGGGCGGGGGTGACTTAAGTTTGGGGATCTTTGATATAAATTGATGTAATGACCTTTTGACTAAAAAGCTTTTCATCATAATTCATCAACTCCCCACCTCGCCCTCCGGTAGGTCCCTCTTTCATGGTCAAACTATAAGCAGTCCTTGTAAGAGATAAGGCCCTTCTGGAGCATTATAGGACTGCCCTGTCAATTTTCTCCAACCATCTCTACTTTTAAACATAGGCATCTCTCAGTCTTGCTGCTTTTTTGGTTCTTTTGAGAGATGCTTTGAGAGGTAGGAGATCGCAGCAGGTTATAAAACTGGCAAGCATGGAACTCTTCTGCAACATATATAAGAAACTGTTCTAGACTCATGAGCTTCTGGTAGAGAAGGCTCCACTTCCTACTCCCTGAAGTGTACATGGTGCTCTATTATTCTTAGTGTCTCAAGATGGGTCCGTGAAGGAAAGGTGGTCTTTGAGATGGTTTGGCCTGATCCCATTCCAGGCTTTGTTAAGCTAATATAAAAAGTGGAAATGGATCTGGTAGTCAACTGAAGCCAGTTTAGGCTACGGGACACCATAATAATGTGTATTCGTTGGCTTGTCCTAGTGCAGAGAAGGTGCTATGTTGTG
This sequence comes from Lepidochelys olivacea, assembly GCF_965140295.1. Taxonomy (NCBI): domain Eukaryota; kingdom Metazoa; phylum Chordata; order Testudines; family Cheloniidae; genus Lepidochelys; species Lepidochelys olivacea. Next base: position 18,370,724 of record NC_140423.1, read on the forward strand.
AATCACCTGAGAGGAGTGGATTAAATCATCTTGTCTGAGGTAGATGAAAAGAAAATACTTCATGTGATTTGATGTCTGGGTTTCAAGGATGATGATGAAACTAACATGAACCCAAGGCTGTGCACTTTCATGACTGTGGTGAGGCAGATGCCTTCAACTGAGGATGTGATGGTGGTAGTGTGTCAGTTCCTAGAAAGGCTTACTTTTTCCAGTTGGCTTTGCTTCAGTTTTTTCCTGGTTCAGTTTGAGTCAGCTGTTCTTCATCCAAGCAACTTTTTACGCTGGGCTAATATACACATGGAATGTATTTCATCACTGGCTGCAAAAAATAGATATCTACTATAGAAAATGTGGTTGACAAAAATTAAAGAATGAAGAGAAATGGTGCGACTTTCTTCCTGTACTAGATTATCAACTGAGAAGAGGTTCAGTGAGATTAACTGGTTTAAAAAAAAATCACTTTCAGAACTTCTTATAATGGCTTGCATACATTTTGTAATCCATGACTTATTCTCGCTGACTCTGCTGTGTTCCCAGTCTTGTGTATATTTGCATCCCCTCCCATTTTTTTTTTTTTACTGTTTATTACATAACTAGAAACAACTGTTACATATAATGCCATGCAAACACCTGTTCTCACTTTCAGGTGACACTGGAAATAAGAAGTGGGCAGCACTATCTTCTGTAAATTGTTTGTCTTAGCGATTGGCTGAACAAGAAGTAGGACTGAGTGGATTAGTAGGATCTAAAGTTTTACATTTTGTTTTTGAGTGCAGATATGTTAAAAAAAAATTGTAAGTTGCATTTTCATGATAGATTGCACTACAGTATTTGTATGAGGTTAATTGAAAAATACTATTTCTTTTGTTTTTTACAATGCAAATATTTGTAATACTCCAAAGTGAGTGTATTCTGTGTTGTAATTTAAATCAATATATTTTTAAAATGTAGAAAAATATGCAAAAAGTTATAATAAATTTAAATTGGTATTCTATTATTAACAGTGCAATTAAAACGGTTTAATTGTGACTATTTTTAATCTAGTTAATTTGTTTTGTGTTAATCTCTTGAGTTAACTGTGATTGACAGCCCTACACAGAATATAAACATTTTCTTAAGTTGTAATCACAATTACTGTTGTACAGAGGAGCTGCTTGGTAAAAGTAGATATGCATGTGCTAATGTCTTTGATACCATTACATAATGCTAAAAGAATGTTGAAAAGTAAGCAAATTTGTGAAAGGTTTTCACAAAAGCAATATTATACTCCATAATTGTACATAGATGTCAAAATCAATATGCAAAGCATGTGATCAAATGTCAACTGTGCTTGTCTTTTAAACATCAGTTTTAATTGAGGCTGCTCCTACATTCCGTATGCTACAAGGCAATTTAATGGTGGTGTTGCAACCCTTCAAGAAAAATTAATTATCCCTGCTGATTCCCAGTCCCTATACTTCCTTCCTAACCCTGCACTCTTGTACGCTAGCAGGTTTGGAGTGCAACTGTTTACACATACAGAATATTTCATTGCCTAGAGCAGGGTGTGGGCATTTAAAAATTTACCAGCTGTTTCAGGTCATTTACAGCATAGCCATCTCTTTCCTTTTGAATGATTTATTTAGATGGCCTCTCATTGGGTTGTCAAGGGTCTGCAGAGACTAACCATATGAAGAAAAGATCCCAATCTGTCAGCTCAAGAGAAGGGGAGTTGTTTGTAGTCAGAGGGAGAAGGGAATTAGTTCATTTTTTGAGTGTGACATGTAGGTTCTCCCCAGGTGCAATACAGAAAGAAGGATGGTTGTCAGCCAGGCATTTCCTGATTAGAGATGGAAGGGAGATGAAGAAAGAGTGAATGTGACACATTAGGAGAAGGCAGCAGAGATTGGAATAGTTTTTCTTTTGTGTTCAGCAAGACATGTGAAATTGTGTGTGCAGAGATGTGTGCATGCTCTGTGCTTCTGAGAGGGGAAACTAGTGGAAGTTGTCAGAACTAAGAACATAGATGAACAGGAGAAGTGATGGGACTCGTAGCCTGCCCCATGGCCTAAGTAAAAGAGGACACTTGATGAAATTAAAGAGAAGTAAAATTAGAATGATAAAGGGAAACATCACTTTATACACCTCATAGTCAACCCACCAGCCGTAGCAATTCGTGGTCACAGGAAATTACTGAGACACATCATGCAGCTGATTTTTAATTAAAAAAAAAAAGTGAGATCAGGTTATGACCATTAACAACATTGCAGATAATATGAGGGAAATCTCATGCTTCAGGGTAGAAGTTGATCATCTGCAGAGATCAGAAGGGGTTGGCATGTAAATTTCTGCACAATTGGCTGAATGCAATATCGGGAGAGGAAGGGATTTCACCTTCCTCTGAAGCATTAAATCTTGGCGACTGGAGGGGGAAGGTTAAAAGATTGGCTACAATATCAGACAATCTGCTAAACCTAATTCGGTGTTACCTTTTAAAAGATTAAATGGGTGTGATTATCTATGCGTTCAAAAACAACCACAAAAAGTTGACACACTGGAGTTGGCAACTTTTTGAAGGTATCCCTTTTAATAATGATGTACAATTCTATATTTAAGTAGTGAGTCAAATTCTGTTTTCATTTGCAGCAGTGTAAATCTGAAGCATCACCACTCTAGTTAGTTTTTGGTACACTTTGTAATCTAAAATAATTTGTCCACTGTAATAATATGAGGTATATGTCTGTAGTTAGCTTGTTTAAAACATTGCTATTTAATTCTGTACAGTACTTGCTATTTACGATTTTTGCTTTGATCAGTAATAGAATTTAATTTTTCAACCAGAGCTTTTCATACAAGTATCTCAAAATGTTCAAAATAAATGGCTTCTCTTTTGAAATTTGTGAGGTATAAAAAGCACAGTATGAAATCAAATTCTCTACTCCCCTGTTATGGAAAGACATGGTAAGTTTTTAGCTATTTGAATACATTGTAAACACTATTTTATTGGATGTCAAAAGATCCAGATTTTTTTTTTACTTATTGATCTAAAGTTTCAAAAATTGGTTTTGAATTTGTACTGCACAAACTTTATGCACATGAAAAACTCCCCATTGATATTTACAAATGGCATTGAGGGGAATAGAATGGGTAGAAATCTAAAACCTGATCTAGCAGATGCTGTTTATAGTACAAAAGTGTTTTTTTATAAAAACAGAATTGCTTGACACATTTCTTTTAAAAAGCAGGAATTTCAGGTTTTTTAAGAGACTTGGGTCACTTAATGTCCATCTATGCTTATAATGGTATGTGAACACCTACTAGCATGGGTTAATTATGAGAACTGATAATTTATGTACAGTAACTTGAGACTATTAAAATATAGAGCCTGTTTTTAAAATTATCTCATGCTCATTGTGTTGTCTGTGATCTGTATGGGGTCCTGAAAATATGGTATTTCTACATCTCAGAAAAAAGACAGTTGCTGAACTTGAACTATATTCTAGGCCTTCTTTAAAATAGCCAGTAATTAAATCAGTCAACTAGGTGTTAATATACCATAGTCTTATATAAACCTTTATTCTTTAGTGTGATGCTTGAATATATATTCAGCTGATCATGTCGCTGCCATAAATCATCTTTTGGTCTCTTTAGAGGTTTCCCCTTTCTTCTGTTCAGTCTGTAATCTGTTTCTGTAATAGAGTTCTACTCAGCATGTGCACTGTATGTTTACAAAATAGATTTCCAAAACCAAAAAGGTCCTGTAGGCTCCTATTAATGGGTATTTTTTGGCTTACAACAGGAAGATGCTAATATAAGTAGTAATATAGCCAATTGTTTTCCATCAAGGTGATTGAAAGCTTTCAGAGTTATTTTCTTTTGCCTGTAGGGAGCATGTAGGAAACTCCATCAGTCACCATCAGGTGTTTGAGCATCATACGCTTCTCTGGATGTTAACCCTTCATGGGTGAATAAGAACTGGATGGTGCTTCATTCCTGAACTCTGCACAGAATCATAGTATATTTGCATAATCATAGGAATTCAATGAGGTTGTAGAGTGGTTAGGCACTCATCAGTGAAAAGGTTTTTACAGTATACAGGTGCACAAACAACTTATCTGAATTGCTATTGATTGACATGTTTGTTGGCAGCCTTGGCATGGAGGTCAGGAATCAAACGGGCTATGAAGAGCTGACTTACTCTTTTCCCCCTGGGGTGCTCTCCCTTGTTCTTCCAAGACTGGTGCTCTTAATCACTACTAAATTCACCTTAAAAATAAAGACACAGACTTTCGAAATTGCACTCATGCAAAAATGTGCATGCATGTGCACTTCCTTATCCCTCCTTCTGCCTCACCAGAAAAAAACCCCACTTTTTGGGACACAATAGCCCTTGTTTGTTGACCTTGGCAGTGTGTTGCGATGCACATCTCTGTCGGGCGTTTGAGAGAATTAAGCTTTGGATAGAGTGGTTCAGGTGGTTGGATTTGGATTGGGGAAGAGATGAGGGGTTTGTGCAAGCTGACATGGGAAAGAGTGCGGTGATTTTATTATTATTATTTATTATTATTTTTGAATGGATTTTTTGGCGCAGATAAAGGCTGGTGGTTTGCTACTGCTGTCTTTTGTTACAACTGGAATTGTATTTTAATTATGTTTGACCTGGGATAGGAGTTCTTTTTAGGTTTTGCTGGACGGTATCAAAATAGATAAAATAGTTTGCTTGTGCAGTGACTGTGACTGACTGCATGAGAACATGTGATGGAAGCATACAGAGATGGCAGCTAAACATTGAACTGCTTGCATGCATTTGTTGCAGTTGTGCATTTAGTCATTGTAACTACACATGTAGCTGAAGACCATAAATGAAGCTTTGACAACCTGGGCCAGAACATTTAGAAAACATACTATGTTTTTGTAACAGCCAGCAAGAAATGGTTTTATTTACTGTACTTATCTCATCCGTGATACAGGACAAGGTGCCTGTTACAAGGCATGTAGATACTATCTGATGAAAAGACAGAACAAAACATCCTTCCAGATACAATGTAGAACAAAAGCAGTGGCCCTCAGGCAACCCCACCCACCATGTCTCCCTACATAATTAGGTGGGAAAATACAATGGTCTCTCTCTCTCTCTCTCTCTCTCACTTGCACGCAAATATAAAAGGGCGAGGGATTTCCAAAACACTCAGGCCAGCAGAAATCAATGGCTGGCAGTGGGCCTTGTTATTAATTTAGAAAGCCTTGAAAGACTTGGGCTTTGGCTTATCCTGACCAGTTTCTTTCCCTGTGTTCCACCATTTCATTTGAAATCAGCTGAGCCTTTTGTTTGCTGTCATTGCATTTGAACATCTGGTTCGTTGAGGTGCTAAATAAGAGGGCCCTTTGCTATGAAATTAGGTGCTCTTCTTAGTTCTCTAGAGCGGTTGACTGTCAGGCCTGGTGTACTGCCTGTCCTTTCTCCTTGTGAGAAGGAGTGTTTCACTGTAGTCTTGTTTTGTGCAGGGGTGGGAGGAACATTTTTATTCAGGTAGTTGTGTTTATAGTTTGATACAGCATGCTGTGACTTTGTGTTGGGCACTTCCATAAAAAATAAAATAATCAGCAAGGGACTGCTATGAGCTCACTGAGAGGCCTCAGCAGCCAAAACAAATAAAGATCTTTCTGGTCCATATTTAAGGAAAAGACCAAAAGCAAACTAGCCTTAGTCAAGGTCACCTGCCAGGCAAGGACAAGTGTGTGTAGAATTTAACTGTGCAGAGTTTTAAGTTGTCTTTAGCTCTTATATTTGTCCATGCATAACAAACTCTGAAGTAAAGCTTTTGAGTGTAACTACTATATGGAGATTGCTGCTTTCTGAAACAACCATGCATTTGTTTTTGTTCCCATTAGAGTAGAGGTCTTTTCTAGTCTTTTTGTAATAGGTTGCTCTTTGGTGGAGCTGCTCTGGAGTAAAGAAAAAAATAAACTGAAAGATAAATAACAGTTTACAGCCAAACCAGTCTAGAAACTGCCACATATCTGTCTTAATCCACATCAGAAAGGGAAGGGAAATTAGAACTGTAATATATATAGAGAGAATATGAAGTGTGTTACTCTTCATATCTTGTATTTTTTTGAAAGCCACAGTTCAACTTGATGGTAGTTAGAGTGACCAGGCAACTCTCTTTAGCTGTTCTCCTGAGCAAATTGCTGTGTGGGTCTCCAGCCTGGGGCATAGTCTGTACCATGCTAGCTGGTCGTTGGAGGTGCCAAGCTTCAGAGCACAGAGAAGACTCCTTTGTGAATTCTTTAAAAATTGGCTGTGACTAGTCTGTGATTTTTCCAGATATTCACCATAATAAAAGCCACTGCTCCAGTGAAATGGGAGTGACATTATGGGCCCAGTCCTGCTCACCTTACATGCACAGCTCCCAGAGGGGGTTTCAAAGAAGTAAAAGGAGAGGAGGATTTTATTCTGTGGACGTGCACTGTAATGGAGAATCACCTGGCCCAAACCATGACAGAGAAATGGCTACGTGTGTGTGTTACACTTAGTCTTTATCTACAATTATTTTATTAGAGCAATTCTTGTGCACAGAGCAAATATCTCTTTTCAGTTGTTTTAGCTAAATTTTGAAATGCCATAAAACCCATTGCCATACAGGATTGCCAACTTTCTAATCGTACAAAACCAAACACCCCTGCCCCTTCTCTAAGGCCCTGCCCTGCGCTCTCCATCCACCCTCCCTCCGTCGCTCGCTCTCCCACAGCCTCACTCACTCGCTAATTTTCACCAGGCTGAGGCAGGGGGTTGAGGTGCAGGAGGGGGTGCAGGCTCTGGGGTGGGGCCAGAATGAGGGGTTTGGGGTGTGGGAGGAAGCTCTGGGCTGGGATAGGGGGTTCGGGTGTGGGAGGAGGTGAAGGCTCTGGCTGGGGGTGCTGGCCCTGGGGTGGGGCCAGGGATGAGGGTTCAAGGTGCAGGAGCAGGCTCCGGGCTGGGGCAGAGGGTTGGAGAACAGGAGAGGGTTTGGGGTGTGGGCTCCCTACCTGGCTCCCCACAGCTCCTGGGAAGCATCTGGCATGTCCCTCTGGCTCCTAGGTGGAGGTGTGGCCAGGCGGCTCTGGATGTGATTCCCAGGCAATGGGAGCGGCAGGGACGGCGCGCATAGCCTCTGTGGCCATCCCTATTCCTAGGACCTGGAGGGATATGCCAGCTGCTTCCCAGGAGCCAGGTAGGATCCCAGCACCAACCGGACTTTTAACGGCCCGGTCAGCCCTAGCAACCCTATTGCCATGCTGTGTATGTAGACCATAAGAAAAGCATTGAGCTTATCGTTTTATATTGACTTTATGCTAAATTATAGGGCTTTCCTGGTCTTGGAATAATACTGTAGTGAGATTTATCATGTTAAGATTTTTCCCTTCTAATGTCCTACCACTTCCTAGTTTTGTTCTTTGTTTAGCGGGCTGTTGACCTCTTCTTGTATTCCAGAAAATTGGTTTTAAATTTTACTTTAAATGTATCCTTGTCCATAGTCTCCCTACCCAGCCAGACCCAGTTCATCTACTCTTAGCATCTCAAACAATCTCTCTTCTTCCCACCTCTGGCCTCCAGTCACCCCACTGTCTTCCTTCTTATTCTACCTGCTATGAAATGGAGGAAGGCATACAGGTTAGTCTTTGAGAAAAATAAAACAATATATTTTAAAAACCCCTAGAGTTAATTTACCTCTGTATCAATGAAAGGGAAATCATGAATAATTCCTCTGAAGTCTATATAGTTACACCACCACAAGACAGAGAAGAATCAGATTCACATTCTAGGATAGTGGCCCTTAAATTTTTATCATTCCCCATTTCACTCAGAACCTTCTGGGAGGAAATCACAATTTCTGGATTTGCTAATCAGTTCCTCCAAGGTTAAGAAATTGTCTCTAGGGGAGCATTTAGAGTTGTCTTCTACCTTCTCAATCTCAAAAAGGAATCTAATTCTCTGAACTAGAATTTATAAAGCGAAGGATCTGAAACAGAATGATCCACATACTAGAACAATTCCTCTACAGTTCTAAAGGGATTTCTCAAAAGTGTAACATTTTGTCTGAAGAGCCACAACAGATTGTGACTGATGAGAGTGAGGAAAACAGAGCTTGCCCCAGCAAGGGAACTAAACAATTTATTTTTAAAACCTCACCAATTTATTGCTTTGGTTGGCTTCAAAGCATTGAAAAATGTTAGATGAAACAACAAAACTGATAGTGGCTAGGGCTAGACTGTAACTTCCCCATGTGCCCTGAATAAGAGGTAGCGCATAGCAGGAGCAGAGCAGAGAAGGAACTGATGTCAGGATAGATTTACTCTGCACTCACGGGATGCAACTGCAGCTCCTGTAGACATACCTGAGCTAGCTTTACCCATGCTAGCATGGTGAAAAATAGCAACGTAGATGTGGCAGGATGGGCTTCAGTGTGGGCTCTATAAGCCTGTTGGGGACACACTCGCGTTGCTGAAGCCAAAGCTGCTGCATCTACAGTGCTGTCTGTAGCTGTTCTAGCTGTCCCTCATGTGACAGTGGAGGGAAGCAGGCAGAACCGGGGCTCCCCGTTCCATTTTCTCCTCACTTGCACGCAGCAAGGGGCACTAGGCAAGTAGCACCATATGCCCCCCACTGCAGCAGGAGTCACAATGTAGCCAAGAAGAGCAAAGACGGGAAGCTCTACTGCCCTGCTTGGCCAAGTGTGGCCTGTGACAATCTAGCCCACAGAGAATGAACACAATAACCAGTGCACAAGTCTTCTCTGGCCTTATCATCCCCCCCGCCTCTTTGGGTGGCGGGGATAAAAACACAGTATACTGCCTCCACCACATCATTCCCCCCCTCCCTTGTCTCAAGGAAAGTGTCTATTTTTAGTTCAGGCTGAATAGAAGGACTTCAGTGGGATTAATTATTGTAGTACCTTGTACATGTTTGCTTGATTCAAGCTCATTGACTTCAATAAGAATTTTGCCTTAACAACAACTAAGTAAAAACAGTTTTGTGTAAATACTTTTAAACACACACAGTCTAACTTGGGGTTCTCTCTGACTTCACTATGTCCCCCTTTTACATCCAATACGTTAAAAAAATCCATCTTACAAAAATTTACACTTTTACAACATTCAAGGGGGACCCTTCCCAATGCCAGTTGACTAGAGAACATCAATTCTCTATGTAAAAATATTACATCTGTCTCAAACACCAATTTTGTTTCCTTGCTAGAGGTCTCAATACAGAGAGAGAATCTAATCAACATTTTTCTTTTGTAAAATGGGGATAATACCATCTCCATCTCCTCAACCTACATGTTGTGAATATAAAGTAATTGAATATTTGTGAAACATTCTGATATAGTGATGATGAGCAGCATAGAAAAGCCATGAGGAAATTAATAATACTGTTGCAGGGTTGGAGTATTGTGCAGTAAATAAGGCATGAGGCCACACATTGAATGAGGAGGAGCGGAGAAATGAGCAGCTATTCAATAAGCACCATTTATTCTGTGCACTCCATAAGGCAGTGGTCCTGTGGGGGAAAAAATAGTATATGATTGTGTAATTAAAAACTGCATTAGAATGTGTGTGCATGAGAGGGCCAAATTAAGGTGGAACTGGCAAACTTAATTCTGATATTTCCTAACTTTTGAGTGCTTGACTTTGCAGCCTTAATAGTGTTTGTTTAATGTAAATTATGTGCGTAATATAAATATATGGAATATTTGGAGTTTTAAATAACATTTTATTGCTCTTTGTCTTGCTCCTAAATATGAACTTTTCAAAAAGCATAGGGAAAGTTTGTATAGCCTCTTTCAGTCATAAGGATGTCTTATGCTCTGTAATATGTTAATTACTGATTTACGGCACTCTTAATGTGCTCACTAAAATATTTACTGGTATTTCAAATGCATGTCCATGAAGTAATTATTATATGCAAATAGCCTGGGAAGCTTTAAAAACAGTCTGCATTCTCTTTAAAGCCATCCCAAGACACACTTTCCATTTTGTTTTACAATGGAGCCTCTCTAATTTTCTATTTACTAAAGTGCAAAACCAGTAATACTCACAAATAAACCGTTTTGTCGTCCCATTCTCATGAAAGATTTAAGAGCAGATGACAGATGTTATTTCTATGGCATTAATACTTTATCAAATCTACTATTGTACTTTTGCCAGTACTGTACTGCTATAGTTTGAGCTCTAATTAAAATCAAACTACTTTTTGCAAAATAAATTAATATAGCACATTTCATAATGTGGCATCTTTGATTATTTTTGATCATTTTACTCATTTAGTTGCTAATTTGTAAAGAATCTCCCATTTATTAGTGTGAATTAGTGAAGTTCTCCTGCAGCAGCTGGCATAACAAAAAAGTGGCTTCACGTCAAGATGTTTTAACATCTGCCGAATAATAATCAATAAGACATTCTAAGCCTGACATCTGGTAATCACAATGGTCCAACCTTTTTACGCCCAAAATTACTTTTTGAATTTAAGGGCAACCCAGGATCTACCCCGCCCCACTCACTCTATCCCCCCCCTTTCTCCATCACTCGCTCTCCCGCACCCTCACTCACTTTCACTGGGCTGGGTTAGGGGTTCAGGAGGGGGTATGGGCTCTGTGCTGGAGCCGAGGGGTTTGCAGTGTGGGAGGGGGCTCTGGGTTGAGCCTGGGGGAAAGGGTTGGGGTGCAGGAGGGGGTGAGGGCTCTAAGCTCTGGGAGGGAGTTTGGCTGTAGGAGGGGGCTCCGGGCTGGGGCAGTGTTGGGGTGCAGGAGGGGGTGTGGGCTCTGGGAGGAGGCTCAGGGCTGGAGCAGAGTGTTGGGTGCAGAAGGGGGGTCAGGCCTGGGTCTTGGGGTGCAGGAGGGGGTATCGGGTGCTGGCTCTCAGAGGTGGGTCAGGGCTGGGGCTTGGGGTGCAGGAGCAGCTATGGGGTGCTGGCTCTGGGAGGGGGCTCAGGGATGGGGGTTGGGGTTCGGCCTCCCTTTGGGCAGCACTTGCCTCCGGCGGCTCCCAGTCGGTGGTGAAGCGTCACAGCCGCTAAGGCAGGCTCCCTGCCTAACCTGGCCCCATGCTGCTCCTGAAAGAAGTCGATGTGACCCGGCAGGGGCGGGTTGCACATGGCTCCTCGTGCTCCCTCTCTCTGCAAGCACCACCCCTGAAGCTCCCATTGGTCACATCTCCCCATTCCCAGCCAATGGGAGCTGCGGGGGGCGGCGCTTGTAGGCAGGAGCAACGCATGGAGAGAGACCCCTGCTCCCCACCCTGGCCGTGCTGGCCGCTTCCGGGAGCAGTGTGGGGACGGGGCAGGCAGGAAGTCTGTCTTAGCAGCAGCCTTGCTGTGCCGCCAGAGATCACAATGGATGGGTTGGTGACCACTGATCTAGACCTAGTCAGCCATTTATAACTGTGAAGAACAATATGTGCAAGCATTTGGCAATTGATAACCCATTTTGGCAGCGGTAGGAAGTAGTAGTATTTGTGTATCTGAATGATATAAATTCTTCCGCATGTCAAATTACAGAATTGGAGAATGAATGCAATAATTGTAATTAAACATATTATTTATAATTCTGTTTTCCACACGTTGCTGTCAATGTATTGCAGCTTGTAAAGAAAAAGATATTAAATATTTATTTTGCTGCAACTTGTTACTCTGTCTACATAAATACTCAGTGAAGAGATGCTGGGGAAAGACACTTGAAAATGTGGTGAATGTTGCTGAGGTTTAATTTTTGGGATGACTATGTACAGGGAATAATTCTGAATTGTGCTTCACATCTCCCAAAGGCTTACACTTGTGACCACATAAGTGGCAGAAACATTTGTCATATGCAGGCCTTACTTCCACAGGAACTAATCACAGAAGTTTGGAAGAAAATATGCATTTATTTTTCAAATATGCAATTTCTTTTTCTAACAACACCTCTTTTAAAAGGTAGCTGGAATCTTAAAGTAAAATTCTTAGCAATGTACATGAGACACTTTCTAGTCACTGGAAAACCCATGGCCATACAAACATGATCAAGAGTTTGTTTTATTTCCCCAGTTCTGCACCTATCACCCCACTGGCTGGGAGATTTATCAAGTTGTATCCAAGCTGGAAAAGTTAGCATTGTGTTCCCTGTTCATCACAGGTGTTATCTGCATAGATTACATACGACACATTGCAAACCATCTATCTATGGGATTAATGTACTGTGCTGTGCAGTCCTAAAGCAATCAACTACTGTAATTCAATTATTGGCTGCTAAATTTTTCATATTTCTGAAAATCTTAGCCATATATTCAGATTTTTTATTTCTCAATACCATAGCTCATTCACATAGCAGTAGGTGTATTGAATGATGGACAGTTGATCGACATGAATTAAAGCAAGATACCTTGTAAGCCCCAGAGCTTTAAAATTTATAAACAGATGCTAAGCAAGACTAGGTTGCCATGGAGAGATGATGGACCAATGCCAGTATTTTACTCCAAGGACTTTCAGCATTCCTCTGATTAGCAGGATTAACCAAGTCTTGGCTGTGAAGCAGAAGGGTTGACCATCCTGCTGCCAGGTTGATGTTTTAATGATGCTTGTTTTTATTTATTTTTTGCATCAGTGTCTCCAAAATTTATTCCATCAGCTTTAAATCTCAGTAAAGCTATCAGAATGCGAATGACAACCTTTTAGCATGCACGAGTGCAAGGTGGTTTCTGACTTAACAGTGGAAACCTGTCTGATCAAGGTCCAGGCTAAGGTGTAAATAACACTCTCTCAAAGATAAGCTTAATGGTTCACTTGAGTGATCAGATGCTAGAGAGGGATAATTATATATTTGAAAGAGAAGGCTTTTTTGATGCCATGCCTTTTGACCTTTGTGATAGGCTAAGGAGAATCAAGAATGTTATTCAAAACAATGTTTTCTCAACCTCCGTGTCTGAGTGTACTCACAAAAACTTAACACAAAAAATAGTACCAGTTAAATGTGTGGGCTAATGCAGAAACGTGCTTTAAGCAATATGCTTGAATTTGAATTTGCTGGAATTAATGGAGGGTTGAGCAAATCTCCTCTTTCATGAAAGTTACCAGGAACCCATGATGTGGTCAACAAGGCCTTCAAGAGCGTTGATCCTTAACAGGCCATCCTCTGAGACTGCAGAACAAATGAATGCAGCTCATGTCCTTATTTTTTCCATTGTGTTGAAGTTTTACTTTCCCGGTTTAGATAGTGGGGGGAAATAAGAACTTGACCTATAATTTGCAAATCTTGTGCTCCCACGTTTGGGGTGGTGGATATCAAAATTTATATTCTGGGTTTCACACACTTTGTGGTTTGTTTCCTTTTCAGGCTCTGCCTTCCACCTCGAGCTCCTATCTCAACCTGGAAACAGAAGTTAAGACCCTTGTCTTTTCCTGCCTTCATGCCAGCCAAGCTACACCAGGGTACTCCTTTCTTGAGTGAGTTGAGGGTATGTAAGGATAACAAAACCTGTACCAGATGAAAAAGAAAAGGGACCTTCTGTGTTAGAGGATGTTTGTTTTGTCTTATGACAGCATGCAGTGTTGCTTGGAAGTGTTTTGGATGGGGTGGGAATAAAATCCTTCTACTTTGTTAGCTGGGGGGATTAGTAAATTAGTGGTGGGATTGACAGCAAAAAGCAACAGGTTCAGTAAAGGCGTGATCTAATTTGGGATTTAGAATGTGGCAGTTTACCATACTGTTCCTGATTCACACTTTTACCTGACTGGGCTTACTCAATATATACATATTCTATTGTCCAATATATTGAGAGGTAGCAGATCTTTCTTCTGAAAATGGCTGCTTGCCTCCTTTCACGGCTGGACTGAAGGTCTGAATGAACCTGGCTATAGGAGCTATCTGGAAAGGGTAAGAATATAATAGAAATTATGGACTGAAAATACCAATTAAGTCACCTAATTCATTACCTTGCTCGGGTTCCAATCAACCCCCTGATTACAGTCAATTTTCCTAGTGCTTTGTCTAGCGTAAAGTAGTTTCAAATGTCTCAGGTGATAGGGTTTCCATTTGAGGGGTCTTTTCCACATTGTGCCCTGATATTCAGCCTAAAATTCCTATTCCTTGATTCCCTCTCTTCATAGGTCAGAGATGGATCCTGCACCCCATTAAAGCCAGTCACGGTTTTTGTCAGTGTTTTCAGACAGAGCAGGAGGTGGTCCTTGGAGCTTTAAGGAGAGCAATGACTGATTCCTGGCCAGGCTGTCTTCTCTGTAAGGAAGCAGAAAGTTCCTTGTGCCCTCTCTCTCACCACTTTGGGCACTTGTACAGAGCCAGCCATGGTCTGGGCCTAAGTCTAATCAGCTCCATTGATTGCCTTAATCACCTTTTTAATTACCATGCTAAGGTAGTTAGTCACTTTGTAAAGAACAGATGAATTGTCCTGCTGAAATTTGAGATTACTCATGTGAGTAAACTACTCATCAGTATGTGTAAGGAGTTCATAATTTAGCCAACTGGTATTAATGGTTTCAGTGGATACCAATGATATAGAGCCAACAGGACTCTACCTGCCACAAATACCAAACATAAAAATGCACATACCTGCCTGTTGCAAATTTTATCTCCTGCTTTGCTCTCATAGCTGAAGTTAAATTGGAGCAAAGGGTTTCCAGGTTTGTTTCAGAAGGTGAATTAGAAACTCTGCTACACTTGTATAAGATGGAAAGTCTATAAAACATTCCTCCTAGCTATTGATAAATCTATTAGCAAGGGAGAACCATGGAAAACTCTGCTTTTGGATTAGAGTAAGCTGTCAAAAAATAAATAAAAGCTGCAAATACGCTGATGCTAACACTCCAAAAGAGCCCTGATGTGTGAAGCTGATGAGAATTTTTTGCTACACTCCTGGTCTAGCAGTGGCTTAGGGGATAACCAATTACTGTAGAGTATACTGGTGTGGGAGTCTTGCACTGAATAAACAAAACACCAAGGCTGGAGTGAACCACAGTATTCTAGATAATTCGCTGGGGAGAGAAGTAGTATCACTGTGGTGTGGGCAGCCAATTTGCTTCAGCTGTAACTTGTATTGAAAGTGAACTAAACAATAGCCTATATAAACATGCTTTGAGCATCCTGAGAAAAATGTCTGTTTACCAAGTGCTGGCTTCAAAATGTTATCTGGACCAAATCCCTTTTTTGGAAGAATTGTTTGAGAAGTAGATTACTCAATAGATTTTTTTTTTTTTGCCAGCACCGATACCATCACTTTGAAAATTCTGCTTTCACTTAGGGTTATCAGACACTGCTTAATTTCTGTTTGTATTATTTCATTTGTGAATGACTGGAAATGCTCTTTACATCTAGCAGAGATCATTTCTAGGTCTCTCATTTCTTCAAACAGCCTGATTTCTGTGCTGCACTGTACAATATGTCTCTTCAGTAAGAGCATGTTACACGCTGTGAAACCAGAAAGTGAATGCAACGTCCTGACTGGAGTTTGTTTTGTTGCAGACTTGGATGAAAATGAAAAACACACCTGTTACAGTGGATACATAGACTTCATGTGGTTGAA
This sequence comes from Lepidochelys olivacea, assembly GCF_965140295.1. NCBI lineage: Eukaryota > Metazoa > Chordata > Testudines > Cheloniidae > Lepidochelys > Lepidochelys olivacea. Next base: position 18,386,252 of record NC_140423.1, read on the forward strand.
CCCTTTGTTGAACTCAGTCTTGCAGTACTGGCTTTTCATAGGATATTTATTGCAACCTACGAACAAACTTACCAAACATCCTAATTCATTGTAGTCAAACACTTGAAAAACCACAAAACCTACCTCTGAAGAGTAGTCATTAAGGGACTGACCCTGCAAACTGAGCACTCTCCATTCTCATTGAATTCAGTACTCATTCCCTTGCAGGATCAAGACCTCATTGCCTAATAGTGAAAGGGCAAATATATAACCATCCTAAAGCAATGTTTAGTACAATAGGTTAATAAACCACTTACTTCAGAACAAGACTATTCATTTTAAAGTTTTCAGCATCTTTGTATATTCACTAGGCTGCTTTCTCATGGCATCTGTTTCCATTGTACTAGCATTTGAAATACAGTTTGTTGTCCTGAGTTGGATGGTAAAAGCACACTGATATAGATAACACTCTTAACATCACATTGAATAAATTATCTGTTCTTGGAAAAATGTAATGGATTTTATATTTTAGCATATTTGATGTCTTTTAACCAGAGTTTTCTTTAAAATTATCTCCCACTTGTACGCACAATTTAATTTATTTGTAACATTGTAATAGAGTTTGAAAGTGAGTTCATCATACATATTGTGTTAGAGGCACAAATATATAGTGCCTGATACTCAGGTGCTCTAGTGGAATGGAAATTAGAACTAAAAAGTGTGTATTCTAGTATGAAAACAAAAGATAAGCGGATGTGAAAAATGCCAGAAAGGTACATTAGACAGCACTTGCTGCCACCCACCAATTCACCCTTGTTCTGTTCCGGAGGAAATAGAAGACAAATCCTATCAAACAATGATGAAATTACTATTGGTATAGCATCACTGAGAACGTTTTCTGACAGCTACGGTTGCTCCTGTTAGTAGCCAAGAACAGATGGGATGGGTCCAAATAGATCTTCTCCTTTCTTTAATTCCTATGATTCTGTGGCGCAGTGTAAAAAACAAGAAAACACCATTACAGCAGATAGGTTTAAAAAATCTTTCCTTTTCTAAGTTTATAATCTCAAATTGGGAATGGAGCACACATAAATAAAATTTAAATCAAAGGTTTTGAGAAACTTTATCTCCCTTGCAGGGTTGGTTGCATGTTTCCATGAGCAGTTGATAGTATTATACATCTTGTTTCCCCTGCACTATTTAAGTATTGGAGCTCCCAAACAAATGTGACACCTGAACTAAGGACTTATTAGTGAAAGAGGAGCTGATGTGAGACCATTCTTAGGGTTGCATAAGAATTTTTTCTATTTTACAGGGTCCCTACAACAGTGCTTTATGTTTTTCAGAGTCCTTCTTTGTAAATATGCCACGGGGAATTTGAACCAAATTCCAGCCACTAATTTAATGTGTATGTGAAATGATCTCCAAAATGATTTTATGTTGTTGGTTTTTTTAGGAATTTTGGAAAGACTGGAATGTCCAAAAAAAAAAAAAAAAAAAAAAAGCAGCTTGATTTTCCTAGTTTTACCCCATGCACGTTTACTGCCCCTGCAGCTGCTCTGCAGAAATATTGTGACATGAGAGCTAATCAGCCACTCATCACGCCCTCCTTCCATTTCATTTGCATACTTGGGGAGAGTCACTATTGCCAGTTCTCATGGCAGCAGCTGCCTGAGACTAGGTTATAAGAAGGGTCACGAGGAACTGTAATGAAATCATACTGTTTTGATAAACTCCTTCTGTGGTCCTTTAGATCTGTCTGTAGTAAGTTATACTGTTCCTTTTCAAATGGTAATTGTTACCTTCCTGAAGTGTTATGGGAAAATAAGATATAATTTTGTATTGTTAGGTGCTTCTTACAAATAGGGGACTGTGGCTTTCTGAAAATTTACCTTTTTAAAAAAGCAAGAATTTATAGATGAGTCCCTACTCAAGTTTTCTGTTATACAGTTTTTAAAAGAGAGTCATTTAGAAGCTCCAGTAAAATTGAAGTTACAGGGAAAAAACACACAAACCATGTTTTGTCTTAGTACAGTTTAGTTTAATTACTGTCAATATATTGGTCAACATGACACTGAGTGGTGAAATATGGCATTTCACAAACAGAATAGAGAATAGGTATGTTTTCTGTAGACATCTGCCTCATTTGCTGCAGAAGTTGGAAGGTTTGTAGTGAATGAAACCGGACTTCAGGAAGAGAAAGTATGGTCTTGTGATTAGGACAGTTGAATGCCTTGCCCTGGAGTCTAGAATTCTATCCCTGCTTCTGTCACCGATTTCCTCTGTGTTGCTGGGCAAGTCACGTACACCAAACTTTTTTCAGGTAATCACTTCTGCGTGTAATTAAGTGCTGTATCATAAATGCATACACACAAGAAGGCCAAATTAAGGTTGAATGGGCGCTGTTCATTCTGGTGTTTCCTAACTTGAGTGCTTGACTTTGCAACCTTTTAATCCTTAACTTTGTATTGCCTTGTCAAGGTTCCTCCCCCACTCTGAACTCCTAGGGTACAGATGTGGGGACCTGCATGAAAAACCTCCTAAGCTTATCTTTACCAGCTTAGGTCAAAACTTCCCCAAGGTACAAAGTATTCCACCCGTTGTCCTTGGACTGGCCGCTACCACCACCAAACTAATACTGGTTACTGGGGAAGAGCTGTTTGGACGCCTCCTTCCCGCCAAAATACTTCCCAAAACCTTGCACCCCACTTCCTGGACAAGGTTTGGTAAAAAGCCTCACCAATTTGCCTAGGTGACTACAGACCCAGACCCTTGGATCTTAAGAACAATGAACAATCCTCCCAACACTTGCACCCCCCCTTTCCTGGGAAATGTTGGATAAAAAGCCTCACCAATTTGCATAGGTGACCACAGGCCCAAACCCTTGGATCTGAGAATAATGAAAAAGCATTCAGTTTTCTTACAAGAAGACTTTTAATAAAAATAGAAGTAAATAGAAATAAAGAAATCCCCCCTGTAAAATCAGGATGGTAGATACCTTACAGGGTAATTAGATTCAAAAACATAGAGAACCCCTCTAGGCAAAACCTTAAGTTACAAAAAAGATACACAGACAGAAATAGTTATTCTATTCAGCACAATTCTTTTCTCAGCCATTTAAAGAAATCATAATCTAACACGTACCTAGCTAGATTACTTACTAAAAGTTCTAAGACTTCATTCCTGGTCTATCCCCGGCAAAGACAGACTATAGACAGACACACAGACCCTTTGTTTCTCTCCCTCCTCCCAGCTTTTGAAAGTATCTTGTCTCCTCATTGGTCATTTTGGTCAGGTGCCAATGAGGTTACCTTTAGCTTCTTAACCCTTTACAGGTGAGAGGAGCTTTCCCCTGGCCAGGAAGGATTTCAAAGGGGTTTACCCTTCCCTTTATATTTATGACATGCCTATTTTTTTATTTTATGGGTGAGTTTATTGTTGAGAGCAACCTTAACTAACACCAAATGAAGCTCTTTGTCTGTGGATTGTATTAAAATGCATTTGCAATTTTGAGGCATGATTTCAAGGAAGCCTCTACCAAAGCACCCATAGATACCCCCAGTGAGCCCAGTCATATCATCTTCATACACCAAAAACTCCCATTAAAGCCAACAGACCTGAGCCAAATGTTTAGGAACCAACCTATTAGGGCGTGGAGTATGAAAACCTATCAACCAAGAAGTCATTTCACAGATGTGAAAAATGCCAGGCAGCCTTTGCTTATATATTAGAATTTCCTCATTTAAACATATTTGCCCTCGATTTCTGCCAGCCTCAGATGAAGAGGTTTGCCAAATATGTATCTTAAGCTTTATTTTCAAAGTGCAGCCTTTAAAAAGATCTTTTCCTAAATACTTCCCAGGCCAGCTTTTAATAAATGTAATCTTGTCAATGGATCAACATAATTAGTTCTTGATAACACTTCAGAATGACCTCTCCCATGCAACAGAAACAAGTTGGATTTAATAATCACAAATAGACTATGCGCTTGGGCTGTGGCACTGGAAATCTCCTGGACATGTTTGCATAATTTATGCTACTGTGAATAGTAATTCTGGAGGGGTGGAGGGAAGGAATGATACCAATCAATGGCCAGAAACCTAATGAAATTAGACCCTCTATTGTGCTTAAAGGTTATTTATAAATATTATTTATACAACTTCATATCTTTATCTGGAATGGAGGAAAAAGCTTGATAACCAATTACTCTTAATACTGAAAATGTTTAACAATGATTGAGTTTCTGCTGAACTTTGTGTTGCAAGTCACTAGCAATCAGTATGGATATCAGCACAATTAGACTATCTATAGATCAGAAACTATCCAGTGTGATATTGCTACACACAAAGAGGAAACTGACCTAGAAAAATGGAACAGTCAGAAATCATTACCTCAAAAGCAGAGGGGCAGGTGTGTGGGGTGGGGGCGGGGGGAGAGACTATTCTTCCACTGTTACAAGAAACCGAAATTAAAGAGAAACACTATAGGTTTAGCTGGGAAAGTTCATCCCTACATAACTTAAACTAAGAGAAGTAGTCATGGTCACAGAGATTATTCTTTCATACTAAGATTTTTCTGAAATCCTAGGATTAAGAGTTAGGATTTTCCCTAAATTAGCAGTCATTGCTACAAAGCTTAAAAAATTCTGAAATAAAGCAAACTATGACCACTTGGGGGGAGCAGAGGGAGGCAAGGCATAGCAACAGGTTTATTTTACATTTGGGTTTAGTAATGGAATTTAGGGTGATTAACTAGAACCTGAACAAAACCCATTTTGCCTGGGCTTGTGTATGTGAGCGCATCAAGGAAGCTTATTGACATTTAAATGTAGCTCTGCATACACAGTATCAAGGCAGCATAGAAAAAGGAAGTCGGTGAAAACCAATTAACTACAGGCTGATTAGAAAGTGCTTTTCTGCTAGAGAAGTATAAAGATGTAGTTAACCATTCAGTACATTTTAAATTTGTGTTGACCTTCATTGCAGTTAAATAGAAAACTGTATTTTTCTCAAAAAGAAAAGGAGGACTTGTGGCACCTTAGAGACTAACCAATTTATTTGAGCATGAGCTTTCGTGAGCTACAGCTAATTGGTTAGTCTCTAAGGTGCCGCAACTACTCCTTTTCTTTTTGCGCATAGAGACTAACACGGCTGTTACTCTGAAACCTGTATTTTTCTCATCTAATAGTTTTTCTGCTCTAAGTCTGTTCTCAGTAAGTGTATTCAACTTCCTCATTTGTGTTCCTCTTTCAGTTTATAAATTTGTGGAAGTATTCTTGGTCAGACAGATGCATGCTCTAGTCTGTATCTGTAACATGCTTGCTATCAATGTTGGAGATGGAACATGGAGGCTCAGATGGAAAGTTTCACTCTGATATAAAAGGCACCTTTTTAATGTGTCTTTGATATAAAAGAAAGCTCTGAGGACCTGAGAAATAAGAGGGTTAGAATTGGTCTTAATTACATTAACACTGATTGAATGTTAATTCTTCAGAGTCTTCAGATCTCCCTGTATCTTCTGATGGTAAATGCTGCTAAGAAATGTAAGCAGTGTCAGGATGAGCTCCACCCTGACATCTGGTGGTGAGGTGTGGCAAGTTGTGGAAAAGAACTTCAGGGGCCGATCTCATTTGCATAGGCACACCCACCACGCCTAGAATGAGACCATAGCTGCCCAAATGGTCACTTTGGCTGCTGTGGGATCCCCAGTGTCTCTGTTATTGGGACAGGAAGAATAAATTGTTATTACCCTGATTATGGGAACTGTGCTTGGAACTGTACGTGGCCTTTTGTTATGATGGAGGGATTCACCATCAACTAAGTAGCACTCGCTAGGCAAGGGTCATGGGTTCCAAAACTGTGTGAAGGGAGAGAGGCTGGGGACAAGTATTAATACTTGGTGGCATGGGCCCCTTGGTGAGGGCCTTACATGCTGATTGCACTTCCTCCTCTCTCCACTGTGGAATATCAGAGCTAATTTTGATTTCATTAGAAGTCTAGTTATAGGCTGCTGAGCTCACTTTGGGCTGACAGTGCACCAGCACTGGGGCTCCCCTACTATAAGCTGAATTCACCTAAGAGCTGAAATCACTGAGTGTTGTGTTAAGTAGTGGGGGAGCCTGAAGATATATTGTGGAGCAGTTTGCGGGACGGCTGGTGAAGCAGTTCGACGCGGAGCAGTGTGTGGATGGCAGGAGCTGCTTGTGGGCCGTGGAGCTGAGCGAAGGAGTTCGTGGGGCGGCTGGCGGAGCGGAGCGCAGCTGAGCGAAGGAGTTCGTGGGGCGGCTGGCGGAGCGGAGCGGAGCGCAGCTGAGCGAAGGAGTTTGTGGGGCGGCTGGCGGAGCGGAGCGCCGCTATGGGGCGGTCAGCTTCAGATCACGTAAGGTGCCTCTTACCCCCGTCCCATTTCCACCCAGGTTGGGAGGTAAAGCTCCGCCGATAAACTTTCGAACTCTGGGGCTGCCCTGACCAGGGACAGAGACTTTTGGGGCATTGGACTTTTGGGACTTTGGGTGATTTGGGGTTGCTGGACTCAAGAACCAAAGGGAAAAGGGCATGCCCCAATTTGCCTGGGGTGGGGTTGTTTTTGCTCATGGGTTGTGTTATGAATCCTGTTGGTGGTGTTTCCCCAACATAATGCCACATTGTTTCTCTCTGTTATTAAAAGACTTTTGCTACACTCAGATTATGTGCTTGCGAGAGGGGAAGTATTGCCTCTTGGAGGCGCCCAGCGGGGGTGGTATATATTTGTCCCAGGTCACTGGGTGGGGGCTCGAGCCGGTTTGCATTGTGTTATTGGAATGGAACCCCTAGATATTGAACCCGGCCCTTGTTGCTGCCAACTCTGACGGGCAGAATGCGGCTGACTGGCAAGAAGCCCAGCGGCAAGATATTGACATTCGTGATACACTACTTGCCAAAAGGGAGGGGCGAAGCCCAGCTGCGGTTGTCCCACCTAACCCGGAGGGTAAACTACTATTGAGAGAATGGACCAAACTAAAACTGATTCAGGGAGTGCTACACCGAATGACCACTGACCCTTTACAAAAACAACGAGCACAACTAGTACTGCCAAAAAAGTACAGAGCCCTGGCCATGAGGGCCCTGCATGATGACTTTGGGCATTTAGGGATGGAGAGGACCCTGGAACTTATTCGTAGTAGGTTCTATTGGCCCCGAATGGCTGAAGATGTTCGCAGGAAATGTGAGACTTGCGCTCGATGTGTTCAAAGGAAAACTCTGCCCACGAGGGCTGCATATCTCAAGAACATCACCAGCAACAAACCTTTGGAGTTGGTATGCATTGATTTCTTGTCTGTAGAGGTAGACAAGAGGAATGTTGGAAACATTCTAGTAGTGACTGACCATTTTACACGGTATGCACAAGCATATCCCACACGTGATCAGAGGGCCACCACCGTTGCTCGAGTATTGTGGGACAAATATTTCTCAGTCTATGGATTCCCGGCTCGGATACACTCTGATCAGGGGCGGGATTTTGAGAGTCACCTTCTGAAGGAGGTGCTGAAGATAGCAGGAATTAAAAAGTCTAGGACAACGCCTTATCACCCCCAAGGTGATCCTCAGCCAGAGAGGTTCAATAGAACCCTATTAGATATGTTGGGAACTTTGCGACCAGAGCAGAAGGCAACCTGGAGCCAGCATGTCGCATTTCTGGTGCATGCCTACAATGCCACAAAGAACGATGCTACGGGAGTCACCCCATATCTCTTGATGTTTGGGCGAGAACCAAGATTACCCATAGACTTGTGCTTTGGTGTATCAGAGGATGGAGATAGCTATGAAACTCATCAGCAATATGTATCCCAACTAAGAGAAAAGCTGCGGGATGCTTATCGCTTAGCTACCGCTGCGGCTCGGAAGAACGCAGACCGCAACAAACATCGATATGATGCTAGAGTGCGTTCGCAGGAGCTCCAGCCGGGGGACAGAGTCCTGCTGCGAAATTTGGGTATTGCTGGCAAACACAAGATAGCTGACAGATGGAAGGCAATACCTTACCTGGTGATGGAAAAGCTGGGAGATCTGCCGGTCTACAAGATCAAACCTGAAGACGGTCCAGGGCAAATAAAGACGGTGCATAGAAACCTTTTGCTCCCTGTGGGGGAATTGGTAAGCACCCCTTGTGAGATGGGCCACGGCAGGGCCGCCGGGCAGAACAGAGGTGCTAGACCAAAGCCGCCATCCAACACAGACAGTGGGCCCCCTGCAGCTAACTTACCCCTATTCTGCACATCTGAGAGTGAGTCTGAGGAGGAAGACACAACCCTGGTGTATCCTGGGATGGAGACAAGATTTCAGTCTCGATCAGCTGAACCAAACGAGAGTTTTCCCTCTTCCGCCCTAAACCCATTGGCGGAACTATTTAGGCCCCTTTCTGATACCCCGGTGCTGCTGATGAGACCCCCCTGTGATGACAAACACAGGTTATTGGACAATGGGGACAGACAGGTAGAGGATGTCCTGGGCACCTTGGACCCTCCAGCGTTAGAACTAGGAGTGCAGGGGCCCACGCCAGTAGCCGAGGGACCCTCCAGGGAAGCCTCTCCATCCGTCACTCAAGAGGATGTTCCCCTTACTTCGGCAACAGAGATTCTCAATAGACGAGACAGGGTGATAAGACCAGTGAAACGGTTAACTTATGATGCACCTGGGGTGACTAGTGAGGAGCCAATACATTTAGCACACAGGCTTGTGGAAGCTAAAGTGGGCTTCCTGAGGCCCTTTGGAGGAAACCAATGAGTTGGTATAAAGGGAGTGTGATTTGTCGGGACGACAAAGTCTCGGCTGGGGGGAGGATGTAAGCAGTGTCAGGATGAGCTCCACCCTGACATCTGGTGGTGAGGTGTGGCAAGTTGTGGAAAAGAACTTCAGGGGCCGATCTCATTTGCATAGGCACACCCACCACGCCTAGAATGAGACCATAGCTGCCCAAATGGTCACTTTGGCTGCTGTGGGATCCCCAGTGTCTCTGTTATTGGGACAGGAAGAATAAATTGTTATTACCCTGATTATGGGAACTGTGCTTGGAACTGTACGTGGCCTTTTGTTATGATGGAGGGATTCACCATCAACTAAGTAGCACTCGCTAGGCAAGGGTCATGGGTTCCAAAACTGTGTGAAGGGAGAGAGGCTGGGGACAAGTATTAATACTTGGTGGCATGGGCCCCTTGGTGAGGGCCTTACATGCTGATTGCACTTCCTCCTCTCTCCACTGTGGAATATCAGAGCTAATTTTGATTTCATTAGAAGTCTAGTTATAGGCTGCTGAGCTCACTTTGGGCTGACAGTGCACCAGCACTGGGGCTCCCCTACTATAAGCTGAATTCACCTAAGAGCTGAAATCACTGAGTGTTGTGTTAAGTAGTGGGGGAGCCTGAAGATATATTGTGGAGCAGTTTGCGGGACGGCTGGTGAAGCAGTTCGACGCGGAGCAGTGTGTGGATGGCAGGAGCTGCTTGTGGGCCGTGGAGCTGAGCGAAGGAGTTCGTGGGGCGGCTGGCGGAGCGGAGCGCAGCTGAGCGAAGGAGTTCGTGGGGCGGCTGGCGGAGCGGAGCGGAGCGCAGCTGAGCGAAGGAGTTTGTGGGGCGGCTGGCGGAGCGGAGCGCCGCTATGGGGCGGTCAGCTTCAGATCACGTAAGGTGCCTCTTACCCCCGTCCCATTTCCACCCAGGTTGGGAGGTAAAGCTCCGCCGATAAACTTTCGAACTCTGGGGCTGCCCTGACCAGGGACAGAGACTTTTGGGGCATTGGACTTTTGGGACTTTGGGTGATTTGGGGTTGCTGGACTCAAGAACCAAAGGGAAAAGGGCATGCCCCAATTTGCCTGGGGTGGGGTTGTTTTTGCTCATGGGTTGTGTTATGAATCCTGTTGGTGGTGTTTCCCCAACATAATGCCACATTGTTTCTCTCTGTTATTAAAAGACTTTTGCTACACTCAGACTATGTGCTTGCGAGAGGGGAAGTATTGCCTCTTGGAGGCGCCCAGCGGGGGTGGTATATATTTGTCCCAGGTCACTGGGTGGGGGCTCGAGCCGGTTTGCATTGTGTTATTGGAATGGAACCCCTAGATATTGAACCCGGCCCTTGTTGCTGCCAACTCTGACGGGCAGAAGGGTTACAGAAATATCAATTTTATCCTCTAAGCTCTTTCTTGCGAACAAAACTAAGGGTTTTTAATGCTGGGAACAAGTTAAAGAACATAAACAAAATTTGTAAGTGTGCTTAAGTAATAAGTTGTTCTTGCGTGTAAAATCTGCTTGCCAGAATTATCTATTATGTTTTTACCAAAAAAAAAAAAAAAAGTTACAGTATCCTTGGTTTTTTCATTTGCCAAAATGATTTAGCCTCCTTAGCTCGTATGTTGTTGACTGTGTACACTACATTTGTTTATCTACATTTGCCTTGCCACAAAACAACTATTAATCTTCTAAGGAGATTGTCCTTTTTTTTAAAATCTTGTCCTAGACCAGCTGCAGTTTCTGTAGATAAGGGCCAATGATGCACAGTAAAAGCAAAATCTTAGACCTCGTTCATCAGGTGCAATATATTGTTCATCAGGGGTGTCACCTCAGTAGACTCAGGAATGTGCAGTCTCTCCTGGGAGTAAAAGACAAAAGGAACAAATATTTAGAAAGCTGTTTTGCTTACAGTTCCCCTTTCCAATTTGCTGGGTTTGTTTCTCAAAGCATGTTGCAAAATATAATTTAAATGTTTTTAAAGCAATACTTTGCTGACATTAGTAATCTCTTAGGGTGAAATTCACCCCTGTGCTGAGAACTAGTACAAGACCTATGCACTACTGAAATCCCACTTCAAACCATCCTTTGAGGAAGTAAGGGATGCATGGGCCATGTGCTGATTCTATGCACAGGGCAAATTTCACCATTAGTGCTCACCAGGTTTCAAAAGCAAAGTAGATTGAGATCCAGCCAGTACTGGGATGGAGACCTCCAATAATACTGTAAGAAGTCGCTTTGATCCAGCAACTGATGCAGTCAGTATTGAGTTGGTGGCTATGTTCGATGCCAAAGACCACTGTGTTTCTGCAGATGCAGCTTTGGGAGTAGCATGTTAACCTATGGCTCTGGCAACTTAGAGTAATTTAAAACTTGATAGGTTTCAGAGTAGCAGCTCTGTTAGTCTGTATTTGCAAAAAGAAAAGGAGTACTTGTGGCACCTTAGAGACTAACAAAAGCTCAAATAAATTTGTTAGTCTCTAAGGTGCCACAAGTACTCCTTTTTTTTTAAAAAAAAAAACTTGACACTTTTCACATGAATTAGAGAGTGGGTCTTGATGTCCTGGCTCAGTTTGAATTGGTTGATTACATGATGCTGTCTAAAATTCCACTCTATTTTCCTTTGAATGTGGTATTCATCTCTTGTCCTGAACTATTGTCACTTTGCTATGATGTGTTAAATTACTGACCTTGAAATGGCAAGGAAAACAGGAAAAGAAATTTTGATAATTTTCCCCTTATGTTTTAAATCCATTGTAGCTGCTACCTGTCATCCAAAAAGTGACTGCAATTCAGCAGTGAGTGAAGTGATCCAGACATGTAGGAAGCCCACCCCTTCCTATTCCTACCCTGTCCCTGCAACACTGTTGGTGCTGTGGTTTGTAAAGGGGTACTCAAAAGACAGTCTGTGTCTGTCTTTGACACTTGCTTTGCTGGGAAATTCTCATCTGGCCAGATTTGGGGTTTTAGGTCCCCTTGATGCTGCTCTGACCCTTTTGCTTGGTGTTCAGGGGCTGAAGCGGGGATGAGAACCTCAGTCTTTCAGACTTCCTATCAAATACTCTAGTAAATATGGTAAAGTACCCTATTCTAGATACAATGCCTACATAATCAGGATACCTGAACACTGGCAGTTTCCTGTGTACCTGAACTGAGGCATGACTTTTATTTTAGGTTAACTGAAGAATACACATCAGGAAAGAGAAAATGTGCTTAACGCTTATTTCTGGTGATCATTAACGTTTACAAGGTTGCTTTATTATCCTATGCTAATTCTCCTACACTGGAGAGGAATGATAAATACAATAAACAGGCTTAATCCATGAACTGAAGAATTTATGGAACACTAACAGTCATGAGCATCAATGGCAAAGCCCACCCCTTGCCCGATGGAATTTATTGTCTTAGTACGTGCTGCATAAGATAGCCCATTTGTAAGCTATCTGCTACATCTTTAAAATAGTAAATGAATAAACATCCTTCTGCTTTACTGAGTTTTATGGAAAGCTCCATAAAGTGGTAGCAATCCACAAAGAATATAATAATGAAATATATGTATAGATTATTACCATTATCTCACTGTTACCTAAAAGCCACACTTCCCCTCCCAGTTGTGGAATGAGAAACTATAGGAAATTCTTCATTACATGTGACTTCACTGAGGGAAACCCTGGCTTCATGAAAGTCATTAGTTTTGCCATTGACCTCAGTGGCAGACCTCAGTGTTTGTCCCTTAGAGAGTTCAGGAAGAGGAGAAAGAAATGTCCCTTCATAATCAGACCAAAGCAATAGCCTTTAAACCAGCGACCAAAGATGCAGCTCAGTGAGATTGCAGGTATCTTTTGCAGCATACTCTGGCTTTTTAAGTACTGTTTTCACCATAACTTTTTCAGAAAGAGAGTGGGAAAGACATGTCCCATCTCCAGAGCTTTAATTTAGTTAGGCTAAAACCACCCTATGCCATCCAGAGACTTCTCATTTCAGGACAGTTAAACTTTTTAGCACACTTACCTTTTAAAGGTGTGTGTCTTCTAGATTTGCAAGTTGGTAACCAGAGTTATGAATATATAAATTGCTTTATGCAGTGCATAATTACCTGGACTGAGACCGGTAAATACTTTCCTCATAAATTGAGTCTAAACTCTCATCCAAGAAAAGCAAATGTTAGTTTGCCTTGTGAAGTGCAGGGAAATTCAAAATGCTGGTTGAATTTAGATTACATTACTAGGGTTGTTGAAGCATTGTAAATTTTAAAATAAATAGGTAATAGCCAGGGCTTTCTTTCCTATGCCTCATTAAAAAAAAAAAAAGAAATCACCTCCTCTTACAGGCTTTAGTGTATCTCAGGATATGAAAAGGACCATAATTTACTTTGGGTGTTCCGTATAATAAATATTGTTTACATTAGGAACTGTAGATTCTGTTCCACTATGTCTAGACAGCATGTATAGTACTGTAATTGTACTTATTAAAATCATGAGTTGGCATTTTCATTGTCATGCTATAAAACTTTCAGTCCATCTCCCTATTATAAAATACACTTTTCTTTAACTTGTCTGACACCAAACTGAGGTTTTTTATAGAAACAGTGGAAGATTTCTGTACTTCTGTGTTTGCCATTCTTTTATTGGGATAGCAGACTTATCACTGTTACTTCGTATTATAAGAACTAGATGAATGGGAAGGCCTGTGAAGAATAAGTCATTCTAAACTAAATATTTAAAAAAACAAACAAAAACCTGCCATGCACCTTGTTTTGTTGTTCACATCCCCTCTACACAAGTGTCAGATACTGCCCAATTAGCATGGCAATATTTAATCCCATTTTCTGCTCATTTCACATAGATGCAAATGATTTCTTATCTGTATGTTGCACCTACATGTCCATGTAGGTCAAGCCCCGTTGTGTAAGCGGTATACAGAGTAAGACAGTTCCTGCTCCCAAGAGCTTAAATTCTGAAGGATACAAGATGCAAGACAGTGGGGAATCAGCCCATGATTATGCTAAATATAAAGTACTATAGTATAGGATCTGTTTTAAGACTTTCCCTTCCATAGTATTTTTTGAAAACAGATGATTTTAATGAGTCATAAGGTAACATTTACCATAGCACTAAACTGATTAGGTGCCCCTCCCCCAAAGCTTGACAACGCTTTGCCCTGTCCCAGTTCTGTCTCCTCTTCACTCTGGGCTCCTTGTCCCAGTCCTATTCTTGCTGTCCCAGTCCTAGGCTTGCTGTCAGAGTCCCAATCTATCCCCCCTCCCCATACCCAGTCTCTTTGCCCAGTCAGTTCCAGTTGCCCCTTCCTGGCTCCTTGATGATGTCTGTCCCCTGCCACCCTCTTCCCCTCCCTCCCCTGCCCCCTGGATCCCATCCTAGTCTCTCTTCCCAGGCTCTTATTTCCATCTCATTCTTTCCCCCTACTTCTTCCCTGGCTCCTTGCCTCGATCTCCTCCATTCTGGCTATTTGTTCCAATCTTTGTCCAGCTAATTCAAATTCTCCCCTCATACGCTAGCTTCTTGTCTGATCTATCTCTTCTCTCCTCTCTCCCCCCCCCCGCCCCATATTTTCCCAAATACTGATTCCTAGTTCCAGTCTCCTTGTCCAGCCAATCCCAGTCTTCCCACCCTTTCCCCCCAGTCTTCCCTCCCTCATCCAATCTCAGTGTTCCCCCACCCACCCAGGCAACTGGTTTCCAGTCTGCTTCCCATCTTTTCCCTTACTGATTCCTGGTCCCAGTCTCCTTGCCAAGCCACAATTTCTCTCTCCTTTCTCTTTACAGTCCCAGTCTCACCAGACTCCTTATCCCAAATTCCTCTTTTTCCCTCTCCCCAAGTCCAATTTTTGTCCCCTCTGCATTGGAATGAGAGAGCTTCCTCTGCTGCACTGAACGGGTGGAGGTCATGGAGAGAGGCTCCCTGATATCAGTTCCAATGCATATGGCTCATGTGCAGTCCTGTCATGTATAGGAGCTGTGAGGGTTTGGAGCTTGTTCAGTTACTGTTGGGATAGCACATGCACAGCCTAGTCAGCACTAAGAGCTGTGAGAAGTTCAAGGGTGCTCAGTGAGGATGGTATCTTCAGAGATTTTTAAGCTGCTAAAATCGAAGTCTCTATTGAGCATGTGTGAACTGGAACTTTTAAGGCTTATAACTTGGCCAAATTTTGGGGGATATTCATGAGGACTGCCAAAGGCACACATCTCAGACAAAGGCACCTCCTGTCAAATTCCAAGCCCCTACTCCAAAGGATGGGGACAGTGGAGCTTTCAAATGAAAGATCAATGGAATTTTTAACGTGGGCAAAACAATGCATTTTTCTCCAGCCTGGTTCTTGGAAACGGCTGAACCATTTTGGTTGCACTCTTCTTTTAAAAAAAATAAATAAAATGTTTAAAAAACCCACCTACAACATATCAACCTGAGTCAGACACCAAGCATGGAACTTTTCAGCCAAATGATAAAAGTTTGGCAAAGTTATAAACAACTGAAAACATGGTCTTATAATGGGAAGTGTCACACAGCCTCAATAATAGGCAGTATTGTCAGCCTTGCCTATAATAAAACTTCATCCACTGTAGTGCCTTGCCACACTGGGTTCAGAGTGCTTCTAATAACTGAAGAAAAGAAAGAGGCCATATAACTCCTAGTCGCTTCTTCTGCCTATGGGCTAGATTGTCACAGCCCTTATTTAATCTGTGCAGGAGAGAGAGGGTGGATAAACCCCGTCCCTCCTCTCTCAATTATTCCCTTGTTTGGCCCTGCTCAGATTATGACTTTACCTGGTGTATGGAGAACAAGGCCTGCTCACCCCACTGTGAGCAACTGGTAGGGAGTGGAGGTCAGAGGGTCAGGGGACTGGGAATAGCTCTTATTCCACATTATTCTCTTCTCCATCCCACAGCAAGAGGGGAACAGGGAAGAAATTGACTCTGACCATTCATTCTCTCTCAGCTCTTGAGGGAGTGCAGCTAGGGACCTCCTCTTACTCAGGGCAGGTGGTAAAGTTACAGCTTAGCCCTGTGTGTCTAATGTTTGCATCTTGTAATGGTTTTTGTTTTTTTTTTTTTACTGTAGCAGCTTAGCAGCTGTAAAAAAGAGCGAAACCTCAACGCTAGGCAAAAATGGAAATTGGTGTTTATTGGCTAATCAGTTTACATATTTTGTATCATTGTAAGAAAATTGCTGGATATAATTTATCAAATTGCTCATAAAAAGCAACATGGACACAGTAAAACCAGGAGAGAGAGAGAGGGCTAGTAAAGTGAAAGCCAGGAGTGAGCTGTAAACTGTTTACATCCTCCTCTGATTGCTCAGACCAATTACTTAGTGTAGTAGTTAATTTTTATGGCTTGCAGCCATGTTGCCTCAGCCTGTGATCTTGTCAGATCTCAAAAGCTAAACAGTGGTTGGCCTGGTCAGCCCAGTGCTGAGGTCACTGCTGCAGAAAGTAGCATCTTTGAGGAAGAGATGCATAACAGAGGGCTTGTCCACTTGGTGTTCATTTAAAGTCCCATGACTCTCTTCACTAGAGTAGGGATGTTAGCACTGTTGTTGTGGCCAGATTCCAAAAAGATTAATTATATTCTGTCTCCTTAAATTCCCCCTCTGGTTTAACTGAACACATTATTCATCCCTTGTCCTGAACTGTTGCTGTTACGTTGTGCAGAAGTTCTTGCTGAGAGAATGTTTACTGTCTCTGTAAATTCTTTAGGTCCTTTTAGGATATAAGGTTCCATATAAATAAGATTACTAGTAAATAATGAAATTTTCTTTCCCTAGAAACTGCCATCACATGTAGTTCACATAATTAATTGTTTTCTTTTGGAAGCATTGTTGTGAAATAAGTGAGAAAGCTGCTGATGTATTTTTACTATAAAATTTAACTCACTCAAACATTCCAGTTGAGTGAGTTTTTACATATATGGTTCATGCTTTGCAGCACATAAGAAGCACCGTCAATTGATGACTCTGCAAGTGCAACATAGTTTAATCAGGATGAACAAAATGTAATTCATATAGGAAGCATGCAGTTTTTGGATAATTATGCTGACTTGAATCACTTGTGAATTAAACCATTTAATACACAAAAAGGAAAAAGGCCTTTTTGAATGAGGCATGAAATGGGATCTGTGATACTGCCTGAAGTCTGAAGAGGTTAGCATGGCTTGGTTCCAAGATTTTTTTTTAGGAGATATTAGAAGATTTGCAGTAGTTGCATGCCTTGGGGTGTGGCTGTCATAATTTTCTGTAAAATAACAATGTATACCTGAAAACATCTCCCATAGTCTCAGTGAAAGTCTTCGAAGCTGAAGTCCTTTTTGAAAGTGCTATTGAAACATGTCTCTTTGCAAACATACTATGTACTTGGCCAGAAGGAATCACTTTTAAGTAGAAGCCCAAGGCAGTCAATTCACTATGTTCAGTGTCTGTAGTCACAGCTCTTTCTTCAGCAAAGACTGGCAAATGCTCACTCAGGTTCAGAACTCATCTCTGCTCTAAAAGAGACTTCAGTGAAAATAGTAGCTCAATAGATTATATACAGTTTCTATTTCTGTGGCGAGAAATTCCCATTATTTCAGCAAATGAGAACTGTTGAGGTGAGCTGTAAAACTTTCATGAAATAAATACATATTGTTTTAAGATCCTAAACTAGGGACAAAACAAATGCAATGGACATAGAATCATAGAAGACTAGGGTTGGAAGAGACCTCAGGAGGTCATCTAGTCCAACCCCTTGGTCAAAGCAGAACCAACACCAACTAAATCATCCCAGCAAGGGCTTTGTCAAGCTGGGCCTTAAAAATCTCTAAGGATGGAGATTCCACCACCTCCCTAGGTAACCCATTCCAGTGCTTCACCACCCTCCTATTGAAATACTGTTTCCTAATATCCAACCTAGACCTCCCGCACTGCAACTTGAGACCATTGCTCCTTTGTCTGTCATCTGCCACCACTGAGAACAGCGGAGCTCCATCCTCTTTGGAACCCCCCTTCAGGTAGTTGAAGGCTGCTATCAAATCCCCCCTCACTCTTCTCTTCTGAGTGACAAGCCCAGTTCCCTCAGCCTCTCCTTGTAAGTCATGTGACCCAGCCCCCTGATCATTTTTGTTGCCCTCTGCTGGACTCTCTCCAATTTGTCCACATCCTTTATGTAGTTTGGAGCCCAAAACTGGATGCAATATTCCAGATGTGGCCTCACCAGTGCCAAATAGAGGGGAATAATCACTTCCCTTGTTCTGCTGGCAAGGCTCCCCAATATGCCATTAGCCTTCTTGGCAACAAGAGCACACTGCTAACTCATCCAGCTTCTCATCCACTGTAATCCCCAGGTCCTTTTCTGCAGAATTGCTGCTTAGCCAGTCGGTCCCCAGCCTGTAGCAGTGCACAGGATTCTTCCTTCCTAAGTGCAGGAGTTTGCACTTATCCTTGTTGAACCTCATCAGATTTCTTTTGGCCCAATCCTCCAATTTGTCTAGGTCACTCTGGACCCTATCCCTACCCTCCAGCATATCTACCTCTCCCCCCAGCTTAGTGTCATCCGTGAACTTGCTGAGGGTGCCATCTATCCCATCATCCAGATCATTAATAAACTTACATAACTTACAAGACATCAAACACCTGGTTTGCCATGTTGATCTCCTATGCAACACTAAATTAAACCCCCTTTCCCCCACATTACATGACTTATCTGTAATAATCTTCTCACATAATTGATACTTCTGTTGTGTTCCTTAAAACTGTATTTGTAGCATTTTAAATCTTTTGCCTTTTCCAATGCCCCTCAAAAAGAGAAAATGTTTTTCACAATTACAACTGTTCATTTTCACAGAAGTTAGTTGCTCTGTGGTGACTTGGTTTAAACCTACAAACTGGATCAAAGTCGGTGAATCATAGTCACAGTAGCCACTGTGAACACAATTTTCTGTAGTGCTGATCACTTGTATTCCAATTCCTCATCTGCATTTGTGGGTGCTCAGTACTTTCGAAAAGTACACTCCAAAAGCACAACTCTCAGTGCTGGAATCAGTGTCCGCATACACAATGCTATGATGCTAGCACTGGTGTCACAGTGGCCTAGTTTGGTCTATTGCTCCCTGAAAGTGTACACCTGCAACACCAGTGACACTGTTCTCAAGAGTAACAGTGAGATCTTCTCAACCCTCTATGCTTGTTCTGCAGGAGCAGCAGGATTTGGAAAAGCTATCCTGGTATCACATCTGGTGATTACCCCAGTGGGAATAGTAGAGAAGTAAGGAGTACGAACCCAGTTTCAGGAAGACTTTATGAATTAAAGCAATTGTGTTATGATTCATTGGTGTGTGCCTACAAAAATAGGCGAGACTGCACATGTCCAATCTAGAGTGCAAACTTTCTTTGGCAAAGAATCTCACTTATTTTTTTTCTTTTAACTTGTATAAACAACTAGTACAATGGGGCCCTGATCTCTGTTTGGGGGTTCTAAGCACTGCCATGATTCAAATTATAGTGCCTAGTTACTGTGCTGAGTGCTGGTTAACTGTGAAAGTGGACAGTGCTGACCGCCAGTCCCTCCATCATGCAGAACCCATCTGACATGCATGTCTTACACATGTTGCATAACAGGCAGTTAACTTGTACTGTGAACTAATTTTTCTTGGTGTTTTGAGGGGGGAAAGTGTGCTTTAGGGCTCAAGGTAATAAGCAACCTTTTAAAACGATCTAAAATGGGGGAAGAGAGGGGGATTGTTCCTGAACAGTTTTATTCCCATCTTTTTCACTGAAACTTAAGCCCCCCCAAAAAAAGTCTAATTGCACAGAGATTTTATCAGCTCTAGTTAATGCCTGTATGGGAGTTGTTCCTGCAGGTGCTGTGCAAAATGCCGCTGGTGATTCCATGGATGGAATTCTTCCATTGGAGTCAGGACTGAATCAGTGTCTCCACATGGCAGAACTGCTCTTTTTTGGACAAGACATAAAACTAAGACTTGTCACCTAGGACCTGATTTTCATAACTGAACTTAGGCAACTATATGTGCATATAAGGACAATTACAGTTGCTCTCAGAATGCTTAACATTCATGCTTATGAAAAACACATTCTTAAAGCTCTAGTGGCCATTTCTATAAGAGTAGGGGTGATAAGTGGCAAAATTCCAAGTTGGGCAATTACCTAAAATCCTTTTGCACTTTCAGGAAGAGAAAAATATTTTTCATTTGTTGTGCTAAAATGTTATGCCGCTGTCTGATGCTAAACAGGTGCTGTTGCACCCCAAAGGGGAAAGCCTTTTGTTGCTCAGTGAAATCCTTGTTTTAACTTGTAAAGCAGCTTCTGCAGTGTTTTGGGATGAAATATGCAATGCAAATGCAAAATCATCATACCAGTGTAAAGGATTTGAGGAATAAGTAAAGACTGTGTACACCCCGACCCCGTTAGAGCATATGCTTTCTCCTTATAGTTTATTTTTGGTAATATTTTACAGCTGTTGCTGTTGGATTCTTGTCCATTGCGCTTTTTGGTGTTGGTCTATAGAAGACCAATTGCTGATCTTTGTGAGTACAGAAACCTCTTGTACTATGTTAATTGGTACTTGTTTGCTGGTAAGGATCAGATTCTCAGCTGGTGCAAATTAATGTAGCTTTACTGAACTCAATAGATCTATGCCTATTTACCCCAGCTGAGAATCTAGCCAAAATTGTTTTTTATATTGGGAAAAAATATTTCAAATAAGAGAGATAATTCATTGATATTGTAGCTTTTTGTAAAATGGTAACAAACTGTCATTTCTGGACTATGTGAAATTAGGAGTTAAGGAAATAGTACAACCTTCTGTGAGCCAGCTACAAGTGTCAATGCTATACCTTTCCCACCATGAGGCCAGCCAACAGCAATTCCAGGCCCCAGGGCCAGGGCTGTCCCTAAGTGGGTGTGGGCCCTGGGGCAGAAGTGATGAATCCATCACTTCCAGGACTGACTGCGCTGGCCAATCATGCTGGCTCATGAAAGATGCAATGTCAGCTTGTACTTTGAATTTGTCTGGGTTTTGTTTGGTTGTTGGGGTTGGTATGGGGGGAGGGAGGTATCCCCACATTAGGGTATAAAAATTATTCTCTCAAAACTATTTTATCATTTGAGATCGTACAGTTAGTAACCAGATATGTGTTGGATTCTGATTTCAGTTATTCCAGTGCAAGTTCATTGATATCCATGGAGTTGCTTAATATTTACACTGAAGTGAACTGGGAGCAGAATTTGAATTCTGTATTTAGAAATCATCTTCACCTTCCCTTGCCTTCTGCATCCTGAGATCATGGCTCTGTTTTCTCTGTGACAGGTGACGATATTCAAACAGCTAACACGAGGAATGTTCTCAAGACTTCTATCCATTTTCCCACCTCACTTGAAGTCTCTTGCAGTCTGGGGCCATCCATCACAGAAAACCAATCCCAAAACAATACCCCTTTTCCACCAACATTAGTCTTTATTACCTGCCTACCTCCTCAGATTCTTGAGTAAGTAAATCAGCTATGCCGTGTGCTGTGAAGGTCGACAAATTCAGGCTGTTTTGAGCGAGGATGGGAGTAGATTACAAAGCTTGCCATGCATGCCTTTTTTTTTTTTTTTTTTTTTTTTGAATGAGCTCCAGTTTGGGCATCTTCGCTGATTGCAGCTGTGGTGGTATGAGATGTCGATAAAGGTCACCAAGTTTCGGCTGTTAGCCATCCCAGTGGGACTGCCAATGTGCAGCACCTCCTTCCAATCTGCTTTTTTTATTTCTTTAAACAAATTTTGCCTCCTTGCAGAGAAACTTGTCTATGTAGCAGGGTGGGATGGACAATTCTGTAATGGACCATTTTTTCTATTCTTTGTAGATTAGCCTTGAAATTAGAGTTTGTGACAGTAATGACATTTATTGTCATCAGTACTATGATTGCAACAAAACATTTTTGTCATTGGAAACTTCAGGGGGAGGCTAGCTGGAATATCTAACTGTAGATGACCAGGCCCGTTGAACAGTTTGCATTAATATTTTGATTAGGGCCATGTGGGTTATGACAATAAATAATGAAGAGTTTTGAAATTGTGCCTTTGGTGACTTCAATGCAAAATGTTATGAAAACTCATTTTATAGATGCAAAGTACATGAAAATTTACATTTTCACATGTTTCAATACACAAGGTAATCTTTATAAAGTATTTCAGTCCAAAAGAGGATCTTTCTCTTTGACAAATTATTTAATACAAAAAAAAAACTCTACCATATTGTTGTGAAAGTTATTTTGCTCAACTTTTTTCATAAAATTGGGCTAATTTCACAAAATGGAACAGAATGAGGAAACTTCAACTTCTAAGGCTTTCACCTTTCAGTGTGAATATTTTGCACAACAAGAATTGTTATGCTGGAGCTCAAGGAAGGCAGTTACACAGCCACTGAGCTCACTCTTAATCAGATTCAGAGCAAATGCCAAGCACTGCAAAACTTGCTAATCAAAATAAAATGATTTACAATGCTAACAGCTGATAGTAAGAGAAGCTGAGAGTTCCTTTTATTGCTGTTCCGGCATAAGGAATTTGGAGCGTGTAAGACTCGGTTTTGCTATGGCTACAGGCTTTGGCAATATTGTAGAGATCGTGCTCAGTCTTTCAGAAACTAAAGAAATAGAAAGCAGTTTTTGACATAAAACAATGTTAAGTGTTTTCCTCGGGTGAAGTACTTATTATTGACCCTAACGCTGATGGAGGGGAAGAAAAAAAAATCATTGCTTAGTAACTCACCATTGTTTAGAGAGAGAGCTAATGTGGGTTTAATTTTAAATGATTCAGAGGCACAACTCCACTGACCTTCCCATTGCATGTGACTTTCAACAGAATTGCACTTTTTGTCATGATTGTTTCCTCAGCTGCCCTAGGAGCCTGCTTCCCTCTCTCTTTCTACAGAGCTTTAATGGAAGTCAGTGGTACATTTGGCTCTGTTTCTTGGCTCTTCTCCAGCTGTAAGTGCTCTTAGCTGGCGCTACCATTGTGGAGTGTGGCATGAGCAAATTTAGCACCATTTTTGGTAATATATAAAACTTTTCTAGCAAATGTAAATATTCTGTTCTTATTCACTGAAAAGTCAATGGTTATCCTAGAAAAGATTGTGATAAGTTTCATGGGGAACTGATTGGCTTGGGGCGGGGGGCGTTAATGGTGTATGCTAACTTTTATGTCTGGGTTACCGGTTTGAATTTGGGCTCCTGGAAGTCATTAACATCTCATGGTCTTTAACAACCAACATACAATTATATTAAAAAAAAAAAAAAAAAAAAAAAAACACCAAACCTACATGAACAGAATGTTCTGCTTGTAAAATCAAGTTAAAAACACCCTCATTAAGGTAGTCCAGGCAACTGTGCGTATGCATTATGACAGCCTTTAATGACATGCTTACATACTATTTTGTTTTCACAAACACCCTTCCTCATTCAGTGCACAGGATGGATGGTGCAGATGATAGTTATTAAATATTTCTTTTTATTCTCCTCATTCAATATGTGACTATAGGCCTTATTTATCATACACCATCCAAATCATGTGCTTAATGCAGAATTATCAGTGTTTTCATGTTTTTTTGGTCACTCATCGCTATAGCACCTGAATGCTTCAAAAACACTAATGAATTCATCTTCACAATAAGTGAGGTGGTATTACTAAACCCATTTCAAAGATGGAAAATTGAGGCATGAAGAAATTAAGGTCAGAAGTGTCGGTTAATTTTGGTGCCCAACTTAAGACTTCTAGGACTTGATTTTTAGAGTACTTGGTATTTTTTAGCACTTCACATGTTCAAAGCATGGTTGTCATTGACTTCACTTTCAGATAAGTGTGCTGAGCACTTCTGTAGATCAGGCCCCAGTTGTCTCAAGCTGAGCACTGGAAAATGAGGATGACTTAATTAGTGGCAAAATGTGAAAAATATGGCTTAAAGTGTCTTGTCCAGCATCACGTAGGAACTCTGTGGCAGAGGCAGAGTTAGAATCCAATTTTTCAGGACAATATTAAACTATCGTAACTAGGAGGCCATCCTTTCTGTTCCTGCAACCCCCTGCTTCATCACTACACACATTCCAACTTCTGAAAGAAACAAGGCAGAGCGTGTACTGACAATAGTCCCCTTCACTACACAACCTTGATTCCTTCCCAAAGCACCAACTATCCTGTGCATTGAACAAGGCAAGGGTTCGGGGGGGATGTACTTGTGTAATTAAAGACTGTATAATAACGAATATGAACAAGGGGGCTGAATTAAGTTGCACTGGTGATTTCTAACTTTTCAATACTTTATGAACACTAAGGGTGTGAAATTTGACCTATATTTTTCTTAATGTAATTTCATAGGTTTTTTTAAAATAGTGGACTGGAAAAAACAGAAATTCCATATTGACTTGCATATGGATTATTAGCAGAGTTGGAACCTTTAGATCCAGAGCACTACCTACTTCCTGAGCTAACCCATCAGTGGGTTTCACAGGTATTTGCTGACGGGAGAGAACTGTTGGGACTTAAGAATTCTGGGTTCAATTCCAAGTTCTGGAGTGGCGTGTGAACTAGTGGTTACAGAACCTTCTATCCCTCTGCCCTCCTATACCCCACACCTCTTATTCCTCTTTGTTCCTTGTGGCTTCCTAGTGGTGATTAACAGCATAACAAACTAAAGCTTCACTCCTGATGGAGATCAAACAGGTTAAAGAAGTGCACTGTTTCGGCTCAGTGCCAGTAAATTTATGGAGCATTTCAGATCAGTTCTGAGGGTAGCATATAACATATAGTTCACTAGAGACTAGTTAAAGATCTGTACTATTTTAAAGCTTCATTAGTAGGCACTTGGAGGTTGAATGATGATAGATGCATTGCAAGCCACAATTGGAGTTGGTTTTCCTTCCCTTTCTTTTTATTTGCTACTACTGTATATCCTTAGAAAACCATGTCATGATTAAAGAAAAGTAGTTAACTAATTGAAGATTGTTAGATTGAAATGCATCCTCAGTTGCACTTGTGCAGGCCATGTCAATTTCAGCGTAATGGAGAGCAGATCCGTATCTTCAGCGATGACCATTATTTCTATGGAACTAAAGTGTCAGAGGTTAACAATTATTACTGTTTCTGTGCAGTCCAAATCTCTCCCCACCCCCCATTTCTCTCTTGCGCGCACACACATTAACTTCACATCATTAGAAGAAATGCTAAAATGTAAGGTCTAGTTCTTCAAACACATCCAATTTACATCCTTGAACATAAGGGAAGTTAGGTAGCGTTCAATTAATACCTAACAGGGCTATGTCCTGCTACAGCTCCACACATGTTACTCTGTTTGTAATTAGTGGGAATTTGCTACTCAGATAGCAGCCAAGATTTGGTCCTAATTCCTTTTTTAAAGGTGCATTTGTTTGTTGCACAGCAGTTTCTGACAAACTGTTTTAATGGCCTCTTAATCTCAATTGTGTTGAATCTGGAACCTTTGGGAGGGGAAATGTAAATTTAGATCTGGACAATATCAGTTATTAAAAAAGGAATATTTATGAATATTGGTAATTTGTTGGACAGACAGTATCCTTTGTACTGTACAGAATAAAGAAGATACATAATCCCTGCCCCAAGGAGTCTACAATGTAAATTATCAAACAAGACAGAACATCTAGAATATGCAGAATGTAATTAGATGGCGTAAATGTTGTAACAGGATGCAGAGTAAGAAGCTTTTTTTTTTTAAATAACACTTCTGTGTGCGGAGGACAAAGAATAGTAGGCTTATGGACAAAGTGTGTTTTGAGGAGAAATGTGAAGAAAACCAGGGGAGAAGCATGATATGCTGAGCCAGGAAGATATTCCTAGGAAGAAGGAGCTCCATGGAAGAATGATGGAAACAAGAATGGGTGAACTTTGCCCAGATGCCAGCAAGCCTGTTGTGTGCTCCACGTCGTCGTCCAACTTGTCCTTCTCGTCCACAACTTCGTCCTTGGAGTTGGGTCCACTGTCCACCACCTCCAGTGCCACTGAAGTATCCACGGGGCTCTTGGTGAGTGAGGTGGAGTCACCGCTAAGGATGCCATCCAGCTCCTTGTAGAAGCAGGAGGTCTTTGGTGCAGCACCAGAGCAATGGTTTGCCTTCCTTGCCTTCTGGTATGCCTGCCTCAGCTCCTTTATCTTCTATGTGTGTACCATTCATAGCCCTTATCCATCAAGCCACGAGAAATCTAACTGTTGGTATTGAAGTTCCTATGGCTGGAGCAGAGCTGGTACTGTACAGTCTTCTCTTCCCACAGTGCCAGCAGATCCTACAACTCAGGTGTGCTCCAAGTGGGAGAGTGTTTGCAGCATGGAGCTGCCATCGTCAACTGAGAAGATGCAATGTGAGCTGTCCACGCTGAGCAAACAGGAAGTGGAATTTCAAAAATTCCCGGGCCTTTGCCGTAAATGTCTCTCGTCGAGGTGGTTTTGTTTTGTTAGCAAAGTAAGAGTTTTGTTGGCAGAAGGAGCATTGCAGTGTGTACAACTGTTTTGTTGGCAAAAACTGACTTTTGTCGACAAAACTGTGTAGCGAAAACGAGGCTTGAGTAGCGCCATGAAGACAAATAAAAGCTGGACTGAATGAAGCACTAGACAGTGTGTTCTATAGAGCAATCCTCCATTGCCAGGAGAATGCATTGGGTGACCTAGTAGCATAGATAAATTAAGGCAGCTGGGGCCTTAGACATAATTTAGATGGGGCATCCCTGGATGGGGAGCAAGTTTCAGAGTTGAGTAGATGGGGCAGTTCACACCTCCTTTGGGCTTGTTGTTTCAGACTGCAGACTCAGGCAGGTATCAGTTATACTTGGGTTGTACTTTTTCAAGATTTTCTTTGTATCCATGACTTCTGGAAACATGTTATCTTTTTCAAAGAAAGCTAAAGTTCTGTTTTCATGTGACATCAAATCTGAAGCTCAAGGCATGAAACTATAGTGCTTTGCCTTAATCCACCTCTGCATGGTAGGTATGTATTTTCATATAGAATTATGGGCCTGTAGTTGGTAATGTACTGCAGAAGCTCTCTAGTTGTTAATTTGAGATTGATTTTTCCTATCTTCGCTTACTCAACTGTTAGGTTTAGGGGAATATCAATAAAGTGCTGTTTCTGTAGCTCTGAAGTTCTAATTAATTGCCAAAGCACTAATGATGAGGTCCATTCTGTTTCAGAACATAAAAACAAACTGTTTGTTACCTGTAATGTCATGGCTTGTTTCCTTGAACAGTAATTGATGTCAATTGCAGATGATGTCCATGAACTTGGAATTGTGTTGTTTACTTGCTAGGGACCTTGAGTGTGTGATCTTCTAACTCAGTCACAGCAGTATAGATTACATGGGTCGTGCAAGTATTGTCAAGGGACATAAATTACAGCAATTAAAATTAGCTAGAGGAGAGAGAATGATGCATTATTAATTGCTGTGGTCATTAAAGGGCTGCACAGAACCTAAAAGAAATGCAATGTCAATACTCCAGCACCAGAAGTGACAGACTGTGTGCACAAAGACCAACGATTGTATTTGGAGCCTGAGGTCATTAAGATATGGACAATTATACAGAGCTTTATGACTCTGTGGGTGGAGTGAAACTCATTCCAACATAGTAACAATATGTTGAAATGGAAATTTTATTATTTTTCAATAACAGTTATTTTCAGATGCCTACTCCCAGGGCCTGAATAGTACAATTTATTTTCTCCGAAAGAACATTTAGATTTTTTTTTTCTAAAGAAGTTTAAAAAAAAAAAAAACCAGCAACAACCAAGAAATATCCCCCACACATCCCCTACAAGCAATCTGGCTAATTTAAGCAGAAAACGAACATTTCATAGAGTAAATATTACAAAGTTTACAGTAACGTGAGCCTATATAAACAAGAATAAATCTTCCCATATTGAAGAATGAAGATTTAAATAAGAGACTCTTTATACTAGAAAAACAAAGCCAATATTGTGCTGAGAAATGACAATCTGAACCGTAAGAGTCTCGTGGTAATATAGCTGTACATCACCCACTTAATTATTCATAAACATGCTTGTGAGTGAATTTCAGTGCTTCACTTATTACAAGTGAGTTCTTTTTATTCCCAATATTGTTTGTCTTATCTAATAAATAGTGAATTCATTGTGCCATAAATGTAGATAAAACACTGAAAAGGAAATGTCTTACGTCAGAGAGAAGTTTAATAATTGATTCACAAAGCAAAATAAATTGTAAGTTCCAAAGGTTTTAGGGCAAGGACATGTGTGTTTTGACACATAATGGAATAATGTACATATGGTAGTACTGACTAGTGAATTAAAATTCCTAAGCAGCTGTTTGCTTTTTCTCAGTGCTAAATAACACCGAGGATTTTTTTTCAGGGCTTACAAATACTTTTGCCATTATAGTTTCCAAGAGTTTAGATTTCCAATTAATCTCATTCCCCTCCCCCAAAACGTCCAGCCCCGGAAGTTTAAGCACTGTATGTGATTAGCTTTGCTGTGCAGTTCCCAAGGTGAATAGTGTCTGTAGCTTCAGAGAAGCTGAGTAATGTCAGAGTTCAATTACTGTGTTTTCATTAAGGCCTCTTACTGCCAAAGGGTCTCCTCTCTTAGCTGGTTTATTTTCTGGGGGGAGGGAGGGCAGGAAATGTGCCAAATTCTGGATCAACATGCAGTTGCCTCAAAATGAGCATATATGCATAAACACTGAAAAAGCAGCATAAATGTGCTTCTATGTTTAGCTAGAAGCAGCCACCTACACGCTAGTCCTTCTGCAGGTAAATAAGGGTTATCATTTATATGCCTCTATTTGGCTTTGTTATATTCTTGTTTGTTTAGCTAAACCCCTGTGACAAGCAAGTGCCCTTCTGGGAAAATTAACGTATCTGAGAAAAAATATCCAACCTTATACCCCACTTTCATTTATGCTTGGAAGACCTAAGGCAAAAGTCTGTGATATAAGATAACCATTCTCCCATTGGGTCAAAGGTTCCCTATCCTATATGTCAGTGGGAGAATAGTCCCTCTAATCTTGTTGAAAGACAAAGAGCAACACAGAAGAACCAGAAGGTCAATTCACAAGGGAGATATGTTCCCATCATCTCTGAGATAGTTCACTCTGATCCTTTTATCTCAGTTTCTCTGGGTCACTATGTAATATTAAATCAAGCACTTAAAAGACAAGATAAAAGGTTTTGCCATCTTTTTTTTCTCAAGTAGTCCAGGTGAGCTGGCTCCACTGACATTTGCTGCTTTTAGTAGTATGAACACTGAACATTTGTGTTCATAATTATCTTGCTCTTACATTTAATAAATTGACTAAATGCTCTTCTTTTGCAGCAGAGTGTACCTCATGACTTCTGATTGCAACAGAATCAAAGAGCATCACTACAGTAACAGAAAAGCAGCTATCATAAAGAAAATGGTTGTCTCTTAGTTTTCCAAAGTTGCCTCCTCTTCCACTGTGAAGATTCAAAATCATTTAGAGCATGAATGTGGGGTTCTGAAATACGGGATTGTAATGGTACACCCAAATAATTTTTTCATTTTAAAATTAAATCTCTAAAATTCAGGAATTTACAACTGTTTGTCCAGAAACATCCATTTTTGAAAATGAGGAAAAAATCTTAGTAAATGGTGCAAAATTCTCTGTGCTTATGCCTCACCTACCGCTCAGTAGAAGAATAGCCATGTGGCAGCGTTGTGTACAGCAATGGAGTCAAAACTGTTTATCTCCACGCAGTCTCTATGCTGGAGCAAGTTGCAGCAGCACTGTCAGTCAGTTGGAATATAGACACTCCAAGTGAGATGCTGTCATAAATATAAAGGGAAGGGTAAACCCCTTTGAAATCCCTCCTGGCCAGGGGAAAGCTCCTCTCACCTGTAAAGGGTTAAGAAGCTAAAGGTAACCTCGCTGGCACCTGACCAAAATGACCAATGAGGAGACAAGATACTTTCAAAAGCTGGGAGGAGGGAGAGAAACAAAGGGTCTGTGTGTCTGTCTATATTCTGTCTTTGCCGGGGATAGATCAGGAATGGAGTCTTAGAACTTTTAGTAAGTAATCTAGCTAGGTATGTGTTAGATTATGATTTCTTTAAATGGCTGAGAAAAGAACTGTGCTGAATAGAATAACTATTTCTGTCTGTGTATCTTTTTTGTAACTTAAGGTTTTGCCTAGAGGGGTTCTCTATGTTTTTGAATCTAATTACCCTGTAAGGTATCTACCATCCTGATTTTACAGGGGGGATTCCTTTATTTCTATTTACTTCTATTTTTATTAAAAGTCTTCTTGTAAGAAAACTGAATGCTTTTTCATTATTCTCAGATCCAAGGGTTTGGGTCTGTGGTCACCTATGCAAATTGGTGAGGCTTTTTATCCAACATTTCCCAGGAAAGGGGGGGTGCGAGTGTTGGGAGGATTGTTCATTGTTCTTAAGATCCAAGGGTCTGGGTCTGTAGTCACCTAGGCAAATTGGTGAGGCTTTTTACCAAACCTTGTCCAGGAAGTGGGGTGCAAGGTTTTGGGAAGTATTTTGGGGGGAAAGACGTGTCCAAACAGCTCTTCCCCAGTAACCAGTATTAGTTTGGTGGTGGTAGCGGCCAATCCAAGGACAAAGGATGGAATATTTTGTACCTTGGGGAAGTTTTGACCTAAGCTGGTAAAGATAACCTTAGGAGGTTTTTCATGCAGGTCTCCACATCTGTACCCTAGAGTTCAGAGTGGGGGAGGAACCTTGACAGATGCCTGTCAGAGCCAATGTCCGTTTGCATTGAGAGTGTTCCATCCTCTCTCAGCCCCTCGGTACCGACTGGACTGCACATGTGCTCCCCACAGAGAGACCGACTCTGGCCCATCTCAGGGCAACAGGGTTTGAGCAGGACTTTCCTGCAATTGCTTCCCTCGCTGCTGGGGGCCACTGTGGAGCTAGGCACCAGAGCTGAGAACAGGGGTACAATGGTCTCTCCTGTGCTCTCAATATTCCTCCTCTTGGAAGCCAGGCAGTGTGGAGGAGGAAGCAGTTCAACTGAAATGCAGAGGGATGAGAAATGGATGTGTGTGGGGGGAATACTTGAAGTAGAATGAGAGGGCATGGGGGGATCACATGGAAGGGAGGCAAATAGTATGAGGTTGTATTATTAGAGACAATATCATAATGCATACGCACAAGGAGTCTGAATTAAGATTACACAGGCATATAATTCTGGTACTTCCTAACTTTTGACTTTGCAACCTCAGCATTCCTCTACTGTAGGGCTGTTATTTAAATGTAATTACTAATATAACCTGGTTGGTGATCATGGCAACAGTAAATAAAATGATAATGCTCCTGCCCAGAGCAGCTCACAGTCTAGTCCACCACAGTGTGAGTGACTGACAGCAGAAAGAGAAAATGTAGGGGTAAGCATCCAAGACTTTAGAAAATGACTAATGATTTTAGGTGCCGCAGTTCTGATGTGCTCAACTTCTGGTGCCTTTTAAAGGAAGCCTGACTTTCAGAAAGTGTTGAGCACCCACTCTCTGAAAATTGAGCTCTCCCCTCCACACCATGTATATGTATCTAAAGATTCATCATTGCTGATCTCCCCTTCCTAAATATCTGTGTCGTATATCAAATTTTAAAAGATAAGAGCCTTCTGTGTACAGAACTTGGCTATGATCTTCATTTCATTATGTAGCTTTATTGTTCCCCAGTAACATCCCCACCCTTTATCTTGAAATTTTTGTTTTCTCTTTCTTTTTGTCTTTCCTGCATCCCTAGAGCCAATTTTTCGGCTGCTCTGTGGCTGACACACCTTCATTTATTCACTCCCATCTCAAATGTGGAACTTTGTCAGAAATGTTTGTCATTCTAAATAATTTGCAGTTGAGTTCTGCCAAAATATTTTAATCTCCAATTGGAGACGTCAAAATGGGCTCTGGCAGATGACATGAATTTCCTCCAGCAGATTAAATCTAGAATAAACAGCCGTTGACAGATAATTGGTGTAGACTAGTACACTTGACTGAAACATTATGGGTAAAAATTAGTGACTCACACTTTCCCGCCCTAACCGGAGGTAATTTTTGCAGTTTCAAGAATAGATTTTTTTCTATACCCTGAAATATCCAGTGATTAGTAGGGTTTTTTTTCCCCTGTTTGTTTTGGCAGTTGAGGATAAGAGCTGATGGGGAGTTGATGTACTAAACAATAAGATGGGTTGTTATTGGAACTATCCAGCAGCATTGCATTGCATAGCAAAGCATGTGCTGCTGAATTAGTGGCTTGGTTTATGTCCATAGTTCTTGTTTGATTGCAGGCAAAATATGTTGAGTTGAAGCAAAGTTATTGGACCTGATTCTCCACTGCATCATAGCAGTTTTACACTAGCGTGTTGCTTTTGTCAGTGGAGTCACCCCATTGTAGAACTAGTGTAACACAGTGGTGTATTAGGCCCATTGCCTGTCTCCCATTTTACAAGCTGAGAACACACTATGTTATCTGGCTTGGTAGTAAGAACTCTGCAAAACTTAAGACCTAAGCAGGCCCCAGATAGAGAAGATGCTGAGAAGGAGAAATATCATTGTACTTCAGTGTTGGGAGAGGTGTGTGTGCGTGGGAGGGGGTGAGATGTAATAGTGTTTTCTCTCCCAAGTTCCGAAAAATGTAGAGCAGTGCTTCATTGAATTAGGACAGAGATAGAGGGCATACCCTCAACTGGTGTGAACTGTCATAGTTCCATTGAACTCTCTTCAGTGGAGCTTATGTCAGTTCACATCAGCTGAGAATCTGCCTCATGAGGTTGAAGGAGAAATCTCAAGCTCTAAGTTTTTGGAAGGAGTTCTGTCTTTATTCTTGTTTTCTTAATATTTGGAAATGATCCATTATTTCATTGCAAGAAAACAATCTTTCAAAGGAATAACAGTAGTAGTAATATTTAGGCTTAATAAAGCAGTTCACATCTTCAGTTGCTGCACAAACAATTCAGTAGGTGATTATTATTGTCCTTATTTTGCAGATGGGGAAGCTGAGATAGACAGGTCAGTGGCTGATTTTTCAGAGATGTGGTGTTATCTACAAATTCAACTGAGTTTAGTGGAGTTCTTAGCACACCTGAAACTCAGGCCATGAATACCCAAGATAACAGAAGGAGTTGGTATTAGTGCAAGACTAGCATTCAAAACTTCTGGCTTCCAGACCTTCCTTTCTGTGTAAAAGTAGGTCCTTTAATCATTATTTTATTAACTATTTTTGAATTCCTCAGTGTGCTAGTCCCCAAAAGGTGCTATTTTGCTCACTGTCGTTGTGGTCGTCTTTTCTTTTCTATTATTTTATGCATTGTTACTGTGTTCACAGCTGTACTATGCCAATGAAAATTTAAAAGTAAGCTGGCCAGAGAACATGTCCTTATTTCCTTTTTAATGAGAGAAATATCAAGAGCTCCTTCTTTTGAGTTCAGGTCATTTGAAAACTGCAGCTAAAAAGAGCATGGGTACCACTATGGGCAATAAGGATGGGCTAACTTTGTCCCAAGTAATGAGAATATGAAGCGACTCAGAGAAAAGTGCTGGCAATGATTTAATTATCTGTTGGTGTGAATGTTTAACCTTGTTTAACTTTGTTCAAGAATTTGTCATAGTTGCGGTCAGGTGGCTCATTCAAGCCAAGCTCTATCAATAAGAAAGTAATTTAAAGGTGCTTGTTTGAGGCGATTGTTCCTCCCTTTGCCTGGTCTGAACTGTGGCTAATTGGATGACTACGGTGATAAGGGTTATATGCTAAAAATGTGTCCAGTGGGACCAAAGATGATATGGGTACCTGAGACCATGGGATTATCAATGGAGCTATTTTTAAAACAATTGAAGCCAGTGCAAGTGAGATGGACTAAAAGGTGACCATTGTACCAGCAGCACCAGTGCTGTGCACACAGATTACTCTTACTGGGTGGGAAGAGATGAGCATGATTTAGGGAACTGAAACCTACAGAGTGAACTCACTCATTGCATCATAATTACAGGCAGACCTGTGCTACATTTCTTTGTGGTAACCCACTGAAAAACCATAGAATAGACAGATTTCTCATTTTGTGCCTGGGAATGTTCAGCGGATCCACAGTGAGCTACAGAACCTCTTTGGTAACTGGTTCAAGAACTTCAGAAAAGGGCTTTGTGAATGTTGTCTGTAAGGCACATCTGCCTCACTTCTAGCTTTTGATCTGTTTCTCCATTGCTTCTGACAAGGGGCCACATTCTATCAGTTATGCTGCTATACTCTGCTGAAGTCAACAGAATAATACTGGTCTAACTGAAGGCAACAGCAGCTAAGCAATAACAAGGCAAAGGTTATTCAGCTGGCAAAGAAAGGGTAGTGAGGATTCTAGGAAAGAATTATATAAACAAGTTGGGTCCCTTTTTATAATTTGAAAGTCAACAAGTCTCTCCTTTTTTGCCTTTTGGGGAAAAAAAACTTGCATAACTGCAAAAAAATTGGACATATTTAGCTACTGTTGGATATATTTTCACTTTTTTCCTTCTGTGTTGTATGAAGTGATATGCGAGTGGTATTGCTGTGTAACACATTGATTTGGGGTTGAATGTGTAGTATGCAGGTTTGTCATAAATAAAGGGAAGGGTAAACCCCTTTGAAATCCCTCCTGGCCAGGGGAAAGCTCCTCTCACCTGTAAAGGGTTAAGAAGCTAAAGGTAACCTCGCTGGCACCTGACCAAAATGACCAATGAGGAGACAAGATACTTTCAAAAGCTGGGAGGAGGGAGAGAAACAAAGGGTCTGTGGTCTGTCTATATGCTGGTTTCTGCCGGGGATAGACCAGGAATGGAGTCTTAGAACTTTTAGTAAGTAATCTAGCTAGGTATGTGTTAGATTATGATTTCTTTAAATGGCTGAGAAAAGAATTGTGCTGATAGAATAACTATTTCTGTCTGTGTAGCTTTTTTGTAACTTAAGGTTTTGCCTAGAGGGGTTCTCTATGTTTTTGAATCTAATTACCCTGTAAGATATCTACCATCCTGATTTTACAGGGGGGATTTCTTTATTTCTATTTACTTCTATTTTTATTAAAAGTCTTCTTGTAAGAAAACTGAATGCTTTTTCATTGTTCTCAGATCCAAGGGTTTGGGTCTGTGGTCACCTATGCAAATTGGTGAGGCTTTTTTATCCAACATTTCCCAGGAAAGGGGGGGGTGCAAGTGTTGGGAGGATTGTTCATTGTTCTTAAGATCCAAGGGTCTGGGTCTGTAGTCACCTAGGCAAATTGGTGAGGCTTTTTACCAAACCTTGTCCAGGAAGTGGGGTGCAAGGTTTTGGGAAGTATTTTGGGGGGAAAGACGTGTCCAAACAGCTCTTCCCCAGTAACCAGTATTAGTTTGGTGGTGGTAGCGGCCAATCCAAGGACAAAGGATGGAATATTTTGTACCTTGGGAAAGTTTTGACCTAAGCTGGTAAAGATAAGCTTAGGAGGTTTTTCATGCAGGTCCCCACATCTGTACCCTAGAGTTCAGAGTGGGGGAGGAACCTTGACAAGGTTTATGGTAGAATGCTTTGCTTTACCAGGTGTCATGTCAGAAGTTACGGGAAAATTATAATTTTAGTTCCTTCTCTCCCTCCCCACCCATATTTTTTGGACCCAAGAACAAAGGCCAGAATTGTTTGATTTTTATCTACGTTATTGGATTATAAGAGACAAGCCTGTTTGTTAAAACATGACAATATGTGCTGCCTTATTTACATAGGTTTGCCTATTGAAATGCTACAGTGAAACCCTTTATTTTGGGTGAAAATTAATTGTAGACAAACAAGAATACATTTCAGTTTGAATTAAATTGTCTAACACTCCATTGGCAGAAAATGCCTTCCATTTTTCTTGTTGAAGTTTGAATTTGTAAAACTCCCTCCATCACCTCAGTCTCATCTTTCCCAGAAACATTTGTTGCTAAGCAGAGCACTGCTTCTTATTTTATGGTCTCCCAGGGGTATCCACTTTAATTTTCAGTTTATTATAATTTGCTTTCTTTGTTGACTTTTCGTTTAATCATAACTTGGTTCACTGTCTGGCTATTTCCCAAGGTCTGCAGCCCCCCTGCCCTGTGCATGTCACTTTTGATTAAGCAGTTACAAAGCCCTTTACCCACCTTCTAAAAGGTAAAAGTCAAAAATCAATAATGTGCCGGTCCTTCCCAAGTGCAGTAGCAGTCAGAGGTAAATGAATGATTAAACATGATGAATAACAGTGTAATGGAAGACGCAAAGTAGGGAAAAGTGCTCACTTTAGCCTAAACTCTGAGATTTATTGCTGAGTACTACAAATAATGGAATCATCAATCTTCCAAGGACTAAAAAAGGCATCCACTGCAGCAAGTTTAAAAAGCAGAGTAAGAAATCTCATCTTCTCATCCTTACCTGCTGTGGTCCAGTTACTCTGCAATATTGCAGTACCCATTGCATAAGTAACCAGTGTGTAAGCTTTGAAGTGAAAACAGAATGCTGTTTATACCATTTCCCTAGATAGGTGGTAAGGGGATTTCTAGCTGCAAACAGGGTTTTTCCCCCCGATATTTTTCTTAAATATTTGTGTTTCAATTTAACTTGTACTTCTCTGCTTTAAGTTCATTAGTTTTTTAGACCGCACAAAGGCCAGTGGCTGCTGTTTTGCCCTCTATTATAACGAACACTAAATAGACAGCATTTAAAATACAACACCTAATTTATATAAGTATATTTAGCAAAACTGCATATTGAAAAAAATACCAATAATTTGTAGACTCTCGTTCTTCACTTTTGCTCTGTGGCTGATTTAAGGGGTCACAGTGCAGTATGCCATCTGTGGCATGGCAGGGAGGGGTTCACAATAGGTGCAATAAAATGGAATAAAAAAACCCATAGTGTTTCCACAGTCCAGTTTTTATTTTCTAATTCCAGGGTATTTAATGCACACTGACTTTTCTCACTTTTGCTGCTGTAGTTCTGTTACACTGGTGTGACACTTTTGAATTCAATGGAGTAAGTGAGGAGAGAATTGGGCCCATTATGGGTTGAATTCTGATCTGTTATCCTTGCCTAAATTCAGAATTCCACATAAGACTTCAAAGGATTTATTCTGATTTTAGCCCGCGGTAACTGAGATCATAATCTGTCTTAATGAAATTTAGTTTAAAACTAAATTGCTATGAGTCTATTCTTATGTGCAGCTTGTACGGATATTATTCATGGGAAAATATTATTAATAAAAATATTTCAGTTCAAGTGCATGTTCAGAGTATGTTCGTTGGGGTAGAAGAAGTTAATATAAATGAAAATGCATAAAGGACCTGGAGATATGCAAAAGGCATGAGTGATACCAAATGGCAAGCATAGAGTAGCTCTTGAACATGAGGCTGAGGCAGGGTAATATATATATTGTATACGTCAAAGCAGAGAAGAAATTGAAGATTGCCCAGGAAGTAAAGACAAGGCATTTTTCAAGGCTGTATTGTGTAGAATATCATTTAAAAAATTAGCAGAGCCTCTAAGAGATAGTGGGAGTAATTTAGTAATAGAAGTGCTAGACATTACTGAACATCTAAATTAATTCTCTGCTTGACTTTTCACGAGGGAGGATGGAAGACTATTACCAGAGACAGAAATATGTTTTCTGAAAAAGAAAAAAAAACCCTGAAGAAACTGAGAATGTCAAGAATGCATGATAAATAAGATTTGTTGAAGACTGTAGACATAGCACTTCAGGCTGAGATCTCCTCAAATCTCTATAGTCAAACACTGTCTGTGCTGGGATGGAAGACTTCCCAGGAGTACCAGCTGCTACAGGAAATGCTGTTGAGGTAAAAAAAAGGCACAACAGAGAACTCACAACCCAGGAGGAGAAGTGTCTAAAGTGGCTTTAAGCTGACCTGGGGGCCTGTCTGTTACAGCAGCCTGTTCCTGACCACCCATAGGGCACGGTGCTGGCCAGAATCTCCACAGCTCTGTGGACCCCACACCCTTTCTGCCCCAGCCACCCTTCCCACCATGCCAGAGCTTGAAAGGGAGCCTCAGGCTGTCTTTTGTAGCCCCGACACTGGGGGAATTCTTCCCTGGCCAGATCCAGGATTTTTCAAGCCTCTTCATGCTGCTTCCATCTCTTTTACTGGCTCCTCCCCTTCAGTCAGTTAAAAACGAATAACCAGCATTGTTCTAGGGATCACTGTGCTTCTTCCTGGAGTTGTTTTTTGGATGAAAACTAAAATCGCAGTTCCCTACCACTCTTAATCATTAAAGAGTCCATGGCACTTTTTGATAGTGATGTCATGTTAGTTTCTGCTTCCTAGTCAATTTCTGGCTTGGGCACTTGAATCTTGTCTGCTTAAATTCTCCCTGCACTTTTAATTGGATACAGCATTATTATGTAGGTACTTGTTACTTCCATCCCCATGTCTCCTCTCTAGAGACCACTCAACCCCTTACATCTTCCACATGGAAACCCTTTCACCCCAAGGTCCTGTTATCCTTGTCTCTCCTGACCTATTAGCCCCTTGTGAACATCTCTGTAGTGATCCATTAATTCTGTTTCCCCCTCAGCACCTTTATGGAGTCCTATTACCTTTTTCATATCTCATCTGCAGTACTCTTGTCTCTTCTGTGAGGTTTAGGAGATAGGCTATACATTTAATTTTGTGCCATGGTTCTCTCAGTTTAAATCTGTTTCTCCGAGAGGTCAGAGAGCTAGTACAGCAGTGGGCTATGGTCTGTTCTCTAGGTCTCTCGCACAGTAACATTTCCCAACAATCTGGTAAGGACTTCTGCCATTTATTGCACATGCTATTAATTTGCCTTGGATTCTGGTATGGATCCTCCAGTCCCATTAAACACAGCTGTTTTTATCCCCTGCTCCTGGAAGAACAGAACAGGATCCTGAAGTATTTTCCAATTACTGCCTAGTGGCTAATCTACCCTTTCTTGCTAATGTGCATGAGAGGGCTGTAGTCCTACAAACATCTCACCACTTTCCTGATAAGTCTGTCAGGATGGCTTTCCAGTGTTGGAGAAGGTTGTGAATGACTTAGCTCTTAAAGCTGCAGAGTGGGTGTTTATCTATTATGTTACTGGTCAATCCAGTTATGTTTGATACGATCAGTCAGGCTGCATTGTTGAAATTTTAGGTCAGTGTGATTGGATAGAAACTGCTTTGGATTAGTTTTAGATTATATGCAGTCTGTTTCTTGTTGGCTTTCATTCTGTACCTGATTCTTCCATCCTTTCTGGTCACCAGTGGCCTGTGCCAGCTGTTGTTAAGCATTTACATGAGAAGTGATCAGAACTCATGGATTTATATTTCCAGTCTTACATACATAGACAATATAGATTTATATGATGATTAACTGTTCCTCCACTTCTGACATTTCAGAATATCTCTGCGACAAATATGTTCTAGCAACTTCAACCCTGCTTTAGCTTTGTTGCAGTAAGTGCAGTAACACCAGACATAAACGTGACCTATGTTTCTAAAAAAATAAAATAAAATGCAGCTAAATCTGAACTCTTAATTACCAGGCAACAACTTCTGTTTCCTTTCTTGCTACACTGCTTCTCTCCTCATTCATCACTAAAGGATAATGCCCTCCACTTCTGGAATTTGGAGGTGGTCAAGTGTTATTGCTGGAGGCTCCACCCTTCTGCTCAGACCACCAGATTTTTCTGCCTCGGGTGGTGGTACAAGTTAGCAGTTCAGTTTCTCTCGACCATTTTGCTTTATAGCTTTATTTGTTGTCATGCAATTGTGACAGATCAGATAAGCTCCTCTCCCTCTCTCCCGAGGTGAGGAATCACTGGGACATTGAAGCTCTACCCCTCTAGCTCCTCCAGTACAGCTCACTTCAAGCAGGACTCCCTCTGCCCCTTGCTGCAGTACCCAAGAAACCCTGAGCCAAGTCAGAGGTGCTATAGGTGGTTTTCCAGGAGCCTCGGAGGGTGAGAGAGGCCCTGCTGCCACCAGCTGCATACTCTCACTCTGCTACAGTATGGGACTTGAGAGGGTGAGCTATATACCCCGCTGCTGCAAGCTGCTAACCTTTGATCTGCCAAGGCATGGGCTCAATTGGACGGGGTAGAGGGCTACAATGGCACTATGGGAGGCTCAGGGGCACGAGGAGTCCCACGGAGAGGAGAACTCCTCACAGTCTGCTCAGGGGTAAGTCTTGCAAGCTCCAGAGACTCCGGGTGCCATAAAGACCAAAAGCAAGCGTCACCTTCATAAGGCAGCGATCCGTATTGTTAATGAGCAAGTGGTGTAAAAATGGTGTTTAAACCCTTTCTCCTTTGCCTTGCCACCCAGTGGGAAGTGTTCCCTGCAGCTTTTCTCCTCACAGAGGCTCTTTTGCTATGCTCTGTATCAGGATCACTGCATCTCACCCACCTTGCCATATGTCTGGGCAAACGGGGGAGCCTGTCTCTCCTGTGCAGCTCTGCCTCTGGCTGCAGTGTAATGGGAACTGGCTGACTTTCAGCTCGTAGAGCCTTGCTCTGTCAGGAAAAGAGTCTCAAACTCTGAATGTCGGGGGTAAGGTGTCTCTACCCTTCCCCCTCTCCATGCACTGGCTCCACATTAAAACATAAGGAGCAGTTCAGGCAGTCTGTGGCCAGACCAGAGGCACACAAGGATTTCATTCCCCGCACAGATGCACCATCATGGGATTACAGAGGGGTATGTTCAAAGTGACACCTTACTTACTGAGTAAAGCGCTGAGTGGTACTAGGTCACTCCTTAAGCACTAACGTGGGTGCTGGCCAGCCTGGGGGAGCAAGGAGGCATCCTTTCAGGCTCCTAGGCACAACTAGCCCATTATTCCCACAGTCAGGATATTTGGTCTGGTACCCCTCCTTGGTTAAGTGCTCCCCAGGCCAGGACTAATAGCCTGCTGCCTCTGTCCTGTAAACAACCACAGGAAGTACCCTACATACACCACCAAAACTTGCTCCCAAACCTTCCAGGACAGGATTTGAGTGGATTGCAAGAAACTCATTAGTATTCATAAAATATCTTCACTGTCAATCATGATTAGATATGTGGCTTTCCATAGACACCTCCTTAGAGGACATCTGAAAATCCGGTGTAGACTTTTGATTCAAGCCATCTAAAATGTTGTGAAATTTCTTTGTTTTTTCATATAAGTTTGGGGAGCCTAAGGTTGGTGCAGAAGTGGTCCAACCAGTGAAAGAAATAGTCACACCTTAGAAGGAGACTCCCAACAGATCCTGTACCATGGGAATGAGGAGACACTGCACAATGGTTCAAAGCCTCAGATATAGTCACTCAGATGAAAAAACTTTCTTATATTTAGTAAAGGAAAAACTTGGTGAGAAGCATGTGGCTCATCTTGGGGTATGATCCTTGCTTGGAGTGAGGCGTCTCAGTTCTAACCTGGTCAGATCCTAGGTATGATTTCTGACGATCAACGGCTCCTAACTCAGTGCCTACAAGGATGCTGTGTTACACCCTTGAGTAGCAAACAATAATCCTAAACCAATACCTTGTTCATTCAAATTACCGGGTCAGAGACTTAAGAGAAATTAGTAGCTGACATTACAGAGCGGTGTTGAGCCCTCACTA
Organism: Lepidochelys olivacea; assembly: GCF_965140295.1. Lineage (NCBI taxonomy): Eukaryota > Metazoa > Chordata > Testudines > Cheloniidae > Lepidochelys > Lepidochelys olivacea. Next base: position 18,427,576 of record NC_140423.1, read on the forward strand.
TCAAACTCAGCATAGCAATCCATTGGTTGCTATTAATACCAAAGGTGTTTGATAAGAGACTGTTTCCTCAGCAGAGGGAAAAATTTGGAAAAGCTTCCAAGGACACCTAGATACATTTTCTTTCTAAACCCACAAAGTCTTTAGTATGACAAAAACAAAATGAGCATTTGTGTATGAGAGCTTACAATTCCTGTACAAGAATCTTCTTTTTGATTTACCCTCTGCACCCGGAGTCCTAAGATATGGCTGACAGTCATAGTAAGGCAGATGTTGGAAGTTATGTATCTGTACCCATGCATAAACCATATACCAATTCATACCCACAGTTCTTCAAAATCAAGAAGAACTTTTAAATCCAGTGGAGAGAATTGTTCACTCAAGGGTCAAAAACTGGCATGGCTCTGGCCATAATTTTACCAACCTGGTAAAGATCCAAAACTTCATTGCATCAGTTATTTCCTGACAGCAGTCATCAGTAGCCAATTATCTCCAATGACAAGGATTGCTGGAGCTGAGCATTAGTTGGATTTCTCAAAATGTGCCCCCAGAAATTTCTTCTCAGGATGTGGAATCACACACCTGATGTAATGCAAAATTAGATTAGTACACCTGGAAGATAAATTTTAGTTTACTTTGACAGCTCAAGCAGTGGTGTGTCTGAACAAAATCATAGATATGACCATATGGAATCAGACAGTGGTCCACAGAATCCAGTATCCTATCTGACAGTGGCCAGCGTCAACTGCTTCAGAAGGAACAAGCAGGTAGAAGGCAATTATGGCGCTTATGGGAAGTTTCTCCTCCTACTTCCCATCAGAGGTTGGCTTGTGACGGAAGCATGGGTGCTTATATTCATTCCAAAACCACAGAGTTAACAGAGGTCAGAGTTTCTTTGTGGCAGCACAAGTAATGTTCTAGGCAGAGAAGAATCTGCTTCCTGTCAAGACCGTTCACATAAAGGACATAAAACAGAGAGAAAGGGAGAGTTAAAGTCCTCCTCCTACTTCTCCACTGGCCCAGATTAGTGGTACTTTAGATTTGGTAGACAGCTAAGGAACGGTCTCCGGTGCACCTGCAAAAAAGACGAGAAGTGTAGATCAGTAAGGATTCTCCACAAACCTCATTGATGCATTTTGGCATCCAAACCGCACTCAATCACTACATTTCATTCACTGAGCTGGTCAAATTACATTTCTGGTGTGAGCGAAAATGGAGAGCTCGCTACTCCAGGGACTGTGTCTTTACTTGTACATTGCCCAACACAGTGGAATCCAGGTCTCTAGATGCTATAATACAAATAATAATCACAAAGTTCCAGTGATATCAACTACATTAAAGTTTCTCCAGGATGGTTGATTGGAGTCCTACAATCAAGCACCATAGAAAAGTGGGTACTAGCCCTAACAGTCTTCTTTAGGCAGGCATATTGGTCTCCCCATCTGAGAACCACCCAGTGTCAAGAGTAGTCAGAATGGCAGATAAGACAAGCCTGTGGCTGGCTTTTGTCATCATACCTACAAAAGACAGGGCTTGGAATTAGTCCTTTATCTATGCAAGAACCACAGTGATGTTGTAATGAGGAAAAGGTTATTCTTCTAGTTCCAGAAACATTTCTGTTCAAATTAAGTTCTTTCCACAAATCCTGGGAAGTCATTCTCCCATCATTTTGTTCTAATCTCCGCTTGAAGCTTGTGACATAATTGAGGCATTCATAGTACTCCAAAGATACATCCCAAGCACATGGAGTGCACATGCCAGTTGTACCTTGTCCATCTCATTCCATCCAAAATGCCGGGTCCTCAGACTTGCTGCAGGTAAGAAATTAAAATCCTGCATCAGTTGGCATGCTAGGCATCTGGAAAACTTTCTGTGAAGTAGGAATCAAGGCTCCCTTTACAAGATCCCTAGTGGTGGTGTGGGGAAAAGTGTACGAGCCACATCTGAGGAAGATTTGCAAAGGAAGGTTCCATTCTTCTGCAAAGGCATCCTTTTGGTAGGACTGTTCTAGTGGGTTGGTTCTTGCATAACTTAAATTACAAAACTCCTTTATTTTGGGGGAAACTTCCATTTTCTGCCTATTATTCTGCTATAATAATTAAAACTCTACTCCTACTCTGCCCCATACTTCTGTGGTTCACTGCTTGATAGTTCCCATTAGTGATAAATGAAGAGAGAAACTGTGCAACAGAATGAGAAATTTCTTATCTGATAATTTTCTTTCTGTTAGCAGCTTCTCTCCTCTTTCAACCCATCCTAGTAGCCTGGTCATTTACCAGAATACAATTTGTAACATTTTTCTCTCTCTATGGAGCTTTAGACATATAATTGCCTTAAGATTAATATAGTATATCAAGTTGTGTTAATTCTAATAACCAGTGTTGTTACAGCTTCAGAAGAACTCTACTCGTGACTTGAGCTGAAAGTGAGGGCTTAGCCCAGCAGCATTTGACTGCATCCAAGTTCCACAAGTGGGAACGTTCTCCATTAATGATGAATGAAGAGAGAAACTAGTAAGAGGAAAAATTAAAAGGTAACAAATTTCTCATTCTCCCTACCTGGCACTGATATAGTCATCTGTGTAAAGGTTCTTGAAGTTATGATTGATTCAGGCATTATTTTCACATCTATCTCTATATAAGTGAAATCAAAATTTTTATTACCTGATAAACATGAGCAAAATTCAGCCTCTCCTTTCCTGATACAAAGATCTCTACCTATATCCTTTTCTTCTACTAAATAGATTACTGCAATCCCAACATATGACAGGAATCTTGCTACAGATACTCATTGCCAGCCAAATTTCATTTCTGTATGTTTTTATATTGATTTACAAAGTCCTTCACAAACAGGAACAGAGTTACTTCTTCCTCTGCTGAATACCAGTTGTAGTTACCAATATGTCTCCTTGTGTCTTCCTGGCTGCTGCAGTAGTTTGTAGGATTTAGTTGATTTTGTTCAGCCTGACCTCAGGTGCATAACACTTTAGAATAGATGTTGTTGTTTCAGAATTCCTTCATGATGACTGCACTTCTGCACGAATGCAAGGTCCTTTAATCCTGAGATGAATGTCATCTCAACACCAAGGACTTGGAAAACATGGTCATGCATCTTCATCATCATTTATTTGTCAATATGCTTGTGTGTGCCAACACCAGTGGATTTTACCAGACGCTCATCAGGATACCTCTGCATATGGGAGGGGAAAGCTCTGTTTCTAAACATTTTAGTTATGGATACATAGTGGTTTATCATTAAGTTAGCTTGACAGGTTCATTATTCTTTCCACAGAAATATAGACAAAAAGAGTTAGGGGTTCTGATCCTTTGAGCTGTATTTAGTGAGTGCTTAATTCATGTTAAGATATTTCAAAAGTGTGCTTCTGAGAGCTTAAATAATTAAGGAAAATCATTTTAACACACACCTATTGACGTTCCAGCTACTACCAAATGACTTGAAATAAATAAATCATTAAAACTGTCTGATACTTCACAACGGTGTGTGTGTATTGACAAACACGGTGCAAATTAATTCAATTAGGGTAGCAATGAGCAATATTGGGTTTGACAGCTATGTGCAGAAATGCACCCTACCACATTGTAGAATCTGCCAAAATAAAATATCAGTACATTTCAAAGGGCCTTTGGCATGGACTCCCAGCTCACAGGTGTACCATTTATGGCTGTTACTGTGATTTTTACACAGTTCTGTTCTCCAAATGATGATCATGTATATTTCAGTAGAGCCAAAGAGGCTCCAATTGTGAATGGGGTTCCATGATGCTAAGTGCTGTACAAATACACAGGAAGACATGGTTCTTGCCTGGGTCTACCTGATGAAAGATAAACATAGGGGTCATGAATCAACCAGTGAAGGCTGAATTTTAATTACTTTTTGTTAGTGCTCGCTGTCTGCTATACATACCCAACAAAGCTTCTGATGAGGTATTTGCTAACCAATATTTTTAAGGGAACAATGCCTCTAATTACAGATGCACCAAGGAAGGAAGGGAAGCTGAATCAATATGTGAAAAGAATTTGCTACATAAGCCCAAGTGTGGGAAATAGTCTATCATGTAGGGCTTCAGAGTTCCCTCTAAAGGCCAATACATATACACACTGTTATGCTTGTGCACAGCAGGATGGTTTATATGAATCTAAACAGATTAGTGTTTTCTCTGTAAAATAACTGGCATGTTTGCTATACAAATCTCTGGGGTGCCTCATAAATATGCAGTATCAGGCACGTTTCTTAAAGAAACATTGGCATTAATTCAGTGCCTTTTTGAAATTAAAAAATCTTTCCCTTTAAGCTGTTTTTCAAAAATGCTGTTAGTTTTTTTTTAAACTTGTTTCCCTCCTCCTCACTATTCTATGGCTTGTGCCTCTTGTCCTTGACTCTATTTATGTATTTATTTTAGAAATTAACAATTTTACTAAAGGTTTCAGTTCTTTTCCAGCTGGAATTTTCTAAGCTAGAGTTTCACAGAACCTCTTGCATATAAACTTTGGCTCATTTATTGAGCTTATCAGGGCATATTTCCTTTGAAAGCTCCAAAAGGGCTTGCAGATGCCATATTTCTCCTTCAGACAGAGCAGTATGTGATGACATTTGTTCCTGGAGAGGTTCACTGGACAAGCCATGGCTCACTTTGTGTAGATTCTAAGCTCTTGTTTTTCACAAGAGGTGTACAAGATGGTGAAATGTGTTTTAACTCTTATTTTACATAAGTCCAGTCACAGACCATGTACGCTTTTATGTCATGCTGCTTCTGAAGTAGAACAGTGTTACAATCCATACACACATTCATCCATCCAGCTGCTTATGGCTCCATGTGATGTTCCAGAATAGAACAAACAACCTGGGGCTGTGAAAACACAATGCTCGACCCTGTGACCTAAATGAGCAGCTGAACTAACTGAGACAGCAGACGAAACTGATACACGCTTGCAGTAGAGTTTCTCGGTTGGGTTTATGGCAAAAATGCTGCAGGTGCCTAACACCTAATCCAGGCGTTAATCTTCATTGGTAATAGGTACAGTAACACCCCACTTATTGAATATAATCTAGTCATCCTGGACACCATTTAAAAAAATAGAATAACCCTCTCTAGATGCTCACCTTGCTCAGCTGAATTTCTACTGGGTCCTTGGGTAAACTCCTATTGAATCAAGATTGTAAACTGAATTTAAACTGAGTTAGTACCTGAGATTTTTGGCTTGTAGAAACATTGTTATTTTTAATTTTGGTCTTTCTAAATCTGTGCTTAAAAGGGACTGGTCTGCTATATCCTATTGCTGTTCATGTTAGTGTGGCTTTCTTTACACCTCTCTAGTGGCTGTACTATTCTGCAGCAGCAGATATTTAGGTGAGCAGATTCCTGTCTGCACTCAATCTTTATATCTGATTTGATCCTACAGTGCTTAGAATAAAATACTAATTATAGCCTTAGTACTTGCAATCTGTTATGTGCTAAAAATATGCTGTTTTACATTTTCTCTCATCCACAGGTGCTACTTAGTCTGGAAAATAAATGGTGGGGTTTTTTTTTAAAGCCATAGTGTGAGTTATAGAAAAGGTTTGAAAGTGCTCAGTTGTGAGAAATAATGGCTATTAATGAAAAGGCTTGATATTCAGTAACAATTTATGTAATCAATAAACATGTTTTATACTCAACTAATGGTAAAAAAAGAAGTGTTTTGTAATGGTTAGAGCATCTTAGAGTGCTGAACAATAGACATGCTTGTTAGATCAGTGGCAACCAAATCTTTTTAAACTGTAACCTAGCGGCTTCCTAAGATGCTGCAGTTTTAAATCAAAGCCCTACTGGAATGCAGAATAGGAGCTAAATAAACTTGGTCTGTGAATATGGAATGGACATGGTCTTTTTTACATGGAAGCTCACAGAGCAAGCTGAATGAATCTCAGGTATTTGCAGAACTCTTCTGTAGCATACAGCACATGTAGGAGAATAAGGGGACTGAATGGAAGAGAAGAATGGAGAAGAAATGTAAAGGTACATAACTAGGATACAAATGAATTCCTGCTGTGAGGGTATTGTGATAAGGGTATCGCCTTGTGAATGGAAAGGGTGAGGGAAAGCAGGGTGAAGCTGAGTAGATCTGGCATCTCCACAAAACAAGAGGGGTCCCAAAATAAGTTATGCTATAAACTTGTTTCTTGACTTATTAGAAGAGTAGAGCAGGTATGTTGGAAAGACACTGTGATGTACTCACTTGTGCGTCACATCTGTAACAAATATGGCAGCGCTCTGGCTTTGCTGGCAGTGGATCCACCCAACTGAGGAGCTGGGATTTTAAGTGTTGCAACCAGACTAACCCTATTCCTGTTTCAGTTGTTATACCACCTGCATCATTGTATTAGTTAAGCGCCTTCCAGTAGCGTGGGTAAGCAACATAAGTAACATCTTTTATGTGTAGTTGATTCTGCCTGTCATCCTCTCCCCAGGTAGAGAATTGTTTGTGTAGTGCAGAAGTTTATTTTGGTGGGATTTTGTTTTGAGGTGGCTGTTTTAATGTACACGTAGCTTTATATTTTAGAAAAGGCAAGGTGAAAGAAGTGTACCTTCCACTCTGAGCAGAAGGTGGTGATGTTTGTGATGGGTCTAGTGAGAAGTGCTGTCTGGAGAAATATGGTGCAATGGATGGAGTCTGGGACAAGGAGTCAGGAATTCTTGGATCTGGTCGTTCATTGCCCTGCACCTTGTATAATTATTTACACCACTGCATAGCTAGTGTAAAATGCTGCTATTCTGATTTTACGCTGACTTTTCACCGGTATAAATAACTACTCAAGGTGCAGGGAAAGTTCTTTTGCTACATCCTGGCATTGACTTCATCTGTGTCTCAGATTTCCCATCTGTACAATGGGGATAATAGTAACTTGCCTTCATCCTGCGGGTGTCCCGTGGATTGATGGTTAAGGTTTGTAAAGTAATTTGAGAATGAACAGAAACTATGTAAATTATAATTTTGGAGACAAAGGCTAAAATTGTCAAACTTGAGCACTCTGTCCATATTTAGGCACCCAAACAAGAGGTTTGGATAGGGGAACCTAACTTACTCGGGTTTGATAATTTTGGCCCAAGGGATTTTTTTTCCCCTCTTTGTTATCGGTGATGATGATTAGTAAAACTAGGTTCAGTGAAAGTGTAAGCTTTGTTGGGTCAATGTTTCTTAAATGATTTTGCTGCTGTAGTCAGTGGAACTTGGCAGCCTCTATTTAGGTACCAATGTGCAGCACTGGCATTTTAGTGGTGTCCTACCAGATAAGCTGGGGCAGCATTAGTGAAGGTGTGTCTTACAGTACGTACCTCATGGGTTAAGCAACACTGGTGGTGAGGGAAAAAACAGAGTAATAAAGACAAATAAGAATCAGGATGTTGTTTTAATATACCCATCCACCTTTCCCTTAGGCTCAGTGCTCAGGTTAAAAACATTTGAGTATATTCTTGGTTCTGAATCTATTAACTGAATCTTCCCCTTAGCAGAGAACTTGGATTTCAATGTAATATGACTTCTTTCCTCCTTTCTGCTTTACTCGTATTTGCTGATGTCCCCTTGACTGGCTAAATTCCAAGCATTTGTGGAAATATAAATATTTCCTGAATATATGCCTGACAGGAGGATTGGTTTTCTAGCCTCTAGTTTTCTAGGCTGCATTTCTTGCCTGTGCTGTTCCAGTTGGCTCTACCTCTCCCCTTCTGGGAGTGCGCCTTTCTTTCCAAACTGGCCTTCCCATTGCATCCGCCTCTCCCAACAGGCTGCAAACCAGGACTGGAGCAAGGATCAGACAGTCAAGCTGCATTAGTGCAGCTCAAGGAAGACAAATATGCAAATTTTGAAGTAACATCTGGGAACATCCTCTCTGACACTGAAACCACTGAGTGCCACACAATGGGAAAGTCGAGTGGAAGCGATAAAATCTATCAAACACCAAACTGGGAAGATAGATGATGCCATAGTTGCCATTATGGAGGATAATGCTATGACAGGAATGGTTTGTGGGAGAACAGTGGCAGAGGGAAATGGAATCACCAGAAACATACATAACTTCACATTTCTGTGTGGCTTAGTGTTGTGGCATGATATACTGTTTGAAATAAATGTTGTAAGCAAGGGATTCCAAAGTGTTGACCTTGATATATCTAGAGCAATGGAACAACTGGACAAAGCAAAGTCATACCTACAGTCTTACCAGTCAGAAGAGGGATTTCAAAACGTTCTGAAGAGTGCACAGAAGTTGGCAGAGGAACTTCACACTGAAGCTATTTTCCCACCCATTCAAGAATACAAGTCACCGAAGAAGACGTCATTTTGATTACGAGGCACGGGATAATCCCATAAGAGACCCCAAACAACAATTCAAAGTTGAATTCTTTAACCAGGTGCTAGATTGTGAAATACAGTCAGTTGAACATTTCATGCAGCTCAAGGAACACAGCAGTATATTTGGACTCTTGTATGATATTCCAAAACTCCTCACTATACCAGAAGACCTACACCAGCAATGTTGGCACTAGAGACAATGTTAACACATGACATGTGCGATATTGATACGAGTGATTTAGTGATTTATGAGTGATGAACTGAAAGCCCTTTCAAGATACATTTCAGCAGGATCAACTCCAAAGGCTGTTCTGGAATATATGTGCACAAATAAGATGACCACCCTCTTTCCAAATGCTTTTGTTGCTCTGCTCCTACTTCTAACACTTCCTGTAACAGTTGCCAGTGGAGAACACAGCTTCTCCAAGCTGAAGTTAATAAAAGCACATCTACGTTCCACAATGACACAGGAGAGGCTGGTCGTCCTTGCAACCATCTCAATAAAGTGTGAGCTGGCCCAGACTGTGGACCTTCAGGAAGCAGTTCAAAACTTTGCAGCCAAGAAGGCACGGAAAGCACCACTTGGATTATTCAAACAGATAAAAGTGCCAGTGTTTGCTATGCAGACAAGAAAAGTTACGTTCGCTGTTCAGGAGTTTGAAAGTTAAGTGTTACTTAAAATTTTTGAACAAGGCATTTTAAGTTTAGTTCTCCTTTACTGGGGTAGGTAGCAGAGCAGTACCATTAGAGGAGTAAAACAGGAAGAAGGCAGAATTGAGACCTTTAGAAGTTTTGGCCCAAGCGAGGGGGCATGGGGGCATCATTTGAGCTCCCTGCCTCAGGTGCCAAAATGTTGTGGGCCAGCCCTGGGGCTGAGCCCTGGCACCTTTAGACTTGGCATTTCATAGCCCCAGCACTTCTTGGCTTGCCACATCAGTTCTGAAAGTGTAAAGATTGCTTGACCCCTGGCACCTCTTTCATTACAAATTAAGCACTGCACTCACTCCTTTACTTTAAGGGGGCACAGTGGGTTCTTGATACAAATTAAGACTGGTCTGAAGTATTCTAAATCTGTTGACTACCATACATGCTACAAGACTCATCTTTTTAAGAAAGCATTTGGAGATGAAGATGTTGTTTGACGTTTGATGCTTAGTGAAGGATGGGGGTTTTCCTTTTTATTTTAATGTCTGGTCCTGCTTCCATTGAAGTCTGTGGGAGAACTTTTATTGATCTCAAAAGTGCAGGATCAGAATCCTGGTTCCCATTATACTTTGTGGGTTTGCTGCTAGTTCTCTTCCATTTGTATTGACTGTATATTTAATGAATTGTTGGGGTGCCTAGAGTGAGAGAAGTGTCTCTTGAGGTCTTAAAAACCTGAAGTTATATTTAAAACTCTTAAATATTCAGCACACCTAACTAGAAGATGGCCTCTATAAGCTGTCAACAAGCCACCCGCCCCTATTTCACCCAGCTTTCCCAAAACTATAGTTAACTTAATAACCCACTTGACCGTTACACTCATGGTAAGACAGTTCCCATGTGTACAATTAAGTCAAAGTAGATAAAGAGAAATATTTAATAAAGCTGTAGAAATCAACGGTGTTGGACAGTGCTTATAGGGTTTTGATGATGCATCACAGTTGATTTATGAAGCTATTAAAACTTAGTACTTGCCATGTAAACACAATGTTGTCCAAGTTTGTGAAAATCACAGCCTTATTGAAATCAAGGTAGCAAGAGATACGAGGACTCTCCGTGCTTATGTCAACTAACTTTGTATGTGTACAATATTGCAAGAGGGTATTGTCTGAATATTTTGGTTTTCTAGGAAAGCACAAGATGATGCAAGTTTCACAAGATACAAATTTTAATTGCATTTGAAGGATTTATAATGCTGTATGTAATTTGTCAATTATATCAATCTTTAGAACAGACAGTGCTGCAAAGCTATTTGTCATTTATTTTTAGCACTAGGTCAGCAAGAGGACTTCTGTTACCCAGCTGTAGCAGAGATAGAGGTGGTATGCTTTATTGTAGCTACCAACATCAATCTCATATGCAGCTAATATTATGCTCCTAGGAATAGCCATCTTTGCTGTAATCCTCAGACTTTGATTGTGTGTGAGGATGAGAGCAAAATACTTCAATGTTTAAATTACGCAAGGAAGCTTCTTATAAACACAGATGTAGAATGACCTGTGAGACTATTTTTAAATGCAGTACATTTCAGGTTGTAAAAACTACTGAGCCTGATTATTCTTATCTTTCTTTATTATGCCACTAAACATAACCCATCGTTTCATGAGCATTGCCCGAGACCAATGTAAATGGAGCTTATAGGTTGCGCAATATATTTTAACAAAGGTCGTGTAGTGTGCTGGCAAATGCAAAGATAAATGGGCTGCTTCAAGCTCACAGGTTATTAGGATATTCATGCAGAAAGTATCTGGAGAGTTGTCTAGAAATACAGTGAAAAGAACCTAGATGCCATAGGCCCAAAAATCTAACTTTAGTAACTACTACTAGGCATGTGCTATAAGTTCTGTGCCATAGCATTTTAGTTTTTCCTCTCCATTTATATTGATCAAACACCTCTCAAGTTCCGAACTCGCTTTGGTTAAGCACCACTGAAATCACTGGAGGAATTCTGATTAACTTTCTTTTCTGAGTTCATGTTTGTCTTAACTTATGTAGGGACTAGATTTGTTGCATGTATCTGGGCCCAGTATAATGCTTCCAGAATACAGGGGGGAAATAGGAAAATAAAAAAGAATTGAAATGTTATTTAGCTTTATCCTTTCTGAGAGGCTTGAAGTGCTATTTAAAAAAAAACACAAAAAACTATGGCTGAACTTAGTTGCACTATCCTTTGTCTAACACCAAAAGAAATTGAAATTGTGTTTTTCTCTAAATGTATAGAGGTTCTCACAGAGACAGACACAGTAAGTACTGAAGGTATAACCGCAACAACAGGTTAAGTCCTGTAAGCAAATGCCAACTGTGCCACTCCCTTGAGCCACCCCAAAGGCAGAGAGAATGTTAAGACTGTCTACAGCAAAGGTTTGCCTCCCCTTGTGTCGGAATTATACCATAGAACTTGTCAACCAAACTGATTGCAAGGGAAAGTGCACCAGCTACCCCTCTGTTGACACCCGCCCCAAAAAAAAAATTAGTCAAGATTTTTGAGAAAGTAAGAAAAAAATGTGTTGAATTAAAGAAGAGAAGCAAGATGAGGTTTAAAACAAGAATAAAATGTGTTTACAAAAGTCAGTGCAAGCTCTTGAGTTTTTTTATCTTTAATGTTGATCACCAGGTAAAAAAAAATGTACAGAAGTTGACAACTTTCATTAGCTGCTGTTAGCAACAGTGGCATTTCTAGAGTACTTGATAAAAGGCTCCTGACACTTAGGCATCAAAACATCCTCAGGACATTTGGTTGTCAGGCAAAATTTGTGTGTAGGTATGCAAATTTCAGTGAGTTGTCGCCACTCCCTCTTAGCAGCAGCACAACAGACAAATCTGCATTATGTTTAAGTTTAATAAATGTTTTATAGTCTGTCTCTTAGGAGCTGGTAAAATGAAGATGCTAATTACAGACTAGCACTAAAGGAGTTCAATGAGTGAGAACATGGTGATTCTTCCTTCTATACCTTGAGAGCCAAACTGTAAATTCTTTTCTTATGTCTGTTCTTTGTTCTTGGACTTGAATAGCCCCCATGATCCTTAATAGATCAAGGCAGATACACTGGTGATTGATTGGTATAATAAGAACCTCAGTCACACGTTTCCATCTGAAATGTGTCTTTTCATAATTGCCTTCTTTGTAAGATGGACAGGGCTGGAATAAGACATAGATAGCATATGCCTATGCCCCCAGGTCCTAGAGTCAAGTGATTACATCAGAATCTCAGCTTTCATTTAAAAAAAAAAAAAGTCTAGCTCTGGTGATTGTGAAGAAAAACCTTGAAAAAGTGACCAGAGTGTCACCACTGTGGTGATATCTGCCTGAGTCTGCAAGCAACCTAGAATAATAAGTCTGGGAAGTGTGAACTACTCCAAGGGTATGTCTATGCTGCCACTGGGGAGGGTGTGATTCCCAGCACAATTCCCAGACCTGTGTTAGCTTGGCTCAAGCTAGCACACTAGAAACAGCAGCATGGACGTTGCAGCATGAGCAGCAGCTGTGTACCTTTGCTGGAAATGACACTTCTCAGTTGCAGAGTAGACACACCCTCAGTAGTGTGTTAACTCCAAGACCCACTGTTTTTGGTCAGGTTCCCTTTCAACCTAATCCCAGCAGAGGACTCTGCATAGCAAGACGGGAAGATGTAGTGGGCCCTGCCACCTACCCAGCCAAACAGATGCACCCTGGCTACTGGAGTAAATTCTGGGGAGCCCCCTCCCTCTGTTTGCCCCCATTCCCTTTCCAGGGTGGAGGGAAGCCTCAACAGTCACTTCTGTTGTGGAGGAGAGCCTCAGACCTCTGTCTCTGCTTCTCTGGGAAGAAAGGGTGGGGGGCCCTTCCACCACCCCTCCAAACAGCGCGCCTAGCTCTGGGTTGCCTTAATCTAGCTTTGCTCATGGATTTTTATCCTGTTCTGTTATGCCAGTTATTTAGACAGGTGAATATTGTATGGAACATAAGGAGCTGTATTCTTATCAAGAAGTGCTGAACCAAAAGACATTTTCTATGCTAGGATTTGAAGGGGTGATGTTGACACACAACAGTTTCTTTAATATATGCTAATTTGGCGGAGTTGAAGTCAAAAACATACTCATGGGACTTATAGACTTTAAGGCCAGAACGGACCATCACGATCATCTAGTCTGACCTACTGCACATTGCAGACCACAGAACCTCACCCACCCACTCCTGTAATAGACCTCTGGATGAGTTACTGAAGTTCTCAAATCATGATTTAAAGATTTCAAGTTACAGAGAATCTGCTGTTTTACACAGGTTTAAACCTGCAAGTGAAGCTGCAGAGAAAAGCAAAAAGCCCCCAGGTTCGCTGCCAATCTGACCTGGGGAAAATTCCTTCCTGACCCCAAATATGGCAGTCAGTTGGACCCGAAGCATTTTGGCAAGACCCAACAGCCAGGCACCAGGGAAATAATTCTCTGTAGTAACTCAGAGCCCTTCCCATCTAGTGTTCCATCACTAGCCGTTGAAGATATTGGCTACTAACAGTCACAGATTGGCTACCTACCATCGTGGGCAGTCTCATCATACTCCATAAATTTAGCAAACTCAGTCTTGAAGACCGTTAAGCTTTTTGTCCCACTGGTCCTCTTGGAAAGCTGTTCCAAACTTCACTCTAATAGTTAGAAGTCTTCATCTAATTTCAAGCCTAAACTTGATGGCAAGTTTATATCCATTTGTTCTTGTGTCAACATTGGCGCTTAACTTAAGTAACTCCTCTCCCTCCCCGGTACTTATTCCTCTGATGTATTTATAGAGAGGAATCATATCTCCCCTCAGCCTTCCTTTGGTTAGGCTAAACAAGACAAGCTCTTTGAGTCTCCTCTCATAAGGTAGGTTTTCCATTCCTCTAATCATCCTCGTAGCCTTTTCCTGCACCTGTTCCAGGTTAAATTCATCTTTCTTAAACACGGGAGACAAGAATCGCACACCATATTCCATTGTAACACCATGTCCTTAAATCCTAGTCTAGACAAAGCCAAAGATTTTCGGGTTTAAATTAAGGCTGTCAATTAATTGCAGTTAACTCATGCGATTAACTCAAAAATTAATCACTATTAATTGCAGATTTAATCACACTGTTAAACAATAGACTACCTATTGAAATTTAATTTTTGGATTTTTTTTACATTTTTCAAATATATTTCAGTTACAACACGGAATATAAAGTGTACAGTGCTCACTTTATATTTTTGCTTACAAATATTTGCACTGTAAAAATGATAAAAGAAATGGTATTTTTCAGTTCCTCACACAAGTACTGTAGTGCAATCTCTTTATCATGAAAGTGTAACTTACAAATATTTTTAATGCTACATAACTACACTCAAAAACAAAACAATGTAAAACTTTAGAGCCTACAAGTCCACTCAGTCCTACTTCTTTCTTGTTCAGCAGTCACTCAGACAAACAAGTTTGTTTACATTTGCAGGAGATAATGCTGTCCGCTTCTTATTTACAATGTCACCTGAAAGTGAGAACAGGCGTTTGTATGCCAGTTTTCTGGCCGGCATTGCAAGATATTTACGTGCCAGATATGGTAAAGATTCATATGTCCCTTCATTCTTCGACCACCATTCCAGAGGACAGGCTTCCATGCTGATGATGCTCATTTAAAAAAAAAATGTGTTAATTAAATTTGTGACTGAACTCCTTGGGGGAGAATTGTATGACTCCTGCTCTGTATTACCCACATTCTGCCATATCTTTCATGTGATCGCAGTCTTGGAGGATGACCCAGCACATGTTGTTCGTTTTAAGAACACTTTCACGACAGATTTGACAAAATGCAAAGAAGGTACCAATGTGAGATTTCTAAAAATAGTTACAACACTCAACCCAAGGTTTAAGAATCTGAAGTGCCTTCCAAAATCTGAGAGGGACGAGGTGTGGAGAATGCTTTCAGAAGTCTTAAAAGAACAACAGTCTGATGTGGAAACTACAAAACCCGAATCACCAAAAAAGAAAGTCATTTTCTGCTGATGGCATCTGACTCAGATGATGAAAATGAACATGCGTCTGTCTGCACTGCTTTGGATCATTACCGAGCAGAACCTGTCACCAGCATGCACACGTGTCCTCTGGAATGGTGGTCGAAGAATGAAGGGACATATGAATCTTTAGGACATCTGGCATGTAAATATTTTGCAATGCTGGCTACAACAGTGCCATGCGAATGGCTGTTCTCACTTTCAGGTGACGTAAACAAGAAGTGGGCAGCATCATCTCTTGCAAATGTAAACTTGTTTGTCTGAGCGATTGGCTGAACAAGAAGTAGGACGGAGTGGACTTGTAGGCTCTAAAGTTTTACATTTTTATTTTTGAATGCAGTTATTTTTTGTACATAACTCTACATTTGTAAGTTCAACTTTCATGATAGAGATTGCACTACAGTACTTGTAATGGGTGAATTGAAAAATACTGTTTTTGGTTTTTACAGTGCAAATATTTGTAATAAAAATAAATATAAAATGAGCACCCTACACTTTATATTCTGTATTGTAATTGAAATCAATATATTTGAAAATGTAGAAAACATCCAAATATGTAAATAAATTGTATTATTGTTTACCAGCGTGATTAATCGTGATTAATTTTTTAAATTGCTTGACAGCCTAGTTTAAATTGACCACAAAGTTCAGTGATCCCAAATTTGAACTGCATTGCAATCTGATAATATAATGTCCTGATGTAAATGTCATCCTCTTGCAATGTCAATTGAACACTCTGGTTCATTTGGATTGCAAGAGCAGGTCAGCTGTATGGGGAAGTGCCTGGCCATATGCTCCTTACGCTCTTGAATGTCAGTCCAGAGCAGCAACTGAGTCTTCAGAATCCAAATTCAAGACATTTGGGTTCACTTGGCAGATCTGACCAGGGCATGTTCCAAAAGACTGAGATTTATTTTTGTGAGGCATTCACACACTCTTTACTCCAATCCTTTAACTTTGTCTATAAATAAGAGATGGGCTCAAATCAAAACCCTGGGTCTGAACTATGGGACTGAATCAAAACTTCCAATTCCTTTGACTGCAGAAGAAGGAATTGTAGATCTGAACAATACTGATCTTGGGATGTTGAATCCCAAATCAAACCTTTGTCATGGTTCGAGGTGTTTTGGAATTGGCCTGTTTTAGAAAAAGTTTTGAGCTGCAAACTCTGCCCCAAACCCAGCTGGAGCTCAGATCCAAGGTTTTGTTTCAGGTCCATTTGTTATCTATGGTGGAGGAAGAAGGGGGAGTTACCTGTAGGTGTTGGGGCACGCCTTTGTGCTTTTTGAAAATCTTCTCCACAATAAATACAATTAATGTGTGGTGTTAATCTCTGGTTTGATGTTGTTTCTTGTACTGACATCTAGGTTTTATTTTCAAAACCCCTTTTAGGAGAACAGTTTGTATCCACAGTTGAATTGTGGGTACAGATTTAGGTACACATGCCACTAACTGCATATCTAAAGGTGCATACCCAAGGCAAGTACCTAGAGGCACAAGTTGCTCCTGTAAGAAGGGAAGCTGATACTCAGCAGTCTGAAAATATACCCCATGAAGAGCATGAGATAAGTGTAAAATGACACCAAAGGCTTTCACATCCATTTCAAATGAGAACATAATGTGGGGTCATAGTCATTCTTTTTGAGGTTTTTAAAACACTGTGCTGAAAATAAATGCACTGTATAGGTGTATAATTTGAAAGGAAGATAATAGATCCACTCTTGCTTTTCATCAATGTTTAATATGGGTCCAATAAACATGGATTTTATGGCATGCTTTTACTGTATTGTGGTAAACTATTAATATCCACAAAAATGTAATTCTTTACTTTCCTCCGTTGTTGGCATATGAAGTATCAGTAACTTCTTTTCAGCAGATTACATACTACTTTAAAATTTAAACGTCTACTAACTTATACAGCATTTAAAAACAAACATTCTGGACAGGTAGTACCTGATATAATTCATTGTGCTTCTGACTCAGTCAACTAGAGATTAGGACATTATTTGCATATATTTCTCTATCTAGCATGTAGAAATGAGACCTGTATGTTGTGCCCCACATTGTTTTTTAAAAAATTTAAAATTGCTTTAAGCATTTTATAGGTTTTTAAATCATAAAACTGGACTCAATCTTGAATATATTCTCATTTATAGAAAGAGAGAGCAGGAATCACGGTATTTTAGTGAAATGCATACTTCACTGTTCGAAACACTTTATTTTTGGAACGTGTACTAGGGTAATGTAGTTACTCTGGATTTACCATGGTGTAAGTGGAAACAAAATTTGGCCCATCTTTCTTTTGTGCACCTTAGGTATGCAAGCCAAAAATCTGGAAATTTCTGGTTAAATTACATATTGCCACATAGCAACATTCATGTAAAATGTTCCACATAGGCTCCCCAAAGAGGCTTTATCACCCTCTATTTAGATGAAAACTGTAATTTTTTGAAATTTGTCTTGACCAGTTTCTGTGCAGAGAGATCAACCAAATGAGCCTCCATTTTCCAACTCATGACTGTACTTTCTGCTGTACCATAATACTTTACAAAACAACCTTTAAGCAACACTCAAATAGCAACAATAACATAACAATCCTAAACTTAATTTATGTAACCTTTAGATAATTGCTTGATGGTGTTTTCGCTTTGGTTATTGCTTACCAAACCTATAGGCCAAATCTTCAAAACCAGATTCTCAAAACGGCATTCTCCCATGATTTGTACCTACAGATCAGGCTGAAGAAAGAGGCATGTCTGGCCGGGACTTGCTTCAACCAAAAGTATCAACCCAGCCATGTCTGGTAGCAATGAGAAAATCTCCCTCATCCCTAAATTATAGGAACCCAGTTTCCACAGGTCATAATTGTAATCAAGTAGGAAAGTGATAAAGATGAAAGGAGGAGTCAAGCTAGCTGAAGCGAAAGATATAAGAATGTGTAGGGCCAGATTTGAAAAAAGCTCAACTATTTAGGCACCTAAACTGAAGTGGGTAGATTTTCAAAACTGTTCCAAGTGGGTGGTGAGCATCTGTCCATCTGTTCATTTTGGTGTCTAAATGGGACCTGAGTGTATTTGAAAAGTCTGGCTCAGAATTGAACAGATTTCACAGGGAACGCACAAGACTTTTTAGTGATAGAAATATGGGCTCTGATCCTGCTCCCATTGACTTCAATAGTGCAAGATCAGATTCATGGTTCTCAAGTAATAACTGGAATCTGAAATAAGACCTATTGCAAGCCAGGAAGGGCAGTCGTGGTATAGAATAAAATTTAGAAATCAGCAAAATCATGTTTGAAAGGACTAATCAATCTCATTTTTTGGCCAAATACAGTTGCAGTCATTGATGTTCCCTCTAATGATGATGAGTTACATTTTTTAAATAGGCAAATAAGGAGACTGCTCATAAATCTAGAGAAATGACTTAGAGCTGAGTATCACCTTATCGAATGAAAAGAGAAATTATCACTACAAATAACTCAGTGACAATGTAGAATAACAAAAGGGCTCAGTTGGAGTCTGTAATGTTCCACACATTAAGAAAACCCAGTTAGCTATAAATCACCCAAATGGGTCATTATGCAATAAAAATAATAAAAGGTTGGAAATAAGATAATTAATTACATGGAGGATCAGGATCTTAGTCAAGGCAGAGTATAGGAATCTGTATGACTGACTATTGTCACATATGAAAGAAAGATCTAACAGTATAGGTGATAATGCTGTACCCTGATCAGAGAAGGTGCCCGAAGACTTCTTTTTAGTGCTTTGGACAGTTTTATAACCAAACTGAAATTGCTTGTGAAAGATTAAAAAAACGCTCATTCACATGACCATCTCAAGCTGCTGCTTCTTCCTTTTCTGTTTTAAAAAAAAAAAAAAAAAGGGGGGGGGGGTTTGGGGGAGAGATCAGGTTTACAATTAAAATGTCAGAGATCACCAAAGGAATGAATACTTTATTAAATAATAATGTAATCATAGCATGTCATCTTTATTAAAAAGCAAACAACCTTCGTGATCACCTCCCAGCATAAGGAAGTAAAAGTGTGATTACCCTAGTTAGTGGTTTCCAAGAAGGTGGAAATGAGTGCAGAACTCCAGCCTAATGTCTTCAGGCTTTTTAAAAGATGATACAGAGGTGCTCCAAAGCTCCTCAGGATCCAAAAGAATGTCCCAGAGCAGAATCAAAACGATTACTCTTTTGTAAGGCCAAAAATACCAAATATAGTTTGTGGGCCAGGGTTTTGAAAATGTTAATGTGCAATTGTATAGCTACCTTTGCTGAATAATTACACATTACTATGTACTAAGAGCTGTGTAATTGCCATGATTGTGTGTGCAATTTTATGGTAACTGCGCAAGAAAATAGCTTGACCAGATTTGTGCACACAAGAATTTGTGCGCACACTTCCCTAGAGTTTGTTAGTTTGGTGCTTTAAAGTCCAACTAAAAGCTGTAAACCTTTAAACAGGCCAGAATGTCCATCTCTGTTGCTGTAGAAGGAAGGTATGAAGTATCCTTTAACTTTTTGGGGAGCAGGAAAAGGAGAAGGGACAGTTAACTTGATCAGAACACATGAGGGTAGGCTATGAGTAAATAAGAAGACATAGCTTTCCTCATTTGAACAGAAAGAAGACTCCAATTATATGTTTGTTTAGGGCTAATTACATAAGAAATCTCAGCACTTGTCTACATCACGCAGCTTTTAGTGACAAGGCTGTGTTGACACGCTCTTTGTCGGTATTTTTTCGGCACTTTTGCTGACAAAATACTTCCAGCCCTGCGAGCGGCATTAGCTTTGTCGGCAGGAGAGTGCTCCTGCTGAAAAAGCCGCGTTCACACTGCTGCTTGTGTCAGCAAAACTTTTATCTTTCGGGGGGGAGGGGAAGCGGGGTTTAAGTACCTGCGGAAGACCAAAGTTTTGTCGACAACTTCACAGTGTAGACATACCCTCAGAGAAATGTAGAAAGAGAAGTGAGGATCAAATGTTGTCAGTGGCTTACGCTGGCAAGTGAAGATGTTAAAAAGCATGTTGGAATGTGGTTTTGCCGTTACTTGAACAGATCAAGGAGATGAAGTCTTGTATGCAAAATTGTATATTGCTTTAGTGTGTGATTGAGTCCCCCTCCCCCAATGGGAAGGGTTTTGGTCAAAACAGCAGGGATGAGACAGTGCCCAGAAGAGAGGGTGATGTGAGAACTCATGCTTGGCAATGAAGGAGCTGGGCCCCTCCTCCTCCTTGGACCCTCTGCCCCCCTTTGGTCCGTCTAGGGGGACTGGTTGGGCTGATTGGCTCTCATATATTCCCTTCTTCCATCTATTTACATTCTTCCCCAGGTTTCTGAAGGGCCTCTTGCCCATTTAGCTGCCCAGCCTCCATCCTCTTAGTTGTAGTATAGGAGATGTTTTTTTCAAGATTTTGTGGGTCTGACTGATTACCTGTTTTGGGATCAGGAAGGAATTTTTCCCATTGTGCAAACGGGCTGAGGTCAGATGGGTTTCCTTGCAGCATCATGGAGGCATAGTTGGGTTAAATAGAATAGGACTTGAAAGTTTAATATGAGGAACGATAAGACTGCTTAGCTTGTCCTAACTTGTGGCTGATGTCTAGTGAAGATAAAGGCTAAAATGGTCAGTTTCCAGAAGTGTTTCAGTAAGAGACGGGGAGACCTGAAGTCTTTGCAGACTGAAGACTCTCCTTAGTTCACTCTATCACCCCACCACCACCATCTCCTGCAGCAGGAAGGTGAGAGGATTCAGAAGTGAGGAGAGTTGTAGGCTTAGTCTGAACAGGCTCTGCTCTGAGTTATTGGTTGTATGGTGGGAGCTCTGTAACCCTGCACTGGACCCAGTTAAATGCCTAGTATGTGAGAGTGGAGGGTGGACACAGAGTGCCTCTACCCAGTGTTAGTTAATAAAGCTGTGGACTGCTGCTTAAATCCATCCCTGGTTCTGTCATTCATTCAACTATGCGTCCTGATTAATTCAAATCAGTCTGACACTTGGTATCAGAGGAGTGCAGAGCAGTGTTGCACTAAGAATTATTTATTATAATTTTACGTAATATGCATGCTTAAATAAAGGTGCCATTATGGGCCTCTCTATTGCACTTACTCTAACAAAACATCCTTCTCTTAAATGCTCCTACATCTTGCAGTCATATGCCACCAAGTGACGAAGCAAGGAATTGCAACTAATCGTTGCCCATCCATTAAATGGTTTCAGAGTAGCGGTCGTGTTAGTCTGTATTCGCAAAAAGAAAAGGAGTACTTGTGACTAAGTCTCTAAGGTGCCACAAGTACTCCTTTTCTTTTTGCATCCGTTAAATGACACATCCATTAAACACTCTTGGTCCACTGTTCCATATTTGCAGCATCCAAATGTCAAAATAATAGGTAGAATTTGCACCCCGCTGGATTGTGTTAAAAATAAAATTGGATTCAGCATTTACAAGAAAATCTCCGTTTCTTTATCAAATCATCACATGTTAGCTAGCCTGAAAATGACTCTTAAGACAATTTGCAAAGGAAAAGGAAAACAGTACATACACAGAGAGATCACTTTTTTTGCAAATGAAATACCCCCTTTTTTTTCCTTTAATGAAGCTATTGGACCACCAACAGCTCACTGAATCTACATTCTATGTAAAAATTGAGTATGAAACTGATCAATATGGCTCAGAGGTGTATCTGTAAATTTAATGTGTGTGTGTGTATACCAATGTTTTTGTATTTAATCACAGTAATGTTTTACATTTTTTATTGGATTTCTAGAAAAGATTTATCACTGATTTGTTAAGCAGCTAGATGAATTGTCATTTTATCTATGTTCTTAGTGATTATAGCTTTTATTGTGATTATGGTCTTCCCCAACACCTTCACTATCTGATTATGATTAATCATCAACATTCCTTGGAGTAACCTATGCATTATTGTGGGTTATCAGCGTTTATATTTGCTTAATTATGGCTTTTACCTTGCAAACTAAAAATATATTAATGGAAATGTTTTCGGTATCAATATCTGAATTGTACTATATAATTTGCAATTAAGTAAAAATATTAACAGTATATAATTTCTATGTATGTAGAAGATAGGAATGCATTATGTCAGAGTGCTAAATCGGTAGAGCAATGTGAAACTTTTTCCTTTACTCTTGTTGGCTGTTTTGGTTTTCCATTTTCATAATACCTCAAGACATATAAACAGATTTTTTCCCTAATATGATTGCATTTCTACAGACAGCACAATCTCAGTCTAAATGATAATACTAGAGCAATTGACCACAAAATTATATGTAGTGGGATGATCTTAGTCCACAGTCTAAAGCATATGTAACACGTGGGATCAAGGAGCTGAGCAATTAGCTCTCAACTCATTTTATTTTTCTTTGTAAAAGCATTCTGACTTGCCAAGCTTCTGATTTATATTAAAGCAATGTTTATACTTGCAGACCACATATACATTGTATTCATTAGAAAAAAAGTAAAACTCTATACAGGACCTGATTCTGATCTCACTGATTCTAGTGTAAATCAAGAATAATTTCATTGAAGTCAATGAAACGACACTGGTATAAAACAGGTGTGAGATCAGAATCAGGCCCCAGTGTTAGTTTTTTAGTGCAAGAAACAGAGGGGAGCCTGTAAAGGTATAGAGAAGGGTGACCAAAATAGCTAATTGTTCGTTGGGTTTATGTATGATGAGTGGATAGCAAAGAGAGGGTAGATCACCCAAGATGGAGAAAGATTAGAAGGGAATTGACTGAGGTTTTTAAAATGTGGAGGTCAACCCTTACATTCTATCTTCTTACATAATGTGAGAAGGCAACATTCAATGCATTTAAAGAGTAACAAATTTGTGAACAATGAAAAGTAGATGCTTTGTATCAGGGATTCCCCTTCCTCACTTGCTGTCCATCCTTTGTTTGTATGACTTCATAGTTTTTTGGTTCTCCTCTTACTTCCCTGCTGATGCTTCTCCATCTCCTTGGATCCTCGGCTCGCTCACATGGTTCCAACTGTTGTCTCTATGCCGATGTCCAAGAGAGAGGGCAGTTCTATCTCAGGTACTTACGTTAGTATCTGAGCATCTCTCAAAATTTAATGCATTTACCCTCACTGGTGAAATAAGGTGTCACAGAGAGAATTAGGGACAGATTGCTAGAAGTGTTTGGGTTCCGAAAAAATGCTGATAGCCTACTAGGTTCCTATGTAAAAGCTCATATTGATTTCATTAGGAGATAGACACCTAGGTATGTCTGAAAACCCACCATACTTGTATCTGCATCTTTAGATGTCTAAGTATCTTTTGAAAAACTGGCCTTAAGTGGCTTGCCCAAGGTCACAAAGTGTATAGCAGAACAGGGAACTAACCACTCAACTATCCTTCCTCTCCCGTAGGAGAGGCTTTTTCACCGCCAGTACCACCCTTGTCTAGTGTTTCATCTTCACAGAGATGTCCTACTATCTTCTTAAATATAGAGGCAAGAGAGCCTTCTCATTCTAACCTTCTCTACTCCCTTCTCCTCCTTCACTGTTGAAAACCCCACCATCTGACCCGTCACCCAAACAGGGGTATCCCATTTGAGTGTTTCCTGTCTTCCAGGATCTTGCTAAAAGTCTTACTTGTTCTTTCATTATAGGACAGCTGAAGTTTAGATTTCCCTTTCTCCTTTCCCACAACAGCCCCTCTGTCCATGCCTTGACATCTCTCTTGTGGACTGTTGTAACCTCCCACTTTCTGGGTTACTCACATCTCATCATGCAGCCTTCAACTTCAAATGTACTTCTGCTGCTGAAAATGGCTCTGTCACTCCCCTCTTTGAATCCTCTTCCTTGCTCCTTCTCACATTCAGGTCTCTCATCCTAATCATCAAGTCCTTGTACAAAACTGCCACTACCTATATTTCTAATTTCAGTTAATTTCTTTCCTCAGCTCCTGCTGCCTATACACTACTCCTGTGCCTCCAATGCTGTGGGTATAGTTTATAATGGACTAAATAATTTTTAGATAATTAGTAACTTGCAGCTAGTCAAGCTACAGTAAAATAATGACAGGCAGTCTAATTAGAGACTCAAGTTAGGTGGGGTAATATCTTTTATTGGACCAACTTCTGTTGGTTGGAGAGACAAGCTTTCAAGTTTCAGAGCTAGAAAGCTTGTCTCTCTCTCACCAACAGAAGTTGGTCCAATAAAAAGATGATATACACACACCTTGCCTCTCTGGTATCCTGGGACCAGCAGAGCTACACAATGCTGCAAACAGTGTAATGGCATACTACACGAAGTTAGTCAAATCTTTTTATTCTGTCCAGTGTTCCACAATGAGATTAGGTGCATTATGGGAGCAGGTGTAGGAGATGTTGCTCTTTTATTTTTTGAACCATCAAGTATTGGCTACTTTTGGAGGTAGTATAATACCAAAGTAGCTGGATGAGGGTCTGATCGAGTGTGACCATTCTAAATCACCATGAACTATCTTCTCCAATTGGTAAATGGAGAGAAATTCTTCCACTTAAAAAAATGTGTATAATTTCTTCCCCTGTGCACCTGTATGATAATAGAGACCATTGTTTTACCAAGTATGTGGACTTTTTGTTCCTCGAAACTCCTGATAAACCGTTCTAAATTCCTTTAAAACCTTAAAACAATCTAAGCTCTTTTTGGCAATGAAAAAAATAATTGAAATCACCAAAATGTTTAACTTTGGAAAACTGTCCAGTCTGCACGTAGCTTTTCCATTGTGGTTTGTAACAGTGCCAACACAAACTCCTTTTGAAATATGAGATGGAAGCACGATCCACTTCAGGGTTGTCACAAACCAGAGGATATATTATTCTCTTAATGCACTTTCATAACTCCCAATAACATTAATGGGAATTACATGCAATCACTGCGAGGAAAATATGCCCTTTTGTTAAATTGGGAGATCCATTATGACAGATTTTCTGATGATGTTAGATCACATTCAGATTATATTCACATCATCACTTTATTATTATCCTTATTATTTTGAACCTCTTTATTGGTCACCATTTTATTTTAATGAAAATTCCCCTCATGAGCAACTTCCCTATGTAAGATAGGGCAAACTATTATTAAAAATAATAAAGTTGGTTTAACGTCAGCCTAGTCTACACACAGTTTTAGTATCTGCATAACTGGTGGTTAGGGGAATGATTTTTGTTATTAATTGATATAATTATACCAGTACAACCCCTAGTATGGATTCAGTTATGCTGGTTATAAAGGTGCCTGCACTGGCATAGCTTAGTCCCCTTCCTGTATGAGCATTAGCTATATTACATTTACAGCAATATAACTACATCTACAGGAGGATTGTACCACTTTAACTGTACCAATATAGGAAAATGATATCCTGTCCATTTTCAGCTCTACTGGTATAGCTTAAAGCAGATCAACATCCTGTAACAGAAGGGGCGTGTATCTATTAAGCCTACCAAATAAAGTCTGAGTTAAGGCTGTCACCAGGTTAGTGGGTTGGTGTTTGGGGTTGGGGGGAGGCAATGCATTTGGTTTATGTACGGTTTGAACATGAATCTCTTGTTAAAACCCTACATGGCTTTAAAAATATTTGATCATCTCAGTCTCTAGTTCTTTCTGTGTCTCAGGGTTTTGAATTGCCAGCTATCACCATAGTATTTTGAGCACTTTCTATATAGAATAGATTGGCACTAGTGAAGTTCTTGGTAGACTTCATGGAATGTATGGGTTAGTACTAGCTAGACATTTTCTTTGAGACATTTGGAGGAAATATCACTGTTTTCTCTCAGCTTGATCCTGCTTCCATTTAAATTAATGCATGTTTTGCCATTGATTCAGTGGGAATAAGATAGGGTCGTCTTGCTCTAACCTGTTACTTATTCCTGTTCTTTCATTAATTGTTCTCTTTGAACAGGAAAATTATATCGTGCCCATTTTCAACCACATATAAATCGTAAATGTAGCACTATTTTATGGGAAAAGTATGGTAGCATGTTAAAAATGAACACAGAATGTCATTTTATTTTCAGATGCATATATTTGATGCAGTTTTCAGCTATGAATGCCAGTTTAAGATAGTGAAAATTTATTCACATATAGGTTTGAGTTTCGGGTCTGGTCTCATTTGCAGTGAGTTCAGGATGAGATTAAGTAGCAAATGCTATATTGTTTTGAGATAAACATATAACTGTATACATTGCAGCATAGGGATGCTTGAAGGCCACTTTGAAAACAGATTAAAAGAACATTTATTAACACAGCGGATCTATAGTTAAGAACAATTCATCATGGGATATACAGCATATCCAGTAAAAACTATTTAATATTTGTCACAGTAGCGTCCAGATATTCTTATCAGAATAGTGTTTTCAGTGTTCATACAGTGCCTGCTGCATATACTATCCTACCTGAACTATCTTACTCAGGATTTTTAAAAATTTACAAACATTGTTGGGTACCTTAATTTTTACATTCCCAAAATGAGACGCTCCAGAAAGGCCTGAATTTCAGAAGGTACTCTTTGAAAATCAGGCCTCTTTCAAAGGGCAATTTAGGCATCCTGAAGTGCTAGTCATTTTGGAATATTTTAGACTAAGGGTTCTGATCTGGGAAATACTTACTCCTGTGGGTATACCGCCGTGAGCAGTCCACTGAACTTAACTACTCACGTGAGTAAAATTAGACGCATGGCTGTTTGCGGGATCAAACCGTACCTAGTACATTTTTGAAACACAAAGCAGATAAAAGTAGGGCAACGTGTTTAAATAGCCTCTATCTTTTTTGTGCAGTGCCATTATCCCTGGGTGCCAGACCCAATAAACTCCATCAGTGCTTCGACTACTCGACTTGTGCTAAAGGCTTTGTCTGTGGTGCTGCATTAACGCCCTCCCACCTCTCTCCTTCCGAATGGAAAACGTCTCTGTTTAAACTCTAATTCGGCCGCGTGGGTGGGTGTCCGTGCAGAGAAACGGAGACCGAGCGAGCAATCGTGTCTGTTGGGTGAGACGAAGCCAAGTCCGACAGAGCTGTGAGCGGCTGGACTTTGAACAAGTGCTGGCGGAACAGGTTTCCTCCCCCTCTGAGCCGCTCGGCGATTGCGTCAGTGCGGGGAGGAGGATTCTGGAGCTAAATGAACTTTTTAAATAATTTAAAAAAAACAAAACACCCCACCCGCACCTCTTCCCCTCAAAGGTTGGTTTGGACATGGGCTCCAGCTGCTGCCCTGTGCCGGGGTTAATCACCTTCTCCCTAGCCCTGCTCAGCACCGCCAGGGCCGTGGCAGGAGGACAGAGCTGGCTGCCGCGCCGGGGACCTGGCTCTGCTGCGTGTGATATTTAAAGCCGGCTCTGTGCAGCAGCCTGGAGCGTAGCTCAGCCGAGCAGCCGCCCCGCATCCGGCGCAGCGCGTGTGTGTGCGCGCGGTGTGGGGGGAGCAGGCAGGAGGCAGCACCGGCGTGGGGGGTGGAAGGAGCCTAACCTCCGGCGGCTGGGGGAGGCCATGCCCGGCACTGGGGGCTCCTGGCGGCCGAGCCCAGCTGCTGCGGCGGGGGGGCTGAGCTGCTCCTGAGGCGGAGGAGGCGCAGGAAGGGAAGGGGACATGCAGCACCCAGCCGCCAGCTGCTGCGGCGTTTTCACTGCCCGGGTAAGTGGGGCAGGGGGGTGGGTGAGGGGGAGCTGCCCAGAGCCTCCCTTCAGAGCCGGGGAGGGGGCGAGCCCAAAGTTTAGCGGAGCTGCGGGGGGGTGGGGGAGTAGAGGGTTGGAGGATGGAATGGGGAGCTTGGGGACAGGGAGGAGATGAGAGCAGGGGTTGGGTGGGGGATAGGGGAGGAGATGGGAGGGTTGGAGAATGGGGCAGGGCGGAGATGGGAGCAAGGGGTCAGGGTGGGGAAGGAAATGGAAGCAGTTGTGGGGTGAAGGGACGGGAGGGGGGAGGCTGGGAGGTACTGCCAACCCTCCAGGATTGTCCTGGAGTCTCCAGGAATTAAAGATTAATCTTTTAATTAAAGATTATGTCCTGTTGAAAGCTCCAGGAATATATCCAGTCTATATTGGCAACCTTAAGGGGGAAGATGAGATATAGGGGTAGGGTGATGACGGATGGGCTAGAAGACAGGTAGAGGCTGGCAGGTGAGTCAGACTGGGTAGGCAGGGAGCAGCCTGGGCACTTGACCCCAGCCTAATGGGGGCAAGAAGAGATGCTGCTCTGCCTCCTTCGGCAGGGTGCATCGGCTTCCCAAGGGCTGGGGGTCTTGTGCCCTGTAGAGCAGGGGTCTGGAGCTGTGGGCTCTCTGCACAGCCGGAGGGCACCTGGCTAGCGCTGTTGGGATGCCTGTCACCCTGCTCAGTGCGGGTGGAGTGTGGTTAGCTGCACGTGGCAGTGATGGGACATACTTAATCTGATCTGCCCTTGATATGGCCCTGCTGGGCTTTTATAAAAGCCTAGTGTCCTCAGTGATTAAAACTTGTACTGAAAGGGGGCTGCACAGCGTGCAGGTCTGCACCCTCAACACTGGGGAACGGCTGGGGCGGCAGGAAGCCGGGCAGTTTGTTTGCGCTGTATTTATCTAAAGATTCCACGTTTAAACCTTCCCTGGTTTGGGATGAAATACCAGATGTTGGGAGGTATCTGTGCAAGAAACAGTTGTTTGTAAAACAGCTGATGCCTTGACACTTAGTTTTTCATTTAATAAATTCACATGTGCCTTGGGGTTTAAAAAACCAACCTTGCATTGAAAATCTAATTTTTCTGTATACAGTAATATAAAATCTTTAGTCACTGAATAGATTTGTCTCTGTATGTTTGTTTAGTTTTTTAGACTATATTTTTTGTGGCATACTGGTTCTATATTCGTTCACTCTTCCCTTGTGGTATTTTCAAATCTCCCGTTAGCTGCAGTAAATATTAATTTTTTAAATTTATTCTTAAAAATCAGCCTAAAGTTGTACTTAATAAATATGCAAATATGGGTGTATTTAGGGGAGAAATAATACTCATCCTCTCTGTTAATTTGTTCTTGGGACAGAAGTGAATGTGCTGTAGAAAAATGTTTATTATAATGGACTTCAGTGGACAGGGGAGCAAAATAAAACTCTAACCTTATATGAGGACTAGCTCATAACAGAGAACCTTAGTGTGAGTTCTTTATATTGTAGCTCTACTGAATACTAATATAGAATAATGTGGTATTTAACAGTAAAGCACTTCTTACAAAAAATGTAACTGAACATTAGAGTCACAGGAAATTTTTATTTAAAATAAAGGTTAGTGTGTGGAGAAAGATTTCCCCTTGTTAAATGCTTAGCAGTTTGAGCCCTGGTTGCCATGCTCACCAGCAGAACAAAAGTAATTCAAAACAATCTGTTTAAATATGTAATTTAATGTTCTAATAAGCATTTGGAGCTGTGACAATGTCCTGGCTCTCTAAGGAAATGTTTTCACAGAGAGGTCAGATATAGAGCGATCAATCAGTCCTCACCCTCAAAGTAAACCTGCACAAAACTTTCAAAAGCCGAGCCTGGGAGCTTAAATTCATAACTTTGCTAGACACTAAAAATCATGGTCTTAATAAAAAGAAAAGGAGGACTTGTGGCACCTTAGACTAACCAATTCATTTGAGCATAAACTTTTGTGAGCTACAGCTCACTTCGTTGGATGCATCCAATGAAGTGAGCTGTAGCTCATGAAAGCTTATGCTCAAATAAATTGGTTAGTCTCTAAGGTGCCACAAGTCCTCCTTTTCTTTTTGCAAATACAGACTAACACGGCTGCTACTCTGAAACCGGTCTTAATAAAGAGATGATTTATAGTTTATTACAACAATCTGCAACCCACTAACCCCCCTGTTTGTCCTATGACTACAGGTGTGTTAGTGGGCCACTTCACCTTGAGTGGTCCCTTAGTTTAGAATACGTGTTAAGAACTTACGCTATCTGTTCAACCTTGTATTTAGCTGCATTTCCTTTCCCAGACCTCTGTGTAACTCAAAAGCTTGGTCT
This sequence comes from Lepidochelys olivacea, assembly GCF_965140295.1. Classification (NCBI taxonomy): domain Eukaryota; kingdom Metazoa; phylum Chordata; order Testudines; family Cheloniidae; genus Lepidochelys; species Lepidochelys olivacea. Next base: position 18,457,616 of record NC_140423.1, read on the forward strand.
GTCTCATGAAGAGAAGTTACCTCACCCACCTTGTCTCAGGAAATGTTAAGACATGTAGCCATAGTTCATGCATGTGCTATTGATGTAACCTTCAACAGTCAAGGTTAGCACTGGGTTTGGGCTTTGGCTTTTTGTACCCTCTTTTAAATTTAAATTCATGACTTTTTGAAAAAATATTTAGAAAATGTGAATCTTAAAAAAAAAAAAAAAAAAAAAAAAAAAAAAAGGTAGTCTGATGTGTTGTGAGATTACAGCACAAATCATGATTCGGTAGGATTTTTTTTTTTTCCGGAGCCTATTTGAATGCAAACAAGAATCCTCCCTGTCTAAGTGTAAAATGGAATTTTATATGTAGGTGATATAACTTGCAAAACATGGTCTTAAATAAAAATTGTAGCTGATTGAAGGCATCAGTGAGAAAGAGTTGTTCTGCATGAATGCAAGGATCTGCAACAGTGGTCCAAGAGTTAATAGACCAGAGGTACAGTTGAAACCATTTAAATGGCAACCTGATAAACAACATGCTTATTTAATTGGGAAGGCAGGTAGGGAATGGATCCCACACAATGCATTTCCATGACTCTAAACACTGAATAATGGAACACTTAAGTCTGCTTAAATAACATACCTGGTGTTGGCTCCAGACACATTCAGAACAGTTATCAAGTGTAAGTTACTGTTTGCTAGCATATTTTTCCCATTATGCAGCTACTCTTTGTTCCTTACACACTGTTTCCCTGTTTATGGCTGCTAAATGAGTCAAACATGCCTTAGCTGCTTTTTTTTTAATTACTGTTTTGCATTATGCTCATTTTTAAAGCAGTCTAATAAATAAAAGTGAATCTGAGATGCAGTTACTTTATAAATCTGCTTCTAGTTATATGTCAAATTAATGGCATTATAAGCTCAAAGAATGGTTGACATGTATTGTTTCTTTTTTCATAACAAAATAATTTGTTCCATGTTGTATATTATGTCTTTGGCAGTACAACATGAGCCAGATTCTGTTCTTAGTTGTGATGGGGGTAAATCCAGATTTGTGTTTGGTTTTTTTGTGGGGTGTTTTTGGTTTTTACTTTACTGGAGTTACAATAGTGTAATAGAGTATTTATGCTAGGTACAGTTGAAATATTTCCCCCCTGTCTCTAAGGCTGGTTCAGTTGCACCATTGGTAACTGCATAGAGAGTGCTAGGTGCATATAGCCCAGAATTATCCACTACAGTTTTCAGCAGAGTAGCTGTTAGACTTTTGCAAAGTAATTTTAGTCAACGTGGTATAAAAAAACCCAGCATTTGAAGTCAGAGTTAATACTGGTGCTCTCAGGACTGCCGGGTTGATGATTGTGGTGGAGGGACATTTTTCAGAAATTTCTCTAGTGGAGGCAGCCCTCAAGAGCAGAATTTGGATCTGTGTTCTGTTAATAGAATAAACACACTAAAAGATCCCCTTCCTGTCAACATTTATAAATGTGACTTAGTGCAGGTTCTCAACCTTTGTCTTTTTGAGGCTCCCACAACATGCTATAAAAACTCCTGGGCCCACCTGTGCCACAATAACTGGTTTTCTGGATGTAAAAGCGAGGATCGGCAGCAAGGGGTAGCAAGCCGGGCAATTGCTGGGGGCCCCATGCCACAGGGACCCCCACAAAGCTACATTGCTCAGGCTTAAGCTTCAGCCTGGGTAGCAGGACTCAGGGCCCTGGGCTTCAGTCCTATGCAGTGGGGCTTCAACTTTCTACTCTGGGCCCCAGTGAGTCTAATGCTGGCCGTGCTTGGTGGCCCCCCTGAAACCTGCTCGTGGCCCCCCAGGGGGTCCTGGACATCTGGTTAAGAACCACTGACTTAGTGGTAACATTCTGCATTTCCAGACGGGAGAACTGAGTTTGCCTGTAATCTTGCTCCCCAACTGGCAGGATCTTAAGAACAAGGGAGGCATCTGTATCCAATTCAGTCTATGAAGGGAGGGAGTGATTTGTTACTGCAAATAGGGTGGTGGTGAGGGGAGAACATTCTTCTTCTTTTCTTTTCTTTTCTTTTCCCCCCTGGGCCTCTCTGTGTTGGAGATGCTCACAGACTTACAACAGCTCAGTTAGCTATCTCTTCTGAAAGAAAAACTTTTAGGATTTTGATGGTACTTGCCTATAAACAGAGCTGATCAAACTTTGCTACATTTGGATGGGTAATTTAGGAGAAACTAGGAGGCACACCTAATTTCATAAGAAACAACACAGATTAGAGCTGTCCCCATCTGTTACATGGAAATGTGGCCTGCAGCGGCTACAGGTCTCAGCACATAGAGAACCAGAACACCTGGGCTGTTGAAATAAAAATGAATCGCTACACATAGATGCACCATATTAACGATGAAGGCAGACATGGCAGATGAAGGCAGACATTGTAGAATTCCGTGGGCCCCTCTTTGGCCAACATTGATACACACAGTAAACCAAACCTCCAAACAGGAATGGGAAAGAATTTTAATAACTTGCCTTTGCCTTTGACATATTGTTTCTTTTACCAAGTTCACTAATAATTGAAGAGACATTCTCAACTGTGACACTTTGCTAAGTATTGTCACAACTCAAAGACTACATCTGACCACTATGAATGTGAGACACTTCTGCTGCCATTTTATAAGCTACTTAAAGCTGTTCACTCCACACTTTCTGTGAAATCTAATTAGCAGTGGCCTATCTGTCTTGTATGAATACACACATTTCAGAAAATAGAGGATTATTTTGTAAATTGCTTTAATTTTTTTACCCTGTTATGAATATGAGTTTTGGACATAATGGTATACTTTGAATTGGTTCCAGGGGGTATCTATGAGGAATTCTTATCCTGATAACAACAGGGACATAACCTATGAGAATAGTTTAAACATCTGGAGCAGAGAGGGGCAAAGATGAAAAGAATTATTTTGGTAGAGATTGCCTGCTGAACTTAATATGCAGTATTTTTCATATCTTCTTGGAGATAAGGGTAACTTTATAACTGTCAATACATTTTTGTAGCTAGAAAAGTTGTGGAGACACCTCTGTATTGGTTTTTTTTCTCCCAGGGTCCCAAAATATACTAAGAATTTTATAGGAAGACATAGTTCCTGGCCCAAAGGGCTTACTGTCTCATTTTAGAGGTGATGCAATGAATGAGGGTAATAAATAGTAGGGAGGAAATGGGCTGGGGAGTGGAGGAGGGAAGAGGGTACAACAACGAGGTCATATGGTTATTCCCATGCATTTGTTTTAACGAAAAAAGAAAATGCAAGATACACTTGTGTATAAATCCCATATCCAGTTACGGGGGAAAGGGAAGCATGGTCAGATACAATAGTAACAGACAGCCTTCAGTTGGCTAGTCCCAAGGAAAAAATGAAATGATCCCTTGTAAATCCCATGTCTTCAGAAAAACACTGGCTGTATAATGGGAATGGACAGATCATCAGTTTTGTTGGGGGGGTTTTAATACACATTTCTGTTTGTTAGAATTTTTATGTGTCTTCAGGAGGGAATATCTCTACTAATGTGCACCTCCCAACCTTTTGATTCCTCCTCCCCAGTGAACAGCTCTAGGGTCTGCCTCTATCACTGCTCTTGACTTTCCCAAGTAGTAGCTGCACAGTGAAACTGGCATGATTCTTGCCTGTTTCACTGCTGCAGCAGAATTCTGAACATGAGCAACGAAAACTGACAAGAATGGTCAGTGTGTACTCTCATAGCTTGGCAAAGCTCTGCGTGGAGCCAAGGTACTAGAGCTGTCAGCCTGCAGTTTTAGAAGACTTCCCCCCTCCCCCCCCACCACATGGGCTAGAATTTGTTCTTTTAAATAAAATCTTAGATTCTGCAGAAATTGATTTTAATTCACTCATAAATCCGTAAAGAAACTTGCTGGGGTGAATAATTAGGTTGACTTTTCAATCCTGGTCTATGTATATGAATTGGGAAATAGCCCTTGCTAAATATTGCATCAAAGTACAACTAGATATCTGCTGGTTTAAATATAAGAATCTTGTGCTTTCTCTCCCCCGCCCCCCGAATATAGAAACTGTGTGTAATTTCTCAGACCAGTGGTTTTGTCATGGCTTGAGAACAGTCTTAATCAAGGTTTATCCCAAGAAACAAATTCTGGTAGTGATGACTTGATGATATTGCTATGCAATAATCTGCTCGGAGGGACAATTTCTAACTTGCTTTATGGACAGAACATTAAGCTTCTTTCATTGAGTAAAGCATACTGTGCTGGGCTTTCTCTACTCAGCCACTTCTGGTCTTTACAAAAGGCAGATAGTTTCTCATGTGTTACTTTTAATTGATTTCCACTGCATTATGTGAACTCACTGGCACAAGTCCAGAGAAAGCCAGTACATAGGGAATTAATCAAAAATTGACTCATTGATCACTTGATGGGATGAAATAATTAGCTCTTAATATTCTCTGTATAGTTTCTTACGGGTGCTTTGACTTCCATTAGCAAAAGAAAATTCCTTTAGGCCAGAAGATTATCAACCAGCATTGAAATTTAAGAAATGTCTCAATGTTCATTCATCTAGGGCAGTGATTCTCAAAGCCAGTCGACTGCTTGTTCAGGGAAAGCCCGCTTCCCGCAGCCCCCACTGGCCTAGAGCGGCAAACCACGGCCAGTGGGAGCCGCAATCGGCTGAACCTGAGGATGCGGCAGGTAAACAAACCGTCCGGCGTGCCAGGGGCTTTCCCTGAACAAGCGGCGGACCAGCTTTGAGAGCCGCTGATCTAGGGCATGCCCCTGCTTGCTTAGAAATCAATGGGAACTGTGCTGTTGATTCCAGTGGGAGCAGGATCAGGGTCTTAGGAACCAATTCTGTAAACAGTTTACCTCTGGGCATAATCCTTACTGCGTGCCATGAACAGTTCTAGGCAATAGGACAATTCTCAGTGTGTCTAGTGATAAGAGTTTGCGGGACTAGGCCCTTAAATTGTAAATACAGAACATGCTTGTTTAGTACTTTAACAGAAAAACAACAACGGCAACAAATTTCTGTAAAACCTCCATATCCATTTTGAAATAACACGACTGCCACCCACAAAGCCAGGAAGTTCAGAGTTAGTGCTGAAACACTTGCCTGAAATCATCCTGTCATTTCTAGGCACATGCAGCCAAATTCAGCCCTGGTATAAAGGGACATGCTTTCCAGTTGAAATCTGTGAGTTGCAGCAACTTGTGCCAGATCTGAATTTGGCTTGTAGATCATGACTTCACAAGACAAACTTATTGTTCACTCAATAGGTTTTACTACAATCTTGGTAAAAATCTCTATTTAGATAAATTGTTCCTTTAAAGGTGATTTTTTTTGACTCAGTAAATAAAATTACATCAGTCAAAAGTACCCAGGGGCCTTAAATTTACATTAGGGATAAGTACCCTGCACTGTTGTAGCTCCCAGATCCAGTACTCTCTGTATATCGTTTTAATTTCTGATTAGTTGCACCTGGCTAAAACATTTTTAAATGATTTTGTTTAAAAAAAAAATGTTCTTTCCCTTCTGGGTTCCTTGAACTTTTTGACAACTTTCAGCACTCAGCAAAATGTCTCAAGAAATTTAGATAAACTCTTGAAAATTGTGAATGTTTCTACTTCTAACAGGTACCAAGGTGAAAAACTGCAAGTAACTTGTTTCTCATTTAGAGGGTTTAGGGTATTTTAGGTATATGTGGCTTAGCCTTTTAAAAGGAACCTCCTTGTTCATTTGAAAGATTTTGATAAATGGGAACATTTTTTTTATTTTATTTTTTGCATAAATGCTTACCTGCTTTCCCTCTTCCCATGTTAGATCTGCAAGTAAAGAGGAAATAGAAGACATTAACCCACCTGGTTTGGAGTGAACGCAAAATCAGCACAATATGGCACAGTCTAGCATTGTCCTTGGATTATTCATAATGACTGTTTTATCAATGCTGGATGGAAGTTCAGCTTTCCTATTAAATCAGCGTCTGAAGGGAAGATTTCAAAGGGACCGCAGAAACATCCGTCCAAACATCATTCTCATTCTTACTGATGATCAGGATGTAGAACTTGGTAAGAGCCAAACAAAGGGTATTTTAGTTCACAAATATGGCATTGGTTTTGCTTGGGGCTAGATTCTGCTCTCAGACACTCTAGTGTAAATAGAAAAGGAGTACTTGTGGTACCTTAGAGACTAACCAATTTATTTGAGCATAAGCTTTTGTGAGCTACAGCATCCGATGAAGTGAGCTGTAGCTCATGAAAGCTTATGCTCAAATAAATTGGTTAGTCTCTAAGGTGCCACAAGTCCTCCTTTTCTTTTTGCGGATACAGACTAACACGGCTGCTGCTCTGAAACCTGTCTAGTGTAAATGTACATTTTGACCAGTGCAGCAGAGAACAGGATATAATCCCTAACCTGCAGATGAATTTTTTTCTCTGTGAAATGTACAATAGAAGGAACAAGTGGTGAAATATTGTGAAAATGTGTGTGTATATGTAATATGCTAACTCATTGACAGCAAATGTAACATCAGTTTAAGATTTGATACATTCTGTCTCTGGGGTTATATCCTGCTTTGGTGGGGAAACAAATCTCTGATTTTTAATGTTTATCTTCAGTTTGCTTATTACAGTTCTGTGCACAAGCTGGGAAGTTGCACACAAAGATGGTAGGTTTAAATACATAACTGGCTATTCATGTAATTACCCAATTTCCTTGTGAAACTGCAGTATTTGGAGTTTTTTTAAATCTCTAAATTCCATTATTAAATAGTATTACAAGAAATTAAAACTAATTTAGGGATTTTTCCCATGAAGATAAAGTATTTGATTACTGCCAAGATCATTTAGAATCATAAGAGTCTACTCTCTTATTCAGCTCTGATCATCTGTTCCACTAGTTGAAGTTGTAATTGTTGAGGAAAGAAGATTAAGCAAAGAAAGTTTGTTTAATCTTAATGATTTGGAATAACGATTAAGTTGAGAAGCTTGCTGAAAAATTAACCTATATCTTTGCAGAATCTTGTGTATAGTGAGAAGCAATTACCAGAAAGGAGTTTTATATGAGTAGTTTTTTAGGTACATTTAAAAAAGGGTTTATAAAGCCCATATCTGTTTAAAAATTGAGGGGATAGAATCTGTTTTATGTTTCTTTGAGCACCATTAAAGCAAATTTCCAGTATAGTAGACTAGAAAACAAATTGTGGGGAAAAGGTGGAGCATCATAGTAAAATGAAGGAGCTTTGATTTATGCAGGGACAGCTGCTGTTCTAAACCAAAAGCGTATGATGGCATAATGACAATGCTTTTATAGATACTTTCTTTTTATCTGTGTTTCTGCATGTCATAAGCTATATTCCCAATTGTCACTTGGTTCGAAAGGTAACTAGAAAGTTTTCTGGTGTGACAGGATAAGAAATAAAATATTAGTTTTAAGTGAGGCAGGTTCAGAAGTTTGTTTGTTTGTTTGGAGTGATGGTTATGTTTTTCACAATTAGACAGACCAGTTTCAATAATGCATATCCAAAAAAGCCAAGTACATTATCTCTGTCTCATGTGACCAAAATCCAGAGGGTCGTCCTAAAAAATTTATCACTTTCTATTTTATGCTCGCCTGCCCGTCTCTGATGCAATTGTTAATGTCCTCTGGGCAGTATACTTCTTTTCTCAGGTAATCTGATGTCTCTTTCCAATTTCAAGCACAGTGGGCAGCTGTCCACACAAATTAGGGTTGGGCTGGAGAAAATGCATTTGATGAAGCTGAGATTTGATATTTATCATATTCCAGTTAATGGCTTCATGAGACCATATGTATGTTTGAGGTCATTTCTTATTCTTAAATTGGCCAACTTTATCTATCCAAACTGCTGTTTGTGAGTATTGGAGTTAATGCATTCAGGAACATGGAAACAAGATGTCAGTTGCAGTTTGGTCTACACATTGCAAATGCAAGCTAACAAAAATTTGAAAATTTTTAGAAGTGCAGTTTAGAAAACTGAGCACTGCAAAAATTACCAGTATTTCTGAGGAAATTCAGAAGGAAGCTGTGCTTTTGGTGGGCAGAGCTGGCATGTGACTTCTCATTTTGTTTTTCTGCTGAGATTGTTTTGTGGCTATTTCTGATGTGAAAGGAGAGAGGATACAATCTCAGGCTCTCTAACAGCCCTCCCCTTATTTTAACCTAAGGTGAGTTTAACAATATAGCAATAACAGGTGTGGATGCATAGCATTCAGGAAAGAGGCTTAACTTCCCTTTTATTTGTTCTGCTGTTAATCATGAATTTTACTCAGGAAACCAAACCCTAACCATGGATTGAAACAAGGGAGGATCTGATAAAAAGACTGCCCGATGCTTGGGTCAAAGGAGTTGGAGTGTGCTGTGCTGGATATAAACGAGGAAAGATAACTGCTTTCTTCTGACCTCTTTTTACCTGAAGACCAAGAAGAAGTTTAGTCAGCTATTGGAACAGGCATGCTTAGTGGCTTGTCTTCCTAATTATGAGAATTGTACTGAGTAGTGAACAAGTTGGTACATGAGTAAGAAGAGGCAAAATATACTGATGGTAGAAAAGACTTAAATTACACCCAGAGATTAATTTTCCAATTAGATTAATGAGAATCCAAGCTGTCCTAGTGCTGATGTCCAATGCATTATAAATCCCAGCATCTCCAGTTTAAATTGGACTGAAGTTTGGATATCCTATTACTGTAGTTACAGTAGGTCAGCGGTTCTCAACCTGCGGGCTGCTTGTGGCCCAATTAGCACACAGCGGTGGCCCATGTGATATCCTCAGGGCCATAAATGGGGTGGGGCAGGAGGCCAGGGTGATTAGTACCTTCCACCCTGCAGGATCATGGATCTAGTGACCTCCACTGGAGCAGGCTCCCCGGCACTAGGACTGCAGTGGCAGGCAGGCAGGCAGGGTAGGTTGCATACCTGAGCTACCTGCAGCCGAGGTAGGAAGCCACGGCGAAGGGGGTGCAGCCAGTGCATGGGGGACAGACTCTAGGTGGATGGCTGGGGGCAGTGCCTGGATGGGGAGCTAGGTACTGGGGCATAATCCCTGGATGGGGGGGGTTGAATGCTGGAGGGGGGGCTGTTATTGGAGTAGGCTGGGCGGGGAGGGGGGGACCAGTCCCTCCGGGAAGAGAGTTCTGATCTGGACAGAGCACCCTGTCTCTGCAGGACAGGCACCATGAGTGATATGTAATGGAAGCGGCAGGAGGCTCAGGGGGAGCCGGAATGGGGTGGGGCTGCTGGGAAAGGGCAGAATGGGGAGGGGCCATGGGCGGAACAGGGGAGAGGTTCCAGGTTCACCGCTCCAGCCAGGGCCACACCCCACATGGCCTTGGGTTTGGCTGGAAGAGGTGGGACAGGAGGCTAGCCTCGCTAAGAGGAAGCTTCATGTGCTGCCCGTGGCAGGCACGTGTGCCAACCCAGTGTTGGGGTGGTCTGGATGCTGCAGGGGACAGTCCCAGCGGGGTTGGGTGATGGGGTTGACATTTCCTGGCTGGGGGACAGTCTGGGGAGACGCTTGGGGGCAGCCCCTGGGTGCAGATGCTGAGTGCATGGGGGACGGTCCCTGGCTGGGTGCATGGTGGTGCTGAGTGCATGTGGGATAGTTCCTGGCTGGGGGGCACCCCACACCAGGCAGGGCTTCCCATCTTTTCAGGCAGGCTCCATAGCCACGTTCTCTGGGCGCTCAGCCCAGCTGCACTGCCAGCAGCAACGCGGAAGTGATGGTGGCAATACACCATGCCAATCCACCCTTACAGTAAATTAATTAATTTTTAACAGTAATGTTTTGACTTATTTTGCTAATTTAAAATGCTCTTGGTAGACATTTGCTAGTGTTGAAATGAAAGGTAGTATATCGATTTGAATCATATTGCTGCCGTATAACAAATACTAAACCTTATTTTTGTGTGTGTGTGTGTAGAGTGTGGCTATGGCCCACGTAACACATAGCTGCATATGTGGCTCACAATGGTAAATAGGTTGAGAACTAGAGCCCTGCACAGATACAGATTTATATCTGTGGTTATAAATCGGTATCCATGGGACTGCAGCAGTGAAAGGAGAGAAACGTGGGGCCGTCTCTCCCAGGAGCCAGCACTGTACCGCCCCAAGCCCTGCCCCATCCCTTCCATGTAGCTGTCTGGGTCTCCTGTCTGGGGAGCGGTGTCGCTGGAACACAAGAGCACAACCAGGGACAACTGCCAGTGATCCTGGTGCCCGCCCCGTGGGCAGGGCTGGGGGCGGTACAGCCGCGCTGGAGGAGCTGCCGGCGTGGGACGCTGGCTTCTGGAAGCTGCGGCCCCACGTTCTGCTCCTTTCGCCACTGCAGTACCACAGGTATGGATTTATATCCACGGATATAAATTTGTATTCATGCAGGACTCTGTTGAGAACCACTGCAGTAAGTCATTCGGGTCAGCTTACATAACTATCTCATTCATAGACAGAAGTGACCTAGCTGCCTGGGAGATGCTTCATTTATGTTAGTGAGATCGGAGTAACCTGTTGATATATGATCCATTGAATAAGTACAAATCTGGAGCAAGAAGACAATGTGCTTGGCAGTTTTCCTACATAGAGAGGTGACCTGTTAGCAGCTTTTAAAAGAAAGAAGTATAAAGAGGGAAAATTGGGGAAAAATAGTATGTAAGATAGAAATAGAAAGCAAGCATAGTGTTTATGAGAGCATTCATTAACATTCCAGAGGTTGAATAGACATGTCCACCTATAGGTATCTCTCAAATTTAACTTCAAAACAGGTGAAGTCACTTGGGGATTAATTCAAGCTCTTTAACAAGTGGAACTGCCAAAAACTGATGTTAACTGCATGATCTCTGACAATAAAATGCTAGTTAATGAAACATTCAATATTAGATCTTCAAACAGCTGCTATAAGTTATTTATTTATGTTGAGCAAGTTTCTACTATTGACTTATACTGAAGAATTCACAATAAATCCTGCTCCTGCAGACAACTATTTAAATTCACAACCAGGATTTTTATATTTCTCTTTTCAATATTTATATATTTTAAAGATGTTAATATATTTTAACACGTAAAGTGAAATCTAATCTTTAACATTACACACCATTATTGTTTAGCTGGAGAGACTTGACAGGATCTCACTATCATAGTACAGGAAAATAGTTTCTTATGCACTAATATTTGAATTCTTGTATGGCATACTCTGTTTTTGTACGGTGATCAGATCTTTTGCAAAATGTGATCACAGAGATAAACTTTGCAATCGGTATGTAATAGTGAATGTACTTGGACAAGTCTCTAGAAGGTGGTCCAGTCATAGTGTGAATATTTAATAAATACAAGCAAGCAGGGGATGTGTGGGAAACAGTATGCAGTGGGGCATATTTTTAAGGCGTGGCAAAAGGTGTTCACAAAAACGTGTGCAGTTGTATGCACAAAAAGCCTGCATTTGCGTGTTTTAATCTCTTATAACTACCTGTCTTTTCTATAGTCTTCAGGCTTGTGCACAAATGCCAGTTGTCATAGGAAATGTGAGGTTTTAAGAAGCACCTGTTACAGCCTGCTCAGTTATTGTTTCAATACAACAAATTACTCTTTCTTAATATGCTGTGTCATGGAGTAGTGTTTGAAGAACTTTTGATAAATGTCCTACATGCACACTCCTGGGATTTAGTGCTTCTGTCGGCTTTACCCTATATACTTCCTTTGCACTTTTCCTCATAATCTTTGGATGGATAATAGAGCCCTTCTGTGACATGCATTTCTCAGATTCATTATATCCCTGAAAGATGCTGCAGGGCTCATCATAAGACCACCATCTACTCTGAATGTTAAATTGTGCTGCTGAAAATTCCTACAACTGTCATCTTAACATATACATTTCCTGGTGCCTGGGATGTCTGCATCTCTGTTCTGACCACAATAGCTCTTCTGTCCTCCATTTATAGTGGAGGAGAAGATGAGGGACTCTCTGACACACAATGCAGGGAAAGCTTCCTTCTCAGATGGTAGGGGATAATTATTAGTACACAAACAGAGTTGTAAAAAGGAATGACTTCTCAGTGTCTGCCACAGAGCTTGCACAGTTTCACAGTGTTTCCTCAATGTCAAGGCCTCACTCAAAGTCTGTAGAGAGTTTGTCTGTGAATTTTCCACATTATAATATCAGTCTAAACAGTGACAGCAGCAGTAGAATAAACTCTGAAGAGAGATCAAGCAAAACAACTTGTTGCAGCTGATGTCACATGAAGTCCAAACAGAACTTCAGCTTAGTGCTATATATCTTTTATGCTTCTCTTTGTCTACCGAACAGCTGAATGCATCAAACAGATAACTCTCAGCAAATCTTCACCATAGATTTTCTTACAGTTCTCCAAAAAGCACAGAGTTACAAATAAGGCAACTTTAATATCTATGATTTTAGACTTGTAACAGAGACCTTTTTCTGAATAAAATGTTGACACTTCAAAGTATAACCTCTCTTAGCACATCAGAATCTAACTAAAAAAATCCTGGAAGGTTTGCCCACTTGAGAGAAGATGGTTTGCAGAGATTCAAATCCCTGATTAACACATAAGTGATGTTCTGCCATAGAAGAATATAATTTCTATTTTCCTTTAATGTCACCAAGTTTGTGTTGGAGGCAGGATGAAGAAAATAAGTTTTGGTTGGCTGGCTCAGTGTTGTTCTAAAATATTTAAAGCTGGCCTACTTAAGATTGCATGGAAGGGTATGCTTGGTTTTTGCCTTCCACTGATCTGTCACTCTGCATTAGTTCTCAAGATGGGGAAGCAGATTAGATCATATGTTTTTGTATTAAAGACTGTTGATATATAGGCTCTTGTCATTACAGCAGTTTTATTAAAGAAGGTTACTGTCCCCAAGGGGAGACTTAACATGTAGGGTTATTTATGCACATATGCCTCTGTCATTTAAAGGGGTTGTTAAAATTGTATTTTAATAGTGGAATGACAAAACGTTCCTTCAGCCTGCTTTATTTATTTTTGAATTAGCTCATAAGACAGAGCAGTGCTAACATTTGCAATTTTTGAGTCCACCTACAGTAAAATTGGCTGTAATAATTGTAAGTGAAGTTAGAGGCTTTGAAGAGGGATGCTGCTCCCAAAGTACAAACTTTTCTATTTTGTGATTCTAAAAAAGGTCTTGTCTATTTTTTTTACGATACTACTTTTTAGTATGTGCGATATAACAGGTTCTTTTACAGGGGAGTCAGTCTTACAAATGGCTTTTCGTTCCTGTGATGAAGAATTACAAAGAGGATTTCTGATTAGCTTAAAAGGTTCCTAACAAAATGATCTCAAGAAATCTAATGCCATGGTAATTTTAAGATGAAAAGACTTGCAGTAGAAATTCTCCTTCAGGAACCAGGGAGTCCGATTTCCTACATGGATTTCAACCATTCTCACCACCCTGTAGATTTTGAGTCATGGTTGTATCAATGTGCCCTGTATCAAATCAACTCACTGTTGCAATTTCATAATGAAGTCCATTCCTAAAGAGCTTAGAAGAAACCTAAACCCATTATTGACAGAAACAACGTACAGTTTGTGCCAGATGGTTGCAGCATACATTGATTAAAGCTGAACTATTAATCCAACTCAACCTTGGGTAAGTTAGTCCCAGCTCCACTCCAGCATGAAACCTTATGCTAATCCTGATACTGTCTGTAAGGTACTTTGCTCCCATTCATAACAGGATGGGTTTGATGATATGTAAAGTTTTGTATTTATTTGGGATTTTTTTAAATGCATGTCATGCTAGTGGCAGGTGCTAATTAAACTTCCTTCTAGATCAGGTATAGTCCAAGCAGTTTTACAAGTTTTCCCCATCAATATGCTTTAATTCTAATCTAGAGGGACCACCTTTACGAGTCAGAGGGAAACTCATTCTCCATGTCTTTTCAATCCTTGATTTCTCTGCACAGAGAGACGATGAGTGCCAATTGTGATGGTGGCTTCTTCGAAGTGGATGCCTCCCCACCAGGAACTGGGTTGAGTCCAGAGGAATATGTCACCTAGGAAACAGGGTAGCCATTGATAACAGTGGCTTTTGGTCATTGTTGACCTTGGTTGTATTTGAACCATTGAAGGAAGGAATGAGAGCAGCAGAATAAGGACAATTGACTTCAAAAAAACAGACTTTAACAAACTCTGAGAACTGGTAGGTAAGGTCCCATGAGAACAAAATCTAAGGGAAAAAAAGAGTTCAGGAGAGTTGACAGTTTCTTAAAGAGACTATATAAAAGGCAAAAATGCAAACTATCCGCGTGTGAAGGAAAGATAGGAAAAATAGTAAGAGTCCAATAGTAAGGCTCCATCAGGAGTTCTTTAATGACCTCGAAAAGGAATCCTACCAAAAAGTGGAAACATGGATGAATTGCTAAGGAGTAATACAAAAGAATAGCTCAAGAATATAGGGACAAAATCAGAAAGGCTAAAGCATAAAATGAGTTACCCCTAGGAAGGAACATAAAAGAGGTAATAAGAGGTTCTTTAAATACATTAGGAGAAAGAGAAAAACAAGGGGAAGTGTAGGTCCTCTACTTAGCAGAAAAGGAGGGTGACATCAAGAAATCAGAAAAGTGATGACCTCAAGAATGCTGAGGTGTTTAATATCTGATTTGCTTCAGTCTTCACTAAAAAGATTAATGGTGGCCAGATGCTTAACACAATTAATATTAACAACAAAGGAAAAGGAGTGCAAGTCAAAATAGGGCAAGAACAGATTGAAGATAATTTAGTTAAATTAGATATATTCAAGGTGGCAGGACTTGCTGAAATTCATCCTAGGCTATTTAAGGAACTAGCTGAAGCAATCTCAGAACCATTAGCAATTCTCTTCGAGACCTCATGGAGGTAAGGTAAAGTCCTAGAGGACTGGAGAAGGGCAAACATAGTACCTGCCTTTAAAAAGGGGAACAAAGAGGGTCTGGGGAACTATAGAGCAGTCAGCCTAACTTTGATACCTGGAAAAATACTGGAACAAATTATTAAACAATCAGTTTGAAAGCACCTAAAGGATAATAGGGTTATAAGGAATAGCCAGCATGGATTTGTCAAGAACAAATCATGCTGAACCAACCTATTTTCTTTCTTTGACAGGGTTACAGGCTTAGTGGATGGGGGGGAAGCGGTAGATGTGATGTATTTTGATACAGTCCCACATGACGTTCTCATAAGCAAACTAGGGAAATGTAATCTAGATGTAATTAGTATAAGGTGGCTGCATAACTGGTTGAAGGAACATACTCAAAAAGTAGTTATCAATGGTTCATTGTCAGACTGGGTGTCCCACAGGGGTTGGTCCTAGGTCTGATACTAGTCAATAATTTCATTAATGACTTGGATTAGTGAAGTGAGCTGGGTGGGGTAGCAAGCACTTTGGATGAGAGGATTGGAATTCAAAATGACCTTGACGAATTGGAGAATTGGTCTGAAACCAACAATACAAAATTCAGTTGTACGTGCGAAGTACTTCACTTAGGAAGGAAAAATTGAATGCACAACTACAAATGGAGAATAACTGGCTAGGCGGTAATGCTGCTGAAAAGGATATAGATTACTGTGGATCCCAAATTGAATAGGAGTCAACAATATGGTGTAGTTGCGAAAAAGGTTATCATCATGCAGAGGTGGATTAACAGGAGTGTCACGTAAGATGCAGGAGTAAGTTATCCCACTTTACTCGTCATTGATGAGCTCTCACCTGGAGTTCTGTGTTCAGTTCTGGGCACAATGTTTTAGAAAATTGGAGAGAGTGCAGTAGAGAGCAATAAAAATGGTCAAAAGTTTAGAGAAACTGACCTATGAGAGGTTTCAGAGTAGCAGCCGTGTTAGTCTGTATTCACAAAAAGAAAAGGAGTACTTGTGGCACCTTAGAGACTAACAAATTTATTTGAGCAAAGCTTTCGTGAGCTACAGCTCACTTCATTGGACTGAATGCATCCGATGAAGTGAGCTGTAGCTCATGAAAGCTTATGCTCCAATAAATTTGTTAGTCTCTAAGGTGCCACAAGTACTCCTTTTCTTTTGACCTATGAGAAAAGGTTAAAAAAAAAACCTGGGCATGATTTAGTTTTTAGAAAAGACTGATAACAGTCTTCAAATGTGTTAAAGGGTTGCTATAAAGAAGACCATGATAAGTTGTTCTCCACGGTCACTGAAGGTAGGACAAGAAGTAATTGGCTTAATCTGCAGCAAGGGAGATTTAGGTTAGATATTAGGAAAGTTTTTCTAACTATAAGGATAGTTGAGCTCTGGAATAGGCTTCCAAGGGAGGTTGTGGATTCCCCGTCATTAAGAACATAAGAACAGCCATACTAGGTCGAACCAAAGATCCATCTATCCCAGTATCCTGTATTCCAACAGTGGCCAATGCCAGGTGCCCCTGAGGGAATGAACAGAACAGGTAATCATCAAGTGATCCATCCCGTCGCCCATTCCCAGCTTCTAGCAAACAGAGGCTAGGAACACCATCCCTGTCCATCCTGGCTAATAGCCATTGATGGACCTATCCTCCATGAACTTATTTAGTTCTTTTTTGAAGGTCTTTAAGAACAGATTGAACAAACACCTGCCAGGGATGGTCTAGGTCTATTTGGTCCTGCCTCAGTGCAAGGGGCTGGACTTGATGACTTCTCAAGGTCCCTTCCAGCCCTACGTTTATAATCTTCTAGTAAGAATCTGTAATATTGTATTCAGAAATCTTGCATTCCTTATTGGGCTTGTTTTGTCTAATAGATGTCCTTGCCCACTTGCAATTTGTTTTCTCCTCCTCTGCCTGACACTGGTAGACTTAGCACGTGAGCTTGTGGCTTGTTCTTTTAACTGAAAACAAGAAAACCCTTTTGTAAGCTGCTGATGGTTTTCTTCTTTTAGGTTCTATGCAAGTGATGAATAAGACGAGGCGGATCATGGAACAGGGAGGCGCTCACTTCATCAATGCCTTTGTGACAACCCCAATGTGCTGCCCATCCCGCTCCTCTATTCTCACAGGGAAATATGTTCACAACCACAACACCTACACCAACAATGAGAACTGCTCCTCTCCATCCTGGCAAGCTCAGCATGAAATACGTACCTTTGCAATATACCTGAATAACACAGGATACAGGACAGGTAAGACCCATGTACCTAACCATCTCTCCGGCTGCTGACTTGTGAACAAAAAACACCAGGCACAGACCTCGCAGCAAATAGAGAATCCAATGTCCTATCTCTTAGTTTATTCTTGCAAAAAGCCACAGTTTAGCAGGTTGGGGAGTTAGAAATAGGAGGACTCACTCCAGGAACAGCATATCTTTTGGCATGGAACTGAACCCAGGACATGACATACCACATACAGCGCTTACTTACTGTACTGGTAAATGATACTTTGCTCCTAAGGTGGATAAGGCAGAACCTTCAGTGAAGAGGAAAGAAACTGCGAGAGCGCCAGGGCCTAGACTGAGGGAAGATGGAGTTCCTCTTAAAACAGATAAGTAAGTTTAGTAAAACTAGGGAAAGAAGAGAAGAAACATCACCTTGGTCAGTGTGTGTGTGTGTGTGTGGATTAGGGTGGGGTGACTGGTTACTATGGAGATGATTTTCCAAATAGAGGATTAAGAAAAAATTTGAGTTGAGGACTAGGCAGCAGGAGCAGATGAGCTCTTGAGAAACAAAAGATCCTGTTTGCATGCAAATTTAAAGAGCCTGGGAAGAGGAATGCAGAAAGTATGAGATGTTGCATCCAGCCCATTTCCTTCTGGTGTCCCCAAACCCTGCAGTGCAAGACCTCGCCTATTACTTTGAGTTTACTAGCACTGAACTGCTCATTAGCATCTTGTAGGTCAGGAAGCATGATTTCATACAAAATCCTAGGCCAGCATACATTAACGTAGCTCTTTGGGGCAGGGACTGTTGTTTACCGTATGTATGTATAGTACCTCGCACAGTAGATTCTTGATCTGGTTGACGCTGCTGGGCACTTCTGCAATATTAATGTTAAATAGTAGCCATGATATTTTCTAACCACTCACATGGGCACTTGGTGCTCAGACAGCAGGGAGCGGTCTTCAAACAAACTGGGTATTTCCTTGCTTTGTTTTGCTCAGATAAAGTCTTGAATTAGTCTTGAAATTGGGGAAGTGTGGCTGCCTAATTACTCGATAGAATTTCCTTTTATTTATCACTCCTGGCATTAACATCTATGACCCTACAAAATGCACATGAAGCTAAGGTCATGCTTTTCTCTTTATAATGCATTTGTCCTTTGTTTGCTGCTATTTGATCATTGTAATTGTTGTTATAATATTCAACGGCCAAATCATGAACACTTGCCGTTCTTATTGACTTCAGTAAGAATCACAGATATTCATCTCTTAGGATTTGGACTCACATTTAAATAGGAAGTTCAAGTAAAAATAGTCAGTTTTAAAATACAGTAGACCTAGACACAGTTTTCAAGCTGTTCCCTGGTACAAGCCAAATTTATTGTAACATCTGTTGACAAGCAAAACTTACCACTTTTGTGAATGCAAATAGAACAACTGTGTGGCTGACTTTCTGGTATGAATGAAATCCCCATTTATGCAGATAAATGCAGGGTTTTGTTCATAGAAGCAAATTCGACAGTGGCCACTAACGAAGGCTGGCTGAAACTCTAGACCATGCTGTTCATTTATGATTGCTGGCTTGAATTTACTGATAAGGAGATGTATCTGCTGTGTGGCAGTGCGTTTTACCTGCTTCTTCCAGAGATCTTACCAGATTTATCTGCTTCACTAACTCATCTCAAGGATTCACATTTTAGAAGCTTTGCTATCACGCTCATTATCTCACATTTCAAGAAGAAGCTGCTTAGGAGGGTATTTTCAGCTGTGACAAGTAAAATTTTACTGCTGAAATGTGAGGTCCTGTTTGAAAATGGCTGCAGCCCTGAACAAAGGCCCTGATTCAGGAAAGGCTCCCTGTTAAAGAAATCATGTAAGCACATGCATAAATCTCATTGAAGTCAAAGGCAGTAACACTGATTTGCTCTGAGACTATATGATTTTCGTTTCATGTTAGACTTTTCATTTGAGGGGGGACCTTAAGGAAGGAAGTTCTCGTACATTCACTTTCAAATGGGGAGATTCAAAACTTTAAGGGGAGGTTTTATTTTAAATATTTTATTTATTTTTGTAGTTCCTTTTAGCTCCCAGTCCAGTCTTTCTCTCTTTTCTTTATAATTTCTTCCCTCCTTTCTCTTCTTCACCCTCTTCTCTCCTTTATCCTTCCTTCATTTCCCTGCCTCTCCCCTTTTCCACCTCTCTAGTTTCTGTATGACTTTGGCCCTCCCCATTGTGGTTTCAGTGTCTGTCCCTGCATTATGTCCCTGTTGCAGACTAGGGTTCTCACCATTCTGTGGGATCTTCTCTGACCTGCACTGTGGTATTTTCCAGGGGCAATAGAAGCAGTGGTTTGGAATTGTTCAGACTCATGCAGTTCCAGACAGATTTATGCAGCTGCTGCCGACACCCCTGGAACAGTGCCACTTAAGTGCAGACAGGAGAACCAGCATGACGCAGGATTCTCCCACACTAGATCGAGTGAAAAAAGTGTAGGAGGGCAAGAGAACAGCATGATAGTCCCACAATCACTTCCTGAGGTTCGGTCTTTGTTTGTAGTTTTTAAACTCTCTACCAATCTATCGTATTTCTAGAGCACCAATCAACATTGCTTGAACGCCATAAACAAGACAGTGAAATCCAGGCTGTATTGAAGTCAATGGGTGGGTGTTTTGTTACCGAATTCAGTAGAGGCAGATTTCACTCAGAGTGATAAGATTCAGGACTGAGCTGTGTTTCACCCTTCTGTGAATCAGTTAAAATAAGCACTGGGACGGTACAGAGCTTGGCTTTTCCTTTCCTTCTGCCACCAAGCATGTAGCAACTAAGAGTATATATGTGTGTCATCATGAGCATTAATTTGGCTTGCAGTCTGGAAAATGCTGGTGTCATGAGGGGTAACTATAAAGGCTGCCTTGTTCTGTCTGTGCATCTCATCCATGCAGACAGTGAGTTCCTGCTCTCTGTACATCAAACAGTCCAACTCAAGAGCTTCTCATATCATTGCCTTATTACACATTGTGGGAAATTATACAGGAAGGACAATTTAGGTAAACACATTAAGTCAGTTGAAGATTCATTTGTGGAAAAGCATGGTGAAAGCTGTGGTGCCTGAATCATCATGATGTGAAATAGTGGGCACTGAGGCTCAGACCCTGAGCAGGAGACGTCTAGAATGGAGGGAAAACAAAGAGATCTTGTGATAAACATTTCTGAGTGTCTGAGAATTGACTGCCAAAGATTCCGTGTATAAACATTTACAGAAAGAAGGTTCTGTTTTCCATGAATACACACATCTCTTTCAAGGAAGCGGCACTTAAAATGCAGGATCCACTGTGGTGGAGGTGTTTTTTTTTCCTAGTAACAAATACCAAGGTATTTGATTGTAACGCTAACCTAAATTTTTTCTCTAGACATTAATGAAAAACTTTTTTTTTTTTGTTTGTTTGTTTGTTTGTCTTACCGATTAGGTCTTAACATTGGTGACTCATTCCAGAATATTATAGGTTTTTGCAGTCTCCTCTACAGCCAGGAAATGAAAAGGCTTGTGTATCTAATTAAATTCATCAGAGATAGGGACAGTGGGCCAAATTCAGCTCTGGTGGAAGTGGGTATTGGCTTCAGTGGGAGTTACGTTCACTTACATCAGCATTTAACTTGGTCCAAAATGCAGGAGGTGCAACACCCATTTATGTATATGGGCCAGATCAGGGTATCCTCATTCATGTTAAGTAGTAAACTACTGCACATGTAGCCCCGTGTTTTAAGTGGGGCTATTCACACAATAAAAGGATACTCATTTTGAGTCAGGATGGCAGAATCCGGCCTAGTGACATTAGGCTCATACTTGAATTCTACAAAAAAATTAATAAATACCAGTTTACATCATTCATTTTTTATGAACTTAAGAGAAATATCATTTTAGGAGGCCTGGCTCTGCTATTATTTGAGGTTTCCTGGGAATAAAAGTAATAATCATACTTAGCGCTTTCGCAGGCCTTTACAATAATTAACTAATTAATTCATTAAAATTCAGTCACAATGTTCCATTTCCTCCGTTAGTATTAGACTAAACAGATACAGTAACTGACTGCATTCAAATAATTATTTTTCTGCATCACTATCTGAGGCTTTGACATTTCAAAATAACTTTAACATAAATTTAATTCTTAGAAATAGAAGAAATGCTATTGGTAAATGTTTATTATGGGAGGAATGAACCCAGAAAAAATGACTGGATTATAAAGGCAAAATTTTCAGATTCTCAGCTCATCCCTGCAGCATCCTGCTTTCCAGTGTTGTTATTTATTACTTCTATTATAGTAATACTTGGAGACCCCAACTGAGATTATACAGTGCCTGGCACAGTGGGGTCACAAATGCGTAGTAAGAGACAGCCTGTGCCTTGAGGAGCTTATAGACAAGACAGACAAAGTTGGGAGGAAAAACAGATGTCAAGTGATGATGTGACTCGCCCAAGGTCACTCAGCAGGTCACTGGCAAAGCTGAGAGCAGAAGCAAGGTTTTCTAGCTTGCAGTCTGGTGCCCTAGCCACTAGACCATGCTTCCTCCCACTGGGAGTTCTATGCATGTTGGGAAAGAATGTATCCCAACTCAGATAACTCCCTGAACCCAGGAAAGCAGAATTTTGTACTAGATGAGGAACTTGGATTAAAATTTTCAATAGTGCCTAAGTCACGCAGGTGCCTAAATTCCATTCTCAGATGTCACTTAGGCACTTAAGTTCCTAAATCCATTGACTTTCAATGACTTTCAACTACTATTTGCCTAAGTCACATTACTCTCTGTTTTGAAACATCCTAGCAGGGGCTGTCAGACCAATAATACCCCATTTGTAGGCAGTTTTGGAGACCTCTATGCTTGAAAATAACTTGGATGGAGGATTTTTGCATATAAAATTTACTATGGTAGCAGTTATTGCAGGGAGCAACTGGGTGCCATGTTAAAAGGAACAGAAGTGAAGGGCAGATCTATAGCCCATAATCCGCTGCCTCTAACTACGTTATCTTCTCTGGCAGGCAGGGCCTGTAGCAGTGCAGTACAGGGAGAAATTTCTGCAGGGAAGTTAGGGAGAACAAAATCTTCTGGGAACAGGCTCTTGGATTTCTGGTCTTCTGTGTATTGGAGTCAGGAGAGTGGCTCCAACTCTCGCCTTATGTAACTGATTAGTGCGGAATCTGGCCTCCTCCACAATGTATATCGACAGGGCTCTGAGCATTTGTAACTTATTATGTAAATGTACTGTGAGCTCTTATGGAATTAAGAGGGAACATGCTATCTGGAACTCTGTTTCCCTGGCTCCTCCCCCTGACTGAATGTCCGAACCACAGCTGGGCTTCATGCAGAGGCTGCAGAAATGAGGCATCTGTACACTAGAGAGGATTCCACTGCATAGCCACCTGTCCCCTCTGGCTACCTCCTATGACTTAGTCTACAGGCTTCCCTAAGCATTCTGTAGAAGAGAGGAGCATATGCCCTTCTATAAATATCTTTCTAACTTAGATCCACAGTGTAGTCAGGGTCCAACAATGCTTGTCTCTGTACCTGACATGAAAACATCCATGGCTGTAGAAGTAAACCAAAAAAAGTATCTGTGGTTTCCTTTTGCCTAGCCACATATCACTGGCACCTCTCCCTCTCCCTTTCGCCTGACTGTATCTGTTTTCAGCATTAGATATTTTAGATTGTCAGAAACACCTCATCTTTTTTCCAGTAATTTACTCTTATGATAGGATGCCAATTCTAGCATTTAAAGTATAATGGCTTTGTCATATTGATTTATCATTTCTGCCAAGTAGCAATTTTTTGTGTGTTATTTCTTAAAAATAGGATTCTTATCTCATAGCCTTCAAAACAGCAAAATGCTAAATAGAATATTTGCACAGTATCAAAATGCTTTCAAAATCCATGTTACATCATTTAGGACCATAGTATTTACAGATTGAAAAGACCTATCAGATTGTTGTGTCTAACAGAGCATGCACCAGATATTAGGCAGGATCTTAGCCAAAAGATTGAGCAGAGATTTTCCCTGTATTGCTTAGGATCTCTGTCCATCTAGGCATGTATTTCACACCCCTCATTATGATAACTGAGTACTTTCTTTCTAATGGTATTCTCCAGAACTCTGTCTTTTGCAGAACTGTCATTCAGCTTTTCAAAATCATATTGATGCACAACATCTCTAAGACACCCTTATTTTTTATGACTGCAGAGGCTAATCCACAGAGTGGTAAGGTTACAATCAAACTCCAAGCAACAACTCTAATGCAGCTTCTAAAGACGGCTTTTCTAAGTGCTCAGACTGATTGTATGTGGCCCATACTGTTTACAGACTCATCTAGCACAGCAGCAACATGTGGTTTGGTAGGGTAGTGGGAAAGTTTGACTTGTATCCAGCTCAAAGACAAAGCAATAGATTTTTTTGAAATCTCTTAATGGAAGAGTCTAGCAGAACAGAACATGGTACAGTAACTCCTCACTTAAAGTCGTCCCGGTTAACCTGGTTTTGTTGTTAGGTTGCTGATCAATTAGGGAACATGCTCGTTTAAAGTTGTGCAATGCTCCCTTATAACGTTATTTGGCAGCTGCCTGCTTTGTTCACTGCTTGCAGGAAGGGCAGCCTGTTGGAGCGAGCTGGTAGGGGCTTGGAAACAGAGTGGACCAGCAGCCCCACTATCAGCTCCCCACTCCCCTAAGTTCCCTGTAAGGCAGCCACCCATCAGGCTATCAATTGCCAGCAGTTCAGCTGTCCTTCCCCCCACTGCCATGTGCTGCTCCTGCCCTCTGCCTTGGAGCTGCTTCCGGGAGCCTCCTGCTTGCTGTGAAGGGGAGGGGAGAAGAGGGGGGGCTAATTTCAGGGTGTCCCCTTGCCCCCTACTCCTGCCTGCCCCTCCCCCCCACTTACCCCTTCTCCATATAGAGCAAGATGGGCACAGGACAGAGAGAGATTAATGGTGCAGCTGGTATCTCAACTTCCTGATCTTTTTAAAGGCAATGTACTTAGAATGGTGTCAGGGGCAATGCACATCTCTCTCTCTCTCCCACTATTTCACATCATGATGATTCAGGCATCACAGCTTTCACCATGCAAAGAGGAAATGTTACATCTGAAGACTGGAGGATAAATCCTAAGAATGTGATTCTTTTTGGGCTTGTGTTGCAAAAAGAGGTAGTAATGCCATGTGGTCAGTTTCTAATGTACTATGCTTTGAGGAGTTTGGGGAGGAGGGCAGAGGGGGAAGCATTCTGGGAAAGTAGCAAACTAGAATAGTCACAGCTGGCCGTCAAGATCTGTAAAGGTTTGAGTGGACTGACCTAGTGGCAGGGCATTGCATTGCTAAATTGAGTTCTGAATTACATTTCCAATGTTACTGCTTTTCACCTCTGGCATCAACTGAGGGAAACAATGTAGTCATGTTTCAGAGTAACAGCCATGTTAGTCTGTATTCGCAAAAAGAAAAGGAGTACTTGTGGCACCTTAGAGACTAACCAATTTATTTGAGCATAAGCTTGAAAGCTCATGCTCAAATAAATTGGTTAGTCTCTAAGGTGCCACAAGTACTCCTTTTCTTTTTGCGAATGTAGTCATGACATTCTTGGCAGTCTCCTATCTAATCTTAAAACAAACCATTTTGAGAATATGGCTGATAGGGCTTTTCTCCATTCAGCACGTGCTGGCTTATTTCAGGAAAAGGGATCTGGGCCTTACAAATGTAATCTTGCTTCCTTTACTTGAATAGTCCCATTGGTTTTAATGGGAGCACACTCTGTCCCATTGTTTCCATTGGGCCTACCTACCTGAGAAAGACAAACAGGAGTTGGCTTATTATCTGCATTCTTCTGTTTTAATTCCTTATTGACCACTTCAAAATATTTTGGTAAAATTCTTCTCTTTTAGTTGGCTCCACTCACCGCCCCCATCAGCCAGCCTGAGCCAGTAAATAACCACTGGGACTGAGCCTTGGTTGCAGCTGAGGAATGTGCATTACAGACTCAGGAGGGTGCACAAAGATATTGTAAAACGTACCTTTATGTTCCCTTAGGTGTGTACCAGACCCATCCCCTGGCATAAATTAGAGCAGTCTAGTGGCTGCTGTAATTGCACTGGCTGCCGATGGCCCCCTAGGTTTTTTAGAGCAATCAGGAATCAGCGGATCATCGGGATATCCTTTTTCACTCCAGCCCCAAATTCTAAATCAACTTCTGGGAGAAGGGGATGGGTATGGGTCCTGACCCCTACTCAAACTCTAAGCCAGTAGAGGTTTCTCTGCAGTGATGGGCGGGGTACACAAGCTTTAGGGCAGCTTTGTGCCGACAGCACACTGTAATGCACAGTGTGCAACAGACTTTTTAAAGAATGCACCTAATACTTCTCTTTCTTTAATTCTAGCTGACTGTTAAGTTCCTCAAAGATTTCATCATTTTCAAGGACTATGTGGCAGATGCACTAAATCTCTGATTTCCAGCAAACATTTCCTGGTTTTAAAAAAAAAATCCCTGTGAGCCAAGCTGTGCCATTGCTTGTACCCAAGAATCAATGGAGTTGGATGGGGTTTGAGGTGCAAAATGTGGCCCTAAACTCTCCTTTTCATCTTTCAAAAAGGATTTTGTGTATAAGAACCTATTGTATATTTTCTATGGCTCATAAGATTTATAACTATTACTGAGCTAATAATACTTATGGCCAATATTTTAACTTTTTGCGGCAGAGCTACAATTCCTATTATTACTAAATGCTAAGGGTCAGATTTTCAACTGGTCAGTTCAACACAATTTTCAGAAGAGCTCAGGAGCTCAGCTTCCATTTAGGCACCTAATTGAAGGCCAGATTTTCAGTAGCGCTACCTAATGTACTGAGGTCTTTTGAAAATCTGGCCTTTTATTTTGGTGCCTGACAGAGCTGAGCTCTTCTGAAAAACTGTCCCTGAGGGACAGATTTTATACTGACTACCATTGGAGTAAATGGCCACATTCTTAACTGAGATCTATCAATGTTACACCACTTTAAATCCATTCACTTTGTTGGACTTAATCCTAGAGTACACTACCAGTGTGAGTGCAGAATTCGGTCCGATGTGAGTTCTGAACTTGACCTTGAGAGTTTGTGCTTGTTAGTCCACATAAATACCCTGCCTTGCTGAAAACTCTCTCACTTAGAATCATAGAATATCAGGGTTGGAAGGGACCTCAGGAGGTCATCTAGTCCAACCCCCTGCTCAAAAGCAGGACCCATACCCAATTAAATCTTACACGTGATTTTGTCTGAATGCCTTTTACAAAGCAAGAAAGTATTACAAAATAATTTTGGCTAGATACATAATAGGAATCAGAGCAGAAATGCTGCTTTTCCATTCAAAATTGAATAGTTGCAAATTTTAGTTCAAACACTTGACCTGGAAAAATTAGAAACAGAAATTCAGAGGAATAAACAAACTCATATGGCAAACTTTCAGATTGGCAGCTAAAAACCTTAACAAATGGTTGGAAAGACGGCTACTAAAAATATATCAGAATGAACACAAAGTTCTACAAAGTACTTGACACATGATATCCAATTTGGAATGTAGAAGGTTAATGGTTATGGCACAGAGGTTTGAAGTTAATTACTGCAGGTGTATGCAGTTTAACAGGGTGTTAACTGGGTAGCAGGTGGATATAAATAAGTAGCACAGGGGGTATATAAAGAGTTTTGAGGGGAAGAAGTAATAGTATAAACTCTTAGCTCTTGTACCCCGTAATAAGGAGAAACCTGACTTTGCTTTTCTGAGGTTCAGTCTTCATTGCACTATTTTGTTAACAAAACTATTTAGAAATATAAATCTGTATGCTAAAATTTGGGAATCATGTAAATTAAATTGGAGATGAGAGAGCCCTATTAGGCTGTTTCTAGGTCATTCAACCCAGGGCAAGAATGCTGCTTATAATATATTTTTCTAGTGCATAATCCCACTGTAGGCTTAAATATCATAAGAGATTTAGCTTCCACTGCTTCTCATGGGGGAAACTATTCCATAATGTAACATATCACCGTCAGGATGTTATTAATGATATTCCCCCTGTGCATTTGTTTCTTAATTTCATCCTGTTACCTATTTTAAAGGAACATAAGCACTCTGATTTTATGGTTAAACTGAAGTGCATAAAGATTCTTGATCCCTAGTTAACAAAAACTTATCTAAATAAAAAAGAAACTATGATTATATAGCACTAAATATGACTTGAACTCCATTGTCAAGGCGAATGAGTGAAGAGAAGTAACTGTGGCCTTGATTCTGTCTCTCACCAATTTTACATTCATGAAACTCCATTGATGTCTGCAGAATTACTCCCAATCTAAACTGGAATAAGTGAGATTAGACTCAGGGTAAATCTACACTACGAAATTAGGTTGATATTATAGAAGTTGATTTTTAGAAATCGATTTTGTACAGTCGATTTTGTACAGTCCACACTAAACGCATTAAGTCGGCGGAATGCATCCTCACTACTGTGGTTAGCATTGACTTACGGAGCGGTGCTCTGTGGGTAGCTATCCCACAGTTCCCGCAGTCTCTGCCACCCATTGGAATTCTGGGTTAAGCTCCCAATGCCTGATGGGGCAAAAACATTGTCGCGGGTGGTTTTGGGTACATGTCGTCAGTCTCCTCTCGCTCCATGAAAACAACGGCAGACAATCGTTTCGCGACTTTTTTCTGCGCAGACACCATACCATGGCAAACGTGCAGCCCGCTCAGCTCAGCTCACCGACACAGCTGCTGTTGTGTCCTGGGTGCTGCTGGCAGCAGATGGTGCAGTAGGTCTGCTAACCATCGTCATTCACCGCTTCCGCTGCAACTCTGCTCTCCTGCAGTTCGGGGGGTCTGTTCTGGTCCTCCTGGGTACTGCTAACGGTCGTCATACACTGCTTCCGCTGCAACTCTGCTCTCCTGCAGACGCCATAACACAGCAAGCATGGAGCCCATTCAGATCATCGTGGCAGTTATGAGCTTTGTAAACACCTTGCACATTATCCTGCAGTATATGCAGAATCAGAACCTGAAAAAGCAGGTGAGGAGGCGACGGCAGCGTGGTGACAAGAGTGATGAGGACATGGACACAGACTTCTCTCAAAGCACGGGCCCCGGCAGTTTGGCCATCCTGGTGGCAATGGGGCAGGCTCATGCCGTGGAACGCTGATTCTGGGCCCGTGAAACAAGCACAGGCTGGTGGGACCGCATAGTGTTGCAGGTCTGGGATGATTCCCAGTGGCTACGAAAATTTTGCATGCGTAAGGGCACTTTCATGGAACTTTGTGACTTGCTTTCCCCTGCCATGAAGCACAAAAATAAATAAACACGCTTGCTTTTAAACCATGTATTATATTTACAAAGGCACACTCACCAGAGGTGCCTTCTCTGGCTTCATGGTCCAGGAGCCCGTGTTGGGAGGGTATTGGCTCCAGGGTGATAAACAGTTCCTGGCTGTCGGGAAGAATGGTTTCTCCACTTGCCTGCTATGCGCTATCATCGTTGTCCTCCTCCTTCTCATCCCCAAAATCCTCATGCCTGCTGCGTGAGAGTCCCCGCTTGCAGGTGTCCACAGAAAGGGTGAGGTAATAGTAGGAGTTGCATGCAGTTCATCATAGAAGCGGCATGTGTGGGGCTCTGACCCAGAGCGGCCATTTGCCTCTTTGGTTTTTTGGTAGGCTTGCCTGAGCTCCTTAATTTTCATACAGCATTGCTGCGGATCCCTGTTGTAGCCTCTGTCTATCATGCCCTTGGAGATTTTGGCAAATATATTGGCCTTTCGTCTTTTGGAACGGAGTTCTGATAGCACGAATTTGTCTCCCCGTACAGTGATCAGATCCAGAACCTCCCGTTCGGTCCATGCTGGAGCTCTTTTGCGATTCTGGGACTGCATGGTCACCTGTGCTGATGAGCTCGCCACACTGGCCAAACAGGAAATGAAATTCAGAAGTTCCCAGGACTTTTCCTCTGTACCTGGCTAGTGCATCTGAGTTGAAAGTGCTGTCCAGAGTAGTCACAATGGAGCACTCTGGGATAGCTCCCGGAGGCCAATACCATCGAATTGCATCCACACTACCCCCAAACTTGACCCGGCGATGTCGATTTCAGTGCTAATCCCCTCATTGGGGAGGAGTACAGAAATCGATTTTAAGAGCCCTTTAAGTCTACAAAAATGGCTTCGTCTTGTGGACGGGTACAGGGATAAATCGATCTAACGCTGCTAAATTGGACCTAAACTTGTAGTGTAGACCAGGGCTAAGTCCCTTTATCCTTAATTCCCAGTGTTGCGCCTTGGCATCACAGCCCAGGTGGGATGAAATGAGATGAATAATTTCCCCCATCATTCTAATGATCCAGCTAGGAACAGCCTCTTAATTTCCACTTGAATTTAGAGCCATGGAAAGAGATTTGAATATCCTTTCTGTTGTAACATTTCATTTTTTGGAAATGTATCCTTAAAATCTAAAAATGATCATAAAAAAGCCTTGTAAGAATGGGTAGGGAGGAGCATTGACTTGAGAGTTTGCCATGATCGTAAATGCACTCTTTTAGATCATTTTCAAACTGAGAAGTCTGTTCTTTTGGTTTTGCTCTGTAGACTGCTTGTTGTCAGGCCAGATTAACTTTTTAAACCATGAATTTGGGGATCTAATATATTTATAAATTAATTGTTATCAAAAGAAATCTTTATATCACAACAAGCAGCAAATTATTACGTGCTCTGTTCTTGTTTTTTATCCTTCAGCAAAATGTTTCTTCAAACTCTTGCTGCAACTCCAACATGCACTGAAAGCTGTTCCAGGTGGTTGGGAGTGGTGGAAACTTTGGGGAGCCGAGAACTTGGTGGGGTCATAAAATCTGGCAGGAGAGGTTACCTTGTATACAGGACTTGTCATTTAGTTTCATCCTATCTGCCGTAGACCCTGCTTCACCTATTCATGGGAGAGACTATGTTGTGTAGTCGTTTTTTTAAACCCACTTTATTATTACATGTATAAAAAGCATTTAAAACCATCTGGATATATTTTTACAGTTACTTCATAGACTGGATGTTGGAACACAGCTGTGCATATATAGCTGTGGTCCCTGAAAATGTTTGCTAATGAAATCCTGGAGCAGTCTTGAGCTGGATGCACTGAAGGCTTGCATTCTCCACTGAGCAGCTGTCTATTTTGATGGGCTGGACTGAAGCAGAAAAAGAAAATTGTGTTAGACAGAAGCTTTACGCTATGAAAGCAAAATCTTCCCCAGCAGAAAAAGAGCTTTACTGTAGCTCCATATTCTGTAGCACAAAGGAGCAACGTTCGGAAGAGTTTAAATAATGAGCTTTTTAAGGTTCTTGAGAGGAAGGAACGGAGAAAGAGAGATGTGAAATGGAAGGTTAGAAACAGTAGAGAAAATTACTTTGACATCCATGAAAGATTATAAAGCTGTCCTGAACATACAATGGTGGATATGCAAAAGGTGCTGGAAGGAACTTCCCTCCGACTTTCCTTTAATGCCTCTGCTGAATGACAATGAAGTAATTCTTTGCAGAGTCCTGCTTTCCTGCGTTCTTTAGCTGGCTCAGCCAAAGGCTTGAGGAACTGACTGGTAAACTGGAAACTGGGCTTCCATGAATGGGGTGAGGAGCGGTGCCAAATTACTCTGTTTGGATATAATATATGGGTGAGGCACAAAAGCCTTTAGACTGCCTTGTACCTACCTGTCACGGTAGACAACAGTCAATATCTCAATCCATTATCCTCTGATACTGGGCCAAAACAAAACAAAATCTCCTGCTCTGTTTAGTTACCCACATATCATTGTGGTTTGCCTTTCACTTTCTAAATATTGGATGTTGCTCAGAAAGCAAAGTCATTTGAGAAAGTATTTGTGCTGTACAACCCTCTAAAACAGAGGTGGGCTAAACTAAGGCCCTCAGGCCCCATCTGGCCTGCGGGAACATCCTGCCTGGCCCCTAAGCTCCCAGCCAAGGAGGCTAGCCCTCGGCCCCTTCCCTGTTGTCCTCCCTCCCCGCAGTCACGCTGCCGTGCGGGCAGCACTTTGGGCAGCGGGGCTGTGCGCTGCTGCAGGGCAGCATGGCAGCATGTCTGGCTCCAGCTGGGTGGCGCGGCTGCCAGACATGCTGCTCTGAGCAGCATGGTGAGGGGGCCGGGACGGGGGGTCCCAGGAGACAGTCGGGACGGGGACCGGGGGGATTGGATAAGCATGGGAGTTCTGGGGTGCCTTTCGGGGGCGGGGGTGTGGATAGGGGTGGGGGGGGCAGTCAGGGGACATGGAATGGGGGGTTGGAGAGGGGGTGGAGTCCTGGGGGGGCCGGTTTGGGGAGTGGGGTACCAGGAGGGGGCGGTCAGGGGACAAGGAGCAGGGTGGGTTGGATGGGTCAGAAGTTCTGAGGGGGGCAGTCGGGTCAGGAAGTCGGAGGGGTTGAATAGGGGGCGGGGGGCAGGCTGTTTGGGGAGGCACAGCCTTCCCTACCTGGCCCTCCATACAGTTTTGCAACCCCAATGTGGCCCTTGGGTCAAAAAGTTTGCCCACCCCTGCTCTAAGAGGACGTGACAATTTTTATCCATTTACAGTAAAGTGGATTTTGCTTTGCTAGTTGCTGTCATCTTAGTTTGTCTGATTTTGGTGACTGTGGTCTCATTAAAGTGGGAAGTGTCATCTGGTAATTAGAACAGGGGAACTAGAATTCTTCACAATGCTGCTGACTCGGTCACAGACTTACAAGAGAGAAGGTGGGTGAGGTAATATCTTTCACTGGACCAACTTCTGTTGGTGAGGGAGACGAGCTTTTGAGTTTATACAGCCCTCTTCGGCAGTTCTGGGAAATATAGGGCTTGTATTCACCTACAGAACTACAGCAGTGCAGCTGCACCACTGTAGCACTTTAGGGACGACACATTTATGCCAGCAGGAGAGCTTCTCCCATTGGTGTAGTTAATCCACCTCCCTCAGAGACGGTAGGTATGTCGACAGGAGAAGCTATCCCATTGATGTAGCTCTGTTTACACAGCGGGTTAGGTTGGTATAACTGAGTTGCTCAGGGGTGTGGATTTTTCACACCCCTGAATGATGTGTGTATATATACCTATACAGATCTATGGTGTAGACCAGGCCTCACTCATGTCACAGCTAAATACAAAATAGAACAGATTGTTTAGCATAAATAACTAACACACATTTCAAGGGCCCATTCAAGGTGAAGTGGCCCATTAACACCCTTGGAGAGAAGAGGAAGTGGGGAGGAAAAGCAGAGGGGCATGGTGGGGTTGCTGTAATAAGGCATGAATCCAGAGTCACTAGTCAGTCCATGACTTCTGGTGTCTAGCAAAGTTATGGATTTAAGCTCCCAGGCTTGCCTTTTGAAAGTGTTGTGCTGGTTTCCTTTGAGGATGACAACTTATAAGTCTGATATAGAGTGATCGCTTTGTGAAAAGTGTTCATCCACAGGTAATGTGATTTTTTTTTTTTGTCTTTTATCATTTTCCTATGTGAGTTCATTCAAGAGCTCAGTGATTGTCTGGTTTCACCCACATAGTTGCTGTCGGGGCATTTAGTGCACTGGATGAGGTACACCGCGTGTTGTGATAGGCATGTGTAGGACCCATGGATCTTGAAAAATGTGTTGTGGAAGTTGTTGATCACTGTAGTAGTGGAGATATGACTGCAGGTTTTGTGCTGTGTCTGGTACTGCATTGAGTTGGTGTGTCTTGGTCTGTGAGGAGCTTGCTTCTGATGATGAGCTTGGAGAGGCTGGGGGGTTGTTTGAAGGCAAGAAGAGGGGAGTCAGAAAAGATTTCTTTCAGGATGGGGTCACCCACCTTTCCTGTAATATTCTGGGATCAACATGGCTACGACACTGCATACAGACTTACAAATCAGTTAACCCACCTGTGACTCAGTTATTCATCTGTAAAATAACAAAAACGATGTTAACCCACGTTTGAAAAGTTGTTTAAGCTCCTAGGATGACTTGCAAAATATTTACTATATTTATTCATTCATGTCTCTTCAATGGATCTTCTATTTCCACATACTGTCTTCTGTATATTAGACCATAATTCTTTCAGCACTTACATCCGTTTTAAAAGATCTCAGATTTTGACTCCATTAGTCATGGCTAGGGAGACACATTACTTGACCACCTTAATTTTCTGTTGAAGAGGATGATGGATAAGCTTTTTCCAATTACATTTTGAAATTCTGCTGTAGCTCTTCAGGTCGGTCCTTATTCACTAAATGTCCCTGGGAAGTTGTCCATTTATTCACTGCTTTGAAATATTTCCATCTTTATTGCTAGTCCCGTGTTCCCCATAGTGCTAGTTCCACTGAGCTTTTGGGTCAGATTCTCAGCTGGTGAAGTCAGTGGAGCAATGTCAAGTTATGCCACCTGATGATCTGTCCCTTTGTCCTCAGGTACATTTTACCCATTATTTTTTTTATCATATCTAGATTGTGCACTTTAACTTTGCATCCGATGAAGTGAGCTGTAGCTCACGAAAGCTCATGCTCAAATAAATTGGTTAGTCTCTAAGGTGCCACAAGTACTCCTTTTCTTTTTGCGAATACAGACTAACACGGCTGTTACTCTGAAACTTTAACTTCTGTGTCTTATCCAGTAGGAACTGTGCTATTGGTGGATGATAAGGGGATCTCTCTCACATTGACTTAATTCACTTTGGGAGAAATCCTTAGATGGTGCAAAAAAGCATATTTCTATTGACTTCATTGTAGCTGTAGCCATTTGCACCAGCTGAGAATCTGGCCCACCAATTTCATGAAAATCCTCCTGATATGCACAAATGTAAGGGAGGTCAGAATCAGGCACTATTGCTAAGATTTTCAAAACTGCCTGAGGAATAGGGAATCCAATTCCCAATAAAAATGTATGGGAATTGTGTGTCCAAATCCCTTAGTCTCCTTTGAAAATCTCAATCTACAGCTTTAGGGGAAAATGCTGATCTCAGATCACTCTACTGCAATCTTCTGCTCTCTCTGCATACACATACATGTCAATTGACAAGAGCATCATCGTGAGTTGCCACATTCATTGTTGAATTCTGGGTTAAAAATCTGTAGAATCTAAAGAGGAACGAGTGATAGCTCTGCTCTAGCCCACTGTGGGTGTCTTTATTCATATAGCAAAGCATTAACAGTTGAGATCCATGGGAGTTGAGTATGAAAAGTGAGTGGGACGTCATTGTCAAGATCCACTCTGCAGATTTGACAGGAGAATATTGCCATAGACCTTATCAGAGTGGATAGAACATTCGTGCATTTCAGCACAGCAACCTTACATTTGTGTAGTAATTAGACAATATGTAAATTATTTAGTGAAAATTGTGTGCTGTTAACTTTTAACATATAAAAACTGCTGTACCAGGATAGCATCACTGGGGGTATTATAACATCCTGGTGAATTTAAGCTTTTTCTGTATAATATTAATATTTTGTATTTTTCTCCTCCATTTTCTGTTAAGTAATTTGTGTCAGTGTATCTGAGGCTTACAGGAGACTGGTCAGTCTAAATAGCCATTCCAGGAGGAAGACTCTCACACCTGCATAGCTTTCTTTAGTGTCTCTTATACTCTTCATTTCTTCTGCCAAACAGGCTGCTGGTCCATTTCTTTTAAGCCTTTGGTTTGAAATTTCATCACTTTGTGAACCGCCTCATTTGTTGTTGGGTCTCCCACACCAGCCTGATGCTGCTGAGCGCTCACTTAGCTGGAGATTGCTTAAATGTGTGTAACCAATAAGAAGAGGGCAGCTAAATTGGGTTGTTCAGGATAGGATGAGGTAAAGTGGCAATTGACATTATTTGAGACATGTTATGCTCAGTTTCACTGACCCTGAATGTGTCAACCACTGTTATAGGTACTTTAAATGCAGTTTCAGTTATTCATTTGGTCTGGTTTATTTCTTATACAAGTGGTGTGTAAATGCAAATGACCTATAATGTTAGAGAGCTCTGAAATTCAGGGAAGGCTGTACAGAGAATTTTGTAAGACATCTCACTATGTGCAGTCCATGTTAAACGTACCTGGATGAAGACAAAAACTGAAGTGTGTGGTAAAATGTGGTCTCTGAGGTGCTTGTATTATACCTACTTATTCTAGCTCTCCTTTCTCTCCTCCAGCTTTCTTTGGGAAGTACCTTAATGAATACAATGGTTCCTATGTGCCTCCTGGCTGGAAAGAATGGGTTGGATTACTTAAAAACTCTCGCTTTTACAACTACACACTCTGTAGAAATGGCGTGAAGGAGAAGCATGGATTTGACTACTCTAGGGTAGGTCCTATTGATTTATTTTGTATTTTTTCCTTTTGGACATGATTGCAAGAAGAATACAAACACTTTATGGATTCAGTCTAAATTAAAGTATTCTTTTCATAATTGAAAGACAGTGTACATTCTTTTCATAATTGAAAGACAGTGCTAGTCCATGTACACGTCCTAAGGCTGTAAAAACTTCTATATGTCTTACAAGCTGAGAAATGGATTTAATTGCATCAAGACTGGTAAATTCCACTGCTCTGCACTTCAGTTAACACTCATGGGGCCGGCCTCTGGCCTGTTAGTGGTGTACAGCTGGAGAAATAAAACTGACTTCAGTGGGGTTTCACAAGTGTAAATGAAATTAGTATCTGTTTCCTTCTGCTTAGGGTGGGTGGGTGGATTGGTTTGTTTGTAAGTCGAGTGACTTACCGGTACTCTGGGGCCAGCGCCTAGGGCGGAAGGGGCGGTGTTGAGGGGGTCAGAGCCAGCCCCAGCCCACCTTGTAAGGTAAGTCTCCCCCCCCCCCCCCCACCGGGGTAGCAGCAGCTGCCCGGGACTCCGGGGGCTATTTAAAGGGCCCATGGCTCCCCTCTTCTACCGCCCTGGCCCTTTAAATTGTCGCCGGAGCCCTGGGGAATTGGTGGGGTTCCAGCGGCTATTTAAAGGGCCTGGGCGGTAGAAGCAGGGGAGCCCCAGGCTCTTTAAATAGCTGCCGGAGCCCTGCAGTCGCTACCCCAGAGCTCCAGCAGCGGGGCTCTGGAGGCAATTTAAAGGGCCTGGGGTTCCAGCCACCGGGGTGTACCGGCTTACTTTCACCTCTGTTTGTATGTGTGTATTTATTAAGTGAAAGCCTGTTTCATGGTCACAGTATGATAATTTTGCGGAGTCCATAGTGCATCACACATTAAAACCACACCACCAATCCACACATTAAAACTGTCCTTGTTATGTGAATGCTGTGGATGTGTAACTGTTACATATATCTCTTTCTAAAGTACTTGAGGATACTCTACCTTGACTTAGCTCACTAAAATGTTCAGCACCCATCTCCCCAGCACAGGCCCCACCACTTCCCTTTCTCATCTCACGCTGTATAATGTCTACTAACAAGGAGAATGTTTACTTGAGCAAAATGCATGCATTTGTCAAAGCCGCCAGCTTGTGTGATTTCCTAAAGTGGGTTGCAGAATCTCTGATTTATGGCTGTAAATAATTTATTGGTAAACTCCTTTGGTTAGAAAAACTGGAACCTGAAGGAAACAGTTCAAGAGTAAAACAGGGCATTGTTTGAAGGAGGGGGGAAAAGCAAATGGTTGCTAAGTGACATCATGTGGTTCTGGATTTAGAAGTAAAAGGTTATAATTATAGTTAACTATAACTATAATTAATTCTCTCTGTAAGATCATAATCATTTGTAAGATAGTGGTGGATTGATCAGTATTGGAAACATGCTACTGTATGTTTCCTTCCCTCCTTTTATGTTTTTCTTTTAATAACTAAATTGTCCACTAAGAGACAAGTTGAAGTAACGTGACTTCAGAGAGATTGTTTTAATGACTCTTCCACATCATAAAACAAATACCTTTTTGTTTCTAACATCTCTGCCCCACTGGCACATAAGTTAGCAAAGCCCAGTTTAGTGCTTCCTTGAGCTATTGACCTCTTAGTTGTACAAATTAAATATTTGAGATCCTAATTAAATACAAAGTTCATATTAAAGGATAACTGTCATGTTAAGAATTATATTTTTAAAACAGATATCCTTATTAAAAATACCGTTAAAGAAAAAATCTCATTTTTAATATTATTATGTTAGTTTACTTTTTGTTAACTCTTATTTTAGACAATTAAGACCACGATTTTCAAAAGTGAGTATTGGGCACTGTTCCCTCTAAGCTGTGTGCGTGTGTGCGCACGCACACAGATCCTAAACCCCGCGCACATGGCGAAACACCGTGCGCACAAAAATTTACACAGAAGCATAACAATTTGCACAGAAGAAATTTTTTGCACACACAGCCTGTCAAAAATTAGAGGGAACATTGGTAGTGGGTACATGCTCTCTGAAAATCAGGCCCATTAAAAATATTTCAAGCTTGGCACCCTACAAATTGATGCAAACAAAATCATTATTAACTTTTTACAATCTAAATATTAGCCAGAAAATGTACTAGTCAGTTACACTTTTCCTATCAGTTTCTTATCTATTTAACTTTGTATGCATTAGCATAATTTCCCATATTTAGGTTTTTTAAAACATTGCATTTAATTTTTGAAATCTCTCTTAAGTGGAGGCTTAAATAAAAAATAAATTCATGGCAATATTTCCATTTGGTCTTAGGTTTTGCAAATGCTTATTTTTACAAAATTTTAATTTGAGGGCAATTTTCCATATTCTCTTCACAGGCCAGACCCAAGAACAAAAGGTCTTTCTGTCTTCATTATGTCTTACAGCAGGCTTAGAAAACACATGTATGTTTTAGTTAAATGTGAGTATATTATTACTCCAGGGTTCCCTTTTAGAATGTTGACTTTCAGTTCCTTAATGGACATAAAGAAGAGTTTTTCAGATATAGAGGGTCAGGTCCTCAGCAGATAGGCCTGTGGTTTTTTTGGTGGAGTTATGCTTATCTACACAGGCTTTCATAATTGAAATGAGTTGGTGGTGTCTGCTTTGTTCTCTGTAGATAGTTACTCATATCACGAATACACCACATAATTCAGAACAGAAGGCAGACTTGGATAGGGTACACCAAGGATTGGAATAGCAGGAATGCTTCAAGTCAGGACTGATATGCAAAGGTATATATTGGAGACTGGTCAGCCTGGTTCTGGGAGAGGCAGCAAGCAGTTGTGCTAAGTTTGAACAAAGAAATCAAGTGAGAGAGGCCCCTTTTGAGTAATGAAAGCTGACTTTCTCTTGCACCTCCATGGCAGGGGTGAAGAAGATTGAGAAGGCACTGACTGTACTGTACTTGATTTGTTATATAGCAAAACAGAGTAGTTCAGTCTCCAGGACTGTCAGTCTGACGCCTTTGCATTTCCTTTACTCTATAAAAGGGAGGTGCACTGGGAAGCAAGGGACTGGGCTGATGAAAGAAAGCTGTGCTTGAAGGGAAAACCAGGGAGGTATTCCATCCTCTGTGATGTGAACCACACTCATACTCGGTGACTTGACAAAAGCAAGACACTGCATGTGGTTTTATTTTGCAGGTGAAAAGCCAGTCTCTTTTGTGCTTGTGTTGTTTTACAATAAATAATACCATGCTGGTGTCTGAAACTTATGTTGGTGTATAGAGTTTTCTTGATATGCAGGGAGTGTCACAAAGACGCTGTCTTCAATCCACATGCTTCCAGTATCACAACATGTACTTGATATTTTATAGGATCACCAAGGATGTTCAGTTTGTTTTCCCAGGGGACTCTACTGAGTTTTCAGATTTGTTTTTTAATGGAGACGTCTACCTACCTACCTTTACATTCTTATGCTGCACCCATCATTATGGTATCTGAGTACCGCTCTTATATCTGCCATGCTGAGTCAGACTATTGGTCCAACTAGTCCGGTATCTGGCTGCTAGCCTTAGTAACTGCCTGATGCTTCAGAGGAAGGCAAAAAAGAACCCCCACAAATCAGTTGAGATTTCCAGAGCATTCTTTCAATAGACAATGTGCCTAAATCCTCTTGCATGCTTTGAAAATCTCAACCTCAGAACACAAACAATCCTGTAATTATACATTACCTTTAAAAAATCTAGCCATGCTGTTTGACTGACCCTCTGAACTAGTGAGTTCCCCAGTTTGGTTAGACAAGTGTGAAGAAGCTTTCCTAGTTTTTCTAAATTTAGCTGCCCTTAATATCTTGGAGGGGCCTGTTGTTTTTTCCATACCATTGGATAGAGAGGAAGGAATGATCTGTTTTTTTTTTATTTATTGTTCATAATTTTAACAATTTAAACTTAGTCTCTCATTACTCTTCCTTTCCAGACTAAATAAGCTGGTTTCCCCTGTCTCTAGTGATACCCAAGACTATCTAGGACTCTAATTGGCTGTTGGAATATTTTATTCAACTTTTTTCTTCTCTTCCAGGATTATCTGACTGACCTGATCACCAATGACAGTATCAGCTTCTTCAGAATCTCAAAGAAGATGTATCCCCATAGGCCAGTATTGATGGTTCTCAGCCACGCTGCTCCTCATGGTCCTGAAGATTCAGCTCCTCAGTATTCACAACTCTTTCCCAACGCTTCACAACACATGTAAGGAAAAATAAAATCCCTGTATTTCCAGGCACAAGAAAAAAGAACTGGGTACATCTGCTGGAAAAACATACTTTGGAGTCCTTAGACTCTTGGCATGTGTTTATCACAGTTAGTAAGAACAGAAGAGTTGGGAATTTTTATATGCATATTCAGAATACTGTAAGCACCTTCAGAGTAGAGACCATATCAGTGGGCCTGAACCAAAGCTGCTTGAAGTCAGTTGAAAGATTCACATTGATGTCATTGAGCTTTGTGTCAAATTCTGTGGCCCTGATTCTCTAAAGTCCTTTTACATTGCTCTGGCCGTGTGTATCTACACAGCCTGTGACAGTGAGCATCCCATCCTGGGTCGAGAGACTCAGGTTTGCAGGGCTTGCGCTAGCAGTCTAAAAATAGCTCTGTAAACCATGCTTTGGAGTTGCAGCTGGGGCTGGAGCTTAGGTTCTGAAACTTAGGGAAGGGGGTGGGCTTCAGAGCACTATCATCAACCCCGCAAGCTCAAGTCAGTTGACCCAGGCTGGGAGGCTCGCTGCTGTGGCTGTGTAGACATACCCCAAGTGG
This sequence comes from Lepidochelys olivacea, assembly GCF_965140295.1. Lineage (NCBI taxonomy): Eukaryota > Metazoa > Chordata > Testudines > Cheloniidae > Lepidochelys > Lepidochelys olivacea. The sequence continues at coordinate 18,497,840 of NC_140423.1, forward strand.
GTGTAAATTTGACTTCAGTGAGACTACTTGGGAGGTATGGTGCTATTCAATGTGTTTTAAGGTGAATCAGAACATGTCCCTTAAATTGTAAGCTCTTCAGGGCTTCAAACTTTACCTCTCTGTGTACATGTGCAGTGCCTAGCATTTTGTGGGTGTTACCATAATACAAATAATAAGTAATGTTTATTATTATCCCCGTTTAACATTCATACTGTCAGCATCTCAGTTTCCCTGTATGACTTGCCAAAGTCACACAGGAAGTTTTCAGCAAAGCTGACAAATAATTTAGATCTCTTGATCTCTAGCCTTGTGCTGTAAACAAAATTCAGCTTTCTTCCTGTGTGGTCAGATAACATAGTGATTTTAGATTAAAACTAGTTTGGCCCACTTAGCTTTTAGGGGCAGAGTAGTTCATTTCAGCTTTGTGGAGGAGGCAAGGATTGACTCTGTAAGCTGATCATCAAACAGCAGTGGAGGACACCTACCTCCTTGCAGGATTGGGCTTTGGAACAGACTCTGTGAGAGACAGGGTTTTCTTTGTTTTAGTTTCTGGTTATTAGAAAGCTAAGAATTGTATATTTCGTTCTGCCGCACTGTGCCACTAAAGAGAATCTCTCTCTCGGGCCTGAAGCAACACAGTATTTCATGTTTAAGTTGTTTGCAATCCCATGCTCAATGTTTTTCCTTTGAAATGAAAATTACATAAGCTCAAAATGAATTGTGTCTGCTATTGCTCGTACACAGAGTTGACCTTAACCTTATTAGGAATGCTTATGGAAGACACTCTTATCTCAAAGATATAATCATTTTCCACACAATCCTCTACAGCAATTTAATTATGATGATGCAAAAGAGAAAGGGGTGAAGGGATCTGGGGAAGGAAGGGGATGAAATGCATCTCTGTATGGTTTTTTCTCTTTCACACTGTTTACTTTTTCCCCCCACCCCAGTCTAGTTTATTTTGCTGACTGGAAGATCTTTTTTATGGAAATTGCTGCAGGATTTTATATCAGCAGTGAATTTCATTATTACTATTATTAATAATAATAATCTATTAATTTATAGACAATAGTACTTTGCAAGAAATTTATTAGTTCATAAAAGATTACATTATCTCAATAAATTAAGCATTTTTTTCTTGTTTTAGATGTGCATATTAAGTAGCCTGCATTATGTGTATTTATGCAGAGAAACTGTCTTCGGTTATTTTAAACACTTTTTATAGCACAATATGAAACTTAAGCTGTTAATAAAAAGGAACACCAAGCAAAGTGTTGCTTTCAGAAATGCATCAGTATCTCAACAGAGCCAATCTGCTATTAATGCATTTACATTTATTAAATTTTTAGATATTTATAGAATATCTGTGTATTGTATTGAGTATGTATGGCCTGATTTCCAAATTAAAGTTACATACATTTGCTTGTCTAATTGGAGTGCACAGTCCCCACAGCTGCACATGCAAATCAGGTAACTGCACATACAAATTAGTCATCTTGTTTCACATTCCCTCCCTCTGACCTCCCAAGCTACCTGGGAGTTCGCAATCCCTGGGTATTGTAGTGTCATCATAGCTGTTCCTGTGCCATCCCTGGGACACGGTCAGTGAAAAGGTGAGATATGGCTGAAGCACTACTGTGCAGCTTGAACCAGCCTCGAAGCCGCTTTAAGTTGCACTGGGGATTGAACTCAGTCCTTCTCTAGTCCTAGAATCAGGAGCAACATATGCCCCCAGCTTCCTCCTGCAGCTGTGTCAGCTGAAGCACTAGAACAGCTGAGGATCTGGCTCTTAGTGTGCAGTTGCAGTCTTATTTTAATTGAAAATCTGTCCCATAATTTCCCCCCGCCCCATCCTCCCAGCAAATCACTGAACTACATTAATAGTTTCCCTTTTCTTCTCCTAGACTGATAGTTAAACAGGATGGAACAGCTGGGCAATTTCATATTGGCCTCTAATTTTATTTCTGTAAAGAGTACATGTTTTATCATGACTGTTTTCCAAGGTCAAATACAATCAGGATTTGTAGAGCAATCAAGGTAGCTTTCCCCCCATCCCTGACCCCCCTCCTTTTGAATGGAATGTGAAGGGGTTATTTTGTCCAGCTTCCAAGGATGTTATATCTTGTGTATTTGGCTAGGAGAGAAATAAATCTGTTAAGTGTAAGAGGGTTACATTTGTAGTAATCAAAGAAAATCATGGGCTTCAGGTGGATTAAACAGCAGGAGATTTCAAATCAGCCAGGAGATCACAAAGCAAGCTGAAAAGGAGTTTGCCATTCTAGGCATTACATAGCAACAGTTTCCATAACTGTCAGCATATTCATAGGAGCAATGTCATTATTTCAGCCACAACAACATTCTGAAATTCAAGAGACTATTAGCAATGCACAGAGAATAAACAGAGCAGCCTCTCTTCCCCAAACAGAGAAGCTCGCTTCCCTGTCTAAGTGCATTTTTCAAATAGGCTCCCACATAAAACTTTCCATTGAAAAAATTGTGGAAATCCAGTTATTATTTTCATGTTTATTTCAAACGTGAATTAAACTTTTAGGAGCATTTAGCACCAATGACATTCAAAGATACGCTGGGTACATTTCAAGGAGGAAAGTTTTCAATTTATGTTACTATTATTTATCCTAATGATTTAAGTTACCCTGCTGCTCTGTTGTGTGCACAAGGCTAGTAGTGGCTTTTGTCAAGACGTAGGTATAATTAGCTGGAGATTGAATATTGGGATTTAGAAAGTAACTTGAGCAAAGTCTGCAGCTCTTTGCTGTCACAAGGCCACCATCTTGGGTTTTACAGGAAACTTGTGACGTGTTAAACATTAGCACTGATCTAATATTTTGAACAGAAAGAAAAATCTGAAGAAATCTTTCATTTGGGTGAAAAAAATCTCTATTTGTGAAACTATGCATGGTTTGTACCAAGCCAATGTACCAGCTAATGCTTAAAAACAATAAAAAAGGGCCCTTAGTCTTAAATGATAAGATAGATAAATAAAACAATAGCTTCTCTTGAAAATGTAAGACAAAGACATATGTAAAGCGTACCAACCATATTATAATATAGAAAAGCAAGTCCATTGTGGGCTTTAGCTCCAGTTAGCGTGGAGCAATGTAGTTATGAACAAAAAAGCAAGCTCCATAACTCCCAAACAAAATGAAATAAAGGACCATCAATGATGTCCCTGCTCATTGTTAACACTGATACTTTAATGGAACTACAAGATCATTAGGAATTAAAGGGGCACTGATGCTTCACAAGGTCATCAAATCCAGCTCTTGACTTCTTTGTCAGGGTCCTAAATTCTCTTTCCATAATGTGCATTCATCAGAGTGTAATGTGAAGGTTTCTAATGCTCTCAGAAGAGTTAAGGCTAGAAAGTACCCAAGTCCCATTTCCCCCCACCTCTGCTTTTTTTTTTTTTTTTTTTTGGGCAGGTCTTTAAAATGCAGCTTTGTATCCATTTCTGCTTGCCATGAGCTCACATGCAATTTAATACCACCAGGTAGGGTACCTGTGCTCTCCTGGGTATGTGAGTGCTGCAATATTAACGTGGCCGGTCATGCTGAATTCAACACAATTGTTAAATAATCTAGTGGAATCTTTTCAGCAAGCTGGACATTTATTATTAAGAGCCTGATCACGCTGTAAGAGCCTGTGTTAGTATGAGCAAAATGAAAGTGGAGCAGTTACATCAGTGGAAACTCAAGGGCATATGTTCTTGGTTCAAATAATGCTTCCCAATTATGGTGGTAGACTTCTAAGGCTAATCTGGTGGCATTGAAATGTATCCCTACTAGTCTGGAGGATACCGTTAAACTAATACGGCTGCTACTCTGAAACCTGTTAAAAACAATGTATATTTACTCTTTCAAATAAGATTTTACTTCCAACAGAGTTATTTCCATGCTCCCACATTTCATATAAAGCATAAATGAAATTACAAATGTAATTTTTCTTACATACCACAGAAAGTTAGTCTTGCAGTGGTGGTCAAATAAAGTTTATTGGCATGCACTAGTTTATTATTTTTTCATAATAATGTGGTGGTCTCCGTTTCCCTTATTGCTCCTTAGCACTCCCAGTTATAACTACGCTCCCAACCCAGACAAGCACTGGATAATGAGGTATACGGGTCCCATGAAACCTATTCACATGGAGTTCACGAACATGCTACAGAGAAAGCGCCTACAGACACTCATGTCTGTGGATGACTCCATGGAGACGGTAAGATTGGTGGTCCTTTTTTCAAGCCAAACAGGTACTTGTTTCTTGAGTTAAACTCCAAAATGTTTGCGCATTTAAAAAAAAATAGTATATTCCTACTCTGCATATAAGCTAAGCACTGCCAAGCTAAACATGGCTTCTTTTTACCACTACCTCCGAACTGACAGCTCTCCCAGATTCTCTGGGTTTGTGGCATTGTTGTTCCAAGTGAAAAAGGAACATAATGTAAATTCCAAAAGCTAGCAGAATGTTTCCAGATACCTACTGTTGTCCAGTTAAAGAAAGAAAAATGAAACATGGGGGGAAAAAAATTGTAAAGCATGAATTTGATTTGAATTAAAAAGCGTCAACTCTCACCATGTACTAGTTGGAAATTAATAATCCGAACTGCAGGCATAGTGCACTTCTGCGTTACTGCCTCTTTGTCCAAAAAGTTCCAGTAAAATTAATGGGGTTACATCGGTGGGGAACCTGAGTAACTAGAGTATCTCAAAAGGACTTAGGTGCCCAGCTGCCACTTTAGGTGCATAAACCCAGAATCAGGCCCCACTGAGATTCAGAAAGACCCCTCTCACTGGCAGCAAACCTCAGATGTGGGGCTTCTTCAGTTGCTCATGTTGAATTGTTTCATTGTGAATAAATCATGAACAAGTCACTGGGCCAGAGAGAGCAGGCAAGCCTGAGACTGACTCTGCAGCCTTATGGTTAGAGCACTCACTTGGGAGGTGGGAGACACCCAGAATCTAGCCCCCCTCCTTCAATGACTTTTTAAATTGTTTATCCAAAGTGGAACAGTTTTTACTTCCAAGACTGAAGGAGCCCCACATCAGAATATCCTGCAGCTCAATGGGTAGGGCACTCAAATGAGAGGTGGTACAGCCCTGTTCAAATCCCTTCTTCCCCTCAGGCAGAGGGAGGCTTTGAGCTGGATCCCAGGTGAGTACCCTAACCACTGGGCTGAAAGTTATGGGGGAGCTCGTCTTCCTCCTGTCCCCTCCACCCCCCATTTAGGTACTGAACGCTCTGAGTGTGGCTCTGGGTGTGGCTTATGCATTCCCCCCTCCCCCTCTTGGCATCTTTCGTTGACTAGCTTAGGTGGGGAGCTGCCTCGCATGCTGGCTTTTGTGAATCCCATTCTGAGGTGCCTGTTTCTCCGCATTCATTGTACAGGGAACCTAAGTGCTTAACTCAGGCTTTGTGATTTTTTAAGTGCCTAAAAGTTAGGCATGGTGACACAGCATTTCCACAGCCAAGTTCCTTTGTGAGTCTAGCCCACAGTGGCACATTGATTACACATATTTTAAAAAACACAGGCAGACTTTCTAGATTGCCTGCATTGTGTAACAATAAGATTCCAGAAACCTCACAGTGCAAGCTGTGTGTCAGTGGGCCTTGAAAAGGAACCCATGGATCAGCTGGCTGCTACTGTGGGGAAAGGATGGGTTTATTTCTAAGTGCAGAAAGGCTAATCTTGAAGCAACTGCTTCATGTCACCTGGAAATCTTATCCACAAAAGATAACAATAAGGGGAGTCCAATAAGGCAAGGATGAGACTTATCTGTTAGTAATGTATTATAATTACTAATACTTAATTGGGCATAATAACCCAGGAAAATATGCTCGCTCCTGGTTGCTAACAAATATGCTTTGGTGGGTCAGACACCAGTTTTAGAGAAGCCATGTCACAGAGTCACCTGCTAGCACCAATGCATTCAGGGTGTGCTAGTTAGCAAGGTGGTTTCACTCCTGATGATTTTACTGGGTGTACATTTCACTCCAGACTGAAACTTAATCTTTTGTAGTTTTAACCACAATTTTTAATGAAATTGTACGTACCTAACATCCCTTAAAATGTCTGTTCGTATTTTGAGCGCATGGCAGATACCAGTGGCTCTAAGAGGTCACTGTGGCTTATTTAAACAGATTGCAGTCAAAACGTTTATATGAATTTGTCATTATATGAGTCTATACCATTTCCTCATGGAACATCAGACACATTGATTCAGGCTACATCTCAAAAAGGGAGTCACATTTTATCTTTAACATTTTGTCCATATTATCACATACTATACTGGTCTGACTTCATTTACTCTGGGTTCACACTGATGAAACTACCTTGACTCCAGTGCAATTTTTCCTGATACACACAAGTTTGAGAACAGAATCTGGCCCATATTTTCTAATAACAGTTCTCACGTGCGGGACAGGGAGTGATATTACCATACAGAAAATCTGCTGTAGAACCACATTGCTAAATCCGCATGAGATGATAGAAACTGACTAAACCTTGAAGATGAAACATCAGGTGATAACCGGTCATTACTGCTGTGCATTGATACACTTCCGTATTCACTTAAAGAGGCCCATTTAACCCCCCTAAGAACAATAGGATTCAGAGTTAAGGTTGAAACACTTACTTTACCAGATAGCAAGAGTGAATGGCAGTATCTGCTGTTTAGTTGGGAGAGTTTGCAAACATTCTATGTAAATGGGACTCATTTGAATGGTCGAGTGGCATTTAACCAAGTATTAAATAGGTGTGAAATTCTAAATGGTGTCATTTTGTTAAGAAAGTTTGCCAAATACAAATTTAAAGAAGATAAAGGGCTAGAATTTCAAAAGAGCTCAGTATGCAACAGCTCCCAATTAGGCATCTAAATAAGTGGCCAGAGTTTGAAATTTCCAATGGAAAATGTCGGGTGCAAAGTACTTTTGAAAATCTGTCAACTCAAATTAGATCCCTACATAGGAACTGAGCTTTTTGAAAGTCTGTCCTGAAATGTGTAGTCGCTATTTTCATTCAGTAAAGTATTATTCTACTGCATTTTAAGTATTTATAGATGGTTCTTTCAAAGAAAATGGCTTCTTCTTTTAATCAGGATAGTTGCTTAGTGAGGGTGCTTGGATGTCTATTGGGATTTCCTAGTTAAGAACATCCAACTCTGTTATACAGTATATATGTGTACACTTTTATGCACAGAATTATTTCAAATATTATTTATACTGTTATTTAGTGCAAAAATGTTCTTTTTTTTCAGATTTATAATACATTGGTTGAAACAGGTGAACTAGACAATACCTATATAATATATACAGCAGACCATGGCTATCATATTGGGCAGTTTGGACTGGTGAAAGGGAAGTCCATGCCTTATGAGTTTGATATCCGAGTTCCTTTTTATGTGCGAGGTCCGAATGTGGAGGCCGGCTCCTTGTAAGTCTTTGTTTTTCAGCTCCTGAATTGCTTTTGGTTTATTGGTCTGATAATCATGATTGATATGCACAGGAATGTGACGTCAGTGGCCTTGTACCAGGGGCTTAAAAACACATGCAATGAAGTACAACTGTGCAATCAGATTTAAAAATGTGCTGAATTTGAGACAAAGAAAGATAGAACCTTTGTTTTTTGTCAGCTCATTGGGCTGGATAGTTAGGGGAGTGTGTAGTTCACTTCCTTTGAGTACACCAATGCGAGCTTTGCATGGACATAAGAGATTGTGACATTAGGCACATCCCTGAGCATTGGGTAGCTCAGAAACTGCACTGCCCAAGGAGGCATTGTGACTCAAAGGCTAGGTCTCCATTTCTGCAGGCATAGCTATGTCAGTCAGTCAGGTGTGATCCTGAAGGCGCAGTTGTGCCAACAAAAGCCCCAAGTATTGATGCAGCCATACCAGCGAAACTGTACACTTTTACTAGTATAACTTATAGTACTGTCTACTGGCAAAGCGCTCCTAGTGTAGACCTGGCCTAAGAGAAATTCCTGCATCGCAGTCCCTCTCCTGCTTCCTTCTTGCCCTGTGGATGTAGTAATTTGCTGTTGTCTGTACCAACTGTGAATTGACATCCCCTGCACTCTCTCAGCTGCACTGGCGTGTGAGTGGGGAGATGGAAGGTTCTGCCCTTCCTCATCCACTCCCTGGTCACCTCCTACATGATTCAAGGACCGGTAGCCCATTCTAGTATATAACCGGGTTTTTACAAACTCTGGTCCCTTGCCCAGGTGAGTGGTCCAAGTCGCTGTGTAGCCCTTTGGCTGGCATCCAGTCCAAGTTCGGTGTGATATTGCATGGAAATGCCTAGTCATTTCTTCTGTTCATTTCAGTCAGTTTCTAGGCCATGATGTTTGCCAGGTAGCCTTACTTTATATGTTCACTGCCACTGTAGATAGTTATCAGAGATTAATTAATTGATAGAATAGAATCACTATGCTCTCCTGTTGCAGCTTGTAAAGAAAAATGAACGTAATATTTTCCATATATGACCTCTACAGAAACTTTTCCTTTGTTTATCCTTTGGGATTACACAGTTAAGCTGTTTGTCCATGACACACGAGAATGCAGAATATGACTGTTAATTAAAAAGGTAGCTTTGATCAGCTAAGAAATTATGTAAATATACTTTCTAAGCAATTATTTTAATAGCAGATATTTTCACTGAAGTAATATTTTGGGACAGAGTGTCATAATTTTCTGCCTTTTATTTATATCAATGTGCATGTTTTAGCATAATTACCACGTATAAAATCTTCCTCCCACAAGTTTTTTTCCCTTCTACTACAGAGGAAATGCTATAAGCAACTAATATTAAGAATGTAATAGAGTAGCAAGTCTCTTTAAAAATATCTTAAAGGTTTTATTTAGTTTGCTGATTAATTCATAGTATGAGAAAAAAGGTAAGAAAGTTTTAAATATTCTAGGTGTCATGCCAAAATTCCTTGACATGGAATTATTACTTATTTCTGCAGTAGTTGTGCGTGGTCCCTGTCCCAAAGAGCTCCTAGTATAATTTAGAGATTATTTGAAAGTTAGTACTTCAATAGCAACACAGTGGCCTGATTTTCAGAGGTGCTAGGCAGACAACTCTGTGAAAGAAATGGGTTTTAAGAAGAGATCTGGTGGAGTGATATGTCTGTGGAGCAGGGTCACAACCACAATTTGCATAAGGAAGGGGACCAGAGCTCTTCCCCACCACACCCTTTCCCCACTGCCCCCATGCCCAGTCTCTAGTGTTCCCCCTTTTGCTCCCAGGCCTAAGCTCTTGCACGTTGCTTCCACTCTCAGCCACATGCTCTTCTCTCCCCACCACCACTGCCCCGCACCCAGCTCTGAGCTCTCCTCCCTGTACAGAGCATTTACCCAAGGAGCTGTTCAGACTGAAGAGCACCATCCCCACCAGGGGCCAGGCTGTTCTGGGAGCCCCAGATCCCATTCGCCTTCTACATCTCTGCTCCCCCAGGAATCACCAAAAGCCCAAATCCAATCTCCGCCCCCCTCCCCCTGCTGACTGGGCATTCTGGTGCCCCCGCTCCACTTCTCTCTGGGGATGCTGGAAGGACTGCAAAGGTGGAGGGCATTTGGACCAGCTGCCCTTCCATCAGGGTGGGGTGGCTGGGTCAAATTTCCAGCTCTGGTCAGTAGCTAAGGTGGGGTTCTCCCTTCCCCCCTCTCAGTTGTTCCCCTGCTGTAACGAAGGAGGGGAGGATGAATGGGGAAATAGAAAGCTCTTCCAAGCTTTTGAGATGGTATGAAGGAAGAGGTGTGAGGCCATGAGTGTGGGGAGGAGACCAAAGGAGCAGTTAAGGGAGACAGGCTTGAGAAGAATGTAAAGCACAGGAAGAAGAGTGGGTATGAAATGAGAGATGAGGATCCAGAGACTCCAGGAAGTGCATTAGGGACTTTGCTGTTGATTATATGTGTAAGGTGCTTAGATAGTACAGTGCTGGAGGACGGGGTGTAAAAACCATAAGATAGATAGAGGAAGCCAAGCCCTGTATCACTTGGAGCATTGACTGGAGAGTTGGCTGTGTTAAGATTGTGCAGCCTTTTTCCACATTAAACAGGGCAGGCCTCAGCACACTGCTGCTTACATACATTGGGATGTTAGCTGGCACCACTTCCTCTCTACTATTAAGCCCTTTCCTTACCATTCCAGGGGAGGACCCTTTATTGTGTTATACTGGGCTCCACAATAGGTTATCTAGGTAGTAGGGTTAGTATGTGTCATAAATATAAAGGGAAGGGTAAACCCCTTTGAAATCCCTCCTGGCCAGGGGAAAGCTCCTCTCACCTGTAAAGGGTTAAGAAGCTAAAGGTAACCTCGCTGGCACCTGACCAAAATGACCAATGAGGAGACAAGATACTTTCAAAAGCTGGGAGGAGGGAGAGAAACAAAGGGTCTGTGTCTGTCTGTAGTCGTCTTGGCCAGGGACAGAACAGGAATGGAGTCTTAGAACTTTTAGTAAGTAATCTAGCTAGGTATGTGTTAGATTATGATTTCTTTAAATGGCTGAGAAAAGAATTGTGCTGAATAGAATAACTATTTCTGTCTGTGTATCTTTTTTGTAACTTAAGGTTTTGCCTAGAGGGGTTCTCTATGTTTTTGAATCTAATTACCCTGTAAGATATCTACCATCCTGATTTTACAGGGGGAATTTCTTTATTTCTATTTACTTCTATTTTTATTAAAAGTCTTCTTGTAAAACACTGAATGCTTTTTCATTGTTCTCAGATCCAAGGGTTTGGGTCTGTGGTCACCTATGCAAATTGGTGAGGCTTTTTATCCAACATTTCCCAGGAAAGGGGGAGTGCAAGTGTTGGGAGGATTGTTCAGTGTTCTTAAGATCCAAGGGTCTGGGTCTGTAGTCACCTAGGCAAATTGGTGAGGCTTTTTACCAAACCTTGTCCAGGAAGTGGGGTGCAAGGTTTTGGGAAGTATTTTGGGGGGAAGGACGCGTCCAAACAGCTCTTCCCCAGTAACCAGTATTAGTTTGGTGGTGGTAGTGGCCAGTCCAAGGTGTAATATTTTGTACCTTGGGGAAGTTTTGACCTAAGCTGGTAAAGATAACCTTAGGAGGTTTTTCATGCAGGTCCCCACATCTGTACCCTAGAGTTCAGAGTGGGGGAGGAACCGTGACAGTATGTCTTGAAGCTGCCTTTGGCTCTGATAATTAGGTAGGAACGGGGGAGGATATGTGGCTTGCCTCAGTCTTAATACTGCTATTTCCTTTTGAACTTCCTTTTAGTCTGGTGATACAGATGCATTTTAAATCACCAGTGAATGACACTTCACAGAACCTTCTTCCCATTGGGTTTTCTGTTTGAATACCTTTTGATGATGGAAAATATTTTTATTAGGAACACAGGAATCAGACACTGAAAAGACTTAATAGAGCAGAGTTCATCCCCCTAAAAGAGAAAAATGAAGTCCCATGGAGAGAGGCTGTATTAGATAGGAAATTGATGCTGTCATTGAGCCTGTATTTCCATATATAGTAGAACTTTTTTAATCTACACTTTGCTAATGAATACATATTATTTTTTTACAACATAATTGCATTCTCTCCCCTCCCTTATCAGCAAAGTTTAATAGCAGTCACTGTAGCAAGGTGTCATTACTAAGCCTTCATTACTACCACCAAGTATCCTACACAATATTTACTAGTAATTAATATAAAATGACATGTATCAAGAAAATGAACAAATGCAACATCCTTACTCTTGTCATTGTCTTTTCTTTTGCTAACTCTCAAAATTCAGTAATTCTCAAGTGGTCTCTCATTCACTCGTGTGAATTAGCAAGGTTCTGCTGTCCTTTATTTTAAGCTAGAAATCTACTCCAAGCCTTGTAGCTGCCTTTATGGTACTATCCTTATTGTATTTTGTCTGCAAAGCATGGGGACAGCAATTCCTGGTCCTCAAAGCCACAAAAATAAATTTTCTGCATAAAAGCATTTTTGCTTTTTTTTCCACTTTTTTGTAGTCTCTCCATTTATTTTTTTAAAGTGATGCCAAGTGTACATAAGAATAAGAAATGATGGGAAAGCAGCAAACAGTACATGCTTTCATGATATTGTAATTGTAACAAAAGTGGGTCTTAAATGTATTTAAAATAAAAGTTTATTTTCTGAGGTGTGGCACCATTCAGTTAGTGAGAAGCACTCTAGTGATGCCTACAGAACCAGGTTGAAAGTAAGAACCTAAGAACGGCTATACTGGATCTAGCCCAGTACACGGTCTTCCGACCGTGGTCAGTGCCAGCTGCTTTAGAGGAAATGATCAGAACAGCACGATTATCGAGTGATGCATCCCCTGTTGGCCACTCCCAGCTTCTGGAAGTTTGAGGCTTAGGACACCCAGAGCATGGGGCTGTGTCCCTGCCCATGTTAGCTAATAGCCATTGATGGACCTCTCCTCCATGAACTTACCTAATTCTTTTTTGAACCCGGTTATAGTTTTGACCTTCGCAACATCCTCTGGTAACGAGTTCCACAGGTTGACTGTGCAGTTTGTGAACTAGTAGTTCCTCTGGTTTGTTTTAAACCCGCTGCCTATTAATTTCACTGGGTGACCCCTGGTTCTTGTGTTATGTGAAGGGGTAAATAGCACATCCCAATTCACTTTCTCCACTCCAGTCATGATTTTTAGACCTTGATCACATCCCCCCTTAATAGTCTCTTTTCCAAGCTGAACACTCCCAGTCTTTTTAATCTCTCCTCACACGGAAGCTGTTCCATCCCCCTTGTCATTTTTGTTGCCCTTCTCTGGACCTTTTCCAATTCTAAGATACATTTTTTTGAAATGGGGCAACCAGAACTAAATGCAGTATTCAAGGTGTAGGCGTACCATGGATTTATATAACGGCATTATGATATTTTTTGTCTTATCTATCTGTTTTCTAATAGTTCCTAACTTTATTAGCTTTTTGGACTGCCACTGCACGTTGAGCAGGTGTTTTCCACAGTTATTCAAAGATCTCTTTCTTGAGTGGTAACAGCTAATTTAGACCCCATCATCTTGTATGAACAATTGGGATTGTTTTCCAGTTGTTACCCAGGGTTTTCAGAACCCACAGCAGTGGTATCTTAACTGTTTCACTCCAAGGGATGTCAGGAATGACTTAATGGGAACAAGTAAGCGTGCTCTTATCTAAAACTACAGTTTATTAGATTTAAGCACACACAGATGCATGCAGTAGGTTTAGAACATCCCATATATTTATCTAAATTCTGGGACGGTATTGAGTAATTGACAGCAGGTCTGCAATGGCCAGTTGCTTACCCGCCGGGGAGAAAAGGTGTCGAAAAAAGTGTCTCTTAGGATAGCTTCAGAGGACTTCTCCAAAGCACACTATATTATCTAGTCCTTTTTATAACTAACTATTACAAAACACAAAAATCATAGTGACCCCTACTGGGTCATCACTTTTCCTACCTTTCAATAAACTATTTATCAACAAACATTCCTAACAATCTTAGTCATAATAAACTTTTATATCAAAGGCACCCAAATTCAAGGTTCTTGTCCACTTATCCTCTTTCAGTCTCAATTGTTGACTTTTTCTCTTCCCTCCTCCCAGTCTGTTGAGCGGAAACTGCAGCTGGTTTTGACCTTGCCTCCAGAAACCCTGCTTTTAAATTAACCATTAACTATGTGGTGTTCTATTTTATTAATTCATGGTGGCTGAGTGTACATAATATGATTGCAATTGGCTTAATCACATTCTGGGGTACATGCACCCCTCAAATCCAGGATGAACACAATATGCTTTACTTTGCATTTATCAACATTGAATTTCATCTGCCGGTTTGTTGCCCAGTCTCCCAGTTTAGTGAGATCCCTTTGTAACTCTTTTCAATCTGCTTTTGGAGTGAGATGAAGGGGTACATTACTAAATAGTTTAACTGCCCTAGTGACACTGGATGCCTGGCTGTATCAGTACTTTGCGGAATGGAGAGGCTGGTATATAGGATGACTCTGCTATTACATTTCACAGTTGGAGTTATTCTGCTGTATTTTCCTTTTGCCTCCATCTTATCTATCTTTTGTCTCTCCCTCCCTCTCACACACTCTTAATTATAATAACCAACCCTTTAGCTGTTCCTTTTGGGTAGTGAGACAGGATATTTCTTCTCTCCACTCTTTCTGTGTAACAAACAGTTTGGTGCCATAGGCCCAGATATTTGTTTTTGTGATATATGTTGAAATAGACAAAGTGTGTTCTATTTGCCAGGCTTTATTTTTAATAAAATCATCACCTTAGACAACTTACACATTAATTCTCTAAGAATTAGTTATGTGCTTTTTCACATTTCAGAATAGTGTTGAACCCTTCCTTTTACTCATTAACTTATTTTGCCTTATAAACCTTTTTTCATATTCAGTCTGAAATGCTTTTGCTTTAGAACTAAATCTTCACACTCTCTTGGGGTTATGCATCTGGGGGTAATTTAAATATTGTAATATTGTATATGTTAATCCGTTTCAATACCCCGACTTGATTGGATAATATTTCCCTTTGTTCTGTGCTGATGTCACAGATTAAGCTTTTTTTCAGATCCCATATCCTCTGTGGAGGGGCTGGGGTTAAGATGGTAGTTCACAATTTCCACAAAGATTCTCTAAGCAGGGTCTTTATATATTTCTTTCAGGAATCCTCACATTGTATTGAACATTGATCTTGCTCCTACAATTCTAGATATTGCAGGCTTGGACATTCCACCTGACATGGATGGTAAATCCATTCTAAAACTTCTGGATTCTGACAGACCAGTTAATAGGTAAAGAAAAGAAGTTTGTGTCTCTGTGTGTATCTGTGTGTCTGTGTTCAGCCATCTGCAGATAAATTTAAGAGGAAACCAAATGAATTACAGATATAGACTAGACACGTTTCACAGAAAAATCTACAGACCTGTTCAGCGCTATTTAACTGACTTCAATTTTTTAGTTGGCCAGATCAATCTATTAGCTATATAGTATTTGCCTTTCTGATAGCAAAATATAATGTGTGTGAGTGTGAACTGGCCTTTGGTCATGGGGATATTTCTGTTTTGCATGAGTTACAGATTTTAAATGTGTCTGTAGCATCATTTATAGCTATGTCTCTTAAACAAAGCCTTTATTATTGTTTAAACTGTAAAAAGTAATCATACATTGATGCTTTATATAAAGTCAGATTCTGTGTTGTTGATATCGTTATATTGGAAATACATAATTATTTTCTGAGACATACCCTCAACACCTCCACCTGAAAAAGCTGGGGGAGAAGATTCACATGGGTGCTTGTGACAGACAATAGTCTGAGGAAAAAGCAACTGGAGGAGGAGAGAGGGAGTGGGGAAATGTGCACTTGTGGTGGAGGAGAGCATTTGGGTAAGGAAAGGGCTTTCGTCAGGGCAGGAGGTTGGTTTTGCAAGTAAGGCACTGACCTGGGATCCAGAAAATCTAAATTTAATTACACACTTCCTTTGTGACCTTGGGCAAATCACTTAATCTGTCAGTGCCTCAGTGGTTTTTGTATAGAAACCGTGACAATAGTCTGTGGCTCCATTGTGGATTTTGTTCCCATGAGAACAAATCCGTCACACATTCCTTCGTGATTAGCACTGATGACACACATCTGTCTGTTTTGTACAGTTACACGTTCCTGCGGGAGAAGTGGGTTGTGTTTCTGGGGGAGGAAGGGAGGAGAGGCTGGTTTTCATGAGAATTTTGTTTTTATAGGTTCCATTTTAAAAAAAAGATGAAGGTGTGGAGAGACTCATTCCTTGTGGAGAGAGGGTAAGGAAAGAGTTAATCACAGAGCCAAGTTGCTCTAAATAGGAGAATCCTGCATGGCTGGAGCCTCCTGTGAAAGCCCATAGCTATGATCACATCCCTGCAATGTTAGTGGCATTGCTGTCATACACCTAATGCCAATGAGTCTATGATAGGAGAGACTGTATGGTGGCTTTGTGCTAGCCCTGGTCCCTGCACACAGCCGGCATAAGTGTGCTGTGCATAGAGGGGTTTGGTGCCAGTTCTGGGGTGAAGAGGAATGAATCCTTGCCCTCCTCCCTCCCTGCAAGCCACAGAGTGGGAGCAGCTCCATGACTGATATCCCACACCCTGCATGCAAAGAGGGTGTAAGATGATTGATCTTCCTAGTTGCAGATCGACTAGCCCTGCCCCCACATCGGTCCTGCCCCCAACTTCTGTGTTCACGTACAAGGATGTACACCTAGCACTTGCAGAGTGTAGCTCCATGGTACCCAGGAGGGTATGGTCGCCTTGTATGGATTCCCTGCACCCACCTTGCAGTGAAACAGTACCTCTGCAAATCAGGCTTTTGTGGTCAGCTGGGTGTTTGAAAGGACTGCATCATTTTATTAACACTCCTAGCTAGAGAGAGGCATGAACCAAGCTTCTGCTCTGCGTTTGGGGTCTGGATTTTGAAATTCCTCCTTCCACAAAGTGTGGGGATGTTCTGATTTTAGGGTTCTTCCGTGCACCCAGCTCTGTTAACTCTTGTAGTTATGTATGCTCTTACTGGGTTAATCAAATCTCCCACTTGAGGAGGCAGCATGGTCTCACCTTCCCACATTTGCAGGATAGCTCTAGTAGCCTGGTGCATTTTCAAAGCAAATGGGAGAAGTGGAGTGGATTCAGTTTCTTCTGGAGCATTAGATTTTGGCCACTGGGAGACGCAGGACACCGACAGGGATGGTCTGAGCCACTCCGGCAGACCCTGTGTAGTATTTCAAATGAGTCTTAATGGAATGCACTGTTTCTTCCCCTCCAGTAAATTACTGCATAAGAGAGAGAATGAGAAGGTGGATGCTCAGGAAGAAAACTTCCTGCCCAAATATCAGCGTGTGAAAGACCTCTGCCAGCGAGCCGAGTATCAGACCGCCTGTGAACAGCTTGGGCAGGTGAGGCATATTTAGCACACAGTGCAAGAAGTTAGATCAAGAGCTAAGTTTAACACCACTTGCAAACTGTGATAACGTCCTTCACCTCATTCTCAATGCCGGCTTATAAATCAAGTGACTCATTTTTGTGGCCTTTGCTCAGAACTGTATTACAGCATTTATGAGATTGACTGGCAGTCAGGAAATTGCTTATTCAGGTGCCTATGTATCGATTCCCAGCTACTGTAAAAGAACGGCCTTGATTATTTTAACGTTCTGTTCCCCAAACGGAATGAAGTTCAAGATACATTAGTGTTGAGAATTCACATTGAGCACCACAGGAAAAATTATTCCAAATGTACATAGGTCCCTTTGCTATGATCTCGTATGTATTTTTCTAATTATTTGAATTTAAATATACTAACATAAATTCTAATCTGGGTTCCATGTGCCCCTGTCACTAATACAAATATACAATGAAAACCATAGTTTGCATACACAGTTGCCACGACTGCATGTGTTAACTGTGTGTGAGAATGAACGCTTAGCTGTCTGATTGGTCAATTGTGTCTGTGGTTTCTATGACTGTTACGTAGCTCTGCTATACAAATATGAAAATGTCCACGGCCCAGACCCAAATTACATAGGAGAAGCTCGGCAAATGATTATAGTACACCACTAGGAACAGAAGGCATATCCTCAGCCCCATATAAAGTTGCTTTGTGCCCACAGAGTGGTGCAAAGGTACCACAAGCCTGTCCTAAATAGGATTCCTCCTGGTGTGGAAGCCAGAAGGGGGTGCTCCCAGGGCTAGGATGCACTGTTTCTAGTAACAGGTTTAGTAAGTTTCACCCGAGTAATGGCCACTAGGGGGCCAGTATGAGTTGGTACATGTTACATCAGCCCTGTGGATGCTTTAACTTGTGCCAGGGGGCAGTCCTAGGATCAGGAAGGACAGTAAAATGTAGTGTAAAGCCACCCTTAGCCACCTCCTGCCCTACTGCCAGCTGCACCAATCTTATGCTCAGTGCACCTGTGAATTGACCCACAGTTTCCCAGCTGTTTGGATCTGACTCAGATGATCAGACACGTTCAGTAAGAACCTTTCCCAGAGCTGATTTTCCAGGCTTCCTTTTCCTCCTGTGGCTTTATTTTTAGGTCTAACTGCACGAGAGGTCATATTCCTCTCTTTTTCAAAGTCCAAAGTACTGAAGTCTCACTGGTATGAACTTTGGTGCAGCGGATTATTGCCATCATTTCTTTTGAGCTGGCACTCCACATGAATAGGAACAAACAGTAGATATTTAAAGTTGTCAGGCTCTTGAAGAAGTCAGAGGAAATGTTAGCTATTTCTGTTACAAAGTTTCTGGGGAAACTTATCTGTTCTGTTCCCATCACTATGTATCCTGCGAGGGCTGTTTCAACTTCTTTCTTATACTATTCTCTTCCCTGTGGCTTGGAACTTTGTAGTAGGGATTGAAGGGTCAAGATTTTTCACATAGGTTCAGATGGACACTGGAACTGTCTCCTTGTAAGAGGTTACATAGCTGCATGCAGGGCTTTTTTCCCTGAAATTACTGCATGTCACGGTCCTTGGGGGGGGGGGGGGTCAGTCTCTGTACGGTAACACATATGCATGTGCACACACTTACATTTTTGTGAATAGTAAAATACTTCTGACATCAAGCAAAAGTGAGAAAAGGGGTCAGATCTCTACCCAGAATTCTTGGTAAATTGAGAGGAGAGGTGTGATACTGGGAGATGGAAGGAAAATAATTGTTTTCTGCATTTCAGTAAGATGTAATTGGAAGTAATGGGATGATATTGAGCAAAAGAGAAATTAAGTTGGACATCAGGAAAAATTGCCTGACAGCCAAGTCTTTTAGACCCTGGGATGCTTTCCCCAGGGAATTTCAATCCAGTTAGCCCTTGCTATAGAGAACACGCCCTAGTGCTCTGTCTAGACAGAAAGTGCAATGGGAGATGAATGTGTTGTCTATGGGCAGAATTTGTCCCTAAATATGGGTGCATCTAAATGACTTCAGAATGAAGCAAGACAAACCTTGAAGGGGGCATATTATTATTTGTTTGGGGCTGTTGATCTAGACAGCCCTACACGATAGGTAAAATATGCCAAATGCATAACAAATCCCAGTCCTGAGAAGTTTAAAGTGTAGGTGCAGTAGTTACAGTACAAACACAGGGCTCTTCTACACAAACAATTAGTTTGCAGCAAGCTGGGGTGTGAATCTACCCAGTACTAGCTTGCTGCAGACCAGCTGTCCATGTGGACCCTGCTGCCATGCATTAACCATTCATTTAGTTTGCTTTGATCCAGTCGTCTTTGATCTGGGACTAGATCAAAGTGAAGAGGACTAGATCAAAGCAAACTAATGAATTGTTAGTGTGTGGCAGCAGGGTCCACATGGACAGTGAGTCCACAGCAGGCTAGTGCTGGATAGATTCACACCCCAGCTTGTTGTGAACTAAATGCTCATGTAGACACGCCCATGGTCCTGGTCCCATAAGGTGGATTCCCAACGAGAGGTTGAGGGCATTTAATACTAAGCAGCTCCTAGTAGCCAGAGTGCTTCATAGAATAGGTGGATTTTTTCAGATCCTATTATAAAGGATGGAGGATATAGCTTGGTCAGGATTAGGGCCTTGGCCAAAGCCCACTGAAGTCATTGGGAGTCTTTCACTGAGTTTTGGACCAGGCTGTTAATAAGAGAGATGCTCCAAGCACAGAGGATAGTAGGAAAGCTGGTAGGAAGTCTTGAGTAGGAGAAGGAGACAAAAGAAAAGCTAGAAGAGAGGCACAAGCAGATCATCAGGACCAGGCAGGAGGCGTACAAGAGGAGGAGGATGGAGTTCTGGATGGAGGGGAGGTAAGGAGAGTGTTGAATGCAAAGTGGAGAGCTTATAATTCTCCTTTGTATACACAGCTACCATCACTACAAACAGCACTTCCCGCCAGTCCCTGCAACCCTGAACTGTTAAGTCATTTCTCCCCCTTACAAAATTCTCCTTGAACTGTAATCAGGTTAATAAGAGGGCACTGAGACCATTTGTGCTGTTAAAACCCTTGATACAAAGTCTCTCTTGGGGGTGGGTCAGGTTGGGTTGGGTTGACTTGACACTAGTGAATGCAAATACCCACAGAGTGTTATGGGAACGTGTGTAGCAGCCTTCCAGGTTTTCTTTTGCAGCTAGTGTTGCATTAGTTACATCCAACAAAGGACAACTGTAGCCCCAGATGAAAGAACAATTCAGAATTCATATTCGGAGATCTAAAGGGGGGATGAGCTCTTCCTTCCCGCATGAAATAAAACACATTTATCCTAACACCTAATGGCTTACACACAATTTCTTTCTCTTCTTTGCAATTCGGCCTTACGTTCTATATTGACTTGGTAAGCGGAAGCTGACCCACTTTTATCTACCGGCCTGCATTAATATGCTTTTGTGGAAGCCAATTATGATATCAGGATTGCTCTGTGGAGTAATCACAGCAACTCCTCAGTATCATCATAACAGTTGCACAAAGGACTCCATTTGAGTAATTACACACATTTGCTTAGCGTGTTTCACCCACTCAGCTAGAAGATCACTAGAGTGAATCTAGTCCATGCCTTTAAAAAATAGCACATTTCCTTTTTAAATAATGTGATGTGGGATAATTGTGTTTAGCCATTTGCTAAGAAAAACAGATGTCTGAGTTGGCAGTATTTCCTCTTCATCCCCTGCTCTTTCTTTGTTGTGCTACTTGTTATGGCTCAAAATGTCTTTGTGTAGGGTTAAAAAGCTTCCTTTTGCACTGCCGTTTTCTCCAGGAGAATTTAGAGTCCATCTCCAGTTCCCTCCCACATAACAGTTCTGCATGTGGAAGGCTAGTTGCTCATCCCTCCCTCTGGCTGTTTTGTGCTATGCAGTGGGTGCTTTAGATTCCCCTCTTGCAGAGGTTCTCAAACTTCATTGCACCGTGACCCCCTTCTTACAACAAAAATTACTATACGACCCCATGAGGGGGGACTGAAGTCTGAGTCCAAGGGTTTCAGCCCCAGTCAGTGGGCTTTGACCCGGGCAGTGGGGCTTGGGCTTCAGCTTGGCCCCAGGCTTTGGCTTCAGCCCTGGGCCCCAGAAAGTCTAAGGTAGCCCATTAAAATGGGGTCCCGACCCACAGCTTGAGAACCGCTGCCTATTGTAAGGAAATACTCAGGTGGCATAAAGGTGACCAGAACATGCTGTAGTAAGATGATCCATGGCTGGCAGAGCACTCCCTAGGGTTTTATTCCTGTCAGCATAATTATTATGTTGGAGGCTGAACTGGCCCCTGACTGGCCCCAGGATTAGGGAAGTAGAAAGGTGGCTTAGACCTCCCTTTTTCCCTCTGTCCGGTGGTTCCTGCACCCTGGGCAGAGCACATCTTGGCTAGACTTGGGAACTGGACCATAGTGCACAACACTCTCCTTCAGTAGCTGGAAAGAGTATACACAGTAAGGCATCTATTTGTCTGCCTTTGTGATGCTCTGGCTCGCGGAGATGAATCCTGGAAGTTACTCAGGAATCTAGCATCTGTAGCAGTATGGCATGTGCGATCAAGTGAGCTATCAAGCCAGCCGGAATCTCCTCTGAAGAGTTTCCGAGATCCATGGTGCTCAATGCCTCATAGGATCTGGACCTTAATATGTGATTAAAACCAGAAATAATTTGTTCAGACATTAAAAATAATGAGGCATTGTTGATTGTTTCCAGTCCCTTATTGAAAATTAAAATCACAGAGATTTCCTAAATGTTGTTTTCAAGGATTATTTATCTATTTCTTATTGCAGTATATGATTAGTGGGGTTGGGAGGAATTATCCCCCGGGTCAGATTGGCAGAGACCCTGGAGGTTTATCGCCTTCCTCTGCAGCATGGGGCACGGGTCACTTGCAGGTTTAAACTAGTGTAAATGATGAATTCTCTGTAACTCCAAGTCTTTAAACCATGATTTGAGGACTTCACTAACTCAGCTGGAGGTTAGGGGTCTATTACAGGAGTCGGTAGGTGAGGTTCTATGGCCTGCAATGTGCAGGAGGTCAGACTAGACAGTCATGATGGTCCCTTCTGACCTTAAAGTCTATGAATCTTTTCTGTTTAGCCAGAAATAGCCCATAATGATATATCCTCTGTTGATAACCATTATATTACTTGTATTGGGTTTTATTGTTGAGCTTAACTGCTTCATGGAACCTAGATAACATTTGTACCTCCTGTTAATTATGGGATGTGTTTTTGAATCCCTTTCAGTAAAGATAACAGGAGCAAGTTACTGGCTGAAGTCAATATAATTCAGCAACAACAAAACCCAAATACCCTGACACAAATAGCAGTGTGGTGCAGTGGACAGCACGTTGAGCTTGAAAGTCAGGCGATGAGGGTTCTAACCTCAGCTCCATCACTTGCCTGCTGTGTGACCTGAGACATGCCACCTCACCTCCCTCTGCCTGTTTCCTCTCCTACCCTTGGTCTTGTCTATTTAGATTGTAAGGTCTTTTGCTTAGGGGTTCTCCTTCATTGTGTTTGTCCAGCACCTAGTTCAATGGGAGCCAGTTGCATTTGGGGCTTCTTGACATTACCATAGTACAAATACTAATAGTCTTAATAAATTAATTATAGAACGACAATATTTAAGTTCAGACAGAGTTAAATTTTCATTCATGGTCATGTGTTGATATAGCTGACTGTAGCTAACGGCTGTTTCATTGTTATGCCAAGAAGCATCCTAAATTTCATCTTCCTATCTGTAAGTTTCCCTTCATTCATCTTGTAATTTTAAGGTTTGAATTATATGCAGTGCTTGATGAAGCTGAATTTGAGCTCAGAGGCTACTGGTCAGGAGTTTCACAAGTTGTCAACCAGTGTAAGGGAATAGAAGCCAAACGGAATGAAGAGCAGGAAGTATTATTTCTGTACTGATGATTTGGAGGAAAGGAAACTCGATTCATCCTTTGCTGATAGAGAAACTGGTGGGAGTGCACAGGAGAGCAACAGAGATAAAAGGTTTGGAAAATAAGACCTGTGAGGAAAGGTTAAGGAACTGGACGTGTTCAGTCTAGAGAAAAGATGGCTGAGGGAAGAGATAACTGTCAACAAGTATCTAAATAGATGCTGTACACAAGACAAACCAATTATTTTCAATCAGCAAGCACAGAAGAAGAGAGAGAGCAGGAAAAATTCATTTTAAGTATTAGGGGAAGCTTGGTAGCACTTGGGCAACAGAACAAAGTGCCAGTAGAGGCTGTAGAATTACTTACATTGGAGATATTCAAGTGAAAACTAGAGCTGTACGGATTGTGCATGATTTAGGAATCATTAAATCAGTCCTGCACAGGAGGGTGGACTAGGTGACTCATTCCCGTCTAGCCAGAGGATTTTGCCATATTATCCTGATTAGTCCAACCAACCAGGGCGGAAGGCTTGTGGCTATCTAACTGATCAGAGCTGGAGCTGCACTTTTCACTTTACTGCCTACTGGGATTTCATCCCTTCCTTCAGCAAAAGAAGAAACCCCTGAGACACACAATGCTGACTTGAGGCTTAGTCCTGGAATCCATGGGCTTCAGGGAGAGTCTCACATGATAAGGATTGTGTGATCAGCCCCTTTTTCCAAAATAAAAACATTGTAAATTGAAAGAGAGATTCACTGAGGAAATAAGCAAGCTGCATGAAAAAACCTACTGTGAAGGTCACAGTTATTTATTTCTGATTGGAGCCCCAAGTAATGACTTTGAATTAACACCTGTAATTGCTCTAGTGGCAGGAAAGCTCTGAAGCACAATAATGCAAAACCACTTGATGGTGGTAGGGAATGGGATGGAAATTAAGACTTCTTGATATGAATACAAAATACAACATGCATCTGCCAGTAGGGGTTACGTACATGTTAAAAGAGGATAGCTTCACTGAAGAAATCCAAGACATTATTGTCTGCATGCGTCAAGGAAAAGTATCTGTTCCTTATACGTCTGCTGCTAGATTTGTGTTTTAGTGCCCAGCTATTTCTACGTGTAGGAGATACTTTGGGCCTTTGTGAAGGGATATTCTAGGATCACTTTTCCATAACACTGAAGTTGCCCATTCAACTCTGGGCTCGGTTTCTCCAAATCATGACTGCTGTGATTAGTACATGTCGGGGAGGGGCTGAGAGCACTTGAGTATGCCTAGCTAAATAGGTGGCAGTGGGCACCGACGGAGCTGGTTAACTGGCACTGTTGCCCTATGTGGACAATAGGAATTCCTCTACTAGAGCAATATGAAATGAGAAGTATGAAGAGTTGTTAACTTGATGGCTTTCAGGCCACACTGCAAAAGCCTCTTATTTGAATGTGTGTTCTGTGGGAGTGCACCCTCACTGAACTCACGTTAACTAACTCCTAGTAAGTAACGTGAGCTTAAAATCCTAGTGAAGACAGGTCAGTTTGCAGGGTTAACAAGTATCAGGTCATTGTAAACCTTAGGCTCCTGCACAGCAGGTTGGGATAGACTGTAGGGGAGCCTAGTGTTCACAATGACCTGCTAATGTTGGTTAAAACTACAAACTGCCCATCTTCAGTAAGGTTTTTAAGATGTTAGTTACCATGAGTTAGGTCATATGAGTTAAGAACATGCCGGATTTTTCCTCATGAAGACAAAAAAGAGGGAGTGGTAAAAGGAGGTGTTTTGCTGCTTGGATTTATTGGCTAGCTGCATTAACCCATTATTTGTAAATCATTATATTTTGTTGCTGGGTGGTCATCATTTGTGACTGTGAGCCTAATTAATTGTCAGGGCACCTGGCGCTCTTTGGGTAGTTTGAATTGTTTAAATCGCCCTCCACTCAAATACAGAAAGTTGTACTCATTTCCCTCAGTGTGAACGTGCTCTACAGCAGACAGGAATGATGGCAGCTGCTATTATTCCTTGACAAAATGGGTGTTAATGCTTAGAAGCAGGCTCAGGGTGCATTGCAGGATCCATGGGGAGCATGCCCCTGAGTACGCACACACATCTCTGGAAAAAATAGAAGCAAACTATTTCTGAGCATTTCTGGTTTGTTCTGAACTTCTCTCTTTGGTGCAATTGTCCAATGTATGTTTCTAAAGAGTTTTGCTCAGTATCTTTGTGCATTTATTCAGCAGATAGGCCTATTGATTACAAACATGCTTTTGTAACAAAGCCTTCCAGTGACTTTCACAACAGCTCAGAACTCCTCTGTGAAGATTTTTAAATGCACCAAATTAATGTAATTCTCCCAGTTCACATGGAAGGAGAAAGTTGGGCATTTCTTGCTTTCTTGATGAGAGATGGAGGAAGAAGAGAATAAATTGTATTGGGGCACTTATATACAGCAGTTACCATCTTGTCATATTAACTTCCTCATTGCTGAATCTATGAAAAATGCTCTCTTTACTGATACATCATTTTTCTATAGCTGAGTTCTACTAAGCAGGAAATGTAGCTGGTCTGTATATTTTCCAAAACAAGGTTCAGATGAATCAAAATTATTCAAAAATATAGCTTTCTCCAATATAAGAGCTGGTATTAAGCAAACAGATTTCTTAATTTAAACTCGGGTAGTTACATTTTATCACATTAAGTAATTTTAAAAATACTTACCTGGCGATTTAATCTTCAGAGCTTTTTTCCTCACACACCCTGGAAGGTAAATTTATCCCACTTTAACAGAGGAGGAAACTAAGGACCCAACCCTGCAAATGCCTAACTTTCAAATCTGAGGAGTCCCATGGGATTCTACATGTGCTTAATGCTAAGCAGGTGCGTAAATCTGAGTAAGACTGGGGCCTAGGACACACACACAACTTGTCCAAATCCACAAAAGGTGTCTGTGTCCAGGCCATAATTACAATTCAGGAGTCCGTAGCTCCCAGTCCACCAGACATGCAACAAAGTCTTGAACTCTTAAAAAAAAAAAAAAAAAAAAAAATTAAAGCATATGTTGAATGTGGAGAAACAAGCTCTGGTTGGCCAGGACTGTGCAAGATCTCTAAACTAAGGTGCCACAAGTACTCCTTTTCTTTAAACTGCCTCTGCAATACAAGCACTGGGTTGCTGTTTTCTGCTTCGCTGTTGTGCAAATAGTGGTATAAATTTCAAAGGAAAATGAAAGCTTTGTTCCCAAGCTCCAGAAGCATCTCTCTGTGGGAACTGAGTTATTCTTCCTCATAGAGCGGCAAGTTGGTTGTAGAATATTCTTTCACTTGAGAGCTGCTGCTGGTTTGTGGGTTGTTTTTTGTTTGTTGTTCCTTTTGAAAATGTCCCAAAGTTCTGGTGAGGCCTGGAGGCTCAGATCTAGAGAACCTGTAATAGAGAAAAAGTGGAATTTTTCTCAAGAAAAACTACAAGATGAATGGGGGTTTTCCAGTGATGGTAGATTTGGGACAGTAACAGACACCTTTCCATGTTTTAAAAATGAGCCCTTTTCTTTTGCTTTATTGCAAGTTTGTTGTATTCCCCCCCCCCCCCCCGATACCTAATTCAGTGGTACCAAAAGGCTCTACAGGTCAATTTTTTACAATTTGAAAATACACAAGGGCTTAAATAGAGATTGGATGGCATGAGATTGTATCCGTCTTGGGTGGAAATTATGGCTCTCACTTTATGGTTGTCCAGCCCAGCTCCATTGACTTCAGTGGGAGGTAGATCAAGCCTAAAAGGTGCAGTTGAACACGTTTTCATGATCTTCCTCCAGTGCCAGAGGTCTGAGAGAAGTATTCCTTAAAAAGCTACTGAGATACATGCTTGGTCAGGGTGTGCCTACACTGCAAAGAAAAACCGTCTGTGTCCTATCTCAGTTGACTTGGGTTCAGGGGGCTTCGGCTGTGGAACTAAAAATAGCAGTGTAAATGTTCCTACTTGGGCTCTGAATCCGTCAAACTTGGAATCCAGGCTGTAGCCCAAGTGGGAACATCTACATTGATATTTTAAGCCCTACAAGCCCAAGACTATTGGCCTAGGCTCTGAGATTCGGTGCCTCAGGGTTTTGTTTTTTTTTGTAGTGTAGACATATCCACAGGTGCATAGACTGTGGGAAGGGAGGTGGAGGTCTCAAATAAGTTGCTTCTCCCCTTGTATTGTGTGGGGTGGGGCTATGATTACACACAGGTTGCCCTCCTGGACTGATGAAGTAGTATTCTGTCAGGCTGGAGAATGCTGTGATTCGTAGGAAGGGAGAGCATTAAAGGAAATAACTTGCCAGTCTTTTAAAGTTGGGACTAAACTTCGCTCCTCCATTGCCACGGTCCCAAGATTTGTTCTCTCATTTCTGGGACTGGTCTCCCTGTTGTGGGTTATTTTGTGTAAAGTCCACAAGGAAACGGGCAGCAGGCTAGAAATTAGGGAGTCCCTCTGCCAGACCTGTTAGACTGTGCATTCCAGGTGTAAAGGACAATCGTATGGAAGGCAACTGGCCAGTTAAAAAAGACTTCTAAATCTTTGATTTATAACTGTGATTGTTTTGTTACATTACAGTAATAAGCCAACTGTCCTCAAGCTAAATAAAGTGCATAGAAAATATGGCAACTCCCTTCATTCTACTCACCCAAAAAGCTTGCCTACAAGCAAAATCAAAGGCAAAAACAGAATAAAGAAGATATGCGTTGAAAATGAGAAGGTTGCAACAACCAGTGTATTTTGAGTGTAGATAATTTAACGAAGTGGCGATTTATCCTGGGCTGTTTTTAGCTTTTTGGTGAGTCTGGTAAACCTGTGTTGCAGACATGTTGTACTTTTGCATTTGTTCAGATGTTGCTACAGACCCAGCCTTTTGCAGATACACTTATATGGAGCTTTATACTTTTGGTAAGACCCTCAGCGACTGCAGTGATGGGCACAGTATTGAAAGATAGTTTTCGCTAATGACTAGCTCTGTCTGTCTCTTTGTATCCTGTCTGTGGCATGGTGGCAGTGTTCTAACAACCAAATGTAACTTACAGAAATGGCAGTGTATAGAAGATGCCAGCGGGAAGCTCAAGCTGCACAAGTGCAAAGGGGTGGCTCACCTGGCAGCTGCGAGCAGCAGCAAGGGGCTCTCCAATCTCATGCCCAAGTATTACAGCAGGAAAAGTGAAGACTGCAACTGTGAGGAAAACGAATACAAGCTGAGCCCTATTGGACAGAGAACGAAACTCTTCTCTAAGAAACGTAAGTGACCGCGCTGCCTCTTCTGTCTCTGTGTCATAGAAAAAAGGCTTGCTCTTTGCTCATAGAACATTCTCAAGCTTGGGTGCCTGATGTTAAAGAACCTGGATCTGTATGTAGGCACCCGAATAAGTGATCTGATTTTCAGAGGTGCTGAGTGCCTGCAGCTGTCACTGAAAATCAGGCCACTGATCTGTACAAATACAGATTTAGGTGTTTAACATTAGACACCCAAATTTGAAAATGTCCTCAACCTGTGGAACACAAGGATTCTTTGGGAGTAGAATGTTTTGATGCTTTGCCATCCAAAGCAGGGCAATACGGTGTCTTCAGTGGGACCAGGAATTGCCCCTCAGCATTTAGTGACTGTGAATTTGTTTGATCATCCTGTCTGGGTGGAGCATGTATTTTATGTACGTCCAGAAGCTTCTCTTAGGGATGTGGTTATGGCTATCCGCTCCTTGGATACATATTGTGGCATGAGAGAAGCCTAATGGGTCTGTTTCCCCACTGCCTTCAACTTGTTTAGTCACTTACACCCATACAAATGGAGTGTAAAGCACAGCCATTTGGATTCAGCAGGGTTTGTACCTTGTTTGCTCAGGTGCAAAGCCTATACGAGGTGTAAGTCTGTGATGATTCAGGCCCATTGTCTGTAGCCTGTACATTTACACTTCAGAAAAAACCTTCAAAAAAAGACCAAGACTGAGCCTGGGTCAACTGCTCACAGAGCATGTATTATGGGACTAAAAATAGTGGTGTAGATGTTCCTGCTCAGGTTGAAGCCAGGGCTATGAAACCTGGCGAGGAGGGTGGGTCTCAGAGCCCAGGTTTTGGCCCGAGTGGGAATGTCTACACTGCTGTCTTTAGCCCCATAGTGCAAGCCACCAGCCCGGGTTTACAATGGTGCCATGGAGCCAGGCTCATGCTCAGAAAGGGCCTTGGTCTGCTCCAGTTGGATTGCGCCCCCCCCCCAATCACTTGCTCCTCTCTTCCTGCCAGCCTGCCAATGACTCCTCTCCGACCCCTGGCTGGACCCCAGTGCACCTCCAGCTCCGGGCAGTCTCTGCTTCCCACCACCTGTGGGGCCCTGCCAGTCTCCCCAGAGCTGAGCCACTTGGGACTGGTGCAGAAGCCTGGCCAGTCTCACCAGTTGGGGTGGGGCTGGGGAGGCTTAGCTGGGCCCCTCCAGGCAAGTGGATCCTAAGGAAGCCCAGCTGGGGCCGGCTCTGGCCTGGCTGACCGTGCCACTCCCAAGGGGCTGGAGCAATTCTCCGCCCCGGGACCAGCCCTGGCTGCGCTGCTGGTGTAGTATATTAAACTGCTCACCGTAGGAATGTGCTGCTACTGGTAGCAGTTGCTGATACACGAGATTGTAAGAAACTGCTATTGTACAAAACTGCTGCCTGAAGTAGCGAATGCCTACAGGTAGCAGTTTCTTGCACTACAGTATGTGTGAAATTGCTACACTAGCCCAGCCCGGCAGATACAGCAGGGCAGGTGAGTGCAGCCGGGGGGCAAGGTGTGGGGGAGTGGGTCTCTGAGGGGTCTGGGGGGGTGCTGGGCTGTGAGGGGGCAGAGAAGATGTGTGCTGGGGCACTAGGGATTAGGGGGTTCTGTATGGGGTGCTGGGCAGTTGTGAGCTGGGGGGCGGTGGGTAGGAGTGGTGTTGTGCAGGGCACTGTGCATTTGTGGAGGGGATGGGATGGGCATAGCAGGTCTGGGGGGGCTCTGACCATAGGGACTCGGGGGGGTGTTCGTGTTGGGCAGGGGGGAGCTGTGTGGCACAGCAGGGGCCCACCCCTGAGGGGAACGGGCATGCTGGCAGCAGAGGGTCAGGTGGGCCACTGTGTATCTGGCAACTGCCAGTTTGTAAATAGTGCCCTTGCACTGGGTTGGGTGGAGTGGGACTGCCCGTGCCATGTCATGCACCATTGCCCCTGGCTGGCTCCTCACTCTGGGGCCTGGCCTCCCCATGCCATGGTCCATTGCCTCCATGGGGGCACACAAATATGTTTGGAGCCAGGCCCACAAAAGGTAAATCCATCTATGCAAGCCACGTGAGCCTAAGTCAGTTGACCTGAGCTCTGAGATGTAGAGCTGTGGGTAGTTTTTGGCAATGTAGGCGTACCCTCAGAATGACTGTCAGTAATACACCCATCATTGTGTCTCCTTTTGATGCCTGAGCTGGTGCTGCAGGGAAAATATCTGTTTTTAATCCATTTTTTAAAAAGAATTGTTGTACTAGTGAAGGCACTGTCCTCACAGCTATGGGGAATAAAATTCTTTATTTATGCACCAGCCAAGAAAGGCATTCGACGCTCATGTGCCTGAGGACCAGCAGGGAGAACTGCTTTGTGCTTCTCTGCAG
The DNA here is from genome assembly GCF_965140295.1 of Lepidochelys olivacea. Lineage (NCBI taxonomy): Eukaryota > Metazoa > Chordata > Testudines > Cheloniidae > Lepidochelys > Lepidochelys olivacea. Next base: position 18,528,291 of record NC_140423.1, read on the forward strand.
TCAGGCCTCCTGACCCTACTCTGATGAGAGCACCTCCAGGTCCTGTCCCCTCTTGATCTCTCTGCAGCCACTGCTAATTAGTTCTAATTGTGCTTTTAGTGATGAGGACACATGTCCCAGTGGAGATTTGCACTGCAACCACTTTGTTGATTTTTATCATTCTTTTGAAAAATACAGTAGTTTAAAAAAGAAAAAAGAAAAAATAGAAAAGAAAAGAAAACATTCAGCTAATCCATTGAACATCAGAGCGACTGTGCCTCAGGGCCTATGCATTTTCAAATGGCATCCATGATGCTGTACCATATGTTTTCTTTACTACATAAACTTTTTCAGGGAAAAAGTATGTGTAATGACTCCCACTCTCTTCTACCTCTGCCATGGGTTACCAACGGAGAATGAACCTGGGACCTTCAGCATTAAAAGCCTGGGCCTTTACCACTTGAACTAAAGGAGTAACTCTGTTAGCAGTAGTAGGCTTTTATCCTCTTCTGTACAATAGTTACTGCAGTAATTTATTTTTAATAAGGGTGTGTATCTTCTTCGTTCCAGAAGCTGCTTGCATCTAATGTCTTTTCCTCACGCTCAACCAGTGGTGCCAGGGTTGACTCTTAACCAGAAATTGAATCCAAAGGGGGTGATTCCATTTCTGGTTTCTTTGGCACAGATCAGGTGCTTTTCCACAAAGCCCATTCACTGGCTCTGGTTTAAACCTGAGTCAGACTAATATATATATTTGAAGTACATAGTCTAATTATAGATTAGAGGGAAACGGCAGCTCAGAATTATTATTCATCTGTAATGTTGCTTTTGTCTCACTCCACAAATGCAGTGCCTTAATTATTTAGCAGATTAGTCTTTCTGTATAATGACCTGCTTCAAACAGAGAGTTTGAATTGATTTTCTCCCATTATATTTGGCTTGCAAGATAGTTAGTAACTACTAAGCTGATTTTTAGGTGAATGAAATTATTGGTTCCAGGATGAAATTACACAGCTACACTTGCTGTTTAAGTATGTGGCACAGCAGATAATCTTTAAATAATACTAGAAGTTGCAGCTCAATTAACTTTTTAAAGGCACAGAAAAGAAAGAGTTCAGTTACAGGGACAGGTTGAAGGCTCTTAATATGGAGAACAAAACAATTCTATTTAAGTGGGGACAACATAATACTATTAAGTACATCTGCACAGTACTTCATAGACATTAACTAATCTTCACAACATCCCTATACGCTGGTTAAGTGTATAATTATATCTCTTTTACCGATGAGAAAGACAAAGGCAAACAAGTTAAGTAAGGTTAGGGTAGAAGGGAAGTTGGTGTTAGCCCTGGGATTCGAACACTGGAGTTCTGGTTCCCAATGATATGCTCAGAAGAGGGAGAGTTTTTACTAGATGTTGAGTGATAAGACATGAAATTAAAGTTAAAAAAGGAGAAATTTTAGCTTGCTAACAGAAAACACACTTACCTACACAGGTCTGAAAAATGTATTACAGTTCTTAGGAGGTGCTCAGAATGAGATGGATAAACTCATAGAAGGAGTAGAGTACAATCTTCCTAGTGCAAATGAGATGATGGACAAGTTGAAGCTAATTAGATCACCTCTGAGTCAAGAGGACATATTGAACTTCTTTGTTAGCCCAGTGTGTCCAGGCATAGGATATAGAATCCAAGTTTAGGAACATAGGCCCCAAGGCAGCAAAGCACTTTAGTATCTGCTTAGGGCAATAATTCGTGATTTCCTCCCCCCAAATCCTTCTCTTTATTTAAAAAAAGAAACCCCACATGACTTTAAGTTCAGGTATAGTCATAGTCCGGTATAGTCATTGTTTGAAAAATGAATTGTTAATACAAAGGATTTTTTTTTTTTAAAAAGTGGAGTGGGATTGTGGAAGTGGAGACTCTAGTGACTTCTCAAGTAAATGGGATCATTTGCAATTGTAAGGCCATTTACACTACTGTAGGCCTCAGTAGGGAAGCACAGTGACTATGTTTTCAAAATAATCAGCCTAGGGAGACTAACTGGAGTATAATGATCAAGGTATCACTTCTTGTTTCTTAAGTAAAACAACCGGGCTCCGATGCTTTACATTTCCCACAGCCAGTCTTAGCAGGGCATGATGTTCAATGGAACGGGTGAGCTAGGGTCAGTTGACATGGACTGTCTGGAATGGCATCAGGAATTCTTGCACATGCTGTCACAGTGTGATTTATTAGGTAATTAATGTGTGAGCGGGCACAAAGTGACACAGGCCAATGTAACTTTCCAGTTTGTTATTTTAAACAGCCCAAGTGGAAAGCTGGCTCATTGGATTGAAAATGGTTAGGGCAGGAGAAAATGGTATAATCGAAAATTGAGCCTTTTTCTCCTCCAAATTGGTAAAATGCTGCAAAAAGTGTGATCCAGATGCTAGTGTTGGGTACTTGGATTTTTATGGCATATTTCATGTTTCTTAGGATGGGAACTGGAAAGAATATGTACTCTTTGACACACTGGGCTGGGTAGAACGTTAAATCATGAGGAACAATTTCATCTGATGAAGAACATGTACAGAACTATTGGGTGCCCAGGGCATGCAGGATCAGGCTCCAAGCCCATTCCAGTGCCTAGCAAATGCTGCTCACTAAAACAGAGAACACAAGTTAAAAATTAAAACAACAATTCCAAACTGAATTAGACACCTGACTTACCCTGTCATCAAGAGCGAGTATATTCTGGGTTGGTGATACTCAGCTGCTAGGCCTAAAATCAGTCTGGGGGCACCTATACATTTATAGCTAACCTGAAATTCCTTCGTATATTGGGAGCAAGGAAAAAGGACTTTCAGCAGGGTGTGTTCTCTGAGTGTACCTGCTTTTTAGTGTAAGTCGGGATGTTCTTTGAATAATTTGTATTTCTCTGTCCTCTTAATTTCCTTTGAGTTTTAGATGGCTTGTGATTTTGTATTAAGAAATATGAAACAAAGCTTTCTGGAAGTAAGAACATTTAAACAATAGTGAGACTATAATAAGCAATATTACACAATTGTCTTATGATGTATAATGTTACTCTGTATAACAAATGTGGTATAGATCTGCCCCTACTGTGATGCTGAAATGCATATGAATAATGGCAGTTACAAATATGCATGGTCTACTTCCACTTTTCTGCCTATAACTTACTAAACAGGAAGGAAAGAGCGTTGTACAAAACATTAGTGTATTTTCATTGTAACTTCCATGAGATTTGTTTTGCTTAAAGGTCAGATTCCACTGCTGTGGCAAAATCCCAGTGTTTTAAGACAGTCTGATATTATTAGGAAAAAAAAACACCTGAACATCAATTACTTAGAGACAAAAGATTTGGGGTAAAATTTTCAAAAGCACCTAAGTCACTCGGGGCCAGATTTTAAGATATTTTGGCCCTTAAAGATGCAAATAGATGCTTTTGAAAATTCTACTAAGCACCTAATTTCCCATGGAAAATCTCAGTAGGCATCTAACTACAACTTTAGATACCTAAATAGTTTTAAAAATCTGGCTCTAAGAGTCTAAGGCACTTTGACAGGTTTCAGAGTAGTAGCGTGTTAGTCTGTATCCGCAAAAAGAAAAGGAGGACTTGTGGCACCTTAGAGACTAACAAAGTTATTTGAGCATGAGCTTTCGTGCGCTACAGCTCACTTCATCGGATCCACTACATGCATCCGATGAAGTGAGCTGTAGCTCAGGAAAGCTTATGCTCAAATAACTTTGTTAGTCTCTAAGGTGCCACAAGTACTCCTTTTCTTTTTAAGGCACTCTGGTACTTTTTAAAATTGTACCTTTCTCCAAAACTCTGTTAAAATATATTGATAGTAATAGGAAACATTGAGCTGGCATCAGATTTTTTTTTTCCTTATGGGCCATTCAAATAAAATAAATTCCCCATGGTTAGAATCCATTAGCAGAATACTTGCTCATAGTAATAACCTAAAAGACTTTTTCCATGGTCATTTAGGAAATGGAAAATACATCAGATCCAAACTACCGATGCAGAACGGGTAGCAGCAGGGAAGTGCAAGTGCTTTCGCCCTTTCACTAATGCCTCTGCTATGTAGCTGGGCTTCTGCTTTGGAGAAGTTGCCACATACAGCAGATACAGTACGCAGTTATCCTTGAGAGAACTATCATTCCGAAGTGATCTCAGTGCTAAATCATGACTTTGGCAGGTGGAAACTAGTAATAAGGCTTGAATGATGGCTTGAGGGAAGATAATATAAAGCTGAAGGCTGTGCGTGCTTATGCCAGATATGAAGTTTATGGTTTTATAATAAAACATTACCTCATTTCTTTATGGAATTGAATAATTATTCCAGGTGCTGCAGTACATGCTCACCTCCCATTGCTGAAATCTTAGATGCTGCTACTTTTTGCTACCAAAAAATAACTCATGAAAGAGTCGACTGGTTTAGTCTTCAGTCTGGCTGAGGCAGACCTAGCTGGAGTTTTGTACCTGCCCCCGAGAGAGAGAGACAGACCCATGCTGAGGGACACAAGAAGAGAAGGATAGCTGTTGTGGAGAGAGGGTGCAATGATGAGGGATTAGCTTCCTTTAGCATAGATCGATTTTCTCCAAACTCGGTTTCTAGATTCAGCTTTGAGGATGTAACCATATAATAATACAGGCAAGATATCAGCCAGCTTCTGAGGAACAGAGAAGGAGAAAGAGGTGTGAGATTCCTGGGCCTTCCTGGAGCAGAGGCTGCGAAACCTGGTAAGAAAATTATGATGACAAGGGATTGTAGGCATTTAAGGACTAATAGTCAGAGGCCCTGCACTCACGTGTGTGTGTGTGTGTATACAGGCAAATGAATTGGAGAGCAAAACTTGGAAGTTGTGGGAGCAAATCAGGTGGTTAGACATGTAACTATCAGAATTTGTGCTCACAATTTGCTTTGCAAACAGGGAGGCCCAGCTGAAAATTCATCACTTAAAATATTTTAACCATTCCTCTTGGAATAGATGGCATTTGGAACAAATCACAGTATTAAATGCTCTGGTCCAGCACTGTGGATAGTGAATGACAAAAACATGACTTGATTTGTGAGCTCTCTCATACCAGATTGATGAAGAATGACTCAGGTGAGACTGGGAATGGCTGCAATGGAGAAGTTCTCTCCTGCATTCTGAGTGTAAGAGGATTCTTCAGGGATATGTGTAGGCTGTGGTTCCCTGCAACTGCATGCTAAAGGCCAGTGCACCAGGTTGGGTACATGAAGTTCACAGGGACTAGAAACTCTTGACTGGCAGAGAATAACAAGATGAAATAAGAGAGCAACTAAAAAAAGAAGAGTTTGCATTTTGAGTCTAATCATTAGGGTGTAGCTTTTTGGAACATCCTTCTGGTACTGAAAAGATGGGAGTTTCCTCCTCTTATTCAAACATTTCCTGAATTAGAGCCTAAAATGTTTTTTTTCTTCTGCTATGATTCACCTGGCTCAATATCAGGAATACATTTTGAGCCCCAGGTGTAAAAAAGTGCAGAGCTAGATCATCCAGCTGGTATTCTGCTTTCTGTAGCACATCAACTGGAATTAAATGCCAGAAACCAAAGGTTAGCACTGGGAGGAGAGAGACGTTTCTCTTGCTGTTGAATGCCCACCAAGATTCGTGAATGGGTCCTGAACCTCCTGACCAACTTCACCAGGAAATCCAAGATGGGCCCCCAAAACAGGTCCTGTGTCAATTATAGGACATAACTCATTTGAACAGTCCACCTTTTTGGTGAGACAACACACTGGTGAATGTTTCCCGTTTTTTTTTTTCTCCTCTTCTGTATGGGGGTTTCCCCTGTTGAAAGGTCTGTTTTGAGCATGTGGGGCTAGTTTCTTTTCATGCCACAGCAGCATATCTCTCTTCATCAGACTGAAAAACAAAAGTCTCATTCTTGTGGGGCGCACTCTGCTAGCCTTCAGCTTTGGACAGAGAGGAGGAATCCAGAAGAGACTTGATTCCGGTGAGTCCTGAGACAACCATGAGTCCCTTGATGCTCAGGAAAGGATCAGGCACCAGCAAGGAGAGGGGCCTTTCCGTGGTGGCTTCCAGTCAGGTTGTGCTTCTGTCATCCTTTTTTCTGCAAGGGCAGGATCTGGATGTAAAACTTGGATCCATCTCTAGAATCCCTTGGGTTTTGAGCAGGGAAGAAGAATCTTGGAAAGCAGCAGTACCAAACAGACTGACAAGTGATTGTGGGCAGTTCATAGTGCTCAATGGTAACCGTGTGAGTTTGGGCTGCGTACGGAAAGACAGTGTGTTATAAGGGACTACGTGGCACTGGAGAGACTGTAGAAGAGGCAGTCAGCTGTGGGCACCTCAGCATCAGAAAGATATTGGCAAACAAGGGAATTTAGGGACAAGGAATAGAAATGAGGAAGGGCCAGGCGGGATTGATTGCAGGGAGAGGTTAAAAACTAAAATAGCTTGTCTGGGAGGGAAAAAGGTGAAATTGAGACAAAGGGTCAGTCTGAATGCTGGGAAACCTTTCTGAGCTCCGTCAAAATAGTCTCTGTGGGATGTAATGGGAGTTCAGTTGCCTGGGAACTTTAACGTAGACCGGACAAAGCCCAGGAGCGCGTGCTGAAGGGAAAAGCTGTCGTGGCCTGCGCAGGAATGACCTAGTACAGTGCAGCTCTTCCATTTCTACTGATCCGGGTTATTTTTTGAGCTTTTGCTGCCACCTGGTGACTCTCCCAGTAAAAACAATTTTTAAAAATGAACTATGTTCTCGCTAAACCATACTGCAGATCTTCCTCCCCCCGCCTTCTCTGTGCCCATCTGCCCTCACTCTCTCCTGCTCCCAGTTACCCGTCTGCCCAGGAAAGTGCGAGTGAGACAACGGCTCTGAGGACAGCTGCAGCAAACACCAAACCTGGAAGATGGGCCAGTTAATTCCAAATGTCACAGTCTGGCTGGTGTCTGAGGAAGGACCCTGGCTCAAGCAAGATCAGATTATAGCACACATTCTCTCTCCCTGTCTTCCAGAATACAAGCCAAGCTATGTCCGGAATCGCTCTGTTCGCTCTGTGTCCATTGAGCTGGATGGAGAGGTTTATAATTTGGGCTTAGAAGATGGCTACCATCCTGTCTTACCAAGGAATATCACCAAAAGACACAAGACAGAGGGGGAGGCTGCAGGAGCAGAGGAGGATAAGGACATCGGAGAATACAGTGGCACAGGCGGCATCGCAGAGTATATGGCCCCTAATTTAATCAAAGTGACTCACAGGTGAGTGCGTACAGTGTGTGACATTTGCCCTTGTCACCCATGGGCAGGTTGAGAAAGAATGGGTGCATTTCTTTTGGTGAACTAGTAATTTGGATGCTGACACCTGGCCTCCGACTTTCCAGCTTGGCAGAGTGAAACTGCTGCAGAAACCGTTTATTTGGGGAGGAGGGAAAGAGCAGGAGAGGAAATCTGCCTGGGTTCAGCCAGTGTCCCTGCAGAGTGAGGGCTCGGAGGTGAGAATTTTCCAAAACTCTCAACATTGGCCTAGCTTTGCTCCCATTGAAGTCAGTGGTATAACTCACATTGATTTCAGTGGGCGCTGAGTTACACCTTTTGAAAATCCCATTCTGATTGTACATTTAAGTCCCTCTTTCTCCCTTCTCTGAAGTCCCCATCCTTACCCTTAGTAGCATTAGCTTTTCACAGTGGATGATTTGCCATCACACAGGGAATGGTGTGTGGCTGCAGAGGGCTGTCCCATGCTCTAAGCTTTGTCTGCACTGGAGACTTGCCGTCATTTCACCCATCAGTGATTAGCCAATTCAGACCTCTAGTGTAAACAAACACAACTACTGTTTGCACCAGGAATGCTCATCCTTATTTGAGACCAGGATAAGCTGTACAGTGGAACTCATAGTGATTCACCTGGTCTGTGAAAGGGGGTTGGCTGTAACTGGGGCAAGGCCCTAGTTGAGTGTAACTGCTTATTCCAAGAACGCAATTGGAGTTCTAGGGGAAGCAGCCGCCTTTCGCACCTCCCTCTTGCCAATTTTGGGAACGTGAATGCTGGACTGAGGGAAGAGAAGCATTGAGAGGTGGAGCCTTGGAGGGTGGGGAGAGGGAATTATCTGGGCTGTGAAGACACCGTAACACCGCTGGGAAGAAAGAAAGAAATCTGCTCCTGTGTGTGTAAACTCTAGAGCTGTTTGCAGCTAAATTTGTGTTTGATTAGCTTAGTCACGGTCTTCTTATGAACTTTCCTCAGACAGACATCCGTTATCAGTGTGTTCGTTATTTTGAATTGTTCACTGATTAGCTCATGTAAGCACGCTTCAGTTCCTGCTTCTAGGGCTAGGTCCTCCGCTGGTGTAAGGCGGCATGGCTCCATTGAAGGTAGAGCGGTTGAGGATCCCTATCTTTGTGGTCATGAGTCAGAATGTGCTGTGTGAGTGGCCTCCTGAATCAAAGGGTATTCATCCTGCTCCCTGATTAGGTGGCTCCCAAGTCCACGCGAATTGCTGGTTGTGCAAACACTGCTGCAGACATGTACCTTCCTGAGGAGTCCTACTGCTTCCTTATCCACAGACTTTCCTGTGAAAGCTGTGGCAGGGAGTTCACAGCTTTTTGTCAAATAACATTTCAAAAATACCCATCTGTGGTATTTACTAAGCTCCTAGTGTAAAATTTTCAAAAATGCCTAAATCCCATTTTTAACAGTGACTTGGGATTCTAAATCTCATTAAAAGTCAATGGGACTTAGAAGCCTAAGTCACTCCTGAAAATGAGACTTAGGCTCATAAGTCACTTACGTGTTTTTGAATTTTATCCGTTGTAAAAGCTGTAAACGTTTATTCTCTTTGAAGCCTGACAGTTTTTCTGGGGAATCTCTCGTCTCTTTCATAGATCATTCAGTTAAGTGTTAACGGATTACTGCTTCCGAGAAGCTTTTAGAATTCGTTACATGCTTGATAAGTAATGTAACGACATGCTACATGCTTGATAAGTAACTTAGAAGTCTGTGTAGCCCAGTCTAAGAGCAGCATTAGGAAATAGCCAGTATATGATCGTTTACAAGCAGGGCTGGCTCTAGGCACCAGGTAAGCAAGCTGGTGCCTGGGGCGGTGCTGTTGAGGGGGCGACACTCCGGCAGCAGCCCCAGCGGCAATTTGGCGGCAGCTCCTCTTCATTGTTTCCCGCAGCAGCAATTCGGCGGCGACTCTTTTGACTTGGGTTTTGCCATCGGCGGCAATTCGGCAGGTGTTTTTTTGCTGTGTGGGGCAGCAAAAAACGTAGAGCCGGCCCTGTTTACAAGGATATTCAAAGTGATTGATTGTTTATTACCCTCCAGTTAGTTTTCACATTGGCTGAATGTTATCATGGTAAATTTGTAACAAATCCCCCCCACCCCCAGTAGATTATTTAATGTTGTTGAATTGGTATCATTTGCTTTTTGGGGCTTTAGAACTCAGGCCTTGTCTACACTACCGCGGTAAGTCGACCTAAGTTACGCTACTCCTGCTGCATGAATAATGTAGCTGGAGTCTGCGTAGCTTAGATGGATTTACTGCAGTGTCTATACTGCGCTGTGTTGATGGGAGATGTCTCCCATTGACTTACCTTACTCCTCTCATTCTAATGGAGTACCGGAGTCCATGGGAGAGCGCTCTTCATTAGACCTGCTAAATCGACTCCCACTGAATCAATTGCAGCAGCATCGAACCCGGTAAGTGTAGAGATGGCCTCAGAGTTATCAAAAGCAGATGTTTCTGATGCTGGCTCCTCTGTAATAAAATTTTATTCTCCTGTGGACAGATGCTATATCCTGGAGAATGATACTGTTCAGTGTGACACAGATCTGTACAAGTCACTGCAGGCTTGGAAGGACCATAAACTTCATATTGACCATGAGGTTAGTGATCTTGACAGCTGTATGTGTGTAATATGCTGCTTTATTTTGTTATTTTTAACTTCTGCATTTGGGAATTGGATTAGTTTTTCCTTGGTTTGTGGAGATGAGGGATTTGGAAGAGAAGTTGTCATATGAGGTCTCCCTGCAGGCCCATGCATTCAGGCCAGTGAATATTTAGCCAGTCATTGGGGCACAGGGAGATGTTGGGGAGAAAAAGCTGAAACCCAAAAACATCGCAGAGTACAGGGAAAGGAGCTTTTGTAATCACTCAGCAAATCATATCTGGGAATGCTTTTACACTGCAAATCTTGCACAGGCCATGGGAGATACTGAAGACCGTATTAGCTTTGGTAGTACACTAAGGGGCAAGCTAAAGTCAAGCTTCTTCAGTATCGTCTTGTTCCAGCTCTGTTTTTTAACAAGCATGTGCAGTATGGAATGCAGAAGAAAATTGCCTCGTCTCATCTCTCTCCTGTCTCCTCTATTTCTTGTATAGGGTCACAGGGCAGGATCCTTTGTGTACTCCTCTTGAGTTCTAGGTCCACCACATGTATGCCAGCCTGTCATGATGCAGCTGCTATTTAGTGGTGGTGGGGTAGTAACCTTTTGCTCAATCCTGGATGATATGTTTACATTGTCTCCCCATGTAAAGAGCCAAGGTGGGAGCCCTAGACCCATCTCTTGAGCATTTATGTGCACTGCCAGCTAGAGCGAACAGTACCAATATACTAGCAACGTTACTGCCTTCAATTACAGGGAAAGAAGCAGATAATGGTCTGGCACTTCGCTCCTCTCCCACAAATGCATATGCCAACGCAATCAAACTAACCACTGTCCTGTGTTCCATGCAGCCAGAGGTTTCAAATGATTGTAATGTAAAATGGTGGAGACCTGTCACTTCCTCTTGCAATCCTAAAAGGAGGGAAATCTGTTCCTGTTTCAAATTCACAATGGGCCATACCTCTCCAAAAGGCTTCAGTTGGACTTGTTCCTTTTGCTAGGTAACATCCAGCCTTTTTCAAATCTGAATGATGGGAGGAAGTTGTATGCAAATCAGAACATAGCCATATCTTTCCCCTACTAGAGCTCAGTATGGTGGTTAAGACCTGCCCTAAGTAGGTCATGGCTGGTATTTTGGGAATAGAAAGACTGACTTTCCTATAGCTCCACGCTCAGGTTTCCATCCTAGGCAGCCAGAAGAAGGTTTGCTCCTGGGCTGTAGCAGGGGGAGTAGTTTTGGTAATTTTGATCCTTTGGCAGAAGCCTAGAAAAGTATGTACAGGTGCATCAGAGGAGCCACTGCAGTCTGCGTGGGGTAGGAGCAAGGTAAGAGTGGGGAAAGAAAATTTTTTATTGGACTAGAATGGATGGGAGAATATAGGAACCCAACCAATTCATTCTGTGATTTTTGTTGTTAGATTGAAACACTGCAAAATAAAATAAAAAACTTAAGGGAGGTCAGAGGTCATCTAAAGAAGAAGCGACCAGAGGAGTGTGACTGTAACAAGATAAGGTATCTCCACACATACATTAAAGTAGCAAGTTGTAATATGCAACGGTGGCTGATATGAGTCTTGGCAGACAGGGTAAGAATCTGTTTTACCAGAGTTTATGCTGATGATGCTAACAGGAGCTCTTAATCCAGTGCCCAGTTTAGCAGAGGCTTCCCTCTCACCTTTCTGTTACACAGGAATGGTTATGAATCTGAGATAGTCAAAGTGACGCTCAGGGAAGCACATTTTAAAGCTGGTCACTAAAGCAAAAGGTGGGGACTTGTTTTACAAGGCGATAGGTCTTGTCTCTGGCCTCCTTCAGTCCCTTTACTCCAACACTTGTAGTGTTCGACTGGGGATGTCCTGCTCGTAAGAACTCACTTCTCTTACAGTGCAGAGCTAGCAGAACTCAGGCATCTCTGTTTCTCATGAATTAATTCAGGACTAATTAATGCCATTTAAAATGATGGACAAGGTCAAGCTTCTAACTAGCTTTTAAACTGCCCCTGTGGTCTAGTGTTGGTGACCTAAGGTCATGGGTGAGGCTCCGTGTTTGTCACAGATTCTGTGACTTCATGTGACCTCCGTGACTTCTGCAGCGGCTGGTGTGGCTGACCCCAGGGCTGCGCGAGCAGCTGCCCTGGGGACAGCCACACTGGCTGTTGCCGGAGCAGCTCTGCAGCCAGCCACTTGGACAGCCCCATCAGTCACTGCTCTGGCAGCCCGCCCTAGGGACCGCCTGAGCAGTGGCTGATGTGGCTGGCCCCGGGGACCGCTTGAGCAGCAGCCCTGTGGGTGGTGGGAGCAGCCACAGCTCAGCGGCTCCCAACAGTGATCCGGGGCGGCTGAGCAACGCCTGGCCATGGGCTCCCCGCCCCCACCCCATGGCAGCTGGAGCAGCCGCTGGCCTCCTGGGGTTTCCCTCCCTGCCCAGCAGGGGCGGTGGGAGCAGCAGTGGGCCCCTAGGCACCCCCCACCCCAATTCAATCAGAGTATAAGTCGAGTATAAGTCATGGACAGGTCACGGGCCCCTGATTTTTTGTTTCTTGCCCGTGACCTGTCCATGACTTTTACTAAAAATACCCATGATTAAATCTTAGCCTTCGTCATGGGTTCAAATCCAGCTGATCAGATATAACTCTGTGCTCAGATGCAGTGGTGGTGGGGTCATCTGAGAACAGAGATGATTTATTAAGCACATTGTTCTTACTTTAGACTTGCTTTTCCAAAGGGAAGCAGTGTCACTTTCTCTGCTTTCAATAAGTATACTGCACAAATGGAATAATACAAAGGTCAGATGAGAGCAAATTGCTCCTCCTTCAGTTTAATCATGGGCATCGTAATCCATTTCCTCAGACACCAGCAGTAAAACATACAGCAACTGACAGGTTTCAGAGTAACAGCCATGTTAGTCTGTATTCGCAAAAAGAAAAGGAGTCCTTGTGGCACCTTAGAGACTAACCAATTTATTTGAGCATGAGCTTTCGTGAGGTACAGCTCACTTCTTCGGATGCATTCTGTGGAAAGTGTTTGTGCTGGAAATGGCCCACCTGGATTATCATACACATTGTAAGGAGAGTGATCACTTTAGATAAGCTATTACCAGCAGGAGAGTGGGGTGGGGGGAGGTATTTTTTCATGCTTTGTGTGTATAAAAGGATCTTCTACACTTTCCACAGTATGCATCTGATGAAGTGAGCTGTAGCTCATGAAAGCTCATGCTCAGATAAATGGGTTAGTCTCTAAGGTGCCACAAGTACTCCTTTTCATATAGCAGCTGCTAGCTGGAAGAAACAGGCATTTTCCAGCTAGTCAGGAGCACCTGTAGCTGTATAGCCAGCGCTGGTTTAAACGTACCCAAACTTTTCTTACTAACTGAATTCTAAGTGCAGTAGTTCAGTGTCAAAACCTTGATTTTGCATCAGGGACTCTGCACAGTTAGCTTTCAATGTGCCCAAGAATTTCCAAAAGAATTGTAAGGCAGCACACACCTTGCATAGGGAGAGCATTTAAGAGCTTCCTGAGGGCTTCAGGCAAACAAGCATAGCAGAGAATCTTGTAAAATCAGTTGTTAAAGTACTTGAATAAAATTTGCTTTCAAGAAAGCTGCTCAGCAAAGCAACTTAAGAGTGCCAGAAACAGCTGATAATACGGCTACTGTTGAGTTTGCCAATGAGCCAGGTGTCACCATGGGAATATCAGCCATAGATCTGTGGTGTTATTGTGTGTGCTCTACAGAGCAGATGGAGCAGGCCTGTATATTTAGAGAAACCAGACAGAAATCCCACCTCCCATTAATTAAAGTAGCTCAAAAAAGGTTTTTCAAAGGTTATTAAAAGAAAAAATACTGTGAGATGTGCCCTATAGAGGCCTTCGGGGGGGGGGGGGGAGTTCTTGCTATTATGATGAACAGGCATCTCTGCCCGAAGAGATAGGCAGGTTTGACACATCCCCTCTCTCAGTTGCTTCTACAGGATGAGCTGTTCAGAATACACCCTTCAGCTCCCTGGGTTCACATTATCTGCTAGCTAACAACTGTGAAGTGCACGGTCTGCATAGCGTTTGTTAGCTGGTGACTCTGCCGTGCAGTGGCTTGTAGCTGAAACTATACAACAAATGTAGCACCGTTGTTTAATATTCCCTGGTGTCACCAAATAGTACGTACAAGTGTGGCATACAGTAGGAACCTATGTAATGCTGAATGAAGAATGAGATTTGTGTGTAATCTGATATATAGTGATGTAATTCTAAGCGGTACAAACACTCCCTCTTATATGTGTAATATTTTCCAAAACACAGTATGAGTCCGTGAAAGCTTACATAGCCCTATAAAATCACTGGTTTCAAAGAGTTACATTTTAAAAACTACTGTGAAGGACAGATTTTCTTTTTAACATTTACGGATGAACTTGTTTATGTGCAGAATGTTCACACGCTTCTGCTCTGCAAGCATTTACACAAGTGCATATGGGATCCCACTGAAGTCAATGGGACTACCCATATGAGTAAAGTTTCAATTATGTAAAGCTACAATTCTACAATAAGAAAATTTATCGATTAAGAATTAGATACATACTTTGTGTGTGAAACGTAAGCTTGCAGAATCAGACTAGTTATTTGATAGTAATAGTTACCTTATGTTGACAATTAGCCTTTTTAAAGCTCTGTGGCACTCAAAGATATATTCTAACATTTTATTTGAATTACATTACTTTTTTTATTTGTCTGTTGAAGAGTCTATTAGAACCTGCACAAGTCTGACAGAATTCAGTCTGCTACACTATTTAGATTAAATTGCAAAACTTTTTAAATTAGCTTCTGATTTGCAAGGCTGCTAATGGAGGGCATGACAATCGCCAATAGTGTTACAATTAACTGAGCTTTTATTCATTTTAAAAAATTGTTTTATTTTGTAATTTGTGTATGCAAAAATCACAAAGATCACCTTGCAAAAACTTGAATAGCCCTAATTTTTTTATAACACAGGAAAGGGAGTTCCAAAAAGAGATCTAAACAGTAGACTAACTTGTTTAAAACCCAACACACACTTGCCAGAATCCAGTTGAGTACACAGAGCTCCAGAATAAATTAGACACTGGTAGAAGCCAGAATGTTTGTTACAACGCTACCTTTTATCTATTTCCCAGGCACTGCTAGTCCGTAACAATACAGCAGCCACCTACCAGTCCATTTATATTGATATATATATATATTTTTAACTACAAGGGAGGAAAGATTATAGGCATCTGGCAACTCTCCTATTATCAAAATAAGTTCATAAAAATTTACATGAAGAAAGTACTAAAAGTGGAAATCTAATTGTTTTAGCTGACATGTATAATTTTGGCTCTCATATGCACAGAACAGGTAACGTTGAAGCTGCAGTATCTGAAATCACTTGCAGATACATGTTGCAACACACCACAAGATGTCCCTGTCCTCCCATGATTTTGTGGAGACAGCAGAAAATGCAGAAAAATGCTTAGAAGGGTAGATTCCAGTCCAGCTAGGTTGCGTATTGATAGTGAATAACTCAGCAGAAGAGGTGACATTTTCTATTTGAATGCAGTGTGCAAATTCTGTATAAACAGAAGCAATTGTCTTTTGATGTTCTTGATTGTGAATGTGTGGTTTTTTCCCAGTTACCATTCCAAACACAAGGGCAAACTGAGGCACAAAGGATCTAGTCTCCATCCTTTCAAGTAAGTGCAGGCCTCCTTCTTTGGAAGAAAAATGCAAGATGCTCACATGTTAAACTTCGATGAACACACACTAGCCAAGAAGTAGTCAAACACAACAATACTGCATCTCTTCTATATTTAAAAAACATTTTACATCTAAAGAAAGGGCAGTGAATAAGAGAGTGGGGGTCTAGTGGATCAAGCATGGGACTAGGAGCTAGCAGATTCTGAGATCTAATTCCCGCTCTAAAAAGGACTCTGAGACTTTAGGCCAGGCAATTAACCTCACTGGCTGTTTCGTCTTCAGTAAAATGAAGTATTCTTGCCAGCAAGTTAAAGAAGTATGGGCTAGATGAATGGACTATAAGGTGGATAGAAAGTTGGCTAGATTGTCGGGCTCAACAGGTAGTGATCAATAGCTCCATGTCTAGTTGGCAGCTGGTATCAAGTGGAGTGCCCCAAGGGTCGGTCCTCGGGCCGGTTTTGTTCAATAACTTCATAAATGATCTGGAGGATGGTGTGGATTGCACCCTCAGCAAGTTTGCAGATGAAACTAAACTGGGAGGAGAGGTAGATACGCTGGAGGGTAGGGATAGGATACAGGGGGACCTTGACAAATTAGAGGAGTGGGTCAAAAGAAATCTGATGAGGTTCAGCAAGGACAAGTGCAGAGTCCTGCACTTAGGATGGAAGAATCCCAATCACCATTACAGACTAGGGACCGAGTGGCTAGGCAGCAGTTCTGCAGAAAAGGACCTAGGGCTTACAGTGGACGAAAAGCTGGATATGAGTCAACAGGGTGCTCTTGTTGCCAAGAAGGCCAATGGCATTTTGGGATGTATAAGTAGGGGCATTGCCCCAGCAGATCGAGGGACGTGATTGTTCCCCTCTATTCGACATTCTGAGGCCTCATCTGGAGTACTGTGTCCAGTTTTGGGCCCCACACTACAAGAAGGATGTGGAAAAATTGGAAAGCGTCCAGCGGAGGGCAACAAAAATGATTAGGGGACTGGAACACATGACTTATGAGGAGAGGCTGAGGGAACTGGGATTGTTTAGTCTGCAGAAGAGAAGAATGAGGGGGGATTTGATAGCTGCTTTCAACTACCTGAAAGGGGGTTCCAAAGAGGATGGATCTAGACTGTTCTCAGTAGTAGCAGATGACAGAACAAGGAGTAATGGTCTCAAGTTGCAGTAGGGGAGGTTTAGGTTGGATATTAGGAAAAACTTTTTCACTAGGAGGGTGGTGAAACACTGGAATGCATTACCTAGGGAGGTGGTGGAATCTCCTTCCTTAGAAGTTTTTAAGGTCAGGCTTGACAAAGCCCTGGCTGGGATGATTTAGTTGGGGATTGGTCCTGCTTTGAGCAGGGGGTTGACCTAGATGACCTCCTGAGGTCCCTTCCAACCCTGGTATTCTATGATTCTATGAAAATGGGGTAATAGAACCCACCTACTTCCTGAGCTGTGATAAGGAATGAGTAGATCATGTCTCAACTGTTTTGAACAAGAACAGGGCTGTAATTACCAAGTATTGTCTCAGCAGGGCCTTTTGGAAGGAAGGCTGTTTCTTTAACAATATGAATGATTCATTTTCCTTCCAGTTTATGAAGCAAAGCCCATCAATTTTGTAAGCGACTTTTAAGTCCACACCGCCTCCCCCCCTTTTTTTTTATTTAAGAGTTGGGTGCATTGTCCTAACTTTTCTTGTCTCTTGGCTGTAGGAAAGCCCTGCAGGAAAAGGACAAGCTGTGGCTGCTTAGAGAACAGAGGCGAAAGAAGAAGCTGCGCAAACTGCTGAAGAGAATAAAAAACAATGATACATGCAGCATGCCTGGCCTGACCTGCTTCACCCATGACAACCAGCACTGGCAGACTGCCCCCTTGTGGACATGTAAGGATCCCAGTGACTGAGCAATAACCAGGAAGGTGCAGGTCACTGCCTGGGACAGGATTCTGTCCACCAGGCAATGCCCTGCTCCCTCATTGTTAGCATCAGTCCTGTAGACAGCACTTTATAGTATATGGTGTATTGACCAAGGTGTCAGGAATTTCCTCATAATATACAGCAATGCATTTACGGTTGGTATTACCAATCCAACAGGATGGGGAAAAGAACACCACCTTTTTCTGAAAAGGGAGTTAAAAGTGGAGGCTAAAAATAATCTGTTTAAATCAAATGGGTGTTTTTTACCAAGGTTTTCAGATAATGGGTCCAGTTTCGCATACGAGCCTCAAATAGAATTTGGTGTTCTTTAAGTATTTGCCTTACATGAATAACTAATCCTTAGGAAACTGGCCAGTTTGTAGTGGCCTGGCACATGGGGATTTGCTCATTTCCACGGTTGGGGGAGAGGTGAGAATATAGGTGGGCCAATTATTTATTTCATTTTAATTATTGCAAATAGCACATTTGCCAAAAATGCAGTTTGATTGACTGAAGCTGCAAATTCAAGCTGAACTCAGGAAATAGTTTCAGCTGCAAAAAAGTCAATGCTTTTTCATTTCAAAGAGACATTTAGTTTTGAAATTTAGCTAGATTTAACTTCAAAACAAAAGTGTGAAAAAAAGGGGGGGGATAAAAACCACTGAAAGCCAAAACAACCCATTTCATTTCAGCCAAAATGAGGGGTATTTTTGGTTTTTCATTTCACTCAGGAAAAAAAAATTCCAGATTTTTTCAGTTGTCAATGAATTAAAAAAAAAAAAATTATACACCCAGCTCTCATTGACACTGCCCTCTATAAGAAGATCCTCTTCTTGGCGAACAGAAGGGCCCCTCTCAAGAACTATAGTATGGCAGGGAACATAGAGAAGCTGTCTGGGAACATTCACATTCTACAGGTGGAAAAGGCAGGACAGAATAGAACAGAGCATGTGCACAAGTTTCAGATTGCTAGCTGTGCCCTCTGCCTAATTTTTGCATAGGGCAACAATATTCCTGAAGTGAGGCAGAAGGAATGCTACCTGAACACACAATTTAGAATAGTGTCTCACCAAGCTGCCATAGAATTTTGCTATAAGCTGGAGCACAGAGAAGGAGAAAGACCTGGTCGAGGACTATGAGCCACCAATATGATCCAGTTTTGAGAAAGCCTAATGCAATACTAGGATGCATCAGGTATTTTCAGTAGGGATAGGGAAGTGTTATTACCATTATACAAGGCACTGGTGAGATTAAATCTGGAATACTGTGTGCAGTCCCATGTTAAGAAAGGTGAATTCAAACTGGAACAGGTACAGAGAAGGGCTACTAGGATGATCAAAGGAATGGAGAACCTACTTTACAAGAGGAGAGCTTGGCTTGCATAGCCTAACCAAATGAAGGCTGAGGGGAGATATGGGTGCTTTCTATAAATACATCCAAGGGATAAACACCAGGGATGGAGAGGAGTTATTTACAATAAGCTCCAATAGAACAAATAGATATAAACTGACCAAGTTTAGGTTTGAAATCAGGTAAAGGTTTCTAACCGTTGGAGGAGTGAAGTTCTAGAACAGCCTCCCAAGACTGTTTCAAGACTGGTTTCAAGACTAAGCTTGATAAGTTTATGGAAGGGATGGTATGATGAGATTGCCTACAATGCCATGTGGCCTGTCCATAACTGATAGCAAATATGTCCAATGCCTGGAGATGGGACACTAGATGGGGAGAGCTCTGAGTTACTACAGTGAATTCTTTCCCAGGTGTCTTGCTGTTGGGTCTCACCAAAATGTTCAGGATCTAACTGATCACCATATTTGGGGTTGGTGGAATTTTCCCCTGGGTCAGATTGGCAGAGGCCCTGGAGTTTTTCACCTTCCTCTGTAGCATGGGGCACAGCTGGTTTGAACTAGAATAAATAATGGATTATCTGTAACTTGAAGTCTTTAAAACATGATTTGAGGATTTCAGTAACTACAAGGTTATGGGGTCTGTTACAGGAGTGGGTGGGTGAGGGTCTGTGGCCTGCAATATGCAGGAGGTCAGACTAGATGATCATGATAGTCCATTCTGACCTTAAAGTTTATGAGAATAGTGAAATGCATGCCTAACACTGGCTGAATGCTTCTTATGGTTTTAAGTATCTCAACCTTTCATTTGCAGTGGGTCCTTTCTGTGCCTGTACCAGTGCCAACAACAACACATACTGGTGTATGAGGACAATCAATGAGACACACAACTTCCTGTTTTGTGAGTTTGCTACTGGCTTCCTGGAGTATTTTGATCTCAACACTGACCCATATCAGGTACCTGAACAGAGAGCAGAAATGGAAATACTAAAAACAGACTAGTAAACTCTTTTCCCCTTTCAATATGAAATTACTTCTTTTGAATTGCTAAATAAGTAGCTTTTCATCAAACAATGCACATTTGAAAGAAGTCTCCTGGTATACACTAAAACAGTGATATAAGGCAGTGACTTGATTAGGAGCTAATAATTCACATCATAGCAAGGCAGTCTTTGTTCAAGAAAAATATTGCACTTTCCTGGTTAAAAGTGCAAGTGGCATTGAAGCAGACAATTGTTTTCTGGGGCAAGTAAAAGTAGGGGAGGGGGGTGCCTTCTTCCTGCCTTAAGGGACTAGAGCTGGCTCTGCACTGACGACATTCTCTCACATCTGGTCACAGATCAGAAATAGGGATGAAAAGCTTCGTCTTATGTCTGAGTCCTTTGTCTCACCCTGGTGTAAGCACCACTAGTGCCAACCCCTACCATAGATACATTGAACTGCTTTAAGCCATGACTTCCACCCGTACAGTTTACCCTGGTTTTGAACCTCTCTTCTGTATTTAAATATCTGTTTGTAGAGAGAATGGCTATAATTGATTGTGTGGAGCTGGGTGCCAGGAAGCCCAAGTTGAGCCACGTCGTTGCAAAGTGCAGCTTATACGTTCTAGGATTGCACGGCTGAAGCAGTGCTGGTATAAAACAAGAGCTACTTCATTTGACCTGAGCAGCTTTTCCTTGGTTTGTTTACTTTTGGAAACAAATCATGTGTGTTCTTTGTGTGAAGCTCTCTCAACTTTTTTAAGAACACCAACAACCCATCCGTTGTTAACAAGAACCTTTATTTATCCTTAGTTGATTAATGCAGTGAACACACTAGATAGAGACATTCTCAACCAACTGCACATCCAACTCATGGAATTAAGAAGCTGCAAAGGATATAAACAGTGCAACCCAAGAACTAGGAACATGGATCTGGGTAAGAGTCTTCTACTTACATTCTCCAAATCCCCAAGTGAAAAGGGGTTCCAGTATACCAGTACTAATTTTACACAATTGCAAATGGATTTCTAATATTATGACTAGTCGCCCAAAAAGTTAATATCCTGTTAATTGTGGACTCTCTTTAGGTTCATGGTTGCATGCATTGGATTGTGTCTCAATTTGCTGTACTTACAGCGTTTAAAGAACTATCCATTTCTGTGAATTTCATAGACATCGAGTTAGTGTACTGAGCAAATGTAAAGCTGTTTTGTTTACTTTCCTAACATATTAAGTAGTAGATATTTGAGGGGAAAACTGAGCAAAACAGTAGAAGAGTACAATACTAAACTTAAAGAAGCTAAAGATCTCACGAGTTGAACTGTCTTGTAGAAATGTATAATATCCCATGTGTGTTTAGGATCCTCAGTGTAAGTCTTGTATTACTTTATTCCCCTTTTACCTATACAATCTTTAAAAGAAACAAACAGTTGTTCCCAACCCCCACAGCACATGCTCTGGTACCACAGAGAAAACTAGCTGGAAATTTTCCAACAAAATATTTTTCCACTGGAAAATGTTGATTAATTAAAATCTACAGGCTCTCAGGCTCTGTGGCAGTCTGCCAGGTGGGCTACCATGGAGCCAAGTGCCTGGGAGACAGGACTTCCAAGCTGCTGAGTTGCCAGATACCTGGGAGCTGTAGTGAGGATGTGCTCCCAAACTTCCTGGCAGCTTGTTTGTAGGGATGACACTATCTTAGGGACCTAGGGCTCCCAAGCAACCTGGGGAGCACATTTCATTTAGGGAGTGTTCCTAGTGTGTCTAAAATGAAATATTGCGGATTTCCAGTTTTGGGAAATTTTGAGTATTCATCCTAAATCAGTATGGCGAACTTTCCAAAAACGCCAAAAATTTTGAGGAACTGGAAGTTGGTTTCCTAGCCAGCTGTTATAACAGGACACAATAGATTGGAGAGCCATTTATCCTAGTGGGAGTTTTTAAAATGTGGTGAAGAGTTCTAGACTGATAGTACTGGAGACTTTTGTCTATTAGTTATCAGAAGAAAAGGTCCACCCCAGGAGTGCCCTGCTAGAGAGGAAAAGGAAAGTGCAGTCTCCTGTGTCATTCAGACTTTGCCCCCTCTTTTGCTACAATGAGCATGAGAGCCAGATAATGATATGCACAAAACTGATTAAGAACTGGAAAGCAATAAGCAGCCATCTGTTAATGGTTTTATCCCCACCATAGTGCTGGTAGCAAAAGCTTCTGTACCCATTTCAATTCACCCACTTCCCTGGATTAGCAATCTTGTATTGTTGCTACTGAGATGACTTGTCTTATTCTAGATGACCATTATCTTCATCACCTTCTATTGCTTACATTGTCTGATTTACTGAGAAAACTCAGCGTTCCCCACAACTGCATTTCAAATAAAAAAAAAATTATATATATATATAAATATATATAAAAGACAAGTGTGTTTAATTCCTGCTTGTGTTTTTCAATAAAAAATTCAGGTCTTGTTCCCTCTAGAATGCACTCAAGCTATTATATGAGTAAGCTAGTGAAATCTCAGCAGTTGAGAAGGAAAGGGTTTTTACACCTCAGAGAAAACAAATTTCATTATATAATAGGAAAATTATTTCATTAGTGGTAGGCTTTTACACCCATGAGTGTTAAACAAGTGTTAACCAAAGCATTATCGGAGTCTGCTGCAGTAGTAGTTGTGAAAAGTTTCAACTGCCCAGTCACTGCACTGAGGTATACATTTGAAACCTAATATTGACACTTTTTCAAAATATTTCTGCCACGTACCAGCAGTACCATAACTGAAAATGTGTTTATCCTAAACTTCATCCCACTCTCCTGGTGTGGGGGATTAAAAATAGCATAGGGGCTTCTATACTGATTGTGTATTTAATTAATTGATATTTCTACTACATTTATTTAAATGAACCTGCCTGTGAATTACCACGGTGCTGCAAACTCTAGTTCTGTGTTGATGTAAAGTAGAAAATGCTTTGATTCTGGATAATAACAGATCAGAGTACACACTACCTAATTTGAACTTTGTTACATAACCCCAAAAATGGCTTGTGAATTAAGGTTAGCACGGGGTTCTCAAACTGGGGCTTGCGAGCTGTCAACCACCACTGCCGAATCCCGCTTTGCCTTCAGCATTTATAATAGTGTTAAATATAAAAAATTGTGGTTTTAATTTATAAGGGAGGGGGTTGCACTCTGTGTGAAAGGGTCACCCGTATAAAAGTTTGAGAACCACTGGGTTAGTAGGTAGAAGGTTCTGAGACATCACAATTTTTTGCATTGTGCCTTACCCAATACCTTATTCTTTTGCAGGCATCAGTTGATAACTCTTTTTTTTTTTTCTTATTTAGGGCTTAAAGATGGAAGCTACGAGCAGTTCAGGTACATTTTTATCAGGACACACTAAGCAATGAGGAATCTGGGGTTGGGAAAGCAGAGGAGGGACTTACCTGTCTGTCAGGGATACCTTTAATGCAAACTCTCCCTCCAGCCCTGTTAATTTGAATTTCTGTAGTATTCCTATTTATTCACGGGCAGAGCATGTTCTATTTCCTGTCATTCAGATTCAAGCTAAAATAGTTTCCCATCTTTCAGACCATAGTGCCGGTGGTTTTCTTGGTGATGGTTAACTCTTTTTCTCCTTTTGCTGCTTGATAATTAGGCAGTTTCAGCGTCGAAGGTGGCCAGAAATGAAGAGACCTTCATCTTCCAAGTCGCTGTGAGTTGGGAGTTAGTTCATGAAAAGCTTTAGCTTAACGTTTATTTTTCTCTCTCCTTTTTGCATGCAGCATCTATTCTCACTGTTTTCAAATAGGGGATCCTCACTCTTAAAGATAGTAGTATGGTTCTGTTAGTTTAAGTCAGCATTGTGTTCAATTTAGGGTTATTCTAAAATAGCTGCAGTGAAGGAGGTTAAACATTCAAACTAGCAACATTATTTTCTACTATGCGCACTTGAAATGAAGGTACACAACTTTCACCAAAAATCTTCAGACTTCTGCCTCCTTTCAGTTAACCTAGGGAACTAACTCAATATTTGCACTAAGAGAAAGGTGCTCTATGACGAGCCTAGCACCCAAACCATTTAAAAGGTTAAAGCAAGCACCGTAAATTACATTTAGAAAGAAATTAGAAGGCACTGCAGAGCACAAATGTAACACACTCCCAGTAAGAAATGCCACTGACCAAGAGGGCAGCCCTATTCTGTACCAGCATGTTTCTGAATAGTTTCAGTTTGCAGCCCCATAAACCACATGCAGTTTTTCAGTCTTGAGGTGACACAGATGCGGTTCACAGCTCTAAACTCTGAATCCCAGATGAAGGACTGCAACCTTTTTGCCAAACACAGATACCTAAAATCCCTTAGTCACAGCTGCCTTCTGGGCATCCAGAAGCAGCCAAGGATAGCAGAATTGCAAACATAAGCATATGAAGACAGGCTAATTCTCTCAGTTGAAGGATCAGATTTTTTTCCCCTGGTACTAGCATAATCTCAGTCTTGTCTAAATTAAGTCTCAGCAGCTCGCTCACTCTCTAAGCCATAAACTCAGACTGGCCCTGGGCAAGCCTGTCAACCACATGAACTGGATCTGACAAAGCAGTGGCTGACGTGGGCAAAAAAAACCCCTATGTCTCAGGAGCCGGTACAATCTTACTATTCCCCCAGTGGCCTCATGCATACTATGAGCCGGAGGGGTCAAGACTGAATTACCCAAACTATTCAGGAAAAATAACTTAAATATATTCTGACATTCTGCTAGAGCCCAGGGTTTTCTTTTTGTTGAATGCATCTTTCTCCATTAATGCAGTACTGTCAAACCTCTCAATCTACCAGAGTCTGAAAGTGGGGACTGATCTGCAAGAAAATTTAAAATAGCATGAGGTTTCTGTATGACCTTGGGCAAGTCACGTAGCCTTTCTAACTCAGCTCCCCATCTGGGAAGGAAATAGCGATAATAGCACTTCCCGACCTTGCAGGGATGTGAAGATGATAAAGCCCTTAAAAACTGTGAGGCACTCAGATACTATGGCAGTACGTTCGATAGATCGGGTTAATTCCTAACTCTACCCTTAGTTTTGTGATACTTTGTCACCATTTTTTTAATTGCAAGTTAATTACATCAGAAATAATCAGCTTTTGAACTACAAGGAGTAACAAGTGTTGAAATAAGGGCCAACTAAGAGTACTTTGATGAAGAATGTTTCAAACTTAAGCTTCAATTTAAGGGTAGATGATCAATATGACACTTTATTTTAGCTAACAATTTTTGGGCCTCGTTTTAAGAGGCTATTTAGCTATACTATGTTCTCCACATAACTGATTTTAGGTGGTCCACAGATAAGTAGCTCCACTATCTTTCCTGCATGGCACTACTGAGAAGCAAACTTACATTTGCAAATACTTCACATCCCAGCATATGAGAAGACACATACACTAAAATATGTTTATTTTATTTAAAGAGGACAACTGTGGGAAGGATGGGAAGGCTAACCTCCTCCAACTGCTGGACCTCAATGAGGAATCAAACCATCCAGAACTTGAATCCTTGTACAGACTTAATGAAAATGTATATGATTTCAGAAAATTATAATGTTAGTGTGGAGGACTGGATGAACTTTGAGGTTGAAGTAGATAGAATGTTTGCACTGTTGAGTGAATTAAATAGATAGTGAATTTTGGGGAACTACTGTCAGGAATATAGGTCCCTTTTTGAAGTCCACAGTTGCACCTGCTTTTGCTTTGGATTATACTTCACAAAGTCACCACTAACACTGTTCAAGGGACTGATGGGAAAGAAAATGTGACTGACACCTCAAAGCACAGAGCACCCACAAAACTATTTCAGTGGGAACAAATTAAAAACCTCTCTTCGCCTCACCATTGAATGTCGTTAGAACAGATGCAAAGTTTAAACAATATGGAAATTTTTGCTTTTGACTGGGGCAAATTAAATGAGGACCGTGGTAGAAAATTATTATTTAGAGATTCAGGAATTCAAGCCAGCAGCACTGAAGAAGCAGCAGCTGAAAATGCTCAACAGCACAATACTACTTTTCCTCTAAGGATATCATTTTAGTTCACTGTCTACATAGTCAAGATTTTTCTTACGGGTGGCAATAGGGTGGCTAACAAAAAAGCAGATTGACTGAGTGGTTCTGTAAATACTCAATGTCTTGTTCAAAAGAAATTCCTTCAAGGTGTGAAGAATTCTGTTAATAAAAATTGTGGAATGCCCAACTCTCATTTCTCAGAATGGTCCCTTGTTACTTAAACATTACGTAATAAATTTCAGAATTCATCCATTTTTAAAAGCACTACAAAATTTCAGTTAATGTATGTCTTGAATTTTAACGAAATCAGATTTGTATGAAGTCTTTTTATGTGGTAAAATGATATTGTATGTTCAAAATGAAAACAGTTTGTTTGAGAAAGCACATGTTCGCTTAGTGGTATAACTTTTACATTTGTAAAAAGCAACAATCTTGGCCAATAAAAAAAAGTTATAGCTCAGTGTACAGGAAACTAGAACTTTTGATTTAATGTCTATAATCTGCAGTAAGTATTAGGAAGGGAAAGCCCCAATCATTTACTAAGTAATTTAAGTATCTGTGAATATTTTCATAAAGAGGAGGTTATTAAATACACTCCAAACAGGATCTGCAAATGCACTAAAGGTTAGTTTTCATGTTAATCATATACAAAACTTGAAATGGGATGCTCACCATAATAGATGCCGTGTGTTGAGTATAAAATCAAGTGGACGACCAACAGAAGGAAAAATCTGAATTTGTTTAGTAATTCTTCATTCTGACTACCCGAGATTTTCAAAACAAATTTGCTTATTATGTTTAGGGGGCCAGCTGTGCAAAGTATGTGGGCACTTTTAAAAAAACTAATAGGAAGCTTCAACAGAGATTATTCAGTTATCATATAATGTCTGTGTCCCCAGCAAGTAAAGTATTGGTGAATGTGGAAAGAGACTCTCTCAAGGGTGACACTAGTCTGTTGCTGTATGTTTTCAGTGAAGCTAGGAAAAGCAAATTTGGTTTAAGCCTGTATTCATCTCATCCCTGGTCAGATTTAATATATTGTCCAAAACAGTCTTGTCAGTTTTGCATTTCAGAAATAGAGTATATGTGCTGGGCTAGGAAATGCAATCAGATATTAGCTTATACTGAGTTTAAAAACATTCGTAGATTCACCAGCAAGAAAAGACAATTATAAGTAACTGGCAAATGGTCTCTCTGCAGAATGTGTGTTTTCACTGTTTTCCAAACCTTTCCCAAAGAAGAAAGCGTATGTATCTGTATACAATTCCCATTTGGGAGAAGAAGGGGTTGTACTTAACGTTTTTCTGTCAGCTGGCAGCAACCTTTGCAGATGGGAGAATGTGAAAGATGGAATCCTGGAAGGCCAACTAATGTTAATAATGCTGCTCTATATCCATCTGAATATACGTTTCAGGAAAAAATGGCAAAGTATATTTTCAAAATGTTATACAAAAGTTGCTTCAGCCTGTGGTTCTTCCCTATGACAGAAGGTATATATTATAGCAAGAAAACTTCTGTCCCAAACCTTTGGTTATTCCCAAATTCTTTTTATTTCCCCATCCTTTCTTCTAGTTGTCGGTTGTGTGTCAGAACACTATTTTTAAAGCCAGAACGATTTTGTATCAACTGCAAAGTTGCCTATATCTTCAGCCCCTGAGACATACCTAAAACCAAGAGTTCTTAAATCATTCCCCAAATCTAGTCTCTCTCACATAATAGTGTTATGTTATCACATCTCTCAAGAGTGGCTATATTTTGGTTTGGTGGGGAAATGCTAGATTCCTGGCCTTGTTAGAATATAAGTGGCACCCTTCAGAGCTTAAACAGCTGACATACTAAATCACCACATTCTGGTTTTAAATAGAAACCTTTATTTACATTATTATTAACATCAAAACACAAAAATCAGGAGAGCAGTAATACTTTATAACCAACCCTTTTATAAATCAGCCCACATGGTTTTTTGTTTTTGCAGTGTAAAGATACACACATTTCAAGCGGTACTTAATGTAAACTAAATTTAAATGCTATTCTCAGTACTGTATGCCTTCTCCTGAGAATTTTTTTAAAATATTGCTCTCAGAATTATATGGTTTCATACTTGCTGTATCATTCTATCAGTCTGCACTTAAAATCTAAAATAAAAAGTGTGCTAATTGGTGCAACATTCAAATGGTTTTGTTTATAGCTTTAAAAAATGTTCCTGAATTCCTCACGTTAAAAGCACAAATTTAGGATGAGATTGAATAAAAGACTGCTTATGGATTTTATAACACATGGTTTCTATAAACAACCTGGCAGGCATGTAGTGAGACTGTGTCTGCAATGCAGTAATGATGCAACTGGTTATATTAGTAAACTGTGATCGTACTGTCAAAACCAGTCATACAGCTTCTTGAATCATTCAAAAAACACAGTTATTGGAGATATCAAATACCACCAAAATCAAAGGACTATTTCGTTTAGTAAATTAAATATTTCACCTAGGTGAAATATTTAGATTGTTGCCTTTAAAGGTTTCAATAACAACTAATTTAAAAAGGTTTATCTTTTTATCATATTTTAATTAAAACAAATCTTTGGATTCAGCAAGAAGTAATTTCTGGAAAAAAACAACATTCTAAAAGCAGATGAGGGAAGAAGGATCCTTTGTAACATCCATCAGGTACCACATTTTAGAAGTATAAATAGAATCATTCAAAAAAAAAAGTTAAAGGGCAAAAAGCATAAAGTAGTACTTATCCTGAAGATGTCACTAGTCAAAGCAATCAAGGTTTGCAGCTTCCATCAATATAATGACAACTACAAGATATAAAATCATTCTATTCTGATTTAATATAAAAAGCAAAGGATTGTTGCCTTTCAACTCCATTATGTTGCACTGACTCAACCAGCAGGTGGATTCTAAAAAGCAAGAAAGGGTAAAACAGTTCCTTATGCTTTTAAATGTCATGCATTACAACACAGATGAACCAGACTGAGGAGTGGAAACAACTAAATTACTACAGCCAAATCTATGTTCTCAGTGCTGATTCTACAGACTGGGCTGTATAAGAAGCAGATTTTTATTGCACCTACCTGCCTTGTGGAGTAGGACTGTGGCTGTACATTTAGGATGAAAGTTATGGGAATTTTTGCACTGAAAATTATTTTCATTAAGATGGAAGTTCCTTCAAGTTACTGCAAAACAAAATATGACTTTCTAATTATAGTACCAAAAAGAAAAGATCATAATCACTGATTTTCACTCACTCAGGAGGAGTCCGTTTTCCATTATACAGTGAACAACAGAACAAAAATACCACATGCCTTAAACATTTCTGGTTCACACCCTTATGGAAGTTTCCAGGTTTCAATCGCCATCTGTCTGAAAGTGGATAATCTGGAATAGCATCTTCGTTTTATGGACAAAAAAATACAACCTGTCAACTGATAAAGATGAATAGACTTGTAACTTAACATGAATACGGATAGTAGACACACTTGTTTGGAAAATACATTCATTACAATAGAATAATCCTCAGAGGTGCAGAGATTTGGTTAAACGGTGGTTTAATATCCATAAAGATTTCTGGATGTCATGTGCCAACAAATGAGTTGCTTGCTGTAAGATGTGATGGTAGTGAAGTAAATAACAAGAAATACTTAGCAATAGGCATCTTCTCTATAAAAACCATATGAACTGTTATGACAAGTAATGACAGTTTACAATTTTTTGTCAAATTGCCCTATATAAAAAATGAAATGTAACAAAGTGCTCACTTAATGTGGAGAAAGCATTAACCAATTGCTTAACCCTAAAGAAATGATCTTTTAAAAAAGTTATATTAAAGATATAAAATAAGTGGCAAAGAAGAAAAAGATATGGGCCAAAGTCACCCAACTCCAAGGTCATTAAATTAAAAAAAAAAAATTGAAAGGTCTTCTATCTAGACCTCAACTAAGATGAGTTTACAGAAATCAACTGTGTTAAATATTTAGCTTCACAAACTCTGCAAAAATGAGTTAGTGACCTACAAAAGTCATATATATAATACAATTCTTAAAGATCATATTTACAAAATTTATTCACACAAAAAAAAAAACTGCAAAATTCTGATTCAGACTGCAGTGCCTTGCCTTGATTTTTCTGAAGGTTTTTTCCCCCCAAAAACCATGAAGGATTATTGCTCTAATTTCCAACAACATAAAACATTACAGTACACAGTCTTTTCAATCAACAATTCTTAAAAGATTGGATTTGAAAAAGAACATGAGTACACCCTACCTTTCGGTTTATTAAATCCTTATCAAAGATATTGCATTAATCCATTATATAGCCTTTTATAAAGTGCACTCAGCTGCACATCAAAATTTAAATATTAGTCAAGATTATGTTTAAATAATTTTAATTTATTTTCTCTGTAACCCCCCTTGGCATCAATGGGCAGGATTTTGGAATATTACATGCCAATTCATTCTGCATTGCCACTATACTTGGAAATACTGACTCCTGGGGATAAGAGGTTAAAAGCAGCATTCGTATTCAGGAATTAATATAAAAGAGTCAAGGCTAGGAACTACATTCTCTGTCAGATATTCTTACTAGAGAAATCAGAATTCTTATCCACCATGACTTCTCCAGGCACTTTGGCCTGCCTGTAGTTAAAGGGCTTTGGATAGCTACAGTAAATAGAAGTGGTATACATAGAGTCTATCCATCATATTTACTAAAATGCCATTCCCAAATTCACATTTCTAGAGGCAGAGTGCCAAAAATATTTATGACCATTGTTTTGTACACCACAATATACAGTAATACAGAGACTCTGCGTCTACTAAAAAAAGTCTTTTTTGTATGAAGTCACTTGGGACATCTTGGTGATCAGCTGGAAAAATCAGTTATTTCCATAAGGCCAGTACTAGTTGCCACGAAGAATATGTAGCTTTTCTTTGTAATACTAGTGCATCGTCATTAATAGAGATCACTCTACTTTGGGAGATCACAGTTTTAAGTGTCAGCAGTATTTCTGTTAAACAAAAAAAGAACACGTATCAGAAAAACACCAGGATGGAATCACAAGGGGCACTAAGGAACTTATGTCTCACCATATCGTCACTGCTGGCATTCACAAAACTCCTGCTCAGCTGCCACATAACCCTGTAGGCATCTAAGTTTCCACCATTAAAGTCCTGAAGTTGCCTAAATATTAGATGGCTGTGTGCTTGTCCAGCCAGCAAGTTCTGATGCTGCTTAGCAGCTAGAGGCCTAACTCATGCCTAAGGCCCAGCAGGATTCACAAACTAGGTGTTCCCCTGCCTACTTACCATCAGGGCCCAATCCAGTGGCATGCTCAAAGCAAGTCTAAACCCACACAAAATGGGGGAAGGAGAAGATGGTGGTGCTTTTATTCCATTAGTTAGAGCACTCACCCAGGATGTGGAAGACCCAGATTCAGTTCCTCCCTCTGCCTGATGTGAAGCAGGGATTTGAACTTGGTTCACCCACTTCTCAGGAAAATGCCCTAACCACTGGGATGTGGGGTATTCTAGGGCCAGGTCTCTCTCAGTGTCTCCTGATGGAGCTGCTCCGTTGTGGATAAATATTCATTGGAGCAAACGTACTGGAACCTGGGTCTCCCACCACCCAGGGGAATGCCGTAAACACTGAGCTATTGAGGCATTTTCACACACTGTCTGGCGCAGTGTGTATTTTGAAGATTAAAGTATTAAGACAATCCATTTTTAGGGAGAAGAGTGGCCTTTATTGGACTCCGTCTAAAAGATCATAAGAACTAGCACTTCTATTGCACAACCCTTTTTGTCTCCAAACACTTGCTTTACAAGTGTTAACTGCTTAATCCTCACAGTTGGTCAGTTTAGTCTAGTTGAAACCTTTGTTCTTAGACGTAAGATGGTCTTGCAGACAACTTGCAAAATCTCAGAAGATATAGTTGCCCCTTTCAAGTATTTTGGTCTCTGGAATTTCCCCAAGCTCAATAAAACTTTAAGTGACCCTTGTGTCTCTTGAGCCACAATCATGAGATACCTGAAGAGAAACAGCTAACCTAGAAGCAGACTGCCAGGCTTCAAAATGGATTTGGTGAAATATCAGCAAAGCTAGACAGAACCTATTGGAGCAAAATGAAAGCTTTATCCTCAAATGGCTTAGGGGACAGCAAGAGCTGAAAACCGGTGCATGAGAGGAAGTCGGCCATCTTGAGAACCGATTGTACTCAATGGGAAAAGAGAAGCTACGGACCTATAAAAGGATCTTATAATTACCCAGACATTTAGGGCTAACGAAGCCTCTGAATCTCTACAGAACTGTTCATCACTGGAGTGAATTGTTAGTTATCTTACCTGGTCTGGACCCATAGGCATGCCTGACATAGGCATGGTGTTAATATTCATTTGTCCAATATGACCACTGCTGCCATTCATATGCATCAGATTATAAGTTGTAGGGCTCCCTTGATGACTGAACTGCTGCTGTGGAAAAGAACTAGAGCACACAAGAACAAATAAAGTTACCTTCCATAAAGTTTGACTGATATTTTAATGCACTGCCATCCTTATACAAGCCATAAGTGATTGATATGACAGAAAGAAAAGAAATAGATTTACATCTTTACATAATTACCAGAACCAGAAGGTACCCCATGTGTTATTTTTACACATTGGATAGACAACATAGAAATACCGGAACTCTGATCAGTTTTAATTTTTATCTGAAATTTACAAATCAATTTACTTTTCAGGAATCTGATAAGTGTTCTTACTAATTAATGGATATAAGCTCTCTCTTGTAGCCCTTTTAGAGATTCCAGTGATCACAATAGTCCATCATCATATTGTTGTGCACAATTAAATTTCTTCCAAGGTATTTTGTCAATATTCCTAGACTAAATCTGATTTCTAATTATAAAGATATTAACTCTCGAATGTTAGGTGAAAAATCTATTCAGTCATCTATTCATACCTAGCCAGGACAGGATCAAGGGCATAACAGACACTAATTACTACAAGGACATGATATCTCCTATTTGTTGGTTAGAAACTCAAATGTTCAGTTTATCTTCAACAAAATCCTTTTCTGCTGCAAAATGTAAGACATAGATTTTACATTCAGGTGCAATGAAAGGCAATTTCTGGGTCATGAATAAGAAAATGCTGTAGCAGAAGTAAGAACATGTAGCCATTTGTAGTTCACGTTCCCAGAATTCAAAGCTGGTTGAAGCAGAATACAAAAGACAAAGCCATGCAGTGGATTTATATTCCCAGTAGATGTCCCTCTAGATGATTTACATTGAAAGAATCATTGCCAAAATTCCAAATGGAAGACAATTTCACGTTGACTGGTGTACTGGTGAAACGTATACTTTATCTTTCCTTTCTCACCACTGCTAATTAATAAGAAGTGTGTATGTGTATTTAAGTCATGGAAAACAACACAAAAAACAACAAGAAAGCTTTGAAACACTGGTAAAAAGCCCACCAAATACACTAAGGCCTTGTCTACACTACAGAGAAAAATCTATCTAAGCTACGCAATTTGAGTTACGTGAATAGCATAAGTCAAATCAACGTAGCTTAGATCTACTTACCGCGTGATCCACACTACGCAATGTCAACGGGAGACGCTCTCCCGTCAACTCCCCCTACTCTTCTCCATCCGGTAGAGTACAGGAGTCAACAGGAGAGCGAGCTGCGGTTGATTTAGCGGGTCTTCACTAGACCTGCTAAATCGCCCGGCGATGCATCCATCACCACCCATGGATCCCCCGGTAAGTGTAGACAAGCCCTAAGAATTATAAAGACTTTGCAGATGAGAAAAATGATAGAAAGTTAAGCTTACTGGCCTAAATACTGTTCCTTAAAGATTCCCATGAAACCTTTAATCTTAGCATTGAGGGGACAAGGGATTCATGGAAACCTTAAGTCAGAATCTCCTTGCCTGTGCATCTTTGGGTTAGAACAGGGGTGGGCAAACTTTTTGGCCCAAGGGACACATCTGGGTATGGAAATTGTATGGCGGGCCATGAATGCTAATGTAATTGGGGGTTGGAGGGTGGGTGGGCTCCAGCTGGGTATGCGAGCTCTGGAGTGGGGCTGGAACCAAGGGATTCGGAGGGCAGGAGGGGGATCGGGCTGGGGCGGGGATTGGAGCATGGGAGGCATTATGGGGGGCTGGCTTCGGGCAGCGCTTACCTCGAGCAGCTGCCAGAAACAGCAGCACGTCCCCCCTCCGGCTCCTATGTGAAGGTGCGGCGAGGTGGCTCTGTGCGCTGCCCTGTTCGCAGGTGCCACCCCTGCAGCTCCCATTGGCTGCAGTTCCCCAATGGGATCTGCAGGGGCAGGGCTTGGGGCGGGGGCAGCGTATGGAGCCCTCTGGCTGCCCCTATGCGAAGGAGCCGGAGATGGGACATGCTTCTGCTTCCGGGAGCCATGCGGAGTGGGGCAAGACCCCGACCCTGCTCCCTGGCTGGAGCGCCAGAGTGGGGTAAGCCCCGAACCCCGCTTCCCAGTGGGAGTTCAAGAGCTGATAAAAATGTCTGGATGGCCGGATGTGGCCCCTGGGCCATAGTTTGCCCACCACTGGGTTAGAACCTTAATGTTATTTTTACTATGTGTGGGCATACATGTACACACATACCTTTCATTACAAATGTGTGTGTGTAAACCACTAACATCTATTGCGTTGACTAACATGAATATAGGTTTTGATTACTTAGCTTTTTTTTACCACATACACTTAGAGATTCTGCGTGTTTATTTAAGAAATATGGTAATGATTTTGTAAAGCAACTAGTGATTTTTGGTGTTCAACTTCAGAGAGTTTAAAAGAGACCTGGGGTGACATCCTGGCTGCACTGAAATCAATGGCAAAACTCCTATTGATTTTAATGGAGCCAAGATTTCATCCAGGATTTTCAGAAAGTGCTAAGCATCCACCCTCTGAAAATCAGGTCTCTTTGAAGTGTTTTAATTTGGCACTTAAACTGGGACACCCAAAATCACAGGTCACACTTGAAAAACACTGACCTAAGTCTTTCCTGCTCACCTGCTCCTGGCCATGTTTCCTGATGACCAGCCTTTCATCTCAGGGGACTGGTACATTGCTGCTGTCTGAGAGTGCTGCATCATGGGATTTTGGGAGGCTCCAATTCTTGATGACATCATTGGGTTGGGAGGGCTTGCTACTCTACTGAATGTGGGATCAGGTTGTTGGCTTATTCCTTACAAGACAAAGAACAAACAAAGCAGATGCTCATTGTCATCTTTAAGCATTTTTAGTCTATCTCCTTGCAATGGAGGATGAAAAATGTCTCATCACATTAACAAGCGTGATGAGTCCTGAACCCTCAGGAATTTACAATTGTTCTTAAACACTAGTCTGCATTTCCCTTACATGCACATTAGATTTGTATGTGCTCACATGCACATTTAAAACTTCATTTGCTTCTGCAGCTTATTGCCCATCTGAACTCAGAATTCTTTCCACAGCAACTAGCTGTGATATCAAATTATAACTCAATGTGACAAATAAGCAGCATGAGCAAACAAACATTTTAGCAATAAAATCCTGTTTTTGCAAATAGTCTCAGTAATATTGCAAAAGGGAAGGGCAAAGACACATATAGGTTATATCAGCAAAATGATTTATAACAAGATATTTTTGGTTTTCCTTAAGTTTTCAGCAGTGTTTCAAAAGTTTTTCCTCCAATACTTGAAATGGGAGCTATTTACATTTTCCTCATAATTCATGTGTGAAAAAAAACAGAAGATATTTTCCTCCTTGGTATACAGTATCATAGGTGTGCATGAGACAAATTAGCTAACAAATAAGGAGTTAATATAATATGCAATATCCATCTTGGTAATTTAATCATTTAATTGTATCAGGAATGTCTCATATTCTAATAAAATATCTGCATTTAAGAGAATGCTGCAGAACGCTAGTCACATAAATTGCTGTAGTGTTCTGTAGCAAACAGGTTAGGGAATTTACTTGGGATTATGTATCTGGATTCACAATAATGACTTTTCTCTGTCAAAACTGGATTTTGACGGAAGCCAGATAGTAGGTACATATAGATGCTGCATGAATTCAAATAAATATTCATTGCTTTCTATGAATGAACTACTGAACAGCTCTATGGAAATCATGACAGTATGGAATGATCCAGGCAAGAAAGTTATCAGAACAGAAAGGGGGGAGGGGAGGAAAAGTAATAGAATCTGTTACATCAGGAAACAATATATCGATAAACTAATTATATAGTAAACAAACAGGAAGCTCATTGGCAGCACATTTAACAGTGTTTTAATTTTTTATTATTTTATATGGTAATAACCATTTCCTGGGCTGAATAAATGCTGAAACCTAAAACAAAAATTCTAAGGAATTTTTTACCCCAGGATGGAAACAAGCTACACAGGTTAACAGCTTTCCCTACACTCTCCTCTCATCCCTGCACTCTGTATACTGGAGATCACTGTGCTTAGACTGTCTATAACCAACAAAGGTTTAGCCATCCTAATCCTCTCCATTTCCTTTAACTTTCACTAGCTTTAATATATCTGCAGGAAGGGGAAGCTGAAGCAGCCATTTTTATTATGGGCAGCATATGGCAAATTCTGGAAGCAGCAGCCAGAAAGCTTTGCATAACAATTGTATAGATACTGGAAAATAACCAAACAATGATAATGTAAATTCTTGGGTTCTCATTGTTTATACTGTATCTTCACAAATAGAAATGACTTGCATGTATATTTGATGAAATCATGGCTAGTATGGGAAATAAATGTTCAACTATGGATAAATAATTGTATAGCCTCCCTGCACTCTGACAGAGAGAGTTCCATTTAATAATATTTGGTTACACAGCGTGTTCAGGATCTCTGAAAACCCCTCATCCACCCACCCACCCACTTATAAGAATTTTTTATCCCAAGCCTCACTGTGATCTGGAATATTTAGGTAGATGAGATAAATGGAAGAAAGGGAAAATGGAGTGAGGGAGAGACAGAGTTGAAATGTTAGCATCAGTACCATAATTAGGCGGATATGGGAATTGCTGTGAAGGAACTTGAGCCATTGGGGGACCTGCCAGAGAACTGTCCATGCTTCCTGAGGCAGTCACATTTGGTGGTGGACTGAAGGTCTGAGGTTGTTGCTGTTGCTGCTGTATCATCATTGCCATCCTCTGCTGTCTGATATGATGACTTATTAGCTCCCTGTTGCGCTGAGCCACCATCTGAGCATTAAGAAAACCTTGCTGCTACCCCACAAACAAACAAAAAAAAATGTATTGGATGATATTTAACAAGTAAAATTAAAGGCATGCCAGAGAATCAATCCATGTAAATATTTTGTACCCACAGGACCCAGCACATCAAGGGCTAGCAATGGAATTCACATTAATGAAAGCCAGCCAGCAGTGTTAAGTTTGTATTAAACTATCTTATTCATGCTAAAAGCTAATGCAGGATGTTCTTTTCTTACCACTCATTTCGTATGGGTAAAATACTACTTACACTCTGCAACTGTAGCATATCATAACAGACCACAGGTACCAGTGCCCACAAGTCTGCAATTTCAGAATTGTGGGGGTTATACCCACTTGATAAGGAGGATCATTCTTGAGCCACCAAAGAAAATAAATATACCCTGTGGAACTATGAGAGAAGGCCTGAATTCTATAATTCGTGTGTTTGACATGTTTGTTCCCTGCTGTTTTACAACATGCTATTTCAGAAGGGTGAGTGCGATGATTACTCACCTGTGACCCCACTTGTGTCTGCATGACTGGCCTCATGACTGGGGCACCACCAGTACCTGGGTTTTCCATTTTCATCTCAAGTGCTTGACGGGTCTGATTCAAAAACTTAGGGAAAGATTATTAACAGTGTGTAAGTGGGCTGTATTAATCTGCTTCAAATAGGAATCTTCAAAAACACCAGGCTACAACAACCAAACCAAATAACAGCTAAACTGTTTATGTGGGGGGAAAAAGAAAAAGAAACCACCTTTCTGCAAATGTAATTTTTTTTTCCATCTAGAATCCAGAGATTAGTGTTTTTACCTAGTTAGATACATAAAAGCTTAATCTTTAAACTTGAACATGAACAGTTGTTATTCACACATTCAAATTAAGTGGCCTGGCATTAAAAGGCTTTACTATCTCATAAAATATTTTATAACCAAACTTATTTGAAGCACAGTATAGTAGACCAACGCTTATACTCTTAAGTTCCAAAATATAATTAACTACAGGTTTCAACTCTGTTTCAAGGGTGGATACTGTTAAAGCTACTATTATAAAAAGACATGACAGTTGCTCCATAAAGCCATAGCCTGATTCAATGTCATGGCACAGCCAAGAAGAAAGGTATAGGGTGGGAAGTGCTGAATACTACACTCTTTTATAGTATAAACCAGTACATTAATTCTCCCAGCCTCTATCATCTTACACTCCCTATTATCCAGAACTTGGTCACAACCCTTTACATTTATTACAATAAAAATTTCATCTGCTATCAGATACTTTTGTTATTCAAAACATAGTCAGGGTTCCCCAATGACTTATGGATAATAAAGGTTTTACTCGACTGAGGCATACAAATTACATTTCTTAACAGAATATTTCAATTTAAATCAAAACGGTGAGACAACAGATAACCTTTTTAAACCAGCACTTCTTCGGCACAGTGTTAAAATCTATCTAGTTTCTTATACTGTGCCTATCACCATAACATCAGGGTATCTAAAATGGATCAGATTCATAAGGGAGAACAAACAATACTTTAAAAAAGTACCACCACCATTCACTTATATTTTATTTAACACAATCAGATCAAGTGATATCTGAATACCTCTATTCATAGAGGGAGTGACTGGTAGATAATAGCACATTTTAATATTTGTGAAGTCATTGTTTTGAAACAATAAAAGTTAAAGTTAAAAAGGTATTTATGCCTTAAAAAACAAAACCCAGATATATTTACTGTGGAACTCACTGGGGCCAAGTGCTTAACAAGACTCTGAATAAAGATTGGACATTTGCATGGATAATGAGATCATCCAGAGTTATATTAAATAGGATTATTTTTAAAAGAACAAAAATGTGGATGTAATATAAGCCTTTGTACTGCAGGGCCAAACCAACCTCTAACTGGGAGGTTCTAGGAAGAGACATCTCCTATAGGCAACTTATTCCATCGTTGACCAAACTGAGGTTCTTGCACTTTCTTCTAGAGTCTAAAGTATCCGGTACTGGCCACTGTCAGACAGGATGTTTGACTAGACAACTCTCATGTGAACGGATATGGCAATTTCTATGTTCCCTTTATTCTTCTGAAGCAATATAATTCACTATACCTCTCTCTCCACTGCAACAAAGTTTTCTATCTTTTGGAATAAGACAAAAGTGAAAGCACAAAAGCAATGATTACCTGCTGCCCCTGAAGCCTCTGCTGGAGTTGCATTCTGAGCTGCTTTGTTGTATTGGTTCGGGGTCTCATTACACTTGCTCTAGGATGCATACTTTGCAGCGGAAAATTACTCTGTTGGCTCATCTGATTCATCATTGAATTAAAGGATTGTTGTTGTCCCTGCATGTTAGTAAAACCCCCTGGCATTGCTGCCCCTTGCCCCTGATAGGGCTGACCATATAATGGAGGCTTCTGGTCAATCATAACTGCAGATTCCGGACCTTGAAATGAATCTTGCTTCGGTTCCAAAGTTTGCCCCTTTAACAGACAAAGAATATATCACAAGTAGTAAATGCTGAAGTAATCATAAAATTAATACATCAAATGATCCAGCAAAAAAGACTGTGATCATTGTTGAACAGAAAATGTGGCATTTGTAGAATGCTATTTGCCTTGGTTTTCACTTCCTGCAGTCTTATCTGTCTGAAGTGATGATTATAGTTAATAAAAAATGACTTTTCAAAACACTTTTGAAGAGCCCAACACACAGAATAGTTACAAAGGCTGCTCCTTTTGTCATAGGTGCTGACTCCATGGCTGCTCCAGCCCCATACTAGCTCCCCCACAACCCCAGTGCCTCCCACCCGCCAGCAGGCCCCGCGGATCAGCGCTGCATCTTCCGCCCACCACAATCAACTGTTGCGCACCGTGGAGGAGGCTGAAGGGAAAGGAGCAAGAACGCAGTGCATTCGGGGAGGGGGCGGAACTGTGTGGGAAGAAGCAGGGCAGAGGTGGAGTGGGGGCAGGCCCTGGGGCAGAGCCAGGGTTTGAACCCCCACCTCCCAGCACTTTGGAAAGTCGATGCCTGTGCCTTTGTAGTTTAAAGTGTAATTTTGCTTTGAAAAACGACTTTGTAAAAAGGACAGTACAGGGTTCTGTTTCTGAATGATTTCCAGATCAAGTGTGCTCATTCTACAAGATTTTTAAAAATATTTTTTATATTTTTAACAGCCAGCCATGCAAACTCAGTCTGGGATCTGAAAGCCATACTGAGTTCTTTTGTACTTGCACATCATTGCCACTAAAGTATTCTCCAATCTGAACTCTGTAGATGATGCATGAATCACAAGAATCCAATTCACTCTCCCACAGCTGTGCTACTTCTGCAGTGCTAACAGGAATAAATAGTAATATATAATTGTTTGTGTTAATATTGTAAGTAGTCAGGAATTGGAATATATCCATGTCTGTTATGCTAAAATGGCACCTTCTTACGTGTAATATTTTTTGAAAAACATAAAACAAGTTATTTTGGTATAATGTTTAACGAATACTGGTTAGTATTTTTCATCAAAGAGGGATTCATGAAGCAGATTTTAAAAGGTTGAGATGTTATGCTTTTTTTTAGTCACTTTCCAAGTACCAAGATCATACAGAAAGCAGGAAAATAAATGGTTAAAAACCTCTTGGTTACTTACTTGATTTACAAGATCAGGAATTCCTAATGCTCTGTCAATTTCCTCCAGTCCTGTGACATCTGTGTTACTCAGCAACGTGTGCAGCTGATCTAAAAGAGCCCTTTCATCACTCTGGCCTTCCATGTTAGGAGGTGGACATAAGAAATCATCCAAAGAACTTCTAACTAATTGTCTATAAAGCAACAAGTTTAAAACCATTAATTATAAAAACATGTGGCATATATCACCTGCAGAGAGCAAACAACTTTACAGAAATGGGTAAGTATTACCCATATTACAGAAGGGTAAACTAAGGCATAAAGGTTAACAGATACAGGCAATGTCCCAGTAGCAGAGCTGGAAACAAAAACTAACGGCTTGTCTACACAAATACATAGTTCATGGCAAGCTGAGGTAGTAAGCTAGAGCACGGTAGATTTACAGCCTAGCTTGCCATGAACTGCTAATGTAGACAAGCCTGAAGTCTTTACTCCCAAGTCCATTAATGCATGCACTAAAATGGAAAAGACCTATCAAATCCAACTATTATCAGTTTACGAATCCATGATAGCAAGAGAGATGAGAAATTTTCAGAGTTAGAAAAGAACTTTCAAAGTTCACTTCTAGGAACTTATGTGGCACTGCCATATATTTTCATATTATATACATGTATGTGTTTATAAAAATGTATTTAAAACAATTAAAACACAGCTTAAAATTATCCTCAAAGCTGTTAAACCAGGTTATTTTAACATCGGCTGTAAGCCATATTGGTGGTGGTGTTAGTGTTCTGTTAGGGCACAGGCCCATTTTTTGATGAATCTTCTGTGTCAGCTGGTGCCCACTGCTCATGGAACAAAGGGCTCTGCAAGCACTTAATGGGTTCAGAAAGTCATATAACAGAACAAATACTATTCCAATTTTTAAACTCTTCTTGTAGCAGTGATTAGTCATATTCAATGTATGCAGCTTTCGTCAGCCATTCTAAACCCTACCTGTTTTGTGACCCTCGAGGTCCTTGCTCCATGGAGAGCATGCTGTCAGGCCATGATCCTGGCTGGTTAGATGGTCCTGGTTGCCCGTAAGGATTACCTCCCATACCCATATTAATCTCAGTAGGCCCTGTGAAGTAAAATTAATTTTTTTATTTTTTGAAAACAAAGGTAAAATTTAACATCCTGCTTTACATGGGAAATAAAAGTTTGTGATTCTACAGATTGTGTGTTATGCTGGTAACTTCAATATGTTAACAGTCTAATTAGAACTAAATACTTTAAACAGCATGTACACACATACACACACACACACGATATGAAGGACTAGAGCTATTGCTCTCTACATGATAGGATTTTGATTTCTAAAATCAGTCCCAAATAGGAACAATAAGAATGCAGTAACCTTATAAAATTCAAAAGTGATTTTTCAGGGTGGGTTCATTTAAATCAAAGATTTAAATCCCCATTTTATTCATGATTTAAATCAGCAAGCAGGAAACCTTATTTTAAATAATCAATTTTAATCTCATTTTGCATTTGAATTTTTTAGTTATTTTCCTAAAGAAATGTTAACTGTCACTGGTTGGTAACCATTAAAACATGTTGATTTG
This sequence comes from Lepidochelys olivacea, assembly GCF_965140295.1. Taxonomy (NCBI): domain Eukaryota; kingdom Metazoa; phylum Chordata; order Testudines; family Cheloniidae; genus Lepidochelys; species Lepidochelys olivacea. Next base: position 18,570,607 of record NC_140423.1, read on the forward strand.
CAACTAAATCTAGCCTTTACACTAAATTTGGTGCTACTTCTTGCTAACCAGGAGAATACACTATATCTAAGCACATTTATGTAAGCAATTATCTAGCTTAATTTACATTTATTCAGATTTTTAATGTTTACACTTTTATTATGGTAGAAAATGGTGAATTAGTCATTTATTTACTAAAATATTAATTTTTTACTTGTGATTTGTGTCAAGCTCTATTTGGATGAAAATTAAAGTTCAATTAAACATGAAAAAAAACCAGCATTTTAAAATGGTATTTTTATTAGTTAAATAAAACTACCTTAAATATGCTGATACATGAGAAAATATGTTTGGCGTTTAAAACTGATTAATTAACCAAAGGAAGCATTGTTTGTAGATAGTGAACTAAACTGATTGTTTATAGTTACCATGACCTTCAAGATTTTAGAACTAGTAGACCTCATCCTCTCAGACCCAGATTTTATTAATAGATTGGAAGAGGAAAAGGATAACAAGCTTTCCTGCTTTTGCAACTCACATTTGGCTTCTTAACTTTGAGCTAATATTGAACTGAACTAGTTGAATAAACTGAAATTAAGAAGATATTTTCTCTGCATCTGTAGAAGAGGCTACTGCTGTCAAAAGCTGGTTTAGCACATCAACAAATTCTGGTTCCACCACACTGTGACTTCCACCAGCTCAGTGGTTTGACTTTCTTTAAAACTTGGCAACAAACAAGTACTGCTTAATATTACTCATATAATTAATTTAAATTTTAATAGATTATAAAAGTTTAGGCCTTAACATAGATTGTCATAATTTCAAATTTAATTTTGAATAGTTTAGATTTTATTGCAATAACCTGTATTCAATTTAAATTAAAAACTGATTTAAATTAAAAAACTTTTTTTATTTAAACAACAAACCAATTTTTATCCAACCCGCTCTTCTTGCCAATGAAGTCAGGACACTATCAATCATGCACTGTAATAGTGACATGAACACGTGACATTCCAAAGACAAGTACAAAATAAGTTACTTATCAGCAACTGGTTATTTGAGTGTGTTGCTTCTGCCTTACCCATTCACCTTTCCCTCTTACCAGAAGTTCTACTCTCATCGAATTCTGGTTTTTAACAGAAAGAACTGAGACGGCTGGGGAAATCACATCACCATTTAACATCTCCAAACACACAGTGCAGTGTGGGGGCATTTGTGCTGTCCCAACAAGCAATACTTTTCCCAAAACTCCGCAGTATTCTGCATATTTCCACTTATAAGAATTCACTAGAAATACAATTTCCAGCAAGATGTTCTAATTAAACAAGAACTGCAGAACTGTCCTCCCAAATTGAGCATCACATCCCAATGTCAAGCTGAGACAGTAGGGCTGAAAAAAAGGTGCACACAAAACTTCAGGCAGTACGTTTCTATGATGGAAATGTTAGAGAAATGCCACTGATCCTGCCTTAGCCCTGGTGGTGTGAGCCCTCAGACCCTTGGGTACTAACCCTCGCTGAAGTATAACAAGTTTGAGGGTCCAGTCCAATTGACTTTGAGAGGTGCAATGTGGAAATGGCATTTCCTTTACACTGACCCCAAAATGCTACAAAAATCATGGAAGTTTTCTTTAATGGTTGAGTTCTATCTTAATTAAAACTTAAGGCACACTTAACATTTTGGGCATGAAGCTTAGTTTCTGTCATATGAGCATCATGTTTTAAAAAGAAAAAAAGGGCATTAATAGTCTTGTTCACATGAAACTCAGACACTACTTTTGATAAAAAATCTGGATGCAAATGCAGGGCAATTCTGCCCTGTGGGAAACAGCAATGAGAGGATCAGGTACCAAGTGGTTAAGAACCAATATGGGTCAAGTTTAAAGAAGCATCTTCTGAACACTGTTTATGATTTCTTCTTGGATCAGCTAGTTTTAGGATGACAAAAGGGCATGAGATCACCATTTAAATCTGGTCTTTCTCGTATAGGTCTTTAGGTGCTATATGAGACATGACACCCTCGAAAATAGCCATAGTAGGTCCAAGAACTTAAGTGCATGATAGTGCAGAAAATTTAAAAAAAAAAAAGCTTTTTACAATTACCTTTGATAACCTGAAAAGCTATCTACATACTAGTAAAACCAATTTCAGAGTGGTAGCTGTGTTAGGCTGCGTCAGCAAAAACAACGAGGAGTCCTTGTGGCACCTTAGAGACTAACAAATAAATAAATGCCCAAATAAATTTGTTAGTCTCTAAGGTGCCACAAGGACTCCTCTTTTTTTTTTTTTTTTTAGTAAAACCAATAACTATTACTAATTAAAATAGTAGTTTGTTTTAACCTAGATTTCCTAAAACTCCTGATACAGAGTCCCTACACCTGCAGCTAACTATAGAGCAGTTCCTAGAACTTTGCATTTCACAGGCGGGAATATGTAGAAGCCATCTCCAACAAGAATATAGAGCTAGATTATCAATATATGAACTCTTTTTTTTTTTTTTTTTGCGTGATAGGAAAAACAACACCTCCAATTGGAAATATAAGCAAACATATGGACAAATGAATTAATTAATTTAACTAATATGGAATTCCTTAGTCTGAAATTATTCATTAAGATTAAGGAACTTCCTACAGTGTGCCTGGCACTTTCCAAGCACAAGAGGAAATATGGAGCTTGCCTCGAGGAATTAACTGTCTTTGAATGTAAATCCTGGCATTCAGAATAAAGATCCTTTTAATTTCAGTACCTGATCAACAAACAACTATGCATTTTATTAAATAGGTTTATACAAATGTAAAGAACTTACTCATATGAATCATTTGCTGTTGTAGCATTGGTCTTGTACCAGTTATGCTATTAGACCGGATGGGCAAACCAGGCATGGAGCCACCCACTGTAGGTCTGGGAAGCGATGGGTTATAATCTGGTCCTGGTCTCACCATTGAACCAGAATTTGTAGGTTCCAGTCTGTTAACCTTTGAGCTTGGCAAAACCCAGTCTCCTGCTGAATGCTGATTCATAGCCATATTTCTGTTGGGTCCACCTAGTACAATGAAGAGTATATAAAAGATTATTTCTCCTATAGAACTTATGATAAGTTTTGTTATTGGAACCATTTCTATTTTCTCCCTAATTACACTGACAACAGCCAATGAGCAGAGAACAGATTACTGAACTCCTATTAAATCTGGCCATGGCAGGCTTCATTACTTCTTACAAGTATATTAATTTAGCCAAAATTAAGAATATTAAATTTTTTGACTGGCTGCTCTCACAAACTGATCTGGTCAACCACACATTAAAAAGACACTTCAGTATTTCAAAACAGTTTTTTTTTTAATAATTCAGCTAAAACAAAGTCCCAGTAGAACAGATGACTAGATATAACTATAACCTAATAACTCCAGCTATGGGCAATAATAGTTACTTAAAATCAGTTTAATGATTTAGATGGTAAATGTTAAAGATTAACATGCCTCATTCTTATATATTCACATTTTAACTAATTTCAAACACATAAAATTTTACAATATTTTCAATTATAATGAGATCTCTTTGTATGTAATCAACAAACCCATGTTTGATCCAAAATTTTCCTGGTTCTCAATCATTCTTGGATTCCCACCCATCATGTTTTGCTTTTGTAACATGGAGAATGCATTGACACTCCTCACTGGAGGGCTTGAACCCACAGGTATAGGGCTGTCTAAAGACATGGCTCTGTTGAAAGGAGGACGGGTAGTCTGCACAGACTGGGGACTTCTCATACCTGTTAAAGAATTAAAAGATGTTTTCAACTGTACCTCTTTAAACAAGAAACAGAATGTCCTACTGATGATTTATACAAGTTATATCTATTTTTGAGCAACTACACTACACATTTAACAAGCCATGAATAGTTATTTTTATTTAGGCATTTGTCCCTGCAGATGAGCCATGACTGGAAAATACGGTTAGTTGAACTTTCTCCAGACAAACAAGTTCTTGGACCCTAAGTGTAATATGATCAAACATTTTAAACTACTGTCTAGGACTCTTTGTCTAGGTGTTCTCCTGGCATATACTGTATTACAATTTCATGATCACTGTGCATGCCTCTTGATATATTGGTGTTGGTCTTCAGTTCTTATTTTATACATCGTATATTCTCACAAAACTTGGTGTGTGTCTGGAAAGTACTGTCCTTCCAAAGTAAGTGTACAATTCACCTTTCGTAATAATCTTAACTGTAAGCAAGGTTCTATTCTTCACCCTTAGAAAGTTACAATTCTCTCAAGCATCTTAATCCCATTGGGCTCTCCAGCCTTATTCACATTCAGGTTACATCTCTTTTGCTAACACACCCTTATCCTACTGTGTAATACCTGGAACCAACTTGCTCTATCAAAACCCATACTGGTTCCTACTCTTTGGTTTGCCCATGATATATATACCAGTTACATACATTGAAATGCACGAATTATTGCCTCAAAGCAAACAGAAAGACCCACAAGGTCCACCTCCAGTATGAAATTTGGTCATCTCTGACACTCCTCAGGAGAGCTTGAAAAATATACTAGACATCTACTAGCCATAGGAGTAAACTTACTTGCCAGGAGATATCTGTTTTAAGCTTTTGTAATGTGCTTATCACTATAGTATCTATGCATTGAGACAGATATAGAACACAGCGATGGTGGTAATGATGTCATCCCACAAGTAACATTCACCTTCCCTCCCACTCCCCCTACTGGTAGGGGTGGTCAGCCCTTTAGAAATAAAATTTGGAGTATTCATTAGATGGTGCAGGCCTGAAGGTATCTGGGTAGCGCAGTGGCAAATCAGAAGCTTGCCACTCATCCTTCAGTCTTTCCCTGGCCTTCTGCAAGCTTCTTTTAATCTGCAATTGCCCCAATTCATAACAATATATTTTCCCACTGTCTTTGATATGTGGATTTCTAGAGTGCAACATTAGAGAAGTGCAAGGAGGACCATAAGATGGTAAGTGAAGAGAAGTTAACTTTGCTCAACATTTGTAGGGAACACAAAGTTCTTGAAGCCGCTCTTTGTAATGCTAGAGTCTGGACATGCCATTGGCAGGGCCCACAATTCAGATACACAGCTCTGTATCAATTTTTATAATTTAGTATAAATCAGATGCTGGCTGAAAAGGGATTTTCATTGTCCTCTGATATTTCATAATACTTCTTCATGCTAATTATATAAATACAATCTACCAATGGATAACTAGCCCTGCACATGACTTATTCCTGTAGACTGATTTCCTAGCAAATCAGAAACAAAACATTCACCAAGCAAAGAAGGAGTTAAATGTACATTACATTGAAAGCAAATCACACAATAACCCCTAACTTTACAGAAAAGTGGAATTAAGTGAACTTTCTTACCCAATGGGGCATTTCCTTGAAATGATGTTTGCTTAGTTCCAAGATTACTCCCATTTGTAGACACAGCATTATTGTAAAAATCAGAACTAGTCAGATCACCCAGTATTGCATCCAAATTATCCAAGTCTCCACTCATCTAAGAGGAAAAAACAAACAATACTACTCTCACATTGTTCATCCTTTAACTTTCCATTTAGCCCCTCACAAGTCTTAACAACCCTTAGCAACATATACACTCAAATGCTTTAGTTCAGTTATGACATTTCAGGACTTAATGCTGACTTCCAAAGAATTCTTCAGACATCATTCAACTATTTAGTTAATGCATTTTGCTTTGTTGGTTTTGGGAAAGCAAAACCTCAGGGAAAAAGTAGATACACAAAAAATTCACCTGAATGCAAATATTTTTAGCATCTCAAATTTGAGAGACTTCTCTGCATTAGTCTCAAAAGTTTGAATGGTAAAGCAAAGCACTACGGGCATGACTTTATTTCATAGTCACAATTATTATAATTGTACATGCCAATACCAGTGCACCTAATTGATAATTTGTGCACACAAATCACAGTAACCACATGTGCAAATTAGGCACATCTTTTGCAGGGTAATTGCATGGCTACCTTTCTTTGAAAATTTGTCCCTGAATCACACAGTTTGAACAAAATAGATCTATGTTAGTTTGCTAGATGATAACCTCACCATACAGGTGTTCCATAATTCTCAGAGATTTAAAGAGCACATGTATATATAAGCTACATAGCAGTTGTCTTCATATATGGTACAGAAAACTCCAATGGCAATAAAGTGTTTAGTTTGCATCGACCTTTAGTAAGTGGTCACTAAGAAATGTAAAACATTTTTTAAGATGTTCGAATGATTATTGAAAAACCGCCCTATGAATAATCAACATTATTTATATTGCAGTAGTTCCCAAAATGTGCTAGACACTGTACAGAAATACACAGTCCTTCCCTGAAGAGCTTTACAAGGCCCCTGTGCCTACCAAGAGCACCACTGACTTCAATAAGGAGCCAGCCCAGGCAGAGCAGTTGCAGGATCACGGCCTAAATTCAACTGCTGTTGATTATGAAAGCATCTATTCAGATATATTTAAACACAGTTGAACACTTTCAAATAGTGTTTTAAATTGTGATAAGTAGTAACATTTGAAGACCAAATGGGTCTCCGTTCAGGCATAGGGGTCTGCCTGTACGGAACATTTTAAAGAATCAGCTTTGGCTATTGTATGTACATGTAACTCAAGTTGTTTGATGGCACTTCCTCCCCAACTTCCCGAAGATTTTTTTAAACATCTCAAGTACTGAAAAGCAGAAGTCACATAATATATATTCAGTTATAGACTTCCTTTACAGGATTCACTGGCATTATTCTCACGTTTACACCAATGTAATCAAGGGCAACGTCACTGGAATCATCTCTGTGTAAATCCAGTGTGAGAAACTAGCACCCCACATTTTTAAACTGAATTGCATATAGAAAATGGATAGTTTCCACTTATGTTCATTTTCTTTTACTTCCTACTGTAGCACTCACAACTAATTTATTGAGTCAGCTGGCAGCTTCATTTCCAAATGACCCATGAAAATAAATATATGCTATGTAAAAATTGCCAATTTTAAAGATTTAATTTTAAATAAAATAAACGAAATATACTTTGCCTTAATTGTTTGATAGCTCAACACTAATATTATTCAAAGAACTCCAGTATAGCACATTTTGTTACAATACATACTCTTGTTCAAGTTAAATGTAGTTTGTTAACTATCATAAAACTAAACATATGTTTTTATGCTGTGGTTACACAGTACTGTTTTGGAAATAATCATACACAAAAATTGAATGGTCTCCTTTTTTGGTTGTTAACTCTAATAAGAAAAATATTGGTGAGTTCAACAACAAAACTCCTGTACAAGGTTAAATACTCTACCTCTTCAGAAGGTTCTGTTTTTATTTTAATCTCTTTTTCTTGACTTGAAGTAGGAATAGTGGAGCTACTGCATTGTCCCATTTTATTGTCCAGACCGTCTACCTTAGGTTTCATTTCTTTTGATAGTGGATCCTTTATATCATCCTTGTCTAGTAGGTATCTGAGTAGAGCATTGTTTTCCTTCTTCTTAGGACTCAGTTGTTCCTGTTTGATAGTTCCTTCTACACAGGGGGCTGTATTGCTGGAATCATGGTACGTATCTTTACCAGTAGCTTCAGCTGTGATCTTTGCTACTTCTGCTGGAGAATTACCATTCTGCAACAATTTATGCAAAATCCTGTGCTTTTCTTGTAGCAGGGACCCATGCACGTTTGATGAGGAAGAGACCCCTCCAGATGTAGAAGAGGAGACTCCTGAGGGACTTGTAACATTGGTAGAAGATTCTTTACAACCAGACTCCAATGGTGAGTTTAACAATGCAGAATGCCCTCTCTCATCTGAGGAGCATGTGAGTAACTGAAGGAGCTTTTTATGACCTTTGCTTTCATTTGGTCCCCTCTGACTCTCAGACCCTTCCAGATTTCCTTCTTTACTGTCTTTGTCACTAAGGAGGTCCCTGTTGTTTGACTGGCACATAGAACTCTCCACTTGACTTTGTTCACAATACAAGCCAGAAGGACTCTTTGAGTCCGGGTTGCCCATTTTACTTTGCTGAGCTATATTCATATTTGGGGAATTATCCAATTTTGGACCCGGTGAGGAAAGCGTTGATAGAAGGGAAGTTCCAACCCCCTCGCTAATGGCTTGAAGGGCACTAAGGGAACTGCTAGAGAAGCTGTTGTTGCCAGTGTTGCTAGCAGATCCCATTGGGGAGTGCATACCTGTATCAGAGTTATTTTGTTAGAGTTATTATATAACAGAAGTAATATCTACATTTGATTTTTTATTTGCCAGGTAACCATTACATACTGAATAAGTCTATTTAAGCATGCACATTAAGAAATGAAATACAGATAGCAGAAACAAGAAATACTGTACCACTAATTACTGTACCTTTAAATATATCCTCATCATAAAATTAGCACTAATTACTGTACCTTTAAATATATCCTCATCATAAAATTAGGTATTTTACACTTACGGTATAGTAGTTCAGATGTTATAAGACCATAATATATTAAAAAGAACAAAAAATTAAGATAAAAAGGGGCAAAAAGCAAACCCTAGAGAAAAGTTTATACCAAAAATAAAATACCTGCAACTGGAGAAAACTGGTGTGAACCCATTTTTGGACTTCCACGATTCCTAGGAGAAATCATTAAGTTCTGTTGGCTGGAAGTCAAGCTGGGACTACCATGTGGTGGACTACTCATAGTTAACCCATAATTGCTGTTTTGATAAGGAGAGGACTGCATTCCTGGTCCAGAGTTAATGGTTCCAATATTACCAGGACCTATGTATCTAATGCCGCTCATCTGTCCCATCGCACTGGGATCTCCCATGCCATAGTTCCTGTTCTGCATTGGCATGCTTTGACCTGGTGACATGTTCATAATAGCACCAACAGAATTTGTGCTTCCAGCTGTAGATGCTCTGATGTTTTGTCCCACTGGGTTGGGATTTTGTCGGTATCCATTCTGTTCTCTGCAAATTCAGCATCCCGCCACCCCACCCCACAGAAAAATATTTAAAACTTTATAGGAATCAAGTTCCACATAAAGATAATTGATAACATTATCAAATAATCACTGAAAAAAATTAGCAAGATATGTACAAGCTCCATCCACAAAGGTCACACTAAACTTGAGTCATCTAGTGGCAATACTGCTCATTCATTCACATAGTATAAAGGAGTAAAGGTCATTTAATTTATGGGGGAACTCAATCTTATCCCATTAAAGCATTTTATATCTCTGGCCGTTATTTAGATTTATGCATTTATCATTTTGAACATCACCCTTCTTGTATCACTTTCTTCCCCGAGTCAATGAATGACAGCACTCCACTCGTCACAGAAGAAACAGTTTAGTATTGCCATCAACAATCTCAACTGCTCATTGACCAGAAGCTGGGAGCACTTCTCCAGTGACAGGCACAGACTACTTCCAAAGTGCCTTTCAATTAGTCTTGCAATCAACAGGACAAGTCACAGGAAGTGGCCAAACTGTGGCTTGTTAGCCATACATAGCTCTTTTACAGTTAAAGTGAAGATTATTGTATGCAGCTTGGAAGTTCAATAAGTTTGGCAACTCCTGTTATATAGCATCAAATATCAATACAAAAAGCTACAATATTTAAATCTGCCAGATGAACATTGTTAATTTCACCTTTGAAGGAAGTGGGTGGAGACAAATCCATGACGGTCATTAGTTACTGAACTTCGTAACAGTTTACTCTTTGTTTGTGCTGTCACTATAGTACCATCTGCTAAGGAGAACCGATACAGTGGAGTTTCAGCATGGCCTTGCATATAAGCTGTGAGGAAAAACAATTGCACAGTGGTAATCCCGTTGTATTTCAGATCCCAAAGAGCAAGTAATTTATGTAAACTTTACTATAATGGTTGAACAAAATACTCAACAGATTAATATGCTGAAAAACAACATTAAAAGCAGACATAAAACAGACATGGGTATCCAAAGACTTGGAACATACTGCTACAGTTCCCAAAGACTAAAGCGGGGGAGGCGGAGAGACAGCAAATCAAAATATAGACTCTCAGAAGTTTAGGACTGGAAGGGGGACCTCAACAGGTCATCTAGTGTGGTCCCATGCACTCAAGGCAGGACTAAGTATTATCTAGACCATACCTGACAGGTGTTTGTCTAACCTCCTCTTTAAAATCCCCAATGATGGGGATTCCAAAACATCCCTAGGCAATTTCTTCCAGTGCTTAACTACCCTGACAGTTAGGAAGTTTTTCCTAATGTCCAACCTAAACATCTCTTGCTGTAATTTATGCCCATTGTTTCTTGTCCTATTCTCAGAGATTAACAATAACAATTTTTTACCCTTCTCCTCGTAACCACCTTTTATTTACCTGAAAAATCCCCCCCACCCCCCCTGTCTTCTCTTCTCCAAACTAATTGAACCCAATAGTTTCAATCTTTCCTTGCAGGTCATGTTTTCTAGACATTACTAATTTTTGTTGTTCTCCTCTGGCCTTCTGCAGTTTGTCACATCTTTCCTGAAATGCGGTGCCCAGAACAGGACACAATACTTCAGTTGAGATCTTGTCAGCCAGGAGTAGAGTGGAAGCATTACTTCACGTATCTTGCTTACAACTTTCCTGCTACTACATCCCAGAATGATGTTCACTTTTTTTTGCAACACAGTGGTACACTGTTGACTCATTTAGCTTGTGATCCACATAACCCCCAGATGCCCTTCTGCAGTATTCCTTCCGAAGCGGTCATTTATCATTTTGATGTGTGCAATTGATTTTTCCTTCCTAAACTGAGTACTTTGCATTTGTCCTTATTGAATTTCATTGAATTTCATCCTATTTACTTTAGACCATTTCTCCAGTTTGTCCAGATCATTTTGAATTTTAATTCTATCCTCAAAAGCGCTTGCAACTCCTCCCAGCTTGGTATTATCCACAACTTTGTAAGGGCTTGGCTACACTTGAGAGTTACAGCGCAATAAAGGAGCCCCGGGCGCACTAGCTCACTACCCATCCACACTGGCAAGGCACGTAGAGTGCTCTGACTCCATGGCTACAGCGCTGCTGGTACTCCACCTCGGTGAGTGGAATAACGTTTGCTGCCCCCTGCTGGAGCGTCGCAGCGCCAGTGTGAACGAGGTGTTGCATTACTGCGCTCTGATAAGCCTCCGGAAATGTCCCATAATCTCCTTAAGTCAAGTGGCCACCCTTGCCATTGTTTTTGAATCGCTGCAGGAATGCGGATATGGCCTTTGAAAGCTCCGTTTCTGACAGCTGGCTGCTTATCTGCTCCGAGACAAAGCAAGCTATTAGTGTGGAATGCTGTGGGGGGGGGAGGGGGGAAGGGTCTGTAATGTCTGAACTTACAAAACAGCATGCTGACATGCTCTCAGCCCCCCCCAACCCACTCTCTCTCCCCCCACATACACACAACACACTCCCTGTCACACTCCACCCCACCCACCATTTGAAAAGCATGTTGCAGTCACTTGCATGCTGGGATAGCTGCCCATAATGCACCGCTCCCAATGCTGCTGCAAGTGCCGCAAATGTGGCCACGCCAGCGTGCTTGAAGCTGTCAGTGTGGACAGACTGCAGCACTTTCCCTATTGCGCTCTCCGAAGGCTGGTTTAACTCAAAGCGCTCTACATCTGCAAGTGTAGCCATGCCCTTAATGTACTCTCTATGCCATTGTCTAAGTCATTGATGAAAATATTGAACAGAACCGGACTCAGGACCGGTCTCTGAGGGATCCCACTCAATATGCACTTTCAGCTTTACTGTGAACCACTGATAAACTACTCTCTGGGAATGGTTTTCCAGCCTTCCTTATAGTAGCTCCATTTAGACTATATTTCCCTGGTTTGTTATGAGAAGATCATGTGAGACAATATCAAAAGCCTTACTCAAGTCAAGGTATACCACATCTACTGCTTCCCCTATCCACAAGGCTTGTTACCCTGACAAAGAAAGCTATTAGGTTGGTTTGACATAATTTGTTCTTGACAAATCCATACTGACTGTTACTTATTACCTTATCTTCTAGGTGTTTCCAAATTTATTGCTTATTGCTCCATTATCTTTCTGGGTACTGAAGTTAAACTGACTGGTGTGTAATTCCCCAGATTATCCTTATTTCCCTTTTTATAGATTGGCACTATATTTGCCCTCTTTCAATCCTCTGGAATTTCTCCGGTCTTCCATGAGTTTTCAAAGACAATCGCTAATGGCTCAGATATCTCCTCAGTCGGCGATTTTTTAATAAAGTTTTTGCTGCAGTTTTTTGTGCTGACTGCACAGAACTGTCAGAACTCTAAAGATGCTGATGCATTTATCAATAGTTTGCTTTGATTCCAAGAAAGAGGTTTAGACATTTCAATCTTCAAATCACCTTCAAATGTGATGCAATAATTAGTATCTATCAGAGATAGTACACATTTTTCCAATAAAACAACTTTCATCGAAAAATTCAAATGTTTCATGGGAACTTACTGATTTAATAGAAATTTTCAATAGGAAATTATCTAAACAGTTCATTTTAATGAGGTTGAAACATCTGATTTTGACTGTTTTATAGTAAATTATAATGTAATGTATAAATCAAAACAAAATGTTTCTAATAAGGTCATCTCATGAAAATTCCAAGATTTTGATGTTTTGTCCCAAATTTGGTCTCAGAATTTCCTGAAGGGTGGAAATTCCATTTTTTTCAGCCAACTCTAGTATTTAGCTATTTAAAATTGCTTGCGTCTCTGAGAATTCCCCAGACAAAGTTGGGTAAACATATAATTAATTCTCTTCGCCCCATTAAAATTAAAATTTTCAAAAGGACAGACTCCCTTTTGCAGTGACAAGTTGTATTGGCAGTTGAACTGAGAGTCCAAATCCAAGTACTTGGGCTTCATATATCTCACTATAGGTACAGTTTACAGCTACAGAAAAGGAGACTGGGCAACAACCTACTGAAACAAACTCCTACATTTTTATTCTATAAACACACATGCTTTATGCATGTTTACATCTTTGCTTTGTTCACATAAATAGATTTTTATTCTCTCTATAGAATTAAACTTGCTGTGTGTCATACACAATACAGTCACTCTAAAAATTGTGTGGAAACTCAGTCCCTTCATAGTCTGCATCACAGAGATCCTAGCTCTCAGTGTTTAGAACTGGGCATGAGGCTAGGACTCAAGAGACTTGGGTTCTATTCCCAACTCTGTCATTGTCCTGCTGTGTGGCTTTGGGCAAGTCACTTTACACCTCTGTGCATCAGTTTCCTATCTGTAAAATGTGGATACTGATATTTAATTCCTTTGTAATATGCTGTACAACACTGTGAACTCTATAATCAAAGTAGGAACTAGGTATTTTTATTATTAAACAGATTATTTGGCATGGAGGGGAAAAGGTTTAAATGTGATCTTTCATCTGTAGCTCTCATATGAATGGGACAAAGGTAATTAGTGACCAAAAGACATTACCAACTAAGGGCTATTCATAGAACTAGATAAAATGACTTGATGTCATAGACACAAAGTATGTGTGGTAATATCTTTTATTGGACCAAGTTCTCTTGATGAGAGACAAACTTTCAAACTTACACAGAGCTCTTCTTCAGGTCACAGTCTATTTCATAATAGGCACATCGCCCTTCTTGACAAAAGCTAACAAATGAACTACTGTATGCTTTTTTTTGCTAAAAGTGGACCCCTCCAATCTATGTACAGCCATGCTAGCAGCTCATTAAGGAAGCATGGCTTAATACGCTGCTTTCCAGCTGTACCTGTCTTGTGGACAAACAGGTAAGGTAATCTACAGGAATGTCTGTCATATATTTCATAAAAACTGTCAAACACCGATGGACATACTTGAACAACAAGGCAGCTGCTACACCAGACATTCCTTACTAGAGATCTCATCATCCTTCAGTTTATAAATATAGAAAGAACGTTTTCCAATGGTTCAAGACATGGAAAAGCATGTACAATCGCAGAGTTTAGTGGTTTTCTCTCTCTCCCTCACACACACACACAAAATTGCAACTAGCAAGAGACACAGTATACTGAACGCTGCAATCTGAGCTACCTTCTTGATAGTGGCGTTTGTTTGACCAGGACTGTCCATCATTATGGCATAAAAACCTTTGAATACACCGACGGATTGTATCTTCAAAGCCAGGTCTCATAGAAGACCGTAATGAGTTTGTATCTATGTTTACGAGTTTACCTGTTACAGGAAAGAAAAACTTAAGATAGTCATAGAGTCCCTATCATTTAAAATGTAATCCTAATATTCAAAATACAGAATAGTATTTCAGAAGTCACCAAATAAAGTCTATATTATGTTTTTATAATGTACCCATCACTGTAGCATCTAAGCACTGAAGTAGTTTTCTAAGCATCCATCTAAACTTTTTACTTACACAAAGCCTCCCATGCAAAAATCTCAAAGTGCTTTATGAACATAAATTCTGAACTCCCCAGTGAGCTAAGTTATTACCATATCATTTTTACATATAAAGAAATAGAGGCACCCAGAGGTTAATGCCAGAATTCTCAAAAGCATATAACAATTTTGGGTTTCCCTGGTTTTAGGCAACCGAAAGGAGACGCCGAGGGCATGGTTTGCACAGATTATAACAAACTACACCTGAAATCAATAGTTGCTGCAGGTGATTGGCATCTGAAAGAAAAAACAACTGCCCAAAAATGTGTTTAAATATTTAAACACAGCAGACTATAAAGGTTTCATGATGTTACAGAAGGAAAGGAGAAATTATCTCAATGAATCTTCATTAACTTGATATATGATTAGAAGTATTTCTAAAGTGTTTATTAGAGGAAGATGTAATGTAAATAATTTGAAATATTACCTAGTTAAAAGAAGAGAGGCAACAATATAAGTAGTACTAGTTATTTCACGTATTAAAGCTTATTTGCAACAATTTACTTTATACAAAACAAAATAAAAACAACAACAAAGAAGAGCCATCCATTACCTTCACCTCAAGTATATTTCTCACCTGAAAGGTCATGTCTCGTAATAAAGCTTTCTGGGTTTGCTGGAAATACCCTTTCCACTGTAGTGATACGACGTGCCACACAAATCATACAGGACTGCAAATCTGCAATGAAAGAGTTATTTTCCTCTGTGTCCTATTTATTCTATTATTACATTTCTTATAAAGGAGCAGGACTCTTGCAATATTAAGATAAAGGCATAATATGGGGGACAAGATTTGAGGATTTTGCATTTAATGCCTAAATTATTCAAAATATGAATTCTGAAACCCCAGGCTTCATACTATAGTTACTTACTACTTAACATATATTAACAGGATTTTCCTGTAGAAAAATTACCTTCCCCTTCTTCCATCATAGCTCTTGGCTGAGATAAAGCAAAACACTGCATGGTTTCATATCTCTGACGTGAATCCTGGTTGCCGCCCACATCATCCAAAAGATCATGAGATGTTTTTACCATCATGCGGCAATTAAACGTATGGCTCTTCTGTCTAGGTGTTTCATTGGTCCAAGCAACTCCATTAACTAAAAGAAAATAATCATAAAAGTTTACAAAGATTTTAAAATAAAATTAATTCTTAACTGCCTGATTTCTGAAATATGCAGTGTTGTTGTATGTGTCCATCCCAGGATATTAGAGAGAGAAAGTGAGTGAGGTAAGATATTAACTCACCCACCCGGTCTCTTATTTTTGAAGCTCAGATACCGTAACATTTTTAAAAGATTTGTTAAAGGTCATCATATTGATATTTTGGGGATAGTGTTCTTCATGGCCAGTTGAAAGAACACCATCCCCTCTAAGGTATGTTCAGCCTCAGTCAAAAGGGAGTGGAAAAGTCATTCTGTTGTCAAAAAAAAAAAAAAAAAAGAGCAGGTAGTTCCCATACTGATCCTCTGAAATCATAAACATTTGTTAAGATTTGTTCACTGACTTCAAACCTCAGCTGTCTAGCAACACAGTTATAAGATATTAATTGAAACCATTCTATCAGCTTTTTGCTTAAAACTACAGTATTTACACAATTCAGGAAGGCAGCTTCCGCATGAAATGCAAAAGGTCTAAAGAACCTAATCATTCTGCTTCAAAATGGGGAGACACACTTCAAAGTTGAATTGTTAACAGATTCCCAGAACGTCATCAGGATGTGGAGAGAATTTGTGTAACATTATTTTAGGGCTTATCTTCACGAGGAATTCTGGAATAGCTATTCCTGATTAGAGTATCTTATTCTGAAGTAGTTTACTTGAAGTGTATTAAGCAATTCCAGAATAAATCACTCTTATTCCAGAATAAGCATGTCCACCCCCAGAGTTATTCAGGAATAGTTTATCCATGAAAGTCACACTTCACTTTATTCTTGATAAATTTTCATGTATAATTAAAGCTATCTTTTAGTCCTGGGTATTTTTAGTAAAAGTCATGGATAGGTCACAGACAGTAAACAAAAAGTTCAGGACCTGTGACCTATCCATGACTTGTACTATATACCCGACTAAATCTTGCTCTGGGGCAGGGGGCAGCCCAGGACCACAGCTGGTATGGGGCGGGGGGAGGCAGGGGCAGACTGAAACCGTTGCTGCTTTTGGGTGGGGGCGGTGTCTCAAGACTGACCCAGTAGTGGCCTGTGCAGCTATCCCTGGGGTCAGCAATTCTGGCTGCTGCAGAAGTCACAGGGGTCCTGGAAAGACACGGAATCAGTCACTTCCATGACAGACTCAAGGCCTTAATGTATAATCAATCCCTTAGAAACAGACAAGCCAACCTCAAATGTCCATCCCTCTTTCACTTTATCAGAGCATAGAAACATGCAACTACATAAACCTAGGTATTTGTTTGCTACAACCACAGACCATGAATATCTGCACCTAAGTTCTGTTAGTTTACATAATTTCTAGTTTGAAAGTAACATTTTAAATACTTAGATCAAGAGGATATAGATTTAAATGGGAGTCCTGGTGATGGAATTTTGTTTTCATTCTTCTGCTCAACTGCTAACAGCAAAGAATGCATAATCAATTTCACAATATTCCCATTAATTTAATGTTAAAAGTTAATATAAGAGTCTTATCCTAAAACTCAAGACAAGCTGCACCATAAGAAAAAGATTTGTTTTGCAAGGTTATTAATTTTGGAGTTTTTTAGGTTTTTTTTTTTTTTAAAAAGAAGTCTGAGAACCTAAGTGAAGACCCTATTACCTGCAGATTTAGGTAAGTTTTTAAGGAAGTCCTTCCGGTCCTCTTCATGCAAGATGCTGTAGACACTTGTATTAACCAAATCCTCTTGTTTATACTGCAGATATTGTGTGACATTTTCTGATACAAATACAATGTTCCCATCTCGATTTACTACAAACAGGAAACCATCCAATGCCTAAAAATACATTGCAACGACACATTATAAACACACACACAAAATTCTAGACCTGCTAAAACAGGTCATTTAAAAAAATAAGTGGGTGATACAGTGTTGAAGTTTAGGAGAAGAATCATTTAACTTTTCTGGTAGAAGAACTAAGGTTTCAAGATTTCCCTAAAAGAGAAACTTTCATAGTAAGGAAAGTTTCAAGTATCAGAAACCTGCTGTTCATTTGTTCTTCCAATATTGATCTTAACATGGTGATAATCAAACATTTGGTTTTTAACTCTTTTAGCCTGGAAACATGGCGCTGAATCTCTGACATCTCAATAACTTCTATAACAATACAATGAAGTCAAAGTTAGGATTATAAATTCGCCACAAGACCTTTAAGAAGTAGAAGTGGAGTGTGAGGGAAATAGCCTTCTTAAGAATATATTTTCAATAGCAATGAAGGACAAAAAAAAAAAAAAAAAGAGAGAGACTATCCACTTTTTGAAAACAAATGTACTCATTCCCAAATCAGAAACAGCATTAGAATATCTAAGACAATTAGGTTTGAAAGTACTTCAAAAACTGACTCAAAATAGCAGCCTACAACATACTGAACTACTTTGTGTACTAAGCAATAGGACTGGTTTCCTGGTTGTTAAAACTCCTAATAAATGTTACCTAAAGTGATTCTTATGTAATTTGGAGTCTCAACACATGAGGGCAGCAGCACAACTGATTTACTGCATACAGCAGTGGTCATCAAATGGTTGATTATGATTGACTGGTCGGTGGCTGCTGCTAAGGCAGACTCCCTGCCTACCCTGGCCCCACACCGCTCCTGGAAGCGGCCAGCACAACTGTGTGGCCCTGGGGATGCAGGGGTCTCCCTCCACACGGTGCTCCTGCCAGCGAGCACTGCTCCTGCAGCTCCCATTGGCCTGAAGAGCTGCGGGGACGATGCTTGCAGAGCGGGGCAGCATGCAGAGCCATGTGCCCCCAGACCCCCACACCTCGCAGGGGCATGTTGGCCCCTCCAAGAATGGTGTGGGGCTGGCGCAGGCAGGGAGCCTGCCTTAGCCTTGCTGCACCCACTGCCTACTGGGAGCCGCCAGAGGTAAGTGCTACCTGGTGGGAGGCCGCACCCCAATCAGTCCCCTTCCCTGAGCCCCCTCCTGGAGTCAGCACCCCATACCCCCTCCTACATCCCAAGCCCCAGCCCTGAGTCCCCTCCCGGAGCCAGTATCCCATACCTCCTTCTGCACCCCAAACCCTCTCCTGCACCCCAAGTCCCAGCCCTGACCTTTCAGAGCCAGCACCCTGTACCCCCTCCTGCACCCCAACGCCCTGCCCGATCCCTGACTCCCCTCCCAGAGCCCGCACCCTGCACCCCATCACTCTGCGCCAGCCCGGAGCACCCAAACTCCCTCCTAGAGCTTGTACCCATTGCCCCCTCCTGTACTCCAATCCCCTGCCCCAGGCTCAGCCCAAAGCCCCCACCCCTCCCAAACCTCTGACCCAGCCCAGTGAAAGTGAGTGAGGGTGGAGGAGAGCAAGTGATGGAAGAGGTGGGGATGGTGTGTGGAGTGAGTGGGGCTTTGGGAAAGGGGCAGGGCCTCGGGGAAGGGGCGAGGTAGATGCTGGGTTGTCCTTAGATTCAAAAAGTGATCTTGGGCTTAAAAAGGTTGGAGACCACTGGAATACTGGAACTGATCTTAAGAAGCACCATGCTGCACCTGTAATTTCCTCTTAAGACAATGGGAATTCAGGTGCTCATTGCTTCCCAGAATCAGACCCCCGGTCTTACAGACCATCATAAAGCCACAAAAGTGGCCCAAAGTCCTTCATGGTCATTTCCTGAGGTAAAGAGGGGAAAAAAATCTTGAATGCGGAGTCTAGTTAATGTAATCTTATTAGCCATTTATTGGGACTACTACTACAAAAAAAAGAACAGCATGCTAAGGCACACCCAAATGACATGTGATTTTGAATCCTTCTAGACTGCTTCAGCAGAGCTGAGAAAACAACGATGGATTTTCTTTTTTGTCCTTTTATAAGAATTTTCTCCATTGCCCTTGCATGCTAGTTTTTGTTGTAGGACTGCTGGCATTTCTCAGTGTTGTAATCCTGTCACATAACCTATTGCTTAAGAATATGCAATATCAAATCCCATTTGGTTTTACAAGGGCATCATTTACACTTGCCTGTAGTAAAAGAGGTCCCAATGAATCCTTATCAATAACCCCTTGACCTGTAGAAGATACGTCAGCCTTCTGTACATCATCATCACTGGATGCTGTTTTTCCTAAAATGAAGAAGACAAGTTTTCAAAAAGGCACCATTTTGTGTTTGGAAGCCTAGAAATATATTTTTGAAGTTATGTGCTGCATTCCAGGAAGCCTGAGAATAAGCAATGAAGCTGTAATTATAGGATTCCATTTTATGTTACAATTATATACACAGAGGGAGCACACTTTTTTTTATACGGCAGAACTTCAGGGCAGGGATTGTGTCTTCCTGTGTGTTTTGAAAGCACCTAGCAAATTTTGGATTCTGCCATACCACCACCACAAACAGTTTCCATGACAAAACTTCTTCCACTGGGAAGATGATTACTTTATGAAATGACTGTCCTTTGGTCACTTTTGGCTGGCCAGCACAAACTTTTCAATAAAAGGAAAAGCTTCCTAATTCTTCTCTTCTTCCTTTACAACCGTGTGGAAGATAAACATTTTAAATCATGTTAAGACTTAATTTGGGCTTTAGTCTAGAAAGCAATCCAATTTAACATGCAGAATGTACAGTTTGCTCATTTAATTGTGTTCTTGGATCCAAATCAAAATACAAGACTGGAAACAAATTCTCACTTGGCCTTCTGCACATTATTTAATATCTGATTCCAATAATTAAAACACTTTTTCAGTATTTTACCTAAAATATACACTGAATAAAAAGTAAACGTTTGTTACAAAGAAAAAAAAATAAAAATAAAACCATGCAGTAAAGGAATGGAAAACAAGCAGTAATCCCTATTACTGTGGCACCTGCTGGCTGTTTAAGCAGACCACAACAGGAGTTTAATGTACCAAAGGAAGATTATCAACCAGTGAAGTGCACAATGAAGTGACAATAATGCCACCAGGAAAGTACTTCTAAAATAGCAATTAAGTGCTACTTTAAAAATAGAAACACGTTCCAACATGGCAGACAAAGCAGAATTTGGAAGTTTACCACTCCAGGTAAAGTGTGTGATATATTCCAGCAGGCTTCTAACATAATTTACTATTGAGTGGAAATTCACTGAACTGGCATATACCTGATGTGTAATCTATTCTAATTTTTCTGAAGTCACTTCTACCAGCACATGCCTCACAATTATCAGAGATTTAGGGGAAAACAGCAAATTTAACAATTATATTTGCCTGATTTGTTTAAAAAACTACTATTGTTACAAGTAAAACCTAAAAACCATACTATAATTAAAGTATTAGCAAAATAGATGTTCCTCTATATTTTCCCCAGTTTATTCTGCACTTGATTACATTCTGTGTACAGTTAATGGCACTTTTTAATTGGTTACATGGCCAGCTAGTTGCAGTCTGACTGTATTGGACCCCACTTATTTTCCCTTGCTAGAAAGGCTCTCAAACATCAAAACAGGAGCAGAAAAGACAGAAAAAATTAAAAATAATTTAAAAATTCAGGACATAACACTGAAAGGATGCTCTATAAGAAACTGGGCTTCTTTTATAAATTAGTTTCAAACAATCCACGGTAGCAGGGAACCTTTAATTGATAGGCAGTAGATGGACTTCTTTACTCCAGTGGGCAACTAGTCCATCTGTATTTTGAAGAACAACTGCTTTATGACCTATTTTAAGCTTTGATTGCTTGTTTAAGTAGTCTAAAAAAGCTAATAAGAAATGGTGTACTTTGAATGCCCTAGTACTTTAGGCCCTGATTCAGGGAAGCTTCCCAATTAATAAAGCGTGTTAAGCACTTGCTTAACTTTAAGCATTATATTTAAATCCCATGAAGCACATGCTGGGAATAAGCCCTGAACAGGGATGGATTTAAGCATGTGCTTAAGCGCTTTCCTAAATCAGGGCCTATTGTATGAAAATTTCATTGTATTGTCTCAACAACTAAGTATTGTTTTGGAGAGAAACTGCCTCCTGACAGAAAACCAAATATTCTTCCTTATGATTTAAGAGAGAAATCCTTACCTTGTTCCTTTATCTGCCGGATCTGTCTTACAGTTTCCTTTAAAATTGCACATTTATCTGGTTTGACATTGAAATTGTCAATGTCACTCAGATTAGCAGATATCAGCTCAGCTAGCTCCTCAATATATTTACTTTCCTGTTCACGTCGGCGTTTCTCACCACTACACATCAGACTAGGAACAAGAAGCAGCATTTAATGTACATAAATTTCAGCATAAACAAGAACTATGATCACACTGTCATCTTTGATGCACTTCAGATACCACTTATCACATAAGTTTAGCTTGTGGACATTCATCTTGTCAATTTACACCTGTAGATTTTTACAGAACCATAAAAAGGAATGTAACTTCGGAGATTATGACAAGATTATTATTCCAAGAATAACTGTTGTAGTTATTTTCTTATGGAATTTAATGAAAATTCCAACTATTATAAAACTAATGTATTTGTACTATATAGGCATTTTAAGGTGGAAAAAGCTGCAGCACTGTTTTGCTTGGCCAATAAGCTATAAACAAAGTTTTACATCTAATTCAATAGCATTTCTCTGTCAGTAATACAATAACTTTGCACCACTGCACCCATCAATTCCAGAATTTGAGAAAATGTTCTAGATATCAGTGGGCACAAGTATATTGATTTTAAGGCAGATCAGAACACCAGAAAAGCTTATTTCACGGGAAAATCAGGCCTCCCAGAGTGACCGATGTTGCAGGCAGAAGAATCTCTCTGCTGTCCCTGGTGGCTGTCTACACATACCAGAGGCAGCATCTTAACTGGCTACATAGGGACAGCCTGTAGTTTGGATCATCACAGAAATAAGAAAGCCTTACAAGTAGCAGAGAGGACCTAGGTGGCTGGGGGTGGAAGTAGGAATCTAGGGGGCAATGGAGACGGGGAGGGAAAAGCAGGGATCCAGGGAAAAGTGGAAAATGGGAACAGCGGGGAGGGGTCTGTGTCAGCAACCTGGAGAAGGAGGAGTGGACATGAGTAGGACCCTACCAAATTCATGGCCCATTTTGGTCAATTTCATGGTCATAGAATTTTTAAAAGTGTAAATTTCATTATTTCAGATATTTAAATCTGAAATTTCATGGTGTTGTAATTGTAGAAATCCTGACCCCAAAGGAGGTTGTTGGGGGCGGGTGAGGGGGGGTTGTCACAAGGTTATTTTAGGGGGATTGCGGTATTGCCACCCTTACTTCTGCACTGCTTTCAGAGAGTGGTGGCTGCCGGCCGGGAGCCCAGCTCTGAAGGCAGAGCCGCTGCTATCAGCAGCAGCACAGAAGTAAGGATGGCATGATATGGTATTGCCACCCTTACTTCTGCACTGCTTCCTTTAAGAGCTGGGCCCTCGGTCAGCAGCCCCCTCTCTCCAGTCAGCCAGCTCTGAAGGCAGCAGCACAGAAGTAAGGGTGGCAATACCACAATTCCCCTAAAATAACCTTGTAAAAGTACACAAAAGACCAGATTTCGGGTGTGTGTGTGGGGGGGGGGGGACGACCAGATTTCCGTGATGCGTTTTTCATGGTTGGGAATCTGGTAGCGCTATGGGGGAAAATACAGAAACCCTACATGAGGGGAAGGGAGGAGGCACACAGAGAATCCGGCATGGGGTAGACAATGCAAGACTTTGGTATGGGGGCAAACACTGAGACCCAGGCATGGGAGGAAAAGGGGGAATGGAGGTGCACACAGAGCCTCTGCCACGGGGGGAAGGATATGGGCACACAAAGAGCCCCTAATATGGGGAGGGTGAATAGGGGTCAGTGGTATGGGGGGCGGGGGAGGAGAAGAGAACATGGCGTACACAGAGCACCTAGGCATATGGAAGACGGGACTATGGGGGACATTCAGAGCTTCTGGCATGAGGGTTAGGGAGTCCCTGAAAGGATTTTATCAACTGAGTATAAATGAATGGCAAAACTCTGTTAATATTCATTTCAATTAAAAGCTAAAAACAAAACACCACACTGCACTATTTATAATTTTATTATGAAAAATCTAATAAAAACAGTGAGGAAAATGTGTTTACTGTACCCTGGTCCTGGGGCATCACAGGGCAATGGCTTGCGTTTCCTTGACTCATTGGTCAAGCTGTCCAAGGAGTTTTCTCCCAATCCACTCATCTTGCTTGAGCATCAGCTAACTGAGTTTACATGAGCAACTGAAGTGTTAAAAATAATATAAAAAAAGAATCACAAACTGATGATGCTCTCTCAAGATATTTCAAACAATTAAAATAAATTGTTTTACAGTATTCTTTATCCATTTTACCGTGAGACTATCCAGATAAGTACTAAATAATAATTTATAGCAGCCTTGCAAAATTTTAGTCACCCCAGGATGCATGATATTTTTGGGACCAATGTGTAATATATTGCTTTAACTATCAGTTACCACTTACTGCTCTACATGATACAAGAACTTGGAGGATCAAAGCTTGAGGAACTCAAAGAATATCATGTGGTTAAATTATTGCTAAGGAAAAAATACTGTAGATTACTGCACATGTTCAGATGCAACATACTTTCTAAGCACTATGTAACCAGAGCAGTATACACAATCCATATTTTAAAAAAAAATATCTCCCAGATCTGTACCACTTGCTGGAAAAATCTACGATATAAAAACATATTGAGCAGAATTAACAGCTTCTTCTGCAACAGATACATAAAATATCACTGTCAAGACAGAAATGTTACCACAATTGTTACGCACTGACTTTGGCCATTGAATCACCATCTTAGTTAATGAGTTTTTTCCAGGGAGCATTAAGGAAGTTACACTCAGTGCTAACTAAGAAGTGCCTTTAGATAAAAAGTAATTTTTGACTCATAAAACACTGGATCATTAAACATCTATGCAAACCACAGGCACAGAGCATGTTTTTTAAATATTCTCCAAAACAATTCTCATGTCTGTCAACAAATCACAAATTCTTGCAATCACATACTATAAAAATGTTTACTTACCTGTACAGTAACTGTTGCTCTTCAAGATGTGTTGTGCACATAGACATTTCACTGCAGGTGCTTGCGTGCCCAGAGCATTCGAGTTGGAGACATTTCTCTCCAGTACCACTAGGCAGTGCATGCTCTCCTCATGCTGTCAGCATAAAAAGGAGCGTGGTTGCTGCCTCCCTCCCCATTACTTTGCAATGCTATATGTGATGTCTGAAGCAGCGGGAAAAGTGGGAGGGTCAGGGAATGTATATGTGCATAATACATCTCAAAAAACAAGACAGGTAAGTAAACTTCCCCCCCCTTTGAGTGATTGTGCACATATAGCCCTGGTCTACACTACGAGTTTAGGTCGAATTTAGCAGCGTTAGATCAATTTAACCCTGCACCCGTCCACACAACGAAGCCATTTTTGTCCAATTACTTGATATCTGTGCTCCTCCCCAATGAGGGGATTAGCACTGAAATAGACATCGCCAGGTCGAATTTGGGTTAGTGTGGATGCAATTCGATGGTACTGGCCTCTGGGAGCTACCCCACAGTGCTCCATTGTGACCGTTCTAGACAGTGCTCTCAACTTGGATGCACTGCCCAGGTAGACAGGAAAAGCCCTGCAAACTTTTGAATTTCATTTCCTGTTTGGCCACCATGGCGTGACCATGCAGAGCTCATCAGCAGAGATGACCATGGAGTCCCAGAATTGCAAAAGAGCTCCAGCATGGACTGGATCTGATCACTGTATGGGGAGACGAAACTTTGCTATCAGAACTCCGTTCCACAAGACGAAATGCCAAAATATTTGAAAAAAATCTCCAAGGGCATGAAGGACAGAGGCTATCACAGGGACCTGCAGCAATGCCGTGTGAAACTTAAGGAGCTCAGGCAAGCCTACCAAAAAACTCAAGAGGCAAATGCCTGCTCAGGATCAGAGCCCTAGACATGCTGCTTCTATAATGAGCTGCATGCAATTCTAGGGGGTGCCCCTACAACTACCCCACACCTGTACGTGGACTCCTGCAAGGGAGTCTCAAGCAACAGGGATGAGGATTTTGAGGACAAGGAAGATGATGAGGAGGGGGAACTTGAAGGTAGCGCAAACCAGGCAAGCGTAGAAACCGTTCTCCCCAACAGCCAGGAACTGTTTATCACCCTCCCAACCTGGGGTCTCGGACCTTGAAGGCGGAGAAGGCACCTCTGGTGAGAGTGTACCTTTGTAAATATAATACACAGTTTAATTTGCCCTGAAGACTTGGGATGCATTCGCTGCCAGTACAGCTACTGGAAGAGTCTGTTAACGTGTCTGGGGATGGAGCGGAAATCCTCCAGGGACAGCTCAATGAAGCTGTCCTGGAGGTACTCTCAAAGCCTTTGCAAAAGGTTTCTGGGGAGGGCAGCCTTATTGCGTCCTCCATGGTAGGACACTTTACCACGTCAGGCCAGTAGCACGTAGTCTAGAATCATTGCATAAGAAAGCATGGCAGCGTGTGGTCCCAGTGTTTGCTGGCATTCAAGCAACATACATTCTTTATCTCCCTGTGATATCCTCAGGAGACTGATATCATTCATGGTCACCTGGTTGAAATAGGGGAATTTTATTAAGGGGACATTCAGAGGTGGCCATTCCAGATGGGCTGTTTGCCTGTGGCTGAAAAGAAATCATCCCCGCTGTTAGCCACGCGGTGGTGGGAGGGGTGAAGCGATCATCCCAGAGAATTGGGGTGTGTGTGTGGGGGGGGTGGTTACTTGGGTTTGTGCTGCATGTTAACCCGAAAACATCAGCACCTCCTTTTAAATGGCCAATGTGTCTTTTTCAATTTTACTCTCCCTTTTTTTCCTCCCGCAGCTGCAAATGTTTCAATGCTGCCACTAGCATCTCTGTCCCAGTAGCTAGTGCAGATAAGGCAGCGAAAAAAAATGCACTTGCAATGAAATGTTCGCTGAGCTCATGCAGTCCACCCAAACTGAAAAAGCCCAGCAGAATGTGTGGAGGCAGACAATGGCAGAGTCCAGGAAACCACAAAATGAGCGCGAGGACAAGAGGGATGTGCGAGAGGACAGGTGGTGGGAGCAACAGGAGAGGTGGCGGGATCAAGAGGAAAGGTGGTGGCAGCATGATGAAAGGAGGCAGGATGCACTGCTGAGGCTACTGGAGGATCACACTGATATGCTCCAGCATATGGTTGAGGTGCAGGAAAGGCACAGACTGCCACTGCAGCCCCTATGTAACCAACCGCCCTCCTCCCCAAGTTCCATAGCCTCCTCACCCAGACGCCCAAGAACATGGAGGGCGGGGCGGGGGAGGCGCCTTCCGGGCACCCAACCACTCCACCCCAGAGGATTGCCCAAGCAACAGAAGACTGGCATTCAATAAGTTTTGAAGTGCAGTGTGACCTTGTCCTTCCCTCCTCCCCTCATCCACCACCCCATCTGGTGCTTCCCTCCTCACCCACCCCTCCCGGGCTACCTTGGCAGTTATCCCCCTATTTGTGTGACAAATTAATAAAGAATGCATGAATTTGAAACAACAATGACTTGATTGTCTCTGCAAGCAGTGATCAAAGGGAGGTAGGGGAGGGCCGTTGGCTAACAGGGAAGTAGAGTGAACCAAGGGGGCAGGTTTTCATCAAGGAGAAACAAACAGAACTGTCACACCGTAGCCTGTCACGAAAGTCACCGTAGTCAGCCACGAAACTGGTTTTCAAAGCTTCTCTGATGCGCAGCGCGCCCTGCTGTGCTCTTCTAACCGCCCTGGTGTCTGGCTGCGCATAATCAGTGGCCAGGAGATTTGCCTCAACCTCCCACCCTGCCATAAATGTCTCCCCCTTACTCTCACAGATATTGCGGAGCACAAAGCAAGCAGTAATAACAATGGGAATACTGGTTTTGCTGAGGTCTGAGTCAGTAAACTGAGCCAGCACACTTTTAAACATCCAAATGCACATTCTACCACCATTCTGCACTTGCTCAGCCTATAGCTGAACTGCTCCTTACTACTGTCCAGGCTGCCTGTGTATTGCTTCATAAGCCATGTCATTAAGGGGTAGGCTGGGACCCCAAGGATAACTATAGGCATTTCAACATCCCCAACAGTAATTTTCTGGTCTGGAAAGTAAGTCCCTTGCAGCAGCTGTACATACAGACCAGAGTTCCTGAAGATGCGAATGTCATGTACCTTTCCCGGCCATCCCACATCAATGCTGGTGAAATGTCCCTTGTGATCCACCAGTGCTTGCAGCACCATTGAAAAATACCCCTTTTGGTTTATGTACTGGCTTCCTTGGTGGTCTGGACCCAAGATATGCATTCAGTCTATTGCACGCAGTTAGGGAATCCCATTTCAGCAAAGCCATCCACTATGACCTGTACATTTCCCAGAGTTACTACCCTTGATAGCAGCAGCTCAGTGATTGCGTTGGCTACTCGGATCACAGCAGCCCCCACAGTAGATTTGTCCACTCCAAATTGATTCCCGACTGACCGGTAGCTGTCTGGCGTTGCAAGCTTCCAGAGGGCTATCGCCACTCGCTTCTGAACTGTGAGGGCTGCTCTCATCTTGGTATTCTTGCGCTTCAGGGCAGGGGAAAGCAAGTCAAAGTTCCATGAAAGTGCCCTTATGCATGCAAAATTTTCGCAGCCACTGGGAATCATCCCAGACCTGCAACACTATGCGGTCCCACCAGCCTGTGCTTGTTTCACGGGCCCAGAATCAGCATCCCACGGCATGAGCCTGCCCCATTGCCACCAGGATGGCCAAACTGCTGAGGTCCGTGCTTTGTGAGAAGTCTGTGTCCATGTCCTCATCACTCTCGTCACCGCGCTGCCGTCGCCTCCTCGCCTGCTTTTGCAGGTTCTAGTTCTGCATATACTGCATGATAACGCGTGAGGTGTTTACAATGCTCATAACTGCTGCAGTGATCTGAGCGGGCTCCATGCTTGCTGTGGTATGGCATCTGCAGGAGAGCAGAGTTGCAGGGGAAGCGGTGGTTGGATGACCAGTTTTGCAGACCTACTGCACCGTCTGCTGCCAGGACACAACAGCTGACCGGTCTGCATGCTTGCCGTGGTATGGCGAGACAAGAGCAGCTGAGCAGAGTTACAGCGAAAGCGGCCCTGCGAGACCACCAGGAGAGCAGAGTGCCAACGGAAGCAGTGGATGATGACGATGGTTTGCAGACTTACTGCACCGGCTGCTGAAAGCAGTATGGCGCACACATGGAAAAAAAGGCGCAAAACGATTGTCTGCCGTTGCTTTCATGGAGGGAGGGGCGACTGACGACGTGTACCCAAAACAACCCGCGACAATGTTTTTGCCCCATCAGGCATTGGGAGCTTAACCCAGAACTCCAATGGGCGGCAGAGACTGCTGGAACTGTGGGATAGCTACCCACAGTGCAACGCTCTGAAAATCGATGCTAGCCTCGGTACTGTGGACGCACTCTGACAACTTAATGTGCTTAGTGCAGCTGTTTTTCTTGGTGGAAGAGAGACTTAGCAAGATTGTAGCAGCGCTTACTGCAGTTAAAAATTCAGAGCGAAATTCACTGAGATGACACTGATAGAATTATGGGTCACTCATCATAGACTACAAAAAGCCTGGGGGTAGTCTCGAGTCATCCAGTTAGATTGCCAAAGCTCTACAAACATCCAAGGTCTGAAGCGTTTCTTCATCTTCAGAAGAATGGGGTTTTGGGAAAAAACAAACAAAAAAAACAAACAAACAGAAAATGAATATTTGATTCAGGTGGAAAGCTGATATTACCTCAGGCATAAATGTAGGGTGTGGCCTAAAGGAAATCTTTTCTTTATGGAAAACTGTGAAAGGAGGATCACCCAGGAGAGCCTGAAGCTCTGAAAACCTCCTAGCACAAGTGATTGCCACCAGAAAAGCTGTTTTTGTAGACAATAACAATAGTGAGGCGGAATCCATAGGGTCGAAGGTGGGCCCTAGGAGTTTGGAGAGAATTCAGTTGAGATCCCATACAGATGCAGGATCAGACACAGGAGGGTAAACGTTGAGCAGATCTTACAAGAGTCTCAGAAAAAGAGAAGATGAGAGAAAGACGGAAAACCCATCTACTGGTGGATGCAGTGCAGAAAACAGAAGCCACATGACCCCTCTTGGAACTAACTGAAAGGCATGATGATTTCAGATGCAACAGATACCTCAGTGTGACACTACGCCCCATATTCTTCATGGGGATATTGCTGTGATATGAATATGGTCTAACTAAGATACGTTTTACGTATGGTGAGTGATGTGAGATATCATTGGAAAAGTTATGATTTACTGAATATGATTATCCTATTTGTATGCATGTATAATTTCTGTATCTGAAGTTAGAATATTGACTATGTATTGATTGCAAAAGTGCTTGCACCTGGGGAATGCCGATCAGATAGTAGGCAATCAGCCTGGATGGGTCATTAGACAAGATAATAGGACTTTGAAGTTACTAATCTCCCGCCTTCCTGAGAAGCTTCCTGGGATGCTGCATTGACACTGCAGGGTCATGTGATCATGTCACCTGGTACTGGACCCCATCTTAAGCCTGCTAGTATTTTTCCAAAAAAGGGGTGGAGACCAAACTGGGCAACGAAGGATTCCTGCCATATGTAAATCCTATTTAAGGCAGGGAAGTGAGTTAATCAGGGTTCTGTCTTCACTGAATCCCATCCCCGCCCAGGATGACTGCTGGAAAATTTAAGAAACAAGGACTAAGGGAGGGAGAAGAGCTGAGCCCGGGGCCAGAAAAGGTGTCTGGCCTGTGAAAGAAAGACCTAAAACAACATTTAGGGTGAGAAATTACTACTTGTAACCAGTTTCTTTAGTGTACCGAGCTTAGTTTGCACGTGTGTTTTATTTGCTCAGTAATCTGCTTTGATCTGTTTGCTAACCCTTAAAATCACTTAAAATCTATCCTTTGTAGTTAATAAACTGGTTTTGTTTTCTTTAATCCAGTTTGTGCAATTAATAACCGGGGGTGGAGGGGGGAGGAAGCTGGGCATATCTTCCTCCACACTGAGGGATTTTCATGAGGTTACACTGTATAGATTTCTTTGCAGTGCAAGACAATACAATTTTGGGTTTACACTCCAGAGGGGGTGTGCACTTAAGTCCTGGGCAACTCCTGAGTGGAGTCTTCCCACGCAGAGCTGATTTTCAGTGTCAGTGTCTTTCTGCAGATGCGTGTGTCCCCACGTGTGTGTGCGTGCGCACGCGCACTGGAGGAGGCTTGAGGACCCTGGCTCAGCAGGATGGGGTACCGGGACTTCCCTGTAGGAAGACCAGTCCTGACCTTTAGGTCTTGTAACAAAGATCAGCAAGATGATCTAAAGGATCTCAAAGGTGAGACAGGTTCCTCCCTTTCTGAGTCTGAAGAAGAAATGTAAGCTTCCTCAAAATAGGGAGAAGCAGTTCCTGTTGGGATTCTATGTGGCCTGGGTTTTTGGAAACACATTAGGATCCAAAGGAAGTAAGGGTTACGGTGTGCAGAAAGCCAGAGACGTGATCAGTGCTGGCGTAATTGGTAAGAAAGATGACTAACAGAGATGAAACAGAAGGTTCATTGACAGTGCTGGTGGAACCAAAACACACTGAATCTACTGAAGGGAGGAGGACGATTCAGCATGGGTGAAGACACTTGTCTTAACAGCACAAAGGAGCCAGAGTCGATGGTGCTGCCTCAGAGGGGACTGATGAGCGCTTAGATTTGTGAAGCCTTGAACCAATATTAGAGGATTTACCAGAAGATTTTCTGGGAGAAGTCCGAGACATAGTGGTCTTGTCTGGGTCAGAATGCTTGGGAAAAACTTTTAAGCTGACAGAGAAGATGAAGCGTGACATTTGCTTGTACTTCAAATCAGAAGCAGTGTGTGTGTGGCAGACTTCTGGTTGATTTTGAGATCAGGGCCTGGCTCTAATGCAGGTTCCACTGCCTCTTTCATGAGATGAAAGTCCTGATGGGGAAGGAAATACAAATAGGATATTTGTCTCTCGCACAGCCCTCACCCAGAAAAATCAAACAAATATCGAGTCCCAGCTCAGGAGGAAAGCATTGTTCTAGGAGACTGGACTGAGACCTCCTCAGGAGCAGAACAGCTGACATTTCTTGTTTTCTCTCATGACTAACAGGTTAATTGTCAGAATGCCCCAAACTGCAAAGATGAGCCATAGGATGCTGGGATTCAGAGATCACTCATAAGTCAGGGAGAAATTCCTGCTGAGGTGACCTGCCAGGTTGTTGTGGGTCCCAGATAAGTGATCGGCCATGGGGGGAATGTTTTCCTGAATGCAACCTGATTGCCTCCCAACAAAGCACACTGGCATATGCTCCTACATGTCTGTTCATATACTATATAATGGTGGTATTATCAGTGTGTATGAGAACCCCTGAGCCCCTGATGTGACTCTGAATGGCCTGAGAGGCACTGTAGATGGCAGGACGCTTCAAGACTTTAATATGAAGAGAAACTTCTCATTCTGACCACAGGCCTTGAACTTGCAGCAAGTCCAGATGTACTTCCCAACCTATTAAGGAGGCAACAGTGACTACAGTCCTGGTTGGTGAAGGCCAATCACACATCTGAAGAGGACGCAGGCACCACCTGGTATACTGAATTACCTGTGTGCATGCAGCCATATGGCCTAGCAACCTCAGGCATACTCAGTCTGTGGTTAAGACTACAGCTCCAGACATAGGTGGTGGATTGCCTGGAATCACTTAGTCTGTAAAAATGCTCTTGAATTTGTGGAGTCTATCACGGCCCCAATGAACTCAATTCTTTGAGTTGGAACCCAGTGTTGACTTTCCACTGGTTAGGATGAAACTTAAACAATTGAGCAGGTGTAGCATGAAAGGAATGAGAGAGAAGACTTGCACTCTGGAGTTGGCCCTCAGTAACCAATCACCCTGATATGGGAAGATATGAATTCCCTTCTTCCTGAGGTATTCTGTTACCACAATCATACACTAAATCATTGCTAAAAACCTGGTGGGACAGAAGATAGGCCAAAAGGCAGCTCAGTGTACTGGTAGTGCTGGCCAGCCATGATAAATTTAATGAGAAGTGTCCCTGAAAAGGGATGCGGCACAGAGGTGGGGAGAAGGGACAGAGAGGAACTTCATGGCATAATCCAATCTGATGGCGCTTAGGATTATAATCGAGACCCAAACATTGTAAAAGTGGGCCAGCCTATACCTGAACATGGAGGACAGAGGAGAGGTTACTACTGAATCGCTGTCCTGAACACAAGAGTCAAAATGGGCGCTTGGCTAAGGGTGGCCAGCTGGTTAAATCCAGAATCAGAGGAACTTCTCCTTTGGGATCTGTGGCTCTTTCTGGAGTATTCCGGCTGTCACACAGGATGGGAGGATTGTCTGAAAGAATGCTGTGAATGGTATTGCTGTTGTGGCTGCTGACTGCTAGAGTGGCATCTATTTATGGCCAGAGCATATACTCCTAAAGCATGCAAAGTAGCTCCTGAGTCTTTAAAAGAATGCAAGGTCTTATCAGTATTTTCTGAAAACAAAACCCAGCCATCAAACCTGAAGTCCTCAATAGTCTGCTGCATATTGGGCGCAATGCCCAAATTCTGCAGCTATGCTCTCCTCATGGTCACAGCCAATACCATAATTCTGGTCACAAGTTCTGCCACATGCAGAGCTGACTGCAATAAGGTCTTGGCTATCATATGGCCTTCCAAAATGAATGCCATAAACACTTCCCTAGAGGGTTCTGGCATCCTATCTGCGAATTTAGACATGGCCTATCAATTGACAGTCATATTGAGAGCAACATCTGCTAGTTCGTTAGCAAGGCATATTTGCAGAGAAGAGGAGGTATAAATCTTCCTCCCCATTTAGACCATTCTTTTGGATTCTTTGTCCTTCAGGGTGGATTTATATCTGCCCTTTTCAGCATTTGGTTTTGCTGTAGTCACTTCCAGGGAGTTCGGGGGCTGAGTGTGAGTAGAAACCCTCCAACCCTTGCCTGGGAATGAAGTATAATTTCTCCCAATGCTTTGGTGTAGGGGACAATGACATTTGGGTATTCTACAGGGCTTTTGCAGGCTCCAGGAGAGCCTCATTTATCAGGAGAGTTAATCCCCCTGGAGCTGATGGTTGGAGAATATCCAGCAGTGTGTGTGTGTATTTTCCTGCAGGAATTCCTCCTGGTAGTTGCCATATGTCTCAAGAGGTCCTGATGCACCTTAAAGTACTTGGGCACTGAGGGAGAGAAAGATTTGGGCACAGTATATTCACCAGGGTGGACAAAGCGGCGTTTTGCACCACATGGTCGATTGGGAAAAAACCCGTAAGTCCAAGAGGAAGGGACTCAGTGGTTACTTACAGTTGACATGGTGTGGGAGTGGGAGGGGGGGTCACCGTTGGGACCAGTGATCTTACTCTGGAGTGGGTCGAGAAGCAGGACGTCAGGGACAGAGAAGCATCCCAGGGATTCCAAGGAGGCCACAGGGTACATGGATAAAGCAAGAGTAGCCTGTAGGCACAGGGCCAAAAGCCCTTGTCCCAACTGTGGGACAGATGCCAATTTCAGCACCAAGAGTGATCCGAGGATCTGGTGCTTATCGGACCAGAACGATGACCCTGACCTGGATCTTGAGGAAAACCAAAGTTCTCTGGTGACAAAGAGAGTCAGCCCTGATGGGGCAAACAACTACTTAGACTTCTCTGAACCTCAATAAGGGGGCGGCATTAATGCCAAAGAGAAGTGGGGAGTTGCACAAGAGGCACTGAATGAGACACACTCCTACCCAGTACCAGGAGGGGCATCAGCACCGAGGCTGGTACCAAACTCTATGATGGATCTGTCACCAAAACAATGCCTGTGCTGAAGTATGCACCAGGACTGAGGGGGTTTTCAGTGCCAGGTCTAGCCTCAGCTCCATAGTCTGCAGACCAGGTGGTGTGAGCTGCAGTGCTGACGGAGCCATTGGCTTTGCAACATGGTCAGAAGGTGCCAATGGCACAACAGAGGATGAGTCAGTAGAAGGCATAGCACCAGAGAACTCCTGAAGAAACAGATAGTCCAGGATCGAGAGAAAAAGCAGGTCTGATGCTGCCTCATATGCCATCAGCATGGATACGGTTGATGCTGGTGCCGACATCACAGGTACCGGACTCAGGAGACACCAGAGTTGACAATACGGGCCCTCATTGCTCTCGGCGTGGTACGGAGGAGCGGTTGGACAGACCTGCTCCATCCTGCATGCCGGATGAAGAATGGTGCCAGTCAGCACTCCTCCTAGAAGAGGAAGAGGAGTCTCCCCAAGCCCTGGAATGGTCCTGACTCATTTTATGGGACCTCTTCTTCATCGCACTAGAGGAGGGTGAACAACTCCTCTTCCTCTTGGGGGAAACATCAGAGTCCAAGCACAGGGTGGCATCACTTGTGGATCCGAAGACAACTGCTGATCAGAGGGCTTAGGTGCCAAAGCAGGCCTCAAGGCCTGCTCCAGAAGGTACTGCTTCAACCCCAAGTCTCTTCCCACCTGAGTCCTCTTGGGGAACGACTTGCACATGGAGCACCTCTCCTTAATGTGTCCCTCACCAAGACACAAGTAGCATCTTGTGTGGGGATTGCTGTTGGGGATAGCCACCATACATGACAGACAATGCTTGAACTCTGGTGAAGGCATCACACAGGGCATCCAGTCACTCTACTACCACAAACTAAACCTAAGGTACTACTACGATATACAAGAAAAGTTCTCAGAAAACAGAGAAAGTGTGAGGTGAAGATGCCACACAGAGCTCTGACTCTAGCCACAGGTGGTGAGAAGGAACTCAGGGGGTTAGGGTGGTACTGCCCTTCTATGGCCCAGGAAGGAGCTATGGTCGTAGGGCATGAGTGCTACCCCTATGGTTACTTCTAGGCAAAAGTGCTCTGGTGCACGCACACACTCACATGGAATACACAGCTGCATCTACTCAAAGAACTAAATTAAGTTACTACCACTAAATAATAACTATATACGAACTATAAAGTTCTGAAATCGGGCTATCCGAAGCAAATGCTACAGGGAGCTCCAACTCTCACCACAGGCAATGAGAATGAACTGAGAGGGAGGCAACCACCACATCCCTTTTATGCCTTTGAGTGACAGCACTGGGGCACATGCACCATCTATTGACACTGCAAGCAAAAGTCTCTAACTCAAGTGCACTGGACATACAAACACCGGCAGTGGAATGTATATAAGCACAGTCACTTGAAGGAGAATTAGCATATACCATCAAAGTGAGTGTTTAACAGTTAATTGTCTATCCTCCAACAATAATAGGTTTCTATGCATCCTTTGGGTCCTCTCACATTTCTGTTCTGCAAAGGAAACTTTTAGATGGAAAGTGTCACATGGCGGGAGGCGAAGCATTAGGGTAAGGGGTTTAGTATAACTTCTGGTGATTTAATGGAAATGGCACAGTAAAATTTGTGTATCTCTTTCAAATTTTACCCCATAGTGTCAGATCTCTGAATCAATTATTTTATTCAAGTATCAAAACAGGACAAACTATTAAAGCCAATATTTCATGTTATATCTGGTATCCTGCTTCTAGCCTCGAGGGCAAATAAAACATCTACCTCAACATCTATTCCTTTCTTTGGACTGGCTTTACTTTCTGGCATATTTCTCTTCCAGCAAAGGTCAAACCAAAGTCTGCTTAAAGAAATGGAGTCATTTCACTAACTCTTGCAAGACAGTTTGGATCTGTGCAGTTTTGTGCGCCTCAAATCAATACATTTATTTGATTTAAAGCTTGTATTACTGAAATTGCACCTATAGCATAATGAACTGTGTTCACTATTGAGTTCCCAGTCCAACATCATGTATTATATCAGAATGAAGTCAGTAAATATTGTAGTTCATGGCCATATTATTTAGCCAAAACATTCTCATTGTATAGGCACTATTCGCATTGCACAAGATATGACAAGAAATTACATTACTACCAACATACACAGAAGAATGGTAAGGTTTACATGCAGAAGGATGGCAATGTTAAAGAGCACATATATCAGAAACACAAACCACTAAGGACATGTCTACAAAGCCCAGGGAAGCCTGGGTCGACAGACTAAGGCTAGTGGGGCTTGGGCTACCGCTCTAAAAATAGACAGCGCTTTGAAGTTACAGCTCAGGCTGGAGCTCAGCCTCAGAATCCTCCCACACCCCGGCTTCAGAATCTGAGCCACAACTTCACAGTGCCATCTACACAGCTATTTTTAAAGCACTCACATGAGCCCCGCTACAGTTAAAACTTCTGCATACTCTAAGTACTATAGACCCTAAGAACCCACATTTTGTTCTTTAATCTTATTTGTTTTGACTATGTTCTTCAAGGACAGGAACCATGAATGAAAATTTGCATTTTACTTCAATGGATCAGGATTTCATCCCATGTCTTTATTTGTTATAGAACTGAAAATTACTTACTGGTAATGCTGTTTCTTGGGGCTTGTCTTCACTACTGGGGAGATTGATGCTGCTGCAATCGATGCAGTGGGTGTCTATTTAGCGGGTCTAGTGAAGACCCACTAAATTGATGGCAGAGTGCTCTCCGGTCAACCCCAGTACTCCAGCTCCCTGAGAAGATTGAGGCCTGTCGACCAGAGAGAGTCTCCCGTCCACGCAGCACAGTGAAGACACCAGGGTAGGTCGACCTAAGCTATGCTGACTCCAGCTACATTAGTCACATAGCTGGAGTAGCGTAACTTAGGTCGACTTACCCCGGCAGTGAAGACAAGCCCTTGTAGTCCTCCCTTTTTCCATCCTGTCCAGAAACAGTCATTACAGTCAGCATTATGGCTCCATCTCAAAGCACCAAAGAGGTAAAAGATCTCTCAATCAATGCCAGAATATAAGTCAATTTTCCCATTTCATTTCCAGTGAGAGACTTTCAGAGCAAAGGAATAAAGAAGATAAAAGGGAAAAAAAAAATCAAATGACACTTCCTGAGGGGGACCTAGGAGGGACGTAGGATGGGAGAAGTGAAAACTACAAAAAACAGAAAGACCATTAAGTAATTGTCCTTTGCTGTATGTCCCAAATTTTCCATTGCTGTATGGCCAACAACTGTCAGCAGTCAAGGACAAATTAAAATGGTAATGCAGAAAAAGCTGTGAAGCAATAACTAGGTCCATATGAATTTAAAGAAGGTGATGCTTCCTCGCTCTGAGCCCAGGAAGTTTCCATGTCTCTTCCAAAATGGAACTTTATATGCAGCAATTTGGCTTGTTCAGAGGTTAATAGAGTACAATCCTTAAACCAACAACATGCCACTGTAACCTTGATGACCTAACGTCTCTTGTTATAACCTTCAAAACTGACAAACGTAGCTTTTTAAAGCTATGAATTGAAGGTAGGTAAACATTTCAGAACTCAATGTTACTTCTGCTGCAACAAAGATCTGGACACAACTTGGGCAAAACACCTTTGTGAAATTCCAAGAATGCTGAACAAAGATGGATTACATATTCACCTCTTTCTTTTTCAAAGAGGGGAAGTAAAGTGTGTTAAAACTGAGAAAAGGAGCGAGACATCAACCATACCCTGCTATGTTACACAAACAATAACCTCCTTGGAAAAAACTTTGGTTACACATCTGCACTGCTCTGTCCAAATGCTGCTAAAACCAAAGTGTTCTAGGTTGAAGGACAGGATTGTAGCTGAGAGAGGAGATCCAGTCCAATAGAAA
The DNA here is from genome assembly GCF_965140295.1 of Lepidochelys olivacea. NCBI lineage: Eukaryota > Metazoa > Chordata > Testudines > Cheloniidae > Lepidochelys > Lepidochelys olivacea. The sequence goes on from NC_140423.1 coordinate 18,608,869, forward strand.
TGTGGCACAGTTAGGCTCATTATGTACTAGAATCAAGGAGGGCAGGCCCACTTCAGGTCAGAAAGGTTGTCTCCACGTCTATCCTTTTTTCAGGATTTTCCAAATTAGGGGTGGGGTGAGAAGCAAAAATTCAGTTCTCTGTCCCAGTGCTACAAGAATGTATGTTACAAGAATTGGTGTCAAAGGATCAGGAGCAGAAACAGGATAGTTATGCCAACTGGCTGGACGCAAACTATTCTATCAAATCACAGAGCCCAGATGCTGGCAAATCTCCTGGGGAAAAAATGGGTCTGAAGACTCCATTTGCCAAGAACCACTATTTGTGTTGAGCCAATCCACCAGCAGTCCAGTTTTCACACAAGTGCAAGCCACTGATACAAAGGTTTCTAGGGCTGAAGGATCAAAGCTGCAGGAGGTTTATGGTATGGCTGCAAAGTCAACACTATTGGAAATGAAGGGGGACAGAGACCTGGGAGAGACTAGCTGTGAAGTCCCTGCAGCTAGGGATTTCTCCTTGATGCCCTTCCTCTCCCTTTTCACACACCATACCCTACCCCTAACATCATCCACACTTCTTATTCTCTTGCAACTGGATTTTTTCTTAAGATTTAGGAGATGAAAGAGAAAAGATAGAATGGGAACCAAGAACTGAGTTATCATGAGACTACACTAAATGCTTCCGGGACAAGAGGCCAAAAAAAAAAAAAAAAAAGTGGGTGGATTGCTTCTGATGTACTAACCTTGACTGACTTGTCTTTTGCTTTTTGCTTCTGGAAAACCACAACACTGTCTGTTCTCACTCTTGCTAGCTAAATTGAGAGGACAGGGATACACAACAAAATTATTGTGTGGAGCAGTTGCTATTATGTTAGGATGTTGGTTGTGGATGGAGAGTTCAAAAGGTCATTCTTCACACAGCAAGGCAGATCTCTAATGATTGCTGCTCAGAACAGAGAACTACTTGGCTCAAACCAGGAGCACGCTCTGGATTGCTGTGAACTCACTGTAAAGTTAAAAAATATATACATCTGTTTACACACACACTCTCCATGTGTTAATATGAACACTACCACACTGTTTAACACACTTATAAAATATTATAGTAAAGTAATATTTACAAACACCACCACCAATTGATGCATTAGTTTTGACTGGAAAGGGATTACTTCAAAACTAGATAGCAGATTAGTACAGTATTTAAAAAAATTAAAGGGCAGTGAAAAAAGATCAATACAAATGTAGTATAGCTCAAAATAAAACTATTCTCAAAAGATGTCTAAACATACAAATGTAGCCAAAGACTCCACTGACAATAAGCCAGGAAACATTTATGCTCCAAATTCTGATTCAAGATACAGTAACTTCTCACTTAAAGTTGTCTCAGGAGCCTCCTGCTTGCTGTGTGGGGGGGAGGGGGGGCACAACAGGGCTCAAGAAGGAGGGAGCTTGCTAGTAGCAGCCGCTGATTCAACTTTCTGATCTAAAAAGGCAGTGTACTTAGAGTGGGGTCAGCATACTTAAAGGGGCAATGCGCATCTCTCTCTCTCAAACACAGGGTGTGTGTCTCTGTCTGCCATGCTGTCTCCCCTCCCTCCATTTATGCTGCTTTGTACAGTATGAGGCTACATTAACAACAATGTGTTAACCCTTGAGGGCTCAGCTGAGTTCTAGTTCATCATTTAGCAGTAAGGCATTCCCTGGGAAATATCCCACCCGCTTCCACGCTCCGACTTCATCATCTCAACCAAGCTTCGCAATCATCATTGCTGTGTACAGTATTAAATTATTTGTTTAAAACTTATACTGTGTATAAGTGTATAATATAATCTTTTGTATGGTGAAAAAAATTTCCCTGGAACCTAACCCCCCACTATTTACATTAATTCCTATGGGGAAACTGGATTCGCTTAACATTGTTTCGCTTAAACACGCATTTTACAGGAACATAATTACAACGTTAAGCGAGGAGTTACTGTAGTTTATAACTACCTATTTGACATACCATGTCAAATTAGTGGAGGCAAATCCCAATGTTTGACGACTGTGGAAAAGCAAACATGAGGAAAGTCATCCTTTTTGAAACCAGATGTTCGTTTATGGTACATTCATAAAATATAATACATTTAAAACAGTGACAACTTATATGTGCCCAAGAAAAACAAATGATGAGTTGTCCAATTGCCACTAGATGGCAGAATATCATCAAATACCTGCATGAGTAGTATTTACTTCAGCTAAATTGCAGATTAAAAAAAATGTTAGGAAGTTAGTTCAGCTCATCTGAAAAAAAAGAAGCTTCAAATTTTAAAAAGTAATTTATGTAAACAGTATGATCATGCAAAAATCTAGGATTAGAGTTATCTGAAGGTTACACTCAACACTCACACTCATAAAGTCCTAGGTCTATAACCCACATAGCTACGAAAGAATCAAGTGTTGTTGAGCAGGTGACACATATACACACTAGGTTTGGTGCTGTTCTCCCAGCAACTGCATTCCAAGGCAGAAACATACCGCTGCAATGCTAGAAGCTGCTATGGAAAGAGAGAGGAAGTGCTTAAAATAAGATAAAGGGTTGAGGATAGCTCAGGAAGGGTGTGGGCACAACAAACATGTCAGAAGCACAGTGCACATTTCTTAATTTAAAAGAAGCTACCAAAACAGTTTAAAATATTTTAAATTGCTGAACATAGCCTGGATATAAAATGTGAAATTTCAGTGTGATGCAGTTTAGAACGTGACATGCTAACAGGATTGAATTTAGCAATTTAGAATTTATACTAGAAATATCATTTGATTTCAGTATTACTTAAAGTAGCATATACCCATGTTGCTAAAAATGAAAGCTAGTAATTTAATTAAATAGAAAAATATACAGACTTTATATGTTATCTGAAAAACCTAAAGAATTAGAGTATGTAACACTATGTCTATTCGGGTAGTTTTAAAAAGGGAGGATTTTTTCTTAAGCTACAATGCTTGGGTTATTGGGGGGAGGAAGAAAGAAGAGCAGAGAATTGTTTAAGCAGAGCTCCACACCTCCTTATTATAGCATATCTATCAATTATTTGGGGGCCATAAAGATTGTGGCAACTTCTCCAGACATAAGCCTGAATCAATCGCCTGTGTATGACTTTTTCTTTCCCTACCAATATTACCATCACCCCTAAGGAGGCTTGGAAAAACATGTAATGCCTAAGAAGGCTTTGCAGTTTCTTAACCAAGCAAGCCCACAGAGGCTGTATAGGGACCTACCATGCAAACTCTTAATAGCTACCCTGCACTATTCCTCAAGCTACAAGAGACCTTAGCAACAGAACCAATTATCCAGTGAGTTATTAATGTTAAAATCACAAATTAAAAACACAGCAATAATGCTGTTTATCCAACAAATATGAAGGTTCAATTACTACAGGTGCTTCATGTTTTTCTAAAAAGAAACTGGATATTTTATTGAAGTGAGGCACTACTTGGAAAAGTGTCTCTGAAAAAATGACATTGTGAGTTCCAAATTTGTGTCTCTGAACAGAAATCAAAACTTCCTCAGTTTACTAGTAAAATAAAGTTTGCAAGTGCCGGCCAGTCCTGTAAACTCAACCTGTGAGCTAAAACGTGATAGCTTCTTTCTGGCGCATGCTTCAGTAGTGCTAACCAGTAGGATTCCACAGGGAAAATTCTTCCCTCAGTTGCACCTGTGCAACCCCATTGCCTTCAGTGGGCCATTTTTCAAAAAACCACCAGGCTTGAACATTCTTTGGCTTATGGTTTGTTAGAATTAAGAAACATTTCATTAAATATATTACTAAAACATATAAGATAACTTTCCCTAACTTCGTGCATAGTACATTTACAATACAATTAACAGAATAGCACCCCTGCACCCCCAAAAGCAATATGATATACAGAAATTAAAAGGTTAAAACAACATGGTAGTTTTCAATGAACAGGAGTACAAAAATGTTGTGCTTGGTAGTTTCAGCTTTATTTATTTATTTATTTTGTAGTCATGCAACTTACAATAACTACTGAGGAACATATTTTCAAGCCAAAAAATTGTAAATGGCTTTGTTATAAAGGTTTAACTTGTGCAGGAAAGTGGTTACTTATGCACACAAAATTGCAACTTTAATATTAATTTTAAAATTCTTATCCATCTATAAACACTTTACTGGAAATATGGATTTGTAGCATATAGTGTTATAGTAAGTAGACTGTTCTAACATTTAAAAAATTCAGAGTGAAGAAGGCACAGCAAGGCTATCACCATTCCCGTTATGGCCAATTATGAAGATTCACATGGATACTTTTCATCCAATCTCTAGGAAGACCATCTTATTTTTAATTTTTATACTAATAAAAATATTAAACAATTCACTCTCTAAAAAACCATGATATAACTCAGACTAGCCCATTAATATCTAAATTGTAAGATTTCAGTTTGTTTAAAAAAAACAACCCACAATCTCATAAGTCACCTCTTTCAACTTTGATTTAATAATCTAATATAGAGAGAACCATTGGGAAGTCCATTAAGAAATTTCATTCCTTGTTATCCACTTCCTTTGAAAACAAGTATGGGTAAATAATAGCACCACAGTTTTCCAATGACACTGACTAAAAACATTATTCATATAACAGAAAACAATTTGTATAGTTTTGGATAGCCATAGATACAGATGATGTTCTATTTATTTGGATAAGATTCTATAGGAAATTGCACTTAGAGGACACTTTCTGGCAGCAGTCAAGTGGTTAAATACTGTGAATACAACTTTTATGGTCTTTGTAGTTACACTTGAATTTAATAGCTTTAAATGAGGAAGGAGGAGTCATTTTTCAGCTGGATATAGCCAGGATTTAAAAGCAGTCACTTACTTGTCCTTAACACACATTCAAGCAGAGAAGAGTTTTCAGTGGACCATCAGGATCAGTAATCATTGTAAATCACCTCCTGGAAAAGAAAACCTATGCATAAATATTGCTTTTTTTATTTTATAGTTAATATTAAAGTTAAACATGAAGTGTTTAAAATTTTAAAAAACCTTTTATTTATTCTAATCTGGAGATTTCCAGTTTGAAACCTGCTTCACAGCTGTTGCTATTCTTTACTGTAATTGTTGGACAAGATCACATTGTTATTGGAACATTTAATTTTCCAATTCCAAAGTTTATGTTGCATCTCTAATAGTACATTAAGATAAGTTACGTTTTACTTTTTCCTCCTTTACATTTTTTAAAAAGGAAAAGAAAGAAGCCATCTGTGATGCTCTCTTCATAAATCCACAGGTTTTCGACTCTACCACTTACTATATACACAAAATAACAAAGCGATGTTACAACTGTTTACAACTACATCATTTTAAAAATGTATTCAATTCTCGTACATACGAAGGTCTAGTCACTTGTGAAGTTTGTAATTTTAAAAGTTCATCCTTTAGAACTATCAGTGTACACAAGAAGTCTTAAATTCCTTTTAAAAGTTGAAATATTTTCTTTTCCTTCATTCAGAAAAGATAATTGCTACAGCCAGTTTTTCAGTTTTAATTCTCCTTCAAAACACACATCCAAGACCAAGCATGGAAAGTTCCAGGTCAAAATGAGAATTTTTGTAACATTATGACCAGCCAGTAAAAACTGAGCCTGCAGACACATCTTCCCTGTACATGAGCACACTGCCATGTGCATCATGCAAGAACAGCAAACTGTTTTCAAAGCAGAAGGAAAAAATGTAGATTGTCAAGTTCCTACTGCCTAGTTTTCCTGTGAAGTTCTGAGAATAAATATTCCATTTTGTGGTGCATATTGTACAAGGTATGATTAAGTGTACTAATTAGTGAGCATTTCTGGGTCTCTATTCAGAATTACAGTAACTTAAGGAAAAGTTTCAAACAACAGCTGCGTGATTGAATTGATTTATTGAAAACTGCTTGAAGCACTATGTAAAGCAGAGGCTGTTCAAGCTAATTAGAAAAACAAATTGCTCTTGGGAAATATTTATGAGGCATTCACATGTAAAAGTACACACTATAGTCCTATCCAAAATCAAGAGTTTCAAAATTGATACTTCTACTCAGACTACTTAGTAGATAATCACTAGTAGTCAGGTGAAGAGCTTTATCCAAGCAGATCATTCTTAAGAAATTAAACTGAAGCCTTTCAGATCAACTGGGTGTGTATGAAGTCATCTGCTGTTTTAACCACTTCTTTGACAATACTGACTATAGCTTTATTCATATGAACAGACTTACCAATTAGAGGGGTGATTGACAACGTGGTCACATAAGAATAAGCATCAGGAGTAAACTGTCTCCTAATTAAACACCTTTGTAATAGTGTTTTATGCTAAATCAACCTCCACAAATCACAGAAACTAGAATGAAGACCAAAAAAAGTGAAAAAAATAATTCATAATAGTGCTAAGCACTATTTGCTCCATCAAAACCCCTTAATTACATTTGGACGTTACAGAAAATGAAGCCCTTCAGATGGGTATCTCAGTAAAAACTCAAATCAGCCTTATTACTGACCAATTACTGACTATATTCAATCTTCAATGGCATGATATTACCTCCAAAAGGGCTACAGAGACCACTTATAGAAGTTCTCTACTGAAGAGACCGTAGGAAGAAAACGAGAAGTGAAATTTGCCTGCAGATGACCAAATAGGTTTATCAAGACATCATTAATTATTTTAGAGATTAATATTAAAATTTCTAAATTTTAAGTCAAGTTTTGATTTTGTTAAGTGATTGTGAAGTCACCATAGTCATCAATCTCAAATCAGTTTGGAAAACCTGTTGGAACTAAACACTGTCCAGCAGTGTCCATTCTTCTTCAGAATCCTGCAATAACTGATTTTCTTGCAGGCAAATCCGTGCAAGTACCGATACAGTTTGCCTAATCACCAAAAGAAATCCCAGTGAACATCTGAACCACTGACACGGACTGGACAGGGTTGACAGAGAGTCACTTACAGAAGAAGTCATCTTATGGAAGAGATTTGAGATCTCAAAACATGTTCTAAAAAAATGAATAGTTTTGAAATGTTCAACTTCTCAGGCACATTAAGACAGCTAAAGTGTTAAATACTTTGCACATATTAATTTTCCATTTAAGCAACTATTGCAATTACCATACAGCTGTTATGAGATTGAAAATGGAAAAACTGAAAATGTATTAAGTAGTGGTCCACACTATGAAAAAGTTTGAAAACTCTGACATGTAAATTGCTTACAATTAATTCTAGATAATTTTAGATTAAATTTGAAGCTTTGGTGACTTTTGTTCATAACTGCTATTCACGCAACAGCCCCAGCTGTCACAAAACAAGTTAAAAGCTTTAAGAGTAAACTGTGTCTAGATTAACCAATGTTCAGTCATTGTATATCTACCATTCCCATTTTCAGCATATTCACAACATTAGTGATATGGGCGAGTCAAGACAGAATATACCGATTTAGCAACATTTATGCTTCATTCACTAATTATAGTTTAAAAGAATTTAATACACAGTCATCTATGAGCTATTTCTGTAACTATGCCCCATCCTGTCTGTCATTACTGATAACCAGGAAGAAATAGGTGGTTGATAGGTGGGCTGAAAGAGAAAACAGTCACATAGCCCAAAGACTGGTTTAGATAGCCCAAAGACTGGTTTAAGCTGACTTCCAGGCTGCTGTGTTGCAAGTATAGGTACAATAAAGAAATATATTTTGGTAACAATCATTGTCATTTTTTGGTAGGGAAGCAGGTTTATAAATCCTGTTTGTAGGCAGAGGGTGCACTGTATGAAATATCAAATCCACTGCATCACAGAGAAAAATTAAAAAAAGAACGCCTATATATATCAAAGTTATTGGGCACAGCAACTTTGGCAGTATGCCTGAGGGTTAGTGACTGGTTTGGTTGTAGCACCAGTCTGCGCTTTCCAATTCTGCCCAAGTAGACTACGAACTAGAATGTAAACACATGACCCGTTTAAAAGGGAAGATGGAATATAGTTTCTGAAAGAAGTCTAGTGGTGCAGAATAACTACAGTTTTTGATAAATCCTACAGGAAGGTCTTTCCAGTGTAAAAAGACTATCTAGATTAGTATTTTCATTAATTTGCTCTGGCCAGAAACCTTACAGGACCACCTTTTCTGAATGACAACTTGGAATGGTCTTTACTAAGGCACTGTAAGTCCTACTGCATGGAGAAGAGCTAGAGTAATGTAAAAAACTAACAGAAATGGAAATTTTGGTTGATAAACGAAAGCAAATATATAATCAAACTGAATATGGTAAAATATTACCACATATCAAAAGGGAGTGAGCACATTATAACTCAGGTCAGTATTACTCTATGTTTATGTGAAAAATTTTTTAGCTGATATAATAAAGCTATTAAATAGTGACTTCATCATTTCAGACTTTTCACTGAATCATATACCTTTCCTTTCACTAAAACCTGGCTATTCTCATGCTATTGAAAACCTACACTGTCACATCCTGCAAAGTGCAATTCCATTATTCCTATCCTAAAACCAGAGGCTTCCTCTTCTGATCAGAGCAAGGCCATTGCACTGTGCACCATCTGAAAAGTTGCAAGTTTATTTCTTGATGATCATCTAGTGTATTAGTGTGCTTTATTACAGACACTATAAAACTAAGCTAATTACTGCACGTAACAGGGTGACTCGCCCCTGATTACAGAATGAGCCACACATGGTAGAGATCAGGGTTAATGTCCTATAAAGAGCAGCAGGAGCCTACAGTTAAGGGAAAGGGAGTGGAGACAAAGGAACCTCAGTAAACTGTGGAAGGGTCTGACAAGAGTGAGGAAAGCTCTCCAAGCAGGGAGGCCTGGGAGCACAGGCACCGACTTTCCAAAGTGCCAAGGGGTGCTCAACCCCTGGCTCTGCCCCCACTCCACCCCTTCCTCCAAGGCCCCACCCCTGCCCCGCCTCTTCCTGCCCAATTCCGCTCCCTCCCTCAAGTGCCCCACATCCTCACTCCTCCCTCCTCTGCCTCCCACTTGCCAAAATACAGCTGATTGCGGTGGTTGGGAGGTGCGGGGAGGCGCTGATCTGCAGGGCCCGCTGGCAGGCGGGAGGCACTGGGGGTGCTGAAGGGGCACTGACAGGGGGTGCTGAGGGGGCGCTGATAGAGGGCTGCCGTTGGGTGCTCAGCACCTACCATTTTTTTCCCCCGTGGATGCTCCAGCCCCACAGCGCTCATGGAGTCGGTGCCTATGCCTGGGAGACATCCTGACCATGCAAAGCTCCCTGGAAGTCTTTGGAGGAAGAAGAGAAACCTTGTGTTGTGTGGACTTAGGAACAGATTGGTTCTGGGATTTTGAGGTTTTTTGGCAGCTTATTTTATATTAATAAACCTAGCCTGCAAGGAGGAGTATTTTTGACGCAAAAAAAAGACTTGGTGAATTTTTATTTGAATACTCCAAAAAGGGAAACTGAGGTTGGTTGCTGGTAGCATGACCAGTGCTTAATTTGCTCCAGAGCTTGCTAGGACTGAGCCCTGGCACCTCTAGGCTTTGCAGTTCATAGTCCCAGCACCTCTGGGCTTGCTGCATCCATTATGAATATAAAAAAAAAAAAAAAAGTGCTTGAGCCCCGGCACCTCTTTCATCACAAATTAAGCACTGAGCGTGACCGTAGGCTATTAAAAGAGGCACACAGGAGGCACCTGGCAGAACAGAGAACTCAATCCCAGCACAACCCCAATTCTCAAAACTTGGTATCTGAGTCTCTACAATCAATGTCTCTGCTAAGTCTCAACACCAATAGCACCTTCATCATATGAGTCTTCCATTTCCTGTCTACAAAGTATCTGTGTTCAACAGTAAAGCAAGACTGTTTACACAGTCTGGTATTCACTTATATAGGAAGATCTTTATGTGTGCTTTCATCTAATTACACTTCTTGACACACTTACATTCAGTAGATTGCCCTGCTTTAGCTACAGAAATAATGAATTTATACCCTACAGTAACAAGTCCTATTCCATTACCTACAAACCTCAGTTTATATATCTCAATTATCAAATGTAAGACCACAGTCAGTATTCAGTCATAAGATAGAAGAAAACTTTTTAAAAATGCTAAAGCAAAGAAACTTTCTTTAGAGCTAAAGATGGAATGGTTAAATGAGGAGGACATAATATAAAGCCTGGTCTCAGAATTCACAAGCAACAGAAGACAACCTTGCTGGAGTTCTTATGTGAGCTCAGATAAATAAAAGATACAAAATGATTAATTTAAGTTACCTCCAGGAGCAAATACAAGTGATCACATCACCTGACAGGTGGGATGTAACCATCATATTCAACATATGTGGGAAGTGAGTAGCCAATTTCAAAGAAATGGGGAAATGGTCAAAACCACAGCAATATACTCATGGAAGAAGAAAGTTGGTCATGAATCTGGAGCAGAAATGGTGGTAGCAGCTGAAGGATAAACTTCAGTCACATCAGTCTTAGAGATGAGATAAAATTGAGAGGTTACCAACTTAGATACAGTTTTAATAGAACAGGTAAGACTGTTAACCAGCTACAGTATTGTTCGTGGCATAGACAGCAGCTATATGAAATTTGACTAGAACTGGATGGACTGTTTTAGAAATAAAAAAAAAAAATTCATAGCAAATGAACCAATGTATGTTAAATCCAAATTAGATACCAATTTTTTTTTGTAATTATATAGATCGGCAAAAATACATAAAACCCTTTTCATCTCCTGCTTTAAAGATAGCTAATAAGGCATTTAAGAAGACAATAAAATACAAGATAAATGCTAATCTTTAGACCAATGCAAATTAGAACAGCTTAGTTCTAAATCCCTGAAAAAAAAAAAAGGGGAGCATGCAGTGAAACTACCACTGAAGCCTTAACTATAGCTTTGTGGATATGACAGTATGCTATGTCAAAGCTATGCAAATAGGTAACAGAAAATAGGTAATTACTATGGGCTTTAATAGAGCACTTTGGTGCAATATAACAAACTGTTTTGTACCAGAAAGGTGCAATATATCTTTTGAGACTAATGTATCTGTCCTTGCATCTCAAGGGGAGAAACAATACATTTTGCCAGTTGTACTTACACAGCATTATCCTAATTTTCTTGCACATCAGTCAATAAAGTAACTCTTTAACATAAGACTCTTTCAAAATATACAAATTTAGTTTACTTCCCCTCCCTCAAGCTATTCAGCAGTTAAATTATATAGATTAAAGGGGCAGGGGGAGGAGAAGCCTAGTAATACAATTCACTGAAACGGGGCTGTCACTAAAAGTAATGTGGACAGAGGTTTTAGAATCTTGAACTCCAGCAATGTACCCCTTGTTGCAACATGTTAAATACTCCTAACCCAACACACATCCTTATTGTATTCGCAAAAAGAAAAGGAGTACTTGTGGCACCTTAGAGACTAACAAATTTATTTGAGCATAAGCTTTTGTATTATTGTATTATCACACATCCCGTTTTAGGGAGACGATGGATTTTGTACTGGTCTTGTCAGGCTCCATTTACCAATTTCCCAGCAATGTTTAGTAAACACTATGCACATGACGCTGCTATTTTTCAGATATGACAATTAACTTGCTTCTTGTTCACTTTGCATATATTAAAATGACAGGACAGCATTAAAAAAAAACTGTATGCATTAGAATGTTTTGAATATTTCTTCCCTTCCCCTAATGTGTCATTTGTGTTCCCTATTTCTGGAAGCTTCTCTCTCTCTCTTTCACAGTGTGTGTCAGTGTGCGTGTGTGCACAAACACACGCATGAGAATGACTACATAGCCTGGTGGTTAGAGCACTGACCTGGGAGGTGGGAGACCTAGGATCCAGTCACCCTGCTTCAATGAGTAATAATTTATCCAGAGTGCAACAGCTTTGACAATAGAGAGACTGAGGGAAGCCCCACATCAGAATATCCCACAGTCGAATGGTTAGAACACTCAACTAACAGGTGACAAATCCCAATTCAGATCCCTTCAGTGGAGGGGCGACCAGCCACACCCCAAGTGAGTATCCAAAACACTGAGCTAAAAGTTATGAGGGATGTCCTCCTCCAACCCACCCCCAGCTGTTTTGTGTGAACTTACCTGATAGGCTCGATCCAGTAGGCGGCCTCTGAGCATGCCTACCGGATCAGTCTCACACACAACTTTAAGCAGCTTCCTCTGTTTTGTGAATCACTCTGGGGTTTAGGTGCCCAGGTGCCTAGAGGTAGGAAGCAATGTGCATGCTCAGAGGCAGAAACTTAGGTGCCTAGGGAACTTTTACTGCAAAATCTTGGGTGCCAAGCAAGTTAGGTGCTGACAGGCTTCAGTGGGAGTTTTATGCATCACAGTGGTCCCAAAATTTGGACTTAGGCTCCTAACTCTTTTTGAGCATTCAGGCGCTAGACTTCCTGGACAATTAAATGCATAATTCTTTTTAAAAAAAATACATATTTTTCAAGAAAACTTTCCTACTTCAAACACCAAAATACAGGATGTGCTGTCTAGGCCAGTAAAAAGGGAATTGATAAACCAGATTAACTGGTAAGAAACCACTGCTCACCAACATCCTTTTATATCAGTCCAGATAGTTCAACAGCAGCATCTACCCTCAGAAAAGACAGTAATAGACTGCAGCATGTCGGGCTGCCTGCTCAGATACTACTAAATCAGTGTCTAATAAGAGTCTACAAAGGAGCACCTCCTTTCATCTCACACTGAGAAATAGTGATGATTATTGTTGAATTAGCTTTGGTACAACATCTTAACTACAAGCAGTGTAAGTTTCCTCAGTGCAGTCCCAACCACAATATGACTCAAAACTTGCACATTCTGGTTTGTAAACTGATCACATGCTATATAAAAGTCACTAACGTAGCTTAAAGATGAAACAAGATGTCATTTTTACAGTCACTTTTGTGACTAAAAATACACTTAAATACAATGTTCTCTGACCATTTGACACACATTGCTTCATAAGCCACAATGTAGCAAGAAAGAATACAGGCTCAGTAGTACAAATCTACATAATACATTCGACATAATAAATATTACTAAATCAATAACGTAGTACAACTCATAATAGGGATGCACACAAGCTTGAAAGTTTAACTTCATGTCATTAATCCTAGCTGCAATATGGATATAAAATTCAGAAGAATGTAACAATTAGTGCCAGAGTACAAAAACAATTTATGTTCATACAGATTTAAATTCAAAACCTGAAAATACTGCCATATGACTTGTGTTTTGTTTCCTTAGTTAAATGTTTATTACTTTTAATTACTTCTAGCTCTGTTTTTATTTAACTAGTCACACCCAACTTGGTTGATAAGAAGGTTCATTTTATACCTTTGGAATTTTTAAGACATCCATCTTCATGCCAACCATGAGCACCGCCTTAGCCTTTGCAGTGATTTGATGTCTTTCACGATATATGCTGTAGTCACTGTCACATTACACAGAACAAGTCCCACTTCAGATTACTAGCTCTAAGGACCAGTCACACAAATTAAGTGACCATCACTTTAGCTGCATCTGAAGGGTGACAAATAATATTTACACATACTAGATAGGATCCATGGCACCACAGTGGAATGTCAATTTATACGAGGGATGATTATAATTTTAAATTAAAGGAAACAGTAAATTATATCAAGCTTCAAAATGAATGAAATCTCATTAAAAGAACTGAGTTAAGCTTAAAAAAAAAAGCAAACATGGTAAATACAAAGATAACTTTTAAAAGAAAGTCATTTTTCTTTTACCCACATCATAAGTTTCAATGGATTGACATTTCTCCCTACTACAGTGGAATCTATTGGCTTTCATGCTACCCAAATAGGTGTCCAACATAAGTACTTGGACATTATAGACAAAATTAGACCGTGTTATATGATTATGTCAATGGTATGTCATTACCATTGTTGTAGACTGACACAGAAGACAAGACAACAGTATTTACAACAGCGTAAGTCCAGTTAGATCAGTGTAGTCAAAACAGGACAGAAATTACATTTACATGATTTATTTACTTACAATAACTACATACAGGATAATTTGTTTTTAATATAAATGACCTGTGTTAAAATTTGTATTCTATGTAAGAGAAATATAGGTTTTAATATATAATTTTCAGATTTGACAATTCTGGACATAAAGAGCTTTGAAACACCTATTTTCGAGAAATATATGATTAATCTGTGATTTACATTCTAAGTGTTTACTTGCATTTCACTCCCACATGGGAATTAGAGTTGGGACTCTCAGCTGTCAAAGGTTGGAAGCTCTGCCGAGACAAGTCTTTGTCCAAAATACACATATGTGCCTAATGGGGATTTTTGAGGGAAAGAATAAATGGTAAAAGTAATGTGGATTCCTGGTCCCCCACCCTCAGCTGTACAAGTTTTATTTTAATATTTGATACTGATATTAATAATTTGATCTTGCTTTCAAATAGCCAACTGAATTGTTTAAAAAAACCCAACAGAATCATCTACCGTTTCTTTTCATAACTTTAATGTGGATAAAGACACCACTTGGATTAGTATGCAAATGTATGCCAAATGATGGAACATTTTAAAGTTTGAATTAAAAACATTAAATATATAACTGGAGATTTGTTTTAAAAATTCAGTCTTCACAAGTTTTCATTTTTTTCCTTTTACTCGTGCAAAAAGTTCACAAATCTTCTAAAATTGAAGTTTATGGGAAGACAAACAATGAAGATTACTGTCATTATGCACAGCAGATGCTTTGTTCTTATTCCTGAAATTTTGATAACTAGATCTTTAAAACAATGTAATTTTATTCATTTGTACATTCCTGACAAAATGTTTAATATCAGAATAGGCATACAATAAACACCAAAACCTTAATACTGCTCCATTAATGAAAGCTGATGCAAATTAAGTGATTACCATATTTTCATTATCTTCTCACACAATCCATTAGTTCCTGTAAGACATTGTTCTTGACAGAGACATTTTTCTACATGCAAGCTGATACAGATATGAGAGCTCTTACCTTTTAACCAATCAGCTAGGGAAATATTTTTCCCTTAAAAGGGAGGAGGCAATCTTCCAAATATACAGTTTCAGTACAGTTAGAGCTCAGTCTGCCAGTTTTCAACAGCAACCATTATCACTTTCTTCTTGGAGACAGCAACATACCATCTAACACTTACAAAAACTGAGAGCACTCATCAAGTTCCTGGTGAAAACAGGAAATATAATCAACTAAACTCATCAGTTTGTTTCACTAAATACACGTGATCCCTGCCCAGTCATCAGCAAGTCCATTCCCCCTCCTGAAACTCTGAAGATGTCAGAATGTATATTTTTGTTCTGCAATTCCACTCCGCCAAATGTCTCGAGGGACCTAAGGAAGCTAGGATCCAACATACCCTGATAGATTGCTTCTTAGATCTCCTGAGAATGGCAGGTTCAGCATTACCACAGCATTATAATTAGCATTAACTCCTTCCAGTCCTACTGCATTGTTATAACTGAATCACTTGAAGATGCCAAATGGACTCATTACATGCAGACTACAGCATTATATAAATACGTGGTTAGATTTTCAACTGATCTCATTCTAAGTTTTCCATTTTGGTAAGGATTATAAAACAGGGAAAATTTAAGAAATGTTTTTAAAAGCTTGTCACCCACATGTTTAGAATCAGTGATTAAAAAAAACAAAAACAACCCTCCTCCCAAGAGCTGCATTTAGTACCGGTTTTAGATTAAACAAACAAACCTGCAACAGAGGTCCTGGGGGAAAACTGACTGCTATGTTCAAAATGAAACTTACTTTACACACGTGATCTGTGTCAGGCAGCCAACAAATTTCAGAGCTAGCTTTTAAACTTGTCCAAAAATAGCTTTCAGTAAAAACATTCCAAGAAATATATGTTCAAATGATAGGCATTCCATTTTCTGCATGTAATATCATCAAAAGTCAGGATGTTCAAAAACATATCAACTAAATCTTTAAACTTTAGTTTAAGCTTTGTATCAATTAAATCTCAGAATTTATGTACAGTTAGGGGCAATGGAACGAATGGGTGGGGGGGTGGGAGAGGGCTAGTGCCCTTGCAATGGAAATATTCGGGGGATGCAAATCTATGTTTCTGCCCTCACTGCTCTTAGAGGCAAGAAGTAGGAGCCAGAGATAAAAGCAGGACCCAGAGGAGGGACTGGATTGATTGCCATGGCACAGAAGATTGAGCCAGCCGCTAGGGAGCAAGTAGGACTTGGAGCACCCACGGAAAAAAAATTAGGGGGTGCTTAGCACCCATCAGCAGCCACCTGCTCCCCTGCCCCCAGTGCCTCCCATCTGCCAGTGCCCACTCCCACCATCAACTCCTTCCCCTCCCTCCCAGTGCCTCCCTCCCACCTGCTGCAATCAGCTGTTTGCAGCGTACAGGAGATGCTGGTGGGAAGGGGGGAGGAGTGCGGATGGAGCATGCTCAGAGGATGGGGTGGAACTGGGCTGGAAGGGGCAGAGCAGGGGTGGGAAGAAGCAGGGCGGCGGTGGGACCTGGGGGAAAAGGGTCGGGTAGGGGTGGCTCCTCGGGCGGAGCAGAGGGTTGAGCACCCCTAGGGCCCAAAGAAAGCTGGCGCCTGTGATACCCACTATTTAAAAAGTGAGTCTCTTTCAATCAACATATAGGAAACCTAGCCTTTTTACAATAGTGACCCATATACCTTGGTCACAGCTTTGTCTCTCCATTCTACTTTTGCCATCAGTTCTCAAAAGCTGAGATCTAACTGATGAAGGCACAAAGAAAAGGAGTACTTGTGGCACCTTAGAGACTAACCAATTTATTTGAGCATAAGCTTTCGTGAGCTACAGCTCACTTCATCGGATGCATGCAGTGGAAAACACATATCTCTTACAACAGCTCAATCAGCCCATGCAACCAGGACATCAGACTCATCACTTCCTCCTCCTCTCTCTAGTGCTTGAATAATAACATTATAAACATATATAGTGTTATCAGCTGGAAACTGTGGCAAACTCCAGCAAAGAGCTGTATTTGTACAGAATACTCAAATCACCTATCCTTTGTGTCTCATTTCCCTATGTATAAAAGTATTACCTTACCCAGTACTATTCAATGGTGTCCTGACACTAATATTGGTAAAGCTCTTTCATATTCTCAAAAGAAATGCACAAGAGAAGTACACAATATTCTTACTTTCACCATATATAATTCTCCAATGGGGATTCTGTAAATTTATCTTAAGGATTTAAATTTTGTTATTGTTGCTGATGTCTGGAGAAAACAATTTCACCATTACTGCCTGATCAAAGCAAGCCTTACACTCAACCTGATGGCATTTCTCAGTCTTTCTGTAATGTGATAACTTTTGAGCATCACATTTGATCAATTCCAAAATTTCAGGGAATATTCTAGGCATCAATGCACAGAATCCTATTGACTCTACTGAAAATTGTAAAATCTAGTTTCCGCTGGTGTGAGAGGAGAATCAGGCACACCCATTTGGTGCTGCAGGCATAGGAATGTTATTGTCTACACATATTGCAGGCAGCAGTTTAATATTCTGCTCTCTCTCTCACTGGGTGTACAGTTTGGTTTACATAAGTAACAAAATAGTTTCTCATCTTAACTTGAAAAATTGCAGTCTCTGGAGAGTCTTACTGCACAAATACTTGCAAAACACAACAACACAGGTACTGCTAAAGGAGACTATAACACAGTAGAAGGACTAGAAGCTAAGTTGTATGGTGAAAACAAATTTGTGGGCAGGAAGAGGACTAGTCAATAGCACTTTTCGCACAATGACCAGCAAAGTATATGAACAAGGGGCCAGAGCATAAATCAATGGACGATATGCCTGCAGTAGTTTGTGTATTATTTCATAAATACACAGGCCTTTAGAAAATATAGTACCCATACCACAAACTACCTGGTGCTGGAAGACAGTTTGCTCTAGTAGGCAATTTCTTTTGATTTTGTCTTGGGCTGTGACTATTCCTAAATTGCAGAGTCTCACATGATTAAAAGTTGTTAAAAGTTTTCAACGGGCCCAAACTTTTAAGGGGATTATATCTGATCCTAGATTCAATTACCAATTGTATTTGTATTACCAATACAAAATATAAAAAATATGAAACTGAAATAACAAAAAAAAGAGCATCTTAGATGACAATTTAGGTTAAATGGCTATGTGCTGTAAAATTGCTAGAGGTTATAAACCATCCACAGAATCTCACTATATATGTTCTTTTTGGAAAAAGTGAAAAGCCATTTGCACTTAAAAAGTTGTATAGCACACAGAGCTGAGCCTACATAAGCAACAAAGTATATTTTACATGCCACATTAGTTTTAACTGGAAAACCCAGTAGACATCCATAAAAGGGTATGTATGATACAGTTCAGGGCTATTAAGGGAGGGCATACAAAATAGTTTCCTGTTTTTGTAGATATCTGATCTTTCTACACTTAAATGGCTTGTCCAATGGGTGTGTAATTAAGAAACTGTTGATATCTGATATTAAAGATTTTTTTTAATATAAAATGTTGCCGAATACAAGAGAGTACTATTTCTACTCACACATACACATGCATGTGTGACTATTTACTTTTTTTACCTTACTACAAAAATGTAATTATGTAGTAGTCGATTGATATATTTCTCTGAATTCCACTAGTTCCTCTGCTATCTGAATTTTCTCTTGAAAAATATCCATCTTGAAGAAGATACAGTGCCAAAATAAATACCTGTATGTTTAAAGTGCAGTCTGAACTTTCTAAACCTTCTTGCTCTTTAAAGAGGTAGCATGAGGACATGTCCTGTGTGTACACTTTATGTACCGGATACCCAAACACCTAGAGATGCATCTCGGATAAAACAGAGAATGAGAACTATTTTTGTAATATTCTGTATCATTAAAGTGTTTTCAGATCTATTTTATATAATAAACACAATATTTTAATATTTACCTATCTTAAAATGATAAAAACCACTGAAAATAAAAGGACTTTTTTTAAACTCAAACTTTATGAGGCATTCTTGGTACGTTGACGGTATATTACTGGTACAGGTAGACAGAAAAACAACCAGCCATCTTTTACTCTACAGCTTTAGTTAAAGTATTAAAGCTATACCTATCACTTTATCAACTGCACACTTCTGCTTCTACAGACTAAAAATTTACACTACTATTGTTGTAGAGTCAAGCCTATCATAATTTTTTATAGAACTGGTAGAATAATATTTGTCTCAATTTTGCCATATTTTTAATACATTTAATGAATAATTTTTAAAAAATCAGCCAGTTTTCCTCCTCTAGCTCAAGCAGAATACACTTAAGTTATTTGTGACCTAAATTCCTTTTTGTGTAGCCTACTGCAGCTTGCCTGAGAAGGGAATCAAAGGAGCAATGGCCATAATAGCTTGAAGACAGAAAAGAATTCAGAAGAGCATACACATCTGTGACATCTCAATATGAATGGAAACAATAGACCCCCCCTCCGCCCCATAAAGCTATTATGGGAGTGGAAGGGCAAACCTTTTTTGACTGCAATATGAAGGATATGGATAATGATCTTGAATGCAGTTAGGAGGCATGGTGAAGTGGCATTACAAAAACTGGTTTCATTTCTTGCTGAATATGATGGTGAATGCAGGGAAAATGTTAGATGAGAGCCAAGAGACATTAAGGACAAATACAGGGAAAGAGAAACAGGCAAAGAAGAGGAGAGAAGAAAAATGGTCTTCACGGAAGGAAGAATCACCAGCAAGGTATGATGAACTCATTTTTTACAAAAGCCGTCAACTAAAAGCATATTCATAGAGCACACAAAGCCTACCATTTTATATGGACCTCAAAACACACCATTGTCTGGGCAACAAGGAAGATAGAAAGGTAGAGTTCCTTATTTCACTTTTGCTGAAGCTCAGCAGATGCAGACAACAGATTAAAAATTAGATGTTTTGATTTAATTTTGCATTTGAAATAGCCAAAAGGTCTCTCTACATGACCAGAAAAAATGCTATTTAAAATTAGAGTTAGCTAATATGATTTGAATACATCTACATTAAATGTTAAGGGGCGTTTCAAATCAAGTTAGCTGGTGATGGGGGTTATTAATCATACATACAGAGTAAGAGATCGGCAAAGGTGTTAGCTCTCAAGAAAGCCAGTTACTGGTAATCTCAGCTAGAAGAAAAACGTCGAAGTGTGCTAGTGAAGAAATACAAAAATGACAGCAGAGTGCTAAGCCAGTTCAGTGACAGGAACAGACATCTGATACTGCACTGCAACAGAACTTTGGAACAAAGCAGTTTTACTATTCTTCAAGAGCAGATTGGGTAAGTCTGCCAACTCACCCACATTTTGTAGAAAATGCCAACAAGTTCAGTCTTCCACAAACTTACCATTCACACTTTACTCATCCTCCATTTTGAAGTGTTTTGGGATTTTATTTTATTTTTTAAGGGATGATCTGAACACATCCATGCTCCAAATTAAGTCTTCTGCCCAAGGAAGAAAGGGTTTAGTCACTTTCTCTTTTCACAGACCTACAAAAAGTCCTGACTATTGTTCTTACATCCCGAATTGCAGATACCCCAGCTGTCTTAATCTTTGCCAACTTGAAGTGCGGGCTTGCTGATTCTCACATGGCATTAATATTCCCTGCAGCAGAAGTAATACACAGAATTCCAAGGTGGCAGTGCTTCCTCCTCCTGCAGGTACAAGTCTGTGAATGAAGCAAATCTTTGCCATATTATTCTCTTTTCTCCTATAGTTTCTTTCTTGCTCGCTACAGAAACCAGCGTAAGAACAAAGTGATGGGAAAAGAGGGTACTGGGAGAAGAGAGAAGACTGAAGGCCTGCTCCCCATAACCACTCTCTTTGGATGCTATGCTACACATCACCCTCCTCTTCTTGATAAATTGACAAGTATAGGTAAGAATGGTTAGGTTTCCAATGACAAATGAACTAACCTTGCCTCCATCTGATAAGGCAAAAATGTAGACGACTCTTATTGTGTCCATGCTGTACACAGTGGAAACTAATTCCCGCATGATAAGATTGAGTCACATTTGTACAGTGAATATTTCAATCTCAAATAAGTATTTCATAGGCAAATACTAAATCAATCTCCCCTTCACTGTCAACATGTTCATCATAGGGTTACTAGAGACATTCAAAGCTAGATCTCTCAACAGAAATGTGAAAATTGGTGTGGGAGACACACCAGACATGTTTCTGTTATCTTCCATAGCACATCTTTTTTCATACTGTTTTTTTTTCCCCTTCATTTTTTGGGGGAGAGACAATACAAGTTGTCTGAAATCCAGGTTTCTGTCATGAGCCAAATAAATCCTTGGTAATACTACACTGAAGTCAGTGAAACTACATCAGGAATTAATTTGCCCAACTGTTCATATACATGGTATATAATGAAGGTAAACTTAAAAGAATGTAATTATTTCAATTACCCCATCTAATATCGGCATAAAGTTCAGACTACACTAATTTCATTTAAACTCTGTAGTTTGAGCATTTCTGATTAATCAGATTTACTGAAGTGACACCTTGCTATAATACCAACATCATCTACAGATTTAAAACAGTCAATTGATTCCATGAATACATTAAAAGGAAACAAAGACAATTCCTGCTCAGCATACAACTTTATCTTCACAGTTTGTTCTTCTCATCCAAATAACAAATAGTGTTATGGTGGAGAGGGAGAAAATTAAATTGTATCCAATTAAAGTATTTCCTGGGAAAAAATAAAAATTTTCATGTTGAAAAATAGGTTCTAAAAAACAGTTACCAACCTTTTCATAATTGTTGTTCTTCAAGATGTGTTGCTCATGTCCATTCTAGGTGTGCGCGCGCCCACATGCACAGTTGGAGATTTTTGCCTTAGCAGTATCTGTAGGGTCAGCTATGGCGCCCCCTTCAGTGCTGTGCTCATGTGTCGGTACATTAGGTGCTGCCAGCCCTATGCCCTCTCAGTTCGTTCTTGCCGGCAACTCCGACAGAGGGGCAGGAGGGCAGGTAATGGAATGGACATGAGCAACATATCTCGAAAAACAAGAGTTATGAAAAGATAGGTAACAGTTTTTTTTCTTTGAGTGCTTGCTCATGTCGATTCCATTCTAGGTGACTCAAGCAGTATCCTTGGAGGTGGGCTCAGAGTTCACGGTCTTCTTGCTCGTAACACTGCTCTACTGAAGCCAACATCATCCTGGGCCTGCTAGATAAGCACGTAATGGGACACGAATGTGTGGACAGACAACCAGGTGGCTGCCCTATAGATGTCCTGGATCAGCACTTAGGCTAAGAAAGCTGCTGAACAGGCTTGCGCACTGCTTCAATGGGCGATTACGATTGCTGAGGTGGCACCTTTGCCTGATGGTAGCAGCAGCGAATGTAGGCAGTGATCCAAGAAGAAATTATTTGAGCAGATACTGGACAATCTTTCGTCCTGTCAGCTATAGCGATAAACAATTGCATTGATTTACGGAATGGCTTGGTCCTTTCTACGTAGAAGGCTAGTGCCGTTCTGATGTTTAGGGAATGCAGCTGATGCTCCTCCTGTAATACAGCTTTGGAAAAAAACCAAGTAAATATATATCCTCAGTCCCCGGAAAAATCATGGAGCAGAGCCTCAAAGAATCAATTCTGAAGCACTTAGAGGAGAGGAAAGTGATCAGGAACAGTCAGCATGGATTCACCAAGGGCAAGTCATGCCTGACTTATCTAATTGTCTTCTATGATGAGATAACTGGCTCTGTGGATGGGGGAAAGCAGTGGACGTGTTGTTCCTTGACTTTAGCAAAGTTTTTGACACGGTCTCGCACAGTATTCTTGCCAGCAAGTTAAAGAAGTATGGGCTGGATGAACGGACTATAAGGTGGATAGAAAGTTGGCTAGATACTTGAGCTCGACGGGTAGTGATCAATGGCTCCATGTCTAGTTGGCAGCCGGTATCAAGTGGAGTGCCCCAAGGGTTGGTCCTCGGGCCGGTTTTGTTCAATATCTTCATAAATGATCTGGAGGATGGTGTGGATTGTACCCTCAGCAAGTTTTCAGATGACACTAAACTGGGAGGAGAGGTAGATATGCTGGAGGGTAGGGATAGGATACAGAGGGACCTAGACAAATTAGAGGATTGGGCCAAAAGAAATCTGATGAGGTTCAACAAGGACAAGTGCAGAGTCCTGCACTTAAGATGGAAGAATCCCCCATGCACTGCTACAGACTAGGGACCGAATGGCTAGGCAGCAGTTCTACAGAAAAGGACCTAGGGGTTACAGTGGACGAGAAGCTGGATATGAGTCAACAGTGTGCCGTTGTTGCCAAGAAGGCCAATGGCATTTTGGGATGTATAAGTAGGGGCATTGCCAGCAGATCGAGGGATGTGATCGTTCCCCTCTATTCGACATTGGTGAGGCCACATCTGGAGTACTGTGTCCAGTTTTGGGCCCCACACTACAAGAAGGATGTGGAAAAATTGGAAAGAGTCCAGCAAAGGGCAACAAAAATTATTAGGGGATTGGAACACATGACTTATGAGGGGAGGCTGAAGCAACTGGGATGTTTAGTCTGCAGAAGAGAAGAAAGAAGGAGGATTGGATAGCTGCTTTCAACTACCTGAAAGGGGGTTCCAAAGAGGATGGCTCTAGACTGTTCTCAGTGGTAGCAGATGACAGAACAAGGAGTAATGGTCTCAAGTTGCAGTGGGGGAGGTTTAGGTTGGATATTAGGAAAAACTTTTTCATTCGGAGGGTGGTGAAACACTGGAATGCGTTACCTAGAGAGGTGGTGGAATCTCCTTCCTTAGAAGTTTTTAAGGTCAGGCTTAACAAAGCCCTGGCTGGGATGATTTAGTTGGCGATTGGTCCTGCTTTGAGCAGGGGGTTGGACTAGATGACCTCCTGAGGTCCCTTCCAACCCTGATATTCTATGATTCTATGATCTTGGCCCATATGAAACTGAAACCACCTTGGACAGGAAGGCCGGGTGTGGCTGCAGCTTGACCGTGTCCTTGTAAAAGACTGTATAGTGCAGTTCTGAGGTAAGCGCCCTAATCTCAGAGACTCTGCAGGCTGAAGTTATTACAACCAAGAACGTGATCTTCCAGGAATGGAGGAGGACGAGGAGGAGGAGGGAGCAGAAAGCCAGAGGCTCGAAGGGGATCCTGGACAACACAAGATTCAGGTCCCACTGAGGGACAGGGTCCCTGAGGGGCTGGTAGAGGTGCTCGAGGCCCTTGAGAAACCTGACAGTCATCTCTTGGGTGAAAACCGACCTGCCCTTGAGTAGTAGATAGAAGGCCGAAACAGCAGCCAAACGGACCTTACTAGATGAAAGGGATAGGCCTTGGAGCTTGAGATGCAGAAGGTAGTCCAGGATCAACTGCAGCAAGACCCACTCAGGTTGAACCGCTTCCATTTGGCCAGGTAGGTTGCCCTGGTGGAGGGCTTTTTCCTGCCCAACAGGACCTGGTGGACGTTGGCCAAGCACTCCTGCTCCTTCGCATTCAACCATACAGCAGCCAAGCTGTAAGGTGCAGCGCTGCAAGGTTCGGGTGCTGCACACTGCCGTGGTTCTGGAACAGCGGGTCTTGCCAGAGTGGTAGCTGTAATGGAGCAGCCACCGAGAGGTCCAGCAGAGTGCCGAACCATTGTTGGCGCAGGCAGGCCGATGCTATGAGGATCACCTTCGCCCCTGTCCTGCTTGATCTTCATGAGGACTCTGTGGATCAATGGAACTGGAGGGAAGGCATACATCAGAGCCCTCAACCACAGGAGCAGGAAAGCATCTGACAGGGAGCCTCTGTTGAGCCCCCGAATGGAGTAGAAAAAGTGGCACTTCCTGTTCTACCTGGACACAAGCAGGTTCACCTGGGGAGTCCCCCCACTTTTGGAAGATGATGCAGACCACCTCCGGATAGAGGGACCACTAGAGGTGAGACAAGACAGTCCTGCGGAGGCAATCTGCCAAAGCATTCCTGGCCCCGGGGAAGTGAGCGGCCAGGAGATGGATGTCATGTTGTACGCAGAAGTCCCATAGCCTTAGGGCTTCTTGGTAAAGGGGAGACGATCTGGCTCCACCTTGTTTGTTCATATAGAACATCACCACTGTATTGTCCATCAGGACCTGGACCACCCTGTTTTTTATGTGACATAGGAAGGTGTGGCAGGCCAGGCAAACCATTTTGAGCTCCCTGATGTATAGGGAGCAAACAGAGACTTGACCAATGACCTTGCGTGCTGAGATAGCCCAGGTGGGCTCCCCATCCCAGGTCAGAAGCATCAGAGACAAGGCCAACCAATGGGGGCAAGGCCGGAAATGGAACTCTCTTCAACACTGACGCAGGATTTTTCCACCAGGCGGTGGTCCAGGATCTTGACTACACAGTTCATGCTGTGTCTCTTGGAGATGTAGACTGATGCCAGCCACACCTGTAGCTGCCTGAGGTGGAGTTGTGTGTGCTGGACTATGTAAGTACAGGCTGCCATGTGGTCCATGAACCACAGGTATGTGTGAGCAGTGGTGAGAGAGTGGGCTTGCATGCACAAGAGTAGGTCTGCCATGGCTCGGAACTGGGTCTCGGGAAGGAAGGCCCTGGCTTGAGTAGAGTCAAGGACTGCTCCAATGAACTCTACATGCTACACTGGAACTAAGGTTGACTTTTTCTGATGTATTTTATTGCCAGCCCCAGGTCGCGGCAGGTGGAGCAAACCAGGTTGAGATGACGCCATACCTGATCCCGGGATCGGCCTTTTATTACCCAATTGTCACAGTATGGATAAATTTGTACACCTCAGAGCCTCAGGTAAGTGGTCATTGGTGCTATGGACTTTGTGAACACTCTCACAGCTGACGAGAGACCGAAGGGCAGCGCCGGGAACTGAAAATGGCAGCGGCCCAACATAAAACGGAGATTATGCCTGTGCCCAAGGAAAATAGAAATAAGTGTCCTTACAGTCGAGGGCGCCATACCAGTGTCCCGGATCCAGGGAGAGGATAATAGAGGCCAAGGAGACCATGCAAAATTTAAACTCCTTGAGAGACTCTTTGAGGTGGTGCAGGTCCAGAATGGGTCTGAGGCCTCCCTTTGCTTTTGGGATTAGGAAGTAGCAGGAGTAGAACCCTTTACCTTTCATGTCCCGAGGGACCTCCTCCACTACCCCAGGTACAGGAGATTCTCAATCTCTTAAACGAGGAGTTGCTTGTGAGACGGGTCCCTGAAGAGGGACAGGGAAGGGAGTTGGGTGGGAGGGTCGGCCAGGGTTTAGCCCAAAGATGATATGTCAAGCACCCAATGGTCTGAGTTCAGCTGCGACCAGGCAACCGGAAGGGGCGCAGGCAGTTGAGGAAAGAGTAGGAGGGTGGATCCTGAGAAGTGAACAGGGTGCTGTTCTAGGGCACACTCTCAAAATGCCTACTTCTGGCTTCCTTGGCTTCTGGAAGAACCAGGCTGGGCAGAGGAATGGGAAGATGAAGGGTACTGCCACTTAAACCCCCTGTCTTTGTCCTTTTTCCTGTAGGTGCTTGTTCAGGGGATGCCCTAGGAACTCAGCTGAGGAGGCAGAGAATGGAACAGCTTCCTACCCTGCTGAGGAGTGTGCAGGCCCAAGGAAAGGAGGGTGGCAAGGGAGTCTTTAAGGCCGTGGAGCAGTGCATCAGTAAGTTCAGGGAAGAGCCCTGTTCCCTCAAATGGGAGGTCCTGCAGAGTGGTTTGCATCTCCTGGGATAGCCCAGAGGACTGTAACCAGGAGCTGCACCCCATGACCAGTGCAGAGGCGACCACCTGGCCAGAGTCTGTAGCATCTCAGGCCATTTAGAGGGCGCCTCTCACTACTGCTCTGCCTTCCTCCACTAAAGCGGCGAATTCTTGGACTTGGTTATGTGGAATGGCCTCCTTGAACTTTCTGATGGAATCCCACAGGTTGAAATTGTACCTGCCTAGTAGGGCCTGATGGTAAGACACCCGAAATTGCAGGCTGGCAGTCGAATAAATTTTCCTGCCAAACAAGTCCAGCCTCTTGGTGTCTTTATTTTTTGGTGTGCCACTCAGCTGGCCCTGCCTTTCCCTCTCATTGACGGCAGACACGACCAAGGATGCTGCTGGAAGGTGAGTGTACAGGTATTCAAATCCCTTTGCAGGGATGTAGTACTTCTTTTCCACCTTCTTGGAGGTGGGCACAATGGAAGAGGGGGTCTGCCATACTGATTTGGCAATTTTAAGGACCCCTGCTTGGAGTGCACCAGAGTTGTTGGATCTGCTAGGTCTGTGGAGAGAGGAGACTGTGCAGTCCCAGCTCTACTCCAGCTGAAGGAACTTCGATACCTACAGTCAGATTACTTCTGGCAGGTTGGATAAAGGCTAAGAACAGGACATGAAGCAGTGCCGTGTGAAGATAAAGGAGCTGAGGCAAGCGTACCAGAAGGCAAGTGCTGCAGCAAAGACCTGCCACTTCTATATAAGGAGCTGGACACCATCCTTGGTGGCAACCCCACCTCCACAAGCCCCATGGATACTTCGTGGGGGGAGAGAGAGAGAGAGAGAGAGACCGGTGCGGGCTGGAGCCAGCAGACTCAACACCAAGGACGAATTGGTGGATGAGGTAGTGGAGCTGGACGATGAGATGGGACAGGCAACAGGGTCATCTGGTAACATGACGAGCCAGGACCCCTTCTCCACCACAGAGGGTTTCAGCCAGTCCCAGAATTCAGTCTCTGGTGTGCACGATGAAGAAGGGTGCTCTGGGAAGTGCTCATTTTGAGTGGATACTGCTCAGTTACATGAGGTAGAGCTGTCCTTTGCTTTGTTATATGCCAGAGGCGGATTGAGGGATAGAAACGTACAAAGACTAGCTGTGTTTGCATCTGCATCACATTCTCCTGGGCAGCTATGCAGTAGGGGCCCTGCAGAACAGTGTGTTAATGCAAATCAAGATTTCACGGGAATCCTTCAGAGAGATCTTGAGGAAGCCAATCCTCTGCAAAGGGCTCCTTGGCAGAGTTGCTTTGTTCCTTCCCCCGTTGCAGGAAACTTTCCCATGCCAACTGGCAATCATTTGTGCAGGGATCAAAGCAGCACACAGGTGAGCAGCATAGGGACCGTGTCTGAAGCCACATGCATGCAAGAGATGCACCCTTGAATCCTTGCTTATCCTCAGGAGTGAGATATTTGCTTCAATGACCCCCCCCGCCTCTGGAAAATGGTGGCAGAATTTACAATATTGTCCCTATTTGCTCGCAGTGATCCCCTTAAAAAAATCACCAAGAGCCTTTGCCCCATCCTGAACACCACTCTTCACCCCAATTTACCATGTTTAGGGCATTTGCTGAGCTGTGTGCTTGCCAAGTGACAGTGAGAAAGAGGTGTATTTAACTATTATTATTTGATGATGTTCGTGCACTAACAATATGCTTCTGTTTATTGTTTCCTGTGCTTCTGCAGATGTGGTCTTCAGAGCATCACCCTACACACCAGTGCAACACCTCTGCCAGATAAGGAAGCAACTGAGGAGGAGCAAGGGGGACATGTTTTAGGAGTTGCTCCAATCCTCTAATGCTGCAAGAACACAGGGGATGGAGAGAGATACTTAGTGAACATTTAAAAACAGATAGGCATGAGAGGAATCAGGAGCAGGAGTGGATGATAAAAGTGATGGAGGAGCAAATGGAGATGCTGAAGTCTCTAATCGCATTGCAGGCATAACACATGCATGCTCGCCCCTGCTGCAGCCCATGCAGAACTGTTTGCTATGCCCTCTCCAAACTTCTCCCACACGTTCCTTGCATCTTCCAGGCCCAATCACTCCACCACTTTGCAAATGAGAGCTGGAGTTACACACAGCTATAAGCCTCTATCAGGAGAGTGCCCTTCTAAGTGTTATGTTCCTTTCAACAATGCATTTTTCTGTGTGTTTATTGATATTTAATAAACAAACACTCTCTGAAACCATAATCAATCTTTATTTGTCTCCTATACACTGTGGTTGCTGCTGGAATTAATACACAGTGGCAACTGGCACATTTGCAGACTACAAATCATGGTCAGGAAACAAATCATCAAAATTTCGTGCAATGCAGCAAGTTAACAAAGTATGGAAGAATGCTTTATAGAAATGCTCCTGGGGGAATTCTGCGCCACTGCACATGCAGAACTTGTGGAGAAGTTAGTATTTTTTGTGCAGAATTTCTTTTTCCTCCACAGAAATGGGCTGTAGAGCCACTGGCTGCCACTAGGGGCTGCTGGAGCCAGCAGAGCACAGCTTGCAAGTAGAAGACACTGCTGGGGAGAGGAGGAAGAAGCTGGAGAATTCCCGGCAGCTGCAGTTCTCAGCACACCCTGAAGTAAGGAGGCAGTGTGCAGGAATTTACACACACTGCCCAGGACCTAGCATCAGGCTGTTTCTCCTTCTGGATCCCTGGGCTCTGAGGAGAAGGGGGTGAGAGTATCTGGGTTGGGTGGGGGCCTGCGAGTTTCTAGGGGGGGGCATGCATCTGGGGCCTGGGAGCAAGGGAGTGTGGGTGTCTGGTGTAGGGGGCACCCTGCAGCTGGTTTCTGAGAAATGGAGGGTAGGGTGCGGGTGCACGAGTGTCTGAACTGGGGGGCCCTGCAGCTGGGCTCTAGTGGAGAAGGGTGCGTGAGAGTGTTTGGCCTTGGGGGTACCCTTGCAGCTTGGCTCTGGTGAGAAGGGGTGCGGATGTGGGTGTGGATGTGGGCTCTGGGGAGGAGGGGGAAGAGAAACAGAAACTGGGTTGTCATAGGATTTCCTTACCTCTCTACTCCTGGAGGAATTTTTTTGTCTCTGTGTATTGTTAGAGACATAGTTGCTGATAGATATTTTGAAATAAATTACCAAAAGAATTTAAACAGGCGTGGTTATACAGTGTCATTTTGACAAATATAATATGCAGAATTTAAAAATATTGTGCACAGAATTTTTAATTTTTTGGTGCAGAATTCCCCCAGAAGTAATAGAAAGACACATTACTGGTGCTCATTGTTAAGATGTTGCCTCAAAGCCTCCCTGATTTGAATAGCCCCCAGTAAGCCCTGATAGCTGGCTGCTCAAAATCAGCCGCCAGGCAGTCCACCTCCACCCCATGGAAACTTTTCACCTTTAGCCTCCCAAATATTATGACAGGTTTCAGAGTAGCAGCCATGTTAGTCTGTATTCGCAAAAAGAAAATGAGTACGTGTGGCACCTTAGAGACTAACAAATTTATTACAAGTGAGCTGTAGCTCACGAAAGCTTATACTCAAATAAATTTGTTAGTCTCTAAGGTGCCACAAGTACTGCTTTTTGTTTTCCAAATATTATGGAGTGCGCAGCAGGCTGCTATGACGATGGGAATATTTTCCTCATTTACGTCTAATGTGCCATAAAGGCAGTGCCAACAAGCTTTTAATTTGCCACACGCACATTCAATGATCATTGTGCACCTGCTCAGCCTATTGTCGAAGTGCTTTTTGCTGCTGTCCAGGTTTCCCATGTAAGGCTTCATGAGCCATGGGAGTAAGGGGTATGCTTGGTCTCCCAGGGTCACTGTGGACACTTCAACATCCCCCATTGGAATCTTCAGGTCTGGAAAGAAAGTCCCTGCTTGCAGCTTTCTGAACAGACCTGAAGAGGCATGCGTCATGCACCTTCCCTGACCACCTTGCGTTGATAGTAGTGGAACTACCCTGGTGATCCACAAGCACCTGCAATACCATAGAAAAGTACCCCTTTCTACTGATGTACTCCATCACAAGATGGTCCGGGGATATGCGTGTCATCTATTGCCCTGCTGCAGTTAAGGAATCACATTGCCAGAATGCCATCTACTATTTCACACACATTTCCAAGAGTCACAGTCCTTCATAGCAGGATGTGATTAATGGCTCTGCACACTTGAGTGAATGCAACCCCACGGTGGCCTTCCCAACTCCAAACTGATTTGCGACTAACTGCTAGCAATCTGGAGTTGCCAGCTTTCACACAGTGATTGCCCCTGCTTCTCCACTGAGAGGCCAGCTCTAATTTTGGTGTCCTTGCACCACAGGGCTGTGGCGAGCTCCAAACAGAGTTCCAGGAAGGTGGCTTTGAGCATCCAAAAGTCCTACAGCCACTGCTCCTCATCCCAGACCAGCATAGCGATGCGATCCCACCACTCAGTGCTTGTTTCCCAAGCCCAATAGCGATGGTCCACTGTGTGCAGCTGCTCCGTGAATGCCAAAAGTAACCTGATATGGTTTCTTTCCATGGCACACAGCAGGGCAGGCACCACAGATTCTTGTTCAGATTTGGAGCTCATGATATAATGCAGATTCAGCTGCGTTGTGTTCATAACACTGACCACAACAATACAGAGCAGTGCAGGATCCACCCTCTCAGGCAGAGATGGCGGGCGCACAGTAAACAGGGGCTATGGAAAAATGGTGCAAAACAGTCAGCATACCATGAAACGATGGGACAGAAAAATTGCATCATGGGGCTTTGAGCCTGCAACCATGATGCACTGCGATCCACAACTCCTAGCTGCAGAAGGTGGCAAGTTCCACAGTGGAACAGCTACCCACAGTGCACTCCTCTCACTGTCGATAGAGCACCAACTGTGTACACACTCCGCCGACAGAAGGAGCATTGTATGAACATGCACAAGCAATGTAATTATAGAGATTTATGATCATCGGCATGACTTGAGTCGACTTAACTCTGTAGTGTAGACATAGAGTAAGTTAAACAGACAGATTATGGTCTAGTCTACACTTAGACCTTTTTCCACAATAGCAATGTTGGTTATAGGTGTGACTTTTTAAAACAAAACAAAAAACCCTATATTTTATACCAGCAAAAGCCTTAGCGCAGACAGAGTTATACAGGCAAAAAAATGGGGGGCATGGATCAGTGTTCACATCTTACTCCCTGTCAGTACCTGGCCCGGGCTGGGGAAACTTATGATCCAACCAGGGGACCAAATTTGGTGATGAATCCTGGTCACGTGAGAGCTGAGGCACGTTGCACATATGCTAAGAAGGCAAAAAAGTCCTTTTGCAAGTATAAGCTGCATCTAGACTGGGAGAGTTTGCCAGTGTGGCTATACATTGTGCATAGCTATACTGGCAAACTTTTTCTTGTGTAGACTAGGACTAAGAAACCCCCAGTCAGGAGGTTAAATGTCTAATATTAGAACTTGATGAATTTACCAGACAGTCCTAGACAAAGCCCAACATAAAAAAGGGAAAGAACACAGCAGCGAGGTCCTGGTACCAAAAATTCATAGCAGGGGGCTGTTCCTGTACTCTGCTCCACTTTTTATATCATCCCTTTTCTAGTAGGTATGGTAAACTCAAAGCTCACACTTCTTGTCCTACTTTAAAAAGGAATGAGGTTTCTATTTTCACTGCAAACAATGAGCTTGATGATCTGCAATGGGGGAAGATCCCCTCTATCCTCCACCACCTGAAGTTTTTGACTCTCCTACAATATGAACAGCTCAGTGCCTTCTTCTATTAGTGCTCATCATTTTCCCTACTGGAAGAATACATCTCAGTTTCAGTACTTCCCATAGGGTTCCAAATAGCAACAGCAGAACTTCTCAGTTTCCCTCTGAGGAAAAGCTTTGAGCAACAGCCCAAATTCTGGAACCCTATGCAGACTCATGGAAAACAGCACAGCAACACTCCATTGTTTTGAGAAGTTGCCTTTGTAACCATAAGAACTAGATTTTTTTTTTTAAATAAAAACTTAACTTCTGCAAAATTATATGGCTTAAGTAAACTGCCACCACCAAGAAAGGAATCCTAATCACCACTGGTGAAGAAACTGGTCAAGCCATGACAGAACCAGTTAGTGAAAAGCCTGTAAAAGGGTCATCTTGCAACATGTTCCGCACATAGTGGGAATAAATTCCAGAAACTACTTAGAATGCTCTACTTCCAACTCCTGCAAGCTTAACTCTTGGGACAGCTACTGTAGCTTAGGTATTTCAGAAACACAGGTGGTACAGAACATAAGAATAGGAGAGGCAGACTCTAAGGCCTGGTCTACACATGGGGGTGGGGAGAGCTAAGTCGGTCTAAGACCACATCTACACTACCCGCCGGATAGGCGGGCAGTGATTGATCTATCGGGGATCGATTTATCGTGTCTAGTGTAGACGCGATAAATCGATCCCTGATCGCTCTGCCTTTGACTCCGGAACTCCACCAGGGTGAGAGGCAGAAGCAGAGTCGACGGGGGAGTGGCGGCCGTCGATCCTGAGCCACGAGGACGCGAAGTAAGGGATTCTAAGTCGATCTAAGATACGTCGACTTCAGCTACGCTATTCTCGTAGCTAAAGTTGCATAACTTAGATCGATCCCCTGCCTCTAGTGTAGACCAGGAATAAGTTACGCAACTTCAGCTACGAAAATAGAGTAGCTGAAGTTGATGTACTTAGAGCTACTTAATGTGGTGTCTTCACTGCGGTAGGTCGACTGCTGATGCTCCCCCATTGACTCTGCCTATGCTTCTTACTCTGGTAGAGTACTGGAGTCGATGGGAGAGCTCTCGGTGGTCGATTTATTGTGTCTTCACTTCAAGCAGTAGATGGCACAGCAACAGGTTTCATTACAGCATACTAGCCTAACTGTGCTCTGTGCTGTATAATTTGTTGCTTGGTGCCAGTGATCTGTGTTGATAAAAGGATAGTTTGGTGGGCCCTTTTACTTCTGTGTAATGCTTCTCTATACAGTGGCTTCATAAGGCTCTATTCATTATCCAGCATTTAAGTTTTAGACGATATGGCTTAGAGCACTTAAAAAAAAAAGGGGGGGGGAGGCGGGCGCAAAGGAATTATGATAAGTTTTATGGGGAGAATTATACATTGTTTACAAAATAAATGTGAGCATATATACAAAAAAGTCTTACAATGTTAAACAGGGTAATAAGTTTAAAATTTAGTCAGATGGTAATGTTCTTGCCAGATCTTCACTTCAGGGACTTTCTTTCTTTCTACATTTGCAAAGCACCTACTATACCATGGGCAGTACTTCAGCATTACCGTACAGAATGTGAATTTCAAATATTCTCATTACAGTATATAGCACAAAAATTGAATTATTTCAGCATTTCTGAACTGAAGACAATTGCAAATAATTATTGTCCTCAGCAGTTTATTCTTGCTGATTCTTCTAGGACCAAAAAACACTATCCACTATAGCATCAAGGTAATTAATAGCAGGTGTCTGTCTTGTGTACTGCTTTGGATATTTATGTTACTGCTTTGGAAATTTATGTCTCAGTAATGTAACCCAGTCATAAGCAAGGCAGACCAAGAAACAAGTTGGATGGGCAGACTTCATTTCATTGCAATGAAGGGTCTTGTTGTCCAACTTCGATATTGAACCCTAATTAGCCAATGCAAAGAAAAATCACCATGAATTCAGGCAGAGATTTCCTAAGTTACTACATTAAAAAAAGATAATACAGTGCTTGAAGATTTTTTAAAAAGAAAAGGAGGACTTGTGGCACCTTAGAGACTAACCAATTTATTAGAGCATAAGCTTTCGTGAGCTACAGCTCACTTCCTCAGATGCATATCGCATCTGAGGAAGTGAGCTGTAGCTCACGAAAGCTTATGCTCTAATAAATTGGTTAGTCTCTAAGGTGCCACAAGTCCTCCTTTTCTTTTTGCGAATACAGACTAACACGGCTGTTACTCTGAAACCTGAAGATTTTTTGTTTGTCTGTGTTTTACATATGAGACCTGGTAGCTACTCAGAGAAGGAAAACATCAAATAGACACAGGATGAACACAGAATAATGTAATGTGATAAGGGGGAAAAAGTTAAACTTAAACCAGACACATTTGCCAGGGTTCCATATACAGTACAGTAGACAAATGATTGGCATACCAATTCTTAAATAGAAAACTAAACTGAAGACATCTTTATGGGCCTTCTGAATGAACTGTAATGCACAGACTTTTCACAGATAATTAAAAAGGACGGTATTGCCCCAAATATTCTAATCACTTTCCCTTCTCATTCCTTTTCCATTTCACAAAGTAGAACACAATACAGCACAACTTGTCTGTGAGACCAAACTTAAAACTGTAGCTTGATGTCCTGCTAAGTGTGTTCAAGGTGCTATGTATGTAATGTTAAAAAAATATTAACTTCTGCTCTTACTTCAACATTTTCAAAATATGTAAAACATAAGAACACATGAGCAGCCATACTGGGTCATTTAGCCCAGTATTTTGTCTTCTGACAGTGGCTAATGACAGGTTCCCCAGAGGGAATGAACAGAACAGGTAATCATCAAGTGATCCATCCTGTCACCCATTCCCAGCTTCTGGCAAACGGAGGCTAGGGACATGATCCCTGCCCATCCTGGCTAACAGCCATTGATGTACCTATCCTCCATGAACTTATCTAGTTCTTTTTTGAAACCTGTGATCGTCCTGGCCTTCACAACTTCCTCTGGCAAAAGAGTTCCACAAACTAACTGACATACTAAATCAGGATTATTTCATTTGCAAAACTGCTAAAACAAAATATAAACATATATGCATAGGAATATGCCTTTCCCCAGGTAAATAATTTGTTTTATCCTGTTAAATACAATTTTAGAGAGTGATAATACTGTTTATTTCTATTCAGACAAAACAGCACAGGTTGCACAAACAAATCATCATTAAAACACTATGAGCTAACAAAATGTTCAGGGGAAACCTGGATATTTACGAAGGAAATACTTTTTAAATGCTTAATTTTATGTGCGCGCACACACACGCACACACTTCCCAGTCACTCAGATCAGGCTGGCATCTATGAAAATAGAGTTGGGAAGAATCCCGGAGATGATCCCTTCAGAGTTTGACCTGTTCATCCACCGGACCAGAAATGTTTTTTATTGCAGACGGAATTGAGATGCTTTGTTCCAGATACTCTCTAGAACAGGGGTGGGCAAACTATTGCCCGCGGGCCACATCTGGCCCACCAGCCGATTTAATCTGACTCTCAAGTTCCCGCTGGGAAGTGGGGTCTGGAGCTTGGCCCCTCCCGTGTGGTCAGGGGCTGCTCCACGCGTGCATGCTGCAGCTCCTGGAAGCAATGGCATGTCCCCACTCCAGCTCCTATGTTCAGGGGCAGCCAGAGGGCTCCGCACGCTGCCCGTTCACAGGCGCCACTCCCACAGCTCCCATTGGCCAGGAACTGCAGCCAATGGGAGCTGCACGGGAGGTGCCTGCGGACAGGGCAGCACGCAGAGATGCCTGGCCATACCTCTGCATAGGAGCCGGAGATAGGACATGCTGCTGCTTCTGGGAGCTGCTTGAGGTAAGCACTGCCTGGAGCCTACACATCTGACCCCACTCCTGTGCCTCAACCCCCTGCCCCAGCCCTGATCCCCCTCCTGCTCTCCGAACCCATCAGTCCCAGCCCGGAATCCCTCATCCCCAGCTCCACTCCAGAACCCGTACCCCCAGCCGAAACCCTCCCACCCCCGCACTCTAACCCCGTGCCCCAGCCTAGAGCCCCTTTTGCACCCTGAACTCCTCTTTTCTGGCCCCACCCTAGAGCCCTCACCTCCACCTGAACCCGAACCCCAATTTTGTGAGCATTCATGGCCCGCCATACAATTTCCATACCGAGATGTGGCCCTTTGGCCAAAAAGTTTGCCCACATCTACTCTAGAAGGATGAAAGGAAGGTTGTAGACACTGCTGGAGAGCCTGGAAGTGGAATTGGGCCCAGGGCACCAGACTCTGGAAGGACACCAAATTTCCTAAAAGGGACATGCAGTACTTGATGGACATGGTTTTGTTGGACTGGCAGGTCTGGAACAGAGAGTGGAGCTTTTAGATCTTTTAAGGACAAATAAGTTTTCCTAACTTTCTGTCCACGACCACTTCAAGATGCAGGCACTCCTAGATAGAGGTCAGAGAATTCTTGGTCTGATCTATCACCAGACCCTTTGCCTTTAACAGGCAATTTGCACAAGTGGCTTCCTGAAATGACTGGACTCAGATGAGTCAGTTTTTCAGGTACAAAAATAGATACAGTAGAACCTTAGAGTTCCAAACACCTTGGGAATGGAGGTTGTTTGTAACTCTGAACAAAATACTATAGTTTTCTTTCAAAGTTTACAACTGAACGTTGATTTATTACAGCTTTGAAAACTTTACTATGCAGAAGAAAAATGCTGTTTTTAAACCATCAATTCAAATTAACGAACACAGAAACAGGTTTCCTTCCCTTGTCATATTTTTTTTAAACTTTCTTCCCTTTTTGAGTAGTTTACATTTAACATAGTACTGTACTGTATTTGCCTTTTTTTTCTTTTTCCCCTGCCTCTGCTGCTGCCCAATTGTGTACTTCCAGTTCCAAATGAGGTGTGTTGTTGACTGGTCAGTTCATAATTCTGGTGTTTGGAATTCTGAGGTTCTACTGTAGGAGATAATCTACCTGGGGGCAGCTGCAAACACAACCACAATTTTAGCTGAAGCCAACCCCAAACTGTTGTGGAAATACAGTAAAAGTACAGAAATCTCTTATGGGCAGGAGTCAATGTAAGTAAGAGTTTTTGAGATTAATAGATGCTAAAAAATCTCCTCTGACTGCTGTTCAAGTGGAGCAAAGAGACTATGTCTTTATGCTAATATTTCATGAGGACCACAAAATCTCTCTTTGTCTGGGAAGAGCGGAACAATGACTCTGAACTTGACCAAGTGTGAGAGCGTGTTGCAGCTAAGTTGGAGGTCTCCTGTTCTGCCAAAACTGAGAGGGAGAGAGAGAGAAGTAACAAGGGACGGAATTTATGCAATGGCCAGTTCGACTATGGCTGTGCCTTCACTAGAAAAATAGGTATGTTTTCTTGAGTTAACCAACTCAAGGCAAAATCCTAGTGACAATAAGGCAGTTTTCATACAAGTTAAAGGTTGAGTTAAAGACCAGGGTCCCGCAGATCTATAAAGCTGTTGAAAGGGAGACAGGTACTGGAAAATGGTAATTCCCATATACAGTCCTCAGCAACTTCCACAATGAGTGGCTCTGAAGAAAGTTCTTCTTTGGGCTGAAGGTGACCTGAGGCTATGCTAGCCTGTAGCAATGGAGAAACAGCCTGGTGTTTGATCTGCTGCCAGAGACCACTGCTGTCTGTTGGACCTAGGCTAGTGTCCTGGCAGGACCAGAAGAAATCCACCACAGTGCACAACAGATTTCCTCTGATCTTCAGTGATGCAGAAGAGTTGGGGAACCAAAGGGAATGAGGGAGATAATCAAAAGTGTAGATATCCCATTTACCAGCCTGCCTGGTTTGAAGAGGAAGACCTGCCTATTGACTGTGTACCTTGTGACGTTGGCACATCAGGTACCAGCTCATGCTGAAGCCCCAGGCCAATTCATTTGTGTATTAATATAGATCAAAGTGATTGTTAAATGTATAAGAGTATTTGGTGTTTAAACTTCATGAAAACTAATGGGATGTTATGTGCATTATTTTCATCTGCATCCTGTTATAATATACTAGTAAACATTTACATCATGTATACTCCTGTATCTAAATAACCCATCAAAGGAGAAAGAAGTCTTGTAGAATGCAAATGAAGAACTCTAAGAGAAAAGAGCTAATTTCAAAGCAAATGGTCATTTTGAGTGATCAGAGGTCAAAGACTCAAAATGCATTCCTCACTCTGTCATCAAAGGAAAACCCCATGTGGGTAGTGACTCTGTCAGCTTGTTTTCGGTGATAAGAAGCTACAAGTACGGACCAGGGAAAGATCTTTCATCTCTGGACTGTTTGGAAGTGCAAGTGCAACTTCTTATAGGGAAGTACAACAGATGCAAAGTGGAGTTCCCCACAGACAATCTGGTGACCCTGAAAAGACTTTTGGGAAACTGGCAGTTTATTACATCACTGCCACTATTTGGAATTACAGACTTAGGTAATAAACCTTCAGTTACTTTACTACGGAGTTGGCTGCCAGTGTTGTCTTTGGTGCAAGTTCTAGAGTACCAATTGATCGGGGGGAAATAACTGGTCTCTTGGAACTGGGAGCAATCTGATGTTGTGTGATTTCTGGTTTAAGTGACCTTTTATCATAAAGTCCAGTTTGTCTGGGTGGCAAGATAGACTCTCCAGTCTAAGGGGATTGTCTATGACTCTATGGTAAGACCGGTATAGTGATCCAGGAGTTTACATTTGTTACTGGGTTGGTGAAATCTAATTATAGAACACCATCAGTTTGTGGTGCCTGCCCTGTTTTCTGACTGTCTGTCCCGAGTTAGGCACTCACTGTGTGACATACCTATTATTAAAATTGCAATAGCATTCAGAGGCCCAAATCAGGAGCAGTGCCAGATTGTACGAGGCTCCATGCAAAGCAATAATTGCCCAATAATTTACTACCTAAGAAGTGTAACTGGTCATAACTGGGTCTTAGATTTATCTTGAGAATATAGCTTATTTAAAAGGACACTGATAAAAAGAATAAAGGAAAATATAAGAACCATTTGCAAATTACTCTGATATTAAATTATGTATTCCATATTTTACCTATTTTCCCTTGACATAAAAGTTGCCAAATTGTAGCTCATGGACCACCGATGGCCAAAGATGAACTACGGTGCGAGCATCTCTTCCATTTTAGATGAACTATATTTTATTAGATGACAGCTAAAAATACATTAAATAAATCCTTTCCTACTATTGTTTTTCCATGTAGCCAATTACTGGAGTTGCTTGAAATAAAAGTTATACAAGACCTCAGACAAGAAGAGGTGATTTTACGTGACTGCAAATAGTGAAGTGGATTTCCATCAGGCAATCTTTGCATTCAAATGTGATCCATACTGAAAAAAAAAAGTTTGACATACACTGGGCTTAAATCTATGAGGAATTTTATGCCATTAAGAAATAGTTCTCTTTTGTGAAATTTGATTAGTTAGTACACAAAATATAAAAAGTTCCTAGTTCGGCTCCAGCTTTGGTTTTTAATTGTAGAATCACAGTTTGCATCATAAGCACGTTAATGACAGAAAAAAGGTAAATAATAGAAGGGGGAGATTTGGGATTAAAAAGTAACAAATGGGAGCACAAAATGAGGGGCAGATTAATATCCTCAGGACATCTTATATTCAGCGTTCAGGTCTCAATGCTTACATGAATGTTGATGTGGTTAAATAAACTTGCAGGAGGGTTTTTACATGATTGCTAGGTGGTCAAGGAATTTTAAAGTTATCTCATGGCAGCTTTTAAACAAATAAACCAATAGATAATGGCTATCTTCTACATTTAATTATTTGACTTTTCATTTTTAGTAAAGCCCTACAAAAAGCTTTACATTGTCCCATATGCTGTCCTTACTAATCTCACAAACATTCATTTAGCCTGTGCTTTAAATGGAACTGAAACTTTTTGTTTGCTTGGTACACTGCAACAACTTACATTTGCATTTTATTATACTAAAATCAAACACTAAAGTTCCCCCCCCCCAATCAACAGTTGCTGCTTTCTTTAGAAGGAGCAGAGAAACACCACCTATCCTGTTTAATCATGGCCAGCATTTGAAAAAGACTCTGATCACAACTGTACTTCTCTCATTTATCTTTACCAGTCACCTAGAGCTTCCGGTTACCTTGCATCAAGTCAGTGTGCTCTGCCTATCAATACATTAAGTTACTGCAGTAATAGGAAATTGCTACCCTAAAAAACAGTCAAGTTACAATGAAGTAATTACTTCTGCCAGATAATTTTAAGGGAAATATTCGGCAAGAGCAAACACATAATTTCTACTATTATAATAAAATCAAATTGGTGATTGAGGATTTTTATTTCACATATGTAGTTTTGGCTGTTTACAGATAAAATAGGAAATAAATTATAGCCAAATTTCTGAAACCGTATCAGACATTCAACATATTTCAGTTATTGTACAGGTATGCTTTGTACTGTCAGAGCTTATTAAAACAAAAACAAACATTTGCTATGGAAGAGATTTTTTAAAAGCTTTGAATGTTTCATGTTGCTCTTTATATTTTGTATCAGTTTACATAAAATTAATACTGTGCACAAGTTCGATGCATGAGGCTCATTAAAGTTTTATACTTTAGTCCCTTGTGTTAATGAGCCAATATACTTCAGAACAAAATGTTCAAAGCTTAGACACATATGTTGAACATGTGTGCACACACAAAGATTTTGAAAGCTGCTTAAAAATGTGCAAATGAGTAAAGCACCCGTTACGCTTGATAAATGTCAGCTGTCATGCAACGTAGCCCAATACACACTATTTTTCACAAACCGCAGCCCCAGAAAAGGCAATTTTGATTTCACCAGCTGTATGTAATACATTATACATGGTAATATCTACCCAAGGTCAAGAATTTAGAGGTTTTCAAATTTTAACTTCTAAATGGTCAAAGCTACAATGTTCGAGTCACATGCAGTAAAATGTTACTCCTGGGAGTAATCCCACTGAATTCAATGTGAGTATTCTGGAAAATAAGGGTTTACAAAAATTGGTCCTTAATTAAATATTATATCCTAAAAATATACTCTGTTACATAAAAGGACCCATTCAATTTGAAATCCAGTCAATTAAAAGACAGAAAGAAAGAAACAAATAAGAGATAAGCTAAACTTGCTTTTTATTTCCCCTGCCAATTTCTGTGGTTTTTACAGTTATATTTTCAAACACATGCACACCATGCTCTTCCCTTTTGATGAGTGGAAGGCCCCACACCATCAGTAGGGGAAACTGTGATTATTTGGAGGAAAAAATGTTAGGCTCTTTTGAATAGTCAGGTTAAGTAAATAAATCAAAAAATATTCTCTCCCCTCCTAGGAGATTTATTTATAGTAATCTTAGGTAAAATGTTTTTAGACGTGGCATTATGTTTTACACTTGCGCAGGTAAAAATTCCCACTGTAGTAAATCACTAATTGCAAACCTCTGGTTGCATCCAATGGAAGTTTAGTTAAGTAAAGCATGCTGAACAGGGTCCTTAAACATTAATTTGTATTCTGGTGTTTAGAAAGATCAAACTATCTCCATCAGCAGCTTTTCACTGAGAGTTATTTACAAAAATGATATAAATAAGCTATCCATATCTACAGTGCACTTTAGTTTTAAAGCTGCTAATTCGCCATGCCCTCCATCCGAGACCAGATACAGTTTATGATTGTGTATGTATGAAATATGATTACTTAGCTACTATTACTGAGCCAGAAAAGGAAATGTGTTAAAAGTTTTCACTGTAACTGTCACAACAGGCAGGTTTCTTTTCCTGAAAGCTGAATGTAAGAGGCTATTATAGTCTTTTGTGGATTTTTAATCACAGAAGATGAGTGGTAGCTAGTTTCACTTAGCAGATCAAACTCAACG
Source organism: Lepidochelys olivacea (assembly GCF_965140295.1). Taxonomy (NCBI): domain Eukaryota; kingdom Metazoa; phylum Chordata; order Testudines; family Cheloniidae; genus Lepidochelys; species Lepidochelys olivacea. Next base: position 18,651,244 of record NC_140423.1, read on the forward strand.
TTGAAATTGGCAAAATACTTCTCATGTTAGCCAAGACTTTTCCAAGTCCTCAATGTTTATGAATTGAGCATTTTAAACCACTGTAACTTAATATACTTAGGTTGGGATTTTCAAAAGCATTTAGTATTGGCCTAACTCTGCTCCCACTGATTTCAGTGGGACTTTTACCACTGACTACAATGGAAGCAATTAGGTAAACAGTGAGCATTTTTGAAAATCCCATCTTTTAGGGTGCAAAATCTCTGTCATGCTTCAGAGTTTACCTGAAAAGAACATATGAAGGGCCAGCCCAGTGACTTCGCTCTGCCCTGTCAAGGACATCTTGTTTTTATTCCCTCTTGATTGTTCATTAGGCTAGTTGGGAATAGAAGCACTGCAGAAGTAGTGTACTCACTGCCAAGTAAAACCAATAAAATGTCTCCTGTGGCTCTACAGCCACCTCTCTGGCATGTATCTGTACAATGATTCATGTTAAAATCGGATTCCTGTAACTGTATAAAATTGTGTAGCCTGCCTTAAGGTATTCTGTACTCCATGTTACGCTCTCTGTTCTGTAAAAATATTCATAACAAAATTTAAAAAATGGAAATTAAGTACAGCAGCAGTAGTCACCTTCTACCAGTAAAACCACAATGATAACAGTTTCTAGAGGAAAAAAGTCAGACCACAGAAAAATTGAGTATGGAACTGAAATTTTTATATTTAATAGGTGCAATTCAAGTAACTTTCTCATCTCTCATGTGAAGAACTACACAGTAGTTTGAAGATTCTAAGCACTAACTTTATTGGAAACAACAGTAACAAATTTACTAACTGGAGTTATTACAAACTGAAGTATTTATAACAATGTAAATACCACAGCTATGTCCTTGGTTGAGTAGGTGGTTACAAGTCAACTGCCAGGTTTCAGCACAATATACTAACTCAACTTCAAGATCTCCTAACCTCTGCAGAATGGGAAAGATGAAAGGAAAAAAGTGATCTTGCACCTGTGATATTCTAGGACTTGGTCCTACACCTGTGAAAATGGTATTGGTGCTGCTCTGTTATAACTGAACTTAAGGCAGAAAGACTAGTGGAAAAATAGAAACTTAAAATAAACTAGGTTGCACACTTTGCACCTACTGTAAGCCAATCTCATTTCACACAGTAGGGGCTCCTTGCATCCCTCCATTTCTCTCCTTATGTGCCACCCTCCCATTCCTCTCTATTTCAGGGACTTTCTGCAATTCCCCACATCCCTTCCCTCATGACAGGTGTTCTGTCTGCCCCCCATTCTCTCTTCCATGCCAGAGGCTGAGAGAGCCAACATGCTCCACTTTTCCTCCCCAAGTTCCCCATACCAGGGTCTCCTCCATTTCCTCTTTCCACCCTATACCAATGTATCCCATTCCCCCCAACGAGGGGTCTGCGTACATACCCATTCCCCCTCAAACCAGAGTTCCACATTCTCCCCCCTCTTCCCTAATTATTATTTTTTTCTTATCTGGGAGATAAGTAATTCAGAGTGTCATCATGTCATCTACTGGGAGGATGGGCAGAGAGGAGACTGGGGTACTCATGTTGGAAGGTGTTAACTGGTGTCAACTACTAGTTCTTTGATCTACAGACAATTGCAGAGGTGCTTGAAACCTTGGTTCTGCTAAACAGATGGCAGGGGCTCAGAGTGTCCCCTATTTCCCCCAATATCTATGAAGTTCTGCTCACTGATGCCTGGAACATTCCCTGATATTTTGGAATTGACTGAATGTGACATTTAAACATTATTGCATGACATCCAAACAGAAATGCTATTCAGTGGAGTGGAAAGCCTTGCAAGCTCAGCCAATAAACTACCAAAACTAAAATATCAAATACCATAATCACAAATGCTTAACAAACACGCCACTGTCACCAACTTAACTTACTGTGAGATAACCATTGCCAGCTAGGAGATAGCGCATTTACCTTCAAATTATAGTGTATTTCAATACATCAGTGGACATTGTAAGCAATGTTTGTTTCATTCTCCTATATAGAAATACCCCTTTCAAACCTTCTGCATTATTATTATTAAACTAGAATACATACACTGAGAAATCTGGCACAGAGTTTCAAGAGTTTTTGGTGCAACATTTTTAGTACTATTTTTTAAAAGATATAGAAGTAGAAAATAATTTGTAGAACATATTACCATTTCATACTTCATAATGCTGTACACATCATCCTACCAATAACTCAGAACAGGGGACAGCTACCTTGAAAGTGAAGAGTAACTAAATATCTCCACATATTCCTTCTTCATATGCCTGAGAAAACTTCTAAAATAGGGGTAAGTAGGAACTGCAAGAATCGTCAGAAATTCAACAGAACATACACACAAGATAGAATGTCACAGTATAAACGAAACATACAAGTAGCATTCACTGGGAAAAATAAGCTGTGGAGTTGAGAGGTAGAATAGTTAATGCAGTTTAGTTATAACAATCTGACTCTGAAGCCTTTAAGAGTTACAAGAAGATGTAATGTTACAGTGGAGAATTTTGCAATTTTTTTTTCTTGTTCTTCAAACAGACGTTCTCATTTCCCCTTTATCCTAAAAATGCTTAGAAAAGTGGCTTGATGATATCTTTTCTATAAAATGGGATTTGTGTTTTTGTCTCTTAACAGTCATAAAAGGAGCACAATTGACAAAAATGCTTTAGTTCTTTCTAAGAGTAAAGCATTAAAGCAGAGTATCCCTCTGGTCTTTTAAATGTCAGCCCCAATCTCAAAGAGATGCAATTTGAAAAACAATTTTTGTTTAAAACCATCTTTCAACCCCAAAAGCAGTGTTAAGTTTTTGGCTTTGGACATGTCGACACAAAAATGCTTTGCCGGTATTGCAATACCAGCAGAGCTCCCTGGTGTAGACACAGCATAAGCTGACAGAAGGACTTGCCAGCATAACTAAATCATCTCCCCAAATTACATTACAAGGCATAGTTGTGTCTAAACCAGGGGTTTTGAAGTATAGTTCTGTTAGCTAGAGGGCATAATTTTTTCACACTCCTAGCTGACACAGGCCAGCAAAACTTGGTAGTGCATACTAAGCCTTTATCTCACCCCTCCATCCTAACAAACTGACTTTGCCTTATACAATTGGTCCAATATGACAACGTCATTCCTCTTTCCAATTTAAAATGCTAACCTAAAGTTTGGTGACTGAAAAATTCCATGGTCAGATTTAAAGCAGCAGTTCTGTATTATGTACAAGGGTGGGACAATTTTTAATTTGTTCTGTATTTCTGTGAGAAAAATTTATGTGGCTGTAATTTGGGGTATATGGACTGAACTGAAAGTATACAGTTGACTGGCATGAGTGTAAAGCAGGCAAAAGTCATAATGTAGCCTAGCCTCTTAGGATACTGTTCTTCCAACAGCAGAAACAGAACTTTCTGCCAAGTGATTTATTCTTATAGAAAAACAGAGGTATACACTGAGATTCAGGGACGAACCTTGTCATGGAATGTTACAAAAGAGCATTTCAGAGGAGACAATTCAGCAGTTAAATCAGTCAAACTTCAGGTTATTTATCTAATTGCTTGCAGTTATGATTTCAAGGCACATGGGGAAAATGTTATGTGCAGAGTTAACTTTACTCAGTGAAAAGTAGTGTAGACCCAATGACTCTTGCAAAAAAGCAAGTCCTCAGTTTTCTGGAATTAAAGAGTTAAATTCCAAGAACTGTGAATGAGATCATGGCCTTGGAGTCTGAAAAGGCAGGAATGCTGGAATTTTGCAATGAGCACAGAATAGTTATTTTTACTGCCATAGGAATAGCAAAATTTTCCAAGTGCTTTAAAATTCGGAGGCCCCTGCCTGAGACACTATCATAAACCTTTTATTAGGTCTACCAGTCCCCAAAACAGAAAATCCCTTCAGAAATAACAAGCCCCAAGACAACAGATAATGAAATGTGTTAAAATGTATAGAATATTTCTCTAAGTTTCCCATAGGCAAAATCCCTGACTTCCTGTAGTTTTGCAGCCATGTAGACTATGTTGAAAGTTAATAAAGAAGAATTGCAACTTTCGGTATTTTGCTTTTGGAAACATATGAAGCGGCCTTTCTGATCCAAAAGAGCCACAATAGATGGTTAACGTGACGCCCAAGACAGAGCAGAAAAAGAGAAGTGTTATTTCATTTAAACAATGCTGCTGCCGCTGCCACGAGCTTTTTAGAATTAAGATGTGTTTGTCACAGGAACACAGAAATTGCCATTCTAGAGGCCCATCTTGTCCAATACCAGAGGGAGGTACAAAAACCATAGTATACAAATTATAGAATAATCTGCTGAAGGAAAGTTTCTTTCTACCTGTCCCAAATGAGCTAATGACTAGTTTAGGCCCTACTTATAAAGGTTTACATCTAGGGCTGTCAAGCGATTAAAAAAATTAATCGTGAGCAATCGCGCTGTTAAACCATAATAGAATACCATTTAAATATTTTTGTATGTTTTCTACATTTTCAAATATATTGATTTCAATTACAACACAGAATAAAAAAGGGTACAGTGCTCACTTTATATTTATTTTTTACAAATATTTGCACTGCAAAAAACAAAAGAAATGTATTAAGAGAACTGAAAAATACTAACTACTGCAGTGCAATCTCGTTATGAAAGTTGAACTTACAAAACGTAGAATTATGTACAAAAAAACTGCATTCAAAACCAAAAGAATGTAAAACTTTAGAGTCTACAAGTCTATTCAGTCCTACTTCTTGTTCAGCTAATCGCTCAAAGTTTTGTTTACATTTGAAGGAAATAATGCTGCCCACTTCTTGTTTACAATGATACCTGAAAGTGAGAACAGGCGTTCTCATGGCACTGCTGTAGACGGTGTTGCAAAATATTTACGTGCCAGATGCGATAAAGATTCATGTGTCCCTTTATGCTTCAAGCACCATTCCAGAGGACATGCACCAGGCTAATGACAGGTTCTGCTTGATAACAATCCAAAGCAGTGCGGACCGATGTATGTTCATTTTTCTCATCTGAGTCAGATGCCACTTGCAAAAGGTTGATTTTCTTTTTTGGTGGTTTGGGTTCTCTACCTTCCGCATTGGAGTGTTGCTCTTTTAAGACTTTTGAAAGCATGCTGCACACCTCATCCCTCTCAGATTTTGGAAGGCACTTCAGATTCTAAAACCTTGGTTCGACTGCTGTAGCTATCTTTAGAAATCTCACATAGGTATCTTCTTTGCGCTTTGTCAAATCTGCAGTGAAAGTGTTCTTAAAACGAACAACATGTGCTGGGTCATCATCCGAGACTGCTATAACATGAAATATATGGCAGAATATGGGTAAAACAGAGCAGGTGACATAGAATTCTCCCCCAAAGAGTTCAGTCACTAAGTAATTAATGCATTATTTTTTTAACAAGCATCATCATCAGCATGGAAGCATGTCCTCTGGAATGGTGGCGGAAGCATGAAGGGGCATATGAATAATTGGCTTTGAAAATATCTTGTAATACAGGCTACAAAAGTCCCATGCGAACACCTGTTCTCACTTTCTGGTGACACTGTAAATAAGAAGCAGGCAGCATTATCTCGTAAATGTAAACAAAACTTTGAGCAATTGGCTGAACAAGAAATAGGACTGAGTGGACTTGTAGGCTCTAAAGCAGTGGTCCTCAACTGATTACATATTGTGGGCCACATATGCAGTCCATAGTGTGTTACCTGGGCCGCAGGGGTCAGGTGGCAGGACAGCAGCAGCCCCGACCCTTGCTGCACAGGGCAGCTGGCACCCGCCCAGGACCGGGACCTCATTGGTCGGCCAACTGTCTGCCCTGGACCCCGGCATGCAGCTGTCTGCCCCAACCCTGGACCTCGTGGGGCCAGCCCAGTGCCCCGGACCCAGGAGCTTGCAGGGGGTCTGAGGCAGCGGGCTGGCCCTGAACCCCGGAGCTTGTGGGCCTGGGCAGCTACCCAAATCCCTACCACGTGGGACGAGCTGGTGGACCCGGACCCGAACCCCTGACCCTGTGGGGCCCCGCCACCCTGAACCCAGACTCCCTCCGCGGCGTGGCAGCCAGACCGCACCCCTCCGCACTGGGCAGCTGAGAACCAGGGACCCCACGTTTAGCACACACCTGAGGTGGGCTGCAGCTGTGTATTGATTGGGCCGCATGCAGCCCGTAAGTTGAGAACTGCTGTGCAAAACTTTTACCTTGTTTTGGTTTTGAGTTAAATTGTGTAACAACAAAAATCTAGATTTGTAAATTGCACTGTCACGATAAAGAGATCGCACTACAGTACTTGTATACGGTGAACTGAAAAATACTATTTCTTTTGTTTATCATTCTTACAGTGCAAATATTTGTAATAAAAAATAATATAAAGTGAGCACGGTACACTTTGTATTCTGTGTTGTAACTGAAATCAATATATTTGAAAATGTAGAAAAACATCCAAAAATATTTTATAAAATCTCAATTGGTATTCTACTGTTTAACAGTGCGATTAAAACTGTAATTAATTGTGATTAATTTTTGTTAATCACATGAGTTAACTGCAATTAAATCGACACCCCTATTTATATCCCTTAAACATTTACCTATCTAGCATAACTGCAGATGCTTCCATAGCCATATAAATGAATAATTTTTTTAATCCTGCTAAGTTCTTGACCTCAAAATCTTGTAGCAGTAAGTTCCACATGTTAATAATGCATTGTATAAAAGTATTTTCTTTGATCAATTTCAAATTTGTTGCCTTTAAATCTAAGGTCTACCTTTAATTCCTGTACTATGAGAAAGGGTACCTAGGAGCATCTATTTGTTATTCTGACTACTTTTATCATGTCCTTTTACAAAACAACATCTCTCTAAACTGAACAGTCCCAGTATTTTTACTCTTCTCATAAGCCCCTCTCTGACTATTATGGTACTCTTAAGATGGTTCCGAAGTGAGTCTTGGGATTATAAAGTTTTCTCACTTTTGACTTGAGGGTCCTTTTACACTAAACTAGATTCTTCATGGTTTTGAACTCCCCAATTTTGGATTCATAGCACTTTAAGGCCAGAAGGGACCATTGTGATCTAGTCTGACCTCCTGCATATCACAGGCCAGAGAACCTCACCCATCCACTCCTGTAATAGACCCATAAACTCTGGCTGATTTATTCAAGTCCTCAAATCCCGATTTACAGACATCAAGTTATAGAAAATCCACCATTTACTTTAGCTCATATGAGCAAGTGACCCATACTGCAGAGGAAAGCCCAAAAACCACAGTGCCTCTGCCAATCTGACCTGTGGGAAAATTTCTTTCCAATCGCAAGTATGGTGATCAGTAAGACGCACCAGCCACACACCTTTATAAGTGCTGGATATAGGGGTGCTGCCGCACCCACTGGCTTGAAGTCGTTTCCATCATATACAGGGTTTACAGTTTGGTTCAATGGCTCTCAGCACCCACATGATACAATTTGTTCCAGCACCCCTGGACACCTGGGAAAGAATTCTCTGTAGTACCTCAGAGCCCTCACTGCCTAGTGTCCCATCTTCTACTGTGTGTCACAATAACACAGTGACCCAATTAACATAATAAGATCCAAGATGTTGATATTAAATGTGCTAGGAAAGCAAGATGGAAAGATGGGGGATTTAAAACAGAGGCTGACTGCACCTTCCCTGCCTTTTCAGTACTTGCCCAGTGAGGCAAAAGAGGGTTAATCACTACTAAACAAGACAACTTTCTCTCTCAGCACTAATTTTTTTTCATGACTTTCATTTGACATTAAGTCATGAAAGAACTTTCTCAGTTTCAGATGTTGCACAGCTTTTTCCCAACAATGTTATAATTTAAGGCCAGAATCTAAACTGGCATAAATTCTTGGAAAAAGACTACAGTGTTTGAAATAAATTAGATAAACCTTAAGTATGGGAGGCAAAGAAGAAATGTCACTACATTTGTCTTTTGAAATTTTTACCTACTCTCTACATGTCTGCAAATATATTTTTTAAAATATTCATTCAGAATATCCAAAATCCTTTAACAGACAAGAGTAGTAAGAAAAATTATCTGTGTTTATCTGAACATTTCCTTTCTATGGGTAACAAGCTACATAGATCTGTTACAATGGGTACTTCATCCTGCTTGCAGGTTGGGTATAGACTCAGATCTGTCAGTCACCAGCAGCGGGGAGTAACCCTTCTTCTGAAGTCCGTCTGTCTTGTCCCTTCTTTCCCACTCTCCCCACATTGAGACAACTTTCACAGCAAGGAAAACTCAATTCTACTTTCCTTGCTGTGAAAGTTGTTCTATGGTCCACAGATCTGTTGCAATTGGATTTTCACAGCAGAGCGATTTTCCAGGATGGTAATCAGGATCATCCTTTAAATATGGATATCCAAAACAAGATACATTATGTATCCTTCAACTTCCCCTGGGCACTAAGACATGCAGAAGATTTCTGCCCAAAAATGACTTTGGCTAAAGACTGGATAACTGACAGGTAGAATATTAGTGAATTTATCTTTTGATGACCATGTGGCTGCCTAGTAGATCTCAATACGAAAGATACAAGTTCTCTGCCTTCTCTTAAGAAAAAGCTCTGTGTACACTCAAAAGCTTGGGTCTGTCACCAACAGAAATTGGTCCAATAAGAGATATGACCTTACTCACCTTGTTTCTCTAATGCTCCTAAGGACTGGGCTTTGACACTTAACAGAAAGAAAAATATTTCTTGAATTTACTTTGGGAATGTATGTTATGACAGATGTAAGGACTATTCGTTTGAGTTAGAAGTACAAAACTGGATCTCCTCTGAGACAGCTCAACTTCAAATTTTATCTGATTGAAGATAGTAGCTACCGTGAGGTATGCTTTACAGGATACAAGGCAAAATGACATCTGCAGCTGTTCAGTCTGGATAGTACTGAACCAAAATTAGGTGCCAAGAGGTCTCTTACTACCTGCTTGTTCTTCCACATCTGGGCCGCTGTCCCTCTCATCAGTCCATGGCCAGTTGCTGGGGGGGAAGAGGAGATGCTTGTGAGACATGGCAGTCTGCAACAGAAGCTGGGTATAACAAACTGGTCATTAAGACATGGTGACCTTCAGTGGCAGCTAGGAATGACAACCCAATAGGGCATGATGACCTGAAGCGGCATCTAACAATCACAATCTGATATTTCTTTTAGATGGGGGCAGGAGATCCCCAACCACTCTATTACCTGCAATTCCCAGGGAGAATGATGGGAGATTTACAGATATAGCTTGTGCAGGGCAGCCGCAGACGTCCTAATCATAGTTCCACAGTACTCAGTATTCTGCCTGGAATACAAGCCTCCAGGATGTTTCTTTGTTATTTTGTTGTTTCTTCTTCTTCTCCTCCTTTATGCTGGTTTCAGAGTAACAGCCGTGTTAGTCTGTATTCGTAAAAAGAAAAGGAGGACTTGTGGCACCTTAGAGACTAACCAATTTATTTGAGCATAAGCTTTCGTGAGCTACAGCTCACTTCATGATGAAGTATGCATCTGATGAAGTGAGCTGTAGCTCACGAAATCTTATGCTCAAATAAATTGGTTAGTCTCTAAGGTGCCACAAGTACTTCTTTCCTTTATGCTGCTTTTCCTGGTGAGGATCATGGCAGCGGCATGGAGAATAGGGAAGACCAGACCTCCCTTTCCTCCCGCAACAGGTTCAAGCTCCTCCTGAGGGATTCCCAAATGTTCCCAGGCCAGCCAGGAGATATAAACCCTCCAGCACAGAATTTTGTTTCTAATATATAAAATTAAAAATATACACTTTATATTTTGATGCCCTAACTCCTGATTTGGTCGGCTGGTCTTCCTCCTCTAAGGAGGAAGAATTCCCTTTGGCGTGCGTGCACGCTTTGGAGAATCACCGCATCTGGGGCTTGGCCTCTTCTGTATTGATCTGCTGAATTCCACGAGGTGAGCAGGTGAAAATGGACTAATTTTATTTATTTATTTCCCCTTTGGGAATTTGTCTGCAAAATACTGCTTTAGAGGAGGAAGTGAAACAGGGCTTGGGTTCAAAGGATGGACTCCTCAAAATCTCTACCCCTCTCTAGCTGGCCCATGTTTACCTGAGGCTGTAGCTCTGTCTCACCCTTTGAAGTCCCACCTTGGAACATCAATAATGAACCTGGGAGGCCTGTTACAGAAGTGGCAGGAGAGGAAAGGAGCGAGGCTAGAAAGCCCCTTACCACAATATCTGCTGTTGATGGTATCTATTTTGTGCAGTACTCTCCATCCACAGCCTGAAGGGTGGCAGAGGGAAGACAGACAGATATGCTCTGCAATCAGGAACTCAGCCTCTTAGTGTAGGCTCTAGGGAGTCAGGCATGATCTTGCATCTGGCATACTGTCCTTCTAGCATTGTCCCCTCATGAATAGGGGTGGGGGTGGGGGGGCTGAGTGTACTGCTTGCCCCAGAGACATTTTCCAATTCTGCCTGCCTCCTTTTTTCTGACTGGTGAGGGTAGAGGCGAGTGCTCCCTGCCCAGACTGGTCTATATGAAGGGGGGGGACTGCATTTTCCCCACAGAGTCCACTAGCTCTTGAATTAGATACTCCATAAGGGGATAAAGTAGTAGATGCAAAAAAATCTCTCTTTTACTGCTGGCTTTTCCAAGCCCAGCTCTCTTCTTGAAGCCTACAATAGCATCAGCTGGTGAAAACACCTCAGAAGATGGAACTGAGGTGACGATCTCTCCAGAAGACAAGTGCAGCCATGAGAAAATGCTGGGAATTAGGTGGATTGTTGTGCCAAAACGTTAGAGACAAATTTCAAATAAAGTTTGGAATTTCCTTCAGAAAGCTCTGCAGCAGGGACAGTTGGATGAGCCAGTAGTTGCTGTGCAAGCTGAAAAAAGTGGAGGGAACTCCAGGGAGAGTGCATTCTCCTGCTGCCAACGACTGATAGGTATGGATCTGTCCCCAAGCTGCTACCAGACTACGGACCCATTGTAACAAATCTCTGGGCCTCAGAGTGATGGAGAAAGTATTTGTAAATAGTTTCTTCAGTTTATATGTAAAACCCTGCATGCTATTTTAAGGTTAGAGATTGCACTAACACTAAACACATGCTACTGTTTAATAAAGCAAAGTAAAAGAAAAAAAGAGTCTAAAAGTTAAGAGGTTTTTACACAAACTATTAATGATGGGCATCTTTAAGTTCAACTATTTTCAAGTGGTTATATACTTCTCATTAGCAGCAGTATTTGCAACTCCAAGTGTTTAAAAAAAACAAACAAACCCCAACAGGAATCAGGTCCCAAAAAAATAATAAAATCTCATGATTTCTAAGACTAATACATTTTGGGAATTTTTGTACTTGAGCCTTTAGTACTCACATTTTCATGTCTTTCTTCACTCCCACAAGGGCCAGAAACTCGCTTTTTTTAAAAAGAAAAAAAATGAAAAACAGATTCTCACATAGTCACAGATTACAAGTGTTGGGAGGTTCAGAAAAGTAATAGGAGCCTTATAACAAAGCTGCAAGATTTAGCAGAACTGAAGTTGCTACTGCAGCTTTAAGTTTTAGCAATATCTAAGTATTCTCCTATCTTATTGTTGGTACACTGCAATATTTCTAAAGATTATCTCTTTTCCTGAAATTTTCACTACCATTTGATATACATTTTCTTAAAAGCTAGAACACAAAATGTTAGACTAATGCTGAAAATAGAAGTTTAGAGCTTCTTTGAAAAGAAATTGTTCAGATGAAGTCCCCCAAGAGTTAAAGTTACCCAACTGACAAACAAATATTGTTTGCAGTATTGTTGCACCTGTATTGGTTGCAAGACATTAGACAGACAAGGTGGGTGAGATAATGTATTTTATTGGACCAACTTCTGTTGGTAAAAGAGACAAGGTTTTGAGCTTACTCAGATCTTCTTGAGGTGTGGGAAAGGTACTCACAGTGTCACAGCTAATTACAACAAGGTGGAACAGATTGTAAGAAACTATAACTACTTATGTTAAATAATCTGTTCCCCCTTGTAATTTATGTGACACAATGAGTACCTTTCCCAGACCAGAAGAAGAGCTCTGGGTAAGCTCAAAGCTTGTCTTTTTCACCAACAGAAGTTAGTCCAGTAAAACATATTACCTCACCCACCTTGACTCTCTAAACTTAAATATGTATTGTATGAGCAAGGATGCAGACACAAAGCATATGAGGAAAACATTTTACAATAACTGAAATTACACTCTTCATGCGTTTCTTAAATGCTGCTGCTCAATTATAAAAAAAGCTTTTGCTCATTTAAATCATTGTCATGATCTTAAGCACCATATATCCTTTTAATAAGAGAAAGGTATTTACTCCATTTATTCTGCTTGAAACTTTATCTCTAATAGTGACAAAAACATTGTGGCATTGATTTGTGGATAAAAGTTTATTTCTTCAGAGTTGTTAGTAGCTGGCTTGCGTGTAGAATTCTACACAATTTCAATCTGTTTCCCTTATTAAAAACTTGCATGGGATTACCCAGAGTCTCTCTTTTCCATACAAGGCCCTGATGTGTGGTATGATTTGCGTACAAACCAGAGAAAAATCTTATGAACAATGAAAATAGCCAACACACATACAAGCATAGAACAAAGAATCAAGTGAAAAAAATAATCAAATTATATAATAGCTGCTCTGCTTGGGAACACTGACTGGAACAAGAGGCCACTGAATATCATTATGAATGTGTTTTTCTAAAGCTACTGCAAGGGGAATTGCACACAAGAGGGGGCAGGGACTCTGCTATTAATCATATTATATTCATTGTTCCTTTGATGTTGCTGGCAATGCTTCAGGGGACTCCCTGCTCAATTCCCAGATAAAACTGTAGAGAGGAAACAAGGGTCTTTGAAGCAGAGATCTGTACCCACAAACCTTCACAATGTTACTCCACCATGCCAGCCCTAGAGAACTACTGAGTGTTGAACCCATTTCTGACACATTTAGAGCTGCTTATTAAGCCCATGTTAAAAATCCTTTTCATACTAATATTCTGCTGGGGTTTATTTAAGAAAGTTCTTTTATTACATAATATACTCTATTTTAAATCTCAGACAGAAAAGTGTTCTCAAGAGCAGGCTAATAAGATAATCAGAACGTGATCATCCAGTAGTTAGGTTTCAAGTTTTGAATTTGTGTTTCCTTTGGGCAGGCAAGAATTGTGAATGCCATCTTTAACTATACAATTTACTGAATCTTTGATTTTAAAGTAACATCTAAGAATGTTCAGTAAACCATGCCTCTCAATTAGAATATTGAGTCAAACACGTCCAGCGCAGGGGGCGGGGAGAGAGAAGAGGAGATATCAGCTGATGCACTGTCAGGGTGAGCAAAAATAGTTTAAAGGGAAAAAAAAAAAGCCTGTACCAAGAATGCCAATCTTTATTTTGCATTAAAGAAAGTAATGCTGATAGTTCTAGTTTACCTCATGGCATCACTTAAACTCCCACTGTAAGAGCATGTCATCAAATGCAGTTAGCCTGTAAGACCATGGAACGAAGGTGAATTTTTAAAGAACATCAAAGTCCTGGTTTTCCTCCCACTTAACACCAATGTAAATCTCTTGAAAACAGAGTTACACCAGTGTAAAATCTGTGAGAGATGAGAATCATGCCCTAAATTCACTCCACTAATGTAACCAGCAACCAGTTCACAAACTAGATTGTGGCTGTCATTGTGCACCACCTGCAAATCGCAGAAGAACCAGATTGAACTGGGATCACTTTATTTCCATATTCAAACACACAGAGATAGGTTCAAAATTTATATTCCTCCTCCCTCTAAGAAGAAACAGAGACAAAAAATAAGATAATTACAGTTGTGGGTCTCAGCTAGTTGGAATGCTGTTAGAAACACCACAACCTTGTGAATGGAGAAAATAAATTCTATTTATTATTAAGTGCATCTCTGGAAGGCTTTTCATACAGACAACAGAAGCCACTTCAATCTTTGAAGAAAAAAAAACTTTATTATTAGCTTAGTTCCTAAAACAAAGAATTAAAACATTTTAGCATGCCAGCATCCAACTGATGACTCATCCTTGGAGTCCCGACCCTGTTTCTAATTAATAGCAGTACTCAGCCTTCATTTGGACTTTTTACATACAAAGGAATATCTTGGGGGGTGGGATGGGGGGGAGCACAATTCCTACTTGTTTACAGAACAAAAAAAATTAAAAACAGTTGGTGTTGCTAAGAAAAAAAATTCAACTTTGCCATTACTGGAACATGCAAACTACTTGCTTGTGCTTGTTCTCCTTCTCTCCCTCCTCCCCCTCTCTTGGAAAAGCTGCATGCAGCACTGCACGATCACATAGAATAAAGACAGGACAGGAAAAAACCTCTGGTCTCTGCAAGTGGTAGGCGTTCCACAAGAACTGCTACAGGGTCAAAAGTTTACAGTGGTTTCAATTTCACCTTTTAGCAGCCAATCAGAAAACAGAGGTTCCAGACAGCTCTTCAGGCTGCAAATGAAAGTTAACTCGTTGAGTACCAGATTTCTATCCATACACTAACTTTTTAAATTAAAAAAATCCTAGATAACGGCCACATTTCCCACCCATCAGAACTTTGAATTTTTTTTTAAATCTTCATCTATATTTTTGTTATTTTATATTTACTTAAATCAAACAAGCTGGAGTGCAATCTTGTTTTTTCCTGTCTTCTCCTTCCTGTCTTCCTCTTCAAAGATTTCCTTTGCAATATTTTATAGGTGTTTATCATTCTTTTTAGCATGAAAATAAAACAGAAAAACAACTTTTCTGATGAAGATGAGCATCTTTTATACGAACTGTACCACAAAATGCTTCACAGCGTTAAAACGATAACAGCAGAAGTAGAGAGCAATTACAAGGCATAAACAGGGGGAAAGAGCTGTTTTCTAATTTCAGCTGAAAGCAGAATTCAAAGTGGTAGCAGTTGCAGAGGAGAAACTTCAATCAACGGTGCTGTATAAAGGGACAGACGAGAGGTTTTTAAGACAAGAGGGCAGAGAGAGATTCTCCCAAAAGGAGCAGTCCAGAGGTAGACATGGTTAAGATAGTTTTAAACCACTTCTGTGCCACCTGGATTCTCGTCCAGCAAGGAAACCCCTGGCACATATGAGAGCACCCCTATGGGTTGCTCTAATTTACAGCAGGCTTACTCGGGCTGTCTATACATTGTGTTGCAGCCCAGAATCTTTGTACCACTCAGCCCTGCAGAAAGTGCTATTAATTACCCTACAGCAATTGTGGTTCATTGAGATATGACAGTCAGTGTGGATAGCAGCGTAGTTCACAGGCACCTTATCCAAGGTAGATCAGATTTTTTTGAATAGCGGGATCCATTGGGACCAAACATGCACCCTATGCCTGCTCATGCTCTTGTGCATGGACATAAAGGGCAGAGTGGCTGTGACCCTCCCTCAATTCCCTCATAATTCAAAGCCCATGGTAGCTGAGGATTCTAAAAAGCTGGGACAGAGGGTGGGCTAAGAAATCCGCATGCATCAGCAATCCCTTGAGGTCGAGTATGATCTCTTTCACAGGTTTTATTTTTCATGAGTCCTCTGGTGACTGAGAATACGGATCCTTGAGCCACAGGCTTGTTGGCAGACATTGCAGGTGGTGTTAGAAGATAGGGTTGAGCCGCAATTGCTGCGTGACATTTATCTTTCTTATCTTTTCTGGCTTTTTTCTGAGACCAGAACAAGGCAAAGATCCACACTAACAATATCTCAAAGAATCAGTTACTGTAGTAGGGTATGCAACCATTCTTTCTTCTTTGTGTATATGTCAGTGCAGGTCCTACAACAAGTGACAGGCAAGCGGTATGCCCCCAGGATGGTCAGAATAAGAACTTTAAGCTGCAAATGACAGCGATTGTAGTAATGCGCTCGTGAACTTGGCATCTGACCTAGCAACTAAATCCAAGGCATGGTATTTGACAAAGGTCAGTAGGTCACTCCACATTGCCATCTTACAGATCTCCAATACAGGCACATTGCTGAAGCAGGCAGATGCTGCTGATTGTGCTCTGGTGGAGTAAGACTTGATGTTCAGTGTGAGAGGTACACCAAGCAGCTGATTACATAATGAGATATTCCGTGTTATTGATTTGGATATCCTCTATGAAGAGATGGTTTGACCTTTACAACAATATCTATTACAATAAACAAAGGGGGGTGATAGTTCAAATGGTTTGGTCCTCTCAATATAATAAAGCACGTCCTGGAAACGTCAAGTATGCTTAAAGTTTATTTTCTCGCAGTGTTGAGTGTGGTTCTGGAAAGATGACAAGTAGGTTGATTAACTGGTTTATACAGAAATCTGAGACCACCTTAGGAATGAACTTCGGGTGAGGTGTCAGTACAACCGTTTCTGTATGGAATGTTGGATAGGGGGCTTCAACCATAAATACTGGCAGCTGATTCTTCTGGATTAAGTAATAGCTACCAGGAAGACTGACTTCAGAGTCAGGTGATGTAGGGAACATTCAGAGAGCAGCATCAATGGAGGTTCAAGGAAGGTACAGGTTCCCTGACCAGTGGATAAGCGTGCAAGAGGTCCTTGTGAAACTTCAACCGTGGGGAGAAAAAAGACCAGGTATTGTTGTACAGGTAGGTGGCAAGCTACAATTGTCAATAATTTACAATTTAATACAGCAAAATGTAAGTCTGGGCTGTTTCAGAGAGTCGACAATCATCTATGTTGAGGATTAGACTGGGTCCAGACCATGCTGGGCTGCCTATATATTTAGAACCTCTTCCATTAGGTAATTATGGATGTCTGGTAGATATTTTCCTAAACTTATCCAAAATTTCCTGGATCTGTAGGGAGTAGTCTATCTGTGGTATTTAACCAGCCAACAGTCATGCCATCAGGTGCAGCAACTCTGGGTATGGATGAAATATCTGGCCATGGTGCTATGAGATCAGGTCCAAATGGTCAAGGAGCTAGCAAGGAGGCTGAACAGACATTTGTAATAGATCTGTCAGCCAAAAGTCCCTCAGCCAATAAGGGACAACAAGAATGACCACCACTTAGTCTCCCCTGATCTTTGAGATACCCTGGAAATCAGGGCAAATCAGTAGAAAGCCATAGACCAGCCTCTGTTCCTCTGTAGGAGGAAGGTATCAGATCAAGATTTATTCTGGGTTCAGTCTTCTGGAGTAAAAATTCTGACACAGAGCGTTATCCTTGGTGGCAAACACATCTACTGGAAGAATATCGAAAGGTGGAACATCTATCCCATGACCATTCATCGTTGGTCACAGATTGCTTGGGAAGTATGCCTAGCTATGTCTGACTCCCTGGAAGTTAAGAACCTTCAGGGACACGACACTCTGATGGCACCAACTCCAGCACTTAAGCGCCTTTAGGAATGAAGAGTGGGTGCCTCCTTGATTGTTTACGTAGTGTACAGCAGTCATGCTGTCTGTGAAGATTTGCACTAGTGAATTCCAGAGAACAGGGTGGAACATCAAACTGGTCAGTCTGATAGCTCTGAGCTCCAAGACATTCATATGTAACTCCATATCATCTGAACGTCAGGTCCCTTGAATCTGTAGGCTGTACAAGGGAGCTTCTCAATCTGTCCCTGATGCATCCATAATCAATCAGTCCAATCCATAATCAGTTCTTCAGAACAAGGAAATATCGGTAAAAGACATCTCTTCCCTGTAGGGATCCAGTGAACTCAGGGTGGCCCTGGTGTCCTTTAAGGAGTGGAATATTTCATCAGTTATTTTCCTGAAGAGATCCCTCACCTTGAGCAGAAGGTTTTGTATGGTGTCCTGGACCTCTTCCATATTGCTGTCAACCAGGAGGCCTGTCTGATGGTCACAGCCATGGCCATCGACCTTGCAGCTATGTCAGATGCTTACGCTGTTCTAAGCTTAAGCTGTTCTAGCCACCATCTGGCCTATTCTCATGATCTCCTTTAATTCCTCCCTAGCATCCTGTGGCACTTTTGCCAGAAAGGGAGTTACCTTCTTCCATGTCAGGAAATTATAATTTGGCAACCAATGCCTGGTAGTTTGCCAAATGGAGTTTCAGTGATGCAGACAAATAAAACTTGTGCCTGAACAGGGCTAGTCCGGTAGGGTCCTTGGGTGTGCCTTTTTTCCTGTGTAGGCTGGATGGTAGCTAAGGTTTGCCAGAGCTCCTTGGATGGTTTCCATGTGCCTTTTTTATAGGAAATGTAATTCCGACTGGCGCTGATGTGGTCAGGATGTCAAAGAGTTTGTGTGACCATCATTTTGATATCCTGGGTCTCCACTATGTGAGCTAGGAAAGCCTGAAAAGCCTTAAGGTCACCAACTGTTGGGGCAGAGGCTGGTGTCTCATGGTGCCTCATCAGGCACACATGAAAATTCCTTTGGCGGATACTGGGGATGCTGTTGTTTCTCCAGCGTTCCCACGTTTTGGTAGCCAACCTCTGGCTCCAGCGTAAGTGGTCTAAACAGTGATGCCACTGGGGAGCCCAATCTCATCCTCTTCCTGGACTTATAAGAGGGACACTTTTGATCACAGTCCTCAGTATGGCCAGTACAGCCAGAGTGGCATAGTACATGCGTACTGGCCTGGTTGCTGCTGGTCAGCCCAATGCTGCTCATCTTCTCTGTGGTAAAGTGCCCTGTGAGAGGTATCTCTTATCGGCTCTAGGATTGTGCTCAGACAGTAATGATGAGGCATCCCTGCCTGCTCCATGCTAGAGAGATGGCGGAGTATGGTGATGGTCAGGAGGAGTACTATTCCTTGAATTGTGGTGCTGAGGGATGATATCTTGGCTCCAATTCCAGAGTCCAGTGCCACCCTGATATCTCCAGAAGGGATTTTGACTGTTCTGAGAGGGCATATCTCATTCTTGTAACTGGTAATTTTGAGCTGGAACCAACGGAGCCACTTGAAGATGGTGATAACGTAGCTATAAGTATTATTTACATTACACAGAGAGCAGGAGAGAGAGAGAGACAGACTGACAGAAAACAACATCCCCTCTCCCCCACAAAAAATATTAAAGTAATTGATACTAAAGGTGCAGCTCCACAATTGGTAGCAATATGGCAAGCATTAGTGTAGACACTGCACAGGTATTTTTACTGTCTATGGTGATAAGAATGCATGACCCCTGTCTCCATTAGCAGTTTAGCACCCATACTGCTGCATCATTGTTGGCTATTTTGGGACTACGTTTATTAGTTTTTCTAACATGTAGAATGAGAAGGCAGGCAGCATTTAGTGCACCATAGAGAAGAGCTGCAATGGTTAAGAAAAGAGGGATGAGAGCATAAATGAAGAATTCAAAGGTGTAATGGAGTCAGAGTGATATGTGTTACCAATATTGGGAGTGAGCGATGACTGATATCAAAAGTAATCTCAAGTCTGTCCCCTTACATAGCTGCGTTACTGTGTGATCTTTCACTGTATGATCATAACACTAGATAGTTATTTATTCAGCTTTGATTTTGTGCTAGGCACTGCACAAAACAAAGATATGGTCCCCCTGCTCAGGGGACTAGCAATTTGTAAGGTTAATATTTTTAAGGTTAACATTTTTAAGGTTAATCTTTACAGATGTCAGAAAAAGAAAGAAATTTAAAAGTAAAAGTTTTGATCTGAAAGCACAGTTCTGCACCAAGAGGAGTACTTTGTGAGAGCAGAATCATGGATCATGCCAGCCATTATTTTATCATGGAGCATGGCCCTTGTTTAAATTAACTCTTTGTACTTTAATGGGATAATGACTGGATTTTTACCAATGTGGGTCAGCACTGGTGAGCTTCTATAAAGAAAACAATATGAGGCAATATAAATGAAAAGTACTCAGGTATCTGGCTCACTCACAAACTGAGTTCCAGGCTATGAGGCAGAATAAAAGAGGGTATGAAAGTAAAGAGAGACAGATAAAGGTACGGGGAAGTTTGATTCCCTGGAATAAGGAAGGCAGCAAGAGAACAGTAAGAGGAGAAATGTAGGAAGGGGTATAGTTATGTAGTGCATCAGAGGTGGATGATGAGCAGCTTTAACTTGATACTAAATGTAAGAGAAAGCTAATGAATACATTTGAAAAGGAAGACAAGTTGATGCATTTGATCAGTGTTGCAGACAAGGAAGATGAGTGATGGCTAGGACAGAGTGCATTGGTTCAAGGATGCCAGAGAGGAGGAGGAGGTTTACTCCTGAGGGAATTCTGCACCAAAAAATTAAAAATTCTTCACACAATATTTTAAATTTTTGCAAAATTTTGCATATTTTGTCAACAAATAATGTGGAGCCTCCAGCATTGCAGTGGGGAGCACAGGCCACTGTGCTCACGGAGGTGGGAAATCACCCTGCAACTACCCCCCCCCAGACATAAACTCGGCAGTGAGGCTGCATCCAACCCTGACACAGCGCAAGGGCCGTGCCTGCCACAACCATCACTACCACCCCGGGCTCAGTGGGGAGAGGGATAATGGTGGGGTGGATGGGACTTAGCGGGGGGGAGTCTGGGTACAAGGGGAGTTCCAGATGCAAGGGGTGAGGATCGGTGGGGAGGTCTGGATGCAAGGGGGTTGGGTAGATGGTGGAGCAGTCACCCCTTCCTGCCCCCACAACTGAGGAGCAATGGGGGCAAGAAGTGAGGGAGGGAAAATGCGGAGCTTCCTGCAGTCGGGGGAGGTTTCTGGTAGCAGGTCTGACATGACCCCGGCCGTTCCTTGCAGGGAAAGTGGAAGTCCCATCCTCCCCTGCCCCCCATCCCAGCTGGAACTAGCATCTGAGCAGGGTAGGAACCACAGGCCAGTGCTTTCCCCCTGCAGTGATTTACCTCTCCACTGGCTGCTCTGGATGCCTGAAATGATATGCCCACGCTGCTGGGGAGGGGCACATGACTGCTCGTGGCTTTCCTTTGCTTCTCCATCAGAAATCATTTTTCCCCGGGGAAGCAAAGAAATTGGCGGGAGACATGAATTCTACACTTGCGCAGTGATGCAGAATTCCCCAGGAGCAGAAGTTGCAGTGTTCAAGGCAACAGATAACTAAAAACATGAAAAGTAGGAAAAGTGAGATTTCTGACCTATACTGTGGGGAAAATACGATAGGGTCTAATGAAAGCCTGGATGTGTGAGGAGAAGACAGGAGTAAAAAAAAAAATGCCACCAAAGTGGGGAAGGTCCTGGTGCTGTAAATAGCAAGTGAGAACACAAAATCAATTTTTTCCATGTTAAAACTGAGCTGATGGCAAGATGTCCAGGATAGTATACACAACTGGACAGAAGGGAAAAGTATTATTTGAATCATAAGCATGGAGAGGTCTGGTGAACCCATGTTAAATGAAAGAGATTATCCAAGGACAGAGAGATTGCAGGTCCTGGCAGGAGCATGGGCACTAGCCGCTGGCCCCAGGGTGGGGGCAGAGGGATCAGCACATAGGGCACCAGCCACAGAGGTGGGAAGCACAGGTACCAGGCACTAGCCTTCCAGGAATCGTAGTAGGAACTACCAGAAGTGCACTTCTGAGTCTAGAGCCGGCTACTTGCTCCCACCCTCCCCAAGTCTCAGTAGCTCTCCTTGCTCCCCCTTGGCTCCCTCTATTCACAGGGAGCTTTTGCTTTCCTCTCCACCATGAGAGGAAGTCCAAGAGAAGGACAATACAATCTGCTAGTAAACAAATACCACAACGCAAGTAAGGCCATGTCTACAAAGCGAGTTTACAGTGGCACAGGTGTACCAGTGCAGCTGTGCTGCTCTAAGATCGCTTGCGTAGCTGCTCATGCTGGCCGAAGAGAATTGTCTTCCATTGTCATAATAAAAGCACCTCCATGAGTGGTGGTAGCTATATCGGCAGAAGAAGCTCTCCCACCGACACAGTGCTGTCCACAAAGGCGCTTCTGTCTGTGTAATTTAGGTCACGCAGGGGTGTGTCTTTTTCATGTCCCTGAGCGACAGAAGTTAAATGGACAAAAGTGGTAGCGTAGACATGGCCTAAGACTTTCCTATACTCCAGTAAGAATGTAATTAAGATTAACAGTGTACTGCTTTGTTTAAATTGCACCTTTTCCCATAACCTTAGTTGCACATGCAGCATCTTGTATGGACTACTGCACATACTGCTGTATGTGGAAGATCTATATATAAATCTGGAAGCCAGGAAGAAGGTCTATCTCCAGCCCTTCTGCATAATTCCTATATGACTGTGGGCAAGTCTCTTGTTCACTCTGCTTCAAGTTTCTTAATCTGTGAAAATGGTGATAACATCACTTGGCTCACAAGGCTATTATGAGATTAGATTAACCACTGTTCATAATGTGTGTTGAGATCCATGGACAAAAAGATGCAATAAATTATTAAATGATTATAAAATATATGGAAAATCAGAATACTAAAGATGGTATATGAATCTTACCTCTGAATTTGATACAGTTTAAATCTCAATTACCCTGCATTTTTTTCTTTTAATAATGCTATCGCAGAAGTGAAAATCAATGGTGAAAGAGAATACAAATTGAAAAAGCTTTTTGTCTATTTGTAACTATTAGGATTTTATTTGTTATTCTAAAATGTAAGTTTGCTAGTAATAATTCGTAAGTCTTAGTTACCTGCAAAAAAAAAAAAAAAAAAACACACAAAACAACCAAAATGTTACTTCCATTCACATACACTACATTAAGATGGCTTAGTTATTTTAACTTCTCTAAATATTGTGTATGTTTACTGAAATTATTTTAAATTGAGATGTCACTTAATATATTCTCTTTTTATAAGATGGCCTCATTTTAAAGAGAAAATGGATGCTATAAAATTTTACATCAAGTCAGCATGTTACCAAGAAGCTTTTCTGTGTGTTCTGAATTTGATTAATACAAGCCAAGGTCACTTCCTGAAAGATGCCTACCACTGCAGTTGCAAGCAAACCAGGCTCCTCTGAGCTCTAAGACTGGGGGATGGGAATGGGCACTGGATATTTCTAATACCAAGATAGGTCCCAAAGTATACTATACGCAAACCCTGCTTGATATCTAAAAGGCAAAATAAATAAGTCCATCAGCACATATACAAAATGAGCAAACCGTTCTGTCACACCAGCATTAAATAAAAACCTAATTCTGTGCAACAATCATATATGTTCTCATGCACAAAAAAACAATGCCACAGAGAGACTTTAAAAAGATACATTCTGGTATGTTATAGTGAGATAATACAATAATGGTTATCTACCTGAACCCTTTTTAAAAATTCTCTTGAAATAAACACAGAATACAGACAACCATGTATGCTTTTTATGCAGCTCATAAAGCTCAGAGAGGCTCCCCTTGAATTAACAGCATGCCTCAATCCTTCAGAGACACTGAAGCCCATCCCATCTACAGTGTCTTCTCTGAAACCATTTTTTAAAAATTCATATTAAATGGGGTTAGCTAGCAAGGTTTTGCCACAGCATGGACCAGGCATAAATTCTTTCAAGTTTCTGAAAAGTGTCCAAGATTACCTACAGGTTTACAAAATCCATTAAAAATAAGTTACACTCATTGACATATTTACAATATTTTTATGAATAATTTCAAAACATGGTACATTTGCATCACATGAGGCCAGGCACAGATATAAAATCTTCCTTAATTCCAGGCACAATTAAAATGTTCAAGTAATGAAAGTAAGTCCAATACTCTGTACCATCCAAAATTGCCGAATGCTCAATTTTTGCTTCATGAACATATAAGCAATACAGATCTAAATAACTTTGAGCTTAGAAGTTGGTGGTTTCCTGCAGCATTGTGTTCACAAGCACTTCTACAGTTACCACCACAAGTGGAGCCAAACTGTGGGATTTGAAAAGAAAAAGAAAAAAAAGGCTATTATAGACGACCTCATAAAACGTCTTGCTTTACAGGGAAAGGGTATCCCCAAAGTTTTTTATTTTTTAAACGCTAAACATTCTTTAAAAAATTATTTTTAAAATAAATTCTTTGTATGCCACATGATGTGATATGGACATGTCTTAGCATTTATTTTGGATGACCTACATAACAATTAAAATTATTATTAGTTTCTGGAAGAACCCACAATATGCTAAGCACTTTTCAAATGGCAAAGGAGAAATTGTCCCTGTCCCAAGAAGCTGACAATCTGAATCTCTCAAATTCACAGATATTTATAAATAAGCTTTTGTACTATGGCACCCAGTCATATGTTCCATATCAAAGGCAGGGAAGGTAAGTTGAGGTTGCCTAACACTTTTCATTAAAAGACCTTATGTTCAGTTGTTCTTGACTTTGCCACATACAATGGTTGGGACGAAGTTTTCCATGCCAGATGTCTGGCTCAGGCTGCCTTTTGTTGGAAACTTTCAGGGTTCAGTCATGTCTAAAACCGAAGTTAGCCAAAACAATGTTCTTCTCCCTATCTTAAAAAGAGAAGGAGTACTAGTGGCACCTTAGAGACTAACCAAGGTATTTGAACATAAGCTTATTTGGTACATAAACTACAGCTCACTTCATCGGATCCATATTAAAAAAATGCATCTTAAAAAATCCCTACACTGTTTATGAAGCTCGGACATCTCCATGCTTCGGAGCAGGGACTTGATATTTAGCAGATGTCAGGGATGAACTTTTCCATGTCCCTGTGAAAAAATCTGCCCAAATCTGGCCAATTTATAAGCCTCTGAACAATTTCATTTTACACATGCTCAGAGTTTTGTTAAAGGTTGGCAGCTAAATTCTCCAAAGATTCCATGAGCACAGAGCATGCTTTGTCCCCACACAGCAAGCACCTCCATGCTGACTGGACTGAGCAAGAGTCATTTTGAGAGAGTGACTGAACGTGATCCATCACAGCATGGTAGAGATTGAGGAGGACTTCCCTGCAATCACTCCTTCCAGCTGCTGGGTGCTGCTGTGGTGCCTGGCACTGTAACTGAGAATAAAGAGGCTTTCTTCTGTGCTCTTGATGCTCTGTCCACCCAAAAGACCACACACACACACCCCGCTAGCACCCATGCTACACGGAGGAGAAGGAGTAGGGTCAGGAGGCAGCACATGGATACTACCAAAGGGAGACAGATAGAGTGTGGATGGAGACTAGAGCACACTCCTCTACAGAACTCCTAATTGAACCCAGCATTCCCGAGTTCGCTGTCTCTTCTGCTACCAGACAATAGTTCTCAAGAGTATGTGTCTCAACCCTCTCTAGTAGCTGGTGCACACAGACAGGATAACAGCATACTACTAACAGGTTTCAGAGTAACAGCCGTGTTAGTCTGTATTCGCAAAAAAAAAAAAAGGAGTACTTGTGGCACCTTAGAGACTAACCAATTTATTTGAGCATGAGCTTTCGTGAGCTACAGCTCACTTCATCAGATGCATCCGATGAAGTGAGCTGTAGCTCACGAAAGCTCATGCTCAAATAAATTGGTTAGTCTCTAAGGTGCCACAAGTACTCCTTTTCTTTATACTACTAACAGTCACTTCATGTGCTCAAGCGGTAGAGGTCTGTTCTATGGAATTAAATGTCCCAACCTTGACGACTCATGTGGGGAGTCAATATGATTCCACATGATAGAAGTTTTTTTTCTTTAAGCAAATTGAAAAAACAAATTACATTCAAAACCCTATGTTAAAAGAACAGGAGTACTTGTGGCACCTTAGAGACTAAAATTTATTTAAGCATAAGCTTTCATGTTTTGTTGGTCTCTAAGGTGCCAGAAGTACTCCTTTTCTTTTTGCAAATACAGACTAACTTGGCTGCTACTCTGAAACCTGTTAAAAGAATGTTAATGTTTGCAAACTCAAATACGCATAAACCAGGAAATTCCAGAATGAAGGCTGATGGTGAAAACTTAATTCAGCGCCACTGTACATATGCATGATGATTAAGGCTAAGATTTTGTCAAGGATATTTTTAGTAAAAGTCACGGACAGGTCACGGCTTTTGTGAATTTTTCTTTATTACCTGTGACCTGTCCGTGACTTTTACTAAAAATATCCTTGACAAAAACGGGGATCTACGGTTCCCCACACAGCCTGCAGTGGGGCAGTTCTGTGGCACTGCCAGGGCCAAGAGCTGCGGGGGTTCCTCCGCCACCCACAGGGGCCGCCAGAGGTGGCAGGGATACCTTGCAGTTCCCAGCCCCCACAGGCTGAAGTCATGGAGGTCACTGGAAGTCACGGATTCCATGACTTCCGTGACTAAATTGTAGCCTTAATTATGATACAGTCTTTAAATAAATGATCATATACTATATTTTCCATAGGATTCCTGCCTCAGGTAGTGCACAGAATGGACCTGTTCTGGGAATTAATCAAGATTGTGTAATGGACGAAGTCATTGTCTGTATGACTTGCATCATTTTTGCAGAAGTTGAAAGCTATGTAGTGAATGCAGCAAGTGAAAGGATGGTCTTGAGGTTTAGGGAGTTGAATGCTGCCCTGGAGAACTGGATTCTATCCCTGCCTCTGCCACAGTTCATACAGGATACCTGGCAGGTCACTTCAACCTAAATTTTCACAGGAAGGCACTAATAGATTTTTTCTTCATTTTACTGGTGCCCAACTTAAAACCCTGGGGCCAAATTTCCAGAAGTCAAGTCCTCAGAATTGTAACTGGACCTATGTTTGAACATATAAAGTGATGTAAAAATGCTAAGAACTCTTTGGGGAAAAAATCAGGCCCTACAAGCCCTCAAGTTGTGAATCCAAAATTAGTAGATACTTTTGAGAATTTTAGCCTGCAAAATGGAAATGGTGAAACCACCACCTCATCTGACAGGTTTATTGCAATGGTAAATTCAATACAATTTGTGAATCACTCAAATATTAGACTGAGAGCACCAAAAAAAAAAAAGCCAATGGGGAAATTAATAATTTTATATTCAGCTCAAGGCAATAAAGATGGCATATGGTAAAAAAGATCTGGATCAACACAATGAATAATGAAGATAAAAAGAAATATTGAACACCTCCCTATTCAGAGAAAACTGTTCAACTTGTGCACTGAATGAGGTGGGGATGCCGTGGAGAAAAAAGTTATTATGATCATGACATTTAAGGTTGTATCATAATGCACATAGACAAGGTGGCTGAATTATGGTTACAGTAGCAATGTTAATTCTGGCATTTCCTAAGTTTTGCACCTAAATATGTTTAATATATTTTTGTCACAGGAAGAGCTGATAACGATGCCTATAATTAAGGTTGCCTAAAAGTTTCCACTGTAAACCCCTGTTTTCAGTTTCTTAATAGCTTTGCCAAATTTTAATCATTTGCACTGAAATTTTCCATGCTTTCTTTCTGCCTCTGCTGTAAAAGTTTTTTTTTTTTTTTTTTAAGAATCAGCTAAACTGTTTAGCTGTTTCAAAAAATGAAATTGGGGAAAACATTTTTAAAGCATTGGCAAAAGTTTAGTCGGAGAGTTGCCTTCTGAAACAATTAAACATTTGGAACAGTCAGTCTTTGAACATCACTATTTGCATATGCTCAGTATAGCTTCAGAGGTTTGCTACTAAAATCTCTGAACATTCCATCTGCAATGAGCCTGCTCCCAGTGTCCTACAAGAACTCTGTACATACACCAGGTACACTGAGGCCCCAACTTCTTTGTTAGGCACAGATATAGAGCTTGAGATATAAATAATGTACAGGCTAGGGAGACTGAAGGAACCCATACATTCTAGTCTCAGCTCTTCCACTGACTACTGGATAGGTTCCCAGGCTGTAGGTCATGATCCCAAATGGGGTTGCACCATCAGCAGATGGGTTTGTGGGTCTAACGGACCAGGTCCAGACCATGAGACTATGCTGTCTGCCCCCAAATGTCTCCAGATTTGCTCCACTAATGCCACATCAGAAAAGCCCCATTTTGATCTACAAATGCCTTTTTTCAATAAAATTTGAAGTCTTATTATATTTTTCAAACAGACCATTGGACATTGAAAAGCTAGAAGTAACAGGCCTGGCCTACACACAAAAATCTGCTCAGTAGTTATGCTACTCAGGGCTGTGAAAAATGTCTTGCACACCATAATTAGATCGACCAACCCCTCAAAATAGTCAAAGGAACACATAGAATACATACTAATTACTTATGCTAAACTATCTGTTTGATCTTGTATTTACTGTGACACCCTTGTACCTTTCCCAGACCTGAAGGAGAGCTCTGTGTAGCTCAAAAGCTTGTCTCTCTCACCAACAGAAGTTGGTCCAATAAAACATTATATCATCCACCTTGTCTTGCTAAAATCCTGGGATTGACACACAGCTACAACACCACTGCATATATACTTATTTCTGGCATTTCTTAACTTTAAATTGCTTGAACTTGCATCATTAATGTTCTTTCAAAAGTAATTTTCTAAATGTAATATTACATATAAGAACTCTGTCGAAAAGCTCTCTATGAATAAATCACATTCTGGACAGTCCATGAAGTCTTACAAATGAATACTAATCTTTACTTTTCCCAATTACATATTTTGTGGGAAATCTGTGTCCAAAACCCTTTTTTTCAAATCTGTTGTCATAAATTATTACATTTTCAATAATAAAAGAGTACAAAGGCTATTAGATTATCTTCAGCTGCATTGCTGCTCCCCAAAAAGAAGGCCAAATTGGATCATCATAATCAAGTAAAGATGGTACTAGTTTCTCTCTCCACGGTACATTAACAGAATATTTTAAATAATTTCTTGAGATAAAGAACTATTTCTGGTTTAAAAATTCCCCTACTACAGAATGATAATTACAGTATTTACCAAGTATATAGTCTGCTAAAATGTATGAAGTAAGAACACAAAAGCCTTAAAATAGATACAATTTTGTTTTGCATAGTGACAGGTTTCAGAGTAGCAGCCGTGTTAGTCTGTATTCGCAAAAAGAAAAACAGTACTTGTGGCACCTTAGAGACTAACAAATTTATTTAAGCATAAGCTTCTGTGAGCTACAGCTCACTTCATAGGATACATTCAGTGGAAAATACAGTGGGGAGATTTATATACATAGAGAACATGAAACAATGGGTGTTACCATACACACTGTAAGGAGAGTGATCAGGTAAGGTGAGCTATTACCAGTAGGAGAGCGGTGGGGGGAGAGGGGGAGCGGAACCTTTTGGAGCGATAATCAAGGTGGGCCATTTCCAGCAGTTGACAAGAACGTCTGAGGAACAGTGGGGGGTGGGCAGGGGAATAAACGTGGGGAAATAGTTTTACTTTGTGTAATGACACATCCACTCCCAGTCTCTATTCAAGCCTAAATTAATTGTATCCAGTTTGCAAATTAATTCCAATTCAGCAATCTCTTGTTGGAGTCTGTTTTTGAAGTTTTTTTGTTGAAGAATTGCAACTTTTAGGTCTGTAATCGAGTGACCAAAGAGATTGAAGTGTTCTCCAACCGGTTTATGAATGTTATAATTCTTGATGTCTGATGTGTGTCCATTTATTCTTTTACGTAGAGACTGTCCAGTTTGACCAATGTACATGGCAGAGGGGCATTGCTGGCACATATCACATTGGTAGATGTGCAGGTGAACAAGCCTCTGATAGTGACATATCTATTCAGGGGACACCATCATAGGGCCTAATCACATCAGCCACACTATCAGCATTTATAACAGTGTTAAATTTTTTAAAAATGGGTTGTTTTTTTAATGGGAGGGGAGTTTGCACTCAGAGGCTTGCTGTGTAAAAGGGATCAGCAATACAAAAGTTTGAGAACCACTGAACTAGGATAATGGAAGAAATCTTCCATTGACGTAGCTACCGGGGCAGTGGATGGTGGTGGTTAACCTAACCTACCATGATCAGGACATGATAGTTTTCACAGCCCTGAGCAACATAGCTAGGTTCACCAAATTTTTAAATGTACTTTTACTTCTAGCTTTTCTATGTCCAATGGTCTGTTTGTAAAATTTATTGGGCACTTTAATATAACAAAATCTGAGACCAGAAGCTTAATATTAAGAATCCTACAATGGACACAGTATAATAAAAACTGCTTAAACAACCACTGGGGGGTGGGGGAGAATCCATGGACAAAAAGTGGTCATAAAAATAACAATGGCACTATTCAAACACTGGTGTTTGTCTTCAAAACCTTTCAAAAATTACACTATCCATGATTATTAGTACAGAAATTTCATGCCATTTTAAGAGGATTTGGGGTCATACTGGAAGTAAGTACAAGAGGTCAATGGCTGCTGAATGGGTCACATCCTTCCTCTACCAAATGCCAGAAATGTTTGTAATGTTTTGTTCCAGACCCAGTTGTTTCCTTATTTGTATATAAATGGCTAAATAGTTACATAATTTGACAACATTAGGAAGCAATTTTATACATTTTTATAAACTCTGCAGAAGAAGTGTCAGGACAGAGCTACTGATTATTTTTTATTCACTGCATCTTTAATACTATACAAATGTGTCAGCTAAACTGCATTTTAGGTTAAACAAAACCCTTAGGTGAGGAACAGACTGTTAGCAAATGAAACATATGTTATAATAAATGTTCATGGAAGAGTTAGTCATCACAAATTTAAACAAATACTGTCTCCTTTTGTTAGATCTGGTATATCAAGCAGAGTTTCCACTTTGAAACTGAAGATTAACATCACTATCTCGTCACATGTTATATCTAAAAACAGGTTATATATATTCAATTTCCGTGTTTCCTAGTCATGCTAATTATCAATTTAACATCATATTAGAATCACAGGGCAATTCGCTGAAAACATACAATACTGATTGTGCACTAGTGTCATTCATAAATGTTTCTCCATGTCACAACAGTTAAAGTACCTCAGTGTGGATTACAATTCCTCATGTGACTTTTTCTAATTTGTCATTAGTATATTGTATTCAGTTAATTAAATAACCATCTGCCAATATGGTGCTTTACAAGGAGAATAGGATGACAGGATTCCTACCCTAAGGATCTCACATTGTCTGGCCCCATCAACACAAGGGAGTTTTAGCAAAAAAATTTCCACTAATGCTACCACTGGTTCAGCTGCACTGGTGGGAGATCTAGCAAACGCATAGCTGTAGCAGCTTCAGGTCTTTTTGTTGCATTGTCAGTTAAGACTGATTTAGCTAACACTGTGATAAAAATGGTATAAGCCACTGGAGCCTTTTACTCTAGGGCTCCAGCCAGTGGGCTTTTGTTTTGTTTTTTAAACTTCCTTGCAAAGATACAGGCTATAAATAATAGGGTATGCAAATGTTGGTGTGGGTGAATGTAGAAGGGAGAAGAGAACGAGAAATCTATTAAGACAGAGACAAGTTTTAATTTATTAAACTACTTATCAGGTACGCTAAAACTCCTGAATTAAAAGTTATGGAGCCGACAGTCTCAAGTCTTGTTGCAATTTTTGATATTTTCTAGGAAATGTTTTCTAATTTTTCCACTCCAAGTAGCTGTCATAATGTGATTAAGCATACTGTTTTCCTGTTAAACCAGCCAGGCAGAAAAATGTCTCCAGCCAAACAATAGCAGCAAAAAAGGTGTGAACTATATACCCCTCTTCCCCACTACACACAATTTGCCTCACTGTGGTTTTAAACTTCAAAGCATAGTTGTAACCATTTCAGTGCTAAATTACTGAGAAACTACCAAGTCAAAGCATTTTTAAAATATCCCTTTTATGCTCAAACACTTCACCCAAATCACAAATTACTCCATGATGGCTGTTTGCTGAATATTTTCCGAGACACATTGGATCATTCTGTATATGCTGGAAGAAGACTGAAATTTTCCTTGTCCATTTAGCCTTGGCATTTTCTCATTTTGTTTCACAACCTCCCCTTCCTCTCTGTCCATGTCTACACTACCAGTTTTTGTTGGCAAAAGTAATGGCGACACCCAAAAATCGCAATCTCATGTTCACACTTGCTCCCTCTGTCAGCAGATTGCATCCACAGTGGGGGCACCATCATCGACAGTGTGAGCATTTCACTGTGGGTACCTATCCCATAGTCCAGCTTGACACCTTCTGTCGCTAGCTGTTGTGGGAAGGTGGAGCGGATCGCGGTGCATCTTGGGACCTGGCTAAATGTCCTGTGATGCATTGCTTTGTGACCCAATAGTCCATGGGCTTCTGGCTTTCTTTCATGGCGTTTTTGCAACAGCTATTCTCTGCTGTGCAAACCGGCATCTTTGTGGGAAAGGATGGATCCTGCACTGCTCTCCTATGCTCTGTTAACGGTCATGAAGACATCACAGATGGCAGTGCAGTTAATCGTCAAGTTCCTAACGGAAGACGACGTTCAGGCACCAGGCATTTTGTGTGACATGGATAGGAGCAACTTTAGATTGCTTTTGGCATTCACAGAGCACCTGCATAGGGTACACTGTCGCTTTCTGGTTTGCAAAACAAGCACTGAATAGTGGGATCGCATCATTATACAGGTGTGGAATGAAGACCAGTGGCTACAGAACTTTCGGATGCGGAAAGCCACCTTCCTGTAACTGTATGCGGAGCTTGCCCCAGACCTGCTGCGCAAGGACACCAGAATGAATTCGCAAAAAGAAAAGGAGTACTTGTGGCACCTTAGAGACTAAAAAATTGATTTGAGCATAAGCTTTCGTGAGCTACAGCTCACTTCATCGGATGCATTCAGTGAATACATTGAATGCATCCGATGAAGTGAGCTGTAGCTCACGAAAGTTTATGCGCAAATAAATTTTTTAGTCTCTAAGGTGCCACAAGTACTCCTTTTCCTCTTGGTAGAGAAGCACATGGCAATTGCTGTGTGGAAGCTGGCGACTCCGGACTGCTACTAGTCAGTCATGAATCAATTTGAAATGGAGAAGACCACCGCTGGGGCTGCATTAATGCAAGTGTGCAGGACAACTAATCACATCTTGCTACGAAGGACCATGACTCTGGGAAATGTGACTGAAACAGCAGACTGTTTTGCAGAAATGGGGTTCCCTAATTGTGGAGGAGCAATAGTTGGAACACTTATTTCAATTTTGGCACCAGATGACCTTGCGACAGAGTACATCAATAGGAAGGGGTACTTCTCCATGGTGTTGCAGGCGCTTGTGGATCACAGAGGGCGTTTCACTGACATCAACGCATGATGATCCGGGAAGGTGCATGATGCACACATGTTCAGGAACACTGGCCTGTATAGAAAGCTACAAGCAGAGACTCTCTTTCCAAACCAGATGATTACAGTGGGGGATGTTGAAATGCCCGTTGTGATCCTGGGAGACCTGGTGTACCCCTTACAGCCTTGGCTCATGAAACCTTACACGGGACACCTGGACGGCAGTAAGGAGCAGTTCAACAACAGGCCGAGTAGGTGCCAGATGACAGTTGAATATGCCTTTGGCAGATTAAAGGCATGCTGGTGATGGCCTTTATGGCAGACTAAGCCTTAATGAGGATAATATTCCCATGGTCCTAGCTGCGTGCTGTATGTCACATAATCTCTGTGACACTAAGGGTGAAAAGTTTGCTCAGAGGTGGAGTGCTGAGGCAGACCGCTTGGCCGCTGATTTTGAGCAGACATGTGAGGAAATGAGCACACACTGTCCCCGGGGGGCAGTGGGGGGGAAGAAGGAGGGCAGGGAGACTGTGCCACATGAGGAAATGAGCACACACTGTCTCGGGGTGCAGCATTCTATGGGGGGAAAAAATCTAAAATTCTCCCCCACTTTTCCACAGGTGGAAGTTATTCTAGCAGACCTCTCACTGCGAAGGGTAAGCAGGGAAACGAGGGTACATCTACTCCATGCTTGTGGCTTCCGCCCTGCTCCCTATGCTGCTCACCTATGTGCTGCTTTGGTCCCTGCACAAGTGATTGCCGAATGGTGTGGGAAAGTTTCCTACAGTGGGGGAAGGAACAAAGCTGCTCTGCCATGGAACCTTCGGCAGAGGATTGCCGAGTACCCCCAGGAAACGTTTTTCAACTTAACTGATTTCCAATGAACTCACGTTAGTTCACGTTTGTAAACATTAGTCTGGACCGCCCACCCAGGGCTGACAGCTGGAGCTCTTTAAGAAAATAAA
This sequence comes from Lepidochelys olivacea, assembly GCF_965140295.1. Classification (NCBI taxonomy): domain Eukaryota; kingdom Metazoa; phylum Chordata; order Testudines; family Cheloniidae; genus Lepidochelys; species Lepidochelys olivacea. The sequence goes on from NC_140423.1 coordinate 18,685,229, forward strand.
ATAAAAAGTCACATAGCTCGCACCTCCATTGACACATTCCTGTGTCTTCCTTAGGAGACCTGCCCCATAGTTTGAGAATTGCTGCTCTGGAGGGACAGTTGCCCCCCAAATCTCAAGTATACATAAAGGGGCAGGGAGGAGGGCTGAGATGCTCCTGAGGGATAAGAGCCTCCCCAGATTGCAGCACATATGGGAGGAGAGCAGACATGACATGCAGGGAGAGCACGTGGGATCATGTGCCACCCCCCCCCAGTTGCTGATTGGCTTGTACTGACTATGCTCGCACAGACTGAGCATGCTCAGTAACATCTACTGAAGGCACTGCCCTCACTCTGCCTCCCATCCCCCACTATTGGCAGGTACAGGTAGTCTCTGGAGGGAGAATGTGGGGCTGACAGGTACCTCTGCCTCTAATCCCTTCCATTTAGCCTGCTATCCACCTCCTTGTCACCCCTCCCAGTGTCCCACTCTCATTCCTTGTCCTGACCAGAGCCCCCAACTACTTTGACTTCCCCACCATACATCTCCATTTCTCCCCCCTGCCCAGAATTTTCTCTTTCCTCCCAGCAAGCATTGGTATGTGTGGTTAATTTTCTTTTCAAAAATAGTTTGAGCGCCTTCTGGATTTTCTGCCTGACTAAGATTACATTTCTCCTAAATAGCCCCCACCCCAAAACAAAGACCTTTGGCAGAAGCAGGGTATAGCAACATGCCTATTTTTTCCCCCCTGATTTTTGCCAGTGTCCAATTTACAGCACCTGTATGTAGGGTTGCCAACTTTCTAATTTCTGAAAAACAGACACTACAATAGGAGCTCTGGAACTCCCCCCCAGCTCACTCGCTGCTCTCCCCCCTTCCCTTTCCTCATTGTCACTTGATCCTCCCCACCCAGGTTTCATGAATGCCAAAGAAGCCTATTTAACATACAGAATGCTATGGTATGGTGAGGTATGAACCACACAGTGTGCAAAACAATTAGAGAGTTTAAAAAAGTTTTTCTGGTATTACTTTAGTAAACTTCCACTTTTAAAAAAGCCTTATACCAGGGTGTACACTACAGACCTATACGTTGCTCAGGACTGTGAAAAATCCACACCCGAGTGACAGTTATACAGACCTAACCCCCTCAACCCCTCCCCAGGCAGACAGTGCTACGTTGATGGGAGAATTTCTCCATCGACTTACCTACCACCTGTCGGGAAGGTAAATTAACTGCACCAACAGGAGAAACTCTCCCATTGGCATAATAGTGTCTTCACTAGTGCAGCTACACCACTGTAACACTAAAAAGAACGAGGAGTACTTGTGGCACCTTAGAGACTAACAAATTTATTGTAACACTGTACACGAAGACAAGCTCTTAGTTAAAAGTCCAACTGCACAGACCTCAGAGAATTAACTAATATATTTGATTTCTGAACTCCTAATCACATGTTTTATTCCCCAGGAGCAATGTAATATTTGATGAGAGATTAAAGATCAATAAGTTATTTCAGCTAAATAAATCAATTCTATAGTTTCTGTATTAAATGCTAGTATTTATTCACAACAGGAACTTTAGCTAAACTATTCAGTTACCCAAAACTCTGACCAAGTATGTGAATAAAATTAATATTTTAGAATATAACACTCTTACTATATATGAAATCAACCATTTTTGTACTAAATATTTTAAGCATGCAAATAAAAAATCCCTGTTCACTAAGTAGCAATTGCTATCTAATTTGCAACTAAAGAGCATGAAACAACAAATAAAAAGTTACATGGTACTCATGCAGCCTCAAGGCCTGAGGATACAGGTCAAACCTCCCAAATAAAAGATTTAGACTCCCCCTTGGTTGAGATTACAAGAAAAGAGACCAAAGATGAAATTAAGATACTCTTGGAATTCAGAGTTTCCCCTGTACCACTGAACTAAGTGCATGACTCCACTAGCAATCCTGCTGTAAATTCTGAACACCTTCTGGGGACTTGAGAAAACTCCTGCACAGACATCTGTTCTGAGAAGTATTTGACTTGGATGAGCACTTCACTAGCCCACACCAGTCAAAGTGGTAAACGACAAACCTTCCAGACATCTTAATGCTCCAGATAAGCATAGAAAAAAATTAGGTCTTGAGAGAGTAGAGCAAACACTTAGTATAGAGGTGAGAAAGGTCATTTGTAGAACTTTACACACACACAAAATCAATCTCAGTACATAAACAGAACAAACCTAAAGATTCAGTGATCCAGCATTGACAGATGGTAGCGCAGCAGACGCCCAGAAACCTAGATGTCTTAAGACAATAGCAACCTTGGTATCTTCTAAGTCTTAGACATTTTCAGAGCCAACAAGTGGTACAGCAATGAATATAATTCAGTATGCACTCAGGGGTGACTGTTAATATAAGCCTCGGAATGCTCTTCCAAGGTCTCAGTGCTCAGGGTATCTCAGCAGCCAAGGGCATCTGTGTTAGGAATTCAGAGCCAAATGAGGTTGTTCTAGGTTCTATTGGGCCTAAATTAAATATCCACAAATTCTGGGCGTAAAACTATAGCTAGATATCACTTTTCAGTCATGTTATGAGATCAGGCTAAGAGGCACAGATCTAAGAGTATCAACTCGGGATATCCCAAAAGATCAGGACGCTATGGTGCCATTTATTTTTAAAAAAACACACCCACACAGAATGAATGACGCTTGGCTCCCAAAGAGATCCAGGGATCCCTCCATTGCTTCAATTGTGCTGGGACCTAAGCACCAAATCCAGATTGATCCAACAGTACCTAAGGACCTTGTGCCAGACTAGGACTGCAGCACAGCATCAGCAGTGCCAGAACTGCAGTGCCAAATGAGGCTGACCTGGAGGATCCAGAAACTTCAGTACTAAATAAGTCTACCCAGACCAATATAGGGACCTCAGCACTAAATTTGGTCAAGTTACTTCAACAGTGCCAAGATCTCCGTGCAGAATCAGGTCATTCTGGGGGCCTCTGACCTGAATCAGGTTGATACAATGACCTCAGTGTCACTCTATTGATGCCAGGACATTGACACCACATTGGGTTCCTTTGGTCTGCCTAAAGCCCTTGGCACTGGATTCACACAGAGAGAATGTGGCTTTCTCTGGGCAAAAAGCAACTTAGGCTAGTGGATATCAAAAGTTAATCCTGGACAATGAAACAGCCCAAGCCCTGCGAGCCTTAAGCCAGTTGGCACACGCCAGCTGTAGGTGTCTAGCTGCTGTGTAGACATACCCTCAAAGAACTTTAGCTGTCCAGAGTGATAACCAGGTGTGTTATTTCCTACCAAGAGAGAGAAGTCACCCCCTGTAGGACTGTTGCATGGTTGAAATGGCAGACACCTAGAATGGAGAACAGGCACCATTTTGTTTATAAATAAAATTAAAATAAACCAAGCACCACCCATGCCAAAATTCACGTATAACTCATAATCTCTCCATATCCAAAGCATTCTGGCTAAATAAGGCATTCAGTCTTCTTCCAGTGTTCAGCTTATGCCTTTAAACTAGTTTATAGCTTAATGTTAACTTAAACAGCACCATATAGCCAGTCCTCAAACCAGAAGAACAGCAGATGTCCAAACAATTTTGCCATTTCTCCCTCTCTCAATCCTGCAGGTGTTTTAGTCCTATTAAAAAACAAATTGAGTTTTGCCCAGCTGCTTGTATTGACTGGTAGAAAGGAGGCCATGCAAGCAGATATTAAGGGAAGAACTGCATAAATCTGTCTCTAATATTTTCTTTTGAAGTATGCTCTTTTAAATATCCTTGGTTTTACAAATGCAACACCACATATGCTTCACTTGCATAGTCACCTAGATATTGTACTTCAGCATTTGCTGGTATGTCTGTATTTTTATTATTTATAACCTGAAACATCAAGAAAGCCACCTAAAGCATGAGGGCAACTGCAGACCAAAAGTTTCTGCTATGTTATTAACTCTTTGTTACTGAAACACTAGAAGTTCACAATCAAGAGTGGAAATGAATGCTCTTTCTACTAATGGAGGTATTACATCTAAGAAATTCCAGTTCACAATCTTGTCTCTCTCTGGTTAGGGTTGTCAGGCATCCGGTTTTCAACTAGAATGTCCATTCAGAAAGGGAACCTGGCAGCTCCGGCCACTAGAAGTCCAGTTGACAGCACAGCGGGGCGAAGGCAGGCTCCCTGCCTGCCCTGGCTCTGCACAGGTCCCGGAAGCGGCTGGCATGCCCGGCTTCTAGGTGCATGGGCGGCCATAGGTGCTCCACACACTGCCCCCACCCGAGTGCCTGCTCCCAGCTCCCATTGGCCAGGAACCACAGCCAATGGGAGCTGCAGGAGCAACGCCTGTGCGCACAGGCAGCGTGCAGAGTCCCCTTGGCCCTCCACCTCGGAGCTGGACATGCCAGCCGCTTCTGGGAGCCGCCTGAGGGTGGGAGCCGCCTGACTGGAGCCTGCAGCCCAAACCCTCTCCCAAACCCCAACCCAACCCCTCCCAGAACCCACACGCCAACTTCCTGCCCCAGCCCTGAGCCCCCTCCCACACCTAAACTCCCTCCCAGAGCCTGCAACACATATCCCCTCCCACATCCCAAAACCCTGCCCAGCTTTGAGCTCCATCCCAAGCCCCTGCCCCAGCCCTGAGCCCACCCCCCTTTGTGGCCACACCCAGAGCCCTCACCCCCTCGCACACCCCAACCTCCTGTCCCATCCCAATGAAAGTGAGTGAGAACAAGTAACAGAGAAAGGGGGATGGAGTGAATGGGGGCAGGGCCTGTGAGAAGGGCAGTAGGACAAGGGTGTTCAGTTCTGTGCCATTAAAAAGTTGCCAACCTTATCTCTGGTAGCTATACTTCAAACTGAATAGGCACAGAGGTGTAAAATCAAAGGGAACTGAGAAGTATAGCGAGCAGGAGGGGACAATTATCTTCCTTCATCAAATACAAAATTTGTTCTAAGTCTTTCATAGACTAAAAGTTAAGTATTAGGAGAGATGGTTATATCTTGCCATTTAGTATTAAGTTGAATTGTTATAGTGAATTTAATAATCAGTGTTCATGAAGTTATATAGCTTGGTAAGGGACACGCTGAACAATTAGTCTGGAAAAGGGGAGCATTGTGCCAGTTTGTGTAAAGCAATATGCACTAGTAAACTTCTATACCAGCTCCCAATATTCACTTTAAGTGAGAAGGGGTAAGAAGAATATTTATTAAAAGCAAATTAGAATTCAGGTAAACACTGAAAAAGAAACACACCTAATATGAAGTCAGTCCACCTTCACTTAAAGATACCACACAACCTATTGTATCAAAAGAAAAACATGGCTCTGAAACTAACACTTTTATTACAGTACAGGAACCCCAAAGATAATAGGTCTCTTCCACAATGGAGTACTAAATTAGGTAAATGCTGTGCAATAGGATGCTTTAGGACCTTGCATGGAAGGCCAATCATTTCTTAACTCATGCTGATCAGTGGGAGCATATTCACTCCAATGTAGCAAGGTAGTAAGCTACGTAACAAATATGAGAACTAGACAGAAGGGAAAAAAGGTTTTGTTTTTAAAGAGAATAGGCCCTAAAAGTGACTACTTGGTATGAAAGTTGAAACATACAACTACTCCGGTCTCAGCTGTGTTTGTTTTTAAATCAGAGCTGTCTGAGAGGAATGTGTTAAAGAAATTGCAACAGCCAAAATTTTTAAACTCAAGTCTTTATATAGGCACCTGCCGATTTTCCACAGTCTTCAACAAAGTCTTCACCCGCCCCCTCCCACTTTTGAATGTTAGCTAAATTAAGGCTCTTATTGAACAACTTTATTTTAGGCACAATATAGAAGCAAAGTCGATCAAAAGTGCTTCCTGGGAGTTGAGAGTGCTCACCACTTTGCAAAGAAAGTCAGGGCCTAAACTTATGTGTAAAAATATAAATATATTATATATCAGTACAGGTAGAAGAATGGGGGCCCAAGCCTATCAGGTTTAAGGCCTATAGCTATACATGCCAAATTTAGTTTATAACCGTTACATCAAGAATCTAGCAATGCAATCCAGCCTCAATACATTTCTTTTCACTGAGGGGTTTTCCTTCCTTGGAGACAGCATATACCCAATATGAACACTTAACTGGCACTTCATGCAGTGTAGTAGTATTTTGGCTGTTTTAACATCTGATCTTGACAGCATGTTAGAGTGAACAACATGAGAGAGGAAGAATTCCTAGAAATAGTCCAGAGATCCAAAGCATCTTTTTTTTTTTGGGGGGGGGGGGGGGGAGAGGAAGGACAGGGCACGCCACAAATGTTACATGATGAACCATGAACTGATGTGGGTTAGGAAGAAGTCTCAGAAGTTATTTCATTCCAGGGTTCTGTCACCTCCCTCTAAAACATGTGGAACTAAGATACAGACTATTTCCCCACCCCCCACTATGGCAACTTTAGTTAAATGAATTTTTCAGTGTAGAGAGCATGCTAAATATATAAAAAAGGGTACTTTAACTTTGTATGGAGTAACCTGGTCTGCACTAAGTAGATGTTAATTATACTCCAATATAGATAACAGCTGTCAAAGAAATTTCCCACATAGAAGCAGGAAGTTCCCAGAACTATAGTCCATGGAACACTGGTTGGCAGTCAGCTGAGAAAGTGTAGGTGCCGTAGTACTAGCTGCTCTCCATTTCCAGATTAACCAGGATAGGGTTGAGCTTTTCCTTCCCTGTGCGCTCTGTGTGTGAGAGAAATTAAGAGCAAGAGGAAGTAGTCTAAACTGTTTCCATAAACAACATTTATTGCATTACAACCAGCTAAAGAAATACTACTTTCCTGTGTAAGCAATTGCTAGAGCAGACAGATAGTTGTCATAAGTCTCACAGCAGGAGGAAAGGTAGCCCAAAGTCTTTATATTAAGACCTGACCGACAGAGAAGAGTGAGAATGCCCACTGCTGATCTCATGTTCTGCTTAAAGTATTTTTTTCTAATGGATCTGTCAGCCAGTCAGTAAAAGAGGGCAGATTAGATAATAGCCAAATGGTAATATTGCAACAATTCAGGTTTCAAAGTTTAGTTTTAACAAATGGCCCCTATTCTAGGCATACAGCCAGGCTTAACCCACAATATAGGGGTGTAAAAAGCAGAGAAAAAATGGCACATAGCTACAAATAGTAATGACATGAGAATTCCTAGAAATCTGAAAGAAAAATGTGTTCAGATAATAGTGTGACTGTTTCAATACCCATAGCACAGGATCAGCTTAACGGAACAGTAGGAAAACCTTTATTCACAGATATCTTGTGTTTTGTGCATGTGACTTAAGAGCCAGTTCTATATAGTCAGGTTAACCAAATGTTAAACAGGGAAACAGAAATAAGTTGTCTTTTTTTTTTGCAATTAAATATCTATTGTATTGCTCTAGTTTAGTAAAATCTGCAGCTGTTGAACATTTAAAAAAGACTCCCCATTAAAAATGTTAACTACCTGTACAACAGAGAAGCAAATACAGCTTCTGTCTGGTTTGTCAAGCCTACCATGAGAGGCCAGCATTCCCTTTAGAAGAGTTCTGGGTTTGCCAAGTGATTTTAGCTTAGTCTTTCTCCAGGAATGTTTTGTTAAGCCAGGTTAAAAAGATGTTATGCCTTTGTATAAGCAGTCAAAGTAGTTTAAATTGTGACACACCAACCTTTCCTAGTCTAGATCTCTCAGAAGTGTTCCAGCTCACTGTATTATTTTCAAATTATTTAGACTACAGGATAGATTAATTATCACTTACCCCTAAATAAGGACATGCTTCCCTCTGAAAGTATCAGAAGTTGGTGGATAGTTGCTTCTACAGAAGTAGGTGATTTTGTTTTTAAAGAGCAGCATAATTGCTTGTTAAACTACACTGGTAGGAAAACCAATGTTATTCTAGCAAGTTAAGTGTGTATTTTTAATCCTTTAAACATCTATACCAAGTAATTTACCATAAACTTAGTGTTGTTGCTTCCTTGTGTTAGCAGAGAATCAGGTACACAGCCAAGATAACCAGCAGAATTTAGAAGAGACTATATTTCTGCTATTTAAGGCAGACCAAAATTGTCATTATATCCTGTTTCTTTCAAAAACTTCTAAACACCTTTTCAAAAGATCTTGCCAGCTAACAGGCCAGACATTTGTAGTAGAACAAGTCTCATCTTCCAGGGTTTGTTGGGAGGACTTCTTGGGGCTGACATACTCTGTAGCTTTACTGAAGTTGTGGTTGTGCGGTCTCTAACAGAGGCCTTTTCTTTTTTCAAAAATTTGTTCAAGTATTAGAATTAGACCCAGAAGTTTGGACTAAAATCTGAATAAAAATTCCCTCCTCCCAACAATGCATTTTCACTAATAAGGTTGTTCAGGCCTTGTTATTTCTGAAAATTTTGCATGGTTTTTGTATAGAAACTAGGGCTGTTCAATCAGAGTTAACTCACATGTTTAACTCAAAACTAACTGCAATTAAATTTAATCACGATTAATTGCACTGTTAAACAATACCAATTGACTTAAATTTTTGGATTTTTTTCTACATTTTCAAATATATTGATTTCAATTACAACAGTATTTTTGATTACAAATATTTGCACTGTAAAAAAAATTGTATTATTCTATTCACCTCATACAAGTACACTATCATGAAAGTTGAACTTACAAATGTAGATTGTGTGTGTTTGTTACATAACTGCACTCAAAAACAAAAAAGTCCACTCAGTTCTACTTCAGCCAATTGCTCAGACAAGCAAGTTTGGTTACAATTTGCATGAGATAATGCTGCCTGCTTCTTGTTTACAATGTCACCTGAAAGCGAGAACAGGCATTTGCATGGCACTGTTGTAGTGGGTGACACAAGATGTTTACACGCCAGATGCATGAAAGATTATGTCCCTTTGTGCTTCAAGCACTATTCCAGAGAACATGGGTCCATGCTGATGACTTGTTCTGTTAGAGAACGATCCAAAACAGTGCGGATCCGACGCATATTCATTTTCATCATATGAGTCAGATGCAGCCAGCAGAAGGTTGATTTTCTGTTTTTGGTGGTTTGGGTTTTGTAGTTTCCACATCCGAATGTTCCTCTTAAGATTTCTGAAAGCATGCTCCACGTCTTGTCCCTCTCAGATTTTGGATGGCACTTCAGACTCTTAAACCTTGGGTCGAGTGCTGTGGCTATTTTAGAAATCTCACATTGGTACTTTCTTTGCGTTTTGTCAAATCTGCTGTGACAGCACTCTTAAAGCTAACACATGCTGGGTCATCTGAGACTGCTATAACGTGAAATATATCTGGCAGAAAGTGGGTAAAACAGAACAGAAAACATACAGTTCTCCCCCAAGGAGTTCAGTCACAAATTTAATTAACGTGCATCAACAGCGTGGAAGCATGTCCTGTGGAATGGTGGCTGAAGCATGAAGGAGTATATGAATGTTTAGCGTATCTGGCACAAATACCTTGCATCACTGGCTACAAGAGTGCCACACAAACACCTGTTCTCACTTTCAAGCGACATTGTAAATAAGCAGACAACAGTATCTCCTGTAAATGTAAACAAACTTGTCTGAGCAATTGGCTGAAATAGGACTGAGTGGACACGTAGGCTCTAAAGTTTTACATTGTTTTGTTTGAGTGCAGTTACGTAACAAAAAAAGGTACATTTTTAAGTTCAACTTTCATGATAAAGTGATTGCACTACAGTACTTGTACGAGGTGAACTGAGTACTATTTATCATTTTTACTGTACAAATATTTGTAATACAAACAGTGAGCACTGTACACTGTTGTAATTGAAATCAATATATTTGAAAAGTAGAAAAACATCCATAATACTAATAGTATTCTATTATTAACAGTGTGATTAAGTGCCCAATTAATTTTTTAATTGTTTGATAGCCCTAATAGAAACAATTTTGCAAAAGAGACTTATTTGAATAGTTCTAGTCAATCATTCCCAGTCACCAATGTCTAAACATGTATTTCTAGAACAGGAAAAACTGCCAACCATTTCAGGTCTTTATACACCAGAAAATTTATGTCACTGATTCTGCTTTAACATAGCTCTACAGCAAGTTTGATTGGTTAGAGGGAAAAAAGCCATCTTTAACAAACTTCTTACTAACTTCTGCTTTGTACCTCCCACCCGCAGAAAGATATTCTGAAATGAGGAACTGCAGCAATAAAACTGTCAGTTACCAGTGTATGAATTGGAATATAGCTCTCTGCTGATATTAGCATAGAATAAGTAAGCAAACACTATAGGGAATATGCCACAATGACCATGTTAACAAGGTGCAATTTTTATCCAAGTCAATATTTTTTTTTAAATAGCCTTACTTTTTACTAAATGTTTAACTAGATTTTTGCAACGCTAATGTTTGCAGGTTAGGGTTGTTTTTGTTGGGTTTTTTTCTTTAAGAGTCTCCTAGCCATTTCATTCTCAATTAAGAAACTTCCAGAATAATAAATCTCAACCCTTCACAAAACTCTTCATTCAGTTGGCCATTCTGAGAATTCTCCTCCTTTAGTTGCCTCTGAATCTCTTGTGCACTGTTCAAGTTTTACAGGTCTTCCTCTGACTAGTAAATTTCAAGATTTAATCCTCTGAACTAGAATATAAGAGCAGCAGTGTCTGTTAACAATACAGTTGTATATGTGAAACTTGTGTAGATATTCTGTAGCTAGAGAAACTATTGTGTATATTGAAATTTCACACAAAACATCTTGCTCATATACTGCAGTGGTGTTCAGAAGAAAGATACAAAGCTGCTTTAAACCATCAGTTTCCTTCCCATTTCTCATATGGAATCACTTTGACAAGAGACACTTATTAGCTGATATAGTAGGTTTTCTGGAAAAAATATCAACTTGGGTTCTTGATGCAACACTGTGGAAAGAATGAATTATACTATTTGACATTTCTCCTCTATTACTTTTCCTTGGCTGTTCTCCTGGCACAGTCTCCACAGACAATAAGAACTGCTAGAACATCTGCTCCCTCTCTCTGCCTGGTTTACCCAGCATACGAAATATACACACTTGAAACACCTAAATTTGACAAAACTAGAGAGACAGCAGCAGAAAGGCTAGAAAGAATTCAGGAACAGAACAAGAATCAGATAAATCAATAAAGAATACTCAAGAATAGGTGGAGAATGAAGTAAATTTGGGTAAGCAAGAGATAGTGATGCTTAAGAATTAGGATCTACTGTTCAGCAACTAGTTTAGAATAATTTAAGTATTTAGATATGCTATTATCCACACAGATTTGACTGATCAGAAGAATTGTAAACCCTTTCTGGGGAAAAAGGTTAGTTTCTGACAGTGTCTCAGCCATTTTTATTGTTTTGTCTAAAGGGGGATATGATAGCTATCAGAAAATAGTTAATTTTATTACTTGCAACATAACATAATGCTGATGTGAATATTTACTAAAGGAGCAGGAGAATGGTGGAAGTGAGTTTGTTCTCAGACAGACCAGCATACATTTTATATATTCCATGCAGTCAATGACATGGAAATCCACCACCATAATAAATGGGCTAAATTATGGAATTCAGGTAAAATATTCCATATTTGTGCCATTTTTTTTTAAATTTCACGGAATCAGGATGTGTATAAAGCTGGTGATCTTCAAGAATTATAATACAAAACTGCCCCTTGTAGTCAAAGGGGGATGTAATAGAGTTTAAGTAAGTGAAGAGTCTTAGAAATATGGCATAATAAGTATAATACCAAGTGACTAGACAGTCTACAGACTTGCAAAATTTTATCTGCCTAGCAACAGTGATTTCTGATGAAAAAGTACACAAGTTTTTCATTCAGTAGTCCTCGCCAACCCTGTACTAGTACATTTTGTAAATGTTCAGCTATATATACTTATCACTTACTGCTTGTGCAGACTACCACTTATGTCAGTATAACTTATGTCCCTCAGGAGTGTGAATAATTGCCCCTCCCCCACAAACGATGTAAGTTACACCAACCTAAGCATCAGTGTGGACTGTGCTATACTGGCAGAAGAGCTTCTCCCACCGACATAGCTGCTGCCTCTTGCAGAGGTGGTTTTATTATGTGGATGAGAAAGCTCCCTCCATCAGCATAAAGTGCTTTCACCAGCTGTGGCACTTCTAGTGTAAACTAGCCCTTAGTCTTCTATGCTGTAAGGACAGGTATAGAAGTGTTTGTTATTCAAAGTAGTCACATTGGTTACCTGCCACAATTACTAGCTCTAAAAATAGAATAAATGGCTGTTACTGAGAACATGCTGCTGCCTCACTTCCCTCCATCATCCCAGAAATGAGAAATGTGCTGTCAAGTCTGAAAGCAAATTTTGAGAGCTGCTAATTACAGAAGTTTAATGGTTTACAAGCAGCTCGAGATGTAGTCTTCTTCTGCTGCTGCTGCTTCTTTTATCACTGTCCTCACTGCCTCAGGAATGTGGGCAGTGGGGCATTTATAGGGGAAGTTTTGTAAGGTGAAGCCATTACCTATTGTTAATGCCAAAGCATTCAGAGGCTCCAAGCAAGATGAGGGCCCCACTGCACTAGACAATGTACACACACTGCCTACCTGGAAGGCCTTACAATCACTGAGCACACCTAAACAAAAAACCAGCAAGACTCCAACCCAAGTGGGAACATCTACATTGCTATATTGAATCAGTTGACTCAGGCTGAGACTTGCTGCTGTGGCCTTCTCCCCCCCCAAAGAGCAGATGAACCCTAAAACAATAACAGATGGATTTAACTATTCCTCTCTGCCTGCTCCTGCTATGTGTTTACCTACATTTGCAATTTTTAGAAATTATCTAGACCAAGTGTCAAATTCCATCTCCCATTCAAGCCATTGCTAACTGGCTGATTTCTTACAAAATTGACAGACATGGTCTTGTGATGAGGTATGAAGCAGAGAATAGCAGTTATTCAGATTAACTAGGGCAGGCAGTTAGTTCTAGGAGTAGGAGCAACATAGAAAATGGCACAGAAGTATGACCATGACAGATATGGTAGTACTGGAGAAATGGTGGAGGTTGGAATGACAATAAGAGCAGACACCTAGCGATGGACAATCATGAAAGGGTTTGCTGCTGAAGACAAAAGGCTTCAATATAGTAAGAGGAAGGAGTTAAATGGGGTTTATATGATCAGAAAAATGGGCAAGGCAGATTTTAGCAGCTGTGCTTAGTATGGAATTGTTGGGGGCAATTAAGCAATCTAGACAGAAGATGAGGGCCAGGGTGAAAGTTTGGATGCCTGGACAGAAAAGAGATCTTACAAGCTGGGGGAGGGAGGGAAGTAAAGGAAGAGTTCTAGGATATGGCTACTGCTTGAGCATGTGAGGCTAGACACACATCCCTCCCCCCCCCCCCCCCACACACTTATTTTCAACACCTATCCAGAGTACTCAATATGCATCTGGGGAACAAATGAGACAGATGAACAATTATAGTAGGTCAGATGTTACAGGATATCACTATTTAACTTATTTCTAAGGGAAAAAAGTCTCCATGGAATTCCCATCAGGATTCATGAGGGAGACAGAAACAAAAAGGGCATGTATCAAAGTCCACTGAATGCATCCAATGAAGTGAGCTGTAGCTCCCAAAAGCTTATGCTCAAATAAATGTGTTAGTCTCTAAGGTGCCACAAGGACTCCTTTTCTTTTTGTGAGTACTTAAATCTTTACAGTCTTGTCTTTTTCTGAGATTTGAACTGTATAACGTGGCTTACTAGGTCATATGTATGACACAAACTTTAGGTGACCAGTTTACTCCTACCTGTAGAATAGACATTAAATTGTGACAGTTATTTTAAGATGAATAGTCAATCTCTTCCACTGAAAAAATTCCAAAGTCTGATATTCCTTTTTAAAAGTATATTCTGAGTAAGTTTGGCAGAGAGTCTGATTAAATACTCAAGCCCTCAATATTTGGATATTTAAGGAACACTAAATGCCTTTCTCCACATATTACACTATATGTATCGGTTGCTGTTCTCCTTTCTAGAATACAGACTACTCACAGCTATTTACAAGTTAGCCCATGCTTCTATGTACTTTATTCATATTTTTATCACTATTTTATTGGTCAAAGAAGTTTACTAAAATTAGTGACTCGGTGACTTGGAAACTATTTGAAAGTATTAGAAGGAAAACATTTAGTTTATGTTGAGTAAAGGAATCTGTTTGCTTATGCCTGATAGTGGTTACCTCCGATTTAATTATAAAAAAAGACTATTTTTCCTATAGTTCTCTAAATTTGAGAACTTTGTATTAATGTGTTCACATCTGGCATGATTAGTGAGATTAGCCTTCTAAGAAAATTATGCATCATTTCAAGTTGCACTGTTGCTAAATTAAGTGATATCTAAATATAATTACTTTTAATCCATAGTTTTCTTCATGTATCTAGTCTAACAAATAAAGTTTGTATAAAGCAGCAAAATGATCATTAACTGTATTATCTGTTGGGCACTGATCTTTTGTTTAACAAAATCCACACTAAGCTATGACTGATGAGTGACCTTGAAGCAGCTGCAGAAGGCAGTTGCCATAGCAACACACCACAAAAGTGGTTCATCCTCAGGGAAAGCACCAAGTTGGTGCATAGTGTTACTGATACAACAAACAGGTATACAGTAGCTCTACTGATGCATTAATACACAGTAGGTAATATTTTAAGATAGCCATTACTTATGTTTTAATCACTTTGTTCCACCCACGGAGAATGGAAATGAATGCTATTGGAAGTAACTACTTCCATCAAGATAGTGGGAAGTGGGTGGCCAAATGACTAAAGTCAGGTTATTCTGGGGTGCAACACAAGGAACGGAATCTGTCCCAAGCAGATGCCTTACTTCCCAGGGTCATCAGGTGCCAAAAACATTCCAGAGGTAGCATATCACCACTTCTGAATGAATTGCTTTAGCCAATGAACCTGGAGTATCCTTAGACAGAAGCTGAACTAATGAAAGGCCTTTGAAAAGGGAAACCATCTCCCCACCTATTCCTCAGCCCCTTAAATAAAGCCAGCATGACCAACTTGTTTTGAATATTAGAGTCATAAAACCACTTTTCCTCTTCTGCCATATAGTGAAGTTACCACCTTTTCCCCTGTATACGGTTTAGTCCTGAGACCTTTCTAGAAGAAATCTCAACCACTAGAGCAGAGGTGGATAAACTATGGCCCGTGGGACCATCCTGCCTGGCCCGAGCTCCTGGCCAGGAAGGCTAGCCCCTAGTCCCTCCCCCAGTCTCAGTGCACCATGTTGCCGGTGTAGTGTATTAAACTGCTCCGCATAGGAATGTGCTACTGGTAGCAGTTACAGAGAGAAATTTATTACACTACACCGGTGCAACACTCTGGGCGGCATGGCTGTAGTGGTGCCACCAATGGTGCTCTGTGCTGTGTGGTGGTAAGGAGGCAGAGGGGTTGGATAGAGGGCAGGGCAGTTTGTGGTGGTGGTGTGGTTGTGGATGAGAAGCAAGGGGGAGGTGGATAGGGGGCAGGGGCACAGCCTCCCCTAACTGGCCCTCCATATAATTTCTGAAACCCGATGTGGTCCTCAGACCAAAAAGTTTGCCTGCCCCTGCACTAGAGGATCACAAGTTAATGTTTCATAGAAGATATAGAATCTTCTATTGTGGTATGCAAACCAGTGCATTTTTGTGAAATAGTAAAAAACCTATTTACATTGTGTTAGGGTAATATGATTTAACACAACATGAGACTGAGTATAAGTATTTCAGTTTAGAAAAAAACACTGAAGGATCTACTCTGAAGAATGAGTCTGCTGAAGTGGCATTCTGAGGTTCCATGTTTGTCTGATTCCAGATCAATTCTGCTCATTTTAACGGTTTTTCTAACCATCAACCCTACAAACTCCCTGTGGGACTTGGGCATCAATTTGTGCTACGTCACTTCTTAGTAAGAAATTCTGCAGGTCAGAAGATCGTGTTATACCTGTGCAATCCTATTGTCCTGAGTGGAGTTTCACAAGCGTAACTGTCAAAATTCTACTTGGAACTGAACAAGTCTGTTGAGGCACAAACACAGAAGAAACTCCTCCTAGCTTTTGTGAGCCCTGCAAGAGGATAAAAATAGTAAGACTGTTACCAACATCCTCAGATACAGGATACTCCCGTTTATCCAAATCCCATTATCTGAATCCCTTCCTTGTCTCCCACCATGTGACA
Organism: Lepidochelys olivacea; assembly: GCF_965140295.1. NCBI lineage: Eukaryota > Metazoa > Chordata > Testudines > Cheloniidae > Lepidochelys > Lepidochelys olivacea. The sequence goes on from NC_140423.1 coordinate 18,701,416, forward strand.
TAGCACATTATGTTCCAATTAGCACATTAGCGGCATTTTTTAAAAAAATGCCTACTCCGTAATTGCTGATTAGCAGCTACTTAGGAACAGCATAAAAATCAAGCAGTTAAATTCATGGATTCAGAAATGTGCCTTAAAGTTGACAAAACACAAACACCCCATGCTCAATAATGAGCAGAAGCCAAGAATATTAATGTGCCTTGACAACAGGGAGTGGATTGTAGATATGGCCCATCAGTTCTGCATCAGCAATGCCACAGTGCACAAGAAGTTGAGAGTATGCCCTCTACTATGGATTGCCCGGATGGTTCTGGTCACTGCAAGAACATGAGGGGCAAAGACGAGGCACTTAGTTTATTCAAAATAGGTCCACAAACAGGTGTTCCGTTAGATACTATATTAAAGCAAAAAGCTATTTCCATCAAAATATTAATGTGGATGCTACTTTTGGTGGTAGTGAGGAATGGCTAAGTCATTTCAAGAAGCAGCATGATACAAGTCTGTTGCTGATTAACTGTTGTCTTCCTGCACAGCAAACATTGCCCCATTTAGAAAAAGGTAAGTCTATGAATGCAGTTAAAGAGGGTCTGAAGCTGACTAGACCTATAATGAGGTCAAAGCAGACATTCTGGAAAATGCTTCCAGAATGCACTTGCATGTTCGTCTGAGAAGTTCATCCCTGGTTTGAAAAAAGAACAGACTTAATGTGTTGTTGTACAAATGACACAGCAATACATGGTCTAAAGTGGTTTGTGATCAGCAAGTCCAGGTGTCCCCAATGCTTCAGATGCAGATATTTCCTGTGTCCCACACTGCACAAAGTGAATGCCACCATTTCTAAAATATTGGTTCCACTCCAACTTTATGCTAGCTGTCCAAATGGGTTTGTGGTCTTTAGACCTCCCACAGCATAATATTATTTTTATAGACAATGATTCTGATCAGCTCACTGAAGCTGATTGTGTCTAGTGTTTATTTTTGCCTACTTACACATCAAAACTCCAAACTATGGATCAAGGAACATTTGCAATCCTTAAATATTTGTACAGGGCTAATCTGTTGGCTAATGTCCTCACTGCACACATGCTACTGACCCTCACAGATTAAATTAAGATGTTAACAATAAAAGGTGACTGCTATCTATTAGGTGGATTGTGATCCAGGCTTCAGCAGGAAAAAACTGCCAGTGTTGGGGGAGAAGAAAAGGTCTTACATGAACCCAAAGTGGAGCTGGTTAGAGTATCCCAGGAAATTGAGGATACAAGATGCCCTTCATGCAATTGCTGAGCAGACAAGTTGGGAAACAGAGGATGTCCAGGAATAGGAGGGCTGTGATACTTAAGATGTGAATATTCCTAAGATCAACAGAATTCATGACACAGCTGAAGAGGATAAGGAGGAGTTGACAAAGGTAGCAGCACCTTCGGATCAGGTACTGACAGCCTCTGAACCAGTTGCTGCGTTTAACAGGTTTTTACTTGGGATGGAGAGAGAGTCAGGAGAACACTGACTACATGCACACCTTGCTTCTCCGAAAGTTATGCATGCAGGCAGCAGAAAATTAAATAGCACAAAAAAAGAAAGCTGCTATAACCAACTTCTTTGCCATATTATAGCCGATTACTGTGACTGCTTTGTGCAAGCTAGCATTCTCTAGTAAAGTTCATGTTTGTCTACTTTTCAATAAATGTAGATTTTACAATAAAATACTGGGATAGTCTGACATCTTACTTTTGTTTCCCATGCTCCTTATTCAATTCCCTTTTCATTATCCAACTAAAATCCATGCCTTGCCATGCTATTTGGATAAATGGGAGTATACTGGATATCTGTTGAGTTATGTTGTACCCTGGTTACCTAGTCTCTTTCTAGAGCAGAACTGAATTCTTAAGCAAGACTAATGGAAAGAATCAGGTTTCATTTTGTCTGTTTAAAAATCATATGCTCATTTAATAAGTTTTGTAAAGTGTTTTGGTTTTTTCTTTGTTTTAAAACAGCACTTGCAGAAAGACCTCCCTATCTTTCTCCAATCTGAAACAAGGAAGACTATTACATTCATCAGCTGTCAGTTTTATCTAAACAGCATGAAAATAGTGATAAAAACCCTAATTTTAGCAGCAGCATTAACGTAGTGTTTCTGGAATCAATTCAATTTCAGTAATTCTCATTTATATGAATTAACAGAATTACCCACCTGTTTTCATCCTACAGTAATCTCATGCACAGACAGGTTTAATTGTGTTAGTGCCAAAAATATATTTACTGTCACAGCCAAACTTGGTTACTAAGAAAAGTAAGGTTTGCTAGTCCATCCACTGAGAGATTTTTAAATGCTAATATTTTAGTGAAGCCATAAGGTGTCTCATTCTTACAATTTCTAAAGCATGCTGTAGAAGTTGAGAAATTTCAAGGCCATTATAGGCATTAGTAATTCACATTGCCATGTTGTAATCCCAGTGATTCTCAGTCCCAGCCTCTTGGGGGGGGAGGGATAGCTCAGTGGTTTGAGCATTGGCCTGCTAAACCCAGGGTTGTGAGTTCAATCCTTAAGGGGCCATTTAGGGATCTGGGCCAAAAATTGGGGATTGGTCCTGCTTTGAGCAGGGGGTTGGACTAGATGACCTCCTGAGGTCCCTTCCAACCCTGATATTCTATGATTCTATGAACCAGAGACTGGTGGGCCTGGGTGTGTTGGAAGTAACTCCATCTCTTTCCCTCTACCTAAGAGGGTAAAGTATGTATCCTCATGTTGCTCCAGAGCAAGCTCAGCTGATTAACTTGCATTGACATGATTTAACATGAGTCCTATCCATTCTGTAGCTAGGACAGTAGCTGAAACCTGGGATTTAAAACTGATGATTGTGTAAGCAAGAGAACACTAGGGGGTTGAAGGAGGTCGAATACAATGTAGAACTCCAAAATTCCTTCCAGGGTAAGAAAAGCCTCAATACGATTTGACAGTAGAGTTGCAACCTATTCTTTAAAGTTAGATTGAAGCATATACCTCAAATATGAACCACCACTACTGTCAGGATTCCTTTCAAACATGGGACTCTTCAGATACCCAATGTAGTTAGTGGTTTTTGCATCTTAATTCTACCCATTTTATTCCCTAATCTTATAAAATAGGTCTTGAAAAAGAGTTACCTGAGCGATACAAGCAAGAGGACTTCAACAGAAAGCTGTAGTGCCTGCATTGTTGTTCATAGCTCTGTTGGACTCAAAATGACACCTGCTTTCTCCAGGCAACCTTAATTCTGGTATTTACTAACTCGAGTGCTGACTTGGCAAACAACCTTCTTTTAATGTTGGAATTTGTGTAATACATGTCAGCTCAGCTGCACTTAACATTCAGGTGATTGCCTTTGACTGAAGATATCTGCATGAAGGCTGGAGTGACTATTCCTTGCAACTTTCTCTGCACTTTACTTTTTAGAAGCAAGGACCGTCATCTGTTCATCTGAGGGTTTAACTTTAAAATAACTTGGAGTTCTCTGAAGTACCAGTACCACTGAAAGGAACAATCAAATGATAAAGTCTGCTCAACTGAAAGCTTACTATTTCTCTTAAAGGTATACCACCACAAATGAGAGACCCACCATAATCCCACAGCTGAGCTCATTCATTGATAAGCAGACACTCCTGGACAAGTACAGAGAAAAGTAAACTAGTACTCACATTTAAATAAAAAAAGCGATTTAGCATAATTAAGCTACCCATAAGTGCCAGGTCATCCTCAAAACTTGAAAATAGATGCCATTCACTACCATTTGCTCTCTGTTCAGACCAATTTTATTTCAAGTCTCACTAGTAAGTTATTTTCTGGGAATTCACTTCATTACTTTAAAAAAAAGACTGGTATTCAACAGCACAACATTTGCTATCAGAAGCCTACTGAAAATTCATTTTGGAAGGAAGAATTTTTTCCTCAAAGCCAAAAACTACTTAGAATCATGTACATAGCTTGCTTGTGGAAAAGAAAAATAGGACTTCCAAATAGAATTAGAAGTTAATTTGTGAGGAAAATACTGTCCCCAAATCCACAATTAACTTGTTAGAAGTGTTTTAAACTAATATTTACACTGCAAAAAAAGCAAGCTATGCAAAACAATTCTTGAGGGACAAAAAATGCTGTCTCCTAAAATAGGATTTGGCAAGCTAGTATGGTTAATCTAGGCACACACTGCTATTTTAAGTACTAGAACACAAAATTAGTGCTGTTGTAAAAGTTGAAAGAGCTGTTAATATTGTACGTGTGCTCTTCTCATACATCCATCCTGCTTTGAGACACTGGATAGCTAATTTAGACCTCACAAATTAAATGATTTTTTCAGTATAAAAGCTCAATGAACAAACCACTGAGGACTTTTCTACAGTAGAATTTAGCAACTGTCAAACATGTTTGTACATGCAAGTCTGAACCACAAGTGTTTACACTGTATAACTCTTAGGACAAAAAGTCTGGACACTGCACATATTTGGCTTATCCTAGGAACTTGGAGGTCTGGACCAACATATAGAAGCGTATTAGCTAAATCTAGTGAAGACACACCTGTTGGGTCTTGTCTTCACTAGGAAGAGGAGTTGTTTTCTTACCATACGTTACCTATCACAGCAACTAAGATAGTAAAATCCTAGTGAAGGCAAAGCAGTTTGTAGTTTCAATATGTGTTTGCAGATAACCTATAGGCTCCACTGGTACAGCAGAACAATTGACCCAGAGAACACCCTATAATAAGGTTGCCTCAACTGGGTGCCCCCTGCAGAACACGTGTGCCCTATTTCAGTTTTCCCTTGGTCTAGCCAAGAACACAATCTCTCAAGTCAAAGACCCACCTATGGGCATGACTTATTCATGCAGGTGTGCAGTAATCTAAAAAAACTAATGATCAAACCCAAATTTTCCATTACTGCAGTAAACATTAAGACAGCAATTTTCCATATCCCTCTCCAAAGGGATCTTCCAGAACACCCACCCATGAGTCCACCAGCATTTGGTTCTCAGTTCCTTTCTGTGCTTGTTCTAGGACTCTGTTCTCCAGGCCATCCATCTGAGTAACCAGTCTCTACTTCTATCCAAACAGTCCAGCCTGCCAGCACAGGCTCTCTGGTTTTTCCAGCCTTCAGCAGTTGCTCAGGATGATCAGTAAGCTAACCTGCCCCCTCGATCTCCTAGCAATGCCTCACTATTTGTAATGAGGTCCTGCAGATGTTCCCACTCTCTGCAGCTTCCCTGTCTATCGCAGGCAGCTCTCACCCAATCCCTTCTTTACTGGCTGGCTCACCCAGCCTCCTCCACTGTAGGATTCATGTGCCTTCTTCTAAGCCCACTTAGGAGGCAACTAATCAACCACAGGTGCACTAGACCAAGTTCCCTCTTAAAGAAGCCAGTTACACTGTGACCTCAACTAATCCAACAGCCCCTCCAACCCAAAATGTTAAGCATTTAGCCTTCAGATAGGTAAAAAAGTAATGAATAAAGTAATTCCCAAAATTAGCACAGGTTTAAATATTTAAGGGGAACAAGAAGTCCTTGGAAACAGTGGCTTCATATAAAGTTTCAGTTCAACATGCGCATGTTACAATATTACGTTCATGACCATTTACTTGGGTAATGGGAAATTATGAAAGCTTCTACAATTATCTTGCCAGTCAAAAGTTGCTTTGTTAGGGTAAGGACTTCTCTATATGTGAAAGCTGCATAGTTGACATAAGGACCGATTTCAAAACCAATTTGGTTGAACTAGTGAAGGTGGTCATGTGGACTATTCTCAGTTTAAAGACAGGATTGTTTCAATTTGGCTTAAGTCAATTAGGAACAGTTTTAAGCTGAACACAAATAAGCATCTAAAGATGGGTTTACACCAGTTTATTTTTAAATTTAAAAGTTGTTAAAACTAATGCACTTTATATTTAGTCAAGTGCTAAAAGAAGGATGTAAGAGAGAACACATTATGCCTTTATCATCTTTTACTCAGTGAAATGCTATCAGCAAAGACTAGGCACTTATATGAAGCCTGGTGTTCACTTCACACAATTACTCTATATGGGGCTGTCACCTTGGGAATATGATGGGCCTTGTAAACTCAGGAAGTGTTAGGATGCTCTGGAATAGAACATGGAAAGGACATTAAGAAAGTGGGAGGTGGAGAGGCTGTTGACAGCTTAGGGTGGGTGTGGACAAACCCTTTTCACTGAAGCTTGGTGAGACTGCTCTATAAGGTCTCATTAAGATTGAATAAAGTTGTAGTCACTCCTCACTGGTCCACTTCCTCATATTTTACAAGGCATCATGTAAGTTTCCATTGGTCTGTTAGATTCCCTCTTCAAAAAGGGCATTAAGAATATCTGCTTGCTCACTTACAGTTACACAGACATACATACACTGGAATTAGTGTTTCAGACACAGAACTTTACCTGCTTTTTTGGTGTTCAGAAATAGTGTAGTGGTAGCTTTCTAACTTGTCTTCTCAAAATACTTTTCATGAGTGCTGAAACAAACCAGAAAGACAACCTTTAGTATTCCAAGCCAGCCAGAAGTTTTATTTTGAAGGACAGACCAGCACAGCAAAGGTTTACTCAGCTCCAGAGCATATTTTTAAAATGGGGCTATTAGGAATTCATTTCTAAGCAACACAAAAGTGAAATTTACTAAAAAAAAAGTATTTTATGCAGAACTACTGAAGAAATTCAGTTTTCTATACATTTCAAATGGTCTGATTTCTTAAATGTTCTGCAGTATTCTAGTAAATATAGAATTGAAGTGAAATTCAAATAGGAATTTTCATTCAAATGAGGAGTTATTTTTCAGTAACTCTTACATACCTTAACTTTGATATATAGTTTAGAATTTTAGGATTACTACTATATTTAAAGAAAAATTGAAGAATATTAAATACCACAAGATAGAGAGCTCTACAAACAGTTTCACATGATAAAACAGGAAAGAAACCTAGGTGTTATACACACACCTCAATGAGTCTTGCTCCAGAAGCAGATGAAGCCACTCTACTTTTGGAGTACAAGTCTGTTCTAGATATGGCCAGACTTTGATTGCATTTATCAACTGTAGAACATTTGCTCTCATCACCAATCTACACTTACGCAGTTTATATCTGGCTTTTAGTGCTGAGTAAACTCAATGTTTTCTAGCCAACACTGGCCCTCCCAGGCAGTTACAGTCTCACCTTATACAGCTGGCCATATATTGGATCTAGCAGACTTATAACTTCCAAACCTGTGTCATGGACTGACCATTACCTCCTGCATTTTGAGGTTGGGGTTTTGAGAGCTTGTTCTTTGAGGCTAATGTAAGCAGATTGTCAGAGCCTTCTAGAACACGAATTTTGTTTTGACAGACTGACTATTCTTGACTTGGTGGATTACAAGATGTTTATGCACTAGGTGGCCCTTAAGCATCCTCTTCTCTGGGCTTTTGTTCTCATAAAGCACCTTCACATGTAAATAACCTGCGACAAGTTAAACAAGATGGTAGATGAGAGTCAGTGGAGGAAATCTTGTGCTGAGGCAGATCAGTTGCAGAATAAAGATTTCTTATATTGTGGCTGCACAAAAGGAAAATAAAAACCTCTTGCAGACAGCTCAATAGCAACCTCTGCTCAATGCACAGTTGTCAAATAAAGGAAAAAAGCTGTTCAGTTATACAAGGAATGGGCTAGTGAATAATAGAGAATATGAAAATGCTGTTATATAAAGTTAATGTTGTGGCCTGATCTGGAAAACTGTGGGCAGTACTGCTCACCCTGTTTCAGAAAGGACACTGCAGAATTTAAGATGAGAGGGTAGACTAGGAACTTCTGTTCTCCCTGTCTCAAAAGGGGAGAAGGGACATTCAGTGAAATTAAAAAGTGTGAAATTCATCAGGTAAGAAAAGAATACTTTTTCCATACAATGTGTAATTAATCTGTGGAACTCATTTAGGTTAAGAACTTAATATTCAAAAAGGAACTGGACATTTAGTGGGAATATCAACATCCAGAGTGATCATTAATGACAAAAATTACATAAAATTTATTCTCTTCTACTACAATATTTAAAACAGTATTATTAGAGATCTGGATGAGGCCTAATATGGCATCCTCCAAAGCCTCTCGTGCTTTCTGATGGATCTTAGGCCACGTCTACACTACCCGCCGGATAGCGATCGATCTATTGGGGATTGATTATCTCGTCTAGTGTAGACACGATAAATTGATCCCCAATTGCTCTGCTGTCAACTCTGGAACTCTACCACTGCAAGAGGCGGAAGCGGAGTCGACGGGGGAGCAGTGGCCGTTGATCCCGCGCCACGAGGACGCAAAGTAAGTGATTTTAAGTCAGTCAATCCAAGATATGTCGACTTCAGCTACGCTATTCTCGTAGCTGAAGTTGCATATCTTAGATCGATCCCCACCCCCAGTGTAGATCAGGCCTTAGGTCTATTCAGTATGGAAATTCCTTCTTTTCTGACACAATATTGGGCAGCAGATTTGTTCTGGGTCAGATTAACCCATGAGTTAAGCCAAACTACTTTTGCTCAGTAGCTTGTCCTTTCCTTCCTTGAACATATTACAGAACTGCCAATCAAATTTCCAGCGATGCAATTTAAAACATGAAGGATTTTATATTAGAGCTTAGATTGAAAATCTGGATGTCAAAAGGAAGAGAAAAAGGGGTAACCCCAAAGATGGGTATTTACACTCTGCACAGATCCAATACTACTTTGATTTTGTGTGATTATAATTTATTTCACCTATTAATTACAAGCATTGTTACATAGGAACTTAGTGTTAACTAGGAAGTGTAAATGTATTTATGCCTTGCACTCTGTAAAGCTCTGGCCAATCATTTCATCACTGACTGAGAAGCTTGAATTTCTACTCAGTGGAACTGCTGACCAAAATACCAATAGCATAAGCATGCCTGCATGTTAAAGGAACTAGTGGAAAATTTCACAGGCTGACATCCAGAATGTCTGTGGTTCCTTTTCCTATCTCTCTTCCTATAAAGTATTAGGAGACCAGGACCTCAAATCTATTCTTTGTGAATCTTGGAAATTTCCACTGCTTCAGAGATCTATAAAAAATTCTCAAAACTAAAGCCCAACCAACTCTAGAGTTCTGACTTGACAGAACCCATAATTTAAACAAGTTTTTTTGGGATAAAAGCATCGCCAATAGCAATAAAAATCCAGAGAACTGAACCAGAATGAGAGAAGTGTTACATAGCCATTTTGAAACATATGCCACATTGGGGAGGGAGATAGTAAATTAATTTGAAGTCCAGATAAGTATGTATATTTTGAAGGGACTTTCAAAATGATATAGAACCCTTGGAAGCTCACCTAGTACAGCTGTGTACACAAAACTAGATCGAATAAAGCAAACTGCTCAATACAATATAAGTCTACTAGTTCAGCCTTGAATATCCTTCTTTCCCTTAATAAGGACATTCTTTATATTTATTAAAGAGAAGAGGGTAACTTTGTAAAGTGCTGTTTTGGACTTCATTTCCCTGATTTAGAGCCATGTTTTATCAATAAGATCCAGGCCAACAAATGATATTTATATTTATATTAGACCAAATTTTTAAAAAATCCTTAATTATGTTCTTAAGAAAGCTGTTTCAGATGAGAAGTTTTAATTACAAACCAAGGCTTTTAAACAAGCTTGAACATAAATAGCTGTATGTCATTGGTTTACAAATGAAGAAAGCAGTATACCAGTGCATGATGCCATGTAATGTTCCTAGCATCTAAACAAGATTTTTAGGTTATGTTTCCTCCCTTTATACTTTGTTTTAAAAATGTTACCTATTTTAAACAAGACTAATTTTAGCCTGCTCAAAATTATACATCTGCAATTATAGATTTTAAAAACTGATTCTGATTAAAGTAGAAAGTTTTAAAATTAGAGGATTGCAAATATAGTAATCACCAAGTTATGTACATGCCAACACCAGTTACTGAAAAATACTCAAAGTAGAATCTCTTTATTTTGCAGACTTCATAAACTGCATAAAAGTTGATGACCTCACCTCCCAGATATTAGATACAGTAAGAGCTGCATTAAGATTTTGTATTTTGTTAAAAACACCATATTGAATGTAGGCCTATAGTTCCTATACAAAGTGCACTATACTGAATGTAGTAGTATACTCTGATGGCCGAAGTTGGACAGCAATTGACAGTTACATCGTGATGCTATCTTTGCTTTTGTACTGTGTTTGATTTCAGTTTGAAGAGTAAGGCCACAATTGTTCTCCCCAGCCATTCCATTGTGTTGGAAGGATAAATGCATTGGGGGCAGGGGAGAAGATCAGAAGAGAAAGGATGCAGAATATTCAACATACATAACAGCAATGCATTTGTACCATCTACTTAAAAAAAAGTTAAGGCTAGAAAGGACCTCACGAAGCTTTACCTCTGAATTGGACAAAGCCTTCTGTATTACTACTCCAATATGCAAGCACTACAGAGAATGTGTCTCCCTGGTGTGGAAAGACTGTCCAAAAGTACATCCCCAGAGGTATCAGACACACATACATGGCTTTCACAACAGACAAGCCAACAAGATTAAAATTATTTGATTTGGATCCCTTTGGTGAAAAAAGCTATTAGACTCAGCAAAATGCTTATGAGAGATTGGAAAGGAGCAGCTGGAGAGAGAGAGCTGACTGAAACAAACCCTGTGCCATAACAGCAAACAAAAAAACATGACAGTCCCTCTTCCCTCCCACCCCATCCCTGGTCACAAACTGATGCATTATAGCCCAAGTACATTCCCATAGTCTCTCCCAACCAAGTCACATACCAACTCATTCTAAACAGTAAACCACAAAATAAAGAATAGAACGAAACAAGCAAAACTTTGCATACTCCCTAGAGAGGGCAAAGTCCACAATGAGCAGCTTAACACTGAAGAACTGAACATAGCCATAAAAACCCTAATTGTGGGAAGCAACTACTATGTATCTAATGAACTATTACCACACTTTTTTTTTGGGGGGGGGGGGGGGGGAGGAGTACCACAGAAGTGGTTTCTTGACTTTAACTCTAGGATGGAGACAATGAAACACTCAGGCGCACCAAAGTGGTTGCTCTGCTCAATTCCAGAGTTACCATCCAACATCTTTACTCTGCTTAACCTACTAGCTATGTGAGCAGGTGATAATGGTAGCCTAGCACCAATATTAGAAGGGCAGCTGATGACCAAGCCAATTTCTGCCCAGGATATTCACGTGGTCAAGTTGTAAGCTTAAGTCAATTTATTGAAGATGGCTTCAGAACCAGCACAAATACATGGGCTGTGTTTGTTAATCTATGGATTGCCTAGAACAGAAAACCTTAGAATATCGATAGAAATAAACAATGATTTTTGAGAAATGGCAAGATGGTCCAAGGTATTTCCTCCCTGCTCAAGAATCTATTTGTAGACTTGTCTGACCATCCATCCTGACAACATACTCAATTGAATGGACTGATCCAAGGCTGTTTAATGTCTACGCAAGTTAACCAGAATCTAATATGTAAAGATTAAATTTATGCAGATAATCAGAAATCTTTGAGGACACTGAGCACACTTAACTAGCTCTCCGAGTATACTTGGAAAATACCATTGCACTTCATACCTGAATGTCAACCCTTGCAACATAAGCAAGCCAAGCAAAAACTTCAAATAGCACAGGTTGGTACAATCCTTGAGTACTACAGTCATCTGTTGTATCATAGGGTCACATTAAATAGAACACTGACATTCAAAGAGCATGTCAAGAAGCTGAAAAAGAAAGTGAACTCCAGGAATTGTATACTTCAGCAACTGACCAATACAAAATGGGGAGATGATCCCAAAACACAGAGCAACCAGTCATGTCCCGTGTTACTCAGTTGCAGAGTACTGTGCCCCTATATGGTCAAACTCAAGCCAGGTACACAAAACTGATATTGAAATCAATCCTGCAGGGCTATCAGAGGGAAGCCAACTCCCACATCACCACTATAGTACTTGGCTGGGATTGCTCCTCCATCAGCAAGGGAGGATGCCTTCAGTTTAAGACAAAAACAGGTACATGAGCCAATACATCCACTGTGTGGACACATTCCACCATCTGAGAGAAGGAAGTCCAGAAAGTACTTCACCTCAGTAAAGTCTTTGTAGCTTTCCACATTGTATTTTGAGGAAAGCTGCAGAGTAACAAAATGGTGAGAAATCATCCTGGAGAACCTGGTTCCTTCAGAACAATTCCCTGCAAGCACTGAACTCTAACGAAAACACTACTGTACTCTAAATCAAGCAAGAGCCGCAGTGTCAAAGACTGAGGACGATGAGACCAAGAGAAAGCTGAGGAACCCCAAATATGAATGTGGAAAGCTTAAGTAAACATTTGAATGTTGTTTGATGCAGTGCCTCTAACATCCTGAGCTCTAAAAGAACTATTGGAGGTGAGTGACAGCACCAGGTCTTGGCTGCAATTTTGGAGCAATAAGCTAGGATGATCTATAGTCCAACTCCCTGCACTTAGAGCCAAGTACACCTAGATCATCCCTGACAACAAGTTTCTTTTGAGAACTGGACAGTTAATAAAGTATGCAGTGTGATTTGTTTATACTCTGCTACCTACACCTACCACCCAGGGAAAGGAGAAAACTTTTAACTAACAGTTTACCACCAATTACAGTGGGAAGTTTAAAATACTGATGACAGAGCACTCACTGTTATCTAATTTAAGATTAGTACCTCTACAGTTAGCAGACTATTAAAAATGCTGCATAGCAGTACTACTTTGTGGTGTATACAGTCTCAATTTTAATTTTTTCAATATTCATATTATACCCTTCCTGACATTGACTACATTTCTGCAATCACTAAATAAATGTGCAAAAAGAAAAGGAGTACTTGTGGCACCTTAGAGACTATCAAATTTGAGCATAAGCTTTCGTGAGCTACAGCTCACTTCATTGGATGCATGCAGTGGAAAATACAGTGGGAAGATTTATATATACACAGAGAACATGAAACAATGGGTGTTACCATACACACTGTAACGAGAGTGATCAGGTAAGGTGAGCTATTACCAGCAGAGGAGAGAGAGAACCCCCCCCCCACCACCTTTTGTAGTGATAATCAAGGTGAGCCATTTCCAGCAGTTGACAAGAACATGTGAGGAAGGGGGGGGAGGAGAGGAGAAACATATGGAAATAGAATTTAGTAGTCTCTTGGAGTCTGTTTTTGAAGCTTTTTTGTTGTAATATTGCTGCTTTTAGGTCTGCAATCGAGTGACCAGAGAGAGATTGAAGTGTTCTTTGACTGGTTTTTTTAAAAAGGTTCTAATTCTTGACATCTGATTTGTGTTCATTTATTTTTACGTACAGAGACTCTCCGGTTTGGCCAATGTACATGGCAGAGGAGCATTGCTGGCACATGATGGTGCATATCACATTGGTAGATGTGCAAGTGAATGAGCCTCTGATAGTGTGGCTGATGTTATTAGGCCCTATGATGGTGTCCCCTAAATAGATATGTGGGCACAGTTGGCAATGGGCTTTGTTGCAACGGCTAGTGGTGTTCTGTTACTTTCTTTGTTGGGCCTGTCCTGTAGTAGGTGACTTCTGGGTACTCTTCTGGCTCTGTCAATCTGTTTCTTCACTTCAGCAGGTGGATACTGTAGTTGTAAGAATGCTTGATAGAGATCTTGTCGGTGTTTGTCTCTGCCTGAGGGGTTGGAGCAAATGTGGTTTTATTGCAGAGTTTGGCTGTACACAATGGATTGTGTGGTCTGGTTGAAAGCTGGAGGCATGTAGGTAAGTATAGTGGTCAGTAGGTTTCTGTTATAGGGTGGTGGTTATGTGACCATCACTTATTAGCACAGTAGTGTCCAGGAAGCGGATCTCTTGTGTGGTCTGGTCAAGTCTGAGGTTGATGGGGGGGGGAATGGAAATTGTTGAAATCATGGGGACAGGCTCAACAAAGAAAACAGAATGCCACTAGCCGTCACCTTCAGCCCCCAACTAAAACCTCTCCAACACATCAAAGATCTACAGCCTATCCTAAAGGACGACCCATCACTCTCACAGATCTGGGGAGACAGGCTAGTCCTTGCTTACAGGCAGCTCCCCACCAACCTGAAGCAAATACTCACCAGCAACCACACACCAACAACACTAACCCAGGAACCTATCCTTGCAACAAAGCCTGTTGCCAACTGTGTCCACATATCTATTAGGGGACACCATCATAGGGCCTAATCGCAGAGGCTCATTCACCTGCACATCCACCAATGTGATATGTGCCATCATGTGCCAACAATGCCCCTCTGCCATGTACACCGGCTAAACCAGAGAGTCTCTATGCAAAAATAAATGGACACAAATCAGACATCAAGAATTATAACATTTAAAAAACCAGTCGAAGAACACTTCAATCTCTCTGATCACTTGATTACAGACCTAAAAGCAGCAACATTACAACAAACAAACTTCAAAAACAGACTCCAGTGAGAGACTGCTAAATCAGAATTAATTTGCAAACTGGACACCATTAACTTAGGCTTGAATAAAGACTGGGAGTGGATGTGTCATTACACAAAGTAAAACTATTGCCCCATGCTTATTCCCCTCCCCCCCCTTACTGTTCCTCACATGTTCTTGTGAACTGCTGGAAATGGCCCACCTTGATCACCACTACAAAAAGTGGGGGGTTTTGTGTTTTCCCCTCTCTCGATCTCTCCCTCCTCCCCTACCGCCTGCTGATAATAGCTCACCTTACAGTGTGTATGGTAACACCCATTGTTTTATGTTCTCTGTGTATATAAAATCTCCCCACTGTTTTTCCACTGCATGCATCCGATGAAGTGAGCTGTAGCTCATGAAAGCTTATGCTCAAATAAATTGGTTAGTCTCTAAGGTGCCACAAGAACTCCTTTTCTTTTTGCGAATACAGACTAACACAGCTGCTACTCTGAAATCTGTCATAAAATAAATGTGATTTGTCTCTATTAACAAGAGCCCTCCAAAAAGAATTACCAAATATTTTCCTCAAATCCTTGTCAGCTCAATTATTGAGTCAGAGATAGCATTAGGGAGACAGTATTTTTGACTAGTACTGGCAGTCATAAAAGTTAAACAAGAAGTGTGTCAATCAACTTTCTATCAAGTTAGTTCACAAGCCATCTTGTCACCAGGCTTTTGGGGCTGAATCAGCACTGGAAGCTGCACTTGACTTTACACCATTATCTGAATGTAAACAGCTAAGCTCATTCAATATTTGGCCAATGGGACTGAACAACAGAGCTTTAGACCCAGGTAGTGTTTAGACTCCTCTCCAGACCTCAAGTGCTATTTGACAAGCAGTTCTTGGGGCAGTTTTCCCCCTCAATTTAAAGTTTCTAAAAAAGAAAATCTGCTTTTGACACATGCAGATCTTAAAGAAATTTAGGAAGACCATTATTGTGTCTACATATATTAGGAGAAGTCATAGCATGACCATATTGTTTTAGAATTTAAAAATATATTACATGGTCCTGCAGTAGTGTTCGCTACTGCATTTGCAGGAGTATCAATTACACTTAATTAGAATTACTTGTTTTCAGTAGCTTATGAACAGATATAAAACTATCCACAGTAGTGATGTGGTGGATGCTTTACGTTTTAAGTAAAATTAAAAGCAATAACAACCTGATACTAATGGCCATAGAGCTCCCCGCTTCCCTGACACAGCTTCTACATTTGTTTATATTACTATTTTCCGATTTGTAAGCACTAAAATACAACTGCAAGCTTCCTGCCCACTACTTTAGACACAATTCTCAGGATTTTTGTTTGTTTTCAGTTGTAAATTTAAGTATTCATTCTGTATGTATATAACAAAGTTACTGTAACTACAAAGTCCAAGTGGATAACACCATCTATCCTATGTCAACAGCTACAGATATGGGCAATCCAGAGAGCTCCTCTGCAGTTTTTACTTGGATTTAAATTTTTAGAAACCTTCAGAACTCAGTGTTCATTCTTCTTAGGATTGATAAACTTTCAGAACAGTGCTTGAACTGCCTTGAAATTCCCTCTCAGATTTTCCCTTCATGGAAAAACTACCTTAAAAGAATGATTTCCAAAGTGACTTGTTAAAACACCATATCCAATGATAATCCCTAGTGTTTACTAACCATTCTCAGAATTGCTGCCTCTTAAGTCTCAGGGAAAGGTTTTCACCTAGGGAAGAAAAGTATCCCATTACAAGGACATCTTAATGAGACAAAATGTGTTCTGCAATTTGTACAAGTTTAGAGCAGGGAAACAGTTTCATGATAAAATCATGAGAGCTGGCAATGCTACATTTAAGTGTCTCAGTTTGGTGTTTTTCTTAAAAGAAAGCTGCTAGAAGCATCATCGGAGAATGCCAGATTTCATTAAAAACAATAAATTGTAACCCTCCTGGTTGCAGAAACAAGCTTGAGCACATGAATCCTAAAGTCTCAACACAAGACAAATCTTTTTTTAAAAACGCTTGGGTTTAGCAATACTGGATATTTTCTAGATGTTTTGACATATTGAAACATTGAGAGGAGTTTAGTTGGAATTCTCCACAAATGGACAATATTTTATATTTTGTAGATGCTGCTATCCCTTGCCCACTTATGCCCCTTCAAATAAGCTTTAGAGCAGGGGTGGGCACACTACATCCTGGGGGCTGCATCCAGCCCTCAAGCTTCTGCTGGGAAACGGAGTCAGAGGCTTGTGCTTGGCAGCTCCTGGAAGCAGCGGCACATCCCGCCTCCAGCGCCTATGCGTTTGGGCCATCAGGGGGCTCCGCACACTGCCCCCACCCCAAGAGCTGCTCCCACAGCTCCCATCGGCCAGCAAACAGGGCCAATGGGAGCTGCAGGGGCGGTACCTGAAGGGGCAGTATGCAGAGCCACCTGGCCATGCCTCCGTGTAGGAGCCAGAGGGAGGACATGCTGCTGCTTCTGGGAGCTGCCTGAGGTAAGCACCGCTTGGAGCCTGCGCCTTGACCCCCTCTTGTGCCCCAACCCTTTTCCCCACCCCTTCTCCCATCAGCATAGGTACCTCACCTACCTGAGAGACGGTCGCAAGATCAACAGGAAAATTCACTGGAGGTTAGGAGGGATGCATTCTAGTTTGGACCTATCAGCTTAGGTAGCGTCTTCACTGAAGTTCTACGGCAGCACAGCTACACTGCAGCAGCATTTTGGTTTAACTGCCTTTAACGTAATCTAATTGCTGGTTTAGACAGCACTAGGTTGATGGGAGAATTCTCTCATTGATCTAGCTACCGCCTCTTGGAGAGGTGTATCATGGATGTTGATGGGAGAATCCCTCCCATTGGTATAGTTAGTGTCTTCACTAAAGTGCTGCTGCAGCATTTTAAGCTTAGATAAACCCCAAGTTTAAGCACATTAAGACTCAAACTCCAGCAAACCAAGACCACTTCACTCCTGAATTAAGCATGTTAATCTCCCTTGTGGATGCTCTAATTTCACATCTTTAGTTAACATCTTAACTTTCCTGAGTGCCCCATCAGATATGGCCTCAGCAGAGTTAAGCAGACTGTCACAGACTGGCGAAAAGATTGTTCAAAGATATGGGAACATAAGAAACTGGTCAAACTCTTTCGTCTTTCCCTATGCTTTTTCAGTCATTGATCCCCAACATGCCTCTGGTAAAGTCAGGGCAAAGCTGCCATATAGTTTAGACACTTAGACAAATCCCGCTGGAGACTTATTTAGGACAACTCCTTTCTCATGATCTAGACCAACCTGAACCCAAATCTTTGTTTAGCAGATTAAAAATATTAAAGATTTTCAGAGCAAGGATTGAATTTAGCATTTTTAAGATTGGGAAAAAAAACACACACTTTTAAAACTAAATTTAAGACCACTGGAAGAGTTAAGTCATGCCACTACCTGTGCTTAAAGTGATATTCTCTAAGGCAATCCATTAAGTAGGCTTTACAGAAGGGTAACACTGTGCAAGTTACAGAGTAGCAGCCGTGTTAGTCTGTATTCGCAAAAAGAAAAGGAGGACTTGTGGCACCTTAGAGACTAACCAATTTATTAGAGCATAAGCTTTCGTGAGCTACAGCTCACTTCCTCAGATGCATATCGTGGAAACTGCAGCAGGCTTTATATATACACAGAGAATATGAAACAATACCTATTCCCACCCCACTGTCCTGCTGGTAATAGCTTTTCACAAACAAGTTAATAGTATTGACTAGTAGAATAGTTCCTTAAAGGTTTCTTGAATTTAGTAGGCATATGAAAAAGCATGAAATGTTCTCTTCTGCATTGTGAAATGTCAATATTAAAACCATCAGTAGTCATTTTGTATGTTTAACAAAGAATTTCTTTAACACTACACTAATTAGATTGAAATCAAGTTCATTTAATTTTGTCTACCTTTTAAAAAGTCAATTTATTGATAACTGTTGTCGAATTACATAAAAGTAAATCCATTCTTGAAACTCTTCCATTTTAAATTAAGCAAGATATTTGGAGAGAATTGCATAAGCTTTCCATTTTTTAAGTGGGGGAAAAAGCCATTCAATGCACCTTTGTTTAGTTATTTGGAATATAATCTGTAGCAGACATTTGATGTACAAGATGAAATTGAGAATTTACATATAATGATAGTTTTCAGAGTTGCACCTCAATACAGTATTCAAGTTGAAATCAATAGATTTAAAAAGTGTAAAAATGAACAGGCAGGTCTTATCAATAGGCATTGTCTCCAGAAATCAGCTTTAAGGACTCCCTTCCATTCTCTTATATACTCTATGTCCAGTATTTTTCTAGTTTAAACCATTTCGTTTCCCTCCTTAGGCCTTGGTCATTTTTTATTTTTTTTTTAAATCTCTGCAATGAAATTTCTCCTGCAGCTTATACCAACACAAGGTGCGATGCAGGATATTTTGCAATCATAACATCTTTGATTACTGTTCATTTAAACGCAGAACCCGAAGCAACCTCCAGTGTCAGACTACAGTTTCCTATATCATCTTACATAGAAAATTTAGGTAGCCTGGGTGTCTTCTTTTGCTGAAGCCTCAGTTTGTTTTCTCATACAGCAGTAACACAAAAATCAGTAAGATAAAGGTTTGTCTTGTAAAGTGCTCCTCTAGTTCAGCATGACTATAAAAAGGCATAGGACTCTAAGAGAGAATATTCTATTGTGGTCAAGCTCTTTCTTCTCCCATCCTGACTTTTCTCTTAGCTGTACAGTGGGTGCCAGATAAGTGATATGCACTGATGAAGTGAGCTGTAGCTCACGAAAGCTTATGCTCAAATAAATTTGTTAGTCTAAGGTGTCACAAGTACTACTTTTCTTTTTGCAAATACAGACTAACATGGCTGCTGCTCTGAACCTGAAAACATTAACATACATTAATATAGCCACAGACAGTATATGTTATATCTTCCTATTAAAAAATAGGAACCTAGACTTCAAGATAAAGCAAGGCTGGAAGCAGCACTTTTGCACTAAGTAGTTGCTTGTTGTTCAATACTGCATATTTCTCAGGTGTGGTGGTTGAGAGAGTTTCTTGGTGGAATTTTTTTTTTTTTTTTAATTAGTCTACCACCACTCTCTCACCTTTAACCTCATATTCCTGCAGCAAAGGTGCTGGTATTTACCTTCCTGTTTATTTACATTAACAGGAGAACAATGTTAACTGTAGCAATGAGGGGCTGAATGATATACAGAAGCTAAAGCTTATGCTCAGATAAATTTGTTAGCCTCTAAGGTGCCACAAGTACTCCTTTTCTTTTTGCGGATATAGACTAATACAGCTGCTACTCTGAAATCCATCACTAGTTATTGACTATTAAGGAGTACTGTAATGTTCATATCAGACACTTTCTAGTGAAAGTCTTGTTTGTTTTTCGCACCCTCTAAACACAATATATTACACATTGTGGCTATCTGCAGTACCAAAGAAAACCCAAACCCAGAATGAAAGCATCTTTGTGTCATGTACAGCAAAGACACCATCAATACTAAGTACACTTCATATTAAAATGTATGATTTAACAAATTTAAAAAAAATTCTATTTGAAGTTTTTGGGGCTGAACAGTACTATAAAATGGACAAGTGTCTATACAGTTTTGTCTAAAGATCCACTTCAATTTTAGCCAGGATACCATTTTCTTTCTGTATTAACTTTTAGACAAAAGTATGCATACATTAAATTGAACTTCCTTCTAACAGTTTAAAAGGGAAGGAGGAGCCATCTGAATGAACAAAAATAGCTTTAAAGGCTATTTTAATTGATGGAGTTGGCAGAGTAAAGTGCGGAGCTTTAGGAAGCAACAGCTTCCACCACACTGAAAAGCAGCAGCAAGACTAAGCAAGCACAGAATGAATAGGGCACTGGAATTATTTCAGCCTCAGACAGCACCGCACAGAGCCAAGCACACCAGTAGCCCACCACCACCACCCTTAGCCTTCTAGCCATTACACTGTTACCTCACGACACCGGAAGCTGCTTCTTGCCTCCATCTCCCAACACCATACACTCACCACGGTTATGAGGCAGAAGAGGACAAGACAGACACGGAAATCACCTCAAATTGCCAATCCCTCCCATCCATTCCAGTGTTTCCCGAGGGAGACGACAACGACTAGACGCCACGCTTGAAACTTACCAAAACAACAAGGGCTTTGAAATCATCTCACATCCAGACGGGCCCCCGGCCCCCACCCACCGAGCCCTATTCATCCCAGTTTACCTCAAGTAATTCACCGCCCCCCACTCAGCGGAGGCGAGCAGAGAAATCCCCGAGCACTCCTGTAGTTTCGGCTGTCCCCAAAAGGGGCCCTCACCCAAATTGCCAGGGCGTGTACTGATCAGGGACAGGGATTTGGGGAGTCCCTCTATCTCCGGGCCCCACAGCCTCTACTGCGGGCTAAGGGAGCGCCCTCCCTGCCACACAAACACACCCCTCAAACTTCTCCTGGCAAGGGGAGGGAGAGCGCGCTCGGACCCGCGGGTTTAGCAATCCCTCAGCCCCCCAAAACGAGAAGCGCCCTCCACCCCAGCCACCAAGGGAAGCACGCCCAGCACAGGGGCTAGAGGCGCCCCGCAGCCCCTCGCCCCACACTGTTACCTCCCCTCCCAAGCAACAGTCCTGCCCTGCCACCGGCCCCCCAGATCTGGAAGCGGAGGAGAAAGAGCGAGGACTCAACCCCCCACCCCTGCTGTGACCTTTCGCCCCCGCGCCGTACCCACCAGGGAAGGGAGCCAGAGCTCGCTAGCGTCTCCTTCTCCCTAAGTCCCCCGCACTCAGCTCCTCGCCGCCATTTTCCTCCTTGCCTGAGTTTAAATAGGAACCAGCCTCTCCGAGAGCCGCCGCCAGCCACAGCCGGACTCAGCCCGGCCACCGCGGTGCATTATGGGGTGTGTAGTTCCGACGCGCGCCGGATACCACGGGACCTGTAGTCCTGACGCGACCCTGCCCCTTCACTGCGACTCACCATGGAATCTGTAGTCCTCCACCGAGCCACACACCCTTTTAAACTTCTTCTCCCAGTGGCCTCCGCGGCTCCCCGCCAATCGGTGGCCTCGATGGGGATTTTTTTTCCCTTAAATCATTCTGTTTCCGGCATCCGACTTCCTGGTTCTGGGGCGTTAAATAAGAACACCGGTACCGGGGCGGGAAAACAGCGTTGTGTGAGCGGTGTGCCCCCCCCCCCGGTCCCGCCAGTGGGACCTTGTCTCGTACACACACACACACACACACCCCTTAACCCTAGCTGAGACCACCGCACAGAGGCCGGGCAGCCCTCCCAAAGGAAAAGGGACGTGCCGGCACGCAGGCTGCCTAGCCGGCCCGAGCGCCTCAGCCCTGCCCAGGGTGCGGGGGGAGCCGTGTGGGAGGGCCCGGCGGCGTACAGCCCTCTTGTAGGAGGGCCCCCTTTGACAAGCAGCCAGCTTTTGTCTGTCTCTTGGGGGTTCTCTTCAGGTTCGCGTCGGTATCTGTGTTACTAGGACTGTGGCTCGCTTGATGGCCACAAGGGGCTCAACGGCCTGATCAGGCGCCGACCCTGCCAGGGCGCCCCCACGGCTCGCAGGGACCCAGTTAAACAGAGGCGTACGTGTTCGCCGGGCTAGCGCTGAAGAAAGTCACTCACCCCTGGAGAGCTTTTCTTTTGGGGTCAAGGAACTGAAGGTGGGAGGGGGCTCATCCAGCATTTCTACAGAATTCAAACTGGCGTTTCAGACAATCACCCAAACAGCTCAGAGGCGTTGCTATTGTGAGTGGTGAGTGTCGCCCCGCGCTGCGGGAAGAGGGCTTTGCAAGTGGCCATCGCCTCTGCGATTACCTCAGCGCTGTTTGCTGCATCTCTTGGAGTAGGTCAGATGCGTAGTGGATTATCAAGGGCTGCCCCTTGCTACGTGAAGGGTTATAGCAAAGAATGTGGACAGCTTCATGGGGGAGAAAAGCAGCAGCCACCATCTCGTTTTTATAACGTAGAAATGCAGTGATTTAAGTTACAACATGATTTGAGTGCATTAGTACAGGGACCAGATCTGCCATAGCTCACTCAGTTTTAGGATTCATGTTAAGGCACTGTTGTGTTGAGGGAGAGTTTCCCCCCAAACACACACTGTGCAAATATTGACATGAAAAAGTGATTTTATGGCAGGTGATCTGCCCTCTTATTTGTTCCTTAGCAGTTTCCTGATTGAGATTAAGGCAGGGCACTTGTGCTCCCTTATCTGGGGAAAAAGGTCAGACTATACTCAGAAGGTTAAAAAACAGGGAAAAATGATCCAAATTAATTAAAAATTAAGACTGTGTATATGCAGGGGAAAGGAAAACCAACTTTTTTCATTAAATGCAGCTACAGCAATCACAAAATCACAATTATTAACACTGGAACAATTTATGTTATTTAGAAGAAATAGCATGTGGCATGTAAGTTAAGTCCTACATCTGTCTATTACCAAACTTACTTTTATCTCTGAATTTCAATTAACTATGCATAGACAAATACAGTCTTGTATATTTATATTACAGTAGTTCAAGATATGGAAATTATATGCATCTTGTACTTGAAGATAAGCCTTCTACAATACGCAAGGCAGTTCTACAAGTTAAATCTTATTAGTATATGATGGAAAAGAGTAAATTCCACTTCTAAATTTGTATCAGCGTAAATTGGTAATAAACCATTTACCTAATTAAAAAAAAAACTTTTCAAATTGAAATTTTTAGAACACTTAGAGCAACTGATGACTGTATTCTAGTTAGAAACAATTCTATTTAACTACTGAAAAGTAGCTACATATGATAAATCTGGACTACCAATGAGAAGATTGGAAAGTGCTTAACACCCAGCTTCTGGGATTCAGACCAATTTAAATTGTCTCAGGTTAGAAACCCAGAAATATCCAAAATCACTAATTTTTTTTAAAAATAGGTCTAAATATGGAATGGTTTATACATTCTTGAGGAGGATAGATCCATTTGTCAATATTGTAAGGGTAAGAAGCCTTACTGCAGTAGGACCTACTAGATTATAACACTAATTTGGACAGCAAATCTGCATAATGTTATAAATAATATATGTATTTGAATTCACATTCTGGTTGAGGATAATTCAGATGCTGTAGAAATATAATTGAGAATTCAAAATGCAGTGTAACTATTGTAGATGTATTTTAGAGACTTTCACTGTTTAGAGGTGAAATATGTAAAATCTAAATATTGATGTTTATCAATATTAATCCTATCACCAGCAGGAGAGTGAATTTGTGTGGGGGGGTGGAGGGTGAGAAAACCTGGATTTGTACTGGAAATGGCCCACCTGATGATCACTTTAGATAAGCTACTACCAGCAGGACAGTGGGGTGGGAGGAGGTATTGTTTCATATTCTCTGTGTATATATAAAGTCTGCTGCAGTTTCCACGGTATGCATCCGATGAAGTGAGCTGTAGCTCACGAAAGCTCATGCTCAAATAAATTGGTTAGTCTCTAAGGTGCCACAAGTACTCCTTTTCTTTTTGCGAATACAGACTAACACGGCTGTTACTCTGAATATTAATCCTGTAATTTACAACAAATGAGCAGAATTTCACCTACATGGAGCTCCATGGAAGACGGAGGGGCTGCATGTAAATGTAGAAGACTATCCACACCGTATAGCTTGCCTTAGATTCAGAGAGGGGCATTAACTCTTTATTTTTATGCATCTTTAAGTCCTGATTGCTTATATGTTCTGATTAAGGAATATATACCTGAAGGCAAAAAGAAAAGGAGTACTTGTGGCACCTTAGAGACTAACCAATTTATTTGAGCATGAGCTTTCGTGAGCTACAGCTCACTTCATCGGATGCATACCGTGGAAACAGACATTATATACACACAGAGATCATGAAACAATACCTCCTCCCACCCCACTGTCCTGCTGGTAATAGCTTATCTAAAGTGATCATCAAGTTGGGCCATTTCCAGCACAAATCCAGGTTTTCTCCCCCTCCCCCCCCCCCCACAAACTCACTCTCCTGCTGGTAATAGCCCATGCAAAGTGGTCACTTGATGATCACTTTAGATAAGCTATTACCAGCAGGACAGTGGGGTGGGAGGAGGTATTGTTTCATGGTCTCTGTGTGTATATAATGTCTTCTGCAATTTCCACGGGATGCATCCGATGAAGTGAGCTGTAGCTCACGAAAGCTCATGCTCAAATAAATTGGTTAGTCTCTAAGGTGCCACAAGTACTCCTTTTCTTTTTGCGAATACAGACTAACACGGCTGTTACTCTGATATCTGTAGGCATATTCCTGGGAATAATGTATACTCCAAATATAAATGTCAATAAAAAAAACCAACACATTTATGCCTCAGCATTACTTGATGAAGCTACAAACTTAGCTTGACAACACCAGCCAAATTGCTGCCTCAAGAGCATGTTAGAGACATCCTTTTCAGAAACAGAGTAAGACTCCGTGCAGCCAGATGAATTAAGGAATGAGAGTTTCATTTGAAGTACTTTCCAATTCCATGATTGGAAGTAAGTAGAGCCCCACCCTAACTACTTTTCAGGAGGTAAAAGGATGCATAAAAGTAATTACTAAAAAAAGAAAAACAAGATGTCTTTTCAATGATTTATGGTCCTATGGATAAAGTTACTGAACTCTTGTATATTAAACGCCCTCAAACACAAGAAAATGGGCTCTCCTTGCCTCGGCTACCAGCAAGGACTGGGCAGACAGGTCATGAGCCCTTTACACACTTTCAGTAATTGTACACATTCATCACCTGATAGTGGTAGACCAAATAAGTATCCAGTTCTTAGCTGGAAGTTGATTCCTTTGTCAGAACCCCAATTGGTCAGAAATAAAGTAATTATGAGTTACAGTAATCAGTAGCCTGATCACTGTTTAGCACCTTCCAAAAGACATGTTTGCCTACTAGGGTAGTGCTTACTCAGATGAAGTTATCCTTCATAGAATCAGCTCTGGCTCAGGTGCGTCAACCAAGGACTATCCACATACACATACTTTACAAGGGATGATACTTTATGCTCCTAGAGGCCTGACATTTTGCTCAAAGTTCTGTCAAATGTTAATTAGCAGCTGTATTTATAAATACTATTACACGTTAGCTATTTTAGTATCTAATTTTCCAGAGCTTCAGGAAGGCTCCTGGGAAAAATATTTGTTTCAGCTTAAGAGGCAGATCAAATAGGAATCTAGAAAAAGTTCTAGAACTCCACAGGTCCCAGTAATAAAACCTGCATCTACCCTTCCCTCCTCTATTCCTAAAACATGAGATTTAATTCCCCCCCAGACTGCACATTTCCTTAATGTTGCATGGAGGATTCTCCTTTAGTTGACTCCACATCCATTTTTAATGTACTACTTAACATGTTTTCTGCAATTTAGAGGGGTGTTTTCTTTCCTGGAATCAAACATAATTTTCTAAATTTGAAGAAATGACTAAGTGCAGTTTTGTTGTGAAAAATGATGTTTGTTCACTCTACTTTGCAGTCGATTTTAGTTGGGCTCATGCATTATTGACAAAATTTTACTATGTTCTTCCTGCAAATTCTATAGTTAGTGCTGCATGAGCAAAAAAGAACCAAATAGATTTCAGGTGGAAGATGGGATTTTCAAAAAAGCCTATGAGCACAATTACAATTGAAAGTCAACGGGTCAGGCTCTTTTTTTTGGGGGGGGGGGAGGTCTCACCATGCATATACTACACTGAGTTAACATTTGCAAAGCACTGTATATATAGTATTATTTGCATATAGTAATTGGGAAGATGGCACCCCTTTGCATTGGAGTTAGAATTCTTGGAGAGCCTACAGTTGTCATGCAGGCATAATGTAGATGCAGCCTATGCTGATGGAACTTTTTCTGTAGGTTTAGGAACAACACATCCCCAAACATTACCTATGTAAACAGAAGCACTCTTCTATCAACATCACTGCATCTACCCTGGGGCTTTTGTTGGTATAGGTATGTCAGGCAGGGATATGGTTTTTCCCCTACATATTTGCATGGGTCAGACATAACTTTTAAGTGTAAACAAAGCCTAAATATAGACATGCTGCACAGCTGTAAAAATTGCAACTTACCTGCTTTATATTGGTGCAAGTGTCTACGTAAGGGCTTAGCAGCAATACATTTGTGTAGCTGCACTTCTGGGGGGTGGTGTGTGGGGAAGAGGAGAATCAAATCTAATGTAGAAAATTCCTCATAACCACTGTCTGGACCAGCATAGAAGGATCATTATGTGTACCATGGAGACAGAAGAAAGAGGTGCCTCCTGTCAGCAGGCACTAAGCAAAGATTATCACCAGGAAAGAGATAAAATGTTGGAAAATGGGAATAAACCCAGATGCACTTTGCATGGTTATGTGCACACTTGGTATAATACTTTCTCCATAGGCACTGTTAGTGCTTTTCAGATGGCTTGACTACTTAATTGACCAAACTACAAAAAGCAACTGATTTAGTGTAGTAATAAAACATGGATTTAATGGCAACAAAAAAAATTAAAATTACAGAATTATAAAAGTATCATAAATACATTTCAGAAACAGTTACAGAATACCAGCAAAAAACTTTCTATGGAGCAAGGTCTATTAGACATTTTACCAAGCAAATGAATAATCACTAGTTTACATACATCAGAAAACATAGCTTTTGTGCTATGTTTTACAAACAAACAAAAACAAACAAACAACCAATTACATAAACTTTACAGGGGGTCAAAAGTAAAATAACTGATGGTGTTTTAGCACAATTTTAGCCTATATAGTGGTGGATAAAGAGATGTTTTAAACAGAGTAATTTTTCTTGATGCATTAGAAAAAGCAATGCATTTCAGCACTCAAGTAGATTAACTGGAAGAGAACAGACAAATCAGTTAAATTAAACGGAAAGTACAGTTTAACATCAATTAAAAAAACAAGCTTCCATATTTGTTGCAATCAGACAGTTCCACATTAATCATGGTTCATGAGCAATATAATATGGAGTACATTGCTGGTTTAAGTGTAGAGTCAACTCTACATAAGAATTTTACTGGATAATTGTAAAAAAATGTTAAGACACTATTACAGTTTGTAAACATTACTCTCTTGTTTATGATAGTTAAATCCATAGTTTCAACTTCTGAGGCTTAAAACTAGTAACAAAGAGAGGTTTAATATTTATAACTTTACC
Source organism: Lepidochelys olivacea (assembly GCF_965140295.1). Taxonomy (NCBI): domain Eukaryota; kingdom Metazoa; phylum Chordata; order Testudines; family Cheloniidae; genus Lepidochelys; species Lepidochelys olivacea. The sequence goes on from NC_140423.1 coordinate 18,729,110, forward strand.
ATTTACAGTATTGAGGTCCTTTTTAGCCAACAGTTCTCAGTACTAGCATATATTACGTTTGGGGGGGAAGGGGTGGGGAAGCAGCCAACATTCAGACAGATTAATGATTGCATCAGAGAGTGTATTCCAAGTAGCAATGTACCTCCAACTTAACTAGATATAGCAGCCATTCCAATAGGTAACGTTGGGAGACAATCAGATGTAGATGTAGTTGCATCCGATGAAGTGAGCTGTAGCTCACAAAAGCTCATGCTCAAATAAATTGGTTAGTCTCCTACCACAAGTACTCCTTTTCTTTTTGCGAATATAGACTAACACGGCTGTTACTCTGAAAGATGTAGATGATACATTTATAAAAATCATAGTTCATTGCTCCCTCTGCCAAATCATCTAATAGGAAATCCAATTAAATAAATAAATTTATAGCATGTGAAGTACCACTGCTTCATTATTTGACAATATTGTGCATTTAGAAGTTTTTCTCATATACATCTTGGAGCTAGAGTGAAGCAAACTCTGAAAGAAAATATGTACCATTAGGGCCTGATCCAACTCCTGTTGGGGGTCTTTTTGTTGACTTTAATAGTTGGATCAGGCCCTAGTTGAAGTACTGCCACAAAAACAGCATCAGTAAATCTGTACAGTGGTTTTAAATAACAGTTCAAAATTTAAAAAATACAAGTTTCATGTTCTGAGGGTTAAAATAAGAGGATCCAATTTTGGTTTCACAATAAGTTATTTGCACAGTAAGTTTTTTCTATTTGAAACTGATAAGAGCTTTTGTCAGGTGACTTTACTATGCATGCTCCCCTCCCCCAAATAAACCTTACCTCTGAAGGACTCCTGACGTGCAACTGAAGTCTAAAACTATACAGGACAGGACAGGACAGAACAGAAAATTGACTGAAATGACTAAAAGATTTATGATTTAAGTAAAATGCTTATACAAATTAATAGGAGTATTCATAGAGTTGTTACAGCACTAGAGAGTTTTTGCCTCAGATTTTGCACTGAGATCTCATACAACCTCAGCTAAGTCAATGGGGCTGAAGGAAACATAGATGCAGAACTTGGCCTTTAATGTATTTGAAGTTTATAATACTATTAAAATGAAAAATATCAAACTAGTTTTGTGAAGGTCTGACAAACCTACAAAAACAAGGAAATTCATTACTTGTGATAAAATACATGTTGTTAGTGTATGATCTTAAACACTTTGGGTAATATTTCCAGAAGTGCCTAAGATCCAGATTTTTAAAGGTATTTAGACATTTAACTCCCACTGAAATCAGTGGGAATTAGGCACCTAAATACTTTTAAAAGTTTGGGCTTATTTTATTTAGAAATACAAGGCCCAGATCCTCAAAGATATTTAGGCCTCTAATGCCCCTTGATTCCAAAGGCAGTTTGGGTCCTAAATACCTTTGGGTCTCTGGGCACAAGTCCTAAGTGCTCTTAAGACATTTAGGCACTCTGAGAATTCCACCCTTGACACCAATGTGCTTTAAAGATGAAGAGGCAGTATGCACTCCCAACCGTAATCCTGAATTAAATATATTTGAGTTAGGCCCCAATGTAGCAAAGCACTTATACACATCAGTCTCATTGAAATCAATGAGAGTTAAGTATGCTTTGCAGAATTAGGGTTTTGTTATAGCTTCAGAGATATAGATTAGTTTAGTATTTTGGTTGTTGTTTCAAAGATGGTAGAAGAGGTTGTTGGACAATATTTCCAAATGTACAAAATTTTAAAAAATCAATGGTCAATCACTTGGAAATTTGTAATTGCTGACCCCTCTTTCATAGCTTCCTCCTAAGTATTGTGCTTAATACAAGTACATGAGTCCTGAACATGTCACAAAATTTCTTCCCACCATGGAACAAAACAAAGTGTGAAATTTTATTTGGCAGTATAAAATGAATTCAAGACAGGCTGCAGTGTACAGAGATTGGGTTCTTATTTTTGAAGATTGTTAAAATTTAGTCTTTCAAATACAATAAAAATTATTATTAGGTGGGTTCAGGGCTTTGTACTCATAATCAAAAGGGAACATTAGTACAGTTATTTATTAGTCTTACTAGTATCCTAACTTCTACATCCCTAACCCATAATCTTCCCTTCCCCCTTACATGTTATTGTCACCCACGCTCAAATCAGGTAGAAAAAACCAACAACCCACCTCTCCAAAAAACAAACAGCAACAAAAACTGAAAACAGAAATAATCAGTCTACATATTAACCTACAGGGAATTTTGAACAATAAGATCAAGTTACTATTTTTAGTCATTACCACTTCCAGTCATCACACAAAAGTCCCTGCCTCAGAACAGCCAGCTCAGAGTCTGCTCCCTAATGCAAGTCACACTTGCTTTGTGTGAATAAGCCACATCCGTCCCATCTCCAACTTTCCATCTTCCATTATTTGATATTCCAAACAGTCACTGAAACATATGTAGAATTACACTGTAAAGTTGTCAAAACACATTGCATTAAGTGCAAAGAACTTTTTTTTTTTTGCTGCAAGTTGTTTAAAGTTTACTGAAATGTCTTAATATTAAGGCACAGACCTAGTTCATTTCATGCATTTTGATATTCCACAGTGAGCATCCAAAAATGCAACAGAATGACAAAAAACAATGATTTTTACCTTTAAAAGAAATAGTGGGAGTTTCTCTCGTGCTACAAGACTGAGATTCCTATCTTTATTTTTACAGATGTTGTACGTGCGTATACACACAATAATTATATGCCAAGGACACTTCAAATGTTTCACTTAAATTATTTGACTTCAGAAGTGTAGATTCCTTAAAGTGTCCATTATGTATGACATGCAACAAGAATAGCATTCAAGTACATTTTGTTCAGTGAATTCATAAGCAGGGTGCTAGAAATGTACTTTTCCATAATATTAAAGGAAAAAAGATTGGGGCTAAAATTTTGAAAAAAACAGGACCCTAAAATCAAGTTACCACTTAGGCTCCTAAATAAGTGGCCAGAGTTTGAAGAGTGTTGAATACTCTGCAGTGTCCATTCTGGGAATCTGGCTACTTAATTGTAACTGCTGGGGGTTCCATGCTTTGGAAAATCTGTCCCCTTTTTAGGTGCATAGGTATAGATGTAGCCTAATTTTAGTCTCCCCCCCCCCTTTTTTTCCCCCCGGAAAATCTTGGTCTGAATGTTTTTGCGATGGATGGAGGAAAAGGAAAAAATTCTTATTTAAGAAAATATTTGCATCTGTAATGTAAAAGCAATATAACTTTTATCCTGTATTCACAGTGTCCTTAGTGTAGGAATTCCCTTCTCGGGGTAAAAGATTTTACCTATATAATAACTAGTTTTTGGCCATTTCAGCTGGAAAGTGGCCCAAAACCTAAATGTATGGTATACTTACAGTTGCAGTTACTTATCAGAGAAAGCATTGTCTTGTGAGCAGTATGGTAGAGAGACTAAGCAGGTCACACCAAAACTGCTCATAAGATGATACTTTCATCAAATGAGGCATTCATGATTATACAAATACATTTATTAAAATTGTTAAAAAAATATATATTTTAGTTCCATGGTAAACATTTTTAGTAGAAATGTACAGGTTTATGAGAAATCACACATGATACTCCTACATACCATTTGCACATGGGAACAGTTAGGGCAAATTAGAAAATGGGTTCATAAGACTTAAATAGCATTAGATATACCAGTCATGACAATGTAGGTAACTTACAAAAATATCAGTTATCATAGTCAAACAAGCGCTTAGATCAACGTGGCAACACCTAAGATTAAGAAATCGGATGGCTCCAGGGATTGGTAATACAATATGGAACCTTCAGTCTCTCACTCGCTTGCTTTTCACAGAAGTGTGGTCAGCAGTCAGGTGTGATTCATTCACTGGACTAGGAATTAGGAATCCTGATTTCTACTCCCAGCAGAGGCAATGATCCTCACTGTGTCCTTGGACAAGTCACTTAATCTGTCAGTTTCTTATATACTGAGAACACTGCTATTTACCTGCCTCACTGGAGGGTTATGAGGATTTATGCTTGTAAAGTGCTCTGAACATGCTGTGTGATAAGTGGCAAATACTTATATTTAATGGAGTGTAGCTTAGGTGAACATGCCAAAAAACTGTTTCTACTGTATGTGAATGCATGGGTCAATCTGAAATGAATAGGTGGTCTATAGCCAGTTTCTAGTGGGAGAAATTGGGTAGATACAGCTGAACTTTTTACAAGTGGCCCCTCAACAGTCCTACTAGATTCTGCTTCACTTCACTAAAAAACTAAAAGACACTGCACTGCTTCAAGGAACACAAGATAGGGTACGAGAAAGAACCTGGTCAGCCAGTGAAGGGAGGGAGGGGAGAAATAGTATTAAAGAAAAACCTACATATGGATAAATTTTAAATAACTATTCTTTCAAGAAAGTTGTATATATGATATTTTGTGGCATTAATACTTAAGGAACTGTAAACCTTCTTCCTAAATCTTAACCACAACAGACACTTCAGAACATGTGACAGTGTAATTTAACGCACATCTCTAGTGTTTTATGCACCCAAGGCATATATTATAAAGTCAGCTCTACTGCATAAGTCAACTGTTTTCTGAACAGAATTTTGTGTGCTGGAGAAATAGGATCCAATTGGCTGAAAGGATGGCAAGTAGTACAAGAATCCATACAAAACCGATGCCATTGGTTGGGGATAAGAGGCCTATAATGCAGTGTTTACTAGACCACTTAATTATACCAGCATCAGACTTTAGTATTCTGAAATGGTCTACAGATTTAAATATAAATCATATCTAAAACAGTGTTTAAGTAATGAGCTATGGAGATATAAAAACTTAAATCTGAATTTGAAACCAAAACAAGTGGCAGCCTAATGTAAGTAATTAAAAATCTTAGCACCTTAAAAAAAAAAATTGCAGTTACAGAAAGTACATTTCCTGAACTCAATTTCATAGTCTTTATGAAAAAGCCACATGTAACTTTCAAACAGGTCAGTGCCAAAATTAAAGAAAAATTACCAGGGAACATTTTCACAAAATTTGGCCATAGGGTAAAATGCTGGCCTCACTAAAATCTATGACAGCTTTTCTTCTTATTTCAGTGGCACCAGGATTTCACCCTAGATGTTTAATTGGCAACTTGTTTCCAAACAAGACATTACAATCTATTTCAAAACTCCCTATGTACACTGGCAATTCTGCAAGGCGACTGCATCCAATAATCTGTGTGTCTACCGAAAATATCACAATCACCTAAGAGGAAGTTAGGTATATTAAGTCAGAACTTGATGAACAGGTTATATAAATCAAGTTTTATATATTCTTTGAAGGGAAGTAGATGTCATTCACTTTTTTTTTTTTTTTGCCATGCTAACATGTATTTCAGACATACTATCTCTTACTCCAATATCAGAATGTGATAAAAAGAAGAGTCTGTTGTGCAAAAGTTTAAAGTTAAACGTACATGGTCAGATATTTTTGGCCCAGAATTTAGGTTTTGTAAAACCACCAGTTTTCTAAACCGTAATATTAATGAAAATGTTTCCAAGTTGTTTTTTTTTTAAATTTCAAATAAACAGATTGTTTAGACTGAAATATCCCCTGAAATGTCTGTCACTCAAACATTGCAGAATTGTGCTACTAAGAGCCAGAAAGTGCAAGTGATTTGTCTATTTTCATTGTCCAAGTTGAGTGAAACTGAAAGAGGCAAACACTAATTGTAAAGTAAATTAGATTAAAAAGTGACCAGTTTTCATAAGTTATGTATTAATAAAAATGTGTTTAAAATATATTTTAACTTGATAGTGTCCATTTAAATCATAACAAGACAGACAAATAGCCTATGATTCTGCAGTGACAGATATTTTTTAATCACAGTCTTCTGTCAATATTCATCTTCCGATTTCAGCTTCCATCTCATAATACTTTTGATTTTCTGGTTCTGGGCGATGCTCCATCTTCTAATTTTACTGCTCCATTGACAAAGTTAGCTGAAATTTTAAAACAGGGAAAGCTAAAGTACAGGTAAAATGCTATTTGCCTCTGTAGAACAAAAAGTTGATATGCAAACCTAAAAACATCAGATGACAATATTCAACACTAAATTTAGGCAAAGTTCTGGGGTCTTCCAGTAGAGAGGTGGAACAAGGTAATGTTTTGAAGGACTTATAGAATACTTACCTACTAACTCTCCCTATCATTCCTTTTGCCAGTGGAGGATGGAACCTGAAGATTTTGTTTTACTATAGTTGTGTGTGAACTATCAATGCTAACACAATAAAAGTCTATGGTAACCTACGATATTTGTCCCATAGTATTAAAATCTTGTGCAGTCACTGCGAATCAACCTGTATGAGTTAACTTCAAGCTAGCCTGGATCCCTCTATTCAGAGCTTGAAAAATCCACTCACTCTAAGCAAGTGGGAAGCTTGGCCTGGGGATTTAGGGGACCACCACCATCAACTTCAGCAGAATCAGATTTAAACAAACCAAAACAAAAACAAACCAAAACAACCCTCCCCCACCCCACATTTCTAGCCCTTATGATTGCAAGGGTAAGGGTAAGTGTAAACCAATGCAGTGTTGTCCTCCTGCACCTACAGACGTTCAACCTCTCCTGGTCATTGATTTTCCCACCTACAGCAGAGTGTGAAGTCCACAAGATTACAGTTTCACTGTTGCTATTTAAAATACTGTGGGCAGCTGTGAAGCTCAAGAATAGTGTCAATTTCATGCTTCTGTATGGAAAAACAATAAAGAGCAGCAGTGTAGTTATACATAGGAAAAAAAGAGAAGGATCCACAAGGCTGGAGGAGAAGTAGAGAAGCAGACACACTTCTTTTACAGCAGCCTGAAGGCTCTGAATGGTAGTGGAGAGTAAAAGCTGCTTCTCCGACACCCATTAAGATCAATGGGAGTATTTCCATTGACTTCCAGGGGCACTAGAGTATGTGCTTAGTAGTGTATCTAAATCTGAAGTACCACAGCCTCTTAGGTACAGAAAGATATGAACAAGGGAGCTCCCAAAAAGGGTCCAGAGACAGCATCCTGGTAGAAATTCCAGCAACTGGTAATAGGCTTCTCATGAGAGCACTGTACTGGATCTTACAGGTGAAGACTCCCAGCCTACTTCTGCCAAATAGGGTTAGTTCTCCTACTAGATGTAATTTTCTTCCAAATCTTGCCTATGCACTATAGGTACATTACAGGTCCCCTAGTGATTACAATTTAATTTCACAGTAGTTTTTTTTTTTAAAGGGTCCAATTGTCACTATAAAAAGAAGTCTCTGTAATTTGGTGTTGAATTTAGAAGAATAAGTGACAGCAATTTGTTAATTACCTAAAATTAAATAAAAGTAGAATTTATGGTCATCGAGAAAAAAACGGCCACCTTAAAAGCCTCACTAATCAGGATAAAATAGACAACATACAGTTTTTATTTGTAAGCATTCAAAAAGATGTATTCTAAAGTTGTAATAGAACTTTTAAGACTAATTTTTTTAAACTTTTCAACCTAGTAATATGCAGAATTTGTGGAATCTGTATCTGTGCAGAGTTCACTAAAGGACATCAACTCTAGAAAGAACATTAGCTCTATGGGCTTTTGTTAATTTAGGTTTTTATTATAGTGCAGTATTGTCTTTCTGCTGGCTCGAGTTAGCAACATGCAATACAGCGTACCATGAGTAAGTATATTTTGAAGGAAACTATTTTCTAACTTTGAGGAACTGAAAAATTACATCTATTTTCACCATATAATAAGAAATGGACCACACGTTAGCTTCCTTGGGAATTGATACAAGGAAAATACAAAAAGATTTCAAGAACAAATCAAGCATAAAAATATTTATAGTATATATCTGAAGTGAATTAAAAAAACCCTACTGACCTCTGTTTGGTTCTTTTTTTGTTGATTTACTCTTTGTGTAAGTTATTTTTTTCTTAGGAATCTGGTTCTGGATATGCTCTCTCCATTTCTTTAGCTGGAAATTTATAAATTTCCACATCATCCAGGCCTGTGTTAGACAAATTGCAGCCAAGCAACTAATCCTAGAAAGTTTCAGATTAAAATAAGAAGTTAGATAAAAGTTTCAACTATACATTGTTACACAACAAAGCAACACCAAATGTCCATCTTAAAAAGTTGCTGATCACTCCTAGAAAAGACAGTTACCTTTTCCGTAACTGGTGTTCTTCAAGATGTGTTACTTACAGCCATTCAACTTAGGTGTGTGTACTCGCCACATGCACCAGTGCCAGAAGTTTTTCCCTCAGCAGTATACATAGGGGACTGGCTCCAGCACCCCCTGGAGTGGCGCACACGTGCTGCGGTATATAGGGTGCCACCAGTTCCCCCCACCCTCAGTTCCTTCTTGCCGGAAACTCCTATAGTGGGGAAGGAGGGCGGGTTGTGGAATGGACGTAAGCAACACATCTCGAAGAACACCAGTTATGGAAAAGTTAATGGTCTTTTCTGCTTCGAGTGCTTGCTCATGTCCATTCAACTACGGTGACTCCCAACCAGTACCCCTCGGAGGTGGGTAGGAGTTCATGGACGTGTAGATTGCAGCACAGCTCTGCCGAACCCAGCGTTGTCCCTGGCCTGCTGAGTGATGGCGTAGTGGGCCGTGAACATGTGTACCAAGGACCACGTCATGGCTCGACAGATGTCCTGGATCGGGAAGTGTGCCAGGAAGGCTGCCGAAGATGCCTGCACTGTGGTTGAGTGGGCTTGGACGATTTGTGGCGGAGAGACTCATGCCAACTCATAGCAGGTCTGAATGCCAGAGGTGATCCAGTTAGAAATCCTCTGTGTGGAGACCGGGAGGCCCTTCATCCTATCAGCTGTAGAGAAGAAAAGCTTACAAAAAGGCTTTGTCCGATCTAGTTAGAAAGCCAGGGCCCTTCTTACGTCCAAAGCATGAAGGTGTCTCTCTTCACTAGTCTCATGGGGCTTAGGGGAGAAGACCGGAAGGAAGATGTCCTGGCTCATGTGGAAAGTAGACACCACTTTGGGAAGGAAGGCCAGGTGGGGCCGGAGTTGGACCTTGTCCTTATAGAAGGCTGTGTATGGCAGTTCTAAAGGTCAGGGCTTGCAGCTTGGAGACTCACTTCACCACGAAAGCTACCATCCACAATAGGTGAGACAGAGGGCATGAGGCCAGAGGCTCAAAGGGTGCACCCATGAGCCTGGACAGAACCAAGTTGAGATCCCCCCCCTGAGAGGCCAGGCACCGAACTTGAGGAAAAAGTCTCGAGGCATCTGAGGCACCTGACCGTCATGTCATGGGAGAACACTGTCTCCCCTGGATTGGAAGATGAAAGGTAGAAATGACCACCAGATGCACCCTGATAGAGGAGTGTGCTGGGCCCTGGTTCCTCAAATGAAGCAGGTAGTTTAAGATTGCATTCTTTGGTGCAGTCACAGGGGAGATGCCCTATTGGGCTGTCCAACAGGAGAACCTCGTCCACTTTGCCAGGTACGTCTGTTTAGTTGAGGGCTTTCTACTCTTGAGGAGGACCTTTTGGACACCTTTCAAACAGGCCGGTTCCTCGGGGTTCAGCCACGCAACATCCACACCACGAGGTGGAGGGACGCGAGATTGGGATGCAAGAGTCGACCATGATCCTGTGACAGCAGGTCCGGTCAGTTCGGCAGGGGCCATGGAGGGATCGCTGACAAGCTTGATAGAGTCCCAAACCAGTGCTGGTGAGGCCATGCTAGGGCGATAATGATAACCTCTCTTGATTTTTGCTAGGACCTTGCTGATCAGTGGAATCAGAGGGAATGCATACATCAGGCTTCCTGCCCACAGCAGGAAAAAGGCATTGGAGAGGGAACCCTTGCCCAGACACCAACTGGAGCAAAACCCGTGGCACCTCCTGTTCTGCCTGGTGGTGAACAAATCCACTTGGGGAGTTCCCCACCTCTGGAAGATCATGCCGGCTACCTCTGGGTGGAAAACCCACTCATGGTGAGAGGAGAAGTCCCTGCTTAGGTGATCTGCTTGCATGTTCTTGGCACCTGGAAGGCGACACGCTTCTATATGGATTCTGTGGCCGATGCAGAAGTCACAGAGACAGAGTTCCTCTTGGCAGAGGGCTGAGAATTGTGCTCCCCCTTGTCTGTTGACGTAGAACATCAAGGCTGTGTTGTTTGTCAGGACTGACTACTCTGCCCAGGTGAGGTAGGAAGACCGCGCACACTCTGCGCACCACCCTGAGCTCTTGGATGTTTATGTGTAGCGTCATTTCCTCTGGGGACCACATACCTTGGGTTTGGAGGGTGCCGAGGTGTGCCCCCCAGCCAAGGTCCGAGGCGTCCAAAACCAACTTGACCACAGGTGCCAACTTTTGTTGGTGCTGGTGGGTGCTCGTGGACCCCCCCGGCCCCACCCCAGGCCCGACTCTGCACCCTCCCTGCCCCTATTGGATCCCTCCCCAAATCCCCACTCTGGCCCTGCCTCTTCCCCAAGCACACCATGTTCCCCTTCTTCCCAGGCTTGCAGCACGAAACAGCTGTTTCGCGGTGCAAGCACTGGGAGGGAGGGGGGAGAAGCAGGACACGTCAGCCCACTCAGGGGAGGCTGAGCAGAGGCGGTGGTGAGCTAGGCTGGGGAGCTGTTGATGGGTGCTCCGCACCCACCAATTTTTCCTTGTGGGTGCTCCAGCTGAGAGAGGAGTACTGATGAAGGGAACTCCTTCCAGGACTTTCCTGGGGTTGGTCCACCATCGCAGCGAGGTAAGTACCATCAACAGAATGGGAACAACCTTTTCCAGGAGGTCCCTGGACTAGGAGTAGACTGTCAGCAGCCATTGCTACAGGGGTCACATCCGGAGCATGGTGTGGTGCACCACATAGGTACATGCTGCCATGTGACCTAGTAGGCACAGGCAAACCCTGGCCATGGTCAGGGGAAATGTGGAGACTTTTGCAATGAGGTCTGTCAGTGCCCTGAATCTTTCCAGCAGCAGGAACACCTTGGCGCAGATCAAGTCGAGCACCGCTCCGATGAACTCTATCCTCTGTACTGAAACTAATGTGGATTTTTTTTGTCATTTTTTTGTCAACAGGCCAAGACGATGGCAGGTGGCTAATAACTTCGCAACATCCCTTTGGATCTGGAGCTGCCCTTGACTAGCCAGTCGTCGAGGTATGCGTAGATCTGGACACCCCAACATCTGAGGTAAGCAGCCACCATCGACATACACTTGGTAAATGCCCGCAGTGCCAAATGGAGGACCGCAAACTGATAGTGTTTGGGACCTACTGTAAACTGGAGGAAGCGTCTGTGTCCCTCAAAGATGGCGATGTGAAAGTATGTATCTTTCAGATCACGGGCTGTGTACCAGTCTCCTGGATCCAGGGAGGGGATGATGGAGGCCAGGGAGACTATGCGGAACTTCACCTTCGCTAGGCAGCAGTTCAAGTCTTGCAGGTCCAGGATAGGTCGCAGACTGCCTTTGGCCCTCGGGATTAAAAAGTAGTAGGAATTGAACCCCTTGTTCCCTGTACTCTGGAGGAACGACCTCCACCGCACCTAGCTGCAGTAACCCCTCTACCTCCTGCGCAAGGAGACTCTCGTGAGAAGGGTCCCTGAAGAAGGAAGGGGAAAGAGGGCTGGGAAGGAGGAATAGAAAGTAACTGAAGGTGTAACCCCACTCCACTGTACTGAGGACCCATCGGTTCAATGTTATAGATGCCGACACAGGGAGGAAAGCAGAAAGGCGCCTGGCAAAAATAGGTGAGGAAGGATACTGGGAATAGTCCGGTAGGTTGCCCTTGGGCATATCCTCAAAACGAGCGCTTGCCACCTGATTGAGGATTGAGCTTGACTGAGAGGCCTGCAAAGGCTGTTGGCTAGGATGCCGCTTGTAGCCTCTGGATTTCTTACAGGGAGGCTCCAGGTGAGGGTGGCTTGCCTGGCTCTGAGGTTGCTGCAGCTTAAACCGCTTGCGGGCAGGGCCAGAAACATACAGGCCCAGCGTTTTAAGGGTAATGCGGGAGTCCTTTAGGTCATGGAGCTTACTGTCTGTCTGTTCCACAAACAGGGCTTTCCCATCGAAGGGAAGATCTTGCATCAACTGATGAGCCTCCGTGGACAAGCGAGAAAGGAGCAGCCAGGATGCCCGGCGCATGGCGATGGCCGAGGCCATGGTTTGGGAGGCAGTGTCTGCCGCATCCGATGCTGCCTGGAGCTTTGCCCTGGCTGCAGTCGTGCCCTCCTCCATAATTGCCTGGAACTCCTTCCTAGAAGCCTGAGGAAGAGAGCCCTCGAACTGGCCACATGTTAAAATGATAGTGTCCCAGGAGGGCTTGATGGTTGGCCACCCTCCACTGGAGACTAGAGGACAAATAAATCTTATGCCCAAACAAGTCTAGTGTCTTGGAGTCTGTTCTTAGGGGTAGCCCCGGGTTGACCTTGTCGCTCCCTGTGGTTAACCGCTTCTACCACTAGGGAGTTGGGAGCAGGGTGGATGTACAGGTACTCATGGCCTTTGGATGGCATAAAGTACTTGTGGTCAGCCCCCTTGGAGATGTGTGGCAGGGAGGAGGAACTTTGCCATAGGGCATTATTGATCTTAGAGGCCTCATCATGAAGGGGTAGAGCCACCCTGGCCGATGCTGTGGAGCAGAGAACATCAAAGAGGGAGTCTGAGGGGTCCTCTAGGCTCCTCCACCTGAAGACCCAGGTTGGCAGCGACCCTCTTCAGTAGTTCCTGGTGCACTTTAACGTCATCCAGAGGAACTGAGGGAGGGGGCCCTGTTATAGCCTCGTCTGGTGCCGTAGGGTCCCCCAAAACCACTGGTGGCCCAGTGGCTTGTTCCCCTGCTCCCTCTTGGGCCTGCAGGGTCCTCGCGCCCAAGGCTTTGTGCACTGGAGGGGGTGGGGGGAAGACAGAGAGGCAGCTGGTCTCTCTCAGGCTCCCAACACCAAGTGGGTGGACTGGGAGAACCCCGCAGGTTCCCTGGGTACCATGGCACTGGCCACTGCCTAAAACCACGGGGCCGGTTTCAGTGCTGACAACGTAGCCGTACTGCTGGTATCGGAGCTTGTCCCACCATCAGGGAACCTCACTCCGAACCAGGGCTGGATCCTGAGCAGTCGCTCCCAAGTGACCAGGACAGAGCGGAACAGTGGCTCTGTCCCGACTGATGCCGGTCACTCCACCTGGAGTCTCATCTGGAGCGGGGTCTTAGGGACCAAGTGGTGCTTGATGGATCCGTGACAGCTTGTCTCACGCTTGACAAGCGGTACCAGGATGAGGAGCAGGACCGGGAGTTGGAAAGGGCCCAGTGCCGGGAAGCACCTGCACGCAGTGATACCCTCCTAGGGGGATTGGCAACGGTCCAAGGATCGGTTACATTGATCCATTGACAGGTCCCTGGAGCGGTACCGCGGTCTTGGAGATACCAGGTGCCGGGACCGGTACTCCTGCCGGGGGGCGCATGCCTCTAAAGGTATGTGGCTGGCGACCTACACCTTGAGCCTCTCTACCCAAGGTTCATGGACCAAATGGGGCTGCACTGCATCTGCCTTTTGCAGTCAGATGCATGGTGGCTACTGGAGGGCAAGCATTTGCAGGACATCCCCCACAATGGGGAATGGTGCTGCTGACGTGGGGACCGAAGCAGTCTGAATGCAGGTTTACCCCATGACCGGAGAACTGTAGGAGCCGGTGTGGGCAGCACATGGAGGGACATGATCTCCTGTGCTGCCTGCAGTGCCTCTGGCGTGGACAGCACCCGGAGCTGACGGAGGCCTCTGCTGCTATCTGGGGTAGCTGGCGGAGTGCAGGTTGGGCTACATCGCTCCACCAGAGCTTGGGCCTGAGATCCTGACGTCAGTGAAGAGTTGCCCGGCCTTGGACCTTGATCGCACCCAGTCTTATCCTTTCCCTTGCGGGAGGTTGGAGACCAACCTCGCACCACCTTCTTGGGCTTCTTGGTAGGAGCCATGGATGGGGACCAGTGCCGGTCAGTGGATGGTCCCGGTGGGGTGCTGTGTACTGAGGTCACTGTACTTGGTGCCTAGTTGGAGTGTTACTCCAGTGCTGGGGTGAGGGCCGACTCCATAAGGAGTGCTCTTAAACGAATATCGCACTCCTTCTTAGTCCTTGGCTTGAAGGACTTGCAAATTTTGCACTTCTCACTAATGTGCCCTTCACCCACGCAACGCAGACAACTGCTGTGTGATCACTAATGGGTATGGGCCTCTTGCAGTGATCACAGGCTTAAAGCCTAGGGACCAGGGCATGCCCCGTCCCGAGAAAAAGTCCCATTTGGGACCTACAAAGTCTCTAACTATAGCTAATGGATTTATAAACACTAAATAGAAAACCATATACACTACAATACAAGAGATAACTAGTTTGTACGAACAAGCAGCAACAGCACTAGCTGAAGCAGCAACAATTCCAGCACCATCACTGGCATCAAGAAGGAACTGAAGGGGGGGAAACTGGCGGTGCCCTATATACCCTGGCATGTGCGCACCACTCCAGGGAGCGCCAGAGCCGGTCCCCTATGGATACTGCTGAAGGAAAAACTTCCAGCACTTATGGAATGGACATGAGCAAGCACTTGAAGAATTTAAACCTCTCACACTGATGGAAACCAGATCTGGCCAAGGAGCACATGGAAGACAGGGCATATAGTCTGCATTAAATAAATGGGAGCTCCAGGTAAATACACCAGGGGAAAGTATCCAGGCTTATCAAGGAAATATAACAGACAGCCTTCAGTGGCTGGTACCAAATTGTACAATTGCAGCCTCCTCTACCAAGTGATCTAAGAATGAGATTTGATGATGACAAAGCATACAAATTCAATTTCCTTTCCACCTACTGAATGAACAGATTGTTGGGATACAGGTTAAACAGTGGAGCTCCCAGTGAAAATTAATGTAACTTCAAAAATGAGCAAGCAAGAACGAGCATATTAGAAGATTGCTTGGGTTTTTCTAAAGAGTCGTTGATCAAAAGTGAAGCAATTGATATCTCAAAATTACAGTATGTTCATAATGACCCCAGGGAAAGTTTAAAGCAAAAAGCTCACACGATGTTATGCAGGATCTTTTGCACGGTAGTCATATCAATTCAATTATAAAAACACTGATAAAGAAAAGCAAAGAGATTTCTTATGTTTAGCACGTATTTTGTAATAGCAGTCCCTGCTTTGTGGAAAAGATAAAATTCTTCCACCCCAAAAGCCTGGGAAAAAAGCCACCCAGGAAAATTCTCCATCAAAAAGCTCTACCATCTTGGAGAGGTATATTGAAAGCATTCTGAAAGTGTCACTTTACTCAAACATGAATGTCTACTAGCTTTATTATACCTCACAGTGAGTACATTGAAGTTTCCGTCTGCTATGGAAAAACCTGGATTCTCTACTCTTGCCAGACCAAATCCAAATGTGAGAACAGATAAGGTTAGGGTCAAAAGACGAGCCATTACAAACAGTAAAGCCCAAAAGGTAAATCTGAAAAGGAAATAATAAAATTAATGCGTCTTCCCCCTTGGTTAACTGTACAAAGCTGCCTTCTATTAAGCTTCCTTGAGCACTGAAATTTAAGATGAAAAGGAAAGGTATATTGAGATGAACAACAATTACAGGAATTCTACATCTAGTTCTCCACCCACAACAGTGAATTCTGCCACCCATCCATATACACTCAATTATGCCTCCAATAAAACTTCCCCCCCCCCCCCCAATATAGAAGTTAAATTTTATTTTCAAATGCGTGCTTAGAAATTTCCAAATGTGGGGTCTATAATGGCAATTACACGTATTGCCACATGAAATGCAAGTAGAATGCACTACCTTTCTACTTTGTAGGTAACTTAGAGCAAAGTGACATCATTTTAATATCCAAGCTTGCAGAGAACACAAAATTTGGTGGATAAACATTGAAAAAGACAATGAAAAGTTACAGGCATCTATTATGAATTCCCCAACTATTTTTCTTTTTAAATGTTAGTTGGCTGTAAGATAAGATCTCCATTATTTTAAAACATTAGCATATTTCAGTTAAAAACACAAAATAAAAAAGTTAGATAACTAACTAAACTTTAAAGTCTTCCTCATCAACCCTCATCCTATATTCTGGAGATCTTCAAGATAGCCATCACTAGAGACACTGCTGAAGCCAAGAGCTGGAACCAGAGGCATGCCCAAAGGGAAAAAAAAGACACTACCATTGCTTGTCCCACATCCCTGCCAGTAGCCAGGATCAAGAATTTGAGGTCCTCCAACATGCAGCAATTTGGGGAGGTAAATAGAGATTACTGACTGATTTGATTTACATTCTGAACGCTGCTGTCTCAGTGAGGATTGATCAGACCTCTCACAGAAGTCAGTAAGGGAGAAATTCATCTGTTACCAATTTGGAGAGCAAAAGCTTTGGTTCTAACCAGTTGAACAGGACGTGGCCTACTGATATGGTGACACTTAATCTAGGAGAATACCATGAGAACAAACTATAGAAAGCAGTTCTAAAAGATTTCAGCAGTACAGAAGTTTTTACATCATGCCACTTAAATTATTATTGGATAAAAAACTGGAACTATTTTCAAAATGAAAAGTGCATTCAGAATCTCAATTCAAACACAGCTTGTTCAATAAATCTCAAACTTAAAAAGAAAAATACCCAACACTCCTATACTCAGCCTGTGACAGCTCAAGCAGAAGTTGTTGGGTTTTTTTCCTCCTAGGAAAATAAGCCAGGGTTTTTGGAAAGCTATGAGAGTGGGAATTTATAACCTTAAATACGAAGTTACTAATAGCCTGGAAGCCCGCATGGAGAAATGGCTCTTGATGGTTTATTGTTCAAGATTATTTTTATTATAAACAGCAACATTTTAGTTCTCCTAAAACACTCAAAATGCTTCTCTAACTCATCTTTTAAGGCAATAAATAAAAATAAGGAATGGAAACCTAAGATTAGGGTAGCACACAAAGAATGGTAGTGTTTCCTAATCCAAGGAAGCCTGTCCCTATCCTGAAGAACACATTGTTTGATCAGGCAGAACGGGGAATACAACATAGTATTTGTATTACAGTAGTGGCCAGATGTCCTGATCAGTACTGCAGTCCTGTTACATTGGGTGCTACACAAATAAAAGTAGATAGGGTCCCTGGTCTGGAGAACTTACAGCCTAAGATGAACAACTTAAAAAAAATGGGGGAAAGAGTTGTTTGTTTGTTTTTACTTTATTTGCATTAATACATATTGACTTTCTCCAAATGACCTTCAGCCTAATTATTTAAATGCTGGTGTTAGGAGTTGAGACAGAAACAGGTCTTGGGTAGAGATATGGAGAAGAGAGTAGTAGCCTTACAGATTAGTTCAAAGAGGACTGTGTATGCATAAGAGGCTGTGTGGAAGAAAGCAAGATGACATTTGTAGAAGTCTCACATGAGTAGGCAGTCAAGTCTTGCACAGCTAGGAGCGTGGAGGGAGACACTACAAGAGATATGAGTGGAAAAGTGGAGCAGAATTGCAAACAGACATGAAGGTTAGGATTTGAGTAAAAAGTGTTCAGATTGATGCAGAGCATCCCTCTTATTAGTTACTTACTTCTTTCTTGTAAGTTTCATCTTCCTCCCCTTTGCTCTCACACAAAGTTCATTTCCTCCACCCTCATTCTACAAACCAGTCCTCTTGTCTTTCCCCTTCCCAGCTTTCCCAGCTTTCATGCAAGTGTCCTTATAACTCTACATCTCAAAATAAGTAAGCAATTCACTCAAGATACAGAACAATTTTACTTTATATGCTGTTTGAAACTGTTGCCTTCCATAAATTATAAGTATTTTACTTTCACTTCCTGTCCACCCCTTGCAAAGAAAGAGCAGAATATAAAACTGATAATGCAAAGACTGATTTTCTTCCTATCATAAAAGTAATACACATTGTTTAGACTGTCTGTGCATTTATTACTATAAAATACTGGTATAATTCTGTCAGTTCTTTTGTTTACAATATTGGTTTACAATAATGAACAAAGTTCAAAAACACAAATAGATTCTGAGAGAAGTGTAGTGATTTTGGTGTCCATGTTACTTTTATTCTAAGGTGCACTTGTTTTTAAAACAAAGATCTCCATAAATATACTTGCAATGAAAAATATATTGGAGCAGGTAGGCATTTACAACAGAGATGGCTAATATGTACCCTAGACACGATTTTAACAAATATTACTTGAAAAATTATTATGATCATGAAGTGACAGATCTGTTTTCTTGATTCTACATGACGACACTGGAACTCTCATGGAACTCCAACCAAATAGTAATACTGGGATCACAGATATAGCTTAGGATGTGTGATGTCCTAACATTTGCTTTTTGTGTTACGTGCACACAAACATGTTTATGCCAATAGAAATTGCAATAAAGCTCTGAAAATTAAACACAGAGGTAGTAAAATAAAAATAAGATAGTACATGCAAAAATTACCCTTTCTGCTTGTTTTCATCACTGAAGTAGAAAAGACGTGAGGCATGAAAAATGAGCTCCACTAGATAGTGAGATACCAGCAAAATTAGCCCCAGACGTTGAAGGCTGTAATGGAAAATGAAGGTTACTTATTTGTAACAGAGATTCTTCAAGATGGCCCTGTATATTCACACTTGTGGGTACTGTGCTGCCTTATCGTAAAGCCTTCTTTTAGAAGTGCCAGCTTCAATGCTCCCACTCCTACTCCTACCCCCCTCCTCAGCATCACAACATACCCAAGATGAACATAGGAGATAGAGCACCCTCATCAACTCAATTCCTTCCACCACAAAGCCAGAGATACAGAATAAACAAATATTCTGACAGAGAGGGGAAGGCGATAGGAAATGTGAATAGGCAGAGCTCTTTTGAAGAACCTTGATTACAAGTAAATAACCTTCATTTTTTCATTTGAGCAGCTCTGCATATTCCCATTTATGGAACAGACTGATAAACAGTGCTGAGACTAACCTAGAGGTGGACCCAGAGTCCTAGTTGAATGGAGACAAGCACTGCCTTGCCAAATCCAGCGTTTGCCCTAGAAGCCGAGTCCAGAGCATAGCATTTAGTGAAAGTTTCCATCAAAGTCCAGATTGTAGCTTGCAACTTTCAGCAACAGACACCTACCTAAGACAAGCAAAGGAGGTAGCCACACTTGTCTAATGGTCTAATTGCAGCAGACACAAGAATTTTTGCCAGTAGGTAGCATTCAGTAATACATTGTTTAACCCTCTGAGAAATAGTTTGGGAAGAAATCATATACCCCTTATCATTCTTGGCATAAGACATAACCAATCTAGATGATATACAAAAAATTTAGTTCTTTCTAGGTAATAAGCCAGGGTCCTTCTGACATCCAAAGTATGTAGGACAGATTCTCACTGAGTAGAGTGCAGCTGCAGGGGGGAAACCTGGCAAATTAATGGTCTGCTTGATGTGGAAATGAGACACCATGTTAATCAAGAATCTGGGATCAGGTCTGAGAACTACTTATCCTTATGAAAAGACGTGAAAGGTGGATCAGCCATAAGGACATTCAACTCACTCCCCTTGCTGATGTGATAGCAATAAGAGAAGACATTTTGATAGATAAATAGTAGAACACTCAACCAGGGGTTCAAAAGGCAATTTTACCAGCATGACAAACACCAAATTCAGGTTCCAAGAAGAGACAGGATTTCTAACTGGGGGATACACATTTGATAAGACCTTCATAAATCTTTTAACTGAACAAACAAAACAGCAATCTACTAGACAGAGTATGATACGCTGAGATGGCTGCCAAATGAACTTTTAATGATAAGCTAGATAATGTACTTAAAGAATCAGGGGTTAAATACTCCAGAACACAAGGAATGGAAGCCAATGCAGGGGAATCAGATCTTCCCTTCATGCAAGCCTGAAATCTAGAAGCTGATGCTGCTTAAAATGGACCTGTAGACTGTATTCAAGAGTTAATTAGTATATCCTGTACAGATGAAAAACATGACTGCTCAAGAGTAAAGTCAAAGTCTGAATGCCCACACTATTTGGTGAAGTGATTGTGGGTCTGAATGAAAGATCCTGTCCTCCTGCTGGGACAGAGGAAAACACAGGAAGACTTCCAGGGAGTTAAAGGAGATTGGTAAACCACTGCTGACATGGCCAAACTGGGACAATGAGTATCATCTTTGCCATGCCCTGACAGCTCTCTCACTACCTTCTGGATCAATGGAAAACAAGAGGAAAGCATACAGCAACCTCTTTTCCCAGTGCAGAAGGAAGGCATCTGACAGGGGCTGACTGTTCCTGCCTGCTCTTGAACAGAAGAGAAATCTTTTGTTGAACTTTGTTGCAAACAGGTCTACATCTGGTTGACCCCAACTGGAGAACACAGTCTGGACTAACTGATCCTTTAGCAACCACTTGTGCACCCAAGATCTGTCTCTGCTTAGATAATCTGTGAATTCATTGTTTTCCTCTGCCAGAGGTAGAGCAATGGGATAAACTTTGTGACTAATACACCAATCCCATAGACCTATAACCTCTGCACACAGGAGAGTGGAGTGAGCACCTCTTGCTTGCTGAGGTAATACATCACTGATATATTGTCCCTGACCTGGCTGCACAACCCTCCCCTGAAAGGTGAGGAAGAAACAATCTGAGAGCCAGATGAATAGCCCACTAATACGCTCATGTGCAGGTGTAACACTGAGAGACCCGGTCATCAGCGGGCGCGATTGAACCGGGGACCTCTGAAGCTTAATACATGAGCCTCTACCACATGAGCTACAAGCCAGCTGGCTCTTAGCTAAGGCTGTAGAGCAGATTCATTTTAACACACACACACACACACACGATGGAACAGAATACCACACCCAGAAGGTGTGCGCGTTACACAGGGGTCTCTCCTGCACAGACCAGTGCCCTTGAACTGTCAAATGGAGATGCTCCACCTAACCTTTGTTTGATGTAGCTGAAGTTACTGTCAGGGATAACTGGAGCACTGAACTGTACACCTCTGAGCATATTCACCCTTACAGACCACCGTTATAGAGAGACTATAACATTCTGAGTCATGGTGATCAACATCTGAAGGCTGTTCTGGCTTGGTCTGTAGACATGAGATATCCAGTGATGCAGTCTCATTATCAGACAAGCAAATGGAGTCACAAAATGTAGCAGCTGCCATAAAGACCACAAGACCCAAGAAGAATTTCGTTCTCTGAGAGGAACACTGTCAAATCTTTTACATATGCTTGCTCATTTTGAGAAATCTGTCCTCTGGGAGAAAAGCTCTTCCTTCCACAGAGTGCACTATGGACCCTATAAAGGCAATCATTTTAAAGGGGCAGAGAATTGACTTTGGGCAGTAGAAAAGTAGCCTGAGGTCTGAAAAGAGATTGATTGTGAAGACAATATGATTTAACAGGTCTTCATGCACAATGCCCCTCAGTAGCCAATTATCCACATAGGGATAATGAAAATACCCTGATTGCTCAGATGATCCCCTATCACAGAGAGGCATTTTGTAAATACCTTGGGCATCATGGAGAGGCAAAATGGAAGCATCTTGTACTGGAAATGATGCCCAGCCACTATAAATCAAAGTACTTGGGATAATTGTGATTAACAGAAATATAAAAATACACATCCTTTAGATAGAGAGAGTTGTGAACCAATCCATGAGCAACAGTGAAGGGATTTATGGAGGCCAAAGTCAACACCTGGAAATGAAGCCTTTGAGCATATTTGTTCAAGTCCCTTCATCTAGTATCCAATTAAACCCCCACATCCTTCTTTTGAACCAGAAAATAAAAGGAATAAAAGCTCTGACCCCTTAAGTCAGGAGCCTCCTCGACTGCTCCTAAAAGAAGCAACTTTTCCACTTCAAGAAGAATCGCCTCATGAGAGGGGGGTCCCTAAAGAGTGAGAGGTAGGAGAGATGGGGGGGCAGCTATTTGAACTGCATGGCATACCAGGGGTAGTCAATTGGCAGACTGTGGGCCAAAACCGGACTGCCAGACGCCTCAGTTTGGACACACCAATGAAATCCATCTTCCTGGAGCCAAAAGTGAACACTGAATCTGATCCTAGCCCTGTAGCACAGGAATTCGACATGATCAGTCAGTTGCAAATCATGAAGTATGGCACCAATGATGGTGGCCAAAATCTCTCTCGACTACTCCACCAGAGTCAGGACAGCTGGAGCCAAGTGCATGGCCCTTGGTTCAAACACATGTAGCCTTGGGAGCTTGACTTCGGGGGCATCCAGCCCCAACATAGGGTGTGGATTCTTGGAACCCTTCAGTCCTTTCAAACTACTGGAAACCAAGACTGGCCTCTTAGAACTTGGTTCTGAGGACTGTTCAGATCCAGAGGGTCTGGCCACGAGAGCTTTCTTGAAAAGGAGGAGCTGTAAGCAAGTCTCTGGGACTAAAGGTCCAGCAGATCAAACACCTAGAAAAGGAATGAGTTTCTCCCAAGTACTTGAGGCCCTGAACATAGTCGTGAGATGCTGGGAAGATAGCCAGGCAGGAAATGTACCTTTTGAAACCCAGGTTCTTCTGTTTCTTCAATTCTGCCATAATGCAGAACTGGAAAGAACTGCTAACTAAACTACATACCAACAACATTAACTACATCAAGAAAAGAGGCTCTGGTTCCAAAAAGACCAGAGAGGTTCACATCTGTCCAGGCATGTGGAAGGATCTGAGGTGGTGAGGTTGCTCCGACCCCTATATAGCCTTTGCTTAGTATGTCCTGATGTGAGGGGAGCGGGAAAGGTCATGAGAGCGATCTAACGGACACTGCTATTAGAAGGTTTTACCGTAAAGCACCACAAGGCGGCACAGTACCCATAAGTGGGAATATGCAGCGCCACATGAAAAATAGTAAAAAAAAAATTGATATTGGAATAATGAAGTAAAGCTTTTCAGTTAGTAACAATTTACAGATACTTACTTCAATACATAGGCACCACATATGTGAGCAATGTAAAGGCAGATATAGTATAGCTGTCTTGGTATATCTTCCTAAAATTAAGAGAAAACTTAAAGTTAAATTTTAGCTAACCTGCTTTAAAACCCACCATACTGAAATGTGTCAACCTTCCTTATCTTCCTCACTGCTGTACTTCTCTCTGTAAGGCAAAGGAATTCTATTTGAAGTGTGCACCCCATTTAAGTTTCCCACCAAGATTACATTACCAAACAAATCAAGCAATTCAAAATGTATTTTTAAAGTAAAGTAGCAAAGCTTTCAATTCATACCTTTCGAATCTTTTGAAAGTACAATTCTGGGAGTGCATGAAGCCAATAGGCAATCTGGCAGACATAGAAGAATTTTACCTGAAAACTAAACAATAATTTAGAAGGGAAGAAGTTTAGGATGTTAAGTGTTTAGGTTTTTAAAGGATACAATATTTTACCTCATTCCCTCAGAATAAGAAATGCTGACCTATAATACGCTATCCTATATATCAAAGGAATTGCAAACAGAAACTGCTTTATCAGATACTATCAAGTCAAGAAGTAATATCTTGAATAAGTGTTTACAAATTTCCTTCCTATTTGCAAGTTCTAGATCACCTTTTGGATCATTTTTTTTGTTTTTGTTTGCAGAGTGGAGGAACACGCACCTACCCACCCAGTTCCTTCAGTGGAAGACAGACAGGTTTAGTAATACTGAGTCAGGCAATAATCCTCTAAACACTTCTGCATATGCTTAACTTTACACTCATCGAAATCTGTGTGGCTACTCACATGGTAAAGTTAAACACTGGTACAAGTATTTCCAGGATGGGAGCCTAACACCCCCCCTCCCTCACGCACACTCACACTTGGAATACAGAACAAAGGATTTTCAGCTATTGGTCACTAATACAAATGAAAATGGTCTACATTGTTTATATTACCAAAACAAATTTCTGGTAGCCAACTGTCAAACAGTTAGAAAAAAAGAGAATAAAAAACACTTACAACATGCGAGAATGGGGATAGTCTTTCCATAACAAAGTAGGGTTTGTCATGAATTCTTCCTGGAAAAAAAGTTGTCATTTAAGAACTTTCATAATGTTTTAGATGTGTATTTTTAAAACAAATACAGATAGCAATTTGACTTACTTACTGCAGTCAAAATACTTGCTCCCCAGGCAAATGAAAACAAATAGAAAAATGCTAGCTGCCCCGATTCATTGAATTTGCTGTGCTTCGTTTTTGACAAATGGAGACGTCTATTAATTTTCTGAAAACAAGGAACACATTTGGGGGTATAAAATACAGATTAATATTTTACTTTATTGTTATTGGTAGAGGAAAAAAAAGCAAGCTACTTGGCACTTAGCCCTCAATTAAGTAGCCATTACCTCCAAGATCTTCCATTCCTCATGTTAGGCTCTGATCCTGAAAAATATTACATGGGTGCTTAACTTTGTGTGTGAGAAGTCATACTGATGCCTATATGAGAAGTGCTTATGTACTTAAATTTAGTCATGTATTTTTTTTTTCAGGATGAGAGCCTTATTACTTAGTTAGGGTCTGATGCTGTAGGTGTCATTGTAAGGCCAGATTGACCAGGCCCTTTATATTTCATATTTCCAGGTAATGGAGCTCTAGCATACATATACAACAATGAAAATACCGGAACCTTAAGCAAGTCACAAATCTGAGAAGTTATTTGGCAAAGAGGCAAAAAATGAAAACCCAGAAGTTTACAGTCAAAACCTAACTCTGTAGATTTACAGCGATTGCAGAGGAATGTCAATGGTCACCATTAAAGACTGAGGTTAAAAAAAATTGCGTGGAAAACAAAAGTGAAAAAATTCACTAGTTAAAGAAATTCTTATGTTCTGCTTTTTTTCTCCCCCTGCCCGCCCCCAGCTTTAGATAAAAGGAAGAGTGGAAAGTACATTTAGATATTAATTCATATTAAATCAAAACATTTCCAATAAAGCAAAATGGAGGAAGGGGGACAGCATTTTTTATTTATTTATTTATTTTTAATTTAAACAGTTTCTATACTGACTTCCAATTTAAAATTTTAGGGACACGAAGGTTCAATGTAGTAGACAAACTCCTGTTTTTTCCATCCACTTACTAATGGAGAATACTAGAAGAGTCAGAGAAACTGTGATTAAATATTATTTCATTAAATATATTGTTATATAGACACATTTCCAGAATCTAATAATATTTATATCGAATGACAAAGGAACCACCAGCATGTAATGCGTAAATACACCTACATGGTTTTATTTTATTTTGCAACATGACTTATACAAGTGCTGGTGTTATCTTATGTAAGACTAGCAGAACAAACGTGTAAAAAACAGCCTAAATAAATAATTTACATAAGTAAATTATATTCCCATGGTTAACTTACATCTAATATGTATTCTTGGATCACAGCATGCAGAATAATGGCTATAAGCATGTAGAAGAAGATGGTGGCAATGTCTTTTGGACCATATTCATAGAAATGAATGGGTTCACTCCTGTCATCTGAAACAAAGTTTTAATTACTCCAAAAATATCTATTTGAATAGAACGCATTTACTTATGAAATGTTCTATGCAACAGAGAAAGGATAAATACCTTATCTACTTGTTCTCTGGCACATAGTATCCTATGTATCCAAATTCTTGCATCTTTGGCAAATTAATTCTGATCCCCCCTCAAATAGTTTGGAGTATTCCCCACCCCAAATGCAAACAAAACTATAATTGTAAGACTGGAAGGGAAATGCTGTGGGTAGTACCATTGTGTGTCAGCCTCTATTAGTTCTTTCTGGCCTACGCCATAGAAAATATAGAGACCCAGCAAAATTCCATCTCAAGAAGTGTAGCTGTATGGAGAAAGGATATTACCATCAATGTATGGATCTATGTAGCTCAGCTTCATGGATCAATTATAAGTAAGTAATTTACCCTCTCTCTAAAAAGGGCATCTTACATATCCACTGAAATTTAAAAACCTGTTCCATACTTTCCCCACCCATACCCAACAACCCTCGAAGTTCACACGCAGGCTCTTTCCCAGCAATTCACTTCCCTCTCCCTCAGCTTCTCCATTAACCCTAACTTCCCCAAGCCTTTGCACTGCTTCTGAGGGGTGCGGGAATTACGGTTCTGTATTGTAATTTAAATGAATTATTACTCAGAGTTCTGTATTAATATGCCTAGTAAGGAACCTATTTGTCAAAAAACATTTCCTGAATCTTTTGTGTTGTCTGTATTGTTACAGACATACTTGTTGACATGTATTTTGAAATAAATGACAGAAAATAATTGAAACTGATGTGCTTATATTGTGTTATTTTGAGAAATAAAATATACAAAATTTTGCAGAATTTTAAAGTATTGTGTGCAGAATTTTTAATTTTTTGGCACAGAATTCCCTCAGGCATAAGTTTAGTGAAAGAATAAAGCAGAATCCCATTGCTTACAGCAGAGCACATTTATTTCCCCCCCCCCCCTTTTGGGGGAGGGAAAGAGCATCTGCCTACAATTCAATGGTTCTCAAACGTTTGTACTGTTGCCCCTTTCACATACCAAGCCTCTGAGTGCGACCCCCCTTATAAATTAAAAACATTTTTTATATAGTTTAACACCATTATAAATGCTGGAGGCAAAGCGGGGTTTGGGGTGAGGCTGACAGCTCATGACCCCCCAATGTAATAACCTCGTGATCCCCTGAGGGGTCCTGACCCACAATTTGAGAACCCCTGACCTACATATTCCATATCCATCACTGCTTGCAAACAGTAATGTATGAAAAAATTAGCTGGGGGTTTCTGCTAATCAATGAAGCAAGGTTGGTGAGGTAATATTCAATTAAAAGCATAAAGGCTTTTGCCCAAAAAGATAATGAGCATAGTTGTTTTGTTTTTCCTAGACTTGGAATATTTTGTTTTCTGTAAAAACAGCAAATTTAGTAAACACAATATGAAAACATTACGTAAAGAAATACTGAATGCACAGGGAGGGTGAAGAGAACAAGTGTAAGGTCCTTTCAGCACAGGCGCCGACTTTTGAAAGTGCCAGGGAGTGCTTGACCCCCGGCTCCGCCCCCACTCCACCCCTTCCCCCAAGGCCCCACTCCTGCCCGCCTCTTCCCGTCCCTGCTCCACCACCCTGCCTCTTCCCACCCCCTTCTGCCCCCTCCCCTGAGAGGGCCGTGTCCTTGCTCCTCTCCCCTTCCTCACCAGAGCCTCCTGCCTGCACGCCACGAAACAGTGGATTGCGGCGGGAGGGAGGGAGGAGGAATTGATTCATGGGGCCCGCCGGTGGGCAGGAGGCTCTGGGGAGGGCCGGGGGGGGGGGAGCTGACTGGGGGGCTGCCAGTACCATTTTTTCCCCGTGGGTGTTCCAGCCCCAGAGCACCCACGGAGTCGGCACTTATGCCTTTCAGGCATAGACAGGTTATTCTTATTATAGGCAATGCATGTAGCAAAACCTGTAGTTAAGATTGTCTGACACTTACCATTTAAAGAGCCTGTGTTCAGTTGCTTATTACTGTGTTTCCAGACTTTAACTGTTCAGGCTGAAGTTTCCCATGGCAGGTACCTGCCTCAAGCTGATTCCCCCCCACCCCAGTGTTTCAGATAAAGTGGTTCAGTGATTTCTAAGGATGAGATTAGGGAAGTATGCTATTTTGTTCAAATTAAATAAATCTTATAACCATTTTGTTGAGAAGCTCTAGTGTTTCGATGCATCGGAGATGTGGGTGCAGACATGTATTCAACTCAGCTGTCCGCACACCCAAGTCAGGGTAGGATGGTGCTCGTCCTCTCCCCTCATAACCCCTCTCATGGCTACATAAGGGCAGCACTGCCCGGACCCTCCATAGTTCCTTTGAACTCCGTAGTTCCTCCCAGCTGGAGACTCCGATGTGGAGGGGCAGAGCATGGGTCATGCCATACATATCTGCACCCACATCTTGAAGAGCAACAGTTACAATACAGGTAAGCAACAGTCTCTTCTTCGACTGCTTGCAGAGTTGTATTCCACTCAGGTGACTCACAAGCTGTTCCAGCAGGAGGTGGGCTCAGAGTCTTTAATCAGTGCGCAGAAGTGCATTCCAAAAATTTACGTCCAATCTTGATGCCATGGTGATCGTGAAATGCCTAGCAAAAGTATCCACAGAAGACCATTCAGCTCTGCAGATATCCACTGCTGAGACATCACTAAGCAGCACAGCAGATGTCCACTAAGCTCTGGTTCAATTAACCTGCAATGATTGTAGAGGTGTCACCTGAGCCACTACATAAGCGGTGGTAATGCAGAGAGTAATCCCCTTGGATATGGTCTGCATGGAAACAGACCTGCATGGCCTTCATTTGCTCAGCATAGGACACAAAGATTCAAGGTGATAAACAAAATGGCTTATTTCTCTCTAAATAAAACGCTAAACACCACCTGACATCTAAGTTATGTAGATGCTGCTCCTTTGCACTTGAATGTGGTTTGGGAAAAAAATATAAGTAAATAACCTGATTAAAGTGAAACACAGATTCCACTTTAGACAAAAAATTGGGTGTAGTCTTAAAGCACTGCCTTGTCCTTGAAGTATACAGAGGATCTTGAAGTGTACAGAGGATCTGCCATTAAGGACTGCAACTCACTAACTCTTCCTGTAGGTGTTATAACCACAAGGAAGGCCATTTTCGGAGAGAGGAGAGCATGTGAACATGTTGCTGCTGACTTAAATAGTGGACTCATCAGCGCTGCCAGGACTGTATTAAAGTCCACAATGGTACTGTTTTTTTCACAGGTGGGAAAAAATGGATAACACCCTTAAAAAAAAATTCTCACCATCACAGGGTGTAAGAATATCAACTTCACTTGAATAGGAGAATGGAAAGAGGAATCGCCACCAAGCGAACCTTCAAGTAGCTCAGTGAGAGACCTGAAGATTTCAAATGCAGCAAATAATCCTAAAAGTGTCCTGAATCTGCACTAATGTGGGCTGAATGTCTTTGGATGTTGCCCAAATCAAAAACTGTTGTCCACTTAGACAAATAGGTAGAGTTTGTAGTTGGTTTTCTACTATTAAGCAGAAAATCTCTAACTACCTCCAAGCATTGCTCCTTCCTTTGATCTAGCCAGGCAGCCTCCACACATTAAGGTGCAGACTACTCAATGCTCGATACACATTCTGGCCATGACGTTGAGTGAGAGGTTTGGGAGGTCAAGCTGACAGAGAGGGGAGGTCAGAAAACCAACGCTGCCTCAGCCATGGGAAGAATAGCAGCCAGGGTAATCATGCAGAATCTCATGTACTTGCTTATGTTTGTGGAGAGCGTGGAGACTGAGGATAGGTCTCATTCCTCCCTTGAATCTGGGGGATCAGGAAGTATTGGGAACAAAACCCCTTTCCATAAAGATAAGGAACCTCCTCTATAGTTCCTAGAGTACACAGGGTTTGTACCTGCTGTAACAGCAGTGACTCAAGATAGGGGTTCCTCTAGAGGGACAGGAAGATTGGAGGGTGGAATGGATAGGAACTAATGGTATAACCCAATCCCACAGCGTTTAAGACCCATCTGTCCATATTTATTGTCTCCCAAGCACTGTAGAAGTGAGACAGCCTATCCCCAAATATTTGGAGCATGGATATGACATTGACAACAATGGTGCTGCTCTCGAAACGCCACTCAAATAGACTGTCTAGCTGAAGAAGGAAGAGGACAGACCATTTGACTAAAACTAGACCAAGAAGGTTTCCTCCTCCATGATTTGTGCCCCTTTCTAAGGAAATCTTGCTGCCTCATGGGGTAGGCAGACTGATGAAAATATCAGTGAGAACAATATTGCCATTGTTGGTTCCCAAAATGCAGTCTCTTTGCGGCTTGGTTATAAATCTCCAATGAGCGTAGCATGGCCTGCAAGTCCTTGAAACGATGTACTGTCTCAGCAGTTGCCTCCGAGGATAGGAGATAGGATAGCTGCCCCACAAGAAGGGCAATGTTTAAACCCCAGTCAGGGCATCCCACAGGGAGAAACCATCTAAGTAAGGGTACTAAACTATAAATATGTACAAAAAGTTACAAAGAGCTGTGAAGACAAGTGTGAAGAAAGATCACACTAAGCGCTGCAACTTTAGCTGGGGGCAGTGAGAAGGAACTGAGAGGGGGTCAGGCAGCACCACCCTTATATAGCCATGGGAGGGATTATGAAAGGAGGAGCATAAGTGCTGCCCCTACTGATACTGGTAGGCAAAATTCTCCAACTTTGATGTGCTAGGCACACACGCGCCTGAGTGGAATACATGTCTTAAACTACTCAAAGAACACTGTCTTGCCTGTGCTCTCACTGCTTCTGTTACTGGCTTCCAGGCAGCATGGAGGAAAAGGAGGAAGTCTAACAGGAATGCAGAAGGGTGAGAAAGGAATGTTGGGGTGGGAATGGGAGCATGAGGGTGGAAAGAGGATTACAGAGGTCTATAACCACTAAAAAAAACCACTCCCCTTCAGAATATGGAATTAAACCCAAGACTTGAGTCTCTATATTCCTCTGCTCTATATTCATCTTCACTTTGCCCTATTGATAAACTGTGCGAATCGTCCCCTGCTTGTGGCTGGCCCACATGGAGATAACAGTCTCTTACTGCTACCAATTACTCTGTTAGTTCAAGTGGTGGATATCTGCAGAGTGGACATAAATGTCTGAGCCTTGCTGGTGACAAACTAGGGTCAAATTCTGCTTTTTCAGTGTTGTGGGGTTGTTGGATTATTTTATTTATTTATTACACCCAAAATACACTATGCTGAAGGAATGTTAAGATTGCAAAATTAAGTACTGAAGGGTGCCAGAATTAAGGGTGCCCATAAAACCATAGTTCAACCTCCTGCTGTGTATACATTATAATACAGTCTTTAATTACATGACCATATGCTATTTTTTCCCACAGCACCTCTGCCTCTGTCAGTGCAGAGAAAGGACAGTGCTGTAGGAATGAATCAGAGTTGTACAGTGTATGAGGCTGTTGTCTACAGGACTGCTGCCTCATTTGTTGCAGGAGTTGGAAGATGTGAGGTGTCTCATAGAGACAGAGAGAGGAAAATGTGATTACACCTACAAAAATTGGTAACAAGACTCAAGGGCAGGTGTAGTTCCTGAAGTTATTTTTTAAATATATATTGGATAGATTTCAAGTCAATTGTGTAATTTTAAAATAAATTTATCTTATGGGACGTGAAGCGAGAAGTATTCTTGTCAGCAGGTTAAAGAAGTATGGGCTGGATGAATGCACTATAAGGTGGGTAGAAAGTTGGCTAGATTGTCGGGCTCAACAGGTAGTGATCAATGGCTCCATGTCTAGTTGGCAGCCGGTGTCAAGTGGAGTGCCCCGGGGTCGGTCCTGGGGCCGGTTTTGTTCAATATCTTCTTAAATGATCTGGAGGATGGAGTGGATTGCACTCTCAGCAAATTTGCGGATGACACTAAACTGGGAGGAGTGGTAGATATGCTGGAGGGCAGGGATAGGATACAGAGGGACCTAGACAAATTGGAGGATTGGGCCAAAAGAAATCTGATGAGGTTCAATAAGGATAAGTGCAGGGTCCTGCACTTAGGACGGAAGAACCCAAGGCACAGCTACAGACTAGGGACCGAATGGCTAGGCAGCAGTTCTGCGGAAAAGGACCTAGGGGTGACAGTGGACGAGAAGCTGGATATGAGTCAGCAGTGTGCCCTTGTTGCCAAGAAGGCCAATGGCATTTTGGGATGTATAAGTAGGGGCATAGCGAGCAGATCAAGGGACGTGATCGTCCCCCTCTATTCGACATTGGTGAGGCCTCATCTGGAGTACTGTGTCCAGTTTTGGGCCCCACACTATAAGAAGGATGTGGATAAATTGGAGAGAGTCCAGCAAAAGGCAACAAAAATGATTAGGGGTCTGGAACACATGACTTATGAGGAGAGGCTGAGGGAACTGGGATTGTTTAGTCTGCAGAAGAGAAGAATGAGGGGGGATTTGATAGCTGCTTTCAACTACCTGAGAGGTGGTTCCAGAGAGGATGGTTCTAGACTATTCTCAGTGGTAGAAGAGGACAGGACAAGGAGTAATGGTCTCAAGTTGCAGTGGGGGAGGTTTAGGTTGGATATTAGGAAAAACTTTTTCACTAGGAGGGTGGTGAAACACTGGAATGCGTTACCTAGGGAGGTGGTGGAATCTCCTTCCTTAGAAGTTTTTGAGGTCAGGCTTGAGAAAGCCCTGGCTGGGATGATTTAATTGGGGATTGGTCCTGCTTTGAGCAGGGGGTTGGACTAGATGACCTCCTGAGGTCCCTTCCAACCCTGATATTCTATGATTCTAAGTATGTGAGTCAGACCTCTGATATATTATGCCATTATTCAGGATCTAGCTATTTTAGATAGTCATCCCTGAAGTAATGTCTGTAACTTTTAAAGACAAAAATAAATTAATCCATTTAAGAACATAAGACAATGTGTGATTAAAAATGGGAAACATTTAGGAAACCACGTTCAGAGTTACAAAATATTCTACTTGGTATGAAAAGCACCAAGTTATAAAAAGCAAGTGGAAGGCACACCATGCCTAATCAAGTGAAGCTGTGGTGCAATAGCAGTATTAACTATAGCAAAAAAAATCAAAAGTGGTAATTGCTTATCACTAGTGAAGAACTAGGAGCTTAGGTGTTATAATGGTGAGAACATTAGAAATCCCCAAGACAAAAAAGAAATAAGAAAGATTCTGTGAAATACAAGTGAAATGAGTTAGCAGTAAGACCATTATTATTTATAAATGGAGAACTTTTTATAATTGGGTTGTTATGCTATAGAGAAATAGACGGTGGATTTGCTTTATTCTTACCAGTGGTGTACGTAACGTTGTACTGCACAGTAATAAAGATGATGACATACTTGGCTGTGACCTGAAATTTAAAAAAAAAAAAAAAAAAGAGAGAGAGAGAGGAAAAATAGAAAAATTGGCCACATTAACATTCAAAGTTTTAAACCCACACTAAACTACAAGCATAGTAATTCCAGAGCCCCTAAACGCTCCTTCTCAGATGAAGTCTATAAGGAAGAATATGAAATCAATTAAAATAAATTTTGAGGGAACACAGTTACTTTAATGCAAACAGTTATTAATATTTAAATATATTTATGAAGCAGAAACATATAAAGTTAAAGTAACTGGAACTTGGCAAAGAAAGTGGGATTGGGTCCCACTCAGCCAGTCTTGGTTAAAGTTTATACTACTTGCTGATAGTTGATACCATCCACCATTAATGATTTCACACACTCACATCCACTTTTCAAATAAATCATTTAACATGTGTGTCTATGCTATATGGGGCCATGACTTTACTTCTGTGCAGGTGGTCAGACTAGATCATCATGACAGTGCCTTCTGGCATTAAAATCTATGAGTCTATTTTAGCTTAAGGCTCAATGTCATCCTTCTCACACCACTTTACAAAATATTTTAAATGTTGTTTTCAGTACAGAACAGAAGGTACAGAAATTAAAATGACTTTCATTTTCTCCAAAAGTAAAATAGATTCTTTAAATCCTATTAATATTAGTCAAATGAGTAAGTCCAGCAGACTTTTAAAACTAGATTTTTATACCATGCCCATCACTGTAGCATCCAAGTACCTAGGCCTCCCATAGCAAATAGATCTATCTGAATGTATGTATTCAAATTCCTGGGACATAAAGCCAGAGATGGATACCCACGAATCACTTGTGAATTTGAATGAGAGAGAAGCACACACACTGTTGTAACATGCACAAAGTGTAATCCACTGTACGCTCTCTTTTAAATTGACCGGCATTGGAAAGATTTATAAGGAAATATGAGTCATACCAGAAAAAGCTTTTCTCATGTATTATGAAATCTATAATTTCTAGTAACATGGATATAAGGATGCACAGAAATATACAGTTATGTAAAATATACACAAACTCAACTAGCACTGAGGAAGCTGCAGTGGCATAACAAATTTTTTAAAAAGTAAACATCCAAATTTAACGAATGGGTCAAAACTGCACATGAATCCCTTGTGTGAATAATTAAGTTATACGTTTGGGGTACATACATGTGAACCTCCTATACCAGAAGACCTAGAACGTAAAGGAACTCTCTTTTAAAAACAGTTCTCAATGGGAAAAAGGAGTTCTGTCTTTTTCTCTTGTGAAATGATAGTTTGACTTGTCTCCCTGCTGTGGGAATGGCAGCCAAGTGTCTGCTACCAAAAGACAAGTAAGAAGAATATATTGCCATGTAGATGCAAGTGCCAACAATACCAAATTAAAAGGAAAGAGGCTAGCAGAGCCCTCCCATGCCCCTTAGTGAGCCAGGCATGGGCCATGACCAAAACACCATCTGTTCCAGATCACTACATAGGCTGCAGCACTGTAATTCCCAGAGGGTGGTACCTCCCCTTCACCTGCAGCAACACCAGAAGGCAGCTCCTTTACAGCCAAAGGGAATACTGAAGACGTCAGCAGTTCTGACATTTGCATGTGGTTCTGTGGGGTTGGCGTACTGACTGTTGGGTGGGGGAGAAGTCTGGGCACTGGGCTTCAACTGCCACATTCCTTCATTTTCAGTTTTTACCAATTTTCCCCCAATTTTTTTCAAGTTTTTAAATAAAACCCAATAAATTCCTGGGAAATAATTAAAAATCAAAAACAAAGGGCCTTATCCATAGTTGAGTTCTGCACTTCCAGGGATTCAGCCTTTTAGGTATGAGAGTGTGAAATATAGCTTATCCTTCCCCAAGTTACAGCATGTAAGAGTGGAATCCACAAAGCAACTTAGGCTCCTGACTCCAATGGAAGTTAAGAGCCTAAGTTGCTTTGTGGGTTCAACTCTTAAGGCCTGTCTACACTTCGAGGTGCTACGGTGGCACTGCTATAGCACTTCAGTGAAGACACTACCTATGCCAACAGGAGGACTTCTGTTGGCATAGGCAATCCACCTCCCCAAGAGGCGGTAGCTAGGTTCCGTCAACCTACTGCTGTCTAAACCAGAGGTTAGGTCAGTTTAAATGCATTGTTCAGGGGTGTGGATTTTTCACACCCCTGAGTGACAGTTATAGTGATCTAATTTCCTAGTGTAAACCAGGCCCTTGATCTCTTTGTACAGAAAAAAAATGGTCTGAGAACTTACATGTAAATTGGTTAGAGTTAAAGTTTTCAAATGGGTCCTTTAAGAAATTTAGCACTGTCTGCCAAACCATTCCACACCCACAGCCCCCACAAATGATTTAATTGCAGGCACTGTCTATCTACACTAACAATTGTCCAGTAATGTAAATTTTGGGTAGATCTGGTAAAATGTAGTTTTTTAAAGGATTTAGGAATAGTAGTCATTTTTTCCCTTCTTTGTAACTGGAAGTTTTTCCTTCAAAAGAAACTGAAGAATAGTGTTCTTAAGAAAGCTTCAGAGGAGAATTTACCTCTTTCAAAATGGCTGCTATCTCATACTGCCCTCAAAAGGGACTGAAGCCACAGGCTTTCCTTAGTAAAGATGTCAACTGACTATTCATCTACTCTTTTTTGCCTTCTGACTTCATAAGAAAATTCTATCTTCTCTGAATGTAACTTGTCTTCACCTTTGCCCTTCAGGCCAGAGATGGTCTTTTTCTTTCTTTGCAGAGCACCCAGCACAATGGGACTGCCGTCCTCCTAATTTGAGCCTCCATAATATAAATATTGACTACTGTTAAATGCAGCCAGTGGCCTCAGTCCCATTAAGAACAAATGGTGATGGAAGGTATGAGTTTCTCTGAAGAAGATTTTATATGCCAGCCTACGCTGAAGGATAAATCTTTTGGTTATAAATATTGGCAAAAAAGGAGGACAAAAAAAACAAACCAAAAAAAAACCCAAAACAAAAATAAAAACAAAACCCCCCCACACCTTAATTTTAAAAGTTTCTTTAAAAAAATTATATATATATGAATACACACACACACACGTTGCACTGTATCTACTCAAACAGGCGGGGTAGGAGTATGACACTGGGGTGTGTGCACACAGGGAAGTGTTATGAAAGATGTGAGAGCAGGAGTGAGTGATGGGAAAAAAGAATGGTTACTTACCCTACAGAAATTGTGGGGTTTTGAAATGTTATAGTTAGTATGGATCCCACTGAAGGTGCCCATGTGCCTCGTGTGTGAGATCAGATATTTTTCAATAGCAATCTCTGTCAAGGCCACACATGCAGCCTGTGCCTCCCCATGCTCCGATATGAGGGCATAAAAGGCTGTGACCCTCCCTCAGTTCCCTTATAATTCAAAGCCCATGTTGCAAAGAACTTCAAAAAGCAGGAATAAAGGGTGGGTCATGGAGCCACATTGACTACATCATCTCAAAAAACAAAACAAAAAAAACCCATCACACAGTTACCACAGAGAAGTAACTTCATTCTTCTTTTTTCAGAGTAACAGCCGTATTAGTCTGTATTCGCAAAAAGAAAAGGAGTACTTGTGGCACCTTAGAGACTAACCAATTTATTTGAGCATAAGCTTTCGTGAGCTACAGCTCACTTCATCGGAGCTGTAGCTCACGAAAGCTTATGCTCAAATAAATTGGTTAGTCTCTAAGGTGCCACAAGTGCTCCTATTCTTCTTTTTGTGTCAGTTTGGATCCCACAGTAGGTGACTGGTAAGCAGTATCCCCACCCGGATGCTGGACTCGAGGAGTGACAGCAATATCAGTCAAATAATAATTGAAGTTGTTCCGAATTTGGCATCAGACTTAACCACGGTGTCAAGGGCATAATGACAAGTCAGTGGGCTGTTCCTTGTTGCTGTTTCACATATCTTAGATATCAGCATATTTCTGAAGCATGCTGAAGATGATACAAGTGCCCTGGTGGAGTCTGCTCCAACATTTGATGAGGAATATCAATATGTTGAATGCAAGACTAAGTACAATTGTATTGGCGCATAACCTGCTGATATTGCTGCAAGGTGAATTTTGCAAGAACTAAACGCTTATAGTTGAGGATCTGTGGTATGAGAGTCTCAACTGGGTCCAGATTATGTCAGCCTACCAATATGAAGAACCATTTCCATTTCAAGAAGTTCTTCCTACTAGTGGCTTTCTGCTCAGTACGTGGTTTCCTTGCACTTGTCGAGAAGAGCCTTTGTCAGCCATGCTCATCCAGGATGCCAGCTGCAATGACTGCAGATGTGGGTGCAACATCTGGTCGTGGTTCTGTGAAAACACCCCCACGTCTGGGCAAATCAGGACATAGATGGGAGACCAAACTGACATGTGCAAGAGATCTGATGGCCACAATTACCTCGGAAGCTGTCAGAATCAGTATGGTTTTGTCCCACCTGATTTTAGATATCATCTTGGAGGACCAGGAAAATCAAAAAGTCATATAGGAAGGTTGGAGATCATTGTTATAGAAAGGCATCTGGTAACTATCATGGGCTTGTGCCTCCTCTACAACAGATCTATTGAGGGAATTTCGCATTGGCAAAATATTGACTCTACAATGGATCTCTGCAGCATGCGCTTATGGTTAGTTACCATGTGCCTGCTTGGGAAGCGTGCCAGATCATTGATAGTGCCTGGAAAGTGTAAGGCCAGTGAGGTTACCCTGTGGTGACACCAAGTCCATGATCTGAAGGCTTCCTGGCACAGAAGGGATGATTATGCATCACCCTGCTTATTAATGTAACGTATTGTGGACATGTGGTCTGTCAACATCTGCACCATAGAGCACTTCAGGACAGACAGCAATGCCACACAGGCCAGTCAGATGGCCCTGCACTTCAGAACATTCAGATGCAGTTTCAAATCATCACCAGATGCCCTTCATCTGTAGATGCTTCAGGTGGGCACCCCAACCTGCCCCAATGCACCTGTGATGAGAGTCACAGAAGGGGGTCAACTACAAGATAACCCTATTTCATAAATTCTTTGAGTCCAGCCACCAAGTGAATTCTTGCAGAACCTGGGGTGGAACCCTGACTCACTTTAGCACATGTTGCTTGGACAGGGCGTGCACAGATCTCAAGCAACTGAGGGAGGGTTGGCATTGCCCCACCCTTTATGCCCATGTACCAGAACATGAGGCGACACAAAGGCATTTGTGCAGCCTGGATAGACACTGCTTTCCAAAAATATCCAGTTGCACATGCCTGAGATGCCATGTGCACCTTAAGTGGGATCCACACTGACACCTACGTAGAGAAGAACTGAAATGTACAACTCTGGTTTCTTAATGTTTCTCTGGTGACACAAAGCAGTTGTAAACCCAGGTTAAACTAGCACTGATGCTTTAGCAGTCTGGCTCTGCCCCAGAGTGGCATAAAGCACTTAGAGTGTACTAGTGAATCCAGCCCTAAAAAAAAAGTTGATACTACATATCTTCAAATCATTAGGAATGTCACACTGTAGTATTTTCTTTAGGTTTCTCCTTTAGTATTCACCTATAATTTTTTTAAGAGCTTAAAAGTTAAAAAAAAATCTTAGACAAAAACCATAGAAGAAATATAATATGTCAAGATATGGAAATGTGTTGTTAGACCAACAAACAATATTAATTCTTACCTGCAGTGACACCACTACGGGGAAAAAGTGTCTTTAGAAATCCGTTTAATCTAATCTAATCTAGGACCACAAACACCAGAATGCATTAGAGTACTCATAAATGAATTCCTCATCATTACCAGTGAACATTAAGGTTGTTTACATGCCTTAATCGTGCATTTACAAGCCTTACGTTTGGATTTCTTTTAAGTTTAAACTTACCACTGAATTTGTGGGCTTGTAATTACCTCAGAAATAAGCATTATAACGTCCCTGTTATGGTTTTGCCCTGAATTAAGAGATATGTACTCTCAACCCTAACTCTACTTAAACAATTTGTGTCTCAGAATTATTCATTTAGATTTATAATAAAAGTGTGTGTGGGGGGGGGGAAATCAGGTGGCAGTCATCTAGAAGGTTGCAGTCCAGCACTGCAAACAGTCAGTTCAAGGCTGGAAAATCCACAATGGAGACAGTTTTCATATGAAGATGCAAGAATATTAAGCATATCCTGCTGCACAGGATTGAGACTCAGGGCACTGTCCAAGAAATAGAGGGATTTCAAGCAAGGGGCTTCCTGAATTGAGGTGGGGTGATTGATGGGATGCGTATCCTGATTCTGACCTTGCCACTAAGAATGTGATGGGAAAGGGTTACTCTTCAACGCTTATACAATCACAGCTGGATCACCAGGAACATTTTTCTGACATTGGCTGGTCAGGGAAGAGCATATTTAGGCATACAAGATTTTTGCAAAAGATGAGGCAGGGACAGTCTTCCCTTACTGGCATATTCACATTGATGGCTTGAAATGCCAGTAGTGATTCCAGAGGACCCGGCCCATCCTTTGTTTCTTTGGCTCACTAAAGCTTACACTGGACACCCAGACAGCACCAGGATGACTGCTGAATGTGCAAAGGATGCTGACAATGCCTCATAACTAGGCTGGATCTCAGCCAGGCAAATATTTTTGTATATTATTGCTGCATGTTGTGTATTACACATTTGTGAAAGCAAAGGAGGAAACATTACCGGCAGCATGGAGGGGTGAAATGGAAAGACTGCCTATTTTGAACAGCCAGACATAAGGGCAGTTACAAGAGCCTACAAAGGAACTGTATGGCTCAGGAAGGCCTTAAAAGAGTGTGTCATGGTATTGCAGTTTGCCATAGTATATCAGCATGCTGCTTTTGTGTACTTTGTATATTTGGCTTCAATGGCAATATTTATAAATTCCTGCTGTGAATCTGGTGAGAGGGGAGTGGTGTTTTGGCCTATGTCATTTCTGTTTGGGGACACCAATACAAATACTGTTATTTTTTAAAAAGACTGAGTGCAAAAAACAAACAGTAAACTCAAATAAAACCTTTATTACATGCATGAAAGCAAAGTTGTAATCAGAAGTCATATTAGTCATAGTTTTTATTTTCCACGGGTATTCAACGAAAGGGATAAAGTTATGCCGGAGTCTTTTTTGGGGGGACTGGGATGTGTATATGGTCCTGTGTGTATATAGAGTTGTCCATGGAGTGCACCTGCTGATGGGTGGTGGTATTTGGGCATTTTGCTCCAGATTATTGTGCAACACCTGTGTCTGGTGCTTGAACAGAATCATAACATTTCTTGGAATATTTCTTGGGACACTTCTTGGTCCTTCTGCTTTTGCTCGGTCTCGATAATGCCATCTGTCCAATGCCTATTCTCCCCATCAGCAACATATGAGGACTGGTTAGGCTCAGGATCAGAGTAGCTCCTAGAAAATGTCTCTTTTGTCCTCTGTAACAATTTCAATGACATCATCTGTGTACAGTTCAACAAAATTCTCCACAAGGGAAGAAGGGCTTTCCCCACTGCCTAGTTCTGCAAGCTAAAGAAAAGTGAGCCCCCTGAGCAATGAACACTTCCTCCACACCGCAGGATGATTTGTTTTGTTGGACTGGGAAATCAGACTTAAAACCAAATCACTGTCCTCTGCAATGTTTACATTATATGTGTACTGTACAAGTGTATGCTTAAAAAGCAGGTATTCCAACTGGACAGTCACCGATTGCTTTTTAGGCTCAGATATCAGTGTTGGTATCTTTCTGTTCATTTGCAATGACTTGATATGTAGTGTTTTATAAAAAAATTTCAGCCATCTTGGTATCAAAACATGTTGACTACTAAGCTATTAATTAAAAAAAAAAACCTGGCTATTGTAAAAGCCAATTCCTTTGTTCTCTGATTGTACACTAATGGCTGCCATTTTGAAAGGGGAGAAGAGGGCCTCGGAGGTTTTGGGCACCATGAAGAGGGGTTGGGAGGGAAGAGTCATGCATAAAAAAAAAAAAAAAAAAAAAGTGCAGCAATACACCTAAGCTCCTTTTCCCTTCCTACACAGGCTCATCTGGGATTGTCAGGGTCTGGCCCATTTCCAGCTGTATTTTGAAGAGCTGGTCATTCTCTGAAGGGTCTGCATGCTCCTTCCTATTCCCCTTCTTGCTGGGCACTGTAGGGGTTTCCTCCTCTGGATCTTGAAGTGTGTCCACTGTCACTTTTGGGGTGATGGTGGTGTCTCTGCCACATGTGGAATGCAGCTCAATGTAGAACTGGCAGAACTGTGGAGAGGTCTATACCACCTATGAAATGGAACTCATTTTAGAAGTGGCAGATTTATGGGTGGACCCAATTTTTTGTTCTGCTCCCTTGCCTTCTAGTACAACTGGTGAAGGTCCTTCACCCAGCATTGCTTCTTTCCCTGTTGTAGCCCAGGGCTTGCTTTCGCTCTTCAATGTCTGCATACTAAGCCCTATTCCTCTGGTTGCCCTGTAGCTGGACTTGTACAGCCCTGTCTCCCTGCATGCAAAGAAGATTCAGGACCTTCTTTTCCTGATCCAGACAGGAGAACAAGATTTAGGTGATGCTCTATCTTTGCACTGAGCCATGCTCTCTGTTCAAAAAAAGGTGGGTTACTGGGTGTGCCTGCAAAGGTAAGGTAACAGGAAAAAAGGTATTTCCAAAACACACTGGGAATTTTAAAGCGGTCAGGTTTCTGGTCACTGTGACTCCTGGGCAGTGAGTTCAAAATTGTGACTGGTGTGGTCACTGTCGCAGACAGAGGGCATCATGGGACTGTTGCTGGGGAACTCCTAACTGACACAGGCAATGCAGTATCCACACTGGCATTTTGACCGCTGAATTATGTCTGCTGAGGACTTTCATTTGCAGAAGTGGTTTTATTTGGGCAACAGAAAGGCTGGGTTTTGTCAATTTACATCAAATTTGGGTGTGGATGCATGCAAACCTGCGGCAAAAAAGGCAGCTTCTGTTGACAAAAACTTAGACCAGGACAAAAATTGCCTTTTTGTGGTTTAGGATAATCCAAGGCACTCTTAATGCGGAATAAAAATGACCATGTGCAGAGTAGATATTGTACTTAAATTTCACACTAATTTCTCTAAATGTCCCATGTAGACAAGCCCTTAGTAACAATTCCTACATATACATAAAATACAGTACTTCTGAATATTAGGATGCTTTTTCACTTGATAAATAATGATCAACTTTCTAGAAAGATATTTCTATCTTAGCAGCTACTTTCAAAAATACAGATTAATCAGGAACTCTTTTTGAGTTTCTTTGCTACACTTGGCTATAAACCACTGAGTATGTTAATACTTCAAAATTCTCAACACTAACTTCTTTCATCAATAAAGATGCAGCACTGACTGGATCCAGATAGATTCCAAGGCCAGAAGGGACCACTATGATCACCTAGTCTGCCCTCCTGTGTAACAAAGGCCTTTGAACTTCCCCAAAATAATTCCTAGAGCACATCTTTTAGAAAAACATCCAATCTTGATTTTAAACTTAACAGTGAGAGAATCCACCACAACCCTTGGTAAACTGTTCGATTAGTTAATTGCTCTCACCATTAAAAATTTATGCCTTATTTCCAGTCTGAATTTGTCTAGCTTCAATTTCCAGCCATTGGATCATGTTATACCTTTCCCTGCTAGAAGAGCCCACTATCAAATATTTGTTAGACTTATAGACTGTAATCAAGTCATCCCTTAACCTTCTCTTTGAAATAGACTCAGGGAGCTCAATCTATCACTATAAGGCATGTTTTCTAATCCTTTAATCATTCTTGTGGCCCTTCTCAGAGCCCTCTCCAATAGGCCTTTCACAGTTATCCTGCAATCAACATCCTTCTTGAATTGTTGACATCAGAACTGGACAAGGTATTCCAGCAGCAGTAACATCCTCTGTGCTAAATATAGAGGTAAAATAACCTCTTTACTCCTACACAAAAATCCCCTGTTTATGCATCCCAGGATGGCACTAGATCTTTTGGCCACAGCGTCTCACCAGGCAGTTAAGTGCAGCTGATTATCTACTACAACCACAACTACGAGACTTTTTCAGAGTCACTCCTTCCCAGGATAGAGTCCCCCATGATGGAAGTATGGCCTACGTTCTTTATTCCTAGATGTATACCTTTACTTTCGGCATATTAAAAATGCATATTGGTTGTTTGTTCCCAGTTTACCAAGCAATCCAGATCGCGCTGAATCAGTGACCTCTTCTCTTCATTATTTATAACACCCTCAATTTTGGGATCATCTGCAAATTTTATCAGTAATGATTTTGTGTTTTCTTCCAGATCACTGACAAATATCATAGGGCCAAGAACCAATCCATGTGGGATGCTACAAGAAAAATCCTCTTAATAACCATTTCCCATTTACAATTATATTTTGAGACCCATGAGTTAGCCAATTTTCAATACACTTACCATGTGCCATGTTAATTTTATATTGTTCTGGTGTTTTTTTTAAAAAA
Organism: Lepidochelys olivacea; assembly: GCF_965140295.1. Lineage (NCBI taxonomy): Eukaryota > Metazoa > Chordata > Testudines > Cheloniidae > Lepidochelys > Lepidochelys olivacea. Next base: position 18,772,447 of record NC_140423.1, read on the forward strand.
ATCAAAATGTCACGCAGTACCAAACACTTTACAGAAGTCAAAATGTATTACATCAAACACTGTCACCTTTAATCAACCAAACTTGTAATCTCATGAAAAAAGCTATCAAGTTAGTCTGACAGGATCTATTTTCCTTAAACCCTTGCTGATTTGCATTACCGTTCTTTAATTCTTTATTAATAATTTCTCATGTGGGCAACTCCACTATCTTGCCCTGGATAATGTCAGGCTGACAGGCCCATAATTACATGGGTCATCCATTTATCCTTTTTAAGGACTGGCACATTATCTGTCTTCCAGTCTTCTGAAACTTTCCCAATGCTCTAAGACTTATTGAAAAATCAACCTTAACAGTCCAGTGAGCTCCTCAGCCAGCTCTTTTAAACTTCTTGGATCCAAGTTATCTGGACATCCTGATTTTAAAAAACTTTAGCAGCTTCTGTTTAACATCCACCAGAGTTATTCATGGAATGGAAAGAGTATATCATCACCATATGATGGATGAGACTATATCATCTGTTTTTTTTCCCCAAATACATAACAAAAATATTTGAGTGCTTTGCTTTTTCTGCATTATTATTGATAATTCTATCATTTCCAAGTAGTAATTCTACAACTAGTAATCCATCTAGAATCCTAGAGCTATACTCTGTTTTAGTGGAAAGGACCATAACCTATTTGAGAAGTGGAAAACGTGGACAAACCAAAACAAAGTATTTGTTGAAGTTCTCATGATCATTCCATTCCATCAGAAAAGGGAAAACAATACAATTACAGTAGGAAATCTTAGCTAGAGAAGAAGAGCTTGATAGAGTGCTGTTCTGATGTATAAGAGAACTGTCCTTTGATATTACGTGAAAAGTTTTCCAAGTCTATGGCAAGAACTCCTCTCCTTAATGGTATATTTAGAACAGGGTTTAGACTGTAAAGCATGTATATGCAGCTGGTAGTGACACCTAGAGTTAAGGTTACCTAATACTTTCCATTACAAGACCTTATTTTGAATTTAAACTTTCATCCAGGCTTTTCCCATATCAGTCCTCTGCTGCATATTAACTTTTTTAAACAACAATAATTGTCTATGCAAAAAATATTCAACAGTTTCTCAGGATGAGGTAAGGGAAAAATATGTTGTTGTACCCATGTTTAAAAATTCTTATGACTGTTTTGTTGAGAAGCTCTAGCACCTCCATGCTTTGAAGCAGAGACTTAACATTTGGCAATTGGACAGGACATCACATTAGTGTCAAGGATGTGCCTTTTGGTTATCTCCATCAAAATCCACCCAAATATGGCCAAGTTAAAAGCCGCAGAAAAGTCAGAGTTTTCACATGTTCAGTAGAGGCTTCTTAGTTTGACAGATAAATTCTCCAAAGATTCTGACTGTACTGGGCATGCTCCAGCACAACAGTCCAGAGGCTAAGCAGGACTTCCCCTACAGTTGCTTCTCCTGATTGCCAGGGACTGATGACAGAGGCATAGCCAAGCTTCAGGGGTATGTGCTGGGGAAGAGGCAGAAGGGGTACAGAGGATGGAGAGGTAAAGAAGGGTCTACAGCAGGGGTGGGAGGGAAACCTTTTTTCTATCGGGGGTCACTGACCCACAGAAAAGGAAAAAAAAACCAAAAACTCAGTCACGGGCCGCACACAGCCCTGCAGGGGGGCATGGAGCTTCTCCCAGACTCCACAGTGGGGCCAGAAATGAGGGGTTCAGGGTGCAGGAGGGGGCTGTGGGCGGGGGCTGAGGGGTTTGAAGTGTGGGAGTGGGCTCAGGGTTGGGGTGGGGGCTCTGGGAGGGTGTTGGGGTGCGGAAGGGGGCTCATGGCTAGGGCAGGGGGTTGGGTGCGGGATGCAGGCTCTGGCCAGGCGCTGCTTATCTCACGCAACTCCTGGTCAGCTGTGCAGTGGGGCTAAGGCAGGCTCCCCCCGGCCCTGGCTCTGCGCTGCTCCCGGAAGCTGCCACGATGTGGCCAGGCAGCTCTGCGTGGTATGCGCTGTTCCCGGCCAATGGGAGTGTGGGGGCGGCACCTGCAGGCGTAGGTAGGTGCACGCGGACTTCGAGCTTTCTTGATCGCCCCTGCGCCTAGGGGCTGCAGGGGCATCCAACCAACTGGCCTGGCACCCTAGCTTCCCCCCGCAGCAGGTCCAGCCAGAGTTCATGTCTCCAGGCCCACGGGGAGCGGGGGGGGGGGCACCAAAGCTCAGGGCTTTCAGCCCACAGCGTGGAGACTTGCCGTGGGACAGATGAAATTAAGCAGGGGGCCCCCACGGGCCAGAGGTTCCCCACCCCTCTTCTATAGCCACTAGAGAACTCTGTTTTCCAGAGCCTGGAATAGACCGATGAGTCTTGAGTCTCAACATTCCTGTGCTGTCTAGCAAATAGTTGTGAAACCCACTGGCAAAGTGTGTATTTTATTCCCCGCAGGGGCTGGTTCACAGAGGATAAACAGCCTTTTACTGCCACCAGTTATGCTGTTAGCTCAAGTGTCAGAGATGTGTGCTGTGGATCTAAAGGTTTCTATCTTGCTGATGACTCATGGGAGGGGGGAGGGAGGGGAGGAGTCCATATAGTTGCACATGATGTATTAGGTCCTAAGTTTAACAAAAAACAAAACAAAACAAAACAAAAAACCCAAAACATTACATTCAAAAGCACTGTATTAAAAGAAAATTAGGGTTGCAAAGTCAAGCAAAGGTTGCAAAGTCAGATGTCATGAAATGCCAGAATTAAGGCTGCTTCCGAAATGCATTATGATAATCTTTAACTACAGTATCATACACTATTTTTTCTCCACAGGATCCCTGCCTCACTCAGTACACAAGATGGGCAGTACTCAGGGAATTAATCCAGTTTATGTAGTAAATCAGAATTGTCTATGGGACCCCTGCCCCATTTGTTGCAGAAAATGAAAGATGCACTGTGAGGCAGGGGACTGCAGGAAGACAAAGGATGGCCTTATGGTTATGACAACTGAATGACATTGTGAATAATTAGATTTTATCCCTGTCTCTCCCACAAAGTTCTTATATGATGCTGGGCAAGTGGCCCTCTGCAAAGTTTTTGTTTGTGTGTTCCTTATTTTATTAGTGCCCAACTTGAGAAACTTGGGGGTAGATTTACCAAAGGGCACTCACAGAGCATTCAGTTGCAGCTGAAGTCAAAGATAAATGTGCATAGAACATATCTAGTGCTATAAAAATGCTAGGGACTCTGAAAAAATAACAGGCCCTAGGTGTCTCAGGTTGGACACCCAAAATTGACACTTTGTTTCTTTGTGCCTCGTTCCTCATCCACACTTCAAAGGATATGTTATGAAGATAAGTTTATGGTACTGAGTGCTTCATGATCAGTACCACAGAAAAGCCCATGAGGAAATCAACAGTTCTGTATTGAGGGCAGGGTTTGGATGCTGTGCAGTAAATATGGCATGGAGGACATACACCAAATAATGAGAACAAAGAGAATAGATAACCATTCAGCAAGCACTGTCCACACTGTGCAATGAATAGGGCAACTGTCCTATTAAAAATAGTACATGGTCCTGTAATTTAAGATTGTACATATATTTTATGGTACAGTGTATGAGCAACCTTAATTCTGGCATTTTCCAACTTTTGAGTGCTTGACTTTGCATCCTTAACATTTTTAACATACGTTTTACATGGGATCTAATAGAGAAATATGCTCTTAATTTTCTGTAAAAGTGCTGGATGTGAACAGGAGTTTTATCTGTCTGACAGAAGAAAATTTGGTACACCCAGTATGTTTCAAACCCTTTTGTTTGAAGGCATCTAAAGTTCTACAATTACAGTGTTAACAACTTAGCTTTGACAGACCATGCAGATGACCATACTTCTCTTTGCAGCATTAATATAATACAAACTTTACAAAATGGCCCTCCATTCCTTCAGAAGGCTGGAAAGAGGTAGCATAGATATCTGAAAACCAAGTTACTATAAATAGTAGTCAGGACTCTGCCAATAAATTCTCAAGCAGGTCAAACTAACATTAGTTTTCTAAAACTCATATTTCCTTCTAATTAGCAGGATGGATTTCACATCTTCAACAGTTATTTGAATCAATTAAAGGTAAATATAAAATGTAATGAGGCAAGAAACAAATGGGCCTTTCACAGTTATCCTGCAATAAACACTTAAGAAGCATGCACTTTGATAAGAGTTTCCTTGAGAATGCAAATACAAGTAGACATTTTACTTTTGTAGCAACCACAGATTGTAAGAACATAAGAATGGCCATACTGGGTCAGATCAAAGGTCCCTCCAGCCCAGTATCCTGTCTACTGACAGTGGCCAATGCCAGGTGCCCCAGAGGGCGTGAACCTAACAGGTAATGATCTAGTGATCTCTCTCCTGCCATCCATCTCCACCCTCTGACAAACAGAGGCTAGGGACACCATTCCTTACTAATAGCCTGGCTAATACCATTAATGGACTTAACCTCCATGAATTTATCCAGTTCTCTTTTAAACCCTGTTATAGTCCTAGCCTTCACAACCTCCTAGGCAAGGAGTTCTACAAGTTGACTGTGCACTGAGTGAAGAAGAACCTGTGTTTTATAAAATTATAAGGAACACATGTCCTCAAAGCAATGAGAGATAAGACTAACTCACACTTCCAGTTCTGTCATTAATATTTAGGGTGGTTGTTGTTTTTTTAAAAAAGTCAATCAGTGGGCTTTAAATAAGTGAAATACAATCTATTTCTACCAAATACATTACTGAAGAGACTAAAGACAGTAGTTATTTTTTCATGGCACTTTAAGATACATGCAAAATTCAGAGACCATAACAGGAAATACTGTCTGTAAAAAAAACTTTCTAAGGACACTTATGCAGGGAGATCCCTGAGGCAGCAGCGCAAGCATGAGAGGGAATTTGAGGAAATTGAATTGAGGCAATTTTGTTGATTCAATTCTGCAGCTGCCTACCTTCAGACTCAGGAAGAGGACACTACTGTTTTACAATCAGAATGCTACCTTCTGAATTATAAGGGCTAGAAACGTAAGCATTCATTTGAAATTCAATTAGTAAATTGTTAGCATATATTTCCTTACCCATCAGGGCCAGTTCTCATTTTCCTGGATGAATAGATTTTTCAAACCACAATCTCATCAACAACTGTGGAGGTCTAAGCACCATCAAAACAATCAAGCGACCCTGATCTGAAATCTTCAGATCTTCCATGACATTGACAAGCATAGCCCACTCCAACTGAAGGCCAGAGTGGATCCTACAATAATGTTTGTTCATGGTCATCAGGAACCAAGTAGTTACAGGTTTCTCAATCAACTTTCCCCAAAATTATCTTGCTACATAAGATCATTGTATCTTTGCCTATGTTGTATAATTTGAACTGACTGCAGACAGGAGGACATATCAGAAAATATTCGCAAAAAGAAAAGGAGTACTTGTGGCACCTTAGAGACTAACCAATTTATTTGAGCATGAGCTTTCGTGAGCTACAGCTCATTCATCGGATGCATACCGTGGAAACAGACATTATATACACACAGAGATCATGAAACAATACCTCCTCCCACCCCACTGTCCTGCTGGTAATAGCTTATCTAAAGTGATCATCAAGTTGGGCCATTTCCAGCACAAATCCAGGTTTTCTCACCCTCCCCCCCCCCCACAAACTCACTTTCCTGCTGGTAATAGCCCATCCAAAGTGACAACTCTCTTCACAATGTGTATGATAATCAAGGTGGGCCATTTCCAGCACAAATCCAGGTTTTCTCACCCCCCCACCCCCAGGTAGCCTATTTCCCCTTGTTTTTTCCTACACCCCCCCCCCAGACGTACTGGTTAAACTTGGATTTAAACTTGGAGAGTGGTCAGTTTGGATGAGCTATTACCAACAGGAGAGTGAGTTTGTGCGTGTATGGGGGTGGGGGGGTGAGAAAACCTGGATTTATGCTGGAAATGGCCCACCTTGATTATCATGCACATTGTGAAGAGAGTTGTCACTTTGGATGGGCTATTACCAGCAGGAGAGTGAGTTTGTGTGGGGGGGGGGGCGGGGGCGGAGGGTGAGAAAACCTGGATTTGTGCTGGAAATGGCCCAACTTGATGATCACTTTAGATAAGCTATTACCAGCAGGACAGTGGGGTGGGAGGAGGTATTGTTTCATGATCTCTGTGTGTATATAATGTCTGTTTCCACGGTATGCATCCGATGAAGTGAGCTGTAGCTCACGAAAGCTCATGCTCAAATAAATTGGTTAGTCTCTAAGGTGCCACAAGTACTCCTTTTCTTTTGACCAATGCATCCACTTTATCTCATACTACTGGGATTCACATTAAAAAAAAATCCCATTAGTCCTTATAGGCAAATCAAAGTTTTTCCATCTGAACTATCCTTCTCTTTCCCCACCTCCAGCCTTCTCTTGTAAGTACTGATTCTCTACAACTGCACTTTCTATCCCAGCGTTCAAGTTCTGCATCATATAGCCCCTTTAATTTGTACCACTTCTGATGCAGCAGACAACACTATCACCCAACTTAGCATCTGTCATTTATTTGGAGGAACATTATTTGATGATCAGGACTCCATTCTCCACCCTCTTCCAACATAATAATGCCCTGAAGTCTACAGGACTAGCACAGCAGTAAAGAAGAATGAACCCTTAAAGAGAATATTACTTAGCAGTATATAGTACCTTTCAACCAAGTATTTCAAAGTGTTTTCTCATCTTTAAAAAGTTTCATTTTAAATCTTGCTCAAGTGATGAGTGATGTTGAGATTGTTTCAGTAAGATACTTACCACCTCTCCCAGACACCAGTTGTCACAGTTTGGAAAACTATGTCTCCCTCCACAGCCCTGCCAACTCCCCTTCCCACCTATCTCCATAAAACTCCAAACAAAAGGCAAGCAATCTGCCTTATCTGTTTCACTGAGTAGTCCCATTCTTGAGAGAGACAGTAAAATCAAACTAACCATCTTCCAGGTTGACACAAGGTACACATACAACAACATGACACAACAATTTTATCCCAGAGAACAAAGCCTAGAAGATTCAACCAAGGCACCAAAAGAGGTTGATGAAAGGGTGACACCTTCATTTAATTAGGAAATCTAACTTTATTAACAGAACTCTAAAATATATAAGAGAGGAGGGATTTGGAGACAAGCCTAAGGCAGTGTCTACACTAGCATTTTTCTTCAGATTCCCCATCATTAGTAGACCTGAGTCAGTGAGAGCAACAGAAGCAGCAATAATAGAGGTGGACTGCCAGTAGCCTTTTAACTGCAATGTCATCCAACTCTGCTCAGAACAGGTCAAGACAATATGGTGGTTAAAACAGCAGTGTCCACCTGGAGCTCTGTCTCCAATAGCACTCTTACCCATGTTTCCACCACTGGAAAGTTTTTAAGAAAAAGTACAAACCAAGCAGAAAAGGGCAGATCTGGCTCCAGGAGAATCGATGGGAATGAGGGGCTTGTTGGGAAGGAATACGGGTGAAGAAGATAGAAAAGGGGGCCGGCAAAAAAAGTTGTGTGGCAGTGGGGATCCAGGAGAGCAGGGCGAGGACTAGGGGAGGAGAGTCAGATGGAATTGGGGCGTATGATGTGGGGTCTGGCAGATGGAGCAGAGGGAACGAGCGAGCATGGAGGATCCAGAGGGGGAGAGACAACAATGACAGTGCCCCACTCTGGGGGAAGTGAAGGTGGGAGATGAGAGCCGGGGTGAGTCACAAGGTGAGGCGCTGGGAAGGCAGGAGAAGCAGGGGCGTGATTCAGCCCGAAAGGCAGGGGAAGAGTAAGAGGAGAGCGGGGAAGACAAGACAGGGTCGGTCGGTCGCTGCTCGGAGAACTGCAGGGGTGGGGCAGGTCGGAAGTGCCGGAACGGCTCGGTTGGGGCGGGTGATCGGCGCTCGGCAGCCGCAGGCAAAGCCCCCAACCCCCGTACCTCGAACATAAGCCCCAGCAGGAGGCCCATAGCCAGGCAAGACACGGCGTCCGCATGGTTCTGGATCACGAATTCATGGCTTAGCACGGGCGGGCTCTTGTTCTTCCTCCGGAGCCCCATGGTAGTGGTAGCCCCCGAGGGCCTAGGCAGTGGTCCCGGTCCAGAAAAGAGGCGGTGGCTCTTTCTCAACAGCCTCCTCACCTCACGCACAGTAAACACCGCTGTCCCCCACCCCCCCCCAACTACCCACCCACAACCCAGACTCAGCCAGTCACATTCCAGGAGCTCTATGATTGACAGCTTTACCGGTTAATCGCTGTGCCACCTGGAGGTGTGGCTTCCAGGGGGAGCGGGGCATAAAACGCCGTTAGATGCTCGGAACGGCTGTCAGGGTCCCCGTGAGTGACATTGACTCTAGCTAATGAAATGAGTCAGGGGGCGGGACCTGTGGGACTCCACCTGCAGTGGGTGGGGCTTACAGAAGACAACTAAAGGCGACCCTTCGGGGGAGGGGTTGGAGCGGTCGCTAAGGGTTGCCTCCTTCTTGTGGGTGGAGCTTTGTGCGCGCGCTGCTCTACACTGTCCTTGTGTCGGTGTGGCTGCAGCAGGCCTCAGTGCGCTGCTTCACCTCAGTCCTAGCAGCCGGTGGCTCCATGGAGGCGACAGGTCCTAGTAGGCAACGCTCCATCTTGATCCCTATGTTGGGGTGCCCCTTCTGGAGCTGACAGACCCATCCCAGTGGGAGGCGGCTCCATGGAGAAGGCAGGTTTCACTGTGCACTGAGCTATCGTAATCGCAGCCGGGTGGGGCCACCTCAGAGGCCGGGTGGCTCTCGGGCTGCGTGACACTCATGAGCTGAGTGGGCTAGGTCTCTTCCTTACCGTGGGAGGTACGCCGACGCAGAGCTCGGGTCCCAGCCAGCAATGCTCTGTCTTAAAACAAGCAGCACCGCAGCCACTACAAAAATGCAACAGCTTGTTCCAGCCTGCAGCTCTTCCTGTCTGGGCTAAGCGGCTGGGCTTCCATCGCTGGTGCTGTTGTTGACAGACAGACCTGATTGAAAAATGGGGCTGCTGGGTGTCTGAATTGTGAAACTCTACTTTTCTCAAATGTGAGGAGGAACTTTCATTTAGATGTCAGGCTTTTTTCCAACTAGTCAAAAATTCATTGAAACTTCTGAAGAGTTTTCAAGGGCTGTAGTGTTGGACAATAGCTCAGAGGGAATGTTCTGGAACTTCCCATATTGAACTAAGGAAAACCATTGTCAGTTGACTGAGAAGCAAACAATGGAGTCTTGAAAGGGCATCCTAGAGAAAGGCTTGAGTGAAGGATACTTCATCAGTATTGTGAAATAATTCAGGCCATGGGGAAATAAAAGATTTTTGGCCCCATCCTAAAATGAAATAAAGGGTGGAGCCTTTCAAACCATGCTGAACTTGAACTGACTTCAGTGAACCTGTGTGGCAGCACCAGGCTCCACTCACATGAATCCAATGGTGAATCTAAATGGGAAGTGAAAATTTTCAAACAAGTATTTGTAGAGGAGAAAATCTCTTCAGCAGTCCTAAAGTTAGTATCTCTTTTTCCATCATTTATTACTTATCAAATGTTACATACATTCCAATTAATATAAAAGTACTTATTTTGGGTCCCTGAAATTCCTTATTACTAAATCTGAGTGATATTTCTGTGAATATTCAGCTGCATTTTTAAATAAATTCAGTTTGGACATGTTCATGCCTCATTTTTGGTCCGTGTCTAAGTTTCAGGCATATGTAGCCAGATAAGCTTAATTTTATATTTACACTCACAGGTATGCGCTTCACAAGTACTTGTATGCCCATTTGTTTGGGAAGTAGAAACAGTGTTACTTGTCTCAACAACCCAAAATCAGTCCAATATCAAGTACTCTCAGTGAACTGTTTATAAATCATGATCAATTTACAGTGAAAAATATTTGCAAACTTTTGTTGTGTTTACCAGTTCTTGTAATTTAATCACAAGTCTTGTGATATTTGGTAAAAAGAAAAGGAGTACTTGTGGCACCTTAGAGACTAACCAATTTATTTGAGCATAAGCTTTCGTGAGCTACAGCTCACTTCATCGGATGCATACTGTGGAAAGTGCTCAAATAAATTGGTTAGTCTCTAAGGTGCCACAAGTACTCCTTTTCTTTTTGCAAATACAGACTAACACAGCTGTTACTCTGAAACCTGTGATATTTGGTCTTTTTCTTAAAGACCCAGCTCCTTCAGGTGTAAGAATCTCTGGTTTCATGGAGGTTTTTTTAATCTTCTGTGATTATGGAGAAAAAGTTGGAAAAGGTGAACTCCTATGACTCAAAGAAAGCAAATAAAAAGACCTAATATTTATTATTTTAAAATGGTTAAGTTAAAATAATTAATTTTGGGGGGCTTAAATTATGATTTTTGAGCGCTTGAGTCTGGGAGTACTGAATATATCTGAAGAAAAGTGATCCACTTGCAGGTTTTCTGGTAATGGAAGAAGAGGCTGAACTTTTGCAGTATATTATTTATTACAAATTATTTGTTCAGCTATACTGAATACAGTAACTATTTTAAAGTGTCTTTTGAAAGTAATTAATTTTTAGCATCAAAAGCAACTAGTAGATTGGCTTAAAAATAAAGTTCTTGTTTCTGGTCTGAGCAGAGGTGAGGTTGCTATTATTACCATAGTATGCAGAATGAGCACAGTCTTTCTGAGACACTTTTACTTGATACAATAGCAATTGGTCATATTCTGCTATGAGTAAGCAGAAAGGACTAATACTGAAATTGTTCTGACCTAGGAAAACAATCAGTGACATTTTCCCTTGCTAAATTATGTCATGGGATTCTGTATGCTTTCTGTCATTGGATCTAGTTTACAAATAAAAAGATGGATTTTTCTAACTGCCAAGTACTGCAAATTTAAAATAAGATCTAAATATCCATTCACATACAACACTATCTGCCTCTGGCATTATCCCTATTAATAAAGAATGCATTAGCAGAATTTAACTGACAATTTGCTAGATGGTGCTTGAGACAGAATAGAATATATATTGCTCTTTGTTAGTTGTATTGGTTCTAAAAAGAAAAACAGGAAAAGAAACCTGTATTTTTCTTTAATGTATATGCTGATATTTGACAGATAAAGGAATCAGATGATTAAGAAGGAGACATTTTTACAAACATAGGCCTGCTGCTTCAGCATACTCAAGTCTGTACAGTGGCATGAAGACTAACTGATTTCACTCGGTCCTGTGCCAGCTCAGGGTCTACCCTGGCAGAATTTTTTCCAGCATTGGAGCCTAACTTTTCTGACCATCTTCACATTTGAATAACCTTGTACTTAATTTAAGCCATGCAGAACTACAGTGTTATCATTAACATTTATACAGTTATCTTTTATTATCATAGACATTGTGCAATCAAATATGATAAGAAAGCTACATGAAACTGATATTCTTCATTTATCTTAATATCTTCCACCTATTAGTTTTCCTGACATTTGTGAATGAGAAGTGGCATAAGCCCGAAACCTGCAAACACTTAATCACACATGTAACCATTCACATGAGCAGCAATACTGAGCTCTACTGGAGTATTTATGTGGGAGTTAAGTTACACATGTCCACAAGCATTTGCATTATGGGGCTCTAGATTTTTCTTCCTAATTATCTATCTATCTATCCTGATAAATGTTAATTCTATGCCCTTTTCTGTGCTTCTTGGAGACAACTGCAAGAGGATTAAGATCCTTTTTAACATTTCTCAAGTAACATTTTCAAAGACAATCGAATCGTACAGTTAAAACTATGTGTACGGTCACTTTTTTTTAAAGGGAGAGTGTTTTTTAAGTTAGTTTATATGTGGCCCAATATTTTAATGACATAGGCCCCAATCAGATCCTCACAGGACTTGGACAAATGTTCAGTCACATGGATCCAGTTTCAGGAGCTAGTGTAAAAAAATTTACAGCAGGGACAGAGAGATATCAAATTAATGTTTAGATTCAGGACAGTTTCCGGTGGAGTCCCCATTTCTCAACCCAGCATGACAATTGGTCCCCCTATTGGTAGTTTCAGTAAAGGCCTAAAATGGAATTGGTATTGAAAATGAACAACCTCATATGCACTTACAGAGGTTACAAGTGGATTAGTGGTAGAGCAAGGTTCCCCCTCTTCCCTTAATATGCTTTAATTGTGACATGCAGTACCAATTCAGTCTTAGACTCTATGTTGAGACTGCCACTAAAAGGGCCAGTTATGATCCTGGTTTGTGATACAGAAATTTATCCACTAGAAAATAGATTGAGACTACAAATTCATTTAATGGAGGTAACAAACAGGAATGAAATTTTTAGCAGTTAAAATTCTGGTCTGCATTTGAACCAGTAACCTATATGTGAAAGCCTCTTAAAGTCATTCCTAGTCCTTGAGTCATCTGCTCTCCTTTGAAAAATCCAGTTTTAATGGATCAGACTGAGAAACTGGTATATTAAATACACCAATATGGTTTCACAGAAGTAAGAAATGAATGAGGCCTGTTAAAAGATTTTGTTCACCCTTCCCTACTGTGCAGGATTATTTTCTAGTTGTTTTTGTTTCAGAAAACAAGAATTAGCATCCAACATATCTCAAGATACAGCTACCGGAGGAATCTGGGAACAGACCTATTCAGTATCATTTTATCAGAAATTCAGTAAGTAATGGCAATTTCTAATATTATATCTTTGGTTTGCAAATAATAACTAGTGAGGCACTGCAGGATCTTGGCTTTTAACTATCAGTTTTTCACTGTTGCTATATATAGTTCTTGCTATACTCTTCCAGAATAAGAGATATTTTGCGAGGTTTAAGGGCTGGAATCAGTGAAAATCTGTTACTCCTGCATTTATAATATCTTGCCAGAAAGAAGATCAGGAATGAGTCCTGAGATAGTTTGTACCAGGTGTGAAAGACAGTGGACTAGGAGGTGAGTGTTATAGTTCAAAGTGTTGTCTTCCTCCCCTTCCACTTTTATAGGAGATGGAGCATGTTGCTTCTGCACTGTGCTCAGAGCACATTCCTAGAGGATCTGGAAGTTAACCTTTGAGGTAAAGGAACAGGTTCTTGGCTATCACTTCTCTTCCCCTACGGGAATTGATGCATATTACACCTGTAGTGAGCTCAGTGAACATTGCTAGGGGCGTGGACAAAAGTGGATCCCAAAGTGGGTGGGAGTGTGGAAATTAGCAATACTGAGAAATGCTAATTTAAGGACATGATTTTTGCAAGTTAGGAGACACTCACGTGATGTAAATACATACAATTTCTCATTCATTTGCAGTAAAGAGTGGATAGGATTTCCATTGGTTAGGAAGATGAAGATTTTCTGGGGGTGTAGGCTATCAGCAGTTCAGGATGAGGCAGGAAGGGGCTAAGTTATTGTGCTGTATTTGGATGGCTCCTTCTTTCCAGCTGAATTTAAAGGAACTATAATTAAAAGGTTCAAAATGTCTGGGTTCTACTGAGAATTTAGCTGGAGTTTATGTTACAGATGAGATTGAGATACAGTTAACTTGAGTTATTTATTGCTCCTTCCTCCACTCCCACTTCTCCCAAAAAAGTACTACTCCAGTTTGCTCTTTTACTCTGAAACTGAGCCAGAGCAATTTGGTAGCAAGTAGCCTTTATCACTCATCCAGCCACATTTGCCTTTATCCATTCACTGGGAGTTAGACTACTTGACATATCTTCCTTCTGAATTATGATATTACTCTGGTTATCTTTTGCACAGGTTTACATTAACGCTTGGTGGGCATTGCCTGAGACCAGCTCAGTGCTTTACAGTACTGTCAAACAAGGTGGATCTACCTGTTTCAAGAAATAACCAGTGCATTATACTTTTCTAGTCACTGTAACTGTACCAATTTTAATTTCTAAGTAACATAAAGGTATGTGCTGCATGCACAGTAGAAGACGGCATTTGCCCAAATTGAGTTTGTGTTTAATTAGCAATATTTCTGTACTCAGAATTCCATGGAAACACTATACACATGTTATACCAATAAAATAAAAACCAGCAGGATCTTATTAAAGGGAAAAAGGCAGAATACCACATTTATTGTGAATACAGAAAGAATCATAGTAAGCAGTTAGTTATAGCTATAACATTCCATTCAATCTCATATTTATTCACACATTCATTCATACAAACACACACACACACACACACACACACAGGTTCTGCAAGGTTGTTATCATAGTTACCAGCCTTAGAGTTGCTCATGCCAAGCCACTGGCCAGGTGGCCTGGACATGAGGAGGGAGCAGGGCCTTGTCAGATGCTCATCTGATGCTCCTGGAAGTTGGTTTGCAGAATCAGACCCCAAAGTTCTCACTTTTTAGAGTCTATTTTTATAGGAATTTCTTCCTATGCCAGTCTATGGGAATTGCTTCATCATGCTGTTGCTGAATCAATCAGCAGATAGCACATTCCTGACGGCTCTAAGATGTTATCTTGTTCTTTGGTTCTCCCATTCTTGAGGCTGTTGGGTGGATTCCAGTCTGCCCTCTGGGTGGGGTCCTCTGGTTATTTCCACTTGATGCCTTCTTCAGCCGATGGACACTGGATTCTTAGGCTGGCACCTCCCTGATCATTCAGTTATTATCCACACCAAGCATCCATCCACATACATCCTCTATCTCTATTTTAATCACAATGGTTAATACAACAAAAGGGTGGGGAGTCTCTGGGTGCTGTTTCTGTTGTTAGAGTATTGCTTTGAGTCTCTCTCTCTGTGAATTGCTTTGAGAACAGACTCTGTCTTAGAATGTACTAACACAATTAGCAGCTTGCAAGTTTCACACATAGAGGGAGAGAAACAGTACCAAAAACCAAGAGACCTCTTAATTAGTAATACCCTGGAATTTAAACTCTGGGGAATCAAACTCATTTGTGATTTTAATACAGAACTTCTTTAATATGATCCAACACACATGTGTAAGGCATGTAAAAAGAGAAAAATAAAGAAAAGATAATAAAAGACAAACAAGATGGTGGGTTTGTTGTGGTAGAAGTGAAACTGCAGAAGGCTTATTTACCTGCTATACAACTTGACTGCAAGATTCTGTTTCCCCTCCAGCAGCTGACAGTGATATCATTATGCTCAGGGAAGGGAAGTGCAATGACCGTCTCTTCCCATTCTGTATATAGTCTGGTCTTACAGGAAAACCCTAGAGACCTGAACTAAATCTTGGCAGGTAAATAAAGGAGAAAATTATTTGCAACTATCTTGTTATAAAACATGTATTTATTTGTATCACAGTAGTGCCTAGAGGCCTCAGCCGTATTGTTCAAGACGTAATAAATATTAACAAATAAGAGACAATACCTGCCCCAAAGAACTCAATTTTATTTAGTTATTGATTTGGGAATCACTCCGGTTAAGTGTTTAGAGTTGTATGCTTGGACTAATTGCATGGGGCTGCTTAACCATATCCTAATTACCTTTTGGTTAACCTTTTCTTTGCTTCTTCCTTTATAATTTTATAACTCTGTAATTTAAATTGTTTCTTTGTTGTCAGTTGAATATCTGGCCCCATCTCAGAAGTGAAGCAAAAACAACAACAAAAATCTTAGCCCTTGATTCTGCAGCTACTGTTTTATCCTGGGTCTCCTCTAAATGGTGACTATGGCAGTGCCTCTTTTTTTTTGTAAAGCGGACAGAAGTTAATTCTTCTGTGTCACCAACTTCAGAACTGTTCCGTGAGTTGGTTAACAGAGTAGGAGTGGAATGCTCTGATGTTTTCTTTCATTCCCGCTCACAGGCCCAAGCTCATCATCTTTACAGTAAAGGCCCTGTCTCTACATGGCTCACAACAATGTTTAACAATCACATATTATCTTATGTTAAGACCCAGGCTAGAATTTATTTTACAGTACAACCTGAGTATAACACAAAACTAGGATCACACAGCCTGGCTGATGAAACTTTGTTATTACCCAGTTCAGCCAGTATGGTCAGGAGTTCTATGTAATGAGTTGCTAATATGATATCTAAATGGATAACCCTGGTCTACAAAGACTAATATATCATCCTATATTATATGCTCTGCTACGGAGAAACTGATGCGCAGAAATGCTTGAGACTGTGAACTAGATCTTTTTTAAATTTGATTTTTTTCTTTTATTTCGGTGGAATTTAATGTCATGCAGATCCCTTAATTTTTAGGTTACTAAAGATTGTTCCAGCCAAATCAAAATTTATAGGTACACTTAATCCTCTCTGTCATTTGTTTTGTTTTGCTGCAGGTTTGCTAGTATCCATGTATCGACAGTTCAACATATTGCATTTAATGTTGTTTAGTTATGAAATCAATTGGTAATGACTTCATAGTTCAGGTTGCATTCTAAAATGGTCTTACAATGGGGCATAAATTAATGTTTTTCTCTAAAAATAGGTGACCATTTGATGTCCAGTTTAACTCGGGGCTAGTTTGTATGCTCTTTGATTTTATGTGTAGTTATTGTCTGGTTTCTCTTCATAAATTTGAATTTGGGCTGACTTTTTTGAGGCGGGAGGGAGAGGGCAGGAATCCATTGTTGATCCATACTCCTTTAAAAAAAATTATATATCTGGATAAAACACTGGCCCCTGCTGCTGCATGAGTGCACCTCAGTCTTATTCTACAACAGTTCCTTCTAAACTAGGTCTTTCTGGTAAGTGTCTTAACTAATCTACTGGAATTAGAAGATGCAACTTTATAAGCAGGTAAACTTGGCTGCGCTATTGGACTACAAAACTGAGTAATTCTCTTCGGCTTGATCAGCATAGCTATATTGGTCAGGGGTGTGAATAGAACACACCACTGAACAATGTAGCTATGCCAACATAACCTCCAATATAAATGCAGCTCTGTCGATGGAAGAGTGTTTCTGTATAACTAACATTATTTGTGGAGGTTGTGTTACAACACTGACAGAAAAATCTCTTCTGGTGGAGTAGGCTGTGTCTGCACTCAGAGATGTGGGTGTATAGCTATGCCAATATAGTCTCTGAAGTATAGACATACCCTTAGGACTTGTCTACATAAGGGGGTGCTGCACACTGCAGGGGTGTGAATTCTAAAGTGCACTTACATGTTGTGCATTAATTGGTCTGTTAAGAGCAGTAATACTCAGACCTCAGTGGTTCAGGAGCCAAATTAGTGATTAGCATTACCCAAAAGAGTCACAATAGAGTGAATTAATTGTTCATTTACTATTTATAAATTATTCTCAGAACAAAGTGACTGACCAAGTATTATTTTATCAACTACAATTGGTTAATAACATAGTAAAAGAATCCCAATAGGGTAATAACTTAGATTGGTTAATAATTAAATCACATAGTGTTTTAATGTCATGTACTGCAAAGAGCTGCAGGAGATACATTAATGAGCCACTTGCGACTCGCGAGCCTCAATCTGAGTATCACTTGTGTAGACCCTACTGGTGTGCACTAAAAGTTCCCTGTACATTAAAGTGCACTAGAGAACTTTTATTGTGCAGCAGAGGGTCTCCACAGACCAATTACTGCACACCAAGTTAGTACGCATTACTCCACTGTGTATACAAGCCCTTATGCTGCCTGAGCTGTGTCTATGGAAACTAAGAGCCTATGTTCACTGCCTTGTTAATTTGAGCTAATTCAAATTTTGCCCCTAACCCAACTCCTGTCCACAAATCACTAGCTTGAGTTAAGTGGTGCTTTAAACTCAACTAGTTGGCGTGTGTGGGGTTGGTTAAAGCTCAAGTGCCGCTGATGATCAAGCTAGTAATGCAGTAGCTCAAGTGACAACAGCTCAACTGTTAATCTGATCACTGTGATGTTAACCAAATCACTTTGTTTAGTGGGAGTGGTGTTTTGCAGTATATTCACTCTCTGGAGGTAGGCTAGCTAGAGTGCAATAGCTTGAGTGTACTAACTCAGGGCTAAATTGTTGCAGTGAAGACAAGCCGTTAAGTAGTTTACAGACTACTTAGGAAGCACTTCTAGTAGTGTAGTCAGAAGTGTCACTTAAATCTACTTTATGAGTGTAATTGTTACATCAGTTCAGCTGCCAAAGCAACACAATCATGCAGAAAGAAAAGGAGTACTTGTGGCACCTTAGAGACTAACCAATTTATTTGAGCATAAGCTTTTGTGAGCTACAGCTCACTTCATCGGATGCATACTGTGGAAACTGCAGAAGACATTATATACACAGAGACCATGAAACAATACCTCCTCCCACCCCACTCTCCTGCTGGTAATAGCTTATCTAAAGTGATCACTCTCCTTACAATGTGTATGATAATCAGGTTGGGCCATTTCCAGCACAAATCCAGGTTTTCTCACCCTCCCCCCCCCCACACACACAAACTCTCTCTCCTGCTCACTTCATTGGATGCATTCAGTGGAAAATACAGTGGGGAGATTTATATACACAGAGAACATGAAACAGTGGGTGTTACCATACACACTGTAAGGAGAGTGATCAGGTAAGGTGATCTATTACCAGCAGGGGGGAGGGGGGACAGGATGACCTTTTGTAGTGATAATCAAGGTGGGCCATTTCCAGCAGTTGACAAGAACGTCTGAGGAACAGTGCGGGGTGGGGGAGGGGGAATAAACATGGGGAAATAGTGTTAGGCTTGAATAAAGACTGGGAGTGGATGGGTCATTACACTCCCATGTGAGTTCGGATCACTATTTGGTTGGCTACACAAAAGTGGTACATTCTGGGAAGTGAACCACTCTGTCCTCACCTGGCTGTCTCGCTGCATTAGAATAGTACAGTTGCAACAAAATCTGTAAGAAACTAAGTGTTTTATCTTTACTGGGATTTGTGTGCACACTTTCAACTTTGGTCAGACTGTGTTCATACTTCTCCAGTTCCACCCTCCTGGTCAGTTCTAACAAAATATAAATCTAAAATTATAACTCAGGGGGGTTGGGGACCAGCTGAGTTTTACCTAGTTTCATATCAAAACCATGGATTTAACATTACTTAGATTCAAAACCATAAAATCAATTACTATGCTTATTCAGAAGTTAGTTAACGTTAGCAAATCTTTGGATTAACTTGGTCTTAGTTTTTAATGATATCGGGGGTGGTTCTTTGAGGGCCTCTGTGCATTGGCACTCTTCAGACAGTGTCTCAGAATCTTGAGCTTGTACATCCTTCTTGAAAGCTATTCATTGGGGCTTCATGAATACCCCCTTGTGGTGTCAAACATTTGGTGTCCCAGACACTATTAGGCACTTAGAGGCCTCAAGGGCTCCCCTTGATGCCAGAGCCATGTCTGGACTGAGATCCAGAAGAGATTTTAAATGCTGTGCAGAGAAAGCATGGAGGGCAACAGCACAGCCTTCTGCTTGTTCCATGACAGGTCCAGAACAGCTAGTGTTGGCAGCAAAGCCACAGTTCTCTCTGCTGTAGACTCTGTCCTCAGGATTTGCACCAACCTTTAGATGGGGCTCAAATGCAGGGTCTTCAAAGGCATTGACTCACTCCTATCGTTCCTGACGTAATACAGAGGCGTGTGGTGCCTCTTGCACAGAAGCCTTATCTTAAGACTCCAGAAGGGTCCATGCCAGCCCCCTTGTATGAATACATAGAAGCAACTCTCAGATAATCTCAGTTACTGGGCAGTAACCCTTCTTTTTGTGTTTTGTTGTGAACATTTTACACAGCATTTCGACAGGTTTCAGAGTAACAGCCGTGTTAGTCTGTATTCGCAAAAAGAAAAGGAGTACTTGTGGCACCTTAGAGACTAACCAATTTATTTGAGCATAAGCTTTCGTGAGTTACAGCTCACTTCATCGGGTGCATACTGTGGAAACTGCAGAAGACCTTATATACACAGAGACCAAATGTAACTCAGTTCCTACATCAGAATTCTTACTCTGATGCAAAAACTCTCCTGGGTAGCATTCTCTATATGCGCATTTATATAAACCTGTTCTATATGTCAAACAGACATTCAGCAGGCTCAGTTTGAATAGATATTGCCCCATATGAGGATGGGCAAAACTTTCTTGATTTCAAATTGATATCAATGCACTGCTTCTTAAAAGAACACTAGAGGGTGCTGCATTTCTATTCAAGTTAGGAAAAGATGCAGACAAAATGTTAAATTATTAAACTCGTGCTCTGCTGCTCCCTTCTACACATACAGGGGCAAGAATATGTTTTGATAATTAGTACAGTAGCAGTAACAAATTATAGTGTAACTGGGAGGATGGAGGAGGCTTACTTTTCAATTTTCAGTGCTTGTCTAATAGAATTCCTGTGTCAGAAAAAGTCCTTATTTCTATTTAAGGATACACCTGAAGTTGTATTTTTCATTCCTTTTTAATATTTATATTATAGTAATGGTCAGGATCAGGGCCCATTCTGGTAGGTGCCATGGAAGCACATATGAAGACATGGTCCACATGCTACAAAAAGCTTGTAGTTTAAGGACCCAAACTTCTTGCAAACCACTCTGAGGCCTAAAGAGGAGCATTTATGGGGAGAGACTGGTGCTTATTCAGCAAATATTGCTCTGCCTTTTAATAACTTCCCTAGATTTACGGGTACTTATGAAAGTTG
Organism: Lepidochelys olivacea; assembly: GCF_965140295.1. NCBI lineage: Eukaryota > Metazoa > Chordata > Testudines > Cheloniidae > Lepidochelys > Lepidochelys olivacea. The sequence goes on from NC_140423.1 coordinate 18,792,986, forward strand.
TGCACAACAGACAGAAATCTGGAGATTTAGTTGGACAATTATGTAAAATTTCATCCTCTTTTCACTGTGCCCAAAATCAAATAACTCTAACAAATATGTGGGAGGTAAGCATTTTTTTGTTTGTTTTGTTTTTTAGTTTAAGTTCCTTAAATAATTAAGAAGGAAACAGGAAATGGCATATGAAGAATTTGCTAAGAAGAATTGAAAAAATAAGCTTTGCCAGTAAAAACCATTGGAAAACAGATATTTTGTAAGGTAAATTTTATAAATATGGTAAAGGTGTAAGATTAAACAATATGATAATTTTTTTTAATGCAGTTATATACTGGTTAGTGGTTTTATGGTGGTTTTTTTAAATTGCATTTGGGGTTATTTAGCTCTTTATAGTATTGTAACAAACACTGGAGCTTACCTTCAGTGTGAATTTAGTAGTAAAGAAATGTGCCACACTGTAGCCAAAATCTGCCATTTGTAGAACAGGTATGCCACAGACAGTTACATTACAAACTTCCATTCCTTACCCCTCAGGATACATGAACACTATTGTGGATTAAACAAGAATGCAGTCTTCATGACCCATTCGATCCTTGCACTCTAGACAAGGCGTCTCCAAACTTTATGAGACGAGGGCCATATTAGATTTTTGAAGGGGCTTTGTGGGCCGAAGCAACTGTGAAAGAAATTAAATATATGCAAAATTGTTAAAAAAAAAACACTACTGTGTCAGTGTTGCGTTACATTCTAAATCAGGTATAAAAGTTAATCGATGCAGGTACTGTAAGTTGGCTCCCCTTTTTGGGTCTGCTCTGCCCCGGGCCTGCTCCCTTCACCCTGTGCCTGCTAGGCGTGCCTGCTCTGCTGAAGAAAATGACAAAGGATTGAAAGTTTGGCTGTACTTTGGTAAGAGAAGCTCCAGGTTCCCATTGTTGGTTGAGACTGTTTAGTTCTATTAGTGCTGTAGTTAAAATTTAACCATTATGAAATTGTTAATTTCCATCTTCTTTACTACATTTATTGGAGATGTAATTAAGCATCTGGCTTGTATTTTTACTCTAAGGCAGGGGTCCGTGCCTGCTCGGCTGCAGCAGCAACTCTTCCCTAAGTTGGCTCCCCTTTTGGGGGGACACTGGCTCCCAGGGGCACTCACCCCACTGCACAGCTCAGCTGAGCTACCCCTTTCCCCCCGGCCCCGCATGAGCTGCTCCCAACGGCCCCTCCCTCTGCCTGCTCGAAGTGCCTACTCAGCTGTTTGCTTCTCCCCTGTTGGTTGGAGGGCCAGATAAATGGAAGCCCCGGGCCGAATCCAGCCCATGGACCGTAGTTTGGAGACTCCTGCTCTAGACTGCTCGCAAGGGTGTTAATACCAATTGCAGGGAGCAGATTGAGACTGTTGGTGGTGGCACTCCATGCTACCCTTCTTTCTGTTTTCATTGGCTTCTAAGCTTTCATTAACATATCCAAAAGATTCTAGTTGCAAGTATTTTGTTTTGAAAGTGAACTGATGCATTGCTGACCCTAGCAGAGTGAAACAATAGTTGTAAGGGCCAAATGCTGAAATGCTCCCCACCCTCATGATAGGAATGGAAAGTCTGAAGCCTAGCCAAACCATCATGGATGAGCAGAGCAGGCCATATAGGAAGACTTAACCTAGAGGAATCTGGTGGCAAACCAGGAAAAGTACAAAGGAATGGCCAGTACTAGTAATTTTTATGTCATGGCAGTGTCCAAAGGCCTCAGTCAGGATCTGAGTTACATATGCATATGAACACATGATCCCTGTCTTGAAGAGTCTTCAGTCTAGGACAGTGGTTCCCAAACTTGTTCCGCTGCTTGTGCCAATTTGGTTACCTGCCTAGTCCACAGGTTCAGCCGATCGCGGCTCCCAGTGGCTGTGGTTCGCTGCTCCAAGACAATGGGAGCTGCTGGAAGTGGCGCGGGCCGAGGGACATACTGGCCGCCACTTCCAGCAGCTCCCATTGGCCTGGAGCAGCGAACCACTCTGCCACAGGTCCTGCCCCAACTCCATCCCTTCCCACCCCCTTCCCTCAGCCTGCACTGGCCTTGCTCCTCCCTACCCCCCCAGAGCCTCCTGCCCTCCACAAAACAGCTGATCGGGAGGGAGTGGGAGGTGGTGATCGGCAGGGCTGCCGGTAGGTGAGAGGCGCTGGGAGCGGGTTGTGGGAGCTGATGGGGGGCTGCAGACATATTATTGTGGCTCTTTGGCAATGTACATTGGTAAATTCTGGCTCCTTCTCAGGCTCAGGTTGGCCACCCCGGTCTAGCTGGTGCCATTGCAGCCCCCTGGTGGTCAGAAGATGCACCTACAGCCCAGTTTGAATGAGTGATGTTTGAGCTAGGCTACAGGGATGCATGAGAGGGCTGACAAATGCATGTCATGTGAGTTGTGTGATCCTTGGCTGCCATGACTCAGTCCGGAGAGGGAGCATAAGCAGCTCCCATTAATCTCAGTGGAACGTTAACTCTGAAACATAAGAGTGAGAATTTTAAATTCAGCATTGTTTTTTCACAGTTTATCATTTTAGCAGAAGTATCCAGCTACTTCGGAGTTTTGTGTGAATTTGAGGATTGGGGCAGTGCATGAGAAGAGTACCTCTGATTTTCTGTCTGAGCAATTATGATGATTTATGTTCTTCCTGTCCTCTAGGAACTGAGATAACTATTGCCATTAAAAGGGTTTTTTTAAATGTTCAAATTCAAAACAATTAATGTAGCTACATTGGCAGTCCTTGACTGTTGGTGTAATTTTTTTTCTACATTTTAAATAGGTCTCTACCATAATATAGTTGTAGGGGGAAGTGGACACAGTAGCATTCATTTGCATTACTTAGTAGTAATGAAATTCAGATAATAGTATTTGCCTGGATCATGTTTATGTAGGATTACAATGTTTGGAGAAATCCAATATCCAGGATGAGCTAGATGTTATCTAATTACCTTTTTGCATTCCATGCAGGAGAGCCAATTATGGTTCTCCTGAGGGCATTCCACAAAGACACAGGAGGAATTTCACAAGGGCAAAATGCAGGGGGAGGAGCTGAGCTGGAATGGAGAGGTGTAGGTCAAAGATAACTTGCATGACAAAAGTGAAAACTGAATTAAATGCTAGTTTCTGTGCTAAACTCATCCTTTACCAGCCTGTGGACAAATGCTGCATAAAAGTGGTTTTGACTTTTTGTTTTGTTTTAAATGAGTCCCCCTTCCCTTCCCCCGCTTGTGAAATCCTCTTGGTACTTCCAATGAAGTGAGCTGTAGCTCATGAAAGCTTATGCTCAAATAAATTTGTTAGTCTCTAAGGTGCCACAAGTACTCCTTTTTGCGAATACAGACTAACATGGCTGCTACTCTGAAACTTGGTACTTCCTGATTCACTGACTAAAACCCAGAATGTATCATCTTCTGTCCTCACAGATAGCATGGTTTCAATAAGCCTTCTAGCAGTTGGTATATTGCATTCTGGGATCTCTTCAGAAACTGGGAAGTATCAAGAGTATTACACAGAGGAGAAAACAATTCTTTACAAAAACCAAAAATCAACACCACAGGTAAACTCACACGCGTCTGAATGTCCCACAAAGCCTGATATATGGGACTTCGTACAGAAATCTGCTGAATTCAGTTTTAATTTTTGCTTTGCAGCTCTTTGTACAGTTACAATGTTGTATACAATGCAACTACTCCTATGGACCCAATAGAGTCTCTGGCCCTTCCCCACCCTATGTGACTTGTAGAATTATGTAAGCATATTGCAGTTTTAAGAACAAAGTCAAATGCATTGAATAAAAGAGCTTGAATACTAATCGCACAATTCAAGATTGCTACTTATGTAGTCTAACTAATGAAGGTAATCATTCTGAGCTACTGCTCTTGTTACCTTATTAACAGATAGCACTGTTGATACAACTCAGTTCACCCCCTGTTCTCTTCTCCCTACTTTTGTGCCTCCACCGTTTTAGAACAATGGCCTTGATAAGGACATAAACACCTTCACAGCAAGCCCAGCTCTGACTTTTTTCACTGGGGCCTTGTCTACACTGCCACTTTACAGCGCTGCAACTTTCTTGCTCAGGGGTGTGAAGAAACACCCCCCTAAGCACAGCAAGTTTCAGTGCTGTAAAGCGCCAGTGTAGACAGTGCACCAGCGCTGGGAGTTGCATCCCTTGGTCCCGGCGCTGGGAGTTACTCTCCTCGTGGAGGTGGGTTGTTTTTTTTTTTCAGAGCAGTGAGAGAGCTCTCTCCCAGCACTCAGTCACTAAACAAGCCACAGCAACACTTTAACATTGCCAGTGTAGACTAGCCCTGGGTTGAGCTCAGGAAAGCATTTCATCATAGTCACCAGGTACCAATTAGTAGTAAGAAAGTTTAACAAACATTGAGTACGTATCAGACAGTGCAAGAAAAGAGTATATCACCATCTTCTGCAAAAAGAAACTCCATAGGTACTGAAATTAATATAATTGTGTGTGTACATGCTAGTTAATGAGAATGAAATGCATGCTAATGGCAGGCCAGCCTTCTACTTCTGTTGTGAAGCCAGGTCTCCTGTATCAGGGAAAGGCCACAAGTAGAACAAGTGGTGCTTGTTCTCAGTTTTATATTGCAAACTCATTATCTTCTTCAGTCCATCCACAAACATGAAAAAGACAAGGTCCCAGCCCCAAGGATTTTAGTGTCGGTTAGGCATGTGCAATACATTACAAAGGCCGGAAAGCATGGAAACATTGATGGAGATATCGGAAACTTTGTGAAAGTGGTTTTATGATATATTTGATGGAGGAGAGGTAGAATGATTGGCACACAGGGCATAAGAGGCTGTTCCAAGTGTAGTGGTGGCAAGAGGAAAGTTGTACAGCCCAGAGTGGGAGAAGGAGACAAGGAAAGTAATTAGGAGAGAGGATTGGGAATAATATAGAATGAAGAGGAGGAACTGCAGGTGTGAAAAGCCTTGAAAGTCACACCATAGCTACATTTACCATGCAAAACAAGGAGTTGGTGACGAGATTAAAACTGGGGATGAGCTGGTCATGATTTGTAGAGGTGAGTGGTGATGAAGTCAGAGATTGGAAGAGGGAAGATTATGGTAGCAGCAGATATTTTCCATTACCAATCCTTGTAATTTTTTATTACATGGCTTATGATATTTTAGTGTGCTTCTTAAAGACGCCGGCTCCTGCAGTCTTTTGAATACATGAGAATCTCCACTTTTATTTAAAAAAAGAAAAAGTAAGTTTATGGCTTCTCATGGTTCCAGAGAAATGCTTGAAAACATGTAGCCTGAAGGATCAAAAATTACAAGGTAGATGAAAATAATCCAAAATGTATCTTATTTAATTTATAAATTTAAAAACAAAAACCAATCTCATGATTGTTGGTGACCCTGATTCATGATTTTTGAATGTTATTGCAGTACTGTATTTTGGATAGACTTGGAGCGGGAAGTCCAGAAAGGAGGTGGTTACAGAAGTCAAGACAAGGTTTAGCCAACACAGAACGTGGTTTAGCAGTAGAACTGGAAAGGAAAGGAAAGGACAGGACATTTAGAAAGGTTCTCATGCAAAAAAATCCCCAAATGTCCAAAGACATGGTTGAGGTGTTTGTTCGTTTGTTTGCTTGTTTTTTTAACATAGAAATCTTGGAACCAAGATCTGTGGATAAACTGGAGCCTTAATCACCAGCATATAAAATAATTAATTGTAAAACATTGTCAAGAGAGATGTCAGCTTTTCTTGGAAGGACCCACCCAGTATTCTAACACCTACATGGGCTAATGGAAAATAAAATCAGATGTGCCCTCACACATAGACTAATGATGCGCTGGTATAATAGCATTGGAGCCAGAGTGTTCACTCACACTCAGTCAGTCCCAAACCACTCTTTTCTGCCTGGGGAGTTTCTCCCCAACTTGGATATTCCTGTTTCTGCACAAAATATCCTATTACGTACAGGACAAGTCCTCCACGGGGCCTCAGAATCCTTTACACTGGCTGCTGCAGCACCTTCTTTAAAACACCACTGCAGCTAGGAATCTAGCATGCTTTGGAGATTTAAGTATGTCTTTGGCAAATGACTGAGCATGAACAGAGACATTCTTTAAGAGGAGGACATGCATATTATTTCAACATATGAAAATTTCTGCTGAGAACTATTATTCTCTTATGCCCTGCTTTAATAACATGGCAAATACTTTTAACACCTATTACAAATAAATAAATAAAATCAGCCTCTCCAGTCTGCATACTTAATCTACAGTGAGACAAGGAAGAATCAGTATGAGCCATAACAAACAAACCAAACCAGAAGTGTTACAAAAATATTGTCCAGATAGACAAGTGAATGTACATCTGGCCACTACAGAATGTACATCTCTCTAGCTTGGTGGCAAATCAGCTCATCTCAGTCACGTGGCCTAGGCAGACTCTCTTTGTGGGCCTCTGACAAAAGTACCAGCTCCTCCAGCAGGTCAAATAGCTGAGCCTCTGGCAGTAATTCTAGAAATGCAGGAGCTCTAGAGTCACCTCTAGACCCATTTAGTGAGATGTTTAAAACAGGAGCTCCAGGGTGGGGACAATTTGGAAACTGCTGCTTAGATTGCAAATCTCTAGCTCTAGCCATGATCTATAGGCAGTTACTGGCACTGCGGCTTGTTCAGAATAAAATGGGGAAGGGGAACAATCTCTGTCAAGGGAAGACACTGAATTAGTGTTTAGAATTCCATGTTCAGAAGACAGGCCTCTTGCTCAGAGACTTAGAAACCCCAAGTCAGTCTACAAGCCTTTTAATGCTAGAGAAATGTAATTTCCTCCCTCTCCCCTTTCTGCTTTTCCATCAGGAATGTGACTCCTCTTCCATTGTGTGTGTTTGTCTCTCTCTCTCACACACACACATGCACACACGCAGGACTGTGACCTGTCTGTCACCCGCTGGACTGTCTCTCCTTTCCTTGTGGGTTTTTAATCCATTAGGCTTCTCTTCTGAGGCTGTGAACAACCCACTTATTTCCTTATGGAGTGTATATTCTCCCCCTCCCCCCTTCAAACACCTCTTCCCTATTGGCTCTCTTTTACTTTTATTTCCAATTGTATTTCTCATTGTATGTTGGGAGATTGGAGACCTGTCTCGGGCTGCTGCAGTTTTCTCTGCTTGAATGAGACCTCTGCCAGTGTTAGACAGAAGGTGTGGTGTTTGGGGCTCTCCAGGAAACACTCCTCTTGCCCATAGTGAGCAGTGGGCAGAGTTTCTGGAGGTCTCTGGAGGATGGCACTCCCTGTCTTTGGTAGGTGCCTCCAATGGTCCTCTTAGGACAGGGTGGGCAAACTTAATGGCCTGAGGGCTACATCTGGGTGGGGAAATTGCATGCAGGGCCATGAATGTAGGGCTGGGGCAAGGGGTTGGGGTGTGAGAGGGGGTGCAGTGGGCAGGAAGGGGCTCGGGGCAAGTGGTTGGGGCGGAGGAGGGGTTCAGGATGTATGAGGGGGCTCAGGGCAGGGAGTTGGGGTGCAGGAGGGGGTGTGGAGTGTGGGAGGGGGCTCAGGGCAGGGGGTTGGGCTGCGGCAGGAAGCTCAGGGCAAGGGGTTGGGGTGCAGGAGGAGGGCGGGGTGCAGCAAGGGGCTCAGTGCAGGGGGTTGGGGTGCAGCAGAGGTTTGGGGTGCGGGCTCCAGCCCGGCGCCGCTTACCTGGAGTGGCTCTGGGGTGGCAGCGGCATGCGCTGAGGCCAGGGCAGGCTCCCTGCCTGCCTGCCCTGGCCTGTGCCACTCCTGGAACTGGCTGGTACCACATTCCTCTGGCCCCAGAGGGCTCCACGCGCTGCCCTTGCCTGCTGGTACCTCCCTCAAAGCCGTAATGGGCTGGATCCAGCCCGCGGACCATAGTTTGCCCACCCCTGTCTTAAGAAATGGTGCCTCCTACCTGTAGTGAATGGTGGGGCGCAGTTTTGGCACTCTTGATGGATGGCGTATCCTGACTGGAGCTGTCGGGGGCGGGGGGGATAGCTTCTTGCTTCTGGCAGGTGGGGGTGAAGTTTGTGCAGGATGAACTCTGCCTTTCTTATTTTTCTCCTTTTCCCGCATCTCCTCTTCTCCCTTCCATCTACATATGAATGGCTATACTGGGTCAGACCAAAGGTCCATCCAGCCCAGTATCCTGTCTACTGACAATGGCCAATGCAAGGTGCCCCAGAGGGAGTGAACCTAACAGGTAATGATCTAGTGATCTCTCTCCTGCCATCCATCTCCACCCTCTGACAAATAGGCTAGAGACACCATTCCTTACCCATCCTGGCTAATAGCCATTAATGGACTTAACCTCCATGAATTTATCCAGTTCTCTTTTAAACCCTGTTTTTTGTCCTAGTCTTCATAACCTCCTCAGGCAAGGAGTTCCACAGGTTGACTGTGCGCTGAGTGAAGAACTTCCTTTTATTTGTTTTAAACCTGCTACCCATTAATTTCATTTGGTGACCCCTAGTTCTTATATTATGGGAACAAGTAAATAACTTTTCCTTATTCACTTTCTCCACACCACTCATGATTTTATATACCTCTATCATATCCCCCCTTAGTCTCCTCTTTTCCAAGCTGAAAAGTCCTAGCCTCTTTAATCTCTCCTCATATGGGACCCATTCCAAACCCCTAGTCATTTTAGTTGTCCTTTTCTGAACCTTTTCTAATGCCAGTGTATCTTTTTTGAGATGAAGGGACCACATCTGTATGCAGTATTCAAGATGTGGGCATACCATGGATTTATATAAGAGCAATAAGATATTCTCCGTCTTATTCTCTATCCCCTTTTTAATGATTCCTAACATCCCATTTGCTTTTTTGACTGCCGCTGCACACTGTGTAGACGTCTTCAGAGAACTGTCCACGATGGCTCCAAGATCTTTCTCCTGATTAGTTGTAGCTAAATTAGCCCCCATCATATTGTAGGTGTGGTTGGGGTTATTTTTTCCAATGTACATTACTTTACATTTATCCACATTAAATTTCATTTGCCATTTTGTTGCCCAATCACTTAGTTTTCTGAGATCTTTTTGAAGTTCTTCACAATCTGCTTTCGTCTTAACTATCTTGAGCAGTTTAGTATCATCTGCCACCTCACTGTTTAATCCTTTCTCCCAATCATTTATGAATAAGTTGAATAGGATCGGTCCTACGACTGATCCTTGGGGAATACCACTGGTTACCCCTCTCCATTCTGAAAATTTACCATTTATTCCTACCCTTTGTTCCCTGTATTTTAACCAGTTGTCAATCCATGAAAGGATCTTCCCTCTTATCCCATGACAACTTAATTTATGTAAGAGCCTTTGGTGAGGCTTTCTGGAAATCTAAGTACACTATGTCCACTGCATCCCCCTTGTGCACGTGTTTGTTGACCCCCTCAAAGAACTCTAATAGATTAGTAAGACACGATCTCCCTTTACAGAAACCATGTTGACTTTTGCGCAACAATTTATGTTTTTCTATGTGTCTGACAATTTTATTCTTTACTGTTGTTTTCAGCTAATTTGCCCGGTACTGACGTTAGACTTACCGGTCTATAATTCCAGGATCACCTCTAGAGCCCTTCTTAAATATTGGCATTACATTAACTATCTTCCAGTCATTGGGTACAGTAAAGGATTTAAAGGACAGGTTACAAATCATAGTTAATAGTTCTGCAATTTCACATTTGAGTTCTTTCAGAACTCTTGGGTGAATGCCACCTGGTCCCGGTGACTTGTTACTGTTAAGTTTCTCAGTTAATTCCAAAACCTCCTCTAGCGACACTTCAATCTGTGACAGTTCCTCAGATTTGTCACCTACAAAAGACGGCTCAGGTTTAGGAATCTCCCTAACATCTTCAGCCGTGAAGACTGAAGCAAAGAATTCATTTAGTTTCTCCGCAATGACTTTATCATCTTTAAGTGCTCTTTTTGTATCTCGATCGTCCAGGGTCCCCACTGGTTGTTTAGCAGGCTTCCTGCTTCTGATGTACTTAAAAAACATTTTGTTATTACCTTTTGAGTTTTTGGCTAGCTGTTCTTCAAACTCCTTTTTGGCTTTTCTTATTACATTTTTACATTTAATTTGGCAGTGTTTATGCTCCTTTCTATTTACCTCACTAGGATGTGACTTCCACTTTTTAAAAGATGCCTTTTTATCTCTCACTGCTTCTTTTACATGGTTGTTAAGCCACGGTGGCTCTTTTTTAGTTCTTTTACTGTGTTTTTTAATTTGGGGTATACATTTAAGTTGAGCCTCTGTTATGGTGTCTTTGAAAAGTGTCCATGCAGCTTGCAGGGATTTCACTCTAGTCACTGTACCTTTTTAATTTCTGTTTAACTAACCTCCTCATTTTTGCATAGTTCCCCTTTCTGAAATTAAATGCCACAGTGTTGGGCTGTTGAGGTGTTCTTCCCACTACAGGAATGTTAAATGTTATTATATTATGGTCACTATTTCCAAGCGGTCCTGTTATAGTTTCTTCTTGGACCAGATCCTGCGCTGCACTCAGGACTAGATCAAGAATTGCCTCTTCCCTTGTGGGTTCCTGTACCAGCTGCTCCAAGAAGCAGTCATTTAAAGTATCGAGAAATTTTGTCTCTGCATTTCATCCTGAGGTGAAATGTACCCAGTCAGTATGGGGATAATTGAAATCTCCCACTATTATTGAGTTTTTTATTTTGATAGCCTCTCTAATCTCCCTTAGCATTTCATCGTCACTATCACTGTCCTGATCAGGTGGTCGATAACAGATCCCTACTGTTATATTCTTATTAGAGCATGGAATTACTATCCATAGAGATTCTATGGAACATGTGGATTCATTAAAGATTTTTTATTTCATTTGATCCTACATTTTCTTTCACATATCGTGCCACTCCCCCCCCCACCTGACCTGTTCTGTCCTTCCGATATATCTCTTTCACTTGTTTTTCTTTCTCTTCCTGCTCTCATCCTTTCCCCCCACCCCTACCCACTTCCCCATTGTCTCGTAATATCTTACCTCTTCAAAGCATTGTACTGCCCAAATGCTAGCTCAGGGGTGCCTAGGGTGACCAGATGTCCTAATTTTATGGGGACAGTCCCCATATTTGGTGCTTTGTCTTATATAGGTGCCTATTACCCCCCACCCCTGTCCCGATTTTTCATATTTGCTGTCTGGAGGCCCAACATATGGCTTGCGGGTTGTACACGGCCCATCAGTGAATTTCATAAGGCCCACGGCCTGCTTCAACACACTATACTAATGGCTGATTCATTATCATTTTGTTGTCATGTGTCTCTCGCTTTGAGACAAACTTCAGCAAACTGGTTTCTGAGAAACAACCTCAGACTTTTAACTCAGAAAATAAACTCTTTATTTGTGATTAGGGAGAAGGTTATGTGTGTTTTCCTGTTTTTCCCCCTGTGTTCTTTAATTCTGATACACGTTTTATGCACTGATTTCTTTGTTTTTAAATAAACAATACTATACATAGAAACAACCTTTCTAAATACATACGAAACAAGAAGAAAAGGAGTACTTTAAGGTGCCACAAGTACTCCTTTTCTTTTTGCGAATACAGACTAACACGGCTGTTACTCTGATACAAAACAAGCGGAACTTAAAATATAAATCAATACAGGGTGACTTTAAATCTTATTTAAAAACGTAGAATCTGTTTAGCCCACACAAGGATGTGCTTAGGTTTCTGAGGCCCTCCTGTGTAATAACGTTGTGCACCTTTGTACTAGCTAATTTTATCTCTGCAACCGCTCTCTCTCTCTCTCACCTTAACAAAGCTCTTTGATTTCTTCCCCTCTTCTTTTTTTTCTTTGCTCTTCCCCACCCAAAACATTCACAACTCCCATGAAAGAGAATTGGTCAAGCAGCAGTAGGAATTGTCTTTTGTTACAGGATAACAGACATCATTTACTGATTGCACCCCTGATTCCTGTAACTCCTTAATTTGAGCTTCCATCTACTGTAGTAAAATGTGTCTAACAGGGCCAAAAAAACAGAGAAGCATTCTCCTTCCTGATTTCATATTTTTAAAATAATGGACAAACCCCAATTCTGAGCAGTACACCCTTTCTGGGTTTTGTTCTTGTTTTACTGGCTTATGACCAAAGACAAATAGACCAGTCTTTCTAGTCAGGCCTTGAATAAAAAGGGTAGAACTTTAGGCCTCCTCTAAGGCTGTTGCTGTTGCCACTCTGTGCATCAGCCAATAAGTTACTGTCTCCTGTGTGGCCGATCTTCTCCCTAAGGACGCGTGTGTCATCTTGGCGATGTGCCCAGGCCCAGCCACCATCAGCACCATTGCTTTCACAGAGCCACGTCTTGCTTAGCAGAGAGCATTGACAAATACTATGGTCAGTTTTATTCGTTCATTGCACTTCATAGGGAGTTAAGTTTTTTGTTTGTAATGTGAATGATATCAGAGCCACACAGTTTGTTGTCTGTCTAATGAGAATACATTTTAGTAGTTGATAATTCCCTTTCTCTTATAGCTACTGCATGGAAAAAACCAACACCTGCATATTTATGCATCAGAGGAAATAATCCTTTGCTGCACAGTGTTTTAGGCACACAGTGAGAAAGAAACCTGCTTTGAAGGGCTTGAGCTATTAATAGAATACTGCTGCAAATGCTCACTTGAATGTCATGCATTTCCAATGTTTTGTTGCTGCTGTAGTGGGCTGTACGTTTCCCTTAATAGAGGCATTCTGTTTCTGCTACATTCCTAAAACAGAACTAAACTGCCCATGTAATCCGTGAGCCTTCCTGATCTCTGCCCTGAAAAATATTGCCAGGGTTAAAAGGGAAAACGCTTCCAGCAGAGACTCCATAATTGGTTAGGAAATAATTGAGCATTGCACTTGGGGCTTTCAGTCTGCTGGTACAGCCTAAAATGCAAGTGCACTGAAAAATATACGCTGTTTTGTGACATGGTGGGTTGGGATTTCCTCTTAAAAGGTGCTTGTTGTCTCAGAAACTACTTTAATTCAGCATGCAACACTACAGCCTAGGATTATTTTTTGTATTGAATTGCACATATGTGAGTCAGCAGATTCACAATGGAAAAGCATTTATACTCCGTGTGGTAAACTGATTCTGTCCTTTCAGGTGGTGTGGTGGGGTTTATTAGCTTTATTTGTAGAGGTTGTTTTAGGAATCAATAACTCTTAAGGGCAAAGTAGGAAGTCTTGTGCAGGCTTCACTGGCAACTAGACTTCCTCCTAATTTCAGGGAGAGGCTTTTTACTGCCTGCTTTTGTACAATCCTGTGTTCTGCATCAAATCCCAATTCAGTATTGTAAGAATGTTTAGCTTTGCTTTGGTTATTTTAGTTCATTTTCTATTTAATGTTTAAATCTTAAATCTGTCCCGTCCCTTCCCTTCCCTCCTCCCTCTTTGTTTATGCAAAAAAAGTTTGTTTAATAAAAGGTCACATTTTCATAATCAGTCTCTTTTTGTCTATAACGTCCATGAGCACTGTAATTTGCAGGTGCCTATACAATTTTTTTGCTTCCCAGTTTTTCAGGTGCAATATTTTGAGTACAAATGTAAAGACTAGGCCGAGGCCTTTGTGAAAGTTTGGCCCTTAACATCTCCATCTGATTGTGCCTTTCCCTCTCTTGGCATAGTGAGAAATCTGCTACTCCTCTACATTCTGCAGTAAGAAAGAGAATTGAATCACAGGATATTTGGAAGAGGATGAACGCTCATTTTATTTTAGTAAAGTGATTGAGAAATGGCTCTAAATCAAACTGATTGTTTAAATGGATTGCATTTTAACTCAAATCATATTCTATTTTTTTCAAATTCCTTCATTCTGCAAAGTCTTAATCTAGGGTAAAAACCAAAGTAAAAAGCTGTAAAATCTAGAGAGTTGTGCTGATGTTCATGCTTCCATCTGAAAGCAGACTGGTATTTTTCCACATGCTGAAACCCATATCTTCTTCAGACCTACATCTTAAAAAGTACTGAATCTGACAGGGTTAATAGACAGGAAGCGACAGCTGCAGCCGACTAATACGGAAGTCAGATTTTTGTTTAACTGACAGATTTGGAAGGCCTGAGGGGTGGGGGAGGGGGAATTGGAGAACATAGTATCTGGTGTGATATTGACAATTTGTATTATTTTCTGCAGCATTTTGTTTTTAAATTAGGAGAAAGGTAGATGTGTGTGTAATGAGCTCCCTACTCTATAATCTGAAATACATTATACAATAATTTTTGTAGAAATCAAACATTAACTATACTGTTTACACTAAGTATTTAATGGAATTGTGCTCTGTGTATCTGACTAGTGGGTGGGGGTTTGGGTTTTTAAAATGTAATAAATGATTCCTCCTGATCCTTCAGTATTTGTTTAATTTTGTTCCCTCCCATGCATGTTCTGTTTCTAGATGCGCTCCTCCCTTTTCTAATCATGGCTTTCACTAGGTGGGCAACACTTCAGAACGGCAGCAAAGTGAATTTAGCTTTTCTCTTAGAAAGAATAGCTTTTGTGACCTGGATGAACCTTCGCTTCTGCAGGTTTAAAATATCTGAGTGCAGTCAGCATTGCTAGTTTGAGGCACACTGCTTTATTTGAGCAAGCAGTTAGTGATCACTTTCCTCTGTTTGAAAATCTGACTGTTTTGTACCAAGGTTCATGTATAGGACCTCTTTTTAAGTTTCTTTGCTGAAATAGGCCTAGCTTAGCCTGTCTTCTCTATGCACAGGATGGCTCCTGCTTGCCAGAGCTGCACAAAGATAATCGCTCAGGAAGTGTTTCAGCCAATCCCCTGAAGCTTTACATTCAGATTTACCAAAGTAGCCAATCCAGGATTAGCTTTTATTAGGAAGACAGATCATCAAGCTGAAGTGCCAAGCCCTTTCTGTCTGAATACTGAGAGCCTGTCCTCCATGTTTTATAAGTATTGACATAACACTGTGTTAACAATGCATCCACAGAGGTAAGCTTTACTTTTTACATTTTTTTTTCTCTAAGACCTATGAGTTGTGGGTTAACAGTGTGATTCTCTGTGATTTGTTGCGCAAAACAGACACCACTGCACTTTATTAAGTTGAAACTGTTTAAATTTGCTTTCTTGGGTCACATGGTTAGTAGCCATTAGCCATAGCTTTATTTTGCAGACTGGCAAAACCTTGGCATACCTACTTCTTCACAGGAGGATGGTGTTTTTAGACTTTATCAAGATCCTGGTATTCCAAAGAAGCTTTCTGTCTCTGAGCAGTTTGCCAGCACTATTGTCTGTTGTGTCACATGCCTGCTGAAGAGAAAATGGAAGCTAGGGAGCAGATGCATTTAACTGCCCTACAGGGAGTCAAGCAGGGATAATGGCAGACAGCAGAACAGGCAAGTTTACCTTTCTAAACAGTGAATGGAATAGCGAAGCTAAGTTATCTCTGAGAAAATATGGGATTTTAAAAAACCTGGACATCAGCAAAAAGTGCTAATGGCAGATTGTAGATATTGGGCCTAGGTGGTATTGTGCTGTTGCATCATGTTTTTTATGCAGCTTATCTTTACTTGAAATGGATATTGAACTTTTTTCTTACAGGAGTAGTTAATACAATGTGTTTCTCTTTCTGAAGGACAATGTATGGTTAACATTTTGTTCCTTTAAAAGAAGTTTCTCAAACTGCAGGTTTTAGATTTAGTTTTTTGGTCAATAAAATGCAGCAGTACATCTGTTTAAATTCCTAATTCTTCAAAGAAAAAATATTTTTCGACTCTTAGCTTCCTTCTCTTGCATAGTTAAAATAAATTTATGTACCTTTTATCTGTGCTTTTTTGTTTTACTCTGTAGCAGCCTCAGTTCTGTGTTGTGGAGTCCAGGAGATATAAAATCATGTCTGGTTCTTAACAGTATTACATGTTGTTCATTTTTGGTTATAGTCTTTTTTTGGGGGGAGGGGGTCTTTATTTTGATTTTGGTTTATTGCTACGTAATTGTTTCAAAAATTTCCCTTTTGATCAATTCCCAAATCTGCCAGCCTGTTGTATCTTCTTAACTGTGGAAAAATGAGATGGTTGCTTGAACAGTTGGTAAGTAAGCAGTGTGCTGCTCTCTGAACATTTTTAATAGTTTAACAATTTTTGGTTTTAACAGGGGGCCACTAGTCCAGCAGATGAAGTACTGTCAGTGGCTAGTCATGTAAAAAAATTGGAGCTTTGATCAGTATCTATTTTAAATGACTTGTTCAAGTAAGCTGTGTTCCCTTTTGAATGTACTGTTTTTGTGATAATATGCTGCTAAACTTGAAGCTTAAGCTTCCTGTTTACCTGTGGCCAGTGAAAATTTTTTTACTTACGCTTTGTTCCTAGATCCTTAATTAACATGTTTGGAGGCTAGAGCTCCGTTTGGTTGTTCCTCAGGCTTTTGAAGTGTAATGAAAGTGCTAGTACTCAGCAGTACTTTACTCAGTACTTTACACAGTTAAAGGGATATTTCTTCTTAAGTCTGTGTTTTTGAGATTACATGAAATATCACCTAAAATCAGATTTTGTTTGATTTATTACTAATTTTGAACACCTCGTGCCTTTGTTTCATAGTTGAGATGTAACACTTGTATGGATATCTTAAGTTGCTTTTCACTGCACATTTTCTCATAGCAATGTAATTATCAGAAACATCTTATTTGGTGCTTTTGATCTAATTTTTGCAGTTTTATAGTAGTCCAGACCATACAGTGTTAAGAATGGACACAAATCTAATGTGGATCTAGAAATGATTATACCTAGTCATTGTAACTTTTATAGAAGGGTCCCATAGATTGATAACATACTGTAACATAGCCATTTAACTCTGGTTACTTCTTTGCCTTTTCTTGAAAATGGAAAAACCCATAAGATTATTATATGGTAAAAAATGCTTAATGCAGATCACAATCTAAACCATTGCTGAAGTGTACTGTTGCTTCATGTTTTTATAGTACTTACATATGACAATATATTTTTCAGCATACGCAAAGGTGATAATGCACCTAAGAAATAATGAGTTTATGCTGTTTTTATTCTGTGATTGCTAAAACGAGAAATTGCATTTGGGCATAGTTTTCCTAATAACAGTATATACACATTAGCAATTTGGTTTGGAGTCTTAAACATTGCATAATATTATATTTAATATGAGGAAGCAGGAATAAGTGAGCTGCAATCAAAAAGCTTGCATTAAAATGGCTCCCACAGGTTTTGTTAAACATGGATCTGTTTCAAATCTGCACCTCCTGACACATTGTTGACAGTGAAGTATATTTGTATAAGCTGCCCTTGTGCATGTAATGAAACATAGCATTGTGAATCTAAGTTCGCTATTTTTAATCACTCAAATATAATTCTTTTATAGTTCACAAAAAATAAATGTCTGCATTGCAGCAAGATGTCTGAGGCAAGGTAGAGACAGCAGTGTTGTTTTACAGATCAGCCCAATCACGCTGCTCCATGGAGTCCTTGAGCCAATAGAAACAGAGTGTAGGTTAAAGATTGACAATTGCAGTGGCAAGACTGAGAAAGGCCTTCTGGAAATTTCTACCATCTTTGTTCCATCTAAGTAGAGCAAATTCAGCTAAGCTGAAGAATTTCATGTATTTTTGGTGCTTTGTCAAGGTATGATGCGATCACTCACTGTTATAGACTGCATAATAGGAAACACTGTGTGCTGTTTTTCTAATGTTCAGGCCAGATGGGGTGTGGGGTTTTGTTTAAGTGACGGAGACAGGGAAAAAAGCATGTATTCCTTGTAGCCAAAGATTTTACAGGGCTGATTCTTGTTCATTTCACAATTACACTGAACGTGCATGAAGCAATGTAGTTGAGGTATATACCATTTGTAGAAGGTGGCCATTGTTCTGGTGTAACTAGGATTTAATCGTATAATTGCTCTTTAAATTTTTTAGCAACTAAAGAGTTATTTTACTTGTGAAATATACAATTTACAGGGTGAATATGATTAGCCATTATTATTTAGTGGCAACATCCAGTTACTTTTGTAATTAGCTATACAAAGAATGTAATGGGGAGAAACAGAAGAGTGATCTGGATTATAAATAAGGATGAAAACAATAGCTTTTTAAAAGCCACATGTCCCTTTCATACTTCGTAGGCAAACTATTTTAGCTGGGAGTTAAGTAGTGCTAGGGAAAAATTAGTGACTTTTTGAAACTGGTGACAATATGTAGTATACCCATAAGGAAATGATGCAAAGTACAAATAACTTCAAATCTGATTTCTTTTCCTCTCTCCTTCAGGCGTCTGAGTAAAAATAGGCTTCCCCCTCACTTCATTGACCTTGGAAGAAGCATATGCTAAAGGGACTTTCACCTTCACAGTACAAAAATTAGTATGTAAAATTAGCTCCTCCATGTTAGTGTCCACTGGCTTCATTTACCTTTTCTCTCTGGGCTGCTTGCCAGTGAATAATCCCACTTCTTTCTTGCTTTCTTTCATTTTTCTTAAACCTTGGACCATGTTTACACTACAAAATTATGTCGGCATACAGCCGCCACATTTATTAAATTGCTTGTATGCGTACACACTTGACTCCTTGTGTCAGCAATGTGCATCCTCACCAGAAGCGCTTGTATCAATTGTATTGTCAGTTGAGGCAATACAACTGGGTGGCTCCTGAAAGCCAGTAATAGTTGATATAAGCAACGCAGTCTCTACACTGACACTGCGTCAACCTAATTACATCGAGCATGACTGTACACGGCTCAGGGAGGTGGTGTTATTAAATGGGGGTAGAGATACACTTACATCAGCAGGAGCCAAATGTAAGTGAAGACACTTCCACAGTTAGGTCGACACATGGCAGCTTACATTGATCTAACCCTGTAGTTTAGATCAGGCTTTAGTAGCCATGTTCGTCCAACAGGTGGGACGTGATAGAGCAAGGCACCTTAAGACTGGTGCCATCCAGAATCATCAACAAGGAGGTGATAAGTCTCAGTAAAGACTGCATCCTGTTTCTTTTTCCACATGGAACGCTTTGTATCACTTTGGAGCCCCAGATGGCACCTTGAGGTTTCTGAAGTTGCACCCAAACATGGGCACTCATGTAGCAGTGCATAGTATTATCCATTAGGCCAGTGATCCCCAAACAGTGATCTCCAGTGATCCATTAGGCATGCCCCCCAGGGGGATGTGAAGGAATGTTTTATGGGGGGCGTGGGGCCTTGGCCAGTCCCCTGCGGAGGGCAGGGAGGGAGCGCCACCCAGCCCTGCTCTGCCCCCAGACCAGCTCCGGCCCTAACTGGAACTCCACTCTTCCCCCAGATCTGCCCTGATTCCCTCAACCCCAAGGCCAGCTCCGCCTCTAGCCCCAATTCCACCCTTATCCCCAGTTCTGCCCCCCGCTCCTCCTTCAGCCCAAGCTTCTTTGCCAAGGACACCTTGGCTGTGCAGTAATGGAGGTGGGATGCAGACAGAGTCAATTACTGGTAAGGGGGCTGTGATAAGAAAAGTTTGTGCACCACTGCACGAAGCCATTAGCCTGACCTCTCAAACTGGATTTAGAAAATATTTCTATTGTTAATAGAAATCATGTGTCCACTTTCATATCCAATTTGGAAGTGTAGTGCATAGAGCTGAGTTTCATATACTTTGCCACAGACTGAAGTTGTCAGTCTTATAACTATTGCCAATTGTCATAGTATCTGTGTGTCTCACAGTGAGATTAAAAGTGTGTGATAAGCATTATACTAGCAGCATTAATATAGATAGCACTGATCTTTATTTACAAACATTACCAAACTGTGCCTGTATGTTTTGGAGGTCTAAGCCTATAAATATCCTATTTATATTGATTGGGCCTCAGCTGTTTATCTCCCATTTTGAGAGAGATTTGAATGATACCACATCTTTTTTACTTGTTTTTTTTCTCCTTTGTGCTAAGCTATTTTAAATGCATATTGTATAGGACAGATTTTTTTAGAATATCCTAAATGTGTGAAATAAAATAAAAATCGGGTATTGCATTTTGGCATAGGTACCTAGCCTAATTGTTGCCCTATCTATACAGTTGAACAAGCACTATTTACATTATTTCAATTACTTAATACAAGGTGGGCATTTTGCAGGGGACTCAGCATAATAAAACATCAAATCTGTGAGATTCACACTGAAGACTGAATCTGAAATTGAACAATTTCCTTAGTAACCTGTGACTTCACAAAACTCCCAATCTTGTGCATTGCTAGTTAAACATTTGGATGTCAGGTGTCCCTTTGTCATCCTTTACCATTTCTGATATTTAGATGATTGCTTCGAAAATAGCACTGCTGTTTAAACAAGAGATATAGTTATTGAATAAACTGCTACCATTTTAGCTACAGTACAGGAATGAGGCAGTGCAGTGCTGCCAGACGCCATTTTAAGAATCCTGCATAAATAGCATAGCTACCGATGAGTAAGAGACTGTTATAGGTGAGTGCTTATACAAAGCTGCTATTTATTCAGCAATGGCATGCTAATATTTTTTTCCAATTTTTATTGAATGCAGTTTTTTTGAAATCATGATTTATATTTGCTACAAACAAGTGTGATCTAGAGGAAACAGGAATTATCTTTAGGATAAAATTTAATTTTAGTCCTTCTGGTCTTAAAGCAGTATTTGTTTTAATTAAAGGGGAAAAAAGACTTCCATAAATGTATGGTTCTTGGGCTTAAAATAATTCCCATACGTATACTGAGAATATTGTGCATGTTGGCATGGGCTGTTCTAGGTGGTTTTCCATATCCATCAGATTTTCTTGGTTAAATGTCAAGGTGCAGTAGTTCATCTGCAACTTTTTAATTATTCTCTGTAGTTACCATAGGTTAAGCCCAGATGTAGATATTTTTACATATGTACATTTTGAGATAAATATTACTAATAAAAGGAAGATCTTCCTTTGTAGAACAGTTTTTTTAATTGTATGAAATTAACAATTTGAATTGCATAAGTGAATAACTCTTATATATTAATAAAGGAAAGCATTATTCAGTTAACTTAATAATGCATTTTTCTGTTAGGTAGAAATAAGTTGTATTTGTAACCTTCCCTTTTTTCCTCCTCTCCTCCAGCTTCTCCCCAAGAAAGAGAACCTGAGCCCCAAACCCCCCCGTAATCACACGTTTAAAAATAGTTTGTGTGAAATGAGTTTGGTTTTCTTTTAACATTTTTGGTGACTGAATTTCATTTTTATAGCAACCCTGTCAATACAGGTATGGCAGGTCTTAAATGAGTAATACATGTTTTTGCCAATTTTATTGTTAATTGACTAAGCGTATATTTCAGTTACTAGTTTTTTATAATATGTTCTGTTTGTTTTGTCAAGGAAATAAGAATTAGTTGCAGAATGACTAAGATAAATATTGTACTCAGGTATCTACTTAATGGAGTATATGCCACTATCATTTCTGATACGAAACCCCAAACTATCATATTCTTAGTTATACATAATAGTAATGCATCTGATTGGAACAAAAATGAAATAACAAAAGCAATCAGTACTGTAGAAATGAGGTCTTTTCAAAATGTGATGTGTCTATATGATGGTCTAGTCTCATCTCCTAGTTACTGTGTGTTCCTTCAGAACTTGCTCTTTGTTTGCATTTATACCGATGCAAAGATTTTTCTTTTCCTCCCTTTTTTGCTATGGGAAACAGTAGGATACTTGTCACTAGGAGCTTGCAGTCATTGAATTATTGCACTTGAAATCCTTTTCTGAGGAAAAGCTGATGGTGAGATTACTGAGATTGGAAGGTTATGATGCTTAAAGCACGTTCAGAATATTGCTTGTTGCAGTGGAAGAGAAAAAGCTTAAAAGATGCATAAATTCTGGGAAAAGTTACCCTAAACTAGCTGTAAATATTCACATACACCCCAGCCAGCAGAGTGATTGTCTATGTGAGCTGTAATGTCCTGCAACAAGCCAAATAATGCAAGACATCTCTGAAGTAATTTCATTATTGTGAATCTTTAAATGTCTTTTAATACATTTATATTTCGTTTCTGTTTTCCTCATACTTTGAATTTTGTTCAGCAGCAAGTCAGTGTTTTCTTCATTGCTCAGGATCTTGTGAGTTTTTATTTAAATTTTAGTATTTTGGGTGCTTCTTATTGAGAGGGATGAATTGTTAGTGTACATTGTGGGGAAAAAAATACATTCTATTCTCTAGGGCTCGACCATACATAATTTCATTTCTGCCACCAGTCCATGTATGATGCAGCAGGTATCTGTTAAAGTTTGTTTTCAGTTAGAGTAAAATAGAAGTATAAATATATCTAACAAAAATGCAAAACGATTCTATCAAGTAGTGAATTCATTTCAGCATTCAGAATGTTCTATTGATCTTCAGATCTTAAGAGAGAAACTGTCATCAGACATCACCTTTATAGTACACAAAAGAGACATGTCAAGTCAAGATATTTTGTTCTACTTGGAAACATTTAGGAAGAATATTTTTCTTGGTTTTATTGATGCATGAAAACTTTCAGGCTGTGTCTACACTGGAGAGCTTACAGTGGCACAACTATACCAATGCATCTGCGCCACTGTAAGATCTCTCGTGTAGCCACTCTATGCCGACAGGAGAGAGCTCTCCCGTCGACATAATTAATCCACCCCCAACAAGCAGCAGTAGCTATGTTGGCAGGAGAAGCACTGTGCACAGTACCACTTATGCCGGCGTAAATTATGTTGCTCAGGAGGATGGTTTTTTCACACCCCTGAGCGACAGCATTTTGTAGGCAAAACTTGTAGCGTAGACATGGCCTTTCACCTTTTTAAAAGGGTACAAAGAGCTTATGTGAAGTTAGTGACCTTTCAGTTTTCATGAATGTAAAAAACTTGATAGCATTAGCTAGAGACAGCCATGTTTAGATGAGAGCTGAGCAGATCTCACCTATTGGAACTTCTATACATGCCAGTACTGACCAACAGTACCCTTGCTGTTGCAGTCATTGGTCCACATATGCCAATACATCTCAATTCTGACAGGGACAGTCAGGGACATATATAATAAGCCTTTGCTCGTATATCTTTATATTGACTTCCAACATCTGTTTTTCTAGTTGACTCATACACAGTTCCTCTATATTCTTTATTATTATTTATATTATCATGGCACCTAGGATCCCTAGTCTTGGACAAGAACACTATTGTGCTAAGGGTTGTACAAACAAAACAAAAAGCCAGTCCCTGCCCCAAGCCACTTACAGTCTAAGACAATAGATGGATGCGGACGGACTGATGGGAGAGTACAATGAAACAAAGAGACCGTACTTGTCACCATGGTAGGCAGTGACTTCAGTGCAACTGTTGTCTAACCATTGTCAAAGTTTTTTTGTAGGCATCGTGTAAAAAGATGGTTTTAAGGAAGGATTTGAAGGAGGATAATGAGGTAGCTTTGCAGATGTTTATGGGAAGCTCCTCCCAGTCCTGAGGAGCAGCGTGGGAGAAAGCATGAAGGTGCATGTTTGAACATTTAACATGTGGGTAATGGAAGCTACTATTATGGGCCAATCAGAGGAGACAGCTGAAATTTCAGTATTGAAAGAGATGATGATAGGTAGGGTGGGGTAGGGTGTGAGTGATGGGCCTTGAAAGTGAAGACGAATAACTTCTGTTTGATGTGGTAGAGAAGTAGGGGCAGGTGAAATGATGCAAAGAGAGGAGTGATGCAGTCAAAGTGATGGGCTAGGAAAATGATCTTCGCAACAACATTTTGAGGATATGAATGGGCAAGATTGCACTTGGCAAGGCCCGAGAAAAGGATATTTAAGTAATTTAGATGCAATATGACGAGAGCCTGGATGAGAGGTTTTCGCTGTGTGGATGGACTTGAAAGGCCTTTTCTTAGAGACATTAGGCAGAAAGAATTGTCAAGATTGAGACATAGCCTGGATATGATGACCTAGAGAGAGGTCTGAGTTTAATAAGATGTGCAGATTACAGGCCTGAGTGACATACAAGATGGTGGTGGTGTCTACAGTGATGGAGAAAGAAGGTAGTAGAGCGGGTTGGTAGTGCGGGGTGAGAATTAAGTGCTCTGTTTAAGCCACGTTAAGCTTGAGCTGATGTCTAGATAGCTACTAATCAGAGAGACAAGCTGAGATTTTAGTGTGGACAGAAAGAGACAGGTCTGACCTACAGTGGCCCCCACTGCCTTTCTTTTTTCCTGTTTCACCAAATTGTATGTAGTTTTGTGATCTGGACAAATGCCCATTGGAAATTTGACTGAGACTATTAAAGATTCCCATGGCCCAATCCAAATGTGAACCTGGATCTACCTTTTTGAAAGCACAGATCACCACCATATTCCCATACTGGCAAACCACCACTAAATTGGACTAAGAAGCATATTGTATATAATAATGTGAAGTGCTATTTCTGTCACTATTATCTTTACATTATTATGTACTATATACTCTTTATTCCAGTTTGGTGGGGGCACTTTAAAAGATTAACCTTATTACAAAGAGAGAGAGAAAAAAACAAATATAGCATTTCCTACAGAAAAACAAAGCAAAGCACATGTACCACCCATGATGGTAGTAGTACACAGCATTGTTGTCAGTGCTAGATGGATTTAAATGAGCACAGTTTTCAAAATCTTGGATGATGTGTTAGTCTGCTGACTTCCAGCTGCACAACAATATCTTGAAAATGTATTTATTAGGATTTTTCCTTAGTTTGTCTGTACACAACAGCCAAATCTCAAAACCTTTGTGCAGCTGGACAGTCTTATTAATTACATTCCTTCTACCTCCCTTCCACAGCTTCATCTAAACCGGTAAAATTTAGATCCATATTTCTTCATTTAGTGATACCAACGTGGAAGTTATAATGCAGGCAGGTCAGAGGTGTTTGTACTACCTTGTCATCTAATCTTACTCTGAATACTGTAGAAGTGCCTGGGTAGGGATGAATGACATGGTGGTAAAAACACCTGTGTTCAGTCTACACTATATCTCCTGCCATTGCTATTATTGGTGGAGTTGCATGGAGGTGAATTACACAATTGATTTTTTTCAGATTGTAGAGCCTAATTTTAAAATCCTAAATTTTAACCCTTGTCTGTAAAATTACATGTTAGGCCCTAATCCTGCAAACTGTTCTGCAGAGAAAGATCTCTTCACTCTGTGAAGTTAGTAAGGTGCTAACATATGCAGGAGTCTGTCCATACAGTTTGTAGGATTTGGACCGTAGATTATAAACTCTTTGGGACGGGAACCCTGTCACCTACTTGTCTATCAAGTATCATGCATATTTATGGTTCTATATAAATAATCTCCCATAGATGTTGGAAGACTAACTCACATTAAAATTAATGAGTGAAATTTGGGTAAATACCCTGTGTATCAAAGGCAAGATAAATTCCCTCTCTGTTCAGATAGCATACATTCCACTTGAGAATGGACCTTTAAAGTTATATTAGATTTCTGGCCGTAAGTATTTGACAGTGTCACTTCAAGCTTTTGTGAATGAACCTAAATATGAAAATAATATATTCTTAATTTCTTTCTAACTCCTGTAGTTTGGCTGAAGAGGAAATAAAAGCAGAGCAGGAGGTGGTGGAGGGGATGGATATCTCCACTCGATCCAAAGGTGAGTGAGGAAAAGTGTACTTTATCTGTATTCCAGAGCACAGGAGGAAATTGGAATTCTTTGTTTAAAATCAGCAGTGCAATGGTGATCTGTAATGCAACTAACTAGACTGAAAACATGAATTCTTAAATGCATATTGGCTTAATTAATGGAAAAATCTCCTTTCTCTAATTCTTTGGGTTTTTTTAATATTGTATTTGAATTAGGCTATGGATTATCCCTTGGTTTTATCAGGTATAATACTCTGAATACATTGTATCTGAGAACATCAATTTCTTTTTGACGTATAATCTTCCCGTAATCAAAATTTGATCCATACTCTCAAGATGTGTCAGCTTCTTGTGGTCTTCCCTACTCACCATGCCTGGTTTTCCTTGGAAGTCATCTTAAATTTGGAATGGCAAAAAGGGATTAAAAAAGAAAAGATGTCACCATGTCCCAAAAACACAAAAATGCTTAATCATAACTTCACTAAAAGTAACAGGGAATATGAAACTTTCCCTGTCCACAAAAATTGGTCTCATGAGCACGAATAATTTCAAGAACCCCTGCAGTATGCATTGATTATCCTGACAGGAAGCCAGGGCAGGCTGCAGAATTCTAGAGAACTGAAAATCTCCATCCCTGTAGTGTCTGACTGTCCTATGGATTTTGAACTGGATTTTGAAACCCTGGCTCAGGCCATCCATATTCTTTATATATATATATATATAATTGGGAGTTTGGATGGGCCAACGTGATTCTACAGCTGAGATAGCTGTAGTGTTAGGCCCTGTCTGCACTAGTGAACTTTCCTAATTTTTGTTTCTTTTCGTTGCTGCTAACAGTTCAGCTTTTGGAGAGCAGTAGGGTCAGGATTTTTAAGGAGTTCAGGACCTAAATAGTGTACTTTTAAAAAAAAAAAAAATTTGGATCTGGTGTATATGGGGTGTGTCCACATTTTAAACACTGTCATCTAACTGCTGCTCAAATCAGGTCTGCAGTACTTAAAACAGTGGCCACAGTCAATGACCTGTCTCCACTAGGGTTCCCAATGTTGTTAACACCAGTGGGGCTGCACTGAACAGGCCTTTGTGAACAGTTATCACGTATAGGGAAAGATAAGCCTGGTGCAAGACAAACTGTTAGGAGTGTCCACAGAGAGATTTACATCTGCTTAACTAAAGTAGTTTATGAACCAGTTGAAGTTAAACTGTACCTTCTGTGTGTAGTCAAGCCCTTTGTGGCTGTGTCTTCTGGTGTGGTTTTTTTACAATGAGAGGACTAATATGCATTATTTATCTTGCTGTAAAAACACACCTTTTTGCCAGTGAAGACATAGCCTGTGAAGAAACCATGAGACTGTTTGTAAGTTAACCTTTTGCATTCCATGATTTTTTAATGATTTAACTGCAGAAATTTAATGTTGAATTAGCCTTGTCTTGCTGCGTTTAAAAAAACAAACAAATTAAAAACAAAGAAAAAGAAAAATAGCCAGCAGAAATATCCGCTGCTTAATAATATTGACATTTAAATTCTTTGTCCCTGATGGTCACACCTCATTAAGATGAGTGGGGTAAGAGTATGGCAAGTTCCCACTTTCCAGGCTGCTATTATTTGGTTGAAGATTGTTTCTTTGTCATTTCACGTGACAGCTGTATTTTCACAATAGAAAAGATGACTAAATTAATAAAACCCTTAGCATTTGAGAAAGCAGCAAAAATTGTGACGAGATTCTAGAACTGCTGGGTGGTCTTGTTTGTTTTTAGCTTGTTTTCTCTACTTATTATTTTCTACTGTTCTGATGTTAATCTTACAGAGAATTTGGCTTTATGTTTTAGTGCCTATCTAATTTGGGAGATTGACCAGCTGTTATTCCATTACAGCTATGCCGGTCAATTTCCCTTGGTGTCACAGTTAGGCCATGACAACCCTAGTACTTTTGTGGGTATAACTTACTTTGCTTAGGTGTGTGGAAAAAAAACAACCCTCTGAGCGGCATAAGTTACACCCACAGAAGCACCAGTGTGAACAGTGCTATGTTGGCAGGAGACGCTCTCCGTACGACATAGCTACCACCATTCTTTGGAGGTAGGTTAATTATGTTGATGGTAGAGCTCTCTCCTATCGGCATGGAGCGTCTGCATGAGCAATCTTACAGCCAGCTGCATCAGTACAGTGGTTTAATTACAGCGGTGGCTGTAGGTTAGTGTAACTTGCATTGACAAAACTCTGTAGTGTAGACAGGATCTACTCTATGAACAGTTTTTCTGGTATAAGGTGCATCCATACTAGGAGAGGTTTGCTGGTATAGTATACAGGTATACTTGTATTTGAAACAGGGATGTGTGCAAGTGGGGGCAGTCGTTGGGGGCACAGAACTTCTCTGGCCTAGGGTCGTGGAGGAAGGGAAGATCAAGCGACGAGCTCCTGCCGGGGCTGGGGCTGGGTGGAGGGAGGGAAGATCAAGCTCCTGCCGGGGCCCAGTGGAGAGAGGGGCAGGGAACTTCTGTGCCCCCACCAAAAGGTGTCCAATTTAAATTCCTGCACATGCCCCTGATTGGCAAGGCACTGGTAGTTTAGACCTGCCTAAGAATGGTTTATTTTGATTTAGCATAATCTAAGGCCTTGTCTAAACTGCCACTTTATAGCACTGCAACTTTCTCGCTCATGGGTGTGAAAAAACACCCCTTTGGGTGCTGCAAGTTTCAGCGCTGTAAAGTGGCAATGTAGACAGTGCGCCAGCCTGGGAGCTACTCCCCTCATGGGGGTGGGTTTTTTACAGCACTGGGAGAGCTCTCTTCCAGCACTGGTGCTGTGACTACACAGCCACGTTAAAGCGCTGCTGCGGCAGGTAGTGAAGACACACCCTAAATCAGTTCACGCTAAACTGAAATAAAACTGGTTTAAACCAAAATAAGAGTGTCCACACAGCCTTTTACACTGGTTTAAGGGTTTGTCTACATGAGGAGTTAATCTGGAATAGCTATTCCTGGTTAAGACCAGTAAAACTATTCTGGAATAAGAATGCCAACATGGGGAATTAATCAGGGATAGTTGTTCTGCTTTAAATTCACTGCCTACCTAAATTCGAATTTACTTTCCTGTGTAGACAAATCCTGTGACCCTATATGACATCACACCTTTAAATCCCAGAATAGACAAGTTACCTAGCTCTATCTCAGTAAAATCTTCTTTGGCCATGCGTACACTTACAAGCTTACAGTGTCACAGCTGTGCGACTTTAAGAGCGCTCATATAGCTATGTTATGCCAACGGGAGACAGTTATGTCAGTCAGTGGGGGAGTTTCACACCTCTGAGCAACAAAAGTTTTGCTGACCTAAGTGCTAGTGTAGACATAATCTAAAAGACAAACCAATTGTACTTTTGAATGTGCTAACCTGGTCAAGTTTTGGCTCTAAAGTATTACTGTTTTGTCCTGACTAGTGTGGGGAGGTGAGCTGGAGGAGGAGATGGGGAACAGCCAAGTGTGAAGAAGTTGAGAGGTGGGGAATAATGGAGCCAGGGCCCCTCCACATTTGACAGGGGCCCTGCCCCCTTCACCTCCTCTTCTCCCCAAAGGCCCCAGCCACCCACCCCTGGCCAGGTCGGCTGCTGGAGCCAGGTTAGGGGAGCCCAGACAGTTGTGGGTCACCGTGAACCCTCCACCTGCCCGGGGTTGGGGGGTCAAGAGCAGCCCCCGGCCTGTGTCCCCACCCCGCAGGGGCTCCCCATCGCCATCCAGGGCAGGAGGGTTCACGGCACCCCAAAGCTACTCGCGCGCAGCTGTTACATGGACCCAGTTCTGGCTGGGGAACCGCAGCCCAGCCATGGTAAGAGCCGTGCGGGGAGCTGTGGGGAGTTGCAGACCCTCCTGCCCTGGGTGGGGCCACAGGCCAGGGACTGCTCTTGGTCCCCCCACCACAGACAGGTGGAGGATCTGCGGCTCCCGGACTGCTTCAGCTTCCGGCTTGGCTGGGGGTGGGGCCTCAGGCAGAAGAGGAGGGGCAGGGGGCCTTGGCCGCCCTTGGCTAAAAGAACTTCCTTCCAAAAGAGATGAGAATAACCACAGCCTCCCCACTTTTAGAACTAAATGTAAGACTTCTTTCTTAGACTTAACCAGCAGAGCGGCGGTACCTTTGGGGTAAATTGAGTGCAGTATTTGTATTGCATGCAAAGATACAACAATATGGTAATTGGCCCCAAATATTAATTAGTGCAGAAAATGTGTTATTGTTATATTTAAACAAAAATACCTTTGAACAGTAATGCTACTTTTATGTAGAAGACTAAAGTAGCTGATGTTTGCAGTGGAAGGTCTAGTTAGGAGGGTATACTTACCTATCTATTATTGCTAAATATAAATATCAGAAAACTTTATCAGGAAACCAAACCAAACCAAATCTTTCGGTGAGAACTTAATGGATATTTGTAGTAAATGTATTTAAAAATGTAATATCAACTTTGTGTAGAACACACTTTCTCTTCGTAACAAAGAGTTTTGATGTGAAATGGAAACTACTGATAACAAATCAGTAGTTCTTGGCAGTATTAGCTAATTTAAAGAGTGTTGTCTAACTGGACAAGATTTCCTTGTGTTTTGAAGGGTCTGTAGTGACTTTTTCAGGCTACGTAGCAAATGATAGAAGCAATCTAAGATCCAGCTTCCAGATATTATAGTGATGGGCACTGAAACGATGTAGACAGACAAGCTAATTGAGATGAGAAAACACTCCACAAATTACTCCTTGGGGAATTCTGCACTACTGCGCATGGGCAGAATTTATGTCCCCCCAGATTTCTTTGCTTCCCCACAGAAAATGATTTTCTGACAGGGAAGCAAAAGGAAGCCACAAGAGTGGTCATGCAACCCTCCCCAGCAGTATGTTTCAGGTGCCCAGGGCAGCCAGCAGAGAGGTAAATGACTGTGGGGCAGAGGGCAGGATTGGGGAAGACCCGGCTAGTGGCTCCTACCCTGCGCCAAACTCAGATGCTAGTCCCGGCTGGGCTGGGGAGGACGGGACTTCCTCTTCCCCTGCACGGCATCTGGGGCTGGATCAGACCCATCCCCAGCTTTACCCCCCAGCTGCTGGAAGCTCTGCAAACTCCCCCCACCCACTTCTTGCACCCATCACTCCTCAGCTACAGGGGGAGGGATCCCTGTACAGGGAGCTGCTCCCCCTTCTGCCCAGCTCCCATGCATCCAGACCCCCCTCATACTCAGACCCTCCCACGAAGCCTCACAGCCCTTTGCACTCAGAATCCCACATCCCCTGATGAGCCCCACTCCTCCTGCACCACCCCAGCAAGCCACCCGGATCCCCACCCCACTGAGCCCCAACCAGCTGCATCTGGGTCTCCACCCCACTAAGCCCCACTCCCCCAGCATCTGGACCACCTACTGAGCCACCCCCCACAACCAGACCTCCCCTACTGAGCCCCAACCAGTTTCCCCTGGACCCCCCTGCAGAGTTCCATTACTGTTGCACCCAGAACCCCCCAACAACCACTGTGCATCCAGATCCCCCCCTGCACCCAGATCCTCCACTGAGCTGCGTGCACGCAGATTGCCCCACACAGAAGCCTCTCAACCCACACCTGGATCCCCCCACACTAAACCCCTCCACATTTGAATCCTGCCTTGCTGAGCCTGCCTGCCAACACCTGGTGTACCTGGTACGGAGGGGTGGAGCCCTGGGGTTTTTCTGGGGCAGGCCTGGACCTTGTGCTGTGTCACAGTTGGGTGCAGCCTCACCGCTGAGTCCATGTCCCAGGGTGGGAGCTGCATAGTTAGCTCCCATCTCTGTGCAGCCAGTGGCTTGTGCTCCCCAGTGCCATGCTGGAGCCTCCACATTTATTTGACAAAATTTGCAGAATTTCAAAATATTGTGTGCAGAATTTTTAATTTTTTGGCACAGAGTGCCCTCAGGAATAACAAATACTTACGTGTCTTTGAGCAGTTCATTATAACATTTGGTCCTGTTTATTCAGTGGCCTCAGCCTCTGCTAGTAGTCTTAAGTAGTAAAGGAGTTAAACTCTGTCAGTAATTTAGTGTAGGGGAAATGTAATGTCATCAAGATAAGTGTTTTTAAATGAGCAGTAAGGTCCTGGATGCTGAGAGATCTTGACCCTTATTCTTCCACTGCAAAATACAAGGCACTTCGATTAAAGTTGTTGTAATCTGTCAGGGAAATTACCTTTTGAACCCAGCCACATGAGGATTTGAATCCACAAGCTCTAGCATCATCTAGATCCCTACACTACTGAGCCATCTGTTCCTTATAGGAAGGACTGTGCTAGTTAAGCATGAGGCTTCATTACAATAGCTGAATGGCTCCTCAAGGATCAGAACCATTGCCAAGCATCAGGCCAGACCTGTGACACCCCTGGCCTAAATTGAAGAGACCCTTATAATATAGTCTCTAAGGTGCCACAAGTACTCCTTTTCTTTTTGCGAATGCAGACCCGAAACATGGCACTTTATGTATTCACAAGCATGCAAGTGTTTGTGAGAAATCCAAGGAACTAGACTCTCATGACATGCTTTGTATTTTACAAAGGCAAAATTAAATTTTCTGATCCTTACCAATTCAACATTTAGAGGAGGATTAAATGCGCATACAACCTGAACTACCTCTTTACCTGTAAGAGGGTTCTCTCAGTGTTAGGATAAAGCGTGGGGGAGCTTGAGTTAATGTTGCTTATAGTGTGTTTGTTTTGTGAACAGAGGACTTCCATGTCCAGGATTCTTAAGATAGCATCTTTCACTGATGAGAGCACACCCAAAATTAGATGGAATTCAGAGAAGAATGGAAATGATCGAAGAATTGATTTTAGTCAGATAACTAATTTATAGATTATTTTTCTGAAGTAGCAATAACTACTACTCGCCCATAGTTTCTCTGTATGTATGTGAAAATCTATATAGGCTAGTATTAGGGAAGAAATTTCTATTGAGAGAGCTCATCTGGTTTTCCAGGTGGTTTTTGGGAGGGATGAGAGAAAGTGACAAAACGCTTTCGTAACATTACAACCACTATCTGCAGTATAATTATAAGTGTCTAGAAAAAGTGTCTAAAACTTGGCAAACTAGTCGTTTTCCTTCCCACTTCCCATTCTAACTATCTTTCCCTCTCAGTTGCTCTACTTTCGTTCTCTTGGTGATTTAATTTCACTGATTCTCTGACAACTAGAGATTCTTCCAGGTGACCAAACCTGAATTTCCTGGTTTAAAAAGCAGTTGGGAGAGAGAACTGATCCTTCCACAACCTTTCTCACTTTCTCACACACAAACAATTACATAAACCAAATTTTGACTATTTGCTGGTCACCTTTAAGTCTGGGAGAATTGTCCACTCTTAAATTCATTCAGTACATAAAATGGAGGCATACCGCTAACTGAGTTTCTCCTTGTGATCCCCATCACTGTAATATCTGAGCACCTCACAATCTTTCATGTATTTATCCTCACAATACCCTTGAATAGGGCAGTGCTATTGTTCCCATTTCACCAGTAAGGAACTGAGACACAGGGAGACTGGGCCAATATTTTTAAAAAAAGAAAAGCAGTACTTGTGGCACCTTAGAGACTAACCAATATATTTGAGCATAAGCTTTCGTGAGCTACAGCTCACTTCATCGGATGCATACTTCATGACAGTATGCATCCGATGAAGTGAGCTGTAGCTCACAAAAGCTTATGCTCAAATAAATTGGTTAGTCTCTAAGGTGCCACAAGTACTCCTTTTCTTTATGCGAATACAGACTAACACGGCTGTTACTCTGAAACCTGTCCATATTTTTAAAGATATTTAGATGTAGTTTTGTTCAGCATTGCAGTGCCTAACTGATATAGGAGCCTAAATATAATTTTTAAAGGGATTTAGGCACTTGGGAGGCAAAATCCCGTTGAGGGTCAAGCATAGCCATCCCTAAATACCCTCAAAATCAGGCCCTAAGTAACTTGCCCAAGCAAGTCTCCCAAGTCTCCCAAGTATTGGGCTAGCCACTAGTTCCTTCACCATTTTACCATCCTTTCTCTAAGACCAGTATGATGTCTGTGAAGTAACTGAATTATCCTCTTGATCATTATAAAATTGTATATATTAGGTACATAAATGTGTAAAAAGGGCAGCTTTCTTCATGTAGAACAGTAAGACATTCCCATTTTATTGTAAGTATTCTAGCCTGTTCAGCTTGTTCTTGGCTGCAGATTTATGTTGAAGGCTTTTGTCTTAGGGAGATGTTGTCACATTTGGAAGATAGCAGTAAACTTCTGAAAATATTTTGAATGTGAAAGTGAAGTGACTAGTGAAACAGGATTTCCAGAATAGAAGATACATTTTGTGACTGTTGCTTAGCAGTACGCTGTGTATGTACTGATCATGCAGTGATACCAAGTACTTAATTACAAAGAGATGATTAAATTCTCACCTCTGTGTTAAAACGTATGAGATGAGGCCTAAAACATATGAGAACGCAGTAGCAAGAGTATCTGCAGCCTGGGGCTGCTGTCCCCCATGGAGAGGCCTTGTCACTAAGGGTATGTCTTCACTACCAGCATTAAAGCGCTTTAATGTGCAGTAGCAGCACCAGCACTGGGAGATAACAAAAGGGAAATATACATCACAAAGCTGTGATGTATATTCTGCTTGGATATTGCAGGTGGTATAATTGGGAGGTCCCCTATTTTTGATATCCAGATCTGTTACATGTTTCTTCAAGTCTGCTCTGCCAAATCAAACTTTGATGATATTGGCACTGGAGTCATAACTGCATCTTTCTCTTCTACAGTTCTTATCTTATAATAGAATTGTAAGACTGAAAGGGACCTCGAGAGGTCTCCTTGTTTAGTCCTCTGCACCCAAGGCAGGACTAAGTATTTTCAAGACCAGTGGTTCCCAAACTTGTTCCACCGCTTGTGCAGGGAAAGCCCCTGGTGGGCCGGGCCGGTTTGTTTACCTGCCGCGTCCGCAGGTTCGGCCGATCGCTGCTCCCATTGGCCGCAGTTCGCTGCACCAGGCCAATGGGAGCTGCTGGAAGCGGCGGCCAGTACATCACTCGGCCTGCGCCGCTTCCAGCAGCTCCCATTGGCCTAGAGCAGCGAACTGCGGCCAGTGGGAGCAGCGATCCACCGAACCTGCAGACGCAGCAGGTAAACAAACTGGCCTGGCCCGCCAGGGGCTTTCCCTGCACAAGCGGCAGAACAAGTTTGGGAACTACTGTTCTAGACCATCCCTGACAGGTGTTTGTCTAACCTGCTCTTAAAAATCCCCAATGACAGAGATTCCACAGCCTCCATAGGCAATTTATTCCAGTGCTTAACTAGCCTGACAGGAAGTTTTTCCTAATGTCCAAGCTAAACCGCCCTTGCTGCAGTTTAAGCCCATTGCTTCTTGTCCTATCCTCAGAGGTTAAAGAGAATGATTTTTCTCTCTCATCGTTGTAACAATATTTTATATACCTGAAAAATGTTATCATGTCCCTCCTCAGTCTTCTCTTCTCCAGACTAAACAAACTCAGTTTTTTTCAATCTTCCCTCATAGGTCGTGTTTTTTAGACCTTTAATTATTTTTGTTGCTTTTCTCTGGACTTTCCCGTTTGTCCACATCTTTTCTGAAATGTGGCACCAACACAGTACTCCAGTTGAGGAGCACAGAGTAGATCGGAAGAATTACTTCCCGTGTCTTGCTAACAATACTCCTGCTAATACATCCCAGAATGATGATTGGGGTTTTTTGCAACAGTGTTACACTGTTGACTCATATTTAGCTTGTGATCCACTATGGCCCCAGATCCCTCTCCGCAGTACTTCTTTCTAGGGAGTCATTTCCCCTTTTGTATGAGTGCAACTGATTGTTCTTTCCTAAGTGGAATACTTTGCATTTGTCCTTATTGAATTTCATTCTATTTACTTCAGACCATTTCTCCAGTTTGTCCAGATCATTTTGAATTTTAATCTGATCCACCAAAGCACTTGCAACCCCTCTCAGCTTGGTATTGTCCACAGACTTTATACATGTACTGTCTATGCCATTATCTAAATCATTAATGAAGATATTGAACAGAACTGGACCCAGAACTGATCCCTGCAGGATCCCACTTGATATGCCTTTCCAGCTTGACTGTGAACCACTGATAACTACTCTCTGGGAATGGTTTTCCAACCAGTTATGCACCCATCTTATAGTAGCTCTATCTAGGTTGCATTTCCCTAGTTTGTTTATGAGAAAGTCATGTAAGATGGTATCAAAAGCCTTACTAAAGTCAAGATATATCACATCTACTGCCTGCCCCCCTCCCCCCCCACCCAAGAAAAAAAAGAAAAAAGGCTTGTTACCCTGTCAGTGAAAGCTATTAGGTTGGTTGCTGACTGTTGCTTAGCACCTTTTTATCTTCTAGGTGTCTGCAAATTGATTGATTAATTATTTGCTTATTATCTTTTTGGATACTGAAGTTAAGCTGACTGGTCTGTAATTCCCCAGGTTGTCTTTATTTCCCTTCTTAAAAATTAGCACTATATTTGTCCGCATATCTATTCAGGAGATACCATCATAGGGCCTAATCACATCAGCCACACTGTCAGAGGCTCGTTCACCTGCACATCTACCAATGTGATATATACCATCATGTGCCAACAATGCCCCTCTGCCATGTACATTGGACAAACCGGACAGTCTCTACGTAAAAGCTACTCACCAGCAACCACATACACACCACACAAAAAAAACACTAACTCAAAAGGGGTTTTTTTTGTTTGTTTTTCCCCCCCTCTCCTGCTGGTAATAGCTCACCTTACCTGATCACTCTCGTTACAGTGTGTATGGTAACACCCATTGTTTCATGTTCTCTGTATATATAAAATCGCCCCACTGTATTTTCTACTGCATGGATCCAGTGAAGTGAACTGTAGCTCACAAAAGCTTATGCTCAGATAAATATGTTAGTTCTCAAAGGTGCCACGAGTACTCTGAAACTAATGGCTCAAATATCTCCTCAGTCAACTCCTTGAGTATTCTAAGATGTATTTCATCAGGCCCTGGTGACTTGAAGACATCTAATTTGTCTAATTTCTAACTTCTTCTTTCCCTGTTTTAGCCTCTGATCCTACCTCATTTTCAGTGGCATTCATTGTTAGATGTCCAATTGCTACTAAACTTTTTGGTGAAAACTGAAACAAAGAAGTCTTTTAGCACTTCTCTCGTTTTCACATTTTCTGTTGCCCTTTATGTCTCTATCTAGTTTAATCTTGTTTGTGCCTTGGCCTTTTTAATTTTGTCCCTACATGCTTGGATTGTTTATTTATATTCATCCTTTGAAATTTGACCTAGTTTTGACTTTTTGTAGGATTCTTTTTTGAGTTTCAGATCATTGAAGATCTCCTGGCCAAGCCATGGTTGTGTCTTGCCATACTTCCTATCTTTCCTGCGCAGTGGGAGAGTTTGCGCTTGTGCCCTTAATAATGTGTTTTTGAAAAACTGCCAACTCTCTTGAGCTGTTTTTCCCCTTAGACTTGTTTCCTATGGGATTTTACCTACCTCCCTGAGTTTGCTAAAGTCTGCCTTCTTGGAATCCATTATCTTTATTGTGCTTTACTATTTATTTATTCTTCTCTTCCTCTAATTTCCTTTTTTAAATAGGTACTCCCAAACTTTTGTAGAGGGGGAGAAGAGAAAGTAGGAGGAGGGAAATTTCATACTCTTAATTTTTTGCTTTCTATTCTTTGTAATATCCTACTTAGAAGTGTGAAAATAACTTCATATTGAGCAAACATGAATTTCTACTCCTGACTTCCTTTTAGGGGTAAACCATTTTTGTTTTATAAACAGTGGATGTTGTCACTTTTGTTCTTACATTTCATGTTATCAGTGGTGGATTTAAAATGGAAGGAAGACAGAGTTCCCTAGAATTTAGAGGACTGGGATTCCCCATTCAAGTATAGAAAGTTTAGGATAGTTGGTTAGATTATAGGTCATAATACTCTTCCTTTTTATTCCCAGCATTTTAATTTAATTTATAAAAATGCATTCTTCCTTCCAGCCCCATTTTTAAAAAGGATAATTATTTAATAAAAGTCTGGAGTTCCATCAACTCCAGACTTTGGAACTCTTTTTTTCTGTTGCTCTTTTTCTAGGGATAGTTTAGAAAATCATGAAATATAATCAAATCAACTTGTCCTTGCTTTTCCTAATCTGTTTGCTTCTCATCTCACTGACATTAACTGAGGCCATGTCTGTATATGCACTTGCACCAATGTAATTAGAATGGTTTAGTTAAACCAATGAAACCTGTGTGGACACTTTTATTTCAGTTTAAGAGTTGCTTATTTCAGGTTAGTTTAAACATGTTTCTAAAAAAATAAAGCCCGGTCTACCTTTACACGTTTTACAGGCAGAGCTAAGTCTCTTACGGGTGTAATATTTTTTTCAAAAAAGCTATGCCTTTAAAAGCAAAGACAGTTATACCTGTATAAAACCGTATAGCTTATTTTGCTTCCCTGAATTGGAATAAGTTATACTGATATAAGCACTTTTTTATACCAGTATAACTGTGCCTATACTAGGGAGATTTTACTGTTTTTACTATGCTGACATAGTTGAAATGGCAAACTTTTCAGTGTAGACAAGGCCTAAGCTAAATCCAAAGAAGCCAGGTTTAAAGGAAAATAAGAATGTCCATCCCAGCCTTTTGCACTAGCTTAAGTAAATCATTTTAAAAATCACATCTTAAGTTAAACTGGTGCAACTCTGTGATGCATCCACTAGGAAAAAGTTGGGGTTTTTTAACCATGTGTAATATAGACCCTCTTTATCAGTGGTTCTTGACCCGCAGGCCGTTTGCGGCCCAATTAGCACACAGCTGTGGCCCATGAGACATCCTCAGGGCCATACAGGTAGCATATATATTGTGTGGATGTGGCCCACATAACACATAGGGAGCTGCATATGTGGCCCACGCTGGTAAATGGGTTGAGAACCACTGCTCTATGTAGACAAGTCCTGACATCTTTAGTGCTGAGCAGGTCATGGTGTGTTCCCTGGTCATGTGACTTGTTTGTGTCACCTGACTAGTTTTTTGGGTGAGCATCATTGGAGAACCAAGAAGAAATTACATGTTTTTTACATCGGCACTTGCTCACATTGAGGTCAGCTGGGCTTCTATTATTGACTTCAGTTGGAGCTGGATGATTATTGTTGAGTGATGGCAGTGTGTGTATGCTTAGTGATGTACAGAACACAGAGGAAAACATGATAACTTCCTCTGAAACTTTACAGTGCAAGAAGATCAGATCTGTGGAATGTAATTGGAAGGATATTCTGTTCTTCTGTTTTATAATCTAGTTCCCTGCACTGTTTAAACCATATTACCGTACCATCATAACTTGTCCACTCGAGCTGGATTACTGTTATATAAAATTGGGCACCTAAGTAATCATAAACTGTGAAGATTAGGTTGCTTCAGGGTTAAGTATGTTTTGTTCTGTCTCATGGGGGCACAAGTTACTGCTCCTTCAGCCACATGATTACATGTGGAACTAATGGTTTTAACCTTTAGGTATAAGCAGTTTGATTTCAGTCATTCCCCGGTGGATGATTGAGGAGAAATTTGTAGGCGCCCATGTCAGCACAGGCAGCATTAGGGCGTAGTTAATAATAACCCAATGAAAAACAAGAAGTGGGTTTAATAGGAGAATTTAGAAGGGTGCACGGCAGTGTCTATTCTAAGTCTCATCTGAAAAAAACTGTGTTAAAAGAACGTTAAGATTGTGAAGTCAAGCACTCAGAAGTTAAGAAATCCCAGAATTAGGTTTGCCTGTGCAACCATAATTTGACATCCTCTCCCCGCTCCATATGTGTGATGACACAGTCTTTAATTACATGTTCACTTACTGTTTTCTCCACAAGACCCTTTCCTCATTCAGTGCACAGGATGGATGGTGTTAACTGAATGGGAAGCCATTCAGTGTTTCTTTTCACACTTATCATTTGTGTAGCCATATGGCTCATTTACCGCTTACTATTTAAACCCTACATTGAATGCAGACATATTAA
This sequence comes from Lepidochelys olivacea, assembly GCF_965140295.1. Classification (NCBI taxonomy): domain Eukaryota; kingdom Metazoa; phylum Chordata; order Testudines; family Cheloniidae; genus Lepidochelys; species Lepidochelys olivacea. The sequence continues at coordinate 18,832,607 of NC_140423.1, forward strand.
TTTCTTCATGGGTTTTTCTGATCATGGGCACTCATTATAAACCCTAATAAATTTATCATTACACCATCCCTCTTTTACAGATGGGCAAACTAAAGCACAGAGAAATTTAAGGCCAAAATTGTCAAAAGTTTTCTTCTGATATTTGGTGTCCAACTTGAAAAACCTAGCTTCTGAGTACTCAGCATTATTATAGTACTTTGTATGTTCAGAGCATAGCTGGCATTGATTTCACTTGCAATTCTGAGTGCTCAGCACATCTGCAGATCAGACCCCAGGTATCTCAAGTTAGGCATCCAGCAAATGAAAAGCACACAAATTGATGGCCACACATGAAAAGTTTGGTTCAAGTGATTTGCCCAGCATGACAAGAACTTTGTGGGAGAGTCAGGGATAGAATCCTGGTCTCCAGCATATTAAATTGCCTCAAATTTGAGACCATCCTTTCTCTGTCTGCAGTACCTTGACTCATGCACTATAAATCTTTCAGTTTCATCAACAAATAAGGAAGGGGTTCTACAGACTACAGCTTCCTTCCCAAAACACCCCTGAGTCATTCGCTGAGCATGGTCCATCTATCCTGTGCACTGAATGAATGAAGCATAGGTCCTGTGGAAAAAATAGTATGTGATTATGTAATTAAAGACTATATCATAATGCATATGCACAGGCATTCTTAATTCTGGCATTTGGAAATGTTTGCGTGTTTGACTTTGCAATCATACTTTTCACATTTTTTGTTAAAATGCCATCTTCTGAATTTTCAAATCAGCCAACTGAAAAAGCAGAATTTTTAGAATGTGGAACCATACTGATTCCCATGTGTATCATCAGCTGGTTTGGGGCCTTTAGATCCACAGCACAGATCTCTGCTACTTCAACTAATGGACTGACTGGTAGCAGTAATCAGCTGTTAGTGTCTATCTGGGCCAGTAGGGAATGAAACATATTTGGCCAATGGGTTTTACATCAGAGGACTGTAGAGACTCCAGAATCCTGGATTCCATTCCCAGTTCTGGAGGGGAATGTGCTCTAGCGGTTTCAGAACCTTCTGCCCCTGTCTCTTGGCCTTCCCCAAGCCTGACCCCTTCTATATCTTGTTTCCCTCAGTCTGTCCCAACCTTACCCCTCTACCCATCTTGCCCTGACTCCTGTATTTTTCTCCCCATCTTTTCCCTCCCTCCCCAAACTCAGTATCCTCACAGTTTTGTTCTTGGAATTGGTTTTGTTGAAACCATTCAAAAACATTCAGGGTGAAGTTGACATGACATGTAAAATTTTAGAATAAAATTATTAAAGTTTGGGAAAATTGTAAGGAACTGAAAACAAGCACTTTTTGTGGTAGGTCTCAGGCAGCCTTAACTATAGATGTCACCATCAGCTCTGCTTATAAACAGTTTCTACATAGACCTCAGTTTTGTTTCAGTGGCAATCAGTTGCTCTAAATTATATTGATATATATGTGGTGGGAGCGTGTTTACTGCTTGGAGGCGCCCAGTCTGTTCCTGACTCTGACTTGCTCAGTTGCTTCAGGCAAGTCCCTCTGTGCCTCCATTTTTTCATTGTCAAATGAAAATTATAATGCAGCATTTACGTACCTTATGTGATGGTTGTGAGATATCATTAATGTTTCCACAGGGCAGAGGCACCGCCTTTCCAAAGTACCGGGGGGTTCTCAGTGAAACCCGGCTCTGCCCTAGGGCCCACCCCCACCCTTCCACTAAGGCCCCACCCTCACCCCGCCTCTACCCTCCCCACCCCCACCTAGCCTCTTCCTGCCCAGTTCTGCCCGCTCCCCCAAGCACCCCGTGTTCTTGCCCCTTTCCCCCTGCCCAGTCTTCTGCACACTGCAAAATAGCTGTTTGCAGCGGGTGGGAGGGGGAGAGAGAGGGAGGGGGAGACAGTGATCTGTGGGGCCTGCCAGGAGGCACTGGAAGGGGTGGGGGGCATCTGATGGGGGGGCTGCTGTTGGTGCTCAGCACCCACCATTTTTTCCCTGTGGGTGCTCCAGCCCCGGAGCACCCACGGAGTCGGCACCTATGCTTCAAGACACTTCTCAGTATTCACTAAAGAATATTCTCAGGTGTTGTGTACACAAGAAAGTTGCACTGGTTTAAATTAAATTGATTTTTAAAACAGTTTAGTTAAACCAGTGCAAACCCTTGTGTGGTCATTCTTATTTTGCTGATTAAGAGTTAACTTAACCCTATTCTTAGGCAGTTTAAACCAGTTTTATTTAGTTTTTTGTTTAAATAGACTAGGAATCTATTTAAACTAAACCAAAATAAACCACTCTTAAATCAAAAGTGATCACACAGCCTTTTGCACTAGTTTAAAAGAATATCTTTAATTAAACCAGTGCAACTTTCTGATGTAGGTAGGGCCTCAGATGAATAGTCCTTTGAACGTGCCTTTTCTTGGTTGTACCTTCCTCCATCTGATTTTCTTGTTTTTGCATGTGGTGGTTTTATTTTAAATGGTTATTTTATTTCATCATGTTGTTGATTGATAGTCACTGGCCAGAGATCTGCTACAGCGCTTGTGGGCCTCCTGGGAGATGCCACACAGCACTGTACCTGTCCTGGGAAATAACTGCCCTGTCTAGAAAATTCCAGATAATCACTTTCTGCTGTACTGCCTCTAACATTAGAAGACATATTTAGTTCCAACAATTAACTCCCACCATCCTCTTCGTTCTCAGTTAATCAGCCTATCATAATTACTGTTGTTTGATTGACCCCGGCTGAGAAGAGTTCATTGCTAATTGGGATAGATTCTGTTGGTGTTTTCATAAATATGTTTGGGCTAGCACAAGCACCTTCTTAGCCAACAGTTTCTCTTTTCCATAGTTGTTTATATTCTTCTCCAAGTCTGTGATTTGTGTGCATTATCCAAATACATCCCAATATCATAGACATACTTTCTGACATACTTTCTGCCGGTAGTACAATCCTTGCTGGAGCATTTCCTGAACTTGCACAATGAGCAAACTTAATTGCTTCAGCCTCTCAGTATTTATTTTCTCAAGCTGTTGGTTTCCTGAGACCAGCAGCTGTGTTAAGATTCTGCACGTATTTGTGACTGGGCTTGTGGCCAAGAATGTTCAGTTACATGAGCAACTGTCTGTAACTGTCTGGGGCACATGACTTTTGTAGCTGGTTGGACACCATTCTACTTTTTCTAGCTAGTCTGATTGCTCATGGCTGTATAAAACACACAATCTCTGTCAATGACATTTAGAAAATTAAATATGCAGACATACGTTAGTCTTTTGACAATGATCTGCACAGTTGTGGCAGACCAAGATTTAATTCCCAGTGTCACACTTAGGCCTTAATGTCTCGATGAGACTTTTTTACACTGCTGTAAGTTCATCAGTGCAAATCACCTAGTCTATACATGCTGCACCAGAGTAGTGCAGCTACACTAGTTCAGTGAAACCCAGCATATTATTACTGTGATTTTATTGCCATAGTGCATAGGAACCCCATGCATGCTCCAGGACCCCATTGTGCTAGGCACTCTACTAGCACAGAACAAAAAGACTGTCCTGGACAAGGTGTTAAGCACTGATAGTGAGAGAATAGGCTAGTCCATTCTGCCTCAGGTTGTGAGAGAAAGAGAATGCCTTGTGTCTGAACAGGTTACATCTTTAGAAATGTAAAGGTAGATATTGATGAACTAGGAAGAAGATCTTACCTTTCCCTTGGAGGAGGGCGGCTACCACACATACCCTTGTTTACGCTAGCTGTACTGGCAAATCTTCATCATGGAGATTTGGCTTATACTGGCAAAAATATTTTTTAAGAATGGCAAACTTTTTTAGACTAGACTAGGCCTTAAGGGGGTGGATGTTAAGGGAGTGTGTGTGTGTGTGTGGTCTGTGTGCATATGTGATGCAGGAAGAGGATGGATGGACTTGCTGATGAACAGTAAATGTTACTCTAGAGTTCATTTTGTCCTGCCATTTCAGTATGAACTCTGTGACGTGATGTGCAATATCATATGAATCTATGTAATTCTGTTGCATCCCTCTGGATCTAAACAGGTCTCACAATACAGTTTAGTTAAGAGTGCTACATCTTTTGGGATGTTTTGTAAATCAGCAAAATTGCTTCATGTTAGAAATGGTTAGTGTTAGGCCATGTCTACACTACAGCCACAGCTGTGGTGCATAATGTAGACCCTTCCTAAGTTTTTCTGTTGATATAGTTAATCTACCTCTCTGAGAGGTGGTACCTAGGTCAATGGAAGAATTCTTCGTTCGACCTTCTCGCATCTACACCAGGGGTTACGTCAACCTAACCGCAGTAATCAAGACACAACATTTTTCACAGCCCTGATTTTTAAGTGTAGACCTGTTTCAGTTTGGCAGGCATTTGTATGAAGGGGAGAAGTGACTGAAGAGTCCCATTGGAAAAGTCTCCCAAACTTTTTTTTAACCTGTTTTGTTTCAGACTTTTACTGCTCTGTTTGTTCATTTAAAAAGTTTAAGGAAAATTTAAGCCAGTGTTAAATTAAGCCTGTTAAGTAATTTGACAAACCAAAGGTGAATGCTAGACTTATTCAGTAAGAGCTGATTGTCTACTACAGCTGATCACTTAATTGTACCTTCTAAAGTATGGCAGTAAATTCTTTGTAACCCAGCCAAACTTTCCGTGTTCATTAGAAATCAGTTCAATTTGGTAACAAGGAAAAAAAATCAAAAATCCTCATATATTGTGTTTCCACCAGTATCTTTTGACTCACTGTCAGTCCTTTCTCACAAGAGACAGTTTAAATAGAGGTTAACCTTTTCTTGACCATAAATAATTCCTCTTAAAGATCTTAATCAAACACAAAAATCGAGGCCAAGAATAAAAACGGTAATAAATTCAAAATTTATAATAGGTCCTTTGAGGATCTCAAACCTATTACTTAATTTTTCAGTGGGGAACAGATAATGCTTAAAATCCTGGTTGGAGCCTTCATTTGTTGGTAGCTGGTTAGTTTGTTTTTTAATGTGAGAAAGAAGGCTCACTTGATGGGTGTTCATTGAAGCAAGCTGGTCAGGTTGTTTTAGGGGGCTGAATCTTTCTTCCCGGTCCCTTCACATTTTTGCTTGGTTTTCACAGATACAGTTATAAGCAGTTTGAAGGAGAATGTTAGTAGGAGGAACTTTGTTTGAGAGACGGTGTAGTCTAGTGGTTAGAGCAGTTAGGGTTCTATAGTTGGTTCTGCCACAAACTTGCATGATGTTGGACAAGTTACTTCATCGCTTAGTTGTGGCTTATTTAGTAGATACTTCAACAGGGATCTTATGATGTTAAAAATTCATGTTTGAAAAAGTTTTGAGATCTTGAAATGATATGTGCCATAAATGTACAAATATTACTGTTTTGGGGACATATGTATGATATCTTTGGGACCAAAGAAACAAGTGAAATTTTCCTAGATCAAAAATGTCAAAGGTTTATTGAAATAAAGGGAAGAAAATCTGGACTACTCATTTACCACGTATTAATTTGTGACTCCTATATTCCCCTTCTTCAGCTTTATAGCCTCTGGTTCCCACTGTGTTACTTGACCTATTGCTATCAAGAATTACAAATATCGGTGTATCTTTGCTTCTTAAACTTAAGGTATAACTCTAGTAAAGAACTATTCACTGCTACGCATCATCATTGTATCCCGTATGCTTCAGAATTACTCATGAAAACAAGAAAAGTTTATTTTAAATTTAAACCTGAGTGTAAGCTGAGAGCTTTCTAACAGCATGTATGAGCATTGCATAGCTATGTCCCAGCTACCAATTTTATCAACTACTTGTAGAAGAGAGATTGAGAAATAGTGCTCTATTCAGTGAAACAGTAAAGAAATGCAAACTGCAGAGCTATGTAGGTCTTGATTGGATGCATTTTCAGCAGACATTTCAGGAAGTATATTATGGACTCTTTAAATGTGTTAATGTATTCGTTATAGATCCTGGCTCTGCCGAACGCACAGCACAAAAGAGGAAGTTTCCCAGCCCTCCACACTCTTCCAATGGCCATTCCCCGCAAGATGCATCTACGAGCCCTATTAAAAAGAAAAAGAAACCTGGCCTATTGAACAGTAACAATAAAGAGCAGGTAACGGAACTCATTGTCTTAATGCGATAATAGCGTATGAAATAATTAAAGGCTGTGATGAGAATGAACCTGGAGCTTTCTCCTCTTTACTCAGTTTCATTTTGTACTGCAGATCTCCATTAGCTGATTGTGGTGAATGTACAAGATAGCTAATAGGCCTTTGTCTTCCCTAATATATGTGGAAACAAGGGGCACGCTGTGAAGCCAAAACCCAGGAAATTTAAACCCAATCAAATGAAATGCTATTTTTCTTAGCATATTGCCAACACGTGGACTTCTGAGCAAAAGAAGTTATTGAGGAATATATTATAAATTAATTAATTTAGCTGGATCTTTTAAAAGGACAAAATATATTCATAACAATATTTGTCATCATTAATATGGAAATAGTATCAGGAAAATCACAACCCAGGTCTGAGAAGGATTTCCTCTCCCCCCTTACCTCTGTTACAAGCATTGACAAGTATCCAGGTGCTTTTCCCCTGAATTCCCCTGGAATTTTTCCCCGAATCACTGGATAGTGGCCATTGCCTAAATCAAACCAGATGAATCAAAGGGTCACCCTCATTGTGGGTATTTTTATTTTCTGTGTCCAGGTGAAATTACAGGTGCACCATATGATACTGTTCAGAGTTTACCTGATCTGCTGGAACAAATTCAGAAGCTGGTTTGTGTGCCCTCTGAAAACTGGGATTCTGTGCACTATCTCCTTATTAAAGTTTCATGAAGGCTGTAAATTAATGGCAGTTAATTCAAGTGATTAATGGAAAACAAATTAACTAGATTAAAAAAATTAGTCACGATTAATCACAGTTTTAACCACACTGTTAAAAAATAATAGAATACCAATTTAAATTTATTTTAAATATTTTTGGATGTTTTTCTACATTTTCAAATATAATGATTTCATTTACAACACAGAATACAAAGTGTACAGTGCTCACTTTATATTACTATTTTTATTACCAATATTTGGACTGTAAAAAAGGTAAAAGAAATCCACTCAATCTACAAGTCCACTCAGACCTACTTCTTGTTCAGCTAATCACTAAGACAAACAAGTTTGTTTACATTTGTGGGAGATAATGTTGCTTGCTTCTTATTTACAATGTCACCTGAAAGTGAGAACAGGCATTCTCATGGCACTGTTGTAGCCAGCATGGCAAGATATTTACATGCCAGATATGCTAAACATTTATATGCCCCTTCATGCTTCTACCACCATTCTAGGGGATATGCTTCCATGCAGATGATGCTGGTTAAAAAAAATGTGTTCATTAAATTTGTTACTGAACAACTTGGGGGAGAATTGTTTGTCTCTTGCTCCGTGATTTTATGCGGATTCTGACATATATTTCGTATTAGGGAAATCTTGGATGATGACCCAGCATATGTTGTTTGATTTAAGAACACTTTCACTGCAGATTTGACAAACGCAAAGAAGGTACCAATATGAGATTTCTAAAGATAGCTACAGCACTCAACCCAAGGTTTAAGAATCTCAAGTGCCTTCCAAAATCGGAGAGGTACAAGATGTGGAACATGCTGTCAGAAGTCTTAAAAGAGCAACTTCGATGTGGAAACTACAGAACATGACCCACCAAAAAAGAGTATCAACCTTCTGTTGATGGCATCTGACTCATGATGATGAAAATGAACTTGCAATGATCCACACTGATTTGGATCATTATTGAGCACAACCCGTCATCAGTACTGTACACTTTGTATTCTGTGTTGTAATGGAAATCAACATATTTGAAAATATAGAAAACACACAAAAATATTTAAATAAATAGTATTCTGTTATTGTTTAACAGTATGATTTAAAATTGCAATTAGGACTTTTTTTTAAACTTGCGATTGATCATGTTGAAATTTTTTAATCATTTCACAGCCCTAAGTTCCATTTTAAATATTAGATGCTTTATTCTTTAATTTTTACTTTCTCGTGCCAAATAATCACTTCACATTTATCTGCAAGCAACTAATGAGAAATTTTTTTTCTAAAGCAGTGGAGTCCAAAAGTCACCCTGAAATTAATGGGCATTCTTGATTTCTTTCTTGTTTTTGATAAGACAAAACTGGGGATTTGTAGTGAATCTGTTGGTCTTATTGCTGAGCCACTCTGAAAGTGAACTGTTTACCATGTAAATTGACCGCCTGTCCTATTAACCCTTAAAGGTAATCTGAAGACTGGTGTAGAAATTTGTTTTATACCCTTTTTGCTGCTTTATAATGTACAAAGAAGGCTGAGAGTATGTTGAATTTTAAGTGGTCCATTTCTGCTTGATGCCAATGTTAGAATTGTTAGAATAAAACATATGGAATATTCTGTTTTTCTGAAAGATAACATGCTAGAAATTATTTTGGGAAAGTTTTATGGCCTGTGTTATGCAAGAGGTCAGACTAGATGATCCTAGTGGTCCCTTCTGGCCATGAAATCTGTGAATCTGTAACCAAAGAGTTATGGAGTCAGAGAACATGTATAAAACAGGTTGAAAAATTAGAGCTCTTAACTAGACAGTTATCACATAAGCCTTCTTGGCTGCAGCTCATTTTTCTAGCTAGCAATAACTCTTTTTCACACAACTGGGTAAAGCATCATATTGATTTTTCCAAATCAGTTTGTAAATATTACTGTAGTTTTCTTTAGTTTTTCTATTTTATTAGTCAGCTCATGTTAACTTAATATAAATACAGACTGTAGGCAATAAGCAAGCCCCTTTTAAAACCAAGAGACTAGGTACTCGAGCCTGACTTGACTAGCTGGGAGAGCGTGGAAAGCTGCTGCTTTAACTCATAGAGAAAACAAGTTTTTCGAGAGGAGGGTTACTACTATGTTCAATGCTGAATTTTAATATATTAAAACATTTTGCTATGGTCAGAAACCAAGTGTGCGGATGTCTTTTTTTTAGGCAAATGAGTCTGTCACTTTCAGTCCTTCAGGCTCTTTTTTTGAGCCCCATGAATGTATCTCACTGGTCAGCTCAGCTGCTCAGCCTGGCTCAAAGGAAGGGAGGTGATGAATGTTTAAAAGATGCAAGCACCATCATGTTAACACTTAGTTGCCCATGACTTCTAGAAAACTGAAACTTCTATTTAGAAACAAGAAAAGGAGTACTGGTGGCACCTTAGAGACTAACCAATTTATTTGAGCATAAGCTTTCGTGAGCTACAGCTCACTTCATCGGATGCATTGAGTGCATGCATCCGATGAAGTGAGCTGTAGCTCACGAAAGCTTGTGCTCAAATAAATTGGTTAGTCTCTAAGGTGCCATCAGTACTCCTTTTTTTTTTGCGAATACAGACTAACACGGCTGCTACTCTGAAACCTATTTAGAAACAGTTATGACAATTTTCTTATGTCTGTCTTGGGTGTGGATTTCTAAGGAAGTTTTTATGAAAACAGTATCTTTGCTCAGGAAATTTATCTGCTGCTTATTCCCCAAGTGAAGTCATAAGGTATTTTAAATTACATTGGGAATTTGCACTTATTTCAGCTGTTGGTGATCTGTACTCAGAGTAGCTGGATGGGTGAAAACCCCAAGTGTACTCTAGGAAAACTAATTTGCACCCATGCGCCCTTGCTCAAGTACTAAGTATGTTTTAGCAGTGCAAATTACAGCTTTCCCTTTGCACTTGGGGTTTTCACTCTCACAGCTACATTTGTAGTTTGTTACAATTTCAACAACTGACAGCCAATTCCTAGTGTATATAATGCCTTCTACAGTATCTCTAATCCCACGATTTCAGAAGTCTTTACTAGTATATGTATTACATATGCATAACCTCTAATGTTATATTACTGTATATAAAAGCATGTGAGCAGGGGGAGCCACTTAACCCATCTCTATGGTGGAAACACACAGTACCTGTTTAGTAGTGCACAACAGTGCTGCATATCACTTAAGGATAGAAAGAGATGAGTACTACCAGATTTAATTGAAATCTCAGGTGAATATAATATCAGCCATACTGGAAATTGACTAGGATAGTATTGTTAAAACCTCTACCCTTGCCAAAAGTGCTGTGGGATATTTAGAGGCTAAAAGTGATCTGTCTACATCTCTGGAAAAAAAAAAGCACCTTCAGCTGGAATGATACAGAGGGAAGAGTATTACTTCCTGCACCACCTACTTTGTCCTCTGTTCAGCTGTGTAGCTTTAGAAATCTAACAAGATCACAATTTGAGTTGATGAGACTGATGGCCTTTGTGATATTAGTCATGTCCAGAGCAACCAGTTATGATGTCACACACAATATTATGGTTTGACTTTAAATGAGGAATAATAGTGAATAAACTTTGTCTAAAATTAGGATAACTTTTTTCAAATTATCCCTAATAATTAATGAAGGTGGAAAAGAATAGAAAATTAAGTGCCATCAGTGGAATAATTCCAAATGGAATATTCTTTTCAATTTCCCAGGGCATGTTAGCAGCTCTTCAACAAAGGACTAGTAAATTTAGGGAGCGTGGGGTCAGTTTGGACCTGTCAGGCATGCTTTTTGAAATGTTATTGATGATGATTTTGCCGTGACCTATGCCAGCACTGAACTACTTTCATTTATAGTTAAGGGGATTTTTGTGCAAACAGTTACCGCAACAGTGCCAATTCCTGCTGTAAGGAAAGTTGTGGAGACTGCAAGTCTTAGCTTGCATTGCTCCTTATTGGGAGACCTGTCACCTCTAAAGGGCACATCTCTGTATTGAATATGAGGGTATCTACAAGTCTTGTTACTGGATTATATCTCCTACACGCTGTATCCTTGTTTCCCTCTATCTCCCCAATTTGTTTTCAGTCATAAATTCAGTGTGAGCCATTAGTTTGCATATCAGTAGAGAGTAAACCTATTTACAAATATCCATTCTGCATTTAATGAGATAATGTACCTGCACAAATGCTAAACGAGCTCTGTAAACTGCTGTTTGTTTTTTATTATGAATATTGTTGTTTATTTATTACTTACTTGAAAATACAGATTTGTTTTGAAACCAAACCTGTCTTTCTTGCCTACATTTCAGTCAGAACTAAGACATGGTCCGTTTTACTATATGAAGCAGCCACTCACCACAGACCCTGTTGATGTTGTACCACAGGATGGACGGAATGATTTCTATTGCTGGGTTTGTCATCGGGAAGGCCAGGTCCTCTGCTGTGAACTCTGTCCTCGGGTTTATCATGCTAAGTGTCTGAAACTGACAGCGGAACCAGAGGGTGATTGGTTTTGCCCAGAGTGTGAGGTTAGTTGGATATAAGGACCTGTGTATGTGTCTCGTGTTCTTGAGATTCGAGGGAAATTGTCACACAATCAGAATTAGTTCTCCTTTTACTCTGTTTGGACTTCTGTTATTGTGAGTGCACCTTGGAAAAGGTAGTAGAAGGGGTAGTACGAAGACCCTTCTGTTGTCTTGAGTATCTAGATAACTTTTGTTTTCTAACCTGAATCTTCAGCTTCCTTTGTTTTCCCGTCTGGAGAGAAGCTACATTTCAAAGAATTATCACTTTGTCAAGTACCTCTAATTCTGCAGAGTTTGGCTAATTTAACTTCTGCTCCCTCCGTTAGTGAGCAGATCAGCTCTACAGCAATGCATAAAAAATTGCTCTGTTGGGCCTACAAAACAGTGGGTATTAATATTATTTTTTCTTGAGAGGAATAAGTAAACATTTACTCATACTTTTTCAGTGATTCTTGGGAACAGAACTGTACATTGTCTCATTATTTCAATATTAGTAAATCCCACATACCAATTTGAGCATTTATTGGGTTAGAACCTAGATAATTTTCTTAAGTATTCATATCATAATTCCATAGTCAAATTTGGGAATTGAAGTACTCCATATTCACTTTAATAATAATAATTAATTAATAATGTAGTAGAAAATGGATATAATTTTCTTGTCTTTTTAAAATTTTTCTGATATATTCAGCTTATATGTTGTGTAAAAGAAATTTCTGAGAAATAAGTTATATTTGTTGTGTTACACTGTCAGCACTGTTGTAGTTTCATGGGATGGCTCTTACCACCCACTTGAATAATGAAGGGACATTTTAATGTAAAATAGTCATGAAAAACAGTCATCAAGAAGTTTTTTCTGATTAAATATTTGTAATCTTAATTTGTAGAAAATTACTGTAGCAGAATGCATAGAAACGCAGAGTAAAGCTATGACAATGCTCACCATTGAACAGCTATCATACTTGCTCAAGTTTGCACTACAGAAAATGAAACAGCCAGGGGTAAGGAGAATATTTTTTACATTAGACTTGCATGTATAATTTAATTCTACATAGTTTATTTCCTTTTATTGATCTTGATTATGGCATAGCTTATTGTATATTTGATTTTGAGCTAGTTAGTCACCCACATATATCTGTAGTTGTTGATGGTAAACAGCAATGTAATTTATTATGGTGATGGGTAATCTGTTGGTATGCATGTAAAATGAAAGATTTCCTGGTATCAGTGTAGACAGCATCAGTATTAGCACAGCTTTGGATGATAATGTTGTTCTTCTGCTTAAGTATTTTATTTATAGTCTTTGATATTCACCATAGAGTCTGAATGATCAAAAACCTCACTCTATGTGTAAGGTGTAGGCCCAATTTTATAGATGGAGGAACTGAGGCTCAGAGTGCTTATGTGACTGTTCCCAGATCACCCAGGAAGCCTGTGATTGAACTGGGTACAGAACCTAAATCTCATGAGTCCCAGTCAAGTTCAGCAGTCCTAAAGTTTTTCAGTTGCTGTATGAGATCCAGGGATTAATTGAGGAATAAATTGAAGGAAGAATTAAGCTAGCAGTTTAACAATATTTAGAGTAGATATAGTGAAACTACAAAATAGAATTCAACACTTCCCACTCAACAAAGGTGAATGGGAAATGAGGGCCTAAGCCATCAATTTCTACACAGTCAAAGCTTGCTGCTGCTTTTTTTGAGCAGCAAAATCGTGTGCTTGAATGTTTCTCCAGGGCTTAAGGGAAGGAATCCTTTCTAGCTATTCACTAGCGGCATTGCTGCTCGGTGGCTACAACTGTAGGCATGGCCTAACCACAAAGTTGCATTGATTTAATTAAAAGGGTGGTGGTTCATTGGTTTATATCTGCTTTGTATTGGTTTAGTTTGCAACTTTTCTGTACATGTGCAAGATAAATTTAGGGTCTAGAGTAGTCTCCGCAGAGGGCATGTTTCTACACAATCTTGCACTTGTTTAGTTAAACCAGTGTGGATCCCCGTGTGGACAGACGTATATCAGTTTAAAACTGTTTTATCAGTTTAGCTTGTTCCCGTAAATTTACAGAGGAATCTGAGATTGGGGAGTGGTATGGAGCAGACTTGTTATGTCATGCTTAATCTTTGCCTGATCCTGGGTCTGGCCAGGGGATGATTCAGAAACTGACAGAACTCAAAGCAGCTTTAAAATTGTGCTTGGCTGCCTTTGGCTCCAAGGAGCTACTCTAACAGCCAGAGATTATCAAATTGCAAGTGTGGTCCAGCCATGACCCCGTTTTCCTAGCAATTTCTTCTGTTCTAAGCCAGCAGTACACCACCTGCTGACGGAATCCTCAGAAGGCTGGTTAAGGTGGCTCTGACATACAGGAGTCTGTCTCGGCGTCTTAGTTTTATCCCTCAATTGCCTTAGGTCTGGAACTTTTAGGAGGCTTCAATTGTCACCTTCATCCCACTCTCCCTCTGCAAGCCTGTGCGGATTTCAAGGACTAGTGATAAAGAAGTAAATTTGACTAGGATCTTCTAGATGATTTGTCAAGGATTGTTTCAAATCCTTTGTTAATAAACTGCTTTCCATTCCCATTCCTACACAGACGATATTATAGAACCGGAAACTCAGAAAATGACTGTGGGTCCACAGTATTACAGTAAGAAGTAAGGTTATGAAAACAAGAGTTTGAGTCATTGGCTCTTACCAGTTCTGATCTCTTTTATATAAATACTTTAGCAAAACAATAACAGCAGTTTCTAGGAAGACCATCATCTTGAGTATTGTTGAGTTTTGTCCTTTGAAAATCTTCTAACTCTGGTGTTGTAAATCTCGTGCTATTATAATGAGCTATTAGAAATTATAACTGCTGCTTTTCAGAAGCAAAATTACATTGTTCGTTTACAAAAGAGTATGCCAAGAATTATTATCTATGCATTTTGAAAATGCAGCTAGAAAGATTTTGCTTAATGAATATATTTGGGGTATTTCCTCCTTCAGGCTTGTGACTAACACCTGTCAATCAAGATATAGTATTTTTAAATTGAAGCTGATTATCTCTGGAGTATTATAGTCCATATATTCTATAAAAATATGGTACTGTGTGCCTTTTATTTGTTAGGATTTTTATTATTTATATCCTGAAATATAAAATAGATGGTACAACAAAATGCTCACTCGCTCTCTCCGTGTGTGTGTGTGTGCGTGCGTGCGTGCAATAGGATCCTCCTAATCAGGATGACCCAGTCTAGAGAGTTTTGCCCTTATTAAGCAGAATTCAGTGTTAAAATAAAATGCTACTTTATATTGGTTCCCTGTTTCTGTAATTCAGTCACAGGAAACCAGTTGGTTCATGAAATAATTAAGGTAACGCAAATCTGTCTGAATTTCTCCCTCTTCCCTGCAAACTAGGATAAAATTTGGCAGCTGGAGAAATACAGAGCCATCAAGTTTCTGAGGGATTTTGTGGTACTGGGAGATTGAAGTGGGCTAGCTGTAAACAGCATCTAATAAGGGAGAATTAAAACAGTTCTGCTTTGTTAAGCCACCTTTGATAAAGGTATTCTGAGGAGAAATGAGACACTGTCAGGGTGTGAGTGTCAGAAAGACCAGAAATCTTTCAGGTATCTCAGCTGAGCAGAATTACTGTCCTAGTTGTGCAACAATCCTTATATTGGGTTAAATTTGTTTCTCCCCCCTTAAGTGGTTTGTACTGTACATAACATCAGTCTATCCCAAAAAAGCCTGATGGAAAAATACAATATCTGATACTTCCTAATTGTTTTTAGAAAAGTGTAAGTTGGAGGCCTTATGCTCTTATAGCTGTTTCTAAAAAAATGATTTAAATCCAGGCCTGTGGCTACCAGAGGCTGAACATACCATGAAATGAACCCCCTTTGGTCCATTCTGTTCTGTTGTAGCCTTTTTCTTCTTCATTAATTGTATTATCGGTAGTTCCAAAGAAGTACTTTTGCTCAGACCTCCCAGTTAGAAGTAGGTTTAGGGCAGGAATTGCAAATGTTGGGCTGGTGAAGCTGTTTGGTATTGGTAATATGTGGTTTGCTTGTTTTTTTCTTTTTAACAGACAGAGCCATTTCAAAAGCCAGTTTCACTGGATCAACACCCAGATTATGCAGAATATATCTTTCATCCAATGGACCTTTGTACATTAGAAAAGGTTGGTTTGCATTTAGGGGAAGAAGCTTTATTTTAAAGTTCAGTTACTTTAGTTGGGATTGTTTTGGTTTTTTATACTGTTTGTAAGTATTTTGGTACTGATTTGTGTTAATGATACCTGTTTCTAAAATCAGTGTAATACCATTTTACTATTTAATTAATCCTCCTGCCCTTACTGGGTCCTTGTCTCACTTTTGTGGGTAAATCTGCAGATACTTACTGCATAGTCTTTACTGTATCTGAGCTCAGCTTGCTCCCAGGGGAGAAGGAAGGCTGACAAAGAATCAGTCATGACCCCCTGATTCTCAGTCAGTTGGCCCCATCATAAGTTACAGTTTCAGAAGGTCAGCTTTAATTTATGCCACAGAGGTGGGATTCCTCAAAGTTTTTACACCAGTATAGAATTGAACATGGCAGAGGCCGCTCCACCATGCCCTTTCTTTGCTATGACACACTCCCTCCCTTCCTGCTGGGAGTGAGGTAGTGGTTTTCTGGCTCAGAGGGCGGTAGATCTACTTCCAATGATGATCTGTAGGCAGACGTTTCCCCCTATACATGGTGAATTCTGCAGCACACATCTTTGTCTGCTTTAATTTCACTTTGTACCATGGGTGGACCAGGGAATCCAAACCACTGTATTGTATTAGGTATGCTATAACATGGCCCCATCTTTTAAAACTCTCTTGACCCATTAACCCAGTAATTGCAGGTAATGTAAAGTGAAAATTGGGGAGTAGAGGAAACTGGAGACTGAATTTACTGCATACAGATGTATACCATATACACATCATACCAGGGAATTACCTATTTTTTAAAATTTGAAATAATTATTGAATGCCTCTTATACATTTTTTTAATTATGTGAAGTACATTTTGATAGTGAATGTCCTTTTGGAGTAGTAAAAAAGTACCTGGGGCATGTTCTGATTCTGAAAACAGTTCTTGCATATTTAACAACCACATGATTAATTGTGTTCACTAACATTTATTAATTGGGTGGTTGATAGGAAAAATAGTTTATAAAAAGGGGGGACGTGCTTTGCATTGGTAAATTATCTCTGCTTCCTCATATATTTCTGATTTTCTTCTTTGCAGAATGTTAAAAAGAAAATGTATGGTTGCACTGAAGCATTTTTGGCTGATGCCAAATGGATTTTGCACAATTGCATTATTTACAATGGGGGTAAGTGTGTGCTTGCTTCCAGGAAATTAAAATTGTGAAAAGAACTGTAATAGTAGAGCAGTTTCTAGATTCATAGTTGGTGAATGCTGAAAATATCTACCTGTTAACTACTCTAGTGCCTAAAGAAATAGAGTTATGTTTGGAGAACTGTCACAAGAGCAAATACTATCTGTGCTCATTATCTCACCAACAGTCCCAACTTAAAATGTGTGTTCTTCAGGGGCATGCAGAATGTGGGGTGCTTTGTAAAAGCTTATTTGAGGAAACTTTATATTTCATGTATCAGTTAAAAGAAGCGCCTCAACAATACAGTTGCACTGCTATTTAACAATCTCCATGCAAATGCTGGAACAGACGAGAGAGAATTCCAGACTGAAACATGACTCTGAATGGTACCCCTCAGAATCATCCCAATGCAAACTGACTGGGAGGGGGTGTTTAGAGAAAACCTTTCACATAGCTGTTGCCATGTTATGCATGGATTAAGGAGGAAATGATATCATATTGCTTTCACACGCACTACATTTATACAGACTTTAAAATGCTTTTTTAGATGTTTTTCCTTTCAAATGGATCTCATTTACCTGAATATTTAACTTTTTTTAGAAGGAAAATGTAAACTTTAATCTAATTTTAGGACAACAGTCATTTTAGTTGATCCTCTTTCCTTATCATTCCCTTAGGAAATCACAAATTGACACAAACAGCAAAAGTCATAATCAAAATCTGTGAACATGAGGTATGTGTTCCCCAGTTAACTTAATTTTTCTGGCTATATCAATTAAAATGGAAAGAACATTTTTATAGATTCATGTGTGAAGTATAAAATGTTTTATTTAATCATAGTTTCAGTCTTTAAGTATGATAGTCTTAAACTTGCTGAATTAAATTTGCTAGTCTTAACTAGTCAGATGTGTAAATGGTCATTTGCAATTGCATTAACGCAATGGCAGTTCTGAAAGTCGGCCTGAGCATTTGGCACTAGAAAGTTAAAACTGAATTTTGTAAACGTAATTTATTTGACCCACAGCAGTTGCAAATTGTCTAATGATCTGACCCTTTGTATCTAAACTCACCGATTTCTACACCTCTGGGTCATCCCATCAGTGCCCCCAATTCTTATAAAGAAGTTCTGAAAACTTGGTGATTCTGAATAATACAAATTAAAAGCATGGTGTCTGATCTTCTTGAAATTCTCCATTTGTTTATTTAAAAAAACCTTTTACATGAGGAATAAAATATTTTATATCTGATTATGAATGAAGTGTCTTCTCTCCTTCTCAAACTAAGATTTTATTTTTGTCACTGGGACACATGGCAGTGATAAAATATAATCTGAAGAGTGATCTATGATATGACAGTTTATTTTATCAACTCTCGGGTCCACCTATGATGCGTAGAGAAGTATTACATTTTACTTTAACAATGGTAAATTTTTCTCAGTTTTAGTTTAAAAAGAAGTATATGGAGCTTAATCATGCTGATTCATCTGTCCTGAATAATACCTCATCAGAATCCTTCAGTGTATCTTTTACATGTAAAATGTTCTGTATGATGTTCCCGTAACCAAATATGGGGAAGAGCAAATGCTTCTCAAAACCATGTTGTAATGACTTGGCAAAAAGTATAATTATCTACTGAGTGATCTGTGGCTGCACATTTTCCTCCTAACGATAGCAGGATCCTAGAAAGAATAGAATAATAATGTTTTAATCACAGCTTAGATTGTTTTGAACTCTGCAGTAGCTGCTCACCTTCTTGTTGCAGATGAATGAAATCGAAGTGTGTCCAGAATGTTATTTAGCTGCTTGCCAAAAACGAGAGAACTGGTTTTGTGAGCCTTGTGTAAGTCAAAGATTTTTGTAGTTTAACACTTTTCTTAAGCAAAAAAGTTACCATTAAGTGTGTATGAATATATTGTTTCGTGTGCCCCTCGTTTTAAATCAGTGAGTGGTTATGGATCTGGACCAAGGGGAAAAGTTTAAAAAGCTGCTTATTGTGGCTGCAATGGATATGAAAAGTTGAAAGTTGAGTTACTTGTGCTCTTTTGCACATCCGTACTCTTCATAGTGGGTCCAAATGGATTTCTCAGTTCTGGGGAGCAAACACAGAAGTTAGGGATTTTGCTAAACATATCTTAATCTTATCAGAGATGTTTGACTGTCGTACTGTGCACTGTTACAAAGGATATGTACAGTCTGATGATTACAGGTGGTGTTGACATCCAGTACTGGATGATGGAAATGTTTTAAAATTGACTTTTCTCCTGCCTGTTCCCTTGGCCGCCAAAGAATATATCCTTATTCTTGGGTCATCTGTGCTTACACGTGACACTTGGAGGCAGGGCAGGATTTTTAATATGTGAATATGCATTTCTGGCCTTGAAAATGTAGCTTGCATGTCTTCTGATGATGACATTTTAAATATTACACCAGGTATGCATAACCTATAACAGACACAAATTAAGACACAACTTCTCAAGGAGAAACCTATAGTCCAAGAGCCTGACACTTCAAGCCTTCTGCATGCAGAATTCTCTTGGCTTGAGGGAAAATGAGAGCTTGCAGGACCGGCTCATACTTAGACAGAGTGCAACAAACATTTAGGACAGGGAAAGGAAAAAAGATATCAGAATATCCAATTTGAATGTGTAGAAGTGCTGGTGCTGTTTCAAAGAATTGCTGCTTACATTATTTTGATGAGTTTACTTTGATTTCTCATAAGTACATATTATATTTGGTTGACATTTTTGATTTTTAAAAATTATAATTACAATTATTATAAAGGCTCATTTCTAATTGCTGGGATATGCATAAACCTAAAAGCTGCATAATAATATACAGTTTCCAGAATAGTGATTGGTTAATTCATGGAAATAATCATTGGGTAATAAGCTCTTCCAGACAGGGATCTATCTTCCTTCTTATTTGGAAAGTGCTTGTGCATTGTGGGCCTTGTTGCAATCTAAATAATGAATAAAATGAAAAACCACTCTGTGTGTCAGAAATTGGAAAATAATATATTGCTTACAATATTTTCTCACTGTGTGCTGTGCATCTTCTTCTAGAGCAATCCCCACCCTTTGGTCTGGGCTAAACTCAAAGGCTTTCCATTCTGGCCTGCTAAAGCACTGAGGGATAAAGATGGGCAAGTTGATGCCCGTTTCTTTGGCCAACATGACAGGTGGGAATTCAATTAAAATATGTGTGAATTGGCTGTGCTTTCTAAATTGTTGTGATAATTCTGCACTGTCAGAAGTTGTTTACACTATCCTGTCTTTGAATGTTTGATGGTAATAGCCGGAACAGTACTATTTAATGTATTTATCTGATCTAATCTATCTAAATGTTTTTAAATTAAGATTTTGTCACATATTAAAATTAGGAGGTATCTTTCATATCCATGTCCTTAGTAAATCGTTAAGATGATGGTTTTGTATGGCTGAAAAATCATGGATGTTAGAGATGGAAAAGGCCTTTTAAGTGTCTGTGTCCATTCTCTGCCCAGTGTAAGAATAAATGCATCATTTTGGATGAAAAACTCACATTGTAAAATGTAGTATCCTCATTTGAAATGCCAGTTTTGCTTCAGAGAGAGTTTGGTTATTTCATTTTGCTTAGCCTGGTCAGAGCTCTACTAGATAGAGGATACAGTGACCACTAACAGTGGGTTTAGCAAGAATTGAAAAACATGAATCTACAGGGCTGTATGAGGCCGTGCATTTATATAGTCTTTATGGCTATGGAATAATTAAGTCAGAGCTCCTGGAATTTTACAGTCACCTGTGGGTTTGGTGGGTCTGGAGTTGAACAGCTACATGAAATCATGCAAAATAAAATAAATTCTCCAAACCTCTCTACTGCACCTGTCCTGTTAGAACTTCAGAGTATACTACACAGTATTCAGAGTAGCAGTAGAAATTGGTTAGTCTCTAAGGTGCCACAAGTACTCCTTTTCTTTTTACTACACAGTATGTATACAGTTTTACACTGTAAAGAATGTGCATGCCACAACTGCTAAACAGTCCTTTTAAAACAAACTCTCTGATAGGCTTTTCTGCTTTGTCCCTAACCCCAGCTAGTCTAGATCTGAAGATTGTTTTTTAGGGGATCTTTTTACAGACTTAATGAATTATCTAGGTAAGGAGTCATTTCACTGGTTGTGTTTCTGAGTCAAAAAATACATTAGTGGTAATCTAAAACACAAATTATTTACCAAAAAACCCTACTAACTATGCAAGATTAATTAAAGTAAGAGGACATTCAAAATTTTTAGAAGATACATTGTGTGCTGGTCTTCGGATGTTTTGATATTAAAACAAATTAATCTGGGCTAAAAACTAGCAATTTCAAATAAACAATGCAGAATTTAATTTTATACCTTTCCTTTTTTCTTTTTGTTTTTTACTGTTTTGTATGTAGGGCCTGGGTTCCAATAAATAATTGCTACCTCATGTCTAAAGAAATTCCTTTTTCTGTGAAAAAGACTAAAAGCATCTTCAACAGTGCAATGCAAGAGATGGAGGTTTATGTGGAGAATATTCGTAGAAAGTTTGGAGTATTTAATTACGCACCTTTCCGGACACCGTATACTCCCAACAACCAATACCAAATGTTATTAGACCCTACAAACCCAGCAGCTGGAACTGCAAAGACAGACAAACAAGAGAAAATCAAACTGAACTTCGACATGACAGCATCACCCAAGATTCTAATGAGCAAATCTATGCTGAGCAACACTGGTCGAAGGATTTCCTTGACAGATATGCCACGGTCACCAATGAGTACAAACTCCTCAGTTCACACTGGATCCGATGTTGAACAGGATGCAGAGAAAAAAGCAACCTCCAGTCATTGTAGTGCAAGTGAAGAGTCCATGGACTTCATTGACAAGAGTTCAGGTAAAAGCTAGGGAAAGAGGGATGCTGCATTTGGTTTAAAACATTTTTTTTTCTTAAATGTAATTAATAAAAACAAGCTTTTTTGCCTGGCAGTTTACAAGGAAGTTGTAGATGAAGGGAGCAGTTTAATTTTATCCATCAAAAGACACAGAAAAGAAATAATATAATTAAATTGCATCAAGAAACATTTATTTTAAATAGCAGGATATTTTTGTAACTGTCAGAATGAGAGCTTATGCACTCACCATCACTGGAGGTATTCAAGTTGAAACTTGACAGACAATTTTTAGGACAAATTTAAGAATAATAACGTGTACACTACTGTGTGCCTGATTCACCAATACATTACTCCATTGAAGTCAGTGGAGTTACACCAGTGTAAAGCCCTACAGTGCCAGGAGGCAGACTGGATAAGAGGAATCCTGATCAAGTGCAAGGGTCAGCAACCTTCAGCACACAGCCCATCAGGGTAATCCGCTAGCAGGCTGCGAGATATTTTGTTTACGTTGACCGTCCACAGGCACTGTCCCCTGCAGCTCCCAGTGGCTGAGATTCACCATTCCCAGCCACTGGGAGCTGCGGGGGATATGCCTGCGGATTACCCTGATGTGGCATGTGCCGAAGGTTGCCAACCCCTGGTCTAGTGGTTAAAGCTCAGGACTGGGGATTAGCAGGTCTTTATTCTGTTTCCAGCTGTGCCACAGAGTTGAGCAAATCACTTAACCTGGATTTTTTTCTTCCATAAAGTGGGGTAGATCACATGCACCTCACGGAAGTGTTGTTGAAATTGATAATTAATGATTGTAAAGTTCTTTGTGATTCTTGGAAAAAAGCAAAAATCATCTTTGCATCAAAGCAGCTGCTGCTGCAATTGTTGGCTAAGATTTTCAAAAGTGACGAGTAGTTTGGGATGCCCAGTATTTGGGTCATTAACTTCAGACACCTTGAAAATTGCTTGCTTTTCAGAGAGGACCTTCTTAAAGAATCATTTAAATACTGGCACTAAGACTAGGTGTAATTTCAAGGGAGCTAATAACTTTAGTTTTTAAGGGTGGGGGAAATGACCTATCTAAACGATATTCAAAAAGCAGTGTAAAGGATTTCATATAAAAATTTGGAAACTGTGGAAAAACTAGATAACACAGCTTTAGGTATAATAGTAAAATGGAGTGAATTCTCAAATGTTGCTCATCTTAAACACAGAACTTAATTCAAGAAACTACCATTCATGTTTCTCAATCAAAAGAGGAGCCAAGCGTATGGGAAATAAATACATGAAATATTTTTTCCTTGTCCTTAGATTTGTTTAAATTTCTGAGTTGCTCTTCTGCCTCCCTGTAGAGACTTTTATCTTGGATAGACATGTGAGAATTCCATTTCCTTCAAAATAACGTCTATTGAACCTGTAAAAACCTTTCTTAAACCAGTTTGTATGTTGTCAGAGGGACTCAGCTTTTTCAGTGTCTGTGTGATTGCACTGATAATATACACCTTTCTGAATCTCGTATTGTTTAGTGATGAACTCTAGTAGAACATCTGCTAGTGCATATCATGAACAAGAAGGAGAAACTTCTGTACTAGCTGCCTTTTGTTTTAGAGAGCAGGGTTGCTGATAGCAGAGTCAGAGCTTATAAAGACTGGGAGTGGATGTGTCATTACACAAAGTAAAACTATTTCCCCATGTTTATTCCCCCCCACCACTGTTCCTCACACGTTCTTGTCAACTGCTGGAAATAGTCCACCTTGATTATCACTACAAAAGGTCCCGTCGTCGTGACCCCCCACCCCCACCCCCCACGCTCTCCTGCTGGTAATAGCTCACCTTACCTGATCACTCTTGTTACAGGGTGTATGGTAACACCCATTGTTTCATGTTCTCTGTGTATATAATTCTCCCCACTGTATTTTCCATTGCATGCATCCGATGAAGTGAGCTGTAGCTCACGAAAGCTTATGCTCAAATAAATTTGTTAGTCTCTAAGGTGCCACAAATACTCCTTTTCTTTTCACTGGTAGAGTGTTCATCATCTTGTGAATTGCCACTCTCCTTTGAAGTCCCTGAGTATAAGGAATTGTAATGCGAGTCCTGTTTATTTCTCTTTTTTTGGGGGGGGTTCACTTTTTGGGAAGTATTTCTCTTCATGGAGAAACATTAGTTTGTATTTTACAATCACTTTTTTTAAATTGAGGAGTATTTGGATCTTCTTGCTAGTCGTGCCACCGTATAAGTGACATTGAGTCCCAGTCTTGCTCCTATTGATTTAGTGAGATTAGGATTGGGCCATTTATTTGCAACTCTGCCAGTTATAGCTACAGTGTCAGAAACAATAATCCAGTTTCCAGCCTACTTTAAGCACTTCAAAAGGAAATTTTTAATTATTGAACAAAATCTTTACTATATAAACTCTTCGCTGGTATGCTCTGCTCTTCCTGTAAACTCAGCAGAGTCAAAACATTCAGAAGCATAAACAGAAGTCCAGGATTTTTAATTTATTGATGTTGCATAACTCCACCTGATCACTTGATGTCTTCAGACATGATGTGTTAAGCTATTGTGTCAAGGCACCTCCTTTCTCTTACCAGCCCTAGCGCTTCCCCCTCTGGCGATGGTGGGCCTGGGGTAATCAGCCCCACTCAGACAGGGTTTGCATTCTCCCTTCTGTGCTCCCTTGGTTGTATTTTCAGGGTAGGCCTGAGGGGTGATCCTCCACCAAACAAAACGGAAACAGTCTTCTAAACAAAATCTGTGGGGGCGGAGGGGGAGGGGTACCTTAGGTGTCAGTTCTTCTCTTAGCAAGCACTCAGGTTTGGCTGTTTTGCCCTTTGGGAAGGAGCACAGCCTCTCACCCTAGAGCAGCCTATTTCCCTGCTGTCACTAGTCTGGCAGCAGCTTGTCTTTCTCTCCTCCCCTTCCCCCAGCCCCGCAGGGGTTTTTAAAGGCCTCAGGCAGCCCTTAATTGGATTCAGGTGTCCCTGATTGACTTGAGGTAACCCCTTCTCAGCTGCTAAAAAAAAGGGCTAATATATCGATCTTCCAGGACCCTATTGCTGCCGTCTGGCCTGACTTTGTCACACTATATAATAATTTTATTAAGATGATGTTGAAGTAAAAAGAAAACGGTACAGAGTTTAAGCATAGAAGTTTCTGGTTATCAGGGAATAAGGTACAGATTATCAAGGGGTGCGAAATTCGGTTTAGGAACGGGTGGCGTAAGGAATACATAATCTGCAATCTTCTCGATTGGGGGTAAAAGTTTAATAGGTCAAAGTACAGACATTGAGATATGGGGGTATGTTGTTCATATAATGGCTATGTTCAGGTGTGGAGTATAATGAGTGGATACGATGATGAGAAAGGATTTACCGTCATTTGGTGGGATTTAATGTTCATTGAGTTTAAATGTACATGCTAAGTGTCCTATAGTTACCAGGCCCTTAAAGGTTAAATATCATAGGGCAACAGAAAACCTCTCTCTCGTGCTACTTTACATTAAGTCGTCATCAGGGCTTCAGTTGCCTTTGAGTGGGGGGATCCAGTTACAACACAGTTCCAGTTTGTGGAATAAACAGACTCTTAAGTGTTTAGAACCAACCCAGATTTGGTTGGAATGCTATCAGGGATCGTTCTGCACTATAAAAGGAAATGGTGCTGAACCTGGTTCTTCTTTGAGGAGTGTCCCTATGGGTGTTCTGCTTTAGGTAACTGTGCGCCGTGTGACTCTAGTCAGAGAGTTTTGACAGCATTACCTGTGCTGTGCATGCACTCTCCCCGTCTTGCGCCTGTGTCGGCACTTGACTAGCACTGCGCGGCCACCTCCCCTCTCAGTTCCCTCTCTACTGCCCTTGATCCAAGTCAGAGCCCTAGCAGAGCGCTCACCTTTTTACCTCAGAATTAGTTTAGATAGATTAGTCACGTAGTTTTAGAGTAGTTAGGTTAGTTGATTCCCTTTTCTTCATTTTCTCCCCACTTAAAAAAAAAATCCTTAAGTGACGTTGTTTTCCCTCAAAATGCCAGCGTCTCCTGGCTTTAAATGCTGCATTTCCTGTCGGGAGGCAATTCCAATTTCTGACTGACACTCACAGTGTGTCCAGTGCCTGGGGGAAATTCATGTGCCCCAAAAGTCCAAAAATTCTATAGTCTCACGGCCAGATCAAGAAAAGCCAGAGACCTTAAGCTGAAACTCCTCTTAATGGAGAAGTCCCTCTGTCCCGCTTCAGACCTGGGTTTGCAGACTTCTCCGGCAGCCCTGTCACCACATGCAGCTTCTGACAGACACCCCTCCTCCACCCCACAGGGAGGGGACCTGTCTTCTAAAGGATGTGGAAAGAGGAGAGCTAACACTCCCCCCTGAAGACCACGCCAAAGAAGAAGTGTCTCTCGACTCCATCTGCCGCTTCGGTACCAACCACGCTGCGGCGTAGTACCTTTGAGTCGGCAGGGACCTCCGGCACTGGCAGTGCCTTTCAAGCCGCGGACCCTAAGCTGGCAGGCTCTAAGAAGGAGGGAAGGGGGAAGACCGCCTTCTCTACCTCAGGACCGACAACACACAAAAAGCGCTCAGTACCGAGTGACTCTGTACAACAAGCAACACTGCCACCTCCTGATATTATGCTGTATTGCACAGATACAGCACCGCAGATCCCCGCGCTGTCCTCGGTGCAATCTATGCAGGCTCTGTTCCTTCCGACACAGCAAGGTCCCCTAGTACTGCCACAATTCTCGGTACTGGTATCTCCATCAGTACCACAACAATTTCTTGCTCCAGAAGACTTGACAGTTTCCCCGGTACCAAATCACCTCTCTTTGGTAGTTTCGCTGCCGCTCACTCCAACGACAAGAGCTGCTAGTCCTGAGGATGTGGAAGGAGAGGCTTTCTCCTCCAACAGTCTTTACCCATGCCAGCCAGTGTTCAGTCTGCACTTCAGGAGCACCCCAACCTCCGACTCAGCCTGATTTTCAAGAGTGGTATGGTCATCCGTGGGGACCCCTGCCTGTGCCCTTCCCACCTCAGTGGGCATTCTGAGACCTGTGGGCAGCTTATAGATAGTTTTACTCTTAACACCACAACTGCCACCATGGAGATACACAGACATGCTATACCAAAATCCACAGTTCCACCAGATGCACCTCCCAAACAGAATTCTGAGGAGGCGGAAGAAATCTTAGATCAGGAGGCAGCTCCTGCTACCTTCACCTGACTCTCACCAGATCAAACTGTTATGCCTTCTACACCTACTGCTGGAGATGATCACAGGAGCTTCCAGGATCTCTTCAGACGGATTGCTGACACGCTCCAGATAACCCTCGAGAAGGTCTCCAAATCATGACACGAGCTCTTGGATATACTCCACACATCCACCTCCTCTAAGATTGCCCTCCTGATTAATTCAGTGCTTATGGAACCTGCTAAGAACATATGGCTGACCCCCACTACCATCCCTCCCACATCTAAGAAAGCAGGCAAAAAATTCTACATCCCTTAAAAAGGGATGGAATTTGTATTCACACATTCTCAGCCAAATTCATTGGTAGTTGATGCAGTTAATGAAAAGGGCAAACAACATTCCTCCAGAACCACCCCTTCTGATAAGGAGTGGAAATGACTTGACTTCCTTGGCCGCAAGGCCTACATGCCAGAGGACAAAAGAGAGCAGTTGCTCATTTCTGAGGGTCATCTCTTGGCTAGGACAGCCCTCCAGGCATCTTTGGACTCTGCTGACAGGGTGGCAAGGACCATCACAACCGCTGTAGTAATGCGCCAGGCATCCTGGCTTCACCTGTCAGGATTCCCCAAGGAAGTCCAAGCCACGGTAGCGGACCTTCTGTTCAAGGGTCCAAAACTGTTCTCCAGCAAGACTAATGAGTCACTTCAGCTGTTGAAAGACTTGAGCCACTCTCAGATGTCTTGGCATTTATATGTCTGCAATAAAACATAAGCAAGACCGGTATTATACATTGCAGCAACCCAAACAAATCCCATACACACAGCAACCGAGACAATATGCTAACCAACGGAGTAGACAGAGACCGACCAGACGCGGCCCAAACTCCTCCCAATCTACCATCTCTCAACAATCAACATCCAAACAGCAGATTTGAAGGTTTGGTCCAGGGCTTGTCCGACCTCTCTCATCTACTGCTGCCATCATTACATCCCATCAACCATCCCTTCACCAAACACCTGATGCCATTCTGTCCAACCTGGTGAACCATCACTTCTGGCAGACAGATTCTGGAAATCATCAAGACTGGCTACGCCATCCAGTTCTCTCCATCCCATCTACCCACCCTCCCTCCCCATCCCTCTTCAGGGACCTCTCTCACAAGCCTATCCTGAAACAGGAAGTGGCGCATCTCCCACAACTGGGAGCCAGTTCTGGTACATCACAGAGGGAATTCTCTTTATATTTTAACACGAAAGAAATCTGGAAGATGGAGACCTATCCTTGATCTCAGGACATTAAACAAATTCATCAGAATGCAACGATTCACGATGGTTACATTATCCACAATTGTTCCAGCACTGGAACAGGGGGATTGGTTTGCAGCCCTCGACCTGCAAGATGCATATTTTCACATTACCATACGCCCAATGCACATGAAATTTCTTTAGTTTGTACTGGGATAGGATCATTTCCAATATACATTACTACCCTTTGGCCTTTCCATGGCCCCCCGGATATTTTCTGAACTTCTTGCTGTGGCAGAAGCTCATCTTCGCAAGCATGGGGTCATGATATGTCCCTACTTAGACAACTGTCTAATCAAGGCTCACACTCAGGAAGAAGCTGGCGCAGTCACGCAGCAGACTGTATCATTTTTTACCAGTCTAGGTCTACAAATAAACCTCCAAAAGTCCACATTAACACCAGTTCAGTAACTGGACTTTATCGGCACACACCTAAATTCTAGGGAAGCAGTAGTATCATTACCTCCTGAGAGATTTACCGTTTTAATGAACATCATCGATACTTCGGTGCACAGATCCAGGATATCCGCTAGGATATGTCTCCAGCTACTAGGTCACATGGCGGCGACCACATATGTGGTAAAACACGCCAGGCTGCACATGCGTTGCTTGCAGGGTTGACTCAAGACGATGTTCACACCACACAAGCGCAACTTCAACAAACTTCTAAGCATACCAGTGTAGCCTGCATGTTCCACATAAACAGGGAGGTGCGAGGTCACATAAAAATGTGGACATGGTGTATACATCACAGCATCACCATATCAGCCACATATCTACCAGGGTCTCAGAATGTCATTGCCAATGCCCTAAGCCAGAAGTTCTCGAACGATCACGAGATCCAAAGCATATTCCACCAATGGGGGTTCCCCGCATTAGATTTGTTCACCACGAAAAAAAAACAGCAAATGCACAGTCTTTTGCTCCAGAGCAGGTCTGGGATCAGGATCCAGAGGTGATGCATTCTTCATTCCCTGGGACTCATCCCTTCTTTATGCCTTTCCTCCCACCCCATTGCTGTCCAGGGTCCTGCACAAGATCAGAATTGATCAAGTCAAAGTCATCCTGATAGCACCAGCATGGCCCAGACAAACATGATACCTATACCTGAAACAGATGTCCTCATCCCTTACCCCCTTCCCCCGGCATCTCCTCACATTTCTTCCCGATCTCCTCTCTCAAGATGTGGGCCAGACTCTGCATCCAGGTTCCAGGGTGAGGATATAACTTGTTCTGACGACATTAAAGACATCCTGCTAAACAGCAGGAGGCCCGCTACATGGGCTACGTACTTACATAAATGGAAGAGATTCCACATGTGGTGCCTAAACAAACAAATCAACACCACCACCTCAACTATACCAGTGGTCCTGGACTACATGCTCTACCTTAAGAAATGCAGCCTTTCATTGAGTTCACTGCGGGTGCATCTGGCAGCCATTACAGCATTCCACTAGAAAGTGGATGGTGTTTTTGTCTTTGCTCACCCAATTACCAAAAGGTTCCTCCAGAGAGTGCGCGACCTCTACCCAGAACCCAGAGTCCCAATGGCACCATGGGACCTGACTTTACTGCTTCAGTCTCTCACAACTGCACATTCGAACCCCTGGCCACATGTTCCCTTCTACATCTTTCCATGAAAGTGGCCTTCCTAGTTGCCATCATGTCTGCGAGACGCATGGGAGAAATTGGTGCTCTTATGGCTGGACCACCCTATACAGTTTTCCTCAAAAATAGGGTCACTCTCAGACCTCACCCCAAATTTTTGCCTAAAGTTCCTTCTTTCTTCCACATCAACCAGCCTATCCATCTTCCCGCATTCTTCCCTAAACCTCACAAGAACAGACAAGAAGCGATTTTCCACACACTAGACGTCAGAAGGATGCTAGCCTTTTATTTCGAATGGACTAAATCACTTAGGAAAACGCCTAAATTGTTCCTTTCCACCATGGAATGCTCTAAAGGCAAACCCATCTCTAAACAGAGATTTTTCCAGATTGATTTCAGATTGTATCCAGGTCTGTTACCAACAACATGACCTGCAACCCCCCTCACGGGTCCAAACACACTCCACAAGATCAATAGCCACATCGGTTGCCTTCTTACACAACATGCCTATTACTGACATATGCAATGCAGCTACTTGGACACCGCCACATACATTCATTCAACACTACATCATTGATCAGGCCTACCCATAAGGGATATGGGTATCCTTATGGGAGGCTACCCATAAGAAGGGGAGGTCTTTGGAGGGGGAGGGATAGCTCAGTGGTTTGAGCATTGGCCTGCTAAACCCAGGGTTGTGAGTTCAATCCTTGGGGAGGTTATTTAGGGATCTGGGGCAACTATGGGGGATTGGTCCTGCTTTGAGCAGGGGGTTGGACTAGATGACCTCCCTTCCAACCCTGATGTTCTATGATATTCAAAACTGCCTAGCAGACATGTTTACCATTTGTAGAAGTCAGCCCACTTATTTAGGAGGCTAAATCAGGATTTCAGAATCTAAATTTGGGGGGAGGGATAGCTCAGTGGTTTGAGCATTGGCCTGCTAAACCCAGGGTTGTGAGTTCAATCCTTGAGGGGGCCATTTAGGGATTTGGGGCAAAAATTGGGGATTGGTCCTGCTTTGAGCAGGGGGTTGGACTAGATGGCCTCCAGAGGTCCCTTCCAACCCTGATATTCTATAATTCTAAGATTTACAGTCTCTGAAGACTCAACCTCTCAGTTTGGTACTGTTGAGTCAAGGGACTCCTTCTCCGGTACCGGTAGAGCTGGAAGGCCCTGGAGCTTGAGGGAGAGACCTGGCTCTGACAGTGTTTCAGTACCCTGTACCAGGGACAAGGAGGGCAAGTATAAGCACCCCGATCTAGTACCATCAAGCTCAGTCGTGCCATTTGAACGTATCTGTTTGACACCCTCGGTCCCGAGCAAACAATGGCACCAGAGTCCATTGACATCTACATCAATATGCCTGCCATCAACAGTACTGTCATTTTCGGTTACCACATCGGTAGTGATTCCCTACTCAGTACCACAAGAGTTTAGATATGTGAGGAACCTGTCCATAACAGATGAGCTGGAATTTCTGCTCCTCATGAGTACTGAGTGTCTTTCGGTACCGAGACCTTGGTCTCCAGACTGCTACCATTCCTAAGTACCATAAAACTCTCCAACCTTTTCTATGGAGGCTCCTGCATTGGACGATGTTGAGTAGGATGAAGGGGACTTCCAATCAGTCTCTTCTATTTCAGTCTAGGGTTTCCCATCATATCCTGTCAGTAACCCATTCTTTCACAGTCACAGGGAAGATCGTGACTGTCATCAAGGATGGTGGAACCAACCCTGCATGCCACCCACACTCCCATGCGTCTGCCCCCCCCCCCTCCCCCGGTGGCCATACAGGGATCCCTGGGCTGCTTACCAACAACAGTTCTCCACCGGTACCATCTCAAGGGGAAACTAGGCTTGTTCAGTTCTCTCCTCCCCAAAACATCCTGACCCTTCACCCCTCCCACCCCCAGAGGAGAAGACGTTTGAGGAATAGGAAGGCAGGGCAGATACATGGGCCACCTCTCAAACACCCATTTCATCCTCATTTCCAGATGAAGCAGTTACCCCTCCACCACCTTCCAAGGCTGACAATTTTCAGCAATTTTAAGACCTCATGAAGAGGGTAGCTGATACTCTTCAAATTCCACTCATAGAGGTCAGAGATTCACAACACAAGATTTGGATGTTCTGCGGTCAGCAACAACCTCCAGGGGTGGCATTACCCGTCAGTGAGGCACTCCTGGGTCCAGCTAAGACTGTATGGTAAACACCTGCTACTAGTCCACCAACATGTAAAAGAGCAGATAAAAAGTATTACAACCCCCCTAAGAATTTTGATTTCTTGTTCTCTCACCCCCCACCTAACTCCCTTGTAATGGATGCGGTAAACGAGTGGAGCAGGCAGCACTTCTCCTGGTCTGCTCCACATGACAAGGACCAAAAGAGACTGGATCTGTTTGGCCGGAAGTCCTATTCCTCAGTGACCCTGCAGGTCAGGTTGATGGACTATCAGGCTGTTTTGGCCAAATACATTTTCACAAACTGTAATAGTTTCCACTGAATGCATCCGATGAAGTGAGCTGTAGCTCACGAAAGCTTATGTTCTAATAAATTTGTTAGTCTCTAAGGTGCCACAAGTCCTCCTTTTCTTTTTGTAATAGATTGATGGCCCATATTGAACACCTGCCACAGGAACATAGGGAGCAATTCCAGGCCCTCATTTCAATTATTAGCCAGAACCACTCTTCAAGCATCCATGGATGCTGCAGACACTGCCACCAGGTCCATGTCCAGAGCTGTAATTATGTGCAGAGTATCCTGGCTCCAGCTCTTGTGGTTTCAGAGAGAAGTACAGTACACTGTTGAGGACCTCCCTTTCGATGGTTGTAGGCTTTTTTGGAGACCACAGATGAGTCATTGCATATGCTGGAGGACTCTAGAGCCAGTTTATATTTCCTGGGCATATATACACCTAGAAATAAGAGATTGTTTAGTAGGCCACAGATTGTCTAGAGATCATGTCCTGCTCAGTTCTCTGGATTCCATAGATCCACTCAACACCACCACCCCCCACCCCCTAAGACATAAGTTTCAAAGAAAGAGGGCTGCCCACCCACCCTCCACGACTACCAAACCGTCTCCTAAGCAGCAGTTTTGACAGGCAGGTTAAGGGTTTGAATCCTTCTGCACCTCTGATTTTACAGCTGCACTCATTTGTTCACCACCTTTATGGACCTCCTTTCCCATTTCCAACATGTCTGGAGGTGGAGTACTACAAATAAGGAGGTCATAACATCAGGCTGTCATTCCAACCCTTCAGCTCCCTTCTTGAGCTTGTATTAAGATAGGAGGTGAACACTCCTCCAGTTAGGCGCAATAGAGTTGGTCCCTTCCTCTCACGTAGGTGTAAGGGGTTGTATTTGTAGTATTTCCTTAGATCAAAGAAGGAAAGAGAATAGAGACTGATCTTAGATCTAATATTTCCAAACAAGTTTGTAAAACCTGAAAAGTTCAGGATGGTGACTCTGGTAGCTATAATTTATTCACAGGAGATGGGGGGATTGGTTTTTGGCCCTTAACCGACAAGATGCCTATTTTCATATGCTCTTTGGACAGGAAATATATACAATTCATTATAGCCAGGATCATTTCCAATACCTAGTGCTTCCCTTTGGTCTCTCCTCTGCCCCAAGGGTGTTCTCCAAAGTTCTGGCAATAGTGGCTGCTTACCTCTGAGAGGAGGCTAATCCTGGTTTTCCTGTACCTAGACGTCTGGGTGCTCAAGGGCCGTTTTTTACAAAGTAGTGCTATCTTCCATCGGGACAGCCCTTGCTCTGTTCCAAGAATTGTGATTCAGAGACTGAAATAGTAATATAGTTTGGTTCATAGCGCTTCTCATTTTAATGGTGTTTTGCAGAGCTATAAGGTAGATACTGCTAGTATGTTAACAGTGTAGGCAATGGAGCAGCCATTATATGCTAACAGATAACTTGTATGCAGTCCTTGTGTCTTCTTCTTACTTCTAGTAAACCAGATTTGTTTTTCCTAATGTTAGTTAGATGTGTGTTTCACTTAGAGAATCACCAGAGAAGAGAACTTTTTAAACCTCTTCTTAACATCTAACCATATCATACTCCCTTACCTCTTCCCAACTACTGTACTTCAGTGTCAGCACAGGGTATGTAACCGAGTTGTGGTATAGAAGTCAAATTCAGAATTTCCTGTCCCACTTCTAAAAATGATGACAAGTTAACCATGAGAATTTTAAGTGATTTTGAAATTAATGAATTTACCAGTAAAATCAGTGAATTTGCCAATAGGGCAGAGTGGTTCTCAAACTTTTGTACTGGTGACCCCTTTCACACAGCAAACCTCTGAGTGCGACCCCCCTTTATAAATTAAAAACACTTTTTATATATTTAACACCATTATAAATGCTGGATGCAAAGCGGGGTTTGGGGTGGAGGCTGACAGCTCGTGACCCCCGCATGTAATAACCTTGTGACCCCCTGAGGGATCCTGACCCCCAGCTTGAGAACCCCTGCAATAGGGGAAAAGTGCTTGTAGAAATAGTCCACTTAACAGTTATTACTTTCAATCCAGTACAATTTAAAACATAGAAGCAAATTGAAGGTCATAGAATTTCCATCGATTTCCTGAGCATCTTGCACAGCCCCCAGGACAAATGCTTGCAATTTTAGTAGAGCTGTCAACTGATTAAAAAAATTAATTGTGATTAATTAATCATGCCATTAAAAAATTAATGGCATGATTAAACAATAATAGAATACCATTTATTTAAATATTTTTAGGTGTTTTCTACGTTTGATTTCAGTTACAACACAGAATACAGAGTGTACAGTGCTCACTTTATATTTATTTTTATTACAAATATTTGCACTGTAAAAAACAAAAGAAATAGTATTTTTCGATTCACCTAATACAAGTACTGTAATGCAATCTGTTTATCATGAAAATCGAACTTACAAATGTAGAATTACGTACCAAAAATACCTGCATTCAAAAACAAAACAATGTAAAACTTTAGAGCCTACAAGTTCACTCAGTCCTACTTCTTGTTCAGCCAAATGCTCAGACAAACAAGTTGTTTACATTTACAGGAGATAATACTGCCCACTTCTTTTCCACAATGTCACCTGAAAGAAAGAACAGGCATTCACATGGCACTGGTGTAGCCGGCGTAACAAGATACGTACATGCCAGATGTGCTAAAGATTCATATGTCTCTTCATGTTTCAACCACCATTCCAGAGGACTTACACCCATGCTGATTATGGGTTCTGCTCGATAACAATCCAAAGCAGTGCAGACCGACGCATGTTCATTTTCATCGTCTGAGTCAGATGCCACCAGCAGAAGGTTGATTCTTCTTTTTTGCAAAAAGAAAAGGAGTACTTGTGGCACCTTAGAGACTAACCAATTTATTAGAGCATAAGCTTTCAGTGTTGCTCTTTTAAGACTTCTGAAAGCATGCTCCACATCTCGTCCCTCTCAGATTTTGGAAGGCACTTCAGATTCTTAAATCTTGGGTCGAGTATTGTAGCTATCTTTAGAAATGTCACATTGGTACCTTCTCTCTGTTTTGTCAAATCTGCAGTGAAAGTATTCTTAAAATGAACAGCGTGCTGAGTCATCATCCAAGACTACTATAACATGAAATATATGGCAGAATGCGGGTAAAATAGAGTCGGAGACATACAATTCTCCCCCAAGGAATTCAGTCACAAATTTAATTAATGCATTCTTCTTTTAATGAGCGTCATCAGCATGGAAGCATGTCCTGTGGAATGGTGGCCGAATATTTATTAAGTATATTTTAAAATATAAAGACATTATATAAATAATATTTAATACATTTCAATTGGTATTCTATTGTTTAACAATGCCATGAAAACTGATTAATTGGGATTAATTTTTTTAATCAAAATTAATTTTTTTGTTAATCATGTGAGTTAACTGCGATTAATCGACAGCCCTAAATTTGAGTAAAGTTTGCCACGCTTTTTTATTTATAGTTGATAGAATTTGATATATGATAGTCCAGCTGTAAGTTGCTGTTACCTATTTAAAATGATTCTTTCAGGGTGGATTTGAGGTAAATTAAATTGATTTAAATCACTAGTTAGGAAGACTTGATTTAATCATGGTTTTCGACATAAAAGTGCATTCTTGTTGGTTGTTATAACCTTAATACATATTCTTCACAACTCAGATATAGATGTAGGTTTCATTTTTCGAAGGTACACACTATACATTTTTAAACAGTGATTTATTTTGAAAACTTTTCAGATTAGTTTTACAGCTATATCAGAAAATGAATTATTGATTATTTCATTTACATTTCATTTATTTAAATAAACATGATTGTACCTTAACATACATTCTCTCCCAGTTTTTCTACCTTTTAGGAATGTCAGGATGCTCTATATTTCTTAAGGAAGAGCTATGAACTATACCCTTATTAATATTCAATAGTGTGTGTAAGTGGTGTATTTTCAAAGCATTAAGCAGAGATTTAATCAGATATCTCTCATTGAGAATCCTGAGTCTCATATGTAATGTCCTATATATGCTTCCTTTCCCAACCTATCTCCCTATCCCCAAAAAGTGGTGGTTTTTGAAACATTTAATTCACAGATAGAATGAAGCCTCTCAGAGCATGCAATTCCACATACTCCAGAGATATATGGGAATGTCTTGTTATCTTGTGCTAGGGGAATTGATCTGCTACTGCTGTGCCGCTTTTGTTGTGAATTGTGCTTTTAATTCACCTTTAATACTCGTAGAGCCTGGAACAGGCATCTTTTTATACTTGCTTCTAAATAAATAAAATTAGATGCCAATTCAGTTTGTCAAGATCTTATTAATATCTAAAATACACAGAATCTTGACATCTAGAAACACCCAATAACTTGTATCAGAGTTTGTTATCAGAGCCA
The DNA here is from genome assembly GCF_965140295.1 of Lepidochelys olivacea. Taxonomy (NCBI): domain Eukaryota; kingdom Metazoa; phylum Chordata; order Testudines; family Cheloniidae; genus Lepidochelys; species Lepidochelys olivacea. Next base: position 18,869,177 of record NC_140423.1, read on the forward strand.
AAATAATTATTTGATTTAAAAGAACTGAATCACAAGTAAATTATTTATTTTAGGATTTCTTATTTAATTAGCTAAATGAAAGTGTTGTTATAGCTTTAACAGAACTGTAACTTGCACTGGCAGCTATTAAAAACCTCTCCCTGCCCCTACTTATGTTAGTTGAAATGAAAAGCCATTTCACCACCCCCTGGTTTATTCTGGCTCATTTTGTTTTTAAATATTTCTCTACCAATTCTGTACTTTTTCAGCTTCTCCAGCACCAGCAAGGACGGGCCAAACAGGGAGCTTATCAGGCAGCCCAAAACCTTTCTCTCCTCAAGCCTCAACACCTATTGCTGCTAAGCAAGAAAGAACTTCCACTCCAGGAAGCATTCTGAACCTTAACCTTGGTTAGTTCTAACTTTTGAAAGTCTAATACTGTTATAATAATGTAAATTACAGTAGAATGGATGTGAGAGAGTAGCAAATTGCATGTATGTGTATTTAAATGACCATAGTACTGAAGCACGTGTCACCATTGTTTCATCAGCAGAGCTATGCTATATTGTTTGAAAAGCTGGAAATGAAAGGTACATTTTTAAAAACACTTTTTTTCTTACTGATGAAAGGTAATAGTTAGATTATATTTAGCTGGACTCTCAGAAGGCTAAACGAACCCTTAGTGTCAAGGCTGTCAGTACTGAGCTTCTCTTCTACAGTAGTGGATCTGCTTATTGTAGCTACAGTGTACTTCAGCCAAACAGACAATTAACCATAAGAAATAGTTTCTGTAATAGTGGAATAGAGTATGTGCTAAAGGTGAGAGTCAATAGCTGGAGTGTGGTAAATTACTTAAGCCAGATGGCTTGGATTCTTAGAAGGTGAGGTTAAGGGTTATGTAGGGAGTTTTAAATGAAATGCTTGGCTGCCTATAGTTCTTGTTGATACAGATGGAATTTTAAATCTGACAGTGCTTTCTGATTGACCTTTTAACATAGTTGTCTGAAGCTTTTTAGCTGGAACATCAATTATCTCTTCAGAGTTAGGAAAATGTACCTTTGTTAAAATGTCAGTTTTGCCAAGAGTGAAAACAATGGATGGACTTTTTGTGATAGCATCAACTGTGCCAGATACGGATTACATTCCATCCTGAATACAGTAGTCTTCAGATGTGACTCATTAGGTCATATTGCCTTGTTTGAAGCATTGTGAGAATAGGGATTCTCTCCAACATGACTGAATGAAAGGCAAGAGAACGGCAGCAATTCATATGTTTCATGCAGAGAGCCATGTGGTAGTTCTTCCTTTTAAGCACTATGTTCACCTGCTTAGTCAGAGGAAATCTACTGAAGATAAATCAACTATAGATACTCCTAGGTTGGCTGAAGTTATACTGCCAGTCAAGGATGAGGAATAATGAGCAAAACTGTTTATTGATGTTCTCAGAGCAGAGATCCTTGGAATCAAAATTGGAACTACCTTTAACAGATTGTATGTCTGAGGGAGAAAAGAGGAGACCCTTGTCTTACCTTGTTTTACGTGATCTTTGCCTGCGCTTACATCTTGTCATGTCCAAATAATGTTATTTGTCTATGGGTAAAATTATTGCAGCAGAGTTTTAGTGATTAGTTTTCTTTAACTTATTTAGGGTCCAATTTTCAAAAGTTCAGCACCCCGCTGAACAATGGGAGTTCCTGGGTGCTCGCCATAGTAGTAATGTGTTACTTAATTCCTTCATTCTGGTCATCCATTACATGATCCTGCATACAGTGCAGTGGTGTTCCATAAATCAGTGCAGTACTGGGGTACATAGTGAAACTTTCTGTCTGTGTGTACTTAGAACATTTAAGATTAGTCAAGTGATTGATTACATAAAGGTGTTCTTGGGGCATTACTCTTTCTAGCTGCAGAACAGTAATGGAAAAACAGAGGAAAGTTAATTGTCCAAAGAGCTATACAGTGTACTGCATTAAACTTACTTTTTTTTTAACACATACTTAGACCTTGGTGACTTATTTATATTTTTACCAAAGCTGAAAAAGAGCATCCATCCAAAGCTCTCGACACCCCGGCAATCTTTTAAATTACAGAGTTATGCAAACAAATATGCTTCCTTGATAACTTCTTAAAAGCAATACCTCTATCACAGCAAAATTTAAGTCCACCAACAGAGTCCCTCCATAATGCAGCCTCACCAGTGTAAAAGCCAAGGACAAGAGATAAGCATTTCAGTTTACCCTGAAGGCCCAGAAACCAAAGCTGTTTTGATCATGGGGAGGGGACTAAATTCCAAAGCTGACCAGTCCTCCCAGAGAACATCTGTCACTTCCCTTTCTTACACCTGGAGGGTTCCAGCTCCAGAGCCTCCACTTGAGTGCAACTCTGACACTGTGGCTCAGGGACAGAAGCAATCCCTGAGAGGCTGTAATACATGTTTTGGTAAGAGCAAATTAACATCTTTTCTGGGAGAAGTTCAACATCTCCTAAATGTAATTTTGCTTCAGCACATCTTTGAGTATTACTGTTTTAATAGAAGCTCAGATTTCTAGACACGATTTGTGTGTTTCTCGGTTAAATGTACTAGGTGAAGATGATGATTTTTCCAGGAACTGTATATTGTACTCTATTTTGGTTATTTATATCCTTATTCTGTTCTGTGTCAAAATAATTATGTAAAAAAGCATAAATATAAATTTTGAATTTGTAACAGATGTGGATTTGGGTCCACTTCTCTGTTGAGCACACTGCAACGGTTACTGGTGGGGAGATAGAATAGATGTAAAAAGTGAAGAGATAGGCATTGCAATATGCCCTGAACACCCAAAACCCAAGCTGTTTTGACCAAGGGAAGAGGGACAGTTTTAGAATTTTTCAGTATACTTTAACTATTTTGTTGTTGCTTTTTGTGCTGCGTGTGCAACATAGATTTCTTTAGCCTTGTCAGGGTTTTCCCCCCATACACGCTGAACTCTGGGGTACAGATGTGGGGACCCACATGAAAGACCCCCCAAGCTTATATTTTACCAGCTTAGGTTAAAACTTTTCCAAGGCACAAATCCCTTTCCTTGTCCTTGGACTGGTATTGCTGCCACCACCAGGTGATTTAGACAAAATATTTAGGGAAGGGTCACTTGGAATCCTTATTCCCCCAAGCCCCTTTACCCCCTTTCCTGGGAAGGCTTGTGAATAATATACCTACCAGTTGCCTTAGCAATGTGAGCACAGACCAGACCCTTTGCCTTCAGGACACTGAAATCAATCAGGTTCTTAAAAGAAGAACTTTATTATAAAGAAAAAAGTAAAAGAATCACACCTGCAAAATCAGGATGGAAGGTAACTTTACAGGCTAATAAAAGATTTAAAACACAGAGGATTCCTCTCTGGGCTCAGCTTCACAGTTACAAAAACAGGAATGAAACTACCTCAATAGCACAGGAAAAATTCACAAGCCAAAACAAAAGATAACCTAACACATTTCCTTGCCCTACTTACAATTTCTGTGGTTTTAGATGGATTATTCCAGGTACATTTCAGGAGACATTGTACCTGCTTGGCTTCTCCCTCCATCCGGAGAGGGAACAACAAAAGAGAGCCACAAACAAATCCTTCCCCCCCAGATTTGAAAGTATCTTCTTTCCTCATTGGTGCTTCAGGTACCAACTAGGTTAATTGAACTACTTAACCCCTTACAGGTAAAGCAATCCAGTACAACTGCCAAGGAGGGATTTTATGCTACTGCATACATAAAGGTTGCTGTCCTTCCCTCTATATTCATGACAGGTCCATATAATGAAATTGCCACTTGGTGACTATGAAAGCAAGTCTCCTTGCTGAATTTTAATGGAAAGCTTTTTCTGAAATCCTAGAAAGAGATTCAAGGTAATGATTTTCATATTAATCAGTAACAATCAAACTGAGTAACTGAAAACCAGCAGGCAGGGGGGCAATGTCAGTCATCTGAATAATATTCTCCATGTGGTTCATTGTCAAGTTGCTACTGCCTTTGTCTGGCTCCAATAGTGTTATCTAGTCTGGTTTCTTACAAAATCTATGTTTCACATAATTTTTTTGAATTGGATTGGTGTTTTCAACTCTCACTGATCCTGCTTAGACTAATTGGCTATCGAGTGCCATTTCTTGATGCAGCTAAATCCATTAGGGCTGTCCATGTTCTCATAATTAGTTCACTTTACCAGTAGAACCCCTCCTAAAACATTATTAAATGTTAAGAAACCAGTGATAGCAACAAAGTTCTTGCCACAGAATAATTGGTATGGTCCCCTTTTACAAATTCACTGTTCCTAAAACTATAAATTATATACTGTGTATTATCCATAGCAGTAGGGATATATTACAGACTACCTGACCAGGATGTTGATAGTGACTGAAATGGTCAGGAAGATTAGAGAGGCTATTAAAATAAAAAACTCAATAATAATGGGGGATTTCAACTATCCCCATATTGAGTGGGTACACATAACCTCAGGACGGGATGCAGAGATAAAGTTTCTTGACACCTTAAATGACTGCTTCTTGGAGCAGCTAGTCCTGGAACCCACAAGAGGAGAGGCAATTCTTGATTTAGTCCTAAGTGGAGCACAGGATCAGGTCCAAGAGATGAATATAGCTGGACCGCTTGGTAATAGTGACCATAATATAATTAAGTTTAACATCCCTGTGGTGGGGAAAACACTACAGCGGCCCAATATTGTAGCATTTAATTTCAGAAAGGCAAACTTGACAAAAATGAGATTAGTGAAACAGAAATTAAAAGGTACAGCACCAAAAGTAAAATCCCTGCAAGCTGCATGGAAACTTTTAAAGACACCATAATAGAGGCTCAAGTTAAGTGTATATCCCAAATTTAAAAACATAGTAAGAGAACCAAAAAAGAGCCACCATGGCTAAACAACAAAGTAAAAGAAGCAGTGAGAGGCAAAAAGGCATCCTTTAAAAGTGGAAGTTAAATCCTAATGAGGAAAATAGAAAGGAGCATAAACTCTGGCAAATGAAGTGTAAAAATATAATTAGGAAGGCCAGAAAAGAATTTGAAGAACAGCTAGCCTAGCCAAAGACTCAAAAAGTAATAGCAAAAATTTTTTTAAGTAAGTACATCAGAATCAGGAAGCCTGCTAAACAACCAGTGGGGCCACTGGATGATTGAGAATGCTAAAGGAGCACTAAAGGATGATAAGGCCATTGCAGATAAACTAAATTAATTATTTGCATCGGTTTTCATGGTTGAGGATGTGAGGGAGATTCCCAGACCTGAGCCGTTCTTTTTAAGTGACAAATCTGAGGAACTGTCCCAGATTGAGGTGTCATTAGAGGAGGTTTTGGAACACATTGATAAACTAAGCAGTAATGAGTCACCAGGACCAGATGGTATTCACCCAAGAGTTCTGAAGGCCATTGAAGTTAGCTGGGATATTTCATACTCCAGAGCTAAACTCTGGCCTCGGTCACACCCGTGCATGGCTAGAGATGAACATGAGCGGTGACTTGAAATAAACAAAGCTCTGAAACACCAAATGTCGTCTGTAACCTATCATTTAAATCAGTGTCAGTACCAAATGACTGGAGGATAGCTAATGTGATGCTAATTTTTAAAAAGGACTCCAGAGGTGACCCTGGCAATTACAGGCCAGTAAGCCTGACTTCAGTACCGGGCAAACTGGTTGAAACTATAGTAAAGAACAAAATTCTCAGACACATAGATGAACATAATTTGTTGGGGAATAGTCAACGTGGTTTTTATAAAGAGAAATCATGCCTCACCAATCTACTAGAATTCTTTGAGGGGATCAACAACCATGTTGACAAGGGGATCCAGTGGATATAGTGTATTTAGATTTTCAGAAAGCCTTTGACAAGGTCCCTCCCCAAAGCCTCTTAAGCAAAGTAAGCAGTCATGGGATAAGAGGGAAGCTTCTCTCATGGATTGGTAACTGGTTAAAAGAGAGGAAACAAAGGGTAGGAATAAATGGTCAGTTTTCAGAATGGAGAGAGGTAAATAGTAGTGTCCCCTAGTGGGCTGTATTGGGCCCAGTCCTATTCAACATATTCATAAATGATCTGGAAAAAGGGGTAAACTGTGAGGTGGCAAAATTTGCAGATGATACAAAACTAATCAAGATAGTTAAGTCCCAAGCAGACTGCGAAGAGCTACAAAAGGATCTCACAAAACTGGGTGTCTGGGCAACAAAATGGCAGATGAAATTCAATGTTGATATATGCAAAGTAATGCACATTGAAAAACATAATCCCAACTGTACATATAAAATGATGGGGTCTAAATTAGCTGTTACCACTCAAGAAAGAGATCTTGGAGCCATTGTGGATAGTTCTCTGAAAACATCCACTCAATGTGCAGCGGCAGTCAAAAAAACTAACAGAATTTTGGGAATCATTAAGAAAGGGATAGACAATAAGACAGAAAATATCATGTTTGCCTCTATATAAATCCCTGGTAAGTCCATATCTTGAATACTGCGTGCAGATGTGGTCACCCCATCTCAAAAAAGATATATTGGAATTGGAAAAGGTTCAGTTAGTCTGCATTTTCATTTCATTTTAAAATTAAGTAATTTTTCTACAAAATTTTCATTTATGAGGACAGTGGTGGTTCCCCTCGCCCCTTAAAGTATCTTTCTTAATTAAAGAATTCTTTTTATAATGTCTTTTTAGATCGCAGCAAAGCTGAGATGGATCTGAAAGAACTGAGTGAATCAGTCCAGCAGCAGTCCACACCTGTGCCGCTAATTTCACCAAAACGACAGATTCGCAGCAGGTTCCAACTTAATCTTGACAAGACAATAGAGAGTTGTAAAGCACAGTTAGGTATGCCCAACGTCCATTAAATAAGAGGAGCATGAAACCTAAACTCAAAGGAAACTTTGATTTAAGGGTTGATTTTGTTTACAAACTTAAAAAGTATTTTTCCATGTTGTAAAACCTTAAACACTTTATACCCTAAAATGTAAAATCAGATGATGATGTTTGAATACTTAAGGGAATACATTTTGAATGTGTTAAGCTGGAACAATCTAACGTATAATAGAACCTGCTGTTACGAATCTCTCTTAAGAGCTTGCACGTTTTAACCTATGTTCTTTGCACCTTTCTGACCTAGATTAATATACTTATTTTTGTGGTCTTATTTTTCCTTGTAACATGAAAAATTAAAGAACTGTAACTAGTTCACTAAACACTACCTGGTATTAACATATCCAGTTACACATGGTAAGGGGTGGTGACACTATTAAATATTTGTATTGCACTATTGCTTTGCATGGCACTTCATAGTGATTTAAAAAACGGCACCACTTCTCCTTGGAAAATCATCCTGTCTAAGGTCCTGATTTGCAAACATGCATGTAAGTAACTTTAGTCACATGGGTGGTCCCATTGATTCTAATGTGATTACTTTTGTAGTTAAAGTTACACATATGCATGTTAGCCAGATTGGCCCTAGGTTAGACAAATTTAGAACACGAAGATAACTGATAAACGAGTAGGCAGGGAAAGAGGGCCAAGGGTTAAATCCAGTAAAAGTGTAAATCAGATTATAGAGAGTGACATTCTGACATTCTGAAATTCTTAAATAGAGAGTGTGGTAGGACACAAGAGGAGGAGGATGTAGCTTAGGAATGGAAGTCAAGGTAGTAATACAAATGTACTTTCCAGTGTATAGAATCATGCAAAATATTTTATTTTTCTATCAAATCACAAAGTCACTATCCAGTTTATGTGGAATAGAGTACATTTGTTTTGTGTTTTTCTGTTTTAGGAATCAATGAAATCTCTGAAGATGTTTATAACGCAGTAGAACATAGTGACTCTGAGGATTCTGAAAAATCAGACACTAGTGACAGTGAATATATCAGTGATGATGAACAGAAATCAAAGAATGATCAGGAAGATGGAGAGGACAAAGAAAGTGGAAAAAGTGACAGAGAGTCACTGACCATGAAAAAAAAACCTAAACCCTCAGCTCCAGCTGAAGTCAAAGAGGAACTTAAAAGCACAAGTCCGGGAGTGGAGAAAACAGATGTCCCTGTCAAAGAAAAGGCGAATACAGACTCTGAGAAAGACTTTTCTGAAAAGGGAAAAAATTTGCAGCATCCTGCAAAAGAAAAACTGAAAGGTAAAGATGAGACAGACTCTCCAACTGTGCATCTGGGTCTGGACTCTGATTCAGAAAGTGAACTTGTCATTGATCTGGGGGAAGATCCTTGTGGGCGTGAGGGACGGAAAAACAAGAAAGAATCTAAAGAACCACCTCCTAAGCAAGATGGTAGGTTTAATTTATTTTCTTCTTTCATTTATGTGACAGACATAAAAGCAATGAACCCATAGTTTTCAATAATTGCTGGTCTCAGTGAATGATCGTTCACAGGAGATAGGTGCCTTTCACTAGTGCTCAGTATTGTAGCACATATACTGTACAACCTTGCATGAATTTGGAATTTAATTTGCAAGTTTTTCAAGATTTTTGAATTTCAGCCATAACCATCACTCTTCTGTGAGCCCCGCAACAACATAATGATCTGGGAGATATTAGACTTGATCAATCACTCCCAAATGTGGGTAATCCCACTAAAGTCAATTTAACTGCTCCCATTAGTAAAAGTCATAAGAGCAGGTCTATTATGTACAATGTAAGTTCATGTTATCCATGTGTTAATTATGGTAATTGTAAATTGCAATTAGCCATTAAGAAAAGTACTTTTCGCTAGCTGTGCTTGGCATTATAGCTGTTAGATAAAAAAATATTTGTCTAGACCAGTCAGTATTGTGGTAAGATGTGTGGTATATAAACCTAGCTAGATCTTATATTTAAGTTCTTTATTTTTCATATTAGAGAACTTTCTTTTTTTCCTCTTTGATTTTCTATCTTTTTACATAGTTTAGTAGCATGTTGAATCAAGCATCCTATCTAATGAAAGCTCTATAAGTGTTTTCATTCAGATTGCTAAGTATGGTCGAGAAGATGGATGCTTATTTGGTTCTTTTGGACTTTGAATCTTAAGACATGGACTATAATAGATAATTGTCACTATTAGCAAATCAGGGAAGCTGAGAATGTGTGTTGAGCTAGAAAGCAGTATATGATACACTTTCAGATGTGGATTTAATTTTTGGACTGTTTATTAGTTACCAACGTTCTTGTTTAATTGAACAGTGGTTACTCGTGGCACAGATTTATTAACTTCAGAACAGTTATTGAGTTATATATTAGTTAATACATTAGAAAAAGTTATCAGTAAAATGACTAATACTGAAAAGCTATAATTTTTCTTATAGATGCAAATTATATTTAACATTATTGAATTGAACATTTTTGCTGATTTAAAAATAATGTAGTATACAAAAAGTATATAAACAGCAAATAATTGACTTATGAATTGTTTACTATTTGTAACAATTCTGACATACTTCCATCTGCAGGTGATTCAAAGATTAGATTCACAACTTTTTTAGTCAGGATAGAGTGGGGCTTTCTTTCACTTCAGTGCCTGGGAAAATTTGCTTTTTGCCAGTCCTTTAATGAATGGATCATAATCCATGAATGGGTGACATCCTTCTGTTCTTCTTTTGATTGAACAGAGATCTCACACAGTGGTTGCCTGTATTGTATTGCCTTTACTATTTGCTCTTGCTATAGAGCTCCTGCCCAGAGTAGGAAACCACACATAAATATTGAATGATGTCAGAATTAGTCTGCAAAATGTAGATTATCAGACTGGGCCTCACAGTAAATCTTTTCTGGTCCTGCTATTTATGATTTGGTGACCAAAGGAACCATTATTTTGTTTGGGACTGACTTTTGCCGTTGCATCAGTAAAACGTCTGACTTAACAATTCCAACCATTGTATGTAAGAATGGGATATCCTGTTCCAGTTCTGGGCTTTTGACACTACACTTCTAAATAAAGATAAGTCTTCCTCTCTCAGTCCATCTGTAAACACAGTGGTCTTCTGATGACATGTTTTCTGATAGGATGCCACTCTCTTCTTTCTGACTGGTTGGCTTAAGATGGAGTTACCAATTGCAATTAGATTAGGGAGGACATTTTTAAAGTAAAGTAATTGGTCATGTCAAAGCAATCTGTGTAAGGGCATGCATGTCGGAAACCTGAATAAGCAATGATGGTGGTGAAGAGTTTATTGCTTTCTTAAATTAGTGTTAGTTTTTCTGTGTCAGACTGCAGAAGAAAGCAGTCTCTTCTCCCCTAAGAGAGTAGACGGATTTCTTAGTGTCATTATTGTCAAAGATTCATAGTATCTGCATAAAAACTGTTGTGATCCAATAAGAAGTTGTGGGAGATTTCCAATGTATGTTGAACCCATAAATCTCCAATGTGCCGTACACAATACATTAACTTAGAGAATTGACAGTCCACTTTTGATTCAGGTGTTTTCTGAATACCTTATTCTTTCATTTCTTTGGCTTTGCCTGTCTTCAGAAAGTATTCTGTGGGGTAAAGTTGCATTCCCTTTAGTTGATATTTAGATTACCACCTACATCCTAGCAGAGGCTAACTTGTCACATTTCTATCATAGTGAAGGCAAGAGATGTTTTATAAAATGTCTAATAGTTGTGAGTTGACTCAAAATACAGGTATGTGGGAAAATGCTTGGGGATGTGAATTTCACATACAGGAAAATAATTTGTTTTATTGGAATATGCATGTGTGTCTCTTCTTTTCCAAAACTGTGGCTAGAAATAAATAGACCAGAAATCTCAGTGAAAAGTCAATATTACATTTTATTTTTAAGTTGTAGGTAAAGTTCCACCGTCTTCCAGTGCAAGCAGTCAGCCTCCACCTGAAACTCCTGTGCTTACCCGGTCTGCAGCCCAAACTCCACCAGCTGGAGTCACAGCTACTACCAGTGCTACTTCTACTGTCACTGCTCCTGCAGCAGCCACAGGGAGCCCTGTGAAAAAGCAGAGGCCACTTCTACCTAAGGAAACAGCCCCTGCTGTGCAGCGAGTAGTGTGGAATTCTTCAAATAAATTTCAAACGTCGTCTCAGAAATGGCACATGCAAAAGGTACAGAGGCAACAGCAGCAGAGCCAGCAGTCTCAACAGTCACAACAACCTCAGTCTTCTCAAGGGACAAGATATCAGACAAGACAGGCAGTAAAAGGTAACACTTGTAACAATGTGTCCATGGTGCCCTAATTGCCTAGGTAGTGTTCATGGTGATCCAAGCCCTTCCAACCAGGAATTCTACCATGAAAACCAATATCTCAAAGTATGGCTCTACTCTGAAAAGTGACTCTTTAAAAAGGTAACAGCTTACTAAACTTATTAGCTTCCTGTGGTATGTCTTTAGAATCATTAACCCTTACTTTAATTACAATAAGTTTGCATACTTGTGCCATTGTCAACCATCACAGCTCTAGAAGAGTGAACTGAATTATTTTCTGGATCATAGAATCATAGAACTATAGGGCTGGAAGGGACCTCAAGAAGTCATCAAGTCCAGCCCCCTGTGCTGAGGCAGCCATCAGCACCAAATACACCTAGACCAGCGATACTCAGACTGAGGCTCGGGAACTGCAAGTGGCTCTTTAATGTGTCTCCTGCGGCTCTTTGCAGCTCATGATATTAAAACATTGTGTGATTTCATTATTAACCAATCTAAGTTATTACCCTGTCAGGATTCTTTTACTATGTTATTAAACAGCTGTAGTTGATAAAATAATACTTGTTCAGAATAACCAAGACTATCTAGATAGGCAGTAGTAAATGAAATAATGAATTCACACTACTGTGGCTCTTTTGGGTAATGTTATTCACTAATGTGGCTCTTGAACCACTGAGGTCTGAGTATCACTGACCTAGACCATACCTGAAAGGTGTTCGTCAACCTGTTTTTGATAACCTCCCCTGATGGGGATTTCACAACTTCAGTGGAAGCCTATTTCAGAGCTTAATCACCCTTGTAGTTAGGAAGCTTTTCCTAGTATCTAACCTAAATCTCCCTTGCTGTAGATTAAATCCATTACTTCCTTTCCTACCTTCTGTGGGAAGCGGCGCCTACAGGCGAAGGGGCTGCAGGGACGCTGCTTCCCACAGCTCCCATTAGCCAGGAGCAGAGAACCGCAGCCACTGGGAGTTGCGGGGGGGGTGCCTGCAGAAGGTCAACGTCAGCAAAATGTCTACCGGCCCTCAATCAGATTACCCTGATGGGCCGCATGTGTGCCGCAGGTTGCCCACCACTGCTTTAACATATTTGAAGATTGTAATCAAGTCCCCCTTCAGTCTTTTCTCCAGACTAAACATGCCCAGTTTTTAATCTTTCGTCATAGGTGAGGTTTTCTAAACCTTTTATTATTGTTGTTGCTCTCCTGGACTCTCTCCCAATTTGTCCACCTCTTTCCTGAAGTGTGGCACTCAGAATTGGACACATGATTCCAGTTTGAGGCCTCACCAGTGCCGAGTAGAGCAGGACAGTTACCTCCTATGTCTTACATGTTACATTCTTCTTAATACACCCCAAAATGATACTTGTTTTTTCACAGCTGCATCACATTATTGACTCTTGTTCAATTTGTAATCCCCTGTAACTCCCTGTAACGCCTCTGTAACTTTTCATTGGTGCTACCACTTAACCAATTATTCCCCATTTTGTAGCTGTGCATTTGATTTTTTCCTTCCTAAATGAAGTACTTTGTATTTGTCTTTATTGAATTTCATCTTGTTGATTTGAGACCAATTTTTCAAGGTAATTTTGAATTCTAATCCAGTCTTCCCAAGTGCTTTCAGTCCTGCCCAGTTTGGTGTCATCCACAAATTTATAATATATTCTCCACTCCATTATCCAAGTCATTACTGAAAATATAGAAGAGTACTGGACCCAGAACTAATCCCTGAGGTACACAAGATACATTCTCCCATTTTGACAGCAAACCATCTATTATTACTCTTTTGAGTACAGTCTTTCAAGTTGTTGTACATCCACTTTATGATGATTTCGTCTAGACTACATTTCCCTAGTTTGTTTATAAGAATGTCAGGTGGGACTGGATCAAAAGCCTTACTAAAATTAAGATATATTACTTCTACTGTTTCCCCCCATCCAGTAGGCCAGCAGCCCTGTCAAAAAGGGAAATTAGGTTGGGTCTGCATTATTTATTTACAAATTCATGTTGGCTATTCCTTATAACTTTGTTATCTTCCAGGTGCATACAAATTGATTGTTTAATAATTTGCTCCAGTATCTTTTCAGGTATCACATTAAGATGACTGATCTATAATTCCCTAGGTCCTCTTTGTTTCCCTTTTTTAAGTGTGTTTGCCCTTCTCCAGTCCTCTGGTATCTCCCCCAACCGTCAGGAGTTATCAAAGATAATTGCTAATGGTTCCGAGATTGCTTCAGCTAGTTTCTTAAGTACTTTAGGGTAAATTTCATCAGGCCCTGCCAAATTGAATACATCGAACTTGTCTAAATATTCTTTAAGCTGTTCATTCCCTATTTTGGAGAAATATTTTCCCTATATGTGAACAGAATTGTCAACTATATGTTCTAGTTGCATGACTCCCTTTGTGTCCCCTTTGTCTTCAAATTGGGCCTCAGTTACACCTGGACAAGCCACAGAAGGCTGAGTCACACATATGTAAATACATGTTGCACATATGTAATTTGAGGATATGATTGCACAGGTATTAAAAAGGCAGCATTTGGTTTGTGGAATCATTTTTGCTGGCAATGATACATGAGCCAGGAAGAACCCAACTTAAATCTCAGATCCCAGGCTGAGTTCGTGACACCGTCAATTAAAAATGTGAAACAGAAATAACTTTTTACTTGTAAACTGAGCAAATTTGATACAGAAAATTCACTGAGAAAAATAAGTATGGAACCCCTGTGAAATCCTTATTTTTTAATAAAGAGTAGAATCATACTTAAAAATTAGTGCTTAATGCCTAGATTAAGTTTTAATAATCAGCATATTTGGACAAGATCACAAATTATACCCAAACTATTTTTGTTCCATTTTACATATCCTGTGTTAGAAGTATATTGGACTGGAAATTATTTTTGGTATACTAATTTTGATGTATATGAAATTGGCACAGGTAAAAGAATGCTGCACAGAGAAAACTTGGCAAACTTCTTTCAGTTGTAATGGTTACATTTTAAACAACGTAGGGGTCCTTCATATCAGCAGTTGTTTTGAAAAAAAATTAGGTTAGAAAACTTTGTCTTAACAAAAAGGATTGAAGCATCTTAATCAGCAGGGATCAAATTGTGATACCCTTATTCACATTGACGAGTACTTATTCCTGAAGAAGCCCCATACTAACAAGCATGAGCAAGGGTATCTCAAGTCTGGCTCTAGGTTTACGGTATAGAAATAAGCAATTTTGTGTTTAATTCAGTTACATCTGACATCACAATCCCCACTGTTCAAGCAGTTGATGGCCAAACTAGCTCACTGTTGATTTGGACTTAGATATGGCAAAAATCCCTCATGAAGGGGTACTTAAAACTAACTGCTGTGATGATGGTGGCATTAATTACAAAGGAATGGAAGTAATGTCAGGAAATGAGACCAAAGCGTGCTTGAGAACGTGCTGTATGATGGCTCAGAGAACATGTTTTCAAAGGCAAAAAAATCCTGTCAGTCAGCATTTCTGAGGCAGTTTACTGTGGCTAACAAAGCCTTGTACCAGAGACAAATGGATACTAGAGCGTGCAAACTTCAGGCACCCTTTACAGTGATTCCAAGATGGAACTTTCATATTGTATATATGGTGGTAGCTGCTGGAAGCACAGCAGGCTGGAAATCTAGTAATTGGGCCTCTGAGAAGCAGGTTGAGGGAGTCCTGGAAACTCAAGTGGGACACAGATTCACAGGAAAGAATTGTACTGTGACCAGAATTGAAAGTGGCAAGCCTCTAAGCTGTGTCTGCATATTTAACTATAGGTCACATATAAGAACCGAGCAAATGATTAATAAGGGCACTGGAGCATTATTTCATGAATATTACAGTTTTATAAATAATAGTAGCAAAAGCATTCATAACTTAGATTAGTGAAATGGCTAGATGCATCCATTTACTTAAGGATGCCTATCATCAGCAAGCTAATAACCAGTTTTTTAGCTGTTTGCCTATTAATTAACTTATTTAAGTGGTTAATGTATACAGTGATTTAGTTTATTTGTATGTTTTATTTTCTTAGCTGTACAGCAAAAAGAGATCACCCAGAGCACTTCCACATCAACTATCACCTTAGTTACAAGTACTCAGCCTGTTTCTATGGTTACCAGTTCTGGATCTTCAAGTACACTTTCTTCTTCAATTAATACAGATTTGCCAATAGCAACAGCTTCAGCTGATGTGGCAGCAGATATTGCAAAGTACACTAGCAAAGTAAGTTCTTGAGCAGGGTTTTCTTCAAAAAATTATTTTGAAATAATTTGTGTCTCAACAGATTGTGAGGGCCTTATTAAAAGTGCTATAATTTGCTGAAATTCAGAAGAATGATTTATTATCTATTTCGGCTGGTATTAATAAGGTCACAAACTAAAATCATCAATCGTACTCAGAAAGATGAATTTCAAACGAAGGTTTTATTTTAAGCATGGTGAGTTATGTCATATCATTCCCCCCTTGAACTCTCAGGACACTGATCTAAGCAATATGGACCAGGTTTAATTTAAAAAAAAAATGGGAGAGAGAACAAGGTACACTAAAGATTTATTCCTTTTTGTTCTTCAGAGGCCAAATTCTGGTTTTGTTGACTTCAGTGGGACCAAAATTTAAGCCTAAAAAGCTTGTCTCCAGTGCAACTAAAAGTCAGCAACTTTCACCAGAGGTCTTAATACAGTCCTTTACCATATGGCTAAAAACCATGTGTTAAGTCTTTGAGTCTGATTTGCCCCTCCTGCATTTCTCTTTTGTGGGACTACTCTTGTGCGTTCTAAAGAGGGGACAGATTAATCAGTAACAGAGAGCATCATGATCCAGTGGCTAGGGTACTGAACTGGAAGTTAGGAGACCCCAGTTCTATTCCTGGCTCTGCCGTTGACATGTATGACTATGGGCAAGTGAATTCAGTGTTCTGTCCCACATTCCCTATCTGTAAAATGGGCACATTTTGCTTCTAGTTTGGTTCAGCAATCTGTAAATTTTAGCCACAGGTCATATACACTGTACACTACAGTTATTTGACTACCACACTACTATTACAGTAGTGTCTCCTCCCATATCCCCCCATAACTACTCTCCTTTGTTAAATGATAGGCAATCTAGACCATATTTTTTATATTTCTTCATAGAAGAGTAAATCTATAATCAATCTTAAGAAATAATTCTCATTAACACTGTGGAATTGACTTTCTGTAGATCTCTGTTAAATAAATAAATATGTTCCTATTTTAAAACAATGTGTATTTTCATCATATGGAAACTTCATTCAAGGTATAGGTTGGACATTGCTCAAAGAATGAAGGAGTTATGAGTATGTGTGCGGCCTTATTTGGATGTAATTTATGTATACAGTAGAGGTTTGTACATACGATTGGTTTGATTTGATGAAGAACAAAGTTTCTCTTCTAAAAGAAGCATGAGACTAGAGCTTCACATATATTAGTTGAGAAGAAGTGCAGTATTTTATATATTCAACATTATTTCTTATCTTGGGACTAATACATATGATAATGCATAGAGATTGACTTAATTTTAACTACAATGTAAAATGCAGTTAATATATACACTGTACTTGCGGATTTCTTTCATGTTATTCGGGAATCAGTGCCTCTAGTTACTTGCCAAGATGAAACCCCAGGGCTCTATGGCATTCTTACAACATGTTACCACCAAAGCTGTTCTATTCATAATTAGGCTTCCCATCTCCACTTCTCTGCCTTTCAGGTCCATTCTGCTGAGTGCATTAAAGAGCACGATTTTTATATACTTCTGTATCCTGCCTTTTTGTAAGAAAGGAGCCAGCAGTCAGTATGGGGTGTGGTGTGATGTGATACACTTGTTGTCATAAAGAAACCAAGCTCACGATGGCATTTTGTTGGCTGATTGTCCAACAGAGCGGTAATGATGCCATCACTACTACAGCCATCCTTTTTAAGAAACTGATGGATATTGCAGGTTTCAGAGTAACAGCTGTGTTAGTCTGTAGTCGCAAAAAGAAAAGGAGTACTTGTGGCACCTTAGAGACTAACCAATTTATTTGAGCATAAGCTTCCGATGAAGTGAGCTGTAGCTCACGAAAGCTTATGCTCAAATAAATTTGTTAGTATCTAAGGTGCCACAGTACTCCTTTTCTTTTTATGGATATTGCAGAATCAGTTGGACAGTTAAAAATACTGTATTTCAGCCTTTTTAAAATCTGGGCTCAGTTTTATATCCCTTGGAAAATCATTTCAAAATCATGATCCAAAATCTCTTCATAATCCTAACTAGAAGTTTTTTTAAATGTACTCTGATAAATGTATATAAAGATATGTGGCATTGTTGACAGCAGTATAAGTTCATTCATGCAAGGGAAAAAACGAGTAAAATGAATGTATTGGTCATTAAAAAATAGACTTTGGAAAAAAGTGATTTCTCTTTTTCAGATGATGGATGCAATAAAAGGAACAATGACTGAAATATATAATGATCTTTCCAAAAATACCACTGGAAGTACAATAGCTGAGGTCAGTATTGCTTTCATCAGAGCATATTGCTTTTTTTAAATCTTAGATAATCATCAAACATTTAAAAAAAATCCTTTATTTAAATAATAGGGAAAACTTGGCCTGTATCTATGCCTAAAAGAAATTTTGAACTAAGGCTGCCTTTGGACCCTAACTTCTTTGCTGTCAAATCTATAACTTTTGTCACAGATACAAGTACCTTTGTTGTTGTTCTGTGGTAGCACCTAGGCTTCCTTGTTAGAGACCATACCACATTATGCTAGGGACTGTACAAACACCGAACATTACCATAAAAAAGTTGAGCACTTCAGCCTAGCTCAAGAGGAGATTTTTTTCTTTTTTGGCTGATTTAAGTCCAAAACTACTCTCTATTGTAATGTAGCATTTTATGTTTAGTTTCATTTTGTTTTAGACACTTGCACTTTCCCATGATCACATTGTAGAAACCGCAGTGTAGCTTTGATATTTCTCTCCAAAGACTCCTGATTATTTTATCATCATTCATCGTTTATTACATCGGATTTTTCTGTTGCAGTGTAAAACTCTGGATTTATTAGATGAAAGGATTGTATTTTGTGTTAACTGCTACGGTTAGTAGTTATTTTCAGAGGTGATATCTCACTGCTTTTATGTGTTTTCTTTTAAAAATTGAACAAACTTTATTATGTAATGCAAACTGCCTTAGAACATAAGCAAGAGAAAACTCTGGATCAGGAGTGACTTCTTTTAACCCAGAAGTGGAGGAGTATGTCTACACAACAACAACAGAAAAGCCCAAGGCGGTGAATCTCAGAGCCCAGTCAATGGACTCAGGCTCGTACTTCGGGACTAAAAGTAGGAGTATAGATGTTCGGGTTTCAGCGGGACCCCGGGCTCTGAGACCCTTTCCCCTCATTGGTTTTTGGCTGGAACCTGGGCTCCAACCCAAGCCTGAATGTCTAAACTGCTGTTGTTAGCCAGCTAGGGCAAGCCCCAGTCAGTTGACAAGGGGTTCTGAGACTTGCTGCCACTGATCTTTTATTTTTTGCTGTGTAAAAAACATATCCAAAATCATCCATTTGAGTGATTATGTCCCCAGTCTCTATGCTTCTTAAATTAATAAGAAGCATACTTTAGAATACTTGGGCCATTTAAAAAAAATTATAAGACATAAATAACTACAGTCTAAACTGAGGGATGTGGCTTAGGTTCAGATCAGATATATTTGAAGCCTGACAAATTTTAGTCCAACAGTTTTTAGAGATAAGGTGCCTGATACTCCATTTTCTTACATTTGTGTAAATTGGGAATGACTCCATTGTTGTCAATAGAGTTATGTTGGTGTAAAAATAATGGAAATAAGAGAAGAATAAGACCCAAGTTGAGCAGCACTGTTTTGAGTTTTAAAACAAGTCTCGCCCTTGTTTATGGTAGGAAACACCCGCAAGCAAGAGTTTGCTTTGTATCTCTCTTATTGATGCTTATGGATATTCTGGAACCTTGGTTAATTGGTCAGAATGCTTTGGGCCTAATTCTCATTTACACTTAAGATCTCTTTGCCAGAACAATGTAAAAGAGGCCTTAGTGTAAATGAGAATCAGGCCCTTTGTCTCTAAGCCCAATTTTTCTAAATGATTAGGTAGCTATGTTTTATATACACCAAATTTGTATTTTCCATTTTATTAAATCTTATCTCTTCGATATTTCAGATTCGTCGTTTGAGAATCGAAATAGAGAAACTTCAATGGTTACATCAGCAGGAACTCTCAGAAATGAAACACAATCTTGGTATGAAAAGTACAGCCTAAAATAATATGATTTCAAGAACTCTGGTGTATGTTTGGTTCATTTATGCAACAGTACAAATTGTCCATGTGTGAAGGGTTAGAAAATAGAACAGAATGTGCTGTGCTGATGTTACTGGGCATGTACCCAGTAATTTAGACAGTTGCTGTTTTAGTGAAAACAGCAGTTAAAAACACTTTTGAGTTTAACCAGTGAAACAGAGTTAAGCTTGGGAAAAGGTTTCTGAGAAAGAGTATGTAACCTGGTCCTCACCATGTGGATCATTGGATAACCTCTGTTAAGAGACCTAACTTATTAATGAATGTTTTGACCTATTTATTTTGGGCTATCTGTTCACAGACACAGTACTAACAGTAATTAGAGCTATGCAAAAAAATTTCAGCAAATAATTCACCAAACAGGCGCTTTTGGTGAACTCAAAACCATTTGCGTATTGGTGTTGAATTAGCTGAATTGTTTCAACTGGACCAAAAAAATTGAAATATTTCAGAAATATAAAAACAAAATGTTTTGTTTTGACCTGACTCAAACTATTTCATTTTGATGAAAGGAGAGGAAACTAGATTCACAAAATGGCCAGGAGTGGGGAAAGGGCCTCCCCTATAACTTTTAGCTGAGTGGTTAGGGAACTCACCTGGGAGAGACCATGGTTCTGTTCCTCTCTCTGCCTAATGTGGAAAAGGGATTTCAGCACTGGAGGTGAGTTCCCTAACCACTAGATTATCAGCTATTTGGGTCTTTCTCAGTATCTCCTGTGGACACTGTTCCACTTTGTATAAATATAAATAGTTACTGGTTCAAGGACTTGAACTTGGGTCTCCCACATTCTAAGTGAGGATCTCATTTTCAGCCAGCCTCCACTAATGTACCCACAAGGTTTGGGCCTGCTCCCAATGAAATTGGTGTGTGTGGGGTTATTGGTGACTTCAGATTCTTTTTTGACTCAGTGTAACTGACTCTGCATGCATTCGATGAAGTGAGCTGTAGCTCATGAAAGCTTATACTGAAATAAATTTGTTAGTCTCTAAGGTGCCACAAGTACTCCTTTTCTTTAGACTCTAGGACAGTGTTTCTCAAATATGGCCACCAGGGGCTTTTCTTGCAGCCACAGCCTCCTGGGTGGTGTGGGGGTGAAAGCAGTGGTTTGGGCCCTGGCCACTTCTGGAGACCGAAAAGCTGGAGGAGCAGACAGCCAGTATGTGTTCCCCACCTTCCCAGGGGTGTGGAGTTGGACTTCAGCCCAGGGGTGGTGGGTGGCAGGCTCCACCCGTGGGCCTTTGGGCTCCATCCTCAGGCATGGGGTTTTGGGCTCCATTCCCTGGCTGTGAGGTGATGGGCTCTGGCCCTGAGCTCAGCCTCTCCAATCACCCTTGGCCTGAGTGCCTGTCCCAGTGCTGCACTGCCTCCGTAACCACTTCCTTATTCAGGGCTTAATTTGTCTCTGGGCTTGCTGGGACTGAATAAGTCTGCTGTGAAAAGTGATATTTGTATTATGGCTGTTGATTAACCACAGTTAACTCACACAATTAACTAAAAAAAATTAATTGTGATTAAAAAAATTAATTGCGATTAACCGCAGTTTTAATCGCACTGTTAAACAATAGAGTACCAATTGAAATTTATTAAATATTTTGGATATTTTACTACATATTCATATATGTTGTATTCTGTGTTGTAATTGAAATCAAAGTGTATATTATTTTTGCTTACAAATATTTGCACTGTAAAAATCAAAAGAAATCGTATTTTTCAATTCACCTCATACAAGTACTGTAGTACAGTCTCTTTGTCATGAAAGTGCAACTTACAAATGTAGAATTATGTACAAAAACCCTGCATTCAAAAATAAAACAATGTAAAAATAAAACAATGTAAAATTTTAGAGCTTGCAAGTCTACTCAGTTCTACTTCTTGTTCAGCCAATCGCTAAGACAAACAAGTGTATATACATTTGCAGGAGATAATGCTGTCCTCTTCTTATTTACAATGCCACCAGAAAGTGAGAACAGGCAATTGCATGGCCAGGTATTCAAAACATTTGTATGCCCGTTCATGCTTCGGCCACCATTCCAGAGGACATGCTTCCATGCTGATGACGCTCATTAAAAAAAGAATGCATTAATTACATTTGTGACTGAACTCCTTGGTGGAGACTTGTATGTCCCGTGCTCTGTTTTACCAACTTTCTGCCATATATTTCATGTTATAGCAGTCTCAGATGATGACCCAGCACATGTTGTCCATTTTATACTGCTGGCGGAATTTTGCACCAAAACATTAAAAATTCTGCATCAAAAAATTAAAATTTCTGCACATGATATTATAAAATTCTGCAAAATTCTTCATACTTTGTCAAAATAACACAATATAATCACTCTGGTTTCAATTATTTTGGTAATTTATTTAAACTACTATAAAGTGGATGGAGAATGGAGGTGGGGCGCATTGGAAGAAATTCCGAAACCCCCTTGCCTAACAGTAATGTAACTAGGTTTGACTCTTTATCTCTAGTTATTAGTCAACAAATATATGCATCCATATTGTCAGTGTTACATCATAGTCAACTGAAGACCAAGGAGGGCTGGGGAATCAAACTCACATTGCAGTTCAAAAATTTAGACCAATTCTAATCACTAAAGCACAGTCAGCATTTATAAGGCCATCCTGTCCTTTACACCACTCTGGCAATGTAAAGGAGCTTTAAAACCTTTACACCTATTTTATACTCCTGGGGGAATTCACAAAGAGAATGGGAGCAATTCACTAAGAAGGCAGGTTGCTATATCCTGCTCTGCCTGAGGGGACAGTGCCTGTCCCACACCTACCTCTTCAGAAACACTCCGAAGCCCTGCCCCTCCACACCAAATGTGCTGCAATAGCGAGCAAGAGGGACAGAGTATCTCTCTCTCTCACACACACGACTGCACAGCCCCCCTGGGTGGTGATTTACATCTCTATTGGCTGCTTGGAGT
Organism: Lepidochelys olivacea; assembly: GCF_965140295.1. NCBI lineage: Eukaryota > Metazoa > Chordata > Testudines > Cheloniidae > Lepidochelys > Lepidochelys olivacea. The sequence continues at coordinate 18,891,590 of NC_140423.1, forward strand.
GCCCGAACCAACCTGCCTGTGCTGTCTGGGAAAGGGCGCATGACTGTTTTTGCGACTTCCCATTGCTTCCCCATCAGAAGTCATTTTTCTGCGGAGAAGCAAAGAAATCTGCAGGGGACATGAATTCTGTGCATGCGCAGTGATACAGAATTCCCCCAGGAGTAACAATTTTAAGAACACTTTCATTGCAGATTTCACAAAATGCAAAGAAGGTATCAATGTGAGATTTCTAAAGATAGCCTCAGCACTCGACCCAAGGTTTAAGAATCTGAAGTGCCTTCCAAAATCTGAGAGGGATGAGGTGTGGAGCATGCTTTCAGAAGTCTTAAAAGAGCAACACTCTGATGCGGAAACTACAGAACCCGAACCACCAAAAAAGAAAATAAACCTTCTGCTAGTGGCATCTGACTCAGATAATAAAAATGAACATGTGTTGGTCCACACTGCTTTGGCTTGTTATCGAGCAGAACCTGTCATCAGCATGGACACATGTCCCCTGGAATGGTGGTTAAAGGATGAAGGGACATATGAATCTTCAGCGCATCTGGCACGTAAATATCTTGCTACACTGGCTACAACGGTGCCACGAGAACGTCCGTTCTCACTTTCAGGTAACATTGTAAACAAGCGGGTAGCATTATCTCCTGCAAATGTAAACAAACTTGTTTGTCTGAGCAATTGGCTAAACAAGAAGTAGAACTGAGTGGACTTGCAAGCTCTAAAATTTTACATTGTTTTATTTTTGAATGCAGGGTTTTTGTACATAATTCTACATTTGTAAGTTCAACTTTCATGACAAAGAAATTGCACTACAATACTTGTATTAGGTGAATTGCAAAATACTATTCTGTTTTTTATAGTGCGAATACTTGTAATGAAAAATAAATATAAAGTGAGCACTGTACACTCTGTATTCTGTGTTGTAATTGAAATCAATATATTTGAAAATGTAGAAAACATACAAAAATATTTAAATGGTATCCTATTATTGTTTAACAGTGCAATTAATTGTGATTATTTTTTTAATTGCTTGACAGCCCTAATTTGTATGTTTGTTAATATCACTTTTCCCAGCAGACTTACTAGCTAGAAAGTCTTAAAAAAAAAAAAACACAACCAGGAAAAAAAAGCAAAAGAAACAATAAGAAAAAAGAAAAGAATGTACAAAGCACCTTGTGTTTCTATTCTGTTCAGGATCAGCAAAGAATAGAGACAACTGTACATTATTTTTATTACTGAGTCTGCAAAAAGAAAACCCTCCCTAAATAAATTATAATGATTTGGACATGTATATGTGCATATTTATTTGTTTTTCCTAAAGTTAATTAAGTATTTTAGGAAAAAATGTCAGAGCAGCCGCTAGCAAGAGTTGGTAGCTGCACTCTGAGACCACCAAAAATTTGTTGAAAACCCTTGCTCCAGGATAAAACATTTATTTTAAAAACTGACAGATACTCATCTCTTTATGCTACTCTGGCATTACAAAGGGGCCAAAACACTGACTTAAACCAGCAGTTGAGGATTCCGCATCATGGGAGATTTTCAGTAAGAACGGAACCAGCATAGCTGGCTATAGGACACCTCTTCCCAGTCCCCACATCTCCACCACCATGTAGTCCAGGAAATGAGGGCATGGTTAAAGTACTGCTGTACTTCAGTGATCATTGGCTGATGTAATGATTCCTGGGGGAAACTTGCAGCAAAGCACAAGTTATAGAATTCCTGAATCCCTTTTAAATAACATGTGGTGTTGAACTGGCCTGAGGTCCAGGGGACAAAGTTGTGTAATAGTATCTTATTTCATCCCTTTGTGTCCTGTGAAGCTGTGCTGGAAATAAAGGTTGGGGGATTGAATTTTGGCAGATGCATAATTCTGTGTGTTTATCTCATTTTATTCATCGAAGTAAATATGACTTTCAAAGCTTTCTGGAATCATTTTGGCTTTGGAACTTTAACCCTTGTTACAGTTATGTCCTGGGAGAGCCATGTTTGTGAAGACATTCAGACTCTTCTGTCTAAAGGAGCCAGGATACAGAATTGATGGATTTGTGTTTCTGGGAGGGAAGAGTGTGATCCATGGTCCTGTTTATTTGTTGAAAACTAGTTCACAGAGCAGTATTGAACTCTTGGCTTCTGAGGCCAAAGGCTGTGCAAGGCAGCTGCAGCAGGTGGGGAGTACATCTTTATACCACATGCAGCACAATTGAGGCACCAAGGAGCTAACTGTAATAGAAATAATAAATAATAATAGAGGGTAAAAATGATGGCCCAAAGATTGAGCCTGGTAATTTGCACCTTACCGATGGAGAAATATACACTCATCTTTCTTTGTGTCTCAACTAGAATTGACAATGGCAGAGATGCGGCAAAGTCTCGAGCAGGAGCGTGATCGTTTGATTGCTGAAGTAAAGAAGCAGCTGGAGTTGGAGAAGCAGCAAGCTGTGGATGAAACCAAGAAGAAGCAGTGGTGTGCCAACTGCAAGAAAGAAGCCATCTTCTACTGCTGCTGGAATACCAGCTACTGTGACTACCCCTGCCAGCAAGCTCACTGGCCTGAGCATATGAAATCCTGCACACAGTCAGGTAATCTGCCTCTGGGAAGCCTACCTCTCAGCTGCTCAGAGTGATGAAATATGGGGCAGTGGAATTGGTGTCCGTTTATGTGTGCACAGATGTGCCAGTGGGGAGGGGTGAATGTGGATTCCAATGGCTATATTGTATAAAACTTTTTTTTTATTTTAGCTACTGCAACACAACAAGAAACAGATACAGAAATGAACTCAGAAACATTAAATAAATCGTCCCAGCCCAGCTCCAGTGCACAGCCTCCATCCACAGAAACAGCCAGCACCCCAAAGGAAAAGGACAGTGCAGCTGATAAAAACAAAGACTGTGTTACAGTGAGTATCACTGCAGTCACTTCAGCCTAAGAATGTGTCTGATTTCTCTTAAACCTGAGGCTAAGGCATCCTTGGGACATCAATAATTTTTGGCCCCTTGTACATTTCTAGAGGGTCATTTTGTGAGTGAGATAGGAAATAGTATTTTTCCTCCATCTTGACAAAACTATTACATTTGGAGGGAGAGAAGCAGGATGTCCTCCAGGATCACCCCTTCCCCTCCACTCATCCCCAGTAAGACCTTACGTTGACTTGACATCCTTCCAGCCAAGGGGGACTGGACCTGTCTCCCTCCAGGGCCCATCAGTGTTGCTTCTGGTCTGGATCTTTCAAACACAATACAAATTGCCTTCTGGGCTGAGCAATACTGACTGCAGCACTCACAAACACTGCTGGATCTACAGTTAAGAGAACAGCGTGCAAGCATGAAATCCTCCTTGCCATCAACTCTGACAGTGTTCCGCAGGCAAGGGTGAGCAGGTACTCTGATGCAAAGGGCCCCATCACTGTATATACAAAATAAATGTCTATAATAAGGATTCCACTTTATAGGCGGGTTTTGACTAATAACCATTTCAACAGTAATGCTCTTCCTCCCTGCCAAGAAAAGGCTATTAAAGCAACAACTTTATTGGGGGCTGGCCCCTCACAATATCTCCCCCCACCCATTCCCCCACTTCAATGTATATCTCATTGACAATGTCTGAAAATGTTACAAACAGAAAATATTATGTTGTAAAGTACTGTGATTCCAGCATGATATCTCATTGAGCTAGTCCTCTAGAGTGGGAAGTGTGGTGCACTAGAGAACCTGTGTTCATTTCTGGCATCATTGGTAACATCTGGAATTAGATCTCCAGGTTTGATGTGGTTTCTAAGGGAGTAACTTGGGGTGGAACCATATTTGAGGAGAGAAAAAGGCAGTGTGTGTTTCACTTGAATGCACTAGTAAAACTGGTGAACTCTATTGAGCTTCACTGGCTCAGTTGATGTCCGTACACATTGTTTGTGTCAATACAAACTTCTTTATCATGCGGTGTTATTGCGGGGGAGGGAGGGAGAAAAGTCATTTACCTAAGACTTCTGCCATGGAATGTTTCATTTTTTAAATTTAGAATTTCTTTCACATAGTTGTTCTACCTGAAATATCATGCTGTGTACATTGATCATGTTCATAATTTGAATTTTGTTTTAACAAAAGTAACCTGTGAATTCATTAAGATGCAAATTTTTAACACAACATCCAACATAAATTTCATATTATAATAGTAATAATAAATTAGGTGGAATTTATGTAAAAGCTGAGACTTTTACTGAGGTTACCTGTGCTGTCTCTGCAGATAGCAACAGGTGTGACAAGCAACCAGCCTATAAAACTGGTCCAGGTACCGCAGACCACCACCTATATTCCAACTACTCAGCCCACAATTGTAAGTACATCATCATCATTTAAAGTCTGCAATAGAACTGCTCCTGGCATTAAAATAGCTCAATATCTTTTGGGGGTTGTTTCCTGTCTGTTGCTGTATCAGGATATGAATTCACTGGTATCAAGTCTCAATTTGCAGTGCAAAATGCCTTATTTTGCTGTGCAACATTCCATCTTTCTCATGCCTTCCATTTTCATCATTTGGTTATTACAAGGAACTGGGAAAAGCCACTGGGCATATATACTTAAGGCACTGAGGATAGTCAGACCATCGTCTGCATTAGAATGTTAATGTTGTTTACCCTTTTGATTTTGGTTATTTGACCAAGACATCATGGTAAATATAGCATTTATTTTATGTAGCATCTTTTCCTGTGGTATCCTAAAGAGCTTTGTATAATATTGCTATATTAGAGTTCTAGCCTTATGTTGCAGTAACTATGAAGGCAGAAGGAGCAGCTAATCTGCATTCATCAGTATTGTGTCTCAAATGTGTGTCATCAGGACCTGTGTAACTGAGAGAATGATGGCTATGTCACTGGGATTATCCCCACTTTTCTTTTTTCCACTCCAAATGTGCCAAAGGCACTTTAATCTTCTCCCGGTGCACCCACCAGAGATGAGACAGAATTGAGCTCCATTTAATGTTTAAAGCTCCCTAACATAGCACTTTAAATTCCATGTAATGCTCCCTAATGCTGCACTTTGATTTCAATGTGGAATCTGAGCTGAAGTTCATCATACCAACAGGGAAAAATGCTAGTGTCTCACTGACACTTAGCATCATATATTCCCCATTTTTGGGTGGTGGACAGTAAAAGTAACTCAGCCAGTGTTCATATAGCTGGTTTAGTTCATTTTCATACTGTGATCTTAATGGTTGCTTTGTTATAGAAGTTATTTGTGTTTTTTCATACAGTGTTGCACAACCATCGTGTCCCATCCATTAATTCTGTCATTCTGAGGATATTCTTGCTGGATGTCATGATTTACAAAAACAGAAACCCCTTTCCAACACCTGTTTCATTAATTTAATCACAACTGAGGGCACTCAGCACCTCTTAAGAAAGTACTTAGCACTATTGCAAGGTTGGCCCTATATTGCCCTGACAGACTCCCAGAACCAGTGAGAAGCCATGATTACTGTTCTGAAATCAGACTGCAGGCATCAAACCAAGTTAGTTTCTTTGTGAAAAATGCCAATGCTCCAATATCCTAAATTGGCCTCTTCGACCATTCAGGAAATGGCAGTAACTTCCACAATTGACCTACTGAATATGGAGTGTGTATGTGACTTGAATAAAAAGGAATCTGAAAACCCTAAAAGGTTTTAGGTTCTTGCTTGTACGTGCACATACTTGCATCTGCTCTGCACAGCTGCAAACAACTTGTGTGTGCTAATACAGCCACGTATCCTTTAAATAGTCTAATGCCTGAGCATGCACAAATGTGTACTTTTGTGGAGAGGCTTTGCTGAAAATTTAACTCTGAGGAAATAACCACAATACATTTAAGGAGTCTTAACACATACCACACCTTGATCAGTAAAATAGGGATTAAAAATTAGAACTATTCCCATCTGAATATGTGTTTTTAAAAGATCCAGATAGCAAATTTAAGTTCCTTACTTTTACTACTAATAGACACTTTTCTAGGGGCGTTCTCAACTTGCTCCAGAATTTATAAATCACCTCAACATAGCTGCATCCATCAGGGGTGTGAAAGAACCCACACCCTCACCAACGTAGCTATGCCGACCTAAACCCTAGTGCAGCTGTGTCATTGGAAGAATGTTTCCATCAGTGTGGCTAACTTCATTCAGGGATGTGGTTGGTGTTTCTACACTGATGGACAAACTCCTTCCATCGATATAGGCTGTGTCCATGCTACAGGTTAAGCCAGCATATGCTGGCGCAGGCTATGTCTACACTTCCACTTTTGTTGGTCAGTGGTGTGAAAAAACACACTCCTGCCAACATAGCTACTGTCACTCATTGGGGGTGGTTTAATTATGCTGATGGGAGAGCTACACGGAAGACCTTACAGTGGTGTAGCAGCAGCAGTACAGCTGTGCCACTATAAGATCTCTAGTGTAGACATAGCCATAGTCTCTGTAGCATAGACACAGTCTCACTTTCTAGTTCTCTAACTACCAATTGGTTTCCCACTTTAGGGTCCTTACTCTGAACGGCTTCCAATAAACCTTTGCACATCTAAAGTCATCCTGATTACTAAATGGCTTTAGTCTTGAGTTTACTTAGCAAATTTACTCCATGTTTGGTTTTTTATTCTTCTTGGAATCAAAACAGTGCTAAATCTGTCATCTTTCCATTTCTGCGGAAATGTTGCAGCTTCTGCAATGAACTGAATTTATCACAAATATTCCAGCTTTTGAAGTCCTACCTAGCCAGGACAATAGCTACATTTGCTGAATACTACCAAGTCACCAGTATAAAACACTGTGGAAAATGTGCATTTCTTTTTCTGTCTTCTGTGGAGTTTTATATCCCATGTCAGAGGGAAGACTTGTGCATCCCTTTCAGTTCCCCAAAAAGCCTTTGCTCCTTGTTTCTTTCTCTTTAAAGCCTTCTGAACTGAAACTGATACAGCTATTTGATCAGCTGTTGGGCTTCAGGAGAAGTGTGTCAGAACATACTTTACAGATTGCTCAGTACTGCAGCTTCCAAACTGACTTACATTTCTGGAGGAAGGTTAAAGTACAGAGATCTGGTTCCCAGGTCTGCCAGAGATTTGGTGTGACCTTGAGCAAGTCATTTAACCTTTTTGTGCCTCTGTGTGTCTAGCTATAGAATAAAATACCTACCAGACAGGGTATCATGAGACTCAATTTGCAAATGTGTATAAAGCACTTTGACACCTTCAGTTGGAAACCGTGACAGAAGTTCAAAGTTTTATTCTAAATTAATGTATTTACTGAGCTGTGTCTACACTATGGACCGTACAGCGGCACAGCTGTACCACTACAGCTCTGCCGCTGTAAGGTCTCCTGTGTAGCCGCTCTTTGCCGGCAGGAGAGAGCTCTCCTGCCGGTATAATTAAACCACCCTCAACGAGCAGCCTTAGCTGTGTTAGCAGGAGACACTCTCCTGCCTACATAGCGCTAGCCACACCAGCACTTTTGCTGGTGAAAGTTATGTTGGTACAGGGGTGTGGTTTTTTAACAAGAAAAGTTTTACCGACAAAAGTGGTAGTATAGACAAAGCCTAAGAGTGGCAAAAGGCAATTCCCAATAATAGTAGGGTTTTGTTATTAATTGATCTGTGCAAAGTATGTTTGCAGTATTATAAATGCTATTGTTTTTATCCAAACATATATTTTTCATTCTCACCTGTGTGTAAGCGCACACGGGGAGGATCTTTTCTGGGGAGAACACTATTAATGTAACTGTGAAACCCTAAATGCACCTGTAAACTCGTATGTTTTGTATTCCAATTCGATTAGTTACAAATATGTTTTTCCAGGTAACAAAGGATTTTCACAGTCCCCTTCTGTATTAGTTTCGGGAAATGTACCACTGGATGGGCTAACTACTGAGAACTGAATTCTTCAAGAACAGGCAGAATACTTACAGTACCCATAGGAACCACCTGTCCCTGTATCTGTGTATAGTATAATAATTGGCTGTAGGGAAGTTGAGGAGATGTTACACTCTGCCTTTTGGTGGGGCAAAAACGTGGTAAGAAAAGGTGATAAATCCTAAATAAAAGATCCTACTTCTAGTTTTTCACTGGAAAATAATGGGCTCTATTTCTGTGGTGGTGTGAATGTGACCTTTAATATAACAATATGTGTTTTGCTTGGTTTTAATCCACAGACCATTCCTGTAGTGGTAAGTCCTTCTGCTGGGACAGTGGCAATGAGAACTGGAGTTCAGTATGTTCAGACCACAATGCCAGTCCAAGTACGAAGAGTCTAACTACTAACAAGAAGCCCAGGCGACTGTTGGAATAAATAACTAATAAAAATCTGTCTAATAGAAATGTGAAATAAACACAGTTCTTTGGATTAACCTCAAAGGTTCAGACTTTAGCTTTGTATATGTGTACAAAGCATTAACTACACTACATTAATGTAAAGCATTAGCGCTGGCTTTAAAAAGCTGAGGACAGGTAAGATCCATGTTAAATCTATGCTTCGGTTGTAAATAATGTACAATTTGTGGATGTCATTAAAGTTAGAGTACCATCTCCTTTTTATATTTGTATTGACTTTAACTTATAAAGAGTGTTTGAAGTTGGTAAAGGAAAGACTAAAACAGCCTTATCATGAATGAACATTGAAAACTGGACTTAAGGAACTGCAGTTGCACATAAAATCACTTACTTTTTAGTTATCAAGAGAGAATCTGATCATCTTAATTTGCATTTGGTAATTAAAACAATTGTGCACTTTGAAACTCAATTAAAATTTCTTTTTGTGCAACTAAAGTTAAAAATGTACCTTTTAAAAATTCATTTTATTAGGCAAATTATGAAATTTCCAATCTGTGGACCTGAAGTACACAAAGAGGGTATTTTTTGTTTTTTACAGTGACCAGACTGTTAAAAATTATATTGTTTACAGGAAACCAGCTTAAATTTCATTCAGCCTAACAGCAGAAGAGTAGAAATAATAATACCAACTAGTTGGTAACATGATTTCTGATCAGTAGTATCAGATGTGAGAAAGGTGGATTTTTTTCTTATGGTTCATAGTTCAGTTTTTTTTAAAATCCTCTATAAAGAACTTTGAAATGCTTTTCAAATGGAACAAGAACTTTGATTTGGAGAAGACTATGTATCAGGAAACATGGGCAAAGGACTTTTGATGCTGGGCTAGAGCATGTATTATTTATATGATGGAATTTATGTTTTTATGTAAGCATGAAACAGTACAGTATGAGAGAAAGTAACCCATGAAAATTCTGTCTGTTACACTTATACTGTAGTATCATTTTGTATGTTGTGTAAAACGAAAGCATTGAACAAAGCAAAGGTGATGTATGTATATGAGAAAATTAATTGTATTATATCATTCCAGTACATTTTGTTGTACATTTTAGTCATGTTGATTTCTCCCATTGTTTATAAAAGGATGCAGTTTGTACAGTCTCCAGCTAGTTACCCACATTAGAGGAAGAAAATAATGGAGAACAGAATATTCGTGAATTGCAGTTGTGTCAAAAATAGCCTAGCTGGCCTTATTTGTGAAGCATAATTGCTTTTAGCATATGGAAGTATTTTTTCACATTTTCTTTGTATAAAATTTGTATTAAACTTAAATATCTTTTTGATTATTGTGTTTCTTTGTGACTGAGACAGGTGACATACTCTATGCTTTGGGTTTCCCCAGTTTTTCAGGAATCGTCACAATTTTTTATTAAACTGTTTTAGAAAAATGGTTTGTGTTCCTAGATCTCCGGTTTCCTTCTATCTGGATGAATGTTTATTTCTGCAGTGTCCAGATCATGAAAATTTTCTTCATGTAGGATCTTCAGATTGAGAAATTCGGCAGCTTGACCAATGACCAAGTCTAGTCCAGGATGAGAACAAACAAAGCTATGTTTGCAATTTGTCCAGTGAACAAGGGGCCACTATGCATAAAATGTGCAGTCACCTTCATTTTTAATAGAGGTGCATACCAGGGAGACTACAGGCCCCAGCATTAATTGTTCTAACACCTGATCACTTGGATCAAGGCTAAGCATCACATGCCATTTACTGTCTCCACAAATTGTATCCATATGTTTAAAAATGAGGGTGGCTGTTGGTTATATTGCAGAACTTGTAGGGGAAGCTGTATTTTGGCAACCCAGCTTTACAGACTTAATGTGCTCACTAATTGCCATGTCCCAAATTAATATATTAAAAGAGCTGCAATGAAACTGAATATAATTAAGAGAAACAGTCTTACCAACTCATGATTTTGTGAGTCGCACAGTATTTGTTGTCTGTTTAAAAGGACCAGTTTCTGGAGTGATATTACACAAGAATGTCAGCTTACTTTTTAAAATAAGTGTCTAGTCCTCATGGTCTCAAAGAAAAGCGTAAAAGCGTTTAAAAAAGTGAACCCTAAAGGCTCAAAAATCAGAAGGCAAATGCCAATCCTTCTCCCCCCCCCCCCATTACTATTTTAAAAATCACATTACTTTGAAGCCAATTTCATGTTTTGGGGCTTGTCTCATGATTTTTAATTGCTTAAGATGGATAATACTGTAAAGTTGAAAGAGTTCCAGAAAGAGGAATGCATTAGCAGGTATATTCTAGGCTCCCACACAGTTTTAACTTAACCTGGTAACATTTTAAAACTACAAACTTCCTTGTCTTCACTAAGATTTTAGCTCATGTTAGTTAATATGAGGTAGTTAAAAATCAGAGCTATCCTTCACTCGGAAAAAAGGTATGTTCCTATTACTGAACAAAGTCATTATGTTGCCTTGTACTAATGTGTGAGAAGGAGAAGGTTGGGCCAGTCTACACTGCAAAGTTGTGTTGGCATAATCATGTCGGTCAGGGGTATGAAGAAAAAACCCCCCTCTTCCTAGCTGACATAACTGTGTCAGCAAAACCCTCGCTGTAGACACAATTGTGCTGGCAGAAGAGTGCATCTGTCAGCACAGCTAATACCATTTGGGGAGGTGGTTTACTATGCCCAGTCAAAAATGGACCCTCAGCACTGCTGACCAGGTCATTAAAACTCCAGTCTCAGCAGGGCTAAATGGCTATGCATGGCTCCCAGAAATGGCTGGAATGTCCAGCTTCTAGGCACAGGAGCAGCCAGGGGGGTTCTGTGCACTGCACCCACCTTGAGCGCAAGCTCTGCAGCTCCAATTGGCTGGGAACCACAGCACCTGCATGCATGGACAGCGTGTAGAGCCCCTTGGTCCCTCTGCCTAGGAGCCAGACATGCTGGCTGCTTCTGGGAGCTGCCTGAGGTAAGTGCCACCCAGCTGGAACCCAAACCCCCTCCTGTACCACATTCCAGGTGAGAACCCCCTCCTGCACCCAAACTCCCTCCCAGAGACTGCACCTCAGCCCTTCACCCCCTCCTGCACCCCAACCCCCTGTCCCAGGTCAGAACCCTCTCCCACACCCTAACCCCCTCCCAGAGCCATCACACCCCCCACACCCTAACCGCTGCCAAGTCCCCTCCAGCACCCAAACTCCCTCCCAGCACCCACACCCTTCCCCCCGACACACACACGCTGTAACCCCCAGCCCTTCACCCCCTCCTGCAGCCCAAACTCCTGCCCCAGCCAGATTAAAGTGAGGGAAGAGGGAGTGGGCGGCGCCTCCGAGAAGGGGCGGGGAAAGGGTGTTCCGTTTTGTCTGGGGTGAGAAAGTTGGCAAGCGTCGGGCCCGCCCCTCAGGGGGTCGCTCTTACCTCCGCACTGGCCCGCTGGGGGGCACCAAGTCCACGTACAGTAAGTGGGTTTTGCTGGTGAACTCGCCAGGGCCGGGCTAGGCCAGGGCTGTCAACCCGGGCAGCTGCAAGGCGCTTTGTCCCGCCAGAGAACGCTACCACCCCCCGGACTGCGACCCCGGAGCGGGTGAGGCGCGGCCACCCCGGCAGACGAAGCTCGGACGGGCCTCGAGTTAAACACCGCCCGCCCCCGGCGTTTCCCGGCTGCCCTCGGGGCAAAGCGCTCCCACGAGCGGGCCCTCAGTCGAGCCGGGCCCAACCGAGGCCGCCCGCTCCCACGGCGGGGGAGGGGGGCCATGACTGGGCGCGTGAAGGTGGCGGCGGCGGCACGCGCCTTCCCAGGTGCTCCCCTCCGCCCGTCCGGGAGTGCTCCTGCCCCGCCCACCCAGCCGCCTTGATGGGCTTGCGGGGGGGGGGTTAAGAGCGGATTGGGCGATTGCCCTGGTTGGTTGGCTGGAGGGCGGCCCCGGCTCGTTAGCGGCCCCTGCGCGCGCGGTGGCTGCCCTGCGGCAGCCTGTCAAGTGCTCCGCCAGTCCCTCGGCATCCTTCGCGCGGCGGCAATGGCGCCAAGCTGGGCGTTTGCCTGCGGCGCACCGGGGCGCCAGGGAGCGGCCGGGTAGGGCCCCTCCCTGCAGGGGCCCGGCTGCCTGGCCGGGGGGGGTTTCACACGGCGGGGCTAATGGTGGTGTTTTGTTGCCATCATGTGGCTGCATGGGGGAACTAAACTAAAGTAAAAGCGCGGCCAAAACAAAAAACAAAAAAACACACAAAACCTTTATAAGGGAGAGATGGAAGGCAACAACAGCCTAAAACTGGCGTAAATCCAGGGAACGCCCTTTGCACATTTTTTATTTTATTTTGCAAAGCATTAGTTAGCTCAAAAGAAGCAATTTTGTATATCGACATAAGAATGGCCATACTGGGTCAGACCAAAGGTCCATCCAGCCCACTTTCCTGTCTACTGACAGTGGCCAATGCCAGGTGCCCCAGAGGGAGTGAACCTAACAGGTAATGATCTAGTGATCTCTCTCCTGCCATCCATCTCCACCCTCTGACAAACAGAGAATAGGGACACCATTCTTTACCCATCCTGGATAATAGCTATGAATGGACTTAACCTCCATGAATTTATCCAGTTCTCTTTTAAACCCTGTTATAGTGCTAGCCTTCACAATCTCCTCAGGCAAGGAGTTTCACAGGCTGGCTGTGTGCTGAGTGAAGAAGAACTTCCTTTTATTTGTTTTAACCTGCTACCCATTAATTTCATTTGGTGGCCCCTAGTTCTTATGGGAACAAGTAAATAACTTTTCCTTATTCATTTTCTCCACACCACTCATGATTCCATATACCTCTATCATATCCCCCCTTAGTCTCCTCTTTTCCAAGCTGAAAAGTCCTAGCCTCTTTAATCTCTCCTCATATGGGACCTGTTCCAAACATCTAATCAGTTTAGTTGCCCTTTTCTGAACCTTTTCTAATGCCAGTGTATCTTTTTTGAGATGAGGGGACCACGTCTGTACACAGTATTCAAGATATGGGCGTACCATGGATTTATATAAGGGCAATAAGATATTCTCCATTTTATTCTCTATCCTTTGTTAATGATTCCTAACATCCCATTTGCTTTTTTGACTGCCTCTGCACACTGTGTGGATGTCTTCAGAGAACTATCCACGATGATGCCAAGATCTTTCTCCTGAGGAGTTGTAGCTAAATTAGCCCCCATCATATTGTATGTATAGTTGGGGTTATTTTATCCAATGTGCATTACTTTACATTTATCCACATTAAATTTCATTCATCAGTATTCTGAATTAAATTTGTGTTGAGATTATTCACATGCTGGTGATGGGCCACAGTTTGGTTTCACAAAATCAAAAGCAGAGGTGGTTCAGCTCTAGATTAGGTTTTAATTGAATGATTAGCAACTTGTGGAGAGAGAGCTAATACATATTTCTGGTTTTGATACCTCTTGCCCAACTGTTATATGTGATTTAAGCACTATTGCTTGGCCCTATACAATACGCAAAGCGTTTGCTTGCTGCCTAAAAGATGCAGTTAAGTGAAGATGTATGGATAGACCCTGAGGATGATGTCAGTTTAGGAAAACTAGGTGTTGCGTGCATTTGAGTGTTCCTGAGGCTCACAGAAGAAGTGGCTCTTTAAAAGGGATTTGAATAAGAGGGTTGGGGGCTTTCGGTACTGGGGTTAGGAGATAATTCTGTGTATAAACAACATGGAAGGAGGTGTAAAAAATGGAAGTGGGAGAAGAAAATAAAGGTGATGGAGGGGATGGTGTCACCAGTTGAGCAAAGGAGACAAGAAGGGGAATACAGTAAGAAACTGATACGTAAGCCAGGGTGGAGCTTTGTAGGGTCTTGAAGCTGAGAACTTAAAATTTGATGGACTGGCAAAAGGAAAAGCAGGGGAGATATTGGAAGAGTAATGACAATGGCTGTTTTGTGCTGAATTACACTGTAGCCAAAGGCAGTGTTTGCAAGGAGGAGGTGGGGAACCAGGCTTTTCTGCTTATGGTCCCTCTCCTCCACCCAACAGAAAAACTACCTGAAACTTGGCTCTTGGGGACCACATGGATTCCAGCCTGGCCTGGAGCCATGCTGAGCTGAGAATCCCCCTACAGCTCTGGCACTTTTAGCTGCACTTTTATCATCCATAATTCTGAAGACAAGGTGCCACTTTACACTGGCGACAGTTTGGCCAGTTACTTTGCATTGTTGGGGGTAACAGATGTGCTCAGAGCTACTCTTACTGCTACTCTTACTCATTTTTCCAAAGAAAATATTAATAAATACCCAATGGGACAAGGTTTGGGGTTTTTTTACATTCATTTACACAAAATGCCCTAACATACACAATACACTTGTTATATAACTTAGCATCTTTGTTTTTAAATACTACTACTATTCATGTTTAGAGTCATGGCATGCAGGTAAACACCAGAGTAAACAATGATAGAAAAGATATCTATGTCATTTATTACTGTAGTGAAAGTCTGTGCACAATTATTGTAGTGAATCTTTTGCATGATGTCCCATGTGTCTGTTGAATACCTGAGGTGAAGACCAGTGCCCTATTGAAGTTAGTAGAAGTTTTGCCGCTGACTTAAAGAATGAAATCCTGGTTCCTCTGAAGTCTGTAGAATGTGGACATAAGAACAATTAAGTAAAGAAAGTCCCAGCAGCCAGAAAGGATATGGGGGTGAACGAGGCATAAATTATCAGCCAGAAAGGAAGGAAAGCACTAATAAAATAATACTTTGGCACTCATTTTTTGAAGCAGAAAGAATTAATCCAGCCCTAGCAATCTGCCTTTTAGGATGACAAGCTGTAACGTATCTGTCAAAAGTAATTTATTTCATTTTAATTACAGTGTTTCCCAAGTCTGTTACAGTCCTGCAGCACCTGTGCTGCTCTGGTAGGCAACAGATTCAGCAAAACACCTACAATAAATCAGCATTTACAACCTTCATCCCACCCAAACTATGTAACAGCTGAATGATTGCCCTTAATTGCAGTAGCATCATAATACAAGTTCGAACTGGATCACAGAGTTTTCTTCGCAAGACCTCTGAGAAGCTTAATGAGGCTTGAAGTAAGGGACCTACTACTCTGCATCACCCACAGTCATCATTTGCTTACAAACACTTATTTCTGTGTTAAAAATGCTTACAGCAGTGGCCCCCAAGCCCAACAGTAACAGTGTTGTGAGGATATAGCATGTTGGTCAATAGCTCTAGAAGACTGTAGTATATTCTTATAAAGTCTGCATCCAGTTTAAAATAAAGCTGACAGTAATGATCAGACATAATCGCAATTTGTGGATAAAAAAGTATTCATCAAGAACTTTTTTCATTGTTAAAAATATATTTTGGTACTTACGCAAATGCCTTGGCTCCTGAGTCTACGGAGAAAGTAACTTTTTGGAGGCATGAATCATAACCCACTGAAGTCCGTGGGAATTTCTCCATGGCCTTCCACAGGCTTTGGGTCAGGCCCTTTGTGCATGTATGTTTATTTGAAAGGAGTAAATTGACAGCTTATACAGCTAACTATTCCTGCTTGTTATATAACACCTATGTTTAATAGCATGTTATCGCAATCTCAACTATAAATGGTGCTATCACTCCACTTAAATAACCCTGATAGGTGGTTTAAATGCCTGTGGCTTCTTTGAATTTGAAATATGGATATATATTGCTCACTTCTTGACTTCTGGGAGCAGGTTCCTCAGCCCTGCTGTTTTGCTGCAGTGGGAATGATTAAACTTCTTTGGGAGTTCCCATGACATAAGTGCACTGAGCTAGAGGAAGGGTGGCGGGGTGGGGGGGTTAGTTTAGTAATTACTTAGCCTATTAGCCAAGATAATGGTTTAAGGCCCAGTTTGCAGCTGGCATAAATAAATGTATAACCCTGAAGTTAATGGAGTTTGCCTACTTACTCCAGCAGTCAAGTTGGCCCTATAGGCTTCATTTCATGACTGACACTTGAGAAGGGCTCTCCACTTCCCTTACAAGATATTTTAAACTTTGAAGGAGAAAGTAATTTTCAAGCGTGTGCTGTGGAGTGAAGGTCAATATAAAAGGATTATTTACTCAACAATAGATGGGAAGATACAAATTCTTCTAAATACAGTGCTACACAGTAAAATAGGAACACAGCCTGTGCCTAAATAATGGAACAAATGGTTTCTCTGGAAATGCAAGCCAGTGA
Source organism: Lepidochelys olivacea (assembly GCF_965140295.1). Classification (NCBI taxonomy): domain Eukaryota; kingdom Metazoa; phylum Chordata; order Testudines; family Cheloniidae; genus Lepidochelys; species Lepidochelys olivacea. Next base: position 18,908,071 of record NC_140423.1, read on the forward strand.
CTAAACAAGACACAGTTTAGTGCAGCTTGTTTTTCTCTATGTTTGGAAAGGTATTTTGCTCCCTGAAGTGTTACCAAGTAAGTGGCAACAGCGTTTGCTATATTCTGCAACTCTTATAGTCCTATTCAAGTTTTAAGAGGCCGGAATATAATCTACCATATAGGATAGCTATCTTTCACTGCCTCGGTTTTACTTAAGAGGATGGTTCAGAGGGAGGAGTGCTGACCCTCTGTAAGTGGAGAGGCTCTGATTATTAGCAGTCCTATATTAGTAATGTCATCAGTATGTCTGTTAGGCAAGGCTCGGTTTAATCACCCAGGGCTGAGAGGTGGCCTACATTACACTTGACTCAAGGGTCTTGGTCACCTCATAGCTGCCACTCACCTGGTTGCTAGTGTAGTTTAGAAAGGCTGCAACAATGTTTGAAAATATTTTTAAACATGACAATAAACAATAGTCTGGACTGTGCCTGGGGTATGGGTATTCCCAACTGCTAACCCAGGACTGATGTATATTTGCCTGTAGCCAGCTATTTGCAGAACAAAATGTTCCTAGATTCCCTCAGACAGGGAAGACTAAGGCCACGCTTTTTAGTGAAAAGAGGACACCTGTCACTCCGCGTCTGGAAGCTGGTGCATGCCAGGTCTGCAGTACATCATTGCTCTTGCTGGCATATGCCACTCAATGTTACTGGGGCACAGAAGAGATGGACACAGCCAACTAGGAGAGCAATGAATGACTATGGAGAGAGCATATGCAGCAATACACAGGGGAGAGTAAGGGTGTGTGTGTACACATATGAGAGAGACAAAGCCCTAGAACTCTGTTGGGGTGGGGGTTTGGGGGTGATGGAGGTTGCAGGAAAGGAAAACCACAAGCACATAAGTGAGCCTGAGAATGTCTGAACATGTTCAGAAAGCAGAGTCTCTTAACTCGCTTCAGAAAGAATGAGCTATTGGGTAAAATGAGACAGCCAATGCCTCTGAATTCCGTGAGAAACAATTAGTTGATTGGCAAGTTCCTAAAAGCTGCAGCTTCGCTGTCTGTCAGTGGCCTACAATTCCCCAGAGTCACTGCCTTTTGAAGGTTTTACTCACACGTGTGTTTATCTCATGGGAACCTGTCTGTCAGTCAGACTTTCCCTCTGCCCCCAATTTCTCTGATTTCTTGTGCTAGTTTTGTGGTCAAATTTAATCTCTATTTATGCCAGCCAAACCTATTGCAGAAAGACTTTGCTTTGTCCTAGATTCCCTCTCTCAGCAGGCCATAAGGCTAGAGACTCCTCTGCTGGAGAACCACCCTTTGTTTTTGTTTTGTGCTGTGCCCAGACCCGAAACAGATTTTTTTCCCCCTCCTGCCTGCTGTAGGGGAGTGTGGATAACTTACTTTGCAGATGCTGAGTGGCTGATACTTTTAAGCCAGATGCTGAGATTAAATTACTCTGTGGTCAATACTCCACGCTCGCCCTGCAGGAAACTCTCTCGCTCAGAGCTGGCAATGGATCTTTATTTCCTGAACTGGCTGTTTTGAGATTCTCATCAAAGGCTTTATAGCCGTAGCTGTTGTATCTTTAAAACCTATTTAGCTTCACACCTGTGTGCAAACAGTAAATATGCAGCATTGGTACTGAGGCCAATACATTGTCACACTGTCTCTCTTTTGGGGAAATGCCCATTTAATATCTCCCATACCTCCTTCCTCTAAACCTTCCTCTGCTGTGAAATCTACATATTACTCCCATCTGGCATTGGGTAGGCAAGGGGCAAACCTTGACTTCTGTTGATCTGCTAAACTTTGTTTTATTGTTACTATCTCCTCCCAATCAGCATCCACCCAATTTGTCTGTTTTGTACACCAGTGGCGTCCTGTATGACATGTAGATTGTGGCCTCTCTGGGGTTGGGGTTGTTTTACTTATCATATGTCTGTAGAGTGCCTGGCTCCATGAAGTCCTGATCCTTGACTGGGGTTTCAAGGTGCTACTGTAATAGAAATAAATAATAATAAAATCTGTATAGAGAATTAGAGATTTATCCAAGCCCAGGGAGCCAAAATGTTTGACATTGAGGGTTGCCAAGGCAGCTCAGCAGGAGCTTGTAGGCTGAATCTAATTTGCATATGCATTTATTTACATAAATATTTTTGTCAAAAATAAATGTGCCGAGCTGTAATATTTGCTTGCACTTTATCTTCCCTTGATAGATGAACAGATGTTGTTTGCTGGCCAAGTTCTCTGGCACTTAACATTCAGGTGATTGTCTTTGCTCCTCACACTGCCATCACAGGGAGCTCCCACAGACTTTAATCTTTGCATCTCCAATTTAAGTTCTCCTAGTCCATCTCTAGCTCAGAGGGAAAGCAAGAATTCTACACATCTGCTAGGCCCAACAATGCATGGAGAGAAGAGAAGGCAGGTGTTCTATTTCCCCAAAATGTAAACGTAGTTTTATTTAATGCCTTTCATTCATCACAAGCTACTTCTCCCACCCACCGAAAAAAAGATGGCAGCATAAGGCACCGTTTAGACACATGCACAGTCCACATACCATCTAGATCAGGTTTAAAAAACATAGCTATAATTCTTACGAACAGTCCCAAATGTCCTCAATACTAATGTACACAATATGATTGTCCACAGAGTTTATCGTGGAGAAAAGAACTATTAAATTAGAATTGTAGGACCCTCTGCCCTCCCCCCAAAAAGAAGATAAAAACAGATACAGAGCTTAATACCAGAGTAATAGGATTAGTTCATAAATTAAAAAAATACAAAAACCCCCAACTATTTCACTCTTATTTTCAGAAAGTCCCACATAATGTAATGAAGAGTCCAGTGAGCATGCCCAAAATTCCATACTGTGTCCTTTCCCCCCCTTTCAAAGCAAGAAAACTGACAAGTAGACCCAGGACTTCTAGTCTTTTGTGTGCTTCAAAGATATTCACATGGCAATAAAACAGTCAAGAGTCCAGTATCAGCTCTAAGAATCCATTTTAGCCATAAAACTGCAGGATCCCCACTGGGTGATTTGAAGGTTTTTCCCTCCATCCAATGGAAGAAGGATGTGATACATTGCTTTCCTGATGCAGATTCTTAAAGGCTTCCATACAATGGGTTCCCCTTGAAGAAAGATTACTGCAATTGTTGTAGGATCAGTTATATAAAATACCAAAGAATACGTTGAGCTGATGTCTCTCTGAGTGAAGCTTGCCCAGCGCTGAGGCATTGGGGTCTGCTACAAGTACTCAAGTTCCAGGGCGTGCCTGAGAGCCTCCAGGTCAGCATGACAGGAGATTCTCCAGAATGGCATGTTGTGCTGGAATGAAACCAAAATATATTTTTTAAACACAAGGATCAAAAGATCTTTCATAGTTTGCACCCTGAACAATGGAACGTTACACCCTTAGCCGTGAACTCACAATATTGCTACAGAGATAAAGGATCATCTTAGAAATTAAAAGAGGGGGGTTTGGTGTCCCCTCTGCAGTTATGTGTGTGTGCGTCTGTAGAGACTAAAGGCAAGTTTCTGGATGCCTGCAAAGATTTTGTATGGTTATACACGAAAAACTTTACTTCCCATTTTCCCATTGGGTTTAGTGTGAATGTTTCTAGAATACTAATGTTCTTGAAAACAAAATCTTGCTGCTCCTTCCTGATGCCTAAAATCTATTGCAATAGGTGCCTTAGCAACATGACAGACAAGTGCTATGAGATTCTGCACCCAGCTCTGCAATCCTTTCCTATAACACATGCTCCAGGCCATGAAAACTACCTTTGAGTTGCCACCTCCCCATAGACTAGGAAGTTATGCAATAAAATGAAGTTGTTTACATAATCAAAAGCATGAACCATAAAGCAGTTGGTTTTATAACAATTACAGTTCACTCTGCAGGAAAAACAAACCCCACAGCAATCCGTAGGTACATAGGAATTGCCATAATAGATCAGGCCGGGGTCCATCTAACCCACTACCAGCTGTTTTAGAGGAAGATGCAAGAAACCTTGCACCAGGCAGTTATAGGATAACCTCTTGGCATATACCAATGAAGTGCTCCTCGTGGCCCAGGACCCAGGAGACCTGGCATAGGTGGAGACTTGCCAAGCCATCTATTCAGCAGCCTCCTCCACCCCAAGTCAACTGGGTCAAGAGCTCTGGCCTGATGGTTGGGGAGAGGTGCCAGACTGGCTTCCTCCCACTCGCGCACCAGATCATCCAATGGAGGTACGGGTCCACTGTTCTATCTTGATGTGTACCTGTCTGCCACTGATCCCTTCTCACTAGAGAATTGGATCGATCTGGAGGCCAGGGTGTCTGACCAGCTGTAGAGATGGACAGGGCTGCTCTGGTTCCTTTTCCTTTGAAGGAGACTCCAGTGCTTGTAGTTTGGCATGGAGCGTGCTCACATACATCTTCCTCCACTACCTCTGAGGGTGTCAAAATAACCAGCAGCAATTCTCTCTCTTCACCTGAGAGGTCTCCCTCCCGACCTCTTTGAGCTGCCAGTCTTTTATCAGGTCCTCCTCAGGTCCTGGAAGCTACTCTCAGCAGCCAGGTCTGCAGCGCACACTGAGGGGGGAAGATTTCCTAACAGACCCCTGCTATACAACCCACACCTTCATGTGCAGGTAGTAGAGTCTCAGTGCACCAAAGAATGGTCCTGGCTGAGGACACCAGAATCTGAGACCTCCTGGACTACAGTAAAGAGGACTCTGCAGCGCTTGGCTAGCACATGGGGTTGCCCACTCTGCATGTCCCCCCTAGTGTGCTCCAGAAGGAGCAGGCAGCCTTGCCCCCAGCTTCTCTCACCTTTCTCAAGCGAGTCTTGCAGGAAGGTACTCCCTGCCCACCCCTGGCCCTCTGGAGCTCATCATTGGCCTCTGCCCCACAAACCTCTCCAGTCCCCCCCCAACACAAACCACCTGAGTTGGCTGAATGACATCTACTGGGCCTGTCTCCAAACTGCACCGAGAAAACACCTGTACACACTTGTACTTCATACCATCTACTTCCTCGCCCTGACATCCTGCCCCAACTCCAACCAGTGGAGACCTGCTGTTCCACGGCCTACCAGAGGTATTAGTTGGTGGCTCCTTCATGGAGCTGTGAGCAGGGCCTTGTAGGTGGTGCAGTTCATGGAATCTCCCAGCACCTGCCCTTTCTGCAAAGAGAGGAAGACCCTGGCACATGTCTATGTAACATGTCTCAAGTTGTAGGTCCTATTCTAGAACTGCCTTCTGAGGTTCTGGCTGCACTTCGCTCTCCCCCCTCCTCACTTATGCACACCCCATTCATGGCCCCATGAAGTCATGAGACCACCTCCTCCTGGCACTGGCTAAGATGGCCATCCATCTCACCAGGAGGAGGAAGCTGGATGGGGGTTGCTCTGCAACTGTGAGGCCTATTTCTGATCCCTTGTTATGTCATGCCTCTGAGTGGAGGTCTTCTGGGTGGTATCCACTGACTCTTTAGACACTTTTGAGGCGCAGTGGGTGCTGTCGGGGGATTCTTGGCTTGGTGTGCCCTTCCGGTGCCCTGCTTTTTTAACCTTTGACTCTCACTCCGTTCCTGTTTTTTCATTTATTTGTCATCTGGGTTCAGTGGTTGAAGGGGCAAACTTTAGTTCTGGGCAGGCTTAGGCCTGCCCATCCCACTACCCGTAATAGGTACAGGATAACCCATCCCCAAGGAAGCTTCCTCCTGACTCCCATTTGTCAGAGGTTGGCTTATGCCCTAAAGCATGAAAATCTGAATCCTTTTCCAAACCCCTTGATTATTTTTTAGTATTTACTATTATTACTCTAAATATGTTTGTTCTCCATACAATTATCTAAGTCCTCGCTGGTCCTTCTCTATTGAAATATCCCATTTAAAAATACAGTAGAACCTCAGAGTTATGAACTGACCAGTCAACCACACACCTCATTTGGAACCAGAAGTACACAATCAGGAAGCAGCAGAGACAAAAACATTAAAAGAAGGCAAATACGGTACAGTACACTACTGTGTTAAAAGTAAACTACTAAAAAAATAAAGGGAAAAGCAGCATTTTTTTTCTGCATAGTACAGTTTCAAAGCTGCATGAAGTCAATGTTCAGTTGTAAACTTTTGAAAGAACACTCATAACGTTTTGTTCAGAATTACAATATTTCCGAGTTACGAACAATCTCCATTCGCAAGGTCTTCGTAATTCTGAGGTTCTACTGGATTCAGCTAAAATGATGTGACCTTCTTGCAGTCACCTTATTTTATTATGTCTCATTTAAAATAATGGAAACTATGCTTATGCTCTTTTGAAAGCCAGATTTATGTTTCCAAAAGAAAAAAATGCCAACTATTTGTGGGTGCCAGTAAACAAGTGATGTTCAAACACCAGGTGGGTCTGGTTAATATTCTGATAACTCTGTAGGTACAGTTTTGACAGTTGCGACCTGTGTTTAGTATTCTCTGTAGTTTTTATGGTCACTTCAGTTGAAAGGGGTGAATCTCAGAAGATCTGGAAGTTACATTCAGATCTTTATCCAAACTTCTTTGATTTGCTCTGTGTGGCTGAAGGTTTGAGTCGGTCCTTTTCTTAGCCAAACCAGTTCACTCATCCTAAGTTTGTACCAAAGACTGAGGCCTGGTCTACATGCACATTTTGTATAATGTGGTGCATACTGGTTTAATGGGCATACTGATATAATGATGTCAGTTAATGCCAAAATAGTGATACCGCTACAGTCCCCAGCTTGGGTTATAGAAGTATGAGCCTGCCTTAACTGGTTTAGCTTACTCCCCTTCCCATATAGGAATAAGTTTAACTGTGTCACTAAGGGGATTGGACCACTTTAACTGCACCCATACAGATAAAGCGGTCCAACTTGTGTGTCTAGCTAAAGCCTTCATCTGGTTTCTTAACATTACACATTCTCATTTCCCAAGCAGACAAAATAGTCGAAGGAAGAGGATCCTTCCTAGGGCTACTACCTGCTTAGGACACTGTAGTGAAACCAGATGTTCATTTTACATGGTGTCTATTTACACTCCTCTCTACTTAAATACAGTTCAAGCTCCTCTCTGCTATGTTGCCTATCAGTAAAAAAAAAATCTTCCCTTGATGCTATTTATCACTTTGTTCACTACACACAGCAAGCAAACACAGGGGCATCTGAAGTGACTACAATGCATTGCTCTGCAATTTCACTTTATAGGGGAAAAGTTATTTCCTCTCCCCCTCCCTCAGACCCCTGGTGGATATAAAATCCCTTCCACTTAAATTATCTACCTTCCTTTCTTTAAAAAGAGGAAAACTTGGACACTCAGCCACACCTGCTGTTCAGCTCTTGCAGATTTATCATTTGTGGATAGGTGAAGAAAAACGACTCACTAAAACTGAGATATTATCAGTGCTGCCAGCAAAACAGTGAAAGGCTCTCTGCCCACCCCGTTTTTTGTATAAAGTCAGGTGTGTAGCTAGCAGCCCTGACTAATGATTGTCATCAATCAAAGGCTGTGACAGCTCCAGCAAAGAATGTGTTCTCCTAATGGGAGAGTTGATTAAACTAGGAGACACTAGCAAGAGGCCTCTTGAAACCCTGCCTGTAGAAGGCTGCTGAACCTTCCTGCTGCTTCATACTCCCATGGAGCCTGGCAGCCTTTGATGCAGTCATGTGCACTGACCCACTACCTTTGAAGTCTAGTGCAGGGCTGTCAAAAGGGCAGGCTATTATCACTTCACTTTCAGTCCATGCATTTTGGGTTCTTCGTGGAGGGATTCTTAACCCTTAAGGAACCAGCTAAACACCTGGAATCTGGCTAATTTCCAGAGTTTTTTTTGTTGGTGACAGGAATTGATGTGCCATGGTGGAAAAGGTTTTCTGGCTGCTTCAAGGCAGGACTGGGTTGAGACCCTGGGGACAGAGCAAGTGCTGACCCACCTTGTACCTGCTGGGATCCCCTCCTCCCTGAGCCTGTGCTTCCAATGTGAACAGCCTCGCCTGGCTGCTGCTTCCTCATTCAGCCTAGGAACCAGCCAGGGAAAGTTGGGTTACATAGGATGGTCATGCATGGAGCACAAGAGTCTTAGATGGAGCTGCAGGGGGAAGCAGGAAGACACCCTGAAAAAGATGTGATCTAATGGTGTTTCTGGCCATGTTGAAACCAAAACAGTGGCATTTTTCCCATCACGTTTCTACCCCACAGAAAGTTCAGGACACCTCCTGACTCAGGGGTTCTTCTCTGAACTGTTCAGGGACTCCAACCTCCACTAACAGCCAGAAACCCTCAGAGGCAGTAATCCAAAGATTTGCAGTTTGATTTCCCTTGTCTGTCAACAGCTCCACCATCCTCACCCAAACTCACACAGCCTTAGTGAGTGGCATCCATGACTCTTCCCCCCTGTGCCCGAAGTTTCTGACTATGCCCTGCCATATTTTCTTATTTATCTTAGTTTTTTTCTACTGTGAAAGTCACTGTAGTATCCTCAGCCTCACCTCCAAATCTATCCTTCCTCATCACCATAAACCTGGCATGTGTCTAATGCCATCTTTATTAATCAGGAACTGTTCCTGGAACATGTAATAGAAACTAGCAGTGCTTGAGACCACCTGAAAGGCTGCAATGGTTGTCAGGGCTATGGAAGTGGGATTTGCAGTAGGAAATTGCTCAGGATGCTGTGAGGATTTGCAAACGGGGGAAAGAGCCTAGCTGTAAACAACGTGGAAGGGAAGAAGTTTCATTTAATGCTTAGTTAAATAAAGAGCCATTGAACTGAAAACTCGAAGAACCCGGAATTGTACATACAACTGTACCTTTTTTGCTCCCTGTTCCTCTTCAACACCATCTCCTATTACAACATACACGGCTTTCCTTCCAAACCTCTGCATTATCCGTTCAAAACAGCTCTCTTTCCCTGAGCAACAAAAAAGAAAACGTGTTAGTTATCTAAGAGAACTGGGCAGTCGGGCTTTGAGGGCTGGGACAGGGCCTGATTTAATTTGTTTCTTTGTATTTGTAATCTGGTTCTCAAATTAAGATTTAGGCAACATTCTCTGAGTTGCCATTACACAAGTTGCAGCACCTTCTTTACCCACCTAGTGTTGCCAGCTCCCTTGTGTTTACAACAAGTCTTGTGATTTTTGGTGTATTTCTTAAAGCCCCTGCTGCTGGAGACATGCGATTCTCTGAGAATCTCAGGGCTTGTCTATACAGTGAGGTTATGTGCACTACGGGGGGGGGGGTGATTTCTAAAGTGCACTAACATGTTTTGCATTAATTGGTCTGTACAGACCATGCTGGTGTGCACTAAAGCTTCCATAGTGCACATTAATATATCTGTACTATGTTAAAGTGCACTAGGGAATCTTTAGTGCACACCAGCAGGGTGTACACAAATCAATTAATGCACAACATGTTAGTCCACTTTAGAAATCACACCCCTGCCTCCCTGTAGTGCACATTACCCCACCATGAAGACAAGTCCTCAGCTTTAATTTTAAAAATAAAGTTTCTAGTGCTCATGGTTGCAGAGAAAAGCTTGAAAATCTGAACCAAAAAGGCTCAAACATTAGACTGCAAATAAAAATAACCCAACATTTATCATTTTTAAGTCTCTTGATTTTTAAACCAATTTAGTGTTTTGTGAATACTTGGTGTTGGCAACATGGCAAACATGCTTTAGGGTTTAAGTCCAACAACCTAGGACAACTGTGAGCTATCCAGTAGGGCTGGCCAAAAAATTTCCACCTAAACTTTCTACTACACAGAATTTTTCATGAAAAATATCTGCTTTCTGCAGAAACATTTCAATTTTTGTCAAAAAGTATTCACCCGAAAAACTTTCAGCTTTTGATCATAATTTTTTTTTAAATTAACACTTTTTTGTTTGTTTGGGGTTTTTAATTGTTGTTGACATTTTCTACTTTCAGCCTTCCTTGCAAGCTAGTGCTGTTGGGGTGGGACAGAAATGTCATTTTGAGGGAGTGCAAGAATCTAAGAGGTGCTAGCCACAAGGGTATGTCAGAGTTTCAGGGAGCTTCTGGGTATCTATGCACCACAATATAAAAATAATTAATAATATCACAAAAGGGCAAGAAGAAGGGATGTACAGCCTCTGGAGGAGGTTAGGGATTTTTGGATATTAGGCCTTGTGTAGTTCTTTTTGGCTGGATGGTAGTGTGGAGTTGTGAGAAGCTGAAATTCACATTCTTATCCATATTTTTATCCACAAAGGGAAAGCAAATTGGACCATCTGGTCATTCCTGATATGGCAATATGATATACTAGTGCTGCTTAACATACATTTACAAAACAAATTAGAAACATTAATCTTCACAGCACCATGGGAAGTAAAGAATGATCATCACCTCTTTACATACAGGGAAACAGGGACCCCCAGAGATTAAGGCCAACATTCTCAAACTTTTTTAAAAATTTTAAAAGTTTTAATTTAATTGATCTGGCCACGGTCACACAGTGAGTCACAACGGCAGAGAGAGGATGAGATCTTGGGAGTTCCTGGTTCTTAGTCACATACTCAGAACACTAGACCATCCTGCTTTCTCTATAATCTCTGCATCTTTTTACTGCTGGTCACTGTAAGAATGTCCTCACCAGACTCCTGACCAAAACTTTGGAACAATCAAAGAAGTCTCCCCCCAGAAAATCCATTTTTATATTGAGCCTGGTGTATGCAGGGGGAGTTTAGTGGGTACAGCAGGTATACTAGTGTGGTGCAGATCTGATCCATGAAATTCATAGTTTTGTATCTCAGCACTGAGTCCATATGCTTTGATTTAAAGGAGCTCCCAGTCAGCTATCACACAACATTAAATATTCTATTCTGCACCTTCAGAGCTTCTCTTTATTTTATTTATAGGCATTTCTTTTGGTGCTCACCAAGTGTCTCAGCCTTACAAACAATGAGCTTAAATGTCCAGCACTGCTGTGAGGTAGGTGAGTATTATTAGCCCCAGTTTAGCGATGGGAAGCTGAACCACAGAAAGCCTAAGTGACTTGCCCTGGATCATACAGAAATTCTATGGTAGAGTCAGAAATTGAGCCCAGATCTCCTGTTTCTCAGTCCAATGCCTGAACCAAAAGACCATCATCCTTCCTTCCTTCGGCCCTGTGTACATTCAAAGATTGTAACCAGGTATAGCTGTAAACCTGGTCGTGTTAGCAAACAAGATTGTTAATACCTGTTAGGTTTCAGAGTAACAGCCGTGTTAGTCTGTATTCGCAAAAAAGAAAAGGAGTACTTGTGGCACCTTAGAGACTAACCAATTTATTTGAGCATGAGCTTTCGTGAGCTACAGCTCACTTCATCCGTGAGCTGTAGCTCACGAAAGCTCATGCTCAAATAAATTAGCTCACGAAAGCTCATGCTCAAATAAATTGGTTAGTCTCTAAGGTGCCACAAGTACTCCTTTTCTTTTTGCGAATACCTGTTATCAATCACAGCACATAACCATGGCTTTTCTATCTTGATTCACGGTTGCTTTTCTGTAACTGGTCCAGTTCACTGTCCAGCCCAGCCCCCCAGTGTAAACAGGTCCTTTAGCCATGTTTATGTAACAGGTTCGATTAGCATTCCTTCCTCTCAGATATGTGAGATAGGGTGTTCCAGAACATATGGCCCACAGGCTGCTAATGCTGTTGGGCGTGCATGTCTCCTAGGCACTGTATCGCCTACTGAGGTACTGTGGGAGAGCTACCTTGATTCTTCCTATGCTGCACTGATACAAACATGGGCAGTTAGTATGTTAGATGTGGAGGCACCAACAGGAGGATCATGTGATTCTATTGTGAATAAAGCTGCTGCAGGAACACAATTCAACCGTGCTTGCTGTAAGTGGGTCAGATGCGAGGGCCACAACCTGGTCACAAACAGCCAATTGCACTTTAGACGAGGCCTTAGCTGCATTGCTCTTACCTGTCTTTGTTGCACTATAGATGTTTTCAATGGGGAAGACTGTGCCCAGTCCATATAGCAGCACTTTAGCAAGAGCTGGTATGAGCTGAGTTGTGGTGACCAACACGTTTACACAGTTGGACCTAGAAAACAAAGTGGTTAGTTGAAATTGCAGTGAGTGAGGCAATCTGTGTCCTTTTCTCCTGATAGCCTCTGAGCTGGGAGCACAGGGCAGGAGACAACCCGAAAAAGCTCCGGAGAAGTTGGTGACTATGTGATGGAAGGTGACTGAGGTTTTTTGTACACTCTCTTTATGAATTTATGAGAAATGAAATAATTTAAAACAAACCAGTGACAAAGACAGAGACTTTGCATATCGCAACCAACCACGAAGGTGCTTTAAATGGTGGTAAATCTCCAATGTCATTTACACTGTGTCCCTTGGGTGAACTAAGTCAGGGCTAGTAGTGCTTCTATTTCCCCTTACTTGCAAATCTGTTTAGTACCTTCCTGGGAATGCTACAAATGAGATATCCAGCAGCAAGGCAGGAAAACCAGCTGATTTTCTTTTGTTTGGTCCTTTGTATCAGATTGAGCTCACCCCTACCCTGGATAATACAAATCTGGAAAACATGTGCAGATGGGCCTCCCACATATTTGGCCAGCAAAATCCTATAAACGTGCCCTGGTTTGTTTGGAGGAAAAGAAGAGAAGCAAAAGAAACTCTTGGATCTCATATGTAGGTGATTCCTTAAGCTGTTCTTACCGGGAATGTATCAAATTCAGAGCCTTGAGAGCATGAGTGAGCCAGAGATCAGTCAGAGCTTCCAGTTCTGCTCTTAACTGAAGCCAGGTTTCTCTCTTAGGAGCTCCTATTAAACCTGCAAGCAGGGAAATTAAGCAACATTATTTGTAGCTGCACGGAAAGGGAATGACTTGCACAGCTTAGTACACAGTACACTAAATGGCCTCCTGCTCTCTCCTGGCCATGTTTGAATCCTATCCTACCTCAGTCGAGCTGCTCCTCTTTCATTCCTAGTGGAGACTTCTTTTAATCCTGCTGCTATAGAGTGTATCAAGGCTCTGCCCTGAGTCACCTTCCCTTCTCCCTCTGGAACCTGCTGCTAGCATTCTTTTTGGACATCGCTTCAAAGTAGATGATGCCCTGAATGCTCCCAATATTTCTCACTCCTATTCATCCACTTCCCTCATTCCGCCTCCTGTCTTGACCCCAGTCTCTTTTGCAGAAGTCACAGTTGAGGGACTTTAATCTGTCACTGGTCTCTGCTTCAACCCACTGAACCTCTAGATGGCTGCTGTGCAAAGTGTTTCACGACTAAGGCCCTGTTGTATGGAGAAACCTTCTCTGAAATACATTAACTGGTGTGGTAGTTAGCACTGGCATTTTAGCCAGTATTTTGCTCAGCTCCGTCTCAGTAGTTAGCAATTTGCATGGCTCAGTTAGAATACTTTTCTGAAATTTCCCATAGAGTTTATGTACAAACTAAGCAATAATGATTGAGGCGCCGGGCATTTCCTGAGAATTAACGACCAGTGCGGAGGAGATAGAGGTCAGAGCAGAAGCAGAAGACTGTTGGGTCCTGCTGGTCATTAATCCCCCTGAAAATCTGTTCACAAGGTCGTTATTCCTAGTATATATGGGAAGTAAAAGGCAAATATTTAAAATACCTTTAGGAATATTATTATTTTTGGTTATATGTTATTCTGGCTCTAGCTCTGGGACACCTGTGCTGACAAAATCCCACCCCAGCCTAAGAGAGAAACTAGCTTAGCTAAATTGGATGCTGTGAGATCAAGGAGGCTAGAACATCCCATTGTCTTGTGATATCGTTTTGATGGGATGTGGGATAGGGAACTGTGACTCAGGAATACTCTTTCCTTCCATATACACAAGAGCTCATCTATGCATTCCTCTGTGTGAGACTCGAGATATTGGTTTTAGGTTGTTTGAAGGGTGCGTGTGTGTGTTTTATTTATTGTATGTTTGGGGAGGTGATGAACGTAATGTTTTCTGCACCAGCTCTGGTGATAATTTATTGGGTCACACAGCTTTCTTTTGGCAAAGATATGTGGTTTTAATTGTATTTGTTAGGGATCCCATGGACTTTGGAGATGGGGTGCCCTTTAACGAGGTGCACAAATATCAGCGTGAATGAAATGTATATTTTAAAAATATTTGTTTTTTTTATTAACCTATTGCCAGGTTCATCGCATGGATAGGGAATTAGTGCCTAGACCATTATTATTTGAGTGCTGAGTGTGCTAGGCTCTGTACAATAGAGAACAGAAATTAGCCACTCCTGAAAGACCTTACAATAATTTCTGAGCCTCATTTAGAGTAGACACAGCACGCTGTGTATAAGGCTCTTGAAGCAGGGCTTGATTTCTCCTCTCGTGTACAGGGGAACAGGCATGGGGAACACAGAACTTTACAGAGCCCTCTTAGGAGCAGTAATATTTCATTTCCTGCTAATTAGAGATAGACCTGAACTACAACCTCTTGTCTGATCAACTCCTGACCTTGAGAAGGGTGTGTAAAATCTAGATCCAGATTTTGTAGCTTGGTCCACTATCTCTAATGCCTTTCCCGGGACCTCAGAGCACTTGGCAAAAGCTAACCAAGCCTCACAACACATCCATGTGAGCTAGGTATTAGCCCCAGTCTGCACATGGGAAAACTCTGGTGTAGACAGGCTGCAACTTACCCATCCTGTTACAATGTGTCAGAGATGGGAATAGGGTACAGGAGCAGTCTTGATTCCCTTGCTCTAACAATTAGACTGCATTTCTCCCTATAACAAATGAGTTTGCGCCTTGTTTTTGGAGTGCCTGGCTATTCTGTCATGACCATTGTTATTTAAGGATAACACTGCTTAATTCTGCTGAAACACTTGCCTAGCAGTTCAGTTCTCCAAAGATCAAGGTACACTGCTCGCTATAGTACCTAAGTACACTGCTTGCTATACACCTACCTTGTAGTGTTTATCCTGCTGAACAGAGAGAGTTTTTATGAAAGATGAAAGGGGCCATTCCCTTGCTGGAGACACTCACCTCCTACATTGTTTTTGTAGGTATTGTACATCTCTTTCACCCGCCGGTAGCGGAATGCTAATTTCCTCATCCAGTCAACTCCCCCGTGAACTCCAGAGCCCAGACACAGATTTGCACCGGCAGTTGAACTGTGAAAGCCATCTGCTGAGAAGTTATATGTGCTGGTGGGGGGGAAGCAGGGGAAAGAGGAGGAGGAAGAAACAGGAAAGAGTGTTAGTGCAATTATATAATACAAGGTTCCTTCCAACAGGGTGTGGAAACAAGTGAAGGGGGCAGAGGAAGAGGGACACCAGATGTTGCTGGAGAGTAATGGAGGCAGCTGGTAAAGCACAGGGGGAGGAGGAATAAATCTCTTTTTGCCCCTACCAGTGTTTCTGCTAATACCTATCAATTTGTGGTGTGCTAATTTATTTGTTGGGCTAAATCTTCAGTCAATTTTCATTACCACTCCTGCTGAATTTGTGGGTACACCTATTTGCATGCACAACTCTTCCCCCAGCCCTCCAACACATACTTATAAAAGCAAATTAGGCAGACTGACAATTTTTTATACAAATGCGGGTATGTAATTGCATGTGCATTTTACACACAATTGTGCATCTGACGGTGTTAAACATCTGGCGCGATAATGACAGATATGTACAATAAAAGATATGGTTTTCCATGTGCAACTGGATACAACTACTGATCCTATAGGGGGATTAATGGGGTAAACATTTTGGCCCATTCATTTTGACAAGAAAAACCTATTTTCAGGCATGAGGAACCAACAAGATTGCCAGAGGTGTGGAGCCCAGCACTGCTCCCCTATCTTCACGTGTCTAGTTTCTACACATCTCTGAAAACAATGAGGAATTTATGGGGCACAAATGGTGAAATGCCTTCTCATGAAGACATCATACATGTTGGTTACTACCACGCATTCATTGTGAGAGTCTTAGAACTACCTTAAACACAGAGAAAAACAGGACTGTCCTCTACATGAAAATCACAACTGGGCACCGAATCACTACGCATGCCTGGCTTACTGAAACACAGCTGCTAATGCAACTATCTGTCTGCATAAATACTCAAATCCTAAAGAAGGTAATTCTGATGTAGACCTTTCCGATTGTTTGGCATTGTATGTTAATACCGGGCTTTGAGCCTGTTTTAGAACAAGAAAAGAATTAACAGTGGAAGGAAAGGGCAGTGACTGCTTACAACATGGTCATAAACATTCTCCACCAAAATCCCTTTTATGCTGCCCAAGCAGAGCCCAGAAGAAGAGAATAAAATGGATATGGCATATAGGAAAGATGACAAAGGCTTTGTCTATGAAGGAAGTTAAGTCAAATCAACTAAAGGTGAGAATTTAAAGCAGGTTAAACTCCTGTGTGGATGCTCTCATTCAGAAATAAAGTGACATTTTATTTCAATTTAGCTTAATTCACTTCCCAAAATTATTTTGGCTTAATTTCCCTAAGCATATGAGAAGTTTTTGAAAAGCAACAGAGATCTTTTGGGCTGGGGCTTGTTGCAGGATGAAAAGAGATGCTGTTAGCAGATTGCTTTCCCACATACTCTCAGAACAGGATTATTTGCACTAATTTACTTAAGGTAAAATCCAGTTTATCATTTATATATGTCTGCACTCACACCTGGATTTGCTGTGTAGTAGAGCCTGCTTACAGACTAATAAAACAGCCTGAAAGTCTCCCATTCTTTCAATGCTTTGCAAAGCACAAACTACAATCCTAAATGACGTGAGACCTCCTCGCCAGGGCCGGATTACTTTAGGAGCTTTAGGGGCTGCAGCTCAGGGCCTCGGGCTAAGGGGGGCCCTGCAGGCCCACAGGTCAGATGCGGCCCGCTGCTTCTTTTCATCCAGCCTGCGGCAAGTCTCACCAGACATCAGTCCCTGAGCCTCAACGCCTCCCCTGGGGCTAGCGCCACAAGTGCCAGCTCGCTGATGTGCCCCTGTGGCCCCTAGGCGAGGGCATTCAGGGAATCTCTGCACACTGCCCCCACTCCCAGCGCCGGCTCCACAGCTCCCATTGGCCAGGGACCGTGGCCAATGGGAGCTGTGGGGCAGCGCTTGCAGGCATGGGTAGCATGCACCGTGCAGAGCGGCCTGGTCCCTCTGCCTAGGGGCTGGACGTGTCAGCCACCTTGGGGAGAAGAGCAGCGCAGAGCCAGGGCAGGCAAGAATCCTGCCTTAGCCTTGCTGCGCCGTCAACCAGGAGCTGCCTGAGGTAAGCGCCTCCCAGCCAGAGCCTGCACCCCATCCCCCCCCTCCTGTACCCCAAGCTCCTACCCCAGCCCAAAGCCCCTCCTGCACCCAAATTCACTCCCAGACCCCGCGCCCCCTCCTGTGCCCAAACTCCCACCCAGAGCGCACACCCTGAACCTCCTGCTGCATCCCAATCTCCCTTGTCACAGCCCTGGCCCCACCCCAGAGCCCACCCCTACATCTGGAGCTGCACCCCCTTCCACATCCCAATCCCCTTCCCCAGCCCTGAGCCCACTCCTGCACTCCAAACGCCCAGGGACCCCAGAAAATCTAATAGCACCTGGCCCACAGGAGAGTTAATCTGGCCCTGCTCCTCTGAGTGAAGCTTTTCTGTGTGGGGAAAACTGCCTTTCCTATGAGGCTTCCACAGTACTCTGTACTGAGTAGCTACATCCATTTATCATACAAACAATCCATTGGAAAACAACTGAGTGTAAGCACAGGTCCCGGTTACCACACAATGTAGGTGAACAACTGCACACCCAATTTGTACACACAATTACTGTGAATGTACATGCACACTTGGCAAATGCACATGCAAATTTATTGTGTGCATGATTACCTGATTTACACAGTATTGGTGTTTGCAAATCTGGAGTAATATTTCCATGACAAAGCCAATTTTTATTGGTCTACCTGCCATTCACAATGTAAGATTGCTGGACACTAACAATCACTCCTTTAAATCAAAGAAGACATTTTATTGTGACACTGAGTTCTGGCTGTACCATTTTGTGCTCTGTGATGGGTGACAGATAAGCCTAAATTGCAGGGTTGTTTCCCTGAGGAATATGTCTAACACCATCATGAGTTTCTGGTAGCATTGATCAAAGGTACCACTTTTTTGGGAATACTATTCAGTGCAGCATGAGTCTAAAACGCAGGACTAAATTTTCAAAGTACTGCACAGTTCTTAGCCATGAAGTTCATGTCGGGCGTAATCAATGCTGTGACCATGGAGTTGTCAACATATCCCACATAAAGAAATGTCACGTGGAAAATAAGTAGCTGGGATGCATAGCTGTTACAATCAGAGGACAATGCATTGAGGCAATTAATTCTCAAATTATATAGCAAGTAGAATAGGGTGATGTGTTAATAGTACAGTTGCCACAGTAACCTTGAGATCTTACAATAAATAACAATACTCTAACCAGGAGTCAATTCCAGTGGAAAATATGATAATTATATTGTAACCCATAACCATACAATTTCCTTTTAATACCACAGAATATGGGGATACATATAGGACCGTCAGCTGCAAAAGTGGGAACTCTCCCATTAGTTTTGGCAAAACTCCTGGGAATTCTGGGCCTGAGTTTCATACAGTCCAGACACAACACTGCACAAGTCTAAGGCTCAAGAATGGTTTTGAAATGGTTTGGTCCAATCTACGTTGGCTGGCCAAACCATATTTGAAACTGGTGTAGCTGAGCTGAGTTCAACCCATTTTCAAACTTGTTTTCCAGTATTGTTTAAAGCTTAATACGGACAGGGCGTGAGAGTAAGGCCTGGGCATATTAGTGTGGGAAAGAGGAGTTTTGTGCTCCCATGCGTTGATGAATGCAAGGAGTATGGAAGGGGAAAACAGCAAGATCAAGAATGTTATTTATATTATACCATTGCTCATCCTCAAGCCATTTCCAAGGAACTGTGGAATGTTTGAGCTGGAGATTCCAGTCCAGAGATTACCTACCTTAGATCTTGTCCATTGTCATCTGATGATACATCATCTATGTGTATTTGGTCACAATCCTGCAAAGCATAAACAAACGAAAACAAAAAAACCCAAATGAGTCAGAAAATGACATTGCCTTGGAATAACAAATTTGAAGGAAGAATTTTATCATTGAATAATCATAGAATCATAGGACTGGAAGGGACCTCAAGAGGTCATCTAGTCCAGTCCCTGCACTCATGGAAGGACTAAGTATCATGAAGTGAAAAACACATTAAGGGCAGATATTAAGGTAAAATCAGGTCCCCCATGTATTGCTAATACTTTCAACAAATTCCAGTCAATTAATTAGATTATAAGCCAATTTCAGATGCTGCTTGGCCACAACATGAATAGAATTACTGTGCATAAGCAAGAACTGTCTGAGATCACAATAGTTCTTGAATTGCACATTAAGGTGCTTCCTGGTCATACAGAAATGCGTAAAGCTCATGCAAAGGAACTTGTTTGTCTCTTGACCAGTAAAACAGAGAAACATTAGTAGTTTACATGCATTGTGTGGTATCAGAATCAGCAGCCTTCCCCCCTTAAAGAGCATTACTGTACCAGTAAGAAAAGGAGTACTTGTGGCACCTTAGAAACTAACAAATTTATTTGAGCATAAGCTTTCGTGAGCTACAGATCACTTCATCGGGGGGGGGGGGCAGGGGGGGAGGAAGAGAGGGGAGGGGAGGGGAGGGGGAAACCTTTTGTAGTGATAATCAAGGTGGGCCATTTCCAGCAGTTGACAAGAACATCTGAGGAACAGTGGGGGGCGGGGAGGGAAATAGTTTTACTTTGTGTAATTACCCATCCACTCCCAGTCTTGTCTACAGCCAAGCTCTACGATACAATCGCATTTGCTCCAACCCCTCACACAGAGACAAACACCTACAAGATCTGTATCAAGCATTCTTACAACTACAATACCCACCTGCTGAAGTGAAGAAACATATTGACAGAGCCAGAAGAGTAGCCAGAAGTTACCTACTACAGGACAGGCCCAACAAAGAAAATAACAGAACGCCACTAGCCATCACCTTCAGCCCCCAACTAAAACCTCTCCAACGCATCATCAAGGATCTACGATCTATCCTGAAGGACGACCCATCATTCTCACAGATCTTGGAAGACAGGCCAGTCCTTGCTTACAGACAGCCCCCCAGCCTGAAGCAAAAACTCACCAGCAACCACACACCACACAACAGAACCACTAACCCAGGAACCTATCCTTGCAACAAAGCCCGTTGCCAACTGTGTCCACATATCTATTCAGGGGACATCATCATAGGGCCTAATAACATCAGCCACACTATCAGAGGCTCATTCACCTGCACATCTACCAACATGATATATGCCATCATGTGCCAGCAATGCCCCTCTGCCATGTACATTGGCCAAACTGGACAGTCTCTATGTAAAAGAATAAATGGACACAAATCAGACATCAAGAATTATAACATTAAAAAACCAGTCGGAGAACACTTCAATCTCTTTGGTCACTCGATTACAGACCTAAAAGTGGCAATTCTTCAACAAAAAAACTTCAAAAACAGACTCCAACGAGAGACTGCTGAATTGGAATTAATTTGCAAACTGGATACAATTAACTTAGGCTTGAATAAAGACTGGGAGTGGATGGGTCATTACACAAAGTGAAACTATTTCCCCCTGTTTATTCCCCTCCCCCGCCCCTGCTGTTCCTTAGACATTCTTGTCAACTGCTGGAAATGGCCCACCTTGATTATCACTACAAAAGGTTACCCCCCCGTCCCCCCCCACTCTCCTGCTGGTAATAGCTCACCTTACCCGATCACTCTCATTACAGTGTGTATGGTAACACCCATTGTTTCATGTTCTCTGTGTATATAAATCTTCCCACTGTATTTTCCACTGAATGCATCTGATAAAGTGAGCTGCAGCTCACGAAAGCTTATGCTCAAATAAATTTGTTAGTCTCTAAGGTGCCACAAGTCCTCCTTTTCTTTTTGCGGATACAGACTAACATGGCTGCTACTCTGAAACCTGTACCAATAAGAATATTCAGGCTTAATTTAAGGAAAAGAAGAAAACCCCTTTTTCTAGCTCTTTCCACAGAAATTTCTTGTCTGAGACATGTCTTGCTCCTATAGTGTTTCCCCAGTGCTTGCTGGGGCTTTACCCTGTCCTGCCCATGCACCAAGAGGAGAAGGGACCCTTTCATATCCCCAATCCACAGACAGAGTTAAGAAATAATGCACATAAGTAATAAGGAAATCAATACACAGGAAATTTAAACTGAATAGATTATGCACTTGGAGCATGAAATATGCACTCTAGATCATATCATCTAAATTCTTCATTGTTCGAGTGGTGACGGCTTTACCTCAAAATCTCAATAAATGTTATTTCTATGGTTTCTTTCTCTGACTTGACACTGTGATTAAAAAGGGGATGGGAAGAAAGTCAGGAAGCCCTTTTCTCTCTCTTCTTTGACTCTAGCAGGGAAGGGACAATGTATCTTGCAAAGGCCCTTGGAAGTCAGCAGATATTGTTCTGGTTTTTTGGCTGATCTAGTCACTCTTTGTTATCTACCCTATGAAGCTTGTAGTAATCTCTCTACACAGCCAAAGATGTTCTATGAGCGAATTAAATCCACCTCTTCTGCCCACACACACAAAATCTTGTGGCTAGATTTCCAAAGGGTGAACATCACAGACGTGCCTTCAGAAATGCATGTGAGACAGTTCTGTTCACAAATCCTACATTTCTGCAGATTGGGTAAAAATTTCAAAATCACTTAAGTGACTGAGGCCATTTTGAAAGTATAACTTAGGCTCCTAAGTCCCATTTCAAAAGTGATTAAATCACTCCTGTGCTTTTGAAAATTTTACCCACCATCCCTATCAGGAGGACAGAGTTTCCTGAGCTGCAAATGCACTTGAGGGTTGTAATGCGATAGAAGTACATATAATTTTGTGCACACACTTTCCTTTGAAAATGTAGCCCTAAAATTTCAAGAACCATCATGTCAGAGATGTATTAATCCTGCTTCCCTTATGGTATAATGCTGGATCCCTTATGATAAAATTCCTGACTTTTGCTGAGTAGGGGTTTCTAAAGTATCTAATCCAATCCACTTCCTATCTCCTCTGTTTCTTGCTTTATAATTGACGCCAGTATTTTCAAGTGAGCGCCGACTCTACAAATGAGAGCTGAGAAAATAAATTAATAACAGATCTCTGCTGGCACACACCCCCATTCTAAAATTAAAAAAACATTCCCAACAGTGGTTGTGAGCTGTGAAAGCATGCTGGAATAATATTGTCATAGCCCACTCAGCTACAGTTGCATTGTGCTGTGCATTATGTAAGGGGAAAGGTATTTGTGGGGGATCTGCTTTTCTCATTTACGAATGAATTGTTCTGTACACTGAAGTGTGACAACAGTAGCTATCACATTTCTGACTTAATAAAATACCATGACATTTGGTGAGACGCTACCTCATAGTCCACCAGCCGACCTATCATGTTACTGGGTAAAACACAGAGAAGCTGAACAAGGCAAGAATGTAGACTGTGCTTTACTACTTGGTTACCAGACTAATTTTTCATTCTCACTGAATTTACTTGAGATCTTAGTGAGAGAGGAAGGAGGACAGGAATATCTGGGCAGCTAAACAGAAGATCCAGATTGTTTGAATGAAAGTCAGCAATGAGGACATTTCCGAACCCTAGTTTTCACATCTGTTGGCTTTTTTTAAATGGTTCTCTGGGATCTCATAGAGCTACATGATTAGTGTGGTGCATACAATATACCTGATTCAGGAAATATAAGGCCCCAACCGCCTCTGAGAACCAAACCTTTTCTGAAGTTCTGAAATGTTTGGACCATTCTTTTATTTACTTCTGCATACAGGTGGGACTTGATGCAGACAAGTTAAAGTAACAGGAAATAGTTTGTGTTCATGGTATGTCCACATTTTACAAAAGGCTCAAGAGGTGATATTTAGGATATCCTTGGTTACACAAACAGCTATCCCTCACTGTGGCAACAGGGCCACTGAACAACACTCAGAATGCTTAGCCGCCAGGGATGGCTTCAAAAGGTAGGTTTATAAACACTGTACTAATCTCTCTGACACCTGTTTTTCTGTTTAGCATTTTCTAGACTGCCCACCAAACAAATGTGGAAGAGAGGGATGCATATCTTTCTAGATAGAGATGCACAGGGAGCCAGCAGGGTCTAGTGAAATAAGCATGGAACTTGAAGCCCAAGACACCCAAGATCTAATTCTGCTCCTACCTCATTATATTGCTTTGAACAGTCACTTATCCTCTCTACTCTTCCATCTAATAAAATGGAGAATGGATAATACTTGCCTCTCAATGGGGGTGTGAGAATTAGTTCATGTGTGTGCAGTGTTTTGAAGAGGTAAAATGCTATATGAGGCCTATATATACACAATATACTGTGTCGCCTCCATTTTTAGACTGCAGGCATATAAACACGGGCACCCAATTTGTGTGCATCACAGTAACTGTGTGTGCGGATGATTAGTTACACATCTAACCAGAGAGACAAGGTGGGTGAGGTAATATATTTTATTGAACCAACTTCTGTTGGGGAAAGAGACAAGCTTTCGAGCTACAGGTCTGAAGACATGAAAAAGAGCTCAGTGTAGCCTGAAAGCTTGACTCTTTCACCAACAGAAGTTGGTCCAATAAGAGCCCACCACCCCAGCTGGAGCTGCATCCCCTTCTGCACCCCAATCTCCTGCCCCAGTCCTGAGCCCAACTCCAAACACCCCGGG
Organism: Lepidochelys olivacea; assembly: GCF_965140295.1. NCBI lineage: Eukaryota > Metazoa > Chordata > Testudines > Cheloniidae > Lepidochelys > Lepidochelys olivacea. The sequence goes on from NC_140423.1 coordinate 18,931,812, forward strand.
GCCCCACAAAATCTAATAGCCTTGGGCCCACAGGAGAATTAATCCGGCCCTGCTCCTGGAAAACCACTAGTAAACTAGTAAAAAGACCTTGTATAGATGAATCAAAAAACTCCTGAAGTCCAGTGGGGTAACTCCCAACTTCCGAATGACAAACTGGCCTCCACCCATTGGGCAGAGGTCTGGTTTGCTGCTGCTTCCTATCTCCTGGTCAGCTGCACATGGTAAAAGCTTCAGAACTTGGAGCACTCTAGCCTCCATGCCTGACTGTGTGAGAATAGACTCAGCTGCTATAGCAGCATATAATGCGTGCAATTGTTTGGAAGGTGAGCACAGCAGCAGCATTTGGAGGCTCAGCACTCATCCTGAACTGCTAGTTCAATATAAAGCTAGGCAGGAAGGTTGTAGATGGAGGAGACCTTTGTGCAAGGGGAAAATGGGAGACAAGGAAAGTACCCAGCATCAAAAAACCCCGGAGGGGCTATTACAGATACATTCACCAACAGCTGGGAACCACTGTTCTAATGAACTCACCTTGCCAGGAAAGAGGATGGGGTGAGTGTATACAGCACACTAGTCTGAATTCTCTCTCTGTGATCTGATAATATCTGTGGTTCCAGTACAACATCCATATGCAAGTCCTGCAGCTGACTGCAGGGAAAATAGGGCAATCAGAAGCTTTGCTGTGCCATTGCCTTCCTGGAAATAAATAGATGCTCTTTGTGGACATTGTACTACCACTAATAAGCTCCCTCAGTTTCTTCATTTGCCTTAGGGCTGGCTCAAATAAATGGTTAGTTTCTGTTCCTCTGGCCTTTTTCAGCTGTGCAGAAATGAAGGCACCTGTGCTTAAAATGGCTGGCCTGAACACAAGTTCTCTTGCTCTGGGGCTTAACAGTATCAGATGTCACATTCACCTGTTCCCTGCAGTTTTCTTGTTCCTTAATACAAGCTCTCACTTTGCCTTTCTTCTGTACATGCCTGAATGCAGGGCAGCTCCACGGGCAGTTTCAGCATTGTAGCATGGTGTGGATTGAGCTTACTGAGCCCTGGTCAAGTCATCATTACGCCACTTGGTGGGGCTGCTGTATACTGTAATCTCAGCAGATCTAAACCTGAGTCAGTCTCTCTGGGCTTGTTTTTGTGTCTCTCTCTCTCTTTTTTTTTTTTTTTTTTTTTACACAGACTATTGTTCATTGTATCTCCTTCAAGCCCAACAGTTGGTGCCCATACAATCCTCACCTATCACTCTGCAAATCCTCTGGCCTGAAAGTCATTACTTTATCAGGAGCGGCATGGCTAGTGAATAAAGACACTAAAGTTGAATAAAGTTCAATAAAGTTGAAATTTTTGTGTTGCTTTTTGAGGCGTGGGAGGAGTACGGCAAGGCAAACATTTTTGTCAAAAGTTTTCATTTCTTCTGAAAATTTCGGTTTTTCGATGAACAGTCTAATGCTCCCTCTTCCCCCCCCCCCAAAACGGAGGTTGTTTTCATTTTAGAAAACTGGGGAAATTCTGCAAAAAAGTTACGGGAAGAAAATAAAATTTCATGGAAAACACCTACTGCTTTCCAACCGGCTGTAGGACTGATATTTGTTGACAATAATCTTCAAAGTTGTCTGATAAGCCTGTCTCTCACCTCAAATCCTCTTTGGGTAGTTAAGGTTAGCTAGGGAGTAACTGTTCTCAGAACTGGGTTCTGAACAATTCATGTCCTGCAGTCAGACCTTCGATGCTGAAGGCTCTTGTACTGCTATTCACTCCCACTGACAGATACATCAAAGCCATGATGCAGTTTTTTATTTTGTTGTTCTTATGTGTTACACTTCTGAAATAACACAGTCAGACTGACAAGTGCTATAGAAATCAGTAAAAGCATTTATTTTCACCAGCACACCTGGATCCCATACTCCCACAACTTTGCTACGGATGCGCCAAACTGGCTCAGATAAAATAAAGTTACTCCACAAGCCCAAGAATCAAGCTGAAAGTTTTTAACAGCACAGGTCTGCTGCTCCAGTGGGCTTGGACTGTTTGGAGAGGGAAGTAGCTGGAGCCTTTGCGCATTTCTTCATACCAAATCGGACCTTTTTGAGGTTTATGCATCAACATGGAAAGTGACAAAAAAAAAACAACAGAATACTTCACTCTTTGTGAATTTAACCTGGAGCCAACAGCTTGTGACTAATGTGGACAAACTTAACAGTGACAGAACAGTACTCAGGGGAATGGTTTTAATTAGGCCTGGTCTACACTGAAAAGTTATATTGACATAACTACATCAGTCAGTGGCGTGAAAAAACACACACCCCTGACTGAGGTAGCTATGCTAACATAACCCCCTTTGTGTAGACACAGCTATGTTGATGGGAGTGGCGTTCCAGCAACATAGTTAACTTCTTTTGGGGAAGTGGTGTTTCTACACCCTTCTGTTGGTGTAGGCTGCGTCTATGCTACGGCGCTACGCCAGCGTAGCTACGGCGGTATCGTCTCCATAGTGCAGATGTAATCTTAGCACTTACGTAGTCCTCTCCACCTTCACAGGGATTATGGAGATATTAATTAATTACTCACAGTGCCTGTCTGAGGTAGAAGGGTGCCATCATCATCATGATCTCCATTTACAGATGGGAAAACTGAGGCAGAGAGGGGCAGAGACTTACCCACTAGGTCACACAGTGCATCAGGTCTTGCAAGGGCTACAGACCAATTCTAGAAGTTTTATAGCCCTTCATTAAGGCACCAGAAGCTAAGACTGGAAATCTCAAATGCTGGGTCACTTTAAATAAAATATTTACCTTTTTCCAGTAGTTATAGGTGAATTTAAGAATTTTTCACCTGCCAAGACCTGACCTAAGGATTCTGTTCTGCTTGCAGCAGCTGAAATCCTCAGGGACATTTGTAACTGTAGTGGCAGTGACATTCCTCACCCTGCTCTGAGGTGCTTGGCAAACCATCAACTGAATTCAGGTCTTGAAAGATAAGTAAAACAAGGGGGGAAATGTTTTCAAATGTAATGATGTGCAAGTTTTAATCTTTCACAGCTGTGGTACAGGTCTAGTGGAATGAGCATGGTGCTGCTGCAGTGCGAGCTTGGACAAATTGCTTCCTCCGGCCTCAGTTTCCACACATGTGAAATGGAGTTAACACCATCTACCCACCTCAGATGAAGAGTGTTGGGTATGTGCTAAATATTATCACTTTTTACTTAGTGCCTTAAATAGTTTCTTCCTCTTTTTCTCTATGAAAGATTTTCACTTCACACTTTATGTATCCCCATCACTAAACACTTCTTTGGAAAGCTGGGAGAGGAAGGAAATGTCAGTTCAGGTGCTACAGACCATTTGTCTTTCAAGGGAAATGAAAATTCTTAGCAAGTGAAGTCCCAAATTCTATAGAGAGCCGTACAAGGAAAGTTTTTAACTCCTTGTAACCCACATAGCAATTCAATATAGCTGAGAAGTGAAGGACAAAGGAATTAGAAGCCCTCATGGGGCCCATTTCACGCAAGCTCTGGAACAGTTAAATTCTTACTTTTCCAAATGAATAAACAGACTGAGGAGGGATCTCTGCCTATGGGATGCAGGCACAGAACTGATGTTTTTTCCCCTAGACCATTCCAAGCAATTTCCTGAGTGTATTGTGCCCAAAGCACCTGAAGAGAATTCTAACTCATTCCTTTCAAGGACATGTCGTCCGGCCTTAGAAAACCCTGAACAAAATTATGTAACTCATTTAGGCCCATTCCTTATGATGGGCTGGTTACAAGCTCAAAAAGCTTTTCATCGACACTGCATAGCTAGTTGCTCAGCTGTATATACGCTATCTTTTCTTGGGCTTCAGCACCTGCTCTAAATGACCTTTGGTGTGTTTTACATCAGTGATGGTATATTTTTACCGGATGCTTCATCATCAGAACTGGCATTCCCTCAGTTAGGGAAGACTTTCTGGCGTTAGTGCAAAGATGCACACATGCTCTCATTCGTGCCATGAGTCTGACAGTCAGGAGCTCTTCACTTTACCTTTTGTGTGTGCAGAATAGAGATTGTAGAGGAACAGAGACCCTTTCAACCGCTTCTGTATTGGCTCAGAACTAACTGTAAACCTGCCCCCATAAGATCTGTGCTAATTTAGTTTAATGAAATTATTAAATAGCAAATTTCAGAAGGACAAAGCAACATTGTCCTCATTGTTACATTTAGTAAAACTACCAACAGACATCACTGTTACTCTGTTGTTGTTTTTTTTAAAGCTTTAGCAAAGCAAAGATGTCAGAGAGATGCGGCAAGGTTTGCTTCCAATAAGCCATCTTAGGCCCACTTCTTTGGGTCAGTAATGAAAGTTTCAGGACCAGAAAACCAAGGGTTTCTAAATCAGATGCAGATGATTAAATAGGAAGATGTTAAATAAAATATGCGGTTACATACCTCCAGGTCATTAAAGAACAGATGTGTATCTGCAAGGTTGAAAATCATTTCTTCCATCATAAGACCTATCCGCACAGACGTGGTGGTGTCCTGTTCGACAGAAAAAATGTGTACAGTCTTTAGTGATTTTAATCATCCTCTTTCCCTGATTTCTGGCTATTGGGAGTGAATTTGGGACCTGTCCTACTCATGCAGCCACTGATGTAATTTACTTCTCAAATATATTTATCATAGGTTTCTACTCTCGAATTTTACTCTGATATACGGTTGAACTCTGTCCTCTGGTGATGCATGCAGCTCCCTTTGAACATTAACACCCTGTACTTAGCACATTTCAGATGAGGACAACAGGAAGCTTTAAAAACTTTAAGCTTCCAGGCTCACAAGGGAGGTCAGTATTGTTCCTCATTTTACTTGTAAATGTGACTTATCTAAGGTCAAATAATAAGTCAGTGAACAGAACCCAGGAGTTCTGACTTCCAGCCCCCCTGCTCTAACCATAAAGTCAGACTCCTTTCTCTACAGGGCATAGTCACATCATTCAATCAACAAAATGTCTTCACTGCACAGTTAACCTGGGTGATAGGCACCTGAGTTAGGCTAGCCTGGATATGAGCATCCCCACAGCAAAGCCAGACCTGCATCACTATGTCCTCACTGTTTCTATATTTACTCATGTGTGTCTGAGGGCATATCCCATGGTTCTTTGCTGAGGTACTCTAAAATTCTTTCCCAGTCAATTGTGTAGGAGAACTTGTTTGTCGTTTGGAGGAATTGTGGGAAGGGCACTGGAGGACTTTCTGCACTTGAGTGATTTAACCTGCATTCTCACTACAAAGTGGGTGGGTTCTAGCCTGAGTTAAAGGGTAGCCTGGGTTTTAATTCACACCTCCAGCCAGGTCAAGGCACCTCCAAATCTGAGTAAACGGTTTGTGCGCGTGGATGGGGAGAAAGAGGGGAAAGGGGGGCTAAAACATGGTAAAAGCCAAGGTTAACTCTGAAGTGAAGATATACCCTTAGTTCTATTCTTGAAATTCCCACCAACTGCAATGGGGATCTGGTGGTCAGACTAAGTGTTTCTTTTAGCCCTCATCTACACACAACAGTTGAACTACTTTAACTATCCAAGTACAGTTAAACCCCCTAGTGCAGAGAGAGTTATATCAGTGTAAGTGTGCTTCTGGATAGAGTTATTCCCATACAGCAGTGGTTCCCAAACTAGGGGAGCTGCTTGTTCAGGGAAAGCCCCCGGCAGGCCGGGCCAGTTTGTTTACCTGCCGCATCTGCAGGTTTGGCTGATCGCGGTTCCCACTGGCTGCGGTTTGCCACTCCAGACCAATGGGGGCTGCGGGAAGGGCAGCCAGCACGTCCCTCGGCCTGTGTCGCTTCCCACAGCCCCCATTGGCCGAGAACAACAAACCGCAGCCACCGGGAGCCGTGATCGGCCGAAACAAACTAGCCCAGCCCACCACAGGCTTTCCCTGAACAAGCAGTGCCCCTAGTTTGGGAACCACTGCCATACAGAAAGCATCTTTCTACTGCTATATCTGCATCCACACTACAGTCTGTACTGGCCTAACTATAAAAACACATGTGTAAACCAGACTGGTTATGCTGTGTGTTAGAAATAGCAATATGCCTCGGACACTGCATACTCAAGTTTGACCAACCCTAAGATGTTTTTTTTTCCGGATAACTTCAAATATCAGTAGTACCACTAACAGTAATGCTTAGCTCTTGTACAGCACTTTCACCTGCAGATCTCAAAGTGCTTTACAGAGGAGAGGCTCAAGTTCCCTAGCCACAGGTCACGATGCCTCCAGCTTTTAAAAACAAATTTATATCAGTGAAAATTACACACAGAGAGTTATCAAGAAGTCCACATAAACATACATACCCCAGGCCCTGATCCTGCCACCAATGAAACCAGTGGTAAAACCTCCACTGAGTTCAACTACAGCAGAACTGTGCCTCCTCTGGCACTATTATAACCTTCATCCTCCCAGTTCCCCAACTTTGTTTGTTGCTTTCATTCATTGCATCATATCAACCCTTAGATCGTGAACTCCTAGGGGCAGGGATCGTGTCTATTTTCTTCCTGTGCAGTGCGTTGTACAATCAGAGCACTGTATACATCAGAGAAAAATTCCTCCTGGTCACACCATTCTACCACTTGGAAAACAGTAAATGTTACCAAAACAAAATTAAATTAAATAAGATAATCACTGATTTTTTGTATAATTAATTTTAAACCAGCCTTGGAAGGAAGCTCCTCTCATCAGGTAAGCAGTCCCACAGTATGGGACCTGCTGTCCATTTGTTGGGAATGTATAACTCCTGATAACCACTTAGTTTATTAGTTCAAAACTGACAAACGAGCACCTGACACAGCCTCTTCTGTGATTTGTTGCTCCACATGGCTCCTTAGGAATCTGCTGTGACCTATACCTCAACCTAGCTCTCCAGAATATTAAATACAATTCTGTCATTTTCCATGTCACACCTTCCCACACACAGAGCTTCAGCCCCAAATAATTAACTTGCTGCTCCAAGCCCAGTGTGAAATAATAGGAACACACATGATGTAGCAGAGTCTTAAGTGCTATTCAGGTGAAAATTATTTTCTTAATCACTAAATAAATATTTCTACAACACAAACAAAAATACTGTTGTTAATTTGGTAAACACCCTCCTAGCTCAAATGGATTTTGCCTGATCAAGTTAAACAGAAACAGAAAGCTTGAAAAAGGAGAGCTTCCACAACAGGCTTTCATTTGTAATTCATCTTTATTAGGTCAGGGATCTCTCATCTTTGTGTGCCTTGAGTGTACGTGTGTGGTTTTCTCCCACTGAAGTTACAAGTCCTGCTATGACAGTACAGATTTATATGTGGACTTTGCCCTAATTTTCTGCAGATTTCTGTGGAGTCATGTTATTGCATGGTGAGGTCAGTAATGAATTAGTTTGGGAGGTCTACCAGGGAACACAATGTTTGGAGGCTATGTTTCAATCAACCTTTGTGGCAGATGCTGTTGACACGGATGGTGTATCACACAGTAACCTAATTATTATGTATTCTTGGTGTAGCTCTTTAATTAGAGAACAATGGTTGTGGTTTCAGCTTTATGGATGACTCATAGGAACTGCACTAAACTAGAGAAAAGCTGTCACTCATGCTTGAACATGCTTACCACTGCCCTAGAGAGAACGGCACTTTCTCCTATTGGGTGGAAAGTAAAAAATCAAAAGCTTCTCCTTAAACACTCCTGATCCAAAATGTTGTCATCAGAAGTCTAAGTCACTCACCTGCAACATCTTACTTTTTTAAGTATTTGTTTATTTCATGTCAGTGCAACAATTTCTCTCTGAGAATATTTATGTATGGGGATCAAGGATCAGAGTAAGAGCCAGGTCTATGCTGGTGATTTCAGCTATTGGAGTAGCTGCCAGCAGGTGAAATCCTAACAGAGACTAGCAAACCTGCTGTTAGTGACCAGGATATAGGTGGTCTGACCTAGTGGTCAGAGCAGGAGTCAGGTCTCATGCGTGCGGGAGGCATCCAGGGAACAGAGTTGAGGATTAACACCAGAACCAACTGCTGATTGCCAAAGTCAGAACCAGGAATCAAAGCTGAGGGTCAGAACTGGGATTAGATACCAGGAGTCAAGCCAGAGTCAGAAGTCAGAGCCAGGACTGGTAAATGATTGGCAGAAGTGAGGCATAAAGGCAGGAACCAGAGGAGAAGAAAGGATCAGACATGGAGCAGCAGCACAGTGGGAAACAGGAGCAAGAGCAGGGGTAAGGAGCAGAGTAGGAATCAGGAACAAGATTGAATGCAGGCACCAGTAGGATCCAACACAGCAGCAACAGGCAATCACCAAGTTGCTCAGACAATTTCCTGTGCCTCCCTCTGTCTTAAATAGCATTGCTGGACCAATTGGTGAAGCCAGGCAATCCTCCAGTCAGGACTCCTGTGGGTGGTACCTTGTCTGAGGCTGTAGTTCTGCTAGCTCATTGGCCCACGAAGTTTCAGCAGACATCAGGTGGTGGCCAAGATGCGGTGGCTCTCTGGGAACTCCTAAGCCTGGGTTTGAGGACTGGGACATCACACCTGCTATGAGTTGTGATCTGCGCCAGTGCAACTTTACCTCTGCTTGAAACTGGGGTAAGACGCACTGTTGCAAAATGTGTCTTAAAAAGGGCATTGCCTGCCTACTCTAGGAGTTCACATCAATGCACCTACCTATGTCAGTACCATCAATGGTTGAAATCAGAGCAAATCATCAGCGTACATGGCACCATCACATAGTGACACAAGTTAGAGCACATTAATTCTCTTAAGCACACTGGGTGCTTGGGAGGCTTTACTTAATATTCTGTGCATGTGTTTTGGCTATCATAAAAGCTCTACATGAATAACACTGAACTGAATTTTATTATACAAATGAAGTTACTGTCATGGACTAGCACATAGGCAGCCATATCTGGTGGTCATGCCTAGTGGTCAGAGCAGGAGACAGGTGCCTGGAACCAGAGGCAGGGGTCGGAGACAGAGTCAGGAGTCAAGCTAAGGGTCAGATCTGGAGTCAGCAGCCAGGGGTGGAGGTGTAGAACCAGGGATCTGGTACAAAGCAGGAACCAGGAGTAGGGCAGGAAGGTAGGAGTCAGACAAGGTCCAACATAGCAGCTAGGCAGGAATTCATCTAGGTCCTCAGATAACTTCTTCTGCCTCCTTCTAGCTTAAATAGTGAGTCTGAGCCAATTGAAGAGGCCGGATGTCTCTTCCAATCAGGAGCTTCATGGGTAGTGCCTCCATTTTGAACTACAATCCATCAGCCCACACTCCATGTTGGTACCAACAAGCTGCTAGGTGATGGCTGCATCTGGGGCAGGGGTGCCGGATCCTTCATGAAAGTGGGGGGCCATGAGGCCATGCCCCCTCCATGGTCCTGCCTCTCCTCTTCCCTCTGAGGCCCCACCCCCAGGTCAGAAGCCGGAGCCTGGCCAGGATAACAGCTGCCCAGGCAGCTATGGGGAGCCCTGGACCCTCCACCTGCCCTGAGTGGGGGGCCCGAGAGCAGCCCCCAGCCCATGTCCCCATCTTCCAGGGCCCCCCATGGTAGGTGGAGAGTTCGGGGCTCGCCACAGCTGCCTGGGTTCCCTGGGTAGCTCTTACCTTGGCCCGACTCCATCTTCTGGCCTGGATGGGGCAGAGCCTCAGGGGCCGAAGAGCAGCAGACGGACTGAGGTAAGAGAGCCTGGGGGGCCTGGGCTACTGTGGGGAACCCTGGACCCTCCGCCTGCCCTGAGGGGTGGGGACATGTACTGGGGCTGCTCTTGAGACCCCCACCTAGGTCAGATGGAGGGTCCAGAGCGCCACACAGCTGTCCGGGCCCCCAGCCAGTTCTTATCTCAGCCTGGCTCTGGCTTCCGACCTGGTCAGGGGGTGGGGAGGGCACTCAGACAGAAGAGGAGGGGTAGGGGACCAGGGCCTGTCCTGAGAAGTGGACAGGACAGGCCCTCCCATTTTCAAAAGGCCTGGGTTCAAGACACACAATCCCTCAAAGTTACATCAAGGGAGCTGTTTTGGAAGAAAGACGTTGCTAGGAAGTAATCAATTTTTTGTTTTAATGAAGCAATTTATTTCTTCTATACACCAAGGGCCACTGCCTTTTAAACCTCTTCTAGCATATCTTGTTCAGTATCTTTCATTTGGTTCTTTTATTTGGGTCTGTTTGCAGCTTTACTGGTATCAATAGCCAAATTGGAGTGGGGAATGTTTGTTCAGAGCAGTGTATGAAGTTCACTTTCTCTTAAACCAAAACAATATGTAGATTAAACTGCAGAGGAGAAAAAATCTTTCCCTTGAGATAGAGAGTGTGATGGAATGAAAATAAAAACAGAAAAATGGGGAAGTCATTTGGGGAAATAATTTGGCACTAATGCATAGGTCTGTATGGACACTTCCTCTACAGTGGGATTCTTTTCCAAGTCTTAAACAGCCTGACAAAGTAAAACAGGAAAATCAGCACTCCCAGTATCATTTATTATATGTGTTTGTGCCCAGAAGCACCAGTCAAGGCTTATTGTTTTTACATGTAGATGCATGGATTTGAATTCACACAGAAATAAGGCCGTTCAATATCTGAAGACAGGACAAACTCTGTCCTCCTCTCTGGGAGGACTTGAGTTTCTGGAAGATCACTTTGAACAAGTTGGAAGCACTGTCAGCTCAGTATCAAGCAGATACGTCTAGGGTAGGACACAAAATCGGTGTCCAGATACAATTGTTTGAGACCCATGTAAGCCTATGTAAAGAGTTTGAAGCTGATGTCAATATAGGTATCGGGACACAAAGACAGACTTAAGGCCCATAGTAATTGTCATATGGAGACTTTGCTCCACAGCCAGCTTTCTCTTTGCACTCCCTTCCTACCAGGACAGGCTGAGAACTGGACTCAGTCCCAGGCCTGCTCTCCTTTTATGTTGGCTGGCACTGAGCCTAAAGAGCTGTTTCAGCAGCCAGTAATCGGCCAGGCATAAGGGAGCACTGGGTTTTGGGAGAGCAGGTATCATAGAAGCCGTTACAGTGGCTCTGCGTTACCTGAGGTTCCCCGTACGCTCTAGTAGGTGGCTAAGCCAGCTTTCGGGCAGCTTTGTATCAGCAGAGGAGTGCAAAGTTGCCCTAATACTCTGGAATGCTGAGCTCTATAACTCTCAGGGATCTTTTACTTCCCCAGTGTGTTATGCTCATGTGCCCTGAGAACAATTAATCCAAATTGCTCAGTTCTAAGTGATACTTTCACTTTGCACAGGAACCCACTGGGGAGACTGGGCCCTCAGACTCCTAGAAAATGAATCTCCTCCCATCAACCAGACCTCACACTGAAAATGAAATAAGCGGGAAATACAAGCCCTGAGTGTTTGTTTAGTAACATTAGACGAGCGAAGTCCTACCTTTTTACTAATCTACTGGTTATGCTTTAGCAAAGAAGAACAATGAGAAGGTGGGATAGAAAACAAGAAATAAATCCCTTATAAAACCTAGGCGATCACAATCCATCCCTGAATGTGTCACCTCACCTCAGACATGCACAGCTGCTGGAGCTTCCTAACATGGTAAAATTAAGCAGCCTCACTCAATTTTTTTGGAGGGGGGTGAGGGGGTGAGAGAACCTGGATTTGTGCAGGAAATGGCCCATCTTGATTATCATGCACATTGTGTAGAGAGTTGTCACTTTGGATGGGCTATTACCAGCAGGAGAGTGAGTTTGTGTGTGGGGGGGGTGGAGGATGAGAAAACCTGGATTTGTGCTGGAATGGCCCAACTTGATGATCACTTTAGATAAGCTATTACCAGCAGGACAGTGGGGTGGGAGGAGGTATTGTTTCATGATCTCTGTGTGTATATAAAGTCTGCTGCAGTTTCCACAGTATACATCCGATGAAGTGAGCTGTAGCTCACGAAAGCTCATGCTCAAATAAATTGGTTAGTCTCTAAGGTGCCACAAGTACTCCTTTTCTTTTTACTCAATTACCTGTGAGGCTCGGTTGTGGCACTAGGAGATGATCCAGGAGCCCCTAGGGATGTCAGCTGCTGTGCCACCATTGGATGTAACACCTGCTCCTTCCCATGGGATTGGAGCCGCTAGCCACAAAGCAGCATCAGTCTGGAACAGTCTCTTGTGCACTGGGGAGTATAATACAAGGACTGAAACTGTGCCCATCTAATGCAGGAGGAAAGACCCTTGCACTCTTACCTCATCTTCCTCTCCTGCCTGGGGCTGGGCACCTCAGCGCTTAGCTTGTAAAGAATAGGGAGGTTAATTACACACTCCCACTGTCAAACACTCTGCTTCAGTGTATTTCTCAATGGGCAGGAAAATCTCCAACTCCTTCTCTATGAGCAAGGTGGGCTCCCAAAAATGGAAAGACACAACTTTTTTTACAACAATTTGGACTGGTAGTATTTGAACTGGTAAGTGTATTAAAACTGTCTCCTTGTGATGTGCTCAGCCATCGCTGTTATTTCTAGCCAAGGAGGGCTTCAGGATTACATGCTATTGCACAGTTCAAGTCAGGTGTCTGATGCTGTGAGATGCCTTGCATCCGCTATTCCTATTGGACTAAAGGCATCCAGACCCTCCTAGGATCTGGCTCCATTGCTCTGGGGGAATGATGTTTTGTTCTCTTGCTATAAGAGCAGCCATACTGGAGGAGACCAATGATCTATCCAGTTCCAGGGCTAGCACAGCTTCAGAGGAAGGCAAATAATGCTCAGTCCATCAGGATGAAGTTTCTTCTTGATCCCACTTAGTGATTGTGGTGTTATTGTGACTTTATGAGAATGAACAGACTCTTCAGGGAGTGGAAGCTGATAATCTGAGGAGGCAGCTGGTTTTAGGTTAGACTGATAGATTGACCTGTATATATGTTATGTTAACAACAGACTTTATTAGATATATAGTTAAGTTACTAGCAATTAATTATTATTAAGACTAGTGAATTACTTGAATATAAAACAATACTGATCAGCTAATGCAGCTACAGAGGTTGGGGGGTTGTTTGAAGCTACCAGCAGACCAGGACACACCACCTCAAAGCGGCACCAAATCCAGCCAGAACAACAGATGCAAAACCTGTAGACATAGCTCCACAGCTCCGATGATCAACACACCCCGCCACAACTCACCTTTCAAGACGCAGGGGACCCACTCATGCCCTATCACAACGCACGGTGTACCTCATCCAGTGCACTGAATGCCCCAATAACAACTATGTGGGTGAAACCGGACAATCACTAGGTTCTTGAATGAATTTACACAGGAAAATGATAAAAGACAAAAAACACCCTATCACCTATGGGTGAACGCTTTTCACAGAACGATCACTCTATATCTGACCTCTCAGTCCTCATCCCCAAAGGAAAACTGCACAACACCTTCAAAAGATGAGCCCGGGGGGGTTAAATTCCTATAATTTTGCTAGACACTAAAAATCCTGGAATGAATAGACACACTGGATTTACTGTTTACTACAATCTGTAACCTACTTAAACTACCTCCCCAGCTTTTTTTTTTTTTTTTTGCCTTTCCCTCCTATGACTGGAGAGGTGTTAATGGGCCATTTCACCTTGAATGCTCCCTTGAATATGTGTTAACTACTTATGCTAAATTGACAGGTTTCAGAGTAACAGCCGTGTTAGTCTGTATTCACAAAAAGAAAAGGAGGACTTGTGGCACCTTAGAGACTAACCAATTTATTTGAGCATGAGCTTTCGTGAGCTACAGCTCATGCTCAAATAAATTGGTTAGTCGCTAAGGTGCCACAAGTACTCCTTTTCTTTTTACTTATGCTAAACCATCTGTTCCACCTTGTATTTAACTGCGACACTAAGTATCTTTCCCAGATCTGAAGAAGAGCTCTGTGTAAGCTCAAAAGCTTGCCTCTCTCACCAATAAAAGTTGGTCCAATAAAAGATATTACCTCACACACCTTGCCCTAAAGTATGCATTAAAAATTCATGTATTTGTTACCACCTGCAGCTACTACCCTTCCAGTTGGCTGGCCCATCAGAGCCAGTTACCTTCTACTTTAAAGCTCTTGGTGATATTGTAAAAGGAAGTGAGTAGGCAGTTTTATCTCTGGCAATCTCTCAAGTGTAAGTCATTCTCTCCTCGGTTTCTGGTTCCAAAACACTCTAGTTCCAAGCTTCTGTCTTGCAGGTAAATTGTTCAGACTTGCATGCCATTAGCAAAGGAGCAGAGTTGGCTGCTTTGATAACACATCCAGGATAACACATTGAGGCAGCTTGTTGTCTGAGTTTGTCTCTGTTTAGATATGTGCCAATTAACCTGACACTCTGGATGTTAGGACAATGTAATTCTGAGCCCACATTTTGAATTCAGATTTTTTTTCCTTAAATAAAAAACCCAAACCCTAGTATTTAAAACCAATCAGACTTTAACCTCCTGCCAAATACCTGTTTATGCTGTGAACAAATAATTACTTTTCTACAAGGAAGAAAGTATTAATTAAGAGTATTCATCAGACTCCTATTCTGTGAGGTTTATCTGATGGAGGTGTCAGCCAGAGGTGAGAGATGGATTAGTACACAATCAAGGACTTTCCAAGTTAAATCTCCTCCTTGTGGTTAGCTGTTAATAATGAAGTTGTCACTAAAAGAAAGAATTTAATGGTTTTAATTGGGTTTAATTACTTGGAAACTCCTGGAAAATGGACCAGTTTGTTTGATTGCAATATATAAAAAAGTGAAGGTTGTAAAGAGCGAGCGAGAGAGAGAGAGAGGGATGGGCCACATGTTTGAACAAAGACAGGTTGTAAGAATCATTTATTTTTTGGCTATTGAGTTGCATGCCCTGATCAGAACGTGACGGATGGATGTGGCTTTCTCATCCATGAGTAACCAGCAGGGGTGTGCATGGGTTCTGTTATTTCTAGTGCAAGTAGGTGTGATTTTTTTGTATTGGGCTTTGTGCGGGGGGGTATCCTTCAATTTTTTCCATGGCAATTTTTTTTTTAAGTCCGGGGGGGAGGGGGCATTTATAGAGCTAGACTAATGCTAGATGTAGTCTTCTCCAAGCCTTTCGGTTCCTAGATGGTAGAGCTATGATAAGATGGGGGTAAAATTTTCAAAAGTGCTTAAGTGACTTAGGAGTCAAGTCGCATTTCCAAGTGATTTAGGAGCCTAACTCTTATTGAAAGTCAATGGAACTTATTGAAAATGGGACTTAGTCACTTAAAAATTTCACTCCAGATATACAGTAATAAGTCACCAGGACCAGGTACTCCAGGTACTCGCTCAAGAGTTTTGAAAGAACTCAAATGTGAAATTGCAGAACTACTAACTGTAGTTTGTAACCTATCATTTCAATCAGCTTCTGTACCAAATGACTGGAGGATAGCTAACATGACACCAATTTTTAAAAAGGGCTTCAGATGTGATCCCAGCAATTACAGGCCAGTAAGCCTGACTTCAGTACCGGGCAAACTGGTTGAAACAATAGTAAGAATAAAATTGTCAGACACATAGAAGAACATAATTTTTGGGGAAGAATCAACATGTTTTTTGTACAGGGAAATCATGCCTCACCAATTCTTTGAGGGGGTCAACAAGCATGTGGACAACGAGGATCCAGTGGGTACAGTGTACATAGATTTTCAGAAAGCCTTTGACAAGGTCCCTCACCATAAGCCCTTAAGCATAGTGACCTGTCATGAGATAAGAGGGAAGGTTCCTCTCATGGATTGGCAACTGGTTAAAAGATAGGAAACAAAGGGTAGGAATAAAGGGTCAGTTTTCAGAGTGGAGAGAGGTAAATAGTGGTGTCCCCCAGGGGTCTGTACTGGGCCCAGTCCTATTCAACATATTCATAAATGATCTGGAAAAAGGGGTAAACTGTGAGGTGGCAAAATTTGCAGATGATACAAAACTACTCAAGATAGTTAAGTCCCAAGCAGACTGCGAAGAGCTACAAAAGGATCTCACCAAACTGGGTGTCTGGGCAACAAAATGGCAGATGCAATTCAATGTTGATATATGCAAAGTAATGCACACTGGAAAACATAATCCCAACTATACATATAAAATGATGGAGTCTAAATTAGCTGTTACCACTCAAGAAAGAGATCTGGGAGCCATTGTGGATAGTTCTCTGAAAACATCCACTTAGTGTTTGGAGGGGAGAGATAGCTCAGTGGTTTGAGCATTGGCCTGCTAAACCCAGGGTTGTGAGTTCAATCCTTGAGGGGACCATTAAGGGATCTGGGACAAAAACTGGGGATTGGTCCTGCTTTGAGCAGGGGTTTGGACTAGATGACCTCCTGAGGTCCCTTCCAATCCTGATATTCTATGAATGTGCAGCGGCAGTCAAAAAAACTAACAGAATGTTGGGAATTCTTAAGAAAGGGATAGATAATAAGACAGAAAATATCATATTGCCTCTGTATAAATCTCTGGTACACCCACATCTTGAATACTGCATGCAGATGTGGTCACCCCTTCTCAAAAAAGATATATTGGAATTGGAAAAGGTTCAGAAAAGGGCAACAGAAATTATTAGGGGTATGGAACGGCTGCCATATGAGGAGAGATTAGTAAAACTGGAACTTTTCAGCTTGGAAAAGAGACGACTAAGGTGGGGATGTGATAGAGGTCTACAAAATCATGACTGGTGTGGAGAAAGTAAATGAGGAACTTCTCATAACACAAGAACTAGGGGTCACCAAATGAAATTAATAGGCAGCAGATTTAAAACAAACAAAAGGAAGTATTTTTTTACACAATGCACAGTCAACCTGTGGAACTCCTTGTCAGAGGATGTTGTGAAGGCCAAGACTACAACAGGTTAAAAAAGGACTAAAGTTCATGGAGGATAGGTCCATCAGTGGCTATTAGCCAGGATGGGCAGGGATGGTGTCCCTAGCCTCTGTTTGCCAGAAGCTGGGAATGGGCAACAGGGTATGGATCACTTGATGATTACCTGTTCTGTTCATTCCCTCTGGGGCACCTGGCTTTGGTCACTGTCAGAAGACAGGATACTGGGCTTTGGTCTGACCCAGTATGACCGTCTTTATGATCTCTCATTATGCCGACCCCATGACCTTCTCCCATAAGCTAAAAGGGCCCGTGAAACACATACACATGTATAGATATTTGCTTTACCTGAACTCTGCAAAATTCAGGTTTATTAGCCATCCTGTGGAACCTGAATGAACAGCCCTAATAACCACTACCACTGTAAACTTTGCCAGGCAAAAGTAAATGCCAGACAGAAAAAAACCTTCCCTGATTTCTTTTATTCACAGCTACCTTTTTGTATATCCTGCTAATGTGATTTGGGAAGTAACAAAACAAACCCTGACAGGTTTCAGAGTAACAGCCGTGTTAGTCTGTATTTGCAAAAAGAAAAGGAGTACTTGTGGCACCTTAGAGACTAACCAATTTATTTGAGCATAAGCTTTCGTGAGCTACAGCTCACTTCATCGGATGCATACTGTGGAAAGTGTAAAAGATCTTTTTATATACACACAAAGCATGAAAAAATACCTCCTCCCACCCCACTCTCCTGCTGCTAATAGCTTATCTAAAGTAATCACTCTCCTTACAATGTGTATGATAATCAAGTTGGGCCATTTCCAGCACAAATCCAGGTTTTCTCACCCCCCCCCACAAACCCACTCTCCTGCTGGTAATAGCTTATCTAAAGTGACCACTCTCCTTACAATGTGTATGATAATCAAGGTGGGCCATTTCCAGCATAAATCCAGGGTTTAACAAGAACATCTGAGGGGGGAGGGTAGGAAAAAACAAGGGGAAATAGGTTACCTTGCATAATGACTTAGCTACTCCCAGTCTCTATTCAAGCCTAAGTTAATTGTATCAAATTTGCAAATGAATTCCAATTCAACAGTTTCTCGCTGGAGTCTGGATTTGAAGGGGTTTTTTTTATTATCATACACATTGTAAGGAGAGTGGTCACTTTAGATAAGCTATTACCAGCAGGAGAGTGGGTTTGTGGGGGGGGGGGGACGGGGTGGTGTGCGAAAACCTGGATTTGTGCTGGAAATGGCCCAACTTGATTATCATACACATTGTAAGGAGAGTGATCACTTTAGATAAGCTATTAGCAGCTGGAGAGTGGGGTGGGAGGAGGTATTTTTTCATGCTTTGTGTGTATATAAAAAGATCTTCTACACTTTCCACAGTATGCATCTGATGAAGTGAGCTGTAGCTCACGAAAGCTCATGCTCAAATAAATTGGTTAGTCTCTAAGGTGCCACAAGTCCTCCTTTTCTTTTTAAAACAAACCCTGCTAACATCATCCAGGGCACCTGACAGGTACCTAAATACCAGCAGTAAATCCCAAGGCAGCACTGAATTAAATAAGATGAGATGTTCTTTTTGATCTGTTTCATACAATTGACTTGGCTCCTAAAATCTTTTTCTACGGTGAATGTCTAATGGAAAGTTAGTACAGTACTAAAAATAGTAAGATTTTTTCAAATTCATTTTAACAGAGTTGCCCATAGTACAAGCCAATCTTTATGTCTGTATCTTGAAGCACTGCTGAAGTGCTTCTTGTGCGGATTTATTCCAGTCCAGCCTCTACTGCTTTTCTTCACGGAACTTAGAGTAAGAACAGCAAAGAACAATTTTGGGTAGAGATCGGCTTCGTTTTAAACACCGCTTTGTCACAGACAGTCCTGATGTCCCCACGAACGTTCCACAACCTGCAAGTTTGGCTTGCAAGGTATAAAATAAACATCTTCAAACATCTTTGGGGCTGAACTGACATTGTGATGTCTTGACACTGAGTTGCAATAGGATGATGCCGATGCCAATGCCAAGATATCACAACACCAGAACACAACATGGTGATGTGGTGACTTTGCCCGAAGAGGCAATGTTCTAAAGATCAATTGATTATTTGTATTACAGTAATGGCTAGAGGCCCTAACCAAATTCAGGGCTCCACTGCTAGATAGGTGTGCACACACACACAGGCCTTTACTAGACTAATACTTTCTAACATAACTGCAAAGTCT
The DNA here is from genome assembly GCF_965140295.1 of Lepidochelys olivacea. NCBI lineage: Eukaryota > Metazoa > Chordata > Testudines > Cheloniidae > Lepidochelys > Lepidochelys olivacea. The sequence goes on from NC_140423.1 coordinate 18,950,804, forward strand.
TGGGTAGACAAGGCAAGCAGCCTTTAACATGTGCTAAGCTGATGGGGTTAGCTGGGGATAGGGCAGCCTAGACTTTAACTTGACCATCTTAGCATACATTACAGTATGCACTGCCTTGTCTACACTGCAATTTTTCAAACACGTTAACTAACATTGTAACATCAAACCTTTAAATCCTAGTGTAGACAAGGCCACAGTGAAAGTCACTAACCACCCCAAGGAGCTTGCAGTCTAAACAGACAAGACTGTAAGGGTAGGAGGAAAAAGTAGCATTATTATCCCCGTTTTACAAATGGAGAACTGAGGCACAGAAAGACTTAGAGACCTAGTGACTTGCCCAAGGTCACAAAGGACATCTATGGCAGATCAGGGAACTGAATTCAGATCTCTTGCCTCTCAGTTCAGTGACTTATCCACTAGACCATACTGCCTCTCCTGAAGGTATCCTCCTTAGTCTGTCATCACTAACTGTAATACAGAGAATGTCCTATCGAACATTAGAAAATCACTGATTTCTGGTTGCAGTCCATTTACAGGTCTCTTACTGTTGGATCCTCCATTCACAGCTTATTCAGCATATGATGCAATTCAGGTGAGCCTTCAGAGGAACTGATCAGCTTGTCTGGCACAATTCTGCTGTGTTCTTTTCATATGGAGTTTTGCTGGCTGGAGACTGCTCGTCAGAATGTAAATAAAGCTGGTGCTTCCCTAAGACTTGCATCTGGCCCCAATGCTGTTTTGGTTATACACATTACTGCTCCGATTCTCTCATGTTGCATTATTTGTTTTCACTATGATCTTGACAACAAACATTGTGAAGGATCCATTCCTTGTAGGGCTTAAAAACTGGACCCTCCGATTAAAAAAAGTCCTGCATACCTTTTTTACATAAAGGAGAATCTTCAATATTGGTCAGCAGTAATGTGGAATCCTGCCTCTAGGCTCTGGCCACTGGAGGGCAAACCTGCTGGAATCCTGATTTCTCTTGCTTGGCTAGCAGCCTCCTCAGTCTTCTGTGCCATCCTCAGTATACCTCAAAGGTGATAATATGGATATTTTCACATTGTTCAAAAGCAAATTCTGAAAAGACTCCAAATTACTGATGTTCCTGGATTTGTGTTTGACAAATATTTCCCATTGGAGATAAAACAAGAAAATACACTGTGCAGTTATACTTTGCTGCCAGAGTAAGATATCTAAAGGGGCAATTATAGATCCAAAAATAAATCTGGAGCCTCGTATTCAAGAGGTGATTACATCTGCCTCCTATAAACTGTAGGGCAAAACCAAAGTGCATGCTCTCTTTTATCAGGCAGCTGGGTGCACTGAAATTCCCATTTGCTAAGTCTTCAATACCAGCATGCCTTTCTTCGTCGCCTTCAGACTGCAGTTTGTGGAGAGCATAGTAACCCTTGCTGGCCACACATTGAGGAATAATGTAGGATGCATTATAAAATATTAATTGCTTTCAGAATCCACCAAAGGCTCATTTCAGGGTACTATCGCCATGTTGTATCCCTATGTCTCTGTCCTGCACCATTTTAATTTGTTTCAAAATAATTTCCAAGTGCCAGATGCAGAGCCATGGACATGAGACCTCCTACCAGAAGACAGGTGTATTTAAGGTCAAGTGACTTGGGCCAGGAAATAAAGTTCAATCTCTTACCAGCGGACTTGTGTGTCACATGTTTATTGGAGGTATGACCAGAGATGGGTGAGAGCATCTTCTCAGCGGGCAAAACTGTTGAAGCTGCCAAGAGAAATCCCTCCTTCTCATCTTGGCAAAACTGAGGCCTGGTCTACACTAGGAGTTTAGGTCGAATTTAGCAGCGTTATCTCGATTTAACCCTGCACCCGTCCACACGACGAAGCCCTTTTTTTCGACTTAAAGGGCTCTTAAAATTGATTTCTTTACTCCACCCCCGACGAGGGGATTAGCGCTGAAATCGGCCTTGCCAGGTCGAATTTGGGGTACTGTGGATGCAATTCGACGGTATTGGCCTCTGGGAGCTATCCCAGCGTGCTCAGTTGTGACTGCTCTGGACAGCGCTCTCAACTCAGATGCACTGGCCACGTAGACAGAAAAAGGCCCACAAACTTTTTAATTTCATTTCCTGTTTGGCCAGCGAGGCGAGCTCACCTGCACAGGTCACCATGCAGAGCTCATCATCACAGGAGACCATGCAGTCCCAGAATTGCCAAAGAGCTCCAGCATGGACTGAATGGGAGGTACAGGATCTGATTGCTGTATGGGGAGATGAATCCGTGCTGGCAGAACTCCATTCGAAAAGACAAAATCCCAAAATATTTGAAAAAATCTCCAATGGCATGAAGGACAGAGGCTATAACAGGGACCAGCAGCAGTGCCGTGTGAAAATTAAGGAGCTCAGGCAAGCCTACCAAAAAACCAGAGAGGCAAATGGCCACTCCGGTTCAGAGCCCCAGGCATGCCGCTTCTATGATGAGCTTCTTGCCATTCTAGCGGGTGCAGCCACCACTACCCCAACCCTGTGCTTTGATTCTATCCAAGGACTGGCAGGCAACACGGAAGCGGGTTTTGGGGGTGAGGAAGATGATGAGGAGGAGGTGGTTGTAGATAGATCATAGCAAGGAAGTGGAGAAACCGGTTTCCCCAACAGCCAGGATCTGTTTCTCACCCTGGATCTGGAGCCAGTACCCCCCGAACCCACACAAGGTGGGCTCCCAGACCCTGAAGGCAGAGAAGGGACCTCTGGTGAGTGTACCTTTGTAAATATTATACATAGTTTAAAAGAAAGCGTGTTTAATGATTAATTTGCCCTGGCATTCGCGGCCAGTACAGCTACTGGAAAAGTCTGTTAACGTGTCTGGGGCTGGAGCGGAAATCCTCCAGGGACATCTCCATAAAGGTCTCCTGGATGTACTCCCAAAGCCTTTGAAAAAGGTTTCTGGGGAGGGCAGCCTTATTCCGTTCTCTTTGGTAGGACACTTTACCACGCCAGGCCAGTAGTATGTAGTAAGGAATCATTGAGGAACAAAGCATTGCAGCGTATGGTCCCAGTGTTTGCTGGCATTCAAACAACATCCGTTCTTTATCTCTGTGTTACCCTCAGGAGAGTGATATCATTCATGGTCACCTGGTTGAAACAGGGTGGTTTTAGTAAGTGGACATCCAGAGGTGCCCGTTCCTGCTGGGCTGTTTGCCTGTGGTTGCACAGAAATCTTCCCCGCTGTTAGCCAGGCAGTGGGGGGAGGGGTGAAGCCATCATCCCAGAGAATTGGGGGTGGGGGTGGGGGGGCGGGGTTAGTTGGGTTTCTGTTGCACGTGAACCCGGAAACCGCAGCCCCTCCTTTTAAATTGCCAACCCATTTTTAATGGGCAACCCAACAGCTACTTTGTATGGGAAATGAGGGCACTGCTGTTTGAAGCCATTCCCACATGTTATGAAGGTTAACAAAGCCAAAAGACTGTGGCTTACCATGGCTGCCTGCAAGCCAAATTCTGCTGCCCGGCCCTGCGTGAGTGATCTCTCACACCAAACCGGCATACCCTCAATAAGAGGCAAAATGCGACCTTGTAATGAAAGCACATGTGCTATGTAATGTTAACAGCGAGGTTTACCGTGAAAGAGTGTACCCATTGTTCTATAAAATGTGTCTTTTTAACTACCACTCTCCTTTTTTTTTTCCTCCACCAGCTGGATATGTTTCTCCTTCCCAGAGACTAGTGAAGATTAGAAGGAGAAAAAAAAGCACTCATGATGAAATGTTCTCTGACCTCATGCTGTCCTCCCACACTGACAGAGCACAGCAAAATATGTGGAGGCAAACAATCTCAGAGTACAGGAAAACACAATATGACTGCGAGGAGAGGTAGTGGGCTGAAGATGGTAGGTGGCGTCAGCTTGCTGAAAGAAGGCAGGAGTCAATACTCAGGCTGCCGGAGGATCAAACTCATATGCTCCAGTGTATGGTTGAGCTGCAGGAAAGATAGCAGGAGAACAGACCGCCGCTACAGCCCCTGTGTAACCAACCGCCCTCCTCCCCAAGTTCCATAGCCTCCTCACCCACACACCCAAGAATGCGGTATGGGGGCCTCCGGCCACCCAGCCTCTCCACCCCAGAGGATTGCTCAAGCAACAGAAGGCTGGCATTCAATAAGTTTTAAAGTGCTGTGTGGCCTTACCCTTCCCTCCTCCACCACCCCTCCCGGGCTACCCTGGCAGTTATCCCCCTATTTGTGTGATGAATAAATAAAGAATGCATGAATATGAAGCAACAATGACTTTAGTGCCTCTGCAAGCAGTAATCGAAGGGGGGAGGGGAGGGTGCTTAGCTTACAGGAAAGTAGAGTGAAACCGGGGCGGGGGGGCGGTGTTCCACCAAGAAGAGACAAACAGAACTTTCATACCGTAGCCTGGCCAGTCATGAAACTGGTTTTCAAAACTTCTCTGATACGCACCACACCCTTCTGTACTCTTCTAACCACCCTGGTGTCTGGCTGCATGTAATCAGAGGCCAGGCAATTTGCCTCAAACTCCCACCCCGCCATAAACGTCTCCCCCTTACTCTCACAGATATTGTGGAGCACACAGCAAGCAGTAATAACAATGGGAATATTGGTTTCGCTGAGGTCTAACCGAGTCAGTAAACTGCGCCAGCGCACTTTTAAACATCCAAATGCACATTCTACCACCAGTCTGCACTTGCTCAGCCTATAGTTGAACAGCTCCTGACTACTCTCCAGGGTGCCTGTGTATGGCTTCATAAGCCATGGCATTAAGGGGTAGGCTGGGTCCCCAAGGATAACTATAGGCATTTCAACATTCCCAACAGTAATTTTCTGGTCTGGAAAGTAAGTCCCTTGCTGCAGCTTTTGAAACAGACCAGAGTTCCTGAAGATGCGAGCGTCATGTACCTTTCCCCGCCATCCCACATTGATGCTGGTGAAACATCCCTTGTGATCCACCACTGCTTGCAGCACCATTGAAAAGTACCCCTTGTGGTTTATGCACTCGCTGCCTTGGTGCTCCGGTGCCAAGATAGGGATATGGGTTCCATCTATTGCCCCACCACAGTTAGGGAATCCCATTGCAGCAAAGCCATCCACTATGATCTGCACATTTCCCAGAGTCACTACCCTTGATATCAGCAGCTCAGTAATAGCGTTGGCTACTTGCATCACAGCAGCCCCCATAGATTTGCCCACTCCAAATTGATTCCCGACTGACCAGTAGCTGTCTGGCGTTGCAAGCTTCCACAGGGCTATCACAGCTTGCTTCTGAACTGTGAGGGCTGCTCTCATCTTGGTATTCTTGTGCTTCAGGGCAGGGGAAAGCAAGTCACAAAGTTCCATGAAAGTGCCCTTACGAAAGTTTTGCAGCCACTGGAAATCGTCCCAGACCCGCAACACTATGCGGTCCCACCACTCTGTGCTTGTTTCCCGGGCCCAGAATTGGCGTTCCATGCCATAAACCTGCCCATTTGACACCATGATGTGCACATTGCAGGGGCCCGTACTTTGTGAGAAGTCTTTGTCCATGTCCTCATCACTCTCGTCACTACACTGCAGTCGCCTGCTCCTCGCCTGGTTTCGCTTTTCTTGCAGGTTATAGTCCTGCATATCCTGCTGGATAACACACGGAGTGTTTATAGTGCTCATAATTGCCGCAGTGATCTGAGCGGGCTCCATGTTCCCAGTGCTATGGTGTCTGCGCTGAAAAAAGGTGTGAAACGATTGTCTGCCGTTGCTCTGACGGAGGGAGGGGCGACTGACAACATGGTTTATAGGGTTGGCTTACAGGGAATTAAAATCAACAAAGGGGGTGGCTTTGCATCAAGGAGAAACAGAATGGCACCCTCAAGGATAGAACTCAAAACCCTGGGTTTAGCAGGCCGTTGATTTCACAGAGGGAGGGAGGAGAAAATGAATACAAAACAAATCTGGTCTATTTCTTGTTTTGATCCACTTCATCTATCTTTATACATCTTGCTGGCAGAAGACGGTGCAGTATGACTGCTGGCCATCATCGTCTCCTGGCTGCTCATTAAAACACAGTGCAGTAGGACTGCCGGCAGGACTGAATCGCCATGAGACAAAACTTAAAAGGGTAATGACCTGGCTGAGTCATTCCCATGTTTGCCCAGGCGCCCGACCTCACCGAGGTCGTTTAAAAGAACACTCTGGAGTACGTCAACGATGGCTACCAGTCATACTGCACTGTCTGCCGCAAAAGGCAATGAATGGCTGCTGTATAGCAATGCAGTACCGTGTCTGCCAACACCCAGGAGACATACAGTGACGGTGAGCTGAGCAGGCTCCATGCTTGCCTTGGTTTGGTGTCCACTCGGGTAACCCAGGAAAAAAGGTGCGAAACAATTGTCTGCTGTTGCTTTCATGGAGGGAGGGAGGAAGGGAAAGGGGAGCCTGACGATATGTACCCAGAACCACCCGCGACAATGATTTTGCCCCATCAGGCATTGGGATTTCTACCCAGAATTCAAATGGGCGGCGGAAACTGCGGGAACAGTGGGATAGCTACCGACAGTGCAACGCTCCGGAAGTCAACGGTTGCCTCGGTACTGTGGATACACTCCACAGACTAAATGCTGGATAAATGCACTAAGACCATTTCTGTGGGGACACACACAATCATCTGTATAAAAACGCTTTCTATAAATTCGACGTAACTTCGTAGTGTAGACATAGCCAAAGTGAAACCTCTTTTTTCCTTGTGTGTGTGTGTGTGTGTGCACACGCATGGCAGTGGTGAAACCAAAAGGCAGTTTCTTTAGATGAAAAACTCTTTTTTGCTCTTTTGTTATCCAAGCAGCAGATTTAATTTGGACACGTGGAGGTCAGATTGAAAATGGCAGTATCGTGCTATCCATCCTGTGTCACTTTTCACACAGCAGCAGTATGTTGAAGTCCAGTGCAGCACTACATGTTAGGTATTAATCGCATTTATTACAGTAGCACCTGAGGGCCAACCAAGAATAGGGTCCCATTGTGCTAGGTGCTGTACAGACACTGAGTAGTAGATGGTCCCTGCCCCGTAGAGCTTTCCATCTAAATAGACAAGACGGACACAGGGTAGGGAAAGGGACAGAACACACGGGCAGGTGCGGAGCGAAGATGAGGCAAAGAGACAGTGGAGGAGGGAGAGGGCGAAGATGGGAGCAAACGGCCACTCAGCACAGGGCAGAAAAACTCCAGCCAAAATGATGGAAAGTTCTCTGAATGTCCAGAGGTCCCTGCTTGTGCTGCTTCTGGTCCTTCTGTCTGGCTCCTCTCCTGCAGTTTTCCCCACAGGCCACATTGTGGGAGTGGCATGGGAAGACACCCTCTGGTTCCTTGTACCCACAGATTGGAAGGGTCTCCCCAACCCAGATCTGGATCCAGGACATGCTTGGGGGAGGATGGGCCCCAGCTGGACTCCATTTTGCCCCCTGCTCCCCAGTGGAGCAGTCCCTTCTTTGACTGCTTCTGGTCCCACTGGCTGGAGTCTTACATAAGAGAATCCTATCTTTATAAGCGGGTACCTGTCCAGATATAGTTGGGGACAATGCCTTGAAGCTGTTCTACTTTTTATCAGAAGATGGATAAAGTTCATTCATTGAGCAGATAGAGCAAAAGCGGATGGACTACTGGGCCTGTCAACAATAGCCCCAAATATGTTCCTGCTTTAAATGTGCAGCTTATGACACGGCGACAAGAATTTCATGGTAATTCAAAGGATCTCTGAGCAAAACCCCAGGAGTCTATTGATCAGAAAAGAATCTATCCTCAGAACTGCAGAGGCAAATGGCTCTTAAGCGCGATAGGAAATAATTCCTGTTATTAAGGTATATGAACGGCTTATGCCCACAGGTTTTGTCAGTCTACAATTTATTTCTCATCACCCTCCCTTCTCCCTCATCAGGAATGTAAAATAATTCTCATCCAAATCCCTGCACAAAGAAAAGGGCCACATTTTCTCAAGCAAGCCCCTAAAGGTCACATGCAAAACAGTGTGCACCTGGATGGAGACAGGTAATAATGGACACCAAACATTTACAACAGGTGTATTACATATAGAATTACCTGTTTGTGCCTGCATTTTACCTGAGGAAGTTAAGGTTTTTAGTACCTGCCCCTAAAATATCAGAAGAAAACAAAATGTCATGATTTAGAGATGCTCAGGAGCAGGCAGGGCCAGCCCTAGCCATTTGGGTGCCCTACGCACACACACACCCCCGGCCTCCTCCCAGGGTCTCGGAGGCAGGAGCTGTGGGGGGGACTTCTGGGGGCCCCACAGGCCCAGAGTCGCCCAAGGGATTAGTGTGGGGCCGGGCCCAGCCATGTCGATTGGGGGAAGGGATCCCCCCGGCAGTCACCGGCAGTGGTGGGAAGTGGAGCAGCCTGGCCCCAGCCACCTCTACTCTGCCAGCTCCCAGCCGCGTCAGTCCGCTTTCCACCGTCAGTGAGTGCGGGGAGGTTGGGGAAAGGATGCCTGCTGCACTCCCTGGCGGCGGGAAGCGGAGCGATGCAGCCCCAGCCCGCTCCGCTTCCCTTGCCCCGGCCCCAGCCGTTTCGCTCTGGGATAGCGGGGGGGTAGGGAAAGGTTCCCCCGCCCCCTCACGGCAGCGGGAAGCAGAGTGCTGTGGCTCCAGTCAGCTCTACTCCACCAGCTCTCAGGGCGCGGGACTCCACTTCCTGCCACCGGATGGGGGGGAACCTTTATCAAGGTGCCCCAAATTTCATGGTGCCCTACGCAGCTGCGTATGCCTAAGGACAGCCCTGGGAGCAGGCCTCCTTAGCTAGCACTGGTTTGACAATCAAGCACCATTTGTGAAATGTATTTTATGATAGAAATAATCCTTTAATACTCCTGGATGCCACACGTGCACTCTGCTTGGAAAATCCCTGGTTTACGTAAACTCTTCAACAAGAGATTAAATCTATAAAAGTTCTTCAGAATGTCTCCTGTGCCCATTTTTCAAACTGTCATGGGTCTGTCTTCCCTGTTTTGTATTCCTGCCTCCCATCAGCAGAAATTATTAATGTAGAAGTTTGCTCCCGAAATACACATTAGAAAATAATTGAATCACTGCGATTATTTATCCTTATATAGTCTGCCCTCCCCCCAATAATGAACTAATAATTGATACAATGACATGTCTAAAATAACAGACTCCTTATTACCTGAAATGACTGAATGCTTTTCTTATTTAACTTTAAAAGGGCATTAAATACAAAGTTTAGCCTCCAGTGGGTAAAAAAAACTCTTCAACTTCCTCAGAAAATCCTTCCCAAATTGTATTCATCTTGACTTAATCCAGGATCTACTGAGTGAATTAGGTTGTATTTGTTTTGAAAATCTATTTTATAGAGTTCCAGGGACTCTGTTTTCCTTAGGAAGGGCTGATTCTGCCTTTTTGACCAGGATGCCTGCTAGCAGGCTCTAGCCTAGGTCTCTGCAGGTTGTTAATGTCGCGAGGTACCCAGCACATGTGACTAACAAAATGAAAATAAACACAGCTGAGCCAGGGAGAAATTGGAAGGTTTTCTCATTAAAGAAATAAAATAAACAGATGTCCTTAAGCACTTTGGCTCATGTTTGTCAAAGGAACGGAAAACTCTTAGATGTTTGAACAGCAGCAGTGATATAGGGCCACATCTCAAGCAAAAGAAGACGAATGTGGGGGGAGCCCTTGGCACTTTGAATTAACTAATAGTCCTCAAGGGAGAGTGCTTTTGATTTGAACCTTAGCAACTTCTACAAATAGTTTTTAACTGCTAAGTAATAAAATGGCTTTTTATTCCTTCTCAGTTTGTAAAGTAGTAAAGGACAGATCCAGCCATTAGAACCATGAATCACCATCAGATTTGATTAAATCCCTATGGTGTTTCAATTGGATAGTAGCTTTGGGGGCCTGTCTGAGCACATGGCAATGCACAGCACATTAGGCATAAAAGTGAAGGCAGAAAGAAAATCAGGGCTGGGATTTTGAAAGGGCCTTGTGTGCAACTGGTCGGAAGTTCTTTAATGAAATATTTTTTGTCTGAAAATGCCAATTCCCTTTTGTCAGGAAGGTTTCTTAGGTCCAGGATGGAATTTCTGGACAAAACAAGAGACACCCACCCACCCCAGGATAGCCAATAGCCCAGTGGCTAGGGTACTCACATGGGATGTGGGAGGACACCCACGTTAAACTCTTGCTCCAAATCAGGCAGAGCAGGAATCTAAACACGGGTCTCCCACATCCCAGATGAATGGATTACTTGCTACTCTGGGGGAGGTCTCTCTCCCTTGTTTTTCTGTGAAAAATTTTAAAAGATCTCAAGCTTGTCCCAATATGAAACCAAATGTCAAAACCTGGAAATTCTCTGTGAAACAGAATTTGTGTTTTCTGGCCAGACTTAGTCATGAGAGAGCTAGGCATCTAATTCCCATGGAAAGTCAATGGAATTGGGCACCTAATTCCCCAAGGTCCCACTGAAAATTCCTTAAAGTTGGTGTTGGAGTATAAATCTCAAAAGTCAATCAAGCACACAAGAGACTAGGAAAACCCAGAAATATACTGTAAGGGGTGTTGAAACTCTGGTTCAGGTTCTCCCTCAGACTTGAACCTGTCACTAATGAGGTTACACAGAGCAGAGACTATGTGGATACAGAGGATTATTCCCCACAGTATATTTCCCTAGTGCTTTTCCCAGGCTAGTTTTAAAGTGTCCCAGTGACGGAGCTTTCACCACTTTCCTCAGAAAGTTTATTCCACAGTCGAATAATGCTCACCAGGAAGACACTTTTCCTTTCAGAGTGCTGGAATTCTCCGTTTGTGCAGTGTTCCTAAGCGAAGCTGTACCAAACATGCATAGTTAAGCTGCAAACCACTTAGTTTCAGGGTTTTATTTTAACTGGAAATCTGGCCACGTTTATCAAGATGCGATGAATCTATGCTCAGTTTTGGGCAAACTTGAGCCAATGTATAGTTTTGGGTGGAAGCTATATAAAACTCAGTAGGTTTAACCTCACTTCAACTTGAACCTGGTGATTCCAGATGAATTTCACTGTGAAATACAGGGATCATTGTTTGAACCAAAAACACAGAGCAAGACAGCCAACCTTGCCTGTGTTATCTCATAAGATTAGCTGAAATGGATTCATTTCCGCAAAACACAAGTTTTTGACAGATTGACATTTTCCAATGGAAAAACATTCAATTAGAAAATTTCCAACCAGCTTTAGTATGTGCAGTGGTACAGATTACACCTGCTTAAAACTGGGGTAAATTCCACTGTGCTTTCCTTGCCTACCATATGCTTTGTACTGCTGGCTGCTGGCCACTGATGGCTGAAATTCAGATAAATCCCCCAGACAGATAAGACCTGTGATGGTATAGTATAAGAAAGATAGCTAATTTTAAATTCTCACATTCTAAAGAAACTCACATCCAGAAAATGAGTGTAAGAGCATAACTGTTTCTAAGTTTTTTTGTTTAAAAATTAGACACAATGTGCTCTGTTATGCATTTGCAATGGTGTCTGTTAAAATCCAGTCAATAGGAGATGCTGACTAATTCCAGAAGGCGATGTGTATCTTACGTTCAAATTTACAGATCAAAACCCCTTGTCGACAATATTAAAGGGTTGATGAAGATCCACCAAAATTCCATGTTCTGGTAGCAATGTCAGCTGTTTTTTGACATTTTCAGTTTTGTAATTCAGTGCTAAAACTAAATCCATTCCATTTCCCCCCAAGACTTGTTATATGGAAGGAGTAATTATAATACTAGACGTAGTTCACTAGTCACTTCTTTTATTATAGTAGCACTCAGAGACCCCACCTAAGATTAGGGCACCATTGTGCTAGGCACTATACTAGCAGAGTAGGAGACATTACCTGCCCTGAAGAACTTAGTCTAAATATACAAAACAGAAAAAGTGTGGGAGTAAGGAAGTATTATTATCCCCTACTTAACATACCAGCAGCTGGGGAAAAAAAAAAAACTTTAGTGTCTCTCTTTTTCTCTTTACCATTCATTAAAAAAGTGTTAGAGTGAACTATCAAATAATTGTGTTTCACTGCTACTGGGAAGGAATGCAGAAAAGACCCCTAACAACTGGAACGTGCAAATTAAAAATTCTGTTGACAATTAAGGTTATAGAAGCTATGAAGAACGGGTTTAGAAATTTCCCAAAATTTGGGCATAGGAAGAGGAGAATAGGTTGATGAATTCTCCTGACAAGAGTATTTGCTATTTCCTTTACCAAGTATTAAATTAACAGCACGTAAAGAGGCACTTTTCTGCCCTGCATCTGGTTATTTCAAACCAAAACTTGGAACGAGAGGCCAAACCTGGTAACGTACCATCCTCCTGTCGGAGACCTCTGCACTAAATTCAGCTAAAGCTCTAGTAACATTGCAATTGGTTTTAACTCACTTATTTCCCCTTGTGTTTTCCTCAGAGGCCAGTACTTCGGTGTTCAGTTCTTTACAGACCTAATAAAGAGTGCAATCATCCTTTCGATTGCATGGAAGCTCTCTTTAATATGTGCATGAAGGGATTATATTAAGGGTGTATATTAAGCCATAAAAATGAACTGCTATGTCTATTGAGCATTCTAGTCTCACAACAAATACTCTACACCCATACTGTAAGCGGAAGCCTGTGGAACAGGTTTCTAAACTCTACTGAACACAATATTCAGGGTTAATTGGATATAGCGGTGGAACCTTGTTTTGCTCTGCATCCAGGGGCCTCCTGCTGAGAGGCAAGGGGGTGGAGAAATTTTCTCCCCCTTGCCAGCTTCTCTACCACATTCAGATAGATCAAAAACTCACTTTACCTGCTCATGGAAGATATTTTGTTATTTTGATAGCTATTCCACTTCACAATGGGAACAGCAATGGCACATCCCCTTAATCACAAGCATGGCAACTGAGGACCAACCTCTGTCCTGACAGGCTCAGCTGGGAATTGTACCCTCAGCATATAAGGCTATCTTTTGACTTCCAGGATGACATGCTGACCCCTCACAATACAGACACAACTCATAGGTTTCCATTGTACTGCAAGTCTCACCTTTTCTACAGCCCTCTCTCTAAGGCATAGGAAGCACTTCTTTTAAAAACTTTATCCCACCTGTTGACATTTGTTTGTGAAAAAATACCGGGAAAGAAAAGAAAGGGAGACTTGGAGCTCACAGGCCACTTTTGATTTCCAACAGAGGGGATATGTTGCATGGACTGCATGGGAAACCCATTAAGATTAAATATCAGGAGGCTGTATAGTCTGCTGCCCAGAGCAGAGGACTGAGGCTGGGAGATAAGTACAAGCAGAAGTCCAGGCTCAGCCATTAACATGCTGTTTAACCATGGGCAAGTGATCAGTCCACCCTGTGCTGCAATTATGATTATTATTTATTGGTGCTCCTTGCTCAGTGCTTTCCAAACACTTCCAGAGGACAGTCTCTGCTCCAAGGAGCTCATTAGCTAAGGAATGGCCTGGCTTTGAGTGGGATGTTCCCGCCTTATAGTTGTGACTTGGAGAAAATAACTAGGAGCTCCAGCACTAGACGTGGTCAGAAAATTTCAACCAAAACAAAGTTTTGATGAAACCTGAAAAATACTGTGAATTTTTAATTATTTATTTTGCAAAAGAGGTTTTGATCAGCTCTACCCTACTAGTATTGTCAGTGAGGTACTGCTGGTAGAAGTGTGCGCTTTTGGAGGTGAGAGACCCAGGGTTCTAATCCCAGCTGCCCCAGTAAAAGAGGGAGATTTAATTAGTAATGTGTCTGTCTAATTAGAGGCATGTGTATCTTTAATATCAATTATGGATAAAGAGAATATATTTTAGGCCTGGATATCTGAGATTAATACTTTCTGTATTATTCAGGTATGAAATTTTGGAGCTCTATTCAACTCTGACTTGGCTGCTTCTCTCATATTTGTGAATTCAACTTGCTTAAACACTTCTGGATTGGGTTTATTATTTAATGGTTCCCATGGCAGAAGTTTGGTGTGTGTTCCATTTCCCTTTTGACTTAAATTGATTTTGGATCAGGCTCTATTTCAATATGGGTCTTTAGATCAAAACCTTGGTTTATCATCGTTTTAGTTTGGAGCCATTTTCCTTATAGAAAAGTTCTATGGAATTCAATAGAGATGAAACCGGTAGGATCTGTTGAAATTCAATGGGGTTCTATAGAAGTTATTCAAAAAATCTTTTAGAACTTAATAACAAAGGAGAGCCTTTCTAACGATATTTTTAACCACCCCTTCAAATTCTATAATTCTCTATTCTACAGAATGCTTAAGAACTACCCTATGGAAAGGTTCTCACTTTATTTTCCATAGAGCTTTTTCATACTGGACAGCCATGTGTGTTTTCGTTTTCCTATTTTCTCCTCTCAATCCCTTATGCAAGTAGGTTTTCAAAAGTGCTCAGGATTAGCCTACCTCTGCTTCCATTGAAGTGAAAGGTAAGATTCCCACTGAAATCAACATGAGTTTTACCACTGAAGTCAATGGGAATAGTTACGTCCATGGTAAGTGCTTTTGAAAATCTTAGCCTAAAGTTCACTTTCTCGGTTCTCCCTAACCTTCGCATATGCTCTTTCAGAATACGCAGCCTATGTTCACACAGCCTCAGTTACAGCTCCCTGATCCAGAGACCAGTCTATGTTGGCCCCAGTGCGGTAGGCTCCAAGTCATCTAATCTTAGTAGAGGATCTGTACAGTGTAACTGAGCTCAACCACCACCATTGAATTACCTTGCCCCGACATACTTCCTGTACCCAGGATGGCTAGCACAGGAGCTGACTTTGCACCAGCATGGAGTTGCCCTCCATTAGGGAAACTCTCCATCAGCCGTTTACCACCAAAACTCAATCCTCAGTATGATTGCACAAGTTTATTTTTCTCTATCTTGCCTGTTCCTTTTCTATTTTTTGCATGCAGCCAGGTGAGAACTTACACAATGTCTGCTGCAAATTGTCTCATTCATTACATTCAGTGGGAAAAGAAACTATTCCAATTACCTGGTACAACATAGGCCTGAAAAATCCCTGTTCGGAAATCTGTGCTTGATTTTCAGAAGGTGCTGCTAGAAGTGTTAGTGGCATTCCAAATGCTGCAGTGGATTTCTGCACCACGAACACCATTTTATATCCTTTACAAGTGTGCACATCTAACAGCGGACAATAAATCTATCTCACTAATTACACATCCAGGTTGTTATAACCATCATAAATCAAGTACAGCTGGTAAAGCCATAAAATGATGTCAAATCATATTTCTAGTTTCTAAAGAGAAATAGGATTATTTGCCAGTCTCTCAATGAAGCTGCAACGTTAAAAGTCATATGCAGAAACAGTTCTCAGATAGGTTATCCACCTTTAATTAGGTAATGATATTGTCTTTTTCTCTCTCCTCATTTAAAAATGCTTGACATTATGTAAGTCAGTCATTTGAACAAGAATTTATAATAGGAAAACTCCCATACAAATAAATGAGGCATAAGTACTATTATTATTAAGTACCTGCTGTTTCAGAATTCCTTAGCAGCTAAGTTCAGTATATTTGAAAGCTTCCTCTATTAATTACAGATAGGGTTTGCTAAATAAATGCCGTCATCAGCTTAAACACCAGATGGTATTTATGTACCCGGAAGATGTTGACTGGGGGGTAGTAGGCCCTAAGCACTTTTGAGAATCCTACTATGTGCCTAAATACCTTTAAAAAAATCTAGCCTTAAGTGGCCATCTGAGCTCATTAGTGGGAAGATGCAATGCTACACTTGGAAGGAACTTGGGTTAATCAATATAAAAAGTCTCTTAAAAAAAAGAAATCATTTGTCTGAGATTCTTATGAAAACAATAGACAAGCAGAAAATATTACTGTGTGCAGGCTAGAGTTACTATTTTCTGGCTGCTGGATAAGTTATTTCTCCTAGGAGAAAGGCCTTGAAAGAACAACAGCTCAGTGTCCTATCTAGCAGCAAATGAACAATGCAAGCTTTTGAAGAAGAAGGGCTACATACAATATGACGGGAAACTAAATTAAATTTTCACATGTTTGAGGGAAATATCACTGGACTTATTTATAACAAAATCTGTCTGAACAAAACGGGCAGCATCTGTTAGAAAAGCTGCCTTATTAACTGCCCCCACAATTCCCAATGCAATTTTGCGTGACAGACAATAATGTTAAAAAAATATGATTTAAATTTTACCTTCCCGTATCTGGATGCAAAGGTTCCCGTGAGTAAGGAGTGAAAAATAATTATCGTCTCATCCAAATCCCACACAAACACCCGCTGTGGTGAAAGACAAAGGGGAGGGAAAGAGACAAATACATTCACACGTTAAGCATTTTCAGGAGTGAATTTAATTAGAAAAAAATATTATGTGGCTACATATTTTTTAAGGTAACAAAATCACTTTAAGCATTGATCATAGCTGCCTTTTTAAGGTTGGTAAAAAAAACAAACAAAAAACCCCAAACTCTGCTCTCCGATTCCATATCTGGTCTGACAATCTGCTATCCCAATATGCATAGAAATCCCAGGAGGATATTATGTCAGGAGAGCAAAATAACAGACTCCAATGCTGCCTTAAAAGCCAGAGTACCGAATTTTGCCTATGACGATTATACTGAGACAACAATCATTTTTCTTTTAAAACTACATCAGCCGTGGTGGCGAGGTCTCAAACATCTTGCCTATGTTTTGGCTCATACCACTCTCTGGTCTAACAGTGGATTATTTGCAAATCAATGTAGCAATTTCTCTTGGCTGGATTTATGATCAGAAAAGGAATTAATATTGTTACCTCAATCTCATTGTCAACTGTAGGGGAAGGATCGTTGCTTCTTTTTGATCGGCCTCGTAACTTTCCATCAGACCCTCTGTGTTGCCTGTCTGTTTCTGTATCTTTTACTGGTGTGGTTGCATATTCCCCTATTGAGAGAAAAAGGGATCTCGCTGAAAGCCTAAATTTTGCAGTGTATTTCTTTTCACATGTGTTTCTTGCGATACTTTTATGTTATCCAAGAAGTATCTTTTAGCAAAGGCGTGACAACTGCTTTGGTATTTGGTACTTAGTTATTGCACAAGCCTCTTAAAAAAAAAAAAAGTTTGTTCCAAAGGTTAGTGTTTGAGTGGGTCAAACAATAGAAACATTTCACAAACATTTAAGAAAATATATTTTAAAGTTTAAAAAAAAAAAACCAACAGATTTCATTTTTTTGAAAATTTTCATACTTTTTAAAATCAGGGTTTTTTTTTAGTATTCTGGGGTTTCCTTTCTCCCTTTTTTTATTGGAAATGGGGAAGTAAAAAAGCAAAATTTCAAAACATGAATTTTTTTTCAGTGAATTTTCATGATTAAAAAGGCCATTTTTCAACAACAAAAAATTGTTTACAAAACCCAGCTCTAGAATATTCCCAAATACATGTGTGTTTTAATCCAGTTTAGCTGTTTATCAGAGGACAGAAGATACAGCAGTTTAGAAACACTTGAGAATAATAAACCAAAGGTGAAGGTCACTGTGTAAAGCATCAATTGATAGGATTCACTTTCATAAAACTCTCTAGATATCACTTACGTTAAATTACAAATCCTTTTCAAACATTTTTCTTTTCACCTTGCTAACTTGTAGCCTCTCAATCCTCCTGGTAGGGACGCACTCTTCTTAAGGAGAGTTTGGGTTGTTCCTAAGAAGTCTCTTTGAAATCACTGTTTCTCAAGTAGACTGAGATAAGATCTAAGGAATAGAAAATCCTCCAACTGCTTTTAGAGCAATCTGCGATCACTTTTTAAAAGCAATATTAGTTTATTTTTCTTTTTGAACAACCACAGATGTTCGGATTTGTTCCATAAGTCAGCAGACCATACAATGGGCGTATATTGTGATCATCCACAAATTATGTGGTATTTTATATAAATGTTATTGCATGCCAATGAAAACTTTAGTGGAAAAGTGACATCTGAAAGCTGTATTCAGACAGTACATAGGAGGATAATGATCTGTCAGTAATTCCATAGACTGCTTGAGCCCTCAGAGTCTCAAAAGTAAGCACTCCAGGAGAGTCGAGATAATTTCAAAGGTATTGATGCCATATGTGGAATTCATAATTGACATTTAACACAACCTGTTTTCTCTTGATTTTTTTTTAAGAGAGAATCACTTGAATTCCTTTTAACATACTTACGAAGTCGGATGTTATGTTTAGTGGCTAGAAATTAGCTAAAAACTAGAAGGAGGCTGCAAAGGTAGGAACTTTTTAGATTTTGCGTGAGTTTGGATATAGATTTTGGGTTGGGCTCATCACTAATAAAAACTATCTGTTAACACACTAGCCTGTTTAAAAGTCGTGATTAATAACATTTTCCCTTTCTAAACCATCTTTTATTTGAAGGTGTGAGACCACTCACACCAGGAACACATTTGGGCTATAGGAAGCAATTAAGAAATACTCATGAAAAGAACATGGCTTATACAGCACTTACATTTTCTGAATTGTTCTCTGAATTTGTGCCTGCAGTTGTAATGTCATCGGCCTTTGCCCCCACAAAGGACATATGCAAAATTGCTGGTGTAAGTAACAGAACTTTGCCATGAACTTTGTTGGTGTAAATTTATACGCTCACAAATCAGACAGCAAAGTTGTATTATTTGTGTCCACAGATGATTGAGCCTGTAAAACAGTGAACTGGTTTTACGTAATATAATGTATCCACCTACCAGACAGTGATTCTGTGCTTTGACTGGTGATGTTGTGTGAAGACTCTTGGAGAGAGTATGTGGATGTCGGGATGGCTGATGGACTGATGCTATTCGCCGATACATAAGGAGAGTTGTAGGAAGAGGTGTAATACTGAGAGTACTGGCTTTGAGGAAAGCTTGGATAGGACGAGTATTCCTTTGGGGGAAAAGAGACATGAGTAATCCTCCTGCATCACAGGCTTTTACTACACGGACAAGTGGGTAAGGTAAAGCACATGGCAGATACCTTCAAGAGTTGTGGGATCTGGGCACACTTTTTCCAAAGACTCTTGTTCAGGCCACTCTGGTAGGTATTTCTGCTTCGCCCATGTCTAGTTCTGCTTCATTTGCATCAGCAGAATTTACAAGGAGAGAAGAGTCATAACAAGCCCTGCCTTTTTCTGTGGGATTTGTTCACCATGGCTGGCCCTTTCTGAGCACAGGGTACAGCAATTTTATGCAGGGGAGTGATGTGAACTACTGTTTCCAAAGGGACTGAGATGCAACAGATGGCCACTGTAAGCAGTTCTAAGCACAAAAGTGACTAAAAGAACAGGTGAAAAATACAGAGCGGGGAAATCACAAAAATATTTGCAATTTTCCTCTACCTGTTATCAACATTTTTGATCAGCTGTAGAACAGCTGACAAAATGAAAAAAATAATACTCCGCTTTATAGAGCACTTTTATCAGTAAATCTCTAAGCACTTTACAAAGGAGGGTGCCATTATTATCCCCATTTTACAGATGGGGAAACTGAGGCACAGAGGTGATGTGATTTGCCCAAGTTTACCAAACAGGCCAGGGGCAGAGCCAGGAATAGAGCCCAGGGCTCCTGAGTCCCAGTCTAGTGTTCTATCCACTAAGCCACACAGAAATGTCTAGAAAATATTTTGAAGTGTTTCCCAAACGGTTTAGTTAGTGAATGAATCCCTAAACAATCTCCCCTTCCCAAAGGTAAGTTAACTACATAAGAGGTTTCAGAGTAACAGCCGTGTTAGTCTGTATTTGCAAAAAGAAAAGGAGTACTTGTGGCACCTTAGAGACTAACCAATTTATTTGAGCGTAAGCTTTCGTGAGCTACAGCTCACTTCATTGGATGCATACTGTGGAAAATACAGAAGACGTTTTTATACACACAAACCATGAAAAAATGGGTGATTATCACTACAAATAATCACCCATTTTTTCATGGTTTGTGTATATAAAAACGTCTTCTGTATTTTCCACAATACGCATCCGATGAAGTGAGCTGTAGCTCACGAAAGCTCACGCTCAAATAAATTGGTTAGTCTCTAAGGTGCCACAAGTACTCCTTTTCTTTTTACATAAGAGGTGCAGATGATCTTTGC
Organism: Lepidochelys olivacea; assembly: GCF_965140295.1. Taxonomy (NCBI): domain Eukaryota; kingdom Metazoa; phylum Chordata; order Testudines; family Cheloniidae; genus Lepidochelys; species Lepidochelys olivacea. Next base: position 18,970,889 of record NC_140423.1, read on the forward strand.
TGGGGCGGGAGGCGGGGGGGACAAGAGGATTAATCCCAAAACACCTCACTGGAACTCAATTCCTGGGAGAAACATTTTAAGCAATCTTAGGCCTGAAGTTAATGGGAAGTGTCCATTGACTGATTCAGTAGGAGCTGGATCAGGCCCATCACAAAAGTATCACAATAATAAGTCCCTTTGCTGAGTTCAGCATACAGCACATTTCTAGGCTCTCCACTAAAGTTGCAGGGCCTCTCTGTGAGGGATGAGTGTACTGTATGCTACTTACCACACTCTAGGATTTAATAAGACATATAAATTAATTAAATGGACAGCATCAAGGCCAGGAGATCTAAAATAATACCCCCAGCTGTGTTTTGCTTTTCAGGAGCACACATGCCCTTCATAGCCTCCCTCCATTCTGCCTATCTCCTCCTTTCCTGTGAGGAGGTGGGATATTGAAATACACAAGATTATTCCTCTCTGGGCACTTCAAAACATGATATTTTGTTGCTGTTGTAAATTTCAGAGCCTAGCATATTCACGTCAATTGATCAGAATGGCATGACAAAGCAGTCTGCATGCACTTATGGTACGGGGATGCAGATACCAGTGACGTCCAAGCCACAGTCTAACACACTGGGGTGGTTGCTGGTAGTGTTTGACCGTTTATCGCCGCTGTAGCCCTCATGTTGGGAGAGCTGATGAGGGTTCCAAACTCAGGTAAAGCTATTTAAAAACACCATACTTTTATTTTTAATTTAAACAATAGTTCTGCTTTGGGTATTTCAACCCTGAAAAAACAAATCACAGGATCAAGGTGGCATACCAAGGTTTTTTTTAAAAAAACTTCAAGTCTTTGCCCATTTTTGCTTCTTCATGACATATAACGAAAGGTGGAATTTTTTTGTTTTAAATATTTGTCAAAAAAATAATTTTTTTTTTACTTCAGAAATAGCAAGAATATCAAACCCCATCTTCTCTGGCTGTTGTGCAGGACAGGGTAAGGGTCTCAGATGTATATTGTGAGCTCTCACTCTTTAACATAAGGGGAGGAATACTGAATTTTTAACAAAGAGGCTTTCTCAGAAATGTTCACGTGACATTGATTTTAAATAGGTGTTAACCAAAAATCCCTCCCTCCCTCAACTAATCGTGTTTTAGGCTGATGTGATAATTCCACTAGTTCTCAGTCACCTGAGAGTCCTCAAGGGCAAACAGACCTGAGTTTCAAATACAAAATAAAGTTGAAAAGAAAACTAAGGCTTTTTTCCTTTTTCTTAACGTCTTTTTTATCCCATAATTAAAAAAAGAAGACACAAGCCCAATTATTTTTCCCTTTTGCATGTCACCTTCAAACTTCAATCAGGTGCATGTCTCTGGGCCTTTACTGACCATACTGTCTTTCAGCAGAATATGAAACAAAGAAACAACCCACTATTGTTTTCAGAAATACAAGAGCCACTATCAACTCCTTGTGGGGAGGAAATTGGAATTTACTGTTCCTTGGTCTTGCAAGGTGACTTGCTAAGGACAATGCCTTCATGTTTGGTCCAGACAAACTGAGCAACTGGCTATTAAGCAGCCTGAATTTTTCTATTGTGGCTGTGCCTTATATAATACACACACACTATATAAAGGTGCCAACAAATGTGAAGTGTGAAGCTCACAGACAGGTGTACACTCAGATAAGGAAGAGTATGGATGGCTTAGATAGCTCAGTATTCACCAGAGTCTGTGTATGACTCTTTCAGATTGTTTATTCATATTTATTACCTAAAGCCAAGAGACCAGAGGAAAGGGTACAAAGGGGGCGCTCTCTATAGCTGATGGAAAGACACTGCTTTTAAGAAAGCTATCATATGATACCATGGGCTCCCCATAAGAATTCTGAAATGCTTTCAGCATTGCAGCCCAACAACTGCCCAGGTCAGAGAACGCCAGCGGAGAGACATACAGTTTTGGCAGGGCTCTGTTGCAAAGATCCCTGCTGAGCCTTTGCTGTGCATATATGTATCCATTTATTTAAAACACAAAAGGCCAGATGTTAGGTCAATCACCAGGCCAGGTATCCATGGAAATAGGTGGTTTCTGTGACTACATATACTATTAGCCTCCTTAAATACATGTGAAAATTGTGGCAGTCTCTCTAATCTGGAAGATCTTGGTCTTTAAAATAAGGGACATTGGAAATAACTACTGAGGCTGTACCTGATGAACAGTGCTGAATCCTGCAGAATTGGTCAGGCCATTGGCTCCTTGGTAAATCCCTGATGTGCCTGTGAAAAATAATATCACATTTACATATAACAGATTTCCTAAATATCAATGTAACAGAATATGCTTACATCGACAGTCACACAACGGTAGGAATAATACATTTATCCTACAAAACAGTATGTGGCAAGTCAAGAAAGCTAGGGAATTGCTTCTAATGCCAAGATTTGGGCCACTGCTGAATTCAAAGGTAACCACAAAATCCATTTTAAAAATATGTAATGGAGCCAGGAAGTAGCCACACGCTAAAGCTGGAAAAGTTGGCTGAAAACAAGCTTGCAACATGGGTCCTTGTGAAACATGATTTGTATTTTTCAAGATACATTAGCACAGAACTTTCCAAATGTTTTCCTACACTGTGCCTCTAGAGTTTACATCTTTTCATCCACGTAAATACCGGCAATTGTACATCCCATCAGTTGTTTGTGCAAACGAAGACTTCAGGTGCAAGCCATATGCCCTGCAAATATATGTTTTGGTAAACCATGTTCACATGAAGTTTGAAAATTTGGACCTACATGCCTCTTTCCAGGGTTAGAATTTCATTGTCAAGTTTCCTGGCAATGCAGGGACTGGAAGCATTGGCACTGCTTAGTCCTGATGTTATTAAGAAGAGGGATGGATGCTTCATATCACCCTTGCATAGTTTCCTCAGGTTGATATTTGCATCTGCTTCTGGGGGGAAGAGCTACTGCATCAGCACTGCAGGACATTGTGTGCAGGAATGGGGTGAGGGGAGGATTGAGAATTCACAGCACAAGGACAGGAGGGGGAATTGGTCGTGGTGCAGAAACAGAATATTCTGAAGCTTCCCATCCCCTAGATCCTCCCTCCTGGAAATGCCTAGACTGTTATATTAACTGCAGTCTACAAAGTTTCAGCTTCAAGAGTTCCCTCTTCAAACGATTGGAGAACCACTTCCTGAAAGCTCTTCTTCCTTCAGCTTGTGTAGTGCGACAGTAGCTCAGAACCATGTGTTTTGTCCCCTAATTTGTGAAGCAGTGCTTGCTCCCAGAGCTGGGCCCAATTCTGCTTGTAAACTACCCTCCTATCTAACACAGAGAGGCAATCTAAAGAACATATAGTGCTCCATCTTGATGGAAACCTCCAGCCAGCCTCCACAAAAGCATTACCTTTTGTGACCTATTATCTCTGTGGCAGCCTCAACTTCATATTAGTGGTGAGGGCAGCTGTGATCTGTAAGCTAGATGTTATTTTGTGCTCCTGGCAGCTTGTCACTGTGGTCCTTGGCTGGGCATCATTCAATCACCCCCTTTGTTTTATTAGACTAGAACCTGAGGACCCTAATTGCAGATACACATAAGAGCGTCATTTTTCGTACTCTGGCTAGTGCCATGTGAATTTCTCTCTCATATATATATATATGCCCAGTGCTGCTCTAACCAGAAGTTGGAAACAAATGCCTCTCAGTGTCTTCACGTGGTGTCCTTTCTCCAAAGATTGACTTATTTGTTTTTATTTTAAGACCCTAGATTAGCTGAGGAATGGACAGCTGAACAAACTGCAGCCCGCCAAGTGCAGTCACAAAAGCACATGCAGTGAGAAATAAATCTCATGCCAAAAAGAAACAAGGAGGAGGATCTGTCTTCAGAACTAATTTGTCGCCACATGTAGCCTTTAAAAGCCTTACAAAAAAAAGTGGGAGGAGGAGGGGAGGGAGGATGGGCTGATCATGAGCTGAAGTTTTCTTCCAGTGCAGCCCCCTGTAGAATGCCAGACTGTCATTACACACACACACCAGAGGGTTCAGATGCCAGAGAAATACATCAAAAAGAACCTGCAGATATTAACAGCTTTTTTTGTATTCTGGTGAAACAGGTCTACCCCTACCCAGAAAGAATGTCACTGGGTAAATCAAAATCCAAGAGATTAATAAGCCGGGCCTGGTTTTCAAACAAGCAGTGCTGGTAATTGTGTGGGTCCTTGGATACACTCAGTGGTCCAGATCCTCAGTTTTTGTAAATGCTCCATGTCCACTGCTGGGATCTGAGCCAGAGAGTCATGCTCTGGTGGCATTAGAAGAGGAAGCGTCACATGAGCAAATTTCACCTGCTACTAGTGGTTTTGGAGGACGTGACAACTCACTGTCCGATCCTTCCCTCCCAAAATGATCAAGCCAGCCCTTCTGTAGCAGCCTGGAAGAGCATTTCTATACTACAGCACCCTCAGCTAGACATTCATCCCACACTCAGTTTTGTCATTTCTTCTTTGCACACTTTTTAAAAACAGGATGAATAGATTCCCCTAGTAACTAAGCATCTCTGAACAAAGTGTGAAAGAGAGTAATAGATCCCCAATGCTTACAGGCAAATACAACTTTCACAGAACACAAAACAGCTCTTGTACACCAGAGCTCAAAACAATACAGGAGGGAATGTTTGATCTTCCTCAGCTGTCAGTTTAAAACAATCCATCATCCTTTATTAAAGCTGTCAGGAGGGGGATGAGTTAGCTCAAGGGACTCATGCTCCATGTGTAAATTGTGATGAGAACATGTTTATTGCTGTGCTACTTGCAGATGATACTGTATCTTTCTGGTTTTCCAAATGATTAGAGGTAATTAAAAGTCAATATGTAATATGGGAATGAACTTGCATTGAACTTTGCACCTGCTGTGTAATCAAAGTGTGTGTTTGTGCGTGTATCTGGAGGGGAATTGCAGTAGTGTGTGGGAGGGTTGAGCTTTGTAGCCTCCTATCAAATTCAAGACTGGATTCTACACTATCGATTAAACTACTCCAAAAACAGTATAGTGCAAAAAGAAAAGTGGTGGAGAGTTAATGCCCCTTTGAGGAAATCTGTGCTCAAAACCACAAAAATATTCTGCACACAAGAGTATCTTAACAAGCTCTCTTCCCAGATGTGTACAATGCTGCTCCTTTTCCCATGGGATTTTAAAAGGGAAAACTTGAAAGGAAAACACACTTTCTAATTCTGTAATTTTATCATTCAGTGAATTTAGGGAAGGCAGAAAGATGCTACATTGACAAATCTGGAGAAATGAATGCAGGGTAGCGGCAATGGACACTTCCCACATACATACACTGTCTCTTGTCAATGTGTCCCAACCGTGACTAGAAGCATCCACCTCTTGGAGAAAGGAGTTCAGTCTCCATTAACGATTCAATACTCAGCCTCTTCACTGAGACTGCCAACAAAGGCAGTGTGGCAAATTGCCAGTAGGATTACGATGGGTCCCGTGCTTCCTCTTCTTGGGTGGGGGTTCAGGGCACAGTTTCCTGCCCCTGAACTAGGATATTTACTGTCCCACTAGTAATCCAGAGAAGGGTAGTGGAGAGGGAGGGACCCGGGCCCGCCCTCTATTCCGGGTCCCAGGCCAGGGGCCCTAGGGATAGTGGTAAACCACTTGAACTAGTGCTTCCTTTCCCTGGGCTACTTCGCTCTCCTGCTCTTCAGCTTGTGGGGCTTCCTGCCCTCTCTCTCTCTGCACAAGCCGGGTGTCTCTTTACCTAGGGTCTTGGTCTTCTAGCCAGTCACGGCACTTCTCCAAACTCTCCTCTGCTCCAATTCCTTCAAACTGCTCTCTGCTCCAACTCCTGTTTTTTGGTTGATTGAAGCAGGGGGGGTTTATCAGGTGACTAGCTTCAGGTGCTTTTAATTAATCTATAGAAACCTTTCTTTCCTCTACAAGGAATAAGGCTTCTCCTCATCCAGGGACTTACACATCTCTCCTATATCACTCTCCTGCTGCCTTCTGGCCATGCTGTATCACAGGCAGTTACTGCCAATTGTTGAGGAGGCAGAATTGACACCTGTCTACTGGGAACTGGACCAAGACTCATCATCTCATTGCACATATGCCACCAAACAGATTTTCACTGGGTGGTGTCTTTCAGTCAGTGGGCTGGATTTGAACCAGCGAATTAGCTCTGTATTCCATTCCTAAACTCTTGCGCATCGTTGTCTTAATTAGACCAAAGTTAACCATCCTGCTTCCTCTCCTATCATGCGTATCACGCTGTACGGGTAAAGCACCCAGTGGGTGCTCTGCAGATGCCCACTGAGCAGGGTCTTCTCCTGACACCCTACAAGTGGGGCTGCAGAAAGAGCTGGCTCCATCATTAGACACACCTGGCAATGCTCTTGTGACCAGTGCTAACAAAAAAATAAATAATCAAAATTTCCATTCCGCTGATTCACAATAAAGACTTGAAATATCAAAAACGTTTATGAAATGGAAAGTTCTCAAAGATTTGGATAAAAAATGTAGACACATTTAATTTCAGCTTGGTTCAACATTACTCTGTGTTCTTCTAAGCTGCTGTGGGAGTTGTAGTTCAAATGGCTCCCGCTCCCATTCTCACCTATGGGCTGGGCTCTCTAGCCAGACTACATTTCCCATAATTTTTTTTTGGTGGTTTTCTTTCTGGTTAAACTGTTGTGCTGCACCATGGAAGATATAGTCTGGCCAGAGAGCCCAGCCCAGCGAGGAGATGGAAGGCAGTGGGCACAAGGCACTGCAGCGGTTCACAAGAACACAGACTAATGGTGAACCCAACCCCAAATATTTTGTTTCAGTTTTTCCTGACTGAAAACTGAAAAAGTTCAGTAAAATCAAACATTTGCCACAGATAGTTTTGATTTTGTGGAAACTTCATTTTCCACAAAAAAAAGTCAAAAAATTCTCAAAAAGTTTCAGCAGTGACACTGTCAAATGACACCCCTTCACCCAGCCTTTATCAAGCACCTCCCTTCCATTCCTGTTGTTTCCTGCCACCTGTCCACTTATGTCAAACTCTTTCCCAGGTAGTAGGATGTGCTTCGATAACCAGCGATGGGCTTGAGCAGCTTCTGAAAAGTTTAGGTTGTGTGTGTGTGGGCGGAGAAAGGGGAGGTCTCTGGAGTCCTTGGGATGTGTCCCATATTTGCAATGCCTGGGCTCTCTCATCTCTGAACTGATGCTGCCCTGATGTGTAGGACTATTGCTTTTAGATGCTCCTAATGGATGGCATAACATCCCAACCTTGAGCTAATGGCAATTGGCTGATCTTTAATAGTGTACTTGAAAGTAACCAAGATGGGCCCAAATCAAAAATCTGGAGCCAAACTCCCCCAAGTTGTGACATTGTGAAATTCGAGCCAAACTCTATAGCTCCAGCCCATCTATAGGAAATACCAAGAGGAGGCACTTCCAGAAGCTGTATTAAAACACCAAAGCTTTCCTATGACTCCTTAGTCCTCCAGTACCTGATTTACTAAGGTCTAGGATTGCTATATGGTGGAGGAAGGGAGTAATACAGCAAGTCATGTTGTACACTGAAATCCTCAGCCATTCCTAATAATAATACTACCATTCTATAACACGGAAACACAAATAATTAAAAGGAGGACTTGTGGCACCTTAGAGACTAACCAATTTATTTGAGCATGAGCTTTAATAATAATTAATAATTAAGTACCCATTTATTCAGTACTTCTCCCTTTCAGAGTTTCTCTCTCCCTTAATGGATACATTTACTGTATCACGGATGAGTGAGTGAGCAACATTTATCTACCTTGCTGGATCCGTGTCTCCCAGCTTGCGTTCGAACTCCCCACTTTTAAATCAGAAACACAGCCCAGAATCTCGCCCTTGGCATCTTCTCCATATGGAGTGTAGTTCACATCTGTGTTCAATCAAATCAGTTGCTAAATGTCACAATGCCCTCATTCACAGGTCGCTTAAAGAACATTTAGCTGGTAATAAAACAACCTGGATTCTAGAAGAGAACACTTCTTCAGACGTACTGTACAGTAAATGTTCCCACCGAGTACATCCAGCACAAGCGAACACAAATGCAAAGACACCATACAACAGCTGTGCATGCTCTGTAAAAAAAAAAAATCTCTCCGTAGATCCAGTGCCATAGACTTTCTTGTGATGGGGAGAAGAGGGATACATTGGAGTGCACAAGGGCAACACTCAAAGTGAAACTTTAGTGAGTTTATTAATGTTATAGCCTGTCCCTCAGGGTAAATGGATTCCCTTTGCTATTCCTCTACTCTTTTTTTAAAAAATTAAAATAGATTTAAAAAATGTGGGCCATGTTCAGAAACAATTTCATTTGTGCCTGAGCCGGATCGGGGCTGCAAGTAGCTGCTGAGAAAAAGCTTTCATACTGAGCATTCAGGCCTCAAGCTGACAGGGCAACTTGCAGGCCTGCCAGGTGTCCCGTACCTCATGCGACACTCACGCATGCAGAAATCCCCACGCATTCCCACAGACTGAATGTCACACATGCAGCTGGATTGCAGAAATAGTCTACCGTTGGGGTTGCTGGGGGCACCTGCTGAGCACGCACACAAGTGGCTTCTGTCTTGCTGCGCCCCTTATAAGAAATAAGTGGGGAAAGAGCAGCTGGGAGGGCAGCCAGGTGGCAGCAACAGCAAGTGGAGACAGGGACAGGTGGTGAGGAGCACCCAGTACTGGCCCCACGCTCCCTCCCACAGCCACCAATTTGACCCCTTCAGCAAGTCCCACATTCCATCCAGCCCACAGCCACCCCACCCAGCTACCCCCATCTTCCCAGGTACCCCCTTAGACCCAGCTGTCTCCAGCTTCTCACCCAGCCATCCAGCTCCCTCCCTAGACATCCCACAAACCCCACCTACCTCTTCCCAGCTTCCCCAGACACCCTGAACAACCCCCCAAACTTAACTCTAGGCAGCTTCTCCCTCCCACAGTCTCTAGTCCCAGCCACTGAGCTTGTCTCTTCTCCCCCCAGCCCTGCCAACACTCACAAATCCAGTTTCCCCCTCCAGTTACACCCACAGATCTAACTACCCTAGAGCTATCTCCCAGCCCTCATGGATATTACACAAGCGCAGCTATTCTGGTACTCCCCCGTCCTCTGAAAGCTCTCACCAATGCCCACCTACTCCCCAGACATCCTTCAGGACCTGCTAGGTTTTGTCCTTCCCGCACCAGCATCTGGGGCAGGGAACAATGACTTTAAGCTGAAGTTTATGGTCAGTTACAAACATGTAAATTTTAATGAGTAATTTGCATGCTTGCAAATAAATACGCACAAAATGTCCCATATGAATCTGCACAAAACTTGGCAGCTGTGAACTTGCAAAAAAGAAAAAAAAGTAAGGCCCTCCAGTAGTAATCCTTTAGCTCTCCCTTTCAGCCATTAATGGATTCAGCCATAGGCTTTGAGAAGTTAATTGTGGCCTTTGCCCCTCAAGAGAGCCCCAACAAGGTTTCAGACAGGCTGTCAGTGGGCCCTGCCCATACACCTCTTCTGCTGCTTTGGTCCTCTTTGGAAAGTCTGCCGGTAACCAGCTGCCCTGCATTGATCCCTGTGGAGAGAAATGCAGTCCTTGGACCCAATTTACTACTGCATTCATCTAATTTCTATTTCAATAAAACCACCAGCAATATTGTTTATTTTCCTATGCTTTCTTCACTTATAAAATGTCTCCATTCTTCTCTCCTGTGCCTAACTCCTCACCTCCTTACCTCCAATAGCTTCTTGAAATCCAAAGACCACAGTAAACTGCCCAATCTTTTATGCAATCTCTCTATACTGCACTCCTGGTAGTGCTGGAATGCCTAACAAATTCTATGTGTTAGATGTTACAAAGTTCTCAGTTTCTCTCCCCATCTCATCTCCTTAATGGTGGGTTTTTTCCATCCCTTTTCCACTCGGGAAAGTAAGGATGACAAAGCAAGTTTGGCAATGAGATTGATGGCTGTTCTCAATGTTTTCGGGAGTGAGTTCCACCCAGGCACTATCAAGAAAACTCTGTCTCTGCACTTACATGGCTCACTCATGCTGCTGAGAGTTCCATTGTTTCAGAGGAATGTAGCTGTCATGGGATGCTACAGTTATTGTAAATGATGTGACCTGTTGGGTAATGTGGGGCAGTCCCACAGACGGTTCTGAAGATTAGGGCTATGACCTTGAATTTGACAATCTGTGGGGACCAACGTAGGGAGGAGAGCACCATGGAGATGTTTTCTCGGTGGGCTCTGTTGGTGAGTACGTGAGCTGCTACACTCAGAACTAACAGGAGCTTTTTCTAGGTCATGCTTTCATTCTAGAACTGAATACACTGAAACAATCAAGTGTCACAAGAATGTAGATGGCCAAGTCTGAAGAGATGTTAAGTGTGGAACACGGCATTTTTCACAGACTTAACTATTTTGGTATACAGTAGCAGTGAGGAGTCCAAGAACACCCAAAGGGTGCACAATATCTAGAGTACCCGTGGCCGCCTTGAGTGGTGGCTGATGTTATGGTGGTGACAACTTGCAGAAGTGGTTGAAAAGATATAACAAAATGATGATCCACTGATTCTTCCAGTTCACAAATGATCAGTTCCAATGAAAGATCTCTGAAAGGATTATTTTTTATAATCTCCTAATACTAATAAACTAAATGTCCCATGAAATGGTGACACACCAGGTTTTATAACCCTGCACAATGTGGCATGGGCTGTTCTACACAGTACATGTTGTTCAGACTTACATTAAAAAGCTGTTGCTCCTACAGGGAACAGTACTGGCAGTCAGCGATGCAAGGAAAAGTACCAGAATAACTCCCAGTAGTGTCTGCATTACTCTATTCTATGGCCAACATCTGGCTGGTGACTTCGGTGGTCATTCAGAAGGTTTTTTACAGCATTTAACCTCTCTGACAATCTAATGTTTCCTGCAGTAAATATTGCCTTCTCCAAGCTGATACTTTTTTAGATAGAGGTTAAGCACCTGTCAAAATTACCCCCCACCAACAATACTCCAGTGCCTTGTAAGATTCTAAATCCTATGACATCTGCCTGCATTTATTGGGCAAGGAATCTCATAAAATGTTACACTGCTGTCAGCTGGGAAGGTATTTCAAGTGAGTATCTGACCCGCTAAAGGAGAAGATAAACTCAGCCCATATGTACGCTGTGTCATACTGCTCAACTGTTTGCCATTAGGCATAATGATTCCTTCCACCAAACAGCCTGCCCTGTAATTCCATCTGGAAGGACTTGGATACTACTGAGAAGAACACATTGTACAAACCTATATGGAAAGAGTGGCTCTGCACAATAGCACTGTGGCATTTTACTGCAGTAGCTTCTGCTAAAGCATACTACTCTTTTAGAAACACAATGAATCTTGCACCAACAAATACCTCCTGTAGAATACCCTGTTTTACGCCACCAATTTAAAATATACCCATGGGATTTCCACTATGATTTTGTTCAACCTTTGGTTTAGAAACCATCTCTACTAGGCTGACTGATTTTTGCTGGTCACTTGGGTGACTATTTAGGACATATTTCATTGTACAACGTTTCTGGACCAAAATCTCCTTCTTATGCTGCTTTGGGTCTGTGACCCATAATTCATTACTCACCCATGGCTGTAAAGCATGATGAACAAGACTGCTGTAAGGGTTTGGCTTTTATCTTCCTTTTCCTTTTTATAGGTGACCTGCTCCACATGACTCAATTCATTTTAAAGGTTTGAAAGTTCCTAGATTGCCTGTATTCACTCACTCTCTGGTGCTGAGAAAGTGTCCCCTATATTATTTCTGAGAAACCGTTCACTCTAACCAGCTTTATAGGTGGCCGGCGCAGGTACCATAGGAAACAAAGTTACATTTTCTTTAAAAATGCATCACAAGGAAACTTTTTGAGCAAGTAGTAGACAATGCTGCAAAAAAACTTAGCTGAATTCAGTACAATTCCACATCACAATCTCCACCATCAAAGACCTCTTGTTGGACATCTCAGCAGAGAGACCAAATACTAAATAACCCTTTCATCCTAGTGGTGGTCCCTTGCATGGTCAAGTTTAGTAGGACAACATGAAATAAACATGTATTGCCACTAACTGTGCTGTACCTGTCTTGTGGTGAGAAGCCCTCAGTTTCAAGGGCTCTCTATCAGATACCTTTAGCTGGCACTAAAATCTAGTTACACCATCTAAACTTTATGTGGTGCATAATAGGCATGAATGTTATCCAGGAGCTGGTAACAAACTCTATATTTAGGTTGCCCACCATTTTCTGGGGGCACCACATGGGATTGGAACCTAGCCAGGCGCCCTGCAAACACAAGATTGTACCCAATGGCCCCTTCCCCTTGGGGGCACCACATGGAGTAGGAGTTCCCCTAATTTATCGGGGCAAGGAGGAGAAGAAAGTGAGCACAGGCTCTCCCACCCCTGGACTCAGCACCTGGACCTAGTGGGCCATCCTCCTTCTAGGATAACAGTCTTCTCTTTCTATCAGCGAGTGTAGTTAATCCTATAGGTCAAGTGGTAGCAGTCTGTGCTTCAGTGCTGAAGTTTAAGGTTCAAATGCTGCTGATAAATCTATCATGGGATTGGAATGAGGTATGTTATAGTGGTATATAATGTAGTTAGTTTTTATCTTTTTCCTTTAAAAAACGCTCCAGAAAATTACATTATTTTCCCTCTTTAAAAAAAAAAAAGACCTAAAAGAACGTTATTTCGGTTGCAGCATTTGAAAGTTAGGAAATAGCAGATTTACTTGTTTGTGCAAACACATGTTGAGCCCCTTTGTCCAGATGCGGTGTGATAGCCTATAATCACACGATAACATCTTTTCCCACAGGATCCCTGCCTCATTCAGTACGCAGAATGGACGGATGCACAAGAGGGAAGAATTAAGATTACACAGGCCACCGTAAGTCTGGCATTTTCTAACTTGAGTACATGACCTTGCAACCTTAATGTTTCTTAATGTCGTTTTTTATATATAATTTTATCTAGACTATGTTAAAATTCCCTTTACTTGATAAACATTTTTATGAAAACATTGTTAGGGTTCCAAGTCAAGTATTCAATGAACCTTGTGTAACTTTTAGAATATTCTATGTAAGCCTAAAATTAAGGTGAGTAACCAAGAAAAGCTTCCTTATCTTCATTATCTTTCTCCTCTTTCTTCCCTCCCACTAAGTTATTTTTGGTACACAACATACTCTGTTGCAAAAAACAACCCCTCCCCCCAAACAAAACAATGCTCTCCACCCCCAAAGCATATACCATCACTCCCATCTTAAACCTCACTATAAACTTAGTCGAAGTCAGGAACACCTCGTGAAGGAATTCTGATTGCAGATGAACTTGCAGTAAGATCTTTGGAATACCAAAAGTCCTCATGCATAATGCCTGCAGAGCTACAGAGTTTCATGGCTTACAACTCTGTCTTCTGCTTCTGTTGCATCACTTTGTACCACGTGCTTGTAGACTGGCTTAATGATGCAAGTGTGGACTAAACACTGTTTTCTACTGTGATGTCAAATGCACATGAAAGAATAATCGATAATTTCAAAACTAGATGCCCATTCTTCATTCAGGTATTGATACTATATTCTGATTTGTTTTTCTTTTTTGGCAAATGACCCAAGAGGTGCAAGATACTCCATGTAATTTAATTCTGCCACCAGAAATTAAATTTTGGAATTTGAGTAACAACTCTTAAAATCCTGCAGTTTGGTGTCTTTTCAAGCTGTAATATGAATTTTGGATGTGAGCTGATTCAAGTATGTATTCACCTCTTAGCATTAAATATATTTCTATTAGTCCTTGGAAAAAATGCCCTTTTCCTGGCCTTCTTTTTATCAGTTATACATAGTTCCATTGCTCACTAGAAATGGGGAATTGAGACCTAAGATCTTCTGGAAGTAAAGATGTATTATTTCCTTTAGGGCATATGAAATAATTTGGTTTGTAATTCAGATTGCAATAGAAACAATAGTATAGATTCATAGAAAGGAATCTCAGCATAAATCTTTGAAGTGCTATATACCTTAGAATTCTTCCAATTTCTTTTTAATTTTAAAGCTGCATATATATGCAAGAGTAAATATGGATGGTCAATACAGAATTCTATTGCTTTGGTCCAATGAATTAACAGCATTTTTAATCTAAATCCTGGGAAATTCGAACTATATCTGCATTTCTAAAGTACTCATTGGTTATGGTGCCTAGGCAGTCAACATGCCTTGTAATCAGGTGTAGGGGCTTCCAGACACTTTTCTCTGCATTAGAAACTGCTTTGTGATGGGAAGAATTAAGTGAACTGGGCTGCCTGGGTCCTGATGATCGAGGGGAAGTAAGTCAGATGTCCCTTTAATGGCACTTGCCAACTAAAACCAAATCTTAAAGTTGAAAATAAAAAGGTGAGCATAACACAAACTGACAAGAGCCTGGAAACTCAGAAGTAAGGTGGGTTCCCAACCTTTGCCTATGCTATTGACAGGAAGAAACTGAACAGGTGCTGAGGATCAAGTGCCAACTTGGACTTCAAACATCCAGGACTTCAATGTGTCAAGCCAACACTATTTTGCATGTGTAGATCCCTGTTCTAATAATTGTCTATTGTCAACAGTTTCCTGGAAAACGAAGAATTTAAACACCACATTCCCCTGTAATATATAAACCAAATTCTTATCTAGGAGTGTTACATTCTGAGATGCCATAAGCAACACAGTAGTTAGGTTCTAGTACACCAAATACCAGGTTTTCAAACTAGCCTCAGACAAGCCTTTCTTTTTGCAAGAGCAAATGTAACCACTTGGAGAACTGATGACCGAATCTGTGCTTGCAAATCAGTGAACAGTCCACATGCTAGTATTTATAGCCACAATTCATCTCAGTCACAGAAAAAAATACAGGCATTTTTTAATATTGAAATTAGTATAGGAGAAGTCATGTACAAAGACTTACTACATCTAGTTGCACTTCAACTTTATACAGTGAAATTCTATTGTTCCTATTCCAGGATTCAGCATTTTTGGAAAATATCTTCTTGTTTCTCAGTCTAAATTAACTCCTAAGTCATGGAGGATGGTGAGACTTCTGAATTCCATTTGTATATTGTCAGAACAGCTTTTTCTGATTTCCACCAGGGAATGAGACGCAAGAAATAAGAATATAAAGATCTATAAAGAACAGAAGTTTCTGTTTGCGATAAGCAGAGTCATCTTCTGGAGGGTTCCCGAGGAGAACAATCCTTTGATTCACTGAAGAATCCACATTCTGTTCCAACCATTTATTCAATATTTGTTGTATATTTTCCCAGGATTATTGAAGTTTCACACAATTCATAGCATATTTATGAAGTTTGCCGGTGCAATTTTTCCAGGCCAAACTGTGCCTGCAAAAAGACAAAGGGCTGTCTTTTGAAAATCTGGACCTTACGTCTTAAGCTTAAGATATACAAACAGCAGCCTCCAGCTGAAATTAGTTTTGGATGGTTCTTACTGCTCAGCCAGCGGCTGGTTCCTCTTATCTCTCAACAGAGCTGCTGCCCAAAGCCTACAAAGATCCTAATTAGTTATCTCATCACAGATACCATGTTATCTCATCACAGATACCATGCAGGACTTGTGCTCAGCAAGTCCAGCTACTGAATATGGGCTCAACTAACATGTCCACTCTGTGCCGCTGTCTGCTCCTCAGCTAGCAGACTAGATATAGGATTTTCCATAATTTCACACATTTTTAGGCCAGAAGAAACCATTAGATCTTCTAGACTGACTTCCGGTATAACACAGGCCATGGAATTTCATCCAGTTACTCCTGTACTGAGCCAAATAACTCATGTTTGACTAAAGCATATCTTCCAGAAAGGCCTCTAGTCTTTTTTGAGAGGAGGGTAGATATTTTTAAAGCATAAAGAATCAAGCTAAGTGAATTTCCATTTTTATTGCATCTTACTTAGTGTACAGACAATATAGTGACAACAGCCATTCATATATAGACGGGCTTGGAAGATTCCTCCTCTAACCTTGTCTCTGGAGGGATTCCTCTTATCTTCTCCGGAACATTTCAACGGATGATACCTCAGCCACCACCCGCAGCAAATATTCATCTTCAAAATTTATGACTATTTCTGGTTGTAGAAATTCTAAGACCAACAAAAACTGTTATTTTTAAATTTAACTTAGTTTTTGGCAGTGGGGTTTTCCCTGTTCTCCATTGAGCCTTGAGAATCTGCTCCCATCCAATCCCAAACTTGAAATCTCATCCACTGACCCTGGTGCCCACCACAGATCATCCTTCCAGCCACTGGTCAGGACAGGTGGGATGGGTGTTCCAAACCATTTTTTTAAATTAATATCTGATTTAAAAAGAGTCTCGAAATTATGATCACCCATCTGTATGTCTATCTTTTCCCCTCCCCTCTATACCCAAGCACATCTCCCTCCCAAGTTCATGAAGACCTCATTTAATAAAGGCTTAAGAGTACACTTTTGTGGCCAAGTTACAACAAACAACAACAACAAAAAACATGAATGTGAATGCAAATGTCAACAACAGTGTCTCTACAGCAGCAAACCATGGCAGAGCTAAAGTGGGGGTTTCTCCCTAGGTAGCAGTAGCACAGATCCCCTTGCAACATATAGTGCAGCATTGTCAACACCTTTCTCTCCCCCACCATTACCCCCCTCTGCCACAAAAATGCCTGGTTTTAAAACAAAGTAAATTTAGCACGGTCTGCATTTGGTGTTTTGAAACGTTTGAAAGGAAGACTGTGCTGCTATTCATGGGGAACTTGTATTTATACTGTAAAAAGTGAGGTCTGACCCCTTCTGATGAGAGGCCTCTCCCCCCTGAACTCACTGTGATATGGGGCACAGCTCTGCCGCCATAGTCTTAGACTGCGACTAATGCGAACCAGCTGGTGGAGCAGAAGACTTGAAAGGGGCTACTCATTTTCTAGGGAGGTTTTAATTTTATGAAGCTAAAGCATCTTAGTGACAGTTTGCTGAGAACATTCTCTCCCTCTCTTTCATTTTGGGAGACTTCAGATGGATTTATTGTCTACATTCTATAGTGTAACTCACATTACTCAAGTGAGAGCTTAAATTACCTCACCATATACTTGTATATTTCATCACTAAGCATTTAAGATGCTAGATTTTCAAATATTAGCACTCAGTTCCTCCTTGTTAAACACACATATGCACACCACTAATCACTTGTTACATGGGTCCACAAGCACCTATTTTTTACATGTGCAAGCGTTACATAAGTTTACTAGCAATTTAGGCATCCATTTTAAAATGTAGAAAATATTATCTATGTTGTACCTAAATCATGAGCTAAAAATGTTCCCTTCAGTAGAAAACCCACATCTGCCTACTAAATATATATTGAGTTTTGTTTTGTTTTTTTGGGGGGAGGGTGTTTAAGGTAGGGCAATATTTCATATCACAAATATAGGTAATATATGCAGTTAAGTCCAATGCAAGTCATCATTGCAGATATGAAATCTACTTATCTGTTAATTCGTTATGATATCTGCTATCTGTACATGGAAGCTACATTCTCAGCAGTAACAAAGAATTCCCATTTATAGGTTTTTGGCCCCAAATATATGTGCACAGAACTCAATACTGCCCTGTACTCTCATGGCAAAGACAAGTTATCATAGTTATGTAACTGAACCTTTCTTTATACTATACAAAGTATTCTGTGACTAAAGGGATTTGGATTTTTTTGTTTTTTAAATGGTGGGCAAACACTTTCCTGCCCAAATAAAACATGTGGAATGGTCTTTGGCTGCAGTTTAAGTGTTGTGCAATTTCATTAGCACATAGTTTCAAATCAGCATTTGTTTAAACAATAATAATTGAAGAGCAGGGCATTTCCTGGGGATTAAGGACCAGCTGGGAGGAGATGGCCTGAGGTGCAATTAAGGGACCACACCCGCTCACTAATCCACAGGAAATGCCCTGCAGCCTGGTCCTTATTGCTGTTTCCACACAGCTGATGCATTGTATGTTAGTCAGCGTGGCTGCTGGAGTTGTTTCTCAGTATTCCACTCAGCTGATCAAATGACAATCTTGTCTTGTTGTGAAAGTCTCTTAAGAGTAAGGAGTGACAATTTTGCTTTTACAGAGGACCAGATTTTGTTCTGTTACATCAGTGAAAATCCAGAGGAAACTCCACTGGTGGAGTGACACCAGTGCCAAAATCCACAGTAACTGAGGGTGAAACCAGACACAGAGTTCCTTTCTCTCTCTCACACACAGACATGCACATGAAGGGGCACCCACAGCAGTTGGCCCCAGGAAAAGGAAAGGTGGCACCAAAGGATACAAGAACAACCAAACGGCAGAAAGGGGGATGGAAGAGGGATGGAAATGAGAAGGGACACGCAAGACTTGTTAATACACTTGGTAGAGCTGCGTACAGCATGGAGTGTTAGTGTTGCTAAGAGGGGCCGCCCTCATGTATTGGACGCCAGTGGCCTAATGGCTGTCAAATGTGGGGATGGATTCTGCAACAAAATGCATATAAGATCTGCTCAAAATTTTCCAAGTTTCAATCTTTTAAACATTTTGTCAAAATTCTGAATTTCAACAAAGGGGATGAATTAAAAAAAAAAAATAAAGTAATGGAAAATTTCTCCCATATTCTGACCAGCTACCATATTAGAGCTGGATGGAAAATTTGTTGAAATCTTGAATTTTGGGGGCGAGGGGAAGGGAAACATTTTTCCTATTTTTTTGATCAGCTCTAATGGCTAGAAGAAGATAGGAAGGAAATGTCCAAGATTTATTTTATTTTTTTGGAAAAATTCCCTCTGCTAGGATTGGTGGAACGTTCTTTTTTTCCCCTCCCTTGCTAATGGAACACCAAGGGTCAGATTTTTTAATTTTATTTATTTATTTATTGGCCAGATTAGGAACCTAAATGCATGCACTACTGTGCACCTAATTTGTATATGCAATTACCACAGTTGCAGGCAAAACAGGTAACTGCCAATCGGACGCATTTAGGGATTTGCTCATCTGATGTCTGCACTCAGTTTTTGTAACTGCCCTTTTAGATTGTTTTGGGCATGGACTGAATTTAATCTGTGTGTCTTGCATCATGTTATCTGTGCTAAATAAATGATAATTTCATAAGCAAATTAGCACATCATTGTTCTTCTAAAGGGTTTGAAGATTTGGCCCTAGAAGTAGTTTGTTAAAAGGGCACAATAACTCTTTTCTATTACCTAGTCTAGGATGTCATCTTTCTGGGAAAAGCTGGAAAGCTTGTCTCCCTCACCAACAGAAGTTGTTCCAATAAAAGAGATTATCCCACCCAGCCCTGTCTCTCTAATCTTTCTGGGAGTCAGTACCGAAGGTGTGTGCCTAGATGCAGGTCCACTGAGGGAATGGTATAGGCCTAAGGCAATGTTTCCTTCATGCATAAACACCTTAATTAGAGATTTCAATTAGTGAGCACTAGGGCACATTACCTTGAAAGTAAAAGGGTCTAAAGCAAGGCGCTCCCTCCTCTTTTCATTTGAAATTGCCCTGGGAGCAACTGGTACCCCCAAATCAGTCACATATCCTGGTCTCTCCCATTTTCCTATCTGTGTGTTCTTGAATTTCCTTCATCATGAAAAACATTTTATTTTCACAAAGATATTTGTTGCATGTAAATTTATATGCCAGTTACATAAATTCACTATTTTAGAACAAATATAAAGTTTCAGGGTGTAGCCATATAATTCAAAGATTGATCACACATTAAGATCGATTTTTTTACAGTGCAATTACATTAAAAGAGATTTCAATTTAAAATATCTTTGTTATATATTTCATTTTATGCCATATGTTTGCAAGATGTGAAACTGCTTAGTCCTATCCCCTATGTTTTACATATATGTGTCACACTGTATCAGATATTTAGCATATGGATACTGGCACCACATTAGGGTTATTTTCATGTCAGGGGCCAGGCCCACCTTTTCTATTACATTGGGTTTCCCCCACTATATCTTCAGAATAGTGTCCCTCTTATTCTGCATATCTTTAGTGACCAAAATTATTTTTTTACTCCTACTAGCACATCATGCACACAATTGGCATCTGGAGTTCCAAACGAAAAGTCAAATTCTGCCCTATAACAATGTCTAATGAGATTGCACAGGGAGAGCAGATTTTGGCTTCAAGAATCCTTATTACTTATAATGATGGACAAGGAGGAGAGATTCTGGCTTGCTTCTCATTATCCCAGGCTGAGGCTGTGCTGGCATTTGGGGAAAAAAACCCAAAATTTTAACTTGGGACCTGAGAAAATGTGATCTAGAGTCACGGTAAGACAAAGCATATGGAGCTCATGATGGCATTTTTTACAATCTTGATTGGCACAATACATCCATGGTATGCTCCTATTCCCTGGTTGGATGTGTGTAATTCTTAGAACCAGTGTTATGGTGTCAATTCTGCACGATTTGCTTAGAGTTCATGGTTTCACCAAATACTCCTGCTCACAAACTCATTTGCTAAAATATTAATGGGAAGTCAGCCCTAAATCCGGGAAATCACAGTTGAAGCTAATTCATTTACACATTTGCACTATATATATTTCAGTAATTTTACATCTTTTCCCAGGAGAACTATTTTTCTCACAAATTAAAATGCAGAACTGTCCAACATGGGGTGCTGTAAGAACCTTTCCTGATCATAGTCGTGCATGTGTCACTGTCTTTGAAGAGCCCTTTTCTCTTTTAAAATGATGTAAAATACTTTGTCCTTGATGCAGAGTTGAGAGTTTGACTTTTAAAGCCCTCCTGAGCTTTGGCTTTATAAAAAGTAAATAAATAAATTGTACTTTCAGCTGTTTTAGCCCATCACCCTGACTCACTCTGTGGGCTCAACAGCAGGGTGACCAGCGGGACTGATCTGAGCTGGGAAGAGATCCAATAAGGTCCTGGAGACAGAGTGAGCGTGGAAAGTCACTTGTTAATGTCAGGGAGAGAAAACAATCTGCCCTCACCCCCTCCCTCCCAGGAGCACTAGCGTGGGAAAGCGTGGAGTGCACATTCCTCAGTAGCAATTGGGGTAGGAAGGCTCAGAGCATCCCAGCCAAACCTTTCACCAGCACTCAGGAAAGGTAAATAAACTTTAGGTTAAAGCCCTTGTGCTCCTGAGCAGCTAGGACAAGGGGAAACAGCTTATTTATTCCTGGACAGTTTTACTGGGGACCAGCACCTGCCACTATAAAAACTCTTTTTACAGTACCGGCTTTAAGAGGCTGCCTGAAATTGTCCAACTGGGGACACCAATAAAGCATTGTGAAACGATCTAACTGTACAGCATTGACACAGTGGACACTTGAAAGACTTCTGTGTGTGCAAACAAGCATGAAGTTCTTTCCAATTCATTTTAAGTATAATTTACACTATTTGCCTGTGTCAGTAGTTTTGGACAAGTAGCATCCAGTATTTGCATTCACAAGTGATAGTGCACAAGATTCATACAAATCTCCAGATTGCACAAAGAGAGGCCATCTTTGAAAATCTTGGTCCCAAGTGAGTAACAAGTACCTTCCAAAACAACTCAGATTTTTGTAGCTAATACAAAGCACATGTGCAGACCCTCTAAAAGGTCTGAGGAAACAAAAAGTGGGCAGGAATATTACCCGCCTTACGAGACACCATTGGAAAATGCCTGTACTTTGTCAATAGCAGTTTTACAGCCATTAGCATTAAATCTCACTGAAGTTAATTGGGACACAGTACAGCTGCTACTGCTGCAAGGGGACATCAGACCCAGCATTTCCTGACCCAGATGAAGCTGCACTCTGCCCACGACATTCCCATATCTAGAGCTGATGGTAAGAACAAAGGGATGCTTTTCCAACGATACACAGAAAGAAGGGTCCTTATTGCAGAACAGCATGCTTATTGTTAAGAGTTATTTTAAGACTGAGATGCAGAAAGGAGAAAGTGGAAGCAACCATTAATCCAGTGACAAGGATGGTCAGGAAGAATCCTTTACATTTCAGGGCAGAATAAATATATAGCTTTCAGGGATGTGATTAGCAGTTGATAACTTCATTCTGGATTCCTCCAAATGCCCCAGTGTGAACCTAATCCAGAGTTTGCTTGAGTCAATGGGAGTCTTTCCGTTGATTCAGTGGGCTCTGGGTCAAGTACTAGATGAGGCTGATGTTTACAGCCAGTTCCCCCAGTGCTCCTGTATGTCCTGCCAGTGCTACTGTGGTTAAGGATTCATCAGTTTCTGCTGGCCCCCATACTCTAAGGGGTGTAGTAGCACCCTACAATGAAAACTGGCTCTGATAATCTTAGCATATGACATCTGAGCCCAGGATCACCTCTCCCTTCCCAACTTCCGTAGATTATTACTATATCTAAATTTTTAAAAAATCTGTTTACGGTTATATGTCTATTTAGGGTTTGATTTTTTTAAATTTAAAAAGAAAAATAAAGCAGACCAGAGGACAAGTTATACTCAGTGTGTCCGTCCACCCCTTCACGGATGGGCAGGAAAACAATTCCCTTCCTCTTTCTTTGCAGCATGTCCGTGGGTAGTTTAGCTGTAAACAGAAAAGGGCATTGTGGCCACAACAAGGCCATAGTCTAGAGATCAAAAGAAAGGACTGGAAGACAAAAGATGTGGGTTCTCTTTCCTCTCCACCACTAACTGATTATGTGACCTTGGGAAAGTCACTTAACTTTTCTGTGGTTAAGTTTCTAAAATGTGTTGAGACTCTCAGATAAAGGGGCAAGATAAGTGCAAATCATTATCATCCTTTGTATTTTGCTTTCCCTCTCCCAGTTGAATCCTGGAGTGGTTTGTTCTGACTCTCTAAATGCTTATCCTTTCCCTTCTATAACTCAGCCTCCCACAGAGCCCACACCCTTGGCTTTTTGAAGCTTGCACAGGCTAAGAAACAGCAGAAATATTTTGCATATAGATCACAAGTCCTCTCAGCATCAGTCCCTTAATGTTCATTAGTTTCATTTAGTCCCAATTCTTCACATCACAGAGAAGTCACTGGCACTGTAAAATGTAGGTGCACTGAAGTCTAGTGAAGGACAAAATTCCAGGAGAGGAGGAGAAAATACTTTTTTTCATCCTGTCCAATTCAGTGCAACCTTCATATTGGACTCAAACTGGTGTGTCACTACTCTAAGTGAAAATGAAGGTACTCTCCCCTTGGATATTTTAGATTACTTCATGTGTAGGAATGAAATGACCCACTTTATATCAGCAACACACTAATCAGTTCCTACACCCTATGCCCCTCACTGTAAAAAGCAACAGCGCACTGGTACATAGAACAGGAAATATGCCACAATAATTTCACTCTCCAGCTGCCAGTACATTAGATCTAATCACCACTGCCTGCAATGTTTTCTGGGCAAGCACTTTTAGATCCAGATTATTAGAGCTATTGCATAACCCAAACTGTAGTGCAGATTGCCCTCCTCCACATTTTTTTGCTTCCTGTAAGGATTTTGAAAATGAGAACACATCCCCCATCCTCTTGGTGAATGACACAAGGAAGTATTAGAAAATTAATACTATTCACTAAGGTCAGGGGCTGCAAATGCCACAGCATAAAGCAGACAGAATATATAAAGTATCAAGAAAGATACTGGAAGTGCACCACTTCCAATTCAGGTATCTGACTGATAGCACCAAGATGTTCAGCAAAAATCAAATTCCACTTCATCAAAAAAATGGGCTAACAAAAAAATCACAAATTAAATTCCAATATTTTAATGTACTTTATGAGTCTTAGGACTCCACATTGAAACCAACAAATAAAAAGCAGTGTTACCAACCCTTGTGAGTCTTATGATACCTGGAAGTCTCATGATATCTGGTGTTTCTCTAAAAGCCCCTGCTCCAGGAGTCAAAGTGATTAGGTTGAAACTCAGGTTTTACTGGGTGTGTGGGAGTGGAGTAAATTTCTGGCCCTCCCCTCATAATTGTCAAGAAAAGCTTGAAAATGTGACCCAAAGCTGTGTAAAAATCTCAAGCTTTTAAAGCCAATCTCATTATTTGATTTTTGGAGCCTGACTCATCATCCATGAACACTTGGGGT
The DNA here is from genome assembly GCF_965140295.1 of Lepidochelys olivacea. Lineage (NCBI taxonomy): Eukaryota > Metazoa > Chordata > Testudines > Cheloniidae > Lepidochelys > Lepidochelys olivacea. The sequence goes on from NC_140423.1 coordinate 18,995,001, forward strand.
TGTCAATATTGAAAATGGTTCTTCCACACTCAGCATATTTCAGATCAAAATAACAGCAATTTGGTACTCTCCTGTTTTTCTTCATACTTCCAACAGATTAAACCTGATTTTACTGCCTGGTGCTTGGAGCTGCAGGCCTTAGTAGACTATAAACTGCAAGAAAATTAGCCCTACTGACCATGCATCTGGTAGGTGTACGGTGCTTGTCCTGTTGTTGGGGTACTGAAGGTGGATCCATAGCTAAGAAACCCACTCTGTCCTGGAGAATGGCTCAGACTATCTTCTGTTTTGATGCCTTTGGAGGATATAAAAGGAATCAAACGCACAATGTTAGGGTTCTGCTTGATCTCATCATATACAGGTATAACAAAAAATTTCAATGCCTTTGACATTTTAGCTAGAGTTGACACTGATCAAACTATTGTTTTTAATATTCAGTTTGGATTTAACCTTTTTTATTAGGTAACAAATCCCAATTTTTTAAAACATTTTCATTATTCACTAGTAGCATTAGCCAAATATTTTTCTGAAATAACGTATGGCCTATATGTTCACCACAAACTATTTGTGTTAACTATACTAAGTAGTCATTATTGGGTGATTGGTTGCCATGATACAGTTTCTGTTCTCTGAATGGATGACTAACTTAAAGACAGGAAAATAACAAGTAATCCACTTTCCAGAAAGATTTTTTGGACAACTAAACACTTGCGCCAAACTTCATTAAACTTTTGCAGTTGTGAACATACTGAGGGGTTCTCAGAATGCTGGTAATTGCTAACAACATGATCGCATGAATTATAGTAAACTAAACTCAGTTACTTCTATTCACGTAAACATTCATGATTGAAAGATTTTTTTAAATTAAATTATTTCATCAGCTCCATTTAGAATGAGATAACGCAATATTTGTCAGCAAGTCATATTGGAGGGATATCAGTTAGGTGTGAACACTAGATAGTCACATATAGTTAATAATTGTAAAGCTGAGCAATGCACAAATCCCTAGTCAAAATCTCCTTGGTACTAAAATCAGGCAATTAAAATGCATGTCAAATCACAGAAGGAGCAGCACTAACTGAATTTAACATTGCAAGATGGAACCTTCGCAGGCAGTGAAAGGGTCTGATATTTTATCACCCGGGCCTGCTGAGATCATGCTGCTGTATTTTTAAAGTAAATAGCTGAAAGGTGTGTCTTTTTTACAAACCTTTTGGGTCTGGTCCTCTGCCTCTTTGCATGTGTATTTGCACAAAACAAAATATGGTCACAAAACACACCCTGAGCGCCATGGTTAAACAAAGAGACTATTGATGGTCTGCTCTTGGATTTATGAGCTGCCCAGGTTGCTGCCATTTTTGTGCACTTCTGGGCAAACCATCCAAAGCAACATCAAATTAATTTGGCTTCAGCCAACCAAGTTGTTGCTGTCTATCTTGGCCAATTCCTTCAAATGTGAGAAAGCACAGTGAGTCTGCACTCGCTGAGGGTGGGAGTAAATTTTACTGAATAGCTTCTCCTGGGACAAAGTCACGTATTTCTAAGGAGAAACAATCAATGTTAGATGAAATGCATGCAATTTAAATGCAGATTACCAATGGGATAACAACATTCCATACTGAAACCCAGGAAATTTGTTTGGACAATGAGCAAGTGCGGGCTGTGGTAGGTGTCAGGCTCCCTTATTGCTGGTAGAGCCTGTCTGCTAGGGGGTTTGCGGGTGTGCGCAAAGAGAAACTGTTTTTCATAACATCACATTTGTTTTTCAATTACATCAGCACCATGCATGTGAACACTCAACCTATTACAGCCCTGATCACAATTAATCTTCAGTGACTGGGCCTTTCTGGAAGTCTAAAAATTGTTGTCAGACAGCGAAATAACTTAGCACCAAATTAATTTCCACACAATGCTCTGTTTTGTCTAGAAACTGGCCTAGTTTTACTTTTTGTGTCTAAAAACAATACTGCTTCATTGTTCTTGGTCGTCAGCCAGGTGGGATTTCTCATATACAGTATCATATATATTATTGAGGGTGGGGGCAAGGGAGGAAAACTACTCTTCAAGGATGGTAATAGGTAATCTACAGGATTTATAAGCAGTATGCGGGCCTGACATGTGTGTGCCCTAAAGACGCTAGCCAGTAGCAAATGGCCATATTTTCACCTGCTCTAACAGGGACAACTGTTCAGAGTTTGCCTTGGAAACCATCCAGCTGATACATTTGTGTTTGTAATTCCAGAAAATCAACTCAAAACATTCCTCTAATCGTCATGATAGATTTTACTTTCCTAAGCCTGTTACCCAGACCTTTCACAGATTGTTAGGTTGGAGTTTTCCTGAACTAAAAACTTTGTCAATAGCTGTGTAACAGGTTTGTGTTTTTATGACTATATGTTGGGAAGCAATACTGTACTTACCAAATAAACAAGGGCATGGGAGCTCAAAGACTGTCAAAACTGACTGTAGGATTGGAAACAAAACCACACAGCAGTTTTGGGTAGTACTGAATGACCCAAAAGGGGCTCACGGTTTCAGCTGGGGATAAGCATCCACAAGACTGGATGTCCACCGTTTCCAAGCCATAGCTAAATGACATGAACCTCTTTGGTCTACAAAACTGCGTAAGAAGTTTCCTTGGAAGAATCTTTCCCTGAAGGATTTTAGGGATTTCCACAGGGGGCTATGAAAACCAGTTTTGTGAAAAATATATTTGAACCTCAAAAACATATTTGGGTGATGGTTCACCCTTGGTTCTAATTTTATCCAACCTGAATTACTAACCCAGACTTTGGTTGTTTAGGCACCTCTATCATTTTGTCTTATTTACAGTCAACTCTGAGTATGCTATAAGCATGTGAATAGCACAATTCCAGTAGCAAGTAGATCTACTGAAGCTTTATAGTGTGACTGAAAATAATCAAACCCACTAAATAGATCTCACATGACATCAATTTACACAGAATGGAGACTGGCTCCCCTACAATTTGCATACACAGAGGAGGTGGAACAGATTCTTAGATGTTGAAATGGTAAGACAGCCTCAGGAAAAAATCTGCTTTCCATTATCTTTACTATACTGTATGTCTGAAAACATTTATTGTATTTACATTTAGAATATATATGCAATATTTAATAATAATACCTTGCAAATGTATTAGTATCTCTAATCACAAAGCATTGTGTAGTACAGAGATCATTTCACCCACCACTTGTTAAATTTACTCATCTGCAGTGTAACAACCATTCTGTATCATCAGTGATACACACAAGTTTTTAGGAAGGAAATGAAGACTGGCCCATGTAACTGAAACTGCAAAGGGAACGTAGGGAGACAAAGCACAGTTTACAAAAGTAGATTTTTTTTACCACCCCACCTTCCCTCCCAATCTTGCAAGCCTGGACATACAGGTCTAGATCCTCTGCTGATGTAAAGCAGCATAGCTCCCACTGCAGTCCAGTGAGGCTATGCCAGTTTGTGCCAGTTGAGGATTTACCCCAAGGTCTCTAATGGTCACAAGTGGTCAGAGCCTTATTACAAAGATGGTACCTCCAAGAGAAAAGCACTTTCTAGGAGGCTGGGCTCAGTACTGAGTCACAGGAAACTTCACCAGCTACTGACTCCCTACTGTCATGCTTTGCAGCACCTGGATTTTTCCAGGATATCTCCTATTCTGCTGCTGCCCTGGTCCAACCCTACTTAGTTTATAGGATTATAACTCAGGCTAGTATGTGCCTTTCCACTTGAGCTGAATATCTGGAGAGTACAGAGGAAAGTCTTTCTAAAACTTTTGACAAATCTGAATTTTTCTCCAAGCCACAAAAGAAAAGGAAAAAACCCCAGCCACTATAGAATTAAAGAGTTTTTGACTGGAAGGTTTAATCATTAAGTATGTTCTTTTTGGGTCAGAAGAATAAGACATTCTCTAGTGAAAGCAGAAGCTCTTAGAGATAACCTAACAAAGTAAGATTACTCACTGTAGGAGGGTATTCCATAAGGTTGTCCTGGTGGAGGGTATGCAGCGTAAGTAGCGGCTTGCTGGATTCCTGCACTGTACTGGGTCTGTCCATAGGTTGCCATTGTTGGAAAAGATGGGACTGTCACTATATGGGGATGATGTCTGTTCAGAACAAGAAAACAGGCTGTCTATGGCAATACTAATCGTATATGGTTTTCCAGAGTAATCTCACTAATCTGGCTGCAAAATCTTCCAGTGACATATTTGACTAGAATGGCTACACGTGGTGTTATGCTACATATTATAGGCATATAAAATATGCCACACTGGGTCAGACTATTTGCTCAAGTACCTCACTTCTGGCAGTGGGCTACAGAGATATCACTAAGTGAGAGGGCACAATGCCATCCTAATGCTTGGTCAGTGCTATAACCTCGGGCTGCACAAAATATTTGTCACTTTTTAAAATTGTTGCAATCTGTGATTTTCAGGTTTCATTTCAAAGTCACAAAAATAATCCAGTTTCCTGGAACACCTTTGAAATGTCACATTTTCCTCTGTAGTCACTTATAAATGATCCTATGTTCAAAATGATAAGATCTGCTTTCCCGGGGTAGAAATGAGTTGTATGGAGAACCTCCAAGTCTCTTTGACTCCCTGTCCAACTTGATTAAGAAATGGTTTTCTGGGGCTAACACCAGGTCTACTCTACAAACGTTTGAAGGCACAGCTGTATTGGTCAGGGGTGTGGTGAGGAGTTCTCTGACTGACATAGCTGTGCTGGCAAAAGCCCCTAATACAGCATCTTGCTAAAACTGTACTTTTGTTTGTATAGTTTATTTGGCTCGGGGGGTGGGGTGCGTGTGGAGGGAAATAAGCTATACTGGCAAAAGCACAAGAAGCTTCACCGGTATAACAGCATCTACACTAGGGGTGATTTTGCTGGGGTAGGATACCAGTATAGCTATGCCAGCCAGGGCTCCTAGGGCAGATCTGGCCTGCGACTTGCAGTAGAACAGGTGCAAAGGCTGAAGGATCATGTTCTTCAGGCTTTTCAAGGTTGCAGGGGCAATGGTTAATCAAAATGGTTAATCTGCAAAACAAAGTTTATAATCTACAGTACTTGAACGCTGTCAGACACACTCACTCTGTGGAGTAGAGATGGAGAGGACACTGTGATGCTGCTTTGTTACCTGAAAAACAAAATTAAAGTGTCTCTGGTTTTCAGTAATATTCTGTTATATGGCTAAGTTGATGCCACTGTTCTGATCATTGCTAGACACAGAAATGTATACAATAACTAGACGAATATTTGTATTGAAATCCTCACAGACTTTTAAGGCAATTATGAGAAACTACATGGTAACTTTCCATTTTAATGCTAATTAATAAAATCAGCTTTATGTGCACCCAGGAACCTATCAATTGATTGACTAATCTACCAGGTTTTTCTTGATGTAAGTATGGAGCCACGTAATGATGGTGGGCCCAGTTCTGCAGCCATCAGCAGTCCCAGTGATTTCACTACCACTACCCATGTTGACTACTCAGCAATGCATGATATCAATAGGACTACTCATGTGACAAGGGTTGCAAAAGCAACCTCTTTAGTTGTGAAATGACATTTACACAACACACCATATTCTGTCTTTAAAATTTCTTTTGTATTCCCACCATTCGGTGTCCCACTTTTTTAAAATGTATCAGGACAAAGGTTCTTTAAGTTTTCATCTCTCCTTGTACTGGATCTTGGAAGACAATTATTGCCTAGCCCGTTGATTACAATATTAGCATAGCACTGAAAACTGGTAACACAAATGAACACACATAGGTTGCCTTCCCACGCACCATATGTTTATATCCAGGAAAATCAATAAAATCTCTTTTAGAGGCAAATTTAGGTTTAATTAAGACTAAAAAAAAACCTGTTAGGTTAACTTCTGAGTTGCCTGATGCCACAGGCATGCATTCAGCAGGACACACAACAGTGTGTCCTGCTATACCAGACACACATGCATTGGGGTGCACTCACAATGCCACCTTGTGTACTAAGCAGAATGCTTCAACAATGCCATCCAACGTGCTAGGTCCCAATTCCTAATTGAGGCCTTCAGATGTTACAGCACTATAAACAATAAATCATAATCAGTAATGTCAGGCAGGACACGTCTACCATGTTCCTGATGTCAACAGTGCTATCCAACATGCCAGGCTAACTGCACACTGTGCCAGGGAGTGCACATCTAATGTCATATAGCCCAGCGTCATTTAACGTGTCAGGGAGAACACGCATGACCATTACATTACAGGGGCAGCCCCAGTGCTGGCCTTACTATGCGATTTGCTATGCAGGATTCATAATTCACCCAACTTGTCAGGCAGAACAGAACGCACCTGCACTGCAGGCCCCACAAACCAGAGAGGGGGCACCTGCAGCGCCTCCCAGTGCATGCAAGTTGCCATGTGACACAGGAGGCAGGAAGCATCTGCAGCACAATCCAATGCATCAGCTAGGACACACCCGCAATGCTACAAGAGAATTATCCTCATTAGGAAGTCACCTAAAATTATACGACTTCAGTGTGCTCAGTGATGCATAAATTAGTGAATTAAACATTTTAAACATGTTTTATTTAATGAAATATGGAAATATGTATAAACTCTAAATATATGGAAATAATCCTATGGGCTCAAGTAACTTGTCATTCCATTAATCTAGAGAGAACATTTCCAAAATATACAGCATGCTGTTATATAAAAGATTCATCTTTCCCAGTCCCCTCTCCAGCTCTCTCCTGGAAATTAAATTATCCTCCCCCCCCCTCCCTCGCCGCCAGCTTTTTTCATGGTGGTTTATGTGGTTTTATCATTCTTGTTCTAAAATTCGGATTAAATTGAGGTATTAAGAAAAAAGACATTAAACCCAATGGAATTTTTTAATTACAGACTTAATTAAAAATTATTTGTATCTATTGTAATTTTTCTGTTTCCTTGTTTATGGGGAGCCATGAACATGTTAGCAGTGGAATGGGTACTTGAAAAACAAAATTATTATTAATAGTAATTAAAAGGGAAATTATTCTCTTTCTAAATTTTAAATGTGTATATTCTCCTTCAATAACATTATTACTACAAATGATTAAACAGATGCATTTCCTGAAAAATAATTATTTATTAGAGCTGCTCAAAAGATGGGAACATTTCTATGAACATTTTTGTGAACAATTCATTCCTTTTTTGGTCAAAGTTTCGAATAGTCTAAGAAAAGTTTACTCAGAAAAGTCAACATTCACAAAATGTATACAAATTATTTATTATTTACTTATCTGTCTATTTATGTAGTTGTGTCAATGTTTTTATAGAGGTTAGAAGTCAACTACTTTAGAACTTAAGTGACTGTACTTAAATCCTTATTGCCATATTTAGGCATCTAAAGGAAAGGTGCCTCTTTCCAGAGATGCTAGGGAAACACCCCCTAGTCTTCTCATTTGCTGTCACAACGCCCTATCATTCAGGCCCGAAACCTGAAGTCATCTTTGACTGCTCTCTCTCTCTTGCCCCACACATTGAAGACATGCCCAGATTCTCCCACTTCCCTCCCACACAATGTCTATGACACATCTTTTTTTCCCTATGTCTTTCAACCCCCCAATTTGATTCCTGTAACCTCTTTCCTTCTGGTTTCCTGACACATCACCTGCCCTCTCCACCATCCAGGACATAACAAGCATAGCTACTGAGATCATATTCCTTGCTAATTGCTCAGACCGTATCACCTCCCTCTTTGAATCCCTACTCCACTATGTGCCACTTTCTCCCCAACCTCTTCAGCATCTAATTCAGCTTCTTGTCCTTCCCTTCAGAGCCATTCCTGATTCCACTCCTCCCTACCATCCTCCACACCTCCCCTAACCCTCTTCCTTCTGCCAGTTATGTCACCCTTGACACAGTGAGTGAAATCCTGACTCCATTGAAGTCAATGGCAAAACTACCATTCACTTCAATGGGGCCAGGATTTCACCCCACTCTTAGTTCAGTGCCCCCACAGCCATCTGCATCCAAGCTATCTGCTACATATGGAAAGCTCTTCCTGTGGTAACCCACAGACACTACACTCTCCACATCCAAATCCACCCTAAAGGACCAGTTCTACCATGATGTCTAGGAGAAACTTGTCAGCTGATAATGGCAAGGTAACTGTCGACTCAGGTCCTATGCCTTTTAAAAAGGAAAAACCATTGGGCTACCTGACATTGTATTTAATGATGCATCTTTTTGTCCTACCCCTCATTAGACTGCCTGTACCTCTCATATTTTAGACTGTAATGTTTTCCAGGCAGGGTATAGCACATTATCTGTTTGTACAGCACATACTGCATGGGGCGGTATTGATGGAAACAAAATAACAGTAATAACTCCTCCAATGGCCTTGGACAAATCGTTTAGGTTAAGGTGGGATTCTCACAGCAACCTAAAGGAATCGGACATCCCCCTTGGAGTTGAGCACCTAAATCCCTGAGGCTTTTTTGAACATCCCAGCCCTCACCTCTCTGCCTCAGTTTCTCCATCTGTAATATGAGGATGATACTTACCTACCACACTGGGGTGTGACTGTAAGGATTATTTCATTTTTGTAAAACATTGTAAAAAAGATGTATTAGTGACAAGGAGATATAGGAGAAAGATTCTGTTTAAAAAAGTAGGGCTTACCTGATTCAACGATTTCACTATGAGCAATTTGCTTGGACTTACCTGCAAGAAAGTTTTTAATACAATTAGATTTTAGATTTTGAAAATAAATTCTTACTCTTTCTATAGCCTAGACCCTTTTTCCCCTAATAACACTGTATTTTTGTAAAATACATCCTTTCTGTTTTTCATTTTTTAATGCCTTTGTGTTTGAAAATGGTAGGAGAACTAACAGCCCAACAGCAGCAGGTTTGTTTTATTGCTGCATATTTTTTAACATTAAAAGCAGGCTCAGGGCTGAATATGTATTCAATACATTCTTTCAGAATGAGAAATAGGCACTTATTCTGGGGGTATGCATGTCCATGTATAATGTGTTACTACACTGTTTTGGACCATTACTTTAGAATACTGTCCTTTTTTAATAGGATACTTTTATTACTTGTACTTTGTGTCCTAAAGGAAAATGTAAGGTCAATTAAAATATAAACATTTTGATCCAAATATTCAGGATTTCATACTCTGGGTGAATCTGCATGTACAATTACTATGATGTCACATCCAGTGACAGCAATTGCACACGAAAATGACCACAAAGACAGCTAAGTGGACGTCTGCACGCACAAGCATTGCAACTGAACTTGCAGCTGTGACAATTCCATGTGAAACTCAAGCACATAAATTTGTATCCATTTTTGCAGATGAAACTCTGGAAATCTGCACCCTAACGTTTGCACAAATATTTTCATTTCCCCCAAATCAATAAGTAACATTTTCAAGTGAAAGAATATAACATACAATGTTGTTTCGGGGTGCTTCTCATAACATGCAAAAAGAAATAGCTACAATATTTCTGGTAGAAATCCATTAACATTAGCTGTCACTAGCACAACGGTGTTCAAGTGCAGAGCTTTTCCTGCAATGACTCTTATATAGCACAATAAAAGTTGGTAACACTTTACAGACATATGAGAAGAAAATGTCTTTGCCCCAAGGAGTCTGTAAGTTTTAGCTCCAGCATTTCTATAAATATATACATTTTAAAGGTATTTCCTATAGATTCTGATCCTTCCAACAAAGCTTTTGAATTGGTGGTCATGCTATACATGCTTCGATCCAACTTAATTCCTAAAGGCTCAACAAACACAGATACAACATGTGGCTTCTTACACACGCAGCCAACATACAGTGGCTTCTAACACCCTGCAAATAAAGAGTTAAACACGATAGTTAAACATAATAGTCAGTGCCTTTTGCTAACTCTGCTCCAACAGGAAGGCTGAGGGATCCTGACCACAGCAAACAATAGCTGGAACTGTACTGGCGAGAACTAGTTTGGCTGCATCATTTGCCAATAATTTTAAAAACAGATTTAACATTCTTCTGTTTCCTTCACTTGAACAGTATAATGGGAGAGATGGCGGGGGGAGGGGAGGAGAAGGAGGAGGGCAGATAAGTTTCCATCATAGCCTCAACCACTGAAAGAATTTGCCCCTTGAAACTCCATACCACAGATCTGGGGACTGACTGTTCAGAAATGACAGCAATGATCTCAGCTCGACATGAAGTGTGGCACAGCAACCGCTTTGGTAAAATGTTCCTATTTGCATTCTGGGCGATTAGGAATGGCAGCCTCTGTGCTTTCACCCTTCTCTCCTCCGAACAGCAACACGACTACTAGGACTCGGGGTTCAAATTAATGCTACCCTTAGGGGCTGATGGATTGGTGGGGGCCAAAATAAAACAGCCAACGATGATTTAAAATACACTTTTATACACACATTATTCTGATGTGCATGTATGTCTATAATTTCATTTCTAATTGCATTCAAATCAGATTCAAACATCACCGGACTTGTTACAAAAACATCAAATAGAAATTTTAACTGCTTCTTGCATCAAAGGACTAATTCTTACAAGCACAGACCTCATACCTGGTCAGTTCCTTTTGTTGTTGTATATACCCCTGATGCTAACAGTCTAAAGTTAATAAACCGTAAGCAGAAGAGGCAGCCTACCTTCTATGTCATCTGGAGCTGTGGCATAAATGTTAGAAAGGTTAAGCTTCAGTCTGTCGGGACACTGTCTGTTTACAGTCAGGCTGGGTGATATCACTAGATCTAGCATTTCCTTATACCTGAAGGAAAACAAAGGAAAATATAATTTATTCATTAATTATGCATGCTTACTAATGATTCCATTTTATCCCTAAGAGAATAAATATTAAAGCTGATTACCTAAACCCAAGCTTCATATAAATTCTACATAATAACGTTCACTAAAGTTTTCATCAAAGGGAAATGCTGAATTAAAATGAAGTATTTGTTTCCTTGGAGATTACACCCATTTGATTAATGTTTCTCTCTCTTCCTGGATTTTGCCATCACAAAATTAAATTTCTGAATCTCTTAAATGCCGTCAGAACAAGCAATATATTTAAGTATTAACCACACCTCCTTATGTGTGCAGTGGTATCTGATAAGGCTCTGGGAATAAGAATTAAGGGCTGAATATTGAAGTTGAGGGCAGTTAACAATATTATCCAGCCTTAAGATATAACAAGAAGAAAGTTATTACTTGTGATGGGAGAGGTTCGAAGATCCAGGTTAATCCTGATAACTTTTGGATGTTTCTCCAAAAGCCACTCCAAACCTCTCTGTTCTGACCATCAGGTGGCAAAGTTACACAAGAACAGTCTCTCTCGTGAAAGTCACCTGATTTTGGTTAAGCTGGAAATGCCACAGGAGCAATTGCTGTCATGTGGGATTTAAGTTTTCAGATGAAACCAGATATTGTGTATATAAAACATCCACACAATGGTAATATAATACATGATAACAACAGATCAGATAAACTAGTGCAGATAAAATAAGGACCACCACCAGGAACATTACTCAAAACTCAACACACACAGAGTACATGTGTGAATACCAACCTAAACACTACATTTCAAACTTAACTTCAAACCCTACGCTTTCAGAAGTGCTCCCAAGACCTCCCTTTGAACTACAGTTGCTCGCCACCTTTGGAATTTCAGGCTTCTTATTTATGGGTTTAGGTGCTTAACTTTGGGCACCTAAGTTTGAAAATTTTGGTCACTGTGATCGGGGTAGACACAACTAGGGACCCATGTGTCACTTTAGAAAGGTGCAGGCAGTTTTACATAAAATAAGTTTCATAGACATCAATCTCCTACAAAGATCGGCAGTAGGAATAAGTCACTTGTTTCCTGTGCGTACATGGAAACCTCCCTTAAGTTTTGAACTTTGAAGAAATCCAGTGGCCTACAAGGGAAACCCAGTGGCCTTAAAAATTCCAGAGCTAAATGGGTAAAGATGAACTGTTTACAAAAACAGATCGAAGGATTCAAAGACACTGCACTATTTTTTTCCCTTTGCGCTTCGCAGCCATACAAGCAGCTTGCACCATTTGTCAGGCTTGTCCTCACTCCAGTCCCCCTGAGGCTATTGCATTAAGAGAAAGCATGATTCTGCTTTTAGAGAAGCGTTCCAGAGCAGGGACAGGGAGCAGAACCTGGGAGATGACAGCTGTGGGGATAGGCAGTGGGGGGAGGGGAGGAGAGGTACTTCAAAAGGCTCCCACTGCTGTGAATGGATCAGAAGCATACGGAGGGTCCCAAGTCAGGGTCTGAACCAGCTCACCTTTCTATTTACCGCTGAACACATTGTTCAGCTAACTCAGCTGCGGACTACTCCCTGCTCCACGATAACAATCTGTCTATTCAGTAGTATAAAGGCAGCAGATGGCGTGGCAGTGACTGTGGAGCTGGTATTAAAATGCATAGTACAGTACATTTAAAATGGCATGACGTTAAAACTTAGCACCATACAAATCTGAAGCCTGGACACTGTACTTCTGTTAAACTAGCCTAGGCACTTCCATTTGGTCTATTGTATTTTCTTTTCTTTTTTGCTTAAGGGAAAATATCAGTATGTAAAGTGACCAGCATGGAGAGATCAAGAACAATAAACTATGTACTTTTCATCTGAGCATTTCCAACCACTTTACAAACAGCACAAGCCCCCTGGGAGGTAGGTTAGTATCATTATACGCTGGGGTAAGCTAGGCACAGAGAGGCGAAGTGTGTTGCCCAAGATCAAACAGCTGAGACTGAAACAGAATTCAGGAGTTCTGACTTCAAACTCCTCACTCTAACTACGTAGCAACTGCTCCCCATCAATTCATCAAATCTATCCATTAGGGATGTGTACAAGGCCAACAATGGATACCAGATAGCTTGAATATCTGCATGGGATTTGGATACCAAAAATGTTCACCTGCATCAACTCCATCTTCACAGCCCCTTCTCCCTTTTCTTCCTCCAACGTAACACCTTTGGCTTCCCCTCATCTGCCTCCCTGGACTGCCCATGCACACACGGATACCATTACCTTCTAGTATAGTACCTCACGCGCAGAATCAAATCTTGTGCTTCAGCGAAGCCACCTAACTGTGCACAAACTGGGTGAACTAAAATCAGCAGAAACTGGCCAAATCTGTATGTTCCCTGCTCCATAACTGCAGTGTCTTACAGACAATTTCATTAAAAAGAAAACCTCCCATGTATCAATATTTTGCATTCGGATAGCCCCTTTCACTTGAGGACCTCAAAGCATTTTACACAGCCTCAGAACGGCTGGGCAACCAAAGTTAAGTGCTATTCTTGTTTTACAGATGAGGAAACTGAAGCACAGCGAGACAAAAATCAGAAGGTGTGTGTGGGGGGGAGCTTTTAATTACACCCACAAATACTTGTCTGTGCAGTCAATTGCATTTAGATTTATCTAGCTATCTGAGTTATACGTGGGTGCAAAACTGGCCTCTGGCTTTAAAAATCTCTCCCTACGTGTCTTGTCCTAGGTCACACAGTGAGTCAACAGCAGAGCTGGAAATGGAAGCCACCAGTCCTGACTCTCTAACCTACACAATCCAGCGAACTATCCCTACAAAGTCAAACAGCACACTTTGAAGAAACAGTGAAATATACCCTGGTTCCGCCATTCTTAACAATAATAATCCCATACTGTATAGCAGGAGAGCCAGTTACGTTTTTGCATGACACATACAAGATTTTACATTTTCCTTTGGTTAGCAGTGTGCTGATCTGCTGGATTGTATTACATTCACTTGCACAAGCTCAAGAGCAAAGGCAAACACGGGCTCCCTCGCTGCTTATGATACGAAACATTCGTTTTACTGCTTTTCATAACAATAGTGCAAGCTCCCTCTGCGCCACTCCAGCAACTTAAAGGGAGGGGAGATTTCCTGTGATTCCCCCAGTTGGGGATTTCCTTAGTGGGAGAAACCTTAGCAGTTGGAGAGCTGGTATAGCTAGCACATATACTTCTATCCTGGCAATCTCTAGTCCAGAGGGCATGCCCAGGTGGGTAGGAGAACTAGCCAGAGTGTGATAGGCTCTCTCTCCAGAAAGATGGCAAACCATTGGGAACTGTTGTCATCTTGTGCAAGTTAGAGCAGCTCCTAGGACTTAGGGAGCTTGTAACTGACTTTCTTGCAGACCACTCCACTCTGCTGTGCCCAGTACAATACAGAATCTGTCCCTGAGTATTTTAAGAATGCCAGTGACCAGGAGGCAGAGTCCTGAAATGTACTGGATAAGTTTAAAATATTGAAAGTGCATCCATTAGACAAATCTGCAGGCAAAGCCTTTAGGTTACTGTATGTTGGTCAGGCTTTCTATTCCATTGTGAAGTGACATCCAACTGTCTCATTTATAGTTTAAAATCTCTACAACCGAATTGGGAAGGGGGAAAAAATATTTAGTCCCAGATCCCTGCCAAGATTGGGATGCTCTATACAATTTCTCAAATAACACGCACCCTTCAATGAACTCCAAAATCCCATTATTCATGACACTGCCCAGATTGTTGCCAAGTGAATGGGAGCAGATGTTTAAGGGGGGGGGTGGATCTTTTATAATGATTAATGCACTCTAATTACATCATTGTTCAGGGATTTCATTAGCCATTGCCTGATTGATGATTTTTCTATTGTTTTTCCCCTGCTCGCTTTTGTAATACCAAAGTCATATCCCACTTCCCAGTATGTGCTCTTTAACTTTTTTCCAAATGTTTCAACTCCTGTTTTTCTTTAAATTGTATATTTTGGCATGTGCAAAAGGTAACTGCATGTAAAATGTGTATATGTGTGTGCAAGTTTACGCTTTTGAGTACTATTACCTCTCTCACACACAGTTACCAACAAGTGTATCTTGCTAAAACAACATCTAAATTTTGAAAATTTTATACCAACTATCTAAAGAAAATATTCAGTAAAACCGGGGAGCCTGGATGAACTTGGGCTCAGCAAAATGACATCTGAGGGTGCAATCTGTGAAATGATGGGTTTTATTTATTTATTTAATACTGCAGACAACAGTTTCTGGGTTGAGTAACATACAGGAGAATCAGCAGTAATGGTTGCTGAATCTGCTTTGATTAAAACCATCAATGGTAGCATGTTCGGCTGAGACACATCTGGAAGAGCTTTTGGTTTTTATAATCTTTTAAAAAAAGAACCATGTGTGAATTTGGTGCTCAGCTTTTCCATTAGAATCCCCTTCTCAAAAAGCAATATTTTGCCCCGAAAGTTGGCCCACAGTATCTCGGCCAAGAAGCAGAAACTTTTCTTTTACTAATGTTTAGAAAAAAAATCTTTTCGGTCATTTTGAAGTTAGAGAAGCCAAATTAAACATTTTAAGGTTTCAGATTCTTGGCTGAGGTGCCAGGGTAACTTACAAATCACATTTTCTTTTACAATGATGTTTGAAGGCTGCAAACCCAGGCCCCAATTCAAGACATTCAAAAACGTGCCTAAGATTAAGTAAGTGAGTAATCCTATCGCTACTCAGCAGAGCACTTAAACTTGTGCTTAAGTGCTTTGCTGAATTGGGGCCACAGTGTGCAGATCGAGCCAGACAAGCACTCTACTACTATGGTACTGAGGATCAGATATATAGTATTCTGAAAAGGGGAAACCAAAAACCAGCCTATATATTGCAGGTCAGATCCAATTGCACCACAGCTCTGCTTAGCACTGCCGAAAGGGAGGTGTGTGGAGGAGGGTTGTGGTTCTTTTGCACTCCTTGGATCCCTTGGATTTGTTTGACCCTGGCATAACTTAGAGCAGCCCTCAAGATACTTTAAAAGTTCCACTGATTTTAACACCTGAAGCACCACTAAGTGAGGTTGGGGATGAGGGAGAGCTAGCGAGGCATTCCTATCCCTCCCAGGAGAATATTTGGCTGCCTGTTTGTGCAAAGGAGCTGGAAAAGGGGACAGGATCTGGCTGTATGTGTCTGCAAACTTCACTTGCCTCTGAAATGCAGCTCTTTCAGGAGCGAGAATATAGCAGCGATTCTAGGCCAGCAGCTCAAAACAAAATAAGTTTAAAAGCAAGTCTGCAGAGTTACCAGGGTTTTATTTTTTACAAGACAAACAGGATTTTGGATCCACCACAAGCAAGCGGGAGAGCAGTAGGGGGCCACGTTTTCACTGGGATGTTAGCAGTGACCAGGACAATAGGCTAAGAGCAGTGGCCCAGCTGCCCAGTGAGTATCGCACAGCATGAAGGGGTAAAGAAGGGCTGTCAACTGGTCGGCTTTACTATAGGTGCTTCTGTACCAGGGGGTCTTTAGGAGATCTGAATAAGGAGAGGCTCCTGGACCAGCTCAGGAAGGATATTCCATGGATACAGGGCAGCATAGAAGAAAATGCTGAGATGGTTGTGGGGGAAGTGGGGTATCAAAGGTGCTGTCAGTGGATGAGCGGATGAGGTGGGGACAAGACAGAAGGGAAGGAAGGAAGAAAGGTGGATCATTAGCTCTTTGAAAAAGTCAGCAAGATCCTGCAGAGAGACGGAGGAGGGCACTGGAGCAGGGACAGGTTTTTAGGAGAGCCAAAGGTTGCAGAAGAAGCGATGTGAATGGTGGAGAAAGGCCTGCCAAGAGATAGCAAAAACCGTATGTGGGGATCCCCTCAAGAAATCTTAATTTTCTCTGGCTAGAGGCCAAATCCAAGCTGAAACCACCAGATTTGCCTAACTCCGTGCATGTGCCAGCAGGAAGCCCTGGGCAGGATCAGCACGTGTCTAGTCCTTTGCTTTGGCTTGGCTTGGGAGGGGAGGAATAGAGACAGAAGGAACATTTTTGTCTTTCTGCCCTGATTTTGTCTGGTTTTACTAACCTCGCTGATAAGTTTCACCTTCCCGCTCCTCCCGAACTGGGGAAAGGAGACTCGGCAGACAGTTACTAGCTGAGGACTACAGACTCGCAAGAGTTTGCATTATAACAACCCAGAGAGCTTGATCTTCTGTCTTGCTGGTTTCAGAGGGAAACATACTCTTGCTTGAAATGCCCTGCAAAGAGTCCCTCTGATTTCCAGACCAGAAGTTCGCAGCAGCTGAAGCAGAGGCAGTCCCCTCCAAAATACACCCACACAGGTTTTTTACAAGACTCAGCATGTATCATCACAGGACAACTGGGAAAACTTGTCCGTATTTATTATATATATTGAAACGAGCATGGTGTGCTGTATGCTATACAGAAGAATACGGACCTCCAGCCAGGCCAAATGCTGTAACGATGCTGGATGCCTTAAAAACATCTAAAACAGGGATCTCAAACTCAAATCACCACAAGGACCACATGAGGACTAGTATATTGGCTCAAGGGAGGCATCACTGACACCTTTTCATATAAAGGTACAAAAGCACCCCCACTTCCATGAGGCCCCGCCCCTGCCCCACCTCTTCCCACCCCTTCTCTGCCCCCATTCCAACCCCTTCCCCAAAGTCCCCACTCCAACTCTGCCCCCTCCCTGCCCCTATTCCAACCTCTTCCCCAAATCCCCACCCCTGTCCCGCCTCTTCTCCACCTCCTCCCCTGAGTGCGTGGCTCCCCGCTCCTCCCCCCTCCCTCCTGGAAAGCGCTAAGCGCCACCAAGGAAGTGCCTGGAGGTAGGCAGAGGAGTGGGGACACAACGCACTCGGGGCAAGGGAGGGCGACAGGTGAAGGGAGCTAGGCAGGTGGCAGCAAATAACTCCACGGGCCGCCTTGTGTTTGAGACCCCTGATCTAAAAGGTGACATGCAAAAAAAGAAGAAAAATGGATCTCTGCTTCTTTATGATATATAAGAAGGCCTGAAAAGATTTTGTCCTTCAAAGAAAAAAAAGGCCAGAGGATCCACTTTCTTTTCCTTTCTTAAAAAAAAGTCTTGGTTAAATTTTTCAAAAACGCCTAAATGATTTCGGAACCAAAGTTTTATTTGTAAAATTGACTTAAGCATTGAGGCCCATATCTTCAAAGGTATTTAGGCACCTGAATCCCACTGATTTCAATGAGACAGGTTCCTAAATCACTTGTGAAAATGGGACTTAGCACTTATGAACATTTTCCCTCATCTATACTGGGGGATTCTATGGTAGCTGGAGACCTGGTGAAATTACACCACCACAAAAAATTAAAATCTGAAAAGTTGAAAGAGGAAGAATTTTTTCAGACAGACTTTAAAATTTTTGTTGCCTGTTTTTGTTAATGTATATTTAACTCCAATGCCCAATTAACTCTTGGGAGAAAGCGACATCTTTGGTAGAGATTCAACATCCTTCACCTTTGTTTAGGTGGGAGAGTTCACTGTACACATCCTCTGAGGCCCTCCCCATGAATTCCTCCAGCAAAACCAGGAGAGGGAAATATGGCTATTGCTGAGCATTTCCAAGGTAAGAATGAAAACAAGAAAAAATAGCTGTAAATGCAAAAGAAGTATTCAGGCCTTTTTTCTGAATAGAAAAGCAGAGTAAAAAAGGGGTTCAGGCTCAGTTTTTATGTTTCCTTTCAAGCTCCCATTTCTTACAGAATTTTAGTTCATTAATAAAAGGCTCCCAGGAATCCAGGCGCAGGCATCACTCACTGACCACTACATGCATCACCATACAGCTCTCACATGCTTCTTTTAAATGCTTTGCTTCTTTGGATGACGCTGCAGCTCAGACAGCTTTTCTGGCAGGAACTGCCTTCCTAAGAGCTTGTAAAATTATCACACAGCTTGCAGCTTCTATGCAGTTGCCAAATTTCAGCTCCTCTTCTCCACATCCTCCCACGCCAAACAAAAGTCACCAGCAGGGAAAATCACCATTCCCCCTAAGACATCAGCGATGGGAGGAATCCCAATTCCCCTCTACCTGGACACATCACAAAAGGGAGAATCTCCATGATCTCAAGCCCACCTCCCAAGTTATCACCAGAGGGAATTCCCAGTACTGAAGGTATTGGCTTCTCACTTCCACACACACCAAGTGGAGGTGAGCAATCCTGTTTCCCTTGTTGCTATGTTCAATTATGCATCACTCTAATAGTTGCTCTCTCTGTAACAGACTCTCTGCTCCTTCTGCATCAGGCACTCAGCACTTCTGCAGGTGAAAGCATCTCTCTCTTTCTCTCTCTCTCTCTCTCATATATATGAATCGGAGGATCCCGTGATGGAAAAAGACCTATTAGCTCACGAAGTCCATCCCCCGATACAGCAGATAAATCCATGCACTAAACACCTGAACAAGCATAAATTTAAACCTGAGCTGGCATAAATGCTTCTTCTGCAAGACTGACAATAAGCTGTGATGACGAGATATCATTTCAAGGTGACCTTGAGGGCACTGCAGCTTGGGCTGTTTTTATTCCTGAGAGATAGCTATTTTCTACTGTCATTATCAAACTTAATGCAGTTGCAGATTTTTTCATCTGATAATTTCCTGCACCATTCCAAGTAGTAAAAGCAGAGGTGCTCAGAGAAGCTTCTGACTATTCTGTCAGAACACAGATATGAAATTGCAGAACTACTAATTCTGATATGAACCTGTTGCTTAAATCATCCTCTGTACCAGAGTACTGGAGGGAAGCTAATGTGATACTGATGTTTAAAAAAGGCTCCAGAGGCGATCCTGGCAACTACAGGCCAGTAAACCTAACTTCAGTACCACACAAATTGGCTGAAACTATAGTAAAGAACAGAATTATCAGACATACAGACAAACAAGATATGTTGGGAAAGAGTCAGCACAACTTTTGTAAAGGGAAATCATGCCTCACAAATCTGCTGGAATTCTCTGAGGGTGTCAACAAGCATGTGGACAAGGATGAACAAGACAATATCGTGTACTTGGACTTTCAGAAAGCCTTTGACAAGGTCCCTCGCCAAAGGCTCTTAAGCAAACTAAGCAGTCATGAGACAAAAGGGAAGATCCTCTCATGGATCAGAAAGAAAGGGTAGGAATAAATGGTCAGTTTTCACAAGGGAAAGAGTTAAATAGCAGCGTCCCCCAAAGATCTGAACTGGGACCACTGCTGTTCAACATATTCACAAATGATCTGGAAAAGGGGGTTAACAGCGAGGTGGCAAAATGTGCAGACGATACAAAATTACTCAAGATAGTTTAGTCCAAAACTGACTATGAAGAGTTACAACGGGATCTCGTTAAAGTAGGTGACTGGGCAACCAAAATGGCAGATTAAATTCAATGTTGATATATGCAAAGTAATGCACATTGGAAAAAATAATCCCAACTATACATACAAAATGATGGGGTCCATATTAGCTGTTGCCACTCAAGAAAGAGATATTGGAGTCACTGTGGATAGTTTCCTGAAAATATCTGCTCAATGTGCAGCAACAGTCAAAAAAGGCTAAAAGAATGTTAGGAACTATTAGGAAAAGGATAGATAATAAAACAGAAAATAGCATAATGCTACTATTTAAATACATGGCATGCCCACACCTTGAATACTGTGTGCAATTCTGATCTTCCCATCTCAAAAAAGATATATTGGAATTGTAAGAGGTACAGAGAAGGGCAACAAAAATGATTAGAGGAATGGAACTGCTTCTATATGTGGAGAGATTAAAAAATCTGGGACTGTTCATCTTGGAAAAGATGACTAAGGGGGGTACGATAGAGGTCTATAAAGTCATGAATGGTGTGGAAAAAGTGAATAAGGAAGTGTTATTTACTCCTTCATATAATACAAGAACTAGGAGTCACCAGATTTACAATAAACAAAAGGAAGTACTTCTCCACACAATGCACAGTCAACCTGTGGAACTCATTGCTGGAAGATGTTCTGAAGGCCAGAAGTATAAATGGGTTAAAAAAAGAATTAGATAAATTCATGGAGGATAGGTCCATCGATGGCTACTAGTCAAGATAGTCAGGGATGCAACTCCATGCTCTGGGTGTCCCTAAACATCTGACTGCCAGAAGCTGGGACTGTATCACAGGGAATGGATCACTTGATAATTGCCCAGTTCTATTCATTCCCTTTGAAGCATCTGGCATTGACCACTGCCAGAAGACAGGATACTTGGCTAGGTGGATCACTGGTCTGATCCAGTATGGTCGTTCTTATGTTCTCTCTCTTCCACGGCACAAAGCCAGGGCCTTGAGTAACTCTGTTGTGCACCACTAGTCTTTCAGCCACTCAAGCATTCTTCTCTGGGCTATGCCAGTCCTAGCTTCACCTTGCAGGTTAACAATAGGTGCACCCCAATCCCTGAGCCCCCCTTGAATTGTTCTCCTGTGATATCCAGCCCTTGACACTGGACACTCACAGAAATTCCAGATCCCCTGCACACAAAGGGGCAGTGTACCATAGTTTACCAGTTTTACCTTAAACCACTGCTCCTGTAAACCACACCAAACTTGTGAGCACTTATAATAAAACAAAATAAGGTTTATTAAAGGAAGAATACAGATTTAATTAGAAATAAGAGAGTATATTGGAAACAAGCCATTACAATACAAAACAAAACATCAGTCGCAAACCTTGGTCTATATCTTTCCTATCTAATAAAGTAGATTCTCCCCTGAAAGTTCAGTTAGTTGCAGGGCTGGCTCATTTCCTAATAACCAGGATCCAAAAGTTCATGGACATTCCCCACTCCTCTACAGGTTTCCTCAGTGAACAGATCCAGAGTGTCTTTCCCTACACTCTGCTATACTGAAATCAATATTTTGTTTCTATTCACAGACAGTGCAAAGCTCTGTCTGGTGTAATGTTCCTCTCAGAAGTTTTGATTGTTTGGTGGTGCCTTTGATGGTTTTCCACTGATAGTTTTGGGAGGGAGCAAGGCTGCTCAGTCGAGCCTTGCATTATCTCACTGGCTGATAAGAAAGGAGTGACAACTCCCTCTTGCTTGGATGGGCCACCCCGGAGGCACATTACTTCTTGGTGATTGATTTCTACTCGTAGTCCACAGAGCATATTTTCAATATAAATACTTTGTTCCTTATATATTACCTGTACATAAATCTTGCAATGAAAATTTTAAAGCCCTGTGTGATGTAATTAGCCTGACCTAAGCCCCACGGTAGACACAGTTTGGTTGACAGAAGAATTATTCCATCAACCTAGCTACTGCCTCTCGGAGAGGTGGACTTACTTCAGGGATGGAAGAACCCCTTCTGTCACTGCAGCGTCTATGGTACAATGGAGCAGCTGCTTCCCTTTCTCTCCCTGTATCTCTCTTCTATTTCTTTCCTCCACAACAGAGGAAGGCTAGAGACAGCTTCCTCTGAGGCCAGTTGATCCTGTTTTTAAATCAGTTGGGGGCAGGGGGGTACCTGAGAGTAATACAGAGTGCTCCTACCACACATCCAGGATGAGGTGCACTGCTTCTGCCCCATTCTGAACTCCTACCACCCACGGACTGCAGGACATCATGCACCCAGTTCACTGACAGGCCAGCACAATGACTTCTGCCAATACAAGTACAATTATGATGCCAATGGCAGCGTTTGTTAATAGCTTTCCTATTAAACAATTAAGTCAAGTACCCAGACAAAGTACATTCACCTGCAAAAAAAACCCCAAAACAAAAACCAGTACACCTGTCCAATGTTTTCGAATATTAACATTTGATAAGCATGTCTGGTCTGTTAAATATGATTAGGCAGAGATTTCACTCATTCTAATAAAAACAATAAAAGTAATAGAGATGTTATAACAATGCTCCAAAGGTGACACTGTGCTAAATAGAAAGAATGACTCTATTCCTGTATAATGCCTCTTTAAACAAAAGCTCACTCTTGTAATGATTGTTTTGTTTCTGATATTTACATGACAAGAATTTATAAACTTGTTAGAACTTCCTAAATAAATAAATGTTTTTTAAATAATCAAGTTCCTACGGACTAAATCAAGAAAAGAATCCACATGAAAGTCTGTCAGTGCCCTCTGAATTCATCCCAGTGGGCCCAGATATTGGAGGGCATCCAATACAACAGGAAACAGCTCCCACTGCTCTCAGACATTTTCAACACCCAAGTATTCAGACAACGGAGTGCAGGTCTGCATTTTTGTAACTGGCCTAATATTCATGTTTGGCCTTATTTTAACACTGATTTAAATATTTATTTGTAGTCAAACTCTTCAGGGCAGGGGACCATCTTTTATTTTGTCATGTACTTTACTGAGCACATTACTTTAATATTTATAATAATACTACTTCTGAAATTTCACAGTCAGAAGGAACATTTCACATTTCAACCGGAACAGAATGATAAACGGACAGCCTATGATTTAATATACCACAGCGTTACTAACCCTTTCTATAGACAAACTAATATTTTACAGTACTGCCAAATCATGCGATTTTATCACCAGTCTTGTGACATTTGGGTATTTTTGTTAAAGCCCCTGTTATTGGAATAATGTGACTGTGAGAATCTCATCTTTCATTTTAATAAAACTGTACTTTTCTAGCCCTCATGTGAGTGGAGAAAAGCATCAGAACAAACTTCAAGGGCTTAAAAGCCCAAAGGCAAATAAAAAGAATCAAAGATTATCTAAAAGTCTAGTCATTTATAAGCCAATCTCATGATTTTTGAATGGCTGGGGTTGGAAAAACCTGACCATACACGTCCCACCACAAGTTCTGAATTTCCTGAAGCGCTGGCTTGTTTGCCTTAGTCACCTCCTACGATTCCAGACCACCTCCCTACGTTTACGAACATCCTGTTGCTTCTTGCCTCAGGCCTGTAGGTTAAACAAGATGGACAGTTTTTTGTGTAAATAAAATGCCCATCTTTCTTTCAGCAAAGCTACCTGGCACCCCTTCTTTCTATACACCCTCCCCAAAACTCTCAATCCCCACACCTGCCTTGTGGTCAGACAGAGCAAAATGGGGGTGGCCATTCATTAACAGCGGCCATAACTGGGCAATGGTCCTCTGTACACTTCCTGCAATTAACGTGGGAAAGAGATTGGAGGAAGATAGACCAGAGGATGCATCAGCACTTTCTGGTCGATTAGTCCAAGGTATGTTTGGGACTAAACATCCCAAGAAAATGTAGTGTATATAAAACAAACAAGCCAACCCAGCCAACTCTGAATGTTTGTTACAAAGTACAGGGAAAACCCCTTTAGGAGACACAGTCTGAGGTTTGAAAGGCAACTTGGAAGTAAGAGAAGAGCTGATCCTAGGGCCTTGTTCTCCCACTGAGTGTAGTGAAGTACCACTTGAAAGAGACTGGACTTGAAATGAAACAAACAAAAAAGTGTGGTTTGAAAGAAAAAAGAAAAAAAAGTGTTTCTTTTAAAATGTTGTGAAATGCTGTACTGCAGTATGCAACACTAACAGCATTTTAAACACTGAATGTCACAATTCAACATAATAATAAAGGCACACCTGCAGGGATACACAGGGAGGTGAATGCTTGGAGCCCTTCAAAACAAAGATAACATTCTCCTTAGACACTCACACAGAGGCTCTGTCTTCAAATATCCTGTTCTCCATATGTGCACCAAAACGCTGCATCCAACCTCAAGCACTCAAAAATCATGAGATTTAAAATAAAAAATAAATAAATTTTGGATTATTTGCCTTCTGTTTTTTTACTCTTTAAGGTTCATGTTATCTGGTTTTTCTACATGCTTATTTACAATAAAACACCTAAAAATCTCACAAAATAACATGACTCCAGGAGTTAGTGCATTAAGAAAAACACCAAGTGCCATGAGATTTGCAAAATACCCTGAGAAGTGGCAACACTGATACATGCACCAAAGCACTCCATCTCATGCTGCGTCAATCTGCAGAGGATTTCATCCCAAAAATCATCTGTTACTCTTATATCATTACTATTTTATCTAGTACTTAATGAATATTAGAAGGTGAATAATACTTTGAGAAGCTAATCCAGCTACCAGATCTTCATAGTTTAAGTGGTCATAGATTTCACTGGGATACAAAATTCAAAGTAGAACAAAAACCGCATCCCATGAAGAGTTTCTGCTCATTCAGAAAGGTCAGCTTTGTTTCACTTGTGGGAGTGGACAGTAGAAAGAATCAGCTATGGTAACACTGCATTCCTGTATGCAGAGGACCTTCTATTCAAAGACTGTTGAAGGAGAAAGTTCTCTCATCTATCAGACTCTATGGAAAACTAATGTCTTGTCTACGCACAAGTTGTACAATAGTTAAAGTGCTGCAACTCCCTACTGTGGATGCGGACACTGTAAAGGTGTCATTCATTATAAAGGTGTTTTATACCAGTACAGTTATTCCCATAGCCCTGGTCTACACTTCGAGTTTAGGTCGAATTTAGCAGCGTTAGGTCGATTTAACCCTGCACCCGTCCACATGACCAAGCCTGTTTTGTCGACTTAAAGGGCTCTAAGGGAATAGCGCTAAAATTGACCTCACTGGGTCGAATATGGGGTAGTGTGGATGCAATTCAATGGTATTGGCATCCGGGAGCTATTCCAGAGTGCTCCATTGTGATCTCTCTGGACAGCACTCTCAACTCAGATGGACTGGCCAGGTAGACAAGAAAAGACCCAGGAACTTTTGAATTTCATTTCCTGTTTGGCCAGAGTGGTGATCTGATCAGCACAGGTGACCATGGAGTCCCAGAATCGCAAAAGAGCTCCAGCATGGACCGAACGGGATATTTCAAATATGGGAAATTTGTTTAAGGGGACATTCAGAGGTGCCCGTTCCTGCTGGACTGTTTGCCTTTGGCTGAAAAGAAATTATCCCTACTGATAGCCAAGCGGTGAGGGGAGGCCCGTTCATGCTGAGCTGTTCGCATTTGGCTGACAGGGATCATCCCAGAGAACTGTGGGGGGGTTGGGCTGTGCTGCACATTCACCCTAAAACCGCAGCCCCTCCTTTTAAATGGCCAACCGAATGGGCTTTGCTTGGTATGGGAAAGGAGGACGCTGCTGTTTGAAACCGTTCCCACACGTTATGAAGGTTGAAGAAGCCGAAACCCTTTGCTTTACCATGGCTGCCTGCAAGCCAAATTCTGTTGCCCAGCCGAGTGTGTGTGATGTCTCACACCAAACCGGCAGGCACTCAATATAAGAGGCAAAATGCGACCTTGTACCAAAAGCACATGTGCTATGAAATGTGAATCGCTTGATTCAGTGTGAAATACTCTTTCCTTTGTTCTCTAAAATGTATCTTTTTAAATACTACTCTCCCTTTTTTCCTCCCACAGCTGCAAATGTTTCTGCACTCCCCCTATCATCTTCGTTCCAGAGGCTAGTGCAGATTAGAAGGCGAAAAAAACTGCACTCACGATGAAATGTTCTCAGAGCTCATGCAGTCCTCCTGCACTGAAAGAGCTCAGCAGAATGCACGGAGGCAAACATGGCAGAGACCAGGAAAGCATTAAATGAACGCGATGAGAGGAGGGAGGAACGCAAAGAGAGTAGGGAGGAGCACGATGAAAGGAGGCAGGATACAATGCTGAGTCTAATGGGGGAGCAAACTGACATGCTCAGGCATCTGGTGGAGCTGTAGGAAAGGCAGCAGGAGCACAGACTGCAGAATTCAATAAGTTTTGAACTGTAGTGTGGCCTTGTCCTTCCCTCCTCCCCTCATCCACCACCCCACCCGGTGCTTCCCTCCTCACCCACCCCTCCCGAGCTACCTTGTGAGTTTTCCGCCTATTTTTGTGATGAATTAATAAAGAATGCATGATTTTGAAACAATAATGACTTTATTGCCCCTGAAAGCGGTGATTGAAGGGGGGAGGTCGGTTGGCATACAGGGAAGTAGAGTCAACCAAGGGGGCAGGTTTTCATCAAGGAGAAACAAACAGAATTGTCACACCGTAGCCTGGCCTGTCGTGAAACTGGTTTTCAAAGCTTCTCTGATGTGAAGGGCGCCCAGCTGTGCTCTTCTAATCGCCCTGGTGTCAGGCTGCACGTAATTGGCCGCCAGACAATTTGCCTCAACCTCCCACCCTGCCATAAGCGTCTCCCCCTTCCTCTCACAGATATTGTGGAGCACACAGCAAGCAGCAATAACAGTGGAAATATTGGTTTCGCTGAGGTCTAACCTAGTCAGTAAACTGCGCCACTGAGCTTTTAAACGTCCAAATGCACATTCTACCACCATTCTGCACTTGCTTAGCTTACAGTTGAACTGCTCCTTACTACTCGAGTACTGGAGTATCTGGAGTACTGTGTCCAGTTTTGGGCCCCACACTATAAGAAGGATGTGGATAAATTGGAGAGAGTCCAGCGAAGGGCAACAAAAATGATTAGAGGTCTGGAACACATGACTTATGAGGAGAGGCTGAGGGAACTGGGATTGTTTAGTCTGCAGAAGAGAAGAATGAGGGGGGATTTGATAGCTGCTTTCAACTACCTGAGAGGTAGTTCCAGGGAGGATGGTTCTAGACTATTCTCAGTGGTGGAAGAGGACAGGACAAGAAGTAATGGTCTCAAGTTGCAGTGGGGGCGGTTTAGGTTGGATATTAGGAAAAACTTTTTCACTAGGAGGGTGGTGAAACACTGGAATGCGTTGCCTAGGGAGGTGGTGGAATCTCCTTCCTTAGAAGTTTTTAAGGTCAGGCTTGACAAAGCCCTGGCTGGGATGATTTAATTGGGTATGGGTCCTGCTTTTGAGCAGGGGGTTGGACTAGATGACCTCCTGAGGTCCCTTCCAACCCTGATATTCTATGGTTCTATGATTCTATGATACTGTCCAGGGTGCCTGTGTATGGCTTTATAAGCCATGGCATTAAGGGGTAGGCTGCATCCCCAAGGATAGCTATAGGCATTTCAACATCTCCAACGGTAATTTTCTGGTCTGGGAAGTAAGTTCCTTCCTGCAGCTGTTCAAACAGACCAGAGTTCCTGAAGATGCGGGCGTCATGCACCTTTCCCGGCCATCCCACGTTGATGTCAGTGAAACGTCCCTTGTGATCCACCAGTGCTTGCAGCACCATTGAAAACTACGCCTTGCAGTTTACGTACTGGCTGCCAAGGTGGTCCGGTCCCAAGATAGGGATATGCGTTCCGTCTATCACCCCACCACAGTTAAGGGAACCCCATTGCAGCAAAGCCATCCACCATGACCTGCACATTTCCCAGAGTCACTACCCTTGATAGCAGCAGCTCAGTGATTGCGTTGGCTACTTGGATCACAGCAGTCCCCACAGTAGATTGACCCACTCCAAATTGATTTCCGACTGACCGGTGTTGCAAGCTTCCAGAGGGCTATCGCCACTCACTTCTCAGCTGTGAGGGCTGCTCTCATCTTGGTATTCTTGAGCTTCAGGGCAGGGGAAAGCAAGTCACAAAGTTCCATGAAAGTGTCCTTATGCATGCGAAAGTTTCGCAGCCACTGGGAATCATCCCAGACCTGCAACACTATGTGGTCCCACCAGTCTGTGCTTGTTTCCCGAGCCCAGAATCAGTGTTCCACAGCATGAACCAGCCCCATTACCACCATGATGTCCAAATTGCCAGTGCTTTGTGAGAAAGTCTGTGTCCATGTCCTCATCACTATCGTGATCGCGCTGTCGCCGCCTCCTCCCCTGCTTTTGCAGGTTCTGCACATACTGCAGGATAATGCGTGAGGTGTTTGCAATGCTCACAACAGCAGCGGTGAGCTGAGCGGGCTCCATGCTTGCTGTGGTATGGTGTCTGCAGGAGAGCAGAGTTGCAGCAGAAGTGGTGGACGACGACGGATGCCACAAAAATAGATATTTATACAGAACAACGAGAGTACCTGCGAGGTGGATTCATGGCACCAGGAGAGCAGGAGAGCAGAGTTGCTGCGGAAGCAGTGCGGGACGACGGTTAGCACCGCGCACATTTCCGGAGGAAAAACTCAAGTTCCCGGGAGAACATGACAGACAACATGGAGAAATTCGCTATTGAGACAATAACAGCAGAGCAGAATTGCAGGGGAAGTGGTGGATGACAACAATGGTTAGCAGTCCTGCTGCACCATCTGCTGACAGCAGTATGGCGTCTGCATGGAAAAAAGGCACGAAATGATTGTCTGCCATTGCTTTCACGGAGGGAGGGGCGACTGACAACATGTACCCAAAACCACCCACGACAATGTTTTTGCCCCATCAGGCATTGGGAACTCAACCCAGAATTCCAGTGGGCTGTGGAGACTGTGGGAACTGTGGGATAGCTACCCACAGTGCAACACTCCGAAAGCCGATGCTAGCCACAGTACTGTGGACGCACTCCGCCGACTTAATGCGCTTAGTGTGGACATATGCAATCAACTGTATAAAATTGATTTCTGAAAATCAACTTCTATAAGATCGACCTAATTTAGTAGCGTAGACATAGCCATACAAGGCATAGGAATAAACTATGCTGGCATAAATCACCTTTATTCCAGCATAACTGTGTCCACACTACGGCTTTTACTAGTATGACTTTTTGATTTTTTTTTTAAACTGAAATAATTAGAGCCCCTAACTGAAACAGTTATACTGGTAAAACTTTTAAGTGTAAACCAGGCTTAAAAGCCACTGACAGAGCAGAGCAGAAAATGGGAAAATGTTCTGCTAAAGTTTTCAGACCTTTTTTTGTCAAAATTTCAAACTTTCCCAGCTACTGAACTTGTTTTCAAACAGAAAGAAACATGTCTACCTTCACAGATACCAAGGTTGGGGGAGAGTGAGCGTGTTGGCAGATTGTCTCTAAATTCAGACAGCTCCTGCCTGTCTGCCTCTGTGTTCGTCGTGTGGGAGACAGCACAGCACCATTCCACGTTAATGATTTGCTCTTTGTTGCCAGAGTTGAGCAGCATGCTTTGCTGTCAGAACTTTCCGGACCTTTGAAATGGGAGGGATGCATGCCTGTGTAGCAGGAATGCAGGGCAGCCGAGTTCAAAACAGTGAGTACAGCAGTCACGGCGGACATTGTGGGATACTGGGAGAGGCCTGTTAACGGCAGTATAACGAACAGCAGCCCCTACACTGACACTTTGTCACTTTAGGTTTGTGGCAAAAAGCTTTATGCCCCTTGTCGAGGTGCTTTTATTTTGTCGCCAAAACTGAAGAGTTTTGTTGCCATAAGTGGCACTGCAGTGTGTACAGCTCCACTGTTTCATTGCCGAAAGCTGCCTTTTGACAACAAAACTCGGCAGTGCAGACAAGGCCCTTCCTATTGCAGGCACATGTTCTTCACTGGGCATCCCATGTTGTCTAAACCTGCATTTGTGACTGTGTGAAGAGGACTCTGTCTCTGTTTCCTCTTCATTTCTTTAATTTAGGGTTGGCAACTTTCTAATCTCAGAAAACAAAACACCCTTGGCCCCACCCTCTGCCCCGTCCCTTCTCTGAGGCCTCACCTCGCTTCCAGCAGCTCCCATTGGCCTGGAGTAGTGAACCGTGGCCACTGGGAACTGCGATTGGCTGAACCTGCAGATGCGGCAGGTAAACCGGCCCGGCCCGCCAGGGGCTTTCCCTGCACAAGCAGCGGAACAAGTTTGGGAACCACTGGTCTCGACAATTAAACCTGCGATTTCAAGAGCATACCTCCATTTCAAACACAAGTGAACTCAGCCAGTGCAAATCACAAATATCCTTGTCTATGGTTGGGGGTTTGTTTGCACCAGCACAGTGATACTTGTGTCTGAGTCCCAAAGCTAGACAAGGCCTTATACAAATCTCATCTGCAAATATGCTAAAATAAAGAGTTAATAGAGACAGAAAGGCATAGAAAAGCTGTTCGAGATGGCAGACTGTGCAGTGAAGAAAGCTCTTGCAGCAACAATACAGAGACTGTGTAAAGATACAGAAAAGAAGCCAGCACTAGACAAGCAGAGGGAAGAGAGAGCTGATGAGAGAGCCAAAGGTCCGTAAGGTTGGCTGCACAAAATCCACAGAGGAAGGATAAATGGATGGAGCAGCCTTTTCATTTTTGGGAATTTAGGCACATTATTTGTGCAGACAGAACCCATTTCCAGCTCTGTGCTTGTTCTAGGAGGTCTGAGTTTTTGTTTGCAAACAGAACAATAGTAGTGCAACGTCAGTTTTCCTTTGGCTACTTTGGCAGTAGAGGGTAGGAGGAGCGGTGCTGGATGGTTTCTGAGCACCAAGAGGAATGAAGAATGTGTAACTCAGGCCATTAGGTGGAACAAATGCCAAAGTGAAACATTTTCCAGGAAGTTTGGTGTCAGAATGTTTTACCTTGGGGAGGGGAGGCCCGCTGCAAGGAGTGCTGGAGGCTGCCTTTCTTCTCAGATGGATGGCTTAGGTTTGTTGTGGGTTTGAATGTGCTTGGTTACCCATAAACATTCATACCACCCAGCTCCAAAGGGACAACTCTTGATTCACATGGTCATGATGCATCATTTATGCAGATTTCCTATGGCAGTTTGCACTGAAAAAGGAAAGCAGCAGAACACACTTGCTCAAAATAGAGAGCACCTCTGTTCATCATCAACCCACAGAAAAGAATGCATGTGAGAAAGGGAGGTGTTCCCAACTAAACACAAGACAGGTTTATTCTTATACAAGAGAGAGTATATAATAACTTTCAGTAGGAAACAGTGTAGTCCAGTGGCTCATGCACTGGACTGGGACCCAAGAAACTTGGGTTCTATTCCCTACTATGCCACTGATTAGCCATGTGATAGTGGACAAGTTCTTCACCTCTATTATCCTTTCTTCTCATTTGTGTGGCTTGTTTATTTGGATTGTAGATCCCTTGGACAAGCACCATCTCTTACACAGGCATGTGCACAAGCAGCCCCCAATCTCAGCTGGGGCCTCTAGTTCCCACTCTAGTACAAACAAAAATAAAGAAAAAGAGCCACATTCCCCTAAAGGCTGCAGTGTATCTTTAACCTAATCCAAGGCAGGTTCATTTGTATTCTTGCAATCTACCTGCTTCTACAGAACTATTTACCATGCTGTTTAATAAACACAAGTATTTGCTGCAACAATATTGGGGAAGGTGTGGTACCATGCTGTCAGTCCAATACAGAGGAGCTGCATAAGAAGCACACTCAATAATTATTGCAAAAAACGCGTGCTTTCAAGCGAGCATTCCGTTGAGTGCTTCTCAGGAACAGTGCTCTACTAGGAACAGTGCTTTTCCATTCACACAACACAGCTTGATGGAGGAAGGCAATTGTGTGGCTAAAGTGAATAAGTGGGCTTCAAGATAAGTAGGTTCTGAAACAGGCTCTCTGTGTGACCCTGGCTAAGTCACATCACCTTTCTGTACTGCAGTTTCCTGTTCTGTAAAATGGAGGTAATATTTCCCTGAATTACACGGATGCTGGAAGGGTTACTTGTTTGTAAAGCACTTGGATGACTCTTGGATGAAAGATGCTACAGAAATGCAAACACCACTTTGTTTTGAATAATCCTTGATGCTGTGCCTGTCAAATTGCCTTAGTGAAATTAAGGGTGGAAGATCTTACATAGCCGAAGTTATAGAAAACTATGGTATAAATATATTGAATGTTAAATAAATATGAAGAGTTAAAGAAAGTCAGTGGCATACCATGCAGTAGCACAGATAGGCTGCTGCCAGCATTTTAACCACCATAGCTGAGCTTTTCAAAGGAGTCAAAGGGAATTTCAGTGGGAGCTGAGGAAAAAACTCCCTTCAGATTCTTTGAAAACCTCAGCCTGTTTGTCTAGATGTGCTTTAAGACATCTGTGGCTAGTCTGTGGGGGCAGACCTACTAGGGGTAGTAATGGTGGGTTATTTTAGGGGAAAATGCTAGAGTAGATAACCTCTCCAGGTATAGTTACTGCTCTTGGTGCTTACTGGGACAAATCAGGAACGCAGGCGGTTTGGCATGTTCAGTGGCGGATTAGCCACTGGACCAACGGGGCCCGTGCCCATGGGCCCCAGCCAATTGTGGTAACCCAGAAAAATGGGTGCTTCCATGCCCCAACGCATTCCACCCACGAGCTGCTCCTGCTGGGGAGCAGGGTTGGGGCGCAGGGGTTTGCACCGTTCTGCCCGCCTGCTGCTCCTGCTGGGCAGCGGGGTTGGACCGTGGGGGCTTCCCCGCAATTTATGATGCCTTCTGTCTTTGTTTAGGGGCCCCAAGGCCAGAGCTTCTGGAGAAGGTGGGAGAAAGTCTCCCTTATTCCCTTGCTACAAAGGAGGAGACCAGGACAGGCCCTCAGGGTGAAAGACTGTTGTGCCTGGGAAGGGCTGTTTGTTTGGTTTGGACTCATCCTTGCGCTGGAAAGGGTGTGTGATGGGGTATACTTGCCCCGCACTGGACGGGGGAGGGTTAACCCTACACTGTGGGTTGAGGAAGCCACACCCCCTTTACCCTACTGGGCATGCTCCAGCTGCACTGGTATAAGAGGGAGCAGCTCATCTCAGTTGGGGCTGACTGCTGGTGAGAAAGGATGTGGTCTGTTGGCTCTAGTTGAAGATTGCCTGAAGCTGGAGATGCTGTAACCCAAGCAGGTGCTAAGGCACCTACTGGGACACCGCTGTGTCAGGAGTCACTGGGGACGGCGCAGAGCAGAGATGCCCAGACCACAGCAATGGGCACTACAGTAGGAAGCAGCCCAGGGTAATTAGATAGTGGCCCAGTTAGTGAGCTGGTGTTTTGAGTCAGTGTGTTTTGGTTGGAACCTCCCAGCTGACTCAGCAACGCATGTCCCTGCCACTACCTGGGCTTGGGTCCAGTGGAGAGGAAGGGCCTGAACCCCTCCTACCAGGACTGCCACTCCCTCTCCTTGTGTGTGGCAGCCAGCTTCCTGATGGACTTTGACTGCTAGGCCTTACTGCCCTGTCTTCTTGAGGTGAATGTACTGATTGTGGCTAGTAGGCCTTACTGTCCCACTAAGAGGGGCAAGCTTATTGACTTTGGCCATTGGGCTGAACTGCCCAGCTGTTAGGGGTGAATACATGGACTCTAGCTGTTATGCCTCTCTGCCCTGTTGAGAAGAGCAAATATATAGACTTTAGTGGCTAGGCCTTACAGTCCTGCCAACTGTGGCAAATCTATTCATGTTAGGCAGTGGGCCCCACTGCCCTGCAAACTGGGGTGGATGTACTGACTTTAGCCACTATGCCTCACTGCCCCACTAAGAAGGGTGACTCTATGGACTGACTACTAGACCTTACTGCCTTGCTAAGAGGGGTGAACCTATTGACTTTGGCCATTGGGCTGTACTGCCCTGCTCTTGGGGGAGGGGGGTGAGTACATTGACTCTAACCATGAGGCCTCATTGCCCTGCCAAGAAGGGTGAACCCATAGACTCTGGCCACTAAACCTTACTGCCCTGTCTCTCGGGGGCAATTGTACTGATTGTAGCTACTAGGTCATTCTACCCCGCAAAGAGGGGCAAATCTATTGATGCTAGCCATTGGGCTGCATTGCCCTGTCTCACTGGGGCTAACTTGCTGACTATAGCAGCTGAGCCTTACCGCACTCCCCTGCTAAGAATGGAGAATATATTGACTGGGGTTTAGGAGTGTGAGGGGGTGCACTTGCCCCACACTGGATGGGGTCATCCCCAACCCTGTCACCGGAGGACTTCAGTTTGGTGAGAGGGCTGAGTTGTCCTACCAACCTGGGGAAGACTGTCTTGAAGGGCAACCTGAAGCAGTGGATTCATCTGTGCCAGAGAGGTAAGATGTACCAATGTACTTACTAATACTCTACTTTGGCTAAGGACACCCCTTATGCTAGCCTTGCAATCCCTGCTGTAGGTGATATCCTGTACATCCAAGGGGAATGCCAAAAACGGTAGTGCCTTTAAAACTGAGTTGCATTCATGGACAGCAAGTACAATCTACTACATTTTAATAGGTTTCAGAGTAACAGCTGTGTTAGTCTGTCTTTGCAAAAAGAAAAGGAGTACTTGTGGCACCTTACAGAGACTAACCAATTTATTTGAGCATGAGCTTTCGTGAGCTACAGCTCACTTCATCAGATGCATACCGTGGAAACTGCAGTAGACATTATATACACACAGACCATGAAACAATACCCCCTCCCATCCCACTGTCCTGCTGGTAATGATGATCACTTTAGATAAGCTATTACCAGCAGGACAGTGGGGTGGGAGGGGGTATTGTTTCATGGTCTGTGTGTATATAATGTCTACTGCAGTTTCCACGGTATGCATCTGATGAAGTGAGCTGTAGCTCACGAAAGCTCATGCTCAAATAAATTGGTTAGTCTCTAAGGTGCCACAAGTACTCCTTTTCTTTTTACATTTTAATAGTGTCTGAAGACCCTGTACTGTTTTGACTGAGCATAGGAGTCTGGAATTTATACACCTTCTCAACCATCCCTCAGTTCTTCATGTGAAGAAATTGTGGCAGTCCATTAATATATGATGGAATAGCAAGGAGTATAATAAACCCCTAGCTCCCAAAAGTTGGTTCTCCTAATTGCTCATTTTCTGTTAATAGTCTGATTTCCCCCACCCCTGTGGTTTCCTTGCTGTGATCTTTGTTAAAGCACCACTAAATCAGAACTTGTGATTAAAACACATTGAGTAATTCCTGATTAAGCATGTTCATGAGAGCAGTAGAAGGTAAAGTCCTTTTCATAGTTTGAGGATGGTATGGCAGGCAGGGCGATTCTCCTGCAGGCTATTTGTCCTTTGTTTGGAAGGATTCTTTCCTCCCACTTCTGCAAGACTGAAGAAGCCCATTCCACTGACAGTCAAGAAACCTGGACCCCGTCCTGGTTCTGCAGATAACTTGCTGTGTAACCTTGGTCAAGTCATTTAGCCTCTCTGTGCCTCATTTTCCCTGCCTGTAAAATGGGCACAATCTTCCACCCATCTTTGTAAATGTTTTGAATGAAATTGCTGTTTTAGTGCTAAGGATTACTGTAATATTGAGGGCACAAAATGTAGATTGGTCTGTGGGGAATCATGGATTTAGTGCTTAGAAAATCTGGTACCATGTCCATTCAAACTGGACAGACCTATTGCCTTGCCTTACATTTCATTCTCTCCCTGCTTTGAACATCCTTAGTCATGACCCTGAGGGGCCAAAGCTCTTTGTATGCTATTTCATAGCAATGGCCATTAAGTCCAATTTGGATACAACTAGTACCATATACTACTAAATAACCTAGCAGCTCCCTCAGAGTGCAAGTCCTGGAGCTAACATTAATCTATCCCTGAATGACAAGCCCTGAAGCCATTCAAATTTTCTTTCACTGTTTTGATTTAAAATATTTGATCTTCACTAAGACCCATGAATCCCAGTCTCAATATATCTAATTCAGAGAACAAAATAGTACTTTTACTGTAAGTGGGCAAGGACTCATTCATCTCCTAGTGTTTCCTGAAATTCAATGAGATTATGTCTCCGTATCTTGTGTATTGGCTTTGTCAGGGCACCAGTTTGGATTCAGCTGAATACCGTGGAAAAATGTTTAAACTTCTAATAAATCCACACTATGAACCTCCAACGTTTCTCTGCCACAACCTTTCTTATTTATTTGAAGAGAGCATGTGGTCTTTGAGTTGGAGAGTGCACCACCCTCTTTTCTTTCTTTTTTTTTTAATAATAAAAACTTCCCTGTGGTCTCCATCCCCTGGGCCAGACAGAAAACTACTTGGTTACCAGAAGTCATGGGAGGGACACGTTACCAAGAGGTTACAGCAGAGATGTTCTCTGGCAGAACAACGCCAAAGTTCTATGCGCAGCTCTGCACCAACTCAGTGGCCCTGTATAAGTAATTTAATCACTTCTTCCTCAATTTGCATATGCCCTACCTCAGAATTGTTGTGATAAATTAGAACCATATATGCAAAAATCACTTGCCTAATTTGCACACTTGAGTGGAATTGTGTGCACAAATTAATGTTGGGTCTTTAGCTGTCCATTTGCACACACAGTTTAGGCATGCATAGTTGCCCGTATTGCATGCTCATCAGGCTTGTAACTTCACAGAAAATTCAGTTGGGCTGCAGATTTGTCATGGCATTTTTATCAAAAGAGTGAAGCAGTCATGGTAACTTTAGTAAAAGTCACAGGTTTAATGACTGCACCATGACTATTGACTTAAACACAAAATGCTCTGAGAGACATTAAACTCTTCAAAATCCTAATAGACAGTCATCCTGCTACACTGCCAGCACCTCCTCACCCTGCTAAGGGGGAAGTGACCACCCACAGCAACACCCTCCACCCCACCACCACAACTCTAATCCCAGCTTGGTGAGAAGGGGAGACCCTTGGGGTGGCAGGGTGGGGCTGGAAAGCAAGCCTGCCCCACACTCTCCCCACAGTGACAGCTGCTTGGTCCCAGGGTTGAGAGCAAGCCTGCCTGCACTCACCTCAGCATTGGCAGTAATGGCTCCTGTGCCCCACAGAGTGTTGGCAGAGCCAAACCTGAGCAATGCTGCAACCCCATGCACCAGGTGGCAATGCCTGGAGTAGGGAGCCAGGCCCAGCCACACAGGAGTTGCCTCTACAGGATGAGTGCATGGTGGGCTTGCTCTCCAACCCCCTCTCCCACAGGGGCCTCCCATCCTCACCAGGCCAGTTGAGTGACCCACCTAGAGTCTTTAGGAATGGAAGTCACAGTATCCATGACTTTTGTCACCATGACAAACCTGCAGCCCTAATCATGAGCCTCCAACCATTCTTATTTTTAAATCAGAACTTCATTACTTAAGTGAATGTCTTGTTGAGAATATGTAGCCATGCAAAAATAAATATTTATTACTGTCAGTATTTTCAGTGGCAGAATTCTGGAGCATGAGTTGGGTGATGGTCACCTGGCATTACAACGGGATGCCTTGATCCGTAGTGGGAGGTGGGAAGACAATGCACTATTTTTTCCCTTTGTAAGCACGCACATGGTGTGTAAGCAGACACAAGCAGAGCATAACACAGCTCTGTGTTGGGGGGAGGAGGGAAGCTCCATTAGACCAATAGCTTCCCCTCGTGCTGTACCTCCCATAGTGACTCACTGGAAGCAGTTTGATTCACGCTGCATCTCTGATGGGCCTTGTACTGATCTCACATCAGTCTCTGGAGCAGCAGCCGAACAAGTTATTTCATTTGCTATGTCTACATTAGAGACCTTATGGCAGCACAGCTGTACCGATGTCCTATCGTGGTAGGAGAGGGCTCTCCCATCAACATAGCACTATGCATGCTGCCACTTATGTCAGTGTAACTTACGTTGCTCAGGGGTGTGTGTGTGTTTTCTCACACCCCCTGGGTGACATAAGTTAAACCGACATAAGTAGTAGTGTTGACATGACCTTAAGCAGGTGTTGGTGAGAGCAGAATCAGGAAGCAGTGAGCTTTGAATTCATTCTCAACATAGGCAGGACTCATCGCTGAGAGCGAGCTCTTGTGACGCAGTCTGCAGTGACGCTACTGCCCTAACCACTGAAATGCCAAAACTCAGCAAGACCCAAAAAGGAGAGGACAAACCTAGAAAAACCAACAACATATTCCAGGCTGGCACAGTTCTCTCACATGAGCCTATTCCTCTCTGTAAAGTCAGTTCTGATAAAGAATGGTGCTTCTGGAAGGTATTATGAAACGAAATCAAACAGGATCTGAATCACCTACCAAAAATTACAGGAATACAAACACCTGAACTGGTTGTTTTCTGTAAGAATTGCGTTTAAATAGCCTTCTTACTCCTTTTTCCATCTTTCCCATGATGTTGGCCTTTTGCAGCAGTTGCAGTACAATGCATCTTACAAACAGAACGCAGAGCAGTAACCAAAATGATGTTTGAAGGGGCTACAGCTCTCAATTACAGTAACAGACAAGGTGCTGGCAGTTTAGCCACTTAGCCTAAGGAGTTTTATTACCAGCTGCTAGGCTTCTTTGACAAGGGTGTTACTATAATATAGGTCACTGGTGAAGTCTAGAGCATAAGAAAACCATCCTTTTGGCAGCAGGTATTCACTCACTTCCACACCAAACTGAAACTACAGAAAGCCTCTAGCTGGCCGTCAGCTAACCAAACCTTTGTGCAGAATCACAATTGACAGTGGATTGCATTTACTCAAAGAAAATACAGATTTGTATGGAACAAAGAGAACGCAGAGGTCTGAATTAGTTGCTCTTTTCAGGCGTTCTTTACAAGGGCGTTTAGTACTACTGGATGGTGCTGAACCAATGGAGACTGATGTCCTTTTAAAAATCCATATAGCATCTTTCGGACTGACAATAATAGTGCAAGTCTTCCAGTCTGCTCTCCAGTATGTCTTATCCCTGACCTAAATGGAGAAGGAGGGGGATTTATTTTCCATGCTCATTGCAGGGGCCTGGGTTGGTGTTTTTTGTGATGTGGACATCTGCTTGGCACAGGACTGATGCCACCAGTTTATTTCACACAACCAGACTGCCATCTGATTACTAGTGAATGAAAGTTATTTGTTCTACATTTGCAGCAGGACCCCCAGAATGAAAGCCCCAATTCTCATGTTAGCTCCTAAGGGCTCAAATTCTGGCTGCCTCGTGGAGATGGGCACAAGTCAGACATGGGGGACCGTGGTACAGAAGGCTTTCCACACTGAATGTGGGCTACCATCAAAGCCAGAGTACCAGAGCCTTGCAGGCACGTTCCAAAGCAGGTCCTAGGTATTGAGGCTCAGGCTCATGCTCATGCACATGTCCGTCTGATCCTCAACGGTAACTATGAAACCCTCCCGTGCTGCTTTGTTTGTACTTGTTGCAGGAATAATCCTTGCAGGCAGCTATTGCTTGTAGGAATACATAAGCACAATAAAAACTCCTTTACAGCATGAGTCAGCACATACTTGCAGGGCATTTCCATGGGCAAGCAGAATTTGTTTTAAACAAACTGACTTATATCAGCTGGTATATGCATCCTAACTCCTTCCGTTGACTCTAATAAACTCACAAAGCACAACTATCAGACCTAGTCGTATGCAAAATTTCAAATAATGACTATAAATGTTTACCTTTAGAGCAGCAGTTCTCAACCAGGGGGGTGGGGGCCTGTGAGCACATTTCAGGGGGGTCCATCAAGCAGGGCTGGCATTAGACTCACTGGGACCCAGGGCAGAAAGCCAGAGCCCCACTGTGCAAGGCTGAATCTGGGGGCCCTGATCCCCCGTCACCTGGGGCTGAAGCCAAAGCCTGAGTAACTTAGCTTTGTGGGGCCCCCTGTGGCATGGGGCCCTGGGCAAATGCCCTGCTTGCTATCTCCTAACACTGGCACTGGCGTTTATATGCAGAAAAACACTTTGTTGTAGCACAGGTGGACCATGGAGGTTTTTATAGCATGTATTGGGGGGCCAGAAAGAAAAGTTGAGAACCCAGGCTTTAGAGCAGAGGTGGGCAAACTACAGCCTGCGGGCCACATCTGGCCCTGCGGGACCATCCTACCCAGCCCTTGAGCTCCTGGCCCGGAAGGCTAGCCCCCAGCCAGCCCCTCCCTACTGTCCCCACGCTGCCACGCAACTGGCTCTCATCAGGCAGCAGGGCTGCGAGCTCCTGCCGCTCTGAGCGGCATGGTAAAGGGGCGGGGATGAGTTGGATAAGGGGCAGGGGATTCTGGGGGGGGGGGGAGTTAGGGGACAGGGAGCAGGGTGTGGTTGAATGGGGTGGAGGTCCTGCGGGTGATGGTCAGGGGATGGGGAATGGGTGGGGTCTGGATAGGCATGGGAGTCCCGGGGGGCCTGTCAGGGGGTGGGGTAGTCAGGGGATGGGGAATGGGGGGTTGGGGTCCCAAGAGGTGGGGGTGTGGATAGGGGTTGGGGCAGTCAAGGGATGGGGAACAGGGTGGTTGAATAGGGGGGTGGTTAGGGATGGGGTCCCAGGAGGGGGCGGTCAGGGGACAAGGAGTGGGGGAGGGTTGGATGGGGCGAAGGTTCTGAGGGGGGCAGTCAGGGGACAGGAAGTGGGAGGGGGTGGATGGGGGCCAGTCTGTTTCAGGAGGCACAGCCTTCCCTACCCAGCCCGCCATACAGTTTCGCACCCTGATGTTGCCCTCGGGCCAAAAAGTTTGCCCACCCCCGCTTTAGAGGTTACATTTACAGCTACAATGAAAGAATCCTCATCTCAAAGCCCATTTCTGGTTCTTCAAAGATTCCCCCCAACTACCAATCAATGTAACAGCAATCCTTGGAAACACTTTTTCAGCTTTCAACATCATTTTTGGCAATGAAGCTCATCACCTGTGAGGCCTGCTGTAGCTTACCTGTCAGGGATCCAAGATGCAAGATATCTGGGGTCAGCCATCACTTGCAAACACAAGGCTGAAGGGATTCAAAATCCCCAAAAGACAGCTTCATTCACAAGACTCCAAAGTAGTTGCAAAGAGTTTTCTTGAATTGCAAGTACAGCAAAATGGCAGCTCTCTAGTGTCCAGTCAAATTATTTCAGAAAAAGCCTCATCCTTTATATTCAGTGGGAAACGTGAATGAACAGATAAATGCAAACTAATTTCTCCTTGGCTATTATGAGGGGAAGTTTGCACCATGTGCCACTAGAAATGTAACTTTTCTTTAGACTGTAGATGAAGGGTCTCAAAACCAATAGCATTTTCATGGTGACTGTCCATTTGTGTCTGTGCCTTATTATGTCTTTACAGATGGAGGGGCATACTCCAAATCTGTCTGCCTAAGAGACACACGGAGGCAGAGAAAGATTATAAATTCAGGAGTTCCTAGCTCCTATCTTAGTCCACTAGACTGCATTCCCGTCTCCTCTGCCGCCACTCATAACTGCAAAATTTTCCTCTCAAATCTCCATGTGGCTTTCGTAGTCTGCTTTCCCAACCATTCTGATCTGATGTGTCTAGAATTGACCTTAGAAACGCTGTGCATTTTCCAGCATCAGTAAATTTCTTTCCATGTTGAAAATTAATAGACTTAGAATTAGTGTTGTTTTTTTTAAAACTCAGTAAATGCTGGGAAACATCAATTTCATTGTACACACACAAACCAACAATTTTTTTTCCCCATCATTCTAAATTTACACATAGGCAAAGTAAGAGAAGGGCTGCTTAAGAACCTAGTAGAGTCTGACAAGGATATTTACTTTATATATTTTGTGTTTTACTGGTTATAAAACTTTGTGCATCTCAACATCTACAGTCATTAAATATTTTCCTGCAACTCTGAAAATGTAAATAAATTGGGGGGGAAAAAACCTTAAAAATAAACATGGATATTATCTGTAAAAATGTTAAAATATCAAATTCTGCCAAGCCTAAATATTAAGCATAACCAATGTCTTAACCCCTAGGCCAGCTGCTAGTCTTACATGCTGGTAGCAGGAAGATTATGTAGGTCTGTCTGTAGGTTTCTTATTCCCTGGGAGTCTAGCGAATGATGCATTCATTTCATAGTTGCTTATTTAGGTTTGGAATCCAGATGCTAGAACTAGGGAACTGGTTCCATTTAATGTGAGCTTCTGGTACTGGGTCTCAAGTGACATCTTGAAATCCTGGGTTTGGTTCCTGGCATAATTCCTGAATGTTAATGAATAACATTGGAGGCACATGTTTCAAAATACTGAGAGAGACAATAAGGATTCCCACACGAAGCCTTTCCAACCCAAACAACTCTATTAACAAAAGACCTTCTTGCTCCCCCCTAATTCTGGGCTGGGGAATCCTTTCCCTAAAGCGTGCTGTCAGAGGGAAGCAGAAAACCCTAATCTGACTACAATTATACAGAGATGGTTTTAACCATCTCCCTCTTTAAGACCTCTCCCTAATTATAACTCAACATTGTGGCATGTCTGCGCATTTATCATTATGGGTGGCACATAGACCTTGACATACCTTGAAAAAACAAAACAGAACAACAGTTTATTTACATAACATAAAACCTACCCAAAGCAGCAATAGCTGCATTTCTCTGTCCTCCTACTCTACCATGTACTGCTTGGTCACTAGCCATGTGGTCCATTTGCTTTGAAATGCTCACACCTACCTTGATGATGTGCAATTATAATCAGGAATCTGATTTTAAAAAGAATAGTTTGATGCTGAGGACACTTAAATTTTCCTACGCCAAAAACTTAAGATCAGTGTTTTTTCCATAAAAGAAGCAGAGTCATGGATATTTTTAACTCATTTATTAAGCACAATGCAATACAATTCTAATCCTGCTCTATAAAATGATACCATTGCTATACAAAGCACTAAAACCAGTTTAAGTTTGTAAGTGACAGGGATCCACTGGTACATCATGAGAACTGAAGAAACTAAGCTAACAGCTGGCTTGAAGCAGATTTATGCAGTGGGTTTATGGAGCTGTGTGACTCATCCAAAACATAAATGTGTATTTGGTGGTCTCTGAGCTAATGCAATACATGGCAGCACTTGAAATACCACCTGACTACTCATTACTAAGTTAACTGAATTGTTTTAGTGGAAGGATTAATTATGATTAAGCAAAAGGACCTGTCAAGGGAAAATCCAAGTGTAGGTCTAGTCAATTACAAATCACTTTATCCCATATGTGGATATGAGACTGAATCTCACTATCCATCCCTCTGGTTGAACCACAAACTGTGTTGCAGCACTGAAAAGAACAAACAAA
Source organism: Lepidochelys olivacea (assembly GCF_965140295.1). NCBI lineage: Eukaryota > Metazoa > Chordata > Testudines > Cheloniidae > Lepidochelys > Lepidochelys olivacea. The sequence continues at coordinate 19,038,455 of NC_140423.1, forward strand.
GTGAAATGCTTCTGTAAACCATGAGTGAAACAAGGCAACTTAATCCCTGCAAGAGAGTTAAACATTTGTACTTTGTCTGTGCCTGTACTGCTTATAAAACTACTAAGGAGTTACACAAGAAGGGAAGCAATGTAAACTCATTTCTATTTATATAGCACCTTTCACCCAGCAACACCCCAAAACATTTTATATACACTATAAACCTATATATAGGGGGTCACACTTGAACTCAGCAACTTCTGGAGCAGAACTGTCCCCTCATTTTAACACTGCACGCTGCAACATCTTCAGATCTAAGAACAACTGAGACAAAATTCAATGTCCAACTAAAACTCCAGGGGGAATCTAGATAGGCTGAATGTAATTATCCTGAATTTGGGAAAGACACTGGGATGACTCTTGTGGGTAAGCCCACAGTTCTTTCCACAATTACCTCAAATTTAATTCTCATCCAAAAGTAGATATCTCTGCTGTTCACGCTCAGCCTTGCATCTCTGCTCTTTAATATTTTAATGTAGTTTTGTGAACTTTAATATTCTGCAACTGGTGATCTTGCCCAAGATGTTACAAATTTTGAAGATTATTGAAGCACCAGCAGTGAACGTACACTGTGTCCAGGTTAAGATCTGCAAACAAACAAAAGTCAGTCTGAGCCAAATAATAGTATCCCTCCTCCTAGTCTGACGGCTTCAGAAATGGCTGATTGAGCCAAGCAGCAGAGAGCTTCAGCTGTTACTTTACTTTTTAAAAAAAAGATTGCAGTCAAGAACAATACTGAGGCAATATGAAGGATAAGATCTGGTTTCCTCTCTTCATTTCCCCTGCACTCCTTCTGTGATGGATTCGGTATAGCAGAGGGAGCATAGACTGTCTTTCATCCTAAAAGCCATAAAATAATTACAGCAGAGTCCTGAAAATTATTAACTTGCTAATGATGTTCGTCTCCAAACAGCACCATTAGCAGCTGTCTGATTTATGAAATGCCAGAGATGGCCCTCTCACAAGTGAGTGTTTTGGGGTGAACTTTCCTGCAATTATTAGAAATAATATGTTCTGGTCTCTGCATCATATCACACACACAAACAAACGGGTCAGTTTCTGAACTCTTATACTTACACATACATTCAACCCAGAGTTTCTCTTGGAATGTCTACCAGACTTTCTGGGTGATTGCTTTACTTGGTATCCTCTCAGTATTTAAAGTGAGTGCGTGAAAGTACTAGCATCTTGAAAGAAACTTTAAAATGCTAGGTACCATGGTTCCCCTCCTCCCATCAACCTCCTGCAGTCATGCTTCTGCAGCCCCATCGTATGTTAATACTGACTCCAAAAACAGTTTCAAATGCCTTGTCATGTCTTTCAGGCACATTCTGTGCAAATTCCCCTATCCACCTCACACCATTCTGCCAAGGCACCATAGACCCAAGCTGTAGCACTCAATGTTATCTTAGCCTTGGTTTCCTCTTGACTAGAAAATGCCCATGATGCTGGGTTGTTGGCCTTAGCTTTAAGAGTTAATGGCTCTGAGCAAATATTTAATACATTTACCTTCCTGTGAAATATCCACAGGCAGACTGCAGTTTCCTCATTTATTTATTCATTCAAATTTATTCAGGCTGAGTTGTCTTTAACTGTAGAATTAACAACTCAGAATATGAGCTGTGTGCTTGGTCATGAGGCACACGGTGTTATTTCTGTTCTCTGACTGGATATCCCTAACCCTGTGAAGAAGACACTGAAGCTTTGAACCTATAAATGAGGAGAGGGGATTAGGGAATTCTAGAAAACTTCTGAAACCTTTTCTTTTCTGGGTCGCACAGTCCTTTTCCAGGGCTTCATTCCTAGAAAACTAGACTACAGTAAAATGTTTTGCCTGAGTGCAGTTTAAATTTAATCTTCTCTTGTCACTTTCTCACAAGAGTGTTTTTCCTGAAGGGTGTGCTCAGATCCATGTCTGGCTTGTTTAATAGCCTCTGTAATACAAGTTTGGGGGGTTTTTGGAATCTTATCCACTTGCTGTCTATAAAATGTACCACATTCTGTGTGAATAGTGAAGTGTGCAATCTTAAAGAATGCTTTCTGGGAGCAGGTGTGTAAGACTAGTTTGTTTCGTGTCTGGGGAAACGCCAAGAGCTGCACAGCATGACCCGAGTGACTTATTCAATTCAAGTGATATCATTTCAGGGGACAGCTCCCAGCAGTGGGATGTTAACTGGGCGCTGGCTCAACAGCCAGATGCAAACAGGATCTCCCATATTTTAGCTACTGTGCAAAGCATAATTCTGAAACTGCACAGCATCCTTACCCAGGCTACAGACAACAGGTTTATCTGGTCAGATCTTTGAGATGAAACCAATAGTTTTAAACAACTTGATTTTTCATAATCACCTTTCCTCCCCTATTCCATTGTTTCTCCCCCCACACACACACACACCCCATTTAATATTTTTATTGGGATACTCCAAGGGACCCTACTAGGCAGGGTGCCAGGTGTCTGCTTTTCAAACGGAAAGTCCGGTTGAAAGAGAATCTGTACAGCGTTTGGTCAGATGTACTGACCAGACACCAAAAGTCCAGTTAGCGTGGGGTGGGTGAGAGAAGGGGGGTTGGGGTGGCACCAGGTCATCAATCCATGCCAGCCCCTGCTCAGCTAGGGCTGCCTCCTACCTGCATCTCATGGGCAGACAGACTCCGTGTCAGGGGCTGCAGCTCCATCACAGACCCAGAGCACAGGAAGTCCAGCTGGGGTGTGGGGAGGGGAGGAAGAGTAGAGGAGAAGATTGAGGGACTGGGGAGGGGGAAAGGAGCTAGTCAGGGGAGGAGAAGCATGAGTAGGGGGTCAAGCCTTGGGAGAAAGAGGCAGGGTGGGGGGAGGTTCTAGTGCTCCTGCTGTAGCCTCCGGTTTTCAGAAATTGGAAAGTTGGCAACTGGGCTGACCTCAGCTGTTTCTCCACATCTATTCTCGAAGTGGTCTCCTCCGGCTCTACCACAGCATCTTGGGCCTTATTTATTGCTCTGCAGACTCGGATGTCCCACTGACACTGTCTCAGATCATGACAACTGCTGTCCTAGATGCTCTCGTTACCATGTCAAATATTCTAGGACCATTTTCAAAGCTCAACCTTAGTTTTGTTCTATGTAAATAACAAAATGGTTATTCCATTGAGAAATAAGAGTATAAGGAGGAGAGACAGCCAGGATGGCTCAAGGGACTGGGAAAGGGGTTTAATTGCTTTTCATCTCTACATGGCTTACAGGTCTGTATCTGAAGTAAAATGATAATCCAAAACAACTGTACATATTCTGTGTCATGTTAGCCTTGATTCCTGTTTGTGGTTGCAGAGAGCTTCAGCTTTATTCATGTGCAACTACTTCTGAATCAATATGTATATGGCATGTTAGTCTGGTATCCAGCAGAAAATGGAGAGTAGAATATGTGATAAAATAGGTATCATAGACTTCTTCACCATATGACAAAATTACATCCTTCCTATCACACACAGATGAATGATGGTTTTTTATATGCTTGTTTAAATAAATTTCAATAAAAACTATACATATGTGAAGTTATGCACCAGTCAGGCAAGTGTGTAACTTGGTGATTTTGTCCCTATAGGGTGAAACAATTTTTGCCATAAAAAGGTGCACTTTGTTAATAGGCCTATTATCTTCATTTTGCACACGTATCCTTACAAAGAGAACAAAGGAATTTGTACAGGATTTTGCCACTACTGGGTTCCTCTATCCGTGAGATATCTAGAATGACCATGACTGTCCACAAATAGGATGCCTAAGAGAAATGTGTCTGAACATTTAAAGCTGCTAAATGTTTCTTTGTGACTCAGAAGTCACTTCGTGCTGGGTGCTCTGTTTCCAGCTCTGAAATGATTTGTAACTTCACTCACAAAACTGAGGCTCTCGGACCACTGCTGCTATGTTCCTAGCAGCAGTAATGCCTGAGCGGAGGTGAAGAGGTCAGATGAGGGCAAAGTCCAAAGTAATTTTAAGTGGTTCAGTTAAGTACAGAGGGCTAATGGGAAGCCATTTTAATTTATTACAGTCATCCCCAGTGAATATAAAGACAACATTTTTCTTGAGCAGCTTGATTACAAAGCATTAAATCCCTTTGTGTGTATATAGAAGAACTATGGACAGTATAGCTCAAATGTCTGGAAAGGACTCTACACACTGTTCTGTGTATTAGAGCGAAGTGTAAATATTGTAGAGTTGGGAATAGATTGGTTTGGTTGTATATATTCATTTTTTCAGTTCTTTTGAGGGTTTCTGGCCCAAGTATTTTATACACACACACACATGCATTTAAAAAAAAAACAAAAAACCAACAACTCCAATTCCTCCCCACACAAAGGTGAGGTGTTGCCATCTTTGCAGAAGACATTATTTCTCCCCACGCTTATCCCCCACCCAATCCCAGCTAGAAATGTGTTCTGGTTTTTCAGAACCCACAAAAACTATCCCTCCACACTCTGCCCCTGCCAAACACACACTTTTGCTTATTTTGCTGGCAGTGAGAGATGTCTACTGTTAATTATTGGCTTTGATAGAATAGCTACAGCATACACAATACTAAACAGACCAAAAGCATGCAGTTTGGGGTAATGAGAGAGCTCCTTTTCTGGGATCCGATAATCTAGTTTTCCCTCCATGGGTTAAATACATCCAAACAACCTTCAGGTCCATGAGAGGGTATTCCCTCTGCTTGTACAATCTACAAGGACTGATCCAGAGGAGGGCTAAATACCACCGAAAACAATGAAAGTGGCAGGTGCTCAACCTCATGGGATGAGGCCCTTGGGAAATTAGGATTTGAAGCAGGAACCTGCTTGTAAACTATGGAGCAGCTACTGAGCAAGACCACAGTCATAGAAACTATAGATGAAAGATATACTGGCTCGAGTTATGTTGTCACTTATTATCTATCAGATCATAAACATCTTGCTACCTGGTGTGTCCCTGTCTGTTTGTATGCACCTGTCTCTAGTCTTATGATTGGATGTTAAGCACTCTAGGGTAAGGACTATCTCTACTATGTTTGTACAGTATTAGCACAGTGGGCCTGGGGCCTCTAGGCACTATTGTAGTACTAATTAATAATATGGCCCATAATTTAGTTCAGATTATTTTAGTGTCATTAGGTAATGGTGACTAAGCAACTTTTTTCTACCCTCGCTCCCTTTTGAAAACTCACTATTGTGGCCTTTAATCTGGGACACCGTCTGCACTCAACCTAATCATTAATTGGCTATAATGCATCAGCTAGGCAGATTAGCTCCTTGGGGACCTTCTGTCTTTGCAAATGGCAATGCGCATACACGAGAGGTGGTCAAACTACAGCCCACATCCAGCCCGCAGGATCATCCTGCCCGGCCCCTGAGCTCCCAGCCTAGGAGGCTAGCCCACGGCCCCTCCCCTGCTGTCCCTCCTCCCCCGCAGCCTGAGCGCACCATGCCGCCAGCATGGGAGGGGGCTGCACGGCGGGGGCAGGGGAGAGAGGGAAGGGAGGTCTCATCTGCAGCCACAGGGAAGCAGGTGGGCGGATGGTGGGAGCACGGCGAACGCGTGCGGAGGACTCAGGAGGAGCAGCTGGCGGCCGTGCAGCCGGCCGGAGAGAAGTGGCGCTTTGAAGGGGAAACTGCCGCTTCTCTCCGGCTGTGTGGCTGCCTCTGCTCCCCCTGAGTCCTCCGCCCATGTTCGCAGGGCCGCATTCCAAAGGGGCTTTAGAAGGGGGATCAATAGGGGGTGGGGACCCCAAGGGCCTTTTGAGGGGCAGGGGTGTGGATAGAGGTTGGGGCAGTCAGGGAGCAGGGGGAGTTGGATGGGGGGGTTGGATGGGTCGGGAGTTCTGAGGGGGGCAGTCAGGGGCGGGAAGTGGGAGGGGGGGGTTAGGGTTTGGGGAGGCACAGCCTTCCCTACCCAGCCCTCCATACAGTTTTGGAACCCCAATGTAGCCCTCAGGCCAAAAAGTTTGCCCATCCTTGGCATACACAGTGCTAAATTGACTAATGTACAATATACTGCATAAAGAAAAGAGTACTTGTGGCACCTTAGAGCCTAACCAATTTATTTGAGCATGAGCTGTCGTGAGCTACAGCTCACTTCATCGGATGCATACTGTGGAAACTGCAGCAGACATTATATACACACAGAGACCATTGTTTCATGGTCTCTGTGTGTATATAATGTCTGCTGCAGTTTCCACGGTATGCATCCGATGAAGTGAGCTGTAGCTCACGACAGCTCATGCTCAAATAAATTGGTTAGTCTCTAAGGTGCCACAAGTCCTCCTTTTCTTTTTGCGAATACAGACTAACACGGCTGTTACTCTGAAACCTGTCAATATACTGCATGTTATACTAGCACATAATGAAGGCATTGGGCATCCCTTGGACTTCAATATTAAGATCCTTAGGTCACTGACAGTGAATGCTCCTGCTGGCTCAATGCATATACTGGCCCTGCAAAAGGAGAGCACCCCACTACCGTTCCATCAAGCCCGTAACAGTGGCTTGTTCTGTGACCTCTGAAACCCCTTTGACAAAGCTGCTAAAAGCCAACAGGGATTGCTCACAGGACTCGTCCTAGTCATGTGTTTGGTGACTGCTAGTAATTGGAAGGGAGACCACGCTGACTTGAATCTCCTAGGTAGCAGTGCTACTAACCTCTTGAACCACATTTTGGAAAGACAAGTGGTGTTTCCAAAGGACTATCCACACAATAATGTACATTAATTGGAGATTTATTTGTTGTTCGCTGCCAGACAATAAATCCTTGTGTATATGAAAGTACATCCCAGGACACTAGGACTTTTTTTTTTTTCAAATGTAGTTACGGTTTTTGTACTCACTTTTGTCAGATGCAAGTAAGTGCAGGCAAAACTTATATCATTTAAATGTCTAAGTACTTGCCCCAGAAATCACATACATACCTGTCAGAAATACAGATGCAGTTATTTGTGTCCATAATTTCTGGGTTTAAAAATAGATCCATTTAAAGCTGGTTTGAAAACTAGTCTCTAACCGTATGAAAGTGTCTTGACACATGTCAATATATCAAACACAGGTATCAACAACTACTGGTTTTGTGTGGCCCGCTGTAATCCTGTGAGATCTCAAACTAAGGCTATGTCTACACTACAAATCCCATGTCGGCATAGCTATGCTGGCTGACCCCCTAACACATAGGGGTCAGCGTATACTAACAGGAGGAGGAGTTCAGACGGTGCAGGAAAACCACCTCACTGAATGACATTGGTTATGTCAACAAGCCCTCCTTGGTCAGCATAGCTGCTTCTACCATGGGGCTTTTGGCAGCATAGCAGTGTCATATGGGGTTGTTAGGTTGTAGGGTTGTTTTTCTTTCACACCCCTGACCGACATAGCTACATCAGTATAAATTTTAAGTGTAGAGTGTAAATTTTTAAGTGTAAATTTAAGGCTAAAGGAGGAGTAAGCCATTTCAGTTTTTGGATGGAGAAACTTCCAAGGATCACCTATGTAGTGTTGGTGATTCTGCAGGGTTATTTATGTATGGTAGCACCATGTGTACATTGTACTTTAAAGACAACCAAAACCAAGACCTTTCTCTGAGGAGTCTGCACTAGGCACTGAGGAATTTACAGATGTCTCTCTGAGGAAAATATTGTATACTTATACCAGCATAGCATTACGGTTTACAGTGCTGCTGAAAACATGGTTCCATCTCTTAGATAAGTCACAAAACCAACATCTGACTTACTCATGGTTGCTAAAGACCTGACAGGGAGATGTAAGAGTGGTAATTTCAAATCTGGCCAAATTCTTCTCTTGTAGCTATGTTCTGCCTTCCTAAAACTTTCTGGCAGCAAATGTCCTTTCCTAAGAGGTTGTGTAGTGTTCCTGTGCATTGTTAAACAGCAAGTTGGGTTTTATCCCAAAGGTAGCTCCAGTGATCCCTGCATGTAGTCTGAGTCAGTCAAGGGTCAGTTGATCCTTTGGGATGATAGGGTACTACAGAGACTTGGTTGTATTAGTACTGTGAGTATGTTGACAGAGGAGCTAGTTACTGGCACTATATTTCAGTGTGCACTGTGCATTCTATTTGTGGCCGTGTGAACTAATTTCTTCCATGTGCAAATACAGTTCCAAAATTCTACCAAGATTCCTGCTGGTAAAAAGGGAAAGTGCTCATCAGATGAATGGTTTTCAACAATAAAAGAGTAAATGTAATAGATGCATATATGTGTCTGTCTAGCTTGACGTGTACATCATAGACTATTCCTCCAAATAGTTCATAAAAATGCTTAGAACTATTATGTGAGTTTCCCTGAAATTTTTTAGTTGCATGGCTTTGGAAAGGATTCAATAACTAATGGCCTTTGAATGAAACTATATGTTTCTAATATATTGTGCTTCTCCCCAATACTTTAAAAAAAATAAAGTCTGATCCTGATTATTACAAATGAAAAATAATTTGAAATGTTTGTGGATGGCAGCTTTATATGCAAGACAAATATGCTCAGTTTCCTAAATCCAGCTGGAACTAGGTTTTCATTTTTCTTGTTTTAAATAAATGTCATTTATTACAACTGCTCTGTCTTACTAAGGCAGCTGTTGGCAGCAAACTGTGAAATTAAAGTTGGGTTGGTTTCAACCAAGAGCCAAAATATAATACACTTTTTTCAGAGACGTTTTTCTTGTCGATATGTAGTCTATGCTCAGTAATTAAAATAGCTAGTCAATCAATTCTATTAAGTTGGCTTAAGGGAGAATTATTGTCATGTGGACAAGCTGATTAAAATGTAGTTTTCAAAGTGTATAGACAAGGAAAACAAATTTAGGAACTGCTATAACTACATTTGGTAAAACGCATAAGTAGTCAATTTAGTGGTTAGTGCAGGAGCTTGGGTGGGATTCTAATCATAGCCCTACCACTGTCTTGTGATATGACCTTGGGCATGTCACTTAACCTCCAAGTCTCATTTTTCCTATGTGTAATATGAAGAGTATAGACATATTAGAGAGAACTGGTCAGCCTTTAGGTTGACTGGCTCATATCCACTACACCAGGCCCACAAAACTTTTGGAACCCACATTACTTAGTGAAAGAAATCATCAATATTTAAGTCGACATTTCCTCAAAAACAAACAGCGTTCGAGGTTCAGGCATCAGACCAGTTCTATAGATGATGTCAAGGCTGCATCTTGGACTCTTATTTATTCTGGAGGTTCCTCAGGTTCAGAGGCCTAAGGTCTAGGGAAGAAACATCCAAACCACACAGATTTCCAATTTTATATATTAATCAAACTAAATAAGGAACCAAATAAAATACATGTAAACCATTCAAATTAAGAAAGTGGGTTAATATCAAAACAAACTAATCTAATTACCAGGTTGATAAACCAACAACTCCTTATGTAATTTGGGAAGGCAGCAGTCTTGTTTAGCCATCAGAGTCAAAAAGCAACAAGACATTATCAAGCTTAGTGCTGATCTATATATTTTTTCCAACCAAATATCTGATACGGGGAGGATCAAGTCACTCCCAGGCTGAAGGCAATGTTAAAACTACAAGCACTGATGCCAATTAAGGTAGTCTGCCCAACTTAATGTACTGGTTTGGTGACAGCAAATCCCTTCTCTTTCCCTAGCCCCCAAACATAGGTATTACAATAAAACATTCCCATACAATTAAAGACGATGCAGCTTGTTACATTTTAATATTCAAATGACAAATACAGGTGAAAATAATATGATTTCTTAGGATAAGACATAACTCCTAACCCATGCATAAGCGCTCTTTTAGACAAGAAGCTTGTTTAACCTAGGGTTGTTTTCGGTATTTAAGAAATTATTCTCTAGGCCCTATTCTCAAATGAATTCCGAGAGTTCTAGCCCCACACACTCATGCACACACCCTCACTCCTAGCCATCTGCTGGAATAAAAAACAAGTGTAAATGCTGAGGTAGAGGTGTCCCTCTAGTAAGAAAGGATAGAAAATGCAACAAAACCAAAAAAGGTTACTACTTATGGAGGATGATTGTCATGGCTCTTGTGGCTTTATTCAGTCTCAGGAAGTTGGTACGTGGTTGCAAACGTTAACCAATAGTCTTACTGGCACCAGCGTTTAATGTTGATGGAGTTGCTGGCTGGCTACAAGTTACTTGCTTGTAAATGTCTAATCTTAAATGTTGTATGTTAAACTCCCACTTCTAGGTGGCCAGCATAGCTAGAGGCTAGCAGCCATTACAGGCAAGCAAGCCAAATGCTGCAACAAAAGCTTCTTCCTTTCATTCAATTTTAAGATGGTGCCTGACTGGTTCCTCCCCCTTGGAACTCCTCATAGAAGCTTCTTCGTGAATCAAATAGATTCATAGATACAAAGGTCAAAAGGGACCATTAAGATCATCTAGTCCGACCTCCTGCACAACGCAGGCCACAGAATCTCACCCATCCACTCCTGAGAAAAACCTCTCACCTATGTCTGAGCTATTGAAGTCCTCAAATTGTGGTTTAAAGACTTCAAGCAGCAGAGAATCCTCCAGCAAGTGACCCGTGCCCCATGCTACAGAGGAAGGCAAAAAACCTCCAGGGCCTCTTCCAATCTGCCCTGCCGGAAAATTCCTTCCCAACCCCAAATATGGCGATCAGCTAAACCCTGAGCATATGGGCAAGATTCACCAGCCAGATACCCAGGAAAGAATTCTCTGTAGTAACTCAGATCCCACCCTATATAACAGCCCATCACAGGCCATTGGGCCTATTTACCATGAATATTTAAAGATCAATTAATTGCCAAAATCATGTTATCCCATCATACCATCTCCTCCATAAACTTATCGAGTTTAATCTTAAAGCCAGATAGGTCTTTGGAGCACTCTTCTTCGGAGTTCACTGGCATCACCAAATGGGGCCTGATTAAGTACTTTTATGAAAATGTAGAACCTCCCCGTTTCAGTAATTTCAGGATCAGTAAGTCCATGGATCTAAAGTCAACAGGCCTGTAGGCATCTGAGACCCCAGGTAAGGCCACAGGCATTATCTCAACCATCCAAAACCACAACTCAAAAATAACTTTAAAAAAATACTAGGCAAGCAAGAAGTTGGAACTAAAATCCTCACACCAATCACACATTCATTCAACCATGCCCAGGGAAAGACCATTCCTGTGCTACAGACGGATGCTTGTAGTTCCCCTTATACTTTGATACTCAGCAGCTTGTCTTTGAACAGCACTTCTTACATACAAAATATGGGAGAAAGGTTAGACTATAACTCCGAGTACAAAGTCTTTCCTCCAAAAAAAAAAAAAAAATCATAATTGAGGTTATTTTTATATGCACACCTATCTGTCTGCAGTAAAACACTCCTACTATACAGGTTAGATGTGAGGCCTAGTTAGTAGTATTTGTCAAGAGCTCTGAGATCCTTGAGCTCAAAGATCTCAATGAATGCAGATATTACTCTTATAAGAAGACTTCCAGGGCCAAATATCCAAGATTGTTGCCATATTTGCATTCTTTTCCTTGCAAATATGACCTGGACAACACCCCATTTGCGTGAGTCGTTATCTAACTTACAGGCACAAATGTGAATTTCTGAGCATGCAAATAGTGCTGTTAAAAATATAAAGAGCACAGGGAAGGGAGCTACTTGAAAATGTTTCTCATAGGCCAAGACCCAACTATTTACTTCCTTAATTTCTGATTTGTGGACCACGTTCTGACCGTAAGTCTGGCAAGTGATTTATTTTGTTGAATAATTTGGGGATCTGTAAGGAATTTGATACAGTTCCAGGGCCTGATGTGCAGCTGGCATGCACTGAACTTTAAGAATATACACCATGAGTATTCAATAAACCACCAAAGTTCCCCATGACTGCAGAACCAGCACTTCATTCTCATTACCTGCCATGTTTTCTAGCAATTTTCTTTTCATACTGACCCAAATCCCAGCCACCTTCCTTAGCGAAGAGATCATCCATTTAAAGGAAGCTCAGAGAGGGTTGTGCTGGTAGACTATTATGCGGTTAATAGTGTTGCTGCCTGTGGAAGTGGCCTTAGTAGATTGGGCTTTGGACCAGTCTTTGCAACAGGAGATGTTGGGTGAAAGGGGGAAGAACACATGCCATGCAGAAGCAGGTGTGAATGTCAGCCCTTGGTGAGAGGGAGAGAAATTAGTGTGGCGCTAATACCAGCTGAAGGAGGTGCAGTTCATCACCATATAGGGGGACGACTGCCTGAGTGACTCAAGAAAAACATACTTGTCCGCTTGTAGAGCAGCAGATGATGTCCTGTGGCAGGAATTTAACTTGGCAGGATTGCATGCATAGGAACATTTCCTATAGCTGGTTTTTAGGTTATTGCTATTAAAATGCCTTCACCCAAACCCAAGAGGAAAGTATGTAGGTAGATATTTGGGGGAAGGAGTGAAGGCCAAAAATTTTAAACATGTCTGTACAGCACCTGGAACATTATAATACATCATCTACACTTACAGCTCTGTCATCTGCTATTGGTGAGCTGCTTGATGAGCCATCTCAAGTAAACCCTATTACCCCTCGTAGGGGAGAAAAGAATGCTGCTCTTTGTACCAGGATCTCTGCTGCATATTCCGCACAGTTCCTACGCACACAGCTTCCATAGATACTAATGTTAAGTGCCTTGTTGGGAATTGAGTGCAGGACATACTCCCTTTGCAAGACAAATCAGTTGGGAGAATTCTGCCATAGAAGCTGCATACAGGTTTGGACTTACTTCCAATACTAAGGCTCCATTCCTGGAGACAGTTTGAACTAGACTGGGCAGAACACTAGATAATGCTGATGGGAACAGTTGTGCTGGCCGCTATTGGATGGGTAAGGTCACATACAGAATCTTTTCTATTGCTACATTCTATTTAAAACTGGTTGAAACATTAGGGCAGGAAAATTCTTCCCTGTTTTTAGGTAAGTTACCTTTCCCTCCTCCTCCCCCCCCCCCCTTCCAATTCAACTAGCTCTAGTTCTACAATTCTTTGACAAATGGGAACTTCTGCATCATGGGGAAAATGACTCTACAATCCAGGTAATTGGGAATCCTTAGCATTAAACCATACATGTGTACACTTCTGCAATGAGCACATTATAAAACTAACCAAGCCTGACTGACTTTTCCAACACTGCATCTAAATGTGCCCTGAACTTTGTGTGCATGATCATCTACCTGGAAGACGCTCACACAGCACTTTGCCATCAATTCAGAGCTCTTTGAAAAGGTTTTGGAGATCAGAAACTGTTCCTCATTATCAGACTTGTCTCACATTTCAGAGAAGATGGAAAATAATGTTGTTTCCATAGTTTCCCTTATGAAATACTTTGAAATGGGATGTGCTAGCACTCCAGATCACATAGTCTGATACAAACTTAACAAAATCCTGATTTTTTTTTTCCCATATGGGAAAAAAAAGTTTTCATTCATCCATTTATTTTTTCCATGGTATTTTGTCTGAGGAGTTTATTATAATTTCAAGAGGAAAATGTGGCAAAAAGCCAACACTTCCCTTCCAACGATTTGCTGTTGATGGATTATAAGGTTTCTCCCTCCTCCAAATGACCACTGAATGCAGGAGATTTCACATTTGTCTCCAGTGACAAGCTTAGGACTGGATTAGCATCTACTTTCTTTGGAAGAATATACCAGGAAACAATACACACCAGGCAGAGCTAAAAATTTGCAGCGATACACTATCAGAGACGTTTTAAAGATTACATTGACTTTTGAGAACACAAATAGTGAATACTGCAGAAATCCTGAATGTTGCTGGTTCCGCTATATCAGATCATTATTCCCTTCTGTTACATGCAATGGAAATGGGCATGACCACCTGAGAACTCAAGCAAAATCTTGTGTCAAAAAAAAAAAAAAAAAAAAAAAAATCACTCACTGTCTGCATTATTACATTCATGTCACTTGTGAACATGCACAACATTGCATGGCTATTCATGAGAAAAAAGGAAGAGTTAAGCCCTCAACCCAACACTTCCTGCCACTTTGAAGGCTCAGGCTGCCCTGGATCAGGCCTGAAATACAGGTGCGATCTTAACTCTGTAAGTGTTTTGTCAATAGATGTAGGTATATCCTATGCCTAATTTATTTATTTAAACCACAGCAGAAATCTCCAATCAACCCTTTTTTTAATGGTGGGGCTAAAGTTTAAAAATCCTTAGTTGCTAAAGACACTTTGCAGTTAATGTTTGGTCTCCCTGCAGTACATGCAGCTTTGAGGGCGGCTGAGAATCAATCTCAGTATTAATGCAGGTCAGAATTCTCTCTCTCAAGTGGTATCGGGTGACTTCCCTCCTCAAACACCATATAATTTATTTCATTGAAGTTTGCAGGTAGAATGCTTCTTTGGTCATTTTGCTGGTGACTGATTCACTTAGAATCTTCCTTCATATTGGGTGTATTGCTTTCAAGGTCTTTGTTTCTCTTCTTTGTAAGTGTCTACAATGGAAAATTATACATTGTCTTCTCTCTAACTTTCCTGGAACTGACATATCTGCATTGGTCACCAAGGAACCCCGGCAACAAATTAATCACTGACTAAAGAATATTTTCTTCCTAGTCTAAACCAGGTGGAAGATATTAACATATCCAGAGGCTCTCTCCTTCTGTTTTTAAAAATCAATCAATCAATCAGTGGGAAAATTCCCTCTACGTGACAAACTTTGCTACCTTTACATGATGACCATAAAAATAAAAGCCACAACTGTCTGGATAAGAGAACTTACACCATTATTTGTGATTAAATTTGATCAGGGAAGGCATTTCAATAAACAAGAAAATGTGGGGTACACACTGAATTATTTTGCCTTTTCCGTAGAAACATTCCAGCCTTTAAAATGAATGCTGTCAACTTGGAGGAGATGAGGGGCAAGTTTCTGTCCATCAAAAAAAAATATTGTACCTACTGTGGTGAAAAGTAACTAAGTGTACTACCACTGAAAAGTTAACAAAAACCTGTTTTCCCTTTTTCTTCAGTTAGTTTACTTAGTGCGTGACAGCACTTTGCGTATAGTCAATGTCACTGTTTCATCAGAATAGTCATCAGAAAAGCTTCTTCCTTGCTGAAAAGGCCTTTAAACAGCAGCAGTGGAGCAGGAAAAGCCTCATAAAATTGTAGAGTGAAATCTTGGCCTCGTTGACTTCAACAGCAAAATTTGACTTCATCAGTAATGTCGTGGGTTTTTGTTTTTTAAAATATCGTCACGGTGTACTGTTTAAAGCATGCTTTATCAAAGTGGATATTTTTGAAATTAAAGTGAACTTAATATTTAAAAAATTTTCTTTAGATATGTAATATTAGTGGGTTTTGCCATTTTTATTAGGAATATAAACTTCCACAGCATCTACTTAATTCCTAATATAGTTGGCTTAATGCAGTGATTTTGAGTTAGCGGACTATGTAAAAAGGGGTCCGTGAAAGGTTGTTGTTGTTACCATAGAACAGTGGTTTTCAACCTGTGGTCCACAGACCCTGGGGAGTCCAGAGACTATGTCTAAGATTTCCAAGAGGGTCTGCACCTCCATTCCAGAATTTTTGGCGTATGCAAATGAAAAAAGGTTGAAAACCACTGGCTTAATGCAGCACTTCTAATCAAAGGACTTCACATACATTAAAGTTCACAGTACCACCAGTTATGCCCGTTTCTCATACTGGCAACAGACACAATGAGTCTAAGAGACTTGCCCAAGGCCACAGAGGGAGTTAGAGCCAGCTAACTGTGTGCTGTGTGTGCTCCAACACACATCCATAGCGAACAACGGACCAAGTCTCATTTCACTGCATCAGACTTCAGTTACACAACAACATTGACTTTTGTGTTTATCATTCTTCTATTCTCTGATTCAAAGGGGAGGGAGGGGGATTTGTATAGTTGACTACGAAGCATGTGTGCAAACATCTTTCTGTATTCCATAGTCACTTGCCTCGGAAAAGCTGTGCAGCTGGAAGTACAACCTTAGCACAGATGTAAAACTGAGACAGGGAACATTTGTGGCCATTTAAAATCCCATGGCACTTCTCACAAGAGTGGGAGCAATAGCCCCTTAATCCTGGCTGAATTCCAGTTCAGGTAATTACATTCTATCTACTCAACGACAACCCCCATACAGTTCAAGTCGGACACTATATTTTTTCACTTCCTGGCCTGCAGTACTGAGAAATGTTGTCATGTGCTGTTAAACAGCTATTGCATCTGTGGCTGAATCACAGTAGTGGGTAAAGTAATCTTGATTATATTCAGTTTAAGAGGATTGGAATCCTTAGGAATGAAATAGTTAAAGAAATTAATTTATGATACTGCCCAGTAGTGCTGGTAAACTTAAGGTTCTATCAATGGTTTAAATTGTACACTGTTTTCCTAGGGTTTATAACTTACTTGTAAAAATTTGATCTACCCAAAGTCTGGCATGAAAGCAGATTTATTTTTATATCAATAAAATATTTTACACAGAAATCATTTTGTTCTATTAGGCTATTTTTTTCCAATCAAAGTATATTAGACTGCTTTCATGGTGTTTTTGTTTTCTTTTGTTTTTTTAAAATAAAGAGAAATCAAATATGACCTAGTGAATAGCCCACAGTGCTCTGGTTATTCTCAAGAATTGCAACCAAAAATTAAAATTCTGGAGGTACTGAACTGAGTTAAACATCTTAAAACCCCCCCCAAAAAACCAGCAAGTACTTGACACAAACACCCTAGACAGTAAACATTTTAAGGCATGGGACATCTCGTTCTCTTTTGTGAAGGGCTGTGTACACTCTCAACACTATCTGAATGTCCATGTGTTTTTACTCTGCGAACCTGAACTTGCTCCTTAACCCAGAAAGAACGGAAGGTTTTTATAATATATACAGTATCTAAAAGCTTCTCTGTCATTAGGAAAGTTACGTAAAAGTCCTGAAATCCCACAACATAACCCTCTCAACAAAAATAAAACTTTATAATTCTTTTCTGCTCACATCTCTCCTCTGCATCTGTGAGACCTGGACACCATACACATGACATATCAAACAGCTAGGCTTTCCATATGCAGCCTCTGTGCACCATTATGGGGATTCGCAGGCAGGACAAAATTACCAACCTGGAGGTTCTCCAAAAGTCAAATGCCATAAGCATCAAGGCCATGATGATAAAAGCCCAATTACACTGGGTTGGACACATCATTAGGATGCCTGAATATTGACTCCCCTTCTGTGGAGAATTGGCACAAGGACAGTGGAATCAAGGCCACCCCAGAAAGTGCTACAAGGACAGCATCAAACCCAGCACACACTGTGGTGCATTAAAACCAAATGATCTTGAGAAGGCTGCATTAAATAGATCAGCATGACAACACACAGCTTTTCAAACCTTTGAAGAGGACAGAAATAATAGATTGTTAGCTGCAAGGGAAAAGCATCATACTACTGGTATAGCTACCAAGGTGCTCACCAATGATTGTCTGCCCCATCTGCTCACAAGCATGCATGTCACGCCTTGGACTTCAGAGTCACTCCAGAATCCACAAAAAGAGAGAGCATGAAAACTTCATTTTGTCGAACCGACTGACCATACACACACACACATAGAGGATCTACAATACATTTACACAACAGACTATAAAGGTTCCTATGGCCTAGAAGTGAGTCATTCCCCCCGCCCCTTTTCTTAACTAGAAAACGGAATACTCCCTCACAGGCACACAGCCATACCTATGTACCCAAAAGGATTAAATCAAAGGTGATGCTCCTGCTCTAACACACTGCTGTGGGTTAGCATTATAAGGTGAGGTTACTTACACTATCACCAGTGGAGCTATGATACTTACAGGCAAAGCATGTCAATGAATGATAAGGAGCTCATTTCAGCCCTCCATCACCTTTGGATTTGCTGGCTTTTGTTAGCTTGTGTAAAATGAACTTTACAGAGTCAAGAATAATGTGCCCGTTTCTGTGCATTTTGTATTGGTGACGCTGTCCCTCCTTGTAAGTTTACACGATGCGGCTTAAGTCAATAGGTGTTTTGTGCACAATGACTGCAGCATAAGACTAATACAATTACTTTTTGCAGTGAGTGCAAAAGGTTTAAGGATGCTCCAAAAAAAGGGCCCAATCCTGCTCTGACTAAAGTAAATAGCAAAAGTCTCTTACTGCGCTGGGAACAGCATCGGGCCCAAACGCTTCCTACATTTGTCCAAACTTAAGTACTGTATGGGAGAAGATGCATGTAAAATAAATTGTATACACTAAGCCCCAGACGTCAGCACTGACTTCCAACCCTATGCCTAGCTCAATGCCTCCAAGCATTTTAACGGTGCTTTCGTTTCATTAAAAAAAAATTTACAGAATAGTTTTGTTTCATTTTCAGTAAGCATGTCAAGATTTTGCCTGCTGCATTCCTAAGGAGTCTTCAAGGATTTAGAATTAAACCTTTTAAAGTTTTAAACTAACTCTCTCTCTCTGTATTTTATTTATTTATATATATAATCAAATGCAAAGGGGGAGGGTCACACAACTGGCTAGATAACTTAGCTCAGTTCTGAATTTAAATCTATTGCAAATTATTTAAGGGGAAAATATAATAAAGGCAAAGAATGGGTTACATAAAAATGCTGCTCAGAAAAGAACTTTCAGAACTGTTTCACAATCTTGTGGAAACCATTGATGGGTGTGTTTGAGTGGTGCAGACACTTGTGAATAACACACAAGCCCCCATAATTGCTTTGCTTACTCAACTAAAAATCCCGCTCTCCCCCCGCCCCCCTCCACCAATGCCTGCTCCACTTTCCCCTTGTTGGTTCTGTTTCTTGTGGGTGCTTGAGTAATACTAGAGGCATTTCCAGTCTTAAAGGCATTTGCTGAGTTTAAGAAATTCTCCCCATCTCCCCTCCCCTTTCCTACTCTGGTTAACTTCTCTGTGGAGTCCACTGTATTCAGCAAGGAGTCTTTATAGTATGGCATCTTAGACTCAGCCAGTAACAACATCACTTTCATTCTCCATTCACTAGGCTGTCCACCTTCTCAAAACTAAGGATCATCAAACAGTTTACAATAAAAGGCTGCAAGTCAAAACCTGTTCTCATGTGCCCTGAAACAGTTTAAAAGTACCAATTTTCCTACAAGTGTTCGTATGACTAAAAATGGGCAAGCAGTCCTCTGGATCATAATTATAAGGGTTCATATGAGTACACAGCAGGGAGCCAAGACCTGTCTTATAGGAATCTCTATGCAGACTGTGGAACTCTGTCCACAGAATGACTGCTCTAAGCCAAAGTTCATTATAACCAGCTTTGTAATATGCATGTTCTGATGCACTGAACACAATCATGCAATAGAATGAAAATTTTGAAGTAAGTGATGTTTGAATGAAGTCAAGTTCAGGTCTCATCATTTTCCTTTCCCAGAAAAAACAAACTTGAGACAAAAAGCTTCCAAAATTGGCATGATGAAACACCCACTAACATTTCATGCTGTGCTCAGGCACAGGAACAGTACACAAAGAAATGTCAGGTTTGTAACCAAATATTTTAACCCCCCGTTTTCTTAAAGGCAAACCAATTCTGTATATACTAGGAATGGACTGTCTAACATCCACAAACTGGCTTCCAGTCAGTCTCCGTCTTTCAATGGAATAGTCATTTCACCTGCTTTTAGAATCCCTAACCTTGAAACCATATCCAGGGTTTTCACTGCAATTAGCTCCATTTTCAGGCTTTGTATTCCGCTCTGGCATTAACAAACACACAACACCCCAACAAAACACACACTCCACTTCCACCACCATCAGTCAACAAACAGGCACAAATTTCACAATAGCTGAGGTCATTCCCTTTTAGCAATTAGAGTTTGTGGGAGAGCATTGTTAGTGGTTTTAACTTAGGTTTCTGCAATTGCAGTTATGCTTATTTATGCATTTAGAGCATATGATCTAATACACTTAGGTTTAACTACTTTACTCTTTTGACATTCTTTCCAAATTATAAAAGGATTCCTGGGGTTTTCACTCCTTTGGTAAAGAAACAAAATTGCTGTCCAATAACTTCTTCAAAATACAGGGAGGGTAGTTTTTGAAAATAATTCAGGGGAAAACCATAGACATACAGACTCAGATATATAAGTATGGTTCTCAGGAGTCCCCATTCTCCACCAACCTGAATGAATCCTTCGTATTTCTAGAAAAGAAAGTAGTAGCAATATTCTGTGATTACTTTGAGTGTGTATAATAGTTTCTTAATCGGTAACTTTTTAGAAAGAGATGCATTCAGACTTTCACTTTTTCTGAAACGCAACAGCCCTTTTATGCTAAATTTTCTCATCTTCAAGGTGCTTTCCAAATTATGGGCCCAATTCTGCAAGTCCTCAAACAGGGAAAACTCCCGGAGAAGTCAGTGAAAATATTGCCGTAACAAGACAGCAGGATTTGGACTTATTATTCAATGTTCTGTGCACTGTTTACAGTCACTTTATAATGTAGTTCCTTCTGTAACAATTAAAATGTAGCATAGCTCAGTTTGGCCCTGATCCTGTCTCACTGTAGTCAAAAGCAAAACTCCCATTGATTCCAGTGGTATAAAACTAGGCCATTTGACCCCAATTCAACAAAGATAATTCTATGGGACAACCCAGGTTCTCTTTGTAACATTAGGGCTCTTATTCATTTAATTTTTAAAAACATCCTACATAAATTTAACTGTCAGAGTTTTACTTTTACTCCCACTAACTATAATCTTGATTGCCCAGAGCCACTTTTGAGATGTGGGCTTTTTGTTATGAAAAATAAAAACTACAATGCATCAGTCTGTAGGTTGTAAAGTAATATTCATTAGTCTCTCAGTTACAGTCCTCTATTTGTCCTTGCTGAGGAAGAAACAGAGTCTAATGTTTTTTTAAAATTCAAACTAAAAAAAGGCATAAAACATTCCCCTTTCCTCGGAGATAAAAAAAATAGAGCTTGGGTGGTGAGGGAATTAAGTGACAATTTAAGTGAGAACTGGAAAACTGGGATTCCAAGTAGTTCCTTTGAACACTATGTGTATCTTACTGTGTCTGTGCATTTGTTTTGAATGGCACATTCATAAACAAATCACAATATTTTTCTGAATGTTTTAAGAAATTGCCTTTTCTGTTTTGATCCTGCAAGTCACTTAATCGTGTTTATAATGTACCTGACTATTCTGAATATTTCAATCCAGCACACAAGTTCGAGCATGCCTCCAACCCTGAACAAGTATGCCCACCAAGCCCCAAATAACCTTCATAACAAGACAAAAAAGACCACTTCTGCTACTGTATTGTGGATCCTAAAGCTTCTCTTTTGTTTAAAAAACAAAAAACCAACAACAGCTGTTAGGTGAAAACAGAGATAGTCGAACAACAGGTTCACAGACTACACAATGTGTTGTGTCTAAGAACAAAAGTTTTGTACATCTCAAGCTTATGGTCCTACATCTTCACATTTCTGTAAGATACCATAAATTAGTGTTAAGCTCTACATAGCGGGTGACATAACCAGGTATTACCTGCCTCACCCAAACCTATTACTTTTTCTGTTATTTTTTGGTTCTCCATTTTTTTTAAACCTGCCTTTCCTAACCATTCTCGGACTACATGAATCATCCATAAAATAAAAACCTAGTTTAACATGCTTCACATTAAACTTTACCAGAACTCTGAAGCAGACTTACGGCTTTCTGCAGAGCCTCTGCACATGAATGGAAGATACACTATTTGAATGCAATATGTTTAGTAAGTTTATGGTGATAAAATGGGATGGAAGAGACCATTGAAGATGTCATCTGTATTTCTCAGCTAACAAAAAAAAAAAAAAAAAAAAAACCTCTCATATCTCTAGCATTCCACACATGCTATTAAACAGAAATAATTCCTTCTGTGCTAACAAACCATAGACAGGTTTCAGAGTAGTAGCCGTGTTAGTCTGTATTTGCAAAAAGAAAAGGAGTACTTAGAGACTAGCACCTTAGAGACTAGCAAATTTATTTGAGCATAAGCTTTCGTGAGCTATAGCTCACTTCATCGGACCATATATAGTATGACTCAGTAACATAGCTGTTAAATAAACTTGTTTAGATGCTGCTACTCAGTACAAGGAGTTAAGCAGTTACACATTAGATAATTTAGATGGGAAGGGTGATAATCCTGTAGGTGTTTTTTCCCCATTAATTGATACACCATTAGGCTGAGTATTTTTAAATAAGGCATAAAGATACATAACTAAAGCCAGAGTATAATACAGTGGATGAACCAGAGGTCTGATTATTTAAAATGAAAGAAGATGCAGTATGTGTGGCAGTAGATAGAATCCTTTGCCATGATATTTTAGATCTGATTGTTCTCTCATTCTGCTTTTACATCAGTGTAATTTCAGTAGAATTACTTGTGAATTTACAGTAGCCTATCAGAGAGGAGAATCAGACCTTTCTTATTAACCTTAGGTCTAATCAGTGAAAAAAGTTATTTTGCAACCATATGAAGGAAAATTTCCCTTTTTCCTTTAACAAACCACAGCGCCATCAGGTCCTCTGACAAGCGGCAGCTTCTCTGAGCCCCAAGTGACACACTCTGGTCACCGAGCTGCAGTTATTTGCCACCTAACTGAGGGGTTTATCCTCACCTGATTAAAGCAGGGTGTTTGTTAAACACCATTACACAAGTTAAAACAATGCCTCATCTTCTTTATTTATAGATCTTAACTCGGTTAAGTTGCCATCACCAATTGTTTTCTGATTGGACCTTTCAGCCAATAACTCCAACAAACAAAAAGCATCTAACAAGGACGGTCTTTCTGTCATTATGGAGGAGGAGGAAAAAAAGGGGATTTTTCTGTTAACTGTTCAGGGATTGCTTAGCTCTATGTCCTATTCTTACTAGGGTGAGCAGTATGTGAAGAGATTTGTTGGACTAGCTCAATCACTACTTTTTCTAAAAACACATTTGAAGTCAAAACACTGAATAGTGATTGTGCATCTAATTTGTTTATGGTCTACATGTGCTAGTTTCACAGTTCCAGTTTTAGATACGCTGTATATTTGGCACATGTTCCTCTGTATTTTTTCTTCCTGCCTTTGTTGCCGTGAAATTTAATGAGAGGTACCAGATTAACAACCCTGGAGACTGACATCCTACATTTACCCACAAAATATAGGCAATGCCAAAACAAGTTTTCCCTACAAAGCCTACCTGACCCGCAGGGAACATTTATTTTTGATTGTCATATTTGAAAACAAGATTCTTTGATTAGGTCAAACACACTATGAACAGAATTTGAATTTGCAACTTAATTTAACCATTTGACCTTAACAGTAAATCCACTCAGGCAAAATTAATTACAAACTATTTTCCTGGTATTTTTGAAAATATCTTTCTATTTTCACTTAGCTTTTAAGTGTTTTTTGACTGCACAAAAAATCCTAACAGTCATTTCAACATATTAAGTATAACAACCTGTGAATTTACTGCAGGAGTTTACTGCAAAGATTAATTAGTCTTCAACACTGTTCTAGTTGGTTACTCCAGCCGAAGACACCTTAAAAACATCTGGCTATTGCAAAGTGTGGCAGAGAGGAAACTAATTTCACTGAAGAGAATTATAACCAATTTCAGATTAACTGTTGTACTACTGCATGAAAAATAGCTGAAAGGTAGCAGAAAATTATGGAAATCTGTTTAATAGATCTCTGTTGAAAGTTCGTTTGTTTATAAATACGTACACAGGTCCTTCAAACAGGCACATACTTTTTAAGCACGAGTAGTCCCATTGACTACAGTGGGACTACTCAAGCTTAAAGTTAAGAAAGTCCATCAGTGTTTGCAGGAATGATATCTATATTAAGCTATTTAATCTTTACCAAAAACTAAAGCGTCAATCACTTATCGAAGCACAATGCAATTGCATTTAGCATGCCCTAAATGACAATATTCTCAATGTCCCTTGTTTCCAGTGTGTATGTCTGAGTTTAACATGTCTGTATAATAGTAGTGTGTCTACACATGTATTGTAGCTTTGTATAGATTCTTAGAGTCCCTCTTCAACAACTAACATTTTATTCCTCCTAAATGAAGCTCTTATAATTAAATTTAAAATTGCAAAGGTTGTGAGATATTTTAAACAGTAGCACATTTAGATAATTTCAACCAAATTATGATATTATTAGCAAGTCATGGGGATCAAGTCTCATTGCAATATTTTAAAACAAAATGGTGGTGAGGGGGAATACAAACTAATGATAAAGTTTAATGGAGAAATATATTACCTGCTGTTCATTCAAATAAATTTGATGCCACATAAATTTTTCCTTAACAATTTGATTTTCATTAAATTTATGACTAAACATGGAATCATGAAGGACACATTTGGCAGTATATTTTTAAATATTTTGTTTTTTGAACAGAGATTAGTTTGTTTTAAAAAAACAATTATCAGCATTATTGGCTTTTATATGCCACTTCAAGTGAATTTTAATTGTGAATTTTAAGAAATTACATTGGAACATATCCAAGGCTATAAATACTTATAACTTTGTAGGACAACCATAATGAAGTCTCTCATATTCACGTTTACAATATTATAGGACCAATCATGCCATCAGTTTTTAAGCAGAAATGGAAATGAATGGAGTTATCTTTAAAAACTGATGGTGCAAGATAGCCTGTCCTGTGTTTTTTAAATCTAAAAGCATCCTGAAAGGAGCTAAGATGTTAGTTTGGAAATAAACAGGTTAAATATCTGCCATCATCTTGGGATCAGCATGCAGGAATGTTCCAATACATATGAATTACAATGTCACATGAAAATAGAAGCACTCAATGTATTTGGAAACTAAGAATAACAAAATCCTCCATGAAAAGCGTTCCAGAGGAGGAAAATTCTCAGTAAACCAGCAAATTCTATTAAGTCTAAACAATAAACTATTCCTGCTAGTTACATTAGGAGCGTTAAGGGATGTGCATGTCTGATACTATACTGAACAAAACGGTTGCTAATAAATTAGATGTAGACCAATAAAAGTTTGATTAACCATATGTATTTCAACAATTAAAATTTCATCCAAGAAGAGTGTATCATTAAATGAATAGATTACATTTGAAATATGGCAGTTGTATACCTGAAATAATTTCCTTTAGAGGCATTCTCTGACTCAAACATTAAATAAACTTTGAGCGTTACCTTTAGTGTGATTTATACACTTAATTTTTCCCCCTATGTTCACTGTGAACAAAATTTTGTATTAATTAATTTTAAGTCTATATTTAAGTTACTCAAATAGTTGTGGTTTGTAAATAAACTTGTTTTAAACTAGTTAAATGACTTGCACAGAGTTTTTTAAAACTACATCAACTAATTTAGATTGACTCAATATATAAAACTTTAAAACTTATGCTCCAGTCAAACTATTACATAACATGAATATTACTACTGCACTTAAAAAAACATTGCAGAATTGATGACAGTGTTTTCGCAAAGCAGTTTTCTGACATTTTTAAGGTTACCTTTTTTGGCACTAAGGTATTCGCTTAGGTATCAAACCTAAGCTAACATTTTACATCCTCAGATTTCATGGTGAAATTTCATTTTCCAATGACTTTATTTTAATATTCTTGTCTCCCTTCACACTTTCTAAGAAGCAGGCTGAAGTGTCTCAGAAACAACTTATTTCAGATTTAAGGCTCCCTAACTATGGTATTTACAGCAATACAAACACAAGGCAATTTATTAGCACTTTGCTTTAAATTAAATATATGTCAATTAAACCAAATAATGCAATTAATTTATAGGATACAAAATGGCCAAGTGGAAATATAAATAGAAGTCTTAACCATTATTATGAACAACTAACTGTACACTTTTCATTTCCACTCTAAAGCACATCAAATTGCTCTTTACTGAGGGAAAAATCTCTATTTTTTGCATATTACTAAATTTTACTGTCTGTCCATACACACACACACACACACACTTTTCCCACATGGTTCAAAGCTATTACCGTTTAGGGTAAATCATGCCACCATCGATTTAAAGCAAATAACAATTACTCCATGTGTTAACATAACAGAAAACTGAGAAAGCAGAATCAATAGTCACCTACCCAGAATGGCACGAGGCTTAAAATTAATTCAATAAATCCACTCTCCTGCTTCTATCCCCACGAGCTAACTAGCGTCACTAAAGAAGATTTTACCCACAAAGAACTCCCTCCTACTCTTATCAACATTGTTTAAACCCCCTACTCAGGCTAGTAGATGCACCCTCTGTGCCTTTTTCAAATTGCTCCAGAAACAATACTAAAGCGAGGGGGCGGGGGACTGAAAAAAACACAGCATAATTTAAACCTAATGAGTTTGGGGTTTTTTTTAACTGCTTAATCAGTGTAAAATGACAAAGATTCTCCTACCAGTCCCTGCTCTCCACTCCACACACAGTGCACCTCGCTGGGGTGGGCAAGGGAAGAGAGAAATTTTGGAGAGACCCAGGCACGCTGCGATAACGTCTCGGAGTTTAGAAAGTGGGGGAAAGAGTTTTTCTCGAGCTCTGCTGCTGCTAGGAAAAAACGAGCGTGTGTCATTACAAAGCGGCCAAGTGAGTGACAGTTTCCTCTTCCTTCCCTGCGATGGGGCAGGTGGAGGGGCACTTGGGCTGGGGGATGCACTAGGCTCCCCCTCCCCAGCCCCCCAAGAAACAGAAGGCAGCCGCAGCATGGGGAGGACCGGAGCCGGGTATTTCATCTCAGCGCCCAAACCCTGTGCAAAGGGCTGCACGTTTCCTTTCAGCTTGGAGCTCTCAGGCAGCCGCCCGGCTGAAATCCCCACTCCCCAGACAAGGGCGTGGGGACCGGTGCCTAAAGCATCCCTCGCTTCTCCCCGCCCCTCGCGGGCAAGGGCCAGTGTCCAAAGCACCCCCAGGTGCCCCTCTGCGTGCCCAGCGGGGCCAGCGCCCCGACTGCGCTGGCAGGGAAGGGGTCGCACTCACCACCGGCTGCGGAAGGCGCTCGCCCCGGGGCTCTCCGCTCCCTGTCCCCGCAGCGCCCGCGAGGGGAGGGAGGCTGGGGCAGCTGCTGCGCGGCTGGGAAGTCTGGAGCCGGTGTAAGAGCAGGCTCTGCCGGGCTTCCCAAGGCGCCCTCCAAACTCCTGACACAGCCCCAGTGAGCATGTGCGGAGTGAGTGCGCACATGCCCGCTGGGGAGGTGAAGCCTCTGCCCTTACCTCGCCCCTTGCCAGGAGTCCGATCGCGAGCCCGGAGCCCGGGGCTGCTGGAAGGGCAGGTGCTGGACAGCGGGGTCGCCGCGCGAGTAGGGAATGGCAGAATTCCGGTCTGCGATGCTGGAGCAAGGAGGAGGGGGGATCCCTACAGCGAAGTCAACGTTGGGGGCAGGCTTAATAAAGCAGCCCCCCCCCCAGAAAAAAAAAATCATGAGATGGGCTTGAAAAATCACCGGAGTTTAAAAAGCCAAAGCCATTTATTTTAATTTGCCTTCTAGCTCTGAGCCTGCAGGGCGCACTAAGGTCCCATTTTCAAGCTCTTCTCCTCAAACGCGAGGGCTAGAAAGTTGAGGGAGAGAATTCTGAGATGGTCCTGGAACCACTTGTCTCCAGAAGCGGAGGTCAGAGGTAAAACACCAGTTACTGCGAAACCTCGCCATAAAATCATCAGGATTGGCAACAGAGATGTTCATGGTGCCTTCACTTCAAGATTTCATAGGGCGAGATGCATGGGGGTTGTTCCAAGTACTTCACGATCCAAGTACATTGTGTAAATAAATCTGCTAATAGGTATATGTTTCACTCTCAATTGTCTTTCAGATTATTCTGAGTTCCTCTTTTATTTATTACCCTCTTTGATTTCTCTTTAATTGGTGCTGGTAGTTGTTTAGCCTGTTTTCCCCTTCTTCTGAATTTATAATGCTTCTTTTGCTGTTATCAAATCTGCCTCCTATTATGACATTTTAATTGTTTTGCTGAAGAAGTACCTTTATAAAATGTGAAAGAATTCATAACAAAAGCCAATAAATGGTTTCAATAATTTGGTAAGGTGTAATAGAATAGTATGCTTTTGTCTGTATTATTAAGAGAAATACGTAGCTATAAAATGGTATAAGTATACATTTAAATCTAAAATGTAAAAAAAAAAAAATTGATGCTGTAACTGATTTAAAGTGGGAAGACGGTTTCCACTCCAGTAAAACAATTGTTTTGTGGTAGTTTCCGTTTATACACATTGCTTCGCAGACTGGTGACTTAGAGTGCTAGGGCCTGATCCTGCAAACGCTTACGTGAGTAAGGTGACTAACCTGTGTTGTCCCGTTGAGCTCATCGATGCACAGGGAGCAGAGCTTTTCACAAAGCAGGTGGTGCATGTGCCGCCCCAAGCAGCCTCCTCAGATTCTGCAGTTCCTCTGCCAGGAGACCCATCATGTACACACAGACTAGCTTGATAGATGAGCCACACATATACAAATAGAAACACTCAGATATGTCCCATATATACAGAAAAAGACACATGAGATTCAGAGACACATTCTGATCCTCTCAGTATATACACCTTACTGAATCATACATATCTCCCCACTCCTCCCCCAACCATATATGTACAAGTGCATACTCTGTATATCCACTTCTTTCACATCCACCCCACATTCTCACACACACAATCCATCCATGCACATTAATACACTCATGGATTTAACTCAAACTTTTGACAATGGAACAAAAACATCATTGCAACTAGACAGCTGGTTTTACTATCAAAATCCCTTGGATCAGCCTGACTGCAAAGTATTCCAACATTTCAAAGGAAATCCAGAGTCCAGCATCAGCTTGGAGCTGGAAAAATTCCTAATATGAACTGCCTTCTATAGCCCCACAAAACCAAAACTCAGTTGTTACTCTCCTTCCTCTCCATAAGTTCATTCACAGCACTAACCCACCATGGGTTTGCTGCAGTTCTGAATTTGTGTCACTCTCACATGTCATATTAACCTAAATCACTAGCCTGGACTACCACTTCTCTGATTCTCTTCACCTACATTTCTGACCCAGTGCTGATCCACATGCTATCCATAAGTAACCATGTCCTTCATGAATAGTCTCTGCAACTTTCCCTCCTTCCTCCAATAACCTAATTGCCCTGTTAGCAGGACTCCTTACCAAGCAGGTAAATACATAATGGTACTTACATACAAAAAAATCTTACATACAAAATACACTCAGGCCCTAATTTAACAAAGTATGTTAGCAGCTGCCCAGCTTTATGCATGTGAGCAGTCGTGTTAAACTCAGTAGGATTACTCATGTACTTACAGCTAGACACGTGCTTAAGTTATTATTCTTATTTGTATCAGTGCCTAGGACACCCAGTCATGGACCAGTAGTCTCTTGTGCTAGGTGCTGTACAAATGCAGAACAAAAAGACAGTCCCTGCCCCCCAAAGAATTTACAGGCAAAGAAATTATGAATTGGGGCCTGAAGCATTTGTTATGAGCTGATGGATAAACATATTTATATATTTTAGCACGTTTATTATTTATCTGAAGTACTTTAATAATATGTTTAGTAGAGCAGTTTAAAAAGAGGAGGGAATTCACTTTCATTTTTAGTTTCATAATTCAAAATATTTTGACCAGTTCTCATATATAGCACCTTATATAACTTTTCATCTGAAGATCAAGACCATGAGAGCCTAGGCACAAGTGAAACTGTTCTCTACAGCTCGTGCATAAATGTAAGAGTGAAATGGACACCGTTTAGGTGTTCATAGATTTTATTATTTACTAGATTTGTTATTCAAAATGGATTAATGTTCCAGCTAACTGTGGGAACCGTACCTGCTGCTTTATTTTATTGTTATGGTTGCGTCCAACCCTGCAAAATTGCCAGAAACCAGTTTAGTTTATTGGTTTCTTATGCATCTCCAAGAGGGTGGTGGCATTCAATTCAGAACTGGTCCTGTGTCTTCTAGGAACTGAAAAGATAAAAATAGGACACAAAATGCAACTGGAGGAGCAGAGGTATATTCACTAGAGCTGGGCAGGATCCTGAATTTCTATCCCATGGGAAATTTTGCATTTCTGAAAAAAAGTTCCAAATTGGAACAAAAAGTCAGAAGTGCAAAATTTCCCAAGGAATAGCAAAATTTGAACAATTCTGTTCCAGAAAACTTGAAAGGGAATTTTTTAAACATTTTCTGCTGGCTCCCTGACTACCCAGTGGGGTCCCTGACTGCCCTGCTGGCAAGCTAGTTGTACATCCAGGGGCACTGGGCAGTTCACTCAGCTGCCAGTCAAGCAGCCCAGGGAGCTAGCCAGCTGGGGAGCTGACTGCCCCTGAAGCCTGAGGTGCCCCCGTTCTATGGCAGCCTGTCATGTGGACTACTGAAGAGCTGGAGGCCCCAGATCCACCGCAGCCTATCCTGGTCAGGCTGCTAGGGAGCTGGAGCAGAAATTTTCAGTTTCGTACAAAGAGGTTTTTTTTTCTGTCACAAAATTAATCCAAAGAAAAATTCCCAACCAGCTCTAGTATTCACCCTGACAGGCAAGAAACAAACACTGTTATATCAGGGCAAACAAGGGTTTCCTCAATATAGCAAACCAGGCAACAAAGGAGAAACACTTAATTTAAACTTAACATAGCAGCACCTTTAGCTTTAGCCCTTATGACCCTAAACCAACTTCTGATACGTACCTAGAAAGCTGGAAAGTCATATTGATTCAAATGGGGTTAAAGAAGGATTTGATGGGATACTGATCCAGTATTGCCAACCCTAAGCATCCAAAAATTATGCACAAAGCCGCAAACAATCATGAGATTGACTTAGAAATCATGAGATTTTATAAAAAAATTAGGGTCCTTTTTATTTGTCTTCTGGTGTTTGAGTCTTTAGGGTGCAGAGTTTTTCAAACTTTCCTCCGCAACGATGAAGGCCAATAACTTCCTTCCCCCCCCCTGCCTAAAAATGAAAGTTGAGATTCCTGGAAAAAACATGACCCTAAGAGCTAGGTCTATAAGAAAAACTCCAAATTTCATGAGACTTGATATAAAATAGCAAGAGCTGGTGGCACTATGGTCTCATAACAAATGATCTCCTGGACCTCAGTGAAATTTGCCTTCCCAGAACTAATGTATGCTTTCTTATTTTTAAATATTTTTGAATTATTATTGTTCATTATAGAACACCATTAATTTTACATCTGCTTTAAAAACAGAGGAGAGGCACCCTGCCTCAAAGTGATTACAATCTATACAAGACTGAAGTTATCCTAATCTTTACCTTTTATAAAGATAAATATAGTTTAAAAAAAAATCCAGATACTAGGGCTCAGTCCTGCAAGAGACTGAGCACACTGGCCCTGATCCAAAAAGTAGTTTAAGCACATACTTAACTTTAAGCACCCAAGTAGTCTCAAATTGGCCTCAATACAGCAGAACACTTAAGTATTTACATGATTATCCTATAAAACTATTCAGTTGCTCAAAATTAAGCATGAGCTAAGTGCTTCGCTGAATTAGTGACAGCATGCTCACTCAGCATCTTGCTGGACTGAGTCCTCAATAGCTAAGCACATGCTTGAACAAAGACCCCTGTTCTAGCATCTCTTATTTATCATCAGAACTGGAGGCATCCATTTATTATATTTTTTGCATTTGTATTTATTTATAGCAAATAAAAATCAGGTCATAATATTCAACAAATTCTTAGTTGTTTCTTTAGTTCTTGTGAAGGACCAATATTTGTTGCTTTGCCTTCCACTGCTTTCAAGTTCAGAACATTTGTAACTGATAAACAAAGTGCATGTTAGCAATTAAAGCTCAAAATTAGGTAGGCAGTAAAAAGTAATCTGAGAGGAGGACCATAGCTACTGATATTATTGAAGCTGTTCTTGAAACATATGTTTTCCAATCTTTAACACAATGCACAAAAATAAAACCCTGCACCCTGTGAGTGCCT
Organism: Lepidochelys olivacea; assembly: GCF_965140295.1. Taxonomy (NCBI): domain Eukaryota; kingdom Metazoa; phylum Chordata; order Testudines; family Cheloniidae; genus Lepidochelys; species Lepidochelys olivacea. The sequence continues at coordinate 19,070,431 of NC_140423.1, forward strand.
GATCTTTTCATGGCAAAATGATCAAATATGCATGGTTGGTTTTTAGTTTTACAACTCTTTCCTCTTCTGTTTTTAAAAATAGAACTGTGCCATTTTACTTTAGCTCAGGATTTGCCCCAATGGTATCAAGCAGAGATGGGTTTTGTTAATTAATTTGCACTGCTGAATTGACTAGAAAAAATGGAGCTTTTATGTTATTGTTTAATAAAATAAAATTGCAGGTTTGCTTGAAAATTTCCACTCTCTCACAAAACAGGAAATGCCTCTTTTTTGCAATGGAAAAATTGCTTTCACTGTGAAGATGGTGAAATTTCACAAAAAGAACATGTGTGGAAAAAGCTGTAATTTATTCCAGGGTGGAATATTACCATTCTTTTACTGTGAAAAACCATGTTTGCTGGTAGGAATAACAAAATTTCACCTGTGGCTAGATTTGCCTAAACAATAGCTTTGGAAGTGGAAATGTTTAAGGTAGAAACTGAATCTCATAAACTTTTGATACAAATATTTAAAACAAATGTGGGTCAATTTATCATTTTTGCCCACAGCCTTTTTATTAGATATTTTAATATAACAATGCACAAACACACAGTAACAGGACACAGAAATCTTCTGTTGTACTAACTTATTAGCAGGTGTTGGAACATTACATGCAAATACTGACTGATTTCTGCTGACTCACTCTGACAGGTGAAGGTCACTAACCCTTCACAGGATATAAATGAGATGGGAGTGGCTCCCTAGGTAGAGGAAAGGAGGATTTGAAATAGGGAGAGATAGTCTGGAAAGCTGAAGGACAGTCTATCTTGGGAAGCAGTCTTAGGTTGAGATTTGTTATCTTATTTCAGTTATCAGTAGCTAATTATCCCAGGATGAGTTTAAGAGTTAGCCCCTTTTTTTGTGTGCAAATGTTTGTTTTGTATTAGTGGTGTTGAGCCTCATCCTGTTTGTATGAGTAGTTAGTAACTATCTAGATTTTGTAATTTTATGTTCTTAAATATGTTTGAGAATCTGTTTTCTTCAATGTTATTTCAAGACATCTCAGCTGGTTTTGTATACTGAACTGTTGCTTTAGCTAACTTCCTTCTAAGTTATATTACACTTGATGGAGAAACTAGGGACCAACTCAGTTGTACTTTCAATGTAATTTAACTACAGCCTAGAAACAGGCTTTCAAAAGGCTGATTTATGAGCGGAACTAAGGCTTACTTAGTACAACATTTTCACAGTAAGAGTTACGTTCCCACAAAAAGGAACACTGTCAGGTACAATGACCATGAGTCAATCCTGCCAGACTAACTGTTCCATTCAGATGAGCAAATCTGGCAGCCCTAAAACTCATTAGAAATATTCTAAGTTTGGGGTTAGAATTCCAGAAATATTCCAAAGCATGTCCTTTTACTACATATTTGAAAGCTTAGTGATAATTTTCCATGGTGGAAACAAGAATAAATGCATTTTGGAATTCTTACCAGTATTTCTAACTAGTTTGTCATTTTTTTTCAATAAATGTTAAGTGGCTCATTTAACCTATTAGATAAATGATGGAAGGACAATCTGTTTATTGAAGAATCACAAAACACCCATTTGGGATACCTTCAAAATGCCTAACTCTTATGAAAGAATGCAAGTGACTTCAAGCTGCAGAGATCCAGAGATTCCAGTTTAACCAATTTAGAGGAAAGAGCACAGACATAGATTACAGGTGGAAAGCACCAGTACCTTTAGTCTACTCTCAGCTTTTCTAGCCTGTGGGAATACAGTAGCTGACAGACTGTTTTGATAAAGCTGGAAGATTATTTGCAGGGACTTCTGCATAGGCCACACCTCCATATTGAGGATGAGAGTAGCCCATATCCTTGTGGTACATCACCAAGGGCTGTATTTGGCCTTCAGATGTCTCTTTGGTCACCCCTGTGGGATGTAAAGCAAATAAATCAATGAGATTTATAGTTTAGGACCTATGCTCTACAGAAGATTTTCTACGATCTGTTTCTCCAGGATAACTTAAAAAAATTACTTCTCTGGCAAAATGTTTCCTTTTAATTTGGTGCTCAAGTAGGCAATTTGTCCACATGCCTCCTGATACTCCTAAAAAAAAATGCAGCTTCTCATGTTTGTTTTTATTTTTTAAATCCTATTTTCAACTTTCACCAATTATTGCTTAATAATGTAGTGAGTGACCAAACAGGAGACCGGGCTTTGTGTATTTCTTCAGTGGAGGGAAAGAAAAAGCAAACATCAGCTCTATACAATACAGTTCAGTCCTGACCCAAGAGATTCACTCATCTACTATTTTATCAGGAGAATAACTTTGGAATTGCTTCTCTTTGAGAGCTGCAATTGCAGGAGGCAGTGTGATAAGATCTCTAGTTGGCTTAGGGCTATTTAAGTACTTTTACTGGCTTGGGATCCTTGTAAATATATGAAATATATTTTTGAGTACAGTATGCTGTCCAAAGAGTAATTGTGTACATATGGCCTGTAAACTCAGTTTAGACCGTTATATTTTACGCTTTACATCTTCAATGTGCTGTACAAATATTAATAAATGTATCTCCAGAATACCTTTATAAGGCTATTATCCCCATTGAACAGATGGAGAAATGAAAGCAGAGAGGTGAAGTGACTTGTCCACTGGCCCCAGCTGACTCTCATATCAATGTTTGTTCTTGTTTGTCTTTATTTCTTCAAGTATATTATAAAACAATATTATCTGGAGATGGATGGATACAGATGGATATAGGTTCTTCCATTAATCCACCTTGTGTTTTGTGCTAGAGATCAGTGAACAAGTCTGAATAAAATAAGAGCAAACCCAAAATGTAGGCTTAAGGCCAGTTTTTCAAAACAGGTGACTGTGTAATTGCACACCTAGTTCAGGTATGCAGACCCAATAATCAAATATGCAAACAGCCAATGTGGGTCTTATGCACGTAACAAAATCACCATATATTTACATGTGCAATTGTGCACTTGGCATGTTTGAAATCTGATCATCAGCATTTTACTGTGGCTCAAAATAGTTTGGTTAACATTTTTTTCTTATTATCAAGAGTCTCTGCTAATTCTTGGCTTGGATCAGAACAGGAAGTGCCAAAATACAATTCTAAAAGTTGTTCTCATAACAGTACTCTACGTCCAGCCTGACTAGGACCTTGAATACTAGAAATCCCACAAGGAAAAAACTGTTCCTGCAAAATTTCTAACTCAATATATTCAACAAAGTAATTATGAGACACACCAATATTTGAATATTTCTCCAAATCAGACAGAGGCCCTGATTTTGCAGACACTTGAAGTCAATACGGTTACTCACCCAAAAATTATACATGTACTTACATGGTTGCAAGGCCCGGGGTTCACATAGCACACTTTTTGACTTTCACCTTTTACTGAACTGTAACCTGGTAAAACACTTCTTGTGCAGTGCCCACTTAACTCTTTTTTTTTTTTTTTTTGTAATGTATTCACAATTCCAGCTTCTTTTGCTGCCCTTGGGAGTTTATGGAAGATGTTACCCATGTAGCTTATTTAACAGCTCAAACTGGGAGGTCAGCAACGAGATTCTTCAGTCAGATTTCATGAACCACTTTTTAAATATTTCAGATGTTGCTGATTATAATGTAAATTTGCAGGGGCCAAGTGTGCATTGCCCATACAGTATAGATCAGAAATATTGAGGACATTACAAACAGCAGGTTACACTTCAAAACAGTTGGTTCACAGTGTTCAAGACCATTCATCATTTTTATTTTTCGAAAGGACTGGAAGGGCTTAGAAACTTTCCTAGGAAGCGGTATGGATTCTGAACAGCTGCACTACAATTCCTACTCACATAAGATTGTGGATAGAGCATTGATTTGCAGTAAATGTTCTCGGCAGCCAGGAAGTGCTGAAACTGGCAAACCCTCCCTCACAAGATTTTCACTTCTGAAATAAAAAAACATGCTGGTTATTCTGATTTAGATAATCACTGTGGGCCTCATTCACCACTGCATCACACCATAAAACTGGAATATCACAGGGGCATAGTTAATAGGGATCAGACACTATCAGGGTCATTGCAGAGGGCATGCTTGCTATTTATGTAAGGGTTTTTGTGGCTGCATAAATGAGCTTTGTGTAAGAGGAGCAAACTTTTTGTATGTTATCTCTATATATACACTAAACAATGCAATATTTAGGAAAATAGCTGATTGAACATACACACACAAATTTAGATTTTCAGAATAACATGAATAAAATTGCAAAAATGTGCATGTTAGCAGACATAAGTATCACAGTTATGCTAATTGCACATGCAAATGATGCATATATCTTTACATATGTAGTTCTGAAAACAGTTTTAACACTGTATATCCAGAAGGATTACAGAGCATTTTGCCAAAGGTGCATATGCCTCAACATGATATTCAAACTCTACACAGGTCACTGATGAAACACAGCACCCTCTGCTCACAACACTATTCAACAGTTTAGGAAAAGTAGTGAACAGATCTAATTTGAAATTTTCAAAAGAAAAATTTTCTCATGGGAAAATGTACTTTCTTTTTAAATTATATCCACAGGGAAATGTCAATTTCAATTAAATTTTCCAATATACTGATCAGAAATTTCTAACTGAAAAATTTCATTTTGAGTCAATATTTTCCACTGGAAAAGGGGGAAAATAAGAACTTTATTTGCAAGTTGGGAATAATCTACTTTTAACACTTTTTTTACTGAAAACTTTCTTTAGATGAAAAAAAGAGGGAAGTGTTTTTTTTTCCAATACTTTCTCACACACTTTTTACCATCATCACTTTTTTTATTTTAGGGGGGTGAGGGGAGACAGTAAGAGGAGAGAAGAAGGAAAAAAACCCAAATCCCCAAAGCAAAAATGAAAAACCAAAATGTTTCACTTATCAAAAACTGAAATGACATTTAAATTGAAGTGAAATGAAACATCAACATTTGGAAACAAACCATCAACAAAAAATCATTTTCAAAATGTCTTTTGAAGTGAAATGAAATGACATTTTTTGTTTAGTTTCTAAATAAAAATTCTTATGGAAAACCTAATGAATTTTTGGTCAAAATTTTTTGAAAAAATTTTTTCCATGAGAAAAATTTGGGTTTTCCAGATAGCTCTACTAATGAAGTAGAAGGCTTTATCCAACTGAAGTAGGAAGAGAAATTTAGGCCATTTTCATGTAAATTACTCTAGTTGGAAAAATTGAGACATTTTGGGTATTTGACATTTTCAGTTCTGTAAAAATCCCTGTGTGGCAAATATGTGAAGAAAGGTAAATTAAATGAAGCATTTGCTCATGGATTTTTAAGGTCATTTGTCAAATATACAATATAAAAAAGGATCAGATTCCTAAATCAATGAGGCTAAATTCAGTATTGACAAGTGTTGTGATTTAATTGTGAGTGTCACAATATTTGATGTTATTCCTATAGCTCCAGCTCTTGGAGTCAGGTTATTCCATGAAAATCTCAGCTTTTATTTAAACAAACAAAAAAAAAGGTAAAGTAAGTTTCTATCTCTCATAGCTCCAGAAAAAAGCTTTAAAAGGTTAATCCTATAGGCTCAAAGGCCTCAGAAGGCCAAAAAAGATCATTCAAATTTTATTATTTTTAAAATCACATGATTTTTAAGCAAATCTTATTATTTTGGGATGCCTGAATTATCCTGATTTTATACTTGTGGTTAGCAAAACTATAAATGGAATGCAAGACAACAAGCCTGTGTATCTTATGTGTGAAGACACTTAGATGTTTCTCTTCTGTATATGTCCTTGTTGTTTGTATTATGATTGCACTAGAGGCACTAGCTGAGATCAGGGCGGCATAGTTACAGTTGCACTTCAAACACATAGTAAAAAAGAGTCCCTGACGCAAAGATCTTACAGTCTAAATACACAAGACAGACCAAACGCTGGAGGAAGGACAGTGGCATTCGCTCTTGCCTTGTAAGAACTTGGGAAATTAATGCAGAGGATATGAGAGTTCAATGGCCTTTGGGTGTGTTTTTTTCAGACTGCAATTCTTCTGGATTGTACAGAAATACAATTCCCTGCAAAATGCCAATTACAAAATAAACTCACGTCTTGAGAGTTTTCCACCCAGGCATGTATAACCTCCAGAGTTGCTGTTCTTCCGTAACTTTTGGGATGAACTTTACTTTCATCACAGAGGGCTTTCTCCTTTGTATTTTAAAGGCATTCTCTGCCAAGCAAAGTAAGTGGTTTTTCTCAAGTGCAGTTTTCTGAAGGTACTGAGGCATGTTGAATACAGACAAGTAATTTGTTACCTCGGGCTGTATGTGTCCTGTACTAAAAATTACAAGATGGGAATCTGCGGCTGTGATGAGAGTATACTTTGGAAAGGCTGTGCAGTGAGAGGAGAACAGGTTGTGGCTAATCTCATTCATTCACTGCAGATAAGAGAGGCACTGCCCTTTTTTATTTTCTTGGCAGGATCAAATCCTATCTGTCTATCAACAGGAACAATTGTTTCTAAGTTGAGAGTGCTGTGATTAAAAATGATATGGCTGGAAAGGCTGAGGAGAAACGCATAAGAAAAAGGCCCTCATGTGTGAGCTTCTAAGGAGAGACTGTCTGTTCAGCACACAGGCCAGTCAAAATATGCTTTCTGGCAGAGACATTAATAAATAGACCAGCTTCAATAGATGGAGATTTAAGGATAAGAGACTGTAATGTTGTTCTAAAATTCTTTTGGGCTGGAGCTTAAATCCAATTTTAATGAGGTCATAGAAAATAAATTAATGTTCCACTATCTTCCAAACAATATCTTCTTTGTTAAGCATGAAGATTGGAAAGATTTTTTTTTCTTGCTGTGTGCTTAAAACCGTGTAAGAGCCACCTTCTCTTCTCTCATTTCCTGAGTACAACGCCACGTGATATCCCTCACTTGACTACATAAATATATTCATCCAGCATCCACAAGTACTATGTACAATTGACAAGTCTCCACCTTTCTGCTTCCCTTTGTCTCAGATGTCAAGAGTTAAATGAAGGAACCAATTTCTTGGAGAAAATACAGAACTGCTGAGTGACAGCAAAATGAACATAATGGAATCTATAGTGGAATAGTCTCCATTGGAAGCGGTGGAAACCCCATCATTCAAAAAAGTTAGCATTCTTGCCAACTCCCATGATTTTATTGTGAGTCTCACAATATTAGGTGTTTTTCTTAAAGCTCCAGCTCCTGGATTCCGATGATTATGTGGAGATTTCCACTTATACAATATTAAAAAAAATTAACTTTTTTTTTTTTTAAAAAGTCTTTTAGCCCTCCTGGTTGTAGAAAAAAGCTTTAAAACATGAATCCTCAAGACAATAAGACAGATTAATAAAAAGGACCCACAATTAATTATTTTAAAAATCTGATGATTTTTCAATCTTTAAATTTGACAATAGTGAGACAACCCACTAGATAAAACACTGTTAGGAGCACCTCTGGACTGTATGGGATATAGATAGACTGGATAACTGGATAAGTCCTTTGCATTTCTTATGCCTATGATTCTCTGAACATGTGTAGGTGTATGGTGTGCAGCCTCTTAGTCTACACAGTCTTTTGTGTGCAAGTCAGGAAGTGCAAGCTGCATGCAATACCTGCACAAAACTGTTTGTGTAAGCCTTGGCCTATGACCTGAGTGTATGTCTTGGATTCAGATCTATGACCATGTTGTGAATGTCCACTTAGATTTAACCACTCTAGATTGAGTCCAATTCTTCAAGTCCACATTAACTATGACAGCACTGCTCATCAAAAAACGGGTTTGTTTAGCATCCGTGGGCCTAGCAACAGAAGACAGCTGTTTGCACATACTGTCAAACTCTTGTCATGAGGAGGATTAACAACACATTCAAACCTAAAGCTAGACATGTACTGTCCAGACCAGAGAGAGAGTGAAGAGAATGGTTGAGATGATTAGTTCAAAAGAAGAAAACTATGGGGTAGATGTTCTCTGGTGCCTCTCACTTTCAGGGGAACTTGCATTATGTGGAGACAGGTGGTATTTTACTACAAATCCTAATGTTCATCTGGATTCCAAAAGGAAGTAGGTGTGAGAATAAGGTGGATATTGGAGTGAGTTGTCAGAAGAAAGCTGTGGTGTAGTAATGGTGTATTAGATTAGCCAAAATGATGATCCACACAAACATGATCTCACTGTTTATCACCTCTGAATAAATTTCAGTGTGATTTACTGCTATAGACAGGCCTGGTACATTTGTTGTTGATGATTTTTCATTAGCTGCAGCAGTACAGACTTAGTCTAACTCCTTTACTACATGGAAATTTCAAAAGATATAGGAAGTGATTAGAGTCAGCTTTAACAGCTCTTCTGCAAACAAATTCAGCTAATAGTAGCATGGAAACCACTTTCCTGGCAGCTGCCACTAGGGTTGCCCACTTTGGTTGGACGTATTCCTGGAGGTTTCATCAAATGACATAATCTTTAACTCCTGGAGACTCCAGGACAATCCTGGAGGCTTGGCAACTCTAGCTGCAACCAGCTGGGACAAGGGACAAGTGGTTAGCATGTCACTGATTACCTGCTATCTGTGCGAAGCAGAGTGTGTATTAAACTCCATGTGGATGGTGCACCATTCGAGAGCATTTTGTGCAAATTAGAATGCACTTACAAGTAGCTCTGTAAAATTTCACCTTCCAAAGGGCTGACCTAATCCTGCTGGGATACGAACCTGTGATTCCAGGGAACATTTCAAACCTGATGCTTAGCTCACTAAGCCACCATATGCAGTGCCTGCACTAAATAGCAAAGGAGTGTTCTTTATATGTATGCACAATTTAATATCTTTGCCAAACACTTTTACCTCCCTCCCTCCCTCCATCCCTTGACCCATCACCTGCTGGTGCCTGCAGTGTACAAATTTGAGAGTTTTCTTTATGAGTTGCACATAAAATCCACACCTTTGGTCATGCATGAGAAACTGCCAAGAGAGCCTGATTCAGCCCTGAAAGCGTTCAATTTTTTATGGGCAAGACCTTTATGGTGGTGTGTTTTTTCAGAAATATGCAGAGTATGTAATGCCTGACCCCCATAACCACTCATAGGTACTAAATGACACACTTCTGGCAGGGAACCCAACTGACTAATTATCCACGCAAATTACTTATCCATTGACTTCAAAAGAAAACCAGCTAAATGGCCCAAGTTGTCAGCAGAAAATTAAGAAATGCATAGGAGTGTGAAACCCTGTCTGCCCTCTCCTCCACAATAAAATCAACAGTGCTATTCAAGGAAGTGGTGAAGAACCAAAAATAGAAAATTCTTGGAGTTTTCACTTGGGGATACCAGTTTGCTCTGCTGGTCACCAGCATGTACTACACCAGGACTACCACCCTGTATGTTGTAGCTGTTCAATTATCCATTGCCTTGCACATTCTTTTCTTTTTTGTGTGTGTGGGGGGGGAGGGGGGAGAAGGGATTCCTCTATTATTGAGACAGAGAACAAGTCTTCTCTTCAAGTCTGCTTTCAGCTTAAGCCTTCTTTTCCAAAGTGGTGTCTCAAGATTTGCTAGAGTATCAAGTACTGAAAGTTTTCAGAATTCATCGATGGTAGCATCACAGTCTGATAGTCTCATGGCAAATTCCATGGTCATTCAAAATGAATTGAGGACAACTTGATTAAAATGTATGTACTGGATCATTTGAACTATATGGCAGGAAGAGCTACAGCCTATCAAAAAGTTATGCTAGATGAATAGGTCCCATTTTATCTTCATGCTACATACTGCATTCACTGGAGTCACTCTGCTATTCCCTTGAGGAAACAGCAGCATAAGAAGTCCATAGTGAGTATTTGCTCTGGCCTAAACACAGTACAGTTATGTGAATGTTCTGTATCTGTGATCACCATTTCATTCTAATTTTAATCTTCATGTAAAGGGATACTCCATAAATAGTCCTGATGGTTTCAATAGGACTACTTGCAGAGTAAGGTACTATTCAGTCTGAGCAATGGTAGCAGAAGCTGGCCCTTATGCAGAGGTCTAATTGTTAAAGGTTGTTATAGAGGGATTGATATTAATTTTGCAAATCATCAAAGCTAGTTTAATAAGACCTTCCCCATAACTTTGTATTCTGTTACTTAACTTTCATTTGGAAATGACCATTTGATTAAGTAACAAAAGAAGCAAAAGAGAAAACATTTATAACAATAATTATGAGGACCTTTTGGAATTTCTTCTCCCTTTTTTTATTGGAAGGTTTTTAGTACAAATACATATGACCAGATGTTTACAAATTGAGCATGCAATCCTGCATCTAGCTAGAGTGTATGATGGTATGCACAACTCTAGTAAATGCGTATGGAAATGACCATAAGCAGTTATTTGCATACGTAATCTGATAGTTATACATCCATCTTTTTAAAAAGTCCTGTAGAGTGTTGCCTTTAGTCTCTCTGGGGTGTGGATTATAAACAGGACAAAAGTTGGTGCTTGCCTTTTCAAGCCATAGATATCTACCATGAAGGGACTGTGAATTCAGGTTCTGAACTGGGCTTTTTTCACACACCAGACTGGCAGCCTACTCAGTTCCTGCTTACTTTGGAACAGTCCAAGGCCCTCTTCTTCCCATAGGGCTCAATACTTCAGTCAGTATTGCAATGGGTTGGGGTCTCTTGTATAGTCTTCAAGGGACTCCCCGCAAGGTGTCACTCACTGATGTTGATGAACCTCCAAGGGAGGCATACCCAGCCCTCTTCAGAGACAAGCGCCTCATAAAGCAGGATGTAACAGTAGGGGGAAGCTGAGGCTCTCCTCACGGCACCCACACTGTCAGAGTTGCCAGTAAATGTCTTGCGCATTTGATAGTGAGAAACCATTCGCTGCTCACAGTGCTGCTGTCCAGGCAAACATTTGTTTCCTTCTGGTGCCAATAAAATAATTAGAAAAACTTCTTGGGGGAGCATGGGGGAATGATTTCTGGAAACTCGACAGCAAACTGCATTCCCCAAGTCACTACACTTGGTTAGTGTCTTTCACAACACTGCTAAGCTCTAGATGACGGTATGCATAACCCTAAAGAGGAGAAACAGAGAGACAGGAAATTATGGCTGAATGTGTGTTTTCTTAGGGAGTTTGTGCTCACTGTTGGAGTAGTCAATGCCAGATATTGTGCAACACAGTGAGAATTCCCTTTTCAGCTGAATTCTGCTAAAACTCAGCCAGATTGTAGTGAGATGTGAAAATCTCCAGAAGAAATGTCCTTTAATATAGGCATCTGCCTCAGCTTGTGCCATGTTAAGAACCCCAGAGGCCTTACACAGTATTGTCAATCAGAAGTGTTCAAAAACCATGAGGGAATTAAAACCAATAGTAAAAGGTTCTATAGCCATATAAATAAGAAGAAAACAAGGAAAGAAGTGGGACCGCTAAACACTGAGGATGGAGTAGAGGTTAAGGATAATCTAGGCATGGCCCTATATCTAAACAAATACTTTGCCTCAGTCTTTAATGAGGTTAATGAGGAGCTTAGGGATAATTGTAGGATGACAAATGGGAATGAGGATATAGATGTAGATATTACCACATCTGAGGTAGAAGCCAAACTCGAACAGTTTAATGGGACTAAATCGGGGGGGCCGGACAATCTTCATCCAAGAATATTAAAGGCACTGGCACATGAAATTGCAAGCCCATTAGCAAAAAATTTTAATGAATCTGTAAACTCAAGGGTTGTACCATATGACTGGAGAGTTGCTAACATAGTTCCTATTTTTAAGAAAGGAAAAAAAGGTGGTCTGGGTAACTAAAGGCTTATTAGTTTGACATCTGTAGTATTTAAGGTCTTGGAAAAAATTTTGAAGGAGAAAATAATTAAGGACATTGAGGTCAGTGGTAATTGGGACAAAATACAACATGGTTTTACAAAAGGTAGATCATGCCAAACCAACCTGATCTCCTTCTTTGAGAAGGTAACAGATTTTTTAGACAAAGGAAATGATATGGATCTAATTTACCTCAATTTCAGTAAGGCATTTGATACGGTTCCACGTGGGGAATCATTAGTTAAATTGGAAAAGATGGGGATCAATATGAAAATTGAAAGGTGGATAAGGAACTGGTTAAAGGGGAGACTACAACGGGTCATACTGAAAAGTGAACTGTCAGGTTGGAAGGTTATTAGTAGAGTTCCTCAGGGATCGGTTTTGGGACCAATCTTATCTAATCTTTTTGTTACTGACTTTGGCACAAAAAATGGGAGTGTGCTAATAAAGTTTGCGGATGATACAAAGCTGGGAGATATTACCAATACAGAGAAGGACAGGGAAATCATACAGGAAGATCTGGATGACCTTGTAAACTGAAGTAATAGTAATAGGATTAAATTTAATAGTGAAAAGTGCACGGTCATGCATTTAGGGATTAATAACAAGAATTTTAGTTATAAGCTGGGGTCGCATCAGTTGGAAGTAACAAAGGAGGAGAAGGACCCCGGAATATTGGTTGATCACAGGATGACTGAGCCGCCAATGTGATATAGCTGTTGAAAAAGCTAATGTGGTCCTGGGATGCATCAGGTGAGGTATTTCCAGTAGAGATAAGGAGGTGTTTGTACCGTTATACAGGGCACTGGTGAGACCTCATCTGGAATATTGTGTGCAGTTCTGGTCTCCCATGTTTAAGAAGGATGAATTCAAACTGGAACAGATACAGAGAAGGGCTACTAGGATGATCCGAGGAATGGAAAACCTGTCTTATGAAAGGAGACTCAAAGAGCTTGGCTTGTTTAACCTAACCAAAAGAAGGCTGAGGGGAGATATGATTGCTCTCTATAAAGATATCAGAGGGATAAATACCAGGGAGGGAGAGGGAATTATTTAAATTCAGTACCAATGTGAACACAAGAACAAATGGATATAAACTGGCCAGCAGGAAGTTTAGACTTGAAATTAGACGAAGGTTTCTAACCATCAGATGAGTGAAGTTCTGGAACAGCCTTCCAAGGGAAGCAGTGTGGTCAAAAGACATATCTGGTTTCAAGACTAAGCTTGATAAGTTTTATGGAGGGGATGGTATGATGGGATTGCCAAAATTAGGCTATTAATTGATCTTTGACTATTAGCGGTAAATATGCCCAATGGCCTGTGATAGGATGTTAGATGGGGTGCGATCTGAGTTACTACAGAGAATTCTTTCCTGGGTGTCTGGCTGGTGAGTCTTTCCCACATGCTCAGGGTTTAGCTGATTGCCATATTTGGGGTCGGGAAGTAATTTTCCTCCAGGGCAGATTGGCAGAGGCCCTGGAGGTTTTTCGCCTTCCTCTGCAACGTGGGGCACAGGTAACTTGCTGGAGGCTTCTCTGCACCTTGAAGTCTTTAAACCATGATTTGAGGACTTCAATAGCTCATAGGTTAGGGGTTTGTTACAGGAGTGGGTGGGTAAGATTCTCTGCGTTGTGCAGGAGGTCCGACTAGACGATCATAATGGTCCCTTCTGACCTTTAAGTCTATGATTCTATGAGTCAGCCCTTACCACAAATCATGAAAAGATTGTGAAAAAAATAATAAATTACGGGTTCTTCTGGTTTTTGAGCCTTTAGGATTCATGTTTTCAAGCTTCTCTCCACAACCAGGAGGGCTATAAACCTACTTGTAATTTAAATGAAAGCTAAGCTTCCAGGGATTGGGGCTTTATGAAAAATTCCAAATACCACAACACTTGTGAAAAATCACAAGTGTTGCAGTGTCTGGTGCTGTGGTTCTATCTATTATTTGTATTACCATAGCGCCAAGGAACCCTTCATGGACCAAGACCCTGTTGTAGGTGCTGTACAAACACAGAACAAAATGACAGTCCCTGCCCTACAGAGTTTACAAGCTAAGTATCACGTAAGAGACACCAGATGGATACAGGCAGACAGGGGAATACAAGGAAACAATGAGACCATATTGATCAGCATGATAGGCAATGGTCTCTGCACACGAGCAGTCTAACAGTTGTCAAGTTTTTTGTAGGCCTCATGCATGAGGGGAGTTTTCAGGAGGTAGCTTTATGGATGTTTAGGGGGAGCTTCTCCCAGGTGTAAGGACCAGCATGGGAGAAAACAGAGCTACTTGTTTGAAAATACAAAAAGTAGGTGATGGGAGTTGTCCTTTCGATCTGAATGAGAGAAGATAGGTTGGGTGGGGATAAGATGTGAAGGGCCTTGAAAGTGAAAACGCTGGCCTTATGGACTTAATTTTTAAAAGGTCAGAAGTGCATGACAGTGCACATTGATGTGAGCCTAACTTACATGTTTAGTTTCTGTGAGTGTGCAAGCTGGGTATTTATGGACACATATGGCACAGGGTGGGCATGTGATTGTGCATGGATGTTTGCACTCAGCTTTGAGCTTTTGGCTGTATGTACAGAGCAGTAAGACATTTTCTAATGAAACTTGAAGCCAGGGACAACTCGCCTAGTATTGGGTTTCTTTATGAACATGAAATGCAGTAGATGGGTAGTTGCTGAAAGTATGTCAAAGCTTTTTTTTTAAAGGCAGGGGCAGAGGCTTCTCAGGCTAAGGTATGGGATACCCCTTTCTTTTCCCTCCCTCACCCCTCAACATTTCCCTGGATGCTGCCTTGCCTTCTGCTTTCTCTAGGAAACAGGAGGGTTGGCCTGATGGCCTTTCTCCACATGAATTTCTGATCTCTTCAGGAATGGCCAGCTAGGACTATTCAGGACAGGGAAGCATATTTAAACCACTTTTCAAAGGAGACAAGGGAAGGGTAATGGGGGGCGGGGGGCATTATGGTAACAAAACTGGACAGAAAATACTGTTATTGTGCAGTTACAGAGGAAAAAATGTAAAAGGGCTAGACAGATAGCACATTGCCCCATCATATGTATTGACAAAACCTGAACATACAATTTAAAACTCCCCCCACCACCACCCCAACCACCACCACCACCATTTCAATAATTGACTCCACATTCACCACAACACCCAGGTTAGTCACACTGTTCTGCTACAATAAGTCTTCAAGATGACATCTGGATGTGGAAGCAGAGTCTTTTATGGTAAAATGAATGTCTCAAGTAGAAACCAGCTTATCTGAGCTGTGCAAATAAATAATTGACATGACATTTAGAGAGCACCATAAGGAACAGATCCAATTTACAGCTTCACTTACATGGGTTGTCCGTTTATACCTTGCATCACAGACTAGTGGTATCATCGCAGTTTGTATCAGAGCTTTAGACAACTGTCCTGATTTACCATTGCATTCTTTCATTTTTACCCCAGGATAACTCCACTGACATCAGTGCAGTGATTGGAGTACACAGTAGTCTTTATGCCAAAAAAATCAATGCTTCAAGTCTTTGAGTTTCCTGACAAGCTGTCTTTCTTTAGCCCCTCACTTCAGTTCTTTATCCCACTTGGGGATCTTGATGGGTTCACATAGTGTAGAAGATTCTTCTGTTGTCTCAGGGGAGCAAGTTAGGTGCTACAATTAAATACTGAATGCCAGATTTTTCATAGCATGGGAAGAACAAAACAAAACATCTGTCTGAATAATGCTGAAGGAGCAGGAACTAAGCTGCTCTTTAAAAATAAATGCAACACTGAAGATGGTGATTGAGATAAAGTTACAGCCAAAAACTATGCATAATAAGATGCTCAGAAAATGTTATTTTGTTAGTGGTTTGCAAATGTAGGAACAATATATTAAAGTGTTATTTTTATTTGGTTTAAAGTGCAGTTCTACTCTGAAAGATGACCATGTAAAAATGCACCATTTCAATCAAGAGATCTGCTGCTTTACTACATTCAGTCAGATCGACTGATTTTGTAGTGCCTGAAAAAGGATTTTACTGCTTTTTATTCCTGTTAGCCCTGCAGAGACTGAGTTCATTGAAGATTCCACTGTGTGCATCACGGCTTACTAAAATTTACCTCTGTGAGTCCATTAAAACATGGGTGTCACTGAGGGTCTAATTTGGTTTGCAGAACCTTTACTGCTGGTAATATTGGTGCAAGATTGAAGGAACCCACACTTGACTTTCTGAGGTAAGTTGCAGGACAGCAGATATATATATATATATATTTTAAAAGTCATTTTACTTGTAAACATGTAAACTTGTAAACTTTACTTGTAAACTTGATACAGAAATCACCATGAGGAATTATATATGGAGCTCCATGATCACATTTTTTACAAAGCCACTTTTCAGAACAGAAATGCACTTTTTACTCTCACCATACTACCCAGAGGAGCATCATTACAATGCACTTAGCATGGCACTCTGCACAATCTTAATGAACTAATGGCTTATGAAAAGCGCCAGATTGAACACCCCCAGCTTCTGTTTATGTAGAGAAAAGGTATGGCATAATCAGCAGTGGTGGAACCTTTCTACCAGCCTTTGCCAACCTGACTGAGGGTGAGCAGCTCGAGGGCTGACAGTGTAATTCAGTTTCAATTGCACATTTGATCCCAAACTCCGCAAGTGCCACATGTGATGAGTGTTTATCTGATGGGAACACTTTTTCTACCAGGAACTGGAATGAGATCCATCACACATATTTTCCACCATGCATAGCCATGAAGTGGTAATAACTTTTGGTCAGATGCTTCATTAATTAATGCTTATATAGTTGTTTGAGAAAGGCGCTGTATAAGTGCAAAGTATTATGAGGATAAATACTGAAGTCCTTCAGGGACTTCAGGATTTAGCCATTCACTAGCAAAAATATTTTCAATGCAGTAAAATGCTTTATTCTATTTCTAGACATGCCCAAAGCAATCCACAGATCTGATCCAGGCTTTTACATACCTCTCTTCTAAGTCTTGGACTAAATACACAGGTTAAAATGTGTAGTGGCATGTCTGGATACAGCTACAAAGTCAAGCATATTTGAATTGTTTCTTTTCGTTGGAAGGGCAATATGAACAGGAAGAGAGAGGTTTTTCTGGATTTGCCAAAAGTTAAGTCATTACTGATAGAAACAATCTCTCAGGTTACTGTCTGGGTTTAGAAACATTTATGAATTGCTTTGAATTGAACTCTTCAACTCTGAACTTCAATCCCATTTCCCTCCCCGACTGGCACCAAGGGATCCTTTCTATTCTCCACCTTATCTCACTGGGGACACCCTAGAGCTGTGTCATGTATATAGTGGAAGCAGGTTGGAGGCAATGAACTCCTTTGGTGTGAATACTGCTGAAAAACTATTTCATCTGGACCCACAGTGAGTGTTCAGAAGTTATCTATCTTCTGCTTTACTGCAGCTGGATGTGAAGCTAAGTTCCAATGCACATGGTAGGAATTTAGTTGCAGACTAAGTAAACATACA
The DNA here is from genome assembly GCF_965140295.1 of Lepidochelys olivacea. Lineage (NCBI taxonomy): Eukaryota > Metazoa > Chordata > Testudines > Cheloniidae > Lepidochelys > Lepidochelys olivacea. The sequence continues at coordinate 19,087,763 of NC_140423.1, forward strand.
GAAGCAATAGAAAGCGCTTTCCTGATTACGTGCTACTTGCATATTGTTTGGATGGTTTAAAAAAATAGTCCAGGGGCAGGACAGGGATTTTGCACTAAACGTATTCATGTTTTAGACAGTTTAATATTTTACCCTGGTCTATCAAAGTCTCTGAGTCTGGTGAACAAGAACTTCCAACTGTTTGAACTCATTGCTGTGCCCCCACCAACAATTTCCAAGTATACTCTGTATTGCTAGCCTGAAGTGATGGGGTAGGCTTCTGGTGAAATGGCAAGTCTGAAATGGCACCACTGGCTCTGAACCACCAACCATTCAAACTGGAATATGCCCATCATCAGAAACCAACCAGGAGAACAGCAAGAGTAAGAGCGGAAATGAGATCTCTGCTGTCATGGCCTCATTCTACATCAGCTGAACATTAGGCTTTGCCATGTCAACAAGTTAGAGATGCATTATTGGGAGGGCTAAATTCCAAAGCAATGCTTAATAGTCCTTTTGATGATGAGGTTTTGATTACTGTAGAGAGGGGAGGAATTGATTCATTTAGCTATGGATCCGTATGGAACTCTGATGTTTCACCCCACAGGGATTCACGCAGAATACTTCTTTGACTTTTACTCATGAGGGGTGCATGTGCCAATTATCATTCCAACTCTGGTTAGCACAAACCCAGAATCAATGCAGAACTTGGTTGAAATTGTCACATTCCCCTGGTTTTGTGTCTAAAGCATCTGTATCTGACTCTGACTGGCTGACAGTGCAATGCCAGAACGGGGACGAGGTGCACAAATGTTTCAGCAGGCTCAGGGTGGTACTGATTTTTGGAGCTTATAACAAAATACGAAACCATTAACGTAATATTGGGGTACTGAAAACATTTTGAATAGCTGCTAAATACAGCTATACCAAAAGAGCAAGGAAGCAGCATGGAGTTACAGGGCGGTGTGGCAGGAAAGTTATGCTCTGTCCACTGTACATTTGATGTCAGCCCTGAATGCCAGTTCGTCTGCTTATTTCACAATTATCGCTGTAGTGTCTTTCATGCATACTTTGCACTTGACAGCTCTCCCTGAAGTAATCCTTCTCCTTCAAATTCCTCCTCAAGCCCCACTTCTGTTGTGACACCTACAAGAAATGACAACTAATGATTGCCAGGTTTTGTTGCTGCCAGGGATAGTAGATACTACATAAGTATGTTCAAATATTCAGAATTATCCCATTGTACACTGAGTTAACCCCATATCACATCCCCAAAAAACTATATTGAAAGACCATTAAGGTTGCAATATCAAGTATTCGGAAGTTAGGAAATTCCAGAACTAAGTCTGACTGTGCAACTTTAATTCAACCCCGTGTGTGTGTGTGTATCATGACACATTCTTTAATTACACAATAACCTACTGTTTCCCCCCCAGGATCCCTGCTTCATTCAGAGAATGGAAAGTAGTTATTCAATACTTCTTTTTATCCTCTTTCAATTTGTGGACCTAGGCCTTATTTATCACACTTCATGAAAACCCTGCACTGAATTAAAAATTATTAATTTTCTCTACCTTCACAAAAACACTGTGAAATTAGGTGGCATCATCACCCTCATTTTACAGCTAAATGGAGAATTTAGCTGCCCAACTCCCACAAGTCTCAATTGAGCATGTGCAAACTGCCATTTTCTGGATACTTATTACTTGGTCAAATTTGGGAAAATGGCAAAGGCACTTCCCCTGACACCCAGAATGACAATCCTGCCAAATTTCAAGCCCTCACTCAAAAGTATGGAGGTGCTAGAGCATCTTAATAAAATGGTTGTAAATGATTTTTTTAGCATGAGTAAAACATATTTTTCTGCAACCATGTTCTTAGAAATGGATGAATTGTTTTAACTGAAATTTTCCAAAAAAACAAATAATAATAATAATTCAGCCTGGCATGAAAATTTCCTGCCCAAATGATTAAAGTCTGGCAAAGTTATAAGCAATTGAAAACAGGGTCTTATAATGGGAAATATCAGACAACCTTAACTATAGGTAGTACTACCATCTCTACTTCTTAACTCCCACTGTCGGTTACAATCAGTTCTTTTGTATTAGATTGTAAGCTCTTTAGAGACTGACATTTACTGTGTATTTCTCTCTACATTGTCCTGTACAATTGGTCCACAATCCTGACTGGGATCTTTGAGTACTACCCAGAATACATATAATTATGCTAAAGAAAACAAAAATTTAAACCTCATGATGACTGTAAATAGGCTGCAGACAACAGGAGTGCCATTGAGCCAGTGTTTAGAATGAGTGCCTGAAATACACTGCATGGAGCATGTTCTCTCACAATCGTCCCTGTTAACTGTGGTTCAGTTCACTAGGCAGCTGAGCAAGTGATTTTGCTGCATGCATTGGCCTCAGCATATTCCCTCCTCCTCACCTGGGCAAGCACTATTCCTCTCCCAGTTTCTCCCTCTTGTACAGGGCTCTTGTGATCACATGGGCCTTGACTTATCTCTCCAAAACATCTTGTAGCAGCAAGTAACATTTGTCCATTAACACCTGTCTCCCCCTTAGATTGTGATGTACGAGTTTCATTTTCCCTAACCACAAGGGCAAAACTAGTTCTGCTTCTGAGGAACCTCCAGCTGGTTTTGATTCTGACAAAGTCTCATCTATTTTTGCTTCTGATGAAAATATCCTGATCTTGATTGACAAATACAGCTAATCATTCTGCCTTTCTGCAAATCCAAAGAGGAACTGGTCTGACTTTTGGGGTGAAATCCGTTTGCACTGGTCTGACTGGGATATATTGCCAAATTGGGTGGCAGCCAGTTACACGCACATCTGTTTAATCTGTTTTTGAAACTGCAGCACATTTACCTAATTTGAAGCAGCGTTACTATGATATCATGTCTGTCCCATTTGTGAATGGGAAGTGACCAAGATGCTTTCAGTAAAGTGATATGTGCTCTACAGCTACATGTAATAGCTAGACTTGCAAATGTCCATAGGATAATTAAGATCTAATATTTTCAACATACATATGAAGGAAAAGAGAAACTTGGGCCAAATTGCTAGAAGCAGATGAACCTTCATTAATATCAAAATTACATCTTATGCCAACTCTGAATTTTTGTATATTGCCTAAATCAGAGGTTCTCAAACTGTGGTCCATGGACCACGTTCCATTCAGGTGGTCCGCGAATAATTCCCCCGAAGGTGTGGGCCTGGGCGGCTGCACACAAGAGAATGAAGCACCCCTCACCTAATTAGTGGAGCCATGCAGGCGTGGCTCCACTAATTAAGTGCCTGGACCCTGGAGAAGATGCACATGTAAGGAGAGGTGGTGGCCTTGGGTGTAACAGGGGGTAGGTGGGAGGGGGCAGTGGGTTGAGAAGAGGGGGTGTGGGGAATTTGGGACGTTCAGGGTTGTGGCAGCCAGAGAAAGAGGTGACTTTCTCCAGCTCCAGGGCTGTGGCTGCTGGGAGAGACCCCAGGGCTGTGGCTACTGTGGCAGGGGAGAGACCTCCCCTGCTTCCCAGCTCCAGCTCGGGGGCTACTGTGGCAGGGGAGAGAGGGAGAGACCCCTGTCCTTCCCAGCCCAGCACGGTGGCTGCTGTGGTGGGGGAGAGAGGGCACATCCATCGCATTAGAAAGATAAGACTACTGATATTAAAATGAGTTGTGTGCTTTTATTTGTAGAACAAAAGTTGTTTATTAAGACGTAGCTAACGGTACAAACAACATTTGGAAAGATCATTAAGTGGTCCGCTGAGACCCTCAGCAATTTTCAAGTGGTCTGCGGAAAAAAAGTTTGAGAACCACTGGCCTAAATTAAATTGCTTAGATACTACACTACAGTGTAGAGTAGGCCTGTAGCAGGGCTAGCTGCTTCCCAAACACCCCCTAGTGGCCTAGGGTACTTCTGTGGTGTCCTGCTAACAATTCTTCCTTTCTTCACGCATCTACCCTTCATTCACACCAAGCAGCCGCACAGATCCTTCTGACCAGACTTTTATTCTTTTATTTTATTTTCACAGTATAGCAAACCAACACTGAAAACAATGACACCTTCTGGTCTTGAGTTCTGTCCTCCGGGGGTCTCTCTTCCACAGCTTACTGCCAGGCTACCTGCATCTGGGATTCCCAGCACCTCTCACAAGCCCCTTGCACTGCAGCTTCCTGATCCAACCCAGGTATTGGCTCCTTCATAATCAAGGCTGGCTAGCACGAGGCTCTCTACTTCCTAAGGACAAGCCATCCTGTTACATCCTTTCCCTCCCCCACTTCAATACCATGCCCATCCCAGGGGAAGTTCTAGGTTAGGGGATACCTTTTTTTCTCCCTCCCAATTTACCAGTGTCACCGGCCATGTGAATGCACGGTCTGGGCTCAGAGTGCCTCCAGCATCCCTTCCAATTTGTTCATCATAATAATCAGGCAAATCCTTTCCCCTAGAGTCACCTGATGTGCCTCCACTAACTATTCCGGTGTCCCCTGAGAAGGAGTTTGAACTACTCACACTTCCCTTGTTTCCTCAAGGCCCACTGTCTGGGTGCCCACCACCTCCTCCCCTCAGGGTGTTGTGTGGGTCCTGACAGCAACCCCGGAGCACAGTCTGGGTTCCCACTAGCTCTTGATCTGGCACCTGCTTCCCAGGACTCCTCTTCGTCTGAGGCATACCTAACTCTAACTTCTGCAAAGCTTCTACTTCACCTATCTCACACCCTTCCTCTTTGGGTAGTCTGGCTTCAGGTCTAAACTCTCTCCTGTATCTATAGAGTGGACCAGAAGCTTTTTGCCTTTCTGCAGATACATGGGGTTCATAAACTAGTTAACAAATCATACATAACACCAACATTTACCAGACTGTTCTGGAGAACACTTCCCATTGTTGCCAAGATTATTTTTTTCTCACATTTCTCCAACGGACATCCCATATGCCCGTGGTCCCAGTCTTCAAAAGGGCAAGTATTCTGCTTATGACCTTCCATCCTGCTTTGGATACATATCTCGGAGGGGATTTTCTTCATCTTAGGAGGGAATAGCCTCTTAGGAGTGGATCCTAGCCTTCCTACATGGCTGAAATAACACCTCACCAAGTCACATCGCATGAGAAGGCAGTTCCTCTGAATGCATCTTGCTTTCCCATAATGAAAACTCGTAGGGGTCTCTCTACCATGCCCTATGGATTTCTTACCAATCAACAAGGATAGAGGAGCTGTTAATCATTCTTCTGAGGCCCATCAACCGGGCTAATCTTAACTTCCCACTGTGGGCTTCCACCTGGTAGGGGTATCTCTGCTACTAGCTTTCCCCCAAAATTGGGTGCTCCTGGTCTGGTCCATTGCGCCAACTGCTTGGCTTTCTCCATCACCAAGTAGGCCTCTGCCTTCTCCACGGCTCCCGCCACTGGTGCCAGCTGAAACTGCTTTACCCACAGTTGAGCTCCTTCAGGCAGGACTCACAAAAATTGTTTAAAGACAATTAAGTCCTTGTCTTTCCCCAGAGAATTCACCTCTGGACTGAGCCATCGGTCCTGCACCCACTGGGCCACCACATGGGGTTGTGTTCTGTGTGGAAATGGCTCAACGAGGACCTTATGCTGGTAAGTTTCTGGCGTTGGCCCCAGCTGATCTAAGACAGCTGCTTTCAGCTTGGGATATGACTTTGACTGTGCCTCAGTCAAAGCTCTATAAATAGCTTGAACCGCCCCACTCGGAAATGACGCCAGCCCGGCTGCCCAAGAGGAGTCTTCGAGCCTGCAGCGGGGCGACTCACTCACAGGTGTGGAGGAAAGTCTTCACCTCATCCTCAGGCCCCAGCTTTGCCCGGGCTGGGCCAGGTCTGCCCTGTCCAAAACCCACCACCACTTCAGGGACCCATTCGCCCACCTGCTGCAAAAGCCGCTCCTGTTGTTGTCATGAAGTATCTTGCCACTACTGTTTGGTGACCAGCTGCACCTCCTGCTGCTTCTATTGATTTTGAAAACATTGCACCAGGAGGGCCTGAGTCTTTTGTTGCTGCTCCGTGAACAAGCAGACAATGTAGCTGCAGTCTGTAGCAGGGTCAGCCGCTTGCCATGCACCCCCTTGTGGCCTGGGGTACCTCTGCAGTCATTGCTAACCATTCCTCCCTTCCTCAGGCTTCTCCCCTTACACTCACACCAAACAAACAGTCTCACAGGCCCTTCTGGCCAGGCTTTAATTCCTTTCCTATTTTCCCAATACAGCAAACCCAAACTGAAAACAACAACACAACAATTACCTGCTGGTATTGAGTTCTGTCCTTAGGGGGTGTCTCTTCTACAGCTTACTGCCAGGCCTCCTGTCTCTGGCAATCTCAGTAACTCTCACAGCCCCCATGCGCACAGCATCTTCCTTGTAGCAGAAACACATCACCCAACCCAGGTGTGGCTCTTTGGTTCTCAGGATTGGCAAGCGCTAGGCTCTTCAGCTCTTAAGGGCAAGCCTCTCTGTTACAAGACCCTATATAGACTAACTACTTTGCATGATAGGCCTTTTATAGTTTTAATTTCTATCAGATCAGCCACTCTTGTTCCATACAGTGCTTTCCCCAGAGCTTTGTCCCAAGTGGTAGGTTACTACAACCATTTGTGCACCTCCCCTAGTGGTAAGTGGGGGTAGAGGGAAGAGGGAAGCACTAGTGTAGACTGGCAGTCAGTGCATTAACCACAGTGTGATCTAATTCTATTCAGAGAAAGTCTAGATGATACAGAAGTTAAGATACTAGGAGCCACATATGCCTTATGGATATGGATCTTGCACCACGGCTGGCCTGGGTCAGCTGACTCAGGCTCGTGGGGCTTGGGCTGTGGGGATAAACATTGCTTTGTAGACATTTGGGCTTGGGCTGGAGCCCAAGCTCTGGGACCTTCCATGCTTGCAGGGTCCCAGAGCTCAGGCTGCAGTCTGAGCCCGAATGTCTACACAGCAGTTTTTCAGGCTCAGAGCCTGAGCCCTGTGAGCCCGAGTCAGTTGACCTTGGGCCAGCTGCGGGTTTTTTATCCCTGTGTAGTTATTTCTTTAATGTAACATCCACTATAGTGCTGCATATTAAGGAGAACACAAGCACTGGAAGGGCATTTACAATGCAGGAACAAAGGCACAGATGACCTCTGACATCATTTAAAGCTACTTTATGCCAAGAACTTCCTCACTTAATAGGGATATTGAAACAAGTCATGGAAATGATGACTGATCCCTACCATATTGGAACAAAGAGATTAGCTGCTAATATGGAAAGTTACCTGGCCAGCTTTTAGTTCAGGCATGAAGGAAGAGAGCAGATTACAGGGAGAACTGCCTAGATCGTGAGGTAATGTAACCACTGGTGAACAATAGGGGAGTTAAAGGACCAGAGGACCAAGAGGGAAGAGGTAAAATGTTTTTATGCAAAAGCCAGAAGTATGTGTAATAAAATGGCTGAATGACAATTCTGCATTAGCGAGGATGTGCTTGATATTACTGGAATAATAAAGATGTGAAACTAACTGAGCAGATTTAAAATGTAAGATAGATGGGGGTGGAGCGGGGAAGGCAATACAAACAAGTAAAGAACAAGGACTAATATAGAAAGCAATGATTGATCAATCCTTAGCAAAATACAAACAAACCATCACAGGAGGAGAATTCAGAGGATTGTGAAAATCATCAGAAACTAGTTTACAAGAGACCTGGAGCATGTCTACACTACAGCGCTGTATTGGCGCAGCTGCACTGATGCAGTTGCTCTGCTGTAGTGCATCTGGTGAAGATGTGCTATCCCAGTGGGAGTGTGTCTCCTGCCAACATACCACTGGTGTGGATAATGTGAAACTTGCATCACTCCGGGGAGGGGCTTTTTCACACCCCTGAGCGATGTAAATTAGATTGACTTAACTGGTAGTGTAGACCTGCCCATTGAGAAGGAAAGAAGAAATGGTGAGTATTGTGGTACAGAAGGAATATTTCATGTGATCACATGGTTGCCAAAAGCTTCAGTGGCTTGATAAGATAGATTGAATGTCTAGCCAGACAATTTTCAAGACCTACCTAGATGTAGATCAAGGTGGCAGTTCATCTGCAAGGAGTCTATCTCCCTTGAGAATTTGCCATGATGATGGTGAATATTGTGTGTGACCAGATGACTAAACTACATCAGCGGAAGTATGGACTGTGAACCAAATTATAGGTGATGTTACTGTAAAGGGAACTGATTTGACCTTATCTAGACTGTACAGTTTGAGTTTGGCAATTGGTTAATGTTATGAGTACTATTGACTTGAAAAAGGATGAAATATGATAGCCAGGAAAATTAAAGCGTGACACCTTGGCACCCCAATATTCACCATTGTCATGTAATTAGGATATGTTTTGTATAAAGTATGCCTTGTGAGGTATCATTCTAAAAGTCTTGATCTGCTAGACAATATCTTGTTGGATTGTATGTGCTACCGTCATATGTGAAGTTATGAAGTTTTGGCTAGGTATGTGTTGTGAGACATGTTGTGAGGTTGAAAACACCCACAAGCAGCCTTTCAGGTACACCATTAAAAAGGCCAAACAATGCTAATGACTTACTGAGGAAATGCACACAAGCACAAGGATTACCCCAGGAACTGCATGCAATAGAAACCTCTCCGAGATAGCACTACACAATGGGAACTGTTTGACCCAGATCACAGTAAAAGAGTTTTCTAGTAAGTGGGAAGAAGATATAAAAGGGGGACAAATGACATCATGATAGTACCTCACTCTCCCTACAGCAACACACCTGGAAACGCCTGAGGGGCAAGGACTGAACTGTGGGAAATGACGGTCCCAGGCTAGAGGGATTTTTAGCCTCCGTATGAAAACCTGAGAAAGTCAAGATAGCTTGTGCCTTAAGAATCTGCCAGTCTGTTTATTCAGGGTGAGAATTTGCTAATCTATATCCTACCTATCTAGTGTGTTAAGCTTAGTTTACAGACAGCCCTCAGACTTCTGACACAATTGGTTGCTGAAAATTGCATTGTAAGTCAAATCGTTGTAACTTGGAACCACAATCCACTCCATTGCGGGACTGAGCATTTTAAAGTCGAAACCCATTGTTGTAAGTCGAATCAGGGTGTCAATTCAGAAATGTCGTAAGTGCCGTTAGTCGTAAGTTTAATGTCATAAAGTCGAGGACTGCCTCGACTACTAAGGTAATCTGCTTTGATCTGTTTGCTATCCCTTATAATCACTTAAAATCTATCCTTTTGTAGTTATTAAATTTGCTTTTGTTTTGTCTAAAACCAATGTGTGGAAATTTTAACTTGGGGCAGAAAGCTGTAGCATATCTCTCTCCACATTGAGGGAGGGGGCGAATTTTATGAGCTCACGCTGTACAGTTCCCTGTGTAGTACAAGACTGTATAATTTTGGGCTTACACTCCAGAGGAGGGTGTGTGCCTTGGCAACTGGGATTAGCTCAGCCTTCTCATGCAGAGCTGATCTCAGCATCTGTGTGTGTAGATGCAGCTGGCTGTGTCCCTATCTGTGTGTCTGCTGGTGAAAGAGCAAGCTTGGAGAGCTTGGCAACTTATCACAGCACCACAGTGTGAAAAGGAACCCAGACTGATGGGTAAGGCAGGCTCAGTGGTACCCCATTGCCAAGTGGCACTGCGGGGGGAATCCGTCACAGAAAGTTTTAGGGATATTGGTTGACATGGAAAGGCCACAGAGGCAGAGAGAAGGAGAAAATAAAATATTGGGTTGAAACCAATAGTCTTTCTTCACACTTGCGATAATCCTGACAGAATCTTTCTGAGAGTGACCTGAGAGAAGTATTCAAAATGAGAAGGTGCTCACAAGTGTGTTAAGATGGCTAGTGTGTGATAAGATAGAATGAATTAAAGTTGTATTTAGTGGTGAGACCCATGGCACACAATCTAAAAACCAGGAAATTAGGAATTAAAATGGAGTTCAGGAAAAGCCATTGTAATGAAAGTTCAGAGAACACATTGCATGGAATACTATATTTAAGAAGTCATCTCTGTACTTGGTATGTATTACTTTAATGCATAGCTAGATGATGTCTGGCTGTATACCTACCTATCTACCTGGGGTGGAACTTACTTTTGATTAAATCAGATATTGTGAAAGAGTATTTATAGTGAGGTTGCATAAAAGTCCAGGTTTTTCCCCAACTGCATCTCATTGTGCAAATTGGAATTTTTGTTAAATTGAATCTGTGCTTAAAGTGGCACCTTTAAAAACACATTGTTGCCTTAACTATAGGTTCACAGTTTAGATCTCCTAAAGTAGAGAGACCAAGGGAAAATCTGATAAAGAGAGGAGGTGGAACTGAGAAATATAAATGGCATAGACTTGTCTGGCCATGCAGTCACCTTTTCCTTTCTTCTGTTTTTTTCCCCTTTCAAGCCTTAATTTCATGATTTCCTGGACTGTTTCTACCTCCATGCAATGGTTATATACAATGTTATGTATTTTGTTGTCTTAAGTTCTTATGTCACCATCAGAGCTGCCTTCTAGTTCCATTCTTGTCTCTGACCTTGGTGGCTGAAGTTTCTTTCAGTGTCATAAAACCTCAGGTTGTAAAATTCATATTGTAACTTTAACAGCCACATCTGTTTTAAACATTTTTGTTTTAAGAACTCAATGTAAATTTAACGACAAGGCAATAAAAGTAAAAGTTGAAGGAAATTATCACAGATTTGTAAAGCCATAAGATAGGTCTCTGCACTTACGTGACCAATCAAATTACAAAGAAACAAACCAATTGCTTTTATTGTAGCAAATTCTGCTCTTAAACATTTCACATTTTAATCTATTGGCTTGAACTAACGTTTGATTCACATTGGTATTCACAATTGCAATTTTACCCAAATATACAAAATTCTTACCTGCAAAGGTCCCTATGAAATGTTGAGACAAACTATTTTCGCTTAAGAGAGTCTGTTGAGCATTTGATAGCTGTTAAAAGCTCTTCATAAGTTATTAACATATTTTAGGCATTCTGACTGGGCTTTAGAATCTAGAAAGCAATTTGAAATATATCTTCTTATCTTATTTTGGATAACTTGAGTGCCTCTCTAAAGAGGTAAACAGAAATGAAGGACCCGAACCTCATGGGTTTAAATCAGTATAGCTAGAATGAACTCAAATAGAGCTACCTGAGTTTACACCAGTTGGAGATCTAGCCCAGTTTACATCTCCATCTCGTAAAAAATATATTAGAATTGGAAAAGGTAAAGAGAAGGGCAACAAAAATGATTAGAGGATGGAACAGCTTCCATATCAGGAGAGATTAAAAAGACTGGGACTGTTGAGTTTGGAAAAGAGACGATTAAGGGGGGATAAGATAAAGATCTGTACAATCATTGATGGTGTGGAGAAAGTAAATAAGGAAGTGTTATTTACCACAAGACACCATAACACAAGAACCAAGGGTCACCCAATAAAATTAATAGGCAGCAGGTTTAAGACAAAAGGAAGTACTTCTTCACACAATGCACAGTCAACCTGTGGAACTTGTTGCCAGGGGATGTTGCAAAGGTCAAGAGTATAACTGGGTTCAAAAGAGAATTAGATACGTTCATGGAGGTAGGTCCATCAATGGCTATTAGCCAAGATGATCAGGGATGCTACCCCATGCTGGGTGTCCCTAAGCCTCTGACTGCCAGATGACGGGAATGGATGACATGTGGAAAAATTGGAAAACGTCCAGCGGAGGGCAACAAAAATGATTAGGGGACTGGAACACATGACTTATGAGGAGAGGCTGATGGAACTGGGATGTTTAGTCTGTGGAAGAGAAGAATGAGGGGGCATTTGATAGCTGCTTTCAACTACCTGAAAGAGGGTTCCAAAGAGGATGGATCTAGACTGTTCTCAGTGGTAGCAGATGACAGAACGAGGAGTAATGGTCTCAAGTTGCAGTGGGGAAGGTTTAGGTTGGATATTAGGAAAACCTTTTTGACTAGGAGGGTGGTGAAGCACAGGAACGCATTACCTAGGGAGGTGGTGGAATTGCCTTCCTTAGACGTTTTTAAGGTCAGGCTTGACAAAGCCCTGGCTGGGATGATTTAGTTGCGGATTGGTCCTGCTTTGAGCAGAGGGTTGGACTAGATGACCTCCTGAGGTCCCTTCCAACCCTGGTATTCTATGATTCTATGACATGGGATGGATCACCTGATAATTGCCATGTTCTGTTCATTCCTTCTGCCGCATCTGGTACCAGCCACTGTTGGAAGACAGGATCCTGGGCTAGATGGACCATTGATCTGATCCTGTATGGCTGTTCTTATGTTCAATTATTTAATTGTGAATGGATTGCATATAATGTGACCCTCCTGATTAGGACTTAGTGTCTTAAGGAGCCCTGGGTCTGTCAGTGCCCAACAATGAAACTTCATTAGTTCTTAATAACCTTTTAGGACAACATTTAAAAATGCTGCCACGCAGGCACCCCAGCTGCCTCAGACCTGCCTATTTTTCTTTTGGCTGGGGTCTGTCACCCCTAGAAGCAGGCCCACGTTAGCGTTGATTACAAACCTAATGGGATGTCAGGTGCCAGCATCAAAGAAAATACCTGAAAAAGTGACTTTATGAAGAGAATCAACCAAATACTATCTCTTTAGTATTCACTGCATGAAATAGACTAAGGAGAGCAAGATGTGCCAGGGCATCATCCTGAGTCCAGTAAGCAAAAATTTCCTCTGAACCAGAAAGCAGCGTTTGGGGGCTAACCAGGAGTTAAGACTTCTCTTGTTTCTAGAATGCTACTCCTACCAACTTCCATAAGAAGGTTTCTAAACAACCTCTGAATTTCCAGTAGGGATTCCAACACAGACTCAAAACCAGGCATTATGTTTAATTCTGCTACTGCTGGGAGTAGCCAAACTATTTAACTGACAGCAACAGTATTCTCAAAGGAACTTCCAATAGCACTCCATTGGAAGTAATCAACCTTAGTCTTTATTAGGTGCATCCTTCACTAGATCTCATGATTTATTTGCTTCTGCTCTGTTCTGGGCCCTTTCCCATCTGATATTAGTCTTCTCTGATGAATGGTGACTAAATGCAGAGCTATCAAATCTTTCCAAAGCATACCTTAACATTGCACATGATGGATATCAAATCAGAATTATGTAAACACTTAACGTAAATCAATTATAAAAGAGCAACTATCATTTGGCATTGCCTTTAGTATCATTTTCATACTTAGGCCCTTATGGGCAGACCCTATTAACCTAGTCAATGCAATTAAAATTGTTTATATAACATCCTTTCTAAATGTTCATAAAATATTTTAAATAGAATTACTCCGAAGGGGGAGAGAGAAAGAGGGAAGGCGAGATGTAAAGAAGGTGTCTCAATACCGCAGTGGAATTTCCAGTTGTCTATTCTAATACAGTTTGCCGTGGGCCCCTAGGGTGAGAGGGCCCCCAAACTAGGGTTGCCAACTCTGAGTGAAGTGATTCTGGGAGACTTTTTCTCCCCAACATGACATAATTTCACTTTCTTAAAATATCCTATTAAAGTCTCCCGGATTGCTTTCAACAGTCACCAGGAGATTGATGCCAATTTTGGGAGACTCCAGACCAATCCTGGAGGGTTGACAACCCCACTCCAAACCCATGGAATTTGACTGAGTGATGCTGCAACCTGGCACACATGGTTGCAGTGCCACAAAGGTTTGGCCTGGCTTCTGCATTCGCTGAACCGTGCTGTGACCCCGTGTGCCACTCACTCAAATCCAGCCCATCTGCCCCCTCTGCATCCCCATCACTGTGGAGGGGCAGCCAGGTCAAACCTGAGTAGCACGGCAACCTGTGTACCAGGTCACAATGCCCAGAGCATGGAGCTGGGCCCAGACCCACAGGACAGGAGCCTCTACAGCCGGGTGAATGCAGGGCAGGCTCACTCTCCAAACTTCCCTCCCCGAGAGCCTCAGTTTCAGGGTAGGGAAGGCGGAAGACCTCCGTTTCAGATTTTGCCCCAGGTCCCCAAAAACATCTGTGCAGCCCTGTTCTAATCTATGGACTTGCTAAAATGCCTGTCGCCATGGCATCTAGCTGAGTTTTCGTTTGTCAAGACAATTGCCTTAGATGATTGTCGGTTTTGCTTCCGTGTTAAAGAGACCAATCTAGAGAACTATTTCTAAGATAATGCTTTCTCACAAAAATACAGATGCCATCTCAATGACCGCTATTGCTCGTACAGTGACTTACGAAGGATTTACCATCGAGATGCTACTTCTGCATGCTCGTGGCTCACCCATCCAGTAGTTAAAAGGTTTATTGAAAAAGAACACAATCCCACACAGTGCAGATTTTAAATTACATTGTACTGCAGGTCAAAGATAAGAAAGATAAGTGGTGCTGCAGATTTCAAAAGTAATCTGATCCTGAGAGAGGCAACATTGTTTGTGCTCAGAGAAGTGTGTGTTTCACTGGCAAGTGAGGAGATAAGTTACCATGGTATAATGATTATCATGCTCAGGTCTGTTTGTGTTCGCTTGCTCTGTCGTTTTGAAATAATTACCTTTTGTTAATATATACTACCAAATAGCAAATATGTAAGGGACAGATTTCCACCAGACTTCCTTAACAGTTGAACAAAATTTGCATGCACATAATGGGTAGTTTGATATGAGCAAATTGTCTTTTGCATGTGCAGTTACTCATTTTGTCTGCACAAATCCATGGCTGCAGCTAAGTAGGCTTGCTGAAAGATCGGTCTTAAAAAGCTCATGCTTATATCATGACAACTGATAAATAACTATTGATATTTGTGGAGAGCTTCTCTTCTAAAAAAAATCCTGAGGTGCTCAGCAAACTTTCAAAACTGATTTATAAGTTATGATCCTCACTTGCGTGTGCTTATTTATCTGAGCTGCATAACTTCAGTAACTGGACTGAATGCAAAAATGCATCCAATTAGCCATCTGTGTGCACAGTTACCCAATTTGCATATAACTGTACGTGCATTTGGGATGTGCATTATTAATCTAACTCTTTTGAAGATCTGGCCCTATGCACAATATAGATAGCCACCCCTCAAATATAGCAAAACATTTCCCCCATTTAAATGGTGTCCTACAGCCCTTCATGGCACTGTAGGTTAGAACTTGCAATATACCATATTCAACTGAAACTAAAGGGGGAATTTTAGAATAGTTGAATGAATTTGGCCAGGTTACTGGGGCTAACAACCACTCTCTTATGAAAAGTGTTATGAGATCTTGGTAGTCAGGAGTTGGGTTGTATGTCTCGTATGCCTATAATCTTATAAAGCATAATGTGTAAAAAATATACTCAAAAGGACAGAAGATGCATTAAGAACATTGCCGGAGCCTGACTGGTAGGTTTGTCCTGCAGTAATTGTAGCATACAAACAACAAACATATTTCTATAATCAATAACCCGTACAGAAAAAGACTTCCTCTGGAAATTTTCTTACTTGTCTCTTTCTTCCTCAAACCTGAAGATATCAGCTTTGGAAATTTATATATGTATAGAGAAGGTCCTTTCTCTTATGGTATTAACCAAATGTTCATGGTCCTATATTTGCATAGTGCTTCTTCACAGAAATGTAATGTCTGTTTGTGTAATCCAAAACTACCCAATTTACTTTCCCCTCAGAAATTTAGTTTAATAAAGAATGTACCAGTTCAGTCAAGATTTAGGCCAAGTTCATTCTTGGTGAAACTTTGTTTACATCATGAGAGTTAACCCTGAGGTGAATTTGGACTTGAGAGTGAAAAGACCTATACTGTGGATTTCAGATCTGTTTTAACCTTATGACTGTGCGGTGGTAACTGGGATTTGTTTGATAAGTTATTTCCAGGCTCTGTTGGTGGGACTATCACATTCTTTACCACCCTCTGTGTCCATGACTTAGGGAACACCTATTCCTCCTAAGCCTGGTCATGACATCTTATACTTTGACAGGGAAAAAGAAGTGGAGATGTTGGCCGAGTTCCTTGATTTTAATTTAAGCCACAGGATTTTCAGAATGATTGGTCCACTTTGGTCTATTGTATTGTCTGAGGAATAGCCTAAAGGCCACATTTCCCCTCAGTTACACTCATACAAGCCTCCTGACTTCACTAAAGTTTCATTACAGCTGGTTGCAGTTTTTTTAAATTGTGTGTTTTGAAAAAACATGGAGAAAATTATTTAAAAAAACCAACACCCCCCCACCATCCAAAATCTTTGTGACATTTTTTCCTTTCTTTTCCAGCCAGCAGTAGGTTTCATGGAGTGTAAATGAGGCCAGAATTTTGACCTAAATGTGCAGTTTGGCCTCTTACTTCTCTTTTCTGTCATTTTCCACTACAAAGACAGATTTATAGTACATCTTCACTTGCTTAATGCTATTGCTAATTGTTCAGCTAGGACTCCTAGAGCCATCAAGTGTCCATTGATTGTAATCAGCTTGCCTCTGACAAAGTTGGCTCTGGAGCTATAAACTAAGGCCTTTATGTTCTGGCTGGCCATGACTTTCTAGTTTTACTCTTGTATATTTTTATGGTTTCCAGCTACTTTTAGCTACTCAGACCACTGAGGTTAAGTGGGATGTGTTGTCACCTATGAACTCTACACTCTCTCTTTGGCTCTGTTTACCCATGAACATCTTCATTGCATGTTTGTTGTTCATGTGGTATAGCAAATTCACTGTCTGTGCTCAAATGCACAGAGGTTCCAAACTCAAGGGGATGAAAAGTAACAATCTGTTTTTCAGGTGTGCTGAATACTCACCTCAGTTGAAGTCAATGGGAGCTGTGGATGCTTAGCACTTCTGAAAGTTAGGCTCTTGGTCTTTTACTTTGTGACCTGCTCTGAAGGTGGGATTTTTTTTCTGGTCCAGATATGGTATTTACTGTTCTGCTCCAAAACCATCTCAGTTCTTCAGGAACTGAGAGCCAGTTCAATTGCAGATGGCATGATTTTTAGATGGCTCTATGATTGTTTAGTGTATCAGTCAGGTGCTGTTTGGAAAGGGTTGTGCATTTTGACAACCCATGAGAAGGTGTAAAGGGGATCCAAAGCCCCTCCTCAATATCACCCTAACTCTTGGGGAAGGGTATTTAAATAATTCATCCCAAAATTAGAAAGGCTTCTATGTTAAAATACAAAAATGCTTTACAAAGAGAAGAGGAGGTGAGGAAAGGTCTGATCAGCAAGGAATGTTGGAGACGATCCTTTATAAGAGAAAAGAAAATGAAGCAATATATAAGAAGAGGGGCTGAAGAGAATGTGGAAAGGAGATCATATGGAGAGAAAAGTAGGGAGCAACAAAACTGAGGAGTGAAGTGGAGAAGGACAATGGGGATGGATAAAAGGAATGAAAAGAGAAGCATAATTTGGAGTGACAAGTGGAGGAAAGAGGTGGGTTTTCAGTATACACTTATGCCCCTACAGTTCCCTGCCACTGCGTGACTGCCAATCTCATCTGCATCTGGCAATAACAACAAGCCTGGACCCATCACTAGAGTGTTGTTCAGAATAACAAGCAATTGTGGCATTTAATCAGGGTAAACAGGAAGATTGGAGCTCAACACCACAGATAAGTAATACATATAAAAACATGACAACAACATGGTCTGAGATAGGGACAGCTGTGATAGCTACACAGCACATTGCTGCAAGATGACCAGTTCAACGAAATCTCCCCTGCTGGCAGATGTGCCCCATGGGGATAGTCCAGGAGTTTTTATGGTAACACCAGGGTCATACCTTTTTTGTATCTCCTCATTGCTGACCCATGCTCATGTTGTTTTCAAAGGGGCTGTTCAATTCTTTGTCCTCTTTTATTTATGTTGGGGACATCCCCTGTGTAAACTACACCCCCTTGCTATTTCCTTAGGAGGGATTTCCCCCCTCCTGCCTTGTTTTCAATGCAGTCAAAAAATTGTTGTAACACACTGAACTGCCGGATCAGATTTCCTTCAAGTTCTGTGGCCTGCATAGGCTCCAATGAGATGACTTATTGATTCAAAGCACTTAAGTGACCTATTAGACTATGTGTAGTATAGGCGGTTCCTGTGTCAAGGAAATGTTCCATCTGCATGCTCTTTGCTGCACTGAGATAGTGACGGGATCACCCATGTCAAGGTCAAAGTTATGAATTAAGCCTGCAGAGCTAGAGGTCTCAGGCTTTTTGTGCTTTTGTTTCTGGATCTGTATAGAGCATTGTCTGTGGGCTGAGGAGTGGTTCATAATCGGAGAATTGCAGGTCTACACTGAAATTATTTGTTTGAAATGCTTGCATAATTGTAGACTCTGAGTGACTGTGAAGGATGACTTGGAGATATGAATGACGGAGGCTGTGGAGAATGAAAGAGAGCATAATTGCATTTTTACAAACCAGAGGGTAAATTATACCCTGCAACCCAGTTTGGCCCAAAGGGCTAGATTCCTTCTTTCTGGTGGAATTACATTAGGGATGATTTTGGCCCCAAATGCTTGTCAGAGTTGGGCCCAAAGTTTGGATCTTCCCCAAAGTGCAGGGTGTGGTGGGATGACAATATCTGTGGTTACAGAAATAATGGCCAGCTGTAAACGTTTGGATCCAAACTTCCCCAAAGTTTTGAGGTATCTTCTCCAGGAGTTTGGGAGCGGGCCTGTTTGTGAAATCTGGGCCAGGGATCTGCTGATTCATGAGAGAGAACTGATTTTGACAACGAAAAAACTGAAAAAGAAAATGTTTTCTTCGTTTGCTGTGGGCGGGGGTTCTGAGATGTTGATATTTCCTTTCCCAACTAGCCAAGTCTGATTGTGCCTCTTCTTTTTCTAAAGCTGTTTACTGTTAAATCCGGAGTTTATATCTAAACACTAACTCTGTGGGCACCCTCCTCTCCATGTTAGACACTCCACAGCCTCTGATAGCTAAGAAGCATATTTACCATCTGTACAGCACAGGTGTGGGCCTCTGTGCGGCCATACTATACAACCTGATAGACTTAGCACACTACACCTATTGTTCTGCCAGTGTGCCACTAATTCAATGGACAGCTGCTCGGAGACAGCCATCTGTATAATCAAAGCTTATGTGGGGAGGGGCAATTAGAGTGGGAAATAGACAGACTTTACGTTTGAGTAGCAGCCATTCAAGAGCTGACATGAACTAATTTATGAGAAATTGCTTTTAGCAGGTGCTAACCTGTCTCAGCCAGAGATAATAGGATAGTTGCTACTGGGAATCAAACCAAAGAGCCATACAAACTTAATATCATTACCCGGTTTGCCAGAGAACACAGCTGTTGCTTTGTCATCATTACTGTATATTGAAGACACACCGATTCCTGCTGAATTCCAGCCAACTAAAAACCAGGAATAACAGCCACATGGTTGCAGAATAGGAATTGCCTTTACTCAGATATATTAGATAAGTGTGTGTGTTTATCTGCCCACCACCTTCTACCGTCACATAACTATGCAGTTGACACCTGTTGCAAATCTTTGTTTGCCTGTCTGGCCATTGATGGCTATTTCTCTGTTACCTCTTAAATAAAAGGTGAATTTTCTTAGTCTCAATCTTCCTACATGCTCTAGTTAATAGGACTTCTCAAAATTTTGTTAGTTGCGTTCTGTAACCGCCAATAGAATACTCCAGGGATTTTCTTAGTAGCTGGATACAGGATATTATATTTCTTCATTCATTCACTGGAGTAACAGCTTTGTAAAGCTTTGTGGAGCTGTGCTGCAGTTATTTGGAAGGAACAGTAAAGCCAGTTGGGGGCTGGAAAATGAAATATTTCTAAGGTGACCTGCAGAAGAAATGGGTTAAGATCAGCAGGTTAGGCCTGAATTAAAGATTACAAATTGCTGTCTGGAGAGAGTTTGTCAACTGGAACAATGTTAAGTTTATTGAATTTGCTGTGTGAAAAACTGTTGCTCATTCATGCACCATGAACCATACTTCACTGTTAAGTTAGGACTTTTGTCTAGCTTTGAACATTTAATACATTTTTGCTGCAGGATGTTGTTTGTTTGGGAGTGTCTGGAAATTAAAGTTATTTGGCCCTCTTGCTGGCAGTTTTATCAGAGAGGCCATGCACTGAAAGGGCCAGGAGGAATGAACTCCCTTTGCATGCCTAGAGATGATCCCTCTTGAGGCACACTGGTAGGGCTGGACTGGGGAGTTCATATTTCATCCCCAGAAATAATTCATCCAGGTCAGGGTTGGGGCACATTGACACGGTTGGATTGGGAAGCTCATGTTCTTAGTAGCTGTGATCTACCTGTTCTGTGCATAATGGACTTTAGTTTTCAGAGTTGTTTAATCTGGTGCCTTTCACTGCCTCTAAATTTGCTTTAAAGAAAAAAAGTTGAAGCCACCTTGAAGTCTTTAAACCATGATTTGAGGACTTCAATAGCTCAGACATAGGTGAGAGGTTTATTGCAGGAGTGGGTGGGTTGTGCAGGAGGTCAGACTAGGTGATCATAATGGTCCCTTTTGACCTTAAAGTCTGAGTCTATGTGGTACAGGATGAATATATGATGGCAGTTCCAGACTGGATTCTCTTTCTTCTCAGTATAAGTAAATCCTCATGACAGCTCCAGACATATTAATTTTCATGTGGTTTCCCCCCTGCCTTTTTTATCGGGGCGGGGTCCTATGCATTACTAGCATGGACTCATTTGCAAGACCTTGCTCTTGTACATATGTGCAAGTTGTTTAATAAGATGAGAAGCAATGTGTAAAATAACAAGAGTGTCGATGTAAAGTTCTCCGATGGCCAGCACTGGCATTAATAGTTAATGAGTTATTGGCACAGAGTATTTATTGATGAGCACCATACAACTCCAATAACCCCAATATGGAGTCATTTCAGGTGACTGTGTCATCTTTCAAAAAAAATTGATCATCAGCTGACTAAGTGAAAAGCATACTGTTGTTTAATGCCTATGAAAGCGTCCTACCGCGGGAATGAGCAACTTTTTATTGGAGGCAATAATAAAAAACAACAACCCCTAGGACGAAATACTGTGACTGAATTTTTAAAAAGAGCCTGATAATATTATTATGACTAATAACTATTTAAGCTGTGCATGATAATTGTGAAAGAACTCCAACTTTGGGCTTCAGGGCACGAGCTGATCAAAAAATCTTTCCCATGCACAGGATTGCACAGCTGTCTGGTTATGTATTTAAAATGCAAATGTTGTGTGTGCAGTCTGTGTGTGCACAGAGAGTGGGGAAGGATTTCACTGTCCTCGGATGCACTAAGTAACAGCTAGTGTTCCAGCGGGAAGAACCAACAGTCTGACCCAAAATGGAACACCCTTGTGACTCAGATCATGCTGTTTACCAGTGGATGTCCTCCAACACTTTGAATATTTCAATAGCTGGGAAGTGAGACAAAACTGGAACTGATGCTTCTGAAAAGAATGAAGCACTCTGTGTCTAGTCTGTGTTCTCTTCTTTCATACTGGCTGCAGTACAGAGCGTGGTTACATGGAAAATAGAGCCTCACTGTGGAGGGAGGGAAACCTCCCATCCCAAGATACATTATGGGTAGGATAAAGCTGCGTCACTGCAGCATCCTCAAATGCCTCCCATGATTAGTGCAGGAATGGGTTCAAGTGTGGTGATGATCAGAAAAAGAAACCTCATTAAAAAGTGTTTTTACTGTGCAGTTCAGGACTGTGTTCAATATCAGATCTGCTACAGTACTGGCTAGAATAAATGTTCAAACGTTTTTACTCTTGTTTCACTCTGGTGGAGCCAATGGACTAGTAGTGGGAGAGTGAGTTGGATTCAATTCCGGCTCATCCCTCATCATCACAACTGCTAATTACATTCCAGCTGCAGAATTGTTAAATCAACACAAACTGAGGCAGACATATCAGCTGCTCTGTAACCACAGTTATTGTAAACCTCAATTGGATCAGGGTTAGGGGGGATTATGCATGAGTTAGAAACAACCCAGCTTCACTGTCAGATCCAAGGTAAGTTTGTAGCAGTGGAGGTTACAACAATCATATTTTTAATTGTAAGGTGTGCAAATTTGGCCTAGGCTTTTTGAGACAAACCTGGAGCATGATAAAGCTATTTGACAGTCACTTTTCAGAGTTGAGCAGAATCTTTTGGCACGTTGTTTCCCTTGAGCAGTTCTTTGTAACAATGCACCATGTGTAGCTTCATAACTAGGAAATGTAAGCACTTCGGACCAGAGTTTGCTCTCAGTTGCACTGGTGTAACTCCACTGAAGTCAATAGAGTTACTTTAAATTTATATCGTGTATGTAAGAGCAGAGTCTGGCCCTTCATATGTCTTCAGTATAGTCTTTGTGCTGTCTACATTACAATATACTGAATGGTCTGATCATGAGGACTCCTGTTGGAACATGTAGGGGATGGGAAGGTCCAGGTTTGAAAACCTCAATGAAAAGCAAAGCTGCAATTAACTCATTTTGATTTTTGGGTTGTCAGGAGCAAAGCAATGTGTAAACACAATAGTCCTCATGCTGTCCTTTTGATAGGTCCAAATGCATCATCCACAGATCTTATGTAAAACCTTGTCTCACTCTGACTGCCCTCCAGCTATCTGTACTACCTTTGTTCTGAGTAAAGACAAAAGCAAAAAAATTCTAGAGAAAGACAAGCTAATATACTGCGGTTGCACATGTGTGCTCATGCCCTGACATGAACAGGCAAACAGCTATGAACACACAGACACAAACACATGCATAGACACAGTCACATACACATCTAAACATGCACGCAGGCACACACACAGATACAGAAACATATATGCACGTATGCACATATAGATATGTATACATAGGTGTGCAGATTCATGCCCAGCCATCCATGTACATACAGACGTGAACATATACCCTTGCACACACAGACACAAAGATATACAGACACACATGTACACAGATGCACACCCTCACAGGTATGCAAACATACACAAATACCATACATAATTTCAGACACCCAGACACATGCACATATGCACTTGCATCTGTTGGTAAGCTCTGGGCAATATATAGGTGATCTGACCTCTAACCCTGAGCAAGTACAATGAAACCTAGAAGTAGCTGGGCTGGGGCTCTTAATGAAGTGAATGGTAAATGAAAAAAGAGAGTTTGAAAGTGCCTGGTGCTGCGATACATAATTGATGAGACTCCAAGCAGGGCTTCAGTGTCTAATAAATTATTAAGCACTGACTCATTAGGGAAAGTTTTCATTATGGGATAATTTAATTAAGTGACAGGCAAAAAGAGGAAAGAGCTTTAAGTGACCAAGTCCTTCCTTCTGTTTGTTCCGCTGTGACACTGATGATTGAAAGATAGAGTGGGCAGAAATGATCTTGGAATGGGGAAAGTTATTGAGTGTGCTTATGGGCCCAACAGGTCTGATTCTTAGCTGCCCGGCATCTTGTCTAGTCATTTCCACCAGCGCAAGGTGGGAGTAAAACATTGTCATACCAATTTCATAGTAT
This sequence comes from Lepidochelys olivacea, assembly GCF_965140295.1. NCBI lineage: Eukaryota > Metazoa > Chordata > Testudines > Cheloniidae > Lepidochelys > Lepidochelys olivacea. Next base: position 19,111,193 of record NC_140423.1, read on the forward strand.
TCTACAATACCTGCATTTCACTGGAGTAAATGACTACACAAGTTGCAGGGCAACCAAGAATCAGGCCCCAAGGGATGCGGGGCAGCTTAGTTGTAGCTTGGAGAAAACCTAACTGAGACATCTTGTCTGTGAATTGGCCCGACCGAGGGGACAACTTGTAAAAATTCCAAATGTGTATGGATTAGAACTGATTGCAGTCACCTCCTCTTTCATAAAGAACAGCCCACTGAGATTAGAGATGCCGGTGCTCAATGCTCCACCTAGATCTAGGCACATAGTGGCTTCTGATTCCACCTTAGAATTCTCCTTCATGATCTTAGTGGCCTTAAGCCAAAACAGGCACTTCCCACAAGGCCTGGCAGGGTGGGAAGTGCCCCTGCCACCTGCATCGGGGCTGCTCTTGGCTGGCCAGTATAGCTCCACTGACCAAGAGGGGTTCTGGTCCAAGTGTTCTGCTTCTTGCAGTGGCCTGTGCTAACCTGGCCAAATGTACAATGTATATAAAGGGAGTCTGTCAGCCAAATAATTCACTTGGAGTAGTCCAAAGGGTCTGTGTGTGAAAAGGAGAGATGGGGCTGAGTTGCAAAGTCCAGAGCAAGGTTCAACCTCCTACAAAGTTTAGGGCATGCTTGGATCCCAGGTTTGATTCTGGCCATTTATTACAACCAAATGATACCATGTAACATGCTCAGATCCTTTAAGACCGAGTCAATGGCACACCAAGATCCTCGACTGAAGATGCTATGGAACAGAATAGGCTGTTCTAGTCAATGATGTATACTCCCTGGCCTTCTGGACCTAAATGATGAAGCCAGGTCCCTAGATTCTGTGGCATCTGTTAGAAATTCTACAGCAACTTTTGATTTTTTTTATTGAGATTTTTATTGGAATAAATATGAAAATAATCATACCATCAGTATAGCAGCCCAGGGTTATTTATTCTGATATTAAATTAAATTTTGTTGTCTCTCCCTCCTCCCATTTCAGTTTTCCATATGCTGCAGATTGTTATTTTTAGGTTTCAGAGCTAACAATCTCTATTAATATGCATGGGGAAGTTTACATCAATCAGCTATTATTTCAAGCTGTCTTCAAATGCACAATGACATCACTGCTTTTGTTTACACTTGGGAGATATTTTCACAATTTTCTCCACCATGGGGATGGTTAGAAACACAATTATAAGCTTAGATTCTGCAGCACAATTCTGTGCAAAGGGGTGAATTCCAAGGCTATGGAATCACAAAATACGCAGGAGCTTAATCATAGGCAGTGATCTCTGGTGAGAAGTGCAGGAGGTAGGGGAAATTGTGATAAGGGGTTGGAGGCCTCTCCTGTATTTCAGAGATGGGGGTTTTCATTTGTCATCTACAACCTTGGGACAAAAGACTTCAGAAAGAGTAACGTTATGGGCAGAACCTGCTTGGTAACTCGAGGATAATTGGTAATATGGTATTTTCTACATCATCATCATCATCTTATTTCAGTCCATTCTGCTCTGGGTTGGTGAAGGTTCAGTACATTTTCTCTCAGTCCTGTTGGTGAAATATCTTGAAAAAACACATAACAGAGTTGCGGAGTTTTGTTTTTTTAAATCTCTTTGCTTCAAACTGTGAACTTATCTGAGTTGTTGACCAGCTGTTCACTTGGTAAGATGAATTTTTCAAGATGAAACAGACAAGGTCAGGTGCATGCAAACTGGTAAATATCAAGACAGGAGCATTCAAAATGACAAGCATAACAGGACCAGAAAATTCTCATTTCCAAGCAGATACATTAAGTATCTGTTTTACTTCTCCATGGAAAGATGCATGCAGCTGTCTAGCATTTGCTCTGTTCTGAATTTTGGGCCTCCTGCCACTTTCTTTAAGCCTTCACAGAACCACGATATGCCTCCTGTGTCTGCAATGCAGATTAAAGTAGGTTTACTTATCAGAGTCTTGCAAACAGGAAGGTATGCCTGAAGGCCCAACAACCTCTATTACGCATCCCAAGATGTACAGGAAAACAGAGATGACACCAGAAGGGAAAGACTTATTCTGGGTTGATAATGTTCATATATTTACAAAGGAAACTATCTGAAAATCATCCAGAAGGGAAAGAGGTGAGGTTATGATGCAGCTACTATACAAAGCCACAGAAGGAGGCACGTTAGAGTGGTATCTCCTTAATTTTGGCTTCAAATGACAATTGTAGTGTGCATAACTTTGTGCTTTCAAATATATTTCTGGCAATGTGATCAAAATAAAATGTGGGACTAGACACGGTTCTTAATCAGTATTTAGTGAGTGGGGAAAATATTCTACTATCTGTCATACTAGGAAATGACTCCTTAATAGAGAGAATACTGTATTTAGTCACAGATCTAATGATGCACTCTTTAGAGTACTTCAAACTACCAACTGCACAAGCTAGAAAATCCAGCCTCCTTTTAGGTGCTTGCTTACTAGTACTTATAGAAAAACAGGAAATGGCTGGTAGTTCACCATAGAACACAAAATTAATTTGAATTTGTCCAGAAATTTGGGCTGCTGTCCAGAAATGCTGATTAACTTTTTTTTTTTTTTTAATTCAAAGATTAGGTGAAGAAAAGAGAGCCAAGAACAATTTTTGCCTGCCAGGCCAGGGAGAAATCTGACAGCATCTGTCACTTTAAAATCACCTTAAATTGCCCCAGGGAAAGAAAACCAGTCCAAAACTTGTCAGCAAGTTAAAGAAGTATGGGCTGGATGAATGCACTATAAGGTGGGTAGAAAGTTGGTTAGATTGTCGGGCTCAACAGGTAGTGATCAATGGCTCCATGTCTAGTTGGCAGCCGGTGTCAAGTGGAGTGCCCCAGGGGTCGGTCCTGGGGCTGGTTTTGTTCAATATCTTCATAAATGATCTGGAGGATGGTGTGGATTGCACTCTCAGCAAATTTGCAGATGATACTAAACTGGGAGGAGTGGTAGATACGCTGGAGGGTAGGGATAGGATACAGAGGGACCTAGACAAATTGGAAATTGGAAATTGGGCCCAAAGAAATCTGATGAGGTTCAATAAGGATAAGTGCAGGGTCCTGCACTTAGGACGGAAGAACCCAATGCACAGCTACAGACTAGGGACCGAATGGCTAGGCAGCAGTTCTGCGGAAAAGGACCTAGGGGTGACAGTGGACGAGAAGCTGGATATGAGTCAGCAGTGTGCCCTTGTTGCCAAGAAGGCCAATGGCATTTTGGGATGTATAAGTAGGGGCATAGCGAGCAGATCGAGGGACGTGATCGTTCCCCTCTATTTGACATTGGTGAGGCCTCATCTGGAGTACTGTGTCCAGTTTTGGGCACCACACTACAAGAAGGATGTGGATAAATTGGAGAGAGTCCAGCAAAGGGCTGCAAAACTGATTAGGGGTCTGGAACACATGACTTATGAGGAGAGCCTGAGGGAACTGGGATTGTTTAGTCTGCAGAAGAGAAGAATGAGGGGGGATTTGATAGCTGCTTTCAACTACCTGAGAGGTGGTTCCAGAGAGGATGGTTCTAGACTATTCTCAGTGGTAGAAGAGGACAGGACAAGGAGTAAAGGTCTCAAGTTGCAGTGGGGGAGGTTTAGGCTGGATATTAGGAAAAACTTTTTCACTAGGAGGGTGGTGAAACACTGGAATGTGTTACCTAGGGAGGTGGTAGAATCTCCTTCCTTAGAAGTTTTTAAGGTCAGGCTTGACAAAGCCCTGGCTGGGATGATTTAATTGGGGATTGGTCCTGCTTTGAGCAGGGGGTTGGACTAGATGACCTCCTGAGGTCCCTTCCAACCCTGATATTCTATGATTCTATGATAAAAGCACTTATGAACACTATGGAAAGAGATCATCCTGTCTGGAGCTGACTGTCAGATTTGGGGTCAGTGTCTCCTTAGGTGCATGGCTAACAATGGAAAGAAAATGGTTTAAATAATGGTTCTTTCTGCTGCGTGTGTCCTACCATTCTGTCTTAAAACAAATAATTTAAAAAATGGAATCCGTGATTGAAAGTGCTGATTCCCTGCACTCTGGAAGAAGCTTTTCAGAGGACAGTTTAGAATAGTATGAATGGTCCCACACTGGCAGGATATTGAGGTACTGGAAGAATTCAGATACAGTAGCAGTAGGTGTGAAATAGCTGATGGATGGATAGGGGGTATAAGAAGCAGAAGAAACAATATTCTGAGCTAGCACTGGTTGAAGCTGCTGACTTCGGAGAATGGAGGAATTGAGAGCTTGGTACATTTCTGAAAACACCAAACTTCAGTCGTAGAAATCTTTCCTAGAGGTTGCTTAAAACTAAAGGCTTTGCCTGTTATACACAATGGTTCTCTTTGGCAGGTGACCTGTGTGGCTCACTGTGATGCTTAATTTCCATAATCAAACTGGTAAAAAGGAATTGTGACTTAAAAGAAAAAAAACCTTTTAAAAATATGATAACAATGGATCCTTCCTGTGAATTTCATTGAACATTTACCTGGGCAGTGGTGTTTGCTAGACAGTCTGACGGTTCCTCATCAGTGAGATTCTGAAGTATGGATGGAAACAAATAATTGTGCTGCATATTCAAAGTGCTGCCTGTGGCCATTTCATCTGCGGTTGTGATTTCATCATGTCCCACAAGCCACGAGATGTTGTAAGGCCAATATTTAGATGGGAGATCTCCAAGGAAACCCCAATGGCAAAAGGCCATAATTCAATACATGGTGCTTCTCCAGGGTCCATACTGAGCCAGTGCTAGAAGGCAATCCTGAAAGTATTGTCTTTCATCTGAGATGTAAAACTGGATGCTATAGGAATATGAATAAAAATAGCACTTTCCAAGAACATATGGGTGTTAGTCCTGGTATCATGTCCAATTCCACTGGGGGTAATTACAATCTGCCTACCTACCCAAATTTTATATGATATTCATCAGCCCTTCCTCTCCTAATTTTTTCAGCAGTCTTGCTGTACATTTTTAGACCGTGTTCCACCCTAGAGATGCTTATATTCCTGTGGTGGGTGAAGAAATATGTGTGTATGTCCATTAAAACCTTTAGAATGTCTTTTTGCAAGCAATTAACATGAGTGTCTTTTTGTTCTGTGTTTGTACAGCATCTAGTACAATGTAGTCCCAGTCCATGTCTTGGGCTCATAGCCACTATGGTAATACAGATAATAATTTGTACTATATAGAGATATTCGAGGAGAGAGATTATCTTGGAAGCCATGCCATAAAACTACAAAGACTTTAATTACATCCACTATACAGATATTGAGATACAAAATGTGTTGAAGAGATTTGGGGTGAAAAGCACTAAAGAAATGTAAGGTATTTTCTGTAGAATACAATGGATGAAGAAATATGTTACCACCTTGTTCTCTAGCTTACAGTGGGGCCATATTCTGCCTCAGGTAGCAGTTCTGATATCAATGGGCAATGAGCTATGGCAGCAGCTATAAGACAACATGTGTGGATCCCAGGACGAGATTTTGCCTTACATTACTCTGAGGGAGAGGGGTTACTGAGGTTCTGTGCAGTATATTAAAGCAAAAAACCTAAAGCAAATGTTTACCAGAGAGACTAAAGCAAAGTGAAAATCAACAGTTTAAAGCTACATACATATCTATAAATTACTCTAAACTTGTTTTCTTTCTTACTCTTTTTATTTTAAATCCAGTTTTTGTCAAAAAAAAAATCCTTCTCTAGAAGGGACAAAATGAAACAGGTAAACAAATAAATAAATCTCCCAAGTGACTCCAGAACACAGGCTCAAATCATTCCACTTGCATCAGGCGCACACAAATGTGACCAGGAAATAGTTTGCTATACTATCAGCTGAAGCTTCAAGTCAAGAAACACTTTCAAAATTCCTTGTTGGGGGAATGAATGAGGGGAAGGAAATCGTAAAACCTGAAGTGCTAGAGAAGGGAGGCAAGAGAAAACAGAAATAATTCCATGATTGTGGAGTTATTGCTGTTCTGTCACCTCAACAAACACTCAGGAGGTTTATGATTTTCCATTTAATACTCAGTAGTGAACTTCCTTAACACCCCAAGAAAAAACATGTTCCTAGATGGCAACATGAATTTAAATCAACATCTGTAGTACAGAAGCCAAATGGTGAGGCAGGATTTAGAGAGGTCGTGGCAGCTAGCATAGATCCTCCTATGTGCCAAACATGTGTACTGACCCCTACCACTCACAGGTCTTATCTACACTGGGGATTGTCTGAAATTCTCCTTCTGTTCTTCTAGCTCTCCTGAAACTCTGGCAACTTTAGTGCTGACTGCCCACTAGCATTGTTACCCTGCTCAGAGCAGGACTAGATGACACAGTGGAAGAAACGTCAGCAACCAGGCTCCACTGGTCACACGCTTTAGGAAGACATATGTCCTATACGCTGTCCTCTTCTCATCCTGCTTTTGCGTTTGGAAGCAGCTTTTCATCCTATGACTTCCAATTGCTTTTCAAACAATCGAGAGACCATTGCCTACTATGCTGACCAATATTGTCTCATTGTTTACTTGTACTCTCCCATCTGTATTTTATCTATCTGATGTCCTTGTCTTATAAAGCCCCATGAAGCAGGGGCCATCTTTTTGTTCTGTGTGTACAGTGCCTAGCACACTGAGGTTCTGATCTATGACTGGGGCCCTATAAGTGCTTGGTTATACAAACCATTAATAAATAATAATAATAATTAATAATTAATAATTAATAACAATTAATTGGTTAAGCCTCACAGCATCTATCTCACAAATGGGTGAAGTAAGACACAGAGAAGTTAAGGTTCACAATAGAAGCTGCTGGCTGCTCAACGTTTTTGAAAAACTGGCCCTTATTTTGGTGCATAAATGGGAGCTGAGCTCTCTTGAAAATCTAGAAAGTCTTGTCTTGTCTTAGGCCACAGGGTCAGGAGAGCTGGGTAAATAATTTGCAGCAAATAACATATTTTGAATTTTTTTGCTGTTCATCAGTTGCTGTGCACAGTTTACAACTTTCTCATGTGTATTCATTACTTGCTAAATATATTCTGTGAATAATTGTTGGGCTCTAACTCATTCTTTAACTTGCTAGTACATAACATTTGAAATTCAAGCTGCATTAGTTACTGTTGATTGGACAGATAGGAATGGGTATGTGTTTTTATTCCCTGAATTGCTGAATTTAGGATAATGTGATCTGTGCATGCATTGCCTTTGTGGACTGAAAATTCACTTTAGACAAGTTTTCTCCCTGGGATGGTGGTATGTAAAATACAGAAGCAGCTCTTCTCCGAGGAACACCTTCCTTTATGAACACCTGATCCCTATTGCAATTCATCAACAGGGTTGCCCTCATAGAAACTTTTCCCCCAGCATTCCTTACTGGTGCTAACCCATTAAATTTGGCAGAGCCAAGTATCAGTGGACATTTTACAACTGGATGCTGCTTGGTGCAGCTCTCTACTTTCAAACTGGCAAGGATCTTCAACTTCTGTTATGCTTCTCCTTTCTTTCTTGTATATAACAAGATGGTGCATTCTTCCACTCCCCACTTTTGCGTAAAATATGGCTTCTGTGATAGTCCTAATTGTTCCCAAGAATGTGTGTGGAAACAAACCAGACATGGGGTGTAAATGTTGCTGTGGCAAACTTGGTTAATAATTCAAATGAATATTCCTGCATTTCCCCCCCAAACACAGTATTTGCTCAGTTCTAATAACAAGTCAGTAGCAGAGAATTTGAAGTCTCCCACTTTCATGCAACCATTAGACCATTTCATGCAACCATTTGGCTCAGTTTGAATGGATGCTTAGAAGATGAGACTCTGTTCCCTACACCTCTTTGGTCTGCAAGAGAGAGCAAGGAATCTTGCAAGGAGAGGCTTTCTTGTTACATTTCCAGGTAGGTCAGAAACACTGGGGGAACAGCTGATGTATATGTGTGTGCAAGATTATAATTTAGAGAGGCTCCCTCATGACGGACAGGATTGTGAATATTGGAATTTTGAGACGTGTCCTGGAAGCAGGGATTGAGAAACACAGTGTTGCTATGTACAGCAGTTCACCGCAGATGCTCTCTAGTTTGTTTTTAATAAAAGTTTTATTCCTTTCTCATTTCTAGTTTGTTGTTTAAGGAACCCCAAGATTATTACAGTGTATCAGCCCTTTCTCTTTCTGTCTGGACTTAGGAAGTGAAGGGATACAGCAATGGAAAATAATGCATTTTGGGGACTGGGGGAGAGGGAATGTTATCCAAACATTATTCAGTTTTTGCAAAACATTAAAATTAAGCTCTGCACTTAGGGACAAATTCTGCTCCCACTTACACCAGTGTAAATCTGGACTAACTCTACCAAAGTCTATTTCTTTTAGAAGCATCTGGCCTATTAACTCCAAAATGATTCTCTCATTGGTAGCCCTCTGGCCCTTCCATTGCTTTTGGATCATTTTCATGAGGCATTTCGCTGCCTTTTGGTTAGGCCTTTAACTTCCCTAACAGTTAAAACAGAATTAACAAGAATGTGCTGGCACGCCTTCCTGAGACTGATAATTGTGAAAATGTTGGCTGAGGGTTTATAGCCTACATTGTTCTTGGCCATCATGATTTCAGTGGATTACTATAGCAAAGCTGGATTTGGCACAAGTCTCCTGAGACTTACTGCAGAGACAGGCTGGCAGGAATGTATGGCACGCCTAGGCTCCCGTGTTCTTGACTGATGTGGAAAGTGTGGCAATTCAGTGTTTTGGCCTATGAGGTTTTTTTCTTCATAATGGAGGTGGTATGCAGATGGATTAATGTATTTGAGATCATCTCCAGTTTGCGCTATGTTCTGATAAAGTTGCTTTCATGTATATATTAACTCTCTAGCCTTTTCTCATTTGGAATATTAGGATACTCCTCTATTCATAATAAAAACAGGTATAAGAGAGTGGTCTAATGGTATCTTTGGTCTAGTGAATAGGGTGCAGCCTTGTGTTTATGGCAGGAGATCTGAGTTTTACTCCTGACTCTACAACAAGTCTGGCTGGGTGACCTTAAGAAGTCATGCCACCTCATGGTGCCTCAGTTTATCCACTATAAAATGGGGATTACAACTCTTACTTCAAAGGGGATTGTGAAATTGCTTGAATGCCTGAAAAGTGCTTGGAGATCCATGGCTGCAAGGAGCCATATAATACAGTGTTTCACTTCTATGGCTCCTTTCATTAAAGGAACTCAGATCTCTATATACACATTTATTAAATCTGACAACCCTGGAAAGCAGGCTGGTAGTATCATAGTAATCATTTGACAGATGGGGAATGTAGACACAGAATGATTAAGGGATTTGCCCAAGGCCATGAAATGAGTCAGTGGCAGAGCCTGAAGAAGAACTCGGCAGTTCTGACTCCTGATTATCTGCACTCTGTGGCAAGTGTGGATGCTTTCTTCATTTAGGTGCTTACTAAACCTCTTATTCTTTGGGGGTTCACCCAGAGTGCTCCCAGGTGCTACGGTAATACAAACAGTGATAATATTTAATAATATGCAGTTTTATATAGCAGAGGTGCACAGAAGAACATCCTGCAAGGAAGCTCTCATGGTTACAGGGTGACCTGCTCTTTAGACCCCTTTTAGTCCTTCTTGAGTGCATCTCTCAGGGGACAGGTTTTGCTACCTTCATTCCTCTGTGGGTGGAGCCCCGAAGTCCTTCCACTCTCTGGGTCTCTGAGCTGCCTCTCCCTTGTTTACCACCCACATTAACACAACAGCTCCAACTGTGTGTGGGACCTGTAAACCCTTTTCCTCCTGGAGCCTGGAGTCAGCAGCTGATCAAAGCAACTCCCTCTTCAAACGAAACTATTTTTCTCTCACCTAACGTGAAAGGGATAAAACAATGAAAGGCCTATATGCCTGGGTCTTGTCTAACTTTATTCTTTCCCTGCAACCTTTGGGTAAGTGCCACTCAGCACAGACACACCCCCGCTCCTAGACTGGGAGTCAGGCAGCTCCGGCCCATTCTCTAAGTGTCTCCCTGTCAGAGACTCATTTCCAGCCACTGCTACCCACTCATTCCCCTTCCTCTCCAGTCTAGAGTCTTTAACCATTTAGTATCTCCTTTCATCCGAGGTTTGGGCCTGGGAGGAATAAACCTTGCTAATTTGGCTTGAGCTAAGCAGTTAACAGCTCCTCCATTGTTTCCTTCAGAGCCCTTGGTGTTCTCTGGTGGTACCTTATCTTTTTCATTGTTATGTTTCTTGTTTATTTTGTTTTTTTCAAACAGCCTCCTTTGATTTTACTCCATGAAGACAGACAGGCTTATATCATGCAGGTTAACTGAGGAACATATGATCTCCATTAAAAAGAAAAAAGCTCTCTCATTCACTACACAAGGGAACAGGGTTCTCAGTGGATACATAGGCAGAATCTTGTAACTAATCTCTGATGTCAATAAGGAGGCTAATCTGGTCAACGTTCCCATATTGCTTCCTGTTACAGAGACAGTGGGGTTTGGTATAATGAGTCTCAAAAAGTGAAGAATGATGTGATCCCAGTCTCCCTCACCCCAGAGAGAGTGAATGTGTCACTTCTGAAAAGAGTCCCAAGCCTCGTCCTCGAGATTGCTTAGAAAACTTCAACCATAGGTTTTTAGTAAATTAAACTGCACAAAGAAAAGTGTAGGAATTAAGTGGTCTAGAACAGTGGACTCCAAACTGGGGTGCACGAGATGATGCCAGGGGGTGCGAGGCAGCAGTAGAGCTGCCGGACGGCACTCCACCATTTTTTTTCCCTTCGGTGGCAGCTCTGCACATCCACGGCTGGTGTTCCCCTCCAGCGGCCCGCCTGTGGGAAGACTTCCGTTCTTCTTCCATCGGCGGCACGCCTGCAGCTGGTCTTCCGGTCTTCTTCCGTCGGCAGCGCGTTTGCGGCAGGTCACCCTGGGGATGCGCAAGCCAAAAAGTTTGGAGACCACTGGTCTAGAATGCCAGCATGAGGCACCACTTTCATGTTGTGAGTCATACAAAGGTCATTGTTCAACCATGTAGTAAGGACATCAGGTATGAAATGCCTCAGGCCACCTGGAAAAGAACATATGTGACAAGAGTCAGGTATTAAGCTCACACATGTACCTTTATGTGTCTGTATGTACCTTTGTGTCTTGGAGAGTGCTTGGCTGTGCTGATGCACACAGACACAGTAATAAAGTGTTCAGGCTATGTGACAATATAATATACGTGCAGCTTCTGACTTTGAAGCTGATTTGCACAGGATTCACATCAAATCTGATTTGTGCTTTTTGATTTAGATATTTTTGCAGCTTTGTGATGGATAAAGAAGGCTGAACAGGTTTTCTGTCTTTAAGATTTTTTTTTCTGTCTTGGTATTTCTAAGGTAAAAAACAATGGCAACTCTGGTCCTTCCTGGTCTTGCTGGAGGAGTCTTAGGAATCTCTGTGCATGTTTGCTGTGAGCTCCTGTGCCTTATCTGAATGGACAGGGGTATTGAATCTGTAACAAAGAAGTCCTTTTTCCACTGGTCATTGGAGTTACATAAAAAGAACAAGGAGTACTTGTGGTACCTTAGAGACTACAAATTTATTTGAGCATAAGCTTTCCTGGGCTAAAACCCACTTCATCGGATGCATGCAGTGGAAAATACAGTAGGAAGATATAGATATACACAGAGAACATGAAAAAATGGGTGTTAACATAAACAAAATTCAGAGTTTTCAAATTCTGAACAAAGGGTTAGGCCTTCTCTGTGCTACCCTTCACCCCCCAAAACCTTTCCACCATTCGCTACTGCCAGTACACCTCCACTGTGGATGCAATAGTTGCTATGGTAGTGTGGAATGACTGCCACTGGCTGCCTACGTTATGGATAACCCTTGTATCATCTAGATCTATTGTGATCTCTTCCATTGGCCCAGGATTGCATAGGGTTAGAATACCAATGGCTGGTTTACAATAGCACTTTAACTGTTGCTAGCATTCACTGGTGAGGAATGTCAAGAAAAACAGTCTAAGGAAGAGACAGCATCCTCAACTCATTCTTGAGCCCAGTGCGGAGCTTAAGGAGGTGCAAACGATGCCTCCCCTATCATGGAGTTGCTGGGAACTAGGTCAGCTCCTGGTGCAGGTTAGAGCCCTGAGTGGGCTGTGCCAGTTCTGCACAGAGTAGTGAGAGGGACTTGTAGCTATTTTGTAGCCTCTTTGCAGTGGCTTAGCCATTGCAAAGCGGTCACAGGGCAATGAAGAATTTGACCTATCCTTAGCTGTTCAGCTTCCAGTTTTTTGACTCCTATGATGCCAGAGTTTCTCTAGTTTTCTTCTAATTTTCTAGGGTAGATAATGTCTACATTTCCAATTAAAATCCTGGCAGAGAGGGAAAAAAGCTTTAATATTTCCCAAGAGCTTTCAGCTGCCTTTATCTGTGCTAAGAAGCACAATAAATAAATATATGGCACAAGCCTAATTTTTCAGCCTTTGCTAGTCATCTTTTAAGGTATTTAGCTGTAATATATTTATTGATGATGCTCTCCTCATCTGAAAGGAACGTCTGCAGTGTTTGAGTTAGTCAATGAAGGAGTAAAGGCAGGGCTGAGTTGGGTAGAAAGAATTCAGACTAGAGCCAAGGTAGTTTCATTTCTGGCTCCAAATCACATTTTCCAACCCCTTCTATAGGAGGGACTCTGCCAGTCCTCATTTAACTTCTGAAGTTATTGTGTGTAACACCTGAAATAAAATGTAGAGGCTGCTTTGTTTGTAAGTAGCAAGTCAAGTTTAGAATTATGGCATATAAGAGCCAATGGAAATTTTGTAGATGCTACATTTGGCTCCAGAGCTGCCATTTCCCAACACAGTGGAATATTTCACCCCCATCCAGTGGGTCATGGCAAAGCACGAATGAAGGTGTTAATGAAGAACCCAAAGTCAACAGACTTGTCCCTGATTATGGAGCTGACTCAGCTTTCTAGGAACTTAGGGCTGGATTTGCTAAAGGGATGAAGTTAGAAAAATATTTTTCATTTTTTGAATGTCACACATTTTGTAGGTTTCAGAGTAGCAGCCGTGTTAGTCTGTATTCGCAAAAAGAAAAGGAGTACTTGTGGCACCTTAGAGACTAACCAATTTATTTGAGCGTAAGCTTTCGTGAGCTACAGCTCACTTCATCGGATGCTGAAGTGAGCCGTAGCTCACGAAAGCTTATGCTCAAATAAATTGGTTAGTCTCTAAGGTGCCACAAATACTCCTTTTCTTTTTACAAATTTTGCAAGCGCCATCCATTCCTGTCAGAGACGATTCAGTAGTGCTGCTGCTGAATAGTAATATGAATAGTTATAACAACAGTTATTGACTGAATTGCTATGGGTTCTGAACACAGTGAAACTGTTGTGTAGGGAGGGAGTGAGGCAGGAGGAACCAATGAGCTTGTGCAAGATTTATGGGTCACCTATGTATCACAGAGCACAAATCAATGTAGTGAAATTCTGACTCCATTGAAGTCAGTGCAAAATTCCCATTGACTTCAATGAAGCCGGGATTTCACTGTGTTTTCTTATGCCCCAGGATATATTTGTAGGTTCAGCATGGGAGGGGGATCTACAACTACAAGGATCCACCAGCTATCCTCTTATGCAAAAACTCTATTCAATTTAATAGGGTTAAACTAATTGAGCTCTATAGATAATGAATAGGTTTATGTAGAAATTAGTCTAAATATCTTTGAGAAAGAGATTCTTCAGAATTCTCTATTAAATTTTCATTTTCTATTATTATATGCTATAGGGTATTTCCATCAGGAATATCCCTGGTGGTGCATGGCATTGCAGACCCAGGGGCTAGAGCAGCTTTGAGGCTGCATTAATACCCCATTGAGCAGTTCTACTTCCTGGGAGGGCTGAGAGATTCCTTTCTCTTGTACCCTACAGAGAAGTTTGGTTTACAACCCACTCACTCATGCTGTGCAAAGGACAAGGATTTCCTCCCCTAAATTAAAAGAAATGTTTGAGTCTGTAAGCAGAGTCAGGATGAGCTCTACCCTGACATCTGGTGGCGAGTCATGGTGGGTTGTGGAAAAGAACTTCAGGGGCTGATCTCATTTGCATAGGCACACCCATCCTTCCTAAATGGTCACTTTAGGACTGTAGGAACTTTAGGACTGTAGGAACCCCAGTTTCTCTGTTATTGGGGCAGGAATAAACTATTATCCTGATTATGTGAATCAAGGACAGTGGAACTGTACTTGGCCTTTTGTTATGATGGAGGGACTCACCATCAACTAAGCAGCACTCGCTAGGCAAGGGTCATGGGTTCCAAAACCCAATGAATAGAGAGAGGCTGGGGATAGGTATTAATATTTAGTGGTATGGGCCTCTTGGTTAGGGCCTTACATGCTAATTGCACTTCCTCCTCTTTCTACTGTAGAATATCAGAGCTAATTTTGATTCTATTAGGAGTCTAGTTACAGGCTGCTGAGCTGAATTCACTTTGGGCCAGTGGTGTACTAGCATTGAGGCTCCCCTACTACAAGCTGAAATCACTGAGTGTTGTGTTAAGTAGTGGGGGAGCCTGAAGATATATTGCGGAGCAGTTTGAGGGACGGCTGGTAGAACAGAGCGGCTCTTGGAGCAGAGCTATTTGCAGGACGGCTGGCAGAGCGGAGCGGCTGGTGGAGCAGAGCAGTTTGTCAGATGCCTGGAGCAGCTCATGGGGGCGGCTGGCAGAGCGGAGTGATTCGTGGCACGGCTGGTGAAGTGGAGCGGAGCAGAGCCCCATGGAGAGGTGGGGCAATCAGCTTTGGACCACGTAAGGTGCCCCTTAACCTTTCCCCCCTCCATCTCCACCCAGGTTGGGAGGTAAAACTCTGCAGATAAACTTTTGAACTCTGGGGCTGCCCTGACCAGGGACAGAGACTTTTGAGTTGTTGGACTTTTGGGACTTTGGGTGATTTGGGGTTGCTGGACTCAAGAACCAAAGGGAAAGGGCATGCCCCAATTTGCTTGGGGTGGGGTTTTTGCTCATGGGTTGTGTTATGACTCCTGTTGGTGGTGTTTCCCCAATAATATGCCACATTGTTTCTCTCTGTTATTAAAAGGCTTTTGCTACACTCAGACTCTGTGCTTGCGAGACGGGAAGTATTGCTTCTTGGAGGCACCCAGCGGGGGTGGTATATATTTGTCCCAGGTCACTGGGTGGGGCTCGAGCCAGTTTTGCATTGTGTTAGTGGAATGGAACCCCTAGATACTAAACCTGTCCCTTGTTGCTGCCAACTCTGACGGGCAGAATGGTTACAAGTCCATAAACAGTACATTGATGCTGTATGTGGGGCAATATGTGGGACACATAGTATACACCAATTATTTATGAATATAGAAAACTTTACTATTGAATATCATTAAAACTGATAATTTCGTATTGACCTGCAAACTATAATGTCTAAGGTCCTGCTCCCACAAAAATCAGTAACAAAACCCCCATTGACAAACAGTGCGGGATCAGGCCCTACAATCACCATTTGTTTGCTAAATTCAAATAAATCACTCTGTCTTTTCTTGATTATCTCTTGTTTAACTCCTGCCCTTCGTCCTGTACCAGTTCCCTACACAGCAAGGACGCCTACTCTCATGCACTAGAAAGCAGATAAAGAACGAGAAAGCCAACTAACCAGGAGGTTTTGGAATGAGCATCTGGCCTAAATCTTAGAAATCAGGGGTCCGATCCTATAAGATGCTGAGTGGTTTCAACTCCAGTTGACTCCAGCAGGTGTTGAGGGGATTCAGTATTGGCCACTGCTTGCTGTGTGATCTTGGGTGAGTCGCTCCACCTCTCAGTTCCTTAGCTTCTCCCTCTTAGGGTATGTCTACATCGCAATTAGACACCCACGGCTGGCCTGTGGCAACTGACTCAGGCTTGCAGGGCTTGGGCTAAGGGGTTGTTTAATTGCAGTATAGACATTTGGGCTCTGGCTGCAGCCCAAGCTCTGGGACCCTCCTACCTTCACCTTGCAGGATCCTAGTGCCCAGGCTCCAGCCCAAACAGCTACACGGCAATTAAACAGCCCTACACCCCAAGCACTCCGAGCCTGAGTCGGTTGGCATGGGCCAGCCGTGGGTTTTTAATTGCCGTGTAGACATACTCTTAAACACAGTATTACAGGGAAAGCAGAAGGCTTCTAAATTTTAAACAAATAAAATAAATCCTTTACTGTTGCTGATGCAATTTGAGGTCGTCATGCAAATCCTGATGGAAGTGCAAAGCATTATGGTTATTCTGATTGTGAGCTTTATATTCTTGCTGGGATTATGAAGAGGTGCTCTCTGATGCTGGTATTCTGCATGGACAGGAGGACTCAATTTTTTTAATGGGATACATACTGTTTTGATGATGCTTTTGACACACACATGTCTGAGGGCAGAATTTATACCTAAACAAAGGAGTCAGTGGAAGTGGCAAAGGGTTTGCGCTACTAGCCAGATTCTGATCTGACGTACACCAGTATAAATCCAACCCCACTGATTTCCATCCAGATTGATTAGTAATATTGTGTTTACGCTGTTGTGAGATCACAATCTGGCCTGTAGGTCTAAAATGCTTCTACAGCATTATGCAGAAAATAATTGTGACAGGAACATTTCCCAGCATGGAATGAAGAAAACTCACCCATGGACTCTTTTTAAGCAACCCACTGTAGTAATAAAGTGAAAGAATTGTGTTCATATCTGAATTCCTGAGAATTCTTTCTGAAAATAGGAAAAGGGTTTTATCTAGTAATTCCCTAATAACCACAACAATTAATAAATGGTTAATACTATAATTATATGATTTCCACCTTAAGGGCTCCCTCCTATTGTTCCATAGGGAGCAAGTCTCTGAATCCCCCAGTTGACTCTCACTCTGATAATACTGTGTAGCTGCTGTAACTTTTACATATTCTTGATGCTCTGACCTCAACATCAGTGAGGAGTTTTCCTTCAATGGCTCCTTCCTCGCCCTTGGTAGCCATCTGCCATGGTGGGTGACCGCAATGTGAAGGTAAAGCCTCACTTTGACATGAACAATGATGAATAGTTTCTATCCTGAAATCTAATCCCTGAAATTGATTGCATAGTCACAGTAAATCCATTACTGAAGCAACCCTCCCTACCAATACCACGTTTCAAATAATTTATTTTAGAATAAAAGGCTTTTTAAAGTATCAGATGAAACTAAAGCTAGTTCTTTGATAGCTGTAAATACTGGAAGTCCTGCTTCAGATGGAAGCGTCACCTCTTTCTTGGAAACAAAATTGTATTTTAATGCAGATAATAGAAATTAGAGATGCGGGGGGGGGGGGGGAGGGGGGAACTATTAGTTAGATGTATCTGTCTGTTTGGGGATAACCAATCCTCCAATTTTTAAAACTCCCCCTTGACGTCACGTTATTCATGTACTACATATTGGCAAAGCCTGCAAGATTAGACTCTTCTATAGCAGCAGAAACACAGAGATGCAACAAAAGTATACAGTGAACCTTGCCTTTATCCAACATTGGTTAGGTTGCAGCTGGAGTACTAGGTATAAAACTAGGCATCATAGTATAGATCAGAGGTGGCTAAACCACAGCCCGTGAGCTACATGAAACTCTTTTACAGTTAAAGTGTGGCTCTTGGAACTCCCTTCCTCCATTCTCCACATTCCAGACTGTTTTGGGGAGCTCGGGGCTTATGCCCTGTGGCAGGGTGGTGGGGCGAAGGGCTTCTGCCCAGCAGGGAGTGGGGTCTCAGCGCTTCAGCCACACAGGTGGCACCTGCTGGGTCTTGTGACTTCAGCAGGAGCGAGGCTGAAGCCCTGAGACCACCATCCCCCACCCCGCATGGCAGAAGCTCCTAGCCCCCCTAACCCACCGTAGGGCTGAAGCCCCAAGCCTGAGCAGGCATGCTCTGGCTCTCAACCCTATGAAGATTGTAGTATGTGTCTCGGGGGGGGGGGGTTCAGTAAGTTTGGCCATCCCTGCTGCAGATGATATAGGGGGAAATAAAAGGCTGTACTACACGGAGGAGACACTGTTCTCATTAGATAGCAAAGATAAGACCAAAAAATATGAATTATAACAAGAAAAAACAAGGTAAATAGGAGGAATACTCTCAGGGGGAGACTGACTAGGGAAGAGAAACTTTGGGAAGAGGTGGTGGGACATAACATTTGACATTTTGAGGTCTGCGTGACATGGTGGGTCCCAGTTAGAAATGACCTAGTAGTGACATTAGTAAATTCTTTGGGGCAGGGACTGTCTTGTCCTGTGTTTGTACAGCACATAGCACAATGGGGTCCTAGTTCTAGACTGGAGTCCTTAGGCATGATGATAACACACACAAATAATAATTAATATGATTAATTAGTTCCGCAGAAAGAAAAAATGCCTTGTGTAGCTGGAGCAATCTCTGAGTCATCATCCTCTGTCATTATAACCAAGTTCTAACCTTTCAACAAGGTTAGTGGTACCCTCTAGCTTTATTGATGTTTTCCCATAACAGTAACCATTTCGAAACTTGGAGTCTGGTATCTCTCTTGGCAAATATAGTCACAAAGGCCCTGATCCTGCTCCCGCTGAAGTCAATGGCAAAGCTCTGATTTTGAGGAGGAGTCCTTATTCACAAGATCAGTCCCATGAACCTACCTGCTTCTCTTAAGGTATGGCTACACTACAAAATTAGGTCGATTTTATAGAAGTTGATTTTTAGAAATTGATTTTATACAGTCGATTGCATATGTCCACACTAAAGCGCATTAAGTTGGTGGAGTGTGTCCTCACCACCGTGGCTAGCATCGACTTAGGGAGAGGTGCACTGTGGGCAGCTAACCCACAGTTCCCGCAGTCTCCGCCACCCATTAGAATTCTGGGTTAAGCTCCCAATGACTGATGAGGCAAAAACATTGTCATGGGTGGTTTTGGGTACATGTCATCAGTTGCCCCTTCCTCCGTGAAAGCAATGGCAGACAATCGTTTTGCGCCTTTTTTCTGTGCAGACGTCATACCACAGCAAGCATGGAGCCTGCTCAGCTCAGTTCAGCTCAGCTCACCGTCACCGTTGCTGTTGTGTCCTGGGTGCTGCTGTCAGCAGACGGTGCAGTAGGACTCTTAACCGTCGTCATCCACTGCTTCTGCTGCAACTCTGCTCTCCTTCCCTTGTAAATAAGCTCAGTCTCAATAGCAAATTTCTTCATGTTGTTGTCATCCACCACTTCTGCTGCAACTCTGCTCTCCTGGTGCCATGAATCCACCTTGCAGGTCCTTTCATCGTTCAGTATAAATATCTATTATCGTGGCATCCATCGTCATCCACCACTTCCGCTGCAACTCTGCTCCTCCTGCAGATGCCATACCACGGCAAGCATGGAGCCCACTCAGCTCACTGCTGCAGTTGTGAGCATTGTAAACACCTTGTGCATTATCCTGCAGCATGTGCAGAACCTGCAAAAGCAGGCGAGGAGGCGACAACAGCACGATCAAGATAAAGATGAGGACATGGACACAGACTTCTCTCAAAGCATGGGCCCTGGCAATTTGGACATCATGGTGGTAATGGGGCAGGTTCCTGCTGTGGAACACCAATTCTGGGCCCGGGAAACAAGCACAGACTGGTGGGACCGCATAGTGTTGTGGGTCTGGGATGATTCCCAGTGGCTGCGAAACTTTTGCATGAATAAGGGCACTTTCATGGAACTTTGTGACTTGCTTTCCCCTGCCCTGAAGCGCAAGAATACCAAGATGAGAGCAGTCCTCACAGTTCAAAAGCGAGTGGCGATAGCCCTCTGGAAGCTTGCAACGCCAGACAGTTACCAGTCAGTCGGGAATCAATTTGGAGTAAGTAAATCTACTGTGGGGGCTGCTGTGATCCAAGCAGCCAACGCAATCACTGAGCTGCTGCTATCAAGGGTAGTGACTTCAGGAAATGTGCAGGTCCTGGTGATGGCTTTGCTGCAATGGGGTTCCCTAACTGTGGTGGGGCAATAGACAGAACGCATATCCCTATCTTGGGACCGGACCACCTTGGCAGCCAGTACTTAAACCGCAAGGGGTACTTTTCAATGGTGCTGCAAGCACTAGTGGATCACAAGGGATGTTTCACAGACATCAACGTGGGATGGCCGGGAAAGGTGCATGATGCCCGCATCTTCAGGAACAGCTGCAGGAAGGAACTTACTTCCCAGACCAGAAAATTACTGTTGGGGAATTGCCTATAGTTATCCTTGGGGACCCAGCCTACCCCTTAATGCTTTGGCTCATGAAGCCATACGCAGGCACCCTGGACAGTAGTAAGGAGCAGTTCAACTATAGGCTGAGCAAGTGCAGAATGGTGGTAGAATGTGCATTTGGATGTTTAAAAGCTCGCTGGCGCAGTTTACTGACTAGGTTAGACTGCAGCGAAACCAATATTCCGATTGTTATTGCTGCTTGCTGTGTGCTCTACAATATCTGTGAGAGTAAGGGGTAGACATTTATGGTGGGGTGGGAGGTTGAGGCAAATCACTTGGTGGCCAATTACGTGCAGCCTGACACCAGGGTGATTAGAAGAGCACAGCTGGGCGCCCTGCACATCAGAGAAGCTTTGAAAACCAGTTTCATGACTGGCCAGGCTACGGTGTGACAGTTCTGTTTGTTTCTCCTTGATGAAAACCCGCCCCCTTGGTTGACTCTACTTCCCTGTAAGACAACTGATGTCCCCCCTTTCATCACCACTTTCAGAGGCAATAAAGTCATTATTGTTTCAAAATCATGCATTCTTTATTAATTCATCACACAAATAAGGGGAAAACTCACAAGGTAGCCCGGGAAGGGTAGGTGAGGAGGGAAGCACCGGGTGGGGTGGTGGAGGAGGGAAGGACAAGGCCACACTACAGTTCAAAACTTATTGAATGCCAGCCTTCTGTTGCTTGGGCAATCCTCTGGGGTTGAGTGGCTGGGTGCCCGTAGCCTCACCCCCCACCCCCGGTATGTTCTTGGGTGTCTGGGTGAGGAGGATATGGAACTTGGGAAGGAGGGCAGGCGGTTACACAGGAGCTGCAGCTCCACCAGATGCCTGCGCATGTCAGTTTGCTCCCCCATTAGCTTCAGCATTGCATCCTGCCTCCTCTCATTGTGCTCCTCCCTCCTCTCATCGCGTTCATTTAACGCTTTGCTGGATTCTGCCATTGTTTGCCTCCACACATTCTACTGAGCTCTTTCAGTGTGGGAGGACTGCATGAGCTCTGAGAACATGTCATCGCGAGTGCATTTTTTTTCACCTTCTAATCTGTGCTAGCCTCTGGGATGGAGATGATAGGGGGAGCATAGAAACATTTTCAGCTGTGGGAGGAAAAAAAGGGAGAGTAGTATTTAAAAAGATACATTTTAGAGAACAAAGGGAGGACTATTTCACACTGAATCAAGCGATTCTCATTACATAGCACATGTGCTTTTGGTACAAGGTCGCATTTTGCCTCTTATATTGAGTGTCTGCCGGTTTGGTGCGAGACATCACACATGCTCGGCTGGGCAACTGATACAGTGCTCAGTGTCTACTGGGCATTGCTGAAGGTAAGAGTGAGGTCACACTCTTTATTTTGTGGATCATTTCCCTTGAAATGATATTAACATAATTAGTTTTTCACTGACCTTTCTCTGGTATAAAGTTTGCCCACCTCCTAGCTGGGGATGAATTGAGAATTTGTGGGGCTTTGTGTCTTTTCCTATAAGTGTGTGTCTTACTTGAGATAACGAAATAGCTTGAAGGGAATAGCAGCTCACCATATCTTTCTCATGCACACACAAATTTGTATCGATGATCATAAATTCTGGCACAAAATAGATTCACAAATTACTGAAAATGTGTGCAGACATTTGTGAGATTCTGGTTAGAGCACCATTTGTAACAATAAGCTTTTGGTTATGACAAGATGCATTAACCTAGTGTTATGTTAGTTCTATAACCACAGCTATTAATTTCTTCAATGGTAAGATGCTATATTGCATTCTTCTTCTAGTTAGAACAGCATTGATCTGTTGTAAATGATCAGTGTGATTTTAAAGGCTAATGAAGGATTATGTATTCCCCATGTGACGCCCAGGAGCTATCAGGAATAACAAGTAATTGGAGCTTGTTTTAGGAAGTCTGAAAGTTAAAATGCAAGGAAGGGATATAGTCACATACTTAATAAACATGTAAAATGTTATCCTCCAACTTCTGCCTGTTTACAATACAAATAAAATGAGCTGGCCTGGGTGTGAAATTCCTGGCATTTTTACATCAATTTAACCCTGGAAAAGCCTAATCCTGGTTTAATGGTCTTTTAATAGAAGTGGTCAGTAGTTTGGTAAATGTTTAAGTGACAGGTTGACAGACATGGAGTTAACACTTTAATCTTGGCTGCAGGCCAAATGGCTACCCAAGCGGGTTTCCTTTAAACCTGAGAGTGGAGCATTTATTTCCAAGTCAGCCTCAGGTTAGAGGTGAAGCCTCAGGGAACATGAAGTTTGCTTTGAATGTTTCAAAGTGGGAAATGGCAGTGGCACTGGTTTCTCAAGGGGGTTGGCGGGTGAAGCTTCTCTATAGATATAGCATTTAATAGATAATATCCTTTCAATAGGATTTTTGAACTCATCTAATATAATTTAATAGAGAAGAATCCTATAGGCTGGTTTAAACATTCTATAGAAATGTTATCTTTGTTAAATTCTATGGGAGTTTTTGCCACCAATATAGAGACGTTCCAAATCCAAAATGTTCATCAGAATAAATACTTTACATACTTTACCTAATAATATGTCCATTTCAAAGGCATCTGGGTATGTCTCACACAAAATCAAACAATCACTGGACAAAGGCTTGGCTGGAAAGCTGATTCCTACTCAGAACCCAAACGCGTAGGCCTTCAGCTATCAGACACACCATCCCAAGGTGTAAGTCTGGGAGAGCCTGCCCAGCAGCTCTCAAGATTGCACATCTAGGGGGCTGTCAATGAACATGCTTCCAGTGATGCATGAAGGGGTGGTCTCTAAGGAAGCCAGGTCCCAAATTGTACAAAGCTTTAAAGAATGAAATCAAGCTCTCAGATTGCACTTGGAAGTAAATGGGATGCCAGTGCAGTGCACACAACACTAGCATCATATGCTCACACTGATCTACTCCACTGCCACAGCAGACAGCTGCATACTGACTAGCTGAAGCTCTAAAATGTTCTGCAGGAGTAGCTGCAGCACCATAGGAATAATCCAGATGTCAGAAGCATGGGTAACTATAGTTAGCTTGCAGGGGTGAAAGTAAGGCGGTATGGGCCGGTACGGCATACCGGTCAAAAGTGGCCGCCGGTACCGGCCGGTACCGCTGACTTTAAAGTGCTGCAGAGACCCTGCTTAAAGCACTCCGACTGATGGGGGGGTAAAAGGAGCAGCTACGTTGGGGCCGCCGATTTAAAAGAACCTGGGGCCAAGGCCCAGACCCAGGCCCTTTAAATTGCCACTGGAGCCCTGGGCAGTGTGGGCAGGCTGTCTGGGGAATGCTGACCTCCCCCAGCCCTGCCCCTTCTGCCTGAGGCCCTGCCCCGTGTGGGGGGGGAGGGGGAAGCTGCAGCCCCCCCGCGCGTACTGGTAAGAGAGAAATTTTACTTTCACCCCTGTTAGGTTGGCATCAGCAAGGAAAGGCCACAATCAGCCTTCTAACTGCCGTTGGAAAAGTTTGCCGTCCATAGTTCTTATGTTGAAAAGTAACCAGGTGTCTATAACATTTATTTATATTGCTACTGGCACATCTCATGGTCCTTTAAGCCTTGTATATGCCATCATTTGATTTAATGCATTTCTTATGCCAATAGTTCTCTGAAAAGGAGTGAAATGGTTTCTTTAATGTTCCAGGATATGCTCTGTTTAGCTCGAAGTTTTAATTTTATGGGAACAGTCTCTCTACTCTTTTTTGGTGGGGGGTCGGGGGGTAGCAGATTCATTACTTGCTACTTACTTGAAAAGCAGTGAATTGGTTTGAACAGACGGCTTGAATATATTTTAACCACTGAAAGAAACTTTATATTTTTCGAATGTATACACCACATATTTAGCTGTGCTGTATTTTTTCCCTTCAGATTGGACTTTGTCCTGCTAAGACATTTTGTTTGAAAAACTCTGTGTGTGTGTGTGTAGTAAGTTTATTCAGTTTGGAATGACTTATTCACAAGGGAATACATTAACAAAATTCTCTACCAGTGATTGACAGTTGCACTCAGACGATGAGGATTATGGGAGATCAACGAGGATTATCTCATTTACTTTCATTAACCCTTGAATTTACTTTACCGGTTTTCTTCCAAATGCCAGTCACTTGAATGTTAACAGTTTCCTTTAACAGTCAATTTTACTGCCAAAATCAAAGCAACTTAAAAAAAACCTTTTTTTAGTATCCCAAACTGGTTAGAGATAAACAGAGACCTTTTAATTTAAATGTCCTTGTGCACTAATTTCTGCTGTGCTAAAAAAAAATCTGTTTTGGAATTAACCCATTTTACCTAATTAACGCTAATCTACTCAGATTATATAAATACACTAATACTTTGAACTTCCATAGCGGCTTTCTTTCTAGGATCTCACAACTCCTTTGTAAAGGAGATAAGAATAAAATGCAACAGCAAATGTCAAGCATTTCCCCCTATCATTTGCAATTTATAACTACCTATTTAGCTAGCTACATGTATCTTGTAACTCCATCTTATTACAAACTTTTAAAAAATCAAATTAATAATAATATAAAAATATTCAAACTAATTTCCTGCTAGTGAAAGATACCGGATGGGCAGCCCTGGAGAAGCACAGACCAGATACAACACTAGTCGATGAGATACAATCTCCTCCCATGCTGTCTACCAATGTGCCTATGACCTGAAGGGAGTCAGGGGTAAGTGGGAAGTACAATTTCCATGGCCTGTTGAAGTCTTTGGCCGTTTTGCTGAAGTTGCTTACAGGTTCTAATTTGTACCAGTGTGATAGCAGTTTTTCTGATGTGGACATCTGTCCTATGTGCACAAGACTGAGACACTCAGATAATCTTGTATGGGCCAGGAAATAGCTATCCAATGGTAAAATTTCTGACAGTTTTCAAACTGTGTTACTAGAAGTTTGGAGACGTAGCTGTTTTTCCATTTAGAGTCTTATTTGCAGGACAGTTTTTTGTTCAAACCTGCAGTGTTGCAGATTTGTGAAAATCATTCTGATCCCAAACATGTGACTTATTAAACTCTTCCTTTTCCCTCTCCAAGAAACAAACAACAAAATAGAGACAGCATGTGAAATCTGAAACTTCCTGGTATCGTGGATTAACTGAGTTCCTTTGCTGATGATTTTGTACCACCACTGTGTATGTGGCTGAATATTACATGAACAATACTAATAACAAAACCTCCAGAGAAAGCTACTTAACACTAGTTGTGCTCCTGTGAGACTATTCTGTGGGAACATCCAAATTCTGAAGACTTGGAACTAAATATAAAATGGATATGTAGATTCACCCAGGCTAGACGCTTGTGGACTAAACAGCTAGATATGATTTTGGTCTGCCCACATTGCAAATCTATCTAGTGGATTTCAAATCTTATGTTATCCATTTGCAGATTACAACTGAAATATGCACTTTGATGTGAGTAGACATATGCAAAATTATAAAATGCTCCACCAGCAAAATTGCTTTGCCACTCAAGGCCCAGTTTATGAACTTCATTTGTTTAAATGAGCACTTTAAAAAAATATTTTCTATTGAAGTAAGCATAAGTGCGCAAATTTTAATGCATACATTTACATAGTTCAAAAATGATAAAATAAATATAGAATCGTAGAAATGTAGGGCTGGGAGAGAGGGAGCTTGAGAGGTCATCAAGTCCAAAACTCTGCACAAAGGCTGGACCAAGTAAACCTAGACCATCCCTGACAGGTGTTTGTCCAACCTGTTCTGAAAAACCTCCAATGACGGGGATTCCACAACCTCCCTTGGAAGCCTATTCCAGAGCTTAACTACGCTTAGAGTTAGACAGTTTTTCCTAATATCTAACCTACATCTCCCTCGCTGCAGATTAAGCCCCTTACTTCTCATCCTACCTTCACTGGACATGGAGAGCAATTGATCACCGTCCTCTTTACAATAGTTCTTAACATATTTGAAGACTGCTTCTTTTCTCAGGGCTAAACAGGCCCAGATGTTTTTAACCTTTCCTCATAGGTCAGGTTTTAAAAATATTTTATCATTTTTGTTGCTCTCCTATGGACTTGCTTCAATTTGTCCACATCTAAAGTGTGGTGCCCAGAACTGGAGTATTCCAGTTGAAGCCTCACCAGTGCCAAATAAAGTGTGACCGTTACCTCCTGTGTCTTACATATGACGCTCCTGTTAATACACCCCAGAATGATATTAACCTTTTTCACATTGTGGGCTCATATTCATAGTGTGTGTGTGTGTGTACACACATACCCAGTGGGATGTGATATTACTAACTAACTGTTAGTAAGGAAGGTATTAATGGTGCAAATACGTATATTAATTATCTCTATATGTAGCTTATAAAAATGTTACCAATCGTAGTCTGAAAGGGACTCAGGAATAAAAATATGCATTTTTAATAGAATCCTACAAATCTATTTTTATGTGTCTAATATGTAACTGGCCCTATGATCTAGTACTCAATCAAGGAATTACCCATATACATTCTTAACCTTATGCATGTGAAGGTACTCAGTGGGACTACTTATGCACATAAAATTAAGCATGCATGTAAATGTTTGCAGGATGAGATCCTTAATATGTATTTTGTCAAATGGGTTCCTGAACAAAATGGTTCCTGAAAGTAGACTTAATAAAAGAATGATGTGTGACTATGGATCTAACACTTCCTGAGAAACAGAGGTTGCTCCTATTCTATTACGTATCATTGTTTTTTAAATGTTATACATATATCATTAGACAATACCAGTCAGACAGGCATGTTTGGAATTCCCAGGCCTTAGGAATTAAAATACACAAGGCTGACCTTATTTTAAAATCAATTTCCAAATTTATCTCTAATCCTTTGATATTTAAAAATATATATATATATATATATTTCAAGTGATTGCTTTCTTTTGGTTGCTTTTACTTCAAACTCTTCCAGCTGGAATTTGCAACTGCCTGTATCTAGGATCTTACGTGCAATCTACCAAGGTATATCCTTGATTAAATAAACCAAGAAATGTTTAGCAATGAAAAAACATCTGATGTCAAAGGGAGCTTCATGCTCTTGGGGAACATGATGCTAGGTGCCTAAAGGATATTTAAGATAGGACCCATTCCTGTCACTGGGTGAGTGCTCTCCCTACACTTCTGTTAGCAAACTGCTTGATAAGATTAGGTGTCTGTAACTACTCTCTACTGTTAGGAAATAAAAAGCAATTTCACTTTTCACTCTTAGCATGTCATATCTAGTGCAAGATGTAGGATTTTCCTTCAGGTTACACAGCTACTTATTCTGCAGTCAACCAATTAGTGCCAGACAAGGCAATGACATCTGGATTTGATTAGCAGGGCACTGGTCGTTCATTGGGATGTTTTGACTAGACTCTTCAATGGATTTATTGTACTTTATAGTTGTTTATTTTCCAATCAGAGTCAGCCTTTAAGTCAAGATTGCTGCTTCAGCCACTTCTGAGCAAAAGGAAACACAAAGAAATAGCCTCCCCCGTCGCTTAGGAATAAGGTCTCCCATCAGGCTTAAAACATGGCAGGTCAGACAAAGTCAACAGTATGTGCTTACTACACATTGATTAACAAAGGGGAGATGTCAAAATGGGGGATGATGTATGATTAGCTACTGGCCAGGTATGTTTGGAAATAGACTTGGTACTTTTTCTTTCCAAAAAAATGCAGTTCATCTAGTGCTGGTTAATGGGATCTGCTGCACCCTCTGTTTTTCTACAGACAGGTACTGCACAGGCAGGGTCACTGCAAGCTGGCGCACCCTGAGCTCCCAATGTGCCTCCACTCCAGCCTGGAAGGACTGCACCTCCAGGAGTCAGAGGGAAGTTTCCATGTACATTCAGCCCATGTCTTGTCTGAGACTGCTTCCAAGGATGACAAGCTGTGTCAGTGAGATGGTGGTTGTCTAATGCCAATGACTGTCCACTAAGAAGTGGATGGAACTCCATCAGCTCATTTCACACAGGCCAACAAACAATCATCAGCTGCAAACTGCTCTCAGTCACTTCTGACCTGGGCCAAATTCACAGACCTAGAAGTCAAAGGCTGCCTCTCTTATTACTAGTTTCCAAGCCATCCAATCACAGGGGCGGGTTCTTGGAATCAGACAGAAAGTGAGAAAAATTATTGTGAAAAACACATGAACCTTTTAAATATTAAGATTTAAAATGAAAAGGAAGTATAGAAAATCTGCCAAAAGTAGTAAGGAGCAAGAGACACACATTTCTTAGCTAACTTTCTGGAACATTTTAAGCAAAAGACAAAATATTTCAAAAGCAGGCACTTTAAATCAGGCTCTAAGGGTGAGATTTTCAAAAGCTCCTTAAGTCACTGAGGCGCACAAGTCCTGCTGAAAGGCAGTGGGACTTATGGTCCTTAGTCACTGAGGGTCAGATTTTTCAGAAGCATCTAAGTCTGTATTTAGAAACCAGCTTGATTTTTTCAGAAGTGATGGGCACCCATTAATTTCCATTGCCTTCAATGCTAATGTGGAAGTAGGAGCTGAAAATCTTGGTGAAAATAAATCCCCCGCATCTAAAAAATGATTATTTACAGGGTTGCAAGCCCACTCATATTTCAGAATATAGGATGGGTGTCAAATTCATCTTGGGTTTCCTCTATTAGGAGACAATCTGGCACTTCCTTGACTTGGGGGACAGTTTCCATGTAGAATTGGGGGGGCCCCCTTTTGGAATGCAGACCTTCATTGACACATCTATGTGATCACCTTCAATCCATCGCTGCCCTTTGGGAAAACAAATATGATGTTGCTGGGCTCCCAGTTACATTGTGCATGTGGGAGAGAAATGAGGCAGGTTAACTCAGCCAGGCAGATTAGAGGTGTGACCTTGGGGAAACTTCAGCAGGTAAAGCAGGCTGATCTAGAATCCACCTGGTACCCCAGGGAACTATAGGTCCCTGGCAGACCATACACGAAATAAGTGCCGAGGCGGCAGCACGCTTGCACGCCATGGACGTCTGTATTGTGCAAACAATCAACATCCCAGAGCTCCCTGAGGAATAGCTTGTTAGCACACCAGGGAAGTATACCTTGTTTCTAAACTTGTTGACTATCTTTCTCTTCCCTTCTCCTAACCACCACCCCCTCATCAGGAGGCCCGCTTGAGGTCCCTTCGCCAGTGCTTTCCCTCTTTAAGTGAGTCTCAGAAGCTGCAGGAGTCTGTCAGTTAGCTTGGCAGACCTTCAGTCTAATTCATTAAATCTCTGGCCAAAAAATGTTTACTTGCAGACTCACCATGGCTCCCTAGATTCCTCCAGGATAATAACACTCCCAACTCTTTTACGGCTAGGATCTACTCTTTCTGTAATTTTTTATTATATTATCTGGACTGAAATCCACCTATACACTGTGAGTGTTTCTATGCTGGCTACATTTCGGTTCATAATCCTCATTGTTCAGGAGGCTAGCATTTCTTTCTTTTTTTATTTTTATCAGTGTTTCCTTTGGGTTTGCATCTAGCTGCTTCAGTGATATGCAGTCGAGATTAAATGCTTTGCACTTAACATCATTTCAGCTATGTTTTTCCAAAGCGAAGTGTAATTCACCAAGGAATGTATCCTCGAATTATAATTCAGCTGCAGCCTAGCCATCCTTTTTTCTAAACTGATCCTGAAATGAGAGTGCCTTTGAGCTCACAAATGAAAAGCATTATTTAAGATCGGGTATTCAGAGTTTAGTCATCACCTGATATGTTATCCACACTAGAAAAATAACCTAAGCCTGATATTCCTAGGGCATCACATTGGCATTCTAAATTGGTTAATAGATAGGGCGTTTATTTTCCACTTACCACTGTGCTGGTAATTGTTGGTTTTATACCACAAATTTGATCTTATGGAGCACACAGAATTTGACCCCTCCCATTACTTACCGCCAACCACTTGCACATGCTATTCTATTGCACTGGCATCCCGGGTTCATGTTAAAAGAGACCACATGGAGTGTTTCAGATTATAGGGAGTGTAGGTGATTTTAATTCATTCTGATTTGCTCGTGATTTCAATGTGTGTCTGCAATGTCATCAAGAGCTTCTGGGGGAAACTGCTAACCTTGCAGCCCGTCATTTTTAATGTAGGGAATAACAAGTAAAGTCACCTAATTGTCTACGAACATGAAATGGCAAATTTAAAACGTCTGTGTCATCACATTTGTCTTGAAGTATTTCCTGGCCAAACAAAGCCCCAAACAAATAAGGCTTATTCCAGATTTTTACTAACTATCCTGGCTGTTACATCATAAAGTTGCAATGCTTCTAGACCTACCAGAATCAACTGGGGCTCCTCTATAGTTTGACTGGTAGAAAGGCAGAAAGTATTTAGGCTGATTAAGCCACAAAGCAGTGAGGTGGGTATGTGTACAGTGTAAATTTTATAGATTTTTCTTGGCCACTTTTTGGTTTCTTGCTACTAGCTGCCAGCGTAGCCTCTTCTGCAAGGAAAACTCCTGCCCCCTTTTTAATTCTATTTTAAGATGAAAATCTTTGTATTTAAAATGTTACATTAATCAGACTAACAATAGCATGATATAGGGCCTGTGCTTTTGGAGTTAAAGTAAATATTTCGAAATATTTTATTGACCAATTGTTAGTCCTTAGTAATTCCTTTTAATCATCAAACATCACGTGGGACAAAATCCTTCCTTTGTTTTGACTGGGCTGGCATGGGAGTCTGCTTGAATAGGGATTGAATAAAGACTTCATTATCTATCCTGAGGGCTAAATAAGGGATGTTGCATGGGTGACCCACCCACTCTGTTCTATAATGTGCATTAAAAATGATGTAGGAGATGCTTGGCATCATACAACATCTTCCACAATTTAGAATATCAAAAACTGAAAATGCAGGGATAGCATAAAATGCATTGAGTTTAGTCAGAATCAGCAAAGCAAGGGCCCACTGTACTGGCTGCATTATTCTTTTTCCTATTTAATTATTAAAAGCCTCAAATTTTTTAATGTAAATGCAACTGCCCCTGAATTTCCTTTTGCCATACCAGAGTGTGACAGAAACTTATGGACTTCACAGAATTTAGGTCATACTTGCTGCAAAGTACATGACAGCCTTGCCCATGGCATGGCCTGCCGGCCAAATGCATCCTGAAAAGTCCTAGTATGTGTTCTGCAGCAGCTCTCCAGATCACTGTATCTTAGATACAAAGGTACAGCCCACTGGTAGAATGATTCTTACAGGCTAAAGCCTTAGGCTAAAATTTTCAGAAGCACATCAATGACTAAGGTGTCTAAGTCCTATTTTCAAAGTCTCATTGAAAGTGAATTGGAATCTAAGCTCCTAAGTGCTTCAGTCACTTTTGAACATAGGACGTCGGCAGCTAAGTCACTTAGATGTGTCTGAAAATTTTTACCTCTAGTTTGTCTGACGTCAAGCTGATTTTGCTTCTTATTTTCATTTCTGGCAAACTCCATCAGTTTCCATTGATCTGTTTTGGAAAACAGAAGTAAAAGAAAACATTAATTTGTGGGCATTTATTTCTGATAAAATAACGTAACTGTGTATGAAATGTAGAATGCAGTGTTGTAGCAGTTTCAGTTCCAGGATATTAGAGAGACAAGGTGGGTGACGTAATATCTTTTATTAGACCAACTTCTGTTGGTGAGAGGGAAGCTTTCAAGCTTACAGAGATCTCTCTTCTTCAGTGCAATGTAGATGCAACCCTTGGGCTCCTGAATTAAGAGGTTGTGTAAAGAATGGAAAAAAAGAGCTAACCTACCCAGGTTGAAGAGCAATGACTAAATTAGCCTCCACACCCTTCTACAAAGGTCAGAAGGGGGTTCAGAAGTTTTGGTAACCCAGCAAAAATACAGAGGAGAAAAGGATATTAAGGATTTAGCACTTATAGTCCTCAGTGATGGAAAACTCTGGAATGCACCCCAGTTCACAGGTCATTTTGAGTTCTGCTGTCCAGAAAGAGAGATCCTGTGTAAATTTTGAAGCTGGATGCTTTGCCTACTTAGGTAAGTCACAACCAGTGAGTGAGGAAAAAGACCAGAGTAGGAACAAGGCTGTAAAAATGACCAGTTTCTTAACAGAAGATTTGGAACCCTTAATAAACAAAAGGCTAAATTAATGTTGGGTGCAACTGTGGACATTCTCAATAAAAAAATTAGTAGCAATTTTTTGCTGTAGCACTAAGAGGCCTTTGGGCTGTAGGGAAGTTCATCGGTAGCAGTGCAACATCGTGTGAGAGCTGTTACCAACTCTGCAACGGCAACTCTGCAACCGAAGAAGTTGCTGGAGTTTATCCATTGTCTTTCTTTTGCATACCCAACTCAATGAGAGGCCACAGATCAAACTGTACGCCATTCCTGTTTTTGGTACGCCATTCCTGTTTCTGCCATAGGGCAATGTAGTGTATGTGGCTAGCAGTGTCTGAGTAAACAGGTTGGGGACAGAAAAAGAGCAGGAAGAGGGACCACACCAGAGCAGATGCAAACATACAATTTGCTCAGTATCGACTCTACCACTTTTTGTGTTAAGGTGATAGTGCCTTGAGACAGGAACCCTAGTGGCTCAAGATAGACATATTTGGCCATATTAGCCTGATTTTTTGCTGTCTTGAACAGAAGTCTATACCTGGAAGTTCAGGAACTTACTGCAAAAGTTTTGTCAATATGACTTTGTGGCAATTGATGCTAAGACTCTTCCATCTCTGTTGCCTGGTTGAACAGCATCTCTTTCAAGTGACTAAACTCTGAAGTCCAAGGAAATGCAGTGTAAATTTTCTTAGTTGGCAAATTTCCATGTGTTAATGTTACTTCATAGAACTGAATTGCTTTTCTTAAAGTAATTATAATAAAAACCTTTCACAAGAGAGAAAAAAAAAGAATAAGGAGGGAAGCAGACTGTCAGAGTAGGACAAGCAAAACTGTTAGGAAAAAAGCAAATTATTGTCGTCATCTTTGTATAGTTGCATGAAGCCTGATAGATATTTGTTGGCTCAAGGAAAAGATGTTGGGTTTTTTTCCCCCTGCTGCTATTTTTCCATACTTGCATATTAAATTGATCTTATTAAACTGTAATGATAATCTCAATGTATAGTACCAATTTGTCGTAACATTTCTCTGGATAGTGTTATGAAGAGACCTTGCAATTTTTTTTAACATGTGTGACTCTACTGCTCACTGAGAAGTTTGATTTTATAACTATTATTGATTAAGATAATAGAATGTTAAGGATTAAAAGGTTGTTGATGGTAAAGTCTCAGACACTGACCCTGAAATCATGAACCATTTTACATATGACATAAGTAAGATATCATGAGGCCTTTCTGACACTACCAGCATCCAGAGAGTCTCCTAAAGGTGCACTAGAATTTTCTGTGTGCGGCCATTAAAATATTTCTTTTGTGAATGATCATTTGGGAAATAAGAACTGACCAAATTCAAGTAGTTATTCCCCACCCTCACGCCACAACCCAGGAGAGCTGTTGTCCTAATTTCTGGCTCCCTCTTTTATGAACAAAAGCATGGGAGAATACGCTGCTTATGTCATGCACTGTCCCTTGTGGGGAAAGCAGCACAGGAGGAGGAAACAGCCAAGTCCTATCAGGGAAGAGGGAGCACAGTGTTGGGTACCTGGACTGCAGCAAAATGGCAGATTGGCAAAAAGCCAAATTCTGTAGACACTTCTGGGACCACGGAATCACAGAGGGCCCTGGTTATACATGTGTTTAGGATATCACAAAATGCTTTCCTAGCTAGTGAGCTACTAGTTGCATATGGTACAGTGACTGTGTAGGTAAAGGGAGAAGCCAGGATGCTGGCAACAGTAGCTACCACATAGCCTGAGACATTAGAACCTGTTGGAATGATCTTCCTGAACTTGAGTTGAACTCCCTCACTGTTAACTTATACCAGAAGAGTTACCAGAGAGAAGCAGGAGTCACCTGTACTTAATATCTCACCCAAAAGATGGTACCTTTGGCAGAATTGTGGTTCTAGACTCCCATTGTTCTTTGTGTGATGGTTCTCTGAGTAGGACTGCTTCCAGGACTCCATAAGAACATAAGAATGGCCATACTGGGTCAGACCAAAAGTCCATCTAGCCCAGTATCCTGTCTTCTGACAATGGCCAATGCCAGGTGCACCAGAGGGAATGAACAGAACAGGTATCATCAATTGATCCATCCCCAGTCTCCCATTCCCAGCTTCAACAACTGGGGCTTAATACTGGGATATCAGGACAGGAGATAAAGCAATGTCTTTAGCAAACCTGGAAATGTTAGTAGCTTAATAAATATTTAGCTTGCCTGCCTCCCAGATGTCTGCTAGATCAGCTTGTGCAAAATGGTTTCCGGAGTAGCCTGGATAATAACTATAGTATTTAGCATTATCACAAATCTGACCATTGCTAGCTTGAATTTCATAATTTTTCTATTTTTCTTGTGCCTTCTCTTATTAGTTCCCCCCCTTGAGAGATCTTAGTCTAGACAGTGACCTGGGAATGCTGGGGGGGGGACAGGGGGGTGGTGGAATGGAGAGAGACAGTTTCCTAGTGCATTTGTCTGCATCATCAGTAATCAAAGCTTTGCAAACTTCCTTTCTCGATTTTTTTTTTCTTAGCCACCACAATCTGTGGCCTCACTGACCCAAGCACCTTGGACAATTTCCCTCCTTTGCAGGGGCCTAAATCTTTCCTTTCATCATTGCAACTCACACCACTCCAACCTCCCCACGTGAATCTAATCCCATTTACTAGCTTCTGCTTAAATCTTCGGATCTGAGAGGGAATTCCAAACAGAGCAGATGACACATCACTCCTTTCCTGTAGTCCCTCATCCTCTTTTTAAAAGTTATTCATTAATTTTAAATAAGCAACAATGGGACACTTCAAGATCAAGGCCTTCCAAAAGTCTGGTTTAAAAGAAGTGAAAGACTCATTCGATCATCCAGTCCATCTCCAGGGAGCAATGCAGGACTTCTCCCTAAAGCACAGTTACTAGTTTATTATCCACGTGTATGTAACAAATTTACATGAAACCCTAGGCCTCATCCCTGAAGAGAGAAAAATAAGGAAGTATAAATCAATGGGACACACTTTGTATTTTTAGATAAAAACTACTTTAAACCGGAGTTGACTAAATTTCAGGAATTTAAGGGATAAAAACATTATAGATATGTTGTAACTAGCCCCAAAACACACATTACAAACCCAGAAAATTCAGCATTAAAGTTAAACTTAAAAGAAATTCAAACATGTCGAGGTATGGAAATACAGTTAAGGCACCGAAACAATCTTAACTCCACCTTGTAGTGATGCTATGCAATCAGCATAAAATAGGATTTGTGCATAACAGTGTTTTGTAATCCAAGATTAGATTAAACTGATTTTTAAAGACACATTTGATTTTTTTTTCATTTCTATCCCTACATCCTGCCACTGTGTGGCCACACACAGCCACCCCATACCCATACCCAGATACTTCCCTCTCTTTCCCCTCAAATGCCTCTGAACATGGCACCCCCTGATTTTTCCCGTCTTGCCCTCCTTGACTATATTTGGTGAAACAGGTAGATTGAAAATAATATTTTAGGATTCAAGGACATTTCTGCCATTTTTCTTTATAACTGAAAGTTTTCCATTCAGTAGCTCCTGAAGAATAATGTTCTTCAGCTACGGTTACCACCTGTCCAGGTTTTCCCAGGATTGTTTTCTTTCTGAGATAGCTGTCTGGGGAAATCTGTCCAGGGACACTACCAATTGTGTAGTTTTATTGGGTCGGGATCATCCCAGATCTCCCGTTTTTTTGTATCTCAGAGGTGGTATCTTCAATAGGGAAGTCCAAGAATTGCCTTCTTTCAAAACAAGTGCCCTCAGTTAAAATGGCCTCTTTCAAAATGGCCACTGCCTCCTATTGTTATTGAGAGACAAGGTGCGTGAGGTAATATCTTTTATTGGAGCAACTTGGGTTGGTGAACTAGACAAGCTTTTGAGCTTATATAGAGCTCTTCTTAAGAGGAGTGAAGCTAGGGTGACCAGATGTCCCAATTTTATAGGGACAGTCCCGATATTTGGGGCTTTTTTTATATGGGCTCCTATTACACCCCACCCCCTGTCCGGATTTTTCACACTTGCTATCTGGTCTCCCTAAGCCAAGCTGTACTCAGAAGATGGTGGCCCCTATGTTGTCAAGGACCACCAGAGGGCGGCTGTAGAGCAGATGCTGGGTGGAGGCAATGCCTTATATAGCTCTCTAGTGACCCACTGTGGCCAAAGTCTGTAGTAACTATGACAGGTTACAGCCTTGTCCAACCACTTTACAGCATTCCCTCCAGCTAAAGTATAGATAGGCCGGAATAACACTTTTCTTCCTAAAACCCGTCCCTATCCTCATTAATTGCAAGGACCCCAATGTCTCCTTCCCACCTGAAGCAATAACATGGAAAGGACCTCACAAAGGAGTTTATAAGGGTTTGTCTCTTTACATCTCCAGTTTCAGCATCTTGGGGATAACCTTGGCCTCCAGTTCTGGCCTCTGACAGCAGAAAAACGTGAACTCAGGAAGCTCCACTCCAGGGTCTCAGATAGGGAAGCTGAGCACTCAAATCAACACTTCAAATTTATTGATGTCTTATACAAATATTTATGGGGCTGTTTCCTCCCCCAGTGGCAGGCAGGGAGCCAGCAAGCCTGGTAATTTATACCACAGCATCTGCTGACAGAAATATATAACTGTTTTATGTTTGTTAAGAACACTGGGCACTGGAGTCTGTGACTCAGGACCCTCAAAAGAGAACTCAGAACTCAGTGGGAAGAAGGGGAAATGCAATGTGCTTAGCCAGAGTACAGAGCAATGTCATTTCCTCAAATGGCAAATTAAAGGCACTGCAGGAACTGTCAAGATTGGGGAAAATGACTTTAATATGCAATCAAATTTTATGGGTGTGTGTGTGGGGGCTGGGGGGGGGGGTAGAGAGCTTCTTAAAAAATGGGAATGAATTGTTTTCTCAGTCCTTCCTTCAGCAAACTCCTATTGAGTTTTACTGAGCAAAGACTGAGGAAACACTGAATGAGGATGGAAGGATTTGGTCCCATGCAATACTTTTAAACCAAAACTAATACCTGCTGTATATACCCGGCATGAACACACACGTTATTTCCTGTAAAGGGGACACTGTCAAGGTTGTTTGATAGAAATATTGATTTATCCTGACAGTTGTCCTCCACTACTGAATTTCTTACTGTCTGGATTCTAGCCAAATTCTCTGCATATTGCAAACGGATTGGGATTATATATTTTAGAAGCACATGTGCAGCATATTGATAGATTCCCAGCCAACTGACAAGTGCCCATGGGCTATCTTCTGTCGCAGCCTGTGTCCTTGTTTACTAAATGGGCTCCTTAGGCCAGCAAAGCACTTAACCATATGCTTACTTTAAGCACATGCTTAAGTGCTTTGCTGTATTGGTGCATTAGTGATGGGAAAACCTCAGAAGGCTCAGAATTTGGAGACCCACACAAATGTTTTGTCACTTAACTGAGGCTTCTGTTCACTACCTTGGGCCAACAAGACTGAGCAAGAACAGCCTTTCTCCTGAGATTTACAGTCCTTGCTGCTTCATAGTATTCAGCCTCTTGCCCTGGCTAGAACCTGGACATACAGAGGAGACACATGAGCATGTTTAACTTCCCCCACCCACCCCCAATTATGTTTCAGGCTTTTTCAGACTTCAAAAAGGTTCAGTTTGTGAAAAAAGTGTTGTGAAGTGTTTTGTGAAAAAGTTTTCATTGAACCTTAGCTTCCTCCAAATCCATTTTCTCTCTTCTGCTCTACCTTCACCGAGGTCGAGTTTCTTTGTTGTGAGACTTAGTTGTACGTCCAATTCCTACTTTTGCAAAAATGTCATGAGTAGCAAAAATTCATTTTTGATATGGAACCTGGACAGTAAGAATTTCATTGTGAGACAACTGTCTAGATTGCACTGCAACAAAGCAACTTTCGGGACTACAACAAGCATCCTTTAGGTATTTTTTAAAATTCACTTTCTCAATGAACTTTTGGCTCTTGCTAAAAATGACTCCAGGACCATAGATTACAGATTTGAGATCTGTGAAAATTAGCAGACTTAGTTTGCAACAGTTGTGTGAACCAAAAAAAGATGAAGGACCTAGACAAATTGGAGGATTGGGCCAAAAGAAATCTGATGAGGTTCAATAAGGATAAGTGCAGGGTCCTACACTTAGGACAGAAGAACCCAATGCACAGCTACAGACTAGGGACCGAATGGCTAGGTAGCAGTTCTGCGGAAAAGGACCTAGGGGTGACAGTGGACGAGAAGCTGGATATGAGTCAGCAGTGTGCCCTTGTTGCCAAGAAGGCCAATGGCATTTTGGGATGTATAAGTAGGGGCATAGCGAGCAGATCGAGGGACGTGATCGTTCCCCTCTATTTGACATTGGTGAGGCCTCATCTGGAGTACTGTGTCCAGTTTTGGGCCCCACACTTCAAGAAGGATGTGGATAAATTGGAGAGAGTCCAGCGAAGGGCAACAAAAATTATTAGGGGACTGGAACACATGAGTTATGAGGAGAGGCTGAGGGAGCTGGGATTGTTTAGCCTGCAGAAGAGAAGAATGAGGGGGGATTTGATAGCTGCTTTCAACTACCTGAAAGGGGGTTCCAAAGAGGATGGCTCTAGACTGTTCTCAATGGTAGCAGATGACAGAACGAGGAGTAATGGTCTCAAGTTGCAGTGAGGGAGGTTTAGATTGGATATTAGGAAAAACTTTTTCACTAAGAGGGTGGTGAAACACTGGAATGCGTTACCTAGGGAGGTGGTAGAATCTCCTTCCTTAGAGGTTTTTAAGGTCAGGCTTGACAAAGCCCTGGCTGGGATTATTTAACTGGGAATTGGTCCTGCTTCGAGCAGGGGGTTGGACTAGATGACCTTCTGGGGTCCCTTCCAACCCTGATATTCTATGATTCTATGAACTGAATTTAAATTGACCCATATTCATTCAAAATGTTGGCCAGGTTTTTCAAAAGTCTTGTGAGCAAAAGCAGCCCTTTTGGATAGGGCACTGGGTTTTATTTCAAAACATTTGGCCCAGTCCAGGCCCATAAAGCTATTACTACTATTGGACAAATTACTACTTGGGAATAAAAATCTCACAAATTGAGACCCTTTTCCCCCCACATGTCACACTGTCTAGGTATCTGTTACCTACAGATAATACAGAAAATATTTTTACAGTTTTTAAAACTGTCTCCTAATATGGGGATAAACTAGTGTAGATGGATAAGGTCTATCATAAAATCGACATGCGAACAATGGGAGTGATTCTTTTCTGTACTATGGCCCTTGTGTGCTGCTGCCCTGGAGTTCAGGTAAAAGCCTCTTAGGCACTGTGTAGCAGTAAATTTTCTCGGGCAAGTGTCCCTTGCAAGCCCTGTCGGACTCATACAGCCCAAGCTGAGGATGCGGCTGGGGCAGAAGGGGAGTAATCCGTATAGCATATGCTGCTATGAGGTTTCTGGACTGCTTTGGGTTACGATAAACTGTCCGGGTGGTTGACAGTGGTGGAATTATAAATTAGAGCAGCTCCTGGCTGCTCTAATTTATACCATTGACTGCATCAGCCCCTAAAGAAACTGCATCCAATGAAGTGAGCTGTAGCTCATGAAAGCGTATGCTCTAATAAATTTGTTAGTCTCTAAGGTGCCACAAGTACTCCTTTTCTTTTTATGGATACAGACTAACACGGCTGCTACTCTGAAACCTAAAGAAACTCAGAATAGGGAGGCTGAAAGGGTAATTTAAAGCTACCTTAGTCCGCCCGCCCTCCATCTAGCTGTACCTTTGGCATGCACTTCTGGGAGACTCAGCCCAGTGCTGGCTTTTTTAAAAAGTGCTGACTTTTAGTCTATTTCTAAACATGAATGAGCTACAAGACACTTAAAAATATAAGGCCTGTAACAGTAGTCTAAAAAATACAACAAAGGAAAAGCATCCTTCCTGTGCCAGAGTTTAACTGGATATTTTAACTAGCTCTGTCACTGGCATGTTTTTTTTAAAGCATTAATTTTAAATAGAAACCATATTACAATAACTCTGTTTATAGTGAGAGTTTCAATTTTAATTTTAGTTCATTATCTTTCCCCCTTATTAAGACAGGTAAATCTGCTTTGTGTTTTCATTATTCCATTAGCTCAAGAAACCTCATCAGTAGCCATGAAAGCTGCCAACATAAATAGCACAATTTTCATATATGAGACAGAATAATTTGCTTAACCACCTATTCAGCAGAGGCCGGAGCGAACAATTAGAGAAAGCAGCATGATTTGAAAATAAGTTACAATTGATTGTGTTTCAGTGGAAATGAAGTTTGGAATGTGCTAATTGGATTTTGCCTAAGTATCTGAGCGGCAGTTAGTCAACATGAGACTTGGGACACTTCAGGAAAGGAGAATCTTCTTTGGAAATCTTCAAAAAATTGCTTAATGTAATATTTAAAACACAATTAAAGCACCATGCTAATGATACCATCACTTTCCAGGGGTGAATGGCAAGCAACATCTTCTTGGATTTGTTTTGGACTCCAAAACTGGAATGTCTTTAAAATGTGCTGCAGAACAAGACTCCACATTCGCTAGAAATTCTTGTGAATATTTTTTGCTTTCAAATTTATATTTTGGAATATCTATCATGTAACCCCAATCTGGCCAAAATGTCTGATTATCCCAATGAATGGGTCTCCTTCATTAATGATGTTTGGAATAAACAGATATTTGATCCAAGAGATACAGGGTAACTTCTGAGGGATTGTTACTAAACTGGACACTAAAATCAGGCGGAATTTTGCCTTCTAAATGGCTGCATGATTCAGGCAGACATTTCAGACTCCTGAAAATGTTCAGGTGAATTTTTGATGCTCACTGACTATCTGGGCCTTTGAAGGGCTATGTTTTCTCAGGGTGCTGTACATTGTTTCTCTTCACCACCTTGTTTTCTCACCCGTGATTGTATTTACATACAAAAATACCAAAGTAATTGCTGGCCACATTCTCCAGAGGAACAGTAAGTACAATTGATAACAAAGCCTGCAAGCTACACACCCTTGGGCTCTTTCAGAATGCCTTACGTAATGTTCTCTTTGATGTGCAATTGTGGTCTGAAAAGTGACATGGTAAGACTGGCTCTTTGGCACTTCAAATTACCAGCTTCTTACAAAGAATATGAATTACCTTCCCACCTTATAGGGGAGCCATCCAGATCAGGTACATAGATAAGAGGCATCAGAGAGTTTGCCCTACCCCTCCCTATGCTGTACCTGCTCTGGGGTTTAATAGAGGATTCAGTGCCAAATTCATTATTAGCCTGTGCCTTTTGTAGTCATTTACACCAGTGCAAAGTGAGTGTAAGATGTTACCAAAGTGGCTTTGTGAATTTAACACGTTAAAGTCTTCACTGTCTTGTCTACCTGAGGGGGCAGAGCCTCAACTGATGTACACTGTCCTAGCTCTGTCAACTTTACAGGAGCGATGACAATTTAAACCAGCTGAGAATCTGCTCCCTAGAGCTTGAGAATGGGTTTGTTAGAGCATATATGCAGTGCTGTTATAGCCATATCAATATCTCAGGATACTGGAGAGACAAG
Source organism: Lepidochelys olivacea (assembly GCF_965140295.1). NCBI lineage: Eukaryota > Metazoa > Chordata > Testudines > Cheloniidae > Lepidochelys > Lepidochelys olivacea. The sequence continues at coordinate 19,153,000 of NC_140423.1, forward strand.
GTGGGTGAGGTAATATCTCCTACTGGACCAACTTATGTTGGCGAGAGAGACAAGCTTTTGAGCTACACAGAGTTCTTCTTCGGGTCTGGGAAAGGTACTCAGAGTGACACAGCTAAATACAAGGTGGAACAGATTGTTTAGCATTATTTACAGACACTGGATTTATGGCTTATTAGAACAGACTATAATCCGCTAAACCTCATCCCCAGCTTTTTTTCCTCTCCTATGACTGGAGATGTTTTAACGGGCGACTTCACCTTGAATGGTCCCTTGAAATATGTTTTAACTACTTATGCAAAATAATCTGCTCTACCTTCTATTTAGCTGTGACACTGAGTACATTTCCCAGACCTGAAGAAGAGCTCTGTGTAAGCTCAGAAGCTTGTCTCTCTCACCAGTAGAAGTTGGTCCAATAAAAGATATCACCTCACCCACCTTGTCTCTTTACTTGGAGCACGTTAGCTGACATGTTCTAACAATTCATCTTTAAATCCTAATCACTCCCACCTCCTTCTCCATTCCTATCATGTCTGATAAAATGATCAGGGACGAAATAGGTTTCAGAGTGGTAGCCATGTTTAGTCTGTATCAGCAAAAACAACGAGGAGTCCTTGTGGCACCTTAGAGATTAACAGATTTATTTGAGCATAAACTTTCGTGGGCTAAAACCCACTTCATCAGATGCATGGAGTGAAAAATACAGTAAGCAGTACATATATATATTACAGCACATGAAAAGATGGGAGTTGCCTTACTAAGTGGGAGGTCAGTGCTAACGAGGCCAATTCAATTAAGGTGGCACCAAGACCACTTAGAGAGTTAAATGAGTCTGCTCTACAGCCTTAGCTAACAGCAAGCTGGCTTTTAGCTCATGAGTTAGAGGCTCATGTGCTAAGCTCCAGAGGTCCCCGGTTCGACCCTGCCAGCCGATGACCAGGGATGACCGATGTTGGCGTTACATGTGCACACTTGTCTCCTTGTGTTAGTGGTGCGCAACCACTCCAGGAGCACTTCTATTGTCAGTGTGGGATATTCTGAAAGCCAGTAACAACCAAAATAAGCAACACCGCCTCTACACTGCTCGGAGAAGTAGTGTTACTAAATCAGTGTAGAGAGGCACTTGTGTTGATGGAAGCCAAATTTAAGTGAAAACATTTCTACAGCTAGGTCGATGCAAGGCAGGTTGTGTAGACTAGGCCTAAGTGTCACAGAGGTAAAAGGGTATCTGGCTTTGAGTTTTGTAACACGGTATTTTGTTTTAAAATTTTCAGAAGCTGAGCACTTTAAAGTCTTGACTCATCACTGCATTACTCCAGCTTTAACGCCAGTGTCACCGCCTTGATTTCGATATGGAAAATACAGTGGTGAATCAGGCCCAGCTAGAACAGGGGACTCCAGTACACCAGTGGTTCTCAATCAGGGATCCGGGGCCCCATAAGGGGCCACAAGCAGGTTTCAGGGGGTCCGCCAAGCAGGGCCAGCATTAGAATCATTGGGGCCCATGGGAGAAAGCCAAAGCCTCAACTGCATGGGGCTGAATGCAGGGGCCCTGACCTTGCCACCCGGGGCTGAAGCCGAAGCCTGAGCAATGTAGCTTTGCGGAGGGCCCCAGGCAATTGCCCTACTTGCTACCCCGTAATGCCGACTGCGGAAAACCAGGTATTGAGGCACAGCTGGGCCGTGAAGTTTTTATAGCGTGTTGTGGGGGGCCTCAGAAAGAAAAAGGGTGAGTAGCCCTGCACTACACCATGGAAATTCTGAGTTTGGCTTTGAATGTGAATCTGGATTTCAGTTTAATTGTCCTCTGTGGTAAGTTTCCAGACTGTGGTCACACTGTGTGTATATTTGTGTATGGAGGGAATTGAAAGTTACATAAAAGCAACACTGGATACATTTGTTCCTGAACCAATGACAAAATAGCACTGCTGAACTGGTTGAAAAAGGGCAAGTACGTAAATTCTTTCTCTCCCTCCCTCTCATACGCTCACCAAATTTCATTTTCTCCAAAATTTTTGTGAAAAATTTCATTTTTTTTCTGTTTTAAATGAAAAAATCTGAAAAAATTATTAACTGTTGGCTTTTGAACCCGAATTTTGTTTTTCAGTGTTAGTTTCCCCAGCCTCTTTCTCCCTCCACTTCTCCTTTCCCCTCCATTTTGACACTGAATAAAAGGGTGGGGGAAAGGAGACAAAATGTTCCTTTTTGCTTTTGAAAGCTGTAAAATGTTTAATTGAAAAATCAGAAAAATTGGGAGATTTTTTTTTTTTTTTTTGCTATGAAAATTTTCATTTTAGAAAATGGGCCATTTTCTGTTGAAAGAACATTTAGAACAAAAAATTGCAACCAGCTCATGTAGGACAAATGCTTGGAAAACTGGAAATACCAGCATCCCAAAGGTATGCTCTGTCTGTATTTCCAGCCCTACATATTATATCCCTCTGGTTACCATTTTGCTTTCCACTACTCCCATGGCAACGTGATTATAATGGCCACTATGTAGAGAATCACTAAACCTAGGAACCAATATTTCTTGGTACGCAGAAGCTTGGGATCTCAGCTTGAAAATGCGTACAGCATTAAGGCCTGTTTATGCCTGGTCCCTGTGCGGCACCCACACAACCTGCTGCATAGGGACAAGACACAGTGGGAGCTCTTGCGTTCTGCAGGACTAAGGCTACTTGTGATGCTAATCTTTGCAGTAAGCATGGGGAGTATATGTAAAAGGACTATCCCAGTCAGCGGAGATGGCTTAGTTTTGAAGGGAAGAGGAGCATGTCCTGCAGTACTGGATGGTGTAGCACTACACTTCCTAACACCACTTCCAGTGTCTCCTACGGCAACACAGCTCTGCCCCTCCCAATGTGAGGCAGTGCCTTGCAGGCCCAGTCCTGCCCTTCATCTATACATTGAGTGGTTTTCGAATGATCTGCTGTTAAGTCTTGTTACAGTTAAAGTCAGAAGGGAGAAATGCCAAGATATTGTTGTTTATTATTGTATCCATGGTTTCAGTTTTGCAACACACACAAGACATAGTTCCTTTCCTTGAGGACCTCCTAGGCTGATTAAGGTCCAGTATGCTACAGTGTGGGGTAGACCATTGTAAATGATTTTAGGAAAAGCAGATGTTTCCTAGGTCTGGTCCTGGACCAGCAAACAGAAAGGAAAACTAAAATCCATAAGTATAGGTATATATTGCATAGGTAATAGAGTATGCATTCTATGCGGTATCTGTGTGTATGCGTTGTCTGTGTATAGATGTGGGTGTCTGTGTGTATAGGTGTAGGGTGTTCCATACAGTGTGTGGTTATTTGTGTGTTCACGGGTGTATATTATGTGTCTGTGTAGTTTCATATGGTTACGGGTATGTACTGTATAAGTATGTGGCTGCCTGTATGGGGGTATAGGTGGGAATGTACTATATGTGTGTGGGGGTGAGCAGGGGAGAGGAAAAATAGTTACATGGAATCCTGATAATTAGTTCAGCTTTCACTCTGGCATCTCCTTCTGGATTTGGCTTGGGAGATTATATAAAATAGAGTGTAAAGATGGAAAAGATATGTTAGTAGTAACTAATCTATATTATCACTGCAGATTTTAAGCAAAGACTGGAAGATCCTCTCCTACACCTTCCCCTGCAGTTGATTAAGGTGGAATATTCTGCAGCTGGATACAACCACAATTAGCTGCTGCATTAATAATATCTTGTTTTCATGATATGTATTGCATTATAATTTCCCAGAAAATATAGAAGAGATCATAAAAGCTATAAAAATATGACAGCATTGCAGATGGCACAGTTAAAGGTTAAAAGCATTACAGAACACAAACACAACAGTGAGAAGGCAAATTACTCCCAGATTGCCAAAGCATTATGGGGAATTTAGGATCCAAGCTAGATAAACTTTGGGATTTGATCATCAGGCAGTGTGCTAGTTTTTGAGAGAGAACTTATATAACAGATCTAAATGTTGGGTCGCCCATGATAGTAAATCCTCACACATACACATGAACTGTTAGATAAATGTTTAGCAAAATATTTTAATCCAGCAACTAAAATGTTAATTATCTCCATCTCTTCATATGGAGTATTTAGAATATTAGGTATATGTTGTATTCCTATAATTCAGAAATCCTTCTGACTAGAAAAAAGATTCATCATTGGTGCAATTAGTATTCTAGCCTGCACCTGTGTTTAGTCTGGAGGTCTAGTCAGAGGGCAATACTGAGAAGGGTGATGCCAGTGAAAAGTTCAACCCTTGGCTTTGTAAGATGGATAGACTGCTGTGGAGATACTTCAAGCATTGGGATAACTTTTCATGTGTTTAGTAAAAATTTAACCTTATTAAGAAAATCCAGGTAGGTTCACTGTGATTTTTTGCTACACAGCATGAACCACACAGTGCTGTAGTTAGCTAACAAGAGAAGATTAAAGATAAGGATTCTGAATTCAATTCAAGGTGTCAATCTGTAACCTCATAACAAATGAAACATTTTTCAATTACTGGTAACGTGAAACAAAATAGTGGGAAATAGAAATGGCAATCTTTTTACGTAACCCGAAGGCCATTTCCAACAGGCACCATGCATTAACAGAGCAGTGAAAATTTTTACTTTACTATTTTCCCCTGTGTCTATAATAGCATAAAATAAAAAGATTTTAGATAAGATTTCATTCAGTGAATCACTTGCAAAACCACACAGTGCCTTAGTGGGCATTCAGTCCTCAATCTAATGGAAATTTTTACGAGGATGTCAATGCTAAGTTGATTCCTATAGCGGAAAGCACATACAAAGGATCCAATTACAGCTGGAAACCTCTCACTCTCTAAAAGATATTATTAACCCCTGACTCTCTGAATGTTCAAGTTAAAAGCCTTCGGAATGACTAAGGGGCTTGTTTATAGCTGATCACTCTTCCTCCTTCAGCACATATTTTCTTTTTCCTTATGTATATACAAGGTCTGATGCCCCTTAAACAGTTGCTTTCATTTATCCTAAAGCCAAAGCAAACCAAACAAATACACACAACCCTAGCAAATGGGTGATTTCAACACATATGCTGCTTCTGTGGTAATCAAAAGCCAGACTGAAGCATGCAATCCATCAATAAATGCATGGGAGCCCAGAAGAAATCCACAGGTCAGGTGAATCTATTTTGGGATGCCAGACATTTGTCAAAAGATTGTAACCCTAAACAAAAGTATAATTCCACTAAAGTGATCCGCAAAGAAAAAAACGTGCTAATTAATGTCAGAATAGAGATATTCAGGCCTGCCTGTAAAGGCCTATACTTTACGAATGTAGGTCTATGTTTATCATTTAGCTAGTAATAGAGGTATACAAGAAAGAATCTGTGTAAGGGCCTTCTCTCACTTTGACTGTCTGAGGCCCTGTTCTTAGGCCAATGCCTTTGGCTAAGCAGCAGAGGCAGCCATAAGCTGGGAAGCGACCGGTCACATCCTCACATTCCAAACTAGTCAATATGGGGCGGTTAGGAAGGTGATCCCATCTATCACCTCCAGAGAAAGGGAAGAGCCTACAAGATGTAAAAGGAAATTTAGGTTGATAGTTTTCTGTCTGGTAAGAACTCACTTATCAATAGACACAGCTGGGAAACCCTTATGTCTTTATAGATGTAGCTGTGAAATCCTCACTTCTGTATTGTTTTGTCATTATAGTTCCCACTTTGCTATTGTTTATTTGCATGGTCTCTGTCTGGTTCTGTGATTGTTTGTCTGCTGTATAATTAATTTTGCTGGGTGTAAACTAATTAAGGTGGTGGGATATAATTGGTTAGCTAATCATGTAACAATATGTTAGGATTGGTTAGATAAATTTCAGTATAATGATTGGTTAAGGTATAGCTAAGAATATTACTATATAAATTAGGGGCAAACAGGAAGTAAGTTGGGATTCGAAAATAAGGAAAAAGGAACTTGGATTTAAGCTTGCTGGAAGTTCACCCCAATAAACATCGAATTGTTTGCACCTTCGGACTTCGGGTATGGTTGCTCTCTGTTCATGTAAGAAGGACCAGGGAAGTGGGAGAGTGAAGGAATAAGCTCTCTAACAACTAATACTGCACTAGTTAGATTTAAGTATGTTCTGTTCACTTCATGGAGCAGGGCCTAGGACCAGTAGCAACAAGAAGTGGGATACACACAGGCAGGTTGGAAGAAGAGAGGAGGTTCACAGCACTCTCCACAGGCCTCCCTTAATAACTGGTCTGTACTGAAAACATTTTGGGACTCTCCAGTCTCCTCATGGTTAGGGAGGTTATCAATTCCTATTCTAAGTATAACATTCCACTGTGGTTTAATCATAGATCAGGGAATGCCCTGCAGTTAGGAGTTTCTCTTCCATTTAGAAGATGTGCTTGATCAGAAGGAGGTGTAGGAAAGCACTACAGTATCTTGAAAGTAATATGCTTGGATCTTTTAGGGCTGGAATCGTACTATTATCAGTCCATGAAGAGCTTTACTTTAACATTTATATATGTCTCTCTCTGTGGGACAGTACAGGTGCATTAACCCTGTGGCATCTCAAATTCAATGAATCCAGCCATCTTCCAGGCAAACCTCAACTGCCCAGTGGGAGGCAAGCCTCCATTGAACAGATGCATGAACAAAATTGTACTGGAAATTATATGAGGACATTCTGAAGTAATCATCTGTGCCAGGGGTTGTATATCAGAAGGTAGGATCCTCAGTGTCTGCTTCACTGCCAGTTCCAATACTCTGGCCTTTGCAAGGAGCTTTGGCAGAAGGAGCATTTGCATTTCAAGCTCAATTCTGAGCCTATACCGAGTGTCTCCCTGTAGCCCTACCACCTTTTGATCCTTTTTTCCCCTTCTAGAACAACTGCTACTTATACATTCTTTCTAACGTAAGATTGTTTAGGATCTAGGCACTCAGGAAGTTAGCCATTAGGATCGTAACAATGGTCTGGATGTACGTCTGGTTGCCCTGTGAAATATACATATGTGAAACAGTCATTAAAAGTATATTTCACCCCCCAAAATATAAGTAAAAAATATGGTATGGCTGCTTATAGGAACAGGAGGGTCCAATTCTGATCTTCCTTGGTTTCAGGTTTCAGAGTAACAGACGTGTTAGTCTGTATTCGCAAAAAGAAAAGGAGTACTTGTGGCACCTTAGAGGCACCTTAGAGACTAACCAATTTATTTGAGCATAAGCTTTCGTGAGCTACAGCTCACTTTATCGGATGAATACTGTGGAAAGTGTAGAAGATCTTTTTATACACACAAAGCATGAAAAAATACCTCCCCCCACCCATGCTTTGTGTGTATAAAAAGATCTTCTACACTTTCCACAGTGTGCATCCGATGAAGTGAGCTGTAGCTCACGAAAGCTTATGCTCAAATAAATTGGTTAGTCTCTAAGGTGCCACAAGTACTCCTTTTCCTTGGTTTCATTCGAGTTACTCTTGATTCAGACTGGTGTAAAGGAGAGGAATATCAGTCCAAAAACGTTTGTGTACCAAAATCTTAATTACATCCCTGGTAATGGAGTCAAACCACAAGCTTCAGAGCTGGAGCCGGATTTCAAACAACCCAAAGATCAGGAGTGTTTGGATCCAGGGTTTTGTTTTGGGTCCATCTCTCCATCAGAATCCAGGGAAAAGTTAAAAATTATATTTCCCAACATCAGTTCTTTCTAGCTCTGCCAAGGTTGCAGATATGAAAACAAGCCCTACGTGCCCTGAGCAGCCTGGATGAAGACCAAAAGGGAGGTCATCCCTGTGGAAAGGATGAAGAGAGAGCCTGAGCCAGGATGCTTTTTTCCATGTGTGTGGTTTCTTGGTGCTTTAATTTGAACAAAGACAAGAAGAATATGGGGCAGAGGATCTCTTAATCTCCACTGATTTTGTTTGTGTTTAAGCTATGGACATTTGAGACATGTGGGAATGTGAAGAATGCCTTATGGAAGCCAAATTTTCTCACTTAGTCCTTAGATTGTTTCACAGACTTTATCTATGTTTCCAAAGCTAACCTTGCTCCCAGACAGGATGAGAAATGGGAATCAGTTGCTGCTTATTCTCAGCGGTTACAATGGGCTTTGTATTGAGATAGCACCTGGAGGCCATGATTGAGAATCGGGGCCCCATTGTGGTACATGAGAAGGCAGTTCTTACTCCAAAGATCTTACAATCTAAGCAGGAGCCTTTTATTTTCTTACTGTAAGGTCATCTCATCTGTTCTACCTACTCAAACCCTGGAATATGCACAATTTCTCTTTCAGTCCTTTTCCGTTTGGCAAAATAGTGATTCCACCAACACCATCTTCCTTCCCCCAGAATGAGTTGAAATCATCCTGGGTGTCCTTGGAGTTGATTTGGGTTACTTATTTCCTGCTTTGTTCATCAACATCAGCAATAACATCATTAGTAATTCTAGCATGGTTCTAGATACAGGGAATTTTTTTAACAGATACGTTTTCTCCTGCTGGCACTGCACTGCTAAAGTACAAAGGCATTATGGTACAATTTTTTTTTTAATGGTTTCTTATTTTTTTCACCTGCTGACAATGGTAAGTACAAAATGATCTGATTTAGATACGTAACTATCTGTACCAGTAAATCAGTTAGTTAAGTGTTTAACTGCCATCATTTGCACCTGTGGTTTACTGGATGTTCTATTCTGTAGGTGCAAAATTAGAAGCTAGAACAGGGGTCGGCAACTTTTGGCACGCGGGCCATCAGGGTAATCTGCTGGTGGGCTGCGAGACATTTTGTTTACATTGACCGTCCTTAGGCACGGCTCCCCGCAGCTCCCAGTGGCCACGGTTCGCCATTCCCAACCAATGAGAGCTGTGGGAAGCAGTGGCCAGCACGTCCCTGCAGCCTGTGCCACTTCCTGCAGTTCCCATTGGCCGGGAATGGCGAACTGCGGCCACTGGGAACTTCAGGGCGCCCGGCCTGCGGATGGTCAATGTAAACAAAATGTCTCGTGGCCCGCTAGCAGATTACCCTGATGGGCCATGTGCCCAAAGGTTGCCGAACCCTGAGCTAGAAGGTCCTTTGAAAAATTTGGCCCTAAAAGTGCTAATTGAGACAATACTAGTTGCTGGTTTTACATTTAGCAAAACAGCTATGGATTATAAGAAGAATAGCTTGATCCTGGTTAAAGATGTGCCCTTTCTCCTTCTTATATTCCCAAAGTTCATTGTTTTTTCCCCAGAGTCAGGATAACTGCCTGTGGTTTAGTCTCCAGTGCCTTCCCATCCCCATTTACTACTTATGCAGATTTGGCTTCCATTGTGTTGGTTTACAATGCTTAATTTACGTAGCTGACACCAAAACAGCTTTCCTTGTCTGACTCAAAACCTGATTGTCAACCGTGCCTTGAATTAGACAGACATTTAGTATGTAAACACAACTTCTTAGCTATCATCTGTACATACATCCCACAATGATTATGAGGATCAGTGTGAACCTAGCTTTCATTTAAGATATCACAACATTCTTTATAGATAAATACTATGACAGCAGTGTGCTAGGTGTAGTGAGTTTGTCAGGCCTGATAGAAGTTGCTGTTGTAGAACAGTGAACATAAAGATGCTCTCCCCTCCAACATCAAATTAGATCTATTTCAAAGTTTAACCAGATGTTGAACATAGAATCATAGAATCATAGGACTGGAAGGGACCTTGAAAAATCATCTACTTCCATTCCCTGCACTCGGAGCAGGACTAAGTATTATCTAAACCATCCCTCGCAGATGTTTGTCTAACCTGCTCTTAAAAATCTCCAGTGATGGAGATTCCACAACCTCCCTAGGCAATTTATTCCAGTGCTTAGCCAAATTCGTGTGTGTGTGTGTGTGTGTTTGCTACCATGCAAAGGGTGAAAAAGGAAGAAGTGCCCCCTAAGGGAGTCAGTCTCTAGAGACTGAATGACAGGTCTGCCAGCTGTCTGCAACTTGGGCACAGGACAGAAAAATACATTTTTCTTGGAGGTAGATGTGTGACTCCCAATGGCCAGCTCTTTGCATTGTGGCCCCACAAAATGTTGGAAACCTTTTGAGTTTACCAGACATAACTAGTTCCATCTACAAGATAGAGTAAGTCAGAATAGAGGTCCAGGGCTTGCTTTGTTTCTCCCTCAGCTGGTTTGCCCTTATTGAGAGGAACCTTGTGAGGGACCACTAGTCTGCCTCCCATGCAGGGATTTTTACATACTATTTCCAAACCTCCCAGTTACTTGCTTTGTCCACTTGTATCAGACACTATAGAGCAGTTTACAGTCACGTGACCAGAAATGATACAACATGCCATACAGTGTAATGCATGCCTATAAACCCAAATAATAGAGTTGCCACTGTGATGGTGTCCTTCATAAGGCTTTATGGAAATATACTTATGAATGTATATATGACATAACTAGAATATGTTTTATGCTACATATGCCATGTAACATATCTCTGTAAAGGTTATGATTTACTGAATCTATTAATCCTAGTTGTATGAACATATTTTTGTATTCGAAGTTATGAATATTGGCTCTGTACTGGCTTGATTTTTAAGTAGCCTTTGTAAAGCATTTGGTCAGCTTCTTGAGAAAGAAATGTGCAAATTAAATGCCCAATCAAGAAGCACTTAAGGGACAATGGATCTTGGAATGCTCCAATCCACACAAGAAGTCTACATGAGAATGTTCAAGGTGGCATGTGACCCATGGCTGCTACCTGTAAAAAACTGAGTCATGCATGGACATGTGACTTGCTGAGGTGACTCCAAAACTCCATCTTGGAGCTGGACTTTGCATAGTAAAGAGGAGTAGGTCTCCACCCACAAGAGAGAGTCTATTTAAGCTTATGGGAGACCCCTCCATTTTGTCTTCCGCTGGCTAAGGAGATAGGCTCTCCACCCCCAAGGGTAGCTGAAAGAAACTGGAACAAAGGACAGTAACTACAGGGGGTGGGGGGTGTGAGTGATTGCTGGACCCAGACTAGAAGGAGACTAGTCTGTAAAAGGAAGCTTACTGGAATTCCTCTAAGGGTGAGGTTTTTATCTGTATTCAGTTTTATTACTGTACTAGACTTAGACTTGTGTGTTTTATTTTATTTTGCTTGGTAATTCACTTTGTTCTGTCTGTTACTACTTGGAACCACTTGGATCCTACTTTCTGTATTTAATAAAATCACTTTTTACTTATTAATTAACCTAGAGTGTGTATTAATATCTGGGGGGGGGGGAGCAGCTGTGCATTTCTCTCTATCAGTGTTATAGAGGGTGAACAATTTATGAGTTTACCCTGTATAAGCTTTATACAGGGTAAAATGGATTTATTTGGGGTTTGGACGCCATTGGGGGTTGGGCATCTGAGTGTCAAAGACAGGAACACTTCCTAAGTTGCTTTCAGTTAGTCTGAAGCTTTGGGGCATGTGGTTCAGACCCTGGGTCTGTGTTGGAGCAGACTGGCATATCTGGCTCAGCAAGACAGGGTGCTGGAGTCCCAAGCTGGCAGGGAAAGCAGGGGCAGAAGTAGTCTTGACACATCAGTTGGCAGTCCCAAGGAGGTTTCTGTGATCCAACCCATCACAGCCACCTTGTCCACCATATTTTCCCATCCCTGTGTTGAGGTAGTTGTCCTGGGAAATCTGTAAGGGTGCTCAGTACACACTACCAGTTGCTCCTTTTTTGAGGTAGCTGTCCAGGGAAGTCTATGAGGGTCCACAGACACACTGCCACCTGTCCAGTTTTATGGGCTCAGAAGCATCCCGGATGTCTCAGTTTTTTGTACCTTAGAGGTGGTAAACCTACCAAAGAATCACACACTTTCTATCTTCTGCCTTTCAAAATATCTTGCTGAGATTTTATACCAAGACTATGATTATGTGGCCGACTTTGCTGTAGTGAATTTAAATAGTTAAATCTTGAGGGCAAGGACTGTCTTTATTTGTGTGCACTGAACAGCACCAAGCTCATTGTCAACACTACACAAATGATGAGTAAAAGAGCACAGAGGCTGCAGGCTTACAAAACATAACCCGTGGTGTTAAACACTGCCAGTGCCCACTGATGTGCTGACTCTTCTATTTATTTTGAGGTGATGTGGCATGTCCCTTTATGTAAAAGGAAGATGTGCCCTGCCACTAAAAGCAGCTATATTTAGAAGAAGACAAGAGGACTGCAGCAGGCAGTGGGGAATGCTGACTTTTGGCTGTAACTGATACCCCAAAACAGAGGTCAATAGCTTGACCTTTATGCCTGCCAACCAAACAGCTGAGCTTTTTGTTATTCTTTTGGGACAATTGCAACAGCAGATGCGTGTTCAGAATTGCTTTAGTTAATTTCCTGTTAGCTGCTAAAAAGGCCTTTACAACAAAGAGCTTAATAACTTAGTAAATTAATAAGATGTTGGGAGGATAAGAGTGTATCTGTTAGAGGGCTACTTTTCAGTGGTAATGGCATGTGAGGCTGTTTGAGTTTAAATCTCCTCTCCCCTTCTTTTCTACTCTTGGGTAGTTTCCTAATCTCTTGTCTCATGATCACATAATCAGCAACTTCCAAATCTTCATTCATGGGCAAGGCCCAAATCCTGAAGTTCTTCAGTGAAAGCCCTCATTGAATGCAGAAGGAGTTGTACCTGAGTAAGGACTGAGTGAAAACTGAGGAAGGACCTCTGTGTTTGGCCCTGGGTTTTCTGATGCACCATAAAATATTCACAAATGAAAAAAAAAATCACCATCGGTCAACTTCCATCTTTACAGCAAAATCATAGTGCTCCATGCAGTCTCTACACATCCAAACAGGCCCTAAAATGCATAACAGTCTGTTCAGAAAAATCACATTATAAGCTGTACAGTCATACTAACTGGATGGAGCTGGAATATTTTCAAACTGGAGGAGTGAATATATTGAAGTAATAATAACAAAATCTTTCTTACCTATAACAGAACCAAAAGTTCTATTGGTTTGTAGAATGGGCTTTGGGACCGCATCACTCACAGCTATTACAAGGAGTATAATATCTTTTAGCAAGCTCCTTTCTAAGGGTACCCTGTACCTACAGAACCCCCTGAATTACAGAGGCAGCATATCTAGTGCTGGTGAAACAGTAATGGGAGACCAAGGACCCAACACTTCTGTTCAATAAGCAGCACTGATCAAAGACATGCTAGTTCACTCAGTCCTTTCCTGTCAGGAATGTCTCCATGGAATATTCTTCAGCATGTATACGCTTTTGGATAACTCCAGTGATGGAGTTTTCATCAGAGCCCTTCAAAAGCTATCCCAGAATCTGACCAGTTCTTTAAGAAATTTTGTCCTAGTGGCCAACCTAAATTTTCCATTTATTCAGTTACATCTCATTATTATACTTAGCTATTTCTTCCTGAACCACCCCAAACCAGTTCTTGATATCCTTCCGATACTCACAGATATTAATCAAATCACTGCTTAGCCAAGATCTACTTTAAAAAAATTCTATCTAATCTATCTATCTATCTAGTCACTGTAGCCTCTGGGCTCCCTTAACACCAAATCATGTCGGAATGAATCAACCTCAGATGATATCTGTACAAGAGTCACAGCAGAAATGTTTTTACTGATCACATTGCGTGTCTAGTAAATGGACATTTTGTGCACACACTGAGTGTGGTTTGGTATTTTGGAGGGCTTGTATATCTAACAGTGTGACCAAGGAACAAAACTAGATATCTCTCCAGATCTCTTTGACTGGCACCCAATGCCACTTCCCTTGTTATTAGTTGCCTCTTTCATGTGTGAGTGGCACCTTGCTGAGCTGCCAAAGATGATAGGATTTAACACAGCTGAGCTATTTTCTTTTCCTACTCTCCTGGAACTAAGCCAAGGAAATGCCATTATCTCCTCATCTGTGGTTCTCCCTTTTAATATCTCTCATTTTACATTAAATCTTACTTTTGCTCCTCAGGAATGGTAAGAATGTTTTGGCTCCAGCTCTGGGAGGAGAAGGATTATGAGAGTGCTTCTTAAAGCCATGTTCATCCAGATGTCCAAGCATCTGAGCATGAGGTGTTCTCCATTTGATCCTCCTCCTCCCTCACAGTGTGACTGCAGAAATCCTAGGGATAATTTCCACCAAAACCAATAGAGTTGTAAACTGCACTTATACAAGCAATGAATTGATCCAATTCTGTGTGTGTGTATTGCTCACAATCCTCCTGCTTCTGCCCTATAGCAAGCCTGTGAATATCAACAGAAGCCCTAAATTATCCACCAATAATCTGTTTTCCTCCCATGGTGGCAACCATAACTCCCAAGCTTCAGACCTGCTGTTGTGTGACACCAGCAATCCAAAATGTGGGACAACTGTACATTGTCGTGAGCTGCACCATAATTTACAGATAATGTTTTTTAACTATGAAACCTATTTCTTGGGTTGCTTTCTCACTATGTGAATTAAACAAACCAGTTTTTAATAAAGAAAACTGACAAGTGCAGCCATAAAGTTCTCACAACAAGATCATAACCCCGGCTTTCAGATCCCCACACAGCCATCTATCCCTTGAAGGACAGGAGTAATTGCTATCCTCTCTGTGGACTAGCCACCAGAGGGAGACTTAACATACATCTTGCCAGTGGGATGTACAATGATTTGTTAGGTTTCAGAGTAACAGCCGTGTTAGTCTGTATTTGCAAAAAGAAAAGGAGTACTTGTGGCACTTTAGAGACTAACCAATTTATTAGAGCATAAGCTTTCGTGAGCTACAGCTCACTTCCTCAGATGCATATCATGGAAACTGCAGCAGGCTTTATATATACACAGAGAATATGAAACAATACCTACACCTGGATTTGTGCAGGAAATAGCCCAACTTGATTGTCATGCACATTGTGTAAAGAGTTGTCACTTTGGATGGGCTATCACCAGCAGGAGAGTGAATTTGTGTGGTGGGGTGGAGGGTGAGAAAACCTGGATTTGTGCTGGAAATGGCCCACCTGACGATCACTTTAGATAAGCTATTACCAGCAGGACAGTGGGGTGGGAGTAGGTATTGTTTCATATTCTCTGTGTATATATAAAGCCTGCTGCAGTTTCCATGATATGCATCTGAGGAAGTGAGCTGTAGCTCACGAAAGCTTATGCTCTAATAAATTGGTTAGTCTCTAAGGTGCCACAAGTACTCCTTTTCTTAATGATTTGTTAGACAGTAGTGAGTACTGGAGATCAGAAATACTAGGTTCTCTTCTCTCCCTGCTGTTGGGAGGGGAGCATGGTATAAATAGACAGAGGCTAACCAAAGCACAGATATTTGGCACATTCAATCTGAAATCCAGTGTGTCTATATGAATAAGATGGGGGTGTGCTGTAACAGACATGGTTTCTAGTCCTGTCTCTGCCTGAAGTAACCTTGTGAAGCCTCTTTGTTAAATGGGGGACGAACACCTGAGTGCCTTCTAAGGATGACTCAGGTCTTAGTCAGTAATAAGGGCTATGAAGAGCATGTAAATATCAGTCAGTAGAGGTTAGATTTGAACTCATGGACTCAGCTCGCTTTCTTATAGCCTGCAGGGCTTTGGGTGGGGCTCTCCTCTGTCTCATGTCTGTGGAACACTGCCTGACTTGCTGATGCAGCAGAACAGGGAACCAGCCAAAAAAATTAACATCCCACCCTAGCCAGTACCTCTGAAAGGTCTCGTGGCAATGCTGATTCTCATGCTGATTTTACTGGGATTAGTACTATGTGGCTGGGCAAGACTATGTAGCTGAGTGCTGAGGATATTTCGTTAGATTTTCCTATAACTGTTTATCAAGAAGATACGCACAGTAGGAGCAAAGTGCTGAATGTGCTTGTGCCCAATTCCATAGAGGGCATGTGGGCTGCATGTTTGACACGCCATCTCTTCTAGTGTGTCCTTAAAGTAGGGAGATAAATAACCATTAATGAGAGTTTTTATCCAGGAAAATAGGGGAAATGACAATTACCTGCCTGCTCCTATTCCTTAGGTGAACTTGGTCTACTGACTTAGTGCAAAGAGGTTGACATAGGTTAGCTGGCCATCAGTCATGAAGAATGTTGTGTTCCTATAGATACAGACGAATTGTGTGGTCCGTACGGCATGTAATGGTAACCCCATTCAGGGTATTTCTACACTGCAATTAAAAACTTGCAGCTGGCCCATGCCAGCTGACACAGGCTCACAGGGCTCAGGCTAAGGGGCTGATTCATTGCGGTGTAGGTGTTTGAGCTCAGGCTGCAGCCTAAGCTCTGAGACCCTCCTGCCTCATAGGGTCCTAGAGCCTGGGCTCCAGCGTGAGCCTGAATGTCTACACCACAATTAAACAGCCCTGTGAGCCAGAGTCAGCTGGCATGGGCCAGCCGCCAGTGTCTAATTGCAGTGTAGACATACCCTCAGAGACCAAATCTCAGAGAGGGGTCCAATCTACCGCCAGCGGATAACAAACCCAACTGAAATGAATGGCTGAAATCCCTGGCAGCAGCACGTCCATAGCCAGCAGATTATTATTATTGTTGTTATGTGTTTTATTTGCATAGTATCCAGAGTATGTGAGGTGCTGGGTTTCAGCAGGAGATTATTTTAGTTATTAACAAAATCCACAATTTGCCTCATCCTCACAATATTTTCTGTGATTCTGGCATCAGTATGAACCTGGAACTGGAGGGATCAGAGGTTTTATAAATGCCATGTTCCATGATTCCTCACACACTCAGAGAGAGGTTGCTATCTCAGCATGTATCTTCTCATCAGAAAATTCTAAATCATGAAATGAAGAGCACATGTATCCGAGACCCAAGTTATGTTGTTTAATTCTTAACGCAGAGATCCAGGACTGTGCCAGTCTGAACTTGGGTTTGGAAAGTATTGCTGTACCATGCTGGGTAAATAGACATTTAGATTCCCTTCCTGTTTATGTGCTTTTCTTGGCCCTTGCGACTGTGTCTGCATCTGCATTGTGATTAAAAAGTATTTCATTAGCATACAAACATAAAATTAAAAAGTGTAATAGTTATTGTAAAAATAAAACTGTCGCAAACCACTCAGGCAAACTGTGCCCTGGGGAGCTGGTAAGCTTGGACAAGCTGGAAAAATAAAACTACAACTGTAACAGCTTCTCCCAGAGGAGGTACAACAGGCTAGAAAAATAAAATTCATCTAGTGCAGCCAACAGCCATCCTGAGGACGCTGCGGCAAGAGAAGTGAAACACAGATCCAATGTTCAAGCAAAGAAACCCTCCCTCTGTTCCCTCCCCACCCCACTCCCAAAGACTAGGAGCACAACTAGCCAGAAAACCATTGGGGCTTTTTTTGGAGGTCAAATACCAGAAGATGTGGACAGTGGACCTTCTGCATTGCAAATCTGAGGGTTAATGAATATAAAGCCACAAGGCGTATTCCATTTTGGGATCACTTGCTCCTGTCAGCATTGGGCTGCTCTGGTTAAATGTAGCCTTTCCAAAAAATAAGACAGAAAGATAGTGATAGATCTTGTCATTGTTTTCTAAACCAGCATAATTCGGAGTGTGCAAAAATCACCTTGCTATAACAGCAACGGAGCAGTATTAAGAACCCTGGCACCTGTACTCTACAATCATCAGAAGTTTACTCAGAAATCAAATGCCACAAATTCTCAGAGGTTTGACAGTATACATGTGGAGAGCAATCAGCATCTGATATTATTGTAACAGGTGCATGGCACCATATGCCCTATGACCTATAGTTGAGCAGTTCTGATTCCATCCAATAGAGAGCAGTGACATGCGTAACACTAGCCAGTTTATTGCAGTACATTTAATAAGAGCTGGTATAGTTAAAATCAATTTTAGCTTAGGAACCTCTGCGCTATGAGATGTACTAAAATTGCATATAACATGACAGTTTGAAGCAGATTCTTGGCTTTATCTATGTTCTTACACTTACACACATCCCTGTAGTATCTGAGTTGTTGTTGTCCTGTCTTGCAAGCTTCATTTGCAATAATCATATCGGGCCATGAAATTTGGGAATGAATTTGGCAGCTTGTGCAGGGTCCTTTTGTGACACATGGCTAGAAAGTGTTAAACATCCTGCAAAATAAATAACCCTTAAAAGACATATGGGGAGATAATGGTTGTATTTTTGTGCATTTACATATGTATGAGTAGGGTCCACAATGTAACCAACAGTCCCTGTCTATGTTGTATTCTGATAATTCAGAGGTCAAAAGAACATCCTGTCATTTAAATGAATTGTAAACACAGGATATCTCAGCATTCGTCTCTCTTTGAAATGTACTGTGAATGGTGGAGGAACAAGCAATGGCCCTATGTTCATTCATATAGCTAAGTACTAGTGATGGACCTCCTTCAAAGTCATCCTAATTACCTTTTGTTCCCTGTCAAAAGACATGAACTTGTATAAAGGATCCTTGGGTCCTGAATCTGTCATCTCAGATCTGCTTAGGCTTCATCAGGGGAAGTTTGAGTCACAAGGCTGAGGTCCCAGTTATGCTGGTATGCCCTGAATATATTTGGACATTGGACTATAACCTACAGACTATTTCTGAAAGAACTCTTTGCAACTACAAAGCTCACCACCTCTGCTATGAGTCTGCACCTTAATTAATTGAACTCATGCCTGTATGTATATTGATCTTTTAACCATACTCTCTCTCTTTTGTTTTTTTAATAAATTTTAGTTTAGTTAAGTTTAGTAGTGTGTATTTGGGTAAGATCTGGAATATTCAATAACCTGGGAGGTAATGTGTCCGATCCTTTGGGATTGGTAGAACCTTTTTTTTCATATGATGAAATAAGATTTACAGAAATTTTCATCATATTTGACGTGGATACCTGGATGGAGGCCTCAGGCTGGATCACTTTAAGGAAACTGTGTTGTTTGGACTTCCAGTAAGGTAATAAAGAAGCTGTTTTATGCTGTCTTTGTACATATAAGTATTGGAATATCCACCAGCTTTATGGGGATTATCTGCCTGATTCTTTGCAGTTCACCCTAATTGAGTGACCAGAGCTGGCTCCCCACTAGGACCGCGGTCACACCTTTATAAAGGCTGGATCCAAGGTGTCCAATCTGAAAAGCTTCACTTTCTCTATGATGTAACATTCAAAAGCATGGGCAGGTGTTAAAGCCAGATCCCAAAACATCTTCCCGAGTGGATATATCCTGGTCCCATCTCCACTGATTTTCATTCCTGCAGTGCACTCTGTCCACAGTCTCATGATAGTGGATGTTATTAGTATCTAAATACTTCCCAATTATTTTTATGAAAAATTCACCCTTCCTCTTTTCCTTCTCAGGAGATAGGACTAAACTGTTTGAATAGAATTCAAGGGATGCATACAAGAGATAGAGAGGGGCGTAGTGAGGAAACCTTTGTCAAAGAGATGAATTTGGCAATTAGCTCTGAATGCTATGAGGTCTGTGATCATTCTTATCTCTTGTAGAAGTAAGTTCCAGCTTCTTTGAAAGTCCCTTCTCTGATGCTCATGTGTTGCACCTTATTAGATAAAACTTTCATCATTCCATTGGGATGTAGCTGTCACAGGAGGTCATTGGCACAGAGGGAGAGGCGATGTCTCATGTAGTTAGGACTATTCTCCTGGAGGATTTTGACTATCAGGACAGAGACTTTGAGCTGGATTCTGTATTCCGTGGGGAGCCAATACAGAGAGAGGTGCACTGGGGTGATGTGCTAATAGCGACCTGTGCTGCTTAGCAGATGGGCTGTTGCATTTTGCACCAGCTGGAGTTTTTTTTCAGGGTGTGTGGTTTCATTTCTAGATATGAACTGAAATAATCACCTCTTGAGGTCACTGATGTGTGGATCACTGTGGTCAGGTCTGTAGCTGATTTGAAGGGCGCAGTTACAGAAAAATGGATGAATTTGCTGTCGTCACTACTTGCGTACCTAATAGCACTGAAGAATCCAAAAGGACCACAGGGCTGTGGAGCTGCTTAATGATTAGATGCAGATGCCCTCAGAAGTGGAGGATATGGCAGAGGAGGAAAGTTCTTTCAAGAGTTTCCCTCTTCCTATCAGCATTACTTCTATCATATCCACTTGCTTTTTGTGTTGCCTTTATCTCATTCCTGTATCTACTCTATCTCTACTATTAACATAGTAATTTAAACAACAAAATTTATTTTTTAGGCACTAGATATGTCTTTCCAAATTGCTATAGTCATATTTCTACTTTCCTCAGACAAGTGTAAATTTCTCATGGCCAGTCACTTTTTATGGTTCCCTCCAGTGTTTTTGTGGATTGTAAGATCCTTGGGCCCCAGCCATGAAGATCAGGTTCGCAGCATCTGAATTATTTCCGTGATTAAAGACAGTAAAAGGCTTTGCAGACCTTTTTCAGAGAAATCTCTCTTGGTTGATATTGTCCTGAGCTATGTTGTATTTCACTGTGAACTAAATTGGAATTCGCAGCGAAGGAAAGGGTTCATTTTAAACCCCCAGTAGAATTTTGAATGATGTGATGTAGATTAGAATTTTTTTCTTCCAGTACTATTGATGATCCAGTCTCTCTTCTGCATTCTGGAGCTTGCTTTAGCAGAATTAATGAGAAAATCTCTCCTTTTGAGTGGGGAAACTAAATGCTACAGTTCCAAACTACAGTCCTCTTCTAAGTTGAGAATCTGTCTGTCTATCTATTTCCCACCCATCTTCTTCATGGGACAATAGGTCATATTTCTAATGTCCCCACCCCCATGGCACCTAGGAAGACTTTATCATCCTGGTCATTATGCCTCTGAGCCCAAAACAAACTGGGTGAGTGAATTGATCTTGATAAAACAAGAACTGTCTTGGACTGTTGCTCAAAACAAAAAACAGAGATTGGAAGATGTTGCTGGAGGATGCAGGTCCCTGCCCATAGAGAAGTGATGGCTGGAAACCTGAGACACAAAGGGGCACTGTTGAGCAGACCATAGAGGGCAAAGAGGTACAGTTAACCTCGGAACTTGTGATTTTTCCTTTGGTTTTCCATTTCTGCAGCCACGGGCATTTTCTGGTCCGATTCCGGAGTTGAAGTAGAAGTGCGCAAACACCGCCTGATAGGTTAGTGTTCTGGGGCCAGCCAAAAGTAGGAAGGGCCAGTATTCTATTCTCTCAAGGCTTTCAGCCTAACATCACAACTGCGGGGATTCAGATAATTTGGAGGTGGTTTAGAACAGCCGCCTTCAAATAGAATTACCTCCAATCTGGACAGGCATTAAATTTGATCTTCACACTTTATACTGCTAGGAAGCTGGGATTTGAGTGCCAATTTCAGTGATGTATGGTGTTTGTTTCTAGCTCTGATAATGTGTAAGATCTTGGCTCTTAAACTGTCACCGATTCATTGGCCTGGGAGTGCTCTGCTAGCACTAGTCCAGCACTGAATTAAGCAAGTTCTGGAACTCAGACCAGTGTAAGTTTTTAGCCATTGACAAATGTGTTCTTCCTTTGCTCCAGACATTTGCTTTGCCTCCGTTCATTCCTTTGTCATTGAAATCTCTATTACTCCTAGTCTGGGCTATTCACAAACCTTTCGGACTTTCTGCAGCCATTTTTGTTTCATGCTGAAAATTTGGCCCAGGCTTATAATTACAGCATTATTAATGTATTTTTATCATCATTAATTATTTTTACATGCTGAAATTGATTCAATATGCTTGGAGCTGCCATACTAGTACATGCCTTGATTAGCTTCCAAGTTGGAGCCCTCACACACCAAACACAAGGAGTTACAATAGTTTTAAATCACTCTAACCTTCAACGACTGATTTAAATTATTGGAAGGTGTTCAAGTTTTTATAAGCCCTTGAATGGGAGCCCTGTTTGGATTTTGGATATGTGCAGTGCAGCAGGATTTAAAATGATTTGAGTGCTTGACATTTTTCCTAAGCCCCTGTATGGCTGGGAAATAATCAGGCTTGTCGGGCAGTGCACTGTGCAGAGACTTTGCATGATGAGAACTATCACATTTTAAAGATACTTCTAATTCTTTTAAATTGAAACATTTCTACTTTATTTAATGGACTTTAAAGGGGCTTTCTGTGCTGCTTGGGGGATTGATAATGGGCTGCAGAGTTTCACCTCTGAGTTGGTGATTTGAATCTAGCCCCAGGTCAATAGTGAATGAAAATCATTATCGCCTGATTGCTGGTCATAGCCCGAAAGGTTTCAAAGTAACAGCCCTGTTAGTCTGTATTCGCAAAAAGAAAAGGAGTACTTGTGGCACTTTAGCAACTAACCAATTTATTTGAGCATGAGCTTTCGTGAGCTACAGCTCACTTCATCGGATGCATACCATGGAAAGAGAATTGATCTCAGCAGAGAGGCCAATAATTGGATGTGCACAGTGACTGAACTCCCCATTGATCTCTAGGAGAGGTCCTAAGTGAAATGAATTGGTGGTATCAATCCAGTTCCTCATGAAGAGGTGCCCATGTCCCAGAACTAGTAGGCATATTTTGTATGATTGCTGGGAGCCTCAGCAGAAAGGTCAAGGGCTGAATAGGCCCCCACTCAGCCCTCTGGGTCTGGGCTGTTGCACATTTGGTATGTTTATACTGCCTTGGACAGCCATGGCCAGCTTGTGCCAGCTGACTTGGGCTTGTGGGGTGTAGGCTGTGGGGCTGATTAATTGTGGTGTAGATGCGCCATCTTGGGCTGCAGCCTGAGCTCTATGACCCTCCCACCTTGCAGGGTCCTGGAGCCCAGGCTCTAGCCAAGTCCGGACATCTGCAATGCAATTAAGCAGCTGCGCAAGACTGAGTTAGTTTTTAATTGGAGTGTAGACATACCCACTGATGAGCTGCTTGCACGGCCGCTGCCTCTGCTGCAGTCATTCAATACAGACAGAAGCTCAGGATCTAGATCCGTCAATCTAGCACCAACACTCACTAAAAACAAAACGAAAAGGAGGACTTGTGGCACCTTAGAGACTAACCAATTTATTTGAGCATAAGCTTTCGTGAGCTACAGCTCACTTCATCATGCATCCGATGAAGTGAACTGTAGCTCATGAAAGCTTATGCTCAAATAAATTGGTTAGTCTCTAAGGTGCCACAAGTACTCCTTTTCTTTTTGCAAATACAGACTAACACGGCTGTTACTCTAAAAACAAAACAAGTTTTAAAATTACTTGGAAGTGCTCCCACAATTGAAAATTGCTTGTGGAAAATGAACTGCTGCGTGGAAGTGCAAGCCATGGCTATAGAAGGTCTATTGTGTTGCCAGATAGATTTAAGACCAGAACAGAATCCACAGTCCTGTGAAATATCTGGATGAGTCAGATGTCAAATAATTTTTTGGACAATTACAAAATGTCTCTAGTGGTAAAACCTTGTGCTTGAAATTAAACCATG
Source organism: Lepidochelys olivacea (assembly GCF_965140295.1). Classification (NCBI taxonomy): domain Eukaryota; kingdom Metazoa; phylum Chordata; order Testudines; family Cheloniidae; genus Lepidochelys; species Lepidochelys olivacea. The sequence continues at coordinate 19,176,324 of NC_140423.1, forward strand.
ACTTGTGAAACAGCAAGCACTACATATGCTCTCATATGCAGCAGCCGAACATATTGTTATAGCTTGAATTCTTACCTCTGAGTTGTTTCATATAATTTTATGTTATTAGATGTGTTGCATGTAAACAGTTGTGAACATGAGAATCTGTGCAGCAAAATGTTCCAAGTTTACGCCCACTAGACCAAATTCTGCAGTTCTCACTCAGTCAATAATACATCACTGAGAGTTGTGAGTGTTGAGAATCTGTGAAAATCAGGCAACATTTATTTATGGATTTAACAGTTTAACTTCAGGCACCCAAATTTTAAAATGTTAGTCCTAATGCGATACTGGCCCAAATTCTGCTCTGAGTTACAGAAGGGTTAAATCTGGAGTAACTCCACCGGAGAAAATGGAGTCACTCTGGATTCACCTTCATGTAAATGAGAGCAGAATTAGACTCACTCTATTGTAAATGTCACTTTTTTATAGTGAAAGAAACCATTGTTAGCTTATTAATAATAAGGGCGATTCCTAAAACCAGCTACAGTACATACAAAGAATGGCTTTTTATATTTTAAACAAAGCATAATTCTCCTTAAAACCCCTTTTATTAAGTTTTTAGAACAATATTAGATATATAAACAGCCATGTTAATTAGATTATATAGTTAATGTACATTAGAACTATGACTTATTGCGAAGTTACTGACCATGAAAGCACATTTGGATCATTCCAGTCTGTAATCCCCACTTAATCCATTCCAAGTCTGTCAATCAACGCAATACGGTCAGGATATTTATGATCACATCAGACGAGAGATCTGGAAGAATTTCACAACTTTGCAGAGCTGAATCCAGAAAAAAAGAAGGGGAAAAAATGTTTCCACTGGCAAAATGAAGCATTGCCAGGAAAAACATAATGGTTGACTTGGCCCATGTAATTGAATTTTCTACTCAGAAGTAATTTACAAACCAACAACAGGGAAAAATTATCAATCCTTGGAACTTTCATAATAACAAAACAGAGGAGTTTTACCTGGCACAGCACATTTCTTAATCACATTTTTTCTTTTCTAAATTTGTTCTGTGGCTTCCTGCCCTCCCCCCCCCACACTTTTTTTTTTTTTGTTTTTTTTTTGCCTATATAGGTTAATGTAAATCACCAGTGTGGAGCTGAAAGGGATCCCTTCTTAGGCCCCTTTTGCTGCTGGCATGCATTGCAGGCTGGATTTCAGGGGCTGTAACATTCTCCAGAAGAGCTGGTCAGGAATTTTTTGATGCAAAATATTGATTTGTTGAAGCCAACACTTTTTGTGGGGAAGGGTTGATTTTGACCAATTTTTCAAGTCAAACAAACAAACCTGAAAAAAGGTTTTATGTTTCAACATTTTCTAAAAACAACAGTTCAGTTTGCTGGTTCAAAATGATTTTTTGTTTAGAAATTTAAGCTAATTAGGGTAAAAAACATTACATGGTTGACATTGAAACAAAATGTTTTGAAGTGATCAAAACCAAACATTTCAATTGACCTGAACTGAAATTTTTTGGGGGGAGGGGTCAGTTCACACATTTTGGCTGGCTTTTGACTTTTTGTTGAGACTCAGGATGGAAATTTTTTTTAAATATCTCAAAAGTTTTCATGGGACAGGAAAACAATTTCCTGCCTAAGTCTACTCCTCAGTGCAAGGACCATATCTTCCTGTGTTTCTGTATATAACAAGGCCCCAATCACCTTTGGGCACCTACACAATTAAAACAACAAAAATCAGTGGGGTGGAATGCTTTTAAATGTCAAGGTCCCATGACAACACTGACATTTCCATATGAGCTGTACAGTACCAAAGACACAGGGTAGCATTGAAGGTGTCTTATACCCTATGTACCCAGCATATTATGCAGCAGAAAAGAGGCACATTTTGAGTTGTCAGAGGTAAATGGTCAGTAATTTTTTAGGGAAGCCAATGGTTGCCTAATAGCATATTTCATTACTCTCCATTTTAAAAAGCATTTTCATAGAAAAAATGTATAAATAGAAATAATTTATGAAGACAACAGTAACAAAAATTAACCAAGTTTGCAAAATCAGATGTGTAAGGACCAGACTGGAGAATAGGATTCTGGACAGAGACTTGGGCAAAACACACGTGTGCATGCACGTGCCCACATGTGCTCTCTCCCAGGGCTCAACCTCTCCCAGCACTCTGCTGTGACTACACAAGCCACGTTAGCCCTAACACACAGGTAAGTGAGACTGGTTTCCAGCTATGCATTTGTAAGTGTTCATTGAGGCCTGGGGCCTTGGCCTGAGTTGTCACCTGGTCTGCCAGCATCTCATTGGCCACTGTCAGAGACAGGATAATGGATGGAGTTGATCCAATGTGATGACTGGTGTGTTCTTGTCCTATTATTAATTCAAAGCACTGAGTGTTCTAGGTACCTTACACATTATATGCATAGACACATTTGCTGCCCTGCAGAATATGTAAACTAATGAAGCAGTGAGGTGATCACTACAAGAAGCACATATTCCTGTTTACTGTCAGGTAAATCTTACTAGCTTGTTGCTGAGGGTTTTTCATTAAAAGACTCTTTCCATTTAAAAATCATAGAATCATAGAATCATAGAATATCAGGGTTGGAAGGGACCCCAGAAGGTCATCTAGTCCAACCCCCTGCTCAAAGCAGGACCAATTCCCAGTTAAATCATCCCAGCCAGGGCTTTGTCAAGCCTGACCTTAAAAACCTCTAAGGAAGGAGATTCTACCACCTCCCTAGGTAACGCATTCCAGTGTTTCACCACCCTCTTAGTGAAAAAGTTTTTCCTAATATCCAATCTAAACCTTCCCCACTGCAACTTGAGACCATTACTCCTCGTTCTGTCATCTGCTACCATTGAGAACAGTCTAGAGCCATCCTCTTTGGAACCTCCTTTCAGGTAGTTGAAAGCAGCTATCAAATCCCCCCTCATTCTTCTCTTCTGCAGGCTAAACAATCCCAGCTCCCTCAGCCTCTCCTCATAACTCATGTGTTCCAGTCCCCTAATAATTTTTGTTGCCCTTCGCTGGACTCTCTCCAATTTATCCACATCCTTCTTGAAGTGTGGGGCCCAAAACTGGACACAGTACTCCAGATGAGGCCTCACCAATGTCGAATAGAGGGGAACGATCACGTCCTCGATCTGCTCGCTATGCCCCTACTTATACATCCCAAAATGCCATTGGCCTTCTTGGCAACAAGGGCACACTGCTGACTCATATCCAGCTTCTGGTCCACTGTCACCCCTAGGTCCTTTTCCGCAGAACTGCTGCCTAGCCATTCGGTCCCTAGTCTGTAGCTGTCCATTGGGTTCTTCCGTCCTAAGTGCAGGACCCTGCACTTATCCTTATTGAACCTCATCAGATTTCTTTTGGCCCAATCCTCCAATTTGTCTAGGTCTTTCTGTATCCTATCCCTCCCCTCCAGCGTATCTACCACTCCTCCCAGTTTAGTATCATCCGCAAATTTGCTGAGAGTGCAATCCACACCATCCTCCAGATCATTTATGAAGATATTGAACAAAACCGGCCCCAGGACCGACCCTTGGGGTACTCCACTTGATACCGGCTGCCAACTAGATATGGATCCATTGATCACTACCCGTTGAGCCCGACAATCTAGCCAGCTTTCTACCCACCTTGTAGTGCATTCATCCAGCCCATACTTCCTTAACTTGCTGACAAGAATACTGTGGGAGATGGTGTCAAAAGCTTTGCTAAAGTCAAGAAACAATACATCCACTGCTTTCCCTTCATCCACAGAACCAGTAATCTCATCATAAAAGGCAATTAGATTAGTCAGGCATGACCTTCCCTTGGTGAATCCATGCTGGCTGTTCCTGATCACTTTCCTCTCATGCAAGTGCTTCAGGATTGATTCTTTGAGGACCTGCTCCATGATTTTTCCAGGGACTGAAGTGAGGCTGACTGGCCTGTAGTTCCCAGGATCCTCCTTCTTCCCTTTTTTAAAGATTGGCACTACATTAGCCTTTTTCCAGTCATCTGGGACTTCCCCGGTTCGCCACGAGTTTTCAAAGATAATGGCCAATGGCTCTGCAATCACAGCCGCCAATTCCTTCAGCACTCTCGGATGCAACTCGTCCGGCCCCATGGACTTGTGCACGTCCAGCTTTTCTAAATAGTCCCTAACCACCTCTATCTCCACAGAGGGCTGGCCATCTCTTCCCCATTTTGTGATGCCCAGCGCAGCAGTCTGGGAGCTGACCTTGTTAGTGAAAACAGAGGCAAAAAAAGCATTGAGTACATTAGCTTTTTCCACATCCTCTGTCACTAGGTTGCCTCCCTCATTCAGTAAGGGGCCCACACATTCCTTGGCTTTCTTCTTGTTGCCAACATACCTGAAGAAACCCTTCTTGTTACTCTTGACATCTCTGGCTAGCTGCAGCTCCAGGTGCGATTTGGCCCTCCTGATAACATTCCTACATGCCCGAGCAATATTTTTATACTCTTCCCTGGTCATATGTCCAACCTTCCACTTCTTGTAAGCTTCTTTTTTATGTTTAAGATCCGCTAGGATTTCACCATTAAGCCAAGCTGGTCGCCTGCCATATTTACTATTCTTTCGACTCATCGGGATGGTTTGTCCCTGTAACCTCAACAGGGATTCCTTGAAATACAGCCAGCTCTCCTGGACTCCTTTCCCTTTCAAGTTAGTCCCCCAGGGGATCCTGGCCATCCGTTCCCTGAGGGAGTCGAAGTCTGCTTTCCTGAAGTCCAGGGTCCGTATCCTGCTGCTTACCTTTCTTCCCTGCGTCAGGATCCTGAACTCAACCAACTCATGGTCACTGCCTCCCAGATTCCCATCCACTTTTGCTTCCCCCACTAATTCTACCCGGTTTGTGAGCAGCAGGTCAAGAAAAGCGCCCCCCCTAGTTGGCTCCTCTAGCACTTGCGCCAGGAAATTGTCCCCTACGCTTTCCAAAAACTTCCTGGATTGTCTATGCACCGCTGTATTGCTCTCCCAGTGGATATCAGGAAAATTAAAGTCACCCATGAGAATCAGGGCATGCGATCTAGTAGCTTCCGTGAGCTGCCGGAAGAAAGCCTCATCTACCTCATCCTCCTGGTCCGGTGGTCTATAGCAGACTCCCACCACTACATCACTCTTGTTGCACACACTTCTAAACTTAATCCAGAGACACTCAGGTTTTTCTGCAGTTTTTCTGCAGCAAAAAAGAACAATGTCTGTGAAAGGTAAGATCATTTGGGGGCTGATCCTGCGAGGTGTTGTGCATTTTGGCCCTGATCCCACAAAGCATTTAACTTTAAGGGTGTGAGTAATCCTATTGATGTCAATGCTTTGCTGGATCAGAGCCAGAGTGCTCGGCAGAGCACCTTGATGATCAAGCCATTGACTGGCCACCACTGTACATGTACATAAAACTATGCTGTAAAGAAGACAAGAATCAGTTATTCTTGGTGGTTGGTGGGACAGAGCCAGAAATAATGTGTTTAGTAAAGAAAATTCACATCCAACTCTTGTGTCTGGTTGCTCATATCAGCACTTATGTACTTAACAAGGCTATTTACAGACCTAAGTAGTGATTTGAGCAATGTAATAAATGCTTTTGTCCCTTCCAGCTGATGATCAGATCCTCAGTTTGACCGAAGCCAGTTCATGGATTCTCTACCCTCATAGCTGGACTATTATAAGCATAGACTTCATGCTTCCCCACTCAGTTACGCTCGACCTGCGTCTCCTATGTCCTGCAAACAGCACCTCCTGCAGGTGGTTGGGGAAAGACTTTTCCTGACTGGCCTCTACTAATTGGAGCTGTACTGAACTCATTTCATTAGGAAGCTGTTCTTTCAAAATCAAGCTCAAGTTTGGGCTGGTGTTTGGCTAACTCTCCATCTCACGGTTATTGAGTGCACTGGAGATTGCCATAAAAGAATGAGCATGCTGAAACCGCTAGGCCACACTGTAGACTTTTCTGAGGCCTGTTTTTCACAGATCATTCTTCAGTTACCTCTGACCTAGAAAGCCGAACCTCACGATCCTTCTTAGAACAAGAAATGGACAAAAATGTTTACAATTTTGTTTTTTAATGGAGAAATAAAAAGTAAAGAACAGACAGCAGGACAATCAATGGCCCCTCTGCTTCACCAGCATCCATCTGATAAAGAGATTCAATCAACACCAGTGGTTTGTCTGATAGCAATAAAATCCTTGGAATGGGGCATTGTCACAGGATTAGACTCTTGCTTGTAAAATGTCTTGGCTTTGCCTTAACATTTATTTAGCAGCATGAGGCCATTATCTTATTGACAGTACTGTTTCATTGATACCATCTCTGAATGCATCCGATGAAGTGAGCTGTAGCTCACGAAAGCTTATGCTCAAATAAATTGGTTAGTCTCTAAGGTGCCACAAGTCCTCCTTTTCTTTTTGCGAATACAGACTAACACGGCTGCTACTCTGATCTCTGATATCATAGTTTCTGTACAGCCACCTGTTCTCTTCACTAAGCTTTATTTTTATGACATTTGTTTTTATTTCCTTTTGATGGGTAGAGCACCTGTTGATTACTCTGCAAATTAAACCTGTGAATTGAATTTTAACAGTGTATTTTAAAAAAAATTCTAAATGTAATTGAGAGTTCAGCACCGTTGCGTCCTGGTAGTACCATATCACTCCTCTCTTGAGAAAACCATACCAACCCTCAGTCGTTTGTTTCTATTGGAATAACATGGTGGTTGTGTATGTACTTTCCCAAGAACGTCAGTGCTTCATTGCTTCTGTCCGTGTCCTGAAAAATCAAATATGGCACAAATAAAGTGCAGCAAACGGCTTCATGGAAAGCAGATGTGAGTGGACTCCTACCAAGAGTTTATGGGACTTCAAAGCCTGAAAGAAAGAGCTGATCAAAATATTCAACTCTGCCAGATTGTCACTGCTCTTGATGAAAGAGCAAAAGTGAGGAAGAAAAGGAAAATCTGGCTCCTTGTTTTAATTTTCTGCTGGCCTAAGGCAAGACTTTTGGAAGGAATTAATTACAAGCAAACATGGAGATGGAGAGACTGACGAGACAGAGCCTGACTGCTAACACTGAATAAAAAGAATTCTTCTTGTTCTTTTTTAAGTGAATCTTCAGGTTGAACTGGCTTAACAGAGAACTGAGTTACAAAATATGAGTGGTGGTGTAGCCATGTCAGCCCTAGGATATTGGAGAGTCAGGGTGGGAGAGGTGATATTTTTTATTGGACCACCTTCTGTTGGTGAGAGAGAAGCTTTTGAGCTTACATAGAGCTCTTCTTCAGGTCTGGGAAACTTACTCAGGGCACGTCTACACTTAAAACGCTGCATTAGCATAGCTGCCCCAGTGCAGCTGTGCCGCTGCAGTGCTTTAATGAAGATGCTCTAAGTCTATGGGAGATACCTCTCCCATCAGTGTCATTAACCTACCTGCCTGAGAGGCAGTAGCTGTATCAGCGGGAGACGCTCTCCCAGTGCTGACACAGTGCTGTCTACATGGGGGGTTAGGTAGGTATAACTACATCACTCTGAGTGACGTCCCTATACCAATATAGGTCTGCAAAAAGAAAAGGAGGACTTGTGGCACCTTAGAGACTAACAAATTTATTTGAGCATGAGCTTTCGTGAGCTACAGCTCACTTCATCGGATGCATTCAGTGGAAAATACAGTGGGGAGATTTATATACACAGAGAACATGAAACAATGGGTGTTACCATACACACTGTAATGAGAGTGATCGCGTAAGGTGAGCTATTACCAGCAGGAGAGCGGGGAGGTTGGGAGGGGCAGTGCGGGGGGGGGGGGGACTTTTGGTAGTGATAATCAAGGTGGGCCATTTCCAGCAGTTGACAAGAACGTGTGAGGAACAGCGGGGGAGGTGGGGGAATAAACATGGGGAAATAGTTTTACTTTGTGTAATGACCCATCCACTCCCAGTCTTTATTCAAGCCTAAGTTAATTGTATCCAGTTTGCAAATTAATTCCAATTCAGCAGTCTCTCGTTGGAGTCTGTTTTTGAAGTTTTTTTGTTGAAGAATTGCCACTTTTAGGTCTGTAATCGAGTGACCAAAGAGATTGAAGTGTTCTCCGACTGGTTTTTGAATGTTATAATTCTTGACGTCTGATTTGTGTCCATTTATTCTTTTACGGAGAGACTGTCCAGTTTGGCCAATGTACATGGCAGAGGGGCATTGCTGGCACATGATGGCATATATCACATTGGTAGATGTGCAGGTGAACGAGCCTCTGATAGTGTGGCTGGTGTGATTAGGTCCTATGATGGTGTCCCCTGAATAGATATGTGGACACAGTTGGCAATGGGCTTTGTTGCAAGGATAGGTTCCTGGGTTAGTGTTTTTGTTGTGTGGTTGCTGGTCAGTATTTGCTTCAGGTTGGGGGCCCAAAATAGTGCTGTCAGTTCTGGGCACCTCAGTACCTGAAAGTGTAGATGAAGTAGAGAGAGTTAAGAGAAAAGCAACCAAAAAATTATTAGATGCCAGATAAATTGACTTATAGGAGGAAAGATTAACAGAGACAAAATATCTCCAGTTTGGCTAAATGGGAGCTAAGTGTCATGATTTTAAGTTCCAGCTATTTCCTTTCTGCTCTGGTTTGGCCAGGGGCAGTATGAGACTTACCTAGAAATATTTAAAGAATGTAAACACCAAGGAGATGAATTACATTGGGTGGTTCAACTAGAATAAGGACAAATACAAGCTGGATCGTCAGGACAAACTTCCTGAGAGTCAGGTGTGAAAGCCTCCCAAGGGACATGGTGGAAGCCTTAGCACTTGGAATTAGACTGGACAAAGCACTAGACAATACACTGCAGGGAATAATTCTGTATTTGAACTAGCTGGGGACTAGGCCTAGAGGACAAAATTAGAGCTGGTCAGAAAATAGGGGGGGAAATCATGAAAAAAATCCAAATAATGTTAATATATCTTGTCAAAAGGTCATTCTTGCTGAAATTTCAAACTGACTGTACCCCTAAAAGATCAATTCCATCTGTAATGTCTTTGATCCTGCCTTTTAATTTCTCTCTCCCTCTGCTCTCATTTAACCCAGTCAATCAAGTTGCACTTGGCTTGTATGGAAGTCACTATACAAAATAAAGTTGTGCTGTGCCATATAGTACCTAAACTACTTACTGTAGTAAATCCCCTTTATAGACAGTGAAGGTATCATGCTTCCCAGCTCTTTCCTCTCAGCTCTGGTTTGGCAAGGGACAGTGTGAGCCATTTATGTGTCATCATGTCCCTAGTCAACACTGGGAATGAGATGCCTGAGAATGCAGCCATTTCGCTCTGTGTTAGGGGTTAACTGCCTGCTGCATAGGATCCATTAGGGATGGGATGAAACATAAATAGCTGTTAATGTTCCAGCTGAGCACAGCCAGAAAGAAATGGGAATATCCCTAAAAGGGGCATGTTCCTGACTGGTTACCTGGCTGATGGACATTCTGAGCCTGGTCTCCTGGGAAGCAGCAGGGCAGCTATTGAGCAATCAGAGCCCCCAAATAAAATTGCTGCACTTTGAAGGTTGTGTCCTGATGTCAGATTCATGGCTGTATATGCCTCCATGGCTCCCAGTCTTTGCACACCCATGCGCAATAGCTGGTTTTCAAAAGTGTCTTTACACTATGAGTCCAGCCTCCATTTCTGCGACTGGCAGGAAGCCCGGAGGTTCTTTCTTCAAGTTTCCCTGTTTTCTGCGGGATCTGAGCTTCAGTTATTTCAGGAAAGTTTTAAGTCTTTTCTTCGTCAGTGTCAAATGTAATTAAATTGTCTCTATGAGTGAGTATATCATATCATAGCTGAGGGCAGAGTTCTGCAGTATTCCGGGGGCTTGAACTTTCATACAAATCTCAGCATTTCATAGAATCAAAGAAATGTCAGGCTGGAAAGGACCTTGAGAAGTCAGCAAGTCCAGCAGCCCTCTGCTCTATGGCAGGACCAAGTAAACCTAGACCATCCCTGGCAGGTATTTGTCCAACCTGTTCTTAAAAACCTCCAGTGACAGGGATTCCACAACCTCCCTTGGAAGCCTATTCTATAGCTTCACTACCCTTAGAGTTAGACAGCTTTTCCTAATATCTAACATAAATTTCCCTTTCTGCAGATTAAGCCCCTTACTTCTTGTCCTACTTCTTGTTATCAGGTTCCTCCCTCCTCTGTCTTCCTTTCTAAAGACTAAACATGCTCACGTTTCAGAGTAGCAGCTGTGTTAGTCTGTATTCGCAAAAAGAAAAGGAGGACTTGTGGCACCTTAGAGACTAACCAATTTATTTGAGCATAAGCTTCCATGAGCTACAGCTCACTTCATTTCCACTGAATGCATCCCGAAAGCTTATGATTAAATAAATTGGTTAGTCTCTAAGGTGCCACTAGTACTCCTCATCTTTCCTAAAGTGTTGCACCCAGAATTGGACACACAACTCCAGCTGAGGCCTCACCAATGCTGAGTAGAGGAGGACAATTACCCTCCCTCCCCCATCTTACATATGACACTCCTATTAGCATAAATCCCTACCCCTATCGCCTTCTGACCGCCAAATACTCTTGTCTCTGCTCTCATGTTCCCCTTTCCCCTGCTAGTTCACCTTCCATATTCTTTCTCCATCCACTAAAGGGCAGGCATATTTGGTTACCATTAATCCTACTGGCCCTGAGTTAAGTGTACAATTACATGCCTGATTCAGGCACACAGTTTTGTAACTGCACATGCAGATCAGATAACTGCCTGCTGAAATCACTAGTTAGTTGCATACCTCGTTTCTGTGAGTGGATTAACTGTGGACATACATATTTTGGGTGTGCAATTGTGTTCCTAGTTTGTTTGTTTTTAAATAAGGCTCACTGAAGCTTGGGCTGGGTTTGCCAAGTGGCCTATGAACCTTGATAAGTCTATTGGTGAACTGAGCCAAGTTTTAGGGGGTAATGATGCCCCAAATGTGGTGAATTTTACCTATTTGGGTTTTTTTGTTAATCATACAGCTGTAAGGGTCAGGTCCCAATCATAAAACTCACTAAGAAGGAAATTAAGTTTAGTGTCCTCAAGGACAAGAAACGGGAGCAACAGAAGTGCCTAGTGCACTGATTAGGAGGATGAAGAGCCAAGTAGAGGAAATTTGGCGCTTGCCATCACTGAGCTGACTTACCCATCCCTTTCACAGCTTTCAGGATGTGTTTGTTTGTTGCTGCCTGATGAAGCCTCTGACCCCGGCTTGCCCTTCTCTCCCAGAGTGCTGACAGTAAGTGGAGAAATGCAGAATTCATTCATCTCCCTGAGTTCCCTTTGATGTCCACCACTAAAAGCTCTATTGTTTTATTAGCTGTTAATGTGGCATTGGGGAATTCTGCAGCTACCTTGAATGGGGTTGGGGCTGCATGCAGGGGAGCCCTTTCCTGGTAAGTTGTCACTTTTAAAAGTATGACACACTTCATTGTGCAAACAGAACTGAAAGCTCTAGTGTTATGGGTTGAGTGCGGAGCTGCTGAACACTCAGAACTCCCATTAAAGTCAATAGGGGTCCTGCAGAATGAGGCCATAGTAAGGTCTGTTTTTTAGCTATACACCTTGGTATTCTCCATGGGTTATTATACGAGGCAGAGGAGCACTGCTGAATTATATAGCATGGACCACTGACTCCTTGAAGAATCCAGCCAGTCAAATTTCCCTGAATTGGTTGGATACTGACCATAAGCAACACGTGCACAGCAGGAGACTTTACAAGCAAACCAACCAACCAAACTCCCTTGTACTCCTGATGTGTTAATTTTGATGATGGATTGATGATTGTCATGGAGTTTGAGGTTTCAAAATGCACTAAACTATTTTAGGGGGTTTGCAGAATTTCCATCTGTCCATACTTGGCATTTTTAACGAGCCCTCCACCATAGCATAGTATAACATTGAGGCATCTAACCTGGGAGTGTGCAAACTATTTTTTCCTTTAAATTAAACCCATTGGCCAGCTTCTCAGATGAGAGATGGGACTACATGGGAGCCAGCTGTGGCATCCTGATCCTGAGGTCATTTTTACTCCAGCCCTGCCCCTGTGTAGGTTAGGAAAGTTTACCAGTGAATCCTGGAGCTGAGCCTGTCTATATCCCTTTCCTGCTCCTTCTTTAATATGCTACCTTTACCAAGGGATGCAAGGGGGGCTGGCTGCTTTCTGTGGACTCTTCGAGTTGGTGAGATCCAGCAGTTTTCTACTCCCTTGGGCCAGAGAATCTAGCCCAAGACTTTTAAGGGCGATTCAGTTATTAAACAGCAACATATTTTTATAACTAAATGGAAACCCTATGCTATAATAATAATAGTCTACTAATATAGTCTTTCAGACTATCAGCTACAGAGGAGAGAGTGTCTTCATCTGCCTTTTTACAGAACTGATCACTTCATCAGTAATTAGCAAACGGTGAACAAATGGACATAACAAATGCTAACATTTAGCATTTACATAACATGTTGCTTTTCAATAATATTTACAAACATTAACTTTGAGAGATAAAAGAACTTCCGCAAAGTTCGTCTGAATTTCATAATTACCTAAGCAGGCCTTTGTAGAGCAACCAAAAATATTAGTGTTGTCTACGTTGCATCCATAGCTTGACGCTGTGATCCTGTCTGAAATCACAGACTAAAGACTTATCTGCACATAAAAATAGTACTGCTTTAACTGTTAAATCAATACAGTCCCTCCCCGCACCCCCTCTACCATGTGGATGTAGTTATACTGGAGCAAATATGCTGTATGGGAAGGGGAATAAGCTAGATCTAGATCAAGGCACATTTATAGTGCTACAACTGTGTCCACACTAGGGGTTGTACCAGGATAACTTTTTCCGTAAAAAAATTACGCCTCCAGCCAACTTAGTTTTACCAATACTCAGAGAAAGGGCACAGCTGAGACCTAGGGTAGCTGAAACCTGTCTGTCTAAACTCACAGCTGCCTACATTGGCCCAATTCCCATTTGCCCTACTTTGAGAATCTTGGCTTCAGTCCACTTCTAAATAAATCCTGGAGAAAGAGTTGTCTGTATGAACCTCATCCTGCATGATTCTGCGTGCTCTCGAAGTCAATGGGAATTAAGAAGACTCAGCACCTTATGAGATCAGGCTCAATTTCTATTAGCTTGGCTATGCAATAATTTTTAATTCAGCTAAAAAAGGAGGGTTGCACATAAAAGTGTCACCAAGGGCAATAAAATTACATAATTACAAGATATTACAACAAGGGCTGTGACTTTAATGAAATTCTTGAGGGTGATACAAACTTTTTTTCCTTCCAACAAAAATATTGGGTGACTCCATAAAAACTGTGAATTGCTCTAGATCAGGGATTGGCAACCTTTGGCCTGCGGCCCGCCAGGGTAAGCCCCCTGGTGGGCCGGGCTTGTTTGTTTCCCTGCTGCGTCTGCAGGTTTGGCTGATCGCGGCTCCCACTGGCCACAGTTCACCGCTCCAGGCCAATGGGGGCTGCAGGAAGCGGAGTGGGCCAAGGGATATGCTGGCTGCTGCTTCCCACAGCCTCCATTGGGAAGCCAGTGGGAGCTGCAATTGGTCGAACCTGCGGACGCAGCAGGTAAACAAACTGCCAGGGGGCTTACCCTGGCGGGCCGTGTGCCAGAGGTTGCCGATCCCTGCTCTAGATTATTTCCAAGGGCTGCATCAACCGTTTATTTAATTAAAAATGAAAATAATGGGGGTAAATAAATAAATAGATAAATAACCAAAAGAGTTATACTGGTACAAAATCTGTGTGGAGACAAAAGCTAAGCTGTGTTGGGCCAGGTCAGTACTTGGATTGGTGACAATCTGAGGATGACCATGGAAGAGTTGATAGAACTCTTGCCTCGGTCTCGGTTATGGGCCACTGCCCCTACCATGGTGTTAGTGTTTCTGTGGTGGCAGCCATACTTTTAATGAAACATGAAGCCATGGTCCTGACCACTTGTGGTCATTAAGGATCCTAGGCCACATTTCTTAAAGAGAGGGGTGTTAGTGAGTAATTGCATTCTGTCTCACAAAGTTCCCCCATCATTTCATTTCCGGGTGCTTTTCTTCTTCACTTCCTGGCCTATATTGCGATGTAGTACTGCTGTGCGTTGTCAAACACTCTGCTCCCACCTCAGAGGTTGTTGCATTTCAGGGGCGAACAAAGCTTTAAATGTACAGTCAGTGGTCTATTTTGATGATAAAGAAGAAAGAGAAGGAATGTAAAAAAGGAGATCTGAGTCACCAAGAGGGAAGGGAATGCCCAGCCAGCTGTATGCTTTAGGTTTCAATGCCGAAGAGAGAGAAAACATCAGATGCTTTCAGATTTATCATTGTTGCTCTGTAGTGTGTGTCTTATTTCCCATAAGGAGATGTTTTAATTAGGAATGTCATCTATTCTTTTCAAGTTGGTCTTGATTTGGCATCTCGATTCTTTGATGATGGGCACTCTGTAACTAACCCAGATAGATTAGACAGACAGAAAATTTTGGATTTCCAATACTACCTAGTATATTTATTATGCACTGACTCAGGGTCTGATCTGTGAAGATAGTCTGTTCACTGACAACAGTGGGCTTTGGAAAGGGCCCACTGTATGTACACTAGTAAGTGTGTATGCTAGCTTTGAACAATATATATTCACTTAGGGATGCATTTTTGAAGGACGGGGCCAAAGCTGCAGTCAGCAAACACACATATACCCAGGTAATTGCACACACAACCTGCACTTGTGCAAATAAGATGGGAAATCGAGCAGGGACATGGGTACAAGGATGTGCAATGATACGTTTGTGTGTGTACCTGGAGATAGAGGCACAATTGCCTGGGCGTGCACATACTGGAATCGCCACTCAGTTCTCAGAACTGAGAGTTCTTTGGATATTTGGCCATGATGTGTCCACCTTAAAAAACTAACCTGGCTGACGAGTGGTGCCTGCCTATGGCTGTTTATCAGGTCGCCCTGTTGGCAGATGCAGAGGATCACACTAGAAGTCATCTGTCATCAAACTCTGTTATTTGGCAAGAGCACAATGCAGCCAAGGGCTGGAGGTCTCTCCTGGTAAATATAAACAGGAAGGCAAACCCAGCCCAGTGACAGATTCCTGCTGCTATCTGCAGGGCAGCATTTTTATTTACCTTACGTCTGTTTGATTTACTCCTCACTAACACAGCTTGATTACTCCATCGTTGCAGCTTTTTTCTCTGCCTGGTTTTCCCAGCTCCTTATTCTCCACCTTAGTCAGAAACTAAGCAAATAGAAACTTAAAGCTTCTATTTTTTTCTTAAACATCTGATGGATCCTATAAGAACTATTTTCCAAAGTAACACAGTGGTTTACAAAACTGGGTGGCTGCATTGTAAAACAAAGCACCTTTCATGATTAAATAATATTTCATTAGGCTGGAGACTGACAGAGCTTCTTCCTCTGACTTAGAACTGGTATTTGTTCTGAAGACCAAGGGAAATAAGTCTCCCAAAATTTTCCAGTGGCAGAAAGGCCATGAGGCACTTGTTCACTAACATCCATAGCACTGAAGCTTGCAACTGATTTGCTGCGAGTGCCCTCACCTCTGGTAACCCTGTCACGCAATCAAGAGCAGCAGTGGGTCAGGGCAGAGGGGAGCCAGAGAGAAGATAAAGGAAAGATCAAAATTTGGTTTTCTATAGCATCTTTTAAAACTCAAATGCCCCTGTAGTACTTACAAAGCAATTAGTGAGGAGTCAAATAGGACGACTCCCCTCATTTTAGGCCTTGATTCAGCAAAGCTTTTAATGGGACCTCAGTGGGACTTAAGCATGTGCTTTAAGTGAAGCTCATGCTTAAGTGCTTTGCTGAACTGGAGCCATCAGCTTGAAAAGTGTGTTGGTACTGGAGTCTTTCCGTGGTTTACGATTCCTGACCTCAGATCTGCTGAGAGGTACGTTTGCTGGACTGTTGATATAGATCTAAGCACAACACATAATGTGCAATAAGCTGTTTCCAAATCTCTATATAACCATGGGGCTTGATTCCACTCAGAATGATGTGAGCATTCCTGTCAGAGTCAATGGTACTCGTCACATGAGTAAGGGTGGCAAGATCTGGTCCAAAGGAAATACTTGTAAGCAGTAAAAATAGCACAATAATATTGTATGGCTGTGATATGAGATGCGCTGACTTCTTAATATTATCATAGAGTTTTTCCAGCATCATAACAATGATGGGACAGATTTTCAGACAAGGTATCTGTGCAATTGCACATCTAATTTTCACATGCAGTTCCTGCTGTTGCCTGTGGAAACTGGGTAATTAGTGCAGCATGTGAAATTACCCAATGTGTATTTGCATTTGCTGTAATTGCATGTGCAAATTCAGGGCACATTTTGGGCACACAATTACATATTTGAAAAAGAAAAAGTTGGCCCATTCATTTCATAGCACTGGCATATTCCTCTCCCTTGGGTACAAAGCTGAGAACTTTGCCCCCACTTATCTCTTAGAAAAACATTTCTCTGATGCTCTAATATGGCACTGGCAGGAAAGTCTGTCCCATCATTTTGGTGGCACACCCTGTGTTTTCCGAAACACAACCCATCTTTTGGCACCATCTTATCATGGGAGCTAAATGTGCCCCTGCTACAAGGCTGCTGTTAATGCTGCCCAAT
The DNA here is from genome assembly GCF_965140295.1 of Lepidochelys olivacea. Lineage (NCBI taxonomy): Eukaryota > Metazoa > Chordata > Testudines > Cheloniidae > Lepidochelys > Lepidochelys olivacea. The sequence goes on from NC_140423.1 coordinate 19,192,986, forward strand.
TGGCTAGTTAGGATAGTATACACGCTAATGTATGAGGGCATCTCACTTCCATGACATAAACAGTCATCAGCAGCATAGGGATTGAGTCATTCTCGAACCCACTGCTGCTTTCGGTCCCTCCCCCAACCCCTGCCCCTAGGGCAGCAGTGAACTCTCTGTTCAGGTGCCCTTGCAGGAGCGCCTGGATCATTTCCTCAACGTTTACTTTTCCAGAAGTTTGAAAGTCTAGGGTTGAGGCATGTGCCAGATTTCCATTTGACAATTTTTAAATGCTTTAAGTCTAATTTACCCAAAATAATACTCTACAGAACTGTTTGTTTAATCAAATTCATATTAGCCATAGAACAGGTTTAAGTGATTGCTCTCCCACAGGGGTGAAAGGAAAGAGATATTTTCAGCTAGTCAGAATGTTTTATTTCACCTTCGGGAAGCTGGTCAAACCCAAGAGATCAAAGATTAAGCAAAAAATGACTTTTATGTCTTCTAAAATTGCTCTTTGCCTTATTGTCATGTCAGAGGGAATCTGAAACCTTATTTCTAAATATACCATAAACATTTTGCAAAGCACATTGGCAATTCCATGGAGGGGAAAAGTATACGGTGTTTCTCCACAGTGCTAAAACTCAGAGGTAAAAAGTTACATTTATATTTACTATGTAACATCAAGAACTGATAAAAAGGAACTTTTAAAAAAAGAGGTCCAGCAGTTCACACATCTGGCTTTAGGGAGAAAACAGAATAGAGTTATTCTGTGTGTATGTTACCTGCCCAAGCACAGAAAATGCAGCAGAACAGCCTCTTGGTTTCCCCTTTGAAAAATATTCAGACAGTGTGCTCTCTCTCTCTCTCATTTTTTTTAAGTTCTGCAGCTACTGTTTAGGATTTGTGAAGTAAATTGAAGGCAAGCCCAAGTATTTCAAAGGCGAAGGTTAGGTATTTCCTGTGTGCAGCTTAAATTCTAATTACATCAAAAGTATGCATAGAAGGTTTCTCCATGGAGACCGTGACATTGGACTGTATATTTAAGCAAAAGGCAAAGACTGGAATGAGTTCCAGATTTTTTTTGCCTTTCAAAGAAATTGCAGCAAATCAAGGTAATAAAGTTAAAAATGGCCCATGGTTCTGTGAGAAGGTAGCAGTGACTGTAAGAGGTGGGAAATCTGCAGTGTACAGAGCTTGTGTTTACAGATTCTTCCCTCTAATTAACTTTAGACTTATTCATCATAATAAACTTCTCTCTCCTGGGCTAAACTTTCACAAGGGCTAAGTCCAACCTCCATTTTTATGAGTACAAATCCCCTCTGCCAAATCTATACTGGCATGTTTGGGTCTAGAGAGTGAATTGTGCTGAAACGTGCTTCTGGCTACTTGTTTGTATCCACCATCAGGTAGTCAGGGGTGCAAGTACTCAGGCCTGCAACTGGATTGTGGATGCAATTTTCACCAGGAAAAATTATAGCAGGCTCCAGCCCATCTAGAAAATGTGGCCCTTAATATACAATGAAACCACAGTTGCCAACTTTCATGTGGTAAATAAGCACCCCAACTTTCACAATAAACCAAAAATCAAGCTAATCCCATTTCAAAACAAGGCCAAAACAAACCAGTCCCGAAGAACCCCAGCACTCTATGTGACTAGATCCCCCTGGCGTGCAGTCTGGGACTGTGGTGGGCCTGCTGTGCACTTGTGACTCTCTCCCCCACTTGCCCCTGCTTGCCCCTTGCCCCTGCTTGCTGGGAGCTGATAAAAAAAAAAGCTGCTACAAGCCAAACAAACAAGTTACAAGCCAAAAACTAGCCAACAAGCAACTCACAAGCCAATTAAGACAAAAACAAGCCCAATTTCTGCATTTTTTTCGTGGGTTTGGCATGTCTGAATGAAACTGTTCCTAGGAGATAGACAAGAAGGGACTAGTCCTGTGAGGTGCTGAGAGGCTGCAACTGTCATTGAAGTTACGGAGAGTTGGAACTGAGATGCTTAGCACCTCCAGGATTAGACCCTAAGCATCAAATCCCGAAGGCCTTATTTAGGGCTTATACAGGCAAAACTCCTACTGACTTCAATGGGAGATTTGACTGGAGTAAAAACTAAGTAAGGACTTTTCCAGCCCTAAGTGCTCTCATAGTCTCTGAAGTTGTCACAGTTATAATTGGCCATATTTCTGGATAGATAAAATTCCAGAGAAACTGTGATGTATTTGATGCATCTCGAATGATGACAATGGAGGTGCCAACTCCCCCTGTTTAATGCCTTCTTTTAACAGACAAGGTCTCTCTCTTCTTGACCCATTTCACCAACATGTGCATGCTTGTTTCTTTTTCGCTGCATGTCTAGCTGACTTTCCCTTCCTCCCCCACTCACAACCCCCAACTTCTTTCCTGCGGGAAAGATTAGGAAGGATAGGAAGTTGTCTGTGCTAAGAGACACCCCTAGCCAAAATAAACACAGGTCAGAAGATTAGGCTTCATCAGAACTTTAAATCTGACCCAAGCTAAACAAATGAGCTGTCATGCATTGGTAAAAGTTCCTGTATGAGTGAACTGGCATGACTGCAAAAATGGTTAAAGCAGCTAATAGGTTTTGCAATGTGAAAGTTTTAAGTTTTGTTTTTATCGCCGCATTCCTCAAAGTCAGGACTCATATTTAGCTTTGAATGTCATGAATTGTGTGTGGTGGCCTCACTCGCTACTATGCAAACATGCTTCCCTAGGCACAAGGGCAGCAGCAAAACAGCATCCTACTTTGGAGATTCCTTGCGCCACTTAAGAACAAAGCAGGGCATTAAGAAATGCCCTGCCTCAATCTGAACTTTGAATTTCTTGGCTGTTGTGAGTTTGCAACATACTCTTTGAATTATGGGCCTAGTTTTTAAAACCTTATGGTGTGCAATTACCTACACAAAATGAATGCACCATCGCACAGACAGTGCACACCAGAGCACATGCCAATTAGGTAATTGCTCACGCAGATGGTTAATTATAGTTATTTATGGGGGGAATGACTAATTTGCACAGGATGGGGACAGAGGGTAATTTTACACAGACAGAGAACGAAGAATATGTTTGCTTATGTAGAGAGAAGCATTGTGCTGTGGTCAGATCACAGCACCTGGGACTCCTGGGCTCCATACTTGGCCCTTCCTGTGCCTTGTTTTGTGACTTTGGATATGTCGCTTCACCTTTGTGTACCTCAGCTTCCACATCTGCAAAACTCGGACAATAATTATCTCCCTCACAGAAGTTCTGTGAGCTGTAATTAAAGTTTGTAAAAGTACAGTCAGCTCTGGAAGTGCCAAGTGTTATAATATGGTCAATATTTACTGGAATAATAATTATAAAAAACACAGCAAGGAGTAAAAGTCTTTATGGAACCAAAGCCAGGCCCCTACTATAGTTTTAACATACTTAACGCAACTGTATTTTAGAGCCAAGAATGATCGCTCATAAAAGTGTGTAAGAGTGGAGACAATTTTAAAAACAAAATATTTATCCCAATAGAGACCTTGCAGCTTATTGGGTAACTACAGACTGTATTTAGGCCATTTTTAAAAGGGCATTAAAAGTCTTTTTGACGCATGCTTTATTCCCCCCCAGTAGACACTAACAGCCCCTCTGAGGCCTTCTATAGCCTTATGTGTAAAAAGTAATGGGGTTTGTTTTAAAGAGTGGAATTTGACCCAAGAGAGGCATGAGTACTCAGAGACTATTTAGTATTCACTAATACTTGGGGGCTCTTTAGTATATGGGACACTTTATTACTCATTAGTGCTCAGGGACTCTGTGGTATATTCATTAGTATTTGTTACTGGTTTGTGGAAACCCTGGTCTGTTTAAATGTTGCCATGTTGTAGATAAACATATGGGCCCTGGTGTTTTTGCCTGAGCGCTGGAAACAAATGGCAAGGTCTGGGCCTGCTTGAGTGTGATGGAGTGCATCAGGTTCTCTTTTTAGAGCTGCAGTTCTCAAACTGTGGGTCGGGACCCCAAAGTGGGTTGTGATCCTGTTTTAATGGGGTCGCCAGGGCTGGTGTTGGGCTTGCTGGGACCTGGGGCCGAAGCCAAAACCCGAGCCCCACTGCCCGGGGCCAAAGCTGAAGCCTGAGAGATTCAGCCCTGTGTGATGGGGCTCAGGTTACGGGTCCCCAGCCTGGGGCTGAAGCCCTTGGGCTTTAGTTTTGACCTCCCCCCACCTGGGGTGGAGAGGCTTGGACTTTGGCTCCCCCTGCCCGGGGTGGTGGGGCTTGGGCGGGCTCAGGCTTCGGTCCCCCGTCCTGGGGTCATCAGAAGAGGGTCAGAAGAGGGTCACAGTGCAATAAAGTTTGAGAACCTCTGTTTTAGATGTTCTTCAGCCTGTTTTAAAAGCACTCTTTCTTCAGGGAGGACAAAGTATTGGGGAGCTGTTTGGGCCAGATAAATTACAGCTGGGTGTGCCATGCAGCATGTGTTAATGTAACTGGAATGCCACACATGGGAGACTGACAAACACAGTGAAAATGGTGATGTCACACATGTTATTCATACTGGTAATACTCTGCCCTCATGTAGCATTTCCCCAGTTCAAAGCTCTTTACTCACATCACAAACTGCTTAATGATGGTCGATGATAGGACCCCACTCTTGCAGGTTCTTCCTTCTGCCCCAAGCTGGAGAAATAAGGGTTAAAGAACATTGCATGTCATCCACACAGGAAATGAACATCCAATTCTAGCTAAAGCACCAGAGAAGTGTAGAGACGTGACTTCCACGTCATGGCTGTGGTTCCAGCATTGACACTGTTGAGGAAGATGATTAGCATTGGTGATGGAACATCCATTGTCTTCCCGTCTCCAAGAAGACATGGTGAGACCATCAAAAACCCAGCAAGGCCTGTGTACTACATAGGCCTATCTATACCACATGCCATTGGATTGTTGCTTTACAGAAAAAGTGGCTTAGGGTGAGGAGCCATTACACTGCAGATAAGGAATCAGGTTTTTCTTCTGTTATGTAATGGATGTAGGCTCCATTGCACTGGGTACTGTACAAACACAAAACAAAAAGATCGTCTCTGCCCCAGACAGCTTGCAATTCAATTCTTCTCCTGATTGCCACTCTTCTTAACACTCTTGCTTGTCCTTGCTTGTCTCACTTTTATTTTTGCCATTGGCCTAAATTACTCCCAGTCTTGCGAGCTCAGTAATCAAATTTGTTCAGGAAGGCCAGGTTTTCTTCAGCTGTGGCATGGAGCCAAAGCTTCCCAATGGGCAGGAAAAGCTCAGTGAGCAGCTCAGGAGATACCCTTTGTATTCTCCGTTCCAATTCCATCAGGAAGAGAGGCATCTGAAAAAATAATATTTGAGCTGGAAAATACAGTGAGACAAGTCTGAACAAATATGTAAACCATTCCTGAGCTGATATCGGGAAAGAGTCCCAAATATTAGAAAGGAGAAAAGCAGAGTGCAGGGGTGGATGAGCGTCTCTGCCTCTGAAGGGAATATGGAAGGAATTCTTTCATTCTTTTTCCCCATCTTTTTTATCTTTATCTGGCAGTCTGGTTAACTCTCTCTATTTTTCTCATAAATTTGGACCGCAGAGAGAAATTTTCAGAGGTCTCAACCAAGCCATCCATTTTGCACCTGTGGTTTTGCATATGCAAATATAATAATTATGATTTATTATTTGCATTTCAGTAGCACCTAAAAACCCCAGTCATGGACCAAGATCCCATGGTGCTAAGTGCCGCACAAATTCAGAATAAAAAGATGGTCCCTGCCAGAGGTGCCAACTCCGTGGGTGCTCCAGGACTGGAGCACACAAGAAAAAATCAGTGCTAAGCACCCACCAGTAGCCAGCTCCTCTCCTCCCCCACAGTGCCTCCCATCTGCTGGCGGCCCCGCCAATCAACTCCTCCCCATCCCTCCCAGCGCCTCCTGCCCACTGGGGATCAGCTGGTCTGCAGCATGCAGGAGCACTGAGGGGAGAGGGAGGAGTGGGGATGGAGCATGCTTTGGGTCGGGGGTGGACCGGGGGCGGGAAGAGGTGGGGTGGGGGTAGACCATGGGTGGGAAGAGGCAGGGCAGAGGTGGGGGCTTAGGGGAAGGGATGGAGTGGAGGTAGGGCCTGGGGCAGAGAGGAGGTGGGAAGAGGCGGAGCGGGGTGGAAGCTTGAGGGAAGGAGTGGAGTGAGGGCGGAGTCTGGGGCAGAACAGGGGTTGAGCCCCCCGGGGCAAGGAGAAAGCCAGTGCCTATGGTCCCTGCCTCAAAGAGCTTACAACCTATGTAATATTGATGACCACAGAAACACAAATTTGTGTGAATAAATTGGGTAGCTAAGCATCTACAGGCTCAGTTTGGGTGTTCATTTGGGGCTTTTCTAAAGGCAAAAAATAAAATGCTAATTTGGAGGTTAATTTGTGATGCTATTAAAATAATAATAATAATTATTCATAATAATGATGCAAAAAAGAATGTTGCAGATGAGCCTGAATCCCAGATTCCTCTTGTGCCTCTGCGACCTTGCCAGCATGGCCGCTCTTGGAGATTGCATGTTTCTCTACAATACCAACTGCATCGTCACCATAGATGAGTTTCTTTTAAATAGTATTTTAAACTGTGCCCATGTTGCACATTCAGGCCCAATACTACATTTCAGTGATAGATTGTTCCTACCCCTCATCATTTGATGGGAGTCTCTGATTCTCTTACCCTCCACTGCAAAGAGGTCATAGTGGAAGTTCTTCAAACTTCATTCCCATCTGCTAGCACAGGTTGGCCAGTGTGTTGCTAGGACTGTTGAGATTGGGTTCTGTGAGCCTCGCAGGAATGATTCCCAGCTGGGACTAGTTCAGTATAGCTCCTATTAAGTCAAACAAGGGGAAATGACTTCCAACTGGGACCCACTCAGTGCAGCTTCTATCAGTTTAGCCAAGGGGAGGTGATGCCTAGCTGGGACCAGCTCAGGATGGAAGCCTGCCTATTTAGTGGATCAAATCCAGCAAGGGTATAAGCAGAAGGGTCTCCTACTGAAGTTGACAAGAATTGTGCTTGCTTGTGTCAAAGCAGAATTTGACCCAGTGAGTCCAATGACACAATGATGAACTCTACGTTGCCTAGTACTGGGGCCCTTTTGTGTGTGTAACTCCCACTGAAGTCAGAAGGATCTTGTGTGTTGTGTAAGAGCGGCAGGAAAGTCTAGTATCTGATCTTTAGCTGGTAGCATCCAGAATAGCTTGCTTTACAAACCTTCCACCTGCTGGTGTTTGGGAAGTGGGCAGCCTCGCCGCTGCCCCTTCCTCCCCCTCCAGAGCATGTTCCTTTCTCATTAACATAGAATTCAGCATGGACAATGGGAGCCACCAAATGATGTGGCGTGTTGCCCTAAATAGGCACTAAAATGCTTAAAGAGGGGACAGGAGGAACAAAATAGCCCCTCTGATTAAAAATGACAGCATCCCTCCTTCCGTCAATTTAATAAGCTGAGGCAAAGAGTGAAGGCTGGAAGTGCTGAAGCCAAAGGCAGAAGCAATAGTGAGAAGGCTAGATAGAGACAGGAAGTACAAGGATACAAGCCAAAGATACCAAACACAGGAACCCTAGCAGGAGCCGAGCTGCAGTGTGCAAATGTAGGCTGGCTCACTCCAGCTTGTTGCTGACATATACAGAGAGCTCAGATCTGTCTCTCCTGGAAGGAGTGGCTGAGAAACACAATCAGAGAGCACAGGAAGGAAGGGAGACAGCCAGGAGAAGCAGAAAGCCCATTCCTTCATGCTGGCTTTCAGGGTTAGGCTCCCCTGCTAGAAAACAGTATGATGTGTACAATGCCTAAAGTCAGATGAGGGTAACATAACACATCACAACACACACGCTGTATATTAGATTCTCCTTAGAGTGGGATGGTATCTTTGTTCCAGAACGAGGAGTGGTTTTTGTGCAGCTCCGGGTGTTGCGCTGGATCTGGAGTGTATTAAACATCCCATCTTCTGGTTCATATTTTTTCCAGTTATCATATTTCATTTGTCCCTGCTCATTCCATCCTGGAGTGGGGGCCTAGAGCCTGTACTCCCCATGCAGTGATCAAGTAGGAGCTGATCCCTGGTGTGCTGCCTTCATACACACAAGAATGACACGTACCCCCCCCCATTCCCAGTTTTATTTCTTACAGTGGATAGGTAACTGTAATGGGGATTATGAGACCCTTTACTATACTGACCAGTGCTGCAGACACCGAGACAGCGTTACCATGATTATGGCTCTAGGACACAGCAGTGGTCCCAAGTTCCTCTGCCCTTCGGAGCTTTACATTTTTACCTTCAGGATTCAGGCCTGTTTCTGAGGTCGGTTTGGACAGGGTTAACAAACAAATTCAGGGTCACACTTACTTATTTCCATGTATTTATTTGGATTTTTACTATTCTACATGAAAAAAAGTACCCACCAAATACCCTGCCCTCCCAACAGTCTTTGAAAAATTCATGAATAAATAGAGCACTTAAGCCACGCATAACTAAAATTCTGCACATAGTTCCCATGAGTCGATGTACCAACTGGGTATTTGCCTATGTAAATGGCCAGTTCTGGTCATGTGTGTGCAGTTATAGTAACAGCGTGAACAAATGCACAACTGCACGTCTGTCTTCTTTGGAAATCTGTCCCTTCATGTATGGTGATCAAAACATTCCTGGGCACTTTACAAGTAGTTAGAAAGTTTTGAATGAAATAAAAATCCTTTTATTTTTTCTCTAGCTCTGCAATGGCTTTAGAACTAATTGGACCTTTCCAATTGTCACCGAGCCTTTATTCATGTCACTCAGTAGCATCCAGCAAATGGGGCAGACTGATCTTCATGTTATTGGTTATGTATTCACATGCAGGATATCCCTCCAATCCACTCTGCCATGGCAAACTTGCTGTCAATGTCCATGTTTGTGATCCAGACTCTAGGGCAGTAGCTTTAGCCATGATTAGATTTACAGTGCATGGAGCTGGAAGAACATCTCAGGGACTTGAAAGCTGTGGGATGGTTTTATGTTCAAACAGTGCAGTTTGAGAAGACCTGGAGCTCCTCCCCATGGTAGCAAGAATGTGCTGCAGTGCAGAATGGATAAGTGAGCATCCTAGAATTCCTGGACTGGTCCAATGATCAGTGTTAGTTCTCTCCCTGCTCTTTCACTTCTAGTTTGCTTGGAAATGGAAGCAGGGGAGTCTCCTTTTGGCTGATGGCTGTGCCTTCCCTTTGTAAGATGTGCAAAGAGTGACCCAACTGCAACCAGCTCCGGGCAGCTCCCAGTAGCCTAGCCAGGGGCAGGTTCTGTGCTAGGTTCATCTGCTAGTGGTGCAGCCCACAAGACCCCCACCTCCAGGGTTTCTGAGTCGCTGCTCTCGTAACACACAGGAAGCACATAGCTGGTCTGGCTAGTTCTAAATGACTGCAGTCCTAGAGAGCAGCATGACAAATGCATAGCGCTCCTTCCAGAATCCCTACACCTGGGAAGCCAGAGGGATTTAATTGGAAACCTTCATGAAGTCGCCTTTCTGTGTCTCCTGCTATTGTGGGTTTGAATGCAAGCATATGCTGCTGGATCCTGTGTTCAGAAAAATGGGACCAAAATCCCTGCAACCCTGAGCAATGTTTCCCCCAACTCTTAGTTGGCCCCATGATCCATGTCTACAAAATGCAACATCAGAAAGATCCAGTGCCACTTACGAGCTTTATCCCTCCACATGAGACAGGCACATGTCACCCTCTCCTCCACTCCAATAGCCCAGCCTTGTCAGACAAGGAGCACAATGGCTTCAAGATGGGCTGCCCAGATCACTCGGGAAACTGCCAAGGGCTGCATGTCACTTTCCTGGACATAAATGATAGACACAAGCAGCAGCCTGTTCTTCAGACTAGAGAGCGCGAGCGAGTGAGAGAACAGGTTAAATTAATCCCTGATTTAAATTTACTCCACTGACTTCCAGTCTACTTTAATTTACACCCCCCACTTACTGCTTTTCTTGCTACACCCCACTTGGCCCTTCCACCCTAGAACTTGCACCCTCTCAACCGATGCCAAATCAGTACAAGTTATGCTATTTCCCCACTTCTAGGCCCATTTGCACCCCACACATAATGTACACCAGAGCGTGAGCCGGGGGGGATGGGGTTCTAGTCCAGAGGCTCTGCTGGAGTTGTACCGGGTTTACCATGGATGACTTTGGCCCTCAGCTCTGAAATCAGCCTGAGGCCTGGATTCTCCTCTAGCAGGTGCAATTTACATCCACATACTGTGAGAAGCACGTCAGAGTACCATGCAGCTGATTTCCCCCCACACTCGATAGTGAGAGGTAGCCAGATGTGTGGGGATAAAACGACAAGTGCAAATCTTGCAGATGCAGATTGTGTCCTCAGCAGAGAGCCTGCCCATTTGGAACTGTGGCCCATAAAGCTCAGGTGTGAATCTCCAGAGCTTGTATCCATTTGACCAGTGTTCCTATCATCCGCCATGACAACCCACACCCTCATGGCTTTTTCATAGCAAGACACGACCTCAAACAGCCATATTCCTGGTGGCATCCATGCCGTCCAATGGCAGTGTCCTCCGCTTAATTAATTCCGGAGGACCCTTCCATCCCTTCCTCTTTGGCAGACTTTTCTTAAATTCTCTCTTGCCAATTTGGACGAGCAGGTGTTAGCTGTAAGTGGCCTGGCAGAATTCTCACTACCTAAATATTATCCAGCAGTGACCTCTGGGGCAGGGAGACTATTTACGCACCACGCCCCACTGCTGGATGAGCACCCTGATTATCTGAGCACTGCTTCTTATACTGGGATCATACACACTCATCCAGACAGCTGGTGCTTACACTATGCTATGAAAGCTCATGGCAGAGGCATTCGTGGCTTAAACCTGTCTCTGCTATAGCCTGTCCATGCAATGGAAAAAAAGAAATGATAGTGCAAGTGAGGAGAGCAAACGAGGGATTGTTTGGGGGTGAAGATGGAGTAGGGTGGCTACTAAAACCTCACAAGTCGTTCCCACAAGGGGATTTGGCTTGACATCAAAACCCCTTAACAGTGTGTTACTTCAGCCCCTGAAGTGGACAGATGTTGAGCTGCAGCGCAAAGGAAGTCAGAAATCTTTCCTTAGGAAATATTTGGCTCGGATACTAAAGAAAATATTGTGAAAGTAAAGGAAGCAAAACCCCACTGAAGATTTATCACAACCTCAAGCATTTCTGGATTCCCCAGTCTTACAAGGTCTTTGCCTCAGCAGAAAGGGGAAGAAAAACAGCCTGCCTCTGTGCTAATAGGCCACAAATTTAGAGAGGGGACTCGTTTGTCTAGGTAGAAGATTATGGAGGAAACTAGTTTGGCATGGCCTGGAAACGCTTCAGTTCCTTTCTGCTAATACAGAAAATCATTTTCTGCCCTGGCTCCCTCCTATAAGGGAGCTGCAGGGGAAGTGAGCTGAGTTATTGCTTATTAATCAATTGAGGGATAAAACCACAGCATCCGCTCTAATTTCACTACCCCGTGGAGGAGTTGGACTAGAAGTCCCAGGACAGAGCTCAGAGGGAGCAGGAGCTGGTTCTGAGCACAATGTTCACAGGGACAGGAGCCAAGTCCTTGTCCCTTATTCTACAGCAGACTCTCACTTTCACAATAATTCCTTCTTCTCAACAATATGGCGTTCAGGTTCATGGCCATTAATTGCTAGAGCTGGTCAAAATATTGCCAATTCCCTGCCGCCCACCTCATTTTTCATAGAAATTTACAACTGGCAACTTTCCCCACCAGGCTACACTGAGCACAACAAATGAGGAGACAGAAAGGGGGAGCAAGGAACAAGTGTCCCCTCCCTTGTTTTAGGGCTTGACCCATTCTGGATCTGCCTGAGACAGAATCGATCTCTGGTCAGAGAATGGGAAGAGCACTGGCTTTCTGGTTGGGGCTAGTTGACATTTTTCACTGGTGCCCTGACAGTGTGTGATGGACCAGTCCAATTTTAACCTATCTGCAAGAGAAATAAAGCTAAACACAGATGAAGCAATTAGCACAGTGTGTCTCAAATGTGGCCACCATGGCCGCATGCGGCCACCAGGGGCTTTTCTTGCGGCCGCAACCCCCTGGGCTGTGATGGGGGGAGGGCAAAGTAGCGGCCTCTCCCCCTCCGTGTTGCTCCTGGATGCACCACCTTGGTGTTGGTTGCTGGGGCCGCCAGCAGGGGTTGGGCCCTGCCCCGATCTGGAGACACCAGGGGCACAACGCTGGAGGAGCAGGCAGCCAGTGAGTTCCCCACCTTCCCAGGGGCGGTGGGGCTCAGGCTTTGGGCTTCAGCCCTGGCAGTGGGGCTTCAGGCTCCAGCCCCACGCTCCCTCCCCTAACCCCCCCATTCAGGGCTTAATTTGTCCCCAGGCTTGCCAAGTCTGCGTTAAGTCTGCTGTGAAAAGTGATACTTGTGTGTTTGTTAATATAATTTTTCACAACAGACTTACTAGCTAGCAATAAATAAATTGCAATGATTTGGAACGTGTCTATGTGCACATTTATTTGTTTTTCCTAAAGCTAAGTAAGTATTTTAGGAAAAAGTGTGAGAGTGGCCACCAGTAAGAGTTGGTGGCCATACTCTGAGGCCACCAAAAATGTGTCCTGAGAACCCCTAGCGCCAGACGAAGCAAACCAGAGTATAATGTTGCTTCCAGGACAAACAGAAAGGCTTCATCCCAATCCCAGGGCTCTATCTAGTGGTAGAAAGTAAATAATGCACTTTATTCCCTTCAGGTAAGACACGCAGGAGAGCTGCTTCCTTTGGGGAACTGTTGACCAGACTGTGGGCTTGGCTAAGCATGGCATGGCTGAAGTGGGTGCAGCTCTGCTCCCCAATCAGTATTAGATTGGAGGAGGTAACAGGGCTACACAGAGCCATTTCCCATGCAGGTGCAGCACTGCACAACTACCTAGATGCTGCACTCTGGAGACTTTCCTTCCTCCCCTCCCCCCATCTTCTGAAAAATAAAGTACTTGCCACCTGGGAAGCAAGATACCAGGCTTGGTGGGATGATGGTCTAATGGGCTATGGGCTGTGTTCCTAGCTGGGGTTGAGAGGCTGGGTTGCTGAGTGCTCTGGAGGTGCAAAGAGATAGTTATGTGTGTCTAGCTGCGGTATGAGATCCTTGTAGGCCCCAAGACCCTGCTGAAAAGGCAGACAAGTGCCACTGGCAAATCACAAACTACCCTTCTGTGACCTTGGGGTATTTTTCCTGTTTAACTCCAACCTTTACCCCTTCGCCTCCGAATTCTTTGCTACCCCATGCAAAATGAACCATGAACCTTTGTGATTTACCTCAGATCCTTCTCCTCTTCCCTTTATAATGTTCACTAAGCACCCATCTTCCCACCATGGGTGGTGAAGTTTCTTGAATTTATAATTATAGCAGGGAAAAGCCCATCTTCTGTACCCCAAACCTTGCTCCTTGCCCATCATGCACTGGACTGGGTCAGAGTTCTCAGACTTCCAGACCCATATGTGCTAATCACAGCTCCGAGGTGGTGACGGTCCAACTATCACAACACAGGCTCATTTACCTTCCAGAGAAGGGCAATAAGTCACTTTGTTACCATGAGGCACATGGCATTTTCCTGTTCCCTGCTCCGAATCACTTTAGGATTTATCACTGCCTGGGATAAATCATTGTGGTGCACATTGCTGAGGCCTACCCAGCAGCAGTGTCAGAATGTGATGTGCTACTGTGTGGGGGCAGGTATGAGACACCTTTTCCAGCTTTGGCCAGTTCATGGGCGTTAGCATTCCTTCCTCAGAGGTTATCCTGAAGATAATGTCATGGGACAGGGCCAATCCAATATTACCTATTCCCTATGGGGGACTCAATCTATGGCATCTTTTGAGTAAATTCCTATCAAATATTATTTAATTACGGTAGTTCCTAGGGGCCACCAATCAGGGCCACACTGTGTTGTGTTGTACACCCATTTAAGGATAGTCCTTTCCCCTATCTGAGTATAAAATGAGAGACAATTGGTGAATACAACACACAGATGGAGTGGAGGCGGTGCAAGGTCGACAGTTTTGGCTAGAGCAATAAGCTGCAGTCTGTGCACTCCAGCTGCCTAAAATATCGTTAAGTGTTTTGTAGGTGTCATGGCAGAGGTGGAAGGCGTTTGGAAGAAGCACAGTGTGGTGGCTTTCCTGATGTTTATAGTGAGCTCCTCCCATGTACACAGGGTGGTATGGGAGAAGGCAGACAGGTGCTGGTTGGAATATTGAACAAACAGACAACCCAGTCTGGTGGTGTTGGTGGAGCAGAAGAGATGGGTGATGTCTCAGTTGTGTATAAGGCTGTCTACACTACCATTTATGTTGGTATAACTTATGTCACTCAGGAGTGTGAGCAACATAAGTTACACTGACCTAAGCACCAGTGTGGACAGCACTACGTCGGCTGCTGCCGACTCATTGAGGGTGGATTAATTAAGTCGACAGGAGAGCTCTCTTCCGTCGGTTTAGAGCAGCTACACTAGAGAGCTTACAGCTGCACCACTGTCAGCTCTCTAGTATAGCCATATCTCAGAGCTAAAAGGAAATGAGCCACGCTGGAGTTAAATGAGTTTAACCTCACAACACCCTGCAGAGACAGGGAAGAATTATCCTCATTCTACACATGTGGAAAATGAGGCACAGGGACAACGGTCATATAGGAAATCAGTGCCAGAGCCACAAACTTGAACCCAGCTCTCCTGAATCTCAGGCTAGTTTCTTAACCACCGGGCTAGCCTTCCCATCTAGGCTACGCAAATGCAGTCAGTTTAGAAGACAAGACGTGCCCTGCAGGGCTGGCAGTGTAACCTGTTCATAGTGTCAGAATAAACATTTAAAAAATATGAAAGCCTAATGAGCTCACAGGAGCTGCGGCTGTGTTTGTACCATGGGGAATGGTGACTGAAAAGGGGGAGTTTCAGCAAGTGGCCTGACATCTCACTACTTTATGCCCATTTTTTCTCTGACGCAGGGAAGATTCCTCATCCCCTTTGTCTGCACTGCAAAGTCTTTACAGTGATTTTGGTACATCACATTCAGCATGAAATCAAGGTGGTGGTTTACCAAGTAAAACAGTGTGTCACCCTCCCCCACAAACCCCTTGTAATCCCAGCCCAGAGACTCAGTGAAAGACTTTCCCTTTCCATGACTCATCAGGGGCTGTGTGTGGTAACTGGAACTCACATTGGTAATAGGGGCTCTAGGACACAGGTGTGTGTATAGGAGGGACTCTAAGGAAGAGCAGCAGACATCTATAACCATTATCTGACCAGCTGCACTCAATAGTTTTAGAAAATAAAGTCCCTAGTTCCAAGCCTGGATATGGGGAGATGTTCTCGCTAGGAAGACTCTATCCTCCAAAGCCTTTGAGTTCAGGAGGATCTCGGTTGCTGGGAGACCCTGCTTCTGTCCTACTTTGCTGTGGCTTTCATAGAGGATGACTAGTTTGTCTTCATTAGCACTTCAGCGTGCTAGGTGCTTCCCAAACATAAGGCCCTTTCCCTGCCCCCAAAGAATTTACAACCTAGAATAGAAGCAGGCAGCCACTGGGATGGAGGTTTAGGGAAGAGGCATGGCATGCAAATGAGCCAGAAACCCTGAGAGTGATGGGCTTTGTCTTGATAGTACAAAGTATTTATAATCCAGAGTGGGGGTGAGGTTTTGTCAGCAAAGAGACAGATGGATGATCCCCAGTAACTCCACAATCATGGTATCAGCCAGCTAGTCTCTGGCAGGCACGGTGAGAGAAGTGGGCTTTCAGGATGGATTTGAATGAGGGACTTTGAATGACAAGGCCACTACGTCAAATGGGGAGAAAGTGACTGCATGAATGATTAATCAGAAAGAGACACTGTGGCTGGAGTCAGAGCCTCCAGTTCCGTGGGGTGGAGCTCTGCTGTGGAGCAAAGGCATATTTCAGAATTCTCTGCACTTGTTCTGCTTCTGCAGTCATCCTGATGGCATTGGGACTTGCTTCCTGTTAGCTGTCTGTTAATGATGATGGACAGAGCAAAGGAAAGTGAACTGAAGTGTCATCACTGAACTACGTCCCCCCCAGGCAGTGTCAGGGTTGAAATTACTGTCTGATCAACACAAGATGAAAGGAGGATGTGAAAGTCTGAAATAATGAAGCATTCCTATTGATAAGGGAGGTCACTTGGGGAAGGGGAATGGTACAATCAATGAAGGAATTCCAGCTAGAGGTAGGAAAGGAGGTCATTAACCATGGCCCATGTGACCCTTCCCCTCTCTGCAGAGACACTCAAGAGGAGCAGCAACTGTGTGGGCAGTTTTGCTGTTGTGGCCACCTCTCCACTGGCAGCTGCACTCAGACTCATTTCATATAGGCTGTCAAACAATTGGCAGATGGTAACAATACATTAGTCACTATGGAGCTGCCTAGTGGTTTTCATTCTCAGCACTGAAACTTGGGACTTGCTTCCTCCACTGCTCCAACAGAGCCCAAGACACTGGCTTTTGCCTGAGGAGGTGATTGTGGTATCAATTAATGGTGTCATTTTGAATGACATACATGTGCTTAGGAGACTATTTGAGAGGGGCTCATTTTAGAAAATTTTGCATAAAATGAACAAGCAAAAACAGGATTTGGGGCCAAATTTTCAAAAAAGTGCCTGAAAACAGCACACCCACAACCTTTTGTGCAAGCAAAACCCGTGTCCATGCATGCAAAAGAACCTCTGTGTGTGCAAAATGGGGAAATGTGTGTAACGCTGACAGATCCCGGTCATTGTCGTTTGGTATCAACCCAGGGACCTCAGGAGCTTAGTGCATGAGCCTCTACTGCATGAGCTAAAAGCCAGCTGGCCGTTAGCTAAGGCTGTAGAACAGACTCATTTTCTCTCTCTCTCTCTGTAACTGGTCTCGGTGCCACTAGATGGGACAGAACACCACACCCAGGAGGTGTGCAAACAAATACCTGATGAAGTGAGCTGTAGCTCACGAAAGCTCATGCTCAAATAAATTGGTTAGTCTCTAAGGTGCCACAAGTACTCCTTTTCTTTTTGCGAATACAGACTAACACGGCTGTTACTCTGAAACAAATACCTGTTTGTGTAGGTGAAAAAATCTTGTGGAATCAGTTAGGAGGAGGCTACATAGAACATTTGGCCGCTACATTTTGGAACATATTGCCCCATAGCCCTGTGGACTAGCATTGGCTGCATAATTCTCTCTGTTCAATCAGGGCAGTTATTTAGATTGTTTATTACCTGGCAGACTCCATGGCACTGCTCAAAAGTTAAAAAACGAAGAATATATAATACAAATTGTTAAATCTTCGACATGCTCATGGAACAGCCAGTGCATCAGTAATGAAGCAAGCAGGTCTCTTAACTAGGACAATAAATATTCTGTGCACAGATAGTGCAGAGAGACAGAATCCGGACTTCTTGGCAAAAGTTGTGCTTTATTTCTCAAATACAAAAAACATCAACAAACAGTGGGAGGTTCCAACCTCTGAAATAATAAAAGATACCAAAGCAATGAGAGGGTCCCTCTTCAGAGTCCAGAACGCTACTGTCTATTCATACAGCACATATATATAGGGATACAATCTACAGCATCGCTAACATCTGTGTCTCAAGATTCAAGGCACTGCAATGAGTTCAGCCCGCTGGCTTATTGTGCCAGGGCTTTTCCCTCAAGCCAGTGACTGCCTTATGTTGAAGCTATCCAGAATAAATCTCTTGTTGTCACAGACCCTGTTTGTTTCCTGACATTGACACTCGCTGCAGGTGGCTTGTTTCAGGAGGCGCTGGAGTGCTCCACCCTTTGGTACTGAGCATGTGCAAAGTTTCCCCTTCTTCCAAATCTTCGCCTGAATGTGTTTCCTTTCAACAACCTGCCGGACAATGACTAAGGTCAGCCAGGAGCAGCTGCTGTTATCAGTGTTTTAGTGTTTACTTTTCTTCCCCTCTCAACTCATGGTGGGCACAGAATCCATCCTTGGCATCTTCCTAAAACACATGCTCTATCTCAACCAGAAGTTATGGGCTTGATGCAGGAAGTACTGGGCAAAAAGCTATGGCCTGTATTATATTGGAGGACAGACTAGATAGTCCCTTGTGGCTTAAAAATCCATGACTCTACTAATTTATGAGGGTGTAAATGGCAGACTAAAGTCCTTCCTCTGCATCTCCTGCAATGCCCTTCAATCCTGATCTGTGATGCCCCCTAGTCCAGTCCTGACTCCCCACATAGCTTGGCTAAGAGTACACCTCAATGCTGACCTGCAGCAACCCCTGCAATTTTCTCCCCAATTCCCCCCAGGTCTGTTAATGCACCTCAGCCCTGACCTGTCGCTACTGCAATAGTGTCTGAGAATAAGAATGTGAAACTGTCCAGTCTAGACTCATTCTCCAGGATGAATCAAGTACAAATAAATAAACAGCACAAATCAATCTTCCTCACCACTGATGAGACAATTCAGATTTTAGTGATTCATTCACAGACATTTTGCTGACTAGCTATCAATCTAAGGACTTGTCTATACAGGAATGCTCAGGAAAATTAATCCAAACTAATTAGAGGTGTGAATTTAAATTGGATTGGTTAAACTGCATTAAACATCTGTGTGGATGATCTCATTCAGAATAGAGGCCTCGTCTACATAAGCTGCCTTGCGTCGACCTAACTATGGAAGTTTGCTAACACTAAAAGTTTGCTCCTGCTGGTGTAACTGCCCCACTACGCTGACTTAATAACTCTACCTTCACGGGAGACATAGCGTCAATGTCGATGTAGTTAGGTTGATGCAGTATCAGTGTAGACACTGTGTTGCTTACATCTACTGTTACTGGCTTTCAGAAGCCATCCCGCAATACCCCACACTGACAGTTAAATTGGCGTAAGCGCTCCCAGTGAGGACATGCACTACCAAAACAAGGAGCATCGTGTGGACATGCAAAAGTGATTTAATTATTGAGGCGGCTGTATGCCGACATAACTTAGGTCAACATAGTTCTGTAGTGTAGACATGCCCTTAATAACACAGATCAGTTGTTTTTCGGATGAATGACTGGGGGCCTGATCCTTCATGTACTTTATAAAGACCCCCTACTAAAGTAATAGGATAGGGCCCTTTGACCTGGAAAAGAGCCAGCACCACAGTGTACATACCGTTTCCTTGAGAACTGCTGGTCTATCTCCTCTAGAGATTGTCCTTTTGTTTCCGGAACAAAAAGATAAATAAATATAACAGCTGCCACTCCCACTACTCCGTAGAGAAGAAACATCCATGACAAGCCTATGGCATCTACAAAAACAGGTTAAAAAGAGAGAAGGGTTAACAAGAGATCACACCATTTGCACTTAAAGTCCTTTGGCATATGATGCAAGTTGGTATCTTGACCAAACATCAGTTGTGTTGTTTGGGGCCACTGTACTTAGAGAAGCCTGTAAAACATAGCAGAGAAACACACAAGGCCTGGATTGTGAATCAGCCAATGAGAAAGACAGCTCACAACTCCAGAACTCTGAAGTACTGACATCCCAGTCTCTCTGCCTGCCAGAGCTGTGTAAGGAGCAGGGATTAACCTCAGCTCCAGAGGCCAGGCAGTATCTGATGATTTTCTCAGTCTAGTTCATCAGACAGCTCTGCTGGCAAGAAAAGTTGAAGAGCAAAGGGTTCCAAAAGTTGCAAACTTCGTGCTTTCCAGACTGATTCAGATTAGCTGCACTCGGCCAGTACATTTCCATTGCTCACATCACAAAATAACCCAATGTGAAAGAATTAAGCAAAAGCTATGTTGTTTTTATCACTATGGATGACACAGACGCTACAGGGAGCCACTTATAGCAGAGATAAAATCAGCCTGGCTCCTATCAGAGTGACCAAGGAATAGTGCCCTTTTGTCTAGTACCTAACCACCAGTAGCCTGAAATGATGCACAATCCCCACACAGCATCCTGTGGCCAGTGGTGACATTGGCAGCCTGATTGATTCTAGTACCCTGACAGCAGAGAACAGAAGAGTGCTTGGACTGCATTTGGAAAGGCAAACAGGAAATGAGGACGATACATACCAATGAGATCAAGGAATGAGAGGCTGATCAGTAAATTAGCAGCCCAGTTAAAGCTGTTGCAGAAGGAAAAGGCCCTTCCTCTTATTCCAGCAGGATAGATTTCACTGAGGACCAGCCATATCACTGCAGAGAGGAAAGAGGGAAAGACAACAGCATCTTTAGGCACCTTTAGTGTGAAAGAGTGTGGGAAAGTTTTAGGGCTGGATTTTACAAGGGATGAACACTGGCCTATCTCTGCTCCCATTTAATTCAATGTTAAAGCTCCAACTGACTTCAACAGGAGATGCTAAGGCTGAGAGTTTTTTAAAATCCCATCTTTCCTATTTTGTGGAGGAACAAAATACAAATACAGAGACAAACTACATGCAAAGGCCCAGGGAGAGCGACTTAGGAGGAACCTGCAGAAAAGCTCCTAAAAACCCAGTTACATGAAGCTACATTTGGGACATAAACAGGCTCAGTTCTAAACAGCAGGATAAAGGCAGGAGACAGAGCTACATTTTGTCTAAAATCAGAGACACCACTTGTGGAGATGGGAACAGTACACACAGAGAGGGTATCTCTCATGCGCAGGGCGGCCATTTCCAGAAAGATGAGCAGGGATGGCTGCTCCCTTTACACTTGGTGGGACGTATGCAACTCAGTCTTGGAGCATCACACCTAACACTTACCCAGTCGTGTGTCTATTTTACTTCTAGGCAGCTGTTTCTATTACATGCATTTCATTTAAAAATAATAAGAAGAGTACTGGGCCCCTACACCATGCTTTGCAGTCATGGAGCTCATTGCTTTACACAGGTGGATAAGTGGTATTAACTCAGCTTTGCAGATGGGGAAACTGAGGCACTGAGAGGTTAACTGACGTACCCAAGGTTGCACAGAAGTATGTGGCAGAGCTGGGAATAGAATTCAGTTCTCCTAAGCTCCAAGGGACCCCACTACCTGTCACAGAGTGCAGGACATTTCAGTATATAATCTAGGTATGTCCCAGAAATAATTCAGTGTTTTGTGAAACCGTAAGTGATGGCATAAAACAACTTAAAGGTATGCTGTCTAGTTTATGAGGCCTACCGTGGACCTACTGTCTTTTTACTTAGATCTTTTTAACTTCAGTAGATGTTGTTTCCTTTTCCCACAAATAAAAACTTCAATATTATTGAAAACAGAATAAATAAATGCCAGCACGCTAGCACTCACAAGCAGCCCCGCAGTAACAAATCTGGGTGCTCATGCGAGGAATTCAGTCAAAGAGCAGATGTTAGTGGGATACTTTCAAAGGGGTAACTATAAATAACAATAAATAAAAAGCAAAAATGATTCAATTTTAAAATTATTCAAAATATCAATTTAGGCAAGTATAATACAGCTTTCATTGCCTAAAATAAAAGGCAGCTGGGATGAGGATAGGTTGGGTGTGCGATACTTAGGTTTTCAACTGCGGATCACCTATCTAATGTGGTCCAGGCGAGTTATGACTAAAAACCATTGCCAGGTGGCAAGTGTCTGGTAACACCTGTGAAATGAGTTGATAATTTCACTCCAGTTCCTAGTGGATGGGCACCCACACCCCAGTTGGCAGTAATGACTTGTCACCTTTGCTGACTCTCTCAGAAAAGACGCAGAGGGTTGATAGGGCCATGCAGATCCAGGGACCAAATTTCGTGCTGTGAGGCACTGATGTATACTGGCCTTTTGGACAGTGAACAGTAACTATTAAAAAAACACATGAAATTCCAGATGTAGCTTCAAGCCAATGTTTCCTTCTCTTATTATGCGCTGTGAGATTTCCAAATATATTTTAAAGCCTAGAGTGGACCTGCCAGCTAGAGTAAGGAAGAAGGGAATGCTGCACTGGACTGGAACTCAGGATATATGGGTTCTTCTCTCAGCTCTGCCACTGACCTCATGTGTGACCTTTGGCAAGTCACTTTGTGCCTCAGTTTCCCATCTGTAAAATGGGGTTAATAATTTTTCCCTGCCTCCCAGGGGTGTTGTGAAGATCAGCTCAATGTTTGTGAGGTACCCAGTTTCTATAGCGATGAGCACCAGAGAAAAAGCTATAAATAAAATAACTCAGGGAAGAGGTAATGTGTATGGGAACCTTATACTGATGCTGTACCGGACCTCCAATATGCAGGGCTGGAGCAGCATGAAATCATTCAGGTAGGCGTGAGTGTGGGGTATTTTTTCAGTTGCAGGACCCTCAGCTGCCTTGTAAAGCAGGTACATAGCAAATGTTTCCAGAGTATTGTGAAGATCAGTCGTGGTTTTATACTATGGGTTATGGCAGACAGAGCATGTATAAACGCCATACTTACTTGGTCCAAATCCAATTGAGAATGCACTCACAAAGGCCATCATGCTCAGCAAAGTAATCCAATTTAAAACCATATGTTCCCTACTGGGAGTATCACTGAAAGGAGAGCTTGTGCTTTGCACCATCTCTTCATTGGACTGACTTGGCAGGTCCATTTTCTGAGTGCGGGAAGTCTCTGTAATGATCTCTCTGTTTCTAGCACGGGCAAAGGCTTTTGTAAGGCCCTCTGGTCTGGTAAGAGCAAAACCGGGACTCACTTGACTTTCACCAGCAGCTGAAGTCCGTGGGATGTACAACATAGCTGGTTGGGAGGATACTGGCTGCATGGGCTGTGGTGCTATTGTGTACGAAGCATTGGGCTCTGTGGCAGTCTTACAGTCTCTGGCCTTATCCAATGGAACAGTCCAGCTGGTGAGGCCAATAGCAGTGACGGAGACAGACATCACTACACACCCAGCAATCAGTAATACCCTTCTGCCGGCCTTATCTGCAAAAACCATTGCAACTAATGTTGCAATCACCTTCATCACCCCGAGCCCCACAGAAGCCAGGACAGCTGATGAATCATTCTGAAATCCCACGGAGCGGAAGATTTTGGAAGCATAGCACAGCACATTAGGTTGCCCGGTGAACTGCTGAAAGAGCACCAATCCCAGGCCAACCAGAGTCCTGCTTTTCATGTTGTCTCTAGACCTGAAAAGGTCAAGAAAGGAATAATGCTTCTCCTTACATGGCTCTAGCTTTGCTTCCTCTCCATCTTCACTGTTCTTCGGTTGAATGAGGCCCTTCTGAGAGTCACAGTCCCATAGGTTTAATACAACAGGCTTAGTCGGGAGGAGCAGGATACTGAGAAACTGTATGGCAGTCGGTGCAAGAGCCAATCCAAACATATATCTCCATCCCTCAGCCATCTCTGAGAAGATGTAGTTCAGCGCATATGAAAGTAAGATGCCCACGGTGATGCCAGCTTCATAGAGAGACACCAGCAGCCCTCGTTGATGTGCAGCCACCATTTCAGAGACATAGATGCAGCATGCCATGGACGACACAGAGATTGCAAACCCTACAGTCATACGTCCAAATACCAGCCAAATAAATGATCCTGCCAATGTTAGAATGAGGCTGCCACACAACAAGATTAGGTTGCTGACCAGTATCGCCTTCCTCCTTCCGTGACGGTCAATGAAGATCCCACCAACCAAAGAGGCAAGGAGAGCCCCAATGAGCAGGGAACTCACAAGGGTTTCCTGTTCAAAGCAGCTGAGGTGGAAGTCCATCTGCAGTTGCAGTAAGGCACCAGAGATAATCCCCAGCTCATATCCAAACATTAACCCACCCAGGAGAGAGACTGTTGCAGGCAACAGGAGGACCAGCAATGTACGACCTGGAAAGCAAGCAAGCAACAGTGGGATTTCAAAGATTCACTCTGCTGGCTTTATAATGAAAACTCTCTAGTTACACAAAATAGAGAAAGCTGTTCTGATAAAAGGAGGCCCAGGTTTTCAGCATGCACATTCGCACACCTAAGTTACACAAAGAGTTACAACAACTGGGTGTACAATTGTGATAATCACACCTATAAACAACCAAGCATTTGTCTGGGTATGTATTTATGGAATTACAATGAGTGTGCATTCAGGCATCACAACTGTGCATGCAGTTTAGTCATGGAAAGGGGTGCACATATTTGTGCTCACGGTTCTGAAAATGTGGGCCTGTGTGAACACAGGTAAGACTTAGCTATAATTGGAAGTCACCGATTTATAGTGGAGAAGCCAGGGTAATTCCCCCTTAGACTGTCCAAACTATTTTGTATGTTCAACAACTTCCCAGCCAGGGGATGTAGTTTTCTCCTTTCTGTATTTTTCTGTGGGTTGTGTTACCATTATGATGCTCAGTCCTCAGTTTGCAACTTAGAAGCATCTGTGTGGCTTCTTGTCACCACCTAGGAATTTCACAAATAAATCATCAGAGGAGCAAGTTACTGTTTCTATGTGCTGAATACTGACACCCCTGCCTGTTAACTCTCACACCAGAGAGCCAGAAAGGACTGCTTGGGCCATCCTGTGAGCCCTTTGCTGCTTGTTACCGCATTTCCTCTAACTTCTTACCTAATCCCTCCTTAATTCTCTGCAACGGTCAGGCCTTCCTGGGGAAAATGTATTCCATTCCCCTAAAGTCCAGCATAAACTCTGACTTCCTGAGAAGATCCTTGCTCCTTGTCCAACCATCATATTTTCATTACAAGGGACGTCCAGTACTTTAGACCCAAACTTCCCCATTCCAAAACCTGACTTTACTGTATCTGACTTCTAGTGTGGTAAATTATTTCCATCAGAAATTCTAGGTCAGGGTACTGAGGTTCTAGACAGTGTTATGCTAACACAATATTAAACTAACTGATTTTGTGTCCCCTTTCTTTCCTCTGATCATCTCCATTTTTAAGTCCCTTTACTAATGCTAAGAACAGAGGCAGAGATCTCAAGGACTTCCCTTTAATGTCTCCTCATCAGATAAGTGGTATCATATAGCCAGGCCCCTGTGCATTGCATGATTATGTGTGTGCAGGTAAATTGCTGCAGGAGTGTGGATTATTCTGAAATTGCAGCACAGTTATGCTCCAGAATCTCATTAACTAAAAAGAAGTCTCTAGCCCTTATCACTACAAGAAAGCCAAAGGGAATGCAAAACCAGGTTGGTGGTGTGTGCTCTGAGAGGTGTGAAATGCTCCAGTCACCTTAATTTAAGTCTGAGGCTGATTTAAACTTCAGCATTAACTCTTCGCTGCTGAATATTTTAGAAGGAACATAGAGCTTGTTTTTCATTGCTGAATGCAATGGAAAATGTTCGGGAGTGCATATAGGGGCACACAGCTACTTGCTATCAAAGGCTGCTGGAGTACTGGCTCAATCCCTCTTACCCCCGGATTTAAAATCACCTCTACCTCTGTCCAAAAGGGGGAGGCTAAGAGGAAGTGCAGCCTATCCCCCTACCAAAGGCCTCAGCTGTCCCCTGGTACCAAAAACCGAAGCCACTGCCCACACTTTCCTGGATGCTGAAAAGCTCCAGCTTTGCCATGACAATCTCTACGAGGCCGGTAGGTATGGTCAGTACAGGCAGTTGAACCATACTGAAAATAAAACAGTGGGGCAGCACAAAATAAACTGAGGCCTGGGATAAAATCCTGGCCTGACTGGGAGCTTTCCCACTGACTTCAGTGAAAGCAGACTTTCTTGTGTGGTCTATCCACAGAGTTGCACCATTTTAATTAATGGCATGATTTTACACTGATTGATATGACTCTATACGTGTACTCTCTTATGTCAGTTTAAACTGGGTTTATATCAGTTTCACTTGTGTGGGTAAATGTACAGGAGCAAGTTAAACCAATAAAACGAGCATGAAGACAATATAAGAGAGATCATACACAAAATTTGCACTGGTTTAACTAACCAGATTTCAGTTCAACTTCTGTATCTAGACAAGCCCTGAATTTAATATCAGAATAAATCAGATACACAAAGAATACTAAATGGTTTGGACTAGACTAGTGGAGGGCAGTTAGGAGTAGAGTGCTTGGCCATGCTATATAATCCCTCGGTCCCTGCCACAAAATCCTGGGGCCTCAGTCTCATCATTTAGGTCTAATGCCCCACACAAGATACCAGGCCTTTATATATAGCCTATGAGAGTAAAATTAGGGCAGGAGTGTTCTCCAATGGTTGCAGAAATTAGAACCCCTTCATTCTATTTCTGCCTGTATCACTGATGTGACACATGACCTTGGTCAAGTCTCTTAACTTTTCTGCACCTCATTTTTCCATTTCTGTACAATAGGGATAATGATACAGAGCTACCTTCTTGGAAGAGGTGTTTGTGGGACTTAATTAGTATTTATAAAGTGCTTTGAGAGCCTTGATGAGAGGCACTATATAAGGAAAAAACTATTGTGGGAGAACCTGACAAGTGGAAAATAAGGATGAATTTGGGCAGTGGTATTAAAAGGTATTGGCTTGTAATAGAGAATTAGTTCTCCTGGCCAGTCTTGGGCTCTGCATATTTCTTTGTGACAAAAGCCTTAAGTTCTCTGGGCTAGGGACTGTCACTTCATCTGTGTTTGTACAGCACCTAGCACAATGGGGCCCCAAACCTGATTGGGGTATTTGGGCAACACCAATAATAACAGCACAGATAATGTTCATCACTCCAAATGACCTATTTCTCCTAAATGTTGAGATGCAGTCAGGAGTTTGTTCTGTGATATGCTGTTTTCCAGCATGTGACACTGATGCTTTGTTACTGGTTTTGCTTTAATTTAAAATACTTTAATTTAAATAGACTATGGGAAACAAGTTATGGAAACACCCACTGAAATATGGAAAAGTTTCCTCAACTAGAGCTTTATAAGATGTTTTGCAGTCTGTGCTTTACAGGAAGTGTCTATATTTAGCTTCTAATTACAGTACGCAGTAAAGGTTATTTCTCAGTAAAGGCTATATTTACATTTATATTTATTCTGTAGCATTTTGTCATGCCATTTGTATTCATTATGTCACTCCTGATACATGCCAAAAACCACCCTCCATGCAGTTACCTACACTTAAACACTTCTTGCACACATGTAATATAGATAATTAGAAACAATATTTGCTCAATAAGAACAGAAAGGGGACAGGGCCATTCTACTGTACTTCTCATTATCTTTGTGGGCACTAACGATTTATGACCTTTGATTTAAATCCAGCTTGCTATTCAGTCATTTGCAATGCTGTCAGGGGGGCTTAGCGACATGTGTCCCTGCACTTGGCTTTCACATTTGCACTCTTCTCTTGATTCTTTATTTAATTTCACAAGGGGGGAAAGTTTAGTGAGTCTCACCGATGCCTCTCTGTCAAGTGTGCACTCACTCAGGTCTAGAATAGTAATTGGTGGTGCCGATCAGGATTCAGGTAAACTGACTTTTGTACCGCTAAAGACATTATTTGCATAAGACCAGTGCCAACACTCTCAATCAGTGCAACTTCCTTTAACAAAAAATTTAATAACTAGTCTTAATTCTCAGTTGTTCCAGTCCTGCACTCAGCCCAGGAAGTGGGGCTGGGGGCAAAGTTGGTTTTAAGCCACCTTGTGTGCTCCTTGTATTCTAAGGGCAAGCAGTGGCTTCTGGAGAAAATCATTGCCTCTGAGCAGCTTTAACTGATGCTCTGACTGCAAAGCCCCCTTCTGGGTGTGCTAGGTGTGAGTTGCCAGTGCCCCAGACCTTGGCCATGCTCCATACATGGGGGGGCTGGCAGAGAGTGTTCCAGCAGCTTGGTTCAGTGGCTGGGGAACTCTCTTTCACTGGGAGTTCCCCAGGAGTTGTTTCCTCCCATTCATATAACCAGAGTGGCATTAAGGGGCTAGGGCACAGGGGAGAATTTGGCCTAATAAGTTTGCTACGAGATTTGGTAAAAAGATTTCTAAATTCAAAATTTTGCCAAAAATCAGTTTGAAATGTTCAACAATTTTTGTGTGTGTGAAAATTTCATCCTGTTTTTCGGATCCTTTCTGTTAGCTACGTTTTCATAAGACTTCTGGTCTGGTGCTTCCTGTCCACAAGCAGTTAGCAATAAAAAAAAAAAAAGACACAGCTACAATTCAGCCCCCTGAGGTACAGCACCCTGCATGCTCATGCCTGACTATAGGGTTCTGGTTCTACAAAGCCTTAAAAATGGTCTGAAACTTACCAATACAAAACAAAATGTGATTTCTATGTTCAAAGGGGGTTAATGATTTTGGATGTCTCTGTTTCTGTGCCTAGATTCTGTGCTTGATTTTCAAAAAGTGCTGAGCACCCACCCTCTGAAAAAAATCAAGCCCTTTTAAGGTGTGTGAAGTTGGCACCCAAAACTAGCCTCTATTGAAAATGGAGACCAGACTGGTGTGCTAGAGTTGACTGTGAGGGTGATATGAGGATTAAGTTAATCTAATTAGCCAGCTGAGAATGAATGACAGTGGTTTTCCGCTACTACAGAAGAGGGAGAGGAGAGGATTTTAGGAAATCCGTGGCAGTGTTGTAAGGAAGGTAGTATCTGGAGTAATCAGTAACAGTTCTCTTAACATCAAGCCTGATATCCCATGAAATCTGGGACATGGGTTGATGGGTCTCAGGCCCCTTCCTAGAGTACAAGAATCCCTGTTACAAAAGCCACCAGCTCCAACCGGTGGCACCCTCAGCAGAGAGCCCAAGGACTGAGAGGGCCACGGAATCTGAACCCTCCGGCTCGGAAGGGGGGAAGCTGCCCTCTCTGGCCCTGTCATTGATTAGGTAACGGAGTGATCCCTCCTCCGGGCTGTGTATGTGTGAATTCAACCCAGCCCCCTTCACAGCACCAAAACTCCAGGGGGGACATCACCCCCAGATCCAGCTCTCCTCCACCCCCACAAATCCGGCCAGGAAGCATCATTCCTTAAACCATTCCCCTCCCGCAGGCGGGCTGCGAAATCCGGGCTGGGGGGAGGAGGTCACTGGGGCTGGGAGAGAAGCAGCAGCAAAGCGGGATCCCCAGCGCAGGCGAGTGACAAAGCAATCCCCAGCCCGGCCCCCTGCATTCCGCCCCGAGCCAGCCAGCCCTGCACGCCCCGCTGCGCCCCCAGCCCATCGCCGGGCGGACATGGCACTTACCCATGGCGATGCGAGAGGCCGGGGAGTTCGGCTCAAGTTTGTTTCCAAACAGCCAGGGACAATCCAGCAGGGAGTGGGCAGTAAAACCCAAACCGACTGATTCAGGTCCCTCCGATCATCTGTGCCTGGGGGGGATCCGCCCCCGCTGCAGCACCAGCCCCGAGCAGGGGGGCTCTGACCCAGACCCGGAGAGGAGCGGGGCTCCCCGTCCCTGAACCGGGGATCCACAGCCAGGATCCCCAAGCAGCCAGCCACTAAAGTCCTGCACTCTTCTCGCCTGGGGAGGGGTGCCCCCCCACGATCCGGCTCGAAACCCTCCAGAAACTCCCGCCCCAGAAACTTTCCCTGCTCCGCCAGCCCCACTCAGCGCCCGGCAGCGCTGAGCCAGGGGGTAGTGCCGCACAGCGCCACGTTGCTACAGCCCTGCCTACTGCCGCTGGGATGGCGGAGCCTGGGCGTTGTAGTCCTGGTTCCCCGGCCCGGGGACAGCTGCCTCGCCAAGGGCTTGGTGGCTGTGCAGAGCCCGGGGCGAGCAGCAGCCGGCAGAGCTCCCAAGAGCTCGCTCCGTACCGCCCCCTCCCCTGTAATGGGATATGCCCTCTCTCCTCCAACACTGAACACACTCTCAGTCGCAGGGAATCATTGTTGATCCTCTTCCTTTTGCGATGAAGGATTTTTGCAAAGTGAGTTCCAAGGAGGCAGCTTAAATCTCATGCATGATCCCGGCCCTCTCTTGTTCCCTAATAATGGGGCGGGGGTGGGGGTGTCTCTGGGGGTGTGGGGCGCAGTGTAATCAGGCTGTGATAATTATGAATATTATGAAGGAGATGTAAGCTGTCTCATCAAAAACAAAAACACAAACCCTTGCAAAGCCGCATGGCACATCCTCACTGTTCCTCTACTGCTGGGATTGTGGTTGTAAGGTCCTTGGGACCTGGATCTTTTCTTCACAGCCCTCTGTAAAGGCCCAAATACATTGGTGATGTTCTAGAACTGGTAGATGAGAAATAAAGTAAACCATAACAGTTGAGCGGAACACCTGACCATGCACGTTTTCTAGTGCTCCTGCTGAATGTATCAGGACCCCTGACTTGTACTTAAATGCTCAAGTTCTGAAGCTAAGCTTTTATTGGTGCATTTCTAATTGTCCTAAATGCATGGATCCAGGGCAGAGTAAGACTTTCTGCTGGAATTACAGATCTACATCAAACCTCAGCCCTAAATATAGTATATGCTATAAATCATTTTAGCTTGGTGCCTGTGAAATGCTTAGCTGCTCATTGCAGGGGGTCTGGTAGCTCTGACAGGAAGCCTTTGCTTCTAGAGGACTGCTTCAAAACCAGTGCAAGTAACCAGATCAAGTGGAATAACCAGAAGAGATTGGCAAGTGATGGTTCTTTGGTTCTGCTTTGGGTTGGAAAGGGGTGTATATTACAAAAAACAATCCAGCAGGACAGATATAAGGAAGATTTCAATGTCAAGGGCTGTCACCATTTGCCAGCACTTAGGCCCCATTAGGCAAAGTACTTCAGTGGTGCTTAGCTTTAAGCATAAGCTTAAATTCATCTCTGCTCAGCAAAGCACCTAAGCACATACATAAAGTGAATGTAGTGAAGACAATGGGACATAAGCCGCCGGTTCCTTGAATCAGGGCTTAAACTCACATATCCAAAACCAAAACAAATAAACCCA
Source organism: Lepidochelys olivacea (assembly GCF_965140295.1). Classification (NCBI taxonomy): domain Eukaryota; kingdom Metazoa; phylum Chordata; order Testudines; family Cheloniidae; genus Lepidochelys; species Lepidochelys olivacea. The sequence continues at coordinate 19,223,720 of NC_140423.1, forward strand.
ATCTTTAAACACAGGGTTTTACAAAATCGAATATGTGTTTTCATGATTATTTTAATCCAATGAAAACATTTCCCCTCAATGCTATAAGCTCAAACCATAGAGTATTAGGCTTGTGCATGAGAGTCAGAACATGAAAGTAACTATAAAAAGTGAAACTAACTAGCCAAATTTCATCCCCTCAAAACCGAGAGGACTACAAGTTGGATAACTAATGAAAAATACATTTGATTGTAAAGATGATTTCAATGTTAATAATCTCAGGCGTTATTTACCTTAACAGGGAATTCTAGATAAATATTTAAAAAGCAACCTTTTTATTCAGATAACCATGATGGTACCCAGCTCTTTTTCTGGAAAAAATGTGTTAAATCTCTGCTCCCGAGGAATCCAGTACTGCCAAATCTCATGATTTAACTGTGGGGTTCACAATTTCCCCCTCCTTAAAGTCATAGGTTCCTGGACTCATGTGACTAGACAGAATATCAGCTTTCTCTTTCTTAAAAGGAAGTTTTTAACTTTTGTGGTTGTGGAGTAAACATTGATATCATGAATGCTAAAGGCTCAAAAAACAGCAGGAAACTAAAAAGAATTTCAGATTTACTATTTTAAAATATCTAATGATTTTTAATCCAGTCTCATGGCTTTTGGGGGCCAGATTTAGCATTTTTGTACACTTGAGACTGGCAATATAGGAAATTCTACATCTTTTCAGCACTGGATATGACAACATTTTGGAAAGTAGGTTGTAGGCCATCTGGTTTGAAACTTGAACTTGATCAAAGACTTGTTTTTGTTCCCTCTCAAAGACACAGATCTAGTCTATTTTTAAAAGTGTTTCAAGTCATCCACACATTTTACAGATTAAATATACACTTCCCATTCATCGTCTCTAGTTTCAATTGCAAATTAAGTATTTAAAACTACCACTTTAAAATTTTTGTATCCAGAATAAACTGACAACTGCACAGGGACCTTATGAAATGTAAAGAATGGCTTCAAACACTGAAAATGACCAATAAGATCAACAACATTCAAGGAAGCAGCTTTTCAAAGGGATTAAGGAATGAGAGTTGAAGGATTTGGTAACCATAGCAACTGTTTCAGTGATGCTAATAATCATGCAATTAAGTAATATACTTTAAAAGCCAGACCATAAGTTGTGAGCATTTTAAATCAGCTTTAATCACTGTAGGACAGAAAATCATACAGTTTTACAATATGAAATGTACACACAGCATAAACTTAGCCCAAGTCACTGGGAGATTTTTTTCTTGAAATTAGGATTCTCTTGAGAATGGGTTATCCTGTGTGAAAGTAATCAGGGGAGTAAAATGGGGCTAGGGTCAATGATGCTATGACAATGCAGGAGATCCATGGTTTTCTAATTAATGTTGAAGTACTGTATGTTAAGGGGCTGATGTAAAATTCTGATTGCTCTTATAGCACTCAGAGCCAAAATGTTTTGTTCTAATTGCTAATTAAGTATTTCCTTATCCTGGAGCTGTGTGTGAGACTGATTGACCATTGTGATGTCTATTCTGAACTCTGGGAACACACTGAAAAAGTTGGGGTGCTGCTGGTGGATGCCCTGTGATTTTCTCTGTATACTCTGCCATCCAGAATGCAGTCATGAAGCTAACAGGGGTATAGGGGGAGTGCCCCCACTAGGTGGCCCTGAGTTGTCTGTGCGGTGCCTTTTCAAGTATATTATGCAATTGACAAAAGGAGGTGTATGACATGGATTTTCACACAGGGCTGGAGAGTGAGCCCGCCCCGCACTCACTTGGCACTGATGGCTCCTGTCCTGTGGGGTTGGGCTGGCGCCCTGTTCCGGCATTGTAACATGGTGCTCTCAGTTGCTTGGTGCTGTGACCCTGTGCACCATGTTGCAATGCCACTCTCAAATTTGGCTTTGGCACCCATCTGTCATGATGGAGGGGTGGCCAGGCCAAACCTGAATGGCCTGGAGTAGGGAACCAAGCCCAGGAGCCGCCACTGCAGGGTGAGCATGGGGTGGTCTTGTCAAGCTGTCTGGAGTGGCTCAAGAGCATGAGCACCAATCTCAGGGCAGACTGTTACAAACCAGAGCACAAACCCCAAACTGGTTGTGAGCTCTATACTGAGATTTTACCAACCAAGCATCAAGTGTGAACTGCTCAAACACTACAATAGCCTTAACATAGAGTCACAGACAGTCCCCTTGGGTACGCCAATCTAGCTTGCCACCTAGGTAAGCTTGCCTTTGCGATAGATGGTCTCTTATGCCAAAAATTACAACAATGTTCAGGTTACTTCCAGTCCCAAAGCACCAGCCATTTACTCCAGGTCAATTGTACCTTAGATCTCTCACCAAAGACAATGCTTGTAGCCCACCCTATAACAAACTATCTAAAGATTTATTAACCAAGAGAAAGAAATAGGAGTGATATTTACAAAGTTAAAGCCGGTAAAAATACATTGAGTTATAGTCTTAGATTCCAAAAGGTGGTAGAAGCTTCTATAATAAGCAAGGTCTATATGTCCTGTAGGGCTAACCCAGACAAGCATGGGGATCTTTTGCATATGTTTAGTAATCCTTGCCCCTCAAAGTCATAGCAGCATAAAGATACAGTTTCTTCTTGTCAGGAATTTTGATTCCCTTCCCCCAGAATTCAAGCTGATGGGACAAGTCCTCGTGCATGTCTCCTCTTCATGGGTGTGTGTGTGGAGGGGCAATCAACAAAGTCTTTTGTCCTCTGATGTTTGTCTGGTGTCTATGGGCCTTCTTTTGTTGGGCAGGAGATAACTCCTTATGGCAGAGTGGACTAAGTCCGGAGGCCCCCTGCTGGAGGCCTCGTGGCCCTGCATCACCCTGTCCCAGAATAGAGCAGCGAGAAGTCCTCCAGGCAGCCTAGAGTGGCTGTAGAAGAGTGGCCAATCAGAAGGGCTGCTGGAGTGATCAATAAGGGGCCAGAAGGGCGGGATAAAGGGAAAGTAGCAGTCCAGAGCCTTCAGTTGCTATATGAAAAGGAGGACTTGTGGCACCTTAGAGACTAACCAATTTATTTGAGCATGAGCTTTCGCGAGCTACAGCTCACGGGCTTGTTGGGGGAGGACTGGATGCTTGGCTGGCTAGACGAACAGCAGGACTGCGTATAGCTCACCAGGCAGAACTGAGCCCAGCGAACACTGCCAAAGACCTTGAGGATGGCTGGCTGGATAGAATAGCAGCAGAGCCGTTAAAAGGTCAGTGTGGGCAGGCTGAGCCTGAGGGACTGAGCACAAAACCTGGCCTGACCAGACTGGGGTACTGAGATGGGCCCCGGCTGGGTGTCTGAAGAAGGTAGTGCTTCTGCGAAGAAGCCTAAAAGCTATGGCCCCATACCAGGGCTGTGATAAGAACTTGGGAACATATACCCCGGAAGCAGGGACAGCGTGTGCAGCTTAGCCGGACGGCTGAGCTGCTGAAGACCAGCCGAGAGGACCAGTGGCCGGGGAGTGCTTGCAAAAGGTAGGTGCCACCCTGATGTAAGAACAAAAAAGAAAAGGGAGCCATCCACAAGAGGGGGGGTGTCCCCCCATGAAAAGAACTGTTTATAGGCACTCTTCCCCAGAGAGAAGGGGACATGCAGGAGAGGTGGGTGCTGATGCTGTTACATACCTCCTGTGGCAAATTGTATTTCACACTTGGCAATACTTTCCTGACTGGTAATTTACAGTTATAAAGAAAACACTTTTTTATAAGTGAGATTCATACATTCAGTAATTTACAAGCATTTCATAAAGTCTAAACACAAAACACATTTTTATAACGCTAATACCTATTTTAACACACAGGTAAGTCAGAATGATTACAGTTATACAGTGTACAATTGAGGCCTAGGGGCCTTGGCATGAGCTGGCACCTGGTCTGCCAGCATTATAGGGTTCACTCACCAGCCCTCTTGATCCCAGGGCCTCCCTTGTGCACCAGGCCAGGATTAGGGTTGTGGTGCTGGGACAGAAGGTGCTGCTGTAGGTGTTTGGTGCCCCATCAATGAGGTGAGGAGAACATGGTAGAGAAGTGCACCCATTGAATAGGGAGAATACATCAACACTGAGTTCAGTGGATTATAGTGCATTTAAAACTTTACTTGTGTGCATACAAATCTCTTCAGTTTACTTGTAAATAGCTAGCTACACATTTGTTAGTTCTGTGAGATTTGTAGGCTTAGGCTATCTCAATGGTGAAAGCTAACCTAGATATTAGCTGTGCAGCTTTAGCTGAGTGGGGAATGAAACCAAATGGTCAATTAATTTGAGTACTGGAGAACCACCAGGAGAGTCTTCTGAGTGGGGATGGTTTTAAAAAACTAAATGTAAAGCCAGTAGGTATAATTGAAAATAGTACCACGAACAACCCATTGGCCCTTTGGTTGCAAAACCTGGCTCTGCCACTGCTAGAATAGAGGTAGGGTTCCCTTGAGTTTGGATTCTCTTTGGGGAGCAGTTATAGCACATGCATTTCTTCTGATGGATTCCTGAATTTCTTCTGAGACTTTCTTAAATTATTTCATTGTGCGAAATGGAAATAATGGCTTTTCTGTGTCTTTTCAGCAAACTATTGTCCAGGTATCTGACCTGCCCAGGTATCTGACCTGCCAACACAAACCCGCTCTTAAATATCCTGGAAGGATCCTGTTCTCTGGCAGGGTAATAAAAACATTAACTACCTAAGATAGCCAGAAGGTATGGCTCTGTGGGGGGAAAAATATCTTTATGGTTTGCTTACATAGAGGCAGGTGAGAATACTTCAATATGTTTGGCTAGTGCATCAGCTTTTCAGTCAGCTGTATGTCACAACCCTTTCAAACTAAACCGTGAGGAACTGATACAATATTCAGTGGGAATAATTGAAAATGTGTCAAACAATCCTTTGAAAAGCAACCTGAAATGTTTCTTTGCAGTCTGAAGTTATGTAAATAACAAACTTTTGTCTTATACTTGTAAAACCTGTATATTCTGAGCCTGACTCAAAGCCCACTGAAGTCATTGGAAACACTCCTGTGGGCTTTAAATCATACCCTCTTTGTGCAGCTGCTGTAGCACATAACTCCATGAATTAAAGGTTTTGTGTGGTCTTTCATGGAATGGGTCTTTGGGGACCTGGAAGGATCATATCTATAGTGACAAGTCTGTGGCCACTTGCAGACACAGCATTGGTTCCAAAGGATCCTGCAAAGGAAGAGAGGCTCATGCCTCCTGTTCTTTAGCATATTTCTTGTCCTCCTTGCCATGATCTTCCCCTGAGGTGTTTCTTTTGTGATCATCAGGCTGTATGTCTTGGCCAATCCACTTCTCTGTTTGATTCTTATCTCTCTTTTGGCCTGTGGATTTCAAGTGAACGAGGCTGCACTCTAGCTATAGAACCAAATAATAAAAACACCAGGCATAAACCACAAATATGTATTTCTTGAGATGTTTATCATTTAAAATTTAAACTGCAGTTGGTAACAATAACCCAGCTTGAATGTGCTCTACATTGCTGAACTATTCATGAACAGGTTTCAGAGTAGCAGCCGTGTTAGTCTGTGAGCTGTAGCTCACGAAAGCTTATGCTCAAATTTGTTAGTCTCTAAGGTGCCACAAGTCCTCCTTTTCTTTATTCATGAACAGTTGCACTGTGCTTCAAGGCAGTAGCCGCTAGAAACAGACATTACAATCACAAATGAAAACAAGGAGTGGGAATCCATTTAGCAAAGAAGGAATCCCCAGTGATCTAGCAGGTTCTCTCCAACAAGGTGGATAATTTAGCCCCAAATCTGTAATTTGTTCTTTTTTTCACTGTCATTGTAATAAGTAAAATGGTTTAAAATAAGGGCAGAACAGAAGTTAAGCTACCTTGTTTTGTAGTCAGCGATGGGAAGTTTATTAGACGAAATATTTGTTCTTATAACCAAACTCAGCAAGTTCAGGTCATTCTTTGTTTTAGAGATGACAATAGTGCAAAGTGAGTCAGGGTTTGTTTACTCACAACAGTTGTACCATTCTAACTATATGGGAAGCGTTAAAGCACTACAATCCCCCTAGCATGGAGACAGTTATATTGGCATAATGACAGGTTTCAGAGTAACAGCCGTGTTAGTCTGTATTCGCAAAAAGAAAAGGAGTACTTGTGGCACCTTAGAGACTAACCAATTTATTTGAGCATGAGCTTTCGTGAGCTACAGCTCACTTCATCGGATGCATACCGTGGAAACTGCAGCAGACTTTATATACACTCAGAGAATATGAAACAATACCTCCTCCCAGCCCACTGTCCTGCTGGTAATAGCTTATCTAAAGTGATCATCAGGTTGGGCCATTTCCAGTACAAATCCAGGTTTTCTCACCCTCCACCCCCCCACACAAATTCACTCTCCTGCTGGTGATAGCCCATCCAAAGTGACAACTCTTTACACAATGTGCATGATAATCAAGTTGGGCCATTTCCTGCACAAATCCAGGTTCTCTCACTTTGGATGGGCTATCACCAGCAGGAGAGTGAATTTGTGTGGGGGGGGTGGAGGGGGTGAGAACCTGGATTTGTACTGGAAATGGCCCAACCTGATGATCACTTTAGATAAGCTATTACCAGCAGGACAGTGGGCTGGGAGGAGGTATTGTTTCATATTCTCTGTGTGTATATAAAGTCTGCTGCAGTTTCCACGGTATGCATCCGATGAAGTGAGCTGTAGCTCACGAAAGCTCATGCTCAAATAAATTGGTTAGTCTCTAAGGTGCCACAAGTCCTCCTTTTCATATTGGCATAAGTGTGCTTTACAGCAGCATAGCTATTCCCATACGAGAAGAGGAATGCGCTATACTAGTGTAAGCCACCATTACAGTAGTATAACTGCAGCCACACAAGGGGTTGTACCAGGATAACTACTTCAGAAAAAATTACCCCCCAAGCCAACTTAGTTATACGGATACTCAGAGAAGGGCCATGCTGAGGCTTGGGGTAGCTGACTCTGTATAAACTCACAGTTGCCTCAGTTTGCCTAATTCCCATTTGACCAGCTTTGAGAATCTCGGTCTTAGGCCAGGTCCACTGGGAATGCTTTGCCTGTATAGGAATACTGGTGTACTTCTCGGGTGTGTCTACACTATGGAGGCTACAGCAGCACAGCTGCAGCAATGCCACAGTACGAGAGTGTAGATGGGTCCTATGTTGACGGAGGGGGTTTTCTGTTGCTGTAGGTAATCCACCTCTCCAAGAGGCAGTAGCTGGGTTGATGGAAGAATTCTTCTGCCAGTGTAGCTGGGTCTACATCGGGGGTCAGGTCGGCTTAACTACAGTGCTTAGAGGTGTGAATTTTTCACATGCCCTGAGCAATGTAGCTAGAGCGATCTAAATGTTAAGTGTAGACCAGGGCCTCGGTAGACTTATTCCAGCCCCTGCAAGTGGGAAAACAAACAGGTCTGTCAAGCAATTAAAAAAAAATGAATTGCCATTAATTGCACTATTAAACAATAATAGAATACCATTTATTTAAATATTTTTGGGTGTTTTCTACATTTTCAAATATATTGATTTAAATTACAACATGGAATACAAAGTGTACAGTACTCACTTTATATTTTTTGATTACAAGTACTTGCACTGTAAAAAAAACAAAAGAATTAGTATTTTTAATTCACCTAATACAAGTATTGTAGTGCAATCTCTTTATCATGCAAGTTGAATTTTATGTTAAAAAAACTGCATTCAAAAATAAAACAATCTAAAATTTTAGAGCCTGCAAGTCCATTCAGTCCTACTTCTTTAGCCAATCGCTCAGACAAACAAGTTAGTTTACATTTGCAGGAGATAATGCTGCCCTCTTCTTAATTACGTCACCAGAAAGTGAGAACAGGCGTTCTCATGGCACTGTTGTAGCCAGCGTTGCAAGATATATGTGTGCCAGATGCACTAAAGATTCATTTGTCTCCATCTTCAACCACCATTCCAGAGGACTTGCGTCCATGCTGATGATAGGTTCTGCTCAATAACAATCCAAACCAGTGCAGACGACACATTTTCACTTTCTGAGTCAGATGCCACCAGCAGAAGGTTGATTTTCTTTTTTGGTGGTTCGGGTTCTGTAGTTTCTGCATCGGAGTGTTGGTCTTAAGACCTCTGCAAGCATGCTCCATACCTCATCCCTCTCAGATTTTGGAAGGCACTTCAGATTCTGAAACCTTGGGTTGAGTGCTGTAGATATCTTTAGAAATCTCACATTGATACTGTCATAACTATAAAGGGAAGGGTAAACACCTTTAAATCCCTCCTGGCCAGAGGAAAAACCCTTTTACCTGTAAAGGGTTAAGAAGCTAAGATAACCTTGCTGGTACCTGACCAAAATGACCAATGAAGAGACAAGATACTTTCAAAGCTGGAGCGGGGGGGACGGGACACAAAGGGTTCTCTCTGTCTGTGTGATGCTTTTGCTGGGATCAGAGAGGAATGCAGGTCAGAACTCCTGTAAAAAGTCAGTAAGCAATCTAGTTATGTGTTAGATTCTGTTTTGTTTAAACGGCTGATAAAATAAGTTGTGCTGAATGGAATGGATATTCCTGTTTTTGTATCTTTTTGTAACTTAAGGTTTTGCCTAGAGGGATTCTCTGTTTTGAATCTGATTACCCTGTAAGGTATTTACCATCCAGATTTTAGAGGTCATTCTTTTACTTAATTAAAATTCTCTTTTAAGAACCTGGTTGTTTTTTCATTGTTCTTAAGATCCAAGGATTTGGGTCTGTGGTCACCTATGCAAATTGGTGAGGATTTTTATAAAGCCTTCCCCAGGAAAGGGGGTGTAGTGCTTGGGGGGGAAACGTTTCCAAGTGGGCACTTCCCCTGTTCTTTGTGTAACATTTTGGTGGTGGCAGCTTTTAACCTAAGCTGGCAAGAATAAGCTTAGGGGGTCTTTCATGCAGGTCCCCACATCTGTACCCTAGAGTTCAGAGTGGGGAAGGAACCTTGACAGATATCATCTTTGCGTTTTGTCAAATCTGCAGTGAAAGTGTTCTTAAAATGAACATGTGCTGGGTCATCATCAAAGACTGCTATAACATAAATATATAGGGCAGAATGCAGGTAAAACAGAGCAGGAGACCTACAATTCTCCCCCAAGGAGTTCAGGCACAAATGTAATTAATGCTTTTTTTTAAATTAGCGTGTCCCCTGGAATGGTGGCTGAAGCATGAAGGGGCATATGAATGTTTAACATATCTGGCACATAAATACCTTGCAATGCCAGCTACAAAAGTGCCATGCAAATGCCTGTTCTCACTTTTTGGTGATCTTGTAAATAAGAAGAGGGCAGCATTATTTCCTGTAAATGTAAACCAACTTGTTTGTCTTAGCGATTGGCTGAACAAGAAGTAGGACTGAATGGACTTGCAGGCTCTGAAGTTTTACATTGTTTTGTTTTTGAGTGCACTTTGACAAAGATTGTACTACAGTACTTGTATGAGGTGAATAATATTTTCCAATTTCTTTGGTTTATCCTTTTTACAGTAAAAATATTTGTAATAAATACATTTTAATTTCAATTACAACACAGAATACAATATATATGGAAATAAATTTCAATTAGTATTCTATTGTTTAACAGTGTGATTAAATCTGCAATTAATTAAAAAATGAATTACAATCACTATTAATTTTGAGTTAACTGCAATTAATCGACAGCCCTACAAATAAAATCAGTAAAAGCACAGTTTTGCCAGTATAACTAAGTCTACAGTAGAGGCTTTTGCTGGCACAGATGTCAGTCATAAATCACACCTCATTACACCCCTGACCAACATAATTGTGCTAGCAGAGGTCTGTAGTGTAGACCTCACCCCATTCTTCTAAATAAATCCTGGAAAAAGAGTTGTCTGTATGAACTCCATCCTGCTAGATGCCGAGTGCTCTCAAAGTCAATGGGAATTAAGAGGTTTCAGCCCCTTACAAGATCAGGCTCTATTTCTATTAGCTTGGCCTCCAGTAATTCTTAATTCAATTTGATCATTTATAAAAGGAGGGTTGCACATAACTATGTCAAGGGGAACAAAGTTACACAAGTAAGACATCACAAAGTCCATGCCTCAGTGCAATTCTCCAGAGTGATACAAAGTGTGTTTTGTTCCAATAAAATATTGGGTGATACTATAAACGGCTCCAGATTATTTCCAAAGGCTGCACAACCGTTTATTTTGTTAATGAGAAGAGTAAAATAAAATGGAGAAAATGTTTCCTCTTGAACATTTTGGAAACTCCAGAGGATGATGTTGGTCAGCATGGGATAAATGGCTTAGTTTACTATAATGATTTAATGAAAGGGTTACATGCTGTTTGTGTGTGGGTATGGCCTGGCCTAGGCTATAGAATTAGGACAGAATAACTACGTTGCTCTGGGATGTAAAAAAAAATCTACACCTGAAGCGTCATGGTTAACATGACCAAGTCCTTGTGTGGACTGTGCTGGGTGGATGAAGAATTCGTCCATTGAACTAGCTAGCGTCTCTTGTGGAGGTGGGTACTTACGTCAGCAGGTGAATCCCTCCTTTCAGTGTAAACACTATCTGTGTTGAGGTGCGATAGCAGCAGAGCTATATATAGTGTACTAACTGTAAACTAGCCCTGCATGCATATGGGCATGCAGGGCTATGTGTGTTAGAGTGCTCACTGTAGGCATAGATCTTGCTGGACATGAATAAATGTGCATAGAGCTTGATTTGAGTGCAAAGTTAAAGTGTGTGTGTGTGGTTTAAAAAAAAAAAGTGTGAGACTGTTTTGGGGCTAGTTGAGATAACTGAACACCCTGAGCTGATCGGCTTGAAATGTACATAAGGTGAGGATACAAGCAATTGGTCCTTACACGATCTGCAAAGCAATTGGTCCTTATATGATCTGTACCTTGTCCAAACCAATTAGATTCAAGAATAGATGTTTTAGTAGCCTGGAAAAAGTATATAAACTGTATAGTTTGATACAAATTATTTAAAATTATGGTATCACCCTGTACCTAAACCCCTTGAGTCTGAGCCCCTGGTTTGCACGGGCACAGCACTATTATATGCCTAACAAAGTAACCTGAGTGATGAGGTGGAGCTGAACTGAGCTTTTGGATCCCAAGGAACTGGATGAAGTGTTCTCCCAGAACTGGATGAGGGGGTCTGGATTAGTCAATTGGAAGAGATCTTGGAGGGAATCCCAACACATGCATGGGCTTATGTGTGTGTAAACTCTGCCCAGAGCACTATGAAATATCAGAGCTTTTTAAAATAGTATTTGCAAATTGGGACCATGCAAAACAGGAATGCAGATATTTCCTGGCTAAATGCTAGAGCATCCTGTATAAACGGCCTAAGACCAATGGACTTGGGACATAATAAGAGAGGGAAGTACCATGGGGTAGATTTCTTTTATCATCCAAAGCTGTTACTGAAAGCTTGTAAATATTTGTAAATGTAAATATTTCCCCAGCATGACCCCACCACATGAAGCTGAAGTAAGCTATGTGGAATGTGTTAATAAAATAAACATCTGAAACAAACAAATAATGTGGTAGGGAAAACAAGGACAAAATGGACTTGAAACATTTCCAAATGTAACAATCTAATAACTATTTATATGGACTGGAAAAATCTCTTGTACAGCCTGTATTTCCTGAAGAACCTAAAGAATACCCCAGTATGGGCGAATAGCCCAAGGGAGTAGTGGGTTGCATTGTGTGCCATTAAAATTCAGTTGTGGTGTTGAGACCAGGAGCTGTTACAAACTAAGTAGTTGGCTAGATGCCTCCAATGTATTTAAAACATCTGTGAAAGATTAATGAGTCTTGTTCATGCCTCTGTGACCCAACACCTCATATTCTTCATAGATATTGCTATGATATGAATATGGCATAAATAATGTGTTCTATGCAAGATGGGTCATGTCAGGTATCATAGGAAAGGTTATGATTTGCTGAATATGATTATCTATTTGTATGCATGTATCATTTCTGTATCTGATGTTAGGAATATTGACTATGTAACAATTACTGTGTTTACACCTGGGGAACACCCACCAGACAGTAGGCAATCAGCCTGGATAGGCCATTATGAAGAACAATAGGACTCTGAAGATGCTAATCTCCCACTTTCCTGAGAAGCTTCCTGGGATGCTGCTTTGACACTGCAGAGTCATGTTATCATGTCACTGGGTACTGGACCCCATCTTGGCCCAGGATGACTGCTGAGAACATCTAAGAAACAAGGGCGGTGGGGGAGGAGGGGGGAGAAGAAGAGCTGAGCCTGGGCCAGAAAAGGTGTCTGGCCTGTGAAAGAAATGCCTAAACAACATTTAGGGTGAGGAAATTACTACTTGTAACCAGTTTCTTTAATGTATTAAACTTACTTTGCATGTTTTTATTTGCTCAGTAATCTGCTTTAGTCTGTTTGCTATCTCTTATAAACACTTAACCTACCTTTTTGTAGTCAATAAACTTGTTTTTGTTTTTTCTAAAACATAGCTTGTGGAATTCATAACGGGGGGGGGGGGGAAGGCAGGCAAAAAGCTGTGCATATCTTCTGCCACATTTGTTGGAGACCCCAGGGCATGGCCACTAGTTAAGTCAAGGGGATGGAAGGCCATAAGGGTTGAGGAAGTCACCCTGCTGAAAGCCTAAGGGCTTCTTCTTAACCCCCCTTAATAGAATTCAGGCCTGGCTGGTTTGAGTAAGCTCTTTTGCTCTTAAAACAATGTTGCAGCCGCAGATAATGCTTTAGTGTAAGGTTTGCTGACGCCAAGTTAAAAATAATAGGAGATAGTTACAAGGCCAGGCAGGATGTGCTGGTTGTTTAAGTTGCTAGGAATGCTTGTTAGAGGTTGCAGGAAATAAACATTGTTGTAACCCATAAAAGGAAGGCAGAGTATTTGTGCAAAGTTTTAATTGGCTGATGTGTAGTGCAGTAGCATTAAGGAATATAAAAGTGTGTGTAATGACCTGCTCTGGGGTGCAGGATTTGAGATTCTATACTCCCTGTATCTTGTTTGCAGCTGCAAATAAACTTTTCTGCTTCTCCACCCCGTTGTGATTATTGAGTGAAACACACAGGGTAACGAACCCCTGCTGTTGTTTTGCCTCTCAGCACTGGGTACTGGCAACACATTGAAGGAGGGAGCGAATTTCATGAGCTTACGCTATACTGTTTTCTGTGCAGCACAAGACAATACAATTTCAGATTTGCACCCCGGGGCCTGGGACTGAAGCCAAAACCCAAGCCCCACTGCTCAGGGCCACAGCTGAAGCCTGAGCCTCAGCAACTGGGGCTGAAGCCTGAGCCCACAACCTACTTGGGGTAGTGGGGCTCAGGCTTTGGCATTCCCCCCCCCCCCCCCCCCCCGCCTGGGGCGGCAGGCACTGGCGGTCTCAGATCTCTCTCCCTCCTTCTGAGGTCATGTAGTAATGTTTGTTGTTGGAAGGGAGTCATGGCACAATGAAGTCTGAGAACCCCTGTTCTACGCTCTCTCTCTCTTTCTTCTACTAACACACAAGGCCCTCCTCAGCCAGGAGCTATGTGGGGGTGGCCAACTGAAGATGTCATGTGAGCACTGTTGAGCTGAATCAGCTTACAAGGATGGCAGGATTCCAGAGAATTGATGGCACTTCACTATTGATGATTAACTTTTCTGTAAAGTAACCATTAACTGTCAGCACCGTGAATGATTGACTCTTACTTATTGGGGAGGGGGAGCTGGAACTAAGCTGATAGGGTGGAAAACAAGCACCTTACTTAACCTTAGCTGACATCTCTCCCCATCCACTTCCTCTGTGTCATACCTCCCAGCATCAAGTGTGGTCCTAGCTAACTGAGGCCCTGATCCTGTGAAGGATAAAGCACAGGCACACTGATCGGCCTGCTGAGATCTCCATTGACTTCAGTGAAGCTCTGTGTGCGCACAGCAGAATGCCTCTGCAATATGGATTGCAGGATCAGGGTCCCAGATTGTAAGCTCCTTGTGACAGACGCTGTGCCTTCATTCTCCGGGGATGCCTATGGTACTATACGCAAATGTCACATTCAAGGGCAGTGAATTATACGTTATATGGGCCTGTGGTACCTGGGCTCCAGCAAATTCAGGGCCCAGGGGGCCAGGCTCCACCGATGTTCAGGGCTGGGTCTCTCCCCCAGCTCTGCCACCGTCACATGCATCCTCTGGCCCCACCTGCTGCCTCCACACACCACACCCAAGTGTCCCTGCCTGCCCTGGGCAGCGGGTGGCTGGCCCCCGCAGCTCCACACTGCTTCTCTCACTGGCCACTGCTACGTCCAGCTCCACGGTAGCAGCGCTGGGAGCAGGCTGAGGCAGCTGCTGCACTGGAGGAGGGGAGGAGCGCAAGGCAGCCCCCACACCTTGGCAGCTGACTCCAAGTCAACTCTGTGGGAGCAGGGGCTTATCCTGGCTGGACCTCCTGAGCAGCAGCAGCTGGGGTGGCTTGGGTGAGTGTCAGGCCAGGGAGGGAGGGGCTCCCCTCCCCTGGAGCTCACTGCTGCTGGTGGGGAGAGGGCTGGGGGGAGTTGTCCTCTCTGGCCCGCTGCCCCAGCCCCAGGGTAGCCTGCCTGCTGCACCCCAAACTCCTCATCCCTAGCCCAGCCCCACACCGTGCACCCTCTGTCCCAGCCCAGAGCCCATACCCAGCACCCAAACCACCTCCTGCACCCCACCACCCTGTCTCAGCTCAGAGCCTGCACCCAGCACCCAAACTCTCTCCTAGAGCCTGCACCCCAAACCCCCTCCTGAACCCAAACACCCTCCCAGAGTCTGCACCCCCTCCTGGACCCCAAGCCCCTACCCCAGCTCAGAGTCTGCACCTAGCATACAAACTCCTTCCCAGAGCCCGCACCCTCCTGCACCCAACCTCCCTCCCAGAGCCTTAGGCAGGTGTGTGTGTGTGTGCATGGGGGGTGAGGGAGATGACTTGGAACCATTCTGGGCACCACCAAAAATTCTCCAAACCTGCCGCCCCGGTCACATTCTATTAATGTAAGGCTGGATAGAGCCTGGCCTTCATGCTGGTGAGCAGTTGGAAGGCTCAGGGTGAGCAGGAGCCTTCCTTCCTCTTTGCATAGCCCATAGGAGAGCCTAGCACAGCTGTTTTCCCTGTGCTCTGGGGAGTGCAGGGACCACCGTGCTCTCCTGTGGGCACAGAAGAGCTCCAAGTGTGTGGGAAGGAGCCAGGGCAATAACTCTGCACACACAGGAATTTGTGCACCTCAGAAAACAGTATAGCAGCAGGGCTACTTCCCCTACTACAGGTTGGAGACCTCTGGGTGGCATTCTGCCTCCTGGAGTTCCCTGCTGGGGTAGTGCAGCAGGACTGTGCCTTGAAGAACTGTAAGCTCTAGGGGTAGGAACCGGCTTCTTGTCTGTGCCTTGTGAAGCATGGAGCATGCTGCCAGCACTTGGAATGACTAATCCTAGCGCCCATTTACCCTCTATTGCGGGTCCCAATCAGCACCTCGTAGCAAGGCTCTCCGTTCTGTACAGAATAATTCATTCCTTTGTGCACACACTTCCTGGCGTGCTCTTCTGCATATCGCATCCAAGAGCTCTCCTGCTCATGGTGACTTCAGTGAGGTGCTGGGGGTCAGGGTCCTGGCAGGGAGCATGGGGGAAGGTGTGGGCACCACGCTTTTATCCCTGATGGGATGGGACAGCAGAGATGCAGGCAGTGCCCCAGCTTTGCAGGCACCTCAGCAGCTGCAGAGTGCTCTGAGTTCCTGAATCCCATTCCTGCAGTGGCAGCAGCAGAAGTTAAAGGAAGTTTCGTTCTCAGGGGGATAAGGCCAAAGGGGAGCTTCTTACAAGGGGAGGCAACCGGAGTGATGATCTATCACATATTAGTTATATACTATTTACTGAGTGCAGCATAGAGAGGGGGGAAGCAGGGTGTAGTGGGGAACGAGGAGGTATATAGTGGAAGGAGGAAATATAGAGAGGGCACACAGACAGAAGGCAGTACAGAGTGTGAGAAGGTGGTATAGACAGGATAGAGTAATACATGCTAGGAGGGTAGTATAGAGGGGCTGAGTGATACATAGCCGGAGGGCATTATACAGGGGATGGTGTGATCTGTGGTGAGAGGGTGGTATAGAGGGGTGGAGTGATAGACCTGAGTAGGGTTGCCAACTTTCTAATCACACAAAACCAAACAATCCCTGCCCTGCCCCTTCTCTGAGGCCCCACCCTGCTCGCTCCATCCCTGCTCCCTCTGTTGCTTGCTCTCCCCCACCCTCAGGAGGCAGGAGGTTGGGGGCCAGGAGGAATTTGGGATGCGGGGTCCCAGTGGTGCTTACCATGGCTCTCAGAAGTGACCGCCAGGTCTGTGCAGCCCCTAGACACACGGGCAGCTAGGGAGGCTCGGCGTGCTGCCCTCATGCCCGCAGCTCCCAATGGTTGCGGTTTCCGGCCAATGGGATCTGCGGAGCTGGCAGTGAGGTGGGGGCAGCGTGCGGAGCCTCTGTGGCCACCCACATGCGAGGGGCCGCAAGGACCTGGCAGCCGCTTCCAGGAGCTGCACGGAACTAGGGCAAGCAGGGAGCCTGCGTTAGCCCTGGGCCCCCGCTGAGCCGCCGACCGGAGCCGCCAGGGTCCGTTTTCAACTGGGCGTTCCAGTCAAAAACTATACGCCTGGCATGCCTAGATCTGAGAGGGCAGGAGGGACCTATAGACGGGAGAAGCAGTAATATAGAGGGGCGGGGTGATTCATAGAGGGAGGGCAGTATAGAGGGGGTGGAGTGACAGGATTGGAGAGTGCTGCCTGGAGGGCCTGTAGAGGGGAGGGGTGGCATAGAGGGGCGGGGTGATACACAGTGAGGGCGTTATCGCGGGGTGGGGTGAACATGAGGAGGGAGGTAGGGGGCGGGTCAATACACGGCAAGGGCGATACACGAGGAGGGAGGTATGGGGGTGGCGAGATACACGGGGAGGGCGGGGTAGAGGGGCGGGGCAATACACGGGAAGAGCGGTAGAGGGGCGGGGCGATACACAGTGAGGGCGTTATAGAGGGGCAGGGCGATATGCGACGAAGGCGATACACGGGGTGGGGGGTACAGGGGCGGGGCGGTGCCGGTCTGGGTTTGCGGGGTGCCCCGTAGGCCGGTGTAACGCGCAGGAGCCGCGGGCTGACTGGCGGGGCTACAGTCTCCGCCCTTGAACGCTCTCCTGGGCGGTTCGGCTGTTTCCGGGAGCCGAACCCGAAGCTTCCCGAGGGCCGCGGTAAGTCACGTGTTACGGAGGGGGCGGTGTCGTGCTCCTTCCCTCTCACGCAGGTGACGCCGGCCGCGCAGCTGACGTACGCCGGTAGCGTACGGGCTCCATCCATCATGGCCGACGGGGGAGGAGAGGCGGGAGCGAGCGCGGTGTCCCCCCCGCCGCTGCAGGGGCTGCAGCTGGTGCAGCAGGGGGCCGAGGCGCGGCTCTACCGGGGACAGTTCCTGGGCCGGCCGGCTGTGGTCAAGCTCCGCTTCCCCAAGCGCTACCGGCACCCGGCGCTGGAGGAGCGGCTGAGCCGGCGGCGGACGGCGCAGGAGGCCCGCTCCTTGCTGCGCTGCCGCCGGGCAGGTGGGGCTGAGAGATGGGGGGCTAGAAGGGGGCTCTGCAGGGTGGGTCTGGGGGACTCTCTGAAAATGGACGGGAGGGCGGGCTCAGCCTAGGGGCAGAGGGGGGCTCTAGGGGTGGGTCGGGGGGGTCTTAGCTCAGGGGTGGAGGGGGGCTCTGGGGTGGGTGTGAGTCTATGGTGAGATGGGGGTTGCTTGTAGGGCGGGGTGGGGGAGCCTAGGAGGAGGTGGGGGCTCTGTGGTGGGGCTGAGCTGAGGGGGGGTAGAGGACTGAGTCTAGGGAGAGATAGGAGCTGCTTGTATGGCAGGGTCTTGGCACTGTTTGGGGAGGGGTTTGTACCATGAATGGAGCCGTCAGCGCCTTTTTACCCTTTTTCATAACCCCAGGTAATAGGGCTTTTAATGAAATTGAAAGACAACAAAAACCTACACAAAAGGACCTGTTTAAAACCCAGCACACAATTGTCCTGAGTGACGGGCTGCCACAGGATATTGTTTTCCCTGTTGTAGGCATTTCTGTGGTCTTTACTGTAGTATCCGAACATTTCACAATATTAATGTATTCACGGAGGTCAAGGACTTGATAGTATTTAGAAAGAGGCTTTGAGCTTTTTCTGTGTTGGGGAAGTAATGGAAATAGGTGTTTTCCAGTAGGTCCCTGCATGATTATTCTGCGATCTGGTCTACAGTTAGAGTGTAAAAAGAAAAGGAGTACTTGTGGCACCTTAGAGACTAACAAATTTATTTGAGCATAAGCTTTCGTGAACTACAGCTCACTTCATCGGATGAAGCTGTAGCTCACGAAAGCTTAATGTCAAATAAATTTGTTAGTCTGTATCCGCAAAAAGAAAAGAAGTACGTCTGGCACCTTAAAGACTAACACGGCTGCTTCTCTGAAACCAGTTAAAATGTAGAGTGACATATCTTTGTTGCCCAGAAGTAGGAAGAAGTTCACACCTCTGAGTGTAGTAGCTATTCCAACCTGACCTCCAGTGTAAATGTGGCTAGGCTGACAGAAGAATGCTTCCCTTGACCTAGCTACCTGGGCTGGGAGGTGGCTTACCTACAGTGATAGAAAAATCCCTTCTGTTACCGTTGGAAGCCTCTAGTGTATAGCGCTACAGCACTGTAGTTGTGTTGCTGTAGTGTAAACATGCCCATATTCTGAAGTAGTGTCAACACAAGAAGCTATTCTGGAAGCTATTGTGCCCTAAATTCACACTTTATCTTACTCTGAAATAACTTTAAGTGTAGACAAGCTCTTGGATAGATAATAGGGACAGCCTAAATTATAGTGGGGCAAAAGTGAAGCAGGGAGATAAACCCTTGACCTTCAGAGCACCATTCACTAATGCAGGGGTTCTCAAACTTCATTGCACTACCACCCCGTGTTATACCAATAAAATAAAAACCAGCAGGATCTTATTAAAGGGAAAAAGGCAAAATACCACATTTATTGTGAATACAGAAAGAATCATAGTAAGTAGTTAGTTATAGCTATAACATTCCATTCAATCTCATATTTATTCATACATTCATTCATATAAACACACACACACACAGGTTCTGCAAGGTTGTTATCATAGTTACTAGCCTTAGAGTTGCTCATGCCAAGCCACTGGCCAGGTGGCCTGGACACGAGGAGGGAGCAGGGCCTTGTCAGATGCTCATCTGATGCTCCTGGAAGTTGGTTTGCAGAATCAGACCCCAAAGTTCTCACTTTTTAAGAGTCTATTTTTATAGGAATTTCTTCCTATGCCAGTCTATGGGAATTGCTTCATCATGCTGCTGCTGAATCAATCAGCAGATAGCACATTCCTGACTGCTCCGGGCTGCTAGATGTTATCTTGTTCTTTGGTTCTCCCATTCTTGAGGCTGTTGGGTGGATTCCAGTCTGCCCTCCGGGGGTCCTCTGGTTATTTCCACTTGACGTCTTCTTCAGCCGATGGACACTGGATTCTAAGGCTGGCACCTCCCTGATCATTCAGTTATTATCCACACCAAGCATCCATCCACATACATCCTCTATCTCTATTTTAATCACAATTGTTAATACAACAAAAGGGCGGGGAGTCTCTGGGTGCTGTTTTTGTTGTTAGAGTATTGCTTTGAGTCTCTCTCTGTGTGAATTGCTTTGAGAACAGACTCTGTCTTAGAATGTACTAAGACAATTAGCAGCTTGGAAGTTTCACACGTAGAGGGAGAGAAACAGTACCAAAAACCAAGAGACCTCTTAATTAGTAATACCCTGGAATTTAAGCTATGGGGAATCAAACTCATTTGTGATTTTAATACAGAACTTCTTTAATATGATCCAACAGCCCTTCTGACAACAAAAATTACTACACAACCCCAGGATGCGGGGCTGAAGCCTGAGCCTGCTCGAGCCCACTGCCCGGGCTGGAGGGGCCAGAGCCCGAGCCCCACCACCCCAGACAGGGGACATAAAGCCGAAGCCTGAGGGCTTCAGCCCCAGGCAGGGTGCCTGTAACCTGAGCCCTGCTGCACAGGGGTGAAGCTAAAGCCTGACCCTCACTGCCCAGGGCTGAAGCCCTCTGGCTTGAGCTTTCAGCTTTGGCCCCGGGCCCCAGCAAGTCTAAGATAGCTCTGGTGACCCCATTAAAACAGTGTGATATTTATCTTCATCTGCAATTTCAAGATGCTTGTGTGGTAATTTTTTCTTCTCACAAAGAGCAAATAACTGGTGTGTGTGTCTTTGTCATCTTTCTGATTTATTGTACTTGCTCAGGATCTGCTCAAAATGCTGCCATGCCTAGGACAAAATCCTAGCATATATTTTGCATCTGCCAGACAAATGTGTTTTGGTAGGAGAGGAAGAGTGCTTAATTCTGTATTCCACTGGAAGTGCAGGGGGGATTTAAGGATAGATAATGAAATTTCAGCAGTTGAAATTTAGAGTTTGTCTACATTATGGGGGATCCAATGGCATAGCTACAGTGCCGTAGCCATGTTGCCATAATCCTGTGGTGCAATCCCATTCTAAAGTGATGGAAGGGTTGTGTGGGTTTTTTTGTGTGTGTGGCTATTGGAAAACCACCTCCCTGAGTGGTGGTAGGTAGGTGGATGGAAGCATTTTTCTGTCAACCTAGCTGTGTTTTATGCAGTGGGTTAGGCTGGCATAGCTATGGTTGTCAGGTGTGGATTTTTCACACATCTGAGCATCATAGGTCGACAGAGTTATATTCTAAAGCCTGGTCTACACTGGGGGGAGGGATTTATCTAAGGTACACAACTTCAGCTATGTGAATAATGTAGCTGAAGTTGATGTACTTAGATCTACTTACTGTGGTGTCTTCACTGCGGTAAATCGACAGCTGACGCTCTCCCATCGGCTCTGCCTGCACCTCTCGCCCTGGTGGAATACCAGAGTTGAAGGGAGAGCGCTCGGCAGTTGATTTATTGTGTCTAGACTAGATGCAATAAATTGACCCCTGAATATAACCACTGAACCACTGAAATAAATTGACGGTCGCTGCCGGTCGATCCAGCGGGTAATGTAGACAAGCCCTAAATGTAAACCAGGCGCTAGGCAGGGCAGTAAAGCTCAACACGGCTAAACTTGGGCTTGTCAGTGCCCACTAGGGGTCAGGATTTTGAGGTTCTGTCCCAATTCCAGGATAGTGTTGTAAACTTTTAAGGGTGCATTTGATTTATGTAATTATAAATTTTGAATATCATAAAGCAAGCTGAACATTCTTATAAGCTAAAGGCTAGCATTTCATCAACTCTTTTTTAATAGGGATTTCTGCACCAGTGGTTTACTTTGTGGATTATGTCTCCAACTGTATATATCTTGAAGATATCGCAGGATCAACTACAGTTCGGGATTATATAACTTCTGTACAGCAAAGTGGAAATGATACCAGCAACCTCTTTCTCTTAGCAGAAAAGATAGGTGAGGTTTTGGCACGAATGCATGATGATGATCTTATCCATGGAGATCTTACAACTTCCAACATGCTTTTGCGACCACCAGTAGAAGAGCTGGACCTGGTGCTGATAGATTTTGGACTGAGTTTTATTTCTGGTCTTCCTGAGGATAAAGGAGTCGATTTGTATGTTTTGGAGAAAGCTTTTCTGAGTACTCATCCAAACACAGACACTCTGTTTGAAGTCCTGCTGAAGAAGTACTCGACTACATCTAAAAAATCAAGCCCTGTGATCAAAAAGCTGGATGAAGTACGACTAAGAGGAAGAAAGAGATCCATGGTTGGATAGAAGAAAGCAGAGTTTGTGGGAGGGTAGGGGAAATGTAACTTCCTATGGTGTGCAAGTGTGCTTATGTTTATTAATTGTTTGGTCTTATTTAATAATTCACCATTTTGGTAGCCTTCATTGTCTTACAAGTGTACAATAAACCAGTTTAATCCAACATGGTGGTCATCCTTGTACAGCCATCTGACAAGTGGCTCAGAGTAACCAAGTTAAAGATAGGTGATGAGAGTGCAGGAGGGAAAGTAACAGCTGAGGTGGGAACAGTTGCTTTTCTTGTCTCCTAACTATTAGATATCGCTTTTTAAAAAGAAAAATCCAATATTTGTAGTGTGTTTTTGCTGTGCAAACATAGAGCTTGTATTGTTTGATCATTAAAAACGTTATATGCTTATTGCAGTAAATTTGGGAAAGTGTAAATTTTGGCTGGCTCTCAGTTTTCAAATCAACTTTGTTTCCTTAAGCCAATAGTCAGTTACATCCGTAATAAAAATGACCAGTTCCTCTGCTGACGATCTTTCGGTTAAACAAAAACGTTGCAACTTTCCATGTAGGGTTTCTGTTAGAAGGAGTGCTTCCATTCTGACTGTTTAAGCCCTCTAAAATTAATCAGTTTTTTATCAGAGTATAGCAACAGCAGAATGCCATAGTGGATCAGAGGTGAGGTCCATGTACTCTGGTATCCTGTTTCTAACTCTGGTCAATATCAGACACTTCAGAGGAAAATGTATTCCTGGGGGAATTTTGCACCAAAAAATTAAAATTCTGCATATTTTATTTGTCAAAACACAATATCATGCCATTTTCAGTTATTTTGATAATTGATTTCAAAATACCTGTCATCACGTATGTCTGTAATGATACAGATGACAAAAAGGATTCCCCTCAGTAGTAGGGAGTTAAAGAAACCCTAGGACAACCTAGTTCCAGTTTCTCTGTGATGCTTTTGTTGGGTGCCTCACACATGCCAGGGGAAAACTCAGCCCCTCCAGTCTTTTAGTTGATTCTTGTTTTTTTGCCCTCCCCCCATATAGTTACCATATTTCAAGTTCCTAAGTAGAGGATGCTGGCAGGAAGAGGGAGCCGTGGAGCCAGACTCCCACATCCCCTCCCCTACTGAGTCCAACCGTGGGGCACCTCCCGGCCCAAATGTCCACATCCCCGGAGTCCAGCTGCAGGCTCTACTCTGCAGTTTCATTACTATCCTGCCAGGCAGAGATGACTTATACCTGCTGATAGTGTGTGTGTGTGTGGGGGGGCACAATTTAAAAGTTTGGCTGTCCCAGAACAACTGGAGTCGTACTCCACCCTAGCAGGCCTCACCCCCTCCTTACTTAAGTCTCCCTTCCTGCAAAGCAGCAGCTCCTCCCTGCAGCTCCCAGCTTTTGCTTCTGCCTCTTCTGGCAGCTGCTGTGCAGGGAGGAGGTTTGGCTGCGCCATGTGACTAAGCGGGGCCAGCAAACCTGGGAACTGCAGCCTACCCAAGCCTCCTGGGCAGGACACTTAGATCAAGAGAGAGACTTTTCTATTAGCTTTTTTCCCTTCAAGTATCCTATGGTTACCCTATCATCAGTGCTAGCAACAGTGGGGTGTGTAGGTAGCATAGACTGTGGCTCTCAACCTTTTCAGACTACTGTACTCCTTTTAGGGGTCTGCCTTGCATACCCCTAGTTTCACTTCACTCAAAAACTACATGCTTACAAAATCAGACTTAAAAATGCACAAGTGTCACAGCAGACTATTACTGAAAAATTGCAATATAAATAAGTATTTATAAATACAGTATAAATAAGAGCAGTATAAATAAGTCATTGTATAAAATATTAGTTTGTGCTGATTTCGCTAGTGCTTTTTATGTAGCCTGTTGTAAAACTAGGTAAATATCTAGATGAGTTGATGTACCCCCTGGAAGACCTCTGTGTACCACCGGGGTACACGTAACCCTGGTTGAGAACCACTGGCATAGACAAACCAATGTTCTTTTAACCGTTCTGTCACCTAGAAATGCCGGCAGCCACTGTATCCTACAGTACTCCCATCATTACTGAGGATGAAGACAGAAGTTACATGTGCAGTGGTAGGAAATGTGAAGAAAAATATGAGCATAGGTGAAGCCACCTCTCCAATAGTTAAGTGGTCCTTTGCATATAATAGCAAGAGAATGTTCTTTGGTGTTCTCATTCTGTTGACTTTTAAATACCTGACAGTACTGGTGCACGCTCTTGATCATAAGGGACAGCAGGAAGAATTTTGGAGAGATAGCTGAATGATCCAATTCCATATTATGTTGAAACCTCTGGATCAGCTCAAGATCGATCTAAAGCAGGGGTGGGCACACTTTTTGTCCCGAGGGCCATATTGGGGTTGCAAAACTCTATGGAGGGTCGGGTAGGGAAGGCTGCTGCCCCCTATCTGCCCACTCCTACTTCCTGTCCCCTGACTGCCCCCTGCAGAACCACTGAACCATCCAACCCCACCCCTTGTCCCCTGCCTGCCCCCTCCTGGGACCCCCTGCCCCTAACCTCCCCCCCGGACCCCACCTGCTCCCTGTTCCCTGACTGCCCCGGCCCCTATCCACACCCCTGCCCCTGACAGGCCCCCTGGGACTCCCATGCCTATCCAACCCCCCTGACTGCCCCCCCCGGACCCCCTGCCCCTTATCCAACCACCCCCACCCCCTTACCATGCTAGTCAGAGCGGCAGGAGCTTGCAGCCACCTGGCCGGAGCCTGCCCTGCCGCCCAGAGCAGGGGAGGGGCCGGGGGCTAGTCTTCCCGGCCGGGAGCTCAAGGGTTGGGTAGGATGGTCATGTGGGCCGGATGTGGCCTGTGGGCTGTAGTTTGCCCATCTCTGGTCTAAAACCTGGAAATGTATACTTGACTGTCTTTCAAACAAACTTGAGTTGCTTTGTGGTGTGGGTTTTAAGTCTTCTCTGATCTGTGGACCAGTAAAGGTCCCCTGCCACTGTCAGGATGGGGGTTTGGCTAGTGGTGTTCAAAATTCTCTCTTCCCACGCTGTTTCTATTTACTACTTGCTTATCACTCTACCCCAGAGGTGGCTGCATTGCAGTGATAAAGTGTAAAATATCTTAGAAAATTAAGAGATGGGTACATTCCTTTTTGAAGAAAGGAAGGAGAGAGCAGATGTTACAGAAACATTATTATTTATATAACTGGATCCGGATGCTGTTACCTCCAGGTAGCTGCTCTTGTGTAATAAGTTCCTTGCCTGGAAGTGGTTGGGATCACCCTTGGCATTAAAATGAAAAAACAAACAAAAGCATTTATAGGGGTGTCCCGACCTCTGCATTGATTCTGTGCTCAGCAGAGGTGCTGCTTCCTTCCAGTCTTACCTACAAGTATCCATGACAAAATAAAACCTGAGAGGGAACCAAACAAACCACCCATGAAATCAGACCTATGATCTTCCTATGATGTGCAAATGTGCTTATGTTTATTAATTGTTTGGTCTTATTTAATAATTCACCATATTGGTAGCTTTCATTGTCTTACAAGTGTACAGTAAATCAGTTTAATCCAGCATGGTGGTCATCCTTGTACAACCATCTGACAAGTGGTTCAGAGTAACCAAGTTAAAGACAGGTGATGGGAGTGCAGGTGGGAAAGTAACAGCTGAGGGGGGAACAGTTGCTTTTCTTGTCTCCTAACTATCAGATATCCCTTTTTTAAAACAAAATCCAATATTTGTAGTGTGTTTTTGCTGTGCAAACATAGAGCTTGTATTGTTTGATCATTAAAAATGTTATATGCTTATTGCAGTAAATTTGGGAAAGTGTAAATTTTGGCTGGCTCTCAGTTTTCAAATCAACTTTGTTTCCTTAAGCCAATAGTCAGTTACACCTGTAATGAAAATGACCAGTTCCTTTGCTGAAAATGTTGCAACTTTCCATGCAGAATTTCTGTAAGAAGGAGTGCTTCCACTCTGACTGTTTAGGCGCTCTAAAATTAATCAATTTTTTATCAGAGTATAGCAACAGCAGAATGCCATAGTGGATCAGAGGTGAGGTCCATGTACTCTGATATCCTGTTTCCAACTCTGGTCAATATCAGATACTTCAGAGAAAAATGTATTCCTGGGGGAATTTTGCACCAAAAAATTAAAATTCTGCATATTTTATTTGTCAAAACACAATATAATCATGTAATTTTCAATTATGTTGGCAATTGATTTCAAAATACCTGTCATCAAGTATGTCTGTAATGATACAGATGACAAAAAGGATTCCCCTCAGTAGTAGGGAGTTAAAGAAACCCCTAGGACAACCCAGTTCCTGTCTCTCTGTTATGCTTTTGTTGGGTGCCTCACTCTTGGTGTGTCACATATGTCCACATCCCCAGAGTCCAGCCGCAGGCTCTGCTCCGAAGTTTCATTACTATCTGCCAGGCAGAGATGACTCATATGTGCTGATAGTGGGGTGGGGAAGAGGTGCAGGGGGACACAATTTAAAGGTTTGGCTGCCCCTGGTACAGCTTGAGTCATGTTCCCCCCTGGCTGGTCTCACCTCCTCCTTACCAAAGTCTCCCCTCCCGGAAAGCAGCAGCCCCTTCCTGCAGCTCCCAGCTATTGCTTCTGCCTCTTCTGGCAGCTGCTGTACTGGGCTGGGGCCTGGCAGCAGCATGTGACTGGGCGGGGCCAGCAAACCTTGGAACTGTGGCCTGCTCAAGCCTCTTGGGGAGCTGGGCTCTGCCAGACCTTAGCAGTGGGCAGCAGTTTGGCAGTGCCAATTCTGCGGGGGCGAATTAAATTCTGTGCAGAACATTAATTCTGTGCAAACTCTGTGTTGTGCAATGGTGCAGAATTCCCCCAAGAGCCAAAATGTAAGAATTCTGCAGTAGGCAGATGTGGGCTAATCAGCCCCCCGCATCGTGATCACTCACATCTAAGCCCTGAAGCACACATTTGAACATTAATTGGGAATATGTTCTTAGCACTAACTACTATAACTCTGGATATTCTTAAAAAGAAAAGGAGTACTGGTGGCACCTTAGAGACTAACAAATTTATTTGAGCATAAGCTGTAGCTCACGAAAGCTTATGCTCAAATAAATTTGTTAGTCTCTAAGGTGCCACCAGTACTCCTTTTCTTTCTGCAGATACAGACTAACACGGCTGCTACTCTGAAATCTGGATATTCTTGTTGTCTGTATAAATGTCCAATTCCTTCTTGAATGTTGTTAAGTTCTTAGCCTCTGACTTTTGGTGGCAATCAGTTCTACAGTCTAATTATGTATTTATTTCCTGTTATCAGTTTGGAACCTGCCACCTTTGTTCCCTTGTCCTGTGATATGAAATGGGGAGAAAAGAAACTCCTGATCTACCATCTCTATACCAGACATTATTTTATACTTTTATTCCTTGTAGAATCTGCATCTTTTCAATGTCTCTTCCTATGAATTTTTTCCATGGACAAGTAGTGTCGACAAGCCCTAATCATTCTTGTCACCCTTCTCTGAATCTCTCCTTATTTTGTAATAACCACTGCTGTGAACTAATAACTACTGTCGTTTTATTTTTCCTGTGACCGTTTTGTAACCATGTCTCACCTGCACGCTTTGGGGAAGATGGGTGGTTGTATTATATCTTAGGGAGCCAGCCCTGAGATTGGAGGCAGGCGCCTTGGTCTCTGGCAGCCCCCAGGGCTAGTGGGAGGGAGCATGGTGAGTGTCTTTGTCCCGGGGGAGAGAAAGGGCGCACAAGAGCCCGCCTCGCGCGGTGGTGAAGGAGACGGAACTCCCGTCTGGCTCTATAGAAGCCACTGCTATGCCGGCAATCGGAACAAGGCGCGTACCAAGCAGCTCGGTGGCTCAGCTTTAGCGCCGCAGCTTGAGAACGGGGAGGAGCCGAGTTCGGGGCTGCTACTCCCCGCCCCGTGCAAGCGTCCTAGCGCTTCGGGCTGCCCGTGCCCGGCGCGTATTCACTTCCTTGCCAGAAAAGTTTGCCCGGGTCAAGTGCCCGGTTCCCCCCGCCGTGGGAGCCGGGTTCCACCGGCCAGGGGACAATTTTACCGGGCGGCCTCCTCTGCTCTGAGGAGCCCCGGCGCTGCCGGCGAGGAGAGCGACGCCAGCCGCCCCATGTCCCTAACGCCAGCCGCCCCTTTGCCCCGCAGCGCCAGGCGCCCTACAGGGAAGGAGGTGCCGGGTGCCTGGGCCCAGCGCTTGGCTGCACGGGGGCACCGGTCCTAGCTTTCCCGGCGCGCCTGGGGGGGGCGCGGCCGAGGCTACTCCTGACGGCAGTTCAAAGCGCACCTGCTGCGGCCGCGGCTGCTTCCCGGCGCCCTGCCCTGGCCACGCCGGACGATGGAAGCGCTGCTCACGGCGCTGGCGCTCCTTGTGGCTGCAGGTATGGACGCTCCCCGCGGGCTGTGCCTGGTGGGAGGCGGCGCGTGACACAGGCGGCTCCCCCTTGCTGCCCGTCCCGCCTCGCCCGCCGCCTTCGCCGCCCGGTGTGTTGCCAATCCGCGGCCCGTCGCTGCCAGCCTCTGCACAGGACCTTGCTCCTGGAGTGGGGCTGTCCAGCTGGGATTATTCCCGAAGGAAGATCCTGGTCACCGGCAGCGAAGGCGGCAGTGTTGGGCCTTGGGGGATGGGGGATGGGGCGGGGGGTTTCTTCTAAATTAAAGCAGTTGGCCTTGAGGGTGGACACAAACCCCGCGTGTCACCGCAAGGAGAAGGAGGCAAGTACCGAAGTTGGTGGTGGTCTTGTGGTTTATTGAAGCAGCAGGCGAAGTAGGCTTGGAAGGATTAGATTTTTTTCCCCCCAGTAAATGTCAGTTTCATGGTACACACAGGATCTGGCAAAACATTTCCATCAATAGTCACCGAAAGTTACAGCTCGGCAAAGTGAGAGAAAGGCTGCCTGATAACTTCTTAGGGTATGTCTACACTACGGAATAAGGTCGAATTTATAGAAGTCGGTTTTTTAGAAATCGGTTTTATATATTCGAGTGTGCGTGTCCCCACAGAAAATGCTCTAAGTGCATTAAGTGCATTAACTCGGCGGAGCGCTTCCACAGTACCGAGGCTAGCGTCGACTTCCGGAGCGTTGCACTGTGGGTAGCTATCCCACAGTTCCCGCAGTCTCCGCTGCCCATTGGAATTCTGGGTTGAGATCCCAATGCCTGATGGGGCTAAAACATTGTCGCGGGTGGTTCTGGGTACGTATCGTCAGGCCCCCATTCCCTCCCTCCCTCCCTCCGTGAAAGCAAGGGCAGACAATCATTTTGCGCCTTTTTTCCTGAGTTACCTGTGCAGACGCCATACCACGGCAAGCATGGAGCCCGCTCAGGTAACCGTCACCCTATGTCCCCTGGGTGCTGGCAGACCGGTCAAAGGCGTGCTGGCGCAGTTTATTGACTCGCTTAGACCTCAGCGAAACCAATATTCCCACTGTTATTACTGCTTGCTGTGTGCTCCACAATATCTGTGAGAGTAAGGGGGGGACGTTTATGGCGGGGTGGGAGGTTGAGGCAAATCGCCTGGCTGCTGGTTACGTGCAGCCAGACACCAGGGCGGTTAGAAGAGCACAGGAGGGCGCGGTACACATCAGAGAAGCTTTGAAAACCAGTTTCATGACTGGCCAGGCTACGGTGTGAAAGTTCTGTTTGTTTCTCCTTGATGAAGCCCCCCGCCCCTTGGTTCACTCTACTTCCCTGTAAGCTAACCACCCGCCCCTCCTCCCTTCAATCACCGCTTGCAGAGGCAATAAAGTCATTGTTGCTTCACATTCATGCATTCTTTATTCATTCATCACACAAATAGGGGGATGACTACCAAGGTAGCCCAGGAAGGGTGGTGGAGGAGGGAAGGAAAATGCCACACAGCACTTTAAGCACAGCACTTTAAAAGTTTACAACTTTAAAATTTATTGAATGACAGCCTTCTTTTTTTTGGGCAATCCTCTGTGGTGGAGTGGCTGGTTGGCCGGAGGTCCCCCCACCGCGTTCTTGGGCGTCTGAGTGTGGAGGCTATGGAACTTGGGGAGGAGGACGGTTGGTTACAAAGGGGCTGCAGTGGCAGTCTGTGCTCCAGCTGCCTTTGCTGCAGCTCAACCATACACTGGAGCATACTGGTTTGGTCCTCCAGCAGCCTCAGCATTGAATCCTGCCTCCTCTCATCACGCTGCCGCCACATTTGAGCTTCAGCCCTGTCTTCAGCCCGCCATTTACTCTCTTCAGCCCGCCACTTACTCTCTTCAGCCCGCCACCTCTCCTCCCGGTCATTTTGTGCTTTCCTGCACTCTGACATTATTTGCCTCCACGCATTCGTCTGTGCTCTGTCAGTGTGGGAGGACAGCATGAGCTCAGAGAACATTTCAT
Source organism: Lepidochelys olivacea (assembly GCF_965140295.1). NCBI lineage: Eukaryota > Metazoa > Chordata > Testudines > Cheloniidae > Lepidochelys > Lepidochelys olivacea. Next base: position 19,253,865 of record NC_140423.1, read on the forward strand.
CGCGAGTGCGTTTTTTTTTCTTTCTAAGCTTCACTAGCCTCTGGGAAGGAGAAGATCCTGTGATCATTGAAACACATGCAGCTGGTGGAGAAAAAAAAAGGGACAGCGGTATTTAAAAAGACACATTTTATAAAACAGTGGCTACACTCTTTCAGGGTAAACCTTGCTGTTAACATTACATACATAGCACATGTGCTTTCGTTACAAGGTCGCATTTTGCCTCCTCCCACCGCGTGACTACCCCCTCAACCTTCCCCCCTCCCTGTGGCTAACAGCGGGGAACATTTCTGTTTAGCCACAGGCAAACAGCCCAGCAGGAATGGGCTCCTCTGAGTGTCCCCTGAAGAAAAGCACTCTATTTCAACCAGGTGACCATGAATTAGATCTCACTCTCCTGAGGATAACACAGAGAGATAAAGAACGGATGTTGTTTGAATGCCAGCAAACATACACTGCAATGCTTTGTTCTACAATGATTCCCGAGTACGTGTTACTGGCCTGGAGTGGTAAAGTGTCCTACCATGAAGGACGCAATAAGGCTGCCCTCCCCAGAAACCTTTTGCAAAGGCTTTAGGACTACATCTAGGAGAACCGCAAATGCCAGGGCAAAGTAATCCTTTCACATGCTTGCTTTTAAACCCTGTATAGTATTTTAAAAGGTACACTCACCAGAGGTCCCTTCTCCGCCTGCTGGGTCCAGGAGGCAGCCTTGGGTGGGTTCGGGGGGTACTGGCTTCAGGTCTAGGGTGAGAAACAGTTCCTGGCTGTCGGGAAAACCGGTTTCTCCGCTTGCTTGCTGTGAGCTATCTACAACCTCCTCCTCATCATCATCTTCTTCGTCCCCAAAACCTGCTTCCATATTGCCTCCATCTCCATTGAAGGAGTCAAACAACACGGCTGGGTAGTGGTGGCTGAACCCCCTAAAATGGCATGCAGCTCATCATAGAAGCGGCATGTTTGGGGCTCTGACCCAGAGCGGCTGTTCGCCTCTCTGGTTTTCTGGTAGGCTTGCCTCAGCTCCTTCAGTTTCACGCGGCACTGCTTCGGGTCCCTGTTATGGCCTCTGTCCTTCATGCCCTGGGAGATTTTGACAAAGGTTTTGGCATTTCGAAAACTGGAACGGAGTTCTGATAGCACGGATTCCTCTCCCCAAACAGCGATCAGATCCCGTACCTCCCGTTCGGTCCATGCTGGAGCTCTTTTGCGATTCTGGGACTCCATCATGGTCACCTGTGCTGATGAGCTTTGCATGGTCACCTGCAGCTTGCCACGCTGGCCAAACAGGAAATGAGATTCAAAAGTTCGCGGTTCTTTTCCTGTCTACCTGGCCAGTGCATCTGAGTTGAGAGTGCTGTCCAGAGCGGTCATAATGGAGCACTCTGGGATAGCTCCCGGAGGCCAATACCATCGAATTGTGTCCACAGTACCCCAAATTCGAGCCGGCAACGTCGATTTAAGCGCTAATCCACTTGTCAGGGGTGGAGTAAGGAAATCGATTTTAAGAGCCCTTTAAGTCGAAATAAAGGGCTTCATTGTGTGGACGGGTGCAGGTTTACATCGATTTAACGCTGCTAAATTCGACCTAAAGTCCTAGTGTAGACCAGGGCTTAGAGTCTAAATCCAGTGATTTAGACTTTGAATCAGGGTTGTCAGAAGTGGACTTAAGTGACTGAGTGGTAAGAACAGGTCGGATTGGTTGATATGAGGATATTTACTTTGGATATTTTGACATGTGATATTGACAGTTTGTGTTTGAATGGTTATAAAGCTTTAACTGTTTGAATTTCAATATCTATTGCCATTCAATAATTGTCTGCCCCCCCTAATTTCCTACAACTGTAAAAATTTAAATAGATAAAAATAGAAAAAAGCTTTAAGCCCCATTTTCTCCTGCAGCTGTTCAAATTTAAATATCGGTTTTATTTTTAAGAATTTTAAAATATTTTTATCAATTTGTTCCATGCTGTGTGTGTGTGTGTGTATATATATATATATATATACACACACACAGTTACCAGAAACTTTAAGTGGGCATGCTAGAGGAACCATGGAGGGGGAATACAGGTGCAGTTACCGGAAACTATGAGTTAGGCTTGACAGAAATTGGTTTATATATATATATATATATATATATATATATATAATAGTTTCTGGTAACTACACCTGTATTCCCCCTCCATGGTTCCTCTAGCACACCCACTTGAGCAGAGACCTGCATCTCTCTCACCCTCCTCACAGGGGATTTTAAGACTGCACAGCTACTTGGATAACACTGTGATATCCTCAGCAAGCCAGACTGCCTAAACAGGCCAGCATCTGCATGCTGTTTTCTCCCTGAAGGCTATAGCCCATGTATTGCCCACAGTTAGAAGTTACCACATAGCTCCTTCTAAGCAAATACATTTATTCTTAAGGTAAAAGCAGGACAGAGAAAACAATAAGAGAATCTACACACATGCTAGAATGGTTACTACAGGTCACCCCAAACACCAACCTAGCGCACTGGTAGCTTTCAGTCTTTCAAAACCCACCATTGGATTTTCCCTGTGGTTGAAAGTTCATATCCATCTTAGCTCCAGAACCAGAACAAAGGCTGGGAAGAGCATTAGTTTCTTTATACATCTTAGGCCTTTGATCTTCTACAATGGGTAATCAGCAAAGACCCTCTCCTCTGAATGTAGCTTCAAAAGGCTGGGTTTTTGCATAACCAGAGTTGGTTAATGTGCGTTAACCCTAGGTATCCCCAGGAACTGCAGTTAATGCTTATTGTCCCAAAAGTCTATACCTGTCTGGCATTTTCAATACAGTCTTTTGACCTCCCAGATCCTATATTGGTCATATCTTGCCCCTAGAGAGATTACATGAACTTAATACAATAAGGTCTTTCAGGGATATTGCGACATTGCCATATCTGTAACACATGGCGTTATATGCTAGATAAATGTATGCCAGCTAAATAATAGGTCCCTCCTCAAAAGAGTTTACCTTGCAGAGATATGAGTGGCTATGTTGCAATACAATACAGAGCAAACATAGAGTATCAGGGTAACTAATATTTGGAATGCTTCACAGAACAGGGCTAGAAAAGTATAGTATTTTACACTAATTGTTTGGAATGTGTAACAACTTACATCTAAAATGAAGGCAAATTTGGCCCAAAGTGTCTTCAGTGTCCAAGTTTGAGGGTTTCAGTTTTAAGGGCCAAATTCTGCTCTTGGATGCACCTACACGGCTCCTGTTAATTTCACTGGAGATTCCCGTTTTCAAGTGCATCAAGAACAGAATGTGGCCCGAAGAGCTGCGTTGTAACAATAAATAAATAAATTAAATAAAATAAATCTGAATTCAAAGGAGATAACATGAAAACTATTCTGAACATTTGCCATTTGGGAGGGTTGAAGTGGAGCTGGGGTGGGGGGAAGAAAAGGAAACATTATGTCCATTAAGGGACTGTCCAAATTCCACAAGTCCTCTCCTGACTTGTTCAGTAATAAATAAGGATAGTTTTATTAAAGATATGTTTGAATACAGTGGTATAGTTACAAAAAAAGAAGTCTGATTAATTTCTGAAATCTCTGACACCAAAGAGTGCCGTTGTCTCCCTAACGTGGCTAGGTTTATTTCAGACAGGAATCTGGAACGAACACGTGGAACAATTTCCATAGCAGACCTTTTACAAATTGGGAAGAGATGTTCCACAGGCAGAAATGTATGACAATGACTTAGAAAAGCAAACAGGACCATCAGCTTGAAATCTAGTCAATTAAAAAAAAAATGAATGAAAAGTTGTTTCAGGTCTTATCTTGATCTCTTGAGTCTTGATTGTGATTTTTACAATTACGTTTTCTGGACTCACACAATCGAAAGAGGAAACTGAATAAGATCACGATCCACCATTTGTTTCAGTTGGTGTGAATCCTACACCTGTGCAGGACCCCACTGGCTTCAATGGGGCTGTGCAAGCGTCCAGACATCCTTGCTAGCAGATCTGATTGCAGGTTTGGGACCTGTGTTTGGCATAGTGTGCTGTAAAAGGCATGCAATAAACAAACAAAAAATGAATCCAATTCCCCCCTCTAAGCCTTTTCAGGTGTTACTTGTAACAAGGGTAAGGAAATAAATTTGAGACAGATGTGTGATTTTTATGTTGACTGTGTCCCATTGAGTAAATGATTAAATGTTTGGTGCTCAAAACCATCAATATATTGGTCGCCCCATCTCAAAAAAGATATATTAGAATTGGAAAAGGTCCAGAGAAGGGCAACAAGAATTACTGGGGGTCTGGAACAGCTTCCGTACTGGGAGAGATTAAAAAGACTGGGACAGTTCAGCATGGGTGTGTGTGTGTGTGTGTGTGAGATATAAAGCAGTCTGTAAAATCGTGACTGGTGCGGAGAAAGTGAACGGGGAAGTGTTATTTACCCCTTCACATAGCACAAGAACCAGGGGTCACCCGGTGAAATTGATAGGCAGCAGGTTTGAAACAAAAAAAGGAAGTACTTCACACAATGCACAGAAAACGTATGGAACTCGTCGCAGGGGATGTTGTGAAGGCCAAAAAAATAACTGGGTTGGAAAAAGAATTACATAAGTTCATGTTTATGAACTATAGTGATTAGCCAAGATGGCTATTAGCTGAGATGCTCAGGGATGCAAGCCCATGCTCCAAGTGTACCTAAACCTCCAACCGCTAGAAGCTGGAACTGGATGACAAGGGATGGATCACTTGAAATTGCCCTGTTCTGTTCATTCCCTCTGAAACATCTGGCTCTGGCCTCTGTCAAAAAAGAGGCTACTGGGCTAGATGAACCACTGGTCTGACTCAGTATGGCTGTTCTTATGTTCTATGTTCTTGAAGGGCTCAGTTCCTAAAAATATTAATCCCCTCGGATATGTGTCTGATGGCTTTGATTTATCCACAGGACCGGTACAACCACAGAAGCACAAATATCCCCACCCCAGCACAGTAATGTGACTCCATCCTGATCCTAGACAGGCCCCTAATTAGTGCTGAGAGGGAGAATTCAGTCTCTATAGCCCTTTCACTCCTTTTCCTGTTGCTGAGACTGATAGTGATAGTGCCAATTGCATGTTCATTTGTTTTATTTTTAGCTACATTGGAAATCAAGACAAGCCCTTCCCCAGTATTCTGTCTGGTGGACACACATATTGAGTTGCATTGTAATTTTACAATCTGGAAGAGTGTTAAATTGGAGGATGTGGCCGTGAAATGGACCATAAACAATGAATTTGGAGAGAAGACAGTATACCAGTTTGATGGAAAGCATACATTATATCACCGGAATGGGGCCTTGGTGAATCCTGAATTACTAACCCAGGGCAGCGCATCACTGAACCTGCATAATGTGACATTAGATGACGAAGGGATCTACACATGCACTGTTTTAATAACCCCGCAATATGGAAGTGGGACAATCCGCCTCCAAGTCAGAGGTACTCAGCACTATTCGCTATAAAACAGAAACAACTTGCGACCAATGTGTAACTTTGAGGCCACTCCAAGGGTTGAGTTAAGACATGATGCTGTGATGTGATGTAACGGTAGCCTTATTTTAGCCTTAGAGATTTTCATTTTCAGGAATGCCTAATTGCTTCATAAACTACAGAATTGGGCCAATAGGGTGTCAGATAAATGGGAGTATCCTGTATTAATAAACTCATTTTACAGATGGGGGAAATTGAGGTTTAGAGAATAACTGACCTGCCCAGAATCACACAGTGAGTTCATGATAGAACTGGGCCTAGAACCAAGAGGTCTGATTCCCTATCCCTGGACTGCAGTAACCACTAAACCACATATGGATAGGAAGTGACTTTTTTGGAATAGGAGCACTGAATATTAAGCAAACCCCTATAATTTCTCTTGCCACTGCCTACAGCCAGCTGATCATTCTCCAGTGACTGTTTTGAATTATTTTTAGGTACTTGTTTGAGGATAACTGTAGCAAATGTTTCTTAGAGGATCATCAGGTGCTTGCCAGGTCCTTGTGGTCAGTTTAAAGTTAGCTCCTTTACTTTATCTTTGATGCAATGATTTAGCCACGGTCTGGCTTGTTTACATGTTAACGTTATAAAAGTAAAACTTTTGTAGAAAAGAAACTCTCCCGAGCAATTCTTGCTATGCTTCACTGGTGTGTATCTATCACTCATTTGTGTATTTACAGTCTCCTTTTTATTTTGAACTAAATTTTTGCTAGTGTCCATTAGCGCTCAGTCAGTATTTTGGATCTAGTCTTATTCACTTACTGCCATGTAACTCTCTATTCCCAATTTTAACTATCTACCCAGAAGCAAAATTAGTGTCTGGTGCTAATTAGGAATCTTTTATGGGGAATCATGAGCAATAGGATCTTGTCTGTGCATGACTGTGATTTGTCTTCCCAGCTCAGCCTACAGTGTTGCTGTCACCCCAAAACCCCGAAATTACAGCAGGGGGAGAGAAAACCTTTTCCTGTGATGTTCATCAATTTTACCCTCAAGAAATTGACATCTCGTGGCTGGTTAGGAAGTATGGCAGTAAACACGAGAGGCCTTTAACGCAGGATATCTGCACGGGAGTCCCATTGGCTCACGATAAAAAGGGCATGTTCACTGTGCTGAGCCGGGTGACCCGAGAGGTGTCTGAAGAGGATGATGGATCCTTGTACATCTGTGAAGTCCGACATGAATCCTTGGAAAAGCCGCTGAGAGGAAATACAACCATATTTGTCACGAGTAAGTGGCCCAAGAACAGACTCTGAATAGATCTGGTTGAAAATTTTGTAATGGCTCAATTTTCTTTCCGAAAATGGAATTTTGCTGAAATCAAACTGTTTCATGGAAACATGTTGGTTTGATGACGTTTTCAACAGGAAAGTTTAAATGAATCATTTTTTACTTTCTTTTTAATTTTGATAAAGTCAAAATCAATCATTTTTACCTTATCATGTTGATTAATTTTTGTTTAAACTTTTATATTATACTAAAATATTAGTTTTAATATATTGTATGTATAGATTTAACATGATAGAATATATGCCACAGTTAATATTTTATAGAACAATGTTTTGACATTACTGAAATTAAATGTTTCAATTGTTCCATATCAAACTTCTTCCAAATTTTCATTTTGCAGAAAATTTCAGACTTTCAGCTTTTCAGGTTGATCTGGAACAAAAACAAATTTTAAAATGTTGGGATTTCCCAGCAAATGGAAATTTTACTTTAGGCATTCGGGAAATCCTAAGAAGTGATTGATGGGAGGAATGATTTTAATAGAGGCAAAATCCTGCCTTAACTCCAGAAAGTCCTGAGTGCAGTAAAACCAGTGCCCAGGGGCTCAGGACTCCAGGAGGCTGCACAGGGGTTCTGCATTCTCTTCAGGCTGTGCTCTGTGTTGGCTCAGTGCAACAGCACGCGGAAGAGATTGCAAGTAGGGCGGGGCTGTTGCAGAGCCACCATTCACAGAAGAGGAATGCAGCATTCCCAGAGACTTTTGCAGCCTAGAGGCTTCAATAGCTGCTCCTGAGCTCGGCAGCCTGTATGGGAGATCTGTTTTTTCACCCTTGCAGTTCCCACAAATCTTCCCAGCTCACAACCCCATTTTCTCAGGTTGTAGCTGAAGGCAGGAAATCAAAAAATACTCAAATATACTGTGTATCAGCCTTCTCTAGCAAACTCCTGTTAGCCCTATCCCTGCTTCAATACCCTCATGAACATAACCCTGTACCCAAAATAACAAAGTTACTCCATGGCTCAATCCGCTCCTCTTTCAAGTGTGTTCTTCGTGCACATGCTGTCCAAAAGGCCTATAATCCCTTGTCTTGCCTACAGAGAACTGATCGTAGCTTGACCTCTTCATGACTCAGTTTACCATCATGTAAAAGGGGGATAATAACAATAATACAGAAGTGCTTCACTTTCCAGGGCTGATGGGAAGCTTCATTAGTTGTTTGTAAAATGCTTTGAGATCCTTGGGTGGAATTGGATTATTTTAAATTGTTTCTAATGAATACATTTGTTTTCAGCCCCAAGGCAGTATCAGCGGGACATGGGGGTCATTGTTGGAGTGGCTGCTGCTTGTATTGTGATAACTGGAGTGTGTAGTATATTTTTGACCATATTCTATCGGGAACAATTTATGAAAGGTAATTATTTTTTTTTAAACATTCCTACCCTTCAGCATCCTTCTAGCTGTGGTAGGCCTCCCATTTATGTACTAATGATGATAATAATAATTAATAACTAATAATAACTTAGCTAAGGGTACGCTCTGCAAAACAATGTGCTTCTTAGTTCATGTTAAAGGAAAGTTGGCCTAAAAATCAGAGCTACAGCTTTCTCTAACCCAGAGTGTTAACAAATATCGTATTTGATTCTGAGCCCCATAGAAGGGAGTTGCTAGCTTCTGTACTTCTATCTGATTTCCTTCAGGATATTTTGTATGTTAGGGCACCTCAATCAGCTGTACGGCCCATGCACAGACCCTTGGGAGGCACCAATAGTAGGTAATCTGGTTTATTTGCCTGCATCGTGGCAGGATTGATTTCATGTCCCTAAATCATCTGTCATGGATTAATTTAGTCTAATCTAATCCAGTCATTACAGGGATGCAAGAGGGTTTTAGCAACTATGGGAGACCAACAGTAGAGATAGGGGCACTAGATTTTAGCAGTCATAGCACTTGTCAGTACTGGAGGGATCAGAAGGGTTTAATCAGCTAGAAAGGGTGGGTTTCAGCAACTGAAAGAGGGGTGGGCCCCCTCAACTCATCGTATTGCAAAAGGCCATGGGGTGGAGGAGGTCCTGGTTGTGTCTGAGCAAGAGTGATGACAAAGCAGGGCTCCCGTCAAAGGTCCAGGGCTCTCTGCAGCTACACTTTGGGTACATGCCTAGAAAAGACCCAATGTGTTGATTTCACTGGGGCCAGTATTTCACTCCTACTGTGAATGTCACTACTTTATATACCCAGGAACCCCCGGTTCTGCTATGCCAGCATCTCACAGAGACTTCTACATCCCAAATTTATCTTCTTTTCAGTGCCACCTCAGGTTTCCTTGATTAACAAACCAGATGTGATCCCGATTAATGAGAAGCTGAAGCTGATGTGCAACATAAATGGGTTTAGACCAAAAGTAATTAGTGTGAAATGGTACCGGAGAACCCCCCAAATGGCATCAAGTGAAGCTCCTGGAGAAGCCTCTTTTCTTCTGGGTCCAAGAGAAGATATTACAGACAAGGCAAGGCAGCCTTTGGAAACCAATGGCAAGTTCTTCAGTGTTCCATCCTGTCTGACCTACATACCCACCATCTGGGATGATGGGGCAGTGTTTGAATGCAGCATTGAGCACAGTGCACTGAAAAGTGCCATATGGATGAGCACCACGCTGAGTGTCACCGGTAAAAGCCCCTTTCTCCCCCTCCACCCGACCCCAGCAGATCTTCTTTTCTTACTAACTCGTTGCCCTGAACAGTAACTTTTTACAAGATTTCCCTAAACACACTCTCTCTGTCTCTGTCTCCCTTTCAGCTCGGCCGGCAAGTCTCTACATCACTAGCTGGCCTCAGGCTCCCACGGTAGGAGAGAAGCTCATTCTGAGTTGCGTAGTAGAGAAATTTTACCCGAAGAATATCACTTTGACTTGGTTTCGAAATGGACAACTTGTTAGCGATGTGACTCAGTTTGGACCTTTCCCTTGTGAAATTGACTATTTCAGTGTCTGGAGCCAGACAGAGTTTATGCTGACCAATGAGGAGGAAGGGGCAGTTTATATCTGTCAGATAAAACACAGCAGCTTTGGAAATATAGAAGAACTCTTCTATGAAGTTAACTTGCAAGGTAAGATGCATGCTGTGAGTCAACAGCTGCAAATGATGCTAGCAGTGAAGCTGCCTTTGAGAGGTTCAGCGGATTTACACCAAGAGGTGCAAAAGATTTGTGGGGTTGAGTTTCAGAGCTTGAAAGGCAGGGTGGTCTATTGGCCTGTGCACAGGGTATAGTGCTAGGAAGTCCTGAGATCTAATCCTGGCTCTACTGCTGACTTGGTATGTGGCTTGGGGCGAGTCAGCCCCTGTTTTTCATCTATAAAATGTAGAGTATAGGGGTATAGTGAACATCAATTCGTTAATATAAAGTGCTATGGAAGTATTAAGTATTTCTAGGTGAGACCGGTTTGATCACCTGGAATCTGAATGAGGCCTTTGGGTTAAAGAGTGTGGAGGAAGCTAAGGAGCAGCTGAGTTCCTCCTAACCCAGCCTAGTAGAGTGATTGCTGAATGGGCCTTCTGTTTTCTTGTCTTAGCCCCATTTCACTCACCGATCTTTAGCGATGGCGCTAAGTGGAACCGGCCCAGGTAATGCCCAAGGTCTGGGATGAGGAAGAAGAGCTGTGGTAGCTGTGGCTGAGTAGAGAGAGACCTTATTCAGCACAGTGCACTGGGAGAGCCTGGGGATGCGATGGGGGCCATGAGCTATCAGTACAGGGGAAAGAATGTGGCACACATAATGTTGGGCCAAGGTCAAAGCTATAGTCACACCCAAAAATTCCTATTGCCAGACCCACAACATGCCATATACAATCAAACCAGGAACAATTTGCAGCAGCTCTCTCACTGTGCGAGCTGTAAGCTCCCACATTCTCATGACTGTCATAAATAATTCACCACTCCCATTGGTACTGTTATGCGTCTTGGCCATTTGCTCTCTTCTTGACATTGGAGGCGACTCATCTGACCATCTGTCCTGCTGTGTGTTCTTTCCGTTTGAACAGGGACACCCCCTGAAGTTCTCTGGATCACCACAGACCCTTCTGTTCCTGTGCTGGGAGAGGAGCTGAGGCTGAACTGCAGGATCAATAACTTCTCCCCTAACGTGATCACTGTGAACTGGTTCCGAGATGGGCACCTCCTGCAAGCGGGAGTCTGCCATTCAGTCTCCATAATGGGAGCCAATGGTTTGCACTCCATCTGGAGTGTTTTGAGAGTCACGCCTGGAAGGGAAGAGGAAGGAGCAGTGTTTACATGTCGGGTGACACATGCTGCTTTAAGGGACTCTGTAGAAAGATCATACACTCTGCAGCTGCCTGGTACGTCCTGTACTGTGTGTTTGATTGCATAGTTAATACACTGCCTGAGCAATGGAGATTAGCTGAAAGCAAAGTGTGGTCAAGGGGCCAAATGAGGCCTGTAGAGTGCCAGAGGGAGGCCTAAAGTGATGTTGTGAGCCGATGGCTGTGAGCTAGGAACTTAATGAGACCTGGTCTCAGCTCTGACATGGACTCCCAGCATGCTTAATCTCTCCGCCTAAGAGCCCCCATCTGTACAAACACTCACTTACGTAAGGGTGGAGCGAGGATGGCTGTGTTTGTAAAGCGCCTCATTTCTAATGATTGTTATGTTATTAAAATGCAGCCTGTGGCTGCTCTCTGCATGTCATCGTAGGACAGGAACAAAGCTGATCAACTGCGGGTTTTTAGGGCTGGTGAAATGTTATGAAACACAGAGCCTCTGAGTAGGCTCTAAAGTCATCCTAGCCCCTCCTGCATCCCAACAGCTAGAGGTGAGCACTGCACCAGGGGTGCCCCCCCCCATCCCGCCTCCTCTTTTGTATTGGTCTCTGGCTACCAGATTTAGTCCTTTGGCTAGTCGATGTCTATTACATTTTTCCAAGCCCTGCCCAAAGACCTCGCTGTGGTCAGAGAATGCAACTTTCTGCATCACAAATGGCAACATTTCACCCAGGATAAATAAGGTGAATTTTGTTTATGAATTTGCTCCATATGGAAATATGTCATTTTTATTGAGACATTAAAAAAAAACAAACAAAACCCTGCAGACTATGGGTAGTGAGAACCCAAAATGTTTTACTCTGTTGCAAACTGATTAACTTCCCCCCCCACCATTTGGCACGTGATTTTTTTTTTTTTTTTTTGTTTATGTCGGTGTAACAAAGCACACATCAGCAGTTACTGCTGGCTGAGCTGACAATTCTGACTTTTTCTTTATAGATTGACTTGGTGAAGGCTTAACAGACTGTCCAGGGTGGGAAAGAAAGAGCAGAAGGTACACTTCCAGCACCGTGAAAGTTCTCTGGAAATGAAACTTACTAAACACTGAAGAGTTGATTCTACATCTCTCCCACTTCATCTCCTGGCTTTCACATTCTCCTTGTAAAGGGATCCTAACTGTTCCTTCCCATCCTACAGTGTAAGGACTGTGTCTGGTTATACGCCACACTCGTGGCAGCTGCTCGCTGCCTTTCTGAATGAGAAGCACCAGTTCATCAGCTGGTTTGTAGAGCAGAGAGAATTTTTTGTTCTTTAGCTTCACCTTTGGTTAAAGGATGGTCTAGCTTCCTGCATTTGTTGGGTTGTACAGAATTGCTAAATGTCACGTGAGCAACACTATAGAATCAGTATTATTAATAAAATACTTTTTCTTAGTATTATTAACACCTAGGATTTATCTCCCAAGGGCATTAACTAAGTACTGGGGCTAGGGTAGCTAGGGCATAGTTATTAACTTGTTTAACAGAGGGAGAAACGGAGACACAAAGTAGTGAAAATTATTTACCCAAGGTTACGTAGGGAGCTGTGGAATTATTTTCACAGCTACTAAGGGGTTCATTGGCTTTCAGGTACATTGAAATGATCCTACCTGACTCCTACATAGAAATGGGCAAGGTCACGAAGAAAAGAGAGGACCTATCCTGTATTTTACCACTGGGTGTCTCTCTTTACCTCATCACTGGAGGTAGAAATGAAAAATGTAAAGACAACTCTGCAGTCTGGCCTGTGGTGACCAGAGTGTGTTACCTAGCCCAGTGTGAATGGAGAGAAAGCTTTGCCTTTCTTTTCTTAATTCTTTTCACAATCAAGTATTTGCAAATTCATTTATTAAACAGAAAATTGACACTCCTCCTACACTTTTTACACAATGGATTGACTCCAGCTGCTTTGAGGAATAAATTCCCTTTCTCAGCGGGCCAACTTAGATCTGCTGTAAATGGATGCCATTCCAGTGATTTCAGTGGCGATGTACCTGCTTACAACAGGTTTGAATTAAGTTCAGTGTGCAATGACATCAAACCATGGGGAAAGGGGATATAAGGAATTAGGGAATGATAAAACAAGGGGAGAGAGAGAAGTTATTTTAGGATAGCTTTGGGATAGCTTCTTTTGGAGAGGGATGTTGGTTATCAACTGAATTGTCTTAATTTGTTACATTCTTTTTTTTATTGTTGTAACTCAGTGGCTCTCAAGCTTTCCAGACTTCCCTTTCAGGAATCTGATTTGTCTTGCATACCTCCAAGTTTCACCTCACTTAAAAACTACTTGCTTACAAATCAGAGATAAAAATACAAAAGGGTCATAGCACACTATTACTGAAAAATTGCTGACTTTCTCCTTTTTATCATATAATTAAATAAATCAATTGGAATATTAATATTGAAATAATATTAATATGGAATTATTAATATTAATATGTTAACATTTCAATATATAGAGCAGTATAAATAAGTCATTGTCCGTATGATATTTTAGTTTGCACTGACTTCGCTAGTGGTTTTTATGTAACCTGTTATAAAACTAGGCAAATATCTAGATGAGTTGATGTAACTCCTGGAAGACCTCTGCGTACCCCCAAGGGTACATGAACCACTGTTGTAAGGGACTTCTATCATAAGCAGGGGGCAAAGAGCAGCAAGTGCCTAGGTGTAGATTACTAGAAGTAATAATATTAAGGACCGCTTTGGCCATTGAGTTGATTGGGAGTAGAATCCAGCCCCTCTGTAAGAGGAAATGAAGGAGGAAAGTGTGGTTGCTTGGCCAACAAGGAACACAAAGATACAAATAAATGTGAAATCTAATATATATGTTTAAAAACCAATAAACATGGCTGCTGGTACAAGTGTGTGAGCAAGAATACACATGTATAATCTGTAGCTTGTGCTCAGTTACCATGACTGCATGTGAAAAGGACCAGAGTCTCACTGTCCCTTTGCATGTTCAGTTACTGTGATTCTGCATGAAAACTGTGTGTACAAATTGTGCATGTGCACTTTTGAGTGGGAATTTTTGAAACTCTAGGCCTCAGTAGCTGCAGGAATTTGGAATCTGCCTGCTTTGCAAAATGCAGAGCATTACTAACCTCCTGCAAACACCGTATGGGTGCTGATAGGAAAATAAGTCAAACAGTACAATAAAAGCTCATTGGTAAAACAAAGGTCAGTATGTGAGGGTCACTAATGATAAATACAGCCTCTCCCCAGTCAGAACACAAGCCCAGAGTCTCAGGCTGTCCCTTAGTGCCATATCTACCAGCTCTCCCTTTTGCATGAACAGTGAGTGGATTTAAATGTAGTGGAACCGGTGATACAGAAAGTGTTGGGTTGGCATCAACCATCCTTCCTTCCATGCCCATTAACAGAGAGATAAAAATCTAGTTACAGCAGGAAATAATTAATATGGGGAAAAAATGAAGGAAAGAAGCATATGGTCCTTTGCTAATGCTGGTGCAGGAAGTGTTGATTGTAGGTGTTTACAGGGGTGCTGGAACAATTTGTATAGTGGGGGTGCTGAGAGCCATTGAACCAAACTGAACCCTATATGTAATTGAAACCACTTCAAGCCAGCACCTCTAGTTCCAGTGTTTATGGGCATTTACATAATTAAGAAGATGCAAAGAGGTTAGGGTTTAAATCTTAATCACATTCAAAATACTGGAACTCTAAGCAAATCAGTATGTCACCACTAGCACAGTAAACCTCAGTAAGAGACAGGCCCCTGTCCTATGAGTGCTGAGCAGTATGTTTATGATACTGAACTGATAGGGGCTGCATTAAGAGAATTGAATAGAATTAAACAGGCACAAATGTGAATCGAGTAAGGAAATGCCTTCCCTTTGTTTCTCACTGTTAGAAACCTAAAAGAAAAGGAGGACTTGTGGCACCTAAGAGACTAACAAATTTATTTGAGCATAAGCTTTCGTGAGCTACAGCTCACTTCATCGGATGCATTCAGTCATGTTAGAAACCTGTATCACTATAAGAGAAATGGCAGATTTCTGCACTGGCCACCAGATAAACACTCTTTCTCTTCTAAGATCTCGTGGTGTTCTTGTATAGTTGATTTTTAAGAGAGGGGTTTGTGGGGCTTCTGTGGCTACAGCATAGAAGCAGAGTATATTGTCTGGTGACTTGGGCTCCTTTTAAGTAATTGTAGTGTTTTATGACTTGAGAAGTTTACTGTTGGGTCCTCAGCTTCTTTATCTGCTCATCCTTTGTCATCACACATGGAATGTTACCTAAGTGATCAGGTTGTGGGGGTTACAAACCCCCCACCATTTGAGTCATGTTCACGGGTGATGCGCAAGCTCCCTTTTCTTTCTCTTTCCTTCTTGCTGTTAATTATGGGCCTGATACTGCAATCCTTACCCTTATGGCTAACTCACGTACGTGTGTAGCCATTGGCTTCAATGGGAGCAGGAGCAGACCCAGGACAGTTCTCCTGGGACTAGTCACAGGAGTAAGGGCAGCAGATTCAGGCCTTGTATTCGTGGTCTGAAAATGTGAAATCCACCCCATTGTTTCCTGATTTCTACCTGTGTCAAAATGATCCCTGGTAACCCTGGAGCCTAGAAAATCAGTTCAAATCAAAGCTGCCCTATCAAAGGATGGGAAATTGAAACAGGATCAGGCTAACAAAAGGAGCCCAACTAAAATGCAACCTGCTTTAGCCATGTGCGTCTCTGCTGCTTTAGAGAACTCTGGTATTGGAAAATCCTGGAACAATGAATAGCACTGGGTTTGGTGGGGCTCACCCAACAATATTATGGTCTTGGTTGTGTTTCAGTCCTTTGCTTCCAGGATGTTTCATCTTTTCATTGGGGTTTGTTTGTTTGTTCTGGCTAGAGCTTCATTCCCTAATTGCCACAGATCATTTAGTTTCTGTCTTATTTGGTCATTTTTGGTGTAGGCATGAAGCGCTCATTTTCCTTTAGCTCCGCAGTTGCTCTGTAATTAACATCTTAAATGCTGTTTACGCTCACTGAAAACAGATTCTTTTCAGTGTATCAGGCTGGCATAAGAAGGCATTGGAAGGCTGCACAGTTGCCTGTCGTTGGTTTTGAAGTTTGACTTTGCCCCTTCTGGGTTTGGATCTGCAGGTTGTGTGTGGAGAGAGAAATGCAATTAGTCTGATTGAATAAGGTCTCGGTGGCTGCTTTGTTTGTAAAGGATTAAAGCTTATGCAGTGCTCGAGAGTTATTCCGCATCTTTTTTCATGCGATAACTTTTTATTCATGTCTCTCAATGGCAAAATATGAAACTTGCAGAAAGGGCTGAAACATACACATGCCTTTTTCTCTTCCAACCAATTCTTTACTTAAATGGAGAACCACACAGTATCACTAGGAGGAAATAAGCAGGAAAGGAGTTATGTATGCCAGCATGGACTGAGCAGGGGGCTGGGAGCTAGGAACATCCTGAATTCTAGCTCTGCCACTGGTTCTTTGGGTGGCCTTGAGCAAGTCATTTAACTTATATCAGTTTCCCCATTTGAAAACTGGGGATGATGATGATAATAATAATATCCATTTATCCACCTCAAAGGGTTGATAGGGTGATTAATTGATTTGTTATTATTTGCATAGTATTCTGAAGCTATAAAGTGCTATTGGAGAGGAGGGAGAAACTATATCACATGGACCAGGATCTGCTCAGAAAAGATGCAAACCAGTCTCTAAAACGTACTGTACCAACAAGCTCTGTCGCTATATACTCCACCTCTTTTCCACCAGGCCAGTGATTTATGGTTCTTATTAGCCAGGGGATGGTTTTCTTCTTTGGAATCTGTTTTGTACTTTCTTGCTACTCATTTGACTCTGTTAGAAACTATGACTTTCCTGACACATTGGGAATGACCTATCTAGTATCGCTAATTCCCCTGATGGCTAATTGGCTGTGAAGGGGAAAGGGCTTGTTTGCCTAATAATAATTCTATATCTCCTAGTACATTGTGGGGCTGAATTCATCAACATCCATAATGCACTTTGAGCTAGTCAGTCAGAGGTGCTGTAGAAGTGCAAAGTGAGATCAGGTTATTATGCTGCTTGTCTTTTCTGCTCACTCTCTGGTTTTATTCAGACTGGTTGTTCCATTCGCTGTACTCCAGACACAGCAACAAAACAGAGAGAAAGTCCAGCCCGCACTTGACTTTATCCTCCCATCTTTTCCCCCTTTGATCTGTTCCTCAATTTGATTATAAAGTTTGAACTGTCGTCTGTATCTTCTGCCCCTGGGATTCTCTGAGGCTGTGGCCGATTTTACTTTTTTCTTCTTATGTGGCATTTCCATTCCTGAAGGTTTGCACTTATGGTAGCCCATTCTGTACGATCCTCTGCTTATCTCTTTGTGGATGAACAGTCCTTTTGGTCCACCCAGGATACTACACTGCATTGACTGAGTTCAAGGGCATCGGAACCTTTGTAGAAGGTTGCGGGGAGGACAAGGCCAGAGTGGCGGGGGAATTAAAGTGCTGCTTAAATATCCCACAGAGTACAACGGTAATAGAAATACCCAGAATACAAAATGTAGCCAGATTATAATGTTTAAGGCATAATTATAGTATGAACAAACAAACAAAAATAAGACAACTTTAATTCTAAACATCAGGATTGCATTTTATTTTTGCACTTCGTGTATTGTACTTCACTTGCATTTATCATTTTATTGCATATACTCCACTGTTAATACTTCATTATTATTGTTTTTTTACTATTGAACTGTAACTTGCAATTCTGTAACATGACAATCAAATTGTCCTTCTTTATATATAATGTATATTTTAACAATTATAACACTCCATTGTAAATCTCCTTAGAATAAGGCATCAGCAAAATTAATAATAATAACAACAAACAACTTTGAAGGAAGGTGAACATGTCCCCATAGAAGAGGTACCATATAACATGATTTTTTTCTATGTTTTATAAAAAATAAAATAAAATAAAAATATCTTTTATATTTTTAGAAAACCTAACAAGCACCATGAACAGGTTGTAGCAGATAGAAGCAATACAGGATCTATTAAGCAAAAACTGTATACTTAATGCAGTGTTGCTCACACGATTATCTAGGATTGCAGTGGATATCTAGGAATGCATCTGATCTCCTAGTGCTTCTTGGTCTCTAGGAGTACAGTCATTTTTTTTTTGCACAGTGTATACATTTCTTTTGTTAAAAAGTGGGGAGGCATGGTTCCTTGGCCCTCCCCCCAGTTCCAGTGGCTGAGTTCCAATCATCTCTAATACTTTTTTGGTTGGTTATGCGGTCTATCCAGGATATTTTCAGAATTCTTCTGTAACATTATAATAGGGTGACCAGATGTCCTGATTTTATAAGGACAGTCCCAATTTTTGGGTCTTTTTCTTATATAGGCTCCTATTACCGTCCCCCCTACCCCCGTCCCAATTTTTCACATTTGCTGTCTGGTCACCCTACATTAAAATTTGAAGGACTGTAGTTTATCATCAATTTTTTGAATGTCCATGTTGGATTTTACTTTGTTCGTTCAATAAAATAATCCTCTCCTTGCCCTTTATCCTGTCTTTTTTTGCTGTTTGATAAAGAGGAAAAGAGCTATCCTGCCTGTGCTGATCGGGAATTTATTTTGCAGGGGTTTTTGAGGTCAGGTGTGAAAAGCCAGTCATTTGGAGTTATAATTCTGGTGTGGGCATTTTCTGTACTTCCTCTATGACCTGTTTATAAAGCATCTTTTCCTAACAGGCTTAGCCTTTGCTTGGATTAATGTATCTGGGCCACATTCACGTGTTAGTTTTTGCTTGCTCAGCATCTGTGTGCAAAGTGGGGAAATGTCTTTAGTCTTGCTAAAATTAGAATGATACAAAGCAGAATATTGCAGAGGGCCTGGACCAAAACTCTTGAGCTGAGCACCTGCAAACTTTGAGAAAGTCTGGAACTGACGGTTGTCCTTTGTCTTGGGTCTGCTGTGATTAGCTCTTACCTTTACATTGGTTTCCTCCTAGCAGTGTAGAGAACTTGTCAAAATTCTTTTAAAAAACCCTGTGTTGTTGTCAAGTGGAGTTGGAAAAGCAACTCCCTGCGTTGTCATTTTTGGCTTCTCCATAATGTGTGTTTGTGTTTGATTTCTGTGTACGGGGAAGAAATATGATACTGGATTCCAGACTGAGCATTTGAACAAATATTTAAGCATGTGGATTTTCAGTGTTTTTTAGCACGTCAGATGTAAGCACCTTTTCCCCCTTTGTATTTGAGATGTATTTAATGTAGTTGTTGGACTCAGTACAGGGGTAACAGGCTGAAATTCTCTGTGTTATGCAGGAGGCCAGACAAGATAATCTAGTTGTCCCTTCTGGCCTTAACATTTAAGATTTTATTTTGAAATGCATGACCTGCTAACTCCCTCTGATAACAAATGGCATGAAGCAAGGTACTCTGCAGTGTGGAAGATCTTGAGGAGAGAGAAGATGCCTGTGTCCCTTTTCTGAGAATAGAGATGGAAAAGAAGTAGGGTCACCCCGCCTTACACCCATTTTACTGTCTTGGTGTAATGCCATTAGCAGCAGAGCTGCACTAGTGTAAAATTAGAATAACACAGTGGTCCCCTGGAAAACAAAACAGAAACCAACACAAACAAGCACATACCCACTTCAGGCAAATAGCAGCGTAGTCCTGTGATTTTAAAAAGACCACTAAAGCTGGTATGCTGTGAAAAAGGACACTTTAGATTTGGCTGCATTTAAAAAGATATGGGCAACCACTGTTTTTTGTTGTTGCTAGATTTGCAATAGAGTTGTATACAACTAATACACGTCTTGTTAGATATGATACTGCTGGCCCTCAAGTTAAAAAGAGTTGGGTTAGTTCTGCTAGGAAATCCCAGGAAGTGATAATGGCGAACCGACTGATACTAGCGCTGGGTGAAAGAACGTTGGTGTCCTGTGCAAATTGGGCTGCCCCCACCTTCCTCGTTACCACGGCAGGGCAGCTGGGCCAAACCTGAGTGGCATTACAACCCCACTCTCGCTGCACTCCAGCTGCTACCAGCCCTGCAGAGCATGAACAGGAGCTGCACAGCACCCCAGCCCACCCCCCCCCCACAGACCCCTGAATGCCCCTCCCACATATACCCCCACAGCCCTCTGCCTGCCCCCACTTATCCTGACATCCCCTACACATCCCAGAAGCCCTGACATACATCCTGCTCACCTCAGCCCCCGGCATCTCAGCCCCACTGGCAGAGCCCCCAACATGCCCCACTCACCTCAACATCCCAGCCCCCAGCCGCACCACCGTCCAAAATCCTCCATTCCCCCCACAACTCACCCCACCACCTCCTAACATCCCCCAGTGCCCCCAACCCCTCACCCTGCAACACTCCCCACCAACCCTTAGTCCACCAACAACTGAGGTCCCCGCCCCTCATCCACCACCACCCCATGAACCTTCCTGCCCACCGCACCACCTGGCTCCGTGCTTGCTCCAGTTCGGGGCAAGGGCAGCTCCTCACGATCCCGGCTGTGGCTCTTGTTGCTCCCCTCACCTGCCCTGCACTCTCACTGCAAGGACCAAATTTGCGTGGGTGGTATTGCCAGGTCACAACGCCACTCATTCAAATTTGGCCCGTGGTGGGGACAGCCAGGCTAAATTAGAGTGAGTGGCGTTGTCATCTCATGTGTCTGGTCGCCGCACCTCTCAGGTTTGGCCCGTCGTCACAATGCTACCCACCCAAATCTGGTGGTCGAGCTTGCTCGTGAGATGGGCGCCCTGTGCAAACGCCCTGAGTGCATGTTAGTTAACTCAGGCCTGGTTGGCACCCTTATTACTTAATACTCTGCCGCTGCCTCAGCATGGTGCTAGGAGGTGCTGTACTGCAGAGAGTGCTGGTGATTCAATAGTTACTCTTTCCTCTGTCATTACTGAACCAATGCCTCAGCAAGGTGCTTGCTCTTTTGCTGGATACACCGTCTTTTGGATAAGATGTGCCAACTGTAGTCATGAAAGGTTCCCACAAGAGTAGGGGTATTAACTGGGGTATCCTGACCAAATTCCAGCTTTACCTTCTTTACTACACTTGCCCCTGGACTTTCAATTGCATTAGTTACTCTTCAACTTCTATAAATATGATGGCAGTGTGTTACTGGTGCAGCATGAGTGCTGCATTTCCATCCCAGAGGCAGCTGCTTTTCAGTGGTGGGCTAAATGATCCCCATACACACAGGGTCCAGTTTTCATACTTGTCACCTAAGTGAGGGCACTAACTGTGCATTCGGGTGCTCAGATTGACAACTGGGTGCCCAAGTTTGAAAGGTGGGCTCCCCATCTGCAAATTGCTTTGGAGTCTGTTGCAGCTGAAGATGCTGTAGGGTATTGGTATGATTTTGGTCTTTTCCTTACTTTGGAGACAGCTCTACACTTGATACCAATTAGGATTCAGAAGCCTATCGTCACCAGATATGTTTGTATGGGGCTTGGGATAGGGTTTTTTCAGCGGAGGCCATTCAGCTCTGGAATAAATTGGCCCCTGTGGTCTGAAGAAACCCAGATGTGCTGGTCTTTAAAGCATGTTGCAAGAAATCTCTATTCTCCTAGGCTTTTTCTGAGGGGGGAGTGACTAGGGCTGAGTGGCGATGGCAGGAAGATGGGCTTGTGTTGCTGGGGAAGGGAGTTCAGTGATTGTTATATGTTGACAGCGAGTCAGTTTTTACTTTGACAGGTTTCAGAGTAGCAGCTGTGTTAGTCTGTATTTGTAAAAAGAAAAGGAGTACTTGTGGCACCTTAGAGACTAACCAATTTATTTGAGCATAAGCTTTCGTGAGCTACAGCTCACTTCATTGGATGCGTTCAGTGGAAAATAAGTTTTTACTTTGTGTGTGTGTATTTTTAAACTGCCTTGTACTAGCACCTGGAGCGTTAAGCACATTTTACACTTTAAATAAATAGACAAAAGTAAATAAATGTTAATTAACCAAGTAATCTTAACGAGACAGTGACACTGCTCATATGAACAATGTCTGTTCAACCCCATAGATTGGGTTGATTTGTTTGCAGGTCACTCTGTATCCCTTAATCAGCTGATTAAGTGTAACTCGCTAACAAAGTCGTCAATTGGTTTCTTTAATTCTTAGTTACTGTGAAAGGAGATCAATCAACATGATGTGTGTGGCTCTCTTCCATCTTCTTTCCTTTGTCTGGGCTCTTCCTAATCTCAGTGCCCTTCTAGTGGAGACGGGAACATGTAGTGGGAAAAGCCTTACCTCTCTCAACCAGCCCAGTCTGCCCATTCCATTTGTTTTATCTGAGTCAGGTTTGACCTGCATTCTACTGTGAGAAGGAATAACTTCTAGTTATTTATAAGAACCTTTTAGTTACCTTGTTACTGGAGAAGTCATCTCTGGAAACATGCTCCTTCCACTGACAGCTATTTCACAGCTGTGCTGGCTGGTGTCTGAGTTCTGGGGACAATAGATTTGGAGCTGTTGGCTGTCATTACGCTGAGTTGTATTCTGTGATTCTGCAATCCAGAACGTAGAATTTTTCACTTTTGTCCCATGTATGTGTCTGAACAATATCTAAATAAAATATGCTCTAAATTATGGAGGAAGATGTAACGGGGAATGGGGAGCACAAAGAAAGCAAGAATCTAAGCTAAGCAGATCTGCAGCATTACCTTCCGCTATTGGACCATATCCTGACATCCTTTCTCAGGCAAAACTCCACTGATCTCAGTGAGAACTTTGCCTATATATTCACTTCTGGATTGTAATCCTATAGACCAGTGGGTCTCAACCCTTTTCACACGGGGTCTCCTATTCCATCTAGCTGGGGATCTCCTCCTATTTAGCAGTGTGGGAAAGATGAGGTGGTTATGACCCTAGGTCTGGAATTTTATTCCATAGATATCTGGATTGAAATGTAAATTTCATTCATGGGGCCAGATTTTCAAAGCATAGTGCAATGGCTACACCTATAACTATACAATCATACCTACCACACCTGCGGCCAACGAGAGCTTTTGCAGATGCCCTTTGAAATGCAGCCCTCCCACATCTTGTAAACATCGCAAACTGAGGAGCCCTGGATTTTTTATTTCCCTCTACCCTTCCCCTTCCTCTCCCACTTTTTCTTTAAAAAGCTCTAGACATTAACTGCAAAAACCTAATTCTAAGACTTCACGGCAGAGAATGCATTTGCTTGTGCAATTAGGCCTTGATCCCAGCTGAAGCCTCTCTGGGTGTTACTGTAATATAAATGTTAAATAATAATGAAGGTTACACAGTTAATGTTTCTGATGGAATCTTAACTTTACATTTCCTGCCTTTTGTAGCTTAACTGTGCAAAATTTAAAGTTACATGACATTTTTTGAATTGATTTCTATACTGAAGCTTTGCTTTAGATTTCTTAGTCTGGCAAAACCTCTATCTTTTAAAAATAAGGGCCTTATTTTCCAATGCCTTCTCCCTTGCAACTATGTAAGCAGGTGAGATCTCCCAAATCAGATTACTCCACACACACCTATGGGAATGCTTATCATTTTTGCACAAGCGTCAATGATGATATAAGGTGCAAGGCAATTGAGAATCGAGACTAGACTAAACTATCACAAAATGAAAATGAGAGCCTTGGAGTCTCGGGTGCACTGTGTATCCCACTACTTCATTTGTGCTAGGTTTACAGTGGTGCCATGGAGCCGGGCCCATGCTCAGAAGGGGCCCTGGCCTGCTCTGCTTGCATTATGCCCTGAGACCCCGCCAGCCCGCTGGCTTCCCCCAACCCCACCCACCACTTGCTCTCTCAGCTAACCTGCCGGTCAGCCGATGGCTCCTCTCCACCCCGTGGCCTCAACCCGCCTGCTTCTCTCTGCCCCCTGGCCAGACCCCAGTGCACCTCCGGCTCCAGGCAGTCTCTCCTTCCCACCACCTGTGGGGCCCTGCCTGTCTTCCTAGAGCTGATCCACCTGGGACTGATGCAGAAGCCTGGCCAGTTGTGGTGGAAGACAGTGTGGGGTGCTTGGCTGGGTCCCTCCAGGCAAGTGGGTCCTGACGGAGCCTGGGTGGGGCAGGCCCTGGCCTGGCTGATCTCACCACTCTCAAAGGGCTGGAGCGATTCCCCACCCTGGTACCTGCCCTGGTAGCTCATCCTGGCAGACACAGTCATATCCCAGCAGGGCCGGTGAGTGGGCTGGGTGGCAGGGTGTGGGGCAGTGGGTCTCTGGAGGGCCAGTGGGGGGTGCTGGGCTGTGAGGGGGCAGGGTAGATCTCTGTGTGTTGGGGCACTAGGGAACGGGGTTCTGTGTGGGGTGCTGGGCAGGGGTGGTGTTGTGTTGTGCATTTGTGGCAGGGTCTGGGGAGGTGCTGGGCATAGTGGGTCAGGGGAGGGGAGGGAGCGGGCTCTGGCCATAGGGAATCGTGGGGGTGTTCTGGTGTTGGGCAGGGGGGCTGTGTGACATGGCATGGGTCCACCCCCGAGGGAAGGGGCTGGCTGGCTGGCAGGCAGGCAGCACAGAGCTGGGCGGGCCATTATGCGTGGGGCAACTGCTGGTTTGTAAATAGTGCCCTCGCCGTGGGCTGGGTGAA
Organism: Lepidochelys olivacea; assembly: GCF_965140295.1. NCBI lineage: Eukaryota > Metazoa > Chordata > Testudines > Cheloniidae > Lepidochelys > Lepidochelys olivacea. Next base: position 19,278,481 of record NC_140423.1, read on the forward strand.
GCGGGGCCGCCCCTGCCATGCCATGCCCCATTGTCCCCATGGGGGCCCACAAATATGTTTGGGGCCAGGACCACAAAAGGTTAATTTGGCCCTGTACTTCATGGTCTCTGGACCATTTGTTGAAACTCATTCTCATACTGGGCCTTGGTATTCCCTGTAAAAGGCTTACATTACATTTAGGGGAGAATCTGCCATTACCGTCCTTCTAAAGGCGACCAACTGCAGCATCACAAACACAGTGTTTCTTCATATTAGATACCCAAGGATAACAAAACATACACTGCTTGTGCTCACTAAACACTAGGGCCAGCCCAGAATCATCCCTGGTGTAACTACTGGTTTCAGTCCTGTTGAACCAGGAGTAAATTTGCTCCAAGGACAACACACTTCTAAAATGACTGAAAGGAAACACTATGGCAGGGGCTGCCAGCTTCTCTGTAATGTTTAAATGACTTGGCCTTGAGCTCATATTACTATATTATTTATTATTATTAAACTCTGAACTGTTTAACTTGGATGTTGCATATAAGCCCCCCAATACAGCAACTGTCCCTATTTCTCCTCACTTACAGCAATGCCAACTGGCAGAATAACTTGGGACTGCCAGCTCCACGTTGTAAAACGAGGGAAGTGGCTGCAGAAAGGCAGGCCCAGGCCCTACATCATCATGGCTAGTGTACTACTTGTGAAGCAAGTGTGATTAGTTTACAGCTGGATTCACTCTGAGTAGCCCTGTCATAGATGCAATCAGGCGCTTTTCAGTGATGAGGCTTTGAAGAGAGGGATCTGGTGTTTGATAACTGAGAAAACACTTCAGGATAGCTCCCTGTTGGCTGTAGAAAGGAGTTGGTGGCACCAGTGATTAATGCGGAGCTGTCTCCACCCCTATGGCACTCAGGGAGCCTAATTCATACCCAGAACACATGCAGCCAATGGCCCCTCGTGCTTCTGACTCCAGGCAGCACATTCCCGCATGACCTACCATCTGCTGGGCGGAGACCCATGAAGGGGGGAAGCCGCCATGACGGCAGGAAGCAGCATCATCCGAGCAGGCTCAAGAGAGGGGGTTGCACTTCCCTGACATTCAAGCCAAAGGGGGGGGGGGGGGGAATGATGAGCAGCAGCGAGTCCCATGAGGCATGGGCAGCAGCAAGGACCGCGCTTCCTGCAGAAGGGTGGAGGCTAGGGAGAGCTGGTAGGGACCCTATTTCTGCACCCTCCGCTAGCAGGCCAGCTCTTCTTCCGCCAACTCTGGCTGGCCAGCTTAGGGAGCGCTCCAAGACTGGCGTGCCAGCAACCCGTGGGAGCTGGCTGTGGGACCCACAAGGGATGGGTCGTGCCCCCAGGATACTGAGCGATGGCTTCTGAGAGACCTGGGTGCAAAACCCCTCTTCCTTGCCCCCGCCCTGTCCCCAGCCTTGGGGCGGTTAGGGATTTCTAAGGCGCCCATCACGGTGGTATCTAGCCAGACTGGACAAGATCGCGCAGCCTAGTTCGCCGGAGTTCACCGCTCACCAGCTCCGTGGGGTTGCTTTGCACTTCATGCGCCCTTCAGCTTGGGGAGGGGAAGCTGTTCTCTGTATCAAACAGCTCCCTCTCCTCCAGGCAACAGACAGGTGTCCTCTGCCGGGGACCCGCGCCGGCCTCTGGACTCCAGCTCCCGGGGCAGCGTGCGGGGGGCCTGCGGGTGGGGTGGCCGGAGCCTGGACAAGGCGGGATGGGGCTGGATGCGGGACCGGGGGTGGAAGGAATGGGGTTGTCATGCGGGTGCGTGTGTGTGTGTGTATGTCCGGACGTGGGGGGCAGGGGAGGGGTGTCCGGAGCCGGGGTGTGTGTGTGCCCCGGGTAGAGGGGCGGGGTGTCCGAGGGAGGGGGCTGAAGGCCAGCAGCAGTGGCCCCGTGCTCTGTGCCGCCCCCAGGTAAGAGCCCTCCCTTCCTCCCCCCGGAGTAACTCTCCTCCCCCCGGGATAAAGCGGCGGCCCCTGCGCCCGGGCGCACTCGGGTCCAGCTGGGTGTCTGTCGGGCTATGGCAGCGATCGGAGCCCTAGTGAAGAAAGTGTGGAGTATCCGCCGGTTCCTGGTGTTACTCTGCACCCCGCTGGTGCTGCTGCCCATCATCATCAGCCTGCCCCCCAAGGTAACCCCTTCTCTTGCCCCCCCGCCCTTGGAGCCCCACAGGGGATCCCTCCCGCCTGCCCCCAGGGAATCCCGATTCCCCTGCTTGTCTCCAAGAGACACCTCCAGACCTGGCCCCCTAGCAACCCCCCTCCCTCCATCCCAGGGAGCCCCGCCCGCCGTGCTCGCTGCCCCGAGGGGAGCCCCTGCCCTGCCTGCCATGCTCCCTCCCCACATCTCTTCTGTCCCCTTTCGCAGGGCAAGTCACCTACCTGCCCCCTAGCCACTCCCCGCTGCCCTGCCTGCTCTGGGCCAGGTGCTCCCGCCCTGGAGCGCCCCAGCTGGAACCGATCCGCCACCGGCCCAGCGCCTCGTCTGCCCCTGGGGCCTCCCTCGGGCCGGGGCTGTCTCGCGGTCCCGGCGGAGCCCGGCCTTGGCGCCTTTGGATGCAGCAGGGACCGCAGCCAGCGAGCTGGTGTCCAACTCTTAGAACTTTCCGCCGGGTCTCTCGGCGCCAAGCGCCGGCTTCTCAGAGCCGCGTTTCGCTGGCACGGGGCGCCCGGCAGCGGGGACCCACAGCCAGCCCCGGCTCCACGTGCGATGTGTGCCCCGCTCCTGCGCTCCCTTCCCCGCTCTGCGCCCGGCCAGGGCACTGCGGAAAGGCTGCGCCCGTGCCCGGCTCCAAGTGCCCCCCTCCAGCCCGTCGGCACTCGCCGCACCTGGTACATGAGCGTGTTTTCCAGACCCTTTCCAGTCAAGTCATTGGCGACACTGGGGCTGGCTTCCATGCGGGTCTGAATCCCCTCCCCGGACAGCCTGCCCTCCCTGCTGACTGCCTGGGGAGAGCTTTCCCTCACCCACCAGAAGAAGACAAGGGAACCAGCCACACTATGCCCTGAAGGAGCATTTCAAGTCAGGAGACCTCATGAACCTTCCCACCCCAGCTTTCCCCACCCGATCCTCAGTGTTTGCTTGATAAATGATAAATACCTGATGGAAACGGTGCCTCCAGCTCCATAGAGGGTAGAATGGCATTGGATTCCTGAGCCTGGGAAAACTGCACTGCACAGGGCCCCCTGCACAGATGGGGCCACACATCTCACAGGGGGAAAGAGAGAAGGCAGAGGGAATTAGATCTATGGTCCATACCCGCCAGAGTACACTACGGGTCAGACTCTACAGCATGGCATTAAGCCCCTGGCACGGTGAGCAGAGTCTGGCCTGAGGGTGAAAATAAGGCCGGATGACTGTGAGCCTATGACTGTGAGCTGCGCTGGCTGCTTAGCCATTACCCTGCGTGGTTTTATCCCTAACTGGTTTGGGCCGTGGCTACTCTGGCTCTCTTCCCCTGTTGTGCTACCACAGCTGTGGATAGCGTAGTTTCTTGAGCTAGATTCCTGCTTGGTTTAACTGCCAGGAAGGCGTTTTCTGAGGAGCGGTCCCTGTCGGGACACTGGAAGTCCATCATTTTTTACTCTGGGGGACTTGGGGTGGAAGTGAGTTCAGGGGCAGGGCCTGTGCTTAGTTTAACTCTTTTGATGTCTTGGTGAAAAGCTGCTTTGTTGTAGGATGCAGATACAGTGATGTTAACTGTGATGTGTATTTATATATTTGTGAAAGTGCCTAGAGATTTGGTGGGGCGGGGAGAGGGCAGCGATAGCTCCAAACAAACCAATCCAACCCAGGGTGGTGGGAATATTGACTAATGCAGAACTAAGCAAGAAGGGTCTCAGAACTGGCTACAATTAAGTGGAATATGCTAAGATCTGGCACTAACTAGTATGGGATTCTACTCTTTCAACCTTCCTAGGATACTGAGTACTTAGAATGTTTTTCATCAGTAGATCTCAAAGGGAAACTTAGGTACAGAGAGATGAAGTGACATGGCCAAGGTTACCCAGCAGGCCAGTAGAGCTACTAACCCAGGATTCCAGAGTCCCAGCATAGTGTTCTATCTACTAGGTACACTGCCTCCCCAACTGTAAGGCAATCCCAAGATCTACACCCAAGAACAGCTTTCTCAGGAGAGCCAAAAGTTGCAGGTTTGGTGTTAGCATTGTGGCTGGATTCTCAATAAAGTGATGCATGGACCACAATATGCCCAGTGAGTATTACATGGTTTCAATGGCTTGTTATCATTCCCTCTTACAAGCAGTGTTGCGAAATATGGCATTTTGCAGGTGTGGGATGTGCTTGTAAACAGGCAACCTTTGTTATCATGACTGACGAAGCTTCTTGAGTGAATATTTGGATTATTTTGTACAAGCTGTTTTTAGTTTAGGATTTGGGCTTGGGGACTGTGTGTTAGACAGCAGAGCAAGTGACATGTCTTTACAGTGAATGCTGAAAACCTTCTTGGGGAAATACAGGATTTTTACAAATCACACAGAGTTTGGCTAGATGTCTAGAATGACTTGTATTTCCTCTCAGGAGACTTGGGGTATTTCACCCCAATGATTGGGAAGTTTTTTGCCACTGACTTAAATGGGGCCAGGATTTCACCCTTGAATTCACATCATGACTCAGATCCACTTGAAAATGAATTTGTTCCTGTCAGCAAAAATTGGGCACAGTTCAGTATGTTTGGCAGTCTCTTCTCAAGAGAAGCTCTGGACTGGAACAACCATGGCTATAGCAGGTCATGATTCACGTGCATTCGCAGAGCTGTGTTGGGGACACCTGTGTAGTCTACTGACTTTGTGCATGGCTCTAGTCAGATAAAACCTACACATCCAAAGTCACAACATGAATCCCTGAAATAAAAAAGAAAGAAGAAGAAGAGGCAGGAACATTGTTTTAGTTGATGTCACCACACAGTAGCAGTGAGAATTCCTTTATGGAATTAAAATCCATAGTTTCCATTTTGCATAACTGTTGTTTTGGATGATGTCTTACTAAGTGCACATGAAATCTTTTGATTGTTTCAAAGGGCAGAAATAAGATTACATAACAGGTATCTAATTCCTTCTGCAGACTTGTAAATAGCTCATTATATTAGCTTGTGCATTCATTTTCTGTGGCTGAACAAGTGACTAAAACTTTTAATGGTTTCCCTTTTGAAGCTGACACTGATGTAGGTCCAGGCATACAATCTGTGGTAGAAGAAGCATGCTGTGTGTTAAATGCAGACTCTTGTCTTGGGGTATGTCTACACTACAAACTTAGGTCACCTTGCAGCCACCACAGTAATTACTGCAGTAGTGCCTGTCTACACTACTCTCCTTGAGTCGGTAGTGCATGTCCTCACCAGGAGCACTTCCATTGACCTAAGAGGGACAGTGTGGGGAGCTGAGAGCCTGGTCTCTCAGCTCTACTGGCAGCTCCCTGCCAGGACCCTGGCTGCCCCACAGGCTCCTGGGGTCCTGGTGGGCTACCTCCCATTCTGCTCCCTGTTCCCCACCGGGAGAGGGGAAGTTGCCCAGGGCTTCCTGCCTGCCCCTTCCCTGCCAGGTGTGGGGAGGAAGTCACCCCAGCTTCTTGTCCTGGCTCCCAGCTGGGATCCGAGTCCAAAGTCCCCTGGGCTTCTCACCCTGGTTCCCAGCTGGGAGCAGGGTCCACCTGCCCAGCTCTCTGAGGGAGCAGGGCTTTCTTGTCATAAGCTGCCTTATGTCGACCTAACTTTGTAGTATAGACCAGCCCTTGGAAGCCCAGACTCAGCAGTTCTAATATACTGGTAGCTCACTCCTCATGTGCACGTCCACACAGTTCAGCATGATTTGCACTTTTTTGCTCTAGAAAGACCCAATATTTAGAAGAGTGGAGGGGATTGCAGCTCAGAACTGGGCATTGTGTGCGGGGGGTGCTGCAGATCAGTGTTTCGGCACATTGTGGGGTACAGTGCGGAGAGCCAAGGACTGGAATAGCAGTAGCGGCTGCAGGTCAGGTTACAGAGGCGTTGGCAGAGTTGCATGTGGCAAACTTTCACCGTGTCTGACTGAGCTATGTTAGCAATTAATCTTTAATTTTCATGAGCTCTAAATTCAGTCTCAATTTTAAAAATTGCTGCTTCACTGCCATTACTATCTGTATTACTTTAAAGCCAAATTCCTGGTGTAGTGACTATAAATCAGGGCAGAATTTGGCCCTGCATGTTTAAAACAAATCTGAGCGGCAATTTCACTATCTGAACCATGCCGTCCTCCTTAAGTTTAGAGTATGGATGAGTCTACAGCTGGAAGTCACTCTTGCAGAGTGTCATTTGTTCACATTCGAGGTAAAACCTCGGGTGTCAAAATATAAATTGACTCCTTTTTCTTGAGCAAGCAAAGAACCTTACTTAGGTATCCACGTGGGATTAAATTCTGAGGTCTGGAACTGTGTTTAACCTGTCCTGCACAGCCTCAGCAGCAGGCTGGGAAATGAAGGACACCGGTTACATATATAACAATGTTCACCAAGAGGCTTGAACAGGCAGTCTCAGCAGGTGAGGGGAGCCCATGTGGTGGCGTAGCAGATGGCATAGTGGCTTGTAAAAGGAACGTGTGATGGCTGTGGAACATATGCCATTAACTGCCTGGCTGAAGTTAAATGGCTGACTTAGAACGGACAGCTGCTAGAAACCTCATTGATTTGGGGGTCTCTCAAACCAGCTTCTTATGATCCAGGCCCTCAGTGAAGGTAATAAAGCTAGATCAGGTGCAAGTCCATGCATTGATTTAATATATAATCTATCTGTTGGCATAGTAGCTAAACCCTGATAAATATATATGATGAACACCCTGGGCCAGTACCTCAGCCCCCCGTCCTGGAAGCTTTGAGCAGCATAAAGCAGTTGGAAAGTTGCCCTAAGGCAAGCCCTGATTGTAGAGGAATCCCTTGGTAATAAGAAGCCACAGTAGCTAGCTCTATGCAGCCCATTCCCCACACCCTTAGGCAGGAGGGAGCACGACAGAGTTGGGTGGAGGGCAGAGTTCACTGTGCTCTGGTGAGCTATGCCAGTGTAATTGCCTCGAGGGGGGTATTAACAGTCAGTGGAAGTTAGATCTGGTGGGTATTGGTCCAGCTGTGCATTGTAGTGTTCAGTGATCACTCGGTGCTTAATGTGCTTTATTCTGTGTCCTGTTCCAACTAGCTAAGCAGCTTCACAGCACCCCTCACAGACTCTCTGCCTTGGAAGCTCAGCCCTTAAAGGCCCAGATCCTAATGTCACAGGTGGCCCCCACATCCACCCCTACCTTATGTACTGGAACCACACCAGTTCTGCTGCCAAAGGGCCCTCCACAGCCATGAAGGAGAGGCTGGATTTTGGCCATAACACAATACACTTCTTAATATCTTTTAAAGGGGACTGGAGATGTGGGGCCTAATGTACAGCATTTAAACAGAACCGTTATCTTAGGTCTCAGTTTGGCCTAAGCACTGAGCACTATGAGCACTATGGGGGCTGGGTGTGGGAGGTGGGGTTGAGTTATTCAAGGTCTTCAGGGTTTTTTAACTCTACTCCGTAAAAGCTCCACTGGAATTGTGAAGGCCAATTAATGTAAATGACAGATCCCCTGGAAAGCCAAACCAGCTGACCCAATTTCCATTCACAAGGGATGGATGACCCCCTCTGCATTGTGGGTCAAAGGGCAAAGATTCATCCGGACTTGCACTGGAACTGCAAGAAACCACAAACTTAACACGAGGAAAATCCTAAGTGGGCCAAGGCTCCCTGAAAAGATTTGAACTCCTCAGTGAACCTTTCAGTGGACATGATCCGAGTGTGCACCCAGGTGACATTCACCTGGCTAGGAGTTTCCTTATGAACAGTGGCACAGGGTGTTTCTCCGATTTTTGATAGCTTTGGGTGTCAGAGGATTGAAAGTCCACCAGTCAAGTTGGGGCCCTTCCATTGCTGCTCATCTCCCACCCCTCCATCCATACTGAGGGGACGCTGTTAAGAAAACTTCACCATTAGCCCCCTGCAGTGCAGCGACAGCTCCGGTTGTAAGCAGAGATACCACATAAAGAGGGCTGTGCGAGTACATACATTGGCAGACAGACTGCAGGATCCTGGCATGCTGACATTTGAATGGCACCTCCTGCATTTGTCAATGCTCTCTGAGGGAGTCACATCCTTGACGGAGGAGTCCCTGGGGAAACTGGCATCATCTGTACTTCCACCTGCCTCTCTCACAGGTGGGACAGAGAAAGTCCTACCTCAGAGGCAGGTTTGGCTGGATTCCAGCACGTGCTCCCTCAGTGGGAGCTGAAACAATGAAAGGGCAATGTGTCAGACTATGCATTAAGTGCCACTGTCATAAATATAAAGGGAAGAGCGACCACCTTTCTGTATACAGTGCTATAAAATCTCTCCTGGCCAGAGGCAACATCCTGTTACCTGTAAAGAGTTAAGAAGCTCAGCTAACCCAGCTGGCACCTGACCCAAAGGACCAATAAGGGGACAACATACTTTCAAGTCTTGGGGGAGGCTTTTGTTGTGCTCTTTGTTTATGTGGTGGTTCTCTCTTGGGACTGAGAGAGGCCAGACAGAAATCCATCTCCTCCAACCCATCCTAATCCAAGTCAATATTGCAACCAGTATAGGTAAGCCAGGCAAGGCAGATTAGTTTATCTTTTGTTTTATCTGAATTTTCCCTGTGTTAAGAGGGAGGTTTATTCCTGTTTTCTGTAACTTTAAGGTTTTGCCCAGAGTGGGATCCTCTGTGTTTTAAGTCTGAATACCCTGTAAAGTATTTTCCGTCCTGATTTTACAGAGATGATTTTTACCTTTCTTTTTTTTAATAAAATCCTTCTTTTAAGAACCTGACTGATTTTTTCCATTGTTCCAAGATCCAGGGGTTTGGGTCTTTGATGATTTTGTAACAAATTGGTTAGGATATTATTCTCAAGCCTCCTCCAGAAAGGGGGTGTGTAGGGGTGAGGGAGATATTTTGGGGGAAGTCTTCTCCAAGTGGTCTCTTTCCCTGTTCTTTGTTTAAAACGCTTCTTGGTGGCAGCATACTGTTCAAGGACAAGGCAAAGTTTGTACCTTGGGGAAGTTTTTAACCTAAGCTGGTAAGAATAAGCTTAGGAGGTCTTTCATGTGGGTCCCCACATCTGTATCCTAGAGTTCAGAGTGGGGAAGGAACCTTGTCAGCCACAATGCAAGGTTTCCTGAGGAACTGCATCTCCCTTACCACACTTTGCACCAAGGCCCCTCGGGTCACCCCCACCTCTCTGGCTGCTGCTGAAATTCTTGAATATCTAACCCAAGAACTGGAGGGGGAGTTGTGAACTTTGGGCATAGGGGGCACTTTTAATGAGCTGTGCAAAGTGCTTGTTACAACTGCTTCTAATGAACTCAGGGTCTACAGTCCCCTGGCTTGGCAGCATCTGCTGTAGCCAGGCCTGCTACCAGGGGCTCTAATCAAGTGTTTAATGCCCAATGCTGTCTAAAAACACAGGTTCAATCCCTTAATGAACACAGGTCAACTTAGAACTAACTCAGAAGCAAGATATAGGAGCTGGCAGGCTTGGAAGCAATGGATATCTCCTGCCTGGAGTAAGGAAACTTAACGGCTCCCAGGAAAAGGTTACAGCTCTCACATTTAAAAGCAATGAGCAGGAACTACTTTCAAACTATGTAGTAATAGTGGGTGTCTGAGGCTGACTGGAGATGATGGGTGGTGTCCATAGAGCCCAGTGGGCTAGCAGCATCAAGGTTGCGAGAGGAAGTGATTGCAAGAATGGGGTATGGTGCACTGGTGAGAAGGCATGTGCAGAATGAAAAGCAGTGATATCTATTGCTTAGAGTGGGGGCCTGGGAGTTAGGGCTTCTGGGTTCTATCTCTGCTTCTGGGAAGGGAGTGTAGTCTAGCCGGTGAGAACACAGAATTGGGATCCAAGCTCTGCCATTGATTTGCAGCGTGACCTTGGGTAAGTCATTTAACCTCTGTTTGCTAGCCAGAATGTTTGCAGACAAGGCATGTTTTACATGATGATTTACAGAATAATTGCAAGAAGCGAGTATTCTGAGTGGAAACCTGCTTGTGGTCACCCACTCCGTGATTAGACCATGTGACCAATCAAAACAATATGAATGTCAAATTGTGAACAGTTTGCAAGCAACCTGGAGGTTGATAGGTATTTGTGTGCCAGATAATGGTGATCAAAGGTGAAATCCTCACCTCTGCTATGACCCCTTTACACTGGGCAGAAGGGCCAGAGTGTTGAATGGCGATCTAAAGGTTCTGGCCCGGGGAGGAATCCCCTGTCACAAGAACTGAGTAAGGTCCTCTCCCACCTTGGCTTTCCTGGCATAGGTGTGTGTGGCTGAGGGCCTCAGGGGTGTATTGGTTGTGGGGCTGTAGTACACAGCATGGCAGCCCAAGGAGGCTGTTGTAATTTGGAGAGGCCCTTTGATGCTATCCAAATTCTGCCAGGGGACTGTGACTATCACCAAGCCGCAGCATGGTTCCTCATTGTGGAGGCAGAGAAAGGGAGTTCTGAGTACCAGTAGCAGGTACAAGAGCTTAAGGTATCAATATGTGTGTATAGAAGTGGTTGCAAACTGTTAGCCTTACTGATTCTTCTCCCTAGCCTGTGACAAATGGCAGGGAGGGCTTAAGCAGCCAATGGGCTGATGAATGTGCATTGCCCAGCAAATTTTGTCTGACCAAGAAAGTCTTCCAATAGCTCCCATAACACTGTCCCTCCAAGTCCCTGAAGTCCCTCCAAGATGTCAGCTCATGCCTTCTGATGGGTTGTTCCTGTCCCCTCCTTCAAGCTGCCAGGCAGTGGAAGTCTGTCTTCTGCAGTAACACTTGCTAGGTGAGGCTTGGCTTCCTCTGCCATTGCAGAGTTCGCAGTAGGTACCATAGTATGAAAAATCCCGGATTCGTCAGTGGAACAAAGGTATTTCTTGGGCACAGTGGAGCAGAGGCCATTCTCTAACGAGCCAGTTTTGTCTCTGGTAAAACTGGAAGCAGCTCCGGGGCAGTGCAGGGTTGCCCAAGACTTCCCTAGCAATCATTAAATGGTTAAAAATTAACCCAATCACAAGACCCACTTGAAAGTTTGCATTTGCTACCAAAAATTATCTGAACTTTAATTGAGCTAGAGACTTATTTATTCCCCAAATCCCTACGCTGCATGGGAGGGCGGGGGGAAGCAGAGTGGTGCTGGTATGCAACGGCTCTGCAGAGTGGGATATAGTATGATGGGCAGAAGGAACACATTGCTACATATTCCCTGGGTGATGCATGCTGCACAGACAGTATATGCATTGGATGTGGGGGACCTGACCACCCCACCAACTAGCAAAGCAGTTACCCTGGCCAAAGAACACTGGCTACGATGGCAGGCAAACATCAGTTGAATGTAGACACCTAACTCCCTTAATGCTTACTAACCAACCTCCCAGGGGCTGGGAGCACTAGTTCATTAACATTTGCAGAGTGCTTTGATCATTCAAAATGTTCAGTTTCATTAAGGACTTTTAGAGGCTGTGGGTGTTGTTCTTGGGGATCCTTACTCCTAATCAAAATTTGGGTGGGTGCTGTTGAAGATACACTCCTTGTTTTAAATGAAAACTTTTCTTTGGTTGGGGTCCAACCACTTTTTGTTCTGAACTAAGTTACATCAAGAAAATGACAGTTCTGTCAAAAATACCACATTGGCTATTTTTGTTATTGATTAATAGATGACACCACAAAATTGCAACGAGACACTTCAGAATGATGGTACAATTCTTCACGCCTGGTTGTGTCTGTAAACCTTGGCTTTTGATTCTGCACTGCAAGTAAATTATTAGACTACAAGTTGTATCCCATTGAGTTGAATTGCTTAATTCATATGTAGAAATTGTCAGTGTTCTTTTTGGAAAATAAAAACTCTTGTCTTTACAACTAGCCCTCTGAATTGTGCTTTTATCTAACCTGATCAGTTGAGAGCTTCGTTGATGGAGCTCTTGCACTGGGATGCTGACAAACAGCTTAAATCACTGGTACAAGAGACAGAACATGACACCTGAGTTGAAATTCATTTTGGTGAAACTTTCCTTTCTGGAAGCTGAAGAGGATTGGGCAATAGGGAAAAAAGGTCATTTGATCTTGCAAAGTTTCTGGAACTTGGACTGAGGGCAAAAAAATATTTGCATTACAGTCTGTAAACTCTGTTGGAAAACCCAGGGTGTTAGCAACCTTCATCTCATCTGAGCAGCATTGTAGGCAGAAGATTAACAACATAATTAGTCAAGTGGATCATTTCTCTGTTTCCTTTATTGCCGGCTCTCCCCACAATCACTCTCAAGGGCATAGAGGGGTCTCAGTGCAAAAGTTAATGCAGTCCCTGGAGGATTTATTGTTGCTGGTGTCTGGAAGGATCAATGCACATTTCCCTTCCCATTCCAGCCAGGTTTTGCTCCTCCTGCTCCCATCCCTGTGCAGATCCGTAGGCGTAAGGAATGGGAGGAAAAAATAGTGCATGAAGACAACTGACTTTCCTCTCGGTGACAAGGGAGATGTACCCACCCCTAATGTGGAGGCACAGAGCCTCCATACACATATCCCAATGCCCATGGCAAAGCCCCTGAGATGTGCATGGATATTAAGGAGTCCTTAGGTTCTAGGTCCTGAACCCTCCCTTCATTCCACAGAAGGAAAACTAGGGAAATGTGATCTAGATGAAATTACTGTAAGGTGTGTGCACAACTTGTTGAAAGACCATACTCAAAAAGCAGGTATCAAGGATTCACTGTCAAACTTGGAGGATTTATCTAGTGGGGTTATACAAGGGTCAGTGCTGGATCAAGTGTTGTTCAATATTTTCATTAATGACTTGGATAATGAAGTGGAGGGCATGCTTATAAAATTTGCAGATGACACCAAACTGGGAGGGGTTGCACACTTTTGGAGGACAGAATTAGAATTAAAAATTACCTTGATAAATTGGAGAATTGGTCTGAAATCTACAAAATGAAATTCAGTAAAGATGTGCAAAGTGCACTTGGGAAGGAAAAATCAAAGCACAACTACAAAATGGGAAATAACTGGCTACGTCGTAGTACTTTAGAAAAGGATTTGGGGGATACAGTGGATCACAAATTGAACATGAGCCAACAATGTGATGTAGTTGTGAAAAGGCAAATATTCCTGCATGTATGTGTAGAAATGTTGTATGCCAGGCAAAGGAGGTAATTGTTTTGCTCGCTTGGCACTGGTGAGGCCTCAGCTGGAGTACTGTGTCCGTTTTTGGGTGCTGCATTTTAAGAAAGATCTAGACAATTTGGACAGAGTCCAGAGAAGAGCAACAAAAATGCTAAAAGGTTTAGAAAACTTGACTTATGAGAAAAGGTTAAAAAAAACACTGGGCTTGCTTAGTCTTGAGAACAGAAGACTGAGGTGGACCTGATAATAGTCTTCAGATATATTAATGGCTGTTATAATGAGGATGGAGAGCAATTGCTCTCCACTGGAGGTAGGACAGGAAGTAATGGGCTTAATCTGCAGCAAGGGAGATTTAGGGTAGACATTAGGAAAAACTCTCTAATTATAAGGATAGTGACATACTGGACTAGACTTCCAAGGGTGGTTGTGGAATCCCTGTTATTGAAAGTTTTAAGAACAGGTTGAAGCAGCATGTGTCAGGGATGTTTTAGGTATGATCAGCCCTGGACTAGATGACATTTTGAGGTCCCTTCCAGCCCTGCATTTCTATGATTTTAATCCTGCCCCAATGGAATGATCTGGGGAAAATTCTACATAGATGAGGGGTGAGACCCTCCTATGCTCTCCCTACCCCTGCACACTGGTGGTAAGTGGCTGCATTTTACTTGTTCATGGTAAGTGTACCAATGTGCGAAGGCTTGTTTGTAACTCCAGAGCCGTCAGCTTCTCTCTCTCCATTTCCTTTTGCCTTTTCAGGAGGGAAAATGCCTCTATGTGATCCTCGTGATGGCCGTGTACTGGTGCACAGAAGCCCTGCCTCTGGCTGTGACTGCTCTGCTGCCAATCACCTTGTTTCCATTTCTGGGGATTCTCCCTTCGAACAAAGTTTGCCCACAGTATTTTTTAGACACCAACTTCCTCTTTCTCAGTGGTTTAATCATGGCGTCGGCCATCGAAGAGTGGAACCTGCACCGCAGGATTGCCCTGAAGGTTCTCATGCTAGTGGGAGTCAAGCCTGCAAGGTAACCTACAGACCAATGGTGATTGCTTCGTGCCCTAATTCCCCAGGCTCACGCTCTGGTGATTTCAACACGTGAGCTGAGCTGCAGATTGGCCAAGAAAACAGTACCACAAATAGTGAATAGTGCACACTAGTAAGAGCATTGCACACACCCCTGTTGTCTTCACACACACACACACACCTTTTTCAGAGCTTGCTGATTTCATTAAGCTCAGGTTGTTTTCATTCCTTTGTTGGCTTGTAATGAAGCAGAGGAGAACTGTAACTACTTCAGCCTTGTCCTATTAGCACTTAACCCTGTAATACATGCTCTGGCATATTATAGGATAACCATAGCCAGCTTTGTTCTTGTTAATGTTATGAGACTGTGGCATGGGATTTTCTCTGCTGGAATCTAAAATTGACCTTGCAAAACACAGATTGTTAAACTTAATTTTTCTGCCTTCCAGGCTGATCTTAGGAATGATGTTGACAACTTCTTTCCTGTCCATGTGGTTAAGCAATACAGCCTCCACCGCTATGATGCTTCCAATCGCAAATGCGATTCTGAAGAGCCTCTTTGGAGAGAAAGAAGCATCTAAAGCTCTCAACAGAGAAAATGAAGAAAATCCAGGTAGCTCACATAGTGCAATAGATTGCACAATCTGGGGACAGTCCTGTTCCCAGTGAGCTCTGTGACTAAATTTCCATTGACTTCGATGGGGACAAAAGCAGGCCTGTTAGCTGGAGTTTAATATATATTGGAATGCCCTTTTTAATAGAATATGTTTCATTATGGAGGTGAAAGGGCATTGGAATGTTACCCTCTCTCAACACTCCCCTTCATCCTGGCTCCTCCGCCTGCCATGCGGATCAGAATAGATTCCTGTGAGCCACGGTTAACCTCGATACCGGTTGGGAGCCGTGAGCTATTGAATAAGACATTTCACCGGACAAACCTGGTGAGGTGGAGCATTTGATTTGCAAATATGTCCTGGGGCAAAAAGGGAAAGGGTGGGTGATACATAGCAAAGTAATGGCGCAAATAAAACACATCCAGATGCAATGGTGATGAGACTCATAGAATCATAGAATATCAGGGTTGGAAGGGACCCCAGAAGGTCATCTAGTCCAACCCCCTGCTCAAAGCAGGACCAATTCCCAGTTAAATCATCCCAGCCAGGGCTTTGTCAAGCCTGACCTTAAAAACCTCTAAGGAAGGAGATTCTACCACCTCCCTAGGTAACGCATTCCAGTGTTTCACCACCCTCTTAGTGAAAAAGTTTTTCCTAATATCCAATCTAAACCTCCCCCACTGCAACTTGAGACCATTACTCCTCGTTCTGTCATCTGCTACCATTGAGAACAGTCTAGAGCCATCCTCTTTGGAACCCCCTTTCAGGTAGTTGAAAGCAGCTATCAAATCCCCCCTCATTCTTCTCTTCTGCAGGCTAAACAATCCCAGCTCCCTCAGCCTCTCCTCATAAGTCATGTGTTCCAGACCCCTAATCATTTTTGTTGTCCTTCGCTGGACTCTCTCCAATTTATCCACATCCTTCTTGTAGTGTGGGGCCCAAAACTGGACACAGTACTCCAGATGAGGCCTCACCAATGTCGAATAGAGGGGAACGATCACGTCCCTCGATCTGCTCGCTATGCCCCTACTTATACATCCCAAAATGCCATTGGCCTTCTTGGCAACAAGGGCACACTGCTGACTCATATCCAGCTTCTCGTCCACTGTCACCCCTAGGTCCTTTTCTGCAGAACTGCTGCCTAGCCATTCGGTCCCTAGTCTGTAGCTGTAGACTCATATTGATACCTAGACAGGTAGAGAGACACAGCCAATACCTCTTTTAAACAATAACTTTTTGCAGTTAGTGGCCCTATCTGCAGGCTCCGGGTAAGACAGTCACTGCTCTTTAGGCCCTGATCCTGCACCACTAAAGTGGATGAGAGCTATGCCATTGTCTACCGTGGGTTTAGGATCAAGCCTTTACAGCACACAACCTTTTTCAGTGGGGGTGTGATTGGAGCAAGGGATTGGAGTCAGGATTTGCTGTCACTGACTTGCTGTGTGATCCTGGGAAAGTCATTTCTCCTCTCTGTTCCTCTCTTTTCCCAACTGTAAAATGGAGATAACAAGGTGGGGGAGGGGGGTTAGAGGGTTAAATGAGGCTTATAAACCATTGAGATATCTTCAGGAGTAGTGCTGTAGAAATGCTAAGGATTATTAATAAACAGCTATTGCACAAGGTTCAATCAGGGAGCTTAGTAATTGGGAAAAAAATCTTCCCCAGTAGCTTGATTGTTCACAAAATAATTTCCAGGGAGGTTGCTTTTCTGGCAGACAGTGATGAAAAACAGCAAAATAGAAATGAAATCCCCGCTGAAGCTATTAATGATGGTTAGGGTAGTAGTAGTTTCTCTCTCTTACGTCTCCTAATTGCCTTTGTGAACTGCAGAAATGGAAGTAGCACTTACTAAGTAATGGCTTTTTGGTTGCTGCTGATTCCTGAAATGTAGAAAACTGAATTCAAGCATACACATGTTCTTACAGAGTTGTAATTAATCAGTCACAATCAGTGCAGGACAATCATGAGATACTTTTGATCCAAGCCATTTTGTTGCTTTCTTTCTACGAATTTTTAATCATGCACATTTTTAGTCTACTACAAATGGTCACTCTTTTTTGTGATCTTTCAGAATTAGAGCATTTAGTGAATTTGATCTTTAACTTTCTTTAACCCTGTCCTATGAGCTGATTTTATTATTTATTTACAATGTTTATTATGTTAGTGCCTGAGGAACAACTAATACTGGGGCCCGATGGTAGCCCATTGTGCTAGGTACTGTACATACTGTCCCTGTCCCAAGGAACTTACAATCTAAACAAGCAAGACAGTCAGGTCAGTGGAAAGGGCTATAACATACAAACAGAATCAACAGAGTGATGGTGTGCAGATATGTTAGCTGCATCATTGTCATTTTTGTTATTTATTTGGAAGTTGAGATTTGCCAGTACAGTAAGTAGAAGTGAAAGAGAAATTCACAACTGAAATATAGGGTGTCAAAATGCAGATATCCTAGTATCTCTTTGTCTGGGAGAAAGGTTGACATCAGTAACAGTGGAGCCTACTTTGGCTCTAATATGAATGCCAAGACACACTTGCCCTTTTCTCTTATCCTCATTGTATTTAGAAATTAGAATGGGAGCTTCAGCTGTGATCTGGACAATGCAAGCTGAATTTCTTGAATGAACCCCAAATCTTGAAGCAATTTCTCAGTCAAGAACAATGAATTTGGTTTGTGTCTAGAAAGATGATGAGAACTGTGAACCAGGTTTTTCCTTAAGGTTTTATCTGTTATCAAAACTTGGCTTAACACCAGGATTGGTGTCACAACTAGGTTTAGGTTTTGTTGCCCAACTTTTGCACAGCTTGCATGAAACGAACAATTTACTTGCTACCTTTGGAAAGAGCTACATTCATTTTAAACGTCCAAGATATAATCATATACATTACAAAAAATTAGATGAGCAAGAATATTGCAAAATGGGCTCCATTTTGAGCTGCTTTTAAGAATGACATCTGATGATGTGCATGTGCAAATCTGCATGGGTACATTTAAAAACAATTAGGAGGCTAGAAAATTAGTCTAGTTGTTGGAAAAAACATTTTAGCTGGGAAAATATATTAAAGAATTTGTACCGTTCGAGTGCATTTGTCTTTCAGAATGAACCTCAAAGGCTAAGAAATTACCTGAATAATTAGCTAAATAATTTAAATTACTGTATATCACTGACAAACTGATCATATATATATGTATATATATAATGGTCTGCAAAAATTGATGAGAAAAGCCTTGAGCCTGGAAACACTTAATCTTTGCTCATGTGAATGAACTAATACAGATATGTAAGTAAGTGTTTGTGGAATCGAGGTCATAGATTGCTGAGGGCATTGACTAGTGTTCACCCACAGAAGATACCACATTTATGGGTACCTTTATAAGAAACTAGGTAAATCGTAAATGATAGTTGAAGTTTGAATGACTCACTTGGGTTTAACAGTGTTTGGATAATTGTCCTTCCATGAAATATCCAACTGTCCTTGATTTTCAGAGTTGGGATAGAAACCCGCTGAGAACAGGGTTTCATGTGACTTCCGGAATTTTCTATTTTGAGGCTGGCTATAAATTCCTTAGGCACAACCTTAATTAATTTGCCTTATATTCTGACACTTCCACATATATACCCCATGACATCCACATGATCAACTGCAGAGCCAAGTGATAACAAATGTATCCTGCACCTTTGACCACCTCATCTCTCTGCCCGCTAATCCATCTCTGCCAATATTTCATTCCTCTGAGCAGCTTTAAACAGCTATTTAAAAATTTTTCCTCCTGAATGTAGATTTTCTTCTGCAGAATCACATGGGGCATGTCCTGCAGTCCAACAAGGCTAGGAACAGAAGCTTCATATCGTTAGAAAGTTATGAATTCATAGCTCCGCCCCTCCTTTTGTAATCTTCTTGGCAGGTTGCGAGATATCAGCTCTCAGCATGTTACATTTTTAGGGATGGAAAAGTTATTTTTAATATATTTTAGAAACCTCTAAAAGTTCATAGTGATGATCTTCTTCCACCATGCCTGAAGAGTTGGGTTCATGTTATTAAGTCACCTTGTCTTTACTGGCCAAGGGAGTCTAATAAGAGTACAATAGTGTTAAACCTAAACTTTATCTAAAGCAGTCTTCCTGTAAAGTATGTAGCCTACAGATTGTATGATAATACAGCACTGGATGATGGGTTTATTGGCACACGTTTGGGATAACCTGCATAACTCACGACTTCATCAATCACTGGGAATGTCAAGCTTCAGAGGTGTAGCCGTGTTAGTCTGGATCTGTAAAAGCGGCAAAGAGTCCTGTGGCACCTTATAGACTAACAGATGTATTGGAGCATGAGCTTTCATGGGTGAATACCCACTTCGTCGGATGTATGTAGTGGAAGTTTCCAGAGGCAGGTATAAATATGCAAGCAAGAATCAGGCAAGGGATAATGAGGTTAGTCCAGCGAGATTGAAGTGTTCTCCTGTAGGTTTTTGTATATTGCCATTCCTAATGTCTGATTTGTGTCCATTTATGTAGGAGAACACTTCAATCTCGCTGGACACACACTAGCAGATTTAAAGGTAGCCATCCTGCAGCAAAAAAAATTCAGGACCAGACTTCAAAGAGACACTGCTGAGCATCAGTTTTTTGCAAATTTGACACTATCAGCTCAGGATTAAACAAAGACTGTGACTGGCTCGCCAGCTACAAAAGCAGTTTCTCCTCCCTTGGTGTCCACACCTCAACTGCTCGACGAGGGCCTCATCCTCCCTGATTGAACTAACCTCGTTATCCCGAGCCTGATTCTTGCTTGCATATTTATACCTGCCTCTGGAAACTTCCACTACATACATCCGACGAAGTGGGTATTCACCCACGAAAGCTCATGCTCCAATACGTCTGTTAGTGTATAAGGTGCCACAGGACGCTTTGCCGCACTGGGAATGTGGCCATCATGCAGTGTCTTTTTTTCTCTCTCTCTGCTTAAAAAAAAAAAAAAAAGAGTTCTCAGCCTTGGGAGTGCAATGCCCCAGGAGGCCTGTGAACAGGTGTCAAGGGGTGGATCCTTCCCATATTGCTATATGGGAGAGGGTTTGGGCCCAGTATGAAAGACATTGAGAACATCTAAAATAGACAAAATGAAATTTACACTCTAGTTTAAAAGGCCAGCACAAGGCTTAAGTGGGATTTAAATGGTGCATAGGCTTTGGTTTGGCCCTCTATTCCAAAGTTGACATTTACCCCTAGAGAGAGAGAAAGTTCTCATTCACCAATGGGTTAATTTTCTTCCTTCCAATTACATCCCTTTATTATAGCTTCCTTGGAATCAAAGCTCAGCTTTCCAAGAGAATTAACTCTGATTCCACACATTAGCAATGTGTAAAACATGACATTGCAAAGTTCCCTGGTTCACTGAGCTTGATCTCTTCAGTGTACGAGTAAACAGGTCCAAAGACTTTGACCATTGTGTCCTCTCCCCATAGTTCACTACATTTTCTTGAAGGTAAGAGAAGGCAATGTTTGTGGATGAAGTATGTGCAGGGAAAGCTGGGAGGAAAATAGCACTGAGTCCATGCCCATGATGATCAGCAGGGCATTTTGATTGTTAGTAACCCTAACCCTAGGCCTCTGAATCCTAAAACGTACAACAACATGGCAAGGGTAGCAAGGTTCAGCAACACAGCAAACATCAAGTGTAATGAAGGACTGTGCTTCTGGCTTAAATCTAATAAAATTCACTAACTCCCTAAGACCAAGGTAAAAATCTGGGGAATGGGGTTTTATAAAAATGTATTGCCCAAATGTGCCATTTTGCTCAGAACTGCATGCAGAAGCGGCTTGTCAGATCCAAAGTCCCCCCATGCTTTCTTAGGACTTATGCCCTGGGGTTGGCCTTCAGAGGATTATGCTCTACTTTGGGAGTGTTCAGCCTTTGGAATGTGTGGCTTTCAGAGGGCTGATAGGCTCTGAAAATTGCCTGTGCTCTCTGGGTGAAATTAACCCATGTGAAGATGACCTGGGATAATGCCTCATCACCACTATGTCCTACTCTAGCCTTCAAAATGGGATTGGAGGTGGGAGCGAAGTGGTGCGTGGGCTTTGGACTGGTTTTCTGCATGGGGCTGAAATTTCACCCTCTTAGAGCTTATCCTTTGGGGGAAAGTGATTTTGGGACAGGGACAATCTTGATGTCATTCAAGGCCGAACAATTTTTAAAAATTCCGATAAAATTATTTGGAGTCCTAAAAACAAACCACAGTTTACCGAAAAATAAACACCAAATACCCAAGAGGTTAAATTACGAAGTGGAAATACAGTCTGCATTAGAATATCCATGTCACTAGAGATGTAAAAAAACTCTGGATCAGATGTAGCCTGGCCTGGTCGCACAGGAGGAGCTGAGTTTGTCAAGGTGCGGGAGAGGCTTCCAGAGATTGTTGGAGCAATGCTATACACAGTGTCCTACAGTGCACCGTGGTGGCCGTGGGGAGTGGGCCGTACTGCTGCCTGTGCCCTGGCCTCAGATCAGCAGGAATGTATTTTACTTCTTCCGCCTCCTTGCGCTTCATCCGCAGAGAACTCTCTGTGTGTGGAGGGAATTTTCCGCTCTGAAAATGGCTGCCCTTTCCGTTCCATTGTCTGGGTCAGGGAGAGTTTTTCTAGATGATTTAAACTGTTTTAAAGTCCTAATCTTTCTTTTTCAGCCTCTTTACAGCAGAATAAACTTTACACTGTATCAACTGAGCTGCAGTTTCTGGCAAGTACGGAGGAGTAAGTTAACTATAAAGTATGTATTGGAGAGTTGAGTGAGGAAATTATCCCCTCAGATAGAAACAGCCTTAGGAGTGTGAAATTCAATCAATGAAACTCTTTTGATTCTACCTGTTACTCCATTTCCCAACTACCAACAGCCTGACCAGAGAAATCCCTCTCCAGTATATTCAACAAGACAGCACAGGGCCAAATTTTCAGGCCATTTTGAAAATGTGATGGGAGGTGTCTGCTGCTGGGGAAGTGTCTGCATTGCTTTTTTGAGAACAATTAATGTGTCAGGCGGCAGGTTTAAATCACCAAGATTTACATCTCTCTGATGGTCCAGGTTTGATATGTAAATGATGTAGAAATAAATATCTTCCCCAGGAATAGACTCTTCTTGCCACTCCGTAGCTTGAGATCATCAAAGGCCTTTTCACATTTTAACATGAAGAGTATTGACTTTTTGTTAAGTTTTTTTTGACGGCCTGATCTTACAAAGTGCTGAGTGGCTCCTGGGAGGTGTGAGCACCTTTAACTCCTCTTGAGGGCAGTCAAGGGTGCTCAGAGTTTCGTGGGACCAGTCCAGTACAGAGTGATTCTCAATCATCAGCTGAATAATGAGGATGTTAAGCAGGCCCCATGTGTTGCAATATTCTGCATAGACGTCCCTTGGGATATTGCTAATCTCGTTGCTAAAAGATGAGAGTTTTCCTTTTGTCTAGGTTCTGAATTGGTTACACCTGTATTTAAACCAGGGCTTTCAATGGAGTCTCTTTTGGAATGTTTTAAAGCAAAGATCTGATGGAGGAGAAGGAAGTTGCCATTGAAGTTCCCATGGATTTAAAGAAAGAGGACGAATACAGGGCAAACGTATGGAAAGGTTTCCTCATTTCAATCCCTTATGCAGCCAGCATTGGAGGTACAGCAACGCTGACAGGAACGGCACCAAATCTCATCCTTCTAGGACAGCTAAAGAGGTATGGGAGGAAATCCTTAGGAAGCCAGGTCCCTAGGAGTACAATCGGTTTATGAAATTTCTGCTGATCTGCACTTTCTATTAGGGGGAATTCTACAAAATTAAGACATCACATGTTTGCTATAGGAAATTCACCTTTGGGCAGAGGCCAGGTATGTGAAGTTCCTGCCCTCAGAAGCAAGTTTTGGAAAAAGCAAGTGGCAGTAGGGATTCAAAAGGAAATGGCTCCTTCAATCTTAGTTACAATACGTGGGTTGTCACCCTAATGCTATTGGTCCTGATCTGCAAAACACTATACATATGTTCTTGGGACTTAACCATATGCTTAAAATCAAGCACTTAGAATCACAGAAGTGTAGGACTGGAAGGCACCTCAGTCTTATGGACCCATAATCCAGTCCCTTGCATTCAAGGCAGGACTATGTAATAACTAGACCATTCCTGACTGGTATTTATCTCACCTGTTCTTAAAAACCTCCAATGACACAACCTCTCTAGGCAATTTGTTCCAGTTCTTACCCACCCTGACAGTTAGGATGTTGTCCTTAATGTCCAACCTAAACCTCCCTTCCAGCAATTTAAGCCCATTGCTTCTTGTCCTATCCTTAGAGGTTAAGAAGAAGAATTTTTCTTCTCCTTTTAAAAGCCTTTTATGTACTTGAAAACGGTTATCATGTCCACTCTCAGTCTTCTCTTTTTCAGACTAAACAAACCCAGTTTCTTCAATCTTTCCTCATAGGTCATGTTTTCTACACCTTTAATAATTTTTGTTGCTCTCCTCTGTACTTTCTATAATTTATCCACATCTTTTCTGAAATGTGGCAACAAGAACTAGACACAATACTCCAGTTGAGGCTTTATCAGTGCTGACTACAGGGGAAGAATTACTTCTCATGTCCTGCTTATAATACTCATGTTGATACATCTCAGCATGATGTTTGCTTTTTTGGCAACAGTGTTACACTGTTGACTCATATTTAGCTTGTGATCCATTATTATCCCTAAATCTCTTTCCACATTACTCCTTCCTAGGCAGTCATTTCCCATTTTGTATGTGTTCACTAATTGTTCCTTCCTAAGTGGAGTACTTTGCATTTGTCCTTACTGAATTTCATCCTATTTATTTCAGACCATTTCTCCAGTTTATTCGGATCATTTTGAATTTCAATCCTATCCTCCAAAGCACTTGCAACCTCTTCCAACTTGGTATCATCCACAAACTTTATAAGTGTACTCTCTATGCCATTATCTAAGTAATTTATGAAGCTATTGAACAGAACTGGATCCAGAACCAGTTCCTGCAGGACCCCTCTTGATGTGCCCTTCCAGCTTCACTGTGAACCATGGATAACTACTCTCCGGGAATGGTTTTCCCGGAAGTTATGCAACCACCTTATAATAGCTCCATCTAGGCTATATTTCTCTAGTTAGTTTATGAACAGGTCATGTGAGACAGTATCAAAAGCCTTACTAAAGTCAGATATACCATATCTACCACTTCCCCCCATCCACAAGGCTTGTTACCACGTCAAAGAAAGCTATTAGGTTGGTTTGACATGATTTGTTCTTAACCAATCCGAAGTGAGCTGTAGCTCATGAAAGCTTATGCTCAAATAAATTGGTTAGTCTCTAAGGTGCCACAAGTACTCCTTTTCTTTTTGCGAATACAGACTAACACGGCTGTTACTCTGAAACCTGCCATGTTGACTGTTACTGATGATGTTATCTTCTCTGTGTTTGCAAATTGATTGCTTGATTATTTGCTCCATTATCTTTCCGGGTACTGAAGCATATGACAAGCTGGCAGACTGGTCTGTAATTTCCCGGATTCTCCTTATTCCCCTTTTTATAGATTGGCACTATATTTGCCCTCTTCCAGTCCTCTGGAATCTCTCCTGTCTTCTATGAGTTTTCAAAGATAATCGCTAGTGGCTCAGATATTTCCTCAGTCAGCTCCTTGAATATATTGCATCAGGCCTTAATGACTTAGAATCATAGAATACCATGGTTGGAAGGGACCTCAGGAGGTCATCTAGTCCAACCCCCTGCTCAAAGCAGGACCAATCCCCAATTTTTGCCCGAAATGGCTCCCTCAAGGATTAAATTTATAACCCTGGGTTTAGCAGGCCAATGCTCAAACCACTAAGCTATCCCTCCCCCAGGGGACGTGAAAACATCTAGCTTGTCTAAGTAATTTTTAACTTGTTCTTTCCCCATTTTAGCCCCAGATCCTATGTCATTTTCACTGACGTTCACTATGTTAGACGTCCAATCACTAATAACCTTTTGGGTGAAAACTGAAACAAAAAAGGCATTTAACACTTCTGCTATTTCCACAAGTTCTGTGATTGTCTTTTCCCCCCTCATTGAGTAATGAGCACACCCTCTCCTTGGTCTTCCCCTTGCTTCTAAGGTATTTTTTCTTGGTACCCTTTATGTCTCTAGCTAGTTAATCTCATTTTGTGCCTTGGCCTTTCTAATTTTGTCCCTACATGCTTATGTTGTTTTATTTATATTCATGCGTCATAATGTGACCAAGTTTCTACTTTTGTTAGGACTCTTTTTTTTGAGTTTCAGATCACTGAAGATCTCCTGGGTAAGCCAGGGTGGTCTCTTGCCATACTTCCTGTTTTTCCTATGCAGTGGGATAGTTTGCTCGTGTGCCCTTAATAATGCCTCTTTGAAAAACTGCCCGCTCTTTTGAACTGTTTTTCCCTTTAGACTTGCTTCCCATGGTTAAATGTTTTGGTGAACCAGGGCAACAGTGAGCACTTTATAAGTTGTCCATTATGTGGTGAAAAAGGAAAACAAGGCACACACTATTTCTGTCCTGGATGGCAGTGTTGCCTAGTGGCTAGATCACTAGACTGGAACCCAGTAGACTCTGCCGCTGGGTGAATGTGGACAAGTTCTTTGTGCCTCAGTTTCTCCATCTATCAAATACAGATGATACTGACATCTTTTGTAAAGTGCTTTGATTATTATTAAACACTAAGAGGCTCCCCTATCTGAAAAAGTAGACATAGTGTTGCCAATGTAAACCTGCAGTTATGTCTCAACCATGCAGTGATCTACATAGAAGGTTCTTCCTAGACATGGATGAAAGTGGTTCTGTTTGTGTAGAGCTCTTCTGTAAGGTTCACGTTCAGGCACTCTTACGGTGGGTTCTACCATGAATTAGGATTAGTTAGTTAATTTCTATAAAGTGCTAAATATTGCGTGGTGTTGTTATTTGGGAATTCCTGCAAATTTAGAGAGCTACATTTTCAAGATGTCTGTTCCAAAATGCCATTTCAAATTGTCCATTTAAATTCTTTGAAGCAGGGACTCTTTCTTACTACATACTTGTACAACTCCTAGCACAATAGGGTCCCAATCTCAGTTGGTGCTGGTTGGCACTATTGAGATATAAATAATCACCTTTTTAAAACCTGTGCAGCTGGAAAGTTTGCATGACATTTTGATCTTGATTTCAGATGTTTGTTCCCCTTCATTTCATGTGAAAGGGGTGTTCCACTCCTCAGATTAATTAGCTTTCCCCATTTTTGAAGTTTTTTTCCAGAGTGTGATGTGGTGAACTTTGGATCCTGGTTTGTATTTGCATTTCCTTTAATGCTGCTTTTCCTTTTCCTGGGATGGCTATGGATCAGTTTCCTGTATGGGGGAATTAACCTAAGGTACTTTTATATCTAATCTATTTGTATGCTTTAATCTCATTATGACTACAGTGTAAATAAGCAGTTTATCTGGTCCTGTTCCAAAGCCCAGTGAAATCAATGGGAATCTTGGTTCAGGCCCTTAAACATTTCATCTGTACATGTTGTAATAACTCAGTCCAAATTTGTTCTGCACGAAGTTAGATGTATATCATTCATGTTCAGCTAAAAGCTCCTATTTGAGTAAATTCAGTGTGATGAATAATGAAAGTGTCCTATAAGTGATGAATGCAGAGCCCATAATTATAATATTATTTTGTATTCTGATCAGAAAGTTCATGGGAGAGATTTCGAAGGGTAGACCTGGTCAGAAAAAATTGATGAAGCACATTTTTGGAGAAAAACTTTATGCACTTTTGAAAATCTCACCCAAGGCTCTCAGTTTACAGCTCGCTTTAACTAGCCTGCACATCTGATCCTGCAAATGTTGGGCACACAGTCGTTTGGAGGTGCACATGGGCATTTGTGTGCACAGATCTGGCAGTTAGGTAGTTGGCCATCCAACTGACATGCACAGTAATGTGATCTGCATGTGCAGTCAGTGAACATAGAGTTTGCAGGCTCTATTTACTGCCTGATCCTGTGCCCAGGGAAGTTAGTGGCAAAGCTCCTATTTACTTCAGTGCAGAAGCATATACAGTTTCTAAGAGATGCTTTTGAATTTGTTTTTTGTTAAAATGTTTATTGGTTTTTAACTTCAGGAGAAAAAAAGAAAAGGAAAAAAAAAACCAGGTGCACGTTACCCAAGTATATAATTATACCAGTGACACAGAAAACAGAAATTACTAGGGAACTTTTTCAATGCAATAGGAAATAACCAGTGTAAGTCCCTGATCCTTCAAACATGAAAGCATTGTTCGTCTGATTCAGCAATGCACTTAAGCATGTGCTTAATTTTGAGTCTGTGTTCAAATCCCATTGATTTCAATAAGAGTTAATAATTGCCTTGCTGAACTGGGGCTTTAAGTAATCCCACTGAAGTCATGTATTTAAGGATTCTCTGTACTAAAAAAGTTATACTAGTGTAACTATGTTGGTTAGGGGTGTGGTGTTTTTTTTAACCTATATAATTATACTGATCTAAACCCTAGTGCGGAGGTAGTTATACCAGTATAACAATGCCTTACACACCACCTGGAACTGGAATAAATTATACCAGTATAGACACTTGTTTGTGTCAACACTAGGATTATTTTGCTGCTCTAACTATACCAGTACAATTAAACTTTCTAGTGTAGACAAGTCTTAAGTGTTGGCAGGGTCAGGGCCTAGAAAAATCAAGCTAAAGAAACACAAACAGAAATTGTGCAGCCTATTAAAGAATCCAGATTTTGACCTGGTCTACACTTAAAACTTAGGCCAACATAGGTATGGCATGCAAGGATTTGAAAAATCTAACTCCTGAATGCTGCAGCTATGCGAACCTAAATCTCCAGTGTAGACACAGTTTTTATCACGGCTTTGGAGCGGAGCCCGGAGCTGGAGCGCGGAGCAGCTCCGGAGCAATGGAGCTGCAGGTTTTTGTTTGGAGCTGGAGCGGAGCCGGAGCACAGCTCCAAAGCCCTGTTTTTTATAGGTCGCCAGAAGAATGTTTCTGTTGACCTAGTACCATCACTCAGGGAGGTGCAGCAAAAGCATTTATTCAAAAGCATTTTAGATAACAAGGGGTTGTCTTGATGTCCTTGGGTAAAACTGCAGCTACTAAAAGAATCAGAGTACTGTGTAAGGGGCTGTCCATAAATTACGTAATGCATTAGGGGGTAAGTGGGTTCTTAATCTTGTGTTTGTTTCAGTGTTAGTGTTACAAAGGGTGGGTGGGTCTTTAACATCACCAATAAATGTGTTATGCAATTTATGGACATCCCCAATATCTATTTGAGAATCAGGAATTTTTGGATGGTCAAACATGCATCTTTATAAAGGATCTAACCATTGGACATCCATTTAAAACAACAAATGAATTAATCAGTCTTAGTATCACAGAATCGGATATCTAATGGTGTAAGTCTGGCTTTTCAAATGTAATCAAGGTCCCAGGAAGTATTAGAAATGTATTTTAACCACATGACGCTGATGGGACACGAAGCAGCTGGTGATGAATATATCATTCATATGCACACGTACTGTCTAAGAGTAGGCTGTGTACTAGTCCAGGGTTCCCTGCTTAAAAGGCTTAGCCTGGCTAATGAAGAGAAGCATATTAAAATGCCAGTCCCTGTTGTTAAAAATTCCTCACATATTTGTTCATCATCAGCGAGTGCTTTGCATAAATTAGAGATTGCCCAGAAAGTTGTTGGTGACTTGAGAAGGTGGGGGAGGGGAGGGGAGATCCTTATTTCCCACCTTGCTTTCTTTTCGATCAAGTGGCTGATGCAGTCATCTGCTAAAAGTGATGAAATCTGCAAATCTGACAACTTCACTCTCATTTACATTCTGAACAGTCTCTGTGAACACAGGCTGTGATTACCACAAATAAGCTTCTTTAATGCAGGGGCCAAAGTCTCCTTTGCATAATCCTGGGGAGAAAGGCAACACAAAGTAGGATAAATATTGGTCTTGTTTACAGTAGAGAATATTACCACCAGTGAGAGCCGTAGTGTAGATAAGGCTCCTGTGGCTTCCTCTGTTTTTACCACTGCATCAATGAAACCTGCCCTGAGCAGGACCTGTCTAGTCTACCTCAAGGGACACATCTTGCTCCCCACCCTGAGTACTAATGAAATTTACATACTCATAACCCAGGGAGAATTCAGCCCAAGGGTTTCTAGGCAGCACCAGAGCTTTTCTGTTGGTAACTAGAGCCACGTTTCTGGCAGGCATCAAAAAGCGCCTGCTCAGAACTTGCAAGTGCTTGTCTCTTTGCATGTGCCTCAGCCCATCTGTGCTTGCCACATGGACAATTGGATGCATTAATGTCTGTTTGTGCACATAAATGAATGTGCTCATAGATTCTGCAAGCACATTTGTGTCTTGTCATGAGCGGGTGGGACTATCGAGCTATAATATCCACTGTCCAACACATTAATGGCTAGATTTTGCCCCCTTTACTCACACTGAGTGCCATATTACTACATGAGTAGTCCCACTGATGTTTACAAGACTATAGGCCAGGTGAGGTACGACTCAGTATGAGTAAGGGTGCCATGAACATTATTTGTGGCATTATGCATAACTTGTCTGAGAGATGGGAAGTCTATTTAAGAGATTGGAAGTATTTACTATACTATGAAATGGATCCATATGATACTGGTTTTCTGAAATCACTGGTCCATGCTGTACCCTTTATTCTCCTAAACCTTCCCTGTAGCCACCCTGTGCATGCCCTGTATGGGTGTGTGCAGGAATAGTAAACATGAACATCAGTGTTTGAGTTCCATTATGAACCTGCAAAAATGAGTGGTGTTTGTTATTTCTGTGTTGGTAGGCATTGCAGAAAGAAAAAGTCAGAAATAAGAGTGGATGCAGAAGACCGAGCCCGAGCAGTCATAAAGGAAGATTATCAGAAACTGGGGCCAATGAAGTGAGTCGCGAAAAGAGAACAAAAATGACACAGAAATCAACCAGGCTGGAAACAACATTTCTGGGGAGGGAAACTGAGGATATTTGTCAGAATTTGTCAGTGAATTTCCATTTGTTAGTATTTGTGACCATTTTGAGTTTGTTTTCCTCAAACATTCAGTTGCTCTGTCTTTGCTAATGCAGATAATTGCAGATAACAAACATGTAGCTCCAATATTCCACAAATGCCAATTTTCAATTGTAGATGACAATTCATGCTGTGTTAATTACACATTGTAAGTCTTTTAATCAGGAAACAGAAACAATATCATGTGACTTATGTAACTAGCCAATACAGTGTGAATTTTTAATATTCACAGAAAGCTGTTTATGAATGGTCTGCAGAGCACGTATTATTTGCTGAAGAGATTCATGATGAATATAAAGAATATAATTCAATTATTTTATGATCTGTTTGTGGGCAATTTGTGAACAGAAAATCAGATGAATTTTTGTGGAATATATTATTGATTGTGAATTATTCTCTGAGATCTATTAATCAGTCATGTGAAGAGAAAACAAGATGCGTTCGAGTTGCTTTTTGACCTGAAATGGATTATTTTTGGTTTTGTTGTTGAATTTTTGGTGGTTCTCACCCTTATAAAAGAAGATAAATATAGCTATATTTTGAAACAAAAAGTCTAAGGGCTTGTCTAGACAAACAGCTGGCAAGCAGCCAGCTGGGGTATAAATGCACTTTCTGTGTTGACCCTGCTGCAGCTCACTAAAGGTTCGCTAGCGCTCTTTTACCTACACCACCTTGACGCAGGTGTAGATGCAAGCAAACTACGGCACTTTTAGTGAGTGGCAGCAGAGTGCGTGTGGATAGTTCCAGTGTGGCAGGCCAGCGCACTGTAGATTTCCACACCAGCTTGCTGCACAGTAACTCTTGGTCTAGACAAGCCCTCAATGATTTGTTTCAAAATAGTCAAAAAGAACCATTTTGACTCTTGGAGGGGTGGGATGGGGGGAAAATCCATTTTTTCTGCCAAAAGTATGGGCTGAATTTGACCTGAATTAACTAATAGTTTCAGTGTCCCCCAAAATGCATTTTTA
Source organism: Lepidochelys olivacea (assembly GCF_965140295.1). NCBI lineage: Eukaryota > Metazoa > Chordata > Testudines > Cheloniidae > Lepidochelys > Lepidochelys olivacea. The sequence continues at coordinate 19,309,364 of NC_140423.1, forward strand.
AAAATGAATTTACTGTTTGCCAAAAATAAATAAATCGCCCAGCTTTACTCACAGAGATATTGCAAGGGTTCACTGATGTAGGTAGCGCAGTACAAACAAACATTCTAATTATTATTCTTGTGTGCTCTAAATGAAAGAAATTGGTTTATTTTTTTCCCTTCAGTACATTATGGACCAGCCTGCAAAATGTCATTGTAAGAATCAAAGTCCCACTTTGAGTTTTAGGAGCAGAGAAAGCCCATTAAGCCATGTGCTACAAATTTGATTAGCTTAAATTCAACCCAAGTGATTTCTTTTCAGTGGTTTAAGTATCCCTCCTTCCTTGTGTCTTTGAGAGGTTTTAAGGCAATATTTTGGATGTGTCTTGGTCAAATCCTAGCTCCACTGACGTCAATGGGAGTTATGTCACTGACTTCATTCAGGTCAGGATTTTACCCCCTGGTCCTTACTAGAAATATTAACACTAGCAGATGTTACTGCAATTGTAAGACCTCACCTGGAATACTGTGTGCAGTTCTGGTCTCCCATGTTTAAGAAGGATGAATTCAAACTGGAACAGGTACAGAGAAGGGCTACTAGGATGATCCGAGGAATGGAAAACTTGTCTTATGAAAGGAGACTCAAGGAGCTTGGCTTGTTTAGCCTAACTAAAAGAAGGTTGAGGGGAGATATGATTGCTCTCTATAAATATATCAGAGAGATAAATACCGGAGAGGGAGAGGAATTATTTAAGCTCAGTACCAATGTGGACACAAGAACAAATGGATATAAACTGGCCACCGAGAAGTTTAGACTTGAAATTAGACGAAGGTTTCTAACCATCAGAGGAGTGAAGTTTTGGAATAGCCTTCTAAGGGAAGCAGTGGGGGGAAAAAGATCTATCTAGCTTTAAGATTAAACTCGATAAGTTTATGGAGGAGATGGTATGATGGGATAACATGATTTTGGTAATGAATTGATCTGTAAATATTCATGGTAAATAGGCCTAATGGCCTGTGATGGGATGTTAGATGGAGTGGGATCTGAGTTACCCCGGAAAGAATTTTCTGTAGTATCTGGCTGGTGAATCTTACCCATATGCTCAAGGTTTAGCTGATCGCCATATTTGGGGTCAGGAAGGAATTTTCTTCCAGGGCAGATTGGAAGAGGCCCTGGAGGTTTTTCACCTTCCTCTGTAGCATGGGGCACGGGTCACTTGCTGGAGGATTCTCTGCTCCTTGAAGTCTTTAAACCACGATTTGAGGACTTCAATAGCTCAGACATAGGTGAGAGGTTTTTCTCAGGAGTGGATGGGTGAGATTCTGTGGCCTGCGTTGTGCAGGAGGTCAGACTAGATGATCATAATGGTCCCTTCTGACCTTAGTATCTATGAATCTCCTCCCTTATCAGCTCTCAGTTATTCACACCGTCAGTAGGGAATGCAGTCTACATTCTGCTCTCAGAGATGGAAAGTCCCCATGTGTCATGTGTGAAGTTTAGTGTTATTCACCTTTCTAAACTAAGGCTTGAAATGCAGTGAAATCATCACTAGCAGTTAAAGGTGACCTGGGAAAGGTAACTTGTGTTCACTTCATTAGCATGACTGGTTTTTAATTGCATCTCCTTAAACCTTAGGTTTGCAGAACAGGCAGTTCTCTTCCTCTTCTGCTTGTTTGCAATCCTGCTGTTCTCCAGGGACCCAAAATTCATCCCAGGTTGGGCAAGTTTCTTCACTCCTGGGTAAGATTCTATTTTCAATCTGTTGTAACATTTTTCAATAGTATTTCCAGGCTTTTGAGATCCCTGTGTTTTCTATTGTCCTTGTTTATACTGTTGTCCAGGTTTCATGGAATAAATGGAACTGAGCCTTATGTATCTCTCTAGAACCATTTTAATTGTTTATGTTTCTAAGAGGAGGTAGTGGAAGCCTTGTGGGATGTTAGTATTGAAAATGCTCACACCTATTTCCTGACAGCCCTACGGCCTGAGCTCTGGGAATGTTGTCTATTGATACATTTAGGGCCAAGTCCTGAACCCTTTGAGCAGGCCATTGATTTCAGTGTGGGTTTGGACTGAATCAAAGCTGCAGGAGTTCACCCCTTAGTGCTTTTTCTCTTTGGTTTGCAACCTTTTCTCTGTTGTGACATCCAGACCTTTCTTATGTGAAGACAAAGATTAAGAACAATGAAGGCAATAATAATAATGCTCACAGAGTGAGAGCAAGTTGTTTCTGCACAGAAAAGAGACCCGCTCTATTTCTCTAGGGACACAGTTCAACAGACTATTCATATTCAGAAAAGGAGTTCACTACATGCTTGGCTTTAATGGGAATCAAGTACATGCTTCACAGATTAATTTTGTTCTCAATAGTTAACAGTTACTTAAAGTTAAAGTTTAAATGCTTTGCTGAATTGGGGCCTAGAGTTTTTATATCATGCTCTTCACTTTAGAAGCTGAGCATTTTACAGAGATCATAACCAAAACAGGCCAGTGGTCTGATTTTCCTACTTCCCTGCAACCAGCTTAGGCAATCTCCCCAGACCTCCATAATCAGTATTCTTCTTACACTCTCTAACAGACTGAAAGTGATTCAGTCATTCGAGCAGCCAGCACTGCCAACCCCTCCCTATTCTTTTTAAAACTAGGTTTTTGTGTTTTCAGTGTCTCTGATCAGTTTTCTAAAGGAGTCACAGCCAATCTTAGAAATGTAGCTCAGAGGGGAATTAAAAAAAAAAAAAAAAGAATCATGACCAATGAGTGTTGTTGATGTAAAATCCTAATCCTCTTTGGTAAATCCCAAGTTTTATAAACTTTACAAATCTCAAGACTTTTGCTGCTTACAAGTGTTTCTGCTCCTCTGGTCAGGTTTGTCTCAGATGCGGTTACTGGAGTCGCCATAGTGACCATACTGTTCTTCTTCCCTTCACAAAGACCATCCTGTAAATGGTGGTTTGACTTAAAAGGTAGGTTGTAAGCCCTCGGGGTAGGGACTCTGTCCCCTTCTTCTGTGTTCTCTATAGGGTGAGCACACTGCAGGAGCTCAGCACATAATAGTAAGGCAGGGTACTCGGTCAGCAGGTCTGGGGTAACATTTTGAAAAGCACCTATGTCCCATTGACTTTCAATGAGACTTCAGCACCTAAGTGCCTGAGTCACTTATGAAAATTTTACCCATATGGCTCTGGCCACCTTCATCTTTAATTGGAGATGCAGCCTGTGCAGCCCATGGGCTCAGCTCACAGCAAAGCAGCACTTGCTCTGGCCTAATGTCACCAAACGAAAGCCACTGCCATGACGTCATTTCATGCAGATTAGGGGTTGCTTTCAGGCTCCCGGAGGTTGCTCCTATGACCCCCACTGGATGTAATGTGGGTGTCCTTAGTTCACAGAACATGAAAGCCCTACTAGTTTACCTTTCCATATGACACAACAATTGAGTTCTCATTCAGAAGTGACCTTCTGGGGGGAGACACAGCAATTTCCTTGCTAGAAAGCTCCTACCACTTTGAGCTGCAAGTAGAAAATTAATACGGTGATGAACTTGCCCACAAAAATTACAAATGTCAGAAAACTTCCTCCTGCCAGAATCTGCCAGATGTCAGAGAGAAGAATATCTAAGTCTATTACACCAAGGAAATTGTCCTTTATGTTAATAAAAAAACAAGCTGAGAAAAAGCCCAAGAAAACCGTGACTGCTAGAACTTTTTGCTGCCTGTTTAATTGAAATTGAAATATCCATGTGTTTGTTATTAAGTGATTATCAGCTAACTTTGACACAAGTGAGTAATGTAGATATTTTATCAGATAACAAGTTATTTGTTAATCTGTGTGTGTGTGTTTGGTGGGGATCTCTTTGTCTAGCATCAAACACTGAGAATGTGCCTTTGCTGTCTTGGAGAAGGGCCCAAGAGACTGTACCCTGGAACATTATCTTGCTGCTCGGTGGCGGATTTGCCATGGCAAAAGGATGTGAGGTAGTATTTGGAGTGCTGCCCATCATTGATGTTACCTTACTGTCATTCAGCCCTATGCCCCTGGTTTTTAAAAGGGTATCAGTTTGGTTTGCTCCTGCGATTTTGCTCCTGCGATTTTGCACCTGCAGTGTATGGCAGTTAAGACATTGAGTGACTGGATCTGACATCTAAGGGCTATAACATGCACCCCTGCCCCAAGGTGGCTGCGTTTCAGAAGTGGGTGGGCGAAGTGATCCCTATTTATATGTAGTTTGCAATTCTGTGAAATGATCTGAGTCTTGCGTGGAAATGCAGGAACTCAAATATAAAACCTGCTGCATTTTCTCTCCTGCTGCAGGAGTCAGGCTTGTCTGTCTGGATCGGAGGCCACCTGCATCCCCTGGAGAGCGTGCCACCGGCAGTGGCTGTCGTGCTTATCACAATAGTGATCGCCTTATTCACAGAGTTTGCCAGCAACACTGCCACAATTATAATCTTCCTGCCTATCCTGGCAGAACTGGTAAGATACGTTACCATGACGGGGCCAGCTCTGACCCCTCTGTGGTCTCTCTCAGTGCACCCCCTTAGGTGTTACGCCTCGTGTCTTTACCTTGTCTGGGATAGAATCCCAGAATTCTCCCATTATCAGACCAGGCCCTGCACTACAGAACCCTGTGTACCCGTGTGATGGCTCAGCAGGCCTGACTAGGTTCAGCCCCTGCAGTTCTTCCTTGTGGGGGCTTGTGCCCTGTGGTGGCCACAGTGACAGACAGCCTTGTCTGAATAGTAGGAACAAAGCATAACATAAGAGAACAAGGATTTGAACATGACAAAAGATCTTCTGCATGTCTATCTTACCCTAAGCCCTACCAGCCTGTGGGTGTGGGCCAGGCAGGTTTTGCTTCATCTGACCCCCTAGCTGGAGTCTCTCTCTGTGTCACTCTGTTCCCCACCAACAGCTCCCTCCAGTTGCCTATCCCCTCTCTCCAGAGAGTGACTTTTTAACTGCTTAGTGTCCTTTTAGTGTTTAGGTGCCCAGCCTTGGCAAAACAAGTCTGGTAACTTTGATTGGAGCAAAAAAAAAAAAAACGAGGAGTACTTGTGGCTCCTGAGAGACTAACACATTTATTTGGGCTGAATTTGTCTGGAGCGTGGATGTAGCATCTTCACAGTTAAATAGCCCCAGGCATCGTCTCTTAATGATCCCTCTGTGTTATGTATCTAGAGCCATAGTGTTGTCTTCCTATTAGTTTCCTAACAACCCTGCTATTAACCAATAACCCAATACAGCCATGCTGTAACTATCCCAATAACCACATCACATACAGTATTTACAAATTATTACAGTCAGCCCCATGTCCTTCACAGTTTAGGTACCCTGTGAAAACATTTCTCTCTATTGGAGCAGCCTGGCCTCCATCAGCTGCAGAAGACGCACTAATCATCTGGGCAGCCATGGGTCACCTCACTCTTCTGCATACGAGGCCCAATAGTCTCCAGGATCTCAGCTGGCCCATCCAGCTGTATGGGGTTGTGACCATGGTCACTGGAGGGGCTATACTGAGATTGCTCATTCAAGGCAAATCGCAAAGAATAGGTCAGACGATCCCCCAAACTGGTGGTTTATTCTATAATTAGATTTCACCAAGCCAGTAACCAAACAGCTCCTGTAATACCTTACTGATTACCAAGAAGCCAAAATACATTTCCCTTTAAGCACTCCAGCCTTTGGCTCCCACGCAGACAGCCTACTCTAATATAGTGAGGGTTACTAAAAATCTTATTCACCGTATATAAAGTTCTACCAAGAAATCAGACACATTAACCACCAGGTCAATGAATATTTCAGATCTCACCCAAATACATACTTATGGCCAATCCTTATTAATTAAGATTTATCAATAAAAAGAAAAGACAGAGAGTTGCCGTGGTTAAAAGATCATTTGATGTACAGATATGAATAAAGTTCTTAGGTCACTTTTAATAGCAGAGATGGTGAGCTTGCTTTGTAAAAAGCCTTCTGTAATCAATTTAAAAGGCTATAGTCCAATAGGCAGTTCTTGTGCAGAGTTTGTTCAAGTTCTTCCATGAAAAGTACAAGGTTAATCCAGAGTAGACCTGGAGACCTCAGTTTCACAAGCTTAGACTTTCCCTGTCAAAGTTTAAGCAGATCTGAGATAGCAAGCATCAGACGTGAAACTTCCTTTATAGCTTGAAGCAAGCTGTGTTCACAGCAGGGCTTGCTTGGTTGAAGAATAGGTAATGTATATTGTTGCTTCGAAGCTAATCCCTCATTCCTAGGCATACCCTGGTAGCTAGTTGCATTCATTAGTATAGGGAAATTAACCATCAAAGAGCTTACAGGTAGTTTACTACAAATTTCAAAGATAAATGAAACAATAATATTATTGCACCGCAAGTCCCATGTAAATGGGAATATCCCCTTTTGACCTCTGAATCAATAGAATACCATAATGAATCATTAAAGAGAGGAACAGAATTTTGGCATCTACAAGCTAATTAGATCACGTTGTTAAACTTCTAACAAGGTAAACACAGAAAAATACAACTGGGATCTATTCTTGATTCTCTAACAATACAGGCCTCCATTTCAAGGACTGTAGTCTATTTAACATGCCTGTGCTAACAATCTGTAAGGAATGGACCTGTATACAATTTCAATACTCTTCTAATATGTCCTTAAGGGTTGGTTTTGGGTCACTCTGCCTGCTGGTTGCTTAACCCTCACTGGCTCAGCCTCACAGGGGTCTACATTCCCCCTGAGGCCATGTAAAGAGACCTCAGGATTTAGTCAACCAGTAGTTTTGCTGATGGTGTGATGGCAGGACTGGGTATGGTGTATTTAAGTGGTTAGAACAGGCAACCAGGAGCCAGAATTCTTGGTGTCCATTTCTAGCTCTGCCACTGACCTGCTGTATGACCCTGGGCAAGTCACTTCCCCTCTCTGTGCCTCAGTTTCCCTATCTATGAAATGGGGATAACAACACCTGCGCATTTCAAAGGGAGCTTATATGGCCTGCTTAATATATTGGAGTGTTTGGAAACAAGATGCTAAGGAGCATAAGTACATGCTGCACAACATGCATAATAATAATTTTTAAAAATGTTATTAGCAATAGAACAGCAGGATATGCTATTATAAATCATAGATCACTGAGTTCTGCTAGGCACAGTGCTGTAATTATTTGCATTCTTGGATGTATTTCCATTGTAGCTCAGAACCCCTAATGTATAGTGTTTTTTTTTTAAATTTTGTTCTTTCAAGGCAATTCGTCTGAAAGTAAATCCCCTGTATTTAATGATACCAGGAACTATAGGATGCTCATATGCTTTCATGCTGCCAGTCTCCACGCCCCCTAACTCAATTGCGTTTTCTTCTGGACACTTGATGGTCAAGGATATGGTAAGTTGTTTTATGTACAAAAATCACTGAAGACACAATCATCTAGATGAAGAGTTTTTAAGACAATCATTTTGAGATATGCTACCAAATCAGCGTTTTGTAAAATAAAATCACAAAGGTCAGTTTCTGTTATGAGCAGTGTTTGAATGCAAAGTACTTCATTCATGATTGGTCATATCTAGCTGCCTTAGAAAGTGTTATTTAGGTAAAAATGGGCCAGATTCTGCCCCTGATTAAACCCATGTAAATCCATAGTAATTCAACTGCCTTCAGTGGAGTTACTCCCAAATTTCTTCTGAGAGCTGAGTCTGACCTTTAACTAATTGAAAAGTGGATCCAGGAACTAGAAAAATAATCCATTTTCTGTCTCCCCCTTTAGATATTAAACTAATATATTGTAACAAGGGGATGCTTATCTCCCTGCTGTCCATTTTGCTGAGTTTGAGCTCAGACCTGTCACAAGGATCTCTGCTCTCCACTTTGGGAGAGTGAACACGAGTCCTTTAAATGACTCTTGCGGAAGTGTCTTTGACCTTTTCTTCTTCACATTCTATTACTGTGCTTCCCCTTTGCTAACTAAGTTTACATGGCATTCACAGGTTCCAGTGAAAAATAACCTTTGGCATCTCTTGGTCATAACTAGTTCTGCAGTTGTTTGTGACCTAGGGTTCTTTGCACTGATTTATCTTTTAGATCATGAATAAAATATCAAGCCATGAAGTTACTGAGCATCCCAACTAAATTTCCCAGTAGACCTTGGTCAAGTCACCATCTCTATGTGAAGTGCATGTTACTACTTTCCTTTGGATTGGTTAAGTGGATATACTGCCAGTGGTATCTGATGTAGATGCTGTCTGAATCAGCTGCACTAGAATATTTCAGTCTTTTCTGCTCTGGAAGGAATTATTTGACATAATATGCTTGGAGCAATCACCCAGGCAATTCCCATTCAGGAAGATGATAAAGGGAAACAGAGAAAGGAAAGACAGACTAGTTTAGGAAAGCCAGAATGCTACAATATGAAGCTCTCTAAGTGAGCAGCAAAATTAACGTCTCTCAAAACTCAACAGGAAACACATATATGAATTCTCAAATGTGCTGTCAAGTTCTCTGTAGAGATTACATTTACAGTCTGTGTAACAATTACCCTCGCTAATGAACAGACATGCTATTTCCTAAACAAAGAGTCACTAAGAAAAGAAGAGCTACTTCTCCTTTTGATTTTACTATTAAGTTTGTTTTGTTTTCCTGTCTGATATATTCTTGTCAGCATTTTTTAAAAAAAGACTTCTTATTAAGGCAAAGTTATAATAAAGTGTTTACATTCGACACTATACATTACTATTAGTTTTTTAATGTAGATCCTTACATTAAAGAGCACAAAAGCAACATTTTCAATTCACTGGGCAGAAGAGATTGATCACAAAACTCCTATGAATGTCCATGGCGGTCAACTTAGTACATCTCTGTACTCCAGACAGAGTATTTGTCCCCTTATATAACACCTCACCTGTGTCTGTGGCCCCCTAATGGTGAACCAAGCCCTTTTTGGTGACTTGCAGAATAAAACATTTTTAGAAGCAATGGCTGAGGAGTGGAGATGGTCACATAGGGGAAAGGATCTCCTTCTTATAAGTGCAACCATTCAGAGCTGGTTAGAATTCACATGAAGATGGCTCAGATGTTCTCCCCCAGGCTGTAGCGTTTACGTTGTGAAAGTGACTTTCAGACCATTTTCATACTGTTCTCACACTCTTATCCTCAAGGCCGGTGAACATGAGCAGAAATCACTAGATCTGTTCGGTAGGAACCTAGTCTTATGTGGTTCCATAGTATAGTAGGTTGGTTAGGAGATCGCTGGTACTAGCTGCTAAGTTGGTTTGGTTACCTAGTGCCTCAGCCCACAACCCGGTGCTTCTCAGCATTTGCACAAACACCCAGTAAATGAGGAAGTGAGAACTGGGGAGAAAAGAGCAGGCCTGTTTTCAGTTTCCTTTAGAAGAGAAGGGTGCCTGGAAACGCATAGGAAGGGGATTGAATATTACAAAACACCTTGGTGTGCGGAAGGGCAAGGAGAACACTCAGTGAAAAGCAAGGAGGTGATGAGGAATTGGGTAGGCTTCTCTCAAGATTCCTCCCAATTTTCCTCTCCTTACATCTTACCCCAGAGTTGCAGTTACTCCCCTCCAGGAAGAGGGCTAGACACAGCTACTTCCAAAGCCCATCTGCATTTTGTGCATCAGCCGGAGGGGCTTGCTGGAGAGTGACCCGAGGCATTCCCTCTCCTACAGGCTGAGCTTTACAGCCTTTGCCAGCCTGAGAAGTGAGAATCGGAGACTGGGACCGGAACCCAGTTTGCCAAGTTGGAAGCCCAAGCATTGCCAGGAATCCTGCCCTGAGTGAGTGAAATCCAGACACTATGGGGTTTAGTACTTCAGCAACTCAGTCTCTTCTCTGGCCTTGGTGCTCAGACAGCAGCACTCATTAATACAGGGTTGGGTCCTCTGTGTCCCCCACATCTTGGTCAGCAAATTTTACCTTGTGGTTATATGTGCCACACTCTGTTCTGTAAAGGATCAATCTTTAAGGCTCTGCAACAGTGGCTGCTGCATGCAATGAGATAAGGTTCATTTTTTCTATTGGAAACCATGGGAATCTAGCCGCCTGGATTAGCCTTTCGCAAGGGAGCCAGAGGGTGAAGGGCTAGTGCCAAAGTGGTTAAAGAAGAGGAACTTCAGAGATCAAAAGATTCATGTTGATGAGCAGGGATCTGATCTCACACTATGTTTAAATATGCTGCTTACACACCAAACAGCGGGCAGTTGGAATAAGAGGAAGCCAAGGTTATGTGCATGCACCCAGGTCTATGGCTCAGCTGAGAAGCTGGGATTTTATCTATGGGAGGGGCTGATAGTTATTTTTAGGGTTGGCTCAGTTTAGAGACTGTCACCCTTAATCACATCCCCTTTAACTTAATGTGAAATGATAGAAAACCCAGTTTGGTTCCATTCTTGTTGACAGGTCAGCTGGCCTGGATGTCAGCTTGTTTCCCAAGCTTGTGTTCTGCCCTTGGCTGGCCCCAGGAAGAAGCAAGTTTCATGACTTTGCTGTGATGTTCTGTGACTATGGAATGAAAGTGTAATTTGTGAAAGTCCCTTTCAGTGGCACAGGCTTACCCCATAACTTCAACGTGCTTAGCCCAATGGAGTTCAGCATTCCTTCACATCCTCTAATTTCCTTTCACCCCCACTCTACCCCAGACACCTTACAGTTAAAAGTGTGATGACATGCCTTCTTCTGGAGCTGCTACAATAGCATTCAGCCATTCAAGCCTGTTCTCTCTCTCCCTTTGTACACCCACCGGTTGTCCTGGTTTAGACTGAAGTTTACCAGTTGCCATGGTTGTATGAATTTGTGCCTTTGCATTGAGGGAAGTGAGAGTCAGTTGCTTTGGAAACAGTGAGCCAAGTCCTGATATTCCTTTTCAGTTTTACTCAGGCTCAAGCCAATGGGACTTTTGCCTGAGTGAAAACTGAGCAAAGGCTTTGGGAGAAAGCACAACTCCTTTTGAAATTCAGCTGTTTATCAGCTCAAATTCCTGTTGGCTTTACATATTGGTAAGGGGCTCTGGTGGTTTTCTTTCTGTTACATTAGGTAAGAATCGCACACCTAGCCTTTGATTATTAATTTTACTCAGCTTTTACTCTTTGCCTCCATATTGCTGTAGCTTTACAGAACTGCTTGTTCATATTAATTGGTTAAAAATGTCTGTGGTTTCATTCATTCCCTGAACATGGACACTGATTGTATTACAGAGAGGGGTGTTTTTCTAGGAGGAAAATAAAACAGGAGCTTAAAGACAGAAAGTGCTTTTTAATCCACAGACTCTTTAAGTTGGATTCTCAGTTCCCTGATGCTCAGCTGACTTGTAAGAGAATCCTTTCCTTCTGCAGAAATGAATCTTAAAACAAACACATACATACTCCATTCACTGGGATGTTAGAGATGCTTTTCTAAAGTCTGATCCTGGCTGAGGACCTAACTCAGCATTTGGGAGTGGGGGGGTCCCTGACTTGAGAAAATCCTGCTGAAATGTTAATTAAACCCCTCTTTGTTGTAATGTTCGTTCATGTGCAGTCAGTCCTCAGGGCTGGCCAGCTTGGTTCCTTGTGTCACATGCCCAGGATTTCCAGGCTAAACCCTAGTATAATGTATCTGCATTTCTTTCACAGGCAAGAACTGGGCTGCTCATGAATCTTATGGGTGTTCTGCTCCTTAGCTTGGCTATAAACACATGGGCCAAGAGCATCTTCCAGCTGGGCACCTTCCCTGAGTGGGCCAACATCCATGGAGAGAACATCACATCCCTCTTGCCGGATGTGAAGAATGTTACTTTAAGCTCGCTAAATAAAATATGAACAAAGCCAGGTCATAGGTGGGACTCACTCGCTTAGGACTGGGGCAGAGGAATCGCCAGAGTGTACTCACAGGACAAAGGCTGGATTGCTGCTCATGTTGCACAGGACTTTCCATTCATTTTATTTTATTTTTATAAATATTATTCATTGTCACTACATAATTTTTGGGGTGGGGATCTTGGAAGATTTATCTCCGCCCCCCCACAGATACCTATCAAACAGTTTTAGAAAACTTTGTTCTTCATTAGTAGAGGGTATTAAATGGTGACCAAGTAAGTCTCTAACATTTCCAGGGTAAATGCCACTCCTGGTGAAATCTATGGGAGTTTTCCTGTTAACTTCAATGTGCTAATTTCGGATACCCTAACTCATGCTGGCTGGTATCCTTATTCCCATGAGTGAAGTCAATGGGACCATTTCAGGTGCTACTCAACTTGAGTCAGGGTATCAGAACCAGGCCCAGTGTGGGGGCCATGCTTGAGCCCTGTGATTCTAGAACACTTGTTAGGGGGGTCAAGATTTCACAAGTAATTGTGTCATGTAGTATGAAGACTATTTCTTTAGCTTCTTATGAAAGGATAATTCAGGAGACTATGACTGAGTCTAGCCAGAATTTGACGTATTGCTCCACAGTGGGAGTTTGGTAACAGTAGGTTTCCAAACACATTCATTAGCTTGGGAATTATTTTAAAACTCAAGACAATAATTTTCACCCACATTTTTGTACTGACTGGAAAGGTAGAGATTTGTGGCCATATTCACTCCTGGTGTAACTCTGTGTCTATCAGGGGCATGACACCAGTGGTTTATGTGGCTAGTCTTAAGTTGGTGAACGTCCTTTAACTGAGGTTTGAGGTTGACCTACTCATGACAGTGCAGCTCAGTCACAAGTCAGTAGACTGTTCGCAGAGGAATGTTGACCTTTTTTTCGAAACAGAGTTTGAGTCTTTTATCTGATTGCTTGGGTCCTTGCAATGAAAGGATTTGCAAATTGAGCATGATTTTCATCACCATTTTATCTAAACACATGCATTTTGTTTGTGTAAGACTCTGACTATTTAATTAAAGATCAGTGTTTGAAACAGACAAGTTGAAAGATGAGGCGTCTGATACAGTGCTTTGGGGAGGGTTAGCGAGGGAATCCTTGCACTGATACAGATGTTGGACTCAACTGGACCAGATTCCCAGCTGGTGTAAGGTGGCATAATGCCAGTGGTGTCGACGGAAGTAAACTGATTTACACCAGCTGATGGTCTGGCTCAGTTTTCCCTTGAGTTACTCAAAAGATTCAGTGTCAGCTTCGAGAGCAGACAGGGTAATTTATCCATCAGACCCAATTCTCTCTGTAATCTCAGCTGCTGCTGCTGCTGCTGCTGTGAACCCTATATTGATTACATCACAGTATGAACGTTTCCAAAGAGGTCAAGCTGAAACCAAACTGCCCGACTGTGGAAGTCAGCTGATGTTGAGACAAAATCCTCGCGATTAGGGAACTTGTACAATAAAATGCATTCATTAGCATGCCACTGTGTTATGTTTTATCTGTGAAGCCAGGGGAGAAAGGTAGGGTCTGAGGCTCTTCTCGCTTGCACCAGTCTCACTCCATTGGCTTCAATGGAGCTGCTCCTCACGTACGCTGGGGTGAGTGAGAAAAGAGTCTGGTTCGCTGATGCTCTGCCTGTGTTGCCTTCATTCTAGTCAGGCCAGGGACCCTGCAGCCTCAACGGCAATGTCATCCATTTAAGAGTGTGATTAAAGTGAGGCATGAGCTTGTTGGGCCAGTTCCTGGCTCTCCCAGCCTGAGGTCGATGGTGGCAGTGGGGGCCCAGAGCAGCAGAGGCGGGAGCCAGTCTGCCTGGGCAGCGGTGGGGCGATGCCTTTTGTGTCGCAGGCACGACACCACCTGGGCACGTAACGGGGTGCCCCATATGCTGCCCTCAGGGCTGGCGGCAGGTGCCACGCTTCCAGGTTGCCTGGCCCTGGCCTTTTGGGGGCATACGGTGCTAGCTGGGCCTTGCTTGTGTTCAGGGAGAGCTGTCAACCGCACTGTGGCTGCCTCCCAGCTGCCATTGCACCCGCCCTGGAGGAAGCCCAATGCAGCCACTAGTCACTAAAGTGTCACTTCCTGTAGGCTTGGCCACATTCACCTCAGCAGGAGCCTAGAGTCCTAGCAAACTGCTTCGTACAGGTCTGGATTGTCTGCGTCGCTTGGCCTATGGCTCAACACTTATACTGTACCGTGTTCCTGACCAAGTTTAAGAGGCCTGATGCTGGCTGAGCTGGTGACTCAGCGTCTCTGAGCTCAGCAACTAGGCTTCAAAAATTAATCCAAGGGCTCTGGCTTTGGAGCCGTTATGCTGCTGATATGGTCATCCTGGGGCCTGTAAGTATGTGGGATGAACTGCAAAGTGAAAATAGCTCCCTTCTTACAGTTCTGCCCATCATCCTATGGAGTGTTGATCCCACAGTAGAGGAAGTGATTACAGTGAATGTAGTTTATCCCTACGGCAGGAGCCCAGCCTGCATGGCACAGACAGTACTGACTGCCACAATAGTAGCTGCAATATTCAGAAATGGCATTAACATCCCATCAATGCAGAATGGCAAGGCTGATCACAGGGGCACAATTCCGGTCTCTCTCTCTATAGCCTGCAACCCGGGGGAATCAAATCAGTTAGCAAATCTCTTGCTGGGCTGAAACTGGAGCAAAAAAACCTAGCGCCACCATGAATTTGGGGATTGAGGAAGGGTGTTCAGATTTAGATTCCTGGATCCAAACTCTCCCCCTTTGGTTCTAGTTGTCTTCAAAATTGGATGAGGCCTTGTTTCTAGACTTAACTTGGAGGTAGCGCAAGCTGCTAAACATCTCATGAGAGCAACTCACAGAATTTGGGCACTTTTATAGCGCTTTCCATTTGAGGATCTCAAAGTGCTTCACAAATGCATCCCACCTGGGGTGGTTGGGAAGTATTATTAACCCCATGTTACAGATGGGGAAACTGAAGCACAGACAGGCTAAGTGACGTATCCAAGGTCACTCAGTGGGTTTGTGGCAGAACTGGAAACCAAAAGTAGATGTCCTGCCTCCGAGTCCTGTACTTTAGCCACAGACCATGCTCCCTTCTCTCTGTATCGCTATAATCAGGATACTGCTTTCAGAGCCCCAAAATGCGTGCATCCTGGTTCAAAGCACTCTTGGGAATATAGGATTAGATAACTCTGCTCCTTTGTATCCATGTGTGCACTGATCCTAGAGTAATTGCTCTCTCCTAAAGTCTTATTTCATGGTTTTAAGAGTATCACTTACCATGCAACCCTCTCTTACTTACACTTGTTGCTAGCACCAAAAATCACAATGACACTGCATTATACAATTGTATGCACCAACTTGCCTCTTCCCAAACCCTGCAGGCTGCATCACTGCCTTGTTAGCTGCTAAAAGACTGAGGCCTACCTTATCACATTTGTATATCATCCATCCTGAATTTTAGCTCTTAAGCCTTCATGTTCATCACTTTCTAAGGCTGATCAGGCCACTGGCAGTTAAGTCCCTTGTAGTTCTCAAGGCTCCTGTTATGTTATGTGACTGAATTGTCATCATATTTTCTTTTCTTCGTAAGCGATTTTCCAGGACCATCATGATCAGTTGACGTAGATGGTCCACATATTGGACTTGATGAAACACTAGCGGGTGTCGAACATTTGTTTTCTCGGTTCTTTACACTTTCAATTTTCAGCCACTTGTCCATATTGAGTGTACAACAGTGCAAATAAAAATAACACACTAAGAACGGGAACAAATGAACCAATGAGTAAATGAGACGATTCACTCATCTCTCATTGGAGCAAAACGGCATGCTACAGAGAATGACTGAGTAGGGACTAACTGTGGGTCGTTACCACCAATTGGCTACAATGACCTTGGTTCCATTTGACGCGCAAACACTTTTTCTTTCACCATCTGGGGGATGCAGGGCTAGGGACAAATTAGCCTGGACGGCCCCACCAGGTACAGCGTGGCTGCCCATCCCACTCTGCCCCTCATGCCGTCCAACTTCCTGGCTGCAGCCCCGCACTCCTGGGTCTCCGCTGCTGCCCCCCCGCCACACCGGGGGTCCTTAGGGATGGCTCTGTCTGCCATTACAGAATTTTTTCTGAGAACCCCCTGATACATTTCACAAACCCCCAAGGGTTCAAGAACCCCAATTTGGGAACCACTGGTCTACCAGCTCATAGTAACACTACATGGCGCTTAGAACAGAAATTGAAGAAGAATCCTGTAAACAACAGGGAAAATTTTGGGGAGTCAGTGTACAGATTCCTGAGCTGGAATTTGTCAGGACAGCAGGTTTAAGATGTTCCAATTCTATGCCATGGGCTCTTTAAGTACACAACCTGGTAAAAGCCTCAGCCAAAAGACAGTACCTTTGGCAGCATGGTGGCTCCTTAATGTCATCATGGAGCATTGGTTCAGCAATGACTCAGGCCTTGTCTACACTATGAAATTAGGTTGAATTTATAGAAGTCGGTTTTGTAGAAAGCTTTTTATACAGTTGATTGTGTTTGTCCCCACACAAATGCTCTAAGTGCATATAGTCGGCGGAGTGTGTCCACAGTACCGAGGCAACTGTTGACTTCCGGAGTGTTGCACTGTGGGTAGCTAGCCCACAGTTCCCGCAGTCTCTGCCACCCATTGGAATTCTGGGTAGAAATCCCAGTACCTGATGGGGTTAAAACATTGTCACGGGTGGTTCTGGGTACATATCGTCAGCCCCCCCCCTTTCCCTCCCTCCCTCCGTGAAAGTAAGGGCAGACAATCGTTTTGCGCCTTTTTTCCTGAGTTACCTGTGCAGACGCCATACCACGGCAAGCATGGAGCCCGCTCAGCTAACCGTCACCGTATCTCTCCTGGGTGCTGGCAGACGCGGTACTATATTGCTACACAGCAGCAGTTTATTGCCTTTTGGCAGCAGATAGTGCAGTATGACTGGTAGCCATGGTTGACATAGTCCAGGGTCCTCTTTTAACTGACCTCGATGAGGTCAGGGGCGCCTGGGCAAACATGGGAGTGACTCAGCCAGGTCATTTCCCTTTTAAGTTTCATCTCATGGCTATTCAGTCCTATCAGCAGTGCGCTGTCTTTTAATCAGCAGCCAGGAGAAGACGGTGGCCAGCAGTCATACTGCACCATCTTCTGCTGAGCACCCAGGAGATGACAATGGCCAGCGGTTGTACTGCACAGTCTGCCTCCAGCAAGATTTATAAAGATAGATGTAGTGGATCAAAACAAGAAATAGACCAGATTTATTTTGTATTCATTTTCTCCTCCCTCCCTCCGTGAAATCAACAGCCTGCTAAACCCAGTTTTGAGTTCTATTCTTGAGGTTTTGAGTTCTCTCCTTGAGGGGACCATTCTGTTTCTCACAAAGCCACTCCCTTTGTTGATTTTAATTCCCTGTAAGCCAACCCTGTAAGGCATGTTGTCAGTCGCCCCTCCCTCCATCAGAGCAACAGCAAACAATCGTTTTGTGCCCTTTTCCCTGGATTGCCTGAGCAGAAGCAGATGCCATAGCACAGCAAGCATGGAGCATGGAGCTCACCGCAGTAGTTATGACCATTGTAAACACTTCGTGCATTATCGTGCAGTGTATGCAGAACAAACACCTGAAAAACTAGGTGAGGAGGCGACAGCAGCGCGGTGATGAGGACATGAACACACTTTTCTCTAAAACCGCTTTCCCCCGCAATTTGGAACTCATGGTGTTAATGGGGCAGGCTCATGCTGTGGAACGCCAATTCTGGGCCCAGGAAACAAGCATAGAGTGGTGGGACCGCATAGTGTTGCAGGTCTGGGATGATTCCCAGTGGCTCCGAAACTTTTGCATGCATTTCATGGAACTTTGTGACTTGCTTTCCCCTGCCCTGAAGCGCAAGAATACCAAGATGCGAGCAGCCCTCACAGTTCACAAGCGAGGGCAATAGCCCTGTGGAAGCTTGCAATTCCAGACAGCTACTGGTCAGTCAGTAATCAATTTGGAGTGGGCAAATCTACTGTGAGGGTTGCTGTGATGCAAGTAGCCAGCGCAATCATTGAGCTGCTGCTATCAAAGGTTGTGACTCTGAGAAATGTGCAGGTCATACTAGATGGCTTTGCTGCAATGGGATTCCCTAACTGTGGTGGGGCTAGAGACGGAACGCATAGCCCTATCTTGGGACCAGACCGTCAGGGCAGCCAGTATATAAACCGCAAGGGGTACTTTTCAATGGTGCTACAAGCACTGGTGGATCACAAGGGACGTTTCACCAACACCAACGTGGGATGGCTGGGAAAGGTTCATGATGCTCCCTTCTTCACGAACTCTGGTCTGTTTAAATGGCTGCAGGAAGGGATTTACTTCCCAGACCAGAAAATAACTGTTGGGGATGTTGAAATGCCGATAGTTATCCTTGGGGAACCAGCCTACCCCTTAATGCCCTTAATGCCCATATACAGGCATCCTGGACAGTAGTCAGGAGCTGTTCAGCTATAGGCTGGGCAAGTGCAGACTGGCAGTAGAGCGTGCATTTGGACGTTTAAAGGGTCGCTGGCGCAGTTTACTGACTCGCTCAGACCTCAGCGAAACCAATATTCCCATTGTTATTGCTGCTTGCTGTGTGCGCCACAATCTCTGTGAGAGTAAGGGGGAGACGTTTATGGAGGGGTGGGAGGTTGATGCAAATCACCTGGCTGCTGAATACGCTCAGCCAGACACCAGGGCAGTTAGAAGAGCACAGCAGGAAGCGATGCGCATCAGAGAAGCTTTGAAAACCAGTTTCATGACTGGCCAGGGTACTGTGTGACACTTCTGTTTGTTTCTCCTTGATGAAAATCCACCCCCTTGGTTGCCTCTAAATTCCCTGTAAGCCAGCCGCCCTCCCACCTTCACTCACAGCTTGCTTGCAAAGGAAATAAAGTCACCATCATTTAAAAAACATGTATTCTTTATTAATTGATTATAAAAATAGGGAGATAACTCACAAGGTAGCCCGGGTGAGGTGTGGGAGGAGGGTAGGAGGGAAGGAAAAGGCCACTTCAAAACTTGTTGAATGCCAACCTTCTGTTGCTTGGGCTGTCCCCTGGGGTGGAGTGGTTGGGTGCCTGGAGCCTCCCACCCCGCGTTCTTGGGGCGTCTGGGTGGGGAGGCTATGGAACTTGGGGAGGATGGAGGGCGGTTAAGCAGGGGCTGCAGCGGCAGTCTGTGATCCTGCTGCCGTCCATGAACCTCCACCAGACGCCGGAGCATGTCCGTTTGATCCCACAGTAGCCCCAGCATGTCCTCATGCCTCCTCTGATCTTCCTGCCACCACCTCTCCTCACGTTCATCGGCCACGGTCCTGTACTCTGCTATTGTGTCCCTCCACACAGCTCTGTCAGTGCCAGACGACTGCATGAGCTCAGAGAACATTTCATCGCGCATGTGTTTTTTTCACTGCCTTATCTGAGATAGCCTTTGGGACGGAGGAGGGAGGCTTGAAACATTTGCAGTTGTTGGAGGAAAAAAAGGGAGTGAAGTATTTTAAAAAGATACATTTTACAGAACAATGGCTATACTCTTTCACGGTGAACAACGCTATTCACATTACATGGCACGTGTGATTTTGGTGCAAGGTCGCATTTTGCATCTTATATTGAGTGCCTGTGTTAGTGTTAGAGATCACACGCGCAGGGCTGGGCAACAGAATTCGGCTTGCAGGCTGCCATGGTAAGCCATAGTCTTTCGGCTTCTGCAACCTTCATAACAGCAGCCCCCTCCTTTCCCATACCAAGCAAAGCCCGTTGAGTTGGCCATTTACTGCTGCAGTTTTCCCGTTAACGTGCAGCTGCAGAAACCAAACTAACCCCCTCCCCACCATCCAATTCTCTGGGATGTCGCTTTTCCCCTCCCCCCACCACCTGCCTGGTATCAGGGAAGATCCCTGCTAGCCAAACGCGAACAGCTCAGCACCAGTGGCCCCCCTCCCACCGCGTGGCTAACTGTGGGGAGGATTTCTTTTCAGCCACAGGCAAACAGCCCAGTAGGAACAGGCACCTCTGAATGTCCCCTTAATCAAATTCCCCTATTTCAAGCAGGTTACCATGAACAATATCACTCTCCTGAGGATAACACAGGGAGATAAAGAATGGATGTTGCTTGAATGCCAGCAAACACCGGGACCATACGCTGCCAGGCTTTGTCATGCAATGATACCAGATTACTTGCTACTAGCATGGTGTGATAAAGTGTCCCACCATGGAGGATGGAATAAGGCTGCTCTCCCCAGAAACCTTCTGTAAAGGCTTTTAGAGTACCTCCAGGAGAGCTTCATGGAGATGTCCCTGAAGGATTTCCGCTCCATCCCAGACATGTTAACAGACTTTTCCAGTAGCAGTACTGGCCATGAATGCATCCCAAGTCCTCAGGGCTACTTAATCATTAAAAAATGCTTGCTTTTATAACATGTATTATATTTAAAAAGGTACACTCACCAGAGGTCCCTTCTCCGGCTTCGTTGGGTTGGGAGGGTATTTCAGTCAGGGTGATAAAAAGATCCTGGCTGTCGGGGAGACCGGTGTGCTGTGTGCTTTCCTCAAGCTCATCCTCCTCCTCCTCCTCATCTTCCCCATTTGCAAAATCCTCAGGCATGGCGGAGAGTACCCCATCATCGGAGTCCACGGACAGGGGTGGGTAGTGGTGGAGGCCCTCCCTAGAATTGCATACAGCTCAGCGTAGAAGCTGCATGTCTAGGGCTCTGTCCCAGAGTGTTTGTTTGATTCTTTGGTTTTCTGGTACGCTTGTCTGAGCTCCTTAAGTTTCACGCGGTGCTGTGTTGAGTCCCTGATGTAGCCTCTGTCCCTCTTGGCCTCTGAGATTTTTTGAAATGTTTTGGCATTTAGTCTTTTGGAACGTAGTTCTGATAGCATGGATTCCTCTCCCCATACAGCGATCAGATCCAGTACCTCCCGTTCGGTCCATGCTGGGGCTCTTTTTCGACTCTGGGACTGCATGGTCACCTGTGCTGATGAGCTCTGCATGGTCACCTGTGCTGATGAGCTCGCCTGGCCAAACAGGAAATGAGATTCAAAAGTTCCCAGGGCTTTTCCTATACACCTGGCCAGTGCATCCAAGTTCAGAGTGCTGTCCAGAGCGATCACAATGGTGCACTGTGGGATAGCTCCCAGAGGCCAATACCTTCGAATGGCGTCCACACTAACCCTAATTCGAAATGGCGATGTCGATTTCAGCGCTGATCCCCTTGTTGGGGAGGAGTACAGAAATCGGTTTTAAGAGCCCTTTATGTCAAAAAAATGGCTTCGTTGTGTGGACGGGTGCAGGGTTAATTTGGATTTAACGCTGCTAAGTCCGACATAAACTCGTAGTGTAGACCAGCCCCCAGAGAGCAGAGCAACATTTACTGAATCACCATGCTTGATACTTCCTGCACTACTTAGCTTTTCCTCTTCCATCCAGACACAGACCTGATTAGCCTGGGAGATCAAACACATTTGAACCCTGAAGTGACATGGCAGCATCTGACCACAAGAGGTCACAGTTGCTTCAGATAGATGAGAAAGACCCCACAACTAGTACTAAAATTCATTGCCATGAAGGAAGCTCTTGAATTATGCATTGGGAAAGGTTAGGAAAAGTCTGACAGTCATGTTTCAGGCTCATTTTTCAGAGAATATAGAACAGGCGTATATAGAAGAGGAAGGAAATCTCAGGTTTAAAATCTGCCCCTTAGCCTTCCTACAGTTATCCCTGCTGGAACTTAGATGTATGTCTAGATTTATCCATGAATTTTTGCATGTGCATTAAGAGATCCAGTTATACAACAGTAGGAGAAGAGACAATCCATATACCAACTTTAGATCAGACACACACTGGGAGCACAAAGAATCAGTTAAGTGAGAGAAGCGTCATATTTACAGAAGGGAGTTATCACAATTTGGTATCACAGACTATTAATTTATTTTGCTTATGGTCCCTGTTTGACAGAATCTCTTGGGTCCGGTAATGTAACTCCTGGTTTATTCTGGGCCTGAGCCTGCCTCTGTTACTCAGTTACTCTGTGCAGCTAATGAGTAAAATTTGTCATTAGTGCTTTAATTTTCCAGGAGACAAATACAGAAAGTGCACAGAAACTATCTACCTATTTTGGGACTGCTCATGTGAGTGCAGGCTGCAGGATTAGTTCCTTTGTTACCATTGGGACCAGGTTATAGAATTTCTGCTGCCTTCCACAATCCAGCAAGTATTCACCTTCCCCGGTCCACAGGCATCTGCCACACACAAAGTTGCTGAATAATTTTCTGCTCCAGAAAACTGCCTGTCCAGCTTGTAAGACAGGTTTAGCCCAGGTCAGTATAGTGGCCTAATGCTAATATTAGTTAGTATTCAAATAAAGAGAGAAAGTAGGTAATTTTAAAATAGTTCATAATGAGACCTTAATTGATTCTACAGGAGACAACTGTTGGATCTTTGTTCAATCCTTTTATGTTCTGGAAATTGAATTCAGATCCTCATGCAAGCAATTCTGAAGGAAGCGCAAAATAAATAACAGCTTCTTTTGTTCTGCCCTGATGGTCTTCCCTTCACAGACAGAACAGCTGTATTAATTCTGTATGCTGCATTTGCTGGCTGGTTTATGCTGTTCACATAATGTCTGAAGCATTGCTAGGAAACCTTTGTGTTACCAGCCGACTGGGGAGCATAATTACTATAACTACAGTGCAGAACCGCTGGGGTGTAGCTACTAAAGCCGAAAACGCCCAATTTGTGATCCCCAGCAAGGGCTCATTGGCTTCATTATGCTTTGTAACATTTGCTTGTGCTTTATAGAGGTTGTGGGTGGGCCTGTCTTGAGAGAGGTCTAATGTGCAGCCACTTGAAGCTAGCATTACTTTAGTTCTCTCTGCATGGTGACAGTAAAGATGATTTTGTCTCAAGTTCTGCACAAATCTATAATCACAGCCACACCGGAGCTTCTTAGGGCTAGTCTGCTGGCCCAAGTGGCTGCAGACCTGGAAGATGTGGGCTATGGACAAGTCCCCCTGCATGGGAGAATCCTCTGAATGGCATAAAGCCTCAATAACTCTACTCCACCTGCCACACCCCAGGGTCCTAGCACAGGGGGCCATGCCCAGAGAGAAGGAGGCTTGGTCTGGAGGCCATTACAACTAGCTCATCTCCAGCTGCCAGACAACTGATGGCAGCTGTTATAAAATACAATAGCTTTAGGCTGCTCTAAATTATACTGGGGACTGGGTTGGTTCCCTTCTGACCGTGGAAGCATGAAGAGTGATTTTAGCCACCATTGCACTCCTCCTTGTATTTCGGCACTAAGCACAACACAGATAGATTGGAGTCTCTGAATCGGAGCTGTTAATAGCTCCTGGCAGTCACTGTGAATTTATTCCAGATCTTGCTTTCCTTGATATCTCTATGGCATCGGCCGCTGCGGGCTCTAGGAGGCTGAATTCCGTTTACACCAGTGCCCTCTGAAAACAGCCGGGGAGCAGGTGGTACAGGAGAGCACACATCAAACGGAAAGAGTTTAACTTAGCCTGGCGCAGCAGGGCAGAGAGCATGTGCAAATTAAACAGCAATTCACTATTAAAAACATTTTTAATGAGATTTACCAGTTCGGTGAGCGATCTGTAATTAGCCCAAATCACTTCACACAGCAGCAGCATTTTAATGTGAAACTATCCAGCTGTGATGTATGTTTGCCAGGAAACAGAAATGGCTCCATCAAACATACAAGCGCTGTATCAAGCCTGGTGACAATCAGTTCAGGTGTGTCAAGAACCACAGAGAAATTTCACAGAGTTTGTGCATTGGCCTGTATCTACTCTACCAACTGACTAGGGTTTGCTATAGAAACGTCACCGTAGCACCTGTGGGAATTCTCTGTCCCTTGAAATCTTTCAGTCAAGCCTGGATGTCTTTCTAAAAAGTCCTCTTTAGCTCAACCATAAATTATTGGACTTGATGTAGAAATCACTGGGTGAAATTCTATGACCTGTGTTCTGTGGGAGGTCAGACTAGATCAGTGGTTTTCAAACTTTTTTTCCTGGGGAACCAGTTGAAGAAAATTGTTGATGCCTGCAACCCAATGGAGCTAGGGATGAGGGGTTTTGGGTGTGGGAGGGGCTCTGGGCTGGGGCAGGGGATTGGGGTGCGGGAAGGGGGTCAGGACTTTGGGCTGGGGCCAGGGATGAGGGGTTTGGGGTGCAGGAAGGGGTTCCAGTTTTGGGGGGGGCTCAGGGCTGGGAGAGGGGGTTGGGGTGCAGGCTTACCTCTGGCGGCTCCCGGTCAGCAGCACAGTGGGGGTGCACCGTGGACTGCGCTGTGCCCCAGAAGTGGCCAGCAGAAGGTCTAGCTCCTAGGTGGAGGCATGCAAGTGGCTCTGCGCGACTCTCACCCGCAGGCATCGCTCCCCCACCAGTTCCCATTGGTCAGGAACTGGGAGTGCGGAGCCGGTGCTTGGGGAAGGGGTAGTGCACAGAGCCCCATGGCCCCCCTGCCTAGAAGCTGGACCCACTGCTGGCCGCTTCTGGGGTGCAGCACGGTGTCAGAAAAAGTGGGCACTAGCCTGCCTTAGCTGGGCAGCACTGCCGACGGGACTTTTAACGTCCCGGTCAGTGGTGCTGACCAGAGCAAGGCAACCCAGTGCCTTACATGCCACCACCCAGTAGTGGATCACGACCCATGGTTTGAAAAATGGACTAGATGATCACACTGGGCCATCCTGGCCTTAAAATCTATTCACCTAAATGCTTTACAGGTATTAGGTTGGATATTAGGAAAAACTTTTTCACTCGGAGGGTGGTGAAGCACTGGAATGGGTTACCTCGAGAGGTGGTGGAATCTCCTTCCTTAGAGGTTTTTAAGGTCAGGCTTGACAAAGCCCTGGCTGGGATGATTTAGTTGGGGATGGGTCCTGCTTTGAGCAGGGGGTTGGACTAGATGACCTCCTGAGGTCCCTTCCAACCCTGATATTCTATGATTCTATTCTAAATTACATCTGCACTGTAAGATCCCATGGCACTTCAAGGGATCACTGCTCTTCACCCTCCCCTGGTTTTAGGAGGCCGTCCTTGGGCTAGGTGTACAGTGTGGGTGTCCAGCAAGGCCGAGGGCAGAGAGAGATGGATGATGTTGCTGTGTGGCAGAAATCCCTGTAGAAGTGAATGCTGCTCCTTCTATTGTGCAAATTCTAACCCCCCTTGAAGGGGTAAGAACGTGGAGTTGCAGAATTATGAGTTACTAATACAGCTGTGCTGCTGGGGCAAGGACTTTGTGCCTAAGCTTGAGTTCAGCAGAGGTGGGACCCTCTTGCAGATGTCTTCTTCCCAAACGTGGCTGTGAGGCTGTGCCTCCCATCATTCCACTTTTCCTCCAGACCTGTTTGGAGGAAGGGGATGCATAAGGCCTGTTGTTATTTGGAGTCATCAGTAGGTTTTCTGGGTTGTTTTTTTTGGCATGGATGGTGATTGCAGCTCTAAAGAAGCAGATGACAGTGGAATCTAGCTATAACCATTTCCTTAAAAATTGTTGATACCTTAAACTTCTGCAGGAGCGCAGATACAGAAGGTTGTGTGGGAGCTATTTATTTCTGGCCAGTTTTTTAGTGACAGCAATCACTGCAGTATCTCAGCACTGAATTGCTGCCCAAGGAAAGTTCAAATCAGGTTTTATGAGTGTCTTCTTTTCAAATTAGATGGAGTCAGCTAATCAGACTGCAACTAAGGAATTGGTCAGCCTATTAAGGACCTGTAATGTATTGGGTCATATCCTGTTAAATAGCTTATAAGACCCCTTGTGGAACGCTGTCTTCCATATTTCAGAAGCTCTTCACCCAGAAACCTGCCAGAGCGGCAGCATATATATGTACCTAGGTCTTCCCTGTTGTATATCATTAGTAAACACAGTTATTTGGACTCCACGTACCGTCTTCATAATACAATGGTGTAAAGAGCAAAAGACTCAACAGCGTCATTTCCAAGGGAGTAGCCGTGTGCTCCAGGGAGTGACTAGATGTGGAAGTTGAGAGCACGAGTAACAGAAGAATCCACCTAGTGCTTCATCTTCTCCCCACAGCTGGAGTATTACTCTCATACTCTGATGAGAGCTAAAACAGAAAGATAAGAAACGAGGTGACAAGTAATAAAGAAACTGGAAAGTTTCCCTCTGAAGCATTGTCATTGGACACTGTTGGAAGACAGGATACTGGGCTAGATGGACCATTGGTCTGACCCAGTATGGCTGTTCCTATGCTCTTAAAGTCTCATCCTTTCTGGGGCGATAAAGTAAACATTCAGCTTTACCTCTCTGGGACCTCCTACCAATGTTCCCTGGAGTGTGAGTGTAGCTAGGAGGAAATCAGCTGGGCTAGGAAGGGAACTAATGATTTCCTAATACATTGTGATTATGGTTGGAAAAATGACCATGTGACTAATTTTCCATCTTACTCAGTGTTGTATTTACTTGTCATCTGTCTTTGTCTCTTATCTGCGAAAATGCCTGACAAAAACAAGCTTTTATACTAAAGTTAATGCAACTACAGCAAGAGATAAATACATACACAGTGCTCATGTAGTGTGTGTTACTGACAAACATGAGTGGAGTCTCACAACAGCCCTCTGAATTTGGGAGGGTAGCACTAGTATCCCCACTTCACAGAGCAGGAACCTGACACACAGAGAAATGAGTTAACCAAGGCCACAGAGTGTGTCATTGGCATGACTGGAACTAAGAATCAGGACTTGTTGACTCCCAGACTCATGCTGTAACAGCTAGCCCTCCTGTCCTCCTGAAATATTTCCTATAGCAGGCAGTAAGTGACAAATTCTGGGCTTTTATGAGAACAGCGGTAACCAATGTGATTTTATTTTGCTCATCAATAGAGCTGCTCAGAAAAAAAAAAGAAGTTGTGGGTGGGGGGAAACCAAGCATCCAAAATTGGACATTTTTTCATTTTTGTTTCACTTTGGATTTTTTCATTGAAAAAAATGTAGAACCATTTCCATGAAAAAATTCAAGTGAAAAACCCTTTTTGACATTTTCCACAGAAATAAAAGTAGCTTTTTATTTACCAGCTCAATTCTATTCTGTTCTGGCCTGATTCTTATACTGCCCTCATCACTGCACTCTGTGAGCACCTTCTAACAGTGCATTGAGCAACGTGGCTCACATCTGCCGTGCCTGGGTTCTCAGCCTCTCCCCAGGGTGGGACTGGTGTGTGCAATGGAGTGGTTTTGTTTTCATTTTCAAATGGTCACGCTGCGCCACGTTTATCATTCATGGAGAAGGAACGTCAAAGACGAGCACTTTGTGCTTGAGAAGATTTGTGATGCTTCCCAGTTCCTGTGGGGGTTAATTCCACAGACTCAGATCAGCCCCAGAGGAAGCTCTGTTCTCCTGCGCTGATTTCTTAGAGCCTCTCACACCCCTTATTGGCATTAGCAGCTATGTTATGAGGCACAGGAGGTGCATTAGGAAACAGACCGCACCATTTGCTGCTGTAGTGGTACAGATCCATCCTGCCCTGCACTCCCCCGGAGTGTGCTTTACATTGCTTAACAAACGCAGAGTAACTTTTAAAAAACACAGCCAAATTAACAACACAGTACAATTACCCAAGACAAGACAACATATACAGGGAGAAGGCCGTACAGGGAAATAAAAGGACATACTGTGGCCATGAAGGTCAGCAGTGGCCATAATGAAACCACCTTTGTAAAGTGTTCGAGGCTGATGGAAAGTGACGGATAGGCAGCATTCTGTGTGGCAGGGGGTGAATTCTGCATGCTAGTGCCTATCCTAGCTAAGGCAAAACCACCTGACAGCCTACCGTGAGACGGTGGGATCCCTCCAAAGCAGGTGTTGTCAGGAACAGAGCATAATTAGCAAGAGGAAACGGAGCCAAAGAGAGCAGTTACATTGGCATGGAACAGAATGGTACTTTTAGGCTTGTAAGGGGGTATTTCAGAGTTGCAGTACAGTAATATACTGACTGGGGAATATTTTCAAGAATAAAAGCACTGAGGCTCGGTTTGCTACATATGATTCACAGGGCCATTATTTGGTTGGTCACTAGGACTTTATAAAAATGTTCACAGATCCTGAAAACGTTGTAAATTTTAGCATCAATTATTATTTGGCTGAAAATGCCCACCATAAGTAAATCATGTTATTCAGTGTTCTCCTTTTTAAAAAGCTTAATTAAGCCAATCAAGCAACAGAAACAATGCAAATAGCAGATTGTCAATGCAAGCAATCCCTGAGGCTGAAAATTATCTGCCCAACCTCTCTTGCAAACCTTTCTGAATATCAAGTACATTGGAAGGAAATGACAATCAGCTGACGAGCAATTCACTAACTAGAATCAAAGGGTTTGCATTCAGCAACAAACATGATTCAGAGTGACCAGCTCTACCACAGACTAGTAATTGATGACACCTACTTGGTTCTTTTCAGAAAACGGACACTTCTGCTTTCTGTGGGCAAAATTGTGCAACCCCCTGTGTGCCTTTTAGACAAGCAATCTAGAATCCAGCAGAGGTTCCTCAAGAAAGAGGCACTAAACTTGTTCTGCATCTGATAGTGTGATCGCTATCTGGGGCTCTTAGTAACACGGAGCTCACCTTTTTGGGGCCAGGCTTGCCACATTTGGCATCACCAGCCTTCACTAGTCTGAACCATTTTAATGTCCATTCATTGAAATCTACCCCTCTAGTCCCAGCTGGTCACTTCTCCTAGTTCATCTGTCTGTGCCTTTTGGGAGCTATACTTGAGGTTTCTTTCTGAGTGGAATAAGTGGCAAGAAACTTTCCTGAAGCATGGAGCATTTACCAGAGAGCACAAGGCCTCTTCGCAGAGCTGGGTATGTAGAATTCACTTTCCTCTGCATCTCACTCTCCCCGCCTTTGTGCCTATGATATTGACGTTTTATCTGTGGAAAATCCAAGGAACAATTGTTCCAGAATTGCTTTTTTCAATCGTCTCCCCAAAGAATAATGGTGGGTGCTCTGGTTTGGTTTGAGTCATGGGAAGACAGGATACTGGGCTAGGTTGACCTTGGGTCTGAGCCAGTCTGGCAATGTCTGTTTCCAGTCGTGGTCAGCACCAGATGCTTCAGGGGAAGGTGTAAGAATCCTACAATGGGACACTAGGTCTCATCCTGATTTCTAATGGTTAGCGATTGACTTAAAACCTCAAGCATGAAGGTTTAATATCCCTTCTCAAATGTTTATCATCATTAACTATTATAACTCAAAATAGTCGTAGTATGCATAGAAATGTCCAATCATTCTTTTTAGGAATCTTTTAAAATTCTTAGTCTTAATAGCTTCCTGTGGCAAGGAGTTCATGTTGTGTGAAACAGTATTTCCTTTTATCAGTTTGCAATTTCCCCCCTTTTAATTTCATTGAATGTCCCCTTGTTCTTGTATTATGAGACAGAGAAAACAGAAGCTCCCAGTCCGCCTTCTCTATACCATGGTCAAATATCTACTACTGGGGGAGATTAATCTATTTATATTAATCATAATAACTGTAGAGTTGATATTATTATAGCTATTATTATTTGTATTATCATACTGCCTAGGTCCCACAGTGCAAGGTACTGCACATATTCAGAACAAAAAGACAGGTTTCAGAGTAACAGCCGTGTTAGTCTGTATTCGCAAAAAGAAAAGGAGTACTCGTGGTACCTTAGAGACTAACCAATTTATTTGAGCATAAGCTTTGATGAGCTAAAGCTCACTTCATCGGATGCATACTGTGGAAAATACAGAAGATGTTCTTATACATACAAACCATGAAAAAATGGGTGTTTACCACTACAAAAGGTTTTCTCTCCCACCACCCCACTCTCCTGCTGATAATAGCTTATCTAAAGTGATCACTCTCCTTACAATGTGTATGATAATCAAGGTGGGCCATTTCCAGCACAAATCCAGGGTTTAACAAGAACGTCTGAGGAATGGAGGGGGGATAGGAAAAAACAAGGGGAAATAGGTTACCTTGCATAATGACTTAGCCACTCCCAGTCTCTGTTCAAGCCTAAGTTAATTGTATCCAATTTGCAAATGAATTCCAATTCAACAGTCTCTCGCTGGAGTCTGGTTTTGAAGTTTTTCTGTTGTAATATCGCAACTTTCATGTCTGTAATCGCGTGACCAGAGAGATTGAAGTGTTCTCCGACTGGTTTATGAATGTTATAATTCTTGACATCCGATTTGTGTCCATTTATTCTTTTATGTAGAGACTGTCCAGTTTGACCAATGTACATGGCAGAGGGGCATTGCTGGCACATGATGGCATATATCATATTGGTAGATGTGCAGGTGAACGAGCCTTTGATAGTGTGGCTGATGTTATTTGGCCCTGTGATGGTGTCCCCTGAATAGATATGTGGGCACAGTTGGTCTCTTGGTTTTTGGTACTGTTTCTCTCCCTCTATGTGTGAAACTTTCACGCTGCTAATTGTCTTAGTACATTCTAAGACAGAGTCTGTTCTCAAAGCAATTCACAGACAGAGAGACTCAAAGCAATACTCTAACAACAGAAACAGCACCCAGAGACTACCCGCCCTTTTGTTGTATTAACAATTGTGATTAAAATAGAGATAGAGGATGTATGTGGATGGATGCTTGGTGTGGATAATAACTGAATGATCAGGGAGGTGCCAGCCTAAGAATCCAGTGCCCATCGGATGAAGAAGGCATCAAGTGGAAATAACCAGAGGACCCCCGGAGGGCAGACTGGAATCCACCCAACAGCCTCAAGAATGGGAGAACCGAAGAACAAGATAACATCTAGCAGCACAGAGCCGTCAGGAAGGTGCTATTTGCTGATTGATTCAGCAACAGCATGATGAAGCAATTCCCATAGACTGGCATAGGAAGAAATTCCTATAAAAATAGACTCTAAAAAGTGAAAACTTTGGGGTCTGATTCTGCAAACCAACTTCCAGGAGCATCAGATGAGCATCTGACAAGGCCCTGCTCCCTCCTCATGTCCAGGCCACCTGGCCAGTGGCTTGGCATGAGCAACTCTAAGGCTGGTAACTATGATAACAACCTTGCAGAACCTGTGTGTGTGTGTTTGTATGAATGAATGTGTGAATATATATGAGATTGAATGGAATGTTATAGCTGTAACTAACTGCTTGCTATGATTCTTTCTGTATTCACAATAAATGTGGTATTTTGCCTTTTTCCCTTTAATAAGATCCTGCTGGTTTCTAATGTATTGGTATAACGCTTCAGGATAGGTTGTAGAGCCTTAATAATGCGTAGGAGGGGTTTTAGTTGGGGGCTGAAGGTGATGGCTAGTGGCGTTCTGTTATTTTCTTTGTTAGGCCTGTCCTGTAGTAGGTGACTTCTGGGAACTCTTCCTGGCTCTATCAATCTGTTTCTTCACTTCCGCAGGTGGGTACTGTAATTGTAAGAATGCTTGATAGAGATCTTGTAGGTGTTTGTCTCTGTTTGAGGGGTTGGAGCAAATGCGGTTGTATCGCAGAGCTTGGCTGTAGACAATGGATCGTGTGGTGTGGTCAGGGTGAAAGCTGGAGGCATGTAGGTAGGAATAGTGGTCAGTAGGTTTCCGGTATAGGGTGGTGTTTATGTGACCATCGTTTATTAGCACTGTAGTGTCCAGAAAGTGGATCTCTTGTGTGGAATGGACCAGGCTGAGGTTGATGGTGGGATGGAAATTGTTGAAATCATGATGGAATTCCTCAAGGGCTTCTTTTCCATGTGTCCATATGATGAAGATGTCATCAATATAGTGCAAGTAGAGTAGGGGCGTTAGGGGACGAGAGCTGAGGAAGCATTGTTCTAAGTCAGCCATAAAAATGTTGGCATACTGTGGGGCCATGCGGGTACCCATAGCAGTGCCGCTGATTTGAAGGTATACATTGTCCCCAAATGTAAAATAGTTATGGGTAAGGACAAAGTCACAAAGTTCAGCCACCAGGTTAGCCGTGACATTATCGGGGATAGTGTTCTTGATGGCTTGTAGTCCATCTTTGTGTGGAATGTTGGTGTAGAGGGCTTCTACATCCATAGTGGCCAGGACGGTGTTATCAGGAAGATCACCGATGGATTGTAGTTTCCTCAGGAAGTCCGTGGTGTTTTGAAGGTAGCTGGGAGTGCTGGTAGCGTAGGGCCTGAAGAGGGAGTCTACATAGCCAGACAATCCTGCTGTCAGGGTGCCAATGCCTGAGATGATGGGGCGCCCAGGATTTCCAGGTTTATGGATCTTGGGTAGTAGATAGAATATTCCAGGTCGGGGTTCCAGGGGTGTGTCTGTGCGGATTTGATCTTGTGCTCTTTCAGGGAGTTTCTTGAGCAAATGCTGTAGTTTCTTTTGGTAACTCTCAGTGGGATCAGAGAGTAATGGCTTCTAGAAAGTGGTGTTGGAGAGCTGCCGAGCAGCCTCTTGTTCATATTCCGACCTATTCATGATGACAACAGCACCTCCTTTGTCAGCCTTTTTGATTATGATATCAGAGTTGTTTCTGAGACTGTGGATGGCATTGTGTTCTTCACGGCTGAGGTTGTGGGGCAAGTGATGCTGCTTTTCCACAATTTCAGCCCGTGAACGTCGGTGGAAGCACTCTATGTAGAAATCCAGTCTGCTGTCTCAACCTTCAGGAGGAGTCCACCTAGAATCCTTCTTTTTGTAGTGTTGGTAGGGAGGTCTCTGTGGATTAGTATGTTGTTCAGAGGTGCGTTGGAAATATTCCTTGAGTCGGAGACGTCGAAAATAAGATTCTAGGTCACCACAGAACTGTATCATGTTTGTGGTGACCAAACGCCACTAGCCGTCACCTTCAGCCCCCAACTAAAACCCCTCCAATGCATTATTAAGGATCTACAACCTATCCTGAAGGATGACCCAACACTCTCACAAATCTTGGGAAACAGGCCAGTCCTTGCCTACAGACAGCCCCCCAACCTGAAGCGAATACTCACCAGCAACCACATACCACACAACAGAACCACTAACCCAGGAACCTATCCTTGCAACAAAGCCCGTTGCCAACTGTGCCCACATATCTATTCAGGGGACACCATCACAGGGCTGAATAACATCAGCCACACAATCAGAGGCTCATTCACCTGCACATCTACCAATATGATATATGCCATCATGTGCCAGCAATGCCCCTCTGCCATGTACATTGGTCAAACTGAACAGTCTCTACGTAAAAGAATAAATGGACACAAATCAGATGTCAAGAATTATAACATTCATAAACCAGTCGGAGAACACTTCAATCTTTCTGGTCACGCGATTACAGACATGAAAGTTGCGATATTACAACAGAAAAACTTCAAAACCAGACTCCAGCAAGAGACTGTTGAATTGGAATTCATTTGCAAATTGGATACAATTAACTTAGGCTTGAATAGAGACTGGGAGTGGCTAAGTCATTATGCAAGGTAACCTATTTCCCCTTGTTTTTTCCTACCCCCTCCTACCCGCTGCCCCCGCCCCCCCGTTCCTCAGACGTTCTTGTTAAACCCTGGATTTGTGCTGGAAATGGCCCAACTTGATTATCATACACATTGTAAGGAGAGTGATCGCTTTAGATAAGCTATTACCAGCAGGAGAGTGGGGGTGGAGGGAGAGAAAATCTTTTGTAGTGGTAAACACCCATTTTTTCATGGTTTGTATGTATGAGAACATCTTCTGTATTTTCCACAGTATGCATCCGATGAAATGAGCTGTAGCTCACGAAAGCTTATGCTCAAATAAATTGGTTAGTCTCTAAGGTACCACGAGTACTCCTTTTCTTTTTTCAGAACAAAAAGATTATCCATGCCACAAGAGCTGAATGTTATTCAACATTACATTTGAGGATGAGCAACTGACCTTCGATTATTAATTTAGAACTTTCAAGAAATACCTAGAAATTGCCTGTTCTTCATTATTTGAAGGAAATTCTACCCAGTCCCACATATGTAGTTCAGCAAAGCCAGTACAGAGGAACAGAAGTGAGAGACAAGATGTGTTCAGGAAAGGAAGCACATAAAAAAGACCTGTTAGTGCATCACCCCTGAAAGAAGCCACCTGCTAGTAGCCACCCCAACAGAGATCATCCTTATATATTATAATGCCCATGAAAAATAACGAAAAGACATTACACCAGTCGGACAGTCCTTTCTTCATGTCCCATTTCTATTAGTAACTTTATGGTATATTAGAAGCAGCTTTCACAGCTTGGTGGAGGTCACTCTGCTTCATCTGACAGTCACTGTTTTGGCATAAACTTTTGGCTCATATCAATGCATTTCTATATTGACTCTGCTCAACACAGCATTGCTTTTTCTTGGTATAGGTTAAGAGTCCAGATCTATTGCCAGGAAAATCTGTTTCCAAAGATACAAGAAGTCGTGTTAGATGCATGGTCTGCCTACTCGAAGCCGGTGCCTTCAAGCTGCAGTGAGCTCCTGACTTTGTTTCTTCAGTGCTGCTGCATTGCCTTGCTGACAGGTGGCCTCCTCTACAACTGGATGTTCTCCTCACTAGAGTATCCATTTCACCTCTCCTTTGCAACTGCGGTTTCCTTCAGTCTGCTACTTCTACTGATCCTCTTCTTGGTGCATCCTATCCGCTGCATGTTCACCATAATCATACCTACGTTGGGCACTAAACAAGGCCGGAGGCTGCTCTTGTCCACCTGTTTCATGATCGTGGCAGTTAATATCTTACCAAACATCATGGACAACATTAAAACCATACTGCAGGTTATTAAATGCATTTGCAAGGATTCCTCAGACAGCCTTTTGAACTCAACAACCCTGCTGGGAAAAGCTTCCATGCAGTTTGGTCACCAGATCAAAGAAGTCACTGACAAAATGGCAGATAACTCTCTGAAGCCCAGGAATGGACATTTTCAGTATGCTGTGAATCACAGTAGTTCCTTGGTGAGGGACCAAGTGCTAATTGCTAGTCAGAAGATCAAGGATGATTTCTCTGCTGTCGAATTGCTGGTCAAACAGGCATTGCTGGTAGCCAACAGGGTGGCTGCTGGCTTCTTCCTGTTCTATCTCCTTTTTGAGTCCGCTTGGTATTTGAAAAGCTATCTCACCAACCTCCAATTTGACAATATTTACATCACCAAAAAGCTGGAGGACTTGGCTGTGGACAAGAAAGCAGCCCATCTGCTGACATGCTCACCCAAAAAACTGATCAGATCCACAGGCTTGAAGCTGTCCCGGGAGGAAAAGATGGTGTGCCTGGTGCGCATGATGCTCCTCACTTTGGTCCTGATGCTGACAGCGGTGATCATAGCAACGGACTACATCGCCTTCCACTTGGCAGATACAGCAATGAATGAGGTGGCTCAGTTTCCCAGGGTGCCCA
The DNA here is from genome assembly GCF_965140295.1 of Lepidochelys olivacea. Taxonomy (NCBI): domain Eukaryota; kingdom Metazoa; phylum Chordata; order Testudines; family Cheloniidae; genus Lepidochelys; species Lepidochelys olivacea. Next base: position 19,344,543 of record NC_140423.1, read on the forward strand.
TAACGCTCAACATTAAATATGATGTAAGTAGCAGAGTCCCTAGCCTGGCCCTTTAAATAAAGGAATGCCCAGCTTTTCTCACCAGCCAAAGCTACATTTGTCTGAGCTGTTCTATTGCCAGCTGCACAGATAGAATGGATGCAGGACAGGGACATATGTGCTCTCACAGCCTGCCTCCAGCACATATAGTTATAGGGTGAGGAGACAGCAACTGTGAAAAAACGGGACAGGGGGTGGGGGGTAATAGGCACCTATATAAGAAAAAGTCCCCCAAAATGGGACTGTCCCTTTAAAAATGGGACATCTGGTCACCATATATAGTTATATAAGGCAACATTATGATCAGGGCCGTCCTTAGGCATAGGCAGCATAGCGGCTGCGAAGGGCACCCGAAAATTTGGGGCACCCCTGGGTCTTAGTGTCCACCCTTCCGCCTCTTCCTATCCCTGTTCTGACCCTTCCTGCAGGCTCCCACAGCTGGCTGCTGCAGCCTGGTGACTCTTACTCTGGAGGGGATCTAGTATCTTAAAAGCGGAAAAGCCTTCCAGCCTGCCAGACCTATTAGCACTACACTGAAACTGTTAAAGAGCCATTTAAGTGGTAATGAAGCCATTTAACAGGCATTTGCCAACCCCCAGGTATATACTGTCAGTTTCTGAATTTACTGATAAAAACAGTTGTGCATTACTGTAATATTTACTCAGAACATGTTAGTCTACAGGACCTTAATTTAAAATTTGCTTTAAATATATTTCACTAGTGTGTTGCTGAAGGTGATAAAATCACATCTCTAAAAAATCCTTGCATAGATTTTTAGATGCACAGTCTTGAGTATTGATCTTTAGCCTTAAATGCTTGGATCTTCAGACATATAGTTTTTTAAATAAATCATTCAAAGGACCACCCTTATCTAAAATACACATTTTAATTTTAATAACTGTAGTACAAAAAACTTGCTTCCAAAATCTTCCTGTCCTTTCTGTCCATCCCTTTCTCCCTTCGCACCCCTGTTGAAGAGAGCCCTTAAAGAGACAACATCCTTTCCTGCCAGATAGCTGGACAAACGAGTTTCCCTTTCTTTACTTCTGACTATTTGATGAACGAGTTTTAAGAGAACCCTATAGCAAAATCAGTACCTTAGTAAGATATAACATCCTTTGTTATGCCTAAAATCTTTGGAAACATATTTTTTGAAGTTGGTGAAGTTTCATGAACATGTCTATTGTTATGGAGATCACACAAAGTAATCTTAGTGTTCCCTGTTTCTAAAAGCGGCGAACATTGTTATGAACACACTAAATCGCTGTGACTGATTAATTTAAAATAATGTCTTTGTTTCAGTGAGTTAAATATGTAGTAATCTGGAATGATTACTTTATGAAGGCTTAAGAGTACATTTAAAATATAAAATCAGCTCAGGAATTCTGATTAAAAAAATGTAAAACAGAGAAGAGCTGCATCATGTATTCCATAACATTTAATGTTGTAGTCAGCAGGGCAGCTGACTTGCCCTTACTACAAAGTTTTTGCAAATAAATCTCTGACAAACTTCAGGGCATATCAAAAAACCCATGCCTGACATTTTTTATTCCCAAGCTTAGTGCTTTTAATTAGGTACCTTCTGCATGTCCAGTCTTCACCTTCTGGCAGGCAGTGGAAAACATGCTCCATTTTCTTTAGAAAGAAATTGCAGAAGAGTGTTTTTTTCAAATGTCATTTGCTTTGTTTGAGTTCAGGGATTTGGCTGGTAGGGGGTGATCAGGGAGGGGGAGAGAAGAGAGGAGGGAGACAGTGGGGAGAGGGCGGGGCCTGGGCAGAGTAGGGGCGGGACGTGGAGCGGAGCAGGGGTGGAGTTTGGGCGGGGCCACAGGCAGAAGAGGTGGGCTGGGGAGCTAGCCTCCCCAAGTGGTAGCTTCTCCTGCTGCCCATGACAGCAGGTAAGAGCAGGTCGGTTCCCGCACACCCAGTGAGCACTGCAGTGTCCTTAGGCAGGGGCCGTATTCACAGAGCCGAATGCACCAGCGCCGCGCATTCTGCATGAGGGAGAGGGTATGGGGGTCTCTGCAGGGAACTGTGAATCTCTGCTGCCATGAGATGGGCCGGGCATCTCGGTATCCTTTGCTGCCTCCCCCCTCTCCCCTGGGCTGTGAGCCTGGGCTGCTGTCGGCTGGCCGTAGGGGCACCAGTTTAATAATACTGTGTAGGGTCCCACAAAGCCTAAGGTTGGCCCTGATTGTGATCTCTCCTGTGCCCTCAACTCCCACTAGTATCAGTGGTAGCTGAAGACAGCCAACAACCTGAAAGAGCAGGGTTTCTAGTACAACCACTCCCGCTGTAGAGATCACTGCTGAATCACATGTGGTGCATTAACAAATAAAGGACAAAACTAGCCCAGCGTTTGTGTTTAACCCCATAGGACAAGTGAGGAAGTCACTGATCAAGCAGCTGATGTGGAGATGAAAACTTTCACTTTGAAAGCATATGTTCTTGTAGGGATTGCCCTTAAGGGTCTTTTCGGGGATTCTGGGGTAGTACAGGGGGAGGGGTGAAGCAAAATCCAAGAGAATCAGTCATGTGGTGTCAGTCATTCAGGGCAGGAGCATCTCTTGCCCTCATGCCAGTACAGGAGAGTCAGGCAAACACTTTGCACCTCTTTACTCTCCTCTGTGCAAGTAGGATGACCAAATAGCAAGACAGAGCCTGATAATATTGGGACGTCCGGTCCCCCTATGTGCAAGGCTACCTGTATTGTGAGTCATAGAGCAGGGAAGGAGGGAAAGCAGTCTCTGTGGGGTCAGTAACCCCACTCCTGTGCAGGTGGGCAAGGGATGGGTGAGTGGGAGGCATGGAATGGGCACACCTTTGGTCCCTGTCCCACCAAATGCTCTGGGGGCCAGTGTGTATAGAACAGTAGCAAGGAGGGGACCAGGGAGCAAACTGTGATTCCGACTGTAAGATACAATCTAGCCCTTAGAAAGCATCGTGGATACTCTGCAGTGAAATGAGGTGCTGGAATGCCACCCTGCGTCCTCTACATCCTGCCTCTAGTCTGGGACAAGTGGGCTCTCGGTGACGGGAAGAAAGAACAGTTTATTAGAAAGAGGAATGGGGCCCTTCCCACCTCTTCCCTGAGTTGTGATTGCACTGACTGAATCATAGCTCCAGAGACCCACACGTATGACAGCGGGGAAAGTTTTACCAGGAGACATTTACATGATAATAATTGTGGGGATCTACCACTTAGGAATATGGGAGTCACCAAAGCAGAGCAGATCAATGGTTCATGTAGTCCAGTGCTCTGTCTCAGAGAGTGGCTAGCATTGGATTCATAGGAATTGTGATTTATTATTTATACAATGCCCAGAGTTTGTTAGACACTTTTACAATCACACAGGCCAAGAGCATGACCCCTAGCTCTCAGCAGCAGTCTCACTGGAACTGCTCCCCACTCTGAGTAAGGGATTCACAAACTGGGATAGACAGAACAGCCCTCAATGTACAGAGACACCAGAAAATCAAGGAGGAGGGTCGGGGGATGGGATGCAAAACCAGATTTGGTTTTAAGCAGTTCTGTTTTCAGTTTTAAAATGTATTTTTCCTTTTTCTTTATTAACCCTTTCCTGTTCTGTGTTTAAATTCATGCCCAGTTGCTTTTTAATGGTCAGTCAGGACACAGGCAAACAAACCCTTTTGGGCCCTCTCCAGTTTCAATATATTTTTTATTCCTCTACCTATTTTCATTTTTTCTTGTTTTTTAGCTTTCCTGTTTTAATTATTCCCCCCCCCCTTTCCTTTTTTGGGATGCTCCAGTCGCCGGTGTAATCCTCCCATCACACACTTAACTGGGCAAGTCTACATTTCTTCCCTAGCCACCACTGGCAAGCAATTTATAGCCAGAAACCTGTGGACTGAGAAACTAGTTAACCTTCATGCTAGAGGGTGTGACTGCACATGCCATTCTTTGCTATAAGAGTTTAATTTTTTTATGACAGGTTTCAGAGTAACAGCCGTGTTAGTCTGTATTCGCAAAAAGAAAAGGAGTACTTGTGGCACCTTAGAGACTAACCAATTTATTTGAGCATGAGCTTTCAAATAAATTGGTTAGTCTCTAAGGTGCCACAAGTACTCCTTTTAATTTTTTTATGACTCTTATCACCTCAAACAGTTTACTGCTATTATAATTATTGTGGCAGCAGCTAAGACCTCAGGCAGGATCCTACTGCATTGTGCTAAACAGCGTACGCCCATGTAAGCATATTATCTAGTCACAGCCTGAAACCTACTTGCATTTTTAGCTCCCAATCTTACCAAACGTGTACAAAATTTAATTGTGATTCTTACATTGCCGAGTTGCTATTTTTGTACTTGCCAGAGTGTGGTTGGGTTTTTTCCATCTTCCCGTTGAATCTATTATTTTGTTTGTTTCAGGCTAAAATAAACATTCTGCCCTTTATCTGGAAAATTTTCAATGGAGTCACTTCTGGAGAACAATCCATTGTGAACTTCGAAAGAACTTACCAGCAGAATCTGACCTTCATCTCTGCCGATTGCACAATAAAACGGCCAAGCCCCCCCAACAACTTTGTGGCCCTTGCTGTCGGAATGCTCTATTGCATCATCTATGCCATGATCTTTCTGGAAACGTACGCACAACGTTTGTGCCGAAAAATCTCTGCCTCCTTCTTTGAAAGACAAGAAGAGCAGAGAGTCCAGCACCTTTACAGAGAGCTATTAAGGAAACACAAGAAGAAGGAGCAGCAACTGAAGCAGGGGATTTGTAAATCTCTGGCATGCTAGCATTCCTGGGATGCTATGACAGGAGATGACAAGGACGCTTTAGGCGCTATGCCATGACAATCTTTTTTTGGATAGTTCAGCCTGGGTTTTGTCTTCAAAGTCAGGGGTAGGGAATATAGGGAATATGGGCACAAAACTACAAACATCCCAAAATCTGAGGGTTTTGTATTTTGCTTTAGTGTTGCAAAAATGGCCAAGTTTTATGGTTACTTTTTTTTTTTTTGCTCAGCTCCAGGACCATTTTACAACAAAATTGGTTCTATTATAAGCAAAAAACCCCAACATGTTCAAGATTTCAAATTTTAGTCTGATGCAGAGCAAATTTGGCCTCAAAACATGCAAAAATGAAAACAATTTTGCATATTTTTATGCAAAAACCATAAAGTCACAAAAATGTCAAGAAAAGCACAATTTGACTCTAATAAAATGTCCTGGAATTAAATTTTGCGAAAAGATCTTGCTGTTTTTGCCCAGCCCTAACCAGAATGTATTTGTGTAAAGTGATAGTCTGTTTCACTTGTGCTATGTTAAATATTTATACATTTTGAGAGAGAAATTGCTTAAAACTTTATTGATCTATGGAGAGAAATATGTAACTTCCTGTCCAATGATTGGCATTGGCATGGAATGTCCTGGTTATTGTCTATTCTTCACTAGGGGTGATGTAACCCACAGCCACTCAGCGTCTCCTCCTAGTGGTGACTGGGCCACATACAGAAGTTGATGAGCCTGTTGCAGCCTCAGTTAACACATTTCGCTCAGGCAATAGAAGCTTACGCTTTTAGATCCAGAGATCCCAGATGCAGACACACCCAGAGAGATGTCATAACACTGACACTAAATGAAAATGGGGTTTCAACAACTGACCTGCCGTTATCAAGCACTATAGGGTATGTCTATGCTGCATTTTGGAGCGAGCCTCCCAGTGCAGGTTGACAGACTCCGGGTAGCGGGGCTCAGGCTGTGAAGCCCACGCCCCCGGCTTCAGAGCCTGAACTCCTGCCTGAGTCGCAGCTTCCCAGCTTTGTCTACATTGCTATGTTTAGCGCACTAGTGCAAGCTCCTCTAGCCTGAGTCTGTTGACCCAGGCTGGGAGGGACTACCCCCGGGTATTCACACCTCCACACTATCGTAATAATTTTTGTACAAAGTATGCCTCGCAAGGATGTCGTTGGCAAACTCAATTTACTGGTCGGTATTGGCCTAATAAAATATGTGTGACAAAGTTGCAAGATCTCCCTGTATAAAGTTATTAGCACATGTTTCAAACCCTACAGCCCTGCACAGACAGAGGTTGACAAACAGGTCTGTCTTAGGCAGAGGAATATGTGCTCTGCTTAATTTGCATTTAAGCAGTAAACAGTGTCGTCAAGCAAGAAGGGAAACAAACAAAGCTCAAACAGGTGAGAAAAAGCTGGCAAGGAACCTCCTCCCTCATAGACTCTTTATTTCCTAGTGCCGAGCCAGAAATGTTTTTTTCAAGAGGGGGACTGAAACTGTAAAAAGGAAGGACAAACTCTCCCAAGTACCCCCTCTCTCCATCCATCCCTTTCACTGCACCTGAAGCAACAAAGGAAGCATTCCCTGGACTCTGGGGGAGGGTCCAGGCCTACAGAGATTGATCAGTAAGACTGATGAAAGCCTGTGGTGCGAAACTTTGCTTGAATCTGATATAGTTTGTCAAGTTAGGTGTTAGCAAACATTCAATCTTTATTAACTACAAAGAGAGAGATTTTAAGTGACTACAAGTACTGAGGCATAAAAGTCAAAATGGATACAAGAAAAATAACCTTGTTTTACTGTTTTATCTAATGCAGTATGTTTAAATTGGAGTGTCTGAATAACTAGTTGTGATAATAAAATGGCATATTATTCCCTTTAAATATTTTGTACTGTCGAGGAGAGAGCTGAGCAGTACAAGACATACATTTATGGGGGGGAGATCTGGGGCTGGAAGTGAGTTGGGGTCACCCTGCAGTATAACTCAGGCTGGTGAGAGCCAGAGTGTAACCCAAGTGTGGCGGGCAGGCTGCAGTTACACACAGACACTCAGGGTGTAGCTTGCATGCTGGAAGGCTGTTTGTGAGTGGCCCAGGTGGGAACTATGTCAGCAAGGCATTGTAAGGTACCCATAGATGCAGGACAGGGGTGACACATCTACTCATTAGTCTGGATTGTACCCTGGCATGTCGTCACAGAGGCTCACGCCAAAATGCTGTGTAGACATAGAGTACTCCAAGGGCTTGTCTACACTAGAGTTAATTTGGATTAAATTAAATTAAATTCCTGGTAAAAGTGGTTTCAAATAATTTGGAATAAGGCACTCTTAATCTGGAATAAGAGCATCCACACAGGGAGATAATCAGAAATAGGTCAACTAGAATAACTCCCCATGTAGACAAGCTCTAATATGGCCTGCAGCTACAAAAGGAGGCTGGCTGCTATTTCAGGGCTTTGGTCTATAGTGTAATATGAACTTCTAAAATCAGGTTGGGTCTACTGAATTTAGGAGATAAAACCAAAAGAATGGGAAGTAGATTCAAAATAGCTAATAAATGAGCTACCCAAGGTTAAGTGTCATGGCAGAGGTGTGAGAATCCCTGAACATTTTCCATGTGAGGTGGCAACTCTTGCTGTTCACACCAGATCTCTCACTGGAAAAGCACCAGAAAGATTTTAACAATATCATCACCAGCAGAAGTGAAATCCATAACTGAATGGCCCCCATATATGCACTGTGATAGGGGAAAGAGAAGAGCACAGAATGGGTCAGTCAGACCATGACATCTTCCCTGAGCTGAATGATTAAGTCTGACACCTGTGCCCTTCCCCTTCTGAGCTTTGCATTCTCTGTCATTAAGAAAGTAAGGGAAAGAGTGGAAGTGGAGGAAGATACCACACATTGGTGGCTATTCAAAACTCCCATTCCCCTGGCTACCCATTTGGGAACCTCTGGTGCACGTACTATAAGTTATCTAGCAGCATGCACAGCTAGAAATTAATCTAACCCTCTTGCAGTTCTTGCCTGAGTATTTTGCCGAGAATGAATTAGCCTGACGGAATTTTTTGCTAGCAAGTTCAGTATTTCTCTAATGTGTAGAATTGTATCCATATAGTGTGAGCATTAGGCATCCTCAGACATTGCTAGCCTGTGGCTACACATTCAGCAACTATCAGCTGGAAAATGTTGTCATGGGAATATTGTGTGATAAATGGAATGAGTTATTGCTTTGCTGAAGACATACATTTAGTCCATATAAAAATCCTGGCTTTCTGCTCCCTGCACCATAAAAATATCCTAAAAATGTGACTGAGTGAGATCTCTCCCTCCAAAAATTTCCAAAGCCATAATATACAGTTAATTTCTTACACTATTGCCCCTGCGAGGATACATCAGCACTGGACTACATCTCACTCCTAAAAGGGCTAGGCTATCTATTAGGTTGTGTCTATTTTGACAATCGTAGTAATTATGTTATAACTAGATTTTAAATCTTTTCTCAGTGATGACAGCTGAGTACACCATCTTACTCTGGAAAATTATCTTAGCCCCTTCTCACATAGCTGGATAAGTCTCTTCCACTCGTCCCCTAATGAGAGACTTGGAAAAAAAGAAAACACGGAGCAGAAGAGCAATCCAACATTGCAAAATAAAAAGGGATTTAGCACTATCTGGGAAGAGGGCACTTGACGGTTTGTTATGTATATATATTTTTAAAGGACCTAAGGGCCTCTAATCTTCTGTTTCAGTTCAGACTAAGATTTCGCTGACTCTTTTCATCAAGCTGCTGGGGAGGTGAGAAGATTCAGTGTGAGGGATTGAAAATGCAGAGTGGGAGGCCAATATGAGAGGCAGATGACAATGAGGAGCAATTAAGTGTCAGGGCTGAATGATGCCAGGTGGGCAGATTCTGTTGTTTCCATGGGGCAGGTTTGTAGAGCATCAGAAAATGCCTGTGAGCAGGAGCTCCGAGTGTCAGTTGGGAAAATGTACCAACGCGTGACATTTCAAGGAGAGGTTTTAAAAATACCTATCTCCCACTGAACCATTGTGGAGAGAGGGCGCTTCAAAGCCGATCCTGTCAGCAAGATGATCAAGGTATCACTAGCAATCTGAAACATGTACATGGTTTTACCCTCCCATGGGTAATATTATATACAGACAGACACTCCTGGGGTGTGTGTTGTGTAGAGGAATGGGGTAGTCTCTTTAAGTAGTCTGTGATCCCTCCTAGTAGTGCTCACTGTGTTCTATGTTTTAGAAGCTGCTAGAAACCAGCCAGAGCAGTACAGACCTCGGTGTGACATTTTTGTGTGTATTTAGTAAATATGGTTATTTGGACCCCACTGTGCTGATGTGATGTTTTCCTATTATATTTCTTGTGTAAAGAGCAAAAGACACAACAGAGGACATTTCCAAGGCACAGATATCAGTTAGGTGGTTAATGCCCAATGGCTTTCAATGGAGATTAGGCACCTAACTCATTTGTGCCTTTGCAAATCTCATCTATAATCCCCACAGGATACTTATGCCCCATAACAGAGTCAGTAGCACAGCTGGGGCTGCTAGAGAGATGAAGCAGGGTGTGAAAAAGAAAAACAAATTTTCAAGCATGACAAGTAGTTTTGGCATCTAAAACTGAGCCCACAATTCGGTGGCCACAAGTTTAGTGGGTATCTTGTTTTCACCATTAGTTTTTGTGAAGGTGGAAAGATGGATTGGCACATGCAAATTGGGTAGGATTATATGCACAAATGGTGATTCCGTGCACTAATCCTTGATTACCTATACAAAAATTAATGGCATGCCAGACGAAAAATTTCAGGTGCAAAATTTTAGGTGCCATTTTACTGGCTGTTTTTCAAAATTTGGCTCAGATAGTCCATTTTATTTCCTACTGGGCTCCTGTATGAGTCCCATTAGTGTGGTTTGTAATTAAGAAGAGATTTCAGGCTAGCAGGTGATTTGGGAGAGTGATCAATTCTTATTATAATGTTTCCCACTCTGAAACACCACCGACTCTTGAAACTGGAATAATATGGCAACCATTAGTGCTCTGGTTTTAGAGTATGCTAGTCACTTCTACTTGTGTTGCCAAATCCAGTGTTTTTCAGACTTTTTAGGCTGCATACCCCTTTCCAAATAATGGAGTCTACAGTGTACCCTCATCTGAGACAGGGTCATCATATACCTGTGTCATAAATATAAAGGGAAGGGTAAATCCCTTTGAAATCCCTCCTGGCCAGGGGAAAGCTCCTCTCACCTGTAAAGGGTTAAGAAGCTAAAGGTAACCTCGCTGGCACCTGACCAAAATGACCAATGAGGAGACAAGATACTTTCAAAAGTTGGGAGGAGGGAGAGAAACAAAGGGTCTGTGTGTCTGTCTATAGTCTGTCTTTGTCGGGGATAGACCAGGAATGGAGTCTTAGAACTTTTAGTAAGTAATCTAGCTAGGTACGTGTTAGATTATGATTTCTTTAAATGGCTGAGAAAAGAACTGTGCCGAATAGAATAACTATTTCTGTCTGTGTATCTTTTTTGTAACTTAAGGTTTTGCCTAGAGGGGTTCTCTATGTTTTGAATCTAATTACCCTGTAAGGTATCTACCATCCTGATTTTACAGGGGGGATTTTTTTATTTCTATTTACTTCTATTTTTATTAAAAGTCTTCTTGTAAGAAAACTGAATGCTTTTTCATTGTTCTCAGATCCAAGGGTTTGGGTCTGTGGTCACCTATGCAAATTGGTGAGGCTTTTTATCCAACATTTCCCAGGAAAGGGGGGGTGCAAGTGTTGGGAGGATTGTTCATTGTTCTTAAGATCCAAGGGTCTGGGTCTGTAGTCACCTAGGCAAATTGGTGAGGCTTTTTACCAAACCTTGTCCAGGAAGTGGGGTGCAAGGTTTTGGGAAGTATTTTGGGGGGAAAGACGCATCCAAACAGCTCTTCCCCAGTAACCAGTATTAGTTTGGTGGTGGTAGCGGCCAATCCAAGGACGACGGGTGGAATATTTTGTACCTTGGGGAAGTTTTGACCTAAGCTGGTAAAGAGAAGCTCAGGAGGTTTTTCATGCAGGTCCCCACATCTGTACCCTAGAGTTCAGAGTGGGGGAGGAACCTTGACAACCTGTGATTAGATTGCCAAGTCTTGCTAAATAAAATGCAGTGTCCACCATTACAGGATTTTTTCTCATGTACACCCAATGAGAGCTCGCTTATCCCTAAGGGTGCTCATACCCCTGTTTGAAAACCACTAATATATCCATCTAGGTTTTTATATGATACCCATTGCCATTATATTTGTGTGCATCTCAAAATTACGAAGTGTACGTACATATATGCATTGCTCTCTCTCTAGCTCACTCAGTCAGAAGTGGCTGGATTTTTGGGGGTTGGTTTACTGTTTAATTTTCAGGAAGGCTTCCTCTCTCTCTGTGGGGGTGTAATTGGGGATAGGCTATTAAAAGTGGGGTTTGCATTTGGCTGTCAAAGTTCTGAGGCCCACAAACAACTTGATTTCTCCCAGCACTTAGCTCCAGATTCATGAGCCAGTCACTAATAAAAGTTCTTGTGCTGAGGTGGGTGTTCCCTGCTTCCTGTGGAACACAGCTGCAATGGGAGGTCATTATCACTCAGGGAGAGGGGGTCACCTAGGTCATTTAGATCAGATCCTTAAAGGGCTTCTGAAGATGAGGACCAAGCTTTTGAATATAATTCAGTACTACATGGGAGCTGGTGCAGCGAGCAGAGCAGTGGTGTGACAGTGTCTCAGTTGCCTGTGTTGCTGAGCAGATGAACTGAAGTGCTCTGAACCAATTGCTGCTTTTTCAAGCTTGACAGTTTCAAACCTAAGTTCAGAGAATTGCAATACTCTAGCTCAGTGGTCCCACAGGCACAGATCACTGCGGCTAAATCTGAATCTACAAGGCGGCACATCAGCCCCCCCTTTGTTCTGAGCAGACTGCACCAGAGGATGAAGCAGGGGGAGAATCAGTTAAATTACCGAGCTCAGTTATAATGGCAAAACTATGCAGCCTCCCTTTCTTCAGTGTGTCTTGACTCTTTCCCTCACTTCTCCCATCCAAGTCTTCATTAAGGTACTGTAATTATTTGCCATAATGGACCTTATGAGATTAAATTCAGAAGTGAAGAGGCAGCTGGAGCCGGATGCATCAGACTCTTTCAGCTTCTGAGGTATTTGGAACAAAAGAGTGTGGGTTTTTTTTTTTTTATTTAGTAGCTACCTAAGGAAACAGTGGCTGTAACTGTCTCACTGAGTTTCCTGGCGCCACAATGTTACCTTGTTTAATACAAGTGCCTTTCTGACGCTGGAACAATCAAGGACTTTGAGCCTGGTGTTTCTTTAGAAAATGCTTTAAACTCTCCTGCATTTGTGAACCAAAGAGACTTCCACGCTCCCTTTGAGTAGCTGAACCTATCTGGAACCAATGACTGGAGCAGTGGGGAAGAGAAGAGAAGATTTCTTTCAAACTAGAAACCATCCCCATTAGCATACGGAGTTCTGATAAGCACTTTTCATTGTAGTCACTGAAGTAGATGGCTTAATTTTTCAGAATGGACCCTACTCTTTTTAGTCAATGCCTCACAATGGTACATTTCACACAATCCAAGTTCTTTTTGTACCATATCCTTAATATGAAACAAACTTCCAGTTCCTGTCTCTATCCCCCAACACAAGGAGGAGTGGTTACAATATGACCTGAAGGGAAGATTTCTGTAGAAGGAGTGGAGTGGAAGATGAAGATGGCTGCAATGGTCAGTTCAGAGGGTGAATAGCAAGGGGAAAGTGGAAGCACAGGGTTGGGGATTTATTACATTTAGAGATGGGCACAAGTCTTGAAATTCAGATGTGGATTTTGACACACACCTGACACAAAGCCAGGGGGATGTTTAGGTCTGGGTTTCTGAGTTGGCCTTATCTGTGCGGAGAGAGGACAGGGCCCATGGGAGTCAGGAAGTCAGTTGGCAAGGCAGCTCTTCCAGAGGACAGTGGGAGCAGATATTAAAATGCTACATTGCAGCCGAAGAATCTTAACAGACGATAACAGAACATAAAATGCAAATAAAGAATTAGATCTCCCTTTCGTACTGAGGGGTTGGAGTTTCTGTTCAGAAACACAGTGCATTACAAAGGGTGGGGCGCTCAGCTAACTAAAGGCATAAAATACATTTATATTTGTGTGAATCAACTTCATTTGTCTTTGCTGAAGTTACATTGAGTTGCTGGGAAGCAACAAAATCAGAAAATAAATAACATCTTTAAAAGGTCTTGCAAAATTTCAGCCAGCATGTTTAACAGGCTGGCTTTTAAAGAAAGATTCAGGCCCTGCTGCTGTAATCTAAAGCAGCTCCACTGACCTCAAGGAAGCTGCACCAGTTTCTACTGGCAGAAAGTCTCAACCCCAACATCTGCATAAAGCTGACCTTCCTTCCTGTTATGTAAAAGACGGCTACTGTCACTCGGCCAATCAGTGACAGCTGAAGCAGCAAGTTCTGTTTTTTTCTGCCACTAAATTAGGGATGGGAGAGACCTCAAACCCAACCCACAATGTTTTTGTTTGTTTCAAACCTATGTGGTTCATTTTCCCCCCTTGGATTTTATTTATCTTCCTTTGTGTTAAATGACACCTACCAAACAGCAACATTAATTTTCATTTTTGTCTTGACTAAAATCCAGTATAACCTCTTTGAGCCAAAAACTATGCCAGTAATTATATGGATGAAGATAAGTATGCATGCACACACTCTATAATCTATCTGGGCATAGAATCATACCAAGGAAATCAGTGAGAGTTTTAGCTGTGTAAGGACTGCAATATCCAGCTCACATTCTTGCAGGGAAATGCCATTAGCTGAATGCATCCATTTTGCTCCATCATTACACAGCTGCCCTGTTCATTTTTCACTGATGTGCCTCAATTTCACTGAAATTGCACTGTGCATCAACCGGAAATATTCAGAAATGCCTGGACTTCTTGGGTGTTTGCTAAATCCTATAAGATCCTGTCTCCTTCATTTTTTTAACAGAAATCCCCACTTCCTTTGGCTGTAATTCCCTAGGCCCTGTGAGAGAAGACTCAGTGATTACCTTGTTCATTCAATCAGGTTAGTAGGGCTTTCCTCTGACACCTAACAATGACACCTGTCCATCACGACTGTCCCTAATGCAATGAATGTCTTAACATCTTTAAAGGTTCTTTTGGTTCACAATAACCTTTCTCCACTAAGGACTAACCCTAAGAACGCTATAGGAATTCAACAGAGCATCAAGATTGATTTGGCTAACCAAATCTTTTAACTGTTATCTAAAAGGATATAACATATCTTAGGCACCCCAATTACCATAGTTTCTGAACCTCTCACAGTCTTCAACACATTTATCCTCACAACACCCCTGCATTTTAGAGCAGTGCCATTATCTCAGCTTATAGATGGGGAACTGAGACACAGCGAGAATAAGTGACTTGAGCAACATACACAAGAAGTCCCCTGCAGATCAGGGTCTTGAACCCAGATCACCCAGATCACAGACTAGTGCAGCGAACGTGGACCCATGAAACCAGCCCGTATGAGAGGTTTCTGTATCACAGGAAAACTCCATCTTGCAAGAGATCAACTACAGATAATAGCCAGCAGCAGAGCAGTCACATGATTATTGCCTTTAACTAGCACAGCCACAAGCTGTAACCTTCTTTACTTGTAGTTGAGTGGCATTTGCAAAAGGGAGAGATTCTTTCCTGTTTTTTGAAACCATCCAGGAGTATCAAATGCATCTCTTTCTGTCTGATCCTTACAACCTAAATTCCTCACTGACCAGTCAGGGTCGGTGGCGATACACACCAGTTGCAAATGGCTTTTGGAAAGTGACTTGAACCTTACAGCTGAAAGATGGTGCTAAGTGAAGATCAAAAACAAAATTCCCCTATATGCAAAGCCCTGATTTCCTTCCAGAGAAGCAAAGAGAAGAATCTGTGGTTGAGTTTAACCAATCCGCTCCCCACCCATCTTGTGCAGCTTAATTGCACAACATTTTATGTGACGTTTGATTAACAAGCAGATTCTCCTAAGGTTTGGCCAATATTTCCACACTCCCACAATGGCAGTGACTCAGAGTCAGGGTGGGATAAGAGTTATCACAGGATGATCAGGATGTTCTGAGTCAAGGGAAAAAGGCCTGAGTAAGCCAGTGGAACACATAGACTGCAAAGACCTAGTAATAGCTGGACAACTTCTTGTAGCCAGGCAGTTGTTTCCTCTCAGAGCCAGCTGACACAAGATCCCTTTCCTACCGATAAGAAATAAGAATTCCACAAGGGGCCTGAAAGCTGAGATTTCTCCCTGACAATCACTGGGATTTATTTATTTATTAACTTTGGGGCAGCTACTCTGTCGGGTGTAACTCGGCAAAGCTCCACTGAAATCAATGGAGCCACACCAGTTTACAACAGCAAAGGATCTCCCTTTCTTGAAACTATCACATCCATAGTGCTTTTCAAGCACTGTACAGTCAGTGACACACACACACACCGCCTGGCAGGTGTAATTCCCATTTCACAGACAGGGAGACACAAAAGGGTGAGGTGGCTTGCCAAGGTCACACTGCAGGGCTGGACCTAGAACAGACTGAAAGAACAAGGATCACACGATCGCTGCACAGAGAGGGTGAAATCCCCCCGTTCTGAGGGCTTACACCTCTTAATTACCCTCACGGGTTTACAGGGTGTATAAGCTCTGTGTGGTAGTCTCCACACAGGAGATAGTGTCACCTCAAGAGAACAGTGAGGGGGAATTTGACCAGCAGCATATGTCTTCCTTTTTAATAGAATGTTAACAAACGAGTGGTATCCCTGCTCATTCCAGCGCAGGAGACAATAGCAACACGTGCATGAGGTGCTATTTCTCTGTCAGTGCAGTTTGTGTGTGTCCCCCCCTTGTTGGATTCCTGAAAACACTCTCTGCCTCGAAAGTGCCTGATCCAGTGCATCCTGTGACATGTTAATCAATTCTCCCCTATTCCCCCCTCTAACACACACTCGAGTTCTGAGGTCAGAAGCAAATGGTCTATTCTCTTGCAATGTCTGTACCAGTCAGGTGACTCAGTACTGCCGGAGCATTTTGGCTCTTTTGTGGGTAGTTTAAAGGCCTCCAAATGCAAAGAATCAGTTTGGGCAGAAGCAGGAGGCAGGGATTTCTGTTTTTGAACCTTTCCTTTCTGAAGACCTGTGAACAACAGCCCCATGTGGAGGGAGTGAGAGCGCTGTTTGTCCATGGGGAGCACATTCCAATCACGGTGACCGAAGAGCTCCAGATGGGCTTTGCGTGAGGCACATCGGTGATCTTCCTGATAACACCATCCTGGCCCCTATGGATGTAGAAGCCCTCTACACCAACATTCCACACAAAGATGGACTACAAGCCGTCAGGAACAGTATCCCCGATAATGTCACGGCAAACGTGGTGGCTGACCTTTGTGACTTTGTCCTCACCCATAACTATTTCACATTTGGGGACAATAGATACCTTCAAGTCAGCAGCACTGCTATGGGTACCCGAATGGCCCCACAATATGCCAACATTTTTATGACTGACTTAGAACAACGCTTCCTTAGCTCTCGTCCCCTAATGCCCCTACTCTACTTGCACTACATTGATGACATCTTCAGCATCTGTACCCATGGAAAAGAAGCCCTTGAGGAATTCCACCATGATTTCAACAATTTCCATCCCACCATCAACCTCAGCCTAGAACAGTCCACGCAAGCGGTCCATTTCCTGGATACTACTGTGCTAATAAACGATGGTCACATAAACACCACCCTATACCGGAAACCTACTGACCACTATACTTACCTACCTGCCTCCAGCTTCCATCCAGGACACACCACACGATCCACTGTCTACAGCCAAGCTCTAAGATACAACCCACATTTGCTCCAATTCCTCAGACAGAGACAAACACCTACAAGATCTCTATCAAGCATTCTTAAAACTACAATACCCACCTGCTGAAGTGAAAAAACAGAAAGACAAAGCCAGAAGAATACCCAGAAGTCACCTACTACAGGACAGGCCCAACAAAGAAAATAACAGAACGCCACTAGCCGTCACCTTCAGCCCCCAACTAAAACCTCTCCAGCGCATCAACAAAGATTTACAACCTATCCTGAAAAATGATCCCTCATTCTCACAGATCTTGGGAGACAGACCAGTCCTCGCTTACAGACAGCCCCCCAACCTGAAGCAAATACTCTCCAGCAACCACACACCACACAACAAAAACACTAACCCAGGGACCTATCCTTGCAACAAAGCCCGTTGCCAACTCTGTCCACGTATTTATTCAAGGTTTCAGAGTAACAGCCGTGTTAGTCTGTATTCACAAAAAGAAAAGGAGTACTTGTGGCACCTTAGAGACTAACCAATTTATTTGAACATGAGCTTTCGTGAGCTACAGCTCACTTCATCGGATGCATACTGTGGAAACTGCAGAAGAAAACCTAGATTTGTGCTGGAAATGGCCCACCTTGATTATCATACACATTTTAAAGAGAGTGGTCACTTTGGATGGGCTATTACCAGCAGGAGAGTGAGTCTGTGTGTGTGTGGGGGGGGGGGGGCGGAGGGTGAGAAAACCTGGATTTGTGCTGGAAATGGCCCAACTTGATGATCACTTTAGATAAGCTATTACCAGCAGGAGAGTGGGGTGGGAGGAGGTATTGTTTCATGGTCTCTGTGTATATACTGTCTTCTGCAGTTTCCACAGTATGCATCTGATGAAGTGAGCTGTAGCTCACGAAAGCTCATGTTCAAATAAATTGGTTAGTCTCTAAGGTGCCACAAGTACTCCTTTTCTCCTTACAATGTGTATTTATTCAAGTGACACCATCATAGGACCTAATCACATTAGCCATGCCATCAGGGGCTTGTTCACCTGCACATCTACCAATGTGATATATGCCATCATGTGCCAGCAATGCCCCTCTGCCATGTACATTGGCCAGACTGGACAGTCTCTATGCAAAAGAATAAATGGACACAAATCTGACATCAGGAATCATAATATTCAAAAACCGGTTGGAGAACACTTCAACCTCTCTGGCCACTCAGTGAAAGACTTAAAGGGTGGCAATTTTGCAACAGAAAAGCTTCAAAAACAGACTCCAGTGAGAAACTGCTGAGCTTGAATTAATATGCAAACTAGATACCATTAACGTGGGTTTGAATAGAGACAGGGAGTGGCTGGGTCATTACACATATTGAATCTATTTCCCCATGTTAATTATCCTCACACCTTCTTGTCAACTGTCTAAATGGGCCATCTTGATTATCACTACAAAAGTTTTTTTCTCCTGCTGATAATAGCTCATCTTAATTAATTAGCCTCTTACAGTTTGTGTGGCAACTTCCACCTTCTATGTATGTATGTATATATATCTTTTTACTATATGTTCCATTCTATGCATCCGATGAAGTGGGCTGTAGCCCACAAAAGCTTATACTCAAATAAATTTGTTCGTCTCTAAGGTGCCACAAGTCCTCCTGTTCTTTTTACAGCTGCAATGGTTTACTAGCCTGCAGGAAACATGCCATCGGAAAGGATTTCTACTTCCGCTGATAACATACCCCCAGCCCACGAGATGTCATTTTATTGCAAGTAATTTGCTGTTCAGCTGCTACTAAATGTTTTAAAATCCTCACAAAATTCAGTCTACTGGGTCTGGAAACCTTCATCTTAAGCAGCATGTCTATTTATAGCTACAGTAAGTCTAATTTTCCTTGAAGTTGGGTTTTTTGTCTCATGTGGCACATTTCAGCAGCAGAACTAAAAGTGAGCTAATAACTGAAAATGTCTTAAAACTTATGCTTTGCCCTTAGCACCTTCTACATGAGGATCGCAAAGCACTTTGCGATTAATTAATCCTCATGACACTCTGGGAGGTAGGGCAGTTGTTATCTCTATTTTGCCTCTGATGGGGTGAATATCACTAACTGCTTTAAAATGGCAGGACTCCTGGGTTCTATTCACAACTCTACCAGTGACTTGCTGTGAAGCCTTGGTTAAGTCGTTTTTCACCACTTTGTGTCTCATTTTCCCCTTCTGCAAAATAGGGATAACAACTGCCCTACCTCCAGAGCAAGACAGATACACTGTGTGATGTGTTTTGTTAATTACACATCATCGCATAAACTGTCATAATAGAAATATATTTGTGGCAGAAAGTATATTTTAGAACAAACACATTATAATTAAAAACACAAAGAGGAGCACAATGTGATTTCTTTATTATTATCATCACTGTCAATCTGTTTTAGGGACTAACGCTAGCTTAATAAAGCAAAGCACTTATTCAAATGTAAATTGCATTCAGGAACAACACAGTATTTTTAGGTTTATGAATCATCAGCTGTTGATTAGACGATTGTTTCTCCAGCCACATTATTCTCCACCAAAAAATGCTGTGATGCAAATCACTTCACACAGTGGATTGTGTCCAAAGTCCACTTATTGATTTTTAAATTACCGTATTTTTCTCATGCAACTTTTCCATGTACAGTATTTGCAGCTCATGCTCAGCGCTGACAATAAAAGGCCCAGTCCTATTAGAACAGAGCCAGTGGTCTAACATATGTTAAACTGACCACATTATAATAACCAATAATATTTCTCTTGCACTATAGGTAAGAGATTTAAAGGTACTTAGGTGCCTAAAGATGCAGACAGGTGCTTAACACGATTTTCATAATTGACTAGACGCCTAACTCCCACTAAAATAGATATGAGACGGATGCCTAGGCACTTCTAGAATTTCTACTAGGCACCCAGCTGCACCATTAGACACCTAAATACCTTTAAAAATCTGGCCCTTTGCATTTAGGGACCTGAAAAGATATAGCAAGTCCCCTGCAGCTGTGCGGCACCAGAGGGAAGTGGCTTGTTCCAGTGCAAACCCCCTAAAGATTTACAAACATAGACATAAAGGCCAGGTCTGGAGATGGGTTCGTCATGGGAAGGTCAGGGGTCCACATGACAAATTGATAAGAGGACTTAACAAAACCCTTCAATCTCTCTGCTTCAAAGACTCCAACCCAGTGACTCTAGTTACCATCGGATGGCTGTTTGGTGCCTCAGCTCTCCATGGACAAGCCACAAAAACACTCATCCCTGGAAAAAGCACTATAGCTGACAGTGTCAGGAGATAGGCCAAGGCCTGACTGAGCCATGGAGACTGAGTGCAGGTTGCATTGGAACCATGTCTGAGGGGAAGTCTGAACTGTCACTGCCCGTTGCTATACCTCATCTATAGGTAAAAGGAAGGACTTCATCCTCTAGCCCTCTCAGTCTTGAGGCTCAGAGCTGCCCTGCAAATTACTATTATTTGTACAGCACCAGCAGTGTGGTAGGTACTTCACAGACCAATGTGACGACATGCTCCTTACTGCCCTCCCCCATCCCCATTTGACTGGCCAGCTCTGTGGGCTGATTAAATGATGGCACTGGGCTTAATTAAGTGACCCTGCCCGCCACATGCCTTTTGGGGTGGTTTGCTCTCCCTGGAGCAGTCCCAGTTGTGGGGGCTGTGATAGTCTCTGACACTTATGCAAAGTTTGCAGCGTAAGGTACATTCTTTGCAATGTCCCACAAAGTCACATGAGAGCCAGGGAGAATCTAGAGCAAAACGAAGGGGGAAAGAGACACCCAATCCTTTCAGATTAGCTGGAATGTTCTGATCATTGTAAGGGGTGGAGAGGTGCAGGGAGATAACATTAGGTAAGGACATAAAAGGCAACAAAACACATTTTACAAATACATTAAAAGCACGAAGACGACCAAGGACATCGTAGGCCCATTACTCAATGAGGAGAAAAAGACAATAACAGAAAATGCAGCAATGTCCGAAGTGTTAAATGCCATTTTTCAGTTTTCACCAAAAAGGTTAGCAGTGACTGGACGACCAGCACAGTGAACATCAGTGTACACGGGAAGGATCTGAGGCTAATATAGGGAAAGAACAAGTTAAGACTTACTTAGGGCAGATTTATACTTAAAACATTGCATTGGCGCAGCTGCACTGGTGTAGCACTTAAGGGCACGTCTTCACTTGTGTAGTTGCAGCACAGTGCTGGGAGAGAGCTGTCCCAGCACTCTAAAAAAACCACCTCCACAAGGGGCATAGCTCCCAGCACTGTGCACTGTCCATACTGGCGCTTTACAGCTCTGAAACTTGCAGCGCTCAGGGGGGTGTTTTTTCACACCCCTGAGTGAGAAAGTTGCAGCACTGTAAAGTGCCAGTGTAGACAAGCCCTAAGTGAAGACGCTCCTAAGGCGACGGGAGAAGCTCTCCTGTTGACATAGTGCTGTCTACATGGGGAGTTAGGTTGGTATACCTATGTTACTTGGGATGTGGGTTTTGCATACCCCTGAGTGATGCAGTTATACAGATATAGGTCTGAAGGGTAGACCTGGCCTTAGATGTCTTCAAGTCATCAGGTCCTGATAAAATATATCCTAGAATATTTAAGGAACTGGCTGAAGAGATCTCTGAACCATTAGCAATTATCTTTGAGAACTTCTGGAGGACAGGAGAGATCCCAGAGGACTGGAAAAGGGTAAGTACCTATTTATAAAAAGGGAATAAGGGCAACCCAGGGAATTATAGACCAATCCGCTTAACTTTGGTACCCAGAAAGATAATGGAGCAAATAATCAAACAATCAGTTTTTAAGTAATTAGAAGATAATAAGGTGATAAGTAACAGTCAACAAGGATTTGTCAAGAACAAATAATTAAATCAACCTAATATCCTTTTTGATAGAATAGACTTGTGGCTAGGGAAGAAGTAGTAGATGTGATATACTTTGGGTATGTCTACACTACAAAATTAGGTCGATTTCATTTAAGTCAACATTGAGTCGCTGATTTAAGCATTGAGTCGCTGATTCTGCACGTCCCCACTATGCACATTGTGTCAATAAAGCGCATCCTCACTAGCAGGGCTTGCATCGACTCATGGAGCGCTGCACTGTGGGTAGGTATCCCACAGTGCATGGAGCCATTCAATGCCTCATGGAACCAAAACATTTGTGTGGGTGGTTATAGGAACATGGCATTAGCCTCCCATGATGCACTTACCTCCCTCCCTCCCTGAAATCCATGGCAAACCAACCAAGCCTTTTTCACACCTTTGTTCCTAAGCCTGGGTTACCCGTGCAGACGTCATAGCATGGAAAGCATGGACCCCACTCAGCTGTACACTGTTGCTGTGAGCATTTCAAACACCTCGCGCCTTATCCTGCAGTATTTGCTCAACTGAAGCAAGAGCTGCTGCGCAGAACAGTGTGATGCCATGCAAGCAGCCCTGCTGGAAGCCATGGAGTGGAACAATTTGCATGCTGGCGACAGTCGCGCATCACCTTGACATGATGGAGCGCTGCTTCTGGGCCCAAGAAAAAAAGCACTGACTAGTGGGACTGCATCGTTATGCAGCTATGGGATGATGAGTAGTGGCTGCAGAACTTTCGAATGCACAAGGCCACTTTCATGGAACTGTGCAAAAAGCTTTCCCCCAGCCCTGACGTGCAGCAATACTAAAATGAGAGTTGCTCTGACAGTTGAGAAGCGAGTGGCAATAGCTCTGTGGAAGCTTGTAATGCCAGACTGCTACTGGTCAGTGGGGAATCAATTCGGAATGGGTAAATCTACCAGGGGGTCTGCTGTGATCCAAGTTGCCAGGAAAATCAATAGACTTCTGCTAGGAAAGGTAGTGACTCTGGGAAATGTGCAGGACTTACTTGATGGTTTTGCTGCGATGGGGCTCCCTAACTGTGGTGGGGGGATAGACGGAACACATATCCCTATCTTGGCATCAGATCACCTTGCCAAAGAGAACATAAATCAAAAGGGGTACTTCTCAATGGTGTTGCAACTGCTGGTGGATCACAGGGTCCCTTTCACCAACATCAATGTGCGATGGTCAGAAAAGGTGCATGACGCGCGCATCTTTAGGAACTCCAGTCTGTTCAGAAAGCTGCAAGCAGGAACTTTCTTTCCAGACTGCAAAATAACCATTGGTGATGTTTAAATGCCAATCGTGATCCTGGGAGACCCAGCCTACCCTTGCTCCCATGGCTCATGAAGCCATACACTGGCACCTGGACAGCAGTAAGGAGTGGTTCAACCATAAGTTGAGCAAGTGCAGAATGGTGGTGGAATGTGCCTTTGGACGTTTAAAAGCCCGCTGGTGTAGTTTGCTTACTAGGTTAGACCTCAGTGAAAGCAATATCCCCATTGTTGTTGCTGTGTGCTGCGTCCTCCATAATATCTGTGAAACAAAGGGAGAAAAGTTTACAGCAGGCCGGGGATTGGAGGCAGATCACCTGGCAGCCACTTTTGAGCAACCAGACACCAGGGCAATAAGAAGAGCACATCGAGGCGTGCTTTGTCTCCGTGAGGCTTTGAGAACTAGTTTCATCAATGACCCACAGTAATGTGACACTTATGTGTGTTGTTCCTTACCTAGCTGTCCCCTTCATTGCATATACTCCCCTGTAAACTACACCCCACTAACCACTGTGTGCTGAATGAATAAAGAGCCTTTTCTCCTCAATCCGTTAATTTTTATTACGTTCACAACCACAACCAGGGAACGCTCAGGAAAGTGTGATTGTGTGACCCAGAATTCACCAAACAGGAGTGGATTACTTATCAAATTGTTTGCAGTTTAAGAGCTAGTATTTAAAACTTCCCCCATTTCCCTTAGGTGACCATATGCGATATCACTCTCCTGCATGATTTTGGCATAGATGTTAATGTTTCTTCTGCTGGTTCAGAGCTCTGCTTGCACAGACTCTTCTCCCCACACACCAATAAGATCCACTACCTCCTGTGTGCTCCATGATGGGGCACGTTTGCGGTCTTGAGCATCCATAGTCAGCTGTGCTGATGAGCTCTCTATGTTGATCAAAGAGGAAGTTCCTGGGGCTTTAACGGGGGAAGGGGGAGGCTGTTTCCTGTGTACCTGGCTGAAGTGCAGTGGAGTTGAAAGTGCTCTCCAGAGCAGTCACAGTGGAGCACTGTGGGACACCTCCTGGAAGCCAATTCATTCGAATTACATAGCGCACTGTCTACACTATCCCCATGTCAACGCGTGGCTTCGACTGAAGCGCTATGCCTTTCACGGTGGAGGAGTACAGAAGTTGACTTTACAAGTCCTTTAGGTTGGCAGAAGGGACTTAGTTGTATAGACACATACATTATTAACTCGAGCTAATGCGGCATTTGTCACTCTAACTTTGTAGTGTAGACCAGGCCTTTGACTTTAGAAATGCTGTTGATACTGTCTCACATGACCTTATGAGCAAACTAGGGAAATATAGCCTAGATGAACCTACAATAAGGTGAGTGCACAACTGGCTGGAAAACCATACTCAAAGAGTAGTTATCAATGGTTCACAGTCAAGATGAAAGGACATATTGAGAAGGGTCCACAGGGATCTGTCCTGGGTCCTGATCTGTTCAATATCTTATTAAATTTGATTTGGATAAGGAATACACTTATGAAATTTGCAGACAGTACTAAGCTGGGTGGGTTGCAAGCACATTGGAGAACAGGATTAGAATTCAAAATGATCTCAACAAACTGAAGAAATGGTCTGAAATAAACAGGATGAAATTCAATAAGGACAAATGCAAAATACTCCAGTTAGGATAGAATAATCAATTGCAGAAACACAAAATGAGAAATGATGGACTAGGAAGGAGTGCTGCAGAAAAGGATCTGGGGGTTAGAGTGGATTACATGCTAAATATGAGTCAACAGTGTAACACTGTTGCAAAAAAAGAGGACATTATTCTGGGATGCATTATCAGGAGTGTTGTAAGCAAGACCAGAGGTGAAAGTAAGCCAGTACTGTCCGGTACGGCGTATCGACAAGAGCTGGTACGCCGTGCTGGACTGGACCAGCTTTCCTGCCAGTGATTTAAAGGGCACAAGGCTCCAGCTGCTGTGGGGAGCCCTGGGCTCTTTAAATCACCGCCAGAGCTCCAGCAGCCAGGCTTGGGTGGGGATTTAAAGGGCCTGGAGCTCTACGGTGGCCAGAGCCCCAGGCCCTTTAATTTGCCCCTGAGTCCCGGGGCTCCCCGCCGCCTCTGCAGCTGGTATCTCGGGGGTGATTTAAAGGCCCAGGGGCTCCCAGTCACAGCCGGAGCCCCAGGGCCTTTAAATCTTGAAAGGCCCCACCTCTTCCAGTTGAGGCCCCGCCTCTTCCGGTTGAGGCCCCGCCCCTGCTCAGGACTCCCGCATACCAGTAAATCCTTTAAGTTACTTTCACCCCTGAGCAAGACACAAGTAGTAATTTTTCCACTCTACTCAGCACGGACAAGGTCCCAACTAGAGTATTGTGTCCAGTTCTGGGAAAGACAAATTGGAGAAGATCCAGAGATGAGCAACAATAATAATTACAGGTCTAAAAAAACATGACCTCTGAGGAAGGATTGAAAAAATTGGGTTTGTTAAGTTTGGAGAAGAGAAGAGACTGAGAAGGGACATGATAACAGACTTCAAGTGTGTAAAAGATTGTTATCAAGAGAGGTGTGATAAATTGTTCTCCTTATCCACTGAGGACAGGACAAGAAGCAATGGGCTCAAACTGCAGCAAGGAAGATTTAGGTTGGACATTAGGAAAAACTTTCTAACTGTCAGTGTAGTTAAGCGCTAGAACAAATTACTAGGGAGGTTGTGGAATCTCCATCACTGGAGGTTATTAACAACGCCTGTCAGGGATAATACTTAATCCTGTCTCAGTGCAGGGGTCTGGACTAGCTGACCTTTCGAGGTCCCTTCCTGTCTTACATTTCTGATTATAATGGAGGTGAAGATGAAAAAGGGAGGGCAAAAGGTTAACCAAGCTAATAACCAGACAGCAGCTCCAATTACATTCACTGCTGTTTGACACATCCCCTGGGCCAACCATCCAGGCTGAACGGTGTATTAGTGATATGATGGGTTAATATCCACTAACCACTGGTTGGGAGAAACAGACCAATCCTTGTGGGCAGGCTAGCACATAAATCAGGAGCAGCGGACTGTAGCACATTAAAGCAGCAGAGGTAATTACAGCACTTCCAAATGCAGCATTCTGGGACCTGATTATTCAGGAGTTTGTTTCTTGTTCCTTGCTAATGTGGACAGGATTTTTAATTTCAAGAGATCAGGTGCAGGTAGTTTGTAGCAGAGGAAATCTCTGGGAAAGACTCCTTGAGTGGCCACCCCTGCAAGGTTTGACAGAGAAGTTATGGCTGCATAATTGATGCAAGCATCTACTGTGCATATAAAAGAAGCAGTATAAGCCAGTGGATCGGGCACTGGACTGGGACTCGGGACACCTGGAGTTCTGTTCCTGGTTGCCAATGACCCGGTGTGTGACCCTGGGCATGTCACTTTCCCCCTCAATTTCCTGACTCTTTCCCTTAATCTGAAGGAGATGGCAAGGCTTATGATGCTCCGTAGGCATGACTGCCTAACCTGCATTTTGCCCACTAATCTCTCTCCTCTAGGACTGTTTCTAGTATTCCAGATACCTGAGTAGCTGCAGAGAGCCATTTATATTATTTTTTATATATACACATGCACACATAAAATTCGAACCATTAATTTGGATAGCAGTCTGGAACATGCCAATAGTTTTAAAGATGTCCAGGAACCTGATTCATTCTAAATTGTATCTTGTTTGTATTCTGGGACTTAATTTGATGGTGAAACATCCTAAAATGTTCATATTAAGGCTGCCCCCATAATGAGCTACACTGATTGACATCTTGCTTTGTGTTGAGTTCCGCTTGATATGCACACGACACATACAAAGCAGATGCTGAAATCCGTATGCATCAGTTTCAACAAAAGCATTCACATCTAAGAGGTAGAATGTGCATCCACTCTCAAATTAGATGCAAACTCCTTTATAGTCCTTCTGTATTCATAGAGCCATTATGTGCATCACTTATAAAACTGGGACAGTGAAATTGTGTCCTAAGAGCTCAAAGCAAAAGATACAGGAGTCCAGTATGTCATTTAATTAGTCCAGAGAATCAGCACAAAAACAGGCAGAGGAAACAGCCAATTAGTCAGGCCAGTATTAATCACAGAGAACAAGAATTCATTAATCTAATTGCAACCAGACTAATTTCAAAGTATATAATTATAATTATATACCAAGGAAGTAGAGAATCTACTGTGTCACATGTTATGATATCCACACAAATATAGACATTCAGCAGTTTTGCTTTTACTGTGTCAGTGGGAGCAGGAAAGATGTATCTGAGGAAATGACAGCTGATCTGCTTGGCAACCCATAATGTGGCCTGATGTTCCTGCTGAAAAGAGTCAGAGTTGTTAGCACGGAGAGATGTATGAATCTCTCTATGAAGCAACTTCCTAAACTATTAACTTTACAGAAAGAAGGCGGGACTGTTGGGATGGAGGCTGGCTATTTTCTATGGGGGATCTTTTCCACCAGGTGTTGTGTCAGCAGTATGTACTATCTTATCTTGCTCAGAAATCTATCCCATTACTTTCTCCTATTGCAATGCTGGAGGGTAGGCTGGCTTTCCACTCTTTACTTAATGGTAGAGCAGTGAAATATTTCACAAGCTTACCCACTGGGCAAATCCAATATATCTGCACCGGTTTATAAAGTGGGATCAATACAAAGGCTTCATTAAGTACTAAGGAATTTCCGTTAATTTATTTCACATTCGTCTTTCCATTTGTGCGCCTGCCGAACTCTTGCCAATTCCTACCCTCTGCTTTGTTATTATTCAGCACTGATCTTTCTGTCTCATACACAGAAAATAATTTGGAAAGGAGAGTCAGATTATGATTATACCTTTGATTGCTTTCGGCTCCTGCCACATGATATGCCAGCAAACAAACAGATACCAGATTGGGAGGAGGGGTGAAGAGAGAAAAGGGTTCCTTAAGAGTTGTCAAACAAAATAATATTTACCAGTAGGATATTAAATTTAGAGCTGGGAAAAAGGAGCCATCCTGGCCCAGATCTTGGTCTTTAAAACTTTTGTTGATCAGGGTCACAGTATTTAGCTCTTTTAATCTTTTCCTCCTAACTTAGTCCCTCCAGAAGTAATAGATGGAAAAGTAGTTTCTCCTTCTTCTTCAGTGAACTCCCTCTATCCAGTTAATATCTTTCTGTTACACTATGCCAAGAACTGAAGTGCATCTGGGAGCTACTTTAATACTGCTCTCAGTGGAGAGGACAACATTGTCAACTTTCTGTTAATGACAGGTTTCAGAGTAACAGCCGTGTTAGTCTGTATTCGCAAAAAGAAAAGGAGTACTTGTGGCACCTTAGAGACTAACCAATTTATTAGAGCATAAGCTTTCGTGAGCTACAGCTCACTTCATCAGATGCATATCGTGGAAACTGCAGCAGACTTTATATATACACAGAGAATATGAAACAATACCTGGATTACTTGGATTTAAACTTGAAGAGTGGTCAGTTTGGATGAGCTATTACCAGCAGGAGAGTGAGTTTGTGTGTGTATGGGGGTGGGGGGTGTGTGAGAAAACCTGGATTTGTGCAGGAAATAGCCCAACTTGATTGTCATGCACATTGTGTAAAGAGTTGTCACTTTGGATGGGCTATCACCAGCAGGAGAGTGAATTTGTGTTGGGGGGTGGAAGGTGAGAAAACCTGGATTTGTGCTGGAAATGGCCCACCTGATGATCACTTTAGATAAGCTATTACCAGCAGGACAGTGGGGTGGGAGGAGGTATTGTTTCATATTCTCTGTGTATATATAAAGTCTGCTGCAGTTTCCACGATATGCACCTGATGAAGTGAGCTGTAGCTCACGAAAGCTTATGCTCTAATAAATTGGTTAGTCTCTAAGGTGCCACAAGTACTCCTTTTCTTTCTGTTAATGTACAATTAAAATTCAGTTAAATGTACCACAAATGATGGTACAAGTTGCTCATGCTGTCTGCAGTTGTCCATTGATTGGCATCTCTACGGTGCTCATCACCATCGTGACTGCTCAGAAACCAAATAGTGTTGTTAAAGTGGCATCACTTGCAGTGATGTAGCATTCATTATGTGGCATATGTTAGCCGTGTAGCTGGAAGGAGAAGCTGTCAATCTCTTTTCTGTGTCCTGGCACCTTTTAAATGCAGAACAGTTTCCGTGCCTGTCTGCAATGGAAGCAGCTATGAGGCAACTGCCATTTTGTGTTACAATTCACATGCAGAATGTTACAGCACAAGTCACTGCGATTGCTCTCTCTCACAGGATAAAGTTTCCATTCCGCTGAGTCAGCTTGATGCCATGGGGAGCAAAATGGACTTAAAGCATCCAGAGATGGTCAGCAGAGAGTTTCCCCTGTGCAGGGAGGGCTCTGGACTAGTGATGGCTGGTGGAAGTAGCTCCTCTGCCTCTTACACCTGCCCCACCCCCAGCCCAAGGAGGGCAAAGGGACCTGTCAGGACATTGCTTTGCAGGGGCAGAGTAAGGCAGCGAGGGGGTGGATATGTGTTGTGCTACGCCTGATGCTCCATTGGTGTACATCAGACTTTCCTTTCAGCACTAGCTTTCAGCAGGGCAAGAGGTAGTGCAGGATCAGGGAACTACAACGAGCTCCCTGATGACCCCCATTTCACAGGATGGAGCTCTCACACATTTGAGCATTGGCCCTAAAGACTCTAGAGCTGATTCTTCTGTGCTTGCACCTCATGCCTGTGCAAAGAGAGTGGAAATGGGTATAAAATTGCCACTGTTGGTACAGTATTCTCCTGCTATAGAAAGCTGTTGCACGGTAATGAAGGACCCTGATGTACTGAGATGCAAATTTGTACACAAACAGAGCCTCTTAGGCAAGGTGTAATTGACAGCCCTAATCCTCAATCTACCAGAGAAAACTCATTTTAATATTTTCCCAGGAAATAGAGTCACTAGCAATTTTAAATCCAGAACACTTTTGGGGGGGCTTTTCATACCATCTAATTTATACATACTGTAAAAAAAATATGATTGGCATCGTACATTATTTTAAAAATACATCTCAATATTTAATAGCATTTTGCACATTTTTTCCAAGACCTCCTCTATTCCCATTCATGTGTAATGGGCTCTGCTGCTAAAATACTTCTTCTAGAGAAGTCTGTCCTCAGAAACCTGCCTTCTGACCGTAAAGAATTAATGTGGCCAGCACCTTTTTGTACAGATGACAGCTGAGTTATTAATAAGCTATGTGCTTTGTTGATGGGATTTACCTGGGAGACCATAGACAGAGCTACATGCCAGGAGGAGGAAGGAGCTCACTGATATGGTGAGGGAAGCTAAATGGAGATAATTATATCACTGAAGATAAGAGAACAGTTAACTTCTGCACTCACAGATCTTCATTCTTCCACTCTCCTGGCTTTTGAAAACTGAATTAATTGGGCTGTCATGTCATCAACACTGAAGAGGGAAAATAATGTCACTGAGAATGAGACTTTCTATCTAAAGGCTGTTTCGGTGACTTATGTGTAATGAGTTGATGGGTCTCAGTCCAGTTCCAAGTAGACAGTTCTCTATGTCACACACTCCCTCCCCACCAATCACAACACGTATATCAGTGTAGCCATTCTTAGGAGAATGCAAGATTTACTTCTCTCCTTTATCACCAGAGATCATCCTTCCAGGGCAGGAGTGGGGCATCCATAGGTAATATTTGCATTACAACTGCCATGCTATCTGAATTCCAGTAATAGATAACACTGATCTTCTAGGTTTTCAGTCAGCACTATCATTCCTTTAAACGAACAAGCCAAGATAGTGAAGTCATGGAGCATTGCCAAAGCCTGATGCCTGTGAAGTCTGGGAGCTGCTGGAATTTCCTGGCAGCTGGAGTGGGGATTTGATTAATTTGCTGCAGATTTTCCAGATTCACGTGAGTCTGAGATTCTGACAGACCATGTAGCTGGCAGCCTTCCTTTTGCTGCTGCATCTAGAGCAAGGTATATGCCCTAGCCAAAAGTGCCCAAATTGCTGCCAATCCCATTTTAGTGGATAACCTTAATTAAAAGAGGAAAGTGGAAAATACTTGTGAAAAATCTCTCTCTCTCTCTGTCACCTGAGGAGCCCACGGACACTTACCACGAGAAGAAACTCACTAGGGCCAGACCACTCAGCAAGAACCTGCTTTTACTTACACCTAAATTGTTCATTAACATAATTCTACTGGATGAAAACCAATAGACAGAACTAAAACTAAACCAAAACCATCATAAAAAATACACTACAGTGAGCAGCAGGATTGGTTAGATATAAAATAATTGTATATCCGATCCGTAACGTCTATAAATATACGAAGATCTCCACTGAAGCAATAAGATGGCCTAAAAAGAGAATTGTTATTACCATTAGCTATACTAAAACAGCACCAAGGAAGTGCAATCAAAGATTGGGGCCGCATTGCAAAGTGCTCTGTATAGACAGGCAACAAATTGTAATATTTTATCAGCTCTGTTTCAGTTAAAGCTTCAACCTAAAGACTGTTTATTATGTGCATTATGGTAGCATCTAGAGGCTCAGTACTATACTGAGAAACAGCCTTTTCTCTGAAGAGACAAGACAGACAAAGGGTAGGAGCTGAAACAGACACACAAAGAGGGAAAGTGACTGGCCCGAAGTCTCACAGCAGGTCAGTAGCAAAGCTAGGACTAGAACACAGGTCTTCTGACTCCTAGCCTGGTGTCCGCTTCACCACTCTGCTCTCTGAAACCCTTTGCTGCTGATTAGCTTTTCTACAGGACTGATCTAAGAGCTGAAAACCAAAGATGCACTTTGAAGATGTTTCAACAGTTCAGGGCTAAGGTGTCAAAACCTCCAGAGAAGGTCATTAAAGAAACTGCGGACTTGAGACAATAACACAGAACAGGTGTCAACACTGTACTGTCCTTTGATGCCCTTCATCCCTTCATGAGTTCTGCTCTAATGGAAAATTAAGGTCTATCCATTGGCAGATTATGAGAATGAGGTTCTATAAACAGGTAAGTTTTAGACTGAAAGAGACTTGGTAATGTGTGCTAAGGCTGCACTGGATCTCCTGACAGGAGCAATAGCCCAGCACATTATACTCTTCTAACAGCATCCCTAGGGTGGTGTGTCAGGCACAAAGCTGAAGGCCCAGCTCTTAAAGACAAGAAGAGCAGCATCTGAGCTCAGAACACATGCTGAGATAGCAAGACCAGTTTAAGGCTGGGTGAATCTGCTGCAGCCCAGCAGCAAAGCAGTTGGGTATGACAATTCTTGTCATTAGTTTGTGAGATTATTCCTGATTCACAGTGAATAGCACAAGTCTGCTGAGTCAGGTATAATATCTGTCTGTCTCAGTTCCTTGGAGAAATGAGGCCTAAACAGACTGAGTGAAATCAGTGCTGATAAAGATCTGCTAGGTCACTGGGTGTTATACTTTTCCAATTACAGACTCCTTCTTAATTGAACTAATACTGATCTATACAATATGATTGGAAAGGTGCCTCTCCATGGTTCTGGGTTAAGAGTGCAATCAAGAGTATCTACAAATCCAGCAGCAAAACCTTGCCCCTTTAAACCAGCATAATCCTCCGAAGAGAGACCAAATCCACTACACTCCCCCAAATGTTCATAAAAACAGAGAGGCTTCACAGCACGCTAGCTACAAAGGGGAACAGATTCAAGCTACTTCAGACCAAGGTGGTGGGGATCATTAATTCCAGACCTGGTGGTGGTGGTGAAGGGGATGTCTATAGAGAACATCCTACTGTCTCTTAGACCATGGTTGTGCCAGCTTCATCATCTCTGCAGATTGTAACTGTGGCTGGATGAGACAGGGAGAGAGGCACATCTCAGGTAGGGAGATACCAGAGTCAAAGCCAACACACTTGAGACTTTACCCAGAAACCAGCCGACAGCCAGGGGAAATCACAGAGCATTGATGCAACACACTCACAACAGAATACCCCACTTTAACAAGTGGGCTATTGCATTTTGCACTGGCTTCAGCTTCCAAGTGCATTCAAACTCTAGTCCCATGTCAACTGCACCGCACTTGTCAAAGCTAGCAGTGACAAATCTTGGATTGCTGGCAATGTCCTCGCATCCCTGAGGAACAGTCACATGCTTCTGGCTAGATGTAGATGGACAAAAGCTATCTTGGCCACTCCTGCTACTTGATCTTCCAGCAGCTGCCGTGGATTTAACCAGGCCACCAGGGAACACATGACCTCCACCAGAAGGGCAGATATAACTTTGCCATTTGCTTTCCATGAACTTGTGTTCATTGAAACTGACCACATGACATGGAAAGGGAACACAAAGGGGACCGAAGTGTGGCTGATGGGAATACATTTTAAAATGTCACTGAATATGGAACAAAGCTCTCCGTGATTCTACGTGCTCTACAGGGACAGCTCTTATTGGATAAAGAAATAGTGAGTGTCCTCCCAGTCCTGAAAAGGTACTCAAACATCTGTGAGCTTGTTTGGCTTTTCATTGCTCTTTAACTGCAAACATGTGCAGTGTTGCTAACCTGAAAAATTCAAAGTCAAGCTCCCCTCTCCCCCTCCCAAAATCATGAGATTGGCTTAAAAAGATCAGGAGACTTAAAAAAAAAATCATTTTGGATTCCTAGTTACCTTCTGGTTTTTGATCCTTTATGGTTCACATTTTCAGACTTCTCTCCCCAGCCACGGGGACTAGAAATGTATTTTTTTTTTTTTTTTGTCAATGAAAGCTGAGATGTTCACATAAGCACAAAGAAAAGGAGGACTTGTGGCACCTTAGAGACTAACCAATTTATTTGAGCAAAAGCTTTCGTGAGCTACAGCTCACTTCATTGGATGCACATCATTCCAGCAGCTGGGGCTTTAAGAAAAACACTAAATATCATGAGATTCATGTTACCATTGTGAGAGTTGGCAGCATTATGGGTAGCTTTAAGAGTCTTATTCTGGACACTTTTTTTTAAAAGACTGATCTTCTAACTATTTCCAATGGGGAAAAGTTTTAATGTCAGATTGAGTGCTCAGGCAGCTGCACTGAGAATAGGATCAATTTGCATTTCACGAACAGAACAGTCCCTGTCACTGCAGTTCTTTTGAACTAAGATTTCTATTTGAACTTTGATGTTTGAGTGTTGTGTAACTGAAAGCTAGGTCTGGGCTCTGGCCAGTGGCGATGCATAATGTGTATATCCTTTTGACCTTCTGAGTCAATGAGAAGAAGATAAATAATAACACACAGGTCATGACACAATTTTTGGTAGTGAACCTGGTCAGTTTTTTCAAAAAAAGGAGGCTAAAGTTAGATGCTAATCACATATTTAGGTGCCTAAATAAGTAGCTTAATTGTCAAAAGCTTAGCACTCAGCAGCTCCCATTGACTAGAGTAGGAGTTCTTTGTGCTGAGACTTTTTGAAAATCAGGCCACTCTCTAGGTGCCTAGATAAGGATTGAGGAGTCTAACCCTAGGCACCCAGTTTTTAAAATCGTGGCCCTGATCAGCTGTCACAGCACCAGAGTACACCAGGGACCTAAAATCTGCTGATCTGAGATTATAAACTACTGTGCAGTGTGGCCATGGGCTATTTTACAAGACCCTTTGATGAATTATGAACGATTAATGAAATCTTGATTGAACTGAGTCAATTAGACATTGCTTTGCAGCACAGCAACAAAGCAGTCATTCTTATTTGCAGAGAGAGAGAAAGAGACTAAACAGATTGGCGTAAGATCAAGGTTGTTCTCTTCATTGGTCCTGAACTGAAGAGAAAATATACATGCAAATATATAATGCCCCCCCACACACTTATTCATATGCTGTTACAGTCTAAACCTTTGGTATTAACGCCTCATTTTACACATAAATCACAGGCAGAATATGCCCTATCACTCAAGGGAGAACAATTTCTCAGGGAAGATAGAAAGCAGCTCTGTAGATTTGTTTTCCCACAGAGATTCTGAAAAGATAATTTAATTCAAATTCAAGGGAAAATTACACTTGAAAACACAACTAAACTTCCCACAAGGGAGTCGGGGAAATGCAGGTAAATTCTAGAGGAGAATTGAAAACCAAGGTACTGGAGGAGAATATCCACCATCACCCAGTTCCCTTCACTTGTGTTCCAGTCACGTCTTAGCCACAATAATATGGCCTGATGAAAGGTTATATTTAACTGGAAGATGATCAGCATCTATAATGTCAGTTTATCCTTTGAAGTGATCCAGAAACTGAAATGACCAAGTTCAAAAGCTGAAAGTTTCTCTTGCATTAGCTTAAAATACATTGCAGCTATTAATTCAATAAACCAGGGACATGGCAAATTGCAGTAAGGACCAAATCCTCTGTCATGGCACAGCAGCTTGAGGACTGAAGAAAGCATGGCAAATGAGGGGTTCATTTGTGGTTTTCCTTTAATAGGGAAGCGTCTCCTTGCTTGACCCATTGTACACATAGTATATTCAGCACTGCAGACTGTGTAGCTGTAGGATGAGTAGGTGAGCAGGCAGGAGTTGTAGCCCGAAATGCCCATGCTCTAAAGAAC
The DNA here is from genome assembly GCF_965140295.1 of Lepidochelys olivacea. Classification (NCBI taxonomy): domain Eukaryota; kingdom Metazoa; phylum Chordata; order Testudines; family Cheloniidae; genus Lepidochelys; species Lepidochelys olivacea. Next base: position 19,379,939 of record NC_140423.1, read on the forward strand.
AAATCTTGAAGGAGTCTACTGGGCAGGGTTCAGAGGTAGCAACAGTGCTTTGGAACATTAGCGCAGAAAGAGCGCAAAGCACTAATTGGGGTGAGGGATTTGTCCTATGGACCTCACCCAGCGTCGTGTCAGAATGTGGAGTACCCAGCTGCCCTGGTGGCAAAGGGGGAAAGTGTGGCTCTCGTGCCTATCAGAACCCATAGTCCTCATGTTTGTTAATGGCTATTGCATGCATTCAGTATGGTCTACTGCGGGTGACCCTAAGGAGCTCAGAAGAGCAACCAAGGTTTGAAAATTTAGCATCTGTCTAAGAAACTAATGGTCCCCATTGTCATAGTGTCTGAGCAGCTAACAATTAATATATTTATCCTCACAGCATCCCCGAGGTAAGGAAGTACTATTGGTCCCATTTCACAGATGGGAACTGAGGCACAGAGGGGGAAGGTCACTGACTCATGCTCAGACAGGAAGTCTGTGGTGGAGCAGGGACTTGAATCCAGGCCTTCTCAGTCCTAAGCTAGTTCTGTAACCACTGTAAGAACAGCCTCTCTTGTAAGATTCTTGGTACTTTCTACTTCTGGATGGAGAAAAAATACCAGAGGAAGACCCTTTTGCCTAAGGTATTGCTGCATTTCCAAGTCCTGATCCTGGCTGGATTCTGGAAGGGCAGAGCCCACCATGAAAATAAAAAATAACCAAACCCAAGAGTGAGTCAAAACTTTTTCAAAATTTCTAAAAAGTTTGAGGTGAACGCTCCATGGTGGATTCTATTTTAGTTTAACTCCTTTGAACATCCCTAACTGAAAGGACTGTTTCTTTACATCCACTTGTGGCATTGCACTCTATATGATTTTATGAAAATATGCTAATGAGTGTGAATATAATGTATAATGTGCTGGCAAGTGGGTAATGAAATCTTACAGTAACATGTGATCATGTCAGCTGAACTAGAATCCATCTTTAACTTGGTGCTTTTCCATTTAGAAGGAGGGGTGGGAACCCAGAGAGAGACAAAGGATTCCCGCCTTGTGCAAAAGGTATATATAGAACAAAGGGGGCTGCAGTCATGAGAAATCCTCTAGCTACCACCTGAGCTGGAACAAGGGCTGTACCAGGGGAAAGGATTGTGCCCAGACTAGGAAGGCGTCCAGTCTGTGATAGAAGCTTATTGAAACATCTCTGAGGGTGAGATTTTATCTGTATTCAGTTTTCTTACTCTATTAGGCTTAGACTTGCGTGTTTTATTTTATTTTGCTTGGTAATTCACTTTGTTCTGTCTGTTATTACTTGGAACCACTTAAACCCTACTTTTTTGTATTTAATAAAATCACTTTTTACTTATTAATTAACCCAGAGTATGTATTAATACCTGGGGGGGGGAATAGTTGTGCATCTCTCTCTATCAGTGTTATAGAGGACAAACAATTTATGAGTTTATCCTGTATAAGCTTTATACAGGGTAAAACGGATTTATTTGGGGTTTGGACCCCATTGGGAATTGGGTATCTGAGTGCTGGAGACAGGAGCACTTCTTAAGCTCTCAGGGTATGTCTACACTACGGAATAAGGTCGAATTTATAGAAGTCAGTTTTTTAGAAATCGGTTTTATATATTCGAGTGTGTGTGTCCCCACAGAAAATGCTCTAAGTGCATTAAGTGCATTAACTCAGCGGAGCGCTTCCACAGTACCGAGGCTAGAGTCGACTTCCGGAGCGTTGCACTGTGGATAGCTATCCTGCAGTCTCCGCTGCCCATTGGAATTCTGGGTTGAGATCCCAATGCCTGATGGGGCTAAAACATTGTCGCGGGTGGTTCTGGGTACGTATCGTCAGGCCCCCGTTCCCTCCCTCCCTCCGTGAAAGCAAGGGCAGACAATTATTTCGCGCCTTTTTTCCTGAGTTACCTGTGCAGACGCCATACCACGGCAAGCATGGAGCCCGCTCAGGTAACCGTCACCCTATGTCTCCTGGGTGCTGGCAGACGCGGTACGGCATTGCTACACAGTAGCAGCAACCCCTTGCCTTGTGGTAGCAGATGGTACAGTACGACTGGTAGCCGTCATCGTCATGTCCGAGGTGCTCCTGGTCGCCTCTGTGAGGTCGATCAGGAGCGCCTGGGCAGACATGGGCGCAGGGACTAAATTTGGAGTGACTTGACCAGGTCATTCTCTTTAGTCCTGCAGTCAGTCCTATTGAACCCTCTTATGGTGAGCGGGCAGGCGATACGGACTGCTAACAGTCCTATTGCACCATCTTCTGCCGAGCAGCCATGAGATGTGGATGGCATGCAGTCCTTCTGCACTGTCTGCTGCCAGCCAAAGATGTAAAAGATAGATGGAGTGGATCAAAACAAGAAATAGACCAGATTTGTTTTGTACTCATTTGCTTCCCCCCCTCACCTGTCTAGGGGACTCATTCTTCTAGGTCACACTGCAGTCACTCACAGAGAAGGTGCAGCGAGGTAAATCTAGCCATATATCAATCAGAGGTCAGGCTAACCTTCTTGTTCCAATAAGAACGATAACTTAGGTGCACCATTTCTTATTGGAACACTCCGTGAAGTCCTGCCTGAAATACTCCTTGATGTAAAGACACCCCCTTTGTTGATTTTAGCTCCCTGAAGCCAACCCTGTAAGCCGTGTCCTCAGTCGCCCCTCCCGGCGTCAGAGCAACGGCAAACAATCGGGCATCTGAGAGTGCTGTCCAGAGCAGTCACAATGGAGCACTCTCATGGGGCTAAAACATTGTCGTGGGTGGTTCTGGGTACGTATCGTCAGGCCCCCGTTCCCTCCCTCCCTCCCTCCGTGAAAGCAAGGGCAGACAATCATTTCGCGCCTTTTTTCCTGAGTTACCTGTGCAGACGCCATACCACGGCAAGCATGGAGCCCGCTCAGGTAACCGTCACCCTATGTCTCCTGGGTGCTGGCAGACACGGTACGGCATTGCTAAACAGTAGCAGCAACCCATTGCCTTCTGGCAGCAGATGGTGCAATACGACTGGTAGTCATCCTCGTTGTGTCCAAGGTGCTCCTGGCCACGTCGACTGTGAGCGCCTGGGCAGACATGGGCGCAGGGACTAAATTTGGAGTGACTTGGCCAGGTCATTCTCTTTAGTCCTGCAGTCAGTCCTATTGAACCGTCTTATGGTGAGCGGGCAGGCGATACGGACTGCTAGCAGTCGTACTGTACCATCTTCTGCCAGGCAGGCAAGAGATGAGGACTGCTAGTAGTCGTATTGTACCATCTTCTGCCAGGCAGGCAAGAGATGAGGATGGCTAGCAGTCGTACTGTACCATCTTCTGCCGAGCAGCCATGAGATGTGGATGGCATGCAGTCCTTCTGCACCGTCTGCTGCCAGCCAAAGATGTAAAAGATAGATGGTGTGGGTCAAAACAAGAAATAGACCAGATTTGTTTTGTACTCATTTGCCTCCTCCCCTGTCTAGGGGACTCATTCCTCTAGGTCACACTGCAATCACTCACAGAGAAGGTGCAGCGAGGTAAATCTAGCCATGTATCAATCAGAGGCCAGGCTAACGTCCTTGTTCCAATAAGAACGATAACTTAGGTGCACCATTTCTTATTGGAACCCTCCGTGAAGTCCTGCCTGAAATACTCCTTGGTGTAAAGACACCCCCTTTGTTGATTTTAGCTCCCTGAAGCCAACCCTGTAAGCCGTGTCGTCAGTCGCCCCTCCCTCCGTCAGAGCAACGGCAGACAATCGTTCCGCACCTTTTTTCTGTGCGGACGCCATACCAAGGCAAGCATGGAGGCCGCTCAGCTCACTTTGGCAATTAGGAGCACATTAAACACCACACGCATTATCCAGCAGTATATGCAGCACCAGAACCTGGCAAAGCGATACCGGGCGAGGAGGCGATGTCAGCGCGGTCACGTGAGTGATCAGGACATGGACACAGATTTCTCTGAAAGCATGGGCCCTGCCAATGCATGCATCATGGTGCTAATGGGGCAGGTTCATGCTGTGGAACGCCGATTCTGGGCTCGGGAAACAAGCACAGACTGGTGGGACCGCATAGTGTTGCAGGTCTAGGACGATTCCCAGTGGCTGCGAAACTTTCGCATGCGTAAGGGCACTTTCATGGAACTTTGAGACTTGCTTTCCCCTGCCCTGAGGCGCATGAATACCAAGATGAGAGCAACCCTCACAGTTGAGAAGCGAGTGGCGATAGCCCTGTGGAAGCTTGCAATGCCAGACAGCTACCGGTCAGTTGGGAATCAATTTGGAGCGGGCAAATCTACTGTGGGGGCTGCTGTGATGCAAGTAGCCCACGCAATCAAAGATCTGCTGATATCAAGGGTAGTGACCCTGGGAAATGTGCAGGTCATAGTGGATGGCTTTGCTGCAATGGGATTCCCTAACTGTGGTGGGGCTATAGACGGAACCCATATCCCTATCTTGGCACCGGAGCACCAAGCCGCCGCGTACATAAACCGCAAGGGGTACTTTTCGATAGTGCTGCAAGCTCTGGTGGATCACAAGGGACGTTTCACCAACATCAACGTGGGATGGCCGGGAAAGGTGCATGATGCTCGCATCTTCAGGAACTCTGGTCTGTTTCAAAAGCTGCAGGAAGGGACTTTATTCCCAGACCAGAAAATAACTGTTGGGGATGTTGAAATGCCTATATGTATCCTTGGGGACCCAGCCTACCCCTTAATGCCATGGCTCATGAAGCCGTACACAGGCAGCCTGGACAGTAGTCAGGAGCTGTTCAACTACAGGCTGAGCAAGTGCAGAATGGTGGTAGAATGTGCATTTGGATGTTTAAAGGCACGCTGGCGCAGTTTACTGACTTGCTTAGACCACAGTGAAACCAATATTCCCCACTGTTATTGCTGCTTGCTGTGTGCTCCACAATATCTGTGAGAGTAAGGGGGAGACGTTTATGGCGGGGTGGGAGGTTGAGGCAAATCGCCTGGCTGCTGGTTACGCGCAGCCAGACACCAGGGTGGTTAGAAGAGCACAGGAGGGCGCGGTACGCATCAGAGAAGCTTTGAAAACCAGTTTCATGACTGGCCAGGCTACGGTGTGAAAGTTCTGTTTGTTTCTCCTTGATGAAGCCCCCCACCCCTTGGTTCACTCTACTTCCCTGTAAGCTAACCACCCGCCCCTCCTCCCTTCAATCACCGCTTGCAGAGGCAATAAAGTCATTGTTGCTTCACATTCATGCATTCTTTATTCATTCATCACACAAATAGGGGGATGACTACCAAGGTAGCCCAGGAGGGGTGGTGGAGGAGGGAAGGAAAATGCCACACAGCACTTTAAGCACAGCACTTTAAAAGTTTACAACTTTAAAATTTATTGAATGACAGCCTTCTTTTTTTGGGGCAATCCTCTGTGGTGGAGTGGCTGGTTGGCCGGAGGTCCCCCCACCGTGTTCTTGGGCATCTGGGTGTGGAGGCTATGGAACTTGGGGAGGAGGGCGGTTGGTTACAGAGGGGCTGCAGTGGCAGTCTGTGCTCCAGCTGCCTTTGCTGCAGCTCAACCATACACTGGAGCATACTGGTTTGGTCCTGCAGCAGCCTCAGCATTGAATCCCGCCTCCTCTCATCACACTGCTGCCACATTTGAGCTTCAGCCCTGTCTTCAGCCCGCCACTTACTCTCTTCAGCCCGCCACTTACTCTCTTCAGCCCGCCACCTCTCCTCCCGGTCATTTTGTGCTTTCCTGCACTCTGACATTATTTGCCTCCACGCATTCGTCTGTGCTCTGTCAGTGTGGGAGGACAGCATGAGCTCGGAGAACATTTCATCGCGAGTGCGTTTTTTTTTCTTTCTAAGCTTCACTAGCCTCTGGGAAGGAGAAGATCCTGTGATCACTGAAACACATGCAGCTGGTGGAGAAAAAAAAAAGGGACAGCGGTATTTAAAAAGACACATTTTATAAAACAGTAGCTACACTCTTTCAGGGTAAACCTTGCTGTTAACATTACATACATAGCACATGTGCTTTCGTTACAAGGTCGCATTTTGCCTCCTCCCACCGCGTGACTACCCCCTCAACCTTCCCCCCTCCCTGTGGCTAACAGCGGGGAACATTTCTGTTTTGCCACAGGCAAACAGCCCAGCAGGAATGGGCTCCTCTGAGTGTCCCCTGAAGAAAAGCACTCTATTTCAACCAGGTGACCATGAATTATATCTCACTCTCCTGAGGATAACACAGAGAGATAAAGAACGGATGTTGTTTGAATGCCAGCAAACATACACTGCAATGCTTTGTTCTACAATGATTCCCGAGTACGTGTTACTGGCCTGGAGTGGTAAAGTGTCCTACCATGAAGGACGCAATAAGGCTGCCCTCCCCAGAAACCTTTTGCAAAGGCTTTAGGACTACATCTAGGAGAACCGCAAATGCCAGGGCAAAGTAATCCTTTCACATGCTTGCTTTTAAACCATGTATAGTATTTTAAAAGGTACACTCACCAGAGGTCCCTTCTCCGCCTGCTGGGTCCAGGAGGCAGCCTTGGGTGGGTTCGGTGGGTACTGGCTCCAGGTCTAGGGTGAGAAACAGTTCCTGGCTGTCGGGAAAACCGGTTTCTCCGCTTGCTTGCTGTGAGCTATCTTCTTCGTCCCCAAAACCTGCTTCCGTATTGCCTCCATCTCCATTGAAGGAGTCAAACAACACGGCTGGGGTAGTGATGGCTGAACCCCCTAAAATGGCATGCAGCTCATCATAGAAGCGGCATGTTTGGGGCTCTGACCCAGAGCGGCTGTTTGCCTCTCTGGTAGGCTTGCCTCAGCTCCTTCAGTTTCACGCGGCACTGCTTCGGGTCCCTGTTATGGCCTCTGTCCTTCATGCCCAGGGAGATTTTGACAAAGGTTTTGGCATTTCGAAAACTGGAACGGAGTTCTGATAGCACGGATTCCTCTCCCCAAACAGCGATCAGATCCCGTGCCTCCCGTTCGGTCCATGCTGGAGCTCTTTTGCGATTCTGGGACTCCATCATGGTCACCTGTGCTGATGAGCTCTGCATGGTCACCTGCAGCTTGCCACGCTGGCCAAACAGGAAATGAGATTCAAAAGTTCGCGGTTCTTTTCCTGTCTACCTGGCCAGTGCATCTGAGTTGAGAGTGCTGTCCAGAGCGGTCATAATGGAGCACTCTGGGATAGCTCCCGGAGGCCAATACCATCGAATTGTGTCCACAGTACCCCAAATTCGAGCCGGCAACGTCGATTTAAGTGCTAATCCACTTGTCAGGGGTGGAGTAAGGAAATCGATTTTAAGAGCCCTTTAAGTCGAAATAAAGGGCTTCATTGTGTGGACGGGTGCAGGTTTACATCGATTTAACGCTGCTAAATTCGACCTAAAGTCCTAGTGTAGACCAGGGCTTAGTTAAGCCTGCAGCTTTTGGGGGATGTGGTTCAGACCTGCGTCTGTGTTTGTTGCAGGCTAGCGTGTCTGACACAACCAGGCAGGGCACTGAAGTCCTAAGCTGCCAGGGAAAACCAGCTCAAAGGTAGTCCCAGCACATCAGGTGGCAGTTCCCCAGGGGGTTTCTGTGATCCAAACAGTCACACCACTGTTCTTCCATCCTCTACTTGTCCTCAGTGAGCAGCAGTAACTATGTCAAAAGAGACAGAGTGGGAGCAGGGGGAAGAGAGGTGACCAAGATTCAGGATTGGTGAGAATTAATTAGTCTGGGGTTCGGTGACCTTCCCAATATGGGTTTACGTTTATGAACCTTCCCGCCCCCTTTTCTCCTGTACTTTAAATCCATGTGATTCAATTCACATTGGGCTAGAAAAAGGGCAGTCTGTGCTGTGTATTACAGACAAATGATCCTCCCAGACATTTGGCTAGCACAATTGCAAGCCTTATAAATGGTCTGTAGTCTGGGGCCAGCTCTCCCCTGCCCCTCTGCAAGGTGAGTGCAGAATGTTACCATCTGATCTGGTCATATTTTACACCCCTTCTACACAGTGTAAATGACGACACATGAGTTGCACGGCAATAGGGGAACCAGACCCTCTGCATTTTTTTTTTATCCCATTTAGAGGTTCTTTTCTCTCCTTCCCACAGCTCTTTTGTTCACGGCGCTGGAAATATTCTTGCTCTCTCTGCCTATTTTCAGTCTCTTCTAAGTGGCATGTGAATCCATCACATTTGGGTTCAAGTGGGCTTAAAGCTAAAGAAAGCAGCAGGGTTGCTCCCTCAGTCAGTAGGGTAGATAGATTTCAACAAGCACTGTAGTACAGCAGGTGTGGACTGGAAAGTGAACCGAGCAGAATTAGCCCCATCTGCTGGTGATAAATCTGCAAGTTTGCTGGAAGCTGTGAAAAGTCATTGATTTTTAAGATCCAGGGCATGATTCACCCCTGCTAGTGCATAGCATGCAAATGACACTACGCACACCGGCAAGGGCCTGCCCAACAGGATTTGATTCACTGAAGGGGAGGCCATGCAGTGTTAGCACCCTCCTTCCCCAGGTATTCAATTGCAAATTAAAGCTGTTTCTTGCAGTAGGAGGTCTATGGAAGCCTTATCACCCAGAGGTCATTAAGTGCACTTTGTGAGTGTCCCAGCTATGCTCTCGCCACAGCCACCACCACCCACTTTTGGGGCTGTTTGGCCTAGCTTCAGGATCCCATCCAGAGTAGGGATTGTGAGCACCTTGTACTGTAACCTGTGTGACACTGCACCCCATATTCTTCATAGTGATATTATTATATGATTATAGCATAATTAAGATGTATTTTATGCAAGATAAGTCATTGGAAGAGTTATGATTTGCTGTACATAATTATTCTATTCCTATGCATGTATCATTTTTGTATCTGAAGTTATGAATGTGACGTTACACTCCATATTCTTTATGGAAATATGCTTATGATATGGATATGACATAACTGAGATATACTTTATGCAAGATGGGTCTTGTAAGGTATCATTGGAAAGGTTATGATTTACTGAATGTGATTATCCAATATTTGTATTCATGTATCATTTCTGTATATAAAGTTAGGAACATGGACTATGTAATAATTACAGCTGGGTGTGAATTGGGAAGACACCCACCAGAAGACAGGCCATCAGATTTGATGGGCCATTAGGAAGGAACAACAAGACCATGAAGATACTAATCTCTCTCCCTCCTGGAAGGCATCTGGGGATACAACTGTGACACTACAAGGTCAGGTGGTCTTGTCACCTGATATTAAACATTGTCTTGGACTTGTAACTTTCCTCTAAAAGGGAAGTGGGGTCAAGTTTAGGAAACAAAGGATTCCCACCTTATGTAAATATTATTTAAAGGTGGGGAGGAAGGCAAACAGGACTCCTCTCCATGGCCAGTCTGCCCAAGAAGAAAGACTTCTAAAGACACCTGAAGGGAAGGCAAGGGGGGAGTCCAGACTGAGACAGGGGTCCAGTCTGAAAAGAAATATAACTGGAACTCTAAGCTACAGAAACTTTGCAACCTGCCTAAAATAACATTTAGGGTAAGAAATTACATTTTGTAACCTGTTTATTAAGTATATTGAGCTTATCTTGCATATTTTGTTTTATTTTTCTCAGTAATCTGCTTTGTTCTGTCTGTTATCTCTTATAGTCACTTAAAATTCACATTTTGTACTTAATAAACTTATATAACCCTGTTTGTACAATTCATAATGGGGGAGGGGGTGAGAGGCTGTGCATACCTTCCTCCACATTGTGGGAGGACACAGATTTCATAATATACCTTTGGGTCTGCACTCCAAGAGAGGTGTACACCTGAGTGCTGGGGCAAGTCCCTTAAGCTGGGTCTTCCCAGAACTGATCTCAGTGTCTGTGTCGTTCTGCATTTGGGTGTGGCCCTGCCTGTGTATGTGCTGGAGGAGGCATAATAGCCTGGCTCAGCAAGACAGGTAAAAAGGGTGCCCAGGCTGGCATAACAGGTAGGCTCAGTGGTATCTCAGCATATCAGGTGGCATCCTAAGGGGGGCAACCTATCACAATAAATATTGATTATGTATCTGTATTTCAAATAGAATCATAGAATATCAGGGTTGGAAGGGACCTCAGGAGGTCATCTAGTCCAACCCCCTCCTCAAAGCAGGACTAATCCCCAATTTTTGCCCTAGATCCCTAAATGGCCCCCTCAAGGATTGAACCCACTAGACAAGATGCTTTCAGTCTAGATAGCTGGTTGGGAAGGGCCTATTAAGGGCAATGAGCCATTACGGAAAACAATAGGCCTTAGAAAAAGCTTATCTCCCACCTGATGAGCCTTCCTAAGAACACTCCAAACAGCCTGTAAGTAATGGCTGCTATGACCCCACAAGGACATGTGACCAGGCCACATGCTGCTGGACTCCATCTTGGAATGTCAGTATTTTTCCACAGACTGGTCTGGGAACCAAGCTTTGGAACAAAGGTTTCCCACCATATGCAAAAGGTGTATAAGGCAGGGGGTGACATCATCTGGGGTTCTTCACTTCCCACACATGAAGACTCCTGGAAACACCTAAGGAACAAAGACTGAACTGGGGGATTATGCTGGACCCAGGCTAAAGGGATTTCTAGCCTGTGTAAAACACCTGGGATTGCAAGCTGTAAAGCAAGTGCAGCTTGCCCCTTAAGAATCTGCAGCCTGCTTGTATCATCTGTTAGGGTGAGACTCTGCTATTCATATCCAATCTATGTATTATATTAGGCTTCGTTTGCGATTTTTGTTTATTTGCTAGGTAATCTGCTTTGATCTATTTACTATCCCTTATAATCTATATTTTGTAACTAATAAATTTATTTTTGTTTTAATCTAAACCAGCGAGCTTTGACTGGAGTGCTTGGGGAAAATCTCTGCTTGGTTACCACAAGTGTGCATTGTTCTCTTCACATTGAGGGAGAGGCAGACCAGGTATTAAACCTATATACCGGCCAGATCAATATTGCTCTGGGGTCCCAGGCTAGGAAGCTGGTGGTTAGAGAGCCTGCACGTAACTGCAGCTGGGTGTGTCCCTACCTGTATGAATGCAGGTGAAAGTGCAGGCTGGAGGGCTTTGTAGATTGTCACAGCAGTACAGTGTGAGAGGGAACACAGGCTGGTGTGTCAGGGGGCTCAGTGGTACCCCAGTTCCAGGTGGCAGTTCCGGGGGGGAACCCATCACAACTCATCTCCTACCAGATAATCAAACAATGGAGGCCCCATTCTGAGGTTACATTGAATGGCACCCCAGGTGTGTTCACAGTGCATCTTTCAACATTGTGCCAAAAATTCAGTCAGGCCCCTGCCTTGCCTCCACTTGTGCACATATAAAATTGTGTGGGTACTGTGACGGGGGCGGGACTCACCACCGCTGGCGTCCCCCGCTGGTTGCTCCAGGGAATTAGTGCTTCCAGGCCACGGATCGCCCTCTGCAGGCCAGTGTCCCGCTGCCACTGGCCCCTTGTCCCTCTGGGTCCCCGGTGCCTTTTTCCCTGGGGATCTGCCCCAGCAGGACCCCTGCTCTCGGTCTCTCCTCCCAGGGAGCCCCCAACCCTCTAGACCTACCTTGCTTCAGTGGCTACTGCCAGCCAACAGCTAGCTCCCGTTCACTGGGGCAGACTGCAGTGTACTGGCCACTCATCATCGGCAAGGGGATAGGACCTGCTGCCTTTGCCTATCCTCAGGCTGCCCCTCTGCAGCTCCTGTGCCTCTGTAGGCCTTCACCAAGGCCTGCAGCCTGGGAGTTTATCAGGCTGGAGCTCCCCAACTCCCTTTGCCTTTGCCCTTCCCCTGCACTGCTCTGCCACCCTGTTCCCAGGCAGCTAGTCCATCCCACTCCAGGGCTAGAGTGGGATTCCTCCAGCTGCTGGCCCTCAGCCCTCTTCTGGGCCCTGATTAAGATAGCCACACCTGTGGTCAGCTTCCCCCAGCTGTTCTTAATCCCTTTCCCTGCTGCAGGGCTGCTTTTAACCCCTTCAGGGCCTGAGCAGGGTAACCACCCTGCTACAGTACCCCTGCTTTGGGAGCACAAAGGCCTACACACACATATGTGCACACACACCGCTGCAAAACCCATTTGGATAAATGTTCAAATGTGTGCCTAAGTGCTTGCCCCAGCAACTCGTGGATGCGTGTATGCAAGTGTGCATTTGTGTAGGTGTGTATAGTGAGGCCACTGGCTGAAAATCAGGCCCTTGAAATGTCAACCCAGTCTAGACATTCAGTAACTTTTAAATGCATATGATGGATGCATTTTCATTTCCAACCCAGTTAGCGGTATACGTGGGTTTTACTTAAGCAAAAATGCAAAGGATTAGGGCTTGGAATTACTGGTACCCTTGAAGTCAGCTACGAATTTTTAGTGACAGATTTTTTATAAAACTAAAGCACTTACTATTGAGATTTCAGACTCTTAGCTTTCTCCCTTAAAAATTATTTGAGATGGGCAAAGGGGTTTGGCTGGGCACTGCGGAGCACTGGGGTGGGTGGAGAGGGCGTGGCTTGTGTTGCGTGACCAGGAATTTGGTTGTTTTTTTTTTGCCCATGACACCATGGTGAAGACCACTTGGAAATAGCACTCCTGTGAGCGTCTCTTCTGGATGGGAAGGCATGGGGGTGCAGAGGGGCTTTGCCTGGGGCATGCAGTTCTTAGTGGGCATTTTGATTCTATCATATCTCTGCTAATGGAATTTATTGTCTGTAGCATCTAACATGTAGAGTCTAATCTTGTGAGGTGCCAAGTGTTCTGACCTCCCACGGAAGACATGGACAGGTGAAAGCGCTCAGCACCTCATAAATTCAGCTGCTACCAGGGAGGATGCACATTTAGCATTGTGGATGGACAGTTAAAAGCCAGACAGATCATCTCTGTATCCATCAGAAGCACTCATTTGTAACGGATGCTGACATTTTCCTTCAGATGCCATCTCTAGCCTGAATTGTGTGTGACAGCCGAAGTTGTGTGTTCAATTCTAGATTCTAATATGAGCCAGAGCAAAGAAATAGCAGCTGTGAGTTCACCTTCCTCAGCTGTGATATTAATCAGCTGTGGGTGTGGTATTATTGTACCTAAGTGCTTGTTGTAATAGCGTTAAAAGATTGACACATTACAGGAACTGAAATCACCCATAATTACGATCTTTTTATTGTGCCAGGGTTTTCTTCTCTTGGGATATTGTATTTCATCCTTGCATTAACCCTCCTATTATCCCTTCAGGATGCCAGTCTCATAACTCAAACTGGTTGAGTTACTTCAGGCTGGTTACTATTTTCAGGAGCTGACTATTCCTGGCCCCAAACCACTATATTTTGACTTCGCCAATGCATTCTCCTCCAGGACAGGAGCAGGGTTAGGTAATCTACTTCATATACAATACATCCAGCCTGAACCATTGTCCTAAAGATGAATCCCATGAACATAACGTGCTTAAAACTTTATTGAAGTTTGTAAAAGCTTGGCTAGCTATTTAAAAATGTATTGTAGGCACCATAAGCCTCTGTACCTCCTCCATTTGGCTGGGACCAGAAGCAGAAATACACCAGGAAAAGGTGATTTCTATTGTATTTCTTGTCCTGGGCAAAAACAAGGGAGCGTTGAAAGGTTACAAGAGAGGCTGTCCTCATACAAATTCCACTTTGATTCCCTGGCCACTGTGGTTGGGATAAATTTGCATGAACTTCAGAGAAGCCACTGGATGAATCTTTTGAGCTTTGCCCATCACCCATTCGTCAGCCTCTTCTCTGGAATGTATACATGGTCTCTGGAGTTGGCTACATTTCCACTAGACTTCAGCCAGTCCAATGCTTTGAGAATTTAACTGTGTTACAAAGAGATCAAACACAATCCCCCACACTCTTCCTTCCCAGCACCATCGACTCTGGACATAAGTTGCTGGAAGTTTCTCTTAACCAAGGTTCCACAAACAGGACATTGACTGGACCTCTGCATATTATTTCATTAGCCATTCATAATTCATCTGGGATACCAACTCTGATTGTCATTTGTCGGGACCATTTCTAGGGATTTGATGGAGCAAAATAGCACTGTTCGTAGAGAAATGAATTGGATGCATCAGCTCTGCCAACAGTTACCGATGAATCCCTGCTGTTATATCACATGTTAATTGTTTAATAAGTGATCCAACAAGCAGAAAAAAAAAAAAAAAAAAGAGAGAGATGGAGTGTGCCCCACACTCCCATTACAGACCAGTTCTTTTCAGGGACTTGCAGCATTGCATTCAATACAGGATGGGGGTTCATCATGTTTTCTGCCAAGTACAAGTTCTGCTGCTTACTTAAGTGTGCCAAATCTAAAGCAGATTCTTGGTTGATGAAGCTCCACAGACAGTGATGAGAGCAGTCTGAGGAATTGGCTTTCTTTCCCTGGGGGGAGATTTTCAGTAATAGGCCTCGCTGGACAACACTGCCACATCAGAATGGAAATGTGCCTCTGTTTTATATACCATGGAGGCAGAGCGCTGAAATTCCCTAAGTGAAGGAGAAGAGTGTGAAACTTTCCTAATCAATATTAAAGCAGGTGAAACTCATGTGTTTTAGCTATAATTGTGAAACACAAGCAGAAAATGTACCAAGTATGATCTTAAATCTTGCTAAATAGGACCATAGCTTCGGTTTGCTTAACGTTCTGGGGCCTGGTTCTCATTTACACTGAGGCCTTGCACTTTGGCTATGTAACAGGTAAGGAAGAATCAGGCTCTGGACGCTTGTTTAAACCTCATGTTGAATGGAGCTAGGTAACAGTTTTGTATGAGCCCAAAGCAAACCAGATCCCTGGTTTTACAAGACTTCTAGGTATCAGGCCTGGCCATTGCACTCACAGCATTAATGGCCTGACTCGGGGGGGGGGGGGAGTGAGGGACCAAAACCAAGTGCATGCTACTGTACACCTGAAATGTGCTCCTAAATCTGGCACTTGTGCATGTCTGTGATCAGCTCTCTCTATCCCTGATGTTTCTAGAGTGCCCATCATTATAGCACCATGTGCCTGTAAATGGCTGCTTGTAAGTGCCAATCTCCAGTATGTGCATACACAACTGCAGTCTCAAACTGGGACATCAAAATGTACTTGGTTTCCAAGAGGGACCCACGACAGCACAGATCCCGATGATACGTCTGCTTCAAGCTTGCACTTCTTTCAAAATAGCTGCAGTCTGTTATGTTTTTCCAAGCACTGAGAGCAACTGCTTGCTTTCAGCCTGAATAGTTTTTATTTTAGATTAAAAGAAAAAGCAAAACATGAAAGAACAGGGGCAGAGGGAAAGTAAGCAAGTATAGTGTGAAGCGCCTCAGTAACATGGTGTACCAATTCTGTGTCACAAAAGTAAGATGAAAGTAAGTCATAACAAGTAGTCTGTAGAGCGCTAGTCTTCCTGCTTTTTGCAAGGAAGCAAGGTTGTGATGGGAAGTTATAAATTGGTGGCAATAAATATTTTTCTTTTAAAGATGTCTTCACATTTGTAACACTATCTATTCAGTTTCCACTCACAGATCCTCAGACTGAAGATTGACCAGACACACGGTGCAATATCTGTACAGCTATTTGTTCTCTTGCTGCAAAACAGGGTTTGCCAACAGCTACAGGGCATCTTTCTTGGAAACAGGGGCAATTGGGTGGGTTTCTACTATAACAATTACCCCAGCCAGCCGCTCAGGGGAGGACAGAAGTGTGTAACTTGTTCTCTCTGCCAACTGGTGACTAGGCATTAAAGCACACAGGACCCATGACCAATTAATAATTATAGGTGCTTTTTATCAGTAGACCCCTTAATCTGCTGTGAGTGTATCTACATGTGACTGCAAACTGAGACCTTGCGATCTTTAAGTGACAATTCTACCAAACATTAGACGGTCCCAAAACACATCTCCACTCACTCTGTGAGTAAGTTCAGATCTGAAGACAAACTTCTCTAATCTTGACTGGAAATCCAGTCTTTCTTGGAATTACATGTGGAAACTGTTCCCTTCCTCTTCACCAGTAGTTGTGTTCACTGACCAGTAACCAGGCACTGTCTGAAACAGATGTCACAGCTAGCAGAGTCCTCCATATAGTGGGCATGTGATGCTGGTAGACGAGGTGCCAGCTCAAGCCAAGGCCCCTAGGTCTCAACAGAACACTGACCAATACCATAGGCACCGACTCCGTGGTTGCTCCAGGGTTGGAGCACAAATAGAAAAAAAATAGTGGGTACTCAGCACCCACAAGCCAAAGCTGTTTGGCAGCGCCCCCAATCAGCTGTTTGGCAGCACCCCCGATTAGCTGATCAGGGTGCCATCAAACAGCTGATTGGAGGCTGGGGGAGGAGCTTGGGGGAAGTCAGAGAGCAGTGAGTGGGCAGGGGCCTCAGGGAGGGGGCAGAGTGGAGCGGGACAAGGCAGAGCAAGGGCATGGCCTGGGGGTAGCGGAGCGAGGGAGGGGTCTTGGGGAAGGGGCAGAATGAGGCCAGGGCCTTGGGAGGAGGGGAGGAGTGGGGGCAGGGCCTTGGGGCAGAGTGGGGGTGGAGCACCCCTGGGGAAAAGAAAAACTCAGCGCCTATGACCAATACATATCTGGAACCAATCTGGCTCACCTGTGCAGTAGTATCATCAAAATAGATACAAGTGTTATAAAAATGTGCTTACTGTTTATACTTTAATGCTTGTAAATTGCTGCATGCATTACCCTCACTTATATAATATGTATCCCATGGTATAAAGTAATATTTAAGTGTTTGTTCTGTAATTGTACAGAGAGAGAAGCTTTACCAAGTGTTAATAACGGGAGGTGTTACACCTTGCCCAACAAAGAAGGCTCATCGACACCAGAGAACAAAAGACTTTGTTGATTGCTCCCCCCGCCCCATGAAGAGGAATTCCTCCCATCAGCTGAACTGACAGCTCAGCGAATGGGAATGGGATAAAACCCATAACAAGAAGAAACTGGATCTTTGTGCTGCTTGGACTCTTCAGGGCAAGGTTTTCTAGGCATAAGCAAGGGATCCTCAGCGATTACCATGGATTAGCCCTCTGGGGCATATAGAGCTTGCTTATTGTAGCAGTTTCTATTACCTGTAGAAACTTAAGATTGTGACTCATTTGTTTGTGTGTTTATCCTCTTTAACCTTGTAAATAACTGTCTTATTTCCTTTTCCTTATTAATAAATGTTTTAGATAGTTTATGATAGGATTGGCTACAGAGTTGTCTTTGGTATGAGATCTAAGGGGCAATTGACTTGCGGTAAGCAACTGGTCCTTTGTGACTAAGTAACCTGGATATTGCTGTGATCTTTGATGGAAGGGACCATCTATCAAAAAGGCAAGCTTGTCTAGGTGACAAGATAGATGAGTGTACCCAAGGGGATGGTTTGTGACTCCGTGGTTAGGCTGTTACAGGGCCTGAGGAGTTTGTACTTGATAATTGGTTGGTGAAATCTAAGTAGAGAGCTCACAGCCCATTTGGGGATTATGCTCTGCTTCTTAACAGTCTGCCTGGAAGTAGGTAATGACACGCTTGAGCCACTGCAGGGCAGCTTGACAGGGCAGGCTCCCCATTGGACATCAGCCTGAGCCCAGAAGAATCAATGAAACATCATGAGCAAAGGACAAAATTTCCAAGCTCACTGAAGCCAGGAAGAATCAGAAATCTCCAAAAAAAGCCTGTGCCAATAAGACTGTCCTATCAGACATGATGATTAGTGACTGAGCACAGACTCTGGGGCTTGGTACAACCATAGAAGGTCCCTTTCCCAAGGAGTTTGAGGTAGCAGGTACCCCTCTCCTGAGCTGACTGCTTGGGCTGAACTCTGAGGTGCTTCCCATCCCTAGTTAGAAAATGCTTCTGGCTATTTTCACTGTTTTTTTAAAAATTTGCATAAGGCATTTTTAAGACTCAAGCTGAGAACTGGTAGTTTGGTAGCTGCCAATCAAATTTCCAACAACAATGGCTTTTCATCTCCTCTGGTTCCATTAGAAAGGTGGAAACAATGTGTGTTGGGCCGTTCTCCTACATGGCTGGACATGTCAATTTGGCCCCAGCTAGTCTAGAGCCAAAATTGATGGAAAATACAGAAGAAAGGAGGGGAGCTCTCTGAACAGAAGATGCCAAAGCTAACGCGCAAACGTCTGATTTAACTAGGTTGTAAAGATGCATTGTACACAGTCTGCTTAGCTCTTAAACTGTATGGAGATGGAAATTATAGGTATTGGAAAGAGGAAATTGGTATCCATAGAGCTACATAATGCATCCTCGTTCCTGAAGGTTATTCTGTTCAGAGCTGCATCAATCCCAGTGTTTCAATTCATTGTGCTTATAAAACCAGTCTATAAAACCAGTATATAATATAATAGGATCTCAGTCATTCCAGAAGCTGGTCAGAATGGATTCCAAAATGTGCACAGATTATAACTGTCATATGGAGGATCGATATATTCAAAGGCAGAGAAAAATAGTTTAATTTCTGGATGCTCCTGGATATAGGAGGCTGCATCAGTGATGAATTAGTGATTTCAATGTCTGCAGTGGATAGAGAATATGAGAAAGTAGGGGGAAGAGGGACATCTGTCTGAAAGTTCTATTTAAAGCACAAAAAAAGAAAAAAGAAAACCAGGATAAGTAATTTTTAATGGCGAAAAAAGAAATTATCAATCACCCTGGAGCCAGCCTTCTCCTGTTTTGTGTCAGATTAACAGCTGCTACCTTCTACCATTAGAGCAAGATTTCTATTAAAAATGGATTCAGAGCGAAATCTCACTACTGTCTGGAATGAGCACAATGTGGTCAAATAGTATGAAGGGTTGATTTGGTGCATTGCTGCTGTGGCCTGCAGGGAGGAATGAAACTGCTGTGGTGTTGCAGTTTTAAGGAAAAAATATCAGCAACAACATTTATTTTCTATTTGGCTGATAATTTATGCTTAAATCCTGCTGTCCTTACTTGGGAAAAATTCTCATTCAACTAAAGTAGTGATGATTTCCATTACTTGTTATTATGGTAGCACACCATAGTAGTAGAGGACCCAACTGAGATAGGGGTTAATGCCAGGCACGATGCACATACATAGTAAGAGACAGTTTGGGTGAAAAACCTAATTGGCTTCAAGATTGAGCCTGATAAACTTATGGAGGGAATGGCATGATGGGACTGCCTACAATGGCATGTAGCCGATCTGTGACTGCTAGCAGCAAATATCTCCAAAGGCCAGTGATGGGGAGGGCTCTGAGTTACTACAGAGAATTCATTCCCATGTGTCTGGCTGGTGGGTCTTGCCCAAATGCTCAAGGTCTCACTGATTGCCATATTTGGGGTGAGGAAGGAATTATCCCCCAGGTCAGTTTGGCAGAGTTCCTGGGGTGCTTTTTTTTTTACCTTCCTCTGCAGCATGGGCCACAGGTCACTTGCAGGTTTAAATTAGTATAAATGGTGGATTCTCTGTAACTGAAGTCTTTAAATCATGATTTGAGAACTTCAGAAACACAGCCAGAGGTTTTGGGTCTATTACAGGAGCAGGTGGACTAGGTTCTGTGGCCTGCAATGTACAGGAGGTCAGACTAGATGATCATGATAGTCTCTTCTGACCTTAAAGTCTATGAGTTGGCTCCTGCCCAAAAAGCTTACAGTCTAAATTGACAAGTGTAGGAGAAAGGAAATATTGTTATCCCCATTGTACAGATGAGCAACTGAGACACAAAAGGTGAAATCCTGGCCCCATTGTCAAGTCAAAACTTCTATTGACACCATGATTTTTCCTAGAGAGATTAAGTGACTTGCTTAAGGTCCTACAGGAAACCACCAACAAAGCTAGGATATGAACCCAGGTCTCTGAGTCCCGATCTGCTGCCTTAACCACAAGACCATCTTTCCCGGTTCTTATTGCCCTGTAATTAGGAGTGTAAAGTCTGCCCCCTAGTTTGTCGTGGCAACACTGCTTTCAGTTAGGCACACAGTATAATGATACATTGACTACCCTTTCTATTCTTCTGCTACTTGGCTGAAAGAGCATGAAGGGACCTATTAGTGCTGGGTATTACTTTAGTAAAATCAGACGCACTGCGCTTTCAAAATCCAAAATGGCTGGTTCAGCAACTGTGCTCCAAGTGAGACTTCCACCGGCTTTATGTTAAATGAACAAAAGTGTAATCATTGTCTTTAAAAAGCAATGACTTTAGCTGTGGAAATTGACACCCTGACTTCGGAAGTACGTATTCTTGATGGGGAAATAAATCACAATCTTGGAAAGTTTTTTGTAACCCTCATGTGCTGTTTTGCTCCTGCTCCCCTCCAAACCAGTCACCTTTAACACCAGAAAGGGCTGCAGAAGGCAAAGTGACTGAAAGCAAGCACCTGCTCGCTCATTTGCATTTGACTGACAAGTGGAACTGGCTCAAAAACATCACCTGTACTCTGACTTTAGCTTCCCAGGCATCTCTTGTGAGATATACTAGGGATAGCTCAGTGGTTTGAGCATTGGCCTGCTAAACCCAGGGTTCTGAGCTCAATCCTTGAAGGGGCCATTGAGGGATCTGGGGCAAAATTGGGGATTGGTCCTGCTCTGAGCAGGGGGTTGGACTTGATGACCTCCTGAGGTCCCTGCCGACCCTGGTAGTCTGTGATTGTGCCTGTAGCGTGTTGCCATTCACGCTGCAGAGAGACACTGCCCTGCTCCAGAAAGGCTGAGTCTCCTCAGCAGCACCCTCCATTTGCTTGTGAAGATCCTTCCATGCTGGTTTTCAACATTCACATTCTAGAAATGGCAGCCAGCAGCCTAGCTTTGGAAATAGACCTGCTTTAAAAACCCCACCACAGCCTTATTTTCACATCCTCTACTTTATATTCCCACTGGGTTGTAAGGCAAAAGTCAACACATTCGTTCAACCTGGAGATTCTCTCTGCTAGAGCCTTCGACAAGTAGTACTTGTAAAGTTGGTCATATCGGTACTTGGTTGTCTGTGATGCATGAGTCATGGATACAGAACATTCATAGGTATCAGAGTAGCAGCCGTGTTAGTCTGTATTCGCAAAAAGAAAAGGAGGAC
Organism: Lepidochelys olivacea; assembly: GCF_965140295.1. NCBI lineage: Eukaryota > Metazoa > Chordata > Testudines > Cheloniidae > Lepidochelys > Lepidochelys olivacea. Next base: position 19,400,898 of record NC_140423.1, read on the forward strand.
TTGTGGCACCTTAGAGACTAACAAATTTATTTGAGCATAAGCTTCCGTGAGCTACAGCTCACTTCCACTGAATGCATCCACGGAAGCTTATGCTCAAATAAATTTGTTAGTCTCTAAGGTGCCACAAGTCCTCCTTTTCTTTTTGAGAACATTCATAAAGGACAAAGAGTAGGTCATGGGTACCTGTTCGTGTAGCCTGGCATATGTGATGCATTGTTCAGACACACTGGGCATCACATCAATACAACCTTGATAAATAGGCTTACTTCAGAGAATTAATAGGAGGAAGAAACCAACTGGATCAGGAAGTGTTGGTCTCATGCATCATTTCCCCCTTCATTTTTAATTGGTGATGTGTGAGTGATGGAGTACGTGACCCCCCACAGGAGTACCAGACCAATCCTCTAACAGATGTTCATACTGATGAATGCTGGCTGAGCCCAAAGTTGGGGTCTGAGCACTTAATATGGGCCCATTCTGGCTACAGAACCAATAGGAGCCTTCTACCAAATAACAGCCTTGCGGGTTATTGCTTCTTAAAGAAGGATTCTCTAACCCACTTTCTCAATATCCTGCTCCACCAGCTAGCACAGCTTGTGTCAGTGGTCCTACTACCACTTAGAATATGCCCAAGGCCACTCAGGGAGATATCGTCAGAACAAGGACTAGAATCCATGACCCCTGACTCTCACTTTGTGTCCTATCCATGTTGGATCATATTAAAGAAGTTCTGTATTAAAGTCACAAATGAGTTTGATTCCCCATAGTTTAAATTCCAGGGTGTTACTAATTAAGAGGTCTCTTGGTTTTTGGTACTGTTTCTCTCCCTCTATGTGTGAAACTTGCAAGCTGCTAATTGTCTTAGTACATTCTAAGACAGAGTCTGTTCTCAAAGCAATTCACAGAGAGAGACTCAAAGCAATACTCTAACAGGAACCAGCACCCAGAGACTCCCCACCCTTTTGTTGTATTAACAATTGTGATTAAAATAGAGATAGAGGATGTATGTGGATGGATGCTTGGTGTGGATAATAACTGAATGATCAGGGAGGTGTCAGCCTAAGAATCCAGTGTCCATCGGCTGAAGAAGGTATCAAGTGGAAATAACCAGAGGACCCCCGGAGGGCAGACTGGAATCCACCCAACAGCCTCAAGAATGGGAGAACCAAAGAATAAGATAACATCTAGCAGCATGGAGCCGTCAGGAATGTGCTATCTGCTGATTTTTCAGCAACAGCATGATGAAGCAATTCCCATAGACTGGCATAGGAAGAAATTCCTATAAAAATAGACTCTAAAAAGTGAAAACTTTGGGGTCTGATTCTGCAAACCAACTTCCAGGAGCATCCGATGAGCATCTGACAAGGCCCTGCTCCCTCCTCATGTCCAGGCCACCTGGCTAGTGGCTTGGCATGAGCAACTCTAAGGCTGGTAACTATGATAACAACCTTGCAGAACCTGTGTGTGTCTGTGTATGAATGAATGTGTGAATAAATATGAGATTGAATGGAATGTTATAGCTGTAAGTGCTTACTATGATTCTTTCTGTATTCACAATAAATGTGGTATTTTGCCTTTTTCCCTTTAATAAGATCCTGCTGGTTTTTAATTTATTGGTATAACATTTACTGGCTCATGCTGCCTGATTGCCTTGCCCTACTCTGGTGCGATAAATAAGTCAGCTTCTTCTGTTTGCTGCTCAATAGTCTTTCAGAAGGTAAAGCACTGTGCTTTTGGAATGGCAAGCCTTCCTGTGTGCTGTGCCCTATTACCTCTGTCTGTAGTAGGCTGGTATGTAAGGGGAGCATATGGTTACGTATTAATGATTTAGTTAGTGATTTATACAATGTATCCATCGCACATTCTCCAAGTGCAAGAATAAAAGTTTAAAACAATTATGATTTATTGGCAAATGGCACCTTTGAAGGCTCCTGCCATAAATAATACTTGATACATTCCCCACCACCCCTGCTCCCCACTCAAGTAAAAGCCTACTTCAACATATGGGCCCTGATGTCAACACCCACAAGATAAAATGGGAACAAGCCCGCACTGGCCCCAGGACACTGACTGGATGATATAACAGGTTTTTTTCTTTCTCTGCCTTCACTAGGAAAATGAAAATTCTCTTCATCTAACTAGGAAATTGCGGCTCTTTCACATCAGTGGGAGGAAGTGAATTCCAAAATAGAACACCCTGACCTGAGACTTCGCTGTCTCCCAGTATGCAAACACAGGGAGTAAAAGAGAGATTTCCTCTCCCCCTCACTGATCCCTGCTCTTGTGATTCTCAGGGAGAGAGCACAGAGCTAGGTAATCTAAGCAAACCTCTAGAGAAACAGGGGCATCATGTCAGACAAATTTCGAGTGGGGTGGAGTTATGTCAGCAAATAGAACATTATAAGTGATTCTGTTATATCCTGCAAAGTCAGTGGTTGGGGGGGGGACAAAAATGGAGAATATAGATATATGAAAAGTTGTGAGGGGGTTGGGACTCACCACCACAGCACCTCCTATTGGTCACTCTGGGAATTAGCTCAGTCCACGTGGAGCGCCCTCTGCTGGTGGTGTCCCATCCGTCTCTCACCCCCTGTTGGCATCTGGACCCATGTTGCTCCCTTCTCACGGCGTCCTCTTCAGGACACTGCCCTCTGGCAGTGCCCCCTAGTCCACACTCACCCCCTTCTGGGGGAAGAGGGGATGTTTTCAGCAGTTATTCTCCTCGCCCCAGCCACAATGGCCAACCACACCCCTAAGTCTAACCCCTTTTGGCAGGGGTCTGGTGCAGTCCATGATGGCCACTCCTAACAGCCAGGTGTAAGTGCAAGGAGGGGTCCCAACCCAGGGACCCTTTGGTGGCAGCCTTCCTGCCCTCCTTCCCCCCCTTTATCTGTCTCTCCTTTGGCCACTTTGCACCAGCTAGGCCCTTTCCTCAGGGCCTGCAGCCTGGCAGGTACCAGGCTAGAGCTCCCTTCTGCTCCCCCGGCCTCCCCAGTACTGCACTGTCCCTGGTGCTAGTCTCCTCACACAGGAGACAGACCTTCACCCTCTAAAGGCCTGGCAGAGATTCCCTGCCTCTTGCCTGGGCAGCCTTTATATAGGGCCTAGCCTGGCCCTGATTGGCTGCCTCTTGCTCAGCCCTGATTGGCTCTCTAACAGGCCCTCCCTGATTGGCTGCTGTCTTGCGCAGGAGTGGCCATCACGGCCTGGCCTGCCATAACCCAATCTGGCCTGGGGGTGGGGCACCACCCCACCACAGGGACCAAGATCGGGAAGGAGCAACTGCCCCCCTTATCCCATAGCAAATGACACCTCTGCAGAGAAACAAAAAGTTGCAAGGTAAAACCGTAACTTTCTTTTGTATAATTGTTAGATCAATATTGAAGCAGGAGGGAAAAAATGAATCACAGTCTCTGACACTGGGCTGATCGCATACTGATTGAGCCATAAACTTTCAGGTCCTTAGCACCAGCAAGAGGCTCAGAATTGCCTATTCTAATTATATACTTCATTTTGAAAAGACATTTCCCAGTTTATTCCGGGAAAGAAGTTTTTCATTTGAGAGCTTGAGGGGTGTGAAAAATAGCCTGAAGGGGAAATGGAAATCAATTGTTTTAATTTACTGTTGTAGCAGTAGTCTTCTATGGGTTTCTTAGACAGAGCAGCTGAAAGCTATTAAAGAAAAGAAAACATCCACATGCAGCCAGTTCCTCTTTTGTTTTTATGAAGTCGTGAAACTCCTGTGGTTGGGGAGAGGGGCAATGGCACACAGAGGCGTAGAAGCAGCTGCGGGGTCACTGGAATAGATTATGCCATGTCATATATATAGAAGTGATAATAGAAACCAGACAATGACATAAAGGAGTCGGAGAACCTAGGTACTGGTAGGGAAGTCAGTGAAGAGAGCGTTTGGAAGGGGAATTGCCTAGCTATGCCCAACAAATAAATCACTGGCTTGATCCTTCACCCACTGAAGTCAATGGGAGTTTTGCCAGTTTCACCCCCTGCCTTTGTTCTGCACCCCTGAAGTCAAGGTTAAAGCTGCAATGGGTGTCAGTCGTTCAGGATCAGGCACGTAGGACCTGATCAAAGGAGGATCAAAGCTCACCAAAGTGAATGGGAGGCTTTCCATTGATTTAAATGGGCATAGGATCAGGGGCTAGGTCCCCCTGGATATCCCAGATCCTAGATGGGACTGCACACCAATCCCCTTTTGTGGAAGCAAGGGCCCAGTCCTATTCAACATATTTACAAATGATCTGGAAAAAGGGGTAAATAGCGAGGTGGCAAAATTTGAAGATGATAAAGTTAAGTCCCAGGAAGACTACGAAGAGCTACAAAAGGATCTCTCAAAACTGGGTGACTGGGCAACAAAATGGCAGATGAAATTCAATGTTGATAAATGCAAAGTAATGCACATTGGAAAACATAATCCCAACTATACATATCAAATGATGGGGTCTAAATTAGCTGTGACCACTCAAAAAAAGAGATCTTGGACTCATTGTGGATAGTTCTCTGAAAACATCCATTCAATGTGCAGCAGCAATCTAAAAAGAGAACAGAATGTTGGGAATATTAAGAAAGGGATAGATAATAAGACAGAAAATATCATATCGCCTCTTTCTAAATCCATGGTATGCTCACATCTTGAATACTGGACTTGGAAAAGGTTCAGAAAAGGGCAACAAAATGACTAGGGATATGGAACGGCTGCTGTCTGAGAAGAGATTAATAAGACTGGGACTTTTCAGCTAGGAAAAGAGACGACTAAGGGGGGATATGATAGAGGTCTGTAAAATCATGACTGGTGTGGAAAAAGTAAATAAGGAAGTGTTATTTACTCCTTCTCATAACACAAGAACTAGGGGCCACCAAATGAAATTAATAGGAAATAAGGCCAACCTGGTAGCAGGTTTAAAACAAACAAAAGGAAGTATTTTTTCACACAACACACAATCAACCTGTAGAACTCCTTACCAGAGGATGTTGTGAAGGTCAAGACTATAACAGGGTTCAAAAAAGAACTAGATACATTATGGAGGATAGGTCCATCAGTGGCTATTAGCCAGGATGGGAAGGGATGGTGTCCCTAGCCTCTGTTTGCCAGAAGATGGGAATGGGTGACAGGGGATGGATCACTTGATGATTACCTATTCTGTTCATTCCTCTGGGGCACCTGGCATTGGCCAATGTCAGAAGACAGGATACTGGGCTAGATGGACCTTTGGTCTGACCCACTATGACGGTTCTTATGAAATTAGGTCAAATTACAAAGGATGAATATAAACAAATAACACAAGTATGTAGGGACAAAATTAGGAAGGCCAAGGCACAAAACAATAACAAACTAGCTAGAGACATAAAGGGTAACAAGAAAACATTCTACAAATACATTAGAAGCAAGAGGAAGACCAAGGATAGGATAGGCCCATTACTCAATGGAGGGGGGCAGGGAATAACAACAGAAAATGTGGAAATTGCAGAGGTGCTTAATGACTTCTTTGATTCGGTTTTCACCAAGAAGGTTGGTGGTGATCGGATGTCTAACATAGTGAATGCCAGTGAAAATGAGGTAGGATCAGAGGCTAAAATAGGAAAAGAACAAGTTTAAAATTACTTAGACAAGTTAGATGTCTTTGAGTCACCAGGACTAGATGAAATGCATCCTAGAATATTCAAGGAGCTGACTGAGGAGATATCTGAGCCATTAGCAATTATCTTTTAAAAGTCATGGAAGACAAGAGACATTCCAGAAGACTGGAAAAGGGCAAATATCATGCCCATCTACAAAAAGGAAAATAAGGACAACCCGGGGAATTACAGAGCAGTCAGCTCAACTTCTGTACCCAGAAAGATAATGGAGCAAGTAATTAAGCAATCAATTTGCAAACATCTAGAACAGGGGTTCTCAAACTGGGGGTCGGGACCCCTCAAGGGGCCGTGAGGTTATTATGTGGAGGATCACGAGCTGTCAGCCTCCAGCCCAAGCCTTGCTTTGCCTCCAGCATTTATAATTGTGTTAAATATATTAAAAAGTGTTTTTAATTTATAAGGGGGGTCACACTCAGAGGCTTGCTATGTGAAAGGGGTCGCCAGTACAAAAGTTTGAGAAACACTGATCTAGAAGATAATAAGGTGATAAGTTACAATCAGCATGGATTTGTCAAGAACAAATTGTGTTAGACCAACCTGATAGCTTTCTTTGACAGGGTAACAAGCCTTGTGGATAGGGAGGAAGCAGTAAATGTGGTATATCTTGACTTTAGTAAAGCTTTTGATACTGTCTCGCATGACCTCATAAACAAATTAGCGGAATGCAACCTAGGTGGAGCTACTATAAGATGGGTGCAAAACTGCTTGGAAAACCATTCCCAGACAGTGGTTATCAGTGGTTCAGAGTCATGCTGGAAGGGCATAATGAGTGGGGTCCGTCAGGGATCAGTTCTGGGACCAGTTGTGTTCAATATCTTCATCAATTATTGAGGTAATACTATAGAGTGTACACTTATAAAGTTTATAGACAATACCAAGATGGGAGGGGTTGCAAGTGCTTTGGAGGATAGGATTAAAATTCAAAATGATCTGGACAAACTGGAGAAATGGTCTGAAGTAAACAGGATGAAATTCAACAAGGACAAATGCATAGTAATCCATTTAGGAAGGAACAATCAGTTTCACACATACAAAATGGGAAATGACTGCCTAGGAAGGAGTACTGCTGAAAGGGATCTGGGGGTCATAGTGGACCATAAGCTAAATATGAATCAACAGTGTAACACTGTTGCAAAAAAAAGCGAACATCATTCTGGGATGTATTAGCAGGAGTGCTGGAAGCAAGACATGAGAAATAATTCTTCCCCTCTACTCTGTGCTGATTAGGCCTCAACTGGAGTATTGGGTCCGGTTCTGGGCGCCACATTTCAGGAAAGATGTGGACAAATTGGAGAAAGTCCAGAGAAGAGTAACAAAAATTATTAAAGGTCTAAAAAACTTGACCTATGAAGGAAGATTGAAAAAATTAGGTTTGTTTAGTCTGGAAAAGAGAAGACTGAGAGGGGACATGATCACAGTTTTCAAGTACATAAAAGGTTGTTACAAGGAGGAGGGAGAAAAATTGTTCTTCTTAACCGCTGAGGATAGGACAAGAAGAAATGGGCTTAAACTGCAGCAAGGAAGGTTTAGATTGGAAATTAGGAAAAACTTCCTAACAGTCAGGGTGGGTTAAGTACTGGAATAAATTGCCTAGGGAGGTTGTGCGATCTCCATCATTGGAGATTTTAAAGAGCAAGTTAGACAAACACCTGTCAGGAATAGTCTAGATAATACTTAGTCCTGCCTTCAGTCCAGGGGACTGGACTAGATGATCTCTCGAGGTCTCTTTCAGTTCTATGACTCTATGATTTTACATTTGACCATATTTAAACACACATTATTTCTTGCACCCAATTTACCAAGTGATCCAGATTGCTCTGTATCAATCACCTGTCTTCTTCATTGTTTACCACTCCCAGTCTTTGTGTCATTGGCAAACTTTAGCAATGATGATTTTATGTTGTCTCCCAGGTCACTGATAAAAATGTTAAATAGCATAGGGCCAAGAGTCGATCCCTGTGGGACCCCACTAGAAACAATAATGATTCTTCACTTGTGCTTACATTTTCAGACCTATCAGCTAGCCAGTTTTTAATCCATTTAATGTGTGTATCTTTTGGGGGCATCTAGTAAAATGTTCTTAAATAGTTCCCAATTATTGTTCACCTTTTTCTGTTTAATTTTTTTCTCCTAATTGATTTGGCTCAAAATTGTTTTCATCTTTGTGAAATTAGCACTTTTAATGTCCCAAATATCTATATTACGGGTCTGGGCTTTATTCTGTTTGCACATAGAAGATGTACTCAAGTCAGGATCATTTGTATCTCAACTACCACTAATTTTTAGTTCTCTGATCAATTCCTCTTTATCTGTCAAGGTGAGGTCAAATGGAATTCCTCCTTGTCAAATGTAACACCTTTTGAGCTAGGAAATTGTCATGTATAATTTTTAGAAATTTCAAGGATGTTTTCGTATTGGCAGCCTGAGGCCTCCAGCATATGTCACTCAGATTGAAATTGCTCACAATAATGCAGCTTTATTCCCTACACATTATAGATATGTGCTTAAGGAACTGGTCATCCTATTCCCTAGTGTGATTTTGGTGGCCTGTAAGAGACACCAATTTATACCCCATCTTGTGTTTTATCTGTTCGATGTGTGGGCGTTCAAGGCCATTTGTCAGTGACTCGGAAGCAGGTAATGGCAGTTTTGACAGTGCTACTCCCCCTTCCCTTCCCTTTGCCCACTCAATCCTTCCTAAATAGGTTATACCAATTGAGTTTAACATTCCAATCATGCAAATCTTTCCACCAGGTTTCAGTAATACCAAGTAGGCTGAATTTATGCTCATGAGTGAGCAATTCCAATTCCTCTTATTATCCAGGCTCCTAGCATCGGTATATAGACAATTAAAGAATTCCAATATCCCTGAAAAGCTTTACTCTGCAATGCTCCTGTCAAGAGGTTTAATATCTCACTGAATAGACAGACCAAAAAGAAAAGGAGGACTTGTGGCACCTTAGAGACTAACCAATTTATTTGAGCATGAGCTTTCGTGAGCTACAGCTCACTTCATCGGATGCATAAAGTGGAAAATACAGTGAGGAGATTTATATTACACATAGACCATGCAAAAATGCACAATGTAAGGAGAGTGATCACTTAAGATGAACTATTACCAGCAGGAGAGTGGGGTGGGGGGAGAGAAAACCTTTTGAAGTGATAATCAAGGTGGGCCATTTCCAGCACATTTCCAGGAGTTAACAAGAACGTCTGAGGAACAGTGGGGGGGGGAGGGGAGGGAGAGGGAGGAAGGAATAAACAAGGGGAAATAGTTTTTCAGACGTTCTTGTTAACTCCTGGAAATGTGCTGGAAATGGCCCACCTTGATTGTCACCTTCAATGGATTTTCTCTCCCCCCACCCCACTTTCCTGCTGGTAATAGCTCATCTTAAGTGATCACTCTCCTTACAATGTGCATTTTTGCATGGTCTGTGTGTATATAAATCTCCTCATGGTATTTTCCACTTTATGCTTCCGATGAAGTGAGCTGTAGCTCACGAAAGCTTATGCTCAAATAAATTGGTTAGTCTCTAACGTGCCACAAGTCCTCCTTTTCTTTTTGCGAATACAGACTAACACGGCTGCTGCTCTGAAACTAGACAGACCAAGACACATAAATAGGGCTCCACCAAATTCATGACTGTGAAAAATATGTCATGGACCATGAAATCTGGTCTCTCCTGTGAAATCTGGTCTTTTCTGTACTTTTACCCTATATTACACATATTTCACAGGGGAGACCAGCATTTCTCAAACTGGGAGTCCCAACCCAAAAGGGACTTCCTGGGGGGATCACAAGGTTATTGTATGGTGGTTGTGGTATTGCCACCCTTACTTTTGCGCTATCTTCAGAGCTGGGCGGCTGGGGAGCAGCGGCTGCTGGCCGAGCTCTGAAGGCAGCACCCCACCAGCAGCAGCGCAGAAGTAAGGGTGGCAATACCAGACCATGCCACCCTTACTTCTGCGCTGCTGCCTTCAGAGCTGGGCGGCTGGGGAGTGGCAGCTGCTGACCGAGGGCCCTGCTTTGCAGACAGCAGCGCAGACGTAAGGGTGGCCATATCATACCATACCATGCCAGCCTTCCGTCTGTGCTGCTGCTGGCGAAGGTGTTGCCTTCAGAGCTGGGATCCTGGCTAGCAGGCGCTGCTCTCTGGCCACCCAATTCTGAAGGCAGCACCATCGCCAGCACCAGCGCAGAAGTAAGGGGGGCAATACCATGAACCTCCCCATCTCCTTTTGGGTCAGGACCCTACAGTTACAACACCATGAAATTTCTGATTTAAATATCTGAAATCATGAAATTTACAATTTAAAAAATTCTGTGACTGTGAAATTGACCAAAATGGACTGTGAATTTGGTAGGGCCCTACATATAAACATAACAAGCCAAGTTCATTCCTGGTGTAGATAGGGTAGAGTAAAATACAGCGAGCGAGCTAACTTTCCATACTATACCCCTCTCCCTGCAATCTGAGTGTCCCTACCATGAAAATATCTGGTAGGATAGCAAAATGGACACAGAAACACTCTCTTGTTTGGTCAAATTTGCTTCCTCATGAAAGTCCCTCATTGTGGCACCCCCTGGTCTCTGTGAACCCCACCAGTGTCTTTCATAGTGTGCTTTAGACACAGCATAAATCCACCAGCTTTCAGTCTAATTTCATAAGATTAATGGTTTTAATATTTTTAGTGTACCCAGCCCCACAGAGAACAGAAAGATGCTCATCCAAAGTTTGGACACGTGGATAAACTCTCCCCCCCACCCCACCCTTTGTTTATTAAATATGTTAAAACCTCATAGGTCTTTCTGTCCATGGAGCTAATCAAATTGCTCACTGAGGCCATATTAGAGGAATGAGTTTTTTAGAGGTTATTAAAAAAACAGGAGAGTAAAGATGTTTATTGTCCATGTGAGATGTAACCTTATTAGCTCCTCAGCACAGGGATACAGAGCTGTTGCAGTGGGAAATAACATACTATGCGAAGTATTGAGCACTGTGGGAATGTCGGCCTTTAGGTGGCCTGAGTATGTTTGCTTAATTATTTTTATTACAGTATTACAGTAGTGGCTTGAGGCCTCTATTGAGATCAGGGTCCCATTGTTCTATACGCTGTACAAACAGACAAAACAGATATTGGGATGGGAGGGCAAACAATGCCCTCGTGTCCCCCAGTGTGTATGTGGCAGGGTCTCCACTTCACAGTTCAGGACCCATTTTACTCTTTTCCTTCAGTGCTGTAGTCTCTGCTTTGGCTGCTTCTGCAGCTGCTCCTACCAGTTATCTCCCAAGGCTACCAAACCGGAGGCTAGCTACTGCCACTTGCAATGGTAGCTTTTACATTGTGGACATTTGTCCTTTACAAACTGGACTGAGATCCCTCCCTCCCGCCAAACTCATCTCACAGAGGCCATTGAACAGCTGTCAGATGATCACATTTGTTTTTTAAGGACTTGAGCTAAACTTTAGCATGTGTCCAACTGCAAAGGAGAAAGCCCATTGCCTGAGCTATTCAGCCTCCACCCCAGCTCCGTTCCATTTGCAAACCTCCGTTCTGACCCTTCCAGGTGTCCAAGCAGATAGCATGCTCACACATCACATTTTAATTATACGAGAGTGGGGTCTATCTACACATCCCTCACTTACTCTTCTCTGATTGATTTGTATAGACTGTCGGAGCTCTCTCTCTCTTCCTGACACCAGCATCTTTTGCTTGGCTTTTGCATCCTCTGCCACCAATGGACATGATGGACAGCCAGGTGTGAGAAAATTAACGCTGACTGTATTCATGGTGGGTCAGTGATAGCAGAATGAATTCCTGTGCATGCTGTGCTCTCTTCATTACTGTCATTCACTGGACTCCACAAGACAAAGCCAATGACAGACCATCAAGAGTCATGAGGCAGAGATAACTCACCAGAGAATTCAACTGCAAATTAATTTTAGTTTCATTACTTGTCCTGCTGAATTACATTAATTAAGGAGGAAAGGAGAAACACGTTTGCTCAGCTATTTTCACTGTCCGGTTACAGAAAACTAATACTCTGTGCCCAACCTGTCCAAAGAAATTAGCGAACGAGAGGGAAAAGTGGCAGGAGGTGGAGTGGGAGGGGGCGACACCATAATCTGTAGCCCAGCTGAACAGTATGCAAATCCATTAGCAGAGGGAGACATGCTCTTCCTAGCAATAGCAGTTGCTTGTAAATAGAGCCAGAAGTCATTGAAACCATTCAGGGCTGGATTTTCAACTATGTCTAAGAAGAGTTCAGATGCAGGGGGTAGAAGTAATCATGACACCAGTTTGAATCTCTGATGCTGCATCACTGGCCCTGGTGTAAGGTCCCTCCAGGAGCGAGCCTGAGTGGTGCAAAGTGGATGAAGCAGACCAGAGACTCTGATCCTCTAGTCTAGATGCTTCTGTCACAGTTCAGTGCAATTGCACCTATATTTCCCCCTCCATGGTCCAGCAAGGGCACCCACTCTCACACGTTCAGCTTCCCAGCTGCCTCTGCACACTAGGGTGGAGACCCATGTCTCTTTCTCCCTCCTGGCCAGGGTATTTCCCTGCCTACACTGTGAATTCCTTAGCAAAGCCAGACTGCCTCAGCAGCTTGCTCTGCTTTTCTCCTCAGAGCCTATAAACAGCATATTACTCATGGTTAAGTTACCACACAGCTCTTTCTAAGCAAGCATATTTATTCTTAAGATAAAAGTATTACAGAGAAAATATATTCCAAACAATAAAAGAACCTTGTCACATGCTAATAAATTTACCAGAGATCACCACACCCCTCCATCTCCACCAGAGCTCTCGTTGGTGTCAGTCCTTCTACGGATTAGGGCCATTCCCCTTGGACAGAAGGTTCTGTCCATTTGCTGGATCAGAATGAAGGCAAATAACTCAGGTTATTTGTCCAAAAGTACTTTGTTTGTCTGCTGGTCTCTGGAGAATCCCGTTTGAACTAGTATATGCAAGTATCTCCAGGTGGTGGTGCCTCTTTGGAGGTGTTACAACCTGAGTATACTTGTGTAGTCACCTCTCACTGTTCTTGGTTCTTCGTGTGCTGTGGTTCCTCTCCTCCATGGAACTTCATATAATCCCTGGTCCACAGTGATACATAAACTTAATACCATTATTTTTTCCCAAAGATTTTGCAGGAAATTGCCATGTGTGTCAGAGCTTCTCTGAATTTACCTGACCAGCTCTGGTTTGGACAATGGGGACTAAGCATCTCAGCAGATCAGACATTCTTTCAAGAGTTCAGTTTCTCCTTCCTGGTTTTAGTCAGGCTCAGAAAAATCCACAGAGAATTTCTCTGTCGTGATATAAATACTTTTGCTTCTGTGTGATACTAGCAAGTGCAGAAGTACTTTATGTGGAAATGTCAATGACAAATAAAAATTAGTCAAGCTTCAAAACACACATACCTTTTGGATTTTATTCAAATTTGGAGTAAATATTTAGGTACATTCTTATTTAATGCTCATTGGTTGGCCAGGTCTTATTTATAAACACCTCATTATACTGTTATTTTTTTAATGCCTGAAAGGTTAAAGTTTGTCTGAATTATAAGCAACTGAAAACAGGGAGTTACAAAGGAAATTGTTAGGTAATCTTAATAATAAGTGTTGCTACTGCACTGCTTATAATCTTATGTATGTGCATTATGCTTGTGTGTGTGTATACACACATTTTATGTGCACTTCCTCCGGCATTAAGGCAAAAGGTGAGTTGATCGTTTGGGATCTATTGGTGTGATCTGGTGCCATTATTATTATGGTTATCATTATCATCATGATTACTAGGGGGTTATTTATTGTTGGATGGGCAGTTCTGTAAGTAAACTGAAATGTGGTTTGTTGTATGAGGGAAAACAGTCAAAAATGATGATCCCACAAACGGTTTCCTATTTGATGTGAAATAGAAACAATATGTTTTATTACTTTATTTTTCTGTCCTGGTTGCAGCCACTGGCTCTTGGAATGTGTTTGAGAAACCAGTCAAATCTGGAACCACTCTCTGTGCTTTCTGTCAGTGTTATGATCTGCCTTCCTCTCAGCCCACTCTCACACACTTTACCACCCAGCCTCCATCTCTCTCTCTCTCTCTCTCTTTCTGTATTTTGCAATGCAAGCAACATGTCACGAATAAATTATAGACACATCCAGATTAGGAGGACATGTGAATAACATTGTGTCCACTTCTTCCACATAGCCTATTTCAGGAAGTAGTGCTGGTTTGGCTGATGACAATGCTCAGCATAGATTTTTTGCTGCATTTTTAACACCCTGGATTGTTTTGCATCAGATTCTTGATTCGGTACATCTGCTGAGCTGCATTGCCATATGATCCAGCAGAACGCCACATGTTTTGTCACATGAAACATATGGAAAAAGAAAGGGGAAGTCTGGTACAGTGGTTAAAGGACAGAAGAGATGCTAGAGGTTCTATTTCTGACCTGGCCACAGGCTAGCTGTGTGAATTTAGGCATATCGCTTTGAAAATCTTACCCTAAGGCACAAAAGGCAGTTAGGCATCCAACTCTCAATGAAAATCAAATGGAATTGGGTACCTAAGTCCTATTTGTGCCTTTGAAAATCTCCACCTGTATCTCTCTGGGCATCGTTTTCTCCATCTGAGGAATATAGTAGGGATGGGAGTACTCACTACGGTAGGGGATGATGTTTGCCTACCTGACAGTGGTGTTGTGAAGGTTAATTCATTAATGTTTGTATAACCCTTTGGGATTCTTGAAAGGAAATTGCTCTATAAGTGCAGAGTACTATTTTCTTCATGAGTTCCTCAACCAAGAGACAAACTCATCTGTTATTGCAGGACAACGGAAGATACAAAAAGATGCAAGTGACTCTTCCAAGAATGCCATGGTTACATTGGTGCCTCCCTCTGTACTGTAGTGTGCTGCAATGGCTCCTTAGTCCAGCTGGGAACATGGGATGTTCTATTGTGGTTTTAATGTTCATGTGGTGCTCTTCTACCCCTAGGCTTATAAACTTTACGGTCAGAAGGGACCATCATGATCATCTAGTCTGACCTCCTGCACATTGCAGGCCACAGAACCTCACCCACCCACTCTTGCAAATAGACTCCTAATGTCTGGCTGAGTTACTGAAGTCCTCAAATCATGATTTAAGGACTTCAAGTTACAGAGAACCCACCATCTACACGAGTTAAAACCTGCAAGTGACCCTAACCCACACTGCAGAGGAAGGAGAAAAAACCCCAGGATCTCTTACAATCTGACCTGGGGGGAAAATTCCTTCCCATTCCCAAATATGGCGATCAGTTAGACCCTGAGCATGTGGGCAAGACCCACCAGCCAGACACCTGGAAAAGAATTCTCTATAGTAACTGAGAGCCCTCACCATTTATTGTCCCATCACTGGCCTTTGGAGATATTGCCTGCTAACAGTTGCAAATCGGCTACCTGCAATTGTAGGCAGTCTTATTATATCATTCCCTCCATAAACTTATCAAGCTCAGTCTTGAAGCCAGTTAGTTTTTTTGCTCCCACTGGAATGTCTGTTCCAGAACTTCACTCCTCTGATGGTTAGAAACCTTCATCTAATTTCAAGCCTAAACTTGCTGATGACCAGTTTACATCCCATTTTTTCTTGTGTCCACATTGGCGCTTAATTTAAATAACTCCGCTCCCTCCCTGGTTTTTATCCCTCTGATATATTTATAGAGAGAAATCATATCTCCTCTCAGCCTTCATTTGGTTAGGCTAAACAAGCCAAGCTCTTTGAGTCTCATCTCACAAGGTAGGTTTTCCATTCCTCTGATCATCCTAGTAGCCCTTCTCTGCACTTGTTCCAGTCTGAATTCATCTTTCTTAAACATGGGAGACCAGAATTTCACACAGTATTCCAGATGAGGTCTCACCAGTGCCTTGAATAATGGTACTATTAACACTCCCATGTCTCTACTGGAAATACCTCACCTGATGCATCCAAAGACTGCATTAGCCCTTTTAATGGTCGCATCACATTTGCAGCTTATAGTCATCCTGTGATCAACAAAGACAACCAGGTCTTTCTCCTGCTCTGTTGCTTCCGACTGATAAGTCCCTAGCTTATAGCAAAAATTCTTGTTGTTAGTCCCTATTAAATTTCATCCCATTTCTATTACTCCAGTTTTCAAGGTTGTTCAGATCGTCTTGTATGATATTCTGGTCTACCTCCATATTGGCAATACCTCCCAACTTTGTGTCATCTGCAAATTTTATTATGCCAAGGTCATTAATAAAAATATTAAATAAGATTGGCCCCGAGACCGATCCCTAAGGAACTCTACTAGTGATCTCCCTCCAGCCTGACATTCACCTTGCAGTATGACCCATTGTAGCCTCCCCTTTAACCAGTTCCTTACCCACCTTTCAATTCTCATATTAATTCCCAACATCTCTAGTTTAACTAATAATTTTCCATGTGGAACTGTATCAAATGCCTTACTGAAATCCAGGTAAATCTACTGCATTTCCTTTGTCTCAAAAATCAGTTATCTTCTCAAAGAAGGAGATCAGGTTGGTCTGGCATGATCTCCACCTTTTGTAAAACCATGCTGTATTTTATCCCAAATACCATTTACCTCTATGTCCTTAATGACTTTCTCTTTCAAAATTTGGTCCAAGACCTTACATACAATTGAGGTTACACTACTAGGCCTGCAGTTTCCTGGATCATTTTTTCCCTCTTTCTTACAAATAGGAACTATATTAGCAATTCTCCAGTCATAGGATATGATCCCCCAGTTTACAGTTTCATTAAAAATTCTTGCTATTCAGCTTGTAATTTTTTGTGTCAGTTACTTTAATACTCTTGGATGGAGATTGTTGTAATGTATAGTGCACAGTAACTACTGAGCCTATTCTTCTGATGTCCTGGTGCCCTTTTTTTCTGTACCTTTTTCCTGCATCTGCCTCAAAAGTATGTGACAGTTTTTATCACAATAGATTTCTGTTTTGAAGGAGGACATTTTAATTACCAAAGAAAAGACCAGGAGTGCAAAATTACACCGCTGCACAGCAATGTGGTGTCAGCTAATAACATAAAAAGAAAAGGACTTCTAGTGGCACCTTAGAGACTAACTAATTTATTTGAGCATCAGCTTTCGTGAGCTACAGCTCACTTGCATCCGATGAAGTGAGCTGTAGCTCACGAAAGCTCATGCTCAAATAAATTGATTAGTCTCTAAGGTGCCACAAGTACTCCTTTTCTTTTTGCGAATACAGACTAACACGGCTGCTACTCTGAAACCAGCTAATAACATCCCTGTCTAACAGCAGACCCTCTGGTATTGTTAAGATAGAGCAGTGTATTGATGAACAGCAGCAACCATATTGACATTGCAGTCACTCTGTTTAGAATAATGACTTGTGTCAACCCTTGAACACCATGACCGAAATGCTTGCACACACACAAACACACACACACTCCAAGGGACCCCACTTAGCAGACCAGAAAGAATCCAATTCATGGATTTCACTTGGAAGTAGCTTATGGAGAAAAATCATAAGACAACACTAAGGCCTTGTCTACACTGGGAATTTGTCTCATTTTAGCCATCAGCAGCTAGCCACTGATTTCTACCCCCCCATTTCAAGCAGGGGTAAGTTCCACTGGGAAAATTGCAGCTTTCCTTCTTTACATTAGGGGTTTGCACCTGTGCTGGCTTACTAGTTTCTGGCTACTAATGGCTGAAATTGAGACATATTCCCATTGTAGATATGCCTAATCCAGTGGTTCTCAAAGTTTTATATTGGTGATCCCTTTCACACAGCAAGCCTCTGAGTGTGACCCTCTTTATAAATTAAAACACTTCTTTTTATATTTAACACCATTATAAATGCTGGAGGTAAAGTGGGGATGGAGGCTGACAGCTCATGACCCCCCATGTAATAACTTTGTGACCTCCTGAGGGAGTCACGACCCCCAGTTTGAGAAACCCTGGCCTAATTGATGGACTACACTTCAGGTTAGCGCAGTGCCAAATATGGGGCTGAATTCAGCAGATTGCAGTATCCAACAACGTCAAGCACTCAGTGGAAAAGGATTATGTAATGAATGGTGATCAAGAAGTTCACTGGAAACCTTGGTCAGCATAAGGGAAGGGATAGGGTGGAGGTCATGATGGAGAAAAGCAAGAAGTGCGTGGCCACATTCACTGCCTGCAGATCTGTGGCTTTTATATTAAGAGGTTCTTTAGGTGGGAAGCTGAAAGTTATTATATTAACACAAAATGAATGAGGAGTTTGCTGAATCTGACAGCATTGGATGAAAAATGCCACTGAGCAAATGCTGAATAGTAAGAGGTAGAATTAAATCATCAAACAATTAGAAAATAATTAAGTAATGATATGTGCTATTAAGCAATAAACTCTAAGTCCTGGTTCAGTGGTGAAGACATGGGTTCCTGACATCATAAATTCCAGATCTGGACAGTTACCATATAGTAGTATCCTGCTGTGGGAGCTGATGATGATATCAGCTATTATTTCTGTAGAAAATAAGGGTGGGTGGTAGACCCACAAGGAAAAGTAATAGGAAGAGAATGTTTATTATGGCTGGAGCAGCTCCAAGAAAGAAGAAAGTGGAGCAACAGTGCTGCATTCAGGGGGGAACAATGCACTGCAACCCTGCTAATGATGCCAAGCAACAAGTAACCAGGAATGCTGTGAATCTATAATGAATGTGCCGTGTTCTTGCCCATATACCAGAGGGCAGCAATAATGATGATAATAATTATTATGACTACCATTTCACTAACTAGAAAAGTATTCTACAAACATTGCAAAGCAATTTAGAAAATATATATAGAATAATACATATTTATATACATATATGTGGGTGTGTTTATTATCTAAATATAAAACATAACAAAATGTGTTAGAGAATGTTGTTTACGTTGTAAAGTCAAGAATTCAAAAGTCAGGAAGTATGATGTGTGTGGTTGTCTGCACCCCCCAACCTTGTCTGTCTGTTCTGTGCACTGGCTGAGGTGGTGTGTGGGGGGGTCGACCTGTGGAAAAATAGTATTTCATTATGTGCTTAACTAGTTATAATGCATACATACAAAGAGGCATGACTAAGTTTGCCTGGGCAACCATAAATCTGGCATTCCCTAACTTTCAAATACTTGGCTTTGCAATTAAACAACATTCCTTCGATGTATTTTTTGTGTATAATTTCTTAGGGTTTTTTTAAGGGGAAAAACAAATTCTATTATGTGCAGGTTTACCGGGGAAGGTGAGCCTGCCCTTTTCACTCCCTTTACAGCTGCACTGGCAGCTCCCTGGTGTTCTCAGTGCAGTGCCTACTGTTGCTGCTGCTTTGGCAGTGGTGTGAGCCCAGCCTCGGAATGGTCAGTGATTTTGGCAGGCTCCCAACATTTCCATAAGAAAAGCAAGTGGGAGAAGAGAAAGGGTGATTTTTCAGTATCTTGATGTTAGAGCCAAACTGAATGGAATTTCATGAGACAAAATAAAAATAAAAATCTGTAGCCTAAAAGGATTGCCCTTGCTGCATATCAAAGGCCTGCTGCAAATGATGGTGACATGAGAGATCTGCAAAAAAAAAAAAAAACGTAGCAAGAATCATAGAATCCTAGGACTGGAGGGACCTCAAGAGATCATCAAATCCAGTCCTCTGCATCCAAGCAGGACTAAGTATTATCTGACCATCCCTGACAGGTGTCTGTCTAACCTGCTCTTAAAAATCTCCAGTGATGGAGATTCCACAGTCTCCCTAGGGAATTTATTCCAGCGCTTAACTACCCTGACAGGAAGTTTTTCCTAATGTCCATCCTAAACCTCCCTTGCTGCAATTTAAGCCCATTGCTTCCTGTCCTATCCTCAGAGGTTAAGGAGAACAATTTTTCTCCCTCTGCCTTATAACAACCTTTTATGTACTTGTAGGTATATCCTTTATTATGGAAAGTGTTACACCACTTTATGCAGCCCTGACTGTACATGCTCAGGGTTTGTGTGTCTCCTTCTTCATACAGAGAAGCAAGAATTGATAATTGATGTGCCCCCAGGAAAAGCTCAGAAGGATTATCACGAGGGTCAGGAGCTGAAGATTCAAGGGGAGGTTTGGGGACTGAAATGTAGGGCAGAGTGGCGTTTGAAAACGTGGACGGTTCAAATCGAATTGGCTCTGAGCGACCGGCGCAACCCGGATCCCCAAGGGAGAGGAGAAGTCCCCAGGAGCGTGAGTGAACTGCCGAGGTGGGCTCATCGCCACGCTGAAGCTAAGCCCGGTTGCACAACCCCCCAGGAGTCAGGAGTGGGTAGCTGCGGGACAAGCACTCGTGCAAGTGCCTCCAGAGGAGGAAGCGGAGGGGGAATGAGGAGGGCTGCAGAAGGGGGGCGGGGAGTTGAACACGGAGCGGCGGCCCCGTGCTGGGGGGAGGACTAGTCACTAGCGCCCTGTTCCCCTGGGCTTTGCCCTCCGGCTCCGCGGGCCAGGGGGGCGCTAGGACCCTGCCCCAGACGGCAGCTGGGAATCCCCCCGGGGGGGCAGGTAGAGGCTGCCGGCGGCTCAGCAGAGAGCCGCAGCTCCAGCCGCGCGGGAGAGAGCCGGCCGGCGGGCACGGCAGCGCGGAGCCCAGCCCCAGCACCTCCGCCCCGGGACGCCTCTGGCCGCCCCGCCCGGCTAGGGAGCTCCGAGCGGGTGAAGTTCGCCCGGCTCGGCCCGGCCCGGCCCCTCTCTCCGGCTTAGAGGCAAGAGGGGTTCAGGCAAAGGAGCGCTCGGGCGGGGTGAATGCTGCGGCGCCGGGGCTGCGAAGCGATGGCAGGCGCCGAAAGTTTGGGCCAGCGGGACACCTGTCTGTGCCGCGGGTTTGCGGTCTCCTAGCCCAGAATCGCTGCTGCTGCTGGGGTGTCTGGGGGTGTGTTGAGGGGATGCTGCGGTGTGTGTGAGGGGGTGTCTCTGGGTGCTGTGGTATGGGGGTGTGTTGAGGTGTGTGTTGGGGTCTGAGTGTGTGTTGCGGGGATGCTGGGGTGTGTGTGCTGGGGTGTCTAGGTATGTGCTGTGGTATGGGGGTGTGTTGAGGTGTGTGTGAGGGGGTGTCTCTGGGTGCTGTGGTATGGGGGTGTGTTGAGGTGTGTGTGAGGGGGTGTCTCTGGGCGCTGTGGTATGGGGGGGTGTGTGTGTTGGGGTCTGAGTGTGTGTTGCGGGGATGCTGGGGTGTGTGTGCTGGGGTGTCTAGGTATGTGCTGTGGTATGGGGGTGTGTTGAGGTGTGTGTGAGGGGGTGTCTCTGGGTGCTGTGGTATGGGGGTGTGTTGAGGGGATGCTGGGGTGTGTGCTGGGGTGTCTGGGTGTGTGCTGTGGTATGGGTGGGTGTGCACTGTGGTATGGGTGTGTGTTGGGGTCTGGGTATGTGCTGAGGGGTTGCTAGGGTGTGCGTGCTGGGGTGTGTGAAGGGGTGCTGGGTGTGTGTGCTGGGGTGCCTGGGTGTGTGCTGTGGTATGGGTGTGTGTTGAGGGGGTGCTGGGGTGTCTGTGTGTTGGGATGTATGAGGGGGTGCTGGCTGTGTGTGTGTGCTGGAGTATGGGTGTATGTTGGGCTCTGTGAGGGGTTGCCAGGGTGTGTGTGTGAGAGGGGTGCTGGGGGGGGTGCATGTGTGTGTGCTGGGGCAGGGAGGACCTTTACATGTAAAACAAAACCCTTCCTAACTCTTGAGCAGCGCAATCAAAGGGCCCCTGGTGTTTTGGGGGAAGACGCCGGAAGTAACTGGGAGGAGGGGTGATTGCCTGATGGGGAGTGCAAGGGAGAGATCAGGGCGGTTCCTTTGAACCAACTGACTTTCCCTGTCTCTCCTTGCTCAGGACTCCTGAAGTGCAGCCAGGGAGCTGGTGAGAGCATCTGGGGAGCCCGGGGGACCAGCAGGAGATCTCCCAAGCAAGGCCACATGGAGAACGAGACCTTGGCCTTTGGACCCCCTCTGGGCAACAGCAGGGTCAACCAGACCCTAGGGAAGATGCCCCAGCACCCTCTGGAGCTGCAGGTGGTGACCATCCTGCTGGTGCTGCTGATCTGTGGGGTGGGCATCGCGGGGAACATCATGGTGGTACTGGTGGTGCTGCGCACCAAGCACATGGTGACCCCCACCAACTGCTACCTGGTGAGCCTGGCCGTGGCAGACCTGATTGTGCTGCTGGCCGCAGGGCTGCCCAACATATCGGAGGTGGTGGCCTCCTGGGTATACGGCTATGCCGGCTGCCTGTGCATCACCTACCTGCAGTACCTGGGCATCAACATCTCAGCATGCTCCATCACCGCCTTCACGGTGGAGCGCTACATCGCCATCTGCCACTCCATCAAAGCGCAGCTGCTCTGCACCGTGGCCCGGGCCAAGCGCATCATTGCTTGTGTCTGGCTCTTCACCTCCCTCTACTGCATGATGTGGTTCTTCCTGGTGGACACTGCCCAGGCGACCTTCTCAGACGGGGTGCAGGTCAGCTGTGGCTACAGGGTCTCCAGGAACCTATACCTGCCCATCTATTTCCTGGACTTCACTGCCTTCTATGTCATCCCGCTGGGGCTGGCCACTGTCCTGTATGGCCTCATTGCCCGCATCCTCTTCATGAGCCCCCTGCCTGCCAGCCCCCAGGACTCCGGCAGGCTCAGCTTCATGCACCAGGGCAAGCCGCCCAGCTCCAGCTCAATGAAGCTCTCCTGCCAGGGCAACAATGGGGCTCTGAGCTCCAGGAAACAGGTACATCCTGAAAGCCGGTGTGCTGCCCCCCTCCTGCTGCACCTGAGAGGGGGTGGCATTGGGAGGATGGGGGGGCACAAGACAGGTGCGGTGGGGCAGGGACTGGAGGTATGAGAGAGGTGGTGTTCCTGTGTTCCTAAAGAAGTCTTCACTCTGTCTCTCACGTGTTATAAAGACTGGGAATTGGTCTGAATGGCATTTTTTTCTTGGCGTTTCCAGGTGACATCCTGGAAAGGGTATGGGCGACTTAGTGCATTACCCCCATTATGGTCAGGATGCATTAAAGGAACCCGTCTGGTGGCTGCTTAGAAAGTCATCATCTCTCTAAACAGACAAGCCTGCGGAGTTGCCTTACTTTGAGGGTTGGCAGCAAAGGACTTCTCCGTGGGGCAAAATCTTTTAGAACTGCAACTCTGATCCCTGACTTGGCAGGGGCCCTGGAATGCCATCTAATCACTTACACCTGATGGGTGCTTAGGGATCCTTTTCTCCTGGAACACCCCCCAAAGCTGGCAGGCTTCACAACAGAGCCCAGAGCTTCTTGGATTTAAAAGAGTGATCGTCCCACTCACAGAAGACAGCGAGGTTGTGTGGGGGGAATGGGGCTGAGCAGAGGAATAGTGCTATTGCCTTTATTGCTATTTCCGGGTTTTCTTTCCCTTCCCTGTGTAATGAAATCGTCAGGGGTAAGAGGAGAAAAGGAGTGAAAGCTGATAAAAGGCTGAATTCTTTTAAAAGGCCCCTGACTACACAGGGCATTGGTTCCCCACAGTCCCTGTCTCAGCAGAGAAGGCTGAGAAGCGACTGCCTTGTGCTACACACACCACAAGAAAGGGAAGCATTCTGCAGGAATGGAGCAGTCCTGGCTAGAGGCGGATATTCTTGCAGGCTAGCTATTAATTCGCTCCATGATTAGTAAGGTGTTCGATTACCATAATGTGACCTGAGCTTCACTCCCAAACTGGAATCATGATTAATTAACCCTTCCAGTTTAAAATCACCAAGGAAGAGGAGATCTGATGAGACACACCTCAGACAGGAGCACCATTACCCAAACTCCCATCCCTTCCCTCTGAACTCCTTTCTGAGCCAATGGCATATGAATTAATTCTAGGGAGCAAACTCGCCTTGAGTAAAAAGAGGAGCTGTCGTCCAGCAGGGGGAGACGTTTCCCTTTTCTTTGCTGGTTAGTCCGTGTTTGGCTGGTTCGTTCCTGTTAGCGTTCATCATTCTGTCTGGATGTGATTTCATCCTCTGCCTAACCCACACTTTAGCGGGACAATAACTATCTGAAACCTTATTATCCTCCTTCCCTTAGCGGACAATCTCAGTGTCCAGATGTGGGACCTCTATTTTTACATCTGCACTTTTACTTTATTGTGTATTAGTTAACTTTTCCATTGGTGCAGGGAGGCAGGAGAGGTGCCATTTCTAGAGCTGCCTAGCGAATCCAAGCAAGGAGTGAGTCATTACATCTCAGTGAGGAGAAAATTTTGAAATACCAGGTGCAATAGAATAGAGCTCTGTACTTGGATCTCTTAAGCTGTCCATGTGTGTGTGTGTTTCTAGTCTTTCTCCTTTAACTCTTGGTCTCTTCTCTTCCCATGGAAAGGTTTAGATCACATACTGAATCCTTGTAAAATAACTGGGTGAAAAGTTAGCATTTGAAATAAAGGATCTGGAGTGGTTTAGACATGTAAATAATAGGCAAGTGAGGCCCTTTGGGATTATGCTTGATAATTTACAGCAGAAATGGACAGGCAGAGGATTTAGATGTGGATTTGGAGACTGCAGTTTGCAAGGCCAGTTCTAGCCTGGTGTAAGTGGGTGAAACTCCCTTGACTTTAAGGGCTTAAACCTGGGCTGACTTTGGCCCATAGTGTCTACAAATTGTAAGGATCATATACTCTTGAGGCATGGATGCACTGATACTGATAAGTGCTGTGTAAAGGCTGGTTGGGAAATGGGACTCTCTTTTGGTGTCCCCTTTTTTCCATCAGAAAATTTCAAAATTTGAATTTTTTCAACCAGTTCTAGTGCTGTGTGTGTAGTGAGGGAAGGTATACAACTTGGCATGCTGCAGACAGCCTATTGTATCTTCAAAGCCCTGGGCTGACATTAACTAGTTCTCCTAGCACCCTTGTAAGAAAGAGGAATATGATCAACGTTTCACGCCAGCTCAGCATTTATGTTAAGGGCTGTTATAAAGAGGACTGGGATCAATTCTTCTCCATCATGTCCACTGAAGGTAGGGCAAGAAGTAATGGGCTTAATCTGCAGCAAGGAAGATTTGGTAAATTATTAGGAAAAACTTCCTTTCTATAAGGGTAGTGAAGCTCTGGAATAGGCTTCTAAGGAAGGTTGTGGAATCCCCATCATTGGAAGCTTTTAAGAACAGGCTGGACAAACACCTGCCAGGGATAGTCTAAGTTTCCTTGGTCCTGCCTCAGTGCAGAGGGCTGAACTAGATGACCTCTTAAAGTCCCTTCCAGCCCAACATTTCTATGATGCTATAAATACCAACTTAAATACCTTAGAGGAAAAATACTGACTGGAAAGAAATACCAGAAACCCCCATTTCAAGGTTCTGTATGTGAACTGTGTTCAATATATCGGAACTCCAAATACTTATGTTCTCTATATCACATTGACTAGGAGTTCCTGCAATCACACCACCTAGGTTGTGATCTTACAATTAAGTAGAGTCAGTACAAGGATGAGAGATTTCCGTGGCTGACTCCAGTCCGTAGGAAAAGTGAGGTTTGTAAGTAAACAGTAAAGCTAATACTGTACAGGTGCCCCAGTGGCAAAGCCTTCCTTATGGAAGGGACTACTGAGAAGATGAGCTATATAGCCCTGTAAGGGTGAAAAACATTTGGTGGGGAGGCAGTGGAAATGCCTCTTCTGTATCTGAAAGTTTGGTACAGGCAAGAATATATAACATAGCTGGCCTCTGATTGTTCTGCTAATCTCTCTCTGTCCTGCATTGCATAAGGGCACATCTCAGGAGTGAGAAAGGATGCAGGTTTTGTGATAATTTATTTCCAGATGTTCATTTGTGTAAAGGACACAATCAACCTCAGAATGTTTTCTGTGCCATTTTCTCACAGATGATTCTGTTTGTCATGGAAAAGGAGAGAGGACAGATATATGCAGGAGGCTCTTTATCTGGAAATATTTTCTTATGCCACGGCTTGCCGAACATTGTATTTCATGTGGATTCCTGATGCACTTTGTTAGATGTGTCCTGCTGAGTCCAGACAAACAGCGTTTGAAAGGGGTCTGTTTAAAGAGACACTGATGGAAAGGAAGCAGGCTAGCTACACTATTAGCTCAGTTATCAAACAACTGTCTGACAAGCCTTCTAGTTAGGCACTCCAGGCTCATTAATGCCTGCTTCAGAAATATATTAGTAACCACAGTCTTAAGGGTGAGACATAAAGCCAAAGCTTATGGTCATTAAACATCCCCTTGCATCAGAATAAGGGTGCTAATCTGAATGTCATGGCTGAGTTTCCACTCTCTTCATTGCCCAGGCAATTTCAGCTGGATCCAGAATTCTTCTTAATTTCCTGATCCAAACACTCGTATTGTTGTGCACCGTTAACCAGTTGCTATGTTCCACCCCAAAGGTGGTTGCACTTCAGTAGTAGGGTAAGTAAGCCCAATTTCTCTGAAAAAACCTTCACTGATTTTTAGGACTAAACTCAGATGGAACCATTAAGGTTTTGAGGTGATACTTTTGTTTTTTCTGCTTCCCAGATAGGGTCAGAATTATCGAAGGCAAGGCTATTCTCACAGTAGTTTCATGTGTGGACAGAAGTGCCCTCAAATCTCATGCAAAATCTTGCTCACCCAAGCTTGCCAACCCAGGTCTGGAGACCCACATGGTACAGAGAGTACTGAGAAGTGCACACATTTCTGGAGACTTATCTGCACCAAACTTGAACTTAACAATTTTTGAGGTCCATTCAGCAC
Source organism: Lepidochelys olivacea (assembly GCF_965140295.1). Taxonomy (NCBI): domain Eukaryota; kingdom Metazoa; phylum Chordata; order Testudines; family Cheloniidae; genus Lepidochelys; species Lepidochelys olivacea. The sequence continues at coordinate 19,427,273 of NC_140423.1, forward strand.
TCAGACAATGAGTCTAGCATAAATACACATCAACATTCTGAGTTCAATCAGTAGGACAAGAAATTATGCCTCTAGGCTTAATTGATATGCAACTTCCCACTTCATAGGAATATACATAGGAAATGCCATACTGGATTAGAGCAGTGGTCCACCTAGTCCAGTATCATGATTTTAACAGTTGTTGGCACACAAGCTTAAGAGGAAAGTGCAAGAAACCCTACTCTAGGCAGTCATGGAATAACTTCCTCCCAGAGGAAGTGTCTTCTTAACCTCCACTAGTTAGTTTTGCTTATGCCCTGAAGCATGTGTGTTTATGTCCCTAATTCACTTAGGTCCTGATCCTGCACCACTGAAATGAATGGGAGTTTCATCATTAGCTTCAATGGGAAGAGGATCAGGTCCCTATGTCAGAAACAAAGTAACCGTCTCCTGTCTGGAAGGCAATGATCTTTATGGGGTTCCAGGGAACAGGCTGCCATGTAATTTGAATGTAAGTGCTGCTTAGTATGTGTTTCACACTGTACTTGGTGGTATTGAGACAAGTGATATGAGGTGAAACTAAATGGGCAGTCAGCTTTTCCTTGAATTGCAGCATATGTTTTCAAGTACCGGTTTTTCTTCTATAACAATGAAGGGATCAAAATGCCACTGCCTTTTTCCTATCTATTTTTATACTCCTCATCCAAAGATCTCAAAGTGCTCTAACTGCTTGAAATAAGTGTCACAAACCCACGTGATTTATGAAAGGATCATCACACCCATTTTATGTATGGCTGATTTGAGTCACAGAGAAGCTTAATGACAGGTTTCAGAGTAACAGCCGTGTTAGTCTGTATTCGCAAAAAGAAAAGGAGTACTTGTGGCACCTTAGAGACTAACCAATTTATTTGAGCATGAGCTTTCGTGAGCTACAGCTCACTTCATCAGATGTATGCCATGGAAACTGCAGCAGACTTTATATATACACAGAGAATATGAAAAAATACCTCCTCCTACCCCATTGTCCAGCTGGTAATAGCTTATCTAAAGTGATCATCAGGTGGGCCATTTCCAGCACAAATCCAGGTTTTCTCACCCTCCACCCTCCCACACAAATTCACTCTCCTGCTGGTGATAGCTCATCCAAAGTGACAACTCTTTACACAATGTGCATGATAATAAAGTTGGGCCATTTCCTGCACAAATGAGGGGGTGAGAGAACCTGGATTTGTGCAGGAAATGGCCCAACTTTATTATCATGCACATTGTGTAAAGAGTTGTCACTTTGGATGGGCTATCACCAGCAGGAGAGTGAATTTGTGTGGGAGGGTGGAGGGTGAGAAAACCTGGATTTGTGCTGGAAATGGCCCACCTGATGATCACTTTAGATAAGCTATTACCAGCTGGACAATGGGGTAGGAGGAGGTATTTTTTCATATTCTCTGTGTATATATAAAGTCTGCTGCAGTTTCCACGGCATACATCTGATGAAGTGAGCTGTAGCTCACGAAAGCTCATGCTCAAATAAATTGGTTAGTCTCTAAGGTGCCACAAGTACTCCTTTTCTTTTTTAGAGAAGCTTAAATGGCTTGCCCAGTTTCACATACCGAGTGAAAAAAAGAGCCAAGAACAGAACCCAGGAGTTCAACTCCCTGTCCTTTACTGTACCCACTAGAGTCATTGTGAAACTATTTAACTGTGTGCTGTTATCCTTAACAGTAAATTATCTATGCACCAAAATCACGCCAGATAAATCACATAGCTATTTTGATGCAGCTGCAGAAGGAATAAACAGAAAGAGTGCTCTGACTATCATAAATCTTGGCTTTAGTAGAGCATCTAACAATGCCATCTGAAAGCTAACTGGATAAATTTGATCTAGATGGAAATTCTGTGAACTGGATTGAAGAACAGCTAATAGATCATTCATAAACTGTGGTGATTCATGATGCTCCATCCACTTGTGAGGTGTCATAAACATACAGCTAAGGATAGCATAAAATCCCTCCTTTACCTGTAAAGGGTTAATCAGTTCCATTAACCTAGTTGGCACCTGACCAGAAGGACCAATGGGGAAAGAAGATACTTTCAAATTGGTGGGGGGGGGGGTGGGAAGGGGGAGGTTTTTGTTTGTGCTTTTGTTGTTCTCTCCGGAGACAAAGAGAGAGCCCAAGCAAGTAATCCAGCTCCTACTGAATGATACATCTAAAATTACAGAAATAGTAAGTAATAGCAAGGAAATGCGTTAGAGTATCTTTTGTTTTAGCTTGTGAATTTTCCCTAAGCTAAGAGGAAGGTTTATTCCTGTTTTTTTGTAACTTTAAAGTTTTGCCTAGAGAGGCATCCTCTGTGTTTTAAATCTTATTACCCCTGTAAAATTATCTTCCATCATGATTTTACATAGGTGTTTCTTTTACTTTCTTTTTCTTTATAATAAAAGTTCTGTTTTTAAGAATCTGATCGGGGTTTTTAGTGTCCTAAAAACCCAAGGGTCTGGTCTGTGCTACCTTTTTTACTCTGAAGCCTCCCCAGGAAAGGTGGTGAAGGGACTTGGGGGGATATTTTGGGGAAACAGGAACTCCAAATGGTCCTTTTCCTAAATCTTTGTCTAACTCACTTGGAGGTGGCAGCGATACTCTTCCAGGGACAAGGAAGAATTTGTGCCTTGGGGAAGTTTTTAACATAAGAAATGGGGGCATGAAATGGTTTAAAAGAAAATGCAAGCTAGACTGCAGGAACAGGTAGTTGCATTGGTCTGTGGGAAACTCTCCCAAGGAACATCAGAGAAGCTCCCACTACTGGAGTTCTTCAAACTGAGGCTGGATTTGCCCCTTTGGGTAGTGCAGTAAAGGCTGATCTTGCCCATGGCAATACTGGAATACTCCACCCAACAGGTCTGTTCCATCCCTAATAATTGTGCTACCATCAAGTAGTGACTGACTAGCATGACAGCCTTGGCTTTGCCTCAAGAACCCAGTCTCCAGGCTCCCTTTCTGTGGAATAGGTTGAATCACTAGCACTGAGAGATGTCAGGTGACATTCCATCTCTTTCCAACCACAAGACAACCCAGATGGCTTTAGGAGCATTCGTCTCTTGAATAGCACCATACAATGCTGCTTCACAAGTGATACTGGTTCAAAACCTGTGACAGCTCATTTACTTATGAATCATTTGTTGTTGGTGTGGATTATTTGCCTTCTGCCATTCATGCTTTCCATAGGCTGGCCAGAAGCACTGGCAGCTTTTTGAAAATGTCACAGAAAATATTCCTGGTGGCCTTCAGAAAGCTACCCTGTCATTTGTGTCAGAAACTTTGAATAGCACCAGAAGCTGTATTATAATTAAAGAATCATAGAATATCAGGGTTGGAAGGGACCTCAGGAGGTCATCTAGTCCAACCCCCTGCTCAAAGCAGGACCAATCCCCAATTAAATCATCCCAGCCAGGGCTTTGTCAAGCCTGACCTTAAAAATATCTAAGGAAGGAGATTCCACCAGCTCCCTAGGTAACGCATTCCAGTGTTTCTCCACCCTCCTAGTGAAAAAGTTTTTCCTAATATCCAACTTAAACCTCCCCCACTGCAACTTGAGACTGTTACTCCTTGTTCTGTCATCAGCTACCACTGAGAACAGTCTAGATCCATCCTCTTTGGAACCCCCTTTCAGGTAGTTGAAAGCAGCTATCAAATGCCCCCTCATTCTTCTCTTCCGCAGACTAAACAATCCCAGTTCCCTCAGCCTCTCCTCATAAGTCATGTGTTCCAGTCCCCTAATCATTTTTGTTGCCCTCCGCTGGACGTTTTTCAATTTTTCCACATCCTTCTTATAGTGTGGGGCCCAAAACTGGACACAGTACTCCAGATGAGGCCTCACCAATGTCGAATAGAGGGGAGCGATCACGACCCTCGATCTGCTGGCGATGCCTCTACGTATACATCCCAAAATGCCATTGGCCTTCTTGGCAACAAGGGCACACTGTTGACTCATATCCAGCTTCTCATCCACTGTAATCTCTAGGTCCTTTTCTGCAGAACTGCTGCCTAGCCATTCGGTCCCTAGTCTGTAGCGGTGCATGGGATTCTTCCATCCTAAGTGCAGGACTCTGCACTTGTCCTTGTTGAACGTCATCAGATTTCTTTTGGCCCAATCCTCTAATTTGTCTAGGTCCCTCTGTATCCTATCCCTACCCTCCAGCATATCTACCTCTCCTCCCAGTTTAGTGTCATCTGCAAACTTGCTGAGGGTGCAATCCACACCATCCTCCAGATCATTTATGAAGATATTGAACAAAACCGGTCCAAGGACCAACCCTTGGGGCACTCCACTTGATACTGGCTGACAACTAGACATGGAGCCATTGATCACTACCCGTTGAGCCCGACAATCTAGCCAACTTTCTATCCACCTTATAGTCCATTCATCCAGCCCATACTTCTTTAACTTGCTGGCAAGAATACTGTGGGAGACTGTGTCAAAAGCTTTGCTAAAGTCAAGGAACAAAACATCCACTGCTTTCCCTTCATCCACAGAGTCAGTTATCTCGTCATATGGGGAGAGGTGTCTTATCTGGAATGGTAAATACTAGGATAACCTCCCCCCTTCCCCCCCCCCCCGTAGACATGCTAATAATGAGACTTCTCTGCGTCAATACAGGAGCTTGTTTAAAAGCACAATTGCCAAGTAGGTACAAACACAAGGGAGGCACCTAGAAATCAGCAGATTTTCTAATACAAATGTGCTTTTGCAGGTGCTAACATAGCAATAAATATTATTATATTTGTTATCTCCTACTGTTCACAGGTATGCTGGGCATCTCACAGGAAACAAATAGAAGGCAGATCCCTGCTCTGAGGAGCTTACACATTCTAAGACCTGGATCCTGCAAACACTCATGGATGTTTGAATTAAAGAACATAGGAATGGCCATACTGGGTCAGACCAAAGGTCCATCTAGTCCAGTATCCTATCTTCTGACGGCAGCCAATGCGAGGTGCCCCAGGGGGAATGAACAGAATAGGCAATCACCAAGTAATCCATTCCCTGCACCCACTCCCAGCCTCTGGCAAACAGAGGCTAGGGACACCATTCCTGCCCCTCTTGGCTAATAGTCATTGATGGACCTATCCTCCATGAATTTATCTATTTAGTCTATGGGCCTACTCATGTGTGTAAGCATTTTCAGGATTAGGGCCTATGTGACTAACATGACAGACAGGAGCGGATACAACATGCCCCAGCTATTTGATCTTGCAGCAGTCCAGTGGATGGAAGTGAGACAGATTCAGACCAGAAATAAGGTACACCTTTGCATCAGAGATCTGGCAGTAAATATAAAATCACTGCTGATAAAACTTTCAGATGACACATGGATATGCACAGTAGTAAACGATGAGGACAAGGCAATCATACAGAGCAATCTGTATGGTAACCTGGGCCCATTCAAACAAAATATGTTTTAATACAGCCAAATGCAGTTATACATGTAGGAACAAGGAATGCAGGCCATACCTACAGAATGGGGACTGTATGCTAGAAAGTAGTGACTCTGAGAAGGGCTTAGGGGTGATAGTGCACAAGCAATGTAGCATGAGCTGCCAGTGTGATGCTGTGGCCAAGGGTGCTCATGCGATCCTTGGATGCACAAACAGCGGGGTAATGAACAGAAGTAGGGAGATGATTTTACCTCTATGTATGGCTCTGGTGAGACTGATCCTGGAATACTGCATCCAGTTTTGGTGTCCATATTTTAAAAAAGTTGTTGAAAAAGTGGGGAGTGTGCAGAGAAAGAGCCACAAAAATGATTTGAGGGCTGGAGAAAATGCCTGACAGTTAGAGACTTAAAGAGCTCAATTTGTTTAGCTTTTCAAAAAGAAAATTAAGCAGTGACTTGATTACAGTCTATAAGTATCTTCACAGGGAGAAAATACCAGGTACTAAAGATAAAGCCAGACAAAATCAAATTAGAAATTAGGCACAAGTTTTTAACAGTGAGAGTGATTAACCATTGGAACAAAACTACCAAAAGAAGTGGTGGGTTCTCCATCTCATAATGTCTTCAAGTCAGGACTGGATGCTTTTCTGGAAGATATGCTTCAGCAAAACACAAGTAATGTGTTAGTCAAACAAGTTATTGGGCTCCATACAGCAGTTATGGCCAATTTAATGGCCTGTGATGTACAGGAGGTCATACTAGATGATCTAATGGTCTTGTCTGCCCTTAAACGCTATGAATCTATGAATTATTAATAAGTTAAAAAAACATTTGGAGCATACTTAGAGAAACCTGAAATCTTTAAATCAAGACTTTATATCTTTCTGAAAGAGATGTTGTAGCTCATACAGAAATTTTGGGCTTGATGCAGAAATTATGGGGTGAGATCCCCAGGCCACCTTTAAACAGGAGCTCAGATAAAATTATCGTAATGGTCCCTTCTGGCTTTAAAATCTATGAATCTATGAAACCTGGGAGGGGAGGGACAAGAGAGGATATGTGTTACAGCCAGTTTCTCCAGCCAATTTAGGCTGCACATGTCCGAGTGGTTCAAGTGGTGCAATTGGTTAGTTTTTCAAATGTAATGTGTGAACAAGCTCATTTACCTAAGATGATCTGTGTGAATTCCACAGACACAGAGCAGGGATTAGTGTGACTTTCATAAGGGAGGCTATTTTGCAAGGTTTATGTTGGAAACAATGTGCTTAGGGATAACTGCCTGATAAATAAAAATGTTACATGATTTTATCTGATAATAAATAACCACCAGTGGGCAGCAGAGATGTTCTTTAAACCACTGTGGCCAGGACTAAGAGGCTACAGGGATGGCCACATGAAGTGGGGCTGAAGGTGTGTTGGAATGGTAGGACAAAAATAAGGCAGGGGAGAAGGTGTGCAAGGGGAAGTGAGAGGGTGTGGAAACTGGAGAACAGCAGCAGGGACTCAAAAGCAGCTGCCTAAAGTGAGACTGTAGCAGATGGAAGGGGTGATAGAAAGCATACAGCCTAAGGAACTCACTAAGGCCAGATGTAAGAAGCAGGGATGGAGATACTGAGTGGGACTGCAAAACAGCAGCCATCTCCTAAATGACTAAAATGAGCTGGGAGGACTGTAACTCCAGTAAGCTCTGTACAGTGGGAGCGATGAACTCAGACACAGTGGAAATGCATTCACAGTGATGGAGGATGAAAGGCCCCCAAAAATGTATTGCAACACAAGGTGCCACTCTCATCACGAGGTCTTGGCTTAGAGTGAAGTTGTTCTGTGGATTAAAACTGACTTCACTCCCAGAGCTTTTGAGTGTAACTCATTCTGTCCCCCTTCCCACGGCACAGTGTTCAAAGAGATGCTTGTGGAGGTGATTGTGCTCATTACAGCAAACAGCTCTCATTGCTCCAAGAAGTTAGAGTTAGCAGTTATGGCTGGCGTGTTTAACTGCTTTGAAAGACTTCCCTTTGCTGAGTTTGTGCTTTAGTGAGAGACTTGCGAGTTGGTTCCATTTTGTGACTTTTCCGTGTGGAGCTGTGTGGAATGAAATGAGCGCGTTACACTGAGAAAAACCTTGTTAGGGGAACAGGATGAAGACAGAGATGCAGAAGGCATTTGTTGAGAGAGATTTTTGAGAAGAAAGCTGCTTCCCACACACATGCAGTCACACGCCCTGGCATAATCATTAGCAGCCAGCATGGATTTACTAAGAACAAATCATGCAAACCAACTAGATTTCCTTCTTTGATAGGTTAACGGATTTGATGGATAAGGGGAATGCAGTGGACATTAACCTGAACTTCAGCAAGACTTTTGACACAGTCCCACATGGCATTCTGTTAAGTAAGGTGGAGAAATGTGGGCTTGGCAGAGCTACAATTAAATGGATACATAATTGGTTAAACAACTGCAAACAAAGAGTAACTATTAATGGAATAATGTCAGATTGGAGGGAGGTCTCAAGTGGGGTTCCACACGCATTCTGGGTCTGGCATTGTTTAACATCTTTATTAATGGCCTGGATGTCAGAACAGAGATCATACTGATCAGATTTGCAGATGAGATAAAGCTAGGGGGGATTAGCATAGAGCTAAAATTCAGAGGGATCTTGATAGACTGGAGAACTGGGCTATAGACAACAAAATGAGATTCAGCAATACAAATGTAAGGTGCTACACTTAGGGAAGAAAAACCAAATCCACAAATACAGAATGGGGGACAACTGGCTTGGCAGCAGCACTGCTGAGAAGGTTCTGGGAGTTGCGGTGGATCACAACCTCAACATGAGTCAGCAATGTGATGCTGTTGGAAAAAAAGCAAATGCAATTGTAGGTTGCATTAACAGAGGCATAGCATGCAAGTCACAGGAGGTGATAGTACCACTCTACTCAACACTGGCTAGGCTTCAGCTGGAGTACTGTGCCCAATTTTGGTCACCAGTGTATAGAAAGGATGTAGAAAAACTGGAAAGGATCCAGAGGCAATTGACAAAGATGATCAAAGGGATGGAATGCAAGCCATATGAGCAAAGGCTGGAGGAACTGAGTATGTTTAGTTTGGAAAAGAGATTAAGGGGAGACATTATAGTGGTCTTCAAATACTTGAAAGGCTGCCAAAAAAAAGATGGAGAAAAGTTGTTCTCTCTTGCCAGGACAAGAGGGCAGGACAAGAGGCAATGGGTTCAAACTACAGCATAGCAGATTTAGATTAAATCTCAGGAAAAACTTCCTAACTATAAGAAAATTAGGACAATGGGACAGACCCCTAGGGACGTTGTGGTAGCTCCTTCACTGGAGGTTTTCAAAAGGAGACTGGATAGCCATCTGTCTTGGATGGTTAGACACAACAAATCCTGCAACCTGGCAGGGGGCTAGACTAGAAGATGAAGCTTGCAGTCCCTTCTAGCCCTATGATTCTATGACCAGGCTCAGTAAGTTGAGCGCTTGGAGACAACTATAAGTATTTGTTCCCATTTCTGAGGCCCTTTACATTTCTCCTCAATACTTTTAAATGGCTTTGCATGCTCAATTATTTTGCTAATGCAAAGTAAGCAGCTGTAAGATAAATCACAGAGTGTGTCGGGGAGGTGACTATACTGGAATTAGACACCTGTGGCTGGCTGGCTCATGCCAGCTGACTCGGGCTCGTGGGGCTCAGGCAAAGGGGCTGTTTAACTGTGGTGTAGGCATTCAGGCTTGGGTTGGAGCATGAGCTCTGAGGCCCCAGGGTCCTAGAGTCCAGGCTCCAGCCCAGGACAAGGAGCTGATACTGTAACTGAGATTCTTCCCCTCAGGGGCAGGGAGATGACTTTCATCTGAATTTCTTCTTTTGAGAAGTTATAACTTACGCTATGAGCTATCATTATGAATGAGCAGGTGGGATCAGAAGGATGACATGCAAACCCTGAACTGTTCATTTCTCTCTCTCTCAGCTCTAGCTTTTAATCGCCCAGCATCTTTTATTTTTGAAATAATGAAACAAAAACCAAGATGCCAGCGAATGCCTAAGATCTGTGAGGGAAAGGTGCCTGGACAGAAATCTTTATCCACAAAGCTTAGTGCCTTTGGCTTTAGCCGGATGTTTAGTGGAGTGTCTGGAAGCCATGGATTAGTTCAGCCAAGCCGGTTGAATAAAAAAGGCCCTAACTCATCAGACGTTTTATTTGATCTCTCCCTCCTTGTCTGCCCCTGCCTCTTTCCACTTTATCTGAGATCTGACACAATAATTGTTTTGCAAGACTTTTGAAGCTGCTGCTAGCCCAGGTCCCTAGAAACCCCTGCTGATCTTGCTGCTTGCATTGCTATGGCTCCCCAGCCTTCACCTTCCAGGGCAGGGGGAAAGCACCTTTGCTGGGAAGAGGCTGTAACAAGGAACAGCTTTTATACCGAGATTCCTCAGTGTCCTTCAGAGCGCTCTCTCTTTAGCAGATACCAACAGCTGTCTCCCCAGGGGGATAATGTCCCCATTTATGTTTTAGTTTCTCGCTTTTAAGTTGCGTGTGTTTTAAATATCATGTAGGGCCCTCAAGTGGGGATGAATTTTTACAAACATGCCCCCAGGACCACATATACACACCCACCCCACATAGCTGCTTGGGCTAGTTTTTCATTGAAATACAGTGAGGAGCCTTTAGAAGGCTAGAAAGCCTTCGAGGATGCTGATGTCACTTCTCACTTTGCCATGTCTTCTTGTACTCGGCAGGGTAGCTCATTTACTACAGTCTTGTACTTTGTAGTCACTGTAGGAACAGATTCTCTCTTCCCCTGTTAGTCTGGAAAAGTGGGTAACTTTGACATCCTCTCTGATGTTTCCACTGGTGTCGCCCCAGCCCCCCCCCCCTTTTTATTATTAAGCAGTGAACTAGTGATTCTTTGTAGTCTAGTTTTTCCTCAGGAGGATGGATGAAAGGAGGATCACAGGTAGTGATCAATGGCTCCATGTCTAGTTGGCAGCCGGTGTCAAGTGGAGTGCCCCAGGGGTCGGTCCTGGGGCCGGTTTTGTTCAATATCTTCATAAATGATCTGGAGGATGGTGTGGATTGCACTCTCAGCAAATTTGCGGATGATACTAAACTGGGAGGAGTGGTAGATACGCTGGAGGGCAGGGATAGGATACAGAGGGACCTAGACAAATTGGAGGATTGGGCCAAAAGAAATCTGATGAGGTTCAATAAGGATAAGTGCAGGGTCCTGCACTTAGGACGGAAGAACCCAAGGCACAGCTACAGACTAGGGACCGAATGGCTAGGCAACAGTTCTGCGGAAAAGGACCTAGGGGTGACAGTGGACGAGAAGCTGGATATGAGTCAGCAGTGTGCCCTTGTTGCCAAGAAGGCCAATGGCATTTTGGGATGTATAAGTAGGGGCATTGCCAGCAGATCGAGGGATGTGATCGTCCCCCTCTATTCGACATTGGTGAGGCCTCATCTGGAGTACTGTGTCCAGTTTTGGGCCCCACACTACAAGAAGGATGTGGATAAATTGGAAAGAGTCCAGCGGAGGGCAACAAAAATGATTAGGGGTCTGGAACACATGACTTATGAGGAGAGGCTGAGGGAACTGGGATTGTTTAGTCTGCAGAAGAGAAGAATGAGGGGGGATTTGATAGCTGCTTTCAACTACCTGAGAGGTGTTTCCAGAGAGGATGGTTCTAGACTATTCTCAGTGGTAGAAGATGACAGGACAAGGAGTAATGATCTCAAGTTGCAGTGGGGGTGGTTTAGGTTGGATATTAGGAAAAACTTTTTCACTAGGAGGGTGGAGAAACACTGGAATGCGTTCCCTAGGGAGGTGGTGGAATCTCCTTCCTTAGAAGTTTTTAAGGTCAGGCTTGACAAAGCCCTGGCTGGGATGATTTAATTGGGGATTGGTCCTGCTTTTGAGCAGGGGGTTGGACTAGATGACCTCCTGAGGTCCCTTCCAACCCTGATATTCTATGATTCTATGAGGGAGCAGCCTAAGTAAGTGCTTTGCTTCTTTGTGGATAGGCAGGAGACCAACATGGTTCTCTGTTACCCTGCACCTCTAGGTCACCTAAAGGCCATGCAAAGCATTGCAAAATGCTACCAGATCAGAAGGGTAGCATCTGAGACCCGCTTTGCACTGGTGCAAATGACACAGGCAGTCAGTGAAGTGTGGAATCAGGCCCCACAGTACCAGGCAGAGCTGCACATCCACCAAAACAGACAGGTGTTGTAACCGGAATCTTCAACAGCAAATGTCTGGTCTAGAATGGAATAGAATTATTTTTAGCAACTGGAGATGGTTATATCTGGGATGAAACATGCTCAAAGTCATTGAGGACATTTGTCACTAAAACCATTCAGATAACCCTTGCTACTCATGACATATTATTTATGATATCCTTAACCTTCATAAATTCTCTCTTGCTTAACAATTCTACTTTGATGTCCTGTAAGTACTGCATGGTGGGTAAGGTGGTTAAATGGGGAATCTATTATTTAATTAAAGTCAGAAAGAAAGGATGATACCTCATGCTGACCTGGTGAAGAGTGACTACAGAACACAGTGAGTGAAATCATTGCCTTGTGAGACCTATAGTATCCAACAGAAGAGGACAGCAAAAGATTCCTGTCAGTCATGCACTGCTATGATGTAGGACCTTTTTACTCTCAGTGATGCTGGAATGGAAGTGGGCTTGAGAGAGACCTGGAATAAATGATATTGCAGTGAAAGGAGATATGTATTCCATTAGATGCAGCTTTGCTTAGGTCTCCATCTGTGAGATCGTGATCAGTACAGATTGACTAAGTACATTTACATTTTAGAGAGCGTACTGCAGAACTGCTGCCTGACAGAGATCAGTGTGCTCAGTGTATGGGAAAAGTCACACAAAAAGTGATTTAATAAAGGTAATACAATTCTTCTCAAGGTTAAATCAGTGCTGGCTTTATGTGATGGGAAAAAGGTAAAATTACAGAACTTGACCAAAAATTGAGGAAGGGTAGATTCAGGCTTGAGATCAGGAAGAGGCTTTTTGATCAGAGAGTTATTGTGACATGGAATCAGGTACTGTGGGAATGAGCTGAAGCTGTGAATGTTAAGTCAGGTAAAAATAGAGTGAATGAGTACTGAGGATTCCTAGCATTTCTATAAGCACCTGCTGAAAAAGGGGTGGGGGGTTGTTCTGGTAAAAAGACAACTGGACCAATGGTTCCTTCCATCCTAATTTCCTACGGCTTGAGAAACCATCGGTAACCAGATGTTAATTTCCCTCATATTGGGAACATTCCCTCTTTATTAGTGACTGGTACTGTTACTTGTGAATGAACAGGTCACCCTTCACAAACATGATGGTGCTTCAAACCAAAGAAGAGGAGAATTACAAATAAAGAAAAAAAGTCATCTTAGATGTTTAAATGAAACTCCGGTCCCCCAGCGGGAAGTGAAGTCCACCAGAGAGCACAGCTAAACATGCCAAAGTTTGTATTCAGAGTATGTACATGAAAGGGATTATTGTATGCCATTCGGAATCTGATAACTCTCATCACTTTAGGAAGGAATGTCTGTGCTCAATGCCCAGTCTGCCTAGGCTGGCTAGCGAAGGTTTCTAGGTCACACTTTCAGACGGCTATCTTGCATAGGCCCAATCCAAAGCCCATTGAGCCAATGGAAAGTGTCCCATTAATTTCAGCAGTTTTTGGACTAAGCCCCAGATCTCTAATACTGAATTTTCTGCTTATCCCAGAGGATAGCCAGGGCCTTAATGGAGTTCCTGTTCAGACAGGACAAGGATGCTTGCAGCCTGTGTAAACCAAATGAATATACAGCCAAGTCTGCGTCAACCACCCAAGCTAAATAAAATGTTTAGTAGAGGTTAACTGAAGGTTGAATGAATTTGTACTCAGGGTCACTTAAGACAGGCACTTGGTTTCAATTGATTGTTACAGCTTTGTCCAAGGTGAACACATTCCAAGTTCTCTTACAGAATCAAACCTCAGTAGGATGAGGTAAATGTGCAGTGACTCAGGGGGAAGTGTTTGGACCTTACAGATGTACAGAGAGATGATTCCGGGTCAGATCCTTGGCATAGCTCCATTTACTTGGAGCAACACCACTTTACACCAGCTGAGGATCTGGCCCTCTCTCTTCCTAAAAGGTTACAAGTGTCTTCTTGTGAGCTCTCCCTCTTGACTGTGTCTCTCTAATGACTTTGTTCTGTGCACAAAACTGGCTATTATCTGTGCTGACCACTACTTTTCCAGGTGGTGTGTTGGCCTCCATCATGTTGAGCAGTTTCTCTCAGTTAATTGCTATAACAATATTTCTTATGTTCATATATAATTTTTTTTTGTATCCATTACAAATCTTTAGCATCAGGTTCAACGCCTTCATTGTCATTATCAATAGCAACATCCCAGTTGGCACCTGCAAAGCTTAACCATCAAGGTTACCATCTTCATCCTTGGGAACAGTGTAAAACCCATCCTCATCTTCAAGTCCTCATACATCTTCCATCTCCAGCCGTGGTAAATAGAAAAATATTTTGGACAACTGTCTTTCAATTTTATTGACCTTAACAGATTAGTTGAATGTTATATTACTAACATGTAACAGCTGTATATAGTAACGCTGATGCACTGCATTGTAAGTACCACATGTGGGGGGTTGGTAAGGAAATCTATCCTTTACTGCGCTGGTTTGACAAAAAATCCTACAAACCCAGATCACTGACAGCACAGATTGCAGCCATGTGGGACTCCATCGTAATGCCCCGTGAATGTGCCTCAGCACTGACATGAATACACACCCTTTATTGGGCAGAAGATAGTTCAGTCTCCATGGTCACTCCTAATCCTTTTAACTGAGACAGTGGTACCAGTTATGACAGTTGGTTATACCTGGAACTGGACAGAACCCAGTGGATTTCATGTGGAGCAGCAAGCCAATCGTCATACTATAATGACTGCTGGTCACTACCAATCTATTTCTGAGTATTTCTAAAAATTACCCATAAGCATAGGATTTGATGCTAGATGGGATAGATTGGAACCAGAAATCTATATATGACTCTACTATCCCCTGAGCCATCCTGTTCCTTGTAAGTAACGATTTCCATGGTAGAACTGTCAGATATGGGGAACGTCGCACCTACTGCAATCCTTCATGTGTATTTCCCAGAAGGAGTAAGACACAATAACTGGTCCATTGGGTTCTTAGCTGTGACACAGTGACTCATAGCATCATCCCACTATCTCATGCTGGGATGTTCCCTGTGTCACCACTGTACTGTACTCTGGCTTCCAGGCTTGGTAGTAATCCCTTTCTTGTTTCAGGCATTACATTGCGACATGTCACCATTCTTAGCTCCCGCAGAGAGCATTCTACCCTGTAACCAACTGAAAACCATACTTCAAGAGAACCAGGGTGTCAGATCTTGACAGAAATATCTATCTTCCTGCAGAAAAGCATAATTACTGAACTACCCCCTTTTTGGGCATTTAGGGGTGCCTATTCCCTTAATATGCATGTCGTACTCCCACTAACATATATAGAGCATTCTGAAGAGCATGTGTATTCAATAAATATGTGCTGAAAGGAATATAATCACTCATAGAAATGGCTGTTTGCAACTGCCTGATTCAGATTATTGTAGAAAATCAATATAAGAGAAATGCATTTTTAAAAAAATTCTGGAGTACAGCAGAGAGGAACCGCAGCTCATTTCTGAATTCTCATCACGTCCTTTTTCCTAATGTGCCAATACAGAACTTTGCAGATGCTTCGGATTTTAAAAATATTCACTAGCTACTCTGCAAAAAAAATTGCTCTGGGAACAGATCTGGAATTCATGCTGGAGTCTGGTGCTCTAATACCAGTAACTGGCAGAATCACTTGGATCTGAAATGTTTAAATTGAGCGGAAAGTCAACAGAGTCCAAAAGAATCAGTTAAATATCTGAGAAGTAATTTGAATGCTTCCTGCATCAAATGCTGTTTGGGATTCTGCCCTAGCATACAGGATAGTTCTCCCCTTCATTTTTGTTGTTGTCACAAGCAATTTTCAAAATTGCATCCAGTCAGAAATTCTGACCTCGTCAGTCCTTTCTATCCAACACATCTCCCAGCCAATGAATGATTGTTTCCAATGGGGTTTTAAGTGTCTTCAATGATGACGGGAGACCTGTTATGTAAGTGTGTTATTTATATAAAATGTACTCACAGGAGTGAAATTGGCCCCCTCCAGAGGGGTTGCCCAAGATCTATGCCCCACTTAGCCTAATTTTGAAGACTTAAATGGGAGTTAAGTGATGCACAGACCCTGAGCTGGCCCTCTGCAGTTTCAAAAGTGGGAAGGTCCTGTTGGAAGAAGTGTAACATCAGCTATTTATTTTTTGTCCCTCCCAATTCAACAGGTGATCAAGATGTTGGCTGTGGTAGTGATCCTCTTTGCCCTGCTGTGGATGCCATATCGCACATTGGTGGTAGTGAACTCCTTCCTGGACCCTCCGTACCTCAACATCTGGTTCCTCCTCTTCTGTAGGATGTGCATTTACCTGAATAGTGCCATCAATCCCATCATTTACAACCTGATGTCTCAGAAATTTAGAGCAGCTTTCAAAAAGTTATGCAGATGTGAACAGAAAAGGACTGAGAACCCCACCCCGTACAATGTTCCGGTGTACTATAGCGTCATGAAGGACTATTCCCATGACAGCTCCGATCATGATGTCACAGAACAAGAAGATCTAAATGGTTTCTCCGCAACAGTGAAGAAAAGTAAACTTTACAGATAAACATGGTGACCATGAAACAACATAGACTTTGGGAAGTACGTGGTTGTATTTTACACTGTCTGGAACGTCCTATTGAAAATTGTTTCTGCCATATGCGGAGAGCACACAACAAAATTAATTTAAGAGCTCTCTAGGGCATTTAACAAAATAGATTCGTAGAGGGCAAATTAATTTTCTTTTCCTGAATGCTAATTTATTCACAATTAGATTGTGTGTTAGACTTTTGGCAGCATTTTGCATGGTCTGTAGTTAATGTGGTGGTGCATTTACATTTCCTGTTATGCACAAATATTTTTATTTGTGGGGCCTAGTCAGGGTTTGCATAGGAAACCTAAGAAAATCCAGGTGCTGCAGGAGGTTGTACAGTGTCTTCAGTAGGATATCTTTTCTCTGAACCAATGCCTCCCAAACAGTAGTAAGGGGCATTGTATTGCTGAAGTGTCATCTTTCTGGGGGGACATAGAACCAAGACCCAGGCCACTTGAAGTCATTTAATGAAGATCTCATAGGGCTTTCAATAATAGGAGAGGTGTCAGCTCCATTGTCCTGGCCAAATTCCAATTTGGAAAATTTTATTTTTCCTACTTAAAGTCTCTCCAGCATCTACAATTGCATACAGTACTCTTCCTTTTCTGTTCTGCTGTAACTTATAGTGTGATGTTGCTGTGTACTGTTGAACAGCTGCCACACGCTATCCCAGAGGTGGCTGCATTTCAGTGGCAAGCAAAATGATTGTGTTAGATACCTTAAATAATTTGTAAAAGTTGTAAAGTGTCATGGGGCCCTTTGTGATGAATGGTCCTATGTAAATGTGTAATATTATTGTTTCTAATTGTGGTTACACTCTAAGAAGAGAAATGGATATTCAGAATTGTACAGTTCAATGAAACCATCCAGTGGAGCATGTCCCATAACTACAAGTTATTATTTGGACTAGATCAAAAGCATAGAAGATTGCACATGATTAAAAGGAACATTCTGAATCCTGGGAATTCCTAGGGAAGATTTTGCTCCATAAAACAAATGGCAGCCATTGGTAATCCTGGTGAGCGACAGAGACTTTCTGTGAGACTCTCACCATACATTGGAGATTCTTTCGTCACTGTGTGGCATCTTACAGCTCCATATCCTCAAATTAGAAAGGGACTGTACAGTATGTCTAGAGCACAAATGTGCAGCTATCCAGCTGTACACCTACAGAAGAGAACTGTTCTGAGAACCGAACCTGCACTTCATTCTGACCTATCTGAGGACTATACAGCATATATTTGGTTTTGGTGTGATATGTGGCTCTATGTGTGTGTATATATATTATACTGTCTTTTATTTAACTATCTGGTCCAAAATAATTTTAAGGCAAAGAAAATGTTTAAAAAATGCAAATTGTTGTTTCAGATGCATACTATAGGAATGTTCGGGAATTTATGAACAGATGTGCTTCATGTGCTAACAGCTGGCCTGTCATTAATGTATGTGAGTCTTTAGGAACCAACTATTGTGATTATCACTGGGAGTTCTGCTCACTGATTTTAAATCACAGCTTCAATTGGATTCTACAAAGAGAACTGGATAGAATTACCAGGGCTACAGCATTGGAAAATTGTACCAAAGGAGCAAGTAAAAGACACAGCTTACAGGACACAATTTTTCTTCTATCTTAATATTTGGTGGCACTAAGTAGAGGTTACTAATAAGATTAACATGCAGCTCAGAGCAGAACAGCTGCCACCACACAAAATCATCAAGTGTAAAGGTCTCAAAAACAGTGGTAGGCACACGCAAGGTATAATAGAAACTTGGAAAGCTGCTGTATACATCAAAATGTGCCATGATTAATGACCTCACATTGAAAGTAGCCCAAGTGCCACTCCAGAAATTCAAGACACAATAATTCCAGCTGGTTTCCTATTCTATAATGAGACAATCTGGCATGCAACTCTGCAGGTAAACAAGTTTCATTTGTATGTATGATCATGGTGAATAGGGAAGTATTGTGATTATAGCTATTTATTTGTATTACAATAGCATCTAAGGCCCTTGATACAGATCAGGGCCCCTCTACATTCATACATGTAATGAAGCTGTACATACATGTAATGAACAGACCGTCACTGTCCCAAAGAGCTTACCGCGCCTAGCTATGTTATATAGAGTATACTGAAGTGTGTACCAGGGATGATAGAGAGGGGGTCCCCAGGTACTCAGCGAATGGATACCTTAGACATTAATAAATACACGGAAGAACTGTGCATAATGAAAGACCAGTACAAGCCTTCACTGGCTGAGCTGGGGTTTGCTTGAAAATTTGTTTAGAATGTTTGCTATGTCAAATCCTGTATTTCTATACAGCAAAAGAGCACTATTGACCTGGATGGGACTTTTCAGCCTTTCCCCTACCCCAGCCACCTCTTTTAATTGATAAAAAGCAGATATAATCTAGAGATGAATTCAAACCAAACTCCTGAATTCAAACACTACTGAAATCTTAGCCCTGATCTGCATCCTGATCTTATGGCTGGTCCATATATCTATAACAAGCCAAACAATACAGCAGATCCACCTCTCATGGGATTCAATGCCTGCTACTGAATTTTCAATTCTGTGTAACCTCGGGTCTTATTCTCCCATTTGTGGCTGATCCACAAACTAGAATGATCCTGGTGCCTGGCAGAATGGACATAGAGAACAATTGCAGTTTAGCAGGATAAGAGGTAGGTATATACAGTAGTTTCAATTTGTGAGAGCAATAAACCCAAATATTAATAGGTCTCCAGTCCTAATGAGCCAATAGGTTCCAATGGACATATTCAGCATCAAAATGATAGCAACTGCATCTACATTCAGTAACTAGTGGGCCATTCATCCACTGGTTTGTGATGTTATTTCCCCCCTGGCATAAGGTATAATACCCCCAGAAATACCCTCGTAACAAATTGCTTGGTGCCAGTGAGGCGGTGGATGGAGTTTGATGAACAAGAAGCAGTACACACATTATCAGAATAAGTTTGGGATTGTTGACCAGCTGTAGTTAGGCATTTTACCTGACATTGGTGGACATGATGAGTGAAATCTAGATCACAGTGACCCTTGTTAACAACCCACAGAGGCGATGCTTAAGGTATTAAGGTAGTGACGTTAAACAGGTTTATACCCCAAACTGGATCAGCTCTGCCAATTTCAATAATAAAGCAGAATTATCAGTAACTCCCTCTGCCTCCTCTCAAGACCTCAAAGAAGTGCTTGAACCCAATAGGTGGGCAGTGGGCATCGGATGTAGGTTAAACTCGACTTAGACAGAAATGGCTGATACACACCAAGAAAGGAGCCTGAAAATTCAGATATCTAGCTAGCCTTTAGAAACACATTAGTTTCCTTTTGAGCTACTACAATCCATCGGTGATCTTCCTGAAAACACCATCCTAGCCACTATGGATGTAGAAGCCCTCTACACCAACATTCCACACAAAGATGGACTACAAGCCATCAGGAACAGTATCCCCAATAATGTCACGGCAAACCTGGTGGCTGAACTTTGTGACTTTGTCCTCACCCATAACTATTTCACATTTGGGGACAATGTATACCTTCAAATCAGCGGCACTGCTATGGGTACCCGCATGGCCCCACAGTATGCCAACATTTTTATGGCGGACTTAGAACAATGCTTCCTCAGCTCTCGTCCCCTAATGCCCCTACTCTGCTTGCACTACATTGGTGACATCTTCATCATCTGGACCCATGGAAAAGAAGTCCTTTAGGAATTCCACCATGATTTCAACAACTTCCATCCCATCATCAACCTCAGCCTGGACCAGTCCACACAAGAGATCCACTTCCTGGACACTACAGTGCTAATAAGCAATGGTCACATAAACACCAACCTATACCAGAAACCTACTGATCACTATGCCTACCTAAATGTCTCCAGCTTTCATCCAGACCACACCACATGATCCATTGTCTACAGCCAAGCTCTACGATACAACCACATTTGCTCCAACCCCTCAGACAGAGACAAACACCTACAAGATCTCTATCAAGCGTTCTTACAACTATAGTACCCACCTGCTGAAGTGAAGAAACAGATTGACAGAGCCAGAAGTTACCTACTACAGGACAGGCCCAACAAAGAAAATAACAGAATTCCACTAGCCATCACCTTCAGCCCCCAACTAAAACCTCTCCAATGCGTCATCAAGGATCTACAACCTATCCTGAAGAATGACCCATCACTCTCACAGATCTTGGGAGACAGGCCAGTCCTTGCTTACAGACAGCCCCCCCAATCTGAAGCAAATACTCACCAGCAACCACACACCACACAACAGAACCACTAACCCAGGAACCTATCCTTGCAACAAAGCCCGTTGCCAACTGTGTCCACATATCTATTCAGGGGACATCATCATAGGGCCTAATCACATCAGCCACACTATCAAAGGCTCGTTCACCTGCACATCTACCAATGTGATATATGCCATCATGTGCCAGCAATGCCCCCTGCCATGTACATTGACCAAACTGGACAGTCTATACGTAAAAGAATAAATGGACACAAATCAGACGTCAAGAATTATAACATTCAAAAAACAGTTGGAGAACACTTCAATCTCTCTGGTCACTCGATTACAGACCTAAAAGTGGCAATTCTTCAACAAAAAAACTTCCAAAACAGACTCCAAGGAGAGACTGCTGAATTGGAATGAATTTGCAAACTGGATACAATTAACTTAGGCTTGAATAAAGACTGGGAGTGGATGGGTCATTACACAAAGTAAAACTATTTCTCCATGTTTATTTCCTCCCCACCCCTACTGTTCCTCATACGTTCTTGTCAAGTGCTGGAAATGGCTCACTTTGATTATCACTACAAAAGGCTTTTTTTCTCTCCTGCTAGTGATAGCTCACCTTACCTAATCACTCTTGTTACAGTGTGTATGGTAACACCCATTGTTTCATGTTCTCTGTGTATATAAATCTCCCCACTGTATTTTCCACTGAATGCATCCGATGAAGTGAGCTGTAGCTCACGAAAGCTTATGCTCAAATAAATTTGTTAGTCTCTAAGGTGCCACAAGTACTCCTTTTCTTTTTGCGGATACAGACTAACACGGCTGCTACTCTGAAACCTTTTGAGCTCAGACTCTGAGCCTTCCAGTTCTGTATGAATAAGTAATGGTAACTTCTAACAAGTCTCTGTGAATGTAACAATTTTGTTTCAGGTTTTATTTATTTACCATTTTCTTTTGATGATCATCAGAATGCTCATCGGATACTAGAATCCCTGGGAAATGAGACTTGGTGGGCCAGCTTGTATCAATCAGCATAGCTCCAATTGAGATTGACAGAGCTATGCTGAGTTACTAAAGATCTGGCCTTAGATTGAATCATATACCTCAGTAATTAGCAGAAAATAGTGATAAGGATCAAATACACACCATCTTAATCAGAGCAGGTGTTACACAGGAATCATAATTCCCAGGATGGACTGAAGTATTAGAACTCTATACAAAGAATTTTGCCCCTTGGCCACTCATTTTAGAATAGCCAGTGCTCCTTCCTTGAACCCTCTTAAATTACAATGGCCTACGCATTTAGGTCACCAAAGTCTAGGGGCTATCTTGAACTTGAAACTGCATGGCTCACATAAATTCTTTACAAACATTGCTAGCCCCAATCAATATCCTGTGTCTATTAAATCCTGTTTCCAGTCAATCTCATTTCAGCCAAGAATTTCTTTCAATTACTGCTGGGTTTATCTTATTTTAAACAATTCCTTATTCTGAATTGTTTAGAGGGAAATTGTTGATGATTGAGAAGCACGGATTACATCTGGTGTGTTACTGACTTAGCCAGTTCTCTTAGGACCTTTTACAAATGTCTTCTCAATCAGATTACACTGAGTGCACTACTTCAAAGTACTGGGAGACTATTTTGGAAGTAGCATAGTATATCATGTACAGGTGTATGAAGACTGGAGAACAGAACTTCTGCCAACATTTATTAGAATACCACTGTCTCTTCTCTGAATGAAGGAGAGCTTCTAGGGGCACAACTGGACTTATCTATCCCCTTAGGGGTTTCAGTGAACCAGGGATCCAGCTTTTACTAGACAAAATGATTCAACTTCCTTCTGTTTTCTGTAGCTTAATTCCCATGCTGAGGTAGATTGCCACAGCTCAGACATCCCTCATAGGTGAGTGCTGTCTGTTCAAGGTCTCTCATTGGTCACCCAGCCAAGCTACAGCCCACAATCTACAGTTAACAAACCAACGTGATTAGGAAGGGACATGCAGTTGAGGATGGAGGGAGGAAGAACTAAGGGAAGTTGGAGAGAAGCTACTGAACTAGATGAACCAGGGGACTGATCCAGTTTGGCAATGTCTCCCTTACAGTAAAATGAACACATGGTAACTGCTGTGACCCAAGAACCCCTTACTGCCAACCGGCAAGGGGGTTACAGGAATATCTTGATTCTGGGATGTACATTCTGGTTCACCAAAGAACATTATGTGAAGTCTTAAATGAAAGCTGGGGTCACTCTGTTCAGTCATATCATTGTGAAATGTATATACCAATACTGTGTAAGGAATTATCTTTACCTCTGGGCAATATGGTTTTAAAGTCTATGTCAAGGCAGGGGTGACAATCAGGTTGTCCTCCAAAAAGGAGGTAAGAAATGTGTAAAATATAAATTAAGCATAATAAGCTCACACAATGGATGTCAGTTTACATACAAAGTCAGAAGTTAGCAAAGAGATGTGAAGTCAACAGTGAAGGAGCACCCAGGAAAAACAAACCACAGGTGGTTGTCCTGGTTGTGTGCAAAAATAATAAGGTTTGGGGATATATCTATGGCGCAAAGAAGACACCCCATCATCCCACATCTGGGAAGTAAACAGGAAGTGCATTTACAGTCATGAAAACAGGATCTTAGCCAACCTGGACTGAAAAGCTGCAGAAAAAAGATAGTGAGTCTATGAGAAAAAAAAACTTTAGACAGGAGGTTAAGTTTTGTCTCTAGAAAGTGTGTTATGATTTTGTTGCATACGTAACCATTTCTTTTCAATATTCTTACTCATTATCAAGTGAATCTTTGATAATAAACTTCTTATTGGTTTTCACTATAACTATATCTAAGTGCTGTGATATTAATCAAAATGCTGATCCTGAGTTGAATCATACAACTTGGTGCATACACTGCTCCTTTGGGGACAACAGGCCTAGGATTTTTGTGAGTGTTCAGTGTATAAGGGGACTGGACTCTACATGGGAATGCTTCAAAGGGACTCAGGGACAGGGGTGCACCTATTGTTAACCTGCAAGGCAAAGTAAGGACTGGCTGGCATGCTTTGGGTGTCCCTAAACCGCTGATTGCCAGAAGCTGGAACTAGACAACAGGGGATGGATCACTTGATAATTGTCCTGTTCTGTTCATTTCCTCCGAAGCATCAGGCACTGCCCACTGTCAGAAGACAGGATACTGAGCTAGTTGGTCCATTGGTCTGGCCCAGTATGGCAGTTCTTATGTTCTGTTAAGAAAGAATGGACTGTTCATTATTTTAAGGTGCAACTGGCAAATAAATTGTTTCGGCAGCAAAAGACATCCACAGGGAGGCTGGTAAACTAGTCAGAAGATTAGATGGTCTGTAGTTGAGGTGTCCTCCTAAAATGAGACATTGTGTTATGCAAGACAGATCTGAAATATCAGAGTCCAGTGCAGGATCTGCTGTATCACATTTAAACCTCGGCTGGGCAAAACTCTGGAGAACATACTCACAGGAATAATTCTGCATTGGGTGATGGGATGGATGACATTGGACAAGATAAGTATTCATCATTTACTCCTATGATTCACCAACAGCAGAAAGCTAGTGAGTCCAAGTTTGGCTATGGTACATTCCTGCAGTACCAGCTGCAAAATACAGTTCCACCAGCTGTCATGGGTTATTTTCCCTTAAGGCAAAGCTTGCAGGGCATTAACTCTGTATTTCATGGTGGCATTTAGGCAGTTTTAATTTGCGTGGGAAAGGAAGTTGGTGACCTTTAGCTCACAAAAGAGGATGTTGGTAAAGGGCACCTCTCTGTGGTCAAAATATAAATTATTAGCAGGATGGAATTAAAACAATTGCGATGCAGGGGGCTATTGATAGTGGCTCACAAAGATTTCACTGGCAAATAGAATATCCCAAGCATCTCCAGCCAGAGTAAATGGATGTAATTTTACACCAGGCAGACAGGGCTGGAGACCTGTCACACTGGTTGACAATTTCACATAATCACCATCATGTCAACTATCAATGAAAATCTAAAAACAATTCAGCTTTGAATTGACATTGCATAAGTCAGTGGGAGGATTCTGAATGGATTCTGTTGCTGGCTAAATTGAATACCACTCACAGCTGGCCCAAGCTGTCAATCTAGCATCCCCTTTCTTTGTTTTTAGGGGTTTGTTCTTTTCGATACAAGAAAGTATAAAATAAATGTGTAAAAAGAAATGTTTTAAGAATACTGATAATGAGCCAAGAAACATAGCAAAGGGAACCCCCTTTCTGGAAAGGCCCTGGCTTGGTAAAGGTGGCTGCTCTCTCTTGTCTCGCTACCATCTCTAAATGCCACATAATCTACGGTAGGCATTTAGAGTACCTGTAACCATACTTTCTGCTCCCTTCTCTCTTTCTTCATTGGTCCTTTCCCTTTTTTCCCTAGTGACCCTCATTATCCTTCCCCAGAATTTAAGCAAGAGCTATTCAAGAGAAACACAAAAGAGGGCCTGGTGGCTGGTGTTGAAAACACAAATCCTGCATGGCTAAGTGCTCGTAAATTCTAAAACCCACAGCCCACCTATGTGTACATCCTGTCTTCTCTTGGATTGCATTACATTGGCTTCTCCCCTTAGGCTGTAAGCCCTGTGGGACGGGGGCCCACTATCAGTTATGTGCTCAGTTGCTATGGTACAGCAGCACACACACTTATAATTATCACTCTTTTGAAAGGCCATTACTCCCAGCGATCAGATTATACCCATGTAGGTGAAAGGCAAAATGTCATCTGGTGGCTTCGTAAGAGGCAATTTAGCTGGGATAACTGTACAAGACTGAAATTCCCAGCCACGTTCCTGAGCTCCATAGAGTTACTCCATTGCTGTTCAGCTTTTATTAAATCCAGCATGCTAGGCATTAAAGCACATGCTAAAAAGGGAGGTTTCTATCAGTCTGGGGCAGCAATTACCTCATGCTGTCACTCATGGCAAGGGGAAATGACAAGAAAGAGCTGAAATGCATTTGAAATGCTCTTCCTTTCTGTTTGCTAGTTACATTCGCCACCTTCTGACTGGGCTACAGTTCTCTTCGCTGACACACCAGGAACATAGTGCCAGGAGAAGTCTTCCTACAGAGTCTGCCCCCTATCAATTAGCAGTGAACTTCACATCCCTCTTGATTTCCTTTATAAGGGCAGAGATCTGACATCAGCTCCTCCTATGACTGTCCTCGCCAACCCTTTGATTTCTTAACCCCAGGGCTGGCCCACAACATTTTGGCACCTGAGGCAGGAAGCTCAAATGATGCCCCCATGCCTCCTCGCTTGGGCCAAAACTTTGAAAGCTCTCAATTATGTCTTCTTCCAGTTCTACTCCTCTCATGGTACTGCTCTGCTACCTACCCCAATAAAGGAGAACTAACAACTTAAAATGCCTTGTTCAAAAATTTTAAGTAAAACTTAACTTTCAAACACCTGAACAGCAAATGTAACTTTTCTTGTCTGCATAGTAAATACTGGCATTTTTATCTGTTTGAATAATCAAAGTGGTGCTTTCTGTGCCTTCTTGGTTGCAAAGATTTGAACTGCTTCCTGAAAGTCCACAGTCTGGGCCAGCTCAAGCTCTACTGAGATGGTTGCAAGGTCAACCACCTTCTTCTGTGTCATTGTGGAGCGTAGATGTGTTTTTATTAACTTCAGATTGGAGAAGCTGCATTCTTCACTGGCAACTGTTACAGGAAGTGTTAGAAGTATGCGCAGAGCAACAAATGCATTTGTAAAGAGGGTGGTCATCTTATTTGTGTACATATATTCCAGAACAGCCTTTGGAGTTGATCCTACTGAAATGTATCTTGAAAGTGCTTACAGTTCATCACCTAAATCACTTGCATCAATATCGCGCATGTCATCATGTGTCAACACTATCTCTAGTGCCCTGCATTGGTGGTGTAGGTCTTCTTCAGGTATAGTGAGGAGTCTTGGAATATCATACAACATCCCAAATATACTGCTGTGTTCCTTGAGCTGCATGAAACGTTCTTCGTCTGTGACTGTATTGCACAATCTAGCACCTGGTTAAAGAATTCAACTTTGAATTGTTGTTTGGGGTCTCTTATGGGATTATCCCATGCCTTGAAATCAAAATGTCTTCTTCGGTGGCTCTTGTATTCTTGAGTGGGTGGGAAAATAGCTTCAGTGTGAAGTTCCTCTGCCAACTTCTGTGCACTCTTCAGAACGTTTTGAAATCCCTCATCTGACTGGTAAGACTGTAGGTATGATTTTGCTTTGTCCAGTTGTTCCATTGCTCCAGATATATCAAGGTCAACACCTTGGAATCTCTTGCGTACAACATTTATTTCAAACAGTATGTCATGCTACAACACTAAGCCACACAGAAATGTGAAGTTATGTATGTTTCTGGTGATTCCATTTCCCTCTGCCACTGTTCTCCCACGAACAGTTCCTGTCATAGCATTATCCTCCATAATGGCAACTATGGCACCATCTATTGTCCCAATCTGGTGTTTGATAGGCTTTATCACCTCCACTCGACTTTCCCATCATGTGGCACTCAGTGGTTTCAGTGTCAGAGAGGATGTTCCCAGATGTTGCTTCAAAATTTGCCATCGATGAGTTGATGCAGAGAAAAATACATAGGTGCTTTGAATTACATTAAAAAATTCAGCAGCCTCACTAGAAGCTGATGCTGCATCACTGACCACCAAATTCAATGAACGAGAACTGCGTGGGACAAAAAAAGCTCAAGGGTTTAACTCTCAGATCCGTGTCTGCACTCCTCTGTTCTTTCCTCTCATGTTGGCACCATTATCGTAGCCCTGATCTCTCATGTCAGCTATCGCAATTCCCGTATCTTCCAGGTTTTTAAGAAGCACATTTGTCATACTAGCTTCTGTAGTATCATCAATGTCAATAAATTCTAGAAAATGCTCTCTGACAGTCACCATTGCAGGGACATTTTCACTAGTTTCTGTTGTTGTTACAAAACGCACCATTAAAGTCATTTGTTCCATATGGCTGATGTCAGGTGTGCAGTCCAGAATAACAGAGTAATATCTTGCTCACTTCAGATCTGCCACAATCTTCTGTTTGACTTTTGTTGCCAGTAACTGTATGATCTCATTTTGAATGGTTTTTCCAAGGTAGTGGTGTTTCTACATTTCTTGGGTGGCGACTCTTCTTAGATGCTCCTGGAGTACAGCATCAAACTCAGCCATCAGCTCCACAATTTTAAGGAAGTTTCCATAGCCACGCAGTGCTAGGTTTTGGGTAGCAAGCATTCTCATAATGGCAAAGAGCCTTTTCAGAATATTTTGCCAGTATAGAGACTCTGATGCAATCTTCTCTTGATGCTGATCATCTATGGTGGCCTTTACCCTTAGTCTCATCTCAAGCTCTTTCCACCTATGGAATACTCTCTGGTGATTTGCTGCCTTCTCACGGCATGCCAGATTTCTAACCAGATTTTTCCAGTCCTTTGTTCCTGTAGAACCCAATGTGGCTGGAACATTAGACTGGAAGAGTTTGCAACAAAAACAGTGTGCACATTCTGGATTTTTGAATACATAAGCCAGGGCCTCTCCCCTTTGTCACCATTGGGGATTTCACGCCAGTAATGTGTTGGATGGAAACTTCTATTTTCATTGTCTTTGGGGAACATGAAGTTTTTCACTTGCTGTGGCCCATGCAGTACAAGGAAGTCCCTCAGGCTACTGCTCAAGTGAGTCCACAGCCCTGGATCATCTAGACTTAAGGAACTAAACTCAGCAGCAGCTGTTTCTTGCACCTCCACCACACTCTTCTCTGATCTACACTTTTCTTCAGGAATGTGCATGGTTACATCCATTTGAGATGAGATATGGATGCTGCAGTAGCTGCCAGGTCACCTGCACTCCGACTAACTGGAAGATCAGCCATCTCCTCACCACTCACATCCTCACTGGGACCAGAAGGCTCACCGGGAACATTTGTGACTATGTATCTCAGGAGAGCTCCATCCTGCTTAGATAGAAAAGCTTCCTTTGCTTTCTTTCTTTTTCTGAATGCTGCCCCAGAGGGGCGTTTTCTTCTTTCACTCATGACTGCTGTTCTATGCCAGCTGTAGTGGCTCTCAACACTCAATTGAAGGGGACAAATAAGCAGGCTGGTAGCAGGGCCCGAGTGAGGGAAGATATCAGCATCTTAAGGGCCTAACTGGCTCCTACTACTTCAGTTGACTGCCTGTTCTCCTCAGGTGGGTTCAGGGAAGCAGCAGGAAACAGCAAGCTCCCTGAGAAGCTGGTGTTAATCAGTCCAGGCTCCTGGGGGTGCTAGAGAGGTACATAAGACGCTCCTCCTCCTCTCTCTCTCTCTGCTTTCTGTTATTCCCTCTCACCTTTTCTCCTGTCTTCCTGTTATGTCTCTTGTGCCCTCCTTCCTCCAGCCCAGCACTCCACCATCTCTGTGCATCTAGAGCAGAGAGAATACATATGCACCAGCAGGAGACACAATTTTCTACACTCTGGGTCCTAGTGGCACCCCTCGCTGCCCAAGTCTGGCACCTGAGGCGGCCACCTCAGTTCGCCTCATGGTAAGGCCAGCCCTGGTGAGCAGCCCTGGTCTGGCTGCAGGTTTGCCTCACCGTTTCAATTTTCTAATCATACACTCCTCCACCACATGTATGACTGTCTGCATTGCTACCATGCAGTCAACAGGGGTGAATGAGGTTACGTCGATCCGTGTCTACGAGCCTCCATCCAGCAATACAAATAATTAATAATAAATTAACAGCTGCAAGGAGCTGCATTAAATAATGAGAGGCTGTGAAGTAACCATCATCTTCTTAGGGTGTGGAAAGGTCCTGGGGACTGGCAGCACTTGTAATATCCAGATACTTCCAATGAGCCTCTCCCTGGGACACATTCCTCCCAAAGACTCATCAGCGAGACCAAAGAAGGAAGCTAAGAAATGGCCTAATACAGGCACTTCACCAAGCAGGCAGAAGTGTCAATATGGCAACAATTGCAGAATAAAAGGAGACAAACTGACAGGATTCCTTCATTACCAAGATTATCTGAACCGTGCCAAAGGCAGCGCATCAGGACTTCACAATATGCAACTGAACGTGTGAGGCCAGTGTGGGAAGTCAGATGTTAGACATAAAGTGCTCCCGACTGGCACTGGAACTGGGAATCCTGTCTTTGATAGAAATGACTCAGGCAGCATTTAGTCACAACTCAGGCACGGCTACTGTGGAGATAGGAGCCATAGAAGTGGACAAATTGAATTACCTTGTGTTGACCCTAACACCCCTCCTTTTTAAAACAGCTGCTCCACTGGACACTGATCCTCAGTATTTCTGTATTTTATCAGCACTGAGCTCAGATTGATGTTCTGTGGTGCAGGGTCTGTTTTCTCTTTATCTGTACAGAGCACAGCGCACCTCTGATGCTCTAAAAATGAATAAAATAATCCTAGGGGTTCTCTTTTTCTTCTCTAGGGGAGAAACATATTTGCACCCTCTGATCCCTGTTCGCAAAGCAAATAGAAAAGCATCCAAAAGGCAAAGGTTGCAGGAGATGGAAAGGTCCACAGATTTAAGGCCAGAAAGGACCATGCCAATCACCTAGACTGACCTTGTGCACAACACAGCCACTGAACCTTACCAGTCACTTCTGCATCAAACCCGTAAGTTCTCTCTGAGCTACAGCATGACTTTTAGAAAGATACCATGTCTTGCTCTAAAGAAAGATGAGACTAGGCCTTTTAGAAGTTGAAGGGAGGGATAGCTCAGTGGTTTGAGTATTGGCCTGCTAAACCCAGGGCTGTGAGTTCAATCCTTGAGGGGGCCATTTAGGAATTTGGGGCAAAAATTGGGGATTGGTCCTGTACTAGATGACCTCCTGAGGTCCCTTCCAACCCTGATATTCTATGATAAGTTGCATTTAGGAGAAGGCAGAATCTCTAGGAGACTAATACCAAAAGGCATGTGCCAATATGCACAAGCAGACTGGAGCAAAATCCTCTGTATGAAATTATATTGCAGAGAGCAGGAAAGCAACCTGTCTTGCTAAACCAGGGGTGCTTCGACCACAGACTGTTAGCGTTTTGTACCCAGAATCTGGCACTCGCTTTTACGTAAACATGCATCCCCCCACCCTATAGTGGCTGTTTGGGAGAAAGGTGTTTCCTGGACAACCATTACACTCTAAAGTACTAATGTGCCCCAGGGTAGTCCTTACAGCAGTGTTTTCTTGCAGCAGCAGCTTTTGGGTCTAAATAGGCACGCCTTGGAACAGGCCCAACAAAGGACCAGCAGCCTCACCCACAGACTCAAGTTGGGTGGCTTGGTAATATTTGAGAACTCTTAATGCAGAACATGGAGGGAAAAGGCTCTCTGCAGCCAGCACCCAAACAAATGAGAGAGGAGCAAATTCCTTCTTCCTAATTCCAGCCACCAGGCTTGGGACATTCAGCACAAATGTTAGTTGAGTCATGTGACCAGGAGCAAAGTAACAGACAGAGGGAGAGAAATGAGATGCAAAGTTGATCAAGAGCAAACTACTAAGGGAGAGGAATATTCTAGTGTTAATATCCCAGATAATGGGCACCCCTGATGCCAGCCTAACTTTCAGGGAACTCCTCTATGCATCCGATGAAGTGAGCTGTAGCTCACAAAAGCTTATGCTCAAATAAATTGGTTAGTCTCTAAGGTGCCACAAGTACTCCTTTTTCCTCTTCACCTGATACTCAGTACAAGTTTCCCTTTAATGACAGGAAAACATGTACTCTGGTATTTTCCCTCTTTAAATTCATAGGCTTAAGTGACGGGAGAAAGTTTTATCTGTAGCTGCTTTTGCAAACCTCAAAAAAGAGGCTTGATGGGGGAGGGTGTTTGCAAAAGCTCAGCCTCCCCAATCTCATTGTCCCTTCAACCACACTCCACCACAGACAACACCCCCCTACCTAACTCCAGCAGCTTCTAGTCACAGCCCCCAGCTCTGGTTTATATTTCCTCTTGGAGAAGGTGGAGCTAATTCACACTCCTGTCTGGCCACCCTGCAGCTGAGCAATTAACATTGATTAGTAGTAGATTGCAGGCAGCCAGGTGGCTTCATTCTCCTGCAATTCTGGAAGCTTTTTCAAGGCACTTGTTTGGAGAAGGGTTTTAACCCCAACCCTGCCAGGGCCTGCAGAGGGTCCATTCATTCTATTATAGCAAACTGGGGTGCGCGAAATGTTACAGAGGGTTCTCGGGAAAAAAGTCCTAATGGCGGACAGAGCTGTCCCTAGGACAGCTAGGAAGCCCCTGGACTTCCAAGAGCTAAGCAGATCAAAGCAAGCATATCTATCACACTGAGGTGATTTAAACTTCAAGACTCCTTATAAGAAATGGAAAGGGAGGTGGACATTTTTTTGCTGTTTTTAAAATTAAATAGGCAGCTAGTATTGTTTTTAAAATTATTATGAAGAACAAGTTTAAGCTTTGTTGTAACATGTGTTGTTCGCCTGGATTGCTCAAGACCTGAATGCTTGTGTTCACCTGCACATCTATCAACATGATATATGCCATCATGTGCCAGCAATGCCCCTCTGCCATTTACCTTGGCCAAACCGGACAGTCTCTATGAAAAAGAATAAATGGACACAAATCTGACATCAGGAATTATAACATTCAAAAACCAGTTGGAGAATACTTCGACCTCTCTGGTCACTCAGTAACAGACTTAAAGGTGGCAATTTTGCTACAGAAAGGCTTCAAAAACAGACTCCAACAAGAATCTGCTGAACTGGAATTAATTTGCAAACTAGATACCATTAATTTGGGCTTGAATAGAGTCTGGGAGTATCTGGGTCGTTACACAAATTGAATCTATTTCCCCATGTTAAGTATCCTCACACCTTCTTGTCAACTGTCTGAAATGGGCCATCTTGATTATCACTACAAAAGTTTTTTTTCTTCTGCTGATAATAGCTCATCTTAATTAATTAGCCTCTTAGAGTTGGTATGGCAACTTCCTCGTTCTCTGTATGTATATATCTATCTTCTTACTATTTGTTCCATTCTATCATCTGATGAAGTGGGCTGTAGCTCACGAAAGCTTATGCTTAAATAAATTTGTTAGTCTCTAAGGTGCCACAAGTACTCCTGTTCTTTTTGTGTAGGAGGAACTCTTTGAGTTGGCTTCTTAAATACCTTCATGCTGTTTCACATCTGATACTCCTTGATGAAACATAGGAGCCTTGTCTTCTAACAGGCTTAATCAAACTGATACAAGTTACGAAAGTGAGACCTTGGAAGAGTGTTGCCATTTTCATAATGTAATAAAAATACTGTAATGATTAATAATTCATAATAAATAGCGTGTAATAAGAATGTCATAAAAACAAATTGTATATTTCCAAGATCACTGCTTTTATGAATTATACTCAGGTAAAGGAGAAAATCCTGGGAAATTTTCATTTTTAGGAGGAGGTTCGCGGGACAACATTTTAGTTAAAGAGGTTCACTGATTGTTAAAGTTTGGAAACTATTGTACTATAGGGAGCTTTTCAAAATGGGGCTTTCATACTCTGGGGAGAAGTTCACTGCTCTGCACTACGGAGCTGTGGGGCATGCAGTGGATCTGGACATAGTCTATTCTCATTCAGGCATTAAAGGAAACTCTGAAGGCAGATCGGGGAGGAACATGTAATCCAAATCTATACATGTGGTTGAGAAGGGGTTAAGAAGAAGAGAAACAGGGGCAGACAGTTACTTATTCAGTTATATCCAAGGGCCCTAGAGTAGTTAGGAGATGTGCAAATGGCAGGATCATGCCCAAAGATGCTATGTGAAATACTGTTAAAGTCAATTTGGCCATAACCTGGATGTGGAACCAATGCTTAGGGATTCCAATCCTTCAGCAGCAGGCTTCCCCTTTCATATTGCTCATTCCTGCAGTGATTCTCATCAGTGGATCCTCTTTTGCACATTTCCCTTACACTTCCCTTTAAAAAAGATCTGCTTGTGTGTGCAAATACTAGCAATCTCCTCGTTTACCAGGACAGGCTCTCAAATTTATATGACAAGAGGTAAGCCCAGCAGTGCTCACCACAACTATCTAAAATAATAACAATATTGAGTTCTCATCAGTAGAGCTCAAAAAAAGTGCTTTACAAAGGAAATCAAGCATCATTAACCCCATTTTACAGATAGGAAGACTGAGGTACATAGCGGTTAAGTGACTTAGCCAAGGTCACCCAGCAGGCCAGTGGCACAATCAAGAATAGAACATGGTACTCCTGCATCCCAGGCCAGTGCTCTATCTACTAGATAACACTGCCTCTTGCTTTACCTGCTGTATGACTTGGCTTGTAGATTTTGCAGGGGAAATTTGAATTGTCTCAGGACAAAACTTGACATTTGCCTCAAGAGAAGTCCTGCTAACTCATCTGAGGAGTTGCCTGAATTTCTCTCTACCCAGGCAGGCTCCTCATTTAAGGTTTGTTAGTTCTTTCTGAACCCTGCTTTGAAATAGTTACAGCCTCTCATCAAACTCTACGGTCTCTGATCGCTGCTATAAAGTGGACCAGAGACAGTTCGACATCTGTTTTGCAGCACCTACCTGTGCATGTGTCAAATAGTGTCCACTGCCCTACACACTCCTCGTTACTGATCTAAGGCCTGGATCCACAGAGTTATGGAGGCACCTAAGTCCCATGTTTACTCGGGTAAAATTCTCACTGAAGTCAGTAGGCGTTCTGCCTGTGTAAGGTCTATGTGAAGACTGGAGTGTGTGGCCCCAAAGTAGCTTTGATGGGCACCAATTCGTTCTGAAAATAGCTACTGGGCCTTCTTACCATCAAGGTAATTACCTCCCCGGTGTCCCAGGCTGGCAGGTGAGGAGAATGTCCTCCGTTCTAAATATCTAGTTTAAAAATGTCCGGTACTTGGCTTTGCTAATGCATGAGACAGCAATGTTATTGCTCTCTAGCTACAGAACAGCCAGCCAGCCAGCCAAGACAGTAAACATTAAATAAGTAGCTGTAAGAAAAATACTGGTGAAGATGCAATTGAGATGAGAAACTGAGAAGGCAAGGATGGATCAGTGTTTGTCAAGTAGGTACAACTGAGCCAGTAGGGGGCGTGTTATATTAAAGCATCAGGCGGGGCAGAGGTAGTTATCAGAAAACATGTAAGCTAAAATAAATTCATAAAACTATGCTTAAACTGTTGGCCGTTTCCCTTTCAGTGGGAGGGAGGAAGAGCTCTGGGGACTAACCATTCTCCCTGCAATAGGAACAGACCATCACAGCTTGTTTAACTCTGCGGTGGAGGCATCTGCTTTGGGTGTTCAGGGCTCATCCTGGCAAACCTTTCCTCCCACAAGAAGCTCGTCCCCCTGGACCTTGCGCCACTGACCATACTGGGGCTGCTCGCTTGCGGCAACCTTGGCAGGACTGGGCAGTTAGTAACTTCAAGAGGAATCGATAACAGAATTGAGTCAGAGTTATTCAGGTTCCAAAGCTGGTGTGTTTTTTAACCTTCTCTCCAGCAGGTAAAGATCCCAAGATCAATCTGCCTAAGAAATGAAGCCGGTAATCATGATGCATTTTAACTATTGGATTAACTTCTTTGGTCCCCTCAGCTATTCCATGTTCACAGTACTTCTTGGAAATGGGTCAGGAACATTCCTTCCCTCTTGTATAACAGATAGGACATTCCCTCACCATTTTTTGCTCTCCCCATAAAGCTCTGCCTTCATTCTCTGTTAATTGTTACACTCAACAACAGTAATATGTTTATCTTAGAGCTCGATCCTACAAATCCTTCTCCATGTGATTACTTGCCATTGTTTCATACCCCTGCAGCCAAATCATCCCATCTTTATTCATGTCAAGCTGTCTAGTGAGTGAGAATTAAAGGCCTGATCCAATGCCCACTGATGTCAGTCAAAAGATTCCCATTGACCTCAGGGAGCATTGGATCACTCCCTGAGTTAGCTAGGATGAATTTGGCCACTGGTGCCTATAACCTTAATAGAGACTCCAAACCCCTGACATCCAGGATCTGCAGGCAGATGGCCGAGAGGCAAATACTGCTAAGATCCTCTTTGTGGGACTCAGACTGCAGATTTAATAGCTCTCCTTGGTCCATTTGAAATCCCATTAAAATAGGCATCATTACCAGAGACATAGCCACAAATCAGGAACAAACACACTCATAAAGAGGAGGGAGCACATTATTAAAAATAAGTAACAATACAGTTCAATTATAATGCTCAGGCTCCATAAGGCTGTGCTGGAGATCTGAATAACTGGACAGCCACTAAATTTTGTAGTGGGGGAAGAGTGGATGCACCTCAAGTTCAATAATAAAGTAAAATATGGCTCATTTGAAATTATCTGGTCCCAGATTGCTTCTCTGAGCTAATTAGTTTAGAGACACAATCTGGGAGCAAACCAAATAGCTGCAGTTTAAGGAGCAGCCATTAAGCTTGGGAGGCGTATACCTGGTGAGAGGAGATGGTCCCAGCCATATTCATGTAATCAATCAAACCTTATTTATTTAATTTGCAATCCCAGTTTTGAAAGGACTCCCGGAGAGCTTTCAATCAGCATATACACCTTGGCACCCTCGTCCTTTGATTTTGAGTACTCAGCGGTAGCTCTTCAGCACATTTTTTAATCAAGGCATTCAATTTCACAAGTATATTTAAACATGCCGTGCATCAAACCATGTGTATATATAGGAGCCCTTCTAATACAGAGTAATTTAATAAAGGAGCTGAATACTTTTTCTGAGCACTCCAGCTGCATGAGCAACACTCCCCGACACTGATCTCAAGAGGCACTTTTTACTCTGGTGCACTGGTAAGGTTCAGCCTGGCTGATCTGTCTGAGCAATGGCTGGCTACATAGACCCCCAACTGGAGAATCTAGGAGAACCTAGGAGTGCTGCCGAGGGAGGATGTCACAGCATCAGCCTCCCTTGCAGCTGTGTTGCTGTCTCACTGCACAAGCAAGGGGCTGCCCTGGGTCTCGAGCCCCACCCCAGGGAGTGTGTGCATGTTGTTCCCCCATCAGAGTAGGGAGCACGCTCCCCCAGGACACCTGAGCATTGTGCCACCTTGATGTTACCTGTCCACACCTTCGCTGTGTCACTGAGATGGCAGGAGTGAGTATTTAGTAGCCACTGTTTGCTCTGGCAATACTCCCACGGAAATCTTGTTTCTATGGGTCTGAGCTGGAGCCCACTGATGTCAGTGTGTGTCTTTCCGTTAGCTTTAAAGGGCTTTGGACCAGCCATATATGGACTGGTCTGATGCAGCCTGTATACCATGCATTGCAGCAGAGCAGCTGAATTTCTGACTGCCTCTGGGGTCGACTTGGCTCCTGACTTTAAGACTGCATCATTGTTGTGCAGTTTGTTTCCCGGACAGGATTGTTTCCCTGGCAGCTTAAAGGCAGCTAGAGAAGCAGAATCCATGGCGCTTGTATTGCTC
This sequence comes from Lepidochelys olivacea, assembly GCF_965140295.1. Classification (NCBI taxonomy): domain Eukaryota; kingdom Metazoa; phylum Chordata; order Testudines; family Cheloniidae; genus Lepidochelys; species Lepidochelys olivacea. The sequence continues at coordinate 19,464,230 of NC_140423.1, forward strand.
CCACCATCACAATATCTGAACGTCTTCCCACCTCCTTTCCAGAGGGAGGAAGCGCTTATCTCTAGCCACAGATATCAGCCAGGGCTCGGCTCTTGCTCACCGACATTTCCCTGAGTCGTGTGCACACATGGTGCCCTGTTCCTTGTGTTAGCTAGTTCGGAAATGGAAGCATGAGGTGACGCTTTAAAGAAATGAACCCCCACCTCATGGCAATCTCTCCCCTCTGCTCTTTTCTTACTATCCGTTGGGCCACTGATTCCCTTTCCTTACTGCCTTTGGGCCCGGTTCTCCCCCTTGTATGTTGAGTAGCACCTTACCTTGGGAGTAGTCCCATTCATTCATAACCCACACTCTTATGGAATCTGTAGGGTGACCTCCACAGTCAGGTGAGTACTACTCAGTGTAAATTACGGCGGCAGAATCAGGTCCTTTGAGTCTCAGTGGGGCTGAGCTGGACAGTTAGGAACATAAGAACTGCCAGACAGCCAAGGTCCATCCAACCTAGTGTCCTGCCTGCGACAGTGGCCAACACCACCTGTTTCAGAGGAAGGCGTGAGCAGGGCCGGCTCTAGGTTTTTTGCCGCCCCAAGCAAAAATATTTTTGGCCGGAATGCCACCCCTGGAAATGTGCCACCCCTGGAAATGTGCCACCCCTGGAAATAGATGCCGACTCCGTGGGTGCTCCGGGACTGGAGCATCCCCAAGGAAACATTGGTGGGTGCTCTGCACCCACCAGCAGCTCCCCACCCCACCCCCCTGCCCCAGCTCACCTCCGCTCCATCTCCGCCTCCTCCCCTGAGTGCACCGAGGCTCCGCTTCTCCCCCCTCCCTCCCAGGCTTGCCACTCAAAACAGCTGTTTCATGTGGCAAGCCTGGGAGGGAGGAGGGGAAATGTGGCGCGCCCAGGAGAGGAGGCGGGGCCAGGGATCTGGGGAAGGGGTTGGAATGGGGGCAGGGAAGGGGAGGAGTTGGGGCCGGGGGCAGGTGGGGGGGCGCGAGCACCCACCGGCGCCAGGTAAAGTCGGCACCTATGAATGTGCCGCCCCTGGAAATGTGCCACCCCAAGCATGTGCTTGCTTTGCTGGTGCCTAGAGCCGGTCCTGGGTGTGAGAATCCCACAGTGCACAGATATGGACTAATTAAAGTTGACACTGGTAGAGGCCAAGGAGGGAGGATCTCCACCAGTCCAGGTCTGCACCCAAGTTTAGAGGGCTGAATAACGTGAGGGTTGTTATGGATACGAGCATCTCTTGTCAACACTGTTTGATAATACAGGCAAGGATAGAAAAGCAGCTGTAGGATGCCCTGAATTGTCTTACATCAGCAGCATGTTCACAGGTGTTTTTATTGACCCTCTGGATGGAAACTCCACCTCAAAGTAGCAGCTCCCTGGTGCCTCTGGCCAGCGCACCATGTTAACAAGGCTTCCCTCTTATAGCTGTTTTTCTAAGTACACAATTTCTTTTAATACCCACTCCACAAGTTGTGCACCGACTGTGCTGTTGCTATAGAGACAGGGGAAAGGACAAACACTTTGCCGCATCTCATTATTTCTCTGAAAGGGAAGGGAAGTTGCCATTAGCAGTGAAGCACTTCAGATGGAGTAATAGGTTCTCCAAGCATCTCAAAGCATACTTTGAAAGGAAGGTTTATGTTCCGTTTTGTAGTGGAATAAATGCTTACACCCTGGCTTTCTATTGTACTCTTGCTATTAGCCCTGCTTCTACCCAGCAACAGTTCCCAATTTCTTGACAACAAACAGGATTTTCAAACGGTGAGCTGTGCATGAATAGCCAGCAGCCTGAATAAATAGCTGTATCAGAGCCTGAGTCTTTAAACTGCGTAGGAAGCTGTCAGTGTCTGGAAAAGTTGCTCCAGTAAAAGATATAACCTCACCCAGCTTGTCTCTGGAAAAAAGAATCCGTTCAGGAGATGTCTGTCCATCTGTCTGTCTTTGCAGACATGAGGCAGAGGCTGTTCCAAAGAAATAAGATAAGGGCAACTCCATCCACCTCTGCCAGGGACTCCAAACACCCCTAAAATCCTCATGGTCAATGGCATCAAAAGCTGCTGTCAGATGTAAAAGCATCAACATGGGCTGTCTCCATCCCCCATTAGCAAGAGATCAGCAACCAAAGCAGGCAGTGATGTCTCAGATCACTCAATACCCAGGCCTGAAAACCTGATTGACTGAAGTCAAGGAACTTTAGCTGAGGTGCAGCCAGGCTCTCGGGAACGGTATCGCCACTGGGCATAGAGGAGGAGGGGGAAGGGGAAGAGAAGTGATTGGGATTCTAGGCCTAGACCAACCTCAGGGTTCAGTGGATGCGAGGATGTGGGACACCCAGCAAGGCAAACACTCGCCGACTGATACCATCCGTTATTTAAAATAAAAAGTGTTTATCTCAGACAGGCAGTGGCAGGGATTTGCTACACTTCTCAGACACAGAAATAGATCGAATTCAGACAGCTGCTCTCCGTGCCAAGCCCCTTCTGAATGCCTCATAAGTTCTAGCCTGCAGCTAGTCCTTAGTCTATCAAAGGAATTAATTTGTCAGCCCTGGGCATCTGTGAGGGGTTTTGCTCACGCTGGAATGCACATATTTGCACGTCACCCATGGCTGCTGTTTGTAGTGCAGAGATGAGATGGGGGCGGGGGCTGTCAAACTGAAGGAGGTTCACTCTTTAACCAGCCAGAGCAAGGCAGCAGGTATCACCACAAAGAGCACCCCCCTTCCCCCCACCACATGGGCCCCGGAGGATAAGCCTGAAAGAGCAAAGCAATCCATCCATTTCATATTTACTTTTATTCTTTGTGTTATGGTGGCATTGAAAGGTCCCAGCTGAGATGGAGGCCCCTCTGTGCTAAGCACTGTATATACACATGGTAAGAAACAGTCCCTGCTCCAGAGGTTACAAACCCACCAGGCCTGATGCTGCATTTCTCTGCAAGGGAAAGCTAACAAGGGAATAAACTGTACCTAGATTTGAATGTATGGCTCTGTGGAGCCTGGGTTTTCTGAAACTGATACATAGGCCACAAAGCTATCCCCTCTGCAACCTGGCTCTCCAGCTGGCTGCCTGATTCTAGCAGGCCTGACCGTATCACTGCACACTGGCCCTCTCTGATCTTGCTGCAGGCACAATCGTTCCCCTGCAGATGGACTGCTAGCATGCTGGCAGCCCTGCACTGGTGACTGGAGGGTTGGCACCTCCAGAGTAAGTTGATGTCAAGCCAGGACTCCCTTGGTGGCTGATTATTGTGTTGTAGCATCCATGGGATCATCTGTTCCCAACCTCAGTCCGCAGCAGAGGTTGTGAGAAGCAACGTTTGCTATTTCTCTCTTCTCCTTGTGGCTGCAATCCTCACCCCTCCCACACCGTTGCATTTGCAGGAATTTGATGCATGCTCCAGTTGGCTCCTCTTGCTTCTCCCGCTCCCTACTCCCTCACACAGCAGCGGGAGTTCTGTTGTTCCATCTAGTTGCTCTTGCTGTGGATCTCTGGGCATATGCTTGACGCCAGGCTGTCAGCTCTGAAGGTCTCCAAGAGCTCCTTATAAAGTCATTATATGGGGCCAGAAATAGCTTATTCTGTTTATAAGTTAAATCCCGGAGAAGAAAACCCTTAGATAAACGTGCACTGAGTTGCCAAATGGAACAAGGACCATGATGGACTCTCAGGGCTGAATCGTGCTCTGTGCTGGGCAGGTGGGAGAGGTGGGAGCCCTCTTCCCTTTTCCCCCTCCACCCTAGTGAAGCAGCAGGGCAGGTGCCATACCTCATCCACAAGAGAGTGCTAGGAAGGGAAGCTGGCTCTCTGGCTCCCTGAAGCACCATGGCCTTGTGAGGGAAGGGGTGGCCTGTTGGCATGGCCAGGCCCTTGGCTGGCCAATGCTCATATTGTAGCTGGCAGCACATTAGCAAGGGAGGCATCCTGCTCCTTTACAAAACAAGTGCAACATGCACTTCTCCTACTCCCTTGCCAGCCTGCCCTGGGCCAGCAGGCTGCATGGGCAGGGCCATTCAGTTATTTTGTGAAAGGCAATGCTGCTGGTCAGGGTAATAAGGCACAGCTAGCCTGCACTGTTCTCTCCTCCCCGTCTTTCATGGTAATCACCTCCCTGAACAAAAGTATGTCCCTGGGAACATTCAAAGACAAAGAAACAAAAACACGCTCCATCTCCTGCCTTATTTTCATTCCATCCCTCCATCCCCCTGGCCTGTCCTCATCCTCTTGCATGAGATTTCTCTGGACACAGTGAGCTGAGCTGTGTGCTGACTCCCTATCTCTGAGCAAGTGGTTCCCTGGCGCCTAGCAGAGATGGGTGAAATGCTTCAGTTTCCCTTACATGGATCTGTACAAATTATTCTCTGTGAGTTTGTTCCACCTGGGTTTGCAGCGGGATTCTCTTTTCCTCCCCCTATGGTCTCATCACCCATCCATGGCTCATGTCCTCTGGAGTTTTACGCTGTGTCACAGACCCAAAAAAATCAATCAAAACTGCCAAGATTCCCCAGGATTCATGTAGCAGCCAGAAATGGGTAGGATGAAGAATTCCACCAGGTTTGGTGGGGATGTGAAACTAGCAATCAACCCCAAACACCAATCTTTGACGAACCCTGCCTGGTCTGTATTAAAATTTATAACCGGACAGGAAATCAGGTGGGGTTCACATAGTTTTATTATAAACATTCCACAGAAACAAAGAGACAATCGGCCCAATAGGCCATCTAGTCAGTAACCTCTCTCTGACAGGGGCCAATGCCAGATGCTTCAGAGGAGGATACAAGAAGCCCCGATGGGGATGTTTATGGAATAACTTGCCCATGTGGGTGAACAGCTCCAGGGCTTAAGCTCAAGAGAAAGGACTGTACACCTGTGACTGAACGACGCTCAGTTCAGTTTGTTTGCAGAGGTCGGTGTTCCAAGAGCTGAGGTTCCATGGGGCACACTGAACAGTCATTGCCTGCACTGCTCAGTGTGTGGAAGGAGCCCTGGCTTCCATGTGCTGGCTGATCCCTAGGTTGCTGCTGTGATTGAAAATTCAGGGCACGTCTGCACTACAAAATTAAACAGACCTAAGTTACATCGACGTCCAGCCACTGCAGTAGTTACATCACTTTTGCATGTCCACACTGCACTCCTTGTGTCAGCGGTGCACGGCCTCACCGGGAGCGCCTGCATGGATGCAACTGTCAGGGTGGCGCATGGTGGGATGGCCTCTGAAAGGCAGCGACAGTTGATGTAAGCAGCACAGTGTCTGCATTGGCACTGCGTCGACCTAGCTACACCGACCTAAGCGCTGCGCCTCTCGCTGAGGTGCAGTTAGTAAGTCGGTGTCGTGGGCGAGTTACATCGGTGGGAGCGACATTTTAGGGTTGACACTTACCGAGTTAGGTTGACACAGGCTACCTTATGTCGACCTAACTCTGTAGCATAGACCAGGCCTGAGAAATCAAGATGGCAAATCTCTCTCTCTCCACGGTCTATCTCCTTAGTAAGGATTTTAAACTTTTTAAACAGTGGAGCTCATCACTTGTGCCCAGTTATATAGCTCTGCTGCACTGAGCTGTCTGGCTGGCACAATCAACCCTATTTCCATGCCTACAGGCTCTGCAGCTGGCAGCTTCTTTACCTGCAGCATTTCAGGTGGAACTAGGCAAGGGTCACTTTACAGCTTCAGAGCCCTTCGTTATCTGTCAGGCACTTCTCACCATCACCTTGACTTTGCAAGCCAGAAGGCGTTTCAGAGGCTCTTGGGAACATCCTCACTGGAAGGGCAGGGCATCGGGATACCTCCTCTGTGCAGTGCAGCCTTAAAGCTTTGATTTTTAGCTGAAAGAAAATCAGTACAGTGGCTCAGCTAGTACCTACAGAGAATATGACAGCTGGGCCCAATCCTGCCCTACTCAGACAAAACAGCCCAGTGACTTCAATGAATCAGCACAGTTTAGTGGAGAGAATTTGGCCTCTTGTAAATGGAGGTGTTTGTCCGCAAGGAGCAGCCCTTGCTGTTTTGCTGGCCAGGGCAGAAAATGTTTCTGGCACCCCCCAGTTTCAAAAGTGGCCAAAAACCCCAAAACAAACAAACAAACAAAAAGACTGGGTGGTACAGTGCCCCCTGCCCCTGGAAGTTTCTGTGTGGTACAGTGGCCCCCCTGTTCACCTGCCCCTAGGACCTGTTTGTATGCAAGGTTGCATGTGTTACTGTCGGGGGTAGTGGTGTTTGTGCTTGAATCTGTGTGTGCACCAAGAGCATTGCAGAATAGGGGATTGATTCTCCACTGTCTGGCGCCTTGGGTAAAAAAATCAGAAGCATCTAAGTGACTTAGGTGCCAAAGTCCAACGTTTAAAGGTCACGCAGGCACTGAGCAGCAGATTTTTAAAGGGATTTAGGCACCCAAAGAGGCAGATAGGTGGGGAGTGAGCTTTTCAAAAGCAACCTGAGCAAGTTATGCACCTAACATGTACCTCTCTCTAAGCAGCCGCTATGTGAGTTTTGTTGATACCAGGGCTGGGTAAGTACTGAACAAAGTGTTTCACCTGAAATATGTCAATACCCTTTTTTAGCTTTCTTTCTTTCCTGGGTGTTCTGTTGAGGTTGAGGTTGTTGACAGGCACATGCATGGAAGTAGCAACTCTTATGTGAATACCACAGAACATTCATAGAATACAAATTCCTACTTGCAAGTGTTCCAACTGGAAACCGGATTCTATGAATTATATTAATCAAGTCAGGGAGCAGAGACAGGTCATATGACCTACTTGTCCAATCATAACATTAATCTGCCAGTGGTAAACAACTACTGGCTGTTAGTCTATTGGTGAATAAATGAAGTACTAGAGCGTGTCAAAAAATGGAATTTTTTGTCCTGTGGGAAATTCCAAGATTTTAAAATTTGGTTTCATCCCAAATTGGGACAAATATCAAAATCTGGAAAAGTTTTGCTAAACAAAATATTCTAAACTGTTTTGGTTCAACCTTATCAAAATGTTTCATTTTGACGTTATCATCTAGAATATTATACTATATTATATTATAGGTGTTTTGATAACTTCCTACCCAAAGTTTCAATGAAATCAATACATTCCCACTAAATGTTTCAGTTTCATCAAATCAGCATTTTCCGACAGGGGGTTGATTTCGGCCAGCTCAATAAAGTATTATACCTTGCTCTGATTTTCTATATTGTCTGCTGCCTATGGAGGGCATTAACTCCATGTTTATTCCCTCATTCCCTTTATTGTCCCCCCTGAGTAAAGAGCTCATTTGCAGAATAAGAATTGTTTGCATTTCAGGTAGACAGAAGAAGTTGGTTGATTTAGACATGCATGTTGGAGGAGAAGGCACTGGCCTGTGGCTGCTGAAGCTCAAATGCAGCTAGAAATTCCGCTAAAGAACTGATTCAATAAAACAAGTAGAGATGGAAACATGGCAGGGAAAAGGCCTTTTCTGTGAGCTTTAGGCATGTTCAGAATCTCTTGCCATGCAGCCCCAAGCCATACAAAGCTCAGAGCCAGAGGCGGGCATTGCCAAAGTTCCCTTGACTCTGCAGGAAGTTGCTGAAAGCCCTGCTTAATGAAGCCATCAGCACCAAACGACACCACCACCGTTCCCAACACTGTCACCTCAAGCCTGGGTGGAACTGTGAGGCTGGGAAGTGACTTTTCCCAAGAAGTTCCAGTCATGGTGATCAGAAGACAAATTCCCAGCCAATTACAGCATCACTAGCCTCGTCAGCTAGGGCAGCCACCAACCAGTTGATCAGACTTTTGGTCTCAAGCAGCTCAAGGTGAAAGGCAAAGTCCCAAGGGTTGTGGCCCATCACTTAGTCCTGCAGGGTCACTGCTCACTGAAGGATAAGGCTGAGTAAAAGCAAAGGTGAGGAGAGTTGCCCCTGAGATGGCTGGCAACTTAAACCACTTCCTGGCAGAGAGACCTTTCCAAACAGGGACGGGTGGGAGAGGAGGGGCTGGGAGGTGTAGCTGGTTTGGGATAGAGAATTAGTAGCATTTGGGATAAAAGGACTGAAGGCAAGCAAGAAAAAGAAAAAAAGAAAAACCTGCCAGAGGCAATATTGCCACAGTAAATAAGAAGCCCCACGGTAATGTGTACATGGGGTGTGTGCCTCTAGCCAGGGACTAAGTGCTGGATGGAATTGGGTGTGTGGAATAGAAGGTGGCTTCCTCTGGCTATACCTACACGTGGAGGCATGCCCGAGCTAGCTTTGCTCAAGCTAGTTCAGGTGCTGGAGTAGTGAAGCCGTGGCAGTGCATGTTTCAGGCCTTGTCTACGTTACAGGGAAAAGTCGATCTAAGCTACCCAGTTTGAGTTATGTGAGTTATGTGAATAGCATAACTCAAGCCAACGATGGTCACATAAACACCACCCTATACCGGAAGCCTACTGACCACTATGCCTACCTACATGCTTCCAGCTTTCATCCAGACCACACCACACGATCCATTGTCTCCAGCCAAGCTCTACGATACAACCGCATTTGCTCCAACCCCTCAGACAGAGACAAACACCTACAAGATCTCTATCAAGCATTCTTACAACTACAATACCCACCTGCTGAAGTGAAGAAACAGATTGACAGAGCCAGAAAAGTACCCAGAAGTCACCTACTACAGGACAGGCCCAACAAAGAAAATAACAGAACACCACTAGCCATCACCTTCAGCCCCCAACTAAAACCCCTCCAACGCATCATCAAGGATCTACAATCTATCCTGAAGGACGACCCATCATTCTCACAGATCTTGGGAGACAGGCCAGTCCTTGGTTACAGACAGCCCCCCAACCTGAAGCAAATACTCACCAGCAACCACATACCACACAACAGAACCACTAACCCAGGAACCTATCCTTGCAACAAAGCCCGTTGCCAACTGTGTCCACATATCTATTCGGGGACACCATCATAGGGCCTAATAACATCAGCTACACTATCAGAGGCTCGTTCACCTGCACATCTACCAGTGTGATATATGCCATCATGTGCCAGCAATGCCCCTCTGCCATGTACATTGGCCAAACTGGACAGTCTCTACGTAAAAGAATAAATGGACACAAATCAGATGTCAAGAATTATAACATTCAAAAACCAGTCGGAGAATACTTCAATCTCTCTGGTCACTCGATTACAGACCTAAAAGTGGCAATTCTTCAACAAAAAAACTTCAAAGAACAGACTCCAAGGAGAGACTGCTGAATTGGAATGAATTTGCAAACTGAATACAATTAACTTAGGCTTGAATAAAGACTGGGAGTGGATGGGTCATTACACAAAGTAAAACTATTACCCATGTTTAGTCCCTCCCCTCCCGGCCCCCACTGTTCCTCAGACCTTCTTGTCAACTGCTGAAATGGCTCACCTTGATTATCACTACAAAAGGCTTTTTTTCTCTCCTGCTAGTAATAGCTCACCTTACCTAATCACTCTCGTTACAGTGTGTATAGTAACACCCATTGTTTCATGTTCTCTGTGTATATAAATCTCCCCACTGTATTTTCCACTGCATGCATCCGATGAAGTGAGCTGTAGCTCACGAAAGCTTCTGCTCAAATAAATTTGTAAGTCTCTAAGGTGCCACAGTACTTCTTTTCTTTTTGTAATATACAAAGTTTTTAAGTTTTCAAGTTTTTAAGCTAATTGTAGTGTAATTTTTGATAAGGGCTGCAGAGTGCTGGGCCCAGGCCAGGAGCAGAGCTCTGGGCTGGCTGCCAGTACTCCAAGCTGGCAGGAGGGGTAAGCAGGGCTGGAGGCCCAGACCACAGCTGGCACGGGGCCGGGCGGCTGGAACCCCAGACCATCAGCGAGGTGAGCGGGGCCAGCGATTGGTATCCCAGGCCGGCAGCAGGCTGAGCGGGGCAGATGGCCGGGACTGAGCTGGGTGGCGGACAGAACCTGGGGGTTCCGCTGGCTCCTGTCAGCCAGGGTCCCGGCCGCTGGCCCCGCTCAGCCCGCTGCCGGCTGAGGGTGCCATTCACTCGGGCTGGCAGCAGGCTGAGCGGGACCAGCGGCCGAGACCCCGGCTGGCAAGGGGCCGGAACTCCAGACCATCAGCGGGCTGAGTGGGGCTGGCGGACAGAACCCCAGACTGGCAGCGGGCTGAGCGGCTCAGCCCCGTGCTGGTCTGGGATTCCGTCTGCCAGCTCCTGCCAGCTGGGGTCCTGACTGCCTGCCCCGCTCAGCCTGCTGCCGGCCCGGGGTTCTGTTCACCCAGGCAGGCAGCAGGCTGAGTGGGGCCAGCGGTCGGGACCCCGGCTGGCAGCAGTGTGCCAGTAAAAATCGGCTCGCATGCCGCAGGTTGCCGACCCCTGAGAGAGGGCCTGAGCCAGCTCCCAGAGAAGTCAATGGGAGTATTTCCATTGGCTTCACTGGGAGCTGGGTCAGGCTCTTCGATAGCCATCTGGACCATATTATCCTGTTCTCCAGAGAACTGGCCTGCAATTCACTGCAGCATGGAAGCCAAGGGGGTTGATTTTTCCCTGCACTAATTCCCGTTTATGCCACTCTAGTGGCAGGCCCGTTCCTTGGAGAAATACTCTCTGCGTAAGGGACCTCTCCCCTGGCACCGAGCTGCCAGAGTAGCCCTACATCAGCCCAGCCCAAGCCCATGGTGTAAGAGGCATTTTGGGGAGGGAGGGGGCAGGTTTAATAAGGTAAATAATAAATATTCATTGTTTCCCATGGCCCTTATGCCACAGCTCTACTGACGTGAAGGACCAAGTCTGTCCCAGCTCCATTCCTGTGCTTAGTGGAGGGAGTAAGTGACCGAGACTGAGGGACAAGGAGTGAATATTACTATGTAAGCCGCTCGGTGGATTGGGCCCAAGAGAGACCAGCTGACCTCCGTACGCACTGTCATGACAGCTGAGGTCAGCTGTTGCATTCCCTAGGGTGGCTGCTCAGAGCAGGGCATTCTCAAAGGACAGCAGCTCTGACATTCATCTCACCTGGTCTGAGCCTGAAGCTGTTGACCTTCAGGGGTAATCTGTTTTTCCAGGCTCTCACTTGCTGAACTCCTTGCTCGCCTTCTCTCCGAGGTGGCACAGTGGCACAAAGCAGCATAGGTGAGCTTGCCCTGCAGCCCTCAGCTTCCAGGGCTAGAACCCAGCACTGTTTTCCAGCATGAAAGTCACAATTTTTATTTTTTAATTATGAGTAATTGCATAGCAATTTTTCACTGATTTAGTAGCAAGCCCAGTCCCCGCTCCCCTCCCACCCCCATGCCCTGCCTTGATCATGGGGAACAGGAGCAGCTCCATTCACCAGCATGTGATTTATTAGGTGCCACGCAACTCATATTACTGAGCCCCGCCCCCCAACCCTTCTCACATGGTGTGGATGAATGAGAGGTGCTCTGTTTCTTCAGGGCAAATGCTCCTGAGCAGGAGAGAGAACCGATAGTTTCATGAAGTGTGAATGATTTCCTCTCCTCTCAATCTTAATTAGAACATCCATCCCCCCACCAGACCTCTCCCCCAGTCCCCCCAAGGCTGTCTGAAAGCTGCATGTACACCTCCCTCCCTGCACGAGCTGAGCCTGTGTCCTTAAAGTCACTCTGCATGGTTACTCTGTCTCGACTGGCTGGTATCCGTGTCGAACACTCCAGAAATAGAACATGAATCTGAGGTTCCAGCTACTCTGGATTCCTCCCCTGCTGTTAGCTGATCAGCCCCTGCTGGGCTCAGGAAGGCGGAGCTAAGCATTGCTCTCCTGTCCTCACCCATAAATCTTCCCGCCATCTTCATGTTGATGTCACTGTTGCCTGGAGGGTTAGCAAACAGTTCACAGCCGGGGGGTTGTTTGGCAGATTGGTGTAAAAACCATCTTCCCAAGAGGAACTGATATAGCGGCGGGTGCAGTGCACTGCACGGACTCCCAGATTCATCACTGATTTGGAGATGCCTAGTAAGAGCAACGGTGATATCCTGTTGATTATTAACAGTGCAGATTTGCCACTGGACTGAAGCCAAAACCCCAGGTCCAAATGCTCGGGTCGAGGGTACGAATTCGAGTAGCTCTTCCTGCTGCAGCTCAGTTCCATCTCTGTTTGCGGAGAGAGCCATGTTGGTCCCCTGGGCTCACAGCACTGCACTCACTCACCCCACCTTTCCCTGCGATTTCACCCAGAGCTTCGTATGCTGCTCCTTGAATCTGTCTGTTCGGTGGCCCCTGGTGTATATGATCAATGTCTGCCAAGCAGGTTGGGGCTGTGTCGAACTGGACTAGGTGGAATACCTTGAGAAGTTGGCATGACCTGGACATACATCACTGAGTTGCATGCCACTGGCTGAGGGTGGAAAAGCAGAAAAAACACTTGGTTGCTAGGACCCAATGCAAGACTGGGCAGGGAAAGGGAAGAAGCAGCTTATCTGCTGCCCCTCCCAGTTGCTGGTAGAATCTAGGCACCGCTACTCAGTGATTAGAGCAGGGACTGGAAATCAGGGTTCCTGGGTTAAATTTCCAGCTTTTCCACTGATTTGGACACCTTACTCTCTCTGTGTCTCAGTTTCCCCATCTGTAAAAGGCCAGGATAAGGCTCAAGGGTGGGCATCTTGCACCCGATGAAACCCCTGTCCTGTGGCTGCTGGGGATGCTATGGCCCTAGGGCAGATTGTCCTAAATTGAAGACTGTCCTAAATTGTGTCCTGGTTGTCACAGCCTCTGTGGGCCTTAGAGCAGCTCGGGAATTGGTGGGGTGTAGGAATATCCTGCTCAGGCCTCCTCCTGCCCATAATCTGCCCCCAATTCTCCCTCACCCCCAAGCCAGTCCCTGCACAGACATATACCGTGGGACAGAGGTGTGATGCCAGCTCATGCCAAGTCCCCAGGCCTCACTGAACACTGACAAATGCATAGCTGGAACCAGTCTGGCTCACCTGTGGGTTAATATAGTTACAATAGATATTAGTTTTATAAGAATGTGTTCAGACTTTATGAAATGCCTGTAGGTTGCTGCATGTATTAGACCTACTTATAATATTTGTATCCCATGGTACAAGGTAATATTTAAATGTTTGCTCTGTAACTTTAAAAATGTTTGCTAAGACTGTAAATCCCCCACCGTCAGGGGAGAAGCATTTCCAAGCGTGAAATACTAATTTACCACAAGAGGTGTCATCTCCTCCCCAACAAGAGAAGGTCTACAGACATCAGACAAGCCATTGTGGACCTAAGACTTTGTTGATTGCTTCCCCCACATACCTGAAGAGGGTACATGCACAAACCCTCATCCCCTCACAGCCTGAACACTAGGGGGAGAGAATAAAAATGCCTGTTAAGGAGAAATTGCTATTCTTATGCTGCTTGAACTCTCGGGGTGAAGATTTCTAAACGTAAGCAAGGGGTCTCCACCTATTAAGCTTGGGTTAGCCCTGAAGGGCATATATAAAGCTTGCATATTATAGCAGCTACTATCATCTTTTGTTACCTAAGACTATATCTCATTTGAGTGTGTATGTTTACCTGATTTAATCTTGGAGATACCTTATTTCTTTTACCTAGTTAATACATCTTTAGTTAGTTTGTTACAGGACTGGCTGCAAGTGTTGTCTTTGGTTTGAGATCCGCGTACAACTGACCTGGGGTAAGTGACTGGTCACTTGAGACTAGGAGTAACCTGAATATTGTTGTGCTTTTTGGTGTAAGGGACCATCTATCACAGAGACAAGCTTGCCAGGGTGGCAAGATAGACCAAAGTGCCCAAGAACAGTGTCTGTGACTCCATGGTAAGGCTGTTAGCGTGCTTTAGGAGTTCACACTTGATACTTGGTTGGTGAAATCTAATTATAGAACATAAAGCCAGTTTGGGTTTGTGCCCTGTTCCTGGACAGTCTGCCCTGAGGTTGGCACTAGTGCTCCTGAACCACTCCAGACAATGTGACAAGAGGGTGGAGGGGCATCTTACAGCTGCTTTGTGGCTCCTTTGTGCTCACATAGCCTTCACAAAGGTGCCACAGGTCACCAAGGACCCAAGCCGTAGCACTTACTGAGCACTTTACACTTTCTCACAGCACCATACAAATAATCACTAATTCATGTTCACAATCCCCCAGAGAGGTACCACAGTACGATTAATCCCATTTTACAGATGGAAAAACTGATCCTGGAGAGGTGAAGTGACTTGCCCAGGATCACACAGAGAGTCTATGGCTGGGCCAAGAACAGAATCCAGACATTCCCACTACACCTACTGCCTCCCTAGCGTATTTTCAAAGCACGGAGGGATGCTTGCACTACAGACACCCATGCAAAATGGTATTATACATGTGTATTTCTTGGGAAATTTGCTTCACAGCATGTACAGCTAAATGTTCAGGTGGGAACATTTGCTTAATGACTAGAGTGCATGGTGTTTGGGTTGCTAATGCATCCTAAATCCTTGCCGCTAACTTGCTGTTGTTTGTAATTGCCATTGCAGAGGAGGTAATTAAAGCAGTGGGTTCAGATGCTAACGTTTACTCCAATACTTTTAGAATAAATTTGTTGTTTTCTCTCCCTCTCTCTCCTTTGTTCTTTTACATTTCAAAGTCTATCCCCTGCATTTGCTGCTCAGGTTCCCTCTTTCACAAGCTTCCCCAGTGCCCCGCTGTGTGACTACCTGTCTGGGAAAGAGAGAAAGCCAAGCAACCATGAGGAACCCAAACTGCCAGTTTTTTCTTAGTAACAGTTACATGAAACATTCCAACTCTTTCCTCTGCATTTCTGATCTCTTGGATGGTGCCGAGATACCAAGGAGATAGGTACCTTAATACTCTAGACAGAAAGATTAGGCAGACCATAGATGCAAGTTAATTATCCATGAGAAAGAGGGTGGGTTGGTTTGTACCGGTGCCCTGATTTCCCCTCATTTGAACAATGTCTGTTAAAGCTGAATGAGGAAGAACTTTAGGTACATTTTTAACATAGTGAATAATATTCAAATAATATGCTAACAATATTTTGCCCTTCTACAGCACCTTGATTCAGAGGCTTGCAGACTTAATACTCCCAGCACACGCACTCATTAACTTGAGGCAATTAATGAAATAAATTTCAGAGCTTCCCTGTGAAGTAGGCACGCTTTACACCCATTTTAAAGAGGGGGAAACTGAGTCATGCAGCAGGTAAGGCTCCCATTTTCATAAGTGGCCACTGATTTTGGCACCTCCATTTCTGAGTGGCTAACTTGAGACACCTACAGCCTGATTCTCAGAGGTGCTAAGCACCCGCGGCTGGAATTGGCTTCAATACAAAAATATCATTTCCTGAAATACCTTTCGTGACTAATTGGTGCCTGAAATCTGGCTTTGGTGTCTTTAAGGAAGCACAGCTCCCACCTACTGTGGGGGGCTAATTCCAGGACAGATCATTAGTATGGGAGGGGGCGGGGCCTGTTGTGTGGTGGTAATGTTGACTACCTGAGGAACCAAAAGTAGGTGGCAGTAAAGGGTCGCACTTGGCAAAACAACCTGTTTTCACTTGATGAATACATGCATGGTAAAAATGACCATTTCCCTCCTGGGGAAACTGCCTGCCACTTTCACCAAACCATTCAAAGTAAAAACAAGAAACATTTTGCTTTTATGCAAACGTTTGTCTCACCTAATCAATTCCCTGCCGTTGCAGGAGCACGGTGTTGTTGGCACCTCTGCCTGTGGCACACAACATTTTATTCTCCTCCTGAGGATTAGAAAGCTTTGGTTTAACTGAAGTAATTGGGCCCAACATGGTCTGTGCTCTACAGGTGGTCAGATTAGGTGCTCTAATTGTCCCTTCTGGGGCCTCAAACTCTTGAAACTATGACTCCCCGGAACATTTGATAATAAATGATTATTTCTGTGCAGATCTAGCTAGATGGGCTGGTTGCATGTAATGTGTAATGTACCATCTTACCCTTCAGCCTGGGTGAAAACTCAGAACCTACAGAAAGAACAGCATGAAGGGGAAAGATTATTCAAAAGAATGAGCCTAGAGGGAACCCAAAACACACACACACACAGAGCGTCTTGCATCCCACTAATTTACCACCTGCACACTTGAAAATCTTGCATACAAGAAAAGCAGCAACTAATTGCTGGTCTTAAGTTAGGAGTGTACGTGGTTACTCCTCTTGGTGCACAATGCCTAAGTGCATAACCACGGCACATTCCACTGGCTCCGAACTGCTGTGAAAGTACCAGAGGAGGGGGTGAGAGCATTGGTTTTTTCAGCTGTGCTGGCTGAACACCCCATGCAGAGTGGCAAGAACAGGCCAACATGAACATGAGAGTTTCTGAACAACTGGGGATATCATCCCTCAAAGATTTTTCCAACGGGGTGACTTCTTCATATTGAGCTTGTAAGTCCATCTGCTCATTCCATCGTGTCTGGTATTGATTAATGAAATGCCCTGTGTCACTGCTGGGGTTCTGTCTTGATAAACGTGATTATAGTAGGTTTCAGAGTGGTAGCCATGTTAGTCTGAATCAGCAAAAAGAATGAGGAGTACTTGTGGCACCTTAGAGATTAACAAATTTATTTGAGCATAAGTGGGCTAAAACCCACTTCATCAGATGTATGCAGTGGAAAATACAGTAGGAAGATCTATATATATACAGAGAACACGAAAAAATGGGGGTTGCCATACCAACTCGAATGAGACTTTGTTGCAAGGATAGCTTCCTGGGTTAGTGTTTTTGTTGTGTGGTGTGTGGCTGTCGGTGAGTATTTGCTTCAGGTTGGGGGGCTGTCTGTAAGCAAGGACTGGCCTGTCTCTCAAGATCTCCTGTTGCCAACTTTGTCCACATATCTATTCAAGAGACACCATCATAGGACCTAATCACATCAGCCACACTATCAGGGGCTCGTTCACCTACACATCTACCAATGTAATATATGCCATCATGTGCCAGCAATGCCCCTCTGCCATGTACATTGGCCAAACCGGACAGTCTCTATGCAAAAGAATAAATGGACACAAATCAGACGTCAAGAATTATAACATTCAAAAACCAGTCGGAGAACACTTCAACCTCCCTGGACATTCAATTATGGACCTAAAAGTCGCAATTCTTCAACAAAAAAACTTCAAAAACAGACTCCAACTAGAAACTGCAGAACTGGAATTATTTTGCAAACTGGACACCATTAACTTAGGCTTGAATAAAGCCTGGGAGTGGATGGGTCATTACACAAAGTAAAAACTATTTCCCCATGCTAATTTTTTTCTCCCTTACTGTTACTCACACCTTCTTGTCAACTGTTTGAAATGGGCCATCCTGATTATCACTACAAAAGTTTTTTTTCTCCTGCTGATAATAGCCCATCTTTATCGATTAGTCTCGTTTGAGTTGGTATGGCAACCCCCATTTTTTTCATGTTCTCAGTATATATATACATCTTCCTACTGTATTTTCCACTGCATACATCTGATGAAGTGGGTTTTAGCCCAGGAAAGCTTATGCTCAAATAAATTTGTCTCTAAGGTGCCACAAGTACTCCTCATTCTTTTTGATGATTATAATAGAGAAACAAGGTGGGTGAGGGAATATTTTTTATTGAACCAACTTCTGTTGGTGGAAGGCACAAGCTTTTGAGCTTTGCAGAGCTCTCCTTTAGCCCCCCAGACCAGAAGAAGAGCTCCGTGAAGTTTGAAATCTTGTCCCAGCCACCAGTAGAAATTGGTCCAGTAAAAGATATTACCTTGCCTACCTTGTTTCTCTAATAGCCTGGGACCAACATTGAGACAACACCACTGCAAACGGCATGATTATAATAGGTAGATCTGCTTCGATTATACTGATAATTAATTGAGAAGAGTAATAAGCACACAACACTAAATACACCAAGGGCTGGTCTACACTGGAAACTTACACTGACATAGCTACGTCTCTCAGAGGTGTGAAAAATCCACACCCCTGAGAGATGCTATGCCGACATAACCCTCAGTGTAGACAGCATTAAGTCAATGGAATAATTCTTCCATCAACCTGGTTGCCACCCCTTGGGAAGGTGAATTAACTACAGCAATGGGAGACCCCTTCCCATTGCTGTAGTGAGTGTCTTCACTGAAGCTCTACAGTGGTACAGCTGCAGCTGTGCGGTTGTAGCTTTTTCAGTGTAGATGTACCCTGAATTGAACACACCAGCCTTTTGTCTTGTAAAACAGATGACCATGGATTGCAACTTTAGGCCTAGTCAATCTAGCAGATGAGCAGGGGTTTGCCATGAACTGGTCTCTTCACCACTGGGAGTGCAGGTGTGGATTCCAATAAGCTCTTTCAGAAAGGCATCTGGATAGTTCATTTTTCTTCTCATTCATTCCCCAGTTGTTTTACGCAATGTTTAATTAGTTCCCTGAGTCATTAGTTTTAAGACAGGGCTATACACCATTTCCAGATGCAATTCAGCAAGGAAGTAGCAGAAAAAATGTTATTAACCCATTGACAGCTCTGGAGTCTCTTCAGTCTGTATGTCACAGAGACTCCCTCCTCTTCCTTTGTAACCTAGGAAACAAAAGGATTCAGTGTATGAATACCCTTTGTGTTGCACACAAGGTCCAGTTTCCCTTTGGTGAACACTCACATTTCCACCAGTACTTTGCAGGTATATAACATATGCTTTTGTGCATTAACATCTGTTTGTGCACCGTAGTCTAATCTTGCAAATGTGCAAGTGTTAGAATTGAAGGGGATGGCTTTGCAGATGCAAGTGCTAATATTTCTGTGTTTGCAGATGCTGGGTTGTAGATGTTTAGCAACAAGTATGTCTGCATACAAAATTGGGCTGTGATATGGAGTACAGGTAGGGCCCCACTGAAAATCGACCTCTCTGTCTGTCTTTCATATGAGATGCAAGACTGAGGAGCTTTTCATGAAATGAGAGATGTGAGCAAGGCTAAATTCTAACCAGGTAACTACATTCTTTCTTTCTCCCTGATTGAAACTATCAAGGAGATTATTTTCCATTTCCTGTTGTAGCAACAACTGTGTGGTGAATTCTTGCTATATTCCACTCCAGAGGATTGTGAATTTCAATGGTGAGTGAATAGTCCCTATCTATATTTTGTGTAAAGCACGTTGTGATCTTTAGAATGAAAGGTGCTATACAAGAAAATATATAAACTGCTATAATTTTAAATTGCAAGTACTGCAGGTGAAATGCAGCCAGAGCATGTGCTTTCACTAACAAGTCTTGAATTAAATTCTAAACTAATATCAAATCTCTGTTCCTATCTGAGTTTGACCAGTACAGCTGCCTAGTTGGTTGTCAGTACTGTAGGGTATTGACTACATCACAAAGCCCTTAAATCAACCCACAAACTGGCTTTAAGGCAGTTGTTCAGAGAGAGAGAGAAAGAAAATTACTGTGCCACTTTATCTTTTCTCTGTAAATCCAGAGAGATTATAGAGACGAAGGAGTAAGCTGAGAGCCAATGGTAAATTCCAGTGCAATAGAAACCAAAGCACAAAACTGTCTCAGGAAGCCAGGGAGCAAGATACTCAGGAAACTGGTTTATCAGCTTTGGGATTGTTCAGTCCCCGGCTCTGGGGTGCAAAGAGGGATTCCTGCTATATTTAGGGCATTCTTCAGTCACTGTCCCAGAACTATACATACGTGCCTTTGGCCCACATTTATTCCTCCCAATTCAGCAAAGCACTTAAGCATAAGTTTACATCCTATAAAAGCCACTGAGACTTAAGCACATGTATAAGTGGTTTGCTGAATGGAGTCTAGGAGCCCAATAGCGGTGAATATGAGTACCAAGTTTAGATGTCAACTCCCACCCGTTCTGCCAATGGTACCGGCCTTCATTGCCCACTTAAAACATTTTTAAACCGGCTCTTTCATGCTTTCTTGCATGCTTCCCGTCACGTCTCCCTATGAACATGTGCAAAACCACCTCATTGTGCTCATAAAACCCTCCTAAAAGCTCTCCCATGCAGGGATGCCTACAAAAATTTGGTAATGGTTAGACAGCTGGTGTGCGGAGACCACTGCCTTTCTCCTGACCAATATTGTCTGTTTCCTTGTGCTCTCCTGTCTATATGCACCTGATGTCTCTTACTTTATACTTAGACTGTAAGCTCTTTGGGGGCAGGAACCATCATTTTGTTGTGTTTGTACAGTGCCTAGCACAATGGCTCTTTGGTCCATGACTGAGGGTCCTAGGTGCTACCATAATACAAATCCTCTTCTTTCATCTGTGTCATAAGTCGCTATCTAGACTGATCCAGCAGTCAGATGGCTGAACATCGAGAGTGGCACGAGAGCGCAGTCCACCCGTCTGTCAGGTTCTGCGTGTTCAGAATAGGTACCAACGGTTGAAACTGGATGTAGTATCAGGACTGGGACAAGGGCTGTGCTGAAACTGAGGCCAGGGGACAGGCTGTGGGTCAGAACCAGGGTCACCATCGATAGACAAGCCAAATCAGGATCATAGTTTGGAGTCCAGATGGAGGCCAAAGGTCAAAAACAGGTTGGAGTCAGTCCAAGGGTGTCAGGGTCAAGAGGTGGGTGCCAGGCTGGAGGGGTTCAGGAGCAGGGCTGGAGTGAGTTGGAACAGGGCATGGATAAGGCTGAAGCAGGCTGGAACAAGAGTGAGGCAGGATCAGGGACAGGACTGAGGGCAGGCTGGAAACCTAGGAAGTTTGTAACACCACAGGGCAGCAGGAAGGTTCCTAGCTGAGTGGTGCTGTTGCAGAGACTAACTCATGGCTCTGGTGGTGAGAATGAAACACCTGTGCCTGGGGGGGTCATCTGACCCAGGCCCTGCCCAGGGATAGGCTGCTTCCGCAGCATGTCTGAGGGATGAGCCACTGCAGGCTCTGATGCAGGAGGGGTGAGTCACTGAAGCTGAGTGAGCAGCCCTGGTCTGGCTGCAAGTTTGCCTCACACCTTCAATCTTCTAATCGTACACTTCTCCACCACATGTATGACTGTCTGCATTGCTACCATGCAGTCCACAGGGGTGAATGAGCTTCCGTCGATCAATGTCTGCGCTGTGTCCAGCATTACAAATAATGAATAATAAATTAACAGCTGCAAGTGGCTGCATTAAATAATGAGAGGCTGTGAAGTAACCATCATCTTCTTAGGATGTGGAAAGATCCTAGGGACTGGCAGCACTTGTAATATCCAGATACTTCCAATGAGCCTCTCCCTGGGACACATTCCTCCCAAAGACTCATCAGAGAGACCAAAGAAGGAAGCTAAGGAATGGCCTAATACAGGCACTTCACCAAGCAGGCAGAAGTGACCGAATGGCAACAATTGCAGAATAAAAGGAGACAAACCAACAGGACTCCATCATTACCAAGATTATCTGAACCGTGCCAAAGGCAGTGCATCGGGACTTCACAATATGCAACTGAACGTGTGAGGCCAGTGTGGGAACCTTTTGTAGTGATAATCAAGGTGGGCCATTTCCAGCAGTTGACAAGAAGGTCTGAGGAACAGTGGAGGGTGGGGGAATAAACATGGAGAAATACTTTTACTTTGTGTAATGACCCATCCACTCCCAGTCTTTATTCAAGCCTAAGTTAATTGTATCCAGTTTGCAAATTAATTCCAATTCTCTCGTTAGAGTCTGTTTTTGAAGTTTTTTTGTTGAAGAATTGCAACTTTTAGGTCCGTAATCAAGTGACCAAAGAGATTGAAGTGTTCTCCGACTGGTTTTTGAATGTTATAATTCTTGACGTTTGATTTATTCTTTTACGTAGAGACTGTCCAGTTTGACCAATGTATTGGGGCATTGCTGGCATGGCTGAAATATTCCTGTTATGATGGAGGAGGGGAAGTGAGAATGACATAGCTGAAGAGAAAGATGTATATGGTAAAGCTGGTGAGAAAAACTTCAAAGGTGCCATCAAAACTAGAATGGTTCATGAAATTGTGTCAATTTAGCTGAAATTTTGTTTTGGAAAAAAAATTGGGGAAAAAAGAGTTCTGAAGGATATTTCAATATTTCATTTTAAAATGACTTTTTGTTTCTTTTTTCATTTTGTACGATACTATATATTATTATAACATTTCAGTTGACCCAAAACAATGTAAAAATAAACCCCTTTTGCTTTGCAGAGAATTTTCAGGTTTTGTTCTGATTTGGAATGAAGCCAAATTTTGAAACGTCAGAATCCTTCATGAGATGGAATTACCATCCTCTGCACAGCTCTAGTACATCTGTATCCAGAATTACAGCAAATGAGTCTGAACCTGGGTGGTTGTGGCTATGCACACACAGCACAATATAATATTTCCACTGTGTATTATTGCTGTCAAATATATATATACACATGTACACAGATTTGTGAGTGTGACACCACACCCCATATTCTTCACAGTGATATTATTATATGATATGATTATGGCATAATTCTGATGTATTTTAAGCAAGATAGGCCATGTGAGATATCATTGGAAAGGTTATGATTTATTGGACATGGATTTGTTTGCATGTATCATTTTTGTATCTGAATTTAGGGAGATTGATTATATAGCTGTATTACAAATGTGTTTACACCTGGGGAATGCCCACTAGGCAAAAGATTCTCTGGTCTTTTCTGCACTGCCACTTACAGCATTGAAACTTTCTTTGCTCAGGGTGTGAAAAACCACCCCCCTGAGCGATGCAAGTTTCAGCGCAGTAAAGTGGCTGTGTAGACAGTGCTACAGCGCTGGTAGCTATTCCCCTCGCGGAGGTGGTTTTATTATAGCCGCAGCAGTGCTTTAACGTCAGCTATGTAGACATACCCTCAATCTAGATGGCTGGCTGGGAAGGGCCCATGCAGGATAATGAGCCATTAGGAAAACAATAGGCCTTAGAAGAAGCTTATCTTTCTGAACCTGGGGAGTCTTCCTGAGGATGCTGCAAACAGCCTCCAACTCATGGCCGCTGTGACACTACCAGATCAACTGGTGCCGGACTCCATCTTGGGACACCAGTGTTTTTCCACTGACTGGCATGGGAACCTAGCTTGAAACAAAAGGTTCTTGCCATATGCAAAAGCTGTATAAGGCAGGGGAGTGACATCATCGAGGTTCTTCACTGACTCCCCACCCAAAGAGACTCTTGAAAACACCTAAGGAACAGAGAGACTGAACTGGGGGAAGTGCTGGACTCAGGCTAAAGGGATTTTTAGCCTGTGAATGGAACACCTGGGGATTTTAAGCTGTAAATTAGTGCAGCTTGCCCCTTAAGAATCAGCAGCCTGCTGCTATCATCACTTAGGGTGAGAATCTGCTATTCATATCCAATCTCTTTAGTATGTTAAACTTAGTTTGCGGGTTTTATTTGCTAGGTAATCTGCGTTGATCAGTTTGCTATCCCTTATAATCACTTAAAATCTATCTTTTGTAGTTAATAAACTTGTTTTTGCTTTGTCTAAAACCAGTGTGTGGGGAAATCATAACTCGGGGCAGAAAGCTGTTGTATATATCCTCTCCACATTGAGGGAGGGGGTGAATTTCATGAGCTCACGCTGTACAGTTCACTGTGCAGTGTAAGATGGTATAATTTTGGGTTTACACTCTAGAGGGGGGTGCGTGCCTGAGTAGCTGGGTGGTTTCTTAGCTGAAGCTTCCCCATGCAGAGCTGATTACAGCATCTATATGTAACTGCAGCTGGGTGTGTCCCTACTTGTATGTGTGCTGGTAAAAGTGCAGGCTGGAGCCTGGGAGAGGGCGTGGCAGGCTGGTCCCAGCAGTACAGTGTAAAGGGAGCCCAGGCTGGTGGGTCAGGGGGGCTAAGTGGTACCCTACTTACGTGTGCAAATCAGCCACATGGGCATGTGGTGGGTGATTAGACCTTTAAACTGTTTGCATTTGCAAGTCGCCTGTGAAAAAAGGCACATGGACAAGTAATAAAGTCAATTAACTGTAACAGGGAATGGGATTAATGACCTAATTACAGGCCTGTTTCAGAGCAAAATACCCTGGGTCAAGGGAGAGCTGTAAGTTTACCCAGTCTTGAGGCTATGGTGAGCTCGTCCCAGGGAGGTGTTGCTAAGATTCTGATTCCACCTAGGCATCTGGGTTGGAGAATGTACATACACAGTCACAACTGCTGCTGAGAGCAAGCCACAGGGCAAACATGCTTACTCCTATACATGAGGGGCTGCTGCCCAGACACCTGTAGGTTAGAATCAGCTGTAAGAAACCGAGGGTCTATACATTGGAGAGTGCTGTCTGTGCACATCTTGGCTGCAAAACATCCTTTGTGCCACGCTGTGGCAAGGAAGAAGAAGAATCCAGCTTTCAGCCCAACGATTTTAAAAGTCAAGCCGTGAGCCCAGGGTTCGCCCTGAAAGGCTGGAGCCGCCAGCAGCCAGTGTGTGTATGGGACGAAGAGGGGTCACCTTTTCAGGGAGTTAAGGATGGAAGGTCAGCCTCAAAAGTCACCATCCAGTTGCACCGTTAACATTACCCTGTGGTGTCCTGTTTGTGGTTGTATGGGGTGATTTTTCAAAAGGCCTGAAGCCTGACCACCTTCTGTTATGGGGGTGCAATGAATTCACACCCATCTTCTTCTGCCTACAAAATGAATTGTGGGTGCCAATCAGACCACCTGCACTGTACAGTATTTATAGCCTCTTTCGATTTAATTTAAAAGCCTCTAGGCAAGCCCTGGGCATCAGGATAATGCGCAGAATTCCTAGTCCAGTTGGAATGATCACCCAGCAACATAGCAGCCGTCCCACCGAATAAAGCAAATTAATCTCACTGGAAACGATGTTGTGAAAGGAGCAAGTGCCCAGATTTGTTCCTTGACATACAAAAATGTGGGCCCCAATTACACCCACAAGAAGGGAGGCGGGGCATCAGCTCTTCTGAAACTTTGGTCCTACAAATAAGTATCAGAGAAGCTTCTATGTGTGTCTATGTGTGTATGTTAGATATTAAGAGAAACTCCAAGGACAATTCTGCACTGGAATAGGTTACCCAAGGAGGCTGTGGGATCCCTGCCCCTGGAGGATTTTAAGAACAAGTTAGACAAACACCTGTCAGGGATGGACTAGGTTTACTTTATTCTGCCTCAGCATGGCGGGCAGGACTAGAGGACTTCTTGAGATCCCTTCCTGCCCTACAATGCTATGATTCTGTGCAGTGTGTGTGTGTGTGTGACATATTTGCACAATTGTGTGTCTGTACACCCATTGTCTGTATCTCTCAATGCACAGGACAGGTTTGCATGTATGAGTGAATGTCTTGTGCTCACCACTGTAAAGTTGAACTTCATTGCATTTCCACACCACAGTATATGAGTGTTCTAATTATATTTACTGGCTCTATTCTTATTTAGTCACTACTGTATTTCTCATTCTAAATGTAGGAAAATACTGAGCTATATCACATCTCACTGTGTGGCAGTTGTTGGTAAATGCTAACTTCTCAATGGTGACCACTTTATGTGTCACGGCTGTCGAAACATATGCATATGTATGTGGGTGCGTCTCTATGTATGGATGCATAAGACTAGCAACTAGTGGCCAGGATTTGGAGAGCAGATAACTTGTTCTCCCATTGTGCACATTATGTGGATAGCCAGGACTTGTAAGGAATCCAGAAAAGGCAGCAGGAGGGGCTAGTGAAAGCATCTGAGAGAGGCGAGGCACCAGAACCCAGGTATGGAGTCTACCAAGGTGCCAGCTCACAGCCTCTTCCCAGGGCTGCTGCACTATCATCTGTCACCTTGACTAGGCATAGAAGCTGATGGCCAGGTTTTCAAAAGTGTGCAGGTCCCCGTCCCCCATCTGAGAATGGTGGGAGCTGCTGCATACTGAGCGCTGTTCAAAATCTGACTGTAGGGTTTTAATCCCACTCACCCACTCTTTCCAGGATCAGTTCCCATTACTGGTGACCTCACCATTTCCATTAGAATTCTGTATAGCGAAACCACACCCAAAGCCATAGTCACACCCTGCTCTCGTCTCAGTGTACATCCATTGTCTGTGTGTGTTATCGCACTTGAGTCTGTAATGGCATCACTTTTCCAGCAGAGGGTTCTAGAGCCCCAAAAATAAGGGAATAGGGAAGACAACTGCTGCACTTTCTGCCCGGGGGGTTATTTTACAGCCTCTCCATTCTATACTGCAGCTGGTATTTCTGGGCTGGAATCTCTGTGGGGTATTAGGTTTGGAATCTTTCCCTTGCAGTAACATGCATATCGTCTCATAGCTTTCAGATATGCCTTGATGAGGGTGAGAGTCCCCTTTATTTCTCCAAAACTGTCCCCCTCCCAAACCAACAACCCGCGTTAGGCCGAACCAACCCTTCAACTGAGGAAGGCAGCAAGTGTTCTGCAGCCCGGGAATAACACTGCAGGGGAAACTGAGGGGCTTGTGTGGGCCAAAGGGCAGAGTAGGCTGCCTCTGTAGTGCTCCCACGCCATCCACCCCGTCCCCAGCCCTTCGAGTGACATTGCTGTTCTGGACTGTAGTCAAAGTTGCCCACTTTTTGAAACGTTCTTCCTTGAAATTAAAATTGGTTCAGGAAGTAGAATGACTTCGCCTCTACTGTACCTGTAGGTGTTCATAAATTGGTTTCTGTAGGTTGCTCATGAGCACAGATCTGCACACACTAGCTCGTTATTTATTGAAGGGTCTCTTCCCTGAGTGCTGAAATGTTGTACTCTGATTTGTTACAGTGTTGTGGGGTCACTCGTGAACAATGGGCAGCATGCCCTGCTTTGTTATTGTAAGGTCTCCCCCGTAATGCTGAATTGCGTGCACTGATTTGTTACAGTGTTGTAGGATCACTCGTGAGCAGTGGGCAGCATGCATGGTTTTTTATTGTAGGGTTCTAAGAGGGAACTGGGCTGCTGGCATCAAAGTTTTTAAAAACCAGAACTGACACGTGTTTTGAAAAAGCATTCCTTAAAAGAGCTATGAATTTTGCACACAGATGTAAGGGAACAAAGCTAGGTGTTATAAGTCAAATTCTGGGGCACACAATCCTGAGCATTCCTTTAAAAAATGAGGTAAGGATGCCATGTTACCATGTCCTAAACACACCCTCCCCGGCCTTTGACTCTAAAAATACACAATAAATTTGTGAGCAGATAACTGTTTATTATTGCACGTAATCCAGCAGAACTGACTTAAAATTCTGGCCGGTATTACACCGATCATGGACAGTACACATCTTGCAAAACCTGTGAAGAAGGCAGTCCTTGTGAAGAATGAAATGTATCTCTGTCTTTGTAAGACCTGAAAAGTTTATCAAAATATCCTATCCATTTTTGAAGGCATGCAGTTTGAGGTAAATCTGTTACTTTGCATCTAAAGAAACAAAAGCCCTAAGAGGTGAGATATATATATATATATATATATGCATGGAGCCCCTTTAGGGCTTTTGTTTATAAAAGCAAATCTACCGACTTTTCTCAGAACATTACTGGGAACAAAGCACATTACTGAGTGTACATCACATGCATACAAACTGGGAGAGAAATCGCCTTAGCATTTTTTAAAAGATCCGGTTTTGTGCTTAGAGATAAATAAAGATCTCTTCGATCTCTCAATCATATATGTGGTTAAAAAAAGCAACAGGCATATTGAAACTGTACAGCTGGCAACAAAGTGCCAGCAAATGGCTCATAAAATTTCAAAGCAACTGAGCCTGGTGTTTACAATACATTTATATTTAGAAAAAGAAGACAGGTTCAAAAAAGATGAATTGCTAGCACCCTATGCTCTGTGAAAGTTCCTAAGAGATACTTCTCTGCTTTCTCAGGGCTGGAACAGCCACATGGTTTCCAGACAGGGATCAAATTAATTTCTCCTCCCACAATTAATACCATGTAAGTGCTACTGTGGCAACATTCCTGAGCTAAATATAGTCACAAAATAAACCTGGTTGGGGGGGGGGGGAAGAAAAGAACTATCACTCCTGTTTATCTGAATTTTATCTTCAACAACTGATAAATTATACCTAAACTGCACAGAGGATTTACCCCTGTGTTTCAAATCCCTGCACATTTGCCACATTGTATCTGAAATCCTTACAGATTGGCATTTGGAACTGTTTTGTTTTGTTTTTTCCTTTAACCATCAGTTTTCTGCCATTCTTTTCTCTCTCTCATTTTCTCCCAGCTGGTACTGTGCTGTGGGACTTCAGGGTACATGAGGTGCATGATCCACTGTAAATACATTTTTAAAATACCTTAGAAATTGATACAAAATACATATTGATTTTAAAAAGAAAGAACTGTCCAAGCACTCAGTCTCACACTAAACTGTAACTTCATCTGTGCCATCTTTATATACTTGTATTGCTAAGGGTCAGAACATATCGTGAAGGAAGTATCTCATTACAAAAGCACAGCTGGACTGTCAGTTTGAAGTTCTTTGTAAGGATTATTACATATCACTAAGGCCTTTATGTCTAGAACACCAGAACAATGCCTAGAATTATCCCCTCTTTATATTATTGCTGGTTAAAGCCTACGTGCTGTGTCTTTTTCAGCCGAAGGCCCAGGTACACTGGAGTCTGTCTGGATCCCTTATTTTGTTTTCTCACCAAAAAAACCTGACCTCTTTCATTTTAATGCTGCTGCATACGTTTGTTTGAAAAATCCATTCCCTTTTGTTGGACCAACAAGGTCAGAGGGCCATGCCTGCAGCCCAAGGATGAAAGAGAGAAGACACTGGAGATGCGCAATAATGGCGTCTGCCTAGTTTAATAGCAGCTTACATCAGGTTCTGATTGCAACATTTTAACTGTGTGTGTGTGTGTGTGTGTGTGTGTGTGTGTGTTTAAAAAAAAAGGAATTCCGGCCAAATATTTCTTTAAAAATCACAGCTGTGGAGTAATTTGCTGCAAAATGATCCTATCTAACTGCTGGTGACATGGACAACTCTCAGCAACAAGACCCAGTGTGTCGGTGCTGCGTAGTCCTTAAGCGGACATGGTCTCCATCTGCTAGTATTTGCCCATTCAAACGAAACAGCCTCTGATTAGCCATTCTGTCAAGCATGTACAATGCAATGCAACCTGCCTACTGGTTCTTCAGCAGCAGCATGTGTGATCCAGCTATCTGGTTTGAGGCTGCTTGCTTGCTTTACACTCTGCCCAATTTCAGTTGCCCCTTAGCAGGAAATTACTACGGGAGCCAGGAGAGGAAATGCTTTTGGTTTCTTCATCTTGGATGATATTAGATTCACTGACTTCCAAGTATGGGTTCCCTCAAGGCTATGCCTTGTTAGTAAATAATCTAACTCCATTTCAGTAGTAGCAGGGGAAGCAGCCTAAGGCTTTTGTTAACAGTGGATTGATAATACTCTTGGACTTAGTGGAGTGGTTGAACATCCCCAACTCTGGCTTGGCTAGTATGAGTGTTCCTGGCTAACGTGTGAATTGGATTATCTCATTGTGTTTATTGACATTCTCTGGGAAAATCACTGAAACAGAGTCAGTCAAGGGAGCCAAAGAACACAGGGCACTTAAGTGTACATGCTTCTACAACTACAGATAAATCCCTCTTCCCTGGCACAATCAGTGACTTTGGTGAGAACACTTTAAGGCAACGGCTAGTTCCTACAAAGGAAAGAACGAGGAAGGGTTGCAAAAATCCAGGCTTCTTTTTGTTGGACTGGAGAGTCACCCACCGACTGGGAGCAGTGATGCTCACCAGATAATCAGAAAGCTTTATTTTAAGATTCATGTTTGTTGTGCAACTTTAGGTTCTAACATCCTCCTCTTTGATGTTTCCATATGTCCAAGAGTTTAATCCCTGCCAAGGTCCATGGTCTACATCAATGGTAACACCTGTTCTGGGCAAAGATCAATGGAAAGGTTAGTGAAGAGCAATATGTACAACCATTCCTGGGTATGTTGTAGGAGAGCATGAGGAGCTTCTGGTCAGAGGGAGTGTGCAAGGATGGCATCTCCCTTTCTGCCTGGATCCTTTATAATGGAGGAAGCTAGGCTCAGTCCTTGAGACCGAAACACATGCTTCACATTCTGCAAGTTGTCTGTGGGCAGATTTGGAATGAACTTGAATCCCCCACTTTCAAAAACATCTCTCTCCAGTAAACAAAAGGCTCAAGAGCCTTTTACCAAACCTGGCCACTAAGAGCTGCTGTTTATCCTACTGCAAAAGGCAGTAAAGGCTATTAATGTATTTCCCCCCACAGGTTTCATTCACACTGTTGGAATAATGATTAATACATTAAGCTAAATAAAGCAGAGTTTAGCTGAGCTGTTTTAGCTACTGGTCATCCCAACAGAACAGGAGCATGAATCAGGCTTTGAATGGGCATGGGCCTGTGAGCATTAGGTTCAGATTTGAGGCCAAGTCAGGACTAAGGTTAGGATGCAGATTCAATAGTTTTCTTGCACATTTTCAGCCCAAGACGATAGAAAGCTTGTGTGAACTTATGAGAGATTTACTGTTTGGGCCTGTAGCCTCACAGGGACTGTGTGCAAGATTTTAATGCAACCAAGCCTAAGCTAAACCTTCATCCCCATTCAGTGTCCAGACCAGTCTCTGAACCCCAGTTTAACCCTAACCTGAACCAGGCTAGCTCAGCTACAGCTGGAAATCTTACTCTGTAAGTCATGCTCATCTAACTGGGGTGGGGGAGGGAGGTTAAAAGTATATCATGTGATTTACTCTTAATCAAAACAGTTCAGATTTGAATGCTGAAAAACGAAGTCCCACCCCCAAGAAAAAACAATTGACCAGGAATTCTTCAACTAATACTTTTGATAATGAATACATTTGAGAATCCCTATCAGTTTGCAAACTAATTGCAAACACAAAAAGAGGCAACACTTACTGAATAAATTATTGGCTGTGAATTATTGGCCCAGCTGGCAAAGTTGGCCATTTAAAAAAAGAAGACGTTGGAGTCTTTCTTTAGGGAAATATTCAAAACAGGAGCAGGGAATTTTCTCCCACTGAACTCATTTCACTGTTTCATTTCCATGCATTTGTCAATCTTACCTTGACTGAGGGGCACATCATGTCAGAAAATGTACAAATAAGATGGCCAGACCAATATTCAATAAGATGACCATGCAGATCATGATTGTGTTAGGTCCCTAAGGGAAAAAAGCCAAAGCAAAGTATTAACCACCATGATTCAAATGCAGACATAGACACAGTTCTCTGAGCTACCACCCAATTCAAAAGACACTTTTAAACCAATTTCTTTCAAAAATGGGTGCTTAAATCTAGACACCTAAATAACTGGCCTGATTTTCAAAAAAGTGCTGAGTATCCAGCAACTCTCACTCTTGTTCTTTGATTAAATCTTCTTCGCTATCTGACCAGGCTGCAAAAACCACGGCAGCCTCTCTGGGCTTGTGCAAACAACTAGTACATTTCATTTCAAGTTGTTCTTAAAATTCCATTGCCTCTGCCAAAAATTGCCCATGTTTGCAATGTTGCTGTTTTTAAGAAGAAAAACTTACTTTATTTTTGTTAGGTTGTCTTAATTTGGGACTAGAAGAGAAAATAGCATGTTGAGAAAAGAAAAGCCATTTTCTTGTGATATTGATTTTTCGACGTTGTTGTTTTATTGTATTATTTGATGTTCCAACACTGCCATGGGGCTGGGAGAAAATTTTAATTTCCTCATAGGTGGAGAGATAGATGAAGCACGGGGTTATTTTACACACCAACATCTGATGTACGAAAACTATTCCAGGAAAAGAGAGCGACAAAGGGACATTTTAAATACAACGTTGGACAAAAATTTTCTGTATGACAATTTATTTTTCATCCAGAGGCAGGACTGGCTGTGAAAGTTACTTTAGGAGAAAAAACAAACAAACCCCTCTTACAAATGGCTATGGGATCCAAAAGGGAACTGGATGCATGTAAATGATTACACTGCACAAAAGCTAGAAGTTGTGGATCAATTTTGGTCCCTTTTGTGTCATGTGTGTGAATTGAATAGCTAGACTGCAGCAGCAGTTGGGGTTACAATGACCGGGGAAAGGAAGGCCATTACCTGAACTGGGGCAGGAGAAATGAGCTGCTAACAAAAGTCTTCAAACTGAATGCATATTACTTTCAGGCTGAAAGTAACTGGATTCCTTCTCAGGGGGCCACTTTTATACAGTAACCTGAGGCTGTAACGATCAGTCACCTTCACATGCTTGTCATCAGGGCTGCCTCAGACTGGATCAGAATAACTTCTAAACAGAATTCTGCTTTCAAGCCATGAGCCCAAACCACAACCCCAGATTCAACTGCCCCCAGGACTTGGGATCCTGATCTGCTGGCCAGCCCCTTCCTCTCTAGTGGGCAAACTTAAACCTGGCATCAGAACACAACCAGGAGCTTCAGGGAACATTCAGATTCCAATGTCAGGGCAGGGGCCTGTCCCACTATCAGGGAGGAATGACAGTCCAGTGGTTAGAGTGGTAGCCTGGGGCACAGGAAACCTGCATTCAATTCCCCACTCTGCCACAGACTTCCTGTGTGACCGTGGCCAAGTCACTTAGGCCAAGATTTTCAAAAGCAACTAATGATGCTGAAAGAAAAGGAGTACTTGTGGCACCTTAGAGACTAACAAATTTATTTGAGCATAAGCTTTCGTGAGCTACAGCTCACTTCATCGGATGCTGAGTGTCTAAAATTTGGGGAGCCTAGCTTGAGAAACCGGAAATAGGCCTGATTTTCAGCTCTTTCTGACAATGAGGGCCCTTTACAGTGTCTCAGGTTGCGGCACCCCAAATTGAAGCACGTGAAATCACCCGTTACTTCTGAAACTCACAGTTGGTCTCTCTGTGCCTCAACTCCCCATCTGTAAAAACACAGAGACATTGTGGGGTTCAATATAGTAGAAAGGTTGTGAGGCGCTCAGGTACTATGGCAACGAGGGCCATAAAAGTACCTTAGATAGATTATGTGCACAGGGGCTTTGTGATGTGGGCATCCGTCCACTAGGCCACTATGCTGGCTTTAGACCACTGGTTCGCCTGATATAGGCCACCATCCCTTCTGGTGGTAACAAGGGCTTTTAATTAGGAAGAGGTAAGCCAATGAGGATAAAATAAGAACCCACCTTATCAATCACCCAAACCTTGAGGCAGAAAGTCAAACCCAAACTTCATATGACAGTCAAAACAATTAATATTTGTAACAAAAGATTCCAAGCACCTCTTTCACCTGAGACTGGAAGCAGAACTATCTTTAAATAAGATGAGAAACACCATCTTTGTGGTATTACCGGTCCAGCTTAACCCAGCAGACACTGGGAAAGCCACTTCTTATGAGGATTCCAGCCTAATTTCTTGGCCATAAAGGTTTGAAGAAGCCTCTGAAATTCTAAGTATCTAAACTTTCAGACCCTTTTGAGGTTCACCTATTAATATTTACTGCCCAGTTGTTCCAGATACAAACCAGTGAACTTGAGGTGAAAGGTCAATTCCCAATCTCCTGGAGCTATCCTGTCGCTAGCAGGAAACCCTGCACTAGGCATGGATAAAACTATCCCAGAGATCTTTCATAGTTTCACAGATTTTAAGGCCAGAAGAAACCTTGGAGCATCTGGTCTCACCTAAAGTTATATTAAATTCAAATTACCTTCAATTAACCAAGATACTGGCAAGATGTTTCACTAGAAGCTGAACTCTGAAACAAGCCTTCCAAAGTGCATGTGCAGATTTTGTACCCTTGCACATGCAAATTGGTGAGAGATGTGCAACCACCCCAAGTGAACGCACAATTTCAAAGGCTGCTGTGAAAATGTGGCCACACACACATACAATTCCTATTCTAATAAGGCTATCATGCAACATCACCTCTTCAAATTCATCCACTTCCTGTGTCACTTCTTCAGGCGAAGGCTCCTTCTTAGCTACCACTGTAGGTTCAGGTTTAACCAGAGCCTTGATCTCAGTCTTTTGCTCAGGCTTGGCTTCAGTTGCAGCTTCTGTTTTCACAGCAGCCTTGTGCTCGGCTGTATGGTGTTGCTTCAGCTCTTGTTTATGTTTGGGCTCTGGCGTGGGCTGCTCTGGTTTAGATTCTGTTTTGGGCACTGGTTTCTCTTCAAGTGCTGGTTCCTGCTGAGTGATGGGTGTACCTCCCCTCCTCTGAAGTTCTGCTTTGTGTTCAATAGCCCTCATGTCAGTTTTTGGCTCTGGGGAGACCGACTTGGCAGGTGATTTGGGGACAGGGAATGGTTCTTCCTCGAAGTCCAAGGGGGGAGTTATTGGGGATGTCCTCACTGCGTAGCTGTGATAGCCTTGGTATAATTCAACATCAGGTTCTTGCACTATCCTCTGAAGGGGCTTGATCTCCATCTGGTCTGCTGAAGTCCTGGTATTGCTGAGCCGAATGGAGTTCTGTGAGGCAGGTCTGCTACTGGCTGCTGCCTTCTCCCCGTGTGCCAACAGTGGATTGGATGGTGTGCTGGGCCTACTTCCTGTGAGGCTCCCGTCTCTGCTGTGATCCCCGTTCCAGTTGCCAGGGCTGAGGAAGCCATCCCTCTGTGAACTCTGCTTTGCCCGCTTTGCCTCTGGCGGCGTTCCAGCAGGACTCGGAGATGGCATTCGGGCTGGATTTTCCTTGCAGGGGGCAGAGTCTTTCTCATGGAGCTGAGGGCTTTCTGGAGGGGTTGACGGTGGTGGCGCTTTGGTTGGCGGAGCTACTGCTTCCATGTTCCCCACATTCTCTACATTCTCAATGATCTCCTGGAGCAACTTCCTCTTCTGGTACTCAGGGCCTGGAGGAGAGGAAAGGAAGAGATGTTCAGCATCCTCTGTGAGTAGTTGGTCACCCTCTGCCTGCCTCTTAGTTCTCATGAGCTAAAGGGTCTGAGTGAACACATGCTCAAGGGCCCCTTACGATCCTTGTTACCATGTGAGAACACAGGAACCTACTTTTCTGGTGCCCCATGACCTGACAACTGGTTTTGAGGGTGCAAGTTTGTGGCTGCAAAAAACTGCACCTACATTTTTGCGTCTGCACTTCATTGCAGGTGCAAATACTGCACATCAAATGACTTGATTTGTAGTTACAAGCAGGAAGTTAGACCCTCTCTAGTAATATGCATCCAATGGCGTATTATCGCCTAGGCCGACAAGGCCCTAGGCCTAGGGTGGCAAATTTGCAGGGGCGGCAAATTTATAATAGCAGCGCTTTTGTAATTGCGGCATTTTTGCAGAAGTCCACTGCCTGTCAGATGCCTGTATCATCGTTTATTCCTACTGTAGCTGCGCACCCAACTGCCGTGATTCCACTAACCATAGCACGTACTGAAACCACCAATGATGGCACAACGCCATTTAGTAAACGTACTCACGACAATCCTAAACGTTAATAATATGACCGGAAGGAAGAAATTAAGCGGTTCTCAGCTTTAAAAAAATGCTATACAAAAGAAAGAAAGGGGGTGGCAATTATTTCAGGGCCTAAGGGGGGCAAAATCATTAGTCCGCCACCATATGCATCACAGACCCAACTTTGCATCTCCAGAACTAAATATCTGAAAATCAGGAACAAGGTGTTTTCAGAATCATAGACACTATAGATGGGAAAGATCCTGTAGCCTAGTTGGATTGGCCAGGATTGTTCCCTTCAGTTAGAAGCAGGACCTGCTCAGACTGTAATGCCTACATTGTCACTTTGCCAAGATCCTAGCCTAGGATAAGGTAAATGAGAGGGACAAAGTGGGTGAGGTAATATCTTTTATTGGACCAACTGATGTTGGTGGAAGAGACAAGCTTTTGAACTACACAGAGCTCTTCTTCAGGTCAAGGTAACGTAACTCTCTCTGCGTGTGCTTGCTGGTTCCTGTAGGCCTCCTGCCTGAACTCGGTCATGCCAGCTCTGTGCTGTTTCTGACATGGACTCTATATAAAGCACCTGGTTCAAGTAAGTAAGCCTTTACCTTAAAATATACTGAAGCCCACGTATGGGGACTGTCTAATTCCACGGGAGACTGTCTAGGTCAATAGCTTGGATGTGACCCAGCAGGAAGATTGTGTACCACCCATACTATATTTTAAGGACAAGCCCTGATTTTATGGGTTCATCCTGTGCTCTGCAAGGCCAGTCTGATACAGGCACCAGTCGGTGATTCAACACATTCCTATCTGAAACTGGACCCTGCAGAGTTCCACTGAAAAAACAGATAATATGCAGAAAGACAAGAAGGTTCTTCCCACTCCCCGTCACTCCCCACCTCTCTCACTCTCCGGCGTTTGCTCAGCCTGTACCTTGTCGCCTGCCTCTGAGTGCATTCAAGTTCCTCCCAAACTGGCCTTTTGTTGCATTTCCCAGCAGCTAAACAGTCCTGCTGCATTTCTCTGAGTGACTTAACTAGCTGGGACTTTTGCTGAAGATAACACCCTGGTCCGGGTTAAAGGATACACTGAAAAACCCAAGAGAAGATTCTCTCCCTCTTTGTTAATAAACCTGTCAACTAAAGAAAAATCCTTGCTATTCTAGGGAGCAGGAAATAAAAATTCTCCCATACATCTTTGTAGCTCCTTTCACCCAAGGAGCAGAATATGCTTTACAAACAACCAGTATCACAATCACAGCTCAGTCAAAACACAGCGAGTTAGCTGCTGTTCTCTCCATTACGCAGATGGAGAAGCTGAGGCATAGAGACACAAGGTGGTATTCCCAGGTCACCCAGTCAGTCATGTGAAGAGCTGGAATAGGATCTCGGAGTCCTGACTGTGCAGAGTACATACCCACTGGTTTGTACTTGACACGGCTTAGCTGTGCCTTGACTGCTGTTACTAGCATGATGACAGCAAGTGCGAGTATGTGAACTGGCGCAGGAAAATCAGTGTAGACGTAGCCTCACGCTCACCTTCCTGTCTTTCTCCACATTCCTTCGCTCCCCTCCTTCTGAAACAAATGTGAATGTCTCTCACTCTTATATTCTCTGTTCTAGTCACTTGCCCTAGAAATTTGCTTCATGCGTTGATTTCCCTTTGCCTGAAGAAAGGACTTTCTAACCATCTCATGTGAAAAGAGCCAAGTTGGATTTTCCACAGTACATCTAAACTCTTAAAATCACAGTATGTTTTCAGAAGAGATTCACCACACATTGGAAATAGATGCTTATTTCTATCTCTGACACAGCCCTTCAAACAGGCAGCTAAGGGAAAACTGAGACAAGGAGCTATAGGTCAGAATAAAAAGTCACTCCTTGATTGGATTTCCCTGCACCTGTATGGGGAAAGCCAGATGAGTCATCCAGGCAAAAGGGCCTGTTGTGACAGCCAAGTGCGTAGATGAAGCCTGACTATAAGCAGCTCCACAGACCTGTGCAATGTCCAGCTAAGTGACCTCTGGCATGGAGATCCTGTTCAGAACAGCAGAGCAAAGACCCATTCCAATTCCACAAGGTGACTCCAGGATTTAGATTTCACTCTGATGTCTGACCTCATCTGACTTGCTGGTGTCAACACAGCTTAGATTATTGTTTTCCTGTCAGTAAATCTTTGCTTCTCGGTAACCTTGCACAAAGACTGCATGGCAAATCCCCACCAAACAAACCTGCTTACATTTTGAAGTACAGTAGTACAATCTGGCCTCTTTAAAACAATCAACAAAACCCTAC
This sequence comes from Lepidochelys olivacea, assembly GCF_965140295.1. Taxonomy (NCBI): domain Eukaryota; kingdom Metazoa; phylum Chordata; order Testudines; family Cheloniidae; genus Lepidochelys; species Lepidochelys olivacea. The sequence goes on from NC_140423.1 coordinate 19,501,743, forward strand.
CAACCCAACATGCCCTGCACATGCTTCTCCCTGTGGGGAGATGATGAAAAAACAAACAACAAATAGATGTGTGGTCACATCGCTTAAAGTACTGCTGGAAGGAGCAATACCAGGGGGGCGAGTGCAGGAATCAGAACAGAATAGGATAGAGTCATTGGCCTATGCCGGTTGTCAAAGGGCAGTAGGCAAAGGTGAGGATGCAGGGATGGAACTTTGGCCCCTGGTCTACAGAAGGGTGGTTATTGTTATTGATATTACAGTGGTGCCTAGAGGCCACAACTGAGACCAGGGCCACATTGTGCTAGGTGCTGTACATACACATTGTAAGAGATAGCCACTGCCCAAAGCACTTGCAGTCTAAATAGATAAGACAGACAAAGGGTGGGAAAGGTCACAGAGGCACAGAGAGAGGAAGTGATTTGCCCAAGGTCACATAGCATTTTAGTGGCAGAGCCCTAATGCCCTATGTAGAGACCATGTCATGTTCCCACTGGTTGCAGTACAGCTTCCTTCCACTCCACATGGTCCCAAACCAACACCCCTGCTAAGAATCCTTCTGAGAGGTGGTGGAGAAGATGGAGTCTGTTTTGTCTAGTACAATTGCCAAAAAATCCTGCCTACACTAGAGCAAACAACCCAGATTTAAATTAGAGGTGGGTACCTAAGAGAAACATGTCTGTGGCTATTCATTTGAGTAAAAGACTCTATTCAGTCTGAGTTCACGCCCCTTTTGTGGTCACTTTCTGCCAGTATTTCAGCAAACAAGTGTGCTGGCAGAGACAGTGAATTTTTAGGGACTATTCAAGCATATCCTTCACGTAAAGCAAATATTACATTTGTAATCCTGACTATTCAGACCAGAAACCTGATTCCAAAAGCTCTGCTTAGCTGGTCAGGAAACAGAAATACACCAGGTGTCCAGTTTGTGTTTTGAACATTGAATGCAACGTGCTGTCTGTGACTGATCAGCAGAGCAAGAACCACTGGCAGGAGTTACTTGGCGAATCATTTTGAAAAATGAGTTTGTCCAGCAACGAGCACAATGGGGGTCCTAGTCCACAACAGGAGTTCCGCAGGTGCTACAGTAATACAAATGATAAATAATAATTTGAGCCAATCTTAAAGTGCAGTCTGGGAACAGACCGAGGCATCACACATTAAACATTTGCTCTGAATTATGCTTTTGGCTCCTGTTCAAGCCATGCCACCTACAACTGTCTTTGGAAACAGCATCCCCTGTATGGTTCTGCTGAACCTGAGAGCTTCTGGGGAACACAGATGAATGTAGCCGAGTACGTGCTACAAAGGGAACAGGGCCTGTAAGTCTCCCTACAGTGGACTATGTAGCCGTTCAATCTCTTTTTCTCCCCTCCCCCAAGTATTAACTGAGGTTTTGCGCCTGGCCTGGAAGTTGGACTTTGATGATCTACTCCTGCTAAAAAATCAACGGCGTGAGCAGTATGCTGCTAACACTGGCCTGTCTAGGGTGACTCCTACCAAAGGTGGGGGCAGGGGAGAGGTATAGGATTTATTTTAGCCACCCTGCCCTGCCTGCACGCTCCTGTCAATCATGAAGAGACCCATTCAGGGCCATTTATTTCTGGCTGCAACTAGATTATTTGGAGGCCATTTCACCAGTTGTTCAGTCTCCTCAAAATAGCGCCCAGCACCCTCCCCGCCCGCCTTGGGTTCCTTGCCTCTCAGCTGGTGCCGTCTTCTCCCTTGAATAATTCACACAAGAAAAATCAATCTCACAAACATGCCGTCACTCCCCACCTCTCTCAGTCTCCAGCGTTTGTTCAGCCTGTGCCTTGTCGCCTGCCTCTAAGTGCAACATTTCAGTGAGGCCCTTTCTCTGCAGGATTTTTGCCCCTGTTTGTTACACTGTGATACTGGCTGGGACAGTGTGCAGAATGCTTACTAAAGGGCTGGTGCGATTTGCACTGGCAACGTAGGCACTATTTTTGCACCCGTCTAAATGAACTGCAGGTGCAAATATGAACCCTTGGTATTTCTAACTACTTGAGTGGCAACCACAAAAGAGGGACAGCCCTCCCGGGGTATGTCTTTACTGCACAGTTACCAAGGCCCCTATCTGGGTTTTAGCCCAACCCCCTCCCCTCCAACCGTCCACACAAATAAACCTCTGACCTGCATTTGGAGGTGCTTTAAGTCTGGGCTGGTTGGCCCAGCTGAGCGTGTGGGTTAGAACCTGGGTGCTTCACTCAAACTGGAAACTGCTCACTTTGTAGCGAGGGTGCAGGCAAAACCACCCAAGTAATGACAGTCCTCCAATGCCTTCCCACGATTCCACCCAGGGGATAGACAAGTTCTCACACAGTTGACACAATTAACTGGGAATGACTCCTAGAGCCTCTCAGCACAAAGGAAAAAAGGTTACCTGCCTTTCGTAACAGTTGTTCTTCGAGATGTGTTGCTCATGTCCATTCCATTCTAGGTGTGCGCACCCCCCCACGCATGGGCATCAGAGATTTCTGCCTTAGCGGTACCCGTAAGGCCGGCTGTTGCGCCCTCTAGAGCGCCGCGCTCACGCCGCAGTATATCAGGTGCTGCCGGCCCTGTGCCCTCTCAGTTCCTTCTTGCCGACAACTCCGACCGAGGGGCAGGAGGGCGGGTAATGGAACGGACATGAGCAACACAGCTCAAAGAACAACAGTTACGAAAGGTGGGCGATCGGCTTTTTTCCTTCGAGTGCTTGCTTATGTCAATTCCATGCTAGGTGATTCACAAGCAGGATCAATGGAGGGGGGCTCGGAGTTCACCGTTGTGCAGCTTGCAGTACAGCGCTGCCAAAGCCGGCGGCGTCTTGCGCCTGCTGGGTCAGCGTGTAGTGCGACGCGAACGTATGGACCGACGACCAGGTGGCGGCCCGACAGATCTCCTGGATTGGCACCTGTGCCAGGAAGGCCACCGAAGATGCCTGTGCTCTAGTGGAATGAGCCGTCACAACCGCTGGCGGGGGCACTTTCGCCAGCTCGTAGCACTGGCAGATGCACGCCGTGATCCAAGATTAAATTCTCTGGGCTGACACCAGGCAGCCCTTCATCCTGTCCGCGACAGCAACGAACAACTGCTTTGACTTGTGGAACAGCCGCATTCTATCGATGTAGAAGGCCAGCACCCATCTGACGTCCAGCGTATGCAACCTGCACCCCTCGTCCGACGCGTGAGGCTTTGGACAGAGGACTGGTAAGTAAATGTCCTGGCCCATGTGGATCTGGGAAACAACCTTGGGCAGAAAAGCCGGATGCGGGTGCAGCTGGACCTTGTCCTTGTAGAAGACCGTATAAGGTGGCTCTGATGTGAGCGCCCTGATCTCAGACACCCACCATGCCGACGTTATAGTGACCAAGAAGGACACCTTCCAGGAAAGGAGCAGGAAGCAGCAGGAAGCTCGGGGTTAAAAAGGAGGGCCCATGAGCTTCAAGAGCACCAGATTCAGGTCGCAAGGGGAACCGGGTCTTGGACGTGTGGGTACAGGCGCTCTAGACCTTTCAGGAATTGCGCTGTCATGGGATGGGCGAAGACAGATCTGCCCTGAAGCAGAGGATGGAATGCAGAAATGGCTGTTAGGTGCACCCTGACTGAAGACAGCAACAAGCCCTGGAGCTTTAGATGCAGCAGACAGTCCAGGATGTCCTGCAACAGAGCCTCCTCAGGACAAACGCGCTTGTCCAAGGTCCAACATGCAAAGTGCTTCCACTTGGCCACATAGGCCGCCCTGGTAGAAGGCTTTCTGTTGCCCAGCAGGACCTGTTGGACTGCCACGAAGCACTCTTGCTCGTCCTTGCTTAGCCACAGAGCAGCCACGCCATCAGGTGCAGCCACGCCAGGTTCGGGTGCAGCAGATTGCCGTGGTTCTGGGATCGCAGATCGGACGGAGAGGTAACTGCAGCGGGTTGGCCACCGAAAGACTCAGCAGCATGCTGAACCAGTGCTGGTGAGGCCACTCCGGGGCAATGAGAATGACGCACACTCTGTCTTGCTTCACCTTTAGCAGGACTCTGTGGATAAGCAGCACTGGCAGAAAGGCATACATCCATGCTCCCCACCATGGGATCAGGAAGGTGTCCAACAGGGAACCCTTGTCCCCACCATATAGGAAGCAGAACACATGGCACTTGCTGTTCTGCCTGGACACAAACAGCTCCACCTGGGGAGTACCCCACCATCGGAAGATCAGGTTGACCACCTCCGGATGGGGTGACCACTTGTGGTGAGAGGAGAAGGTCCTGCTGAGGTGATCTGCCAGGATGTTCCTGGTTCCAGATAAGTGAGCGGCCACCAGGTGGATGGCATTCTGCACACAAAGGTCCCAGAGGCTGAGCTCCTCTTGACACAGGGCCGAGGACCTGGCTCCGCCCTGCCTGTTGATGTAATACATCGTGGACGTGTTGTCCGTGAGAACCTGCACCACCTTGCCTTTCAGGTGGGTCAAAAACACCTGAGAGGCCAGGCACACCGCCTTGACCTCCCTGACGTTGATATGAAGAGCTAAGTCATGCTGCATCCAGTGACCCTGGGTGCTGAGCTTGCCCAGGTGGGCTCCCCAGCCCAGATTTGACACGTCTGAGACCAGGATGAGCAACAGTGATGGGGACATAAAGGGAACACCTTCCCCCCCACCCTCCCCCGCAGCACTGATTTGGGGTCTAGCCACCAGTTCAAGAGCGAGAGGGCACAGTCGGGCACAGTGACCGCTCAGTCTAGGGGCTGCCTGCTGGGAACGTAGACCGTTGCTAGCCACGTTTGCAGGGGTCGCGGATGAAGCCAGGCGTGCCTGACCATGTACATGCACACTGCCATGTGGCCCGTCAGACACAGATGTCTCCTCACGTGGGCAATGATATCCACCATGGCCTGAAAGCGTGTTTCCAGAAGGAAGGCCCTGGCTCGCGTGGAATCGAGATCCACTCTGATAAACTCTATGTGCTGGACCAGTGTTAACAAGGACTTTTCTGTTTTTATCAACAGGCCCAGGTTGCTGCAGGTGGAGCGCACCAGATTGAGGCTTCTCTGCACCTGTCCCAGAGACCTGCCCTTGATGAGCCAGTCATCGGGGTACGGAAAGATCTGGTAAGAATGAGGTGACCTGCGACCAGGCCGAGTGGTAGGGAGAAAGGTGGTTGAGGAAAGGATGGGCAGGATCCGGCCAGCTGATTGTGGCGTTGCTCTCGAGCACACCCTCAAAACAATCGCTTTTGGCCCCCCGGGTGCTTAGCAGGTCCGGGCTGGGCTAGCGAGTGAGAGGAGGAAGGGCGGCGATGGCTAAACCCAGTGTCCCTTCTCCTTGCATGCCCAATGAGCGAAGGGTAGCCTTAGTGTCCTTCAACCCATGTAGCCTGGTGTCCATTTGATCAGAGAAGAGCCCAACTCCATCAAAGGGGAGGTCCTGAATTGATGCCTGCATCTCCTGGGAAAGGCCTGCCATTTGGAACCAGGAGCTGCATTGCATACCCACCACCAATGCGACAACCCTTGCTGCCAAGTCTACCGCATCCCATGCCATATGCAGGGAGCATCTGGCTACAGCAGTCCCTTCCTCTACCAGCTACCAAACTCCTGAGCCTGACCCTGAGGAAGGGAGTCCTGGAACTTCTGGAAGCTGTCTCTAATGTTAAAATTGTATCGGCCCGGCAGGCCCTGATGGTTCTCCACCCGGAATTGTAAGCTGTCTGTTGAATAAATTTTTCTGCCAAATAGAAAATCAAGTCTCTTGGCTTCTTTGTTCTTGGGGATAAAGGGGGTGGGGACCTGCTTGTCCTTCTCGTTGGCCACTGACACCACCAGTGAGGCCTGGGGAGGGTGGGTATACAACTACTCTAAATCTTTGGCTGGCACAAAGTACTTTTTCTCAGCCCATTTCGAGGTGGGTGGGATAGAGGATGGGGTCTGCCACAGAGCCTTAGCAAATTCTGTGGCCTGCATTGTGCAGGAGGTCAGACTAGATGATCATAATGGTCCCTTCTGACCTAAATATCTATGAATCTATGAATCTTGAGGACCCCATCATGTACAGATAGGGCAATCCGGGCAGACATAGCAGCTGAGAAGACATTGAAAAGGGTGTCCTCCTGCTCCACCATCTCCTGCACTTCCAGCCCCAAGTTCTCAGCCACCACCTCAGAAAGGCTTGGTGTTGTTTAAAGTCATCTGGGGGCCTGGCCCTGGAAGGTCCCACGACCTCCTCGTCCGGAGAAGACAAGGAGGCCCAGGCCACCGGTGGAGGCACTGAGGGCTCGGCAGCCACTGGAGAGGGAGGTTTGGGGGTGGGTACCGGATCCTCCACCTCCGGCCCCCACCTCCACCAGTGGGCCATCAATCTTTGCTCCACTGATGCGTGCTGTGAAGGGGGCATTGTCATCACCAGAACTCCCCATGCTCCCCAATACGGCCACTATGTTGGCCACTGGCCTTGCTGCCACTGTGGTGCCGGGGATGGCAGAACATTTTCTGGTGCCCAATCCCGTCGTGGAGACCGAGGCAATGGGCTGAACTGGGCCTCCGCACCAGGGGAACCACTCTCCAGTGACCAGGGAGGAGCCGTCAACTCCTGAGTCTGCTTGCTGGTTGTGGCTACCGGTGAGCACTGACCAGGCGTAAGTGACTGATGGCTATACTGGGGAGAACTGGCGTTGGGGAGAACGGTGCTGCGGACACAGGTAACACGAGGGGGAGTGGTCCCATGGTGCCAGTGACCAAGACCAACGTCTAGACACGGATCGGCAAGAGGGTGATCGTGTCAGTCATAATATGGGGAGCCCTGGACTGTGGAAGAATGTCTCGGCACCCGGGGGGGAGAGTTTGGGCGATTGGCGGTGCAGTTACGACCTGCCACGGGATTGCTTGTCCAGTGACCTACGGCGCCTCCCCTGCCCCTGGAGGGGACTTAACAGCTGGCTTGCATTCTCGGGGAGCCTTAGCCTGGTCCTGTGGCACCGGAGATGCCATATGAGCAGGTGGAGACCTGTGCTCTCTCTGTGCCTGGGTTTGGGATGATGACGGTGCCGGCAGGATGGTGGGTCCCATACTGCTCACCAGAGGCAGTGATGGACCCTTAAGAGGGCTAAGAGCCCCAGCCACGGAGGCATGCTTGTGCTGCTCCAGAGAAGGTTGGCAGACAGGCCTGGTCTCTCTACTGGATGACCTCTGGGCCTTCTTGCTTGGCACTGGCGGGCGCTTCCTTGCCTTCTTCTTCGGCACCGGCGACGGTGAACGGTGCTGAGAGGAGCTGGGCGCTGGTGGCGCACTGCACACAGAGGCCAAAGTACTCAGTGTAGCCTGTGCAGAGGGCTCAGAAGCTGGGCAGACAGCGGACTCCATCAGATGAGCGAATGTCCCTCTCCTTCTGGGTGCGAGGTAGAAAGTTCTTACAGATCGGGCAATGCTCCTTGATGTGTGATTCCCCCAAGCACTTAAGGCAGCTGTCGGGGGGGGGAGGGGAGTCACTCACAGGCATAGGCCTGCCACAGACCGAGCAGGGCTTAAACCTGGGAGCTCAGGGCATGCCCCGCTTGGGGCGAAGTCCCCGCTGGGACCTACTATGCACTTAACAATTACTTAACACTAACTACAATCGAACAAAGACCCGAAGGCATGAAGTCCAATCGGAGAAACCGCTAGCTCTTGACGAGCAAGTGAGGTGCTCCAGCTGACCTCCCTGGGTGGTAAGAAGGAACTGAGAGGGTGCAGGCAGGCAATGCCTGATAACCATGGCATGAGTGTGGCATTCTAGAGGGCACTACAGCCGGTCCTACAGGTACTGCTAAGGCAAAAATCTCCAAAGGCCACAGGCATGGGCATGCACACTCCTAGAATGGAATCGACATGAGCAAGCACCCAAAGAAGAACCACGGGATATGCCCCCAGGGATGCATGGTCAAGTGCAGAACCAGTGAGGACACAGTAACATAGGTGTAGCTTTGCTGTGGGGATACTAACAGCCAGGCTAGGCTAGTCTGGGTGCTGAGACTTGCGTTCCAGTCCCCCAGGCTAACTGTGCAGTGAAGACGTACCCTTGGGAACTTAGCTGTGTAAGTCCAGGACTCCTCTCACAAGAGCTGGGCAAATAATGGACTTTTCAGTTCACCAGCAGTTCCAAAAAATCAGGACAAAAATTGTTTCAAGCCTAGCCAAAAATGAAATTTTTGGAGTTTTCAGTGAAGCAAAAAGTAAAAAAAAAAAAAAATCATTTTGACTTGAAAGAAATATTTTGGTTGACCCAAAATGAAACACTTGGTTTCAAATCTGAGCAGTGTTTGTACCTTTTTGCATTTTTTAAAAAATAAGACAGAAATGTTGGAATAAAAAGTCATTTTGACCCTAAAAAATCAAAACATATCATTTTGAAAAAGTTGACATAAAGTGTTACGACTTTATCAGATTTTTTTGCATCTGAACCAAACTGACAAAACCGATATGAATTTGTGAAACTTTTGCTGTTGCCAAAATGTTTCATCCAAAAAATTTTACCCAGCTCTACTTTGCACCCATAACAGAGGGAGAAGGACGCATCTGTGATGAGACATTACGCTGCCAGATGTGTGCAACCAGTCGTGGCCTGAATCTGGAGGAGACAGCACTGTGAATAGAAATGACTGATGTGTCACGTGATGAGAAATCATGGGAGTTACTGCCATGGGTTGAAACCATACAAAAGAGAATAAATGACATTTATTTTCTCTTTTGTGTACATGTGATTTCTGGGTCTTTATTTGATCCCCATAAACTCAAGTCTGCAGATAAACGTTGTTGCGGTTATTTAAAAATCACGTACTTAAAATAAAATTCAGTAAAAGAGAGAGGAACATCCTGACATAAGAAAGATTGACATGAAGAAATTCCATTTGTACAACACTTGGTTGGAATTTGATTGCTAGGGGGCCAGATTCTCAGTTACGCTACGTTTACGCCCTTTTAGACTGGCAAAGTGGTATAAAGGGATTTGAGTGTAAATGAAGATTCAGGCCATTACAGTTTTGTTTACAGATGCATGTTTTCCTGGTATTGTTGTATCATTTTGCTTTTCTGTCCTCCACTCTCTCAGTAAAACATAGTTTGCATTAAAAAGAGAGTAAAGGAAGGAAAACAGGAATGCTAACAAAATAGTAGAAGATGCAAGAATCTGATGTGACTCTAAATTCAAAAGGCATTCAGATGATTCAAGCATTTGAGGCTTGAAACAGGAATGACAGGCTGTTTCAGCCTGGGGGGCCATTTTGCAAAGGCTGCACAAATTACGTTATGGAACCACCACAGATGCAAAAAAAATCTAAATATATACTTTAACCCCCCCCCCCCCACTGGGAATTCCAATTTCCTCTTACATGCATGCTATAAATACCCTGGTGTGTGCTGGGTGAATTGTGGAACACAAGTGACAGCTGACAGTCTCATGCTGGGATCAAATGAGCTATTGTTAACTGAAGCGTCGTCACATGTTGGCTCACACACATGCCAACATGTGATGGTGCTTCCCAGCTTAAAGCCAGCTCATGCTTTGGGTACCCAGGAAGTCCTCCCACAGAATGATGTATCTCGGCTATTAGAGCCAGGGACAACAGAAGTCTGCAAGGAATTTGGCCAATATCTGTGGGGATTTTTCTCCTTCAACCAGCAGAATTTCTCTCTGTGTTGGAGAGGAGCAATTTTTCTTTCCTACTGTGTGTCCTGTTTTCATATGTTAATACCAGAGATCACTGTAATCCATAACATATTCAAATCAAAAGAGAAGTAAACATCACAGCCTACTGTTTAATGAAGGGGATTGGGCGTCTGGACACTTGGGTTCTATTCCCACCTCTGCTACTGATTTCCTGTATTACCTTAGGCAAATCACCGAGCCTCTTTGTAAATTCAGGCACTGAGAGATGGAGTGACTTGCTTGAGGTAACAAAACAAGTCAGGAGAAAGATGTCAGAGTTAGGACTGCATGTTGTCTGCATTAGCCACTAGATCTGCCCCCCCCCCCCCCCCCCCCGCTTGAGAAAGTCAAGTTTACAAAACTTAGAAGAATGCATTTCCAGTGGGCTGTAGTTAGGGAAAGTTTGTGGCATTTATGATCAGCTTCTAGTACTAAACATCACATCTATGAACTCCCTAATGCTGGATCTCAAGAAATAGCCTCCCAAGTATTTTCCTAACAGAATAATCAGCATCCGTGGGAAGAAATTAAATAGTAAATAATAATAATATTTTGCAGTAGTAACTTTCTCACAGCATTTTACAGGCATTAATTAGCTAAACCTGACAAGCCACATGTCCAGTGTGGACACACATAAAACTATGTATTCCTCTGGCAAAGCTGGACCAACAAAAATCAAGGTAAAGCTCTTCAAAAGTGCAGGCCTGCACATGATGATCTGCTACAACCCCAATTCACAAGCAGGGGATCATGGGAACACAACTGGGGCCCAGGCAAATCTGCAGCTGGACCTATAGAAAGGGGGGAATAGAGGAGGGTGGGTGCGAGCGCCAATTTATTTAATTATTTATTTGCTTCTTTTCCTCCAAGTCATTTCTCGCCCTTGCTGACCTGGGGAGCAAAAAGCTTTTGGGAAAGTGCCTTGGGTCAGTATCACTGACTAAACTGGCCAACCCACATTGTACCAATGGACTGCGTTCGACCCACTGGGAACTTGCAAAACACTCCTCTGCCCTTCTCACCCTCTGTTCCTCTTGCACCCTCTTGCTCCCTGCTGATTGGGGCACAGCAGCTGAGGGTTAAGTAGAAGCAGCTCCCACATCTTACCTGGCTGATAGAAGTCTGGAGATAGTTCCCTGGCCATAGTCCTGGCTACACTCGATTCATTGTTAGCTGCCTGAGCTGCTTGCTCAGCTCCATCTGCCTTGGCTTTGGCATGGGAGGTCCTGTGAAGAGAACACCATCATGACATTAAGTACCTTCCGAAGCTATGATCAGCATTGCCCAAGCACATGACATTGGCTACACAGAGAACACTGAAGAATTAAAAATCTGGCGCCTCATTTCCCAATAATCCCTTTGACAAGTGGGCTGAAGGAGCAGTGAAAAGTGTAGCCTATCCACCTGCCAACTAGTAATTTTTCTCGCATGTTTACTGCCACCCCTACTGCCATAGATCTGGGCACCATGACGTAGTTAAAAACAGACATGATTATTGCCATCGACAGGTGGCAAACTAGCACTACACTAAGCTAACCCCACCAGCCAGCAAACAGAAGCCACCCCATGGAAATTAAAATCCACAGCCTATGGACAGCAAAGCAAAAAGGGACAGACTGGCAAATAAGTTAGGTGCACAACTGCTTGAGCATAGTGTGTGTTCACGTGCATAAGAATAGGATAACTGTGCTTGCAAATGTGCCTAATTAGCCAGTAATTATGCTAACAAATGGCACAGCTCTATTGCATGGCTTCCACACATTCAACCTTGGGGACTTGCAGCAGGAGTGCCCCAGCCAATCACACCTGCTGGAGTGGGACATGGAGGGAAAGGCTCCCTCCAAGATGTGGCATCCTTGCATTTTGTAGGGCAGGATTCCATTTCCATAGCCAGGGAACACCCAGGACCACTCCTTTCCCCCACCTTTTGTCTGTTTGTGTTTAAAATTGTAAGTTCTTGGGGCAGGGACCATGCCCTCATATGTGTCTTGCACAGTTTGGGCATTTATACAATGTACATGACAACAACATTATGGCCTAAGTGCAGCGTCAAAAGTCTCGAGTGTGCTACACAGCCAGCTTCATCTTTCCTGCATAGGAGCGGCCTATGGAACTGCAGATCCCAGTATACAACAGTGGGCAAAGTTTGGCAAGTTCTGTCCTCAGTGCCTCTCAAGTGACCATAAAAGAAACAAGAGTCCAGTTTTCCAGGCAGATTCCCCTATCCATACCAACCTCCAGAGCTGCCCTTGTAATATGAAAGCCACCGGTGGCCTCCTCTTGCATACCTTGGCTTCTTGAGTCCTGTAGAGAAATGTCTCCTGCTTGCTTCATAAGGGTGACTAAGTTATCTGTCTGTGTGTGATATTGCTAGGATACCTAGCATTTTGGTTCCTATGATTTTTACATGAGAAGTTAAGCTAGCTTTGGAACAAAGATCCCTGTGTAGTATGACACTGACTTCAACAGTGAAACTCAACCCTCAAAACAGAAGAGACCAATTCTGTGCACACACAAGCCACCCTGTTCCATCCAAGGCTAAGAATACTTGTTTTCCTAACACTGTCATCATGACCAGATTTTCAGCAGCTTCCAGAATCATGCCAATCCATATTTGTGGATATGTAAATGTGCATATGCAAAACCACACACATTTGTATGCATATGGACAGTTAGATTTATGATTATCGATCTGCACGTGTAAACTCGAATACTATTAATTCAGCCTTGCAATAATCTGTGAGCTAGTTAAGTGACATCCAGTGATCCTTTTCCCCCACACTGATACACAGATCCCTTTGGGGTGAAACACGGATGCTGTATGATGGCACACAATGGTACAGCAACATCTTAGAACTGGAACTGAGGAAAGATACTGTATTCCATAGAGACTGCAAAGGGAATTTTAGATAGAATGTAATGACCCGAGTTTCAAATTTAGCCAGGACACCAGAATGAATTCTCTTGCACCAAATACCCACTTACATATGTGTGAGGGGGGAGGGTGTTGGTGCATGCAAATATTGCAGATGCAATAAAAGAGGCTGCTGAAATTTTTCCCCCAAGTTTCTTTACGGTAAAAAGCGAGAGAAACTTCCATGATTCTTGGTCACAAAGATTATGGAAAAGAATTAAATGGCTAGCAATTTCCCAAATCTTCATGCTCAGCAATGCTGTAAAATACCTGTGAACTGGAAGGGCATTCTGACTCTTAACATGCAAACGACCATAATACACATCCCCCCTGTACTTCAGAATTCCTATATCTGGAATGATCTCCCTTTATGTTGGAAACAGGAGTCAGCCTATTGCTAACATTTACTCATCATCTTCCTTCTTAGCTTGCAAGCTGAGCTGTCTGGGATAGTTTTCTACAATTTTTGTTTTTCTGTCCAATATTGTTAGAGCTCCTGAAACATCCAGAGACACTAGCTGATGAGACAGAAGTCTGCAATTTTAAACCTCGACTGCATGCAGGAGATCACGGGAAGCTGTAAACAGAGAAAGTGTCTCCTTTTTTGGTAGCATATAATCAGTGTGATTAATTCCACTACAATCTGGGGAGGGGCTGGTGGCATATTTATGTGCTTTTTGTGCCTGGGGAATCTCTGTGGATTCCCAGTGCTCAGCACAGAGCCTGAAAGCAGCCTTCACCTTGCCAAGAGGTGTTCCTTTTAACTCTCCAAAGCAATGCTCCAGGAAGGAGTGCAGCTTGACAGACACTGACAGTGCCGCTCTCGCACTTGGATCCCGGAGGGGGCAATCCAGAGAAAGAAGCCCAGGCTTTAGCTACTAAATTAGGGTGGGAATCTCAGAACCTGCCCTACAGTGTCTGAGGACGTTATCTGTCCCACTGATCAAGTGATTGAAGTTGCATGCTTAGGGCTAGAACTGGCCACCCTTGTGTGCGTTGGTGAGCGCTCACTCCCTTGTAGTCCCATTGAAGAGGAAGGGCCAGATCCTCTGTTCCTCCAGCACAGGGACAGAGGGGCTTTAAGCCACCATTGCAACTCCTGCATTTCTGAACTTCTCTTGGCCCTTGTTTTAAGTCAGAGCTGCCTCATGGCCACTTTAACTTATACTCATCATGCTGTGGCCATGTCCCCTTCCTCCCGCAATGCACCCTCTATGCTGGGGGCTGTGAGAGAGGCAGTGTAGAGCCATTCTGACATACTGTGATCCCCAGGGGCCGTCTGCAGGGTTTACTGCTGGTGGAGTGGCATGAAGAGGCTGGAGCAGAGCACAGACTCTGGCCCAGTGGGACCACTTGCAGGAGCACATGCTTGCCATAGCCAGGAAGGGATGCACAGATCCAGCCCTTGTTGTGGTATCTGGCTGCTAAACCAAAGCCCAGGGTTTGTGAAGAATAGGGTATTGGGATGTTCAGTAGCAAAATGTCCAAGGGAGAGACATGATAGAATAAGAAACATTCCCAGACTGGGAGACATTAGGCAGGCACCTTCCTATTTGCAGCCACCTTAACTTGCCATTCTGGGGGCTAAATTGGATGGAGGGTCACCTCCCTATCAGCATCAGCCTGTTTGCTTTTAGTATATTGCAGTTTTGGCTAACATGATAGTGGGGCTTCGCTCTAAGGTGATTAACTTGAATGGACTTTTAGAGAACTAAGACTAGGAACCAACTCTGGATGTATTAGGGCTTGTCTACACATGGACATTGAGGATAATTAATCCAAATTAACTAAAGATCTGAATTTGAAGTGGATTAGTTAAACTGCATTAAAACACTGTGTGAACACCCTCATTTAAAATTAAAGTAGCCTTAATTCAGTTTAGTTTAATTCACTTCCCAAGTGAATTATGCTAAATCGAATTAAGGCCACTTTAATTCTGAATAACTGCATCCACACAGGGATTCAATGCAGTTTAATAAATCCACTTCAAATTCACACTGTTAGTTAAATCAGATTATTTTTCCTGGATGTCCCTGTGTAGACATGACCTCAGTCTCTCCCTGAAGGGCAAAGAGAGGAAGTGATTTGCCATGTGAGGAGATGCTTTCTTATCCCCTTTCTAGAGTCTGCAAATTGACAAGGCCTGAGACACAGTTGCCATCAGTCATGTCACATACTGATTTATGGTGAGGTGTGGAAGGTCAGAGCTTTTGGAACTCCTGTCTCGCTCAGGCTTGGTCAGCACAGACACCCCAAGTGGGGCATTGCATGGCTCAGTTATTACAACAAGCTACTCAAGCAGAGGATGGCGAGGGACTTGGAGCGGGTACATATGGCTCTCTAGTGGACACCTGGTGCCACGCTGATACACAGAAAGTGGGCTTCCCTCCTCACTGGTGCGTGAGGAATGCACACGCTAACATGTTAACAACGGCCGGTACAGATACCCCAGCTCATTCCTTAATGTTCCAGGATGAAACACAGCTTCGTCATGGCCTGGAGGTTACACCAGACAAGACAACTCCTGATTACTCTAATCCCGTGGCAGTCCCGGTTTGGTACACAGAGGCTTCCCTTCCTCCTAAGAGGCTGTTATATCTTGTGCTTATCAGGCTGCTGCATGAGGCTCTAGTGATGGGACAAGCAGGCTGCTTCCTCTGAAGTAATACAGTTCCTACAGGCCCAGACCCAGGCCAGGCAAGAACAGTACAGTAAAGTAAGCGTGAACCACGTGACCTGGGGCAATGATTCTGTCAGTCCTCCCAAGCTAAGCACGGCTGAGTTCTGTGCTTGGATGAGGAAGGCTGCAGGGCCTGATGATGGCGATCCTGACCTAACCCGAGCATAAGTGGGTGCAACTCCTCCGAAGTCAATGGAGCAACTCTGGAGTTACACTGGTGTGAGATCAGAGCCTAGCTCCTTCCTCCCAGGGAACTGCACAGGAGTTCAGGGCTGGAAGAGAAGGAGCGCACACTACCCAACTGAAAGGGCAGCAGTAGGGTGACCAGATGACAAGAACAAAATATGGGGACACATGGGGGGTCAGCCACAGGCTCACCCCCACACCAGGGCCGGCTCTAGGTTTTTTGCCGCCCCAAGCAAAAAAAAAAAAAAAAGAATGCCACTGAAGCAAAAAACAAACAAACAAACAAACTAGAGTGCCACCGAAGCAAAATATCGGGACAAATGGCGTCACGATCATACATCAGTCGAGACACGGGACAAATAACTAAATATCGGGACAGTCCTGATTTTATCGGGACATCTGGTCACCCTAGGCAGCAGGTCTGTAGCAGCCTGTAGTTGCCACACTGGGATGTGGGCGGGGCCAATCCTGACCTCAGTTATTGCAGATGATGGAGTGAGTCTGGATTCTCACCACCATAACTGATGGTGATGTGCCCCCCCCAGGACATAGTTTGAATTTGGGGCCCTCCAGGTGCTGTGTAAATAAGAGATATTGTTATGATGGCAGCTGATTCCCCTCACTTTGTGAGGCTGGCCTTTGCCTCACTCCCACTGATATAGCATTTGCCTGCAATTCTTCTAACACCATGAACTTGGGGCCTACAGCTACAACAGCTGCTGCATGCTCTGGAGCTGCTGCTTAGAAACTGGCACCTTACTCGCATCATGTGTTGGGATCTACCAGGCGCTGAGAGCCTGAGCAGCTGAGTCAGCTCTCAAAGCTGTGCTCTCTTCCCCACGGGCATTTGTCAACCGGTTCAATGTCTGATTGCCCCACACAGACCCTGACTCCCTGGGCTTGTGTGCTACCGTGATTTAGATAATTTATTATAGCACAGGTTCTGTGATTAGTGCCTGTGTTTTGCACACCTTGACGGGCTTTGGAGATAAATATGTTGCATTCAGCTTCCACAGACAGTGTGCTCATGGCCAGGTGTTACTGGGACTGTAGCGGCCAGGAAGGTATGAGTGGAGATTGCCACTGTTCATTACCATCTGAGGGGGACCACTAAGGATTTATTAACATGCTGGATTGGGGTCTGGGGGGGGGGGAGATAAGGCACAACTCTACAGCAGAGGAGCTTGTATTCAGCCAGCTGCAGTAGGATAGGAACAGGCATGCAATCATAGTGTTTGTTGGCCAGTCAGATGCTGATTAGTGATTCTGAATAATAACAAATCCTAGCTCTCACAGAGCCCTTCTGAAATTATGAATTATTTGTATTACCATAATGCCTAGGAGCCCCAGACATGACCAGACCTCATTGCGCTAGAGGCTGTACAAACACAGAACAAAAAGATGTTCCAGAGAGCTTCCAGTCTAAGACAAAAGGCAACAAGTGGAGAGACAGACAGAGAGACAGGGAAGCACTGGGAAATGACCAGACAATACTGCTCATTCAGCATGACGGGCAATGGACTCAGCACACCAGCCGCCCAACCATCACTCCTTTTTTTGTAGGCATCACAGCCAAGGAGAGTTTTAAGGAGGGATTTGAAGGAGGACAAAGAAGTAGCTTTTCAGCTATAGACCTCAAAGAGCTTAAGAGCCAGCAATTTCCCCCAAGGCTAGAGCTGGTAAAAACAGGAACACTTTTTGCAAAAATTTTTAGAAATTTGAATTTTTTCAGCCAGCTGGTGAGTTTTTGCTACCAGCTTTACGCAAACATCTAGCACCACACCAAGAAGCAATTCAACAGGCAGACAAGCAGGGCAGAATCTTTGCGTGGGAAGGAAGGTGCTGCAGGGACTGGCGCCTTTGAAAATTCCACTCTAAACTTACTGGTGGCGGAAGTCAATAGCTCTTCTTCAAAACGGAACTACACAATACACAATCCAAATCTCATATGTAACAGTAAATGGAAAGGAAGGAAAAGGCCCCTTAAAAATCATGACAGAACTCTCTACCCCAACTAGGAAGGCAGTGATCTAGCAATGCGCTCCCAGGGACAGCCAGCAGCAACCTACACATTAGGGAGCACAGACTTCAGGTTGTTGCAGTGGAGAAGTTCTCTTCCTAATTTCAGCTCCCCAGTCAGCTCGGTTAAAAATAGGTTGCTTGAATTCTTTGGAAGGGGAGCACTCGTCTAAAGCGGAGGTCAGGAGGAGATGTGCAGATGATGCACACTGCACGCTGCCCATTGCCTCTGGAGTGCATTGCCCTGTGTTTTAGTTCCCCTTTATGGTGCTTTGGGGAGCTGGCGTCCTGCTATTGATCCAGAATCACCCTTTCCCGTATGGTGATGCTTTTTGCTGCTCTTGAGCCACCAGCATGGCTTACGATTTAGCTCGCACTCAATTGGAGAGAGTAGAAAAGCTCTACTGCTGTAATAGTTTTTGTATAAGGGCAGGGATACAGCACCATTCCTCTCTTTTCTGGCTGACTCCCAGTAGTGCTGCTGCCCAATCCATTCCTCTGATTGCTACTAAAATCCTCTGAGGGTATCGGAGCCAAAGTTGGGCCCGCTCACTAACAGGTGAGCCCATAAGCCAAGCCAATAAACCTGTCTTCTTGGACTGTTCTTGTGTTTTGCGCATCCACATTTTGTTGGACTGTAGATAAGATTAGAATGAGCAGAGAATACTGCAAATGCCAGATACAGCCTGAGAGCCACTTACAATCTACAGGTACTGAGTTGACCTTGTAGCTAGAAATAGTGGAATAACTCAGATGCCTGCCCCAACTATTTCACGTTCGGCAGAGAGTGTTATTCTGTGCAGGGTCCAGAAAGTACAGCCCATTCATCACAGCTCTTACCACTCAGTGTTTTGCCTTATCAGACTGAGTCAGAGACCCCCATCAGGAATGACTAACTGAGCCCCTTTTTTCTGATATTCAAATTACCACTGGTTCAAAAATGTTACATGAATTTTCACTAATTAACATGTTAAATGAAAGGCAACTTGGCTTCTCTGATAAACCCTGTTTGTTCTTTTGTTACAGTCTATTCCCGACCCACATCTACCCCGTTTGTTTCATCAGCTTGTTGTGTCCTGTCTCGTGATCAGCCTGGGGCAGGCCTGTCTTCTTAGTTACTAGTTTGTACAGTGCCTAGCACAGTGGGACCCTGGTCCTGTCTGGGATTCCTAAGTGCTACCATAATACAAATAATAATACAATTGCCTGTATATTACATGCTTTAATCTGACAGGTCAGATAGCCCTACATATCATGCATGTAACATGTTTGTTGGCCTTAGATTTTCAGAAAAGTCGTAAATGCAAAATGAAGACAGAATT
Source organism: Lepidochelys olivacea (assembly GCF_965140295.1). NCBI lineage: Eukaryota > Metazoa > Chordata > Testudines > Cheloniidae > Lepidochelys > Lepidochelys olivacea. The sequence continues at coordinate 19,520,528 of NC_140423.1, forward strand.
GCACATCTAACCGAATGCACAATTGCTGCACTTGCAAGTCCAGACTCAATAACTGTGTATACAAATGGCTGATAATGTTCATTTTTGAGTGTGCAAGTACCTGATTTTTCATGTACAATCACTCTAACTTCACCTGCAAAGTGCACATCTAACTCTTCTAAAAGTCCAGGTCTTGATCGCTGCTGTCCATTTAATCAATAAATGCCATACTTGGTACTCTACTCCTGCAACGTATGGAGGGGAGGGGGAAGATATTGTATATTTCAAATATGAAGTATATTGCATTTTGTCCTTCCTGGGAAATTTAAGATATAATAGTTTGGTTCAGTGATAACATTTACAACACTGAAAAAAACAGGGAATATTCCATGCACATTTTTGCCTAAGGGAAAATCAGAACTTTCATTTTGGTACCAGAAAGATGCCAACTCTTGGGGAGGTGCGGGTGGAGGGTCGATATGTGTAAAGTACAGATGCTTTTGACTGCTTCTCCATTTTCAGTTCTATGCTTGGAGCCTTCTCTTCTCATGTGTTAAGCCACCTTCCATCTCTTCAAAGCCTACATCTTTTGCCTTACATCACTGATCACCCATAACTCTACTGTAACATTCTGCTCTATCTCCTCCCTTTTAATCATCTCTTCTCCTCCTTCCCCTGCCCATACTTCTATTCAGATTTGTCCAGGGGTGAAAGTAAGTCGAGTGACTTACAGGTACGCTGGTGCCAGCTCTGGCCCCCCGGAAGGGGCAGGGCCTAGGGCGGAAGGGGGGGGGGTCAGAGACAGGGTGGACTGGGGCTGGAAGGTAAGTGCCCCCCTCCTTCTCTTCCTCCCCCAATGGGGTAGCAGCAGCAGCCCAGGGCTCCAGGGGCTATTTAAAGGGCCCGGGGCTCCCCTGCTTCTACTGCCCCGGTCCTTTAATTAGCCACCGGAGCCCTGGGGAAGCGGCGGGGCTCCAGTGGCTATTTAAAGGACCGGGGCAGCAGAGGCAGCTGGAGTCCCAGTCCTTTAAATAGCGCCTGGAGCCCCCGCTACCCCAGGGCTCTGGGGGCTATTCAAAGGGCCCGCGGCTCCCCTGCTTCTACCGCCCCGGCCCTCCAGAGCAGCGGGGCTCTGGAGGCAATTTAAAAGGCCTGGGGCTCCAGCCACTGCTGGGAGCCCCAGGCCCTTTAAATTGCCCCCTGGGAAAGCCGGGCTGCCAGTACGGTGCACTGGCTCTTGCTGGTACGCCATACCGGGGTGTACCGGCTTACTTTCACCTCTGGATCTATCCCATCCATCTCCATCTCCCAACCCTTCACCCCTCTACAAACAGAAGTGACTGCTCTAGAGGCTAGATGGCGGCCTCACTGCCCGCTCCTCCTTTGCATATCAACCTTGTATGTTTCGTATCCATCCAATCTAGACTGTAAGCTCCTTAGGGCAGGGTTTTTACTGATAGTTGTTAATGCTCATGTACACCAAGGGTGCGGTGTATGTCATAAATACAATACAATACAAACAATCTAGCAACTACTTAATGCAGGAAATGTACTTACTGTTCTACAGCATGTCACTGTATTTTAAAAAAAAGATAAAACATAATAACCTTGAAATTACTTTCATTTCCAATCTCCTTTCTCAAACAACCCATTTGTGAGATGCACTGGTATTTTCACTCTGTTGTACCGGCACTCAGCTACTGAAGTGATTGGCATTGTGTAAATACCTATGCTAGCTAGCTAGCAAAACAGTACCTTCTCTCCTTCCTTCTGGCATAAAGGGTAATGCCCAGACCATCTTGTCTTAGAAAAAAGTATCGTTTTTTTAGGGAATGCTTTAGGAGCAAGGAATTGTTGTCAAAGTTCACTGAAACTAACAAGCTCAGTGAGCATTAGTCTTTATGATTACCTGGCGAATTTTTAAAATACTAAAATATTATCCTCAGCCCTAAATAGCTCAAAGCCATTTGTATCCTTCAGTGAATGATACTTCCCCACAGAACAGTTAAAGCGATATTAATCTTACAGCAGACGAATCGGCAGCTATCTTCCTCAAGACATCTACCAAAGGAGCCCCATTCTGAGCAAGGGAAACTGGTTAGCTAAACATTCTGAGGTTTTCTAATTCTCAGTATTGCTTTCTTGCTGCTTCATTAATATACCATGTTCTTTAATACTGCAGCTCTGGCCCCCATTGACCTAGATGAGAGGCCAACACGAGCAACTGGCTGGGAGTCAGCTGCCGTTCTCTTTCTTATGGAGATGCCGCTAATGCACATTGCAGGTCCCAACATGCAGTGCCCAGAGACAGCTCAGGATGGAATGCTGCCTACTGGGACTTGCAGTCTCCATAGGCCGCACCTATCAGAGATAAAGCGGGCTGTATTAAACAACTACATGGGCCTTGTTTGCCCTGCAAGAGTGGAGGGCCTCAGAGATATCAGTGTAAGGAATGTAACAAATGCTTTAACTCTTACTGCTGTCATCTCCTGCTCCAGGAAGAACACAGAGCCCTGAACTAGAGTTTCAGCTGATGAAAAGCTTTTCCATTCACCCTCCAACCTGGCTGGAAAGTATGTCATGACAAAGTCAGTGCAGTTCTCTGCAGACAGAAGGGTAGATTCAGTCTCTCGCTATTAGAGGCTACACTTCCTTTCACCCATTTTTTTGGCCTGCTCCCAGGCTTCTGTCTGCTGCTTTGCCTGTTAGCAGGAGGGTGAGCATGAGTATATAACTTCTTCCAGTCAGAGTGCACAGCCAAGCAGCCCTACAATAACAAATCAGTCTGTGCAGCCCAGTGCCTGCGATCAGCCCCACAGTAATGCACCAAGGCACACTGCCCTCATGGTAGGTTTCAGAGTAACAGCCATGTTAGTCTGTATTCGCAAAAAGAAAAGGAGGACTTGTGGCATCTTAGAGACTAACCAATTTATTTGAGCATGAGCTTTCGTGAGCTACAGCTCACTTCATCGGATGCACCTCATGCAGTGAACAATCACTGCCAATGCTAGTGATTTAGATTTATAAACTATATAAAAAACAGCTCATCTCATGCTCAGGACACGCCTTTTATAATTAACTTTCACAGTAAGGTCAAACTGGATGATGCATTCCACGGACAAATACATTAAAGACAATAACCCCTTTAGCAATCAAGCTCTTCCAATCTTCAGCCCACTCCCTCCCCGTTATGCATTTGGGCCTAACAGCATGCACCTTAGGTTGACAAATGTGGACTATTCCATACCAAGTGCACACATGCATGCATGCATGCGTGTGTGTGTGTGTGTGAAGGGGGGTGGGAGGAAATCAGTTCCAAAGTCAAGGATCCCACATGGAGAACACCCTGCCAGCAGCCTCCTCTTGTTCATTTCAAGTGCAGTGTGGCAAAGGGAGAAAGGTGGGGTCACAGGACTAAATATAGATTCCATGAATGATGAAGGGAGCAAATTTCTCAGTGGCACCAAGATTAAATATGTTGCATTTATTAGTAAAGGTATGTTTTTCTGACTGACAGCCCTGCAAACTACTTGGGCTAAAGAGCTGATCAGTCATGGGTATGTTTCCCTGAGGTAAATGTTGATTTTTCATTAAAAAACAAAACAAAAACCCCACCACATATTGGTCAGTTTTTGGCAACAATAAACCAAAAATATTTTTGGCCTAAAACGGTAAAAAAATGAAAATATTTTCAGTATGGGTTTTTTCTATTTTCCAACAAACAGAAAAAATTGGAAATTTTCAAGGAAAACAAAAAGTTTCGGCGAAAAATGTTCCATTAAAGCAAAAAGCCAATTATTCATTGCAAATAAGCTTTGACACAAAATTTTCCTACCAGCCCTTTTGGCCTCAAGAGTCAAAATTCACAGATTTTAAGTCCAGCAGGGACCATTATGATCGGCTAGTCCAACCTCCTGCATAACACAGACTGTGGAATTTCGTGCAGTTCTGGGTTATCTCCCTCACAGTATCACCACCAGTCAGAAAGGTTGTGCAGTAAATATAGCCCCTCAGTGACACCTCTGCCCCGCATCGTCTTCTGTGGTTTTGCCCAAGAGTCACTGATTGAAACTCAGTACACAATTCTGTTGACAGTGCACGTGAAGGAATAGAATCCAGCTCCCTGTCTTGTGTGTAGAGGCTCGGCAGGGCTAACTGGAATAAAAAAAGAAAAATCTCCTGTTTGTCAGAAGCGCAGTGGCTGTGGCTGTGTACACACACATAGCAGTTCTGTCCATCAAGCAGCTGACATTTTTACAGTCACTTTTCAGAGTGAAGCCACACTTTGATTTCCCTGTATTTTTCCTCTTGAGATGAGGGATCTGGAAAACTGACAGGGCTGTGTGCAAATGCCTTTGGAAGATGAAATCCTTCTCAGTTTAAAAATGTGCTAGGCCAAAAATATATCAACACCTGTGGCTTTGATTCTACAGAAGCAGCGGCTAGTCTGTGTTTTAGATAAAGACTCAGTTCTGGGGAAGATCTGAAAAAGGCAATTTGTATCAAGTGTCTTACATGCATTTCTCTGGTGTTCATGATTATAGAATCTTCTCACGTGTCAAACATTAATGAACGAAGCCTCACACAACCCCTGTATTATCAGCCCCATTTTACACATGGGAAACCTGAGGCACACAGGAACTATGCAGCAGACCTAGCAGTAGACCCAGTTCTCCTGACCCCCAGTCCTGTACCCTAACCCCAAGACCATCTGTCCTTCGGCTCACAGTGTAGGCGCACTGGAAAGCATGGTTAGGTTAACCCAAATTCCACCCTTTTATTCCCAGAATAACTGTCAGTGAAAATAACCAAAGGGAATCTCACTTCTCTGCTAGGTTACCAAAGGAAAAGGAAAACAGGTGAGAGCAGCAAGGACTTTTTGATATTCCATTTCCTTAGAATTAAAAGACAAGTAAAGTCATTCCAGGACGACCTCTATGAGAACCCAGTTGGAGGAGAAGCCCCACTGACATGGTAAACCTGCAGTAGAATACAAGGGATTCAGTGAAAATGGTTCTACAGGCCCTGGGCTACAATAGAACAGAGAAGGGCAGGGATGGGAAGATACGACACTGGGTCTTCCTTTCTGAACGCACCCACCCACGTCAAATGTCTGAAATCAGAGGAGCCTGGAAACCTCAGCTTCCCTCCCAGTCCACCCAGAACATCAAAGCTCTTCTATGAATATTTACTACTGCCACCAAGAGCAATGAAGCCCACACACTGGGAGTCAGGACCGTGCTCATTAGGCACCAGGAAGCCAAAGTCTGGGAGCCCAGGGATGAGCACTCAGAAACTGTTGACACAAATGGAAAGTGTTTTAGCTGCACCGGTGGCAAAATATCACCCAGCCAAACTGCAAGGAACAAAATCCCCTTCAGCTACACTCAGGTGCATAATGTTCGCCCCCTGCCCATGTTAGAGAACCTGCCTAAGGTCAGCTTAAGCTAGTGATGTAAAATAGCAGCAAACACAGCAGTAACCACCCTCACCCCAGGCAACCCTACTTTCTGCACAAACAGTACTAGTGCACCAGGTGAAGCTTATATGAGCCTGCAGAGTCCACAAACGAGGTGAATGTGATTTCCTTAAAGGGGCTGCTCTCCATTCACCAGGCTCCCTGCAGCATCATTTACCACACACCCAGAAGGGAGTTAGCATCATGCAGCCATCCATCCTTCCAACCCTGAATCAGAGGCATTCTACAGGTGAGACCATAGCTACCTCAACTTTCTGAGAGCAACTGGCACCTTCCAGAAACACTGCAGTCCCTTATGGCCAGACTGTCAAAGGCACTGAAGTGCCTAAAGATACAGACAGGCATCTGGTGGGATTTACAACAGTGCCTAGGTGCCCAACTCCCATTGATTTCAATGGGAATTAGGTACCTAGGTGCTTTAGAAAATCCCACTGGGCACCTATTTACATCTATTGGTGCCTAAATACTTTTAAACTCTTCACTCCTACCAATACAAGCGAGATTCAAAAAGGAGAATAGAAACCCATGATGGTCTCAGTCCCTCCTTACAAAACCTGATTCAAAAGAAAGAAGCAGACGCTACTGTAACCTGACTAAAACATTCTGCCCTTCTTCAGAGCCGCACTGAATAACCCTTCGGTAATGACTAGGAAAGTGCACTCAGTCGAGAAAAAAGGAGGACTTGTGGCACCTTAGAGACTAACCCATTTATTTGAGCATAAGCTTTCGTGAGCTACAGCTCACTTCATCGGACGCATGCCATGAAGTGAGCTGTAGCTCACGAAAGCTTATGCTCAAATAAATTTGTTAGTCTCTAAGGTGCCATAAGTACTCCTTTTCTTTTTGTGGATATAGACTAACACAGCTGCTACTCTGAAACCTGTCAGTTGAGAGAGGAGACAAACACTGCCGACTTCTAATCTCATCTTTGATGCTGAATCCCTCTGACACCTGTGGGCTCAGTCTCCCCAGGGATCCTGACACCTCCTTCACAGTGAGGGGATGAGGAGAGAGCAGTTGAAGTTTACAGAGTGCTTTGACACACGGGGAGCGTTTTATAAGGGCTTGGTATTGGTGTTTGGGAGTGGTACTGCCAAATACCAAAGTATTTCTTGTCATTTTTTCTTTAAGAAATACAACCTTCTTCTGATTTAATTTTCAGCATGCTTGTAGTGACAACTGCCCTGCGCCATCTCTGCAAACACAAGAATTGTTTCCCTGCGGTTCTTGGCTAGGTGGAGGGCCACGCTCTTTGGTTTTAAAAAAAAAGCCCAAACCAGCCCCTATAATTCAGGCTCATGAAGCTCAAGTGACCAGCTGAGTAGCTCCAGGACACAAACTGTGTCATAAGGGCCACTAGATTGCTGATCTGCCACTTTGAGGGAGTAGAACTGGAGTAGGGTGTTCAACAGATCCTAATCGAAATATTCTTCCTTCTCTAGTAATCCCGAATGACGCAGCCAAATCTTAACTCATGATGGCCTTGCAAAGTCTTTTTCCCAGTCGATTTGAGGCAAACTGTGGCCCAAACTCTAGGAGAAATGTCACTTCAGGGAGGGGAGATAGAAAAGTAGACGTGAGAGGAAGCACCAGAGAAAAGCAGCCCAGCAGCATGTACTGCCTAGCATTGCAGCCTGCGCTGTCCCGATGCCAGCAAGGTTGACCTCAGCCGAGAGTGTGACATTCACATCCATTCAGCAACACAACAGTGGGGAAAAACAGAGGCAGGAGCTTTCTGCAGCCATCACATACGAGAGGTAAGGACTACACCCACTCCAGCCAACGCGGCTAATGTCCCAGCAGCACCAGAAAATTTCAGACCACACCATCCGTGTGTGTGTCTGTATTATCGCCCACACTCCCCCCAGAGCTAAGAACTACAGTCCAGTGTGTCTCAGGCAGTGACAGGACAGGCTTCCCCTGCACTCCTCCCCACCGATGCTCTTCATCCCTGGCCTGGAGGAACGACCTGTAAGGCAGGGTGAGAAAGGAGCTGAGTCTCCGTGGCCTATTCAGTGCTTGGCCTCTCTGCTGAACTTTCTAAAGAAAGGGACCAATTACTATAGATAGTTGTCAAGGAAGTGGTGGAAAATGTTTCTTCAATGCACATCAAAGGTTATCAGATCACATTAATCTATGTCAAAACATCCAAGGTGGCCAGGCTACTCCACCCATGACCACCGCAGCCATTCTTGTTTCCCAGCTCTAGTGACAAAACCAGTGAACTGATTCCTCTAGGCATTCCCGTGCTTGGCACCAGGCTCCATCCATGCTAGCAGGCTAATGGACTTTCCTCGTGTTTTGCAGACAGACCCATTTTATGTGCATACATGAGTCAGCCTGGAAAGGAAGTTATGATACGTGAAAATCTGAGTCAAGGAAAGCAAACAGGAGCGTGGAAATGCTCTCTTCCTCCAAAATAGACAGTGTGAACTACAATAACCCACTACGGTTCAGGCAGTAGATTCTGTCAAATCTCTGAGGACTCTCTTGTCAGGTGATTCCGCAGCCAAAGGTTCCCTCAGGGTATATGTTATAGGAGGCTGGTGATGGGTCAATAAGCTCAATGCTGTGGCTGTTGAATAGGGTTGCCAACCCTCTGGGATTGTCCTGGAGTCTGCAGGCATTAAAGCTTAATCTTTAATTAAAGATTATGTCATGTGATGAAACCTCCAGGAATATGTCCAACCAAAATTGGCAGCCTGACTGTTGAAGCCCAAATTTTCAGCAATTCTCCCTTTTGTGCTTGTGCTCCCTCCTTTATATGCATAGAGCTTGAGTTTGCACTGGCAAACAGCACAGATAGGATCACGTGTGCTCAGCAGCCCAGCTCATGCAGACAAATAGCGTCATGCACAGTGCAGGGCTCCACAGATGCAAAAGGAAGAGCATTACTCGTTTTGCTTCATGTGAGAGAAACAAACATTTCTGGGGCTAGTGCAGCTGTAGCATGCCTATAAAAAGCCACAAACCAATGTATTAAGGCCCCAGACTTCAGCTGGTGCTAAAATAACGGCAGGTGGTTTAGGGATCTATGACTTTATGATGAATTAATAGGCTTTATTTAGTGTCACACCCTTTTCAAATACATGGAATTTTAATGGTGTCGGAGCTGTCTCATGGTACATTGATACTTCAAGCTGGAGGTGTAATCTCCAATGTGAGGAGACCTACCTAAAAATAAAGTGTAGCCATGGACCAGTTAGCTGCCCTGGGTACATACCTAGAGCCTCAGACAGGATCGTCCTTTGGGCAGCTAGCCTCTGCCACCCCTTGTGCTGCTGCAGCCTTGCTGCTATTTTAGCTTGAGCACAATTAGCACAGGTATGTTTCCTCTAGCTCGACGTGTAGACACACACCCACTTGGGAAAGAGAACAAGCAGCTTCCCTTAACCGCTGCATTCATGATCCCAGAGTCCTGGGGAGTAGCACACAGGCTACAGGCCTGTGGGTCACGGGTATGTTCATATCTCCCTGCCCATATGTACAGTAACTCCCCATGTGTTTGTGTCTACTGAGCAGGTGAGATGTTCATTCATATGATTCCAGATCAAAGGACGCGTGGATAGCCTGGCTGATTAGTGAAGGCTGAACATATTGCTGCGCAAGGGATTTGAGTTTGGCTCCACGGTTCAGTCACTTACTCCCCCGCACAGCATGAGCTTGGGGTGCCTTTTGCAGACCTGGAGTGACTCCCCCTCTTACTAATTCATAGACTTCAAAGCCAGAAGCAACCATTATGATTATCGAGTCTGACCTCCCTATGTAACACAGGCCAGGGAATTCCACCAAGTGATTCCTGCATCAAGCCCAATGACTTCGGCTGAGCCAGCTGATATCTTTTAGAAAATGTAAAGCTTCAAGTGATGGATACTCAGGGAAGCTTTAACGGGCTCTAGCGGGGATTGTGCATAACCCAACTTGGCAAGGAGAAGGGTTCTTCAATGGAGCAAAGTAAAGGACCGGGAATGATCTCTCCCTCCTGCCTTCTCAATGTTTCTTTGCTCATACTGTGGAAATGGACTGGAATGAGAATGTGCGCTGTGACATGACCTGTGTCTCCTCTCATGGGAGCAGCGGGGACCGGTGAGCACTGACTGTGGAACTGTAACTGGCAACAGAACTTTATTTTGGTTGACTCTTTCTTTTTTCTTACGGGGTCTGATCACGTTACTATGTAAATGCTGTTCCCAACTATTCTAGCTCCCTTGCAACCCTATCTGGGAGGGGTACTTTAGCAACTCAGCATGGGATTCTGTAGCACTCCGCATGGGATTCTCTCCTTAGTAAGCAGGCTCACTTTAGTTCCTCCATATTGTCTGCTTGTTACATGGATAGACCGCAATTCTATTCATTACACATCCATCATGTGGTACCCAAGCTGGGAGAGAGCATTAATCAGAACAAAAATCAGAACAATGCAGAAGGGCCTGGAGCCTTGTCTAAACTTGGGGAAACCTCCCTAGTACTGATGGGCCTGAACCACACACTATGTGAATACTTAGCTGTCATCAATAATAATCAAAAAGTATGTTTCTACCCCTCATCGTTGTGGAGAAGAGCTTACACCATGACCTGACTGCATGCTAAACACCCACAAACCAGAAGGGAAAGAAAATAAACCCCAAATGTACTGTTATTAAAAATCTCATTATTTTAAAGCCAAATCTCACAATATTGAAGCCCAGCTAGTAAGTTTTGAATGCTTGGGGGCTGGCAATACTGAACCTCCCAGATCCACATGCTCCCCAACTTTGGGGAAGTTTACATACAGGTACAGACTTTGCAGTTATCAGCTGCCTATATCATAGACTGAATTGGAAGTCCATACTCCAGGACTAGGCATCAGTTTGGCTCCAAACGTCACAGGTGGGGGTCCAGCTCTTTCAAAGATATTCTGAACATTATGTATGGAGTTGCTTTGTGAAAGGCTGTGAGCCATTCCTTTTGCTGTTTGATTTCTCTAGTGGCTGGTGTAACCCTTTCAAATACCCCAGGACAGAATGGATGATGGCTCTTGGATGCGGCTTAAGCAAGTCTTGACAGTTCAAGTACTTTATTACTGGAACCCATGCAGCTAAGGTCCACCTGAGTGGGCTCAAGTTTTATTGACTAAGAGTCACAGGCTTTGGCTCTCAGCTGTTGCATTCTCCTGTAGCTCTGATAAACCATTGCTGTGCATTCCCTTATTTAGTCAGGGACTCTCTGCTGACTCCAGTGTTTTCAGTGCGTCATTTACACCATACATCACGGTCCCCTAAGGAGATGCTCATTCCTGCCTAGGTAATGTAAGTCTGAAAGGCTGAGCACAGGGAGATATAAGTAACATTGCTTAAGAATGTGAATGGGCAGAATAGTTCAGAAAAACGATAGGAGAGTTTCAGTTCACGTCTCCGCAGACAAGTGCCTCTGTTTGTCGAAGGGAGAGCTCAGAAGTGCCCCACAGAACACAAAAAGAAAAGGAGTACTCCTTTTCTTTTTGCAAATACAGACTAACACGGCTGTTACTCCGAAACCTGCCACAGAACACAGACAGCAAGGCTATTTAGAATTCAAAACCTTGGAGTAAACCATTTATCTGGCAAGAAGAGAGTCTCACACACAATTTTAATTGAGGCCAGCCTTTGGGAAAGAAAGTCCCAGAGTGTTTTCCTGTACCCGCAACTTCATCCCATTTCTGTTATGCTATTTAGACACTGCCTGGCCTCTCCTTAAATTATTTCAGTGTATTCTTGAGAGTTTTTCCATTATGTATTAAAAGGACAATGTGGAAGCACTTTGAATCTATGTTATAAAGCCGTGGAAAAATGTATGTTCAAATAGCAGATACCCTACTGATTTTAGATGTTGTATAGCCCAACCATAAACCTGTGCTAATTTTGATTTGTGTTTGTCTCCAGTAAAAAATCCTGGTGCTTAGATACCTCCATGTGAGGCGCTATGGATAAATCAGTAAAGGGTGGCAGTGATTTCTTCCTGCTGTCACATACGTGGCTTTCCTGGTGATAATAAATACTATCTGTCACATGACAGATATATTCCAGAGGATATTTGTTAACACAATATACAACTTTCAAGGTGTTCAAAAGACAGGGCCAAAGCTACAGTGTACACATTACAGAACACATGGAAGTGTCCCTTTAAAAAACACTGCTTTCATTCCAGTTGGCTAAGAAGTGCTAGGATTTCATTTGGCACAGATACCAAATTGCAGAGACTTGACGGGGTCACGAAGAGCTGAGCGTGACCCAGAGTGAGAAGGGTTTGCTGAATTTTCATTGTAGATCTGGCCCTTTTAAAAGTCTTCTTAGGCAAAGAAGGAAATTCACTCTCGTTAGCAACTGTAAGGACTCCTTTGTAGCTAATGACTTGAGGGGGTCTCAGGCCTCCAGAAAACCAACCAAGCTGAATCACTCAAGTCTTACCTAGATCCAGGCTCGGGCCCTCAAAAAGCAGCCAGGCTCTGTGCCTCATCTTGGATTTTTATTTTTAAGGAGATGAAAGCTGTCCCTCAGTTGCCTGTTTTCAAAGGGATCACTTACCCTCTGCTTGACAAGTTAGCACATAGCCTGCATTCTAGCACAGATGCCATCAGGTAACCGCACAGACACCAGCCTTCCTAATTGCACAGCTCTCAGTAGCTCTGAGTTGTTTCTGCTGACCAGAAACAACAGGAGCTTCTCAGGGAAGCAGAATGCCAGCCTGACACACAAGCCATGTCAGCAGCTGCTCGATGTCTCGTGTATTTGGGGGCCTCTACTGCACAGACTCAACAAATCTCGGGCTGGCCTAAAGGGAGATTTCCAATCGCAACCTAGCAGCCTGGAGAGCACCTTTGACTAGGGTCACCCCAAACTGAAATACTGGCCTTAGATGCATGTGTAACATAGTTATTTCTCTCGCCTTAGTACTATGCCCCATACAGAGGATCTCACTCTGCCAGTTCACAGGGGAACATACCCACAGAACAAAGAATGGAAAATCAAAGGCCACTCTTTAGAATGAGCAACATTCCCTGGCACTGTGATTCCCACTTGAATGAAACATCCCAGTACAGCTTCTTGTCATGTAGGACCGTGCCTTCTTGGTTGTTATACAACCTGGTCATTTGCCTCTACAAGGTATTTTCTTTTCACTCCCCCTAACATGATGCTTGTCCTATAGCAAACCATTGTACACTGGTAACTGACAAATAACTTCCCATGTGGTATCTCAAGACCTCATTTGTCGTCTTTCCTTAGCCACATTACCTGCACTGCATCATACATTTTCACTTAACGAGCCCCCCAGACTAGAGTAACTGATGAATGACGAGGGTCGGTTTGTGCACAGCAATTAGTGAATTCATACTGTGCCTCACTGCACCAAACATCTGGGTTGCAAGCCAGCTTGACGGGCAATCTAGTTTGCACTTGACACTTTGGCAACATCACAAACACATTAACTGGGCTTAACTGAGAGCCTCTGCTCATTAGACTGGCTGTTGTAGGTCTTGAACGAGATACACTGGCAGAGCTGTGTGGCAGATCCCAGACTGGAACAGCCAGGGTTGCAGGCAGGCGGGAGGGCAGTGTCCTGACAAAGCTGCAAGAGAGAACTCTGCAAACAGCCTGCCCACACTTGGCCAGTACATTCAGGGTTACATGAACATAACCTCTACAATTTTTCACTAAAATCATGAAAAGAAAAATCAAAATTTCTGAATGTGAGGTGACATAACAGGGAATGCTTCTGGATTTCTAATACAGAAAGGTTTCAGAGTAACAGCCGTGTTAGTCTGTATTCGCAAAAAGAAAAGGAGTACTTGTGGCACCTTAGAGACTAACCAATTTATCTGAGCATGAGCTTTCGTGAGCTACAGCTCACTTCATCGGATGCATCCGATGAAGTGAGCTGTAGCTCACGAAAGCTCATGCTCAGATAAATTGATTAGTCTCTAAGGTGCCACAAGTACTCCTTTTCTTAATACAGAAAGAACTATAATGGGACCTGTCAGGGCCAAAACAATATAGTTCTGGAAGGAAAACACACTCAACTGTGCCATATTCTGGCTGGAGATGCTCAGAGACACGAGAAAATCCACAGCCAGCAGGGGGCTGCTCCCAGTTTCTGCTCCCTTTGAAACACTGCACAGATGCTGCTCCATTTCACAGCAAGAGACGTGGAAGAGGTGTGACCCAGGGGTAAAGTGGTCTATTACATGTATGTCCCCTGATCTGTCAATGCTTGTTCCATGTAGATTGTCATGTTCCAAACAAAGGCTTGGGTTTTGGTCAGAATGTGGAAGTACATTTGTACACAGACCGTGAGGCATAGGTTGGGGTTTCTCTTTCTTCACACCTCTGCAGCTTGCCTGAGCCGCCAAAGCTGCAAAGAGCTGGGGTTTGGGCAGGTTTTAGCATTTTGGGTTTATTTCTCACTGGTTTTAGCATGCCTCAAGGAACCTTTTACGGGGCCAAAAAAAAAGTGAGCACTGGTCTTCTTGTGATATTTCCCTTTCTGAATGGTGGAAATGCCGAGAGGAGGCCAGAACTCGATCCTTAAATGGCTCCCTGAGGTATAAAAAGCCAGTGAAAAATCATGATCATGTACAAGTACGCAGATGCTCAGATTTCCTGCAGCATCTGACTGCTTGGCCTGAGAAACCAAACCCTAACAATACCCTCGCATTCCCATATAAAGATGAGCACTATCCTCTAAATGGAGGAGTCATGTAGCCTTACCATGCAGCTAAAGACATTTCCATAGGGACCAAAAAGCCAAGACACTTTTCATCAATTGGAACCAGGGTTTTATGCTGTTAAATTCCGCCCCGGGGTAAGCAAGGCAGTTCCATTGACTTCAATGCACTTTCATATTGTGATTCAAGAGGCTCATTCTGTATTTTGATCCCCCAGCTTCACTACCCTAGAATTTGTGCATTAAAGAAACTATTTTACCACCCTGAAGCCACCTTCCCATTTCTGCTAAATTCCAATGTCACTTCCTTCGTAGTCCACAAATTTCATCCCTTAATTTGCAGAGCCATATGTTCCCCCTTCATAACATCAGCACATTTACCCAGGCTTCCCCCAGTTTGCCTCACTGGCAAATGCCCTGCCATACACCCAGATGAGGTGGCTGCTGGTGGTTTCTTCCCTATACAGGCAAGGGGCCAACTCCCGTTTCATCACATGCAGCTTTGTTGTCAGTGCAGCTATCCTGTTAGAGTCATGAGAATGTTCTTTTCCCAGGACATGCCAAGGTCTCCTACTTCAGCAGGTGGTCACAGTAGGCATTAGGATGGAGGATTTTGGTCAGGGTGTTATAGGTCACTACTGGCTGTATAGGGAGGTTTCCCCAGGGACCGAGAGTCTCTGGGTAGCTCTGATTGGAGATGAGGGATTGGAAATTCTCTTAATACTGAAAACAATTCCTGTCTCTAGAATGGTTTAGGGATGCACTCCAGGAGGGGATTGTCTAGGTCACCCAAACACTGCGTAAGGTCCCTTCAGTGGTGTGGAGTCACTAGTGGGACACAGAAAGGGAAAGGGAGTTGGGACAGGGCTGTAGCAAGAAGCCAGCACTAGCCCTGGCCCTGACAGGTCTCCAAATGAGGGAGGATAGTCCAGTTGATAGGGAGCTAGCCTAGAACTTGGCAGACCTGCATTCAAGTCCCTGCTCCCACAGACTTCCTGGGTGACTTTGGGCAAGTCACTTAGTCTCTCTGGGCCCCAGTTCCCCGTCTGTAAAATGGGGATCATAGCACTGCCTTGCCTCACAGGAATGCTGTGAAGATAAACACACTAGGAATTATGAGGTGCTCAGCTGCTGTGGTGATGGGGGCCACATAGGCTATGTTTACACTGCAATTAAAAACCCATAGCGGGCCTGTGCCAGGTGACTGGAGCTTGGACTAAGAGGCTGTGTAACTGTAGTGTAGACATTCGGACTCAGGCTCTTGAACCCTGCGAGGTGGGAGGGTGCCAGAGCTCAGGCTGCAACCTGAGCCCACGTTTCTGAATGTCTACATCAGTTAAACAGCCCCTTAGCCCAAGCCCCGCGAACTTGAGTCAGCTAGCATGGGCCAGCCATGGGTGCCAAACTGCAGTGTAGACATACCCATAAATACCTTAGCTAGAGAGATAGCTCCAGCTGCGAGAGTGCCCAGAAGCCCCGTGGCAAAACTGATGAGAGGGAAAACACGCTATGGTTAGAAGAAGGTGAATGATTATCTAGCACTTTATAAATATTAGTCACCTAGTTCTCACGCCCTCAGAAAGATATTAGACTCATTTTACAGGTGGGGAGACTGAGGCAGGGAGCAAGTGGCTTGCCCAATGTCACAGAGAAAGTCAGTGGCAGGGCTAGAGCTCAAGAGTTTCTCCAGTCAACACTCTGAGCATTAGATTTACTCTAGTCCTTAGAGCTGAGATTAAAGGAGGGGGAAGGGAC
This sequence comes from Lepidochelys olivacea, assembly GCF_965140295.1. Taxonomy (NCBI): domain Eukaryota; kingdom Metazoa; phylum Chordata; order Testudines; family Cheloniidae; genus Lepidochelys; species Lepidochelys olivacea. The sequence continues at coordinate 19,536,420 of NC_140423.1, forward strand.
ACATTAACAAAAAAGACACTGTGAGTAGGGATGCTAACCCCTTACGAAGCAAAGGCAGCAATTATGGCCCCAAAGGTAAAAATTCACTGAAACTGTGACTTGACTGTGAAATGAACAGAAGACAAAGCTCTGCTCACCCCTTTCCTAAGTCACTACCCGCTCCTCGTCTGCGCCCCCACATCCTGGCTGGATCACCTGCAGGGCCAGTCCTCCCCTTGCAGCTGCTCGAACACAAATTTGCAAACAGAACTCCTTGCAGGCAGGCGTTGGAAGCCAGAGCAGCGCTCTCAGTATCGGGTCAGGCTCCCTGAGCTGACTGTCACAAGGGCAAACCTAGGCACTGCAGGAGTGAGGCTGGCACTGCCTGGCACAGACTACGGCAGCACACGAACCTTGACACACATTTGGTTTTAGGTAGGCACCCAGCTGGAGAACCAGTGAAGCATGCTCAGAGATAACCTATCCACTGTCTCACCATGCACGAGAGAGGAGGACTCATTAAGGAAAAGGGTTGTAATGCCTTATTTCCTCTGACTCAAAAGTTCCCTTAATAGGAAATGGTTTCCAAGCTGTACTAGAGAGGATGCCGGCCCCTGTGAGAGCAGTGGACGCATTCCAACCCCTGATGGAAAACACTACAGAGTCTCCTTTGGATTTGAAGTGTAAATCGTGTCTACTAAAAAGGGCCTTATATAAACTGACCAGTGCTTGGGGATCAGCTTTGCTTCTCTAACAGCATTATTTATGGCCTTGCTGCTCTTTGAATATGCCTTTTCCAGTACATTACAAAGTCACGCAGGAACAAAGAGAGCACCAGGCCCGTCCAGATGATGTAACAGGGAGCGCCTTGTGCCAAGACGAACATGGCCCAGTGCCGCTTGCGAACTCAGGCAGCAGCACGGATCTGTTATTTTGATCATCACTGTCTCCACCAAGACACTCTATTGAAACTTGCCGATATTTTTCTGACAGCCTCTGCACTAACTGAGCTCGCTAAAAGCAGCCAAACTCAACATTCGCTCAGGAGCCTTGGTTCAAAACTTTGAGCTGAAATAGTATCGGGCAAAGTATCTGCCTGGCTTCCAAGGGATTTTGATGGTTTTTAAATGGAGGCATCATGCTGTATTTCACCAGGTGGATGGTATTCCCCGCACCTGCCTGGCAATGAGGCAAAGTCTTCAAAAAATCATCTCCTGAGAAACTGAACAAAGTTAAAAGGGACAAGTCAAGAAAGAACCACAAGCCACATCCAGGCCGAACTCCCATTGACTTCAATAGCCGTTTGCCTGGGTAAGGAGTAAGTGCAAATCTAGTGCCAGATCCTGCCACCCACACTCACACTGAATAGTACATTACTCATGCCACTGAAATCAAACTGGTAACATACAAAAGGAACAGCTTGGGTTTTTTAAATATATAAGGCCAAATCCTTTGGTCCTTATTCATGGCTAGATTCCATCACCATCACTCACGCTGAAATCAGAGGGACACCACCAAAGTAAGCTACTACTTAGCATAAGGGTGGCAGAACCTATCCCTCAGTAAAGACCTAAGCACCTGGCCCTGTATATTTTAATAAAAACCTCCTATTCTACATTGCCAATAACTCTTTTGATCATTAAAGCTGAACAAACTTTCAAAAATCTAAATGCACTTTTTCACCACTGCTGCTGGCTCCCTTGCACTTCACTCTGCTTGTCAGGTGAAACTAGATGGGTCAATTCCATCTTCTATTTATAGCCCATTTCACTTTGCATCTCTTCTCTGCTTTTGGTGGCATCCTGTTATGTTTGGGTCTCTAACAGTACAGGAAGAAAGATCAATTAAAAAAACCCCAGTTATTTTAAATGTGTGCCAATATTTCTATTCTCTGAGGTTTTGCAAGCCCCATCTTTTTCTTTTTTAATACAAACCTAAGTTTACGGCCTGAGCTACTAGCCAGTGTTGCTTTAAGCAAAGAGTCAGAAGCATTGACGGACAACCTGCAGCCATTTGACAAAATATTCTTAGTGCATAGGCAAAGCAGAGAGAACCTAACCAAAGTATTTCATATCATTACTTTCCAAAGTATCTTAAAGCGGTCTGAGCTGCGAGAACAGTTTCCAAGCTGTCAGTAGCAGAGTCTAGTTGACTTCTGCCTCATGGCACATGAATCCTAGTAAATCATTCAAAAACCTGAGTGAATGCAAATAGGTCACTGGAGCAGGTCCCCGGCCTCTGGAGTGGTGCACGGACTAGCAGTGAAACTCATTGCACCAATCTGCCATCTCCCACTATTCAGTATGGTTCCCAACTCAGGGACCTGCCTCCTGAGTGGTGAAATCCAGGCAGAACCTGGCTTTAGCCCTTGACTTTGTTTTGCTTGCTAAAATTAGGTTGTGACAACAACCTTGTTCCCCCAAATCACTACATGCCCTGCACCCTTGTGGCACTGTGTGAGGGGAAGGAGTGGAAACCAGGGTACAGCACACACTTCTCAGGAAATGCTGCGATGTTCTGTTTGTAGCCCAATGTGACCAAGATGCGACTATGTGCCCAGCAGATGGAAAGCCCTCATGAGAAGACCACCAGCAGCTGCTGCACTATTGTTCATTATAGACCCCATATCCTGCAATGACGCTACTGTAAGACGGAATGTTTCTGTAGTGGTGGTTTTGTTGTTGGGTTTTTCTCTTAATGAAGGAGGTGTCACCCAGATGCCATACTGTCCCTATGCAGAAGGCTGTCCTGATTTATTGTAGCCAGAACAGACTATTTTTCATTCTGCCCTAGTAATAAAAAATCCACCTGCTCCAATGTGTTTCACTGGGGACTAAAGGTTCCTCCCTACGTTGTTATCTCCAAACATTTCTATAAATGCTTAAGAGTATTGGCATCTATTAAGGTGTTGATGTTTCACACAGTGGACCAGATTCTCAGCTGGCATTGTCTCACTGGATGTCAACAGAGCCATGCGAATTTACACCAGCTAAAGAGCTGGCCCAGCCACCCCATCTTTTCCTGTCCTGTTGAGGTTAGTGTTAGTGGCTTGGTAGCCTTTCCCAATCCCCTAGGTCTGGCCTCTGTTAGATTTGCGGGGTGGGAACAGAGAAACCTGAAAGGCTCATGGGACCTAAGTAACTGAGCTGCGAGATGCTCAGACCATGGCCAATCTTTCTTCCTCGCCCCCCAAGTCTGTCCCATCAGCTGCAAGGGTTTTAACTGATCAGTGCAAGCAACTGTATGCAGCAGAGAAGAAGCATGGTTCAGCGGTTAGAGCATTAGTCCAAGACCCTGGAGTTATGGGTTCAAGTCCCTCCTCTACCACAGACTTTCCTGTGTGACCTTGGGCAAGCCACTTAGTGTCTCAGCTCTTCATCTGTGAAATGGGGATAACAGCGGCCCCCTAACCCACAGGGGTGTAGTGAAGATACCCAGATAGTGAGGTGCTAGATCCTACAGTAATGGGAGCCAAACAGACGCCGAAGATAGCTTGGCTGCATGCTCCAACATATCGCTCAGCTGCAGGGAGCTCTGCTCTGTGAAAAGCAGGATTCCTAGCTACTCTTCTATAAAACTGCAAACAAACAACACAATCAGTAATGAAACCTGGTGTGCCTTTGTTAGAGCTGGAGCTCCTACCTGGAGGCTGCAATCTCAGCCTTCTGCCGGGCGATGGCTGCAGCCCTCTGAGCCCCTTCCATGCTCCTGTCCACTTTTTGCCTGATCTTGGAGCTCTTCAGTGGTATCACCCTCTTCTTCATGCCTTTGATCAGGATGTTCTGCCGGTATTTGCCTTCCTCCTTCTTGCCATCTGGCAGGGTGGTGCAGCCATAGCCATGCCGCACGTTGTCCAGCCACTCGCCCTCGTACTTCAGGCCGCTTGACCTCTCGCTCACCCCGAAGCCCGAGCGCTTGTCGTTCTTCCACTCGCCCATGTAGGACTCCGTGGTGGTGGCGTCGATGTCGGACTCGAAGGGCAGGAACTCCTCCCCTTCCGCCCCTTCGCCCAAGCTGACGGTGGAGGTGGCATCGCTGGCAGCAGAGCTGATGCCGCTCTCGCTCTTGAGGAAGCTGACTCGGCTCTTCTGGCTGGCCAGGGAGGTTTTGGACTCCGATTTCTTTAGCTTCCCCAGCAGAGAGCCCCGTCTGAAGAGGCCCCCTTTCTTCGGCTTGCTGGCTCCAGCATTCGCATACAGACTGAGGGCAAAGCCTCCCCGAGTGATAGTGGGTGACATGAGGATGCTTTCTGGGCTGCCCGCCGGCGAGTCCTGCTGTGGCAAGGTGCCGTTGCTGTGCTCACTACGGAGGGAAGACAGAGAGGTTCGGAGAGGGGAGCGGACCACAGACGCCATGCCGTATGGGACACTCTGACGGACGCCGTATCCATGGCGCATGCCATTGGTGAACTGGCCCTGGTACGTTCCTACAGGCAAGAACAAGGACCTCATTAAGCACGGCACTTATTTTTCAAACCGATGCCTCAATACAAAGAACAAGCACAGCAAATCAAACCACCGCATGACATAACGGCTGCCTCATGCCTGGGGACCAGCTGCTGCCCTCTGCTGGGAGGGAAAGCTCAGAGCTGCACAAGTGATTATCAGTTTGCAAATGTCACAGCCCCTAGAGGCAGGCGGCCTGGAGAACAGATGCAAGCCATATTCCCTGCCCTGACACACAGCGGGTGTTCTCCATTAGCTCACCTAATTCTGCTCTAATTACACCAGTTGTAAACCCAAAATCACTCTAATGCACACACTCTGGATTTACATGAGCGTGACTGGGAACAGAATCTGGCCCCAACATTTCTGGAATTTTAGGTTGTGTGTTCTGCACCTGATGGCTGATTGCCATGGTATTTGTTCTCTGTGTGTGCACAGTCAGCGATGTAAACAGTTCTTCTCTAGCATCATGACAGCCCCTTCCAGTCCACTTCCTTGCTCCGCTCTTGGAGATTCACATTATTGTCCACCACTAATACTGCATATGGTGAAAATGGCTAATGTTGTACACAGTGAACGTGATCTCCCCAGGGACCATCCACACATTGGGCTGTCTAGCAGAGATGGGAAGTTAACTGAAGATTGGGAAGAAGGATGATCTTGTGGCCTATTTTCGGCTCCTCCTGTGAGTCCCTGGGCAAGTCACTCAGCCTGAGTTCCTCATCTGAATAACAGAGATAACGACACCCTCCTACTTCACAGGGGTGTTGAGGGGCTAAATACATTAAAAGATTGTGAGGTGCTCAGATACTAATATGGCTGGGCCCAAAGAAGCATCTAGATAGACCAAAGCTGTCCTCAAAACGCTAGAGAGACTCTAGGAGACAAGTCTAAAAGTGTCTGTCTTGGAGAGCAATTCCTGCAAACTTGAATACGCTGCCCTTCACTGTTCCCAGAACAAAGCCCATAACCTATTGTCTCCGAGCTTTAGGGATAGGTAGAAAAGAGAGGCAGCCACACCTCAGAGGCCCTCCAGCACTGACCCAAGTTTGGGATGTTTGCAGGACACCCTCTCCCTTCCCCTCACCCCTTTGAAGGATTTGCATTACACTAAGCTTCCTTCTGGCTAAGGAGAGCTCAGGGTGACCCCCTCAGCATCCCCATGTGGAAGGGGACAGAACGGGGCTCATCAAAAGTTACACCAAGGGCTGCCTTCCCAGTCAGGAGTGAGCAGGCTGCCTCCCTAGCACTCCCAGCTTCTACTGGCCTGGGAGGCCAGCTTCCCAAAAGCAGCTCTCTGCTTGGCAGTGCCAGGTGATTAGAGGCCTGACCCAAAGCTTATTGAAATCACACTCCCATTAGTTTCAGTGGGCTTTGGATCAAGTTGCTAGGAGCTCTTACTGGACAACCATGGAGGCCCTTACTTGTGGTCCCTTCATTTACAAAGGTCTGGATACATTCAACCCAAAATGATTCCGCTGGGGAGTTAAAATGTCCCTCCTGCCCGCCAGTTTGCCTCCAGCCATTTGAAAAGATGCCCTCTGCTGTGCAGAGTTCAAAAGGCTGCCGTGAGCCACCCATTCAGAGCAGAACTGACTTAGCAATTCATCAGCAGGTGGGTCTGCGGTGGTGGGAACACAGTGTGGACTGCAGCCGCCCCTCACTCATTACCTCAGTGTGGAGTCAAACTGCCCCTTGGGCAAGCTACTGTCATCGAATCATAGGAATGTAGGGCTGGAAGTGATCTCAAGAGATCACTAGTCCATCCCCACACACTGAGGCAGGGTATACCTAGCCCCTCGTTGGCAGGTGTTTGTCTAACCTGTTCTTCAAAACCTCCAGGGTTGGGGATTCCACAGTCTAGGTATCCTGTTCCAGAGCTTACCTATCCTTATAGTTAGAACGTTTTTCTAACGTCCAACCTAAATCACCCTTGCAGCGAACTAAGCCAATTTACTTCTCGGGCTGCCCTCGGCAGATATGAAGAACAACTGATCACCATCCTCTTTGAAAAGACCTTTTCTATATCTGAAGACTGTTACGTCCCCCAGTCAACCTTCTCTTCTCTAGACTTTGGGGAAGTCTCTTCAGCTCCTGTGCCACAGTTCCCTGGGATGTGAGTGAAGTTTAATTTCCTAATGTCAAGATCCACCCTCGGAAGGGCACTAGAGAAGGGTAGCATGGGCTACAGGGAAAACCTTTGCTTTTTGTGTTGGGGCAGGAATATCATTGTGGAGCCTCAATACAGAGCGATCGGAAAGAAGCAGTTTCACTGCTGTGGCTGCTTTGGAGGTTTCCCAAGGGGGAGCCTGTTTCCTGCCCGCTCAATACCCCAGAATGCTAATTCTACTCACACCAGAATCCCTCTCTCCCTGGATTTCCCTTACTCTGTTGATACGGTTGCCTCAGTAACTGGCAAACCACCAAAGACAAAAGCAGCATTCAGCTCTGCCTCCAGCCATTGCTGAGAGTCCGGAATGGGCCATCCCCATCTGAAATCTGCAGACCACAGCGCAGACCACGGACCCCTGCACCACGCTGCCCTCGGTCAGCCGATGAAAGGTGCTAATGCAGTGCCGATGTTAAATACCATTGCAAAGCATGACCACTCGCCCCTCCTAAGGGCTCAGTTTCTCACGGGCAAATGGCCAGCTGTGCAGGGGACATTTTTATGGGCATCTGTTCTAAATGGGCCGCTTTCTATTAAATTGGGACAAGATACAGTGTCAGTGATTTACTGGCAGGTGGCAGAGTACGGTCACCCTTAGAGAAGCAAACCCTACGCAGAGAAGGACACAGAAAGCATCCTCCCTGCCACAACGTCAGTTACTGCATGATCCTCTGCAGACCATGGAACCAGTGCTTAATTAACTAGCATCAGGTGAGGCTGATGACAGCATGTGTGTCAATTCCATTAACTTTCCCTCCCTCCCCTCTCCAGCTCTCACCCAAAGGGAAGGATCAGCCAAGTTCCAAGAAATTAAATTCCACAATCTAGTCGTCAAACCCAAGATGGTCCTGCCCAGGAGATGGTTTCTGATTCCTTCTTTGGCAATAATGGGAGTGAACATTTTACAGTCTCCCTGGCCAGTTCTGCCAAATAATCTTTACTCTCAAGATGCTGGTTTCATTGAAATCCTCTTTAAATCGGTCAGCAGGGTGTCAACTTACACACTCCAACAGGGAACAGAAGACGTGCCCAGGTGCAGCAGCAGCCACGAATCCCTCCCCACCATGTGCCTCTCTCCAGCTATCTACGTTCTCACATTGTACTCCTCAGCACAGTGCCTGAACACCTCAACCCTGAGCTAGGAGAACTACAGATGGTGGGAAAAGGGGAATCTAATCTTCACTTAGCATTTGCTTTCTCTGTTGAGGCAGCTAAACAAAGGGTTCAGTTAGAACTAAGAGTTGGGGTGTGAAGTGGCCACCTGCCGAATGGAAACAACCTACCATGGCAAAATTCTCTTCATGGTTTGGAGAAACTGCTTTAGAAAAGAGACAGCATGGTCTAGTGGGTACGGCATGGATTGGGAGTCAAGAGACCTGGTTTCCATTCCCTGCTTGGCCACTCACCAGCTGCGGGGCTTGGGCACATAATTTGACCCCTTCTCTGACCCTCTGTAAAATGGTGACAATGATCCTTTATCAAGTTTTATTACTCATCTATAAATAAGTTCACATTCTGTGTATGGATGGCCCTGGAACTCAACTGCTTTGTCTCTGCTTGTGCTGGGGTTGCAGCCTGAAAGCAGAGCTGACACATAATATGGAATGACATTAGAGACCTTTCTGTAGGACATTAGTGACCTTCAGCCTCTTTCAATGCCTTAAGGATAGAAGACTCCATTCAATATTGGTTCAATATTAACTAACTTAAAACTGAATTCTAGCAAGTCTCTGAGGCCCAGAGAGTTTAAGCGACTCACCCAAGGTCACACAGTGAGTCTGTGGCAGAGGCACAACATGAACGCCACTGACGAGATCCCCTGATGTCTACAACTTGCTCTGACCACTAGGCAATGCCACCTCCCAGCCATGTTCTGTAAGCACCTGTGCACACTGGAGGGGCGAGATTTTTAAGCACCCAATTAGGTGCCCATCTCCTACTGACTGTCAATGTGTGCCTAACTCCTATAGGCACTTTTGAAAATCCCACTCTGGGTCTTTAAGTGTGTTCACTGAATCACTTTAGAGCTGGTTTAGAATGGTTCAGCCTGCTCGATTTACATATAGATCAGCCGGCCCGTGATTCTACAGTCAGTTTAAGCTGGTTTTGACACTGACCACTCTTCCCAGCCCACTCTTGTTAAAAACGAATTTGTTTCAAACAGTTAAGCTCACACGGCTAAATGCCCCACGTAGACGGTGCCTGAGCACAAACCCCAGACCGAGCAGGCAGAGAAGATGAGGCACTGAAAGCCCTTGACTGAGCTCACAGCACGTTTCTGGACAAACAGGGATTCCCTGTAAAGTGCCCGGACTCAGCTTTGTGTTTTTCCATGTCACTTCCCAAGCCATGATTTATAGCCTCTCTCAGAGCTTTCACCCTCTTACCCAGCAAAAGCCATAAAACAAACTCCAGGGCCTGGCTGGGCAGCTGCTGAGAGGAGTTAGAAAGCCTGAGGTGGCCACCGCTGTGTAGCACTGAATAATGAAGTCAGTGAGCAGCAGAAAGACAACTTATTCCTGCACCAGCCTGCCTGTCACACAGCAAAGGACAGCATATGGAAACAGTCAAGGAGATAGGGATGCCCCTAGCCCCTTCCTAGCAAGATCCCCGATCAGTGCAAAGGGAGCAAGGAGGGGCAAGGAAAAAGCCAGGGGCGGGAGTGTTGACCAGATGGAATCAATGTTAGTGTCAACCTTTATTCACAGCTCACTAACCTGCTCAGAGACACAATTCTCCTCGCATTTACACTAGTGATTTCATTGTAGTCAATTTTCAGAGTAACAGCCGTGTTAGTCTGTATTCGCAAAAAGAAAAGGAGTACTTGTGGCACCTTAGAGACTAACCAATTTATTTGAGCATGAGCTTTCGCGAGCTACAGCTCACTTCATCGGATGCATCCAATGAAGTGAGCTGTAGCTCACGAAAGCTCATGCTCAAATAAATTGGTTAGTCTCTAAGGTGCCACAAGTACTCCTTTTCTTATTGTAGTCAATGGAATGGTGCATCCGATGAAGTGAGCTGTAGCTCACGAAAGCTCATGCTCTAATAAATTTGTTAGTCTCTAAGGTGCCACAAGTCCTCCTTTTCTATTTAATGGAATTACAGTGGCATAAAAGCAATGTCATAGGAGGAGGATGCCCAGCAGTTAGCCCAGGGCACACAGAAAAGGAGATGCGGTCAACCACGAGTAGGGGTGAAAGGGATACAGCACTGAGTCACCTAGCGACCTTGTTACTTACCTCGCTGTAAATAACCACCTTTGTGTCTGTGAAAACAAAGCCAACATGGACCTACCTAACACCTATGTAAAGGCCAGTCTGGGTATTCGCCAAATGTGTGTTCCAGGCTAACGTTAGGGTCAGCCTATGGTAAAAGCCACAAACACCTGGAGCCTGGCAATCAATTAACAGGGTATAAAACTATAGTGAAGACAAGCCCTAAAAAAGAGGCAATGTCTGAACTAGGGGGGAAAAGTTTGTAATTTGAACCCATGATAACCAGCATGGAAAAATCTTAGTGTAGACAAGATAAGTATAGTTTTAACATATGTTAGTGGGGCTCCTCTTTAGGGTTTAAGCTGACAAGCTAATGTGCCAGAACTACAACTGCCTTGTCAACATTAGGATTTTAACACATATAAGCTACTCTGGGTTAAAAATGCACCCATCTTTTATTTTCCTAGTGTAGACATGTGCAGAGTGTGCAGACAGGGTTTTGTCCTGGTTTAACTAAATTGGTTTAAAAACATACCTTGCACTAAATTGCAGCAAATTTGTACAGAGCCACGCCCTTAGCTAATTAGTATGCGTAAAGCCTTTTAAATTCCCTGGATAAAAGGAGCTGTAAAATGGAAATGTGTAACTATTTATTCTGCATCATTAATATATGTGGGATTAGAACCAAGTGCAAATCTGCCATCTTCCACTTTGTGAAGATCAAAGCTGGTTGCAGACTTTTTAAAAGTTTAAAAAATTAACTCCAAATATGGGTGGGTTGGTGGTGGGGGTGCGGAAAATGTGTGTACATTTTTTCCTAGATATTTTCCCCCTATTCTGGCCAGCTTTAGTGGACATCCACATTCAGAAATAGCAATATGTCTGCACTCCCCACAGCAACAGCTTTCCTCCGAGGAAATCACAATATGACCCCCCTGCCTGGGCTCAGGCTGAGCCGACCAGGTTAGACATTTTAATGGGAAAACTTCCTCTCCTCTTCCTTCACCTTGCAAAAAAATAATCAAATACACTTTTTTTTTTTATGGTCACAACAACAGGTCCCGGCCTCTGAAATCTCCCAGTTGCTTTCCCCCCAAATCAGAGACAATAGAAGAAAACTGCAGCAGTTTGGAGACCCCTGAAAATGTGACTCTTGTCCCTGATGGGGCAAAAGCCTTGAGTAATCTCATTAAAGTCAGAAGCTTGGTGCTGGTAACCAGGGATTTAGAGCCGGCAACAGCTCAAAAAACCCTAAAAGTCTTCAAAGCAGTTTTGAAAAATTCTGCTTAATGGCACAATCTTCTTGGTATGAAAAATTGTCCAGAGTTGGAACAGTAGTTTCTTCAGGGGCAGAGGGGAAAGGAATAGAGACCTGAGCTGGAAATTACATCTGAATAAAGGCTGATGCAGTCAGCCTGGCCTCTTTCCTCAGATCCACAGATTTGTGTGAATGTGGTTTGTCTCATTCCACATCACAGAATGGGCATTCCTCTCTCCACTACTCCCTTGAGAAATACAACTGTTCACAGGACCAAGGGTGGCTGCAGGAGAGGGGCAATTAAAGGAGACACACAGCTGTGTTCTGTCCAGCCTGGCTAAAAACACCCACTCAACACTGAGCTGGAGAGAAAGCAACGGCCCTCTCCTGCCAAGGCCCATCAGGACAAGCCCAATGATGCAAAGCAGGGAAAGGAATGTACAGAGGCAAGTGGGAGTGGGTAAACAGAATCATATTTTCTTTAGTTCTTCTTAACAGCTTGTGAACCTAAATAAGGGTACTGGCCAGAATGAGAGCTGGTGTGGACAGCTACTGAAGTCTCCACCAGCAGAGCTTCACCAATGCATCTTAACCCTGACATACAGTAACTCCTGCTACTCCAGTCGTGAGCCCCACACAGAACCACCCTGACCCACAGCTACCCCAGCTACTGCAGCCCTGGGCCCCAAAATCTCAGCCAACATGCAGTGTGTTTTGTGATGTGGAAAACCCTGTATTTAGGACTAGGATGGACCACAGCCTCGCTTTCCCCCACGACTTAAGTCAAAGCTGGAACACACAGATCGGCAGAGGTGAAAGGCCAAAATGTTAATTTGCAGAGTCACTCAATCGTTAGCAGGGCCAGGGCAGAGGGCTGATAGATGAAGTAACAGGGTGGATGGGGAGATGTGTAGATTGGAAAGAAAAACAACAAAAAGCCAAAAATACCCCTTTATGTCATCATCAGTGGAAAGCTTTGCTGTTTTTTTAATGACAAGAAATCCTATGAAATGCCCACCTCCTCTCTTACCCAAAAGATACCATACCTGGCTCTTAGTAACACCTGTTAGACACATATGGGAGTCTGGCTGGTTTCTGTGTTTTTGCTGTGATTTCTAGAGATTTCTGGATCTGCTCCTAAATGGAGTTGACCCTTTCTATTTATATACACACAAGATGGGAAGGATCAAGTTGCAGAGCAGATTAATCATTGTCTCTAAAGACCTCAGTCTCAATCACTCTGATTCACAAATGGATTGTGTGTGCCCTCTGCTTAGGTCAGATAATATATCACACCTTCCATAAGTAGCTGTGGTCAATTTAATACAGAGACAGGATGATCCACAGGTCATTGAATGGGCTCAAAGGCCAGTGCTGAAATTTGAGTGTCATATAGTGTATCTCACTTCATGAACCAGGGTCCATTCTTCAGGAAACACCACCCTCTTCCCTTTCCACACTGGGCATAAGGTGTAAGTTAAAAAAACTCTCACTGTAGTTTTAAAGAGCTTACTTGCCAGCTTACTGGCAACAGCCAAAATAGTATCCTTAATTCTAACAGTCGTAAAGTTTCATGCACAGATACCATGATGATGGACATATTGGAAGTACTTAGTGTCATGGACAGACAGATTAAATAGATCCACAAGTAAAACAAACTAATGAAAACTTAGTGCTTGCTGTTAGAACAAAAGTCACCTGAGGGAGGTTTGATTTAAGACAGTGCATAACTAAAAAGCATCAATGTTAGGGCCAAATTCAGCGTTGGTAAAGCTCCACTGGAAAGACAACATGGGCTAGTGGACAGGAAATTGGACCCTGAATTGGGAGACTGGAAGTCTGTTCCCACCTCTGCTACTGACTTGCTGCATGACCCTGGGTGAATCACTTATCCTCAGTTAAATGGTGATGCTTTCTTTGTAAAGCACTTTAAGATGTATGGAGCAACTGTACTTTATAAGCCCTGTTATTGTTATTTTGGGGTCAATGAAGTTACACTCGGGCTGAGTTTTGCCCAAACTTCCAAGTCCCTTAGCGGTCTCTGAGGACTGCAGCTCAGAATCAGTAGGAAGTGTGAAGAATTCCATATACATTTGCTATCTGTTGTCTGCACTTGGCAATAGGCAGAACTAGCAGAAAAATCATGGTTACTGCCTCAGCTCTACAGAAATCCTCCTCTAAGCTTCAGTCCCCTCTCAGCTTGATTATTGCTGCTAATTCCCTCTTTGATGGCTTCTGCATGGCTCAGGTGCTCAGACTCCAGAATATGCACAGCCCCGCTGCTGCTCACCATCTGGTACACACAAACAAGCATGGCTTCGTCACTCCTCTCCTTGGTTCCCTTTCCAGGTTCCAGAAAATTGCCTTCTCTGTTTTTAAAACTCTGCACAGACTCACCTTGGCCAACCCATGGACCTTCTCTCTTTCCTTCTCCAGCCTCCTCCCATCACTTCTCTAAGCGCTCTATTTCACCACTGTTGGTGCAAGAACCTTCTTCTCTGCAGCTCCTATCAGCTGCAACAGCCTTTCTGTACCTCTTCACCTCACTTGAGTCTTCAGCTCATTTCACAGCTCACCTGAAACTCGCCTCATTGTTTCTTTTCACCTCTCCCCCTGGTCTTATGACAACTGAATTTAATTGTTTCCCCCTGAGATGAATTTACACCAGTGCTTTCTCCCAGCTCCCCAAAAACAGTCCTGCACTATTTAACACTGTTTTCAGGCCACAGCTTGAACACAAGACATTTTTAAAAGTTATACAATCATTGTATTGCAAAACAGGGATTGAAGACCAGATGTTTACATTACAGCTTTTTCTGTGTGGTTTAGTATGATCAAACAAACACCCAGAGCCCCTCCAGACACCCCCCATGTCTTTCTTGCACAAAAAATGATGGGGCTTGCAAATAAGGTCAAAGACTGAAGCTCAAGCAATCATTTACACAATCCTCTAACGTGCTTACCTCATTCACACACGGGGCATTCCCAATCCTAGATCACCTTCTCCTTTACCTATAATGCACTATTCTCTTAAAGGGCTCCAGTCGCACACTTTATCAACAGAACTATATCATGAGGCTTTGAGTTAACCACATTTAAAAAAACCCAAACATACATGTTCTAATGTGTTACAATACATTAGGTAGCATGGTCCCTAATGAGTCTGGGTTCTGCTTTAATGTTGTACCAGACCCAATGAGTGTAAGTGACACTACGCCTGGGGAAATTCTGTGCTACTGTGCACACACAGAATTCATGTCCCCCGCAGGTCTTTTCACCGCAGAAAATGGATTCTGCTGGGGAGGCACTGCAATTACACCTTTCATTTAGCAGAGGGCAATTGGCTCAGGTCTGGAGCAGCCAGCTACAGAAAGGGAGGGGTCGGAGGCTGTGTGCCTCAAAGCACCCTGCCCATGGGCCCAGGTGAGGAGGCACAGATATGGGGGGAATGGGCAGAATGGGTTGCACAGGGATCCTGGGGAGTCACACAGACTGCGGTTCAGAAGGGTTACTGGGGGGAGACTGGTGTGGGGACACAAGAGCTAATGGGGTGATAGCATTGACCCCGGGGTTGAATAGGCGTGGGGGTGCAGGACCACATGGGGACAGGGAGGAGGAGGTGGCTGAGTGGGGATGCAGGGATAGGAGCAGATGTGCCTGACTGAATGGGAGACGCTAGGGGGTCAGCCAGGATCTGCATGGGAGAGGCTCCCCACCAACTCCCTAACAATCCCTTTGCCTCCCTCCGCTCCCCAAAAAAACCCTGTTCCACACTTCTCCCACCCACACCCAACAACCCTCCAGGTTCACTCCCAGAATCCTTCCCAGCAATTACTTGCCTCTCCCTCCGCTCCTCCATTACCCCCGACTCCCCCAAGCCTTTGAACTGCTTCTGAGGGGAAATCCATTTCTGTATTGTAGTATACATGAATTATTACTCAAAGATCTGTATTAATATGCCCAGTAAGGGATCTATTTGTCAAAAAACATTTCCTGAATCTTTTTTGTTGTCTGTACTGTTACAGACATACTTGCTGACAGGTATTTTGAAATAAATAACCAAAATAATTGAAACTGGCGTGATTACATTGTGTTATTTTGACAAATAAAATATGCAGAATTTTAAAATATTGTGCTCAGAATTAATTTTTTGGCTCAGAACTCCCCCAGGAGTAAAAGTGAGCACTATTGCCAACAGAGGGGCCACAGTTTAGATGACACACAACATTCAAGTTCTGACTCATGGCAGAGGAAACCACTATAGTGGTGGATTTTTGTTTTGTTTTGGGGGCAGGAGTGGGGAAGAGTTCACCCTGCGGCAGTTAAACTCCAATTTTTGTGCCAATATTTTGCCTGCCCAGATGTCCCTTTTCTGTAGTGCTAATGTGTGCTATTGAATATCTGCACCATCACATCCCAAAGGTAGCTGCATTTTACTGGTGGATGAAGCAACTGCTGCATATGCTTTAAGACAGTTTGACATCCTTCAGAATTAAAGGTGTTATAGAAATGAAAGATATTAGCTGGATAACAGCTGTTTGAGTGTGTCATAACACTAAACATATACATACCTTACAAATGACCTAAAGATCCTCATGTCAATCGTTCCATTCATTACAAACACATAGTTTAGCCCCTATCCTCTATTATCACGGTATAGTAAACTGCTTTGGACTATTTAACAAATCACACAGCCTGAAGATAGAAGAAGAATGAAGTTTAAAGAACTGGACAAATGAAATTGGTCATCTCTAATCTGCAACTTTAACTGCAACTTCATGTGCCATAAGTGTAAGAACCTCAGCACTTGCTTAAAGTTAGGCATGTGCTTAAGTAACTTGCTGAATAAGGGCACATTAAAGCAAAGCCCCGGAAAGCCAATACTGTAGCTTGAACTCTCCTATTATTTGAAGGGGTTCTCACAACAAAATTTTTTTCTCACCAACAAAACTCTTGCTGGTGGCCACTCTGACAAATTTTCCTAAAATGCTTAATTAACTTTAGTAAAAAACAAATAAATATGCACATTTATGTGTCCAAATAATTGTAATTTATTTATGTAGGGTTTTTTGCAGACTCAATAATAAAAATAATGGACACTTGTCTCTAGTCTTTACTGGACTGAAACAGAATAGAAACTCAAATAAGGTGCTTCGCATGTTTTGCTTTTTGGTTGATTTTTTTTTTTTTTTTTAGACTAGCTAGCAAGTAAGTCTGCTACTGTGAAAAGTAATATTTGTAAATAGTATTTTCACAGCAGACTTACTTAGCCCCAGCAAGCTGGGTGACAAATTAAGCCCAGAATGGGAAGGTGGGGAGGGAGACCAGGGGTGATGTGGGGGCTTGAGGTGGCAGCAGGGGTTGGGGCAATGGAGGGCGGGAGTGAGCCCGCTGCATGGCTGGAGACTGGAAGAGGCAGGAGAGGCTAGAGTGACATGTGGGGGGTGAGCCTGGGACCGGATCTCTGGGTCCGGAACCCGAAGCCCTGCGGCTGGGGGCCGGAGTCTTATGCCGCACGACCAGAGACTACCACCCACCACGCCAGGGCTGAAGCTCAACCAGCATCACCCCGGGAAGATGGAGAACTCACACAGGTTACCTGATCCTACAGTGGTTGTGGCTTCAGAAGGGGGCATGGACCAGCACCTGCTGTCGACACTGGGGGAGGGATTGCTGCTTTGCCGCTCCCCCAGTCAACACCCAGGAGGCTGTGGCTGCAGCTGAGAAACGCTGTAAATGTGATATGCTTTTTTATTATGAAGAGATACATTTCTCAAATTATTTTTCTTTGTAAATAATTGGCATTGTGGGTCCTGAATAATAATAAAGTGCAATCCTCAGGAATATATCCGCGAATACTCCCTTCCCCGCAAATCACCCTCTTGATTAGCCATACAAAACATGGCAGCACGCACTGTTACACTATTGAAGAGTTGCAGAATTATTTGCACAGGATTCCTGTGATGTTGCATTACGATTATTTATTAGTTTCAGACGCTTCCCACCTCGTCTAATTAAATTTTTTCTTTACCGTTCAGAGCATTTGCAAAATGTCTGACAAATACTTGTATACTGAGTGCCTTTGTGCATGAACATGGGCTGAGATTTTTCAAAGAAGTCTAGGGGATTTATACTAGTGGAAGATAGGTGACTCAATTCTCCAGACAGCTTTGATAAACATTCAGGTTGAGTTTTAGTCATACACAAGTTCAGTGCATTCATGCAATTTGGTATTTAGTAAATAGACACAGAGCATTAAAATGCTGTAGATTATACAGTGATGTATAAGGCAAAAACAAGCACAACTTTCTTTGCCCAATGAGAATTAATTCTTGTCACTTTATAATTTGCTGTAGCCATGGGCCCAAAATTCTTCAATCAGACGTCCCATAATATAATCCAGTCTTTCACTAGCCTCACGCTATAGAAAATAAAGTTTGGAGGAAACATCTATAATCAAGACATTTGAGGAGGTTTTTCACATAGAAAGCATAGTCATGCAGAAGCTTTACAATTATTTGAGGTCTCTCTCACTTTTCTGGTGTACGGAAAAGGAAATGTATGTAGATTACTGAATGTTGCAATTTTCCAAGGGGCAGCCAGACTGCAGAAATTAGGACCTAACTGCGAGTAGATAAAAAGGTGTCACACACAAAGCTCGCTCACACACAGAAATGTATAAAACTATATGGTGGAGGTAGAATGTTCGAGTAAAGTGCCTTGATTTCTCTGCCCCAGCTTTTGCTGTTGGTGATCTGAATTGAACTCCGGTTTCAGAGTAACAGCCGTGTTAGTCTGTATTCGCAAAAAGAAAAGGAGTACTTGTGGCACCTTAGAGACTAACCAATTTATTTGAGCATGAGCTTTCGTGAGCTACAGCTCACAATTGAACTCCCTCGCTCCTGGGATGATTTACAGCCTCTGGATTTACAGGTCAAACATCATGTTGCTCACTGACCTGACCCCAACTGGCCCCTCCGGTGTCACCCTTACCTCCATCTGCGTAAGTCTCGGTGCCATAACCATCCTGCAGCCCATTATTCCAGGTGCCTTCATACTTTGCTCCACTGCTCATGCTCTGCCTTGTCCCATACCGTCCTTTAAAGCCATGGGTCCATTCGCCTTTGTAAAGCCACCGTCCTTTAGTCTCGATCCCCAAACCGTGCCTCTTGCCTTGAGACCAGTAGCCTTCATAGGTGTTGCCACTGGGCCACGTGTATATGCCCACCACTTCAAAACCATAGTTCCACGAGCCTGAGTACTCCCCTTGGCCCTTGGGACCAGTGCAGATGCCATGGCCATGGGCTTTCCCCCCTTCCCAGCCCCCACAATATGCTCCTCCATCATCAAAATCAAACCTTCCTCCACTCATGGTGCCATCCAAGCTCAGCAAGCCAGGATCTCCACTTTGCTCCTACGTTCCTCTCTTTCTTTCTCTTTCCTTCCTACTTAGCTGGACTGTTTTTCATAAGCAAAAGTTTGGGGAGTTTAAAATGTTGCCACATTTCCAAATTAAAAATGCTCAAAGCAAGGTGCTGACCCAAGGAGATGATTGCCTTGTGCTGCCCAGCCAGAGGACAGAGGGAGGGAGGGATTTGGGAAGGGATCCTGTCTTGGAGAAGTATTGGGGGTGAGGACACTGCAAATTGCACCGTGAACACCACAGGGACCTCTCTGCAACCCAGCACCCACCTGCCACCTAGGGGACCGGACAATCAAGTAAGGGCCATGCTGTGGGACTGAGGCAGATTGGGAGGGGAGGGATAAAACTCAGTTGCAAGACCTGACTCGTATCTCTGCAGCCTTTGCATTGCCCTGACGGTACATTGGGGAAGCGTCTGGCCCCTTTAAGAGGCTCTCCAGGAAAGGGCGGGGGGGCCCCGGGCTTCTCTGGGGGGGTCCCCCTTTCTTGATCATACCCGCCCCCCGGCTCCTGCTGCTGCTCCGGCTGCCTGCAGAGTCCCTCCCTCCTCAGAGTCCCATTATGTGTGTCTCTCTCTCTCCTCTGCTGCCCCTTCCCTCTTCCCTCTCTCCTCCTCCTGCGGTAGAAA
This sequence comes from Lepidochelys olivacea, assembly GCF_965140295.1. NCBI lineage: Eukaryota > Metazoa > Chordata > Testudines > Cheloniidae > Lepidochelys > Lepidochelys olivacea. The sequence goes on from NC_140423.1 coordinate 19,555,541, forward strand.
GGTCAGCGCTGCCCTAACAAGGCCATCGGATCCCAGGAGCTGCTCCCAAAATAAACCCCCACAGGCCCAGCCCCTGCTCCAGGGGCCTTTTATGAAGGAGGAACGAGACACCCCCCTGCCTGGGCAGGAATCCAGAAAAGACGAGGGGAGGGGAGAAGCTGGGAAAGTAAGTAAGTGCCTGCTTAAAAATAGACCCTGGGAAGCAGCTAGGGGAGGTGTGCATGTGAGGGGGGAGAGCTTCTCCTGCTCAGTTACTTTGGCATTTTTCCTCCATTGCACAGAGATCTGCTCAGTGGCTGGGGCATGTTTCCTGATGGGGGGAGGAGGGGAGGGGAGAGTAGGGGGAACCAGAGGCAGAAAGTGGACAGATGACTGGGGGTCTGCTCTCAGAACACAGTCATTCCACAACAATGGCTAGGACCAGAGGTGGGGAAGCAAAGGGTGAATGGCAAAGGGCCAAGATGTCCCCCCCAAAGTCAGTTCTGAGTTCCCAGCTGCTGCTGTCCTGCTTCCAGCCTTATGAGGAGCAGAAACGACCCAGCCAAGACAAAAAGCTCATATAAAGCTAATGTTTCTAAGGCAACGCTGTCCCCCCCATGCATCTGCAAACTGCTCCCACGCCTTCCCCGCTCACTGAAGCGAAAGGATAACAGCTTTCTAAGTATCCACTTCCCTCCACTACGTCTTTCCAGCACAGTTAGAGAGCAAGATCAGAGACTCAGACCAGTCCCACAAGCCTTAGGATAGAAGTCAGCCTTACTCGACTTCCGGCTGCCTCTCCTGCTAAGCTGGACACAGTAGGACCTTTACCATCCGCAGGGACGTGGCTCAGGTCTCTGTTACCTGACAATTTCACCCATCCGCAAAATCTTTGTTCCCTAGTAACACCATTCCTTTCACCAAAATTTCTGACCGTTACATGAATGCGGCAGAGGCCACATTGACCAGGCAGTTTAGTGTTTAGGTGACAAAAACTTTTGGGAATAAGATGAAGTATGCTGCATGAAGCACTAAAATTTTAAATTAAAGCCCATTTATTCACTCACAGGCAGTATCAAGGACAGGGGGGCGAAAGGAAGACAAGAATATACACATTAAAGTGAAACCCCAAGAAAGGTTTTGAGTTACAAACATTATTTGAAATCATGCTCATCTCCATCACTCCTGCCAAGAGGAATCAGTTGCCCTGCTGAAAATCCAGGGTCTTGTCACCAATAGTACAGGTGTAATTGAGCACTGCACTTTCCCATTTTCATGCTGTGATGCGTAGTATGAGCCAGGCTTATCTTAAGCCTGGTCTGCATTGAATCAATCTAGTTTATTCAAGCCACTAGTGTAGATGTGTTTAAACCAGTTTTGCTTACATGTGTAATTTACAGAAATAAACTAAACAGATTTAAGCAAAGTTTAAAGCAATTGAGGTGGATCTAGACTGGGAGGATTTGCATATTTTTAGATCAATTTTAAATCGCTTTAGCTAGCCACTACATGTTTCCAATATAGACAAGCCCTCAATGAACAAGCAACTGTAAATGCATGCAAAGCATCCGCTGAAATCCACTTCCCTGGTCAGCTGAGACCAAGTTTGCACAGAAGATGCATTCATCTCCAAAGAGAGGTTGCTGGCAGCTTCAATGTTCCCTGTCTACTTCAGAGGGGCCACAGGACCTACTTTAAAAAAAAAATCAAATCTCTGGAGGTATTTCACCTTAGGGTCTGCTTTTATTTATTTATTTTTATAGTCAGTCAACAGGTTTGCTACTCCAAAAGCTTTACAAGCAGTGGCTCTGCCTGGTAGGTGGCGTGAGCACTGCTTATTTGCATTGTGCTTGGAAAAGACAGAACTAAACTACAGAGCCGCATACAGATGCTGTGGTACGGGCACATAACTCCCACCTTCAAATACAAGACTGGTGAGTACACAGGAAAGAGAGGGGGGACGTTACCCCAGCATGTCCCACTGATCCAAATCTTTCCCTCCTTCAACCTGTCCCATACTCTAAGACGACGCTTAGCAAGGCCATAAAAGTATGATGTGCTATTTAGTGACCACCATATTACTAGGAGCAGGTGCTTATCCCAAAGGAAACAATGGCAGCTACGGAGCTAACCTGTGTTACTGCTGGCACATTATGCACCCCTAGTAAGAGGTAAAGTATTGAGATAGGAACTCTGGAGTTCCAAGTCCAGCTCTGCCACTGATTTGTTGTATGGGTCCAGGCACGCTGCAAAATCTTGTCTCATCTGTAAAATTAAGACAACCCATTGCATGGTTGTACAGGGCTTTACAACTGATGCTATCATTAGGGGCTTCAGTTTTTAGAACTGCAAAAGTACATGCTACATGGTGCCTAAATGCAGCTCCACATGCAAATACACCTACCCATTGGGCATGCACGCACGACAAAGTTAAGCCCAACAGTCACTTAGGCTAACCGTGTTCTTCCCTTACCCAGCCACTCAGGTTCTCAGAGAGGTCATTCAAACAAAAAGGGAACTAGCGACAAAATTCTATTCTACAGAGTTTCTTATATTGCACTTATCACCATAGTATCTAAGCATCATATCTGAGGCTCAGAAATGCCAGGTGCAGAACTGTCAACCCCAAGCATTCAAACATCATGAGTTAGACCTCAAGTTATAAGATTGGCTTAAAAAGAAGATTCTAAAATAGTTAAGTGTTGGGATCTTTCACTATCTTCTGGTTTGAGCCCTTAGGGTACAGACAGGTCACATTCTCAACTCACTCTGCTCTGAGGGGTAGATTTTTTTATTTTTATTTTTTAAATGAGAACTGAGAATTTCATGTAGTCACTTTACTCAAGGTGCTGGGACTTTAAAACAAAATATTGCAAGACTTGTGATAAAACTGAAAAGATTAACACTGAAGTGTCTTCAAGTACATCTCATGCTGTTCTAGAAGACAGGAATAATAAACTCTGATCTGGTTTATCATCACCAATGATGTTAATGTCTTAAAAACAGGCCAAGTTCAAGACCATGAAAGTTATTACAAACTGCAGCACTGTTCCACAACAAAACTGTAATGAAAATTATGTTCAAATGTATATTTTAAGCACCACTTGGCTATAGGACTCCTAAATGACTGAACTGATGCACGACTTAGGAAGTTTAAGGTAAGTATCAGTCAGCCAGTGGGTCTATATTGTCAGGGAGTAAAGATGTCACCTTTACATGGAGTAAAGGTGACATCTAGTGGCCAGACATGGATTACCAACTTGTTTGGATGCTTCTCCTTCCCTAACCATCAACAGTACATACCCAAGTATTGTACAATTTTCCTTTAGGGTCCCTACTAGATATTGACTTGTACTCCAGGATTCACTCTCCGTAAAATTCAGAACAAAGTAATTGACTGTACCAAGTCCACCACACTGCACTTCATGTATTGCAAAACAGGGCAAACAAAATATAAATCCTTACCCCTAAGTCTATGGGACTCCCATGAGAAAACAAAATAGTGGAATGGTAACTGGGCCCTCCTCCCTATGAAAGGTATTACTCCCATTCCCCAGATGTAATATCTACTGTATGAATTAGAAGTGAGCAATGCAATGAGTTGGTACTGGCATTATATATATATATATATATATATATATATATATACACACACATATACACACATACACACACAGGCATATTATATATATATTAGGAAAAAATCCAAAAGAGTGAGCAATTGGGGATAAAATGAAATTTTCAGAGTTTACAATTCTAGTTCTATTCCTGCAGCAGACAACCACACACAAGGAAATGGAGTTACTTCACATTCAGATACATGTGACTAATCTTATTAAGTTATCTGAATGCAGGGAAATTGAAGGGGAAAATGGACCCAGCACAGCCTGCCTATTTAGGACTTCTGACATTAAGAAATGCTAGGTAGTTTGGGGTCATCAATTCGGTCTTAATTGTGAGGCCACTTCACTAGGATAGATTATAACACTGATAGACAATGACTATCCTGTGCCATTAAGCCATATCAAGCTGCAGATAATGGAGCAGGGATGACATTCTTAATAACCAGAGGTGCTAATGGAATTTAGCATGGAAGGGTTTCTCCTAAATTATTTCTTGTCTCTCACACAAGGCACAAAACTGTAAAAGCATCAGCACATGATAACACTGGTTCATACCCTTCCCCCCAAGGGCTAGTTTCAGTACCTGGCAGTATACTCCCTTGTACCTGTCCACTGCTAAACCTAGAACAGGAGACAGCTGTTGGTGCTGCTTTGATATGATCACATGCAGATTTGAGCTGCAGCTGCTCTTCTGTGCAGGGAGATACGCACTACAGGCAGTGGAGAACCGTACATGGATCCATCAGCACTCTGCCTCACGACAAGACAAGGATCACACTACCAATATTTTTATGTTTTAGTAAATGGATTGCCAGAAGGAAGGGAAAAGGAGAACACATGGATGCAGTAGGAAGGCCCAAGATGTCCCGGCTTGGCAATTGACCAAGCATTAATTAAATTGAGACATAATAGACCTGCAGGCTTAAACTATGTCAAAACTATGTCTCAAACGGCTGGTCTACACTGCCACTTAAGTCGAAGTAAGTTACGTTGCTCAGGGGTAAAAAAAAAAAAATCACCCCCAAATGACACAGCTTACATTGACCGAACGTGGTGTCTACACCACACTATGTCGGTGAGAGATGCTCTCCCGCCAACTTACCTTCTGCCTCTTGGAAAGTGGAGTACTGAAGTAGACAGGAGAGCGCTCTGCCATTGATTTATTGTGTCTTTACCAGATCTGCTAAATGTACACTGCTGCATCAATCACAGCAATGCCTATTTAGCATACCAGTGTAGACAAGCCCTCAGAAATGAGCAATTGCAGGGAGGACAAATTTGGGTATTTTTGTCTAACTACAATCAGGATTACAGTGGGGGAAGGATGTGCAGACAAAAGCACACTGAAGAAGTTGGCAAATGCTGTTTGGTCTTTTGATGTATTTTTATAAAAAACAAACTGCAAAGGAGTCAACTCACCTCATCAACTGTTTTTCCTTTGCCTATTGATGAGGAACAATTACATTCAAGATACAAAGCCATCTATTTCTGCTGCAGCAGACAAAGGTAGAAGATCTGATTACCTGAATTATTTCTCTGATTAGGTAGCCTAATGTGGTAATACCTCTTGCAAGGTTAATACTAGAATCTGATAATATACTAACTTGGAGAATAGGAGAGCTGTGAAGAAAGGAAAAGGGAAGAAAAGGTCAGTCTGAAGAAAAAGTTTATCCTACTAGAAACAAAGCTGCTCTTTAATCATAAACAAGCAACACTGATTGCACCTCCCACCCCCCACAGAAAAGCAAATTCAGGCATCTGGAAATAATTAGAGCAATGGATGTAAAGATAAAGGAAAAAAATGGGGCATGACCCCCACTTTTAAAGTGTTCCCATAATTTGGTGCTATACAGCCCCACTTGACAAGTTTCCAAAGCTAACCCTGAATCCATAACTGCCTGTTTATGAGTTGCAATTGAACATCAAAAAGAGACCTCAGATGAGCTAAGATACAGCATCAGACTTCCCAAATAAAGAGGTCTGATCCCATACAGCGCTTTCTATGGACTGGTCTCTGCAATAACCCAGAACTGCAGGATTTTTTTTTTTAAATAAGATCTTTAATCAATGCAGAATTTCCCAAGTTATTAGTTCCATAAGCAGATATGGGAAGAGACTGTTCTCTAACCAAATCAACCACGATTCTAGGGTTAGAGCTGTCACGTTTCTAAATTAAGGTGTTCTGTCTGGTTTAAATAACAAAAGTTAGCTGAGATGCAATGAAGTGTTTTTATTGCAAGCATGGTGAGCAGGGAGTGGATTGCTTCTCATGTAGAGTACGACTGAGGGCAGATTTCAATCAAACCCTTTCTCTAAAGCCCATTGATGTCAGGTGTACATCATTTCTGCCATGTGAGACATTTTCTTGGGAATATATAAGTAATATTCCATGTATCCTGAAAGGTCTTCAATAGTCACATCATCCACATAGGCCCTTGCTTGCTCAGAGCAAGATCGTGGAGAACTTGAGGGAGTTCTTGATGGCAAAGGCTGGGAGTGGTCCTCAGCAACTGTTCTTTCTGGTGACAATGGGATGGTGTTCTGCAAGCCGGAGAATTTGTACACTTCCATGTCTTGCCACCGCTTACACTGACAGGCCTTGTCCATGCATGCACATGGCTTACTCTTGTTTTGTTTGGACACCGACTGGAAGTCAGAAAGATCTGTTGTCTTTAGACTTGCTTTGGACATCAGAGAAACAGCAACAGAAGAGTTTTCCTGTTTGTTCTCTGGCATTGGCTCTGCAACAGAAGCGCCCGAACACTCAGCAACAACTCCCTTGTGGCCAACGCCATCTAGAACAGGACTGGAACGTTCATTTGCACAGAATTCCTTTGGGACTGGCACCCCTAGCCCGGTGCTGTTGTCTGGAGTGTCAACCTGGCTCTTGTGTACCAGATGGCTGCACACAGAAGGCGTTTTTGAACTGCAGTGGATAAACTTAGGAGGATGAAGGATTGGAGACTTAGAACGCCTCCGACGCTGGGTTCTCACTGCCCCTCTTGAAGGTTTCCTCATAGACCTAGCAGCAGAAGATACACAAGTGAGTGTTTACTCTATAACCAGATGCAAGTAGTATTTTCTTTCTGTGAATCACAGTAGGAAAAGTATTTAAAAAGCAACCTCCTCCACTGTACAGTAGAACCTCCGAGTTACAAAATTCTCAGGAATGAAAGTTGTTTGTAGGGAATGTTCGTAACTCTGAAATGTTTGTAATTCTGAACAAAACGTTATGGTGGCTCTTTCAAAAGTTTACAACTGAACATTGACTTAATACGTCTTTAAAATTTTACTATGCAGAAGAAAAATGCTGCTATTAACCATCTTAATTTGAATGAAAAACAGTTTTCTTACCTTGTCAACTCTTAAAAACTTTCCTTTTTTTTTTTAGTAGTTTATGTTTAATACACTACTGTACTGTATTTGCTTTTTTTGGGTCTCTGCTGCTACCTGATTGTGTACTTCTGGTTCCAAATGAGGTGTGTGGTTGACCGGTCAGTTCATAACTCTGAGGTTCTACTGTATTTATATTACATTTTAATGAGTGCAGTAGCATCCACTGAGCTTTACAGAACAGGTGTACAAGATTGTATGAACTAACTCAGACAGACATGATACCAGTTCTGGTAAACAAAGGTGTGGAGCTAGCACCTGAGAGATCAATGTAAGAGAATGAATAAAGGTGGTTTTAAGGAGGAATCTGAAAGAGGCGAGGCAGGGTACTTAGCACATGGGATGAAAGAACACAGGGGCCACATGAAAATAGTAAAAAGAAAAGGAGGACTTGTGGCACCTTAGAGACTAAACCATTTATTTGAGCATAAGCTTTCGTGAGCTACAGCTGTATAATCCACTAAATGTAAAAATGGATGAGTTTTCTACAGAGAGGTTTTTAGCATGGAGAATCTCAAAGCACTTTACAGATTGGTTGATCCACAATCAACTACCAAGGTGAAATGCAGCAGCTCTCAAATGGCGTACAATACTACTATGCTCAAATAAATTGGTTAGTTTCTAAGGTGCCACAAGTACTCCTTTTCTTTTTGCAAATACAGACTAACACGACTGTTACTCTGAAACATGAAAATAGTAGCGATTCAAGACTGTTTCAACAGTCATTTGAAAATGTAAAGTGCTGCATAAGCACTAAGCATTCAGGAAACAAAAGGCAAAAGATTCAGAGATAGAAGTGCCTTAGAGGTACCTACTACTCTACTGTATGATGCCAAGTGATCCTGCAAGAAAGGATTCATGACTTAAAATGACTCATTTTCAAGTACAGCAGCTTGCTGAATATGTTTACTCTGCTCCTGTTCCTAATGCTGGTGCGGCTGTAGCATTCAGAACTACACCCACAGCTCAGAGGTGTTTCACTTTGTAAATTTAGAAACAGAACACAAATGGCATGGGAATGAGGGGGAAGGGATGACAGGCATGTTTGTTTTAAAAGGGAAACTAAAAAAGGTAAAATTTTTGTAAATAAGTCCGTTTAGAATCCAAAACCAGTAACAGAATTGGGTAATTAGAGTTAAAATAATTCCAGTTCATTTACATTTAAAAAACCAGGTCAGTCAGTCCCAGGCTGCCCTCTGCTTACCCATGCCAGGCTTCTTTAGATGTGCACACATTCTTAGGTTTGGTTTCATCTGTAGCTGTTCTAACCAGTGCTCTTGGAATTGTACCCTCACCCACAGGAAGAGAAGCAGTGGACCTGAAAGAGGAACATAAATACACTGCAATTAACTGAAGAGAATGCGAAAGATATATATGTCAAAATACTGTGGAGAGGCTATGAATTTTCTTTCCCAAAAAACACTTTAATCGGTCATCAGAAATGCCTTAAGCAAACTGTTTGCAAACAAACAAACAGTCTCCTAAAAGCTTCACTGAAGCACCAAACCAGGAAAGACACACAGTGTGCTAGTTTATAACTGAAGTGTTAAAAATTCAGTGAATTTTCATAGTGAACCACCAATATGTGAACATACATAAATTAAGCAAGCATATGATGTTATTGTAGTAACCTGTGTCCTTCCTCACCCTACTATTTGTTACGCTCATCTGTTATATCACATTATGTTTAATTTTGAAGTCTAAGCTTTGCCGGGCATGGATCATGGTTTTTAATTTGTCCTGTAATGTTCTTACCACACCTTTTGGCACTAAAATTAATAAATATGAAATAAGATAACAGTTCCAGTCAGCCTTATTTACCAAATCATACCTTGTTGCAAGCTGTTAGCCAAAATGATACCTGCAATTACGCATTAACGGGGCAAGAAAACACCAACAAATATGCAATAGGGAATGATGTATATGAGCCAGTAAGTCTTTTCTATAGCTACATTCTATAATGCTCAGATATCACACAGTTATAAAATGGGTTAAGTGTGGGCAAACAGCATTACAACTATGTTCAGGCAGGTTTGAAAACTGTTTTAAAAGCAAATTACTAGCAGTGGAATGGACAGAGGCTTATAGAATCCAGTTTCTGTCTGAAGACTATGTGTTGCTGCTCATTGCTGAAGACCAGAAGGAAGTAAGGTTAGATTTAACCAAAGCATACCTCCCATGACCAATGAATGAATGCTTAAAACCCATGTTTTCTGAATCCACTAAATGTAAAAATGGATGAGTTTTCTACAGAGAGGTTTTTAGTATGGAGAATCTCAAGGCACTTTACAGATAGTTGATTGTGGATCAACCACCAAGGTGAAATGCATCAGCTCTCAAATGGCGTACAACACTACTATACTAGTAGGAGACATGAGAAAGCTTACATCAGTCTGTGAGCTTTTTCTAACTCAAGTCTTCTTCAGCACCATTACTTGCATATTACTAAAATACTCAGGCCCCTAATGCAAGAATGAGAGTTTCTTTAAGCGCAGGGAAAAATCTCTCCACAAAGTAAAATTTGAAGACTCTGTATGATTTGGAATACACCTCTACCCAGATAGAATGTGGTCCTTGGGAGCCAAAAAATCTTACCGTGTTAAATCAAACTTGCTTTGGCCTCGAACATTTCTGTTAATACAGTATTTGACATAAGAAGTTTTATTCTTGGTGTTGTTTTAGAAAAGACACATCTGATGTCGTCCTTCACATCAAGCCCGGGGTCAGGGCTCGCAGCTGCGCAGCTCCACACAGGGGTCGATGCTCGTAGCTATGCATCGCGGTCGGGGTCATAGCCCAGTGCAGTGGTTGGGGCTCGCAACCCCCACATGGTCATGACCCCCCAGTTTGAGAACCAATGTTGTAGATGAGACAGAAAACCATTTTTGCTTTACCGAGTTATATCTGAATTCGTGTTATATTGGATCGCTTTATATCAGGGTAGAGGTGTATATGGAAATAGTAAGTCTACTCCATTACCCTTTCTTGCTGGATGACTTCCACTTGATACTCTACAAAAGCAGAGCCAACTGCTGAAAAAACATATCCAACAGAACTTGATGTAGAGTCCAGAATAGGAAAGCCAAGTGTACTTCAAAAAATTTAAGTATGGAAGTCCAATATGATTGGCAAAAACACCAAACTTAAAATATTTAGAAGCAATAAATCTTTAGTCATTATATGGGAGCAGGGTCCTGGAAAAATAGGACCAATGCACATTTGAACAGCTTTCAATGAAAGTGCCTGCATAGAATATTCAAACTAAAATGGACTGAGAGCAAGTAAAGAACAGGTCCCAGAATAGGCACAACCACCTACAAGTAATACAGACAGAAGATGTCTCAGATATGTCAATTTCAAGAATGCCCTAAAATAGCATTTCTAAGGGCAAGAAACACAGAGGCATGTTCCATAGTACGATAGTGGCTGAAGAAGCATGATTACATCTGAATATAAAAAAATCTGGCTAAACAAGTCCAGGATAGGGATGAGGGGCTGTTTGACTTCTGCCTTATGAACTTGATGGTGTGGGAAGAATGATGAATATAACTGAACTAAATCTTAACAGTTAGAAAAAAATCAACCTGAGTAACAGGGTAGAAAGAAGATTCTGTAGCTGAAAGGACAAAAACTGCTGGTGTCAATTACACTTAGGTGAAAATTGGGGTGGGGGAGTGAGGAAAGGATGTTCATGGAGTTTCTCTGAATTTTGATTAAATGCTTAGGAGCATTATATGGATAAAATTTTTAACAAATAATTAGAATGGCAGCTGTTTAAACACTAGCTTTTAAATTAGACCTTCACACTGCAACTCTAAGCTATACACAACAGCCTTAAATGGAATTTTCCCCAGAAAATGCCTCAATTTTTAGAGCCACAAAAAAAACAAAAAAACCCAACACCACCCAAGTCTTAAAGCCAGTCTTTCCTAAATATAAACATTCCTTGGATATAAATAGACTGTTTAACTGGAACACACTAGTCCCGGTGTACAGGAAGAATGTTTGCTACAAGAAACTCTTCTCCTTATTGTAGGTTTGGCCAACAGAGCTGAAAGGTTACAGTACATTACATTTTCAGAGCCTTGGCTTAAATAGAATTTGAAGATTTACTGGGCCCCCCAAGTCCACATTTTGAAAGCTGCCCACAGTCTGTACACAACTACAATTGTGTATGCAGTTACTCAAAGGGCAAGTGAAAATTAGGCTTGAAATTCTGACAGTTTAGGCCCATGTCTATCGACCTTCTGGAAAGTCCTGACAAGACAGGTCAGGAAAGCATACTCCCTCCTCTCCCACTAACTCAAAAGACCCGTGTCATTCACCACTATTGTGTCCTCCAGTTTCCATATATCCAATCCATGGATCATTCATCTTTACTCATAAGGCATTTCGGTGGAAAGTCCAAGTATTATACAGCAACCAGCTCCAAGCAGCAGTATTTATACAAGGACGTTGATATTTTAAGTTTACCAAAGTGGCCTTACTGTAATATCCTTACGTATTTTGGTCCTCTCCCAAACATGGGAAATAAGAATACAAGCTATGTTTTACTGTATTGCACCTGCAAAGAAAACTCTGTGTGGACATGATGTTTGTAAACTATTGTTATAATACTTCACTCCTAAGTGCTTTGAAATAAGGGTAATACCTACATTTGTACAGACAGAAAAACTTGGGTATGGAGAGCTGAAGTGAATCAGATGGGGAATACAGTGAGTGTCACGGTCAGTACTGGAATGCAAGATAAGAATATTTAGATGTGTGACATTTCTCATAGGATTATTTTCAGGCTCTTTAGTCAGTTGCAATGTTTGATCTTTGATATTAGGAATCATTGAATCTAATTAACAAATTAATTAACAATTAACCCAACTTCAGATTTTAAATGCGATAGAACCAAATAGTTAAAAATCAAATCAGAGATCATTGGATTAAATATGTTTGATATGTGCAGGGTGTTCATTTATTTATGATGCTCCTTAACTGTCAAAGTAGGACATCACAAATCCATCCCAAACCCCCATTTTCAGGGAGTTGTAATAGTTCAGAGTATCCTTTCAGGTTGACACTTTGGATTTCAGCCAAACAGGGAATTATTTTGCAACACTTGCACTAAATTGGTTCAGATTGGAGGTGGAGGTTTCCTGTTAAATGAAATTCTGTCCTTATTCCCTGTCCTGGGCTCAGAACAGTTGACATGCAGAAAAGACCAAGATATTAATATTCAGAAAGAAGCTCCTCTTTCTGCTGTAAACACAGACCAATCGACTGGAGACTGAAGGTGGGAAGAGATCATATCAGTTCTTTGAGCTCTCTTTACTGGAAAAGAGTTGAAGCATATTGGAGATAGGGGCATGTGCAGGGAAGGGAGGTGTCACAGATTTCCAGTGAGCCTGGTCAATTGTATTGAAAGACCCTGAATATACTGGGGCTCTGCGAGGCTTCCAGTGGCACCCTAACCAGCTTGAAACTGAGGCCTTGTCTATACTTGGATTGTAAGCACCTGTTCAGTTGCTTTGGTGCAAATAGCTTATACAGGAGTTATTTACATGAGCCCAGTTTACATTGTTTCATAGATATTTAGGTCAGAAGGGACCATTATGATCTAGTCTGACCTCCTGCACAATGCAGGCCACAGAATTTCACCCACCACTCTTGCGAAAAACCTCTCACCTATGTCTGAGCTATTGAAGTCCTCAAATCATGGTTTAAAGACTTCAAGGAGCAGAGAATCCTTCAGCAAGTGACCCGTGCCCCATACTACAGAGGAAGGCGAAAAACCTCCAGGGCCTCTTCCAATCTGCCCTGGAGGAAAATTCCTTCCCGATCCCAAATATGGCAATCAGCTAAAACCTGAGCATATGGGCAAGGTTCACCAGCCAGATACTACAGAAAATTCTTCTCTGGGTTTTCAAACCAAGGAAGGCTGCATCACTGCAAATCATGCTGCTCTGGTGTAAACTGTACCTACATTAGGAGTTTGCACTGGTGCAGCTACACCAGTGGCTGAAATTCCAATGTAGGCCAGGTTTGAGAGTTGAGACTTGATAATTGTATTGAGTGTTCTTTTATTAAGTAGGAAAGGGTTGCCATTCTGAGTATTAAAAGTGAGATGGACAGATTCTTTGTGCTCTAGTATCGTGGAGCAGTAAGTCAAGTACTGCATATCATGTCTCCCAAGTAAGGAGAAGATATACACAACATCCTCCCTTTCAGTGTTTTTGTTAAAGAAATTGTCATTCCTGGAGACTAGAGTCCAATGGTGGCAATACTGGATTCCTACATGACCTCACCAGTATCTTCAATACTGATGTGGCAAGACCACTTAACTCAAAGGGGTAGGAAGGGAATCCATCTCCCTGGTTCAATTCAGTGGTTGGTCTTGCTGCTGGTATTGCCAGTAAATACTAGTTACATTAGCAGCGTTCTAATAATGTGTACATGTCCTCTGATAACCAGGGCTCAGCCCAAATTCATTTAATATGGGCAGCCAAATGACAGCTATCAAATAGTAACCATTTTTGGTCACTGTTAGCCCAGGTTGGACTTGAACCAGCAATTTAGATAGGAATTGATCTGTATCCCATTTACCAATCCCCACAGCTAAATAGCCCTCTGATTACAAACTTTTTTTTTTTTTTTTTTAAAAAGACTTCAATTTGTTGTGCTACAGTTAAGCCTTCCACTACCTAATCCTTTGGTACCTACCTCAATCGCTTCAGATTTGTAGAGTGGTTCCCTAGCAATTCACTGGTCATATAGTTCCTCAATACATCATTATATGCTTGCTTACCCTGCTGCATCAACTCTTAGCTTTTTGAAAGCTGTCTGAAGACTTTCCTCTTCTCCATCCTTAGCTTCTGTTTTCATCCTTGGCACTGTGGGTGCTGACAGTTACCCTATGGTGTTGAAAGCAGAAAGTGAGTTGTTTGAAAATTAAATGGAGACAACCAGCACTGTGTTCAAAACTTTACTATAATTTCCCATCATCATCATAACTCAAGAAATAAATTCTGAGCAGCAAATTGTAGCATACACATAGCCCTGGTCACTGTATTAAGACACTTCTGGGAGAGGATTCAGAAAGAGGAGCAGAAAGATATGCAAGAATGATAGAGTCTTCATCATGTGTAACAGCTTAGGCAAATAAAAACCTTTACAGTAAAATAATTTGGTGTCAATTCTGAGCCAAGTGGGGGCAAGGGATGGGATAGATCTCTTCAATGCAGGAGTTTTCTATAGATTCCTATACTTAGTTCCACTGTAACCAAAACTGCACTCCAGAAGCAGTAGAGCAAACAAGGAGGGCCAGCACCACAACACCAATCAACTTCCTGTAGGTCACTGTTGGTACAGTTTGAGAACCTCTGCCCTACAGTACAGTCTTTGGGGCTTTGTCCTGTTTTATAAAAGTAAAGTGATATGGTTTCCACTATTTCCTTTGAAGACTACTCCACAAACCAGGGGTATGTCTATGTTACAGCAACGAAGCTATGGGGCTACAGCTGTGCCAGTGTAGCACTATAACACAGATGTTTCCTACACCCAATGGAAGGCAGTTTTCCATTTATGTAGTAAATAATCCCGCAGAGACAGTAGCTAGGTTGACGATATAATTTTTCCATTGACCAAGCTGCATCTACACTGGGGGTTAGGTCAACCTAACTACAGTCCCAGGGCACAAAACTTTTCACAGCCCTGTGCAACACAGATAGGTTGATCTAATTTTTAAGTGTAGACCAGGCCTAGATCCCAGCCTCAAAAAGTTCTATCAGGTTTTCAGCCCAAATTTACCCTCTCTTAATTTCAGTTTTTTGACCTTTGTTATATTAAGCATTTCATACGAATTATCTCCTCTTGGATGTTTAAGGCCCCAAAACTATTTCTAGACTTGTGTCCCTTACTGCTCGTGCAACTAGCAGTCAGTTGGCCTAGCTGGACAGCAATCCTTACAGTCTCTCAATTATTTTAACAATCTCTGTTGCTTTTCTCCAGCTCCTCCCAATTTGTCAATATTTTACTGGTAATCAGTTGCCCAAAATCAAATTAGTAGTTGTTCTAGAGTGATTAAAGTACTAGAACAAGTCTTTAACACCCGGTGTTTAAACTGAAGTGGTCTTGATTGGTAAAGGAGTACTAGACCACTATGGTTAAAATGATTCTTTTAATTTGTAAGAACTCCATATACTCCCACAGGCAAGTCCTCATACACAGACATTGTCTCTCAACTCCTTATGCAGCTGCTCTTTTGATATGACAGATATAAATGGAATATTACTGACTACAGAGTTGAGTTCTCAAGTCACTAGAGAGATAGATGCCTAAGAGCAACAGATATCAACTACCATAATGAAGGCTAATTAATAAGGGCTATTAAATCAAGCTACCAGTACAATACTACTTATATTGGTATTTGAATAATACATTTGCTAAATTAATTTTAACTCTTTGATATGCTGGAAGAGAGAATAAATTTAGATGAAAGAGCTGCAGCTAAATAGTCACACAGATTCTCAAAAGACAAAATGAAACAAGTAAATATGAAGGGTAAATTCTCTACCTGAGAATCTCATTTCTATCTGGCCCCCCTCAGATCTCCCAGCTGGTGTGTCTGCTACTTGCTCTGCAATGACTTCACTCAGATGTATTCCTTAGCCGCTAGCTGGGTGCCATTATGACACATCCAGAAAGATGGATGTGTCATAATGTGTTTGACGCACATACTATGAACTGAAGCAGCAAATAAACACAAGGGGAAGTGGTTGAATACAATACTGGTCACTGTGATGCTCATCTGAGCAGACAAATGAGCAAAGATTAACAAAACAGCCTGGCTTAGGGTACACTCTTAATTGGGTACTGGTACCACTTTACGTTGATGTTTGGGTGAAAATTTCTATCATAAATCCAGTGTGGGGACTAGCCTCAATAAAATTATTCTTCTCTGCCCCAAAGAAAAGTTATCCTTAAAAACAGCTTATACTTTTTTGCCAATTTTAGACTGATACCAAGTTAAACTTGAAGCTTGATGCCAGAACACTTCCTATCACAGCAGCCTGAAAAGCATAGCAGAAGTTGGCTGTAGCAAGGGAATGGAGCAAAAATGTTTTAAAAATCTTAGTAAAAGATGTTTAACACAGTGACAGTTTTAGTTTGGATGGAATTTTTACATGATATGTGGTCCTGTTACTTTTATTCACTGGCAAAACTAAACTGATTGTGAACTTATGCATTTTATGATAAACTGGTTGGATGAATTTAAATCCTTCTGAGTGATCTTCAATAATCTGGGTAGCTTCTGAAGACTGTAATCATGAGAAGAAAGTTTTGGAGATTTAAAACAAGTTAATGCCGGCTGAAATTATGTTCTTATTTTACCTGTCTTCATACTATATAATCTCAATCGATTTCTATTCTATTACCTTCAGAAAGAGACTGTTAAATATTTTTAAGAACCTACTTCTTTTGCAAATAGCAATCACAGGGAACTCCCCACCAGGCAAAAGGCTGGGCTGTATGAACATCACTGTGCAAACACATTCATTCTATTTCAGTGGTTTCTGACCCTTTTTCATTTGCGGATCCCTACAAAATTTCAAATGGAGCTGCGGGGACCTCTTTGGGAAGCTTCGGCATAGTCTGTGGCCCCCAGGGCCCGCGGACCAGAGGTTGAAAACCACTGTTCTATTTCATGTGGAGACCAGGCTCTGAGAAGCCTTGAGGGGACACTGGAGGCGGAAAGGTAAGGCGCTTGTAAGTGAATAAAACGGAAACGAGACATCAGTTCGTCCGTCCCCGGAGGTACAGAGTCTAGCCCGGCCTGAAGGAGGCTCAGGCACTTAGGAACATCAGCGATACCTATAGGGCCAGGAGCTGCCAAGAGAGTCCAGCGGGAATTTTTAATTTAGCGCTTTTGAAACCGGACCCGTTCACCGCCCTTGGCCGGCAGCACCCGACGGGAGCTCGGTGATTGAGTTCCCAGCCACCCCCCCAGCTCCGGCCTCGCCCTGGGCTCCCAGCCCGGAGCGATGCGTCGCCCCCCGCAGCGGGGACCGGGCTGCCCGGCCGGGGTGACTCAGCACCAAGAGCCGCGGTCACCCGGAGGAAGCCGAGAGCTGGGGCCGGGCGGGGAGGAACCGTGCGAGGGCGGCTCCCGGCTGGCCGGGGACTGGGCTGTCCTGCCGCACGGACACAGCCCGCTGGCCGGGAGTCGCAGCGAGCGCTGGCCCGGGGGAAGGGGCAGAGCAGCCGCCCGAGAAGGGGGCACCCAGGGGGAGGACGGGCCAGACAAAGCTGGGCGGGGAGGGGGGGGGTCCGCCCAACACACTTACCGCGCTCAACCCCGCAGGGAAGGAGCCCGCCGCCGCCCCGAGACCCAGCGGCTTCTTCCGGGGCGGGGCGGGGCGGGAGCGGTCGAGTAACCCGGATGGGAAAACCCTTAGCGCCAGAAAGGGGACGGGTGGCTGGCTGGTTGCACGCATGCGCCTTCCGGGAGCGCTGGGGGCAGAAACGCAAAGGGCGCATGTGCGGCCCCCGCACGATCGTTCTGCAGGGGGCGCGGTTGCGCGCGCGTCTCGGGAGTCCTGATTTTCGCGTGCGCTGTCGTCAGTTCCTGTTGTTTTTATCCCCTTTCGGAGAGCGAGTCGGAGGCCCTCTGGTGAGTGACGCAGCCGGGCGGGGAGGGCCTGTCTCACTCCCCCCTCCCCCTCCCCGGTCTCCGTGCCCCTTCTCGTGGAAGAAGGATCGGGGCCGCGCGCGGGGGTCTGGGGCGGGCAACCCCAGGAGCCCGGGAGGTGACGCAGCGGGGGCTCGTCCGGGGCATGGGGCCGCGCTGGCTGTGAGGGGAGCCCGCCTGAGCGCCGCCGCCGCTCAGGGTCTCCCAGCCGGCAAGCATCGCACGCGTGAGGGATTGGGGAACGGTGCCCCCTCGGCTGCGGGCGGCAGGGAGCGTCCACAGCTCCTCTGGCCTGCCTGGATTGGCCGAGCCAGGGCCCCCCATGTGCTCGGCGCTGTACGCACACCGCTACACGGCGACCGCCCGCTGCCGCGGAGAGCGGCTCTGCCCTTCGGTTTGCGTAGTGAGCCTGGCAGCAGCAGCGCGCTCTGTGCCCACCCGCGCCCCCTCCCGAGCCAGGTGCCTCTGAGGCCTGTGCGGCTCATTCCTCTCCAGCGCAAGGAGGGACAAATGCAGAGAACAAGGGGAGCGGGGAGCTGCTGCTCCTCATGCCGCACCGGGCCAGGAGCGAAGGGTCTGTGCAAGTGAGGCCTGAGCTACACACGGGGGTTTTGCAGCATAACCCTCGGCCAGGGCTCTGGCTTTTCGTGAAAATAGTTATGTGGGTACAAGCCCTAGTGTAGACAACGCTATACCAGTATAATGGTACCTGATACCGGTACAGGTTATTCCCTTTCATATATGTGGCTAAGGTATACCACAAAAAGCACGTTTGTACAGATATAACTGTGTCCGCAGGGAGGATTGTACTACTTCACCTATACTGGCTTTGTTAAAGTGGAACCGCTTTCGTGTGTAGCAAGGCCTGAGTCAAATTTGAAACAAAACTTGTATGTGTAGGTGGGTGGGAAATAAAATCACACTTTTCAGAGAAGGCTGTGTGGAAGAGTCATTGTGGGGCTTGATGTTTGTGTCTCAATGACTCCAAGTCAAGTGTGGCCTTTTGTACTTGTAAACTGAGTGTTGGGGTGGATGTTTCCTACGTGCCAGTGCCAGAAACTCATCCAAGACTGAGTCAAATCAGATTGCAGGTTATGGAGATTAAATTACGCCTTCACGGGCATCAGTGTAGGATCATTACCTTGAGTTGTCTTCCATGGTTTTTACATGCCCTGAGGACAGAAACTGAGCAAGCAATGGGAATGTGGTTAACAATTTGTTGATGCAGAAGCTCCCAGAATAGAATCTCATTTCCCTCCCAGAGCTGTGCAGAACTAACTGAAGTAAACAGAAATAAAAATATGGTTTTGATAGAAAACGACGTGTGACTGAATACACACAGATCTATAGGGTAGGAAAATGGCATTTTATAGAGTTATCGTTTAGAGAAGAATCACACTTCACATTGTGTTATTTTCTTTTTGGCTATGAATATTTTTATCACGCCTTTCTACTTTGCAGATGTCTACGTCATGATACAATGGTGCTCAGATACCATGGTGATTAAACTGTAAAAAACCTAGATAGATACAATGGAAACCCAGCAACACAACAGGTGCACGTGCTGAGAACGCTCCCCTTGAATACATTGGGAATGGCATGCTGAAGGACAGCACAGCTGCCCAAAAAGCATGGTCGTTAGCATTGTATGGCATGCAAGGTTTTATTGCATCTGTTAATACATTTACAACTGCTTATTAAATTAAAATAGTTGAGCTTCCACTACAGAAAGTGTCAGGTTGTTGTCACCTACCTTCCTGTTTAGTCCCAGATCTGAAGGTACATTGCACACCTTTATACTTACCCACTTAAATAGCCTTTGGAATGCTGTTGAATCAGAACAGAGAGTGGTAGCACCTTGCTCCAAGACAGGAATTCATAAGCAGAGAGTACAACTAAGGCATTTTTGTCCTGTCTGAGTGACTGATTTTATCTTTCTACTTCCACCCTGATTTGTTGTCTCTCCTTTTTCCTGCATGTCTTGTTGCCACGTGAAGCCAGTTCTGTATGTGCACTATGGATTAGAGAGGGAAATGTACTCAAGTAATTTGGAAGTTTCACTTTGCAGCCTATGATGCACATAGAGCAGCATTTCCCAAATGGTGGGTCCCAACAAAGTTCTAAATGGGTTGTGAACCTGGTGCAGAGGTTGGAAAGTGAACCCACCATGCACTCACCCCAAAGCTGTCCCCCAGGGCTAGGCCCAGGTCCTTGCTCCAGGCGTTGTGACCTGATGTATGGGGTCACATTGCCACTCAGGTGGCTGGGCCAAACCTGAGTGGCACTGGAATCCCATGCACCTAGAGTGGGTAACTGGGCCATGCCCATGGGACTGGAGCAGCTACCAGTATGTGAGTGCAGGGTGCTTGCTCTCCAACCTCCTGTCTCCAGGCCTCCCCTCCACACTAGGCCAAGATTCGAGTTGTGGTGCCAAGGCAGAGGGTGCTGGTGTGGGTGGTTGGTGCCCACCAGCTGGGTGCGGAGGCCTCTCATTTTGCCCCTCCCCCCACCCCCCCCAATATGACCCCTAAGTTGGTTGCAGAAAAAAAAAAAGACCAAAGGTAGTTGCTGGGTCACTTGAGTAAAAAGTTTGGGAACCACTGACATAGTGCATGAAAGAATAGACTATTGGAGAACATTGCTGATGTCTGAGGCCCCAGATCAAGGTGCTGGTCCTTCTGCTGTAGTGGAAGGAAGTGATCCCTTGATATTAGCTCTTAGACCTATGGGAGAGTTCTTCAGTAGCAGTGGGGAAGTATACAGAAGAGAAAATCTACCTAGAACAACAGATAGCAATGAATTCTTAATAGCAAGCATTATGATCAGCCAGTTTCTCAATAGTGAGTACTATGCTCAGCCACTTCTTTAAGATTCAGACAGGAAAATGCTTTCATTTGTTCTATGTAATCTTTGTAGCCAAGGACCAATTGGATACATGTGCACAGAGGACTTTCTTCCAATGTGGGCTTTATTGTCTTCTGCTTCTAGTCCAAGCTAGGTGTGGCAGGGAGGAAAACTGCCTTCAAGTCAGGATCAAATTGCAAGAGCAATATACAGCACTACTAACTGTTTAATGGTAAATATTCTACATTCTGTCCTTCTATATAATTATGCTATTTATGCCCAACACTTCAGTTCCTATTATTAAGGCCCAACTAGTTTCACAGCCGTGAAAAACATGTCACGGACTGTGAAATAAGCCCTTCCCCATGAAATCTGATTTCCCCAAAATAAGCTGGGCTGGGGCTTGTCCTTCCCCTGCATGGCTGTTATCAGAGGGAGGTCAGACCCACCTCCACAGGCAGTGCAGAAGTGAGTACCACCCTCACTTCTGCACTGCAGCAGCCCCAGAGCTGGGCTCCAGGCTTCCACCCCCTGCGGCTCTTTCCGGGGCTCGGGGTGCCCGGACTGAGGGCTGCCGCCCCCCCACGGCTCCTGCCAGTGCTCAGGGTACCCAGGCTGGGGGCTGCTGTCCCATGCGACTCCTGCCCAGGCTTGAGGTAGCTGAGCTGAGGGCTGCTCTGGGCTGCTGCACCCCCCCGCAGCTCCTGCTGGGGCTGCCCAGGCTCCAGCCAGGGCTCGAGGCTTTGACCCCCTGTGGCTCTTGCCTGGGCTCAGTGACCTGGGCTGGGGGCTGCCACCCCCGGACAGCTCCAGTCCAGCTTAGGGCTGTCCCCCTCTCCATTGCTCCTGCCCAGGCTCTAGGCGCTCAAGCTCGGGGGTGCTATCCCGCCCAGTGGCTCCTGCCGGGGCTGGGGGCACCCAGGCTCCAGCTAGGAATCGGGCTTCCACCCCCTGCGGTTCCAGCCCCTGCAGCTCCTGTCAGGGCTGCCTCCGCTCCCCTTCCCCTGCCTTTCCCCCCACCATGGCTGCTCCCTGGGCTCAGGGACCTGGGATGGGGTCTGCCACCGCTGCGGCTCCAGCTAGGACTTGGAGCTTTTGCCCTCCCAGCTCATGCCTGAGCTCCAGGCTTCAGCCTCCCCACCCGCTGGCTCCTGCCCGGGCTCGGGGCTGTTGCCCTCTCTCCACCCCTCTACCCCCCCGCCCCCAGTGGCTCCGGCTTGGGCTCAGGGTGCCCAGGTTCAAGGCTGCTGCCCCCTCCTAGCTCCTGCCCGGGCTTAGGGCTGCATCACCTGCTGGGGCTCCAGGCTTCCACCCTGTAGCTCCTGCCAGGGCTGGGGCACCCATTTTTCAAATTGTCTGGGGCCCATGCATTAATTCATCAGTAGCCTTGACTAGAAGCACCCGGTTGGGGAGCTCCCAGCAGCACTGTGGAGATCAGACCTACCACCACCTCTGGGAGCCTCCTCCAGCTGCAGGAAACTCCACAGCACAGAAGTGAGAATGGCAATTCTGTAACCCCTCTACAGCAGGTTTGCCCCCCGCCCCATCCCCTTTTGGATCAGGACCCCCAGGGTTACAACACTGAAATTTCAGATGTAAACATCTGAAATCATGAAATTGACCGATTTTAAGACCCTGTGGCTGTGAAATTGACCTAAGTGAGGTGTAAATTTGGTAGGACCCTACCTGTTATTTGTATCTCCTTGTCTAGGCTAGGTGTGGCCTATCTAAAGTAACAGGTTACAAAAGCAGTACAACTCAATTAACTGTTTAATCTCTAAATTCTACACTCCTGTCTGTAGTGTAGCCCTATAGGCTAAAATTAACTCTTCTCTGTATTATTTCAAGCAGATAATATATATACTTTTCATAGGCTTCGCTTTTCTTACTCTTTCTCGGTACAAAAAGAAAAGGAGGACTTGTGGCACCTTAGAGACTAACCAATTTATTAGAGCATAAGCTTTCGTGAGCTACAGCTCACTTCCTCAGATGCATATCGTGGAAACTGCAGCAGGCTTTATATATACACAGAGAATATGAAACAATACCTATTCCCACCCCACTGTCCTGCTGGTAATAGCTTATCTAAAGTGATTTCCAGCACAAATCCAGGTTTTCTCACCCTCCACCCCCCCACACAAATTCACTCTCCTGCTGGTGATAGCCCATCCAAAGTGACAACTCTTTACACAATGTGCATGCACATTGTGTAAAGAGTTGTCACTTTGGATGGGCTATCACCAGCAGGAGAGTGAATTTGTGTGGGGGGGTGGAGGGTGAGAAAACCTGGATTTGTGCTGGAAATCACTTTAGATAAGCTATTACCAGCAGGACAGTGGGGTGGGAATAGGTATTGTTTCATATTCTCTGTGTATATATAAAGCCTGCTGCAGTTTCCACGATATGCATCTGAGGAAGTGAGCTGTAGCTCACGAAAGCTTATGCTCTAATAAATTGGTTAGTCTCTAAGGTGCCACAAGTCCTCCTTTTCTTTTTGCGAATACAGACTAACACGGCTGCTACTCTGAAACCTTTCTCGGTACAGTTCTCTTTACCTTATTGACACAAAAGTTCCTCAGTGTGTGTTGGTTCAGTGTGCTGACCAGAAACTACTCAGTAGGGCTGATTGAGGTCAGTGTCCCTTCTGTCAGTGACAAGTGCCTAAGTGAAATTGAAATGCCAGTATTACTGTTCTGTAAACTAATACCAACTGCCAAGTCTGTGTTAAAACAGTGTTAAAGTACATCTTGTGTTAAAACAGTGTGTAGGGACGTGGCAAAACTTAGGTTGTCTTCCTCTGCACTGTGAACAACTCTGAGTACACAGTTCCTGGTGAACAAATAATATTAATGGAATGGTTCCAATCTGAAGGCAATGGGACTGACACTAGAGGAATGAAACACAACATGGTGGCTCATTTCAGTTGTGTGGAGTTTTATTTGGAAACCGGTAAGTCTTCAGTTCCCAATATCAAATCACAATTTGTATATTTTTCAGTGCACACTTCCATGGCACAATCAGTGTTACTCTGACAGCTCATCAATGGACTCAGAAGATAAAGACAGAGAGGAAGAGAGTCTGCAGACAGCTTTCAAAAAGCTAAGAGTAGATGCAGCAGGGTAAGTGAGCTTGTAGAAAAGTAGCTCAGTTTGTCAAGTTTTAATAAAATGAAAAACACTTGAGGCATTACCTAAGCCTCTAATTTCCCCTCAGGTAAGTAAGGGACATAAAGGAGTCATTTGAATGACCACTGCAATGTAGTTACCTCTGGGGTGGAAACACGTTTAATCGCAGGGGTTGTATGTATAGATGGCTCATTAGACTTCTGACTGGCTATTTGCATTTACTGCAGTTGAGAGAGAGAGTTTAGGCAAACAAGGCATTTCTGATAATGCAGTTGTATGCTTGCAATTCTGAAAAACAGGGCCTAGAGTCCTATACAGGAATTGCCTTGCATTTCATTTCTGTCTGAGAGGAATAATCGATGGTAGCCTCTTCACTTCTGTTCCCACATCTCCCTTCCTTCCCACTGGCTCCTTGATCTGCTGCTGTAGACATCCTGTCATCCTGTTTTCAGTGAAACCATAAGTCTCTGGTTAGCAATGAATCTGTGACAACAGAAATTTAACATGGATTTACATTCTAGTACCATTAAAGTAGCCTTCTGAGAGGGGTAGGGCACAACATCAATGTGGAGACACTTTGAAACATATGTTGCAGAACTATCTTAATGTAGCATTTTTCCTCTCACTCAGATCTACCGCATCTCTGTCTGTGGATGAGGGAACAAGTCTGAGAGCACCGATAAGAACAGCTATGGACGGAACCAAACCTCAACCTGTCTGTGCCAAAGAGACTTGGCATGGGTAAAACACATTGTTAACTGAACTGTATATTTATTCCTTGTTAATTAGAGATGATGAAAACATGCATAACATCATTTCAAACAGGGATTGCTTGTTTAATTAAGCAGCTGAGCCACGTTATTTTTCCCCTTTTGTGTTTATAGAAACCTTAACTTAGAGTTCATCTTGATTCTTTTTAATAGCCTTTTAACAAAGCCTTTTGTCTCCCTTCAAGAGATACTAGTATCCATATGTGTCACAGTTACTGGGCTAACTTCACCTCTGATCACTCCTCATGTTTTTGAGTATGTCTTCCTTCAGCTCTCAGGCCACTAGCTGCTACCTGGCTCTGAATGGAACTGTGTGATTCTTCCATTCTCAGACCAGGCTTTGGGTATCAGTCCCCTGGTACTAACTGATTACCTCAGCAGATCTGATTTATTTCCAGACCCTGGAATTCTGTTCCCTCTGGGGCAATGACAGAAGTGAGCAGTGACCAAACAGCCTCCTTAAAGCAAAGTATTAGTTATTTAGCACAAAAGCGTTTAATAGAAAACAATAGGACAGACTGTTTAATAGAAAACAATCTTAAAAACAATTGAACAGACTGTATGTATTTCTAGCTCTGCCCCTTAAGGCTTACCACCTCTTAGATCCGGGAAGGACCAGTTCCTTCATACCCCTCCACGGAGCTTGTCCATGCCAGCCTGTTTCCTTAAACAGCTGCTGACCAGAGACACTCCTTCCCATCTTCACAGGAATCAAAATACTTCCTGTTTGTAGCCCTTTGATCTGGGAGGTTTGAAACTTGATGGAAACAGAGGAGACAGGATCCCTGATCCTAACACCATTGTCTTTCAAGTATGTACCTAGATGTTCTTATCTGGGAAGCCATTGTTTTGCTTCCCTGTTTGTTCTTCCTACAGCCCTTATTGAATCCAAGCATTATGGTGTGCAATAAACATTCCATTATCCCAGTAAAAGTGTATACTCTCTCAATAACTAGGTTACACATCAATACATTCCTGCTCCTACAGTATTTATAACAATATTCCATATCTGCTCCTCTTCTGTCATGATATCAATTACATCCTCCTGAGTATCAGTATCTGTGACAATTGTCATCTCAGTCCTTTCCTCTCCTTTCTTCCACCCAGATCCTGGTGTCCTGGATGATCATTTTGTAATTTAGTATAAATGAAATAAAACTCAGCATCAGTTCCTTTCTCCTGAGTCTGTTGCTACTTCCCTCAACAGCAACTTCAAAACTTCCTCAGTTTGGTGTATTCAATTACAAAAACCATCCTACAGCAGGAAAGCATCCTTCCTTTGGGGTATCAGCTCCCTCACAATCCTTCTTACAATCCTCTCTAGATGCTACTCTCCCACTTTCTTCTGCTTCCAGCATAATCTAGGGTGGAGGAAAGGTCAGTTCTCTCTCCCCATCCCCTTTTATTTAAAGACACGAGTTTAATCACCAACACTGGCATTTATAGCTATTGTGAATGTGCATTCAGAATATCTCTTGTCAATTTTTTTCTGTGACTTGGTCTGCTGAGGGTTTCAGATACCAGTGGAGTGCTGGGATTTTCTATAGCTGTACAGATAATCATTGTTCAGATCTGATACTTGACACTGTCTTGCTTTAAGTGAGGTCCTGTTTTGGAAAGCATTAGGCTCCAGAATTGAGTTCTGAGTAACCTAATTGTTCATTTTTTGTTCACTAACAGGTGTGCGAGGAAGTCCTCCAGGGGGTCATCAAGAACCCAGCGTCGTAGGCGTTCCAAGTCTCCTGTCCTGCATCCTCCCAAGTTTACCTACTGCAGTATGAAAGCATCTTCTGCCCGCAGCCAGTTGAAATACAAAAGCCAGCCAGACACTGCAAAGAGTACTATCAGCTCAGACATTTGTGTTGCAGAAGAACTGTGTACAGGGGACAAGTATGATTCCTGCTTTGATGCCAATGATTGTAGAAGAGCCAGAAATGAACCTTTGGGAGCTTCCACAACTGAACAGCCTTTGGAGAATTCAAGAGAGAATTCTGCTGCTGTTTCGTCGTCCTTTGAACCCAGCCTGGATTCTAGACAGTCTTCAGATTTCCAGTCATTATCTGTGCTTAGCGATAGCAAGCAGTGTCCTTGCGTGGACAAGGAATGCCAGTGCAAACAGTGGCAAGATGTGGAAGTGTACTCTTTTTCTGGCTTGCGGAATGTCCTGTCAGAATGTGAAAAGGCAGTGCTAGAAGTCCATTCCCAGTCTCTGCAGAACAAATCACCCTCTGGTATGGCTTCATCAGGTTCTCCCCGATCTTGTTCTGAGCAAGCTCGAGCCTTCGTGGACGATGTGACAATTGAAGATCTTTCCGGATACATGGAATATTACTTATATATTCCCAAGAAAATGTCCCACATGGCAGAAATGATGTACACTTGACTACAAGGAATCCATGGAGAATCATGGGCTGGAAATTCAGTAGTAATGAGTGGATGAAGTGCTTCCCTCAGAGCCATGAGTGGGAATTTGGCCATTCTCATTGCTGTGTATTTGATCAAATGTTTCTTTGCACCATACAGTGTAGTTTTTTAATAAAGTGAAAAACAGACAGTAGCCTCTGAGCTTAGTGTTTTAAAAGAATGCATTAAACTCTGCAAAGCTCAAAGAATTCATTGTAGATCAAATAAACTCCCTCTGTTCTTTGGTCTGTGCTGTGGACATTTGAGCTGCCTGTACTGCTTTCACTATATGTCTTAGAAGAATAGCCTTTTATGATTGAATCTGGGGATTTGTGGTATTTGGGAGATCCTTTCTCTTTTTAACTGCAAAATATTTAAGACAAAGTAAGGCCCAGTAACTTAAAGAAACAATATGTAGTTAGGGATCTGTCTTAAACCAGCCCACTTGTGTGGGAAGGATAAGTAAATATTCTGTGTTTTGGGCAGGGTGTCTTTCATTGTTGAATCTGAGTATTGCATAGATGGTTCCACTTGAAGCAAATTTTGAAGGTTTCTTCCTCACAGCTATGTTTAGAAGTGCAGACTGTCGTAGAGCATGTTTCTGCACCCTATATAATAATAATATAATATAATATTAGCTCTTTCATAGCACTGTTCAACTGTACATGTCAAAGTGCTTTGCAAAGGAGGTAAGTATTGTGTATTTTATAGATGGGGAAATTGAGGCAGAGAAAAGTGAAGTGACTTGCTCAAGGTCACAACACAGGCCCATAGCAGAGCTGGCAATAACTCAGATCTGAATCCCAGTCCAGTGCCCCATCCACTAGGCCACACTGCGTTTGTAGGAAAAAATCAGCTCCTTTATACATCAATTTATGGGTTTTTCCTCATTGGTTGTTTCTGGGCCAATGTTGCCATAGGCAGAGAGTCTATATACACATCATACAAGCTAGATGGTATAGGGCAATAACACTGAAGCTGGATGAAAATTTTCTGTCAAAACATTCTGTTGGCAGAAAATGGCACTTTGACTAAACTGAAATTTTCACCAAAAAACACACTTGTAAAAACACACACTGACCCGTCACTTTTCATTTGTCAAAAATCAAAAACTTGGTTTTTTTTTAAATCCCGCCCCCCTTCCATTTTCATTTACTTTTTTTCACATCTGGAGTTCAGGTTGAGTATAGATCAGTAATTTATGGATAAATATATTACAGGGATATTGTAATTATCCCCAAAACAAGCATTACAAATCCAGGAAGTTCAGAGTTAAGCTTTTAAAAGAAATCCAAACATGCTGAAGTCTGGAAACACAGCTAAGGCACCTAAAGAACCATAACTTTCCCTGTAGTACTTTATTTTATTTAGCGTGTGTATAGTCGTCTAGCCAAGCGATGGCATCTTCAGTAGCATGATGCAGTTCTTCTAGGCCACCGCTGAACCTAGTTAGCAGGCATTCATCAACAATGTGCATTGTCGTCTGTGTTGCTCACATCTGTGTTGTGCCGCAGCTCCAAGCGTCAGCTGGAACCGACAGGTTCTACCTCTAATGATGCCATGTAATAACTATATGACTATTATTAATGTGTAATAGTGTTTGTAGTCGCAGATTAGATTAAACTGATTTTTAGACACTTTAATTTTGTTGTCTTTTCTCCCTCATCATGCCGCTAGAAGGCACAGTTAAGGTTATTTGGGTACCTTTCCTGTGCATTCCATACCTTAACACAGTTTGGATTTCTTTTAAGTTTAGCCTTAACTCTGAATCGCTTGGGCTTGTAATGCTTGTTTCTGATAATTACAAAATCCCTATAATGTTGTTACCTTTTAAGTCTAGCTCAATGTTTTTATGTGGGAATTATTAATAAATAGCAATACAAAGGAAGTTTCATACAGGAACACTCAAGAAATGCAAAGAGAATGATACCATGTAATATTTCTAATGGTCTGAAGATATCTAATATCAGCATTAAAAGAAAAAAAGATTTAACGTTTAGGTCCAGAGTCCAGCAGTAGGCTGTCTCTGTTTTTACCCTTCTCTGGAGCAGCACAAACCAGCCAGAGCGTACTAGGCACTTTCACCCAGCTCCTGGCCTCCATGTTCCCCTGTACACTCACCCAAGTTTCCCTCATGTCCCGTGTATTTCTCTGCGCATATTCTCGCCCATTTTCTCACTCTCTCCCTCCCACATCCCCCTATAAGCCAAACTACTCAATTTCCCCTTCCTGTGGCTTTCTCCTAACCACACACACACAGTTCCTGCCCCCTCATACCCTCCCCAATCTGTCCTTTGTTTTCTTCCTTTTGAGTAAATCTGTCACAAGTGGTAGTTTTTTAAAACAGATTTTTAGGATTAATGATTTTTAACCCATTCTTCAAAAAAGAACATTTCTTCTCAGCAGGGGGTCAATGGATAATGTTCATCTGCAGAGAATTCCATGAAGAAATGCCCTCTGCCATTTCCTATTCTCAAGGGGAGTAAGACTACAGCGCTGCCCTTAGCAAAGATACCCTCTTACAAAATGGTGACTGCCTGCTATTGAGAGGGGTGCCCAAGATGTTAACAAATCCATATTATAAAGCATCTGTGTGATGTGTTTTTGCTTCTAGGCTATGCCTGTATTCCATTTGAAACTGGTATTCATTGTCTGTGACCCACAGCAAACATAAAACAAAACCCAACTCTCCATGTACCGGCAGGAGCACTGAAAACTGGACCAGCCATTCCACATTCTCTGAAAATGAGATCTCCATTGTTACTGTGTTTGGTGAAAGGGACTCCCAGGTCACGGTGGGGCAGTGGCTCTTGCTAAGCACTGCAGTGGTGCTTGTATCTTACCAACTACAATTGAGCAATGACCTTGCTGCTGTGAAAGATGTACAGGAAATGGGGGGAGCCTGGGCCAACAGGCTGATATTATGATCATTTGGCATCAAGCTCAAATGTTGTAAATGCATCAGATGGCACCAATCATGTAGCAGATTTCTCAGCACAGAGCATGGATCAAGTCCTCGTGCTATTTGATCCGGGCTGGGGGAGAAATGTAGGAAAGAGTGGAACTCAAACCATTCCAAGAAACACCCTAAAGTACTAGGACCTTCTTGGAATCTCATTTGAACTATGGAACTTAGCTCTGCAAAACAGGTGGAAATAGCACGAAAGCAGGTTCTCCAATGAAGTTTCCAGTGTGCCCTGAGTTAGATGGAAGTGTTCACAGCTTGACTATTTCAGCCTGGCTCACCTCAAGTCCATCCAGAATACTACTGCTAAGATCATCGTCATAGCTTGCCTCTCTGATCACATCAGTCCCTTCATTGGCTCCCTCTTCATTTCAGCCTAAATAATAACTCATGGTGGTGTCAACCGCTGACTTCGATCTGGCTTCCTTACCCAACATTCAACTTTTTCATTAAACACCATCCTGCTTTCTTCCATGCTACCGGGGGGAAACTCTTGGGTAAAATTAATAAGCCTCACCTCAACCGTAGTGCCTACAAAACCATGTTGGTTGGTTGTGGCTAGGCAAGGCAAGTGAGGAGTTCTGACGGCCCCTCTTCCCCTTCTGTCTCTTTTGTGCTCCCTTATTCTCATGAGCTCCTCCATTCCTGCTGCTCCTCACTCTTCCTCTAGCCACAGCTCAAAATCATTACAAAACAAGGAGTTAACAAAGCTGGGCCAATTCTTCACCATGTTCATTTGTTTCATGTTACTTTCACAGAACTTAGAGCGCTGCGAGACAAAGACATCAAATAAGTTAACTCTTGCCAGCCTCAGAAATGGCTCCGTTTGAGTGTGGGGAAGCTAGGTTTACTGAATTATTTTTCTCCTCAAAGGGGCATGGACGAATTCCACTCTCAGAATAGGTTAGATAACATCTGGCAGGTATAGTTAATCCTGTCCTGGCCTGGGGGTCTTGGACTTCACTGGACAACCTCCTGAGCCCTATGTTTATGACTCTATAGGATACATGTTGGCACTCCCTGGCTTCAGGCCAGCTGGAAAAACCAAAGCAGCAGATACTCACCAATTCTTTTTAAGTTGGGCCACGTTTCTGTGTTTCTGAAGTCCTGGATTCAGCCTTTCAGCCACTTTTCAATCTCACTCCTAATCTCCTAGCTAGCAAGCCCACAGTACTTTAACCCTTAGCATGCCTTCAGTTTGATGCTTTCCATATCTCTAGTCAGCAACTTTTAAACACTAACAAATTCACTTCACAATAGCTGGTAGGGGAGATCAGTCTCACCCCCGTTTTTACAGATGGGGAAACTGATGACAGGAGAGGGAGGGAAAAGAACTTTCACAAGGTCACACAATGTTAGCGTCGGAGCCAGGAATAGAACCTAGCAATCCTGCCTCTCAATCCTTTGCTTGGTTTATTAGGTCACACCCTGTCTGACTGCCAGCCAAGTACACACTCCCAAAGGATGTGAATATCTGCAGGATTCAGAAAGATACTGAGACTGTCATTTCTATTCCTGACTGCACAATATATAGTATAAAATCAAATAGTCCACTAGATGGTGCTTGGTGGACAATGATCTGGTCTGATAGGTTAATACTGAGTGGCTCTCCTCTTGTTCTAAGCCCAAAATAGCGGCACCATTTGATTATGTACATTGTCAGTGAGAGTTATTAATATAAAGGGATCTGGAAAGATGCTTTATAGACAATGAAAACACCTCTTATTATTGTGCCTGGAGAATAGAAAATGCTAAATTCAAGACTAGGATGAGCTGAGGAAGGTGGCATTGCCTTTCTTTGCACTTCATACTGTGCTTCTGTGTAAGCTGCAGATCAGGAGCGCACAAAGTTTGTGACAAAGAGGGCCACATCAGCAACTTGCCAGCCCCCTAAAGGCAGGCCCACGTTTGCACTTATATACCTGTAATACAGCGTGCACAGCCTCAAGGCTGCGAGCTGGATCTCTCTTGGCAGTTGAGTAGCAATTGCCTGCTGCTTGAGTTCCCCTGTCATAAACGCTAGAGATGAACAGCTGTTTCTGTTAAGTCTTCACAGGCTGCATTGAGGCCTCCGGCTGCACTTTGCAAGCCCTCGCTATAGACAGTGAATCTCTTCCATGGTTGTTTCATGAGACTGAAGAGGAGAAAGGAGTAAGGGCAGCAATAGCCCTTCCTAAGACCTGCCTTGCACGTCACCCCATAGACAATGCCTGTGGGGAATGAATGAGGTGGGGAGCTCCTGTTAAATGGTCTAAAACAGGGGCACATTTCACCAAATGTCTCAGTCCCCCTCCAGCCCCCCTCACCCCACAGGGTTAGTTCTACGTCTGTAGCATGAGGGGCAAAGTCAGGGGATCAGAAGAAGCTGGAGATGGGAAAGACCCGTGGGGACCAGTCTCTGAAAATGCCCCAGCAAAATGTGCATGTCTGTCCTTTCGTGCACTCCAAGCCCAGCCCTTGCACACACAAACCAGCAGCTAGACACGATTTGTCACAAAGTTTTCACAGGTGCAAACGTGCACCAGCACATTTTGCACGTGCATCTTGCGTGGGCACAAATTTAGTTCCCCTCAGTGACTGAGCTCATCCTCCCAGCCCATACAGGATTTATTTTATTTTCCCAGACTTGAATCAGTCTAATCTTAAGTGGTGCTTCTAGCACTTTTCTTGGGCGACTGTTTCAGTGGTACAGATGACAGAGCACACTGTCAGAAAACGTTGCCAGATATGAAGCCAAATGGTGAGGCAGCGAGGCCCTGATTTCCAGACCTCTGTGTTCGTTATCATGTGGCCAAAAATATGTGTGAATATGCACAACCAGTCTGTACCTCCACATCCTGTGAATGTAATCAGAGTCAAAATAGTTGCACCTACAGAAGGCCCTTAGATGTCTAGCCAGCCATTTACCTGAGCACTGACTCTGGCTGCATGCACAGTTACAATAATTACATATGAAAGGCATGTTCCCAATTTGAGCCATCAATTCTGTAAATAAAATAATTGTAACCCACATTTGTGAGCTCTTTGGGGCAAGGACTGTCATTTTGTTCTGTGCTGGTACAACACCTAGCACAATGGGATCCTGGTCCGTGACTGGGACCCCCTAGGTATTACCGCAATACAAATAAATCAAAATAATTAATTAATAGTTAATCGGAACATACAGAAACATGAGAACATTTGAAGAGTCCTTGCTTCTTTGTTCCATACAGGGCTGTAGGTAGGAAAGCACCTGCTGTTTTACAGATAGCATTTATTTCTGAATCAGTTTATCCAATATCTATCAAATATAAAGTGATCCAAATGTTAGTATCAATTGCAAAAACATTCCTGATGAGATGTGGACTTTGGCGTTGCATGTGGACTGCTGTGTTGGTAGCACCGGTAGCAGAGACTGTTTCTGATCTGTTCCAATGAAACAATGCATGCCCACTGTAGTATGTTTCAGTGGGAGCTCTGACATGAGTGTAAACAGGTTCTGATTTAACACACACAATCCCCTTCTTTTGTAAACTCAGACCTGATTCTGATTCTGCTCCCCTGCGTTCCCCACCTAATACTGAGGGTGTAATGAAATTCAGTCCACTTGCTTGAGTAATGATGCTGTTTCCATGAGCCCATGTGATGCTTGGATAGTGCAGCTGCCGCTGCTCTCTCCTTCCCCCGTTCTTCCAATCTCAGGCTGTCATGGCGACTCCCAACAATGCTACTCCCACCAACTGCAGCTGGTGGCCCATTTCAGCTCTTGAGAACGATGCAGGGAAATCTGCGGAGGTTGAGGACAGCCAGGACCCAACAGACCCTGCTCTCAGATCCAAGGATAGGCTGGTTTTGTATCACTGGACCCAGTCTTTCAGCTCACAAAAGGTAAATGCTGTGCTGGATTCCCAGGGAAGAATCACCTCCAAAATCCAGGGCATATCCCTGCCTTGGGAAAATGGCTTGGATGGGTGCTTTGTAGGATGAGTAGATTGGCTATTCCTCAGAGGTGAATAGGGGTACAGCTGGCAACCGGAATATTTAAATAGCAGTGTGTTTTGTGCCTGTATTTCTGCATTTTTGACAGAATCTGTCTGGGGTGGCGGTGGGGGGGTTTCTTTGTAATTCTGCCTTTGCTTTGGAGTCAGATTTTGTGCTGGGAGATGTTTCTGATTTATGATTCTGCTCCATCTAACACCTGAATCTTACCTGACAGGGAGAAGTGTAGACAAAGACAATTGCATTGAAATACTGGCTAGCTAGGACTGTCCTGGTGTTGGGGGAGGGGACAGTAGTCATACGTACAGTGGTCACCATTAGTTCCCATACATCCTGGCTCAGCACTGTGCCAAACAAATTTGCTCCTGATGCTGCAGCAATGCTATTGAAATCCTGTTCCCTCAACTCTCTGAGTCAGTTCAGAGCTGCCATGCATGGATTTTGGTAACAAATAACAATCAGTCATATCCTCCAGTCAATAGTAAATGTTCTTTTCTGCAGCTCAGGATAGCAGCCAATGTTCAACAAACCTGACCTTATTTTCATAGTCACCAACAGTCCCAGTTGTTCTCCTTACATTCATTAAATATGTGAGCTGAATTATTCATAGTGGAGAAGGTGAACATAAAGTTTTCAAGCTGCAAGGGCTCTGGGTTTCCATGAGAGCAGAATGTTCTCCCTTCACCCCAAGCACATTCCGGGAGGCTGTGGGGGCGAGGGGACGCAGGGGGAGGACAGGCTTCTGTGTGTGCACAGAGAAATCCTAGAGCACACAGTGCAGCTGGATGTCTACAAATGTTGAGTCCTTTCTTCGCACTCTTCTAACTAAGGTGTTTATTCTGCATTAGCAGAGCTGAGTCTTTAGGGTAAACAATCTGACTCCCATCTTTCCTTCCTTCCCTGCATTGCAATGTCCCTTTTGGGAGGTTGCTATTTGCATCCTTATCTATTGCTTTTCTCATTTGTCTCCCAGCACTGGGAGGGAAACAGTTAACCAGCCACTCACACAGGATTTTCTACAACCAATCCAGGCCTAGCCCTACCTCTGCCAGAACCACTCCATGAACACTATAGGGCACATTTAAAGTCACAGTGCACAATTTCATATTATTTATTGAAATCCCAATTTGATTTTTTTAAAGTCACTTGCAAAGAAATAACACCCTGAAACATGTTCACTGTAACTAGGGATTAACTAGCAAGACAACCTGTACATGTAAGTGTAATGGACACAGCCTGCTGGAGAAAGCAGATCTATGCCAGGTATTGAAATATCCTTCAAAGCCTCTTTCTGATAGGAAATTTCCCTTATGTTAGAAGTGTTGTTAAAAGTCCTCTAGGAGTAAAGCTGTTTCCAAGCCCCTGTCTCCCTGACTAATTGCACAGATCCATCATCTTGCTGCCAAAGTTGTTGAATATTGACTAATTGGGTGGGATTCCAGGGGCAAACCCTAAGACGTGGGGATCATCTGCTGAACCCCTGATTTGGCCCTCACTGCTGCGAAATAGGCTTTTAATTTGAAAAGGTTTCTTCTTTCAATCAAGGTGTCTGGCACAATAAAAGCTTCACATTTCTGTGCAGATGCCTGATGACAGAAGTACCTTGAAGTGCTATGCACAGCCAGGCCACCTGATCTAGCCACCCTGCAAAGAAATACCTGGGGTTCCTTGTTCTAGGTTTGGGCCCAGCCTCCCCATTCAGCACCATGGCCAGAGCATAAGATGGTCTCCTTCAGCCTTCCAGAAACAAGCTGGGGGAGACGGGGAGGGAAGCAGGGTTACCTGCACAAGCCAAAGAACCAGATTCATTCCTGTATAACCCAGTTGGGTTAGTTACCCTAGGTATAAATTTGGCCCAGTGTTTCTTAACCAGGCCTTGGACCTTCTTCCATTAATTGATGGTCCCCCTCAGACCTTGGGGGTGAGTTTGTGACCTACTGATGTCAATGGCAAAGCTCTCCTGGACTTCAGTAGAGCCAGGATTTCACCCTAGGTCTCTGGGATTCAGACGTATTGTCAGTGGCTCTCATACGCTGTGCACATCTGGAACCCAGACCAGTGATTTTTTTGTAAAGAAATAGTCTAGCTAAGCAAGGTCGCTGGATCTGGTGGCAGAATCCCTTGCAGTCTATTACCAGAGGTTTCTCAGAGGCTGACATGGAGATTCAGGGGACTGCTTTGATTAGTGAGCACTTCACAGCTTGGTTATCAGTTTGAATCCAGCCCAGGTCAGTTGTGACCCAAAGTAATTACCTTCCGGCAGCTCTTTGGAATCTCTTGTATGAAATGAGTTGGTGGGTCTTAGTCCAGTTCCTAGCAGATCAGCTTTCTATGTGATAAAAATTGCCATAGCAATTGGTCTGAACACCCTCCTTCTTGGCAGCCTCAAATGAGAGTTCAAGAAGTGAATAAGCCTGATAGAATGAATTCTTCTCTTAGCCTAGATGCAGTTCCTGACCTGTAGTCAGGGTGGAACTACACTGATGAAGGGTGCTGTGTGTGGGAAGGCTGCCCTGCTACTATGCTTGCTGTACATGTTCTGTGACTAGAGGAGATCCGTCTCCAGGGCTGTCGAGCTTGCTGCTTCCATCAGAACCAAAATGCACCAAAGGTTATTTTGTAGAGAGAGGCTTGCCCCGGCATGCCAGTGCTTATTATCATAAGAATCCTCTTCTACTCCAGGCTCTGAAATGGAGTCTGAGCTCAAGGTGGCTCTGTCTTAGCTTGAGTGGAAACCTCTTCCACATCCAGGTAGGAAGCATGGTCTAGTGGTTAAAGGACAACTCCAGGAGGAGAATCCTTAGAGTCCATTTGTGGTTTTGGCATTTATTCACTGTGTGACCTTGGGCAAGTCACTTCCCCATTCCATGCCTCAATTCCCCACCTGCAAAACGAGGATAATCGCACCCACCGACCTACCTCACAGTGGGGCTGTGAGATTTCATTTCTTAATGTTTAGAAGATGCTGTGAGAGGTTGGGGATGGGAGGTGCTACAGAAACACAAAGCACCTGATGACTATTGTCAGGCAATGTGGGTAGCAAATTGCTGTGCCAGGGATACACCGTACCATGCTGTACCTGCTGGACACGTGTGGTGACCCCTGCTGCAAGCTCTGCTTCTCCTGTCAGTTCTAGAACAGGCCACTGGCTCCTTAATGGCTCACTGATTAGAAAAGGGGACTGGGGCAATCGTCCTCAGTGGCAGGATCGGTTATCCCAGCACTGTCCCTTCTGGGATTTAATTCCCTTTCAGCAACACAGGGGCAGAACGAGAGGAGTCTGAAAACAAGGGGCACAGGCTTTGACTTGTTTTATGTTAAAAGGAAAAAATAAATTGTCGAGCCTATAAATAATGAATTGCTAGTTCTGCAAACTCTTTGTTTGGAGGCTCTAATAAAAAAAATGCTTATTTTTTAAAGTTTTATTTTTAGCAAATTCTAGTTGTAAGAAAACAATTGCTTGTTTGTTTTTAATTCAGAAGTTGTGTGTTAAGCACCTGTTAGGTGTCACACCAGTGTTTTTGTTTTTAGTCGTGTGCCCTACTTAAGTGATAGTGATGAACATTTTCAAAACCTATATGTCTAAAATTAGACTCCTAAGTTCGTGTTATGGATTCTAAATTAAGTGGCCTGATTTTTAGAGGTGCTGAGCACCCACAGCTCTTCTAGAAGTCAATGGGATTTGTGACTGTTCAGCACCTTTGAAAATCAGAACCTTAAATATGGGCTTGGAGGTCTAATATTGAACATGTGGGTTTGAAAATGTTAGCCAATGCATTTTATACGCTTTATACTTGCACTTCTCTAACGTTTTCCATGTGAGGATCTGGAAGCACTTTGTAAGTGTTACTAATTCTATCTCAAATCCTCCTGCCCCTGTGTGGTTGCTACCATTGTTCCAATTTTACAGACGGGGAAATTGAGGCACAGAGGTTTAGTTATTTACCCAAGTTCACATGGAAAGTCTGTCTCAGAGTCAGGGACAGAACTCACAACTCCCAGTCCCATGTCACAGCAAACCTGTCACTCCTGGAGTTATTTTTATTTAGAACAAGTAGAAAACAAACATCCTGGTATTAATACCATCCATCTGGACAATTTGTTGAGTGTCTGGAAAAATATAACTGGTTCATGTTCCATGTGCCTAGGAAGATCTGACAAATAACAACAAAAATCAAAGCTCAGTGCAATTTTGTATGTGAGGGTGCAAATGAAACAGGACTGGGTGCCTCTAAAAGAGCTGGATGGGCAGTGTGATGGGCCACGCTTTTGTGGTTGGTACTCCAGGCTCCCTGACTGTTCCCTACCCTAAGGATGAGGCCCTCACTGCCTGCCTCCCATTCAGCTGTACACAGTTCAACCTGCCTGATGCGTGTGCTGCTCACTGCATTGGGAGTCAATTTTGTAGCAGCCCAACCCCTCTGGCAGGTTAGAGCGCACACAGCTGAATGGGAGGCAATGGGCATTACTGGTACTGCCAAGGGCCTAGACTGGAAAATTGGCACAGCTGCCCAAAGAAGCTGGGATACTCACTGATCTAAACCCCTGACCTCCCTGACTCAGAAGAAGAAGCCAAGCCTGGTGCTCAAAAGCCATGTAAAGGGTGGGATACAGATATAAAGGAGGCATATACAGAACAGCTCAGGACAGGGAGTGCAAAGGTGCTTTAAGCCACCTATGTGTCTCCATAGTCCTCCTGGGTCAGGTGTGTTCTGGGATGGACCCTTTGGCTGATCCCTATACCACTTGCCAATGGCCTCATGGGGGTGATGTAGCGTTTGGGGGTCACTCACACACAGGTGGCATTGGCTGTTTCCCTTTTTCCAGGCCACACCTCCTCCATTGGCAGAAAGGCAGGATTTGGCATAGGAGCTATTAAGCCAGCTCAGAGGTGTCAGAGGATGACTCTAAACTGCACTGATCCTCCTAAGGCTTTGTATTCATGCAGAAGGACTCCATAGTTAGGGCACTGGCTTAGGACTCAGAAGAGCTGGCTTCTGTTCCCTGGTCTGCTGGGCTTCTTTCTGCCTCAGTTTCCACATCTGTAAAATGGGGATAATGATTCTGCCTTTCCTTTCTAAGGTGACTTGAGATCTCTGGCTGAAAAGTGCTGTGTAAGACCTAGGTGATATTATTTTTTATGATGCTGGGTTTAGAGCTGCTCAGCCCATGAAACTGGGAACTGGGGTCATACAGCAAGAATTTGGGAGCCTCCCTAAATGAGATCCACTGCGTGGCCAATAGCTCTGTATGTGCACCAGCTGGGCAGATGGAAGTAATATGGTGCCTACCATCATCCTAAAACAGACGTATGAACTGTACTAGGTATGGCAGTTTTTTCTCTCTGGCAGCTTTAGGAAGATTTCTAGAGGTGACTATCTGTAGATACACATAAGGAGCAGCGAAAGATGGAGAAGCCAGACAAAGTGCCTGAGTCGTGCTCCCCACTACTGCTGAGTAGTGAAACTGTGGGTGGTGTAGAAATGCACAGTATGTCTTTCTGTCTCAGCAGATCCCCGTGTTGGAAGGGAGTGGGGACTAGATTGGCTGATCAAAACACCACTCTCACAATGCGACTGGTAATCGGGTGATAAAACCATAAATCCAATCACACAGAAGCTTAAGGGCTTTATAAGCATTCACTGGCCTTTAC
This sequence comes from Lepidochelys olivacea, assembly GCF_965140295.1. Taxonomy (NCBI): domain Eukaryota; kingdom Metazoa; phylum Chordata; order Testudines; family Cheloniidae; genus Lepidochelys; species Lepidochelys olivacea. Next base: position 19,594,952 of record NC_140423.1, read on the forward strand.
CAGCTGATAGTGATAAGTCAGGGGACAGCCTGAGCTAAAGCACAGAGATCTGATTAGTCCAAACCTTTTGGTCCAAGAAGGAGTGCAAGTAGTGATGCTTTGCTTTAACACACACGGTATCTGCCATCCTCACAGAGAAGCACACAGAAATGTGCACACTCACAGAGACAAGCCCTGTTACACGGATACACACACAAGCACACTAATTGCCACACTCACAAACACCCACAAATGCACAGCATTTTGATTAAAAAACTAGAATATAAAATTAACATGGCACACAATAAATGGATTAAAAACTGGCTAACTGATAGGTCTCAAAATATAATTGTAAACAGGGAATTGTAATGAAGCAGATGTGTTTCCAGTGAGGTTCCACAGGGGTCGGGTTTTGGCCCTACTCTATTTAACATTTTTATCAATGACCAGGAAGAAAACGTAAAATCATCAGAACTCAGTACTCTTGGCTCACAGTTCCCTGCTCTAACCATGCAGCAGGAGCATTCAAGAAGCCAGACCCTTCTATAATATCAAATGTCTCCAGCAACAAGGGCCAGGAAAAAGGAAAGAAGGAAGTTACAGGCAACAAGGGACCTTTATGTACAGCATCTTCATCCAAAGTATATCACCCCGAATCTTTCACAGGGATAAACAACAGGAGCCAGGGAGCGAACAGAGGCAAAGGAGGAAAGAGATAGATAGATGGAGACTGTCTCACAGAGCAGGAGCTGTGGGGTATAAGGCTGTCTGACCGCATGGAGTGCTAGGAAAACAAAGGGAAAGGGGAGGGGATTGCAAGACGTGGCAGGATTCTCCCTGTTGGACATTTGCATTCTCCTCTCACCATGACACTCCCCTCTGCTTTTGGAACCAGAAATGTTCCCAAGGGAGCACTGACTGGCCGGAGCGAGGAAAACAGCAAGCCTTCCCCTGCTATGGCAACGATACTCCATGTATAAGTGCCGTCAGCCACTTTGGCATGTAAGGGAGGGGCCCAATAATCACCTGATGCTGTCCTGTCCTAGATTTGCAACGTGTGTATCATGGCGTGTCATTGTGTCTCAAGGATATCGCGTTCGGAGGAGCCATTGTGATGAAACATAATGGCACAAGAGGAGGACAGCATGCTGAGATTATGCCTGTCTCTGAGCAGCCCGTGACACCACCTGCCATCACTAACTTGTTAAATTTTCAAACGAGCACCTTCGCACTTTCTCCCAAGCTGCCTCTCGTGCCTGGGAGAAGCTCCCCATAAACATCCACAAACCCAACTTATTATCCATCTTCAAAACCCTCCTTACAGCTCTCCTTCATTGCCAGGCCTACAAAACACTTAACTGCTGGTGTGCAGAGACCACTGCCTATCATGCTGGCCAATATGGTCTCATTGTTTCCTTGTATTCCCCTATTGATCTGTATTCATCTGTTGTCTGGTCTTATATTGAGGTTGTAAGCTCTTTGGGGAAGGGGCTGTCTGTTCTGTGTTGTGCAGCACCTAGAACAACATGATGGCTGGTCCTAGAAATTATAATATAAATAAAAAGTTTCTGTGATTCTCTGAGACTGGGTAACAAAATATCACCTCTGCCTTCTACCTCCTTCTTGGCTTCTGGGAGAGATGCCAGAGACTCTGGTATGTTGGGGTCAGGGCTCCTCCTGATGTCCTGCTCCATAGGACGTGTCAGGTGGCATGAGGAATAATCCTAGGATGGGCACTCTACTGAATGCCCACTGGGAAGAGGAGCTCCAATCAGCCCTGTGCAGCACTGGGCCCCAAAGAGCCACAAGTGGCTGAGCATCACTGTCCTGTGAACTTTGTGGGTATGGGAGACCATATACAGAGCCTGGTGGGCAGCAATCAGACTTCTCTGCCCTGCTTCCTGCTGTAGGTCCGCCTGGTCATCGCAGAGAAGGGGCTGCCGTGCGAGGAGCGGGATGTCAGCATGCCCCTGACTGAGCACAAAGAGCCCTGGTTCATGCGTCTCAACCTCGGGGAGGAGGTGCCCGTGATTATCCATGGAGACAACATCGTCAGTGACTACAACCAGATCATCGACTACCTGGAGAAGAACTTCACAGGAGGTAAGGAAGGCTGGGTCAAAATTCATCATCAAAATGGGGTTTTGGTGGAAAATTGGGTTTCAGCTCAAGGAAGCTGTTGGTGAAAAGTGTCTGCTCTTCAAGGAAAATTTCAGCTTTTCTTTGACAACAAAACATTCCAAAGCCAAAACATTTTCAGCCAAAACTGAAAACTTTCAGCTGAAAACCAACCATTTCAATTGGGAAATGTCACCACAGTGCCTTATGGGAGTTTTAGTTCATGCTCTTCGTGTCCCCATTCTCCTTTATGAGTCAGGCTCCCCAGCAGGACTACTGTTTTTGTCTTTGGTTTGAGTTCTGGGCTATGTTCCAGGCCACTTCACCGATCCCCAGCTGTGACAACTCTATTCTTTCTATGCATCATCATTATGAGAGTTCATGTGCAGAGATGGGGTGAAACTGGAGCCACTTATTCAACTCTCCACCTCTACAACCTTTATGAGTTTGGATAAAATGAGGCCTAGCTCTGAACCAGCCAGGGCCAGTGAGATTTGGCAAAATCAGTGCCAATTGTGGTTTTTGCTCAACCTCTGCTTAGACCTAATAGTTCTGCAGGGTTTTGCCCCCTAGCAGGATGTCACATTGTCTGACGTGAAGCTTTCATAGCCTGCCAAAAGCAGCTTGCTCTGGCATCCTGGCCAGTAGCACCGGGCTCTGACATTCCTCTCTCTTGACTGTGCCTGCTTTTAGTGCACTGGGGCTGAGCTGGTGAGTGACTGCAGTCGGAGGGCAGGTTGGTATATTGCCAGTTGGGAGGAAATGAAAGGGGATGGCAGCCGTTAAGGAGGGCTGGAGGGGAGATGTTTACATTTGGTGTTACATGAATGTAGTGCTAGTGAGCGGCACAGAATTGCCATCCCTGAGGAGTGAATCCCATTATTTATCCAGAGCAAATGCAGCCTGGTTAGTGGCAGGGCGAGCTCCCCCACACTGCTCTGCCCTGGTGCTTCACCCTACGGGTGCACAGAGAGAGGGCCCGGGTCTCTCTGCTGAGGCAATGACTCACCAGTGCTTTCCTGAGTTCCCTTCATTTGCCAGAGCAGAGCTGGCCAGTTCAGGGCTGTCAGACTGGGATGAGCAAGCCGGGAGACTTCAAAGGCTTAGGAGGGAGGTTTTAACTCTGTCATCACGACGCTCATCACACAGCCTGTCACCTTAGGAATGGAGAGACTTTAAAAAACATCTTAAAATAGATTCCGAACATAAGGGAGCCTTGGCGGATCAGCGGTTGCCCTCCTCTCCTTGACTCCAGCACTCCCTTCTCACATGGCTCAGAGAAGGCATTCAGCAAAAGCAGGAAGATTCCCCACCCAATTGGAGGCTTTTTTTAGGTTTAGTTGAACTGGCTGGTCTCTGCTGAATGCCCAAAGTTTCAACAAATGCATCTTAAACAAAGCAAAGGACCATTTGTCACCAACCCTCCCAGCTTCCCAGAGGTTCCTGCTTATGGACCAGGCCAGGACCCAGATTTTGTTCAGTCTGAAAGTCTCTTCTCAGACACTTGGCTTAGCGGGCCGTATTCTGCTTTATTAATGCAACCTCACTAATTTCTAATCCCCAGTGAGCTCCCCCTTACAGATGTGACTTTACATTGTCTCTATTAGGGTTGCACACATCTAAATGAGGGCAGAAGATGCACATGTGGTAGCATCCTGTCACCAGCAGAAGGCATTGACCTAGCCAGTGACATGGAACAGCTCCTAGAGTGAAAGATAATTACAGATCTGCCATGGTGCTGGGGAAGGGGATGGGAAGGGGAAAAAAGTGCTCTGACCCTGGTTAGCAGTTCTATTAGTCATATTAACAAGCTCTGGAATCATGTCCAGCCCATTCTGGCCTTACCTGCAATGCCAGTCTTTAGAAGCTGATGCTGGCGAGACAAATCACTCACGCCATAAAAATGTTTCAATCCTGGAAGTGCTCTTTATACTAAGGATAGATATCTGCAAGGCTTCATTTTGTTGCAGGCTTGAAGCAGAGCCTAGCTCTGTTAGTTACCAGCAATACCCTGTGGAGTCACGTATAACAGGGCATCAGCAGCAATCGGCCCAATATGTGGAGTTTGTTCAGTGACCAACAGGGAGAACCGGTGCCATTCCGGTGAGCTAATGCCTCCGACACCAGCTGAAGGGAGTGGGTCTACAGCCGGAGCTGTTGCGTTTCAGTGTGGTTACTGAATAGCCTTGCTTGAAGGGCTGGCTATTCTGAATGTGTTGGGTTCCAACCCGGGAAACCTCGGCATGAACTGGTACGATGCTGGCTGGGAGCCAGCGGAAGGCACATGCGTGCTGGGGATTCTATAGTAGTGTTATTTAATTCCATTGGTGGTTGGTCTCAAATGAAAAGTCCCCATTTGTGGCTGGGATCTTGGCTCTTGTACTTGGTCCAGGGGCAGCATGAAGGTGAACGGCAAACTAGCAGCCCCATGAAGGACTTTGGCTCAACCACATCATGTTTAGAAGCTGTGAAAATCTCTCAGTCTGAAAAATTCAGTGGGAAAGGGTTTAATTTGATAGAATCCCCAAAACTAACAATGGAGACACCTCACTTGGTCCCATGCAGTTCATCCCTGGGGGCCAGGCCAGGAATGTTCCCGATAGTGCATTTACTAGTACCTTATAGACTCTAGATTTATATTATCCTAGGGAATAGCCAGCTCACTTATCTCTCGGGACAAGCCTTTCCCATTGCTGCGGATAGCACTTACTTACCCACCTCAGAGGGAGGTGATGAGGTTTAATTAGGGTTTAAACAGGGCTTGAAGATGCAGAGCACTACATACCAACTACCAGGGATTATTTCCCTCCCAAGTCTGATGTGCTTTTCAGTGTGAGGATGTACCACGGCTATAGCTATAACCCAAATCTTGGGGCTCATGCTCAAACACCCATAGAAGTCAGTGAGAGTTTGCCAGAGTACAGGCTGAGTAAAACTGAGGACTTCCTGGTTTGACTCCGTGCTTGGTGCAAGGAAATGGAAGTCCTGGGACCAGTGGAAGATTTCATCCAATCACAGCTGAGAAGAAATCAGATGTTCTCCAGGAACTGTTTAAATCCTCAGTGATTTTTTGGGGCCACATTTTCACTGGGTTTCCAGGAAGCACCTGCAAAATCCCCTGGTATGTACAAAACCCTGTATTGGTGGTACAAAGCCATTCAGATGCCATAACCAGCTTTCAGCGAGAAAAGGCAGGCACGATCCCAGACCTTTATTTAGCTATTGAAGATCCCTGAAGCAGGAATAGTAAGGTTTGCAACACAAAAACCAGCACTGTTGATTTACATATGTCTAAATGAAGCATTACTCTGTGAGTATTGGCGGCTGCTATGTGGCCTGTACCTGAACTGACTGGCAAAATGTACATCTGCAGTGAAAACACAGATCAGGTCGGATTCTGCAGCATGCCAGTGAGTAAGTCCTACTGACTTCAGAGGAGGCTGCACGCCATTGGAAGGGCTGTCAGCTCAGGTCCTTAATTAAGACGCAATGCGAGCCAATGTCTACAAAATGTCTCCCTAGAACTTTAATTTCTTTATCCCAGATCAAGAGCCAGGCCCCTTGAAGAGAACTCAGGAAGAGAGCACTGCACTGCAGACAGCAGACAGGCAGTATGGCTAACTGAGCCCCCGTGGTAAATTTACTTCACTGGCCATTAAAAGCGATCTATAAAATCCATACAAATGGCCCAGAAAAATAATGTTTCCCTCATTCCAGTGTCATCCCCTCTGTATTTTCAGCAGTGAGTCTAATAAAAAGAATGCTACCAACTGGCCCCTATAGCTCATACTACCAACGTGAAGCGAACCAGGAAAAATAAGCCTAGAAACAGCAAAGCCATAAAACATTGAAAGTTACAGAAGCTGAATGATTCAAAACAGACTGAGAAACTACATGTCCCGACTAGAGAAGAGAGGTGATCTTGTGGGTAATGCATTGAATTGGGCCTCAACAGAGCTGGACTCAATTCCTCGCACCCCCACAGTCCTTCTGTGGGACCTCGGACCAGTCACTTAGGCTGAGATTTTCAAAGACATCCGAGGGAATTAGGTACCCAACCCCCACTGATTCAAGAGGTGCCTAACTCCACTAAGCTCTTTTTGGAAATCCCAGCCTTAATCACTCTGTGTCTCAATTCAGGAATATTTCCTACCTCGTAGGGATACGAAGATGAACGTTCACAGTTGTGAGGTGCTCTGGTGCTGTACTCAAACAGAAAGAAGCTTTCAGACATCGTGAGCCTCCTTTCTTAGAAACCCCGCAGCCAAGGGCTGTTGCCAAAGATGTAGGTGCCACAGTGTGCCTAATTTGTGTGCATAATTACTGAGACTGCTTGAAGATGATCAGAAGGGTCCGTTTGCATGTGATTTGCATGTGAACTCACAGTAATTACATGGATATATTAGACTTGCCATTGTAAACAACCCTGGTGGGCTGTGGCTTTGAAAATCAGGCCACTAACTCACACATTTTGGCAAGAAGAGAAGGAACTGAATGTTGTTAGCCAGGAAGAGAAAGCTCTCACACAAATGTGATTGTGTCAGTGAGTGTGGGCTGATGACGCGCTGCATAACGCAGCCAGGGTTGACCTTACGGTAGTTAATATTAGAGCAGAACTATGAAGATGTAAAGTGCCATATAAGTACTAAGTATTGCTGTTATTATTGAGTGTTATGATTGTGGGTGCTTGGCAGTGCCCCAATTGGCATCCAGGAATTAGCATACAGCTAAAGCAGACGCGGTGGATCTGGTTTATAGAGAGGTGCTGTGGCTGTGCACTGATTGGCCAAGAGACCGCACTTGGAATAAAGAGTATCATAAAATAGTTCTGTTGCCCTAGAACTCCATACACAGGGCATTCAGAAAATGTCATCAATCCCGGATACAGAGGATTGGTGCCAGTTTGCTTTCCTGGGAACAGAACTCAGCACCTGATGTTTAGAGATGCAGAGAATTTGCAACCACCACTAAATTCAATAGGAGCTGCAGATACTCACTGACTGTGAGACCCAGGTCCTGAACATTTACGCTCAATGGGTGCGGGGGGAGGGCATACTGTACATGATCAACCTAATCAACCAGTGCACAGGAGGGACCTGTCCAACCAAACCAGGAAAGCTTAGCTCCAGGGTTAACTTCACTTGAGCCCCCAACATTCTGAAGGAAGGTGTTTCAATTAATGGTTTGATTCCATCTCTAATCAGAACTAGCACAAGCTAAACACAAACCGGTGTCGCAAAACAGGAAGTAATGAGCCACCCTAAATCAATCTCTGATCATCCCTGTGGCCTGGGGATAGTCAAGTCACATGGGAACAAGTTGACGTATGGTAGTTGTAACCAATGCCAACTTTTTGTTCCACGTTTCAGAAAACGTTACCCAGCTGATCCCCGATGCCGGGAGCATTCTTCATACAAGAGTGGTGCAGTACAGAGAGCTCCTGGACTCACTGCCCATGGACGCCTACACTCACGGCTGCATCCTCCATCCCGAGCTCACCACTGACTCCATGATTCCAAAGTACGCTACAGCTGAAATCCGCAGTAAGTTGCCTCCTTAGCAGGGCTGCCTACCGCTAGTGAACAGTGGGATGGTGGGGGATGTTTATTTCTTTCTATCTTGGCCCTATGCAAACTCCACGCCGACAGGTGCTGTTGACACACCTTTCAAAACACAAGGGCATAGGAGATGCAGCGTAAGCAGCATCACTTCTTTCCCCTGTGCTACTGCACATCATTTGGGCATGTGACTACATTTCACCTTCCGTGACTTCAGCCCTCTGTCGGGGCCTGCTCAAACAGATGGGTTCAGCAGGGTGCCCAGGAGACAAAGCAGAACTCTTCCTTGAAGAACAGGAGACTGTCCAGTGGCTTTCTGACCCAATACGCTGGCTTCTCTGGAAGCAAACGTCGGGTGTCACTCAGACTTCTGTATGCTCTTTACTTCAGTTGCCTTCTCCGGGAGCTTCACTCCAGATATTTATTCTCTCTGGTTCAAAGCCATTCTGCACGAGTTCCCCATTTACTCCAAGTCACTCACCTTTTACACCGTGCCCCTCCCCAGCGTGGAAAATAGACCTGAAACAATGGAAATCCTGCCACTTTGGAAATCTCAGTCTCCTTTTCTCATGGTGGATCAACCCTTAACCATTCCCCAGAGCTTACAGCTACAGCTGGTAGAAACATTTTGGACAGGAAGTTTTTCCATTGGAAAATGCCATTTAGTTGAACCTGCTATTTCCCGGGGGATGATCATGTCAAAATTTTGTTTCAATAATGTTGGAACATTCCATTCTGGCATTTTTTAAATGGAACGTTGTGATTTTTCATTTCACAAAATGGAAATTCTGGTTCCCGCACAACTCTACTCACAGTCAACTGCTGAGTGGCAAGGAGCATCCCTGGGTCCCTGTGAGACAGTGAGGTAGAGCCTCCGGACATAGTATCACCCTTGCTTCCTTCTGGGTCCCCTTCTCTAGGACAATAATCTTCCTGCAGGGTGTTGCCCAGGGCACTGCTCGCAGGATCCCAGATGGAGCTTATCATCCTCTCCAAGACGATTGTCTCTTTCCTGTTGGATATTTGTACCCTGTGACCAGAGAGGCAGATGGGGATTTTGTACCTGCTACAATAGGAGCTGCAGGACTGCTCTCATGACCAGGCACTGAGCATGCAATGGGGTGCAATTTCAGCATCAAGAAGAGCTGCTGTCAAAGCCTTGTCATCATAATAGATACAGACATAAAAACCCAGAGGGCCAGCTCTAGCCCTGGCACAAGCAGGTGCCAGTCCGTCGGGCTTCAGTGGAGTTGTATTATTTTAAGTCAGAACTGAACCTGATCCAGAGTGGCTAACATCCAGGCACTACGTTCTGCCAGAGTCATGACTAAGATGCTCAGCCAGTGAGTAGCCTCTTTACGGCTTTCTATGGCATTGTAATTCACTTGAGAGAATTATGGCTTGGTGGTTCTGATTCCAAACAACTAAGGTAGCAGATGGTCTGGAAAGGAGACAGAGAAATCGACTGCAGCCTTTGGGGCAGAGGGTAGGAGTCCATCTAGTCATGGTTCAGAAGGATCAGCCTCCATGCAACCAGGACCAACATTATCTCTCTCAGTTACTGGGCCCTTTGCAGATGTTTTATTCATACATGCAGGTGGAGGACATGCTGCACCCTTCATTATTTTATAAAGCATATTGCATTTGGATGCATTAGCTGTTATTGCTGAGGGGGCGCTGGTTGTCCAGATTGTTGTCCTGCACATTACAGCTCAGAGACTGCGTCAAACAGGGCACGTGCTGCATACGCTTAGGGCCCAGGTTTACGTGATTGCCGAGCGCATTCCATTCTAACATGTGCTGTCGGTTCATGAGGACTGAGAAAGCCCTCTGAACCACTGACGCCCAGTGGGGCTGTGCATTTTGGCGAGTACAGACTTTGGAGTCCTGGCCACAAAGGGGTTATCTACGCCCTTCACACCATGGAGGGGGATCCACACCAGTACTAAACAGGCCAGCATGGGTGCAGGGCTTTGCGTGGAAGAGGCCTGTGTGGATCCAGTGGCCCCCAAGGCCCAGGTAGGTGGAGTAGCAGCCATGGGTATGTGAGTGAGGTGGTGGAGGATATATTAGCCCTGTGGCCTGCCTGTGGGTTGGGGGAGGGACTCTACCCCCAAAGACTGCCAAGTGCCTTCCCTGAAACCCAAGTACTTTTGTTTTGAGCAGGAGGAGGAATATCACAACAGACCACATCAGGTGTCCAAATAACAGCCTCTCTTTCCTCCCTCTCCTTGTCTCTCTTTTTCTCCATCTCTTTCATGCATGCTTTCTCCTTGCTGCTCTGCTCTTTTTCATGTGTGCTCTCTCCTGCTCTCCTTCTTCCTCTCCTTCCCCACACCTCCAGTGGGTTATTTCATTATTATTTTCAATCATTTAAAGGTCATACGGGGAGACTGCACAGGGATTCAATTACAGACACTGGATGAAGCGACATAAGACTGTGTACTTGACCTTCAAGCAATCATGAAACATTGACAATACTTAATATAACTCAGCTGCAAGGACTACTCTTAAAGCACTGTTCTCCTCCGGAAAGTGACATTGTCAAAATGACACTGGAGGGCCCCACCGTTATTGCCTCTCAAGGACTCTGGATCAGAATGGCTCATGGATCACAGTTTACAAGTACAAAGATTTTTTACCTTTGACAAGCCCATCCTAGGACCTGGAATTCAAGCTCGGCTCATGCATCACAGACAATCAAACTTCTACTGTTGATAAGGTCCTTCTCGGCCAGATTTTCTTCAGGGTCTTTTGCTGTTTCATTTTCTCTTTCCCCATTTTACTTATCCTCTCCCTATGTACCTCAGGTTAAGCACCACCTCCCTTTCTATCTCATTCCCTTCTCAAGTCTTCCTATTGGTCAGTGCGTATGGTGGGATCTTTCTTGACATCAGTAGGTTTCTTATGTCGAGATGGTTGCACTCCATCACACGTGTGTGTGTCTATGTGCACACGCACACTATTGCTTTCTAACGGGTGGGAGCAGATCTGCTCATGTGGATAGTAGACCCTTCTACTGGTGAAGTTAGTGCCACTACTTCAATTTACTGAGTACCACCTTGAGGTTTTGGAGCACAGTGATGATTATCAGTATCTGTTTATATTGCGGTAGCCCCGAGGAGCTAGGCACTGGACAAACACAGACTACAAAGACGGTCCTTGCTCCAAAGAGCGTACCGTCTAAGCAAGCATAAGAGTGTGGGTTCTTTTCCCTATGCTGCATGCCTATGAAGACTTGATGACAACGCTGTTGTGAAGTAAAAGGCTTCAAGCTGTATGCCTAAAAGAAGTTCTCTAGGGTCAGGATTATGCCAGTCCATTGGATCAGTGGAACCAAGAAGCCAGGGTGCATTTCGGACTGGAGCTGCTGGGCAGCCACCTTGTCAGAGGATCTAGTGCCAGTGGGTGAGAGATGCAGAACAGAGAGAGAGGGATGTAGGATGAAAGAACATACCATTAAAGCCATTTATTATTTACTATTGTAATCCTGAACTCCTCAGCTCCTGGGACGGCACATTCATTAGAGGGAGAAAGTGCCCTGGCAGGACTGACTGAGTACTCCTTGCTTGGGAGGTAAACGTTGGGATGCTTTCTCGGGGTGACCAGAACTCCAGCTGACCTTGTTACCCCTTTGCCTTAGCAAAAGAGAGATTTGCGGGTGTCACCCCAGGTTGCTAGCCAGCCAACCAAGTTCCCTAGGACTCTGCCAGCCCTCTTTGCCTGGCAGGTAACGCTTGATACACCCTAGTCCCCAACCCCCCCGCCGTCCCCCCCCCAGAAGTGCATTCCTCTGCAGTGTCCAGCCCCTGCCACTGGACACTCCCAGAGATTACCAAGTCTGCTGTCTCCAAGACAGTATACACACCAGCCTGTTGGCTCGGCAGAAGTTTCGCACTTTACGTAACCACACTGCACTGGGATGAACTTATAGTAAAATGAATAACAGGTTTATTAATAGTGGACAGAGATCTAAGTGATAATGGGCAAGGATAATAGGAACAAACTGGTTACAAACAAAACAAAAGTATAATGAGCTTTTGAGTGACTAAATTTGGCAGGCTACAAACCTTGTATTAAGGCAGTTTTCTCACCTACCACTACTTCTTAGCATCACCAACCCACATGGTGGGGAATCCAGAGTTCATGGATGCAAAGAGCACTGACCTCTTTGTTCCCTCAGTGGTGGATTACCAAAATTTCTTTTTGCTTCTCCTTATATTCCCGCCAAGTTTATTGTCTGTGTCACCACTGTCATGATGAACCCCTGGCATTCAGACTCCAGCATCTTCCCATGCTGAGTTCACATCCTCATATTAATTTGTTCCTCCTGTTTACCTCTGATGCAAATGAACTGCCTGTTGTCTCTGGCATCACTCTGCTCAATTTACATTAGAGACAGGGAGATAACTATCCTGCCTCTTGACTGGCAGAAAACCTGTTTCTCCCTTTCTCTGGTCACAGACTTTAAAGCATAATATCGGTAGTTCCTCATACAGTGTTAATACGTACACTTCAAAGTGATATTAATGACTAGTGTGTCACTGACTTTCATTTGATATCTCACACAACATTCTTTGTGATAAATATCATGACAGCAATGTGTTAGGTGTAGTGAGTTTGTCAGGCTTGATAGGAGTTGCTGTTACATAACAGTGGCATTGAAGGGCTCGTAGGGGAACAGATATACAGAATTTCAAAGGTAGAGTTTGTAATTAATAAACCATTTGCTCAGCTCTTATAAAGGTCCCAGCAATGTCTATTTTGTATGCACAAGGCAAATGAGAGTTAAAAGAACACAACACAAACTGCTGATCTGATGGGGATAAAGCTGCGACAGCAAGGTATGCCACAGCAAGTGTTCAGAAAGCTTTAAAAAGTACATATGCTGGCAGCTCTAATAGGAATCCAGAAGAGGAAATGAAGAGCTGAAAATCATTTGAACCCCACTGGGGTTGGGATGAACCTGCTGGGGGATGACATGGCATTTAGCTTTTATTATTATAGTGGGACTGTGCCACCACTATTGTTAAGGTTGAGACCAGCTTACTGTTTACCAGCTGGTAAGTGCTTGAAATGTGCTGCAAGTATGTTTCAGCAAGGGCTGCCCTTGGGCTGCAGGTAAGAGGCATGACTTGGTGAATGTGGCATTTTCTGCAGCGTGTTGTGTCCCACAGAATTGCATTCTCTCATTCTTTGGTATGCACCCCAGCTGCCCTGCACTGTGTTAGGGACAGTGTATTGCCTGGTGCAAGGACTGCTTGCAGCAGAAAGAAAAGGAGTACTTGTGGCACCTTAGAGACTAACCAATTTATTTGAGCATGAGCTTTCGTGAGCTACAGCTCACTTCATCAGATGCATGCCGTGGAAACTGCAAGCAGACTTGCAGCAGGTTGCTCTGTGGTATTAGGAGAGGTGCGTCTGAATCCAGAGAGATCACAGACTCCTTAATTCTGGGCTGAGTCATGGTGGTTGTTCAAGAGGAGCAAAATGGTCTATTCTTGCCATGGGGATTTGTACCAGTGTAAGAACATAAGAACGGCCATACTGGGCAGACCAATAGAATCCTGTCTTCAGACAGTGGCCAGTGCCAGATGCTTCAGAGAGAATGAACATAAAAGGGCAATTATCAAGAGATCTATCCCTTGTCATCCAGTCTCAGCTTCTGGCAGTTGGAAGTCAGGACACCTAGAGGTCAGGTTGCACCCCTGACCATGTTTGCTTATACCCGTTGTTGGACCTATCCTCCATGAATTCCTCTAGTTCTTTTTTGAACCAAGTTATACTTTTGACTTTCACAACATCCCTGGCAACAAGTTCCACAGGTTGATTGTGCATTGTGGGAAGAAATACTTCCTTTTGTTTGTTTTAAACCTGCTGCCTATTGATTTCATTGGGTGATCCTAGTTCTTTTGTTGCGTGAAGGGGTAAATAACACGTCTTTATTCACTTTCTCCACACCATTCATGATTTTATAGACCTCTATCATATTTCCCCTTAGTAGTCTCTTTTCTAAAATGAACAGTCCCAGTGTTCTTAATCTCCTTGTATGGAAGCTGCTCCGTACCCCTTGTCATTTTTGTTGCCCTTCTCTGCACCTTTTAGAATTCTAATAGATCTTCTTGGAGATATGGTGACCAGACCTGATGCACTATTCAATGTCTGAGAGTACCATGGATTTACATAGTGGCATTATGATATTTTCAGTTGTCTTATCTATCCCTTTCCTAATGGTTCCTAACAGTCTGTTCGCTTTTTTGATTGCCACTGCACTTTGAATAGATGTTTTCAGAGAACTATCCACAATGACTCCAATATCTCTTTCTGGAGCTAATTTAGATCCCATCATTTTGTATGTATATTTAAGATAATTTTTTCCATTTCATCTGCCATTCTGTTGCCCCATCACCCAGTTTAGTGAGATCCTTTTGTAACTCTTTGCAGTCAGCTTTGGACTTGACTATCTTGAGTAATTTTTATCATCTGCACATTTTGCCACTTCACTGTTCATCCTCTTTTCCAGATCATTTATGAATATGTTGAACAGCACTGGTCCCTGTACAGATTCTTGGGGGACCCTGTTATTTACTTCTCTCAGTTGTGAAAACTAACCATTTATTCCTACGCTTTGCTTCCTGTCTTTTAACCAGTTACTGACCATGAGAGGACCTTCCCTCTTATCCCATGACTGATTAATTTTCTTAAGAGCCTTGTGAGGAACCTTTTCAAAAGCTTTTTGAAAGTCCAATACACTGAATCGACTGGATCACCCTTGTCCAAATGCTTGTTGACACCCTCAAAGAATTCTAACAGATTGGTGAGGCGTGGTTTCCCTTTACAAAAGCAGTGTTGACTCTTCCCAACCTTTCATGATTATCTATGTGTCTGATAATTTTGTTCTTTACTATAGTTTCAACCAATCTGCCTGGTACTGAAATTAAGCTTACCAGCCTGTAATTGCCAGGATCACCTCTGGAGCCTTTTAAAAAATTGATATTACATTACCTACTCTCCAGTCATCTGGTACAGAGGCCGATTTAAGCGATAGGTTACATACCAGTTAGTAGTTCTGTAATTTCGTATTTGAGTCCCTTCAGAACTCTTGGGTGAATAACATCTGGTCCTGGAGATGTATTATTGTTTAACTTACCAATATGTTCCAAAATGTCCTCTACTGACATCTCCATCTAGGACATTTCCTCAGATTTGTCACCAAAAAAGAATGGCTCGGGTGTGGGGATCTCCCCCACATTCTCTCAGTGAAGCCTGAGGCAAGGAATTAATTTAGCTTTTCCACACTGTCCTTGTCTTCCTAGAGTGCTCCTTTAGCACCTCGATTGTCCAGTGGTCGCACTGACTGTTTGGCATCTTTCCTGCTTTTTGGCGTACTCACAAAAATATTTGCTGTTAGTTTTTGTGTCTTTAGTTAGTTGCTCTTTAGATTCTTCTGATAGCAAACATAACCATATGGGCAGGGATAAGTGTAGGTGATGTCCTAGAGAGAATCCTTAGGACAAGCGACAAATGGTAGAAACATCTGGCATCTCTGGGATGGTTTGTGCAGAGCAGGTGAAGTGGTTTGGTCTAGGCCGGGTAGAGACAGTTGGTGATCCCTAAGCCCACCTTAAATGTGACTTTTGCCTTAGCACGGACATGGACTGACAGTTTTTGTCTCGTGCTCCATGTCGCTCCCACAGTGCTCCATATCATCCAGAAGGATAGCGAGCTGTGATGTCTGCCAGGGGCGCTTTATGGCATCCCTTATAGAGGGCAGAGTTAAGATTCTGGGGGCGGGACTGGCATGCGCCTTAACTCTGCATTTCCTGGTTTTCAGAGGTTTACGTCTAAGTGCACTCAACTTTCATGCACTCACGAAACCCTGACGGTCAACCTGGACTCTCGTTAAAGAAGTTTTGGGTGATGAATAAAGAACTCTCTTTCTCTGAGTTGTTTATGATCCACAGTAGGATGCATGTGTAAATCACAGAGTAAAAGAACGGAACTGAGCCAGGTATAGGGGAAATGTGGGGCAGACTCCATCCCTCTCTTCCCCAATTGCCAAGGCTCCTGATCTAGCAACAGAGTTAGAGAGAAGGAGGATGGGGGGCTTTGCTGATCATCTCAATCCTGACCCACAGCATGCACTGCTATTCTGGGTCCTAGGCTCCGCAGACACAGCTCTGCCCATGCCCCAAAGCTGCCTGCAACTCACTCTGTATTCCACTGCTGGGTTCTTCTTGCACGGAAACTACTGACTCTACCAAATGGCATAACTATTCTTTAAAATCAGTCCCGTGACCTGGATAAACAGCCAGGTCCAACTTTCACTTGCAGCAGAGTGAGGGGGGTAGATGAGGAAATATCTGTATCGTACTCGCAACCCTCTCCCCAACCCTAGGCCGCTATGCCAGGTACACCTCGCCCCTCTCAAGGAGATGAGCAGTGGGCTGGCTGTGATACTGTACAGACATTAATCACTCTGGCTGTGCTGGGGAATGAAGGGAAAGCCAGAGGCTGATTTATAGTCTAGCTCTGCATCTTGCTGAGCCACTGATGTTGTCATAATTACCAGTGATCATTTAAGGGAGGCACAGGAAAGCGAGGGGGAAGAGAGTCATTACTGGGCTATCTTATCCATTGAAGAGTCTGCAGAGGTGTCTGTTTCTAATCTAGTAACCTGTTCACCGCTTCATCTGCTACCAAAAGCAAAGTGTCTTGGACAGGTGATTCTCAGAGGAAGGGTGAACGTGCACTGCATACCTTGCTGTACATCTAGCTATACTTAAGGTGTTGTTATTATAGGCCAAGTCCTGCATTCCTGCCACATCCCCAAATCCCAGTAACTTCACTGGGAGTTTGGGATCCCAAAGAAATGCAGGGTCAGGCTTAGGCCATAGAAGTGCCCAGGGAGGCTATTCGTACTCCTTGTTGCTGGGGTAGTATGTATCTTCCTGGTATAATGGCGCTAGCCATGCCTCTTGCTCACAGTGGAAAGTGTTCTCATCTCTAGCTTAAATCAGGCTGTTGCTTATTAATGATCAGTTATTATTATTAATAAACCAGATTCAGATCCCAGTTACACTTCTGTAAAATCTGGAGTAACTGCATTGAAACCACCAGTGGGACTGAGAACAGAATTTTGCTCGACACGGCCCAGATTGAGAAAAGCACCAGTTTCAATGGGATTTAAGCATGTGCTGACGTGCTTTCTGGTACTGTAAGTTCTTGCATATTCAAGTAGCACTTTTTACACAAATGAACTGCACCTCAAAGTGATTTATAGATGAACGGCCTTGTTTTCAAACTGTTCTCTAGATGATGCTCACAAATCCCTATCAGTTACACTCTCCAAGGATAAACCCGCCAGAGCTGAACTAAATGGCTCAGCAAATATTTGCTGTGAAAGTTAATGGGTCAGATCCTTAGTTGGTGTACACTGATTTCAAGAGAACCTCACCAATTTACCTGAGGATCTACCTTCATGTTTTTAGCAGGATTTGCACAATCACAAGGTTCATGGGCAGCTGCAGTTTTTGGCTGCAAGTAGATCTGGATTCTGCCCACCACCCAGGGGTAAAATATTGACTCATCCTCAGCTGGACATGTACCATTTCCACAGAAGAATGGCTTCAAAAGGAAGTCACCAAGGCTGAATGAGGCCACTATACAGACAGGTGTGCAGTAGAAACCATTTTTCGTGACGTAATGAATGGTGGGAGAATGACAGTTTCGTAGCCAAGAGGCTCTTTTCACACAGTGCCAGGTCGGCATCACCACTGCTGAAACTCGCCTTCCGTCTGCAGTGCAAGAGGATGCAACAGCTCCCCCAAACTGTCCTTCTGTCTCTCCCCAGGACACTTAGCTAATGCCAGCACGGAGCTGATGAAGCTGGACTACGAAGGGGAGCCCCAGCTGACCGAGCCATACCTTTCCAAACAGAAGAAACTCATGGTAAGACGTCTACAGCAACACCTGGGACTTTATTTCTAGGAGGGAGAGGGAGGATGGGTCCCTGATACTGGTCCATTGCTGGGTCCCTGATACTACTGAGAGCCCGGGGAAGCATTTGGGTCCATTCTAAAGTGCTGAATATTTCCTCCCAAGTCACCCTCATGTTGTGTCTGTACCACTTGGGGACCAGACTCCCAAGTGAGCTGAAACCACTAGTAGAGCCTTTCTTTCCCCCCACCCCTCTCAGGGGCTGGGCTCCCTATGGGGCATCCTGAATTTTACTGCAACTGAGATGCCAGCTGGGGCTTGTGTGGTCTCCAGGAAGCAGCTCCGTTATGTGAGCCCAAAGGGTGCCTCTCTCTGGCTGATCCAGTCGGATCTGTGCCGAGCTGCTCTTACCAGGGAGTTGCTTCCACTGGCCAAAGTGGCAAGAGCTCAGCTGTGCTCATCTCACCTAGGAGTCCTCCACCCCTTGCTGAGCCGTGAGCAGCTGTGCTGGTCTCGGCTGGAAGCCACCTTGGGCTAGGAGTTGCTTTCTCTTAGCCAAAGCTAGTAGGAACTGTGCTGAGCTGGGCTAAAATGGAAGTCGCCTCCCCATGGTTGAGTAGGTCTCAGCAGGGAGTCACTTTTACATAGGTGAATCTCCTCTCCAGAGTCTGGTGAACTCCTCCTACAGCTGTTGGATAAGTAGAATGACGAAGGGGTTTAGAAGGTGCTGTGTACGTTCTGCATTGCACCCAGTCTAGTGCCAAGAGCACCTGTGCAAGGAACGTATGGTCTTAGGGCCACCCATTCAGGGTAAACCTTTGGCTTTTATTTAGGCCAAGATCCTGGAACACGACAATGTGAGCTATTTGAAGAAAATCCTTGGCGAGCTGGGAATGGTACTAGACCAGATTGAGGCCGAGCTGGAGAAGAGGAAACTCGAGTATCAAGGTAGGCAGCTTTGTGAGGTGTTTTGTAAGGCACTGCTGATGCACTGGCCCAGTACAGAGCAGTAGCTTTGCAGCACCACGACAGTCACACCCTCTCATCCAGTGGTTATTGTGAGGCATTTCCTTCTCTTTACCATAGTCACCCTTATCCCTGGGGTGACACTGTTTTGATGCCTTGGGAGGAACCACTTGGGAAGTAACACCTGTGTGGTGCAGCACACAAGGGGTTACGGGTTCCCTGCTGATCTCAGATGCTCAGGTTACATGGTTCCACACATCCCTCTCTCCCTGTTTTCACTCCCCTCTGCTGGCTGCGTGATGACACGTCATAATGAGCCACCCAAGAAACCAGATGAAAGTTCAGAGGCAGAGGAGTAATTGCACTCAACTGCTATGGTGAAATGTCAGTGGTGTGACTTGTTATTCGCCATTCAGATCGACTGCTCCACCCACCTCCCATCGAATATGCCTACACGGGAAGCCAGGTTGTGGCGAGAGCTGCTTTGACATTACACAGTGACCCCAGAAAACGTCAGAGCTGGGGTGGGGCAGAGGAACTTCCTCTGCTCCCATTGTGGCCAAGTCCATTGCAAAGTAACAATAGTTTGTGTGTGAAGCCCAAGCAAGCTTGTGAGGAACTACAATCAGTAATGCAACTTCAGGGAGGCCAGGAGTATAACTGAAAACCTGGAATGGTACCACTTCTCATGCAGCAGGAGGGGAGCAAGGAATTCTGCTCAGATGCATTGAGTAGGGTTTGGAAATACACAGCTGCGTTAGAAAGAGTTAAATAAACCAGTGCTCATGGGTTACACAGCAGGGCACTCTCTGTAGAGAGAGATTGAGCAGCCTTCGCTGCTCAGGCAGTGGGGTGGATTAAAGACTGGCCTTTTCTGCATAAACATGTCTTTTCTAATAAGTGGCCTTGTCAGTGCATTTTAGCACTGGCCTGTGCAGGCTTTGGTTTATGGCTTTGTAAATCATCGGCGTTTGTTTAATTCAAGAAGCTTCTATTCACTCCCAGTGACTCATTTGTGAAATTCCTTGGGAATGGGGGAGTCATACAAAAGGTCCAAAGTGATAGCATATTATAAGATAATCAGGGCAAGTCAACACCACAAAATTAAGTCGACCTAAGTTACATTGACGTACAGCGACCGCAGTAATTGAATCTCTTTTGCATGTCCACACTGCACTCCTTGAGTCAGCAGTGCATGTCCTCATTGGGAGCGCTTGCGTCGATTTCTCAGTGTGGGGCATTGTGGGGACAGCTTCTGAAAGGCAGCAACAGTCAAGGTAAGCAGCGCAGTGTCTCCACTGACACTCCATCAACCTAACTACATCGATCTAAGCGCTACACCTCTTGCGGAGGTGGAGTTATTACGTCAGCGTAGTGGGCAAGTTTACACTGATGGGAGCTACATTTTAGTGTGGATGATTACAGATCTAGGTCGACTTAAGCTGCCTTACATCGACCTAACTCTGTAGTGTGAACCAGGCTTCAGTGATTATGGATGCAAACTGCAAAAAAAAATGTAGAAAAATATTCCCACTAACTGTGGTTTGTAACCTATCACTTAAATCAGCCTCTGTATCAATGAGTGGAGGGTAGCTAATGTAATGCCAATTTTTAAAAAAGGCTCCAGAGGCTATCCTCACAGTTACAGGCCTGTAAACCTAACTTCAGTACTGGACAAAATGGTTGAACTATAGAACAAAATGATCAGAAAAAGATAAATATGGTATGTCAGGGAAGAGTCAACACAGCCTGTATAAAGGGAAATCATGCTTCACCAATCTATTAGAATTCTTTGAGGGGGTCAACAAGCCTGTGGAAAAGGGTGATCCAATGGATGTAATGTGCTTGGACGTTCAGAAAGCCTTTGACAAGATCCCTCACCAAAGGCTCTGGAGCAAACTAAGCAGTCATGGGATAAGAGGGAAGGTTCTTTCATGTATCAATAACTGGTTAAAAGGAAACAAAAGGTAGGAATAAAAGGTCAGTTTTCACAATGGAGAGAGGTAAATAGTGGGGTCCTCCAAGGATCTATACTGGGACCAGTTCTGTTCAACATATTGGTAAATGATCTGGAAAAGAGGGTGAACAGTGAGGTGGCAAAATTTGCAGACGATACAAATTACTCAGGATAGTCAAGTCCAAAGCTGACTACAAAGAGTTACAAAAGGATCTCACTAAACAGGGTGACTGGGCAGCAGAATGGCAGCTGAAATACAGATACTGGGTTAGATGGACCATTGGTTGACCCAGTGTGGCCGTTCTTCTGTTCTTAATGCATTTGCAATTGTATACCTAATACGCATGCAAAGTTTTTGTAAATGCACATTTATAACCTGGATTTTTGGGTGCACAATTGACCATTTATAAATCTCACTAATTATTTACATATACATATGGACAACTTTTGCATGCAGTCAAGGAAATTGATTGTGCAAATTAGGCCTGCAGTTGCTCACCGGTATTTCTGATCATCTATCACTGAATGTTTAGGGCCAGGGAAAACAGACTGATGGGGTGACATTTCCATTAAGAATAACCCTAAATCTTTGTACTTCTCTAGCGCTTTCCATTTAAAGATCCTAAAGTGCTTCACAAATACCAATTGACTAAGGCTCATACTATCCCTTCACCTGTCAGGTAGATCAGTAGCCTTTTAGACAGGGACCCATGGAGAGATTAAGTGACTTTCCCAGAGTCATACAGCAAGTCAGTGTCAGAGCTGGGGCTAGAACTCAGGCCTCGTGATTGCACATCCCATGCTCTGACCATCAGAAAGTACACGTCACAATTCATATACATCACTGGTCACACTGAAGTTCCTGTGCTTTCCTTCTCTTCCATTTTGTCATTCCTCTCCCCTTGTGTTCTATTATCGACGTAGCAGCCCAGTCTCCGGTGTCTGGGTTTCCGGAGGAGGCTGTGCTGATGCCTGTCATCAAGCATCAGCCTTCCTGAAAAGCAGGGTTATTCCCAAGGACATGACTGGTTCAGCTGTCCCTCAGTAAATGCTTTGTGATGCGCACACAGGCCACAGCAGGAACCACCAGCATCTGCCCAGTCCCAGAGACTTTGGGAATGGGGGTGTTATGGTCCCCCAGCTGTGCTGAAACCGACAGGAGTGTGAATGGAAAACCCAGAGTGTGTTTGTGCTGCTCATGGACGGCAGGTATTTTATGGATACTACATAAAATGCCTGCAGAAGCCTGAAAGATTCAATTAACTCCCAATTACAGAGAGTGAAAGCCTGATGAAAAGAAAGCTATCAATTACCAGACAAGAGCAAAGAAGCCCAACAGGGCTTCCCCCCCCCACCCGCAGGAAGCCTGGCATGTGAACAGAGAAAGATTCCATCTGGAACTGGGCTGCTGTACAACAGACAGGGAAACAGCTTGCCAGGAATATGGGAAGCCCCTGGGGATTGCTGCTCTGAACAGAGTCATCCCAAAGGCCAATGCTGCCAATGAAAGGAACAGATCTTCACTGATACTTAATAAAGGATTCATAGGAATCACCCTTCTCTTAATAACCTTTAATCTTTTGTTTCCTTGTCCTGCCCCCTTCATTCTGTTAGCCACCCTCTTTCATTGTCATGAGTACAATGGAGGCTATAAGCTCTTTGAGTCAGAGACTGTCACTTCTGTGAACACCCAGCACGCTCTCAGACACTATGCAATGAAAGTGGTTCTAAGCAGTGTGACAAGCAGGACTGAGGGGGCTTGAAAATCGTGGGTGGCAGGTTTGGAACAGATCTTGGAACTGGTTCGTCAAGCAACGATTCCTGCAGCCATCTCACTCTCCAGGGCAAGATAACTGGTCCTGAGTGTGATAGGAGTTGTGTCATTCCCAGTCAAAAGCAACATGGAGTCTTAATAGCTATCAAGTTCAGTCCCAGCAAATCCCACAGGTGCGGGGATTATGGAAAGCCATGTAGTCACTGGAGTGAGTCTGTGTCTACACCTGCTAATCATGGCAGATAATACTCTCATTATCAGATACGCTCACGCTTAGTACTAATTATGGTGCCCTCCGATGGGAGATTTCTGGGGCATGAAGCCAAGGGCCACAGCTAAGGTCTCTCAAAGGCACTTTGTTTCCTTCCCACTTAGACAGGGCCGCAAGCTGCACTGCAGCAGCCCTCATCTTCAGTCCAGAGCTCCAGTCACTGAGGCTACAGGGCCTGAAGCGCAGTGCTCCAGCTACCCAGCTGCTTGGAGCCAGAGGGGGCTTATTGGGCTGGGACCTGCCACCCTTTGGCCTGCCTCTCTAACAGAGGGCAGGGATGCATTGTAGAACAAACTGGGCGACGTGTGACTCACATGCTGGGCTACGGCCACCCTGCTTTGCACTAGAGACGGACCCCCATTGTGAAAAACCTCAATCTGAACTTCCGCGCTATCTAGGGGTGTTCAGGTTTGGCCCGTTATAGACATGGGCCTGAGTCCTGGGGTGAGATTGTCTCCCCCATGGCGCCTACCAGTGCTGTAAAACTCCTTCCACCAGTAGGCACCAGTGCTGTCACCTGCTGTGTGTGTCTGGCAGTATTAGGACAGCTGCCAAGCCAATAAAAACCAGGCCTTGCCATTAACATTAGCTCCATTGCTGCAGCCTCTCAAAGCAGGCAGACACCACTTGTTTGCAGCTCCCCGCCTGGGCAGTGCCAAAAATTGTCTGTTTCTGCTCCACTTGCCTAATAACGAGCTTTCCGGAACAGGGACCGTGTCTTCCCTACTCTCTGTAAAGTGCATGGACATTTGCAAGGCTAGAGATTGGGTTAATAATGCAATAACTAACAGCAATAATAAACAACAAATAAGGTTTGATTCAGTGCATGCATGTTTTTACACTACAGCAGAGGGGGCAGCATCTTCATCCCCAGATAGGGGAGCATACGCCAGCGGAGGAGGACTTTCCCTTTCATGGTTGGAACAAGGGGACAGGCTCAGGAAGGGTAAAGAGGGCAGAGATCAGGTTTCCTCAGAAGGGAAATGCTAGGCTTCCCTTTGGTCCACAGGAGTTCTCTCTCTGTCGTTAGTTCCACAGCTCTAATTTATTCGGAGGGTGGAATTGGGCTGAGAGCTGCCCCCATTTAAATGTTTACCACAGAATCAGGACAGTGCAGGAATAATTCAGGACACAGTCCTTGCCTGGAGTGCTGGCAGGGCAGGGAAGAACAAGCTGGGGGGAAGAGGGGTTCATGCCAAAGTAGGTTGGTTTTCTGACAAACAGAGCTGTTTGTTAATGAGCAGATTGGACGTCACCCTATGCCACTGCCCTGCATGAACCCAGAGCTCTAGGAATCCACCACTATCCCCCTGCAGGCCCCCAAACGTGGCCTGTTCGGGGTTGGGTCTGCTCTTCTACTTAGCCTTTCCCTTTCTCCTCTAGCTATCGTCAACCCTCTGGTATCTCCTCAGATTAGTGAGGTGTCCTTCAGAGAAGGACATGAAGGGTTTGTGGTATTTCAGAGATGACTGAGGCAGGTTTTAGGATAACTTACTTATTTACCTAACAACAACAAATGGCTTGCAAGTCAACACAGCACAGATGCTGCTGTAATCTAGCCTGGCTTTATTCTCTTGTCTCCCTCTTCCTAAAAAAGATCATCCCTGCGTCTGTGGGAGAGTCCATAGGAAGTGTGGTCTAGCATCATATCCTGCAGGGTGTGTGACAACTTTTAACCTCATACTAAAGCGTAACCTTTTATAGCAGAGGGTAGCTCCCCACATTACAGGCTAGGCTCACAGGTCTGTCATTGCAGGTCTGTTCATGAGCACTCGCACCCTGCACATCCTGGTTGGATATTGTAGGGTTGCTCTTAAGTGCTCTGCTACACACACTAGTGTATTATTGTAGAGAGGCTTCCTGGCTCTGTACTGCACCCAATGATTTATTATTGGAAAGTTACTCATGTCCCAGCACTCAGAAGCACTAGAGATTTTGCCTGTTTATTGATTTTAGAAAAATGTATGAAGGGCATTTAACTTCCAAACATTTTCTCCCATGGGTCAAACAATAAAGCTTCCTACAGCTACAGAACATAGCAAGGGATTCAGGGGGGTCTAAAATCCTAAAGGGAGAGACAGAAACCCTGCCTAGCCAGCCTGCCACCTCCTTTTCCCTTCTCTCAGCTCTAATCCTTGCTCCACTGTGAGTTTATGTAACCCCACTCTTAAGGGAATCAGCTGCTGTCACTAACAAGACTCACCTGCTACTCTGCCACTGCCCCTGCCGGTTAACATGGTACAGGGATAGAAGGATGTTTGGGGAAGTGTTTTAACCCCCTCCTGGCCAGTGCCGATGCAGGAGTCCCTCCACCCCATCACAGACTCTCTTTGAGACCACTTCTCCTGTGACATTATGGCTTAGGGTAGCCTGTGACTGGGAGCCTTTAACCCTGTGGTATCTGTTCTCATAGCCCCTGTCAGCATTAAATATTGCCTCCCCCTGCAATCTGATTCCCATCACAGAAGTGCTGATAATTCTGGTGTCTTGGAATAGAGTTTCCACCAGAGGTCATGAGGGTGCTTGTTAGTGGCAGCAGGAAGAGCTGGAGGCGCGGGACCAGCAGCTATGCTGAGTCCCACACTCTGTAGGAAATTTATTGGATTCCCAAGTATTTCTAGCATCCCTAATATAGAAAATGGGGAACAGTACTGGCCGAGACACTGGGGCCTCCTTCATTTCTGAAACACTGCACTATGTTCAACCAGCAGCCAAGGACAAAGGTAATTGCTCTCCCTGAGTGCATAGGACAGCTGTTCATTTGGCACTGGGACACTTACTAGGTCCCACTGAAGCCAAAGGGTGTTTTGACGTTAACCTCACTGGAAGCAGGATAAGGAACCATCTATAATGAGCCCACAGAGGAGGTTCACAACTAGTTCTAAATTCAGCAAGTTCTCACAGCCCAGCTTTTTAAAACTCCCCAGGGCCCAATTCAACTCCCTAGGAACTCATTGCAGAAGACCAGTTCCTTCATGAGCTCGAACTCTGCAGCGTTACTTAGAGCCTAATCCAAAGCCTGCTGGAATCAGTGGAAAGACTCCCCATTGCTTTCAGTGGGCTTTGGGCCAGGCCCCAATTTTCTAAACAGCAGCTTGTTCTCATCTTGTCTGTTTTTGTGGCTTAATTCTCCAGGGCAGAAGTGCGAACTCTGGCTCTGCGGATGCGTTTTTACCTTGGCCGACATCCTGCTGGGAGCCACCTTGCACCGCCTCAAGTTTCTAGGACTGTCTAAAAAATACTGGGAAGATGGCAGCAGACCTAACCTACGGTCCTTCTTTGACAGGGTACAAAACCGCTTTGCCTTCAGGAAAGTTTTGGGAGACATACACACCACCCTTCTCTCGGCCGTGGTACCCAATGCCTTCCGGCTTGTCAAACGGAAACCCCCCTCCTTCTTTGGAGCCTCCTTCCTTATGGGATCTTTGGGGGGAATGGGATATTTTGCTTATTGGTATTTAAAGAAAAAATACATCTAATGCTGGCTGTTTGGTGTTTAGTTTGGTGTCTCTGTGCTGTGTGAAATCACGATGAATCTTCAAAGTAACTGTAATGAAATTTAAAACAAGGTATGAATAATTATATTGTTGATGTAACATTCCCTAGTCTAGAAGTAGAAACTTGTACTGCAAGGAAATAAGACACAAAAATAAGTCAACTTATAAATGGCTTTTTTTAGGTTTAAGTATTAAACAGTAGCAACCGGTGAGTGTCATACTCGGGCACTTACTGGGCTTACACACCTGCCATGGAGTGAAACTGCCTCCGGAGCAGGCAAATTCCGGTGGAAGAGAGATGGCAACCCTGGAAAGTTTTCAAAACACCAGGTTACACTATGGGATTTGGATACTCTGTGCTGTACCTTTATGTTTTCAAAATGTACATTGGCTGCATCACACATTTCACAAGTGCAAGTAGAGGGGATGTTCTTCTTCTAGAAATGGTTACACTCTTCTGATCTGGGGTCTTTCCTGGAAGCAGAGAGGACACAGCCAGTTGGGAGGTACAGTAGCCAGTCAAGATCAAGGTGGAGTTGAATGATTTAATTATTCATTTTCTTAATTATTTCCATTAAATCAAATATTTTTAATGAGCTGCTCTTAGAATGTATCCACCTTCTACATCTGCTTTCTTTTTTTTTTAATGTTTAACATGTGTCTGTTATTAAGAGCCACATTTATTTCTCAGTGATATCATTTTGACTTCCAGGCTGAATTCTGTCAGACACAGATTTTTTTTTTTAGCCTCGCAGCTCTTTGCCTTGATTTTCCTTTCCTGGATTTGCAAAGCACCTTTCACCGACGGAGTTCTCGGGACTCTGAAAAATGCAAGCGTTCTCAGAACTTTTCTACACTTGCCTAAAGATGCTTTTGTTTTCTCTTTTGTTGGGGGCTCCTCTCAGTAATTTTCTCCCTGTGTATTTTCTTAGAGACTCTTTGCACAGAATCACGTTTATCACTTTCTTGTGCCTTTTGCATGTTGGAAAGAATAATGGGTGTCACTGCTACTCATGCTTAGAAAACTACGAGATCCGGAATAAACCAGATGGGAGACGTAACTGCTTTACATTTCTAAATGTGTTTAACATCAGTTGACTCTTATTTCAAAGGGGGTCAGTATTTGGAGGGACTGTCAGGTGGTTTGTGCTGTTTCCTTGCACAGTAAGGATTGAAATAAAGCCCAAGTGGAAGCAATATACCCTCCTTTTCAATCAAATCTTTCTAGCGAGATCTGAGCCTGTTAGAATTTCCTCTACCTAGTTTTCAGAGCTCCAAGTGATCACTGGCAAATAGCACGGCATCTCTAGGTTTGGTAGCTAACAATGAGCACTGCACAAGAGCTAGGAATCACATTGTGCCTCGCCTCTGATACGAAGAGGCAAAAGTAGTTTCTTTATGCGTTTGTGAGATGTAGGATTTCACAGCAACATCCATGGTCCCCCACCCTGCGAGTCATGAAATTATGGAAAAATTCACCAGAAATAACATGAGGGACCAATGTGTACATTTTTGGACAAATGTGCAGGCAAAAATGCACAAACTTACTCCATATTTTCACGATCAGTTACACATACAGTAGAGCATGCAGTCAGTTTGAGTGTGCAATCATTTGCACACAGATGAGGTACCCAATTCATGCACACATTTTTCTTAGGACTTAGACCCATATTTTTCAAAATGTGGGTGTGTGCATGTACACATGCCTCCATTGG
Organism: Lepidochelys olivacea; assembly: GCF_965140295.1. Classification (NCBI taxonomy): domain Eukaryota; kingdom Metazoa; phylum Chordata; order Testudines; family Cheloniidae; genus Lepidochelys; species Lepidochelys olivacea. The sequence goes on from NC_140423.1 coordinate 19,622,726, forward strand.
TACATGCAAAACCCTCAAACCAGTATTTGTATATGCAAACTGGGCAATTGTACATAAGTGTCTATTTACATGACCAAATGGGTGCAATGTTACATGGGTAAATGTATTCCCACAAATATTGTTGGTGTATTTGTGGAAACTTGGTGGTAATTTGGCCCGAAGTTTCCAAAATAGGAGACCACAGAATTTGGTACATTATAAGGGGGGCGTGAGACTGAAGAGTCTCCCAATTTCCTCCCCTTGTTTAAAAGCTTGAAAGGAAAAGACTAATATAGAAATGTAGGGTTGCCACCCTAGAGCGGGCCAATGGTCCTTATAAAGCAGTGGCTCTCAACCTTTCCAGACTACTGTACCCCTTTTAGGAGTCTGATTTGTCTCGCGTAACCCCAAGTTCCACCTCACTTAAAAACTTCTTGCTTACAAAATCAGACATAAAATACAAAAATGTCACAGCACACTGTTGCTGAAAAATTGCTGACTTTCTCATTTTTACCATATAATTATAAAATAAATCAATTGGAATACAAATATCGTACTTACATTTCAGTGTATAGAATATAGAGCAGTATAACAAAGTCATTTTCGGCATGAAATCTTAGTTTGTACTGCCTTCGCTAGTGCTTTTTATGTAGTCTATTGTAAAACTAGGCAAATATCTAGATGAGTTGATGTACCCTCTTGAAGGTGTCTATGTAACCCCAGGGATACGTGAGAACCACTGATCTAGAGCAACGGTCTATATCAGATACCTAGGAGGCAGCTGCAAAGACACTCCCAGGTGATATCCTTGCCCCACTGAAGTCATTGTAGTTTTGCCATGGACTTCAATGGGGCCAGGATTTCACCCTCCGATGAACAATGAAATGCACAAGCCAGATGCAGAATGTAGCCATTGCTGTTGGTGGAGCCACAAGAGCAGAAGTCCCAGGAGTGATGGGAATAACAAGACCCAACTGAATCTGCTTAGAGATGACAGTGAGACCAGAGTTCCTAGGATTCTGGCTTGAGGTCTATGCAGAAGAAAGTCACTAGTGGGATGCTGGGAGGTAGGGCAGATAAGCAGGTGGCTGCTTTTTACCAACAGGAGAGTCAAATGACAGAGCAATTGAGAACTTTAAGTGACAGGGAAAACAGAATGTTCCTGTTGTTCTAGGACATGTTGTTTCAGTAAGAAAGTCCTATGGACACTGGACAGGAGACAAAGGAAAGTGCAGCCCAGTTCAGTTCAACAAATACACGGAAGATGTGTGGTTGTGTTGCTTAATGCACTGCTGGAGGCACCTAAGTACTACGGTGATGATCACAGTGAAAGAATCTATCTGGACTAGAATAGAAGCATACCCGACAGCGAGCACTAGCTGGTAATGCTTACCAGAGGAGTCCTTTTCAGAGATTTTGATGTAGATTAAATAAACAATTCAGAAAAGGTGGAAGAGGCCAACAACCCTGGCATGTTTCCAGGGTCAGTGAGTCTGGTTTCCCTGGTAATTCGCTCAACAATGAAATCAGCTGGAGACTCTGGCTAAAGTAAGTACTCCAGGGAAAGACCATGACAGTAAAAAACAGCAATCAGAAGGACTGTTGTGGAGGTTAGGTGGATAGCAAAGGCACTGCCGAAATGAACTACGGATGAGCATTACCATTCCGACCAACCTATATTAATGCACACACTTCATTACGGTGCAGTCCTGCTATAGTTAGAGGCAGTTACGATCAAATGTAATTCCAGATCTACGAGTTGGCCTTTGTCTGCCAGCCTCTTCTATGCATTCAGGTGACAAGTGGTTCTCTCCCTATCACTGTAACCTTAACGTGGAACCAGGCAACAGCTGCAACAGAACCCTCCTAGACAAGGGTTTCCCCACCTGAGGTGCTCTCGCTAGGCAGAACTGGTGACCCACTGCAGACGTGGCATCCCAGCCCTTAGAGTTAGATGGGGACTTCAGGCACAGCCCTGAACAAGGGGTGGTGCATAAATTGCAACACCCCATGAGTGCTGCTGGGCAACGTGCCTGAGACATCGAGTGAATTCCCACTCTGCTTCTGGGCGTAGCAACTGACAGCTATCCTAGGCAGCAGTAGTTGCTACCCCCACCATGCTGGCTTAGCTACAAAGGCTGGTAAGCTGGGGATGGGGGTTCAGGCCAGGGATCTACCCATTCCCTGCCCCTGCCCATTTACAGCCTCCTGGGAGGGAGTAAGCAGACAAGTAGCCCCACTTACTCCTTTGAACTAAGGCCCCCATAAGTGTGTAAGGAGAATTCTTCTTCCTTTATATGGGGGCATAGTCTGAGCCACAATCTAGCGCTAAGTGTTTTAACTTTCATTTTAAAAGGGCCTCAACCTGGCTTTTGATTTTGCTCCTGCAGTCCCTCCCGCCCCGGATATATTTTCAGCATTTAAAAGTCTAACTACGTGATTTGTGGATGCAATCAAGTTTTTAGACATCTAAGTGCCTTCAAAAAAAAAATTTTGCGCTCCAACACTGAACCTGCAATTATTTGGGGACAGAAAATCAGAGGCCACTTTCAAAACTTTTGGTCTTTTAGGATTGATCAGAGATCTATGTTTTCTGTGGCAACAAGTGAGCTGTGGATACATTGTGTCCTTCGGGTAATCAAGACTTTCACTTTCAGCTGGAGACTCCAGTCAATTTGATCTCTACTCCCAGCTACTGTTCCAGTTTAAATGGCTCCCACTGTTCAGATTTTTAAAAACACAACGGTTTTTAAATCTCTTTTTTTCTGGGGTTTTGTTTGAAAGCTTCAATAATGAAAAATGTAAGTACGTCATTTTATCTAGCAATTGATTTTATCCTGTCACACCTTACTCGTCTCCTTCATTTTTCAAGGCAGAGCGGAAACTCCCCCATCAAAATGGCGCATTCAGGAATAAAACTGATCAGATGATCAGCAGAGCGAGAACACGATACAGAGCCTTCCCTTTCTAGATTGCCAATAGGAGCCCCGCCCAGGTTCGTAGCGTTCAAAGAACATTTGGTGACTGCTCGTGAAATTAGTGGCAGGATCATAGTCTGTTTCTGAACAGACAAGTGTCCACATGACACAATTGTTGGCAGCCTGAACAGCTCGGGTACGGAGTGCAGGGCCATGGAGCTAGAATTATCCTCTCAGATTGCTCATCTAAGGTCAGGCTTGGTCAAGGCCCATAGATGGGGCAGGGTGGGGGAAGCTTGCAGGGGCGCTGCACGTGTTGTGCCTGTTTGAGACTAAATAGATACAGGACTTTGCATCCGGGACATCAGTTAAAAGGAAAAAAAAAAAACATAGCAAATGATAGTGTTTGTGAAACTACTTAACATTAGGCCATGTTTTAAACTTATGCTAAAAGAAACTCTACAGCATTGGTCAACACCATCAAGAGTTAAGTCAAACCACTCCAGGTTGCTCCAAAATCCTGTTTTAGGACACTACAATAATGCACCAAATTTATCAGATATTACTAAAGGCCTTTAGGTATTGATAAGTCACTGAATGAATAATCCAAGGATAAGGAAACTGCTCTGAATATCAGAAATTAAATATCGCAGTTTTGCATCTGCAGGTATTCATAGGATAGAAGAGAATAAAGTTCTGACCCAACACTGAAGTCAATGACAAAAGCTTTCCTTGACTCAGTGAGGCAGAATCAAGCCCCGTAGCCCCATTTCAGCAAACCAGTGCTTTTGTTATCCAACAAGGCACTTAATCACATGCTTAACTTCAAGCACATGTTTAACTCCCATTGACTTTAATGTGCTGTAAACACATGCATAAGCACTTGTGTGAACAGGGTTAGACCTCAGCATGTGCTTAAGGGTTTAGCTGAATTGGGGCCTAAATGACCAAGAACTAGGGAATCCAGACCAATCCATTTCCAGTACTGAATAAAACTAAGGCCAGGGTTTTTAGCTGGTTGAGGCCAAAAATGATGGATCTTTTGTTCAGTCTGAAATAAACAGCCATGAGTGCATTTCACATCCTTTGTTCTTACTTTGGTTTCCTAGCATGTCCACGTGACTTTACTTTTTGCTAGTATATTGTCCTTTATCGTACAGAGACATTTACAAGAGTTTCCCATCCTTCACTATGAAGAATTACACATTATGAACACAGTCTGTCGGTTTTTTAAAATGACTTGTATATTGGAAATATTATAATCTTGTTTTAAGAAAATAAAATAGATGGGTAATTGGTTCATCACAGATTTATTTTTGTAGATTTCTTTACCACTTATTGCACTTAGCAAGAATATCAGGGAACTCAATCTGTAGCAACCAGGGAAAGTGGAAGTGAATGGAAGCCAGAGCCTGGACCTTGTCTGTACACTGAGGTTTAGCATTGTAGGTACATACAGCTTTGGTTGTAGCTCTCAAACACTCTAAAACGGATTGCTTTGCCTTCCATTTCACCTTAACACTGACCAATTCTTGTTTCCTAGACAGCAGCTTCAATATAAACAATAAACTAAACTACTTGTCGGTTCATGTTTTGGCTGAGAATGAAATGCTCCTGCATTTGTCAGAATAGCAGACTCACGGTTTAGTGTATGCGGAGTGGAACTGGGTTCTGGCCCTGGGAGACCTTTGGCAAATCATTTTACTCCTCCGTGCCTCAGTTTACCCATCTGTAGCTTGGGGAGAAGAACCCTCAGCTACCTCACAGGGCTATAGGGACTGTCCAAATAATGTAATTTATTAGGTGGGAAGTGCCACATAGTTTCAAGAAAAACTTGTTCCTTTAGCCCCGTGCCGCACCAAGGGCCAAATCCTCCCTTGAGGTAACCACTGAAATCAATTAGAGGAACATCAGGGATACAATTGGCTCAAAGATTCAGTTCTGTCTTGATAACCCAGGGCCATACACTGGTGTGATCAGCCAACTTGGATAAAGTCATGTGAATAAGGAAAGATGAGTGTAGCTTGATGAATGAAGAGTTAAATCACTTCAGGATTTCAACGCTAGAGAAAAGCGCTAGGTTTACAGGTGAGACTAAGAAAGCTGCCTGCAAATGAGAGATGGGATCATCCTGAGCGCTCTCCAGAGACCCATCGTGCTTCTCAGGACATAAGAACAAAGCTCAACAGTATTTACCCAGGCCCAAGTGACATATATAATGGGAAGTGAGTAAAGACATACTAAAGCTATTTCACATGCAGATACAGCCCATGGACTGTAGCAGCAGCTATAGCCTTGCGTGATTCCTTACATGGGGCTTTTGACAGTGGATCCATGCACAGTAGTTTGTAGATGCACCGGCTACATGCCCACTCTTCCCCTGGCCTGCTCACACGCGCCGGTTCCTTGGCATGATTCTGCACCCCTTCTTATCTGCCAGGGTCAGGTGTACTTGGTCCTGCCTCCCCACAAGGGACTGGCCTAAATGATCCTTTGTGGGCCCTTTCAGCCCTACATTTCTATGATTCCATGCCAGACTCAAAAAAGCCTGATGCCCAAAATATATCTAGTTTAAAAGGTGGGCCTGTCGTGAGCTGCTAGTGCCACTTGGCATCACAGACACTAGAGAGAAAAGTCCGTTCACCGCCCAGCCATCTGATCTATATCCTGCTGCCCCGGTCCTTTAACTAGCGCAGGATTATTTCCTGCGGTTTATTCTCCAGTCCTTTACACACCATAGGGGACAGCCAGCTGTGGTCTTTATCATGAACCTCTTCTTCTGTCCTGCTTTTTATTAAAGATGTTCCTAAGAGTTGTAGGAGATCTTACTGGGACCCATGTCAAGATCTACACAGAGCTTCACAGCATTGTGTCTCTCCTACGACAGGGGATTTCAAACACTGCTTTGAGAAACCAGGGAGCAGAGACTAGCTCACTCCAGAAACAGGTAACATTTTTGAAAGTGTCATCCCAATTCCATGTGTGTAAGTCCCCACCTCTAGGAGAATATATCCCCTAGCCTGTACCACTGGCAGAGTGAAAACACTTGGATTCAAATAAGAGGTCACTATTTTGGAGGCGAGCCGGTGTCTGCAGAGCTGTTCTCTGGTAACTACCGCTTTGCCAATTCTTTCCCTTTCCTCACTGGATAGTAGAAAGAGTCACCAAGACAATAACAGGCAAATTTTTACCTGAATGACAATAGTTATATTTAAACAAGTGATCTCATAGGCATTTTATTGTTCTCAGCAGCTCACCATTAGTGGATTTATCCTCACAATACGCCTGTGTTGCGGGGAAATACTGTCATCCCCAGTTTGATGGGTGACAAACACAAAGCGTGATATTCTGGCCCTAGTGAACGAAGTCAATGGGAATTTTGCCATTGCTTGCAACAGGGCCAGAGCTTCACCCTAACTGACTTGCCTAAAATCAGTTGGGAAATCTGTGACAGAGCCAGGAACTGAAGCCAGATCTGCCGAGGCTCAGGCCAGGGCCTTAAATCTAAGGCCAGCCTTGTCATCTGTTGCAATAAAAGGAAACTGTCACACGTAACTTGTGCTAATATTTCACATGCTTTGAATCGGTTTACAATAACCAGATTTTTGCACTATGTCAAGCTACTAACCTTGACAAAAGTACCAGCAGGGAGTAACCTTGCCCCTAAAACACTTCTGCCCCTCCCCACTTTATACCATTGGAACTACCTATAATCTTAAAAAATGAAATCAATTTGATTAGATAAAAAATAGCATTCCACACTGCTCCACAAACCAAACCAGAAAGAACAGGCTCTGACCACAGGCTGCTGGGAGCCTGGAATGCAGGAGACTTTGAAGAGCCACTGTCTATAAATACAAACTAAACTAAACTAACAAATGTGAAACATGAACAAACAGGTGCTTGTTTCTGTGATCTATAAATAGAGACCATCCCAAAACCTGGAGGCTGCACTTTGAGTATCACTCCAAAGTAACACAGTGCATAATACTATTGCAGGTGAAACAGACCACAAATTTGGGGTCAGAGCATGGGGCCCAAAGGGAAATGAGCTTATTTGACAACAAAAAGACAGCAAGTTTCATGGATTCAGTCTCACCTCTAAGATGAATCTGGTGCAGAGCTCAGTCGAGCCCCACACCAGGAAGACAAGTTTCAAAGCACTGTCCTTTCTATAGTTCCATGGTTTCCCTCTTTAATGATGTAGCTAACCCCAGACACAGCCCACACGTTCTAAGACATGGTCTGCTGAGCCCATCACAGGCACCCTCACATCACCTGCAATTCTCGTAAATGTATCCTCTCTCTTGAAAGGCGGGAATACTTCAGGCGAAGGCTGTACAGACATGTAGCAGCATGAGGTTCAGGTAGGTTTGACTTCAACATGACAAACATTATGGAATAGGGATTAAATCTATAGCTGGTGTAAACAGTCATCGCTCCATTGAATTCCACAGAACTATGACAGTTTACCCCAGCTAAGAATCTGCCCTCTGATCTCTAAAATTCATTACATTGTAGGACATGGTTTGAAACACACCCCCTATACATGCAGAGATGCACCTAGATTGGACATCTAAATAGAGGGTCTTAGAAATAGGGTAGATCAATTAGACTGTTATTCATATTTACCTTCTCTTGTTTAACAGTTCAAGGCTCTTTCCATGCATCAGAGAGGTATACAGTACAATTGGGGTCTCACCTCATATTATGGCTCAATATCCATAGGGTTGCAGTGACCCTTAAACATTACATGTTTTTCTGTATATTTTTGATCCTGGATATTCAATCCTCCGTTCCCCAACTTTAATCTCATTGTATCCTTGTTGTGCATTCAGTTTTAGCTCCAAAACATCCTTCCTGGGTCTAAGCAGCAACTAAATTTCCTGCTGAGCATGTCACCAATGCCCCTCTTTATGCCAGTTACTGCAGCGTACAATGCCCATTCTCCAAGACAACCACAGCGTCAGCCTCACCTAGTCCACCAGGAGACACTAGGTTTACCAATGAGTACAGGGATCAGCCTAACAGAACACACAGCTGTGCAGGGATGCTGGAACAATTTGTATAGCATGGATGCTGAGAGCCACTAAACCAAACTGTAAACCCTGTATATTATGGAAACCACTTTAAGCTAGGGGTGCGGTAGCACCCCCAGCACCTGTAGTTCCCGGACCTATGCAGCTGTGTGACCACGATAGGGGCCATCTGCAAGTGACATTCACCCTTTCTGCCAGGAACCCAGTGCATTTGTGGTTCAGCTCTGCACAGCGCAGAACAGACCCATGGAATATCAGTACATTTCCATCACATGCTAGCCCTGGGGTATTTTAGTCCAACTTTACAATTGCTACCCCAGCTGTTCATAAGGAGGACTGTCATCATAGTTCAGAGCTGCAGAGGCTTTTCACAAATGCTAACAAACTTCCACCCGATAGGCTGACAAAATGCTTTAAGAATATGAACAGAAAAAACAACCACCCTTTTTTAATAAATGGAGCTCTAAGAGGTCAGGAGAAGCTATAAAAAGAGGAAGAGGCGTGTGAGTGAACAGAGACTGACTAGGTAACTGATGGCAAAGAACTGAAAAAAAAGATGACCTCAGACAAGGTACAGGAACACCATCACCTGCTGCTGCACAGTCAGAAGCCACATATTTCACTGAAAACGCTCACACCCAACTGGTTTTTAACAGGAATGGCCTCGGTTTTTCAGAAAAGTTGGATGCACCCAATTTGCCCATAAAAATGCACCCAGGGTCACAATCTGGCATCACCATGAATTGTAATGCAGACGAATTACACCCGAGGTACGATTCTGTTATCACAGCCTCACTCCAGAAATAGAGGTGGACTCAAAATGTTCGGCAGTTTGAGAGGGGAGGTGTCCTAACTGCACTACTCTTACACAGACATCACTAAAAGGTTTTACGGTTGTGGTATCAATAAATGGTCAAATCAAAAGTAGGGGGTAAACCCCAGTGTGCGAGGTCAGAGAGCAAAGCTTAATTTACGGGCAGAAATGAGACTTAGGGGAAAAAAGAGAAAGCATCGAAACCCAGGCAGTTTCAGTTTTGTTTAAAACCTGACCTTTCACCCTATTCTTATGAAAGACCTAAACTCTCCTCTGCCCCATGCTGGGATTCTGTTCCTACCCATTAGGATATAAATAGATAAAACATGTTATAGGAAATGGTAATATGAAGTTAAATTAATCCCAAATCTTTTTAAAACTTCCTACTTTGCTATTCCTCTTGTCCCTCCGTTCCTTAACAGGCAGGCCCTTGGCTAGGTGAAAGCTCTGAGATCTGAAATGCCAAAAAATCCGAAGTTATTTCTTTTAATGGTGTCATTATATAGAACACCCAAAAATAAGCCACAACCTTAAATATACAGAGCTAGGAATAAGCAAAAAGCTACTTTTAAAAATGTATTTTGTTTACTTTTTTTGTGTATTGTAGTGGGATGATGACGAAAAAAATTCTCTAAATTTCAAAGACACCGGGGACACAATACTGAATGTAGGCAAGAGACTTTAATTCAGGAAGTCAAACAAGGCTGTTATGAGTTATAATTTCATGATTACAATTGCTTCATATCACCATCCACTGCAAGATTTGAATATTGTCCTCTCAAATACTTTTTCCAGTTTTTAGTTTTTAAAACTCATGCAAATTCCAGATGTATTTCCAGCAAGTTCAAAGAAAAGATCTGTCCACTTGGCAACAATCCACACCAAATCCAGCTGTTTAGAGTGGAGTTTTCTTCTCTGCTGCAAATTTACCCTTGATGTGGAGGGACTGGATTTTCATTCCAGTGGTAAATATAAGCTACCCGCCCTCCCTCTCCCAAATAAAGAGAAAAAAATACACATGGAGAGAAGATTTCCTGCCGTTGAATTCCACAGACAGCTATTAGATTAACATTGAAAACGAAAAGGACGAGATCATCTGCCTGTGGTAGGATCAAAAGGCACAAAAGAAAAGTTCCAATGTCTGAACGCAGCAAGCGAACTCTAAACGTGTGGCCTCTGTACTGAGGCTGGACACCTACCCCCGAGATTTTCAAACACATTAGGAACGAAATCCAGGCCACACAGTGGGAGTTTTGCCATTGACTTCAATGGGGCAAAGTTTTCACTCTAGGAGCACAAAGCGCAGGTGTATTACTAAGATAGTTTGCTCAGATGGGTATTTATATATACAATTACACAATCAGTCTGCACAGTGGACACACGTTAGAACACTCGTTTTGCTCATACATTTTCGTGCCTCATATTTTCGAAAATTTGGGCCCTACTGATGTGTCCAAATACCATAGGAATTCTCAATGACAAACTTAAAAGTCTCATCCTGCAATACTTACTCACCAGAGTAGTCTTTACTCATGCAAGTAGTCCCATTAACTACATGGGCACAAGTAGCAGCAGCAGGCCCTTAATTTATCTTTAGAGGCTCCTGAAATTGAACCTCAACCATACAACCCCTTGTAAGTCCTCTAGGTAAATTTGATCAGTTACATTTGTCTAACATACTAGCATTGAGGTTACAGTAAAGTTTCAAGCATTTTCATATTCTATGCTATTAATTTTAATAATCATAATAAACAGTTACTATGACACACTGGTTAAGTGAATGGAAGTATTTGTAAACATATTGCACAAAAACAGTGTTTTCCAGAGGGGAAGCTAATTTTAACTTAAGCTTTAAAAGCCTGTCAGTTTAACTGCATAGTTTTTAATAATACTGGGGTTCTACTCAGGCCTTATCTACATGGGAATGTGGCACCGGCATAATTTAAACAGATACAGTAAAACTGATATAACCCGTGTGTGGCCTCTCATGTCACTATAAAGGAGTATAAATATCAGTTCAGGAAAGAGTGGGATCTTGGGGTGTCTGCGCCGAGGAGTCTGGGCTTTTAGCAGTTTTGTTTAAATCTACTGGGAACAGGTTTAAGCTAAACCAAAATAAGAGTGTCCGCATATAGTTAAACTAATGTGAAACCCTAACAGTTTAAATGCTGATTTAAATTAAACTGATGAAACTTTCTCATGTAGACAAGGTGTCCAATAAAGCAGCTGAAAGGTGGTTTGACACAATGGATCCGACTACAGTTCGAACTGGAGCTGTAATTTCCAGTTTGAAGAGATTATCTCAGATTGCCATGTAGCCGTGGCAGCATGTTGAGCGAGCCACCTGAGTATGTTCTTAGAGAGGCCTGGACAGCATCGTACTCGGGGTGGCTGCCACCTCCTGCCACCATGCCTACACTTTTTAGTGTGATAACTTGAACAGAGCTAGTGCAGGTACGTCTCCTTGAGCTGAACATTACACCTCTGGCTCAAAGCGTAGACATACCCAAAGAACAACCCAAAACACAAAGCTGTATTTTTCATCTACTCACAGGAATCTCATGAGACAGCCTGATCCTGAGATCTGCTTTGTGCCTTCTGGGAGCTCCCGAGGACCCTCAACCATCACTTGATTCAATGGGAACAGAGGGAAGTCAGCATTTCAAAGGATCAGGCCCCAAATGAGAAATTAACCTGTTTGTATTTGCAGGACGGTCTCCCTCTCTGGCTAGGAAAGAAGTGTTAAGGTGGCAACATGAGCATATTAAGATCAGGGTATGGAACCCCTTGTCCTAAAGGCAGCAAAACACAACTCAAAATCAAGTGATGTAGAAAATTAGGTCCATCACTGTGCTACTAGAACTAGCTACAGTTTAGAAGACATACAGATGAGCTACCAAAAGCTTTTGATAGCCTGCTGGACTCACTAGTACTGTTGTGAAACTGATTTTGGTTTGTCTACTCATGACATGAATAAGGCTTTTGTAAAACAGATAAAATTTTTAAACTAAAAATTATGCTAAATGTCCATCTCACATGAAGGACAGAACATAGACATCCCAATTTGTACATAATAGGGTTTTACTGGCTACCACTTTTTGCCACAACTTAGTATGCAGTTAAAATAGCTTATTGATGCCAACAAAAAGATAAGAATAAGTATTTCTTTAAACATATTGCTACAGTACCCTTGGCAGAAATGCTATATTACATACAACCCCTAACAAACAGAATGATTCAAGATATAATGGGTCCAGCCAATGCACTTGTTACATGAGGCCAGAAATCCGCTGGGCGTCCGTCTGAAAGGAACACATCAAACAGAGCTTTTTTATTGCAAATACAAAATTTGCAACTTATAACATCTGAAAAAAAAAATCTTTTAAATCATTAACATTTTTGTACAAGCCAATTAACAGAGAACTGGGAGGAGTCATCTTATTATTACATTTTAACAAAACATACCATCTTGCTATTTTTACAATTAGTGTTAAGAATAAAGGGGCAAATCGAATTTTTTATCATCATCTGAAGCAATAAAATTTATTTTTTAGGAATTTCATTTCCAAAGATCGAGAGGAGGAGTCAATTTAAAGCTGTGACCTAACATTAGGCTCTGGGTCGCAAAAAGCAAAGTCTCTCTTCTTGCTGCTGAATATACAGATGGCCAATTAAAATTTATGGGAAGTGAAAGTATTTAACAGTCTGAGAATGTGAGGTGCTCCAGTTTCACAACCCAGCTACATTCTGCTTTAATAAGTGCATTTTGATTGCCAATTAAAAGTCTGCTGCAATAGTTAGCACCATTACACTGCCCCAGGCACATTTGTAAAGATCACAACTAGAGTATTCAAAAAGTCAGAATTAAAACCGAGCACAAGGTTTGGACCATGTGAAATATTTTATCTTAAAAAAAGATGATGGGGATGGGGAAGAGAATGATGAATTTCAGATCAGTGAAAGGTGTTGGGTTGATAGCCCTAAAGACTGAAGATCTCTGCCAATTCTGGATCCTCTGTTTATCAACAGAACAGGTAGAGAGAGCATAGGTAGTAGCAGTGCAGGCTTTCTTTACAGCACCTCGCCAATGGGCCTCAAGCTTGCCCCAGCAGGACCCCCAGAAAGGGAGAAGAGAATTCAGTCTCCAGGCTGGATCCAACCCTTGGCCTCTTTGCTCAGATTTCAGTTAGGTAGCCAATTACACCCAATCACGGTAGGCAGTTCTGTGATATCAACATTTTCTCACCAGGAACTAGACCATAGCCACAAGCCAGGCATCAGACTGTAAAGACTATTGGCCTTTCTTCCCATCCCCTTAAATATGCTCTTTAAAAAAAAAATAAAAAAAAATGGAGCATTGGACAAACTCATATTCCTGTACTTAAAACAAAATCTGAATTACAGAAATTTTTATCTGCTACAATTAGGCTTCTTTGAACTCAAGCTAGCGTTTTGGGGAGGAAGTCCAGGAGAAAAGGATTTCAAGTACCAGAACCTGTATGTTCCATACCAGGCTGACAGACCCACTAGGGTGCCGAACAATTTTTGGGAGAAGTCATGGAAATATACAGCAGTGCAAAAAAACATCCAGACCCAGATCAGGGTCAGAAAGCTCAAGGCAACGAACAGGGCATTGACCACTGCATGTAATCTTGGGCTCCGGTCAGTGTTCAGGACGTGCAGCACAGCCATCTCCTCCACAATCATCAGGGCACAGTATGTTAGGAGGAAGGAGTGCCCTGAGATGTCGAAGCCATTCCAGAAGCCACCACCCTGGCGGCATTGCCACTTGCTGGGGTGCTCCTGGAACAGCACATCAAGTGCTGGCGATTTGTAGCAGTTGCCAGTGAAATCCTCTATGCGCAAGAAGAGACTAGTGCAGACGTACCAAACCACAGTGCCCACCAGCAAGGTGCCGAGACGCCGCAGCACCCCCAGGACATTTCGGCTGAGATAGTAGTTGGTGATAGCAATGAAGGGTAGCAGCAGCCAGAACGTCCAGGCCCAGGCCAATTTGACAAAATAGCTGCCAGGGAGAAGCCAAAGGAAACATATAAATATATTAACCTCCGAGACAGCAAGGAAGGGGTAGGGATTAGGGGTGTACATAGAAGAGGTTTCTAAATTACATCACTCACAACTGTTTACCTTGGTTACTTACACAGCACCCAACACCACAGCATCTAATCTAGAAACCTGGAGAACAGGGGGTCCTTAAGCTTTCAAGTGACCGCCAAATAGATTGTCTTGCGGACACATCCCTCCCTCTTCATGAGTGTCTGGAGTATCTGGTCTCCCCTGCCCTCCAATCCACAATGGATTTACATCCCCATAGCAACTACAATTGGTAACATGAAAAAGTAATATCAACATCATGGGAATGGGGGTGGGGAGATGTTGCACACTTTGCCGCTGCTGTAGGCTCTGCTCATTTGCATACACCAGAGGCTCTTTGCATCCTTCCATTCTCCCCTACAAGTTCCCTCTCAACTCCAGGGATTCTCTGCAACCTCCCACGCTCATGTCGGGGCTTCTCTGTGCCTCCCGCTCCTCACTTCCCCCCTGGGTTTGTGTGATTCCCCATTCCTCCCAAACCGAGAGCTCTGTTTACTCCCCCTTCCCCTCATCCCAGGGGCTGCCCACTATCATTATTTCACTTCTTTCTGTCTGGAGAAAAATCATTCAGGGTGTCAACACATTATATAAACAGAGATGAGACAGGATATTGTTATCCTGGAAGGTATTAATTGTTGCCATAAACCAGTTCTTTGATCTACTGACAATTGCAGAGGTACTTGAAAATACGGCAGGGGCTTCAAGTGTCCTCCAATTTTCCAGCATTCAAAAGTTATTGCATTATACCAGAGGTCTCAAACACGCAGCTCGTGGGCCGCATGTTATTTTCTGCGACCCACCAGCTCCCCATGGACCCCCCACAACGTTTACCTAAAGTGGCTCCAGCCTGGTGCGCACCGGGGGCAGGGCAGGCTCCCTCCCTGCCTGCCCTGCCCCGGCACCGCTCTGGGAAGCGGCCAGGACCTGGTGGGTGCAAAGGGGTCTGTGTGTTGCCCTGGCCGCTCCTCTAGGTACCTCCCCGGAAGCTCCCATTGGCCACGGTTCCCAGTTCTCGACCAATGGGAACTTCGAGGGAGGTACCTGAAGGCGCGGCCAGGGCAACCACAGACCCCTGTGCCCCTCCCCCAGGTCCTGGTCGCCTCCCGGAACAGTGCGGGGGCGGGGCAGGGCAGGCAGGCAGCCTGTCCTGCCCCCAGTGTGCACTGGGCCGGACCCGCCCCCCGAACCCCTCCTGCAGCCGAACCCCCTGCCCTAAGCCCCGTGCCGCACCCACACCCCTCCTGCACCCAAACCCCTGCCCTGAGTCCCCTGCACCCCTCCTGCATCCCCGAGGGCACGGAGGAGGCAGAGTTGGGGTGGGGGTTTCAGGGAAGGGGTGGGAAGAGGCGGGGCAGGGGTGGGGCCTCATGAAAGGGGTGGAGTGGGGGCAGGGCCAGGACAGCAGGTCGGGGGGTGGTCAGTGGTGCGGCCCTTGGGCCAATGTACTAGTCCTCATGTGGCCCTCATGGTCATTTGAGTTTGAGACCCCTGTATTATACAGTATAACCAGACATATGCCATCAAACTGAGCGTAAGACCTTACAAGCTTGGCCAAATATTTAATGTGTTTTAGGAGCCAGAAGAAAGAAAGAGTCAGCACCATCTGATCTAATCGCTCTTAGATCCTGTCCCCAAGTCTCCCTGCCAATTTCTGGGGCTTTACAACTGCTATAGACCACCGGACCAGGGGGATGAGGTAGATGAGGCTTTCTTCCGGCAGCTCACGGAAGCTACTAGATCGCATGCCCTGATTCTCATGGGTGACTTTAATTTTCCTGATATCTGCTGGGAGAGCAATACGGCGGTGCATAGACAATCCAGGAAGTTTTTGGAAAGCGTAGGGGACAATTTCCTGGCGCAAGTGCTAGAGGAGCCAACTGGGGGGGGGCGCTTTTCTTGACCTGCTACTCACAAACCGGGTAGAATTAGTGGGGGAAGCAAAAGTGGATGGGAATCTGGGAGGCAGTGACCATGAGTTGGTTGAGTTCAGGATCCTGACGCAGGGAAGAAAGGTAAGCAGCAGGATACGGACCCTGGACTTCAGAAAAGCAGACTTCGACTCCCTCAGGGAACGGATGGCCAGGATCCCCTGGGGGACTAACTTGAAGGGGAAAGGAGTCCAGGAGAGCTGGCTGTATTTCAAGGAATCCCTGTTGAGGTTACAGGGACAAACAATCCCGATGAGTCGAAAGAATAGTAAATATGGCAGGCGACCAGCTTGGCTTAATGGTGAAATCCTAGCGGATCTTAAACATAAAAAAGAAGCTTACAAGAAGTGTAAGGTTGGACATATGACCAGGGAAGAGTATAAAAATATTGCTCGGGCATGTAGGAATGATATCAGGAGGGCCAAATCGCATCTGGAGCTGCAGCTAGCCAGAGATGTTAAGAGTAACAAGAAGGGTTTCTTCAGGTATGTTGGCAACAAGAAGAAAGCCAAGGAAAGTGTGGGCCCCTTAATGAATGAGGGAGGCAACCTAGTGACAGAGGATGTGGAAAAAGCTAATGTACTCAATGCTTTTTTTGCCTCTGTTTTCACTAACAAGGTCAGCTCCCAGACTGCTGCGCTGGGCATCACAAAATGGGGAAGAGATGGCCAGCCCTCTGTGGAGATAGAGGTGGTTAGGGACTATTTAGAAAAGCTGGACGTGCACAAGTCCATGGGGCCGGACGAGTTGCATCCGAGAGTGCTGAAGGAATTGGCGGCTGTGACTGCAGAGCCATTGGCCATTATCTTTGAAAACTCGTGGCGAACCGGGGAAGTCCCGGATGACTGGAAAAAGGCTAATGTAGTGCCAATCTTTAAAAAAGGGAAGAAGGAGGATCCTGGGAACTACAGGCCAGTCAGCCTCACCTCAGTCCCTGGAAAAATCATGGAGCAGGTCCTCAAAGAATCAATCCTGAAGCACTTGCATGAGAGGAAAGTGATCAGGAACAGCCAGCATGGATTCACCAAGGGAAGGTCATGCCTGACTAATCTAATCGCCTTTTATGATGAGATTACTGGTTCTGTGGATGAAGGGAAAGCAGTGGATGTATTGTTTCTTGACTTTAGCAAAGCTTTTGACACCGTCTCCCACAGTATTCTTGTCAGCAAGTTAAGGAAGTATGGGCTGGATGAATGCACTATAAGGTGGGTAGAAAGCTGGCTAGATTGTCGGGCTCAACGGGTAGTGATCAATGGCTCCATGTCTAGTTGGCAGCCGGTATCAAGTGGAGTGCCCCAAGGGTCGGTCCTGGGGCCGGTTTTGTTCAATATCTTCATAAATGATCTGGAGGATGGTGTGGATTGCACTCTCAGCAAATTTGCGGATGATACTAAACTGGGAGGAGTGGTAGATACGCTGGAGGGGAGGGATAGGATACAGAAGGACCTAGACAAATTGGAGGATTGGGCCAAAAGAAATCTGATGAGGTTCAATAAGGATAAGTGCAGGGTCCTGCACTTAGGATGGAAGAACCCAATGCACAGCTACAGACTAGGGACCGAATGGCTAGGCAGCAGTTCTGCGGAAAAGGACCTAGGGCTGACAGTGGACGAGAAGCTGGATATGAGTCAGCAGTGTGCCCTTGTTGCCAAGAAGACCAATGGCATTTTGGGATGTATAAGTAGGGGGATAGCGAGCAGATCGAGGGACGTGATCGTTCCCCTCTATTCGACATTGGTGAGGCCTCATCTGGAGAACTGTGTCCAGTTTTGGGCCCCACACTACAAGAAGGATGTGGATAAATTGGAGAGAGTCCAGCGAAGGGCAACAAAAATGATCAGGGGTCTGGAACACATGACTTATGAGGAGAGGCTGAGGGAGCTGGGATTGTTTAGCCTGCAGAAGAGAAGAATGAGGGGGGATTTGATAGCTGCTTTCAACTACCTGAAAGGGGGTTCCAAAGAGGATGGCTCTAGACTGTTCTCAATGGTAGCAGATGACAGAACGAGGAGTAATGGTCTCAAGTTGCAGTGGGGGAGGTTTAGATTGGATATTAGGAAAAACTTTTTCACTAAGAGGGTGGTGAAACACTGGAATGCGTTACCTAGGGAGGTGGTAGAATCTCCTTCCTTAGAGGTTTTTAAGGTCAGGCTTGACAAAGCCCTGGCTGGGATGATTTAACTGGGAATTGGTCCTGCTTCGAGCAGGGGGTTGGACTAGATGACCTTCTGGGGTCCCTTCCAACCCTGATATTCTATGATTCTATGATTCATTTTTCGATTTAGTGAGCTTTAGCTCACAAAAGCTCATGCTCAAATAAATTGGTTAGTCTCTCAGGTGCCACAAGTCCTCCTTTTCTTTTTGCGAATACAGACTAACACGGCTGCTACTCTGAAACCTGTTTCTGAGTAGAAGATCCAAATAGACAAAACTGATTTACCACACAGAGGAAAGACTAACAGAGCAGCAAAATGACTGCACACAAAAGGCTGCCAGATGCACAGTGTAAAACTAATCTCTCATCTCTGTCTTTCGCAGGAACCTCAGGGATCACAGGAACACGAGCCAGCACAGCACAGGCAGGCTGGTGCAGGACTGTCAGGTCCACAGGCCCCTTGAATGCTGCTGCTCACAGACGGAAGGTGCCAGCCGGCCACCTGCATAGGGCTCCCCTGCCCCTCCGTGTCCTACAAGCAACCAGGCCCAGCCGCAGGAGCGTGGCATGGGTGTCCTGACTCTCTAGGATCCTTCCGCAGCCCTGCATGGAGGGAGGGACGTGCGCCCGGCTGGTGCTGGATCAGGGCTCAAACAGCCCCAGCCCCCCCGAGCCATACACCACCCAGCAGGGTCACTCACCCCCCCCAGCACGGTCCTCCTCGACCACCCCCGCCCCCCCAGGTCCCGCCCCCGCCCCCTCACATGTTGAGCAGGTTGCGCTTGCTGCTCAGGTAGGAGTCGGGCAGCGGCGCCAGCGCCTTCAGGAGGGAGCCGCCCAGCATGAGGCCCAGCAGGCCCCAGGGCAGCCACAGCCGCATCGAGCTCCGCACCAGGACGGCGCGCAGCGGCCGGGCGCAGCGATCCAGCGGCTCCATCCCGGGTGCGGTCGCGCCCAAAGTCACTCCGGCCGGACGAGACGATCACGCTGCCCCGGCGGCGCCTGCCTGCCGGCCTCTCCCGGCCGCCGTACTGCGTCACCCCACGTGCGTGCGTCACGACGCACCGCTCCCACGGGAGTCCAAGGGCAGCGGCGCCCTCTAGCGGCCGCCGAGGGCCAGGCCCGGCTGGCCCGGGGGAAGCGCCGGTCGCCGCGGACTGCTTGTTCGGGGTCGCGTTTGTGTCTCGTGAGACTGGGCAACTTTGCCAGGCGGGTCTGCTCGGGGCCCGCGCGTGCGCCCCCAGCAGGGCCCGGGCGAGTCTCGGGGGTTGCTCCCGCCCCCGGACCGGCTCCCATCGGTAGGCCTCAGGGCGAACAGGCCGGGCTCTGGCGGGCGGCTGGCTGCGGCTCCCTGTCCGGCGGGCGGGGCCGCGCGTCCCGTCCGTCAGGCCCAGGGAGGCGCCGTTATCTTCGTCGCAGGACAGACTGGGCTGCCGGAGGCGGCTGCCAGAGCCAAGCGGTGACAGGGCCCCACCCGGCCCGGCCCCCCTGCTGCTCCGCCACCCGCCAGGGGAGCCCGGCCCAGCCCCCCGGGCGCCTTCCCGAGTCTCCCCGGCAGCGCCCTCCGCTGGTGGGGGCGAGCAAGTCCCTGCAAGGCCTGGGGCAAAGGCTCTGGGCAGCCCCGCAGGCAGAGCGGAGCGGTAGCACCTGCCTCGGGAACGGGGCTGTTCAAAGCCAGCGTGAGCCCTGCTCCCCCTTCGCTAGCACCGGCCCTGGCTCCTTTGCTGATATAATTCAATAAACTCGCAAAAAGAAAAGGAGGACTTGTGGCACCTTAGAGACTAACCAATTTATTAGAGCATAGTCTCTAAGCTGCCACAAGTCCTCCTTTTCTTTTTGCGAATACAGACTAACACGGCTGCTACTCTGAAACCTGTCAATAAACTCGGAGTTTTTTTCACAGCTTTCCACTAAGTGGCACCACATGCCTGAGGAAAGGAAGGAACTGGGCTACTCCTGCCAGCCATGGGATAGCACCAGATCCTGGGGGTTGGGGGGTGTTTGCATCAGTTTACCTGCTTCATTTCTGCTTATCCCTCTGAAATGCTCCGTGTGGCCTCAAGTGACTAGACCCCTCGGCCCACATCCCCAAAGAGATTTAGACACCACTGCCCTGCTCCGATCTGGTGCCATCTAACTCCCCGGGCCAGGGCCTAAACTCACTTGCCACCTATTTCTGCTCTAAAAGTTCTTTACCCACCTAAATTTCTGCCTTTTGTTATTCCCACTGCTGCCTTACTCCAGATACTGTAGTCCCTCTGCTCTCCCACCTCCCAGGTGGGTTGCCTAACCACCATGCTATGGAGTCATTCTTACTGGCCCCAAAAACAGCCTCAATAGGGGAGATTCAGGGACACCCACTCGGAACATCCCATAGCCCAGTGGGTAGGGCACTCTCAGGAGAGGTGGGAGTCTGTTCAAATCTTTTTTCCCCATCAGGCTGAGTGGGGAATTGAGTCTGGGTCTCCAGCATCCCAGGTGAGTGTGCTAACCTCTGGGCTAAAAGTTACAGGGGTAGTAGTACCACATCACCACCTTCTCTTCTAGCCATTTTGTTTCAAATTAGGCAGGTGCCTAACTCAGTCCCAAGAACCATCTTAAGCGCCTAAGGTGCCTTACTCCAGGAAGGTGGTCCTGGTTATGGATCACAAACAAAAGGGTACCTGCCTTCAGCCTGTACGTAGGTGCCTACCTCTGCGAGAGGGGTGGGGCTTAGGATACACCCTCGGGTTGGCATCTCCTACTGGCTAACTTAGGCAGCTCTCCATGCAGGCTTTTGGGGATCCCATTTTTAGGTGCCTCTCTCTCCTGCACTGCATATGGAGCCTATGTGCCTATTGTTATTGTAGGACCCAGGACACCATTGTGCTAGGTGCTGTACAAACAGAGCAGAAAGACAGACTGTAAGATCTTTGGGACAGGGACTAAGTACATGCTTATGAATCTCAAGTTCTCGGGAGGGTATTTTTGGCTGAGAAGTGCTTGATAGGTCCCTTTCAGGGTCCATCAATGCTACTCTTCTTTGGGACACACAAAGTACTGTAGAGCAACAAGGCACCATGTTCCCCCATGCTAGTGGCTAAATAGTTTTTTGTTTTTTAATTCTGCCAGACACCAGTGGCTCCTGGCGCTGGAGACCAGGTTTGGGTAATGAAGCGGGGTCTGTCACAGTGGTTTGGGGAGTATGGCTTGCTACAAGGTAACCGCACAGAAAGCCTCTTCTCCCTTCCTTTGTCCAAGTAATTTATAACTCTTAGCTACAGACCCATATAGAGGTTTGTCCTACTG
Organism: Lepidochelys olivacea; assembly: GCF_965140295.1. Lineage (NCBI taxonomy): Eukaryota > Metazoa > Chordata > Testudines > Cheloniidae > Lepidochelys > Lepidochelys olivacea. The sequence continues at coordinate 19,643,962 of NC_140423.1, forward strand.
CTGAGAACTGTATGGCAGAACCTCTTTTGGTAAACACATCAGCTGCTACAGCTGAGTAAATCTCTGGACACCCCCCCTCAAATTTAAGGAATTGCTCTGCCAAGTACAATCATATTATGTGGCTGTCAGAGGCCCCACTCTGAGGAGAGCGTTCCCAGTGTCAGACGAGAACCATTTGTCAACGGGTTGAACAATTCCTCTGTCTCCTTGGAAACCGCCTTAGATACGCAAAAGGTTAATTGGAAAAAGAAAAAACAGCACACCCAACCCAAACATCCATGTGTTTGTCTCTGTCTGCCTTTCCATCCAATATTAAAGTGATTGATTGTTTTACACTGGGGAACACACAGCTTTTGTGTGAGCTGACCAGATGTAGGGGAGTTCAGGACTGACTCTTACTGAAACAATTAAGGAGAGTCCACAGTCTGAGAATCAGAGAATTCAGGTACCCTGTAGGAATTTGTATCATATTATTGATTGTCCTGTGTTGATCAGGAGGCCCACACCAACCCTGTTAAAGCGGATGAAGGACTCCTATGGAGACAGTTCTGTAAGCTGCCACAGAAACCTCTCACCTGCTATATTAAGACTGGTAAATAGGATATGGTAGAAATGGCTGCAATAGCTACTCCTGCAATAGAAAAAGATACACTTCAGCTGGTGAAGGGTATGGTCGCAAACTGGAGATTTACAAAGAAAGAATAAAAAGCTAATTATATCTTGATGGACTATATAATGACGGGGGGACATGATAAGAATCCACAGATATCTGAAAAGTATATGCAAACCTCAAAGCTGTAGAAGAACTGTAGAAAGTAGCTAAAGAGGCAGCTGGTCTGATTGATTGAGTAGGCCTTTTTCCATTTCTAATTTATCTGATTTAAAGAAGGCCCAGAGATGAAGCTGGCTGGGTCCAACTGAGGAAATACGAATCATTCCCAGATCTTTCATCATCATCCAAATTAATATGAACCTTTCTTGATATTCCTACACTGGAAAAAGTGACAGATAATAATATGCATCACTGTCCAGATGTTTGGAAAAATCCTCCATTGTGTATACAAATGCCAAGAAATGGAGCAGAATGGTATTGCACACCTGGGAATTTCAGCTTTGAATCCAGCCTCATTTAGAAAAATGAATTGCTCCATAGATTGTTACTGTCTCACTAGTTAGCAGACCTATGTGAGGCTTTAATAATGAACCAGAAACTGGGCACAAAATTCACCTGCTCTGGGGTTTTATTACAGACCCAAAGCTTACCTGACTTTTACTAAGCTTCATGAATCTTTCAGTGTACCTGGGTCAAGTTTCAAGCAAGAACATGTGAATCAGGTTTTGAATAAACCCCAGGAACTTTTGTGGTTTTGAATGGAAACCAGATAAAACTTGATGGTTTTGACTGAGGTTTGAGGTTTTGGGTTCAAATTCAGAACTCAGAGGGAAGGGTGGTGAACTTAACATAGGCCAGAAACTTTACAAAGTTTTTATAGCCCCCTGTCATGCCTCTCACCTCCAGATCACTTCCCTGAGTCTGGGTGTGGTGTTGCAGGGCTATTTTCAGTCTGGTGCCCTCCTGTAGTCATTCTGGTGTCACAACATCTTTATACGTAGCCTAGCCCTCCAGCCAGGTCACTGCCCAATCTGTTCCTCTTCCAGGTTAACAGAAAAGTCCCAGATAGGAAATCCCAAAGTCTGAGGGCTTCTGAGCTCAGTCCTCAACCTGCATCTGGGGCCCACAATACTTGACCTCTTCTCTTTCTGATGCCCTTATCATTCCCCAGATCAAGAGGGAAGGGAACCTAGGCCCCCCCCCTCTACTTTGGGTTCCAGCTCCAGGACTTGTTTAGGTAGCCAAGGACTGTTCCTTCAATCCCTCTGCCATTTTTCCTGGGCTGCTCCTATCTTTTACTTGTCAACATCTTTCCCCACATCTCCGGATTCTAATATCCCTAATTGGGATCTCTGGTTCCTCACCACTGTCTCTACCCCCTCAAGGTTACTCCCAGCAGCTGGGAGATGACAAGTAACTCCTAGCTCTTTAGCTTAGATGAGCCAATCCTACCCTCACCTGAGTAGAAGGTCCCTGTCAGCCCTCTGTCTGGAGCTTGGGTTCTCTCCCAGGCCTCTTTGCCTTAGGTTAATCACTCCTACCTTCCCTTAAGCAGGGATTACCTCCCCAGCCCTTTTCCTGGAGCTGTGATTGTGACTTAAATTCCCAGTTTTCTTTAGCTGAACACCCTTACCAATTAGCCTTCCACTCTGGGGCATTCTGCAGAGTAGCCTTCTGTCAGGGACTGCCTGCTCTGAAGGCGGAGGCAGCCTTTATGCTGCTCCCAAGGTCCCAACTCCTTCCCAGTTGTTTGGGTGAGAGGGGTGTAGGGTCCAGATTCTTTCCTCAAGTACCATTAATTCCATGGAGCCTTAGGTCTCATATATATCTATTGGACCCTCTGAAGCCTTAAAGGGCCATGCCGGGGGGTAGGGTGGGCTAACCACTCTGTGCTACCATCCTCAATAGCAGACTACGTTGGCACACTCCACACAAACAGAAACTGCTGTATCACACAGCTCTGTCACTGAGCCCCTGAGATATATTAAGGTAGCAGAATATAGTAGGTGGTAGTGTGACAAATATGTTTCCTTTGGCTTGATCTAGATAGGAACTTCTTGAGAATCTCAGAGGCCAGATCTACCAGGCTTGCAGTGATGGACACGTCTGGCTGAGTCTGACCACAGAGCTGAGCTCTTTTCTCAACAGCAGAGTCAAAGAGGCAGTCCCAGAACATCCCATTTGCTAGCCTTTTCAAGGTCTCTTCATTTTTTATGTGGTGATATAGAAGTGAATTGGCAATTAATTCTAGTGAAATGCCATGTTTCCTAGGGCTAGGAAAGGCTGTCCAGCTGCACTCTGTAGACAGAAGGAGCCTGAATACTAGACCTGTGTGGAGTTTGAAAAGGCAAAGTCTTTAATAAAAATAAACATTTTGTCCTAAGATCCTTATGTAGGTCTACATCCATGGTAATCTCCAAAGTTTGAGATTTCCTTGTCTTGTTCACCTCTTCATGTAGTACTCTGCACTTGGAAATATCAGGAGCTGCTAGCAGGGTCTAAGACCTGTCCACACATCTTCTGATAGTCATAGTATCTCTGGTCAGCCTTGGGTTAGTAGTTCATGTCCTGGGCAGATGGCATGTATAATGCTGTTTGTACAGAGTTTTTGTTTGGTTTCAGAGGGGATCACGCACTGGGACACTCCATTGAAATATAGTGGGCTCCTTGATGTACATCAAATAATAAAGTGCATTGTACATCGAAAAATTCTTGTCTACCTCAGCTTCCTAATCTAACCTGTTAAACTGACAAAGATGACTCTTTCACTTCTCTAACCAGTCAGAGAGGTCCCTTTAGAATGTAAAATAGATTACTAGTCACCTCAAAAACAAAAACCAAGAGTGAGACTAAGAGATATATTATGCAACCATTAGCATGAATTCCAACTCACCTGTGTCCCTTCTAACATAATGTGCATGCCTTTCATCCATTCAGTGAATTTTTGGAGCTCAAAGGATTGTCGATCTTATGACTACACACACACACACACAATACCAAATGGCTTGCTGTGGAACTACACTGAAAGCAATGGAATTCCACCAGTAATGAATTTGGCCCCCTGTGATTTTATCCTATTTATGAGCGATTTAATTTGTCAAACAGCTGTTGTGGAAGTAATTTCAAATCAATTTTTTTTAAATTAAAAAGCAGCATGGAGCAGAGATACTGCTATGGAACAAATATCTTGGTTTTCAAACAAATGTCCTTAATAATAAAAACAAGGGGGGGAGGGGACGACACCCAGTAGGAGACAGAAGGAGAAAGGGTTTCTCATCAAGGCAGTTTTCAAAGTCATCACCAGTAGATCTGTGACATTGTGCAGTCTGAAAGAAGAGACGGATACATTGGAGTTCGCTTACATTGCAGAGACATTCTTCATTTGGTACTGAGAATTTCAGCTAAGAAGGCAATCCAGGATAATGGCATTTGACAATTAATTATCTGTTGTTTCTGGCAATGCTGCCATGACCATGTCTAGCGTTACTAGTCACAACATCATATCCCTGGATTAAAAAAAGACAGCTGCACTCACGCAAATGATTGAGGATAATAGGAGCTGGGAATGGGTTTCACAGAGTTAAGTATTGTCTGCTTAAACCCCTTATGCTAGGGCACAGCTGTCTTTGAAACTTTTCCTTCTTTGCTTCCTAGATTTGTAGTGCTGTCTTCAGATTGTTTTTCAAAGAGGTGCACTGTAAGCTGAAGTTCACTGGTGGCTTGATTGGTTGCTAATGGAACATATTGTGGCATCTGAATAGACTTTCATAAGGTTGGCGCTAGTTTTAGATGAGTGGAGCTGATGTCACGGGCTCGAGATCTCTTATCTTCACTCCAAACTGAAACACGAGAATTATCTCTGAGGTCATGAGTTCTAGAATGTTCAGTGAGAAAAATCTGATGGTTTCCAGGGATGCAGATTTGGAGCAATTCCCCCTCCTTATTTGGAGTCCTTTTGTAGATGGGGTATTCCACGTCTCACCTGTGTCTGCTGCCAGGGGCCACCAGCTCATGCCAATACTCCTTTAGAAGAGCCAATCACTGTTCCTTTATAGGGACTCAGAGAGGAGGTTTCAGTTTAGCTAAACATGGAGAAATCTGATTTTGCATCTGAGAAGGCCACGTCGTTTCCTCTATGGGGATTGCCTATGGAAGATTTGTAAGGGAACAGTTCCCCCACAGCTGGTGGAACTGTGACAGACCAAATCTATATGTGAATTGATTTTGGGGGGAAAGCAGATATAGCCTACTGCTCTTCCTTCTTTTGTATATTTTAACATGCATCCTCCTTGTGTTTGCAGAGGGGAGCCAGATTTTGCACTGTACTGCAGTGCCATTGATTTCAAGGGTATAAATCTGTAAAGAATTTGGCCCATGGACTGTAAAATAAAAACCTGGGAAGCATCTTGACTCTGTGGAAAATAAAATGCATTGTATTGTAATGAGGAAAGTTAATGTGTCAAAGAATGTGCTTGTTACACTGTATTTGGCCTGTTAACCGCTTTGGGACTCTATTGGATTCTCAGTAAGTGTCAGTATCTCTGTTGCTGCTCCTATATGTGCATATGGTGCAGGTATACTCTAAGTCGGGGGTGGGCAAACTTTTTGGCCCGACGGCCACATCGGAGTTGCGAAACAGTATGGAGGGTCGGGTAGGGAACCGCAAACAGCCTGGCCCCTGCCCCCTATCCGCCCCCTCCCACTTACCGCCCCCTGATTGCCTCCCTCAGAACCCCTGACCCATCCAACCCCCCCTGCTCCTTGTCCCCTGATCGCCCCCTCCCAGGACCAACTGCCCCAACGGGACCTCAACCCCTATCCAACTCCCCCTGCTCCCTGTCCCCTGACTACTCCACCCCCTATCCACATCCCTGCCCCCTGACAGGCCCCCGGAGACCCCAACCCATCCAACCCCCCCACCCACTCCTTGTCCCCTGACCACCCCCTCCCAGGACTCCCATCCCTAACTGCCCCCCCAGGACCTCACACCCATCCAACTGCCCCTATCCCCTGACTGCTCCCCGGGACCTCCTGCCCCTTATCTACCCCCCCCTTACCATGCCACTCAGAGCAGCAGGACAGGCTTATTGGAAAGCCTGGGAGGTGGGCGGGCGCAAGCCACGGTGACCTGGTGGTGGTGTGAATGTGGGGAAGGGGGGACAGCAGGGGTGGGGCCGGGGGCTAGCTTCCCCGACCAGGAGCTCAGGGGCCGGGCAGGACAGTCCCGCAGGCCAGATGTGGCCCGCAGGCCATAGTTTGCCCACCTCTGCTCTAGTGGTCATGGTTATGCAGAAAGTTTCTCACTGCTTCTTTACCTTCTGTGCTTCTCTAGCATTTGCTTCTTTGACTCTGAACTAGAAGTCAGAAAAACATATGAAGTCAGGATTGGCAATCTGGTTCAGATAAAATAGGATCCCCATCATACAAGCCTTCATCTATTATTAGAACCAGTGTTGGTTCTAGTTTGATTTGAGTTTGGGGGAAAGGTACAGGCAGATTCTTATTGTTTCCAAGCACAGTCTATCCATAGTTTTCACACCAAAGTACAAAGGCTTGGAAGGACTAGATTTTTAATCACTAAAGGTTGGTAAATGTCAGTTTCACCATACATACAGAAGCCGATGAAAAAACATTTCCATCTGTAATAATCAAAATTGTCAAAGGCAAAGTAAGAAAACTGCTGCTTGAGAACTTTGACTTAGGGATATTTACTTTCTATATTTTGATGTGATATTGACAACGTGGGTTTTAATGTTTACAGATCTTTAAATTTTTGAATCTCAACATCTACTGTCATTAAATAATTGTCTGATTCTCCCATAATTTCCTGCAATTGTGAAAATTTAATAGAAAATGCTTAAGACCCATAATTTTGCACAATTGAAAATTTACATGGATAAAAATTTAAAACAGCTTAAAAATATCAATATTATTAATCAATTATTTTAAAAATAAGTTTTGCCAAGTCTACATATATCCTATCCTTGTTTAGACTTCTGTTCAAGTCACCTGTGAAATGTTCTATTGTTTCTCTCCCCAGTTTGCAGATCTTTCCCAGAAGGACACCTGCAACCCAGATGGATCTGCTTATTACTCATTATCTGCCAGCTCCTTCCCCTGGGGAGGTTCTCCATGGCTGCTTCTCTTCACCGCCCCCCCGCCCCCCCAGTGTTTTTAAAATGATAATCATTTGGACATCATGTGCTTTTAGTGGCTGAGCTGCTTGTACTGGGAATTCATTCTTGCAGGAGCTTGGCCAAGTCCTTCTTGCTCTTTGTTTTCCTTAGTTCACGCTGCTTACATCTCGGTGATTGATTCTGTTTGATTTTGATTGTTAAGTGTGCTGGGATGTTTGCATAAGAGGTGCTACATAAGCATAATTTGCACAGTATTTTCTTTGCTTAATGGGAGCTTATCCCTGAAGTTCTGGGGTACTGGACCTTCCCTGGGACACTGCCTTTGATTTCCAGTGCCTCAAGCAATGTAGCATGCCCCACTCACCATAAGCTTGGCAGAGTGTGTTTAGCTGGACAGTTGTGATCACTTTTGAGTCTCTCAGGGCTTTAAACTTCTGTCTGGGGAGGGATGTGACAATCTTTCCATGACACGGGACCAGGTGTTTTGCCTGTCCCTTGTTACAACAGATGCTTTTAGATCCTGATTTGCCTCTGTACCATGCGGACCTATGGATCTCACTTCTGTGAGTGGATGGTACATTATGTACAGCAGAAATACTGAATCCAGTAACTGAGGTGACAGAAAATGCTATTTCGCAACCAGAGTGGCTGTTCAAACAAGTGGTAGGCTTTCCCCACAACGTAAACCAAGAATTTTGGAACCAAGTGTGGAAACTTACCCCAGATAATTTGTACAAACTGAACTATCTCTGTTCTCAGCATCAAACCCTCTGCAGCTCATACATTTCCGTGGCAGACTGTTCAAATGAATAAAAAGGATACGATTCTAGCTAAAGGGAATTTTCAGCAAATTTGGTCGTTATATCCAAAGATCAAAATAATGTGGGATATGGGGCAGCTACAGATTCAAAGAGTAATAAAGAGACCAATTCATTTTTCAGTGGCAACAAAACAACAAATTAATACCGAAGGCTACAAAACATTTAGACTTCTTGTTCTGTAAAGCCAGACTTCAGCAGTGTAGCCCAATGGCAGATTTTAATTTTAAAAGGAGAATGGTATTGTGGTTAGGTCACGGGACTGGGATTCAGAGGCTCTGGGTTCAATTTGAGGCTCTGCCGCAGAGTTCCATTGTGACCTTGGGAAGCGTCACAGATTGGGTCGGTCTCCCCCTGCCCTCGAGTCACCCACCGGACTGCTGTGAGGAGGTCCAGACAGTGAATCCCCCAAGTGCTGCCAGCTTCCCTGAGTCTCAGCAGGCTGTAGCACTGCTGCTTTCCTTGGCCTCTCCTGAACATTTCTTGGGCACCAACTCGATCTGTCACCCCTTCAGAGAGATGGACCCCTGCAGCCCACCTGCCCTTAGACCCCCAGGACCAGCACATACCCCTTTGCTGAAAAACACACCCTCCTCCAGAACTCCAGCTAAAAGTGTGAATCTTCTGCTCTACCTCCTCAAGGATCACAAGGTATAACACATAAAAGGTGCACACACTTTGCACGGGAGCCTACAGCACTATTGCGCTTTACTTAATTGCCTGAGACATACAGATTGTGTAGACAAACATCAAACCTCCTCCGAGTAATACCCCTCACTCTAGCTCCCCCTTCTCCATGGGAGACAATCTGAATTCAGGTAGCCAGAGTTTCCCCTGCCTCATCAGGCTCCTGCAGCAGCTTCCTTCATTGTGAGCAGGTGAAAATGGCCAAAGACACTGAATGGATCAGCTCCTGCCCTCTTATAAACTTCCTGCCCCTGTCAGATGACTCCCAGGTCAGCCTCTTCAGGTAATCTTAGACCCTGAGCAGGCAAACTCTCCCTTGATAAAACAGTTCTCCTGGGTGGGAGCTGACCTATTGGTTTTTAGAACAATTCCATTTCCGTGAGAGCCATTAAATCAATGGCCCTCTATTGTCAGTCCTTTACCACCAGCCTTTGGAATTGCAGTCCGACATAGAGGTAACAGGAGAACAAAGAAGGTAAAGAACCCCCCCATCCACAATGGAGTCCTTAGTCTGATAAAGATACAGAGAGTTCATACTCTCACACAGAATTCATAAATTGTCCAGACAGACAGATTCGCCCAATGGTCACAGCAAGTCACTTAATCTCTCGGTTACCTCAATATCCTACCTGTAAAATGGGGATAGCAAGACTTCTCTATCTCACTGCAGTCTTTCAAGAGTAAAGTCATTATTGTTCATGAGGTGCTCAGACAGAATGGTGATACAGTCCAGAAAAGCCTAAACATAAAAGTATTTATCCCAAATACAAAGCTGTGAGCAAGTCTCATTATAGAGCAAATTACCTCTAAAAAATATGACTGCGACTTATTTTTAAATAAAATAGGCATGCAACTTAATATAAAAATGGACACCTAATTTGCATGCATAGTGTGGGGGAAAATATTGCTGACCTGACTGCAGCATTCTGATCATTCTGCGGCAAGATCTATGCACTTCATGAACATAGGCAAGAGTGGTAATGCAAGAGGCCTACAGGCCTGCATCCTGTAAGATTTAGCTTAAGCTAAGCATTTGCTTATGCTGGGCCGTGGCATTTGACCCAGATAACGGACTAGGCCAACCTCTAGCTACAAAAGAGCTAAAGGGGCAAAAGTCCCTAGCTGTCCATTATATGCAACTCACCCCCCCCCCCCCCAACCCTGCAAAAGTCCCTAAACAAAAATGCTGTCACAAGCAAACCGCAGATCTTGATAATAACAAAATGTGTGAGCACAGTACTAGTTATGAAACAGTTTTGTTTTATCTCCTTATAAGGCTTTACTAACAATGCTTGATAAAAATGTGAGATAAAATAAGGAAATGTATCATTTGGCTTGGATTTGTAACCTATGGATATTATAGGGGCAGGACAGAGGGAGACCAGGGTGGCACCTGCGTGTGACCATCTCTGTCTCCCTCTCCCTGCATGCTTGTATTCAATAAAAGACCTCAGACTGTTTGAACCAAACAGATGGCGTGACTCGTTTTCCACAACAATAGTCATTATTGTTGCCAGCTCTGAATTCAGGTTGCGGCAGGTAAATGGAGGAAAAGCTTATTTTGAAACACCTTATTGGATCACATGCTTTTCTATAATATTTACCTCTGGGCAGGAATTTCATTACTGATTTGGGATAATAAATAATGCAAAAATAATGTGAACTCTGCTGTTCTCTTAAGGGGCAAGAGTTTATAGGTACAGCAATAATAAGCCACCATCAGCAATAAGAACAGAAGATGAGTCCTGATATGGGGCATTTCAGCCACATGCAGATTGCTCCAGCTCCATGAAAGCTGGTTTACCAAAATATAGACTAAACTACAGGGATTTATTTAGTTTCACACAATTACCTCAGAGTCTCCCTCATATAACGAATGATTTCCAGCTGCCTACTGAGTCTCCCTCCTCCTCCTTGCAAGGTGGGTCAATGTCTGTTCCCTCTGCTGTCAATAGCTGTCAGGAAATATTTTACCAACAATTCTCAGGGGAACAGGAGCTTGCTGTCCGAGTACGGCCCTGGGGGAGCTTGCATGAGCCAAGACCTAACAAAGCTCAGAGGAGCTGAAACCAAGCTTGGGACACAGAGTGGTGAGCTCCTGAGAGCAGATTCATTACATTATGGGACTATATTGTGATGGTGCAGTATCCAAAATAAATCAAGGATTCTGGGGTGTGAGCATAGGCTTTTTGGCTAGACTTGGGACCCAGGATTCTGGGATTCTGTTCCCAGCTCTGGAAAGGTTTGTGGGCTAGTGGTTAGAGTTCTGAGAGTTCTGTTACTTATATTTTTCCCTGATACTTCTCTAGCAACTTTCCTTTTGCACAGTCCTAAAGCACTTTACGTATGTTATAACAGCAGTATTTATCTCCATCACCAATATGTAGCCACCTTGGGCACAGAACTCAGCAGTTGTCCTGTCTGAAGGACGCTGCACTACTGGGCTTTTAGGAGAAGAACTGAATGCTTTTTCTGGATCTAAACTAATGGGGAAATTTTGATAGGCGGAACTTTGAGGGCTTGAGTTGGAATGTGGCTCAGATGCCAGGGAAAACAGTGACAGTTTGAAACCTTTCCCCAGACTCTGCTCTGGGGTACACTTCACTTTATCTGGTCTTGGTTCTTTTTATTCCCTGCCCCTATCTTTTTCAGAACTAAATGGGCAGTATTTAGTTGGATTTTTAGCATTTTAGGTGACACTCAGCTGCCACCCTATCCCCCGTACCTGGCACCTCCACTCCAGCTAATCCTTGTATTTTGGCATCGAACATTTTCCCCTTCATTCACTGTTTAGCGAAAAAGATAGCAGCTACCAGTCAGAATGAGCAGTGCTGGGTCTGCTGCTAAAATTGAAATTCATGGCTTCCAGGAGCTCCTGGTGCCAGTGCCGACCAACAGTGGCTGCATTTGGGTCAGGAGCAATGCCCAAACTCCAGCTGAGGCGTCTCAGAGCTGTGCCGGCTAGAAGCGAGTAACAAAATCACGACTGTTCAGCTGAAAGAGGAGATAAATGATAAAGGGACATAGAATAGTTAATAGTGCACAGAAGGTTGTTGGGACATTGCTATTTACCCTCTCATAATACCACAAACACAGGGACGCTGAGTGAAGTTGAAAGGTAACGCATTTCAAACAGATAAAAAGAAAATATTTTCACACCGCACAGTGTGAACCTGCAGAAATCACTGCTACACAATATAATGAAAGCCAAGAATTTAGCAATATTTTTTTTTTAAGGAAAAGGACTAGTCATAGATAATGAGAACATTCATAATTACGCTAGATATGATACAAAACATAAGGGACCAAACCCCTCATTATTTCAGGTAAAAGACAACTACTAACGTTAGGACTAAGTATCCCCTATGAGCTAGTTATTCCAAAAGTATTTATTAAGGAGTTTCATTCAACTTCTTTTGAAGCATCAGGTGCTGCCCACTGTCAGAGACGAGAGACTGGACTAGACAGACCACTGGCCTGATATGGTTTGGCAATTCCCATGCAACACACTGACAAAATGGAGTAGACTATGGCTACTTTTCAGGTTTGCTCTAGGCAAGGCCTCCCATTCTGCAAGGAATACGGAGCCCCAGAATATGATGGTCCCTCTTGCTACACACAAGGTTAGGACTGAGATATGGAACCTTTCACCATTCAGTCAGCAATTTAAATCAAATCCAGACTACGCTGTGATTAGGTGACTGTTCAATGGCCTACGTGAAATAAGTAGTTGGGCCTCAGCCAAGATTCCTAGTGGACAGATGGACGTGGACCCGTATGCATAATATCTCTAGGATATGGCCTTTCTTATTCATCCACACAGCTAAACCTCTTCTCTAAGCTCTCCTCATCTCAGATACTGCAACAGCCTTCTCTCTGGCCTTGACAAAAGCAATCTTGTCTTGCTCACACCCATTCAGAATGCTGCTGTAAAGAGTTTTCCTAGTCACCACTCTTTGCATCCCTCCACTGGCTTCCCCTTGTCTAGCGCATCAAACATAAGCAGATTTTATTCACTTTCAAGGCCCTTCACAGTCAATCCCCACCCTGTCCTTTCTCATTAGCTTGCTTTCCTCTGATCAGCCCATGATCCCAGCCTTCACTGCCCACTTATTAATGTTTCAAACAAGCACCTTTGTGTTTTCTCCCATGTTGCCCCACCTGCCTGGGGAGTGCTTCCCATAAACATCCATAAAGCTCCTCATTGTCCACCTTCAAATCCCTCCTCAAAACTCTCCTTTACCATAAGGCCTACAAAAAACTTGATAACAGCTAGACAGCGGGTGTGCTGAGGTGTGCCTATCATGCTGGCCCGTATTGTCTCATTCTTCATTTGTACTCCTCCATCTGTCTTATTAGTTTATAAATCGCTTGGAGTAAGGGCCTGTCCTTTGGTCTGTGTTTGTACAGCACCTAGCACGGTGAGACCAAGGTCCATGACTAGGACTCCCAGGTGCTGTGATAACACAAATAATAAAACCACCAAATTATAAGTGTCTCCTCTGATGGCAGCCTCAGCCTGAATGGACATGGAGAGTCTCTGCCTGGATGAATCCAATTGGCAATATGGGGAGGGGCATAGGGAAAGCTCACATTGCTACGGCCTGGACTGTACTTGTTTTGAGAATAAACAGATTTCTAGGGCTGGAAACTTTCACCAGCATTTAGCTCAGTAAAAAATATGAAGCCAAATCCTAGTGCTGGGATTAATCAGAGCATTAACCAGCTTCCCTAAGAGAACAGGATTCTTTTCAGTTGTATTTGTCTGTACAATTTAAAAAAAAATAAATCTATTTTATATGAATACACCACAGATGTGTGACTTGACCTAATCTCTGTTGACACAATTCAGATGTTAGGAAAAATACATGAGATGTATGTTCTGCTGAAAAAGGTCTTTCTTCAGTATGTTCCTTTAATGTAGGCCCCAAACAATTGGCAGGGCATTTCTAACTCCAGTGTGGGGAGATCAGCAGGACCCTGCGAAGGATAATGCAGGATTCCAGCACAATTGCTGATGCTTAGATGAGGAGAGTTGGTGGCTCTGTTCCCACCTTTGCAGAGTGGCATTTTTGTATGCCTGTGAGAGCTTGCTCCACCAGCGATCTCACAGGTGCTGGGCCTTTGAACTCCACTTCAAAGCTGGGGGCTAGAGAGAAGTTTTTCTAAACTCAAAAGAACATGTAAATATTTGCAGGCACCGATGAACCCTCCTCGTCATTTCAATGATCAACTGTATAAGATGGCTGGACAGAGAGTTCAGCAGGCTTTGAAGTGTATCCTGCTAGTTCACTGAACCCCTCCAAGAGCTGCAGAGATGGGTGCACACAAAATGCAATGACAGAGGGATTTGTACCTGAACTGGAATTTTCCCGTCCTATATTCTCCATATAAACTCAAGAGGACAAATCAACTTTTTGCTCAGCTTGATGCCTCGAATAGTAAGAAACGTCTTTTTCTGGTCAGGAATACGTGGTGAAAGTAAAGGGCTGAATTCTGATGTCATTGCCACTAGTATAAATCCAGAGTCACTCCAGTGAATCAGCAGGGTTATTCCAGAGTCACACCACTTGCTGTATTCCTTGAGAGCAGAATATGCCTTACAGCTGTTATTTTCAGACATGACTGATTATGGGTCTCCTGATCCTGGAGTTTTGGGGTGACCCATTATAAAGTCAGACCAATTGTTAAATCTAGATTCAGGTTTAGTTTCTATCCAGACCCACCCACCAAAGTTTAAAGGTCTTTGGACTGGAGAGTTGAGATTCAGGGGCCCATTCACGTCCCAGCCTTTATGCTGAGGCAGTCAGTCGAGGAGCTGATTAATGCCAGCTGTGTGCTGTTTTTTGCCATGTGGGCACTTGTTCACTAACAAGATGGACTTAGACCCACCAGCTAATTTCACCCATCATACCACCATCAGATGATCATGAACTTCACTTAACCTGGACTGGATTTGACCCAGTTTCCCAGGGGTGGAAGTTTTCCCCATTCCAATCTGCCTCCCCATCAGCTGGTGTCTTTAACATAAGGATGCTGAAGCTTTTAAAACTATATTAAATATGAAGTTTAGTGTTTATTGGACCTTTTGGTCTAAGGCTATGTCCACACTGGGAGCATTTCACTGGTACCTAACCACCTTCTGCTTAAAGTGCAAAGTGCACTTCACCCTCCCTTCTCGAATATAAAAAGAACGACATTTACTTTTTAAAAAAAAAAAAACTTCAAAACCTAACAAACCCCCGCTCATTGCACATACAATTTCCCTCTGAGCAGAGGACAAGAAAAAGAATGACCCACGCATGACAGATGTTAGTCACATTTAGGGTGACCATGGCTCCCTTATTTTAAGGGACCACCCCTTGTTTCAGTGACCTGTCTCATTTTTAAGATATATTGAAATGTTTTACAATTGAGCATAGGTACCATTATAAACATCACATTGACGTTTATGATAATTGCATTGTTTGCATGAGGGCAGAAGAAATGCACACTTTAAAGAAAAATATGCTAAGGGCAATGGTGTTTCCCTGAAATGTCCCTTAAAATAAAGCATTGTCCCTTATTTCCACCCAAGGAAGGTTGCTTAGTGCGCTAGTGAAAGGTGCTCAGGTTCTACTGTAGTGTGAGGACATGAACACAAAGAGCCAAGCTTTAAGCAGCAGTTAAAGAATTCCCTAACCAGGAAGTTCCCCCGTTTATAAGTTCCCTGCTGCAACACATCCTGGTCATCTCTCGAGAAAGTGGAGGACCTGGAACGCTATAACCACTCCACATCTCCCTTTCTTTATAACAATAGATTAAAACAAATTATAAAGTCATGTATATATACACACACAACAGTGTGAAATAAACTTCAAATCCCTTAAAGCTATTTACACTACTATGTCCTTGTAACCAAGTTCACTCACCACTAGGCATCCCTTTGTGGCCAGGCATGGAGTCGCAGCTCTCTCAGTTGGCCAGCAGCCCCAGCCGACAGTTGCTCCAGCGCCGTGGTATGTCTCTGCCTGGTAACACAGCCCTCTGGCTGGCTCACCATCTTTAGTCCACCCCTGCCAGGGTCCCAACTGTCCCAAACTACATGTCCAAAAAAACGTCTTTAACAGAAACAAAATCCTTCCACCCTCCCAGGGATTCTTCCTCACCCACTCTTCAGCTCAGTCTACAGCCCTGTGCTAGGCTCAATAACCCTTACAATGGGCTTGTACACCCCCTTCCTTGGGGCTGGTAGGGGAACCCAGTCCCACCCTCAGCTCTGGGTTCTGGCCCAGGGCCCTGTATTGAACAGCTAGGTCTGCTCCTTTACCTGTGGTGCAGTCTTCCCTCCTCCATTTCCTACTCGGCCTCTTAAGTTCCCCTCCATTCTCCCAGTCTCTTCCCTGGTTAGTCAGGGTTTCTCCCAGGCCTCCCTGCCTGGAGAGCTTTCCTTGATTGTCCAAGCTTCCTACCTAGCTCTCCCTCCGGCTCCTACCCCAGCTGGGCTATATCACCATTCAAGCCTGATTCTGCCTGCTTTAAAGCAGTCATTTTCTCTACTTTATGGGGAATTGCCTGATTCTCCTCAGATGAGGCTCAGGGTGGCTTAGCCCCAGGCTCTCCAGCTCATGGAGCAAGCCACCCTGCTACAGTCCCTTTTTCAATTTGCATTTAATTAGTCCTGAGGAGTATTCTAAAGATCAAGTCTTTGAGAGGGTCTGATCAATTCTTCCAGACTGTGTTGAGTTTGTGTATAGAGTTCCCTGTGGAAGGGGCTCACTTCCTGACAAAGTACCAGCAGGTCCCAGATCCTCTTTTCATTGTGTTAGGAAATATTGAAGATAACCCCCATTCCTCCAGAGAAGTCTTTCTGGAGCCTCCACTAGGTAGGATCTGGGAGTTTCTGTCAAAGGCTGAACACTTCAAAATGTCTGGGAGCTTCTAAGCCAAACATTTCCCCTAGTTTCAGTGCAGATAGTGTGCTTTTGTTTTGTGCTGAGCATTGACATTTTGTTGTTGCCAAAATTTTATTTCAGCATCCTGTTTGCAAAAATGCTTTCAGGTTGGACTGCTTAGGTTTAAGTTGTATCAGTACCCCAGGTAAAGCTGTCTTTAGTCGCCTTTCCATCGGAAGTTCTGATGGAGATAGTACAAACACAAGCGGTGTGGACCAATATGCCAGGAGTGCTTTATATGGGTCCACTGGTTTTTGCAAAAGTCTTTTAAAAGTCTGTGCTGCTCTCTCCACCTCTCTGTTGCTCTGGGGGCGATGTGGACAAATAGTATGATGTTCAAAATCAAAGTCCTACACAAATGCTAGGAATGGCTCAAGGTAAATTGAGGCCCATTATGACACACGAGGACTTCAGAAACTCTGTATCTTGCAAATATTGACTTTAGTTTCTGGCCGACCTGTGCCAATGAAATCAGTGTAAGTATAGCCAAGTCAATATCTCTGGAGAAGTAATTAGCTATAATAAAGCGTGTGTGTGTCCCTTCCAGAAAAACAAATCTGTGACTACCCACTGCCAAGATTTGTCAAGTAGTTTTGCACAGAATAATGGCTCTGGAGATGATTTTTTTGTTAATTTGTTACATATTTCGCAGTCCTCTTCTAAGGTCTGAATTTGTCACCTAAGACTGAGCCACTGTACAGAGTGTTGTGCTTGTGCCCTACACTCATTTATATCTTGGTTTCCCTCATGATTTTGGAGAGTATCCTTTTCTGAAATACCATAGGGATAACAATGTGCTATCCTTTCAGAAGCAGGCCACTGACCATGTGAAAGGTCACTTTGTTCCTGCCAATATGTTAGTAGGTCTGTTGGAAGTTGACTCCATTGACCCCACCCTCTTTGGCAGAGCTAAATCCGTTTCTGGTGAGTCTGATTCTTTAGTTGTTCATCTCTAAGTGGCAGAAGTCAGTTGGCAGGTCCTGGAATTGCTGCCAGAAGGTCGGTGTAGATTTTGACATCTTTCTCTAAAGCCTTTTCTTCCACTGGTGGCTGCTCAACTCTGGGGGTCTAGATAGTGTGTCTGCTGCTCTGAGTGCTTTTCTTCGTATGTGTTCAATATTGAAAGAAAATCACATCAGCCATATTTGAAATCTTTGAATCCTCGGCGGAAGGTCATCCACTGGTTTTGAACTCAATAATGCCACTAAAGCTTCGTGACCTGTTTCTATGATAAAATTCAAGCCAAACAGATATTCACTGAGCTATTCACAGGCCCGCCTGACTGCTACAGATTCCTTTTGAGCATACTGCTGCTCTATTTCTGTGAGGCTTCTTGATTAAATCAACAGGTCTCTGGTCTCTTTCTGGATGCTTTTGTGTGAGCCCTGCTCCTAACTCATATAAAGATGAGTCTGCTGCTGTGGTTGTTGGATAGGTTATTGAATATTGTGCCAAAACAGGTGGAGATATCAGTTATTTTATTAAATGTATTTTGTTGTATGCTCCTCCAGATCCACATATTGTGACCATTCAGGAGAACTCTTAAGGGTTTTGTTAGACAAGCTAAATTTGGCAAGAGTTTCCCAAAATGATTTGTCATGCCCAGGAATCTTCTTAAACCTATCCTTAGGTTCAGATAAGGCAAGTAATGCCTTCAGTTTGTCTGAAGCCGGCTAAATTCCCTGTTTGCTAATTATGTGTACTACCCATTTTATCTGCTCCTTTCCAAATTCACATTTCTCATTCAGAGTGAGGCTGGCTTGTTGGAAGCATCTGAAAACTGCACGTAGTCACTCAGCATGTTCATTTTTATCTCTGCCTTATACCAACACATCATCGGCATGGCAAACAATGCCAGGCAAACTTGACACAATCTGGGAAATTCTCTTTTGGAAGTGGTCTGGTGCTGAAGATATGCTGAATGGAAGACAACTGAAACAGTGCCTTCCAAATGGGGTGATGAATGTAGTTAATGGTATAGATTCCTTAGCAAGGAGTATTTGCCAGAAGCCTGCTGTAGCATTTACTTTTGAGAAGACTTTGGCTTCTGACAACTGAACTAATGTCTGGTCAACTGTGGGAAGCATGTGTCTTTCTCTGTACATGCTTTTAGTAAGTTGTGTAAGGTCCACACAAATCCAGATTTTGCCACTGGATTTAGGAAAAAAACACTAGAAAACAATAGGATTTTTAAACAACAGTCTACACACATCTTTCTTACCTAAAGTACTACCATCCCGTAATGGTGACCTTGGCAGGCTTCACTTCTCCAGACACCCCCAGCAGGTTCCGGTGCCTGAGTCTGATTCCTGTCTGGTTCCCCCTGCACTCCCCAAGACTGTGTCTTTTAAAATTCTGTCAAGTTCTTTGTCAGTCAACCTTGGCAGGTTTTTTTCTTCTCCTGGTTGAAGCACCCCATAGGCCTGGCAGGGGATTGAGCTAGAGTCGTCAGAGCTAATAGTCCTAGAATTGTCCCTTAGTAGCTCTTAAATGTCAACTGCTGGAGGACATGGCTCAAGATGCTCACCTTTCCT
The DNA here is from genome assembly GCF_965140295.1 of Lepidochelys olivacea. Taxonomy (NCBI): domain Eukaryota; kingdom Metazoa; phylum Chordata; order Testudines; family Cheloniidae; genus Lepidochelys; species Lepidochelys olivacea. The sequence goes on from NC_140423.1 coordinate 19,662,685, forward strand.
GCCTGACAGATCCTAGACAGCCCCCTAGTGAGAAGTACTTAAAATGAAATACACATACAGAAACCAATAACCAGGCCAACATACAGTATTAATACTAAATTATTACAGAACAGGTCCCTATTCATCACAGGCAGGCAGGAACAGAAACATTTCTTTTATCCCCATGGTAATGTTGTTACAAGCTGAACAAACAAACATAAAGAATCTTTTCTGCAGCAAAACCATTTTGCAGCTAGAGAAAGCGAAACTTGCATCTTGCTGGGAAGGTCAAAAAGCAGATCCTGCTAACTGGGACCCCTTTTCATTGGCTGATTCCTAGCCACATGCGCAGCCAGGCGCAGGGACTCACAGTCGAGAGGGGAGCCTGCGTAGGTGTGAAAGGAAACCAAAAGAGAAACAATGATAACAAGAGCTTACTGTGAAGTGGTGAAAATCTGCCTGTGAACTGGTGCCAGCTGCTCAATTTCTATCTTAATTTTGGACTTGGAAAGAAAGTGAGCAAATTAAATACACAGGAACTACAGTGAAGCTGAGGCACACAGCCTCCAAGCAAGCAAATTACACATTACAGCTGCCAGGGTGTCCTGATTTCACTTCATCGGGTCTAGGTTTTACAGTCCTTGGTAAGCTTTGATCAGAACCCCTCAGAACAGTGGCTGATCCTACGTTATCCCAACCCATAGGTGCTAGAACTAGGGGTGCTGGGGGTGTAGCCATACCCCCTGGCTTGAAGTGATTTCCATTATAGGCAGGGTTTACAGTTTGGTTCAGTGGCTCTCAGCACCCTCACTGTACAAATTGTTCCAGCACCCCTGTTTGAGCCATTAATTTCAGCCCCCTTTCCTGACCAATGCACAGCTCCTGTGTAGGGGTATTGGTGTCAGAACTCCCGAGAATGATGATCTCATGTGTCCTCAGATATGAACTGGGGATATACATTGAATTCAAGTAAGTATTGACCACACATTTTTGCACACTGCAGAACTCTGTTCAGTGTTCATTATTGTGGAAACAACCAATAGTGTACTGGTGGCACCATGATAATCTAGAGACCGATTTTCACAGGAGCAGGTGGGCAATTGTTATTGTGGTGGGAGGCTTTCTGCATAGTCATGTTAAGAAACTAAATACAACAGATGCCACAATGCTCACACATGCTAACCTGTTCCTTACTGCCATTGCCCTCCCTCTCAACACAAGAGTATTACAGTGGGACTGGAAACAATACAGTTAGCTACCAGAGGTGAAGCCCCCAGCAGAAAATTGAACATGGGAATGCAGGGCAATGGGAATGCACAAGAATGTTAGGTATTTCATTTTTGTGCCAGAGGTTTTGGTACATAAATTGAGGCAATGGCCATGGCAATAATAAAATCTTATCCCCATGCAAAAGGATTAACTAATTTCATTCTGCAAAAGATGAAATGTTAAGTGCTTAGATGAGTGGTTTTCAACCTATTTACCATAGTGGGCCACATATGCAGCTCTCTATGTGTTATGTGGGTCACATGCATATAATATATATACTCCCTGTATGGTCCTGAGGATGTCACATGGACCACAGGTGTGTGCTGATTGGGCCACAAGCAGCCCCCAGGCCGCGGGTTGAGAACCACTGACTTAGATGCTATAGGATGAGCATGCTAAAAATGGATAGACATAGATAGCCTGACACGCTCTGTTTTTGAGGTTTATATTTTTCATAAAACTTGAGGAAGGGGTGTGTGAGCATGTGTCTATGTGTGGCTTTTGGGTTTGTTATTATTTTTGGGGGGTATAATGAGGACTCTGTATAGCTGTGTGGTGTGGTTGTGTTCTATAAGTATGTGTGCAGTAGTTATTGGAGTGTGGTGTATGTAAATCACAGATATGAGTGGTTTATAGGTGTCTGGTGTGTGTGCTGGTAGGGGAGAGGGATGGGTTACGAGTGAGTTCTCTCTGTTTTCTAGAGTGATTTATGGCCTGGTGGATTCTTGTTTTTGTGTACCTGTTAGATTCTTCTTATGTTGGCCAAATGCACTGAGATCATCACAAATCAAAGTCACTGGGCTAAAAAAGTAAATTGTTAGCAAACAGTAAATGGACGATTGACTCTTATGACTTGTGTTGTGAGTAGCTCCCAGGTTATTTATGAAATGAATTCCTAAATGTAGACTTGTTATCATAAAAAATATCTTTGAAGAAATTACAGTCCACGACATTCCACCCTCACAGATATTTATTTCTTGAAACCTCAGAAAAATTTCTCACTCTTCAAAGCTTCCAATTATATCTTAGTGCCTGGGTGGATACAATATGCTCCACAGCCTCCTTAATATCAAAATATGGCTTATGGAGACTACAATACCCAGCACACTGTGCTGCCTCTTGATCTGATCCACATTGCCCAGAGCCAGAACATTGCGTGGAACCTGCTGTTTCCACAGACTAGCCCCTGTATTAAAGTCACTTCTAATACAGACATTACAACTAAGATTAATGCAGGCAGAAACTTACAAACATTATGTAAAGCAGATGCATCCCTGGGGATTCTGGCAGATTGGGAGTGTTGCTCTGAGATCGGCAATGTGTGGGCACTTCTGCTAGAGTAAGGATCCCAAACTCAATGGTTGTTGCTTTATTCCACCAAGGCCCCAATCCTGCAAGGTGCTGAGCTCCCTCAGCTGAAGATCCACTGAGCTCAGTGGCAGTTGAGAGTACTCATCCCTTTACAGGCCAGAACCCAAGCCAGGAGTTGGTCTACTGCACAAGACCAAAGGAACAGAAGGAAACATTTTCAGTACTTGGGTGCCAGCTCTGCCTTTGAGAACGGCTTTAGTAGCCACGCTTTGTGCAAACACAAGAGAGCTCCAAAACCCCTTTGTGAAGTTCTCATCAAGCCCCCCTCAGGTGGCCATAAACACACACACAGACTCACTGCAGAGTCCTCAATGGCAGCACTAACTATAAACCAGAAAAGGACTTTCTCACATTTATTTTGAGGTTTTCTCATGCTCTAGCAAATATGTGAGCAGAAATGACATGGTTACAGGAGAACGTTTTACCTGATCTTAGAGGCAATAGCAGTCTCCTGAGCTACTCCAAAGGCATGTAAAAATGGCTCTAACAATGTAGGATTTGCCACACAAGATCAGACCATTTGGTCCCTCCAGTCCAATATCCTGCCTCTGGCACTGGCAACAATGCACAGCTCTGGTATCTGTTTTTATGGTAACAGCTATGGCCTGGGCTTTTGAAATGGTAACATCATTAATTACATTAGGTGTGGAGAGTCTTAGCTTGGAAACATTAGTAAATGCTTTCAAACCCTTAGATGAAGAGACAGCAGAGAATAGCAAAGTATTATTCATTTATTTAGGTAATTACCCTCAGTTACTAGATACACCTGATCCTTTCTTCATTTAACAAAACCCCTTGAGGTTTGAGGAACACATTAGCCAAGGCCTTATCTAAATTAGGATTTGGAAGGTGCTAGCTAGCATGTATTAACTAGCATGTGTTAACAGCCTAGTGGAGACAAGGCAGTGTACTTTTAATGTGTTAAACTGGTTCCATTAAAGCCTAGGCACCTCCTAGACAAGTCTAGACCAAGCTCAAGGCTATCCTCTCTTTTGCTGCCTGTTCAAGTCCCTGTGCTCCCAGTTAGTCAGTATCTCAGCTGTTTTCCTTGATTCTGAAGGAATCCTTTATTCTGAAACCCACTCTGTTTCTACACCCCTCTGAGTATATCCCACAGAGGTGGGTGAAACCTTGGTGCCGAAGGTGCCTGAATAGATCACACCACTCACTATAACACACACACATTCTTCAACGCCTATTTGGTCCAGTGAGAAGCATTCAGGGAAATAAATAAATGCTGTACACCAAAATAAACACCCTCCATGGAATTGGCTTGGGTAGAGAATAAAGGATAATAAGCACTTTCAGGGCAGATGCCCTCATTCTGTGCCAGGACACCTGGAATTCAGCAGTGTAACTGAACTACCGCACTTGGCAGCAAGGTCAACAATGTGTCTCCCGGGGAGCATGAATTACGACTGCCTCCAGTGCATAAAATGGTACCAGGAAGCAGACAGAGCTGGGAAGAGCATGACCATATAGGAGGGGATTTCAAATCGATCTCTGCTTTCAGTGCTGGAGCCAAGAGTGCGCTCAGATGGCAGAAAGAGCTTTTCGATTTTTTCCCCTCCGAATGACTTTTGGGGAGGTCCCCCCATTTTTTTCTAACGAACTAGCCATTGAGGTGGTGCTATGAGCCTTCTAGACATGTGAAGGTCAGGAGATGCCCTAGACATAATATTAATTAATTAATTAATTAATTAAAAGTTGATAGGAGCCTGTTTATTAGTATTATTATCATTTATTGGTATGATAATAGTACCCAGGAACCTCTGTCATGAACCAGGAGCCCATTGTGCTACACACTGTACAACCATTGTACAGCCACAGAACCACAAGACAGTCCCTGGGTCTTTGCAGCTCAGTTTCAAATACTGTTTCCAGAATTGTGTCCATTGCTGCTGGCATCTCAGGGGCGGTGCACTAACAAGGAGATAAACAAATAGGAGCCCTTTGAAAGAAGTGTTATTAAAACCTCAGGGAAAATTACCAAATGGAAAAGAATCAAATTGATGTGGAAAGAAAAATTAGCGCCAAGTTTCTCAGAAAATCATACAGGTAAGAGATGGGAATGACCCTGATTCAGGAACCTAAATCTCATTGCCAAAAGAAATGTAAGCACTTAGGAGCCTAAATCACATTAACTGTCAGTGGGGACTTGGTTAGGCCTTGCAATACTGAGTGCTGCAACACCTTAATTCCTTTAAAAAGCTGGGCCTAAGTGACTCCCCTGAGGTTCCACCGGAAGTCTGTGGTATAGCACAGAGCTGACCGTGGGTCTTCCGAGTCCTAGATTAGTGCCCTAAACACTGGACCCACCCTTCTTTTTACTTGGTTCCAGGGTCCACTCAGAGGGTGCCTGAGAGCCTGAAAAAAATACAGAAAAAAAAGAATACAGGCCATTTCCCAGGCAGGCCTCTATTGTTCCCTCATAGGGAAAGCTGATGCTGGTCATGAGTGGAGAGTACCATAGGCTGGGGAGGGCTGTGCCTCCCCAAACAGCCAGGCATGGCTCTGCCCACATGCCACCCCCAAACCTCTTGCTTCTGCTCTGCGGCCTGGCTCCAGGATCTGGGGTGACGCCGGCTGCCCTCATGGCACTCTGGGGCTAGGGGCAGTGCTGCCCTCCCTCACGGCTTTCCAGGGCTGGAGGGACTGAGGTGGGGAGGTCGAAGGAGCAGGGCCTCAGGCGGAAGGGGCAGGGCTGGGGGCTAGCCTTCCCCCCGCTGGCGGTTCACACGCTGCCCATGACACTGGTAAACAAAGTGCCAGCTCTTGCCAGGGCTGCAGGCATTAGCTGAGAACTGACAAACTCATAGCTGGAGACCAGGCCATTTCTCTTATGTTACTGTTGCTCAAAATAGGTATTAGTCTTACAAGAATGTAGTTAATGTTTAGGCTCTACAGAATGTTTGTAAGTTTCTGCCTGCATTAATCTTAGTTGTAATGTCTGTATTCCATGCTGTAAGGAAATATGTAAATTTTGCTTTATAACTTGAAAAATGTTTGCTCTAAACTTGTGAACTCATATTGTTGGTGTCCCCCTTCTACACCCTCCCCCCCATTCAGAAGAACTATCAAAATCAGATGGGCCTTCAAAGGAACATCACAGACCCAATACAAAGGATTGGTGAACGACCCTGTCACACTTTGGAAATGCTATGTGCAAGAAAGATGGTCCTATAGACTTGGAGGCTGAATGAAGGAAATAAAAACAAAGACACAGGAAAATATGTCATCTCTTTGCTCTCTGAACTTGCATAGGGTCAGAGATTCTAAATTGAGGCAGAGATCTCCAGGGATTACCCCTGGGTCTGCTTTGAAAGACATCTTGAATTGACAGATTCCCACATCTCTGTCTTCTTTAGAAATCATAGATGGTAACTCATTTCTGTGTATATTTCTGCTTGCTTTAACCTGTAAATAACTCTCATGTCTTTTTCCTAGTTAATAAACCCGTAGACAGTTTATTACAGGACTTGCTACACATGTTGTCTTTGATGTAAAATCCAGGGTAACAATTGATCTGGGGTAAGTGACTGGTCTCTTGGGACTGGAAGCAACCTGAATATTTTGTGATTTTTTTGGTATAAGTGACCATTTGTCACTAAGTCCAGCTTGTCTGGGCGGCAAGATACACTGTAGAACCTAAGGGGACTGTCTGTGACTCCATGATAAGACTATTACAGTGATCCAGGAGTTCACATTTGTCACTGGCTTGGTGCAATCTAATTATAGAACACACCACCAGCTTGGGGTGTCTGCCCTGCTTTCGACAGCCTGCCCTGAGGTATCAGAGTAGCTGCCGTATTAGTCTGTATCCACAAAAAGAAAAGGAGTACTTGTGGCACCTTAGAGACTAACCAATTTATTTGAGCATAAGCTTTTGTGAGCTACAGCTCACTTCATCGGTAGGCATTCACGGTCATGAGCCACTCTAGACAGTGTGACACAGCTGTAGAGAGGCTTTCTTAGAGCTGTAATAGGGGGAGGCCATAGGGTTGCCAGGTGTCCGGTTTTCGACCAGAACGCTCAGTTGAAAAGGGACCCTGGCGGCTCCGGTCAGTACTGCTGACCGGGCCATTAAAAGTCTGATTCGGAGTGTAGGCAGGCTCCCTACCCAGCTCTGTGCGACTCCTGGGAAGCTGCGAGCATGTCCCTTCGGCTTCTAGGCAGAGGGATGGCCACGGGGGCTCTGCACGCTGCCCCCGCCCCCAGTGCCAGCTCAGCAGCTCCCATTGGCCAGGAACTGCAGCTAATGAGAGCTGAGGGGGAGGTGCCTGCAGGCAGTGTGCAGAGCCATGTGGTCATGCCTCCACCTAGGAGCCAGAGGGAGATGCTGGCAGCTTCCCAGGAGCCACCTGAGGTAAGCATCGCCCAGAGCCTGCACCCCAAAACCCCTCCCACACCCCAACCCCCTGCCCCAGCCTGGAGCCCTCTCCTTCACCCCAAACCCCTCATTCCTGGCCCCACCCCAGAGCCTGCACCCCCAGCTGGAGCCTTCTCTCCCTCCCGCACCCAACTCCCTGCCCCAGCCTGGTGAAAATGAGGAAGTGAGCAAGAGTGGGGGAGAGCGAGTGATGGAGGGAGGGGGGAATGAAGTGAGTTGGGGCATGGTCTTGGAGAAGGGGCAGGGCAGGGGGCAGGGCAAGGGTGTTTGGCTTTCTGCAAATAGAAAGTTGGCCACCCAAGGAGGCCATATCAAATGCACCAGCAGCAATAGAACCTCATGGAGCTGGCCCCCATAATCACCCCTGCCGTCATCCACCACTTCCTAAAGCCCAGGGCAATGAGGGCTTGGTGTCTGCCAGATCTGGGGGGGGAGAGACAGGGAGCAGGGACTCTGTACCTGGAGAAGACATGCATCTGTGACCTGCGACCCAGCCAGTTTGCCCTATTTACTGCAAACCTTTCTCTTCTGTCTAGTGACTGCCTGGGCATGGTGCTAAATAGAATAACCTAGTGATAGTCCTGCCTTCCCTTCTCTGAGTCAGACCAGGAATCTAGGAGGGGCTTTCTCAAAATCTATGGCTGGCGTTGGGCACCATGCTGTGGCTTGCGTGATATATGGCTTAGTTTGGTGTGGAAGCCCCTTTGTCTGGAACGTGGTGTCCCAGACTTGATTCTCTCTGACAGCATAGCATATGTCCCATAAACCTTCCTCACTAGCCTGGCCAAGGTCTGACATTCTTCGCTCCCCAACCTCCAGGAGTTACAGACACCGCAGAGGTGAAATGTTCACTCCCCAACGGTCTGGTAGCACACAACCAGACCCTCATCGGTCTCTGCCAGCTGGCTATGAGCAGCAGAAACGTCAGCCAGGAGACAGAATTCCTGTCCGAATGGGTGAGGAGGCAGTGACCACTAACAGGCTTTGGAATGTGGTGAGGGGTCCGAAAATTCAGTGCAAATCAATAAATGAATCCTGAATAAATAATCCTGCAAGCTCTGGCAAACCAGCTCAGGACATCTTGGCTCACACTCATTCCAAAGGCTCCAGGAAAGTCTGGAGTGTCTCAATTTATGACACAGTCACCAATTGTTGCAGGAGAGACAGGCCTCAGTCTGTGAGACCTTCGTTTGTACTTTAACAATTTGTCCCACCAGCCTGCATCCCCAGGACATTTATTTATGTGTGAAAGGATTGAAGTGATTTGATTTTACTCAAAGGTATTTCACAGAAAACTCTTGGAAACTAAGGAGGAAATGTGTTTAAAAGAAAAATCCACATAAACAGGACAGGGCATCAAATGATGACCCCATAAGAAACTTCAGGGGACAACAAGATACAAGATCGCTTACTTGTTAGTCTGAGCCAGTTTTTTCTATAGCTCATCAGCACTTCAAGGCAAGGACTCTTGTATCTGTATGGCATGTTTTACCTATTGCCCTATACTGCACACATTGATGATTCTGTGGTAATAATAATAAGTGTTATAACTGTGTACAAAGTTAGCCAAAGAAATCTGAGAATGGTAGATTTGGAAGCAGAATTAACAAACATGTATTACTTATTTTTAATATTTTAGGCAAAATTTCAAACCAGCATCTAAAATCTGAATAGTCACTTGTTTGCACATGCCAAATTTCCACATGTAAAGCAAGCAGCTAGACATGCAAATAACCATTTACATGAATCAATATGTATTTCTGTATGTGTAAATTATATAGACTCAGTTTCAGAGGGAAATATCACTGTATCATACCAGTGTATGATTTCATACTTTGGTTAAAACATTATTGGCTGTTGCCTCTCCAGCATAAACTTTGGCCTGGGTTTTTTACACCACTTCCTTTAGACCAAGATTGGAAAAAGGGATTGGGCATTGACAGGGATATCAAGAATATTCAGAGTTTTCCAAATTAACAAGTTTGGAAGGGCTATTTAACCTCAAGCTTCAGGGCCTAACACAATCTCTAATCATTGGAGATCAGGATGAGATCTAACAGGGAAGGCAGATCATCCCTTACCCATGTCTATGGGGGTTCTTAACCATTCTTCTGAAGCATCCGGTGCTGGCCACTGTCATTAGACAGGACACAGGAATAGATGGACCTGGGGTCTGTTCCTGTCTAGCAATTCCTGTGTCCTGTGTTATATCCTTGAATCATTAAGGGTAAAATCCTGGCTCTGCCAAAGTAAATTGGAGTTTTGCAATTGACTTAATTACAGCCGGGTTTCACCCTAGGTGTTACCCGTAGTCAGCAGTACTCAATGTTTTCCATTTCTAATTTCAGTGATTTGGGGTGAAATATGTACAGTGAGATGTATCCAGGGCCAAACCTGCAAAAGAAGGTCACCTAATGGAAACTGCATTTTAGCCAAATGTTGAACAAACTTTGGGGGTACTTTAAAGGAGCCACTTAAGACAGGTGATTACACATAGGAGCTCGCTGGATTTCAATATAACTGTGTGTGTTTTATTCCAGAACTGTTCAAAATTAACTTTAAATTAGTTAAATCTAAGTGACCTCACATTACAGAACTCTGGTAATTGCTGGCATTTACAGAGATTTTGCCCCACTGTCAGAAAACATCCCTGGTGTTCTGAGAAAAGAACCCTGCTTTAATCCATTGCTTTTGAAATTTTAGACCACTGGAGGGTTCTAGACGGAAAAAAACTCTTAAGAATCAAATAAACCCTTTTTTTCCTTCCTTCATTTCACAGGAGCTGGAGTTAATATCAGCATTCACATCAAAATGAGCCATTTTTCCAATTGGCAGGATTTTTATAGAGACACAGAATTTTAACAATTTCTGGACAAAGAGGTCTAATAAAGAAAGGGTATATTGTTTTACCCAACCAGAAAGAAATATTCTCTCTCCCTCACCTCTCCCCTTTGTCTCAAAATAAACAGAAGACATCTGCTGATTACTGAAATCTCTTCTTTCCTGTCACTGGAGCTTCTCATGAAGGTCTGAAATCAGCAGAACTAGGAGCAATGGTGTAGAAGTGACAAAGGGGAGCCTGAGATGTGAGAGTGAAAAGGAAACATGTCAGAGACGTTACGTAGGTAAGGCTGCTCCAGGATCTGATCCAAAACCCATTGAATTAAATAGAAGTCCCTCTCATCTACTCCAATGGGAGCTTTGTCTCAGCCGCCAGTTGTGTCCTGTCTGACATGCAGATTGTGAGCTCTCGAGGTCAGGTACTGTTGCCTTTGTTATTTGTCTGTGCAGTGCCTAGCACCATGGGACCTGGTTCCTTGATTGGTGTTCTTCAGTGATACCATAATCCAAACAAAGAATAATAATAATTTCCACTGATTTGATTGGACGTTAGATCAGGTTCCTAGTAATGGTCTCTCGAGCTTCCAGCTGCTACAGGGCAGCACTTAAACAAATGTGCATGGAACTGCCCACTTAGAAGACGTACCCCAGAAATTCTGGAGAAACAAGCCTAGTCCAGAGTGGTAGTGACTGGAAGATGCTCTGACCTGGTGTGGCTTAGTGACCTACCTGAAATGAGTGGGTGAGTCTCCGTCATCTGGTTCCTAGTGAGACAGGAAGCAACATCTCAGAACTCCTCTGTACTCGTGTTGGCAGAGCAGAGCTATGAAGTGAATGGGCCTTGGAGCCCAAGTTCCCTCCATTGCCCGAGGGGCACATTAGTGGGGGAAGTTGGAGGTGCTGTGGCTGAGGTTTTACATGCTTTGGAGATATACATTTTCTAGAACTGGCACCGGTGCCTTTCACTGGCAGCACTTCACTTTGAGGAGAAGGGCCAAATTCAGCCCTGGTGTGGGCAGATCAATCCCACTGACCTCATCCTCTTACACCAGGGCAGTTTTGATCTACGAGGATGCCCAAGATGGAGCCTCCCTGGCAATCCCACAGAGCAAGGATAAGCATTGCACAGTGCCATGTAGTAGCATGGGGATCAGTGGCTCATAAAGTCATTAGACAACTGGATGGAGAGAGAAAGAAAGAGAGAGAGAAAATCTTCAGACTCCATTGTGTATTATTATGTAGCGAGTTGCTATGTGTGTCAGCATTTAAACCATTGGTGCACATCTTGTCTGAGACAATGCTGTTAACCCAGTGATTTATCTCCTCTCTTTCTTTCCCTCCATGCTCATTAAACTGAGAATTCATTGGCGTGGCTGCTGAATCCAGTTGAATGCATGTGCCTTTTGGCTCTCCGTGAGGTCCTCTCTGCAGATACCGTATGCTTTGGCAGACAGGACAGTGTAGGCTGCAGGATATTACGCCTGGCAGAGACACAAAACCCTACCAGTTCCTGGAATTTAAATTGTCTATCAGAGTGCTGATTAAGCAACACTTTCAATCTGCACCCAAGAAAAAACCTGTAACTGTCTCTGAGCATAGGATTCTTTCACCGTTAGCTCACTTTATGGTAGTGGGAGCTGCAGCTGGTACACTCTCTCCAACCCATTCAATCTGTCAAATGTCAAACAGGGAGACACAAAACTCTTTTCTCAAATGCAAAAGTTTGCCTTTCACAGTGTTAGATGGGTGTTTGCTCCCTAGGTGGGGGGAGGGGGAGCTTTTTAAAGAAAACACTAATACCCCCACTCAACTATGTATCAGTATTTTCTCTGTATGCCAAAGCTACTTACGAATACTCTGGTGGCTGCTTCTGCCAGTCTGCCCAGTCCATGTCCCTCGCTTGCCCAATTCATGCCTCCAATCTGTTCACTTCTTGCCTCATTGTTGCTCATGTTGAGCGGTCACTATCCCTCATTTCAGAAACCGGGGGCTGAAAAATATGGTCTCACCAACAAACAGTCGCACCACCAATGCCCAAGGATGGCACTGGCTATTTCATATTACCAAACAGGCAGCTCCAATCTAGAGCTGGCCATACTGAAGAAAAATAGCCACTGCAATTCCTGTTCTTAGAGTGCGCACAGACAGGCCACCCTCTCCTCCTGTCATCAAGATGGTTCTAATCAAGCTGGATGCAGCATTGTTTCCCTGCTCACAGCTCTCATCCACGTGGGATTTCAAAGGCGAGCAGGAGTCGTGCCCAAACATTGGCTGGGGGCTAAGGCTTAATTGCGACTGTGTGTTTACATACCCATTTATCATCAAAAGTAAATATGCCAAGCACAGTCTTTGCTGGGACTTGCATCTTCCTGCTGCATGAGATCACCAGCAAGGAAAGGCCTGCAGCAGATTAGCCTTAATCTCACCCAGTGTTTGCAGCGACTGAGTGCTTCAGGCTGCATTATACAGGGCTTGTGACCTCTGTTTGCCTCTCTGGCCACACACTGAACACTCCTGGTCTAGATACTAAACTCAACTGCAAGGAGGTTTCCAGAGCCATTTCCTTTGTGTCTGGAGCTGATTTGGAGGATGCATTTGAAATATGACATTAGTCCCGAGGAGAAGCTCATGGGGGAAGGTTTTTCTGCTACCTCTCTGGCTACCTCTTTATTCCCTCCGCTGTGCAAGGAGCAAACAGGAGTGTGTGGTGTCGGTGGCCCATCCACCACACATCAGTGGTGCTCTCCATCCACCCCCAGGAGCGCCAGGCAGCTGGATTCACTTTTCACCAAAGCAGATGCCAGGAAAAGTCTCAGGGGACAATTTCATTAGACAGAGTCACACAGGAAGATTTGGGGGGCTGGAAAGGAGGACTGCATTTCCTTCACACATCAGACCCACTTTTGGGGCATCATTAGGCTCCATGTCCCATGCCCCTTCCTCCTGGCTGCTGTTTAACTTAAGTGGGGCTGTGGGTTTGTTAGGGGCCCCCTTCCCCACTTAATTTCTGTTGCTGTTCTCACTCCAGTCCAATCTCAGCCATTTACCACCATCTTCCTCTAGACTAGCTGACTCCAGTCCAAGCAGAGATGTCATCATTGATTCTGGTAGGCTCAGATCATCCTATACTGCCGGGGTGCTTCAACTTTGCCCAGTGTCTGGTTGCACCCAATGGTCTCTTACCCGGAACCCAACATGTACAGAATGAAGCTGCCCTCATCTTTCGTTCTGAGATGCGGGCCATCGAAGGCTACAGGTGAGGTCAAGATAGAGTAGTGATGCTGGGAAATGTGGGCTACATGGGCCACATCTTCCATGGAGAAGCCAAGTGTGTGAGGTGCATTGTAAAGTTCTGTGGGACACATGTAGCTGCAGGCTGCACTTCGGCTACCCCTGCCATATTGAAAGGCCTGTATTATTACCCATGACTTGGAGGTATGTGATATTGCATAGCCTTCGAGATCAACTATGGGGGCTGGAGACTGCCTCCTTGGATGGCCCACTGCAGTGAGATTCACTTCTGCTGCTAGAGACCTGGTGCCATCTATAGGGCGACAGCCAGCTTTTTGTGTGTGCCTTTGCTTAAATGGGTTTCTGAAACCTCTGCACCAATATCCACCTATACCTGTTCCCTTCTCAAGTCATTGTGATTCTGGCTGATTGGAGGAAGGGGAGGATGTAGCTCCTTCTATGAGATTTTGAAGCATTGTTAATTTATGCAATGCACCCCTGGTCCACTGATTGAATCATTAGCTTCCCCAGCTTGGGCCAGGTACTGATGGAGTGTGACGTGAACACTGATCCATGCCCCCCCCGAGGAAGCACTATTGGGGTCCATCTAGCCTATCCCAGGGGACAGTACGCTCTCATGTGCATGCCTGAGTCCATTCTTCAATGTCTCAAGCAACGGAGCGTCTACAGATCCCATTTTCCCCTGCACAGAATGGGCCAAATTTTCAGTCCCAGCTTCTGTTTTGCACACCCATGTCTGCATATGCACCTGCAAATCTGGGCACTCCCTCCTGTCCTGTTTGTGTGCACAGACCTGTACGTGTGTGCACGTCATACTTGTGCAAATGCCAAGGCTATGCAATAAAACGGGCTGCGTGTCTAGTTCGGTGGGCCTATTCAACTATGTGCAAAGCTGGCTGAACATGGAGTCCCCATACAATATGTACTGCACTGTCTGATAACGCCAACTCTGTGTGAAATAATAGCAACAAATCTCAACACAGTTCAAAAAATACAGCCTGATTCTGTATAAAGAGAAGAGGAAGAAAGCATGTCAAACTTTCCTGGCCTGTAGTAATTCATTCAGTCCCAGGGAACTGTTACCATTCACTCTGTTATAGGAAAGCATGTGTGAGGCTCTCAGACCTGATTTATAAAGTGGTTTCATCTAACTAAGATGGAGATCTAAACTCCTGTTAAGCTGGATGAATGTCAGGGTTCTGCAGAAAAAAGCCCTTTCCCTTCCACCTGGGACACCGTGATTAGGCCATTATCACTGGCATGGATTCATTTCCATCCTACCTCAAATCTATAATACACTCTGATCAGTACCTAGGAAGCAGCTGGCTCTGAACACCAGGGTGGCCAGAGAACAGCCCAGGAAAAGTGCTCTCCAACATGGCCCTGTCACTCATAGGGAGAGGTGGTTTGCCAAGGTAGCAGATTGGGATGCCCATTTGCTCAATTCAAGATAGAGTGCTCAGGCTGGAACTCACGGTCTCTTCTGGGCACCCTTCCACAGGAGTGAGGACAGAATGCTGCGTTCTGCTCCATTTCACACCAGTTACGGGGAGCCCTCAGATTCCCAGAGAGCTGCCAACAGGGTCGACTCACCAGGGCAAAATACATGCCCCTCTACCCCTTTCAAAATTAAGGCAAATTTACTACCAAAGTCCTTTGGAGGGAGGTGAGGTCTCTGGAAATGTCTATTGTTAGATGTCTCACAAGCACAGTACAAGGGTCCCACATGCATATTGCAGCTAAAGAGAAGCCATGTTTGACTCTGATAAAATAGGCCCCAGGATATTAATTTTATACTGTTGGCTGCCTTACCGGGTTCATAATACACACCACTCACAACAAGCAGAGAACTCGGCAAAGCTGGGCTGTGTGTACACAGGGAAAAGGCCATAAATTGCCTAGCAGAGCACTTTTCAAACTGTAGGACATTCCCCGGAGGAAGAGTTAAGAAGTAGATTTTGCGTCAGATGCTATCAAAGGCTCCTAGAACTTGGCTAGGTTAAATCTCTCTGCCACATGTGCCTGAGCAGGTTGTTTGCAAAGGTCAAGCTCCCAGTCTGTTGCTGCAGCAGCGAACATTTCTCAGCTGTTCTTGGCTCAGTCCTCAAGGTATGTAGTCTGGGAAATGTCCTCTCAGCTTCTTTGGGGAATGTCTTTCACTGATGGTAGAAGGTGCATTGACTAAAAAAAAGAAAGAGATTTTTTTAAATCTTGGTTTTGAAGTGGTTGATTTTGCTTCCCCAAAGAAAAAAATTATTTAGACTCTCTCACTGATCCTTTTAGAACTTGCCGTTTGTTTCTTTGTCTGAGTAAGAGTTCAGGTTTTTTGAGGGATTTGCTCAACGTACCAAAAGCCTGTGAAATCAGAGGGGCTGGAACCTTAAGCTAGCGTAGCATCATGTAATTCATTAGCCTGGGTTTGTGAAAAGCGAAAAATTTGGGGAAGTTTTTTCACTCAAATTAAAAAAAAAAAAAAACAACTTTCTGCAGATTTCACAGCTGGTCCCAGGGAATTCGCTCTTATATATAAGCAGGAAATCCAGCTTATGAAAGAGACTTTCTTTTTAAATGTAGTTTGCTTGTGGAAAAGCATCTGTCAGTGTTTTATTTTTGTTTTGTTTTTCAACCTGGAAAAACTATTTCCATGATCTTTGGGGAGGTGGAATTTTCATGTGAAATGCAAAAGTAAACGGTGCCTCTATTGTCTCCTTTTTTAAATACACAATCAGAAAGAAGAAAATTTGCCTTATTTTTTCATTTCTTTTTGTTTTGTTTCATTTGACAGTAGACAGTTGCAAAAAAAAATAAACAAAACAACAACCTAAAATGACTTTATTGCACATGCACCTGTATTTCACTGGCTTGGTCGTCTGGATTATACCAAAATCGAGCTCTTTTGTGCTGCCCAATGCCACCGAGCTCCTGTACCCCTCCAGCCACACACAGGCTGGCTTGGTGTCTGGCCTCGGGGTGCCAAGGAGTCGCCGAAAGCGATACATCTCTCCGCGGGACATGAGTGCTCTTTTGGACTACCACAACCAAGTGCGGGCACAGGTATCTCCATCAGCTGCCAACATGGAGTATATGGTGAGTTTTTGCCATGCTTCCTGAAGGGAGAAGGAATGATCGTGGGGTCAAGGGCAGGTTTAATGCCTTAGCACCATCTGCTGAGGAAGTGGGTACAAAGCAAAAACTGCAGAGCTGCAGAATGGAGCCCGTTACACCAGCAGAGCGGATGCCATGCTCCGGCACTGGCAATGTATTGTTGTGATCTGTTATTTCTCAGCAACAAGCTGTGTGCTAGGCACTGCACAGCAGCGTGCAGAGTCACAGCCCCGGTTCCAATGCGCTTCCTACCCAAAGTCAAACCTGACACAAGCAAGGGTCATCAAGAGCCTCACCAGGTGTGGGGAGGGGAGAGGGTGCAGGGAAGTTAAACCCACCCTGGGTGCTATTAAGTTGGGCTTCTTTTGTTTTCTACGATTACTTCTTGTGAGACAGCAGAGTATCTAGGAGGGACCTGAATGAGGAAGGGGAAGGGGGATCTAAAGCTCTTTAGTGAGTACAGAGCTTGCCTGTCACATGTTACGCCCAGCCAGGCAGTGCCCGTCGGTTCAGTACAGTGTATGCCAGCATTAGCCCCCAGTACTAGCAGTGCCCTCTGGATCCGTTTGTTCATCGAAGCTCCAGCTCTTGGTATATTTCTCCCTCTGGTCTACACACAACGTTGCACCCATTTAACTAAGGGTGTGATGCTAAAGCGATGCAGCTCTGTGTGTAAACACTATGACATTGGCTTATATCAGTTCAGCTTATGTCTGTAAGGTAACAGGTACAAATCAAACCAACACAGGCCAGGTTCACACAGAGTTATGCCAGGTCAGCATCCTCCTTTTAGTTAAACCAATGCAACCTCTGTGTTAGACAAGCCCTAATTAGTCAGCTGTTTCCACCCCGCTGCAGACTGTGGGCACCTGGAAGGGGGCGGGGGGGCTAGACCTGCAGACAGGGAGGGGCCCACTTGGTATAGAGCTTATTTCATAAAGGAAAAAGTGAAGAGCTAAGGGAGGAATCCTTATGTGAGTGGCTGAGCGCTGCATCAGCCGGTACCATGCAGCCTGCAGGGCCCCGTGGAGACAGCCTTTCTGAACTCAGTGAGCTCTTTGTTCATAATAATTGTAGTAGCTGCTATTTGCTGTCAGCAGAGAAGATGTGAGAAGATGACAGGCTGCCACATCACATTGACTTCCCCAGCTAGCAGCTCTGAGTGCAGCGGTTGGGGCCGGGGAGGTGGTGAGTCCAATGAAGGTAACTAATATTTCACAGCATCTTCCGGGAAGCCCTGGCTTGCTTTCCTTATGCAATTCCTGGCACACTGATTGCTAACTCAGTAGCTAATGCTAACCGCTGAGTCTGTTGGTTTTGTGCCTTTTCTTTTCTTACTCATGTGTCCAAAAAAGGTCAGAGTAGAAACCTGCAGTAACTAAAAAGCATGAATAAAAAATAACCAGGGTTCTGATCCAAAGCCCATTGAAGTCTGTCCAGTGGGTGTCTGTCCACTGACTTCAGCGGGCTTTGGATTAGGCCCTTGAAGAGAAAAGTGCAGCTGTGTTTGCTTGAGAAACTCCAGCTGCTGACAGATACTCTGTAGGGAAAGCACCAAGCTCTAGGTTCCATTCAATGCTCTGGAGATGGGCACTGGGGATCTGCTGGAAAATCGTCAACAACAGACAGAAAAGAGACCTCCTATGGGCCTGATTCTGCAGAGCGCTGGCATCTTTAACCCTCTGAAGTCAGTGGGAGTCAGCACCTCCCATGACCAGGCCTGTGCTTGGTTCCACTCTAGAATCCTGGCAAAACCAAACGTCATCTGCTGCAAACCAGGAACTGACATACCCCCTAAAATGGAAAGAGAAGCCCTGTTTGTGTGCACCTAGGGAGATCTGCCCCAGGCCACTTCCACCAGTGCTGCCCAAACAACAACGCTATCTGCTGGGGTTATCTGCCCCATGTGGAAATGTACCATCCTTTCCCCGGGGGCCTGGCAAAGCAATTGTTGGTCATTTCTACTCCTGCTCGGCTTTGCTATTGTTAATGTTTGTTAAGTGCTGACAGCATGATTGGTGCTGTACATACACAGAAGAAGACCTGTCCTCAGCCTCCAGGGGCTTGCAGTCTAATTCACACACCATCCACACAGGTCTGACCCAGCAAGTGATGCCTGGAGATAACTAGAGGCCTAATTTGCAAAGGTGCTGAAGCACCTCCAGCTCCCACTGATATCAGCACTTCTGAGAATTAGGGCCCATTTTCTGAAGGTACAATAGGAGTCAGAGTTACAGAGATAAAAGGCACCTCACACCCAGCTCCAGAGCTAGAGCTTCCTGCTGTAGGTGTGTAACAGCATCCATCAGCTAAGTACCAGTATCACAACCACAGTCCCTTTGTTATTAACAGCTTAGAGCAGCTGTTTTCTTTGTCCTCACTCACCTTGAACTGCTTTGGAGACAAGCCCCAGTCATGTCTGGGAGAGAAAAGGAAAGGCACTGGTCTGATTTTGGAAGCTACTAGTTTAGGACAAGCATGTGTGAAGCACAGACTCCCACACAAGCAAGTTTGATCCAGTCTGAGAACCACACAAGCAGAACTATCGTGTATCCCTTATGTATCAACATCTAGAGGCCACCCATAATGCCCCTTTCTGTTGGAGCCAACTTATGTCCTTTACCCACTGGCACTGAGAGCTGACCCTTTGTGTGTCACCCACCTAGTGACACCCAGAATCAACCCACGGTATCCCCTACCCAGTGAAATCCAGAATTGGCCTATTGGGAATCTGTTGCCCAGTGGTGGCCAAAATTGGCTCACTCTGTAGCCTCTGCCCTGTGATCCTGATGGTGATTCTGAGATGTCTGAGGACAATGGGTGATATAGGAGCCTTCCTTCTGTTGTCTACCACAAGCTACAAGTTCAGTATTTCTTGTCACTCCCATCTTTTCTCCCTTTGGGGTTGGCTTCCTGCTTCCAGGCAGGAGGACCCATGTGCCCTAACTTGTAAGTCCCCTGCACTGGGTCCTGGATTTTCAGCTGTCCACACGTGTTATGGAGGCAATGACAGAAAATGAAGCTGGAACCACTGCTGCAGCCTGCATCGCAGAGCAGAGAGGAGAGCAGGGGTTCAGCTGTTAAAATCTCTGAGTCTCCGTTCAGTGCCCACCCAGCAAATGGCCATGCATGTCACTGCAATGGGGGAGGGGAGCTTTCATGGGCTTATTGCCTCTGAATTAGTGAAATGTTCGTAATGGTGTCAGAAACCAGCTGAATTTCCCCTGGTCCAAATTACAGGTGTGGGATGTATTGGGCGTGGCATGTCTCCCTGGTACTCTTAAAAGTTGGCTGGACAAGGCACTGGAAAACGGTCTATAGGGCAGAACCCATGAGAAAGACTGCATGAGCTATATACCAGCTAGCTGGAGTCTCTGGGTATGTCTACACTGCAGTGTAACCCCGAGTAAATACAACTTGAGGTAACAGACCCTGGGTTTGTTAACCAAGTTCTTGAGCATCTACACTAGAGGTCGGCAACATTTCAGAAGTGGTGTGCCAAGTCTTCATTTATTCACTTTAATTTAAGGTTTCGCATGCCAGTAATACATTTTAACATTTTTTAGAAGGTCTCTCTCTAAGTCTATATATTATATAAATAAACTATTGTCGTATGTAAAGTAAACAAGGTTTTTCAAAATGTTTAAGAAGCTTCATTTAAAACTAAATTAAAATGCTGATCTTACGCAGCCAGCCTGCTCAGCCTACTGCCGGCCTGGGGTTCCATTCACCTAGGCTGGCAGCGGGCTGAGTGGGGCCTGGGGCTGGGACCCCGGCTGGCAAGGGCCTGGCAGCCGGGACCCCAGACCGGCAGTGGGCTGAGCGGGGCCATCAGCCAGGACCCCAGACCAGCAGTGGGCTAAGCGGGGCAGTCAGCCGGGACCCCAGACAGGCAGTGGGCTGAGCGGCTCAGCCCGCTGCCACTCAGCTCGCTGCTGGTCTGGGATTCCATCCACCGGCTCCTGCCAGCCAAGGTCCCAGCTGCCGGCCCCACTCAGCCCGCTGCCAGTCCGGGATCCCGGCCCTGCCCACATAGAGTGGGTACCTATCGTCTCCCTGGTTCTAGCCCATTCTCTTCCTCTCTCTCTGCACTGAGATGAGGGTGGGAGTGCACTGAGTACAGGACTGGGGGTGAAGGAGCAGGCTGGGGGTGGGGTGTAGGGTCTGGCCAGGAGCTAGAATGAGGGAAGGGGCTCAGGGTTGGGGCAGGAGGTTTGGGTGTGGAGTGATTACCTGGACTGCTCCCATTTGGTGCGAGGGGTGCAGGTGGGAATGTGGGGTGGGGGTGTAGGAGCTCCCGTTTGGTGCTCAGGGTGGGGGTGGGAATGTGGGGGTGCAAGAGTTAGGGTATGGGGGGTGTGGGGGCTGTGGGTGTGTGGGGGGTGCAGGAGTCAGGGCATGGGGTGTGGGGGGGCTGGGTATGTGTGGGGGATGCTGGAGTCAGGGCTGCGGTCGTGGGGGGTGCAGGGGTCAGGGCAGGGGGCTGGGGTGTGTGGGGGCTGCAGGGATCAGGGCAGAAGGCTGGGTGTGTGTGAGGGGAGTGCGGGGGTCAGGGCAGAGGGCTGGGGGGGTGGGCTAGGGTTGTGGGGGTGCTCACAGAGCGGCTCACAGCAGGGGGCTGGAGGGGATATGCCCTGATTCCACCCCCACTCCCCAAGGCCCTGTCCCCACCTCCTCTCCGCCTCCTCCCCGAAGCAGTGAGCGCGCGCCGGCTCCGCTTCTCCCCCTCCCTCGCAAGGGCCATCAGCTGATGGGTGGTAGGGAGGGAGAGGAGGAGGGGCAGGAACCCAGCATGCTGCGGGAAGAGGCAGGGGAGGGGGAACTTGCCTGCCCTGCAGCAGCAGCCGGCAGAACCAAGCTTCTTCACCCTGCCCCCATTGGGGGGGGGGGCAGAGAAGAGCGGGGTGGGGCAGGCAGGATTTTTAATGACATGCTGTTGCCTGCCGAGGTCCCGGCTGCCAGCCCCGTTCAGCCCGCTGCCGGCCTGGGTTCAGCAGCAGGCTGAGCTGGGCCAGCGGCTGGGACCTGGCAGGCAGCAGCATGCCATTAAAAATCGGCTTGCGTGCCATCTTTGGCACCCTGCCATAGGTTGCTGACCCTTGATCTACACTCATTTGTAACTCCAGGTTAGGAACAGTTGAATTCTGGGTCCCAACCTGGGTCCAAGTCCAACCACCCATATCCCAGACTTCCAAGTGCTTCCCAAAATAAGGCCGTTCTAGCCCTTTGCTCATGGTGTAATGTGGGAAAACTTGACTGTCCAGAGGACAAAGAAAGTCAGCCAGCGGGATTGTGGAATATGATTGGCCGGCTTCCAACGCATGAGTCCAGTGCGCCTGCGTCTTCACTACAAAGCAATGGGAATTGAACCCGAGGTCCTGACTTGACTAATGCTCGGACCCTCCATGGGTGGGGGGTCCCAGGACCCTGATCTGAGACCTGGGTTAGTGAGATTTGTGTGTAGACAGAAGGGGGTTGGGCTTGAGCCTGAGTTTGAACCGTGGCCTTACACTGCAGTGTAGACACACCCTATGACTCTCTGACCAGCTGGTTTTTAGAAAACCTCCATCCTTTGGTTTTGCCCAAAGCTGAACATCAGGCAGGGTTTGTTGAAAAGTACCACAGACCAGGCCCATTATTTAGAAACACAGGTGAAATTCAGGGGCTTCAATCCCAAAGCTCAATCGGGGGAGGGGACCTGGACTCCTGACCCATGTGCCACAGAGCCCAGCAGAGCTAAAGGGTCACCAGACCTTCACATCAGGCCTGATGCAGACACTACTTAGGCTGTATTTCAGGCTCTCAGATAAGACGGGGTACCTGACACTTTGTGATGGATGCTAGGAAACATTTTCAATCTGTGAGGGTGATTAGGCCTTAGGAGAGACAATAAAGGAGGTGGCTGAAGCAGCAACGCCGGGAGAGATGGTGATGATAACAATATAAAGATAGTACCTTGCCTTTCTATAGTGACATCCATTTGAGGATCTCAAGGCAACTTCCAAACACCAGGGAGTTTAGTCTCACAGTTGCCCTGCTCAGCATCTCCAGACCCATTCAACAGATAAAGCAAGTGAGGCACAGAGCAGGAAGTGACTCACTCAGTGTCACCCGGTGTGTCAATGGCAGAGCAGAGGACAGAGGACAGGCCTCCTGATGCCTAGTCCTGGGCTTTAGCTGCAAGCCCACTGCTCCTCTCCGAATGAGTACAAACACGAGTAGGAATGATGTAGGGAAGTGCCCTGCATAATGCAGTAACCTAAGGGTCCTTTCCAGGCCAGCTTTCTTGGATTCTAAGGTGGTTCCCCTGTACACATGTCATGGTTAAATGGTTCTCTTTCATTTTTTCAGGGAATGAGTCACTCTTTCCTGCTCTGGGCCGTAGCCTAATGACATATGTTGTTGCACCATTTCTTTTTTCCCTCACTTAGGTGTGGGACAAGAGACTAGCCAAGTCTGCTGAAGCCTGGGCCGTACAGTGCATATGGGACCATGGGCCGCCACAGCTGATGAGATACATTGGTCAGAACCTCTCCATTCACTCTGGCAGGTAAGTGATCCACAGCCGTGCTCTGATCATGCATGTTGCATCAAATGAGGTCAAAGTCCTCATTCTCTGCAGACACAGGAGGAACTGGGGAGTCTCGTTAGAACCCTGCCTAGAACAAAATTTGATCTATTTCTATGGACATCATTATTAGCAGCTTTGTTATTTAGGACCCGGTTGTCACCCCTAATTCACACTCAGTAGCACCTTGCTCCACTGAGAGCTAAATGAAAGAAAGCAGCAGGGGGAGTGAGGTGTAGTTCCAAGGGAGCAAGGGACAAGCCCAGGACAGACAAAACGAGTCTGGGCCAGGTTCACTGTTGCTCTAAGGAGGTGCAGCTGAATCCATCGCACAGGCAGTGAGTCTCAGTCACAGCCTAGAGAAAACGCTCCACCTTTGTTTGGGGAGGAGTGTGACTTACCACAGAATGGAATCTGAAGGGCACGTTTCAGCTTGATCTGCAGACCTTGAGCCACTCAGCTGTCGGTAGCAGAAAGAGTCCATTAATATTCAGAGAAACCCACTGGACCAGAGCCATGTTCCTGTTGGTGTTAGTGAAGAGATTTGTATTTAGAGCCTTTGCAGGATGCAACTGGAGCAGGGGATGGGCCATGAAGGAGAAAAGCTCTGGTTCAAAAACAAAACACTTTGGGTAAATTAGTGAATGTGGCAAGAAATGGAGATGAAAGCATCCAGAGATAAATGAGTCGATGTGTGAGTTGGATCAGTTGAGAAGTTTTCTCCTTGCTGGTTAAAGTCCCCTTTTATTTTGCACTGACAACACGCAGGGGGGTTTAATGGGAGTAAGGAGTGATTTAATGCAGCCAGAGGGGGCCAGATTTTTAGAATCACTGTTGTATATGCCCCTGGCATGCACGAACACAGCTCACAATGCAGGAGAGCAAAATTATGCTGCCCCAGAGTCCTTAGCACCTGGAGAGACCCGGGGGAACTTGCACTTACATTTCAAACCCCTGTCCCTCTTGCTCTGTTCCCCGTTTCACTCACTATGAGCACAAAGGGGCCTCCTCCTCCTCCACTCTCTGATGTCACCTCCCAGCCCCTTGGGAACTCAGTTCCATTCTTGGTCCTTGAGGGAGCAAGGCGAGTACCTGCTCGCATGGCTCCAACACAGCTAAGGCAAAGCACCTCTCTAGCAAACATACATGAGTGCACCTGGGGGCAAGTCTCTGACAGGCCTGCCCTGTCAGGTCTCCTTGGGGTTTGCTTCCTTGGTCTGGGTAGTGTGGAGGAATAACAGGGGATAACATGTGTGATCTTCCACAGGTACCGGTCAGTTGTGGATCTTGTGAAATCTTGGTATTATGAGAAACAGCATTACTCCTTCCCCTACCCTCGTGAATGCAACCCCAGCTGCCCCTCCAAATGCAGTGGTTCTGTCTGCAGCCATTACACCCAGGTATGAAGCCAGAGTCATGTGAGGCAGGGTAGTGGTATTACTAAGTATGCTGACATGCCCAAACGAGGAGCTAGATGGTAATGTACCGGGATCAGATTGCTTTCTGTTGCACTGTGGGAGGTCTGGGCAATCCTCTTTTGTGTTGGCGGGATAGAATGCCCTGCAACTCTGTGTTTGTACGGCGCCTGACATAATGGGGTCCTGGCCCATGAGGAGGACTCCTAGCCGCTACAGTTTAGCAAAAAATCCCAGCAGACTTCCTGGGAAGCCAGTCCTTTTGACTGACCAAGGTTTGTGTTTTGTGGCAAAGGATAAGAGGCCTGAGGAAGGCAGGTTCAGGCATTGCTGAGCCTTCTGTAACACATCTGGATGGGGACTCAGTGAGCATCAGTGGTATTATCCTGCTGCTGCAGCTTCTTAGAGCAATGAGCCATATCACCTAAAGCAACCAGCAGAGTCCCTTGATCTGTCCCTTGCCAGGGCTGTCAGTCTGGCCCCCTTTGCTAGCGCTACATTCATTGCAAACAAGCACATTAAAAAACACACCGTCTAAACACCAGCTCTTTTCCTAGCAGCAGTGCCTGCATTTTCCACTGCTCCATCTGCCGGCCGGGGAGATGTTGTCTGTCGCAGCTGAGCTAGCTGGATGGAAGGAGGAGGACCAACTCCGGGAGGCTGTCTGGTTTAAATCATAAAGACAAGGCCAAAGGAAGGCAGGAGTTAGCATTCCTGACAGGCTGCCTGCCCTCAGCAGTATTGTCCTGGGATACCTTGCAGAGCATTTGCCAGCATGAGAGGCAGCTATTCACAGCGTTGTACGCCCAGCGCTGCTGCCCTGTAACACACACATTGCTTTGAGGTGGATCAGTTTGTTTACATCAAAGAGCTGTGGCTGTATCTGCAGAGAGGTTTCTCGCCACGTTCTGGAGCACAGACAGGAGATTTTGGCCAATGGGCTGGAATGCTCCTTTTTTATTTGGCCTCAGCTTCCCCTCTTTACACCAGTAGCCTCTCGAAGTCTCCAAAACGGGGGAGAGGGAAGCCCCTTCCTGCCTTGCTGATCATGAATCAGCTCCTTCACAACACAGCAGCTATTTAGTGTGCAGAAATGTCTGG
The DNA here is from genome assembly GCF_965140295.1 of Lepidochelys olivacea. Taxonomy (NCBI): domain Eukaryota; kingdom Metazoa; phylum Chordata; order Testudines; family Cheloniidae; genus Lepidochelys; species Lepidochelys olivacea. The sequence goes on from NC_140423.1 coordinate 19,687,976, forward strand.
CTGCTCATGAAATACGGCTCCCTCATCCCCAGAGCACATCCAGGAGGAGCGCCGCCAGCACAAGGTGGAAAATGTTCCTTTACTTCTATGGTTTGTGGCAAAGCATTTCTACCCTTTAATTAACAGTGCGCCGTATGGCTTACTGCTCTTCTCAGTCTGCTTGGCTCCTGGCAATCCCCAGGCCAGTGTTTCCATGGGTGTCTGCCACTTACACAGACTTTTCATCCCCTTTCCTCCTGACTTGTCTGAGAGCTTGAATATGGCTCAGTCCCCGTGCAGCTGTTGTTATTGTTGACACTTAAGCACCGTCTGTATAGTGGCTTTAGGGAATCTGGGAGTGAACTCGAAAAATAACAACTGCTTTTTATGAAGAGTTCAATTCAATGACCTGAGCAAGTTGGATGGTTTTCCTAGTTCTGATCAGTGTGTGAAGACGTCCATGCACAAGGCTCTCCCAATGGGATATGTATTCAAAAGGGCTGAGGCTGTACCCCTTTTTTGTGGGTACAATCCTGCAGTGCGGGCATTGCCAAGTCCTTGCTCTTCTGTTTGATGTGTACCTATAATTAGGGAAGCAAATACTCAGATTTGAGCAGCTCATTTCAACCTAAAGTGTGACAAGGCAGGTATCAATATTGCAGGCCTGAATTGTGCCCACAGAAAGGAAGTCATTTGGCCGGAAAACTGGCCTTACAATCGGTCAGCAAAGCACAAGGCAGACGCAGCAGTAGGCATCCACCAAGACAATCAAGTGGGGGTGTTTTTATTCTCTGTAGAATAAACAGAGGTCCATTTGCCTCTGCTTGGCAGGCTCCATGGTTCTCCACCTCTGATGCTTCTGCTTTGGTGTAGGCCGCACAATCCTGATAGCTTCTGTTTGACTGTCTCTGATGCAGATGGTGTGGGCCTCCTCCAACAAAATTGGCTGTGCCATCAACACCTGCACCAACATGAACGTGTGGGGCACCACGTGGCGGCAGGCGGTGTATTTAGTGTGCAACTATGCCATCAAGTAAGTGAGCTAAGGAAAGGTTCTCCCTGACCCCAGGCAACTTCAGAGAGAGGATGGGAGCTGGGGGTTAGTGAGCGCTGCCTCCCCTCTCCCAACACACCTGCCTGATTTTGCCGTTCACATAACGAGCTTGCCCTGTGGATCAGGTTCCATCTCAGCCTGCTCTTGGTTTGCCTGAGGGACCCCTGCAGGAGGGGAGGCAAAATGGGAGCTGGGAATTCTCTCAGCCTTACCGGTGTGCTCACAAATACAGTGCCCCACCGTGTGTTGAACATCCTGGCTCGGCAGCAAATGAGTTGCCCCAGCCCAGCCAGGAGATAGCGTAACCCACACCCTTATTGCTCTCAGCCTTTGCTCAGTCTGGGCTCTCCTCTGGTGCCTGGATTAGCCCTAGAGAGTGTTTTCTTTTGCCTCAAAGGCGCTTAGGAAATACATGCATACAGAGTCCCCCTGGGGAAAGCCAGAGCTGCAAGCACTGACCATGATGCAAAACATTCTTGCTAATCAGCCTCAGGTAACTTTTTCCCTATGCAGCTGTGACTCCCTGGGCACCAGCGGGGCTGGACATGAGCCATCCTACACTGGTATGCTGCTGGGACAGTGGAGGTACCTTAGTAATTTGAGCGTGAGTTAGACTCAGTGTGTGTCCAGCTTCACCTTAGCCCAGTGATCCAGAGTTGAAACTCCTTCACCCCCCCATGTCAGTAAACAGATGCACACTCACACTGTTGCATGCACGCACGTGCAAACAGACACAGAGACACACTGACCAGATTGCACGTGCACAGGGCATTGTGATGCTTGTTTAGGACTCTATTACAGCGAGAGCCAAGACAGTGCAACATTCTGGCTTTATTCCTTCCTCCATGTGTATTGTCCTCTCCCATCAAGCACTCCCTGAAAATGGAGTTACCCTCCAGACAAACGTTCGATCAGACTGTAGCGCCCCCAACTGGGAAGTTATCTATCATAACAAGTGCTATTTGCAGTCACTTGTTTTATCACATGCATCGCCAGCTGAACAGACTTCCTGGCTGCTCACTGGGGATACAGAGCCCAGGATTCTTCTGCTTCAAAAGTACAGACCTCTCCCATTTTGAGGTAAAGAATCTCCCTGGGCTGCAATGGTATTACAGTTCATCGCACCTGTAGTCTACAGCACTAGAGGGCAACATGGTCAGACACTGTTGAACAGATGTGACTTTATCCAGTAGGGGGCAGTGTGGCCTGTGTGCACACATGCACGCACACACACACACACACACACGTTCTCTGAGCACAAACAAGCACAATCCAGAGAGTGCTGCGGCTCCCATGCCATGCCTTCCTTTCCAGGGGCAACTGGATAGGAGAAGCTCCTTACAAGGTGGGGAGACCGTGCTCGGCCTGCCCACCCAGTTACGGTGGCGTCTGCAGCAACAACATGTGCTTCACAGGACTCAAATCCAACAAAGTGAGCTGGTTCTGAGGCTCCGCGAGCTCTTCCCGGCGGCTGGAGAAGCGGAGCTGCAGCTGGCGACAGAAGAGCGTGGGAAATGCCGTGTACAATGTTGTGTAAACTAGGAGAATTATTTATAACGGTGACATTCCAGGCTGCTTCCCCTGAACCCCTCAGCTGCATTTAGGAAGCTTTAGTCAGTAACGGCTCTGAAGAGCTGGCAGTGTCTTTCCCTATGGTTATTCTATTCTATCCCGGCTGTAGCCCATTCCCCTAATGCTGTGTAGGGAATGGCTGAGCTGTCACTTTGTCTCTGTGCTACACAGCTCCCGAGGGAGCGCGTGGGGTGGTGTTCCTCTGAGGGCAGTAGGTGCGGGTAGGTTCCCAGGGTAGCAGTGGTAGTGGGATGTCTGTCCTTTTCCCAGCTCTGTGGCGCCCCCTCCCCCCAGCTCACGAGTAAGGCAGATGATTGTTGTAAATAATGCTCAGGCTTTCCTCTGAGCGTCCCCCATCACTGAGGGTCCAGGGAAGAGCTGGGACTCGGGGCTGAGCAAGCAGTGGGGAGGACACTGCGCACCCACGGCCTCCCTTGTCAGTGGCTCCACATTCATTCCCCCCGCCAACAATCAGCCTCTTTGTCAGAACTTTACAATAAAAGTCTTGGGCCCGTCACCAGAAAACGAGCCCTTGCAACACAGAGCAAACCCCCTAGGCTTCGTTGTCCTCTTTGGAGCGAGATGCCATTTATCGTAGCCCAGATGGTGCTGGCAGCCCTGGCAGAGATACAGCTGTTCTTCCATGAGGGGAGGGCTGGGGGGGCCAGGGGCAGAGTATCTCCAGCCACACACATGCGGGGAAGCAAGCCACAAACCTGCAGCTGGGGCATTTCCTTTTGCTAACCCCCACCAGCCCTATTGCCAAAGGTGGCTGTTGCAGCTCCCATGTGGAAATGCTTGCGTAATTTGCTCCACCTTGTGGGGGAAGGAGGGTATTGCAGTGAGGTCAAATCACCCCTGAGTCAAAAGTGAGATTCTTTCCTGAAGTCTCTCATTGGGCTACTACAGCTAGATGGGGGAGAGGATAAGGGGCTGCTTTGCTGGGAAGAGAGCCCAGGAAGTCCACACAGAGTAGGCATAGTTTCTTGCTGGCTGGCATACCCCCCTCTGCCCTGCCCATGAATTTATCTGACCCAATGGCCCAAATGCGTGAAATTGGCCAATTTGCCCATTTGGTTGGGTCAGGGAGGCATAGGCACCAACGCTGTGGGTTCTCCGGGGCTGGAGCACCCACGGGGAAAAAATTAGTGGGTGCTCTGCACCCACTGACATCCAAGCTCCTTTTACCCCTGTCCCACCTCCTCCTCCTCCTCCTCCTCCCCCTCCCCTGAGCACACCATGTCCCCTGCTCCTCCGCCTACCACCCAGCATTTCCTGCCTCGCCGCCACCAAACATCTGTTTGGCAGCGTTAGCATGCTCCGGGAGGGAGGAGGAGGAGCAGAAACGTGGCACACTCGGGGAAGAGGTGGGACTGGGGCGCAGATTTGGGGAAGGAATTGGAATGGAGTGGGGGTGGGAAGGGGCGGAGCCTCATGGAAGGGGTGGAGTGGGGGGCGGGAGCAGGGGGGGGTCAAGCACCCATGGGAAAGAGGGGAAGTCGGCACCTAGGGAGGTATCCTTGGTCTTCAGGTGGGACTCAAGCACAGCAGCAGGGGGTGCTGGGAGGGGCTGCAAGCACTTTGGGGGACAGGATTGGAATTCAAAACGACCTTGACAAATCGGAGCATTGGTCTGAAATCAACAAGATGAAATTTAATAAAGACAAGTGCAAAGTGCTGCAATTAGGAAGGAAACATCAACTGCACAACTACAAACTGAGGGACAACTGGCCAGGTGGCAGCACTGCTGAGAAGGAGCTGGGGGTTACAGTGGATCACATACTGAATATGAGCCAACTCTGTGCTGCTGTAGCTGAAAAGGCAAATACCATTCTGGGGGTGTATTAATAGGCGTGCCGTATGTAAGACCTGGGAGGTAATTGTCCCTCTCTACTCGGCAGTGGTGAGATCTCAGCTGGAGTGCTGTGCCCAGTTCTGAGTGCCGCACTTTAGGAAAGGTACGGACAAATTGGAGAGAGTCCATAGGAGAGCAACGAAAGTGATAAAAAGGTTTAAAAAACCTGACCTTTGAGGAAAGGTTAAAAAAACTGGGTATGTTTAGTCTTGAGGGCGTACTTAGACTGTGTGGGGACTTGATAACAATCTTCAGATATGTTAAGGGCTGTTTTAAAGAGGACAGTGATCAATTGTTCTCTGTGGCTGCTGAAGGTAGGACAAGAAGTAATCTGCAGCAAGGGAGGTTTAGGTTAGGTATTAGGAAAAACTTTCTAACTATTCAGGTTATTTAAGCTCTGGAACAGGCTTCCAAAGGAGGTTGTTGAATCCCCATCCCTGGAGGTTTTTAAGAACAGGGTGGACAAACTCCTATCAGGGATGGTCTAGGTTTACTTGGTCCTGCCTCAGCACAGGAGGCTGGACTTGCTGATTTCTCAAGGTCCCTTCCAGCCCTGCATTTCTGTGATTCTATGGGTGGGGATGAGGTTAGCTGGAATAGCTCCCTTGACCCGGGAGCAAGAATGGGCTCAAACATCTGAGATCTGGACACACGAAGGTGTGCTGTGCAGCATGGAGGACACGGCAGGACAATGATAGGAGGGAATCCAGTGGCACATTGCATGAACTCCCTGGCTTATCCACCTGGCAATGTGAGGGCAAATCCTAGGTCATCGGTGACATGAGTGTGGTGGGTCTCAGCCAGCTCAGATCAAGACCTCTCCTCTGCGAAGACACACCGCTGGTGGTGAGTGACTCTCCTCGAGTTGCTGCACAACTACTTCAGGCCTAAGGAAAAGTGTCTGGGCAGTGGCCACTGAAGGGCAGATAACGCTGATTCCCCCTGCTAAGCAGCAAACAAAGGGCAGTGCCTCTCTTATCTGCACTGACAATGGGAGGGTTCAGCCCAGCATTCAGTCTGGCTTACTCAGGAGGCTGTGGGGAAACCCTCTTATCTCAGCTCTCTGGTGAAAGACAGACAAGCCAGAAAGGAGCAGAGCGTCTGGTTTTCCCCTCTCTCCACTGGACTGGGGAAGCCCAGCAGGAGCATTTTGGGCCACCAGCCCCCACTCCCGTCCCCCTCCCCATGCTGCCATTCTGAAGAAAGGGAAGGGGGACAATAATGCAAAGCAAAGAAGGTAAAAGAACTCGGAGTCGTTGTATAGACCCCGTCCCCCTAAACTGCAGCCCCACATCCTCCATATCACACCCCTAACCCCATATTGTGGGGGCCTGCACATCACACAGCTCAGCCCCAAGCTGCTGGAGATGCTCTATCCCAGCCCAGCCCAGAGGGTCTGGGTAGAACCCTCTCTCCCAATAGATGGAGCCACTTCACATCACCCACCCCTGCCTGCACCGGCCTCCACATGACACACATCCCTGCCCCAAACAGGGCCCATCAGTATCAGACACTCCTGCCCCAAACTCAGAGGCCCCTCTATCCTGCCCCCACCTCAGACACACCATTCCCCAAACTGGCGGTGTCTGCCCGTCTCCCACACCTTGCCCTAGGCTGCTCGGCCCCTTCTGTCATTCCCCTCCCAGTGAGCTGACGCTGGATGTGACTATGCTCAGAAAGTGAACAGCCTGAGTTTCCCCTCTCTGGCCCCTCCTCGTCTTGTGGCCCCCTGCAGAACTCTCCAGGTCATCACCATCGGCCAGCTCAGAGGTGTGGCTACCATAGCCTAGGAGCAGGAAATGAATCCTGTGGTGACTCTTGGTGCCTGGCTCCTGGCACGGGGCGGCTGTGGGGCTGTAGCACACTGGACTGAAGGGGACGCACAGATGAGCAGAAAGATGCTGGCGGTAGGTACAGATCAGAGATCATGCTGTTGATTTCTGCGGGGCAAGCACTTGTTATTCTGGCCTGCCATTTGACCCTTGGAGACTTGGGTGGTTATGGACTCAACCCTTTACTTGCAAGCTGATTGCTTTCTTAACCCAAGCCTGACTTCCCTATCTCCCCATCATCTCACCACTGCCACCAGCATCTACTATGCAGCAGCACCAAGCCTGGGTGTATTTGTGCAGCGAACACAGCCCTGCCAGGGTGATGCATCCATGCAAGATAACTTGGGTGCAGAACACTCAACTGCACCTTCCGAGGTGCAAAGTGAGGCGCTCCTGTGTGGAATGTATCCCAACAAGTCTGCTAGGAACCCACAGATACTGCACACAAGCCAGGTGACACAAGGTGCCCAGCAACTGGACACAAGGTGCCCAGCAACTGGTTACAAGGTGTAGCCCAAGGTCCAGTGTGCTTCAGCAGCAGCAGTGAGAACTACAAACTGCTGCAAGCTGGGTGAACTTCCTGGTCCCTGCAGGAATATACCCACTGCCCGCCCAGCAGAAAGTCTGAGCCTTGAAGCTGGGAGCAGGAGGCAAGGAAAGGGAAGGTGGCTCGTCTGGGGGGAAGGGACGGAGGTGAATACCCACGGGCGCCAACACAGAGCCCATGGAGGAACCCCCAAACTTTTACACAACCCCCAAAGTTGTGTAAAAGCCACAAGGCGGGCTTACCTTATCTTATACCATACCGGGATGGTGATCAGTAGAGAGTGTCCCTCTGTCACACTGAGCGCACAGTCTCTCCTCTCTGGGGTTGAACTGGGATTTTTACCTTCAGTTTCCACCTCTAATTGGTGGTCACTGATTCTGTATTTGGGGAGAGTCTGACTTAGAGTTGTACATTTCCCTGCCCTGAGGTAACCGGCTAATGGGATAGTTCTGTGGTAGATGTGATTTGATTTGCACACACCTGCCTATAAACACAGCCATGTTTAAACACACCCTCATACACAGGACACACATAGGACACACGTCTTGCACCCCCTCCCATAAATGCACTTATGTGCATATGCACATTCACCCCGGCACAAATGCAAACACACATTTACACACACATTGCATATGCACCCCCTGCCCCCACACACACATGCCTAGGGATGTGTCCCTGGGCACACATGCGTGTGGCATGCACCAGTCTCACCCATGTACACAGACACAGAGCCTTTGTTTTCTCTCTTTGTTTGGCAATGGCAATAAAAAGGGCTGTATCTCAGAGGCTGGGTTGGTTCTCCCCTCCCTTCCTCTTTCAGCGCTCCCAGCCAGCAGGGCTCTGCCATCAGCCCACTTTTCCACCACTGCCGGAGAGAGTAATGAGAGAACCCCCTGGCCCTGGACTCAGCCTGGCGTGAGTGGGAGCCCCAAAAGTGAGCAATAAAAGCCATGTTTGAGTTTCTAGCTTGGCTGCAGTTACTATAGCTACAACAGCAGCACCTTGCAGATTGGTTTCCATAAGAGCTTGGTTACTATTTAACATCTCCACCCACATTAGCCCTGATTAAGTGAATCAATAAGATAACAGGAGAGGCAGGTTTCCTCGCCCTCCCTCTCCACAACCCCTCCTGCCTTCACCTCGCTCCTTGTACATATATTTATTATTTTACGCATTCTGTTTTCTGGCCCGTGGTTCCTATAGAATTAGTCGACGAGACATGGTCAATGTAATCACCCAGCTAAGCGCTAAGATGGAGGCTTTGTACGGTGAGTATGTGGGTTATCATCTTCCTTGCTGCGACTCTTGGCTCCAGGCAGTCATTGCTCGTGGGAACAAATGTCAGGGAAGGTAGGAGGCTATGGGCTGGCAGTGTGTGTGGCAGTTACACTTCTGGGGCCCAATCCTTAGGGCCCTGCTCAGGCAAACTCCCACTGACTTGAAGAGGAGTTTTGCCTGAGTGAGGACCCCCAGGATTTGGGCCTTTATGGACAAGGATTTAGGGGGTAGGAGGAAGGTCTCCGAGCCTGGAAACTGGCATGGAGAAGAGAAGCAGGGTTCTTTCTGGAAGTCTCTTCCCTCTGCTTTGCGTGAGGCAGGAGGAATCTGTGTTATTGTCGTGCTCGGAGCAGCGCAGTCCAGCCGGAGGTGTCCCCTCCCTCACAAAACGTCAGCGTGCTCGGAACAGGGCCTGGGTTTCTGTCTGTGAGCCCCATTGATGTGACATGTTCATTGCACCAGTGGGAGAACAAATCAAAATGAAAGCCAGGCCCCGCTGTGCGTTGGGCAGCGCTTGGGTGGCGTGAGGCAGGTCAGTAACAATGCAGGCTTTCGTCACAACAAGGCCTGGTTTCCCCAATAACAGGCAGAGACGGCTGACCATTGAGAGGGGCTGGTTTGTTAGTATTGCCTAGTGAGAGGATTATAGGCTGCGGGCTTAGCCCACAAGGAGAAAATGGCATGAACGAGGCATACACCAGGAGGTGTGTTATTGGTTAGGAACACCTGGGTTCCATAGGAGAAGCCAAGAAGGCCCCATACTGTCCCTGCATGGCCGGGAGGGTGTGAGCCTACTTGTGCACACAAAACAGTTAGGAATGAGCAATTCCACATTATCCCCAGCACCAGGAAACTGTTTTGCTTTGCCAGATGCTAAATGCCAGGAGCTTCACTGTAAATAGAGGATGATGGTCACTTTCCTCCTTTGGATGCTGGTATCATTATTATTATTACTACCCCTTTTTGACCCAAGCGGTGTAGCTAAAATTCAGAGTCCTGTGGATTGTTTCCATTAGGAGAAGAAATTGATGACAGAGTCAGGTATTTCTTTAGTGCAGACCTGTTTATTTACAAAGAATGTACAACATTCTGTTACCCTGAGCACAGCAGGAGCCAAACAACAGAGGACAGTTTCTTTACTCACAGTTCCAAGCCTCAGGTCGAAGCCCGCACTCTGCCCAAAAGCTCTTCTCTCTCTTCGCTGTTTCTCAGGATCCCGCTCCCAGGGCTTCTGTGGCTGATTGGCTGTGGTTTTGGCTTTCAGCTCCTTCTCTCAGCTTCCCTGGTTTTTCTTGCTGCTTCTCTCACACATAGAGACACTCATAGCACTACCAATCAATACCCTGTGTTTGCTAAATTTTCTTTTCTGAGGCAACCCCTTGGGCCACATGGTTCAGCTTTTACTCAAGCCTTGTTTTGGGTGGAAGATTCTATTAGTTCAGCTCTCTACAAAGGAGGTCAATTGCTTTTTGACATTTATCCTGAATAAAAGACAGCTGTTACACCCACCAGCTTCCACGAGGTTTAACATTATTCATTCTGCAGCAGGGCCTAAGGGACCCAGTGTTTCTTTGTCAAAGCTGCCCAGGCCAAGGAAGGTGAAACAACCAGTTTGACTGCCAGTTGAGCCTGCCCATCCAGCCATCCTGCTTATTCCTTGTGGTTGCATGCGTACACAAGGAGCGTGGCACTAATAGCTGGTCTCTGGCCTGGCACTGGCTGGACACTGGCTCTGTCACTCTCCGGTTTGTCCCTGTTCTGTGGAAAAACAGAAGCCTCCAGAACTGTTCAGTCTGACATCTTGTGCCTGCCCTATAGTCACTATTAGGAACAAAGAGCCAGTGCACTCTGGCATGGGGTTGTTTTAAGATGCCCATATGCCAACAAACACCTGGAAGCTATTTATCAGGGTGGGATTTTGTCACACTCTTTTGACCAGCCTGGAACTGGATGCAAAGATGATCACTTAAATAGTCTCCAGATAGGTTTTCTCTAGACATGCACAGACCTCTCTCCAGGACCTTCTTATTGGACCCGGTCCTGAGTCGGTGCAAATCCATGTCACTCCGTTCGCTTCATGGAGCTATGGCAGTTTACGCCAGCTGAGGATCTGGCCTATTGTTACACTGCTGCTAGGATAAGTTAAATACCCTCAGTGAGATTGGTGGAGCAGGAGAACTGAAGACAACTCATAAAGTACGTTTAGGGGGTCTGGTCTGCTTGTCCGACTGTGAGTATCCTGTCCGGGCCTTGGTCTGTGTGGCTGCAGTTTTCAATTGGTAAAAAGCCCAGCTGATTTCACAGAGCCGTAGAAGTCAGAGGACGGAAAGGATCTCTTGGGTAAAAGTGAGCTCTAAATTGGGTGATAAGTTTTGCATGAACAGTATTTTGTTGGTCAGCCATGCTTTTGAATGCCCAGTCCCGCTGCATAGGCAGATAGGGTCGTGGGATGTTCAGTGACCCAGTCTGTTCTGTGAGCAGCTCAAACAAATGCTTGGCACCTCCAGAAACAATGTGCACAAAGGGGCTGATCCTGCAAGGATTCTATCGATCTCAAGAGGGGAAAAGGGCACTGAGCACCCTGCAGGATCAGGCCCGAGCTCATGATGATTCTTGCTGGGCACACAGAACACTCAGTGCCCTCCAAACACCTCCGGAGACATGGCCCCTTCTCCCGAGGAGCTTTCACCCTGGCTCAGACACATGCAGAAGAGCTGGCCCCATACAGGGATGGCACAAGCCAGGGCCTGGGCTGGAATCTCAGAGGGGTTATCATCAAAACGCTTGACATGGCCGGTATGTTTGAGGAGGCAGGAGAGAGAGGTGCCCGGGGAGAAGCAGGGAGTTCCAGGCACAGGGGCAGCATGGGGGAAAGGTGCAAAGATGAGAGCAGCTGAAGGAAGCAAAAGGAATAGTTAGGAGTTGAGGGTGGATGGCACAAAGGAAACAAGGTGATAACGGATCCTTGGTCTGTCTTGTCTCTTTAAACCCTTTGGGCAGGGGCAGGTCTGTTACTATGCGCCCACCTCTAGGTCCTACTGCAACAACAATTCGTAACGTATGGCCATCTCGTTGCCCACCCTCACCCTCCCAGCTAATGCAGGATCATTCTCCTGGTGCATCTGCCAATACAGCTTTATCCAGGCTAGTTTTCAATGATTCAGGCAATTTTCTCCCGCCACCTGCTCCTCATGAATGAATCCCCCCATCTGTTTTATCCAGCAGGGATCAAGCTGTGTGTTTCTAGCTGCAGAACAGGAAGGATTAGAGTGATTCTCTCATGGGGCCCTGGCTAGGAAGCTTGGAGGTGCAAGACACCCCCTTTTTGGGTCTCCCTGCACTCAAAATGTTTATGACACACATTTGACTTGGGGTTCAGAGCTCTCTCCCATCCCGTAATGAGCAGGTCTTTGCCTTCATCCCTGCTTGGCTGATAGTATTGCAAACGGCTGAATGAGCTGTTAAATCACTTATTGATAAAGTCACTGTGTCCCCTTGCATCTGGCTTTAACATGGGCAGCAGTTTGCCAGCCTCAACTTATAGAAGATTTACTGGAAACTTTTAATCAAGCTGAGTCAAATATTGCTGCAGCTAATTTTCTCCTAGAATCCAGCCCCGATCAAAAGCAAATGAGAGGCCGAGAAGAGCTGGCAGGTTGCATGCAGGACACATGTGGGAGGAGAACGCTGCCATATCAGCTAGACTTAGGAAGAATTGCTCCACATCCCACCTGCAGGGTTGGTCTTCCCATCTGTTTCATGGATAAACAAAGGAGATCTCACAACAGACACTCGCTGTTTGAAAGTCTGTCACGGGAAAGACCTGCCAAGTCTAGCTGAGTCCGAGGCTTTTGAAAAAACAACAAAAAAGGAGCCTCCGAGACCACAGCAAGAGGAGCCAATGAATGCTGGCAGAAGAAGGGGAGCCCTCGTACACCGTTAGGTTAAAAAGTTATCCAAATACAAGCAGAGGAAGGTTTGGCTGAGAGCAGGGACCCAGGGAGTGTCTGGCATGAAATGGAGTTTGGGAAAAGGATTCTTTAGACGAAAGCTGGAATCTCAGTCCTGCATGGACACACTTCAAATGGAGCTTCAGGCTAGCCTTTATGATAGATAGATAGATAGATCGATAGCTAGATAGATAATGTTCAAGTGGTGCAAAGTGCACAGGAACTGGCCAGAAATAGCCACTGAAGAATTGCCCCTGGGCAGGGGAACTCCTTCCCACTATAAAGCTGGTGAAGGTGGCATAGGTGCCTCCTGGAACAGCCACCTCTTCTTGTCCCCAGCACTGGGGGTTGGGTGAGGAAATGGGCGTGTTGGAGGGGGTGCAGCAGAACGGAGTGCACAACACTGAGTCTGTGCTGGTGCAACTTGGCCAGTGGCGTAAGTTGTGGCTGTTCCTTATCAGGGTGGCGCAGGATCTGGGAGCCCCAGCCAGCTTTCCGGCAGCCCACCCTCCGTGTTGTCCTAGGGGAGTTTGCATGCAGTGGAGATCTGGAGATCTTTTGGGTGACATTTTCAGGCTGTTGAAAGGTGCCTCACCCACAGCCTTGATCCCGTTTGTCCCCCAAACAGGGGCAGCACCGACAGCAGCCACGTGCACCAATATGCGCCGAATTGCTCCCCACGTCTTGAAGCAACGTCCTGCAGGATGAGAGGTGGGGTCAGCCTCCATGTCAGTCCCTGTGCTCCCTTTCTTTTGTCAATTGCAGTGGAATTGAGGAAAAATCCCACAGCAAAGTGTTCCGATAACATCAAAACATCTGGTTCAATCTTCTCGAAATGGAGCGTTTTGATTTTTCATTTCAAAACCACTTGTCAGACCAAAATTCAGTTTTTTATATAAACCTTTTTTTAAAATGTTTTAAAAGGCCAAAACTGGAGCAAAATGTTTTCGTTTTACGTAAACTAAATGTTTCAATCAACCCCAAATTATTTTTCCCCCCAGAATTTCATTTCGTAGGAGAATTCAAAGGTTTGTTTGTTTGTTTCCTTTCCATTTTGCAATGGCAAAAAATTCGAAATCAGAAAATTTCCCAAAATTCAAAATTTCCCCAAAAAACAAAATGGAAAATCTAGTTTCTGCCCAGCTGTATTTAAAAGACCCCAGTGATGCCTTGGCACCTCTGTTTGGGGGCTGTTTGGTGGGGGGGCTGGCAAGGCATCCCCTGACTTTTCACAGAGTAGGGCACACTAGTTTTCCACATTCCAACTCTTCCATTTTATAGGCCATTCCTCAGAAATGGGTAATGCAGAGTTGGAAGGATTTGTCCAGCAGGGCTGATGAGAGAGGGGAGGGCAGAACAATTGTACCAGGGACCTGAGCTCAATGGGCCCCCCCAGAATATCTGTATTGTCTGTGTAATAAAGAGACATGGCAGGGGATTGGGCCCCAGGGAACATGATGTACCAGGGCCCCATATTTCTCTCGATGGGCCTGTCTGCACCTTCCTAACTGTAACTCAGGGGAAAGGGGTATGTGTTGAAAATACCTCTCCAGCCAGCATGGTGTCATCCTGCTGGTGCTGCTGGAGGTTTGTGGTAACAAGGAGGAATTGGAGGCTGTTGAGAGGGTAAGCAATGGAGAGATAGACTAAGAAGAGCGCTGGCTACCCTTATAGACAACGTATAGGTCAGGGATAGGGCAGAAGGCCCATCATTCTCTGGACAATGAAAAGGAGCCGGGGTCCTTACCGGGGTCCTTACCGGTGCTCCATTGCTAGGAGACGAGGGAGGAGCCAGACTAGTCCAGCCAAGGCCATTTCTTTGCATTTTTCCTCACAGGGCAGTAACTATTATCACAGCATCTCTCTGTCCTGAGAGTCAGCGTGGGCTAGTGGTTAGAGCAGGGATCTGCAACAGAAGTCAGGAGGCCTGGAGTCTGTTACTGATATCGCCACTGCTGAACTTGGCCATATCCATCTGTAATCTGGGTGTAATGCTAAGTGAAAGGCTGGGAGACCCTTATGTGAGAGGTGCTAGAGACTGCTAAGTATTATTAGGTTTGATAGTTGTGTCAAGGGTTTTCTTTTTCTTGTATCACCGGGGAGAGAGGAAGAACAAAGTGCTAATGATGTTGGCAATTACCCCTTTTGCAGTTGCTGGCTCAATAACTGTGCACAAGATTAGGCAAACAATTGCACGTGAATTTGAACACCTACATTTTAAAAAATATGGCTACTCTGATTATGATTGATTGTTGAGTGCATGAGCGACATTATGGTAGTGCCCTGAGGTCATGATGAAGATGTGGACCATCAGGTGCTATACAAATATAGGGGTGGATATGCTTCCTGCCCCAGATTGCTTATGATCCATTTCTTTTTTCATTCCAAAGAGTCAGCTGTCAAACTGGGAATGAGCACCCCAAGGTTTACATCTGTGACTGTCTGGGGCAGGATTTACCTGCCAGAAAACAGCTGAGTAAGGTGTCTTGCTACGTCAAGGAATAAGCAAAGCTACTTAAACACTAAACAAAGGGTAGTCCTTTACTTTAGCTGCCCTGGACATAGCTACCATGCTGTCCCTTGGAGCTCAGAGGCTCTTTATTCATGAAAACATCCACACCGTATAAGGAAATACCTGGGCGATGGAGCTGAGAACATGCAGCGCCTCTGTACAGGGACACAAGGAGAACTCATTAACTGCATTTGTAGGGTGCGTGGAGACCTTGAGATGAAAGGTGGGTTGTGTGCAGTTGACAATAGTGATACTGCCATGTTCTGAGCTAGTTCTACACAACTCCATGCCATTTTTATAAGGGGGTGAGAGAGCAAAGTATCCTGAGTCATAGACTGTGACATTTACCCCTGTGCTGAGGGCCAGCCTGAGGCCTGTGCAGCATTTAAAGTCCCATTTCAGGCCTACTTTGCGGTCTTCTTGTCTACACTTACCAGGGGTTCGACTTGCGGCCATCAATGCAGCAGTGGTCGATTTAGCAAGTCGAGTGAAGACCCACTAAATCAACCGCAAATCACTCTCCCGTCGACTCCGGTACTCCACCAGAAGGAGAAGAGTAAGGGGAGTTGACAGGAGAGCATCTCCCATTGATCTCCCATTGACATCACGTAGTGTTGACCCCGCAGTAAGTAGATCTAAGCTACGTTGACTTAAGTTATGCTACTAACGTAACTCAAATTGCGTCGCTTCGATCAACTTTCCCACGTAGTGTAGACAAAAGAGGATATCACCCTGAATCAGAAGAAATATCTTTTACTCCAGCAATGTCTGTTTTTAAGGGCAGGGCTGCACTACAGGGTTAAGTCGACCTAAGTTACACAACTCCAGCTATGTGAATAATGTCGCTGGAGTTGACGTAGCTTAGGTCGACTTATTGTGGTGTCTACACCATGCTAGGTCGACGGGAGAAACTCTCCCATCAACTTACCCTTGTGCTTCTCATTCCGGTGGAGTACTGGAGTTGACGGGAGAGTGATCTGCGGTCGATTTAGCAGGTCTTCACTAGACCCACTAGAGCAACCCTTGTTAGATTGATCGCCGCAGCATCAATCCACGGTAAGTGTAGACAAGCCCTAAGTCTCAGTGAGTTTCATTTGGAAGCAACAGCACTAAGTGGGTGGACAACGTGGCACGCTGATGGAAGTCCTAGTCAAATAGCTCTTTAAATATAAACTTAATAGCACTCAGCGTCTTCCCGAATGGTGGTCCCTCGGTGCACTTTACAATCTATACACAGAAATGCAGCCCACCTCCGGGACACAAGACAGCATAAGGCACAACAGCAGAGCAGAAATTTGTATTGCAAATATTTTTGCCTCCTAACAATAGCATTTCCCTATCCCCTTGGTGACTGTCTGGCTCCCGCTGATAGGCCTTGCTTGTACTGTAAGGCCCTGTCTACACTAGGGAATTTCTCTGCAAATGCTCCACCACTGGGGACACTGGCTTAGCACCATTCATGTTAGCAATGCTGGGACCTCTAGTGCAGCTGGATCCCCAGTTGCCAGTTTCATGTAACCCTGTTCAGAGCAGGCCTTATCAACATGGTGCTAAATGCTGGCAGTAGCCAGCAGGTCATCTATTTTGGGACTCTCATCATTGCTGGCACTGGTGGGTGGGTGGATGGAACCCATCTATCCTGTTTCCCTCTGCCTTTAAATGATGGGTCTCTAGTCTGCACTCGTATCCAGTACGCAGGAAAGTTCCTTCAGCCTCCATGTGTCCTGGCACTAATGGGGAACAGAATCACACTCTGTAAGCAAAAGTTACCCCTAAGTTATTAGGGAGTTTGGGTAGTTTGGGATATTGGGAATTGGGTACAAAGCTCTCCCCCATAGGTCAGCAATGTCAGCCAAGGCTGACAGTGATTGAAAGTCAGTTCAGTAGCATGTTTGAGATCAGCTGTCACCTGGAGCTCAAGTCCTGCCTCTAGTGGGCATGTGGCTGAAAAAAACCAACAATGCCAGTGACGGCACTTGTGGCCCTATTTGTCACACTAGCTGGCAGCTAGTCTGCTGCAAGGCCAAGGACTGAATGGTCAGGGAGACAAAACTCTCCTCTGGTGGTCCCAGTGGGTCCTGGAAGGGGGCACATTCTCAGGGTGGCACAAAGGAAGCTCACATTGCTGCTGCTTAGCCCTGCTTATTTTGTGGCTAGACAGAGGACTTCAGGCTGCATTACTGGCAGCCCAGCTGTGGTCTCAGGTCTGTAAATAAAGCTCACCAGCTGGACCAGGATGTGCTGCTTCGTGCCCTGCCACATCTCTGCTGTCTTTGTGTTGGTGCCGTGAATACCCCAATAGGCACCTCTCAGTGTATGTCTCTGTCAACTGTTGCCACACTCAGAACTGGGCAAATACTAGGGAAAAAATAGTGAATATTTTTGTTCAGGCTCCTTTTGTGTTTGCTTTCCTCAGATATTCTAGCAAACAAGTTTCCTGGCAGGAATGTCTGTGGAAACAGTGAATGTTGCAGAATATTCATGGAAGGCAAATTTCAGGTTTATGATTGCACCAGAAACTTGATTCGAAACAATACCCTGTCACCTACACATCCAACCAAACCAGCTGAGATTTTGAGTATCAACTCTTCTCGGGAACTGCTTATGCACAAGCTTCAGCTCAAGAATTAGCCATAGAAAGTATTCAGCAAACCACTTCAGTAATAAAGAAATTTTAAAAACCTGTGATCTACTTTTAGATAATTTGCAAAGATTAAGAGAAGTGACTCCATGCAAAATGATTGACTTAGTGCTAGTTGAGAGGTTTCAGAGTAACAGCCGTGTTAGTCTGTATTCGCAAAAAGAAAAGGAGTACTTGTGGCACCTTAGAGACTAACCAATTTATTTGAGCATAAGCTTTCATGAGTTACAGCTCACTTCATCGGCTGCATACTGTGGAAAGTATAGAAGATCTTTTATACACACAAAGCATGAAAAAATGGGTGTTTACCACTACAAAAGGTTTTCTCTCCCCCCACCCCCCATCATGTGCCAGCAATGCCCCTCTGCCATGTACATTGGTCAAACTGGACAGTCTCTACGTAAAAGAATAAATGGACACAAATCAGATGTCAAGAATTATAACATTCATAAACCAGTCGGAGAACACTTCAATCTCTCTGGTCACGCGATTACAGACATGAAAGGTGCGATATTACAACAAAAAAACTTCAAAACCAGACTCCGGCGAGAGACTGTTGAATTGGAATTCATTTGCAAATTGGATACAATTAACTTAGGCTTGAATAGAGACTGGGAGTGGCTAAGTCATTATGCAAAGTAACCTATTTCCCCTTGTTTTTTCCTACCCCCCCCCCCCCCGACGTTCTTGTTAAACCCTGGATTTGTGCTGGAAATGGCCCACCTTGATTATCATACACATTGTAAGGAGAGTGATCACTTTAGACAAGCTGGAGAGTGGGGTGGGGGGAGAGAAAACCTTTTGTAGTGGTAAACACCCATTTTTTCATGCTTTGTGTGTATAAAAGATCTTCTATACTTTCCACAGTATGCATCCGATGAAGTGAGCTGTAGCTCACGAAAGCTTATGCTCAAATAAATTTGTTAGTCTCTAAGGTGCCACAAATACTCCTTTTCTTTTAGTGCTAGTTGCTATGTAAAGGGCCATCTGCGGGGAATGGCCCCAGCAGCTCTGTATCTAAAATCATGAGCCTCTGATGGATTAGTAAACCTCTATGATTGGTGTAGCCATTCGAGGGGTACAAAGAGCCATGCTGTGCTAGGGTGGGTCAGGTTACATCTAGAAGTAGAAAACAATCCCAGAGAGACAGGGAGGAGAGAGGCTCCATTCTGACACACAACGCCCCCACAGCCACAGCAGCCAGACCTCCCAGAAGGACCCACTGTGCTCTTGGGGCAGTTATGAACAGCATCTCCTCCCAACATCACAAAGGGATGGGGATTAGAAATGTCCTTCTCCCCTCCCACCTGAGCATTGTGTAAGTGATGTTTTCCTGTGGCAGCTGTAAATAATGTTACATAGTACCTGCTTCAGGTTAATCCATAAATACATACACAAATGGCACAGGAAGGACTTACACTTTATAGCACTTGGTAATCCAGTGATTTTAACACAGTGTCAACAGCAGTGCAAAGGAGCAGGAGGTGACTCTCTTCTGGTGGGGGGGGGGAAAGGAGGAAAATGACCAAGAGGCCCGTGAGGCCCAAATGTTCAGAATCATGCATGTGTCGGGGCGCACCTGGCATGTCTGTAAAAATACCCTGACGTCTTGAGCAGCTACACTAAAGCCTCACCCCAAAGGCTAGCTACCCAGCCCATCAGTTTGGGTAGTGTCTACACTGAAGAGCTACAGCAGCGCAGCTGTGCCCCTGTAGCGGTTGAAGTGTAGATATACCCTAACTATCAGAGGGTGAGGTTTGCCAAAAGTTGTGGGGGCAAACAACTTAAATAGATTTCAGAGACAGCTGGACAAATCTACAAGTGCGATTCCATGACGAGGTTGCTTGGGATGGGAAAAGGAAAGGAAAGGGCAGGGCTCAGCAGCCCTGGGGCTCACTTCCAGTTTATGTCTTATGTTCCTAAAAGCTCATGCTTCAGCATTTCAGCTGGCTACCTACAAGGGTCAGGAAGGGATTCCCCTCCCCACCCCCCAAGTGTATTCTGGGAAGGATTTTTTTAAAAAAATCTCCTTCCTCTGAAGCATCAAGGACAGAGGTCCTGGAACAATTTTGATAGTAGGGGGGTGCTGAAAGCCATTGAACCAAACTGTAAACCCTGTATACAATGGAAACCACTTTAAGCCAGGGGGTACGACCCTGTATATAATGGAGACCACTTTAAGCCAGGGGGTGTGGCAGCACCCCCAGCTCCCCTAGTTCCAGCACCTCTGATCAGGGATGGCCACAGCTGGAGATGCACCATTGGCCAGGTGGGCCAGGACTCTGAGGTGGCACCAAGCATTTCCTGTCTGCAGTGCTTGGCTGGCTGGTTCGTGCTCACATGCTGAGGGTCTAACTGATCGCTGTATAAGGAAAGGAATTTTCCCCCAGGTCAGATGGGCAGTGACCTTAGGGGTTTTCACCTTCCTCTGCAGTGTGCAGGTGGAGGTCACTTGCCAGGATTATCTGGGTGGATCTTTTCATTTCCCTGCCATTGTGGGGGCCTCGGACACTGGGGCACCGTTCAGCCCCACCTATTCTCTGCCTCTGGCACATAACAGTCGAATTTCCTGAGGGCTGTAATGCTTTGGTCTCATTTCCGTTGTTGGGGTAAGTGTGAGGGTGCTGGGTGTTGGTGCTGGCTTGTAATATTCGGAGACTAGACTAGACGAGACAGATCTGCTGGTCCCTTCTAGCCTTAACTCTCTGACACTGCATGCTTGCAGGTGACAGGTACCTTTCACCTGCCTTCTGCACAGAAAACCTCCTGTGGCTGAAAATGGGCGTGTCACAGATTTTATAGCCTCGAGGCAAGGGGGAGGTGTTGGGAGAGCCATACATTCAGCTTCCTGGGATGGCATTGACACTCTGCTCAGCAGAGCCAGTGTCAACAGAAGGCCTGGAGGAAGAAGGCAAAAACCAAACACACGGGCACTTCTCAGAACAAGAGCTGTAAAACCTGTGCAAACCTGAACAAGTGGCACGACACTGTTTTTATATGTTCAGAATCAATAGTTGGGCCCACTAAGAGTATTTGCTGACACATAAACTACATCCACCACCCGGGGTTTCCCAAGGTTTATGACTCAAGGCCTGGAGTCTTCAGTGGAGTTTGTAGGGCTCAGGTACCTACCTCTACATCTTGCTTTACTGTGGCTCTCAAATCACCAGCTTGCAGCCTCTCCACCATATGCTCTTTAAATCTTTTTTAAAGGGTGTTTGTTCCACTGCAACCTGAGTACACTGATAAGCAGCCTGTGCTGCCCCCCACTCCCACCCCCAGTCATGGGAGGTATGGTCAGAGCATAGCATGTGAAATTGGGTGTGCCAATGCTTGTTACCAACAGCAAGCGTCATGGCCCTGCTTTCCGGCTCGCTGAGTGAGTTCTGCCCCCAGATCAGTAACATCCCTGGGGATGCATCCCAGCCACTCCTGAAATAAATGCCCCAGCCCAGAAAGTGGATTCCATTCAGGTTAACTTCACTTACCCACACTCAGCTAGTGGGGGCAAGGAGTGTTAATACTGGAGATCTGGGTCGGCTGCTGGCAACAGTCACCACTCAGATAGGCTGTGGACACTGAAAAAGCAGCTGCCCAGAGTAAAATCACCCAGCTTGATGCTGGGCCCACAGTGCTGATGGGGAACAGGAGCAAACCCACCAGCGGGGCCCTGGATCTCGGGGTTCTGTGCAGCTGGGTGTGCTGTAAAGAAGAAGCCACCAGAGCAGTAGAAAGGCCACCCCAAGGGGATGATCCAAGTCTGTCCACAGCAGGCAAGAGATTGTGGAGGAGGCCTCAGCTGGAGCTTTCTGTGATGGTTGGGTAGAATCATAGAATATCAGGGTTGGAAGGGACCTCAGGAGGTCATCTAGTCCAACCCCCTGCTCAAAGCAGGACCAATCCCCAATTTTTACCCCAGATCCCTAAGTGGCCCCCTCAAGGATTGAACTCGCAACCCTGGGTTTAGCAGGCCAATGCTGAAACCACTGAGCTATCCCTCCCCCCAGGAACAACAGCGAGCAGCCTGAAAAGATCAGTGGCATAGTGAGAGCAAGGAGGGGAGCGGTGGGTGCTGGCGACAGAGGCAGTGTCAGGGCAGGAGTGGAAGATGAAGCTGGGAGAGGAAGTGACAGCATGAACCCCGGGCACAGATACCCCCCAACACACATCTCCAGATGGTGCCTCAGGCTCCACTCTCATCATTTCTGAGGTCACTGTAAGCTCTCGGTGGAGCCCCATAATTCCCAACTGCCTGCTCTGCGCTGTCTGTGCACCTGGGAGCAGTTCCACTGGCTCGAGATCGGCCTGTGGGTGTGCAGCATTCAAGCCTGTCTGGAGAACTCTCTGTTGATCTAGGTGGCAAAGCACTACATTTCAGTGCAGAACACAAGGGGGAAGGCGCTTTCACAAAGTCAAGTGGAGTTCACATCTGGGCCCCTCCTCCATGCCATACAGGAATCCACCCCACCAGGACAAGGGAGTGTAACAGAGTAGGGCGTGGCATGATGAGTCCCTGAGCCGAGCAGGGCTCCTGCATATCCATGCCCCCTCAGGGTACACAGCACAGAGGATGGGCTCAGAGGCTCAGGTGGGGGTAGGGGGCTGCGGGAGAGAACAGTTCTGGGGACTGACCACAGGGCTGGGCTGAGATTTATCATGGCTCTTTGTTATTTATCCCAAAGTGCTGCTAGACATTGCAGAGCTGGACAAAGCCATGGACCCTGCCTCAAAGAGCTTCTGGTCCAACCAGAGAGACAAGATGAGGGAACACAAAGCAGAGGCAGGAGACAGGGGAGATGGTAGACAAACCCAAGGGTGCTCCAGGACAGCTCTATGCCAGCTGCTTCTCCTCTCCTTTGCGCAGGTCATGATCTGGGGTGAGCAGGGGAGTAAAGCAAGAGTGCATACTGCTCCAGGGATCCTGGGGGACAGACTGGCTCCAAGGGGACTGTTCCAGCTGTTTTAAAGTAGAGAATCTTTACTGCTGCTCTGTCTGGCTCCAAGATCTACCTCTGTTTTCCCCCTCAACTATGCTGAGTATGAGGATGGAGCACATTCCATAGGCACACGAAGGAAATACTTTGTTCAGCCCCAACTCCCCAGGCACCTTAGCCCCTATACCATTCCCCTGATATTGCCTCTCTTTCTGGATCACAAAATCTGTATTTATCACAGAACCTAGGGAGCTCCTTGGGGCAGGGCCTGGCCAGGCCTAGCCCCATGGGGCCCTCCATTAGGAGAGTGACCCCCATGTCTCTTACACATCACCCCCGCCAAAGACCATTGCATTCGCTCTGTGGGAATGAGCGGGGCACTCCTGTGAGGCATTTAAAGACTTGCAAAGGAAGGCCCAGCTTATATTGCTGCAGAAGGCCACAGCAATGGGCTGTCCTCCAGGAACAGTGATGCAAGAGCCATGGGAAGCCAGCACATCTCTGCTCAGCTTTAGGCTGAGTCATGGGGGTGAGGTCGCTCCGGGTCCTCTTCTGGTCCTAATACAGGTGTCAGGAGCAGAGTAGGTCTGTCACTCCCCAGAAGTTGGTGCGACGAGCGTTTCCTTTGACTTCTGTCCCAAGGGGTACAGTTGGCCCCTCCTTGCCCTGTGTTTCTTGTACCTTCCAGATTTCAGAGCCCAACTCAAAATCGATCTGGTTTCACACTGATACTGTGGATTCTGTCTGATCAGGGCACAGAACTGTCAAACAGCCCCAGGTCTGTGAATCTCAGGGATCCTCTCTGGGAAGCTGCTCTTAGTTTGGCGTTTGTGATGAAATCCAGGGGAGCAGGCGAGATTCCTGTGGGGTGGGGACCTAGTGGAGAAGAGAGAGGTTTGGAGCTCCTGAGCCTGCAGACTGAGTTTCAGTGGTTTCTAGTAACAGGGAAGCCTCTTTACCTGGGCTCTGAAATCCCCGTGCACAAGAACGTGACTTCTCAGATTCAGTGACTGACCACTAGGAGGAGATTAGCAGGTTCAGCAAGTGTAGAAGGGAGCATCCCTGGAGACCTCCTGAGAAGAAAACATGGTCTAGGCTTGTCCCGGAGTGGGAGATTTCCAGCAGCCCCAGCCCCAGGATCATGCTGAATACAGGGACATTACAACAGCTTTTGGGTATGAGCATTAAATCCATTGCCCTGAAACACCTTCGCCCGCCCGCCAGGGGTCTGGGTGACTTCACTGAAGAGCTGCCCTGTTGCCTGCCTCTCTTGCATCATCTCTCCTTCCTCCAGGAGTGGGTCAGGATCCCCCCACCACACAAACAGCTTAGGCGGTGAAGTGTCAGATTGCAGCATTTTCTGCCCTGTACTGCTGCGCCAGGCCGCCAGCATGGAAAGGTCATAGCAGCACTGCCGCCAAACAGGAATAGAAAGATCAATAGAGGCCATAGCATCCCAGTTCCTGGGATAAGGCTGGCAATGGCTCTTTCAAGGTCTCGTTCTACTTTGCCAGCCAAAAAATCCCTTTATTTGCTACCAGGCCTGACCATGCCTGTCCCTTTTGCACGCCACACCACAAAGGGCCCCCGGAGCAGGAACAGCCTGAGATCACTCCAGCTGAAAGCTCTTGATTGTGTTGCATGTTGAAGGACCTGGATTTCAGCTCTACCATCACCTCTGATAGATTCACTAGGGAAGGGACTGGCAGTTAAACCAATGCCCGGAACTTGCTGACAAATGTCAACCTGATAAGAGTCCTAGCCCACAATAAATACACCCCGTCAGCCAGCAGCCTGGGTAAATAAAGGAGCCTTATTCTGCGCACCTGGCAGGTTCTGCTGGAACAAAGGGCTAATTCCAGAACAAAAGGCGACCCCCCCTCAAGAGCTCCCTGACACCCCCCCTCCCCAAGATGTTTGGATGCAGGGATTCTTAGCCGAGGTGCCCCTGCTGATTTCACCTGTTACAATAGTGCAGGTAGCCACAGCCACGTATGGCTTTGTAGGTCAATATCAGCGCCTCGTGTGACACTTGGGAGTGAACAAGAGGAAACCCGTTCAGCGAAACATTCCCCATCTGGCTAGCAGCACTGAGCTGCAGCTTGTGTAGCTTTCAGTAATAGCCCCATATAGAGCGCCCTGCCGCGATAACGAGACCAGGACTGTATAGCCCACAGGAGGTCCCAAAGGTGAGCTTATTCCCAGGGGTACATCCAAAGATGGAAAGCTACATATCAAGCGTGCTCTAATGCACTGACAGTAATAGTGCTAGTAACACTGCCCATCTATATAGGGCAGCCCAGTGCATTCGATGATTACATCACTCCCTATCCTTTCGTAATGGGGACTGTGGAACATGTGCCCCTCTGTGCAGCACAGGAGACTCAGGCACAGGCTGTTGTACCAAGGTATTTTATTATGGATGTTTGTACAGAAACATTTTCAAATAAAGGACTTTTGCTTCCCCCTTACCTTGCAGAGACGGACTCCCACCGAGTCGTTTTGCTAAACTCAGCATGTCATGTTTTCAAAAGCAGCCTCTGCATTTGCACACGCAGTTGTGAACCCCCAAAAGCTGCAGCTGTGTGTGTGTGTGCAGATATGTGGATGCCAGATCAGAGGCCAGGGTTAGGACCCTTTGAAAAGGTGGCCCAGAAGGCACAGGGCACCCCTAGGGGCATGGTCGCAAGGTGCAGAGCTCGGGCCACCTTATAATTCATGTTCAAGCATTCGTCAGAACTCTTTAAAAGCCGTAACTCCATTGTGTAAACTCCGGCTTCCAATCAAATCTCATTGTGACCAGCATTAAGAGATTAGCTTATCCCTGCAGCCCTTACTCCAGCTGGCTTCCCGGTTACTTGCGCTGAACATGGCTCCTTGTTCACAGCCCTTGTGGTACTTGCTGGGTAGAAATCCCTGTCTGGGGGTGACACTGCTCTAGCTTCTTCCTGGGGCCCAACGGATCCTCTGGAAAATGAATGGCAGCAGCTATAACTTGCTCCAGGAGATGCCAGGTACTGGTAGTAGGTCTTTAACTTTACAGTCAGCCTAGTGGGGAAAGAATGGTATTTTCATAGCAAGCGTTGTGAAAGTTCATCCAGATGAATTCAGCAGAGCTGTACTAATGACCCTCCCCCACATCTGCTGTCCACATGCCGGACTGCTCTGAAACCCCCACCGGAGAGAACAGGAGAGCACTGAGAAAGCTCCTGGGCAGTGGCTTTGGGAAAACATCCCTCAGGGTCAGTGCATTAAGGGATCCTTCAGGGCTAGGCAGGGGGGGTTCTGCCTGCCTCTGAGGTACCTCGTGTGTAACCACCATGGCACTCGTCTGGTTTAAGAATCTCCCAAACCAACATTTCTCCTCAGCCCCCATCTGCCCCTTATATTTTGCCAGCTGTTTATGGGTGACCAGAATTTCGGCAGCCAGCACTGAATTCTCTGTTACCCTGAAGTCTCTGGGGCAGGGCCTGAATCTAGTGCCACAGTCCTGTTATCCCAGTCACTAGGCTACTGCCTGGAACCTGTACTGAATTGTCTGTCCCCTGGAGGTCCCCCTGCCACTGGCCAGAAGTAGTCTGCATTTCCTACTAGTCTGGAGTACCTGGGACTAATGCATTCTCCCTTATTTACAGTGATTGAAAAATAGGTTTAGGACCCTCAGAGGATTCACCCCCATGTTACTGATCCTATCTCAGGTCTGCAAGGGTATGTCTACACTGCAGCTGGGCGCGAACCTGCCAGCCCACGTAGAAAGACTCATGCTAGCAGGGTTCAAGCTAGCATGCTAAGAATAGCTGTGTGGCTGTAACCACTCTGGCAGTGATTCGGACTAGCCACCTGACCCCCTGGGCTTGAGCTCTGGTCTCTAGCCCAAGTCTCTGCACACACAGCTATTTTTAGCCTGCTATCTCAAACCCCACTAGTGCGAGTCTGTCTGGCCAGGCTTGGCGATTCACTGGCAGCTGCAGTGTAGGCAAAGAAATCCCTGATTACTCTGCGATGCATTTTGCCTTCTTGAGGGTGAACTGTGTAGTGAGATCATGGCCTGAATTTTGGTGACCGTGATGTCTCTGCTCCTCGGGAACGATGGGACTGCTAGAATAGCAATACAAACCACCAGGCACTCTGGTCAGCCAAAAGGGACTTCTTAGGATTCCATTTCTGCATAGCGGAAATCAGGGACTCTGCTTGGACATCACAAGTCCTGCCAAGTGGGTCTCCCATTTCAGATGAACATGTATCATTTCAAGGTGACATACCGTGATGCGTATAGTCACAGCATCTCCTCACATAAGGTGGGGCTTTGTTAGGATAATGTGTTTGAGTAACAAGGGACCTCTTCTCCCCTGGGTGCATGGGAAAACAGCCTCAGACCAACCCGAGGGGCACAGAAGTCGCAGGAACACAGTGTAAACTGGAAGCTGCTCACTCTTCAACCACCCCGAGGCTGCAGAATTCAACCCCAGCTCACTGAGTGGAAAATGTACCTGCGAGCTGGGACTAGCTCCTTGTCACAGTGGGGCTGCTCCATAGCATGCGTCATTGGGCCAGGCCTGGTACTGCAGACTCTCCCTGCCTTACCCCACAAGTTATGGCTGCCTGCTCGGAGCAGGGCAGCCTGGGCTGTAATTTCAGCGTCAGGCTCTGTGCAGTTACAAACACAGAATTTGGCTGCCTGTATGTTCAACAATCAAACATCAAAGGCATATGCTTGGTTGCAGCGCTTGAAAGCAAGGATCTGACCTGGCCCTGGCATTCTGGGTTAGCACTGGGTGCTCCTCCTCTGTCCCAGTCTCACCCCACGCTTGTCCTGAGAGGCAGCAGGCAAGCCTTCTTAACTGGCCTGCTGGCTCCTGATTGGTCAGCATCTCCTCCTGGCCCTTCTAGGCCACGAAACGACTAAGTCTTATTGGTAGCCCAGCCTGAGACAGTGGGTTTGCCTTGAGCAGAGTGTTGTTAGGGTGTGAACATCTCTATCAGGGGGCGCAGAAGGCCTGAAAGACTCCATTACACTCCCTCTATAACACCCATGGGCTGGGATGTTCGCTGAAAGGGAAGAGGACAGGAATGTGTTTGAAACTCACTTTTGAACTGAGACTTGGCAATCCTCCCGGTCGTTTGCTCAGCTCTCCTTACCTACGCACCTCCTCTTGTCACCAGAGCATTCTTCCTGTCTGCCGACGACTCGGAGTCAGGAACTTTGCCGTTCAGGGTCCCGCACTCACTCTGTGCTACACCCTACGCAGAATGCCAGGCCCAGAAGCTGGTGGGCAGAGGAAGGCAAACAACCCACAGGACTACGGGGGAGGGTCAAATAAATGCAGTCAAAGGGGTTACCTCTAGCCCGTCTGGCCCAATATCTAAACAAATACTTTGCCTCAGTCTTTAATAAGACTAAAGAGGATCTTAGGGATAATGGTAGCATGATAAATGGGAATGAGGATATGGAGGTAGACATCACCATATCTGAGGTAGAAGTGAAACTCAAACAGCTTAATAGGACTAAATCGGGGGGCCCAGATAATCTTCATCCAAGAATATTAAAAGAATTGGCACAAGAAATTGCAAGCCCATTAGCAAGAATTTTTAATGAATCTGTAAACTCAGGGGTTGTACCGTATGATTGGAGAATTGCTAACATAGTTCCTATTTTTAAGAAAGGGAAAAAAAGTGATCCAAGTAATTATAGGCCTGTTAGTTTGACATCTGTAGTATGCAAGGTCTTGGAAAAAATTTTGAAGGAGAAGGTAGTTAAGGACATTGAAGTCAATGGTAAATGGGACAAAATACAACATGGTTTTACAAAAGGTAGATCGTGCCAAACCAACCTGATCTCCTTCTTTGAGAGAGTAACAGATTTTTTAGATAAAGGAAACGCAGTGGATCTAATTTACTTAGATTTTAGTAAGGCGTTTGATACTGTGCCACATGGGGAATTATTAGTTAAATTGGATAAGATGGGCATCAATAGGAAAATTGAAAGGTGGATAGGGAATTGGTTAAAGGGGAGACTACAACGGGTCCTACTGAAAGGTGAACTGTCAAGTTGGAGGGAGGTTACCAGTGGAGTTCCTCAAGGATCAGTTTTGGGACCAATCTTATTTAATCTTTTTATTACTGACCTGGGCACAAAAAGTGGGAGTGTGCTAATAAAGTTTGCAGATGATACAAAGCTGGGAGGTATTGCTAATTTAGAGAAGGACAGGGATACCCTACAGGAGGATCTGGATGACCTTGTAAACTGGAGTAATAGGAATAGGATGAAATTTAATAGTGAGAAGTGTAAGGTCATGCATTTAGGAATTAATAACAAGAATTTTAGTTATAAGCTAGGGACGCATCAACTAGAAGTAACGGAGGAGGAAAAGGACCTTGGAGTATTGGTTGATCATAGGATGACTATGAGCTGCCAATGTGATATGGCTGTGAAAAAAGCTAATGTCGTCTTGGGATGCATCAGGAGAGGTATTTCCAGTAGGGATAAGGAGGTTTTAGTACCGTTATATAAGGCACTGGTGAGACCTCACCTGGAATACTGTGTGCAGTTCTGGTCTCCCATATTTAAGAAGGATGAATTCAAACTGGAACAGGTACAGAGAAGGGCTACTAGGATGATCCGAGGAATGGAAAACTTGTCTTATGAAAGGAGACTCAGGGAGCTTGGCTTGTTTAGCCTAACTAAAAGAAGGTTGAGAGGAGATATGATTGCTCTCTATAAATATATCAGAGGGATAAATACCAGAGAGGGAGAGGAATTATTTAAACTCAGTACCAATGTGGACACAAGAACAAATGGATATAAACTGGCCACTAGGAAATTTAGATTAGAAATTAGACGAAGGTTTCTAACCATCAGAGGAGTGAAGTTTTGGAATAGCCTTCCGAGGGAAGTAGTGGGGGCAAAAGATCTATCTTGCTTTAAGATTAAACTCGATAAGTTTATGGAGGAGATGGTATGATGGGATAACATGGTTTTGGTAATTAAATATTCATGGTAAATAGGCCCAATGGCCTGTGATGCGTTTTTAGATGGGATAAGATCCAAGTTACCCGGGAAAGAATTTTCTGTGGTATCTGGCTGATGAATCTTGCCCATATGCTCAGGGTTTAGCTGATCGCCATATTTGGGGTCGGGAAGGAATTTTCCTCCAGGGCAGATTGGAAGGCCCTGGAGGTTTTTCGCCTTCCTCTGTAGCATGGGGCACGGGTCACTTGCTGGAGGATTCTCTGCTCCTTGAGGTCTTCAAACTACAATTTGAGGACTTCAATAGCACAGATATAGGTGTGAGGTCTTTTTTAGGAGTGGTGGGTGAAATTCTGTGGCCTGCATTGTGCAGGAGGTCAGACTAGATGATCATAATGGTCCCTTCTGACCTAAATATCTATGAATCTATGAATCTATACTCTGACATCAGTATGAATTGCTGCTACATTCTCAGGGTCTCTCTGCTCTGCTGAGCCCTGCCAGTACAACCACATGCACTAAAATTCCCTCTAGCTCTGTCCATATGGAGCGGAGACAGACTTTTTAGGAACTGAATAGGGCGCTCCTAGTCTAGGGAATATCAGACTCTCCCGATGCAAACTTCATAGGCTGAAACTGGCCAAATCCCTTCTGAAAGTCAGAGACAAAGTAGATGATGATGGAATTATTTTTTACTAGCCCTTACCCCCTATGCAAGCTTCACAGGGACAGTCCTACAGTCAGGAAGCCTGGTGAGTGCCACATATGCAAATTCCTAGCTAGCCAAGTCTGAACTAACTAGCCTGGGACTCCCTGTGTTTTCTCTCATAGCTCACTAGGGAAAAATTAGATTTCCCCAGACAGTGCTAGGGAAATCCCAGACTGGGGCTCTGCCCTCCTCCTGCCTACAACACTTCCTAGCAACATCCCTGAACTTAATTCTGACATTTTGTAGACCGCAAGGCACATGAATCCAAGACTGACACTATGCCAACGCACATGGTATATGTTCTTAGATTAGGATAGACAGATCGACCTCCACAACACCTGATAAAGATATTGGTTCTGTAGTCACTGCCATTGAGCAATTTGCTGATACCTTTTGTGAGATGGGTTGGTAGTCTGCAGTGCAATTCCTGGTTTGTTGGCCCCCCTCAGGAGAGAGGCCAAGGACTGAATGGGGCATGGAGATTGAACTCCCCACTCTCCATAGAAGCAGACTCTCGTGTTCAGTTTTGCGCCTGTCCTTTGGCTAAAGGGTTCCCGTCTGCAGAGCTAGCAGTTTCTCCCTTTTCATTGGCACTAAAATCCATTTGAATCAAACAAGAGAGAAAGAAATTATGGAGGGATGTGTTTTTGTAAAACGTTCCCATCTTGTTTCTGCTTCTGACACATGCTGTTGCTTCCGAGAAGCAGCCCGGTCCATGCCCTGTCAGCCATCTCTCTAGATAAAGTCATCCTCTGCCAGCATGTTTTGATTAAACCTGCTTTGGGGGCACTTGTACTGGGAGTTATACCCAGTTAATCATTGCATTCTTTATCAGTTGA
The DNA here is from genome assembly GCF_965140295.1 of Lepidochelys olivacea. Classification (NCBI taxonomy): domain Eukaryota; kingdom Metazoa; phylum Chordata; order Testudines; family Cheloniidae; genus Lepidochelys; species Lepidochelys olivacea. The sequence goes on from NC_140423.1 coordinate 19,718,645, forward strand.
TGATTGATTTAGAAAAGTTCATGACTTCGGTGTTTGAAACATTTAGTTGACTCAATGTATGCAGTTTATGGTCATAATATATTTTAAAGCTTTTATGACAGAAGAGGCCATTAGCCCAGGGTGCTGGGGGAACCAATTGTGATAAATAATAACGTTATTCTGCCTTTGAGTTCCGGGTTCAGCTTAAAGGGGAACTAATGATTTGCAGTGACGTGCGTTATCTTGGAAGTTAGCCAGATGGCGCTACAGCATCCATGTCTGTGTTGTTAATGTGACTGTTTGGATTATAAACCTCTCCTGCTATGGAGTTACTGGTGATTCTTGTGCCCTAACATTACATAGATGACATCTTTCTTCAATGAGAGAATCAGAAATATTAGGGGCAGGAATATGAGGTCATCCAGTGTATTTGCCTGTGTGGATGAGTGCCTGGGGCGTTGCCTATTTTTGACCAACTCCAGAAACCAGGATTATCCCAGAATCTCACTTTTGAGACTTTTTTTTTTAATGTCCAGCTTGATATTTCCTTTTGCTCTAGTTCTGTTGATCTATTCCTCCACCTACACAGTTCTGCTCCCTCCTTGATACTGATACCCTTGAAATATCTCTGAACAGTTCTCAGTTCCCATCAGACCCTTTCTTGCTCTTTTCTGGATCCTTTACAATTTCCCCATCCCTGTTTTTTGTATTGGGATGCCCCAAACTGCACATGAAATCTTCAGGTGTTTTTGGTGTCAACCTAATACAAAGAGGCTTTGAACAGCAAATAGCACAATGTTATTTCTGCTGGGAATGGTTGGAGAAGATGGATGCGGTGTCAAGAGATGAAATATTGTTCAGTATCATGGTGCTAGTGTAACGTAGGCTCGCTCAGTGTGGGGCTCTGTTCCCCTCTAGAGGTGGCTGGGCCACCGCCAGAGTTTGACGAGCCTGCTACCATCTTGGATAATAGAAAGAGCAGTACAGAACGCCGTACACATCTTATCATAGACACAGGCTACCACAGCATATAAAACCTCCCAGTCCTCTCCTCCTTACACTGGCTTCCCACAGAATACCACATCAAGTTTCAGGTCTTGGTGCCTATCTTCAAGGCGCTCCATGGCCTGGGCCCAGTATATCTGAAAGATTGTCTAAAACGGTGGGATGGACACCCATGGTCAACAACTTTGCTCCTCTGGCACAATGGAACTTTCTTCAGAAAGTGGAAAATTCGTCTATGTGGGAGACAGAACTTCTCAGAGCTGGTCCCAGACTGTGGAATGAACTCCCACAGGAACTAATGACCATCCCACACCTCTCTACCTTCCATTCCAAGCGCAAGGCACATTTCTTTGACCTTGCCTTCTCTCACATAAACAAGTAGCAACGTGAAAACAAACACGTGGCAGATGTTACCCACTACTGGGAGGCCTTCAATGGACTAGAGCTGTGTCTTTTAGCTCAGGCAGAGAAGTTCATACTTATGACCCAGAAGTCACAGGTTTGATCCACATTGCCAACAACCACCAGGGCATGGCATTACACTACCAGGATAAATTATAGTACAAGGCAGAAACTGTAGTTTAAGAAAGATGTTTGTGGTTGTGTCCCCATGGAGTCATGTGGTGGAATGTGTCAGATCGATCTGTCCTTCTGAGTGGCCCCACCCCTGCAGTACCTGAGTACCCCACACAGTTTAAATGAAGTCTTACAGATGGGTAACTGAGGCACAGAGAGATGAAGTGACTTTCCCATAGTTACACCGGGAAGCCATGCAGTGCCAGGAATTGAACCTAGCTCTCCTGAATCCCTGTCCAGAACTCCCACCACCACCACCATAAGACCAACCTTACTCTCGCATGAGCAAAAAGGCTCTTCCAGCTCTTCATTCATTACAGCTCCTTATTGGCTCAGACAGAGAGAGGCTAATGTTTAGTTCAACTGGGCGAGCTGCTACTGCGGCCGCTGCCTATGAATCATGGAGGTCTCATTTTTTAGTCTCAGTGTGTGAACATGTAGGATGCATCCAGAGCATTTCTGGGCCCCAGATGAGGGACTCCACTAATTGATTAACTCCATTTGACAGGTCTAGAGTGAACAGCCCAATGCCCAGAAGAAGTCTGCCATGCTATCCTGTGCAGGACATCCATCAGGAAGGCTTTTGTTTCAGGAAGATGCTTTTTGTCCTTTGGGAAATCTCCTATCTAAGCAGTGACTTTATCTCCTCTTTCCTTATCTATGCTAGGACTGAGATTCTCAGCAGGACATAGTGGTCAGTGGATCCCCTACTTTCCTACACAGCCCCAGCTCCTAATCCATTTGGGCTTCGGAGCAGTGTACCATCTCTTATGGTCCCTTGCAATTAGCCCCATTTGTCCATTTCCCAGTCCTAGCAGTGGATGATGCAAATGGTACAAACAGTGAATCAGGGCCCTTTCCAGCAGGCAGGTCGTTCCAAGGAATTGTTTTGCAAAAAAAAAAAAAAAATTGCTTTGTAACCTTTGTTGATTTTGGCAATTCTCCTCCTCTGACAACAGCGATTCTGGGTATCGCTCCACTGGCTGGAATTATCCAGGAGCTTTTTCATGTGTGTATAATGAACATGAAGTAGAAGCAAATGAAACCTAAATGAACTGCAAATGGCCTGCAGGGACTAGTGGCAAGGCGCTCGCTGTGTCTGCTGAGCTGTATGCTGAGCAGGGATCCCTGCATTGCAGAGCTGCAGGGATTCCCTGAGTCAGAATGGGTGGCATTTATCTCCCACAGGCTCCAGACTTGCATCACTTCATTCTGGCCCTTTTGTTCTCCTCGAATTTTCTTTTCCACTAAATGGTCATTTTGAAACTGAAAATCTGCCAAAATGTATACACTGTATTTTGAACATTTCCCTTTGAAACCACCTTTCCCCTCAAGATTGGCTCTTGCTTTGCTCCAGAATAGGCTAATTTTCACTGGAATCAAGTTTGTAATGAACTATTCACAAATCTGTGGTGCATTTGGGGGCAAAAATAGGTCCATTTGCAATATTAAAATAAAACAAGAAATGGAGTCTGCAGTTTTTAGCTAAGCTGGCGGGGCGCTGTATAAAAGTAACTACATGGAACTTTTCAGTTCTCTTCCCAGGTGTGCCAGTGACTCACTGCATGATCTTGACTGAGTCATTTCAGCCCAGATATTCAAAGCGGCACACATGGAATTGTGTGCACCAACACATATAACTGACCATTTGCACATGCAGTTACCATGGCTATAGTGCAGACTCAGTGACTGTGCATACAGATTAGATGTGCAATTGCACTGGCATATCTGTGAGTGCAGTTGTATGCAATTCTGAAAACCTGGGCCTTAGCTCTCTGGGTTAACTGTCTTATTAAAAAATGCAAACCAACCAAACAAACAAAAAAATGGCAGTAACAATAATTACTTCCTGGGGGTGTTTAGAGGCTTTGTCAGCATTAATAAAGCCCTTTGAGATCCTGGGATGAAAGGTGCTGTGTGGGCTAATCTTACCATGGGATATGTTTAAACGGTCTGAGTGTCTAAGTGTTGACAGTTCTCTTTCCCTATCCCTTTTGCATGGCAGCTGTTTATTATCGTTCCTTTAATTAGCTCAGGCTCTCTGAGAATGTCCTTTGCAGCTTCCAGTTCAAATACGTGGATGGAGATTTAGTGGAATCTTTTCCCTACTCCCAAGCATGCCTTATTCCACATGTTCCAAGTGCTTTGGAATACTCGATACCCTAAACCATTCCCAGTGGATCCTTGGCAGCAGAGCACATTTTATGGACAAGTGACTGATTTTTCCTGGGCTTGGACATTTTCAGAGAACTCCTCTTGTCTGCAGTGGTGAACTAGCCTGAGGTTAATTTAAGCACCTTGCAGTGTGTTTAGTTTGTTGTGCTCTGATCAAGCCCCAATTCCTGTTAGCAGGCAACATGTTACAAAATGCGCAAGTAATGGCATATCTGTCACAGTGTGTGGGCCCCCCTGGGGCCCAGCAACCAGTCTGACTTGGCTGCCTTAACGTGCCATATGCCAGCCCCAGGCGATGCAGGCATGGCATCATCATCTCCTGTAAACACCAGCCCCCAGAAACAACTGGCCCAGGTGCCAAGACCAGATCTACAGATAATTCCTAGGAATTTAAATACTAGGTCTACCCTAGGAGTCTGAGTCTGTTGTGCTTCTTACTCGTCACTTTCACCACTTCACAGACTATGTAGCTTTCGGATTATGCCTTAGGGGTCAGTTCATCCCCCTCGCGATGCCATATATATGTCCTAGTGAGAGTTATATGTGCAGATCAAGGGGAAAATAGACCCCTAATTAATTCTGCTGAACCTTACAGCTCCCTGGAGGCTTCTCCCACCTGTCAAGAATATTTCCAGGAAGTGTTACTGGGCCAGAGCTTCAGCTGCTGTATGTCAGCTGATCGACACCAGCTCTTTACCTGATGCTTGTTTCAATTGGCTAGAGAACCATAGCTCTCTGCGCCCCAGACTGACTCCAGTCAAATTCCTCAGAGCTGCTTATTAACACACTGAAAACTCTGCTCTGTAATTGTTTATGGGACAAATTCCGGCAAAAGGCAAATGGGATTTGACAATGTGGCCAAAATATCCCTGTTTACAAAAAGTATGACAAAATACAAGCCCTTGGCTTTATCTTTCCCATTTGGAAACAGCCACAGAGCAAATATACTCAGGGCACAGAAGGGGGGGAAATTGATATTGACTTTAGAAAAACTGTTCTTTAAAAAAATAATCTCTCTAGATGCCCAGATGCAGTGCTGGACCCCAAAGTCTTGCATAAGGGTTTAAAGCCTGCCTGCTAGCTTGCAGGGTTTGTGTGTGAGCAAGTCATGCAGTAAACTATTCTCTGTTAATTTTTTAATGCAAAATAAACAGGCCAAGAAATGATTAGCATGCAAGCAAGTTCAGCCGAATTGGGGAAATGAGAGAGTGAGGAGGCTAGCTGGAGTTATCAGTTAACCACATGAAGTGCCTCTGCTTCCAAGAGCTAATTCTGCCTGTTGCTTTCTGTACCCTTTTAAATTGCCTTTTTTAAAATTAAAGTAATGACCTAAAATGGCTAGTATAAGCACAATGGGAACTCTTGTTTTCTCCTCTCTTTTTCTGTTTATAATGGCTGTGCACAGGAATTGCAGGTGGTAAGGGTCCTACCTGGGTTATTACAGATGATCAGCATCTTCTTCCCCATTCCCAACTTCGAAAGGAAGCTGTTAGATTAAGACGAAAATGTGGAAATCCACTTCGTATGTGCGCGACCGTTCTGGTGAGAGTTTCAGTATGATCCCAGCAGATCCAGCGAGTGAACAGAAGAGACTGCGAGGCAGGGAAAAAGCATAACTAGGTAGTTGCTTGGAATGGAGTTTGGTCAGTGGTCGGAGATCTATATTCTCAGATAGACAGGACTTTGTCCACAAACTGGAATTTGAAATTTCAAAGGGAGAAAAGCAGAAGAGACCTTTCCGGGTGTGGAGATGACTATGCTGATGTCATTTCCCCAGGACTTTTGTTCTTTAGCTTGTAACTCAGGCGGTTTGCGCTTCTCCCTCAGCTTATTTGGTGAATGAGAGACTGAAAGATCAGACAGAGAGAGAGAGAGATGTTTGTTGATGAAACACACGTCCCAGCTGTGAAGCCGGGAATCCAGTACAAAACTTTTCCAAAATTTGGGGTGGGTTCAGACCTAGTATTTTGGGTTTGAACCCAGCTCTGGTTTACATACACTCATGGCAAAGCCACTTTGGTCACAGTGGAGGCCTGGAGAATGTAGGCCGAAATGTTTAGAAATGGCCTCTACATTTGCACCAGCTGTGAATTATTCCTGCGAATTGTAGCAACTGGACATCTAGCTCTAGGCCTGAAGGTGTAATGCAGGATCTTAGATATCCAGTTATTGCCATTTGGGCTTGAAATTTGTTGTGGGTACAACACTGTGCATGAAAAACTAGAGGCTAGGGGGAGGCCCAGCTGAAAAACAGATCTTGAAGGTGAAGCCTGGATGGTTACTGTAAACTTGTATGTGTTTGAGATTCCATGCTCCAGGTACTACTCACTCCAAACCATGTGGCTGCAGCCCTACCTGCTGCTTTGGCAAAAGTTCACCAGGGACCTTAAGAATGTTTATTCTAGGTCTTTCTGATCCAGGGTCTGCTTTAGGGACAACAATGCAACTGACCACTTGAGGACACACTTTTCTGAGGGCTCCCTGGTCCTATTCTGATTTTCATGGCTCACCCATCTCCCTCTCCAGTTGTGGGACTGGGGATGCAAACACTCACTACTCATCATGCCATCTCCCACTCCTTCCAGCAGCCCAGAGCCGTAACTCTTGCCTTAGTCCTTTTCTGATGCCTCTTCAGCTAGCTCTCCTGCAGCAGCGCAAAACTTCACTTTTTCTGGTCTGCTAATCTGACTCTGCATGGAAACCTTGCAAGTGAACAGGGGGCCTTGGGATGGCCATTGGGGTCTGTAGGGAGTGCAGGACAGAGCATCTGTCTTTGGTTCTGGGGGAATCAAAGCTCACCTTTGGAATCCTATTTTCAACAGATTATGGAGCCTCAATGCAGTGCTTCTGAGGCAATACTCCTCACAAAATTATTCTGCCATATCATTTTCTGCTTCCAATGGCTTCTGCTTACTACAGGCCTCAGGCTTCCTGGATGTGAGGAAGGCCATCTCCATGCTGAATGGAAGGAGAGGCCTGAAGAATTGCTTCCCCTGCTTCCTTCGCTGTCACAGATAGCACTTACTGGATAATAAAATGCCTTGAGTGTCTATCAGCTAATACCTTCAATCAGCCAATGGTCTCAAGGACTTTACAAACATTAATTGCTTCAGCCTTTGTCTGTTTTACAGATGATAAATCAAAGCACAGAGGCGAAGTGACTTGCTCAAAGTCACAGAGTAAGCCAGCAGAACGGGAATCCTAATGCCCAGACTGCTGCTCTCACCACTAGGAACACTGCTTCTCATGCCTCCCATCTTGCTGTGGCTTCTGAATCATGACAGATTGTGTTTTAAGAAGTCACTGGGGTTTTCCTTTCTCCCTAAAGAACAACAATGATTTTTCAATCCACTTTCAATAACTCCATTGACAGGACAAGGTATGGAAGTGCTGCCAAAGGTCATGTCCCTAAATATCTGCACATAGAAAGGGGTCCCACTTTAGTCGTAGGGCAGTGGGGGTTATGCGGCCAGGGTCATGTTCTCTGCTGGTATAGCTCCATCGAATTCAATGGGTTGCCACTTCCACTGACTGTGAAGTTAGTTGTGCATCCCTTTCCCTTCTTCCAAATTTATTCTTCCTTGCTATTTAGAAGGGGGTTGTTACATTTATTTGTAATAGAATTAACAATGTAAAATTATCAGTATATGCCTGTTATAGATTTTGGGCTCAGCCACACCACACATATAAGCAGGCCAAGAGACCCAGTTACAGTCAGCAGCGTGGACAGGCACCATCTATGTTGGAATCTTGTCGTGTTCACAGTATAAACTGTAACTGGATCAGCAGAGAGGCATGTTATAACTTCAGTGGCTCTGTGCAGGTAGTACTGACAGACCCTGTGTCTCTCTGAGTGCGTCTCTCTCTGTCTCTATGCACACAGGAGTGGTGGATGATGACATCTTTCCCATGCCTGTTTATTAATTGCCCTGTATCCTGCTCATTTAATGAGGCACGTATTTTATTTGCTGGGAATCCCCTTTCCTCTTAGTGAAATTGCCAAGCCTGTCAGTCTGTATATGGGCCAGGATTAGTCTCATATCAGCCTTGTATGAGGAAAAACACAGGAGAATTTACTGCTCTCTGATAAAACTGAACGATTGCCCCATATGCCGGGTACTCTGGTTCCTGGAATTCTAACAGTTTCCTATTACAGCTGTCTCATGTAGTATGAAGTCCTGGGAAGGCAGGTGGGGAGAAAGATTGGTGGGGTGGTAGGAGGAAGTTTCCCAAACCAACTGGATTCTGTCTGGGGCTCTGCTCGGCGCATGTGGAGCTGCCATCCACCGGGACTCTCATCGCCAGGACAGAACATGGAGAGACCCATCGTCCAGCCCAGATTCCACCCTTAAACCCTCCATAGCTTCTGCCTTCTTTCCTCCAGCTGCTGCTACTTGCTGAAACTGAGCCAAATTCTCCTCTCAGCTGCACTGGTGTCAATGAGCCTGATCTTGGACCCAATGAAGTCGATGAGAATATTTCCTGTGACTTCAAAGGCCATTTTGTCAGCCCCAGTGTGGGTTTACTCCTCTGAAGTCAGTGGATTTGCTCTGGATTGTTACTAGTGAAATCAGAATTTGTCCCTCCCTCTGACTGTACTAAAAGGGAAACATCTGCTAAGTGGGGCAGAAAAATTCAAATCAGCCTAAAAAGGAAGAGAAGATTTGTCCATTAAATAATGTTTTAAGGGGTCCCCTCTCAGGCCACCCATTCGCCGGTCCTGGTCTATGTGCTTAGCCCAGGATGGGTCGGTGTGTCATTCAAAGATGCCATCATGCAGGGACCAATTTACCACTGATTCATCAAGGGAGTCTCTCCTAAACTCTCAATAGAGAAGTTGTCAGTCTCTCAGGGAGAGGGGAATCCTCTCATACTAGACTGGAGCTTGGGTAACTTGACTAATGAGTAGGATGGTCTATTGTTGATGGGAGCAAAATCAAGCATTGCCAGTCGGGTACCCCATCCCTGCTTTGGTGTGACCATCCTCAAGGATGCAGGAAGTGTGTAGTCTCCTTGTCCCAGTCAGTCTTTGACCTCTCTGCTGAGATAAGGGTTTTGTGATATGGGAGTTAGGTATCTTTGAAGATCTGGGCCTTGTACACTAGGAACTGAACTGAAAACACCAGTAATGGTGAATTGCAGTCACCATCAACCTAGAGGTGAAAGGCTCCTATGTCCTGTTGACAGTTCCCAGCCTCCTGTGCCATCTAATTTTCCTCAAGCTCCCCCGTTCCCGTTTCGCATACATCTCTTCGTTTTCTATTCCTAGGATTCTGAACCCTCCCTGCCATATGTCCTCCAGACCTAATGGGAGCGAGCAAGTATTTCAGTCTTATTTAGTCAGCAGCCTAGCTGAACAAAGACTTGTTTTGCTGAACTAAGCAAAATGGGCCATGCTTTTATGATATTTTACTAGACACTATGGCAAATCCTGCACATATTTGACTTAGTGTCTGAACCATTTATCTAATCAAAGGGATCACTCTGGCCAAGCCTGGATTGGGACTGAGGTCCCAGGAATGAGGCTGTTAAGGGGCTGTATTCTACCACCCTCACCTCACACACATTGTTTCAAACAAATGAATTCCTGGCTCAGAATCCTCCTTGCTGAAGGGGAAGTGATATATCAGCCATGTGAGTTCAGAGTGGGGGTCCTTTGTATCTTTAATGATCCTTCTGCAACCACACCAGGGAAAAACACTAGACATCAATCCCAAGAAAGGAATGTGGGGCTTTCCCATACCTCCAGCAACCAAGCTGAAGCAAGGTACCCTATGGAGCATACTGCAGTAGCCTCAGGGTATGGATGGTGTCTGTGCCTTCAGATATAGACTGTCAGTGTCTTGGGGCACAGACTTTGCAAAACAGCATGCGGAGGACATCACCATGATTTTCCATTCATGTGTCGAATGTCACAGCCCAGTGGCATGTACCATTTCGGAATCCGAGGGCCCCGGATTTCAGTGTTGAGCTGTCATAGGGAAGCCATTCCTATCAGTCAAGTCTTTTTGACTCAACGTGGCCCAGCCTGTCCTGTGTGCCTGTGAAGAGTGATTAAAACTAGTTCAGGGCCATTAACTCGCAGTGTGTAGATTAAATCGCCCTGCATTGATTGAGAAATAAACTGGGATGTTTTGATTACACAGAGAGCTGACACTAATCGTTAATTACTGGCCCTTCTATGCAATTTCAGCTGATGCTGTTAAGTGATAAATTGATTTTCACTTGTTGATCTTGTGTTGTTGTGCAATGGAAATTACAGTGGATTGTACAAAACCTTCCCAATGCAAACCACTGCCACACACTGGATAAACTGGCATCCCATAAAACCCCCAGATGAAGCCAGGAGCTCAGAAAAAGAGCACCTCTGTTTTCTGACATTTGTAACATACATTCTTACTGTCCTGTATTATTCGAAGGTCTGATCCAAAGCCCATGGAAGTTAATAGAAAATCTCCCATTGATTTCAATGGGCTTTGGATCAGGACTTAACTCTACCGCATGTGTTGCGTGCTATAGTATATAAGAAAGACACCCTGCAGAATAAAGTTCTGTTGGATTGTAAAATGCCTGGTGGAATTTTTAAAATACAAACACACAGGGCAGATTTTTCAGACTGGCCCTTGAAAATCAATTACAGGAAAATGAGCTGCTCTTCTGGGGTGAGATTTTTCAAAAATGTTAGACACACAAAAAAAATGTCAGTGCAATTTTATGTCTAATCCACCGTGCGCTCAAAATGCACACAGAGTCACACTCGTGCTCACATTTGACATGTACCTTTGCATGCCAGGCTCTTCTGAAAATCTGTCCCTGAAAGTTGTTGGGAATGGCTGTGGAGTGAGAAGTGTTTATAGTGAGCTCTGGCCCTGTAAAACTCAGTTTATAGGGAAGTAAAATGAAAGTCCCCCATTGTTACCATGTGTAAATGGCAATTCCGGTTAAAGTGACCTTCTGTGAAAGGAAAGCGAGAGAGAGAAAAGGGTGTGTGGGACGAGAGAGAGAGAAAGCCGGAGAATATTGAAGGGGAGGGAACAGGGCAAGAACTTCTTTCTCCAGGAAGGGTTTTTCCAAGTTCTTACACTTCAGCTAAAATTAAGACCCATGATAACAATTAAGCATCAAGATCAATAGCCCAACAAATGTACTTCACTCATGGAGAATGCTCCTCTTTCTAAGTGCTGCTACCCCGGCATGTGCCCAGAAGCTGAAATCAGCAAAGTGCATGTAGATTCAATAATAAACAGTCAACAAAATCACTGCTGCCCCACCAAAAAAAAAAAAAACCAACCAGCCAGCTTAGCGTTCACCAGTGGGTGAGATGATTAAAGATTAACCCCCCCGCCTCTTGCCTCCACCCCTCTGGGGAGTATAGGCCTTGAAGCTCAGCAAATCCTTTCAGAGAAATATTTGAAATAAAAGACAACAGATAGGGGACGCAGTGAAGGCAGCGGGAGGCTGAAGGGCCAATAACCTCCAACGAGGGAATTGCTGCAATCTGGCCCGTGTTTGCTGATGATAATGCGTCTCTCCAAAGCCCTGATAGACATGGAGATGGCAGATTATAGCGCAGCTTTGGACCCAGCTTACACCACTCTGGAGTTTGAGAACATGCAGGTGCTGGCCATGGGCAACGGTAAGTCTGCCTCCGGGTTTGCTTTCGCCAGTCAAAGGTGGGATCGGTGGTAGAGCCAGCCAGTGCCTTCGGGAGCACAGGTCATCTGGCAACAGGCATGTAGCTGGTGCAGAGGGCACGGGGGAGCTGAAGCACCAAGTCAGAGGGGGACTTTTCCTGCTCCTGTAAAGAAGTATTTCTGTTTAACTAACACGCCACGTGAACTGACCGAATGACATTAACTCAGATACCAAGGCAATGGGTGTAGTACAAGAACCTGAATAGAACAGAATTTTCCTGCTCAACATCTGGCCCCGGCAGACACAGCAGAGGGACTGCGAGCCCGAGCTGACAGCGACTGTCTCTCACAAGTCCCTAACCCAAAGGAAAGGAGACTGCAGAGTGAAGTGTGTTATTATTCTTTACCTCCCTGCTAGGCAGGGCTTCTGAGTAAGGAGCTTGCCATGGCTTGACAGAGGTACTGTGAAGCCCAAAGTTGGGATAGTGAACCTGGACAGAGAGCAGCCCCTCTAGCAGTGAAGTAGAATGAAAGCCCCAGAAGGTTTCAAAGTGCATCGCACCATACAGATTGTAATACCTCTACACAGAGACAAGCTGCTCATGTGCACAGGTGGTATGACATTTCTCTTTACAACAGCCTGACCGCAGCTAGCTTGAACCCCGTTGCATGGCATAATTGGTATGAATTGAAACATGTGGGCTCTGAGGAGCAGGTTCAGTCCTTTAACTGGAAATAGTATCAGCGTATCTTATAGTGGTGATAAAGGGGCACTTTCACCCGCACACCCTGGAGAGAATCACAGTTCTATCAGGATTTGCAACATTGTCCCACTGATTATATTTTGGGACTTGTGAGGATTTCTTTTTATTAGACACTCAGAGACACAGTCAATGAAAATTCCTCTCTCAGTCCCCCCCAAGTCCTCTCTAAATACTGGGTTAATCGCTAAGCTAAGTATGCTGCAGAAAGCAACTAACTCGCTCTCAGGGCTACCAGAATGACGTCCCGCTCCCTGGTCAGCTCCCTGAACACGAGCCTGCTCTGAAGACACAAACAGCTTTTACTTACCGAATCCTGTCACTGCTCTCGTCTCACTGTGGCTGCAAGAGAGAACTTCTCCTGCCATAAACCATCTATACAGAGTTGGGCTCCCCCTGTATATTGTTCCTCTGCTTAGTACTCCATGGGGTCAGCATCTCCAGAGCATGGGAATCCAGAGGGAGCAGACCTGAGCGGTGGGTATAATCTGCCTGAAGTGGGGCATGAACTGTAACTCCCATTAACTGCATCAAGGCTGTTCAGTGCATCAAGCCCCAGCAGGCAGAGCTCCCCTCTCCAGTGCTGTCTCATGCAGCTTGGCTAAGAATGCTGTCAGAAAATCTGACAGCTAGAGGTGGGAAAGACTTATTAAATCTCCAGGCTCTGCCAAGGGGCTAGTTAGGGGCAGAATGGGTGAGAGAGAGAACATAATGAGTTATGCTATGGGAACTAATTCCACAGCCCTGAAACATCCCTCATCTGCTGTAACTCCTCCAGCCCTTGTTTTGGGTCTTGGTCCCACATTTGCACCTTGGCAGGCTGAGCGATTTGCCTTGGAGAGTTCAGGGGATACAAGGTGGCGGGATGCACAGAGAGGCAGCTGCCTTCACACTCCATCACCTTGAATTGCATGGAACCAGTTGACTTGCAGAGATGCCAGTATTTATTCTTACAGCTGGGCCTAAGCTTTACTACTAAGCTTAGGCCCCCCATGTGGCCCTTGTACCATCTATCTAATGTATTGAACCTTCTCATCTGTGGGGAGTCATCACAACCTCTAAGGCCTAGAAAGCCTGTTGAAGCTTTGTAGGGCCAGAGCAGACACTATCTGTACTGAGTTTGCTTAAATACATTTTAGTGGAAATGGCTGACAAATTCTACAGGGATAGCCCTGATTTTATAAGCTGTAGCAAAGGTGATCACCATGCCACAGACCCTGTGGGGAGAGGAAGAGGGTATCAGCTTCATTTCCTACAACTTTTCTCTTCCAAGAAGTTTGTGTGTTCAGGCCGAGTAGGAAAAATGCCCTAGAAACAGTCTGCTAGTAACCCAGCCAATTCATCTGAACAGCTTCCCTCTTCTTGATACGTGATACTTCGGGGTCTTTGAGCTATAATGGAGAAGATTTTAGTAAAAGTCTACATCAGTGGCTTTCAACCTTTCCAGACTACTGTACCCCTTTCAGGAGTCTGAGTTGGATGTTGTGTACCCCCAAATTTCACCTCATTTAAAAACTACTTGCTTATGAAATCAGACATAAAAATACAAAATACAGCACACTATTACTGAAAAATTGCTGACTTTCTCATTTTTACCATATAATTATTAAATAAATCACCTGGAATATAAATACTGTACTTACATTTCAGTGTATAGTTTATAGAGCAGTATAAATAAGTCATTGTATGAAATTTTAGTTTGCACTGACTTCACTAGTGCTGACTTCACTAGCCTGCTGTAAAACTAGGCAAATATCTAGATGAGTTGATGTACTCTTGGCAGACCTCTGTGGACCCCCAGGAGTACCTGTACCCCTGGTTGAGAACCACTGGTCTACATCTTTAGAAAGGATGGGGACATGAGGGTTAACTCCACATTCTGACAAAATTCCCACTCAGGCAACCACAACTGGGTCTCTGTGAAGTGCTGCTGTGTACTGTTAAACAGACATTATGTTCTATTCCAGAGGTGGCTGCATTTCAATGGTGGATGCAGTTCATACCTCCTTTTATAGTTTTGATGCTTCTAGTTTTGGAAAATGCTTTGGGATTGGTCAGGATAAAAATTGCTACATAAGTGTTAGATTACTTTCAGTTTGATTAGTTCCCTGGCTTTAAAAGGGAATTAGCTTTTTCATCTTGTTTTTCCTAACTTCGGACTAATTCCCATTAAACAGGCATTGTTGGGACAGCCAGGGATAGAGGACAGTCATTTAAGTTTCTGACACTATACAAATAATAATAGTTTGAAAATTATCCATTAGCAAATAATTCTGTTTCCGTTTCCAGCCAATAAGAATAGGAGACCGGTAGACTGTAAGCTTTTTGGGGTAGAGACTGTCTTTTTGTTATGTTTCAGAGTAGCAGCTGTGTTAGTCTGTATTCGCAAAAAGAAAAGGAGAACTTGTGGCACCTTAGAGACTAACAAATTTATTTGAGCATAAGCTTTCGTGAGCTACAGCTCACTTCATCGGATGCATTCAGTGGAAAATACAGTGGGGAGATTTATGTACATAGAGAACATGAAACAATGGGTGTTACCATACACACTGTAACCAGAGTGATCACTTAAGGTGAGCTATTACTAGCAGGAGAGCGGGTGGGGGGGCTTTTTTAAAGTGACAATCAAGGTGGGCCATTTCTAGCAGTTGACAAGAATGTCTGAGGCACAGTGTGTGTGTGCGGGGGGGTAAACATGGGGAGATAGTTTTACTTTGTGTAATGACCCATCCACTCCCGGTCTCTATTCAAGCCTAAGTTAATTGCATCCAGTTTGCAAATTAATTCCAATTCAGCAGTCTCTCGTTGGAGTCTGTTTTTGAAGTTTTTTTTTTTGAAGAATTGCCACTTTTAGGTCTGTAATCCAGTGACCAGAGAGATTGAAGTGTTCTCCAACTTCAAAAACAGACTCCAACCAGAGACTGCTGAATTGGAATTAATTTGCAAACTGGATACAATTAACTTAGGTTTGAATAGAGACTGGGAGTGGATGGGTCATTACACAAAGTAAAACTATTCCACCCCCCAACCCCCCCACCCGTTCCTCAGACTTTCTTGTCAACTGCTGGAAATGGCCCACCTTGATTATCACTACAAAAGGTTGTGTCCCCCCCCCCGCCCTCGCTCTCCTGCTGGTAATAGCTCACCTTAAGTGATCACTCTGGTTACAGTGTGTATGGTAACACCCATTGTTTCATGTTCTCTATGTACATAAATCTCCGCACTGTATTTTCCACTGAATGCATCCGATGAAGTGAGCTGTAGCTCACGAAAGCTTATGCTCAAATAAATTTTAGTCTCTAAGGTGCCACAAGTCCTCCTTTTCTTTTTGTTATGTGTGGGTACAGGCCCAGCACAAAGGGGCCCTGATCCCTGATTGGGGTCTTTGGGGATTACTGTCATTCATGTAATAAATAATGAGGTGATTGTGTGCAGCACTTTCTGATGTTTTTCTTCTCTGTTGCCATGTCTTTGTTTTATGTCATATGTGTTTGGAGGAAATTGACATATACTAATTTTTCTGACATGATTTTCTCTCTGACTGTCTGAGACCCTGTGAACTGTCACACCAAGAGGAGGCATGTTTATAGGGCGCAGCCTTGCTGCAAAGCATCATATAGGCTACTAGCCGAAAGCTAACGAGACGGGACTCACTCGCTCAGGGGGAAAGTGCCAGATGGGGCAGCACAACTGTGAAAGCGACCCCTAAAATCCAGAGTACCAATGAGAGGGAACAAACCTCAGAAGGGTAGAATGCATGGGGACAGGTAGATATGAGCTCAGAGAAGGAGCAAGTTCATGGATGATATCGAAAATCCAGAGGGTGATCTGGAATTAGAATCAGAGATGGAAGCCTGTAAAGGGGACAAAGGTTGCAGGGAAGGACAAGAAGGGAGTGTAAAAAATAACCCTCCTTAGCCCACCACAGGAGAGATCATACCAGCTCCAAATTTAACATGGCAGTGCAGGCTGATACTACAGCCCCCCGCATATACCTTGGGGGCAGGGGACATTGCATGCTCCGTATGATCACCTTTCCCTACTAGAGATGAGGGAGGCTGCAATTTATTATGTTCCGTGTAAATTCAGTATGGTCCTCCCATTCCTGGCAAGATGCAAAGACAGCCTGCTGGACTGGACAACATTTCAGCCTCAGCTGCTGCTGCTGCAGGGGATGGATCGAGCAGACCCAAAGCCTAGGGCTTGTCTGCATGGGAGATTTGCCCAATTATCAGTATAATTATTAGTGATATAACTAAACCACTCTGGTTATACCAGTATAACTCCCCCATTCAAACACTTTTATTCTGAAATAGACTTCCGCTGAGTTTGAGTGACATAAGGCAAACCAGAAAAAGGCCCTCTGGTAGCAGAATAAAGGTGGCCATCTGGGAAGTAGAACTCCAGTGCTTTAAATTCACACCCCAGCTTATACCAGTATATAACTTCCCCACACAGACAAGCCCTTACTCAGAGGTAAGCAAGGAGATGTTTTGCTGGGAGTTTTGGTACCATATATCTCTATGCAGTGGGGCAGGGGAACAGTTTCCTCGGCTGTAGCAGTCCAGTTCTCTAGCCTCCCAGGAGCCTGGTTAAACAAACAGGCAAACAAAAGAAACTTCCCACAAGCAGGGCTTTAGACAAAGGGCTCACGAGGCTCCTTCAGCCTGGCCTCTAAATGAACTCTGCAGCAACAAAGCCTTGCCAGCAGTATTGTCGTACCCTTCTCTCCGCCCCAGGGTTTTGGCTCCTGCTGCCAGCCCCAGCCCTTCCGTGCACAGCCCTCTTATCATGTACTGGTGAAAGGCCTAATTTGCCCAGCCTTGCTTCCCCATGGATCTCTGCACTAAGGCAGCTGTGGCCTGTCCTGAGAGAGTCTTAACCCTCTTCCTGCCAGAGCCTGTGGGAGGTCTATACATCCCTTCACAACAGGAAAGGAAATCATGGGTAGACCTCGATGGTGGGTAGAATAATGGATTTCTTCCTCTCAGAGCAGACAGATTCTTTGTGGGGATTAGGGCAGAGAGTCATTCACAGTGTAAGCCCAAGGAAGCCAGTGGAGTTACCCCAAGGATGGGTTTGACCCCCCCAAGTCCCATGAGATCCAGTGTCTGCAGTGTGCAAGGCAGAGGTTCATTCAAACCTTTTTTAGGATTCCAGTTCAATTTTAGTTTACGCTCCCTGAGTTTTTGCTTTGAGTTTCACACCTGGGTAGGGAACAGAGACTGCATCACCATGGATGGTTGATGATGGCCTTCTAGAGCCGCGATAGAAATTCCAGCAGTCTCCATTAGTATCCTTCGGGTAGCTTTCTAGGGTTTTCTCATGGTCTCTCCTAATTCCTACTGGCCTCTATCAGTGTCAGCTGCAGGACAGTGATGGTACCAGCAGAAATCAGAAGACCAGCAGACTCATTTCTCTGTTTCTATGGCCATCCGGAATCAGTAAATAATTTTAATCTGGAATTTCCATTGGGAAAGGCGAAGGTGTCTGTGCAGCACGGCTGTACTGCCCCCAACCCCACCCCCAGCTCTGTCCTGCGGCGTGACTGTATGGACCACAGACAAGAGATGCAGTCACGCAGACAGCTGCATAGCAGGGATGGGGCGGGGATGGGGGCAGTACGGCCACATGGGAGGAGCTGTCAGCGCTGGCTTCTGGGAGCGGTGGCCCCACATTCTGCACCTTTCGCTGCTGAGGTTCCCGGGAGAGCCCTGCAGTTCCATGGATACCGATTTATATCCGCAGATAACAGATCTGATGATTATCCACGCAGGGCTCTAGTTGTGGAATCTCCTTCACTGGAAGTTTTTGTGAACAGGTTAGTCAGGGCTGGTCTAGAGAATACTGAGTCCTGCCTCAATGCAAGGGACTGGACTAGATGACCTATCAAGGTCCCTTCCAGTCCGACATTTCTATGATATCATCTCCCCCGGGGGCTTTGCATAAACATTGACTGGGAAGGATGGGAGCCAATCAAACCTTAAGGCTGATGGCATCGAATGCTGCTAACTCTGTAACTATGACTGACGCTTTCATGTGCCATGTACACATGGACACAGTGCTCCAGTTCATGTCTTATCAGTGCTGAACAGAGTGGAAGAATTACTTCTTTTGTCTTGCTTACAACACTCTTGCTAATACATCCTAGAATGATGTTTGATTTTTTTGCAACAGTGTTACATTGTTGACACATATTTAGTATCCATTATAATGTATGGATCTGGGGCATTATAATGTTGACACATATAGTGTCCATTATAATGCCCCAGATCCTTTTCTGCAATACCTTTTCCTACGCAGTCGTTTCCTATTTTGTATGTGTGCAATTGATTGTTCCTTCCTAAGTGGAGTACTTTGCATTTGTCCTTATCGTATTTCATTCTGTTTATTTCAGACAATTTCCCCAATTTGTCAAGATCATTTTGAATTTTAATCCTGTCCTCCAAAGCACTTGCAAACCCTCCCAGCTTGGTATCATCTGCAAACTTTTTAAGTGTACTCTCTATATTACCATCCAAACCATTTAGGATGATATTGAATAGAACCAGATCCAGGACAGTTCCCAGCAGAACCCCACTCAATATGCCGTTCCAGCTTGTCTATGAACCAGTGATAGATACTCTGAGTACGGTTTTCCAACCAGTTAAGCACTGACTTTATAGTAGGTTTGTCTAGGTTATATCTTCCTAGTTTGTTTATGAGAAGGTCAAGTAAGATAGTATCGAAAGTCGAGATATATCACATCTACTGCTTCCCCCCTGTGCACAGGGCTTGTTACCCTGTCAAAGAAGGATATCAGGTTGGTTTGACAAACCCATGTTGACTGTTACTTATCACCTTATTATCTTCTAGGTGCTTACAAATTGATTGTTTGATTATTTGCTCCGTTATCTTTCTGGGTACAGAAGCTAAGGTGACTGGTCTGTAATTCCCTGGGTTGTCCTTATTCCCAGATGGTGGCTTGGAGTGTAATGTTCTCAGAGACTCGAGGATGCCCAGATCTATGTCTCCCAAGTTCTACGGTCTCACCCCTCTCTTTCTGGGCTGGATTGCACAACCCTTGCTCAGATGGGGGGAGCACTGACTCACACAAGTCAATGGGGCTCATCATGTGGGAAAGGGCTCCCTCACCTCAGTAAGGACAGCCCAATCTGTATCTGACTGTGCTAGGGATCGTCATGAAAATGAACTGTCTGTGGCCTATCCTGACAACCCAGGTGTGGTGCCTGTTGACAGGAAGAAGCATTTAGAGCAGTGGGCTCAGGCTGCATTTGAGGGAGTTTGTCCACACTTTCCACCAAGATGGCTGATGCCCTCAGAGACCTTTTGGATTAATTGCTGCTCCTGGATTGCCGGTTGGAAACAGTGACCCATAAGGTATTTTTCCATCAGCAGTTGGCCAAAAGACTGTCATGCAAACCTCACAATAACTATCCCTGTGTTGGTCACCACACTCCTCTAATACATTCTACTTAGGGCTAGTCTGGGCTCTTTGAAGGCTACAACTAGTGCAGAATGCAGCTGCTTCCCTATTAAATTGGGTGGCCTACACTGAGCACGTGACACCTATGCTCCAAGCACTGCCCTGACTAGCTGTCTGCTTCCAGGGGCATTCAAGGCGTTGTGCTCAGCACCGCAAAACAGAAACTGAAATGTGAAAATCCCCAATGAATAACAGCTCTGTGCAGTGCTAGCTGTGAGCCGTGCTGCCACAAAGTTTGAGGCTGTGTCTGGATTCCAGACTGTTCGGATGCTAATCACCCGGTGTGTGTAGAGTGACTCTCACCAGAGGGTCTCGATACACTTTGCAAACATGAAGTATTTACTATCCCCCTTAAACTGAGCCATTGGGTGGCCTGATTTTAAGGGGTACTGAGCACCCAACCCCCTAACTGAAGTCCACGGGAGCTGTAAGTGTCCTGCTCCTCAGAAACTCAGGCTACTTATTTGGGTGCCTAACTTTAGGAATCCAAGCTGGAACATTTTGACACCGGGGCCAGATTTTCCAAGGCGCCAAGCACCCCCAGCTAGGTACATCCATAGCAAGATATTGAAGTACATGCATGTGTGTGCGTGCATAGGTACTGGAACTAGGGGTGCTGCTGCATCCCCTGGCTGGAAGAGGTTTCCATCATATACAGGGTTTACAGTTTGGTTCAATGGCTCTCAGCACCCACACGATACAAATTGTTCCAGCATCCCTGCGTGTGTGTACGTGCATGCAACAGGGTCCCCCTGGTTACCTCCTGCCTCCTTGGGTAAAGAGCGGCTTCTCTGACTCTTCATTGTCTCCTCTTTGTTCTTCCCGATGTAGACACGTCTCCATCAGATGCGACAAACCTCAACGCCGCCAATAGCATTGGGGTGAGCGCGCTGTGCTCCATCTGCGGGGACCGTGCCACGGGGAAGCACTATGGGGCCTCCAGCTGTGATGGCTGCAAAGGCTTCTTCAGGAGGAGCGTCAGGAAGAACCACATGTACTCTTGCAGGTATGAACTGAGGGCACCAGGGCATCGTGCTGTGCGAGGCTCCAGCTGCAGCAGGGCGTGTGCCATAGACAAGAGGGGGAACGAGTCTACCAGGAACTGCACTGAGAATCCCCCAGAATTTGGGGTCACTATTCCCTGTTGTCTCCCTTTACCCCAAATCTCACAGTACTGGCCTGTCCCTCCAGCTGAGGAGGGCTGGACACATCTCCCAGCAGAGCTCCTCACCAGCCTCAAACCAGGGGTCACTTGAGAATAATAGGGAATGACGGCAAAGCAAGATAGGATGGTTCCTACTGCCGGGGGCTGAGCACCTTGCCTCCACCAAACTCCTAGTCTGAGGGGCAGGCGTGGTGCTGAACTCCCATCCCTCCGTGCGGGGCAGTGCAACAGGCCATTGGGATATTACTCCTGCATCGATCCCAGCAGTCTGGTCTGGGGTAAAATTTCTAAAAGTACTGAAATAATTTTAGAAGCCTAAAGCCTATTTTCAAAAGTGACTTAGGCACTTGGGGAGTCCAGATTTTTAAAGGGACATCAGCTGAGCAGAGCTACGCTTAAACTCTCGGCAGCCCTCTTCCTGGTGGAATTTTCAGCCTGGAGTGAGGTAGCTCCATGCCGCCTAGGCTCCCTATGGAGTGCGTGGGGATAGTTGAGCAGCTAAGAAAGCAGAAGTTGGCCTGCTGAGCAGGGAGCTGCCTAACCAAGCCAGAAATGAAATGCTGGAGAGAGGAGTAGGACTTAGGGGCCTAAGTGGCTGAGCTGGTGCACCTGGCTGATGGGCCAGAGATAAACACCTCCTTCCGCCTGGGAATCCCAGCTGTGAACCCTCTCCTGGAGTTATGCACCTAAGCCTAGATAGCCCATGGCCTAGCAGCCAGAACCACCTCGCTCTGGCTCCTGTTCACGTTCAATACCTCACTCACTCTCGCCCAGCGTATATCTGTGACCCTGGCTGTCTCGTGAGCAGGTGCTGAGCTTCCCTCACCATCTGCAGCCAGCCCTCCTGCTTTAGGGGGTAGCAGACATCAGGTCTTAGGCATGCTCAGAGCATGTCTATGGGATGGGGCACCGAGTTTGAGAATCCTGCTTTGGGGCCTCTGGGGTTTCCGTTTGAGCTGGGGCTCTGAGCAGCTTGTTAGCGGTGGGGCAGCAGCAGCACTAGGCTACCTTGAAAATGCCGACAGGGAGAAACATAGACACCATGGGGGTTTAGGCACCACCTGACCGGCAGCTTTGAAAATGTCAGCGGTGCCCCCATGGCGACTGGAAGCACCTAAATCCTTTTACAAATCTGGCCGTTGGGTGCCTAAGTTTCACTGAAAGACAGTGAGGCCTCAAAGTCCCTTTTGAAAATGGTACCCTAGACCGCGGGGAAGCTGGCTGGGGAATGTGCATGGCGGTGTGAATGCAGTACCTGAGGACCAGAGAGGAACCCCAGATGTGTGACAGAGATGTAATCTGAAGTGTAGCTTGGAGCCTAGGGCTAAGCTTTTCAAAACTGGGTGCCTAATGTTAGACTCCTGCATCCATACTTAGACGCCTGAATAAGTGGCCTGATTTTCCAAAGGGATGAGCATCCAGCAGCTGTGACTGACTCCAGTGGTCACAGTGACTCTCTCAGTAATTTGGAAAACAAGGCCACTTATTTGGGTGCCTAAACATGGACTTAGAAGGCTACTGCTAGGCACCTATCCTGGAAAATATTGGCTATGGGCTTTAATAGACACAACGAAACCTGCACTCTCAAAAGCTAAACAATTGACATGGCGGGGGCCCTTTGTCCCTACACGCCATATTCACAGGTTTAGTAACCTGACGTGATCAGCCAGCTGAAAACTATATAGCGAGCATGAGACGTGACAATAAAATCTGTACTGCAAACGGCTGTTGACATTGTGCTACACACTAGAGCCATAAACAAGGGAGTGTCATGGATTTGGATATAGCAGTGGGGAAGGAAGAAGTTGCTTTGGTTCTGATCAGTAAATTTTGGGGGTTATACTGGGAGATGATGTCAAGTATCAGGGGGTAGCCGTGTTAGTCTTTAAGGTGCCACTGGACTCGTTGTTTTTGTGGATACAGACTAACAGATTTCTTTGGGCATAAGCTTTTGTGGGTAAAACACCACTTCTTCAGATGCATGGAGTGAAAATTACAGATGCAGGCATTATATATTGACACACAAAGAGAAGGGATTTACCTCACAAGTGGAGAACCAGTGCTGACAGGGCCAATTCGATCAGGGTGGATGTAGTCCACTCCCAATAATTGATGAGGAGGTGTCAATTCCAGGAGAGGCAAAGCTGCTTCAGTATATAATGCCTGCATCTGTAATTTTCACTCCAGGCATCTGAAGAAGTGGATTTTTACCCACAAAAGCTTATGCCCAAATAAGTCTGTTAGTCTTTAAGGTGCCACCGGACTCCTTGTTGTTTTACTGGGAGATGGGTCTGTTCAGGCTTTAGTGCAGTGTTGTGTGGTGACAAAGAGCGGGAACCTGGGGGTCAGGATGCCTGGATTCTAAGCCCAGCTCTGGGAGGGACTGTGGTGTAGTGCAGTGATTCTCAACATATTCCATACCAGAGCACCCATCCACCAGGATCTCTCTCCTATCTAGCTGTGTTCTGCTGGGGACCTCCCACTCATTTAGCAGTACAGGGGGGCAGGTTGGTTCTGACTCACCTGTGTGTGACCCTGCTGGAGGCTGTGACCCCCATCTTGATCAACCTTTGTCTAGTGGTTAGAGCAAAGGGCTAGAAGTCAGGACTCCTGGCTCGTATTCCCACCTCTGCCATTACCTTGCTCTGCAACCTTAGGCAGGTTTCTTGGCTCCCACAGAAATGAATGGGAGTTGTGTGACCGAATTCCTGAATTTCCCTGCACTGCCTTACCTGCGATAATTCTTCCTCCATTCCTGGGGGAACTGTAGGTTAATTGAGAGCCTCACAGTAAAGCAGCCCTGGAAAGGCCAAGTGTTCTTTCCTCAGGATCGGGGACTCTGCTCTGGTTTTGTATCTCAGACCACAAGGATCTCTCCTTAGGCTCTAGGCTGTTGCTGCTGCTCATCCCCCTTTCTCCTCCCCAGGTTTAACAGGCAGTGTGTTGTAGATAAGGACAAAAGAAACCAGTGTCGATACTGCAGGCTAAAGAAGTGCTTTCGAGCAGGGATGAAGAAAGAAGGTAGGTCACCGCATGCTCTGTCTGTTCTAATGCCAGCCACTGGTTGGGTTGACACCAATTACACAGCTGGTTTGGTTGCCTCTACCCTGCCAACCAGACACTTACATACACCTCCATACAACTTCACACAAATACATACCAGCCCAATTATGTACACTTCCAGAGATACGCCAAGATGCTACAGACTCCCACCTGCGCACCAACATCTACTTACACTCACAGACATACAAAATATTTACAGGCACTCCCTCCCCCTGACACACACACATACCTTGCACTTGCACACCCAGTGTAGCTGTATATACATGTATAGGACCAATATCGCTGAACCATTTAAAGCTTCATAATGTTGGCAAAAGCGCCAAGCTTCAGAGCCCCAGTTAGTTTGGATACCAAGAAGATCGTCACATAATTAAGACCCTCAGTGCATGAAGCACATCAGGTCTGTTCAGTGTGAAATGAGGTGTCTCTCACTTTATATTAATTATTTTTGAGGAGGTTGGGGTTGGCTGCAAGTTCTCTCCCCCTGGAGTATCTGATCATTCTGGAGTCCGGTGATTAGTCACTGGGAATTGAGTAGCCACCAGTGTGTCCCACAGGGCCCAGCAGACTTTTGGCCTTTCCTCATTTGGCCTGTGCCCTAAACTAGAGGATAGGTTACCTAGTTGATTTCCAACTACTTAAGACCTTCTCTGCAATGGAGAATTGTTTCAGTAGAACACTACAGAGCCTATACCAGCATAACCACCTAGTGTAGACACAGTGTACACCAACAGAAGGAGTTTTGTTGCTTGGGGGTGTGGTTTTTTCACACCCCTGACTGACAGTTATGCCAATATAAGTTTTAAGTTTAAACCAAACCTAAGGTGTGACTTGAAGTGAGCTGTAGCTCACGAAAGCTTATGCTCAAATAAATTGGCTAGTCTCTAAGGTGCCACAAGTACTCCTTTTCTTTTTGCGAATACAGACTAACACGGCTGTTACTCTGAAACCTGAAATAAATCAATATAGTTATACTACTCTAAATCCCTGTGTGGACACTCTTATTCCAGTGTAAAGGGGTCGTCTTTGGTTTCGCTTATGTCACTTGGGAAGCTAAACCGAAAAAGGGTACGTCTGTAGTGGAATAAAAGTATCCACAAAGGGAGTTATACTTGTGTAGCTGTATAATCAGTAAAACTTTCCCGTGTAGACAAGACCTCAGTAGTGTTTTGTATCTGCTTCTTTCTGGGATGAGTCACTAGGGCTTGCTCTGTGGCATGGAACTTTTCTGCTGATGAGGGAACATTTTTGTGTTTCAAAACACTGGCCAACAATTTGTATGTCATGGCAAAGTTAGAAAATTCTTGATCCTCCTTCCCTGTATAAGGATTGGTGCAAAGGGCTATTTTCAATAAAGAGCATTTTTGAATGAATTGCCTGCTATATTTTTTTATCCTGAGGAAGTGCTCGTGGCTTTTATATAAGGAACAAATAACCAGGGACATTTTACACACACAAAGAAATGCCTTTTCACAAGTTTACCAAAAAGCAAAACTTTATTCATTTTTGCTCAAAATTTTCATTAGTATCCAGAGAATTATCCACAGTGTGGGGCATTCTGAGGGACCCAGCAAAAGGCCCATGTACCACTTAACTCGCACTTAATCCCAAGTGGTGCATAGACCTCATGCTGGCCTTCTGCACAGAGATCAGTGTTGCCCTATACACAAGCAATGGGAAAATGTCCACTTCAAAATGGTGCATTTCCACCTTCAAGAAAGACCCTCGTGGAAAGTGCCTATCATTCACCGTCAGTAAAATGTGTGAATGGTCATCAAAATATCCACTGTCAGGTGTGGCTACTCACCACGGCCTTAATTCGCTCCACACACTCCCTGCACAGCTATCTTTGGGACCTCTGCAGTGTTTCCTGCATCTGTAACACAGACACGATGGGCCGGTCAGTGGCGTAACATCAGAGATGAATTTGGTTCTGCAAATGCACAACTTAAAACCCAGAGTTCTCCTGATTCCAGCTTGTGTCCTCTCTGCCCTCAGCCCGTAGAATAAAGTGACCTTCCAGGATAACAGACTCTTCAAGCTCCTGCAGCCAAAACATGGGCCCTTTGAAAACACCCTAACCCTGCCTTCCATGAGGAACACTTCCTCAGCACTAATAGGGACTAGGCATTGCTAAGAGCTTGCCTTAAGTTTGTCTGAAGGACAGAGGAATCCTCTCTTTTCAGAGCCTACTCATCTTGTGCTCAAAGCTCTGCTTGTGTCTGTTAATATTCAATAGAAGTTACATTAGGTCCATGACCAGCTAATACTGAGCAAACATTTAGAAAACATCTTGGTGTGACTGAACCCAGGGCCCGGCTGCTGATAATGAGCAGCGTAACCTTGAGAGCTCCTATTTACAGCTGCTGACTGCAGGGCTTTTATTTCAGCCGAGCCTAGTTATTGCTTTTTATCAGGCTGAATTATACATTCGGAAAATATAAATCCAGGGAGCCACAAGCATTGTGCAGAGATTTTCATGATACAGTAGATCGATAGCCTCTTCCAGCATATTGCTCGGATGACTGTATCTCTTCCAGCGTAGTTTGCCTACCATGGGTCACAATCGGCACAAGTGCCTTTCAACAGATACTGGAATTAACCCCTTCAGCATTATTGCTCCAACAGCAGCCTGCCGACACCCCTTAGACTCACAGCCTAAGCCCTTCAGAGGAACAAACCAACCGGGGAGGGGGGGGAATATAGGACAGAGAAACATTCCTGTCACTGTGACTCTCTTTAGTCTCAGATATTCTGTGTCATACCTAACCGAGAGCTTAGATACACTGCTCAGCTGCACAGTAACTATTTGCAGTAACACTGTCATTGTTTCCTTTATCATTCACGCATACAGGTGGTTCCCCACAGCACTATTGTACATCTCTATGCTGCATCAAGGCAAAGCCGTACTGGCCACATTTTTCAGGGCTTCCAAAATTATGTCCACAAAATCTATTTGCACCAGCTTTTGTGTGTACAGAGTGAATAGCTGTGTGTATGACAGCCTGTTGTCACAAGTCACTGGGAGCGGGGGCTGTGAGTGTTAACGAGGTACATGGACATTTTTCATGCATGGCTTAAGAGGTTCCTTTAAAAAACTGGCACTGTAGCATGGGGCCAAGTGAAGACACCCATTTCTGCACTGGGGAGCAGGTCCACTACCCACTGAGGTCATGGGGGGGCTTTCCATTGACCTCAATGAGCACTGGTTCAAGCAAGCCCTTGCACTCTGATATAGCTCAATACCAAGATGTTTTAGGCACCAAGGAGAGCCCAAATGTTGAATTTTGCACTACATTTTGGTCACCAATGTGTGAAAATCAGGCTCCCTGTGTTTAAAACTTGATTCAGCCTCATACTGACCTGCCTCCCACACTGAATAGCTGTGAAACCTTGGCTAAAGAAAGCTGAGGATTTAATTTGTAAAGATAACACCAACAGAGTGTGAGGGCGTTTGGTAAACACATTCCTGACTGAGCTTTGGCTGAGCAAAAATACTTCCTTGCAGCTGTACAAAACGAACGTGATCGAATCAGCACCCGGCGATCCAGTTATGAAGACAGCAGCTTGCCTTCCATCAACGTCTTACTGCAGGCAGAAGTCCTTGCACAACAGGTACCCCTTACTTCCTGTTAGCCTACTGCTAAAGCATCAGTGCCAAACGTTCAGCAGCGCCAAGTGAATAACCCATCACTCTTTCTAGGGTTACCACCGGGGGCGGGGTGGGAGGTTGTTACTTAACTGCAGACTGAACACCATTGTTCTCAGATGTGGTTGTTATTTGAAACCATTCGCGGTATAATGGTTGGTCTGAAGCTGATTTGTGAACAGGCTGCTGCAACTACTTGACATTTCAGCAATTTTGACCGGACACAAAAGGCCACATCTTCAGCTGATGTGAGCTGGTGTAGCGTCACTGAAGTCAATGGAACCATGCTGACTTACTCTCAATCAGATTAATAGGCAGCAGATTTAAAATAAATAGAAGGAAACACTTCACACAAGGCACCGTCAACCTGTGGAACTCGTTGCCAGGGGATGTTGTGCAAGCCAAAAATATAACTGAGTTCAAAAAACAATTAGAGAAGTTCATGGAAGATAGCTCCATCAGTGGCTATTAGTCAAGATTGTCAGGGACGCAACCCCATGCTCAACTGTCCATACCTCCAACTGCGAGAAGCTAGGACTGGACAAAAGGGGAAGGATCATTCAAAACTGCCCTATTCTGTTCATGCCCTCTGAAGTATCTGGCCACTGTCAGACACAGACTACTGGGTTAGATGGTCTGACCCAGTATGGCCATTCGTATATTCTTACACCATCTGGCCTGTAGATCATATGGTATGTTTCTATTCCCTGTTTAGACAAGAATAAATCTTGGAATCAGGCTTCCGGTGCAAATAGTTGTGATTTATGAATTCAAGGTTTGCTTTATGCAAATATTTTTGCCAATGTTTGCTTAAAATTCTCTGCTTCTGTAAACATTCCTGCCAGGACACTCATTTGCTAGAATATTCACAGAAAGGGGCCCAGGAAGAGGAAGCAAATTTGTTTAAGAATTTGAATGAATAGCCACAGGCTTAAAAAAATTGACTTTGTCTGGGAAGAACTGAGCCCCAGAATTCCAAGAAAGGCAAACACTAGGGATGTTCTTATCAGGCCTCCAGGTCAGAAAGCATTTCAAACAATCTCCTCGCCATCAGACAACCTGAATCTAAAGCACTGGCAATATCCAGCTGTGCAGCCTTCAATCCAGTGACATAATGCAAAAAAGTCATTCAAACCATGACCACTACAATGCAAGAAAGGTCATCTTGCAAGACCATGCATCACCCAGCCCATCTCAGACCTGTTTGCCTTAAGCACACTTCCTGCCCTCTCTGCTCTGCCAATGATGCCAACCTCAATCCATCCAGGGTCTTTATCTCCTTTGATAGGCATCACCACGTCTTGTGCCATGTTGCTGCTTCTACTTGAAATGATCTTCCCAAATCTCCAAGCCAAACCACCTCCCTCACCTCATTCAAATCTCTCCTAGGAAGGGCCGGAGGGAGGATAGGTAAGAAAGGAGAAAGAGGGAAGTTAACAGAAGCATTGAGGCATTTCCAAGCACAGCAGGGTGACAATTTTTGTCCAAAGCTTTTTTTGCTGATAAATGCAGATTTGGGGTATTGAAATATTTCATACATTTGTGTCAAATTTGCCATATGGTTTCAGTCAAACCAACAAACAAAACCAATCCTGCCAAAAAAAAAAAAATCTGAAAAAATTGAAATTTTATTTCAATTTTTAAAATTTGAAATGACTTTTTGTTTTGAAATGTATTTCAATTTCATTTAAAACACATATAAAAACTTTGTAAAAGCTTTAAAATGAACAAAATGTTTAATTTGACCTGAAACTATTTTTTTCCTTACTTTTTGGGTTACCACAAATTTTGAAAACTTTTTGTTTCAGGACAGTTTGAAACAGTGTTTTGTTTTGCTTTTCGGAACGGCCAGCGAACCGGAAAAATCACATTAATTTACACAGCTCCATGTCCAAGCTCTAGGGCTTGATCCTGAGAAGTGCTGAGCATTCCTGTCTTCAAAGGGAGTTGAGGGCATTCAGGATCCCAAAGGAGTGCTCAGTAGCCTACAGGATCGAGGCCTAGTGGGTAACCATGTGATCTTTTTAATTGTCCCCCTTGTCCTTCCTTTCCCCTTCCACCACCTCCTGTCTGGTGCTACTCTCAGCGGTGCATTGGGTAGAATGTCTGGCCAAGATTTTCTAAAGCCACTAGTGATTTGGGGTGTCTCTGTCTCAGCTTCCGGGTGCCCAACAGGAGACGATTTTCAGAGTCGGGTTCCCAATTGATTTTTCTCAGCATAAAACCAACGCTCTCCAAATCATGAGTCATTTCTGAAAATCTTGGCCCACGTCTTAGCTCATTCTGCGAGGCTCCTAGCACATTTATGGGCCCTGTAAAGATAACATCACACTGTGCTGCAAGGTGAGATAAGGGTCCTCTTGCCACGAGGCTTGCAAGGGAAGAGCATTTTACAATGAGACTGGATGTTCTGAAGCAGCATGATCCTCTGTTGAGTCAGGTCTGCCGATAAAGCCAGCAGCCCTGAAGAAACTCATCGAGGCTGTTCCATTCCAGCAGAGCACACGCAGACTCATTAAACACTGGGGACCCTAGCATGCTAATCGGTAACTTATATATGCCTGGCTAATTAGAACAAGATACTGCTGAGGAGCCGCTTTCTCTGGGATCTCAGGTCACTCACCCAGAGGTCTGTGTTTATTTGCTAAGCCTTCCCAGCTCCCTGATTAGGGTAATACTTGGTGAGATTTTTACAATCTTATTTATTCAATAACAGCTCTAGAGCTGGAGAGGTTCCAAGAAATGCAACCTGGGGAAAATGCTGGTGCCTTTCAAACCAGTGAGGCCGTGAAAGAGGGAACCAGGTCTGAGGTGAAAGTGCTGGAATGCACAGGACAGGAAGCGCTGATGCTGTCCGGGATTCCAGAGGGCAGAAGGAAGAGAGTGGTGGGTCTGGTTAATCACTCACAAAGTCATAAGGGAAAACTGGTGATTAAAGCCAGATTTTGAAACAAGCTGAGTATGCAACTGTGCATGCAACATGTGCACGCACTTGCGCATCTGATTGGCATGGAAGTTTGCTGCACCTTTGCATGCAAATAGGGTCCCTGCACATGAAGAAGTGCCAGATCAGACATTTGCAAGTGAAATGGCACCATCTGCCTTTGCATTAACAGTAATTCTGCATGCAAATTGGACACACAGTGTATTTTCGTGGGCATATTTGCACATGTACAGTTTGGCAAAATGTTTCTGACTTTAAACTGGGGCTTCAGCATTTCAAATGGGGATTTTAAATTTAAATGTTGTGATCTCACTTAAGCCAGCTCTACCGCTGGGTAACTGACCTCAGTGGAGAGACTCCTGATTTATTTCAGCATGAGTAAGAGGAGAATCAGGTGCTATGTTCAATACATTAATGAAAAAACCTCGGCAAAGGCAGTGATGGCTCTGTTTGGTTGGGAGCAGGGTATGGCTGGCATGGCAGGTAGGGTAGTTCTCTGAACCCTCGCTGGTGAGGAGAAGTTTTTTCTCTAGCACCAGCACTAGCCTTGATGAGCTTCTGCTGAAGGGAAACTGGGTTTATATCAGTGACCGTGCCAGAGAAAGAAGGAATGACAGCTTCGTGTATAGGCCACATTGGGCTCTGGTGTAAATCCATCAAAACCTGACTTACTCAATGGGAGGAAGAACTCTTGACACTGGACGTGTTTCTCACATGCTTTACAGACCACTCAAGTCTGGTCAGGGACATTTTGACATTTTGATAATGGGGGTATCTGGGCTTTGCCTCTGTTTGTCATTCCCTTCCTCCTGCGATAAAGAAAGAAAGCGAATCTCGATCCAACTCCTAAGTTTCAGGGGGGCATATATACTGATCCAGGCTCCCCGTTCAGGCCTATCTTAGAGATAGATCAGTTGCTAGTACAGAGCATCATTCCTGACGTCTCAGCTATACATAAGAGGAAAAAGCTCCTGACTCCATTGATATCTGCCTGCCTTTTGATCTGTTCTTTGATTAATCTCTGTAGAGCCACAAACCTACATGGAGTATCAGAGAAGGCAGAAAAGATGCTGCCCCCACCTTTCATGGGTCTTCCCAGCTTCTGGGACTTTCATATCTCTGGCTCTTGCAGCTCTGAAATATGAAGATCCTACATGGGTCCCTTCTCATCCTTGCAGATATCATCCCCAATTTCTGTGATCAACGGAGACATCCGAGGGAAGAAGATTGCGAACATAACAGATGTGTGTGAATCCATGAAGCAGCAGTTGCTGGTGCTGGTGGAGTGGGCCAAGTACATCCCGGCCTTCTGTGAGCTTCCCTTAGATGATCAGGTTAGTGCTGCCATTTGACTTCCCCTGGCTCTTTCCAGTGGAAATTAATCTGTGGCCAAGAGGAATGGCCCGATCTGCAAAGAAGTTGTACATTGTTTATGCAATTATCATGACTACACAAGCAGCTCAGATAACTGCACGCATACAATACTAGCACTGGCCATTTGCATGTGCAGTTAAGCAGACTGTTTGCACAATGGCTGTAACAATGTGCTCAGCTAGACAAATAATCATGCACACATTTTGCAAACAAAATTTTGCATGGGCAGATGGTTGGTGAATCATTGGTTAATGCTACTGCAGCACTTTGAAAACCTAAAGCACTATACAAATGTTCAGGATAATTAGACTGATTAGGTACTGTATATTGGCCTAACTTTTGAAGGCCTTTCTGTTGCCTAAGATTAAAAAAATCTATCTTTAATTCATTCACCGGGCCTGTGGTTTCATGGTGTCAGTGGTAACTGTTATTGATAGTGATTTATAAATTATAATAAAAATGCGTCTAAGCTCCCAAACCAACAGCAGCATCTCTGCAGACTGAAAAAGTTGCAAATATATTTGTATTTAAAGCAAGATATTAAAGTAGCTTACTTACCAAGACCAGGATAGAGGGCTCTGCATTCCCTTTGTAAGAACTGAACCATAAGATCTAAGGGTATGTCTACCCTGCCGGAAGAGTATGATTTCAGACATACCCTCGCTAGCTTTAATCTAGCTAGCTCAGGTCCGTGGCAGCCCGGGCTTCAGCACAGGCCGGCCACTCAAGTAAGAACGCAGGGTTCCAAGAAGGCTTGCATACTGCTATTGGTCCCCCCACTAGCTAGATTGAAGCTATCTTTGGCATGTCTACACAAGCTGCAATCATACTTTAGACATGCCCTAAAGCAGCCACAGTGGCACAAGGAAATGCTCAGTGTTAAGGGCTACATTTCAAAGTTGCGTGCAACTGCTGAAGTGGTGAAAATGCACAAATACCTATGTATAGGTACTCTTCCTCAAAATTCACACACATGAAAGTGGGGGTATGCAGGGAAAACTAGTGAGAGTCCATTTCTGAGGAGGGCTCACAGTGCCTGTGATGGGGCAGGAGGATGTTTCCAAGTTAATTGTTTTTTGTTCACAAACTTAAAAAGGGTCATTTTCATTCAGGATCAGGGACCAGTCCAATGACCTCCGGATCGGGAGGTAGTTTTTACCGAATAAGAAGATTAGGATATTTAGAAAGTGAGAGTGCCCAGCTAGTCAAGAAAATCCACAGTCATCTCACAATGCAGATCACTGGGAAGTCTGCATATTTTACAGCCTTTAGGAATGCTCCCATCTCTGTCCATTTGGGTGCTAGCTTTGAATTATTTACAGTTAAACAGCATGCTAAATTCCTAAAGCAAATACACTGAGAAATCACAAAAAAAAAATGGTGTCCAACGGCAAATTATATTTACCTAGCAAACAGGCTGCAGCATATAGAGGACTAGATGCAGCTATTGTTCTATGAAGTCTTTCACTGCCACTTGGAATGGATGTTGTAAAACCCAGTTAATGCTTTGTAGGATCTACAGCAGTTTGCACATGGACTGTCCTCACCAAGTGTTTTTGGCTCAGTCACGGGAATTTTTTAGAGTAACAGCCGTGTTAGTCTGTATTCGCAAAAAGAAAAGGAGTACTTGTGGCACCTTAGAGACTAACCAATTTATTTGAGCGTAAGCTTTCGTGAGCTACAGCTCACTTCAGAGGATGAAGTGAGCTGTTGCTCACGAAAGCTCATGCTCAAATAAATTGGTTAGTCTCTAAGGTGCCACAAGTACTCCTTTTCTTTTTGGGAATTTTTTAGAAAGGAAATAACCAAGGAGCAGATTGCCTGCCACACTGAAGAGAGGTTTTTCACATGCCCCCTGCCCCAGTGTGACTCCTGGTCTGAGTAATTGCTCGTCAGTGTGAGTAAGGGGCTCACAGTCTGGCCCAATATGTCAGGGAAGAATCCAGGAGGAAAACATTAGATTTTTTTTTCTGAAATGCACATTAAAAAACAAACCCATAATTAGACCCACATTTTCAAAGGAAGATGAACCACATGACAGTGTGGGAGCCACAACTAGAAAAACATGGCAGCAAAAATGTGTGTGAGTCCCTGAGCCGGCTGCATGGGAGACAATAGAGAAGTTTTCCATCAGAAAATGCAGTTTTGTGGAAAACAAAATGTATTGTGAAAACGTCAGTTTCAGTGAAACTTGCCGCAGAAAGATGTCAAAACAAATGAATGTTGAAACACTTTGTTCTGATAAGATAAAATACTTCATTTCAGCTTTCTCATTTTTGATTCATTTTGTTTAGACTTTTATATTCAATTAAAATATTTATCTTAATATTACATTGGTATATGTTATATATAATATTTTAATCAAATATAAAGTCACAATGAATCAACAATATCAAAACAAAACATTTCAACATTAACAACATAATTCAAAGTTATTGAAACAAAATGTTTCGATAGTTGTGAATCATTTTCATTTCACAGGAAATTGTGAAACTTCAGCTTTTCGTTCTGATTCAGAACTATTTATTTTTTAAGTTCAGAATTCCCTGAGGAATGACAGGTTCCAGTTTTGACCAGCTCCAGTACACACAGATAGCTGTAGTTACACAACAAACTGGGCGACTGCACACATCTGGCCATCTGCACATGCACTTCACATTGTGTTGCACAAATGGGGATTTCACAACACCTTGAAGCATTCACCCTTTTTGAAGAAGTCCCTGTTCTATTTATTTGCATAATACCTTTGTCCCCTCAAGTGTCAGCATCTTTTCTAATCAGAGCTTTGTTCTAGCCCATTTGCATTCTCTTGACACTTATGGTAGAGTGAGGTTTTCCCTGGCTTCATCTGGTACTGAAAGATAACACCCTGGAAAACTGATATGTTCCTGCTCCGTTGCTTCATTCTCCTTTTCTCCCTCTGTTTGTTAAACACATAGAACATAGGCTGGACCATCCTCATTAGGACACACTTTTCCAAGTCTCTCCATTAATGTTTAATAGTTGTTTTCTTCGGCCAACATCCCTGGCTGGCTATTAAGAAGCAGCTTGGCCACATTGTCCAATAGTTAACCTTTATTTCTACCAAAGCTTTGAAATTGTTAACAGAAGTGGGGCGAAAGATCCGGGACATTCTCAGGAACCACTCAGGGGTGTAACATGAAGAACGTCAATTATTAACATCAGGGCAGAAAAACATCTCTGTGCCTTCATTGGTCTAAACGGTCCATTGCCACTGGGGGAGCAAATGACCAGAAGATGACCCCACCCACTGGTGGGACATAGCACATGGCATGGTGACCCCACCCGCTGGTGGGATGTAGTGCGTGACACGGTGACCGCCCTCTTGGTGGGATGTAAGGCATGAGATGGTGACCCCACTGCTGGTGGGATGTAGCGTGTGAGATTGTGACCCCTCTCAGTGGTGGGACAAACGGGGGACATGGAAATGATCCTACTCAGTGTCATGATGTAGAATGTGAAATGGAGACCGCCCTCTCCCCTGGCATGAATGCATTATGCAGGAGTGACCCCTGCTCCCCCAGCTCTCTGGCATGGCATGTATCATGCAGGAGTCACTCTGCCTCTCTGGTGTGAGTGTCCAATTCTTTTCCAGTCAATGTGATATTATTGGTGTGACAGGTTCTGTGAGAAAAAGACAGACATCTCAGGTGTCTGTCAGAGGCAGGAAGCCCCCCACCAGGCTGTGTCACAGACTCTTTGGGGTTTGATCCCTGCTTTTCACGACTATCCGTTCCTGAGCCAGTGGCTGGCTGCTCTGTGGGATGATGCCATCTCTCTCTTTTCTCCCAGGGTCAGTCACAGTTTCTCCTAATCACTTCTTGCCCTTCCTTATACTTGGGACACTGGAGCAGGAAATGTGTGTGTCTCTCTCAGTCTCTGCTGCCATTCTGGGTGCACAGTTGCTTCTCAGACTGGGCTTTGTGCCTCCCGATTTCCACCTCTTGTGTGTGATCAGCAGTTGTGAGAGTCGGCCTTAGTGCTGCACAGTGAGGTGGGTGAGAATTCTGTGCAGGGATCTGGACCAGTCCAGCTTGCTGCTCGCTTTGATTTGTTCTTCCCAGTGGCTCGTAATTGGGTGTTTCAGGTGCTGGGCTAGTATCTTGAGCATCTTTTGGTTTAGATTGTTGGCTCCCTGGCCAAGGGGTTGGAGGTGCTGCACCTGAGGAGCAGTGAGATGGAGGAGTACATTGTGTTTGAACCCTCACATATAACAGGAGTGAGGACCCCACTCCTCTGTCCTGATGTGCGCAATGCAGGAGTGGGCACTTCCTCTACATTCTACTTATGTGGAATCAAAGCACTTGCCCCCCTTTTCCCAGTCACCCGGATAATACATCTCTGTCCTTGCAGGTGGCACTGCTGAGGGCACATGCAGGAGAACACCTGCTCCTGGGAGCTGCTAAGAGGTCCATGGTGTTCAAAGACATCTTGCTATTAGGTAAACCACTTCTCCTCTATGCCAGGATGCTGCTGCTTCCTCTAGTAAAGCAGATACACTCACACAGGAGCATCCTATTTGTGGATTGGAAGGGGATGGGCATTTTGTTTTGTCCTGTGTCATTTTTGCTGAATGGCGCGTTGGGTCAGAATTCTCATGTATCCAGGGAACCCAGCATTGCCCTGGGGTTTGGTTGGTGTGTCAGATCTAAGGGCTCGGTTCACATTTCCACCATAAAGCTCCATTACAGTGCTCCAGCAGGGTAGAGGAGTCTACAGGTCATTGACCCCCCCCCATTAAGATCCCATCACGCTGCCAGAGAGGTGAAAAGAGGCCTTAGCGTAAGTGAGAAGCAAAGCCTCCATCTTCATTCAGCTTTTCCTTGTTGCAATGATCTTCCTTTGCCCAGTAATAGAGTGAGAAGAGGCTGCTTGAATAACATAGGTCAGCATTTATGGCCAGCACATCCCTTCTGCTACAGGAGAGGAAGGCAGTGGATGTATATAGAGTCAGGCCCATTTGCTGCTCGGGGATGAGTGGAAGAGGAAACTTCACTTGTCCCAGGTAGGTTTACTCCTGTTCTGAGATAGAAAAAAGCCCAGTTGCTAAAGCCCAGGCCTGTTGTGCTCATTAGGAAACCACTAGCATGTTGCAGCATCCTGTCCCAAAGTAATGATACCTGTCCCATGCATGGCCTACCCATGGGGAGCAGCTTTGTGATGTCCTTGAAGTCTACAAACGATCCTGCGTGCTTGTTGATTCAGGAGGCCAGAGTCATGTGTCTCCACTTACACTCATACCCACATACCACACTTAATTCCAGTCTTGGTCATGTGAGGTGAGGAGTGAATGTGTGAACCCCTGGTCAGCATTGTAAGTCTTGGTGGATGTAGTAAAGTCTGAGGCGCTCAGGTGCCTCTTTGTTCCTGGTTTGATCATGAGCAGCTGGTGATATAGTTCTATTGTGTTCCTAAAGGAAATGACCACATAATCCCCCGGGACTGCCCTGAGCTGGTGGAGGTGATCCGTGTGGCCGTCCGAATCCTCGATGAGCTGGTCCTGCCATTCCAGGAGCTGCAGATTGATGGCAATGAATATGCCTGCTTGAAAG
Source organism: Lepidochelys olivacea (assembly GCF_965140295.1). Classification (NCBI taxonomy): domain Eukaryota; kingdom Metazoa; phylum Chordata; order Testudines; family Cheloniidae; genus Lepidochelys; species Lepidochelys olivacea. The sequence goes on from NC_140423.1 coordinate 19,756,029, forward strand.
CCATCATCTTTTTTGACCCAGGTAGGCCCAAACCTTCAACAATTAATCACCGGAAAAGATCTCTTCTTTCAAAACCCAGAGTAGCAACCACACAAGAGTTTCGCCCTGCTCTCACATTAGCCAGTGCCCCAGCAATTTGGTACAGTGTTGGTGGGATGGACCTGGTTTTCTCAAGGTGGTTTCCTCAGTGATTTCAGAGCCCCTACAGATCCCCAAATCCCTTCTGGGACCCTGTGTTTCCTTGCAGGGTGCTGGCATTTGGATACAGTGAGATAGTGCTGGGCCTATTATGACAGAGGAATTTGACCCCCTGAATACAGTTAAAAAGGCAGCGGCCCTGGCGGGCAAGACAATGGGATTGTTACTAGCAGAGCTTGGAGCTCTGGGAAGGTGCTGGTTCCACAGTGTTCCTGTGGGGTCAATGGCCAGACTACATCCCTAGCTTCCTTCATTTGTAGACTTTTACTATACAGGGCTTCTTGGTGCAAAATGCAACATATACTGGTGAAGCTAATTCCTGGCTGATGGCGGAGTTGGCGCCTATGCAGCCCGTGTGCTTTGTGTTTGAGACCCCTGGTCTAGATAATACTTAGTCCTGCCATGAATACAGAGGACTGGACTAGATGACCTCTGGAGGTTCCTTCCAGGCCTATGATTCTATGATTCTCCAGGATGGTATTGTCACTTTGTGCTGCTCAGGTGGCACAAAGAGACTAGATCCAGGCCTTAAATAGTCAGCAGAGAATTCCCCTTGTGGAAGGGACCTCTCTTCTCATCTAAACCTGGAGAATGGGGCTCCTATGCCAGCTCACCCCCTCCTCATTCATGGCAGGGGCCTGCCAGGTAAGGAAGGGGACATGTCATGGCAGGCCTGGAGGTGACAGAGTAGAGTTGTGCTACACTGAACCTCTGTTGGTGATACGTGCATTAGGGACCTTACACTGGTGGTGTTAGTTAGCACAGTCCTTAGGCAGCGCCTATGGATGCTGGGGCAAGGTTGGTGCAGAACAACGGAGGCATAACTGGCTTATGGATGGCTCCCGTCTCTGTGGCAAGCCAAGTTTGGATGCAGGGGAGAACTCAGCCCTAGAAAAAGAACCACGAATGTCTATAAAACCAGATTGCAGGGAGCCAGAAAGACAACCCAGGCCAGGCTGAGCCCACGACTAGTGGCACTGGAGAGGGGCTCTCCCTTGGGGAAACAGCCCTCCATTTTTTGTTCCATGGTTTGTTTCAGATGCCAAAGGGCTGAGCGACCCCACCAAGATCAAGCGGATGCGGTACCAGGTGCAGGTCAGCCTGGAGGATTACATCAACGACCGGCAGTATGACTCGCGGGGCCGCTTTGGCGAGCTACTGCTCCTGCTGCCCACCCTGCAGAGCATCACCTGGCAGATGATTGAGCAGATTCAGTTTGTCAAACTCTTTGGCATGGCCAAGATTGACAACCTGCTGCAGGAGATGCTGCTAGGGGGTGAGTATCTGTGCTCAGCCTCTGTAACCCTAATCCTCAGCACAACCTCATCACCCTCTCGTCACTGGGAGGGAAAGAGCTGGGATCAGAATGGGGAGTGTCCTTGATTCCCAGTCCTGTGCTCAGACCTCCTGATGCAGGGAGCTGAGCACATCAACCCAAGGAGATCATCTACCTTCATTCAGAAGCTGCAGCTTGTGAGAGATGTAATTAATTCCCTCCCCCTGCAGCTTGCATTGTGTTTCGTGTACCATGTGCTGGGTAGTAACAGGAGAGCACTGTGCTCTTATTACACAAAACTGGCTGTTTCTGCTGTAGGCGCCGATTCCGTGGGTACTCCAGGGCTGGAGAATCCACGGGAAAAAAGTAGTGGGTGCTCAGCACCCCCCGGCGGCCCCACTGACCAGCTCTTCTCCCTCGCCCCAGTGCCTCCCGCCCACCGGTGATCAGCTGTTTAGCGGCGTGCAGGAGGAGCGGGGGGCAGGAAGAGGCAGAGCAAGGGTGGGGCATGCTCAGGGGAGGGGGCAGAATAGGGTGGGAAGAGGCGGGGTGGGGTGGAGCCTTGGGGGAAAGGGTGGAGTGGGGGCGGGGCCTGGGGCGGAGCAGGGATCAAGCATCCCCGGGGAAACCAGGAAGTTGTCGCCTCTGGTTTATGCAACTATTTACAGAGCTTCAGGTTAGTATTCCTAGCCATGAGCACACAGACTGACTTCCTTGTGCCTCCTCCAAACCCTTTCCTCCTGCAACCTGTGCTCCTCCCAGGTTCCATGCAGGTTGCTACATGGTGCAAAGGTGCTGCTTCCCAACAGAAGCAGCTGCTGTAGGGATGACAAGCTGCCCCTCTGTCCTTACATCACCCCCATGCACATTGAGAGGATGCATCTCCCAAAAGACAGAGTCAGCTACTTACCCATGTCCTGTTTCCCCCTAAGAGAGTCATGGGAGCAATATGTGCACTAAAGGGCAATGGAAAGGTTTGGTAAAGCATGGCCCAGCTTTACCACTAGCTGCTGAAAGCTCAGATAACCTCCTGTGATGTATGCAGTGGAGCAGCAGTTTGCCCCTTTGCTGCTCCTGCACTTAGCTCTTCCCCTGAAGCCCAAGAGGAGAGGAGAGTGACACTGCAGCCGGTGTTGCTGTGGCAGAGGTGTGGTCTCGGTGGAAGACAGGGAGGGAGCGTGTCCTGATCATTTGCACAATAGTGCACCTGGAACTCCTGGCCTGGCTGTGAACATTTGGCCCTCCCGGGCTATACTCTTTTGGACTGTCGAGTGCTTTCCCCTTCCGTCCTGCTCATGATGACTTACACTGAAATGGTTCTAGGCTCGTCAAGTGAAACATCTCATGCTCACCACCCTCTGCACCCGCATCTGATCCAGGAGAATCTGGGGACGAACGTCATAGTAGCGAACACGATGCCCGCTCAGATGCACAATGGGCAGATGTGTAAGTATCCCTAGCAGGACTGACAGCTGCCAAAACAGACCTTGTTTGTTTGGAATAAAGCTAAATGAAATTAGTAAGAAGTGTAAGAATCAGGCTGGCATTCCAGTGACATCCCTGAGCCTCAAGGGCCACCCCAGCATATTCTATACTGCAAAGCCACAGTGATGCAAGATGGGTATTATGGTGCTAGAAACTCCTCTGCAGAAAGACACACAGGGGGGCGGGGACGTTAGAGGAGATTAGATTGAATGCTTGATTCAACTGAACACTCCCTAGCAGATTGTAGTTTTTACAGTAGCTCTAATTTGGGGACAAATGCTCCAATCCAATGCATGACTCCTGAGTGCTGATTAGATCAGGCCCTGAAAGACTAGCGTGGTATGTCTGGGGGAAAACCAGTAAAACTTCTGTTAATGTTTTCCCTGTCTTGGCCTCCCCATTGTTTTTCTGTCCAAAGAACCCAGCATGAGGGGGTTGAACACTAGGGTATCACGCTTGGCCACAGCACAAAGCTAGATCTCGGAGATGACATTCAAACGCAACCTACCAGTCGGGTTGCCAGCTGTCGAATGGCACAAACCCAAACATCCTTGCCCTGCCCTATTCCCCACCCCTTCCCCAAGGCCCCACCCCTGCCCTGCCCCTTCTCCGAGGCCCCGCCCCCACTCACTCCATCCCCCATCCCTCCCTCACCATCACTCACTTTCACTGGGGTGGGGCAGGGGGTTGAGATGCGGGAGGGGGTGCAGCCTCTGGGCTGGGAGGGTGGGGCCAAGGGGTTAAGAGTGTAGGAGGTGGCTACAGGCTGAGCCTCAGGCAGGGGGTTGGGGTGCAGGAGGGGGTGCGGGCTCTGGGAGGGAGTTTGGGTGCGGGAGGGGACTCTGGACTGAGCCTGGGGCAGGGGGTTGGGGTGCAGGGGCTCTGGAAGAGAGTTTGGGTGCAGGAGGGGGTGTGGGCTCTGGGAGGGCGCTTGGGTGCAGGAGAGGGTGAGGGGTCGGGCTCTAGGAGGCAGTTTGGGTGCGGGCTGGGGCAGAGGGTTGGGGTGCAGGAGGTGGTCAGGGGCTCGGCGCTTACCTCGGGCGACTCCCGAAAGCGACTGGCACATCCTTCCAACAGCGGCTTCTAGGTGGGGGGTGGGCAGGGGGTCCCCGCACGCTGCCCCTGCCCACAGGCACCGCCCCCACAGCTCCCATTGGCCGCAGTTCCCAGCCAATGGGAGCTGTGGAATCACTGCTCAGGGCGGGGGCAGCGTGCGGAGCCCCACCTGCCTCCCCCAGGAGCCACAGGGACAGTGTCAACCACTTCCAGGAGTGGCACAGGGCCAGGGCCACAGTAGGCAGGGAACCTGCCTTAGCCCCACTGCCGCGCTGGACCTTTAACAGCTAAAATCTCCCGGTTTGGCTGCAGTAGACTCCAGGAGATAGAGCGTTATTCCGGGAGACTCCCAGTGAAACCAGGAGGGTTAGCAACCCTACCTACCAGATGAATCTTCAGTACAGAATAAAAGGCAGGCACAGAACCCCTGATCCTGTGCTTCTTGCGGCTGTCTGCACTGGAGACTGTGGTGCAGCCTAAACAGCAGCATGTGTATAGCCCACTGGAAACCATGTTTTCATTTAAGAGCAGTTGGCCTCTCTTTTGCATCTGTAACCCTTGTGCCAGGACTAGAAGGATCCAACCATACCCAGATCCTTAGCCCTCCCCCAAACTCTGGGGTATATGGAATTGGGATCCAGATCTGAATGTTGCATCTTGAATCCTCATAGCACGGTAGCATCTGCTCCTTCTGCCTTTGTAACATAGTGTTTCTTTCTGCAGCCACTCCGGAAACACCTCAGCCTTCCCCCCCTGCAGGCTCAGGATCTGAGCAATACAAACTACTCCCTGGGGCCATCGCTACTGTAGCAAAACAGCCAGCCTCAATCCCACAACCCACCATCACAAAACAAGAAGTCATCTAGCATCTCCCAGAAGGAAACCAGCCTGTTTTAGAAAGACTGTATAGAGGAAAACAGACTGACTGTCCCAGTGAAGACGGACGCTATCGGTGGATTCACAGGCACAAACGCATCGGCTTGTTTATTGGAATAAAACCAAAGGCTGTCTTTGTGCAGCTAGGGAGAGCACATGCCATGGTCCAGCTGAGAGTTACATATCTGGGAGTTAAACATAGTGAAATCATTAGTCCTAATATGAAGGGCCAGAACCGAAACTCATGCCGGCTGGTGACTCTTTTGAGATTTGCATTGACTGGCTGTGAGGTTGCGCCTGGCCATTTCTTTACTGCCTCGGAGTGGGTTCAAAGCAAACCAGACACTACTAAAAAGAAAGGACTTGTCCAATACAGACGTTGCATTTGAAGGAAGGGCGGAGATGTCTGCTGCTGTCTTTAACGCTTCTCAGAATAGTCCCAAGTTTCAACCGATGTTAAATTCTCTGGAAAGCATCATTCCGGGGGTGGGGGTATCATAACCCCTTGTGATAATATTTAGCCAAAGTCTGGTCCACATGGTGAGTGAGTTGGGCTGGGAAATCACTGGTGCTTCTGGATTCCCTGCCATTTCAGACTTTCCGTATGTTGGGGTGCTGCTGGGGTTCCTTATCCCAGCACCATTATTCCCTCCCCATGGCAGAAACTGAAGGAGGCAAAGACAGCAAATTCTTCTACTACGCTACCACGGCATCTTTGCTAATTGCAATGGAATGATGGTGGAGTTGTGGGATTCAGCTAATGGGCTTGGGAAGTACAGAGATGGAGGGAGGGGCGGGACGATATTTGCTCAGCACCCTGAAATACTGCACAGATCTCACTAGGATGATTGCTGGGATCCTGTGCATGTCTGTGCCTCCTAGTGGTACTCACACAGGTTAACTATAAGCAAAAGCTTATCTGCATCCTGTTCATGGGAGATTATTGTGGGAGGAGGCATGAAGGGGAGTGGGGAGGATTCAGAGGTAGACAGATGAGAGATGGACCCAAGACACAAAGGTTAGACCAGAACCTCATGTTCCTCAAGGCTTAGGAGTAGCTGGACCCAGCGGCTTGGTCCAGGCCCATCTTTAATCCCAAATGATGAATTAGAGCCATGGCTGGTGCCATGTGGACTTCTCCTACAGAACAGTACAACTGGTTGATCACAGATTTATAGGGTTTTATATCATGACAGAGATTAGTCGTGACAGTCCAAAAGATACAGACTGTCAAAGCATGAAGACGATTAGAAAACCAGGGAACCTCAAACTCTGCTGTGAAGTTCTCAAGGGGTCAGGGAGAGACGTTTTATTATGTCCTATCTAGCCCATGGCCTGTACCCTCGCCATAGAAGCTCCTGGGTTTTACTTTGCTTGTGTTTTTTTTTTTTGCTCACTGAAGCCTATTGGTGCTATTCCCTGCAGCTCCCCCCACCACAGGGAAAGAAGGCCATGAAGCTAGCGATTTTTCTCTCCCTAAGAACTGAAATCACCTCCTGGGGAAATACTAGCTTTTCCTTATCACACACTGTATTTCTGCGAGGTCTTGGCCTTGTGGGAACATCAAGAAGTGGTAGAGTCACAACTGCCAGAAGCTCTTGGGACAAATCCCCAGCTAGTGTAAATGAAAGCTCCTCTGATTTACGCCTGCTGCGGATATGGCCCCTGGATTTCAAATGCAAAAACCAACACCCCGCCCCTGTTTGCGGGTATCAAAGTATTGTATTGTCTGTCAGACCCAATAGCATTTTGCTGAGTAATTTATTGCAATGATGAATCTAATCATTTTCTATACATTATTTTGTAAATCACATTGATTATTTATGATCAGGAAATTAAATGCAAACAACTTAATAACAAGACCATCTTTTTCCAACTGTATGTAGAGATAGTGTGTGGGGAATATGTCTCAGTGCACATTTCATTCGCATCAGACATCCCCAGTACAGTACACTAATTTTTTGCTGGTTACTGCCTTCCAATGGAAATAGAGGAATATTTCTTCACTAGAGTTTGTATTAATAAGAAAAGAAATAAATGCAAAAATATTTTCTAACTTTTCCTGGACAGATGGATTTTTTTCTTCTTCTGGGAGCATAGTTCTAAACCCCCAGGCCCTAGTTAACTCTGGCAAAAGGGAGCGTGCATACCTTTGTTTTCCCAATTACACCAGGGCTGAATTTGACCCATAAACCAAATGGGTCTTCAACAATGTTGCCAACTCTCATTTTATCACAAGTCTCTCAATATTTGGTATTTTTCTTAAAGCCCCAGGTGCTGGAAGCATACGATTGCATGAGAATTTCATTTGAAAAAGTAACTTTCTAGACATCGTGGTTGTAGAGAAAAGCTTGAACACATGTAAGTTAAAAATTACGCAGTGAAGGCTCAGAAACCAGAGAGTACAGGAAAAGAAGCCTAAATTTATTTCTCTTAAATCCCAGGATTTTTTAAAGGAAATCACATGATTCTTGGGGGGGTTGACTCATGATTTTTGACTGTTTTGAGGAGGCAATGCTGCTTTAGTTCTACACCCCACGCCCACTAGTTCCAGGGGGGTGTAAATGAAGGCAGAATTGGGCCTACAATGCCCAAAAGGACGACAAAGTGAATTAATCTGCCACATGTTTAGAAAACATGACCTATGAAGGAAGATTGAAAAAATTGGATTTGTTTAGTCTGGAGAAGAGAAGACTGAGAGGGGACATGATCACAGTTTTCAAGTACATAAAAGGCTGTTACAAGGATGGGGGAGAAAAACTGTTCTTCTTAACCACTGAGGATAGGACAAGAAGCAATGGACTTAAATTGCAGCAAGGGAGGTTTAGGCTGGACATAAGGAAAAACTTCCTAACTGTCAGGGTGGTTGAGCACTGCAATAAACTGCCTAGGGAGGTTGTGGAATCTCCACCATTGGAGGTTGGACAAACACCTGTCAGGGATGGTCTAGATAATACTTAGTCCTGTCATTCATGCAGGGGACTGGACTAGATGACCTCTCGAGGTCCCTTCCAATCCTACGATTCTATGATTCTATGGTTGTGAAGGTGAAGAAATACACTGACAATTAGGGAAGGCAGTTAATGACCTGCCCTTCTGATCAGATGAGTTTAATCTAAGCTATAGTGTGCACCGTAAGACATACATCCCAACATTTCCGATGGCGAAAGTAGGATGAGTCCTGCTCCCAGTTCGTGGGGTTGGGGGGATCAGATGCTGCCCTTTGGAGGTGGGGGAAGTTGTAGAGTGAGCCCCCTCTGCACTCACCCTGCAACAGCAGCTCCTGCAGCTCCAGTCCCATGGAGCAGGCTGGGCTCAGCTCCCTGGTTCGAGCATTGTGACTTGGGCCCAGACTCATGGGGTTGCAGCAATGCTCAGGTTGGCCTGGCCCCTCTGATGGGGTGTGACTGGGCCAAATTTGAGTGAGTGACACTGCAACCGCATGCCCCAAGTCGCAACATCAGAGGGGCTGAGCCAAACCTGCGTGGTACTGCAACCCCATGCTCCTGGGGCCAGCTCACAATGCCTGACGTGGGGAGCTGAGCCCAACCAGCCCCACAGAACAGGAGCCACTCAACCAGACCAGGCGGTTTGGGGGAGCAAAGTGGAGCAGTCCTTTGAAACCCAGGGCTAGGGTTGCCATCTGTCTAATTGCACAAACCCAAACACCCTTGCCCTGCCCCAAGGCCCTGCCCCTTCTCTGAGGCCGTGCCCCCACTCACTCCATCCCCCTCCCTCCGTTGCTCACTCTCCCCCACCCTCACTCACTTTCACCAGTCTGGGGCAGGGATTTGGAGTGGAGATGGGGGTGCGGGCTCTGTGAGGGAGTTTGGCTACAGGAGGGGGCTCAGGGCTAGGACAGGGGGTTAGGGTGCAGAAGGCAACGCCCCCACAGTTCCCAGCCAATGGGAGCTGCAGTGTCGGCGCTCAGGGTGGAGGTAGCGCACAGAGGTGGCCGTTCCTGCCTGCACCTAGGAGCCGCAGGGACATGCTGCCGCTTCCAGGAGCTGTGAGGAGCCAGGGCAGGTAGGGAGCCTGCCTTAGGCCCGCTGCACTGCCCTCTTCAACCAGACTTTTGGCCTATTAAAATCTCCCAGATTGCTTTCAATAGCAACCAGGAGATTGAGGCCAAATCCAGGAGGTCTGACAAGCCCCTGTTGGGAGGTTTGGCAAGATAATAGAGGTTGAGAGATTGAGGCCTAGATTTCTGTAATAACTGAGACTTTGCCAAAGGAAAGACAATCATGCATTGGTGAGGGGTGACTGAGGCTTTCAGTTGTAGGCTTCCTCAGATAGTCACCACAAGCCATTCCCAACAAAGGGCTGCTCAATGGCCTATGTGAAATGAGGTAGGGGGTTCTCAGTCTATTTCCCAATGGGGACAGGCACTCACCTCACCTCTGGAGCTGCTTCTGTTGTAAGGCCACCTGGAAACCTGACTCTGTTTTAGGTGGAAAGTTGACAGCAGGAATTCAAATTCAGAGCTAGCTTCCCCATACTTTAGGGTTGTTCATGTCACATAGAATCATCTTCAAAGCTTTTCTTTAGCTGGAAAATAGACAGTCCTGGAACCTGAACTCCACTGTTCAGTTACAGAACAGGTTCAGCAAAGGAAGTAGCAGGGCAAGTTCCCATCTCCCAGTCAGGCACCTGTGCGGTTAGCCTGCTTTGGTCCAAGCAAATGGGGTCAGCTTCTTGCCTCTAATAATGTGCAGCTAAGCCCAGGCCTCGCTCAATCTGGCCCAGCAAATGTGTAATGGTGCCGTTGTTTTACCTTGGTATGTGTTCAGTAAACCCATAGACAACATCAAATCTGTGAAGCAATAAATTCTCCTGGACTGCTGCCCACAAATTGCTCCACTGAGGTTACCCTTTGCCTAGTTAATCTATTTTAAATCAGCGTAGTCCCTACCTTGCTACCTTCAGTTTGTGCTGGAAAAAACCACAACCTCTCTCAGAAACAACTCTGGCCTCAAGTCAACTCCACTGTTACAACACTCCCTCCTCTTTCACCCCTGACAAGACACAACCAGGGAAGCTTCAGGCTGTCCCAGGCCCAGCAGAACAATGTTTTACCCTTTCTAAGGCTCTTGCCACTAAATGGCTCCCATGGCCATGGTTCATTTTGTTCTCTCTAAGATCATTTTCTTACACTATCTCTGACCAGGAGTGTGCTTTGTTCCCCTTTACTGGCCCTTGGATTTTAAGCATTTTCTGGACAGTAGCAGCATTATCTCCAGCAGTGAGGGTTTACCCTGACAGCCAAGCCACGTTGTGAGAAAGTGGGATTTTTAGTTGTGCTGTAAAATGGGATCTCATTCATTCCTTATGTCAGCCGGCTCTGAAATAGCTAATGGGCCTCGGAACTTTTCCCTTTTCCAAATGCTTTCATCTCTCAGTGGAACATAGGAATGGTAACTTGAGTTTTACAGCCCATAGATCACACCTGACAAAAGTAACTATTGCTGCTATTAAACCCTCAAGTACACACACAGCACTGGTAGCCATAAAAGCAGGAGCCTGCAGGGACAACGTGGCACTGCTGAGACAGGCATTTCCTTGTGCCAGGCTGTACAGTCCCTTCAAGGCTGATGGCAAGAATTGCAGCTCGATTTCGAGCTCCTCTGTTCTGCATCACGAAGACCCTTTCCATTCAAAGAGATGGCACTTGTGGCCGGAGGCTAGTGCGCGGACATTCCAAATCCGCCTCCCAGTTCCTAATGATAAACTGCCTGCAAAGGTGGGACCCTGTCAGTAGTAAACACAGTGAGAGAGCTGCAAATCACCAATAAAACACCACTACTCTGTCAGCCTTGGCAGGTACAGAATAAACAGACGAGCACCGTGCTGTCAGGCTTCACATTCACTTCCTTTAACTCAGCAAGGCCAGCTCCTCAGCTGGGGTAAAGCACTACAGGCCCATTGAAGTCACTTTACACCAACTGGGGATCTGGCTCTGAAAGAAGCCTCTTCTGAGCTTCCCTTGGAAATGAAGGCAAGTTGGGAACTGAACTTCCAGGGTTTGCCTGCCCACTCTGTTACTCTTTAGCTCAAGCTGCAGCAGCTCCTGCTTTTCCTTCTGGAGCTCCTGGGTTCACTCCCTGGGGTGTTGTCTAAAATGGCTGCCATCACAGATGCACGATCTGAGGCTGTGCCCTAAGGGTACTGCTGCAAGTTGGCAGCAGAGTCAGGACACCACGCCCTGCTCTAAACCATTAGATAATGTTCTCTCTCTGGAGAGTGTCAAGACATAAATAGGGGCATTTGAGCCTAGGATGACCAGAGAGCAAGTGTGAAAAATCAGGGCATGGGGCTGAGGGTAATAGGTGCCTATATAAGAAAAAGCCCCAAATATCAGGACTGTCCCTATAAAATTGGGACAACTGGTCATCCTATTTGAGCCCCTCAGTTCCATACTGTTCTCATCACTCCACAAAAATCACCCTCAGCTGTCACTTAGGAATTACCCCTGGAGTCAGATGTATGTGAGTCTGATACTCTTAGTCCCTTGGGGTTGTAGTCCACTGCACTCCCAGAGGCTCCAGGCCTGGAGGAGGGCCGGGCACCTGGTTACAGGTTTGCATTCGAGTGTGATTATTTCCTGTATGAAATGCAGCTCTTTGCCCCAAAGCTCTCAGTACTGCGGAGCCCACAGGCAGAGCATTCCGCAATCCTGAGGCCTTGTGAGAGGGGAGATCTTCATTCCAGTGTTGGCTTCTCTCTTGGCGCTGAGAAACACGGACCGTTTGCCGAGCAGAGGCAACAGGCCGGGATATTAATTAGCTGAGATGACAAAGAGCCCAGCAAGTTTCTCGCAGGGCTCTGCTGCTTCTTTCCTTTCCAGTGAAATTTGGGCTGGTGAAAGCTGCCAGATTGACAGCCTCAAGCCTCTCTTTTTCAAACCAGCGGCTACTGTATGGGCATCAGCAGGGCAAGCTTCCCCCTACTCTGCCCCTCTTACTGGAACGCTCTCCTCTAAGAGTCAAAACAGAACAAACTCTGTTTCTATAATATCCTGGGCCTCTTTGCTGAGGCTGCCATCAAGGTACTGGCAAGAGGCACAGATTCCTGAACAGCCTAGTCACTGCCCCCAAGATGACTAATCTTCCAAAGGATCCACAGAACCGTGCAGCTAGCTTTGCTTTCATTCCAGGGTGCTGGAGTGTTGGGAAAGACTAAGTCTTAAAGAAGAGTAAATTAGACTACCGGAATCCTGTAATATTTAATGTGTTTTGGATTCTCCCACCCCCACTCCACTTACAATCTATTCTCAACCTAATTCTTGCAAAATGCTGGCATTGTTGCAGACCTAGACGCTGGGGGAAAAGGAGGGATGATGATTCTTTTCATGTAATACACTACCCTTTGCATACGTTTGCAGGGCTGCGTTGCATTGTGCAGTTGTGTATCACGTTTGCTTACGTTGTATTTGTGTATGCTTACATACTTGACTGTGTACTTGTTTACAGTTTCCTGTTTGCATGTTGGCACGAGTGGGTGTGTTTGGGCAGGTTTGTGTATGTGTGCATACAATTGCCTCCTTGTGTAAGTTAGCAGATTTGTGTGTTTGTGTGTGTTTGCGTAGGTTTGTATATTTGTATGTGTTGGTATATTTGTTGCCATTGTGCTGTAAATGAATGGCTGTTGGTGTTGAATTTGCACTGTACTGTGTGTAGTTGCTGACTGTAACCGTTTGCATGTTTACACGTTCATGAACTGAACTACGTATTTGCATAGGTTTATATGTTTGTGAGCAGAATGTTTACATGCCTTCTCAGAGTTAAAGTTGTCATCTTTATGTAAGCGGGGGAATGGTCCCACTATTGTGGGGAACTTTCCTGGCTTCTGCACTACCCCAGTGAGGTGGGCTAGCGAAAGGATCTGTGTCCTCGCTCCCACTTCCTTTATCCAAAGGCCTCCCTGCCCTTGAGGACTCCCCTTCCACTCTCCTGTCTGGCAGAGTGCTCGTAACCCCAACAAGGCTGGGCCCAGGATTCCTGGGGGGCTCAACCCCCAATCTTGCTGCAGTCACCAAGGACAGGGGCTAGGGTGTCCCTGCTCCGGGGTACTCTCTCTGCACTAGGCACTTCCCTGATCCATTGATCATTTCATACAATTTAAAGCAAATGCAAGTTATTTAATCAACAATTAATTAAAAAAATAATAAGGAAAAATGGGAAAGGTTAAAGGAAAACACATCACCCCGCCCTGTGGCAGGGAACATCACAAACAGTTCTCCGGAACGTCAGTCTGCTCCTTGTAGGTCCCAGGCCTCCTTCTCAGGCCCTGGCTGAGCTGCAGGGGTGCTGCGGGTTGGACACTTGCTCTGGTGGTGGCCACACGCCTTCGGGCTTTGGGTGGTGGGACCCTTCCTCCCAGCATCAGCCCCCCATCGGGTTAAGATCCCCCTCCCAGGCTGGCCTACAAGGACCCTTGGCTGAGGGTGTCTTTCCGCGCTGGACCCTTTGCCCAGGGTCCCCCCTTGGCTGGCCCCCATTGCTCACCACACCTGGCTCCAGCCCCAGCCCCAACCCCAGCTCCGCTCTGCCTCAGCACTGCTGCTGCTGCTCTGCCTCCAGCCCCCTGGGCTGCTTCTCTGGCCCCTCTGGCTCTGTGGCTGCAGCCCTGCTCCCAGCATAGGATCTGCTCTCTCTGGGCTGCTTTTCCGGCCCTGCTGGCTGGCACGGCTCTGCTCCCCAGCTCAGCTCGCGCCCCTGCTTTCTCCTTAGCTCAGCCCCACTCTGTCTGACCCAGGCAATTCCAGCTCACAAGGAGGACTGGACCCACTCTGGCCTCCTGACTCCCTGATTAGCCTGCCCGCCCTGTCAATCAGGCTGATCTGGAGCATTGGCCTCTCCCCATTGTTCCTGGGGTCTATCAGTCTCAGTGTCCTGATTTCCCATCGACCCTTCCCAGTTGTTTTGGTACTGGGAGCTAGCCAACCAAAACACCCCCACTGAGTCTTAGTAAGGGGACAACAGTCCCCTTACATTTATAAAAGTATCCTACAGGCCAAAACTATATATGGGGTCATGGATGTAAGGACTAGGGGGAAAAGATGACTAAGTTCCCTCTGTGCTTCCTGTATTCTGGGGCAGTGCATGGGTCTTCCTTGCCCTCACTGATTTATGCTCCGCTTTCCAGGGCCCCCTATGAACCCTGGTAAGTAGAGAACAGATGCAGTGGGATGCACTGCAGCCATGCCCTTATCCATCCCCTATGCCATGGGCTCTGAGCAGAGCCAGGTTTACACCAAGAGGAGGCCCTCTGCGCTGTGGGAATGATCAGGATCTGTTTCTACCTACTTTAAGGACTCTTTACATTGCCAAAGTGGTGTAAATGTGGCCAGGAATACCTGAGAATCAGGCCCATGTTGCGCACAGGGGTTTCCTACCCAAACTACATTCTGGGCTCTGCTTCTTGCGACCTGGCTTTGCAGGTTGACAGGCAAAGCCAAGAATTTCAGGATGGGCAACTCCCTACTCAAATACTGAGCAAATTCATGGTGCTTGTATCATTTGTAGGCCCCCAAGGCTCAGCCTACATACCCTGGGAACCTTTGCCAGGCTCTCATGTGCTAGGCACTGCACATAGGTTATCTTTATTACCGGACTGTTATGTTTGCTCAGTTTAGTGATTAAACATCAGTTTAAAGCTTTCTCCTCTAGCTCTGCTGTTTGAAGTTGTGATCTATTTTTGGCTTCATACAAATCACCCATCCCACCAGGACTGTAAAATGTTTATTGCTAATGGTGGCAAACTTAAAGAAGCCAAGATAACTTTCCCAGGCTGGGCATTCAGATTGCTTGGATAAGTCAATTTGTGAAGCTCATTACATGAACCCATTAAATATAAACCAGCCCCAACAGCCATTCAGTTACAACACAATGACAACAAATATCCTAGGGCTGGGGAGAAGCCAGGGGCTGCAGAACTGAGAAAAGCATGAACTGTAAGGTACAGTCATAGCAGAGGACCATGAGATGGGTCAGATACACAAGCAGACACAATGTGTGGCCTCCGGAGTCATAAAATGCAGCCCTGAGCACTCTCTCTCACACACCCCCAGAAGCACAAGGGGGGGACAAAGCCCTTTAGCAACAGGATTTATTTGCTTGGGAGCTAGGAGAGCAGGCAGTTCTCGTCTGTCTGCACAGGGAGACAATCCTGATTGGGCACACTTATATTCAAGAGAAACAATCATGCAAATTCTATATGCAAATTAGTCACAGTCCTTAAGCTCCAGGCAAGTTGCAAAAGGTGTTTCTCAGATGGTATCATGAAGCTTGGGTAGCCCTGTCTCACATGACTCTGGGTGAGCTTCACTTGGGGGCTGTGTGGCTTATGCCACTGTCTGTCTGGGCACAGGGCACCTGGCAGTGGATATTCTGCAAGGAGAAAGTGGCCACAGAATGCAGTAGCTACCTCTCTCTCCTTAGGGACCTGCAGGGGGCAGCGTAGTTGGAAAAGTGGGTGTCCATCCCTTCAGCAGCTTCTTCAGATGGGGCTCCCCTGGAGACCTCAGTGGGGGAGAGGGCGAGGGTAGAAAGCTGCCCTTTCTTGGCACAAACCCAGAGGGAGGATGGGAATAGGAACAATTAGAATGAAGTTTGCATCTCCCAGCTGGCATGAATCTAGTCCTCTGAGTCTAGGCTCATCTGTGCCTCGTAGGTTTAGAAATCAGTCTGGAAAGCTCAGGAAAACAGATCTCTTTGGGAGATTTCTGCTACTTACTATTTAAATTCAAACTGGAAATAGCATGGGAGCAGAAATTTTGGCATCCTGGGGCTTCCTAGCACAATGGGGCTTCGACCTGCTTAAGATCTCTCTCGGTGCTACTGCAACATAAAGAATAAATAACAACGAGAAACCAGGCAGTGCTGAGGTGCAGGGCAATTAATATTTTGAAATTTCCCAAACATTTTCCTACATCATGAAACATTTGGGGGAGCGGTGTATGAAATGCAGAGACCATCCGAGCTGGCCCTTTCTCAGTGTTGCCACCTCTCACAGTATTATCCTGTCTCGTGACATTTCATCTGTTTCTGTGTGAGTCACGCCACTTTCATTTCAAAGAAAAAATAAAATGTCACAGTCTAGGCCTCGCTGTTGCAGAGAAATGCTTGGAAAGGTGACCCGAATGCTTCTACAAGGCTCAGAAAGCAACGAAATGTTGGGTTCTTCTTCTTCCTCTTTTTTAAATTTCATGATTTTAAAGCCAATTTCATGATTGTGCAGGCCTCGCCTCATGATTGTTGAATGCCTGGGACTAGCAAAACTGCTTTTCAAACCCTAATTTGCAAATATACTGCCTCACTATCCACAATCTGTGACGGCAAACAGTGAGCAGTCACTGCTAGCCCCAAGGTTAGATGTTTTGACACAGACACAGAAGAATAAAATTAAGTGCTACCGGTATGTATCCAAATTAGGGGGGGAAATTCTGAGCTGAACTGGAGAACAGCATTCAGATCCAGGTGAGCCTTAGCCTGGGGTTTGGGAATCCCGAGAAAGGCAAAACCAGGGCTAGAATTTGGGTTCTTATGCAACAGCCCCCAAATCTCATGAGCTGCTCTTGTCAGCTGTCTGCCATCTTGGTGTAAATCTCATGCAGCCCTTGTGGTATTTCAGCCCTCGAGGCTGTCCTTGACAGCTTTCAGCCCTATCTGAACTAGAGGTGGAGAGTACACTCTCTTTCCAGGCTGAGAGGCGACCTAGAACCAGTCACAAGAGTGTGTTCAGATCAAGGGATTTGAAACACTCCTCCCACGGCATTCAAAATGTTTTGGATTCAAGGAACCAGCTTTGGTCCATCTCTTTAAAACAAATTATTTTTGCCAGCTGCATTAAACAAGCCTAATCCACAAACTATTTGGGAGGAAATATCCATATCCATTTATTTATTTGATATTTTAGGGCCTGTTATGCTTGGTATAAAAAGAGGCCCATTCACTGAAACAACCCAGAACAGACAGTGCAGACAATCTCTGTTAGCACCCCAGTGCCTCATAAGAAAATCTGGGAGGTCAGCGAATTGAGTCTTCCCTTTCTTGCTTTACAGTAATGTCTTGCAATTGCATTAACTCTGCACGTCTCCAAATGGCAGCACATCCCTCCATTCTGTTGCTGAAATGTGTGTGTCCCTGTGCTGGGATTCCTAGAATTGTATTTTATTTGTTTGTAAGATTTCCTAGTATGACAGCTGTTAAAGTAGTTGTTATTTTCATAGGTAGCAACCTACAAAGGTATCCTGTGCATTCTGTCTGCAATAATAACGTGGTTTCAATGTGATGTGATTTTCCAGAAGCCAATCTCAGCTTAAATTAGACTTTCAGCAAATTTCAGCAAATGGCTCCTGGCCCCAAATATTTGGTTTTACATAAAGGATGTTGCAGAGGCTGCAGATCTTTTTTCACAAACCAAATCATCTTGAAACTGTTCATTGGAACGAGCACTTCCATGGGCTTTGATCCAGGATAGCATCTCTATTCAGGAAAGCATTTAAGCCCGGAAACTGTGCTTTCCTGAGTGGGGTCTATAAGGGTAGAACGGAAAAGTATCCAGAGATCCAGATGACTTGTAATGAGATTTACTGTAGATCCCTCAAATGGATCCAATGTCTTAGACGATGTGATCCCCCACTTTGTGTGCCCAGCCTCACCAGCTGTGCACCTACCTTTTTTCATGATCAGACCTTAACTTTTCACCTTCCTCTGTAGCATGGGGTGCAGGTCACTTGCTAGGAGCATCTCAGTATCTTTTACCAAATCAATTCCCTGCCATTTGCAGGTGCCTCTGCCATTGGTGCACGTTGGTCCCTCCTATTCTCTGCCAGTGGTACACAACAGTTTAGTCTCAAGAAGGCTGTAATATATTGGAATCAACAGTGGGGTAAGTAGGTGGTAATTAGCAGACCGTGATGTGCAGGAGGTCAGAGTAGATGATCTGGTGGCTCCTTCTGACCTTGAACTCTATGACTCTAACTACAGATTCTATTATTTTAAAGGTTTCAGAGTAGCAGCCATGTTAGTCTGTATTCGCAAAAAGAAAAGGAGTACTTGTGGCACCTTAGAGACTAACCAATTTATTTGAGCATCAGCTTTCGTGAGCTACAGCTCACTTCATCGGATGCATAAAGTGGAAAATACAGTGAGGAGATTTATATACACACAGACCATGAAAAAATGGGTGGTTATCATACGCATTGTAAGGAGAGTGATCACTTAAGATGAGCTATTACCAGCAGGAGAGTGGGGTGGGGGGAGAGAAAATCTTTTGAAGTGATAATCAAGGTGGGCCATTTCCAGCACATTTCCAGGAGTTAACAAGAACGTCTGAGGAAGGGGGGGGGGGGGGAATAAACAAGGGGAAATAGTTTTACTTTGTATAATGACTCAACCACTCCCAGTCTCTATTCAAGTCTAAGTTAATTGTATCTTATTCCTTATTTATTGTATGATAAACACCCATTTTTTCATGGTCTGTGTGTATATAAATCTCCTCACTGTATTTTCCACTTTATGCATCCGATGAAGTGAGCTGTAGCTCACGAAAGCTGATGCTCAAATAAATTGGTTAGTCTCTAAGGAGCCACAAGTCCTCCTTTTCTTTTTATTATTTTAAAGTTGCTTTTCAAAAGAATCGTCAGCAAGAACAGTGCTGGTGAAAGCTGCTGGCTTGACAGCGCTGGAGACTGAAATCCAGAGCAGCTACAGCAGAGGTAGTAGCAGTGCAAGCTTCCCGCACACGTGCCATGTCCTGAATTCAGATCTCTGCCTTCCAGCTGATAAGTAGGGCCAGATCCTCAGCTTCCATAAATCAGCATAGCTCCATGGTAGCCTCCCTGCATTCCTTAAGGTGTCACCACTCCCTGCTGGGAAGACACCGAATCCTGAACTCAGGGCTTGGCCGAGGAGAGGAGAAGGAGCTGACATTCAAATTCTTCTTCTTTTAAAAGCATTTTCAGTAATGTTTTCAGCACCATGGATTCTTTGTTGCTGGCTTGCAATATTTTTTTTTAATCGGTTATTATTGCTGGAGTACAGCATGTGGTCACAGAGCTGTGCAAAAAGTGAAGAGCTTGAATGTGTTTACAAAAGCCTCTGAGGTCCTTTTTAAAAGCTGACTTTGTTCCTAACCTGTGCTTTCTGAAAGGGGGCAAGGGACAATTTTCTTTCAATCTGAGAGAAAGTCTTAATAATTACATCGACTGTACAAGTGTAAAAAAAAAAAAAAAACCACCAACAGCAAAAGGCAGTTCAGGCCTATTTAGGGGGGTTGCTATCAGATCAGATCCTGGATCTTTGCTGTTTTTGATTAACCTTGTGGGCGGTCAATGAGTCTGAACTGCAGTGTGCTGCTGTCATGCTTTGGAAGGATTTGGAATCCTGTCTGGTTTCCAGGGCAGTGTCATAGCAGTGCAAGGACACCTTGTGTCACCCCAGACTGGGTCGGGCCTCTGACTCAGGAGGTTAGCAAAACAATATGTGACTGGAAAAACACCGTCATGTACATTTCTCCCCGGAAACATCAGGAGAACAGGCACAGAGGATCCCCACCCCCAGAACACCAGCATCCCATATTCTGCTAACTGGTCCCAATGTTGTTCATACATGTGGCTAAGGGACTGCAGTGAAGCCTTCCAGAACTCACAATCCACCCTCTTTGCCACACCACCTCCCAGACCCAACACTTGGGAAATGATCATAATCCAATTCCAAAGAGATTTAGGGGGGCATAACTTAGAGCCAGGGTGCTGCACAGGAAGAGTGCCAAAAGTGCACAAGGATTATAATGGGGGTAACTGTGTGGTTAAAAGTATATAAAAATGGATCCAAATACCAAAAAAGCCAAACTTGACTCCAGGCTTAACATTGGCCCCAGTTTTTCCGGTGAGCAATTTTGGGTGTATTTAGCTGAGTGGGAAGCTACCACTTCTGGATGCCATTAATCACATAAAATCCTCAGTACAAAATTGGAGGCTGGCTTGAGCCTCTTTAAACCTTCTGTCTTCCTGTGCAGATGCAAGCCAAGCCAAGCCATGCACCCAAGAGAAGAAGGAGGGGAAAGGTGAACATAACAGCATTCTTGCTTTCAGGAGCACCCCACCCCCATTAAGAAACAGCAGTGAGCAGTATAGTTCTTTTATGGTGTAGTCAGTTTAGCAAGCTCTGCTTGTCCCCTCCGCTTCACCCTGGAATTGACATGCTTGTAGACTGAAGTGCTCTATTATTTAGCCCAAGAACAAACACAGCATGGGCAGCAGCAGTGCAAACACCCCCACAGCTGAGCCGCCAATATACATAAAACCCTGGCCTGGAGGAACTGAGATAGGAGCTCAGTCTCCATGACCCATCCTTGTCCTCTAGGCTGAGAGTGCCATCAAGATTGCTAATCATGGTGGGGAGGACTTTCAGTTCCTACATTAGAGTCAGACCTTAATGGCCTATAGATTAGTGTTTCCATACCCACTAAGCCAGCTAGTCCTCCACAAGCCAGACATATCTTTCTTATTTCCACAAGTCAGCCGGCTGGTGACTATTTTTGCTCTTGGATAAACAAGGGATATTAGTTTTATAGGCCAATGGAGTGTTCTGAAATCTAGGCTGACTACTCAGGCCAATTGCACTCACTGAGGTAAGAAATGTCTGAGAGGTTTGCTTCCCCCCATGCAGTAAGTGCCAGATATATGGAGAAATGTGTCTTGGGAAAATTTCCCAATTCCCATTAAAGCTAAGTTTTAATCGGCTGTTAATATGATTGACATAAGGGCAGGGCTTTGGAGCTGTGCTCCGGCTCCGCTCCAGCTCCAGGCAAAAACCTGCAGCTCCACTGCTCTGGAGCTGCTCCTCAGGCTCCACTCCAAAGCCCTGCATAAGGGACTGATCCAGCTCTCACTGAAGAGGAGTCTTTCCATTGACAGGAGTTGATTTAGGCCCTAACAACCAAAGATCCTTATATCAGGGAGACCTTGAGAGTTTGCAAATAAGGATGCATGATAGGGAAAGGCTGCAAAGAGCCAATGTAGCAGCTGGAGGGGAGGGAAATACGATGGAAATCCACACAAAATTAGAACTGTGTGAATAACCAATTTTTTGGTTCACTGGCAATTTTAAAAAATTGGTTTGTGTTGACCCGGAAAAAAATGGTTTGGAATCTTGGGTGAATTGAATATTGACAAAAAATTGTTTTGGGTCCAATGATATATTTTGTTTCAGTTTTGACCATTTTAAAGGGGTTTTGATGTTATTAAAATAAATTAAAGGACATTTCAAAAAGAAAAGTTATTTTGAACCAAAAAATATCAAAAGACTTTGTTTTGAAAATGTTAGAATGAAAGATTTCGACTTTTTCTGAAATCTTTTAGCTTTTGCAGGGGAGGGAGGGGACAAACATTTTGGCAAAATTGACATCAATTTTCAAAAAGCCACAGAAGCTACATCCTTCTCCAAAGACGTTTCAGCTGAAAATTGTTGCTCAGCTCTACACACAACACAAACCCTTCAGAAAAGTCCACAGCACAAAGACCCTTGGCAAACAGAGAGACTGTCAGTCTGGAGAAACAGACTCTCTGCTTAGTGAACTATTGGATTAGCTGCTCTGACCACACAGGCTTTGGAGCTTCTCTTTGCTGGTAAACTTCTGGGGGACTTGAAAGTTGCAGCCAGCCTACCATGTGTGCATCATTTTGCAGGCATGTGATTTGCAGGGCAGTGTGTCATTGGGCTGCCAACTCTCCAGGATTGCCCTGGAGTCCCCAGGATTAAAGATTAATTTTTAATTAAAGATTCTATTGTGTGATGAAACCTCCAGGAATACGTTCAACCAAAATTGGCAACCCTAGTGTGTCATTCAATGGAATAATAAACAGTATTTTGGAATGATAAAATCTTGAACTGAAATAAAATTAAATTGAACCAGAGAAACTGATTCTAAGGGAAACTAACCCTTTCCTCCGTAGAAGGCTTCCTGCTACAGTATTTGTCAAACAGCCTTTGACTCCCTCTGCTGGCTGCAGGTGTGTAATGCCCTGAAGGAGTACAGCAAAGCCCAGCAGAAATGACCCTAATTTATTTATGTGCCAGCTATCTTGATTGGCAGTAGCAGGGACATCCCTGGTATTTTAGATAAGTATTCAATGCTTTTGTGCTTTGTCCCTTTGGAGACTTCTCCTTGTCCCCTGTATTGCAATGCAACAGAAAGGCATGTCTCCTCCCCCAAGCTCCTATCTGTAGCTTTCGAACTCTGGCAGGTCTGGAGACTGAACATATGTTACTTATTATTATTTATTATTTGTGTTCCTGTAGCACCTCAGAGCCCCAATCATGGACCAGGACCCAACTGTTCTAGGTGCTGGACAAACGCAAAACAAAAAACAGTCCCTGCCCCAAAGAGGTCACAGTCTAGGTAACAAGGAATGTTCAGACACTAAGATGAACCATGAGCAAGAAGAAATCAGATGATCTTAAAGGTGACAGCTCCTGATTGATCCAAAATAATCCTCAGGAATAAACTAACCCACCCAAATGCCCCACCTCATGTCATGGCACTGTTGGGGGCTCCGAGGTGTAGGACTCTTGCTGAAAAATACTGTAGCCTCTTTATATAAGGAAAGGACACAGGCTCTCTTCCCTCAGGGAAAAAACCTGCATTTCCTCCCTCCAAATAAAAGATCATAAAATCATATTTACAGGTTAAACCCTAAACGAGTCTGTATTATAAGGAAGTAGCTGACTGTTGCTTATTAAGCACCTGTGCTTGTTTCATTGTAACTGGAGCCTGTGTTCCGTTTTAGCCACTATCTGTGACCCACATGGTGTCAGTCATAATCCCTGAAGTGTCTGTAATTCTCTGGATGAGTCACTCCTCGATGGGCGACCACACCTAAATGCTGCAGAAATTGCCAATGGTGGCTCAGTAGAGGGTGCTCTTCTCTTTGAGCCTACACCTCCTGTGTGAGCGAGGGGTGCGATTCCCAGCTTGTGTTGGTATACTTGGGCTAGCTCTCGCTGAGCTAGTGCGCTAAAGGTAGCGTCCTGGCTGCAGCAGCACCGGCGGCAAGCCGTCCAGAGGACGTACCCCCGGGGCCCAGGCGGGTTTGTACTCAAGGCAGCTAGCTAGTGCCGCCACTCGCTGCTGCCTGTGCTACCATGGCTACGTTTCTATTGTTAGCCCGCGAGCTCATGAGAGCTAGCCCAGGTGTGTCAGTGCAAGATGGGACTCGCAGCCCGAGCTCCAAGTCTAGACATAGCCTGAGTCAGGGCAGAAACAACACCCCTAGCAGGGTAATAAGAAGCACTGTGCTACTGGAGGTACCACGTTTTGAGGTGAGCCGTGAAAACGACATTCCTGAATACATAAGGTCATGAAAGACCCCAGGCTATTGTCCGGTAAAACTAAAGGTTGGTCAATCCAGAGGCCTGGCCAAATTCTAGCTCAGATGATCACAGTCTGCTGACCTATATTCCCCCTGAAACTTCACGCAGGTCCAAGTCTTCTGTCCTAACAATGAACCTAGAACCACAGTTCCTCACTCCCTCTCTTGAACTGCTGTGTAGCTGTGCTGCATGTTGTTAAACAGCTACCATGCTCCACCTCACAGGTAGCTACGTTACAGTAGTGGATTAAATGATCTCTACAAATGGGCTGTCCCTTTCCCACCTCAGTGGAGGATTAGTTAAGCACCTGAAGTTCCTCACATGAAGACAGTCAATAGAAAAGGACAAGCTAACTAAGACTCTTGGATTCTACATCTTGCCAGCAAAGGCTAGATAGGCTTCCCTAGAGCATGCAGTAATCCCTAGAGGAATAATTTTGTTGCTCTGGGGCATCCTTTGCCTTTGACTGGATGATTGAGGTGCAGCTCCCAGCTTCAGTGCACTTTAAGGTTAGTTCTTTTATGAGAGAGCCAGTGTCTCTCAGGCCCTGCAGTGGAGCTGTGACCCCAGTTTCCTAGTTTGGCACTCCAGATGCCTGTTGATATTTTTTCATCTGAGTTCATGACCCAAAGATGTGACATGGCCTGGCCTATTTAGATACCCATGCTTGCTCTAGAAGGTGTCAGATCCGAGTCACACTAGTTCTATAAGGCACACCCCTCCTAAAACATGATCTGACTAAAACAAAGTATTCCCTCCACCCCAGGTCATAATGTGACCAGCCCCTTTAAGGGTCAGCAGGCTCCAGTGCACCTGCGACTGATTACCTGCGGGCCCACTGGGCTTACGGTAAGGCACCTGTGCTTTATAAAGTGGGGAGTAGAAACTGTTCAGGCTGCAGCTGATGGTGGTTTCTCTCTCAGGTGATTAGCTTGTTCTAACTCAGAGACTTTAAGTTTGGGAGCTCTGGTCAGGGTCCTGAGTGAGGACCTTATGAACTGATTATTGTAATTGCTCCTTTCCTGAAACTCCATTAAAGGGCACATGCTATTCTGTGAGTATGTGTGGCTCACTTCTCCTTGCCCAGATCTGTTAAAGCTGAACTTTCATCCAATAGAGAGAAATTAAGGTAGGTCACACCTGCTGTGCCATGCTAAGCCACAGGGGGGCATGTGAGGACAGCCTATGCTCTTACACCCCACTTTTGGTATCTGATACTCTACAAGTCCCTGAAGATCAATTCCAGATCAGTTTCTAGCTAAAAATATGATGTGTGTAGCAACTTTAATGCGCAGCTGGAGGAAACACCTTTGAGGAATATAACTACAAAATAGGGTAAGAAACATTCATCCCTAGGACAATGGGATTTAATATTTCAAATTC
This sequence comes from Lepidochelys olivacea, assembly GCF_965140295.1. NCBI lineage: Eukaryota > Metazoa > Chordata > Testudines > Cheloniidae > Lepidochelys > Lepidochelys olivacea. Next base: position 19,780,680 of record NC_140423.1, read on the forward strand.
CCTTAAGTGGCTGCTGAATCAGAGATACTAGAGATTAGACAGACCTATTAGTTTTCCTGGATATCACCCAGAGAAGGGTTGTAATTTATTATATATTTACTAGTGTTTTGGCCAATGAGTTTTAAAAACCCCAAGCATGAGGGCTTCCACTGCTTTCCTTAGAGACTATCCCATACCCTGATACCTCTCCATCTAGATTTTCCTGATACTGAGCTAACATTTTTGTAATGCCATCCTATTTCTCCCAGTGGAGCCCCCACTTTCATATACACCCACTAATCATTCCTTTCCCTTCTTAGGGTTCACACCCTTCAGATGCTGCCAGACTCTCAAGCACCCTGATCAATTTTGTTGCTCTTCACCCAACTCACTCCAATTTGTGTCAATACCCTTCTGGAACTAAGGTTCCCAAAACTGAACAAAATATTCCAGGCACAGCCACATCTGACCCATATAGAGAGCGATAATAATCTCTCTGCTCCAGGACACCTTAGAAGTGTAGCCTCAAAATTCCACAGGCCTTTTCTGTGGCCATTTCACACTGCAAATGCATTTAATTTGTTGTCAGCTGTGTCCACTAAATGGTTGTAAACTTCAGGAACTTTGTCTTCATACTTGCTTGCAAAGTGAACAGCACCAAGAGGGTGCTATATGCATAATAAATCAAATAAAATAAAACAATGCCTCTCTCAACTAGGTCTCTTTCAGCATTTCTGCTTCTTAGGTTTCTCCCTGTCACTGAGCTGCCTACATTATTTTTTCTTGGCTCTTTCAGGTGTGTGTTTCCTGAATCTACTTGTTTAAGTGTGATTTGCTTTAATGCAAAAGTTATTGCCCCTAACTCAATGTAAATTTATTCTGAATCTCATTATGATAGATAAAGATGAATTAAATACTGGACTGGAAGTTGGTGGTTGCCTAGGGACTAGTGATCATGACCTGACTACATTCAATATTGGAAAACAACAGGACAGTCATAACTAGTAATATCTTCAAAAGGGCTAATTTCCCAAATCTGAGGAAAACTGTGAGCAAAATTGATTGGGAAGACAAATTTAGACAGAAAAATGTGAATAAAAATTGAGAATTCTTTAAGAATAGTTTATTATATGGCTAAAAAGCCATCATTCTACTAGCAAAAAAACAGAACAGCTTTGACTAAAAGCCCATCCTGGTTCAGCAGCGAAATGAAGGCAGCAAGTAAAAATAAATAAATATTTAATATACCTATAACAAATTAATAAGGACTAGATAGCAATCTGCATATATTAGAATTTATTAAGTGCAGAAAATTGATGAGGGAAGCTAAAGACACCTGAAAAAAACCCATAGCTGCCAGGGATAAGGTTAAGAAGTTTTTTCAAATATACTAGGAACAAAAGAAATTCTAGCAATGATATAGGTTAGATGAATATGGTAAAATTATTAATAATGATACAGAAAAGGTAGAAGTGTTCAATAAATAGTTCTTTTCTCTATATGGAAAAAGTAGAATGAAGTACGCATATTGTAGGAGAATGACAAAGTGCTGTCCATTCCACTAATAACTGAAAAGGATGTTAGACATCTGCATCGAGTGATGAACATTTTTAAATCAGCAGTGCAAGATAACTTGCACCCAAGAGTCCTAAAAGAGTTGATTGAGGAGATCTCTGGTCCACTGATGTTAATTTTTAATAAACCTTGGAATACTAGGAAAATTCCAGAGGGGTGCTAATATTGGGCAATAGTCAAAGAAGGACAAGTGGGATGATGCAGGTACCTATGTGCCAGTTTGACTGACATCAATGTAGGCAAACTAATGACAAGCTGATATGGAATTCAACTGATAAAGAATTAAAGGATAGGAATATAATTAATGCCAGTCAACATGGTATTATAGAAAATAGGTCTTGTCAATAAATCCAATTTCATTCTTTGATAAGATTATAAATTTGTTTGATAAGGGTAACCATGTAGATATAATGTCCTTAGACTTTTACATGGTGTTTGACTCAGTACCACACAACTTTTTGATTTAAAAAAGGCACTATGCAATATCCATAAAGCACACACTATATGTATTGCAAACTAGCTAACAAGCAAAAAGAAAAGGAGTACTTTTCTAACACATTTATTTGAACACAAGCTTTGATGAGCTACAGCTCACTTCATCAGATGTATTGGACGTAGCTCACGAAAGCTTATGCTCAAATAAATGTTAGTCTCTAAGGTGCCACAAGTACCCCTTTTCTTTTTGCGAATACAGACTAACACGGCTGCTACTCGAAACCTAGCTAACAAGCAGATCTCAAAAAATAGTTGTCAATAGCGAAATAATCATTGACTATGGATGCTCTGACACGGATGGGTTTGTTGTACCAAGAAGCAGGGCCCCGCTGGGACCAGTGATCCTGCAGGCAGCCCCAGTGCTGGGCTGGGGACTGTGGTCTCTGCAGGGGGTTGCACTGTGATATGCAGACCCTGCTCTGCTGGCAGGACCTGGAGCTGCTTCCCCAGCCCCAGGAGGGTGAAGGTACCAAGGTGTGGAGTGCACAAGAACACACACACCTGGAAGGTACCACAACGTGTGGGGGGGGGACACATCCTCACCCCCCCCCGAAGGTACCATAACATGTGGGGTGGGGAGACATGGCACATCTTGACCCCCTCCCCATTCAGGTATAACAGTGGGGGCAGCCTCACACCCCAGAAAGCATAGCAATGTGTATGGGGGTGGGGGGGACAGCCTCACCCCCCTGGAAGGTACCACAACGCGTTGAGGGGTAACGGCCCATCCGGCCACCCCGCACCCCCAGAAGGCCCTACAACACGTGGGGGAGCAGATCCTCCCCCCCCCGGAAGGTACCACAACGGCGGGGGGGGACACCCTGACCCCCCACGGAAGGTACCGGGGGAATTAATGCGCCCCCTCCCCCACGCCGGAGCCCTGGCGTTCAGCGCGTGAGCTCTGCCGCCGCCTTTGCGTCACTTCCGGCGGGCTGTGGGCGCTGTGGTTCCGGGGTCACGGTGTCTGATCCCCCGGAACGGTTCCTCCTGCTCGGAGCCGGCGCTCCGGTAATTTGCCTGGGGAAGGCCCGGGCGATGGGGCGTGGCGGGCCGGCGTGAGGAGAGAGACAGTGGGGGAGGGGTGGCCTCTCTTGCCGTGGGACCGAGCGCGTGGAGGGGCCGGGGGCGCCCCCCCCCGGATTGGGGGGCTCGGTGCTGTCGCGGGGGGGGGAGGGTCTATGACATTGATACAGGGCCTGGGAGGCTGCCAGTCTTGCCCCTGGCGCAGTGGCCGGGACCTGGCCCCTGTGCCCGACTGAGCAGGGTCCCCTGCCTGGGGGCAGGTGTTTAGGGAAATCGGCCCCCTCCCAGTCGCGCATGGGCGCCAGCTGTGGTGCCTAAAGGGCTGACAGCCCCGGCTGCGAACAGATGGGGGTGATGCTTAGCCCTTGCTGCTGGTATCCAGACTACTACCTAGCCTCCCTGGGGTGTGACGAGAGGAGACACGTCCCAGGAAACAACCCAAACGCCCATCCTGCTCCCTCGCACCGAGGCCCTAGGTTCTGCTGCAGAAGATGAAAGGATCAGTTTATGCCGTTGCATCAGGGAGTTGATCCTGTCCGATGTTTATACAGATGATCCCTACTCAGTACTCTAGGGGAAGGCACAGCCTTCCCGTCGCCCAGCACCTCTTTCAGAAGGGCTCTGTGCAGGTGAATGGGAATCACAGTAGCCACAAATTTAATCCTATTTTTTCCTAGTGCCAGTCCCAAGTCAAGCTCCAAGAAATAACTCAAATATAGTATTTCATCCTTTATTCTCTTCCCCTCTCCCTTGTCCACTCACCAGATGTCCCTAACCCCTGTTTGCCAGAAGCTGGGAATGAGCAACAGGGAATGGATCGCTTGATGATGACCTGTTCTGTTCATTCCCTCTGGGGCACCTGTCATTGGCCACTGTTGGAAGACAGGATACTGGGCTAGATGGACCTTTGGTCTGACCCAGTATGGCCGTTCTTGTGTTTAGGCAATAAAGGACTCTGCAACATAATTCATATTTCCAGTTTGAAGGTATCTGCTGTTTAATCTGCTATATATTTGAGGAACTGTTGCAATAAGAATTTGTTTCTGTATCCACTACACTTCTCCAGTCTGTGCACTGCAGTACTTTCCAGTATAATTAAGACAGGTACTTCTGGAATGCTACACATCTGACTATAAAGTATCTAATTGCCAAAATGATATAAATGTCATAAATGCTCATTGGCAGTTACACACCACTTTGTAGGGGATCTCAATGAAAACTTCCTGCTGCAAGCCGATAGTCAGAAGAGTTTCTTAGGGTAGTGATTGTGACTTGACCAATGCCTTATGCAGAGACTTAGAAAACTTCAGTCAGCTGTATTGATACAGATCTGTTGGTGTAAGAGACCCTAAAAATCCCAATCAGGACAATTTATATCCAAATAAAAACTGAAAGTAAATGAAATGCTAATACAAACTTATTTCTCTTTGATCTATTGTTCGCAGTTTATTGGTGGCACAGCTCCATAGCTCTGTCATCATCAACTGACTTATGTGCAAAAGCTTCTTCTAATATTATTTTATACCGTTTTGGGGCATAAAACAATGACATGGTCTAGTAATCTGATTCTAGGACAGGGACACAGGAACTCCTGAACGCTAATTCTGGCTCTAATACCAATTCCCATTGTGCCTGTGATTGAGCCACTTAGCCTCTCTGTGCCATAATTTTCCCACCTGTGTATTGGGGGATAATACATATCATGTAAATACTAAGCATTATGACTGATAGTATGGGGATTATTTGTTGTGTGCGTTGTTTTGGACAGACTTCCTGCTAACTAATGTCAGGAGACAGTGGTTGTACCCGAACAAGCCCATCCGTGGGGTCTCCATCGGATAATGAGTTCCTGCCAGATCGGCCAAGGTATGTGTGCTCACTGTCTCCTGAACTTATTGCCAAGGCTCGTGAAGAGCTGCAGGAGAAACCTGAATGGAGGCTTCGTGATGTGCAAGCCCTCCGAGACATGGTGTGTAAGGATTACCCTACTCTGAGCACGTGTCTGGACGATGCTTTCTTGCTAAGGTTCCTTAGAGCCAGGAAATTTGATTATGACCGAGCGCTACAGCTTCTGGTGAACTATCACAGCTGCAGAAGGAGCTGGCCTGAGGTCTTCAATAACTTGAAACCATCTGCAATTAAGGCTGTCCTAGCATCTGGCTTTGTCACTGTGCTGCCTCACTTGGACACTGAGGGACGCCACGTTGTCTGCATTCGTCCAGGTATTGTAATGCCTGAATTCCCCGGTTGGAACAAGATTCTTTGTGTCTTTGAGGTATCTCTGACTGTGCCAAAGTCTGTTTCTTGCTCCCTTGCAGACACTGGTGACTCTTGCAGATTACATGGTATTGCTTCCTTTTGAAATCTGAAAAGTTACTTGTGAAAGGATTAATGTCTGTTGTTTGCCCAATTTAGATCACTTTTTTCCTATTTTAGCAATAGCTGCAGTTGACTAAAACCAAAAATACAAAGTGGGTTAATGTGGTTGCCTGATGATTTGAGAAAAATATGAATGTGCAATCAGCCTGAGATAGCAATAAGTCTGCTGTCTTCTAGATGCACATTTATAATAAGCCTCTTTGACAACAAGCTGGGGGTTCAAGGTGGGGCAAAGAGCCTCTGACATCCCAAATCTGCTTTCAGTGCTGCCAGGTTTGCTGTAAACTGTTTTCATACTTTGCTTTCCCGTCTACCTGCTTTCTTTCTGAGATAAAATGATTTCTCTTCTAGTAATCTGTGCTGGGGAAAGTAGGGGGTTCGTAAGATCACAGTCTTTGCTCCTTGAAGTAAGTATGGCATCTTGCTTGAGAAATGTTACTGTGAACTAGGAGTGTGGGTGTTAAAGAATAACTTTGGAGTTCTGGGAAATAGATCATCATTTTTTGGCATATATATATAGTCATTTTATATTTACTTTCCAAATAACCATACGTTTTGTAACCTTAGACAGATGGACACCAAGTAATTATCCAATTACTGAGAACATTCGTGCCATATACTTAACATTAGAAAAACTCATTCAGTCTGAAGAGACCCAAGTGAATGGAATTGTAATCCTTGCAGACTACAATGGAGTCAGTTTATCTAAGGCATCTCATTTTGGTCCTTTTGTAGCCAAAAAAGTGATTGGAATTCTTCAGGTAAGACCTGCCTTGTGCACTGTAAACTACTGCTTCTATGTCTAGAGTTCTGCTAATGCTAACAAAAATATTCATATGTTGGCTTTTACCTGAATGCTTTTAAAAATGCGTTTCTGCCTTCTGCCAGCTCTTAACTGGTTGATGCTGGCTGCTAATGGGTCTGACTTTATACTCCGAGCCTCCCAAGTCTGCTGCTACTTTGGGAACTTGAAGTTTGAGGAGTTGAGCCCGCTTGCCATCTGGTAGGGGGAGGATACATGAAGTAAGACTAGGAAGAAGAGACCCCCTTGCTGATCTTTGAGTGTTGATAATATGCTCTGCTGTACAAATGGTCTTTGCTAAAGGAGCTTCCAATCTAGATGGGACATAGAACCATTCACACACTGAGCCTTGGGTGATTGCGCAGATTTCAAGTGGTGCTGCAGGAATTTTGCAGAGTTGACTTTTGAAAGTCTTCCCTGAAAGTTGTGTTTTGAGGAAAGATTTCTAAGAGGAAAGAGGTTGAGAAGAGAGAGGCTGCTCCAAGCCTAGGGGGGCAGCATAGAAGGAAGTGCAAAGCAGACATAGGTTACTTAGTCTGAGTGGCAGGAGAGGAACATAATTTTAGTTGTAGCATTTTCTGTAGTCTAGAGCAGGGGCGGACAAACTTTTTGGCCTGAGGGCCACATCGGGTTTCCGAAATTGTATGGAGGGCCAGTTAGGACCCCTGCCCCATCCAACCACTCCTTCTCCCTGACGGCCCCTGGAACCCCTGCCGCCTCATCCAACCCCTCCCTCCTTCCTGACTGCCCCCCTCCCAGGACCCCTGCCCCCATTCAACCGCCCTGTTCCCTGCTCTCTGACCGCCCCAACCCCTATCCATACCCCGCCACCTGATCCCCGCTCCGAACTCCCCTGCCCTCTATCCAACACACACACACACACCCTTACCACGCTGCCTGGAGCACTGGTGGCTGGCAGTGTTACAGCCGCACGGCTCAGAGCACTAGGACAGGCAGCCATGCTGCCCGGCTGGAGCCATCCATGCCACCGTGCAGCACAGAGCACCAGGTCAGGCTGCGGCTCTGCAGCTGCGGTGCCTAGCAAGATCTCACAGCCCCGCCGCCTAGAGCATTGCGCCGGCAGCCTGGCGAGCTGAGGCTGCAGGGGTGGGGGCTAGCCTCCCAGGCCAGGCAGGACGGTCCCGCAGGCCGGATGTGGCCCATGGGCCGTAGTTTGCCCACCTCTGGTCTAGAGGGGAGCATGGTAATGTAACTGTGGGCAAGCTCCTCTTGAATGACTTTCTTCTTCCCGTGAGCTTTAGTCTAGTCTGAGCTGTGCATGCTTTTTTGCTGGATCCCTGCAGGGAGAATGGGGAGAGTTCCGTGGAGACAAGAATAGACACTTAATTGCACACTGGCTAATACTTCTCACCGTTCTTACAGAAGTTCCACAATCTGAACATGATTGTTTTGCAAAGTTCTGTCTGAATCCACAATTAACTTACACAAGTAAAATGGGTGATAAATTTCAATTGATAAATACAGATATAATAAAATAATTACACAGAAGTTTGGGTGAGGGACTAATACTTATTTAACTTGCCATTGAAGACCCCAGTTGAAATATGGTGTAAGTCACATGTGAGATGAGTGTACTAGTTCTTATTTTAAAGCAGATGCTATTTGGCACACTTGAAAGCCTGTGGTGAGAGGAGACGACCCCAGGGCTAGAATAATCGGAGTTTTTGCTAGCTAGATTTGGGGTAACTTGGCTGACGCATGCAAAGAAGCTTGCCCAGATTCTGACCACACTACCTTGCTTTTGCAAGAGTTATCAATCTCTCGCTGCCAAGAGCCCCCAGCTTCATTAAACATTTTACAGAGGGAAAACATTTGTGCAGTGCAGTGTCCACTCTTTAGTCCAAGCAATGAATGCGTTCTCTGTACGGCCAGAGTTGGTTATTGGAAGAGGGAAGCGTCAGTAACTCAATGATGAGACCATAATCCTTAAAAACACCTTTTTCCTTTAGTGATTCTTCCTACTGAAAGCCTCCCAGTGAAAGCACCATGACTAACCTTATTTTTTAATTGCAATTTATACTGCAGAGCCCTGTGTTCCACTGGCAGCTGAGACAGCCTTCTAACCTCCCTCTGCTCCATGTGCTGATGTGGTGTCCACCAGTGTAGGGCCCCTTTATCTTTTGCAGTCAATTTGACCAACTGTTCAGATTTCCAGTTGAATAGTAGCAATAGGTTTTCTCCTTCTGTGCAAATACATGAAAGTTTTCCCAAATAACATGGGCTCTGACCTTTAATCATTTAAAATGCTTTGTTTAAAACATGGGCTTCTTTCTGGCCAGTCAGTGCTTTTGATTCCCCAGTAGTACAGGGAATCTGACCCTCAGAATCCAGGGTCATTCATTTTGCGTAATTTTTATATAGGAGCTGCTCCTGCCTTAATTAAAAACATATTTTTTCAAAAGAAGACTGGGGCAAAAGTAGAGACGTAGTAAATGAAATGTACTATTGGTGGTACATCTCCTGATCCAAGAGTGCTGTCAGGCTCTATGTGAGTGCCAGACACTCTGGTTTTTGTCCGATTCTTGCACCCATATACTTTACTTCACTGCATCAATTTACATTTGAACTGCAAATAGAATCTTGGGAGCAGTTGGGTTGTGTGGGCAGTCAGTGTCAGGAAGGTTAAATAGAAAAAGCTGTCCAGTGTTTCTAAACCGCTGTAAAAATCTCCTCCTTCCCCAGGATGGTTTTCCCATTCGAATCAAAGCTGTCAATATTATAAATGAGCCTCGCATATTCAAAGGAATTTTTGCCATCATCAAGCCTTTTCTGAAGGAAAAGATAGCAAACCGGGTAAGTGATTGTGCCTTTTAATATTGGACTTAATGACAGGCTCTTTGCTGGACATGAAATGTAATGAATATTGAAACAGATAAAAGTTGGAAATGGCAGTGTCCTTTACTCAATCTGCCTGTGACTATATCATCCTTTGCTTCCTGGCTTTTGTCTGGCTCTGTCATAACTGTATCACTTTGAACATGCCGAGGGTTAGGGAGACTGGTCAGTAGGATTTCTCAGAAGAATGACAGAAGTGATTGGCTTTCTTTGATAAATACAACTTGACATTTTACCTGGTTAAATGCACATTTTTAGGACCTATATTATGTAATCAGTATAGTAACTTTCTTCTGGAGTTGGGATTATTGAGCCAACAGCATCCTATGCATTAATGTTATGTTTGTTGGAGGAAATCTTCTGAGTTGTCCTTTCTCTCACTCCTCTTTATTCTTTCCCTTCCTTTCTCAAAGGTCCTGTGTTGTTGTAACTTTCTCATCAGCTAAACAGGTTGGATGCAGTTCCCCCTGCAGTTCGTTGATTCTTCTCTTTCACATGCAGAAGAGGATGCCTCTCTCCACAAGGCTGAGTGCTGCCTTCTCTGCACTCCCAGTCCTTGTGAATGAGTTTAGACTCAAACTGAACTGGAAACATAGTTATTGTGATTAAGATTTACTAGCTGGATCGCCTATAAGGCGAGACTTTCAAACAGGTATCGAACTGGCTTCTGCTCTTGCATGCACAATGTTGTGCACTGTCCTTTGCAAAAAGAAAATGATGTTGCTTGCAATTGTGCATGCAGAGCCAGTTGAAATATGCCCCCTTAGAATTATTTAAAGAGCAAAATAGACTCTCCCTACTTGTCATGTGCTGGTCTCGCTGGAGTTTTAAAATGCTTAATTACAAGCTGAAAAGGTTTCTGATACTTTAATAAAATATATTTTGGGATTTTCTTCCTTAGTTTTTTCTTCATGGCTCTGATTTGAATTCTCTTCATCAAAACCTTCCACAAAGGATCCTTCCTGAAGAATATGGTGGCACGTCAGGGAAGCTGGATGTCGCTGCCTGGAATGAGTTGCTGCTCGCCTCGGAAGAGGATTTTTTGCATGACTTCTCTCAGCTGGTTCTTCCAGGTGACAGCTCACCATCTGAAGCTGTAATGAGTGGGGATGCTGAGGAGAAGCAGAGTGAAGAGCCTCTGCGAGGCATGAAACCTCAACTCTACTACTGTTATTAACAAGTCAGTTAAAGGAAGTTTTTCCTTGCACAGTCAGTCTAGATGCCCTGTCCTGTTCTGAAAGGAGTAAGAACACAGTGGGGTTATGAACTCTTCCTTACCCCAAACCTCCAGTTTGTGAGTAGAGGCATTTTACGCTGTGGAACCAAAGCAAGTTAAAGTGGGTGAGATGGGGGGGCAAGGCAGAGTTCTCTTTGGAATCTAGGCAGGTCACACAATTCCCAAGCCACCTCAAGTGTTAAGGATTGTTAATCTCAGTGTGAAAGATGCAGTCTAGCAAATTCCTCTTAATAGTAGTGAGAGAAAAAATATCTCATTAGAGTGAATCTCATAAGTGTCTCTCTCAGGGTAAAAGGCAGAAAAGACTTGCTAGTTTGGCAATCATCAGAAAATAGCATCATCACTGCACCCTGCAAAGTGAAGCTCTGTCAGTGGAGATTGTCAGAAATGTCCAAGTCACAGTCCTGGACCTAATTACCTGGTCCTGTCTGTGTACTAGCATGTTCCAGGAGTATCAGAATGTGTACTGGAGCTTCTCCCTGATATTTTGCACACTCTGTGTGTGTAGAATTCCTAACAGATTTGCCCTTTGGATTTGAAAGGAGAAAGTTACCGTAATTTTGTAAACATTGTGACTAGTTATTTCAAAGCATAGTGTAATCAGACACAAATTCCACTTCCAGAAAATCGAGCCTTTCAGATCATGTATTGCGTAGCTTTTTTCCAATAAGATGCAACTTTGAATATTTACAACAATATAGACAACCTGAGAAGAAGTGAGGTCATTCACTCAGATATAATCAGTTGCTCTTTCCTTCAGCTCTTTCCTGCCTTACTTTTCAACTTCCCTAAGTAACTTAAATAGAATCTATGTGGAAAGATTTTGTAGCAGGTAGCATCTATAGAAGGCAATATTAAGTAAGAGAAAGCACGGTAGTTCTTGAGCTACATTACTTTGGATAGAATTTTTGAATCTGAGTCTTCGTAAACCAAATGCAGACAGATATTTTTAAAGAATGTTCAGATTTGTTGTATTGCCGTTGTTCTCTGTTCATGTTTGTCCTGATTTAAGTAACACTGTTGCTATTTGTCATCCCCTTGTCTTTGGATGGCAGCTTCTTTTGTAAAGTGTAGACTTTGGTCAGTTCTGTAGGGCTTAAGCTTAGGTTATGTGTTCCAGTACTTTAGATCCTTAGTTCTAATGTCAAATGAGGTTAACACGTTCTGCATCTGTGTAGGCTATTCCCCAAGTTCATTCTGTGTCATGGTATTGAATTTTAAATGAACTCTGAGCACATTATCTTTGCACGTCATGCACTATATAAATAGTGCAAAGGTGAAACCTCATTACAGCCAGGAAAGCACACCGCGTTATTTAAAAGGGTTTGTCAGTGGACAAGAACACTGATTATAACCAAACACCTCATCTTTATAGCACTTTTTAAATGGCTGGAATTTCTTTGGGGGGATAGGGAAGGTAAATCTTTTTACTGAGTGCCGAGTGGGAAACAGGGACCGGTTATCTTACTGTAAATATGAAAGGTATGGTCTCAAGGAGTTGGACCATCCTTTTCTCTGAGTGCCAAACTGTGCTTGTTTGAATGTCTCTTCCTAGATTACACCATAGCATAACTTTGTTGCCAAAAAGAGTTTGGGAAGGAATAGATTAGGGAAATCACAGCTCCCTGACTTGGTAAAATGCTAGCTCTTTTATTCAAGCAATAGACGCGTGGGATTGGGTTTTGAAAGGACTAAAAAGTATAAAGTTTTTTCCAATTAGCAGTTCATAGCTCCAATGGGGACAAGAAGTTCATATCCTGTCACTTGAACAGAAAGACTTTAACAGAACACTTTTACTGTTGTGTAGGATGCTGGCAAGAGTCTATTGAGAGAATATAGCCTTCTTCTTTCCTTCCCCTTTTTAGGTATGAAAGATAATAGGAGCCTGCCTCTAACATCAATGCATGACAGCCCCTGCCCCTTTCTATACTAGTCTTAATTTTCATGGGGGAAAGCATTTCAGGTGAGAAATATCATTCCCGTCATTAACAATCAGTCAGCCCCCAACTTTTGTGCAGACCTGGCAGAAATGCAGGGCTGACTAGTGTCCCTTCATTTGAGCAAAACTTTCCTCTCAGATCTACTGTGCAGTGCTTAACCTTCACGTTGCTTGCCGTTATTGTGGAGATAAATCCAGCTCTTCTTCCACCTAGCAAAATAAGCAGAATGTGGCATTGCTTAAAACCATAATTGTCAACCTAAGCTATCTAACTAAATTAACTGCCAAAAATGTGTTGGGGTGTCTTGGATGGTTTGAGTGAATACTATTAATTTCCCTCTGTCCACCATGAAAAATTAAAAAAAAAAAACCACTCCAGGATGCAGCATTTGTCTTTGAAGTGGGTGCATGGCAGGCTTTATTCTTCCTCTTTCATGGTTGGGTGGTTTCCCCTCTAAGACTACATCTACACTGCATGCCCCTTTTGGTGGCATGTAGCATACACACACTGCATTTCTCCCTAGCACTAGTATAAAAAGCAGCACAGATGATAAAGTACTCCTTAGGTGAGTAGAGGAAAGACATGCCTAAAGCTGGTGCATATGTATCCTACTTGCCCACATAGTGCCTCCCTACTCACTATTTTTAGCAGCATAGTGTCCTGCTGCTAGAGTCTTTCCCCAAAGCAGTGAAAGGTTCTGGCACTGAGGAGCCACCAGAGCCTCTCCTGCCCCAGAGCCTTTCCTTGGCATGTGTAGCTACATACCAGTGTGGATGCTGCCTCTGCCCTGCATGCCACCAGGGTGCAGTGTAGACATAGCCTAAGAGGAGCTGCTCTCAACTAGTGAAGAGGGAAAGCTCCATGTTAGAAAACTTAACTTCCTCCTTAAAAAGGATTTGTAGGGGGGAAAGTCTCCAGCAACCAGGGCAAGACCTGATTTTTTCAATGCTTTTTCACTCTGGCATGCCTTAAACTATAGCAACCAAACTAGATTTCATTTGTAGCCTCAAACCAAGGTCTTCTTTAGAAGACAAATTGACAGTTTGTAGTACTTTATCCTTAAACAAAATAGTTTTGGTCATCTTACTTGTAGATGGAGACTTAAGTTTTCCTCTCAGAACTTTTGTTTTGGAGTTGTTAGACTCTTTGGAATCTAGCTTTTAAATTCATGATAGCTCTGTCATCAGTAATACAGCATATGTAAACAAAGCCAGTACATTATCCATTACTATCAGCTGTAACTTTTCCTAATTCCCTCATGGGGGCAGATGCTTTGCTTGTCTTCCCAGAGAAAGTGTGGACTCTCACAAAAGGAACTAAGCTTAACATCTACATGCTGTTAATATTGGTACCCAAAGCACTATTTAAAAAAAAAAATTGTAGAAAAGTTGAGCTGTCAAGCCCTTTAATGACAGGCAGCCCTTGTGTCTCAGAGGTTGATGGAATTATGAAGCTAAATAGGTAGTGTAGTTGACAACAGGCCCACACTTCTAGTGACTTCTTATCTTTAAAGTAGAAGGGAAGGAAGAGCAATGGAGTTAACTCAAATCCCTTTCAGTATTAGAATTATCTGGCTGTTTCAACTAAACTTTTCTAAAAATCAGTTCCATGTGAAGCTAGCTGAGTGAGAACAATGTTAGAAGTAACAATTCTGGCTAGGCATTAACTGAGAGAAAGATACTCAAACTGCCTTGGGCAACCTTGACTGTCTCATGGGAAGTAGGACAAAGGTTAATTGCATACTGTAAATAAAATACTTGAATTTATATGAGGGCAAATAGGTGTTATATATTCAGAGGTCTTTTTCAGGGAATGAGGGTGTTTTGGCACAAGTTTAGTAATATACCTGATTGTTCAAATGATTTTGCTTTTTTGTTTAAGTGGACCTAAAGGTGTTAGGTTTAATATACATCTGTTATTTTGATAAAATGTTTATTTTTATATTGCATTTTATAAAATGGAGTGGTCAATGTATGTACTTTTATTATGCATGACTGGGTATTAAACAATTCTGTCATAACAATCTAGTTCATTTTAAGTGTACATGTACAATAATCTTTTTCAAAGTTAGGTTAGATGTCATGGAATCACTCCTAAAGATGCAACTTTAAACTTATTTCCCCTCTTGCATTTGTATTTAAGTTGTACTAAACTGAGCATGAGCTGCTTCACTCCTACTCAGGCAAACTGAACTCTTGATTCATTAAATATAGAGACATGAGGCCAATGCTTCCAGCAAGATGGTTGAAGTTAACACTTTTTGTTTTTGTTCAATCTACTTGAATGTTAAAGTTGGCTTAGTTAGCTCAACTGAAATGCCATTTGGCCATTTTAAACAAACAGTCTGAGAATCTTCATTAGGTGAAAGTAAGATGTGACCTGAGTCTGCTGAGATGCAGGAAGACATGTCTATTCCAACTAATTAACTAAACATAGATTTATCTCCTATTACGGGTACTTTAACTAACAGTAGATGGCATTTGGTAACTGGTAAAAACTCAAGTAGGCTAGTGTGCTGTACACTATGAAGTCAGCATCCAGGATAGAATATGAAATGAACATCTGTTGCCTAGTATCTACAACTACAATAAATAAAAAGGGAGTCCTAATATCTATAAATAAGGTTATCTGACTGCTAATTGTACTTTAGGGGTGGCTGTAGGATAGAAGATAGTGGGTAGGCTTTGCCTCTTGTCTAGCTTTTCCATCTTTCCACTCTCCTTCCTTACCAGCATACAGTTGTGTATTGTGTCCTTTGTTATAAACACACTTATTGGCCAAATTACAACTCCTTAGCATGTCCACTTCCTGCTATGGCTGAGAAACTTAAACATGGTCTTAGGCATGAATTGTCAGCAACATTTTACTAAAAAGAAAAAGGAGTACTTGTGGAACCTTAGAGACTAAAATTTGAGCATAAGCCTTCAGTGCCTTGCATAATGACAGGTTTCAGAGTAGCAGCCATGTTAGTCTGTATTCGCAAATACAGACTAACATGGCTGCTACTCCGAAACCTGTCATTTTACTGCATCCTAGTGCACATACAAAGCTAAAAATTGAAGACATAAGCTTGGATACCTACCTCCTTCTAGTAAAATAACTAGTGTTAGTGGTCTAATTGTAATAGTCCTCAGTCAAAAGATAAGTCCACTTTGCTATGTGTTTTGTAAGTGTGCTCATCACAGACTCACCATCCAACATATGATTCAGCATCAGAGGACTGGAATGAAGGTGTAATCACCATGTTTAATCAGAGCATAGATTAAGTCATATGACACCACTTGAGCCACATAAAACTTTCCTTTAAGTCATGTGGTAGGCTAATACAGCTGCTGAAGTTAATTCAAAATATCATGGGATATTATGAACTTGCTGCACCAGTCCCTGCACCTACCTGGAACAGAGAGAGTTTGAAAGATGCTTTGAACAGTTAATCTACATTTTAATCAAATGCATTTATAGTGCAAATATTGACAATGTGTATTAACTCAGACAAGCACAAATTGAGAATTAATAAAAAAAATTTCCAGCATAATTTTAGATTCGAAACAGAAGTATCTGAGTTTAGAGTTAAATCAAAGTTAAAATATTTGGCAAATATACTAAATCAAAGAATAGTTTCCATAAAACCTAAAGGTTTTATTATATGTATTATTCTGGGAACAGGAATTACAGTCAACAGCTACACATCTTCAAGATATTGGTCTTGGAGGGAATGTATAAGTTTCTGCCCACAAACAGGAAGGTGCTCTTTTAGACAACCTTTTGCAATGGAATGTAGAAACTTACGCAGCATGGCTTACACTTCCACATACTGACCATTTAGTGCATTATGCTAAAAACGCAGCTTCTTCTTTTATATTACTTTGTGTTTAATTGTTCTCTTCAATATTGTGTTGGAACTAATGGATACTACAGGTGTTTTTCTTCTGTGCTGTACTACAGTTGTGGTGATAGATTTCAAAAATGCACAAACAGCTAACCTCACATATAGGTCAAAATAAAATAGTATCAAAATTAATGTAGTTGAGATACGGCATCAAGCATTACACAATCCAGCAGTTTCTATCCACCTGCATGGAACATGAAAAGATGCATTTGCCTTAGTTTCAAGAAATAACTGAAGCAATACATGACGTTTTGGCTTTCAGCAGAGGAACTTCAGGCATTTTCATAATCTCAGACAAGCACAATCATTTAAGTGAAGTCCCGACTGGTAATGACAAGAGGAGCCACTAGGGTCCAGACATAGAGAAGGAGGCAGACCCAGCTTGAGGAGATCTTCACCCACACAGCTGGCCACTTGCTTGTCATGGTTTTGAAGTCTGCATCAGGGCTGTAACAATGGGAAAGAGTTGTTAACGACAAGCCTCCACTTGCCACCGTCTTTGCACTTTTACTGAACTGAAGGTGCAGCATGTTTGGAACATTCCACCATCATTTCCAAAAAGGCTCCTTGTCTTATAAGTGAAGACCCTACACTGCAAAATCCCTCCTTTCAGAACTTTAGAGGTGTCCTGCCACCTGCCAGTCTAAGTACATCCCAGCCTATGTATGTTTATGCATCACCATTCTTACAATTGACCCCACAGCCAGTTATGAACCAACTTCAGTTCTTTATTACAGGCAGCTGTTCCTCCATATACTCTTTCCTTGTTTAAGACAGCACTCACAGCAGCACTAAATGAGAAAATGCAAGACCACCCCATGTAGTAGGTCAGCCAATCACAAGAAAAAGGCAGTAAGTAGGTGGTGGGAGTACAGCCTCAAGATGGATCGTCTCAATAGCTCTGGGGCAACCCTCAGCACATAAGTGGCTTCCATGTCTGTAGCTGCTAACATTCCTTCTCCCGTTTGTCTTCTCAATCTCAAGCTGGGCAAAACCAAACTTTTCAAAGGACAGAGTCCCTGACTAACTCATTATGCCAACAGGAGGAAAGATACACAACCACAGGAATCTGAAGAAAAATCTACTCAGTCTGGTATCTTTTGCCCTTGCAAATTTGGACAATCCTTTATGCAGGCTGCCCCGTCCCTTTCTGTCAATGCCCCAATTAAAAAAAGCTAATCACCACAACTTTGATGCAACTATCATGAAGGAAAGATCTGAAACCACAGATATCCCAGATTTAGGAGTAGCCTTCAGACTTCCAGTCCCTAAGCTACCAGTGAACTCACTGGATATCAAGGGGAATGGGGCATAAGAATTCTTCTCCCAGCAGGAATTAAAGCTGCACAGATAGTCAGATCAGCCACCCAGAGTTGAGGTAGCAGGTGCACCTTTCACCTACCTTCGTAAATATATTTTATGTTTAAAAAGTTAAACCCATTTTGTTTCTACCTGTACCAGTTAGTGAGTGTCATCATGATGTAGAGAGAGGCAAGGAGCAACATGAAGTGAAAGAAAGCGTAGCTGTACTGAACTGCCCCTTTCTCATTGTCCATGACCCGACGAACTTCTCCATCTTCCACAGATCCACCATCCATTCCCACAGGGTCATCCAGCATGGCACTGTCACTCCCAGACAAAGTCAGCTTGTTCACCTGGCTATTACTGGAAGAGCGGATGCTGCAAAGTGACCCAAAAAACAAAAGTTAAAAATCCACCCTAGAGAACACAGGGGTGGGTTTCACTAGTGACTATAACTAGTCAAATCTTTTACATCCCCCAAAATGTGTTGCGATTGACTGACATTTTTCCAAAAGGGTAAACAAGGAACGCTCCTTAGGAGATCCATTTCCATTCATGTTACATATCGGAGACCCAAATCTCTGGAATAGGAACATCTCTCTCTCCAGAGCCACCTGACGCTGCTCTGGATATCACTGCAGGTGGCAGCATCACACCAGCAAGTTGACTCCTAGCCTCTGCTAGAGCTGGAAACTCAAGACTAAATGATTCCAGTTGCTATCAGTGGAAGCAGTGTGCTACTTCTGAACTTCCAGTCCAAGCAAACACCTTACCCCAATGTGTTTATTGTGATTGGAGGTCAGTTCAGAAACAACTCTCCTACTATTTAACTCTGACTTAAGTAACATCCCCCTCCCCACTTCATGCTATTATGGCCTATTTTAGCTTAAGACTTCAACTAATTAAGAACAGGGCTGGTGAAGCCTCTACCGTCCTCACAGTTTTACTAGTCTTCCATATTTTTATTTGCCCACATCAAGCTAGACAGAGCCTTGTGTGCAAGGCAGGTAGATTTCATTCATAAACGCACACAGTTTTCACAGAAGGAAGGCAAGTGCTGTTTCTGCTTTGAGTGACTCAGATCTTACCTAGAATACAGGAGACAAAGAACAAAGATACCAAGTCCAACAATACTCTGTGCATCCCACCACTGCAAGGACTTTGGTGGAGCCTGAGTAGCAGGTATGACAGTTGCATTAGCTGGAGTTATTGTGGGTGCAGTTATCTGTGTGATGATGTTCAACAAACTTGGGTTGCAGCTTCTATCTGAAAGAGGTTTACAAAAAAAAAAGTTTAGTAAAACTCATCCCTGTCATCTTCTGTCAGCCAGGTTTGTAGTCTAGAGTTCCTGCTGGACTTCCAATTGCTCTTGGATTCCCTAGTAGCATCAGTGGCAAGAAGTCTTCCCACATTCACTTGACTAGATTAGTGTACTCCAATCAAGCCCTTTCTTAGATCTTTGCACAGATACCATCCTTCCCACATGCCCATCCCCACACTGCTTGATTCTCAAAATATTTAGTTCTGTGTTTCACTAGGAAGGATTTCACAGAATGCAACAGATAAGCCTGGACTAGAGAATTAACTTCAGTCCAGACCTTATCAACCAGGTCTTTGGGACCTCCAGAATAGATTGCTGCAATATGCACCACACAAAAGAAAGCCACTGAGAAGCTGAATAGGACCACCTGACTATGTAGCAATTCTGTACCTGAGTAAGCACATGTTGTAGGGATTCTCAAATGCATCATTTGATCAGCAATCCCAGCACAATGGCTTCTGATAACAGTAAGCTCCACTGACATGTTTTTGTTTTAAAAATGGAATACCTTTCTACCAAGGCAGATAGATGCTTACCAGGCTCATTAGACATAGCTGACCAAGTGAGATACATTGTGTAGAGACTAATAACAGAGGACTGGAGGAGGCCAGAGTGCGGTTGATGTTCCTGTTTAAAGACAAAATGCTCTCCAGAGTCAAAAATGGCATTTCAGATACAGCTGCATTTAATCCTAATTGCTGCAGATTTGCCTAACATCTAGTACAGGGATCGGCAACCTTTGGCATGTGGGCCACCAGGGAAATCCGCTGGCGGGCCAGGCCAGGCCAGTTTACCTGCAAGGTTCAGCTGATCACAGCTCCCACTGGCCGAAGTTCGCCGTGCCAGGCCAACGGCAGCTGTGGGAAGCCAGACACAAACGTTCATCCCTCTTGACCCAAATACATGCACTGCGCACACCATCTTTGATCAGAAGCTCTTGCTTGACTTAACCGTGACAAGACTGACTGTAGCAGGTTTGCAAAATACAAGTCTAGCATATAACTTCTGAACAACATCTAGTAATCCTCTGTGGCATATTAGCAGAGGTGGTGACTCAAAAGAGATGGGGGGGGCGCGCTGGAGAGAGAGAGGGGAGGAGCAGCTTTAGAACCCAAGACCTATCTTTAACAGATATGCCCAGTATTCTTCAAAGGGTGTTTAACCAGGTGAAGCACGTGTATTCTACCTGATGCAGAACTATTTTGTGTTTAACAGACATCTAAACAGGTCAAAGTATCTCCCTGTTACAGTCACCCAAAATACAACCATCCAAAGTCAACCCTCAATTTACCCGTGTGGAAACCGCATTAAATAAGAAGGGTTGCAGAGTTATCATAAAGGGCAACTTGGTTTCTTACAACAGCAACACAAACAATCAGAGCAAAGGAAGACTAATCTGTCATCATTTATTGTTTGTTAACTAGGCCAGGGGTTCTTAGAAATTTTCATAGCGCACCATATCTCATGAAAGTTTTCAGAAGCATCTTAATGACTTAAGAACCTAAATCCAATTGATGTCATTTAGGTATGCTGAAAGTTTTACCCAGCAACTCTTGGATGCCTCCCCTCTGATCCATGATAGCTGTAGTATCTCTGAGGCAACCACAGCAACTGCTTTCACTAAGTGCACCAAGAAATAATTTGGTGCATTGTATTTCAGATGTGTCTAATACAATGACAGCTAGAAATCAGCATCATCATGTGACATGCCAGCTTTCTGCAGATGGTCAGTAAAATGTTCTAAATGTCCACAGTTCAGGAACTATTGCATTAGGTTCAGTTTTCTGCTTATTTCTAGTTATCCCACACAATCATTAGCATGCTCTCATCCTGTGACAATTTTTTCTGAATGTGTATTATACATTTGTTGTTTTTATACTTCAAAGGAGATTTAAAGATATTGCTATCTGTGTACAAAAGGATTTAAGCAAAAATAGAAAATGTAGTACCTGAACTTTTGGAAGGATAGAAATGATGGAAACAACAATGCACAAGATCATATTAAAGCTGATGAAGAACTTGTTCTCGGTACAACCATCAGGTTTAGTGTAGAATACATAGAAGAGCACAACAGAAATTATTGACAAGATGTAGGTCAAGCTCGTACAAGAAAATAAAGCTGAAAAAGAAATACAAGTTAACTCAACACAGGGTGGAAACAAATACTTCTGCGGGCTCCCCATTGGAACACTTACCAGCCCTGAATTTTAGAGGCAAGATTTTCTCTCTACCCCACACAGACTGGGTGCCTTTATAGTGCCCTTCTTTCAAGTTATTTATAATCTAAGGAGCCACAGAGGTTAGTGTTCTCAGCTAAAAAAGAGTTAAGTTAAATTGCTAATTGTTATGGTTTTGTTGCTGGAGCCATTTAAAAAAAAAAAAAAAATCACATCAACAGCCGACAAGCATGAGGTGCAAGCCACATTATCACCATTATACAGACAGGGTGACTAAAAAGAGCTGAGCGGACTTGCTTGAGAACATTAAGGGAGTCAATGGCTGTAGCCCTGTATTCAGACCATACCTCTCTATGTAGCTGGGCACAACATTTAAATTTTATTTCTTATGACCATCAAACTGGACAGTGACTGACAGGTCTACTTCTCATTTTAATTAATGTGACTAGAACCAGCGTGTACATAGAGCTATAGTGGAGCAACGCTGCAGCTTCTACCTCCTCAGATACCTATGGAGCTTCAGCTGTAGGATGCAGATCAGAGTACAGCATGTACACAGTGGCAGGGCTGTAAGAGGCTACACCTTGTTTTTGTACTTACACTATGTACACATTGTTTGTTTCTTCTAGTTAGGTTTTGCACTCTCCGATTTAGATACCTACCCACATACCAACACCTAGAATTTCCTTCCTCCATTCGTTCAACCCAGGACTCATTCCAGGAGTGAGCAAAGTCCACAAGCAGCACCAGCTGGATGAGGATAAAGCAAAAGGCTCCAAGAATGCCAATAATAAACCATGCTAGAAAAGACATTAAAGGGATTTAAGTTAGAGTTATTTCTCATCATTTGTATTTTACTAGGTAGAAAAACTAGCCTCAGATTAACCTATAAACTGGCTTATCAGCTTTTAAGAGGAATAGTGAAAATATAGCCTGGAAATTCAGTCCCCTAATACTCTATGGCATCGATCCTGCAAATACTTACACATTACTTGCATGCTCTAGAGCATGCAAGTAGTTTCACTTACTTCAATATGACTCAAATTAAGCACGTGCTAAGTATTTGCAAGATTGGGCCCAAAGTGTTTTCAGAGAGAAGAATTCAAGATTTAACGTAAGACACTATTTTCATGTACGTAAGTGACCATCGAAGTTTATGAAAGGTGATTTAACTCCCCAACAATCCTACAAAATGGATGCAAACAGTACAGTAATAGGTAAACACTTCCTTAGCATAGCTGACTGAAGAGAACAGAACTTCTTAAAGGTCTTTGCAGAAGATCCCTAAAATGCCTTGGCAAACAAAGTCTTTCCCGACATCTGCTAATATGAACAGTGACAGAAGAGAAACTAAGATTTTGTCAGTCATACGAACACTTAAAATAATTAAGGTATTTAACTATAAATACGGAGCTTGGCCCTGTTTATCTGAAACACTGCAGCTATGCCCCAGGACATGTCCTGCTTACGTCGTTACTTCCCTAATTACCAGAACATTCCAGGGAAATAGGGTTGCACTGTATGTATTCTACAATAACCATAACTTGGAATGCACCAACTATAACCTCTGGTAATATGTGAAAAAGTTTGTATTTTCAAAAGCAATTCAATGACTATATATTAACTTTACCTCTTGTGAAAGGCCCTTCAGGAATGTAAAAGGCTCCAACCATGATACCAACTATGGCAGCTATTTTGAAGAACCAAAACCTTTTTAAAATAAAAAGACAAACATGTTTGACAGTGTTGGTCCTCTATCTGTACAACGAACCCCGTTTTAAGTGAACAAAATATGGCTGATTAACAGGCATGATTGTCTAATAATGACAGAACAGAATTGTATACAGTCTATTTGGGGATGCTCTGAGATGGTCTTTTCACATAGGAGACTGCCAAATAAGAGTAGTCTTTTGAAACCTGCACATGCTCAGACAAGGTACTTATACACCCAAATGGGTTCTTGGTGATGAAATAATACCTATAACATTTCACAACTGAATAGTGTTGAAACACTGTTCAGTGCTTTAGCCTAGAGAGAGAATGTTAAATAAGACATTTAACAAAGGCTGTTATTTTAAAAGGTTTCTTTTAATTAAAGTATCCTAAAAATATATTTGTCAAGAGTCTCCCTTTCCACTCCATCTTTATCTCCCTTTTTTAAAAAGAAGATGGCAGTTTTAAATGAACTCCAAACTCCAGAGAATGATAAGTGTTTGGGAAAATGACAGAAGAGGTGAGTTATCTGATTTCAAGGCATAATGTTTCAACGTCTGATTATCAGTACTTTAGAAATGCAGTGGAAGTAGGAGGCTTCCTAGGGATCTTGGTTACCCACACACTTTCAGAAGCAGTGCTCTCTAGCAATCAGCAAAGGAACTAAAGGACTCAGTCCAGGCTGTTCATCCACATACATCTAAGGAATCTGTCACTATCTGGGAAAGAAATTGGTAAGAGACAGACTAAACAAGTTAACAGGCAAGTCAATACCATGCCTACATACCCATTGTGCACTGCGGCTCTCGGATCGTTACTTGTTTTCACTTGTATCATAAGAAGAGAGAAAATGAAGAAGAACACTGCCATGGCAAAGCTGATTCGATAGACTGCCCTGTATCCAACCAGCACATCACAGTTGACAAAGCCATTCATGTGTGGTAGCCTGGTATGCAGCCCCTCATCACAAAATCCAGGCACCTGGATAAAAAGAGACTTGTAACTTGCCGTTCTAAGACCGCAGTCACAAACATGTGGAATACACAAATAACACAAGGGTCTCAGCTAGCTTCCCTCTGGTAGCCGTTGTGAGAAAAGGCTTTGCATCTGGTCCACAGGCAGAGATCAGATTTGTTCCTAGTGTCACCTTTTCCTTCCCATATCACTGCATAACCAAGACAGAGAGAGTAACTAATTTACCCAAAAGGAAAGTATCAGGGTGTAAGGCTTAGAGCAAGGATGTGAATTTGGTATCCTCATTCTCTAGGCTTGAGATGTCCAAGTGTCACAAAAGTGAAATCAATATTTCAAACTAGGAGCCAAACAGAAAACCATTCCATATATATACTGTGGCAAGTTTCCATTATATTCCTTTGCCCACTCCCGCCTGGCAGCCTCAGTGGCACCTCACTTCTGAACAGACAACTGACTTTTTGGCAGAACTCAGGCCACACTGGTCAGTTAATATTTCTGTAACCCTGGGTCTTGGAATCCTCTTCTCCAACCACCACCCTAACAGGATCCTATCTCCAGTTGGGACCGGTGTTCTTCCTATTCAAGGATTTAAATCAACACAGCAGGCGCATCTGAATTAGTGGTGTAACATAAATCTCTTCCCCAGCAATGTAAAACCTGAATGAACTGCTCTACAGAGAGAATTTGCAGGACAGTGACAGGCACTCTAAGCAGTGCTGTGCTGAAGACAATGTGAATTTAAAAGAAAAAACATAATTTACTTAGTTTACATTTCAATTATGCACATGGGCGACACTCTAGCAATCCAAAGATTTACAACACAGTTTATTTTTCTTCTATTCTGAAAATTTCCCCCCTTTCAACATCTCCAATTTATTTGGGCACGTGTGTGTGAGGTAGTCCACGGCGAATAATAAGAACTTGGGGCTACTAGCATAGGTCATGGCTTTGTTACAAAAAGATCACAAATGTCTTATATATATACACACCTTTTTCAGCTGCTCTTCCATTCCCGGTGCTAGCATGATACAGGCAACAAGCGTACTGAGAAGAAGGAGGAAGGCATAGATAAGACGTGTCACTGTGGAATTCTTGCTGTTTGGACAACATCGGCACAGCAAACATGAGGCACCACTGCACAGACATGGAATCTAGAGAACCAACATGGGAACAGTAAGGGTATTTCTCTATACAGACCTCACTTTCAAAAGGGCTAAACATTATCATTAACCACAGTCCCTTACTCAGCCAAATACAGCTTCCCTGCAAATTAACAGCCCCAGTCACTCACTTCCTGCAGAAGTTATCACAAAAATTAGAGACCAAAGTGATCAATTTAGACATCAAAATTCACCCTGATGGCATTTTTCCCCACAATAAATTCTTTATTGCTCTATCGTCTTAATTTAAAAAGTGTCTCAAGTGATGGCACTCCCTTTTACACATGTGATTATATTTTTAGTTTTATAACAGTACTCCAAGGCATAAAATTATGCACATACAATACAGTTTAGTTTTCAAATCAGAAGATTAAAGGAATCTGGTATGGTCATGTTAAGGACTCGAACCCCAGACAGCATAGTTCGTTGTCTGACCGCAGAGAGACAGGCAACACCAGCAAGGTCCAAACACAAGCTCTTTATTGAGGAGTGCACACAACAACAGAGAGCGGCCCGTCTCCAAGAGGAACCAACTGCCTCTTAGGTAAAACTAGTAGGTTTTTATAGACAGTTCCAGAGTAGCAGCTGTGTTAGTCTGTATTCGCAAAAAGAAAAGGAGTACTTGTGGCACCTTAGAGACTAACTAATTTATTTGAGCATAAGCTTTCGTGAGCTACAGTTGCATCCGATGAAGTGAGCTGTAGCTCACGAAAGCTTATGCTCAAATAAATTGGTTAGTCTCTATGCAAAAAGAAAAGGAGTACTTGTGGCACCTTAGACAGTTCTGTGCAACACAGATTATTCATTAAGCAGCCCACCCGCCCCCCTTAGTTAAAGTTCTCTTTCTCTATTATGCATGCATACCTATACCCCTCTTGTATATAGCTTTTAGCAAGTCATAACACCTCACCAAACTTTATCAGTACGGTTGTCAAACAGGAGACGAGGAGTTAAGAACAGACATAGAACAGAAACATGGAGTGGAGACAGTGCGTCTCCTTATCTAAACAAGCCGTTCTCAGAACATCTGGTACAAAAACGCAGGTCTCCCCTTATCTCACTCCCGACAACTTAAACAAGTATTCTTTCATTCTACTTATCTCGTTCAGGGACTTTCCCAGCAACCTTTATTGGCCTGACTTTGGTTCGGTTGGCATAACTGCTTCATGTTTAATTATTCTCACTTAAGAGTCACAAGCCCTGTAATTACATTAGAACAAGTAGTTCTGCACTTCTCAGCATGAACATGCAAGACTTATTTTGCTTTTTACTTAATACAAATGGCTACCAGGCTGTAGGGACCCACTAATAGGAAGGAAAAAACACAGGGGGCAGATTTCACAAGCAACACCACTCCCCTTTTTAGAAAAAAAAATGTCTATAATTCATAATGTGCATAAAGTTATAGTGGGGCAGCAATGAATGATTTGCTGTTGTCAGAAATTCTATTCCTCATGAATTGTGCACGCTCAAATTCGAAGTTCTTGATTACAGAGAAGCTTTAGGAGATGTTATTTATGAAAGGTTGAATGTGTTCATTTCTTTCTACTGCTATCAGCATTTATCAATTATGGAAACAAGTATTTAAAACAAGTTTCTCAATTTCTTATTTAGAAAGTGATTTCAAGAGCATCAAGCTTAGAAAAAAACCCAGCCTAATTGGTTCCAGTGTTTTATGGCAGTACACAGAACATACAGTACTAACAGTTTTACAACTATTTAGCTACATCTTAAAAGTGTTTCAAAGGTCATTGTCAGTAATTTACACCCACAAACATAAAAAAATGAATTAAATAATTTATAGGAAAACAGTTCGTTTAAACTTAGACATACCATTGCAGTATTTGCAAAGAGAACTAGAAAGTGAAAGTAGCAAATACATTTTCATTGTTTTAAAGTTAATGAAATACAAGTAGTAACAACAAAAGACAACATAAGTGGTGTCACTAGACGTTTAAGATTCTTTGTTATAACAGACTAAGTAACCAACATTTTTTTAAAGCTTCACCCCCCCCCCCCCCCGGTTTGTGGACTTTGCCCTACAATAACCCAATGAGCCTGTGCTATGTTCTCAGAGCAATTTGTGTGTTGTTGATGACGCAATGATTACTTCCTGTGTTACGCCTTCCGAAGTTACAAACACGAGGAGGGACTTCCCACAAATAAACAAAGAGAATGTCTATAGTATTCAAAATGAGGCAGGAAACCCCTGAGCTACAGCAAGAAATCCCCTGGGTCCCTCGGGACATTTACCAAGTACCACTTATCAATGTCAACCCTTCCCCCCACCGCCTGCCTATCCAGCTCGAGCCTAGCAGCTCCTGGGGGCTGGGCCTGCCTCTCGCTATGTGACCGTACAGCGCCGTGCACAAGATCTCTAAACTCGGCCACTGCCTGAAGGCGCCCCCCGAACAGCCGCGATACAGGGCTCAGCGCCAGACACAGCAGAGCCCCGCTGGCAGCCAGCGACACTAGGACCCAGAGCTCGGGGCGGCCGGGAGGGGGGGTGTCTCCGGGCCTGGAGACGAGCGTTAACGGCAGTAACAACACCCACCCCCGGGCGACCAGGCCTCACAGCCCCCCCCGTGGTGGGGCGGAGGGAGGAGCAGCATTGCCTCTGCGCGGATCACACGGGGCTCCCGCGACGGGCGGAATACGCACCCCCACCGTCAGCGCCCTTCCGGGGAGGCCACCCCGCCACTCACCCAGCTGGCCAGCGAACAGACCCCCAGCACGGCCCCCATGGTAACGCAGCGGCTGCTTCCAGCTCCCTGGCCGCTTCCGATTTCTTCTTCTTCCTCCCCTGCAGCGACGCCACTTGCGTCATCACGATTCACCCGCCCCGCAGCCTAGCGCTCATTGGTCACGTCCCGAAGTTTGCACGCATGGAACGATCTGTTAGGAGAGGGGAGGGGAGGAGGCAGATCAGCCAATGAGAAGACAGAAAGCCCCTGGGAGGGCGGGTTGAGGTGGCAGCCTCCAAAGCGGTGATCGGTGACGTTTTGCGCAGCGAGGCAGTCATTGGCTGAAGAGACCAAGTGGGTGGTACCCGTGTTCGAGACAGCCTATGGGGGTAAAAAGAAAAGGAGGACTTGTGGCACCTTAGAGACTAACCAATTTATTAGAGCATAAGCTTTCGTGAGCTACAGCTCACTTCCTCAGATGCATATCGTGGAAACTGCAGCAGGCTTTATATATACACAGAGAATATGAAACAATACCTATTCCCACCCCACTGTCCTGCTGGTAATAGCTTATCTAAAGTGATTTCCAGCACAAATCCAGGTTTTCTCACCCTCCACCCCCCCACACAAATTCACTCTCCTGCTGGTGATAGCCCATCCAAAGTGACAACTCTTTACACAATGTGCATGACAATCAAGCTGGGCTATTTCCTGCATAAATCCAGGTTCTCACATCCCCCCCACCCCCATACACACACAAACTCACTCTCCTGCTGGTAATAGCTCATCCAAACTGACCACTCTTCAAGTTAAAATCCAAGTTAAACCAGAACATCTGGGGGGGGGGGGTAGGAAAAAACAAGAGGAAACAGGCTACCTTGCATAATGACTTAGCCACTCCAAGTCTCTATTTAAGCCTAAATTAATAGTATCCAATTTGCAAATGAATTCCAATTCAGCAGTTTCTCGCTGGAGTCTGGATTTGAAGTTTTTTTGTTTTAAGATAGCGACCTTCATGTCTGTGATCGCGTGACCAGAGAGATTGAAGTGTTCTCCGACTGGTTTATGAATGTTACAATTCTTGACATCTGATTTGTGTCCATTTATTCTTTTACGTAGAGACTGTCCAGTTTGACCAATGTACATGGCAGAGGGGCATTGCTGGCACATGATGGCATATATCACATTGGTGGATGTGCAGGTGAACGAGCCTCTGATAGTGTGGCTGATGTTATTAGGCCCTGTGATGGTGTCCCCTGAATAGATATGTGGGCACAGTTGGCAACGGGCTTTGTTGCAAGGATAAGTTCCTGGGTTAGTGGTTCTGTTGTGTGGTATGTGGTTGTTGGTGAGTATTTGCTTCAGGTTGCGGGGCTGTCTGTAGGCAAGGACTGGCCTGTCTCCCAAGATTTGTGAGAGTGTTGGGTCATCCTTTAGGATAGGTTGTAGATCCTTAATAATGCGTTGGAGGGGTTTTAGTTGGGGGCTGAAGGTGACGGCTAGTGGCGTTCTGTTATTTTCTTTGTTAGGCCTGTCCTGTAGTAGGTAACTTCTGGGAACTCTTCTGGCTCTATCAATCTGTTTCTTTACTTCTGCAGGTGGGTATTGTAGTTGTAAGAAAGCTTGACAGAGATCTTGTAGGTGTTTGTCTCTGTCTGAGGGGTTGGAGCAAATGCGGTTGTATCGCAGAGCTTGGCTGTAGACGATGGATCGTGTGGTGTGGTCAGGGTGAAAGCTGGAGGCATGCAGGTAGGAATAGCGGTCAGTAGGTTTCCGGTATAGGGTGGTGTTTATGTGACCATTGTTTATTAGCACTGTAGTGTCCAGGAAGTGGATCTCTTGTGTGGACTGGACCAGGCTGAGGTTGGTGGTGGGATGGAAATTGTTGAAATCATGGTGGAATTCCTCAAGGGCTTCTTTTCCATGGGTCCAGATGATGAAGATGTCATCAATATAGCGCAAGTAGAGTAGGGGCTTTAGGGGACGAGAGCTGAGGAAGCGTTGTTCTAAATCAGCCATAAAAATGTTGGCATACTGTGGGGCCATGCGGGTACCCATAGCAGTGCCGCTGATCTGAAGGTATACATTGTCCCCAAATGTGAAGTAGTTATGGGTAAGGACAAAGTCACAAAGTTCAGCCACCAGGTTAGCCGTGACATTATCGGGGATAGTGTTCTTGACGGCTTGTAGTCCATCTTTGTGTGGAATGTTGGTGTAGAGGGCTTCTACATCCATAGTGGCCAGGATGGTGTTATCAGGAAGATCACCGATGGATTGTAGTTTCCTCAGGAAGTCAGTGGTGTCTCGAAGGTAGCTGGGAGTGCTGGTAGCGTAGGGCCTGAGGAGGGAGTCTACATAGCCAGACAATCCTGCTGTCAGGGTGCCAATGCCTGAGATGATGGGGCGCCCAGGATTTCCAGGTTTATGGATCTTGGGTAGTAGATAGAATATCCCAGGTCGGGGTTCCAGGGGTGTGTCTGTGCGGATTTGATCTTGTGCTTTTTCAGGAAGTTTCTTGAGCAAATGCTGTAGTTGCTTTTGGTAACTCTCAGTGGGATCAGAGGGTAATGGCTTGTAGAAACTCGTGTTGGAGAGCTGCCGAGCAGCCTCTTGTTCATATTCCGACCTATTCATGACGACAACAGCACCTCCTTTGTCAGCCTTTTTGATTATGATGTCAGAGTTGTTTCTGAGGCTGTGGATGGCATTGCGTTCCGCATGGCTGAGGTTATGGGGCAAGTGATGCTGCTTTTCCACAATTTCAGCCCGTGCACGTCGGCGGAAGCACTCTATGTAGAAGTCCAGTCTGCTGTTTCGACCTTCAGGAGGAGTCCACCTAGAATCCCTCTTTCTGTAGTGTTGGTAGGGAGACCTCTGTGGATTAGTATGCTGTTCAGAGGTATTTTCGACGTCTCCGACTCAAGGAATATTTCCAAAATACCTCTGAACAGCATACTAATCCACAGAGGTCTCCCTACCAACACTACAGAAAGAGGGATTCTAGGTGGACTCCTCCTGAAGGTCGAAACAGCAGACTGGACTTCTACATAGAGTGCTTCCGCCGACGTGCACGGGCTGAAATTGTGGAAAAGCAGCATCACTTGCCCCATAACCTCAGCCATGCGGAACGCAATGCCATCCACAGCCTCAGAAACAACTCTGACATCATAATCAAAAAGGCTGACAAAGGAGGTGCTGTTGTCGTCATGAATAGGTCGGAATATGAACAAGAGGCTGCTCGGCAGCTCTCCAACACGAGTTTCTACAAGCCATTACCCTCTGATCCCACTGAGAGTTACCAAAAGCAACTACAGCATTTGCTCAAGAAACTTCCTGAAAAAGCACAAGATCAAATCCGCACAGACACACCCCTGGAACCCCGACCTGGGATATTCTATCTACTACCCAAGATCCATAAACCTGGAAATCCTGGGCGCCCCATCATCTCAGGCATTGGCACCCTGACAGCAGGATTGTCTGGCTATGTAGACTCCCTCCTCAGGCCCTACGCTACCAGCACTCCCAGCTACCTTCGAGACACCACTGACTTCCTGAGGAAACTACAATCCATCGGTGATCTTCCTGATAACACCATCCTGGCCACTATGGATGTAGAAGCCCTCTACACCAACATTCCACACAAAGATGGACTACAAGCCGTCAAGAACACTATCCCCGATAATGTCACGGCTAACCTGGTGGCTGAACTTTGTGACTTTGTCCTTACCCATAACTACTTCACATTTGGGGACAATGTATACCTTCAGATCAGCGGCACTGCTATGGGTACCCGCATGGCCCCACAGTATGCCAACATTTTTATGGCTGATTTAGAACAACGCTTCCTCAGCTCTCGTCCCCTAAAGCCCCTACTCTACTTGCGCTATATTGATGACATCTTCATCATCTGGACCCATGGAAAAGAAGCCCTTGAGGAATTCCACCATGATTTCAACAATTTCCATCCCACCACCAACCTCAGCCTGGTCCAGTCCACACAAGAGATCCACTTCCTGGACACTACAGTGCTAATAAACAATGGTCACATAAACACCACCCTATACCGGAAACCTACTGACCGCTATTCCTACCTGCATGCCTCCAGCTTTCACCCTGACCACACCACACGATCCATCGTCTACAGCCAAGCTCTGCGATACAACCGCATTTGCTCCAACCCCTCAGACAGAGACAAACACCTACAAGATCTCTGTCAAGCTTTCTTACAACTACAATACCCACCTGCAGAAGTAAAGAAACAGATTGATAGAGCCAGAAGAGTTCCCAGAAGTTACCTACTACAGGACAGGCCTAACAAAGAAAATAACAGAACGCCACTAGCCGTCACCTTCAGCCCCCAACTAAAACCCCTCCAACGCATTATTAAGGATCTACAACCTATCCTAAAGGATGACCCAACACTCTCACAAATCTTGGGAGACAGGCCAGTCCTTGCCTACAGACAGCCCCGCAACCTGAAGCAAATACTCACCAACAACCACATACCACACAACAGAACCACTAACCCAGGAACTTATCCTTGCAACAAAGCCCGTTGCCAACTGTGCCCACATATCTATTCAGGGGACACCATCACAGGGCCTAATAACATCAGCCACACTATCAGAGGCTCGTTCACCTGCACATCCACCAATGTGATATATGCCATCATGTGCCAGCAATGCCCCTCTGCCATGTACATTGGTCAAACTGGACAGTCTCTACGTAAAAGAATAAATGGACACAAATCAGATGTCAAGAATTGTAACATTCATAAACCAGTCGGAGAACACTTCAATCTCTCTGGTCACGCGATCACAGACATGAAGGTCGCTATCTTAAAACAAAAAAACTTCAAATCCAGACTCCAGCGAGAAACTGCTGAATTGGAATTCATTTGCAAATTGGATACTATTAATTTAGGCTTAAATAGAGACTTGGAGTGGCTAAGTCATTATGCAAGGTAGCCTGTTTCCTCTTGTTTTTTCCTACCCCCCCCCCCCAGATGTTCTGGTTTAACTTGGATTTTAACTTGAAGAGTGGTCAGTTTGGATGAGCTATTACCAGCAGGAGAGTGAGTTTGTGTGTGTATGGGGGTGGGGGGGATGTGAGAACCTGGATTTATGCAGGAAATAGCCCAGCTTGATTGTCATGCACATTGTGTAAAGAGTTGTCACTTTGGATGGGCTATCACCAGCAGGAGAGTGAATTTGTGTGGGGGGGTGGAGGGTGAGAAAACCTGGATTTGTGCTGGAAATCACTTTAGATAAGCTATTACCAGCAGGACAGTGGGGTGGGAATAGGTATTGTTTCATATTCTCTGTGTATATATAAAGCCTGCTGCAGTTTCCACGATATGCATCTGAGGAAGTGAGCTGTAGCTCACGAAAGCTTATGCTCTAATAAATTGGTTAGTCTCTAAGGTGCCACAAGTCCTCCTTTTCTTTTTGCGAATACAGACTAACACGGCTGCTACTCTGAAACCTATGGGGGTACTTAGTCAGCTGGGTGGAAGGTGACAGGAAAGGCCCGAGGCCGTTCAAGGTCTCCTATATCTTCCACCCCGTGGGCGGGGCCATTGGCGGCTCCTCTCCCCTCCCAACTGCCATGGCAACCGCCAACCGCCTCCCGGGGCACCAGGCCTCAGCCTCCCTCAAGGCAAGCCGGCCAGCCCCACCACAAGGCGACTGTACCCAACCCCAGCAGCCGCGGCGAGTATCTGGAGAGAGACCAGAGACAAGCCCGATAAGGTCATTTTCTTAAACGGCAGAAGTGGGGCCACAGCAGCATCTTTTGCTGGCCCCAGACTCTTTGAACATTCGCTCTCCCAGTGTATTGTGATAATAATGCAAATCTCTACTGGCAAATTCATAAAAAAAAACCCATCCAGGCCTGTCGAATACCTGCCAGGTGGTAACCCTAAGAGGGGAGTCATGCCAGCGTGATGTCACAGCACCACGACGGCACAGGGGCACGGTCCCACCATGATGTCAACGTGCCGGCACCAGGTGTTGCCGTGAGCCATGATGTCCCCTCCTTGCATCCTGTTTTGTCGACGTGTCGCAAGTGGACATAATGTCATGTTCTGCCAGAGGGAGGTGGGGCCCCAGTGGGCAAGCTCATGAAGGGTTGGACTAGATGATCTCTTGAGGTCCCTTCCAACCCTGATATTCTATGAAAGCTTATGCTCAAATAAATTGGTTAGTCTCTAAGGTGTCCTGTGAGGGGGTGCTGCCTGGGACTTAATGTGCATGGCTGGAAATACCCATAAATCAAAACCAAATAATAAACACCGGTCTGTGCAACCAGATGAACCACGTCTGGCGTCATGTTGTGGCCACTGTTTTTCTTGCCTGTTCTGATGGGGAGAGAGAAGAAAACGACCCCATAAAAACCCAGGTAGCCTTCTAAAATACGTGTCTGTCTGTTCACACTCTGTTTTACCATGGTAATAATGTAAAATGATTTTTGAATATGGTTGTAACATATTTTAGTCCCATCAGCATAGGTAAAACCAAACTCTGTTATAACACAGTTGGGATTACATCACATCACCCAACAGGGCATGTGATCATGTAGATAGGCCATTGTTGGATTGTCTTTCATTGTAAAAGTTCCCCCAGAACTTTACAAACAACATACATTCATCACTGAAACAGAGTCATCGCTGGACAGAATCTGGTAAATCTGAACTGGAAAATCAAAGATTGTGGAACTTTTCTAAACTTCACCCACTTGAGCTGCCAAAATTAGATGCAGCTATCAGATTGTGAAGATGTTCAAATATGATCATGCATACTGTCTGGTCTTTGGTGGACTCCTTGGACTTGGCTTCTTCATGAGGGGTGGGGGGAGTAAATGACGATGCTTTCTCACACCCACCCACTCACGGCACTGAAATGAGCTGTTACTGAGCAGATTGTATGATGATTCTCTCTCCTTTCAAACATGCTTTGATGAGCAATGAAAATTAACAATGTTGACCTTTATTATAGTATCACTACTGGCATTTGAGTTAACCGCCATTAGAGTGGGGCAGTTCACATGTCTGGGAGCTATTGTTTCCGGCTTTCTTCAAACTCAAGACATTGATGCATCAGTTACACTTTTACAGTCACAAAGGAAAGGGCAAAATCAATTTCAAAGCTCCCTTCCCTTATTCCCATAAATACTCTCTATACTCCACCTAACTGGATAGGGGAATGAAAAACAAATACTGACTCTACCTCTGTTTGTTGTACCTCTGTCTCTTCTCATATGAGTAAAACAATGAAAAAGTCAATACCTCTGATTAACTTGGGGATGAACTGCGTGCTATCTTTAAATTTAAACACGGTAAGGAAAAAATGCACGCATGTGCTTCTGTGAGCTCTCTTCCCCTTCAGCAGCAAGCTTCTCCATGCTTGCCTAGCAGGACTGGCTAGACTCCTGCTGGGTTTCAGATAGGTCCTGGCTCTGCATGGTTGGTGTCCCCTGCTGTATCTCCCCTCTCCTCCTCCTTTCTATTCACAGCAGGGGTCACTGTCTCAGGCTCCACCTCCACAGGGGTCTGCAGTGTGCTGGTGGGATCTCTGCCAAATATGGCCTGCAGCTTGTAAAAGCGGCAGGTCTGCAGGGCAGCACCAGATCCACTGTTGCCTTCTCCAGATATGTGGTATCCCTGGCAAAGTTCCTTTGCATTCACTTGGAACTGCTGCTCATCTCTGCTGTATCCCTTTTCCTGCATCCCCTGTGCAATCTTCTCATAGATGTCCAAGTTTTTTATGACTGTTTCACAGCTGTGCTTGCACCAACTTTTCTCCCCACAGGCCCAGGAGATCCAACACTTCCCGTCTACTGTGGGCAGGAACGCATTTACTACCTTGTGTGTGTGGAGCCAGAATGGTTGTTTGGGCTGTTACACGCAACAAGGATCAGTTGCTAGGTGTGCTTACCAAGGTGGGCAATCAGGAAAGGCATTTCAAAAACACACAAGGCTTTTAAAGGTGGAGGGAAGGGGAGGCAGGAGCAGAGGTTTCTGGCCTCTGAGACTCCTGGACACTGGAGTTTAAAATTGTGACCAGACCATTGTTGGACAGCTGTTGGAAAACTGTTAGGGTTGACAGAGGTCATGCAGAGTCCACAATTGCACTGTAGGATCTTAAGTAAAGTAGGTTGACCATAGCTCTATGCCCTTCAAGGGAGGTGGTTTTACTGTGTTACCATAATGGGTTCTTACATTGGCTGGAGACAAAACTCAGTGTAGTCACATGCACAAATAGGTTGATGCAAGGTGACGGATATCAACTTAACTTTGTAGTGTAGACCAGGCATCAGTTCACATTTCCAAGGTTGACTTCACAGCTGAAACAGCAAGAGACTTACTCCTTTAAAATGAAAGCTGAGACTGGAAAATAAGAAGCAAACTTAAGAGAGGTGCTGATCTGCTATAACACAGTGTTCCAGCCCAGTTCATACCCTGTCTCTAGTATATTGCATCTGGTTAACAACACACAGCAAAAATACAGAATTTAGCAAAGACAGCAAAGGAGAAGCCCATGTCTGGCTACCTAGATTCCCATATCAAAGTCATCCCGTAGTATGTGAGCAAATGAAACTGAAAGGGAATGGAGGAGGGGGCTGTAGTGAGGCAGACTAATTAATATCATTGGTAAATTAGCTAGGGCACCAGAGTTTATATGCCAATTTTGAGGAAAGGAAACTTGGAATTTTTAATGGATACAAATGGTCAGAGCCTTGGTTGTACTTCTCATCTAAAAACTGGCTACAAGATAACCAGACGTGCAATAAAGAAGCCATTTTCAGCATGCAACTTTAATACTTAGACCTTCTAAACAACTTTATAATTTAAAGGCATAGTGTAACACAAAGCAGGGGGAAATCAACAAAGCAAGCTGAAAACCTATGCATTTTGACCACGCATGTAACCAGAGCACACTCAACACATTAGATTGGGCTTTGCATCCTGAGTAGGGTGACCAGACAGCAAGTGTGAAAAATCAGGACTGGGTTGGGGGTAACAGGAACCTATATAAGGAAAAGACCAAAAATCGGGACTGTCCCTATAAAATCGGGACATCTGGTCACCCTAATTCTGAGACCCATCATCTCTGGGCCCTTCCTCCAGCTGAATATGGGAAATTGCATGCTGGGACCTGTCATCTCCATGGGCCACACTGTGTAATCAGGTCATCTGTGAAAATTAAATGCGCTTCCTGAGACATGACTCTCCTAGTAAGTCACTAATATGGTCTCTGGCAGGAAATACCGAGACTTTACCCTATTAGAAGCCTAACTTTCTTCTCCTTTTCACATGCACCAAAAAAATCTCTAGGCAGGAAAGTTCACAGCTGAATCTCAGCTGCTTCTTTGTGTGTGCAACATCAGGAATTCTGCATTCTCTTCCCAGTGTATCACTCGCTTACTGTGTGAGCAAGTAAGTCACTAAGCAGTTAGATACCATTGTGATGGATGCTATAAAAAAGTTTTTGCTATAACTGGGGGGATAAAGATGTCTTCACAGGCCATGTGAGGCTTAATTAATGTTTGCAGAGTGCTTTAGGCTGCTCACTCAGATGGCATGTGCTCAGGAAAGGCAAAGGATCATTATTAACATAGAAAGCTTTTCCCTTCAACTTTATGCATCACAAGTGATTTCCAAATGCTTGTTCTATTTCTGAGCATGCATCTGGTTCTGCATAACATCATTTCAAACCACACGTGTCTAACAAGAGATAAGGATGAAGTCGTCCTAGTGCTATCAACTGTGGGAAAAGAAGCAGAATATGCCATGAGGTTATCCTAATCATTTACAAAAATAAACTGCTGTGGTATGTGAATTGGTTGGGCCAGACTGAGCAAATGGTGCATCCCATATGTATCTATGTGTTAGTTGAATGAAGGGGCAAGAATTAAGTCCTTGAAATGTAATCTTGCTTGGGCAGTTTCTAAAGCAAAGTGTAGCATATCTGGCCAAGCCTTTTTGGAGACAATTCACTGCAGTTCTTTGTGCAACACTACTGGCAAGAAGCTATCAGGATTGTGGATTAGTGCTGTCCATATTAATCGCAAGGGTCTCCTTACATGATAGTGAAGATGTGGAACTTTCCTCTGTGTTCAGTGTAGTAGATGATGATTCATTCTGCTTGTTTCTGTTTTTTCACAAGTGACAGATAGATCCTTAATAGAATTGAAGAATTTAGAATGTTTTACTTTTTAACCAGATTATTTAACATATTGGAATTTCAGAACAGGAAGGTCTGGATTGTTGACAATTCAAGCTTATAATTTTACAATTACAGGTAACATATGTGTTCCTTTGATCACTGTTGCTCTAACCTGTGTACATGGCTGGGCAGTGACCTGTCTTGTGGATCGTATGTGTTTTAGAAACACTAAGATGCTGTAGTTTGCTCTTTTATAAACCCAATTAATCACTTTTCTGCCTGCTAATAATAATCACTGGACTTCTCTTTTGTAAAATGTTTAGTCTTCCCCATTATTAATGATTGCCACTTCAGTTGGATCTACTGGGCACAATTAATAGTGGAGTTTTCATTTAGGAGAATTGTTTTCCCAGGAGTGTAGTTCAGTTCCTGTAGGTATTTTCTTTTAGGCTGAACTGTATTCAGTTATCCAATCCTTACAACCTGCTTTGAAAACATCACTTGAAGTCATTCATCCCTAAGGAACATTAATAATTAAGTATTGGGCCAAGTTCTGCCTTCAGTTACTCATACATGGCTGTCACTACTGTTGACTTCAGCTATTCTTTAATTGGACACTCAAATAGTTTCCACAAAATCTAGATGTTTTGTCAAGGCTGGGAAACTCTCCAAATACAAACACCCTAACTGCTACAGAGTTCCCAAATTAGTTTCACTGGAACATGCTCTACTGGCATCCAGTAAATACGGTATTCTTTCACTGTTAATGTCTGGGTGTTAACATATATGG
Organism: Lepidochelys olivacea; assembly: GCF_965140295.1. Taxonomy (NCBI): domain Eukaryota; kingdom Metazoa; phylum Chordata; order Testudines; family Cheloniidae; genus Lepidochelys; species Lepidochelys olivacea. The sequence continues at coordinate 19,819,143 of NC_140423.1, forward strand.
TTTATCCATAATTCCCCAGTGAAGCACCAGTCTTTTCAGTCTTCCCTGCTTACTGTCTTTTTCTAGTACCTCAAGAAAGCAGTGTTTGGTGGGGAGTGGAAATCTACAAGGTCCATATTCTTACGTGCTTGCATTGGTCCCACAATGACAAGATCTTTCTTTTCTTTTTATTTCTCCTTGTCTGAAGCACTTGCTCACTATTTAATAATTTCCATATTTTCTTACTGTATGTACCATTACTGCATTGTTAGCATCCTTGCCCTTCTGAGACTCTCCACTCTTCTGTCATGTCATGTGGATAAATGAGTCATTCTATTTGTGATCTGCTGAGCTGATTGGCAGCTAGTCAGGGTAGTATTTTGCGCTCTGTGGCTGTTACTAATGCTGCTAAAAGTTTTTTAATATATTTTTTCTCTGTCTAAATCTTTAACAGGTTGAGTCACTGTTTCATTCCCATCCCCTAAATGAGTGTGCACACAAGAGTCACTGTTATTTTGATAAAGGGGTTATAATCTCTGTCTTTCTAGTTTTGTTTGACCAGTTGGTTCTTTCAGAATTTGTTAATTTAGGGTCTCATCTAAACCCCTAGAAATGGGAACCTTTCCACCGACTTCCATGGACTTTGGATCAGGCCCATTGTTTCCTGAAGGTGATTGGTAAAACAGTTGGAGAGACATATTAGTATCTATCTAACATTCAGGAATTCTATTATTGAGCTATTTCTTCTCATTGTTTACAGATGCAATAGTAAAATGCAAACATATTGAAGAGTACCAAAAATAAAAGAAAAAAGAAACTTTTGAAAAAACTTTAAAGACAGACATGCTAGTATGAATATTGTACAGAACTGCAGTGACATCTGTGAATCAACCTCCACAGGGACCAGCAAAACTAGGTTGCCAAGCAGAGGCAGGTCTTTAATTAAAATGTGAACATTTCACTGGAAATCAAAAAGATCTTAAACTCTGACTTTTGGGTCCAGCTGAGCTGCACTGGGTATAGGACCTGAGAAGGAAGGGCCAGCATGTCTCTCCCAACCCCTAGGGCTGCTGGTGCCTGTTAGAGCCTCAAGGCTGTTCTGACTTGCACTGGTAGTAACAGCCCACAAGGACTGTTATTTTAGCCTGGGGTTATTGGAACCCAGGGCACACCAGCCAGCCCTCTTCACATCCCAGCACATTCCCAATGCATACCAATGCCAGAGGTACTATTTCAGAGTAACAGCCGTGTTAGTCTGTCTTTGGAAAAAGAAAAGGAGTACTTGTGGCACCTTAGAGACTAACCAATTTATTTGAGCATGAGCTTTCGTGAGCTACAGCTCACTTCATCGGATGCATAGAGGTACTATGCTATTAGAAAGTAGCATAAAGCCAGCTCTCCCGCCTGGTGGTACTAATTAGAGCTGCTTTATGATCCCTTTGTGCTGCCAGAGCATTGTAAAGCATCTATGTGAGGACTGACCGCCCTTAATTTAAAGTGACCACTTCAGATATGGGGTTGCCAATGGAATTTGGGGTCTTTAGTTTGTGCTTCTTTGTGTTCTGATATCCCTTTAGAATTAAAACAGACCAGGTAAGCTTTCAAACGGAGCAGTGTACACCCCCACCCATGAACATAACTCCAGTCACTATTTCAAATGTTTTTCATCTTTTTTTCTGGACCTCTATTTTGGTTCAAATGAGGTTTTGCTGCCTCTCAGCCAATGCCCTCCCATTGGAGCCTGCACTGAAGTCATGCTGTTAAATCTATAACATCAATTATTCCTACAGCAATAGGAGAGGCAGCATGACCCTAGTGGAGTAATGTCGGGACTGGGAGACAGGAACTCCCAAGTTAATCCTGCTTCTGTCAGTGACCTGCTGTGTGGCCCTGGGTCAGTCCCTTAACCAGTTAACTGCTCTCTCATTTATAAAATGGAATAATAAAATTAATGCAGCCCAAAGGGGTGTTGGTAACCTTAATTAACTCCTCTTTGCATACAGTTTGGAAGATATAGATTACTATGCAAGTGTTTACTCTTGTATTTATTAATTGATTCTGCTGTTATATACTCACAGTTATGAATGACTTTGCTCCAGGATTTGGAAGAAGTAGCAGCAAGTCGGGGGGGGGGGGATCATAGGTCTTTATGTAAAACATAAAAATACCTCAGCTGGTATCAACTGGTAAAGCTATGAGAGCGCTGCTGATTTACACTAGCTGGGGCCCTGGCTCAGATATCTTCAGTGATAGCATATATAACAATACAGAAAAATACAGAGCATGGCCATTTCTCTTTGTTCTTGACGTCCTCTCTCTTTCTTTCCATTGTGCTCTAGTCACAGACTTCCGCTTTTCAAGAGGATGCTCTGAAGGCAGTGAAGGAGTTAATACTTCTCATAAGTTGTGTTAATCATGTAAATCCTCCTGGCCTCATCACTGACATTTTAGATGCTAGATTTTTGTCGCACTGCCAGGAAGTGTTTAACATGTTACAGTTGCTCATGTTGTTTTTGCAGTGGTTTAAAAAAGGAGGGGAAAACAGTCGCCTTGTGTTTCCAGTTAGGAGACTGAATACATTCCTAAAGGAAAAACACATGATCACACAGATGCCTGAGATAAATCCCTGCCCACATTTTATATTTAAGTTGAATTATTATTGTGCCCAAATCTGATAGCTAGAACTGTTGCCTGGCTTGACTTTTCCAAACATGTTTCTCCTTCTGTTCAGAAACTTTAAGGGAAGAAAGCGAAAAATGAATTCCTTCAACTTCTTAAAAAGATTTACTTTTTTGACCACATTACCAACACAAACATTTCTCCCTGCAGTTTGTTTGTTTATTCAAAGCTGGCTGGACACCCAGGCTGTAGGTTCCAGAAATATTTTCAAGATAATAAAAGTGGGCAGCAACCTCCAAAGAGGTTTCAAAAAGATTCACATCTGTATTTAAACTCAAAAATGCCATTTATCAGGGTTTGTAGAAGTTTGAGATTATCCAAGGCTCAGTTGATCCTGGTGCACAGTAATTATTAAAGGTGCTATGGTCAAGATCTTAATAAATGGGTGCCAAAATTAGGCTCCTAAATTCATATTCAGGCATCTAAGTAACTATATGTGCTGAGGAGCTGGCACCTTCTACTGACTTAAATAGTCAATCACTATATCTACCTCCCTCAATTATGCTAGCAGAGGCACAAATACAAAATACAAAACAAAAGAAAACAACCCCTCTCTCCCACAAACCACCAAACCAAACCATATATATATATATATTCAAATTAGCTGGTCTAGCTTTAAACTTCTAGGAGTGTTTTACAACCAGTCTTGCAAAGTGTCCTTGTAATTGTATTGTGTGCAACCCACTAATTAACATAACCACAGTATTCTTGGTATACACATACATTTCAGAGTCTTTGACAGAGAACAGGATTGCAATGTTTACAGTTTTCCTTTCTATTTACTGGGAGGTTTGACCCCAAGTGAAGAGGGTTTGGTCTTTGGGACATTCTTCTTCGTGTGATGAGGATTTAGGAAACTGCTTTTCTGTTTCTCATTTCAAAACTACAGTTGGATTCTTTTTAGCACAGAAAACTCACACACAGTATTGAGATGAGGCACTTAAGGATACAGGATGCTTCATAAATTACTATTAATAATTTGGTCTTTCTCTTCCAAGTCTTGTCGCTCAGGGTGTGTCACTGCATTCCAGCATGTGTGAGTGTTTTTTCCATCCTAGACTTTTTTTTTTTTTTTAGTGCCCCTGGGAGTCTAATAACAAGATATCCAGCTCCAGGCCTCATCATCACCTTCAGTGGCATCACTGCTCGGGAGATGCTGAATCAACTGTTCTCCCCTGGGTAATGTTGGGCAAGTTAAACGCAGATGTTTAGTGCTCAGGAAATCAGTACAGACTTTATGCAGAAACTGACCACAGTTTGCAATGTCTCAGGAGTGGGAAAGTGGGGGTGTTGTTACAGGCAGCTATAAAGAATAGCTGCTGCAGATCATGCCTGAGACCACTGGGCCAGTCCAGGAAATTCATATGTTAAGACTTAAAGAATGACTTTTTTGCAGTCACATTTTTGCAGAGTTGAAAGAGCTCACTGAACACAAAAGCAACACACTCTGCCAGATTTTACCTTCATTAACATTTCAGTATCTGAAGTTAAGTATTTTTTCACTCGTATAAATAGCTCTATTATCAGTTTTCTGTTCTTGTGAAATACAGTCACACTTTGTTTTTCAGATTTCAGGGAAGAGTTTACATTTTTAATTAAAAGTGACCAAAATTTGCCCCTGATCTAACTATATTTGCTACTGCTTTTAGGTCACTTCCCTGGGCTTTGGATCAGGCTGTAGTGGATGAACAATTTGGCACCATAAATGCTTCTAGTGGGTATTCCTCTCCAAAGATGACGCTATTTCTTACAAACACACTTTTCTGGGTTCTCTCATTTCTTGTGTAATTGTATGTATCACATACCATTGGAAGTCAGAATAGGGCCTGATGGTACATGCATGGATTTCAGAAGTTTCCCGTTGTGCCACTAATGAAGAACTGGTTTATAGGCTGAGAAATACTAACACTTTGCAAAAATACAGGATCCTTGGCTAGATGCAATGGTATCAAATAGACACTTCCTCTCGTTGTACACCCATGTACTCACAACGTTTTTAAAATCAAAATCTTGTTGGATTTAGCAGGGATCTCTAGGATTCTCAACTCAACTAAAAAAAAAATGGTGACCAAAATATGAAACCTCCTTGTCACAAATGGTAGCTGGCCATGTAATCTGTGCTCAGTTACCTGTCAGCAGGTGGTGAAATTTGGTTGCCATTTTGTGCAAGGCACCTGACACTTTTAACATGAAGCTGAACAGGGGAAGATTATTGACTCAGGGTATACCCTGAAGCATGAGGATTAAAGTTCTGTGACTCAATGACATTTTAGGAAACATGAGTTGGATGCTAAGGCCTGATTCCGATCTTGCATCAGTATACATCAGGAATATTGCCTTTAAAGTCTGCGGCGTTACATTGTTGTGAAACCTGTCTAACGGGGAGCAGAAATCAGGACCTAAATCTCTACAGGGTTTCTTCAGATCCGCAGTGAAACTCATTATTTTAGCCATTAATAGGGAGGGGGGAGGGATCACAGCCTGTAGCCTTTAGCACCCGCTACACAGAGAGTGAAGGACCTCATTTACTTCTGTTTTATTAGTGCTTCATTCCACTCTCCAAATGCGAGAAGCTCAAGTGACAATCTATCCTGCTACCTACTTTCCTGTAACTAGCTCAGCTGGCTTTTAGGAAGGAAAGGGAAAATCAGAGTATAGCACCTGAAAGTCTCTCTGTTGTAAACAACTCAGAGCAACTCACTTACCAGATCTTCCCTGATACTACATTATGCAGGCTCTCATTTTCTGCTCCTGGTGTGTGCTAGGCCCCGGCTGGTAAACAGAAGCCTCCAATAGCTAATCCAACCTAACATTTCATAAATGCACCATATATTTTTTCCCCATTCTGAATTATGCTGAGAGCTACCCATAGCAGATGCTGATACTCATGTCTGTGTCACTCAAACAAGACAGCTTTTGAAAGTAGGATTTTTTTGATGAATAGGTAGCTGGGTGCATGACCTTTGTGGGTTTACACTGAAGAAACCTCTGGATCCCTTTGGACAAACAAACAAACAAGCAGGATTTATGCTTGTTCTCTCTGCTTTGCGCTGTTAAATGGTTGCTGCATTTCATCCCACAGGGTAAAGTGATTCCTATATCATAGATAGTATGTAAGTCAGTTTGTAACGTGCTTTGGGATCCGTCTGATGAAAGGTGCCATATAGATGTATATCAGGATTCAAATTAATCCAAGATTAAAGGCTAAGAATAAAATTAATGCTAGTCACCGTGGGCTTATGGAAAATAAGTCGTTTCAAATAAACCTGACTTCATTCTTTGATGAGATTACAAGTTTGGTTGATAAAAGTCACTGAATAGATGTGATATACTTAGCTTTTCATATGGCATTTGACTTTGTACTGAATGACATTCTGATTTAAAAAATAGCACTATACACTATCAATACAGCACACATTAAATGGATTTAGAATTGGGTAACTGACAGATTTGAAGAAGTAGTTGTCAGTAGGGAATCATCATTGAATGCGGGTTTTCTAGGAGGGTTCCATGGGGGTCAGTACTAGGCCTGATGCTATTCAATATTTTAATCATGATCTGGAAGAGTCACTGCTGATAAAATTTCTGGATGACAAAAAGATTGGTGGAGTGGTAAATAATGATGAGGACAGGGCAGTCATACAAAGCGATCCGGATCACCTGGTAAACTAGGCCCATTCAAAAAAATGTGTTATAATGCAGCCAAATGCAAAGGTCTCCATCTAGGAACAAGGAATGCAGGCCATACCTACAGAATGGGGAACTGTATCCCAGAAAGCGGTGACTACAAAAGGATTTAGGGGTCATTGTGGAGAAGCAACTTAACATGAGCTCCCAGTGCAATGCTAGGGCAGGAAGGACGAATGTGATGCTTGGATGTATAAACAGGGGAGTAGTAAGTACAGCAGGGGGTGATTTTACCTCTGTACAAGAGCATTGGTGAGACCAATACTGGGAAACCGAATCTAGTTCTGGTGTCTGCATTTTAAAAAGGATATTGAAAAACTGGAGGAAAAAACACCCCAAAAATGATTCAAGGGCTGGAGAAAATGTTGTATAGTGAGAGACTTAAAGAGCACAATCTGTTTAGCTTACCCAAAAGAAGACTGAGATGTTGGATGATAACAGTGTATAAGTACCATCATGGGGAGAAAATAGGGCACTAAAGTCCTCTTTCGTCTAGCAGAGAAAGAAAGGCATAATAAGACCCAGTAACTGGAAGCTGAAGCCAGACAAAGCCAAATTGGAAATAAGGAACAATTTTTTAACAGTGAGGGTGACTAACCTCTGTAACAAAATCCTATCTTTTGAAGACTTCAGATCAAGAGTGGATGCCTTTCTGGGTGTGACAAGTTACTGGGCTCAATACAGGGGTAACTGCGTGAAATGTAATGGCCTATGTTACACAGGAGGACAGGCTAGATGATCTAATGCAGTGGTTCTCAACCAGGGGTTTGGGGCCCCCCGAGGGGCTGCGAGCAGGTTTTGGGGGGGCGCCAAGCAGGGCCAGCATTAGACTCGCTGGGGCCCAGGGCAGAAAGCTGAAGCTCCACCACGCAGGGCTGAAGCCCAGGTCCCTGAGCCCTGCCACTTGGGGCTGCAGCCAAAGCCTGAGCAACTTAGCTTCACGGCGGGGCCCTGTGGTGTGGGGCCCCGAGCAACTGCCCTGCTTGCTACCCCCTAACGCCGGCCCTGGGCTTTATAGGCATAAAATCAGTGGTTGTGGCACAGGTGGGCCATGGAGCTTTTATAGCATGTTGGGGGGGCCTCAGAAAGAAAATGGTTGAGAACCCCTGATCTAATGGATCCTTCTGCCCTTAAACTGTATGAATCATCATCATCAAGTGGTAGCATAGCTCACTATTAGATCTAAATCTGAGATCTGCTCACATATGCTGCCTCTCTCTACATACATAAAGAAAAGGAGTACTTGTGGCACCTTAGAGACTAACAAATTTATTTGAGCATAAGCTTTCATGAACTACAGCTCACTTCATCGGGTGCATTCGAAAAGAAAAGCCTTTTTTATTTCTTAGAAAAATGCATATTCTCTGGAAAGAGGTTGCGATCAGACTCAAGCAACTAAATAGCTGGGACAAACATTTAAAGAAGTGTTTGGTTAAACAGCAGAGGAGACAAGATGCCCTGGGACCAGTGGCAGGGCCGGGGAACAGTATAACCTTGTGGAGTGAAATTGTCCAGAAGCAGTGCACCACCACTCACTTTGCAACAAACACTTTCGTGTCTCCATGCAGATTACTGGCACTATAAATAGTTTCTGCTCAAAGTAAACATTTTTGAGAGTACTCTGCCCTGCTGGCATGAGATCCTCAGGCTGAGCAGCTCAGCAGCAGCTTCCCAAGTCTCTCTCTCTCTCTCTCTGTGCATGGCCACACATTCCCAGTGACACAAAACTGCTAATGCCTCTACCCTCACAAACGGCCATCAGACCCCAACCATTAATACAGACAATCCCGATGTGGCTTGTTAGTGGGTTAGGCTCTTTACAGATTCCTCAATTTCTGTATATTTCACAGCCTGGGGCTGAATATATCTGATTTTATAACGGCTTTGAAATTGGCCTGGGAGCTCCGGGATGATTTGTATGGGGACATGTTGATGCTCCTTCATTATCTTAGGATACTGAGAAACAGGGTCCACTCTTTTAGATTTGGGGTAGAGAGAAAGAGGGTAATTTGTCACTAAAACTGCTTTCAGCCAATAGTCTTTTTCTCATCTCAACACTGCCAGCTTTCAATGTTTTATTGGAAGGTTGCAGACTTCCCCACTTTCTTTAATGATCCCAGCAGCTTGTTGAAATGAGCTCTGCATTTTATAACCTAGTTTGTTTAAGAGTGTGTGTGTGTGTGTGTGTGTGTGTGTGTGTGGCGGTAGGAAGTCTGGCAAAAATCAGAGCTTGCCACATTTTTTCCAGGCCTATATTGTGCAACTCCGTATTTCTTTGCCATGTTGGCCTCATGAAGTAACATTAATGGAGCCCTTACATACAGCTCAATGCTTGGGAAATGTAGTAGAAAACATAATTTATGCAAGAAACATAGATAATCCCATGTTCATTGCAAGCCTGCTGTAAAAATGTCGGAGTTACGTTCTGTGGAGAACTAGATTCAGATGGCACTTAAGTCAGGTCAGAAACAGGTCAGGTCTTTCAGAAAGGAGAGTCTATTTCCTTGATGCGCAGGAATTCCTAACAGTCCTTTCTGCTGTTTGTTTTCCTTACTGGAACATTTAGTGGGTGCACAGTTAAGCAGCACACAGCTGCTATGGCGATTGCGTCTCAGTGTTATCAGCTTTGAGGATGGGTTCACGCAGCCCCCTGAGAATGCCACTGTCCCAGTTCCCTTTGATCACATGCTAAAGACCAACAATCGGCCCCAGGACACCTCGGGGCTCCTCACTGTCACACGCTTTGTTATCCTTTGCTGCACCAGAGTCCAGTGAAGTCCATGGCTTCAAAATCACAGTCCCAGCTGCAAAGCATGAGAGTTCAGCTAATTCCTTGCAGGGCGGCTCTGAAGACTGTTCCCTGCCGCATAATACGTGAGTCTCAAGAAAAAAAATTGCACTTCCTTGCAGGCCAGCTCTGGTGGCTCCATAGGAAACACCAGACATCAGCAGCATGATACAGCAAAACTAACATTCCTCTTGTCCAAAATGGTCATGTCACTTCCCACCTGGCCTGGGCCACACAGATCAAGAAGGCAAGAAACAGAAAAACAAACTTTAGAAAGACGCAGTTGTGAACTGGTGTAAAAGTGACATGCAATGGGCCTTAAGGCTAGCTGTATCTTTTGCTGAACCAGTTTGCCCAACTTTGTATTAATCTAGTCTATCAATTTCTTCCTGTCTCTCTAGACATATTGATACATGTTCATCATTTTGGCCTGGAAGGTTTTTTTATTTTTTAACCTACTACTTCAGAAAGTCTGTGAACCAGAAAGTCTCTGCCCCAAAGATCTTACACTCAAATCCAATAGAACAGTGGTTTTCAACCTGTGGTCCCTGAATCCCTGGGGGTCCGCAGACTATGTCTAAGGGGTCCACAAAAGGTTGCCATTACCATAAAACCATGGTTTTCAACCTGGGGTCTGTGGACCCGTGTCTAAGATTTCCAAAGGAGTCCGTGCCTCCATTTGAAATTGTTTAGGGGTCTGCAAATGAAAAAAGGTTGAAAACCACTGGAATAGAAAAAGGCAGTACAAGGGGAGATGGAGATGAGAACTATTAAGAAAATGGTGGGGGCAGGGGGGCGGGGGAAGTTTCCTTAGACATTTTTTTTACTTTCATCAAAATATCAAAAATTACCATTTTTTGGCCAAACCCCCAAAGTTTCCAGTTTTTGGCCTCAAAGATTTGGGTTTCCAGTTTTCGATGAAAAGTCACCATTTTGTTGAATTGAAAACCCATTGAAAAAGAGCTTTGGTGGAGAATTTTTGACCAGCCCTGGTGGAGGCAGCATCGGTGAAAAGATGGCCTAGGTGTCCTCAGGGAACACATGGGTTAGTGGGAGGAAAGGAAGAGGTTTAGGCACATGGGGTAGGGAGGGCTGTTCTAAACATTGGAGGCAGGGAGAAAGAAGAACCAAAGCAGAGAATGGGAGAAGGAGACAAAGGGAGCAGATAGGAGGCAGGATTGGAGATCCCGAAGGAGTCATTTTATTTAAAGAGCAAATGTAGTGTGCCCATGCTCCTGCATCTCTATCATGCTTTATTATTATTATTTAATATTGGCACTGTGATGGTAGCTCGTAGGGGTCCCAGACAAGGAACCTAAAAGCCAGTCTCTGCCCCAAAGGCCTTACAATCTAAGCATTTGTGTGAGGCCCCCTAGTTTTGTGGGTTTATTTAACATCCCAGTTGGAGCAAGTGCAGGAACTTCAGCCCTTGCTGGATCAGCAGAGCAATCTTTTGGTGCTGTTTCTGGATAATGTGTCTCTCAGCAGTCACGCTGCAGAGCCTCCCTCTGCCAATTATGTGTCTCTAATACAGGCATCGCTTTGTATTCAGTGGTGAATTCCTTTTAGTTATTTTCGGGTAAGTAATCGTGCGTGACTCAAAAGTACCATAAAGAGATTGGTTGATGTCAACTGATATGTCTTTGGAAATCAGACTCACTTCCTGAAGTTGGCCTCAGAACAGAAGAGAATTGAGTCAAGATGCTCAGGGATTCTAGGCTCTCCAGGTTGGTTTGGGCTCAGAGATCATAAAGAGAGAGGGAGCACCTGGCTTTGCTGACTGGCTTTTCTCCTTCTTCTATGACTTACTGGAATCACCAGAGCAATTCTTTTGCTGTCTACTTTTTCTTCTGGGTACTGTTCTCTCTTCCGTCATGTGTGGCAGGGGCTAATGAGGGTCTATATCAGATTGAATGGTTTGTTCTTTTCTAATGAACATAAAAAGAGAGTCTCCCTGGAAGAGACAGAGTAAGACAGATTCACAGCAGACCCAGCTAAGCTGCCTTTTTTTGGTATGAGGGGATTTTCCCAGCTGGTGTGCAGGCAGCTAGTGAGGTTGAGGCCAGATGACACCAATGTCCATCTGGTATCTTATGCAGGAAGCACAGGGTGGGAACATCTCCCAGCTACTAGTCTGATTTGGTTTCTATCATGTGTATCGCAAGATTGAAGCTGGAGAAACCAAGTTCACTCCTTTCTTGTTATTCTCGCCAAATTGCTCACCTTGGACCCAATCAAAATCTATTAAAGTCAGTGGGAAAGCTCTCATTGTCTCTAGTGGGAATTGATCAGATTCTGTGAGTATGTAGCATATTTTCCATTTATGCCACACCCACTGATTATATTTTATCTTAAACTAGGCTGTAAACTCTTTGGGGAGGGACTGTGGCTTCCTAATTTGTCTGTACAGAGCCTAGCACAATGGGGCCCTGATCCTGATTGCCCTAATGTAATACAAATAAATAATAGTATTTATCTATCTATCTATCATATCTGGATTTTCACGCTGCTTGTCACAATGCTGTCTCTGTGCCGTCTGTCCTTAACTGTTGTATAGTGCTGTTAATAGTTGCTGCTTTTCACCCCAGAGTTGATTACATTTCAGTGGTGGTTGAAGTAAAGTGTGCATGGACTGCGGATCATTTTTTAAAGTATTGTATACACTTTGGGATCTTTTGGAGCAAAAAGTGCTCTATAAAATGTACGGTTGTTACTCTATTGGGTTTTTCCTTTTGCTTTTACACCAGAACACTTAGGGAAAAGGAAAAACACCAAGGTGCAGCTGAGAAGTGAATCTGAACAATATACAAAGGGAACCTCGAACAGCTGTCCACACAAGGCACTAAACAGGTGGGATGTCTTTAGTGGTTGTTACAGTAGGTAGGAGACCTCTGTGACAAAGGCAACAGTGTTCAAAATTGAAGGAAGGATGTTAAGCCACACGCAGCTGCTGGGAGATGAGGTTTCAATGCAAATCTAAACAAAGGTTTTGCTAAAAGGAAATAGATCCTCCTGCGTGCAGGGAGGTTGAAACTGAGCAAGTAGCTGCTTGACATCATCAAGCTGAGCATTGGATTACAACAAACAAGGACTTGGAAAGAGAGGCAGGACACGCCCCCCAAACCCTTAAAGTGCAACTTCATTTAGCAGCTATTAGTACAAAGAAACTGTAAGTCTGAAACTGACTGTGATAAGCTGGCCAGCTTGGCTGCTTGCCATACCAGGCAGGTATGCTGTGCCGGGGGTGGGGGGGGGGAGTAATTGAGCCTGGATTTGTTCATTAACGGTTTGATTTCTTAACTTGGAGAGCAGCTGGACCTGTGTTCCGTAAGTACAGTTTTACATGCTGCTAAGAGTGAATGAGCTGCAGAGAATACAAATGTTAGCAATTTACGGTGCATCAGATATAGGAATCGTTATTTTTACACAGTGATATGTATGCGATTACAAGGACGTGCTGATCTGGTCCAAAGCTCTCAGCATTGTTGTGTGGGAGCCAGAACTGTGACTCTGATAGATTATTTGTCTAAAGATATATTAAGCTTTTGCCTAAACTACTGGGAATGGCAGAATCAAGCTGCCCACAAACCGCAGACTAGATGGAATCCCATTTTTCTACATAGTGTTTGTAGGTTGGTTGGTAGGGATGTGGCTACCATTCTACTTGAAAGGAATGCCATTCAGTGCTTGCTCCATAGGGCAAGTGGAGAGAGTGTATTCATTATTTAGCAATCAAAACGCAACGTGTCTCTGTGACACCAATGGGAACATCTAGCCTGATTTCTGTAGTCTGTCTGTTTATTTCCAGAAAGTGACCAGGCACTGGCACAGAATATCCTACAGCATTGCTTTAGCCTTTGGTTTACGAATGAAAAAATAATACAAATCCACAAGCTGTCCTGAGGGACTCTGTGTATGGAGCATATAATGTACCAGGCACGTTGTGCTGCGATCAGGGTGGTCATGTTATAACATGAAATATCATTAAGTACTGCGAGGAATGGCATGTGTACTAACGGTTCAGTCTGCACCATTGATGTGAATGGGAGTTTTGTCACTAGCTTCAATGGAAGCAGAATCAGAGATGCTGTAGGGTCCAGCCTTATAAGCAAATGCAAAAAACTCACTGTTTTAAAATGAAGAGCCTTAAATAAAGCCACAGTGGGGAGGGATCAGCAAAACACTTCAGAAACTGGATTGAAAAATCCTCCCGTGTGGATCAGGGCTTTGTCCCCCTGAGCAACTGATATGGCTTATGGGGGTGCAGATCATATGAACCTCACAACAGGTGAAATGGGATGGAGGAAGGGAAATGTTTCCATTTGCTCAGGAGGTGGTACTAGGTCCACAAAATGTGAACCAAATCCAGCTTGCCTTACTCACAGGAGCAGTCTCACTGGTGCCTAGATTCTCCTGGGATGGATGGATGGATAGTTGAGTCTATTAAAGAGTACATCAAATAAGAGGTAGACCTAGACAGTATGTTGCACCAATGAAATAGCACTAAGGTGAGTCCTTTAGAGAGGGGAAAACTCCAAGCTCAGCTTGCAAGCCAGATGCAGCCCATGGAGTTCTGCACTAAGAATTGCCAGAACCCTCCTGTTTAACAAGGAGATGCAGCATGTAATGCAGTAAGCAGTCCATTTCACGACTGCTAAATCCAGGCCAAGACAGACCCTGTGTGGTAACTGTGAAGCACAATCTGCATTTTCCAATCTGCAAGCTAGAGAGAGCTACAGAATTATGAGTAACCAGCATTCTGAAGACACTTCAAGCCTCTTCTCTCTAGTGAGGGACACTACGTTGGTGGCAAGGACATATGGATGGGTTGAGGCTCAACACCTGGTTTCATTACACCGCAAATGCAGTTTCACTGAAGGTCTCTAGAGACACCAGTCATCTATCTCAGTGATACCCAGCCATCTCAACCACAACAGGAAACGCCAAGTCTCCCAGGCAAAGCTACACCTAGTTCCTAATATTCATTGAGAAATCCCATTTCACATATGAAAGAGTAGAGTGAAAGCTCAAGTACCTTACAGAAATGGGTATCATGGGTAAGGTAGATGGACTCCAACCATGGATATCTCTGATAATGAAGGCACCAAAACCCAATAACCCAGATCAAATCAGAATATGCATGGATATGCATCTCCCCAAAACTGTGTTCTTCTGGGAGTGGCACGATTCACCCAACGTTGATGCCACCATTGGTGATTTTGAGGAAACCACAACTTTCTCCTCGTCATTGTCAGTGCTAGATGTCATCAGCTTGAATTTACACTGGAGTTGAGCTCTCTCATCATGGGAACTGCTTAGAGTCTTTCAGATTAAGTGAAATCTGGCTTTTTTTAAAAAAAGAAGACTTTTACACAAAGACTTTCTGGTTTTAATTTTTTATGGTTTTGGACATTTTTCAAAAAAAATTTCAACAGAAATTTTGAACAAAAACATTAAGCTTTTGTTTATTCTGAAAAAATTATTTCTTTTCTGTTTCCACATTGACATGTTCCATATTGAAAGTTTTTGATTGGTCATTTTAGTCACATGGCGAGTTGGAATGTTCCATTTTCAAAATGTGTGTATTTCAAATCAGAAAAATTTTGAGTATAATTCTGTAGAACATTAATACTGGACCATCGTAAAACATAAAATGAAAAATGCTTTCAAATTTGCTGAAATTCCTGTGTATCTACAGTATTCATATAGCCCTGGAACCAGTCTGAGCACCTAACTGTCTTTAATGTATTTATCCTCAAAACTCTCTTGTGAGTTAGGGAAGAGAGATCCCCATTTTGCAGGTGGGGAACTGAGGCACAGAGGGACTACGTGACTTGCCCAAGTCATGCAGGAAATCTGTGGAAGAAAGAGAAAATGGAGCCTGAATCCCAGACCTTTCCTAACCACTGGACCATCCTTCCAATTTCTGTGGAGCTGTGCCCCCCACCTTTTTCACCCAGATCTGATACAATCTCAGCACCTCTTAGTCTTCAGCGGTTCACAAGACTCAAACCCCCAATCCAGCAGTTTCTACAAGACTGCCTTAGGTCCAAAAAATTCAGCAATCAGATCTGATTCATGGGACTCATGGCAAATCAGTCAAAGCAGTCTGGGTATTTGAAAGACTCCAAGAGAGGAACCTCACTCTCCACTGGGCTAAGTGGGAATTCCACAAATCCCCAGGAGAATATTTTGTCTGTGTCATTTTCGTGACTGGACTAGTCCCAGGTCCTAACAAGGTAGCAGTTATCAGAAGCATGTTGGTTCCATAGCATGCCAGTGAGGTACACCACATCCTAGGAATGCTTAACAATTGTGTATACATCATTCCCAGCTACTCAGGATCATTTCTATACCTTGGTAGTAACATCATTCCAGAAATCAACCAGTCTAGGGCCAGTGATTTAAGTGTAGGGAAACTTTCCTCCACCGCCTTAAACTATTTATTCCTTGGCTGCAAACATTTCACTGTGTCTCACCCTGGGGGTGTGTATTTGTCCACTTCTCCCCCATACGGTTCACATGGCTTATGCTATGATTTGCTAAATTCTTTATATTGGAACCCAGCATTTACATTGGGATGAGGCTTTGAGACCTTTGTGTGGCTTCTCTGAGCCCACTCTCCACTAGAAAGGTTACAAATCACAAGTCACTGCATGGGGGCATTCCCATAAGAGCTCTGTAATACTTGGATTTGTTGGTGATGGCAGTGCAGGCACAACTTATCCCTGGTGTAACTCCATTGACTTTGGCAAAGTTGCTTTTTACACAGAGCATAACTAACCTGTGGAACTCATTGCCACAAGATATCACTGAGACTAAGAGTTTAGTAGATTTCAAAAATAGATCAGGCATATATATGGAGATGAATATTCACAGTTATAATGAATAGCATATACTTTTTGCTTCAGGACAACTACTAACTGAGGTGGGGGGGGGATATTCTACAACTGTCCATTGCAGGATTTCTTGCACTTTTATCTAAAGCAGCTGGTGCTGACTATTGTTGGAGGCAGGATATAGGACTATCTGGGTCACTGGTCTGAGCTGATAAGGCAATTACTATGTGCCTCAGGCTGAATTCAGTCCATTGTTTGCCCATGAATCAAGAAGTGTGAGGCTGACCTTTTCCAAGCTGCTGTCACCTGGACTTAACCAACAGGGATTTCCACTCTGGATCAGAAGTGATACCAAAGCATCTGTTGTGCAGAATAATGCTGAATTATGCCAGAATAGTTCCAGGACTTTTGGAACATCTGTTCATTTTGAAACTGTGCTGGGATCTCTGCATTAATTCCACGTGTTCAGCTACCACCCAGTAACGTCAGAGAATGGAGCACAAGAAAGATGTGTATTTGGCTGAAGGCAATGCTAGTGTGATTCATTCACAATCAGGTTCAGACAATCAGATACACTGGGGATGGTCCTTCAGGTGTGCTGAAATAGTTGCCCATTAAAGTCACTAGATAAAGGTACCGGATAAAAATCTGAAATGTCAGTATTCCTGGATCAGTTACTCCAGCGCCTCACGCAAAGCCCAGAATGAGACTCCTATGGTTACAAGGGAAACCTACTGTGTGAAAGTCATCCCTGCCTGGAAGGCCTTTGCATCACATTAATCATAGAACTGGAAGGGACCTCAAGAAGTCATCTAGTCCATTCCCTTGTACTCATGGCAGGACTAATTATCTAGACCATTCCTGCCAGATATTTGTCTAACTTGCTCTTTAAAATCTCCAATGATCGAGATTCCACAACCTCCTTAGGCAATTTATTCCAGTGCTTAACCACTCTGACCATTAGGAAGTTTTTAGTTTTTAGTTTCAACCTAAACCTCCCTTGCTGGAACTTTCACCCATTGCTTCTAGTACTGTCATCAGAGGGTAAGAAGAACAATTTTTCTCCCTCCTCCTTGTAACAACCTTTTATTTATTTGAAAACTGTTATCATGTTCCCTCTCAGTCTTCTCTTTTGCAGACTAAACAAACCCAATTTTTTCAATCTTCTCTCATAGGTCATGTTTTTTAGATCTTTAATAACTTTTGTCACTCTTTTCTTCTTCTAATCCAGCAATAGCCCTGGCTGGGAGGATGCATGAGCCGCACAATCCCAACAGGAGGCATCTGTACTCCCACATGGTCCAGAGGGGTCTACATGCCAGGTCTATATGGCTCAGTGAGCCCTTGGGGACTGGCCCTTGCCAAACCTCACGTATGCACCTCCAATGGCCCAGAATCCTCATGTAGGGGATTGGGGTGGGACAGTGCTCACTGTTCCAGTCCACAGGCTGGAATCAAGGCTGTGGATGACTGTGGGTTGGAAAGTAGAATTCCACCCTCCAGCCAACCAATGAGTTGCCCTCTCAAAGTTTCAGAGTAACAGCCGTGTTAGTCTGTATTCGCAAAAAGAAAAGGAGTACTTGTGGCACCTTAGAGACTTCTCTAAGGTGCCACAAGTACTCCTTTCCTCTCAAAGTTGATTACTTTGGGGGGCAAAGGCAAATTCCACCCCAGAAGAGCAGGCCTGCACAATCCTACCTCTTTGCTTGATAGTTCAGGTGAGCATGCCCTTATGGATCTTTTGTTTTAAGCTCCTCCTGGGGCAGAGCCACATCTGTATTTGCAGCAAATCTGAAGCACTGGGCTCTGGCTCTTTGGGTTGCACAGCCAGTGAGACACAGAAGAGCAGGAGGGCAAAGAAGCAAAATGGAAGAGCATGGACTTTCTAGGTGGGCGTCTTTCCTTCCTAGATTCATGTGCCCGGGTGGTACCCTACTGGGGGCAATGTATTTGCCAGACATGTGGGAATGCTGCTTCGTTTCCAGCCTGTCATGCCAGTGGAGCTCCTGATTGTCAAAGGAGGAAACAATGCAGTAAATGTGTGTGGTCAAATTTTCCCTTCTTTATCTGGGCTCTAATAATAATGCTTAGTATTTTGCATTTATATAGCCCCTGTCATCTGACCATCTCAAAGTGCTTCCCAAACATTAAATAAGCAAGTCTCCCAACTCCCTCTGTGAGAAAAGCAAGAATTAATAATAGTGCCATTCTACTGATGAGGAAACTGAGGTACAAAGAAGCAAAGCGATTTGCCCAAGGTCAGTGGCAGAGCCAGCGATGGACCTCATGAGTCTTGCCTCCTGCTCCAATCACTCAATAATTCAGTGGAAAACCAAAGAAAAAAAAGAAAGGGCCCAGATCTGCACGATGGTTGCAGCTGGGGAAGGATTATGCCTGTCATAGCAGTACATTGGGCTAATCAATTAAACCAGTTAAAGTTGCTGCACCAGCTAGTTCTTGCTTTCCATTCTGCTAATATTTGCCCCTGGGACAAAAGTTAAAAACAGTCCATGATGTTCCAGTTGGTCTGAAAGCTCAAACAGCTGCTAAAATAAATAAGTGCCTTGGCTGAATTTTGCAGGTCCAGCAGTTGTTAGGACTACAGAGGAAATTTATTTGACTGAGGTTCAGGGACATAGGGATAACATTCAGCTGCAGGCAATGGTGAGTAAACCTAAAGAAGATAAACTAAACAAATCATCTAAAAGCAGAGTACCAAATTTCCCCTCTGGTCTTAAAGCATCTAATAGGGAAGTTTCACTGATTTAAACTCAAATTTGGCTGGAAACTGAAATGTATTTACATTCTTGAGAGAGCCCGTGAATCCTCTGACCCTGCTGGGTTCAAGCTGTCAGAAGTGGGGTTGTTGCACTTCTCCACAGCATATGCAAATCAGTTTAAAAAAAAGAGAGAGAGAGAGAGAGAGAAACCACTTTTGGAAGCAGGGCCTCTTCCTAGGGTTTATCTGCATTGGGGCTATAGCCAATGGGGTTGCTGCACTGGTGCAAACCCCTGATGTAGACATCATGGTTCACACGAGCGGTTAAATCCCAGTGTAGATGAGTTCCCTGCCTTCGTGTCCATCAAGCCAGGCCCTGGAAAGCCAGGTCCCCAGTCTGCCGGGTAAGGCCCTTTCAGCACGTGCATTTCCTTGGCAGCTGTGGTCACAGGTAGATTTAAAGAGTGGTTCGCACAGTGAAGTTACTAATTAAAGCATAGCCAATTTTCATGATAGTTATTTTTCCTTTCTCCTGTTCCTCAGAAACATTTGTCCTGATGTGTACGCAGCTGAACATCTGAAGATATGGATAATAGGAAGGTCAATTAAATAAGGTAAGATTTTACATTCTAATTGGTTATCTGGAAAGGCAGCTGAGGTGACTTGATTTTTTCATTTAGAGGGTGACTTAAATTCACACAAACTGGAAGGATTTTTCCCCCCTCCATTTTGTAAAAAGATACATGACTGCTTGCTACGTTGAGAATAACTGCTAGAAGGTAGCTGAATGAAAGCTAAAAAGAAGCTTTAGGACACACCCATACATCCTACTGACTGGACTGTGTTGGCATCTGACATAGGTCTCCTCTAACTTCTATAAAGGGTTAATTAGATAGTGAGACTCAAGCAATGGGTTGAAGGTACAGCAGTCTGGGAGCTGACCAGTGAAAGGAGATAACATATAAGCCTTAGGAACTCATTCTGAATAATATGCAGAAAACCTTTGTGGAGTGGCATAGCTGGGCCATGGAATTAAGGGGAATTGTTGCAAATTCCCCATTTGTTTGTATGTGATCGTGGTGTCTGTACACAACCCCAACTCATGTGTTATTAGCAAGGGTTTTGCCCCTGAAAGTCTGAACCTTAAAGTTTGTGTGATCCCTCCTAGACTCCAGACAGGACTCATTGCTGGATGTGTAGATATTGCACCCACCTTTATGGTTAACATCTACTGTACCGTTGTACATGACTTTCTTACAGTAGGCCTATACTTACAACATATGCCATGGTATGGTACTTTACCAAACCATGGTGAAATGCTGGCTGCCAGGGCACATGCTAATGCAAACCAAGGTCTGCTGTCTCTCAGTTTGCATGGCATGGGTCACTTGCTGGAGAATTCTCTGCACCTTGAAGTCTTTAAACCACGAGTTGAGGACTTCAATAGCTCAGACATAGGTCAGGGGTTTGTTACAAGAGTGGGTGGGTGAGATTTTGTGGCCTACGTTGCGCAGGAGGTCAGACTAGATTATCATAATGGTCCCTTCTGACCTTAAAGTCTATGAGTCGTTGATGTATTTTGTGCAGCATTTGGGGTATATTTTGAAAACACTGAGATACACACACCCTGCCCTTTGTTACACGTTGCACTTACACATTCATTAAACATTTCTTGCCTATACAAATGCATGTCAGAGACCCTAACTCTGCGTTTAGATTATATCTAAAAATCCCTGGTGAGCCCCAAATCCTCACCCTTTTGCAAAGCCTGAATAATGCACACAGGGGTTAAGAGATCCAGTGGACAGAGTCCTGGCTCTGTAGTCACTGCTTCCCCATTGTGGAGGATAGGTGTTAACGGATAAATCCATGCAATCAGAGTTCCACTGGCTATGCCCTCTAGGCTACCCAGATTCAATCCCCCGCTCTATGGGCAAGCCATGTAGGCATCAGCTATGCTGGGTTTTGGTACTATTGGCTGGTAATGTGGACTTCTCTGCCATCACAGTTGCACTGTTTGTAGCTTTGGTGATAAAGGACCATAATCCAAAAGGATTCTCTGGTGCATCCAGCCTCATTTTTCCTGCAAATCCTCTCAATGGTTTGCCATGCACCTGCTGTGCACAGCACTCTGCCCCTCAGGTGTTTGAGACAGTGTATGTACAGCCATTCCAGCATAGTGGGAGATCGGGGGCGGAGGTGGAATCCCAGTGGAGGCATAAAATATGACTCTTCTACGTGCTTGGGCGCTTTCTCTGTTTTGCTGATTAAATTAGTCAAGTCCACGTGGGGGAAGACTGCTGCCCCGACTCTGTAGTATCTGCATGTGTATCTGGCTCTAGTTCTGCAACTTACACAGAGCAGGATTTAACCAGTCTGTAGAGAGAAGCTGCTGTTGCTTAATGCATGTCTGCGAAGGAATTCTCCATCTTTCTTTTCCAAAGCACACAGAGGAAGAGTTGTTTCAGCCCAGCCTGGCCATCTCACTTTGGGTGGGAAGTTTTAAGGAGTTTCAGTGAGTCAGCATAGCAGGTGAAGATGACAATTCTAGGCAGATAACAAAAGCATTTGGACTGGGCTTGTGAGTCCCCTTGCTCCACAGCAGGACTGATTCTATTATGCCTAAATTGTCTCTAATACATGCATGTCTAGTCTAGTCTTGCCTGAAAACCACTGATGACAACTTTGCAACTGCCCCTGGGAGACTAATTCCACAGTCTCAGTTTTTTCTTATAACCCCAAAGGTAGGGATTTTCCATCATCATTCAAGGCAAACATTACAACTGCCCTATTATGGATCATATAAGATGTTTTCTTTTAATGGGAGGGAAGAATATATAAGATGCTACTTTGGGAGCAGACTGGAGCCAGTGTTGCTAATCAGACAGGCTTTTTCCTTAGTAACATTCTCTAGCGTTATCTGCTTTATTTTTGTGCTGTTACCGAGAGCTGCTGGGGACGTGACCCATGAGTCAGCTTGCTGCCTACTCCCCAGGGCCAGAACCTTCAGATCATTCCTATTCAAAAAGAAATATTTCTTTGGAAAGCTGAATGTGACTCTCCTAGGCTAGTGGAGGTTTGAATACGAGGAGAATGATAGAGGTGCCCTGGGTTCTGTGCATGTTGTGCTACCTGAACTCTTTTAGGCTGAGAATTGTATACCCTAGCCTGCAAGACAGGTGTCTGGGCTCTCCCTTCTTCGTGAGAAAACCAGCATTCTCACAAAACAAGACAACTCTAGTTTCTCCCCTTCTCAGGATATAAACAGAGGTCACATCAAATTCATTTCCTTTCCTCTCCGGGCACAAAGCACTTCCCCAAACAGCAGGGCCCTCAGTCTTCCTGAATTACTGCTTACTTCCCACTCCCATTACCCACGCCTTGTGTCTTCCTGCTTCCTTTTATACATGGCAACAGCCACTGGCCCTTGTTGAAAATGAGCCCCAGCTGTATCTGCTCCCCAGCCATTTAACCCTTCCATGCCTGGTTCCACACCCCTACAGCCCTGCCAGGGGACATGGAAGCACAGCCTTGAATGGAATGCCCTAAACCAGTGGGATTAGAAGAAGGGAACTGAGGCAGTCCGTATCCTGACAGGTCACTCGGAATTCAGCAGCCTGGGGAGAATCTCATTGTCCTAATGCGCTGTGGGAGTATGGGGTAGTTTTCACCCTTTGAGTGGACATACACCAGTGATCAGAGTCTGTTTTCTGTAGCCCCTCCTTTCAGTCTTTTCCATGCTCATTGTTTTATTAATATCTTCCATACAAACAACTAAAAAAACCCAGGGAAAAATAAAAATAAAAAATATGCCACCATAATATTCCCTGCTGCTCAGTGATATTCCCCCCTTCCAGCACTCTATGAAGGGCACACAGACATAGGTTAGAATCAGCAAGTAGGGGCTAACCGCCATGGAACAGCTCACCCCAGAAATACAAGGCTCCATGTGTTACATCTGTTTGGTGGGTAGCAAGTATAGTGCCCTGGATACTTCTCTGCCCTGGTACAAAACCTGTCGCAGGATGGAGAGCAGAGGCAATGTGCCTGCCCTAGTCTGAGGCTCTTGGAAGTCGGCTAGGTCCAAGGTGCAGGGCAGATCAGGCCTGAAGGCTGCTTTACATTGCGACTGCTACAATAGCCTTCCAGGGCCATTGCAGCTCTACAGAATAGCTAGGGGATAGGCATGTTCTGACCCTACCCTGTAAATCCCTGACACCTCCCTGATATGTTACCTGTGTCCATACCTGGCAGAAAGGTGCCCTACCACTCCCCCATAGGGCCTTGTGGCTTCCCTCCAGCAGAAGTATTTTTATCTTTATCACTAATGTACTCATGTGGGTGCTGGATCATCCCAGTTCTGTGGGTTCAGCTCTTGTTCTTTTTAAGCTAGATAGTTAACTTTAACGTGCCAGATCTTCCCTTTCCTAGAGAGGGCTCATATGTAGAGACTGGTACCCTGCAGTACTGTGTCTGCACTGACCCCTGCTTTGCAAGTGGAGCCCAGCTCTTCAGTAATGTGCTCCTTCCCTAGAGGATGTAGAAAGAAAGACCCCTGATTTATTAGCACTTAGAAACTATGGGATGCGTAAAACAAATGCAACATGGGAACAAAGCAAAAATACAAACACTGTCATGGCAACTGGCTTATGGCTGAGTGAAGGAAC